>NC_132987.1:111255072-116255072 GCF_048564905.1 Vicugna pacos | reverse complement strand
AACGGGGGAGAGATAATAGTCAAAGACATATTGGTGGAGAATTTTCCAAAATGAAAAATCATTTAGCCAATTTGCAGTAGAACCCTAAATCTTGAAGAGAGTACATGACATGAATCCATGCCTAAAACATTGCAATGAAACTACAGAATCTGTAAGATGGTATAAAAATCTTTAAAATATGTAGCTAAAAAGGAGCAGCGATCAGACTGACAGCAGACTTTTGATTGGCAACAACAGATGTCAGAAGATGATTAAATACTATTTTCTAAGTGGTAAGAGAAAGTAACTATCAAGTTCACATCTCTGCTCAGTTAAATGATCATTTAAGAGGGAGGGAAGTTTTTTCCCAGCAGCTATGAGCCTGGGCTGCTGGCAAGGGTCCTCCTCATCATTTCCCTCTTTTTATTCCCGTGAAAACTCTCACAGTGTAACTGTTTCACTCCTGGTGTGGGTAAAGGTAAAATGAAGATATTTTGTACCTACAAAGATTATGAGACTTACCACTTGAAAGAACAAAGAGAATAATGCACTAGTGAAAGAAGAAAATTCAGGCTGTAAGGCGTCAGTGGGCCCCAAGAAGTCAAAAAGTTATGAAACTGGTAAAAACATTTTGCAAAACTATGGTAAGAATAAAATTAATAATATTTGAGAGAACATTTGAAAAGAGAAGGAATTAGAATTCTGGACAACGATATCACAGATGGTAGGGAGGCCGTATTTAGGGTGGAATTAAAGAGTTCTAAGATTCTTACCTGGCAGGAGAGTAGAGTTTATTGGTTAGCGTCAGAATCTGAAGAAAGATAGTTGAGGATGCTCAATACTATAATGAAAAGTTACAGAAATATAAATATATAGCTCCAAAAGGGCAGGAAAAAAGAGATAAAAATAAATAAAAACAGAGCAGAAGGGAGAAAGACAGAAAGGGAAAACATGAAGGAATGATAGCAAAAATAGATCCAAATGAATCCATAAATGTAAATGGATTAAACTCTTTTCTTAAACCATCAGAGTCTCGGACAGAAAAAAATTTTCCTTGTTCATTGGATGCTCTGATAGAGTCCTGGTTGCCCTATTCTCTGGTGTCAACGTGAAAGGAGGTGGTTTTCCATGAGAGGAACATTTTACTCTTTGGACATGAAGTGCTATCTGTCTTTCTGCAGATACGATCTGATCCCGGATCAAGAGTCTCCTCTAATGTCATGATGGTGCCTCCAGGGAGCAGGGGTGGGACAGCTCTACCCAGACCTAGTGAACACAGGGAGACTGGAGAAGCAGTGAGCCTCTTCCCATGTGGAGCAGATGGAGAGATGCTGAAATGCAGGCTGAGTCACAACATGGGTAAGTGGCTTTACTCACAGAGTGCTGATAACTGGACCTATGGCCAGACACACACCGAGGTTTCCAGTGGAAAAGACTTCAGGGTTTTAATTGAGTTTTAGCTTAATAGGACGTGGCTACTAGATCAGCTAATATAATTTTAGAGAGTGGTAATGGAGGTAGAGTGTCCATAAAAAGGTGTGATAGTGTGATAGACCCTCTCTGTTCTTATCTGACCACAGCTGGAAGGCTGAGTTCAAAAGTAGGTCCAGAGGGCATCCCCTAGATGTTAATAGTTATCAATCTCTATCTCATGGATTCTTAACAAGGGGGGTGCCTATCTTAGAGCTGACATGCCATTTGTCCCTAAAAGTCCGTGAGCTATTGTGGTGCATGGAGATTTGACCTAATCTTTGTGGCCTCAGTAAACAGAAGTGGAACCACTAAGAACTGTGTAACCAAATTGTTCAAAAATGAATGGGCAGTTTCCGAAGGTGGAGAGCTTATTACAGGAAGTGTTCAAGCAAAAGTGAGACCACTTTCTTTGGGCAGCATTATAAGGGACTGATGCACTGCATTTGAGCTTGCATTTTCTGGCCCCTAATCTCCCCTTCCACCCTGAGGTCTTGATTCTTTGTTTCCCCTGACACTTCCAGTGAGTACCCAGGGTGAGAGTGATGCCTTTTATAACCCACTTGTGACTCTCTCTTCAAGCTGCACATGTATTTGTGATGCTGACGCAGTAAGACAAATCCTGAAAAACTAAAGAAGAGAAGAGAGGGTCTCTGTGAAGGGGATGCCTTCATCCCTGTTCAGAGCATCACAACCCCTGTGTTGTCTTCAGAATTATCTGCGATATTACGTGATTCCCGGATTCCTATTAAATTAGAACCTTGAGGGCTGAGAGCCACTGGGGCCAGTACATGACACTTGTGGCTACAGCTGCCTGCCTGTGGCCATTGGCCTGTACATCATAGACCCTTGATTCTACTGGTGAGCCTCTGTCTCTACAGCAACAGTGTGTAGGGTAGAAGTGAGATGGGATTCTGTCCCGCAGATGAAGCTTCCTCCAGGCCTCTGGAATTAAGTGAGGGAAGGAGTGGGCCTGAGCTACTGTCACGGCATAAAGGATTTCCATTGACCCAAAGGCTTGATGGAATTTCAATCCTGGCCTCTGAGTCCATCTCCTCTGCTTCTGTCTCCTCCAGGGACAGGTCCTGTGTCAGCAGAACGAAGGCCAGCCAGGGCCATTAATATTTCAAAAAGGTAAACATGGAAATGGCACTGTGAGTGATGCGTTGCTCCTCCAAGGGCATCTCTCGTGGGACTGGCTGAAAGGTCCTTCAGGAAGTTCCTGCGGCAACTCGGCGTCTGTCTGGTGCTAGGTTCTTGCACCCTGTTGTCGAAATAAGCCTGGTGTGTCCTTGTCTTCCTTGAGTAACTGTGGTCCTCCTCTGGTGCCAGTCTTGGGTCACCATGCTGCTTCCACCCCTTTCCCACAGCGTGAATTTAGGAGTCCCAGCTTTCTCCCCCTCCCCCTCCCACACCTTATCAGTAAATCAATAGATGGCATGGAACCAGGATGTGCCTCGTGTTGGTGATGCTCTGGTGTGTGGCGATATTTACTGACCCTACTATGTGCTCCAGGAGGGAGATGCCAATAGCGGGAGATGCAGCTTCTGACCTCAGAGGGTAATCATATGCCTGGGAACATGGGACAATTCATATAAAATGATGGCAACAAACTGAAGACACCGTAACAGCCACACCAGCCCCAGGGTCGAAATGTGTGCTAAAGCGGGAGTGATACCCATTGGCACTGAGACTCAGGAAAGTTTCAGGAGAGTGAATGTTGAATTGCTTCTTGAAGGACCGAGCTGAGGGACAATTTTAGTGACACCATAGAGACCTGATGGCACGGAGTCCAACACCACTGAGCTTTAGGGGAAGCGCATTAAGTACTTGTTTGCGCTGTAGATCCTGCTGAACTTGGAGGTGGCAGGAGAGGGCAATGACTAAGAAGACGGGCCCTAGAGCCAGATGCTGGCTCTACCACTCACCAGCAGTGGCGTCTGTGCCTCAGTTTCTCCAGCTACAGCATGGGATAATGAGGATGGGAGCTCTTAAACTCCTGCTGAGGGAGCTGTCACGAGGACTGGAGGAGCTGGTAATTCTACAGCACTCTGACTTGCGCTGGCACACTTCAGAGGTGAGGGTGCTGTCACTGTTAATGTTATCCATTGTGTAATCACACAGGAAGAACTGTTCTCCCTGTCCAGGTGGGAGAACCCAGGCCTGTGTGGGAAAAGTGATTGCTGAAAAAAAGATCCCTTAGAACCTTCCTACACTGTCGGTGGGAATGTAAATTGGCGCAGCCACTGTGGAAAACACTATGGAGGTTCCTTAAAAAACTAAGCATAGAGCTACCAAGTGATCTAGCAGTCCCGCCCCTGGGCATATAGCCATAGGAAATTCTATTTCAAAAAGATACATGCACCCAATGTTCATTGCAACACTATTCACAATAGCCAAGACATGGAAGCCACCTAAGTGTCCATCGACAGGTGACTGGATGATGCACTTTCCCGTGGACTGACTGTACCAGCGGTGCCTCTTCGAGCCCCGTTTACATGATGTGACCTGACTCAGCCGGGCTTCAGTCACCTGTCTCAGGATCCGGACATTCGTTCTATGAGGAGGAACATTCTGATCCCCAGAACTAACTTCTAAATCTGCCCTTCCATGACGTAGGGATTCTCTATGTTACCACGGTTGGGAAAAGATTGCTTATATAACAACGGGTCAAACCGTGAAGTGTCCAAATGAATACATCAAGCCAGAAAGAGTGTATTAAAGATTGAGGAATGAATCTAGGAGAACTCTATTCTTACTCATTTTCTCCTTAGAAGTATGAATAAAACTTAGTTTATGCCCTTCCCCCCAAAATAGTGATAAATACTTCTTATAAGCATCTCTAATTATTAAAATTTAGTCAAAATAAATATATCACATTCAAGATTAAAAATGGAAATTGTATTTAGCTTTTTTGATAGCTGGCAGAAAATATTATTGAGGCTCAGCTTCACTTAAATTAGAAAATTTGCTACAAATGACATATCATTTTTAATAAATATTAAAATATGACACTTCCATTTTTATAAATAGGTATGAGTACAGACTCCAGCCAGTTGCCTGGGCTCTAGTCCAGCTCTTTTACTAACTGTGTTAACTTGGCAAAATAATCACTCCTGTGAGCCTCCATATTTTCATCTGGAAAATGGGTTTAAGGATACAGCCTACCTCGGAGGGTTCTGATGAGATTAAATGAGTTAGTACATGTAAAGCACGTAGAACAGAGTTGGAAATACAGCAAGCATGACACAAGTTCTGCTGCATTGTTTTTTCGTAGCTCTTCCTGCCTTGTCTTTTCTCTCAGCTTTGTTTCCAAAGTACAGGAAAAAAAATACTAGCAGTTATCTTTCCCTAAGCCCTCAGTGTGGTGCTCAGCAGAAGCTGGATGCTTTGAAGCGCTGTGGTTGAAGTTGTGGAATCATTTACTTTCTTGTGGCATTTTGATACAGTTCAGAAGTATTGATCTTGGTTTCTAGGAACAATATGGCCACATATTAGATACTTTCAGGCCAAATTTTGTTTTCTCCTGGAAAGAGAGGGTAAAGAGTCACAGCTTCCTAGTCTTGACGCAGAGGAATTATCAGTTGGGAGTCAGCCTGGCCTCTACTTCTATCTCAACCACTAGCTAAGAGGTCCTTTTTTATTTTTTACTTCTGTTGTTTCTTATTGAAGTATAGTCACTTTACGATGTTCTGTTAGTTTCTGGTATACAGCAGAGTAACAGGGAGACCTTCCTGCCCCAGTTGGACATTGGCTTAAGAAGCAGACTCACTCCATCATTAAAAAGTCCACAAACAATAAATGCTGGAGAGGGTGTGGAGAAAAAGGAACCCTCCTACCCTGTTGGTGGGAATGTAAATTGGTGCAGCCACTATGGAAAACAGTATGGAGGTTACTTAAAAACCTAAACAGAGTTGCCAAGTGATCCAGAAATCCCACTCCTGGGCATATATCTGGATAAAATTGTAATTCAAAAAGACACATGCACCCCAATGTTCACAACAGCACTATTTACAATAGCCAAGGCATGGAAACAACTTAAATGTCCATCGACAGATGAATGGATAAAGGAATTGTGACACACACACACACACTGGAATACTACTCAGCCACAAAAATAATAAAATAATGCCATTTACAGCAACATGGAAGGACCTAGAGATTATCATATTAAGTGAAATAAGTCAGAAAAAGACAAATATCATATGATATCTCTTATATGTGGCAACCAAAAAAAAAGATGCAAATTCTGTTTACAAACCAAAAACAGACTCACAGACATAGAAAACAAACTATGGTTCTAAAGGGGAAAGGGCGGGGGAGAGATAAATTAGGGGTTTTGGATTAACAGATACACATTACTATATATAAAATAGATAAACAACAAGGACCTACCGTATAACACAGGGAACCATATTCCTTTTCTTATAATAACATAGAAAAGGATCTGAAAAGAAAAATATATATATGTGTGTATAACTGAATTGTTCTTTGAGAGCAAGAGCTGGGCTTGTTTCTCTGCCTGCCTTGCAGATGTTAGGCTCGCCCAGTGAGTGCCACTTGAGCGCAGGAATGGATCAGAGTGCACAGTGCGAATAAGGCTGTATGGCCTGTCACCTACATTTCAGAGGGGACCCTCCAACCCCACTCACCAGACCTTTCACTTTAGGAGTCAGCACCACAGCTCCGGGGTGGAGGACGGGAAGGCAGTGGAGTGCCTATGCTGTTCTGTGGGAGATGTGGGTCTTGGGGCCCCCGAGTTTCCCTCAGCTCGGATGAATGTCAGTTAGAGGTGAGACAGGAGGGTCAGGGCTTGTGGGAGGAGCTCTGAGAGGGGGAAGGGAAGGGGATTTCTAAGTAGTGATGCCAATGGAGAAAGGGAGGGCAGATTCTATGCTTGTGTTGTCTGCACGGAGCACACCAGGGCAACCGTTTTTGAGTGGAATACAACTACTATATAAAGATGTTATCTATTAAGGAAAGGTGTAGCTTGTTTATACATTTGCTTTAAAATGGTTACTAACTGTGTTTTGGAGAGGAGTACGTATTTCTGGATGCTTAAGAGTGACGTGGCTATGCATTAGGAACTGGATTTAAGTATTCAGTTGCATGCCACGACTTCGGGTCTTTGCATCTTCAGATGAACTTGAGTTTTAGACAGCATGTGCCGATCCCAAGACTTGAGTCATCCTGAGATTTTTCTCAGTCATGTGGCACTCTGTTTTCTGAGAAGATTTTAGAAGAAAGAACTTCATTAGTAGCTACACATTGAGGTGAGCTTTTTAAGCTTATGAGAGTCACAGGGAACAGTGGTGCGCCCTTAGTATCAATCTGATGATAAGCTCTGTTTATTTGAAAAAAAAATTCTACTGAATTCTTACTCAGAATATCTTTACTTATGAGGTTTTTGTTGCTGTTTGGGGGATGTGCAGGAACGTGGAGAAATCATAACAAAGTGTTCAACATGTAGTTAATGGAAAGAATGTGTGTTTTCACATCAGCACGCCAGCACACTTGTTAGCAAGAAATATGAATGCTTCATTTGGAAGAATACATTTGACAATTTGGGGGAGGCAAAACGAGAAAGCTGATTTGAAGTACTCCATCTTAAAAAAAAGGAACCATACTGTGAAGCTGCAATTACTTTTCAACTAGAAGAAATAAAATTGTGCCTCTTCAAAATATGCAGAGTATCCAACTTGCAGCTAATCCTGAGTTTCAAATCAATAAAGTTTAATATTTCACCAGCAACCCATAGGGTGAAATCAATGCTGCCATGGCTCTTCAGGAGAGCAGAAGCTTATGAAATGAAGAGCTGAAGGCAGCCATCCAAGGATAAAATAAAAGAAACATACTTTTCAAGGCTTCAGGGAAAGGAAAAGATATGGCAACTCAACTCATCCCCCAGCGGTCTTTTCCTTCCAGTTTCCATGTGAGGTTCTGGTGGCTCAAGAAAATGGTCCCATAAGACAGTGAAAGAAGGAATAGGGACCTCACCAGCCTGCTGAGTATTTGCGAATGAGCTAGACTGGGGATTCTTTCCAACTGGGAACACTGATGTTTATGCTGGTGAACTATGGAACCTGTATCAGTTAGCTCTTACTGCATAACAAGCTACCCCAAAATGGAGTAGGTGACAACAATAGCAATTTGTTTGACCCATTTGGGTTGGCAGTTGGGGCTGGGCTCAGCAGGGCAGTTTTTTTTTTTTGTTTTATCTAGGTTCATCCATGTGTCAGCTTCTGGGCTGGCTGGGGCCTGGCTAGTCTAAGATGACGTCAGATGGGGTGGCAAGTCTCTGTCCCACTTGGTCCCTCATCCTCCAGCAGGCTAACCTGGCTTGGTCTTCGCAGGATTCCAAGGGGTGGGAATGTGCAAGGCCTCTTGGTGCCTGGGTCCCACACTGACTGACTGTCATTTCCACTTCATTCTTTTGCCTGAAATAAGTTGTAACAACAACGCAGATTCAAGGTGTAGAGACATCAACTCAGTTTCTTGGTGGAAGAGTCACAAAGTCATGTTGCAAAGGGTGTGAATATTTGGAGAATTGAAGGGTGTGGCCATTGCACAGTCTGTCACAGAGCCACTCTTACAATTAGTGCCCCAGAGAGCGTCAGACATAGGGCAGTTACTCACTGCGGGAAATGTGATTTCCCCAAAGAGGGCACCAGGTTTGGAAAGAGGATATGGCTGGGATTAGAAATATCTCCTGATTATCTGCTCTGCAGTTTTCAGACCACTTTACAGAAGGAGGAAATAACAAAACCCATAGTCTTCCCCTGAGATATCCAAGGGGCAGGTCTTAAGAAGAGGAAGTAAATGGAACAGGACCTTCGCTGTGGAATGAAACATCGTGGTGATTAATTTTTAAATGGTCGGTTCTCAGGGGAGGTGACACCTTGCATTACGAGAAAGCTGAGGGAGAGTCTCCAGCAATGAGCTCTGAATGTTATGTGGAGTTTAAACCACTGGAAATAAAATGTTCTGTCTAAGCAGCTGGTAATGTCCAGGAATTCCGGTAAGTAAACACGGGGCCGGGGGGTAATGTTACTTAACCACAGGCCGAGGGCCTGTGTGATGGCCAAGACCTGTAAATTCCAGCAGTGTCCGCCACCACAGCTGGGTGGATTAGTGCCCTCAAAGGCGCAAGGGCTTCCAAACCGTGATGGGGGAGAACTCAAGGCTGCATGCTGCCCCGTCTCACCCTGCTGTGCTGGACGCTCGCTCCTGCCCAAAAGTATTCACTGCCTTTTTAATTAGTTACCAGTAACTAAACAAGTCTTCAGAGGTGACTACCTAAACTGCCCCTTAGTTACACTCATAGGACAACAAGCCATTTGTTTGTGCAACAGCAGAGAGGAAGACCACGGCACTTCTTAAGGCTTCCCCCAGGGCCGGTCCCCATCTTCCCCACTCCCTGCCCACCCCCAAACATCCGCCATCTTTGCCTTTGTCCCCTCTCCTGTCTCCTTTCTCCAGGTGTCTAAGGGACCCATGTTTGGCACCTGTGGCAGACAGACCTCCAGGTGGCCTCACGTTTGTCCTTCATGTAATCCTCTCCTCTTGAATGCAGGTGGGACCTCTGACTTGCTTCTAAACCACAGAACATGGCAAAGGTGATGAAGTCACACCCTGTTTCAGGACTCTGTCTGATGTGAAAATGGGCAGGGCTGGGGCCCAAAATTAGAGGCAAGTCCCTTGTAGCAGTGAGGGTGACAGAGAAGTTGGGAAGCATGGGAGATCTTTAACTGCCAAGTGGCTAATGTGGACAGAGAATAAAATCTCATCAAAGTAACGTCAAGGAGAAGAAGACATTTCAAAAGGCTAAATGTGGAAGAAGACGCAGGGATGGGAACCTTTAGAAGGTTCAGTAGGGCTGTGGTAGAGCTGCCTGGAGGTCTGGGCTGGAAATCCAGCTCCCACTGAGCTCAAAGGCTACCTGTTCTGTGAAGCCTTCTTTGATGGTGCTCCAAACCCAACTTAAATGTTACCCTCTCCTTATCTTGCAGCTCTTTTTCTTTTTTAAATTGAAGTATAGTTGATTCACAATGTTGTGTTAGTTTCTGGTATACAGCATTGTGATTCAGTTATATATATATATATTGTGTGTGTGTATATATATATATATATATATATATATATAAAATTGTATATATATACACATACAATTTTTTCATTATAGATTATTACAAGCTATTCAATATAGGTCCCTGCTCTATATAGTAGGACCTTGTTGTTTATCTGTTTTATTAATAGTAGTGTGTATCTGCAAATCCCAAACTCCTAATTTATCTCTCCCCACCGCTTGCTTTCCCCTTTGGTAACCATAAGTTTGTTTTCTATGCCTGTGAGTCTGCTTCTGTTTTATGAATAAGTTCATTTGTGTTATTTATTTTTTAGATTCCACATGTAAGTGATATCATATGATATTTGTCTTTTTCTGTCTGACTTACTTCACTTACTATGATGATCTCCAGGTTAATCCGTGTTGCTGAAAACAGCAATTATTTCATTCTTTTTTATGGCTGAGTAATATTCCGTTGCATATATATACCACAACTTCTTTATCCAATCATTTGTTGATGAACACTTAGGTTGCTTCCATGTCTTGGCTATTGTAAATAGTGCCTACAGCTCTTTTTCTTTTTTGAGCCTCTATTATCATCTATTTCATTTTGCCTTTTATTTAAAGCCAATTACATACTTACTTACATGTCTTTAGATTTTAAGCTCCTCCAGGGAAAGCAATATGTCATGGTCATTTTTAGTTTTCGATCACACCTTCTCTTTGTATACAAAGTACCTTGAAGTAATACTTGGCTTACGTGTTGCTTATGTGCTGGGTTGAATCAACAGGCTATATTTTTGGCATTTCTACTGTCGACATGTTTACAGACATCAAACATTTTGCCTTGTAGAATCACACAGGGCAATTCTCACTCCAGAAAGGAATAGCTCCCCCAACAGCCCAGCCTATAAACTCAGTCCTCGGAACTCAGTACTGAGAACTTAGTTCTTCATGAGGCAACATCAGTGCTTAGGTTGCCCTGAAAGTCTCTGATCTTCTGTACTTCCCTTCATCTTTATGGAGTGGTGAAGATTGTGTTTTTTCATTCTTCCTGTGTCAGTGCTCCAGACATTAGAAGATTGCCATCTTCCGTCTCCTTGGGTAAATATCACCAACTTCATCAACCACTCTTCACCTAGTATGGTGGCCACATCTTTCATTTGTATTGTTCCCCTCTTCCTCTCTTACCTGCCTTAAAATGCAGTGCCTGACCTGAACCTGGGTCTCTACAAGCCCACTGCGGAGCAGAATCATAGCCACTTTTAGAGGGGGTCCTGGAGTTCCGCTTAGTTGCTCATGATTTTGCTATTGGCTCCAACAGAATCTGGAAGCACACTGGGACCAAGTTCTCACTCCTTGAACTGCGCCTAAGCTGAGATTCTTTATAGTGCTATTGATTTTGGAATCCATTAAAGAACTCTACATTTATTCCTATTACATTTCTTCTTTATGGTGTTGGGACCATCAGACTAGCAGGATGAGAACATCTTGTTTAGTCTGTTAGTGAGCCCGTACTTACGTCCTTCAACATTCTAACAAGAGAGCCTCCTGCAACACCATTCAAGACACTGATAAGCTGCCTGAACAGAACAGAGCCAGACACAGAGCCCCAGGGCACACGGCTTCCTCCTTCTAGGCTGACATCACTCTATTAATCAACGCTTTGGACACGCTTGTTCAACCAGTTACAAATTCACTTAACTGTCCTCTAGTCCCACCCCCATTTCTCCTTCTTGTCCACAAGGATATCCTGAGCAACTCTGTCAAGTGCCTTGCTGAAATCCAGATCCGCTGATCAACCAGCCTAATAACCCTATCAGGAGAGGAAACGAGATTAGATCGGGGTGACTTGTCTGGGAGCCGGCAGCCTCTTGGCAGTCGCTGTTTTCCAGTCCCCGAGCTCACAGATCAACCCGTAATGATTGGTTCTCGTGTTCTGCCAGGGATCAATATTAAGCCCACTGGTCTGTTTCACAGGCTGCCTCTTCCTCTCCCTCTCTGTCCCCGACCTTTTTCCCCACCCCTTCTGAAAACTGAACCCTTTGCTGCCTCAACTCTTCAGGATCTTGCCTTTTCTTCCTGTTTTCTCGAATGATCCTTGAGTCTTCCGTCACTTTCATGTCTCCTGATAATTCCTGGGGGTGTCTCTTACTGTCTTCCAGCCGCAGTTTCTTCCTCTGGAAACCATAATGCCACTCCAGTCTAACCTCTGTGGTCACTTTGAAAACCAAAGAAAGAAATGCGTATGAAATCTCCTTACACAATGCCCAGCATATAATCGGTAATTGTTAATTGAATGAACTGCAAAGAACCACACAAA
Organism: Vicugna pacos; assembly: GCF_048564905.1. Taxonomy (NCBI): domain Eukaryota; kingdom Metazoa; phylum Chordata; class Mammalia; order Artiodactyla; family Camelidae; genus Vicugna; species Vicugna pacos. Next base: position 116,243,235 of record NC_132987.1, on the reverse strand, counting down.
TAACAGATGTTACTATGCTTACATGTAAGATACCCACTGATACAGTGGAGTACTTTTCTCCAAAGCCAGATAAATTTTGAGTATTACTGTGTGCTGTTACAATTTTAGAAAGATGTTCTTGAAAGAATCTTAACATCTTTAGTCTAGTTGTCTATTCAAAACCAGCTTATTCTAAAATTGGATTGAATAGGAACCTAAAGCTTTGCTACACTCCAATTGCTTCATTCTCTTTAAGGAAATTTATGATTGTTGCTACTCATGGTGAGTAAATTGAATGCTTGTGTTTCGGATCAAATAGTATAATATTTGAAACCTGAAAAAAAATTCAGCTGGAGAGAGAGGGTGAAGGAGATCTATTGGAAGAACACTTCTTAATGGAAATAGAATTCGCGTGATAAGTGTTAATTACAATGTTTCTACTGTTAATTGTTGGCACATAGCCCAGAAGTAGTAAGGCTACCTCTTATCTCAGTCAAACTGACAATATTCTTCAACGTTGCTACTCAGACTATGATCTTTACTCCTCTGTAAGTAAAATAAGTTTTAGGTTAGAAGGGACCTTGGCATTCAACCGAAGTTAACACTTATTTTATAGAAGGTGAAACAGAGGCACCTACAGACCAGGTGGCTTGCTCAAGGTGACCCCTGGGGAATGGCTGAGCTGGATCTCACAGCCAAGGTCTCCTGACTCCAGATCTGTGTCATCTGTAATGATCTGTAGCTGCACTGAGAGGTTTGGGATATTTGGGGTGACTTGTCATGGATTCTTTGCTTCTAATTCCATTGGACAGTGAACTGGGAAAAAAAAATCCTGCGTGTGGTTGTCATCCAGCCTCTTTCTTGCCACTTAACTTAGTTCTGGGAAACATGAAGGCTTCAACTCTGTGCTGCCTGATGCCCAGGGCAACGCGGATGCTGAGATGACAACGTGCATCTCTGTGACGCACAAATTAGAGCTGATTGATGGAAGGCCAGCAATAAAATGTCACATCCTATAGATGTGGATGGGCCATGGGGCCAGTGATAAAGTGAGACCAGTGGGCTTTGACATCCACACAGCCCGGCCATAGTATCGACAGTGGGAGATAGTATTGATTGAGCTGCCAAGATGATCCTATTATGCAATTAGAATATTAGATTTGCATCTTTAATTCCTTTAGAAGAAATTGGCCTGAGGCAATTATGGCAGGAGAATATTAAGATGGATCCAGCTTCTCTGAAAGTAAGAACTCAGAAGAGGCTTTTACGGAGATGCAATCATTATCAGAGAAAAGTTTTACTTATAAAAAGGGGCAACGAGGAAGTAATAAAAACAGAAAGGCAGGCACGTTGAAAGGACTCCTGCGAACCCGATTTTCCCCAGGGGAGAGGAGTGAAACCCCCGAGCCTGGAGCACAGTTTCGACCAGCTGGGGGTATTTGATTACGCTCTGCGTGAAGACGCGCGCACCACGCCGTGGGCGGGTCTCCGGTGCGTCAGGGCCGGGCTGGGCAGACCCCCTTCCTCCTGCGGCACACCTGCTTCCTACGCAGGAGACACTCCCCGCGCCCCTCCAGGGTTTTGCTTTCTGTAGTTTCAGTTACCTGCCGTTAACCATGGTCCGAAAAAATTAAACGGAAAATTCTATAAATAAACAACCCATGCGTTTGAAGTTGTTCTGCGGAGTGTGATGCGAGCTCATGCTGGTGCGCGCAGCCCGCCTGGGACGGGAACCATCCCTCTGTCCAGTGTATCCGGCCCCTTCCTCCTTAGCAGCTGTCTTGGTTACCGTCACTGTTAGCGGCGTTGTGTTTAGATGACCCTTATTTTACTTAATAATGGCCCCAAAGCACAAAAGGAGCGATGCTCACAATTCGGATACACCTAGGAGGAGCCATAAAGTGCTTTCTTCCTCTGAAGTAATAGTATTTTTAAATTATGGACTCAATTTATAATGGCTTTGGGGGAAATATTTAAAATCTACAGTACTAGCAGATACTTTAAAAACAAGGCACTGCCTCCTTTTGGAGTGTGTATTTGTTCCATCAGGGCTGTCCAGGCCTGATCTGAGGTCCAAACGGCTCCTGAGCCCTTGGGAGAATTTCTGGGTAAGCCGAAGCAAGATCATCAGATAAGAAATTGAAGCCACAGTGAAATTATAAGCCAGATGGTGCTTGCATGTTTAGGTAAACTTTCTCTGTAAAAGACCAGATAGTAAGTGTGGTCAACCACAGTTTCTGTCTCTTACTCTTCCAGTCCATTCAGCTCACGATACAGGGACTGGCTGCGGGCTGGGTTTGGCCCGCAGGCCAGAGTTAGCTGACCCCTGGTTTCGTGGAGAACACATGCAGACCAAATTGTTCCTTGGGGATTATTGCCTGAATGCCTTCTACATGGTGGATACTGGAGATTTCAAGGGAAAAAACTTCTGCCCTCTGGCGCTTCTAAAAAAGTGGACAGACAAGCGGAGATTACAATTAAACAGGAATATTGGTATAATAAAGAGTAGGATGCCCAGGTCAATCATGCTGACAGCACACCCTCTCCAGGATTTGTAGGACACTTTTCATCACAGACTGATTCCTTTTGTCCACTGGGTAGACATTTATTAAGCCCCTCTATGTACTGAGCATGGCCCTGGATGCCGGGGCCATAAGGAGCTGGAGGGCACAGGCCTTGCTCTCCAGAGGCTCACAGGGAGCCCAGGGGTGGATGCCTCTGCAGGAGGAGGTGAAGTCCTGAGAGGTACGTGGGTGCAGTCGGCGAGAGTGATGTCAAATAAATCTGAAATCTGAACCGTGTATTTTGGATACAGTGGTGACTTTGAGGGGCTTTAAAAAGCTTTAGTTTCGTAGAGAGTGCAAATTGCTGAGCAGGACTTATGCTTTTTGTGGACCTGGCAAAGGTAAGCTTGCTCCCAGCTTCTCTGTGCAAACCCAGATTCGTTTGGTCCCAGGTTCTGCTGAGCTTGGTCACCTGATGTATTTATTTCCTAGGGCTGCTACAAACAAATTGAGTAGCTTAAAACAACAGAAATTTATTCTCTGATGGTTTTGAAGGCTAGAAGTTCAACATCAAGGTGTCAACAGGGTTGGATTCTTCCGGAAGCTCTGAGGGAGAATCTATTCCATGACCCTCTCCTAGCTCCTGGTGGCTCCTGGCAACCCTCGGCATTCCTTGGCTCGTAGCTGCATCCTTCAAATTTCTGCCTCCGTTTCACGTGCCTTCTTCCCTGTGTGTGTGGCTGTCAACTCTTTGTGCCTTTCCCTTATAATATAGGCATCTGCCATTGGATTTAGGCAGGATTACCCTAAATCCAGGATGATCTTGTCTTGAGATCCTCATTATGTGATTACAGCCAAGACCCTTTTCTCAAATAAGATCACGTTCATGGGTTCTGGGGGCTTAGGACTTAGGCACATCTCTTGGGGGCGCTGCTATTCAGCTCATACACCTGACAAATAAGAACCCCTGGGATTTTTAAAGGCCAGGCTGGTGGTATCCAGTTAACCACTAGGTGAAAGGGAGAAGAAATGCCCCAGGCTCAGGGCCCATTGCTGTAACTCACTGGGGAGATTGAGGGCTCTTCTGTGTGGTGTAGTTTCAGTGTGACTTCAAGGCAAACACTGGGGCTCATGAGAATCAAGGAACGATAGCGCTTGTTCCTTAAACCAGCTTCTTCGAGCAAGGCTGCTTATTTAGCTCCTAGTGGCCCTGTCAGCAATGTCGCTCTGGAATCCAAAAGACAAAGATGAATGGAGTAAAAATGTAGTAATCTTGATTTATCAAATGACTTTACTTAATGAATCCATCACATTCAATAGAAACCACATTAGCAATTCCTGTTATTGGTCTTATCCACCCCAAAGCCCCTGAGGTCCACCCTAGTGCCCATGATCCATTCAAGGGAAAAAGAATGCCAAGTTTAAATAGATTCTTTTTTTGGTGAGTATAAAATGCTTGGACAAAAATAATGCATTCCAGTACAGACTGAGGTGGCCGAGGGACCTGGCTTCATTTTCCTATTAAAGAACAACAGAGGTGGTATTATACAGCCTAGTAGAAAAGCCGAGATCCTTGTCAGCTATGACAGCAACAACTTATTTAGTTTCTCACCCATTTAATGGCTGTGGCATGTTCTTGAAAATTTCTGCAGTTGTGTTTTGGAGTTTCTGGAGCTGCATCTTTGCTTCCTTGTTTTCAACAGCAGTAGATCCAACTTCCAGTATTTTGCCATGCTTAAGTTGTTCCTTGGGTACAGTTCAGCAAACATCATTAAGCACCCACTGTGTACCAGGCTCCATGCTACGCCCAAGAATCGAGATGATGAATAAAACTATTCAGAGGTAAGGTGGAATATGTATTTGATCTTTTCCTCTGATTATCCCAACGCTTTAAAGTCCTTTGTATATTTGTAAGATTTATTTTTTGATGTGTGCTTTCAAATGATAATGAAATCAGGAGTAATATGTGAGGTCAAGCCTCTGAAACTTTAACTCTGAAGGCCTTCGTTTCTTCAGTTTTCAGTCAATAAGAAAAAGTGCCTTAAGCCCTTCTTTCTTAGACTTTTGAAGAAAGCACAGGCTGTTAACACAATGATGCTGTTTCCGAGTACAGCACCATTAATTGGGTCTTGGCTGTTTTCTGTATAGACTGAAGTTTGATTTGGGTGTCAGCAGCCTGAAACTCCAACACATCCATCTTTCCTGTAAATTTGGCCATTCCCCACCCCCACCCCCGTCAATTGTGGTCAATATTGCTGCTTCTCATCAAGGTTCTTCTGCAAGAAAAGAAAACATGGTAGAAGTGTCTTTTCATTTCCTTTAATTTCTAGAGTCAGTGCTGCCCAGTAGAAATGGGATGTGATATATTTTAAAATATTCTAGTGAAAAAGACACATGAAATTAATTTTAATGGTATATTTTATTGACCACAATGAATCCAAAATATAATTTCAACAAGCAATCAATCTATAAATATTGAGATATTTTATGCTTATTTTTCTCATATTGGGGCTTCAAATATCTGGTGTGTTTTTACATTTATGCCACAAATTGATTCAAACCAGCCACATGTCAAGTGCTCAACAGCCACATGTGTTTAATGGCTGCCATATTGGACATCGCAGCTGTGGATGAATATTTCAGTATTGCTTTCTGATGAAAAGAAACTATCCATCTTTTTATGAAGTACTGAAGAGTTAAAATAAAGTGGATTAATTTGGGTGAAGTTTAGGACTGTGTTGCCTGAGAAGAAAAACTTTAAAGAGAGTTTTCACTGTAGAAATATCTCCAAGGTTGAGTTGTGTGTATATGTGTGTGTGTGTGTGTGTGAACACACATGTATGCCTATAAGCTTCTGTTTAAATGTTCTATCAGTAAATAATATGAATTGATAACTGACTTAAATGTGTACAAATTGCAACTCTGGCCTAAAACCAACTAAAAGCTAACCCTGTCAGTATCGTAGGCATCGGTACACAATAAAAATGTTTGCATAATGATAAGAAAAAGCAGAAGGGGTGGGAAGACAGTGCACTGGAAGTTTTGCAGGGCTATACTCATATGCGGCTCATAATTGGTCACGTCATGTGAGGAAAAACAATTGAGAACTGCTAGTTTGGAGAAGAGAGGAAAAAATTAAAAATCCACTTGCTGGGGCCCCAATGTATCATGTATTCATGTTTCTTATCTAGTATCTTTATATTAATTTGACTGGGATGTTAATTTGGATGGTGTCATCCTTACCAATCTTCATCTCACAATGTTAATGTGCTTCGTTCTTTATAATTTTAAATCTAAAAAAATAAGAGTGGGAACCATGAGTAGAGAATTATGCTCTGACAAACATTTCTTAGGGAACCACGAGTACATACATACATGAGCGGCTGCCCCTCCACACGCGCAGGCCCTCCTCAGTTCCTTCCCTCGCTGACAAAACAGGTGGGGCCACCTTGTTCTAACTCAGCTGCTCATGTAAAATGGCATCAGTGCGTGTGCTTGAACCAACCCAGGAAGCAAGTAAACGCCACTGGTCACCACGTTCTGAAGTTTTGGGTGACACTGGTCAGAATGTCCAGTCCCAGGATGTTATAGCTGAAAGTGATCTTAGAGATTCCCCCAGTCCAATCATCTTATTTTTTAGGAAACCGAGGCACAGAGAAAGAAGAATTTCCTCGATGACAGTCAGTGAGTGACACAGCTGGGAGCAGAACTCAGAGCTCCTGGTTCCTGGTCCAGAGCTTTTCCCCCTGGGATGTTGAAGGAGGAAAGTAACATAGATGAAGCAATCAATGGCTTATCACTCAGGGTTCCTGCAGGAAATCAAATCCAGTCCAGGTGTTTCAAACAGAGGGAATTTAATAAAGGTAATTGGTTACATAGGTGATGGAGGAGCTAAGAAACCACCAGAGAACCATTAGGCAACCAGTGATTTGCAACTGCCACCTCTTGGGCTTGAGGAAGAACCTTGCGAGGATGTGACATCCAGCTGGAGCCCCAGGAGTGGGGACTTCCCAATGGGAGCTGGGCACCCACAGTGGAGGGCTGTCTGGTGGGAGATGCAGGCACTGTTGGAGGCTCTGTTACAGGTAGAGTAAGGCTCCCTGGTCTTACCATTGTCTCCTGTTGGACAAAGATAATTGGCAAGGGGCATGGGAAATGCAGTTCCCAGCTGTACAGAGCAGAGCAGGGCAAGGGTTGGGAAAGTATCCAAGAACGAATGACCCCTGCTGCCTTTCAAAAGTTCTGCGGTTTTGCAACAGATTCATCATTTGATTATGTTCTAAAACGAATCTCAGAAATCACGTGTGCGCCAAGTTCACAATGTCTATGGCGAGAGGAGACGCCAGCCTGAGAAGCAACCCACGGCTGTAAATGTAGATAATCAAGAGCTGGCCACCCGCATTGTCCCTTTGGCCTTCCCCTAGTTGATCCTCGTTCACTTTTGTCTTGAGACATCGGACTTCCCGCTTTCTTGTCTGAATCCATAGCCTTGCTCATTTTGGGCAATGAACAGTTTCTGCTCAGGCCTTCCCGGACATTGCTTCTATGTGTTCTTTGGAGCACCTGAGGGTGGTCCCTTGGGTTTAGAATGAATCAGAATTCGCGACCAAAGGGGCAGGCCGGCACGAGAGAGGGCTTTCTGTTGTGCTTGTGTTCATTTTGGTTTTGGCAGTGCAGTACATTTAAAATTATTTTTAGCGTTTAATCACACGTGGCAGGAAAGAGTTAATCTGTCCCAGCCCCCTGGAGGAGAAGCACAGGGAAACACTGGCCATCTTTGACTGAGGATAGTCTGTGCTCCGGAGTTCTCTTAAATGCTTTGCATCTACTAACTCACTTCAGCCTCACACTCACCATGCTGTGTGTTAGAAACAACTCTTTCCTCCGATTTTCAGATGAGGATGCTGACGTTGAGAAAGGTCTAAGTAACTTGGCCAAGTTGGCAGGTTGATAAGTGGCGGGGCTGTGTTTGGAACACAGGCAGCCTGGCTGTAGCGTCTACATTCTTAACCGCTAATTTGTGCCTCTCTCTGACCTATGCTGGCTGATGCCTGGGTCCTCCCCAGGGTCCCAGCCCTGCAGCACTGGGCTCTGATGCCCAGCGGGCTGGTAGGGTTGGCCCGGGAAGCTGCTGATGCTGTGATGAGGTGGTGAGTGCCACATTATTGCAGGGCACTTAGCTGCTAATTGCCATTTAATCACAAAATGAATAATAGTTATTTCTTTTCTCCCTCTACCCGAGGGCCAGCGAGATGGTAATTACTCCTGAAGTAAGTGCTGAAGTTGTGGCTTTGCACGGAGCTGGAACCAAACAGCACGATTCTCCTCTGAGCCACCGCATTCCTGGCCGCCCTTGTTTACCCACGTGGCTCATTAAACCCATGGCTTTGATATTAGATGCTCTTTCCTAGCTCCCCATTTCCCTGAAATGATGATATTTTTCCCCCTGGGAAATGTGATTTTAAAAACCCTAAAATTTTGACTTTATATTTGGGAAATTAAACAACCCAAATTTTTGTAGAGATGGCGTTACATTTTGGCCAGCAGTTGAAATAGAAAACTTAGCCATTGGAGAGTTCTAAATTGAAAATGCCTTAAGCTAGTCAGTTTGTTTCTGCACAGGCCCCTGTTTGCTGCTGGTGTATGGAGTTGAAAAGCAGCTGCCTTTTGTTTTCTGTTTTCTAAAGCTTGATGGATATAAAACAGTTATATGGAATTTCTCTAACCATATGCAATCTGTTGGCGCTTGCTTCTCTGAAGAGTTCTCCTCCAGGTGACTAGTGAATGGGTTAGGGTTGAACTGCTCTTTTGCAGAGGCAGTAGAATGATCAGGTTAAGTGACTGGTCCAAAATAACTCAATCAATGAATGAAGACCCTGTTTTCTGACTCCCGGTCAAATGTCACAGGTGATACCTGAGGTTGGTAAGCTTTCATCCTTATAAAGAGCTAATCAGCTTGGTCCAGGAACAAATGAAGCCACAAAAGAGGCCTCTAGGGAGGCAGAAGTCAAATTTTAATTGGTTACTGAGGTCTCAGTTTACGGTTTTTATGTTGAGATTCCCTGTGGATAATTTTCCAAGTGACTTAAAAAAACCCCTCCAAACCTCAGCCCCTTTCCACAATGAGGCAGAAGTTCTCAAACTTCAGAGTGCCCAAATCTCCTTACTACAGGGTTCCTAGAAACCTTCTCCCAGGGTTCTAAGTGAGTAAATCTTGGCTGGGGTTAACAATTTGCATTTTTAACAAGTTTCCCAGTGATGCTGATGCTGCTGGTCTGGTGGGCACACTCGGAGAACCAGTACACCAAGGGCTCATCCTTCCTCCGTCACAGTCCACTGTGGGTGTGTCTGGCTGGGTAACTCACTAGGGAAGCTCTCCTCCAAGAGCCAGCTCAGGGCCTTAGGCTCCTTCGCTAGAAGCTCTCCATTCCCTAAGACCGCAGACTTCTCTTCTGTAGGTAGCTAGTAGGTCATGGGAGAGAGAAGACGTCGGGGCTGGAGGTGGTTTAGGGGCCAGGCCTGGAAGGGGGTAGATTACTTCTGCCTGCATCCCACTGGCTACAGAATCAGCCATGTGGCTCTACCTAATTGTAAAAGGAGGCTGGAAACTGAGACTGGCTGGATGCTCAAGAGGCAAAGAAAACCGAGTTTGGTGAAAATACAGCCATTTTTGGCCACATTGAAGTTTATGAAAGTCCTTTTTACCTTTCTCCTCCAGCTATAATGCTGTGAAAATATTTATCAACCATCAATTTTTGAAAGTTTAGTGATGTTCCTTGACCCACTTGGATATATTGTTGAGTGCCAGCAAGTGGAGCTGGTGAAGCACATTGTCTGTGGTCCTTCCAAGGATGGAGACACCAGGAGAGCTGTTCACTGAGGTGAAGGATCTGCCTGCCCTGGAAGTGAGAGCAGGTCTAGAATGGGGATCCTCATCTGTGCAAAGTTTCAGTGTATTGTCCCTCAGCTCCAGATTCACTCTTCTCTGCCCTAATTTGTGATACTGGAGCTGGACCCTGTAAACACGTCTGCTTTGCCCATTGGCCAAATGTTAACTCCATCATGGGGAGGTTCTAGAATGGCAGTGCAAGGTAAAGACACTTAGCTCCTGAGTGTTGGGCCTCCACTGTCACCATTCTGTGCAACAGCCCCGTGGCCCAGTGGCCTGTGCAGCTGAGCTCCAGCTGAGCCCCGGGCCGTGCTCACCCACGGGGGACCACTTCCCAGAAGCTCCTCCCGCACATACCGCTACAATGCCAGGCTACTTCTCCAGACCATCTCTGGCCTTTGCCTTCCAGAGTTTCTTGACCCCAGCAGGTTGTAAGTACCTGTAGTCATGAAGACCCCCTCTGATGAGCTCTGAGTCTCAGCCTTGGGGGTGGCAAGAGGGAACCTCTCTCCTTGTCCTTGGTCCTTCTCTCTGTTCTCCCTCCGCCTACAGGCAATGCTACTTCTTTAGGGCCCCTTTTTAGCCTTTAAAAATAGTTAAGCACCTTTCATAGATAATATGTCTTTGTATTACATTTTCCTTGTTAAAATAACTGGCGTGATTTCTGTCTTTTGACTGGACCCTGACCATTGGGACCTCTGGGCGATTTTTGCTGTAGAAAGGCAAAGTTGGACGTGTATCCTCTCAAATAAGAAAGCGCGACAGCAGAACTGTACGTAGTCCAAGCTCACGCCCATCTAGTCCCCTTCTTTGCTCTTATGGTGTTAATTTCCTGCCCCGAGAAAGGCTGATGTTCTTATCAAAGATCCAGTGGGAATCAGGTGGGCGGGTCTTCAAGTCTGCGACTTCTAGACTCTACAGTCTGGAGCCTCAACACCAGGGACTCCCTTGGGTAAGGCCCTTGGTGGGCTTCCCAGGTTAGCCCAGGGCATGAGAAAGAAAGAGAAAACACATGTGTCATCAGTAACCAGACACCGATGTCACTGCCCCCGTCTCTGTCTGAGGGTGAAGCCATAAAGTGAACTGCGTGTAACCACCAGGTCTCTTGCTTGGCTTGGTTCTGCTGCCACAGCAGTAGGGAATCAGTACAACCCGAAACAGCATCCCAAGCAAAAGTTGAATAAACAACACATGATCTAATTTTAGGCCACAGGAAAAGGAAAGGTCAGCATAACATACGGATAATAATAATAATAATTCCAGTCATCATTAGCTACTTATTATGCTTTTTCTCCGTGGAGGATGGATCCAGGCCAGTGGAAAGCTGAGGCCAACCCAGCTTCCTTTCTCGAGAGCTAACCTTCTTTCAGACGAGTCACAGCGAGGGCTTTTTACCCGAGGCAGGCTCAGTCCTGGACAAAGGCAAACTCGTTTCTGTGATTCAGGGGCCCTGAGAAAGCTCTTTAACAGGTAACTTTTACCCTATTGCTACCACATCTAAAACTTGACTTTGAAAGCCTCCTAGGTGACCACTTACAGATGACCCCCACCCTCTCCAGATTGTGGTGAAATTCATATAACATGAAATTAACCATTTTAAAGAATTCATTGGCACAACATTGTATTACCACCAGCTCTATCTAGCTCCAAAGCATTCTCATCACCCCAAAAGGCCATCCTGCACCCACTAAAGAGTCTTTCCTCATGCCCCCTCCCTCCAGCCCCTGGAGATCACAAGTCTGCCTTCTGTGTCTATGATTTAGCCTGTTCTGGGCATTTCATGCAAATGAAATCACGCAACATGTGGTTTTTGTGTCTGGCTTTCTTCACTTAGCCTCATGTTTCAAGGTTCACCCATGTTGTAGCAAGTGTCAGAACATCTTTTTTTTTTTTTTTAATGAGTGAACCCAACTGTTCATCAGTGGATGGATGGATAAACACATTGTGGTGCATACATACCAACTCACTTTTACATGATTTTTAAATGATCTCCACAAATGGAGGAGATGACACATAGGACCAGAGCTGCCATATCTTACTTTGAATGAGATTATCTGACAAAATTACTGTGGACTAAAAAGACCAAGGAAAATTGTAGTGTAGAGGGGACTCTCAAACTACAGAGAGGTGGTGGAGGGATGAGAGGAGGAAGAGCCAACTACGATTTAGAAGACTTGTTTGATAATTCTAGGAAATTATCCCTCCAGGATCTTTGATTAAGCGCAACATTGCACTACTGAATGTAGAATCAAAACATTCACATGCTTATTCTCACAGATGAGTGGGCTAAAGAGGATCTGGGTGGAAGAAGTTCTTCCTTTTTTTTTTTTTTTACCCAGCACCCTCTGGACCAGGTCTGCCCTGGATGAGTACTTTAGTTGCAGAGTACCTCACCTCACCAGCCCCAGTTGGGTATAAGGGATGCTGCTGATGGGAGCTCTCCTGTGTGACTGCCTGTGATCACATTTACCACAGAAGCACGGTCTACACTGAGGTGAGTTGTTTCCACTTTTAATGTGGGACAACCTTTGGAAGGAAATAGTCCAAGAGTCAAGGAGACAGATTTCCCTCTTCATCTTTATTGAGACTTAATTTGCTGGCAATTACAGTGTCTTTACCATACACTTAGAGTTTCATTCATTTACACTCCAGGAAGAAGGATGACTCTTTATAACTTTTTAATTTAAATTATTGATGCTTAAAACCATTTCCTGCTTTCTCAGCTTTGGTAATTGACTATTCAAGACAGGTGTGGGTTTGAGAAAGACGTTTAGTTGGCATGAGGAGTGATGACTGCAGGGAGCAGGCTGTTAATTTAGCCCACAGATAATTATGAGCCATGTATAACTCTAATATCTGCATTGGAGTACACAAGTGGCTCCCAAAGTACAGCTATTTTCTCTAGAAGCCAGTGCCGGGGCTGGGGCGTGAGTAATCTCCGTAGGTGTATATTTGGAGTTTCTAAAGTAGACACTGAAGTACATGTAGATCTCTTACTCTACCTCCTCTTTCCTCTATACTTCCTGTAGGCATCCACAGTGGTAAAATCTTGTACCAAATTCTGCTTGTAAGAGGTTTGCTCTTAGGAAGACCAAATAGCAACAGCTACAGGGGAAGGATGGGAAAAGGTAATTCACGTGAGGCAAGATGTGCAGGCGTCAAAATCTAAAAAACTTAAATTGGAAATGATCAGATTTTTTAAAAATGTTTTTTAATTGAGTTATAGTCATTTTACAATGTTGTGTCAAATTCCAGCATAGAGCATAATTTTTCAATTATACATGAACATACATGTATTTATTGTAACATTTTTTTCGCTGTGAGCCAGCACAAGATCTTGTGTATATTTCCCTGTGCTATACAGTATAATCTTGTTTATCTATTCTGCATATGCCTGTCAGTATCTACAAATTTTGAACTCCCAGTCTGTCCCTTCCCACCCCCTGCCCCCTTGGCAACCACAAGTTTGTATTCTATGTCTATGAGTCCGTTTCTATTCTGTATTTCTGTTCTTTTTTTTCTTTTTTTTAAAGATTCCACATATGAATGATCTCATATGGTATTTTTCTTTCTCCTTCTGGCTTACTTCACTTAGAATGACATTCTCCAGGGACATCCATGTTGCTGCAAATGGCGTTATGTTGTCTTTTTAATGGCTAAATAGTATTCCATTGTATAAATATGCCACCTCTTCTTTATCTAGTCATTTGTTGATGGACATTTAGTCTTTTTCCGTGTCTTGGCTATTGTAAATAGTGCTGCTATGAACATTGGGGTGCAGGTGTCTTTTTGAAGTAGGGTTCCTTCTGGATATATGCCCAGGAGTGGGATTCCTGGGTCAAATGGTAAGTCTATTCCAAGTCTTTTGAGGAATCTCCATACTGTTTTCCACAGTGGCTGCATCAAGCTGCATTCCCACCAGCAGTGTAGGAGGGTTCCCTTTTCTCCACAGCCTGTCCAGTATTTGTCATTTGTGACTTTTGAATGATGGCCATTCTGACTGGTATGAGGTGAGGAAATGCTCAGATTTGGGATTAGATATGTCACTTTACTAGAGAGAGAGAGAGCAGGGCATGATGTGAGTTCGGCAAACATTTTGAGAGAGTATACCATGTTTCAGGAGATGTGCTATACTCCCCAGAGACTCAGGAAAGAATAATACATGGTCCTGAACTGCAAGAAATACAGGAATTTACCAGGGAAGAATGAATCTTAAACATCAAGTCATAACAGAAATGGGGTAAGTGTTATAATTAAAGAAAGTACAAATAACAGAGGGCGTCTAGAGGAGGAGCCTGTTAATTTTTGGAGGAGATGGGAAATGATGACATTACAAGGAAGTGACATTTGAGCTAAGCTGAAAGGTAAGGGGCAGGGATTTGTCAGGTGGAGAAGGAAGGGGGAGTGTGAGTTCCTGGAGTGGCTGAAGTGGAAGACACCAACTGGCTGTTAGATTGTTAGTGAGAGCCATTTAGAAGGCAACTGAAATCTTTTGGGAGACTGATGATAAGGGAATGGCGCTGCTAGTGTTGAGTGGGACTGATTCAAGCAGACATTTTGGAGATAAGTGATGGCTGTTGGGGAACCCATCGACGCAGAAGTTTAGGGAGAGAGACAGGAGATAAGAATAATTACCATGTTTCCAGCTTAGGTATGTATAGGTGGACACTAATACCCTTAACGGAAGTAGAGAAGTTTTAGGGATGATTCAACTTTGGCCATGGTAAGTTTGACTTTACGGAAGCGGTATCTTGGGAGAGATGGCTGGTTGGCCTTGGGACTGTGTATTGGTAGTCAGGATAGAAAGCAACTCTGATAATCTACAGGTATTAACACGTTATTCTAATTTCAAGCAATTAGCATATTTAGGAATGACGTTAGGCTTTCTGGCACTCAGGTTTGAAACCCTCATTAATATATTCTTCATTATATTTCTTTTTCCTTTGGTTCAAAGAAATGAAGTCCCCTCATTATCTGATGAGGTCCTACATTTCTACTTCTTTAGTCTCTGGAGAAGGACCATCACAGTTAAACTATGTACTGCTGCCAATACATTGCGAATCCCCAGAAAGACATTTATGTTTGAAGAGCCAGTATAAAGAGTTATTTAAAACTTCAATGTGTATTAAAGGGAAGCACCTAAAGAGTTACTTGTCAGTAAATACCTTTCTCTCTCTCTCTTTTTTTCCCCTAGTGAAAGACAGAGTAGTCACTTGTGAAAGTAACTAGTAGCCTAATGAGACATCATTCAATTGTTTGTGTCACCCTCGGGGAAGGGATTGGTGTTTCCATCTGAACATTGCTTCTTTCTGCCTCTTCTGCTTATGATATGCCGTGGCTTCCTGTGGATAGAAGGATAAAGTCAAAAAGTCGCAGGCTGAGTTTGAAGTCTCCACAGGTCTCAACTCCCTTCACCTCTACAACCCATCTGTGTAACTGTCACTAATAAAAACTCCCGTTCAAGCACATGGGATCTTCTTACCTTCACCCAAGTAGGACACAGACATTTCTGCTCTGATGCCTGCTCAGGGTCATCCATATCGTCTTTGAGTCTAGAGCCTTCCTAGTACCCAGAGCTGGTGACTCGGCGTTATTATCTGACGGGCACTGTGAAGCCAGTGGCAGTTTTTAATATGATCTGACGATCTGTTTTTTTTCAGGAGGGTATCTCCAGGAAGGGTGCTGCTAAGTGGAAAGCATTTCAGGAGGCCTTTCAAGGGTCCAGGTTGAGTGGGGAGGAAGCAGAAACAAATTGGATTCCAGGAGAGAGGAGTCAAGTTAGACAAACCCTACACACTGTCACTGTCAACTGATGGCCCTTGGTTGCTTTTCAGATTTCTCTTTTAGATGATGGTGGAGATGGGGGAGTCCTTTTATGAAAAGTGGGAAAACAGGAAGAGGGACAGTGAGCAAGAAATACAAGTACACAATCTGGCTTGGGGCAAATCAACTCATGGTGTCTGGAATATCCAGGTGGACTTGGTCAGTTGGAAGCTGAGAATACCACTCTCAAGAGAAGCCAGAAGAAAAGGATATAAAATAACTATAAAAAGCACCACAAATATTTGCATGCTAATTGTGGCTTCTAAAAGCTTTGAGGGGGCTTGAAAACAGTTTATTTTTCACATAGTTTCAGCATTATTCTTGCCATCCTGTTTTTAAAATACTGTTTGCAGTGTCTATGAAGAAAACGCTTGCTTAGCAGTCTAACCCATATTAATCACAAATTCCAAATTTGTGGCATCAGAATTACAAGGAGTTTCATATTATATAATTAGAAGAAGATTCCAGTCTTTGGTTCATTGACTCTTGAGCCATATTACAGTCTTGTTGTATTCGATAATGACATAGCAGACATTCTATCAGAACTTGGACATCTGGAGAGAGATTCCAAAATGCTTTAATCTTGTCACAAATCAGAAGCAGCTGCTCTTTATAAAAAGGGAAGCTCGTGTTTGGATGGTCCACAGAAAGGCCAATGTGACTTACAGTCCTGAATAACACATTCTAGGGTTTTCAGTTGGCAGGTGTTCTCCGTCAAAAAGCTCCTTCCTTATGTTGATTCTTGCTGGCTTTATTTCTTTAGATGTCTCTCAAACTGCAAATTGTATCTGTGTAATGAACTTGATCATAAAGACTTAGGCATTTTATGGCTAACGCTAGGCCCTGTCTTGAGACTTTTACCCACTGGAGAAAACAGATACATGGAAAATGTAATTTGAATACAGCTTGTCCCCTCTGAGTGGCGGAGTAACTAAAGAGAGGACTGTTATTATCATCAGTCAAGGACTGCAACTGCTGAGCTTACAAACCTTCTGATGGTTCTATGATGACATGAAACTGCTGTAGTAGAAACTCTAAAACTAACAAGGGTATTAGCTTCATTGATTTTCTGAAAATGGGAAATAAAAAAAAAAGCGCTCAGCTAAGTCCAGGAAAGAGATTTAATACAACTGTCTTTTAATAATATTAAGTTTCCTAGAATCAATATTTTCTCCCCCTCATATTATACTATGGGTTACTACACACCAGTTGCTATGTAGGAGAATGGGAATCAATATAAGGCTTACCTTCTTTCGAGACTATTTCAAAGACCTGCATAATGGAGCATAGATTAGGAAGAATGAGATTGAATTTTAAGTACACTGATGTTATGCGATCATCTTCAGCCAGGGGAATATAGATTATTCTAGGGCCCGAGGGACCCGTGGGGCTCAGGGTGAAAGATGCCAGTTACAGGGTAGCTCACAGAACTCCAGTTGCTGTGGTCTCTTCTAGGACTGTTTACCGAATGCTAAAGACAGGCCCTTGGAGGGCACTCCTTAATCTTCAGACACTCTAAGGGGTAGTGGTGAGCAGAGATGAGGGTGTGTTCTTTATAAAGTTTAACCTGGTGACTTTAAAATTATGCTAGATCCAGCCTGTTTTAACTCAAACTCTAGTATAGAAACCCCCTTTCTACTTAGCTTTATTTTATTTTTCTTTCTTTTCTTTTCTGTTAAAAATTTTTTCTTTATTTTAGAAAATCAAATGGATATTTCTTAGCTGATAAAAATCACTCTTGATAGAATCAGGGAAAATCATTTACAACAGCGCTAAAATGACATTTTAAATTATTTCTCTATGAAAAATACTCAAAATTAGCACACAAATATCAAAACCTCAAATTTTTAGAGAGGGTAGAGTGCATTAGTTTTTGAGTGTTGATTAATAGTGGGTTTAGTCTCTTATTTTAAGAGATTGACTTGAAAAAAAATCCTGGAGATTTAGTGGAATGTTGACATTTACAAGTCACATTTGTTAAAAAAAAACTTATTTGAATGACCCAGCAATCCCACGCCTGGGTATACACCCTAGAGAAATGAACCTTATGTTCATACAACAGCCTGTGTGTGAGTGTTTATGCCACTTTATTCATACTTGCCAAGATGTGGAAGTAAACCAGATGTCCTTCATCAGATGAATGGTTAAACCAACTGTGGTATGTCCATACCATGGCATACTGTTTAGTAATGAAAAGAAACACACAATAATTTTGATGATGATTCTCAGAGATATTGTGCTGATTGAAAAAGAGACACTTCCAAACAGCTAAATGTCCTATAATTCCATTTACATGACATTTTCCAAAAAGATCAGAATAGACCTGGAGAACAGATTAGTAGTTATAGGGGCTGCGGTGTGAGAAGGATATGACCATAAAGGAAATTTTTTAGGTTGATGGAACTGGTCAGTATCCAGATTGTGGTGGTGGTTAGACAAATACATACCTGTGCTATAATCCATAGACCTGAATGCCAAAGGGGAAAAAAGGTTGACTTAATTGTATAATTTAAAAACTAAAATAGAAAAATTGCTCTTACCTTGGCTTATTTTTGGATTTGGACACGGCTGCATTAATATGATCATTCTGTAAAAATAAGTGTCAAATATCATAGATAGAACCCCAAATGTAGGTAGCTATTGGCACACACATAGACAGGTTCTGGAGGAAGCCTTGTGGTAGTTTAGTAGGAAGTTGCTTGTGTGTTATTCTCCAGTGACTTAAGCATAACCTGTAAGTCCCCCAGTAATTATTGTGGACAGGTTGGTCGTCATGGTCATAAGATGGCACATTTGAATGTTGTATAATTCTTGGCGTTTTCCCATCTTCTCATTTTAGTACTGCAAAGTAGGTAGGGCAGGAATCCTCATCAGAGTTTTGTCGCTGTGAGAAACTGAGGCATGGAGAGGTTAGGGAACTGGTCTCAGGCTACCAACTAATGAGTAGCTGGGACTAACGCCCAGCACATGCGAATCTGGAAAGTTCTAAATTTGGGGTTTATTTTTAATTTTAAAATTTTAAATAAAATTTAAAACATTTGCACTAGCCTAGCTCTGGGTGATGTCTTGCAAGCTGGAAATCCCTGAGACAACTGTGACACTGATATATGTAGTCAAAGAGCCTCATATCACAACATGCCCAGGAAACAAACAACACACCACCTGGCTACAGGAGAATAATATAAGAAATTCCAAATCCTTCCTCATCTTTACATTTTTGGCTTAGCTGGAGACATTTGCTAAATTTCTTGAACTGGGTTATCTCACTTTAAAAAAGAGAAAGCAATAAATTGAGGGTTTAGCTCGGTGAAACAGATGCAGTGCAGGGAGAGAGTGGATCTTACCCATTGCCACATTTTAAAAGGACAGCTGCAGAAAACAAAGGGGGTTCTGCTGGACTGAAGCTCATGCAACCAGCACTCTGGCTTTAGCCCAGAGACAGGCAGCGTCAGTCAGGAAACAGCCCACTGCCCTGCGAGTAGAGCAGCAAGCAGCTCCCTTTTCTGAGAGAAAGTCGCTGTTTTGAGCACTTAAATTTGAGCTGGATCCCACGAGACTGAAAGGTGGGCCTTTCTTTACATCTTCTTTTCCATCCTTCCAATTCCAGAGCTCTGCGCTTCTAATCTCACCTGTGTGAGGAAGGTGCTAGAAGTTCTGCAGGAGGCCTGGGGGAAAAGCCAGGCTCCTGTTTACAGTGCAGAGGAAGTCTGATTCCATTCTGAAGAGTGAGTAGCAGACCTGAGAGCAAGTGGAAACAGAGCAAAACAAACAACAAATCAAATTAATCCCCACAAAAATCTTCCTTTCTTCCAGAGATGGCACACTGTAATCGCACGGTTCTAATGTCTAGAAAGGTTTGCAGAACGTTTGGGAATTCACAAATGAGTGAGTGGATAAGAGTGTGAGCAATGCACCTGGGTGCCAGGGGAGGTGGAACCTTACTGTCCTCTTGTTTCTCCAAGGCCTGGGTATGTGGGTCAGGTTCATAGATCAGCACTGCTGCTTGTCACTCTTCTACGATGACAAAGTGCCCCTTTGTGCAATTTCTGTCACTGGACCAGATAAGAAGAGTGCCTCTCTTCCTGTGAGTGTGCTGCATGTTTTCAGTCATTTTCCATGCCAGCTGCTTGTAAGGATGTGCTGGTGTGTTGGCCAATGAGGAAACAAACTCAGCTTAGCAGATCAGGGTCCCCCTGTGCGTGAGTGAGGTGTCAGCTGAGAGGTGGACGCTGCTCGGGTCTGGGGGCAAGTAAAACGCAAGTTGGTGTCCCCTGATCCTTTCCTTATATCCTCCCACCTATGCTGGAATCTCCCATTATTGCATCAGGACACCTGCAAGTACAAAGAGATGAAATGAGTCTCCTTTTGGGATCTTTCTTGTTTTCATCTCTGTCCCTCCTTATCTCACTCCGTCATCCATTATCTCATCCTCCCCCCAACCCCACCCCATTTGTCCATTTGTTTCTCTTCCTTTGCATCTTTCTCTGGGAATCTTCCTTCTTCTACTGTAGGTGGTGATTGCATTTTGAATGCATGGCATGCAATAAGGTTTCTCCGAAAAAGATTCCTTGAAATGCTCATAGAGTAAAATGTATCTCTCTGTGGGACATGGAGAAAAGGAAACCCTCCTCTGTTGTTGGTGGGGATGTAAATTGGTGCAGCCACTGTGGAGAACAGTACAGAGGTTCCTTAAAAAAACTAAAAGTAGACTTACCATATGATCCAGCAATCCCACTCCTGGGCACATATCCAGAGAAAACTATAATTTGAAAAGATACGTATACCCCAGTGTTCATAGCAGCACTATATATAATAGCCAAGACCTATTGGAAACAACCTAAATGTCCATCAACAGATGAATGGGTAAAGAAGATGTGGTATATATACATAATGGAACACTACTCAGCCATAAAAAAGAATGAAATAATGCCATTTACAGCAACATGGATGGACCTAGAGATTATCATATTAACTGCATTATGTCAGACAAAGACAAATATCATATGATATCACTTACATGTGGAATCTAAAAAAGGATGGAAATTTTATTTACAAAACAGAAACAGACTTATGGACATAGAAAACAAACTACAGTTACCAAAGGGGAAAAGGGGTGAGGGATAAATTAGGGGTTTGGGATTAACAGATACATACTACTATATATAGAATAGATAAACAACAAGGACCTACTGTATAGCACAGGGAACTATATTCAATTTCTTGTAATAAACTATAATGGAAAAGAATCTGAAAATATATGTATATGTATAACTAAATCACTTTGCTGTACACCTGAAACTAACATTATAAATCAACTACACTTCAGTGAAAAATAAAATTAAAAAAGGTTTCTCTCTTTGAAAGTAGTTTCAGAATTGTTGATAACATTTTTGTGTTTCTAAGCATTTTTCAGGCCAATGATCCACGTGAAACTTTTCCAGCCTTTGCTCCAAGTCTCAGCTCACTCCAAGTTGCTGCCACCACAGATGAAACACTTGTAATTGGACTCAGGCAGCTCGATCTGTGGAGTTATTACTGTCTGTTAGTCTACAGATTCCAAAGTGATGATCTTACAAACGTTGAAACAAAATTAATTATGACAGTGCCACAGGCCAACTTTAACTCAGAAATTATATATCTGTTTGCTGACTCTAATCTGCGCCTGACACGTGCTCAGGCCTCTCTCTTACAGAACTCCTGGTGCGACTCAGCCGGGCGTTCTGGGAGCAGCTCATCAGCTGTGCTGGCCAACAAAGCTTTCCTCCCAAATAAAGGGCTTCCCTAATTCAGACGGTTCCCTCTCAGATGGCAAGTGCCACTCTGCTCGTTGGTTCTGGCAGACGACCAGCTGCGGGAAGGAGAGAGCTGTTCACAACAGCCCGGCTTCTACTCAGATTAGCATCGTTTAACCTCCGTCTCCAGAAAGCAGCAGTCACTCTCTGTCTTCCAAAGGACGCAAACCTATTTGTGGGGAAAATATTACACCAAGATTCGAGTTTCTCTCTGCATTGAAATTTGGGGAAATAATAATGAAAACTGATAAAAGAACAGTATTGTTTCATCATATAGTATGATTTTTTATAGTTGGCATTCAGTGCCCCAGCGATTCCGGGATGGGACTTCTGCTGAAATGAATTAAAGTGGGGAGTTACGTATGCAGATACACTCTTTTTGTTGTTATTTTAATAGAGCATACACAGACAGGTCAGATGATCTCAGATAACCTGGCCTCTTCTTGAATGTTATGGCTACCTCTTGTCTCTAACCACTTTTGGGCACAGTGTCTCTCTTCTAGATTATGTATGTATGTATGTATGTATTTAGATACATATTTTTATTGAAGGATAGTCAGTTTACAAAGTTGTGTCAGTTTCTGGTGTACAGCACAATGCTTCAGTCATACATGAACATACATATATTCATTTTCATGTTCTTTTTCACCATAAGTTATGACAAGACATTGAATATAGTTCCTTGTGCTATACCATTTTATTATTTGTATTGCTCTTCAATTTCTCTCTGTCATTTTTAATGTGATGGGTCTACACTGTGCTCAGTCCATCTGGTCTGAAGCTCTCAGGAAGTAGGCTGAGTCAGGTTGTTCATTGGATCACAATGACTTTGAAACTAATTTTGATAATTTCATGGTTTTTGAAGACATTCTATGGAGTCCAGCCTGTCCAGTTTCTTCCTGGTGCCAGATCCTCCCCTGAGCATTCTTGCCTCTACACGTTCTGAGCATTCTTTGCTCCTCCCCTTATAGTCAAAGCTGTCTTCCCTTCAAAGACAAGCTGAACCCAGTTCCCTCTCTAAAGCTGTCCCCTACCTTCACCAAGTCTCATCTCCCTTCTCACGACTCTGACAATGTACCTTTCTGTGCTTTGCCTTCAGATCCTTATTGTACCTTGATCAGATCACTCGTTAAGGTTTTGTGGGCATATCTTGCCTCCTTGGGGACATGATATAACTTCAGATCTCAGTCTTTGCCAACAAGTCTTCAGTAGATCCCCTGCCCCCACATCCGGCTTTTAGCTCAACTTAAGACGTGGTCTTATACTTTGACCTATTTATTTGCAATAGCTGATCAAATTCAACCCCATACCATCTCCTCTGAACCAAAGTTGACCAAAGGCAGGAATTTAAATACACAAAGATACAAACCTAACGTGGGTGTGGAAAGGAACTGCGCTAGACTGAATCTTACAGAAAGCAGTTCCTGGGATTCAGGAGAGGACAGTTTGATGGTTAGTGTTGAGACTGATCTGTGATGTTTGAAACGACCCTTTAGCAGGCGGTTGGGGTACCTGGGGCAGGTATGTGCTATCGGGGCATTAATAGAAACCCCCAGTTTCTTGCTAAAGGGATTACACATACATATTCTATATTCCTCCAAACACAGTTTGGGAAATGTTCATTTAAAGTAGCCTGATTGGTTTTGAAGCATGCATTTAGGATGGAGTTATACTCCCCTGAAGTAGAAGTGTTTTCTGTTTTGGTCAATTTGAGATTTAAGGAGGAAGTTCATCAGCTTTTTGAGTCTTAAGGCAATATCCTGTTTGGATTGGGCACGGACAGCTACCGCCAGAACCTCAGCGGCTTAACACAGTCAGACCTTATTATTATTTCACACAGTTTTGTGAAAGGACAGTGAGGCTCTGCTCCAAATAGTCACTCCTTACCTCCAATGGTGGTCTTCAGAAATGTCCCCTCTCCACTGCCTCTGCATCCTTTGACACTGCTCTGATGGAGAAAGGGTACCATGTCCCCTGTCTTTGAATCTGGCCAGCTTGTTGCTGCTTCAACTAATAGTGTATGGCAGATGCGACATGCATGGCTTCCAAGCTGGCTCCAAATGTCTATGTAGTTTCCTCCTTTGCTGGAATATTTGTGCTCAGAGCCCTGGGAGCCCTGGGCTGCCATGTATGAAATCTGACTGCCCTAATGTCACCATGTTGGGAGCAAGTCCTCACCACCTGGAGAGACTAGAGTGGGCACTCTGGGTGACAGTCTTAGCCTGTGAGTCATCATGGCCCCACCACCAGACATGTGCATGAACGAGCCTTCAGATGATTCTAGACCTTAGCCATTGAGTTTCCCGAGCCTCAGACATGATGGAGCATCGACGAGTCATCTGGTCTTTACCCTGTTCACAATCCCAACCCAAAGCATCCATGCGCAGATGTCAGTGCTTGCTTTAAGTCATTCAGTTCTCCTGCAGGGACGATAACCAGAGTATCACCTAGGACACCACCATGGGGAGCTCAGGGCTTACTCCGGTAAGGTAAGAGACAACAAGAGAACTGAGCAACAGCAGTGACATGCTTTGGCCTGGAAGTGACGTACTTCATATTTCATTAGCCATGAGTCAAGCCATGAGACGTGGCCAAGCTTAATGTCAAGGATATGGAGAAGTGTCATGAAGACGTCACTGGAAGTAGACAAGAACTAGAAATCAGTGAACACCAGTAACATCCACCTCTGAAAGCTGATAACCCCGTGCCTCCTGGGATGCACTGATCGTGTGCCCCACCCACCCCACCCACATTCATTTGTTGAAGCATTGACTTCCAGTGTTATGCTGTTTGGAGATGGGGCTTTTGGAAGTTCCTTAGGTTTAGATGACGTCATGAGGATGGGGTCTTCATGATGAGATTAGTGCCTTTATAAAAACAGACTCTAGAGAGCTTTCTCTCTCTCTCTCCCTGCTGTGTGAGGACACAGGGAGAAGGCAGCTGTCCTCAAGCCAAGAAGAGAGCTCCCACCAGAAACTGACCACGCTGGCTCCTTGATCTTGGACTTCTAGACTCGAGGGCTGTGAGAAAATAAATTTTCGTTGTTTAGGCCACTCAGTCCAGGCATTTTGTTATGACACTGAAACTGACTAAGACATCTGCACTGCAGGTGTTTTTCAAAAATTTATTTAAGCACACAACCTGCACAGTGAGTCTGCTGGAATTTTACATAGCAAAGGAAACAGATGCCCGTATGGTTTATGCTTCCCTCTCATTACACTGTTTTATCTGCCATGGCATCTGTGTTTCCATGTAGAATGCAGATAACGCTTCACATTTCTCTGACTTCCTACATTCGTTGATGTGCTTGATGAGTTTAGAGGGTCCTAACATGTTGACAAGTGACACGACTTCAATAGATGGATAGGTTATGATATACAAACAGTGGCTGCCAATGCACCCACCGTGAAGTTCCTCTGTGAGAAGCAGGGTCATGTGCAACTCGTCCTGGAGACAGGAATATTTCTACACCACATTCCCTTCCCATCTGGTTTTATCCATCACATCCCTCCAGGCAAAAGAAAAATGTCTTGTGTGATCAGAAAACCCAGGTGAGTCTGGGACTCCCAGAACAGGCTCCATCAATGCTGGCTGGCCTCAGAAGTCATAGGTAACGTGTGATATTTCAAAGGGAAAAACAATCACAATAAAAATGGCCCAGCAAATGGTGAATTGTACCAAACTGTAATTTCGGGTACTTGTGATTCACCCATAGTATCCTGCTTTTGGAATGACATTATAAACTTCTCAGAGGCTAATGGATGATTAAGAATGGACTTGCTGTGTTTTGTTTTATTATAGATAACAGGCAACATAAATATGATTATAGTGGAGGCTAATGGACTGAGTCCCTTCCAAGGATTAGTATGATTGTTGCATTTTGGATTGTCTTTAGACAACTGAAGTTCCACGTGCCACTTCTAAAGGATGAACTCTTCACTTACAACAAAATTTTATTTTGGAGAAAATATTGGCAATCAGGTGAATCCTGGGGAGGTCTGTCTGGAACATCACACAGCACACACGCAAGCCGGGGTTCCCTCCCCGTTCTGCCTACAAGTGCACTGTTACCCAGATCAACGATTAATGGTTGAAGGAGTCTGAAAAATGGATATCCCTTTGACCTTTCTAAGGTTTGTCATTGAGTTGACATACCCATTACTTCAAAAATCAAATGTGTTTGTCTAAACATTATTCTGATGTTTACTTTGGGCACTAAAGGGCAGACAGCTGACCACGGACCCGCTGACAGTGATCAATTCAGCCTCGGATCTTGTCACTTTCCCTGTTTATTCTGCTATCCATCTCCCCTCTGCCTGCCACCACGGCCACTTTCTGCTGCTCAGGCGCTTTTAAAACTAACAATAATCCAATTTAGAATTGATCAATGAAAACGTGTGGTCAGTAAGCAAAATGACAAAGTCTGCATGTAACCGCTGACCACAGTCGGGTTTATTTTATACGGATGGGGCTGAAGGCAACTTTTAATTAATTAATTAAATGTTAACAGTGTTCAAGCCTCTCCCTTGTTTTTTGATTTTTTTTAAGTCAGATCTTCTAAGTTTTACTGTCGTAGAAATGGGGAAATAGGCCTGTTTACTCCTGCTAGAACCAGTATCTTCTGGAACAGCAGTCTTGTAGGACTTTCTGTGATGATGGCAGTGATCCAGACCTGTGAAGTCCAAGGCGACAGCCACCAGCCACCTGTGGCTGAACTTGAACTATGGCTTATGCAACAGAGGAACCATATTTTAAATTTTATTTAATTTTAATGCATTTAAAGTTAAATGGCTTTATGTGGCTAGTGGCTGCAATATTGGACAATGCAATTCTAGCATGTTGAGATTTTGGTGATGAGATGAGGTCTGCTGATGTGGTTTAGAATGTGTTACTGTCTAGACACTGTGTATCAGGAGGTCGTGGTCTCCAGACTGATCCATCAGGGCTACAAGCCAGGCAAGAGAAGTTTAGGGAGATATTCAAGCCTTCCTCATGTCCTAAAGGCCGTGGCTTGTTCCACCAGCCCTCCCTTCCCGGTCCCTGGGAGTGGGGCTCCTTGACTGGCCGAGAGCACCTGGATGTTGGTCTGCAGGGCTGGCTTCTCAGCAGAGTTCCAACAGGGGAGGCGGCAGGACTGATGCAAGAAGGTTACTTTTCCTAAAAGCCCCCGGAGGCAAGGCCCATTCTTGGCTGCATCTCAGGTCTGGTATCCAAGACAGAAGGCTGTATCTGGTTCCCAGTGCCAAATGGCTCCTGGGTTCTGGACGTGACCAAACCCCACACTGGGTCCCCGGTTTCTGGCTCCCAGATTGGCTGGGCTCTTGAACTCTGCATCCATACCTTCCTTCCCTCAACCTCAAACTCCGATTTTGCCAAATCCAACCAGGGGGAGTCATTGGATGAATTTCTTAAAACAATTTGAAAAGTCATTTCTTAAAATGACTTACAAATGTTACCTTCAATGAGCAAACAGTTTAAAAACTAATTGCTAGTAAGATTAGAACTACATATACTATTTGGTGATCTTTTTTAAAATGTGAAATCAATTTAGCTTCTATCTCTAGATAGATATATGTCAAAAGTTAGATTAGAATTTGAAAAAAACATACATCACTTATTTGAATTTCAGCGTATGAGGGAAGTTATAGCAAGTAGAAACACATAATGAGGGTTATGGTATAATTGATGGAGATTTAAAATGCTGTACCAGATAACTGTTGTCTCAGAAGGAAAGTGGCCTGGGTATTCTCTTGAGGGAAATTCCAAATCTATAATTCTTTTGTTATTTACATACCACCAACAACGAAAACGTAAAAACAAAAGCCAGTTCTTATTTAAAAAAATGGAAAAAATTTATTTCCTGTAAACCTTAAGTAGGAAAATAAGTTTAATTTGGGACATTAAAAAATTGGTTTTTAATGAAGCTTATGTGACACACTATAAGAGTTTGCCAGTGACAACGAAAGAATATCTTATAATAAGAAGGTCTTTGAATTAAAACAAACAAATACCTGTCTATCATCTCATCCATGGGTTCACTATCCAGACACTATTAATTTTTTTTTTGTATTTAAATTCTAGTCTTTATTCTATTTGTTTTCACTCTAAATGGAAAGGTCATGTATATACTATTTCAATCCTACTTTTTTTTTCATTTCACATTATTATGTGTATCTTTTCCATATGTCGCATATTCTTGAGAAATACACTTTGAAAAGGTTACATTATAATTGATGAAATGAGTGCGCGTAATTTGTGTAACTATTATGCTTGTATCCAGTATTTGGATTATTTCTGATTTTTTTCTTTTGCTATTCTAAGGAGTGCTTCTCAATATTTAGAATTATTTTCTTAGGCTCCATTCTCAAAAGTGGACTTACTGAGTTGAGAGTATAAATATTACAAGGCTCTTTGCCAAATTGCTTTCCAAAGGGCTTTTACCAAAATACTGGCAATATTCGAGAGTACCCTTTTCACAGCCCCTCATCAGCAGTGGATATTATTATTTAAAAAAAAAATCTTTGCTAATTTGATAGGGGTCAAAGGTTACTTCATTGTTATTTTAATGCACCATTCCTTGATTACTAGTGAAGGAAAGCATTTTCCACACATTTGTTGATTAGTTATATTTCCTTTCTGGAAATTGCTCATTCACATTCTCTGTCAGTTCACCCATTGGAGCTTCAGCACTTAAAATTCGATTGGAGCTTCAGCACTTAAAATTCGATTTGATCGACCTTTTTATATATAAAGATACCGGTACTTTGTCTGTACAGCAACTAGTTTTCCTCAAATATGATGTTTGCCTTTAACTTTATTTTATTTATTTATTTTGATGAGCAGAAGCTTCAGCTTTAAACTTGGTAACTGCAGACCCCACCTCGGACTGTGTGAGTCACAGTCTCTGTGTCAGGAGCTGGGATCAGTTGGGTGCAGTAGGTGGGGCTGTAACACACAAAGGCAACTTCCCGTACACACAGGGCTTTGAGGTCAGCAAGCGGCCTGAACTAACAGAGGATGCCTTGTCCCCGGGGTCCCCACCCTGGTGGGCTGCAGGCTTACTGCGGGGAGCCCTGCAGGGGAGCGGGGTTGGCGGGTGTGGGGGGCGGGCACTTGCTGAGCACCTCTGTATGCCAGGCACTGTGCTGGGCTCTGCGTATGTTCTCTCTTTTAATTGTTTTAAGATTCATGAGTGACGTGTCATTATCCCAGTTTTCCACACAAGGCTCCCAAGGTTCGCGTGGTTGGGAAGCTTTCCCAGGATCACAGAGCGGGGGCCGTGGCAGAACAGGGAGCTGATTCCTCCTCTGGTGGTGTTTCTGAGCTGCCTCGCACGACTGAGGCATGGCTAGAGGTCAATGCAGAACACGGTGGAAGAAGTGCCCAGCTCTGGGGGCTTTACTAAGAGCTTTGGTGTTGGAGCTGAGTTTGTTTACCAGGTGGGGTGGGAGAGGGGAGGGGTCCACATCCAGGAAGCCTACAACCAACCAGTGCACAGGCTCAGACAGGTGAAGCGGTAGAGGCTTTTTCATGGAAACTAAGCAAGCTGGCGAGGCTCAGGCATGGACTGATGTGGGGAGAGAGACGAGAAAAATCTGTTCTATGAATTGTTAATAACAGTGTGTTAAGTCTCTAACTGACCTCACTTTGAAGAAACTCTCTATATTGGAAACTTTTGAGTGCTACCACTTGTTCTAATAAAACATTTGGGTAGAAATACTACATTTTGACATTTGAGCTGGTCAGTGAAGTTTGTCCACACTACTTACGATGTAGGGCTCTCCTCGCTGGTGTAGACATGAGACTGAGTGACATCAGAATGAGTCCTTTATACACTTAGAGACCTGTGATTTGAAATACTGCAGCCCATTGTCTCCATAAGGGATCTTGGAATCACACCCATCACACGTTGGGTTTTGGTTTTTGATTTGGATAATCTGGTCCCTGTAATGATCCATACACTTAGAGACTTGTTCCTTTTAACTGTTTTAGGATAGATTAGGGGAAACTGAAACTATGATTACCTTGAGAGATGTTCTATTTAATTGCCATTTTTATTATTAGCCAGTTTCAATAATTAGCCAGATGTGGATGAAAGTCCTAGAAAAGGGAAAATTTGTGTATATTAATATAAGTGAATTCTGTATTTCTTAGAATAAGTATTTTATTTTCTCCAGGAAAAATATGAGGAAATCTTAAACTCTCTCTGGTTCCAACCAACTTTGCCATTTAGAGACTCTACAGTCATTTCATTTATTATTTTATTATTTTTAATTTTTTTATTGACGCATAGTCAGTTTACAATGTTGTGTCAATTTCTGGTGTACAGCATAATGTTTCAGTCATTCATGTGCATACATATATTCCTTTTCATATTCTTTTCCATTATAGGTTTCTATGAGATATTGAATATTGTTCCCTGTGCTGTACAGTAGAAACTTGTTGTTTATCTGTTTTATATATAGTAGCTAGTATCTGCAAATCTTGAACGCCTAATTTACCCCTTCCCACCCCTTTCCCCGCTGGTAACCGTAAGTTTGTTTTCTGTCTCTACATCATTTTAAAATCCACACTCTACACAAATCTTTACATACACACTCACATCTCGCTCAGTGGATGTCAGTTTGTTGTTAAGATAATAACCTCTCAGCTGGACCGTCTCCCCTGTGGCCTGGTCAATACATTTATAGAATGTAATTAAACCGTATCACTTCCATGACAGGAGATGGATGACCTTTTAATTATTTCAAGATAGCTGAATATGTAATCATTTCCTCCTTTAACTGGGAGAGAACAGTATATTTGGAACAGATTGAAAGCAGAATACAAACTCTTACTTGTCTTGTTCATATGCTGTGCTTTGGGGCTCTCTTTCCACAAGACATCATTTTGGAGCACTTTTCACAGGAATTAAGAAAACAATGTAGCAAAGCTGGTGTTAAAAATTGGAGATTACTATTTAGTGAACAGTGTTTAAAAAGTGCTTGTGGATGATTGGAATTAGGAAAGATCTACCAATTTATCCTGAACTTTCACATGATGTAAAGTTTCACAATAAATTTTTAGATTATCTGGTGGGAAATACTTTTTTTTTTTTTAAATATAGGCTGAGATCTTCTCATGAAATCAGATTTGGAGAACAGGACTGATTGCCATGGGGAAGACCGAGTTCCCACACACCGTTATTGTGTGTCCTGTTAGGTGCCAGAGCATGCTGGATCATCACAGGGTATATATTATCCAAATCAAACACCAAAACCCAACGTGGGGTAGACGTGACTGTTCTTGTGGGGATACTGGACTGTGATATTTCAAATCACAATTATTTCACACACTGGGATGACATAGCTTTTATAGGTCTAGTATGGCAGACTATCCCTGTTTTAAAAGTATATATTTTATAATTCCCTTGAACAAGAAAATTCTCAATTTCTACACTATGTGTACAGTGATTAAAAAAAAAATTATCCAAATGGGAGCATTGTCTTTGCAACGTGGTACAATAAAACTGGTTTGTCTCTTCACATAGGCCAGAAATGTAGAAAACACCTTTCTTTCATCATCTTCCATTAAGAGAAAAGAGAATTTGTGTCACTGCTTGAAAAATTAACCACTTAATCTTCGACTGAAATTCCAGTCAGTAAAATTAATGGGGAGTGCGACAATTTCACTAGAAACACCCCCATGGTGAGTGTTTTTGATTTATAGCTGGACGTATTAAATGTGTAAGTTATGCCTAGAAGCAGCTCTTTACTCGATATATTTTATAAGTTAATTAGTATAGTGACTTGCATGTGTTATATTTAAAATTTTCCTTTGCTTTAAAAATGTTGCAAGCATGGTCTGAAACATTTCTTCAATCAGGGCTTTTCTTCAGAAAACAACTTGGAATCTTACAGATCTTTTCCCTTAATTTTATTATTTGTATTGATTTATTTTTTGATGGAGGTACTGGGGATTGAACCCAGGACATTGTGGATGCTGAGCACACACTCTATCACTGAGCTATACCTTCTCCCCGCTTTTTTGAAGAGAACATTAAGAACAGTGTTAGGGTGCTGTGACACAACTCCCTGATTGTTATTAGGATGACTGAGTTAGGCTGATAAGCCCTTTGTCCCAGAAAAAAATAGGGGCAGGTTGCTATTACGCTTCTGATAAGCTGGGAGGTGTCAGGCAGAGCTATAACTAGACAACAAAGCCCGCTTCCGCTTTAAACTCACAATCAGAACACAAGGTCCTTGAGGGCAGATCAGGTTTTTAAAAAAAAAATTACTATTAAAGTGACAATGACCAGCACTTGGTACATATGTAGGAGGCCCTTGATTAAAATAAGCTTTTACTTTGTCAAGAAACCTTTCTTGGAAGCTTCACACTTTGCTGGGGCGTGGGGATTCAAAATTGACAAAAAGGGGACTTTTTATGAAGCCAGAAGTTGGGTGGAGGAGACACGTACTGGCTAAAGAAGTATGCATCAGAATAGAGAGTTAGTTATACACTGGAAAATGGGAGGAAATGACTCATCCTCCTTGCTTCAGAGGAAAAGGCAAGTGTTCACATGGAGGTGGCATTTGAATTGGGTCTTGAATACTTGCATAGATATTTATAAATAAATAGCAAAAGCATTGAGGTTTATCCACATTTTTTCTGGCCTCTTCCTTTGAATGAGTTTGTTTCATGAACCAGGGATATTGATGCCAGTGAGCTGTTCCTGTGTAATTTTAGTCACCCACATTTAACAGATGGCAGACTCCTTTTTTTTTTTCATGAAAATAGCCATGTTCAATAGTTTACATTTTACTGGCATTAAAATATTAATAACAGTGAAATAAGCAGAGAGGTCTTCTTGGAACTTTCCATTGTTCATAGCTGTACAGTGGTCAGTGCAGGGTAATGTTAAAAAAAAAACGTGAATGAGTCAGAACAGTGGTTAAAATGGACTGAAACATCATTTTATTCTGAGCTGTAAATTTCTTGATTAGAAAAATTATTTTAAGTGACCTAATTTCCTATGTATATATATCAAATGACACCTGAATCATGTTAAAGCCTTAACCTTTTTCCATTTCCTGTTGTAAAACTGCCTGAATTTGACATCTCTTTAAGTGGAGTTAAAATTGTTTTCGCTTGTTATGTCAGAACTCAGACCATGCTCAAATGGATGCCTAGTGATATGTGTTTTAATTACCTCATTTTCTAAGATGTCATCTCTTATTTTGAAGAAGAATAGAACTGTGCTTTGAGTCTCCCTAGAATTACAGATAGTCACTCATTACGATATTCCCTGACGGTTATTTGAAACCCATGGTCTAGCTGACCGAATACGCAAGGGGCAAGTTCATTGCAAGCCTTCAGCCAGATACAGTCTCAGCCCAAGGGCTGGAGTGGTAAGGAGTGTGGCTGGTGTTTGTGATCTGACCTGTCTGACTCTCCCCCTGGGGGCTCAAGGCCCCCTACTGGCTTGGTTCCCCAGGACCCCCTAAATGACCTTGGCTCTCTAGGGTATGGTTTCCTCACTGTTTTCTCAGACACCTGCCATGACCCATGTTGAGTATGTCCTTGTGTCCATTTCCTATTTTTTCACGCAATGAGAATGAGCCGCTATGGAGCGCCCAGCACTGCCCCAGGCTTGAAGGCGAATTAATAAAACGGCTGCACTTAGGCTAACAAATGGCTTACCTTTAAGCTTGCCCCTGAAACGGCCAGCTAACCTGACTCACCAGTTGCTACTCACAGCTCCAGGCCCACTGTGAAAACTAAAGCTATTAATTTTACTCTTTCTGCTTTATTCCAGTAATGAAAAGTAATAATCATGCTTGGTTTCTGAGTCGTTCTCCAGGGAGAAGGTCACAGAACTGTAACCCTACAAAATGGGCTAAATTGTCAGAAAAAACCCACGCCACAGGCATTTGTGAGATGAAGAGATTGAGAAAGTGACAGTTGCCAGCCTCTACAGAATTGGTCGCCTGGGCCAATGCCACGGCACTCTCAGGGGTGAGTTGTTTAGTGTCTCTGGGAATAAACTAGCCTTAGGAGGGGCAACTCTCCAGGGTCAGCCAGGCCCTCTAATGTCAAAACATCAGAAAATAAGAGACATGGTTAATACGTAGAAAAAGTATCCCAGAGAATTGAAAAGATTATGAAACTAGCACAAACTTGGCTAAACCTGACATGAATGAGAAAAAAAAATTGCAATGCAAATATATTCATGAACATAGATGCTAACATCATAAAAACATATCATTTGTAAATTTTATGGAAGTTTTGTTTCTTTCGTAACAATCCTTACATATTTAGTTTATGTTTCCTTGCACGCGCTAAAACGTCCACTAGAATGTTGACAGAAATAATGACATGCATCTAAATCTTGTTCCCGACTCCTAAGGAGAGCTTTCAATGTTTCATCATAACATATATTTACTATGGACTGTTTTTATAGGTTATGGAAGTCCCTTCGTATTTCTAGTTTGCTAAAAGTTTTTCTTTCTTTTAAACATGAACGAACATTGAAATTTAATCATTTTTCTGCATCTATTGGAAGGATCATATGATGATTTCATGTTTAATCTGTTAATGCAGTTAATGACATGAATTGGTCTTCTAATCTTAACCCAACTCTGCCTTCCTAGGATAACCCCAAATTTATCATAATGTATTTTCCTTTTCTATACAGTTTGCAAATAGTTTGTTCAGGATTTTGTACCTGATAAGTGAGTTTGGTCTATAATTTCTTCACCTTGTAATGCGCTTGGAGATTTTAATATCATGGCTAGGCTGGACTTGTTCTCTTCTCTGAAAGATTTTGTGTATAATGGATGTTAATTCTTCTTTATGTATGAAAGAGCTCACAGGTGAAGCCATCTGGACCTAGAATTTTATTTGTGGAAAGACTTTTATCTTCAGATTTAACTTCTAAGATAAATATTGAGCTATTCATATTTCTCTTTCTTCCTGTGTCAGCTTTGGTAAGGTGTGATTGTCAAGGAATGTGTCACTTCATATAAATTGTCAGGTTTATTGTCATAAAGTTTCTCAAAATATCTTTTTACCATATTTTTTATTGTCTATTTCCTGAAGGATGAGATGGATGTTCCAGATAAACCACGTGCAAAGTCCTGTTGGTGAAGGAAGTACAGCATTTGGGGAGCACAAATCTGTTATGTAAATCTGAATACAGTGCCAAAGTGGGTTTTATGAGATATTTTTGAGAAGTAGAAAAGAATAACAACAACAAAAATCATGGTCCTTGCCTGCAAAGAATTTATAGTCAATATACATGGGGACAAGGCTTGTATACATTTGCATTTCAAGAGGGCAAATATGAGACTGCATGTCTGCCAACTGCAGTACAGTGGATTTCAGAAGGCGCGTAAGAGTGCCAAAGGAAATGCCAAATAAGGGGGAAGGGAGTTTATATTTTTAGGTTGTTCAGAATGTGAACATCTACGTTTTATGCATGTTTAGGTCAAATATATTTTTTGCAAAAAAATAAGCAATGTCTGCCTGTCTTAAGGGAATTTGATTGTAATCCGTCCCTTTCAGAAGCCGTGCACACACGTGCGTGTTGCTCCCTGGTGTGTTTCTTTTGGCCAGTGGGCCCCTGGATCGCTTTTTATTTTTTTCAAAACATTTTTTCTTTCTCTTCAAAACACCAAGTTAATAGTTTTGTAATGAAATAAAACCCAAAACAATTTTCACTTGCATCTTTGGCATGAATCAATTAAAATAGCCACAGATATTGGTGTTTTAGAGATGAAAAAGAATTACCCAGCAGTGCTGGGGTGAGGGGGCTAGTAATCTAATGAATAGCATACATTTCCCTAAGCTTGCCAACTAGAAGGAAATGATCTATTTTACAGAAATAAGTTAGCCTTAGTCTCCTGGGCCTTGAGTCTCATGTTTGGCTTTTACATGGAGGATTAAAATTAAAAGTTTAAAATATTTATTTAACTTTGGATTTTTTTTATAATTCTGAAAACCTAGGCACCACAGTCTTTAAAATACGGCCAGGTGTAAGAATATTTCTGAACTTTTCTTATCTTACGAAGCTAGACAGGTGTCCCCTTGCTGGTTTTCTGGAAGAGCATAGTGTTAAGCAAAGCAAAGATGTCAAATAGCGTTTATGGAGAAGTTCTCTTTGTGAAATATACTCTGTTCTATAAGCAAGGCTGGTCCCAGACAGAAGTTACAAGGAGGTCAAGTCATTTTTGAGGGGCTCCTCATCATTGTCTTGTGTCCTGGGCACCATCATTAGTGGCCTTCCTTGGCCCTCAGAGCACTGAGATATAATAACCATGAACATGGGATAGATAATCATTTCAGGATGTAAGCAAAGTAAAAACAATTTTATACAAATACTGGACAAATTTACTACTCCTAGACCCTCACTAAAATCACTCTTAATGAATATACCTGAGAAGAAAGTTGCACCCAGTAGAAAGGTGTGGAATCCTAGAGAGGCCTGCAGATGAGGCTGGAAGAGACACAGGCAGATCATTGAGGGGTGTCCCATTTGGAATTTCAACTTGATCTTTATAACAATGGCTATTGGAAGCATCTAAGCGTGGGAGAGACAGCTCCGCTACCTGCTGAACAGTGGTCGAAAGGCAACAAGAGACGAAGCACAGAGATAGGTTAAGAGGATGCGGAGGTTTTCTAGGCAGGAAATGAGAGCAGCCCCCAGGCAGTGGGGGTGGATTCTAGAGGTGTGGGAACAGAAAAGAAGCACGTACGGGTACGCCGGGGTGACTGGATATGAGCGGTGAGGCTACGACGGTCGTTAAGGATGACTCAAGGCTTTCCCTTAAGTTGCCGGTGGTGCCATTGACTGGGTTGAAAAGCAGGGTGTAGGAAGCAGTCTGGTTTTGGATGCACTGAACTGAGAGGCTTACAGAGCATCCAAGTGGGGATGAGCCTCTTCAAAGCCCAATGACTTGGTGTTAGTGTGTGTTTTAGACTTTTTTCAATCTGATGGTTGTATGTTACTCTCTCTCTCTCTGTCTCTCTCTTCCTCTCTCCCTCCCCCGACCATTAAATTGTAATTCTCTGATTACCAGTGAAGCCCAGAACTTTTCATTGGTTTATTAGTCAATCTGCTTTGCTCTTTAGTCACTTGCTTGTGAACTGTGTTTGGCAGATACTGTTGATCGCTTACCCAACCAACATTTCCTTCCTTCTTTCTTGTTAAAAGGGTCCTGATTTGGTTGAGGTGTGAGGTGGCAATGCCCCAGGAAACAAGGTGGGTCTTCCCTAAGCTCCTGCAGATGAGCAGTGGTTGGTCATCTGACCCATTTCTGACCAGTAGGACGAAAAGGCAAATCTCCTCTGAGGTATTCGTGTTGTCTTTTTCAGTATTTGGCTTATAGATTTCACTCTGTTTACGAAGTCACACAGAGGTTTTTAATTTTAATGTAGCAGAAAATATATCACTCTTTCTGTCTTGTCATTTTTTGTCTTGCTTTAGAAATGATTCTCCGTCCTGAGGTTCTAAGACTGTTTCCCAGTTTTTCTTCCATAAATGTTAAGTTAAAAAAAACTTTAGATTTTAAATCCATCTGGAATTTATTTTTGTATCTGGCATGAGGCAAAGATGTTTTTAGCGAACGAACAGTCAGCCCAGAATATTTTTTGAATAGCTCATTCTTTCTTTCCAGTTTATATTACCACCTCCACCATATATGAAATGCACATGGATATGTTGGTCTGTTGTGCATTTCCCTAATCTGTTCATTTGGTCTATTTTTCTACCACTATTTCCTTCCTCTAATAATATATAGGTTCTCTTGAAGTTCCTATGTAGATAATTCTATAGTCCACAAATGATGGCAGTTTTATTTCTTCCTTTCCAATGTTTGTATCGGTTATTTCTTTTTCATGCCTTATTGCGCGGGCTGGGATTGCTGGTACAATTTTAAGTAAAAGTAGTAAGAACAGGCCTTCTTTCTTGTTCCTGACTTGTTTTGTTTCAGAACGTCACTAATTCTTCATCATTATGTATGATTGGGTTGATTTCATTGATCAGATTAAAGGAATTCCTTCTGTCCTTAACTTGTTTAGGGTATTTTTGCTGTTGTTATCCTGAAAGGTATTAAAATTTTTAAATCTTACTTTTGTGTTTTTCTGAATATTGTGATGATTGTACAGCTTTTCTCCAATCACTTAAACTATATTTGTAGACTTTCTAATGTTAATCTACTTTTATATTCCTGGGATAACATACATGGTCATAATGTATTTATTTAATAACCTGCTGGATTTAGGTTACCAATATTTTATTTAGGATTCTTGCATTTATGGTCATAAGATGGACTGGCCTATATTCCTTTTTTCTTGTAATGTCCTTGTCCAGGTTTGGTGCCTAGGTTATACCAGCCTCATAAATTTAAGTGGGGAGACTTCCCTGGAATCATGGTGGTATGGTATGAAAGAGGGTGGTGTGTGGAATCCACCTGCAGCACCATCTCGCTCCTCACTGTCTGTCTTTAGCATTGAGGACACTCCAGGCAAAGGGGCGCACTTCATTGCTGGCTGGGGCTTTGTCCTCAATCCCTCGCTGGTCCTCTGTCCTCAAGATCTGGACTGCTCTACATGGAGTCCAGCTCCCTCCTTTTACCTCATCTGGAGGTGCTCTTGGTTTTAGCCTTCATTTTTCTTGCCCAGAACTGATAAAATAGCAGGAATTTCAAGACACAAAACAACTAAATTAAGGGGAGAGACCCAAAAAAGAAGTGTTTGGAAGCAAGTGCTTTTAGTATCTTTGCTCTTTCCATGCTAGTGGGAAAATTGAAGGCTCCTGCCATGGTTAGAGTGGGAGATAACATGCCAAACAAAACCTTGTCTTCATTTCTCCCCAGGTTTCCATTTTGCAGGGAATTTGGATAAATTCCAATTTGCAGACCCTTTGGGAACAACAACAACAAAAAACTGTCCCATGTTTTTTATCTTAAAAAAAGTCTGTATCTGCATTTGAGCTCTTCAAGGGCATTTATCCCTCTTGAATCCACCCACAAGCACAATGCCTGGTTTATCACGGGTGCTCTGGAAGTAACTGCATTTGAAGATGTTTGTTCTTGTCCAAGCAGCTTACAAAATCCGTGTCAAAATCAGGCTGGCAATAAGTATTCAATTTTCACGGAAAAAAATCTTATTTTATTTCTGTTTGCAACTAAAAGCTTTCAAACGAATAAAATGATGAGAAATGAAAGTTTTTTTTTTAGGACATTGTTAATACCTACTATTTTATCACTTCATGTGTATGTTGATTTCCAATATAAAACGTTCTGTTAAAAAAAGGAGTTTGCTTGCATTCACTGCCTGCATTTCTTATCTTGGCCTTTTGGTGTCATTCTTAGATTAATCTGAAAAGCATATTAAGTAAGGGTGAAATTATTTCCCTGACCTTGGATCTTTTTGGTCTCTGATTTGAACTGAAGATTATCACACTTATAGTGCAGTTTAATCTAATCTAATCTTTTCAATGTTATCTTCACTTAAGTTCTATAACTGACACACAACTGTAGAAGTTTAAGTACAGTACAGAGAACCAGTAAAGTAAGCCTTTACTTTTTTGGGAAGTCTAGAGAGAGCTTTTTCTGAAATTACTATACTGAAGTTATCGAAGTTCACTATATATGTTACTAATGCATGTATGTTACATATATAATTCTTATAAAATTCTAATGTATATCATCACATAATAATGTAACAATGCGATGTTACATTATAATTTATATATGTAATATATATGTATGTATATGTTGAAAGCAAACCATGGTTCTTAAGCTGTGATAGAGCCCGATACATTTTTCAATGATCTGCGAGATAAAGCTTGTTGCTCTTCGTGGAGCTGCAGAGGACTGATGAAATTCATAACAGTGTCCTTTTCTGTTCTGTACATAGAGGTACTCACACTGTTGTCCACCCATGAATGAATATGAAAACCCTTTGGATTTTAAATTTATTGTTAACCCCAGTGTGAGCCACACGCTTGCCCTTCCCTCCTAACCCGCAGAAGTCTCATTAACTTTCATGGACTGCACTTTTTTCCCCATTGTCATTTTAATGCTACACTCGATGAGACTGACTTTTGTATGATGTAACAAAAAAGTGAACAAAGTGTTGAATTCATTGTGCTTCATTGTTCCATTTGCAGGACGCTGTCCTTTGAGCTACCTTCAGTCTCAGGGGGAGGGCCTGCACTTGGCTCCTGGATCTTTGAACAGCTTCACTCTCTGAGAGAATCAGTGTGTGAGCTCTGTTGCCCCTAGTGTGTCTGCCAATAGCTAGGAGCGAGCATGGTCCAACCACAAGTTCTGTGACCAGAGAAACTCTGGAGATCTATTTCTCAAACTCTTCCATTTTGATTAGGATCTTATCTGAACAATATAGCAAAATAAAATGTTAAAATACATTTTCTCAGAAAATGGTTTTTCTAACTTAGACCAAATTCAAATTCAATCTTGTAGTTGGTCATGTCCTATGATGTGAAATCAGTGGGGTTTGAGATCGCCACCATACTTTTGAGACAGGAGGGAAGGAGGTGGGCACAACCATGACGATGACACAGCGGTTAGCACCAAGATGGCGGAAGGTCTGACTCCCAGTGGACCTTGAGCTTCATTATGTGCTCACTGTAATACAATAGCTGCTAAGGGGCCCTCCCACAGGTGCCAAGACAATTTCAGGTCTGACCAGAAAAGGTCAAAAAGTGGGTGATGGCCCAATGCCTGGGACTCCCAGCCCCTTCCCCAAAGTAGGTGGAATGATTCTCCCACTTGTTAGCATATGAAGTTGCTGGGCCCATAAAACCTGGCAACTTCGCACCCCTCGGCCTCTCCCTTGCTCTCTCTCACCTTTGAAGATGGCTGCACTCTGCCTATGGAGTATGTATCTACTTTTACCTTAAACTAAACACTCCCCATACCTCGTGGCCCCTCTGGCCTTCTTAGACGGCCTGCACTCTGTCTATGGAGCATGCATCTCTCTGAATAAATCTACCTTCACTCTACTATGGCTCAGTCTCGAATTCTTTCCTGCACGAAACCAAGGACCCTCACTTGGCGGGGTGTGTCTCAGGGACTTAACCAAGACCTGGGCTACAACCATCCCCTCACTTTTCCTGTATCACTTTCAAACTAGTGGGTTGGCCTGACAGTTTCACAGATGCCGGCAGCAGATATGAGACCCCTAGATCAGAAGCAAAGGACTTCATTACCCGTGGCGCAGCAACGTGGCGCAGCAAGCAGTGTGGGCATCACTGTGTTGATTCTCCTTGTCCTCTGGTCCCACAAGGACAGTGAGGATGGGCCTAGATTTTGCATATGGAGCCAGTGGCTTGGGACCTTATACTTAAGGAACCCAAATCCTACATAATGAGCAGTAAGCATCCTTGCCCTTTGCTCCAGCAGAAGATACTACCTCTGTCTCCCAAGGCTACTTGCTGTACAAACATCCGTGAGAAGGTGCTCCGGGACAAAGTGTCAGTGCCTCGGTTGCAAGTTTGTCTCTGGGAGGTAGCCTAGAATGTGCTTTCCGAGCTGTCTCACCCTGGAGGGGAGAAAGTTGACTCTTTATTTCCCATTCATTATGGGCCAAGAGCTGATTCAGAGCACTTCCGGTCTCCCCTCCACTGCCCCGGGGGGCGGGGGTGAGCGTTGCAAGTGCTTAAGGTAGGCACAGTGTAGCAGGTACGGACCACGGGGGGAGCAGTGAGTGCCCGGGGCCACTGCTGCGACAGTGATAGCATCCGTCGCTCTCCCCAGTTTTAGTCCTGCCTCCTCCCGATGTGACTCATGTATATATTTCCATTTCATTCCATGGCTGAGCTGTTAGGTCTCCTAGAAACGCCCACAGGCCTTAAGTGGCTGCTGGTGGTATTTTCAGTTAGACTTTTCTCAGGTCGTTCCTCAGGACCAGCCTACTGCTCAGCATACCTGGGAGACAGGGGGCTGGGGGAGGGAGCAGAAACGGAATTCAAAGGGGCCAGTTTAGCTACTTATTAACGTCTTTGTAATATCGAGAGGAAGAAGTGGGAACTAATTGCTCACATTTGTGTTTTAAAGTAACTGTGCCTTTTGTTCTTGATCTCAGTGACCCCCGCCTTGGAAAAGCAAGAGTTGGTCCTCAGTCAAAGAGTGTGTCAAGGGTCACTTTAAGAACAAATTGAGGAAATGTAAGCGCAAGTCTTTCATCACCTTTTCACCACGATTAGGTTTATTTGCTCCCCCGCTGACTGCCCCCTTCTCTTTCAAGCGCTCCAGCTGCTTCAGAATCAAGGGTGAAAAACGAAACCTAGGTCCTGCTTTTAAGAAAATGAGAGCATGCCATGCCCTGTTGACAGATGCATTTCCCGGGAGCATAAGAGTATTGAGGATTTTTAGAAAAGAGC
Source organism: Vicugna pacos (assembly GCF_048564905.1). Taxonomy (NCBI): domain Eukaryota; kingdom Metazoa; phylum Chordata; class Mammalia; order Artiodactyla; family Camelidae; genus Vicugna; species Vicugna pacos. Next base: position 116,201,862 of record NC_132987.1, on the reverse strand, counting down.
CTGTGACCCTGGCCGATGAGAAATCCACTAACTTAGAATCCGGGATACAGTTAACAAGCTGGTGAGACGCATTGATATATTAGGGCTAGAGGTGGAGGAAGGGTTTGCCAACCAAATTAAAAGTGTAAACAAAGGAACTGTATAGGCCTCATAAGGCTGAAGGCCAACAGGTGTTTCTAAACACTTGTAAACCCTCTTTGGATGCAAATGCTTCTGTGAAAAAAAGGATATTCTGATTCCTACTTTTTAAAATCTATTGCTAAGACATTCTGCTCTCTCCCTTTCTCGGGGCCCTGTCATCCTTATGCTGCCATATGAACTTGAAATTAAACTGAATTTTGTGAAAATGTTCTTCTACCTCAGACTTTTTCAAAACTTCTACCCAATTAGGAAAAATTAATGAGGTTTACCGCACTCTGTGTTGATATTTAGTTACCAGCAGACAGTCGGGGCTTTGTTCCTCCCCAGTCAGTGTTTGAAATCAGAGAGTTGTTTTCTTAACTCCCCCCCGCCTCCCCAGATTAGGAAAACTCTATCTTAGAAAGATTGTTTCTGATTATTCTAAGCATCCACCACTTTCCACCTGCCCGCTTGCTTTCTTCAGCTTTCCCGGTGGGCTCCAAGTCTTCCTCTCCGTCATTTGTTCTTTCACACTACAGTCAGTCTTCCCTCCACATCCATGGATTCTGCATCCATGGATTCGACTAACCAAAGATCAAAAATATTACAAAAATTTCCACAAAGCTCCCCAAAAGCAAAACTTGAATTTGCTGCATGCTGGCAACTGTTTACATAGCAGTTACATTGTACTTGACATAGTATTAACATTGTATCAAATATACAAGTAATCTAGAGATGATTTACAGCATAGGAGAGGATATGTGAGTAGGTTATATGCAAATACTGTGCATTTTGGTATCCTTGGGAGCGCTGAAACCAATCCTCTGTGGACACTGAGGGATCATTGTATTTATACAACCATCACAGCTCATAGCAAATGATGGTAAGTGGTACTTGAGATTTCAGTACAAGCTCTTGATCTTTGAGATGAAAAAACAGAGATCTGTAGAGGTGAAGAGATTCATCCAAGTTTTGCTGCTTATTTCATGCAGATCCAGAACAAGAACCCACAAATCCCTTCCCCCTAGACTGCTGCTTTTTCCCAGCGTGGTCCAGTCCCTGCGAGAAAGAGGAAGGGATGGAGAGACAGAGGGAGAGAGAACGAGGAGCTGGGTGAAGCATGTAGCAGCATTTACTGCACTGTTCTGGAAACTTTTCTCTAGGTTTGAAAATTTTTCAAAATGAAAAATGTTTAAAAATTATAAAAGTCTGAGTCATATTTTAAAAGTTTGACGTGGCGCAGAAACACGAAGTTCATGGCCCTGTCAGTTGCTGGGTGTTCCTGTTGTCACTAGAAGGCATATTTGTCAAACAAAACAGAAGTTAACTTTCAGTTAAGGTTCAGAGAGGAGCAAGAGTTTCCTCTGGTGATATTTTCTCTTTTTAAAAAATATTCTTTAAATCTTTGAGTCACAGGTAATTATTCATGAGTATGATGTGTGCGATTCTTTCCCCTTATCATGAAATTCTGAGACAGCAAAATTAACATTCTGCATTTCATTCTGGCCAGAGAGTGAGAATTTCTGACTTGACCTTTTCTTTTCGTGAATATATGGTGGATACGTGATAAAGCAAATGTTAACAATGGTAGGACCTAGGTGGTGGCTGCGTGGATATCACTGTACCATACTTTCAGCAATTATGTATCCTTGAAAATGTTCATACTTAAACAAAACAAAACAGACACACAAAAAGAGACTTGTAGCTTCTGTCTAGATCTTCTCTTGCTTTAACTATCTCTTAAGATGCCTTGAGGCTGGTGACTGGGTGCTGGAATGGTGGGGCTGGCCCCACCACATGCACACCTGCCCTGGCCAGGTGATGGGCCCGGAGCTGTGGGAAGTCACCTTTCTCACCCTCCACCGCCACACCTGAAGTAGCAGGACGATGGTCCCCACCTCGCCTCTGCTTGTCTTTTTTTTTTTTTTTTTGGCAAATCTTGCATGTTTGCTTCTCATTTGAAGAAGTTCAATTTGACTCTTCAATTCAAGAAAATCCGAGAATGATGAGTCCCAGCTTCTTAGCGTTTGCAGTTCTGGGATGTACAGAAGAGAGTGGCTGTGCTGGGCGCTGATGCAATGATTCCCTTTACCCACTGCAATCTCACTCTCTTTCAGACTGTTCTCTCTTTTTTAAAAATGATTTTTATAAATGGCATCTAATTTACATACATTCAAGTGCACAGTCTGATGACTTTTGATAAACGTATGTACTTGTGTAGTTACCCCACCAGTCAGAATTATAGCACCTGCCCGTGACCTCAGGAAGTTCCTGTGTGCCATCCCTAGGGCCACCGTTCTGATTTCTAACCTGGTAACCTAATTTTGCCTGTTCTCTACCCCAGAGAAATGAGAGAAAGAAAAAGGTCCACTGAAATTATTTGCACAAAAATGTCTATAATGACATTGTTCATAACAGGCCCCAGCTGGAAACATTCTAAATGTCCATCAACAGGAAAATAAACAATCAAACCGTGGTATATCTGTACAACGAAATACCACTCATTAACACAAAGGGATGAACTATTGATACAACATGAGTGAAGCTCAAACATAATGTCAATTAATTTTATAATTATTAAAAGCAGTTTCAGTCCATTTTAATGCTGGGACAAGTTTCACTTTTGCTTTATGCATTTCTGTAGTGGTTAAGCTATAATAATTACATAGTAATATTTAAAGATTTGAACAGAGCATGCAGTAAGCCTTATGATTAAATCATCAACTACAAGAGTAAAGCTTGATGTACTGATCCCACAATCCAGAACATTCAATTTTTACCACTTCTCTTTAGCAAACTTGTATACTTACTTATTTTCTGTTCAGATAAAAAAAATCAGATATCCTAGACAGCCTTTGCTTGTTCTTTTTATTCTGGTATCTCAGTCTTTGGTAATTCATACAGAGTTCAAACAGCCTTGGCTTAAAAAATAAAAAAATAAACTTTCAGAAAGCCCTTTTAAGCCCTTTGTTAGTAGCTTTTGTAGTAATATTACAATAACGTTATTAAATTAGGTATGTTAATTATTTTGTATTTTTATAACAAATATTAAATATGAAAGTAAAATGGTGGCTATATTATTTATTTGTAAGCGAAGGTTATCAAAACACATCACCCCAAGTACACTCCTTTGGCATATTGATTATTTTGATATGAAAGCAATTGAGAAACAGCTCTCCAGCCTCACCCCTTCTGCCTAAAATCAGGACATAAATTTCCCATGAGAAAGTTGCCCTCCTGGTTCCAGGAAGAAGAGAACATTCTTATCATGGGAGACAGGGGGCTGACGCCAAGATGAGTCGAGTCATCACACACACAAACAAAGCTCACTAAAGTAACCCTCACCTTCCAGGAGTTTCCCTCTTGTGTTTCCCGGCCACTTCCCCACCTTGGATCACCCCTAAAAGCCCGAATCCCTTTCCTTTGCCTGCTCACTTCACCACAAATTTATCACATTTTGTTAAAGTTGTTTATAAGCTCCTGAGTGTAACCAGTTCTTTGGGGTTTTCACTTCTTGTCTGTGAAGCCCTCTGTGTCACTTACAAAGTGTTATTAATGTCATGTAAACGTTGTACGTTTCTCTTTGGTGAATCTGCCTCTTGTTAGTTTAATTTGCACATCCCAGTCAGAAAACGTAAGAGGGTAGAGGAGAAGTTTCTCCTCCCCTCCAGAAGCCAAGAAAGAACTGCAAGTCACTAATCCAAAATAGGTAACTTATTTAGTCACTAAACATGCTCAAATTTCTTTCTCAGAAAAAATAAAAATTTCACTTTGACTGACTTCACAACTCTATCAGTTGACATGCATTCAGAGTAATAGGAAACATTAATAGAGGTTTAAATCATAAGAACATTTATTTCCATTACAAAAACTCTAGAGGTAGGTGGTCCCAGGGTAGTTTTGATGGCAATTGTAACAATGACTTCAACTCCTAAACTTTTTTTCTTTTTCATTCTGACACCCTTAGAGTGTGAGCAATGCCCCCACCTTCCACTCATGCTCACAAGATAGCTGCCCCTGCTCCAACCATCAGGTCCTCACGTGTCTAACTATGTTGCAGCCAGCAGGAGGAGCTAGTGCAAAAGGGCTTTCTCCTCTGCATGTCTTATTTGTCAGGGAGGGAAAAAAAAATCTTTTCTGGAAACCCAAAAGAGATTTCTTTGGTCAGAACAAGGTCAAATGGCAACCACCAATCACCGGCTGAATTGATTGGGATTGTCACCATTCAGTTTCATCAACTAAATCATCCTGAGTGACACGCTGCTGTCTGAACAAAATCAGCGTCTGCGGGCTAGGAAGTGGCTGCCTGGGACATTCCCAGTGTCTGTGTAGATGAATAATTACAGGTTATCTCAATGATGTTGTGCCCCATCAATGCTTAGACTGTGGACCTTTTGTCCTGAGGAAATGGTAGAGCAGCGAGAAAGATAAATCCTGGCTTAGATCCCACAAGCTCCATGTCTCTGAGCAAATGACTAGTTTCTTGAGAGTCAGTTTATTATCTGGAAAATGGGAAGGATAGTAATCCTTGCCATGGGAGAGCTGGCGAGGAACACCAGAAATAGTACCAGGGAAGCGCTTGGCATTGTGTCCGGCACATGGGCGGTGCCTAACAGACAATACGCGTCATGACTTTCAGAAAGAGGAGACTGGGCTTAAACCATGGCTGTTAGGGCGGTTTGCACATGTCTCTAGTCATTCCCTTTGAAATTCTGGAGAACATGCATTTTTAGTGCCTCGTGGGGTTCCTGTGAGGGGTGAGTGAGGCTCAGGTGAGCCCGTAGGTGGTGCTCAGTGAGTTCTGTTTGGAGCGGAGCCCAGTTGGGAATCAGGTTGTTTTCCTGACAGTGGCGTGAACTGGGTGACAGCCATGCTGAGAATAGGGACCCTTCCTCTCCCCTCCCGTCTCCAGGACCTCGTGCGCATCAAGCACGTGCTCCGCCACTGAGCTAGCCCAGCCCCTCCCCTTGTTTCCCTTGCACAGGTTAGACGATTTTTTCCAGTTGTCTGTTTAGTACTTTATTAGGAGTTGGAATTAGAAATCTGGCCTGAGGACCCTAATACACTTAGGAGACGATGGCTTGACTATTATGAACCAGACACATCTCTCACTGTTTTTTTCTTCCGGGTTTCTATACACTGATGATTTTTCTCTATTGTACGTAACCAAAGAATGAAAATAAGCCCTGGCCACCTCACAGCATGATCCAGGCTCCCAGTTTATAGGGCAAAAGCGTATTCTCAGGTCTTTCCCCAGCAGAGACCACCATTGGTAAGGCACAGAGACCTCCCCATGCGGGAGCCTTCTGGAGCCTGAAAGTTAAAAACCAAAGGTCAATTCATAGCACCTCTGTGCATCAAGTGACTATGTATCTTCATAATTAATAACTGGCAGAGGGAGTAAACCATGGTTTTTGTTTGTTTTGGTTTGACTTCCTCTAAAATCTTCTAAGGATGATTTTAGGGCAGGCTCCCGGGAACCTGGGGGAACACGCGCCTCCTGTTTCCCCAAAACCTGCTTACAGGAGCTTCCTGAGACTCCGGTCTCAACGCACCCCCTCTGCCATCCATGGCCTACCCTCTGGGAAGGAGACCCCCCTTTTAGGTGGAGTTGTTAGATTGCGGACAGTGCCCAATGCTCCCACAAATTACTTAGAATGTCCTCCACCAGTAGTGGCCGGCCCTGGAGTCACCCTCCCATGTCAGCCCCCTGCGGTCCACAGGCAGACCCTGGGTCCTCACACAGCACCTCTTACAGCATCTGCCTACAGGCACCTGGCCCTGCGGCATCTGGGCTAAAGGCCACCTATGATACCCTCTTGGTGACCCGCCCAGGCCCTTGTCTGCTGATGGCACTGTCCCCATAACTGTTTCCTATGTATACTTGTGCATCAGGCTGGCATGGCTGAATACGGGCCCCGGGGGACTGGAGGTGTGTTCTGTTCACTTTGGATCCCCAGTGCCCTGGTTCAGGGCCCTGCACCCAGTAGGCTCCCAATGCCCATTGAACAGATGCAGGGACCACGGTGGCAGTGATCTCTGCCTCTCACTGCGTGGCCCATACCTCACAGGTACACACATCCCAGGTGAGTCATTTTGCATCGCCCTCCCCACCTCCTCCTCTCTGGGCTCTAATGGCTGGAACTTGAACCAAATTCAGCCCTATTAAGAGCTGAATGCCTGCTTTCCCCTCTTTATTGAAGATACCTGGCCAACAGGAGGTTCATACCAGGAGACCTGGGGGGTTTTCTAGGCAGAGTCAGGGTTTACTGGAGAGTCGGGTCCACCTCTTAGCCCATGAAGCAGTACTGAAAGGGAATAAGAAAATGCCACAGTCAGAGCACTGACACAGCAGTGACCCCTAACAGACCTCGCGCTCCTCCAGGGAAAACAGTCAGCCGTCCTGGGTCAGTGCTGGGAGATGCAGCCCCGGGCAGCTCCACCTGGTGCTTGAAGACCGAGAGGTTGCCCGCCTGGAGGGCACAGTGCTTGCCTTGCTGAGAGACACAGAAGACGCCCCTTAATTCCGGTGTGTCTGGCCCCAGGTCAGGGCACATGGTTGGGGGAGGAAGCCCAGGTAGGATTTCCGCCTGCTCGGTGGGGCAGCCCAACGGCATGGCTGCCGCCCTCTGGGTAATACGTCGGTATCTGGACCGGGCTCTGGAGCCCCCCGACCCTCCTAACCTCCCTGCCCCTCCTCTCCACCCTGACCTGTGCAGCCTTCCACAGCATCCTTTACTGTACCTCACAGGGCACTGAAAATAATCTGTTTATGTGCTGGTTTCCCAAAACAATAGAGCATCTGTGCCACGCATATCGGTTCGTTTAATCTTCACAATAACCCAGTGAGTTAGGGATCACAATAGTCCTCACGAAGAGCTGGGCACGAGATTTCCATGATTCACTCTTTGGTCCCCAGTCCAGGACAATGTTGTAGAGAGAAAACGCTCAGGATGCTGCGTTGAGTGATTGGTGTAATGAGCGGTGTTTACTGGCTGTTTAGAGAAAAGAAATACATCATGTCTACTCAGCACTTTTCCTACTTTCTTCCTTCTCATCATCACGTCTCTGTCTTATCCCTGTATTTTCCCAATCCTCCCTCCACCACCTCAAAGACAAAGATTGAAGCCAGCTGAAGTAAAGTAGCCATTAAAAACAAAGTCTCTTAATTGGCTAAAATTACATTTTTCTGTTTGCTCTCTGCGGTTTGCGAGAGAATGAGGTTGATGTTATGGTTTCTTTGGAAAATGCCCTTTGAGAACAGGGACAGTTAATGACTGTTTCCCACTGAGTCCAACAGATGGTGCCAAGTACCCTGTGGGCACAGAGAAAGTATTAATTGATGTTGATGTCCTTACTTATTATTTAAATACACTAAATGGCCCCTAAGAAGCTTCCAACGAGTTGACATGTTACCCCAAATACATGGCTTATCCAGGGCGTCCTTTACTCTTTACTCACTGAGAGTTCAGTGTGTCTCTTGGTGAGGTCCATTCATTTAGTAAATTGGATGAATTTACACAGGAAGAAGTGGAGTAAGATTTGGTGATAAAAATGAGAGAAAGTACTCCTGACTTTAACGTTTCCCCACTTCCACAGCATCTCAGCTTCAGCTGAAAAAATTAGACTGTTGGACATTTTTGGTGTTCGTGTTGCTGGGAAATAATTTTCTTTCAATCCCCAAACAGAAATCTTCTCATTTTAAAATAGGAAACATTTTAGAGTTATCAGTGTTGTGTATTGTTGAGAGGTTCCAGAATATATTAGGCAGATGAGTATTTAAAGTGGCATAAATAAGATTTCTCCTGTCATCACTTATGTAGATTAAGGTCCAGACTATCTCTGTGGATTTCTGATAAGCCATCAACAACCATGAAGGATGATTTTCCTTGGCTGATGTTGCTAATAAGTTGTCAGCTGATTAGCGCTGAGGGCTGGTTAGATTTGCGCTGTGTGTGATGTGATCATGCAGGGAAGGACAGCAAAGGGGATTTTGATCGTATTGTTAGAGCATGATTGCATTAGACAGTAAAATAGGACAGAAGAGGGTTCGCAATCCATCTCTTGAACCCTTGAGTCAGACGTGTCTTGAAATTCAGAAGTATTCAGATTTTGCACCGTAATTTAATAGGCATGTATCACACGTTGTATACCAGCTCTAGCAAGGTTTGCAACTTCACTCCATAATCTAAACTGTTAAGATGTCTTTAATCAAATATATCGATATCCCATCAGTGAGAGAAGGACTGTGCATAGCCACCTGTCACTTCAGGGACAGGTTTGGCCCCAAGTGAGTTAGTACAAAAATTTCAATTTCCAGAAATTTTTGGATCTTGAAATTGTCATAAGGGATGGTGAACGGGCATAATTAAGGTCCAAAGTGTTCATGTTGCCAACAGAAACTGCCAAGGAAGCTCAAATCAGACAACCACAGCATGTTTGATAAAATGCCACCCACGATCCTGTCCTGGGAAGGACTTTCCATTTTGAGATGCTACTTTCTGAAATATCTGGAATCTCTATCCAGAAGAAACAAGCAGTCTCCACTTACTGTTCTGAAACATGGACTTAATGATATGAAATCTTCATTTTTGTTTGAATAATTAATATACTGGTAGAAATTCAAAAAAATCTCTAACAGAGCAAATCTTGTCATGTGTTCCTTCAGACCTTATATGTGTGTGTAATTTACTCAATGCAGACACTAGTCATTTGTCTTTTTAAATTTAAAATTAGAACATGTGTTTTTCTACGGATTTTGCTTTCTTTATAACTGTCATTTTGAAGAACTTTCTCTGAAGCAAAATTGAACGCGCGTTCTTCTGCTATCTAGGAAGGAGGGGCAGAAAAACACAGGGAACGCAACAGAAACCAGTTCTCCTGCCTGCCATACAGGTTAAACGCTGCTGTTAATAGTCAGCGAAGTAATTGTCAAGATCTTGATCAGGGATACTTCTGCCTTGGACGGATACAGTTTTACAAAATAAAAAAATAACATCAAAATGAATACTATATGGGCAATGCATTTATTTTAACAAATGACTATGAGACCTAAACCAAGTCACTTAACCCCATAAGGACTTGATTTCTACCTCTGTAAAATCAGAAATTTCATGAAGTTTCTAAGCCACTGATTATCTGTTAAGCAAGGAAGAAAAATGTTTTGTAATATAGATAATGTTCCAGTGACAATGAACATTGTCAGCTTGAAGAAATACAGTATCATTAGGATTTATTGATTATATTATTACTTATAACTTTTAAAAAATGATCATTTCCAGCGATTCAATTTCTATTAGAGCTAAGCTGATGATTGGGTATTTTGGAGTTTTGAGTCCATGTTAATCTGTCCATATACTTTTCGAGAGCTGTGTTATCATCAGCTACTGAACTGACAGTAAAAAAAAAAAAAAAAGAGGTGCAGCAAAATGAATTTAGAGAAAGTGTAGTGAACTGAGATGAACTCTGTTCAGCACGGGAGGTAATGTCACGCTCTCAGAATGTTAGAATTTCTCTCTCTTTTTTTCTCTTGGTCAAGAAATATGACATCGGACTTACGCTGAAATTTTAAAACTTCAACAAGGACTCCGACAGAGTGACATTTGTAGGGATGTACAGATGACATCTTCCTTAAACAGGCAAGGAGAATGCTATACACTGGAATTTATGAACTAAATTAGCGTGAAATTAATAGAACGATGTATCTGTTAAATGCCAGGATTTCTAACACAACCAGGAAAAGTTTTGCCTACTTACTTTTCCCCCTTTGATTTTATTTCGTGCCCAGAGCCGTCGTTTACTTGTCCTTTCCTCCCTGTCACTGGAGAAAGGCCATCTGCTCCATTCCAGAGGCGCTTTGGCTGGCCTCTCATGTGAGATGCTGTGCAAACTGACCCACTTGGACATGAGAAGAAGGACGGCTCTGGAGCACACTGTCACCAGTCTTGTCCTCACAGCTTTCCACGTTGATGGTGGCCCCTTCTGATCATGGAGATCTCCTCCTTCCTCACACTTTGGCTGCAGAGGGAAAATGGAGGAAACTCCAACATCGAAATGGAAGAAGAACTTGTGTTTTTCCACAAGTTCACACTGTAGAGCACAGGGAACTATATTTAATATCTTGTAGTGCCTTATGGTGAAAAAGAATATGAAAATGAATATATATATGTTCATGTATGAATGAAACATTATGCTGTACACCAGAAATTGACACAGCATTGTAAACTGACTACATGTCAATTAAAATACACACACACACATACATATATACACAAAAAGAGAGAGGAAAAAAAAAGAAAAAAATGGAAGAACAGTGTTTATAATGCCGAGGCCAAGCAGGAAAAGAGCCCACTTGGAGGTTTTTCTGGAACTTTCAGTTCTTACAGATGTACTTATTTCTCAACAGATATTTATGGAACTTTCATTCTTCTGGTGCTAAGACTCTGGTGCTAGACTCTCGAGTTAACAGAAAAGAAAATAGTTGCCCTCAAGGAGCTTAGGGTCTACTCTAAAGGAGAAAAGCAGGAAGCAGACAAATAAAATAGACAACTTGGTGGATAAACATAGTAGAGATTGACTTGGGAGGGAATCCTAAAGGGGTGGTTATTGGAAACTTGGTTCTAGTGGTTCAGATATCGCTTGTTTTTGTGTACACTTAAATGAAATTTCTTAGAAAAATACTTGAATATCAGAAGATTTGTAAACTAAGATTCTTAATAAATCTGACCACTCTAGTTCCTTGGTTATTATGTGAAACAAAGGAAAAAGCTTTGGAGTGGTGTTGTGGGGAGACCCAAGTTATTGTTCCCGTTCTGCCTTTGACTACCCTTGAAATCTTGTATGAGTCATGTGACTGCCTCAGATAAGAGAATTCCTAATTCATGTAAGAATGAAGCTGGTAGACCAGATAACCTCCAAGACACTTTACAGCTGTCACACTCTAGGATTCTGATCAATGTCTTAAAAAATTTTAAAAGGAGCTTTTGATGATTGGAGCTCAAAAGTGTCTGCTGAGGCTATTAGAAAGCCCATTACTTCAGTCTATATGTTATCCTACTCTTCATGGTGAAGTGCCCTGCAAGCATGGCCCATCACACACTCAGCGAGCTTCGGATGTTTCCCTTCACTGTTGTCCTTGGCAATGACATTAGACCTTTTTTTTTTAAATCTAAGAGGTCAAAAATACTTCTAAATTTAAAATTTCAACTGGGAAACCTATAGGATAAGCAATAGAAGTTGCTTTAATTCAGTAAAAATTGATTCAAGAAACTACAAATTTTTCATTTCATAAAGAACGGCAGACTTTATAACATATAGAATGAATGAAAAATGCTAATGGGAACAATCGGGCAAAATTTTATATGATCTGCAAAAATCAGAATTTCTCCCAAAAATTCAAGAGCTGCAGCTTCATCATTGAAGCTAAACAATATCCCCCAAAAGCCTTTGTTTGCCCTAATATTCCATAATGTTATGCTTTTACAGTCAATAAGCCATTAGTAATCAAGGGATGTATAATTTATTAATTACACTCCACATTAATATTTAATCTTTTTGGTTGCTGAGCATATTTCTAAATCTACTTTTTAATTACATTTTAGGGATATAAATCTTCCAGGCAACCATTAGAAAAGTAATTTTTCTGCACATTATGATGCCAATTACTTTAAAGCAGCTGGTTGTGAATTCTTGCAATGATACTTGGTAAAGTGGCAATCTTGGTGCGTGGGTACTTTTCCCTCATTTGAAAGCTAATCGAATAGCAGTGATAAAAAAAAAGTGTTATAAAGAATTCACAAAGACATAGCCTAGCCAGGGGGAGAAAGGGAAAGAAACAACATATGTCAGACGGGATGTTATCCACAGCCACAGCGGCCCCCTTAACCAGGCAGCACCAGTCCATGGTGAACATTTCCTGAGTTCTAAGCAGATCTTGGGCTCTGGGTTTAGTATTTATGGTTCACTGAAATAAGAAAGGCTGTTCTGTTATGACTCTTGCCCAAGTAATGGCATTTTTAAAGCCATAAACAGAACTTCCTTATTTTTTTACCCCAATAGTCATGTCAGATGCCAGTGATGATGATTTTGTCTTTCTGTTTTCTTGAATCTCTGATGAGCTGCCTACTAACATTGCTTTGGCTGACATATGAAAAAATCAGATTCCCATGCCTTTGAAAACTTTGGTGCCAGTTCCCTTAGGTTTATTTTGCTTGTCTGGTGTTTTATGTTTCATTAATTCTTCTTTTAAAAAATTACCTCTGTACTAGAACAGTTTTTGAAAGTGAGTTCTAAATTGTTTCATATACTCAAGCTTTGGTGGTGGTGACAGTGGTTTCAGCAAGAGGTAGACTGAGGCAGTAAATTATATTTGGGGAAAGGATCTACTCATTTATAACAGAGCATCATTTCTGAAAACTCTGCCTTTCCAAAACAATCTCCCTTGGGGGTTTGCTGCTGTTACTGAACTGGATTTGAGATTTTTCACCATAAAAATCACTCCTTAGGCTGGTCAAAATATAGGCTAAGATGCCTGCGGGTCAGGCAGCAAGAAGCAGGTGTGCACCCACATTGTTCTCTTAGCTTATTTGTGTGTCCTAATTATGCAGTTTATCTCCTGTATCCTTCTGAACTTCGATTCTCACTATGGCAATTTAAAAAATCTCTTTATTTATTTAGAGGCTCGATTATTTTCTTCATTTAAAAATATGAAATACATCACACATGCAGGAATGCACACAACTGAAACATACTGCTGGTGAGTTTTTAAATGTTCTCCCTCCCCTACTAGTTTGTAAACTTCACGGAATCAAGGACTCTCTCATGTTCATTGCTGGATCCCTGGGGTTTGACACAACACCTGGTACATAGTAGGCCTTCCAAAAATATTTGTCAAATAAACCACCGAAAAAATGGGGGTGTACTTTTTATCCACAGAATGAAAAGTCTTAGGAAATTTTCTTTTAAAGAAATATTTGACGTATATGAATGACTGAAACATACACTGTACACCCAGAAACTGAAGCAACATTGTAAACTGACTATACTTCAATGAAAAAAGGAAAAAAGAAAAATTTAGAGGGAAGATAAGTTACCTTTCAAGGAAGATATAAAGAAATTTGAAAGTGAGGATGACATTTCTTTATCTTCATATGAAGTTTAACAACTGATTGGTTTCTGTTGCTTCTTGTTTGAGGTCTTGTTTTCTTTTCAGAAGAATAGAATGACCTGAGTTATGATGTAAACTTCTTTTCTACCCCTTTTTTTTTCTCAGCTTCCTATTTAGGTGAGAAAATTTTTGTTGACACTGGAAATTATAATTATTTTCTCAGTCTGGAATGCATGATATTCCAAGAGAGCTTTTCCCTTCTTCAAAAGTCAATTTCTGTTTTTAATAACCCAAAAGTGATAGTCTAAAAATACCTGTAATGAGCACACATATACTGTACGTATTTGCCACCTTCTGCCTTTTAATGTGTCGGGGTAAGTCATGGACAGCGTGGTTTACTTAACAGTCTACTGGCCAACTGGTCAACAACACTAGAACCAGACACTGAATCACCTTTAGGGGATTTGTATTTGAGGTGACACATGAGTGATTGTGTTTAAAAGCACCTGTCCTCCTCCTCCTAGTTGCTCTGGTGGCCCAGGGGAAGCATTCTGGCTTTAGAACTTTCCATTATAGAGCATGGGTTAGATGCACATAGACCTCTTTTCCATGACACTTACTGATTCACAATCAGGCAGTTGGGTCATTGGTTGGGGGAGCTTGAGAAGTCTAGACTGAAGTCTAGGGTTCTGTGCTGCTCTCAGGGGAGAATTAAAATTGGGAAAGAAAGATGAAAGGAGGTAGCAGAAGTTAAAAAAAAAAAGTGGTCATGATCCTTATGACACAGAAGAGTCAAAAGAAAAAGATAATAGATATAAAGAAAAAATGAAACATCATTTTTATAATCTATCTAGTTTGGAAATAGAAATCTTGGCTCACAAAGGTTCAGTAATAATCTCAGGATTTCTCAGTACGAAGTGGATTCATAGCCAAGTTCTTTCTGACCTGGTGTTCTTGCTGCACATTTTGCTGTCTCTGGAGGACGTGGGAGGTAGACATCTTGGTAGACATCTTGCCAATTAGATGACCATAGATATTCAAGGACATGTTAAAGAATTTCAAAAGCTAACTCTGTCCTTTTTCCCTTTCACTTCCCATCATTTGAACCTAATTTTTAACATTGATCCTTCATAAAGTTAGGTTTTGTACTCTTAAGTTCCAAATCATTGGATCTTTTAATTTTTCTATTTTTATACAAAGGACATTGAAACTAAATGTTTCTGAGCGGAGTGTAGTGGTAAGAGCATAGATTCTGAAACTGAACCATCTAAGTTCTTAATTAGAATTCTGCTACTGGCAGTGTCACTAGAGCAAGTTACTTACTGATTCTGTGCCTCAGTTTCCTCTTTGTATTATACGCCTTACAATAGTACTTATTTTATAGGTTGTAGAGAAAATACAGTCAGTTAATAAATGTAAAGCTCTTGGACAGTGTATATTCTAAGCGTAGAAAGAGTAGTGTTAGCTCTTCTTATTTTATGTTATTTTCTTTATCTCAATTGACATTTAAGTGTGTATGATATAACAGCAGGATAAAATCATAGTTGATGAATTCAATACAATAAAAATCAAGCCATATCAACTTTCATGATGATTCAAAACGATACTGTTTTTCATGCATCGGATACAGTTGATCAAATTACAATGAAATAAGAAACTCTGCATAAATCAATTTACTGTGCAGTAAAGTTGTTGTGAAATCTCTTTCTTAAGTCCCCAGGTTGGAGCTTTGCAAAGTGAGGTGTGGAATGACCTCAACTGCAGAATAATGAAAGATATCAGAAACCATCAACTCCAGGTTTGGAGAAACCAGATCAAATGTGAATTCCAAGGGAGAGCAATGCTGTCCTATTGTTAACTTCTCTTTAGATTGCTTTGAGCTAATGTTCAGTGTTAATGCCTGGCACATCCCAAACAGGGAAAATGTAGGTACTTATCTTTTATACTCTATATGACTAAAATTAAAGTTGATTTGTCCATTAAGCAGTGCAGTAACAGGTCTTCTGACTTTTCATAAGGCATTAAAGAAATGATGCATATCAAGAAGACATTCTATTTCAAAGGAACACTAATCAATGCTGAGAACATTTGCTATAAATTATTCACATTTGTTATAAACTACTCCATCCCTTTAAAAATTAACAGTACACAACCTATAATCTAGGAACAAAAGTAGGGCTACCTTGAAAAGTTTGAATATGAGGGGCTGATTACAATAAGAGAGCAAATACGATTCTAGGACTTGGGTTCAGTGTATTATGAGGAATAAATTACCATGTGTGAGCAGCCTTACATCTGATAAAATGTGATCCCTGCTCCTGGTTGTGTGTTCTTTCACCACACATTAATATTTCATGCAACCATTTCAAAATAAAGCCATAATGTGAGTCATAAATCACAAAACAGTGGTAATAAACCACTTTGGTTTATATTAGCTGTATACACATGATACTTAAGTATTTCCACCATTAGCATGGACTCTTTGGGCTTTCTCTGAACCACATTTGCTCTATTTCTTCCATTTTAAGTGGTGGGAATATGGGAAACAATGCTAAATTCATTCATTAGTAATAAAACAGTGCTATTTGTTCTCATAATTGATTTCATTTCAACTTGGATCTGTGAAAATGATAGCATAGCTGAAAATGATAATATTATTGACCTTGTTTTATCAAAGGGCATGCCTTCCCAATGAAACCTGCTGAACGGTAAAGGGGCATCAAATAGAAATACAATAATGAAAGAAAAAATTGAACAATGTGTTGAATATTGGAATGATTGAATGTATAAATATGGTTTATACTCATTAATGAATGGCTTATTCTTTATATAAGCTCCCCAAATGAGGTTGATACAATGTATCCTCTTGGTACTATTATTGTTATTAATTTTCTTTTGGTTGCATTCTAGAAGAATCTCTCCCACCCTATTGCTGGAGTATTCTTGAAATTGTAGTACTAACACCTGAAGAAGCTAGCTAAAGTTATACCTGGAAATATATATACCTATATTCTAGATGTGAATAAAAACCCCATGAGTGGAAGCATCTTGAACTCATAAAAATAGACTCCCACCAATTAGACACATTGACCAAGACATAAAACACATACATATATTACAGACTTGTAAATATTTGAAGGTGAGGCTCCCTGTGGTTTATTGTGCTTAACCTCACTTCATAACCTTCAGGATGAGGACACTGTTTATGGATCAACAGTTGGGTTGGTTTGCGAGCTGATGGCTCATAACTCATAAAGCAAGAGTGAGTTTGACATTTAACGCCCTTGATGGATGCTTATGGTTTCTCTCCGAGGCCAGGTGTGCAAAGAGACCAACCCTGCTTCATCAATAAAAAAAAAGTAAACAGGTATAGTCACTGGATTGGGATGTGGTTGGAATGGGAATACTAAAAGGATTCACAAAAGCATGTTGAAAAAATACTAAAGCATTATGACTAAAAATCTATTGATTCCTTATTTATCAAAATTTTCTTGATTTTTAAAAAGTTTATTGATCAAAGGTGAAAGCCTCAAATCTCCTTGAGGGGCTGCACAGGTTATGTGTTTGAGAGATGTGGGCTGAACTCCTCAAATCCTGGAAAACATATGTTGAAACTGAAGAGTGTAATGACTGCTCAGTCCCGACATGAAAATGTGGTCCCTGTTGTCAGGTCATCAGATTTTTACGTATTGACAACCAAATAAGCTTAGAAGACAAACTAGCCTGGGTAGGCTAAATGTATTTGCCACTCTGATTTGCTCTGCCAGTTACCAGTTTGAGATATGAGTGTCCATATCTAGGCAGGAATTCGAATGTAAACATCAATATTGTCTTTTCTAAAAAGAATCTATACTGTGTCTCAGGTTTTCTTTTTTTAATTTATTTTTTTATTGAAGTATAGTTGACTTACAATGTTGTGTTAGTTTCTGGTGTACATTTATACATATATATATATATATTCTTTATTATTATAGATTATTACAAGATATTGAATATAGTTCCCTGTGCTATGTAGTAGGAAATTGTTTATCTGTTTTATGTATAGTAGTTAGCATCTGCAAATTCTTAGCTCCCACTTTATCCTTCTACCCCCTTTTCCCCTCCTGGTAACTTTAAATTTATTTTCTTTGTTTACGAATCTGTTTCTGATTTGTAAATTAATACATTTGTATCAATTTTTAGATTCCAGATATAAGTGGTATCATATGATTTTTGTCTTTCTCTTTCTGACTTACTTCACTTAGTATAATTTCTAGGTTCATCAATGACATTGCAAGTGACATTATTTTATTCTTTTTATGGCTGAGTAGTTTTCCATTGTATAAATATACCACATCTTTATCCAGCCTTCTGTCAACGGACATTTAGGTTGCTTCCAAATCTTGGCTATTGTAAATAGTGCTGCTGTGAACGTTGGGGTGCATGTGTCTTTTCAAATTAGAGTTTCTCCAGATGTCTGCCCAGGAGTGTTATTGCTGGATCTTATGGTAAGTCTATTCTTAGTTTTTTAAGGAATCTCTGTACTGGTTTTCATATTAGCTGCATCAAATTACATTCCCACCAACAATGTAGGAGGGTTCCCTTTTCTCCACACTCTCCACAGCATTTATTGTTTGTGGACTTTTTAATGATGGCCATTCTGACTGGTGTGAGGTGATACCTCATTGTAGTCAGGTTTTGTTTCTTTTTTTTTTTTGAGTTCCTCTGATAATTAGTGACACTGAGCAGTTTTTCATGTGTATATTGGCCATCTGTGTGACTTCTGCAGAGAAACAGCTGTCTAGATCTTCTGCCCAATTTTGACTGGATTGTCTGTCTGTTTGTTTTGTTCTTGTTATTGAGTTGTTCAGCTGTTTGTGTGTTTTAGAAATTCAGCCCGTGTCAGTTGCATTTTTGCAGATATTTTCTCACAGTCCGTAGGTTGTCTTTCCTTTTTGTTGATGGTTTGCTTTGCTGTGCAAAAGCTTATAGGTTTGATTAGGTACCGTTTGTTTATGTTTACTTTTACTTCTACTGCCTTGGGATGCTGACCTTGGGACATTGCTATGATTTATGCCCGAGAATGTTTTGCCTGTGTTCTCTCCTAGGAGATTCATGGTGTCCTGTCTTATGTGTAAGTCTTTAAGCCATTCTGAGTTTATTTTTATGTATGGCATGAGAAAGTGTTTTAACTTCATTGATTTCCATGTGGCTGCCCAGCTTTCCTGACACTAATTGCCTAAGAGATTATCTTGTCTCCGTTATATATTCTTGTCTCCTTTGTCGCAGATTAATTGGTTGTAGGTGTGTGACTTTATTTCAGGCCCCTGTATTCTGTTCCATTGATCCGCAGGTCTGTTTTTTTGCCAATATCATGCTGTTTTGATTACTGTATCTTTGTAGTATTGTCTAAAGTCTGGGAGGATGATGCCTCCAGCTTTGTTCTTTTTCCTCAGTATTGCTTTTGCAACTCTGGGTCTTTTGTGATTCCATATAAATTTTAGAATTATTTGTTCTAGTTCTGTGAAACAATGTCCTGGGTAATTTGATAGGGATCCCATTAAAGCTGTAGATTGCTTTGGGTAGTGTGGCCATTTTAACAATATTAATTATTTCATTCCAAGAGTGTGAGATATCATTCCATTTCTTTAAATCATCCTCAGTTTCCTTTATCAATGTTTTACAGTTCTCTGTGTGTAAGTCTCTCACCTCCTCAGTCAGGTTTATTCCTAAATATTTTCTTATGTGATTTTAAAAGGGATTTTTAAAATTATTATTATTATTATTATTATTATTATTATTATTATTATTATTATTTTGCTTTCCTTTTCTGATATTTCATTGTTAGTGTAGAAAAATACAACAGATTTTTATACGTTAATCTTGTGTACTACTACCTTGCTGAGTTTGTTTATCAGTTCTAGTGGTTTTTGTGTGGAGTCTTCATGGTTTTCTATATATAGTATCATGTCAGCCACATACAGTGGCAATTTTACCTCTTCTTTTCCAATTTGGATCCCTTTTATTTCTTTTTCTTGTCTGATTGCTATGGCTTGGACTTCCAATACTATGTTGAATAGAAGTGGTGAGAGTGGGCATCCTTGTCTTGTTCCAGATTTTAGCAAGAAGGCTTTCAACTATTCACCATTGAGTATTATGTTGGCTGTGGGTTTGTCATAAATAGTTTTTATTATGTTGAGATATGTTCACCCTATGCCCACTTTGCTAAGAGTTTTTATCATGAGTGTTGAATTTTATCAAATGCTTTTTCTGCATCTATTGAGATGATCATGTGGTTTTTGTCCTTTCTCTTGTTGGTATGGTATATTACATTGATTGATTTGTGTATGTTGAACCATCCTTGTGACCTTGGGATGAATCCCACTTGACCACGGTGTATGATCTTTTTTATGTGTTGTTGGATTAAGTTTATTAACATTGAAAAATACCATATGACATCATTTATATGTGGAATCTAAAAAGAAAAAAACAAACAAACTTATTTACAAAACAGAAACAGACTCACAGTCATAGAAAACAAACTTATGCTTACCAGGGGAGGAAGGGGGTGGGAAGGGATAAATTAGGAGTTCTAGATTTGCAGATATTAACTAATATACATAAAATAGATAAACAACAAGATTATACTGTATAGCACAGGGAACTATATTCAATATCTTGTAACCTATGGTGAAAAAGAATATAAAAATGAATACATGTATGTTCCCATATGACCAAAGTATTTGTGCTGTACACCAGAAACTGACACATTGTAAACTGACTATACTTCAATAAAAATGTATAAAGAAAGAATTTTTGCAGCTACATTCATGAAAAATATTGAACTATAGTTTTCTTTTTAGGTAATGTCTTTGTCTGGTTTTGGTATGAGGGTGATGTTGGCTTCATAGAATGACTTTGGGAGTATTCCCTTCTCTTCAGTTTTTTGGAAGAGTTTGAGAAGGACTGGTATAAATGCTTCTTTGTATGTTTGGTATAATTCCCCAGTAAAGCCATCTGATCCTGGACTTTTATTTGCAGGGAATTTATTATTATTATTATTGTTATTATTATTACTACTACCACAGATTCTGTTTCACTTCTAGTGATCAGTCTGTTCAAATGATCCATTTCTTCTTGACTCACTTTTTGTGTACTGTATGTTTCTAGAAGCTTGTCTGTTTCTTCTAGGTTGTCCAATTTGTTTGCAATAATTGTTCATAGTGTTCTCTTACAGTTTTTTTGTATATCTGAGATATCAGTTGTTATTTCTCCTCTTTCAGTTCTTATTTTGTTTGTTTTGATTGCTCTCTTTTCTTGATGAGCCTGGCCAGAGGTTTGTCAATTTTCTTTACTCTTTCAAAAAACTAGCTCTTGGTTTTATTGAGTTTTTCTATTGTTTGATTTTTAAATCTCTATTTTATTTATTCCCTCTCTGATCTTTATGATTTCTTTCCTTCTGCTGACTTTAGGTTTTCTTTGTTCTTTCTCTAATTGTTTTAGGTGGTAAGTTAGGTTGTTTATTTGAGATAATTCTTATTTTTTGAGGAAGGCCTACATCTCTATGAACTTCCCTCTTAGGACTACTTTTGCTTCATCCCATACATATTGTGTGGTTGTGTTTTTATTGTCCTTTGTCTCAAGGTTTTTAAAAAATTCATCTTTAATTTCGTCATTGACCCATTGGTTTTTTAATAGCATGCTGTTTACTCTCTATGGAATCATTTTTTTCTCATTTTTCTTTCTGTGGTTGATTTCTAGTTTCATGCTGTTGTGGTTAGAAAAGATGCTTGAAATAACTTGCATCTTCCTAAATTTGTTGAGGCTTGTTTTGTGCATGAATATGTGGTTTATCCTAGAGAAAGTTCCATGTGCACTTGTAAAGAATGTATACTCTGTTTTTTTAATCTAATACCTTGAAAATATCAATTCAGTTTAACTGTCCTATTGTGTTGTATAGGATCTCTGTTGCCTTTTTGATTTTCTGTGTGGAAGATCTGTCCACTGATGTGAGTGGGGTATTAAAATCTCCTACTATTATTGTGTTTCCATCAATTTCTCACTTTATGCCTGCTAGTATTTGTTTTATGTATTTAGGTGCTCCTAGATTGGGTGCACATATGTTAATGAGTGTAATAGCCTCTTCTTGTATTGATCCTTTTATCATTATATAGCATCCTTCTTTATTGTTCTTTATGATCTTTGTTTTAAAGTCTGTTTTGTCTTATATGAGCATTGCTACCCCTGCTTTCTTGTTATGTCCATTTACATGAAGTATCTTTTTCCATTCCCTCACTTTCAATCTATTTGTGTCTTTTGAACTAAAGTGAGTCTCTTGTAGGCAGCATATTGTAGGCTCTTGTTTTATTTTCTAATCTGCCACTCTATGACTTTTGATTGGAGCATTTAGTCCCTTGACATTTAAAGTAATCATTGATAGATTTGTGTTTATTGCCTTTTTAAACCTTGTTTTTCAGTTGATTTTATATTTCTTCTTTTTTATTTATTTATTTTTTTTTTGCTTTTCCTTTTGTGGCTTGATAATTTTCTTTTATATTATGCTTGAGTTCCCTTCTTTTTGGTTTTTGTGAATATACTGTATGTTTTTGATTTGTGGTTACCTTGGTTTTCAAGTATGTTAACTCATTACTATTTCTCCTTACTTTAGGCTGGTAGTCATATAGGTGCAAAAACATTCTTTTTTTTAACATTTTTTATTGATTTATAATCATTTTACAATGTTGTGTCAAATTTCAGTGTAGAGCACAATTTTTCAATTATACAGGAACATATATATATTCATTGTCACATTCCTTTTTCTGTGAGCCACCATAAGATCTTGTATATATTTCCCTTTGCTATACAGTTTAATCTTGTTTATCTATTCTACAATTTTGAAATCCCAGTCTATTTCTTCCCACCCCCCACCCCCTTGGCAACCACAAGTCTGTATTCTATGTCTCTGAGTCTATTTCTGTTCTGTATTTATGCTTTGTTTGTTTGTTTGTTTTTAGATTCTACATATGAGCGAACTCATATGGTATTTTTCTTTCTCTTTCTGGCTTACTTCACTTAGAATGACATTCTCCAGGAGCATCCATGTTGCTGCAAATGGCATTATGTTGTCAGTTTTTATGGCTGAGTAGTATTCCATTGTATAAATATACCACATCTTCTTTATCCAGTCATCTGTTGATGGACATTTAGGCTGTTTCCATGTCTTGGCTATTGTAAATAATGCTGCTATGAACATTGGGGTGCAGGTGTCATCCTGAAGTAGGGTTCCTTCTGGATATTAGCCCAGGAGCAGGATTCCTCGGTCATATGGTAAATCTATTCCTAGTCTTTTGAGGAATCTCCAAACTGTTTTCCACAGTGGCTGTACCAAACTGCATTCCCACCAGCAGTGTAGGAGGTTTCCCTTTTCTCCACAGCCTCTCCAACATTTGTCATTTGTAGACTTTCGAATGATGGCCATTCTGACTGGTGATACCTCATTGCAGTTTTGATTTGCATTCTTAAAAAAACATTCTTAAAAAAGGAAAAAACCTACGTTTTCTTACTAATTTCCTCCACACTTTATAATTTTGATGCCCTTTCTTTACATCTTCATGTTTATTCCTTTGCTGTTCATTGTAGTTATCATCACATTTCCAACTGTGATTTTCTCTTTTCTATAGATTCCTGCTTCTTTTCTATTTACAGGAGATCTTTCAGTATTTCTTTTAGGATAGGTTTAGTACTGATGTATTCTTTTAGTTTTTGCTTGTCTAAGAAATTCTCTCTCCTTCTGTTCTAAATGATAATCTTGCTGGGTAAAGTATACTAGGTTGTAGGGCTTTCTTTCCAGAACTTCAAATATATCATGCCACTCCCTTCTGGCCTGCAACATTTCTACAGAGAAATCAGCTGATAGCCTTATGAGGGTTCCCTTGTAACTAACTCTTTGTTTCTCTCTTGTTGCCTTTAGAATCCTCTCTTTATCTTTGACTTTTGCTATTTTAATTATAATGTCTTGGTGTAGGTCTGATTGGATTCATCTTGTTTGGGAACCTCTGTACTTTCTTTAGGTTTTGAAAGTTTTCAGCCATAATTTCTTCAAATATGTTTTTGATCCTCCCTTCTCTTTCTTTTCCTTCTGGAACCCCCTATTATGTGTAGATTGGCATGCTTTATATTATCCCATTGGTCTCTTATATTGCTTTCATTTTGTTTATATTTGTCTTTCTGTCTTTCTGACTGATTGGGTGATTTCCATTATTCTATCATCTTTCAGATCACCTTTTTATTCTTCTGTATTATTTAATTTGCTATTTATTGTCTTTAGCTCAGCTTTTGTTTGGAAAATGAGTTTTCTAATTTTAATTGGCTCCTCTTTTTAGTTTCTAGTTCCTTGTTACAGTGATCTGCATTTCTATCAATAGCCTTTCCTAATTCTTTCAGTAATTTGTGTCCTTTTTGAATTCAGGATCTCTTAGACTGAAGAGGTCTGTTTCATTATTTATTCTTTTACGGGATTTCTCTTGTTTTCCAATTGGGAATGATTTCTCTGCTTCTTCACTTTACTTATATTTCTCTGACTCTGTGAATTTAGGAGTAGGTTATCTACTATGGTCTTGAAGGGTTGTTTTTACATGGGATAGTCCCTGTGTATCCTGTGTGGGTCTAGTATTTTTGTTGCAAGGGCTGCTTTTAATATGGATGACTGCCACATCTTTCCTCCATATACATGGGCTATTATTCTGTTGATAGGTGGTGTGACTGGTGCAATGGTGAGCAGGGCCTGCGCTGGATGTTGAGTGGAGACTCCTCTTTGTTCTGTGGCTGTCACAGCCCTGCCGGAGCTGGGTCTGCTCCACCAAATCTATTTCTGAGCTTCAGTGTGAGGTAGATGGGACAGGGAGAGGAGCTGCTGAGTATTTCTCTGCAGGAGCTGTCCACTGGGAAGGGCACTGTGTGGTGTTACCTGTCACCCATTGTGAGGGCTCACAAAGTACACTGTTGTTGGCACTGCCCTCAGCCCTGCCTCAGCCTTGGGAATTCAGGCAATCTGCCCAGGTGTCCCTCAGGTGCTGTGCTCAGAAAGTCACCAGGGCATATCCACTGAAGTCAGGCACCAGGACTCACCATAGCTGCAAGAAGTTGTGAACCTGGACCCGCCATGGGAGCTATGGAGTCAGCCCAGATCCCAGCCCTGCCTCCCCATGCACTACCCACAAAGCCCGCAGCTGCTAATGTTGGACCTACCCTGGCTACACAGTAATCTTGGATGTCCTGCATGTGCTGAGCTTACAAAAGCACCTGCAGTGTAAACCCACCCAAACTGCCTGAGACATGGCTCAGATTTCAGCCTTGCCTTGGAAGTCTTGTGGCTCCTGGGAATGGACTCAGAATCCACATGGGGGCAACCTGCCAGCATTTGCACAGTCCCAAAGCTCATGGTCACGGAGCCAGGCTGGCTGTGAGCACACTGAGAAGGAGGCTGCTATGATGGAGTCCTGCTCCTCCCTTCATGTGCACACCTTAGAAATGGGGCTTTTTATTCGGAGCTGGAGCTCTGTTGCACACACTCCCAGTTGCTCCAGCCCCTTCAGGCTGTCTCTGCTCAGCCAACTCCAGTCATCTCCCTCGGTCTGTCTTCTGAAGCCTGAGTTTCAGCACCCAGCTGCTGCTTACCAGCAGGTAAGCATCTCAAGCTGGGGAGTGCCAAAAGGTGACATGGATCCTCTGTGCTGGTCTCTCTCTGTTCTGCCTGCTGCAAACTGGCCACTGCACTTTCCTCTAAGCTTATGAAGCTCCCTATCTGTCCTGGCTGACCTCACCGCTGGTGAAGGGACTTCCCAGGGTGAGGGAACCTTTCCTCTTTCACTGCTCCCTCCTGGGGGCACAGGTCCCATATGATTTTTTTTTTTTGGTCCTACCCAGTTACATGGTGATCCTTCTTATAGATTTGATTGTATGAGGTCTTCTGCCAGAGTTCAGTAGATATTCTGTGAGAATTGTATATAGATCTATTTTTTATGTAATTGTGGGAGGAGATGAACACCCACATCCTTCTATTCTGCCATCTTGATCTCAGATTTTCTAATTAATCCTTTGAAAGTACTCACATGCTTCTCCTCAGAAGGCCCTAAGTTTTTGTTGAACATATATTTTCTTAAGGGAGAATTAAGTAGCTCATGATACTAAGATTGTTGGTCTGGATTTTCAAAGAATGAAAAATGAAAACGTAAGAAGTGCATATACCTGGCATCCTGTGGAGGCTAAGGTAAGGCTAGAAGAGGAGAAGGTAAATCCTCCCTGAGCATTTCTTTGGCTTGGGAGCAGCAAAGGGTTTTTACCTTGCGGTACACTTTAGCGCACGCAGTATGCTTTTACGGATGACAGAAGATTGCCGAATAGCGGGGCACTGTGGGCAAGAGGAAAGCTGATCTTTGACCTCAGAAAGGAATTGGGTCTTGATTTCAAGAAGGCATTTAAGACAATAATCCAACCCTTTGGAGTACCTAAATGGATGGTGGAAACTACGAGAAAACCACAGGTAGTGTTAGGTCAAAAACAAAGTGGTGGGAGGTGTCTGGAGGTGAGCAAGCAGAGAGAGGAGTTCTGAGGCTGGTGGAAGGGCACACAAGTGCTCAAGAACTGCAATATTTATAACCATGTGAGACCTGGAAGAGGAGGAGGGTGACAGTGGAGGGAAGGTTGCGGCGAGGGAAGAACACGTTGAAAGATGCGTGTGGGCAGAGATATGGGAGGATGGCCATCCACATCGTGTCAAGGTAACACCTTTGTTCTTTGGAAGCCAGGTTTCAGAGACTCAGCTGACTTCAGAAAATGGAAATCTCTTTCCCATAGTATCCATTTTCTAACGACTTAATAGCCGCTGCCCATTTCCATCACACTGCTGGAGCCCTTGGCTCTGCCAGCTCCGCAGGAGAAACCCAGAAAATACCCAGCCAAGTCTGTTGATCTCCAGGCTGCTGGGCAGTCCGGGTTGTAGATGGATTATTGAAGTTTGGGGCCGGTACCATGTGTACCTATGGAATGGCTGTCCCTTGCTCATGCCCCCGATACTCCATGGTGGGCAGAGGACAGACTGAATCAAGGTAGGCTGCGACTGTTTGTGTCTCTTAGGCTCTTATCATTGATGTTGTCTGTGTCATCCCAGGCTTGGCCATGCAGGACATGGCTAATTGCTCATTGGTCTACTGTGGAGATCCACCCATCTCTGGTTCGGTCCTGCCATTCATTTTCTTACTGTTTTCCTCTGAAGTAAACTGGATGACTCCATGTTGTAACAGGTACACGGAGGGCTTCCGCTTCTTCTGAAACAGAGTAATAACCACCAGTCAATTACTGGTGATTTTTTAAACTGCAAATTTGAGTTATCCTGGCTGCTTCCCCTTGGAAGCTTGGTTTAGTGGTGGTTTAATTTCTAGAAATTATGTCTGTCTCCATTTTTAGAAATATAACTATCCCAGAAATAATGAACACTCCATAAAAAATTTTCCATAAGTCATCTTCTCAGTAAACAACTGCTCTTTTTCTTGAATTTAAACACTATTGAACTGAAGGATTCATTTTCTAGAGAGCATTTTTTTTTTTTGTAATTCTCATTTAATGGACAATATGATGCAGCCTACTTAGTGTGAGTTTAACTAATGACGAATTGGGAATGTTGTCAATAAATTTCCACCTGCTGAAATGGACACACCATGCCTGCTGTATTTAATTAAGAAAGAGGTCATGTAAATCTTAGAGCATCTGGAGTCACATAATGCCTTTTCTTTTATTATTTTGGTATAATGTCTCTATTTTTCTTTCTTTGGTATGGATGTGCCCATAATAGTGTTCCTGGCATCCTTTAATTTAAAACTTCAATGCAAGTCCTTTCTCCAAATCAATATAGGAAAAGGTCAAAGTCAAGGTCAAACCCAGAACTTTTGTCTCCATTTCAAGGATAGAAAGACTAAGGTCACTCTTGAATTAATTTATAACTCACAAAATTACAAACCACATTGTAATTACTTATGTATTAGATTAGGCCCTGGGACCATTAACTAAGTTCTTTTAAAAATGTAAACAGTGAGGTATTGATTAAATCAGCCACGAGCGCGTGTTGACTCCACAAAAACTCCAGAAGCTTCTCATAACTTGGATCAGCACAGTCTGATTCCTTTTATCCTTACCTCCTTTTAAAATTGTTTAAGCAGTGTTACCACTAATTGCTAACTCATCTGTAGCAGGAAACAATTATTCTGAATAAGCCCATGGACTGCTCTGGTTTTGCAGCAGATTATTTAAAAACAATATTTCCTTAAGATAACAATTTTGATAATGATGCAGGAAGGAAATATATTTGCAATTAAATGAACATGCTTTAGCACAACAAGCAATAAAAAGCTTAACACTGAGCCTTTGTGAATTAAATGCCGGAACAACATTGGACAAAAGTCACGGTTCTGCTGACACATTTATTTCTCAGTAAATGAAGACTGTTTAGGTTTAATGCACTTGTGGTTAGCAATAGTTTAAAAGATCAATGTAAATTCGTTCTGAACTGGTAAATAAAGCTTTAATGAAACTTCTAACAGCATGCTTTCACACCTTAGATCGCTTTATCATTCTGAGGTGACACAGCAGGATTCTCCTTGACTTTGATGACACGTACATAACGTTATGAAGTGTTGGACAGATTTTATTTGATGCTTATTTGATTTATGGAATTTCACCATCTCCCTATCAGCCTTTTGTTCAGGCTTCGTGCAGAGTGCTTATGAAGAAAGTTTCTTCCAAACGTGCTCATTTATATTACATATAATATTATATATGTGTGTGTTTATTAACATTATCTATATGTACTATTACTGAAATGCAGTTTAAGACTGGGATCATTAAGCATTTCCACTCTACTAAATGAGGTAATGTATGAGAAAGCACTTTGCAAACTGTAAAGCCATATACAGATGTTAGTTATCATAATTATTGTTGTTACAGGAAACCCGGGTTTTATATATTATTATTCTGTTTTCCTTTAACACTTAATTCAAAGAGTAAATACAGACAACCAATTTCCTTAAAAACCTGCTGCAGCTTTTTAAACAGTTCTGAGCGTTTCATTAAGGTTTTATTGTAAATCATGCATGATGTGATTCGTTTAGTTTAGACTTTAAAAAAAAATCTGCTGACATAATAAACACGACTTGTTACATTAAACTTTACTAACACGAAGCTTTATTAAGAAGATGCTAGAGGAACTCCACCTGGGCCTGGGGACCACTGAATGAAGCATGTCAGACAGTTATTCCATGAGATATAAAGATGCCTCCTGTTAGCTTTCCAGCCGTCTCTGTTAATCTGCCTTTTCTATTCTTCGTAAATGATGAGCGTCGTAAGTTACTTTTTGCTAGGAGGAGGCAAAGAGAGAAGGGATTTTTATTTCTCTCTCTGTCTTCCTTTTTGGTTTGGTCTTGGAGAGAGTTAGGGATTGAAAGACATTCACATGCTTATTAATAAGAGTCAAGACAAAATTATTGAGGGACACAGATGATTTTGGGGGGTTAGAATTTGAACCTTATCCTAGTGATGTGAGGAAAGCTTGGCAAATGTTATTAAAGAACTTGAGAAACTTATCCATGGAGATCGACCATCAAACTGTTTCTGTACCACCTGCCTCAGCGATAAATTCAAAAGTCCTGTTTATTCTTTACTATGTGAGCTTCACTATATGATCACACTTTTTCTTTCTTTTTAGTTTAAACACATAACAGCCACTAAAGAAATTACTATTGGCTTATTGGGTATTTAAACAAATGAAGCAACAATTAAGCAAATATTTTAAATAAATAGAGGAATTCTTACCCAATTCCAGGGCTTAGGATTGCTCAAATGCTCTAGCCTGATGTGTGGTTAAGAAGGAAACATAATTGCTTAAAGGCAAATAAGCAGGAAGTACTTCTTCCCATTGGTAAACGATACCCTGAAAGTGTTCAACAGAGAGGACTCGTCAGTACATCCTGCAGTGTTGTGTATCCACTGAGGGGAGTAAAAGAAACATCATTGTGTATACTTGGAAAGTAACACAGCACACATAAGTCAGAGAAAAAGTGCTACAGAAAACCAGGGGCGCTGTTACCTAGATGATGCAACCGAGGAACTCCAGGACAAAGTTTATTACAAGTTACCCACCCCTGGGTTACGCATCCCTAGTCCATCCTGCCGTTGCAGACACACAAGTTCCGGTTACTTGCCTTTTATGCCCCAAGTGCATCCCTGTTAGAGGATGGCTGAAAATGATCCTCTGGAGTAAGGTAGCCCATCCCAGACCTGCTATTGCTGTTAACCCAGCCTACGGCAGCATTTGCTTTACGTGTGCTCATGCCGTTTTATGATGCTTCACATATATTGGGCAATCAATGAAGGGTTTAAAATGGCCAAATGAATGAAATAAAAAAAAAAAAAACAAACTACACTGCTCACGCAGTTCGATGTCCATTCAAAAAGGGTCAGAGTGAAAGTTGTAAAGACAAGAGGTGAATAAGAATCAAAATCCCTCAAGCACAGCTGCTTGGCACATTATTACTGTGAATGTTGTCTTTTGGGTGGTAAAGGGGACCTGCTTTACATCCTTCAGCTGGTTGATAATAACTCAAATGTCAATAAAATGCAAGGTAATAGAAAATGATGTTAAGCACCCTTGCTTTGGGTATCAGTGAGAGCAGATACAGAGCATCTGTGTCTTAGAGTAGAATTTAAAATTTAATGTGTTTTTCCTTTAAAGTTCAACTTCGTTGTGCTTGCTTTTCTGTATTTACAGGTAATGATACAACAAACATTAAACATCTTTACAATTTTGTTTTTTGGTTACTCAAGGAATACTGTCAGTGAATTAAATGACTATCATTAAATTCAAGATTACACTTTGTTTACCATATAATAAATTACATTTATTGGAGCTCCATTTTCTTGTCCTCAGAATAACATTTGAACCAAAGTGCCCCTCCGGTTTTCAAGTTATCTAATTATTAGAAGTATAATCATACAAATACGATTTTCCTATTGAAGTCTTTAGCATATAGAAAGTTTTCTGAAAGAAAGATGAGAAATTCTCATTAGGATATGAATAATTTGCCTCCTAAATCAGTGATGATCAGTTCTCATACTGTGACACACTGAAGTGTACCGAGTTTTCCAAAGGAATGATAGAGACTTTCAACTTTTAAAATATGCTTCAATACTCTTCAAGTAAAAATAAATATGTTAACAGTAAGATATTGAAACTTTAAAAATAATGGGATACTGGCCATGCATATGACATAAAATGAAAGATAGAGGGAAAGTAATGCTTAAAAAGGGAGAAAAGATAATTAAATCCAATATAGCTATTTTATTTATATTAGACATCAAATTAATCTTTCAATATGTAAAATATATTGAGAAGTGAATTTACTTAACAACTTAAAACATTGATTATATAAAATCAATTAAAGCTAAAGCTAATAAGATTGTCATTTTGATTTTAATGGCTTATCGATGGGGGTTTGGGAATAGCAATCCTATTTTGCAAAGCATTTTTGTTTCAAAAAATAAACAGAAAGAAAGGTAGGCTGAGATGTAGCTAAACACCTATTATGGAATCTCTATTCTTGATGAATGGCAAGTATTCCTATACTGTTTTTTAAATATATAAAATTCCTATACTATGTTTTAAAAATATTCTTGAAAGATCCAAATGAGTAGCTGATTTACAGTGTACCAATTATAATACTGGTTTACATGTGTTTAAATTTATAATTGAAGAAAATTATTACATTTCTCAAAGAGAAATTGATTTTTAGATGTTGGCTTTTGAACTATATATGATATTACAAAGAATGTTCAGAATAATCACTTTTATAATTCCAAAATACTAATCTTAAGGCATTAAATTTCACCCTGAGAATGTCAATGAATCCATGAAAGAAACAAATGATAAACGTTAGTGATATGTGTGGAGGTACAGAGTTGCTGGGACATATATCAAGTTTATGAAGCCAGGGAACCAACTGGGTTTCCTTTGAGCTGTTTTGCAAATACTGTCCACATTTTCCCAGAGAAGTACCAAAATTCAATAGAATGAGGACAGAGAAACAATTGTCTGATGTGATTCTAAGAAGCTTTGGGCAATGGCAAATGAAATTTATCTCAAACGTCAAATTCTATAAGGTAACTGAGAAGTGGAGAGGTACGGAAAAGCAATTTTGTCCAATGTGGGGTTTAGTAAGTCAGCAGATCTTTGAAGAAACTTAATTCAATGACTAAAGTCAATTCATAATGACTTACGTTTTTAAAAATCGGATGGCCTTATCTACCTGCCTCAGAAGTTACATCTGTTTATGATAAAAATTTTAAACATCTTTCCAAATTGAAAAAAAGTCACTTAGAAAGAAAAAAGGAATGAACTTTTGTGCTATATATTGTAACGGTTGTATGATCTTCTCCTCTTTCCAGGTAAAGCCTGAATAATTGCTTTGCTTACGTGTTCCTCTGTTAGCGGACAGCGGAAAGAAAAGAGGAGACTTGCTGAGGGGAGTTGCTCTTTAGTGCGCGGCACACACCCATTTCTTCCCCACTGCAATGTGTGCTGAGCCCCAGGAAGGCCACAATATCTCCGTAAGTAGGTTCTTAAAGCCTGGGAGCTCTCAGGAGTGTTGAGGGTACCTTATTAACTTGCTGTTGCCTGCTGAGAAAACATTGTTTATATAGAATTGGCTTATTGCTAATGAGAGCATCTATTAAGACATAACACTGGCAAGGCATACTACAGACTATTTTTCTAAATATTTTCTTTCAGATCTCTCTCCTTCCAGTTGATGGTATTAAAGAGTCAGACATGTAATCGCTCAATCCTTACTGGAAAAGGCAAACGGATTTTATTAAGATTAGAAAATTTCCCCCACCCCATTTGTCTCTTCCCCACCAGTGTCTCAGCAATGGCCGCTTCCAACCGTGGGATGCTAAATGGTTCCAATGTTTTCCTCTTCCTGTAATAGTCATGCATATGCCCAGCTGGTGTGTCTCCCCTGCCTCATGAATTTACAGAGTGGCCCCAGCTAGGCTCCCTCTTATCTTGGGGGCACTTGCCAAGGCTGATCCAAGGAGAAACAAATTGTGGAAGAGAAGGTTCACTTTATTTAGCAGAGCTCTGACCCCTTCAGTGCCTGTAGCTTTTGGATACAGCTCTGTGCCCCATCACCCCGTGCCCGCTCCCCCAGTTTATACCACACTCCCCTGTCCATTGTCTGCTGGAGACTCTGATGACAGCATCTCATTTGAGACTGAAATAGATCTTGCCCTTCACCCAGCTGCAGGGCCGGGCTCCACCAACATGGCGGTGGATGATAGTGGGTAACAAGCGAAACTGATTTGTAGTCTCTCTTCTCCATTTTCTAGGATCCAAGTGAATTCTAGTTGGCCAGAGGGAGAGAAGAGGAGTTGAGACCTCACTGTCTCACTGCAGGGAGCAGCAGGTTATGAGCCCAGGGTGCATCACGTGCACTGTGGCCCCCATGGCCCTCCCAGCTCCTGCCTGCACACCCAGGTGAGCTCTCCAGGAGTTTTCTGGGAGGAAGTCACCAGCCTGGAGCCATTTTTCCTGGAGGGAGGCTCTCTCTGGAAAAGCTGATCTACATTCCTGCTGGGATCGATGCTGTGGAGACTGCATTAATTGGTAAGTCATGAAGCAGCTGGTTTTATCTCAGCTGACAATAATTATGGATTAGGCTGCCCGGAGCAAGAGTGAGCAAATGGTCTGGAGAAAAATCAGCAGTGAAACTTTATATTTTTTTTTTTGGTAACATCTAAATCAGCAAAGGAAAAATGCTGTAGAACAAAGGTTCATGAGTCTAGGAAAATATGGGGAAGATTCTGGGCAGTTTAATGTACAGAAATTTCCCCTACGTCCTTCATTCCACTCTGGAACTTATTCTAGGAGGCCATGTTGCTTAATCTCTGTCCCTCCTTTCTCCATTGCCCTATACTCACCGCTTCCTGGTTCTGTTGATGTTTCAGCCCCATTTCTGCTTTCCCCCCTTCTCCTTAGTGGTCCTGGTTCTGCATTCTGGAAGCCCCTTGTCATGGCCTGTTAAGGGTAGCCAGAATCTAGTTTTCTTCAGAATATTAGTCACATGTCAATTTTTGTTATCCCCAAAGATCCATGATCAGCAATCATCCATGAATTTTTAGTTCTCCCACAGGCTAAGTAAAAATACAAAAATTAAAAGACACTGGGAGTTATGGTTGCTCAAACACCATCTCTTAGATTTCCCAGGACTGCCCTCTTTCAAATGGGCTGTTCCACCATTTCCTTCTGCACTTCTGTCTCATTACCCTCCCAGATTTTCTTCATGCACTCATCACTGTTAAAAATGGAAACAGAAAATAAGCAAGAGCACAAAGAAATAGTATCCCATGAGCCCTGAGCAATGCCAGACATATCGTAAGCATTGACTCAATGAATGAGTAATAATTTTTTTAATTTCCCACTGCCATAATGTGCTGTATCTAGCATTAGCAACTTAACCAACAAGTAACATTTGCTTTATAAGAGAAAAAGTTTTCGAGATACTTTTTCTAATGCTGGTAACATTTCACCTCCATATTTTGCTATATTTCAGGTTGATTTCAGTAGATTTTTGATAGAACGCTGTGAAATCTTATATGAGTGGTTAAGGGTTTGAATTCAGAAACAGACAAAGCTGGGAAAATGGTCTTTTTGAAAATCCATGCGTTTTGATTGTTCGGCTTTTTTTTTTTTTTTTTTTTGGCCTTATCCAGGCATATCACTTTCCAGGCTATACTTCTGTTACCCCAGGGGGTAAGTCTGTTCACAAAAGCCCTCTGTGACGTGGTCCTTTCACTGCCCATCATCTCTACTTTGAACAAGGGGAGTGTTGTTGAGCTTTGTGGCATGACTTATCTCAGAAGTGGCGCCATCCCGTTACCAAATAACACAACGAGGGATCATTTAAGAGTGCTTAGGGTTGATTGCATTTAACAGTGTTCATCCAGTTGGTGTGGACACACAGAACAGAAGAAGTCAGTATTGTAGGTCTGATGACTTTTGGGACCAGTGAGTTCTGTTTTGTTCCATGGATTGGCCAGTTGTGGGCATAAAAACATCTGATGTGAATATGGTTGAAGTTGAATCAGCACAGATGAATCATTCTTACTTTAAAAACTAAGCCAAAAACAAAAAAGTAGGAGTCTTTGATGAACTTGCAGGCAAAATCTCAATCTCTTCCCCACGTATACATACCCATATACACACAAAATAATCCTTATTTTGTGAACTGGTTGACAATCAGATGTATCGTTTCCATACTAGAAGGTGACTCTAAGCAGACACTTTTAGGAAGCACCTACTGTGTGTCATAAAGGAAGGCCAGCACCTCCTGTCTGGGGTCCTTCCTTCTAGGCTGACCCTCTATAAATGTCTCAAGGACTTGGCACTGACCCCCTTGTTTACCTGGCTGACCTCCATGGTTAACAAAATGCTGTTTTCCATCTAATGAATTTGCCCTGCAGGCACAGGAAAAGGGTTGGGTCCACCATTTTCAGAAACCAGGCAACCGATAAATTTAACAGGATTTTGTTGACGTTAATTGGGTTTGCACTGGTGTGAGGCATTCTCGCTCCTGGCTCATTTGTCTTCTGGATCATTTGAATCGCCCAGGTTCTGGGCCAGCTAGTCATTCAACCATGTGATTCCAGGCTTAACAATATCTCCAAGTCACTGGCGACTCAGTCGCACTTCAGTTTATTGCTCAATAAAATAATAATACCAATTTGTTCAGACATTTAACCGGCTTGCGTTTCTCCAGGGGCAAAATAAAGCTTTCTAGTTTAAAGAAGTGTGTGTTTTTACTTCCTTTTTTTTTTCCCCCAAAGAAATAAGTCAAAATGCTTTTGGTATTAACCAAAGTCTCTTTCCAGAGGTGTAGCTACCGACACCTGGGGAGAATTCTAAGACTTGGTTTTAGAATTGATGACAAAGTGGAAGAGACGTGGGGGCAATTTCTATGATGGAGGTGCACACACGCACAAATACAAGTTGTTCTATCTTATCAAATAAACTATTTCATAATTTCTATGTTATTACAAAACTATGCTTCGCAAATCTGTCCACTGGTAATAATCAGTATCAATTATAACAGTCTTACTCTGTTTCCAAGGGGCAAGAATATGTGAGTGATAAGTTTTTGTTTTGTTTTTGCTGTAGGTGCTCACCTAGAGTTGCCTCTGTCCTTAGGAAGTTTCTGTGTTGGCTGCGTGTGAGTTAAGTCATATGCGAAGCTGACAGCTAACTGGCAAGTGGGCCTTTATATCCACAAACTGGTTATTGGACCAATCCAGGGTGAAGGGTTATTTTTTAATAATTTCAAGTCCATTCAGGACTGGTGCTGTTGTAACTTACAATTACAATTAATTATCAGAAAGCGGATCATGGGTTTGAATCTCACAGCAATGTCATGTTGCTATAAATGTCTGTAAGGACTTGACTCCCAACCTCTGTGTTTCTCTCAGCACAGAATGATTAGAAATGATTCCTGGACCACACTGGTCCCACACCTCACTCTCAGTATCTCCATCCTGAACGGTTCAGGCTTAAAATAAATGAGATACCATGAAGCACACACACACACACACACGCATGCACGCACTGGGATAAAAAGCAGTGAGATCCAAATTAAAGACTGTTACATCATCAACTTGGTAAAGGTCTTTTTAAAGCCAGTTTCTTTTCTTTGCTTTTTTAAATACTGATTTTATGGTATGGTTCCTGTGCAGTAAGCTACACATATTTCAGATGTACAATCTAATCAATTTTGACAGATATATACATAAATAAAACAACCGCCACAATCAGGATAGCTCACATTTCCATCACTCCCCAGGAGGCGCAAATTTCAAATTTCTGATTTATCCCTTCCCACCCACTTTACCCCCTGGTCACCGTAAGTTTGGTTTCTGTGTCTGGGAGTCTATTTCTATTTTGTAGATAAGTTGTGTCCTTTTTTTTTATTTTTAAGATTCCACATCTAAGCCATACCATACGGTATTTTTCTTTCTCTTTCTGACTTATTTCATTTAGAATGACAAGCTCCAGGTCCATCCATGTTGTTGCAAATGACATTATTTTATTCTTTTTTTGGCTGAGTAGTGTTCTATTATATATATATATCCCACATCGTCTTTATCCAATCATCTGTTGATGGACACTTGGGTTGTTTCCATGTCTTGTAAAGCCAGTTTCTTTTAATAGCTCACAATTCAGGTATACAGGGACAGTGCTTTTAAATTGACTTTATTGTTTATGCATCCTAATCTAACCCCTTTTTGAATCCTGTCAGTAGTCAACATGCAGGTGGACGGAACATCTGAGGATGGGCTGCTTTCTGTCAACCTGCTTCAACATTTAATACAAAAACATTATAAAATTCCTTCAAATCCCTGAAAAAAAACCCCATTCCTTTATAGTATTTCATTCCTGAATGCTATTTCTAGGATACATATAATCACCTATTGTTTTCAATGGCCAAGGTATATCTTTGTGCAAAGGCTGGCAGAACTCAGGGCAGACAGTGACCTGTCCCCACATAGAGGGAAGGGAGGTGAATTTCTGACTCTGCTTTTACTAAGGGACCAAACCAATAAGAATTTCAAAAGTGTGTTACCCAAATATTTAGACATAGAGTCAAGTTGGACTTTGGTGTATTTTTAGTACTTGTTTGTGTACTCAGACGTCCACGTGCATAGAGATGTTCCAATCAGCAGTTTCACCTTGAGTCCACATGTTGATAAGGATGCAGGTTTGCCACTGTGACCAATGTCTCCTGAACCCATTAGAAGTGTAAGAGTTGGAACCGATCTGGCAATTTGCTCAGTAAAGTCGGTGGAGCCCAGACTCTCTCTGTCTTGTTTCTCCATCCTCCTGGCACACTGGTCATTCTGTATGGTCCCAGCTGCATTTCAGCCAACAAGAAGGGGGCCTGGGGGAGCAAGGGAGAACTCGCCTCTCCCCTTTCAAAGCATCCCCTATAAGTCGTATACAGCCCCTCCTCTCACGTCCCATTGGATGGTGCTCCGAGATGAGCCCAGAAACTGAGAGTCAAGTACTGAGGAAGTTTTATAGCAATATGACATTGCCACGAGATCGAGAAAAGTTCATTTTCTTATCACTAATTTTTTAACTGAAGTATAGTCAGTTTACAATGTTGTGTTAATTTCTGGTACACAGCATACTGATTCAGTGATACGTATATATATTCCTTTTCATATTCTTTTTTTATTATAGACTATTACAAGATACTGAATATAGTTCCCTGTGCTATACAGTAGGACCTTGTGGTTTATCTATGTTATGTATAGTAGTTAGTAATCTGCAAATCCTGAGCTCCCAATTTATCACTCCCTCCTCCTTCTCTCCTGGCAACCGTAAGTTTATTTTCTATGTCTGAGTCTGTTTCTGTTTTGTAAATAAGTTCATTTGTGTCCTTTTTTAGATTCCACATATGAGTGATATCCTATGGTATTTTTCTTTCTCTTTCTGGCTTAATTCACTTAGTATTACAATTTTTATTGTATTTCACAAAAGTATCAGTTCTCAACGGATTCAGATTTTTTAAAAGAAGCCTCTTTGCTCCAGATAACAATGATCCGGTAACTGATTTGCAGTTACAAAGGCCTATTTGCGAATTGGCTGCATAGCTGTAAAGGAGGAAATGTGTTCTGGAGATGATTCTGGACCATCATATGCCCACCTAAATATGGCATTACTGTGGGGAGAGGAGATGGAGATTGGGGACCACTAGCCACAGGCACCTTTCCAAGTCCCCTGTCTTGGTTGGCTTTGGTTCCCAAGTAAATTTTCAGTTGTTTACCTGACCATCACCTGCTGAGATGTGAGGCAGTGATGTGCTATCTGGCTTTACCAGGGCGTCCTCACACCATCCCTTGCTTCCTCTCAGTGTCAGTTTGCTGCATGTGAGTAGCATCCAGCCCTTTGATCTAAGTGTTGAAGGAAGATGTCATCAAGATCTAACGTATAAGGACTTGTGATGAAACACAGCAGAAAGCTGAAATTCCTTACATCAAATGCTTCAAGGTAGAGTAAAGAAAATGTGTCTTTGGAGGACCAGTGCAGAATATACAGGGAACATGTGGGGCACGTTCCTATGTGTATAGCTTTGTCTCATTGCAGCAATTATCCAATGGTTAAAAAAAATAGTGGGTAGAGCCTGCCTTTCTGGAAAGAATTCTGTGTGTGCCTTGAAAAACAAACTCATAACCTGGCAATTGAGCTGTTTACCCTGCATCAGTGGAAATACCCAAAGGATGGGGTGGGGGGCATGGCCTCCCTGTACGTTCTGCAGCCCCTGGGGCTACTTATGGGGTCCGAGGTCACCTCGCATGCCCAGCCTACACCTGACAGGGCCAGTCAGAAGCCTATCACGCAACACTTTGAAACCCATTACCATTTTCCCCCATTTCCTTCCCCTCCCTCCCTCCTTTGCTTAGGAAAGTCTGGGCCACGGTTATTGGGAGCCTTCAACCAGAAACACTGTACTCCCTGGCTCTGTTGACTGAATAAGTGACTGCATCTCCTCAGCTGCCCGGGGTGGAGATGCGGGTGTATCCCGAGGGAATCTGAGTCTCTCTGTCTAGGTTTTACTGCAAGTTTATCCTGGGGGGCGTCTAGGCAGAGGGGATGCACTGAGGGAAGTGAGACAGTTATGGCTGTTTTCAGGATGGTACTTCATTAAAGGAAGGTCTGCAGCCTTCCAGAAGCAGTGCACTAGGACCGTCCTCATGGCATCCAAGAGAAGGTGCACACTGGGCTCGTGCAAGCGTCATTTATTTATTTAAACAGTTTAAAACTCTGACATCTGACTGTCCCTCCGAAAGAGATCTGTCTTTATTGAGAAAGTTACCCCACTGTGCTGTCCGGAGCTGAGAGATGGGATTAAAAGGGATTGGCTGCAGGCAAGAACACCAAAGAACTGCAGAAGAAAGAAATTAGATGTGAGGGTTCGAGAGACACAGAGAAGGTAAAGGAGTGGGGAGACTGCCCACTGATTGAGGAAGTTAAGGGGAGTGGTGTCTCAGCATTGTACATCTATTAAAAACCATTCCGTCATACTTCAAACAGGTGACTTTTATGGGGTGGAAATTGCATCTCAATAAAGCTTTGAGAAAAGAAAGCAAAGGTGTGTCTAGTACTCAAGTGTGAGTGGCTTGCCATTACATTACTTCAGGGTCACTTCCGAATGCCTCCCCAGGATTTAGCAGAGCCTACAAAAACCGATTAGCCCTTGTAAGAGGGTCTGCTTGTACATTTGTTTGGCTTGGGTGGAAATCTAGGAAAGGAGTGGCATCCATATTTGGGTTAACGTGGGGTGGAAGGAGACACTGTGCACTGGGGCAGAGATGGTCCGTCAATTCCTAGCTCAGTAGAACCCGGGGCTCAGGGCCAGAAGCATCCAGGAGAGTGTGAAGCTGGGATAATGGGCGGAGATCTTGGGAATGACATTAGATTCTGCTCACAACGTGCAATGGAGACTTACTGGAAAACTACGGAGCCTCTAATGACAATAAATTTCTCTTAAATACAGCAGAATTTTTTAAGTATATGCTTTGTATTTACTTTTGTGGGATGCTCATTCTTCTGGCTCAAGCTCTAGTCCATTAACTCAGCTCTTTCAGAAGTGTGTTCTTGGGATTAACAATTCTAGGAGATATGCAGTGAGAAGAAAGATTAGACGGTCAAGTACATTTGAGGAAACTCTGCAAACTCTATCTTCCTCTCAGAGTCACAAGAGACAATATTGTATTAGAGGCTCTGAGAAGGTCTGCAATAGGATTCGTATTTCTCTTTAGCCCAGTGTTTCCTACACTTAGCTGACCACTGACATTTTTTTTCAAATAGCACAAATCACCAGAGAAATCCCTGAGAATGTCGCCTCACTTGAAGGAATTTGCATTTGAGCAAAGGACTTCCACGTGGAGCCAAGATGGAACTCCACATCATTCTGTGCTTAGTATTTTCTCATCCATTTCTTCGTTCTTTCGGGCACAGTCTTCTCCCAAAGTGTTTGAAGGCAGTTTTGGTTTCGTTTAGATGAGGTCTGTGCGATTGGCTCTGTCAAGGCTGGGGAGCCGAGGTTGCTTCCTATTTGTCAAAAGCAGCA
This sequence comes from Vicugna pacos, assembly GCF_048564905.1. Taxonomy (NCBI): domain Eukaryota; kingdom Metazoa; phylum Chordata; class Mammalia; order Artiodactyla; family Camelidae; genus Vicugna; species Vicugna pacos. Next base: position 116,161,431 of record NC_132987.1, on the reverse strand, counting down.
AACTGTTGAACGATAATCATTCAGCGACCACAGAATGCCTCTGGGGAACTGATGCTGTCAGATCTGGATATTAGTCTTTGGTGGCCTGACTGTAGTAATTAATACACAATGGTAGTGCAAATGCTAATGAAATTAGCAATGCAATTGCTATTAATATGGTTTAGGCCTATCGTTACTGGCTTACCGCCTTCAGTGAAAGTCTTTGCTCAAGTCAGCCTCCCTTCCCGATACTACGTAACGTTAACACGTCTAGTTGGATCCCCTGCCTTGCATTTAGTAACTTCTAATCATGCAGAACTGCTCCATGCTGCTTTATAATTCTGTTTTATAACTTCTGAATGAATACCACAAATACAGCAAATGTTCCCAGCAGACGAGATGCATGCCAAATATCAGGCTGGAGGAAGTAAAATAAAAATAGTGCTTTAGAACTCAAATGTAGCAAATATTGTGAGGTAGGAACAAGGAGAAATCCATGCAGGGTTAATATGCTGGTCCTTACGGTAGACAACTCGCTTAGGTGCCTCCGCAGTGCGGAAGCGCAGGCCTCCCTAATGGTGCGCTCGCGGATGTCTTTCCATTTGTGTAATTTCTACCTCTGCCTAGGACGCAATAGAACCTTGACACATTTGGAGAATATTGCTTTACTCTGTGAACTTTTCTGATTCATAATTGGGTGAAGGGCTGATTTGTGCTGTCCATGGTGGTGACATGGTGCGTCTTGTAACGACCGGTAATGTGACGGGGAATTCTCCAGGCTCTTCCCATCATTTTCTCACTCTTCAACTATTTCTGCATTCCCTTGATTTCTCCTCCGTCATGCTGTCTCTTGACTTCTGCTTCTCAGTCCTCTTCACTGTTTCCTTGTCTGGTGACCCATTCTAGGTACATCGCTAAGTGGGGGTACACTTGATTTTGGTAGTTTTGGTTGTCTGTATCTTCTACTTTAGTGTTAGTGAAATCATGTGTCAAATAAGAGTTTCTGTGGAAACCTTAGATCACATGACAAAGCCGGTGGTAATTACGAAGGCTGTCCTTACCGTGAAAGACGAGGAAATAGCAGGGTGGGCTCATTAGGTTAGAAACAGAAAGCGGCTATCCATAATGGGTATCTAATGGAACCATTCAATAAAAATAGGTACAAAATACTGGTGTAATTAGACGAAAGGTCATAGATATCGTCAATTTAGATGGAGGTGATATGAGAAATAGGAATTAAAACTTCCAGGAAACTATCTCCTGGAGATTATTTGAACCACAAAAAAGTGGTCTGCATTTCCAGCTTAATAGCCAGAGGCACAGTACGCCTTGTGCTGGGATGGTGGAGAGAGAACTCTGCAGGTCATCCCTCGCTGGGGTGTTGAGGGTTAGGTCTCCTGCGTTACCTGATGCTAGAAAAATAGAGCTGGCTGAACTCTCAGTCCCTGAAAGGAACTAACCGGCTCAACTGTTCCTTGACTGGTATCGGTGAGTTTCTTTACAAGATAATTATGGACAAGATTTCCAAAGGAAAAATGATCAACTTTCCTATTACTTAAGAAAACAACAACAACAACAAAAAAGACTAACTTCCATTAGGATTTATCAAATTTTACTTTTACAGCATACAAGTTTCGCCTTGTGACGATGTTTCCCAGCATGTCTGCACATGTGACATTCAACCTCCTTTGTTTTCCTCTCTCTCTGTTAATCCCTGCTGCATCTAAGGCGACTTAAAGGCTGCTTCTCTCCGAAGTGACTCCTGACCTTCACTGGCAGTGCCTTTGGCTCCTGCTCTTGCTGTTGGGGACCTGCCTTGCCTCTCCCATCGGGCTACAGGTGGCAGAGTGGGAGGTGCCCCTCTTACCCATTTTGGTAGTGTTTTGTCTTTTTCCCCCTCACGTCTCTTGTGCCTGGAGGCGTGCTTGGCTGCTTGGCTCCTGGGGAGCACACAATAGATATTTAGGAATGAAATAATCAATGAAAGGAGAACAGAGTTGGCTTACTGAGAGCTAGCAAGTGTGTGCATCATGATTGCTCCTTTTGGTGGCAGAGAGAGAATCTGACTTGAACCTCCGTCTTCAGGGATCCAGCACCTACCTGGCACATACAAGGGCACCTCGTGGCGTTAGAACATCTGCTCCAGCAGCTAACACTCTTCTGGTCCCACTCCCCTCTTGTCTTCTTGTGTGATAACTGAGTCCAAATGCCATGAAGGAGTGTGGGTCTATTATTGGCAAATAAAAATATAGGCACCCAGTTAAATTTGAATTTAAGATAAACGGTAAGTATGTTTTAGTATAAACATGTCCGCATACACTGTAATTTATGTCAACTTTAGTTGGACATGGACACAGCTTTGGAGAGATCCCTTGAGAAAAAAAATGAATGAATGTGTGCATCCTTTTCTTCAATATCGTGGTGACGGTGTATTCTTGCATAATAAATCATCATTGTCCAACAGTTCCAAACATCCATATTCTTGCTTCTCTCTGTGCTCCAATTTGTAGTTTTGAGGGTACTCGTGAATCAGGGAATTACTATGGTATGATCAGCAGTTGTTCATGGTAGCTGAGAAATATTTTTGCAACATTAAGCAATTACCATTATTACTGAATTTGTTTACATGTAGGTTTGATGTAACCCGCATAAGGCAAGATACTGCTTTTTCACACATTCTTAGATATTTACATATTACTTAGATATTGCTTTAAGAAATGGTGGAAATGAGATATAAGTGATAGCTATCTGTAGGATGAAATTAAAATATTTTGTAATATTTTCTATTTGAACACCTGTGTAAAATTCATGCCTTGTTTCCAAATATCAGTACTGCTTCAAAACTGTTATTGATAATTCCATTCTCGATTGCCTGAACAGAGCAAAGCTTTTCTTTGAAATTGAAAAAAAATTTTTTCACATCCCTAGTATTTATTTATCTTATAACTAGAAGTTTGTACTTTTTCACTGCCCTCATACAGTTTGACCTCCAGCTCCCCACCCCTTCCCACCTCTGGTAATCACAAATCTGACCTTTTTGACTATAAGTTTGTTTTGGAATGTAATTGGCCTACAACACTATGTTAGATCCTGTTACTCAACATGGTGATTAGATATTTCTCTACATCTCAAACTGATCATCAGGATAAGTCTAGTTATGATCTGTCACCGTACAAAAATATTACACAGTTATTGACTTTATTCCCCACACTGTACATTTCCTACCTGTGACTCTTCTATTTTGCAAGTGGAAGTTTGTACCTCTTAATCTCTGTCACCTCTCTCTTTCCTCCCCTACCTACCTCCCCTATGGCAAGCACCCATTTGTTCTTTGTATCTGTAACCCTGTTTATGTTGTTATGTTTATTCGTCTGCTTTTTTAATTTAGATTCCACATAAAAGTAAAATCATACAATATCAGTCTTTCTCTCTGTATGACTTGTTTCACTGAGCATAATACCCTCTAGGTCTGTCCATGTTGTCACAAAAAGGCAGGATTTCATTTTTTTTTAATGGCTGAGCAATATTCCATTGTATATATATACCCCACATCTTCTTTATCAGTTCATTTCCTGATGGGCACTTAGGTTGTTTCCACATCTTGGCTATTGTAAATAGTGCTGCAATGAACATAGGAGTGCATGTGTCTTTTCTAGTTACTGCTTTTGTCTTCTTTGCGTAAATACCCAGGAGGGGTGTTGCTGGATCATATGGTAGTTCTATTTTTAGTCTTTTGAGGAACCTCCATACTGTTTCCCACAATGGCTGCACCTTTACATTCCCACCAACAGTGTACAGGGGTTCCCTTTTCTCTGTATCTTTGATAATGCTTGTTATTTGTTGTCATTTTGATGATAGCCATTCTGACAGGTGTGAAGAGATATCTCATTGTGATTTTGATTTGCATTTCCCTGATGATTAATGATATTGAGCATATTTTCATGTGCCTGTTGGCCATCTGTATGTCTTCTTTGGAAAAATGTCTATTCAGATCCTCTGCCCATTTTTTATTCAGTTCTTGGTTTTTTTTGTTGTTGTTGTTGATGTTGACTTGTTTGAGTTCTTTGTATATTTTGGATATTAACAACTTATCAGATATATTGTTTGCAAATATCTTTTTCCACTCAGTGAGTGGTTTTTCTATTTTGTTGATAGTTTCCTTTGCTGTGCAAAATCTTTTTAGTTTGATGTAGTCCCATTTGTTTATTTTTCTTTTCTTTCCCTTGCCTGAAGAGACAGATCTAAAAAATTTTTACAAAGACCAAGGTCAAAGAGCACATTGCCTGTTTTCTTCTATAAGTTTGACAGTTTCAGATCTTATATTTAAGTCTGAAATTCATTTTGAGTTTATTTTTGTATATTATGTGAGAGAGTAGTTCACTTTTATTCTTTTGCATGTAACTACCCAGTTTTCTTAAAACCATTTGAAGAGGTTATCTTTTCTCCATCATATATTCTTGTCTTTGTCATAGATTAATTCCCCAGATAAGTGTGGGATCATTTCTGAGCTCTCTATTCTGTCCCATTGATCTACGTGTCTGTTTTTGTGCCAGGATCATACTGTTTTGATGACTGTAAGTTTGTGGTATAGTTTGAAAACAGGGTGTGTGATACCTCCAGCTTTGTTCCCCCTTCTTAAGATCATTTTGGCTATTTGGGGTCTTTTGTATTTCCATACAAATTTTAGAATGGTTTGTTCAGTTCTATGAAATATGCCACTGGTATTTTGATAGGGACTGCACTGAATCTGTAGATTTCCTTGGGTAGTACAATCACTTGAACAATATTAATTCTCCCAATCTGGGGGCACAGTATCTTTCCATCTGTTTGTGTTGTCTTCAGTTTCTTTCATCAGTGTCTTATAGTTTTCCAAGGACAGGCCTTTTACCTTCCTAATTAGATTTATTCCTAAGTATTTCATTCTTTTGATGCTATGGTAAATGGAATTATTTTCTTAATTTCTATTACTGATATTTTAGTAATAATGTATAAAATATGAAACAGATTTCCACATATTAATTTTCTATCCTGCAATTTTGCCAAATTCAGTGATGAGATCTAGTAGTTTTTTGGTGGTGTTTTTAGGATTTTCTATGAATAGTATAATATCATCTTATCTGCAAACAGTGACAGTTCTACTTCTTTGTTTCCAATTCAGATTCCTTTTATTTCTTTTTCTTGTCTGATTGTTGTGGCTAGGATTTTCAATACCATGTTGATTACACACACACAAAAGAGGAAGGAATCCAAAAGTAACACTAAAGATAGCCATCAAATCATAAGGGAAGAGAACAAAAGAAGAAGGAAGGAACAAAATAGAACTACAAAAACATCCGCAAAACAATGAACAAAATGGCAATAAGTACATCCTATCAGTAATTACTTTAAATATAAATGGACTAAATACTCCAATCAAAAGTTATTGAGTAGTTAAATGGATAAAAAAAAAAAAAGACATATATTTGCTGCCTACAAGAGACTCACTTCGGACCTAAAGACACACATGGACTGGAAATGAGAGGATGGAAGAAGATATTCCACTCAATTGGAAATCAAAAGAAAGTTGGGTAGTAATACTTACATCAGACAAAACAGACTTTAAAACAAAAATGGACATTACATAATGATCAAGGGATCAATCCAAGAAAATATAACAATTGTAAAAATACATGAACCTACATAGAAGTATCTAAACACATAAAACAAATATTAATAGACTCAAAGGTAGAAATTGAGAGTAACATAGTAATAGTAGGGAACTTTAGCACCCCACTTACATCAATGGACAGATCATCCAGATGGAAAATTGATAGGGAAACCCTGGTCTTAAATGACACATTATAGCAAATGGAGATATATATATATATATATATATATATATATATATATATATAAAACATTTCATCCCAAAGCAGCAGAATACACATTTATTTTTTCAAGCACACATGAATCATTCTCCATAATAGATCACATACTAGGCCACAAAACAAGTCTCAGTAAATTTAAGAAATCTGAAATTTCAATTTAAGAAAATTGAAATAACATCAAGTATCTTTTCTGACCGCAATGCTATGAGACTAGAAATCAACTAAAAGAAAAAAGAAACTGCAAAAAAAAAAAAAAGCAGATGGAGACTAAACAATGTGCTACTAGGCAACAAATGGGCCACTGAAGAAATAAAAGAAGAAATCAAAATATACCTGGAGACAAATGAAAATAAAAACACAAAGGTCTGAAATCTGTGGGACACAGCAAAAGTAATTCTAAGAGAGGTTTATAGTGATACAAATCTACCTCAAGAAGCAAGAAAAATCTCCAATAAATCACCTAATCTTACAGCTAGAAGGACTAGGAAAAAAAGGACAAACAAAACTCAAAGTTAGTAGAAGGAAAGAAATCATAAAGATCAGAGCAGAACTATATGAAATAGGGACTAAAAAAAAAAAAAGAGAAAAAAACCCCAATAAAACTAAGAGCTGCTTCTTTGAAAAGATAAACAAAATTGATAAAACAGACTCATTAAGAAAAAAGAGGGCCCAAATCAATAAAATCAGAAAAGGGAAAAGTTACAGCAAATACTGCAGAAATACAAAAGATCATGAGTTACTATGAACAGTTATATGCCAATAAAATGGACAACCTAGAAGAAATGGACAGATTCTTGAATATCTATGATTTCCCAAGACTAAGTCAGAAAGATATAGAAAGTATGAGCAGACCAATTACCAGTAATGGAATTGAATCCGTAATGCAAGAACTTCCGACAGACAGAAGCCCAGGAACAGACGATTTCACAGGTAAATTCTACCAAACACTTAGAGAAGAGTTAACACCTATCCTCCTCAAGCTATTCCAAAAAACTGCAGAAGAAGGAATGCTTCTGAACTCATTCTACAAGACCAGAATTACCCTGATACCAAAACCAAACAAAAATATCACACACAAAAAGAAAATTACAGGTCAATATCACTGATAAACATAGATACAAAAATACTCAACAAAATACTAGCAAACTGAACTCAACTTTACATTAATAGGATCATATACCATGATGAAGTCAGATTTATCCCAGGGGTGCAAGAATGGTTCAATATCTAGAAAGCAAGCAGTGAGATACACCATATTAACAAACTGAAGAATAAAAATTATATGATCATCTGAAGAGATACAGAGGAAGCTTTTGACAGAATTCAACATCCAGTTATGATAAAAACTCTCTAGAAGGTGGGGTAGAGGGAACATACCTCAACAATACAGGCCACGTATGATGAGCCTACGGCTAATGCCATACTCAACAGTGGAAAGCTGGTAATGTTTCCTCTAAGATCAGGAACAAGACAAGGATGCCCACTCTTGCCACTTTCATCCTTTGAAATTGAAATTATTAAAAAAAACTATATTGTCTCAGTTGGCTTACACTCAACACAATGCAAATTATGTGACAATTTTGATGACAGTGACATTTGAAAGGAAAGTAAAAAAGAAATTTTGTGGAGTCATATATAATATTTAATTAATAATGTACATTTAAATGTTACTACTCTGGTAAAAATGCTGACCTACAAGCAGAACCTAATAATGTTAAATATTGCCTAATAATGTTAATTATTATATTTTGCTGATATTTAGTCATATGAAAACCATAGCTTCACATATTTTCTTATTTTGCTATTATGAAGGTATAAGGATAACATTTTATTTAATAGTTAATTTGATTTATAAGATGTAGATATTTAGACATAAGCAAGGGAACTTTCCAGTCTTGCCCTAGGCCCCACGAATTCTCAGGGACCAACCTGCACAGAGAGGCCAGCAGGAAGGTGAGGGGGGCCAACTTCTCCCTCAGCACCTGGTGAAGGCTGAGCTGACTCTGCGGGAGCCCCTGGAATAAGAAGTCCTTGTTTTCCTGCCACTGACACTAAGCGAGGTGTGAAGACACCTACATTAGCTGTCAGGGCCGCCGTAACAAGGCGCCACACGCTGGGCTTGCTTAAACCGCAGAAATCCATTGTCTCAGTTCTGGAGGCCCGAAGTTTGAGGTCCAGGTGGCAGCGGGCTGGTTCTTTCTGAGGCTGTGAGGGAGAATCTGCCCCAAGCCTCTCTCCCAGGTCCTACTGACTTGATGGCCATCTTTGGCATTCTTTGACTTGTAGAAGCATCACTTAGATCTCTGCCTTCATTTTCACATGGCGTTCTCCTTGTATGTATGTCTGCCTCCAAATTTTCCTCTTTTTTATAACAACACCAGTCCTACTGGGTTAAGGACCACCCTTATAACCCTACTTTGACTAATTACATCTGCAATGATCTTTTTTTCAAATACGGTACTGGGGGTTAAATCAGGTTCTTGGACTTGGGGTAGGGGTTGGGTATGAAGTTGAGGTTACAATGGAGGTCAGGCATGGGAGCAGACACTTCATATACTTGGTAGTTGAAAAAAACTAAATTTTTAATTTTGCTTTTATTGTTTGGTGAAGAGGGGTGATGGAGCTGGGGTCTGTCAGTATGTCCCTTCATTCAAATACCCCTGGCGCCCAGTGACAGTACTGCCTTGCTGTGTTGAAAGTTGGGCATGTACTCTGCTTGCCACCCTTGGGCAGAATCATAATTTCCTTTTAAGATGAAGAGCTAGAGGAGAGGGAGATTTAAGTGATCGCTATAAGGTTAGGCTCATTTAATTGCATGTAGCTTTGATCACATTAACATGAAACAAAAATAGTATATTTATTAAACAAGCCAGATGAGATAGATGAGATAAAAAATTTCTAGATTTAGGAAGATATCAGAGTCAATGTTGGTAATTATTCTTTGTTAAATATTAAAAACATGCAAAGGGTTTTTAAAAAGGAAGCCCAAAATTGAAACTTGGCTTTTTAAAGATCTGACAACGAATGGAAAATGACTAAGATACAAGGGCAGGCAATGCCAGGTTGGCGTTTGGTGGACCATAAATAACTATGTCTGGAATGGAGACACACAAGCTAAACATCATAATTGCCTTTATTTGCAATCCTTCGATCTGCAAATTTCATGGTATTTTTTTACCCTACTAGGTAAATATCATAGTTATGCTGTGGCCATCTTGCTGCTCTGACTGGACCAAGACCTTCATGGGGGAAAACAGTTGCCTGTGGGGTTTGGCTCATTAAATCCATTTGAAATTTGTTTCATGAGTTTCACCATCACCTGCAGATGGGCGGAAATGCTGCCTGCCTAGTCAGGGCCTTCCCGAAATGCTTTTTCGGTTGGTGGTACTGGGGAGGTGAGTGATAAATATCACACTGTCTTTGGCAAAACTCCTTCCTGTGTACCTGCAAAATATCCACCATTTGGATGGCTAATTGGCTCCTCCCACAAGAAGATGGGCAAGCTCCTTGAGGATTAATTTTTTTCATTGTGGTCACCTATTGCCAGCACTTAGAACAGTGTCCAGCAAGAGGTAAAAACTCAAAAGACTGATAGTCAGAGCTGTCCACTTGCCACATTGTCATGGCAGGGTGGAATATCTTAACAGAAAGCAACATAATTATTCACGTTATGTGAGAGTAGCATCTTGCAGGGTGTGCTGAGTCACCGGTGGGTGGCAGAGGGGAGGGCGTCTTACTGTCTTCCTCCCTCAAGGTCATGCCTGGACCTCCAGCCTTCTGGGACCCCAGCTTGGATTTCTGCTTGTTGCCAGTTCTCAGTCATGTGTCATGAATGAGGTTTTCTTTCTCCACCTCTGGTGTACGCTCAACAGTGTGGCATAGTCAAAAGGACATAAGCAGTGGAGTCAGATCTGAATCCCATTTCTTTTGCTTCTTTTCAGTTTTGTGTTGGTGAGCCTGTGGTTGAGGCAGGTATCAGGATGGGAAGGGTGATGTCACCTGGAGTGAGTGTAACGATCAATAGGACTGTGCATTTAGGACAATTCCTGACAGGTCATAAAGGCTCTTGGGGACACAGTTTCCTACAGGTCCCTCTGTTTCTGTAAGAATTATGGGAAGACAACTAACTGTCCATTTTTATGGGTTATCTTTTTTTAAGATAACTGTATAGCTCCCATCTTAGGATGATAGAGATAGTGTTTCCCAGTGGAGCAAAGGGTTAGGGCAGGGTTGCTTGTGGTCCTCTATAGAGATCTAGATTCCCTAACATTGAGATTGCTCAGCTGTGACACAAACTCACTCTGCTTGCAGCATCCACCTGGGTCCCTCCTCACCACCTCTTTGGGGTTTGAGGGACAAAGAGGGTTGAAGTGAACATGACACTCATGCTTGCTGTGCTGTGAGTCATAAAGTCCTCTGTCTCTGACCCAGGGGTCTCGTGCCTTCCGCCAGCATCCATGAAATTGTCACAGGTTTACTTGTTAGCTTGTAAGCAGGATCAAATCTCAGATCCTTCACTCTTCTTGACAACACTCAACATACACTCAAAACATTTGTTTTGTTTTGCTTTCTTTATTAGATATCAAGCTTTTGGAAGTTAGAGGCCATGTTGTTTATTTTAACGTCTCCAATCCTAGTAAAGAATAGACTCACGGAACATTCTTGGTTTAACTGAACTGACCTGGCCTGGCTGGTCTGTAGCATAGTTTTTGCTTCCTCAGTTTACTGAGGAGTCAGCCAGTAGAAAGGGAGGATACAGGAAGCAGGCTGATGGAGAGGAAAAGAAAAACCCCAAATGCCTTCATTCCTTTGCCATGTTTCACCTATGTCTCCCTCTATAACCATTTGTTTTCATGGGAAAAAAATCCCGAAGTAATGTCCTCTTCAGAAACACAAGGAAAAATGACGAGTGATCACTGCACATGATTCAGAGTCATTGTATTCCAGTGTGTGTGGGAACAGGGCATACCTAGCAGAAAGGTCCCAGTGAAAGCCTAAAGGAGTCCTCCCTGTGTGCGGCAGGGAGAATTCCATCCTTCCTCCCATGAGCAGGGGGAGTGATGATGATGGATGCAGAATGCAGGAGAGATTCTTCAGTGGAACATAGTTGGTCAAAGAGCTGCCCGGTGGCAGACCCCTCAGTCCCAGGACAGGAAACTTATGTTACCTTGGATGTTCTCCAGGATCTGAAGCAACTGCCCGAAGCAGTAAGGGAACTGAGGACAGCTGGGTGTTACTAGGCAGGACTGAAGGCTGTGTAGACCAAAGAGTGGCTGTGGTCATCCTCCTTGCCCCAGTGCTAACTCTGCATGGCTTTGAGGCTGTCATGTTAGCTACTAGCCACAGCTCAGAACTATGTCTCCCCACCTGAACCCTGGAATGAACTCCTATGCATCCCTTAGAGCCCCAGGCCCTTTGCAACAACTTGACTGACTCTGTGGAGCTGTGCCTCTAGGCAGGAGGCAGAATGTGCTATGTTTCCTTGATTAATATGCCTGTCATTTACCAAACATTACTTGAATGTCCTGGACACTTAAATTTACTATGTTTTCTTATTTTTTGTATTCTTGCTGCTTTGGCATTTGGGGCTCACTGGCTGAGGTGGGACTGGCAGTCAACTTGCCTGAGAGTGAACCTCTATTTGCAAACCAACTGATCCAAAGCGTATACCCCCCAACCACCTCCATTTTGAATTATGAGGCTTTTATGCTCTGGCCCAAGTTTGCCCTTCCCTCATCACTCCAGGGCCAGGTGCCAGAGAACTTGGGACAGTGCCCATAACTGAGAGCTCACTAGAATTATTAAAAGTAGCCAATCCTAAGCCTGGCTTGCTTACCCTATCCTGCCCATTTCTTCCCGTGAAAACCACAGTAAAGGCTTTGTCCATGTTTTCCCCTCATTCTTCTTTCTCCAGATGGACCCTGGTGCTTCCTTGTGTGGCCCTGCAGGGCTTGGAATGCCCTCTTGTCCTGGGAACTACAAGGAACAAACTGTCTTTTCCATAGCTGTCTTCTGGTTGGTTCCCTCATGACACCTGAATAGTAACAAAATCTGCACTTTGAAAAAGCATCGCCCTCTGAACTGAATAGAAGCTTGTGATCAGGCTCAGGGGAGAACTTTTTCTTGTTCTTTATTAAATACATATATATTTAGGACTCGAGTAAGCATTCTTTGTTCAGGTTTTCCATGGAATCTTACATAAAAAAAGAGCGTGATGGACTTTCAATAAGTTTTGCCCCTTTGGAGGAGTCCGGCGGAAAGAATGGCGAGCTGTCCACACCCTGGGACACCGCACGCTGTTGGAGACCGAGTCAGCATTATCAGGGTTGACTTGGAGGCATTTTCCCGATTTCTTTTTGAGAGAGGACCAAAATGCAAAGAAAGATTTGTAACAGGATTCTCTTTTTGTAGACATTTAAACAAAGGCATAAATGATCTATCTATAGGCAAATGTCCGTGTGTTTGTGTCCAATGATGAGCATAAGGAAGAACACGGAAAGATGCAAGATATGTTAACATAAGTCAGTCGGGGAAGGTGGGATGATGTGGGGTCGGGGCAGGGAGAGGAGGGAGAGGAGAGAAGAATAAAATCGGTGGGTGTTGGGGGGAGATTGCACTTAAAATCCCATGTCTCTGTAATTATACTTGAGCAGTTATATCAAGTTAGAGGTGTGTGACTACGTATAAATACTTTTTTTTTAAGTTCCATAATTTTGTGACTCAGCTTTTTAGAAGAATTATATTCTGTGACTCAAGGCAATATCATTTTGCTGTGATTTAAATTCCGTGACTTAAGTTTAAATGGAGGAGGTGAGACCTTTGCCCGCCATCCACCTGCTGAGCTCAGGTGAGCTTCTTAGAATTGTTGGGTTTTGAGGTCCTACTACCAGGCAGATGTACATAGACCTGAAATGCCACCTCCCTGTTCATATGTCTCGTTTGTGGGACCAGCAGGATGGGAAGAAGCAGCTGTCTCTGTGGAAGGGAGCCTGTCTCTCCGGATAGAAAGAAGCGATTCTGTCCCTCTGGTTACAGCCCACCACAGACTCACTCGCTGACTGCCCTGCGGTCACTTGGGCCAGACAAAAGCCAAGTTCTTTTCTCACAGTGCAGGGCCTCCTGCCCTGCAAACTTAGCCCCTTCTGCTGGGTGTTACTAAGCCATGAGTCTAAATATGGCACATGGCAGTTTGATGGAAATCATTTCCAGTAAAAGAGGATGTTTCCTCAGCAGTTTTGAAGCTGGCGCTGACTCAAGCATCCCCGGGGGAACCCATTTAACTGGTCATTAGGGAGACAGCAAAGAGGCATTGAGGAATTCTGTAACAAGATGCGTATCCTGTGTGGAGGACCCCCGGGACTCTCTGACCATCAGCTCCCTGCGCCTGTGGCCGAAATTTTCCTGGGGCTGCTGAAAAGCCACTTGCTGCTACTAATCTGTTATTTGGGAGCACAGGCTTATAGACGCTGGGTCCAGCTTTCCAAGGAACATGTCCAGAGGTGAAACGTGGCATTCAGTCATTCCGTGTCTCGAGCCGATTAATACCCCATCTCTTCATCCGCAGAGACGAAGTAAATTGAAGCCTCAAAAGGATGGATGAAAGTTTATGCTGAGTTTTTCAGGCCAAATATTTACACTGTTTTAAAGGCCACATGTACGCTTCTTTGCAAATCTAAATTTTTGAAAATCAGGGTATAAACAAATGGGATTTCTTCACATGGACCATACAGTCCAAAAAAAAAAAGTTTACTTGAGGGGTATTTGGGTTTGTCTACTAAGGAAACAAGTGATCCTGATGGGAGTAAGTAAAATTGTCACAAATAATCAAGGATAATATTGCGGATTTATAGATGTGGTGCCTGAAGGTGATTAAGAAGACTAATTACCTGAATTCTAATAAGGACTTTGCAATCTGGGGTCATTCGACAGTCTCAGTTTTCTACTGGCAGATCTGGAAAAGCAGGAGTTACATCTGTTAAATGAAGCTCGGACTCATAGACTCCTCAGAGCTGGAAGTCTATTCCATTAAGGTTTGTTCCTGTTCCCAAACATTCATTTATTTCCACACAATTGATATAGATCTTTAGGGAAGCATTTCAAATGATCTGAATGGCAAGAATGAGAAAATACATTTAAAAAAATGGCAGATATGCTAAAAATGTATTTTTTAAAAGGATCAGCTCAAAACCACAGTTACTTAACCAAGGAACCATATGACTAACCACAGCTGCATGGTTAGCGAATTTATGAATGTGTGGAGTCAAGGAATGTGTCTTGGGCATAAACTAAGGGGTCAGGACCTTTTTATTTATTTCTTTTTTTTTAAGTGTAGAAATTTTTCCCTAGGAGATAGGAATTTGTTAAGTTTGGTAATATAGAATTACTTTTTTTTTTTAAAGAGTCGTTTGAAATAGTTCTTCTTAAAAACAGAACTATTTTTAGGTGCAACCCATTGCTGCTGGCAGCACAAGTGTGGCTGTACTCATCTTTGGACCCGTCGCTCTTTTCATGCTTTAGTCTTTGGACTCTGTTTCTGTCTTAAAGTGATGAATCTTTATCCTTAGGATAACTCTTGGGGCCTCTCCCATAGGAGGTCAAGGTCAGGACTCCTTATAATCAGCACTTTCTGCACATGGTCCTGTAGCTCCTAGGGATGTGCGGACCGATGAGATTTGCATGGAAGAAGAAAAGGCTGATGAATCCACCCTATTCAAAGGGAGTTTAGCTCCGGAGACCAAGACCTTAAGCTAAGAGGGCAGCCTCAGTCAGGACCTCCCTTAGGATTCCCGTGACTTCGCTGTTCTCAGCCTCCGCAGGGCCATGGGCTGGGCCTGGGTTGGGGGGACCGGCTGCTTCTATGGCAGTGATGGTCTTGGGTGTGGCAGTCTATAAACAGTGATACCTGTGGACAGGTGGCAAGGCTGGCAAAGGAGACAAGGAGATAAACATGACAAAAAGAGGCCAGACTCTGATTGCATTGGTTAGAGGTTTTTACTGTGCAGTCAAGGAAGGAACAGCAAGATTTTGCTTTTTTATGCTGGTAAAATTCTTGTCTTGGTGTTGGCACATCTGCAATATGGTAGAAATATGGTAAGTACAGTCTTTCACCTTACTTTCGAACTCTTTAAAAAATTGTTTTAATTGAAGCATAGTCAGTTTACAATGTTGTGTTAATTTCTGGTGTACAGCATAACAATTCAGTTACACACACATACATATATATTCCTTTTCACATTCTTTTTCATTATATGCTATTACAAGGAATTGAATGCAGTTTCCTGTGCTATGCAATAGGACCTTGTTGTTTATTTTGTGTATAGTAGTTAATATTTGCAAATCCTGAACTCCCAGTTTATCTCCACCCCTGCCTTACCTCCTTGGTAACCCTAAATTTGTTTTCTGTGTCTGTGAGTCTGTGTCTGTTTTGTCAATAAGATCATTTGTGTCCTTTTTTTAGATTTCACATATAATTGATATCATATGGTATTTTTCTTTCTCTTTCTGGCTGACTTCACTTAGTATGACAATCTCCGGGTCCACCCATGTTGCTGCAAATGGCATTATTTTATTCTTTTTTATGGCAGAGTAGTATTCCATTGTGTATATATACCACAACTTCTTTATCCTGACTTTTGAACTCTTGACTCAAAATATCCTCTCTGCTTTGTGTCACGAGCATTTCCATTTCTATGCTGAACATAGAGATATCTGATCCTGACAAGAAAAAAAATACAAATCAATTGTTTGGTAGAACTAATACTAATATGATAAGATATGATATGATATGTACTATATAATATAATACTAACCTACTCATTTTTAAACTATTACTACCAGTACATCTTATAAACCACTGACCCTTATATAGGTTAGAACGCACTGGAGTCTTTAGTGGGTTTTGAGTAAGATGCTCAGAAATCTAAAATCTTCTTGTTTCTCTACTAATAGCACTCATGCTTTGTTGCTAACGGTGTTAGGGGGTACACAGGAAGAGTGTGTGCAGTCCTTTAGAGGAAGCAATGGAAGCACCTAAAAGAGGAGGGGGAATTCTCAGTCCTATAAAAGCCCGCTGGTAGAAGAGGTGTCGACAGGAGCTTCATGGCAAGTGCAGGGTTTGGAACCATCTGGATTTCCTAGCGAATGTCCTCAAGTCATTTAATTCAGCCTCAGTTACCACCTTGCAGGGAACTTGTAAAGATCAGTGGTACCTTACAGAAAGCTGCCTGGTGCGGGGAGTGAACGCAGTAAATTGGTGATTATTGTCATCAAAATGTGCATTCTAAGTAAAAATGAACAACACGACTCATTGTTTTGGAATGATATTTTAACATCATCTGGAGCCACTCGCACCACATGGATCCTTGCTCCGACGTGAGTGGTAGAGCCAGAACGCCAGAGGGCTGATTTGTTCCAAAACCCAAATCTGTCTGCAAAATCTGTGTGTTTTGAAGATGGGTAATTTTTATGATATTTGTCTAAAACACTGGAATTAGCTGTGGATGGAAAAACTGGATCTTAGATCATACCATGGAAATCAGCTAACCTCATATGTCTCAGAAATGCACCCAGAGGGCCTGTGATGGGCACAGCACACACGTCTGTAGTAACTGCTATTGACATGAAAGGGACGACGAAAATGCCGATGCACCGGATCACACCTATTGAGTAGAAAAAGAAACCTGGCCACACTGGCACCTGGGGAAGTCCCTGCAATGCACACTTCTTCTTTGTCTTCTCTCTCTTCATCTCTCTTCTTCCACTTCCCCTTTCCTTCCTCCCTCCCTCCTTCCTTCCTTCCTTCTTTCCTTCCCTTTCTGCTGTTCTCTTTTTTTCTATAGATTTCTCTAAAAAGTCACTCACAAGTGTCAGAAGGAAGGCAGACTGAGCTTAAGCGCCATTTGCTCAGAGGGGCTACAAACCTGTGCCGGGAACGTCAGCTGTCCAGTGCTCTTAGCAGCTGGAGCCCAGGGGCAGGCTGAAACTGACCAAAAGGAGATGTTGCAGATAACCCAGAGAGACACACAGTCATCTGCTGGACCCTTAGTCCATTATCCTTGGTACCCGGCTACGCAAGGTGCTGTGTAAGGGACTTTTATGTCTCTTCTGCAGAAGAGAATCCAGCAATGGTGAATTGTATAAGCAGATTTGATTTTGCTTATTTTCATTTATTTAGTTGTTCTAAAAATGGAAGTGGAGTTGATTTACCATACAATAGTAGCTGCAGGTGTACAACACCTCATATTTTTACAGGGTATACTCCATTAGAAGTTATTAAAAGATGACGGCTGTAATTCCCCACGCCATACAGTATATCCTGGTTACTCATCTATTTTATACATAGTAATTTGTATTTCTTAATCCCATATCCCTAATTTGCACCCCCCTTTCCTCTCCCCCTTGGCAACCACTAGTTTGTTTTCTATATCTGTGAATCTGTTTCTGTTTTGCAAATTCATTTGTTAGTATTATTTTAGATTCCACATGTATGTGCTATCATACAGTATTTGTCTTTCTCTGACTTATTTCACTAAGTATAACATTCTCTAGATCCACCCACATTGCTGCAAATGACAGGATTTCATTTTTTATCTCTGTTGACGGGCACTTGTGTTGCTTCTCCACATCTTGGATATTGTAAATAACGCTGCTATGAACACTGGGGTGCATGGATCCTTTTAAATTAGTGTTTTTATTTTTGCTGGATATATACCCAAGAATGGAATTGCTGGATCATATGGCAGTTCTATTTTTAGTTTTTTGAGGAACCTCCACATTGTTTTCCATTGTGGCTGCACCAATTTACATTCCCACCAGCAGCGCACAGGGGCTCCCTTTTCTCCACATCTTCGCCAGCACTCATTATTTGTTGTCTTTTTGATGACGGCCATTCTGACAGGTGTGAGGTGACATCTCACTGTGGTTTTGATTTGTATTTCCCTGATGATTAGTGATGTTGAGCACATTTTCATGTGCCTGTTGACCATCTGTATGTTTTCCTTAGAAAAACGTGTGTTCCGGTGTTCAGCCCATTTTGTTTGATTTTTTTTTGATATTGAGTTGTATGAGCACATGCAGATTGTAAATTCTGAACCGAGAATGTAGCCAGGTTCAAGTAGAGCGGACAGAGAAGCCAGTTCAGAGGTCACTCCATGACAAGTGACTCACTCACCCCTTACTATTTTTATATTTGCAAGTTCTATTTTTTTCTAAATATAAGGTTTTATTCTAGTCCTTTAAAATCACAACAGTTATTCCCTAACTGGAAGTTACTAACTCAGTAACTTGAGAGTTAATAGCTCACAGGTTCTGACATAAACGAAAAACTGTATTTTCTCTCCACATCTGTACATGTGATGGGAGATACATTTGTTTTGTGGTAGCAAAGATCAATAAATACATTTTCAAAGCTTTTCTCATACTGGACTTCTTTTTGATCTACAAGTTTGCTAGCAATGTGCTAAATTTCCAAATATTTGGAGACTTTCCAGATATCTTAGTGCTACTGGCTTCTGATTTAATTCCACTGTCCTCAGAGAGTACATTCTCAGAAGTTTACTGATCTCTCTTGATGAATATTTCACGGGCACTTGAAAGCAGGTCTGTTCTGAAGTTTTGCAGCTATCTTTGTGGTCAGATAGGTCAAATTGTTTGACAATGTTATTTAAAATTTTCTGATACTGATTTTTAATTTTCTTCTTTGTCTGGTTCTGTCATTTCCTGAGAGGAGGGGCATTAAATCTCTACCTGGGATGGTTGGTTTCTTTCCAGCCCCCTTTCATTCTGTCAGTTTTTGCTGATGAGTCACAGCCAGCAGTTTGGAAAGCACTGATCTGGGAGACCAGAGACAGAGAAATGGCCCGGCTTTCAGTGGCCACAAGGACGGCACAGGGCTTGATCATGGCCAGGGAGGCTGAGTAAGATCAGGGGAAGTTGAAGTCCAAGGACACAATATGCACAAATGGCCGAGTTAAAACGCAGATGGAACACTGGGGGCCACCCACGGAATAGCTGGCAGATGCCTCCCCAGCGAGGATTTGACTGTGAGCAAATCTGGAGTCAAGGGGAAGATGACAGAGCTCATAGCTCAAGCCTCCCCATCACGTGGCCCCGTAAGAGCTGAGTGCAAGAGCTACAGAATGTTCTAGCAGGGCTGGGAGCCAGAGCATGTCAGGAAATGTTCCTAGTACAATGACTTCGGTGTCTCACCAGGAAGGCCCTGAATCTCCAATCCCTAATAATGTGTTACGATTTTTCTTCCCATTCACTCCCAGTTTGTATAAGCTTCAGGCCCTACAAAGCCTGGATTCACCCCACTCTCTTCCATCACCTTCCATTGGGCAACCTTTGGTCAGTTTAGCAGCCTGGTCTGTTTCCTCATCAGTGCAATGGGGCTAATGATAATATCTACTTCATAGGTCTTTAGGGGACACGGTTAAATGAGTTAATAGGTGAAAAAACCATTTACGGCAGGGCCAGGTGCATGGTGATGCTAAGTTAAGAGCTTTTTGAATAGAAATAAACAAAAGAAACATGGCAGTTTCAGGGAGTTTAGGTTTTAGGATTGTCCAGCCTAGGGTTCCAGCTGTGACCACTGTGCCTCGAGTCTCAGTTTTCTCTTTGGGAAAATGGGGATGCTATGATTTTCACGCTCTTCAAATTCCAGACACCTGGTGAATTCTATTATTTGACTCACTCTCAGGCTACTTCTTGTAGCTTTGGACTTAGCTACTCTCCATCTGCCCAGAGTGGAAAACTTGGGCACAAATAAATACGCCACAAAAATTATCAATTCTACATTTCAAAGCAAAATCTAAATTTGATTAAAAAAAATTATCCATATCTGTGTCAACGTTATTAACATGAATTATGGAGGACTGGCTATATTTTGTTCTTCTTTCTTACCAATTATTAACTTGATTTGAGTTAATTTTTTTAAATATTTGGCTTAATTGTTAATAGAATACTTATGTGTGTCTATATGTGGATATATACAATGTACAAATATATGACTATTTCATTTAGAATCAAGCCGAATGTATGCACACGTAATATTAGTCTTTCTCTGGCACACAAATGTGCATGTTTTATGGACTTCTGACTAATTTGAACATCTCAAAATGTTGGGTTTGACTTGGGTGTCATATTTTATTTTCTATGAAAATGACATCCAATTTTAAAATAATTTCCAAGGTTGACAGAGAATTCTTCTAATGATCACCTGTTTAATTAAGATTCTGCTTCCATGTTCCAATGCCATCTTTACAGCATTCCATTTCCCGAGACTCTCCCCCTGTGCCGAGGGTGCCCACGTGGGTGTGAGTGGTAATTTCAGTTGACGCAATCGCCAGGCAGCGGTGAGGGCTGCTTGAATGTCAAATACATCCTACATGTCATGCTTCAGCACTGCCTCCACTTCTGCCCTTCAAACCTCTAATGGTTCTTTAATATATCAGGTCAGGATGCCAATAAATAGGCTTGATGGTTGTTTAAATTTTATTTTAAAGGTGAAGAGCTTGAAGGATTCGACAGCCAAGTTTTCAGTTTCATTATTGATGACAAATTTGTTTAGTTACAAAGTCGAGAATCTCTTTACAGAGCACAAAACAGTTAACATGATTCAAAAACAACAGCATATTCCAGGTAGGAAAAATTATAGGGATGGAATAGCAAAGTTCTTACCTGAAAGTTTTAAGGGCAGCATTTTACACAATGGGACATTCGTCTATGAATCAGCACACAAGACTTGGTTTAACTGGCACATTAAATGGGCTGATCTGAAACATCACCTCCTTAAACAGTGTTGTGGTATCGATGATGACTTCTTACAGTTTGCACCAGCCAGAGGGAGGCTATGGTTGAAAGGCAGGCATAGTCATGGCATCAAAGATGTAGAAACTGAGAATTTCTGGAAATGATTTATGTCCAATTCTTACACTCTAAGCCAAGATGACCCCAATAACGCCTGTGTATGCTGCTTTACAGAGTCAGCAATCTGTCTGCCTTGTTTGATTCTCCAACAATAAACGCTGGAAGCATCTTTACTGTTCCTCTTGCACGTCACACATCAGAGGTTCTCAAAAACACCAGTGTCGGTGCTGAAGCCCGCATCCAAGTCTTTCGACTCCAAATCTGGTGCTCTTTGCTCTAAGCAGGTGTCGTGGGATGCCAAGGAAGTGATTTTGGCATCTATGTCTCTGATCATCTCTCCTTGGGGAATCATAGACCTTCGCCATCTTTCAGGGCTTTGAGAACCTGAAAAACAAATGCAGGGCAATTGCCAAGTGATGAATATCTTCCTTACCTACAACACATTGTGTTACGATCTTGGTGTAACAAAGTGCCCGCGGACTGTACCCTATACGTCAGTTGAGAGCAGATGACAGTGATAAACAGACGTTTATCCATTTGGGCCTGTACCGGGAGCTCTCTAGAGGGGTGCTTGTTGAGATGCTCTGCACTCCCCAGGGCTCTGCCCGCCAGGGTCCAAGTTGCCTGTGGAGCCAACCAGAGGGGTTCCTGGAGACAGAGGCATGGTGCGACCCCCAGATGGTGCCAGCGGGGAAAGGGAGATCGAAGAACGCAGCATTCAGAGACTTGAAAAAGTTCAAGGACATTTTCAAATGCATTTAAAGCCTTAGTGGGTGGGACGTCTGGCTGCGTGCATGACTTATTTTACTCTGTATGCATCTGTGTGTATCAATGTTAGTTACTGAACATGATTTGAGATCTGTAACTAAGAACTGGAAAATCCAGCCTTGTTTGCATGTCGGCTGTTACATAACCTTGGTAACATACAAATGGAAAGGCGGGAGGGAAGCTAACATTTTTGGGGCACCTACTCTGTGATGGGCGCTCTGTACACATTGTCTCATTTAATCCTCATGACAACTCAATGGGACGGTTACTTTTATAGATGTTTCACAGATGGGGACGCTGAGGTCACAGAGGCCGAGGAGCGTGCCTGCTGTCTCGTGGCTGAGCTGTCTTAAACGAAAGCCCCATGCATGGTAGTTACTGCATTCTCCCTTCCCCATGGTGGGTTTAGATGCTGCCTGTCCCTGAGAGAAGATGCATTTTCTGACGGGCTCATCCGTAATCAACAGTTTCAGAAAACTGGCAATTCAGGGAAAGTTTGCATATACATTTAGATGTGAGCTTATCTTAAAATTGTCAAACTCACAAAGCCATGATTTCTGTGGGCATCGGTTCAAATTATTTTTCAGACAGCGGTTTCATATCCCTGAATAGTTCCACAAATTCTCCCCAGTACAAAATAAGAAGTGACTGATTGTACCTCAGAGTAAATTGTTTTTCACTCATCCGTATTTTTTTAGAATAGCATCCGATGAGAAAGCATTGTTATTTAGTATAAACTATTCAAGTCAGTTCATTTTGCATTTGGTGATGCTTTAGTTTCCTGATAAAGAATCACTGGTTTTCACACTGGGATTCTCTTTTGAAGTAGTCACCATCAATTTTTCCTACTTTCAAACTTTATTAATGGGAAGTGTTGATCAGGTTGTAGGAAGCTGAAGAGATGTCGGAGAGAGAGGGAGCCGTGGGAAAGTAAAGTGAGTATATATTACTGATTTTTTCGCTTCCAGAAAATTCTTGACCAAAAAAAAAAAAAAGCCCTGGTTAATAAGTACTTTAAAAAAAAACCACTTCAAGGTTGGATTATAAATAAGGAGATCAGGAAATAAGAGCCTTAAAGGGGTGCACGTATAGTACAGAGCCCACACTCTGTTGTTTGCACTTGTAATGGCCTCAGAATTTGTCTTCTATCTCTTCCCCCAAATTATTGAAGTATATGAGTCTTTCCATCTTAAGATGTCATAACTATAAGATAGAATCAGTAGTCAGTTTATTCTAACTTAACCGATATTAAGACTAAAGTACTCATTATAACAACTTAGAAACCAAGGATTCTTCTGCTATAGCCTTTGTTCCGTGAAATTAGGATTTAAAAATGGCCAAGTGTCTGTAACTTGCACTTCAGGAATTTCTTAATTTTGTTAATTATAAAAGTGATGAAAATTCTACCTTCTACAAATTCATAGTAACAGTCACGGGGAAGTGCAGCGCTGCTGAACGCATTCCGGGACTGATGCTGATGGAACAGCTCAAAACTTCTCAAGCTTCCTGTTCTTACTTCATTTGGGTTTATCTTTTATCAGATCCTCATTGTTGCTATTAACCAGGTGAAAAATCCTCGATGCCAGAGCCTTTTCCATGCCACATCGAGATCTTCGATGGGAAAACCTATGTCCATAAAGAGTCACTGTCTTGTTCTATGTATATTCTTCATTTACCTGAAGCAACATAAAAAATGACTTCATGGTGTGATTCCAATTATATGACATTCTGGAGAAGGCAAAACTATAGAGACAATAAAAATATAAGTGGTTGCAAGGTGGGGGAGGAGAGATGAAGAGGCAGAATAGGGAGGACTTTCAGCACAGTGACATTACTCTGGGTGACAGTATAATGATACATATATGTTAGCTATCGTTCATTCAAATCCACAGAATGTTCAACACTGAGAGTGAGCCCTAAGGTAAGCTATGAACTTTAAATGATTATGTCCATATAGGTTCATCCTTGGTTAAAAATGTACCATGTTAGTGATGATATTGAGAATGAGGGAGGCTCTGCATGTTGGGGTTCCTGCTCCCTCCCCCCACATTTTTTAAAATGAGTACATGGGAAATCTCTCAATTTGTTGTAAACCTAAAACTACTCTAAAAACAGTCTTTAAAAAAAGTCAGTGAAATAGATGTTTATTATCTGCTTTACCCAAACCAAGGGCTGCTGTATAAAAATGGATTACTTCTTTCTGATTGTCATCGCATTCATTGCAATGCTCCTAGGGTCAGTAGAAGTGTTAACATAGTTAATATACACAAACAGCATGTACCATCCAAGGATTTGCTGCAATTATAGCTTTTTTGATTGACAGAGGCCCCTTACCATGAAGTATCCCCCTTGAACATTAGGAATGCACTCATTATAAATCAGTCCATATGCATCAAACATCCTTTTTGCTTCCAAAAGAAGTCCCTGACAATACTAAACTCATCTGTCCCTTTCACAGAACAAAATACGTACCCACAAACACCAGAAACTGCCAGCAGCCATACTCCGGGGGCCAAGATGAGCATCTGTTTTAACACACCTATCTGAAATCTCTCTCCACCCATGGCCAGAGTGCCTGGCTAATCTTAGAAGTTCCAGAATGGATCATGTCACTTAACAGCTTAACCCTGCTGAACCTTATTTCTCCGCAACTGGTCCGAATCATCTTTAGCCTTTTTCAATGCAGAGGTTTCATACATATTTTTACACTGCTATATGATACAACTCTTTCATAATATGCAATAAAAATGTTACATGACATGGTACTTGTAACCAGGGCTTTTCAAATGATGTTGACACAAATGTCCTGGAGTCTCTCTTGTAGGATAACGCAGTGCTCCCTTCTGGACTTCAGCTTGCCGAGGGCAAGCCCGACTCATGGCTGTGGCGTGATCGCCATGCTCAGACAGGGGCAAAGGACGGAACTGGATGTTGGAGATACAATGTTTTATGGAAGTCATGGTGGGCAGTGGCTTCCGCTCTTCTGGGTCAAGCAAACCAATTCGCGGTGACAAGAGCATCAAGGTGCAGGATGGGAGAGTGACTGAGAGCATGGGTTTTGATTTCTCGCTAGCTGCACGGAAGCATCCATCTTGCTCCATCCCCCTGTACTTCCATTCCCCCAACTACAGCTTGGAGACAACTTTCTCAGAGTTCTCGTGAAGATTGCATGAGTTCATGCAT
The DNA here is from genome assembly GCF_048564905.1 of Vicugna pacos. Taxonomy (NCBI): domain Eukaryota; kingdom Metazoa; phylum Chordata; class Mammalia; order Artiodactyla; family Camelidae; genus Vicugna; species Vicugna pacos. Next base: position 116,136,766 of record NC_132987.1, on the reverse strand, counting down.
GTGAAATAGCTCAGAGGACTGTGCTAGATGTAGCAAATTTTGCATAGATGTCTTTTATGTATTTATAACATATAAACAGACATAAATATCACCCAATATAAAATACAATCATTTTAGTATTTCATTGATTTTACATGGAACTTACACCCCAACTTCCCAGATGCTGCCTGGGACGGTGGGGACTCTTGCTGTGGGAATGCACTGGTACAGCACATTTACAGCTGGTGGCTAAATGAATTTTAAGAATACATCTAAGTACCAACTATATTATTTTTATTGTTATTGTTTTATGTAAAAGAACTAATGATTCTAGCTAATTTTTAACCGACAAATATGACTTTAGCTTTCAAATAATTATAGTACCTTTCAGAACCACTCCCATGGCTCCACACAGCTTTGAAATCTGTTTTACTTGCCTGTGGACTCAGGGCTCCATCTTTTGAATTCATGGATTTTTGGTGTCAAGACTGACAGATAAGTTGAATGAACCAATGAAGCACTGCTATCCTGAGTTAAAAGCAAGGGTTAACTTTAAAAAAAATAGAGCTCATTACATTACATTACAAAATTGTCTCTAAAGCGACTTTAAAAGAGGAATTTTAAAAACTATTTTGAGCAATGGCTACCATTTTAGAATACCTGTTTCTATGATCACTTTGAAGGGAGAACAATTACTAGCATCCTTGAGTTCTACATTTTATATATTTTAACAGTCTTGCTACTCAAAGGATGTCCCAACGGACCAGCTCTGTCCTTACACATCGGCAAGCCCTGGGAGCTTGATAGAAATGCAGGCTCTGAGGTTCTGCTCCAGATCTGCTGCATTAGAATTTGCATTTTGACAAGATCCCTGGTGATTTGCATGCCTGTTAAGGTTTGACAGGCACTCCTGTACAGTCTCACTTCCTTAGTGTCGCCCCACATTAAGCCCCTATTCTTACCTGTAAAGGTTTGAGGTCATTACACTCATTCCTATGTGACTTGAATCTTAACTGTACCTGCTAACAACCATGTGACTCTTGGGCGCGCTTCTCATCAACCCAGGTGGCTGGAATTTTAACCAGCACCTCTGGTATTTATCTTGCATAACTTGTAACACCAAGTAGAGCTGACCACAGAGGGTGCCACTTCACCACTATGAGAAGATACTACCGGAACGTCCTAGTTAAGGCAAGTAGTTGGTACTGATAGCAGCCTTTGGGGTCTGGTGATGGCTGCGTGAGGTCATAAATGTCCTGCTGGCTTGTGCCAAACCTCAAATGAAAACCTGCTGCTCAGTGTTACCACGTCTGTGGATACTTTTCAGTTTAAATCTATCCTATGCAATGTTTCTCCCCAAAACGGCCTCAGCTCATCTACCCCCGAATCATTTCAGTGCAAGTATTCCTCCACGGAAGGAGGGTGGAGAATGTCACTGTCGGTATCAACCAATCGAGGTGCAAACCGTTCTTTGCTCAGTGGCACTGCCACAAAGTATTTGGAGATCTGCCTCTGCCCACAGACTACTTAATGGGGAAAAAAGTCACTTGCTGCCAACCCGCTGTCTGATTCTGAGTTTTTCTGGCTGTGCTTCTCTGCATGGTAATCTGGGTCTAAATGCGGACCCCCTTTCCATTTCCCTCCTCTGCCTTTTTTTTTTAATTTTTTGCTCCTCCCAACCAAGGCACCCATGAGGTTAGACCTTCCAGCTCTGAAGCCGCTGTGTCCCTTTGGATGGAACGATCCACACCAGTCCTGCTGCCCTCTGTGGGTGTTTCTGTTCAGTTCTTAGAAGATGTCTGAGCCCGGCCTCTGAGAATGAGAATGGCCCTTTGCCACCCTGGGAGTGAATTTTTGCCTGTCTTGCTGACATTTTAAGTAGACCACTGGGTGTGGGCTGCTGTTTTCATTTCCCAACATGCTTGGTGCAATTACACTAAAATATTACAAAGCCTGTTTGTGGAAAGGGTGAGGGTTTTGGCTCCAGAGCCTAACCCTCTCGAGAGGACAGTGCGAGACAGAGCGGTGAACAAAAGTGCTGGCCTGGCGGAGGGATTCGGGGTAGGTCCTTGGAGATCTGGCCAATTCCTGTCAGTGCCTGGAGAGCTCCACAGGGTTTCCAGGACTCGGTCCTCCTCCTGAGGAGATCCAGGCCACGTGGACAGAGTTTCCCAGAAAGAGATGGCAGGAGAAACCAGGAGGGATCGACTTCTACTTCACAGAGATGCTTTGGTAGAATTCTCTTTCATATTGACTCTCTCATTCTGCCACCATGACGGGAAGTTGCAGCTGAATTTGACCGTGGCTTATTTTTAATCTTCTTTTTTTTCCTCCCTCCACATTTAAGTCTACGACTGAAAGGAAAACGTGACTAGGAGCTGTCCTTGCAGGCAGAGCTGACGGAGAGGAGCCCCAGCTTACGTCCCTCAGAGCTTTCAGGGCCTGGCCTGAGGACTGGGATCCTTGAATATGGCAATAACTGGCTTTCATAGTAGCTGAGTCCACTGCAGTGGCATCTTTGGAGCAAGGAAGGGAGCACCAAAGATACAGTGTGAAAGCAATGACATGTATTCAGTATTAAAAAAAATACATTTCTGGGAAGAGTGTCAAAGAGCTGTATCTGATGCCCTTTAAATTGCTTCCACCCCAGGATATGGTGCCTCTAGGATAACTGGTTTTGAGGCCAGCCAGATTTTACTGTGGTGGGGAGAGAGGACTTGAGTCTCGTGGTGAAGTTTCACCCAGGGTGCAGCGCTGACCGAGGAAGTGAGTTCTGGAGGAGGGCTGGAGTTACTACCATCGTGGGGAGATGGGGGCCTCCAGGTAGTGAGAAACTATCTGTGGATGTGGATAGAGAGATAAATGGGAAAAAAAGAGATTCAGTTCCAAATTCAAAGGGCAACTGTCTGAAATGCAAATTTAAACTACACTGAGATAGCATTTCTCAACAATGGGATCAGTAAACATCACAAAGTTTCACAAAATCCTCGGCTGGTGAGGCCGTCGGGGAAAGGGCCACTTTCTACACCGCTGGTGGGAAGACAACACAACCCAACACTTAGAGAGGGAACTTTGACAATATCTAGAAAAAGAACTTGTGGATTTACACTTGGAGCCAGCAATACCATATCAGGAAGACAATCTCAAAGATCCTGGCAAGATCAGAAAAGATCTTCACACTAGATTCTTTATTGAAGCGTGGTTTCTACTTGCAAATCTGGAACCAACCCAGATGTCCGCCAGTAGGCTGATTGGTTGAATAAATCGTAGTATATCCACACAGTGAAGCAGTTATTAAAAAAAATGAGAAAGGCATTCCACCTCTGGACGTAGTGTTAAGATGAAGGAGAATGCAGTTAGTATTTTGTATAAGAAAGAGAGAGAAGTACCAATTGAGGTTCACATGTGCTTATATATATTTTTAAAGAACCAATTGAGTGATACAGGGGGAAAAGTAAGGATGAAGATAAACATTAGAACTTTCTGTGTAAGTCTTGCTATATGGATCTGACTTTGGATCCAAGTAATGTTTTATACAAGTAAATATTGCACAGTAAAATAAAACAGAATTAAAACAATTTGGGGACATAGATGATCTCAACTCCATGTCAACTGAATGAAAAAAATCACAGAGAAAAAAGTTATTTTATATGACAGTGTAGAAATTTAGCCATACACACATTACATGTAGGATATACCCAAAAAAGGGAGTGTTAAAAAAAAGTTAACTGCATTCTGCCATTTTATTTTTAATAATAATATTAGTATTGTATTGCAATTTTAAAACAATTGTATATATACACATGTAGATCCATTTTAGGGGTAAGGAAATAATGTTGATAATGACTTTAGGAGACTAGATTTTTTGAGACAGAGATGCAAAATAAAATCCAGAAATCAAGTAGAAGTTCTGTACCTTTCCATATGAATTCCCATATCACATACCCTTGCTCTGTTTGTCTCTTTTTAGACAGTACACATTTCCTAGTCCCTGAAAACTGGAAGCGTCCCAATGTCTACCAAGGTCTATCAACAGATAGTCATTGTTTAAATGGATACCCAGTCCCTACATAGAAATGCTAGTCTACGTAATCACATAGATGAATTTCAAAAACATGCTGAGTGAAGGAAGTCAGGTATGGAAGACTATATTATGTCTGAATCATTCATATGATGTTCTAGAAGGTTCTAGAAGAGGCAAAACTCTAATAGAAGGTGGATGAGTGGTTGCCAAGGTGGGAGATGGGAAGGGTTGAATGTAAAGAGGCACAAGGGAAGTTTCCAGGACTATGGAACTGTTCTATGTTTTGATAAGATTATGGATTTTGTGAGGATAGACATTTGTCAAAACTCATCAAACTTTGCATTTATAATATATGTAACGATATATAAATTACACCTCAATACATGTGACTTAAATAAAGAGAGGACAGGAAAACCAGAGGGACAGGGTGTTGGGTTGGGAGCTGGGTGCGCCGGTCCTGGGCTCTGACTGCACATCCAAGAAGGGAATTTGTCCAGTAGCCAAGTGGGCAAGTGAGCAGGAAGTGGGGCCAAGAGTAACATGCACACCCTGTCTGCCATCAAAGGTCGGGTCTGGACAGTTCTCCAGTTGCTTAGGAGTGAGCCACCAGGAAAAAAAGCCACACAAAGCAACAAAAATCCCACTAAAAATATGTGTAAATATGGGAAGTGGAACGTCATGTTACAAACATAGCTCTGGGAAAGGTTTCCTGCTGGAATTAAAAGAAAATGTGAGCAGAGCATCCTTTTATGGCTCAGGTGATGGGGAGACTGGCCTCCCAAGCAGGATCGGGGCACCTCTGTGGGGAGGATGGGCTGCCCTGCCATTGGCAGGAGGAGAGGCACCTCAGAGCTGGTTCGGGTAGGATTGTAAAGAGCTCTGATGACGGCTTAAGGAGCGTGGAATTTTTCTTGCAGCGCTGGATGGATGGATTGACTGACTTTAGCTTAAGAGAGTGATGTGATCAGGCTGATTTAGCTTTGTTTGTGTTTAACTGAGGAAGGTTTTTCTGGCTGTAGTGGGGAGGATGAGTTTTGTTAAGGGAAAGATGGAGGCAAGCAGGGCTGTCGGGAGTCATCTGGGTGAAAGATAATTTTGTTCTAAACTGAAACTGCTGAAGAAGGAAAAGACGGGATGGACTTGAGGGAAATTCCTGAAGTGGTACTGAAAGCAAGTGTTGGTCAACACGTCCATGCGTGGGGAGAGACGGGGAATGTGGGGAGGTAGGAGGAACCAGAGAAGGGCGAGTGGGGTGAAGAAATGTTAGGGATTAAGGTTTCTGGCATCGGAACTCTGGGGAGACGTGATTCAATCAACAGAGATCGGAAATAAAGAGGACACGTCGGCTTGAAAGGAAAAATAATGCGACCTAGTATAGAAACCCGAATTTGATGTGCCTGTGGGAAAGCCAGGAGTTTGAAACGAGGTGTATTATGTCAGGCTTTTACTAGACATTCTGAGACTCGTGTAGATCCAAGTCTGTATTATAATGAGCTGTTTCACAGCCGACTTCTGTGGGCTTGCCACATTTCCTTTTACTCTGCGGCCTTCCAAGGATCATCTTGGGGTAGCGCCCCTCCAGAAAGGGACTTGGCTGTTACATTTCTTAACTCTGCAGGTTTAGAATCTCAAGTTCAACTTCATAATGTAATCACTCTTGAAAACTATTAAGTGCTTCCTTCTGTGCTAAGTACACTGTGCTAATTACTGTGCAGAGAAGGGGAAAAAAACCTACGCCTTTGTGCAGAAATTAGTGATAGGTGGCCTGCCCGGAGTTCCCTGCCCAGAGAAAGCAACACAGGACACGTATCAGGTGTGGAGACTGCTAGGCAACATAGGAGCCGAGTTTATACTTTTTCCTGATTCAGAAAGTGGCATATGAAAGATGCCTCCGGACTGACAGTTACCCGTGTCCGAGAGCAGATTCTGCAAAGAGGCCTTAGGACAAAGAGAACAGTCCTGCGAGCCCAGGTTGTTTGCTGAGAAGTTCATTACCCAGACCCCTAACTGTGAGTGCCCCCTCACCACAGCCTGTCTGCTGAATTCGTTCCATTGCTTTGCAAATGTTCCATTGCTTTGCAAACAATTTGCGCTCAGCCCCGTGGAAGCTTTGCAGATATGGTAATTAAGTGACTATTGAGGGAATACCCTCCAGGCTTTGTGATACAGGACTCCTCTCTTAATTGGGAGGTGCTTATTCGGGAAATCCACTCCTTCAGGATGTGATCAGAGGACCGATTTAGCCCTAATGATATTTAATGGCAGTGGCGGGAATTTAATGGGGATGATAATTTCATGTAATTGGGGGGCCTTCAGACGAGTTAATGCTCCTGAGTGGCACTGCATTTGGGCCTGTGTCTGAGTCAAACAGGAGCTTCCTGTGTGTATTGCATCCCACCGCCCGCCCCCCAACCCTGCAGCTCTGATGATGAGAGATTCTGGAAAGCGCGTGGGGCTTCGGTCGCCCTGCATTCCCCATCGCCCTGTGGCTCTCCTTCTAAAAGGTGCCGCAACATCGGTGCAGTTTGAGACCCCACTCTGGTTTAGTCTCAGGCAAAGGTTTAGTCTGCATTTCTCTTTTTCTTTTACGATTAAAAACCATAGACCAATTTAAGTGAGTAATTCTTTAAATGGGCCTATCACAGAGTTCGGTGTGTAATAAGTGTAGAATGAGCAGCTTTCAATTGGAGCTGAAATTGAGCAGGACCTCGTGCCCTCCCAGGTACAAAAGCCTTTCTGTGTCCCCTGGCTCTTGGTTGTGGGCCTTCCCTGAGTTCCAAAGTAACAGATTCAAAGGGTTATTAGCTAGGGAAGTGAGCAAAGACAGAAACAAAGGGAAAGTAGTCAAAAAACAACAGAGCAGCAATAAAGCAGAGTCCGAATTCCTCCCCCAGTGACTATACACAACAATCTGATACACATCTCTGAGTTCTTCTGCGGGAATAAGGCCCCCCACCCAGGTGGGGACAGGAACCTCAGCGGAGCACAAGGTTCCCTAAACACCATCCCATTACCTCACTACCAGCCAACCAGAAGTAAGTCATGCATCCTGCGACTCTCCCCCTAAAATATGCCTTTAAAACCTCTTCCCTGAAAACGGTGGGGGAGTTTGGGTCTTTTGAGCACAAGCTGCCTGTACTCCTTGCTCGGCCCTTGCAATAAACTCTTGACAGTTGGGTTCGTTTGGCGTTGGGCACATGAACTTGGGTTCAGCAACAAACCTTCCACCTCTAGGTTAGAACGCTGTTGGTCCATGGTGCTGCCTTTGTTAAGTATCATGGCGATATCATGATGTAACGAAAAATCAAACAGGCACACAGCTAAGGGTACATGCAGTGAGAATCTGCTCTGGGAAATGCTGTCACACACCAGGAGAATTTTCCCTGTGGAGAGACGAGGAAGAGAAGTGATGCTAACATCAGCCATTGGGCACTGACTGTATACCAGGTGCTTGGCATGTGCGTCCCACTTGCTGGGCAAAATGGCTTAGGTCGAGTTTGGTGGAATTTCTGGAATCATGTTTTCGTTTAATGAGTTGCTTATTCTTTTCCTGCCATGAAGAGCTGGAAAACCCTAGTTTAAAAAATGGAGCTGCCACAATGTATGAGGTGTCTAAATTAGACTCAGGTGATGCAGACTTCCCTCCACACCCTCAGTCACCATGGTGTGTGTGGAATCGGCTCCTTCTGGGGACTTATACACAGCCACACTGTCATTTTAGAATCCAGTAGGAGGATCTAACTGACTTTCTGAGTCAAGTAAGCTCAGTAATCTTGCCTGTCGACAGGCCAATATTTCACATGGATGGAACACCCACGGCCGGTCGATGGAAGCCACCATACGTGGGACTGTGAGCGGTGGTTGGTTGGTGTTAATGCGCTTTCACAGGTTAAAGACCCAGACGGAAGGCTGAATAATGTTAATGTCACTACGAATAAAGGCCTGGACTTGCTACTTGTCATCATGTGGTTTTGGAGCTTCCTACTTCATGGTGTCATAAACCCAGAGATGAGCAAGACCAACTTGACAGTCTAGGCCTTTCTGGGACTCAGTGGAGGCCAGACTACTTTCCTCTGTGTTTTGCACAGAAAACTCACTGTGTTTCAGAGTGGTTTTTGCAAGATTTCCATGGGAATCATCTAGCTTTTAAGAGCACTTGCCGCCACTGAATGCCAGAGACTGAATGTTCGTGTGTCCCTTCGATTCATATACGGAAACCTACTCCCCAGCTTGACGCTATTTGGAAAAGGGGCATTTGGGAAGGTGATTAGGTCATGAGGGCGGGGGCCTGGGGAGTGGAGTTAGTGCCCCCACACAAGAGACTTCAGAGAGCCCCTCACCCCTTCTACTGTGTGAGGACTCAGGGAGAAGACCACTGTCTGTGAGCCAGGAGGAGGGCCCTCACCAGATACTAAATTTGCCAGGATCTTGATCTCAGACTGCCCAGCCCTCAGAACTGAGAAGTAAACGTGTGTTGTCTAACACCCAGTCTACGGTATTTTTGTGTAGCAACTGGAACAGACCGAGACACTGAGTCTACGATGAAGGTGGTGGTGGTGATTTTTCACATCATCTGCAAGGAGGGAAAAACGTTTGGTTTAACCACTATCCCTGCCCTTAAACTTCAGATCATTTCAGGGAGGCAAGGCAAACACACCAACGTTATCATAGAAACTGGCTCACAGGTGGGGGACCTTCACCTGCAAAGAGGCGTGACTTGTGAGGTGGCTGGAAACGCCGGCCCCTGTCCCACCCCTCCCTCCCCATGTGCCTCACGTGGCTCAGGTGAGGGTATAACAGAGTCTAACATTAAGTGACTCTAATATCTGACGATGCTGGAGGTCAAAGCGTTCTCTTTGTATTAAGCTGACTGTACTGTAGTTTTCCCCAGAGTAAGTCTCAGGTCAGGCACATTTTAATGGTAAGGCAAGGTTCAGGAAAAGGATTTGTAGTCAGGGTCAGGATAAATGGATAACACGGATGAGAAAGTTCTGGAGCCTAGAAGTAGGAGAAAGGGGAAAATAATAGCAGAGGGACAGGATGTACGCTGTGAAGGGAAGGATAGTGTCTGCACCGCCTCAGTGATTTCTGTTGGCTAGGAGCTGTGCTGAGCCCTTCACGTGGCTTCCACCATGCAGTCCTCACCATAGTCGAATGAGGTGAGTACTATTCTTAATTCCATTCTACAGATGAAGAAACTGAGGCACAGAGACGAATAGCTTACTCAAGGCCATGCTGCTCTTAAATGTTAGAATCAGGGCTAGTATCTACAGCCATTACACAACCCTGACTTTCCAGTGTGAAAATGGGGAAAATTCAAGAGAAAGGGACTCAAGAGAAATGAAAGACAGGAGGGTGAATGTGGGAAAAGGTGGCCTTTACCGAGATGAAGGGTAGAATTAGATCAAGAAGAGAATGAGAGAAATGTCAGTTAAAGAGAAGATGAAGGACTGGAAACATCACACAGGAAGAATGAGACGCGCAGGACAAGGGATGGGTCACACCTGAATGTACCTGAGGGAAGAAGGGAAGGAGGGGATGGAGGAAGGCAGAGGTGGGCGTGTGTAGCTTGGATGGAAAGAGATGGACAGGGAAGCCTGAAATCGGATGGCCTGAAATGTCATGATTATATCCGAAAGTGAGGGAAGAGTGTGTAAAAATGCCCCTCAGGAAGGGATTGGGTCTGAGGAGGCTCCTGGAAGCCTGGGGCCTGGGAAACAACTCTGAGATTTACCTTGACTGCTGTGTGACCTCACAGGCCGTCTCTGATGCTCACCTGTACGGGTGGAGATGGAACCACCTGCCTCAGACCCCTTCCTGTTCTAACTTTCTATTCCTGCTTTGAAATTCTGTTATGTTCACACTTCTCCTGTCACTTGTATTTTGCAGTTTCCTTCTAAATCCTATGAAAACAAAATTAAATCTGATGTTACGATAAAATCTTGTAGACTTTTAAGGTTTCTAACATTGCAAAATTTAACGCTGAAATAAAACGAATATATGTATGTCTATGTATGACTGAAACACTACGCTATACACCAGAGATTGAACAACATTGTAAACTGACTATACTCAATTTAAAAAAATTAACATTTAATACAGTCGATTTTCAGCATTTTTTAAAACATGATATTAAGTAACGCGGAAAGGAAAATAGTGCTTTCTCCCCGTGGACATCCACAGGGTCATAGCTTAGCGCTGTTCTCCAGGGTGGCTAGTTCCCGACCCTCCGGTGGGGCTGCTGTAAACCGAAGGCTTAAGTGATCTTATTCCTTGGTCTTTGACTGTTGCGTAGAATTTGCGCTCCCTCATCTCTGGTGTCCAGAATGGGAAAGAAGTGCGTTTGGCTTAGTGAAGAGGGCTGTGCGTGCATTATTTAAGCCCTAAGCATCCGAGACGCAGGCACTTCCGCAGAATTAATGCCTGGGTGGAAATACAGTGATGGCGTGTTGAGCAGCTGAGGGCCGTGTATTCCCCATCAGTCACTAACCTCCGGGAAGAGCAGAAGTCTTTGCTATTATGACCAGTAAGCAAACGCATGGCAGGAGGCAGGAAGGAGGGTACAATCTGGGATCTATGGCATATTTTTAAGAAGGTATAAAAGTGCAGATATTTTTAAACCTCTTTTAGGATTGTGTTCAGTGTAATTCCCTGCAGAGGAAGGTAGTTTGGTAAACTTTTCTGTTAACAGAAATGAGAAGCTGAACAGATTCCAGATGCAATCACCCCACCGCTGTTATGAGTCGTCCTGTGCCCCACGGCACCGACGTTTCTGGCCTCCGCTTCTGGGTAACCACTGGGATGGCAAATTGGTGGCAGATTCTGGATTCTGGACTGGTTTACCTTGGGGAGCACCCCAGTGTGCATTCCTGGGCTGGCCGGGAATTGGGACGGTCTTTGGGGAGCTCCAGAGGTTCCCAGGCTGATCAACCCTCATCAAAAGGGCCAGAAAGGTTCTAAACATTCAGGATAAATCAAGAATGGCTTGGATCTTTGGAAGGTTATGAAACCAGAAGCAATCCTCTGATCTTAGAGCTCCTGTGACTGCCTCAGAGACCAACACCTCCTTGTCTATCCCAGGCAGCGAGCAAAGGAAAGAGAGCCTTTCAGACGACACTCCCTGCTTCCTAACAGTGATGAGATGTTGTAGCGTCAAACTGACACAATACAAACACAAATACGGCGACATCAGCAGTAGGAGAATCTCCCCTCCACACACCCGCAGGTGCTCCTGCCCTTTGAAAACGCTGCATGTTGGTCCCCGACCACAGCAAAGAGATGCAGAAGTTACTTGGAAAGATGCAAAGACAAATATATTATCCAGCAATTCAGCAATGCCTGTGACGAGGCACAGAATGAGTCCCCTCAAGTCATAGGGCACCGAGGAATCTCACAGGAGGAAATAGCAAAATCCTGTATGTCCACCTGTGCTCTTTGCAGTCTTACTAATAACTCACGGAAGGCTGGACACGATGAAAATACTGAACAACAGGAAAACGAAGGCTGGTTAAGTGATACCTGGTCAACCTCTTGAAACAGGAATGAATGGGTTGGGGCGAGACTCCCTCTCCAGCCGTCCCTCCTGGCTTGAACAATCTGTCTGAAATTGGTGTCTGCTGTTTATGGGACTATTGAGGTGTTTTAAAAAGTTCTGAGCAGACTTAGCCAAAGATGGAGCAATCATTCTATAATTCTAACCAACTGTGATCTATTTAGTAAGATGGGGGTGAGGTTCACATGGAACTAACATAAGGGAGGTTAGGGGGACTTGGGGTAAGGGTGGGCAAAAATCAGTTGAACAAAACAAGAGGTGTGAAAAATGAAGGGTCAGAGGGTTTATAAATTGTCCAATGTGATACAGAGAGCTGGTCCCTTATGTTTGGCATCAGCGAGAGGAGACTTCTGGGTCCAGGTCCCAGCTGAGGCCTGACCCTGCTCGGCAGGGCCCTCCGGGGTCTGGTGATGGCCAGCAGTCAGAGACCGTCCAGGAAGGACTTAACCTTTCGCATCTGCTGCCTGTTTACCTTCTTAGAGGATCTGCAAACACAAACATTTGAGAATTGTGCTGTCTTTTGAGGACTTCGGTGCTGTTCTTCGACGTTGCTTGACCTCAGGTAGATGCAGGACACTGGGAATCATTCCTTGACTGGATGGAGACTTCTTATGCATGAACGACAAAGCTGTGTTGTGACATGAAAACGCTTACAGGAGAAAGAGAAATAAACACCTTAGGATATAAAAACACACGCAGGCCGTGTGTTTGGTGACAATGGCAGCGTAAAAACGTGCACAGAGTAGTGGCGGCAGAAAGCAGGTCTGGAGTGGTAGGTTGAAGAATGTCCCTTTTCCTTGCTTTTCAAAATTCTATGTAATGAAATTATATCATTTTTCTGAAATATGAAAGAGAAGGCGGGCTTTCCTTCCTCAGCCAGCTTTTAGTCCAGGCCAATGTTTCACAATTTTTAAAATGATTATTATTGTATCTCTAAGGAAACGTTTTGGCCATTTTTGTTAAACTAATTGCTCTCCTTGTTTCAGCCCATCCAGCTGCTATAACGCAATACCACAGACCCGGCGGCTTGTAAACAGCAGACAGTAAGTGCTCACAGTCTGGAGGCTGCAAGTCCCAGCTCAGGGTGCCAGCATGGTCCTCACGAGGTGGAAGGGTGAGGGAGCAATCTGAGGTCTCTTTTGCATGGGCCCTAATCCCATTCATGTGGGCTCCACCCTCCTGACTATTCATTTTCCAACGGCCCCACCTTCTAACGCCATCACCTTTGCGGGTTAGGATTTCAACATACGAATTTGGATGGACACAAACGTACCGCCCAAACATAGTGCCCTCCATGAAGTTTTAATACCACAAATGGACAGTATGTAAGTTTAGGTACTGTACATACATACAGTATGTCTGTGCTTTAGACAGAATAAAGAGGAATGTGTTTTTGCTTCTTCCCCCAAGAATCTTTTTACCCCACTACTGAGAGTGTAGAAATCAGGGTCCAGATGTGCATCTGCGACGGGGTCACACCTGGCAGAGGTCAGGTGATGTGCAGCAGTAGGCAGCATGGTGTTATCCCAAAAGGAGATAGGAAAAGACCCCAGTTCTTATCTTACCTGAAAGAGAAAAATTCAGTTGGGCGATGAAAGTGTTGTGTAGTGGAAGATTTTAAAGGTTTTATTAACAAAGGGAAGGTAGACCTCCAAGAACGGGAGGCGGGCTGATTTGAGGGCGGCCGTTCTCTTACACACTTGCTCAGAGGTGGTCTCTGATTGATTGACGGCTCTTGCCCCTGGAGTGCTTAATCATGTTCATCCCCTTTTGTGCATGTCCTTACCCATGATGCACACAGAAAAATCTGTGGTGGGGGGCAAACTGCAATGCTAATTATATTTCAATGAGCATGGGGTCGTGTCCAGTTAGGTCCTTGTCACTACCGCGCAGTTGTGGGCCTCGGGTTCTAACTGGTTTCTTGCTGGCGCTCATTTAGAGGCAGTAAAGCCCCTTGATGCTGAAAGCTGGCGTGTTGCCCTCTTCTGGACCATCTCCCCTCTCCTCCACCTTATCTTCCTGGTGCTGTCATTTTCTTAACTACCTAACAATGGGAGTGGAGAAACAGAACCACGGGAGATTCCCAGAGGAGGGGAAGGAGAAAACTTACTGGGTCAAGTTTGATCTTTTAATCTTCAGTTCAAAGGTCAGGTCTAGAACTCACTGAGAAATATCCAATGTGCATCTTGTGTCAGTCAGAAGGAATCCCTTCACTAACAACAAAAAGAAGTTCATTTTCAACGAAATGTTAAGGTACCCTGGCAGACCACAAGCCGCTGGAGTGCTTGCGCGTCCTCCTCGCTACAGTCAGTGCCCGGGAATGCTGCGATGTGCTCCGGGCCACTGGCATGGGCTGAGTCAGGCTTTGATAGCTAACAAGGGACTCTCCACCCAACAATAATTATTGACCTTCAATGTCTCGCTGCCGTGCATCCAGACTAATTATCCTGCACGTTTCTGGACTCTCTCATCCTTTCACTATTAGCCAGTTTGAAAATGAGGCCCCAAGAGTGTGAGCTGATCCACAAAAGAGGAGAAAATATTAATCTTTCTGGCTCTTCAAATCTTTACTTCTTTTTCTTACAAGGAGAATTTTTGGCTTTGCATTTTCATTGATGTTCCCTCTTCTGCTTGAGGACTGATGGGGTGTGATGGGAGTACTGAGCAAGATTTTGCAAGTCTTGTCGTGTAAGTGTTGACAGAATTTAATGAACTTATCAGATGGAACCAACTCCTGTCAGGAAGAAAATCTAATTGGATGGCATTGGAATAGAAGAGACATAATTCTGGATAATGAATACATTGTGTGTGTGTGTGTGTGTGTGTGTGTGTGTGTGTGTGTGTGTGTGTATTTTTTTAAGCAGTAAGAACCCCAAGATATCTCTGCAACACAGTTTTAAGTTTGGTTTTCCTCTTCTTTCCTACAGTTTTCAGAGATTTTTAAGAGGCTGAATCTCCTGCTCCGAAAACACTTGTCAAACATAAATTTCCTTTTGCTAGTCTAATCTAATGGCACCAAGTTGAATCCCCTCAACTTTATGTGCAGAGAATGTGTTGAAAATTGGAACATAATTTTTAATGCTTTAAATAAATTGATCATGAAAATTCCTATTTTGATTGTATCTCTAGCCTCAATTTTTTTCAAGGTTGGGTTTGCCTATTTTATTCAGATTGTGGGATAGAGAGGAAAGGAAACCAGCCCTGTCCTAGCTGACAAGGAATATCTCAAACAGGGAAAAACAGCATGAACGAAATTCTCTGTCCTTGAAGCCCAGCTAGGATTAAATATCTAAGTCCCTCTAGTTCTTCCATAAAGCAGATTTGATCTTTTTTGTGTGGGGGAGGAATGGGGTGCCCAGACTTAAACTATAATAACCATGACATAATTCACAGCACAGCTTTAGAAACTCCTGTCCACGCCAGTCAAGGAGATATGATTTTAATTAAATCTATGTAAGGATCAAAGGGGACATTTCAGGCAGGTGTTATATTACTGCTTATATTAAAGATTAAGTGCTCATAATCTCTTTTAAAATTCTTTTTTTATTCTGTGTTTTCATCAGTCAAGATGGCAATTCGGTGCAAGACGGCAATAATGGTGGCTTGGAGGTCTATGCACTGGGGTGTATATAAATTGGTAGCTGGCATCAATTTTGGAGAAGTCCACCAGGAGAAGACTAGATGGGCTATTGGTGATGATCTGGTGGGAGGACAGGCCAGGCTCCTGGTTACAGCAGAGACTTCTAGGGGTGGTGGCAGGGGAAAATGTACTCAGAAGGGTGTTTGATAGTGTCTATTATCAATATTTTAATGTCTGCCATTCTAATAGGATGGGGTAATATCTCATGGTGGTTTTATTCCCATCAGTTTCTCCCTTTATGTCTGTTAGTGTTTGTTTTATGCATTAGGTGCTCCTGTATTGGGTGCATGTAAGTTAACAAGTGTAATATCCTCTTCTTGTATTGATCCTTTTGGTTTGATAGTGTTTTAAATGCATGTATATGGCATTATTCTTGCTGAAGTCATAATATACTGAGAAAAAAAGCCCAGACAATCTTCTGGTGAGAGAAAATATTTCACTAAAGCGCATTTAAAAGTTTCTGAAAAACTCATAGTAATTAAAAGAAAAAAAAAAAAACCTTTTGTTCAAGAGCAAGAACCAGGCTAAAGTTACCATTTGTTGTTTTAACTCTTGGTAGCTCCCTAGTAATGAGATCTTATCCTGGGGAAAGGGAACTGATTTGGACAGTGTAATTTCACACCAGATGTGAGCATGTGCAGTGCTGGGGTAAGGTCACGCCCATATCTTGTGTCTCTACCGGCTGTGAGCTCTTTAATTCAGGGAACATGCTTTTTCAGCTTGGGACTTCAGAACTGGACAAACTATGGTGTCCAGTGCACACTGTGGAACTGACTGCTTGAATTCCAGCAGGAGACCCTACATTTATGTATTTTGTTATTGTGAACTTTTCCAATCTTGACTTTTCTACTCAGCTGTCCCTCCCAACTTTTTTTCTTTTATACCTGAGAATGTGATTAGCATGTCTTCTGTATGTTCATTGAAGTTGATGACAGTCTGTATCAAAATAAATAGTGAGCATTACATATTTGTAAAATTTTGGTAAATGCAACAGACTTGTCCTTGATAGATTATAAAATGTGAATAATTAAACAGAAATTACTAGGAAGTAACCATTCATACATTTATTGATGTTTATTGAGGACTTAGTATATGGCAGGTACTGTGCGCATAGAGATGTGACCCTCCCCTCGGGGAACCTGGTAAGGGGGACAAGTCTGAGTCCAAGGACAGACCACACAAGTAAGTGCAGAGTCAGAACCGTGCCGGCCGCTGCCCAGGGGTGCAGTATAGCAGGGGACGTGGACTAGGTCAGGAGGTCAGGGAAAACCCGGCTTGCTCAGGACTGAGAACGTTTGAGGGCACATGAAAATTTCAGTGCCCAAACCAGGAAAGTCCTGGGCAAACCTGGACAAGTTGGTGAGCCCAGAGTCAAATTTCAAGTTGGAGAGTTACTCAAAGTCGTAAGCAAGGCCGCTGAGTCGAACCAATCACCACCATGGTGCCTTGGTTATCGATTCTAAATTCCCCACCTGAGTTGTCTTGTGACTTGAGACCGCTTTGAAATCTCGAAATTCCATGTATTGGGTTGCCTTCTTAGCCAATGGACGTCAGAACTTGAAAAGACATCCGCCAGATAGAATGTATAATTGCTTTGAAAAAACAAAATGTTTGGGAACAAGGCAAAGTAAAAAGCAGCAAAAAAAAGAACCACAATGCGGCGTGATCTTAGTCAGACAGCCTAGAAAGGAAGACGCGAAGCTTCTAGGTTCTCACATCGCCTAACTTGAAACCCGTGATTAATGGTCTTGGGTTACCATGATGTATACCGTGTTCATTTAAGTGACGGAAACCAGATTAGTCACCCGTCATGAATATTTCAGTTATGAATGATTGAAATATTTTACAGCCATCTATCACCTTAAGCGTGAATACGGCACGTGTAGTTAAAAACCAATTCAAAGTGTAAGTGAAAGGAGAGACGCTGGGCGGGGAAGCTGCTCTCTCTCCTGCCTCCAGGTTGGGTTCCTGGGTTCTGCGCGGTTTGTGTGCAGCCTGGCGGGGGTGTCCGCTCAAGCAGCCTGGTTTAGTGAGGATACAAAGGCGGGCTGTGCAATCACAAAACCCTGACAAGCTTTAATAAAGAGATATAGTGTCTCGGATGGATTTGAGGGAACCCTGACGCTTGTGGTTTTGTATATGGTTATGGTAAATAAGTAGCCGCTGGTTGTTGTGGTCTGGCCTTTGCTGGGAGCACTGGACCACTGGGGACCCATTTAACGTAACCCACCCGCACCTACAAGAGAGCCTTGCCCTGCGATCACAAACGGGGTGGGGCCGGGTCGCCAGGCCTGCAGCTCACCTCTGGGCTGAGTCACTCTGGCTTTTCCCCCCCAAAGGAAAAAGGTTTTCTTTTCCCTTGTTCTGTTTTTCCCTTTGTGAAGTTGACAAGCCCGAGGCGGCGGCGAACTTCCGCGTGTTGGGGTCGTCACTGCGCGCTGCCCCTTTCCCCATGACTGGCTCTTGGAGATGCTCTCGGTAAATGAGCCCAAGTGGGAGCGGGAGGCGGCGCTGAGCCCCGGGCCGTGCCTGCCCTCGCGGGGGTGGCAGCCTTCACATCCTGACAGGAGGCGCTCAGCCCGAACCGCAGCCCCGGTGCCTCGCCGTCCCCGCCTCAAATTAGAGCTGGCGCTTGAGGCTTCGGATCGAAATGTAGCTCTGTTTTAGCTCTGTCTCCCCCCCCCCGCCCCCTTTTTTTCCCTCCCAGCTGGTGGGTGGCTTCTCCTTCTGGTGGCTGCTGTGTAGAGAAGAGCTTCGGAAAAGGTTTTGCGCCGCAGCATCCACAGAGCGGGAGGCTGCAAAGCAAAGGCGGAAGCTCATTGTCTTGGTCCAGGTTTAGGGTCAAGAAAGGGTTTGAGCGACTTGGGGCTCGGGCTCATCCAGTGCCTGCCGGCCTCCTGCGCATAGCCACAGGGCTGTGACTCAGAACAGAGGAGTTCGGCTTCTTCTCCCATCACACTACACCCAGCATCAGACCGAGTGTGGAGAAGATGGTATGATCATACCCTCCCAACCCTCAGAAGTCAGCAATTCCTAGATTTTCAAGGGCAAGAGAGGCATTTTTCTTCAGGTCCTTGGCTGCATTTTTTATTGTCTCTCAAGAAGCAAAGTTGAGTCGTTTTGACACTAGGACAGAATACGATGTGGCAAAGACTGCTTCCCAGCAACCCGGACCCCTCCCGGCTTTCTCCTCCCAAGGCTGCAGGGAGAGATGCCCTTCCCCACGTGACGGTGGACTTGTGGCATTTTCCCTGCTGAGTGAATGCCGCTTCTCAGAGCCCTGATGTTGGGCCGTGTTCTCCCATTGGGTGCTAGATTGGAGAATTAGGGACACAATGAAGCTTCCATAGAGATGCCTGGCTTTCTCTTCCCCTGGTGCATCTAACATCACCAGACACACGTTCTTAGAGCCTTTTTACTCTCCCAGCTTCCCGCCCGTGCTCAGCGCGCTACGGGGAGTGAGTTGTGATGTGACCAGGCCAGTGCTGCTGGGCGAGCTGTTCAGTCCTCCGCAGCCCTGTCTGGGGACAGACGGATGGGGGTGCCTCCCAAGACCAGGGCCTGCAAACTTCCACTTTCTCATGTTACTATTTCCCCTGTTATAGGAATGTTACCTTAAAAGAAACATTTACAAAGTATCCTTTGGACTGCGTATAGTTCAGGGCACAGAGCTGGTTCTGTTGATGAAGTCTGGGAGCAACAGCAGACCTTGCTGAGAGAAGCATAAGGAATCTTGTCTCAACTCAAATTGGAAGCATTTAAAACTTCCTCGTAGCTCTCAGCTTCCCGCAGGCGGGCCCCCTCTGTTTTATTTCCAGACCTGATCACTCGTTGGCCCTTTTGGTCTTTGGGGCAGACCTTTGCTTGATGTTTGGTGTCATCTGGACAAAGCTGCTATCCCTCCTGGCTCGGCAATGTCCCCGGGCACAGCTCTCCAAAGTTCCTCTTTCTCTCTCATGTTCTCGGAACCCTGAGTCCCATCCTTTGAATTCAGAATCCGTGACCTGGGACTCTAGGTCTGGGATGTGAGCCATTGAGAAGACTGTACCCTTGGACCTAGACACTTCGTTCTTTATTCCTTTCTCATTTTCTTTCCTTCAGTTGTTTAGAAACAGGACTCTTCCCCTTAATATAAACATCAGTGAAGTTGTCCCAGAAGGAAAGAGCTGTCCCCTCCCTCCACCCCTATTGCAGATACACCTTTATGGATCCAAACTCTAAGGTTTAAAGTATTTTTTTTTTCTCTCCAGGTTGAAAATCTTTGCACTGGAGATTTCCCCATTATCTTTCCTTGAAACACTGCTTGTATTAATTCACTGCCATGACAAAGTACCACAGATTGGGGGCCTTAAATCACAGACGTTTATTTTCTTACAGTCTTGGAGGATAGATGTCCAAGATCAAGGGGTCAGCAGGGTTGGTTTTGTCCTGAGGCCTCCCTCCTTGGCTTGTAGACGGCCATCTGCTCTCACCGTCTTTACATGGTCTTCCCTCTTTGTGAGCCTGTATCCTTATTTCCTCTTTGGACACCAGGTGTACTGGATTAGAACCACCCCCAATGATCTTACTTTAACCTAATTACCTCTTAAAGAGCCCATCTCCAAGGACAGTCACATTCTGAGGCAGTGGAGGGGTTGAGTCTTCAATATATGAAAACTGGGAGTACCTCACTTAGCCCACAACGCCATCTAAGATTAAATATTTATATTTTAAAAAAAGGCTTATCTTCTAAGGACTGGCCCCCAATTTATATTTTCCTCAAAGTGGGGAAAGGATTGAGAAAATATTTTAGAAGTTCTTTTTCTTTGATGTTCTTCATTTAAAAGGTATTTATGCACTGAGTAAAGAATTACGTTAATATCTGGGTCCTGGTTCCCTACAGCTCCCAGGCCACTGGCACAATTCTCTTGCAACCCTTAACTTTATACACTGAGAATACTGACAATTTGAACGAAACATACTGAATTTGCAATCTATTAAAATTTCTACTACCTGTGTTATTGTTCTGCTTGCTGCGGTATTCTATGACGTGAGAGAGACAGCAACTTTGTGAAAAGGAGATGAGGAGAGGAAGTCGTTTGGGAGTGACTTTGTGTTTTCTTTCCTTTTCAGTTTAAGTCTGTGGCCAGTTCACCCTGGTTTTGCCATAACCCATCCCCGCTACACATGCCGAGTCTGTGTGTGGTGTCCTTTCTTTTTATTTCGTAATGCTCAGTTACACATTGATTGTTAATTATCCATTTGTCAATGGGAGCAATCTCTTGGCAGTGAGGTCCTCAAAAGTAAGAGTTGTGTCTTGCAGATCTTTGAATCTCTAATATGTGACTTAGGCACAGGCACCCAAGGAGGCTTAAAATGTTAGCTGATGCTCGATACATCTACAGGTGACAGATAATTCAGGTGTCACAGCTAAGCCAGAATCCTCATTATTTTAATTCCTTTCTCTAACAAATATGCTTTTTAAAGGTTAAAAATAACCAGATAAACACAAAGATGAAAACTGATGAGTGCGATGGGCTCCTCTTAGCGGTTGACCCCTCTTCTTTCCAGGGAAGATGGCATGAAGGCAAGCATAATCAATACACAATAATCAATAACAGTAATGTCCCTGCTTCAGTCCCCAAGCAGCGGTTGCCACCCTGTGTTTGTGGTACTTCGGGTTTCTTTGGGTGAGAGGCTGGGACACTCAACGAGTGCCCAACTTCGAGTGCCGAGACCTGGACACAAACAGCTGTGCAGGTTTCTGCCAGGTCTGAAGTCAGTGAACAAGCTCTTTGAAGAAGTTTTCCCCTTTCTGTGTGACTCACACAGCAAGAAAAGAAATATGTGTCCTGAAAAATCGTAGCTTGTCAAAGGACGTGACTGTAAGATGCACAATAGACTATTATGTTAACAATTATACCCAATAGAACGTAAAATCCAAAATTATTGTAACTTCTGCTACAGTCATTGGTAATATCCACGCAGATTTTCATAGGTGGCTAAATATCTTTTACTGGGGTGCACAATTAACACAGTGGTAGTGAAACGATTTAATTGCATCATGTATGACCATCACCCTGAGTATCTTTCATTATGATCAGTGGAAAAATGATAGACATCTAATTGTAACATTGCTGATACTCAGATCTGAATGGAATTCAATGAATATGTAGAAATACAATGGATATGAGCAATAATAAAGTGTGTGTGTGCTGGCAGGTGTAGTCTTTCAAATCATTTTCAAAGCAAATGGGCTGGAATATAGTGTCCTGGGAGTTTGGGTTGGATTTGAGTCCTGGGGAAAATCTTCAAGGGTTATTCACCTGAAAAGGGTGACCGGGCTTGGAGCTAAGAAAGAGGAGACTGCTGATTGGGAAGCCAGTGATCAATTCATAGGTTTGGGGGAGACCTTGAACTTGGACCATCAACATGGAAACAGGAGCATCTTAGGGGAGAGGAGACTCCAAGAGCAAGTGCTGATAGTAATTTACTGAACTGACTCAATAATACCGGGAACAATATTTCATACAGTCTCTCCAGTGGCTGGTACAGACATATGCTGCGGGGCTTCTGGTATACCCAGGGCAGCAGCGTTAATGTAAGACGTAAAGAGACCCCATGGAAAGGTGAGGTTCTTCTGGAAGGTTTCTCTGTTAAGTAGGAGGGAAGGTTAGTAACTACAAATTCTTAGGGTGGCATTTAGGAATACATTGCTTTGAGCTAGGTACTGCAAAAAAAAAAAATCTACTTGCTGTATTTAATCTATAGAGAGATTTTTCACTTGACAACTGATTGTGTATCAAGGTACTGGTGTGTTTTGACAAAAAAGGCAAAAAGTCCTAACATTTTGCACTATGACTGCATTTAAAGAAATAATGGAGCTTTAGCTGCATCTCGTCTCTGCTGCATTTTCTAATAGAGATACATTAAGATTAGCTTAAATAGCCAACAAAACAGGTTCACTAAATTTGATAACCTGCATACTTATGCTGGAACATTATTCATCCATAAACATAATGTCATTAAAAATTAGGTAATTATGTGGAAATTTGTTCCCCCTACAAGTAAAAACATTAAGTTCAAAAAGTATGTTATATAAACTAACATGATAAATAAATGTATTCACAGAAAAGCCTAGAAAAATGTACACAAATATTAAGTGATTAATCTATCAGCAGATTACTTTAATTTTCTTCCTGAAATTTTCTTCCTGAAATTTTCTTCCTAAAACTGAAAAAAAAAGTGAAACAAAATTTTTAGGTTTTTAATGCTTTTGATGGTGTCTACTGTTGATGACAGATAAATCAGAGGTGAAGTTAACTGTAGCCCACGCATGCTCAAAGAGGCTGGTAGCTATCCCACGGGCAGACAATTGCTTCTTAGGGAGCAAAGAAATCCAAGCTACTACAGTGGTTTGTGACCTTCCAAAGTACCACTGTACGTAACCAGATACGTAGTATATCCATTGAACCACGATTTCAAGGATGAGAAGAGGCAATCAGAAAGGAAAAAAAAAAAAAAGTCGGAAAGGCTCCTTTTTGGGGGTGATAACAGAAAAAAAAAATTGAGAAATATAGGCCTAGCATGGCCTAACATTTTCAGGAATATTATTGGTAAGTTGAGGTGTAGCTTTTTTTTTCTTCCTTCAATTACTTTCTTAGACTCAAGTAATTGGAACACCAAGTGAGTGGTTTTTTATAAAAGGCTCCCCTGGACCAAGTGTCCCAAGCTGATCCAAGTAGCATGTCACCCTCTGGTTCCCCACGTGGTCTCCAAGTCCCCAGGACACCAAGGTGGGCGCGGTCTGTGGTCTTACCTGTAGCTGACACACAGGACCAGGGCTGCAAGCTGCTGGTTCTGTCCTTTCAGAAGACTCTTCAAATATGAAGCAGTCAGTTCATCTCCTCAGCCCTTCGGGGCCACAGAGAAGTGTATTAAAAAGGATGTCATGTGCCCTGTTGGAAACATCAAGTGAAGATCTCCCTGAAAGGTATCTCTGAGCAGAATGCTGTCCTGGGGCCGTGCCGGTGGCGCCTGGCTGTCTCATTTCCAAGGCGGCAATTGAGTGGTAATTGCAGGATCCTATTTGAAACACGGCTAGAGCCTGATAAAGTTTGTAACTATTTAGATCGAAATCTGAGAACTCGAAACAATTTATTTACAAAGAAAGACACAGATAGGTTTTAACCACCTCATAAATCGGCTCCCCTAGCCCGCAGGGGCAGCCGATTGGCAGTTCTGGGGGGACTCAATTCACCGTGGACATGGATTACTGCCTTGGATGGGCCTTCTTTGCTGTGAGGCTTTCATAATTACTGGAGGGGGCCAAGCAGTTGCCAGCACTAACCTGAACAAGGAAAAGCCCTCGGGCTTCGCTTTGAGGGTGGGGTAAGAGGTTCTAAGGGAGGCACAGAGTGAACTGGTGAAACATTCTAAGTAGATAAACTGTAAAGCACCAGAGTAGAATTCTTACACAGGAATTCTCAGCCTTGAAACTATTACATCTGGGGCTGCTCTTCTTTGTTGTGAGCCGGTCCCTCTCACTGTAGGATGTTTGACAGCATCCCTGATACCCTCTACCCACCAGACACCAGTAACATCCTTCCTCCTCTGCATCTTGACAACCAAAGAGGTCTTCTGATGTTGTCAAAAGTCCCCTGGGAGGGGGTCCAAATCCAATCCCCTCCTTTGAGAACCACTGCCTGAGGCAATGACATTCCTTGGGTTTTTGATGGAGTTTTTCAGGGGTTAATTTTTTTTTTCCTAGTGCAGATTGATATTTGGATATCATTGCCTTCTCTCCTCTCAGGCCTCTCTGAGTGCCCTGCGATACGGTTACATATTGGCTAATTCTTCCATCTTTAACCTGAAGCTTTGAAAGGAAACAGCTTTTATCTTCTCTGTTACATGGAGGGGGATGGGAAGGGTTTGAATATCTATTGCTTTGCATGCAAATTTTAATCCTTTAATCACCTTCCCACACTTTCGGGGGAGATGCTGAGAATCTACCAGCCCTTCCAGTCTTGACCTTAGGCCTGTAAACAGACTGGAGGAAACCTGGAAAGGTCATTTCCTTCCCCAAGGCCATAATATCCAGGTTTTAGTGTGAGATAATTTGGAGTTTCTCTCAATGTTTTTTGCTCTGAGGAAGTAAGTGAGGACTTAACTCATCTGTCTGCCCTGCCTGAGTCCCAAATGTGATGGATCTTTTTCACTTATTTATCGTTTGCATGTTGTTTGTTCTCCACGCTCAAATTTTTCTTTGTGCTAAAAAAAAAAAAAACGCATTTGTGGGAAGACTTTGTTTGGTTCCTATGTTCATTATTTCTCAGGCCAGGTGAAATTTAAAAAGCTCAGGATTTTGGCAAATTCTGCGGTCGAAGAAAGCAAAAGTTTTCCTTTATTTTGAGCTGCAGTCATTAAAAAGAGCTCTGAGTTGTCTAATGACAAAGGAGAATGCTGGCTCTGTCCATGTGCTGTTATGTCAATGATTTGTGAAGGGTCTGTTTCCAATGCAACTCCTTATCGGTGACTCTGCTCCTGTTAATCCAGTGCCGTAAATTATGTGGCTCCGTTTTTTTTTTTTTTCTTGTAGTCTAATCGTTTCTCTGGGAAAAACAGTGTCCTGCTGAGTCTTGCCCTTCACAGAATGTGTTAAAACACATGCCAAACTTCAGCGTGATGGGAGGACAGTGAGCTTTTCCATTCATCCCAGATGAAGCATTCTCCATCACACAGAGCTGTTTTCCAATGACCAGTCTCCAAACCAAATCTTTCTCTATGTTAGGAAGTGAAATCCTGGTAGACAAATAGCAGCTGACATGGCAAAATGTGATCATTGAAAATAAAACATTGAGCGAAAAAATGGCAATGACTGCATTCCTCCCCCTTTAGGATTATAAGGCATGTGAGATTGCCAGAACCTTAAAGAATCCCTTATCCACCCCCACTGTATTTCAGATCAAGAAAATGCTACAGACAGAAGAGATGGGAATGGTTCCACTAGAAGCAGTTGATTAATGGCAGCTGTGGGACAAGAACTCAGCTGCAACTCAGACTCCGAAGCTCTTTTCACTGCAGTTCCCTGCCTGTCCCCAGCAAGAAGACTGCATGTTCCTGCCTCAGGGCCTTTGCACAGGCTGCTCTCTATGTCTGCAGTGAACTTCCCCAGATATGTCTTCACTTATTCAGTGACTTTATTTTGGCTCTGCTCAGATGTCCTCTCCTCACAGACCACACTGTCTGTGATAGCAGCCCCTACCTGTTCCTTCTCTCTGTTCATCTTGCTTTTCATCATAGCATTTACTACTATCTGGCATTATATTTATTTGCCAAATGGGGCACCAAAAGCATCTGCCAAAATTAGATCAGAGCTATGTGGGGCAGAAAAGAAAGGCCCTGCTACCTTCCTGTGGAGCTGCAGTTACAAAGAACTTAGAAATGGCTGAGAATGACAAAAACATGGGAATCTCACAAGTGATCGAATACCCACCAACAAGTGGAGGGGACACCGTATTCCCCATGATTTGCATCAGGGTCACCAGTGAGCTACACTGGCCATGTCAACTCTTTGTTGACTCAAAACTTTCTCCTCTGTGTTTCTGGGACCCTACATACCCCTGGTGTATTCATCGGAGAAACAAATTGATACAGTGTGCACATATATATAATGAGAGAGGGAGAGAGAGCGCTTGTCTTATGCAATTATGAAGGTGGACACATCCAAAATCTGCAGGGCGGGCTGGTAGGCTGAGGACCGGAACAGGAGAAGATGCTGCAGTTCAAATTCTTCTTGAACAAAGGTCTTCTGCTGCAGAAGTTTTTCTTGCTCAGGGGAGGGCGGTCTTTTTGTTCTACTCGAGCCTTCAGTTAATTGGACGGGGCTCACCTACATCATGGAGAGCAATCTGCTTCAGTCAGAGTCCGCCAATTTCAAGGTTAATCTCATCTAAGACACCCTCGCATAAACATCTAGCATAATGTTGAAAATATCTGGGTACCATGGCCCCGCCACCTTGACACATAAAATTAACCATCACATCTAGTTTTCTTCCTATTGTATCATTGCTCCATCTCAGTCTTCTTAACCAAATCCTCCTTCAACAAAATTAGTAAAATGTCCCATGTTGGGGTGTCAGATATGGCAAATAAAAACACAGGACATCTGGTTGTATTTTAATTTCAGATAAACAACAAAAATTTTTTAAACATAAGTCGATCCCAAATAGTACATGGGGTATACTTATACTAAGAAAGTATTCATTGTTGTTGATTTGCATTTCACATTTAGTGGGTTTTCTCCCCACTTTAACTGCTCAGCTCTAGTCCTCTATGCTTCCCTGAATCATCCAACAACCTCCCAATAGACCTCCCTGCCTCCATTCTTGGTCTGCACTGTCTGTTTTCTCCTTAGCAAGTAGAGTCATTTCTATAACTGTAATCTCCCTTCAGATCACATGCCAGCTAAAGACATGAAAAATCCACTAGACCATGTTACTCTGCTTAACGGTTTCCAAAAGTGGGTGATTGCAATGAAAAGCTAAGTTCTCCAAGAGCCTCTGTGACCTCCACCCTCAGGCCTCATAGGCATTCTTTTGTGTATCTTGAGACCAACTTGTGTTGGCCTTAGGCTTTGGGATACCCTCTTCTACTTAAGGAGCTCTTCCTTTGGATAAGACTGAAGACTTCCCCCCTCCCTTGGCCCCAGCCTCAGCTCAGATGCGATCATCCCGGAAGGGTCCTCCCCAGCCAACTCAGGACACCAGCCTGTATCTTCTGCGGCACCCACACGGCTCCCCCCCAGAATGTAAGCTTTTGGAAGGCACGAAGTCTGCCAAGTTCACTCTTCTGCCCGTTCCTCTACCTTTATCTCTCTAAATGTGAGGGTCAACTCTTGCTTTTCAACTCTATCTTATGAGAAAAAAATTTTTTTGATAGCATTATCAGAAATTAAGCATAGTGTGCACTCTGAAAAACTATTGGTAAGAACTTTAATTGTGAAGCACTTCTCAGAAGTGGTTTGACAGTATGTTCTAAGCATCCTTAAGTGTTCATTTCTTTGTCTCACTGACTAGAAATTTAGAAATCTGTTTCAGGACACAATCTACAGTGTGGGCAAGGGTTTATCTATAAGAACGTTCTTTGTAGAAAATATATGTAAAGAAACGAAAAGTCTAGCCATAGGGAAGTAAATAAAAATCACAGGGGACATCTCTATAATGCAATATGCAGCTTTTACAAATGACCTTTCCTTCTGAGATTGACAGCAATGCTTTGTATATCTTTCTCCTGGTGCATTAAAATATGTATTAACACATGAAAAATTGTGCAAAAAAGATTTCAACAAGACTGAAAACTATGACTGTGTGTGTCTGTTTGCCACGCCTATGGAGGAATTTCCACCTTTACACCTGCAAAGAACATCAGGTCATGAAGGTGAGAGCCTCTTCCACGGTCATGGATGACACCTCCTTCGGAGTCCCAGGACCTTCCTGAGACAGAAATGGAGAAGCCAGTTCATCCCAGGAGGGAACTGCTTTCTGGAATGTCTTGGACAGTTATGTTTCTCCCAGAGAGACACGCCCTTCTGATCATCTCTAAATGTTAAATATTCTGAGACTGCAGTCCCTGGTAACTTAGCAAGTCTTGGCGCAGATGTGGAGAGTGGTGTGTGTGTAGCATCTTGAGGTGTGTGATTGGGACTAGGAAGGGCCAGGGACACAAAACATCTCAGAAGCTGCCTATTATAAAGGTTGAGATTTCCACGTATTGTGTTATAAAGGGAATAAGTCAAACTGAAATCTTTAGGAATATCAGCATTTATAGATGATCAAGCCCCGAGGAGGTGAAGAACATTCTCAATAAAGCAGAACCGGAGAGGCTGAGGGGCTACTGGGCATGAGTCCGTGGGCTGGGGGACTTGAACATCAGCCCATCCTTTGTCTATAGATCAGGGAAGAGGGACAGTTAGCTCACAGCCAGGGGGACAGTAAGAAAATAGACAACCACAAACACAAGCCAGTCTGATCTACTGACACCACCACCACCTCCCTGGCATAACCGTGAGGGTCAGTAGTGAGTACAAACAAAATAAAGCACCAGGTATTTAAAGAAATTCTGAAACATGAAAGATGATACGGAGTGTATGCGCTTGCTGGGGCTGAGTGGCTCAAACAGAGATGCACAGCCTTGCAGTTCTGGAGGCTGGAAATCCAAGATCAAGGCATCTGCAGGGCCATGCTTCCCCTGGAGATGCTAGGGAAGGAAGGCTCCAGGCCTTTCTCCTGGCTTCTAGAAGCTCCCTGGCTTGTGGCAGCATAACTCCAACCTTCACATGGAGCTCTCCTTGTGTCTGTGTCCGAATTTCCTCATTTTATAACAACACCAGTCACACCGGATAAGAAGCCCACCCTGCTCTAGTGTGACTTCACCTTCCCTAAGTACATCTGCAATGACTTTATTTCCAAATAAGGCCACGTGCTAAGGTTTTGGGAGTTAGCACTACAACACACGGATCTGAGGAGAACACAGTCCAATGCATAGCACAATATTTAATACATATTGAAATAAAACATTTTAACTTCAGAAAGGGAAGGCTTTAGAAAGCATCTGTTTTGTGTTCTGAATATAATGCAAGACACTATGAATTTCACACCATAAGACTGAAAAGTGAGGTGAGAACATGACCCTGAGATGTAAAGGGATGTGGGACTGAGATGCGGCAGACCTGAAAGGAGAAAATCAACAAGATTTGCAAGAAAGCTAAAAATTGCAAAAGGTTGATGAAAACCCACAGTAGGAATAGTAAGACACAGCGTCAACTCTGTAGGAACCTGAATTGATAATTTAACACTCAAGACACTTCCTAGACTATTGGGGAAATCTAAAGAGATGAAAGGATAGAACAGATGTAGATGCATGGATAGGCAGATATAGAAGATTGATTCATGGGTTCTGAAGAGCCAGATATCAATGGAAGATAGTAAGTAGGTAGATAAGTCCATTGATCAAAAGATGGATAGGGGGAGGTGGGGGTATAGCTCAGTGGTATGGTGTGTGCTTAGCATGCTCGAGGTCCTGGGTTCAATCCCTAGAACCTCCATTAAAAAAAAAAAATGAAGTAGGAAGTTGAAAAGTTGGGTAAATATGAAAGACAACATATAAATCAGTACAAAAGAGAGATGAATAAAGATGTGAGAGAGAGAAGGGGAAGGGAGACAGATGTGGAAGAGAAGGAGATGGATAGATACTGAGAAGAAATATTGTGTATATTCCAAATTCAAGTGGGGAGAAGATGGTTTTCTGGTCTGGGGATGATGCAATCAGTGGAACTAGTTTTAAAGCCTCCAACCAATCGTGGATGATACTGCATGAGTTTATCTGCTTCTGCAGATCAGTGACAATTCCATGCTTCTGAAGTTTGATCAGCAAGAGCCACAATCCACAAACGCTCCTTCCATGGCAGGTGGCCAACCAACTTTTCTAAATCCTGGTTCTGAAGTTCTGGCAATTCCTGAATTCTGTATTTCTCAAAACCCTCTATAAAACCATTTCAAAAATGGCATAAGAAAACAGAAGTGAATATCTGGCAAACAGATTAGGAAAGACATTTCTAAGCATAAATTAAATTTTTAAATTACAAAAAATAGATAACAATAAAAATCAACAACATTAGAGTGCCACAGATACTCTAAACAACATTGTTAGGCAGACAGAGTAAAAAATTATTTGTATTGAATGTTACAGACAAAGTAAGTCATGATTAGAAATCATTCTATTTAAAGAACTTGTAACATTCAGTTAGAAGGACACAGCAAAACTGGCCAAAGCTATGAAGACAATTCACAAAAGAAATATAAA
Source organism: Vicugna pacos (assembly GCF_048564905.1). NCBI lineage: Eukaryota > Metazoa > Chordata > Mammalia > Artiodactyla > Camelidae > Vicugna > Vicugna pacos. Next base: position 116,106,730 of record NC_132987.1, on the reverse strand, counting down.
TGGAAATAACCGAGCACTCATAAATCAAAATCAAGGAAATCACATCAAAAAATGCAAACTAAAATCATAATGACATTCTGTACATCAAATTAGCAAAGATCAGTCATGTTTACGCCAGTATTAGCCAAGGGTGTGATCACGTGCAGACACTCAGTCGCTGTGGAATGATCTTTCTGAAAGTTTCATCATGTTCATAGCAAAAGCCTTAAAACAAAGTTCACATGCTTCACCCAGAATCCCCGAGCGGGTATCTACCCCTTGGAAGTAACAAGAAGCTCAAACCAAGTTTTCAGCACACATATCATTGCTGAGATAGTTTTAATTGTGCAACATTTGGAGAGATGTCCAACAGCCATGAACGTGATGCCATGAATTTTGGTGCATGCCCGTGATCGATGGAAAATTTTGTAGTCATTGCCATGAAGTTTGCAAGAAATTTTTAATCACATGTGAAAATACTTGTGCTGTAGCCAAATCAAAAGCAGGATGTAAAATTGTAGAAGCTCTATGATTTAAATTTTATTAAAGTGTGTGTTTCTAATTCAGATTTTATTTAAGTGTGTGTAGAAAAATACAGTGAAAAATACATCCTTTTTTGCCCCCGGTAGTTTTCTTTAAATAATTTGATTGTAGGTGATGATTATTTTCTAAATTCTGAGCATCTTCTCCCACTGGCTGTTTATAAAGCCTCTATTTATTCCGAAGACTTCTAGCCTCTTTCAGAGCATGTTCTTTCCTTTCCTTTCCTTTGTTTCTTAAACTTAATTATACCTTTCACTAAAACGCATCTGCTGTGAATGCAGGAGCGCATTCTGCGTGTTAGCGGCACCCCAGGCGTTCCAGCTTCCGGGTGGGCTGCGTGGCTCCTCCAGAATGCTTTTTTTGTAGTGCTGGCTCAGTGACTCACGAGTCCAGATCCATGCACCATCCCAGGGCGCAGACAGGAGAGAGAATCAGGCGCTGCCCCTCTGCGAGCTGGAGTCAATGTAACCCTTAACAGCTTGCCAGGGGCTTCATCAAGAGAGGTTTTCACAAATCCAATTTTATAATTGTTCCCATCCTGGGAACTGGCCCTTCCTGGCTGGCTTGTGTACTTTCAGGTGCTCCTTTTCTTGTCATAAAACAAGAAAGAGATTATTGGCTCAATTCCAAACTGTACGGGCTCTTTTAATAATCACACGCGTACAACAAAATCACAGATATCGTTACAAATCAAAGAAGTTTCCAGTGACAGGAGAAAACTGTCGTAACAACATGATTTGCAAAGAAAAGAACTTAAGAGTTATGTAAACCATATGAGCTTGTTTTTTTTAAAAGATTTTTTAAAAAGACCGGAAGTATGTATAAGAAAATTTTACTGCTTGTTTCTTTGGATTGTGAGAGCATAGGTTTTTGTTTTTGTTTTTACACTTTTCCTGTACGTATCAAGGTTTCTATCTTGAGTCTTTTAGAAAAAGGCAAGCCTATTATTTGCAGATTGGAGTGGGATGGGTGGGCAGGGGTAACAACGGCAAAGACGATTACAGGGTAAAGTCGATCTTAGAAAAGAAACTCCCCTGATGAAGATGGGCTTCTGTATTTCATCCCCCGGAGGCCAAGCCCACTCCCGTCGTCAGTCAGCAGCTGTGCCCCTGAAGCAGTTTTATCAGCTGCACTTTGCAAACGTTAAAAACTGAGACTCGGGTAGATCGTGCAGGGTTCCCGTGGCCACACATCTCGATCGCTGGGGAGTGGAGACGTCACGATTATCCGCTCTCCACCCCTCTCCCGGGGGAGGTGAATGGACCACCACTGGGCTTACCTAGTCGATGAAGATACAGCGTGTGCTGGGGCACTTGCGGAAAATTTCCCCAGGGTTCAATTCAGAGCCAGCACTTCCGTGAGCCATAGGGACCTACATTTTTCCTGCCCTGGAAAATGAATGGAAGCTACCATGCATGCCACAGCATTCTCAGGGTTTCTTTTTCTTTCTTTCTTTCCATTTTTTTTTTTTGCCACATGCAATTATAAAATCAGCTGGGGTGTGGGTTTTCTCCTCCTTGCCTTTCCCATTGTCAGATACCCTCCCTCCACTTTTGACGGACTCTTCTGCTCTCCATAGGCTGGGATGCTGAGAGAGGGGCAGAATGATCTGGGAGGGAGGCGGTCACATGGGCTGGTTGATATTTACAGCATTACGACATCATTCCCCAAAGCTGTGTTTCCCGGAAGGAGGCAGGATTCGCCTGGCAGCCCCATTGTGGGCAGCATCCCAGTGCCCCTCGGGCAGGACTGCTGGACGCCACATTCTGCAGACCCCCAGCATCCTTTGTTCTTCTGGAGAATGTAGCTCATTGGAACTGAAAAGAATATTAACGGGAAATCTTGTGACATGGAATGCTCAGGAATGCCGCTTCGTTTGGCTTTTGAATTTTGTACTGAGAATAAAATGCTTCTCTGGGGCTATGCCTTTCCCCCCTTTTGCATGTCCTACTTTATTGAGGTGGCCTAAGGTGCTGTGAGTCTCTGTATACATGAAAAGTGAAGCAAGAGCTGTACTTTATTTATGTGATTCATACTAAAGTGTTGCTTTTGCTGAAATTAGCAGGTAATTGACAGCAGAGGTACTTTGAGGTTTCCATTCAGTCTGTGCTTGAATTATCTAGGAAATTGCTTCATTTCCTAAGTTTGCATGAGGACAGTGTCTCAGATGAATCCCACAGCTTGATGCTGAGAAGAAAGTGCAGATATTTTAATTATTAATAAAATTGACTTGACTGCTTCATCCAAAAGAGGCAAACTGAACATGGAGAAGCTTGAGAGAGGTTTGTTCAAGGACAAGTTCTGGGAATGCTGTCAGACTTCTGCCAGTCTGAGAGTGGCCACTGATGGGCAACTGAGTTTGTCAGGGAGGCACATACCCCTCCTTGTGTCTGCCTGTCTGTCCACATTTTCTCTGACATCCAGAGGGAGGGCTGGGTAACCATTTGAAATAAAGACACCTGTGTCAGTGTGCTTCCGGGGCGCCAGACTCTGAAGACAGTTGAACTCACTAACTCTCACGACAATGCCATGCAGAGGCAGGTCCTATCTCCAGTCTCTAGATAAAGAATATCATTTTCCAAAGCCTTGTTCTAGGGAAGGAGGCAGGATTCGTCTGCAGCCTCATTGCGCCCAGCATCCCAGTGCCCCTTGGGCAGGGCTGCTGGACCCCACATTCTACAGACCCCAGCATCCTTTGTTCTTCCAGAGAGCGAAACTCATTGAAACTCAAAAGAATATTATAGGAAATTTGGTGACATGGAGAACTTAGGAATGCCACTTCATATGGCTTTTGAGTTTAGTATTAGAAGATGCAAAGAAAGACTGGACTTAACAAGAGTTTTGCTGCTACAAAGTAGCAGAGCCTGGATTTGAACTTGAGACCAATTATGTGTCAAAACTATGATCTTTCTAAATGGTCACACTGCTTTTTGAGTTCCCTGGCTGAGATCAAAGGATCTTTGGGTCCAGTATCGGATGAAATATTACCCTGGGCTCAAGTATTTCCAGTTCTTCACTCCTGGAAAAAGTGAGAAGGTCAGTGAGGGAGCATCAGAAAGGCGCCTCCCTCACTGCCTGACTCTGCATTTGCTCCTTGGCAAGGTGCGGAGACTCTCCAGAGTGCACTCCCGGAGGCAACACGTGTGGATGTTAGGAGTACCTTTTGACTTTGCAAAGCAGGTTTAAGAAAATACATCCATTTCTGGACACCTGTACACACACACACATACCCCCTACAGACCATTCCTGCCTCCTATTAGGTCTTGGCTGGGATCTCTTGAGTGATCCTACAAGGGCAGATGTGGCTTGGTCACCAGTACCTTCTGAAATATTAGCGTGAAGATGAACTTGGGTATGATGCAAGCACAGCGTGGAAAAACAGGAAAATTGCATCTGTGACAATGATTTATTTTTGGAGCAGCTGAGAAAGGAGTCATGAACTTCACCCCCTGTATTTAAGTGAGCACCCTCTCAAATAGCTGCTTTGATCTCCATTACTGTTCGAGGTCTCCATACTTTGGTTCGAGTTCAGAAGCTTGTGTTTAAATGATGGGTTCCTGACTCTCAGGGTTGGAAAATCCTTAACAGCCATGGAGGTTGTTTCAAACCTCCCCAGAAAGTCCACAGCAGATGGCAAAACAGGCTATATTTGACCATCTCATAATAAGCCCTCACTACCTCCCAAGTCAACCAGTTTCATCTTTGACAGCTTCCTCTGTATTATTATTATTTTTACATTGAAGTATAGTCAGTTTACAACATTGTGTCAATTTCTGGGGTACAGTATAATGTTTTAGTCATATATATATATATATATATATATATATATATATACACATATTTCTTTTCATATTCTTTTTCATTATAAGTTACTACAAGATAGTGAATATAGTTCCCTGTGCTGTACAGTGGGAACTTGTTGTTTGTCTATTTTATGTATAATAGTTAGTATCTGCAAATCTTGCAATCTCAATTTTTCCCTTCCCATCCCCTTTCTCCTTTGGTAACCATAGTTTGTTTTCTATGTCTGTGCTATTTTTGTTTTGGAAATAAATTCATTTGTGTCTTTTTTTTTTTTTTAGATTCTACGTATTAGTGATAGCGTATGGTATTTTTCTTTCTCTTTCTGGCTTACTGCACTTAGAATGATGATTTCCAGGTTCATCCATGTTGCTGCAAATGACATGTTTTTCTTTTTTATGGCTGAGTAGTATTCCATTGTATAAATATACTACAACTTCTTTATCCAATATTCTGTTGCTGAACATTTAGGTTGTTTCCATGTCTTGGCTATTGTAAATACTGTGACAGCTTACTCTTTCAAAACATTTTCCTTGTATTGAGTTGAAATCTGTCTCACTGCTTAACTTAGAAGAGGAGACAGCTGGCTCGGAGGTGCCCATCCAGCTGCACAGGCTGTGCACTACACCACTCCAGGGGCACCATTCATGTGGACTTGGATGGCAGAGACCAGCAGGTGGCTGGAGTTGTGCAATGCCATGGCCCTGTTTCGCCATGACAACCTTCATATTTTTTTTTTAATTGAAGTACAGTTACAATGTGTCGGTTTCTGGTATATAGCACAATGTCTCAGTCATGCATATATATGCATTTATTCATTTTCATATCCTTTTTTTTATTAAAGGTTGTTATAAGATATTGAATATAGTTCCCTGTGTGTGTTTATTTTAATTCTCAGCTTCAGTGTCTGCCTCCAGATGGAGATCTACACTCTGAGCAGCTCAACTAGCATTCAAGAGATTTCAGAGTCCCTTCCTGGACCCCTCTATCTGTGTCATCAAAGCTGGCCACCCCTTAGTATATGTGCATGATGGAATTTAATTTCATTCAAGCTCAAACATGCAAGTTAGGTTTTTACCTGGAAGGCAACACATCAACTGTCATTTGTCGAGCTATTGCCAAATGGGGAGGAGATGGGAGTGTGGGGCTCTGTTTAAAATTTTCCTTGGAGAATCCATTTTGTTTCCAAATATGATTATGTATAAAAAGTTTTAAGTATCAATTCTGTAACATTATTAGTAATAAAAGTGTCATTTTATTTATTTTTAAGAATTTGGGGACACTGGAAAAGAAAAAAAGTGGTAAATAAATGGAAAATGCTTTCTGGCCAACTTTTAACTTCATAATAAAAATACCATTATTTCCTGAGCCACTAATACATAGTTTGCATCATCTGGTCAAGGAACAAAGCTTAGAAAACAGAATGAAGCGCATTTCCAGGAAATGTTCAACTTACTCAAATTCCCCACCTCTTAAAAAAACCTATTACATCATGCGGCCATTATAAGTTCTCATCTTTCCTGTGAAAGGAAATTTGTTAGGAACTAAATTGGTATACAGATGGCTAACATTTTTCCAAATAAAGAATGCACTTCTGTAACAATGATAATGCAACCTTTATATAAAATGCTATGTAATTATCTCTAATTTAATATTGACTTTCCCTCCTGGGAAATCCAAATTATTAAAGATTTACCATAAGCTAAAAATTATGGATTCTTGAGGAAAGTGATTGTTGCTAGAAATATAATAATTTGGCCCTTTGGTGGTTGGAGCAAACAGTTCTTTCTCTGCCTGGTTGTGTCTTTGGCGAAGTGGCAGTTTAAATGACACACGTGGGCACAGTGATGATGGAGAACTGGGTCTGGATGAAAAGGTGGCTCTGGTGTGATGCTCAAGATGAGGTCTTTGCTAGCTAAGGGTAGCCCACTTCACTTTCATTATTAAACATTTGCAAGAGCCTTCCTGAAAAAAGCTATGTGGGCAGAATTTGTGCTGGGTCGGTTTTAGCATCTCATAAAACTGACACTCTAACACTTGGTATGAAAGATACGGGGGCAGGGGTGAGCGAGACTCAAAGAACGAGGGAAAACTCCTAACTCCCCAGCTGTGTGTTCTTGCTTAAAAACGGATTTCACCACTGATGAGTGATAAGGTCAGAGAGCAAGACTAACTCTTAGCCTCTGTACACAGGCAGATGGTGGCAAGGAACAAAAATGGGTGTGTGTGCACGTGTGTGTGTGTGTGCACGGTATTTACTCCCTGTTCTTTCCAAATGCTTACAAATATATTTTCCTCTGCTGCCAAGAAAAGATAGGGGATTGAAGGGCTCGGCAGGTTTTATGAATAGCAATGCTGAAATGTTAAAACAAAAGAAATCAAGGTGCTTCCCCGCTGTATTCCCCTCCCCAAGGGATTCCGTGGGTTAATAAACTAATCAAAACCGAGTGTGGACTGCAGATGAAACTATAGAGAACTGGTATCTTCTTGGATCCAGCTGCACATGCTGATGCCAAAACAGTAAAAGCATCCAAAAGTCATCCGGGGCTAAAAGGAAACTTGGGTTCATTATTTTTAAACATAGCCAATGAAGCAAGTGAGTTGCGATTCTGAGACAGTCCAGGACAATAGTTCTTGAGCACTGAAGTGGGCAAGAGTTGCTATGAGAGATAACAATGAATGAAGCAGACAAATTTATGGTTACCAAAAGGGGAAAGGGAGGGAGGGATAAGTTAGGAGTTTGGGATTAACATATACACACTACTATATATCACAGATGAACAACAAGTTTCTACTGTATAGGACAGGGAACTATATTCAATATCTTATAATAGCCTATAATTTAAAAGAATATGAAAAAGAATGTGTATACTGTGTATAACTGAATTGCTATGTTGTACCCAAGAAATTAGCACAAAATTGTAAACTGACTATACTTCAATTAAAAATTCTTTTTAAATAAAAATTAAATTACTCAGTTTAAAAAAGCAAAAATAAAACCATCCTGGCAACTTAAGTTATATAGAAGCTGGATAATATTTTTTGAATAAAATGAATGTCATTATAAAAAATAATAAATGAAACAGTTGCTAGGATTCATGTCTTTAAGTTGCCCTCTTCCTCCCCCTCCAAAGTCAATCCACATACATAAGAGTTACCCTTCCCCCAGCACCCCACACACATTGCCTCCCCCAGCCCTGGAGACCCAGTGACAAGCCACAGGACATCTATTAGCATGCATTAAAATAAAATGCATCACTTGGAATCTCTACTTTGGTTGGGGCCAGTCCAGCATCCTTGGGAAGCCAGAATCTGCCAAGTGTATCTCTCTCTCCTGGAATTCAGGCATTTAATCAATGACACTGGCTTTGCCAAGGTTGTAAAAATAAAACAACTCTCAAATTGCTAAGCCTTTATTTTGGTCTGCAAAGACATTCACATGCTACACTTGGTGATCAAAATACAAAGAGCTCACTCTAAGAGAGTAGAAAATAATTTCACGTGTGTACATGAGCGGACAGTGAGCTTTAGTGCACAGGACGTGAAAAATCTGCACTATGATAAAAATGCAACGTGCCCCAAAGTCTCAGCTAAATTTAAGTTCCTGCTTATTTTCAAAGCCTTATTTTATCTGAAACTTTCGGTGCCATATTTACCTACTAAGCATAGTTGGCTTTTCTCTACTCTGTACTAACATTCATGAAACTATGAAGCTACATGTGTATATACATGCACAAAAACTTTTCTACAAGGTTGTTTGACTGTTTTGCAGCCCAACATTTACTTGTTATTTATCATAAAATTCATAGTGTAGACACACACGATATCCCCAAGAAATGAAAAAGCATCACAGTGGCTCAGATTTAAAAGCTCTCCATCATCACAATTTACTCTTGGTGGCAAGCAACGGCAGTGTGCCAACAAGTCATGCTCAGTGCACATGAATACAACAAGACTTAACTTCCGGGACATTAAACCCATCCATCCTAATAGACTAGTCGGACAATTGATCATCATCTTTTATTTTGTGGGATAGGCTGTTCATTTTTGTTTTATGGAAGTATAGTCAATTTACAATGTTGTGTTAATTTCTGGTGTATAGCATAGTGATCCAATTATACATATATATATTCCTTTTCATATTATTTTTCACTATAGGCTATTACAAGGGATTGAATATAGTTCCCTGTGCTACACAGGAAGACCTTGTTGTTTATCTATTTTATATATAGTAGTACCTGCAAATCTTGAACTCCCAATTTATCCCTCCACCACCCCTTAACTGTAAATTTGTTTTCTATGTCTGTGAATCTGTTTCTATTTTGGAAATAGTTCATTTGTGTCATTTTTTTTAGGTTTCACATGTAAGTGATATCATGTGGTGTTTGTCTTTCTCTTTCTGGCTTGCTTCACTTAGTATGATCTCTAGATCCATCCACGTTGCTGCAAATGGCATTATTTCATTCTTTTTTATGGCTGAGTACTATTCCATCATATATATATACACATATACATATATATATGTATATATATGTATATATATACACACATATACACACACCACAGCTTCTTTATACAGTCATCTGTTGATGGAAGGACATTTAGGGTGCTTTCATGTCTTGGTGATTGTAAACAGTGCTGCTATGAACATTGGGTGCATATATCTTTTCAAATTAGAGTTTCCTTGGGATATATGCTCAGGAGTAGGATTCCTGGATCATAGGGTAAGTCTATTTTTAATTTTTTAAGGAAACTTCATAATGTCCTTCATAGTGTCTGCACTAATTTACATTCCCACCAACAGTGTAGGAGGATTTCCTTTTCTCCACACCCTCTCCAGCATTTATTGTGGACTTTTTAATGATGTAGGCTGTTCATTCTATTAGAAGATGACATGGCTTTAGGAAAACAGAGAAAGGAAGGTGTAAAGCTTGGATACATGTGCTGTGCCAGCTCCGCAACGGGTTCTGCAGCGCTGCTCGATGTAGAAGAGTCTGTGGTGAGCTGGACCCCGTGTCTGAAGCCTGGAGAAGGACTGCCGGGTGGAGGGCTCTGTGCTGCACACCGCTGTGGGTCTTGTAGGTCCCCCGGCTCTGCGTTCTTAGCCTCCGGAGCCAGGAGGACAGCTGGACACCGTAACGGCACCTCTATCTCCCACCGCTTGAGACGAAATAAAAGCAGGAGGCAGTGATGCAATATTCATGATTTTCTTTGTACTGGAATCCAGAGTATTTCTGAAGCCTCTAGGCTTCTACACTTGCTCTAGGCAAAAATAATAGTAATAATAATTTGGGAGAAGACTTGGCACTTGGCGTGGCTGTGTGTGGCTCTGGGCTGGTTGCAAAAATTCTGTCTGAGAGCAGCAGACAGAGGCTGGCCACCAAAGAAGCCCTGTTGTGACTTATAAAAAGAATAGAGGCCTATTTTTCAATTCAGGGGAATTTTTCCAGGCCAAAAAAAAAAAAAAAAGGCAGAAGCATATTTTAACTCTGACTGATATAAAGGAAAGGCTTCTTTTGACATCTATTGAACTAAAAAAAAAAAAAACCAGAAAAACTAAAAAAAAAAAACCTAACTTTTCAGTTTATCAGAAGCTTAAGGGGAACCCTTAGGGCAATTCCTTTGTAAGAGAGAGAGAAAAAAAAAAAACAAAACAACAGCAACAACAACAACAACAAAAAACCCCAAAGGCAGGGTCCCTGAGTTTTGTCTCTGAATTGATAGGCATTTTGCTTCAGCAGAAGTCAGCTGCAGATCCCAGCCCTGACTCCCAGGTTCCTAGTCTGGACATACCCTGCAAAGTGGTGCCACTGGTCTTGAATTGACACCTTAAATGTGCAACGTCACCCCCCTGCTTTGGAAGAAGACTTCCTGAGACATGAAACGGCATTTTTGTAACAGTTCCCACAAAGACATGCAAATGGCTGGGAGCTACATCCTATCTGCTGCAGAGGTTTTGCAATATCTCCTCCGTGGAGGGACCTTGTGGATTTGTGGGAGTAAAATAAAAGACACGGAGGATGTGTGGGATGTTTGTGTTGGAAGAAGCTTGTCTAGCCCGGTAGTGATTAAAAGATTATAAATTGTGTTTTGTCTGAGTGGCTCACATGGTTTTCGATGTTATTCCCGTTTAAGGTTGGCGGCCGACGGTGGAGGTGGGAGGCGGAGAAGCAGAGAAGGTTGTAAGATTAGGAGGCAAGTGGCCCCTGCGCTGGCTGCAGCGAGGCTCTCCGCACCCACAAAATGCCACGTGCTCTGTCTGGGTTTGGCCCCAGACCTTTTAGGGAAGGAGCTGCAGGAGCGGCTGCTTGGGGTGAATTTCAGGGTTGTGACATTGGCAGTGGCTCCCTGTGCTGGGGTCATGCGCAGACCACAGGTTCATGCTCGCCTGTCCGTGTGTGTGTCAGTCGAGATGCAGAGGAAGGACGCTGCTTCCTCTCCTTCAGTTTGTGTCCCGAAGGGCTGCCCAGGACACGTAACCCTCCGACTGCGCCTGGAGGAGTGGAATTTATCTAAAGGTGTGTCTGCAACTCAGGAGGTCCGTACTTGGGACTGCCCAGCGGTGCTGGCCGACGTGGCTGTCCGTGATGACGAGCCCAGCGACGCGTGGTCTGCAACACGGGAGGAAACAGGAAACGCTCGCTCTTACCAAGCGGGCTCTCCACGGGCTCTCGCTCACCGGAGCAGTTGCTTTCTTTCTCCTGCTGCTGCCCCTCCTTCTTCCTTGAAGCTTTATTTTCGTGGCTGTAACAAGACCAGTTGGGGCTGGATTAGCTTTCAAACATGTGATTCCAAAACAAGGAGGCAAAATGATAGTGGCAATCAGAAAAACGTCTTGCAGGTTGGCAGTTTCTTACAAAGCCACGTGGTCAGGCAGTGGCGCTCGGGGTAAGTGGTATTTACCCAAATGAGCTGAGAACTTAAGCCCACACAGCTATTCATAGACATTTTATTCAGTTACCCCAAACTTGAAAACACGTCCTTCAGTGACTGAATGAATAAACAAATTGTGTTCTATCCATACAATGGGATAGTATTCAGCAATAAAAAGAAATGAGCTGTAAGCCACAAAAAAAAAAAAAATGGAAGAATCTTAAATGTAATAACCAAGTGAAAGAAGCCGATCTAAAAAGGCTATTACTGTATGATTCCAATTCTATGACATTCTGGAAAAGGCAAAACTAAAACTTAAAAAAAAAAAGTAAAAGGACCAGTGGTTGCCAGGGGTTTGAAGGGAGGGAGGGATGGTGAGAAATGAAGCACAGGGGAGTTTAGGGCAGTGAATCTGATTCTGTATGTTAGTGTCATGGTGGGCACATGACATAGTGCATTTGTCAAAGCCCATAAAAAGTGCAAGACAAAGAATCAACTGGAAGGAAACCTATGGACTTTAGTTAGTAATGACATATCAGAATTGTTTAATTAAATCCGATGTAGCACACCAATGCACGATGCCAATCGTAGGGGAAATGAGGCGGGGGAAGGTGTCTATGGGAACTATCTGTACCTTTTGCTCAATTTCTCTGTAAACGTAAAGCTGCTCTGAAAAATAAAGTTATTAATTAAAAGGAGCACTTTGAGAGGTAGGAGGTGGTCAATACAACTGGCCTTTTGCTAGGTGGGGTGGTGGCAAAAGCCTCTGGGACCAGGAAGGCTTCCTGGAGGAAGTGCCACTTAAGCTGAAACCCACAGTAGCGGAAGGGTGGGGTGTGTGTGGCAAGATTACAAAACCACGGGGCTGGAGCTTGGAGAGAGTAAAGGTGAGAGGCTCTGGATGACCCTGGAGCAGTAGCTAAGAGACTGAGCCTGGAGGACATGGGAGGGTCTTCAGTTTTAGCCTAAAACTGAAGTTAAAAAGCAGGGCACTGCATACCCAGACTGTGTGCTGTGGGGACCAGATTGGGAGCGCTGGGGTCCCTGGGGACAGAGGACATCAGATCTGAGCTGGAATTGGATGGACTTGAGGAGCCCAGGGAAGAGAGGAAAATAGTTTTCCTTTTGCGGGGGAACCGCTGGAATCTGGGCCATGAAAGCGTGTGGATTCTTGGGGCACTCACTGCGGGAGCTTCAACACAGACAGAACTTCTGTTTTCTGTTGTCTTATACTCCAGTGGTCCTTCTTGAACACATTCTTTAAGATGTAAAATTTGGCTGGATCATTGGTTTTAACAGTTTTCCTGATTTCTTTCTAGTTTCCATATTTGGGTAGAAGTTCTTCATCTACAGTAACTGTTTCTCCCCTCAGTGGGCAAGCGGAAGTCTAGACAGAAAACTGATGTCTGACTAGAGGCACCAATTATTTGTTAATTGCTAAAACTCTGTGCAAAACAGGCAGTGAGTGGTGGGTTGTTGTGTAGACTGTGGCTGCAGTATCCAGCTATGTGGTCACTGCTGACAGAAAAAAATGCACCATCTGAAAGATGAGAATTGTGTTTTATTTGGTAGACTTTCCGAGGACCTAAGGCAGGGAGACAGCCTCTCAGAATAGCTCTGAAGGACTGCTCCAAAGAGGTAGGGGAGGAGCCAGGATATGTAGGAGTTTTTGCAACAAAAAGCAGGTAGTCGGAACATCAAAAGAGTACAGTTAATTATAGAAAAACCAGCCATATCAGGTTAATGAGTTTAGTGCTCTTCTGTGTATGGGAAGATACTAGAGTCTGGGCTCACTGAAATCAATCCTTTGATCTGCACCTTCACTATGTAGGGCCAGTATCCTACTTTCCTCATCCTGAATCCCCTTAGGGTGCACAGTTGGGGCAGCTGCAGTGGCTCCTGGCTTGATGGCCACAACATCCCATTTACTGATATGAAAGACGGCATTTTTGGTCTATGCCACTGTGGCCACTGGACACTTGAAATGCAATGTGTCCAAATTGAGATGTGCTGTAACGGTTTAGAAGACTTTGTGCCAACAAAAGAATGTGAAATATCTGATCAATAATTTTTATATTGATTACAAAATAGATAAGCAAAAAGTTTCTACTGTATAGCCCAGGGAACTATATTCAGTATCTTGTAGTAACCTATAATGAAAAAGAATAGGAGAAGGAATATATGGATGTCTATGTATGCCTGAAACATCATGTTGTACACCAGAGATTGACACAACACTGTAAATTTTTTATATTGATTACATGTTAAAATGATAATATTTTGGGGTATATTAGGTCAAGAAGATGTTGTAAAAATTAATTTCAACTGTTTCTTTTTCCTTTTTGAATATGGCAGATTAGTTTGCTAGGTCTGTCCTAACGAAATACCACAGACGAACAAGATACCAACAACATGACAATCTCGGAATCACTTTCGAGGTCATTCTTCCCTTTTGTTGAAGGATAACCCATGTTCACTGCTGGATGGCTCCCTTGTTCCATCCTGTAAAATTGTGGAAGTCCACTCACTTCCCTTCATTTTGTCCCATCTGTGTCCCCTTTGGTCCAAGTCTGCAGCATTTCTTCTGGTATAATCCCATCTCTCGTCCTGATTTCCACAGAGATGGCTGATGGCATCCGTGATGCACACCTGTAATCTCTTCATCAGCTTTTTGCCCAGCCACATCCTTGCTAGTCTCCCCAGAATATGCTTTTGCATATTTTGCAATAGGGATAGGCTGAGAATTTTCCAAACCTTCACCTTCTGCTGGGTTTCTTTGCTTCACAATGCCTTATTCCATTTCTCTCTTCTCTCACATTTTACCGTAAGCAGCAACAACAGGAAACTGGGCCACATTTTCCAGATGTTGCTTAGAAATCTCCTAAGCTAAATGTCTCAGTTCATCACATGCGAGTTCTACCCTCCTCACCACCTAGAACATGATTCAGCCCAATTCTTTGTCACTTTGCTACAGGATTGCTTTTCCTCCAGCATCTGGTAGCACGCTCCTTATTTCCATCTGAGTTCTCACCAGAAGCACCTTTAATGACCTGAACAGTTTCTTCAAGGAAATCTAGACTTTTTCTCACGTACACCTCAAAACTCTTACAGCCTCTCCCCACTAGCCCGTCCTAAAGACATTTTCACATTTTTAGATTTTTTTTTTTTTTAACAGCAGCACCTTGTTTTCCAGCACCAAGACAGAGCTGCCACGACAGACCACCACCAGCTAGGTGGCTTAAACAACGGAAGTGTATTTTCTCACAGGACCAAGGGGCTGCCAGGTGTGATTTTTCCAGAGGCCCCTCTCTCTGGCTTGCAGATAGTGGCCTGCTCACTGGTTGCCCACATGGTTCTCCTCTGGGCTCACCCATCTTTGGTGTCTCCCTGTGTGCTCTGATCTCTGCAGACACCAGTCCAATAGGACTAAGGTCACCCTAACAGCCTCGTTTTTCCATAGTCACCTCTTTAAAGGCCCTGTCTCCAAATACAGTCATATTCTGAGCTACTGCGGTGAGGGTTTCACCATATAAATGTTGGGAAGACACAGTTCATCCCCTCACAGGTGGCTGCTAAAAACTTTCAGGTTGCGAATCAGGTTGCATCCACAGCTTGCGTGATTCGTTGGCCGGGCGGCACTGTTCCATGCCTCAGCTGCAAAGGAAGGGCCGCCCCAGGAATTCTCTCTGTAGCCAGAGCTAAGCGATCCAGCTCCCGGTTGTTTCCTAGTTACAAACGGACCTTGCTCCCAGGACCTGGAGTGGGTGGACTTTGGGAGTCTGTGTGCCTCTCGTTTTCCTTGCTGCCTTTTTGACCTGTGACCCCAGTTATTGACCAGCAGGATGAAGCCTGGCAGACACAGGGAGACTGAGCTGTGACTCAGTGTGAGGACGGCCCTCCCTGGCCACTGCGGCTGTGTTTACTGTTCTGGGCCGGCATTAGCTTGCTTGGCCCTGTCCTGACACAGGCTCCTTGTGGCCTCGGCTCACCCTTGTGAAGTCTCTTCTTCCTGGGGAACCGGCCCTTGCCCGCACCTGCCTGTTATTTCACAAGGATGGAGGAGGCCAGATGAAACCAGGCCTATTGTACGCGGCAGACTTCTCCTTTGTCCCCACCTGTCAGAAGTGGGAGGGAGCTCTATGGGGTCTCTTTGAAGGCACTGTTCCCTTTCATTAAGGTTCCACCCTCGTGACCTAATCACCAAAGGCCCCACCTCCTAGTACCGTCACATTAGGCATTTGGATTTCAACACTGGAATGCTGAGGGGACACCAACATTCAGACCACAGCAACTGGCTACATATTTTGCAGGACTTAGAGAAAAATGAAAATAGTTGGCCTCTTTCTCAAAAATTAAGTATTTCAGGTTGGTGACCACATAGCATTAAACCAAGTGGGGGACCATCCTGAACGAGGAACCCTGAACCCTGTGTGGCTGTGCAGTCACGGCCATGAACCTGGCTCTCATTACAACATGAGCCAGATACTGAAGTGGAAGATGGCACTGGGCAAGTGTGGGTAACAACCGGAGCCTGGGTACCACTATGATGTAATTTCCAGCCATTTCTTCCCTTCGGCACTGACTTCCTATACATTTAGGATGTAAAGCATGCCAGCCTAGGGGCTTTGCTCTTGCTCTTCCCTCTGCCTGGAACACATTCCGCTGGATTTTCACCTGGTTCACACGCTGGTACCATAAGTCTCTGATTAAATGTCATTTCTTCAGGAAAAAAACCCCAAAAATCCTCCCTGACAACTCTGTCTAAACGACCACTTCCTATCTGTGGCTTCTTACCCTGTTTTATTTGTCTTACTAACCATCTCCCTAGCTGACCAGATGTCTATGTGATTAGTGTTTCCTGATGGATTTCTCCAGACACGAATGGAAACTGTGTGTGGGCAGGGATTTTGTTTCGTTCACCACTGCATCCTCGGTACCTAGAATAAGGCATGGCCCACATAAGGAACTCCAGAAATAATTAGGTGCGTGGATCGGTGAGTGAAGACTTGTTGCTGCAGGATCCAATACTTCTGCCTTGGGGTAAAAAGCAGTCTCCAGTTTGTTCTGGTCTTTGATGAGAGAGTTGACTTTGGATAGCAGGTGATGTAGGAAGGGCGTCTCACAATCATAAAAGGATAGACAAGATGGGTCGTGTCATGATTACAAGTGTTCTGGTACATTCTGCTCTCCTAAGACCAGTTTCTGGCAAATCCTAATTGTATATTTTGCATATATTTTGTGAGCTCTATTCGGTTCACATACATTATCCCATACGTGGGCAAATTCATCTTCATTTATACCTTGTGGTACATTTCAGAGTGTCTGCTCTACTCACAGACCTGCTTTTTTTCTTTTTTCTTTTCTTCCCCCAGGAGGGGGATTAGGTTTTTAAATTATTATTATTATTATTATCATTATTATTATTTATTATTATTAGAAGAGGCACTGGGGGTTGAACCCAGGACCTCCTGCATGCTAAGCATGCACTCTACCACTTGAGCTATACCCTCCCCCCATCACAGACCTGTGTTCTAAGGACTTCTACCCATAATCCCTACTGAAGGGGTAGGTTCAGGCGGCCATGCTCAGCTCTATCATCTTACCATGTTTGCCACAGATGATTGGGGCAAGACTGGACAGCTGACTCAATGCCAGCTAATTAGCTTGCTGGCCAGTAACCAATCAGCTTCATGCTTAAAAATCTGAACAGAGATACAGAGACTCTAGCCAACTGGTGATGGGTATTCCACCTTGTGGACTCGGGACTGGTTGCTACATTGAGTCCAGAGAAAAGACAATGAAGGCAGAGAGGAAAAAAGACAAGAGACAGTGAGAAATAGTAAAAGAAGGAAGGCCATGAGGCTGCTGAGAAGTGGAGAGACTTTCTTATAGTTTCCTAGTTTTATGGATCAGCTGTATTTTATTTTGCCTTTCTTTTATTTATTTTGTTTTACTATGCCTCTCTTTCTCTATGAAATTACTTTTATATTCTTCTAATAACCCACTTTGGACACCTGACACCCTCATCTTCTAAAATTGAACCAGAAATTAACCAGAAAAACACAACTCCTCGGAAATGTCCCTTTCCAGTTACTCAGATGCTCACTTCAACAATGTTTAATGTAATGTAATGCCATATAATGTATACCAATGCACAGTCATAGGTATTGGAGGAGATAACAACTTAGTCTGCAACAAAACTCATTCTCTTGAGAAAGGATACTAATTTTGTTGGTGGACAGATAATACATACATGCAAATTATGATTAAGTTCCCAGGGAGGGGACAGATCTGTATAGCTCCATTCACTCTTATGACACTGTTACCAGGGTCCGGAACACCCACCTCTACCTGAGTTCCTTCCTCGATCTCCTGGGCCTCCTGGGGATGCCAAATGACAGTCTCTCATCTGGGGACACCCCCTCCCAGCCTGTCTGACAAGAGACTCTGCTTTGACCCCACATCCTAGTAAGATCAGCTGTATGACTATTAAGGGCTCTAATAGTTAGGGCTGCCATAATAAAGCACCTTAGCCTGGGTGGCTTGGACAACAGAATGCACTTCTCACAGTTCGGGAGGCTGGAAGTCAAGCTCCAGGTGTGGGCTGGTTTGGTTCCTGGTGAAGTCTCTCTTCCTGGTTTGCACACAGGGGCTTCTTGCTATGTCTCCATATGACAGTGAGACAGAGCAAGAAAGAGAGACAGAGAGACAGAAAGAGAGAGCTGGAGAGAGAGGCGGAGAGAGCTCTCTCGTGTTTCTTTTCATAAGGACGCTAATCCTATTGGAGAAGGGCCCCCGTCTTATGACCTCATTTAACCTTAGTTACTTCTTTACTCCAAATACATCCACACTGGGGGTTAAGGCTTTACTGGATGAATGTTAGGGGAACACACATAATCAGTCCATGACTGGGGCCTTGTGAAAAATTAAAATGTGAGGCTTCTTATTCAAAAATTATTAAGCATTTCAAGTCAGTGAATGCAGAGCATTCAACCACGCACAAGGCACTTGGCCCGGCATACAGGGTCCAGCGGGCCTCACAGCAGGCTCCCCTGCTGTCTGGCTCCCTGTTTTGATTTAAAGGGATTCGGATTCTCCTGGGATGAAATCCTGGCTTTATGTCTTACTGGCTGTGTGACCCCAAACATGTTTCTTCACCTTTTCTGAGTTTCAGCTGTTTGTCTACAAAATGGGTAGAATAGTAATTACAAGGGTGTTGCCAGAGCTAAATGAAGTGCAAGGAAGCCCACCCCAGGGACCACATGTGAAGTAAGCACGTGCTCGCCCCAAGGCGGTGGGGATCCCTCCCCGGTTTCCTACCTGCTAAGTAACCCGCAGAGCCATGCAGCCCCGTGCCTCTAATGCACAGCTGGACGTACCTCCCTGGCAACAGGTCTGTGGTGTGTGGTAGTGGCTCAACTCGGAGTGTGTTGGGAGAATAATCCATTAAAGAGGGGAGGAATCAATAGCACAATTAGGAATCATTTCATCCTATAATGACGCCAGCTGCTGAAAAGGCCACTGCCCCGGAGCGTTGCCGCTAATGGTGTGTGCTGTCTGCTGCTACAATCAGCCTCCCTGACTTCCTAGGATGCGACATCCTCTTAGGACACCAAGGATCTTGAAAATGCAGCAGATAGACACAAGGCATAAATATCCTGTCTTAATCAACAATGCAGCATAATTTATTAAGAACTTAAAAACATTCTTCCCCAATCAGCTAAACTCCATCAACAATGTACGTTCACTTCTGTGGCTGCCTTCCGTTTGATTTTTTTCTTTTCTTCTTCTCTTTTCTCATAGAAAGAATTGAAAGCACCAGGACAGCTAATTTAGTTACGTCAAGGAAGCCAGAAAAACTGCGTGAAAAGTCTCTCGGAAATTTTACATTAGGAGTGACTAGCACGAAGTATCCAGGAGTCTGTGTACCTGCCACACTTGACCTTGTTAATCATTGTCCTTCGTTATCTTTCACTGAGTGATTCATTCTAGAAACATGCGTTCAGTGTCTACTGTATGTTGGACATTGTATGTGGGGAGCTGTGAAGTTCATTAAAGACAAAGATTATTGACATTTCTCCAGCAGAAAGGCCGATCTCAAGGTCAACTGTGAGCATCTCTTTAAAAGTCACTTGACACTTAAGAAGTTATTTTGTTGGGGGGGGGTGTCGCTCAGTGGTGGTGTGTGCCTAGCATGCGCGAGGCCCTGGGCTTGATCTCCAATACCTCTGTTCAGACAAACAGACAAACAAACAAACTAATTACTGCCCCCTCTGCCAAAAAAAAAAAAAAAAAGAAAAAAGCTTTAAAAAAATTATTTTGTTGTGTTTGGGGGTAAAATAATTAAAACTAAAAAATTAATTAATTAAACTTTTAGAAGTAGAAATGTTGTCTATTAATTTTAGGGTAACTAAAATGTATATTTTATAGTTAAGAAAGAAAAAGAAACACAACAGGGTAAAGTAGAGACGGAAAAGCAGTTTGAGAATCCTGGTCTGATTCTTTGATTAAGTGTCCCTGAAGCCTCTTCCACGTATGGGGAAGTCCCCGGCACAGGTCTGGTTTGGGGTTGAGTGCTCAGTTCATCCTTTCGCCTTTCTTCTTGTTCCTAAATCACTCAGACATCCAGGGACAAGCAATTATTTTTTAAATGGCTCCTGGAGGCTCACCACCCGGCCCCTGCCCCCCACACAAACACACTTCCCTCTTCCGCTCCATCTCATGTCCTCAGGGGGAAAAAGCACTTACAAGTCAATCTATAGGGGTTCAAGCCACATGCCCCGTTCTCATTTTCTAGTGCTCAAGAGGAACAAGAAACATTTGCGTGAAGTATGATGTTGGTGCCCCTGATCGCTGCCTCACTTCTTTCTGCCTCTGAGGCTCTTGAGCAGTGGGGCGTCTCCTCCCCTAGCTATCTGATAAGGACCACAGGTGGCCACCTGCCCGCTGTGGCCCCAACCACTTCCTTTTTCCTGACCCTTACAGAGGAAGCCAAGCAGCGGGGGTACATTTTAAAAGGAAGGGCTCCCCTGCCATTTATCACCATGGCAACAGCGGGGCATTAGCCATCGGTGGTGGTGTCCAATAGGAGGCGTCTCCTACCAGGGTTTTGAGTTACTTTCTCCAATGGCTGGTTGAGAAGGGGCCATCATGACCAGGAAGCCTGGATCAGTAAATAAATAAGGGTAATTAAATCTAATGCTTGACAAATGACACACGCCCATCACTGAGGTCAGGAAAGCGTATCAGTTCTCACATCAGAACTATACTGTTGCAAGTGGTATGGTTTGGGTCCCCACCCCCCGCAGAGTTTTCTTGCATTAACTGTCACTAGAGACAGGATGCCGGATGCAGTGATTATCTACTATTGCCCAAGTCCTCGAATTGCATTCAGTCTAATAGTTTTGCTTACATTTTCATAGCTACTTATTCAACTTGTTGCTTGGGATCAAACTTTCTTTCCTGCGGAGATCTTGAAAGAAGAAGAACACATATCTATGGTTCAGTGTCAGGGAGTGACCACAAAACCTGACCCTCTTCCAGGCCACTTGCCAGTTAATTTACTTTCACATCCAAGATGATCGCTATGCTTAGATACAAATTGCCTCTCCTTTCAGTATTTAAAAATACCTCAAATTTTAAAATCAGTGTGATTTTTACATATATAGCAAATGATTCTAGTAATGATTTACTTTCAGGTCTTCATATTTTTAGAGTAAAGTTGTAATAATCAATTTGATTTGATAACCAATATTAATAAGTGGCTTATAAAAACACCACCTTCTTGTCCTCCGTCCCCATTCCCACTTGCCCTGCCCTCGTGAAATCAGTGAAGAGGCAAAGAATTGTCCATTTCTGGACATACCTGTGGCTTCGAATGCTTCTGCTGTGGTTACGTCCAGCCCACTGTGATGCTTGCGATGCTTTCTCTCAAAAACATTGCTGTGTTTTTTTTTAAACATTTTTTATTGATTTATAATCATTTTACAAAGTTGTATCAAATTCCAGTGTTCAGCACAATTTTTCAGTCATTCATGGACACATACACACTCATTGTCACATTTTTTTCTCTGTGAGTTATCATAACATTTTGTGTATATTTCCCTGTGCTATACAGTGTAATCTTGTTTATCTATTCTACAATTTTGAAATCCCAGTCTATCCCTTCCCACCCTCCACCCCCTTGGTAACCACAAGTCTGTATTCTCTGTGAGTCTATTTCTGTCCTGTATTTATGCTTTGTTTTTGTTTGTTTGTTTGTTTTTGTTTTTGTTTTTTAGATTGCACATATGAGCAATCTCATATGGTATTTTTCTTTCTCTTTCTGGCTTACTTCACTTAGAATGACATTCTCCAGGAGCATCCATGTTGCTGCAAATGGCATTATGTTGTCAGTTTTTATGGCTGAGTAGTATTCCATTGTATAAATATACCACTTCTTCTTTATCCAGTCACCTATTGATGGACATTTAGGCTGTTTCCATGTTTTGGCTATTGTAAATAGTGCTGCTATGAACATTGGGGTGCAGGTGTCATCCTGAAGTAGATTTCCTTCTGGATACAAGCCCAGGAGTGGGATTCCTGGGTCATATGGTAAGTCTATTCCTAGTCTTTTGAGGAATCTCCACACTGTTTTCCATAGTGGCTGCACCAAACTGCATTCCCACCAGCAGTGTAGGAGGGTTCCCCTTTCTCCACAGCCTCTCCAGCATTTGTCATTTGTGGATTTTTGAATGATGGCCATTGCTGTGTTTTTGATGGAACCATGCAAGATGATGCTTTCCTTCAACAAACTCCAGAATCCTGGCTTGAACACAGAACATCGTACCCTTCTAAACTCAAGTTTTAAAAGTGCGCTGATGTGTTTCCTTATATGATTTTTCCCTGGACATCCCTTGGCTTGTGTCAGTCATCCTAAATTTTTTTGCCCTCCACCCAAATGAAGAATAATTAATCTCAGAGAAGGAAAAGGTGCTCTTTTTCTGAGAGATGAGTTGCTTAAAAGAGTGTTCTACATTTATTTTCAGGCAGTGCTTAAAAAGCCAAGGGAAAAGGATAAAGATATGAATAGTTAATAACATTTGTTTCTGGATGCCAAAAATACATGTGTGTGTACGTATAGAAAATTTGACAAAGTATAAAACAGAAAATTTGATAATGAATAAAACAGAATTTGAAAAAAATACAGAAAAAAAGTAAAAATCACTTGAAACCAGGTAACGCCTCTTTTGACACTTTCATTCGCTTCCATCCACACTGACACAGATTCACAAATTCACACATCCTAGTTCTGTGTGTACATTCTTACTAAAGAAGAAAGGTTAACTATTCAAATGCTTTCGTCCCTGTGCTTTGAACTTTACAATAAACTGTGAACATCTTCTCCTGAGGTAAATATAGCAGCCATCTCTTGTCTCTTCTTAAGGATGAATCATCACTTACTTCCCCAGTGTCCTCCTGTTGGAAATGAAGCCATTTTCCTTCCTTAGGCATCATACACGTTTCTGTCTCATGATCATCTTGGCATTGAACGTCAGTGATTTCTTTAAGATAAATTCCCAGAAATGGGACTGCAGGGGCAAATGTCACGCACGTTCTTTAAAGCTGTTAATACCTATTGCGTAGTTGCCCAGAGAAGATGGTACCATTTGCATTCACGTAAACAAGTGGAGTGCCTATTTCCACACTTTTATGGTCAGCATTAATAATGGCGCAATATGAAATGTGCCAAGCACTGTGTTAAGGGTTTTAAATACATTTTTCCCCGCTTGGTTCTCATTCCATTCTCTACAGTAGTATAGCTGTCTTTTTTCTTTCTTTTTTTTTAAACAGATGTATAAGATAAAGCTTAGAGAGCTTGAGTTAATTTGACCAGAATCCCATGACTTTGGCTTTGAGTCCAAAGCCTGACTCTCGGCCACTGCTGATGCATCAACATTTATTGACCACCCACTAAGTGCAAGGCATTGTGCTGGGCACCATGGGGGCACCTGATAGAGGTGACTCAAGAATGATCTCTAATCCAGTGGGGGAAGAAAAAAGAGACATTGGTGAGTATATAATAAAATACAATCACACCAAGTTATGTAATCATGACAGCAGGAAAATCATTTGGGATGCAAAGGAAAGGTGGTTACAAGTAGCTGAGAGAAATGGGAGACACTTTGAAGGGAAAGGAATTATTTGAGCTGGCTTTTAAAGACATGAAGTGTTTATCCAGGTAGTAAGAGGTAGTGAGAATTTCAGGAGCAGGACTAACTTCAAGTCATGGCAATGGGGGGACTCAAGGTGGCTAAGAGGAAGAGCTTGATGTAGTGAAGGGGTGATGGGAAATGGACGTAAAGATGTAGTTGGAAGGCAAATCATGGAGGTCTTTGCTAGATTAAGGAGACTGGATTTGATTCTATAAACAATGGGAGCTTTGTTGGATGTTTTTAATAAGGAGATACGATTCATATGCCAAAGATAATTCTGAGAGTCATTTGAAACATCTTAAAGCAGAAGGAACTCGAGATGGGAAGTTAGGTAAGTGTCGAGAAGAGGATACATGATGTTTAGGTAGAATCAAGACTTGACATTTGACTGGATATAGAGGCTGAGAGGGGAAGAATTAAAGGTTTCTCCAGGGTTTGGCCCTGGGTCAGATGGCGGCCAGGATGCCGTGATCAAAAGCAGGATGGACATTAGGAACATAAAACTGGTTAGGGAAGAGAATGGAATCAAGTTTGGAACCAACTAAGCCTGAAGTCTAGTGTATGGATACTAGAGCTCTGCCCTTGACCTTGAGAGAGAGTTTGATTTCGGAAATAAATGTAAGCATTATCCATAAGGAGACAATAGCTGAAGTCAAGAACTTGTATATTACTTGTGAGGGAAGAAGAGAAGAGAGGAGGGTAGATAAGTTCCTTGTACACTTTGAAAATGGAACCAAGAAGATAAATGAGCCAAAGAAAGTGAGGAGCAATCATCAGAGGGAAAGAAGGGCAAGACAGATTGTTCTGAGCTTGGGAGGCCAAAGAAAAAGCAACGTTCAAGAGCAGAGGTTGATGAAAAGTGGGAAGACATGGCTTTGCAACTTGGGTGAGAAGACGTCCCAGAGGGTCTCAGGGGCTGAAACTGGGCCTTGAGACTTGCAAGAATCACGTTACACATGGTCCTTTGAAGAGTCCCCTCCACAGAATGCTAGGGAAGGAGCCAACACAGGAAGGGATTTGAACTTTGCTGGAAAATGTGGAAGCAGTAATAGAAGATTGTAAACATACCCCTCCATCTAAAATACATATATAATGTACTTTACATATTTGTTTACAATTATAACTGTGCTTATAAGCTGAAGACAAGGAGCCAGTCGAAGCATCAGGCAGAGGATGGAGATACAGGGCAAGAGAGAGTTAATTGCTAGGAAAGGCCCAAAGGAGATGGGAGAGGGAGAACCAAGGGCCCAGGGGACAGGGTGAGCTACTGAAATGACAGGTCTTCTGGAGGAGGAGAAGGGGGGAAGGGCGATTAAGATCGGTTTCCAGGTGGAGGGGAAAGTGAAGGACAGAGTTGTCCTGGATTCCCTCTAGTTTTTGTAAAGAGGGAGATAAAGTCATCCGAGGAGCCTGGGGGCCAGGGAGAGGGTGGGTGGGGTCCTGAGGGCGGTGATGTGGGGCAGCTGTCTTAACCAATGCAGCATCCTCTGCCTTTTGTTTATTCTCGGCAAGACCAGCGATGGGAAGCACCCTTCCCTTAAGAGTCCTAGCTCGACTTTTTTCTATAAAGAGCATTCTGCTGCAGGGGGTTAAAGAACAGAGAACAGAGGCCAGAGCAAAGGATGGGACAGGTGTTTTCACACAGGTACTGTTTGTTAAAGTGTTTATGATGGATTGAGGGTCCTCCGCACCTCAACTCCTTTGCAATAAGAAGGTGATAAAATATCACTTTGCTTTGCAAAGTGGTATGTGAGGATGTGAAAAGCTTTTCTGTATTTTGCATTCCAAGCCTTTTATGTAAAACGAGATTTGCACGTGGGCTGAAACTGAAAGGAAATATGCACAACTGACAGTAATTATACGGGAATGATAATTATTTAACTATTTTTTCTATATTTGAAAAGCATATATATGCCCTTGGCTCTGTAGTTTTTTAAGCATAAAGAAGGTTTTAAAAATTACCCTTTTAGTGATAACGTTTACTGTCTCTTTGTGAACGTTTGAGGTTTAATTTTGACATAGGCGTTCAGACGCTCGTGAGTCTCATGGTAGCAGAATGAGCCTTTTCTGTCTGTCTTGAGCTAATTCTGCAGAAGCTTTTGACTCAACTATTCATGACCTATTCCAGGAAACACATTATGAAGGAGCCAGCAGATAACAAATCTCCAACTGAGGAAGAATTGCTTCTGGAAACTGCAGAGCAGGAGATAAGGTTTAGGCCATGGGAGCTGACTTTATCCAACCCCACACTCGAGTGATATAGTGGGCTCTGAGTAAGCTGTGTACACAGAACTGATAAACTCTGCACTAAATTAATTAAGAACTCTATTGCTTCAATAGCTTGTCTTCAAAGACCAATGACTAATACCAGGATTTATTATGCGAACCACAAAAAATTGGCTATGTAAATTTTATAATGGGAGCTCTAGGGTCGTATTAATTCATCTCTAGATTTGTTGATATTTTTGGTATCCAAGCTACATTGTGTAGAATTAATGGATCATGGGGGCCCATGGATCCTCTCCTAAGCAGAATAGTAAATCTGGCCACCGAGCTTAGAGTTTGCAAAGTGTTTTAACAAAAACTGTGTCACTTGAGTGTCACAACATCCCCGAAAAGGAGATAAGACTAGTCACAATTTACAGATGTACATGCTGGTTTATTACAGTTCTGCTTCTGCTTCCTGTCCAAGGAAGCTTAGCTCAGGACTTTAAACTTCAAGTCCAACTCTTCATCTTCTATGGCCCCAAAGCACTGAGATCTTATTTGATTTTTTCCCTTTCGTTTCCTCCCTTCCTCCCTCCCTCCCTCCCTCCCTCCCTCTCTCTCTCTTCTTTCTTTCTTTCTTTCTTTCTTTCTTTCTTTCTTTCTTTCTTTCTTTCTTTCTTTCTTTCTTTCTTTCTTTCTTTCTTTCTTTCTTTCTTTCTTTCTTTCTTTCTTTCTTTTCTTTCTTTCTCTCTCTCTCTCTCTCTTTCTCTCTTTCACTGAGACTCAGAGAAGCTAACTGACTGTACTGCCAACTACTGATGAAACTAGAACTAAATTTGGACCCATCATCCTGGCTAGGGCTGTCCCTCCATGTTCCTTGGAGTAGAGGACAGGTTCTAAATGCCACTCCATGACAATTCACACGTGTGGTTTCTCTGTCTTTCTGTACCAGTGGGGAGAGCTGTGCACACACAGAAAGGCCAGGGCAGAGTGAACATATGAGCACAATAGGACAGGGACAGCCGTCCTGCCACCATCAGTCTTGTCTTGGCTCCACCCTCAGCTCTGCTTACTGTGCTAGGTCTTGGAGGCTCTACCACCGTCATACCCGCTACTTTTCCTCCTGACCGTAGTTGACTTTTCTAGTAGAAGGCTGGACAATGCATGTTTCATTCTGGTCTCACCACGTATCCTCCCACGGTGGGTTGGATGGAGTCTGCTGCTCCAGGGTCAGAATGGGATCCTCAAGCTGGAAGCTCCCTGGCTTAGATGCTGGAGTTGGTTGCTATACTTTTCAGAATCACTCTGGGCACTCCCAGGCAGAGTCCAGTGTTTGCAGTCAGAAAACGATGACATGATGAAAATGCTTGCCTCTGTCTTCTGGTGCTCGTGTGGTGGCCCTTCTCTATGTTACGAATCTACAGGTGAAGTAGATGCGTTGAGCAGTATTGACATCTGCAAGTTAACAAGAGAACTGACAAACAGTTCTCTAAGTCTTGGTTGTACCAGTTTGCCTAGAACTGCCCAAGACTTCTGGGTTTCCACCACTGTTGTCATCATGACTGTCATCATAAACAATCACTGCTTCCCCTGGCGGGAGCTATTCTAAACATGCTACATGTGTTCATTCACTCAATTCTCACACCAATCCCAGGCAAACACCCATTTTGCAGAAGAGGAGACAGAGGCACACAAGGTTTGGATGATCTGCCTACGGCCGTGCAATTTATGAATGGAGCTGGAAGTGGATGCCTAGTAACCTGGCCTGAGCCTGTCCTGCTAACCATTGCTCTAGGTTGTCTCTCTCAACAGCTTGTATTATACCACTTTATATTTTTGACAAAAAGATGGGTGTGAAATGTTCTTTCCTTGTTGTTTTACTTTGTATACACCTGCTTTCTGGTATATATAAATGAAGACTAGCATCTTTTTGTGTGTTTATTGTCTACCCAGATTTCTTCTCCCACACACGGCTTGTTCATAATCTTTACCAATTTTCCAATCATGTTGTGTTTTTCTCTTTGACTTTGGCTAGTGTGTCATTTATGTATTGCCACATAATGAATCACCCCAATGTAGTGGCTTATGACAGCACTGGTACCTTTATTTTGATGTCTCATAGTTCTGAGTGTTGACTGGGAATAACCAATCAGGGAATGCTCACCGGGGGCCTCTCCTGAGAGCAGCTGCCGTCAGCTGGTGGCTGGGGCCGGAGCCAACTGAACGCTCATTCATTCACTCACATGTGGTGGTGCTACCGGTCATTGACTGGAATCTCAGCTGGGGAAGCCAGTGGGATATCCACCTGCAGGTTCCTCGAAGCACAGTGCTGGGGTTTCAGGGATGAGCATCACAAGAGATCGGAGCAGAAAGGGCATGATGCTTTTTATGATCTTGCCTCAGAGTTGGCATAGCCTCACTTCCAGCCTGCTCTCCTGGTCAAGGCAGACACAAAGCTTCACCCAGGTCCAAAGGGAGGGGTCACAGGCTCTGCCACTCCACAGGGAAAGAGTCAGTGTCTTTGTAAGTAGGATGTTTGCGGTGGGGTACGTCATGGCAGCTGTCTTTGGAGGCCTCCCTCATTAGCAGAGAGTAATAATAATGCCATCAAGTCTTTGCTTGTTTTTTTTTTTGAAGTTTTTACTAGTATCTTTTGATACAGTTTTAATTATAATAGAGCCAGTTTTATCAACCTTTCCCTTTCTGGTTTGTACTTCTTTATTGCTTTTTCTAGGACATCATTATTTTACCTCCTAATTTTATTCATATATATACACACATACCAGTTTTCTTATATTTAAGATTTTAATTTGTAGGAAACATATTTCTCTACATAGTGTAAGGTAGGGCCCCATTTTTTTATTTTCTCTTTCCATACAGACAGTTAGTTGTTGAAACTTGGGTATTTACTATACTTTTTCTTTCTTTTTTAAAAAAAAATTATTTTCTCTACTTCTATTTGAGTTAAAAAAATTTCCTCACACCCCTCCCCCCAATTTATGCCATTTCCTGCTTTGGAAAGTATGTGTTTTATTTTTATTTTTAGTGATTACACTCATAATTTTAACAAGTAAACGTAATACAACAAAATTTAACTTTTATCTGCAACTCTACTTTATCTCCCAAATATGAAGACCTTAGAAGGTCTTCACTGTAATAACCCGCAATAGTCTATGTTGTTATGGTGTAATATTTTATTTTTTCTTGTTTCTATAGAAATGGAAATCAGTCACTATTGTCACTGAATCTATTGCCCATGTTTATTAGTGACATCTGTTTGCTTGCAAATGTCTTTGTTTGCTAATTTTTAAAAAATCTCACCACATCCTTCTGGGTTCAACTTCCTTCTTCATACAGAGTATGTTTTAATAGTTCTTTCAGTAAAGACCTAGACATATAAACTCTCTCAATGTTTTTGTAGGAAAACCTCTCTGTCATTTGAAGACATCATTTCATTCTCTTTTTTCTTTAATTGAAATGTGGTTGACGTACCATATCATGTCAGTTTATGGGGCACAATATTACATTCTCTTCTTGCTTCTATAGTTGTGATCAGAATTTCCTCCCAATCTGACTGCTATTCATGTGTGGGGGTTTTATTTGTTCATTTCTTTGTTTGAATACATTTTCTTTGTACATGGTGTTCTCCTGTTTCACTCTGTTTAGTCTAGATGTGGATATTCTTTTCATCTGACTTGGATTTATTTAATCTCGTGACTTATCTCTCATCGATTCTGAAAAATTCTTCACCATTTTCTCTTCAAATATTACTTCTTCCTCATTCGATTTCCTCCTTCTTGAAGTCCAGTTAGATTCATGCTGGGTCTTCTCATTCTGTCTACCACATCTCTTAACTTACCCATTTCCATGCCCTTATCTCCCTGTGATTCATTCTGTATAATTTCCTCTGCGTTGACTGTCAGTCAGTTCACTAATTCTTCCTTCAGCTTTGTCTAATTTGTTGATTAACCCATCCACTGAGCTTTAATTTTCGTGTCTTATCATTTATTTGGTCATTATTAAAATTTACTTTTTTGGTCTATGAAATATTTTATCTATTGATTTTTATTCCTTCATATCTTTATTTTAGAATCTTAAATTTACACTTCTTTCCAGATATTTTTTCCTGATGTCTTTACATGTCAAATATTTCTGTTGAGTCTTCTACATTGTTTAGAATAAAGAATTTGTTGGTGTGTTTTAAAATTCCTTACTGTGCACTCATTTTCAGTGAGCATAATATCCTCTGTGATCTGGGTTAAGGAAAGTTCCTCTAGAGTGATTTTTAACTTGCTTATATCAGGTACCCCAGCACCTCACAGGCTGGGGAAAACTTTATGTTAAATTCTCATTCTGACAATTTGTAAACCACAGAGGTAGTGGGATGCAATCTCAACCTATATATCAATCTGTAGGGTTTCAATTTTTCTTGGGGATCTCTTTTTGACCACAAAGATCTGAGTACAGATAATCTCCCTTATAATCTTGATTAACGAGGTACAGGAGAATCAGGGTGGGGTCATTTGAGAACTCTGACTTAATGCAAATGACTCAACGTCAACATCCCACCTTGGATTGACCAAAAACCTGATCCCTAAGCCCTGGGAGGCATGATTCCCAAGTCATTAGAATCTCCCTCCTCCAGAACCCTTTTCTCTCATTCTGTCGCCAGGCTAGCTACAGTTTCAGTTCCAACACTCACAGACATTGCTTTCAGTTCCCTCTTCATTTCTGGAAACTGTGATTTTTCTTTCTTTCTTTTTTCTTTCATACACAGTTATATATTTAACTCATCATTAGTACTAACTTGGCATTTCTACTGTTCATGAGCAGTGGATGGGGACATGGGACGAGAATCAGAAGATCAGAGCATCTCTGAATGCAACCCCAGAAAGCACAGAGATTGCTTTTTTCAGTCCCGCCTCATTGGTTTGGTTCCAGACAGGTGCCTGTCCATGTAGCAGGAATGCTAAATAATAAATAGTTTAGTTATAATATCAGGAAAACACTCCTATGATCTACACGATAGTGACTTATTGACAGAATCAATCCACCTTTTAAATTTTGAATTCATCTCTGTCTAGATATCCTATGAGAGAAGAGATGGAAAGTAAATATTTCCTATTGTGTTTGTCCTGACCACCTCTTTTATAATAATGGCTGACACTGATTGAACATGACTGCCTTCCTTGTGCAGGGTGTACACTCTAAAGGGTGTGTAAACCTCACAACAAGTTTATGAAGTTGGTTTCATAGTTGGTTCCATTTTACAGATGACAAAATTGAGACACAGAGACATCATGAACCACTTTCCTCTCTACTGCTTCATTTCAATTGGCTTTTCATTATGTAAACAAAGTTTTGACAAAATAAATGCTGACTTTGAGGCTCTGAATATAGGCATTTTTGGTATCTGTCTTGAGCAGAGAGCAAGATACCCACTCTTCCAAGGTTTAGATATCTGAGGTCTAGACCTATGGCCACCTCATGAGAGTGGGCAAAACTGCACCTTCTTAGGTATATTTTCCTCATTTTAAAAAAAATCATAATATTTGTCATATCTACCTCATAGGGTTGTCAGGGTGATTAAATGAAAAATATATAGAAGTTCTTTGTAAACTGTAAAGTGCTGTGCAACATATAAGCCACTATCAGTGTGAATGGAGCACAGCTTCGTTTTCGTTTTACTTCTGATATGAATCCAAGTGAAGGCCATGGTCCTGGCAGAGGACAGTGAGCGTAGTGTCTGGGTTAAAGGTGTGGGGTGGCTGCTGGCTCTCAGGTGCTGCAGGCTGTCAGTGATGGTGACAGAATATTCCATCCCTGCTTCCATCTGAGGACCCCAACGAGGAGCTTCCTTCAGCTTAAATCCAGGTCTAGCCTGGATTTGTTGGTTATACTTTTAAAGCAAATACTAATACCTTTTATTCCAAAATGTTTTGATAAGAATTTGTGAGTCTTTTCTTAACATAAAGGTTAATTTTTAAGCAATGTTATGTATTTTTATTATTTCCCTCCCACCAGGCAATCACTACATTCTTTACAATTAAAACCAGAAATTTTTAAGAAGTTTATTGTACTTAAGTCTATTTATAAATGCAGACCCAAACAAGTCTGCTTGTTCTAAGTCTGCCCAACAACGCGGGCAATAAATATTTCTGTATTTGTTTTCAGAGTCCATCTGAGCGGTCAGACGAGTTTGATTTAGGCTTAGTTCCCTTGGAACAAATACGTTTCCTTTTCCTCTTACTACTATCATGTTTTTCCAAGCACACTGGCTCCCTCTCTGAAAGGCCCTCAGACCCCATTATTAACTAGCCCACTTTGCTGGGGAGTATTATGTCCCATGTTAACAAAATAGATGGGAACATGTCGGGTTATGAGAAAAGACAAATTCTGCCCTGAATAGTGTTTGTGTATTCATTCATTCACTCAGTGATCCAGCCATTCAACAAATACATATTCAGTGCTAAACTCTGGGTCTGCTGTGAAGGAGACAGGATCTCTGCTTTTATGGACCTAATTAATATTTTGGTGGAAAGCAGATGCGAAGCAATCACTTGCATCATTTACTCCTTTGCTAGGAAACTTTCTTTTTTTTTTTTAATTGAAGTATAGTTGATTTACAATGTTGTGTTAGTTTCTGGTGTACAGCAGAGTGATTCAGTTATACATAGATATTCTTTTTCATGATAGGTTATTACAAAATATTGAATATAGTTCCTTGTGCTCTACAACATGTCCTTATTATCTATTTTATATATAATAGTTTGTATCTGCTAATCCCAAACTCCTAAGTTCATTTGTATCATATTTTAGATGCCACATATAAGTGATACCATATGATATGTATCTTTGTCTGACCTATTTCACTTAGTCTGATGATCTCTAGGTCCATCCATGTTGCTGCAAATAGCATTATTTCATTCTTTTTTATGGCTGAGTAACATTGCATACTAAAACTTCTTTATGCGTTCATTTGTCGATGGACATTTAGGTTGTTTCCATGTCCTGACTATTGTAAACAGTGCTGGTTATCAGCACTGGGGTGCAGGTGTCTTTTCGAATTAGAGTTTCCTCTGTATATATGCCCAGGAGCGAGATTGCTGGATCATATGGTAGGTCTACTTTGAGGTTTTTAAGGCATCTGCATGCTGTTCTCCGTAGTGGCTACAAGGACACTTTCTTAAGCCGTTTGCAGTTTCAGGTGTGTGCAACTCCTTGGGAAGAAATGGAGGCCAGAACTGAGTGTTTGCTGGGAGTCCGTGTGCCAGGAAGAGGCACTTTCTGAATAACTTTCACTATTTGGAAAGTTAGTCTATCGGGAGAGTTGTAGCTATTCCATGGGGAGAAGAGTAAGTAAGCTAAACTGTGTTTGAGTTTGGGGAAGAGAATTGAAAGTGGCAAGTATTTGTATTTTTCTGCTGCAAGTCAGTTAAGAGAAAATAGAGTTTAAATTTCAGAGAGGATTGAGCTCAGACCTGGGGAAAGCATATCTAGAAAGTGTGAGACGTTTTGGACTTCCTCCAAGGAGGTGTTGGGCACAGAACTACAGAGACGAGTCATGGAATTTGAAGGTGAGGGTGCGCTAAGGTCATGGAGTGGGGTCCCAGCCCCAGGGGTGCTTTGTCTTTCTGGGACCACTCTTCAACTGTTCCACCTCTAGAATATGTTGAAGGATGTGTCTTGAGCTTCAACAAGTTGCAACACTCATTTCCTTTAACATTCACCACAGCTGGATCTTGCGTTTTGTCTTTCTTAGAAGTATTTGATTTTTTCACAACATTTTCCATTTTTATCTATGATGACCTATCTCTTCCTGTCACAGCCGGAAACATGATACCAGGATTAGGCAACTCTCCAGTCTCTTTCCCTTGGGTAAGGTCTGAAACATAACCCTAGCCCTTCTGTTGTCTCTGCAACACTTTCTCACTTTCTAATTTTGTGGAGGAAAAAGAATCCATTTACTCTTAAAATGAATGTGTTTATTGAAAACCTTTATGTATTATACTAATTCCTCTTGGTCTTTTTGGGGTGAAAAACCATTCACACATCACGTGGCACTTCTGGCTGTAATCTCCGGCTAATTAGTTTGGTGGTCTTTCATTGTTAATTTTGGAGAGAAAACTAACTACAGTTAGTTTTCTTTATTCTAAAATTCTGCTGATTCTAGTAACACTGACTTCCTGTTTAGTGTAGAAAACACAAGAAACAAAAAAAATGCATTTAGATTTTAGTTTTAAGAGGCTGAAAAGTGTCATAAATTATCTGAAGAGTGGGAAATCAAACCAAAAGAAGATGTTTACTGAAGCCACAGATGACCGTGTCACAGAGACACTGCTGCCCACGTCTGAGACAAGAAAGACCTGCACCCATGCTGCTTCAGAAAGCAACGAGCAAGATCAGTGCTTTGGAAAGTATGCATTTAGGACAGTACAGCTATTGGCACATCCCTGATGCTAATGTGGTGACTAAGATGGAGAACTCATTACATGTCACGTAAGTCACTGAGCAGCCCGACTTCCTCAGAGAGCCTAGGAAATGCGCTTCATCGCAGAAATAAAGCAACTGAGAATGAGCCCTGTCTGGGTGGGAAGTCCAACCCTCTGCGTTCCCGGTGACCTCCTCATACTCTAAGTGTTTTTTAGGGCTTTACAATATGGAGAGGAGGTTTTTGAGCTACTAATACATGAGACGGCTTTTGATAACCAGTCACTCAAGTGAACCAGTCACTCAATTGAGTAACTAAATGAAATGGAGATCTCACTTTACTTTGGCATTTTCAGTATTCACAGCCTGGCAACAGAAGTTAATTAACTACTAAATTAATCAATTCTTTAATAAAGCTATTACATTTCTAGAAGTTTCTTAAAGAAATTAGTTTCTTGAAAACAATATAAAAACCAAGCCACCTTTATGCTGCATTTTATTTCTTTCAGTTACAGTCTTCATTTTTAACTCAGATTTTTACTGGGCTAAATATACTATGTCAAACTTTCATTGTGCATCATTCTTTATGGGTGTTATCAACACTTCAGGGAAAAAAAATCCTAATTTGCATTGGATAATTAACTTGAATTGGATAACTAATTTGTAGATATGAATATGATTGAGCTTTTCTAGGCAGACCATTATATCTGGGTGGTTTCTTTTGGAAGCCCTAGTTATAGAAAAGTAAGAAAAATATTTTCTATCTGCTGGAATTCTGCATCAGAGTCATGCAAAGCAATACTGGAAAGTACAAAGTGCTGTGGTTAATTTCTTCCGCGTGAACTTAAAATTTCAGGGTTTTTTTTTTCTGTAATTCTAGGAATTAACATTGTACAACACCACCTTTAAAGGAGATTTTGAGTAAACAAAGATTATCCTGCATTTTGAGATCTTTTACACTTCCAGAGAGCCTGGCCATCATGCAACTCTTATGGGAAAACAGTGCCATGAACTTTTGGCACCGTGACACTCCTGACCCAGAGAAGCAGACCGAGGTCCTCTTGCGAATCCAGAGGCCAGAGAGATTGAAGAAATAAGAAGTCCGTTTTAAGCACCTGCACATCCTCAGAAGTTGTGAAATGCCAGAACCTGCAAAAACTGACTTCCCATCCTGACTTCTAGGAAATGTTTTGGTCTCATCAGAATCAGACTTGTGATCTCAGTTCACCTCTTTTCTACTTTTTCTTCCCCAACTGCCTTTTCCTCCTAAAAGGACTCCACCAGGTCCTAAAGCTGTACAGCTCTGCTCACGATATCGTCAAATGACTTCTGTATCATGTACTCGAAAGTTGTTAAGAGAGTGGGTCTTAAGTGCTATCACCACACACACACAAAAAATGGAAATTACGTGAGACAGTGGAAGTGTGAACTAAGCTTACTGTGGTAATCGTTTTGCAATATATATATATATACATTTTGCAATATGTACATGTTATACATCAATAATATCTCAAGAAAGCTGGAGAAAATGAATGACTGCTGCATCATTTCTCCTTATTCTATCATATGATCAATTGAGGTTCCACTTAGATGTGTGACGCGTACAGGTGCAGCCTCAGTGAAAGGATTTGGGACTTTCTGCTGATTTACAGCTCATCTTAGTAAACCTTGGCCTCAAAGTATTTGATAACAATTGAGATGCAGAGAACACATGACTTCAATGTGAGCAAATCTATTTGTTCATTTATTCTCCAAGACACTCAGCCTTATGTGTGTCTGCAACATTGCTGGGAGAGAGAAAGAGGAAGGAGGGGATGAGAGAATTTCAAAGATTGGATGTTGTAAGCATATTTCTAGTCATTTAATTTACCAGGGTTCTAGAGTTTCTCAATTTTCTTCACATGGGTGTGTGGAGAAACCAGAGGAAATAAAATGAAAATGTTTACGTTAGGAAATCAGGCAGTTGGGTATTTTCTTCTTGATACTATACTTCTGTTTTGGGATAATGATGATGATGTGTGTGTGTGACTGAGACAGACAGACAGACAGACAGACAGAGTCAAAGAAGGGAAGAGAAGGTGGAAAAGCAGAAGATGGGAGACAGAGAGGAAGACAGATAAAGGAGAAGAATGAATCTTTGTTTTATTTCAGAGAAAGAAATTGCTTTCAAAATGTAGCAAAAAGTTTCATTAATTTACTTCGGTGTAAAAAGTGTACAGTTAACAGAGTGTCAGTTTCAGACACTTGCAAATATGCTCAGTTTCTAGGCAGGAGAAAGGAGCTGAGTGCCCCTTAGCGTGGCTCATGGATGGAAGCAACTAGTAATTAGCAACAGGGGTTTCTTATTTAGCAGGATGCAAGAAGACTGTAATGACGGTCCATGGAATTGATGGGGGTGCCAATATTTTGTAAACATTCTCTTCTGATGATGATGATGATGATAGCTATTTACTGAGCACTTGATCCATACCTGATACTAAGCACTTGATATCAGTTGACTCACTTAAACCTCGTAGCATCCCTGGCAGTTTCCTTCTCATTCCACTCCAGTTCTTGTACTAGACTTTTCTTTGATTTAAAGATGAGAAAACAGACACCCAACGATAGTGGGGCTGAGCCAGAATTCAGACCCAAGCAGCCAGGCTCCTAGGCTGAGCTCTACTCACCCAGCTGTGCTTGCCTCCAGCTCTAATTTCTGATCTCAGTTTCGCTGTTTGTTGGAAGCTGACACTCTTGTGGTCCTTGGCAACAGCTTTTTATTTGCATCATAACAGTGGCCCGTGTCTTAGGAGAAGTCACACTGAGAGGACTCCGGGTAACTGCGTCAAGACATCGTGGCCACTTAAAGACAGAAGCAGCCCGTGTCTTGAGTGAGTAAGAGATGGAAAATTGTACTGGCTGTTTTAGGTCATGTCTCTACGTCGGAGGAGAGGGGTGGTACAAAACCTGTTATCATGGGAGACGTCTGAGCCAGGAAGACTGCTCAAATGCAAAGGAGGACAGCGTGGCATTAAATGCTGCTCCTGAGTCTAGACCAGGCAACTCAGCTGTGCAGGGCGGGGTGTGGGGGACCCACGAGGCCCCCAAGTCCACCTCCCACCCACGTTCCTCCTTGGCCTGTTTGTCCAGGCAGCCTTTCTGAAAGGCTCTGCATTTAATTCTCAAGC
This sequence comes from Vicugna pacos, assembly GCF_048564905.1. NCBI lineage: Eukaryota > Metazoa > Chordata > Mammalia > Artiodactyla > Camelidae > Vicugna > Vicugna pacos. The sequence goes on along the minus strand of NC_132987.1, from coordinate 116,069,535 downwards.
TTGACACTTCCACATTTAATCCCAAGCCCAGGAGCTGAGGGGAAGCGAGAGGGAACCGTTGAAAGCTGGCTGTCCCTGCGGCTCCCTTCTGTCTGGGTTAGTTTCACTTTCCCTCAACCCTGAATTGACATTCTGCTGAGACTTGAAACCTGTAAGCCACTCTGAAGTTGTCCCTGCAGTTTTGCCCACGTCTTTATAGATTTATGAGTGGCTTATAGAGGATACAGCACTGTTCTTCAGAGTGTGTGACGGGTGTTTAGAGCAGCACTGGCTGTCGGGTCAGATGAGGTTGTGGGTAAAATGCAAGATCCCCAGGCCTCCCCACCCCCACCCCCCAAAATGAATCAGCACGACAGAGCTGGGAGAGGCTGGGAGTATGTCTACTCCAAATGAAGACCTTCAGAGGATCCTTGGCACAAGGTAGTTTGCAAATCATCCCTTGACAGGTTTGCTGGTTCATGGAAATAAACTTCTCTGCTAACAATTATTAAATGAGTTTCTCAAGTACTGCTGAGATGGGTCAACATCAAGGCCATGCGCATTGATGACTAGCTGCTCCCATGAGCAGGGTCCAAGCTCATCAAATAAAATTCACACATGCCTGAAATTCACATATGCCAGGAGCAGGGTCCAAGCTCATCAGATGAAATTCCCATATGTCAAGAACAGGACAGAATCTCTCATTGGCCTTCTCTAGTTGTACCCCAAACTGCTGGAGATGGGGTTTTTGAGCGAGTATTCAGGTAATCATTCTTTTCCCCTTTCACAGACTTTGACTCATAGACACTTGCTTAAAACCTTTCGAAATAGTCTTTAATACTAATCTGGGCTTTCCAAACTTTTAAAGAAATCACCATGCTTACAAAACCTTAAATATTTGTAAATCTTTGCAGACCGTATGGGTAAATTTTGATAGCACAAACTAAAACAATACTGACGCTGTGGGAAATTTCCATCAAGATAATTAGTTCTCCTCTATGGAATGGAGTGATTAAAAACATGAATCGAAGTGTTGTTTATTTTATTCATTTAGGAGAAAGAAATACAGCCTCCCTAAATGTCTGGTATTTTAATGGGAAGAATATGTATTTTGAGAATTAAAAAAAAACTTAAAATTAATGTTTCAGAGTTATTTCACATACGTGGAGGAAGAGCTTTGCATTGCAACTACAGGGTAAATTAAGAATAATATTGGCAATGCTGTTTTGGTTTCCCGATAGGGTTCATTTGTGAATCTTTCTTTAATTTAGTGTTGTAAAGTCCATCCTGGATTAACCGGTCCTACAACATCTGGAGACTAATGATTTCAAACACAGTCACATGCACGGTGGTTAAACTGGAGAAAGGGTTTAGAGAACTCAGTATTGCTTGAAGCAAGGGTTACTAAATACTGCAGGAACTACATTTACAATAAAAATATACTCATTTATTCCCAATTCAAATTGAACTGGCCATACTTTTTATTTTTCTCTTCTTATTTGCTCAATTTGTCAAGCCCTCTCACTGGTAAAAGGAAACAGTAGCATTTTAAGAAAACCGGTTTGTTGGCCGACGCGCTCTGGGCCGCCACCCTCTGCCATCATCAGATGCTGTTGCCCTCCCGGCTGTTCCTGGGAGTGCGGCCTTCTCAGGTATTCCAGCTTGTCGGTCCTTCTGAGAAGATCTAGGTCATAGCAGATGCAGGTCAGCCTGTGTCTCCAAGGTTGTCCGCTGAGAGTCTCCCCTCTTTATACCATTAGAGCTTCTGCACGCAGAGGCTCACAGGCTGACCCCCAGCCTAGATATACTTACACACACCTGCAGATGCACGCAGTCATCCTCCCACCTCATTTCATAGATAATGTATTTACTTATTACTTATCCGCTCCACAGGGGGCTAATCCACCGCCCGTCCAAGGGATCACGTCATATATACATAGTCACCTTACGATGTTGTGTCAGTGTCTGGTGTACAGCATCATGTGTCAGTCATGCATGTACATTTGTGTACTTCTTTCTTATATTGTCTCATTTAATCCTATATCAGCTGTATGAGGATGATACCATTTTCTTTATATTTTTTGAATCAGACAATTAAGACTTTGAACTGTTGAATAACCTGCCCCTAGTTCGTAAATTCAAACTGAACGCTTACCCCAAAGCCCAAGCTTCCACCCCTTCCACGCGGCCTCTCTGTTCCATTCTCCCCAGGCGCCCTCCTGATTCTGCATCTCCCATAAATCAAAAAGGGATCATCAGGTCTTAGTATGAAATGAGGAGCTGCCCTGGGCACTGGGGCAGGCTGTCTCGGTGAGCTCTACTATCCTGGGGTAAGTTACTGACTCTCCCTGAGACTCAGTTTTCCCAATCTTTAAAATGGGATACAGATCATGCTTTCATAAGTGTACTGAGATGATGAAATGAAGAAGGACTCAAAAGAGAGAATCGAAAAAAACACAGAAGACCATGGGGGTGGGGGAGGGAGCTTCATTGTCCCAGGGACCTGGGATGAAGGGGTGTTAAACCCAAGCCTGGCTGCTCAGCGTGAGGGGTCTGGAAGCTGAGGCTGTGAAGCTTTGCATGAGGAGTGGTGAGAGTTTGAGGGGAACATGCATGGCTCCTGGATTATATACAGAATCTGTGTGCGCCACCGCCTCTGTGGCTTTTAACTCATCGTGGGAAGAGGAAGGTCAAGGCTCAAAACTCCTAGGAATTCCTGAGAATTACTTGAAAATCTCTGGTTCGTGACTAAGAAATATTTATGTTCTTCATAGAATATACAGTTGCTTTTCTGGGCTTCCCTTGGGGGAAAAATAGTCCCCATCAATTACTTTTAATTTTTTTCCTGAAAAACAAAATAAAACAAAACAAAAAACTGAACAAATACTCAAAGGCAAAGAGTTCTGAACTTGAACAAAATGTTCAGTTATTTCAAGTCTCTGAGTAACCTTGGTTGGCCCATGCCCCCTCTCTGGGCCTTTCTAGCCCATCTTTGGGGAAAATGGATTAAAGAAGGAATTCCATGGACCTGTCAGTCATCTGCTCTGTTCCTTGCCCTGTGCTGGGTACCCGTCCAAGGAACAGCCAAGGCCGCCCCATTACAGTGGGGGTGGGAGGAGGAGAGTGTGGGGACAGGAATCTCGTAACCCAGGACACATTAGCAGTGTTGCATCAGATGGCCCACGCGAGGTGAGGAAAATAATGCCAGGCAGCGGAAGAGAGCGTGGTGGGGACAGCCAGGAGGCAGGACCAGACATATCACAGAAGGCTTCTCAGAGGAAGTGACATTTGGGCAGATATTTGCATACAGTGAAGGAACCTGGCAAGACGCATGCCATAGGTGGCCCTACAGAGTGTCCCCTTAATAGAGTGCTAGGGAAGGCAGTCAAGGCGGGGAGGAATGTGGACTTTGTTGGAAAATGTGGATGCAACAGGAAGACGCCTCTACTGGGTCCTTGTCCTCAGCTTACAAACACCTTCCACAGCCTCCATGTTCTACGTTGTGCGCATGTGTGTGCGTGTGTGTGTGTGTGCGTGTGCGTGTGCGTGTGTGTACTAGATTCTTATGTGAGATGACCATTCAGGGGTGGCCACAGAAGAACACTGAGGAGAGCCTCAGAAAAACAAAACAGAAGGAACAAAACAAAGTTTATCATGTCCCCAGGGACAGGAGGCTCAGCGCATCAAGGAAGGCCACGTGGGGATGACTCTGGGGGGGGTCAGGCTGCAGAAGACAGGAGTGGGGGGTGGGCAGAGCTTACGGAACAGCCTTTACTGGGGTTTCCTCTGCTACAAAGATGTTTTTTTCAGGTGAATAGTGAGAATCCATGTGTCCTGCCACACGGCCGCCTAACCTCGCTGGCGTTTCGCGTGCGCGGGGACCTGGCCCGCGACGCGCGGCAGGAACGGGCACTTTCCCAGGGATTTGCCGCACCTGCTGCAGCAGCCTTCACTCCAGGGTGTGTTCGGGGTCCTTCCCTGCCCGGGCGATAACGCTGGGGCCCCCGTACAGACTGCAGAAGGGCTGCCATCAGACGGGGGTTCTCTCAGAGTCCACTGCTTTATGCATTTGTAAAAATCTACACGGAACGCCCGGAGATGAAGCGTTCAGGACAGATGACAAAATGGACTATTTCTCCATGTGTAAAGGCATCTCTTCGGTGCGGGGGCGCCCTCGGCATCGTCCAGAACGCCCGTTTTGATGCGCATTTGCTAGCAGGCTGTAAGTTACAGTGCTGACCATGGGGACAGAACAGCGAAACAGCCAGACTCATCGAGGCAAAGTGACCGAATCACTCGTCATATTTTTCATGTTCTGGCTCTATTTTGTACTGAATTCTCTAGAGTACAGAGTGTAATAAAAATACCAAACTACTGATAGGAAGGGTTGGAGAAGGTGAGGTTAACTCACACTAACTGATGTAATAATTCTACCTAATAAAACTGAAAAAGGAGGGAAAAATATTCACACTGAGACCAATAAGGTTACTCATGGGAATCCAAGCAAAGTCGCACCATGGTTCATCAAGACCAGGCTGGCGAAATTGTCTTTCTTCCTGACCTCAGTGACCTTAAGTTGGGTTTTTCTTCTAAATCGAATTTATTTTCTTTTTTCACCCAGAAAATGTAGTTTCAGTGAAGTTTGAAAGTGATGCATTTATTTAGTTGCATCTAAGGAGCAAGAATAAACCTGGCAAAGGTGACTGGAAGGTGGCACTGATTCTTCATTTGATGTGGGCGTAAGAACTGAGATCATATCATGATGCTGGTCTTGTCCAGGGCATCTCCATGCTTTCCCTTTTCTCCTCCATCTGCATCTAACCCTCATCCTTGCCCCCATCCCATTCTCCCAAATTAGCTGCTCTGACAACAGGAGTGTGTGAGTTTCCATGTGTTTTCTATACTTATATAATTCAATTATAAAATTATATAACCTCCGTATACAGGAGAGTGTGTCAGTCGTGGCACCAGCCACATTTGGGGCCAGGTAATTCTTTGTTACGGGCTGTCTGGTCCATTGTGGGATGTTGAACAGCATCCTTGGCCTCTACCCCCTGGATGCCAGTAGCACTCTCCCTCCAGATTTGACAACCAAAAAACATCTCCAGGCATTGCCAAATGTCCCACAGTGAGCAGAGTTACTCGGTTGGAAACCACTGACATGAAGGCTAGTTTTACAACTTACTTCTTCACAAAAGGGATTATTTTGTACACTTTCCTACATCTTGCTGTTCCCAATCAAAAATCATCGACACATTTCCCAGAAGTCAATGGTATAATACTGTTTAATTATTTCTAATGGTTGCTTAATATTCTGTGGGTACATACAGCATCGTTCCGTAGGCTCATTCCACCATCACTGGATATGAATGTGGTTTCCAGTTCTTGGCCTCCTGGAACAAATGCTTCAGTGAGCACTAACATGTGCTTTTACAGAGTCCCAGAAATGGAATTGTGGCACATATATTTTTAATTGTAATAGATACTGTGAGATTGCTTGATGATGGCATTTGGAGAAAACTTTAAAAACTATGGACTGCATAAGACTGATTTGATTCTGAACCTTTAATGGATGAGTCAAGATAGAAGTGATTATTTCAGTGATTATTTTTAGCATGAAAAGAAACATGGGTAAATTGGAAAATTGCTTTTTTATAGTCCTAAAATTTACAACTCTTTGTTCAGAAGGAAGTTCAGATTACCAGTTATCAGGTCTTTCAAACATCTGTTTGTCAAAGTTTGTGTTGAAGACATCAGTTACAAGAAACACATCATGAAAGAAAACGTGTATGCCTAGAGGGTTACTTTTGCCACAGTCAGAATAGCCCGTGATAAGTATTTCAAGGTCATCAGTGAAAATGGAATAAGGGGACTAGATTTAAGTTGTATTAAGTGATAAAATAATAAGATACACCTAGTGAGTTTCTTCAGCATTAATGGTTACCTGAAACTGCAACCAACCTCATTAATCAAGTAGGCAGAGTCTGAGTAATATGTCATTATTAAATGATTGATAAAAGTATTTCTCTGTTTGATACTTCGGACATTTTAATATGCTATTTTATTTCCAAGTCAACAGGTCAGGATAGCTTTTACGCAGCAGTATTTCATTTGTTCTACTTTATTTTTTTTTAATTTTTTAAAAAATATTCCCCCATTAAAGCATTATCTGGTGAAAGAAAAAAGCTAAACCTGGCTTTTGAATTCCAAGATCTCACTGCTCAATGGCAAGGAAATTAGAAGTTGTTTTTTGGCACGCTTGACAGACGCAGCAAACTGGCATCAGGATATGTTTTTTCTGATGGGCGTCGTGCTGTGAGCAGGCGCTGTTTTCTGTAAGTCTGTACCGCTGGGTCCTTCCCTGTATTTGCTAGGGAGGGATTGGACTAGATTAAAATTAAGCCAAGTGTTTCTCTCTTTTTTATTAGGTTAACTTTAACAAATAGACAAGTAATGCATGTATGTTGCAAACTTTAAGTTTTGTGTTGAGCTTCTTGGTTACAGTGTATCACAAGTGATGCGCACTGAGCCCCCGGGAGGAGGCATGTGAGCTCTGGGGACCCAAGTTGGTTGAAATTTGGGCTTTTGCTTGAAGCCTCTTGATATTACAGGAAGCTCTTGTTCCATCAGTTTTGCTTTTGTGATGTCCTTGGACGTCTGGGATTCCTCCTTTCTTTTAGACTTAGATCATTTCTTTTAATAAATAAGATTCTTTCCATGTCACAACGAATTTTGTTGTGTGCCAACCAGCGATGGAGTGATTGCATTTGCTGTATTTTTGTGTGATCTCTGGCACAATGTTTATAAATAGTTCTGACTTAAAATGACAAGTTATGTCACAAAGTTATGAAACAATTAGGAAAAAGGCATTTGAGAAACTATCACCCAATTATTTAGAAGTGGTAACTTTTATCGCTTTGCTACCAATTTCATATGCTTTCTTTTCGTATTACACATACAATTTGAAATGCTGACTTTAAGTGATTTACCTTTTAATAGGTAATACATGCAAATTTAAAAAAAAACAACAAAATTGACTAAATGAAATGTATTAATCTCTTCCTCCCTTCTTTACCATGACAACTAATTCCCTTTCAAGGAGACATCTACTATTTCTGGTTTTCTAATTTACTGGAATTTTAGATCATTTACATTGTTTATAACCTATTTCTATATTAAACAAACTTTAATGAACATTCTTATGCATATATTGTTTCTCATATGTGTGAGTATTTGGATTGGAAGAAAAGGCTGCCACTCAAAATCTACAGCAAAAACTGACTATCGCTTGCCAAACAAGGGGAAAGTCTGCTTGTGGGATACAGTTCTATCAAAGCAAAGTAGATCTAATATGATGTAGGGTTTGGGAAGCAGCGAGTCTAGGGCTTGATGGACTTTTAGAAGCAAGAGTCTTCAAGGACTGATTGAGCTGTGGGACCTTGGCAATTGGCATGCGCCTTTAAGAAATGCAGTTACTAAATCGAATTGTCGCTGGTCAGTTGTGACGGCTTTGAACAAAGTGGTACTGGTGACTTGCTTGTGTCTTGGGACAGCGGCCAAAGAACAGTCATCGTTTTCCTTTCTTGAATTTGGAGTATAGAAACTTTAAATTGTCATCTTCACGAGAAATTCGTGGCAATGGAATTGCTGGGTCAGACAGTAAGTGTGTTCTATATTTTGATTGATTTCCACAGAGGTTTACCAATTCACACTCCAACCGGCAAGGAATGACAGTGTTCATTGTCCCACAACATGGTGTGTCATCAAGTTTTTGACCTTTGTTAACCTGATAGGTGAACTGAAGTATCTTGGAAGTTCTAACTTGTCTGTTTCTTAGTATAAGTGAAGTTGAGAAACTTTGTACATGATTAAAAGCCATTTTATTTTATTTTCTATAAATTTTTACTAACATCTGTCCATTTTCAATAGAGTTTTTTAAAACATTGATTTTAAAGGACTCTATATATTAATTAGCTCTTTACATTTTCTCTATATGTTGTCTTACAATTGTATTTAGGATATTTATTCAGGGGGGGCATATAAAAGCTGTTATATAGTTGAATTTTTTATTGTCTTCTAAGTTTTATACTATAGTTGGAAAGACTTTCATTTTTGAGATTATTATATTTTTCTATGCTTTGTCTTAGTGCTTGTATGGTATAATTTTCTTTTAATTCTTATTTTTTATTGAAGTGTAGTCGATTAACAATGTTAATTTTAGGTATACAGCAAAGTGATACATATACACACATATATATATACACACACACATATACGCATACATACATATGTATATATATATTTCAGATTCTTTTCCATTACAACTCATTACAAGAAATTGAATACAGTCCCCTGTGTTGTACAGCAGGCCCATGTTTATATTGGTATAAGTATGAGGGAGGATTACGCTTTTTCAGGGAGCTACTTCGTTGTCCCAGCACTGTTTGTTGGATAACACATGATTTCTCCATTAATTTGCATTGTCATCTTTGCCCCACACTAAATTTGCATAAATATGTTAATTTGTTTCTGACTTCCCCTCTGATCCATTGACTGGCATGCTGACTTTTCCATTCAGCATGCTACCACATGCATTTTTCTGTTTGCTAATCGGGCTTCTTTCCTATCGTGGTGGTGTTTACATTAAGTGAACATTCTGTAATTCACTCAACAACTCTCTTTCTTGTTGCCCACCATTTAACACTGGGGAAATACATTTACCTCGCTTCATTCCTGAAGTAACCAGTTGTGCAGGCTATTTGCCATTATCTGGACACTCGGTATATCTGCTGGTGGAGATTTCAAGCATTCAGCATTCTACCTTCTACGTCACAGGTGGACACTTTCTCAGCTCAACAAGAGTTAGCCATTTAACGAGTTAGCAAGGAAAGGCTGATAAAAATTCAACAACGAAGTATCAGTTGTGAAATGGAAAAGAAAAATCTGCTGGATCTTTAAAATTTTTGTTTGCATTAGGACATTTAAAACTTAAAGAGAAATATTATACTCTATTCCAAATGCTGGTTAAAAACAACTGGCTAATATGACTTCATTTTCTTAAGAATATACTTGCACTAAAAGCAATTCTTTTTTTGTGGATGAGTCAGAAATATTGGCTGAGCCAGCATGGTGCCAAGTATGTAAGTGTGAAGGTATGTGTAGAAGTATGTGAAATGTGAATGCATGTGTGTGTGTGTATATGTGTGTGTGTTGTGTTCCCTAGAGGGTAACACCAACATGTGTGTGCTTCTGTTGGACTGCACCCTGCAGACCTCACGCAGCTTCAAGACTGAAGAAAGAGCCCAGAGTCAGCGACAGAGACATCAATGGTTTAATGGATGCGGGAGCTTATATGTCGGAAGCAAGGTCCTAGTTCAACACCCCACTGTGTGCAGTGGGTGGTGGGCAGGGCATGGCGGCAGGCTTCGCTCCAGAGGGCAGGGGGAGGCTCCCAGCTACTGCAGGGAGAAGTGACACCAGGCTAGCTCCTTGGTTACCAGGAAAACCAGCAGAAGGGCACACCCCCCACCACCCCTTTGATTAGAACAATCCCTAGCTGGGGCCTGGGGCTAGTTTGTAGGAAGGCCAGCCAGGGGAGTGAGTGTGGTGAAGCAGGCACTGTCCAGCAGAGGATGAACAGAGAGGAAGAGAACAGCCGTTTTGAGTGGCCTGACCACACAGCTCCCGAGGGCTGGTTTATTTTTATTTGTCATACGAGAGATTCTACTGCTTTATATTAAGAGAGAAGAGTGTTATTAGCTCTTCCTTTCCATGGCCACTGAAAGAAGGTTCCAGCTCAGAAACAAATTCCTTTTCCCTGGACCTAAGTTTGTTTCAGTGGTTAGGGGTGGGCACACCTGGAAGCAGGCAGCGTAAGCCACTTCACCTCTCTCTGCATATACTTGATAGGAAAGCTTCCTCTATAGGCATTAAGCAGTTTCTCAGATTTATTTTAAGACACAGCGGTCAACACTTTTGTCAGGGAATATTTGCTGCTCAAGTGAAATTAAGTTTCCTTTTATGCCCCCAAATCCTCACTGCCTGTAACGCATGAATCTTCTTCCTCTGGGATAGAGTGGAGTTAGTGGCCGTAGGTAGTTGAAGTTACACACCCAAGGGCTATGGCAAGTCATGGGTCAGTAAGATAAGAAAAGAAGTGATGGGTCAGTAAGATAAACGTCAGCATTCTAGTGAGGTCTCATGCTGCGTGAAGTAATGTTATGAATCGCAGCATGGACTCAGTAGACTCCAGGAAGTACAACTGCATGTGACTGTTTTAAATTACTTCTCAGCCTAGAATTTAATGAAAAAAAAAAGAGGGGAAAATCAAAAATAATGACTTTTTCTGCTTCAAGTCAGTATCATCATTCTGGCTAAATTCAGAAAAAAATGCATTGCCTCTTTACTCCCGTGAGTATGCTGTCTCCTCCTTCCAAAGGGCAGATAGATGGAGGAGAGTCGTGAGGAGCGTGGAGGTCCAGCAGGCACCTGGAGACTCCACGTGGGAGCGTTTTAGTCATCACAGCCAGTCTCTTTATGATACAAGCTCACCATTTCTAGCATAGTCAATGACATCTCAAACTGGAGCATCTCCTTAAATTTCATGAGTTGTGATGTCAGTAAAACTCATTCCAGGGAACTAAAATGTAATGGTGATCAAATAAGGGAAGTCTTCACTGTGTTTTGTTTTGTTTCTGGGAAAGAGGAGAGTTCGAAGCAGAAGGTTAGCTGAGCCGTCTGAAAACCCAGCACTTAGCTCCGTCACAGACAAGATCCCAACTGGCCTAAGATCGTTAGGATCCAACCTCTGAGTCTGGGATACGAAGTCAGATTGCGTCCGGAGCTGCCTTCTGGGACCAGGTTAACAAAGTCTAGGTGGGAGCTTGTTCTCCTGAGGGGCTCTGGGATGAACAGTAGGTTCCCCATAGAGAGTCAGGATCATTCAGGAACCAGGCTGAACCAGTTCTCCGTGGCAACACTTTCCTAGCGTTTTCTATAAATGCCAATTCTCAGCCTCATCTCCAGAGCCTGACTCAGTAATTCTGGGGTGAGGTTTGGTAATATCTATTTTAACAAGTGCCCCGGGTGACTCCAGGTAAGGCTGAAGTTCTGTTGCTCTTTAGCATGAATGTGATCACACTACAACAGCGTGAACAATGGCCCAGTTAGCGACAATAAGTAGTTCATTTTCAGGTGGTGGTGTGAATTTTGTCAATTTCACACATTACGGATTTACACATCCATTCACGTCTATGTGCAAGCAAATAACAAAAGGCCTAACGCTGTGAGGGGGAATTCATTTGGTATGATACATTTAGGAAAAAAAAAATTAAGTTCTTGAGGTTTGATAAGAGTCTGTTTAACATCCCTACTTTTCCTAGAGAAACTGGAGGGGGCCACTGAATGGTCCACCTTAAGACCAAAAAAGGGCAAAAGTACAGAACAAAGGGCAAACAGTGATTTCATTAGACAAATGAAATGGGAAAACGCAGTGAAATTCTATCCATCCCTCAGGACTGACTCCATTTAGAGGTCAGAAGAGCAGCCCGGAGTGATCTCACACTCATGGGCTCTGTAACCATCCCTCCCGGGCAACCGTAGAAGGCTTATGGCTAAGGATGGAAGAATCATCACATAAAGTTTTGAGCTCAACTACCCTTCTGTTGAGTACTAAGAAATAAAATAGGTAATCAATCCAGATGGTCCGTCCCCTGGTGAGTAGTGAACAGGGGGTAGCTAAGTAGGTGAGTGCAATCAGCAGTGAAAACCAAATAGGAGCGTCAGTAATGAGTTTCAGTTCAGTTTTAGGGACTGACTGTTGAGCACATTAGGTGATGTCAAAGGTGTCCTGTGATGAAGATGTCGGACGGAACTGGCTCAGGAAAGTTCCAAATGCACTATAGAAGGATTCCTTCCATTTTCTTCATGGCCCATTGCAGTTCACAGGGCTTTTCCACATTAAAACAGGCTTCATGGTATCCAGGTGACTGATGAGGAAACCGAGCCTCGTCGAGATGAAATGACATCCAGCTTTTTGCTGTCAGAGCCTCTCATTCAGCACTAACTCAGCATCTTACTCAGGCTCAGCTTCAGTTTATGGAGGACCAGCTTTAAGGAAGGACAATGTTGGGTTTCAAGTCATGTGAATGACCTCTGACAGTAAAGATGGTTGCGAGGATCCCTTTCCGTGCCTTAATTATTCTTTAGTCTTCAGTAAGTCTGTGATGAATTCAGTAGAAAGACTTCGAAAATTACCTAAAATTTTAATCATTAAAATCGTCACACTCATCTACAAAACAGAAACAGACTCGCAGACATAGTAAACAATCTATGGTTATTGGGGGAAGGTGGGTGGGAAGGGATAAATTTGGGACATTATACTGCAGACCAGACATTGGCACATTGTAACTGACTATACTTCAATTAAAAATAATTTAAAATATTTTAAAGAATTGTCACAGCAGTAAACGAGACAAGTATCTGTGAAATTGAACATTCTTTTAAAGCAGGGAGCGCCTCACTGTGTGAATTCACTTCACAGCATGGTCACATGCAACTGATGTAATAGAATCCTGCCAACAAACCGTTGTTCAAAGCACAGCAGATTGCTAATTACACAGGGAGACACACTCTTTCAACAAGAATGGCACATTTTAACTGCCTTTTAGTGAGATGCTTTGTCTTTTATTTTCCCCCTCCCACCTAGATCCCATCAGCACTTACCCTGGAGCTGATGGAGTTTGTAATAGATTTATAATAGAAATATTTATGCATTAATAATAATAATGATAAATTCTGTTTTCAAGTGCTTTCCCCTACATTTTGTCTCCATATCAACTCTGGGAGATATCCAGGGTAAGTGTTATTATCTCTGCTTTATTGGTGAGGAAACCAAAGCACGGTGAACTTGGGAGATGTTTCCCAAGTTTCAGGGGTCAGTCAGAACTCAAGCTCTGCTTTGCTTTAATTTGACCACATCCTATTCTGCACTTAATAATCCGAAGCTGTGCTGTAATGTAAAACACTCAGTGCTAAGGCAAGAAGACGTGGCCACTTGTGTGGGGCTTCTGTCCCTGCTAGCTGTGTGTGCTTGACCTCTTGATACCCACTTTGCTTGTCTTTAAAATGACAAAAATAGCAGCTATTCTATTAAAAGTTTGGTGAGGATCTATGGAGATAATGCATGAGGAATTACTTTGAAATTTGTACGGTTTGTTCTTTACCTAGAGTCTTCGAGTGGACTTACTCACACAGGATTATCAGACCCTTAACTTTATGCAAAATTTGGTGTTTGTTTATATATAATGCAGTTTGGGGCGGGGGGTGAGTGCTAAAAATGTTATAAGAATTTCAGAGATTTCTGTGATTTAAAAAAGAACAAGTATTGCCACAAAACATTATGCGAAGCACTAGTGTTATGTATACATTATGTCGTTTCTGGTTTTATAGTGTGTTTCTTCTAGAAAAAGTTGGAAATACAGAAAAGCTCAGAGACGAAAATAATAGTTATCTAAAAACATACCACGCAGAGGGAACCCGTGTACCCATGTGACAATGTTGGTAGGCGTTATCTTTCAGTTTTTTTCTTTAATATAAATAAAAAATTTTAAAATGTTTTGGGGGCAGTATACACACACACACACACACACACACACACACACACAGCTTATGTGCACATTTGCAGTAAATATTTACAGGTTTGGGATCATTCTAAATATGTGAACATAATTTACATGATATTTAATGCCTGGCGTGAACTCTTTTTTTGGCTTTCTTCATAGTTCTTATACTTGATACTGTCTACTTTCTGTTGTTTTTATTTCTGCAATTTTTTTTACTGTTTTATAATAAATACGCTTCTACATATAATTATACTATATATTCACAAATTCTATATATTTTCTAAAATCAACAGGTATGCTTATTTTTCAATTAGTTGTTCAATTATTAAGTATTTAATTCTTCCAGATATATTTAACATTTCACTGCCATGTTTTCAAAAGTCTAAATGCGATTTAAAAAATTAATTGTGTCTATGAATTATTTTGTGGAGGGTGGAACTTTTCCTTGTTTTTGCTTTTATCCTGGAATGTGGCTTCTCTCTTCTTCATTCAGGTCTTTTTTTATAACCCTCAGTTAAGTTTTGATATTTTCTCTACAACTGCTAATAACCTGCCTCTTTCTTTACAATCTTTATAGATTGTCATTTGTCTTTAAAAAAATTTTTTGCATTGCTACAACTTTCAGATCAATGTTTTAAAAATAGTGGCTATAGCAGGTAGCACATCTTTTTCAAACATTAACGTGGGTGTTTCCAGTTTTCAGCGTTAATGATGGTTGTCTAAACGTGAGTAAATAGTGGTCTTTATTATGGTAAGGAATATTGATGTCTACTCCCGGTTTATTAAAAGACTTTGGGAAAATCAATACTTGTCAATATTATCAAAGACATTTTGGACCTTAAAGGGTTAATATCCCTGTGACTTCCCTTTTGTCTAATGCGGTGAGTTGTTTGGAGATTTCTGTAGTAAATCGTTCTTGCATTCTTAGAATAAATCCTTCTTGATCTCTAGTGATTCTGTTTTAAATTCTACTAATAATTTGCCTTAAGTTGTTAAAATACTTATGTCAATATTTATGAAACTATCAATGTAAAAAGTGAAGCATGATTTACTCGCTGGCTTCTATGTAAAATGAGGATGTAAATACTCTTTTATTCTCATATTATATTCAGACTCACTACCCAGTTTTTGTTGGTGTCATCTGTGATTTTAGAGTTGGCTATTATTTTTAATGAGTTGTATCATATTGTTACAAGGTTTTTATCTCATTAAGCTGAAGTATATCCTCCACAAGTAAGTTCAGGGACAGTTGTGTGCTTTCTCAATGCATCACTCAGGTACCTTATACATAAGTGACAACTTGGGGACTATAGGATTCTTGGATAACATCTTTTTCCTTCAAAACTTGATGGACGAACTTTCATTGAATGATGGCCTTTGATGCTACTGGGGAGAAATACAAAGAAGGAAGGAGAATGGCCGGTAGCCAGCTGTGTGGACCCCTTAGCTTTTCATCTGTCAGGTGAGAAAGATAAACTAAGTGAACCCTAATGCCTTAGTTGTCACAGAAAAAAATACATTTGCGATATGACTGTAAACAAACAGTGGATAATAGATACCTAAGTGGTCAAGCATTAAGAGCAATTAAGAATAACCATGATGATGGTGAAAGTTAACCTTTTCCAAGCACTTAGCACGTGCCACAGGTTTACTGGATCCTTGAATTCTCACAACCACGCTGTGATTATGGCCCTAGTTTCTCCATCGTACAGATGAGGAGACCAAGGTTCGAGAGGCAGGTCTTTCTCCAACTCACATAACTAGCTCCTGGCAGAGCCCGGTTTCAAACCATGGTCCTCTGGGAGCCTCCATCCGTGTGTGCAATTGCTCTGCTTTGCTGCCCTCACTGACGGTGAGCAATCTGGGCTAGAGTGCATGGGTAACTAGCTCTTAGGGTAGAAACCAACAGTTGACATGAGAATGTTTAAGAGCAAAGCAGGATGATCCCTTGAAGAAGGAAGACTCGGAATTACGGGGTTCAGTGAATTTGAACTAAAGGACAACGGAGGGTGGGTGGGTAGTGTTGGGGGAGGAGCTGGAGAAGGAGGGACAAACAGCCTCGCTGCTGCTCCTCACCCACAGGACACAGGCAGTGGGACAGAGCCCTGGTCACGTGTCTCCCTCCACTTTGGATCTACGTGGATTATGTGAACGTCAACATGATTTAGAATTTTATCCAAGTTTTCACAATGGCCATCCTCCACAGAGTGAGTTGTATGGAAACGTTTCACTGGGACTTGATGCTTTTTTATGATAGAAGACGGAGAATAACCCAGTCACTCACTCCCTCCGAGCGCCCCTCCACAGGCAATGAGGGATGGACGCTACAGGCAGGAGTCAGAGTCACCTTCATGGTTTCAAAGATTCTTAAGTTCTCCATCTGCAAATAACCGTAAATTACATGTTAAATTCAATGTCCTCTATTACGGAAGAAAGGAATTCACTGTAAAGACAAGAGAGGAAGATATTCTTTTTTTACAGGCATAGAGCTCCCTTCTTTGACCTTCCTTCACTCATGCTTTGGTTTAGTCTAGAGTTTTCCCTTGTAAAACATTCTTATTTCTCAGCTCTAAGACCCTCCTTGGTGGGCACATCCAGTTATTAAGTTGGGAACATACATTCTCCCCATTGTAGAAGAAAGTAGTAAGATTGAGTATAATCAGCCCTGGCTTCAAAGAGCCTCCTTAATTGGATTAATCAAATCAAGGAAGCTGCAACCTTTCGCTACTCTGTTTTAGAAACATGACGTTCCAAGAGGTGGCCAGGGGTCAAGGAGTGCTCAGACCCTGAAGGGAGACCTGCTGTTACTTTTTGGGTCCATGGTCATAGGATTTGTCCCCTTATTTTGTTTGCTACTTTCACATTTCTAAGTTCACCACATTTTTGACACAAAACTGGGACTTCCATTTAAATCGTGAAGACCTTAGTTTAAAGGCCATAGGAAAAAGCATCTTTTTATTTATTTATGTTTTGCGTATTTAATGTTACAAACATGTAGAGGAAAATTAGAGAAAGGCTCCTTGGTTGATTTTGTTATTAGTGGGATAGGACCAAGACCATGAGAGGCCATGCTGGATTGGGCATAACGTTGCCAAAATGTACACAAGATTCAATACTCCATGTAGCTTACCCATTTCATGGGATACTGAACTATTCTATCACTGATGTGGAGACAAAGGTACTGTTAATATAACAGAGTTCAGGCTACTGAGGTTTCCTCCCCAGTTTTTGGTGAATTTCCAAAGGAAGGACAGCCCACACTCCCATTCCCTGATGGGAGAGACTTCCATTCTGAACGGGACCCCAGTCTTTTCCATGTGGTCTGGGTTGCACCTTTGTCTTGTGCCCTTGGAAAGGCTTGTTCGCCTTTCAAAGAAAGGAAATTTTATTTCCTTTTCGGCATGTCAGCTCCTCAGTTCTGAAGTAGTTAGGGCACTATTAAACAGAATTGAGTGTGAATTTCTAAATGGACACACAGGATGCATTTCCAGCTCAAAGTAGGATAACAGGGTGTGAACATGTTAGGATGAGAACACATGGCTTTTGTCATGGGCTGCACTGTGTTCCCCCAAAGGACGCTGAAGTGCTAACCCTTAGCCCCGATGGCCATGACTCTACTTGGCAATAAGGACCTTGCAGATGATCATTAGGATGAGGTCATTAGGGTGGGTCCTAATCCAATACAGCTGATGTCCTTATAAAAAAGGGGGACATTTGGACACAGAGACTGAAAACAATGTGAAGACACAGGAGGAATGCCATCTGCACGCCAAGGGATGCCTGAAACTACCAGAAACTAGGAGAGAGGTCTGGAACAGATTCCCCCTGACAGCCCTCAGAGGGAACCATGCTGCTGACTCCTCGACCTCAGACTTCTGGCCTCCAGATCTGGGAGAAAGTACATTTCTGTTCTTGAAGCCACTCAGTGCGCCGTGTTTGTCATGGCAGCCCTGGCAAACCAGGACAGCTGCTCTATTCCCAGTTCAGCCATTTGGGTTAAAACCCTTAAAAATGGTAGTTATCAGTAAGTTTTCAAGCCAGATGATCGAGGCACTGGGTCAACAGTCACTCGCGGGGAATAGGGTTGGTCTGTGAAGATTCCGCAGGCAAGTTCTTCTAGCGGCGAAAATGTCCTTACGGCTGCTTGTGCAAATGTGATGGAGATTGGTGAACCTAGGTTTGGTTTCTCTCCTTTTCGTCTTTTCTGACACTTCATTCTCTTATAGACTGTGGTTTCCCCTACGTGCCTAATTATGAAATTAACCAGCACCCCCGCTGCCCCACAAGAACATGATGTAACGTTGGCCTCCCTGTCTCTAATTTTCCAGTAGTGTGCATTAGACTCAGTATGCATTAGACTCACCAAAGAATTTTACCTTGTGGCCTACTGAACAAAAGAATAAGATGCTATGTTTAATTGTGCTCTGTCTAGACAGGTTTCTGTCTCAAAATAATTTCACTGAAGCTTATGGAAATGTCTGCTTTGTTAGGCAGATGGGTTCCAACCAGCGCCGCTCCCCGCCATGAGAGAGGTTTCTGAGCCTGGATTTCACAATCGACATGTGTGCTCACAGGAACTGGAGGGGAAGTCACCCAGCCTCTCTGGTGGTTTGCTGAAGTCCTGGCTATTTTCCACAGGAGCTAATCAAACATCTGAAATTAAAGGGAAGGATGAAAGAAGGAACAAAGGAAGAAGAAGGGAGAGGAGGGAGGGAGAGGGGGAGAGAGAACAGGGAACATCTGAAAGGGAGAGAAGGTGGAGGGGGGTAAAGAGAGAAAGAGAAAGACAGCCAAGAGTGAAATTCCAGAGGCCACTTGGCAGCTTTTTTTCACGTGTGTAATAAAGCCGTGATTTCTATCTTAGACCACACTCAACCCATTCTCTTTACCGTGAGACTAGGATTATACACCACTGTGGATATTTCAGTTTTAAAAGTGCGTTGAGACCTGATATGATACCACATTAAACACATCTCCTATTGATTCTTTCTAACCTTGCAAAACGAGCTGCGCGGTTAAGTACCTTTTACTCCAGCCTGGCTGATGGGACCACAGATGTTAACTGCCGGGCTGAATTTCCTCGGAGGTCAGCAGACGGGGCCAGAGGGAGGTGACCGGGGGAACATCTTCTGGTCAGGGGACTATTTATCCTCGCAGCCCTCAAATCCAGTTTGAGGATGCATGTCTGGACAAGTCTGAATCGTGGAGAAATTAAATCAAGCCCCACGACCTCCCTCCCCACTGCTTACCCGGTCGCACGGATGTGTGCGGCTTCTGCGAGTCTGGGGGCTGTTATACAAGGAGAGCATAATTCATGGTTTGGAAAGCTAAAGTTTCTTGTTCTCAAAGCTGATTTTCCCTAAGTTATGGCTTTGCTTCAAGTTATAAAAAACTTAAAATAACACTGTGATTTCTGCTACTCATCTGGACTGTCTGCTTTAACACCTTTGCCCTCGGGATTCGGTTCTTCCCGTGTGTGCTGCTGTGGACACGGAGCAGCTGGGGACAGAGATGCTCGCTGTTTCTGTGAACGGTGTCAACGCTGCCTGCAGACTCCACGGGACAGGAAGTGGCTGCTGAAGCCAGCCACCTGGATTGAAACCCCCAGTTACCATTTGTAAGACCTCAGGCTAGTGTTTCAGATGATTTATTTTTCCATCTGGAAAGTGGGATGATAATACTTGGGGTAAGAATCAGCAGTTAAAATGTATAGGGCATAATATATCCTCACGGAAAGGTGGTTATCACTTTTTTTCCTGCTACTGTTATTGCTAATGTGATTGTAGTTTTCGTTTTCACCTGCTAGTCTGGATGGTGTCCCCATTTGTGGAGAATAATCGAATGGCAATGGGGACCAGAATTCACCTCAGAGGAGGCAGGAGGACCCCCCCCCCAACTCTGTGGAGTTGGGAGATGGCTGGGATGAAGACCCTCAGACTCCTCGTAGCCATGTTGGTTGGATTATATTTTATTATAATCCCTCCTACCATCTTTTGCTTAGCGCTGGAATCACCTGCTTCGCTCTGGGTGGGGGCTGGAGAGAGTCACCTGCTTCGCTCTGGACGAGGGCTGGAGAGGATGTTCCACACCACGGACTGTGAAGTGTGAGACGGCACAGGGCATGGCTGGCTGGTGTGCGCTGCTCACCTGGGAGCTAGCGTATGCACTGAATGAAAGAATGAAGACTTCGCACAGAAAGTGACTTGAAACTGTTTGCTCTACTTATTTAAGTTGAATGGAAAATGTTTGCACTGGAATTAAAAGTAGAATTTATTAGAGCTCAGTTCACGAAGAGTCGGCGTGTCATACGAGGAGTGGGGAAGAAAATGGATGTCTAGGACACAAGGAACCTTTTGGGTGGGCACTTTGGAAAAGATATCTGGCTCATCCTGGGCCAGCGGGAAACTGGGATGAGGACACAGGGTAGGGAGGAAGGGGAGCAGAGCAGGGTGGGGAGGTGGTAGCTGCTGGCAGCTTGGAATCTGCAGAAGAGTGGGTGTGATACAAACGGATGGTGCACAGGTGTGCGGGTGTGCAGGTGTGCAGGTGTGAGGTGTGCATGGTGCAGGTGGACAGGGCACGTGTGTGTGTGTACGAGTGCCTGTCTGCATATGGGGAGGATGTGTGTGTGTGTTATAGGGGGTACAGATGCGTGGGTGCCTGGTGCACATTTTGGTGCAGATGTGTGTGTACATGAGGGTCTGTGCACGTGAGTACGTGGTACAGGCAGGTGGTGTTTCCGTGCCTTGTTGACTGAAATAAATGCGCAGCCTCAAAGTTGAGAGTTGTTTTATTCGGCAGGAGGACTCGAGCCGGGATGACAGCCCCTCAGATGGCTCTGAGGGGCTGCTCAGAAGAGGTAGGGGAGGAGCTAGGATATACAGGAGCTTTACAACAAAGGCCAGGTAGTTGGAACAATAAGATTACTTGTTATCTAAAGAAAAACAGGGACCTCAAGTTGAAGAATTTAGTGCTATTCTATGTATGGGAGGAAGCAAACATTTGGGCTCATTGAATTCACTCCTTTGACAAGCACCTAGCTCTCTAGGGCCAGTGTCCTGTCCTTTCTTATTCTGAGTCCCCTCAGGGGGCACCACTGTGCGTGGCTGCAGAAGCCGGGCTGCAGGCTTGTCTTCACTTGGGGGGGTGGCGGCAGCGGCTGATGACTTGATGGCTTCAGCGCTCTTTGTTCATTGATACGGATTGCAGTATTTTTCGTTCACAGCCTGATGTCTGTGTGCATTGCTTACGGGTAATGCAGGTGTTCAGTGTGTCTGTGGGGCACGGGCTGTGTGTGTGTGTGCGTGTATGGTGGGTGTGCACATGGTGCCTGTGGCAGCGCATGCGTATGGTGCAGGGACACTGTGTGCAGGTGCGGTGCAGGTGTGCCCCGTGTAGAGGTGGTCCGTTTGCTACAGGCATGAGGTGGAGATGCCCTATATACTGGATGTCGTGGTTCTCAAGTGTAGTTTCTGCACCAGCAGGTATCAGCATCTCCTGGGAACTCGTTAGAGAGGAAGAATCTCAGCCCTACCCGAGACCCACCGGATCAGAGATTCTGAGGGTGGATGCAACCTGGGGTCTCACAAGCCCCCTGGGGGATTCTGACACAGCCCACCTGTGAGCATCGGTGCCCTTGTCCATGTCCTGCTCGCTTCCAACTTTCTCTCCATCATCATAGACGGTGTGTTTCTCTTCTTCCCTCCTGGGATGCCATCTTGGCAGTTACTCCCGACATGATAGAGGAGACTGGAGACGGGGAGGCTGGAAATTGGATGCTCTGTGCTAGTAGCATTTGACTGTGCCATCTTTCCCTTAAAACGGAATGTCCATCGCTTTTGAACTGTAGAATCCTGACATTTACTTAACTGGACGATAATGGAAGATGGCCTGTGGACTTAGAAGATAGCTACTCTGAGACTCTGTTTCTTCCTTTGAGGAACAGGTTTGCAGTGATGATAAGGCATCACGGTAAATGGTAAGGCACCTACAAAATGCCCAGCACAGGACAGGAGCTGGCAAGTGTCCCAGCTCCTTCCTCTGCTCAACCTTCGGACTGAAAGGGAGTGACCCCACAGGGTCCTACCCCTGGCATCAATCTTTTCTGTATTCTTGTTTATAAGAAATAGGCTTCACTGAGCCTCCTTGACCTTCCCTGAGCTCCAAAGGGCAGATTCACACAGTTGCTAATCAGGGAAGGGAGGGGATGCAGAGACAAGGGAGGAACAGTCAAGAAACAATAGCACAGCCTTGGGACAGGGTCCTGGTTCCTCCTAAAGGAACAGACATAATACCTTTGAGTTCTTTGGCAGGAAGTAAGGCCCCCACCCAGGTGGAGGATGGCAACTTTAGGCTGAGCACAAGATTTCCAGAACACCACCCTGTTACTTCACCACCAACCAATCAGAAGAAGGTCACACACCCTGCCGCCCTCACCCCAACTTTTGCCTATAAACACTTTTCCCTGAAAACCACCAGGAAGTGTAGATCTTTCGAGCATGAACTGCCCATCCTCTTTGCTTGGCTCTGCAATAAACCATTCTCTGCTCCAAACTCTGATGTTTCAGTTTGTTTGGCCTCATGGTGCACATGAACTTCTGTTTGGTCACAGTACCAGGTCCCAGGAAGAGTAATAATAATGCCTTTGGAAACAACACCCTGCATGGGAGTGTCTTGAGTTCTTCTGATCTGAGTCTAGTCTGAGGTGGAAGCGGGGTTTCCCCAGCTTTTCCCACACAAGTCCTCCAGTTCCCGTGTTCCTTCAGCCTTGTGAATGTAGATCAGGGCACCTGGCAAACTCTTACCTAACCTCCTGATTTTGCAGGGATGCAGATGATGCGTGTAGCTCACACACCTAGCTCAGGAGCAGGAGACTCCCTTTCTCCAAGTCTTTCAGCCAGTGGATCCCTACTTCTCTGCTCTTCCACTGGGCTTCGTGGAAGTAGAAAGAAAGAACATCTTATTGAGTTCAAGTAGCTGGATGGCCCTGCCTTGAGCAACTTGTTGCTTCTCCCTGTGTCAGTTTCCTTACCTGTAAAATGGGAATGATTCTTGTCTATGCACGGTTGAGGTTACAGGAAAATGAGGGTTAGGCAGAACGATTTCCAAAGAGCTGCTGCTCTGCTTTGCTTCCCAGTTCTTCTACTTCCCTGTTATTTCCAAGTCAAATTTAGCTTGAGATGCCTGAGAACTATCGCTCAAAGGCTTTACAAATTTGCACTGAGGCTCCTCTCAAGGACTCTCAAGGTCCTTCTTGGCAGGTGTACTAATTGTTTTTGAAGTTCGAAAATAGTCTCTTTTGCAGAGGCCTTGGGGAAACAGGCCCTTTTATAGACTATTGGTGGGAATGCATCAGGGTACTGTCCCCGATGGAGAGAATTTAGCAATATTACATGTCTATACCTTTAAATCAAACAATCTTACTTCTAGAAATCTGTTCTGAGTATAAACTAACAAAATATGAAAAAAATGAACACAAAAGCCTATTCACGTGGCAGTAATCACAGCAGAGAAAGACTGGCGATAAGTGAGATGCTCATCAGGAGGGCAAAGTGGAGCAGACCGTGCCACACCCACACAGCGGACTGAGTAAAAGAGATGAAGGACTAACACACACACTGTTGCAGAGGGATCTCTCGGAGATACGCAAAATGCAAGGGGAAGATCAGACTGCATGGTATGGTACCTTTTATCTAGGAAAAGAATTGATTTAATATTTAAAATGTAAAAACAATATGTCAAGAAACAACAATTAATAAAAAAGGAAGCTAGAGTTTTTGTAATGTATCTTGTACATTTTGAAACACAGAAATGTTTTACGAAATTATAAAACAAAATGTAAAGAAAGTGATCCCTTAATTCAAAAGCAAAATTAAATAAAAACCAATCTGAGTATTAACCATATGGAAAGGAATTATTTCGAATGGCCTTAACCTTCATTTATTTGGCTGCAGTAGGATATATTGTAAGACATAAAGAACTGCAAATAAGTCCAACTACTTTCAGTAATTTTGTTGCTAGTGATATGTTTGTAGGGTTATTCTGAACCTTTTTATACATACATTAAGATAAAGCACATAATATTATATTAATGTCATAAAGGGCCAAGTTTTTCGACATTAGAGAAAAAGAGAATCAAATAGAAAATCAAAGACATTACATAAAAACCTGTAACCTTAAACTTGAGTTGGAAATATCGGTGTGAATCCTGAAGTATTTCTCTTGAAAATATTTTCTGACTGCGTCCACAGAAAAAGCTTAGAACTAACAACCAGTCCAGAAGCAAGGAGCTCCTTAGCATTTATACTGTAGTCTTCAAACGCCTTTCCTGCTGAAAGGACCCAGGGTGCCTCGGAAAAACTGGCTGAGTCCAAGCTGAGATGGGAGAAGTTCAGGGTGAGCCTGTGACATCTTGTCACATGGGAAAGCAAGGAAACCAAAGACTACTGAGCTGTGACAAAAGATTCAAAACCCACAGGAGCCAAAAGGCAAAGGTTCTTACTAGACAAAGACAAAACGACTGTGTCCCAAAGATGGATAGAAAAAGAACAACATCACAAAGTATTGAAACCCAGAGCGTCTGTTAAAATCCGTGCATACATAACAATATTTAAAAGCATGTGTGCTCCCTTTGTAGGATGCTAGGAACCAACTAATTCTGAAAACTGACAAGTAGAGGAATAGATTCAAGCATTTAACTTTGTCTGTATAGGGCTGAACCACAGGATAACTAAATAGTTGAGGAAGCAAAGTTCCTCTTTCTTAGAAGAATTCCAGTTAATAAAGAAATAATTAGGAGTTCGCATACCACCACTTTCCAATCCCTAATGAAATAATGGACCGATGAAACCATTGTGGGATGGCTAGTGTTAGTGTAATCTTTCTCGCAGGTCTTAGTTTCGTGATTGCTATCAATAATTGTGAAATGAAAGCTGCGTCTTCTGTGGAAATTACAGGGGACAAGAGGAGGCGGCAGGTTTGGAGCTGGGAGACCCACCCTTTGCATGGACTTACCTCCTGCAGCTGTCCGCGAAGTGGCAGCTCACGCCAAGTCAGAGGTGCAGAAACTCTCAGATGCCCCCCTGGCTTCCGGGAAGGCAGCAGTGGAGGGTGGATGTCTGACTTTTCTTCCTATGATAAGGTGCTAGTTCCTGGATGCTTTCCCAGATGCCTCATGGCTGCGTCTGTGCAGCCATGGAGAAGGAAGATTTCCACAGCTGATCGTGCTCTGAAATAATACCACTCTGATTAAATCTTAACACAGATTAAATTAACTTGAACATATTTTACAGCCCTGGTGTCACTCATCTGGTGATCAGGAATAGACAAGGTCTTCTAATATTGTAGGAAAAACATCTTTTCTCTGAAAAACTCAGTTCCTCTGATGGTACAGTTGACAAAGACAGCACTGAGTTTTCAGTGCTTCTCTGTGCATCTTTCTCTTGTATCTGCTACTCAGCAAAAAAAAAAAAAAAAAAAAAAAAAAAAAAAAGACTAAATCATCAGCCTAAGAGTGTGCAGTGCCCCAGGAAGTCAGAGCTGACACTTGCCCAGAACATCTGGCTTCAAGAATGCTAACCCGACTGTCACCAGCAGCTTAGCTGCTCTGCTCTTGATGCTGGGCAAGCTCCTTTTAGATGAATCAGCGAAAATCTGTCATTAGAACCGTCTCGCTTTCTCTCAAAACCTTGGGAACAAATTGGGTACATGGTTTTCCCACCCACAGTCCTCAGTAATCATCTTTTTCTGCCTATTTTTATTTTCAGAGACTGAAAAGGGTGGCTTCTTAAACTTGATCTGAATAGCAGCTGGGCAAGAAAGATGAGTAGCTGTTGGTTGTGGTATGGTAACCATTTTGCCCTCTGCCAGATTTTATTTCTGTTGTTGTAATAGAGAGAAAATTAGCAGTCCACTTGTTCCAGTGATTTTAGGATGGGAACTCAAGGCGAGGTCTTTCAAGTTTGTTATTTCGTTTTTTGCCTTTAAAGTACTCTCTTTTATTCTGAAGATCACAGTCAATTGATGGTATTATCATTTTGCTATTTAATATAAGAATAAACATTGAAAGAAAGACATTTTTGTGGCTTACTATTCTTTTATATATTTTTTTTCAATTTTATTTTATTGCTCTTTGAACACATGCTTGAATTCTTTCCTCTTCTATGAATGTTACGTGCATTTTACTTCAGTCATTGGCCCTGGTCATTTATTATCTGTGTTTCCCATTTAAGTGAAATCATTAGACCTTGGAGATTTTGTTTGTTTGTTTTCATTTTGTCCTTCAAAGTTAAAAGCTTGTTTTTGAACTGTATAATGTATTCCCCACTTTATTAATTGAAGATTTCTTTCTTGAAAATGTCATTAACAATTAATTTAAACTATTGGAAGACAGCTACCCAGATGTTACAGGCTTCAGTCTTTCATTTCTGGTGATGGGGAGGGAGCCTGCCTTGTTACAGAGGTGCTCACAGACGGTATGCGCTGTGACGTCAGCGGCTGCAGTGGTGTACGACAGGGTGAAGTTTATCTGAGATGACCTAGAATGATTGAAATAGAAGGATCCTCGAAATCTGATGATCCTTTAGGTGACGGTGAAATGAGCTTGTCTATTGTGATGTGGGAAAAGGGAGCAGAGGGTCATGGAGCCTGGGCTTAATATTCCACGTCTGTCACTTGCTGGACTGTTGACCTTGGGCAAGCTGCTTCACCTCTCTAGGCCTCAGTTTCTTTACCAGTAAAATGGGTTGATTATAGTACCCACCTGATTGGGTTGTTATACTATTACATAAATCCATAGGTAGTCATCTGCCTGTGCCTGGAACATGGTGAGCACCATGTAAGCGTCTGGTGAATTAATTAAAATAAAATACTACATTTCAGAAGTGGAATGCCTTGCCGATCATAAACATAATCACAGAGTTAATTGCTCTGTGTTGAAGACACAGAACAAAGGAACAAACCAAAGAATCACCTCTCGCCTAGGAAAAATGATAACCCAAAATGCCAGGTTATAAAGTGTCAGACTGAATAAATTTCATAAATCATTCAGTCTTCTCCTAGGGCAGTCTGGTATGAGGGTATAAGAGAGGATGGGAGACTCATTGCCAAGTCTTCAACAGAGAGACGGATTAACTGTTACTATACTAAGTGTGGGTGGGTTACAAACTTAGCTGGAGGCGCTCCCCTACCCTCTAGTAAGTTACAAACCTTTCTTCTGGTTGTGAGCAGCTTTCATGTCCCAGGAAGTAGGACTGTTTCAAATTAGCACTTAACTGCCCAGGTTTTGGTGAAATAAAAGGGATGAGCTACGATCTCAGGCACATGGAGAAACAGGTGAATTTTAGATACAAAAAAAGAAAGCAAGTAAACAGAAAGTCAGACAGACAGAGAGGAGGCATGGAAGGAAAGAAAGAAGGAAGGAAGAAAGAAAAAAAGGAGAAAAAAAAACAAAGGCAAATCATTGAGGAAGGGGAAGTTTGCTGTTTTATTAGTGAGGTTCTTCAAAACCTATTAGGAAAACCTTCATTCAGAAGGACTCTTGGGTCTTTTAAAACTATTTTTCAAAAAGTGGAGGCAAAGGAGTGTAGCTGTCAGCTTCCCTTGGGTTTCTTGGGTTAAGATGTTTCTTCTTTTTGTTTCCGGTTGGTGTGTAGGAGGCAGGAGGAAGACCTTGAGGCAATGCAGTGCAGACCTTGATTCTGACAGGCAGTCATTTCAGACTAGACCAGACAGGCAGAAGTGCTAGTTTATCCTCTTGCACGATTTTGAGGCTGCCGAGCCATGAGCTGTGCTGGTTCCCAGAAACAGAACCTGCAGTTTGAACCAGCAAACAAACTACAAACTATACCAGGTAAAGAAAAGACACCAACTCTTGAGGCAGACTTGGTGGTCATCTTTACACCAGAAGGGGGAAGCGAGAATATCAAGCATTGAAAAGGAAACTGGATGATCAGATGATCAGCTTCAGTTCTGATGGAAATGATTAACTCAGAAGCGACAATGGTGGAATCAGCAATTTTCATGTTCCTGGAAAATACTATTATTCATCTTACTAGGATTTTAGGCTCTTGTTTTTTTTTAAAAGTTTTTAATGTGTTTAGGTAATTAAACATGCTTTCAAGGATGTGGAAGTTGCCAGGATATGTTGACAAATCCTCGTGTAACTTTATCATCAGCACAGTTTACAAATAAGCCATATGGAAACACTATATATATATTATATATATGTATATATAACATATATATATATATGTATATATACACACACACATTTAAAGCTAGAGACTGCAATAAGGTTACAGACAAACTGCAATAAGGTTACCAGACAAAATATAGGATGCTTAATTAAATTTGGATTTCTGATAAGTTTATTATTAAAGGATGTCCAAATGCTGCATGAGACATACTAAAACATTATTCAATATTGATCTAAAATTTAAATTTAACTGAGTGTCCTGAACTTGCTAAATCTGGCCATTCTATTTTGGAAAAATCAAGTGTGATATGGTTATTTAGTCCTTCAAGAAGTAGCTACTCTTCTATTAACCCTGCAATAATGCTTTTTTTCTTGGAGGGCAGAGGTAATTATGTCTATTTATTAATTTAATTTTTTGTGTGTGTGTGTGGAGGTGCTGGGGAATTGAACCCAGGACTTCATGCTTGCTAAGCATGGACTCTACCACTGAGCTACACCCTCTTCTCCCTGTAGTCATTTCTTTTAACCTGCTAACCATCCTTCCTGGGACGGCACGCTGTCTATCACACTGCTTCTCCAACTGTAATGTGCCTGCAGGTCACTCAGGTGCCTTGTTAAAACCCGGCTTCTGATTGGGCAGGCGATGCCTGTGCTGCTGGTCATTGGACCACCAGCATTATGCCTTTTGGACCACACTGCAATGAAGTATCCAGACTCCAGTGCTTATTTTCAGCTAAAACATAGATAAAACTAGCATTAAAATGTTTTATTTACACTTACTTCTTCCATTTTTGTGGATTCTTTATTCTATTTCTATTTATTTATTCTCTTTTTAAAGTCAGAAGATGCTAAATGTTATGTCTTTTGTTAATGGAAGAAAACTGTATTAGGCTGTGAGAAAGTTCTGGAAAAGCACATGTTCCAGGAATTGGTCATTAGATTGTTCATCCGTTCATATTTCTGGAAGAGCCTGAAGTGTCATCAGAAAAATCACATGATTGTACTCGGTTAACAGGCCATCCCGGGAGCCAAGTTCCAAAGTGTGTCTGTTACTGAGCATGAAGAGCCTGCTGGAAGTGCTGTTTTTTATGACACTGAACTGTGTTAGGGGAAAGCATGTTGAAATGATTTCAACATCTGCATATAAAGGCTCAAAAGTCCTTTTAAAATGAAAATCCCAGATTAACAGCTGAGGATATTTGTTGCCAGGTATTTTGAGCCCTCCAATGGCAAAACCCAGATGAAGGAGGGGGCGATGCTTGTCAATCAGGAGGGCACTCATTATTCTCACCAGGGCTCACACCTAATTCCCATCACCTGGCCACCAAGGAGAGGGCTTCGTGCCTTCCCTGGATGCAAACAGCGTCGGATTAAATCGTCCCCGTGTTGGAAGCGTCCTGTCTGCTCCCGACCCCCTGCAAGTGCCGTGCAGAGAGTTAGGCGGCAAAGGATGTGTTGACAGGCTGTGAGTCTGCGTCTTCTCCCTGTGTCTGATGTGGCTTCTGTGTCAGACACAGGGCAGACAGGGAGGGGGAGGAAGCTGGCTGGGAGGGGCATGGAGACGGGAAAAACTGCTAGACAACTTTTCTGGCAGAAGCTTAACCGTTTAAAGAGAGGGGATTTTAAGAAACGGAGTCTGCTAAAGAATGAGCTGAAAATGTATTTCCTTTGAGAATTTCGAATGCCATCTCCTTAGAGACTCGTGAGGCTGAAGGTGTAGATGGCTTGATTCTGCCTTTTGGGAATCCCCAAGACCCATCTAAGAATGAGGGTCTTCTCCTGCATTCTTTTGAAGGCACAGAAACCCAGGGAATGGGTGAAAAGGTGCAAAAGGGGCAACTGAAAAGTCATCCCCAAAGCTAGACACTAGTATCATATCAATGATCGTTTCCTGATTTTGCTAATTGCACTGAACTTACTGAAGAGAATATCCTTCTTCTTAGGAAATACACACTGAAACATTTGGTAAAGGGACATCTTGTCTGCAATTTACTCTCAAAGGATTCTTCAGATAGAAAATGACAAAACGAAAATGATCCACTGTTGAGAGTTGGGAAATCTGGTGCAGGTATAAAGGAGCCCGCAGCAATATTTCTGTAATTCTTTTTCCGTAAGTTTAAAATTATTTCAAAATAAAAAGTTTTACTAAAAAGGAAAGAAAAGATCTGCTTAGAATGAGGCTACCTAACCCAGACCCTTGCACTGCCTGCTCCCTTGAATTCCCGAGGGCGTGCTTCTCGTCTTCACAGTCAGTGCTGAGCCTGGCTGTCCTTTGGGGATGTCCCCATGTCATTGTTCCTCTGCTGACTGGTGAGACCTGGGGGCAGGGGCTGTCTCTTGGAGTCTCAACTGAACATGAACTGCCTTAGTCAATAAACATTCATCTTTCTGAAGATGCTCAACCAACCTTTCTTTTAGTTGGGATTGGCTCATGGAAAGTGGAAATCTCGAGGCAACATCTGGCTAATTGCATTATCTTAATTCACGTGCACGTGTGTCTGTGTACTCCAGGCCAGCTGCCCCCAATTTTGGCATAGGGGTCACTCACGAATCTCTCTGTAGAGGCTCACTGCTAGAACGGACAGAATCCCCGCGTTGAGAACGCAGCATTCTTCAAGCAGTTTGGTGTCCTAGACTGAGCTCTGTACCAGAGGATAAGTGACACACTGTTATGCAGCTTAAAAGGGCAAAAAAGGAATGAACAGTTTTTACCAGTTCCATGCCTTTCCATGACCCCAAGCAAAATACTTTGTTTCCTCTTCTCTCTCGGTACAAGAAAATTCTTTAAAATGATTTGTTTAAGTCCTCACCTAATTTGTCAATTCTTTTTCCCTTTAAGTGCTAAAAAGCTTTAAAATTTTAAACCCTGTAATATTAACTACTTGAGACAGTCTTTGAACTCCTCAAGAGGCGACCCCCTAAGCACATTTCCTTGGATATTCCAAGCAGTTTTTTAACTTGCACACCAAAATTGAGGTGGGCTAAAACAATCACCTTTGGGAATTTTTAAACTTAGAGATCTCGAAGAAGATCTAAACTCTCCACTAGCAATAGCTGTCCTTTATTTGGGGTAGAATATTTTAATTTGGTTTAAAGTTGATTTTTTTTAATTGCAAAAGAGTCTATTCAGAGAATTCAATTTTTTCAAAAAGAAAAATCATTCATAATTCTGCTTGAGACGTAGATAACTGCTACCACTCGCATCTGCATTGAATTATGATTGGTCACCATTTTTTAAGATGCTCTGTCCACACATTCAGAGGTTTACCACCAAGTCTTCGTCGACCTTGTTCCTCACTGAGGATGAACCGTTTATTGCTCTGAGCCCCCTCTGCAGTTCCACATGCCCATCCGGGAGATGCGGGGGCAGGGCTGCTTTCAGGGCTGCCTCAGAGCCTTGTTATGAGAAGACGTGATGGACACTGGAAGGCGAGGGGAAGAGAGGGGAGGGGCTGGAGGATCTGGGAGCACTAAATAGCTCTGAGTGAGAACAATTAGTGATGTAAGTGTATTCTTGAAAATGAACTGCTTTGGGGCGAGCTTACTTACAAGCACCATCATCCCAGCTAAAATCTCCATAAAGAATCCCGCAGTTCTGAGAAGTCATCTTCAGAGACAATACTTATTGGAATTCATAGATAGTGTTTCATTTTGTACTCTCTGAAATTAGCTAATGTTCTGGTCACTCCAGAGCCTTTAAAAGTGGCCCCAGTCCCAAGGGCTTTCATGGGGAGAAGTCTAGCAGTCGTGTGCTGCAATTGTGTGGCGAATTGTGATTGTTTATCTTAAGTCGGCACAGCCATCAGAATCTTTTCTTTTTCTCTAACCAGGACATAGCATCTGCCCTTTTTTTTCATTCTTAAGAAATAGCAATGCTTTCAACATAGCAAAAGTGCCCATATATACAATGTAATTTTTAGCCCTGATTTTAAAATATGTCATTTAACTTTTTAAAAAAGGATTTCTTACGATTTATTTAATTTATCTAATTTCATGTTAATAACTCTGGGAGGGTAGAAAGATGGCTGGTTTTCTAGTAACATATTGACACAGTAGTAGTATTGTCCATAATGTTTTTATTTGTTTACATAGAGGAAATATACCATAAGCCCAGGGAAAATACATTTAGATGGGATGGAGTCCTGGGTTTTAAGGAAAATATACACTATTTTGCTGAAATACTGGCACTTGCAGTTTTAACACAGTTTGGATTTTTTATTTGAATTGTATTTAACTACAGTATTTTATAAAACATAATGAGCTTGACACATTCTTCAAATATTTCAGTGATTTGGCACTTAATACAGAAGGAGCTTCCAGGGACTTCAATATGTAGAAAATAGATACAACCGTTACTAATCACATCTACTAAAAGTTTTCGGTGACCTTCCGAAAGAGCTCAAACAGCCCCATGATTGACGATTGCTGGGTCTAAAATCTTTACAAATGTCTGTAAGATACACACTCAAAGCATTTCTAAAATGCTCTGTCAGTTCTCTCAAGTCATCAATAGAATAGTTTTGAATATCACTGTATTAATTTCATTTTCAATATCATAACATTAATTCATACTTTACTAGGAGTTCAATATCTGATTATAAACTGACTGGCAGATAAAGACAGCATGTAAATACCTGCTATAAAGCATTACATCTTCCAAAAAAACCCAAAAGCTTTGGCTCCGTATAGACAAAACAGTACTGGTTCTTACACCCATCAACTGTGGCCCACGGCATGGAATACTCTGGTTAGGCTACTGTCAAGGGGAAACCAGGATGAACGGGGTTCATCTCAGCCACTGTGCTTAGTCTGAGAGCAGGCAAGACGTGGTTTCCAAAGGAAAGTAGGTGCATTATAACAGCAACAGGGAAGTAGATGTTGTTATGGTTTGAAGATGCATGTCCCTCTTAAGTTCATATGTTGAAACTCCAATCCCCAATGGGATGGTGTAAGGAGGCAGGGGTTTGGGAGGTGACTAGGTCATGAGGATGGAGCCCTTGTGAATGGAATTAGTGCCCTTATAAGAAGAGACATGAATGAGACGAAATGTCTCTCCACCAGGTGAGGCTACAGCAAGAAAGTAGTCATCTGCAAAGTGAGAAGAGGGCCCAACCAGACACCGGATCTGCCGGCATCTTGATGGACTTCTCAGCTTCCAGAAATGTGAGAAAAAAAGATTATCTAAGCCCCTAGTCTATGGTATTTTTTATGGCAGCCTGAGCAGACTAAGACAGGCAAAGGCAACAGATGTCCACTTGGTCAGGAAAAGTTCGGTCACAATTTCCTTCACATCTGCTGACCACCAAAAATACACCTGTTTTAAAGATTTTTGGGGTGCATTTCTCGTGAGTACCCTTTGGAGTATCAGTGACATTTTCCTTTTACTGAACCAGGAACACAAAGGTGAAAGGAATTGTCTGAGCCAAACTGAATCTCCAACCAAAACAAGACTGGTTTTGTAAGATTGCTTTGGGTTCTCTGTCCCCGAGGATTTCATGCTTCCTCTGAACTCAGTCTTGCAAAATTCAACACGTCGCCTTATTCAGCCATCATTGCTTCTGGTGTTGAGATCTTGACAAAGGTCCTTTAGAGCGGAAACCACGTACTGGGTTCCTTTATTCTCTGTTACGCATTGCTTGGCATCCAGAAGACACCAAATAAATTCTTGGTTACGTAATTTTTGAAAATTGGAATAACATTCCCTGCAACCCTAGTGAAAGTTACACTGCAAGAGATGGGATTGCACAATTTTCTCACATATCAAAGAGGAGCGCAAAGCAATGTTCTAAGGCCAGCAAGTCTGCCAGTGACTAATAGAAAGATGCTTATATTTTTATTTGATACCAGATATTTTAAAGTCTGGTTTCAACAAATACAACACCCGTCTCTGAGTATAAATTTTCTGAATGATTCTGGAACTTGGATAAGGAGACAGGGGCACCTTCCGGTGGACATGTCAGTGCTTCATGTCCACCCAGACCCTAGAGTGAAGTGTAGATGCCTGAAGAAATGGTGAATTTCCCTCATTATTGCCACTACCCCCATCATCTTACCGATATCCTCAATAATCCTTATTTTTGAGTGCCTACTGTTTAATGAGCTTATAAAGAGGCATAAATATATGCCTGAGTTTACAATCTAAGTGGGGAAAGGGGCAAGCCAAAGGTAAGTAAGTGAAGAAGAGACTTCCTTGATTATGAAAAACATGTGTTTCCCCAGAGAAAAGGCCCAGCTCAACAGGAAAAACCCGGCTCTTCAAAACTGGGTTATGGCATCGCTCCTGAAGGAACAACAAGACCTTCTTACTCTGGTGAAAACAGGAAACTTTAATTCCTCCTCCCAGCAGGAGCTCCTTGGTTGACTCCTTGTTACTCTGTTACCATCAGGCCCTGGTGATGAGTTTAAGGAGTCTTGATTTTCAACCTGTAACTGTAGATGTTGGCTGACCCAGGTCACATCAGCCTGAGGGTACACAGGACGCTAAGTTATAGCTGTGTTCGTTTTCTAGCACTGCAGTGGCCAAGTCCCCCGCACCGGGCAGCCTAACCAACAGAAATGTATTGTCTCGAAGTTCTGGAGTTTGAAGGTCGAAGATCAAGGTCTTGGTGGGACTGAGCCCTTCTGCGGCTGTGAGGCGGAACGCCTCTCCCCCAGCTTCTGCTGCTTTGCTGGCAGTCTTTGGCGTCCCTTGGTTTGTAGACGTGTCGCTTGAGTCTCTCATGAGTTCTCCCTGTGTGCATGTCTGTCCAAATTTACCCCCTTTACAAGAACAGCCATCATATTGGATCAGGGCCCACTTTAGTGTGACCTCATCTTAACTAATTACATCTACGTGGACCCTAGTTCCAAATAAGGTCACATTCAGAGATCCTGGGGATTAGGACTTCAACATATGGATTTGGGAGACAACATGTGGATTCAACCCATAATGGCAGTTAAAACCCCATATTTTGCTATCCCCGTCCCCCGTCACAGGGGAGGTTCACTAGTGCCCTCATCCCAGTCCCCTGCTAACGCTTCCCCAGGTATTGGTGGTGGTCTCAGATACACTTGTCAGATGCTGCTTGCTCTCTGCTGTCACCAACAGGTTTACCACTTCCTCTGCGCCCAGCTGGCTCTTCTGGGTACCAGCACCTGTGCCCTGGGTCCCTCAGTTCCATGACCATTTGGCACACTGGCACCCTTACACCAGCACTGGGTCTTGTAGTGCCAAAGCTGCTCTGTGCTCTGCAGCCCTCTCTGCCCAAGGGGCCTGGTGAAGCACAGAGAAGCTTCTTCCCCCCTTGGTTCTTACGTGGTACGTGTCCTCAGAAGGTCACTGAAGCAGGACAGCCTGCAGGCTGACTGTGTCACAAAGTTTTTAGTGAAAACAGACACTGTGCTACACTCAGACCTACTGATGCCTGCTGATGACTCAGGCCTGGGATCAAGCCAGCCTTGTCTGCTTGCCTTTGTGTTCCATCAGCACATGCTCTTTTCCAGAACACCCCTAATTTCTGCACGCAAATCACCATCAGGCAGCTCCAGCCCCACTATTATGCTGGACATCCTCAGGCAAGTCTGAACACCGTGTAAGGTGGTGAGATTTCTCTTTGGACCTTCTTCTAGCACTCCGTTTCCCTCTTAGCTACTTCCATTCTATGTTCACACACGTGTGTGTGCAAGGGCGTGTATACACAGCCTGTTATTTTGGGTCTTTCTCTCAAATTTCTAGTCTACAGGTGTCACTTCTGGCCTCACTTAGTGTAGTAGTTTTCATATATTTTTGGCTATTGAACCTTTTCTTCAGATGTGAGTGGACACCCAAATGTGGGCACTGAGTCTAACCATCTGGGTTTCAAATCTAGCTTCTCCATTTGCCAGCTGTGTGAACAAGGTGCATTCACCAGGATCTCAGGGTCCTCATCTCTAAAATGGGGGAAACATTGCCCCTAACTCACAGTGTTATTGTAAGAGCAAGTGGGCTAATGCATGTTGAGCGTTTAGGACAATGACTGTCACACGGAGCGTCTGGCTAGAGAAGAGGTGAGGGATGAGTTCCCAGCTCTTCGGATAAGTTCCCTTCCTCCTGCTCTGATGCCCCTGAGTGTCCCTCTGGAAACCCCACAGACTCATCAAAGCCCAGTTGGCAAGCCAGCAGGAAGCGAGTCATTCCATAGCTGCTTGTAGCCAAATAAAAAGTGTAGCAAATATTCTCTATAATAATCTGTATCAAAAACAGGAGCAATGATGCAACACTTAACTTCAATTGGACGATTAAAGGTGCTGTTTAGACTTCAGGAAGCTCAAGAAAATGAATGTCGACTCTATATTTCTATTTGATATCACATTGATCAAAGGATTTCTGAAGCAAAGATCAACCTTCCAGTGTCCAGCAGGTGGGCAGTGATGTGCTTTAGCCAGCGGTTCTCATGCTTTGGGGACATCAGAATTCCCTGGAGGACTTGTCAAGGCACAGATTGCTGGGCCCTGCTCCCAGAGTTCCTGACTGTAGATCTGGTGTGGGGGCCTGAGAACATGCATTTCTAACAGGTTCCCAAGGGATGAAGGTGCTGTTGGTCCAGGAGCCTCGCTGGAGGAACCACAGTGAGGCTGTAGGCACAGCTGCTTTTTCCAAGCGAGAGTTTTGTCCTTTACAAGTCGCCCTGGAGCCTGGGTAGAGGAGTTGTCGGATGTTCATCGTGAAATATGAGCATCTTGAATTTTTATTGATTCTGAGGAGCTTTGACACTGTGGTTAAGAAGTAAATTTTTTTAAACAGATATTTAGATAACAAAGATATGCATGAACTGGGAAATTTCCTTTTAGTTTAGCTTCTTCTAAGGCCAGCTTAATCATCTTTTTGACTAGTTTTAGCTAAAAGTGTCTGCACCATAAGACAGAAAATTCAGTAACTATGAGGCCAGGCAGCCTGGTACAGTACACCTGTGTGCCAGTGCTCTCAGCCATCAAAGCAATTAGGGCGATGCCATTTGAGTTGATGGTTTAGTAGTTACTTGGATACTTCTTTGTCCCTTTAAGGATTAGATTTAGAGATACTAACATTGAAATCGCACAAGCCTATGATTTAACCAATTAATGATGACTTCAAATAAAGAACATAACATCCTTTTTTTTGAGAATGGCTGCGAGCTATTTGGTGGGGTGTAGAAAACACATCAAGGTGGTTTTGCATCTTAGAACAGCAGTGTTTATCAAGCAAGCCCAGGGAGCAGTTAGAGGTAAGACGACAAGGAGAGGGGATCGGCCCCCTTGCGAAACCATCTTGGCCACATCCTCGACAGATGTTTTAGGCAGATGGATGAGATGAACAAATTGCTAAAATGAAACCGAGGTAACATCTCTCTTCAACACATGGAGATAGTTTGATAAAAAAGAAAGAACAAACAGGAAAGGCAAATCGGTTGCTTAGACACTGAGCTGTCTAGAAGCTCCTGGATGCAGCTAGTTTATTCACTTGTGATGCTTGGACCTTATGATTGTAGCTCATATTTGATTCCCGGGGTAATGAGCCCAGGTGGAACAGCAATCCATAGGCCGTTTAGAGCAGGAAGCCGGGAGGAGAGATGCTGGTCATAAGACGTCCTGGATCCAGGTTTCACCCAGCCACGCTGGACATGTTGTAGGTGAGGTGTTGGCAGCCTGGGGTGAAGTGATGGTCTGTCTGTCTCTCCGGGGCAGGCAAAGGGCGTGAGTGTGAGGACTTGACTTCACTGAATTCCTATTTCACAAACACAAAAAATGGTTACAATTTAAAGAAGATGTGGCTTATAAATACATGCATGTTTGGATGTTTTTCTTTTCAGTGTTTGTTTCAAAAAGGGATTCTTAAGCCTGTCTCAGACCTTCTAGATCAGACTTTCGGGGGCTGGAATTTGCATTTTTTATCAGCACCCCTGTGGATTCTGATACAGCCCATCAGCAAAGTTTGGAAATTAGCGATCTAGTGGAGAACTAAATGTGTCCTAAAAAAACATCAGAAATGACATATTGATGACCACGTACTCCTGAAGGAGGGTTCCCAGCAACACTGGCTGTGCAGTTTCATTCTAGACACTTACAGACACACTCAGTTGGCATGGATCACTTTCAACCTTTATTTGAGAATAATTTCAAACTTAGATAAGTTGCAAAAATAAAAATAAAACCGGCAGCCTCTACCACATTCGTTTTAACCCTCTTTGCTTTATTTTTTGTGCTCTTTCTGCACACAAATACACACACATATGCACACACACACACGTATATACACATACACCTTTATTTCTGAACTATTTGAGGGTACGTTAGGTACATCACTGACCTTTACTCCATCCTAAGCTCTTTATTCTGTATTTCCTCAGAATAGTCTCTTGCACCCCATCAAAAAGTTATCAACATCAGTAACTTTTAATGCTGATAAAATGTTTCATCTGATCTGCCATTTGTGTTCCAGCTTTGTCAGCTGACCCACTCATGTCCTTTAGAGCATCTCCCCTCCAGGACAGGATCCTTCTAGGGTCCGGAATCGCATTTGTTGTCCTGTCTCTTCAACCTCGCTATTTAATCTGGAATATTTCCTCAGGCTTTCTGTGTGTTTCAGGACATTAATATTTCGAAGAAAACAGCTGTCCTGCAGCCCTACTTCTTTTTCTTTGAACATTTCTCATCCGAGGCTCCTCTGCTGTTTCCTCATGATTATATTCAGGGGATGAGGTGTTCCACACTGAAGGACCGCATAGGGGATGTTGTGTCCTTCTCTGGGTACCATATCCAGGGACACGCGATGGTCATCTAGCCTCACTGGTGATGTTAATATTGGTCACCTGGCTAGAGTCATGTTTGATGTCGCCACTATTTAATTACTGTTTTTTCCTCCCTTGCAAATAATGAGCAGCGAATGGGAAGACATTTTAAGACTATGTGTCTATCCTGTTCCTCGTCAAAAATTCTCCCTCGATTTGGCATCCATTGTTGATTCTTGTTTAATCCAGTCTTTACTGTGATAAGTGCAGAATGCTGGTTTTCCCTTCTCCTATACTCCTTGTCTATCTACTAGTCATTCAACCATCAGTGAGCTCCATCCTTACCCCCCACTTTC
The DNA here is from genome assembly GCF_048564905.1 of Vicugna pacos. Classification (NCBI taxonomy): domain Eukaryota; kingdom Metazoa; phylum Chordata; class Mammalia; order Artiodactyla; family Camelidae; genus Vicugna; species Vicugna pacos. The sequence goes on along the minus strand of NC_132987.1, from coordinate 116,030,660 downwards.
TATGTACTATCGGTAGGTATCATGAATTCCTATTTATCAATCGTTCCTTCCTCTGCCTCAACGTTTTGGAGATCATGTTGTCCCTGGTTAGGCCAGGGGGGTCCCTTCAGGGGACTCTTGTGTCCTTGTGACATGCTTGCATTTTTTGAGTCCTTTCCTTTCTCCCAGCACTTTCTTACTTTGACTCTAACTTTCTAATTAGCTATTTCTCTGAAGACTCGTGGTTCATTTTAGGGAATGAATCCAGGGAAGGTTATTAGAAAGAAGATCTGGGTTCTAAGCGTGCTCATTGTTACTGAGGTGGCTTTGGTTCTCAGCCTTTTCTGTGGACACAGGCAGGACATATATGCACATATATACACCTATACGTACCGTGAATGAAAATACTGCAAGCCATATCAGTAAACAAAGGATGCTGTGGCCATTGAGTCATCAGCCGCTACTGCCACCGCTGACAGTGCACGGAGGGACCTCAGGATGCAGATGAGCAGCAGACAGCCCGCCTCTGCAGCCACCCCCCACAGTGCGCCCCAAGGGAGCTCAGGATGTGAAAGAACAGGAAACTGGCCCTGGACAGCTAGGTGCATATCAAATAAATGATTTCAATGAGCCCAGACCTTTGTGCCTTCCTGTACATTGAAAAGCGCTAAATTCTTCAACTTGAGATGTCTGGTTTTCTCTAATTAACAGTAATCTTTTGATTTTCCGACTACCTGGTCTTTGTTGTAAAAACTCTAATATATCTTGGCTCCTCCCCTACTTCTTTGAAGCAGCCCCTTAGGGCTATCTGAGAGGCTGTCGTCCAGGGCTCGAGTCCTCTGAAATGTCCACCAAATAAAACATACCTCTCAACTTAGGTTGCGCATTTTATTTCAGATGAAAGTATACACCCAAGTAAATACACCTGCAAGACACGCACACGTATTTCAGAACTCATGCTCACCGGTCCCCGCAGCATCCTTTCTTGCCTCCTCCCAACAGCATCTTAACATTTACACATTTGCTCAATGCTTTAATGCATCTAAAATAGTCACAGAATTTCAGAAATACTCTACAAGACACTAACCTACCAAAAAGTGGTCAGCATTTGTTTGCAATTCTCCTGCCTCCATCGCACCCTAACCAAAGCTGAGGTTCTATAATCAAACACTATGCTGGTGAGTGCCGTGGACTTCCACCCTCCTTCCCTCCCTCCCTTCCATCCGTTCATCCACTGATTATCTCTTTCTCACTTTCTTCTTTCTCCCTCTGCATTGTGGTATGGTACTTATTTGAAATTATCTTCATTTTATTTTTTCAGTTTGCTTTTGATTTTAGATTTTTTTCCCCTTCTTGTTCTTACCAATTCTGTTTTATTTTTTGAATATGTATTCCATTAACAAGTCTTCAAAAGTCAAAATATGCCAGGAGATTCGCCTCTCCTGCCTGCCTCCTTACTCTCACCTGCTTCCCCAGAGAGGTAACTCAGTTTTTTGGTTTCCTGGTTTTTCCTTCCTGCGTTTCTTTTCATAAAAATAAGCTGATGTTCATATGTTTTCCAATCTCCCCTTCTTTATACACAAGCGAGCAGACATTATGCTTCTTCATGCTTTTCTGGAACTCATGAGACTTATATTTTAGCCCAGGTTCCTTCCCTAATGAGCTGTGTGACCTCTGCTGAGGAATTTACTCAGGGTCTTCATCTGCTGAATAGGAGCATTTTAAAAAGTCTATTTTTCTTTTATCTCTTACCACAAAAATATTGCTATGAAATACATTTAGTTTTCTTCTTATCCATTATAAATTTGGAAATTTGTATTCAGAGGGGGAAAAAAAACCTTGGACACTTTGGAGACGAGGGAGGATGGACTTAAGGCTGCGGCAAGTCCTTCTGTAAGCACAGGAGGTGTTCCCAACACTTCCCTCGTGTGGACAGCCCACTCAGCTGCGGCCGTGCTTTGTGACTTCAAAGGGGCTTCTCCTGGGACAGAGGGTCTGGCCAGGTCAGGACCCTGCTCTCTTCTGCCTTCTGAGAGAGCCTGCAAGATAGCGCTCCCGAGCTGTGTCTTCATCCAGTTTGTAATTTGGTCTCCGTTCCCCTGAGTGTGAGATTCTGCTGTAGACTCTGGGCCTCCCCTGCACCTTGAATCCTGCGAGTCTGAGACACTACACAAGGACTTGGCTTAAACAGCGTGTGGCTGTGGGATGTTCTCTCTGCCTTCCATGGGATTCAGGTGCCTGAAATGCCCCTGAAAGGTAACTTACAACTGAGAAATGGTGAAACCAGAGGGAACAAGGGTAAAGGGGATTTAACCCTTGGAAGGACCTAAAACTTGTTATTTTTCATAAAACTTCTGTACAATGTATACAGTACATTAAACATGGTATTAATGACATCTTATACATGCAGAGTTAGTTCACCTCCACGATTCCTTGTTCTAATGCATCTTTCCGAGTCTGTCTTTTCCTGCAGCTTCCGTGAGATGACTGTAGATCTGCTTTGCCTTGTTCCCCAGAGGATGGCACCTCCTGGCCTGCAGCATCCCCGAGCCTGCTTCTCCAGTCCAGTGTGGTCAGTGATTCCTGGTCACTGCTGGCTTCTAGAGTCAGCCAGAGCCCAAAGAACCAGAGTAGCTTGGATTTACCCTAAAAATAAAGGAGGTGGGCAGGGAATAAAGACTTAAATTCAGGTCCCATAACCAATGCAGTATAGCTGTAGTTATCTCTTAAGCTCCCTTCACATCCCCCAGGTGCCTGCTCCACTTGCCGCCCTTCATTAGCGCTGCCCTTCTGAGCAGCCCCGCCTGCTAACGTCTGATGGATGAGGCGGATACAGGTCACACCTTGGCTGCCTCTTCCCTCACCTCCTTTCTGTTTCCTGGGAGCTGCTTCATGCCTACACCTTTCCTCCGGTCCTAACGTCCATGCCACTTCTCTTTCTGTTCCCTTCATCCCTTCTTTTTCCAGCAGGAGAGCTCATGGGCATTGGAAACAAACAGCTCATGATGGACAGAAAGCTAAATGGTGTCCATCGGTGTATTGTGATCTCTATTGGGTTGGGGAGCAAAATCTCCAGTTTCCTTTTTGTTGTTTTTGTTGGTACAAAGCTCAGGTCAGACATCGCAGCCAGTGTCCTGTGTACTAGATTCAAGGGGAGGATGTCAGGTACCAAACGGAGAAACACAGGTCCTGGGATGCACAAAAGCAGCAAGCAGGGAGCAGGCGCGGAGAGCCTGGGCCACGGGCTTAACTTCTGGCTTCAGTTTCCTCATCTGTAAAATGAATAAAAGCAGTAACCTTCCTCACGGGGAGGTTAAACAACAGAATTATGGATTATTTAGAACAGTTTCTGGCACAAGACAAGAAGCGAGCAAGACCAAGTAGGTTTACTCCCCACTTGCTCTCTGACTCACAGGCCCCTCTGTTCAGTCAGCCCCTGGTCTCTCCGTAAAATGGGGAGAAAAAGGTATTTGCCAGGACTACAGAAGCTCAGGTGTGAAGCTCCTGCAGGTGCTGCGCACACAGAGGGTGAATTCCCTTTTGCTGGACGTGCCAAGTGAGCAGCGGAGTTCCTCTGCACAGAGACTCAAACAATGTAAATATTTTCGGCATCCTTTCTGTGCCCTGTACCAGCTATGAGGTTTATTTTGCATCTACCAGGGATGATTCCCGTCCCAGCCTGCAGCCGCTTGTGATAAACTTGATGTCATAAAGCAAGTTCTATAAATACCAAGGATGAAGCAAGGGGGCCGAGGCTTGGTGTCCCGAAGGTGGGAGTGTTGTGCGTCCCAGATGACAGTGGGGCTGCTGTACTGACAACAGTCAATGAACAGTGGGATATAGCATGAAAGTAAATTGATGTTCAACAGCGGCTAACATTTTCTGAGCACCTGCCACGTGCCCAGCCCCTCACTGAGTGCCTGGTGTGCGTCGTCACCTTCATTCTATGGGGTGCCCTTGGGAGTGGGTGCAATGGAGTGAGTTCACAAATTACGGCTGGGAAAATGGGACTGAGAGGGTTTACCAGGCTGCACAAGCAGAGCTGGGCTCTAACCAGGGAGCTCAATCAAAGGGCACCAGTGATGCTTAGGGAAGGCCTCGGAAGGAGTGCAGTTGTACAGTCAGGGAGCAGGTACTGGTGGGGGCACTGTGGGGTTGGTTCATGGGGAACCCTAACAAGATGGTTTTCAGTTTAACAGAGAGGTACTCCATATTATTTGTAAAATTCCAAATGCTAAATTCTACTTTGGGCTGTTGAGTGCATGAGTTTAAAACATTTTAATATAGGTACTGGGGTGGGCCAGAAATCTTTTTTCGTGTGTGTGTGTGTGTGTCTGTGAATTTATCTAATTATTTAAAGAGCCAACAATAAAATTCTGTCTTTTTTTATTAAGTATTGAAATCTCATAAATGAGATTTAAGAGGTTTAACTACACGTTAATATTGCTGCCTTGGATATATACAATTTTTAAAAAATCCGTGCTAAAAAAATCAATTGCTAAACTCAAGTTTTGAAAGAGTTCTTAAGTTCGGCATTTAGCTAGGAAACTGATGTTTATTCAGAGGAATGAAAGAATCTGGAAGTCAAAAGGGGAAGGAGGAAGAGGAGGAAAAAGGAAGGAAGGAGGGAAGGAGGAAGAGAGGGAGAAAACCTTACACAGCCACTTCTGTCTGCAAGTCGGGGAGGGTGATTACACCTGCGTAACCTGTTGTCAGTGAGAGGCTGACTCCTGCAAGTCCTCACAGGCTACAGTCGTAAAACTAAGAACTCAAGTTCCTTAGTGGAGTAAGTAGCCTTCAGTGATGGCGGGTGAATAACATATGCAAAACTTGGTTAAATCATCTCAGAGGATTCCTTCCGAGACGCCTGAGTTAGGAATCAGCATTTGCTGTGGTTGCCTTTATGATCATGTTAGATCAACATTTGTGCTTTCTCTTTGGTTTCTGATGAGGTAGCCAGAAAGTGTAGGATTAGTAAATAGATCCTTTTCAATTAAAAAAAGCCTCAGTTGTGTGGTTTTGTAGAGAAGTGTCTGATCTGTGTACAAATGGCATCTTTATTCCAGTGGTTCTCAGTGGAAGCAATTTTCCTCTGGACATTCAGCAAAGTCTGAAGACGTCTTTTTGGATGGGGGCTGGGGGACCACTGCTGGACTACTGGTATTTCCAGTGGGTAGAGGCCAGGGTGCAGCCAACCAAGCTACGGTGCACAGGTGAGCCCCCACGGCAAAGAGTCACCCTGCCTACATCAGTAGTGCCCGGCTGAGAAATCTTGCTTTATTCTAACATCATACTGATTGCTTCCTATTGTTAGAAAAGACATTCATCGGATAAGGGTGACTTTTAGAAGTAAACTCATCCACGGGTTAGATGAGGGGTGTGTCCCAACCCCAGAGTCACAAAGAAAACGTTTTAAGCCTGCAAGTACTGGTGGCCTGATAACAAGTAGAGGGACTAACGTCTTATGGGTGCAAAAGATGGTGGGGGGCAAAGGGAGGAACGGCAAATGAATATTTTATCTCAGAAAAAAAAAACAGGTGCAAAGTACTTTGGACGATGTCCGTTGGCCCAGTGCCCATTTGTCGTGTTTCCCCCTCCCCTAGTTTGAAGTTTCTTTATTTATAAATGAAAACGGCATGTAGCTACGGCATGCAATATGAAGATCTGATACACATGCACGTCGTGAAAAGATTACTGCGATGCAGTTCTGCGTACATCCCGGCCACGGTGGGAGACTAAACGTGCCAGATTCTCGACACGCCGGTGCAGACGCATCTGCCTCCGGCTAGCAGACTGGTCAGAGTGGAGTGATTGGATGCCCCTGTCTTCTCCTCAACGATCCGAGTGCAGGGGCAGCTGCTTGTAGCAATTAGAATGTGTTGTGTGCAAGGACTAGAGTGTTGACTGAACCAATTAAAAGATCAATTAGTGCCGTGCAAGTGCTTAGAGAAGTAGTTTTCAGTGACATGGAGCAGGCTTTCCATCGGCACAGAGCGCTGCAAGTGACACCAAGCGCCGGGAGTGTCTGTTCTTTGTTCCGAACTCTTTTCTTTTTAAAATGTTCTGCATATGGTTAGACATTCAATGGAGGCTATCAGTCAATGCTCTAATATGACCAAAAAAAGGCTTTCCCCCCCCTATTTGACGGGGAAGTAATTAGGTTTTATTTATGTATTTTTATTTTAATGGAGGTACTGGGGGTTGAACCCAGGACCTTGTGCAAGCTAAGCACATGCTCCACCCCTGAACTGTACCCTCCCCCTCACAAAAGGGCTTTTCTTGCAATTATATTTTAAATAACATGCTGGTCATTCATAGCATGCATAGTAATTAAATAATCATGATTAAGTAAAAATAGTAACATAACACTGGATTCATGCAAATGCTTTGCTTTGGATCTGATGCAGATCATTCAAAAAGGCTGTTTTCCCATTAGTTATTTATATATGGTTTGTATTTCTTACAATTGTTTTTATAACTAGAAAAAAATCTCAGGGTTGGTTTTCCTCCTTATGTTGGAATCTCCGCATACGTATGCCACAAGCCATGTGAAAAGCTTTGGATGTGACAGATCTTGTGGCATAGTTCTTATGGGCTGTGGGATGGAGTGAAGATGGAATGCACTGAATTTCCTAGTTTCTAAAGTACGTAACTCTGGGAGGGGGTCTTCTTGGCAGGTGAGAAAAGAAAACTGACTCCAAGAGAATTTTTCAGGGTGTAAAGTCTTCACACTTTTATTCAGCAAGTATTTAAACAACTAGTATTTAAGCCCAGGACGTATTTCCTGCCCTTTGGTGGTTTATGCTTTAGTGGGAGAGGCAAGGCCAGTTAGGTTAGCTATGGCTGTGGCCATGGCTAACTCTCTGCAACCCGCGCGGCCCCCAGACAGAGAGGCACTGAAAAAGACTCAGCGAACATCACGGGCTGTGTTGTTCAGGGCTTTGGGGCTAAACCACTCTAAGGAAGTTCTATCCTTGGTCAATTAAATTGGACTAGAGGTGACCCGGGAAAACTTTTGTCTGGACAGAAGCTGGCCATATGACCTCCTTTAGGTGGCCTCTCACCTGGGTCCTGCCCCACTTCCTACTTGGCTCTTTCTCATTCTGGAAACCCCTACCCAATGGAAACCACCGCAGGCTCTTCTCACTCCCCAGCCGCATGGACTTGTTAGGTAGTTAGATAAGTGGGGACACTGGGCAGATAAGGTGGAGGAGAGGGAGGATGGTCCAGAAGAGGGCGTTATTCCCGCCTTCAGCATAAAGGGGCTTTACTTCCTTTAAATGAGCACCGGCAAGAAACCGGTTAGAACCTGACAGCTGCAACTGCGCGGTAGCAACAAGGAGCTAACCGGCCATGACCCAGTGCTCACTGTAATATAATTAGTTGCCACCCCCCGCCCTGTGGGTTTTTCTGGGTGCATCATGGGTAAGGACGTGCGCAAAAGGGAATAGGCATGACTAAGAGCAGTCAATCAATCAAGGGATCACCTCTAAGCGAGGGTGTAAGAGAAGGAGACAAAAAACCCATCGCTACCCGCTGGGTCAGCCCGCCTCCCGTTCTTGGAGATGTACTTTCTCTTCGCTAATAAGTCCTTTTAAATCTTTTACTACACAAAGCTTCTGATCTCTGTCTGAATTCTTCTCTTTCAGGTAAGACAAGAACTGGGGTCTTTTTCCTTCCCCCGTGGGGGTCACATCTTGGCCAGGGAGACAATTCAGAAGGGAATCCAAGAAAGGATCTAAAAAGCAGACTGCTGGGAGAGTGCTCCAAGTTGATAACCTAGTGTTTATTCTTTCCTTCTCCAAAATCTCTGCCCCCGCCACTGCGGCCCTACAGCATCCTTGGCATGTGATGATTCTGGTGTTTGTCTTTGTAGACGTGAAGGCAGAAGGAGCTACAGGCATCTCCATGGAGATAGAGTGTCTGGCCAACAAAAGATTTACATGAAAGAATCATGACATAAGGTGACATTTCATAGGGCACCAAAATCAGAGTGATATTGTAGAGGGTGGCCCCAAACTCTTAGTTGTGGGCAACAGAATTCAGCCTAGCTAACTGAAGCTACATAAGCTACATGGTAGAGGGTAGTTCTGGAAATTCTAAGAGGTTCAGAGAACCATGCCTCTACACATGCCAGGAGACACCCACTCACAGCCGGGGACTGTTCTAGCAGAAAGGTCACTGCTGCTACCATTACTGCCACAGATGACAAAGAAGATTCAGGTCCGCTCCTGTGGACGCTCCTGGTTGCTCACGTGTAGGTACTCTGGGTGCATCTGCTTTGCAGAACCCAGCCTATCACCAACAGAAAGAGCCCGCGTTGCTGGGGAGGCTGGGGAATGTACTGTTTAACTTTGTAGATAAGAGCACACTAGAAGGGATGGGAGTACGTATTGACCGAGCCCACCTGTATCTGCAAAAATGTTACAGGACCTGCTGAAGGTGGCCATGAAAGGGGACTGGAGTTGCTGGGTGAGGCCTTCTGAGGAAGTGGACCTTGAGTTGAACTAAAAGGATTTGGGTTGTTCAGAGGAGGGACATGGACAGTCCAGGCAAAAGGAAAGTAGCCCTGACACTGAGGATGGATGTGACTTTGCTTCTAGGGGGCGCTCTCAAGGCGCCATGGCAGGGATGGACTGAGAGTTCGTATTTGAGAGTCATAATGGGTGAGGCCAAACAGAGAAGATGGGGCGGAGATTTGGAATGAGTTTCATTACCAGACGATTTGGGACTTCATCTTGTGTGTGGTGAGGAGTGACTGGAGAGTTCTCAGAGAGCAGGGACAGGATAAGATCAATGTTTCAGAAGGAGTCTTGTGTCCTCGTATGTACAATGGCTTGAATGGAGACAGCCTAGAGGCAGGGAAACCAGCTAGGAGTCAGATAATCTGAGTGGCAGGTGGTGACAGCCTAGGCTAGGGTGGCAGCAGTGAGAACGCACACACCTGAGGAATGGATACGAGAGTCTTTTCAAAAGAAGCAGCAGTATGAGGAAGGGGATCCAAGTTCAAGAGGCAGAATTGGCCACTTACTAACAGTGTGAATTTGACACGTCTTTTGGCGTGGCTGGGTTGGCTTTTGCTTCTGTAAAAAGAAAAGATAACACCCCTTCACCACGCCGCTGTCCTGCGTAGCCAGGAAGCTCCAGTAGTGCGGGTTTGCAAGAACACTTTGCCGCCCAGGCAGCATCACATGATGTGAGTTATTGTTATTGTGAAAGGAAGAGTCAGTGTGGTTGGGCGGCTGATAAGGGGTGAAGAAAGGACGCCTTCAGAAATGGCTCTTGGCTTTCTCCCAAGAGCAGGTGAGCTCTGGGTGGGAAAAAGGACCTTTGGAGATCTGGGGGGAGGTATCAACAGTGTGGATTTGGACACGGTTATGGCAGACACAAACGAAGACATGAATTACTGAATGGAAAATCAGAGCTGAAGCCTTAGTGTGGTCCAGATAGGATGGAACCAGAGCAGGATATGTGTTCCCTGTTGTTCCAAAAAATGGTAAGAAAAGAGTAACAGGTTAATTTGCTGTATATTTCACTTTTTTTGTTGTTTATTTGTTTTGGGGATACTATCCATTTAAATTCTGCTTTAGCTGCAAGCCAGGAATATTGAGGCTATTGATGGACTAAATTATATTTCATGAAGAGTAAGTTAACAGTAAGACACTGACCTTCAGATTTGCCTGAGACTGAGGGGTTCCCAGCACCTGGGACTTTCAGTTAAAGCTGGGAGAGTCGGGGCAGGTGAGGATGAGATGGATGGGCGCCCTAACAGGCTAAGAAGAAACGGGAGGAGATGAGATGGGGACTCCTAGAAAATCAGCTGGTTACTAAAAGGCCTCAGGTGGTTCATGGTGGACCAGGAAATGCAGCTAGAAGCTATTCTAGTTTAGTAAAATGAACTCTGGAGGGTTCAGGAAAGAGCCAGAAAAGCCTCTCCTGGGACGAAAGAAAGCTGGCATCCTCAATACTCCAAACATTGCAGGGGGTGGAGGATTATCTCATCAAGTTAAGGAGGAGCCTGGGACAAAGATGGGGAAATGATTAAAGTTATGCTGACTAAGAAGGACAGGGATACTTTGTATTTCAGGGGTTTCCATTTTTTTGTGAAGTTATTCTAAAAATCATGTTTTTCCCTGCATATTTGATGTGAGCTTACATTCAAGATAGAACCATCTTTTTTAAAAAAAAACTATTCTTTTTCCTTCCAGTTTTATTGAGATAAAATTGACATACAACACTGTATACTTTTTTGTGGGTGAGGGTAATTAGGTTTATTTATTTATTTTTAATGGAGGTGCTGGGGATTGAACCCAGGACCTTGCGCACGCTAAGCACGTGCTCTACCACTATGCTATACCCTCCCCACCTAGAACCATTTATGTGATTTTGAACAAAGACCTGGAAATAAAAAGATGGACGTTGGTGTGGGGCAGTATTGGCTGGGAAAGCTCTCATCTTGCCTCTCAGGAGGGAAGCACTGGCCTCACTAAGAGGTGATGGAGGACTTGCCAAGTGAGAGCGCAGCTCCACCAAAGGAGCAGGTCCAGGAAGTACAAGGATCCTCGTGTGCTCAGCCGTCTGGATGATGCAGCTCTCAGAGGTCAGACCTTCTGCCATTGCAGCCTTCCTTGCCTGGCCCTGAGCTTTCGTGGATGACCCAGAACTAAATGGGGCTCTGAGAACCACGGGAGCCAAGAATCACAAGGAAACCATCAACTGCAACTAGGGGTTCTTGATTTAAAAAAATAAATTAAGGCACACCCTTCAAAGTGTTTCCCAGTTGTTACGGGTTAAATAATGTCCTCCTAAAATTCACATGTTGGCATGTGCCTCAGAATGCTGTCCTGACTTGGAAAACACAGCCTTTCAGATGTAATCAGCCAAATGAGGTCATTACAGTGGGCCTATGTCTAATACAACTGGCGTCCTTATAAAAAGGGGAAATCTGGATGCAGATCTGCAAACGGGGAGGGCGCCATGTGAAGCTGAAGACAAGACTGGGGTGAAGTTTCTGCATGCCAAGGAGCACCAACGATCGCTCAAACCGCCAGAAGCTAGGAGAGGCCCTCACAACCTCAGAAGGAACCAGCCCTGCTGACACCTTGATCCAGGGCTCCTCACTTCCAGTAACTTTCCGTTGTTTAAGCTGCCAAGTGTGCGGTGCTTTGTGACAATAGCCCCAGGAAACAAACATACTGATGAAGTTTTATTTGTACCTATTCTCGTCAAAACAAAACAAAAAATAGAATGCTACTTGCCTTTAGGTTGAGCAAGAGAAACAAGAGAGATGACTTCTAAACAAACTGAAAGCCATTATACAAACTAGGAGAAACCAGAAATGTTCTCGTTCGTTCGCGTTAAGGAATATTTTTCAAAAAATGTGATTGACAACCACTTACTTGAATACAGTAGGCTGTCCCTCCACCCAGCACTCATCATTTCTGAAATGAAATATTAGCTGAAGGCCTCAGAAGATTGCCAATAAAACTGCTAAAAGACTCTTTTGATCTCTAGGAAGCACAGAGGACAGATACAACTTCATTCCTTCTGGAAAACGCTTTGTTCTTTTAACTCCACTTGTAGAGGCAATAGGAAAGCGTATAATACAGCAGGCTTTCCTTCTTTGTAGAACAAAGTTAATCCAGGTCCTTATCGTATGAAACTGCACAGGGATATAATCTTTTAGAAGACATAAATAATTCTCCTTAATACATTTGGAAATACTTTGATCTTTCTGTATACTTCTCCATAGCAAAAGAGTCCTGCAAACCTTATTTTACTTATTTAGAGGTTAGTTAAATACAGTGAAGGTTATAATACTAGAGCTTTTAAAATTGTGTTTTAAATATAAGCTACCAAAAGGATAAAGATAATTTTACTAGGTCCCGAAAATTCTAAATTACATACATGCCAGTCTGCCCCTCCCCCCATTCCAATGCCAACACCACTGACTTAGTTTTCATGTCTTTACTTTTCTCCTGTTTTATTAACTCTGTTAATGGACTTTAAAAGGTTTTTTAAAACCCTATTGTGTCTTGAAAATTTTAATATTCAAGTGAAGGGTTCATTCTTATAGCATCTCTGCTATCCTGGGTCTAATGGTTCTAATAGACTCTCCACCCCACTGTGGATTCGGCTGATTAAGGGATTGGTGGGACAGGATGCTGCAGAGGAGGGTAAAACCTTAGAAGGTCCCTTATTCATTCCACAAGGAAGATCTGAAGGTCTTTTGGCCTGGGAGCTGCTGAAGATTTTGGAACAAGGGAATGATAGGGTCAGATTTGCATCTTGGCAAAAACACTCTGGAAGCCGCTTGGGGAATGGGTTGGTGGCCTTTGGGCTGGGGGATGAGACTTGAATCAGGGAGGTCTGGTCGAGAGGCCAGGAAGCAGGAAGACATGGCGGCATTGTTGGGGGTTGGCATGTAGGAGGTGTTCAGATGCAATAAGACTCTGTCCATGGTTTAGTGCTACACACTCGTCATGTCACTGTTGGAAACACAGGTGGTGTGAATCCCTTGACCCATCCTTCATGGGGAAATAAAATGCAGTGCTTGGTGCTGTTTAATAAGCACTAAGAGAAAATCAAGAGTCAGTATTTGGCCCTTGGTGTTTCCACCCCGGCTGTGTTAGTCTCATTCTAAGGAATTCAGAAAATTCCCGATCGAGAAACTAGGTTGAGGTGGGCTCTTGCACAGAATTCACAGAATTCCCTGGGCGTGTCCAAGTGGTCAGTGACACTACTGTACTTCTTTGCTATATTTGTCATCTGAGCAACAGGGAGGGCAACTCGGTCTCAAACTGTCAGCGCACAGACAGAGAGCCAAGGATGAGCTCAGCCTGGATGCCCGGGAGCCGAGGTGGGGCCGGCAAGCATTTGTTCAGCAGCCAGTGGCCCCCTGAGTTGTCCACACTTGCCCCATGCACAGAAGCTGAGGGACGTGGTCAGTTATCGCTGAGATCTGGGCGCGCTGCTGTGGCATCAGAGGGAGCCCTGCCAGGTTCCAGGGGGAGAACCCAATCCTGGCCAAAGGTTTGCAAGAGAACCAGACAGGTTGGCTTGTGCAGTTTGCTGCAGTGACACCTTTCCCAAGTCCAGGCGCAGGTAAAGCCTTGCTTCCAGGTGTGATCAACTCTATTTCACGCAGAAGACCAATAGGTGGCAGAGCGACCTCTCCTTGTGCCGCAGCGAGCCCGTGTAGAGAAAGCACCACCGGCGGGACTCCATCGTGCAGCTTTATAGAGACCTGAACAATTCAGTAACAGGGTAATTTTAGAATTATTACACATTTTACGTGTTGATATATGTTAATGATGAATCTTGTGTAACATGTTTCGAGTTAATGAAGATTTCAAGCCCTAGGGCATTTAACCAAAGTATTTATAGACACTGTTTTCTTAACTCATTTGCTTGTGGCTAGACATTTTTCGGTCATTTTATAGGATATTTCCTCTTTTTTGATGTGTAGAAACAAAGGTGAAAGCAATTCTAATTTTAGGCGCTTTAAAACTATTCTTCTGTGTTGCATTAGAAGGCAGCATATACAGGGAAGGTTTGCCTCTGATTTCAAAAAGTCAAGCCCGTGGCAAGAGTCACAGAGACACTTGGAATCTTGGAATTTGAGAGAGGGAAAGATTTATCTTTTTGAAAAAATTAAAATTTTGCTCTTAAAATGGAAGTTAAGATACTGGTTTGGACATCCTCTCCAATATTACGTTGACTAGATGCATTTTGCTAATGATGTTTTTTTTAGTCTTTGCTTTCCTGCATTACAAAGTCAGGATCCAGAATTCATTTAGAAACATGCACATGGGAAAATTTTAGAAGCAGTCACAGATGTCCCGGTGGCTGTTGCAAATCGGGAGTTATCACGTCTGTAACTTAAAATGGTCTCTGGGGTTTTGCCTGCCTTGGGCACACACGCATGGGGGTTCCTCCCAACCTTATCTTTGCTTTTATCCCCCTGTGGTCAGGTCAGGGCCTGGATGAGGGTGAGGTCAGTGAAGTGTGGTTTTGGCCACATCATTTAAGGGGGCACAAAAAACCTTAGTCGTCACTATAAACAATTACTTTAATGCAATATTTTTAAAAATCAAAATAACAGAGAAATCCAAATGAACCAGATACCAAAACTCTGAATAATATAATCAGTAACAGTGCCATGCCAAGCCCTGTCTGAACCCGAGGCCAAAGGAAGAATCGGGAACCCAGAGTCTGCTTTTATTTAAAGCTCTGTTATTTTGTTCATTGTGAGCTTTGCCGTGGATTTTGACTTTTTAAAATCGTGCGTTAAAATATTACTTCATTGTTTTGGTTCTTCCTTATATTTTTTGTGCCCCAGGCGAAGGCCTCGCTCTCCTCGCCCTAATCTGAGCTTGTTCGTCCTCGGGGTTCGCTCACTCCTCGCGAAACGTCTAGAAGCCCTTCTCAAGGAGAGGTTCGAGGCCCCTCTAAGGCTGGGTGTCACCTGAAGGAAAAACAGCCAGAAATGCAAAGCGAGAGTGAGGCTGTCCAGCAAGTTGCTGACGTTTTCCAGGTTGGCCTCAGTTTGGGGGGGAAACATATATACTCTTAAACCATTTGTTTCATTTCTTCTCTTTTCCTTCTCCCTGCTCGGCTTGTGGCCCGTGCGCCCCCCTTAGCCTGTGCTCCGTGTCGCTGAGCTCCAGACGTTTCTCAATATGCCCAGATATTTCTGGAAGTGTCTCTTTTTTTCAACGTCCCAGAACTTCCTTAACTTCTTTAACCAGATCTCTAATTGAAGAAATTGGCTATGAGCTGGGACTTTTCATTTTAGCCCACCTGGGTACCTAAGTCACAGTCGACTGAACCCAAAGCTCCTCTTAGGTCGCTCGGAGTTACTGTCAAATGGTCCTGAGGACAGTCTGGCTTGTGAGGAGCACCTTTCACCGCGAGGGACAGCCTTGCTTCTAGGAGTTGCATTCTCTCCATTTTTCACTCCTGACACCCGTAGCAACAGTCTTCTCACAGCTCAGAAAGCCCAACAGTGGGGCCACCATCTTCCTTACCTCTTCCCTTTAAAGCTGATACTCAGTCTGTTCCCAGCTGTCCATGAGCCAGCTCAGCTCTCTTCGACAGAATTTGCTTTCAAGTTTACCGCAGGGGGACCATTTTTCTATGAATGGGGCTAAGCATCTTTTTTGAAGAGCAAAGCATGATGGTTCATTGAATTCTCCTCCTTCCCCTCTCTCCACCTACCCGAGGTATGACAGCCTCAGCCCCCGGGGGAGCTGCAACTTGGCAGTGGGCCCAACCTAAGTGACAAGTGCAGGGGCTCTGACACAAGTGCTGCCGGAGAGCCCGGGCACCCCAGGAGAAGGGCGGGCACCCCTCCCCCCACCCCCCCAGGTGAAACTGTCCTTGACTTCAAGTCTTGCTTTAGATGGTAAAGAGAACAAGGCAGGAAAAGGCTAGGCATGAATACCAACTGGAAAAGTACCAGTCTGAGGTCCAGTGTCCTTAGAAATTACAGATTAAGAAGACAAACCTCAGTTCGAAAAAGCACAAATCCTTTTGGGAACATTCCGTGAATGGACAATTGAAGTCCCACTGGGGTCAGTAGCACCTCTGTGTGTTTGTTTACTGGACCACAGAATAATTAATGTTTAGGATGAACATTTTAAAATAACAGACAGATTTTAGAAAGATTTAAGTTAGCACACTTCAAGGGAAAAGATTAGACTCAGACTTTTGGTCTTAAAAATTTTAATTTTCTATTATGCTCCAAAGAAAAAGAGATTTTTTTTTTAGAAAAACAGGATTTAGTTATTCAAACATTGTCTTAGCTAGAATAACTCTTTCTCTGAACATTCTAGGCCCAGAAGATGTCATTCTTAATATGTCAGTTCCCAATTAGTTTATTATTTTTGAAAGAAATAACAGAATGTTTTTACTTATATGCTTATTTTCCAGCTGATTTTTTTGTTTTTTTCCCTTATCATTAAGCACTTCCAGACAATCAGAGCAAAACAGAATTGCATATTTAATACTTAAGCTGAGTTATTTTTCTTCTTCCAAACATGTTTAAGCTCATGTTGGGAAAAAAGTTGGATAGTTTGCTTCTTGAGGATATAAATGTATATCCTGTCTTTTCCTAAATACACAAGAAAACTGGGTTAAGCCATTTTTTCTTGAAAATTATTCTTGGCAACTCTTTGGGAAAATCTGTTAGCTTGTCAAGATAAATTTTACAAGCAGTATCCCAGGTTATGGAAACCATTGCAAAATATCTGAGAGATAAAGGACCTTTGCAGAACTAGGGTTACAAATGTGTTTATATATTTTACATATATTTTGGTACTGTGAGTACTCAAAATATTTGGATGTTGTGTGAGCTAGAGACAGCTTTCATTATTTTATTTTACGTTTTGAGTAAGAGATACTGTAGTGAAAGAGGATTTAAAGTTTTAAGGGGGCACCTGGCGAGAATGAAAACTCTCAAATTCTTTTGAGAAGCAATGCTCTGCTCTTTCCAGAATGTTTTTCTGTAGGTAACTGTCTAGGGTGTCTTTTTGTTCCCAGTTGTTTATTGGCATTATAAACGAGGACAGGACCTCACACCACCCAGATGAGTGGGCCTTGATTTTGAATTTGCCCAGTAACGCTGGCACAAGGCCTTTCGTCTCCCGCTTTGTCTATGTGTGTGACCGTGTGTGCTTGTTTTCAAATTTCTGTGCATCGTCAAGTGCCCACCTCCGATGACTCCTTCTGACACACAGACGCCTGCTTTCCTTCTACCCCGATGGAGGGTATGGTTTCCAGACTACTGGAGAAAGAGGACGTGGGAGAAACTCTGGCCCACCCACTGTGCTGTTCATTTTGCAGAATTGCAATGAATAGAAAGTCAGGGTGTCTTAAATGGAGGGCATTTGACATACCTTGGAATCAAAGAAGCCTGAGTTCAAACCCCATTACTCACTCATTGGCTGTGTGACTTCAGACAAAGTATCACCCACTCTGAGCTCTTTCCTCCTTTATCTCCTCAGAGCTGTGAGCCCTAAATGAAAGGATGTGTGCAAAGTGCTGAAGTGGTGGTGATACGCTGGGGATGCCCAATAAAGGATGTCGGTTTCATATTATTATTGTCATTATTATTAATACATTGCAGGGCTTTGAATGTGTATTTAAGAATATTCTTAAAAATAGATTTTTTCCCCATATAGAAGAGTAATTTAAATTAATTAGAATTTATCTTGACTAGAGCTGAGGTTAAGGATCTGGAAAGAACGGCCTTGGCCATAATCAAACAAATAGAGTAAGCCAATATTCTTTTTACTTTATGTATTCATCTGTCTTTTTCCTTCTTAAAAATCATGATAAAATATACATAATATTTATCATTTTAACCATTTGTAAGTGGACAACTCAGTGGCATGAATGCATTTACGATGCTGTGTAACTATCACCACTATCCATTCTCAGAACTTTCTCATCACACCCAACGGACACTCTGTACTCGTCAAACAGTGGCTCTCCCTCCCTGCGCCCAAACCTGTCCTTCCCCAAACCCAAGTAATCTCTATTTATTCATCCTTTTAGCCATTAGCAACTGAACTCAGCTTGCTAACCATATGCAATAGTTTTCTATTGCTGTGTAATGAATTAACACAAACTAAGTGACTTAACACCAAGGTCTATGATCTCACAGTTTCTGGAGGCAAGAAGTCCAGGCATCGTGTAGGGGGTTGTCTGCTTGGAGAATCACAAGCCACAGGGAGGATGTTGGCTGCTCTATGGTCATCATCTGTGGCTCAGGGCCTACTTCCAATCCCATAGTTTGTGGAACTCATATCCTTGTGGTTGAAGGACTGAAGTCCTCATTTTCTTGCTATGGGTTGGCTTAGGACTGCTTTCAGCTGCTAGAGGCTGCCTGCTGTTTCTCACTGTGAGGTCTTGTCAGTGATTCACAGCATGGTAGTTGCACCTTCTTCCAGGCCAGCAAGAGCATATCTCTGATGTCTTCCTCAGCAACCAGCCAGAGAAACTCACTTTAAAAGGCTTCACCTGATGAGGCCAGGCCCACCCCCAGTCAATTTCCCTTTGCCATATAAATGACCACGATCCCAGCACTGACACCATGATCACAGTTTCTGCTCCCATTCAGAGAAAGAGATTATTTAGGGCATGTGTACACCAAGGGAGGGCGTTTTGGGACCATGGTAGAATTCTGTTACCATGCTCTAACAGGGCCAAGAACCCTCAGCCAGATTGTTCTACAGTAGTTCTTTTTCTGCTTAATTTCCACCAAGTTACTACTGATGTTCTGCTTTTTAAGGCTGTGTGAGTTGGATACTGGGGCAGGGAATGTGAGTCTGCACTTCTAATTCATGTTAATTTGATCAAGTCCTTTCACTTTCTGAATCACTTAATCTATATCTGTATTTAGGGACCCTCAGTAAAGGGCCGTGGACCTGTGATGTGACAGACAATCATGTATTCCCTCAACAAACAGCCACTCAGTATCTGCTATGTGCCAGGCCCTGGCTGGGTTCAGAAGGGCCATGACTGCTACCAGTTCTAGATGTCTCTTCAGGAGATCCCTTTAGTCAATTATCCAAAAAAACCCAAAAAACAAAAAACAAAAAAAAAACCACTGAATGCCTACAGATTGTCGGACACTGTTTCAGGCACTGAGGATGTATGAGTGATCAAAGCTGAAAGTCTTGCCTTCTTACAGCTGACGTTATTATCAAGGGAATCAGAAAGTACGCGTCATCCATACGTAAGGTGAATAATGTGCTGGATTATGAAAAGTGCTGTGGATAAAAAGTGTTCTGGGGAAGGAAAAGCAGGAATGGTGGGTGGTGAGGTGGGAGAAAGGTGTAATCTTCAAGGATGGTCTTTTTTTTAACATTTTTTATTGATTTATAATCATTTTACAATGTTGTGTCAAATTCCAGTGTTCAGCACAATTTTTCAGTCATTCATGGACATATACACACTCATTGTCACATTTTTTTCTCTGTGATTTATCATAACATTTTGTGTATATTTCCCTGTGCTATACAGTGTAATCTTGTTTATCTATTCTACAATTTTGAAATCCCAGTCTATCCCTTCCCACCCTCTACCCCTCTGGTAACCACAAGTCTGTATTCTCTGTCCATGAGTCTTTAGATTCCACATATGAGCGATCTCATATGGTATTTTTCTTTCTCTTTCTGGCTTACTTCACTTAAAATGACATTCTCTAGGAGCATCCATGTTGCTGCAAATGGCATTATGTTGTCGGTTTTTATGGCTGAGTAGTATTCCATTGTATAAATATACCACCTCTTCTTTATCCAGTCACCTATTGATGGACATTTAGGCTGTTTCCATGTTTTGGCTATTGTAAATAGTGCTGCTATGAACATTGGAGTGCAGGTGTCATCCTGAAGTAGATTTCCTTCTGGATACAAGCCCAGGAGTGGGATTCCTGGGTCATATGGTAAGTCTATTCCTAGTCTTTTGAGGAATCTCCACACTGTTTTCCATAGTGGCTGCACCAAACTGCATTCCCACCAGCAGTGTAGGAGGGTTCCCCTTTCTCCACAGCCTCTCCAGCATTTGTCATTTTTGGATTTTTGAATGACGGCCATTCTGACTGGTGTGAGGTGATACCTCATTGTAGTTTTGATTTGCATTTCTCTGATAATTAGTGATACTGAACATTTTTTCATGTGCTTTTTGATCATTTGTATGTCTTCCTTGGCGAATTGCTCGTTTAGGTCTTCTGCCCATTTTTGGATTGGGTTGTTTATTTTTTTCTTATTGAGTCGTATGAGCTGCTTATATATTTTGGAGATCAAGCCTTTGTCGGTTTCACTTGCAAAAATTTTCTCCCATTCCGTAGGTTTTCTTCTTGTTTTATTTCTGGTTTCCTTTGCTCTGCAGAAGCTTGTAAGTTTCATTAGGTCCCATTTGTTTATTCTTGCTTTTATTTCTTCTAGGAGAAAATTTTTGAAATGTATGTCAGATAATGTTTTGCCTATGTTTTCCTCTAGGAGGTTTATTGTATCTTGTCTTATGTTTAAGTCTTTAATCCATTTTGAGTTGATTTTTGTATATGGTGTAAGGGTGTGTTCTAGCTTCATTGTTTTACATGCTGCTGTCCAGTTTTCCCAACACCATTTGCTGAAGAGACTGTCTTTATTCCATTGTATATTCTTGCCTCCTTTATCGAAGATTAGTTGACCAAAGGGATGGTCTTTAGTAATACAGGAAGTCTTAGAAATACTAGCCAGGTGATATTCTGAAGTCATCTCTTGAAAATAATGATCAACAGAGAGAGAGCTTTCTAAAACATCTAGCTCCAGTGGGTGATGTGCGGTGGGTTGTTGAAAGAGAATTTCACCTCTGTGGCCCCGCCCATAAGGAGTGAACAATTTCCGTCTCAGCCACAGGCAACAAGGGAATCGTAGAATGAAGCCCATAGACACTGAAATGTTTGTATCCTAGACATGGGGAGAGCCAGCCCTCTGAGAACTTTCAAAAGGATCTAGAGGATATTTGGGGTACCCCTCTCTCCCTCTGGGGCCTCCTCAGCTTTGGTGATGTCCCTAGGCTAGGCATAGAGCCAGGCAAAGGGGAGAGCTAGAGGGACCTGGAGATGGATGACCTCCTTCAAACCTTTTGTAAACTAGTTTAGGTAACTGTGGTTCCAGGAAGTAAAGTGACTTGCAAGGTCACCCAGAGAGTGGCAAAGCTGAAACTAAGCCCAGACTTCCTGACTCCTCCTGCAGTGCCCACCTCCCTCTTCCTTCCCAGCTTCACCCTTGGGTTTGCCCCCTCCCTGCTCCTGCACATGCCCACAGACACCTGCGCATACCTCCTGTGGGCTTGGACCGTGTTCTCCTGACTCTGGAGCCCATAGGTGCCTGAGGAGTGGGAATGTGCCTTGATGCTGGATTCCTTGGCTAGGACTACAGTAATGAAGAATCACAAACTGAATAGATTTAAACACCAGAAATTCATTGTCTGGAGGCAAGAAGCCCAAGATTGAGGTGTGAGCAGGTTTGGTTCTTTCCATGGCTGTGAGGGAGAATCTCTTCTATGGCTCTCCCTTGGTTTCTGGTGATTTGCTGGCTATTTTTGGCATTTCTTGGGCCAGATCTCTGCCTTCATCTTCACACGATGTTCTTCCTGTGTGCATATCTGCAGCCCAATTTCCCCTTTTTATAAAGACACTGGTAAGATTGGATTAGGGGTCACCCTAAGACCTTGTCTTAACTAATTACATCTGCAATGGCCCTGTTTCTA
Source organism: Vicugna pacos (assembly GCF_048564905.1). Lineage (NCBI taxonomy): Eukaryota > Metazoa > Chordata > Mammalia > Artiodactyla > Camelidae > Vicugna > Vicugna pacos. Next base: position 116,009,420 of record NC_132987.1, on the reverse strand, counting down.
AATAAGGTCACGTTGTGAGGTCCTGGGGGTTAGGACTTTAACAAATGAATTTTGAGGAGTGCAGGATTTAACCCTTAACAGACGCTGTATCCCCAGCACACTGCATGGAAAAGGTACTAGATAAATAACAGAGTATACTTTGTCTTCTCTGGTTTCCGCATCGCCATGATCTGCCCCCTTGATTTACTTTTCCCATTTCTTAACACTCTTGGGCCACTGCCTGTCCATCAGTTGTGAGATCTAGTCTACAGATATGTACCAATGAGAGAGGACCAGACAGCCTCTCGCAGATCCTCAGAGCCAGTCCCCAAAGGAGACATTGATTAGTGATTCTGACCATAAAACAAAAAAGCCTGAACTCATGTGAATATTAAAAAAAGTGGCCTTAGAGGTGACACAGGGGAAGGCCAGGACTTACCTGTAATTCCATCTTCTCCACAAATTACAAACTCCGGTGTTCAGTCAGTGGAGCATCTTGGCCAGATTCTTTCAAGTACATCATTCTAGTTGTTTCACCAAAAATATTTCATAGCAGCAGAAACAGATCCTAGGATGTATATTTCAAGGCTCAGCACTAATCCTGCTTCCTCCATGAAGCCTTCCAGGATTTTTTCAACCAGGAGGGGCATCTTTCTCCCCTGAATCCCTGTTTCACATACTTCTCCATCATGCACAAGTGTTTTATCCCAGAATTCACTGCATTATAACTGTTGGCCAAAAGATTGACTATACAAATGAATGACTGGAGTAGTCCAGAGATGGTTAGCAGACTAAGGTTTCCAGTTAAAAGATGTTAGGAAATTCATCTTTATCTGGGTAAGTCTTTCTACTCTGATAGCAGAAATTACCTTTAGCAGAGAAAGATGATGTACATCACAATGATCAAGATAAGACATTTACTTTAATTTATACTAAGATGTAAATGACTGATACAGCATTCTTGTCTAAGATTTTGTTTTGATAAAAGAAAAAGGAGCATGACAATACAGAGGTTGCTTGAAGGGAGGCAAGAAAGAGTAATAGGGAAAGTGAAACAAAGCATAAGGAAGGGCGCTGGAAGGAGACAGAAGCCGCTGAATATCAATTTTACTTACTCTACAATTTTTTTGGTAGCCAAATTACCTCTTTTGTCTGGAGGAAAAAAGAAGAAATGAAAGCCTCTTGGTCCCTTGATTCCCAAGAGAATTATTCTATTCTCCTGCCCATCAGGCTGCTTTCTTTTTCAATAAGAAAATTTTCTTTACTCAAAAATGTGAATGCCTAGACATTTAGGAATATACTGAAAACTAATGAATTTTATGCTTGAACTTGATCTTATGCTATAAATGAAAGCATACTTACAGATATCCACCTAACAGGGCCAAAAACACAACCTAAACATTAGTATGTTACTGAAATAAACATGGGGAAAAAGTCAGTTTACTGGAACCTCTGTATAAGGCTATGAATTTAGTAAATTTTGTGATACTTAGGAATCAGCAGAGATCCTCAGGACAGCTCTCTGATATACAGAGGTCCCTTATCTTGTGTAATTTAAAACATGCCCCATCAGGCCAGTGAACGTGCTAGGGAGAGCTGCAGCTCCTTTGAGTATCTGTGGGAGAGGGAAGTTCATTACATCTGACCGACTGATAGTTAGTCAGGTCCTGATGAAAGATGTGTCTCAGATTATGTCTAAGTATTTGTTGGAAAGCATGCCAGAAAGTTTAAAGGGAGAGCTGAGCCGTAGACAGGCCAAAGATCTGTCTTGCATCTATAAGGCAGAACTTAAGCACAGTTATTGGAACATGTACACATTCACAGTATTAAAAAAAAAAAGTCGGCGGTGGCGACCGCCAGGAAGAAATGCCAGACACTCTACTGGCCTGGCTCTAGCCTGACGTATGTTCATTCACGGGCACGGAGCCGAGACGGGGCTGTTCTCAGCCCGGGCCAGACTTAATGCTTCATTACCTTGCCCACCTCAACACAGGATGTAATGTTGAACACTGAGCAGTAATAGTTGGCAATAGAAATCAACATAAATTACCGTATGTTTAAATCCTTGGATGTTTTTCCAGTGTATGTTCACAGTCTGTATTCTGAAAATAATGTGGTCGGGTACTTAACAAACCATGGATCTTTGCTCTTAAGTGAATTAAATCTGGTAAATATTTTCTTATTGTGAAGGTCAATTTCTGCACAGCATGCAAAATGCAAGTAAAACAAATCTGTGATGTTCCTTATTGAGCTTCTGTCTTTTCCAGTAACTGAGTTTTACAACTAAAAGGCGAGCAAAAGGCCAATTTCATATGCATTTGTTAAGTATAATTTTATGTTTAGTGCTCCCTGTATTAGGGGATAAGTAGGCTCATCTTACATGTGCTTTTATAGTTTGAATCTTATAATCATTATAAAATTATGAAAACTGTCAGATGCCACTAAGAGGCTTTATTTTTTAAAACCACTTTATTGAGATATGGTTGGCATACAAAAAGCTGTACATAGTTAATGTACACAGCTTGATGAGTTTGGTGATAAGTTTACACCTCTGAAATCATCACCACTTTCTATGCCGTGAACATATCCTTTACTTCCAAAAGCCTTCTACCATCCTCTTTGTTTATTATTATTATTGTTTTTCTAATAAGAGCATTTAACATGCTCTACGCTTCATAGCACATCTCAAGGATTTATTCACCTTGTATATCTGAAACTTCACACCCTTTGACTAATATAGTTTGATACTTTCAAATTTTAAAAGTGAATCTGTCCATATTCCAAAGGCTTCTCTATCCAGAAAGGAAGGATGGAATCTGAATGCTGTGTGGAAGGAATAAAGTTTTGAGCACGTGATTTAAAACTCAAAAGGTAACAAGCATTGAGTGATCAAAGCAGAATTGTCCTGCAGCTTGTGGCATGACAGTTTCCTTTTTCTGTCTGCTCCCAATATCTCTAGAAAGTGTTGACCAACTTTGACATAAATGTCTGAATGAAATAATTGTCTAAGCTTTAATTTTGACCCACCTTCTTGACACCAAGTAAAATGTGCCAAGTGAGATTCTTCCTTATATTTCAATGAAATTTGATTTGCAGTTATAGAGCTATGTGGTCACACTGGATGGAAATCTGTGTCTTACAGACTCCACAATGTCAAATACATCGTTTCCGTGTACAAATGTGTCCACTTGGTCTTCAAATGACTGCTTTCAATTGTTGTGAACTATTTTAAGATAATTTGGAAACTATTAAAGTATATCTATATGTATTCTTACTGTTTGCTAGTTACTCTGACATTTTGCAAGAAAATACTGGTTAAGAAGATTTTTAAAAATATTTGAAGTTGGTAGATCTTTAATTATTATGGTGGGTAAAGTCTCCCTGTAAGTATTCAGCTGTACCTGAAAAGTTGACACATTTCTGAATGCTAGAACTTAAGGAACCTTAAGGAACACCTTAGCCACTTTTCTCAATGCAAAAAATTGACCTTTCAGCCAGTGTTGTCTGTTGTCCTGCCAGTGATCTCCTGCGGGGTCTCCACATCTAGCGCTCTTTCCACTACACTGAGACACCGTCTTTTCTGATCTCAGCCAAGCTCAGATAATTAAAATATGCCATGGTATTCCAGACAATCTAAGATCTTCCTGATACTGTTATCCAATGTCTGTCCTCAGCCCCCCTCAGTGACCAATACTCCCGGTCTGTAATGGGGAGGAGAAGGGACATCACATTCATCAAATGACTCAACATTGGAACTTTGGCAATATCCCTAAGTGATGATGTATTTGTGTGGATTTATGAAAAAGCGTTACTTTTCTTAACACAGAATTTAAAAATATAGTTGAACCTTGAACAACACGAGGGTTAGAGTACTGACACCCTGTGTAGTCAAAAATCCACATACAACCTTTGACTGCCCCCAAATTAACTGCTAACAGCCAGTTGTTGACTGGAAACCTTACTGATAACATAAATAGTTGAATAGAAATCTGCATTTTTTATATATATATATTGCTTTCTTACAATAAAGTAAGCTAGAGAAAAGCAAATGTTTTTAGAAAAATTATAAGGAAGAGAAAATACATTTACAGGACTGCACTGTATTTATCAATATCAATACCATAGGCTTACAATGTCTACTTGCAAGATGAATTGTCTGTCAGTACCCACATCAATATTGTTTTATATGATACAAAACACTGTGGAAGTTATAGGCATTACTAACACTAGACATCAAAAATGAAAAGATAATGTAAAAAAGAAATTCGTTATTTAGTTACAGGTATAATGATTCATGCATTGACAACGAAGAAGCAGCAATAAGCTTGCTTCATGGCAGCCTAGTGCAATCCGTATGATTGCCTCACAGTGTCCTAGCTCTATGCACTCATGAGTAAATCATCATAAAATTTTTATGGCATACAGTATTACATTTTAAGAAAAAAGACACATGATGACGGGCTAATACACGGTTTCTCCAAATACAAGAGAGACAGAAAAAGAGGCATCCTGTATGGGAATGTAATTCTTTGAAAGCGAAATTCTAAAAAAGAAAGAAAACTAACACATTGTTAATTTCATATTAAATACCGCTCACTTTTGCCTGGGTAAGGATAGGCTAGTAGCTACACATATTTTATGCATTCCTGACATACCTAACGCTTTCTTAATTTTTTCAGTATCTCTGTAAGCTATGCAGTTTATCTGTTTTTTTTCAATTGTCACAAATCTCCAAAATTTTTCCAACAGATTTATTGAAAAGAATCCACATATAAGTGGATCCATGTAGTTCAAACCCATGTTGTCCAAATGTCAACTGTATACCACAATTCTGTGACCACGTTTTAATATTTCATTCATTGAAATACTCAAGAATAAGAATGGTGGAGGTCCCTCAACCGTGCAACGCCCCGTTAATACTTATGACTTAAAGAACCCATGTTCTCTCTCTTTCCTTTAGAATTGTTGGGCAGATATCTGTTTCTTCCAACCGAAAAGTGAGATGGAATCCTGGCTCCATCTTTACCTGTTTGACGTCCACAAATCTTCCAGGAAAATTTTTCTTGATTTCCTGAGATAGACGTCACCATGATCTTTGCAACTCCCAGGACACTAACACTTTATGTCTCAGTTTTCTGGTCTTGTGTCTTACCCCACTTGATAAATGGCAAGGCCCTTGGTGGTAGAGCCAAGGTCGCTCATCTTTGCATTCTTTGCCAGAGGAGTGATGTGGTGTGTAAAGTGCATGCCCTATTTGGTAAATGATGAGGTATCTAGTCTAATCCCACGTGTTTTACTCTGAACGTTTATGTCCTCCTAAAATTCATATCTTTTTTTTTAGATTGAAGTATAGTTGATTTACCATGTTGTGTTAGTTTCAGGTGTACAGAAAAGTGATTTGGTTAGATAGATAGATAGATAATTGTCAGATTTATGACTCTACAGTTCTTCTCACAATCCAGTACTCCAAAATAGGCATGCTACGTAAGAACTACCTTGTTTAGAAATCATAGTAGAGGAGTTAGCTACTCTTATCTCTGATTTATTTCAAGGTTACACTATTTTTTTATTTCTATGTTTTTTTAATTGAAATATAATTGATTTACAATGTTATGTTGTTTCTGGTGTACAGCATGGTGATTCTCATATATATATATATATATATATGTATATATATATATATATATGTATATATACTTTTTAAAGATTCTTTTCCATTATAGGTTATTACAAGATACTGAATAATATTCTCTGTGCTATACAGTAGGCCCTTGTTGTTTATCTGTTCTATATGTAGTAGAGTGTATCTGTTAATCTCAAACTCCTAATTTATCTCCCTCAACACTTCTTCCCTCCAGTAACCATAAATTTGTTTTTTATGTCTGTGAGTTTATTTCTATTTTGTAAAGAAGTTCCTTTGTATCATTTTTTTGGATTTCACATATAAGTGATATCATATGATGTTTGTCTTTCTCTGACTTCATTTAGTATGATCATCTCTAGGTCCATCCATGTTGCTGCAAATGGCATTATTTTATTCATTTTTGTGGATGAGTAGTGTTCCACTGATATATATGTACCACAGTTTCTTTATCCAGTCATTTGTCAGTGGATGTTTAGGTTGCTTGCATGGCTTGGCTATTGTAAATATTGCTGTTATAAACATTGGACTGTCTGTATCTTTTTAAATTAGAATTTGCGTCTCTTCTGGATATATGCCCAGGAGTGGGATTGCTGGATCATATGGTAACCTCTATTTTTAGTTTTTACAAGGAACCTCCATACTGTTTTCCATGGCGGCAGCAGCAGTTTATATTCCCACCAGCCACGTAGGAGAGTTCCCTTTTCTCCACACCATCTCCAGCACTTTTTAAATCCAAATTTATATCTTGAAATCCTACCCCCCACTGTAATGTATTAGGAGGGTAAGGTCTTCGGGGGGTAATCAGGCTGTGAGAGTGGAGCTGTCGTGAACACGACCAGTGCTCTTATAAGGAGACCAGAGAGCTCGCTCTTTTTGCCCTCTGCCCTGTGAGGGTACAATGAGCGACAGCCATCTGCAAATCGGAAAGCAGGCTCTCACCGGATACTGGGTGCCTCCAGAACTGTGAAAATGAATGCTTGTTCTAAGGCCCCAGTCTATGGTACTTTGTTGTACAACACGAACTAACTAAGCATGAGGCATACTGGTAAGAGCAGGCAGAGGCAAGGGAATGGAGGCTGGGGCTCTGTTTTGTATGGATAAGCAGTCTGAGTTTTATTCCATAGATAAAAGGGATCATCAAGAAACGCTGGCTAAAGAGGAATGTCATGAGTTGAATATGACTTTGGAAAGTTAATCTGAGCAATTCGTGTTTGGAAGATTATAAGGAGGCCTTTGTAATATTTAGGACAACTGGGACTATCGGTGTGACTGTTTGTAGGAGAAAAGAGGGGTAAACACTGGAATTATGATGAAAGTTGTATTGATTTGGAATTGATTGGTCACAGAACTACATCAAAAATGACCTGATATATCAGACTGCCCAGCCATGTCCTGTCCCTGAGTCCCTCTGGAATCCAGGTGGCAGGTGGTGAACCAGGATCTGATGCCCCAATGGCAGTCTCACCACCTCCCGATGCATCTTCATCATCTTTGGACAATATAAATGTTTTTCCTTGGAGTAAGTGAAAATGTTCCTCATTTCCCACCTATGGGTCCTGGTTCTGCCTTCTGAGATAGTGCTAAATAAATCTACATGATAGTTCTTTAAATGTTTGAGGATAGCTGTCCTGTTCCTTCATGGTAAACCTGCTCTTTGCTGGCTCCTAGACCAGCCCTTTGAAGAGGCCAGTGTGGCAAAGAGCTGAGGATGGTCTTAATCCAACAGTTTGAAACAAACTGAAACCCTCAGGCCGAGAGCCCATGGGGAATGGAATCCTGCCAACAGTCATGTGTGTGAACTTGGAAGTTGATCATCTACCAGTTGAGTCTTGAACTACAGGATGTACAAGAAAAATCATTGTTTTAAGTTTCTAAGTTTTGGAGTAATTTGTTATGAATCAATATATGGATAAATACATACCAATGTATGTATACTCATACAAGTACCTCTTACTGCCACCAACTCAGAATGACAGAGACAGGGATGAGGGCAGATTTCCCAGCTCCGTATGGTGGTTTCAAAGCAGAATGGAAGGGTGGTGGGGTCACAATAATGTTGATAAGAGGCAATTTCTGAGAGTTTCAGAAATGCCACAAGGCCAAGGGGTGACATAGAGAGCATTACTGCAAGGAAGGAGGGAAGTATAGTCTTGGAGGTCATGAGCTTATGTGAGACTCCCCAGAGACCCTCAAACTGAAAGGCATACATTGGAAGAAGTGATTGGGTCCTAGTGATTTCCCCATTCCAGCTGATTTAGACTGCTTTTGTATTGTTTCTACTGGCTCCTTTATCTCTCTGCATTTGGGGACTCCAGGAGTATTGGCCTTATATCTCTATCCCAACCTCCACCAGGAGAAACCGAACAGAAGTGAGTTAAACAAAGAAGAGATGAAACTGGAAATGCTAATTAAGTTGGATAATAATTAAAAGTGACAAGCTTTTAGAAATAATAAATCAGAATTACGTTTACTTTTATTCATTTATATACTCTGTGGATACTTGGTAAACATTTGTTCTATATACTGGTCTTCTGGAGCCTAAGGATCGTACTGTCTTCTGAAGAACAAATACAAAAACCATGACAGTGCGGGGCAGCGTGAAATAGAATATACACGGATACAGTGTATTATTTTAGCTATGCCACTTCACTAGCACATAATAAACTTACATTTACAGGTGTGTCTAAATAGGTGTGGCTTTGATATGTCACCTTTCTCTTTACTCTTGCTTCTATCACGCTGTTGAACAAACTTTTCCCCTACTTTTATAGATTTAACCAATAATTTATAATTGTTAAGGTCTGTCTTGAAAAATGGAGTAATAAACACAATAAATATATATTATATATTATAATATAAATAATAATATAAACATACAAAACAATATATAATAAATTAATATAATATATTAATACATAATATAATAAAAATAATACTTGTAATATTAACAAACTTTTTGTACATTTATTTACCAAGCACTATGCTAAGAGTTTTTCGTATAGTAGAGCTTCTAATCTGTGAACGACTTGCTCTGACATGTACTATTTTTAATTAAAAAAAATTCTTTCTTTTTTTGAGGGGAGTGATTTTATTTATTTATTTATTTATTTATTTATTCATTCATTCATTCACTCATTCATTCATTCATTCATTTATTTATTTATTTTCTTCATGGAGGTACTGGGGATTGAACCCAGGACCTCATGTACGCTAAGCATGTACACTGTCACTGAGCTGTACCCTACCACGGACATGTACTATTTTTCCTAATTTAAGGCAAAGGAGCTTTAGACTAGAGAGCTTTTATTTTGTTCAGAGTCACATGGTTATTCAGTGATTGAACCCGGCCATCAGGCAGTGTGTTGTTTTAGCCTCATTTCCTTGCACTCATGCCGCCAGCATTTTGATAAGCCTTATGAGGTATCCTACAGATTATGAAGAAAATGTTAAAGAAAATTTTCAGTTGTAACCATGACAAATTAATGGGTTTTGGAACAGTATCCCACCGATAAAACAGAAAAATATATGAGGCAACTATTTGCAGGCATTGAACTGCACAGATAATGAAAGACTGTGCTCTGTGAAAGCAAGAAGCACACAAACTGAGCCCACCGTCACCCCAGCCTTCTGCCTGAGGACGCAGGCTATGATGTAGAAAAGTGGAGTCAAACACTGGGCAGAAGTCATAGAGATTGGGGTCTTGGGCAGCTGAAGCAGCTGAATTTGCTGGTCAGAACACTAAAAAGATGGCAGCTACACAGAGAACAAGTTCCAGATGTCAGTGTAGGAGTTACCTTGGTCTTGGCTGAATACTAAGTTGTATCTGAGCAAGACAAGCCTCCGTGTGGCCTGGCAGGGTATAGTTACTGGGGGACTATGCCATAAATGGAGACTTCAGAGGACACATACCACTGAGAGGTGCCGGAGTTTTAATGAACCAAGATTAAAGGTGTAATGAACATTGTAGAAAATCCTCATCTTCAATTTAGACCCCAAGATGACCATGCTTTAGAAAGCTGAATTATTCTAGTTACAGAGTAAGAGCTACTGTAGAATATTGTTGATAAAACCTAGAAGTATTACCAGAAACAAATTGATCAGCCAGTAAATTAAATACCTGCTCAGAGCTCTATAAAGGAAGGTCCAAAAAAGAAAAAAAATCTAGCTCTTAACAACCTTGGTCCTACAATGTGCAAAACCCAATAAATATGCACTAGACAAGCAAAACCAAACATATGACAAGTAATCAGGAGAAATAATCAAAAGAGGCAAATCTAAAGATGGAAAAAATATTGGAATTAGCAGACATGGACTTTAAAACTGTTATCATAAATGCGTTCAGAAATTTGAAGGAAAATATGGACATAATGAATGAAGAAATGAGTACTATCAGTGAGAAATGAAACTTGTCAAAAAGAACAAAAGTTATTTTTCTATAACTGAAAAATAAAATATCAGAAAAAATTTCCCTGGATAGCCTTAACATTAGATTGGAAGATGCAAGGGGAAAAAAAAGAGCAAAATCACATAGAAGTTCATAGAAACTACCCAAATGAAACACTGAGATAATTAAAAAAAAACTGCAAAAAAAAGTGAAGGGATCTTCAGTGACTTGTTGTGAAATATCAAGTGGTCTAATATTTCTGTAATCGGAAATAAATGAAAATAAAGAGGGAGATTGGAGCAGGAAGAGAAGGAAGAAAGAAAGGGAATAAAAGAGAGAAAAAAGAAAAAAAGAAAAAAGGATGCAGGAGGAGAAGAAAGGACGAAGAAAGAGAGAAAAAAAGAAAAAAAGAGGAAAGAAAGAATGAAAGATCAATTCTGGACCATAAATGAAGTCTCAATAGACTTCAAAGAATTGAAATTACACTGAGTATGCCAAACTCTGCATAATTCTGACCATATTAGAATTAAATTAGTAATCACTAACTAAAAGAGTATCTGAAAAATCCCCACATTTTTGAAAATTAGACTATGCACTAATAAATTACTCATGGGTCAAATATGGGACTTTGGAAAATATTTTTAACTAAATGATATTGAAGCATATCAAAATGTATGAGATATAGCTAAAATAGTGCTTAGGAGGAAATATATGGCTTTAAATGCTTGTAATAGGGAACAAAAAAAGGCTTAAAATTAGTGATATTAGCCTCCATCAAAAGAAGCTAGAAAAAGAAGAGTAAATTAAAATAAAATGAAGTAGGAAAAGAATAAAGATAAGAAAAGATATGAATTGAATAGAAAATGTATAAAAATAGAGAAAATAAATAGCATTTAAATTCATTTCTTTGAAAAGATGAATAAATTTAATAAAACCCTAAATAGAAGTGTCAAGAAAACAAAGCACAGAAATTACTGTATGAGGAATAAAAGAGGAAACAACACTATAGATCATTTGGACATTAGAAAGAAAAATGAGGAAATATTAGGGACAATTTTTATACCAGTAAATTAAGCAAATTGGGAAATTCAAAAATTCTTAAAAAATACAAATCAGCAAAATGTACTCAAGAAGAAATAGAAAATCTCAGTAGTCCTATATTGAATAAATAAATGATACCTGTAATTTAAGATCTTTCCACAGAAAAGACTGCAGTTTCATTTAATTTTAGGGGTGAATTCTCTGAAATATTTAAAAAGGAACTCATACTAAGCCTTCACAAAGTCTTTAAAAATTAATGAGATGACTTACTTCCCAGGATGCTGGTATAACCCTGATTCTAAAACTAGCCAATAACAAGAAAATCTTCTTCAAGAATGTAGATGAAAAAATTCTTTAAAATGTATTAATAAATTGAATCCACAGGACATAGAAAAGGATAATTTATCATATCTTTTTGGGTTTTTTCATTCCCAAGGATGCAAGGCTGGTTAAACATACATAAATCAATCAATATACTTCAGAGAATGATGGACGAAATTCAAATTTGCATCTTAATAGGTGAAGAAAAAACATTCGGTAAATAAGCAGAAAAAAAATTCCTCAGATTGATCAAGGGAATCTATAAAACTCTTTATAATGCACAGAAAACTTAATGGTAAAGAGCAAATACCTTTCCACTTAAGACTGAAGATAAGGAAATTATGTCCATTCTCATAATTTCAAATCAACTTTGTTCCAAAGCAATTTTCTGGCTTATGTCATAGAGCTAGAAAAGAAAGCATGAAGCTACCTGTATTCACAGACAACATGACTGTGTAGTGGAAGATTCTAAGTAAACCACAAGCCAACTACTAGAACCAGAGACAAATTTCGCAAGGTTGTGGGATACAAGGTCAACATTTGAAAAATCAATTGTATTTGTTTCTTTATGGTAACAAAAATCATTAGAAAATGAAATTTAACCTATACCATTTACAATAGCATAATAAATTACATAGGAGAGCTCTACACTGAATATTCAAAAGTTTGCTGGAGGAAATTCAAGAAGACCTAAATGAAAGAAAGAGATATATTATGTCCATAGATGCATAACTTGACTTTGATATAATGTCTATTCTCCTCAAAGTGATCTACCGACTTAATGAATTCCTAATTAAAAATTTCACCAGTCCTTTTTGTAGAACTGTCAAGGAGATTTTAAAATTTATATATTAATGAAAATGCTCAACAATTTGGAAAAAGAACAGAATTGGAGAGTATATACTGCTTGATTTTAAGACTTTATAGCATGTAGTAATTCAGAAAGAGTGGCTTGGGAATAGAACAGATAATGGAGCAAAATAGAGAGTCCAGAACTGACCCATATTTATGCAATGGGCAAATAAATCATGGTTTATTCTTATAGTGGATTCCAGTATGAAACCTAAAATAAATGAATGAGAATGGCCATTTCTAACCCTTATTATTTCATGTAACACTGAAGAATTTTGAGAAATCTATTATGGAAATCTCCTTTGGAGGTTAACCATCCCCTGCCCTTCCCAGTCTACCTGGGGAATCTAATTTTGGCATTTCTGTAGCCCACTGAATGAGAAACTATAAACTAGGTCGTCTATAATCACAGGGATAAATCTCAAAAAACAGGAAAAATGCAAGTTGTTGAAGAATACATACAATCTCACAACATGTATATAAAATTTATACACCGTGAACAGTACTTTTAAATATTTATAGATCTATATTACCATGTGTCTCTGTGAGTGGTAAATGCTTAAGCCGTGGTAGCGAACACTTTTGGAGGTGTATTAGTTTGCTAAGGCTGCCATAACAAAGTTCCACAAACTGGGAGCTTAAACCACACAGATGTATCTTCTCACAGTTCTGGAGGCCAGAAGTCCCTTCTCCAGTATGACCTCATCTTAACTAATTACATCTGCAATGACCGAATTTCAAGAAGGTCACATTCTGAGGACCTGGGGGATTAGGGCTTCAACACAGGAATTCTCGAGGGACTCATAACAATTCAACTCATAACAGGGAGGGAGGGAAATGAATGGCATCTGGGGACAGTAAATGGGGGAGTCAGTGTGTCTGTAATGGTTTCTAAAAAGAGATTTGAAGCAAATAAAATAGAATGATACGAATTGATAAGCTGAATGTCAGATTCAATGTTTTCTAGTCTTGTCTGAATGATGGAATGATTTTACACTTCAAAAAGTTCTCTAGCATATTAAGAGGCTCCCTGCTTGGTTCTGGCGCTGTGTAGCAAGTTGGAGACTGTTGATGTAAATGACAAAACTCTTCTCCAAGGAAGGCTGATTGAAGAAACAAGGCTAGGAAGTGTGAGTGAGGAGTCCGGCATCTGTGCTCACATAGGAAGCACTCTCAGGTAGAAAGGAGGACCAGGTTTGTGCTGAATTACTCCAAGTGGTACGACAATACTTGCTGACTTAACCGCGCTTTCCCAAATAGTCTCAACTCTTCATATCTGAAATGCATCATTATGATTCAGTGAGGTCCATACACTAGAGATGACAAAGTGACACCTTGGTGAAGGTGTTATATGTGAGCTTAAATATTGCCCAACCAGCCTGGAAGTGCCCTCCCCTCCAGTCTGAGATGTTTCACGTCTGCTGCAGTCTCCTGATTCTCTACTTTGTAAACTCACGGCAGAAAAATGAAAAAGCAGTTGTTCTGGCTTTGTTTTTGAAGAGCCTGTGGTGCCCCTTGTTTAAGCCTCCTCCCAACCACCTACATAACAATTGATTCTTGAATCCTGTTATAATTATCATTTTGCAGAATTGACCTTGTTCCCCATTGAAAATCAATGCCTGTATATTTCATCAGTCTCAGTTTTTCTCCCGGAGTTTCTATGGTTCTTTAGAGATGGGTAATGATTCAGTGGTCACACCTGCCAACTGTCACAGTCCTGGGGTTGGGGTCATAAGGATACCAGACTCGAGAAGTGTCATAACATAGTAGTGAACTTGACCTTTGGAGTTCGTAGTATACAAATCTTGGCTCTGCTATTTAGCTAAGTGCTATCAGCTTCTTGGAGTGTCAGTTCCTTCATCTGTAAACCTCTGTTTCTAATTTAGAGAGTGGTAGTGAGGACAAACTGAGAACGCATACGGCACACAGGAAGTACTCAATTAATGTCGACTGTCCCCATCACTAGCTCAGACATCAGTTTTATCACAGCACAAAGTCTTTTCAGGGCAAAGTGGATTCTCAACAGAAGAGATGGATGCCGAATGAGAACTGAGGTAGTTTAAATTTGCTTCCATTGTCTGTGGTATAAAGTTGACCTCTTTCTCAGTGCAGTATAACAATAAAACCCACGCTTTCTTTTTAGTCCTTAGGAATTTTTAAAAGACTTAGTCTCCTGGACTTCAGAATTTCCAATAATCCTACTACAAGCTGGTACTGCTGGTTATAAGTCCCTTGTTCCTTCTGCTGTCCATGTCTTGGAGTGGCTCCAGCTCATTGATGGCCCTGGACAGCCCTTATCCTTGTGGAAATCCATCCTCAATCTTCCTTATCAAAGATATTCCCAGTTTCTGATCAGAACTTCACTTTTTCAAGATTCCCTTCCTTCTTGAAATAATACCTTTGCCTTTGTACTGCTTTGGAACATGGTAGCTGTCAAATGAAACTTCTGTTTTCCTTAGTTCTTTTGCAGCCATTACAACGTTTAAAATAACACTTTCTTTGAAATTTCCTTTCTTCTTATTCCAACCATCTGCTTGGATTCAGGGTAACAGTCCTCTGTGTCTCTCTGAGAGATGAAATTAACTTTGAGAGTAAATGAGAGGGAGCTGGAGATGGCTCTCAGTTTCATAACTTGGGATCTGGGAGTTGGTAATGGTTTTCACAGAAATGAGGTCAAGTGGAATAGGCTTTATAAGGAAGGGAGGGAAGAGATGCTTGGTTTTTAATGTGTGAGATTTAATGTGCTGGTGGGATATGCTGATGTATCTGGATCTGTTCAGCAGATAGTTTATGGGCGAGGCTGATACTGGCCCTCCACATTTGGGAGTGACTCATGGACAGAACAGGGATGATGTGAGTCCTGGTCATGGGGAAATCACAAGGGAGAAGAGTGTGGGAGGGGTGGGGGTCAGCTGACAACAGACTCCTGAAGACCATCTACATCCGGCCGGGGGAGGAGCTGGATCCACTGAAGGCAGGAGAGACAACAGCAGAGATAAGAACAGAATTTCACGAGCTTCCTGCATGGGAGAGAGGCAAGGAATGCACTGAAGCAACTTAATTTGGAAACAGAAGGTGCAGAGAAGCTAAAGGACTTGAAAATTGGAAATGATCATTGTATTTGGCCCTTTGGCAAGACAACAACAATAAAATCACCCAACAGGCAGCCCTACTGATCGCTCAGGATGAGACCACTATGGCACTAAACACTATGTTACTTAATCCCTGCAACAACTCACTGTATTATTGTAATAAGTACCCACAAAACAGTGGTATTTATTATAACTCTATTTTAAGATGACAAAGAAGAAATTAAGGAGGTAGGTTACAATTAAACAGATTCAATATCGTTAACCTTTGGAAAAACTGGGGTTCCAACCCTTGGTCTCTGATTCTAAAGCAGGAGTTCCTTAACACTTAATTTCTGCAGAACACTTATCTCTGGTATAGGGCTGAAGAACAGATTGGAAAGGTCAAGGGACCATTGCGTGATGAGGAAGTAATGCACTTTGAAGAATTTGGCAGTGATGAGAAAGGGAGAGAGAGAACAAAAGTATGGTTGAGAAAAGTTTAGAGTTTTCCTTCTTTTCTGAGACTGAGGGATACAGGACTTAGGTGAAGAGATGGAATCCACACACATTAAAAGAGAAGGCAAGATTTTGTACCTTCTTCTGGAGAGTTACGGTAAAATGGGACTGAGTCTTACTCAAGTGGGTATTGCAAAAGGCTAAAACTGTAAATATAAACCTCAAAGTCATTATCAGAGAGGCTAGCGAAGGAAAGGTGTCTTGGAGCGCAAGGAAGGATGGAGTGTAAGTTAGGGAGAAGAGAGAAGATGAGATTCATTTCAAAAGTGTTGAAAGGCTGCGTGGAGAGGCTACTCCAGTTAAGAGAGACTGAATAAAAGTGTGCATTGCAGACCTCCACTCCTGGTGGAAAAAAGATCTAGTAACAATTGTCCAACATCTTTGTTGGGTAAAGTCCCTACAGAAAACCATGTCATCACTATGACATTGTAGACTTGCCATTCCATAGTGTAATCACTGCAGGGAGGAGGGAGCTGGAACTTGTAACATTGCAATCTATTTATTAGATGTTTTGTCAACTGTAAGGTGCCTGGATTTGAGATTTACTTGGTGGTATGTTGTGGAATTGCATAGGTCAAACCAATTTCAATTTCAAATATTAACATAACTAGAAGTTCCTTGTGTCTTAATTAGAGGTCATCCACTCCCTTGTAAAGTGGTCCCTGTCAAGACTGCCTGTGGGTAATTTGGGGAGTTCAGTGAAGCTTAAAATGAAGGATTTGATAGTGAGTGGTTTTTTTTTTTAAGTCATTGTTTTGTTCTTCAGCAAATAATGGGTAGCCCAGACTTTAATTAGAACAGTATTCAAATAATTTTAGATTTGCATATTTGAGTTGGCCGTCTTTGGGAAGGGGAGGCCAGGCCAAGCAGTTCTCCAATTATTTAAAGCAATTAGAGGAGATGATCAGACACTTCTGAGGTCTCATTAGCAGGCCTGTTGCCTGCGCCGACATCTCGGAAGATCACAGTGGCAACTGGCCTGGCCGCCCACATTCCCTTTCAAGAGAATTCTACAGACAGTGACTCACTTTGAGTTAAACAAAGGTAGCTATTTTCACAGCTTATTTCTCCTTTCGCTCTGAAAAGCCATTCATTTCTCCTGTTTTCCTAGACTATCCATTGTAAATACCAATGTCTTTTTCTACTTAAAAGTGCTCTAATTTTTGTTTTAGATCTAAACCTTGGTTTTTAATACCGAACACTAGTAATTTCCCAGCAGTAAAACCTGGTGCTTAGAAAACCCACTTTGGGAAGATGAGGTCTACCCAGCATTCTAAATTTTGGTGCATTCTTTTATAATTGCCATTTCAGTATGGATGAGCACCTTAAGAACTAGCAGAGTTTTGATGGTACCAGTCCCCCAGTTGGCAGAAGCCTGGTTTTAGTGACCTGTTTACTATTGCACTTGGTATCACAGTGTCCAGATTAGGGATTTCCTCTGTAATGTCACTCAAGCTTCCCATTTTGGCATAGCCTCCAAGCCACCCTCAAATCACCAAGAAAAGTCAGAGTGATGGTTTCTCTTCCCTCGGATACTGCTTGACCAAGCAGAGGCCTGCCTCCATCTCCCAGAATCCCAGACTTAAGGACATGCCTGCATTCAAAAATCCAGATTTAAAATGTGAGCACAATCATTGTTCTCTGCATTTTCTGGGTTCCACTTTCATTTCCATAGCGAACATAGGCAGAGCGGAAAGAGAATGGGGCTTAGATTAGGCCACGTAGCATTTACTAATTGACTGAGGCTGGCCCAGTGATGCGTCCCCTCCCTCCCCTCAATCTCTTCATCTACAAAAATGGCCATAACAACACTTAGCATTTGCCTTTTCCACCACATTCAGGTGCTCTAAGATCCGAATGAGATGATGTTTGTAAAATAGTCTTGGAAACGATGAACGTGCCACGTGCTTTCTCATGTGTGCAGAGAATCCTTGATCTGTTTCCAAAATTGTGTAACAAGTGGAAGTGGTTCCACCGCTTAATGGTTCACAGCGTGGGTCCCGGGGCCAGTGTGGCGGGGCTGGAATCCTCGCTTAACCGCTTACTAGTTACATGACTTTGGGGTGTCATTTAATCCCTCTACTCCGCAGTTTCCTCCTCGGTCTCACTGGAATAATAACAGAGTCTCTGCACCATGAGGCTTTACGTGGGTTAACGAGTAAGAGCTACAGAGTCAGGCCTGCCGTGTGAGCGCAATGTGAGTACCAGCTAAACTTCAAACACGTTTCTTGAGAGGCTTGAGAAAATTAAGATTGAGGGTCTGAGGTCTGCTGCTGGCTTCTCGAAGGTTTTCCAGGCATCGACCGTTTAAACCACATCTTGTTTTTGCCATGTTTTTGTGCTCGCAGTTTCGTTTTAAGCCAGAGGCTTTGGTCTGACTCAGTGTTTTAAACCCAGACCATTCTGTCGTATTTCATTTTTAAGTGTGTAAGGCAGTTTAGCACAAGTCTTAGGTAAATTGGCACAGTCTCTCCAAGGGCCCATTCAGCGTAATTTGGGAGTTACGAAGACAAGGAATGACAAAGATTCCGAAGCATACAAACCCACTGTGGAAACATCTCAGTGCTTCCATGAAGCTGGGCTTAATCCATTGTATACGCACCTATACTCATACACAGGCCAGTTGCATATATAAAATGTACTCAGAGATTAGAACCAAGTAATGCCTGAGAAGAGTTTTACCAAGATTATAGCCCCCAAATTAATCATCTGTGTATTTTAGGTGAACAGCAAATAATGTTTTTGTATAGCTATGTCTCAAATACAGCATAAGCCATACTTACACTAAAATATTATTCATTGTTCATCTGAAATTCAAATTTAGCTGAGCATCCTGTATTTTTACCTACTAAATCCAGCAACTCTTGATAATAAGATTTACCTCAGAAGCTTTGAGGGCCAAAGAATGCATGTAATATGTTTAATCAATAGAGATGTCTTTTAATGTAAAGGGAAAACAATTTGCCAGTTGCTTAATAATTGTTGGAGCTTAACCATCCTTGATTTTTACATATTAAAAATTGGCATTCAATCAAGTATTTCTCCGCTTGTGTTGGACTTCATAGTTAGATCCTGCCTAGTCTTTCAGTTCTTTAAGAATGCTTATGATTTCATGTCTACAGTTTGTTACGGATGTTAAGTCAATCAAAAAATTAGCTGATGCTAAACATTGAAGAGGCAAACATACGATTCAGTCCTTCTCTCTCTTTCTGTTACTGAGCACACAACTTATTTTAGTTACTGAAAGATTTCTTTTCTAACCAATAGCTTCTACCCTCTTGCTTCCTTCCAGAACAGCATAATCTAGCCTGTCATACCTCCAGGTATACAAGAAATAATACCAGATATTTTAAAACTAGGAATGAAATTACACAGTGGAGGTGAGGTGGCAGTACCAGCTTGGGTCTACTGAGTGCACAAAGGATCCTTAATCGGCTTCTCACAGGGGAAGAGCATCATCAAAAGACTGATGCCCAAGTGAGATGAGCCAGCAGGTTCTCTGTGCCTCTTTGTGAGGACAAACATCTCATGGAAAGTAACTAGGGGCTGCAGCACCAGTCAAACAACCAACCCTTTCTTAAAGGAGAGGTCACGCTGAATGCTGAGAGGCTGGTGTCCGCCCCCAAGGGAAGGGGGAGTGTGTGTCAGATCCTGGTCTTTTGCATGACTCCACTCTATGCCCAGGGCCTTGGTAAATGAGAATAAACAAGATCAAGGACAATGTGGCTAAGACAGGAGGGAAGAGGGCAGGGCACAACCATTACAAGAAGGACACAGCAACTGAGGATAGGACATAAACTGGTTAGAACCAGTTAGGCCCAAGATGGCAGAAGATTCAACCTCCAGTAGACCTTGAGCCTCCTTACACACCCATTGCAATACATCGGCATGGTAAATGACATGCCTGCAAGCACCATGACAGTTCCCAGGCTGACTATACGAGGCCCCAAAATGGGCAGGGCCCAATTCCTGGAAATCCCCACTCCTCCCCCAAAACAGTTGGAATAACCCTCTCACTGGTTCGCCTACGAAATTACCCAGCCCGTGAAAACTAACCACCCCCCATGCCTCGTGGCCACTCTCCCTTCTGAATGAGATGGACTGCATTCTCCCTGTGGAATGTACCTGTCTTAGGGTCGCCTCTCTGGCCTTCTGAGACAGCCTGCACTCTGTATGTGGAATGTATATTTCCCTGAATGAATCTACTTTCACTTCACTGTGGCTCACTCTTGAATTCTTTCCCTCATAAGACAAAGACCTACTCTCCAGCAAGATGGCTGCCACACGTTGCCTAGTCTTCCGTCCCTGCGATGAGTTCTTTCTTGCCTACTGCCGTTAACTCGCCAGCATTCTTTCTCATCTACGTGTTCTCTCTTGTTCTCCCTCACATTCTTCCCTCCACGCAAGACATCCAATGAGAAACAGTGTCTGCTGTGATAAGCACCCTTTTGAGAGTAACTTCCAAGAGTCCCTAGGAATCACGTGTCTGCCATATAATACAGTTGCCAACACTAGACAAGCAACTTCCATATCACTTTAATGAAGCTGGCTTTCCACATACCAACAACAAATTTAAATTTGCATGGAAATTTGCTCACGCAGTGCTTCCCACTGCCAAAGAAACTCTTCTGTTTTCATTCTTTTGTTCTTTGAGAAGAGAAAAAGGCAATTCGATAACACACACAAATCTAATTTTAGTTAAGTGTGGTCTTTCGGAAGAATTTCTGGGGATTTGTCAAATATAATAAAACAAAAATTATTCACCTTTAAAGACATGACGTGTTGTTGTTGTTGTTGTTGTTTTGTTACCTGCCGTCAGTTATTCCACTGCTGTGTTATTATTTTCTTCCCCCGCAGAAAGACTTCTGAAATCAGTATTTGCAACCTGGCCCCAGAGACTGTCCACATTTGTGGATGTGAGTGAGAACACAGCATTTGGAGTCCTTAGTGCATAAGTTCCAGCAGCCTGTGGGAAACGTGTAGCCAAAGTCCTATAAATTCATCACCTTTTGATAGTCACGATATTTGGCAACAGAAAGCAGCTCAGTGATCAGAGAGCAGGGTCTTCCTGGTTTCCTTTGCAGGGGTTCTTAGGCAAACCCTCCATTTCACACTGAGTACCTCTCTCAAATGTTTTTACCCGGTAAGGCAAGACCAGCTTACCACAGATATTTCAGGAATCCTTTATTTTTGGCCCTAACTCAGTGGCTTTGTGCAGGATAAAAGAATAAGAAATGCACTGTCAAAGGCTGTATAATTTTCTTCATTGGCATCAATTGTCAGAGCAGTGATAAACACACACATCCGTGTCACAGAAAAGGCCAGGGATGTGAGAAGGACTTAGGGGAAGCTCAGCGATCATTCAGGCGGCACGCTGCGTCTCAAAGGAGGAACTGAAGAATGTATAGATGGCAAAGGGGACCCGGAAAGCTAAAGAGGGCCAGCAGAGCTGTGATCAGACTTGGCACGACGCTCTCCCAGGTCTCTGCGCTCCCAAGTCTGCTCTGCGGAAAGGTGCGTTGTCTTTTCCCACTGAGTCATATATGTGAATGAACCAAATCTCATCTGCAAAGAACACCAAGATCAATGTTCAGTTCATATAAAAATATCAGGAGGTAGGAATTAAAAATATGTGTGGCAGAGAGGAGACCCTTTCAAAGAACATATTTTATTAGACAGCGTCACAAGGAAGCATTTAAGGAATTAACGTGTGAATTTCATGTCAATCAAACTATCACACGTGATACGATTCCACTTTAAATTTGATATTTTTGGAAATCAACTATAGTTTATGCCACTAATTGTAATCATAAGTAAATACTCTTTCTGACTTTGCCTTCAAGGTGTTTACTTAGACATATTTGTCACATTGTGCTAAATCTTGTGATTTTATGAAAAGGTAAATCTTCTGAAAAAAATTAAATATTCAAACCCCTACATATGTATCAAATGAGAGTGTACTACTTATTCTTGAATAATAAAAAAACCAAAACAATGAAATAAATAAACACAGAAAGCATGGGAATCCCAAACTTGACTTTCTCGTTGTTCGAGCCGGTTAGGAAATCTTGTTTATAAAATGTGGTCTCATAAACTACTCTGAAGTTCAGCGTTAACCTTTCAGAGTTCAGCAGTCATCCCTTCCATTGAAGTCACTGCTGGCAGTTACATAAGAATTTCAATCCCATCAATCAGCTAAAAAAAAAAAACAAACAAAAAAAACAAGACTCTAACTCACAAAATACTTAGAAATTATCAGAAAAAAAAAATAGAAACTGGGTGGCATTGGAAGTGAGGAGTTGAGGGGTAAATTTTGGAGTCCATGCTATGTGTAAAGAAACTTAAAGTTAGAAGTCAGTGTCGGAGAAGTTTAGGGGGTAAGGTTGAAACAATTAAAACTAGAACTATCGCATGATTCAAAAATCCCACTTCTGAGTATTAATTTAAAATAATTGAAATTAGGGTCTCAGAGATATATCTGCATCCCCATACTTATCGCAGTGCTATTCACAACAGCCAGGGTGTGGAAACAACCTAAATGTCCATCAACAAACGAATGGAAAAAGACAATGTGGAATATATGTACAATGGAATATTACTTAGCCTTGAAAGGAAGTTGCGCCATATGCAACAATACATGCATGGACCTTGAAGACATTCCAAGTGAAATAAGCCAGTCACAGAAGGACAGATATTGCATGACTCCATTTATATGAGGCATCTAAAACAGTCAAAGTGATAGAAGCAGAGACGAGAATGGTGGTTGCCAGGGGCTTGGGGAGGAGAAGTGGGGAGTTGCTGTTAAATGGGGCTAAGCTTCAGTTATGCTAGACGAGTAAGCTCTGCAGATTTGCTGTACAACGTCGCGCCTGCAGTTAACAGTAGTGTACCGTGCACTTAAAAATGTGTTAAGAGGATAGATCACATGTTAAATGTTCTTAACACAAGACAATGAAAAAGGAAAAAGAAGGAGAGGCATGGAGTGCCCAGCGCACATCATGCGCTGGTTATGCGTAATCTACTGGAGAAAGCGCGAGAGTATCTCTCTGTGACTGATGCCACTTACAATAAAGAAGGTGAACTCCAGGAAGTTTAAGTACTTTGCCCGGATCACGAAACTAGAAGCATTAGACTTCATCATGATGTCACGGCGAGGACACGATGAGGCCATCTTTGGAGGTGAATGGATGATTAATCATTTGTACCTTCTACCCACTCTCTTAAAGGCAGAAGCCACAGGTTAGTGGCCCCCCAGTCACAGGCTGCCCCCATTGGAAAAGCAGTCTCCTGGATCAGTCTGTGCCGAGTGAAGTAACTGCAGAAACAGAGCACCACTCGGGCTCAGGGAAGCTCCTGTGGAGGGACCTGGAGGCACTCCTGGAGTGACACCACTGTCCAGGCAGAAGATCAGCTTTCCCGTATCTGGATATGGATCAGAATTTGTAAATTCAGCTTTTCCAGCAATCCAGGCATTTGAAATCGGAAGAGAAGTCTTCCTTCAATCCTAAAATAATGAGCCGTCACCATCAGGAGTTCCGAGGTCAGTCAGTATATTCCTGTGATGGGTCCCCTAGATTTATCTGCAGGAATGAGAATTACGGCCCTGACAGAAGAGACCTCCATCACCATTGTCGAACCCCTGCCCCTTCCTTGTCTAAACAGGTCTAATTCTCAGAGCTTCCTACATACCAGAAGCCTTATCTTTTGCAGTGTCCAAAGGGAATATCACAATTGCTCCTTCCAAAAAAAAAAAGTTCTAATTTTGAAACTTGATAAACCTTCCAAATAATATTTGGCTATGTTTACCTAATTCTCATTCATCAGTAAGTATCTCAAAGAAATCATTATTAAGTCCAGCTCACGGATGGCTTTCACTAAGTGTTAAATAATAAATAATGCATTTCTACTTCAATTAATCTACTTAGACATCTCACAGGCCAAATGCTCTGGTGGAAATGTTTTCATCTACAGAATCAATCCGCAGCACGACTCTGCCTCTTGACATTTTGAGCTCCCTAAAAGAGGGCTTTTAATTCTGGCTACGAGGTAAATGGATCATTTAGATGTCCATGTTCTGCCATTGTGCTCGAACCAATCAGTAAGATGAGGACCTGCAATGACAACTTGCAACTCTACTGAAGGCAGAATTTGGAGTGACTATGCCCTCCCCCCCACCAAAATGATAATTTTCTTCTTAATCTTATATGCTTGTTTATTTTTCACTTTAGCGTGAATCTCTACAAATACCCAAGAGTGGTGTTTCAATGTGCTGTGTCTATTGCCCCATTACTGTGGGGTTAAGTAAATGATTCAAATCCTACCCTCATCTTGGCATTGCCAAAAAAAAAATTAACAGAAAGTCTGAGGACTCAAGGTACCAAAAACACTTTACATAATATTAACTGCTATTTTTGTGCATTTCCTTCTGATTTTTCTCTAGATACATGAATATTTTATATGGCTGAAATCAGAGTGTACATGCCATTTTCTAACCCTTTTTGGTAATCATATTGAAAATGTTTCCATGTGGCAAGAGGTTTTAACTTATGATTATACATTTTAACCTTAATTATAATGCTATGACCTGTCTAAACAATGAAGCACGATTTAACTATCCCATCAATATTGGAAATTCAGTTTGCTTCCCTATTTTTGTTAATATAAATAATGCTGAAGTGGACATCTTTGTGCATAGAGATCTCCCCTCCCCTTTCTTTTGGGGTCAAGGATCTAGACATATGGAGTCCAAGTGCCACGTGTGAACATAGAGGTTCACCAGAGTCTCCCCAGGTTAAGACATTAATACTTTATAAAATGTATGGTAATACAAGAGCAGAAAGTTACAACATTTTAGGCATATACATTTTAACCACTAATGAGATTGAGCTTTTTCCCATGTCTGTGTTCATCAACTGAATTCCATCTCGAACTTCTGCGTATCGTTTGGCTACGCAGCTATTGGGATCGCTGCTTTATCATTCTGGGGCGATTTGTTTTCACATCTGGCAGGATCTGTAACCACATCTGCACCAGAAGGAGAAGATTAAAGGCAATGAATTGAAAGTAAGGGTAATTAGTGTATCTTTCACATGCTTGTAATCTCAAGGAGTTACAAACATTCACATATGCTATGAAGTAGGAGATAGAACGTTCCCTGGAGGCAGGACCTCCCTTCCTTTGATCCATCCTTTGCACCGTGTTCTTCCCGGAGAGTCCTCCGTAGACGGTTGTGAAATTGACTTAGGTACCTTAGAACTTGTTATTTCTGCTCTCTCTGAGCACCTTCCTTATCCAAATACTGCCCTCATTGTCATCCTTGAGAACTTTAGACGTCACCTTTTCCAGGTTGAGTTTTCAGGTCCTCATCCATGCTGGTTCCCTTTCTGCACACACTTCTCTGCTGTGGCTCACACTGTCCTGTGGTTACTTCTTTACACCTCAGTCTCCCCAGTGGACTGTAAGCTCCTGTGAGAGGGCAGTAGGGCTGTGCAGCTTCCGCTTTGCATCCTTAGTGTATAAAACGGTGCCAGGAAGAGACTGGGTGCTTGAGAAAGGCATGCGGGTGCTCAGCAAATGTTTGTGGTGCTCAATGAATGCTTAAGAGATTAAATTTCATATCAATAGCACTTCCATAATCCTCTCACCTCATCTTTTAGAATCTAAATAAACCTTTAGTTATAGAAGACTTGGAGCTGTACCTGAATTTCCTGGAGGTTTTAGCTGTTTTCAGCGGATGCCAGTGCTCCCCACATCCTCCCTGTGCCTGATGAGCCCAGGGCTCCATGGCTCCTTTCAGGCCCTCAGGATGTGATAAAGCCTCCGTTTGTTTGACATTGAAACCGCCTGGATATGATGGCATGACCAAGGGTACCAAAATATAAATTCTTTAAATGTCAACAAAGTGGCTTCTGCTGTACTTTTCTTCTCTGTTGTTTCATCACACATTCTTACCACCCCCCCCGGTTTTATTGAAATATAATCTACATACAGCATTGAATTAATTTAAGGGATACAACATAATGATTTGACATATGTGTATATTACAAAATGATTATCGTAATGTTCAGTTAACGTCCATCACCTCAGACAGTTATGGGGTTTTTTCTTGTGATGATTTTTAAGATTTACTCTTAACAACTTTCAAATATACAGTACAGTTTTGTTCAGTATAGTCACGCGCTATATATTATGTACCAGAACTTTCACATGCTTTTTTAATACAGTCTTACTCACCCTGACACATCACTGTCACTTCCATAAAATAATGTCACTGTGCCGTGATGCACTTGGAAATATTTGTGTACATTGCACAAGACTGTCCGGCTTTGGGAAGCGAAGATCCATTTGTCCACATCCCTGTGGGAGAACGAACTAAGAAATAAGAAACTCAGACACTCATTTTTGGTCCCAAGTAAATACATTTGTCAGACCCAATTAGACGGTAGAGAACATAGGGTCCAGTGTGTTGGTGCAAAGGCTGTGATGAGTTCATGGGATTCTTGAGACTAAGGTTTTCCATTCTGTTGTTTAGAGAAAACCAGACAGAATGCTTGGAAAGGAATTGAGATATTCCTGTTTATATTTTCCTTTGCTATCATGATCATTGATAAGACAATTGTTCTTGGACAGGGGTTTTAGCAGGCATATCAAGGGCCTCCGTTAAGCATTTACTGAAAGGATGATGGAGGTCTGAGGAGCAAATCATGTCTGTAAGTTATTTTCGAAATTGTGTAACAATAGTCCTTAGAAACATTCATCCCAGGGAATGGCCTAATGATGTGACTGTGATTTGATGACAAAGTAAACAACAAAATCAATATTGTCCCAGCCAGGAAATCTCTAGAAGTAAGCCATTTGCTCTTATACTTAAGCACCTTGCCCTGTGACCGGTTCAGCAAAGAGTTAGTGATGTAGAGACTTGCCCCAGCTTACCTCCCACGAGCGTTTGGGAACTGAAGATGCGAGGTAAACACAGTGAACGCTCTCCACATCTTTCAACATCATCACGGGAGTGGCTGGCATTTCCAGCTGGCTCTTAGCACACAGATGTCTCGCTGAGGGAGGGAGAAGGGTTACTTGAATATGAGGATGTTGATTTCGCTGCCAGTGCAGTCTTCTTGAGCTCCAGATTCTTACTAATACATGGTAAATACACTTCATTAAACGTGTGACTTTTACAGCAAGGGAGCTAGAGTTTCATTTGGGAAACCGCAAGTGGATTGAATGTCCTAACACGACAGTGAGAAAAGACTGCTGTACATTCCGTAACTGCATACCAAGAGGCCATCACTGATAGATAAGAGTGCTACTGCTTGTGGTGACAGTGGGTAGCCACACTGTGGAATTTTTTTTTAAATGCTGTGTGTGAAATAAGCACTTCTTTTTTTTAAAAAAAGAGAACTTAGATGTGGACTCATTTATGAGAATCAAATGGTTGTGTCAACTTCAGCTTAGAAGAAATTCACTTTTTATTTTTCTGAAGTTTTCTTGTTACC
The DNA here is from genome assembly GCF_048564905.1 of Vicugna pacos. Taxonomy (NCBI): domain Eukaryota; kingdom Metazoa; phylum Chordata; class Mammalia; order Artiodactyla; family Camelidae; genus Vicugna; species Vicugna pacos. The sequence continues at coordinate 115,982,117 of NC_132987.1, read as the reverse complement.
CAGATAAGGGAAATAAATTCTGGAGCATCATCTAAAATTTCCAAATACTCCTCATGAACTAGGGTTTCTAAACTGCAGCACTGTTGAGATTTTGGGCCCCATCATTCCTTGCTATGAGGTTGTCCTGTGCATTGTAAGATGCTGAGCAGATCCCTGGCCTCTACCCACCAGATGCAGTGGGGGGTCCTCCCTTCCCGTAGTCATGGCGAGCGACAATGTCTCCAGACGTTGCCCAGCGTTCCCCTGGTCGTCAGTCGCTCTTCCCCTGCTTGGGGACCACTATTCTAAGCCAAACCAAACCAAACCCAGACTGGACAAGAAACCCAAGAACCTGACTTTAGTTTTTTTTTTTTGCTTCTTCATAAGGCAAGTCCTTCAGCCTTTCATTGCCCTCTTTCCACAGCCATGAAATGGGCACCATGCCATTTGCTTCATTCATTCCACAGAAATATGGCACAGTCATTGACACAGCGCCTGGCACATCGGAGGTACTCAAGAGACATTTGTCCACTGAAGGATGGGTGGATGATGAGTGAATGTACGTGCACCATGAACATATCTCTGAGGAAGAGGGCATCCTCTGTCCATGGGTTTCCCTCTAACTCCAGAGACTCCTGGCTTTTGTTTATGTCCAAGTTCCCACAGTGTGGCTGGAAGGTCAGAGCCTTGCCCAAACACTGTGTGTCTGCTTTTCTTAAGTACGAGATCCACGTTGCACAACTGACAGCTCTAACCCCTAACAGAAAAATCCCAGTGGTGTACGCATGTGTTTTTGTTGTCGTTGGCTTATCTTTTTTTGTTTTTGTTTTTGATCATCAAAATACCAAAGGTCAAGCTAGACTCACTGTGGCGAAGCTCATGCAAAAACAGAAGGAACTTCCGGTTTCCACCACACTCTTCTTTAAGTTCACATCTCCTTCTCTTGATGCTACTGGGGATTCATCCTGTTCCTTCACTTTCAGGTTTTCTCCTATCTCTCCCCACCCTCCACCCCAGCAAAGGCCTGATGTACACACAGACACATGCCTATAGAAACAAAAAGCCCACCTTAGATCGTTCAGCTTTTAGTAAGTGATTGAGTTAAACCACAGAATAAATCACTGTTAAAGAAAGAATACATACTAATAGCTTTACATGCGTATCTTCCGTAGAAGGAAAAAGACAAATCACTAACAAGGTTTAATAAAGTTAACTCACAGGGGTTAACATCTAGCCCTAGAGCAAACAAACAAACAAACAAACAAACAAAAAACATGTATTTATTTGCCCAGAGGTTTTCCAATCATTATAAAAACTAGGAAATTAATGACATTGCTATCCGATACTTAGAGAAAACATCTTTGAATAATAGAAACGCCTTCTTTACTTCTCCAAACTCTGTGCAGAAAGACTTTATAAACACGTTAATTTTTAATAGGACTCTGTGAGGAAGCTACTGCAGCCTGGCTTCATTAAGGTAGTCAGATAATTATGTAAATATGGAGGTGAGAAAATTTAAGCTCCTCATAAGATTTGCAGTCTTTCCAAATAGCTTATTTTTCAGGTTACCTTTATTTTGTGGTTTTGTGAAATCTGGCATGCAGTTATTTAAAGACAATCATTGATATAAATAAATAAATACTGACTTCCCTGGCAATTATTCTGATAATCAATAGACGAACTTGTTGCAAAGTTGAATTATATTACCCTCATGCGGCTAAGAATATAGAATGATATTCTTGAAGTCAAAAGGAAATACTGTTGGCAACAAAAGCGGTGACATTACAGGCACTGAAAAATTGGGGGACTGATAATAACAACATCAGATCTAATTTCTAGTTTCAAAATGTCATTTAACGCCCTGAATATAGACTAAATTAAGTAAGCGAATGAAGCAAAGTTCCTGGACTCCAAATACAGACATCTGAAGATGTTAAGATTCTGGGCCCAGTGGTGACCTGATGCTCAGTGTTCTTTAGGGCAGCCCCCTTCTGATCTCCTTGGATACACCCTGGCCCCATCCAATCTACTCTCCATTTGAGCCCAAGTGACTTTTTCGAAGTACAAGTGTAGGTCTGCATATATGAGTGTGATGGCCAGAATCCTCCCACACACTAGACGCTTAGATCCCTGCACACACCGTGTCTATCTTTTCTCAGCTTTGTATCTCCAGCATCCTGCATCGTGCCCAATGCTCAGAGTTAGTACTTAGGGACCATTTACGGAATTCACAACTACATAGTCATTACACTCATGCTTCCTCTTCTTTCGCATTCCTGCCTAGGCAATGCCATCGGACACTCATGACTTTCGCTTTGTCATTGGGAACTGAAATGTCCCCCAGCTGGTGTCCTGGTCCTGGCTCTGGCTGCCTCTTCAGGATGGACTGAACTTCCTCCTTTTCTCCATCATGGGCCTCTGCACACTCGAAACAGGGGTCATGTCTCCTTGGAGTCCTCTTTAGCTTATTTTTCCATTTTCTCCAGTCATTCCTCACATATTTCTTCATTTTCATTCCTACCAGAATACGACTGGTTGTCCTATCAGCCTGTTCAAGGTTATCTGTCTCTTGTATGGGAGAAGGGAGAAAATCAGACCTGGACAATGAGTGAGTTACCTCGTCTATTAATAAATATTTAAGCCCTTGGTGAGGCAGGGGATGGAGGGGGCGTTGGTAGTCACTGTGTCAGATGCCAGAGAATAGATATACTAACAGCTGATAGTACAGGCTGATCCAAATGAAAATTTCTACAATATTGTCTTTGACAGGCATAACCTGTCAAAACTGATGAGAACATACAATAATTTATAAATTGTCATTCCATATGTATTTCTACTGCCAAAGCTAGATGTTTTAGAATGACTTTGCTGTTCCTCCTTTTTCCTTAAAGATGGGAAGAAAACTCTAGCAATTTTAATTCAGGAATAAAGCATATAAATTTCAGCAGATGTTTGGATTGCTCTAAACCTCTCGGCTCTTGAGATAACTAGGGCATGAGAGAGAATCCGACTGGAATCATGATCTGGTCTGTGTCATCCTCTCTCCACTCCAGAGGGACCTGCTGGCCAGGTCATCTGGGTGGACACAGTGTGAGCTCTGCAGTCAGTTGAGTAAACGTGACTAAAGCCATTTCAGCACAATGATGAGCATGATGTTGGTTTGGATTTCTCTCGGAACTAGAGGCTTCAAGCCCAAGCTGTCAAAGAGTCTGAAGATAATTGAATACATATCGTTTTAGGGCCACTGATGAAAAGTTCTGCCTGAGTACAACACAGGAATCATAATTGCTGTTTATTACTGTTGTTGAAAGTGTGGTTGGTCATCTTGATAGTGAGACCTAATGTTAGATGGGTATTGACAAGCCGTCATCTGATTTAATCATCTTTCGGGCCATTTTTATTTTTAAATGAATCTTCTGTCAATATCAGATTCTCATTAGCATCATTAGGATTCTACACTCTCCTTGGTAGGATCATGTAAAATTGATGGGATCAAATTTCTATTAAATGCAGCGCATGCTGCCGGGTTGTTATTTATACTGAGCATTCTGGAAGACTTGGATCATAATATCTTGTAAATACACATTACGTTCAGTGATATCACCTTTCATTTTAAAAGGGTCTTTAGAAAGCTTTTAAAATGGCGCAGGCATGGAGCACTCATTATTAAGATTGGAGGGAATGGAGCAATCATTTTGTGTGTATGGAATTTCTGGGTAATAAGTGCAAATTAACATTACAGAGAAACTGATGTGAACAAAGTACATCGAAATTGAGATAGATCCTCAGATTAAGAGCAAAAAAAATTTTTTTCACGTATCTATTTGCTCAGAGATTTTCCACTCGTTATGAGAACTAGAGTTTTCCCCTTTGGCCCTCAGTTACAATGGGGCATAACGCTGGATACTGAGCACTGTTCAAATGATGAAACTTTTTTTTTTCAAAGACCCAGGAACAGCTGCTGCTTATTGAGTTACCACCACCACTTCCTGAAGAATGTGATTGTGTTTCAAAGATAGCCAAGTACTGAGCAGGCTGTCTCAGCCGAGTTGGAGCTGTGATAACGTGGCATGTTGTTGTCATGTTGTTATTAGGTACACTTCATTAAGTGATTCCAGATCCTGCTCCCTTTTACTCGGGGAGGGGAGGTTTTATTGATTTTGGAGGTTGTAAATCAACATGGCATTTTTATGATTGAGAGATATATATACCAGTTAGAGGATTTGTATGACATTTTAGGAGAATCAGAAAATTTCATAAACTCAAAAGAAAGAAAGATTCATGGAGTAGAATCTGGATTGCAAAATGCATGGAAGCTTACTGGAATCCGTGAACTTGTTAGGGTTACAAGAAAGATGCTGACTTGCTTGCCAAGTCTCCCTCCTATGGGATTAAGTTTAAGGCTGACTTTCAAAGTATTTCTTGTGCTGCAAGATTTTGGAATGTCTCTTCAGTCAGACAGCTAAAATGCCGTTGGTACTTTTAACTCATTCAATTTGTCTCCACTCTACATTTTCAAACTATTTGCTGCTAAACAATGTAAATATAGAGAGAATTTTGTACTTAACAAGATGCAACGTCTTCACCATAATCCTCCTTTAGGTAGAAGTAAATATATTGTCATCAAAAAGATTCTTGATCTGCAGTGAATTTATCTTTGACATTGAATTGTGAAAATGGGAAAAGAATGAAAAATATCCACACAAGTTCATACAAGAGGACCATCATCGTCTGTAAATATTTTTATTGTCTTCCAAGTCTAGAAAAATATATGGAATCTTTAAATCAAAGTAATTTCAAAATGGAATTTGGCCTGAAAAATCCCAGTTTTAAAGACTTATTCTAAAGGAATAAATAAAGATATACAAAAACATATTCTTAAAATGATATTCCTTGCAGAATCTTTTCTAACAACCAAAAAATGATCTCTTCATACAGAAAAATGTTAATAGATATTAATAATTCTTTTGGAGGACCTCAGTTATATATACTACATATGTAAATATATGTAAAGATGTTCACTATTGACTTAATACAGAGGTATTTCATAATACTATGTAATAATTTATCAGAAAAATATTCTTTAAATTAGTCATTTTTGTATTCATATGCTATCAATTAAAAAAGGGGATTTAGAGCAACTTTTAGTATGGAGGCTACACGTAGTTTACAAAAGCAACAACAATTAACCTTTAGGTGAAGTTCAGTCTTCCAAGGGACTTGATCAATTTCACATTTTGGCCGTTGGGAAACGACTTGGTTAGTGTACTGAGCAGCCGTGGTTCACTTTCGGCATATCTGTTAAATTAAGTAGGTATTTCATAGGACCCTTCTAGAGTCCTGGCACTTTGAGGTCTTTGGCTTCTTCGTCAAGGAGGAGGGTGTAAAAGCTACTCGGAGGAGAGTGGCACCTGGAACGTAGCAGTCCATGGATGGATGCTGAGCAAATGAATGGACGACTGCATTTGTGCAAGGGTGACCATGAAGAAATTTGGCAAATTTTTGGTCATCTGTTCATTTAAAAGAATTAACTGAGCACCTCCTCTGTTGAAGTGCTGGGGATACAGGTATCAGAAAGCACTGTTCCAGAGAGGCAGAGGGGTCTAGTGCAGGTCTGATCAGATCAGAGCATCTTAATATAAATCAGATCACCCTAATAAAAGATTATGAAGAAAAAATTTATAGAAAGATATATGTAGGAAGGTCAGTCAGAGTGAGGGTGAGGGGCGGATTCCAGGCAGAGCACAGCGTGCTGAAGGAACCAGGAGGCACTCCTAACATGGCTTGAGTGTTAGTTGAGGGGGATGGAGCTGGGGAAAGATGAGTCCTTGGGTGACCAAGGCCTGATCACAGAGGCTGGAAGGACTTGTGTGAGTGTGCAGCTTGTTAGGGCTGCTGTAACCAAGCACCAAGCGCTGAGTGGCTTAAACAACCGGAATTTATTCTCATGGTTCTGGAGAACAGAGGTTGTAGATCAAGGGGTCAGTAAGTTTGATTCCTTCCTAGGCTGTGAGGGAGAAACTGCTCCAGCCCTCTCCCCTCGTCTAGTGGCTGGTAAAAGACTTTGGTTCCTTGGCTTGTCAAAGCATGAACCAGATCCTTAATTTCATCTTCACACGATGTTCTGTGTGTGTGGTGTATTAAAACTTCCCCCTTTTAATAAGGGTACCAGTCATAATGGATTTGGGTCCACCTAATGACTTTATTTTATCTGCAATGATCCGATTTCCAAAGAAGCTCACATTTGAAGCGACTGGGAGTTAGGGTCTCACCACGTGAATTTCTGGAGGATGTAATTCAACCTGCCACGGTGGGGATGGAATGAAAGAGGTTGATTGTGGACACCAAGAGGCCTGGTGCCTCCAGCCGAGGGAATCTGTTGTCATCATTGGTTCACAGCAGCAGAGACCCCAACAGGGCAGGGGTAGATCCCACTTTAGTCCAGCAGACACACAATACGGGACACTGTTGAGCCCTGGGAACAGGGCCTGACATCACCCAGTCCTCTGGCAGCTGATCTGAGAGGGGCTGACCCCCATGTGGACAGTGAGGGGGGCAAGGGGCCAGCCCACCTACCCCTGTCAGCAAACACGGTGTCTGTGGAGATCTCTCTTCAGTTAGGAGGAGTACACTGGGTAAAGTATAACCTACAAAAATCACTCATGGTCCAGAGGAAAGACACGCCATTCTGAGGAGCCTAGCCCGAGGAAGCCTTCTAAACACTGTTTGCCAAGGTAGCCAGAAGCACGTAATTTGGCAATTGGGATGCAAAGGTATGTGGTCACTCTGAAACAGCGGCTGAGGGCGGTGCAGAGATGACAGTGACACAAACAGATACCTAGATGGAACAGGAAGGGTGAAACAGAGGAGGAGCAGCTTCACCACAGGCTGCTCGCTGAGGAGTCGACGCTGCAGAAAATAGCATTTCGAGTTCTCCCGAAACACTGACCTTAAGGACACACGGGAGAGAAGAATGGAAGAGAAAATAAAAGGCAAGGGGCCAAAAAACAAAGACTTCACATAGAATCATGATTATTTACGACAAAAAGCCAGGCTAGCTGGAAAAGAAGACAGTTGAAGAAAATATTCTTCATCTGAACAGAACACACAATTGTAAATACACTTAGGCTCTTTTTCATCTATTATGATTGTCCATTTAATTTTCATAAAGCTGCCATCATACTTAACGAGTGTGTTGTTTCTTCTCCCCTTAAAACTGTACATGAGCATCTCCCATGTCACTAGAGATGTGACAAGAGATTTTTGGTGACCACGTGCTATTTCCTCATCTGACTACACTGTCATATGATAATTTAAGCATCCCATAATTTTATTTTAAAATTTGGCTTTTCACAAATAATGCTGCAGTGTATATTTTTATTTCCCAATTGTTTCCTACATCACACATTATTTCCAGAGAATCATTTCCTAGAAGTCGAATTATTAGGTCAAAGGTCATGTAAACCAGAGGTTCCCAGACTTTAAGATTCCACAGACCAAGACATTAAAAAAATAGACAAAGGACCAAAATAGAGTTGTCTCCATTTTATTTTGCCAAGTAAGTCTATTAAGGAAAAAAGCCAATGGTATCGCATGGTTATTCATGCCAGAGAATATATTTTACACCAAAAATTTGAGAGGATACAATCTCACAATAGACGATTAGCTTTAAGCTGAATCATTTAGTTCCATGCCAGACTCAGTATGCTGTCTTTATTATTTTTAACTTTACTCTCTGCTAGTGACACTTCGGTCATGAATGAATGCTCACCCATCGGTGGGCTCCTTGGAACCGCTGAGGAGACGGCTCTGTTTCTGCAATGTGGCAATGCACTGTTTGCTACTTTGAATAGATAATGAACTTCAATTTTCCTCTTTTGCATTGTTACACATTCTGTGGATGGGTGGATTCAAGTTAAACTTGCCAACTTGCATTATTTTTCATAGCCCTGAAGGCATCACTTTGTTGGTAATCCCCAGTGCAGACTGCACTTTGTGTGTTGCTGGGAAGGACCCCTGTCTTTTGAGTGGCTTACTGAGGAAGGTGAGTGCTCTGGAGCGGAGGCTGAAGGCTCAGGCTCTGTATCAGAGAGACCCGGAGTCAAATTCTACCGCTTCCCTGTGGTGCGGCAAGCCTGCAGGGACCCATCGTGGGCAAACCTGAGTGTCCTCATCCCAAAATCTGGGGCTGATTGTATTTAAAAAAAAAATCAACCAAGTCACTTAGTGCAGTACCTCGCATATTCTAAGTGCTTTGATAAACTTTACATAGTCTTTCTGCAAATTTCTACTTGTTTTCAAATACTATAAATCAAAGGATGTTAAACTCTCTCCCCCTAGGGTCAGATAGAAAGTGTTTTAGGCTCCCTGGGCCCTGGGATCTCTGTCACAACCATTCAACTTGACCTCTGCAGCATGACAGCGACCACAGTCAGTAGGAAACCAGAGAGTGAAGCTGAGTTCCAATAAAACTTTATTTATAAATACTGAAATTTGAATTTCAAATATTTTTTGTATGCTTTGAAATCCTCTTTGGCTGTGTTTTTGTTCCCCCAACCATTTAAACATATAAAAACTATTCTTAGTTCAAGGACCATACAAAAACAGTTGGCCTGGAAAGTCATAGTTTGTCCACCTTGACTATAAACCATAAGGGTATGTTAGAAAAATTATATCCAGTGGTTCTTCTGTGAATAGCACATTTACTTGTAAAATAAGGCTAAAGATTAAAAATGGTTCTTTTGAAAGGAAGGTTTTAAAAACATTACCCTGAAGTATGGCAAGAAGAATTGTGGGATTGTTTTAGGTATAAAAATTCTGATTTCCCCTCCTAATCCATGGAGCCAGATCTGAGGCCCAGCAGGCAGTGTGAACTCCTCCGGGTCACCACCAGCTCACCCTGGTTGCAGTGAGGACTGACAGGGAACGTTTCTGACTTCCAGCCTGGTGTTCTTTCTGTAGCACTGAATCCCATGATTTTATAACTTCATAGTTAGCTAGACACTGAGATTTTTATTCTTCAATGAAAAGCTTATTTAAAACTTTGTTCCCCTGAGAAGAAAAGATAAACAATAATTTCATGTGGTAATTTTCCAAATTTCTGTACCATATCTACATATCCAAACACAGCTGTATGAAGGCAGAAATTGGCTTCAGGCAAAGAATACGCCTGTTTACCCCGGTTTTTGAAGGCAACGTGTGTATTTGGGCAATGAAATGTACTGTGTGACCTCCTACTCCAACTACAAAACAAATTAAAAGAACCCTAAAACTAAAAAAGACCCAAAAACACAAAAAACGAAAACAGTTGTTAACAGTGTTCCCCACAGACATAGAAAATAAACCTATGGTTGGTTACCAAAGAGGAAACGGGGTAGGAGTTTGAGATTTGCAAATGATAACCACTATATACGAAATTAGATTAAAAACAGATTTCTCCTGTATAGCACAGGGAACTATATTCAATATCTTGTAATAAACTTTAATGAAAAAGAATATGAAAATATTTGTATGTATGTGCATGTCTGAGACATTATGCTATGCACTGCACAGAAACTGATGCATTGTAACTGACTATACTTCAATAAACAATTTTTTAAAAAATACTGTACTTAAAATAGATAAACAACAAGTTTCTTCTATACAGCACAGGGAGCTATATTCATTATCTTGTAATAACCTTTAATGAAAAAAATATGAAAACGAATATATGTGTGTACATGTATGACTGAAACATTATGCTGCACACCAGAAATTGACACAACATTGTAAACTGACTAGACTTCAATAAAAAAAAAAGGACTTCAGTCTCTTAAGCATTGAAAAAAAAATCTACACCTTTGTATTAATTCAAAAGAGACCAACAAAGTTCTGATTTGTTGTGATGATGATGTCAGTGCTTATTTGCGATATCAAATATGTAATTCTCAAAAAAGCCCCGAACAATGTTCTCTATTGGCTCTCCATTTGAATGGTAAGAAAAGAGAGAGAGAAATTTCACATTTCAAACAAAAAAACACATACTTACTACTGACTTGTGAATTCCCTCACCTCACAATAAGAATTTTTACTGAATGACATCTTGGGCAGACAACTAAGACCTCTGAGTCTTTGATTAAAATTTAATTTATTTTATATACTTATTCCTGAAGCTTCAGAACTGTCCTTGCACCTGTACTAAAACTCCAAAAATGATTATAGATTATCTAAATTTTTCTTCTCTGTGTTTTCTAGTTTTCATGTAATGTGTATACTTACAGGTCTATAACTCTGCAGCAAAGTCTGAAAGAGCAAGAAAATGAAGAACAATGTATACTGTATGCATTTAAAAATTCTTTTTTTTTAAAGAGTCATATATTATGGAACCTTACAGAACTCTACTGTTCAGTATAGTGTCTACTATTTACACTGACATATGACTGGTCCAAATCGAGATGTGCTGTGAGGAAACATACACAATAGATGACAAAGTCTTGGGAAGAAAAAAAGAATGGAAGCTATCTCATTCATATTTTTATAGTGTTCATATGTTGAAATAACATGTCGCCTATATTGGGCTAATACAAATACATTTTTAATACAAATTTCATCAGTTTCTTTTTACCTGGTAAGTAGAGCTGCTGGAAATTTTTCAGTTGCCCATAGGAGTTGCGCGTTTCTACTGGACAGCACTGTCATTGCCGCTAAGTTGTTATAGACTGTGTCTTTTGGGTGATTCTTAAAAAACGCTAACAGTAGTTAACTCTAGAGTGGGGAGTCAGGGGAGTTGAGGAGGTATGGAGGGAGACAGCTTTTAGCATGTCCCCTTCTGCTTTTATATTTTCCACATGCATATATTACTTATTTAAGAGCTAAATGGTTTTTAAAATAGTAAACATTAAAATGAATTCAGAAAACCTCGATAAATTATTGTTACTGTTGATCAGACCCTTGGGTTTTTTTTCCTTTACTGTCCAAAAAAATAGCTATCAATGCATGCTATTTCTTGTTGCCAGTGTGTGTATGTGTGTGCATGTTTGTGTGTGCGCATTTATATGTGCATGTGGATGTGTGTGTGTTTGAAATGTTTTCTTCCGGACAGAATTAGATTTGATTGGCTCAGGGCCTTACTTTCTCATATATTAAAAAAACATAAGTTTCATTTAGAGAATGGAATAATATTTTTGTGGGGAAAATTAAAGCACATTCCTAAACTATCCTGTATTAAGAGGAAGACCGTTAATAGAGTTTAAAACCCTGGCTTGGGACTCATCTTCCACAAAGGATGTAACTTAATGATCCTGTGGTCATTTAAAACAACAAATATTTTTTTTCACAGACATAAAAATATAATTGTTTGCTTTTAATATAAATTCAGTTTTCTATGCTCTTAAATCAATTACAAAGCAAAAATCTTTAAAAATTAAACTTTATCTCCACTAACTGAGACATTATTCAATAAATTATAGCCAAAGATCAAATTGTGTTAATTTCACAATTATCAATTTTATTACTAATCGTCTGATTTATCACAGTCTTAAAACACAATTAAATTCTAAAAAACTACTCTCAGGACTAATTTGTGTTCAGTTAATAGCTTACTTTTCTAGCGCTATAAAGTGTGATAAATTACATAAAACTCATTTGTTAAGACTCTACTTACAGCAATATCACTCTTTAGAATTCAGTTAAACCAAATGTGTGATATTGTGATTTATAATAAGAAATATATATTTGATTTTCATCCCTTTTCCTGGCACAAAGCTCCTAAAACCTTTGGAATTTCCTGTGATTAGAACAATAAGGGTGTAAGGAACTATTTCATTATTCATAAAAAGCAATTTTCAACCACACTTGAGTTTATCTTAATGAAGTAGCTTTGGAAAGCCCACAGGTAACCTTCTGATGGGGGCTGGTTGCTGGGGGAACCAACCTCATGATTGAAGGATTGGAACTTTCAACCCAATCCCCTCCCCACCCCCAAACTCGGGGAAGGGAGAGGGGCTGGAGATTGAGTTCAGTCATCAATGGCCACTGATTTAGCCAATCATGTCAATGGAAAGAAGCCTTCATAAAAATCCCTGAGCTACAGAGTTCAGAGAGCTCACAGGTTGGCAAATCTTCACGTGCCAGGAGGGTGGTGCATCCCCAACTCCACTGGCACAAGAACTCCTGGGTTTAGGATCCTTCTGGGCTTTGTCCTATGTATCTTAACCTTTACTATGCTTCGTAATATACCAGTCACATAATGAGGAAACTGGTTTCCTGAGTTTTCTGGGCCACTCTAGCAAATTAATTGAACCCAAGGAAGGGATCGTGGGAACTTCTGATTTGTAGCCCACACACATGGCATCAGAAGCGAAGTGACTTGTGGTCACAGTGTGAGAGTAAAGGAGACACAGGAGGAGTTTTTCCTTTACAGCATGAAACTGCTCTTACGAGACCAGCTTTGTCTACCAAAGTGTTTTTTTATGACTTACTGATGTCTCATCACTTCCCCTTTACTGTGTATTGGAAAATAACCTGTGTTCTAAGAACATGGGCCACTATTTCTTTATATATTTTAATTAGCCACTTTTCTCATGCATCTACTTCATACTTCAACAAAAATTGGTGTTCTCTTTTAGCAGGTTTGTTCTTCCTGTAAACAGTTTTCAAGGTGTTGAACAATATGCTCTCTTACCCCGTGGTCCTCAGAAGAGTCACTGTTTCAGTTGTTGAAATAATTTAGCTGTTTAGTAACTCTTCTTCCCAAATCCTCAGTGTAAAACTGACTTATCAATTTCAAAATATCATTTAAAAAATAGTCCCACTGTCTTTTTTCAGCTTGGGCTGTCAAAATATGATAGACTGGGTGATTTAAATAACAGAAATTTATTCCCCACAATTCTGGAGGCCGGAAGTCCAAGATCAAGGTACCAGCCACTTTGATTCCTGGTGAGGCTTCTTTTCCTGGCTTGTAGACAGCCACCTTCTTTTTGTATCCTCATATGATGGTAGGCAGGAGGGGAGGTACTGAGTGTAAACTCTCTGGTGTCCGTTCTTGTAGGGACACTAATCCCATCATAAGCGTCCACCCTCATGACCTCATCTAACCCCAATTACCTCCCAAAGCCCCATCTCCAAATACCATCGAATTGGGGGTTACAGATTCAACCTAGGAATTTGGGAGGGACACAAACATTCCAGTCCATAACAGCCACCAAAAAATAAAGAAAAAAAAAGAGCCATCTCTATTATGCCACTCATCATTACTTGGTAAATACTTCCAAGACAGAAGAATCATTTTTAAAAATTATGTATTCATACGTTCATTTATTTAAGAAATACTTACCAGGTTACAGTCTGGCTCCAGTCTACCTCTCCTGGAATCTGTCGTCTTTCCTTCTACTCGTTGCATCATTAGCTCTGGGCGAGAAGCTCATTTTCTCTTCTCCCAGGCATCTAAGCATTGAACTTCCAGGTTGTTCTTCCCCATGCTCTACCGCACTTGCCTCATATACTAGCTGCCCCCCTGATCATCTTTTAAGGTCCAACTCAAAGAGCACCTCTTCTATGAAGGGCTCTCCACTTCCCCAGTGAAGACCAGCCCCTGACCCTTGCTTCCCTCTGCATGTTGTTCTGCTCTTCCCTCTACCACTAGACCCTGTGGGTGCTGTTCACATGTCTTCCTCCTATTAGACTATCCACTCTTTTGGGTAAAGGATTTTAACACAGTGTCTTACACGTAGTGGAAGCTCAGTGAAGGCAAATGGAATGAATGGTTACTGGAAGTGTTATAGCGACCAGGGACCATGGGCTCAGTCCTGTGGGTTTATGTGGGTTCCAGGGGCCATCACACAGAAGGTAAAGGTTCCTTAAATTCATGTGACTGCTGGATAGTAGGGGCTGAGGGCTTCTGGAATTTTCAGAAATTCTCATCCTAAGAATTTGTGGTTCTAGGTAAGCCCACAGGTTTCCAGGGAAGACAGCACGCTCTGATGCAAGGCCAGCCTGCAGGCTGACCCAGTGAGAGATCTCTGCTCCAGCCTGGGGGTCCTATACCCGCAGGTAGACAGTGTATCTGTGCTCCGGCTTTTGTAAATTTCTCTACCACCACCCCTGCTCCCTTTGTCTTTTTTTTATCTGTTGGTCCAACACTTTCTAGAATTATGTCAATCTTATCACAACTTTGTGAGCCTCCCTGGGAAAGAAATTTTACTCAGAATGTCAGAATTTTCTTTCCATGTTGGCACAAGCTTATGAATTTATGAAAGCCAATGAGATCGTTGGATTTGTTTGATACAATTTTTTTCAAAGCTAGCCCAGTTTGGATGCATATATTTCTTATATTATGGTTAGAAAAGGAACACTCATATTGAAAGGAAAAGGAAGACTCCATGCTTAACACCAGAAAATCAGCAAATACAGAAATAAAATATATAAGGCTGTCATAGGTAAGGGCTGATTCATCCGATTGGAGGCAGAAGGAAAATGAACATTCACTAAACTGCAATACTAATGGCAGTTCAGGCTTGCTTAACAGTTAGACCTTGAAAAGCTTTGAATTGTATGTTTTAGGGATAAAAAGATCGTGAACTCCCTTCTCTTGCTTAGAGAGGGAAAAAAAAACTCATGATTCCTTAATGTTTAGCTTCCAGGATTTGCAGGCTACATCGAAATGATAGTTTTTTATGCATTAATGTTTATATAACTGCTATTTTTACAGACATTGAAATTACAGAGAACAGCAATTGTTGAGGGGAAAAAAAGCAGTATAAATAAATAGAAGCTAGAATTTTCCCCCTTCGGAGGTAAGCTTTTGCTATTCCGAGCACGGAATACTTGTGCTATTTGAGTGAGGTTGTTCTTCGGGCCAGCAAAACACGTTTCCCCCGAAATAAAAATGCCGCACACGAGCACGAGGACATACAGTAGGCTAATGAAACAATTTTTAATCCTCTGAAAGTGGGAAAACGAATAATATGTTTTTATTTTTGGGAGTTGCGTTGGCTGATATTAGCTAGTTCTCATTTTCAGAGGGAAAAAAAACTAAGCAGGAAGAATAAATAAACAGGAGTAAATTTCATATCATCTGTCCTTGGCTCGAGTGCAGTGTATATCCCATGTTATTAGGTAGCTTGAGGTTTTAAGTCACAAAACACATGTTTGGAGATACCATATTCTGTCTGTGACTCCCAGATGGGTCTGTGACGCAAGGGTGCGGTGGGTCCTGAGGGCAGAGGGTGTGGGCTGGCGGGGATGGTGTGAAGTGAGTCTTGGCAGGGTACCCACTCATCCTTTTGCCAAGATGAACCCCAGTTGGGGCCAGTTGTCTTTGGGGTAAATGCTTCTATCTCCTCTTTCACTCTGAAAGAGTGAAATCCTCTTTACTGGATGGTACATGTGATGGCTACCACTAACTCGGGTTAAGGATGGAGGGGAGGCACCCAGCTTAAGCTTCCGTAACAGGTCTCAAGTCAGCTCGAGGAAAGGCAGTAATAATGCTCCTTGGCACGGACAACTGATGCTTTCTTGATCTTCTAGAAAATGTGACTAGTAACCCTTTCTAACCAACTTAAGTATTTTTCTCGATCTGTAACTTTTAAGCAAAAACATTGTGCTTGATGTGCAAATACAACGCCAATAAGGCCTCTTAGCCGCCGCTCACGGCCCCCACCCTCGCCACCTCCACTAGCCGTTGGACGGCTCCTAAATCTCACTTCAGTATCTCTGTAGAAACCCTGTGGTCTTCACTGCCAAGGACTCTCCTGGAAAGGGCATGACTGAGGAAGAAGGAGCCTGGCCTAGGGATCATGCCAGCTAGAAGAAAGGAAGGGATGTAGGAGCTCCAGGGATGTGACGAGAAAAAAGTAGAAGATTTTGAGGATGAGGAGATATCTGTTCATCCATCTTCACAGCAGCGCTATTCACAACACCCAAAAGGTGGAAGCAACCCAGGTGTCCAACAGCAGGTGGATGGATGAACAATTTTGCTAAGTGAAAGGAGCCAGACACAGAAGGACAAATGTTGTGTAATTTCACTTCTGCACGGTACCGAGGGTAGTCAAATCTATGGAGATAGAAAGTCGGGTGGTGCTACCAGGAACAGGGGGAGAAGGCAATGGGAAGCTGGTGTTTAATCAGTAAAGACTTTCTGTTTGGGAAGATGAAAAATTCTAGAGGTGGACGGTGGTGATGGCCGCACCACTTTCGGAATGTACTTAATGCCGCTGAACTGGACACTTAACACGGTTAAGATGTAAATTTTATGTTGTATGTATTTTGCCAAAATTCAAGTAGTTTGAGGGTGAGATGGCATCGAGGTGGGGAAATAAGCAAGGCCCAGTGTTTGGTGTCTTGGTTTCCTGGGGCAGCTGTAAAAAATTTACTGCAACCTTGGTGGCTGACAAAACCAGAAAGGTATTTTCTCACAGCTTTGGAGACTAGACATCTGAAATCAAGGTGCCAGCAAGGCTGGCGTCTTGTGGGAGCCTGAAGGAGACGCTGTTCCTTGCCTCTTCACATAGCCAAAAGGCGGAAGCAAGTCAAGTGCTCGTCAGCAGATGAAAGGATGAACAAAATGCGCCTGTGTGCGCGAGCGTGCGTGCGCACACGCCGGAGGCTGCCGGCAGTCCTTGCTGCTCTTTGGCTGGTAGGTGTAGCGCTCCAGTCTCTGCCTCCCTCTTCGCGTGTCTCTGGGTCCCAGGTCTCCCTCTGCCTTTCTCTTATAAGGACACGTGCCATTGGATTTGTTTCCCACTAAATTCAGGATAATCTTATCTTTAAATCCTTAACTTAATTACATTGGCCAAGTCTCTTTTCCCAAATAAGGTCACATCTGTAGGTTCTAAGGAGATGCGTCTTATTTTTCTGTTTTCTTTTGGAGGGAGGGCACAATCTGACCCAGTGCCTTTGGGAAGAGCTGGCTTCTCAGCTCAGAATTATGAAGCAAAGCAGACTTGTTACGGATGAGCTGCTGCCACCCCTTTCAGTAGGCTACAGAGACTTCTTCCTGCCCCCGGCTGTCCATTGCGCCCGCGTCACTGCCCTCCCCTCTCAATCTACCCCACCTGTCCGGCCAGGTGCCAAAGCTCAGTACCTACACAGATGAATTTTAAATTTATCGTAAATGTCTTGTTTCCATTTTCCATGAGAGAGTAAGCAGGCTGATGTCAGAGGAGCGGGGAAGAGCCCATTTTACCGCATCCAGCCCTAGATTTTCATGTGATGGGGTCTTCTTTCGGTAAAACACTGACCCTAGGGGTGATTATCCCGGTGGAAATAGCCTGTAAAACACTCAGCAGAGCCCTTACACTGTCCCCAAATCATGCTGTATCAACACCACCCCCCCGCCGCCAAGCCCGCGTGTCTGCCTGCTACTCCCAGTCTATGCCTTTTCCTTGGCCAAACAAACTTCTTCCAGGTCCCTTTGATCATTTTCTCTTTCCATGCCAAAAATAAACCTTGTTATCCACTGTGTCTGGAACATCCTCCCACTTTCCAACCATATTGTTTTTCATTTCTGCATTGATTTCGAAGTCTTCCTCCTTCAGGTGGGTTTAAGTGATGTTCCAACATCACGACCCTTAATCCTCATTAAGATGGTGGTTTAAAAAAAACAAATTATTTTATTCTGAATACACTGAAGAGTGAAGGAGTTATCCGATGCCACCTGTGCATTGGACCAGGTGGGCCATGTAGGCATCTGAAACTAGATTGCAAAGCCTGATTCTGGGTAAATAAAAGGCATCTCCAGAAATTCCTATGTCTTCTTCTTTTCTTTTTTCTTTTTTAATCAGAATGGCTTTGGATAAGACAACCGATCTGGATGGGAATGTTTTGTAGTAAAAGTATTTGAAGGACCTGTGCAAGATCTATCCCTAATGAATGAAGCAAGAAAAATATAGGGTGGATTGCCCCAGCATTCCCAGAAAGATATGAGGCACATTAATATTATTTTTTTCTTTTAGCTTCAAGACTCTCATATTTCATTTGAATTATAAAAAAAAATGCATGGTTCACCGGATGGTTTGATTAAGTAAGCATTCTCTACTTAAATGGTGAAAATAAATGCCAAGTGTGCTCAGTGAAGCAATATGTGTAGGCAGCATCGGAAACAGTGACACAGTGATTATCTGTGCATAACTTGGTCATAATATCATCACTGTCTAGACTACTCGACAATTAACATCCAGACATACTATAGCTCAGATTGAGGAAGGTCATTAAAAAATGAAAGAGCAGATAGTCCTCTTTAGAAAAGAAAAAGTCAGTTCCTTCTTTTCTAGAAAGGTACACATTGGGATTTAACTTTGGATAAAGATATGCTTTTGGTTTCCCTTTATGAGTCTCTGCTTGGTCTCTGTTTCCATGAATGTAGATAAAGACAGCCATTTCTTCCAATTATCTGGTTTAACAGTTTTATATAAATATATGTGTGTGTGTATATATATATATGTGTGTATATATATATATTTAGTGCAAGGCACATTTACCAGATGTGATAATTAACTACAGTTTGCATCCCTTCACACTTCTCTCTCTCTGTTGCTTTAAAGGACAGATTTCAGCACTTAAGGAAATATCAGCGTTATAATGGAAGTCCTTATGCAGAAGACACCATGACTCCCAAAGTCCGCAGCACAATCTAAACAGGGATATTTGTAAGAAAACAGCAGGAAGCATCTTTCAAGTCATTGTATCCTCATTTACCGACTGGAAATTTACATGACATAAATTCAAAGGATGGCAGGGGCGCTGTGTGTTCTCAGATTCCCAATTCTTTATCCTCCTGCTGTAAGAGGGAGCCCACATTTCCCAGTCTCCTTTGCAGCTGGGTGGGGTCACGTGATTAAGCTCTGGCCAATGAAATGTGGGCAGAGTGCATGCATGGCACTTCTCAGCCTGGCCCCTAAAACCTGCCGCCCAGCTCTCCAGGCTCTCTCTCTCTCTGCTGCTGTCCACTCAGTAATGCGACTGAAAGCTACAAAGCCCGGGGAGGACAGCTTCAGGGAAAAGATGCCTGAGTGGAAGTCACCACCAGAAGAGGCACAGTGCCCCCCTCCCCAGAAGTCTTGCCCTTATCCATGGCATGGCTGAGAAATAGAATTTGACTGTCTTAAGTCACTAAAAATCTTGGGCTGTTTGTTATAGCAGATAGCCCACACTGAGCAATATATTTGTCTGACACGATAGCTGTTTATTTGATGTGTTAAAATAAGGAAACTTTCAGATATACCTAAGGCAGCTGAAGCCTGTTTTTCGTGCGTTTAAGGAACTCTAGCCAGTGTCATTAACTGCAAGTCACCCTTTGCATGGATATATCCCATGGAATTAACCCATTCCCTCGAGAGCACCTACTGTTTTCAACACCCAAACTTCACAGACCATCCATATCTTTCAGTCCCATATTTATACTTACATCCTCAAAGGGCAATCCAATACCCCGTCTCGTAATGAGGGAAAAAAAGCAGACAAAGCCAAACTGAAGGACATCCTACCCACTACCTGCCCAGTCCTCCCCCAAGGCGTCCAAACCATCAGAAACTAGGAGAGTCTGAATAACTGTCATGGCCAGAGGAGCCTAAAGAGACCACATGTATTGTGATATCCTGGATGGGACCTTGGGGTAAGAAAAGGACACCAGGCAAACACTAGAGGGACCTAAATAAAATATCAGCTTTAGTTTATAATAGCGTTTCCATGTTGGTTCATTAGTTGTTACAAAGGTACAGAGTGATAAAGGATGTTAATGGGGGAAAACTTGGTATGGTGTGATAGAATCTCTATTTTTAGCATTCCAATTTTTCTATAAATCTATCTCAAATTTTTCAAAATTACTAATTTTTTAAAAAAGTGAATACATCATTTTTCACAGAATGACTTGTAGGAAAAAATCTCAAATTACATGTCCAATTGGGTGACAGAGGGTGGTGAAAGCACCTTGGGGTCAAGGAGGGGTGTGTGTGCTTTGAGCGTGTGTTGTCAGTGGTGACAGAGGCCAACCCTGCACACACAGCTGCTGTTGTTAACAACCTGGTCCATCGCTCTGGCAATCAGGAAGCAAAGGTGCGAGCATTTATCACGTTGACCTGACATCGAATAATAAAAGTTAGCAGAAGGTGGAAAGGGGCTGGTGTTTGGAATGGGGATGCATGGGGTTGCCTGGTGCCCTGACGGCCCTCTGAAATCCATCCTATCATAACTTCCTTGGATTGTGTGTTCGCTTTTCATTGATTCTGTCTCATCTCAGTGTTAGAATTATAAATTCCTTGAAGGGCTGGCTATATTTCATTCATCTTGCCCTCTCCCCATCTTGCATAGCCCATAGGCACACATGCACATGCAAGCACATCCACACAGTTCCTAGCATGCAGACTCTCATAAACTCTGGGAGCATGGGCAAGAGACATCATTGTAGGGGTAGATGGATCAAGGCAGACACCACGGGCAGAGGCCTTGAGTCTTCCGCCCATGACAGAGCTCTTCATTTGCAGGCTGTCCAGGAGTTCAGGCAGGATGCTTTGTGGAAACTTTGATACAGAACTGAGAAAGCGGGACCAATGCCTTTTCCCTGGACTTCATTTTTTTCTTCCACATAAGTCAGTTCTCAACTGTTGAAGGAGTTAACATTTTATTTTTTCCCCTGTGATGAAAATATAAGACCAGAGATACAGAAAGCCAGCTTTCAAAGGCAGATGCTGAAATAACAAAGTTGTTTTTCAAATGAGTACTTAAGAAAATGGCCATTTTAAGTGGCATGGCACCAACATGGTTACGCCAGTATTTATTTTTCTGTGGAACGTGTGTGTATGTTGCGGGTTGTAAGTGGAACCCCGGCCAATCCCGCCCAGGCATAAAGGAATCATTTAGGGCCCTTCAAAATCATTAGGACTATTAGTCCTGACTTGACATGAGTGAAATGCATAAACTCCTGCCAAGGAGGGAACGGGTTCTGCTACTTTTCAAAGTCATCAGAGCGAGCTTCTCTGGGATGAAGTATTTCAGAGCAGAGAGACTTCCTGGCAATTGTCACCAGCACGTATGTAGCCTACATACCAGGCTGCGGCTTCTGCTGGCCTCACAGCCCTTCGCACCCTTTCTGGGGAAGCTGTCATTGGCCACCCTCCTAGTGTCCAGAAAGTGGTTCCTGGAGCCACAGGGACACCTTGCTTTCTTCACCCGTGGGTGGAGGACATGAACCTGCTCATGGCCGCCATCCCTCTTAAAGAAGCACATGCTTGATTCCAAGTAGCTTCCCCTGCAGGAAGGATCATGACCTCATCCTTCAGGTTCCCCCAAGTTCTCCCCCTCTCACAGCACAAGGAAGCCTCTGTTTATTTTACTGATCCTTAAATTGAGGTGTCACCTGACACCTGCTTCACTAAAAACCTTCTTTCAAAGCATGCTGATTGCATGTGGTTTGGAAGAGAACATTTGGAGAGATGAAATGAACTGAGGTTTCTTATCCCCCACCGAATTAGTGCACACGCCCATTTCTCTCCAATCACACATATTGTACATTTGGACAAGACCCTTCACCTTGCAAGGTCTGAGGGATTTGATTTTTTAAATGGAGGGGTTGGCCTTGGCCAGAGGCTTTCAAATTGTAGGTTGTGAAATCAGTCTAATGGGCTGCAAGCAGCGCTGAAACATAGAGACTAGAACAGAATGGAAGAGAAACAGCATACGTTTTTCTTGTTTTTTTTTGCAGGTGGTAAGTGTAAGTACTGGGTTTAAGAAGCATGTAATTAAAAACACTTCTGTATCTAGGCATATGTCCGTGAGATTATGATGCAAAATGTCATCTGAATTCTGAAATCCACCGGTGCAGTCGATATCTAACCTCTTTACCATGGATCATGCCTCTTTTTTGGTGTGCTGGTGACCTGCCCCTCCATCCTTCTCCACGCCTCTCCATGCTCTGAGAGGGTGATCCCTGAGGATTGCCTCAGTGAGCCCTTTTGCTCTCTGGTCCCAGTTGGGTTCAGCTAAAGGGAGCCCAGGAAGGTGCCAGGGGGAGAGCAGATGGGTGAAATCAGCCTTTGTCTTCCCAGCTTGTGTTTCTTGGGGTTGGGATAAGGAAACACGCCCTGCCCATGTGACTCTGTCCTCAGCTCATTCCAGTCTGAGTCTGCCTTCTGTTTCTTCTGGAACTGGAACAAATGCAATGTGAAGTGGCTTGAAATTACAGCTGTGTGTCAGCTTCATCCAAAATAGTTTTTTATATAAATTAAAGTTTATAGGGAGGAGGTGAGGGAAGGTTCTTTAAAGTGCTCACTTGGTGGTAAGAAGGCTACTATATTAAAAGAATGTGGGAGGCAGGAATTATGGTCTTTTGATGTAATCAGCGCTAGACAATTTAGAAGAAGGAGTATAGAAAACATTATCTAAGTGAACATATTTCAGTTTATTATATTCAATGACAACTTATTATTTAATTTGATTTTCAACGTGCATGAATGGGACATTTCATTTGAAAGCTCTTATCTGCCCAGCACTATTCTAGGTGTTTGGGATACATCAGAAAACACGACTGAGATTCCTGCCCCCGTGCAGCTTACATTCCAGCAAAAGAGACAAAAATGAAACAATATTTATGGTAAATAAATGCATTATATTACAAGTGCTAAGTGCTATGAAAAAAAAAGGCAGACCAAGGTAAGGAGGGGCAGGATTGCTGGGGGAAGAAGTTGGAACACTACATGGAAAGGTCAAGTTAAGCCTCACTGAGAGGAACTTTGAGTGAAGCCTGAAGGGGGAGAGGTAACCGGCCAAGAAGATGTCTGAGAGGAGAATATTCCAGGTAGAGGAAACATCTGCGCCCTGAGGAGGTGGACTGGAGGGCGTAGGGCCAACGTGGAAACCAGCGAGACTGGTGCTGAGCGGGTAAAGGGAGACCAGAGTGAGAGAGGAGATTGCAAAGGGCGTGATGGACCCTCTCGGAATTTGGCTGCTGTTTTTCGTGTAATGGAAAACCACTGAAGGGTCCCGGCAGAAGAGTGATGGAGGCTGACAGAAGTGATGGACACTGTAGCTGATGTGTTAAGCCTAGACCACGGTGAGCAAGGTTGGGAACTCTGAGATCTTTTAGGAGACCAATGGGGTCGACCAGGAGAGATATCATTGGCTTGGGATATGGAAGCAATAGAGGGTGGTGAGAAGTGGTTGGATTCTGGAAATTTTTTTTGAAGGGAAGGCCAAGAAGATTGCAGTGAGTTGGAGAAGCGTCAAAGAGGACTCCAAGATTTTGGGCCCAGTTAAACTGAAAAAAAAAAAAGACCATTCATTAAACTCACATCACAGGAAAACTATGGCTTCAAGAATCAGCTGTAATGCTCTTCCCAAATGATGAAGAAAGATCTGATTGTAAAGATTTGTGTTCCAAAGAATTTGCAGTTAACTATGAACAATTGGACACACACCTCCAACAAGAACATGGTTTATAAAATTCCACCCTAACTTTTTGTCTCCCCGTGTTGATCATTCCTAAACTTTTTTTTTTTTTCGGTAGTTCTTGTTTACATTGGTCAAACTGAGTAAAGTGACTGGAAGCTTTCTGAAGGAGCCACTTTGCAAGTTGGGTGGCAGATCTCGCAGCCAGTGTGTTGGGGTGAACAGCATGCTATGAACACAACGTCTTGCAGCTTCCTTCCACGGGCGTGCAACTGCTGCTCCACATGGCAGCAATCAACCGCGGACGTATGGATGTTTGTTCCAGCTGATGCCGAAAAAGAGACACATTCAGTGAATTAGTTTTTAAGATTTGAGTACTTTATAGTGCTGTTGGGGCCATAATGTAATAAAGAAAGGAAGGAATGTGAGAAGGCTGCTGTGTACTGTTATTAATCCCAGAGTGAGTCTCTTTAATGTAGTCCAGAGAACCAAAACTCGACATACTACGTCGAATTTATAGCGAGAAGGGATCATGTACACCATAAAGCTCAACCACTGGCTTTAAACAGTGGCATTAAGTGGCTGGGCCGAGAGCGGGTAGACTAGAACCAGGTGAACGGGCTGCGGCTGGTGCTGTTTTTCACCATCCAGTCTTTTCCCCTGCTCTCGATCTTCTGAAAATGGAGATACAATGAGCTCGTCTTCCAGGAGTCAATGGGATGCCCAGAAGCTCTGGGTTCATGTGGGAAGTGAAACTCACTAGAAGAGAGTCCAGTCAACTTTGCATGGATGCCTTTATCTCCTTTCCATTTCTGCCCTGTTGTCCCTGGCTCCCCAACCCAGGAACCACAGACGCCCCACCTCCAATCTCTTCTGGCCTCATTTGGTGAAGAGTCCCCACTGAAGCAGACTTAATAGCCTCAACCCCGCCCTTCGTGATACTAAGGGGCAGATCTTTGTTCAAGATCCTGCCTCCCAGTCCCAGCCTCCCCTGTGCATCCTCCTGCCTGGTCCTTGGAAGGTTCAGCTTTCCTTCATCCTCCTCTCCCACCAATGTTGTCCTGCTTGGCTTTGAATGATGGGAAAATAGCAGATGACCTGCTCCTTGCTTCAGTAACGCCACTTCTCAGCCCGGGATTAGGGACGCAACAGCTACAGCCAGCAGATAACTGGGGTGCCACAACCTAAGGAGTAACCTCACTGGTGACAACTGCCCACTGGCCCGACACTGACAGCATGACTCATCTGGTTCTGAATCCCCTGCTGAGGTCTCATACCCCATGTCAGATTGCAGAGGTGGGTCCTTGGCACAGACTCGTGCTTGGACGTAGGGAGATGGCTTCTGTGGACAAGCCAGGATCCCTATCCCCACCGTCCCTGGCTCATGGGTCTCCTACTAGGTTCCACCTCTCCTATTTTTCTCTCTCTGCCACATTTTTCAGTGTCACTAGAGAGTGTGTCTGAGATCAGTCCAAACGAAATTGTAGTTTCTCATAGCTGAAGGAGCACAGGACCAGAAGTTCGAAGAACACAGTTCTAGGGAAGATGAATAATGAACTTTGCCCCATAGGTCTGCCCTACAGAGTTGCTGTTAACAGCAAACGGATACTTAATGTGAATGTAGGCTCTTTGTAAACAATGAAGCACTGAGCAGATGTGGGATGAAATTATTAAAAAGCTCTGCTGTCTTTCACTTATGAATAATTCCATGGAAATGCCAGGATTTTCTTCATTTGCTATCTCATTCATTCGATACTCAATGAATATTTTTCAGATACTTGTATGCAGAATTCTAAGATGACTCTGGAGATTTCTGCCTGCTGGTGTACAAACACTAATCTAGGTGTTCCAGTGAAGAGATTTTGCAGGTGCAGTGAATGTCCAAAATCAATTGGCTTTAAGAAAGGGAAATTACCCTTGGTGGGCCTGACCTAATCAGATGATGGAAAAAAAGAGACAGGGCTCTTCCTGGGGAGAAAGATCCAAGAGTGAGAGGGATCCAGTGTGAGGGAGGGTCTTCACCATTGACTTTAGAAAGGGAAGGAATGTGGGTGGTCCCTAGATGTGACTAGCCAGACAGAAAATGGGAATCTCAGCCCTACACACTCAAAGACATGAATTCTGCCAGCAATCTCAGTGAGTGTGGAAGCAGACTTTCCTCCCAGAGTCTTCAGATGAGAACACAGCCACCCAACACCTGATCTCAGTCTCATAAGACCCAGAGAGGAGATCCCAGGCATAGACTTCTGACTTGGAGAAGCAGGAGCTAATAAATGGGCGCTGTTTAAAGCTGCTGGGGAAATTTAAGAGCAGCTGCTAGCTGCTTTGTGGAAATTTGTTACAGAGCCATAGAAAACTAGTACAACGCCCCTCAAGGCAAGAGCCGTGACATCTAGAATGCTGTACCTTCCTAGAGTCAGCATAATAGCTTTTAGGAACTCAAATAATAAACTCACCATGAATTAGTCAGGTGAGAGCATCCCGTAGTTTGATTTCTTTTTCCCCCTGAAACAGGGACAGATGTGGGCTTCTCTGGTGCCATGCTATATCACCAAGCCTGTCTGCAGATGGACGGAAGGTGCTGGTGACAGGATCTGCGTTTTCAAGCATCACCTTTAGTCGTGGGCTGTGCCAAATCAGATGGAGCACTTAGGGGGGCTAGGTTCCTGAACCTGGACTCCTTATAGACTGCCCTGGTCAGTTGTTCGTCAGTACCAGAACATCGGTCAGATTTCTCATCTAACGAGCTTTCTGCTGGTTTATGCTTTCTGCCTAATGATTTTTCAGGTCTGTGAAGTCCAGTAACTAGCGGACTGCGTATGCGTGCATCTGTGTGTGTGTACGTGTGTGTGTGTGCACACTTTCTGTAAGCAAACACATTTCCCCCGTACTTGGTCAGCTATTGAGTTGTGCTTTTCAAATTTCACTTGGTAAAAGAAACTTAGCTTGCTGCTCTATTTTTATACAACTTTCTGCATTTTTTTCTTTCTTAAGAGTATAGTACAAGAGAGCTTCAGAACGGACTTTCTCTAATTCCTTCTCAAACTTATAGTCCTCTTGAGTTTCTCTCTTATTTCTTGCTGTTCCTCACCTGCTCTATTTCAATTTTGTTGATTTATGAAAATGTTCCTTGAATGCTTTTTGACTCAGCAGGAGGAAAAGGAACCAGTTAAAGAATGGTGAAGCCACTTAGTTCTTCGGAAAAAGGAAGAAAATGAGGGCAGTGCATTGAGAAGTTTTTCAGTTTCTCATTTGGAAATTGCCTGAGTATTACCCTTATCACTTACCCTACCCTCCAGCAAAGTGAATACCTCCCTTTCCCTCAGGCATGCCCATTGGAACATAAACTCCCTGTTTCTCAGTTTCTCCACTTACAAAAAAAGGCAAAAATTGTGCCTACATCATAGCTGTTATTCGTATCATGCGTATTTGTTGGGGAGGAGATCAGAATATGCCAACCAAATTTTTGCCACTGTGGCCTAAGTATTATTTTAAGCTGAAAATAATTGAGCATCAACGGATAAAGAGTTCTCTGCCTTCCCCCTTTATCTGCCTAAAAACAGAGCATAAATTTCCCTTTGAGAAAGGTGCCCCTCCCGCCTCTACTAGGAAGAAAAGAGCAACCTTTATCACTGACGACAGGGAGGCAACGCTAAGATGAGTTTGCATAAACGGACCTTATTTCAATAGCTCTTATCTTCCTTTGGTTCCCCCATATATTTCCTCGTTACTTCCCCATGATTTATCATTCCTTAAAGCCCAAATCCTCTTTTTTTGTTGTTTTTGTTGTTGTTGTTGTTTTGGGAGTGTATATAGACCCCTAGGTCTAACCACTTATTTGAGTTTCACTTCTATTCTGTGAATTCTCATACACATAAATATTAATGCAGATTGTGTGCTCTTTCTCTTGTTAGTCCATCTTTTCTTAGTTTAATTTACATACCCCTAGATAATGAACCTAAGAGGGTAGAGAAAACATTTTTCTCCCTAACTGATCGAAAAAAAAATCTTAGCCCGGTGCCTGGCATATAACTAGATAAGTTTAGCTATCACCGTTACTGCTTTTCTGCCTTCATTCCTTCCAATTTTTAAAAAGCGT
Source organism: Vicugna pacos (assembly GCF_048564905.1). Lineage (NCBI taxonomy): Eukaryota > Metazoa > Chordata > Mammalia > Artiodactyla > Camelidae > Vicugna > Vicugna pacos. The sequence continues at coordinate 115,954,684 of NC_132987.1, read as the reverse complement.
GTCATTCTCATTCTGCCCTCTCCACTTAGCCTCCTCTGCTGTGTAGTCCCTGCCGCTCAAGAGCAGGCTCTCTCACCTCTGATTCTAGAGGCGCTGATTGGTGCCTTTCCTGACTTTGATTGCATAACCCTTCGCATCAGTGTGTTTTATTCACATCCTTCTTGTTGAATTATAAGCTCCCGAGGACAAGAAACCTATCTAAAACACGTGCATCTCCCACTATAGCTCAGAAACTAGCACACAAATATGGAAGCAGGAGGGGACTTTCTCTGTCCTAGTGCCTTCTCTCCTTTTTGGAAGTGTAACCAGATTCCTCATCTGAAGTGAACCACGGAATTGTCTTCTTTACCGCTCACCTTTCAGGACTGAAAATGATGTCTATATTACTTCCTGTTTTTAATGGTATGTCTTACTCTTGGGAACAAATCTTTTTCTTAATATTAAAGGCTTTTCAGAATTTGAGCCCCACTGATCTATGAAATAGTTCTTCTTTTCTTTCACATTTTACACGTTCCTATACCCCCTCCTTGCTTTTTGTGCAGGAGAAACATCTGCTGGACATTCTTCTAAATCATGACAACCATGGCTTTTAGATGGCGTTGCATTAAATCCTAGTCTCTACTCAGACCCAAAGCCCATGTTGAAACATGCCTCCCAAGAGTTCATGGGAATTACTGAAGTCTACCTTCTCCTTGCTCTTCTTTTGAATTTTTCTAAATTTTCTTACTTGTCTGTACTCTCCAACCTCATATTTGATGAAATCAAAAATATACACTGTTTGCATTTTCAGAAAACATATCTTAAGTCTTGAATATTGAACACACATTTCAATACTCTAAAGGGCAAAGATTTTATGTGCATACTTCTGGTTTCTTTTTTGACTCCTAGGCAGAAATACTCCAAGGTCAGATAGAGAATGAGAATTCATAAATTTCTTGTTCATTTGAATCTAATAGAAATAAAGTCCTTTTAATGAAATTATCAGAGGCTCACTTTAAGAAAGAATAGAAACAATACAAGGGTAGAAAAGATCTTTCTCATATTTGGGAGGGCTGCAGATGAATTGATGATAAAGATGTCAGGTCCTAACTCTTGGAAACTGTAAATGTTACCTTACAAGGAAAAAGGGACTTTACAGATGTGATTAAGTTAATGACTTTAACATGGAGAGATTTTTCTGGATTGTCTGGGTGGGCCCTAAATCCAATCTCAAGGGAGTTTATAAGGGAGAGGCTGGGGGAGCTGAAACACCCAGAAAAGGAGGAGGAGCTATGAAGACAGAGACAGAGACTGGAGTTATGTGGCCACAAGCCAAGGAAAACCCGTAGTCACCAGAAGCTCTCTCTCTCTCTCTCCGCCTTTGAAGGGAACCCAGCGCTGCCTACCCCTTGGTTTTAGCCCAGTGAATCTGCTGAACTTCTGGCCTCCAAAACCGTGAGACAATGCATTTCTGTTGTTTTAAACCACAATGTATTTTGATCATTTGTTCCTGCAGCCAGAGTAAACTAATCTAATGTGTAAACTTGAGTATTTCTCCATGTATGTTCATATTTTTAATAAAAATGGCCTTATACCATGCATATTATTTTTGTAACATGTGTTTAAATATCCTAAGTAACTTCCTGGAAAGAATTTCAATGGCTACATGGAATTTATTACATAGATGATACAAACATATTTAACCACTGTCCAACTGTGGCAGATTTTAAAACTTGTTGCCAATTCTTTGTCACTATAAATTATACTAAATAGCAATCATTTAAATGAAAGCTTTGTACACATTTATGCCTTTTTTTTTAAGATAAATATCCTACAAGTAGAATTTCTAGGATGAAGATAATATATATATATATATATAGTTTAGAAAGCTTTTAATATTCATCTGGTATATCTGGATGCCACTTTTATTTCACTAAGTAAATTTCATAGCTTAAGCTTCCCACCCCAACTCCCACTACACAGAGTGTTTTCTGTGGTCCCTGTGTGTGCCACCCCCCCCCCCGTTCTTTTTCTCTCCATCCAGCCACCCCATGGCTGCAGGGAATTTCATGACACCATGTTGAGAGGCTAACTCTGCTTTCACTGTAGGTGCCCATTATGAGTTGGCCATCCTATTTCTAGGGTACTGTTTCCAGAAGCTCCCGAAGCTGCAATGCACAGAGTGCTGATGCACACTGGATTCCATGGGGAGGGATGAATGGTCCCCCCTCTAAGAATGTTGCACCTGTGAACGTGGAGGCCACCCCGAGCCCTGCCTGTCCCCAGGGACTGCCTCTCAGGTATGTCAAGAGCTAGTCAGCTTTTCTGGAGCCCGTGGGTCCCAAGGCCAAGTACTCAGCAGACCGGGCCTGAGAGCATGAGTGGAGCAGGCCAGATGTGACCACAGGGAGGTGGCGTGGTGGAGAGACCCCCTTCTCTCCCCAGCACCTGCAACTGTTGCCTTGTGGGAATGAGGGCTTGGCACGGCCAGACCTTCAGAGACTTCATAAGGAGCCCGAAATCTGCATCTCTATGGAAAATACCTATATTCATCAATGTTGAAAACGTATGCAACCTATTTTCACACTGAAGGGCAAAGCGACACACACTGGCAGCCGAATCCAGCTCAGCCCTCCAGGAAAGCAGCCCTGCACCAGGTCAGGGGCCGGGCCCTGCCTGCCACAGGCTTTCCCTCCCCCCACCCCCTAATTATCTCCCCGAAGGCCTCCTTTCCTGCTCCTTGGAACTAAATCTCCAAACATCCCTTTGTTTCTTTACTTTTGCACAACCAGAAATGTCTTTGTGGTGCTTGGAAGGGACTTCTCTCTCTCCCACGCCCACGATCTCAAAAATCAGGAAGCATCCACCTTGAAACCTGAATTCAAGGACTGATACGTGTTAAATACAGAGAAGTTCCAAACTTTTTCTGGCTTCTACCTTTGAGGACTCCGGTGCTATTGGCACCAAGTTTTATGCAGGTGGTAAGCTCTCTGCTTCTTTTTCTTGTAAACTGTCCCAGAGAAGATGCAGACTCTTCCCCTCTCCAGGCCCTGCTCCCGTCTCTCATGGTCCAGTGTGCGCACCGTAAAGTGAGATCTCTTACCCAGCGTTTCACCAGCGCACTTTACTGATGCTCATCTTCCTCCCACCCTCCCGCCTCTGCCCATTATCCTCATCCACGGCCAGCTGCATCGTGTCTTCTGTGGCTTCGCTCATTTTGAGTTTCAAGGAGGCATACCTTTAATGTAGTTCGTGAAGGCTCATAGCTGCCTAAAGTTTTCACATTTCTTCTGTAGCTTTTAAAAAAAATTTTGCCTTAAGGAAGAACACTGAGATTCATTTAAATAATTTCTTAAACATTTTTTTTTTTTTGCTCCTGAGGCTTTAATGAGTGTAACGAAACGGAAAACTTAAGGAATACACTTCTTCTTAACTGCTCTCCTAAAGTATATGCTTGTTGGAGCCTCCAAATTCTGGAATTGCTCAATTCCCTTTATTGTGTGGGATAGTATCCCACCCCCTTGCTTTTAAACGTGCAAAATGTTAGAGGAAGCCTCTTGAAACATCAGAAGAATTTGGCTCTATTCCAGTGTCAATGATCTTGAAAACCTAATTAAGTGAGGTGCCCTTGATGTCTCCCCTCCTTTATTCTCTCCATCGGGTTGGTATCCATGTCTTCAGGGTAACCTTTTATTATTACTATTTAAATCTTTTCTCTCTTCTTTGTTCCTGCTGCTACTGCCTTGGACCTATCCTGGGTCAGTTCTCATAGGTCCCTACAACTGCCTCTTAGACTCCCTGACATGTCTTTATGGACTTCAGTCCCATCTCCTCATGACCACATAAGCCTGGTCATGTCAGCCCCGATGGGCACCTTCCATTGTTTCCTCATGGCCGTCGTGAGAAGGACCAACCCAGGTGCTCTGTGATGAGGCCCTGGCTCCGCCTGAAGCCCCACCTCTTGCCTTCCCCCAGTGCTTCCTTCTCTCCAGAGTAATTAATGTCCTCAAGGAATTAGAAGTAAGCCCACTCTCTGAGAGTTAAGCTACAAGTCAAAACAGAAGGGATGAAGACAGAAATCTCCCAAGGCACCGTAAGGAAAGGGAGCGGGTCACCAGCTGGCGCGCTTCATCTGGATGTAGTACGTTCAGAACAGTGGTCAGAGGAGAGCTGGTCACTCAATTTAAAACACAGAGATAAACACAGGATTATAAAGGTAAACTAGCTCATCGCTAATGGACTTCTAATTGCTCTAGCTTTGCTGTCAGCGAGTATATTTCTATTGCGATCATGACTAAATCACGCTGTCTTGGCCCAGAGATACTAACTCCGAGGCTCGTCTGCCAGTGCTCTCAGCCAGGGGCGACTCAGCTTCCCTAGGGGACATTTGGAAACACATGCGGGTATTTTGGTTTATCACCGTGGCTGGGGGATATTTACTAGCATCTTAGCAGCAGGGCCAGAAATACCAATGGTCCTGCAACACACGGGACATGCCCACACCATAAGGAACTGCACATGCAAAATGCCAGTGGTGCCCCCGCTGAGATCATGAAGTCTTGGTTCTGACCTCAGCTTCCCGGTGTGGGTCTTCCTGCAGGAAGAGAGGATGGGCACTCTGGATTCACAGACTTCACGTCTCATTAGGTGGCTGAGAAAGATCTCTCCCTCCCACTCCAATGAAAAAGGCCCAAGGAAAAACTCCACTGGAGCTAATGAGCTGCTTTACCAATCAGTGTGGCTGCAGGGATGGATGCCATGTGTGCTCAGTTGGGGTTGGTCCATCTTGTGACTGTGACCAAGGTCTGTCCCCGAGGTGGCAAGGGCAGGGAGAGGAGAAAGAGCTGGGGGACCAGGTAGACACGAGGTAGCCAACACCATCTCTATAAAAACCTATTTTCTGACTTGAATTCTGGGTCATATCCTCCATTGTTCCAAGGCACTAAATGACTCTTAACAATGAGTCTTCTATTCAGTGTCAAAGATTCAAACAAGTGTATGAGATTCCTAGGGCTGCCTTCACAAAACACCACAAATTTATTGGCTTAAAACAAGTGAAATTGATTCCCTCACAACTGTGGAGGCCAGAAATCCACAATCAAGGTGTCAGCAGCGTTGGTTTCCTCTGAAAGCTCTGTAGGAGAATCTGTTCCACGTCTCTCTCTCAGCTTCTGGAGTCTGCTGGCATCCTTGGCGTTCCCTGGCTTGGGGCTGTGAACCGCCATCTCTGCCTCTGCCTTCTCATGGTCTTCCCTTTGTGCCCCTGTCCCTCAAGTCTCCCTCTCCTTTCCCTTTGTCATCGGACTTAGGGTCTGTTCTAATCCAGGATGATCTTGCCTTGAGATCCTTAAGTACATCCACAAAGACCCTGTTTCCAAAGAAAATCGTACCCAGAGGTCTGGTTGTCAGCCCTCGGACCTCTCCTTTCGGGGGCACTGTTCCACCTGCTACACAGAGGGGTCTGGTCATAGCTCCAGGAAGCCAAGAAGCTTTCCTCGTCCTGCATGGCTACCCTGGTTCTCCAAAGTCATGATCTATACCCGTAGAACGTGAATCATTCATGGCAAACACACTCTCTAAAAAGTAAAGCTTTTGAACAAATGTGTAGAGGGAGAAAATGAGCCCCAATTAAGCTCCCTTTTGTGACAAACCTCTTAGAAAAGCATGAACTCTAATCTTTAGTGAAAAGCATTGTAAAACAAGCCTGGATGGGAGGATGGCGTTTGAAATGGCCCGGGTTCCCTTTAATGGAACTAAGAGAGGCCTGATTTACTGTGATTACAATATGCTTTTAGCCACACAAGGAGTCAGGGTCAGAGAATTAAGTGAAACCAACAAACCTGCGGCCAACTGTGGTTTTGTCTTCGGGAGACTTTGTGAATTATCAACAGCCGGGGAGATGGAAATGGTCTCTTTCCATTCATGATACCTTCAGAGTTTGTGTGAACCAGACTCCTTCTGGTCTTCAGAATAGTTTCTTCCTTTCCCACCTGGTCTTTCCATTTTCTTCTTTTGTTGTTAGAGGACTGAGGAAAGGGAAAAAGATTATGCCTTTTGTTGGCACTAGTGACAAGAACTCTCTCTTTGGTTAAGCTAAGAAATTAGGACACAATTCATTTTCTTATAAAAGCAATTGCAATATTCACCAGATCTCCGCATGGCTTTCTCTACTCATCAATCAGGGCTTGGCTCAAGGTCACTTCCCTCTGTCTGAAGCATCCTCCCCACTGCCCTCCGCCCGTGTCCACCCACTGCCTGCCAACATTGTCACTCATCCCCTGCTTCATTTTTTTTCACGGCATTTATGATGTTTTATTGAGGATATACTGATTCGGCTGTGGCTTGTTTCCTGTCTAGATTACCAGCTCCAAGAAGGCAGGGCCTTTGATCATCTTGTATGCCCAAGTCCTCAAACAGTGCCTGACACTGTCATGGGGCTGTCAGTCAATATTCATGGAGTGGATGAGGGAGTATGCATGTGAATTCCTTTGGGTGCCAACTGTACTGACTCGTTTTCTCCTTGGAGCAATGCTTTAATGTGGATGCTGAAGTGAGTCAGAAGAGTCCTCTGGGGAAGAAGTGCAGTGGTTCAGGAACTAGAGAGGCAGCAGAAGACACCTGTGAGGGCACAGACGTTGGGCACCGACACCTTCACTGCCAGTTCCATCTGGGTGCTGGGCCTCTGCTCACCTGTAAAATGGCAAGACAATGGCACCTGCCTTGTAGTGTTCTTCTTATGACAGTGAAATGGCATTGCGTTTGGTGGCAACAGAGCCTGACACATTGTAGGCACTCCATAAATATTAACTAGGATGGTGTTCCTTTTCCAGAGGAGGAAAGCAGACTTGGAGTGAGGTGACATGAGCAAGGATACAGAGGTACTAGGTGGCAGAGGCAGAATGTGGACCCAGATCTGGCTTCCCCTAGAGTCTGAGTCAAGTCTTAGCGACAGTGTTAATTCACCTGATGCATTTGAGGTAGACTGGAAATTAGGCTAGTGTCAAGGGAGTGCTAGAGCAGCCTGAAGTATGGAGACTCAAGATGACAAATGACACTGCTACCCATGGGCCACCACAAAGACTGTGGTCAGCTTGGGGAAACAGTATTGGCTGAGGTGGGGAAATGCCTCCTAGCTCTGCAAGACAAAGTCTGAAGGCTTTCATTTGACTTCCCTGAGATGGAGATGCAGACACAACAGGAGCAGGCCAACCGATGCCAGTGTAGCCAATAAGCAAGTTTCATCAGATCCACTTTAAAAGATGGGAGAATAGTTTCATTCAAGCCATAGTTTCGCATGATAAGAAGCAGAAGTCAACTGGATGACTGGCAGCACGGCCGACCGGGCTCAGCTACTGCTCCAGGCCCTGAGTCCTCCCTCTTGCCTTCAGCACGACACGTGTGTATCTGCTAAGGCCCTTGGGTCCACTTCCTTCTTGATCATCTGCTTCTTAGTCTATGCATCAGCCGCGTCCAGGGAAGACCCCAAATACAGATACATGGCTCTGTCTCCTTGACCTCACCTTACCTTCTTGGCTAATGTAATTTCTACTGGAGCTCAAACCAGTTGTACAGTTTTGGAACATGCTTAGACTGGAAATAAGGCATATGCTGGAAAATTTCTAAAATTTTCCTCAGTGGACCACGTACAATGCAGTTGTGATTCAGAACGAAGATTTCTGAGCCTCACAGTGATACTGCACTCCTTACTTATCCTGCTCACCCTGGCTTTAGGACGTCTGGACCATTGCCATTAAGGTCTTGAAATCCAAGCTCAAGTGCTGGAGCCTTTTCATCTGTTGACCTTCCTGTCTTCCTGTCTTCCTGACCTTAGAAATAAAATCTATCGAAGACAATTGACCAGCTCCTTTGCTATGACAGAGAGAGAGAAAAAATAATTTGCTAATGTACTTGTTTACTTAGCTAATCTCTGGCAGTTCTGAAAATACCAAACTGAAAAATACATCACTTTCTTCTCATTGGTGACACAATTAAATAACTGCTCTGACACAAAGCAGTAAAAATAACTTCAGTGGGTCAGTTTCCCAAGTGCCGATTTTTTAATATTCTACAGAAACATTAATGGGTTTCTCAGTTGATTTATTTTTATTTGATTTCTTTCTGTCTTTCGGGTCTCCAGAGAACAGTCACATAGTTTTCTTACGAACTTTGTTCACTGTAAAGAGAATCACTCATGTTTTCTCCCCTGGTTGTTGGGAACTAATATTATTCTCTAAAATACAGTGAAAGTCTATGTTAATAAAATAGCAATTTACATTTTCTCTTCACTTACACCTTTTCTCCACACACATTGCATAGCCTATGTTATAAATATCTTAAATTACTGCAGCTTGCACTGTACTTAGTTTTTTCCTTAATTCAATAAATCACTCACTGCCCCATCAGTATTGTAGTGTTATTATATTGTGCCTTAGAGAATATAACAGACAAAAGCTCTTATGCAAGTTCCTACTGATTGTATACATTTGGCAGAACAGAGCCCTCTTCTAGCAAGTGCACGGTCAGGGCCTCCTGCGCCAAGTGTAAAGGCCTTCACATGTGTAGAGAGACTTCCTGGGCTGCTGCCCAAACCAACGGTGAACACTAAGCTGGGAGACTCTCCTCCGTTAGGAAGCCCTCGGATTGCCGGGAATGAGAAAGTCCACACTGACTACTGGGTTCTGCTCTTTTGATAGGTTTTGTTATTGTTGATGGCAAAGTGTAGGAAGCTGCCATTTATTCAATCCCTTCATTCCCTTTCCCAGCATCTGTAGCCTGTTCCCCTTCAGCAAGAGACTGCTGACACAGGTAAATATTCTGTGGGCTAGACTGTGTTAGGAAGAAGGTGTCCATCTAGGATAACGTTTCGCCAAATGTTTGGGTACTGTGGCCTGGCCAAGTGGACACATGAAATACACCATGATGGGTGCCGACCAGCTCTCCAGTGAAAGCACTGTAGACTGGACCATCGATTGTCCTGGACCATGCGCCTCCATGCGTGGTCTCCACCAGCTGTGTCCACTGGGTGGATCCTGGGAGAGAGCTGTCAGCCCGTACAACCCAGGGGAAGGACGCTGCTTCTTTGCTGCTCTAGTCAGGTCAACACGTCTGACTTGACAAAGGGAAGAAATCAGAAGATGGCAGTGGCTCTAACATGCAGATTTGAAGAAGCGGGGAGGAATAGCAGCTAGAAAGATGGAGGTAAATGTGCACCTGCCTGGGGGTGGGCTGAGAGGTGGGGTGGGGAGTACATTTTAAAGTGGAAAGAAAAAACCATTCTGCAACAGGTGAATCTCACTGACACAGCTGAGTGACAGAAGTCAGACGCACAAGCTATATATTCGAAGATTCCGTTCCTATCAAATAGGCAAAATCAATCTACGGTGTCAGAAGTTAGGATGGTGGCTACCCAGATGGACTCTGGGGGGCCAGTCATGTTCTTTTCTTGAGCTGTGTGCTGGATACACGGGTGGGTTCTGTTAGAAAAACTCAAGCTGTGTTTATCATGTGCACACTTACCTGTATGTATATTGTACATGCGAAAATGTACATTAAAGAAACACAAGTAGCAAGCAAATGAGTAGCAAATAACGCATAACGGAGGAGAGAAAGATGGGGGCAGAAGCCGAATTATACTGTCAAATCGTAGGCCGTCACATTACTTGCTTGTATTTAGATACCAATTATGCAAACTTTACAGAGCTACTACTTTTAGTTCAAGAAACGAGGAGACTTTTACAAAGACTGACATTATCCACTTTCGACAGTCTGTCAGGTAACAGAACCACAGGACCCAGGAGGTCCTGGGCTGCAAAAGTTCTGGCTTTCACAGCCTTCAGCCAGCAAACCAAAGGCCTGTTCTGAGACAGGTTCATAAATGCCTCACCAAATTCCAGAACTCAGCTAAAGTAGACAGAATTCTTTTATGTGGAAAACTGGAATACTTCCACACGAGCAGAAGCACCAGGCGAGCAAGAATAAAAGACGTGCGCCTCATCAACACTCTTCAGAGCAAGAGTCCCCCGCCCTTCCTGGGGTTGACCAGATGACCTCAAAGCTCTTCTCTGTGCCTTGTGTTCTGGAATTTCTCCGTTTTCACCACAGTGTATGAAAGGCCCACTCAAACCATTGCTATAATACAGTTTTATAACTTAGTGCTTTTCTTCCATTCTTAGCTTCTCCTTTAACAAGGAAAACAGAGACATCCATGCTCATAAGCAAATCACTGTTTTGTTTGGTCTGAAGTCAGATGGGAGGCCTCCAAGGAAAACTCCCTTTTAGCGTTTTCCAATTAGAAAGTGCTGTGCACTGCACGAAGAAACCATGTTCTTTCCCACTTTCCATTTACTTTTATTGCCATTATTTATCTGAGAGGCTCATATTTCAAGAAAGACTCTTTTCCTAACCAATGGGAAAAATACATTTCTTCTTAAAAAAAGAAAAAAATCCAGCAAACTCAGATCTAGTAGAATGTCTACCATTTTCAACCCGTCACATTTTTTAAAGGAGTTTTGAATAAGTAGATATTAGAAAGAGTGGTAGCTTATAAAAGCAGCTTGCTGGATAAAGACCTGTTTGAAAAGGCTTTTAAAAAGTGCATTATTTACCCACTGGAGCTGTCAGGTTACCATGTTTACTCAAGGCAAGGCGGATTTTCTTTTCTTTTTTTTTTTTAAATCTGGCCTAAGCTTTTCTTAAAACAGGCTATTGACTGGAATCAATGCAGAGAGCGGTTTAAAAAGACACAGGACAGCCCAGCCTTGCTGGCACCTAAATGAATTGTCAGCCCAAGGTCATGCCCTCTATCAGTATCAGAAGCTATTTTTGAGTGGTTTATATCCAACATGAACTGCTGGAGGCCCAAAAGATAGATACACAAAAACTTCTTTGGGATGGGAAGTCACTCCAAGTAGTCCCTTCAATTCAAAAGTTTTCTCTTTAATACTTAAAGCACATTTTGAATCCCCAGTGTCACCAACTTGGATTATTAAAACTCTTGGTAATTACAATTCTGTTTATGTAGCTGATTGCTCATATGTATTAAGCAAACTTGAATACGAAGTATAACATCTGTCCTGTTTTCTTTTCCATCTCAGTCGGGCAGACCCACACTGTAGTCTGTAACTTGCTCTTCTGTCAGAAGTGCCCAGAAGGTGTTTCAGAGAGCTCACATACAACTTGGGACCTTGTCCCTTAGTGAATGTACCAGTCAGTGACTAGTGCACCATAAGCCTGGTTTGGCTGCTGTAACAAACAAGCCCAGAGTATCAGCAGCTTAATACCACCAAGGTTTAGTTCCTGGTCAGGCAAAATGCACCAGGGCTTTGGGAAACTCCTCAAGGCAACTGTCCTCCAGGCAGCAACCTGACAGCCCAGATTGTGTCCATCTTGAGACTTGACTGTGTCAACCCAAGGCCTTTTCCATAGCTGCTGCTGTGGGAAGCCAGAGGTACACAGTGATTGTCTTGTTAACCCAGTGAGCAGAACTGGTCCACATGGGTCTAACAACTGCAAATGACAAGAAACGAAGTGTCATGTGCCAGGAAGGACAGAAGAGCCGAATAAAGGTGGAGGCCCAGGTTTCACCACTGTGGGAGAAAGGAAGCAATCTACTTATTCACCTTTTAGATAGGAACTCTGTGTGTGTGTGTGTGTGTGTGTGTGTGTGTGTGTGAAAGAGAGAGAAGGAGAGAGAGAGTTTGAGAGAGATGAATTGTACGAAGAGGGCCGTGTGATGGTGGGAGGAATTCTTTTGATCTGACAATGAATTTAAATTGGTCTTGTGCTGAGGTAACGCATAAAGGTGGACCATGAAGACATGTAAGCAGTTACTAAAACACAGATGTAGCCAATTTAGATGATTATATTCTTATCTTTTGTGTTCATTGATTGAATGTGGGGTTTGCAGTGATATCTAAAACTAGAACTCGTTCAATGAAAAACCAACTTTATATTAGTAGAGGAAAAAAATACCCAGGAAAGTGCTCCCATTTAATTCTAAAACTGATTCCCAACTGAGGCCAGCTTCCCCCCCAGGGAGGATTTGGCAATGTCTGGAGACATTTTTTGCTGTCAAAACTGGGAGTGTCAGTACCTCCACTTAAACGAACAAACAAACAAATCCAAAAACATTGTTAGGTTCAAGGCTGTGAACTTAGTTATCTCACTGTAGGTAGACCCTTCCTGGTTTAAGTTTCTCCATTCACTAAACAGTTAACTTCTTTTCATCCTTCATGTATTTAGAGATTAATAAATAATAAATTAAACACGTCAAAATGACTATGGGTCCCACAAAAGCAGAATTCCTGTACATCTAAACTATAAACTTTGAGACGTGCCTGGTGATGTCACCTATTCATTCAGCAGACTTGCAGGCATTCCTCCGAGCACCGGCTGTCAGGCACCTGCCACGTGGAGGAGAGGAAGCACACCCAGGGACCAAGTCTGAAACAAACACACCCACAGACAATGCAGTTGTGCTCAGTGGATATTACAGGGTGGGTTCATCCTAGGAGTCACGATCACTTCACCCAGCTATGAGTGTGTGTCTGAGGGTACAATATGTACGCACACCCATCAATGAAAACCAACATACTCATCCAAATATTTCAATATAGCCACACACTACATACTACATACTCATGTACAATGGAATTATGGTCTTCAATTCCTGTGTGGCTTTAGGGAGACTTTCTTTTATTCAAAGCAGAGAACCCATGGGGTTTATGTGAAGGCTCTGAGCATGGAGTGGCCCAATCAAATACTTAATACACTATCAAGTTCAAAAAGAGACACCAGGCGAGAACTGCAGGAGATATAAAATGATACAGACAAACTGACTTCCCTAAGCATGGCTCATCTGTGCCATGTTTTTAGATTTACACAATAATCACTTTTTCAGTACCTACTGTGTGCAAAGCACAGGGGATAATATTATGAAATGGGAAGGGGGAAGATATGGATGGCACTGTTTATGACCTTACAGGAGAGATGGCAGACATGCACTGAGAAAGAGAGGGCAGTGGGGAAGAGAGAGCAGAGGAGTGAGGGATGGTAGGTTGAGCCCACTGAGGACTGACTGGTGGAAAATTCTGACTTGGGGATCTACTGGTGTTCACTTATTGGTGTACTGTCCACCCTTTACCTTGACTATCTTGTTCCTCACTGTAATCCCAGCTTCTGGAACAATGCTTGGCACGTAGTAAGTGCTCAGTAAGTGCTGGTTGAGTGAAAGAACACATGAATGGATGGATCTCAGTCTCAGGAGGTGAGGAGCAACTTCCCAGGCCTGGGAGATGTGAGCATGGCAGGGGAAGAGGCAGATCACAGGGAATGGCTCCCCTGGTGGAGGGAGCAAACTCCACCTGGTGCCTCATGGAAGAGGAAACAAAGTACGGAAGGAGGGAATGAACTTCACCCGTCCAGAGGTCTTAAAAGACTGGAATTCAGAGAGGATAGAAGAGGATTGAGAGGACTGAGAAGGAGATCACACAGGCTCTGACCAAACAAATGACCTACAGAGTTAGACTGGAGGTCTCAGTTCTGATGAAGCCCAAGAAATTAAGCAAACTGTGAGTGTCTTTGAACAAGGGTCCCTGACTGCAGAGCAGGAATCTGAGTCTGGCTTTGCAGTACCCAAGGATGTGATTCACCCTTAGGAAAAAGATATTCAATTAAATCTGCATTAAAAATGTTCACGAAGTTTTTGGTAAAAGTTACTAGACATCGTGTCCCACTGTGATAAGTCTCCCAAACAGGGGTCGGGACCACTGACCCTGTGAAGCAGAATCATCATGTGTGTTTTGATTTATTGAGATGTAATTCACACAGCACAAGTTCACGCTTTTAAAGTATCCAGTTCATCAGTTTTGAGTGCAACCATCACAATTGTCTAATTCCAGAATGTATTTGTCCCAGAAAGAAACCCATATCTGTTAGCAGTCATACCCCATTCTCCCCTTCCCCAAGCTCCTGGAAGCCTTTCATCTTTTTTTTTGGTCTCTATAACTTTGCCCATCATCAACATTTCAGGTAAGTGGTGTCATACAATATGTGGTCCTTTCTGTCTGGCTTCTTTCACTTGGCATAATGTTTCAAAGGTTTATCCTATATATATGTATATACACACACACACACACACACACATCAGTGCTTCATTTATTTTTATTGTCAAATGATATCTCATTGCATAAGAGTTCCACTACTATGGACTAACTGTTCCCCTCAAATTCATATGTTGAAGTTCTAATTCCCAGGACCTTTGAATGTCACTGTATTTGGAGATGGTCTTTAAAGAGGTAGTTAAGTTAAAAGGAGATCTTTATTTGGGGTTATAATTCCATACGACTTGTGATCTTATAAGAAGAAGAAATTTGAACACAAACATGTACACGCACAAGAGGAAAGCGCATGTGGAGGACACAGAAGGAAGGCAGCCATCTGCAAGTCAAGGAGAGAAGCCTCAGAAGAAGGTAAAACTTCCAACACCTTGACCTTGGACTTCTGGCCTCCGAAAACTGTAAAAAAATGAGTTTCTGTTTAAAGCACTCAGTCTGTGGAATTTCGTTGTGGTAACTCTAGTAAGTGTTTACAATTAAATTTTGTTATCCATTCATAACTGATGGGTGTTTGGGAATCAGATGTTTTCTCAGAAATATTCCGTCTAGCTCTGACATGCCAGGTCCATTTCAGTATGTCCTGGGGGCTCTGGAAGCCCCCCCCCCCATCAAGCCAGAGTCTGCAGGACTCATGGGGTGTAAGTTCCAGCATGGCGGACTGGTTTTTAATCCAGGATGAAGGTTCATGGGCACACATCTGCATGACCATGAGGATGGGCACTGAGATTTTAGAGCCCTGGAAATGCCTACTTGCACAACATGTTTCTCTCACTGCCTTGGCAAGGTGCTACCTGTATTCCTGCCTGGCTGTGTTTATTCCGAGAAGGCTCTGAGGGAGAGTAGCATCTGAGGTGTGTATGGGTTTCCAGGGAGCCTCCCCAAAAATGCGTGTTCTCACGTGCAGCAGGACTGTGCACTGGGTGGACTCCTGGTCTCTCTCCAGCACTGACCACAGTCAAGTTGAGGAGCATGAGGGGACATCTGTCCGGTCTGGCCAAAGCAGGATAAGGCAGAGAACTGACCCTGAGGAGGTTGTGATACTCGGACGCAGAGACCTGGGCTCAGGACAACTGAAACGGGCAGACGAGGCTCTGTGCGGAGGAGCGCGGATGCGTCAGCGCGGACCAGCTGGGAGCGCGGAGCGAGGAACTGCAGCGCAACGCCCACTTCTCACTGATAGCTTTACAACCCGTTTTTGCTCATTTATAACCGCTTACTGTGTCGGTACGCATGCAAGAACACGCCTCTGTCTGAACATAAATAATGAAGTCTATTATGCTCATTTGCAATTTAAAGAGAGATTGAGGATGAAAAGGCATCCCGGATGGTAAAGGAATTTATCCCATTCCTTTGACCTGAGGCACAAACCGAGTTACCCAGACTTGACCGAGGATGATGCCAGCTGCATACCTTTCTTATATTGTTAGATTTCTCTTATTAGGGGACTCCTCGAGGCAGCTGAGTGATGGAGAAAGTGAAAGTCTCTACGTGGGGCTATAGCTGTTTGTTTACGGGCGGGTCAGCTGAGACTTGGCATCTCCAGGCAGGTGAAACGTGTTGGGCAGCAGGAAAGGTGACCTATTGCACTGTGAGCATCATTTTGTGTGAGGGTGGAATTCACGCAAGCACAACTGACAGTGTGCCTCCACCCCGGCCGTCCTTTTGTGGGATCCTGGATACTCAGGGCTGTTTGTGTAATTGCTTCTTGTAAATGAGCTCCTACTCTCTGCAACACTTTACAGTAAACCACTTTCCTTTGCCATCTGGTATCCAGTTGTTTTAACCGGGTTTCCAGGATTTGCATCAGTCATTTACAAGAACCTTTTTAACCTTCACAAAATGAAATAATTGAAGTCTATCCTTTCAACTTCACATTTGTTGGCATAAGGCCTTGAAATCAAGGGATGGAGAGCCCGAAAGACAGATGAGAGTAAAAGAAAAGGCTCCAGCTCTTCTCCCTCTGAGGGGCTCAGAAATGCTGCCTTTGAGGCGAGGGGTTGTGAGGCTGGAATGGGTTATCACCTCTGGTACAGGCTTGTCCGCGTGGAAAAACTCTTGAGGTGGTGAAATGGAGAGGCTGATAAGCTGGGAAAAGCAGTGTCCTTCCTTTGACCCGCAGCTCAAAATCCTCTCTTGGCATAAATTGGTGTCTCCCTGCCTGTGCTCTGTGTTACTCACCCTTCCCTCCCTCCTGCTCAAGCCATGAGTTCCCTGCCTCAGTTGGAGGGAGAGGAAAATGAAGAGAAATCCTGTGTTCTTTCTCTTCAGCATTGGAAGTGGAAGGGGCTTGGAGCTGCTGGATAAAGTGGGTGGACTTTACCTACAGTCTCCCAGCAGCCCAGAATTTAGACGACTTTAGTTGCAGGAAGATTATAGTTCAAAAGTGTTTGGCTCTTTGATCAGCTGACCAAATCTCTCCTTCCTCATTTCTAGTCCTAATCACCTCCAGGTGAACCTGGAGGCCAAAACAGAAGCTTTAACTAAAAATAAACTCTCCACCTTTCCTGAGAAAGGCTTTTCCGAGTTGCCTGTTACTTAAATCTGAATCCCATGATCACCTGCTAGCTCTTCGGGCAGCAGCTGAGATTCATTTCTGACTCAGACCAACCCCAGCTGACTTGGGTTATCCTGATCATTTTCTGATTAATAATCCTCATGCTCCCTTCCCTAAATACCTTAGTCTGCAAGTGATTCTTTTTAATCCATCAGAAAGGTCTTCATGAGAGTTTCAAATGCTTTGCTAAGGAAAGGTTCCCAGTCTCATTTGTCTTGTCTTTCACTTTTTGGCTCCTGACCGTGGATGAGAACTCTATCTTTTGGGTGAAAGCACGGAACAAATGCACCAGAGAAAGAACAATCGATGGGTTCTGAATAATCCGAGATCCTTACAGCCCATCTCAACCAGGCTACGCACCCAAAAGATCTCCCCACATCTCCACAAGGAGATACGCAGGGTTATTTGAGGACCAGTGGAAACACACATCCTCCTGCAGGAGAACTGAGCAGAGATGGAGTTATTCCCTCTGTCCTTTGAGAAATTATAACCATACTGTCCAGGAAGACTTCCTAAGCGTCCACTCTGTGTGCTCTTTTCGCATTGTGACAGCTGTCTTCCTTACTGCTCGCTTCCTCCGCAGGTTCCCAACCCTCTCCTCTCCCCACCTCCTCGATGGTTCTCCCTACCGGCCGCCCAGACCCACCCTGCCCCTCCTCTTCTTTCTCTGCAGCAGCCCCCTCCCCATTTCCCATGACAAAGGTCTGACAAATGGCCCGGCAGAGCAAGGACCCACCTCCTCGGAAGGCTACGCAAAGGATAGCGATGTGGATACTTGCAACTGCCTCTTCTCTGACTCAGCAGATGTGAAAAGGAGGAAGAGAAAGATCCGCCCACTCTGAGGAGGATGTAGCCCCGTGGGCTGGTCCCACAGCTTTCAGGGAGCATCTGGTCCTGTCCTCACGTGTCTGAGACTTTAGTTTTGGATTTCCCCCGAGGTTGCCCAGTGCCTTTATGGGCTGCTTGTTAACTGCCTTCTAAGAAGGGAGAGATGAGGACCAGCTTCCTAGAAAACCTTGGTGTTCAATTTGTTTCTTGGTTCTCAATTTCTTTCCTCATTGTACTCATTTTCCTGTCTTCTTTAAACCACACAAGAAAGTATACCTTTGCCCCCAAAGAGAAACGTCAGCATATGAAATGTTGGTAGATTTGAATGAGAGTTTTCCTTGTTGCTGTTCTCTGTCAACACAATCCAACAATATTTCACTTGCAGGATTTCCTAACAGTGTTTCCTAAACCAGGAAGGCAGAGACTGGTTCTTAAGTTTGAAACACTGGCCATCCATGGATGGAGTCCTCCTGAGGGTTAAACTCTGCAAGATTTTATTCTGAAGAAAACGCAGGGTTCCTGGAGGAAGTGGAACCTATTGCTGAAGCCAGGATGGAGGAGACCCGCCCAAGAGGACTGGGTCTCTGTCTGCTGCTTAAGCTGATGGTCACTGCTAGGGGTATTGACTGTCATCCACGCGAGCTCCCGAACCCTCAGACCAGTCTGCGGTGTTGGCCGTGGGGTCCTCCAGAAAGGGTCCGTAGCTTTTGTCAGCTCAGTGAAGGGGTCTCTCAAAACTCTAGCGCCGAAGAGTTTCCTGAGTTCTCAGTTTGATGCACGGCATTAGAAAGCGGCATCAGAGCAAGCTTGTATTAGCACCGCTGATGACAAAGGCTGGTTTAGGAAAACTTTCTGTTTAAGGAGCACGCTGGGAGACTTGACAGTATATTCATCTGGCACTTTTATTGGCTGCAATGTCTTTATTCCACCAAGCACCAAGTGTGTTAGAGCCACTCACTTATTTGAGGAAACGGTTTTCAGTGGGGGTGCTTGGCGGACCGCCCGCTGGGGCACCTTCCTGTGTTAGCCTGGGCATGATTCCCCTCCACGCAGGGAGTAGATCTGACATGAATCGGAGCCTGTGCTGAAGCCCATGTCCAGTGTAAGCAGAGCAGGCCTGGAGCTTGACTGCTCGCTGTTCCAAGTCAACGTTCTGCTGAGAAATATTAAGTGTAACCGAATATTACAGGGAACACACTGTTCCTGCCCTATTTCCAGGGCATCTGATCAATGGGAAAAATGAGAAGTAGAAATAAACAGAAGGGACAGAGAACTGAGCAGGCAATTGGGCTCAAAGGAAAACGGAGTGAAGCAGAGGAAATCATTTTCAAAGTAAATACAGATAAACGGGGAACGAACGGGCGATGCTCTGCAGAGAAGAAACGTCTGACTGTCCTGCTCTGGGTCGGTGACAAGCCAGGAAGCGTGGCGAGGCCGTGCCGAGCACTTTCCTCGGGGTTCTGCTCTCTCAATAAGTCCTGCTGTCAGAGGCGATGCCAGGAACAGGCAAGATGCAGTGCAGTCAGGGGAAGGAGGTCCAGCTTCCAGGAGAAAACAGCCCAGCAGAGCGGGAGCTGGTGAGCGGCTGCCAGCAGGCCAGGCAGCCGAGGGGCCCTGCAGGATTTTACTCAGAAGAAAACGTGCAGTTCATGGAGGAATTGGACCCTTTCATCGAAACAAAATTGGAGAAGATCCGTGAAGAGGACCGGGTCCCCTTGTTTAAGCCAGCAGCCTCTGCCTTGGGAGACTCACCGCGGTAGCTCTGGAGCGCTGAGACTGGTGTGTGACGCAGGCTGTGCGTGGAGGTCGTGGTGCCCACTCTGTAGAGCAGGCGTCCCCTGTTTTTGGAGCTGCCCCATGCTTTGTAGTTGCTGTAGAGCATCTCTGGCCTCCACTCCCCTGATGCTGGTCCCCTCCCTGCAGCTGGAACAACCAAAAGTATCTTCAGACATGGCCCGCTGTCCCCTGGGGGGCACAATCGCCCCTTGGTTGAGAACCACTGTTACACTGGAAGATCTACGATCCAGAAAGTCAGTGTGGCTCATCTGGGTTTGCACGAGAGGCCAGTGCCGTCAGGCCCGGAACCGCATTTCAGCCTCTTCTGTGACTGCAGGGTCAGCTGAAGCAGGACAGCCGTGGGGAGTCGGGCTCTGGGTTCACTCCTGGACCCTGCACTTGACTTACTGCCTCTGTGAGCGCAGCCACATGCCCCATTCCAT
The DNA here is from genome assembly GCF_048564905.1 of Vicugna pacos. NCBI lineage: Eukaryota > Metazoa > Chordata > Mammalia > Artiodactyla > Camelidae > Vicugna > Vicugna pacos. The sequence goes on along the minus strand of NC_132987.1, from coordinate 115,934,990 downwards.
CGTGCCTCAGTGTCTTCACCTGCTGAATGGCTCTGATGGCAGCAACACCCGCCTGGCAGGGTAACGGGCCAGGGGAGCAGGCCAGGCCAGGCAGAGGCCACGTGCAGTCTCGCTACGCAGTGAGTCTGCAGTGAAGCTGCTCTTGGCCCCGCTCCACGATCTGCTGTCTACTCTGATAAACTGCTTTTACTTTCCTTTGCTTCTGTGGTTCCCTCTACCTGGAATAGCCTTCCAGCAGCTTCATACGATTGACTCCTTCCTGCGCCCTTCAAGACACAGTTTAAGTGTCGCCCCCACAGAGCAGGCTGTGGGTTCCCACAGCAGCCCCCAAAGCACTGGGCTTACCGCGTTCTATGGGTTGAACTGCCCGTGTTTTTTCTGTCTTAACTAGATCTGGGCTGAGGAAGTAGGTCAGGGACTCTGTGCAGTTAACTCGCACACCCCTGAGGCACTCAGCGAGGGGACAGGATTTCACCTGGTAGAAACGGGGACGGTGGGCAGCCTGCTGGGTGGAGAGGAGAAATGGTCAAGACCTCAGAGAGCAAGGAGGACGCTTAGAGAATGCCCGGGGCCTGGCTGGAAGGCGTGACGCCAGGATGGGGCCCCTACAAGACGCCCCACGTGACAGCTTTGCACTCCGTCTACTGGGCTATGTGGAGCTCCCATATGCCTTTGGCGAGGGCTCGGGGGATGGGCTGGGGGTGGCTTGATGGGAACCACGCCGGGGAGGATTACGATGGCAGTGGTTTGCAGTATAAAATGGACTAGACAAGGTCTGGAGGCAGGAAAACATTAGTCAAGCAACTTAAATAACTGTGGCAGAGAGGTCAGGGGACCCCACACCACAAACACAAGGTCTCCCAGCTAAGGAAAGCGTTAACATGAGGAGGATGATGACAAAGATCCATCACTGGTTGTCTGGGGAGATAAGAGGAAATGGTATGAGTATTGGGGGGAATTTGAAGGTGGCTCTGCCAGTGAGGACTGTTACATAGGGAAGTTCTGGAGTCTTCTTTAGAGATTTGTAAAAAATAGATATGCCCCCTCCACTGGCCCAGGCAGGGGTAATTAAGTGTCTTGAGGGAACTTAGGCTAACAGGACCCACGGCAGGGGGAGGACGGGAAGGTTGGTAGACATAGGACATGTGTTCTTATGTCTTTCTTCTGGGAAACAAAATCCTTCCTCACAATATGAATCAGAAATCCCAAATAACGTCTCAAAGAAACACGGAGCCGAGCAACCTCTGTAAGGGTTGTCTGAGGACTTAGTGGAGAAGCCAGACTCAACTCGAGAACAAAGAACAGCACCAGGGACGGAGCACTCTGAATGTTTTGGAAAGAAGAGGGTTTAAACACCTGCCTGTGTAGCTCTCTGCAGCTGTGAAACTTACACACATCCCAGAGCTAAGAGCGCAGCCTGCCTCCTTCCAGACATCGCAGTTGAAGGCTAACTCGGGCTGTAAATGGACCTCTCCTGGGGCACGGACATGTCTTCATCTTTGAGTCTCGTATAAATATTTGGAAAATCAAAGAAGTAATTTGAAGTCCCCTTACCTGGTCTGGTGAGAGAAGCCTGGGTCTGGGGCTGCGATTGGTGCCTTCTCTGGGTAGCACACTGCTGCTCAGAAGGGATGGAGGGGTTGCCATCCAAGATGTAGCCTCTGGCATTCTCAAGGAGTAAGGAGATCTGGGAAGCAGCTAAAGAAAGAACACGGAAGCAGATCTCAGCTGGAAAGTCAGTGCTCACTGGGTTCTCGTCCCCTCCCCTCTCCTCCCTGTTCTCTGGCCGCCGTGGTCTGGCCAGCCAGGAGCCTGAAGCGATCTCCATGGACTCTTGCAGGCAGAGAGCTGATGAGCTGCTGGCCTGGGCTAGGCCCTCTGCCCTCACCTGGGCTTTCAGAAAGGGAGCCAGTGCCCTGAATTATTGATGCCTGCCTAAGTAAACGGTTGCAGAAAAAGAGGAACCCCCCCCTCCCATCACCATAAGGAAAAGAGGAGGAGGGAAGCAGTTCTTTCTGGCCTGCTTGAAACAGGAGAATCCTCATGGAGGGCCTGGACCACAGCATCCCACTCACGGAACCTCCTTTCCTGCTCCCCACCATAGAGACCCTCTTATTTTCACTAATGAATTAAGACTCTGACTAATGGGCTGGAAGACACCACCAATGAAGACACTGCAAGCTAATGCAAAAATAGACATAATGCTAATATTTGCAAATGAAATGCATTTTAGAAAAACCCTTCAAGAGAGAAAGGAAAGAAGGAAGAGGAGGAATAACCCAAAGCTCCCTCACCCTGCCCTCACCCGTGAGCAAGGGAAGCAGCCCTTCATGAGGCTCCCTGACTGGCAGAATGAGGGCTCTGGGGCAGGATGAAGGAAGGCAGTAAAGACAGAATGATATGACTTATGTGGTGGCAGGTGACGAGTAAGATGGAAAACATTTGATTGTATTTATTATTACATTTTCACCGATTGGCCATCCTCTTTTCACATCTAAATTGGACCAGGGTGGGCAGTAAAAATGCCGGACCACCTTCACAAGGATGGTGTGGTCTCCCTCTCTGGGGACTCCCGGACTTCAGAGCGAGCTGCCACCACGGGACTTGTCCCTTCCCAGTGAGCCCATCAGACGGCTCAGGACTCATGGGGTTATTTGTGCCTTTGACCAGCGTGTCCAGAGAGCCTACTGGGTGCCAAGTGCCCACTGCCCTGCCTGTGTTGAGATGAATAAAGTGTGTTTAAGGCGTTCGCAGCCTAGTCACAGCAGCGATTGCGAATGCGTGACGGTTGGCTTAAGCACCTCCATTTACTTTCAGTAACAGGAGTTAATTGAACACAGTTCGTGCTTCCCCACGGCTCTTACCAAGCCTTTGGAGATTTCAGACCATTGTTGCTGCCAAGTGCTGCCCACCCGGGACACATACTATGTTTAAAAGAATAGTTTTGTATTCTCTCCATAGAGTTGGTTAGGAAATGATATTCAAGGAAGTGGGATTATGCAAATAAGAAGATGTTAATCAAAAAGAAAGATGTAAATCAGCAAAGACAGATACAGTTGATCATTTGTTCCTTCAACAGATAATGTTGAGCACTTCTATCTAAGATGCTGGACCGGGTGCTACCCCTGGACTAGGGGACAGGAAGATGTTTAAGAGGCACCCACAGCATCCAGTGGTTCTTGAAACAGAGGGAAGACCAAACTCAGAAAACGATCCAGCTTGCTGAACACTGCACATGCAAATGATGCAGGTAGTCAGTGCTGTCATGTTCCCCGGCAATAAAGGGGAAAGTCACCAATGGGCAGGGACACATCCAAGGTCTTGAAGGATAGGAGGAATTTCAAAAGCAAAAATATAAGAGAAGAGCATCCCAAGGTGAGAATGGCAGCTGGGGGTGGTGACGGGGAGCAGAGCAAGGAGAGTGGTCTGAACGGCCTTGGGAAAAGTCCAATTGGACTGACACCCAGAAGGTGTGTCCGCATCTCCATGCCCCAGGTCCTCAAAGAGGCCCAGAAACTTCTTAAAACCCCAACTCGCATCTCTCCCCCACCTGCTGATTCTGGTCCAGTCTCTGTGGTCTTCTTTCTGCTCTTTGCACAAGCTCACATCCCCATTAAGGGTTTCAGACTCCATTTGCCAGGAATGGCTTGCGTCCGCCCCTTTGAGTACCTGGTTCCTTCTCATCTAGATAGCCGACAACTACTTAGTGGCGCTCTTATCTACCACCAATGGGGCAGATTCTGAGGATACAGATGCAGGGAGCTTCTGGTCGTAGCTGGAATGCCACCTCCTTGGAGAAACCAGAGAAACGTGAGGCAGCTGCTTCCACCTTTTCTGCCGTGCGCGTTTCCTTCACAGGGCTTCTCACCTGCTGTAACTACTGGGGCTTCTACTTGTTTGTTTGTTCGCCGTCTTCCCTGTTGGAAAGTGAGCTCTGCAAGGGCAGGGACTCTGCCTTGCTTTTGTCCTCAGCATCTTTCAGAGCACTGGGCGCTTCAGAGGACACATTCAGGGTGTGTAATGAATAAATGAATAATGAGGAACAAGGCCTGGGGAGGTTGACTAGGACCATATTTTGGAGAGCTCTACTTCAGGGAAAATCTTGAGCCTATTCATTTATGTGCTGGGCTCACTCTAGATGCCCGAGGTCACAGTCAGTAATAAGACGGGGAAGAGCCCAGTATCCTGGGGCTTACATCTCAGAGAAGCATTGTCCAGCAGAACGTCCTGAGATGCTGGACGTGGTTTACACCTGCTCTGTCCAATATGGTAGCCATTAGCTCTGTGTGGCTCTTGAGCCCTTGAAATGTGACTGGTGGGACTGAGGAACTGGATCTTTAACTTTTAGTGTTAGTTAATTTAAATCTACTTGCCACATGCAGCCAGGGGCTGCTGTACTGGACAGCATCGTTCAAGAAGACCACCACCACTTCCTGATTAGATGGACCTCAGTGTCTTTCACTGCAAAAGCAGTAGAAGTCTTAGTCTTACTGAGTCTCATCGCTAAGTCTCATTAGCCTCACAGATAGCATAAGTAATAGTCTTGCTTTGGATTAATGCCACCTCTTTGGGCAAATGCTAATTCTTTCAAGGTTTATCTTCTAACGCCTCCCCTGATCCCCTCCAGCCAACTGAGCTTTCCTTTCTAAGGTGGTGCTGGACACAGCCTATAGGAAATAGCCCACAGGATAGCCTACCTGTTGTCCCAGTAGCAGTGGGGTGAGGGCCTCACATCTGGATATAGGTCCTTCTCCTCTTCTCTGGATCCTCTTGACTCCTTGGAGATGTCCTTATCCTGCCCGGTCACGAGATGCCTACTGACACCAGTTGCTGACTTCCATGGCCCACAAAGCCCATAACCAGGGTCCAGGCATGAACAAGATTCAGCGACCTTTCCTGGAAACCCCTGGATTTCCCTGCACTGCAGACCCCCTTCTTCAGCCCCACCACCATCAGGACCTTGCCTGGGAGCATCTCACCCGTAGGATGCCATCGCCTTAACGTGGCGGCCTCTCTGAGTCCCCAGCTGGACCACTGGTACATGACGCAGGAACCGAGAGTCACGTGGAAGCCCTGTCTGCCCCAGGCCTTAGAGTTAGACCTTTGTGCCTCTTCTGCTTACTGTCCTGCATTTACACCCTGCGTGGGGTGGTGGGGACACAGGTTGGTTTGTGCCCTGAGCAAATTCCCACTTGCCCCACTGTGTATTCCTTCAGGAGGCCAGGCGCTCCAGGCTTTCACTCCAGAGCACACCCCTCCTCCACTTCGGAGGGCTCACGAGTGTCATGACTACTGGCCAAGGGTTGGAGTGTCTGCAGGGCACAGTTCACACGAGTCTCAGCAACCCTCAAGGCATGGGTGAGCCTCACTCCTGCCGGGAGGCACACCAGCCATGAGCCCATTCCCATCGGACAGGCCTCCCCAGCAGTGATGCTGTGCAGTGTGGCCTTCACACTTGGTGCAGTGCCCTTGGCAGCCTGCAGGCACTGGCTGGATTTCCACAAGGGTTTCTGCTGTGTGGCACAACTGATGTCCCTCAAAGACAATTTTATAGTAAGACTTGTTAATTACTTGCTTGGAATCACCTATTAAATATTCTTGCAGGCTCTTAGCCCTGCTAGAATTTGTTTCTTAAAGCCCATGAACTTGGAGGAAAGCAGGAATGGGTTTTCTGTAACAACACTTGTTCCACAAACTCCAGTAACTGAAGGAAGAACAGGACAGGAGTGGTCCAGACCACCAAAGACACAGAGGGACATCTTCTATAGTGTCTTGTGTCATGAAGTGACCAGAGACCAAGAGCATTGCACAGAGAGGTTAAGGAGGCTGAGAACTACAGGGATAATCCCAGGGTGAGGAGGAATCGATCAAGGGGAAGAGGGTCACCTACAGTCCTGGGGCTGCGGCAGTCAAGATGCATTTGGAGCACGGGGGCTCACTTAGTAAGCTGAGCAGTAGGCTGTATTACCATGTGTCCTGTCATCATCCCAGACTGGGAGACACCCCAGATTCCATCTCATCTACATCTCCCCCCCTCCCTTTGACGTAGGCGCCTCTGAGTCATCTGGGTTGATAAGATAACCAAATGTCCTCCTAGGAAGTCAGCAGCAGATGGTTGCCAATATTGTTGGTTCTGCTAAATTTCAAAATGTGGGGGGGTGGGCAGCAGGAACCAGTCCATTCTGAAAACTGGCGTTCCCAAGGCCCTGCAGCAGCACTGCCCTTTTTGATGTCCTTGCTTCTTTCGACCCATCAGCCCTTCGCCAATTCTGTACACTGAGCATCCGTCCCTAACTGCATCCCAGGCACAGGGTCTCAGAGCAGAGCCCTGGGTCTAAAGCCCGAGACCCCCAGGACTGCTTCGTGCTGCCACATCTGCAGCCTTACTGAGCCATTCTCACTCCTGGGATGCACTGCACCTCTGGGCTCTGGAAGGGGTGCATACACAAGCTGGACCAGCTCTGATTTTTCTTATACGCCCATGTGCAGAAGTGCTGTTCACAATGCCCCTGCTCCAACCCTAGCTGTGCTTCTCTGAGACAGGCTGTTATGGCCCAGCAATAAGCCCCTGACCCAACATCCCATCCAAAGTCAGCTCCTCCACAAAGTGGCAAAGCTAAAGTAAAAGCAGCAGACAAACCAATGGCTGTTGAGTCTTGCACCATGCTGCCATCTCTTATAGGATGAGAGTTGAGGGAAACTTCTTGAATGCTCCCAAACAATCTGAGAGCTGTAGACTTCTGTGGTTATGGGAAAACTCTGAAGTCACACAGGACAGGATACACACCCAGCTTTGCTGAGCCCCCAGTCTCTTTGAGCCTCTGTTTCCTCATCTGTAAAGCAGCAATGATAACGTCTCCATCCTGGGGCTCTGGTGAGGATGTGCACCTCTTGGTAAAGTCCCCAGTCATGGGAAGCACTAACAAATGGGCATTGTGGCTAGTTTGCCAGCAAGCTTGCCCCTCTCGGCCCCCTGGGACTACCTGAAGGCTATAAAAGGCCTGGCCCAGGGCTCCCCTTCTCTCGCACTCTGTACCACAAGTTACCAGGAAAGCAGCTGAAAACAGCAAATGACACCCCACGGACCTCCTCCAAATGGAAGTGTGGTAGCTGGGATTTCCTAAACCACTAGGTCCCCAGGCTCTCGGCTGTCTTTCATCTGCCCCCCAATTGCTGAAGTGGCGGAACCCTCCCAGTGCAGATTTCTCACTGGTTTTGGGGGCATGTGAAGGGTCTACGGCTCTCAGTCATGGCCAGTGACTTTCGACCTTCTGAAAGCCCTGCCCTCCTGGGCTGTGTCTTAGTTTCCTGGTTTCATTTCACATCTGCCTTGCATACCGATGGCTTCGATCTAAGAGAAGGCAGAGACCCTCAGTCGTTTTTAAGAGATGCCACTTTCGTATTCTTTTTCACTCAATGTCAACTCCCCCACCTTGTCCCTTTCTACATATCAGAGAGGTATATCTAGAGAAATGCCCTTGGAATCTCTCTCCCTCATCAGTGTGGCTTTCCCCCCTCTCTGGTGTTGCCTCTGACATCCCCACTTGTGAGAAGCTAAGGAGAGGCTGTCAAATTTTATATGAACAATTTCATTGCAGCCTTTTTATCCTTGATCTCATCCTTGGTTATCTGGCACCAGGAATGCCACGGAAATTACTTAATGAAAATGACAGTTAGTTGATGTCACTGAAAGGGAGAGCTAAGTGTGATGGGAAACAACAGCTCATACTCTTCTGAGAGATAAACAGCTTCTGCTGATTGGCCCCAAATGTGGCAAAGCAATTCAGCCAGGGAGTTGGAGGAGATTCCAACTGAGAGTGAAAGTATAAAGTAATTCAACTGGGGAGCTTGAAAGTAAGCCCAGGGGATGCCCGCGTGCCGAAGCTTAAAACTCAGCATAGTTCAGCATTAAGACAACATCACCACGTTGCAAACACTCTGCATGAGTCGTATTACCTAGAAGTAATGAGATGAATGTCTTACAAAATGTTCTCATCTAAGAGTCAAGGCCAGCAGGAAATTGCCAACACTTCAATCAAACAGAATGCCTTGTGCCTGAGTCAGTTGCACAGCACGCAACTAAAAGTTGATGAGAGATAGTATAGAAATAAATTTTGCCACATCAGCTTAGAATTACTATGTCTTCATAACTAAGATTAAATTCCCAAGGATAAAAATGTCCAGTATAGTCTTCATTATGGTAGATAACCAAAGAGACTATTCTTCCATTAAATAGACACTTCAAAAAAAAATTTGAGGGGCACGTTGTAAAAATAAGGGAGTCATAAAATAAAATGTAAAGGGTAGGTTGCACCAACACTTCTTCCAGTGAGTTAAATGAGTGTGTCTAATCTCACTAATGTTCCTAAGGACACCTTTGAGTGTTTCTCCCCTCTATGAAAATGGACCAGCGTTGTGTGAAGTGGCTCCACCCCTTAGCCACAGCTGATTGGCCCAGCCTGAACCATCATCTTCTCTGACGGTCTCTAGGGTTACCTGAGGTGGTGGCTCTGGACTAAGTGCCAGGAGAAGCAGAGAAAGCAAATCTGTAAGAATCAAGAAATGAATGAAGAGCATCAGAAAGGACCAGATATAAGATTCTAAACACCACCAGAGAGATGGTAGGAGTAACGTGTGTAGTTAGCTGTATAGTTCATGTTTCTGACTCTTCACAACAAAGCCTGGCCATAACTCCTCCTGGGATCTGTGAGATACTTCCATATACTTCCAGTTCTACTGCCTGAATCTTTGATAATTCAAGTGAGTTTCTGTCCTTTCAGGAAAAAAAAATAACCAAGAAAATTTCCTTTGAGTTTCCCCTCCCCACCATCTCAGGGATTTAACATAGTAACAATGTATTTCTTGCTCACACAACAGGTGTGGATGCTCAGTGAGTGGCCTTCCACATGGTCACAACAGGACCCAGTCCCCTTCCAGCTTGTGAGTCACCATCTTTTAGGATCTCCTGGTCCTTGTCAGGATTTCAGTGTCCAGCTGGTAGAACAAGAAGGAGAGCATTGTGAAGGGTCATGGAGAAGTTTTAAAGGGTCAGCCCTATAGATAGCTTGTATCACTTCTGTCCGCATTCTTTCAGCCAGAACTCAGTCACATGGTCCCACCTAACTACGTAGGAGAAAGAACAACAAATATTTTAGATTTAATGATAATTCTTACAACAATAACAGTGGTAATAATAATTGTATTAGCTGATAGTTTTTGAGACTTTCCATTTGCCAGGCACTGTATTAAGTCATTTTTAACCCTACTTATATCTCATAACAAAGGTTTAAAGCACAAAAACTACTTGCCCCAAAGCAAAAGACTTTAAGTGACTGGTGGTCAGAATCCAGAGACCAAGGCTGCCATCACTGAACAGTACCCAAACTTGAAAGTAAACTATGTATTGGGGGCAAGAAGCCCATACTAGCCTCCCTGAGAATGAGGGACCGTGTGGAGAGGGGGGACTAGCTGACCGCCAAAACCAACCATCAGACATGTGAACGAGGGCACCTCATCTGTGATATTCCGCTCAAGACCCATAACCTCAGTCTAACCATGAAAGAAACATTAGGTGGACCAAATAGAAGGAAGCTCTACAAAACCCTTGACCAGTGTTCCTCAAAACCATCAAGGTCATGAACAACTAGGAATGGCTGAGAAAGTAACAGAGCAGGAAAGACTAAGAGGAGAGGATGAACAAATGGCATGTGGGGTGGGAGCCCGGGACAGAAAGACAGTTTAAGGGGAACACTAAGAGAAATCCAAAGAAAATGTAGAATTCAGTTCATAGCAAATGTGTTAAAGTTGGGTTGGAACAAATGAATCATGGCTACTCCTGACGTTAACTACAGCAGGAAACAGATGACGGCTATACGGAAACTCTCTGCACTTTCTGGCAACTTTTTGATAAGTCTAAAACCATTTTAAAATGGAAGGTTTATGTATATATATTTAAAGAGCATACTCTCATGGTCATTAACAAGCAGAACAGGCCATTTGGATGCTTTATACTAGTCTGAGTTGACACAGTTTAATGGTTTCTTCTGTCCGGTGCAGTCACTCTCAGCCTGTCCACTGCACATGGTGAATGGTGACTTAGTCTCAGTTATTGGCCCGTTTGTGCTATTACATAACTTGAAATTATTTGCAATGTATCACTCTGAGAGCACTCTGAGTGATCTGCACTTGAAACGAATATTTATAGCTCTGTGTTGCATACAAAGGGTCTCTGCAGGCTTCTGTTTAGATGGCTTGTTTCTTTCCAAATGAGGCAGTAGATATTTCCAGCTTTCACCTAGCATGACCTGAGAATATGGACAGTAAAAATGTAAATTAGAAGATAAATGAAACTTAGCTTGATGTTCACCGATTATTCACGTTTAAAATACTTTATCCCATACATTGAAAGCTCATAGGCCTTCAGCTTTACAAATAATTTTTATTATATTTATTAAGTGCTATCTAAGTACTTGTGTCACCTTATTAAGTGACTGCAATTTTTTTTCCTCTTACCTTTAATACAGGTCTCTTAAAAAATAAAGCTTCTTCATGGTTATTTCATGGATCTTGGGATTCTTCTAAGTCTGACCATGGTGGTTAAATGAAGACTCATAATCAATATTTCCTGAAAACAATTGTCGCCCAGAATAATTAAAATATTATCAATTATCTTTCAGATCTAGTGACAGCTTTGCCAGTTTACCAGGATAGAATGTTAAACTAAGCTCATCTTTAACTTACTCTCAGTGTATTAGTCAGGTTTTTCCAGAGAAACAGAACCAGTTGGATGTGTGTATACATAAAAAAGGATATATTATAAGAAATTGGCTCATGCAGTTATGGAGGCTGGAGAGTCCAAAAATCAGGGTAGGCCTGCGAGGCTGGAGAACCAAAGTTTTGGATCAAGTCCCAAGAAAGTTTGCTGTAGAACCAGGAAGAGCCAAGGGTGCAAAATGAACTCTGGAGGCAGTCTGTTGGAGAATTCTCTCTTGTGCAGGGGAAATGGTTTTTGTTCTCTTCCATTCTTCAACTGATTGGATGAGGCTCACCCACATGAAAAGGGCAAGCTGCTTACTAAAAATTCACTGATTTAAATGATTATCTCATCCAGAATACCCTCACAGAAACACCTAGAATTATGTTTGACCACATATCTGGGCACCCTGTGGCCCAGCCAAGTTGACATTGAATTAACCATATCACTCAAGATTTTTTATCAATTCTGAATGATAAGGACAAAGCCCTACTAGATGCCTAGACCTGTACTAGGTCAGCTGTGTCCCATGGAATCTTCACATCAACATCCCAAGATAGGTTGGGTATCTTGTTTGATAGCTAAGTAGACAGAGGCTCATAGAGTGACTTGCCCAAACCACACATCTAAGAATTGGCTGAGCTCTGATTGGTACCCAGAATGATCTGTTTCCAAAATCCATGCTATTTGCTGATGGGTGAACTGCTCTCAGCATGTTTCTCTGTGGTCCATATGTCTCACGTCCCAACGGTTGGCCAGAGACTTGGACCAGGAGCCTTAGTTTTCTGTAGCTCCTTCCATGGACTGGTCAGCTTGGGAGTGAGCTGGGCAGGAGGGGCAGACTTCCAGAGAAACCCTGGCCTTATCCTAACCCAGGATGGAGCAATAGTCTTTGAACAAGATAATTCTCTTCACATGAATAATTGCTCAGAATGGATCAGAGTATCTCAGTTGTCAAGATTTCTCATTGTTTTTGTTGGGTGTTTGCTTATTTTTATTTTTTGTTCAGTTCCATTCAGTATTTATTGTTTTAGGGTCTCTGTTAAATGTTGAAGATCCAAATTATCTTTGGAGAATATTTTACTATCAACGTGTATGAATTATATTTGTTGGAATGGAAAATCCAGCCCATGTAGCTTAAAAAAAAAAGAAACTGAACAAAATCACAAATTGTTAACCATCACCATGGTAGTTAGTTTGATTAATTCTAGTAGCCACATGGAAAAGCACCCAAATCCCACTGGCTTAACAAAAATATTCACCTCCTGTTACTCCAAGTTCAACCTGGGTCATTAATGTCTCTTCTTCATTTGCTGACTCAGAGATCCAGGCTCCTTTCAACTCGCATACCAGCAGCTCCCTACGTGACTTTGTGGTGCCAGAATTAGGGCCCCCAAAAACGTTCGTGCTTGAATTCCCAGAACCTGTGCATGGTATCTTACATGACAAAATGAACTTGGTAGATGTAATTAAGTTCACAGGCATTGAGATGAGAATTATCCTGGATTATCTGGATGGGCCCAATCTAATCACAGAATCCTTAAACATAGCATTTCCCAACTGAGTCAGAGAGAGGTGTGACTACAGGGCATGAGTCAGAGAGATGTGTTGTGAAAAGCACTTGACCCACCACAGCTTGGCTTTGAAGATGGAGGAAGGGGCCATGAGCCAAGGGATGCAGGTGTCCTTTAGAAGCTGGAAAACTCAGGGAAACAGATTCTCCTCAGGGATCTCCAGAAGGAACTCAGCCTTGCTCAGTGAGACTCCTGTTGGACTTCTGACCTTCAGAACTGTAAGATAATAAGTTTGAATTGTTTAAGATGCCAATTCGTGGTAATGTGTCACAGCAGCAATAGAAAAGCAAGGCAGCTTCTGAGTTTCCCTGGCAGAGAAATTAGGGATGAAGGAGACAGATGGAATCTTCAGTGCTCCAGAGCACAAGGCTCATTTCCCTTTTGCTTGACTTCCAAGTGAAAGGGGAGACTCCTGGGAAATATGGAGGCGTTTTGGTGTTCCAGGAGCAATATCGGTCTCTGCCAAAAGCATCTAACACTACCTTTTGGCACACGGTAAACACATATTAATACTTAGTGAAAGAATCAACAACTGTACAATGAACTGGATTTCAGTTGCTTAAATTTACCTGGAAGAGCTTATCTGGATTAGAAACTGCACACACACAACTGGACTGCTCCTCTTAGGGTCTGAATTCCTTTCTCTATTCTAGGTCTAGAGTAACTATGGGAGGAATGTAAAATTAGGTTTACAGACACGTGTGTATTTTTCAAACATACTGTTTCCTGGCCCAAAATATTTTTCACCTTCTGAAGCAAAATTTAAACTATACATTTTTCAAACACTATAATTTAAGTAAATAACAATTCTAGAATGAGATTATTTGAAGCACATATGTATAAGTGTTGCTAGTTTAGACCTGGTCTTCAATAGAGCTAATAACTGGTTGTACAATTGCATTTCCTTGAAATTGACTTTGCATTAAGTAAAATGAGAAAATAAAAATGGTGGCTGCCTTAATGGATGAGACTAAAGAAGTCTGTTTGAAAGTTTCAGGTGAAGATATAAGTATCCACTTTGGAAAATCATCTTCCAGCATCCAGATGGTGCTTGGTTAGTACTCACAAACCACTCACATACCCTTGGATCTGCTAGAACTACAGGTCCTAGATCTTGTCCTGCAAACATCTACAAGTTGCTATTTGCTGTTATTCATTTCAAAAAAATGGGTGACGAAAGAGCACTCTATATTAATGTGCTAAAATTAGGTTTCTCTCTTATGTTTCAAGTTGGTAAGCCTCAAATTTTTCAATCTTATATCTCAAAAGTTTTATTACACCATTTAGTATTTCACTTCACTTAGCTTTCTCAATTTTTTCTGTCTCTGTTGGAAGTTGGCCAATGCAATATCTGATTTGTATTCATTTCATAGAATCTGTTCCTGTTATACTCTGAAATATTGATTTGCTCATCATTCCAAATTTAAAATCAGTAATGTACCAGTCTGTTGCTGGTACTTAAACATGTCCCAGGATATTTGCTAAAGATAAAAATAAGATCCTGTTGTTAAGTGAAATGTAGTAACAGATTCAGGTGTTTTGGAACCCAAAGCTTAAATTGCTAAAGGATATCATTATTATTTCATAGTCTGGTCAGGAGAAAGGTCTTGCCAACATAAGAATGAGCCTGAAGATGGAGGATTCCATTCTTTAAGCCATACTTAAAACTTTGTGTTCAAGTTCATTTATTCTTGGCAAAAGTCAACTTCCTGTTTTTAATGAAAATGGAGTTGAGATACTCAGAAGTTGAATGAATATCAAGTAACTTGCTATGAAACAGCATTTTGCTAAGTAAAGTGAAAATGAGTCATAAATGCATACATTTTTTAATGATAAGTGAAAATAAGAATCTAGGGGAAGAAATGATTTGTAAAAAGCTTTGAGGATTTCATCCAGTATTTGGAGATTAGTTTGATGGAGACAACCGTTCATCCATCCTTTAATTTTATTCTGATTTTGGTTGTAACCAGATTTTGGTTGGTCTAGTCTTCAAATTAATGATCTCCACCAGTTTCAAATTTATAAAAGCTGTACTATGGGGCGAATACTTAAACAAAAACATACTCCATAAAAAGTAACCACTATTCACATTTTCAACACAAACTCCATGTGTATAGCATGAAAAGTTTTGGCCACAGTTAAATATGTTCACATTGCTGCCCTTTTCCTCCCAGAAGGGGAATTACATTAAGTTTACAGGACATAATATTTATATTGGCATGATTAAATCTATTTGCCCATATAAAATAAAGACTATTAATAACAGTCATACCACAGCACTGAAAACATTATTGGTACTTCCTTCATTAATTCATCTCTTAATTATGAATCCATCTATTAATTTTGAATTATGAATTGATGAATCAATCAAATGATTGATTAACTCAGTTGATCCACAAAAGCATATGGGGCAAACTGTGATGTGCCTGACCCTGGTTCACAAAGCACCCTCTCGTGTTTTTAAAGAGAACACTCTTCCAAAAGAGACCCCTTGTTTGTGAGTCTTGTGGCAGGCTAAAGATGGCCAGAAATTCTCCAACCTGTCTCCTGTGGAGAGCGTTATGCCCCCAACCCTCAAATCTGGGTGGGCTCTGTGATTTGTTTGGCCAAAAGGGTAGGGGGAAAACAGCACAATGTACTTCCCGTGCGAGGTGAGGTTACAGCAATCCTGCAGCTTCTGCTCTGCGCTCTCAGAGAACCTGCTCTCAGAACCCTGAGTCACCATACATAAGCCCCAGTGGGCAGAGACTGAGGCTGCCATGCGTGCTGGGAGAAACCCAAGCCACCAGGAGAGGCTCTGGAAGATGGGTTGTCACAAAGAGAGAGGGAGAGAGAGGGGGACCAAGCAGCTGGATGTGTGAGTGCAGAGGCCCTCCTGGGAGTGGCTTCTTCAGCCCCAGTCACCCCACAGCAACCCCATAAAGCCAAGATGGTCATCCAGTCCAGACCTCCTCAAAACTGTGGAGAAAATGAAATCGTTGGTTTAAGCTGTCCAACTATGGGGTAGTTTACTGCACAGCAGCAGATAACTGGAGAAAGGCTATCACAGTAGATTACTAAGATAATAAGGACTTGCTAATGGAAAGGAAAGTGTTTTCCTTGTGAATTAAAAAAAAATCAGGTGGAGCTATATAGTGTATTATTCTTAGTGCAAACAGTTTAAAATTTTGTGCCATGAGGCCATCCTTCAAAATTCTGGATCTTAGATGAAATAAATTTGTGATCATGGATATATCTGGAATCAACCCTTGTTTCTTTTCTAAACACTTAATCCATCCTTACTAGATTCCAGGTGCTGGGAACTCGAGTGGAAAAAAAAAATCTCAGTTCCTGCCTTCAAGGGCTGAGCCACTGAGGGAACAAGACAAATATTTTTTAAAGGGGAGCAGTGGTACAACAAAACTAAACGTGATGGTATATGGAGGCTGTCAGGGGACCGACCACAGATGAGAGAACGAGGGATGTGGACACAGATGTAGATAAAGATGTAGTTGCAAATGCAGATATAGATATAGCCAGAGCTCTTTGGGTATAAAAATTACGGGGGGAGGGTATAGTTCAGTGGTAGAGTGTGTGCCTAGCATGCATGTGGTCTTGGGTTCAAACCCTGGCACCTCTATAAGAATAAGTTAACTAACTAACTAACTAAATAAACCTAATTACCTCCTCCACCTAAAAATAATTTAAAAAATAAAAATTACACATGTATAGTGTATATTATTTATATTTACACACATACACCCAAGTATGTGAGTGCACATACAGATGCATTCTCTCAAAATCATCTTTTTGATTATATGTTATGATTTAGATATAATAATTTGTCATCCAGTGCTTAAGTTATTATAGGTTTTTAGATTGCAATATAATATTTTTATATATATTTTTGTATTGAAGTATAGTCAGTTTACAGCAGTGTGTCAATTTCTGGTGTACAGCATAATGTTTCAGTCATACATAAACATACATATATTCATTTTCAAATTCTTTTTCACCATAAGTTACTACAAGATATTGAATATGGTTCCCTGTGCTATGCAGTATGATCTTGTTGTTTATCCATTTTCTATATAGTGGTTAATACCTGCAAATCTCAAACTCCCAATTCATCCCTTCCCACCCTCTTCCCCTCTGGTACCCATAAGTTTGTTTCCTATGTCTGTGACTCTGTTTCTGTTTTGTAAATAAGTTCATTTGTATTTTTTCTTTTTTAAGATTCCACATATAAGTGATGTTGTAATATATTTAATGTTTAGTGATAAACATGCCAAATATATGCTTTTAAAAGGTTTATTGACTCAATACCTATGTTTTCTGATAAAATGCCCCACAAAGATTTTTCCTGTAAAACCTGTCCTGTTCACCTTATTCCCAATACATAGCCTATCCCTGCTTTTCATTTTAGAGCAGAATGATGAATTTGTCATGAAGGGAGAGGAAGTAATCACCTTGGAGACTTGAGAACCAACTCTAAATTCTTTTTCCACATCTCCACCCCTAATTTCGCTCCTGGAGAAGTTGAGAAGCATGACCCAGGAAAGCTACACACAGCTGCAGCACAGGAATAGAAATTGAACATATACTGAGTCCTCTACACTTCTCGCCTCATCCCTAGCATTTCCACGTGTCCATTGCTAAATGGGCTGACCTCACTTCAGACCTGTTGCATGTTGATTTAAGAAATATGTCTGATGAAATCACCCTTCTTAATTATATGTAGAAAGATTTTTAAATGATTTGAATGCTAAGCTTCATTTGCATACAGTGTGCGTTTTTTTTTATGTCAGTGACTGGAAAGATGTTAAAACTGGGTTTCTCAATGCTTTTCCAGCTTGTCAAATTGTAATTTTCCAGAATCTTCTTCTAGAGCTTTCCCCACAACAATGTTCCTGTGAATAGACACACAGGCATGTAAAACCTTCCACAAACACACACACACACACAATTTTTGAGGCTGTGTGCATTTTTTATATGTGTAGGATAGTTAAACAACGTTGGGGGACAAAAGGTTAGGAAAACAGGAAATCCCAGAAAGAAGCTGAGTTTTGGGTGAGGAAAGAAATTGTAGAAAAGAAATAGCAGGATTTGTCTCATCACCTGACCAAGTGCCTGAGCTTATCCTGGGGACTGACTCACAAGGAGTCACACAGAGGGGACCACCAACAATCTAAAATCTGAAAGAGACTGTATTCACCTTCCTATAGACTTTTTTATGCTTCTTGAGTAGAAATCACTTCTGCAGCTGGAATGAAAAATCTTCTGGATTCACCAAATTTATTCATTCATCCCACAAGCATTTATTGAGAACCTACTTGCTCATGGGCAAAGTAGTGGAAAAATTGAGATTCCATCTCCCTCCACACTTTTTTTTTAATTGAAGCATAGTCAGTCTATGATGTGTCAATTTCTGGTGTACAACATACTATTTCAGTCAGACATATACATACATATATTCGTTTTCATATTCTTTTTCATTATAGGTTACTGTAAGATATTGAATATAGCTCCCTGTGCTACACAGTAGAAACTTGTTTATCTATTTTATATTCTATTCTATATTCTTATATATATATATATATATATATATTCTATGTATCTATTCTATATTCTACTATATATAAAATTTGCAAATCTCAAACTCCCAATTTATCCCTTCCCATCCCCTTTCCCCCCCAGTAACCATAAGTTTGTTTACTATGTCTGCAAGTCTGTTTCTGTTTTGTAGATAAGTTCATTAGTGTCCTCTTTTTTCTTTTTTTTTAAGATTCCACATATAAGTGATACCATATGGTATTTTTCTTTCTCTTTCTGGCTTACTTCACTTCGAATGACAATCTCCAGGTCCATGCATGTTGCTGCAAATGGCATTATTCTATTCTTTTTTATGGCTGAGTAGTATTCCATTGTATAAATATACCACAGCTTCGTTATCCAGTCATCTGTCGATGGACATTAGGTTGTTTTCATCTCTCCACACTTTGATGAGACATCAGTTGTGAACATCAATTAGCCATGGTCAAGTTTCAAGGTCCAGGTTTTTGAAAATGGACAGTCCTAGGACAAGTCAGCTTGTCCCCAGTCCCCAGAAGGGGACTATTTCAATACCCCAAATAGTATCAGGAAGCTGATCGAAAAGGAGACATACTTTGGCTGATGGGTTAATATTTGCTGGTGATTTACTCCACTTCGCTCACCCCAGGGCTGCTTTCTGTTCCTCTCCTTAGCCACCCAGCTGTCGCTGCTTTCACTCTTTCTTCATTAGACTCGGGCTCCATTCGGTAGAGGAGTCTTGACTTTTTCAGTCTAATTCTGTTTTCCAAGTTCAGCAAGGAAGTAGAGACATTATTTACTCCTCATTTTTCTCTCTTTGGTGAAGACAAAAAAAAATTCTTATTTTCTTTTTGCTGGTCAATTAAATGTAATGACATTGTTAAGAATAGTTATGAGAAATATTTTCCTGCAGATCATTTTTCTCTTACATCCCAATTCTGTCCTCTGCTCAGACATGGAAATTAAAAAAAGAAAAAGAAAAAAGCCACAAGTTATGAGAAAATTGGGGGAGGATGTGTTCTCAGAATCTCCCTGGGTGGCTGTTACCAAGAGAGCATGGTAAGGAAATATTCATTCTTACAGTCCAAAGTGACAACCACAACCAAATTAGCAAGATTTGGGGTTCTATATATTATTGTGTAGGTACTGTAGAACAGTTAACCGAAAGATTTGAACTAAAAATTTACTTTTTACTTAGCTTGGTTACATGATGAATAAATAATTGGCAATTTTGCCTCTTGTGACATCAACACATATTGTTACTGTACGATTTAAATGTGGCAATGAATTGGGCTAAATGTGTATTTTTACTGTTTTTAATTCAACAAAACCCAAACCACTCATTGGAATTTGTTGTAGTTTGACCTCATTTTATGTAACTGTTTATAATTAGCATTCTTAATTCGCATAAGAATAAAATATTGGACAGTCCAGACGATAGCTCTTTCACAACCACATTGTTCCTTTTTTTCCTTCCAGTTGAGACACTGGAGAGATTTAAAAATATCAGTGGGCTTTGGCACACGTTTCAGTTGGCGAAGCAATTCGCCAGCTGCTCCTGTCCCACAGTTTGCTGCCGTTTTCCATGCCTCTTGGGACACTGTGCCTTCAGCTTTGGTCATTCAGTGGCACATCCCTTCTTACCTTACGTGGCATCTCCCAGAAGCCATTGCAGCCTGAGGATGTGGCCTCCCTGTTTGGTCACTAACACACAGCATAACCTTTAGGGAAAGGGCAGTTTTTGAGACATGGGTTCTATTAGAGGGTGGATTGAGGATGACTGTGGGGTGTTTGTGGGGAAGAAAAAAAACATCATCTCCCTTATCAGCATGTAGCACTTAGCTAGGCCTCCATGGAACATAAGGGTAGCAGGAAATTAGGAAGAGAACAACAAACTTGTTTTGAAAGCGTATGTGTGCATTTAACAAGAAGTGTGAAGGCTGGTCATTTAACTTGGAAGGGTTAAAGTAAAAATAGCAGAGAATGAGTACCTGAAAATATATTGGTCTGCATTAGTTATCTATTGCCACACAACAAATTACACAAAACTGAGTGTCTTAAAACAATGATGTTTATTATCTCAAAGTTTCTGTAAGTAGAATGTGAGAGCAGCTCAGTTGGGTGCCTTTGGCTCAAGGTTTCCCACAAGGCTGCAATCAAGGTGCCAGCCGGGGCTGCAGTCATCCGAAGGCTCAGCGAGGGAAGGGTGCTCTTACAAGCTCGCTCACACAGTTAGCACAGGCCTCCCTCAGCTACTTCTCCATCTCGCAGCTCATAAGCCAGTGGCTGGCTCCCCTCAGATCTCACAAGAGAGGGAGCGCAAGATGGAAGCCGCAGCCTTTTTGTAACCTAATCTCTGAGTGAACACCCATCACTTTGGCTGTGTTCCAGTCACTACAAGCAAGTCCCTAGGTCCAGCGCACCCTCAGGGGAGAGAATTACAGAAGTACGTGATTACCAGAAGGCAGAGATCACCAAGTGCCAATTCAGCAGCTGTCTTCCACATGATCCAATTTTTTAAATTGGATTCAAATAATGTTACCTTCAAGATTGGTACTGTGTTTCCTCCTGCATTCATGGCCATTTATCTAAAAGTCATGAGAGATGTGAAAGGGAGAGGAAGCAGGAGGCTAGAAACAGACCTCATGGCAGACCCCTGCCATAGACGCGTTTATGGTATCTCATATCCACAAGAGGCGTGAGAGGTAGGTCCTGACTGCTGCCATTTTCAAATAAGGAAACTGAGGCTCACAGAAACAGATACTGGACGTAGAGTTTTATGGCTTGATACTACATGCCCAAACATATACATTGTTAACGGAACTGGAGGCTTTCTTCACCATATTTTCTTTCTATCAGTTTCTATTTAACTTGACTAGAACTGAGTTTTTAAAATAATGCACGTTTACTTTGTAAAGTTAAAAAAGTACAGAGAATCAAAAGTATGTGGAAGGACAGAATGTGCTGTGTCGACTAAATACATTAGCCCCAGTATTGCTAGAGCAAGTTTTGGCCAATAGTAGCAAGGCAAAAAATCTCCATGGTTACAGAAGCTGAAGAAACAGGAAGGCAGTGGATCTGACAGGGCTCAAGGGACCAGCGGGGTCTTGCTGATTGAGGAAGATTCCATTTAATAGATTTCTGGGTGGCATAAGGAGAAAGGGTGGGTGAAGAGGACAGCAAGGAAATGGCCAGTGGTTAAAGGTTAATGGCTCATTCCTTATAATACAATTGTTTCTACAATTTTTTAAATGGCAAATTTCTTATTAAAGGGTTGTGGCCTTAAACCAACAAGTGAAGAATTATAATCAGTTGTATAGATAGAAATCTTAAAGTAGACATGTTCTAGACATGATTGACACATTTGGATTGATGAATCAGAGACCTGAAATTAAAGGCACCGGGAGAATGGGGTCCAGTTATTTACATCTGATAATAGTTGACATTTGCTAATAAAACGTTCAAGTCCTGTGCCTGCGGGGTTCACTATAACATTTGTGGGATGAATGAATAAATGAATGTCACTGCTTGTTGGAAGTCGGGTTTTTGAACCCAGAGTCCTTGGCAACGTCTACATCCAGAAGTGTTCTTGAACTTCAGTGCGGTTTCATTGTGCCAAAAGGGCTTGTCTGGGAAACGTCTAATGAGCCGTGGCAAGAAACATCACCCCACTGCCGGATCCACCCGCATCATCCCGGCCCAGAGTTACCTGACCTCGCTCCCGATCGGGAGGCATGTCGATAAAGTCAAACCCAAGCGTGTGCTTTCGTTTGGAGCCCCGGCTGATGACAGCTGTGCCGACTTGATTTAATGGGCTCCGTGCAGATAAAGGCGAGGATTTGCAATGGTAGAAGTGTCTCCACAGGTGAGAAGACAAAGATTGCTGACATGCTGATTTCTCGCAGCCCAGGTCCCCAGCCCTGGCCTGGAAGCACATCAAAGGCCCACCCTTGCCTTCTTTTCATGCTCCGGGTCTGACTTCTCTCCCTTTCTGATTGCACGCCTGCTCCACTCACTAGGCGAACAATGGGGCTATTATGCTCCTGGGAGAAGGATAATTACCTCAAAGGCCAGGTGCCAGTGCTAAGTTTCCTTGTGTCCAATTACTGTGTGGTAAATGGCTCAGGCTCTGTTTTTCTTTCTTCCTTTCTTTTAAGCCTTTACTGTCAGGCTGCCAGACACTGGCCCGGAGCCCCAGTATCAGCACAGGGCATCTCATTTTGCTTTAAACTTGGGTTCCATTGTCTTTCACTCTCTCCCAATCTACTATCTGATTATATTTATGTCGCCTTATCGGTGCTAACAAGCAAGGGCAAATAGCTACACTAAGAAGTCAACAGCAACCCCCAAAGTTTCCATTTCATCAACCAAACCCGAAGTGTTTTTGTCGCCGATCAGTTCGGATGAGGTGAGGGCGATCAGAACAAGGACAGGAGGCTGGTGGTGTGGGTTTTACCTCTGAGAGACGTATCTGAAAACTCCCACTGGCCCTGTCCATTAGCTCCACCCAGACGCATCAGGGAAAAACACACAAATCACAAGTGAATGGCACTACGGTTTTGCCTGGGGGACAGGTGTCTGCTGTGAAGTGGTTACAGTACCCCCCAGAGCGCTCTTACTTGTAGCTGATGCTAATAATTATAACCAATATTGTTATAATTGTCTTAAAATAGCATCTGGAGCCTATTACGTATATTATCTCACGAGTGCCCTACAATAGCCTTAACGAGGTAGTGCTGTTAATTCCACGTTCTAGAAGATCTGGAAGCTTGGCTGGATTAACATCAGAAGGTTCTAACGTTAAAAATCGGTGGCAGGTAGGTCTGTTTTATACCGAAGCTCAACCTCTCAACCGCTCTACTGTAACGGGAACCTCTCACCTCCTTTGGGCTCTTTAAGGAGACTCAGTGCCCCTGAGAGTAACAAAAGCACTTCGGAAGAGGGTGCGTACCAGTTAGGGTCCAGATCCTCTCACAGGCTACACCGGAGGCACTTGATGGCTTGAGTTGTCTGGTTGAGTTGAACAACTTGAGTTGTTGGATTGCCATTTCACTGGGTGTTTTTAAGCAACTGAAGAGCTTTGTGAGACAGTGGTATTAGCCAGCAGAGTGCCAGGCGTGCCCACTAGTGGAGCCATTCCTTTTAGCCCCTGGGGTCTGGTGTGTAAAACCCTGAGAAAACCCAAACTATATGCACATGTGAGGATGCCCGTCCCCACGTTCAAACAGCACCTTTGCTTGGTGTAGAGGATCCTGTCCAGGCACAGATGGTCATTTTGTTGGATGGGAAAGCTGTGTCTAGATTGATCTTTATGATCAACTCTGATGACAGCTGGAATCCCTAAGTCACTGAAGATCCAGAGTTTAGTTCAAATGCCCTTTTTGTGACTTGTGGGAAGGAGAACAGATTCATTCGCAAGTCTGTCAAACTCTTATGGTTTGAAAGGAGTGAAGGTGTGTGGGGTTGGGGGCCCATGAACAGGCAGTCAAGGCACAGTGTGTGTTCTGGGGCCTTCTCACCTGCTGTGCCTGCTGACACAGTTCTAGGTTATGCCCCCGTCTCTCCATGTGTGTTCCCCTGGGCTCCTTGGAGCCAGACCGATGATGTAACCCCTAGGAGCCCCCAGTGCGCGTTGTCACACACATACACTCCTCTCTCGCTCTTTCACACACACACACAGATGGACACACACACTCACCACATTTCCTTTTCTAACAAATGTTCCCTCTCATGCACACTCTCACCCCCCCCCCACACACAAATAGCTCATCTCTCCCCATCTCTGGCTTTCTCTCGGACACACATTCATTCTCTTTCTCACACACATGTACATACGGGCACATACGCTCACACTTCTCTTTCAGATACACATCCAGGTGCTTTCTCTCTCTCACACACAACACACTTCTCCAACACCTGCAGAAAGAAAACCTGGAAATATAACACCCTTGTGTACAACAGACATAACTGTGGGAGAGGTTGAAGGGTACTTTGTATCCCACACTAAATACTTCAAATTAAATGTGAAATCTTGTTCATAAAAGTCCTTCAAGTGTTTGGGGATGTTTGTCACCATTTCTCCCTTTTTTTAAAGCATTTTTTGGGGGAAGGTAATTAGGTCTATTTATTCAATTCTCTTTTTGATGGAGGTGGTGGGGATCGAACTCAGGACCTCATGAATGCTAAGCACATACTCTTCCACTGAGCTACATCCTGCCCTCCATGTTCTCCCTCCTTCCCACTCTGCTCCCCTCTCCTCTCCATCCTCCCTCACATCTCTAAATTCCTACTCAGATCTGGGAAAGAACCACTTAACTATCAGTTTGTTCCTGGGTCTTATGTTCTTCCAGCGTCTTCACTGCTACTCAGGATAGTTTTAGAAGTAGGAATTTTAATTATATTCACATTTCCAAAAAAAAAAAAAGAAAGAAAGAAAAAAGAAAAAGAAAAGAAAAGGCTTATACAATGGTGAAGCTTGGTGTTACAAAATCAAATAATTCTCCTCGAATCTTAATAATTAGCACTATGAGTTCAAATTCGTAGATAATTCTATGGGAAAAAATGGTTCTCTGTCATATCAAAGAAACTCTGATGTTCTCACAGCCTGAGCTAAGCCAGCCAGAACAATAAAAAGTGAACTTGAATGTCAAGAAATGTCTAGTCTGGAAGTGGAGTCATGTGCGTACAGCAACATGGCCATGTAGAAGGAGACCATGCCACAAAATAAATAAAAGTCAAGTGTAAATAAACCATAAAGAAGAGTTTTCCTCTTGGATGGGGATGGGAAAAAAATCAGACAAGTTGTAATGAAAGCAATTCCACTGGAGAGGAACCTTGAGCAATGGGATGGGTTTGAAAATCTGATTGAGAGCTAAATGTCATTAATGATAAAGATATGTAACTTTTATCTGTTTTTCCGTAACTGTATTACAGTTCAAATTTATTAATTTTATTGTAATGCTAAATTTGAAGTTTTAAGAGTAAAACACAGAAAGCTCTCATATTTGGAGGACAGGAAAAAACTATCATCTCAAGTATTCATTTGGCCACTAGTGTTTACAGTCATAAAAATAATCACCATTTAAAATTATTTTTAAATTTTAAAATTACTACTTATTTATTGTGCTATTAATCTTTCAGGTACCAAACACTGTATTCAGTATAGAGAGATAAACAGAATAATATATAAATAAGGAGTTAGTAGGTATCTAAATAAAATTTAGGTATAATTTTGATGCTCTTCAAAATTAGGTGGAAGAGAGGAAATTTTAATTTGCAACTGAAACTTGCGAGGCTGTAGGTTTTCTTCATCTCCAAGTTGCTTTTGAGCGCTTTGTTTTATCCTCCATTTCCGGTTTTACACAGAATTCTAAATCCCTTTGCCCACTGAGGAGTCTACTTATTAGGCAGGCCAGCTTGTGTACCAGGTAAATGGGAAAGCTAGAGTATCCTGTCCGGGCCACAGAAAGTCATGTGACTTTTGTCTTAATTGTTTTGTATTCACATATAATTAGGTTCAACGGACATCAGTGCACCAATTACAGATTACATCTCTTCAAAGTCATTATAATATAGCTTTACAATTGATTCTGTAATTTGAATGCAAGCATTTATGTGCAATCATTGTGCGTTAAGTACACACATTCATACTTTTGCTGAACAGGTGGCAGGGCGCAAAGCCCAATGGTGCCATTCTGGTGACAAGTTGGTCACACAAAGAAATGAAAGGAGTAATGCCTGGTTTATATGATGGTACAATAAATACGGAAGTTGAATGAGATTAAAAGATTCTTTCTTAAATAAACTTTCATACTTGGAATAATTTTAGATTTTGCCAAAGTCTGAAAGCTCAGAGTGTTCCTGCATACCGTATCTTCACCCATTCTTCCCAGTCATTAACATCTTATGTGACTATGGCATTTTTTTTTGTCACAACAAAGAAACCAACATTGGTTTATTACTGTCAACTGACCTCCAGATCTTATTTGGATCTCACTGGTTCTTTCATGAATATCTTCTCTTTGTTCCAAGATCGGATCCAGGGCATCCACTGCATTCAGTTGTCATGTCTCCCCAGCCTCCTCCTCTCTGTGACAGTTTCTCAGACTTTCCTTGTTTTTCATGACCTTGAGTCTTATGGAGTACTGGCCAAGTACCCTGTAGAATGACTCCCGATCTGGGTTTGTCTGTTGCTTTCTTCATGGAGTTCTAGAATTTTGGAAAGAATGGCACAGAAGTCAAGTGCTCCTCTTGTCCCATTCAATTAGAGGCACATGATATCTGCATGACGTCATGGGTGATTTTAACCTTCATCACGTGGCTAAAGTAGTGTTTCTTAGGTTTCTCCATTGTAAGGATGGTATTTCCCCTTTCCATCCTCTATTCTTTGGAAGTGAGTTTCTAAGCCTAACCTACCTTTTAAGTTGGAGGGAGGGGTGGTCAACTGAGCCCCACCTCCTGGAAGGAGAGGCATGTACATATATTACTTAAAATTTTTCTGAAAGAAAAATTAGGTCCTTCTCCTTCATTTATCTATGTCTTTATTGAATCATTTATTTACATCAGTACGGGCTCATGGATAACTTTGGGTTATAATCCAATAATATATTATTTATTTTGGTGCTCATATTCTATCGGATGTAGCCCTTGGAAGCTTTCAGGTTTTCACCTTGTCCCTTTGACATGCCACTATCTTTCACACATGTGTATATGTATGTATGTAAATACTTCCTTCCCTTTTGGTACTTCAAGGTGCTCCAGGCTTGTACTTTGCCTTTTCCAGCCCCACAATCAGTAATTTCCTCAATGACCTCTGATAAACAGATTTCTTTGATATATTGATGAAAAGAAAAATTCTCCTTTCAATAAATATGGTATCATTATTTGATAGGCACATTATTTTAAAGCTTTCTATTAGTTGAAGAACTTAAAAAAATTAGGAAAGTCAATTTTCATTTGCTGAGATACTACAAAACCTTATTAATTCCCATTTTTATTAGACTGTGATTCAAAATGGAAAACATTTCTTAACTTTGAAATCAATTTTTAACAATTAATTCTTCTAAAGGACTTCTAAGAGTGTGAGTGAAATATTTGATTTAAAGGATCAGTCAGGATGTGCCAGATTATGCTGCAGTAACAACAACAATAAAATTAAATCTCAGTGGCTTAAGACAACAATGGTTCGTTTGCACTCAGAATCCATATTGATCTTAGTTGACTAAGAAGCTCTTCTCCATGGTGTCCCCACTCAACGCTCCAGGCTGAATAAGTCTCTACTGTCTGGACTGAGATTTGTCATCTTGACAGGAGGAAGAAAACATGCTTGTGACCAGAACAAGCTATTTCTCATATTTCATTAGCCAAAGCTAGTCACATGGCCATTCCTGATGTCACAGGTTGTAATCCTGCCATGTGCCCTGAAGGAAGAGAACCAGAAATATGAATGGACAGCTCTGACGACTGCCAGTCTTGGGCATATGTTCTAGGTGGCCCAACGCTCCGTAAGCTTTCCAAACTGCAGAGATAACTCTTTCCTTCAACATACAGGTGAGATTCAATAGCACTTCCACGTCACAAGATGGAAATGAATCCTATATCTTTCCCCAGTATTTCTAACGCCCCCCAAGGGGCTTATATTTTCTCGGTTGTCACCTGTGACATGTTGTTATAAACTACTTCTTCAACTCCAAAACTACTCTCTGCTCTTGAAATTATTCTACCAACAACACAATGGTGTCTGAGAAGAGTGTAGCTCAGAGAAGGCTGTTCTACCCTCATTAATTTGTCCTGGATGCAGACACTGTCTATACTCGTAATTCTTCACAGTGAATCCACAGCTGGACTAAGGTGACTTTTTAGGTTTACTAAAGAGCTGGGGTACAAACTGGATAGGAGGTAAAAATAGATATCCATCGTTTTTAATTACCATGAGCTTTCCAATCAGAAACAAACAGTATTAACACACTGCTGTATTTCCTTTCCATATTTCTTCCATAGGTACCTATTTTAATAATAAAGCTTTGGATTCTGCTTTATTTTTTGACATCAAAATGTTTTATATCATTATATAATTTTTTAAAATCTGGCTTTAATACTTGCATAAATTTTCTGTCATATGGAGATTCTACAATTTATTTAAGTATTTTCTATAATAGATATATCCCTATATTGCCAACTTCTATTTTTTTTTCAATTGGCAATTTTGAAAAATTGAGTAAATTTGACATGTAGCATTGTGTAAGTCTGAGGTATAGTGTGTTACTTTGATACATTTATATATTGTATTATGATTGCAGATATAGTGATATCACATTACATAATTACAGTACAATATTATTGTCTATATTCATTATATTGCACATTAGATCTCTATGGATTATTTGCTACCCATTACAAGTTTGTACCCTTGAATATCATCATTTTTATCCTCCCATCCCCTGGTAACAATCATTTTGCC
Source organism: Vicugna pacos (assembly GCF_048564905.1). Classification (NCBI taxonomy): domain Eukaryota; kingdom Metazoa; phylum Chordata; class Mammalia; order Artiodactyla; family Camelidae; genus Vicugna; species Vicugna pacos. The sequence goes on along the minus strand of NC_132987.1, from coordinate 115,906,654 downwards.
CTTTTTTATAGATTTAACTTTTTTAGATTCCGTGTATTGGTATCCTACAGTTCTTGTTTTTGTCTGACTTTCCTTGTTCAGCATCGAGGTCCATCCATGTTGTCAGAAATGGGAGGATAGCTTCCTTTCTTATGCTGGAAAAAGAACTAAGTAGACATTTCTCCAAAGAAGACATTGAAATGGCCAACATGAAAAGATGTTCAACATCATTAATCATCAGGGAAATGCAAATCAAAACCACAATAAGATATCATCTCACACCTGTTAGAATAGCTTTCATCAAGAAGACAAGAGAAAACAGGTGCTGGTGAGGTGGTGAAAAGAGAACATTTATACATTGTTGGTGGGGGTGTAAATTGGTTTAACCACTATGGAAAATAATATGGAATGTCCTCAAAAAATTAAAAATATGTCTAACACATTATTATTCACAATAGACAAGACATGGAAACAACCCAAATCCCCATCAATGGATGAATGGATAAAAAAGAGGCAGTGCATATACACAATGGAATATTATTCAACTTCTATTTTTATAAGAAAATAAAATACTCCATGATGGACAATTTTGTACATACATCTTTAGGTATATCTCCGATTGATCTTATATTATAAATTCCTGGAAGAGAAACGACTGAGTCAGAGGATCAAATGTTTTCTGCTCTTAATAATTATTATTAAATTATTTATCAAAGAGATTAATTTCAGTTTATGTTTTCACCAGCAGAGTATGTGACTGACTCTTCATCAACATTAAATAATCTTGGGGAAATAACTTCTCTTGTCTTTTGAACAACTTTAATAAACCCTATCAAGAGAAATAAAAACACAGAAACAGTCAGGATAGATTATGAATTCACATAATATCATCTTATGTTTTAATTGAAGGACAGTAGAGCATCTATTTAATAGCTATAATTAAAGATTAAACAGTACTTTGGTTATAATAGACCCAAAGTCAAAATGCCAATCTTTGGTTGTGAAGTCCTTGTGACCTCACTACATGCCCACTGACATACTAGTTTCATTAAACTGCTTTCTCTTATATGATAGAAGTTTTTTTGTATGTTTTTATTTGTTTTTATGAGAAACTATACTTTCATGTAAATAAAACCTCAGAAGCATACCACAAAAGTACATAAGAACAATATATATTAATAATTTAAAATCTGATATAAAGCTTGGGATTTGGAAAAGTAATAAAGTTCAAAATAATGCAATGGTACTTATCAGTTTCCTAGAAAAATTTGTTCTTATGAATGGACAAAAACATCAACATTATATTTTTAAACAGGAGAATTAACATTTTATACTTTCTATAAAGGAGGAGATTTTTATTCTACAATTGCTATCATGACAATTGTATCTCCAAAAAATGAATGCTAAAGATTTACTCTCTGTTTACAAGCCTTGGAAACAGTTTCAAGTTCCTACTGGTGGTTATGACTTATAGGACAAGATTTAAAGCAGAAGTGGGAGTGACGTATATGATTCCCTATGCAGGCTAGATTCATAGATTTCTGTGGCTTAGTTACAATGACCTATAACTTGTGTGAAAATCACCTACAAATACATATGCACACATAGCTGTTAAAACAAAACTAGACAACATAATTTAACCACAAATTTCATAGTTGCTAAAAGCCAAGACAGCTCCAATTATTTAACTGTAGAAATATGGAATAATTTAACTACAGTATACAATGCATATAACCAGAACCATTAACTTAATAATCATATCTAGAATAGGTCATAGCTTAAGATAGTCATATTTCTTATCTTCCCAACCCAGCTACCTGGAAGACTGACTATGACATTGACCCCAGACTTGATGGGGTCTTACTGTTGTTGTATATGTTTACAGCCTGGTTCGTCCTTATGCTTTTCCTTCTGAGATGTAACATTTTTTAAACTTCTTTCAGAAACTCTGAGGCATCAGTAATTTTTATTAAAATATGATAATTTATTCAAGTGCAATAGATACAACCAAATAAACTTGTTTTGCCATGAATATTTAATCTTGTTTAATGGGAAACTTTATGGAAAAAAATTAAATGATATAAATGATACCAGTGCTGTGCCATCTTAGATTGTCTCTGTGTCAGTGTTTTGGTGTCCCTGAAACAACTGAATATAGACTATAGATGGCTTTCAAGCTGGTCATATTTGGGTTGAATGATAACTAAATAATATCCTCTGTCCATGCCCAGAATCATGTTAGGCAGTAAGCTCTTAATAGATTCTAGTTAAACAAATGACAAAATGGATGATGTATTAGCAATCTGTTGCTGTGGAACAATATTACAACAAACTTAATGGCTTAAAACAACACACGTTTCTCATCACAGTTTCTGTGGGTCAGGAGATTAGGTCATCTGCTTCAAGGTCTCAAAGGCTGCTGTGAAAGTGTTGACTGGGGCTGTGGTCTCATCTGGGACTTGACTGGGGAAGGATCCAGTTCCAAGCTTACGTAGTTAATGGCAGAATTCAATTTGTTGTGGTTGTAGAACTCAAGAGATTATTTCATTGAGGGTGTCAGCTGGAGGCCCTTGCAGATTATAGACTGCCTTCAGCTTCTAGAGACTGACCCTAGATCCTTGCTATGTGGGGTTCCCCAACATGGTTCTTTACTTCTTCAAAACCAGTAAGGGATGGAGAGACTTTAGAAGATGGATGATACAGTCTTATGTAATCATGTAATCACATACACAATCCCAATGTCATGTCTCTTGCCATCTTTAGCATAGTCCATTGGGTAGCAGCAAGTCACAGGTCCTGCCCACACTCGAGAAGAGGACATCAAACCAGGGTGTGAATACCATAAGGCAGGGATCATGGGGACCACTCTAAGAATCTCTCCTTAGAGATGAGTATTCATGTATAAAATGATGACTTTTTAAAATTAATTAATTCTTTATTGAGTTAGAGTCAGTTTACAATGTTCTGTCAATTTCCAGTGTAGAGCACAATTTTTCAGTTATACATGAACATATGTATATTAATTGTCACATTCTTTTTCACTGTGAGCTACCACAAGATCTTGTATATATTTCCCTGTGCTATACAATACAATCCTGTTTATCTATTCTATATATGCCTGTCAGTATCTGCAAATTTCAAACTCTGAGTCCATTCCCACCCACCTCCCCACTGGCAACCATAAGTTTGTATTCTATGTCTATGAGTCTGTTTTAAATTCCACATATGAATGATCTCATATGGTATTTTTCTTTCTTTTTCTGGCTTACTTCACCTAGAATGATATTCTCCAGAGACATCCATGTTGCTGCAAATGGCATTATGTTGTCATTTTTATGGCTGAATAGTATTCCATTGTATAAATATACCACATCTTCTTTATCCAGTCATCTGTCAATGGACATTTAGGCTGTTTCCATGCTGCTAAGAAACCAATGGGTTAATGATGAAATCAAAGTTGAAATTAAAAAATACTTTGTGACAAAAATGAAAACACAACCACACAAAATTTATGGAATGCAGCAAAGGCAGTGCTAAGAGTGAAGTTTATAGCGATACAGGCCCTCCTCAAAAAAGAACAATCTCAAATAAACAATCTAAGCCACCAGCTAAAAGAATCAGAAAAAGAAGAGCAAAAACATCCAAAAGTCAGCAGAAGGAAGGAAATAATAAAGATCAGGGAAGAAATAAATAAAATAGAGATTAAAAAAACAATAGAAAAATCAATCAAACCAAAAGCTGGTTTTTTCAAAGAGTAAATAAAATCTACAAACCTCTGGCCAAGCTCACAAAGAAGAAAAGAGAGAGCACAAATAAGCAAAATAAGAAAAAAATGGAGAAATTACAACAAATAACATAGAAATACAGAATATCATAAAAGAATATTATGGAAAACTATATGGAACCAAAATGGATAACCTAGAAGAGACAGACAAGTCTCTGGAAACATACAGTCCGCCAAGACTGAATCAAGAAGAAATTGACCACTTGAACAAACTGATCACTAGAAATGAAATCAAATCAGCAATAAAAAAAACCTTCCTACAAATAAAAGTCCAGGATCGGATGGCTTCACCGGGGAATTCTACCAAATATACAAAGAAGAACTCATACCAGTCCTTCTCAAATTATTCCAGAAGATTGAAAGGAGGGAATACTCCCAAACTCATTCTATGAAGCCACCATCACCCTGATACCAAAACCAGGACACTACCAAAAAAGAGAATTACAGACAATATCACTGATGAACATAGATGCAAAAATCCTTGCCAAAATGATGACTTTTAACATGAGTGACTCCACTACCCCTTTCCTAAAGGAAATTAGAATGTAGGTATCTTTTAAATAATGCATTGTTTACTGCATAAAGGAGTTGTGTCCTTTTATTAAGAATTTTGTATTTTATAATCCACACATTCCATACCACCCTGGGCATACAGAAATTGAGACTGAAGTGCCCAAACTGAGGTTGCCTCCTTAAGGCTTGTTAGATGGTGTAACTTGGGGAGAGTCAGTTATGAAATATGGTATCAATAGTAGTTGTAGTAATAAAGGTAACATGTAATAGTAGTGTTTTTGCTAAATATCAACAATATATCAGGCACTGGGTCAATACACGCATATGCTGATCAGGACAAATGTCAGAACTCCTGCTACAGGCTCGATCCTACACAGTCCTCCACAGAGGTGGGCACAGTTGACCATGTGACTCTGACCCTCAGCCACACTCGACTGGCTCAGGGTGGTCACAAGCCCAGTGGCCCGGTGAGTGTCTTCTCACACTACTTTGGGGCCGAACTGGAAAAGGTGACTGCTTCCTCAGATTGTCCCTGGACTTTCTGAGGATCACAAAGAGAATATGGCACTGATGAGAGCTCATGCTTCCAAAACATATAAGCAAAATGAGGAATCAGAAACTGAAGAAACAGAATCCAATACCTGTTAGTTCAGCAAATATTAACAGAGCACTTAAAAATGCACTAGGCAACGTGTTGGGTGTTAGGAGTTTAAAAGTAGGCAAGACAGACAGGTCTTCGCCCTCACAGAGCAGAATTCTACTAGGAAAGACAGAAATCAAAATCCAAAATAAAAATAAAACTATTGCTATAATCTGGGAAGGCAAAACGTATGCCTAGCAGTTCCGTAACTAGGTATAGACTCAACAAGAGTGATGAGATCTTACGTCCACCAAAAGGCACGTACAGTTTTATTCGTAATAGCCATACACTGGAAACAGCCTAAATGTCCACCCAAAGTAGAACAAATAAATGAACTGTGCTATAACCACACAATGGAATATCAAGCCGTCACAAGAAAAAGGAAGAAATTCTTTTAGACACAAGTGCCGGGTGAATCTTACAACATTCTGTTGAGTGAAAGAAGTCACCTACAACAGAGTACCTTATGCATGATTATATTTCTATGAAGGTCAAGAACATGCAAAACTAATCAAAGGTTGAGAGAAGTCAGGGCAGTGCTTATCTCTAGACACAGAGGAGGAAGGCTCTGTGGAGACTGACGTGGGAAGGATGGAGGGAAATCTGGGGTTCTAGTCGTGTTCTGTTTCTTGATACGGGTGATAGTGACACAGATACAGAGATGTAAAAATTCATCGAGCTGTACACTTAAAATCAGTGCACTTTAGTATACTGCAATGCAAAAGCAAGCAGATAAAAATAAACACAAACTGCTTTCTGAAGAAACAATAGTAGCGCTGAAATGGAGGGACGCTGCAGAACAATGACCTGCTTTTAGCAGAGTGCTCTGCAAGGCTCTCTGTGGAGGTGCTGTTTTCGCTGAGACCTGTGGGATTCGAAGGAACTTGCCACAGGAAGATCAAGTGGGAGAGCCATCCAGGCAGAGGGCACTGCAAATGCAAAGGCCCTGGGGCAGGAATGCCCCAAGCATGAGGTGCGACTCAAAATTAATGTGCAAGAAGTGGCCTGAGATGAAGCGAAGAAGCAGGCAGGGAGGGGGCCATTTGGAGCCTTGGAAGCTGCAGGAAGCAGTTTAGGTTTTTCCCTAAGTACACTGGGAAACCACCAGAGGGTTTTAAGTGGGAAAGTGAAATGAGCTCATTTACAATTTGAGAAGCTATCCTTCTGGCTGCAGGGTGCAACGTGGATGGGAAAAATAAAGAGACTAGTGGTGGGAGACAAGTGTCTTGGGGAGGGGGAGGGGAAGTGGCAGATTTGTGCTGGAATCTTGACCTGGCATCAACAGAACTTTCTGGCAACTGATCTTGGGATGATGGCTCTGGCTGGATTGGCTGGGTGGTCCATGGCACCCTTTTCTGAAATGTGGAAGACGAAGGAGAGTCAGGGGTGAGGGTTAGGCAGAATCAATAAAGCCACTTTGGGCATTTTAATTTTGCGACGTCTGTGCTCCAAGTAGAGGAGGAGTTGGATGCATTAGCCTGGAGCTCAGCAGAGAGCATCACCATTAAAATGGGAAGTTCACCTTGGGGCTGGATGTGCTCAGCCGGGGTGTATGCTGAGAGAGGGAGAGAGGAAAGGAGGACCACAAGCAGGGGAGGACAAGTGTGATCATCCCATTGTGACGATGCGAACCTGCGTCATCTGAAAGGGGATTGGGGCAAACCTCACGGTACTCATTCTGCGAAGGTCCTGGGATGTAACTTCCATTTTGAAATGTGCCCTCGTTTCTCTGGGTGTAGCTCCACCACCCCCATCCTTCTACAAATGCTACGGTAAATAAGTCTCTTATTCCTAACAAAAGAAACCAACTTTTAAAAAATTGCCTCATTCTTATTGAAGTTCTGAGATATTAACACGTCCATTTGACAGGTGAGAAGACTTCCTTTGGGGTTAAGAAATGCAGTGTGCATCAAATAGCTACTGAAGTTGTGGCTAGAACTTGACATCAGGTTACTTCCAAAGGGTGTGCACCGAACCATAGAAAGAAGAGACTGAAGGCAGAATCTGGCCATAGTTTATAGCATCAGTGGAAAAGACTGTCTCTGCAGTATGGGAATACAAAAATAGTCCTTGCGTTGACACAGCTGGCAAAGCAGAACCCCAGCCTCAGAGGGCGTGCGGACCAAGTCTGCTGCAGGTGCAGGCATCTGGTCATTCCTGGGAAGAAGGAAGGAGAGTCTCTGAGCTTGGATGGAAGCAAAGGCAAGGCCAGATATGAGGATCCTGAGAGGAACACAGAACAACCATCCAGCCTGAGGACAAAGCGTGTGGAACAGCAGACCCCCAGACCACCCTCCCCCAGGATGGCTCTGTGGGTCTCCCTGGGAAAGCGCCTCTCCCACTCCTTGCTGGCGACAAAATGGTGACTCATCCCAGAACTCGTCCCATGTCCCACATAGAGCACTTCATGCAAATCCATGTGGTGCGTAAAACACGCTTCCTCTTGTGGCGCGTCTAGTAATAATGACCCGGTTCTTCTGTGATCATCAGAAATGTTCAAGTTAAAGAACTCCGTGGGCTGTTTTACTGACACCTGAATCAAGGGTGGCACCATCAGTGTGTGAGACTCGGAGTGGGAACAAACCCAATAAGGAAATCCTTAAAACAAGTTCTGTCTTAACGAGGCTCAATGCACGGCCCTACACACACGTGCGCACGCGCGCACACACACACACGTTCACATTATGTGATACTTTTTAGTAATTAGTTCCATTTTGTGAATTATACCATCCATTTTGATGAAAACTTATATATCTGAACAGCAAGATTTATGGGTGGTTTTCTTTGATTGTATCTGATACCCCATTTACATGAACTTTTTTCTGAGTATTTTGAATTCTAAGAAAAATCAAAACAAGAAAGTAGGTGCGTCAAGACTTCCTCTTTTTCCAGAACACGTCACCCCTTTCTCATGTCATTCTTATTTCTCTTCCCCTTTCCTGCAGTACATGAGCATCCTTTTCTTCAAACTACATCTTCCCTTTCCTGCCCCAAACCCTGGGTATTCATTTCCTGAGGCCATCATAACAAAATACCACAAACCAGGTGGCTTAAAACAAGCGAAATGTATTTGCTCACAGTTCTGGAGACCAGAGGTCCAAAACCAAATTGTCAGCAGGGCTGGGCTCCCTCTGGGACTCTGGGTAAAACCCTTCCTGCCTCGTCCAGCTTCCGTGATGACATTCCTTGATGGTCTTTATCTTGCAGCCATATCCGTCCAGTCTCTGCCTCTGTCATCACATAGCGTTTTCTCTGTGTGTCTGTGTCCACATTTTCCTCTTTTATGGGAACACTGTTCATATTTGAACAAAGGACCACCCCAAAGACCTCCTCTTAACTTCGTTACATCCATGAAGACCCTATTTCCAAATAAGTTCACGTTCCCAGGTACCAGGAGCACCAATATATCTTTTGGAGGGGACGCAATTCAACCATTCAATCTATAACACCCTGTGTCACTTATGCTTAATTACAGTATCAATTCAAATACCCCCTGAATTATGGCTTGAAGTTTCACTAATAATCCACGTACAGAAAGATTAGTAACTAAAATTCCCCTAAGGGCAATTAATCACAAAAATTATCCTTTCAAAACAGAATGTCAGTGTTTTGAGGAAACCCCTGTATTAACATGCATGCTTATCTGCATACACATGTAGTTTCTCTCTCTCTCATTTACTTCTGGGTTTAGGGATTTCATAATAAATTATAATACACATCTTTTGAATTATCACACAAATGTATTTAAGAATAAATTTTATTCTGATTTTGCTCATTTCCATTTAAAATAAAAGAGACTGAGCTGTTTAGTCAATGACATCTGCCACCCGAGGTGACTCCTTGTTTTCCATTCTGATCCTTCTTTCAGCCCTAACAATCTTAAGACCGGAACTTTGTAAGATTCAATGTTCTGTTGGCAGAATGGTGCATCGGTTAAGAGCGTGGACTTTGGGGGCCAGGAGGAGAGACGAAAGTCAGGCTGTCACTGACTCATGGTATGTTTTAGGTTCCATTACTCACCCCCCATCAAGGGTGGTTGTGAAGATAAGATACATGGAAAGTGCTCAGCCCAGGGCCTGGCTCCTAACAGATACTATTTTATTTTATTTCTTCATTTAAATTTTTTTGAAGTGTAATTGACTTACAATGTTAGTTTCAGGTGTACAGCAAAGAGATTCAGTTCTATATATACATACACATATATATTTTCTTTTTTATTGAAGGGTAGTCGATTTACAATGTTGTGTTAATTTCTGGTTTACAGCAGAGTGATTCATTTGTTCATATGTATTCCTTTTCATATTCTTTTTTATTATAGGCTATCACAAGGTATTGAATATTTTTCCCTGTGCTATACAACTGCAACTTGCTGTTACTAGATGCTCATTTAACACTAGCTGGCTGTTAAGCAGCACATAGATGGTGTTCTAATTGATAACTGATCACAACTTTTAAAATATTATCTGTAAGATAGATATAGAAGAAATTCTGTAATTATTTTAAATTTTTTAAAACATGTATTTTTTAAGTTTTGAGCAGGAAAAAGATTTGGGAGCTTATATTTAAGGAGTTTCCAAAAATTTTATTTTATCTTATTTTGTTTCATAGGTCCACAAACATTGAAGACCTTGATTTGGGTGTGATGGTCTAGTATATGACCCTGCCTAGTAAGAGTTTATGAAAAGCATCTAACTTTCATATTAATCTCACTAACAAGGAACTGACTTTTGCTCCGAAAGACTGCAGGATTTGGAGGCAAGCAGACTTGAATTTGCATGTGACATTGGGGAATCACTGAACATTTCTGAGCCTCAGTTTCTTCATCCTGAAACTGGAATTGTTAGGAGCTGAGAAGACTGGAGCTTAAATGCTATGACTCAGATTTTCAGAAAAATAGAATGTTCCTTATTTTCCATAACTGATCTCATTATGTTTGGGAGCTTCCCTATTCCCCTGTGAAAGGGGAAGAAGAAAACTCAGACTGGTCAGCCTGAGTATCTTAGCCCCTTCTGGTTTAAAATATGCTCTCTCAGATTAACTCAGTCACTTCTGAACAAGTCGTCAGTCTTTTGAGGATTTGAGTTCAATTTGGGATTTCTCCCCAGACTCATCAAAATTCTTATTGGACATTGTCCAGGCATCAAGGTGGAAGAAGTGGGTGATGGAGTCACTTTGGGTCCTGGGGCTGCTTCTGGGGTTCTCTCTGGTCTGTGAAGGGAGCCTGAGAGAGAAAACCACGTATCATATGATTCCATTTATATGAAATGCTCAGAGTAGGTAAATCTGTAGAGAGAAAGTAAATTAGTGGTTGAGAGGGGTCAACAGCAAAAGGAAACGGGGGAGGGGTGACTGCTAATGGATATGGAATTACTTTTGAGGGTGATGGAAATGCTTTGGAATTAGATAGCGGTGCCAGATGCACAACTCCATGAAAATACTAAAAAACACTGAATTGTATACTTTAAAAGGGTGAATATTTTGGTATGTGAATTTTATTTCAATTTTTAAAAATCACTCAGGATCAGAATTATACTTGGTGTAGTGTACTATGTTGTTAATTCTTGTGTGCATATTTTATTACAGTTGAAATTCACCTCCTATGGAAAACTTTTGGACGTATGTATGTGAGTTTATTTCTAGGTTTTCTATTCTGTTACATCGATCCTCACTGACTTCATCCCACACTGCCTTGATTACTGCAGCAAACCTTACCATCAAGTACTCATTCCTCCCCATGCTTTTTCATATAAATCTTAGAATAAACTTGTCTTTATCTGCAAAAAAAACTTGCTGGATTTGGTAGAGATTACATTAAATCTGCAGATTAATTTAAGAAGAATTGACATCTTCACCATGTTGCATCTCCCAATCCCTGGACACGTTATGTCTCTCCGTTAATTTAGATTTTGTTTGATTTCTTTTATCAGCATTTTGTAATTTTCAGCATGCAGATCTTACATGTGTTTTGTCAAGTTTATGCCTAAATATTTCATTTTCTTTGACATGATTGAAAACGGCACTTGTGTTTTTAACATCAGTTCCCACAAGCCCATTTTTAGAATTCAGAAAATGTAATTTGTATATGTCAATAATGTATCTGTCAGCCTCACTTAATTCTCTTCGTGATCTTAGGAGTTTTTCCTTTTGTAGATTATTTTCCTATGTAGACATTCACGTCATTTGCAAATAAGAACAGTTTTATTTCTTCCTTTCCACTCTGCGTGCCTTTTAAAAATGTTCTTGCCTTATTGCAGTGGCTAAAACTTCTAGTATTATGTTGCATAAGAGTGGTGAGAGCAGTCATCCTTGCTGGAAGCATCCTTGTTCCCAGTCCTAGAGAAAAAACACTCAATCTTTCACCATTAGGTGTGATGTTATGCATGACCCATTTTTAATCACATTTGGGCAGCACCACGTTGGTCCCGTGTTTGATGTTTTTCTGGGATACGCCCTGGGAAGCAGAAACAAGGCTGCTCCCTTGGGGAATTACCCTCAAGTTTCCCGGTTGTTTTAAATACCATGCCCCTGCCGTATGTCTCCATCCTGCGAAGTTGGAGGAGATGGGTTCACCTGCCACTTATTTCCTCTCTCCTCTTTGTTCCACATGGATAGGACCAGAAGGCCTTCCTTCCTTCCCCAAAGGTAGAGGGAATGAAGCTTCTTTTACATCACATCTTTCTGAATATGACAAAATGTGATATGTGGACTCCTGAGGGCTCTGAGATCCTTTCAGGGGGTCCATGAAACATAACACTATTTTAATAAATACCAAGACACTATTTGCCTTTGAAATATACATATTGACATTTTCACTAATATTGTAAAAACAGTCATGGGTAAAACTGCTAGCACTTTAGGAAAGATCAAGTCAATGGCTCCAAACAACACTAGCATTCATTGTGTTCGTCACCACCAACCACTCACACTAAAAAAAGTCAATTTAATTAAAGAATGTCCTTGATGAAGCAATAAAAATTATGAATGCTATTAAATCTCAACCCTTGAGTACACACGTTTTTAATATTTTATGTAACAAGAAAGGAAGCGCGCATAAAGCACTCCTGCTACTTAACTGGACCACAGCAATGGTCTAAAGGAGCAGCGGCAAATCGGGAGGATTCTGAATGAGTCTCTTTTTTCTTGGAACACCACTGTTACTTGAAAGAATAATTGACAGACGAACTATGGCTATTCTGATTTGCATATTTGGAAGACACTTTCTCAAAAGTGAACAAAATGAGCCTCTCAATTCAAGAACCATTGAGAAGTTGCCAATGATAAAATCTGAGCTTTCAAGTGAGAATTAAAATTTTAGAAATCTTGCATCCACCACTGCGAACTGCCTTCCCAATACTTAGAGACATTTCTGATGCAATGGATGGTATTATTAGTGACTGTGATTTTTAAAAATATGTCAATATTTGAAAGATCTTCATAATTTAGTGACTGAACATTTTCCAAACAACCAATGCATGATGCTGCAAAAGCATACATGAATAAAGATCTCAAAGTACAAAATAAATCAATTGATTTTTAATATAACAGAGAATGAAAATTAATTGATACAGTTTCAGATTCCACGCTGCAACTAAAGTTTAAGAAACTGCCACTTGCAAGGTTCTGGTGCAGTATCAAAGAAGAATTTCACAATAACCTGAGATGGTTATTAATACATTTTTGTCTTTCTCAGCTATATGTGTGTGAAGCTGGATTTTTTTTCATATCCTTCAACCAAAACAGTGGATTGAAATAGAAGTAGAAATGAAAATACAACTGTATAGTTGATTTACAATGTTGTATTAATTTCTAGTGTACAACATAATGATTCATTTATACATAGATATTCCTTTTCATATTCTTTTACATTATAGGCTATTGCAAGGTATTGAATATAGTTCCCGGTGCTGCACAGTAGGGCCTTGCTGTTCATCTATATATAGTAGTGTGTATCTGCAAATCTTCAACTCCCAATTTACCCCTCCCCACCTCCTTTCTCTCTAGTAACCATAAGTTTGTTTTCTATGTCTGTGAGTTTGTTTCTGGCTTGTAAATAATAAGTTCTTTTATGTCCTTGGTTTTTCTGTTTTTTTTCAGATTTCATATGTAAGTGATATCATAAGATATTTTTCTTTCTTTCTGGCTTAATGGACTAAATGTCCATCGACAGATGAAAAACCTTCTTAATTGTAATTTACAAATCTGTTAACTATTGATAGACCTGACACAGAGAAACAGCAACTCTTTGGGTGTAGCAATAATTTATAATAGCACAAGGGGTCCTGAGACCAAAAAGTTCGAGGACTTTCTGGTCATTAGGACAAGTTTTCTCATTTTGGTTAAAGGGACACTTTGGGTATTTATCAAATTCTTTTCTCTCTACACAAACCTAGCTTTCAAGCCTGTTGTCTCATTTGAGTTTGACAAATCTAAATTTGCTCCACCAAGCTGAACAAATTGCCTTTGTTTTAGGCAGTATCTGCCTTCACCTAAGGTAATAAAAGTCTCCAATTCAATCTGTGGGAACCACCGGGCAAAACAATTTGCAAAGAATTAAAACAAAAATACTTTGGTTGACCGTATCAAAAATTTAATCCTGATTACATAAATATTAAATGGGATTTGTAGCTTTAGTAACTGGGAGAGTATGTTGTAGGGGGTAACTACTCAATTCATGTGGTTCCTCTCTCCAGGCATCTTTTTCTAAACAAGATACAGATCTAAATTCAACCAAGCAAAATAGTACTGAGATTTTCCCAGAGCACGAACTATTCCAGGCACTAAGAGTGGCATTTCTTAAATCACTGCCCAAGAAGTTTTTATTAAGTAATTGAAATGTACAAGGTGCTTAGCTAGTGAGGCGCTAGCCAGGAACACAAAGACCATTAGAACACAAACACTATTTTATATGCTCCGGAACAGTGGTTTTCAATCTTGTTTATACATCGGGCATGCCTAGGGAGTGTTTGAAAAGTACCAGTACCTGGGCTCCACTCCAAGAAATTCTGGTTTAAATGGCCCAGGGTGTGGTCTGGACACCAGTAGTCTCTAAAATTCCCCACTGGGTTTTAACGGACAGCGGGTGGGGAGCTATGGACTCAAACTTTAGGGTGTCAAGTAGACACACTTATACTTCTTCATTTGTTCAGTTACTCAGTGGATATTCAATGAGCACCTACTATGTTCCAGGTGCTCATCAAGGTGCTGGGGATGTAGCAGTGAACAAAACAAGGCATCTGCTCCCTAGAGGCTGACGTTCTCCAGAGGACAGACAGACGCTACATACATAAACACATAAATGCATGCCGTCAGTGATAAGAGCTCTGAAGAGAAGTAAATCAAAGTAAGAGACTAAAGAAAGAGTGCGTGGATGAAGGTGCTCTTAAAGGTAGGGCCATTCAGAAGTCTGCTCTGAGAGTGGCCTCAAGGCACAGAGAGAACTAAGGAAGTGAGGAACGGATTCCTGCAGCTTCGTGAGGAGGGCCATGCCAGGCAGAGGGAGAGACAGTGCTGAGCCCTGCAGTGGGAGCGTGCTTGGCAGATTCCAGGAGCAGGAAGGAGGCAACAGCTGGAGCAGAGCAGAGGGGGTGGGCTGAGAGCAGCCTTGGTGGGGACTCTGCATTCCATTCCAAGTGAGACACTAGGGCACTGGTGAGTTCTAAGCAGAGCAGGAACGCTCTCTGGCATCAGCTTTAAAAGATCACTTGGGAAGAGACTGTAGGAAGCAGCAGGGGAGGATGGAAGCGGGGAGATGCGTTAGGAAGCCATTGCAGTGAACCAGGTGAGATACGGTGGAGGCTCAGGCCAAGGTGGGAGTATGAGAGGTGATGGGAAGTGGCTTTATCCCAGACGAGTTGTAGTGAGGAAGCTGGCAGGGCTGGGCTTGGGAGTGAGAGGTAGTGGAGAGTCAAGGATGGCCTTCAGGCTTTCTGCCAGGTAGACGGAAAAGTGTTTTCTCCAATTTATGAATGAGAAACTGAGGTCAAAAAGAAGGTAACTGAATAAGGCAAGAGCACAGAACTGATAAAGGACATCTTCAGCCACTTACCACCCACCAGTTCTTTAGACTCCAGGTCCAGTCCTCCTATTTTGTCAAATCGTGAGGCCACAGTGATGTCTAAGGGCAAATCTCACTTTCTTGAAGTTTATCATCTCGCGGTGCAGTCGGAACCTAGAGGTAAACACTAAGCTTGAATTAACAGTACAGACTACCATGTGCTAAGTGCTGTATGAGTGGGAGAGGCCATTGTGCTTTTTGGGACCCGAGAACAGAGTGAGCGTGGTGACCTGGGAGAGATGGGATGGGAAGAATATAGAGAAAGGAAGGTGTCAGTGAAGTCGTTTCAGCGAAAACCATCATTGCTCATAGAGTAAAGGAAAGGAGGCTGATAGATGTACATGTCATTTCCAAACATCAAAGTATCAAGCTATTTGGTTGGACCGAAGGGTCTGAGTATGTGCTGGAGGTAGGGGTGGGTGGTAGGAAAATCAAGGAATTAAACAGGGGGTTGAGAAGATAATTTAGGACCAGATTAGAGGAGACAATAAGTACTCACCAAATAGTGAGTGAGCATGTAGCCTCTTATTAGAGATAAAAGTGATTAGAAAAATATTAATGTGATTTTATTTGATAATTAAGCTTATTAGGAAAGCAATAATAAAATCTTCATTAAAACAGGTCAAGAATATAGATCTAATTTAATAACAAGCTGGATTAATCGGCTAGTCCTTAGAAGAAGTTTCATAATCGGGAGAGCCTTTGAACTTGTTGGGTAATTATTGTCAATAAGAACAGAGATCCCTTTGAAATAATAAAGACATTAAAATAAGGTGTAAAAGCAGTTGAGTGGCTTCCATGTGCACAAAGCAACAAAACAGCTTCGGGCCAAATGTGTGCCTGGCCCAGGAGAGGCGGGAAGCAGAGTTGTGTCTGACCACCTGGAAGGCTCTAGAATATTTTCCTTTGTTTTGTGGGTGTGGCTAAGACAGAACAACTGGGAAAATATTTGTATGGCAAAACTCTCTCCGTAATGCCTAACTGGTTTGGGGAGCTGGAAGGGTGTGTACTCAGTATGAATTGGGGGTATTGACTTAGGTCCTCAATCCATCGTAGTGATTAGGTAGGGCATTAGGCAGAGACTGAGCCGGGAAAGTTGTCTAGATATTTCAGTGTGGTTTTCAGCCCAAGAAGGAAACATGTTTTTAAGTCAAAATTGAAGACTACTAGAGAAAACGGTGGCCATACTGAGTATGTTTAAAAGAGAAAAAACATGAGTATGATCCTCTTTGGCCTTTGAAAATATATGAACTTTTGATATGTCTTCTGCTGCTTGAGTGGGACGTTTGGTCAATGTGAAGGACGGGGTTTAGAACTGGAAGTATCTTTAGCCATTTAGAAGGGCTCAGAGACAAAGAAAGTGACCTTCAACAAGGTGAAGAGTAGGAACAGGGTGAAAAAGAAGAACTGGCCAATTTTGACATCTGCTTTGTCTAATACACTCAGGCCGTATTATTACATGTTAAATATGAATACATCTTCAGTTTTCCACGGAGGGTCTTGAAATTTTTAAAAATAACCTGAAATTATACAGAAACAGCAGAAAAACAAAGCAAAAACAGAAAAAAAAAAGATGATCATTGAACTAAATAAGCATGAGATGCCAGAGATACATGGCTATGTGTAGATGAGACAAAAGAGGGACCCAAGTGCATTACTTATTTCTTGGGACTCCGAGCTCTGTGGGTAGAAGGGAAGAGATGAGAGGGTTTGGATCCAGGTATGATGAGTGGGAAGGGAGTGGGTTACTCTGCCTCCGTGTTTGTGGCACAGCCTTTCAGGATGTGTCGGAGAAAGAGCAACCCATCAAATGATGTGTTTCTTTTCTGAAGACTAGTTCCATCTGCGGGTGGTCAGGGGAAATGGACTGAATTGCAGCTTTGAGGGATGAGGGGGTATGAGTAGGAGGGATGGGAGGTGCAGGGCCATCCCACTCATCTCCTGGGTGCTGTGGAATCTGGGAAGATGGTTAGATGTGGAAGAAGATCTCATTTCCAGTCCAGCTCTGCCACTTGCTTGCGATGTGACTGTGGGCAAATTACTAAATCCCCCTTTTCCTTTAGCCCTTATTTCTAAAATGTGTATAATGAACACTTCGCACTGTGTGTGTGCTTTGCTTTGTTTCATTTTATTGGCACGGAAGTGTGCGAGAGAGTTTTAAGTAAGGGTGTGTGAGTTAATCCTAATAAAAATCAAAGCACGACACATATGGGAGGTACTGTTGTTATTATTTTTGGTAGTGGTGGTTTTGATGGGGTGTGGGCTGACCTTATGATCCCCAAGACTGGTTTGGCACCGACTGGCAGAGCTCTGCCCTTTCTTCACACCCATCTGCTAGCAATGGTTGCGAGAGGGCAGATTGATTTTGTCTTCTGATTTTTATTGTGAAGGTCAAGAGGCTGAAAGATGCCAGGGATATGGGAAGCTGTGAGGACCACTTTTAGGTGAGCTTAAAGTTGTCTGGCTTTCTGGTCTGCTCGTCAGGACATAAAGTCATTTTGTTTATGTCCGATGGAGAAAATAGTCTACTCTAAGTCTCAGCCACAAATGTCTGATATCCTTCCTGTTCTTAAAACTCACAGTGTTGGAATAAATAGAAGAAAATGCATAATGTTTCTTTGCATTCAGAACAGAATCAAATGATGACTTTACTTAAATTTTACTTAAGGGATTTTGCTGTGACACAAAGAATAATTTCTTGGTGTTTTGCTTGAAGACCCTACAGTGGATTCCTCAGAAAGATAGCTTATCTGTCCAGAATATATTTAAAAGTAGGGCAAATTCCTACCTAACTTTAAGGAGACAGATTCCATTTTATTTCTGCTAGTTTATTATATTTGGCCTGTTAGTATAATCAACTTTTTTTTTTCTGACATAAATGCTGCATCATTAAATTGCATCCTCATTAGAATGTAACCAGGTCTGGACTACAACACAGTCTAAGGTCATATTTGACATATATGATATGGTGGAATACACAGGCCACACAAAACCAGACCGCATGTACTATGGTTGAAGAATAAAATTCAACATACTCATCATTTGCGAACATTCATCAAAGGACATATTTGCCCAAAGACATCAAGCAGGCTCATAGCTTCCCCCAAATCTGCCACAGATTAATACAGATATCTCATATTTTGTATCACAATTCCTATTCCTTATCATAACCCACAGTAGTGAAACCAAAAATAATTTTGGTCATAATCCATCTTTCTCGCTATGAAAAGGCATTATTTGATTTATATTCTGAAGAAGCAACTGGTCATGAGTGATATCAACTTACTCAAAAAACTGAAGTTACTCTTTTTGAATCCATTAACAATTCTATGATAGTGACTGTGAAAGTTAATTTTATATGTCAACTTGAAGTGTGTTTTTGAATGAGATTAGCATTTAAATTGGTGAAGAAAAAAGCAGATAGTGCTCGAAAATGTGGGTGGGCCTCATGCAATCAGTTGAAGGCTGAACTAGAATAATAGAGCAGCTTCTCTGAGCAAGCAGAAATTCTTAAGGAGGCTGCCTTCACACTTCAACTGCATCATCAACTCTTCTGAGTCTCTAGTCTCCTGGCCTTCGGACCAGAACTTGGGGCACTGGGGCTTTTAGAAAGCATAAGTCTCTTTCTGGTCACAGTGAGGCTCTCTGGGCTCCCAAGGTTGTGTCAGCTCTGATGCCCACTGTGCGTCCTGGGGTGGCCCACCCCCCTTTCCTGGGGTTATCATCTGTAGACTGAGGTGAACAGTACCACCTGCCATCTCAGTGATGAGTTGTGAGCATTTACTAGATAAAGCTTGTAAAGTACTTTGAAGATGAGAAGGGTTACACCCACGCTGTTTTATTGTTATATCTTACACTTGATTATATTCTTCCTAAAAGATCTCCACAGAGATTGGTGCACCCTTGAGTTTTAGTGGCTGGTTTCTGTGGTAGATTTTATATCTCAATAAAAAGACTATATAATGCTTTGATTGTTTGGGATGATTTTCCTAGACATCAAAGACATGATTTCTAAAACCTCTAAACCAGTTTCTTTTTGCTTCTCTTACATAAGCTAGGACACCACCCCTCTTCCAGGGATGCTATACATTAACCTATAGAGCTTTCTGGACCAACTGAAGATGAAGGATGGTTGGCTCTTCTCTCTTCTGTTGATTGCAGGAGATAATCCCTGACTCAAGGTGATAGATCTATTATTAGTTTGAGTTATCTTAATTTTTCCCTAAATTATGAAGAATTTTCTTCCTCATTTCAGAACCTGAGGCACAGCTGAGAAGCAGTATGTTACTCATCACAAAAGGGCATAGATTCAAGACCTTTACACATATAAACCGAAGTTGTTCATTTTCCCAGATATTGTTTAACAATCTGAATATGTATGTGGCAATCTTTGTTTCCCAGATGTATATTAATTCTTGCATTTTTTCCTTTCAGTGAGTGCCAGTAAAAAGAAGAGGGAGCTAAAAGAATGCTTCTCTGTATGATGAAGAAGACAGGAGGGGTATGAAAACATTTGCAAAACCATTCCCAGATTCTCACATTCCCAGGGGCAAAAAGCAATGAAACTTTGGAGCAGACAGTCCCACGGAGGCCACCTAATTCCGAGCATTAACCAGAACCAACCCGCACCTCAACTGCTCCCTCGTGTTCTGCCTGTGCTTCTCTTTCTGCCACTGTCAATTCAAATTCCTTGTGTTCCTGACACTGAACAATTTATCAGGGGAAAGACTTACCAGGGCCAACAAGCAAACATTAATAAAAATACTAATCATAAAATCATGCCTTTAGACATTGATTTGGCTTCAGGGAAGGAAAGGACATCATCTGCAAGGACTTGTTCCTAGGTTGAATTATTTCAAAATGACTCTAGTTACACATCATAGTTGTCACCAAAGACTGGTTCCACTTAAACTGAAAAGTGCAGACGGCATAATGTTAGATTTCTACATGACATAGAATTGAGAAGGGAAGTTAGTCTGGTAGATGGTACAATCTGGATTCTGGAATATCTCAACTGGCCATGGTGATGCGCTAAAACCAATGAGGTGAAATCTACCAGGGAAAACAAAGAAAGCCAGCATTGATATTCAGAAAATGAACCACAAAGATACAAAATGGAGAGATCTACTTAAACTGAACTTTTTTGGGAAAAGGGACTTGGTTGAATGACAGTTCCGTTCAGGTTAATGTGACTGGGTTGACAAAAAAGCTAATGCATTACAGACTGCATTATAAAATTTATACTGTTCGTATCAACAGGTTTAATAATATAATTCATTCACCTGCTTTTTCATTCAATGGTCATGCAGGATATAGGAAGCAGTAAATGTCCAGCCTAAAGAACAGAGTCACCATGCAGCTTATGCTGTTGTAGGAATTCAGGATCTGTATTTCAGACTTTCACTTTTCTCCAAGAAGATTTTGAAATTTAGATTGTTAAGATAAAAAACCCCAGTTTCCAAACACGTTGAATTTTTAAAAAAATAGCTGTACCTAGCTGACTGACTTCCCATTTTTACCTCTGACTCAGACATATTGTCTGGATCTTAGGAGAAAGATTTTGGCTGGTGATAGATGTTTGTGTTTGTTGTTTTATAAATCATCTTATAAGTGGCAGTTCAATCAATGAAAGCGAACATAATCACGAGGAAGTGTATATAGAACAGGAAGTTAAAGCTTTATGCCTGTTTTATTTTGGCGTAACTATATATATATATATATATATATATATATAATTGATTTTAATTTATCTACAGATCTTCCTTGAATTTCAATGGGGTTACATCCTGATAAACCCATCATAAGATGAAAATATCATTAAGCCAAAAATGCATTTAATACACCTAACCTATCAAAGATCACAGCTTAGACTAACTAGCCTATCTTAAATGTGCTCAGAACACATATGCTAGCCTACAGTTGGGCAAAATAATCTAATGCAAAGCCTACTTTATAATCAAGTGTAGATTATCTCATGTAATTTATTAAGTACCATACTGAACGTGAAAAACAGAATGGTTGTGTGTGGGTGAGTATACTGGTTGTTTACCCTTGTGATCATGTGGCTGACTGGGAGCTGTGGCTCGCTGCCACTGCCCAGAATCACAAGAGAGTATCACACCACATATAGTTAGCCTAGGAAGAGATCAAAATTCTTAGTGTGGTTTCTACTGAATGTACATTGCTTTCGCTACATCCTAAAGTTGCAAAATCAAGATGAAGCATCCTACAGGCAGGAACCGTCTGTAATGACTTTGTAGCTACACCACTTT
This sequence comes from Vicugna pacos, assembly GCF_048564905.1. NCBI lineage: Eukaryota > Metazoa > Chordata > Mammalia > Artiodactyla > Camelidae > Vicugna > Vicugna pacos. The sequence goes on along the minus strand of NC_132987.1, from coordinate 115,885,412 downwards.
GCATTCCTTTTTAGTTGTTGCTCTAAGGACTACTGTACATATTATTAAATTTTCACATTCTGCATACAGTTAATATGTCACTTCATGTGAAATACACAAACTTTGCAATTATATAGGTTCATTTATCCTATCCTTATGCTATAGTTGCTGTAAATATCATTACTTACATGCTTTACAAATCTCATAGTACAAGGTTGTCATTTTTCCTTTAGTCTTTTTAATTTACCCACGTATTTACTATTTCTAGTGTTCTTCATGCCTTTCTGAAGAGAAACTTTGTATCAATTCCCATCAGTCTGAGTAACTCCTTAAAGCATAGTTTGTAGTGCAGATTGTTGGCAATATATCCTTAATTTTTATTTAATTGAACATGGCTTTATTCTGTCTTCATTCTTAAATATTATTTTCATTAGATACAGGCTTCTAACTTGAAAGTTTCTTTTTTTCTAAAGTCATTTCAACAGTATTGGTCCATTGCCTCTGTCTTCCACAGTTTCTGATGAGAACTTAGCAGTCATTTATACTGTGGTTTCACTGTATCTAATGCATCATTTTTCTCTGACTGCTTTGAGAACTTTTTTGTCATCTTTGGTTTCCTTTACATTAACCATGATGGGCCTCACTGTGATTTTCTCTGGCTCTTCACTGAGTTTGCTGAGCTTCTTGAATTTATAATTGTCTCAGCAAATTTGAGAAATTTTCAGGTATTACTACTTCAAATATTTCTTATAGCCTGTTCTCCCTCCTTTCTCTTTCTAGGATTCAAATTACATATGTGTTAGGACTTTTGATTGTGTCCCACAGGCAAATCTTTTTCCTCCCTCTTCTTCAGACTATAACTGTATTGATCTATCTTCAATTTCACTGGCTTTTTCTTGTCTCGTCTCCTAGTTGTTAACCCCATCCAGTCAATTTTTTACTTCAGGTATTGTAGTTTTCAAGTTTGCTTTGCTATTATTTACAGTTTCTATTTTGCTTTTTTTCCCATTTATTACGCATATATTTTCTTTATATTTTGGATTGTAGTAAAATATTTACTTTAAAATCTTTGTCTGCTAATTCCAATGTCTGGGCTATCTTGAGGTCAAATTCCATTAAGTCTTTTCTCTTAGGTTTGTGTTATGATTTCTTCTTTCTTTGTATGTTTATTAAGTTTGCTTTGTATGTCTAGTAATAACTGGACATTGTGGAAAAATATACTTTATAGACACTGGATTCTGTTATATTCCTCCAAAAAGTATTCATTCTTCTGCTTTGAGCAGGCAGTTAATTTGGTCAGAACCGAATTCCAGGTTTGTTATCCCTGTGGTGAACAGCAGCTGAAATCTATGTTTTCTTCCTTTAGACTCAGCTGAACTACTTGGACTCTGCCCTGTGCATGCATATTCAAAAGATCATTCAGAGATATAGACAGAATTTATACATAAAATCTTGCATATAATTGTCTGGCTGTCTCTTGTTTGATCTCCCTGAAATGCACCTGCTGGTTCTTCAAGCCTGTAAAACTACTGCTTCTTATCCAAGTCTTAATTGCCTGACTGGGACCTCCCGTCTGGCAAAAACAAAGCAAAACACTGTAAGAAGCAGAAGACATATCAGTGCCATTTCCTTCTTCCAAATACCCATTGCCTCTCAGTCTCTGCCTTCCTTTGGTGTCTTTCCAATGTCTTTAGTAATTGATATATTTATATTTTGTCCAGAATTAATATTTGTTAACTGTGATACAGTTTGTATGACAGAAACTACTTTGTTATTACCAGAAGCAAAAATCCCAGATGAACAGAATGTGAAGTTGGGATAAATCTCTCAATTCAGGCCTGCTAGGCAAATTGACCACAACTGGGCTAACTGTTCACAGTGGTCATCTGGTCTAGGATTCCTTCTCTCTAGAGCTCAGACCACCAGATACACTGTAACCTACATTTAATCTTCTCAACTAAACTGGTAGTACATAAACAACTAGCTTCCTAACTGAGACCCCCTACCTCTGGAGTTGTTTACCCCACATCTACTTTCTGCACTTTCATGGAAGTGATCTATATAAAAACAGATCATATCATATCACTGCCTACTTAAGAATTCTTCCATGGCTCCTATATTTGCCTATAGAAGAAAACTCAAATTTCTTGGCAGGACTTGTAAGGTCATATGAGACTTGAAATCCAAACATTTTGCCTTCTCTATAGTTATTTTCTCACTCCTTTCCTACCCCCGACTCCCACCAAGCACACTGTGCTCTTAGGACCATCAAATCTTGCTGCTCTATGATCACCTGCATTTTCACACTGCCACATACTTGCAGTTAACATCATCTTACCATGTGTTATTCATCTCTTTAGCCATTTGACGTTATATTTTATAATTACATGATAGATTTATCATATTGCGTTACAGACATTATTTTATAATGTCTACTTAACATTATAATACAGATCTGTATTTTATTTATGCTTTTTATTATTACATGTCTCCCACATTGGAAGGGTCATGAGGCCAAAGACTTGGTTTGGTTCACAGTAAGCTCTCCACTCTTCAGAGGAATGCGTGGCTTACAATAGGCATTTCCGTAAATGTTTATTGGATGAATACTGCTCTTGTTGGCTAGGATTCTGTCTCACTATCTGCCCAAAGCCAGCTAACAAAGGCATTCTGAGAACCCAGCTCAATTTTTAGCTTCCCTTTGGAATTTCTTCTCAACATCCCCTCACCCATATATGATAAATTACTCAATTGTCATCCATTTTTCCATATAATCTGTCTTCCTTATTTCCCTTTCTCTGCCTATTTCTGCCTATTTACCACTACGCCATAGTGTTAAAGCCAGATTACTCATGAATTGACTTGTAATCTCAATTCTCTGTGCAAGTCCTAGTTCCCTTCAGAGTGACTGCCCTTCTGGCTTGGTCCTCCATCTGGAGAAAAGCCCTTTTGTTCCCATCCAGTCCGTAGATAAGGTCAGAGACAAACTTGCGTACACCAGTTCTGAATACATGGGATTTTGAAAATTATAAGTGAGATTTTTTGACATCTTGGGAAAACTGATATTTTGTTCTTATTCTAGTAGCCTTAGGTATGAATTGAGAAATTACAGGAAAAACTGCTAGGTGGTTTTAGGGCCCTAAATCAAAGCATTCTTTTGTATTTATTACTTTCTAATATTTGCAGGCCTCCTCAGGATTAAAACTCCACGCCTATTTTTTTTTATATGAGTTTCTGGTAAAATATGAATCAATGACTTGGAGATTAATTACATATATTCACTCATTCAGTAACCAAGGATTATCTTAGCAGTTGGAGAATAAGCTCTCTGTGACTCAAATCTATAATGAATTGGAGTGAATAACATGGTGAGAGGTAAATTAACTCAAAGCACTCAGTGAACATGGAATAAGGTTTCTGTTTACCACTCAGAGAAAATATTTGTGTGTTGAATTGTGTTGAAAGAAATCTGTAAGTCTGCGGTTACATCATCTTCATCATAAAAGGAGGTAAGAACCATCCTGTCTGTAGGCTCCTCTGAAATCTTTCAAGAAATAAAAATAGTAGGGTAGGGGGAGCTTTCAAAATGAAAGAAACCTCTTTATCCTATTGATCTATTTTCTAACTCTTGATAAGCCCTAGGAACCTGGATTGCTATTTTATCACTGCCCACAAGATGGGAGACAAATGCTCCCAAGAGAACAAGTACACAGTCCTCTTCTTGATGACTCTGGTAATATAAGAGGTTTTGGAAAGTGTATACAAGTGCTTATGCACACAACAATGTACATATAAATCACAGACTTCCCCTGAAATGAAATGCTGAGGTCACGTGGGCATATTTCAGCCTTTAACTTAGACACTTAGGCTGTATGCCCAGCTATGACCCACAGCCCATGTTTATAAAGTCAAGCTAATTTCAGTTGTTAGTATCAGTTACCATCATTCCAGATTTAAAACCACCAGCCCAGTGCCCTTCTCTGAGTTCTTGCAGCCCCTGGTAGCTGTACCAGGCATTTGGCACTTTTATGCACACGCCCTCATATTGTTCCTGGACCATCTATTTAAACAGGCCTTTTCTCTTCATTTTATTACAAATTCTTGAATCCAAGGATCATGTCTGATATTTCTCAGAATCCTCGTTAATGTCTAGTCCAGAAGCCTGTTCTAGCAAATGCTCCAAAAAAGTTGTTGATTGATTCAAAATGGATTTTCAATTTTATGAAAAATATTTTTAGAGTAAAGGAAATATTCACTTTCATGTTTGGAAAATAAGATGATTATGTTTTTTTAAAATAAAGTGGAAATGGGTGACATCTAATGGGCTGCAAATTTCCACATCAACACGTGATTTCAATATAAAATCCCAGCCCAACTTCAGGAGTAAAATAATAAGAGGCAAAATGGACAGAATATGACAGATTGGGTTTAGTATTGTCACTTCTTCAAAATGTGTTTGCACCATAATCAATAGGAAAAAAAAAAAACATAGCTGGCAGTTTTCTTTGAGAGGAGGCATGTGTGTTTTCTCTCTTCCCTCTCTCCGTCCCTCTCCTCCCACCCCACCTTTTCCCCTTCTGAAACTGAGTCAGACCAGCCATATTTCCAGTTAGAAGTTGGCACTGGAGCCCAGCAGCTGTTCAGAAATGTCCAAGTGGACAGCAAATGGCGCTGATGGAGTTAACGGCAGTGACTCACTTGGGACATTTCACAGCAGGTCAGCTGAAACCATGCCTTGCTGTAAAGAGAATTTAGTCCTGCTGGGCAAGAGCCCAAGAAAACTCGCTCAGGCTGATAACAGCCCAGAGCCTCTTAGTTGCCACTGGTTGCTCTTGGTGTTCTCAGTTTTCACAAATTTTTTTTTAAAGGTGAATTTTTTTCTAACGCAATCATGAGCAGTGATGGGAAGAACAGGCTGAGCAGCTGTCGGCTGTTTGAATTCACCGAGGGGAGGGTTGGTATCTGGAAACGCTCAACGCAACTTGTCTTGCAAGCTTTGACGATGACTTTCACATATAAAATTATGGGTCAGGAGCAGGAAGCTGAGTACTGTTCATGCCAGTAAGTCTAATTCGGCCGATGTAAGATTTGGGGGATTTCAGAAAGGTTTCATTCATCTAGGAGTACTTTTCTACAAAATATTATGATAGTTTTAAATTTACTCAACTGAGCAACAGTGAGCAACAGTAAAAACAAAGCAAAGTCATCCAAACCAAAAAAAAAAAAAAAGAAAAATAGAGCATGCTTATATTTTGTGAACTTCTACAACATTTTCCTTAACACAGAAGGGAATGTATAAAAATATGGTTGAAGCTGCTGTGTGTTGCTGCATTATAAAATATGATACAAAAGAATAATAAAGACCTGTTTGGAGAAAAAAACATGATTACCTGAAATAATACCTCCTTGACACAAGACCTATTTTTTTTCCCAAATTATTTTTTAAAAACACTGTTAAGGCAAATATATTAGGTTTGTTCTTTATAGGTAGAAATTTAACAGATAAGGAATAATGATTACTGATATTAATGGTCATTAGAACTAAACTTTATTTCTCTTAAATTCTGGCATGAGATCATGGTTTCCTCACTGAGATGAAATCTTGTTTCCACTTATTTGGTAGAAAAGTCTGATTTGGTGATTTGAGTTCACACAGTCAAGTTCCTTTTCATGATTGGACCCAAAAGCTGGTTCTGATATTTTCAGACCAGGCTGAAGACAGAATTAAAAATGAATTAATTTTGTTTCCCAGGAATAGAATCTTTCCATTAAATAGAGTTTGGTAAAATAAATCACTATCAACCCGTGTAGCTTTCTAGGTACTTTAATGGACTGAACAATTTTCAGGTGCATAGTTTTACATGCATTAAACAATTTTTTTCAGCTCAGCTCCTTGGCGAATACGTATTCTAATTTCAAAGGAGAATAGTTGCTCACTGTATTTTTATGGAGGACTGTGGGTGGGAGAGTTTCGTTGCTTGCCCACTGCCTACCTCATGGTAATGCTTAATAAATATTGGTTGAATTAATTAATTTTGACCACAGGAACTGGAAGGATGGCAAGGAGTGTCATCTCTTCTTGGTGAAAGAGCAGATTAGTCATTTCGAGCAAGTAGAAGAGGAGATAGGATTTTAGCGTGATTTAAATCCAGATTAGTGGAGCCATTAGAAGGCAGGTGGCAGGGAGGGGATGGGAGAGCGGAGACAGTTGTAGGAATAAGTTTGTGTCGACCTGGGCTGAACTCCTTTCTTCACGTGGTATCAAAGCGAAAATGCCAAGCGAAAATGCCACCACAGGAAAAATGAAAATGAAACAGGGCATCAGAGTATCGATGGGGTCGAGAGGGATGAGCATGGCTTCAGTGACAGAAACAGGTGCCTCAGAAGAATGTAGCGCTTTGCTTCTGTGGCTTCTGTCCTGTTATTAGTCTCCATCCTGGTGTCTTCCTTTCTCATCTCTCCTTCGCTTTCACCTGAAATGGGATGGCCGAAGAAGAAAGACTGGTTAAATGTGAGAAACTCTTCAGCGTTCTCCCAAGGGTGTCTGTTTTCTCTCCTTCCAGCCTGTTGATCTTTTAGATCCAATTCTGACCACTAACTTTATCATCTTACGATGATGATCGCTAAATGGAGAATGGCGTTGCTTGTCACCGGCGAGAATGAATTGCTCCAGATATATACACATATATGAAGACATATTATTTTAATCTTTAAAAAAAACAGTTCTATTTCTCTCTATACATCTATGAAATATATGTATTATACATACACATGACGCATATATATAACATATCATATATAATTTTATAATATTTTATATCTATGGGGAGACAGAGAGAAAGATAAGAAAATAGACTGAAGTTTTTACCTTGTAACTCTTCTGTGCATAGCTTTACTTTTTCTTCAGGCACATTTTTAAAGGCTCCTATTTGATATATGTCTTTTAAGATATTTAATTTGAGGTGAGTAATTTAGCATCAAATAGTACCTGTTTTAATCCTACTGAGGGCAAATTGAATGATACTGTTCATCACGATGGATTAGTAGCCACTGACTAGGTCTTTTTTTGGAGTTACCACATGGTTGAGAAGTCCCAGTTCCATATTAATGTGTAGAAAGGCTTATCTCTTGATAGAAAGATGATAGTTGGATAGACAGATAATAGATAGATGGATACAAACACACATGTGCTGGCACTACACATACACAAATACCAAAGGCAAAAAAATGACTCTGATCTAGGGGATGTTTATAACAGGATATCTGTATGTTTATTTAAATTGTTTAAAAAGCTGAACTTAGAGTCCTTCAGCTCCTTTTTTCTTGTTTTATTACCTTTTTTTCCACGCAAAATGAGACCAGAATCTCCTCCGTGGAAATCAGCTGGGCATTCATCACGTGTGTATCAAGTGAATTCACTTTACAGCAGCCCCTTTCTTCATGGCACTTCTGGTGTTTGGTAATGCAAACAAGCAGCGCATTGTGTCACTGTCCTGGTAACACTCCTTACGAAAGCCAGGGAGGAATGAAAGTTCGAACTGGAGTTAATAGGACTTACTAATACAAGCCAAAAAATAAAAATAAAAAAAATAAATAATGGGTACCACTCCCTGATCTGGAGGGCCAGCTAATCTCGAGGTATGAAGCAATTCAGACTCCGTGACACACATCTCCCTCCCAGCATTTGCTGTCTCAAGAATGCCCTGCACTCACCATCACATTTTGTCTCATACGCAATCAGAATATTAAGCCACTTGTGAACTGACTTGTGAGATGTTTAGAACATGCTGGAAGAGTTCTCCTTTCCAATGCGAGAAGATAGTGAAATTATCCAACTCTTTAACTGAAAGGGGGGAATAATCTAACCTGATTTCAAGTCATTATTTGGGAAACTGTCCTTATTCACAAAATGTGGCCTTGCTACTCTAATGTTCTTTCTCAAGACCTCATAAAGGAGTTGGGAGGGAAAAGGTCAAAGAGGTTAAATCAAGGCTGAAGGCAACTTGAAGGGTCGTTTCTGAGTGTATGTGGTCTACTTCACATTTTTAATGTGAACAAGGTCTTTCTAGCTACTGTGGTGAACTTCAGTATCTAGAGTCACCAATTTTACCAAATATCTGCTTCATCTTTCAGCACCGTGCCTCAACTGTGCCAGGAAAGCACTTAAAAAGAGGCTCTGGCTGCCTTTGTGAAATGTAAGGAAAAAAGTTAATTTTTACAAAGGCAATCTGACCTGCTAATTATTATTACTATTTTTTAACCAGACACGATTGGAGTTAGAGCTTGCCTAACTACCTGTCTTCAAGCCTAGTATAAATTATCTAGGGTCAGGTGGCTCAAATCTGGAAATCCCCAGGGTTTGGACCCCCACGCCAAGAATGCTATACGTGGTGCAGGACAAAGCACTGGGGACCGCTGGGCGGAGTTGTTGTTCCAAAGTCTATGCATCAATGAGCATCATAAAATTAAGCTCCAGTGGTGGTTAGGACTTAGATAACCTAGTTAGGCTGTTCATTATCAACACTGCTTAATCCAGAGAAGGTACAGCAGCAGTTGGCACCCTGGCTCCAGTCTCGGTTCTGTCATTTACCAGCTGTGATCTGGGGCAACGCTGTCTGTATTTAAATGCTGGCTTCATTTTCTAAGTGGAGGGCTATGGTTCAACTGGGTGACTCGGGGCATCCAAATCACCTGAGGGTCTTATTAATTTTTTTAATTGAAGTATACTCACATACAGTGTGTCAATTTCTGGTGTACAGCATAATGTTTCAGTCATACATATACATACATATATTCCTTTTCATATTCTTTTCCATTACAGGTTACTATAAGATATCGAATAAAGTTCCCTGTGCTATACAGTATAAACTTGTTGTTTATATATTTTATATGTAGTCGTTAGTATCTGCAAATCTCAAACTCTCAATTTATCCCTTCCCATCCCCTGTTCCCCCTGGTAACCATAAGTTTTGTTTTCTATGTCCGTAACTGAGGGTCTTATGAAAACAAGGAGTTTCTGATTCAGTAGGTCCAGAGTGGGGCCCAATGGTCTGCATTTTTAGTAAGTTCCTAGGCAATGCTGGCGCTGCTGGTCTAGTGACCACACTTTGAGAACCACTAACCTAGGGCAACTAACTTAATCTTTTTGTGGCTGAGTTTTCTTCCTTGTAGCATGAGAATGATAATAATGCTCGTGTCACAGTGTCATTTTGAGAGTAAATAAACTAATCTTGGGGGTCTTAGAATTCTGTGCAGCAGGTTGTGTTAATTAAGCATGAGCCAATGTCACTGATGATAACAAAGCCTGAACATACTGTCCCCAGACTGTTTCATGTTTACAGAAGTAGGCTAGCTTTACACTAGAAAACTTTGTATCAAATATGCTATTAAGGAAAACTATCCAACAAGACTGAGTATGTAAGCTTAGGGGAAAAATGCTGTGCCTTTTAGATTTTTTAATAAAAGGACTTTTCCATCATAAAACCTCTTTGGGAACCAGAGACCCTTTGAAGGCTATGGAAACATTCATGGCATTGTGACAGACCTCCGCCCACAGGGATGCTTACACAGGCATGTCCGTGAACTTGTGTTTATGCAGTGGCTGCTTTGGATGCCCAGGTGAGCGGCGCTGGTGTAAGAGCTGCCCGAGTCCGGGGGTGGTGGCTCTTGCAAGAAGCAGTCAGCTCTGCCTTTTCTTCATTATTTTCTGTCTTTTAAATTATGCAAAAATGATTTTCATTCTCTCTGATGACTTACCTCCAAGGAGGGCAGAATGAAAAAGAATTGTGCTCTGTAGTCAACCACCCCGTGTCCCGGGGCCAACCTGGGGCCTTTTAGACAGTGCTGGGCAAGCCCTGGACCCTCTCTGAAGCTTAGATTCTGTAACTAAATGAAAGGGCTCCCGTAGGTAATGTCAAATCCACTTCTCGACTAGATGGTGGCAGTCATCTTAGACGGTAAACACACTGCATGGCTTGAAAACAGAGCCTTCTTTCTCACACACAGTCTGTAATAAGCTTCTCTCCTATCACTGCTGAATTATCACACGTCTTTTTCCTATGATTGAACGCATATGAACTTAGAATATATAGACTCAAAGTGGCCTCTTTTTCGTGGATCCCCTACAATGTTCACCTTGACACTTTGCTTTTTCTGCCTGAGCCGGTTGGGGGCATCTCAGGTTCGTCCTCACCTGGACCATCAGCATATTCTCTCTCACCTCCAGACCTTCATCTACGTACTCCCCACCCGCTGCCCTCACCTGCAACACTCTCCTCCTGACTTTCCCTGCTTTCTAGCAGCTCTCGCCATCCCTCAGTGTCCCTCTCTGGCCTCCCCAGTCTGGCTTTGTCTCATCCTCCAGGTTACAGCTTAGACTTACTTCCTCTGAGAAGCCAGAATTGGGCTAGGGCCCCTCCCCCACCCCATACAGCACCACAGCCCTCAACCCCTTTATCTCACGCTCCTTGACCTGTGACTTTGGAATCAGACACACACGCACTTGCATCTTAGTTCCGTTACTTACTGACTGTATGCCCTTAAGCAAGTTGCCTTGCTAAACCCCAGATTCTTAACCCACATGAAAAGCCAACGAATGCAACTTCCTCATTGGGCTGCCACGAGGAGTAAGTGAAAAAGCACACAGCGCCCAGTTCAGTGACTGTAAATGGCGGCTTCCATCATAACCAGTTCATCATCATTATTAGATAGTCTTTCTTCACTGTAGGATAGTTAAAGTCAACATTTGAAAAGCCTTGGATCATGGTCGAATTATGGTTGAAACCCTGGATATGAAATTGATTGAAAAGAGGCTCCATATGCTGTACGTTAATAGTTAACTCTCTCATGCTTCAGAGTCAGCTGGGGGTCAAATCCTGCCCTCTCCCTCGGTCCCTGAGAGTCAGTCAACTGGTCTGGGGCAAAGGATAGCCTTGTTATCTAAAAAGACTCTGAGATGATTCTAGGGAGCAGCAAGATTGGGAGCCACTGCTTAAGGTGACCCACCAGCACGCAGACCAAGGGCTACGCTTTGCTGGAAGCCTGACCTGCATCGTAGAACGCATACCTGTCTCTTTTATTTAGAAGTGGACCATAGTGGTGCTTTGAGAAAAGTTGGGATGTAGGGCTGTGAACAGACCATAATCTTGACCAACACTCTTGTATGGGTACATAGCTGGGAACTCCACCTCACAAAACATGAGAAAAGTTATCTTGGTCTGGAATTTTGTAATGGCAAAAGTTTTCAAGTGGCCATCTCAGTCATAAAAGTGGCCAAGAAGAGGCTGCATATGCTTACATAAATCTGAAATCAGCTATAAATCATACACTCATTAGTATGATGATTTGAGTGATTGACCAAGGTTAGCTTCAGTCTCCATCCCATGCTGAAAATTGTCAGCCCAATACGATGACTTTTTGTTTCGGCATGACTGACGCTGAACTGATGGTTCTGAGCCTAATTAGCCAACTGGTTGAGCCACTTTGCAAGGATGGTTCCAGTTCTTCATAATACAGCCGAAGCCTCGATGTAGTGCAGAGTAGCTGTCTTCCTATTGGTTATGGCATCTTACAGCTATATCAGGTTGGTTAAATGCATTTGATTTGCCTATGGTACCTGACTTAATATTAGAACTTAATCTGCCAAAAGACAGCTCCAATCCACTGTGAATTTGGTAGCAGCAGTGAGATACAGGGTTTGGGGCAACGTAAGAAGCAGGGGATGGTTATCACACTCATATCAAATAATCCATAGAGCGTCCCAAAGCTAACGGGAGGGCGTGAGTTCTGTAATAAGCCAAACATCACTCTCCATTTTTGTTCATGAATACTGGACCAGAATTTAACACAATCAGCAGTGGACTAAAATCTCACTCTAGTATAAACATTTTATTCTCTCAGATTCACTATTCAAGTTATGTGTATCATCCTATGTAAAGTTCAGGTGTAAAGCACAACCACTCAAAACCTATGGGACACAGCAAAGGCAGTGCTAAGAGGGAAGTTTATAGCGATACAGGCCTTCCTCAAAAAAGAAGAACAATCTCAAATAAACAAGTTAACCCACCACCTGAATCAATTAGAAAAAGAACAACAAAAAGCCCCAAAAAGCAGCAGAAGGAAGGAAATAATAAAGATCAGAGAGGAATTAAATACAATAGAGATTAACAAGACCATAGAAAAAATCAACCAAACCAAAAGCTGGTTTTTTGAAAAAGTAAATAAAATCGACAAACCTCTGGCCAAACTCACAAAGAAGAAAAAAGAGAGAGCACAAATTAGCAAAATAAGAAAGGAAAATGGAGAAATTACAACAAACAAAATAGAAATACAGAATATCATACGAGAATATTATGAAAAACTCTATGGAACCAAACTGGATAACCTAGAGGAGATGGACAAGTTTCTGGAAACATACTGTCCACCAAAACTGAATCAAGAAGAAACTGAACACTTGAACAACCCGATCACTAGAAAGGAAATAGAAATAGCAATTAAAAACCTCCCTACAAATAAAAGTCCAGGACCGGACGGCTTCACCGGGGAATTCTACCAAACATACAAAGAAGAACTCATACCAGTCCTTCTCAAACTCTTCCAGACGATTGAAAAGGAGGGAATACTCCCAAACTCTTTCTATGAAGCCACCATCACCCTGATACCAAAACCAGGCAAAGACACTACAAAAAAAGAGAATTATAGGCCAATATCACTGATGAACATAGACGCCAAAATCCTCACCAAAATTTTAGCAAATAGAATCCAACAACACATAAAAAAGATTATACATCATGACCAAGTGGGGTTCATCCCAGGGACACAAGGCTGGTTCAACATACGCAAATCAATCAATGTAATACATCACATCAACAAGAGAAAGGACAAAAACCACGTGATCATCTCAATCGATGCAGAAAAAGCATTTGATAAAATTCAACACCCATTTATGATAAAAACTCTCGCCAAAGTGGGTATAAAGGGAACTTATCTCAACATAATAAAAGCTATATATGACAAACCTACAGCCAGCATAGTTCTCAACGGTGAAAAACTCAAAAGCTTCCCACTAAAATCTGGGACAAGACAAGGATGCCCACTATCACCACTCCTATTCAACATAGTCCTGGAAGTCCTAGCCACAGCAATCAGGCAAGAGAAAGAAATAAAAGGGATCCAAATTGGAAAAGAAGAGGTAAAAGTGTCATTATATGCTGATGACATGTTACTATATATAGAAAACCCTAAAAGGTCCACACAAAAGCTACTAGAGCTGATTGAAGAATTCAGCAAGGTAGCAGGTTACAAAATTAATGTTCAAAAGTCAGTTGCATTTCTTTACACTAACGATAAATCAACAGAAAAAGAAAGTAAAGAAACAATCCCCTTTAAAATAGCACCCAAAGTAATAAAATATCTGGGAATAAATCTAACCAAGGAGGTGAAATAATTATACACAGAAAACCATAAACTATTGATGAAGGAAATTAAAGAAGACTTTAAAAAATGGAAAGATATTCCATGCTCCTGGATTGGAAGAATCAATATTGTTAAAATGGTCACACTGCCCAAGGCAATCTACAGATTTAATGCAATCCCTATCCAATTACCCAGGACATATTTCACAGAACTAGAACAAATCATAATAAAATTTATATAGAACCATCAAAGACCTAGAATTGCTAAAGCATTACTGAAGAGAAAGAAAGAGGCTGGAGGAATAACTCTCCCAGACTTCAGACAATACTATAGAGCTACAGTCATCAAGACAGCATGGTATTGGTACCAAAACAGACATATGGACCAATGGAACAGAATAGAGAGCCCAGAAATGAACCCACAAACCTTTGGTCAACTCATCTTCGACAAAGGAGGCAAGAATATACAATGGAATAAAGACAGTCTCTTCAGCAAATGGTGTTGGGAAAACTGGACAGCAGCATGTAAAACAATGAAGCTAGAACACACCCTTACACCATATACAAAAATCAACTCAAAATGGATTAAAGACTTAAACATAAGACAAGATACAATAAACCTCCTAGAGGAAAACATAGGCAAAACATTATCTGACATACATTTCAAAAATTTTCTCCTAGAAGAAATAAAAGCAAGAATAAACAAATGGGACCTAATGAAACTTACAAGCTTCTGCAGAGCAAAGGAAACCAGAAATAAAACAAGAAGAAAACCTATGGAATGGGAGAAAATTTTTGCAAGTGAAACCGACAAAGGCTTGATCTCCAAAATATATAAGCAGCTCATACGACTCAATAAGAAAAAAATAAACAACCCAATCCAAAAATGGGCAGAAGACCTAAACAAGCAATTCTCCAAGGAAGACATACAAATGATCAAAAAGCACATGAAAAAATGCTCAATATCACTAATTATCAGAGAAATGCAAATCAAAACTACAATGAGGTATCACCTCACACCAGTCAGAATGGCCGTCATTCAAAAATCCAAAAATGACAAATGCTGGAGAGGCTGTGGAGAAAGGGGAACCCTCCTACACTGCTGGTGGGAATGCAGTTTGGTACAGCCACTATGGAAAACAGTGTGGAGATTCCTCAAAAGACTAGGAATAGACTTACCATATGACCCAGGAATCCCACTCCTGGGCTTGTATCCAGAAGGAAATCTACTTCAGGATGACACCTGCACTCCAATGTTCATAGCAGCACTATTTACAATAGCCAAAACATGGAAAAAGCCTAAATGTCCATCAACAGGTGACTGGATAAAGAAGAAGTGGTATATTTATACAATGGAATACTACTCAGCCATAAAAACTGACACCATAACGCCATTTGCAGCAACATGGATGCTCCTAGAGAATGTCATTCTAAGTGAAGTAAGCCAGAAAGAGAAAGAAAAATACCATATGAGATCGCTCATATGTGGAATCTAAAGACTCATGGACAGAGAATACAGACTTGTGGTTACCAGGGGGTAGAGGGTGGGAAGGGATAGACTGGGATTTCAAAATTGTAGAATAGATAAACAAGATTACACTGTATAGCACAGGGAAATATACACAAAATGTTATGATAAATCACAGAGAAAAAAATGTGACAATGAGTGTGTATATGTCCATGAATGACTGAAAAGTTGTGCTGAACACTGGAATTTGACACAACATTGTAAAATGATTATAAATCAATAAAAATGTTAAAAAAAAGTTCAGGTGTAAGAATAAAATCAATGTAAACAAAGATACATCTTTTAGAAAGAAATAGAAAATATTTCATAAAATATTTCACTTAACTGTAACAGACAAATAAGGCTTATTGTCACCTGAACAGTCATTCTGACACCTTGGTAATAATGGTAAGGCAAGGCATAGCTGGCCCTCGCAAACTGTCATACAGTGGATTATGACAAGAAGTGAATTTCGACCAGGTGTTTCTCTCTTTTTGTGCAGGTTTTCTTAGAGAAGTGGCCCAGCAGAAAACACCATTGCTCAGCCCGGTTTCCTGTGGTAGAATCGTTCCCCATCCCAGCAGTTCAGGACTCTTAAGACGAAGAGGGCTCAGGAACTCTTGCACGACAAGTAGAGTGTGCCAGCCCAGGGTGCTAGGCACCCTGGAGGTCGCGGGCAAAATTGCAGACGGAGGACATGGCTCAGCGGTGATCAGGAAAGTGGCTCAGGAAGGAGAGCATAATTAGTCCTCTGGGCATCTCTGCAGCTTTGAAGCTGAACCATTTCCATGAACCGTGACCAGAACTTCGCCGAGGCTGAAGGCTGTCTGAGAAAAGACCGGTACGTTGCTTTCTAAAATGCAGGTTTCTGTAGACAGATGAGGTTAAAGTCAGTTATCCCTTAAACACCGGTCTTTCATGTGGTTCTGTCCCCAACTTCTCTTCCTTTCACTCTATAGATCTTTCCTAGTTGATCTCACCTAAAATCATGACCACACCTCCCCTTCAAATGCATAGAGACCTTCCCCCATCCGGCCCAGGACCTCCAGGTTCCCTGGTCACCTTAAGTAAGTCTGTCTAAAACAGGCTTTCTCGTGTCACTCCTGTGCCCAGGCTGGTCCTCCTTTGCCCTTACTCCCTCCACCTGCAGCGCACTGCTGCCCTCCCATCACTGCCTTCGCACTTGCCTCTGCCTAGACCGTTTTCCCCCAGGCATCCTCTGATGTCACTTCCACAGTAAGCCCTTTCTGGACCACTTTGCTTTATTGCTCAGCATCACCTTCTCAACCCCCAGCACTTCTGCTGCCACACATCCTGCTTTGCGTTTCCCTTGAGCCATAGTTTAGCAAATGGAAATATTCCTTCCCCCGGGGCTGGGGCGGGGGGAACATATCTGCATCCTAATCATTGGAATGTGTTACGTCATTTGGAAGAGATTTAGCAGATGGGACTAAATTAAGGATTTTGAGCCAGAGAGATTAGCCTGGATTATCTAGCTGGGCCCTTAACGTAATCACAAGTATCCTTATGAGAAGGAAAGCAGAGGGACATTTTATACAGACAGAAGAGAAGATGGCGATGTGCCCCCGGAGGCGGAGATGGGAGGGATGCAACTACAAGCCAAGGAGCGCCGGCAGCCACCAGAAACTTGAAAACACGAGGAATGAATTCTCCCCCAGAGACTCCAGTGGCAGCATGGCCATGCTGACACCTTGATTTTGGCCCAGTGATACTGATTTGGGACTTGGGGCCTTCAGAATGGCATGAGAATACATGTCTGATATACGCCGTCCTGTATGTGGCCTTTTTGTTAAAGTGGCCAAAGGTAACACATGCATAGTAATTGTAATGTCTCATCACACTATAAGAATTGCTTCTTCATTATGTTTCTGGTAAGTATTGTTGGTCCCTCTTCACTAAAATAAAAGTTCCAGGAAGTGCAGATTTTTGTTTGTTTTGTGTCTGATGTATCTCAAGTGCCTAGAACCTGTATACAACAGCACTAAAATATTTACTGGGTAAATGGTGAATGAGTTGTCTCCACCTGCCTACACCCTCCCATCTTCCCAACCTTCAAAAACCTGTTTCCTCCTGAACTCCCTGTTTTGTGAATGGCATTCCCATCTCTTCATGGTCCTCAAATCCTCCCTCTCCCTCATCCTCTACATCCAGCAGTGGCTGCATCCTGTCTGCGCGACCTCTTAACTGTCTCTCTGTTCTTTTCTCCTCTAGGCAAGGTTCCCAGCCATGGCCTGGGTTCAGTCACATCATTTCTCTCCTGGGTTGCAGTAGACTCTTCAATGTTCATGGTTATCTCCACCCTCTGTTCCACTGCCTGCTGATTTATCTGGACTCCTGCTCTCCTCCCCTGCCTCCTGACCCTCCACAGCATGCAACTGTATTGCTGCAAGACTGAGCACCAGAGAACCCTTGCAGCCCTGCTCTTCCTCCCCTGTGAGCCTTGGCTACACGTGCTGGTCCCTCTGTCTACCTTCAGATTCAGGCATCAGGAATGCCCCGGTGCCAATGCTGGCTCCGACATTCACTCAGCTATCAAAGGAGTGCAGTGATATTACTCACATCAGAGATTTGCTATGAGGGCTAAAGAAACCTGTGTTTGCTGTGGTTGACTGATAACAAAAATGTTTCCAATTTTCTGCCCGCTTGTGTCCATGTTCCTTTACATTGTGCCTTGTAGTTTTTTCCCATCAAAAGGTGGACTCTGTGTTCCCTTGAAACTTTTCCTGTTCAATCCCCTTGAATGCCCCGTGTCTTGCTCTGTCCTGTTGAAGACAGCAGAAGCAGTGCCATACCAGTCTGCTGCCTCTCAGGGGACCCTGCCACCTCCACGTGAACAAGCTTGGGCTAGCCTGCTGGAGGATGGAGTCCACGAGGGAGACTGAGGCAGCCCAGCCTGTAGCCAGCTGACCCCCAACATCTGAAGAATCACAACCTAGGTCTACAGAGCTCTGCTGAAATCTCCCTTGACCACTGATGGCCACTCCAGCTCATTGAAGGAGAACCATCTGGATGACCCACAGTCTGATGAGTATGAACAAGCACTTATCATTTCCAGCCATTAAGTTTCAGAGTGTCATGCAGCAATAGGTAACTGATACATGGGCAAGGAGCAAATGTCAGCTTTTATCATTAATTTGTATTAAGATAGAATGTTCCCATTCCAACAAGGATTTCCCGTCTCCTCCAAGAGATTATCACTCTAATGTCCCAAATCACTCTGTGGCATAACATGCCCTCTCTCTCATCTCTATTGTTTGGCTCATGACCTTGGCATTGATACTGTTTGTATATTACTAATACGTGAGGCAGTGTGTTGTAACACTCAACGCCGTGGGCTCAGGAGCCAGGCTGCGTGGGACTGTACTCTGACTTCACCATGGATTACTGCATGTCCTTGGCAAGCTCTTTGTCTACCTGTGTTTCAGTTTTCCCACCAATAAGATGAGGATGATAATAATACAACTGCTTCCCAGAATTGCTGGAGAATCAACTAAATTGATGTCTTACAAATGTCTAGGTGTGTACACTTTGCTCAGTAAATGGGGAAGGAGGAGGAGTCTGTTTCTCTCATGGAGACAGATCATCAAGAACCCTCACCCCATCTCTTGGTCTTTAACTTAATCAAAGCTACAGCGCCTTTTTGCCATGTTTTAAGATAGCGTGTTTACTTATTTATAGATTCAAGTGACTAGGACGAGGAAATATTTGAGGGGCCACTGTTCTGCACAACAGATAACATTGGTCAAATCTCCAAGCATAACCACAGGATCCCCAGGGAAGGCACTGGAAGAACTCTTGAAAACCATGTTGTCCAACCATTCTGGGGGAACTCTTTATATCGAAGCGACATGAATGGAGTCCCTCGGACTTGTGTGAACTCAACAAGGCTACCAGAAGTAGAAGCAATAACTCAGAAAGGGCTTGTCCGATCTTCCACAGCGTAATCTTAAGCTTCAGTTTTGAATTTGTAGCTCTTAAAATAAGCTCTCTTTTTCAGTTGTTTGGTAATGCTGATTAAGGTTCTAACTCTATTTCATAAATCCTTCTAAGCTGTGCCTTTCTGAAAGGAAAGGTCGATTTAATCAGGTGCAGTGCTGGTTCTCAAACCATGTTCCAAGAAAGTACTTTAGAATTTTCATATTTAGTGCAATTTCATGTCAAAAATATTTCAAACATGTAAAACTCTATAATAAACATGAGTTTTCAGATATGTTACCTGTTGATCTTGACACACTTATTATTACTTTACTCAGTGATGTTCACTGGTTTGGGGCTGATCTCAGACTGAAGGGTCTCCAGCCATCTTGGTTTGATGGGAAAGGGTCCTGACACTAGAAAGTAGATTATTGTCTGTTTTTGCTTTTTTTTCAAAAAGGGAGAAGGAGAGACAAATGATCTTTCCTGGCTATTTCTGTGTCATGAGTCAATTTTTTTTTTCAGTATTGTGCAATAAAACAGTATCAACCAAAAAAGAGGAAATAAATAATAATACTACCAGCAAACACGGATGAGGGATTTAATACATGCCAGGAACTGCTGTAAACATTTGGCTCATGCACAAATAACAATTTGTATAAACTTTACAATAATCCTATCTGAAAGGTGCTGTTCTGCAGATGAGGAGAACAAGGTATGGGGACATTAAGTGGTTTTCCTCCTCACTTAATCTCCCCAAACCTTAATCTTAATCAAACAGCTGACAAATGTCAGAGACCACGAGGCTCTACCTTGCTTTTACCCGTGACAATGCTTAGCTATAATTCTGTTTATCAGAGCAGCCCGCATCGTTCTCACAAATTGCCCCTGTGGTAGTAAATAGAGTTGCTTAGGATTGAAGGAGGGTAAGGAAATATTCTTGTTTCTCCTGAGCAGAGTAAGAGACACAAATAGGAGTCAGGTCTATGACGATGGAAGTGCAGCATCACTCATTACTCATGGGCAAAAGCTGGGTTGAGGGAGGAAGCTGAAGTTTGTTGCTATAACAAACAGCTTAATACTGTCTGCCTGTATTGGATTCTTAACCCTGAACCCCGGAACTGGATTGATCCACCCATTGTAGAAGGCCTGGGGGCAGCCAGGGGCAGAACTTGTCAGTTGGTCTAAGCTGATGACAAGGCAGGGAGCAGGATGAGGCCCGTCACACCTGCCAGCATCATCTCCTCCATCTCCCAACCTCACGCACTGAATCTGAAGGAGGTTGCAAGAGATGCTTAGGAGGGAGCCTACAGGGATATCTGCCTCTGTTTTCAAAAAAAATGGAAGGGGGAGAAGAATCCTCCAAACAATTTCAAACCAAGGCCCACTAAATACAGGCTGAGCAATTTAAAACCCTACTTGGACGTTGTATGTATCAGAGTTCGGGGTGACATTTTTGTTCAAAAGAAAATGGTTCCACTGCTTAATGCATGTGTAAGCCGTTCTTCTGAAAAGATGCAAGTAAGTTACATCCTATTTAAAATGCTCACTTTACCTTTCCCAAAGGATCATTTCAAAATTTTAAGAAAACCTAGTTCTTCTGGGGGAAGAAAACTACACTCATTGACTCAAGGCATCATCCTCAGAGTCTGACTTTCTGCCTGATCTTTTTTCTCAGCCCATTGTATTGTCTCTATTTCCAGGGCCAAGTGGTAGCTGATACATATTTATGTTCTTCATAAATATTGAAACTGCAAATGAGAGATGAGGAGGATTGCCTAGTGCCAGGAAATTACATAAGTCCAAGACTAGGTTTTCCCATTCTTTGAGACTGAACGGCACAGTCAGTGGTTGTGAAACTCAGCTACCTCAGAGAATCATTCAGGCTGCTTTTTTTAATTAGTAAGAAAGTCTGGGGCCCAGCCCAGACTCACCTAATAATCAGAATCTCTGGAGGTGGGGCCTACAAATCTATCATTTCAAATATTGCTAAAAATCAAAGGAAAAGTAAATTTGCATAAAAGACATAAAGACAAAATCAAACGCTTTTTTTTTAAAGTTTCTAGAATTAAAAGAAAAATCACTAAGATTAAAACAGCCTAAAGCAGTTTATCAAAACCTCTGTGTTCTGGAGGCAACAAAAGCAATGAAGGCAAACAAAATTTAAGCAAAGACAGAGTCCCCTGCAGGTGCCCAGCTGAGTTCTACCTTGGTCCATCCAAGCTTGGAGTTGCTTGCCTGAAGGAAGAGGCCACGGTCAAATGCAAGCCAGAAAGGGCATAGGCAGCTGATTCTCTTGCCAGGCCACCCACTGGCAAAGTCCTGGGTTAAGAAACCACTCGTGTTCCTCTCTTAAACTCCTGTCACCGAAAAGCATCTATTATCTGCTCTCAGATATCCAGCCTCATCCTGAGGTGAACAAACAGGGGTTTCAGTCCTTTATGTCTGTGTCCTGAGTAGACACGAGCTAGGCACTGGGGTTTCCAAGGTACAGTCTGAGTGCTTCCAGAACTGAGAATACAGTGAATGATTTTACCCAACTGGAGAGGAAAAGGATATGGACTTGAAAAGAGAATCCTTACAAAGCCACCTGTAGACATACAGGTGACAACACGCAGTGAATCTATTCGGCACCAAGGGGACCAGGGATATTTCATCAATCCAGACCTTCTGTAAGATCACATGTGCATTTCCAGTTAGTCGAGAATGAGTGCACTGAATTATTTGAGGAGCAAATCACTGTCTTTTGATGAATCAGAAGGCATATAAGCTTCTAAGCCACCAGTAGGGCAATCATTCATGTTACAGCAGTGATGTTCTGACAAGCTTATTAATATCTAGCAGATCAATCTAATTAACATGTTAATCTAATTAATAGACTGACAAAATATACTTTATCAGCATATGATCTATAGTTTACATATTCTAACTATGTGCTGTTGGATATATTGCGTAAAATATTTTAAATCAATGCATTCATTAATAAACTGAATCCTGTCTCCAGTGCAGTAGAGTAAGGCAAGGGATAAACCTCAGATGAACCCAGCAGATCCTGGGAGGGGCTTGAGAAGGAAGAAGGATGTTTAGAAAATCTCAGGGGAACAGTCCCTTGATAATGATCTTATTTTCTGTGTCCCAAATGTCAATCTTTCAATGTGAATGACTCACTGGCACTCTGAGCAAACCAAGAACAAGTTTTTGGGGTTCGATGATTGATATATTGGGCACACTGGGTGAGCCCTTTGACGATCTGCAGAAAGTTAAGGGCAACCTGTCCTTAGGTTTTTGGTAAGTTAGTTTCTGCTCACATGGATCTAGATTTTTGGCAAATCTTCTTCAATTCACCCCAGCCAAAATCTTATGTGTTTGTTGAGTGGAAATACACCTGAGTCAGCTAATTATTGCATGTTGTTGTAGCAAGTAGCACACCCAGGCTAAATTTGGAAAGGTAGGAGCTTCCCACATGTTTGTGCCCAAACCAAGAACTAGAATCTATTTTCCTCAAAATGAAAATATCTTTACTGTTTTCTCAGATTGCAAAAATAATAGTGTGACTTAGAAAATCCCAAATGATACATACAATACACAGAAGAAAAAAATCTCCTGAACCAGTGGTGCTTAGAGATGAGCAGCTAAACCCTCGGTAAATACATGTCTAGATAAATCTCTAGGCATGCACAACTTTAAGTAAAAGCAATCCTGTGGCTTGACTTGCTTTGTTATTTAACAACATTGTAGTCATCTTTCTATGTTAATATGCACGTATTTACACCATAGTTTTTGATAGCTTCCTGGTGTTCCATTATCTGGCTATATCAGAATTTTAACTATCTACTAATTATTAACTATGTTGTCTTCAATGTTATTAACTATGTTTTAATAGTCATCCTTACACACACACATTTGTGAATATATCTGCTTGTCTACTTAAGATCAGTTCTTAAAAGTAGACATATACATTTTTAAGGCTTGGGTTTCTATTGTCAAATTGCCCTCCTCCACACAGCTCATCCCAATTTACTCCTCCTCTATCAGTGTTTGAAAAACCAGGTGAATATTATTCATAAAAATCAGGAATAGCCCACTTAAGTTGGGTGTTATTTTATCAACCGAGAATTGTTTAGTGCTAGCCTTCATGAAACTAACAAAGTGTTTTCACTGAATTTGAACTTTAGAATGAGATCTACATATCTTCCACTATCTCTGAGGAGCGTAGTGCCCCAAGGGTGGGCTTTAATTCATCCTCACTGAGAAGCTGACCCTCTCCTTATGTGGTCTGGCCAAGAGGAGAAGAGACTCCCCACTGTGGTCCCACCTGCATCTTGCCTGCTCCGCCCTGAGGTTCTTCCTTCTTGATTCCAGCTTCTACTTCTGGCCACCTATGGCTCCCCATCTTTGTGTGTCAACCATGGGAACCTCCCTTCCTGGCCAAGATCCCTTCACCAATCTTCAGACATCTACTGTCTTTGTGGCCAGGATGCTGAGAGAGTCTAAAGCTGCATTGACTGAAAAAATCTATTCTCGTTTGAAGTTCCACCCAGACACAAAGCCTCCATGTGCATAGAACTGTGGTTCATCCTTGGCGATCCTTTAAGTATCCATCATGCGTATAAAATTGGGGTGCACTTTACTGTAACACCTCTTACAGCTACATGTTCCTCCAAATATTTATTGCAGCAACCATCCGCACACAGCTATGACCTGACAGCATCTTGCCTCAGCTGCACTGTCAGGGTTAGCTCAGTAATGTACCTTTTGATGGACATTTCTTCCTCCCATTTCCCTCTGTCCAGTCTCCCACTCCTGTTTCTTGGGATCTTTCTCCCCCAAACACTACATGCAAACCCTTGTCTCAGGCTCTGCTTTCTGAGAACCAAGACTAAGATCCTCCCCAGCATTAAGACTTGCAATGAAGTGAAGCAGCTTTAATTAGTAGCAAACATCTCCCTCTCAGGTAATAATATAAGATGAATCCAAACAGCTCTCCTTAAACTTAAAAAGTTGGCACTGACTTGCCATTAAGGCAACAGATGTTCCAGAGTTAAGAGCCCAAGGCTCTACTGAGAAACTCAAAGGAAAAACTGGACCAATAGTTATAATTCAATTTTGAGAAAATAGGAGTGGAATGATACATTCTAAAGTTATTTCAGTGGCCCTACACTGAAGAAGTTTGTGCCCTAGAATACACAACAGCAGGCTGCATTATCTACACATAAATAATAGCTCACTTCAATTAGCTGCCTTATCTAAGTAAATTTGAATCCTTTATACTTTGTAAGAAAGTAACATTTTATCAAAAGATTGTTGTTTATACTCTTCTTTTCAAGACACTTTCCCAAAAAAAGAAGATTTTTCTTTTTTACAGACAGAGAGGGACAGTCTTGAAGGAAACTTCCCCAAAATAGAGACCCAAAATGCAAATGAGAATACCTATTTCCTCAATGAATCATCGCTTTGCCAGTCCAAAGAAAAAAGGCTTGCAACTGAGAAAATGTAGTTTAAGTTTCTGTGACAAATTCTACTCACCTTAGTATCCAAAGAATAGGAAGAGAGACATAGGTCAATGTGTTCACCGCCATCTTTGTGCCGTCTGTGGTCATTTTTTTGAAGCCCTTTTTATAGGCGCCAGAGAATTCCTTTTCCCTCCAATTTAGATGTCACTCTTTTAATACTTGTCAACTCTAATCCATATTAGATATCTAAAACCTCTTGAATCCACAACATTTCTAGACTGGGATTTCAAAATTGGAGAATAAACAAGATTACACTATATAGCACAGGGAAATATACACAAAATGTTATGATAACTCAGAGAGAAAAAAATGTGACAATGAGTGTGTATATGTCCATGAATGACTGAAAAATTGTGGTGAACACTGGAATTTGACACAACACTGTAAAATGATTACAAATCAATAAAAAATGTTAAAAAAAAAAAACCCCAAACATTTCTAGAACTGTCTGGAATAGGCAAATCCATAGAGTCTGAAAATAGATTAGCCATTGCTGGGCACTCGGGGCAGGGAGGAATGGGGAGTGACTGCTAATGGGTAAAAGGTTTCTTTTGGGGGGTAATGAAAACATTCTCGAATTAGGCAGTTGGAGGTGATCACACAATTCTGTGACTATACTAAAACCACTGAATTGTACAACTGGAAAAGGTGAATTTATTTTGTGTGAACTCTATCTCAATTAAAAAAAAACCCTCAAAACTTAAAAACAAAAAACACTTTCTAGCAGTAGTTGATATTTTTTTCCTGGGAAAACCTTTTCCAGCACTTGTGTTTGCTTTTATTTGTTTGTTTGTTTGTTTGCTTGTTTATTTATTTATTTATTTTTGATTGAAGTAGAGCTGATGAACAATATTCTACAAGGTACTGGTGTACAATGTAGTGATTCACAATATTTAAAGGTCACTCTCCACTTATAGTTATTGTAAAATGTTGGCCGTCTTCCCCATGTCGTACGGTACATCCTTGCAGCTTGTTTTATGCGCAGTAGTTGGTACCTCTTAGCCCCTCCCGCTATGTTACCCCTCCCCCATCCCTGTCGCACTGGTCACCACTGGTCACCACTTTTTCTTCTGCCGGAGAAAGGAAGGAGCAGCAGCAGGCTCCCACCTGACTTCCCTGATGGTCGCGGTCAATTCTGGCCCGTGGCTCTGTTATGTTACGGGAGAGCAGAGCATCCTTTTGACCCCGAGTCTGAAGTTTAACCTCCGTGATCCCGCCCAGTTGGATACCTCCACGGTACACTGCACACTTTATCAGTCTGACTGCCAGGAAGCTTGACCACATTATTCCCTTGATCAGGACTGTCGATCCTGGGCTGTCATAGATGGCGGGGCGGCAAAGAGGACAGCGCTACCAGTCGCTGGGACCCAACCCCTCCCGTGAGCCGCCCCGCACCAGAGCCACAAGTTAACGGTCCGCAGAGGAATCGCGGAGGCTTGGCTTTCAAATCACAAGGAAAAAAACAATCCCAACTGGCAGCTGAAGACACAACCCCTCTGGGGACCAATTATTCCATTTTGTGCTGTCCGTACCGCGGCAGGCTGCTGCCAGCCCCCCTGGGAGCCGCTCTGCTGGGCTTCCTATCCGAGGCCAGGCTGGTGCCCCAGACACAAGTTGCTCTTCATGTCAAAACTGCCGCTAATGACACAATTAAGTAACTGGGGACTACAGAGAAGCTCTTAATTAGGTAAATAGGGCTCTCTGAGAAATGATTGCCCAGTTTTAGGCTAGCCATTGCTGTCAGATAGCTAAAAGATGCACACTCTGTGAAAAAGCGAAGCAGTATTTTAAAGACCCAAATTCTCCCTATTTCTTCCTATTTAGTAGTAGAGGATACTTAGCATGTTATTAGAAAGAGCGTGGGCTGCTCCATTTTAAGAATTTATATCTTTTAGTTTTGCAAAAGGAAAAGAATTGCGTGGGGAGGAAAGAATTACTTAACCTTCTCCCAGGTATCGAACAGTTTGACTGTATGTGACCATCTTTTGGAATCTCTAAACAACTGGTACCATCTTACACGGACCAAACTAAATTCACACACATTTCAATTTCTTTCTTTTTTTTTTAACATTTTTTATTGATTCATAATAATTTTACAATGTTGTGTCAAATTCCAGTGTAGAGCACAATTTTTCAGTTATACATTAACATATATATATTCATAGTCACATTTTTTTCTCTGTGAGCTACCATAAGATCCTGTATATATTTCCCTGTGCTATACAGTATAATCTTGTTTATCTATTCTACAATTTTGAAATCCCGTCTATCTCTTCCCACCCCCTACCCCCTTGGCAGCCATAAGTTTGTATTCTATGTCTGTAAGTCTATTTCTGTTTTGTATTTATGCTTTGTTTTTTTGTTTTGTTTTTTTGTTTTGTTTTGTTTTGTTTTTTAGATTCCACATATGAGCGATCTCATATGGTATGTTTCTTTCTCTTTCTGGCTTACTTCACTTAGAGTGACATTCTCTAGGAGCATCCATGTTGCTGCAAATGGCGTTATGTTGTCAGTTTTTATGGCTGAGTAGTATTCCATTGTATAAATATACCACATCTTCTTTATCCAGTCACCTGTTGATGGACATTTAGGCTGTTTCCATGTCTTGGCTATTGCAAATAATGCTGCTATGAACATTGGGGTGCAGGTGTCACAATTAATTTCTTGTTTAGAACCTCCTGGCCCCTCTTGCCCTCCCCATGAATCATATGCTCCAATATTTTTTTCTAATCATTCTTATTTATATTGTTTTCCATATCAGGTTATATTTAAGGCTGTTGAAGATAAGCAACAAACTTTTTTTTTTGTTTTTACCACCCATTGACTATATTTTTATGAGCTCCATTTTAGCCAGGAAGCTGGAAGGGCCACATCCCCCTGGCAGATCTGAATGTGATTTTGCAAAGTAGTTCTCACACTCCCTTCCTCTCATACGGTTTGGATTTTGGTGTTGTTTTATATACTTTTAATAAGGAAACCACTTGTCTCATTAAGAATCTGAGTCAATGCTTTTTAAAGACTCTCCTGCTATTTAATGTTTTCTTTCTTTGATAAACAAACCTGGAAATTCAGGTTTATTGTATTACAAAATGATAAGCTAAAACTTTTTTCCCCCATTATTTGTTGACCCAGTAATTTATTATTCCCAAATATTTATTATGTATTAATATTTATAGAAACAATAGGCATGTCTGCTTTCATCATTTTTTACCCTCTTGCTTCATTCTTCTTATTAGACTAGGTAATTCTATTCTCAAGTGGAAGTTTAGACAGTCATATGGAGAATATGGAGAAGTCAGCACATTGCTTGAGGATAGAAAAATGATGTGGTGAAGACCATATTGTCAGAAAGGTATCAGAGCATCCGTTTGTCATGGTTCTCATTGGATAGGTCTCAGCTATATGCAGTGACTTATTCTTAGTGCTAATTTTTTATACTTTCATTAACCCAATCATATAGCTAGAAAGTTAAGATCATCGGTGGATGAGAGAAAGAATAATCTACCTTTTCTATGCTTCCCTCTCGCCTGTGATCCTCACTGCACTTTCCCTCTAATGTCCCTGCCATCTGGTCAGCTCTGCAGACCCCTCCCCCAACAGCACCCTCTTCCATGACAACCTGAGTGGCTGAAGAACCATTGTCTTTTCTAGACTTGACATCAGATGACTTGACCGATATCCATCTTTATTCACAGGCACCACCTCTGACGTTCATGCTCTTTGTCCCAGATGGAGCCTCTTCCCCCTCCTTGCTTAACTTCGTTTTTCCCATTTGATACTCCTAAGCCCCGTCCAGCTGACGTTCTGTGGTCAGACATTTCAACTCTGCTCTCACGCTCAAACCAGAGCCTCAAGGTTCCTTTGACCTACTCTTGAGCTGCCGAGTCAACCACAAACCCAGCTCACTTCCAGGGTTGCTTTTCAGTTCTTGATTTTTAGACTTCAGTGCATCACTGAAAAAAGTCACAGGCACTTGCATGGTGCAATCTTGGTTGTGATCCATTAATCTTTTATTCCTTTGGGCCGTAGAGCTTATATATGTGTTCCAAAGAAGCTGAAGTTTGCCTTTCATCTTTTTTTGTTTTTTGTTTGTTTGTTTTTTGGTTGGGGGAGGTAACTAGGTTTATTTATTTATTTTGATGGAAGTCCTGGGGATTGAACCCAGGACCTCATGCATGCTAAGCATACATTTTACCATGGAGACATACCCTCCCCTCTGCCTTTCCCCTTTTGAAACCCAATCTTGATACTACCTCTTGCTTTTTACTCATTTAGCCAAGGTTTTTTGACCATCTTTTACATGCTCTGATGACTATGTCAATGCTGAAGATACTAAAGACAGCAGGCAGTGTGCCTCCCTTCAGAAATTTAGTAGTAGTGATGGAAGATTGTGGAGAGGATGGATAAGTACAGAGAGGGCAAAAAGAAGGGAAAACAAAGTGAGACTTGGCACCTGGGAAGGATTCCGCAGGTCATTTCACTGTCTTTATTTGATGAAATCAACAGCATCCAGCGTGAGTTTCCTTAGCTAGTTACCCCTGCAAAGAATTTCACCCTCTCTGATTTCGTCTTTAACTCCACTCCAGGCTTAGAGAAGATGCTGCTCTTTCTTCATGATAAGTCAAACTTTCCATCTACCCCGTAATGCCATTGTCTCCATCTTACCCAGGCGCCCCGCCATGTAAATGGTCACTCTCAACAGAATAGTAAATCTCTCTTTTCCCACTGGCTTCTTTCCCTTTGCCTTCAAAACTGCACAGGTAACCTGGGTTAATCTCTGCTGCTCACCTTTACAACAGGCTGCTTTCTCTACAAATTATCTGGAAAGAATCTCAGTTCTCTACCCCATTTACCTCTTTTTTCTAGACTTTTGAAAGACTAGTAAATATGTCATATGTCCAAAAAAGGAATAAAGAATAGTATAATGAAATATATCTTATTGATTAGTTAGTAAAATTAATACAAATAGTATAATAATGACTCTTGGGCTTATTACCCAATAAAGTATTAGAAATGAAGCATTATCCTGTCATTACATCTCTTGATGTCATTCTCCTCCCAGCCTCATGGAAAGAACCATTCTCTGGATTTGGTGTTTCTCATTCCCATGCATGTTATCTGTATCTTTACTACATGCACGTCTAAAATACATGTACAAATTTGTGTATAAACTCCAAATACATGGTGCCACACCTATGTATCCTTCTTCAAATGGTTATTTTCATTCAGTACTCTATGTTTTGAGATAGATCCATGCTGATACATACATTTGGCTCCCAAATTGTATTACATTGTGTATTTTGAGTGCATGTCCTCACACACACGAAGATATACATAGCTAAGTCCCATTCATAATCCATTTTCCTGGTGTTAGAAATTTAGGTCTTTTTAATATGTTTACATTTTTTGGCCAAGAATATTGTTTGTGTCCTCCTATGCACATGTGCAAGAGTTACTCTTGGGTAGAGACTTGGAGTGGAATTTCTGGGTTGTTTGAATGAATGGGTGGAAACAACACTGTCACTACCACCTTGATCACACATCACCTTGGAAACACGGAGCCCATTTTATGACTGTAAAAAAATGAGGCAAAAAGAGGTAACATGTCATGATGGCATAATTATGGTGTGACACAAAACGCAAATCTTGATTCTAAACCTCTGTGAAGTAATCACTGCACGTAGCTTCCGTAGGTAGGTTGAAAGACATTGGAACCCAAGAATTAGACTTCAAAATTTGAGTTTCCAGCTAACTTGTTTTTTACTTGAAGACATTTGCTCAGGCATTAGATGTTTAAATGTCTTTTCTCATCTCTCTGTCTTTTTAATTAAAAAACCAGAACAGTCTTTTCTCGTTGATCTAACCAGGACAAGCTTGGCCAGATAATTCCAGAAGGCATATGTGACTCTCATGACTGAGATCCAAGTTAGTTTAAATTAACCCACTGTGGCAGTTTGCAAATTCCTTCCTTACCCTGAGCAGTTTTTTCCTCTGCTCAAGTATGGTCACTAACAACTGTGCGATGGTTCTGAAACCAAAGCCACAATTGCAGTGCCTAAATTTAGGCCATTGCCTTGTGTTGCCAATTTAGAGAAGATGTGGTTAAACCAACAGTCACTTAGGCTGCTGACATTTCTGATGTTTTAAATTAAAAATAAAAGTCACTTTTTCTTCTATAACAAAATTAATTTCCCATTGACATAGAAGTTCCTTGGCACATTCGTCATGATATTTCTCATCCACATAATAGATTGAACATTTCAACCTAGAAGCCTCATGGGATAGTAATTTGCCAGTATTTAGTACTCATTCTATTTCAGTGCTTCCAGTAAACAGAAAGAAAGCTTTTCTATTTTTTAAAAATTTTCTGTTTGTGACATATTGGTATAACTGGCATTAGTGTATGACAATTTGTACGTGTACTGATGACACTTATAGGAGAAAAGTCAGAACACATTGAGATGCCTGGAAAGATGGAAGATTTCCTCTAGAAAATAAACAGCATTGATTTATTTCCTTCTTGCCTACCAGTATAGATTAATTGGCACACGAAGATATCAACAAAAATGCTGGCACAGCCATAGACAAAGATATCAGGGTTTCCCATCTAGAGCAGAACGGATGGATATGACTCCCACCACAGTGCATAGAAATGTCAGAAATGTACCTTACCCTCAGAACATTCCTGACGAATTTCAGAAGATTCCAACCCATGTTTGGAGACACAGAATCTCTTGCACAACCTAAGCTATATGGGGAGTTTCCTGCTATGGGTTTGGGATTAGAAATAGACAATATACATGTGAGATAGTTGGTGATGGAAAATAATAGCCATTGATTTGCAAAAAGAAAAAGAAGGTATTTTTAGAAGAAATTCTTGCTTTGTATTAAGGAATCTAGTCAAGTGGTTGAGAAAATATTTTTTTAAAAATCTCTGTAGAGGTCACTTTGCATGTGAGTGGCCTCCTGATTCTGATTTGATTATTAGGACTAAATGCATAATTCCTCATGTCAATGGGAGTAATTGAAATCAAACCAAACTTTGATTCATCAACACTGAGTTCTGGCCAAGAACTCCGTTCCTTCTTATTGTGACCTGAAAGTCATGCAATTAATTTCAAGTCCTCTTTAGTCTGTCTTTATTCTTTCCCTGGTGGCAGATGTTACAAATAGTTACATTTCTTGAGTAATTAGGGGAAGGTATAACAAAACTAGACCTTCTCCACCTCCCGTATTATCAATTGAAAACCAGTTAAATTGTGCCTACAAATGATAGGGCAAATGCTCACATCACCTTGGTTTTCTGATTACTCATTTTTTAAATAAAAGGTGGGTGACATAGACAAATATTTATTCATATGCTCAGTAACAAATTTTTCTTAGAAGCTTTGGACAACAGGAGTGTATTTTTTAAAGACCTAGAACTGAATGGCAAAAAAAAAAAATAAGAGAGATGACTTGAACCACCACCACCAAAAAAAACCTGGGTAAATGATATTTCAATTTTAGTAGAATACAGAAGCAATAAA
Source organism: Vicugna pacos (assembly GCF_048564905.1). Lineage (NCBI taxonomy): Eukaryota > Metazoa > Chordata > Mammalia > Artiodactyla > Camelidae > Vicugna > Vicugna pacos. The sequence continues at coordinate 115,853,536 of NC_132987.1, read as the reverse complement.
GAATTAAATTAAAAGGATATAAACTAGTTCTGGGAGGTTTTGCTTTTAGATTAAATTACTGAGAAAGACTTAGTTTCCTTTAATGAAAAACATCATCATTTTTTAAGAGCTGACAGACTGCAGAAGGATTAACAAGTTTAAAAAAGAAGAGTATAAATGTAAATAAATGGATCATTTTCTAACCATCGCTGAGCCACTCTGAGCAGCAATGCCGTATGAACCCGTGTCCTAAATAGACCTGCCTTGGTAAAGAACGTGTTTGAATGGGAGAAAGATCGATGACCAGATGGTAATGATTCAATGCATGTCATTTCCTTCATCGTTGCTAAGGAAGGGTCTTGGCTGAAGCTTTGGAAGCCATGGCCCTTTGAAGTGGTCTTTTCCCCAGACTTAAAGCCATTGCCTTGACCTGGCTGAGTCGTTGAAGAAAATGCCTTGGGAAGCTTAGATGTACGGGAGCCTTGACACCGGTGTCTTGACCACTTCCTAACTCAGAAAATTACCTTCTGATTACCAATGCTCTCTTCTTGCGGCTCTATTTTTAAAAGATTAATGACTCTGGTTGGAATCTAATTTCCTTTTTGAATTAATGCTGCAAATTTAATGGGCCAGCTGGTCACATTTCAAAGGATAAACAAATGGCTCTCCTTGTTAGAGTCAGGGTCACAGTTGTAACTCCTCAGTGACTCACAAGCCAAGGGTGTACACAAGGGATCAGACTTTGGGATGAGAAGCCACCAACAGTCATGAGGAGGCCCAGCAGGAGTAGCTGGAGAACGTGTTCCTCATCTTTCTTCCAATCTATTCAGTAGTCTGATTTTTCCAGGTATCTGTTGCTGTGGGAAGGAAGCACACAAGTCCCCACGAACCCTTTTGCTTGGGATGCACATGTGCAGACAGATACACCCAACTCACTGTAAGTTCCATGAGGGCAGGGCGTGTATTTCCCAAACCTGGCACAATGCTTAGCACATGGTGTGTGTTCAGTACACATTTATGGAAGGAAGGAAGTCCTTCCGACTTTCTTTCTGACTTTCATCCCCCTTTCTACTGGTGCAGTCCTGGGGATGGTCCTGAAGAACCTACCACCAAAGAGCAGAGAGTTGCCCTCTGTGTATGCTCACACTTGCTGGTGCACGAGCCCACGTACAAGCTCTCACATCCACACAGGCACAATGAGGGCTACCCAGAAGCATTTTCTACAAATAGGACAAACACTGATTTCTTCCATTGGGAAAACTGTCCTCCTCAAAGCCTCCATGACACTCTATCCTGACCCACTTCTCATGACCTGCAGACTTTCCTCATAACATGGTCACTGTTAAAGGGTCACATAACTTTGGAGGTGCAGTGTCTTTGACATGCTTTCTTTGTTTTGGACAAAATTATTTTCAGTAATAGTCATCTAATGATCTATAATTATCATGATTTTCTTGATTCATTCTTTAATTTTAAACCGTATGATATGTGTAAATAAATTAATTTCAGTTTTAAAGATAGTGTTGAAATTCTATTCAATAGTCTGTGTAGGAACTAAAATCTGCACTTTCCAAGTAAAATGATTACCCCTTGCAGCTGGCACTCTGTTTGACTATTTTAAATTTTAAATGCGAATAACTTTTCTAAATGGACACAGAGAACAAAACAATTGGAGTAACTCAAGTTCAGTTTCTTTTACTTTAGAGTCAGAGAGCTGTCATGATGTTTTTTGAACCTACTCTTTAGAGGGGAGAATATTATAAGGGTTGGAGTGAAGAATGGAGCCCAACCAGTGACAAACTTACTCTCAAAACAAACACAAGTAGCTGAGTCTACGTACCTGGGAGTCATAGAATTAATTTCCCTGTAGAATACAATGTTTATTAAAGGATGAGTAATAAAAATGTGCTAATTGAAGTTGACATATATATTATCAAAACTCAGCGGTAAGCGCAGCAATTGTTTATAACTTAGACCAAGTGGTGGCAAATCTTTTTCTATAAGAGCCAGAGAGTAAATATGTTATTCTCTGCAGCCATCTGGTCTCTGTCACAACTACTTAACTCTGCCTTTGTAGCACAAAAGAAAGCAGCCATAGATAATATGTAAATGAATGAGCATGGCTGTGTTCCAATAAAACTTTATTTATAAAACCAGACAACCAGCTGGATTCAACCCAGGGGCTATAATTTGTCAAACTCCTACTAAGACCAGCAAAAGACTTTCTTAGAAGGAAGAGTATTTTATCATTGACTTTGTTTAGAGTGACTGGCTTTTAGTCAGTTTCATTATTGTATTAAAATTCTCTAGGGAATATGCACCCCGTTACTGCCAAAGCTGGGTTGTACCCCACTGCCTGCCCTTGGCACACCTTTTTCTACTTATAACTGTGGTGTAGGCCCTTGGAGGCACAACTAATGTCTAGCTGTTCTTGGTGGCCCCAGTATCTACCACAGGGCTTAATACTTCAAGTGTGTTTAATAATTATTTTCGAAATACAGTTGACCTTTGAGCAATGGGGAGATTAATCCACATATAACTTATAGTCAGAATTCCATACCCCTGGTTCCTCCACATCCCTGGATTTAACCAGCCATGGATCGTGTAGCCATGACCCATATATTGAAAAAATACTCACGTAAAATGGACCCACGCAGTTCAAACCCATGTTGTTCAGGGGTCAACTGAGATTGATCCAGCTATTTCTTAGATTTAAACCAAGACTTAACATACTAATTACCTTTATGCTAATTATTTAATGTATTCCTAGCAGACTTTAGAAAAATAAAATATTATATGTACACTAACCGTATTTATACTTCTCCTCCTACCAGTAAGTAAGCCTCTCCCAGTATCCGTCAAAACACAGGTCTGTAATTCTTACAACTACTATTTATTTATATACTTAGGGGTAGCTTTTCTTCAACAAATAGATCTAAAATTCCCATTCTTTTTTTTCTGCTGCTTCTCCTCTGTCTTTTACTAGAGTTGTAGTCTCCCAACTCATTCCTTTCTGTTTTGTTTGCAAACAAAACTTACTGTATTTTTATTGGTTTCAGCATTTCTGCTGCTGCCACTGCAACTCTTTAATGCCCGATCGGAATTCTTTGTTTTTCCTTCTTTCTCAGCCCCACAGCCTGCTTCTCTGAGGCCACAGCTTGCCCATCCTTCTGTCTTGTAATCTTAGCCAACTGTCTCGAAGCCTTTGCCACGGCACGTTAAGAGAACAGGTGTTACTGTATCACACTCTTCATGTCCCCCACACAGGCAGGTGCTGCTTCTCCTAAAACAGATGCCTGTTGGCTTTCGCCATCAATGTGTTTTGTAAAATGTCCCAGATGACCTCTCACCCTGGCCTGAAATCTCCCGTTTTCTGAAGATGATTCCTTTCCTGTCCCCGGCTGTGTTTCCTCTCACCCATCAGTTTCTGGCAGAGTGTGGATGTCGATGCCCCCCTTACATTTCCCTTCCTGAAGCCTAGTAGAGTGTCAGTTAGAAGCAAGTCCCGAGAGCCAGCACAGTGGGATCGGATGCCAGCTTCTCCTTATTAGCAGACAGCCTTGAGAAAATGTCCTCTTTGAGCCTCACTTTATCTTGTCTTTAAAATGAGGACAATATCATGTTTCACAGAGTTGATGTGGAGATAAAATAAGACAGGCAAAACAGCTGATCTACAACCTGGCTCCAGCAGGAACTCAGCACATGGTATTAGAATATTATTTTTTGGGCCACCATGTCCAGTTGTGCAGTTTGTGCACTGCCCAAAAGTGCCCAATCAGCTCTGAGGGGAATGAGTGGGAACTGAGAGGGTCACTTTTTTTTTTTTTTTGGCCATTTCTCTTCCTAGAGGACTCTCCATATGTTGGAGTGTGTCTTCTTAAATGTCTGTCTTTGGTTCGATTAATCTGCCAGGAGGTGCATCCTTCGTGAGAGGGGGCTTGTTAATCCCTTTTAGGTCTTTTACCTCTAACGTCACTCACAGGCTGCTGCTCCTTGCACCCTCCCTAGGCTCCCCCTGGAAGGCTCTCCCCTTCTCTGGCTGGGCACAGACCCGACACCAGGGCCCACATGGTGGCTCACACCCTGTTCTTCGTTGGGTGGAGGACAGCTGTCTTACCTTTCAGTTCAAGCAGGTGACAGTTACTGACCGTGCCAGCTCGGTGTTGGGGAGGGGATTCTGACGCGTTTCCTTGGCTCATGGCTGAGTGGAGGAGTGAGATGTAAAAAGAAACAGAATGGCCGTGGAAGGGGAGGTGCTGGATGGCAGAGGTGACTCATAGGACCCTCAGGGCAGCAGAAGGGCCCCTGTCAGGCCTCGACATGGACAAGCCTGCCTGGAGGAAGCCATATCTGTGTCAGCTCTTAAAAGATGGAGAGTTGTCAAGTGTAGTCAGATGGACAAAACCCTTCTGGGATGAAGGAATTTGGGATACAAATTAGAGCTCATAATCTCAGGGTTACACACCATGTCAATGCACAGGCCCCTGAAGTGGTCTTACCAGAACTTTTGAATTCCCACGTGTTCACCTTCTCAAGCTTCCTTTGTCTTCGGTGTCCCCGGAAGTCGTCAGGACGGTGTTGTCGTGGCCTCTGAGAGCTGAGGGAAGGGGCCCTAAGACCTGTCCCACTTGGCTGAGGGCTGAGGGTGAGTTTGTCCCCGGACAGTTCTCAGGCCTTGCTTGACCCCAGGCTTGGCCTTTATTCCAGCTTAGCCCGGCTGTAACCAGATCCCCGTGGCCACTTGCAGCAAAGCCAAAACCCCGTTCCCAGAAGAAGGGATGCCAGCACCCAATGGGCAGCCTCTCCCCATCCACACCTTTGACCCAGCTCGCCCAGGAAAACAGCACTTCTGAGAGCAAGCTGCCCTCGGCCTTCTTCAGGAGCTGGGGGGAAGGAGCCTTTGTGCTTCCGCGTAAGGACTGTTCTTTCCCTCAGAGGAAGCCCGGAGAAGGCCGGGGGCCACGTCCTTCAGCTCTGCCGTCACTGCAGTCCCTGCGAGCCTGTGCGGAGAATCAGCACCAGCGCAGCAGCTGGGGTGCAGCGCTCAGCACAGGGGGAGACCCTGTCCCCTTGAAAGGGCTCCAGCGCGCCTCCCTCTGAGAAAACGCGCGTCTGCTAGCGCCCCATCCAGAGCCTTCCACGGCTCTCTGTAGACCTTCGGCACAGACCACTCTCCGAAGGGGGCGTCACAGTGAAGGGGAAGAGTGTGGTCTCCTTGTCAGGAGCCCTGAGTCAGGTGTCGTTCTGCCCTCACTAACTGTTGAAACTGCGGCACGTCATTCAGTCTGTACGATCCTCGCTTTCCTCCTTTGTGCGATCTGATGACGTCACTGCCTACCCCATAGACTCATCGCGAGAAGCCCACGAGATTACACACGTGTGATAGTCAGCATCCTGCCCAGCGTACAACAACAGCCTCCCCGGACATGTGGCTGCTTCTTCCTTACATTTTTCTTGTCATTTTAAGCTCTGAAAGTAGTACTTGCTCAATGCAAAAACCTTTAAAGTACTGGACCGTGTACAAAAAGGAAGGAAGGACAGAAGAGAGGAAGGAAGGAAGGAAGGAAGGATGGAAGGGAGGAAGGATGGAAGGAAGGAAGGAAGGAAGAGAAAAAGAAAGTAATCCTTTCCTTATCCTCTCTTCCAAGAGGTGAAAACTATTAAAACTTGGTATATCTACTTCCAGTCCATTATTTATGCACATACAATCTTTTAAATATATGTTATACATTGTACAAATATATATGCTCTCTTATTTTTATTTTTTACAAAAAAAAAAAAAAAGAAAGAAACCCAGTACACAGATCATCCAGTTACTTGCTTTTCCTGCTTCACATTGGTTCATGGGGACCTATCTCCATGAACTGTGCAGTGTTCTATGGCATAATGAAACTAACATTTATTCAGCCCATAGCCCATCGACTGATGGTCAAGTTGTGGCTAGTTATTTACTTTTATAAACAACGCTAAGATACGCATCACTGAGTGGTCCTCTCTGTGCTCATCTAGCAGCATCTCTTTGTGAGAAACTCCTAGAGGAAGGGTCGCTGGGTCAAAAGACAGGCCTATTTAACGTTTTTGAGAAATTGCTAAATTTTGCTTTCCAAAACACTGAGTTGTTTTCACACCAAGCAACAGTGTATGAAAGGACATTTCCCCTACTTTGTGAAATGGGGTACCAAAATGTTTTATTATTATTATTTTTTTGGAACTATCACACAGATGGATCATGTTTAAAGAATATTTGCTTCCTGGCACTAACCAAATAATTTTCAATGTGCAAACCTCTGTAGGCATAGCCCATCGAGGTGCCTTTATCGCTCTCCCAGATGGCAATGAACTCCTCCCATCAGGCGAACTCTCATTCATCTGAACGGTAATGAAGAAGGGAGAATGGGATGTCTTGGGCTTGTAAATTAGATGTTTCTTTTGTGAAGGTCACACCTGAACTTCAGTGCCAGAATTTCTTATAAGTTGTCACTCAATTCTTGGAAGTTTAACATCACAAAGGACTCAGCCTACTCCGCACTGGCGAGAAGGGGCAGGATTTATGGCTCCTGGGTCAAGGTTTCATGCTAATTTCTGAATAGAGTCTTTCCCTCTCTAAGTCTGGACATTGAGCTGACTTTTCCAGAACTTGATTTGCTTCTCTAATGGATGATCTGACCCCAGAGAAGGTAGAAAATTGAATTGTGTATCCAAGAGACTATGACAGAATCAATTTCTATCCACAGCATTTTCTCATAGTTCAGAAGTATTCAAAAGAGAATTTTTCTTGATGTTACAATCCAGAATCTCTCAAATGTTCACTTTCGGGGATGTCCACCCATCTGAATAATGACCTACTTTATTAAGAAAGGGAGAGAGCACTTGGGGAAAAATTGTCAATGAGTGAATTATCTGTACCTTTGTAGCAGGACAGGTTCAAGTTTTCATCAACAGCAGATGCAGCAGACATTCCAGAACCAAACTGCTGATGTGAGGAGAAGCCCTGATTCCTAGTCCCCATTCCTCCACTGACTAGCTGGGTGACCTGGGGCAAATCACTTAACCTTTCTGAGTTTCGGATTTTTTTCATATGCAATGTGGGCATAAGTCCTTGCATAACTCATGCAGTGGTGCCAAAGAGAAATGCCTTAATGGGTATTAAAAATGTGCTGTCTACTGGGAAACACATACACATGAAAGGTATGGTTAATATTTGGTTTTAAAATCTAGCCTTCATTTTATGGTGTCTGATTTTCTTGGCATTCACAACACTTAGAAACCAATAATAAAACCATGCTGTCAAGAGTACAATTAAGGACAGGTTGGAAAACTGCCCAGTTCCCGAGCATTTGATCTCAGTGGAGCACAGCACGTTCGCAAAGGCTGATGAAGCAGGAGCCAGATTTCTGGGGAAGTCCCACCATGTGGTCCTGTCCATCCCTCCCATCCCACCTCCCATCTTTCTCCCAAGTCCTCAACGGTCTGCCCGGCGGCTCCGTCATCCCCTCTGAGCTTGCTGTCTATGATCCCAAGATCACAGACACGCGGGGAAGGCTGGGCCAAAGCTGACTCTACTTTTCATTTCTCTTTCTCACCCGCCTCACTTACTTACACAAATAAAGGCTAAAAACAGTTTTGAAGGAGTATTGAGAAGGATGAGTGGTTCTCTGGTTTAGGCAGACAGGTGAGAAGGGGAGGGAGGTTTACAAGATTGCCACCTCTTTCTTGGTTATTCCTGGGGGTCTACCTTGCCCCACTCCCCATCTTTCCAGAAACTATCGGAAGGGCTCTCCTGGATACCCTTAGAGTCTATCTAAGTGAACACACTGCCCCCAGGCTACCTTGCTCCTGGACCCCATGCAGTTGTGCGGCTTGGCCCCATTCCTCAGATCCTGAGCAACTTAAGGAACAAACCAGAAATGGAGAGCGTTTTGCAGGTAGTAATCAGCTCTAGGATTCCTGTCCCATCCAGAGGGTCAGCCCATCCTAGGAAACCAGTGTGCCCATCTCCACCACTCTTATGTCCCAGCAGTTAGATAAACTCCCTTGGTGATGGGGGTCTCGACAGAGGGTCACCTGACTAGCTCCACGAGAGGGAGTAACCCATCCTGTTCTGAAGCCAGACCACAGGCTTGCTGTCACTGGCGGTCACAGCAGCAAGACTTCCTGTAGGTCTCGGGCTGTGGAGTCTCTGCCCCCCACCCCACTCCTGGGGCTCATAATAGATCCACTGTGGCAAGTAGTTCTGGTTAGTTCTCAAATAAAGGAACTTAGGTCAGAGTTCTCACCAGAAACAGGGAACTCAGCCAGCGGAGCACAGGGCTGGGGAGGGGGACGGTTCAGGTAAACAGAAAGACCGTTCCAGAAGTGCCCTCTGAACCCACTCAGGCCCCCTCTACCTTCTAGAGTGATGCCCCGAACGCCCGCGCAGCACCTGAGTCCTGCCTGGCATGCAGGGTGCTCTCCCATCTGCTACAAGGCAGATCTCTGTTCTCTGTTGCTAATTCAGTTTCAGTGTTTTATTTTGCATGACCTCATACTCTTATGACCTGGTAGCATGTGTGAAATAATTTAAAATAGTTCATTTGATATTCTGTTTAGAATTCTCGGATGGTGGCATGAAAGCCTTGTGGAATTTTTCCTTGTAAATGACTTTTGTGGTGTGTATGAGTGTGTGGTGTGTGTGGGGGTGGTATGTAGGACATGTGTGAGTGTGGCGTGTGTGGATATATGTGGTGTGTTATGTATGAGTGTGCAGTATATGGTGTGTGTTGTGTTATACATGGTGTATGATGTCTGTTGTGCTGCATGTGGTGTGGTGTGTGTGGTGTGGTATGTGTGATGTGTATGTGGTGTGTGTGGGTGTGCACAGATGCATACATGTTCACGAGCATGCACATGCTTGTGAGTGCATGTCCTCTACACTGAGCAGTGGGATTGGAACAGACCTAAGAAAACACACGAGCCTCACAAATTTAATACAAAACAAAAAGACACCCTCACAGATTAATTCACTCATCAGAGAACCATTTATAAAGGGCTCAGATGCTCAAAATACATCTTGTGTTGCCACATCCCTACAAGGAAATCTATAACCAAGATTGACTGGTCCATGATGCATCATTCGCTTGATACGTACTCACAGAATTCCTGCCGTGGGCACCCACCACTGTTCCTGAACCACAGGCTACGTAGTGAAGACACACAGCAACAGGGACTCTGTCTTCAAGGAGCCCGCAGTCTAGTGGGAGAGAAAGATCAAGGCGGCGCAGCCTGGGAAGTGGTTTGACAGAGGGAGTACAGGGAGCTCTTTATCCTGCTTTGCTTTGCTTCCCACCTGACCGCAAGACTCCCTCTTGCTACCCAATACTACCAGCCTCAAATCGGGCCCAGCTTTGGGATGCTTTGAGGGAAACTTAGGAGAGAAAAGGGATGGTAGGCCCCCCCGTTGCCAGGAAAACCAGAGCAGCTGAGCACAGACTGGAATTTGAGCTTCCTCTAAGCCACTGCAAAGAAGGAAACACAAAAGGCCACACGACCAAACTATCTCATGAAATAATCTGACAGATGACATCACTGAATAGTGAAATTTCTCCTCTATCATTTATCTATTATCAAATTATTGATTTCAAGAGCTGCTAGATAGGGCCATATTCTCTACTTGCCATGTTCTCCCCTTTTCCCTCTTCATGCTTATCTTCCCAACTTTTGCAAAAACTAGTGTTATTAGATCAAGAAAAATTTTGAAATTTTTATGCAAAATTTATTATTATCTGTAATTTTCAAAGGGGATTTTTGAGACAATATTTAAATATTTTATATTAAGAAGTGTTTCAAACATACCAAAGAATATGTGAGCATACAACTTACATTCAAGGTATAAAATAAGCATTCATGTACTCACTACAGAGTTCCAGAAATGGAACATAAAAATACATTGAAACTCTCTTTGCCTTCTCTCTTATTAGCAGATAAACACTATTGAAAGTTAGTGTTATTACCATATATAAAATAGGTAAACAACAAGGACCTATTATAGAGCACAAGGAACTATATTCAATATCTTGTAATGAGCTGTAACAGAAAAGAATTTGGAAAAATATATATATGTATGTATGTATATGTATAACTGAATCTTTTTGCTGTACACCTGAAACTAACATTGTAAATCAAGTATACTCAAATAAAAAACAATTTTTTTTAAAAAGGGAGAAAGATGCTTGAAATAATTTATATCCTCTTAAATTTGTTGAGGCTTCTTTTGTGCCCGAGTATATGATCTATCCTAGAGAATGTTCTATGTGCACTTGAAAAGAATGTATATTCTGTTTTGGGGGGATGTGATGCTCTAAAAATATCAACCCAGTCCAAGTGTTCTATTGTGTCATTTAGTATCTCCATTGCCTTCTTGATTTTCTGGCTGGAGGGTCTGTCCGATGATGTTAATGGGGTGTTAAAGTCTCCTACTATGATTGTGTTCCCATCAGTTTCTCATTTTATGTCTGTTAGTATTTGCTTCATGTATTTAGGTGCCCCTGGACTGGGACATTGTGCCGTACACCAGAAATTGACGCATTGTAACTGACTGTGCTTCAATTAAAAAAATTTTTTTAATGAAGAAAGTTACTGTTTATTACTGCCTGATTTCTTTGCAGATTTCCTCTAGGTATGTCCTAAGACAAGATATATTTTGAGTACTTAAACCTTTTATAAATGGCTCTCAGATGAATGAGTGAATCTGTGAGAAGATCTGCTCTGCATTTTTTTGTGACACCCACGTGTTTTCCATGCTCATCCGACCTTCATTTGTGACCTTCTTTCTTGGGTCACTTTTCTTCCTTCTAGAGCGTATCCTCTAGAGAAGTTCCATCAGTGAGGATCTGCTGGTAGTAGATTCTCTCACGGCTGTTTGCCTGAAAAGATCTTTATTTGGCTAAAAGACACTCCCACTGGGTACACAGTTCTAGGCTGAGCTGTTTTCTCCCAGCCCTCTGAAGATGCGACTGCTCTTCATTTTAGCTTCTACTGCCTGATTGCAGAATCAGCTTCCTGTCTAGCGGTGGCTCCTTTTAGGTCATTTTATCATCTCTCTCCACTACTTTTCAGATTGCTCCCTTTACCCTTGGTGTTCGGCCGTTTCAATATAACAAATACAGGGTGGGTTTCTTTCATCCTACTTGCAGTTCATCCAAGTTCCTAAATCTGGGAATGCGTGGGTCTCATGAATGCAAGAAAATTCTCCTCCACCACCTCTTCAGTGTGATAGGAATACTCCTGTGTTCTGTTTACCATCTCTTTCCAATGACCCACTGACTGTGTGTTACGCCTTTGCGCTTTACATACACGCTTCCAACCTCCTTTTCACTGTTCCCACCTCCTCGTCTGCACTAAAGTCACCAGAATTTCATAAGATTAACTTGTTTTTCTCCATTTCTCTGCTCAACTTCTCTAACGGAACTTCTCCAGTGGAACTTCTCTAATGGAACTTGTCTGATCTGCCTTCAGTCCCTGCACTGGGTTGCAAATTTTATTCGTTCCGGATTTGTTTCTGGAGGATATATTTGTTGCTTTTTCAAATCTGACTGGTCATTTTTCATAATCCTTTTCCTTTCATGTTTTCAAGTCACTCTTTTCTTATTTTAGACGTAATAAATATATTTATGTTATATTTTCATCCAGGAATTTCAATATTTAGCATTCTCTTGCTTCATTCTGCTGTGTTTGCTTCTGTAGACTCTTGCTCATGGTCCCTGGTTTACTTGTGTACTGTATGAGTTTTTTTAAACTCATCAATTTTGGAATATGGACTCCATAATTTCTTTTAATTCATTGATTTTGGAACTTTCTTTGATGCCTAAGTTAAGAGTATTTTACCCCTGAGAAGATCTGGATTTACTCCTGCCAGGTGCCTGGGGCCACCACCCATCTGGCATCAGAATGTCACATTCTCAGCTTGATGCTTTGCCGACCACCTGCGTACTATGAATTGGATCCCAAAGCCAAGCGAAGGCTAGCAACAAATTCTCAAAGAATATTTCTTCCCCCTCATCCCAGAATCAAGTCTGACACTAGATAACTTTCTTGATCATTTACGTTTTGTGAGAGAAAATACTTCATCCTTTCAATAAAGGCAAAGGCCTTCGAAGACCCTAGCTTTACGTGGAATCACCTAACTCATCATCTCATCACTAAGTTAAATCCAAAGCTCTAACCTCCTGGAATAGCCAGGTGACTTGGGCTGCTGACAACTTTAGTGCTCACCTCTCTGCTCCTGCTTAGCTTTTTTTGTCCTCTGATCACCTCCCTGAGCTGTGCACATAAAAGGCATTTAGTATTTTGTCCAGAATTTTTACACGTTTTGAAGAGAGCAGACTTTAGGATACCCTGGGTGCCATATTGCCAAGAAATCTACCTGCTCTCTCCTAGGCCTTCCTAATTGGCAGTTAGAGCTTCAATATACAAAATCCTGTACTATGTAAAGCCAGTGTGTTGAAGTACAAGAGGGAAAAGATCTTGGGGAAGGAGCTGACACCTACTGAGTGCCTGCCCCAGGCCAGGCATTAGAAAATGTAACCCTTCCCCAGCGCTTTGAGATTCATGCTTTTGTCTTCAGAAACTGAGTCTTCGGTGGGTACAAAACCCATCCATAGTTACATGGGGGCGGAGCAAGGAGTCAGAACCCCCTTTTTTTTGCTACTGTATAGATTCAGTTCTTTCTTCACAGCTCTTCCCTAACCATGGAAGAGTTTTCCTCTGGAGCTTAGAAAGTTATCCAGTGTCTTCTTTTTTTTTGACATTTTTTATTGATTTATAATCATTTCACAATGTTGTGTCAAATTCCAGTGTTCAGCACAACTTTTCAGTCATTCATGGACATATACACACTCATTGTCACATTTTTTTCTCTGTGATTTATCATAACATTTTGTGTATATTTCCCTGTGCTATACAGTGTAATCTTGTTTATCTATTCTACAATTTTGAAATCCCAGTCTATCCCTTCCCACCCTCTACCCCTCTGGTAACCACAAGTCTGTATTCTCTGTCCATGAGTCTTTAGATTCCACATATGAGCGATCTCATATGGTATTTTTCTTTCTCTTTCTGGCTTACTTCACTTAGAATGACATTCTCTAGGAGCATCCATGTTGCTGCAAATGGCATTATGTTGTCGGTTTTTATGGCTGAGTAGTATTCCATTGTATAAATATACCACTTCTTCTTTATCCAGTCACCTGTTGATGGACATTTAGGCTGTTTCCATGTTTTGGCTATTGTAAATAGTGCTACTATGAACATTGGAGTGCAGGTGTCATCCTGAAGTAGATTTCCTTCTGGATACAAGCCCAGGAGTGGGATTCCTGGGTCATATGGTAAATCTATTCCTAGTCTTTTGAGGAATCTCCACACTGTTTTCCATAGTGGCTGTACCAAACTGCATTCCCACCAGCAGTGTAGGAGGGTTCCCCTTTCTCCACAGCCTCTCCAGCATTTGTCATTTTTGGATTTTTGAATGATGGCCATTCTGACTGGTGTGAGGTGATACCTCATTGTAGTTTTGATTTGCATTTCTCTGATAATTAGTGATATTGAGCATTTTTTCATGTGCTTTTTGATCATTTGTATGTCTTCCTTGGAGAATTGCTTGTTTAGGTCTTCTGCCCATTTTTGGATTGGGTTGTTTATTTTTTTCTTATTGAGTCGTATGAGCTGCTTATATATTTTGGAGATCAAGCCTTTGTCGGTTTCACTTGCAAAAATTTTCTCCCATTCCATAGGTTTTCTTCTTGTTTTATTTCTGGTTTCCTTTGCTCTGCAGAAGCTTGTAAGTTTCATTAGGTCCCATTTGTTTATTCTTGCTTTTATTTCTTCTAGGAGAAAATTTTTGAAATGTATGTCAGATAATGTTTTGCCTATGTTTTCCTCTAGGAGGTTTATTGTATCTTGTCTTATGTTTAAGTCTTTAATCCATTTTGAGTTGATTTTTGTGTATGGTGTAAGGGAGTGTTCTAGTTTCATTGTTTTACATGCTGCTGTCCAGTTTTCCCAACACCATTTGCTGAAGAGACTGTCTTTATTCCATTGTATATTCTTGCCTCCTTTGTCGAAGATTAGTTGACCAAAAGTTTGTGGGTTCATTTCTGGGCTCTCTATTCTGTTCCATTGGTCTATATGTCTGTTTTGGTACCAATACCATGCTGTCTTGATGACTGTAGCTCTATAGTATTGTCTGAAGTCTGGGAGAGTTATTCCTCCAGCCTCTTTCTTTCTCTTCAGTAATGCTTTAGCAATTCTAGGTCTTTGATGGTTCCATATAAATTTTATTATGATTTGTTCTAGTTCTGTGAAATCCAGTGTCTTCTTAAACAACAAAGGACCAAGACTTCTCTGTCAACAACTGATGCTGGAGAACCTCTTGCAAAATCTAGAATTCTAGCTAATTTTTTAAAAACTTTATTACTAACATTATTACAACTTAGAAGGAGAATATATATGTGTGTATGTATATACATGCATATATGTGTGGAGATTCCATATATATATATATATATACATACACACACACACACACACACACCCTCTTTGAAAATAATGAATAAACCCTTTAAATAACGTAAGGACAGATGGTCCTTATATGTCTTTGCAGCCTTCACAAGTCCCAGCACAATGCCCTAAAATGATAGTTATTCATTAAATACCTCATGAGTGAACAATTGCCATTGCTCGTTATTGCAGAACCAAAATGTGTCCACAAACATCAATGCCATGGATAATTCAAAATGTGTTGAGGCGAAGTCTCCCAGCCCTCCAAGGGCACACGCCTGCAAGCTTAGGGTTCGGACATTCCAACCCACCCCGTGCTGTGCTCAGCCACATTTCTTCTCCCTGAGTCAGTGTGCGTCCTCTCCTGCTTTGTCATTTATTTTAGCACCTCGCACCCTCCTCTGGTATGTGGGAGAGTCTGAGTCACAGATGTCAGTGAATCCGAAATCAGCGCACTCGCTTTCTCTCTCTCGGGTGCCGTCATTGGTCTAGGTGAGTAGGCTTGTGTCCCGACTCACCCCTTCCCAGCATGTGCACATGCCCCCGAGAGCACTGATGGCCCTGGACACCCTCTGCGCTGGGCTGTTGTCATGGGAGTCCCTGCCGGCTTGCAGATCTGTGATGCTTCCTGACATATGACCACACTTTCTATTAAAGGACTCTGGGCTTATCGATAGCCTACTTTAATGTCCTCACTAGTGAAGAACAATATCTTGCTTCTCTTCAGTTGGTGGAGTCACATAGTCTCACCCATCGATCACCTTCCATTAGTGGCTTTGAGAAAGTCTGTCTCTTTCCCTGGCAAGCTCATCTTTGGAAAGAAGTTACTGTTGAAAAAGTGAACCCACGGAGGCTCCAACTTTGCTTCTCTAGTCTAAAGAGACAAGAAAGCAAATGGCTCTTTCAATCGCACTTTAAGCGGAAGCATAAGACTGCCTCTTTGAACTGGGAAATGTTTATTTTTGAGTGCCCTGCTCCTGGCAGGACTGCATCAAAAGGCTCTATGTATGGGGAAGAAGGTGGAGACAGGTTAATTGCCTTCAGAGAAACAGCTTGTAACATGAGCCTCTTTCCACCCACCTTTCCTCCAGCAAGGAGAGCTCAGCTCAGAATGTGACGGCTTGAATGCTGGGGAGCCTTCATCTGACTGCACGTTCACATTCACGTTCACGTTCACGTTCTAAGGAGATTGGTCTCTTAAGTGTTTTGAATACCAAGAAGCTTAGTTTTTCTTAGAGGCTGCCGTTGCTCATGAAAAGTTTAAAAAACAAACAAAAAATTATATCAAAAATTAATATATTTTTATTTAACCTCCTTCTCTAGAATTTTGCTACTAACTGTAGCGTCAAGAGCCGACAGATTAAGTATCTCAGAACATTAAACGTTCTCCAAAAAGTAAAGTGTTTCTTAATTACAAGTGAAGTGGAGCTTGCATCATTTGAACAATGGGGAATTTAAGTCAACTCAGATTAGAAAAGGAAAACGTATTTTTCAAATTGGTACCTGAGACAATTGAAAAATCTACTATGTATCTTCAATTAAGTGACCAAAACCCATGAATGCACTCTAAATAGATTTCTATTTATTATGATGAATGAAATTAGATTTTTAATTTGGGAGGAAGGAAAGCTCAACTTCTCCAAATTACCATGTTTGATTTTAGAAAGGCAGAAAAAAAATGAGACACATTAAGATGAAAGAATTTCCTCATTCAATTTTATGCATTTTTCTTGACAAAAAGGCAACGTCATTTGCCCCACCCCCCACCCCCCACCTCTTGACCCTACCCTCTTCACACTATCATCCTGGCTTGAAATTCTACCCATTCTTCCAGGTGAGCTGCAAGTTCTACTTCTGGGCATCCTTTCCTTTTCATCCCAGTCCAGGCTGACCTCTCTGTGACCTTCAAAGGCACTTTCTGCTCTGGTTACTTATATGGCTTCAGTTCCTTCAACAAATATTTGTCTAGCCCCAGTGGGGCTCCCAGCTCTGTGCTGGGTCCT
This sequence comes from Vicugna pacos, assembly GCF_048564905.1. Lineage (NCBI taxonomy): Eukaryota > Metazoa > Chordata > Mammalia > Artiodactyla > Camelidae > Vicugna > Vicugna pacos. The sequence continues at coordinate 115,837,022 of NC_132987.1, read as the reverse complement.
GGAGATGCTGCAGTGAACATGATCCACCCCTGCTATCCAAGAGGAGGGGGTAGTTAAAACACAGGTAAGTCCACTGTAGGGCAAGCTTGTAGATGAGAACCAAGGACTGAGCATTGCTGAGGCAATGAGAAATGCACCCAGAGGAACAACTCAGGCCTGTGGGACTCTGCAGCTTAGCCACTCTGGACCTCCCTCATCTGCAAAGAACCATTGCTTCAAGGGTGTTGTCAGGATTAAAGGAGGTAACCCAAATAAAGCACCTGTCCCAGTGGCCAGCACTTCTGCACACTCAGTGCATCCCTTCTGGGGGTCTGTTCTATGAAGTGTCTGCATCCAGGAGGTAGAAGGATGGCCAACAGCTTCTCAAACTAAAAGTTTGAATAATAAGACAATGGTGTTCACGTTAAGTAACTTCTTCCCTAGATTATATTAAAAAGTCAGCATAAAACCAAGCATCCTAAATATGCCGACTCATGAAATGAACGTTTGTCACTTCTATTTCCACCAATTCAAGAACTAACATCTGCCACATCTTTCCAGAGGTGCACATATTGCTTAAATTCTATCCATTCAGCTCATTTCTCAAAAATGTTTGAAACTGAACTGAAACATAAATAGATTTCTCTCTTTACATACCACCACTCCAATCCAGGAAGTTATTTTCGCAGAGAAATTTTTGGCTCAGTGATAATGTGGCACCTGGCTGGGAACTTAGCAGACGTTTCTATTAAACTGGGTATAAAATAGTAATCATTTAAGGATATGTATTTGCTATTTAGAAGTCTTCAGCTTACGATTTGGAAACATTTAGAAGTTTTTACTTTGCACAAGACTGTCGAGGGTACCTTTCAAATCCAGCGATGACAAACATCTAAGTGGATGCGAAGCTGACCTTCCCCGGCTCCCAGGCTGGCGCCTGGTGGATTTGTGCTAGGCAGGAGATGGGCTGGTGGACAAGCATCCAGAGGATTCCTAAGTCCCTGAGGCTTGATGGAAGTGGTGTTTTGCATCTTGGCACAGCTGCCGTGGCCAACTCACTTCTCCATAATTCTCAGTCCATGGGGGTTTCCATCCCCACTCTATGGTTCTAGTTTAATGAAGAGAGGACCAGGAAACTCAAGGCTCGGATGTAAACTAAATACAATTTAAAAATTGATGTGAAGCAATTCTGAAAATTTTTGTATAACGAATTGAGTGCGGGACCCTTCAGATCACCATTTTCTTAACTAAGACTGGTATTGCCCCTGATTTATCATCCATCTTTTTCACCAAACCATTAGCCCTTTGTAGAGTCCCAATCTACCCTCCAAGAACCAAGGTTTGAGATACTGTATCTATTTTCTAAAACTGCAACACAGTCTCCAAAACCATCAGCGTAGAAGCTTATTCCCATGCAAAGTGAAAAAGGCCAAATTGGGGGGGGAAAAAAACACTGAAACCAAAACCAACTTAAATTTTGCTCACATTTGAATGTTTCCCTCTCCACAAATTCAGAAAACGTTTTGCTAAATTAATTTCTTTATACAGAGTGACTGGAGGAGCAGATCTATTAAATGAAGAAAACCAAACAAATGCAGAAACATAAGCAAAGCTTCCCAATTAATGAAGAGGTGAAATTCTTGCTCATTGTGTGCATGTAGGATATCCCAAGATGATGCCATCCGGTGCGCCCTAATGAGATAATCAGTTGCAAAACTCTTGGCATTTTCTAGACACAACTTGAAGGGCTTCCCCAGGCTTTGCGTATACAGTTCCCTCACCCTGGAATCATTTCTATTCCTTGTCTGTCTGTCTTATTCAAACAGAAATTCATTCTTCAAAACCTAGATCTGTCCACTCTTTTATAGACATTTTCTTGATCTCCTCAGAAGAATTAATCACTTCCTTCCTGCACTCCTCTGAAACCTGGTAAAAGCATCTCTTGGTGCACATGTTCTGATGTTTTCTTATTAATTCTTCCCATATCTGTATCTCATTATAGACTGAAATTCTTATATTCTTCTTTATGTTTATAACATCGCACACAGTAACCAGGGCATGGTAAGTGCCTTGATGTTTCTTGAACTGAATTGTAATGACCTTGAACTTACATTACTATACAGCTCATTTTCCTTCCACTAACTCTTCCTTAGGTTGACCTCAATTCTACCTCCTTTAATTTCTACTCACTGCCCCTATTTCACCCCTTCAAGGCAACACAGGATAAGTCTATTTCCTCCTCCAAATAAAGTCTCACACAAAATGGGAGGCGTCATTCATGACACCCATATGAAAAAACCACTCAGTCTTCACCCACGTGACCTGCTTCTGGGCCCCCTCACCTGTCTGTACGTATGACACTCTTGCGTCATCTCCTCCACAAGTGAAGCGGCCAGAACAAGAGCCCAGAGGGCAGATGCGGACTGACCAATGAGCAGCACGAAGCGTCACATTTCTACTGGAATAACCTGAAATTATATCAGGGTCTTTTTAACATATGATGCTGCCCTTTTGATTCCAACAAAATTCAGTGTGCTCCAAATCAGAAATAAACCGGTATTTATGTCACTATAATCTCTCGTTCACACACGTTAACAATTTGATTAAATTTTTGTAATGATCTTAAATAATTCTCCAGACATAGGCAAAGGCCACCTGGATATTGGCAAATAAGGATGTCTGTCTGCCCGGGTGAAGTACCCAATTGTGGATCATCACGTGAGCCGGGCTGAGAAATGCCACAAGGATAGATGAAAAGGATGATTGTCAGGCTTGAAGCTGAGGCTTCTCTGGTGAAATGCACTGCAGCAGACCTGCCTGTTGTGAAGATGTGGAGATTTGTCCCACTCCAACCGGCAGACGGTTGAGTCCCTGAGCCCCCAGCGTCTGAGCCCCCAGGAGTCTGCGCAAGCTCTGTGGCCAGCATCCCTTCCAGCTGGGTAATGCTGCAGCCTTAACAGCGGTTAAATCTTGTCAGTTGTTAAATATTTTGACCACCCTCATCCCCCTGCGCTGAAAGGGGATTCCACTAATGGCCTCCAAGTACACAAATGACTATGTCAGTGAATCATGGCCGGTGAGTCCAAATCCACAGGAAGGAGAGCTAACGGAGACGAGCTCAGCCACCGCCAGGACTTAGTGTGGACTCCAGGGGGTGGGGACGACACTGGACATTCCCGTCCTCCTATTGGTCAGCCCTGTAAACCAGCTGGGTCCCCACGGGTGCTGAGGATAAAAGCCCAAGGCTGCCCGAGAGCGGCTCTGCGGGGTCCCTCAGGGCCTGAGGTCCTCTAGGCGAGAAGCCAGAAGAGAAGGAGCGTGTGTGGGAGGAACCGTTCTCTAATATTAGTCCCCTGCGCTTATAAGAACTGAAACAAATGATCGTTTACTGGTATCTTGCCCCAAACCCGCCTGGAGAAGAGAAACTCTCAGATGTTTCGACTCAACAGCTGCACATCAAAAATAGTAGTCTTTTAGACACCAGGAGCTCTGTGACATGAATGCCAGAAGCAGGTCCAGGATGTTGGAGGCTCTGATGTTTCTTGTTCCTGGAATGAAAAGCAGCACCGCTGTCACGGGTCCAATTCAGTGCCTTCGTGATTGGAATCACACCACTGCGTGTGTGTGTGTGCGTGCATGTGTGTGTTTGTGTGTGTGTGCGTGTGCGTGTGTTGTGGGGGACACATCCTTGCACATAAGCACTCACGCAAACACAGACAAACAATGGTTAAGAAAAGAATACTCTAAAGAGCTAGTTAATTACCTTCCAAAAATCCGTCCAAGAGGATCTATCAGTCATGTTTGCTTCTAAACCAATCCATTAGGAAACTCACAAGGAAAGAAGAGCTGTGTCTACAGACCAGGGCATTTTTCACACGATCTAGGTGTTTCTCCTACGTGTTACACATGGATCACACAGAATGCGGTCGATTATTTAGGAAACGCGATTTTCATACCCGTTAGCGTTGGTGTCATCAGGCTGACAGCACATCAGCCTGCACCAGGATGGATATACTGGCTGTTCTGATTGGTCAGCATCTAGACTGTACAGATTGATAAATACTTTGAATATTGTTCCCAGGTATCATGGGCTTGTGATTGAGAAATAGCACCATGAACATAAGAAAAAAAGGCTATTGTGTTCCCTGCTTTGGAAAACGCAGCTGCTTTCTGGAGTGACTGCTCAGTTGACATAATATTCTTTTGTTTACTGATGGTAGTTGTGTAACGTTCTAGTATGTGTTTTGAATCTAGAAATCCATTGACTTTGGTCTGATTTTTCATAATTTTTATAACTTGTTTAGTTGTTTAGGATTTTTTAAATGCATCAACAAAATGTATTATTGTGATTAAAATTCTATAATAAAGACTCTTCAATAAAAATAGCTTTGAAATTCTTTAAGTCCTTTTCCTCCAACTGAGCTAATTATTTTTACAATACAATTCTTGATAATCAAGGGGTTTCTTTGAGTCCCAACTGTGAGTAACAGAGCAAATAATAACAATAGCTTAAGCAAAGGAAAAGGTCAGAGAGTAAGCAGTCTAGGGTGAGTATGGTCATATGGTGGTTGCGTCCCTAAAATACTCAGAAACCCAAACTCCTTCCAGCTTTGTGCTTCACCAGCACTAAAGTACTGACTTGTTCCTCAAGGTCCAGTATGGCAGCCAAAGCTCCAGTCATCACATCTTTATTCCAGGTGTCACAGTAGGAAAAGGGAGGAGGGGAGGACACATCAGTAAATGCATTCCAACTGTCATTTATGATAAGTTACCAGAGTCTGCTATACAGCACAGTTAGCAGATGGCAGTCTGATGGCTTTGACTACATACTTACAACCTGGACTTTGTAGAGAATGAATGAAAAAGGGTAACATTTAGCCTATACTTTATTAGTCAGAACTTATTCAAAGCCTGATCACTTTTAACTGCAAGGAATGTTGGGGAAGTTTTTTTTTTTTTAAAGTGACCGTGAGCCCAATTAAAAATCAAGACTTCTATTGCTATGGAAGATGTAGAATACATTTTGACAACTAGTCATTTCTTCAAGCAAAAGCCATTCCTTTCGAGAATAAAAGATTATATTCTATTCACTTCTGCCCTGGTTACTTGTTATTCTTATCTTATTCAGAGGTCTGTTCACTTCTGATTGATTGATTGACTGAAGTATAGTCAGTTTGCAATGTGTCAGTTATTGGCATACAGCATTGTGTTTCAGTCTGGACCTGGAGATCATCATTCTAAGTGAAGTCAGCCAGAAAGAGAAAGAAAAATAGCATATGATAGCACTCATATGTGGGATCTAAAAAAAGATAAACGAAGAGACAAATGAACTTTTCTGTAAAACAGAAACAGACTCACAGACATAGCATTCACTTCTGAATTGAGCCACCTAGAATGAGGATATTCATAATTTTCAGTCTTCTTGGTGATTTTATAACTTTATTCATTCCTTCATTCATTCAATATTGACAGAACCACTATTATGGGATGAGAAGTCTGCTAAGGTTTAGGGATAGTAAGATGAACAAAACATGGCCCCTGATTTCATGGAGCTGCCAGTCCCATGGAGAAGCAGCAGCACTGAGTGAGTGACTGTAACAGTGGGTACCCTGGGGGGCATGGGAGAGGAGACCCAAGTTAGCCCTGCAGTGACTAGGGCATTTAAGATGATACTCGAATGGCCGGGAGGTACTGATGGAGTGTTCCAGGGTAAGGGAGCACCTGTCCCGAGGCCTGAGAATCAGAAAGAACCCTGGACTTTTGAGGAGCTGAATGATTTTCAACACCTCTGGAGCATTGAGTTCAGAGGGGAGAGCATTAAGAGAGAAGGTTGGTGAGAGGCAGGGGCCCCAATATGGAAAGCCTCTCAGCCATGTCAGACTTCACAGTGTTCTTATGGGCACTGGGCAGCCATTGAAAAGGAGGATCATGGTGATCGCTATCCAGTAGCCATGCCTACAGTCTGTTGAGTATTGAATATGTGCTTGACATTGTGATAAGGGTGTTTCCATCCCATCATCCCATTAAATATTTACAATAAACTCTAAGACGTAGATACAATTTCGTTGTCCCCATCCCATAAGCGAGAGGAGTAAAGGTCAGAGCATTTGCAAAACTTGCTCACGGTCACTCAGTTAATGAGGGCTTGTGCCAAGATCAATGCAGAAATAGTCTGATACTGTACTCAGTCCACAGCCTCGGCTCTATGGAGACTGGATGGGACCGAGGCTGGAGGCAGGAAGCTATCAGAAGGGGCTAGGTGTACAAACAAAATTTTTAAATCTATAGCCTTCACTTCTATGCAAATCATTGTGGAGGTCCTGGCTCTGAACATGCATCATAGTGGCGGTTTTGTGACAGTTTAACCTCTCCTGTAGACCCCATTAGCTCATTCTTTGACTCTACCAGTCAAACAGCTCTCCTGCCAGGACCTATAGACCCGAGCCGTCTGACTGGTGGGTCATGGCGGCCTTTGACTAATTGTAGGTGCATATGTGTCACTCTCAACCCCAGTCCTGTGACGCTGAGCATGTATGATACCCACTAATCTAGAAAAGAGGGGATATGGGAAGAGGAAGGAGCCTTAACGCTGGCACTTTTGTAAAGTCCCTTTTACTCTTGTTTTGAATTTTGTAGTCTTCATTTGTTCCCTTGGCACGATCAGTGCTACTAACCGCAGTGGGTCAAATATAGTGACCATCAGGGTCAGGCGGATCTTTGGGTCAAGAGGCACCAGTTTTCTTTGCTGCAGTAGAAACTACAACAGGGCTGACTCCTGATGCACAGTTTGAGCCAAAACTCCAGGGGCGCCCTCCCTTCCCCGCGCATGCGTGCAGCCTCCTCTCTGTTGGCTACCGTGCAGAGCGCTTAGCCAGCGCCAGGCAGTGTTGTGTCAAGATGCCAGACCCTGTTGTTACTATTTTTGACAGCGGCGGTAACTTACCACCAAACCTTGGAACCGGAGGGCCAGGAAGGCCCATGTTCTCATCCACATCTGCTGCTGCTGCTAAAACCAGCTCTGTTTTGTCTGCATTGACAGCACACTGAAAATATCCAAGCCTCCAGAAAACAGAAAATCTGACAAGTAAAAATACTCAGTAATGCACAAGGAGTTGAGGTAATGGGTTTATTCATTGTGAAAGCAGCTGGTTTTCCTTGTTAATGTTTGTTTGGTTTAAAACAAGGGAAGATCCCCGTTGCCAAAGGAATGGATGGAATACACTGTAGCTTCTTCCTTTTGAGTTCTCTCGCTTCTAATGGAGGCAAATTGCCGGTGAGTCTGCCAAGAGCCCTAATCGCCTTTGTCTGGATAGTGTGCTAGATGGAGTTTAAAATCCTGGGACACAGCCTTCATCACATGCTTTTCTCTGTGGGAGAATCATCTCTCCACCTTCCTAACATGAATTTCACGAAGAGGAAAAACAAAAAACTCAAGAGTTTATTCTGTTGGAATACTGTATCATGCTAAATGTTGTCTGTTCGTCTGGATGGAATCAGAGTAATATTTTAAATTCATTAGGTGGTCACTGAACTATAAAGTATTCTCAGCGAGAGTGCAGTTTTGACACTTAACCATACTGCAGCATGAAATGAGACTCAGTCATGTGGTGGGGAGGAGAAAAGAGAATATCTATTTGGTTTTTACCACAAAACTAGTGGGAAATGAGACGCTCAGTGACTTTCGTCTTTTACTTTGCAAGTTTATATACGCCACGAACACACAGTTGCCCCTGTGACAATGCACGGTGCAGTTTGAGCTCAAAGGAAGGAATAGGATTGAGTGGGGCTTTCCAGTTTGGTAGTAATATCATCATTGCTATTTTGTATTTGGTGACGTGAGTTCTTGAGAAAGAAGGTAGAGAGATAGGTGATGAAGAAGAACAAAGCTGACTCCATCTTGGATCTGTTTCTTTTACTTTAACCTTTGTTTCCAATTGTTTTTGCTACCAATTAATCACTATATCTTGATGTGTCTATAACAGCCCGTCTCTGAGAACCCTGCCTCCCACATCTGAGTGTTAAGCTAAAATACCTTTGTTTAGCTCACAGGAAACAACCTGATCAGGCCTACTTGTAGAAAGAAGAAATTAACACATCCTCTTTGGAGTTTGGCTGGAACCAGAAAATATTTGTAACAATTTATCAGCTTTTTATGTCACCTCCTTACCTCCCCCTCTTTGCTCTACAAAAGGAACTAGCATCCCAACCGGGGCAAGATGGTCTCTTGGGACACTAGTCCACCATCTTCTCAGTCTGCTGGCTTCCCGAATGAAGTCGCCACTCTCTGCCCCAACACCTCATCTCTCTTAACTGGCCTGTCGTGCAGTGGGCAGGGCAAGCTTGGACTCAGTAACAGACAGAGTGACCACCAGGAAGAGAAGGACCCCAAAGGCCCCCCAAAACAGCAGAGGTGGGTCCCCTAGAACAAAGACTTCACGATCTTGACAATCATTCCAAATACAACACAACTTCATTTCTCAGTTACATTTTCCATATTTCCCAGAACCGTGGGCTGTTTACAGAGTCAGGAGAATTTCTGCTTTGACATGAAGTAATCCTGTCCTTTGGGAGACCCCAACAGTTAGCCAAGGTTGAAAGAGAGTTCCAGAAACCACATTTGAGGTCCCCTGTGGGTTTGTTTGCTTTCCTGTTGTGGGTGCTTATGTTGGAGGAAATAACAACACTGCTAGCAGTTTCAAAGCTTTACTCTATGGGAACATCTTTTTGCCCTTCTAAAATCAGTCGTGTTGTGAAAACCACTAAACTGCTCAGGGTGTTCTTTAGTGTCATCAAAATCAGCTTGGCTCAGAATGTTATGATGTTTAAAATTAATTATGCGTCAGCGATGCACTTCAAGATTTTCTGGGACTGAAGAAGAACAACAAACCCCCCCCCAAAACTCTGAAATAACTCTATAAGGTGGATCTTTCTTATTAAATGTATCCATTTCTACTCAAATCATTTGAGTCTATGCAGTGCAGCAATTTCTAGTGAGCACCCTTACTGCTGAAGGCTGAACTGAGTAAATTTATTACTGAGTTCCGTGCCAATTTATCCATGTGACTCTTTATTTCAGAAGATGTTATGGGGGCAGGGTTGCTTTATTTACTTTTCTCTTTTTCAGTTGCAGAGCCACACAATGGTGTGAGTTATTTCACTAGCAGAGGAAAGAAAAAATATGCTCACAAGTGCGTTGCAGCGTGAGTACCAGCATCCGCCACATCCACTATGCGGAGTGACAGAGGCGGCCTTTGTGAATGTTTCTCATTCCTTGCAAGGTTTCTAAGGGCCAGGACTCCTTTGATCTTTTTTGCTTCTGTTTTTTCTTGTTTTGGGGGGGGGGAGGGTAGTAATTAGGTATTTATTTATTTTAATGGAGGTACTGGGGATTGAACCCAGGACCTCGTGCATGCTAGGCACACGCTCTGCCACTGAGCTCCACCCTCCTAGCTTCTGGATCACTGGAGCCTCACATTGACACTGGGAGGAAAGACGAGATGAGAGAGAGAGAGGGGTGGGGGATATGCATGGGGACCAAAGAACATCCCCATTCCTATCTCCTCAGTCGCTGGTCTGTCTGAACATTCGTCCAGAATCTCATGATTACCCTTCCCCCTCCTTCCTTCCTCCCACTGATCTGGAATTGGCAGTAGATGATGCAGGAAGGGATGATCTTTCATGTTTTCCCAACAATTTCAAATTAGTTTCCTGCATATCTCTCTCCGGTCACACACGCCGCCGTGGACACTGGTCCTCGGCCCCCAGGCAGGCGGCAGAGCCCTCCCCTGGCTGGGCCCCACCTCCTCTCTGTCCCCAAGGCAACTGGAAAGCCAGGTGTGTGTATGAATTCCAGCAAGGCCAGGGAAACAAGAAAGAGAGCAACTGAGATGTTGAGATTAAAAATAGGATAAACAGGAACTGAAAAGCCTGGGTTTCTATTTCTTTTCTGGTTCACTTTGTTTGCGTGTCTCCCCCAGTGAACTGCTGTAGTTACAGTTTCTCCTAATTCGGCAGTCATCTGCAGCCTGGGATAAGAAAATAAGACTTCCCGGACCCTTGCATGTAGAATTCCCCACCCCTCATCTCCTGAGAACGTGTTAATTCTCAGCACCTATGAGAACAATCGTCTAGAAGGAAAAAAGAAGAAGAAGAAGAATTGACTTCAGGCTTTGCCCAGAGGAGTCAACGCAATTCCCTTCCTGGCCCTCAATGGTCTCCCATTGAAAATGTCATAAGTGTAAGACCATCTACGACACGTAAACAGCCAGCAAACGTCACATGCTGAGGTCTCACTGTTGGAGGCAGCCCTGAGGTGGGGAACTATAGACTGGCGGCTTCACAGCCCTGCCGATGACCAGGTTTAAACATCTGGGCACCCACGCCCTCTGTGTTGCTTGCTTGGAATCTTCCTGAGACCAACCCAAGGTCTCAGGAAGACCTTGCAGACCTTGTGTATGTGGATCCATGAGATTGACAGCCTGAGCCTCATACATCATGGCTTTGCTTCCTAAAATCTTAACTCCAGGCACGTACAGCTCTTTATAAATCAAAAGATCCCAGAGCCTGGGCTAGCCTGAAACAGTAGAGACAGGGGGAGGCGTCTGTGTTGTCTGCAACGCCCACTCAGCCAGCTGCAGGCTGTCTAAAGCAAATGTCCCTGCCAGGGCCACTCGCCCGGAAACGGCAGCCGGCTAGCCTCCTGGGGCGGAAAGGAAGGGCAGCCCGGCTCTGCACAGAGGGGCCAGCGGGTGGACGGCTGGTGGCGGTGGGGAGCTCTCAGGGCCCCTCTCCCTTTGCCACCAACCAGAGTGAAGGCTGCAAAGTGACTGACACACCATAGGGGCCATCTCACTGCCAGTCGACATTTATTGCCTTCTTAGGAGCCGGACTCTTCTGGACTTTCTGTGATCAAAAATGCTTGTTCATCGTTCTTACTTGAAGCCAACGTGTGGCTTCACTGCATATGGACTGAATTAAAAGCAGGGGCTTGCTTTTGTCTCCAGAACTCAGCTAATGCCAAAACAAATGTACATGAAAATGCTGGACTCCTAGGACCAGCAGACCTACAGGAGGCAGTGAAACATAGGAAAGAAAAATGAGGATACTGGAACCTGAACCTCCAGGTGACTGGCAGGGTGTTTGGACTCTGTCTGGGTGGAAGTGTTGGGTCACCACAGGATTCATTCAATTGTCACGTTGCTTTTGCTTTTCCGGGGGTAGCTTTACAGTGCGTGTCAATGGCGGGGAAAGTCCTCTCCACAGTCGTGTATATTCAATGTTTTTGATGAATTTCCTCTCGCGTTCGCAGAAGGTATTTCTGATAAAATAGTACCTCAGAAAAGCTCATACCTCTCAAAGGGTTGCCAGATAAATATATTGTTTATTCAGTTAAAATTTAAATTTTAAATAAGCAACAGGTACTTTTTTTTAACATTCAGGTAAAGTATGAACAGTGAAACGTGGCATGGGATATAGGGATGCAAAAACATCATTCGTGTTCACCCAAAATTCAGATTTAATTGAGTGTCCTGTATTTTTATTTGTTAAATTTGGCAACCCAGAACAAGCCAGCTTCATGCAACAATAGTGCCCTCTGAGCATTTAGAGGGTTGAACACATTCTAGACAGAAAGTATTCGCTGGAATGACTGTTTCAATTCTACACTGTTGCTCATACCAGAGACCTAGAAATGGGTGTGTCAGCTCAACTAATATTGCCAATTTGTTATCAGGTCACGTGAGACCATCACTGGCAGGCCGCAACGAGAATCTGGAGATTATTCCAACTCGGTTTCTAACAAGCTCAAGCCCTTTAGACTTGACTAGGGGAAAAGAAAGAATTTTAGCACAAGTGGGAAAGACACCGAGTAATTAGTTAGAAAGTCTGGAGTGTGGAGAAAGGTGGTGATGTTTCTGTTTGAAGCTGAGTCAAGGCCAGGAGTGCCTGCTGTTTGCAGGATAGTTTCAAGAGAAGATTTTTCCCTAATTAGTGCCAAATTCACAATTTTCTGGAAGTAAAGGACTGAAGAGTACATAGGTAGTCTAGGACTTATGACCTTTCCTTCAAAACCTCAAGTGCCAAAGTCAACGGAGCCAGATCTGAATTTGAAAACATTCCCAGGATCGGTGCACAAGGTCTAAAATTAAACTTAATTATCATCGCTTCACGATGCTCTGTTAGAGGAAAGTCTGTGAGTCACCAGGAGGCGTCCCGCTCAGCCTCTGCCCATCACCTACAAAGCGGTCCAGCCAAGACCGGTGACGCCATTGCCCGCACACGGACCAGGACTCTGTGGATGTGAGCCCGTGTCCTCACTTCAGGTGTATATTTTCCTAAACATCAAATGCGACAGAGTGCTTTTCTTGACTTACTGTTGGATGCACCTTTCTGTATTTTAAGGATGTCCTTACCACACTAGCAGGGACCCTGCTGCTTGTTCACTCAAAACACCTCATGGGAAACTCTGAGAAATGCTTTATTTAGAAGCAGTTCAGCCTGTGAGTCATGCAACGTTTTGCTTGTGTTTTTCTTCTTCAGTTCTCCTGCTGCCATAAACATTTATATGAAGACAGGATATTTCACTGCATCTCCAAAGTCCATCTGCCACAGCTGCTCATCCCCCACCTGAAGCCATCAACTTTCATGAAAAGAAAATATTTGGTTTTCTTCCAAATGTTGATTAAGACCAAAAAAATAAAAAATAAAAATGACCCTTGATCAGAATTAACTCTTCACTGAGAGTCTCTCACCATCCTCCATAAAACAGTGGTGCTTGGTAAACACTGGAATCAGCCCTGTGGTCAGAGGTACAGTTTTAATAAGGTTAACAGTTTTCTAAGGCAAAGAAATCACCAAACATTGTGTCCCCTTCATGAAGCAGGGAAAAATTATTCCTTTTCTTTTGGAGGAGCCTGGGGACAGTGGTGGGCAGTATAAAAAGCAGATTGACTTCCTGATCACATTTTCCTTTTACGTTTTTCAGATGTTACGTTTCAGCTCGAACGTAGTCACTTGCTCAAAGTAACACATTCTCCAGGTCTGAGAATTCTGATATGATTGATTTGATTCCTTCTTGGCTCCAGGCTAGGTTTATGGGTTTTTAGATATTTGATAAGAAGACACATTTCATTTGTGATCCATAAGATTGCTTCCTTTGTATCAGCATCAATCCTCTTTCAATTGCAGTTTCCCAATATTTCCTTGCTTTAAAAAAAACAAATTACAAAAATTCCCTATTTTTATTTTTCCTCCCATACAGAGTTATCTACTTGCTTTTTAGATATTGTTCCTTTCATGTTTCAATTACCCCTTGTCTCCAATGGTGCATGGTGCTGCCAGATTTCCCCTGGATATTGCTAAGTCACTGGAAGAATTGGGTTTAAAAAGTCACTTTCTCCACTATGTCAATACAAAGTGGATGTTACAGATGATACCTTGTTTCAGATGTAGAAAGTAGACCATACACATGGTTGCATGTCATCTGTCATTCGTTGGACCCACAGCCTGAATCTAGAAAGCCAAAGAAGGCAGTGTGATGCAGTGATGGCAAGTCGGGGCTCCAGAGTCAAGTCACCTGGGTTCAAATCTCAACTCCATCACTTACTCGCTGTGTGAGCTTCGGAAAGGGACCCAACTGCTTGGAGCCTCAGTTTCTCCCTCTGTCAAATGGGCGTGAAAGTGGAACCTACCACTTCCTTGTGTGGTCGTGAGTGGTAAAGAAACCGGTATTAGCACTTAGTATTTGTCCCAGGGCAGGTACTGTGAAAATGCTACTATTCTTATTATTGAAAGGTTAAGCCTACGGGGAGAGACTGGAGGGACTGGACAGGGAAACTTTGCACATTGTGAATGATAAATGAATGAATGAATAGTGTTAAGATGTATTCGTTGGAGAAATATTTACTGAGCACTCACTCTGTGCTGGGCACTGTGCTAGGTGCATAGATATAAAAATCCAAAGTTACAGAATAATGTGCCCTAAGGTGGCTTAATCTTGGGAGGAGCCTGTGGGAGGGTGTGGGAGAGCAAGACCACTGGGGGCAGAGAACTCTGAGTTTGAGTCCAGCTCCATCAGTAGAAAGGGACTGGGCGAATGACTCTTCTCACCTGTAAAATGGAGATAATATCACCCTGTTAGGTTGTTATGCAAAGCAACATGGAATACAGACTATGTACATGGTAAGACTCAGTAAATACAAGATGTAGTAGAGTACGTGTGCACATGTTTGTATCTGTATGTGGACAGAGACACATACAGGGAAAGAGAAGAGTTAGGGTACAAGATGATAGTCACTCAGTTAGCTTTGTTCCAGGTGGAGTTGAATGTCACAATGAGGCTCCTTAGCCTGCCTGGAGAGTTCAGTGGGGGTCGAGGGGTATTGGCAGAGACAATAAGGGTAACTGGGCTGCCTTTGCAGGAGAGCAGACATGTCCTAGGGTGACAACAGGCCACTCAAATACTGAGAGGCTGGAGGAATCGGTGGATCGGGGAACGACCAAGGGTCCGGTGTTGAGGAACAAAGTGGGAGGCAGGGAGGTGGTAAGAGTGATGCTGCTCAGAGAGGCAAGGACTAGCTCACGTCCTTGTCACAATGTCACTGCCTCAAGGAGGCTTTCCTGGATCACCCTGTTTAAATAATCCCCTCCCCAGCATCCCCTAGAATCCTGCTCTGCTTTGTGTTTCTCAAAGCCATTGTCTATACCTTTTATACAAGCCACCTTCTAAATATATGTGTACAATTATGTGTGTGTGTCCAATACACACACATACGTGATTTATTGTTTATTGTCTGTCTTCCCTTGATGGAATGAAAGTTCCATGAGAACATGGACATTGTGCACTGCTGTATCTGCAGCACCTAGATTGGTGCCCGACACCCAGTAGGTACTCAATGAATATAAGTCGAACTGCATGGATGCAGGTGGTGAGCGGATAGCTTTCTCTGACAGGCAAAAAGGTGAGCTTATTCTTTGGCCAGAGAAACCTTGAAGAATTCCAAGCAAGGGAAGATGTGGTCATGTTTTCCTTTTGGAAAGAGTGACCGGCAGCGTCGTGGAGGATGGACTGTTGAGTTCTTCCAACAACCTGAGCTGGCTGGACAAGGACCAGACCCATGGTGGGGACAGAAGTGGGGGGCCAGGTGAGAAGCTTGCAAGGCACAGCAGTCAGAACTGGACGACAGACTCGGGAAGACAAAGGGAAAAGCCAACAGTCAAGATTCCCTCAGGTGCCTGCCCTGAACAAAGGAGCTTTATTCACGGGGAAAGGAAAAAAATATAAGTCGATGAAGTAAAGGAAAAAAAATACTGCTCTTATTCCAAGAAGGATCGAGGGCTGCTCAGTGGTTGATGACTGATTGACTGAAAACATTAGGAAAGAAACAGGCTGGTCAGGTCTTATTAATAATTAAACCTATAGCTTTCTGAATTACTTGTGGTCTAACAAAGGTGATGAGACTTGAGAAAATGTCTTACTTAACAGGAATGGGAAGAATTCAGCAACAAGTATCTGTGAAGAGCAAATAACTTCATAAAAAGACAGCATTTCCCTTGACATTATCATTATTTGTTTTAACAGGGTACACTTTGCATACATAAAACTTTTCTTCTCGGCTATGAGCTCTGTATTCAGTCCCTATTCATTGGTATCCACAAGGCAAACTGAAGAACCAGGGAAACATAGGAATAAAACCCAAAGGGTCTCCATCAAAATTTTTCTCCAAATGTTGCTCTTGGAGGCAGATGTGGTGTCCCTGCACTGCCAAACCTGCATGAAGACCCATCCAAATGTACATTTACTATACAGCTTCCATAAGTAAATCTACAAAGAAGCCATCATGGCCAAGTCCTGGTTTGTACTAAATTCCTGGCCAGGTTTCTGAGCTACTTTTGCTTTCTGAAGAAGGGTAGGATCCCAGGAGGTGATATGTTTGATGTGGCTGGATGAGATCCTTCAATGGCCTTCCATACACTGAGAATGAAATTCTAGGCAAGGGCCCAGCAGTGGTCCAGCCTAGGCTGACCTGGCTCAGTGTGTAGCACTGTCTCCTGGTGGCTGGGCCATCTTAGAAACCAGCTGGTGTTTAGAGAAAAGGAGCCTTCTCCACTGGTGAGAAGAGTACGAACATCTCAGCCTTTACTTCCCTCACCCATAAAATACCACCCATTGGGTGTTGTGTTAAGAAAATTAAGTGGAATAAGATTATCCAGCTTAGCATGATGCCTGAATGGGGAGGGGCACAATTAATAGTTACTAGTTTTGTGGTCCTGTTGCTGTTCAACCCTATCTCTACCTCAGGGATGCTGAAACAAGTACAGGTGCTTAAGGGAGACGTGTCTAAATAGGCTCATAAGTGAACAAAAGTGGGATAAATGAAAAACTGCTCTACTGAATATGAAGAGGATTTGAGCTTCCTGAAAGGGCTTGGTCAATATTCCAAACTGACATCTTTAACTGAATTGTGTAAACAAACGGAAGCCAATTCAACATTTTACGACCCAGTATGTGCTATTATTAATGTTTTGAAAAATGATGTTTGGTTAGAAGTATTTTCTTCCCTCTAAGTTGTGTTTTAAATAAAAAGTTTACTGTGTTCCTAAACATGAAAACGCTTTGTTTAAAAAAAAAAATAAAAGAACACATGATTCTGCGGTGGGAATCAATGAAAAATCCAGTTATACTCTTCAGAAATTCACTGATGCGAAATTTGGGAAGTTCCAAATTTAGTGGGAGGTTCTACTCATCAACAGTTACCAACATTGAGTGTCACTTTGGTCTTTCTCTCATCAACTTTGCCAAAACTCAATATTTTTAAATAAATCATGCATACATATTCCCATTTATAGTTTTAAAAAGTCTATGATATGTTTAGTTTATTAATTTACAACCTCCAAGGCTCCTTTTTCCCCCCAGCAGTTTCTCACAGTTGGTTTCTTATGTGTTACTTCTCTTTTCCTTTATATCATAATATTATACCTTTTATAATTCAACCCCAAATCAAGCATCAAACACTGGCTATGTACTATGTATTGCCATACCACATAAATCTAGAATTCACTGTGGCCAGAACAACATTTTATTCCTCTCTTTCCCTCCGTTCTCCAGTTCCCGAGAGAATCCAGAAGAATGATGTCTGCTAGAAATTTTCAATTGGAGATCAAGTTGTTGGAAAAACATTCATCTCCTCTTACTTCATTCCATTTGAATCTATGACTGTTGAAGTTTTCCACGTTCTTATACTGACTCAACAAATGTCCCCTAGGGTATTTCCATCCTCTAACCATTAGTTCACTTTCTTTGCTTATTCATTTCCAGTTGCTTCATGGACTGAGCCAGGGTATCAGTGATTAATGACTCAGTGCTATTTCAGGAATCCCCAGCACTTTCCGTATGCTGACTCACCTAACAGTTTTCTGTGTTCACCTGTTGGGAGAGCATGGCTGTGGCAGAGCACATGAGGCTCTGGGTGGCCAGAAGGCTCCAAAGACTTATATGCAATTGCAAAACTGTGATCTGAACATGGCTCTTTTGCCTACTTCTACTTTGACATCTTTTTTCTCTTAAGTGGGTTCCTTGAGTACAAGAGAGGATTTGTCTTAGTCATCTTTGAATCACCAGTGACCACCATGGTACCTGGGGCACAATAAAACCTCTGTGCTCAATAAATGATGATCAATAAATGAATGATGGAATAATGTAGTAATCTTAAGATATCTTAAAGATAGTTATGTTGTATTTTGGGGATTGCTATGGTTGTAAATATGGAAAAGCCATTTTAAGAAGATAGAGACTTGTCAGTTTTCAGAAATGTATTTTAAAGTGCCTAAATTTTGGGGGCTACCTATAAAGAATGGGTATAACCAGAAAGTCACAAAACAGCAAAAAAGACTTAATGCAGTTGAAGGACACCTGCCTAGGGTTTCATCACCGTGGAGCCTGGTTATCCTTCTCTTAATTCCATTTTTACTGCACTGCTTTCTATATCTTTCTGCCTTTAGCACTCAACCCAACTCTTTTGTTCATTCTAACTTCTTTCTCCAAATACATGACAATGAACTCCATGTAATAAGAATATGTGTGTATCAGGAATCCCCAAAACCATCCCCAGATGCAATGATTTACCAGAACTCACTGGACTCAGTGTATAGTCAAACTCATGGCTACAATTCATTACAGTGAAAAGATACCAAGAGAAATCAGCAAAGGAAAAAGGCACATGAAGGAAAGTCCAGGGGAAGCCAGGCACAGGCTTCTGAGTGTCCTCTCTCATTGGAGTCACACAAGACCAGCATAATTCCTCCAGCATCGAATCATGACAACACACGTGAACTATTGTCTACCAAGGAAGCTTGCTAGAGACTCAGTATCCAGGATTTTTATTTGGGGTTGGTCATGTAAGCACGCTCACTCTCCAGCATATACCAAAATTCCAGACTCCCAAAATGAAAGCAAGTATTCAGCATTATCACATTGTGTGTACAAATAGTTAGTATCCTTCTCAGTCAGAGATTGGTGAGAACACTGCCAAAATCCTATTTCAAGATCTCAGCCAAGGGCCAACCTTGCAAGAAGTCCTTTCTGAGTCCCAGGTCTGCTATATTACCTCTGTTCTGCACACACGTGCACACCAAGTTCATCCCTTTTCCCAATTTTGGAACATTTCGCACTCCCAGTGCCAGGTGTGTAAGTAATTATGAAGCCCGTTTCTACAGACACCAGGGCTAAGGTTGTCCATGGGAATCCACGTCCTACATCAGACACTGGGAAGAATGAGCATGGATGTGATCACCCAGGAGCAACCTCTGGGCAACAACATTTCATTGATAAGCAGAAGAAAATGGGCCCAAGAAAGAGCTAGAAAGGGTAAAAAAGAGAGCCAGGAGTATATAAAAGCCTGGACACAGGAAGTAAAGAGCTTCATAAGTGTGGATTTGAAGCACCTCTTCAGAATTTCAGTGAACAAGTCTAACCTCCTTGGTTTGCTTCACAGAGCCCTCCATATGCTTTGGGTGTACCTTTCCAGTCCTTTCTTTACTGCTCCCTAATCAGCAAAGTTAAGAGTCTCAAAAAGCCTGCAAATTAAGGACTGAACTTTTTATTAAAATTTTCAATAAAAAGATGACTGATTACTCACCAGGAGAACTATTACCAGAGTTCGATGATAGAAGTCAGATTGGAAAGGAGCAAAGAAGGTAAAGGAGGAAAGGGCATAGTGGAAATACATGCTGCTTTGAAGAGGTGTAGACAAGATGGAACAGACAGAACAAGTTGGTGGCTAGATGAAAACCCAATCCAGGAAGAAATGTTCAAATTGGGAAAATCTGGACCCCATCAGTAGTCTGAAGAACAGAATGCAGCTGAGAAGAGTTCAAAGATATGGGAGAGAGTAAGGATGATAGATGAAAAGGACTTGAGGGTAGAGGAAAGCGATGCCAACAAAGTCAGAGCTTGTGGGCTTCAACAAGAAAGAGACGTCTCCTGGTTTGAAATGGGGTCATCAGTATCAGAGTTGGTACACAGAGATACATTTGCAATAAGATTGTGGACTAAACTGCATATTCGTCTCAATTTTTTATGAATGGCAAGTTGGTCTACCAAGCTTGAGGGGTCTGTATGAGATAGGGTTCTTGAGAAGAGTAATGAGGTTTTTAATGGACACGGAAGAGTATTGGAAAATTAGTTGCCCAACAATGAATAAAAGAATTGACAGGTAGTGTTGAGAATCTGAGGCATGAAATCGTGCATGTTCTTTAAAAGTCCTCCACCTCCACCACCTTGATCCAGGAGCCAAGAAGGTGGCTTGAAGCATTGATTCAATACTGTAGTTTTGTTGAGTGAGTGTTATGGAAGGCTAGAGGGTGAAGAAATTGAGGGTCGTAATGATATTAATGATAGGCTCCAAGGGAGGAAAAGAGATCAGAGAGGCTGATTCTGAAAGACAGTGAGGCATCAAAGGGCATGGTGTAAGACTATGGAGCAGAGAATGCAGAAGCAGAGATAAAACCAGATGAACTGAACATTTTTTATCAGAAAGTAGAATATTTCTGTTTGAGAATTCAAGGATGGAGAGATTCTAGGATTTAATCCTGAGAGAGTGTGACTGAAAGGGAGTAGAGATAAAGGCCACTGGCGATGTGGAGGTTAAGAAACAGAGAGCAAGGAAGGCAGGTGGGCCATCTGCTTGAACTCCAAAGTCACCGAAGATAAGGGTGGATCAGTGGATTTTGAGTAAAGACAAAACTTTTTCTTAGGCGTAAGATTCTTCAGTGGATGTGTAGGGTTGGCTTAGAAAATGGCAGGCAACTAAGAATAAAAAGAAGTGGAAAAGGATAATGTGAGGAGAAATTAGCCTCATTTGTAGTACGGGCATTTGGAGGATATTGAAGTAATGGTTTAGAAGCCTCAGTGGGAAGTCAAAAGAATATTTAATCCCATCTGACACCTGCATTCTTGAAAGACAATCAGCATTCTCTCTAGGGGCAGCAGGGCAGTGGTATAATATTCAAAGAGAAATAAACAACTCAACCAAACTGTAGTCACATTTTACCCTTAAAATGCTTATCATTGTCTTCGTCATCCTGCAAATTAACCAACAACAGGTATGTTGTTTTCTTTTTAGCAGTTTTACTAATTATGTCAGAAACTTTAAAAAGCAATCAGTATATATTTGTATTCAAGCCAACAAGATATAGACAAGCTTACATTTATGAAATCTACTTATTTTTAAAGTATGAATTTCAAGCTCCCTTTACCTAACTCACCAATTAATTTCAAATAAATATTGAAGATTGGTTTTTAGTAAAAACATGCATTTTATAGAGTTTCACCTGAGACTTTATCCACTTGTTATGATTTTGAGATAAGCAGTTTGATATGTAGGTAACTTGATTCTGGGAAAAAAAAAGACTCAGATACTATAAATAGCATAAAGACTTGTGAACAACAACACTTTAATAAATATTAAAATCGGGTGTCACATAAGATTAATGACTCATTATTTAGGATTGAACACATGTTAAAACTATTTGGCCACAAAGTAGCCCATTAAAATAGTGATGATATGAAACCAGATATAATCCAGAAGCAGTTAAAACATGGAAATATTTAATCTGTCCATCATTGAAAAACTATGATTCAATATTCATAATTCAAGATCCTCATGTTTTATGCAGAAATCAGTAATTCTGTAAACCCTATGTGAAACAACTAAGCAGTTTCAGATGTTATCCAGGTGTCCGTCTCAAAATTACTCCCTGAAATATTTTTAAAAGATATTGTTCTAGAAAAGCAACGATTAGTGTAAGAAGTATAGTAACTGACAGGTATTTTTCTCCTGCTGGCATTATGATTTCTGTTGAACATATGGGGCCATTTAGAAATAACTTCAGTTTCTCCAGAAGCACCATATCATACAGTTGTGAGAGATAATAAAAATAATCACAGTGGCTGACATTTTTTGCATTTATGATGTCCTTGGCAGGTTAAATTGGCTTTATTTGGAGTATTTTATTTAATTATCACCAAAAAAAAATCCATAAAACAAATGCTATTATTCTTTCCATTTTTAAAGGAGGGAACTGAAGCTCAGAGGGTTCAGTAACCTTGCTGACAAAGCTGTTGAAGGTCAGGCTGGGATGTGAACCCGAGTCTGAGTCTTTACTATCTGCCTGTCCATTTACAGGAGCTCAGAAGTCTCACAGCCACGGACATACCCTCGTGCTAGGAGAGCTGACGCTCCTGCTAGTCTTCCCTCTCTTTCAAGCCCATTATCCATAAACTCAAGCTGTAGATCAACCTTCCTTGGAAGTCAGAGAGCATGAGGACATTTTTAATTCCTTAATGGATTGCTTTTAGGGGCAGCATTTCTTTAATGATTTGTCTGAGTTTCTAAACATCAGGCAATGTTAAAAGTTGAAGGAAACTTAGAGTCCCGGAGCCCAGTTTCTCATTCAGTGCAGGAATCTCTTTCCTTTTCCTGGTCCTGCTTAAACTTTTAGCAGTTTTAACTTTGAAATTAAATATTATCCACCATGGAGCGAGAGTGTGCTAATTTCTCTCTTCTGCATGCTGCTTAGTGTCCTTATTACAACACTGCTTCCTGCCTTGGCCTCTCCCTTTGCGCCTTCCGTATCTCGCAGCCTGATCTTGATGCTCTTAGTCCCGTAGACCTGTCATAGTTAGTGAACATTGAGACAACTGCTACGGATCTGCAAGCACAAGAGGATGGTGAAAGGAATCGCTTTTTTAAATCCAAGCCTATCTGTTTCAGTTAAGACGGCTTCAGGCACCTGCTAAGCTCACATTATAAGACATTCAGAGATAGATGGGTCCAGGGTCAGTTTGGAGGCTCATTGAAGTCATCACAGACTCAGGCTCTTTCTCTTTTTCTGTGTGCCATCCATCCTCTGGTTTCAAAATGGATACGGCTCTTCCAGAGATCACTGCAGCAACCAGAAAAGAGGGACAGGGCCCCAGGGCAGTGCTTTGTAGTTAGGGGAGTGAAACCTTCCCCCAGGTCCCACACATGACCTCCTGTCAGGTCCCAGTCTACAGCTGACCCTCATGATCTCGCTGTAAATCTAATATCAGATATTTTCAGACCTGCTAGTGGAGATGAGGTGTGTGAGCTAGTAGGAGTGTGCGGGGAGGAAAGAGTGGAGTGTGGGTAACCAACTTGGCTTGCCACTCTGCTAGCTGCCCCGTGCTTGCACAGCCTAGCTGACAGAAATGAGAACTTCATAAGTACTAAGACTTCCAGAGCCACAATTTCTAAGGCAAAGAAGCAAACACTGGGCTCTAGTTTAAATGAACTAGACCTGGACACATACCTATCTGACTCTAAATGAGCAGTCTCAAACATTTTTAATTAAAATGTCGATTAAAATAAAAAGTATCCATACTAACTACTATATACAGAATAGATAAACAACAGGGACCTATTATACAGCACAGGGAACTATATTCAATAACTTGTAAAAACTTACGATGAAAAAGAAAAGCTATGTGTATGATGGAATCACTGTGCTTTATATTTATGCCAGAAATTAACACGACATTGTAAATGTTGTAAAAAGTATTTATAATCAGAGCAAAGTCAGATACTTCTCATGTTTGGCAAAAGCAACTGGCATTAAGATAGTTACGTTTACTTGCAGTCAGGATTATTTTCTTCACTGTCTGTTGGCCTTCTGCTTGGACCCCAAGAGTAATTCTAATAAGGTGACAACCTGACTTACCTTCCTACGGGCCAGCAGTTCCACGGTTGTCTGGTCGGTTTCACCTGACACAGACGAAGACTTCAACAACATTGCGGGGCTCTCCCACACCAAATGAAATAAAAGAACCCCCTATGAGGCTGAAAATTCAGCACAGAACATGTTTATGTGAACCAGAACGTCATTTGACCTTTAGCAGGTTGAGATAAGGAACAGCAGCTTGAAGACAATGACTCACTTCTGAATAAGCAAGGAGAATTTTCACACCTGTCTTTGAAAAACTTTGCCCCAGGAGTCTAAGAGTCCCAGCAAAAAAAAAAAGACAATCTGTCTAGTTCTTTGGAGGAAACAAGGTCACAGTTGCAGGTTGACCTTGAAAGAAGGGGAATCCTGGCAGAACGCCACAGCTACCTTTGCTGGCAAGAAGTTCATCTGAAGCTCCAAACACCCTCCTAATAGTAGGTGAGGCTGTCTTGAAACAGAACTTTAACAATGAAATTTGGCCTGAAAGGTAAATTGAAACACTAAGTCTGTCTATCTGTCTATCATCTATCTAAGCAATATATCTGTTTATTCGTATATAGGGAGAGATATATCACAATAGCTATTTAGAAAGGGTATTGTGCTTATAAAATATTTAACACCCAAAGTTTAAGGTATGGACAAACATATAGATACTCTTTTATATACATTTTTATGTCAATTTGTCTTTCAGAAAGTGTGAACAATAATCCCTTTTAAAGTTGCTTTGGCATTTGGAGATACACAGATTCGCTATCTTTGGTTAATCACCGAGTGTCTGTCAAACTCAAGGATGAAACAAAATTCTTTTTGGTGTGTTTGTGACCAGCTTTCCCAAAGCCACTGGACTTTTTTTTTTTTTTTCGGTAGTCTCTTCTGCTATTAGCAAACATTTAAATGTATTCCAGCCTCTGGAACTTTCAAGTGGGAAATGAACTTAACCCCAGTCTCGTTTGAGTACGACCAGGTGTTCCACCCTTTTCCCTCCTAACCCCAGCAAGCATCCCATAGGAAGGAGGAGAGGAAGTCAGACTTTCGACATTTGTGCAGTGAAAAAGTGTCAATAGACAACCTGAAAATGACCAGAGGCAATCTACCAGAACCCAGGGAAAAATGATCTAATAAGCCCTCACTTTTAAAATGAAATACAAGATTCATCTCCCTCTCTCGCTTAAAACAAAGAGCAGCCCCCCCACTGCCTTTCTCATATTTAAACAACAGCTATCAAAGATTTAACGATTGTACCATTGGACGGAGTTCAAACAATACAGGCAAGAAAAAATGTACAGCTGTCAAGGAACCGGCCCAGTCAGAAGCGCCCCAGACAAATCGCTGCACATCATCGGCTGGTTTTAATTAACAGCAGACTCCAAGCTGGTTTCTCTTCCCCTCTTTTTCTTCGGTAACTTTAAACAAAGTGATTTGTAACGTTCTGTCTTATATAGTATCTACCCCAGTAGAAATGGAGGATGTTCATGGAAATAACCGGGCCAAAGTTCAAAGCAGATTACGGCATCTAAAGGATACCTTGAGATTGTAATCTTGGTGCTCCAAGAAGAATGAGTTAAGTTTAGTCATTCTTCCTCCTGAAGGGCTGACTCTCTTGTGAAGCGAGGTTACATGGTTATTATGATACCAGATTGTTACGAATGCTGATCTAATTTTAAGGATATTTTTATCCTGCGGTTAATGGGAAAACATTTTTTGTTGTAAGCTGTCACTGTCAAGGAGGTTTTTAGATCTTTAGTTAAGGAAAGACTTCCCTTAGTGAGTAAAGGAATTCTTCAGCAAAGAAACACTTCCCTCAGTGACCAAATACTACGGGAGGCCATTAAATAATGCAAATATAATTGATGGAAGATGCCTCAGAGGTCACGAAGTCTGAACCTTTTATTATATAGATGAAAAGACACAGTTGCTGCATGTTAATATTTGCAGAATAAATGAATGAGGCTGATGCCCAGAGAAAGAACTTTCCCTGAGGTCCCATGTCTGGTTAGAGAGCCCCACAGGCTGCATGCATATGACCCCCAGGGAGGAAGGGGGCTTAAATTGATTAGAAAACATTTAACATATTGACAGAGAAGGTCATGTTAAGAACTAACTGTCTTCCTTTGTGTGATAAAATGCCGAGCACAGCTCTCAGTGCCGGGATGATCAACAAGATGGTTGGGAGCAGAATTAGAACCCAGTACTCTCCAATTACCAAGTGGTCAGAAGTTGAACAATTGAATTTAACACACTTCATTCATGAATTAAATACTGTCCTTCAAAACACAGCTTTTCTCCCATTGGCTTAACCATTTTCTGGCTCATGGGAAAACAGTGCAATAAAGTGGCCGAGATCATGGGCTCGTAAGTCAGCCTACCTGGGTCTAAATCTTGGACCGACCACTTACCTGCTAAGTAAACTCAAATGAGTCATCCAGCTCTCTGTGCCCTGGTTCCCCATCTGAAAAGCGGGGGCAACATGATTACCTTCCCCCTAGACCTGCTGTGAGATTCAAATAAGTTACTAAGTGAAAGGCTTAGAACCGTACCCAGTAAGTTCCATAGACATGCTGCCTGTTAGAAGGAATACTGACCTTCATCCTTCCTGATGTGATTTCCAACAGCATGAGGCCAAAGTTCCAAAGAACCATCTGTGACTCTGTTATTGCTCTCTAAATTATTTGGGCTCCAATATTTTTTGTGGTGGTTTTTGATGTCTTTTGAGAAAGAGGAGACTTGGAAATAGATTTTCAGTTTCCATAAAACTCACTGGTATTTTCAGATGAAATTGTCAAGAACAACAGCTTGCACATCTACAAAAGATCACCCCGTGCCATTTCCAGAAGCAGAATAGGGGCTGAGAAGGGTCCCTCCAGGCTCTAACGTGGCATTTGGAATCCTAATATAAGCCTGACTCCACACTGAGGTTGCTCAAGAAAACAAGTTCATGGAGTGTAGACAGTATACACCCAAACTCACCTTCCAGTTTCATAGGTTCCTACTGCTCCAAGACAGCTGTAAATGGGATGTTCCGGTGAATCACATTATTTGGCGGAGAGATTATACTCAGTATCTCGTACTCAGTGTCTCGAGGCTTTGATGTGTTACTACCAGGCCTTGGCAAACTTTGCCCTATGCCTTGTTTTGAGCTATTAATTTTTTTTCACATTTTTAAAGGGTAATAACAATAACAAAATATGCAACAGAGGCTATTTGTAGACCACAAAGTCTAAAATATTTATTCTTTGGTCCTTTATAGAAAAAATATGTTGACCATTGAGTTAGGCTATAACAAAATGCATTTAACATAAAAACCTCGTGCAGCGTAATTTAATCTTTTATGATTCAGAAGCCACTTCTGACTTGTCATCCTCCAGGTTCAAGATTAAAACATCAGTTATGAGTGGGCTCTATAATGGTTAAAAATGTGAATTCCAAAATCAGATCGCCTTGGATCAAACAAGGCTCTACCACATACTAAGTGTGTGATCTTTTTCAAATTACTTAGTCTTCCTAAGCCTTCGTTTCCTCACCTGTAACAAATGAGCGTTATAATAGCTCCCTCACCGGCTGATGGGAGGATCAAAGGAGATAATGCATGCAAAACACTGCACACAAGGGATGTTCGTGAAATGTGTGTTTAATATTAGCTGTTGCTGTTGTAGCTCCCAACAAAAAGTGTCTGGTTCTTTCAACTTCCTGGTTATTTACATGTTGTGTGAGTGGAAACTGACACCACCACCATCCTGGCCGGGATGATCTATCCAATTTCCTGACTCTCATTTCTAGTACGTCCATCATACTACATCAGAGTTAGAGGTGTCACATGTGGCTGTCACACATAACTGGAGTGTGGAAAGACTGAGTGAGGAGGATAATCTCTGCCAAATTCTACACTCACATTTACACCCTCCTGCCACGTGTTCATTCTAGCTCTGGTAGCTGCACATGAGATGCATGCATTTCTGTTCCTTCTAGGATCCTTAGAGCCCTTGGGTGGCTTTAAAATAGCTGTTTTGCACCTAAAAATCAGGTGAATTGTGGTGATCATTTCACAGTGCATTTATCAAATCATCAAGTTGTATGCCTAAAATATATACAATTTTTATTTGTCAATTATACCTCAATAAAGCTGGAAAAATACTATACATCATTAAGAAGATGCTTACAAAGAGATTTTGAAATGATGCTTCAATAATACTGTGAAGCAAAAAAAGAAAAGAAAAGAAAATTATATTTGCAGCAAAAAAGAAAAGAAAAGAGAAGGAAAAAAATTAGCCTGTAGTCACAGAGGCAGGAAGAGTCCAAGTTTGCATGGACTGCAGTTCTTAGCCAAAGCTACCAGGAAAATGTGCTCCTTTAATGCGGATGTAAGAATGGAAGATGTGTTAATATCATATAACATGAGTGAAAAGTGAACCTTGGTTTTTAGAAGGGTCTCACATTTGAGGGATTATGTATTATTTAAATAAAACCTCACAAAGCCTGATGCATGCAATGACCTAACAGAAAAAAATCCATTTCTGTAGACTTTTCTGATAAATCTAGTTTCTTGCAGTGAGGATTATCACTTGTTCATTTCTAAGTACAAAAATAGTTTCATTTTTTTTTTGAGATTTGTGATTCAAAAGCACAAGATAAATTAAGAAAAAATAAAATTTCAAGTCTAAATTGTACTGGAAAGTGTTTCTTCATCCATGTCTGAATGTTACATGATTTCATCTGTGTTTCTTTGAGGGTCAAAAAAAGTCTGAAGTTTCCTTTAGGCTTACATGACAAGTATTTCCTTTTAACACTTCAATAAAAAATATATAGAAGTTTTCCGTAGATCTTAGAGGCTGAAGAACAAGACAAAATTTCCACTGAATATTGGAAGTCGGCCTCCCAGATGGAACACAGGGTTGGGGTAAGAAAACTAGTTCTGTTTTACAAGGTTTGGAAGCCCAATAAAATTTCTCCAACTCCCCAGACAGTCTTTGACCACGGGCAAAAATGTCCCGGCACTACTGGAAAAACAAAACGAAACAAACAAAAAAATGCAACCTGTGACTTAGAGGAATATTAGAATAAACTATTTGAGCCGCCTGCATCTTCAAGAACGTTATCAAAGGGCTTTTATATTTGGAGGGAGATAACAGCATTCTCTTCTTCTTGGTTTATCAAAGACAACTTATAGTCTGTAATATTTCTACCGTACAACTGCAGTTAACATGCCAAGTCTTAGTGGGAAATTGCTTTCAAGCAATTTCTCATTATCCAAGGACTGTCATCTTATCAACTGATTTGAACCACTCAAGATATCCCTTTGGATAGCTGACAGCCCCAGGCTTTGATAATGAATGTAGGCTTTCCTAGGAGTTTGCTTTCCTTATTTCTTACTAAGCAAAATTTCCCACTAGCAGCATCTTTCTTCGTGAAATCCTAGGAAATGTTAAGGGGGGATTTTGTTGTCCATTACACGCTATTTAGTACGTGCTACTGCTACAGTGAAATGCGTGTTTTCCACCTCTTAAGGAAGTCACTTCAGCTTGCAACACTGACTTATTATGCCATTTAAAAGATTCCATCTTTGTAAATGGAATAAGTTAATAAAGTGGGTCCAAACGGGTCCTGTTATTAGAAGCAACTCTCCATGCTCAACGTGGAAAACTCCCTTCCTGGAGACTCGGCCATTTCCACTGGAATTCCAGCCTGATTGACTGGTCTCCATACCTCCCCTCAAATGCATGTGTTAGTGTGGCTGTAGCTTTTCTGGAAATGTTCTTCTCTGACCCAGCAGTGACATCCATCCATCACCCTCATCTCTTCTATTTCATCTGCTAGCCAGCATTACAGATATAAGAAGCAATTAATAATGATGGAAATATAAAATATTTCTTTAATAAGCAAAGCTGGTGTAGTACAAACAGTGGCTTAATGGGAAAGAACATTTCCTCATGGAGGCTCCGGGTCCCTGCTCATCCATCTGTCTCGTGGTGATTATTGTTAATTCACATTTTAAAGTTTATCTCCGTATCCCCAGAACTGCGGGATATTTCTCCCCAGCAAGATTATTCCCAGGAAGTTTCTAGACACTGTGGCCAGTTTTCTGACCCTCCCCCTTCAGTGGCCTCCTCCGCTGTCTTCTGAGCGCAATAGCAACTCTCCATCCCAACAGGGGTGGTGACCATTTGCTCCTTCCCGATGGTTAGCCAGTCCGACAGGCTGGGCCAGCAGATGAAGACTTTCTTATTCATCGTTTTTGTTTCTTCTGGGTCTCAGACAACCACCTGTTGGAGACCTCACATCTTATGAAATGCATGTGATTCTCACAATGACTCTAAAAGTAAGTGTTATTATTGCTATTGTTTTGAACAGATAAGGAAGCTGAGGTTCACAGAGTTTAAGCATTTGTCTAAAGGCCATCCATCCAGTAGGCAGAGGAGCAGCTGTAGGATTCCAAGGTCACTGCAGCAGAACCATGGAACACCTGCTTTCCACAAGGTACCCTCTACAATGTATTCCTCTATCAGTAAAGCTAGGTGTTAACAAACAAACTCATCCTATAGACTGCCTCTCCAAAAACAAATCAAGAGGTCAAACTGTCAAAAAATCAAACTATAGATTTTGTGCAAAAGTTGAAGATCTAAAGGGCTTGGGTTTTTAACCATGTTAAGTAGCTGAAAGTATGAGTCTGCCATGTTCCCCATCCCACCTTGCAGGCTTCCAGCATTTGCCCATAGCTCACTAGTAGGGAGCTCTAGGCCATCTGAGACGTCTATGAAGTTAGTGGGCTGGGGACAAAGGAGTGGAGTGGGTCTGCCAGGCATAGGGATTGAATCAGTCTTCAGCCCTTAAGTGCTTTTTTAGAAGTAGCCTCTTCAAAATCATGCATTGTTTTTTCCTTTTTAGGGGTGGGGGGAGACAGGTAATTAGGTTTGTTTATTTATTT
Source organism: Vicugna pacos (assembly GCF_048564905.1). Taxonomy (NCBI): domain Eukaryota; kingdom Metazoa; phylum Chordata; class Mammalia; order Artiodactyla; family Camelidae; genus Vicugna; species Vicugna pacos. The sequence continues at coordinate 115,806,886 of NC_132987.1, read as the reverse complement.
TTAAATGAAGGTTCTGGGGATTAAACCCAGGATGCTGGGCATGCTAAGCGTGCTCTCTACCACTGAGTTATACACACCCTCCACAAAATCATTCATGTCTTGCAACCTTGCACCTCTCCTTTATCTTCCCATGTAAATCCCTGTTCGTCTCCTTAGGGACCAGTTTCTTCAGGCAGATTTAGTTTAGGGGAATTTGATTTTACTTTGCGTTTCCTGTGTCTTATCTTATGGGGAACACTGCATTTCTAAAAGCAATGCTTTAATAACTTGACAGCTTCAGTGTAACTTTGCAGCTTCTCCCCCCATGAATACAGGTTAGTCACGTGACTTGTTTAGGCCAAAGGGGTGACAGCAAACGTGACCCAGGCAGAGACTTTAACAGCACTTCTACATTGGGCACTGCCTCTCTCTGCTGTACTTGGGGGCTTGAGACCACCGTGCAAATGAGCCCAAGCCAGCCTGCTATAGGATGAGAGACCACGTGGAGGAGAATTACAGTGCTTCAGTGGACCTGAGTTGACAGAGTGGGCAGATGCATAAGCGAGCCCAGCCCAGCCCGGCCACACCTGGCCTAGACCAGGAAAGCCCCTGAGCTGAGCCCAGGCCAAACTGCCAAATCTCACAATCCCAGGATGAGCTATTAAAAGATGTCAATTCGTTTAAAAAATAATAGTAATTTGACAGCTTGATGCCACTTGTGTTAAAATATCCTCAACTCTGTGAGAAGCCCTGGGATTTTTCTTTTCAGTTTCTTTTCTTTTTTTTTTTTCAACTTTTTTTTTAACTGAGATTTTCAAACATACACAAAATTGAAAGAATTGTACAGAACATACCCATACCCATTGCTTAGTTGTATAACCAATAATTTGCTATATTTGCTTTATTATCTGTCTAACTATTCACCTTTCTATCCATCAGTCCATATTATTTCTGATGTATTTTAAAGGAAGTTGCAGACATCAGTATTTATCTGTAAACATTTCCTTATGCATCTCATTAGCAAGAGCATCACATTTGTTTACGTATATTTTTAAAGAAAGTTGTGTGCCGTGAAATGCATTAATCTTATGTGCAACCTTCTAAGTTTTGATAAATGCACACAGGTATATAATGCAATACTTACTGATACAGAACAAGACCAGCATCTACATGGTTCTCTCCTGCCCATTCTCAGTCAATTCCCACCCACCCAGAGGCAACCTATTGTTCTTTTAACTTTTATTTAAGCATGAAAGGACATTTTCCAAAAGACGCTAATTCAGGCTCTACATCTGTGCCACTGTTGGAATTTGGAGACAAGTCATCTATTACTCCCCAAAGTATAAAATAGTCAGAAGTAGGAACCTCACTCTTGCCTCTTATCAGAATTATCTCCATTTGTACTTTCTTTAACTAAGTGTTTTTTCCACCATTGGCTAATGGTTCGTCCATCTTTCTGTGATTTCCAAAGCCGCATGAACAGACTTCAGAGAAGTTCAGACTGACAATCTGTGGGGACAGTTTGGCTTGTAGAACTTCTGCTTTGCGGCTTTGGACATGGTCTGGCTATTGGGCACTGAGCGTGTACTGTGTGAAGTGATCACTTGCATCAGGCTGACACTGGGGATTTTTCTGTATTCACTCATGAGGTTTCTTGGCACCACTGGGCATTGCTCATTCGACACGGCGTGCTGTGGAGTGATAGGGCCACCTGCTACAGCCCTGCTGCACAATGCCCAATTCAGGGCCAACCCTTAGTCAGATGGCACATGCTTCTGACTAAGCTGATTTTGTGTGTGTGTCACAGGATGCCACGAAGTGGAGTGACCTTCTACAACATGAGCTGGGACATTCCATTGTAATCAGTGAGTTTTTGTTGGATTTTCTGCTTCAGGAATCTGCCAAAGAAAAGTTGTAGAAGGCAAGTTCTTTTTTAAGGAACCTCCACACTGTTCTCCACAGTTACCCAATATATTTTATCATTTTTATGTTATCCTTGGTCTCTGCTCTGGGAGATGCGGTGAGGACCTAGGGCCCACATTTACCTGTGGGAACTACAGGATAGCTGTTTTTGTCTGAGCACCACCTCCATGATGAAGCCTGAGAATTTGGAGAACACCTTGCTTTGTGTTATGCTTTTTATTTTTCAAAGAGTTTGTCTATGTCTGCTTAAGGAATGCTTCCAACTTTTTGGAGGCAAATCATAAAGACATTATTAGCACCCTCCCTGTGTCACATACCTTTTTCCAAGGGCGTCTCAGTGGAAAATGCACAATTTGCACCCTTGTTTGTCACTTCTCAGATGGCTCTCCTTTCCCCTGAGCTGGGAGTCCAGGCTAACCCTGTATTTCTCACAGGTAAATGTGGGCTCTAGGCCCTCACTGCATCTCCCAGAGCACAGACCAAGGATAACATAAAAATGATAAAAATATTGGCTAACTATGGAGGACAGTGTGGAGGTTCCTTAAAAAAGTAAAAATGGAGTTACCATATGACCCAACAATCCCACTCCTGGGCACATATCCAGAGAAAACTAATTTGAAAAGACACATTACCCCAGTGTTCATAGCAGCACTATTTACAATAGCCAAGACATGGAAATAAACTAAATGTCCATAGACTGATGACTGGATAAAGAAGATGTGGTATATACATATACAGTGGAATACTACTCAGCCATAAAAGGGAATGAAATAATGCCATTTGCAGCAACATGGATGGACCTGGAGATGATCACAGTAAGTGAAGTAAGTCAGACAAAGACAAATATCGTATAATATCACTTACATGTGGAATCTAAAAAATGATACAAATGAACTTATTTATAAAGCAGAAAGAGACTCACCAACATAGAAAACAAACTGTTATTACCAAAGAGGAAAGAGGTTGGGGGGAGGGATAAATTAGGAATTTGGGATTAACAGATACACATTACTGTATATAAAACAGATAAACAACAAGGTCCTACTGTGTAGCACAGGGAACTCTAAGTATAGCCAATATCTTGTAATAGCCTATAATGGAAAAGAATCTGAAAAAGAATATATATATGTATATGTATAATTGAATCACCTTGCTGTATACCTGAAATTAACAACATTGTAAATCAACTATGATTCAACAACAACAACAAAATATTGGCTAATATACCTGGGAGCTTACCTTAGCCATTAGAATTCTAGCAGGAAAAAAATGTCCCAGCAGCCAGTTACGGAAATTAGGGAGAATGTAATGAAAATAATTATTTACGGATGGATAAGCTTGGGAAACTCATAAGGAGCAGTGAAGCACCCAGGGACTAGCAACCTCTAAGGCTGAGGGAGCAAGGGGAGGTGCTGAGCAGTGGAGCTGCAGGAGGGGGAACATCCAACAGGAGCTATAGCCATCGCCCCCTCACTGGTGGAACTACAATGAGGCAAGGAGAGAGGGAAGGAGAAATACTTTGACCTCTCTCTCCCCTCCTCCTGCAGTCTTTCTCCAGAGGTCAAAGCAGCCCAGGCGATGCAGTCCTGCCCCCCACAGCTCACCCCCAGGGGCAGGTAGAGGAGCAGGGAGAACAGCTGTGAGGTGTAGCGGGGCACGTTGGGAATAACCAACACCCTGATTGGAGCCCCATCCTGTTGGTCTAAGGAGGCAGGCAGGCCATTCTGATACCCTGAGGAAACAGCCTTTGGGGCTCATTCCCGAAGTCTAATTGGATCAGTAGACCCAGCAAGTCTACTGCGATCCACGTCTAATCAGGGAATCTGCATATTGGCCTGAGATCAACACAAAGATCCTTTTTGTGGTGCTGAGAATTTTGTTCTGGAAACCCTCATATTAGCATGAAGAGTCTAAAAGTTCTCATGGGGGATGCACACCTAGGCCTTGCTGTTTCTGGGATCCTAAGATCATCTCCTTCTGCAATCTTGTAGGTTCCAGCTTGGAGATTCTGGTAGACCAGAATCCCGTTTGTTCTGTCTGGTGACAGTGACTAAAAGCCTCACCTGTACCACTCTGCTCCCCTCCCCACCATGGGGAAAACCACTTAAATTACTCAGTGTCCCTTCAGATAAACACTGTGCAATGCAGCTGACAAATCTCTTCAATTATTCCCGAAACACTGATTGCACACCTATACCCACATTGGGGGTTTGCTCAACATATGGCTTGGGGGGCACAATTCAGTCCCAGCACCCCTATTTCCAGATAAGATCCTATTCACAGGCACTGGGGGTTAAGACTTCAAGCCGATCTTTTTAAGGAACACAACTCAATCTACAACAAAAGCCAATGGTGTAGGGACTCCAGAAACTGTATCTGGACTTGGCTTTGCCCCTGGAGGGTGACTCTGGAGGACTCACTTTTCCATCCTTGTCCCAGGGGAAGCCCCACTGAGAACAGAGATGTGAGTGTCGGCCTCTTGGGAGGTCCTGACGACTGAAGGAACCTCTGAGCAGAAAGGCAGCTGTGGCTGGGGTGAGCTGGGGAGGAGGGGATGCTCCCCCGACATCTGCCCACCCAGACCCAGGATGGACCCCAGGCGCCTGAGGCGGCAGCAGCCATCACTTTGGCAGGGAAGGGGAGTCCCCCATGTGGGCTCAAGCTGCTGCCTGTGGCCTGAGGTGCTGGGGGCCTTCACACCTCTTTCTTCTGCTGCTCAGATACCTTCCACATGGCCTATCCACAGGGGCCTTAATCATTTCCTTCTTTTACTACACTGATTGCTCACACATGCCCATTCCCGGGGGGTCTACACTATCCGAGGCACGTGCTACACCCACAGCCCGTCCAAGCAAGCCTGGCAAGGCCACAGGCCTGGTGCTCATATGTGGGCCGAGCCATGTGGCTCAGGGAAGCTAGAAGGACTCCCTGCTCCCTGGACGCGAGGCACCCTCAACTGGGATCCCCATTTTTCACTGAGGATGGAACTGTGCAATAATTAGGAAACCAGATCTGCTTTTCAATCTTTGTCTTTACATGACTCAAGGGAAGTGGCTTAAGCTCCCAAGCCTTGCCTTCTTCATCTGTAAAATGGGGCTAATTCCAGTGCCGACCACAGAGGGTGGTTGTAAGGATGGGTTGAAATGATGAATTTAAAATGCTCTGGGTATTGTGCTCGGTCCTGGTGATGCACTGTTCCATGATTAACGATAATCATTTTGTTCTACACACACGCCTAGTAATAGGTGTGCACCGAGCCAGGCATCTAGGGAAGAGGAGAAACAAGACAAAGGGGGACACATGGTCCGCTAGTTCATTGTGTTCGAAGCCCACCTGCACAACCGCCACCAGCTCTATCACCCACCAGGTTGCTTCGCCAGCTGGGGTGGAGAGAAGGCAGCGTCAGGTCTTCGGGGCGTGTCAAGTTCCTCCACCACCCAGACAGCCCCATCCTGAGTTGATTTAGGGAGAGACTTTAATGTGGTCTCCAGGATCTCTGAACCCTGTACAAAGTGGATTTATTCAAGTCGTTGCTCTCAAGCCTCCTGAGTTTTATTTGCTTCCCTGGAGTTGCCAACTGAGCTGTGCAATCAAGAAGGAAGCATTTACTGAGGTGAGCCACAAATGCTGTAGAAGGATACATTGCTCTGATTTATGTATGTGACCCTGCTGGTCCCAAAGCCAGTGTCACTGGAATACAGAGCACCACACTCACCTACTGCTGTGATTCTCGCTGCTGACGTGGCATCTTGTTATTAGAAGAGTTACTGTCACTTTTATTTCAAAAGGAAGCTTATCCTTTGAAGACGGGTAGGTACCTTTATTTGCTTTTTTTTTTTGATTGAAGTTTATTTGATTTACAATTTTATGTCAGTTTCTGGTGTACAGCATGGTGATTCAGTTCTATAAATATATTTTTTCATATTCTTTTTGTTATAGGTTATTATAAAATACTGACTGTAGTTCCCTGTGCTATACAGAAGGATTTTGTTGTTCATCTATTTTATATACAGTGTATCTGTTAATCCCAAACTCTTAATTTATCCATCCCCCCCAACCTCTTTCCTCTTTGGTAATCATAGTTTGTTTTCTATATCTGTGAATCTCTATTTTGTAAATAAGTTCATTTGTATAATTTTTCTTAGATTCCACATATAAGTGATATTGCATGATATTTGTCTTTCTCTTTCTGACTTACTTCACTTAGTATGTTAATCTTTAGGTCCATGCATGTTGCTGCAAATGGCATTATTCATTCTTTTTCACGGCTCATTAGTATTCCATTGAATGTACATGCACCACAACTTCTTTATCCAGTCATCTGCTGATGGACATTTAGGTGGCTTCCATGTCTTGGCTTCTGTAAGTAGTGCTGCTCTGGACACTGGGGTGCATGCATCTTTTTGAATTAGAGTTTTCTCCAGATATTCGCCCAGAAGTGGGATTTGTGGATTATATGGTAATTCTATTTTTAATTTTTAAAGAATCTCTATACTGTTTTCCATGGTGGCTGCACCAAGCTACAAATTATTTGCTTTTAATAGGTGAAGAAACTGATACTTACGGAGTTTTAATGACATTAAATTGAGAAAATGGGAATTTGAACACTGCATCCACCTGCCTACTCACTATATCATTTTGTCAAGTTCATTATTTTATCTGAACTTCTATTTGTTGGACTGGCGATTATATATGTTTCACGGTCATTACTAAGAAGAAATTAGGCAGCATATACAAACCACAGTGCTTGGCACACAGCAGACGATCTCACCTAAAGCAATGAGAAGTGAGGCAGCAGAACAGGTGCTCAGTAACGACCCTGTTCTTCGTAATTCCGGGCCCTAGACAGGGGCCAGCAAGTTTTTTCTCTGGATCAGATAGTGTTTTCAACTTTGTGATCCATACTGAGTCAGGCAACTATTCAAATCTGCTGCTGTATCATGTAAGAGCAGCCATAGACGTTACTCAAGTGAATGACCATGACTGTGTTCCAATAAAACTTTATTTAAATAACCTTTATTTATAAAAACAGACATTTCCTAGTGGTCCTGGAAAGACTGGAAGCCAGTGGCTATGTCTCTTTGTCAAATATTTAAAAGTGAACAACAATATTTCTCATCTTCCCAGAGGATAAAAAAAAAATAGTAAAAAAACTTCAACTAAAGTTGGGAGAACTTAGACTAATCAGTGATTCTCAACTGAGGGAGATTTTGTCCCCAGGGAACCTTTGATAATGATTGGAGACCTTTTGGGTTGTCAAGATGGGAGAATAGGTCCTATTTATACCCACTGAGTAAAGACCAGAGATGCTGCTAAACACCCAAGAGAGAATAATTTGGCCCCAAATGTCAAGGGTGCTGAGGTTGAGACACTCTGGACTGGCAACAATGAAGCATTTTATAGGCTACCTGTGTAAATCATGTGCATGTACTTTACAGTTTATACAATGTTACCTATCCTGCTCCCTGCCAAAGGAGCATGAGGAGAAGCAAATGTGATGATGTATGTAAATGGAATCTGCACAAATCAGTAATTTTGTGCAAAGGAAAGTCTATTCTGTCTGTGAGCTAATCCTGGAGTGCTGACACCATGTAGGCAAATTCTAGAACATTCTTCAGTTTATCCAATCCAAATCTCTCCCCTTCAATTTAAGCCTTTTTCCCATCCCTGTCTTCTCGGCAGGACTAGGAGTGCCTTTGGCCACCTTTCAAATGCGGGGGAGCTGAGAAGCCACACCTCAATCTGCCTTTTTCTGCAGGCAAAATGATCAAATTCCTTTTAGCTTTTTCTCCAGGTCCTATTTTTGAAGCCTTTCATTATTTTAGTTTTTATAAAGATTTCCCTGTGGATTTTCTCCTACTTTACCACATACCTCCCACGATAGTCACTCTTAACCTAAAAGGGCTTCCAATGAATCTTCCCCTTGGACCGAATTTTGCAAGTCACGCTGTGCATATAACTTTGGTGGTATGTCTGTCTTTCTGCTGGAAGTGTCTGGCCCACGTTTCTCTTTAATGTGACCGAGTGAAGTGAAAAAATCCAGTGCTGTTGTTTTGGGGAACTGTTCTAAACCACCTGGGTGGACAGGGGCACAATTTCTTGTTAGGTATTTGGCCGCTTAAGGGGACTGAGTGGGACACTGGTGGTGGTTTCTTTTCATTTGGTCATCTCATGGATTAAATTATACCCCCTAATATATATATATATATAAGTATATATAAGTCCTCACCCCACATACCACAGAACGTGACCTGAATTTGGAGACAAGGTATTTGCAGAGGTAATCAAGTTAGAATGAGGTCATTAGGATGGGTCCTAATCCAATGTGACTAGTGTCCTCATAAAAGGGGAAATCGGACACACAGACACACGTGGAGGAAGGACCGTGTAAGATGTGCAGGGAGAAGCCGGCTGTCTATAAGCCAAGGGACAAGCTGAGAGGCTTGGAACAGGCCCTTCCCTGGAGACTTCAGAGAGCGCACGGCACTGCTGACACCTTGGTTTTGGACTTCCGACCTCCCAAACTGTGAAACGACGTACGTGGGACTTTGTCACCACAGCCTTAAGAAACCAGCTGCCGTGGTTTCTGCCACTGATGCACTAGCTGGAGTTCGTGCTCATCTCAGAATATTTCTGCCAAGCATTGTTTCACGCCATTCCTCTGCGTAACAGATGTCATCAGTGGTCCACCTATCCCCGCCCTCCTCCAAAACACACACACCTATCCTAGAGCCTACCTGCAGCCACGCTGATGGCTTCCTGCATCCCCTGGCTAAGAACATCCTTCGACCATGGGCATACACAGCCACATGCAAAACAGGATAAAGTGCCAAAATTTCCCAGAGTGACTGTCGCACAAGGCGAGGTAGCCATTGGGAGTAAATCGCCCAGCTTCTTCTCCCTGGTAGGATCTCTTACAGTTAGCTTCAACACAGCTTTTCAGAAGATTCCCAGCAGCCTGAGAGCGGTTTGCCCATAATGGAGCCTACTCTTTAAGGTAACTCTTCTTAGCTTTGTACCTTCTGCCTACTCACTTTCCCATCCCCTCACGATGCAAGTAAAATATTTTCCCCAAATCCTTGTCTCGGGACCTACTTTAGAGGAACTTCACCCTAGGTCATGCTGCTTTGGAAATATGAATGACAGGGTTGGGATGTGAGCGCCATGCCTGAGGCTAAACACCCAAAGAAAGAGAGAAGAATTTGGTACTAGGAGTCCAAGAAAAGTGCCCTGTCAACCAGGGGCAAGGTCAGGAGTCAAAGCCAAAACCTGATCAGATTCAGAGGTTCCCAGCCAAAGTCACAGCAGAGAATGAGGTTCAGGGTTGCCGTGATCCAGGAGGGGGCCTTTCCCATGTTCACTTAGGAACCACCTGTAGACCAGACACTGGTCTCGGAGCCAGAGGCAGGCAAGAGATGAGACACACTCCCTGAACTCAAGAGCTCACCTTATTGTGGGAAGAGACCAAGGTGTTAAAAACCTGTGATTTAAGTGCCTTGGGACAAATGCTAATTGGGACCCTGGGGAGCCCAAGACGGGAGCTAGAGGGTCACATTCTGAAGGGCCAGGTATACTGTGCTAAGGCATTTGCATTTCCCACTTGTAGGTAAGAAGCAGGGCTGGGTTCATGGCCCTGTGACCTGCAGGGTCAAACAAGGTCTTGTGTTTAGAAAGCCCCCTACCTGGGTTAATGCTCTCCTGTCACCATCCTGAAATTGTTAATAATTTTTAAATAAGGGGCCTCAATTTGGCACTGAGTCCCCCAGATTATGTTTCAGTCTTGACGATAAAGTGTCTAGAAATGACTACTGTAAAGAATGGTTTTAAGCCAGGTCTACAGTATGTGGGCTGGAGATCTCTAAGGATGGAAGTATGCCGATGGGACAGGCCTGGGAACCAACAGTTGTTCCTCCACTTGGAGGGAGGGATTTGGGGGAGCTCACTGGCCAATCAGAACCTCTGCTTCCAATTGGAATATAAAGACATTCAGGCATTTTGATGCTTCATTCATTCATTCACTCATTCTTTCATCCAAGATGCCTGAAGTATTTCGAACAATTTCATATGTTAAGATACATCACACAACAATATTTGTTATAAAGTGAAAAGCCGTGTGGAAGTGGTGTCCATCCGGCATGACTGTCCAGGCAATTTGGTCAGTGTTCTCAGCACCCACCATAAATTAGGAAGCATTTTTTCCACCCTTGGGTATAATTCTTTCAAGGTCTCTGTGAGGAAGGTACCACTTTCTTTATTTCACAGATTAAAGATAAGCTTGAGGAGGCTTCATTTCATAAAGGGTAAGTCCAGTCATACTAGGAGTTTGGAGCCAGGACACCATCCAGGCCCTTCTCTCCAAGGGCCCTGCCACCTCCCTCCCACCGCCTCCCTAACTCACCTCTCACTCTGGTGTCTTCTGGAACCCTGTCTCTGAACACGAGGGTTTCTTAAAGCAGTCACTTTATTTTATGGACACAGTGGACAATACTTTGTAGCAGTTTTTAATCTCCTTCTTGATCGTCCTTTAGAGTTGAAAAATATTTCAACTCTGTGAGGAAACTCAGCATTTCCCCGAAGCACATGTTTAGGCACAAGTGTGGGCTCCTCTGTATTGACCATGAAGCCAGTTCTTCCACCAGGGGCGTCACTGGGGATTGTCTAAGCAGCGTCCTTGGGCCTCTACCTTGTCCTAGAGAAACTTGGTTCTTTTCCAATATTTATACACACACAGACCCAGAGCCATGGTCTCAGATGACCTATCCCCAGCTCCAAGGGGGCCTGATTGGTCTAAGCATAACCCCTACCTCTTGCCATCATTGGTTTAAGAACAGACATGTGACCCAATTCTGGCCAATGAGACAAGAGGGGAATCTTAGGGAGGCATCCCTTCAAAGAAAAAATTCTTAAATAAGACTCACTAGAAGTTTCATACTCCTGTTGACATTCTACCCATACAAATTCCAGTCCTCAGTGACCCCAGGTAAGTCAATTAAAAAAAAAATGTATGGAGTATTTTCAAAACACCATCTCATAGGTTTTGCTTTTGATTTTGGTTTTCAACTAAGTTGAAATTCACAAGCATAAAATTTACCGCTTTAAAGGTGAACGTTTCAGTGGCAGTTAGTATATTCGCAGTGTGTGCAAACGTCACTTTCATTTAGTTTCAAAATATTTTCATCACCTCATTAGGAAACTCTGTGCCCATTAAGCATTCCTCTCATTCACCCTCCTCCCAGCCTTCGGCAACCACTCATCTGCTTTTCGTTTCTGTGGATTTAATTATTCTGGGTATTCACATACATCAAATCATACAGTGTGTGACCTTTTGTGTCTGGCTTCTTTCACTTAATGTTTTTGAGGTAGATCCATGTGTGTCATGTACCAGTACTTCATTCTTTTTTTTTGCTGGATAATAGTCCATTGTCTGTAGATATCACAATTCGTTTATCCATTCATCCAGTAATGGACATTTGGGCTGTTTCCACCTTTTGGCTATTGTAGATAGTACCGCTATGAACATGCATTTACGTGCGTTTGTTTGAATACCTATTTTTAATTCCTTTGATATATACGTAAGCATGCTGAATCATAGGGAAATTTTAACTTTCTGAGGACCTTCCAAATCATTTTCCATAGCAGCAGTACCACTTCACATCCCCACCAGCAGTGTGTACACATTCTCTCAACTTGCCCATGATACCAATTTGATGCCCAGACTTGATGAGGTCAGGTTGTTTGATAAAGGAGTACCCTGAGAGTCAAGGACCTTACTCATCTCAGTTTGCCATGTCAAAATTTGATTCTACATCTTTGACCAAAAGTCCCATTTTTTTCCATGGCATAAACTTCTCAGGTCTTTAGCATCCTCCTTTGGAGAGAAAAGGCACAGATCTATGATAAATAAGCTTGTCTAGACATTGACTAAGAATTATGGGAAAATCCCAGCTCAGAGAACCAGGCATTTAATATCATGTTAATAGAAATATCTGTGATTATCTTGCAAATCTACCATCTAGAATGATCCCCAGCCCATAGTAAATGCTCAGCAAATCTTTGAATGAGTGAGTCTTGTGTGTTCATCTGGGGGCCTCTTGTTTCTCCGGCAGCTAGCAATCCATATGCTGCCTTTTCTTTAACATCCTTCTCTGCCAGGGTAGTTTCGCCAAGAGAATGAGGGACTGGATCCACCAGATGTGACAAAACTCTACCGTCTCTCTAACCCTTTAAACTGAAACTATGCTTTTATCAAATATGTCAGTATCCTTCTTCAAACTGGGTGGCCATACCTATCTCAATTTGACTTGCTAGTTTCTAATTATTTAATCTAGAAACAGATACACCACTGGTGCATTTTTAACCAGCATGTTTGTTATTTATTTATAAATGTTTTCATCTTTTGGGACTTTGATATGCTCTGGCCAAGAAGTAACTAGTACCAATTTCAAATAATGAATATCTTTTCTAGTTAATAAAAGTCTTCCCAGATCAATAAGGTTAATAAGTGATACTGTCACTTGGGCATGTTAATAAATTAAAAAAAAAAAAAAAGGCCGGGCCAACTGAAAAGCTGGAACTGAAAATAGATTATAGCATTTTGCCCCAAGGCTTTGGCAGCAATTGAAACAAAGTGTTTTGAAACAGAGCAAATTGGCATTTCTTTGACTTCTAATGTTCAGTCTCCCCAAGCAGGACACCTGGTTCAACTACACAAAACAGCCATTCAGAATTATAGTCTGGGCTTTTGTTATGCAAAAGGTAAATGAGGGCAGCAGGAACTCTTCCAGGAAAGGCTGTTTTTACTTTTTCCCTGGGGAGAGCTCTCATCAAAAAAGAAGGGGAAAAAGAAAGGAAAAAAAAAAAGAAAAGCAAAGCAAAAACTGCTGTTGACAGGAAATCGGGGGTCTTGAAAATGAGTGGGCTCTGAAATTAGTTTGTAGAAGAATATTTCACGCAGTGCTAGAAAGGGTTTCCACTGTCAGTGAATTAAATGGAAGCCCCAGCCTTCCCTCTTCGGAAACACATTTATCACAGAACCTTTCGAAGAGTTTCTGGCTGGCTCTCCTTCCTTAACTCTCAATCTGCAGAGACTTGCTTTGGTTGGAGCTGCATTTATGTGCTAATGGAAGCAATGACCAGCATGCTGGTTGGCCCCTTAGAAGAGAAGCTTGGCCCCTAGATGAGGGCAAGCCCATGGACATGCACACACTCATGTACATACATGCGGTTTGCATGATGCAAACAGTGTTGGAAACTAGACTTAAATTTAGCGCTGCAGGTTGCTGGCCATGCTGCCCAGACTATTATTGTAAAAGCCTGAGGTCCAGAATAAAAGGAGAATGAAATGAAGGTCGTTTCACCAAAGAAAGTGCATCCAAGGCACCTGCCATTGGCTTCCATGACTTTTAACCCTTGGCTCCATTGCCATCCCTTGGGTAGGGGGCCCCTCGTTATGTTGGGTGGGTGCTGGGCACATGCGGAGTCAGGCAGCTTCAAAATCTAATTGAAGAGTTTTCGCTGGAGGAGGGTTGAGGGGGATCACACGTTGTGCACCCCAGGAACCTTCTCTACCTCTTAGGGCAGGTCTCCATTTCCTCCTTAGCTATTTGGCAGCTGTTTATTGAATGCCATCTGTGTGCCGGCCTTGCTTTGGGGACTGGATACTCAGCTGTGAATGGGACAAAGACTGTGCTGTCATCGAGGTCGCCTCCTAGAAAGGAAGACACATGGAAAGAGGCCAGTGAGTGCTCTAAGTGCAGGAGAGCAGAAGTGCTATGTAGAAAGAGAGGCAAGTTCGTTGGATTAGAGAAAGCCTTCGGAAGGAGCAGTGAAGGCAGATGTCGTAAGGTGGCAATGATGCATCTGAGAAAGTCACGACTGGCCAGGAGAAGGGTGACCCAGGAGGAATACGACAGAGGTGGGTAGGGTAGGCGGCACCAGAGTGTGGGCGCCTGTGGGGCAGTGGCTCTTCAGCCTCTGCACTCTTGACATTTGGGGCTGGAGAGTTCTTTGCCATGGAGGAGGGAGGGAGGTCACGGTCCTCTGCATAGTAGGACCTTTAGCATATCTCTGGCCTTTACCCACCAGATGCCATTAGCACCTCTGTGAGCTGTGACTACTCCAAATGTTTGTGGACATCGCCGAATGTCCCAGTATGGAGAGGGGTGTATGTGTGCAAAATCGCTCCCGTGGGTTATGGCAAAAATAGGTCTTGGCAATGACCTTGGGTTTTATTCTAAATGCAATGGAAGTCTGCCGGAGGGCTTTGAGTAGGGGAGAGCTGCAATGTGATTTACGTTCCAAAGGGAATGCTGGCTGGTGGGCAGGAAGTGTGACTGCGGGGGCTGGAGGCGGCCCCCCGGAAAGTGGTGGGAGCAGGAGCAGAAACTCGGGCTTCCACGGGAGACCTGGCCTGGGAAGTGAGAGCACCGCATCCTCATGCGTGTCCCTGGGTATCTGACCACGGTGTGAAATGACCCTCCTTCACTGTCCAGCGCCAACTCCAATGTTGCTGAGTCAGCAGGGGTAGTGACCAAAGGCCTGATTAGAAAGGAAAAAGACACTTCCTTAGGTGGCTGAGAGCTCAGTGGTACGAGGCTAAGGCTGTGGGTTGGTCCACACACGGCCAAGTAGATCTGTACTCATGGCACCTCAGGCGCGTGTGCCCTCTCTGGCTCGACCACGCTGCAGCTTCAAGGAGCGTCAACCATCAGTCCTACTAGAAAACAGCCAGGTGGCACGCTTTCCTACTGGAGGGTCACTCTTTCCTCACACTGTGTCCATCATGGAGAAATCACAGATGCCATCTTCCCATGGGTTGGGAAGCTTCCGGAAGTCAGTGACATGTCTTCTCATCCATGAATTCTCTCCAGCAATGCCGCTTCCCTTTTCAGTATCTTCTCAGAGAAAGAGCTTCACTCCTTAACCAGATCTTTTCAACTCCATTCCATGTCACCACTTCTCACTGCAGGTCCTATTACGGGATGAAGTGTGTCTCCTGCAAATCATATGCTGAAGCCTAGCCCCCAGTGTGACTGTACCCAGAGGTAAGGCATTTAAGGAGGTAATTAAGGTTAAATGAAGTCATGAGAATGGGGGCCTATTCCAACAGGACTGATGTCTCTATAAGAAGAGGAAGAGGCACCAGGAGTGTCCAAGTGCGGAGAACAGGCCACGTGAGGCCACAGCTCGAGGGTGACCCTCTGCCTGCCAAGGAGAGGGCAATCAGGAGAGACCTGGCCTGGTGACACCTTGATCTTGGACCTCACCTCCAGAATGGTGCAGAAACAAATTTCTGTTGTCCCGGCGCCCACGCCCAGGGTCTACGGTGTTGGGTTCTGAGCCCTAGCAGAGGAACACAATCCCCCAGATGTCATCTTCCTGTAGCTAATGTCACTCTACCTCCGGGACAGTCATGTGTGACCTCAGCCTCTGTAGCTACTTCTGAAATCCCTACTGAAATTCTCTCCACCCAGAGTTTGCCTCATATGGTGCTTCCTGATTCTCCAAAGGCCCCCCGGACTCTGCTCCTTGGCTTTGGCTCCCTGACTCATCTCTCTTGGCTCCACTCTCACACGTTACTGCTCCCCGGGGTTTTGTCCTCAAAGCTCTTCACATCTCAAGTCTAGACACTCTCCTAGGAAGGCTCGTTTGTTCCCAGGACTTTAACTATCACTTCCCTGCAGATGACTCATGCATTTCTTTTCCCAGACTCAAGAGCTCTCATGAGCTCCAGACCTGTACTTTCTGCCCCTAACTTGACCTTTCCCCAGTTAAGAATGTCAGCACCAAGCCTCTCACCTAAGCAAGATCTTTGAAAGGCACCTCTGACTCCTTTCTTTTCTCTTTTTCTTCAGTTTCAGATGGCTCACGGGATCTTTTTGACATTGCTGTCTGCCTTCAGTACGTCATCTCCTGAATCAACTTTCTTTTTCTTTTTATGACTTTTTTTTAATGTGTGTTCTGATCATGCTATTTCCTTGCTTAAAAGTTATTACCAGCTTTCAATGACTGGTTGAGAAATCCTAAGGCCAGTCTCCAAAGCCTGCTACCTTCCCAGCAGCACCTTCTCCCGTCTTCCCACCCAGACAATTTTTGTTCCAGACACCAGTTATGGTCCCTGAAACACACATTCCTTTGCCTTTTTTATTTCTTCTGATTGTAATGGCTCCACCATCAACCCCATTCCTCTGTAGCCAGGCCTTCTCCTTTGTTCCTTCTCTACTTTGCAAACCATACTCATTCTTCCAGACTGAGTTTAAATGTTCCTTCACTCCCAAAGCCGTCTTCTCCTGTGCCAGACAGAATCTTCTGCTCCATGTTCTGCATCCCCAAAGCCTTTTGCATGCCCATCTCTCCTGCTCGATTAATCTCCTTTACCATTGTAACCACATTGTTCCCATCCTTGGAGCCCTACATAACCTGGTATTACTCCTGATACCCAATATGGGCTCTGAAAAATACTAGTCAAATGAAGGAACAATGAGTGAATATCTTCTGTCATTACCTCTGATGGAAAGCTCTTCCTCGTTCTGCTGTTCCTAAAACTGAGGTTGTAGTAAGGTTCACAATTGGAATGCAATGACAGAGGGTATAATTTTTTCAATAGAACTAGATTCAACGGATCAACTGGGGGAGTCGAAATAAGAAAGTATACATTTTCATAGAAATCTTATGCTTCATTCCAAAATAAGTTGGGAACTAGCTGAGTAAGAGGAAAAACAAAAATAAAAATAGTATTATCCGTGTCATGGAAGGCTATTATAGATTTTCTAGCCAAACAGAAAATACAGAAGCTACAATGGTGACCAGGGACACCAGACACCCTGTATTGTACCAAGGCTTCACTCTAGCAAATGCTGTTATATTGAAAAACAGTTTTCAAAAGAGTTTTTTAAACTAATTGTAAATAGTAGCCAATATGCTTCTTCATTAACTCATTAAAGAGGAAGATCTATTGCTGAGATGAATGACCTTCATTTCAAGGTAGTGATGAGCATTCACAATATTTTGATATATTTGTAACAACTGTAACACGGTTTGAAAATATCTGTGATTCCTATTGGTGAGACAGTCATACGTGCTCCTGATATGACTTCCGTAGGTTGTCTATTTTCATGATTCAAGAAAATACTACATTTGAGTTAGAGATTAGTAAAAATAAAGATGTGTTTTGTCTTAAGCCAGTTCACAAAAATGCTAACCATGGGAGAATTCCTGAAATACAGAGACACTACTTTCCCTCTACTCCTTCTTGGAGAAACAACCCTTGAGAAGCGACCTCTAGAGGGACCTTAATAGCCAATGGGCTCTTTTATCTCAGAATAACCAACAACGGATTCCTGGAGGGATGGCAGAGATTAATGTCACCATCAAGGACTTGAAAGACACAGGAATGGTGGGTCCCGTAACAGTCCCATTCCACTTGCTCATTTGGCCTGTGCCAAAGACAGATGGATCTTGGAGGGTGACAATGGATTATTGTCAGCTTAACCAGGTGGTGATGCCAATGCAGCTTCAATGCCAGGTGTGGTTTCATTGCTTGAGCAAACTAACACACAACCCGGTACCTGGTATGCAGCTGTCAGTCTCATAAACGCTTTTTTCTTGAAACATGTATTAGCAAAGACCACCAGAAAGCGTTTGCCTTCAGCTGGCAACGCCAGCAATACAATTGCACCATCCTACTTCAGGGGTACATCAACTCGCCTGCCCGGTGTCACAGTTCAGCCTGCAGGGACCTAGACTGCATTTCTCTTCCATAAGGTATTTATTATACTGGTCATTACATCAATGATATTATGCTGATTGGACCTAATAAGCAAGAAGTCGTGACTACTCTAGACTTACTGGTAAGACATTTGCTCGTCAGTGGGTGGGAAGTAAACCCAACCCAAATTCAGGGGCCTCCGACCTCAGTGAAATTTCTCGGTGTCTAGTGATGCGAGTCACATTGACATACTCCTTCTGAGGTGAAGGGCAAGTTGTTGCATCGGCCCCTCCTACAACCAAAAAGGAGGCACAATGTCTAGTGGGGCCTCTTTGGATTTTGAAGGCAACCTCCTGAGGACTTGGGTGCTGCTCCAGCCTGTTTACTGAATGACTTGAAAGTCTGCTGGTTTTGAGTGGGGCCCAGAGCGGAAGGCGCTGCAGCAGGTCCAGGCTGCCCTGTACGTTGTTGTGCCACTGGGACCCTGTGAGCCAGCACATGCGATGGGGCCGGACGGGTCCACGGGCGATCAGGGTGCTGTGTGGGCGGCTAGCAGGCCCGCGTGAGTGAGTCACAGTGCAGGCCCTCAGGCTTTTGGAGCAAAGTCCTACCATCTTGGGCAGAAGACTGCTCTCCTTCTGAGAAACAGCTCTTGACCCACTACTGGCTCTTAGCAGACACTGAATGCTTAACTGTGGACCACCAAGTTACCGTGTGACCCGAGCTGCGGTCACAAATGAGGTGTCTTCTGATCCAGCCAGCTATAAAGCTGGGCGTGCAGGGCAACACCATCACCAGATAGAAGTGGGACCTATGCCATCAGGCCTGAGCAGGCTCTGAAGGCATAAATATGTTCCACCAAAGAGTGATCCACATGCCCGTGGTCCCCACTCCTGCTACCCTGCTTCCTCTCTCCCAGCCCGCACCTAGGACTCAGGAGGGATTCCCTGCCATTAGTTGACAGGAGGGGGAAAGTCTTGGGCCTGGTTTACATATGGGTCCACTTGACATGCAGACATGACTTGCAAGTGGACAGCTGTGGCGCTGCAGCCTTAGGGGACATTCCTGAAGGACAAGAGAGAAGGGCGGCCCTTCCAATGGTGAAACTCCGAGCAACACACTGGGCTGCACTTGGCCTGGGAGGGAAGCGGCCAGCTGTGTGATTATACACTGCTTCATGGGCCGTGGCCAATTGTTAGGCAGGTGAGTCAGGGACTTGGAAGGAGCATGATTGGAAAATTGGTGATGAGGAAATTTGGGGAAAGGGTATATGGATAGATCCCTCAGGTTGGGTTAAAAAAAAAAAAGTGAAGCTATTTGCACCCAGTGTGAATGCTCACCAAAAGGATATCTCAGCAAAGAAGCATTTTGATAATCATGTGGCAGGCTGACCTGTTCTGTGGGTACCAGTCAGCACCTCTCCCAGTCACTCGCATCATCACCCAAAGGGCTCATGGACAAAGTGGCCATGGGGACAAGGCTGGAGGTTATTCACAGGCGCAGTAACATGGATTTCCACTCACCAAGGCCAACATGGCCACGGCCACTCTGAGTGCTCCGTCTGCCGGCAGCAGAGGCCAACACAGAGCCCCCAGCATGGCCCCGTTACGAGGGATGACCACCAGCTAGCTGGTGGCAGGTTGATTACATCTGATCCTACTTCACAGAGGGTTACCACTTTGTTCTTCCTGGATAGACACTCTGAATATGGACTTGCCTACACTACACGCAGTGCTTTAGCCAAAACCACCATCCATGGACATATAGAATGCCTTGTCTGCTGTCATGGGATTCCACACAGCATGGCTTTTGACAAAGGCTCTCAATTCACAGCTAATGAACTGCAGTCATGGGCCCATGCTCATGGAATTTACTGGAATTCTAATGATAGTCCCCACCATCCTGAAGCAACTGGCTTGACAGAAAGGTGGAATGGCCTTTTTTGACGTTAAATTCTAAATTCTTTTTAATACTTTTAGCCACAAACTGGTCTAAGCTACTGTTTGAACTTGACTCAGAAATGTTTTTTTTAATTGAAGTATAGTTGATTCACAATGTTAGGTTAGTTTCTGGTGTACAGCATCGTGATTCAGTTACACATACATTTATATGATTTTCATTATGGGTTATTACAAGCTATTGAATAGTTCCCTTTGCTGTACAGTAGGACCCTGTTGTTTATGTATTTTATATATAGTAGTTTGGACCTGCTAATCCCGAAGACCTAATTTATCCCTCCCCCACCTTTCCCCTTTGGTGACCATAAGTTTATTTTCCACGTCTGTAAGTCTATTTCTATTTTGTAAATAAATTCACTTGTGTCCTCTTTTCAGATTCCACATGTAAGTAATACTGTGTGGTATTTGTCTTTCTCTGTCTGACTTATTTCACTTAGTATGATCATCTCTGGGTCCATTCATGTTGCTACAAATGGCAGTATTTCATTTTTTTTATGGCTGAGCGGTATGGAATGGCCATTTGAAGACACATTTACAGTGCCAGCTAGGTACCAATACTTTGCAGGACTGGGGCAAGGCTCTCCAGAAGGCCGTATATACCCTGAATCAACGTTCAGTACACGGTGCTGTTTCTCCCATAGCCCAGATTCACGGGCCCAGGAATCAAGGGTGGAAGGGGAGAGGCACCACCCACCATGACCCTCAGTGACCCACTAGCAAAACTTTTGCTTCCTGTTCCCATGACCTTAAGCTCTGTTGGCCCAGAGGTCTCAGTTCCAAAGGGCAGAGTGCTTCCACCAGGAGACACAACGAGTCCATTGAGCTGGAAGTTAAGACAGTCACTCGGCTACTTTGGGTTCCTCGTGCTTCTGAATGAACAGGCCAAGAAGGGAGTGACTGTGCTGGCTGGGGTGACCGATTCTGAGCCACCAAAGGGAAAATGGACTTCACCCGGGCCTCCTGGAGGTCTCAGGACTTGTCAGCCTCCATAATTGCATCAGCCAATTCCTTACCATCAATATTTCTATAATAAATCTCTTTATATAATATATAATATTCATATACAACATTATATAAATATACACAAATTATATACTTTTTATATATCACATATAAAAATAAATATATTATATATACATACATATACTTACTATTGATTCTGCTTCTCTGGAGAATCCTAATTAATTTCAAAATAGTTATCAAAATCGTTTTTTAAAAAGTTGTAAGTAGGAACAGTCATGCTTCTTTATTAACTCATGAAATAACAAGACCTATCGCCAGGCTGAATGATGTAACTCAGGGTGGTGATGAGCAGACGCAATACTGTGATGCGTTTGTAACAACTGAAACATGGTTTAAAAATATCTGTGGTTTCTACTGGTGAGGACATCGAATGTTCTTCTAATACCTGTTCTCTATTTTTGTGATGGAAGAAAATTCTACATTTGAGTTAGAGGTTAGGAAAAATAAAGATGTGTTTTTGTCCTAAACAAGCTCATAAGAATCCTCCCTGTGGGTCCCTCGGGGTCTATTCAGCCCAAGAATAGGACATCTGAGATAAAGACAGACTACCGCTCCTCCGCGCCTTCCTGGATGACTTCCCTTTGAGGAACCACCTTTAAAGGGACAGAGTAAAGAGCCAGCAGGCTCTTTGATTCTCAGGATAACCAAACATCTGAACAATATCATGTGCACAATAGACAAGGAAACTGCAGGACTGACTTTGGTTATAAAAGAGAGAGAGAGAGAGTGAAGCGTCCTTTTCCATGATGATTGGTCGTGGAGACAAAAACTAGATTTCTTCTGCAAACTATTTTAGCCCCCAGGCCCCTAGCCTAGTACTTCCGCGTCGCAAACACTCAGTATTATTTCCTGAATTAATGATCACAGGTGCAGGGATTGATGAACTTACAGATGTCAAAGTTGCAAAGAGCGCAGTGGACTCATATGGGTGGTTTTATTATTTGTTCTCCTCCAGTGTGTCCCTCCTCTCTTCTCACGCCATCAGCGAGGCTTGTTCAGAGGCTGACTTTCCTTAGAGCCGCTGGCTCTCTTGCGCATCACCAGCCAGAAGCCAGGTAGCCTTACGTTCGGTTCCTTCTGCACCAAAGGCAAAGGGAGCGAGATGACTCTGTCCAAATGACTTGGTATTCACTGTTGGTTTTCGCACGGAGGAGAACAAGGCTGTGTCCCCTCAGGAACTCGGCCCACGTTGGTTAATGGGTCCTTGACCAAATGCACTCAGGAGAGCCAAGCACCCTCCTCATCAGATAAGAGGTTTCGCCATTTCAAACAACTATATTTTGTGTTAATGAACTTACATATGAATCCTACTGTCTGCCCCAAGGAGAAATAGAAAATACAAAAAGAGGAACAAATATATATCAAATCCTACAACTCAAATATACATACAACTAATATTTTATCATATTCTCTTCAAGACTGTATTAGCTTTTTTCCTTCCCTGTGGGGATTTTTGTCAAGGAGAATGGGAAAGGGGGATTGCATAGGCTTGTGATGATTTTAGCATATGCTATCTTGTTTCCTTTCTCCATTTCTTAATATAATAGCTTTTAATTTTATACATATAAATTGTGTGTGTATATATATACAATTTATATGTATATGATAAAAACAAATGTATGTCTATAATAAAAATAAATGTTATGTCCATACGAAATAAAAAATAAATTAAAAAATAAAATATAATAAAAATAAATATATATGGATATATGCTTTTATTTATCAGTATTCTTTTAATGGCCACATATTAACTTATCAATTAAATGTGTTCTCATTACCAACACCTTCTCGCTATTTCATCTTTTCTCTATTACAGACAAGGCTCCCATGAACATATCCATCCAACTATTTTTTCCTGCACTCACTTTTTCTTTGGGATGGTTTCCTAGAAGTGCAAATCCTGCATCAAAGAATGATAATTCTTAAGGCTCTTAATTTAAGTGGCAATCAAGCTGCTCTCAATATGGTTTCTTAAACTTGAATATATTGATGGCTTCTTTACCTAGTCCAGGGGAAATTCTTGAAGTCTCAAACCATTGATTTTCTTTCCTGCCAAACAAGTCTGGAACTTTCTCAGTGCCAACACTTGAGGGGCAGGGTATACAGCACAATATGGTTAAAAACACAGGCTTGGAGTTACATGCATGGTTTCAAACCCCAGCTCTGCCCCTTCTTGCTGGGTGACCCTGGGCCAGTTAACCAACCCCTCTGTGCTGAAATTTCCTTATATGAAAAGTGGGGCCCAGAAGTTGATGTTGGTAAATACTATTAAATAGCCTGAAAAACTTACTTAATAAATAATAATACTTACCACATAGGGATGCCATGAAGATTAAATGACACTGATAAACTTGAGGCAGAGTTTGCCATCCTATTATTTGCTTTCTACTTGTCCTGTTTCTGTATTCCTTTTTCCTCTGCCCTTGCATGATTTTGGTTTTATGGTGTATTCACACCTTGTCCTGCTCCCCGTCTGTGAGCATGGGGGTCACCGTTTTTTCACAGCTGGCTTAGAGATCGCTGCCCACCTGCTTGGCTCACCAGTTGAATTCACCTCATTCAGACAATGCAGGAACTGCTTCCACCTCCCCTGCAACTCATTTGCTATTGTCATTTATTCGAATTGCATACATATTTCATATCTATTCAAATATTAGTATCTTAGATTTGTACAGTCAACATTCATGTCAATTTGCAGACATAAACGCCTTTTCTTCTTCTTCAGTCCTTCCTGCAGCTCCAAGCCCCCATCTGGGATCACTTTCCTTCCTCCTGAAGAATGATTTTTATATTTCCTGCCCTTTAATATTGTGCTAGTAAGTGCAAGCTTACCAGTGACTAATTCTCTCTGTTGTTTGTTTTTATGAAAACGGCCTTAATTTGCCTTCATTCTTGAAGAATATCTTTCACCCAATATAGAATTCTAGGTTGGAAATTAACTTAAAGCATTTTGAAAATTTTCTTTTATTACATTCTGGCTCCTATTATTTATTTTATTCTATATTTCATTTTACATTTTATTTTATTAATTTTACTTTATTTTTTATGTATATTTTAAAATTTGTTATTTTATTGTTTATTTTAGTTTACATTTTATTTATTTAATAATTATATTTTCTTTTAAATTTCATTATTTTATTTCATTATTTTAATTTATTTTATTTTTGGGGGTGACAACCATCAGTTGTTCCTTTGAAGTCAATGTGTCTTTCTTTTTCTGGTCACTTTTAAGATTTCTTCTCATTGTCATTGATTTTCAGCCATTTCCTCAGGTGTGATTTTCTCTGGATTGATTCTGCTTCTTGAACCTCTACCAGTTTGGAAATTTGTAGACCACTACCTTTGTGTCCATCCCATTTTCTTTCTTTTATTCTTCTGGAAGGGGCTTCATTACCTGTATGATAAATCTCATGGTGTTCCCTTTGTCTCTTACCCTTTCTTCTGTGGTTTTCATTCTTTTTTCTTTATATGACTTTTCTGGGTATTTTAATCACTGATTATCTTTTAATTCACTGATTCTCTCTTATTCTTTAATATGCTTCACTCTTTCCACTGTTTCTAATTTCAGTTATTGCACTTTTCAATTCTAAAATTTCCCTTCAGTTATCCTGACAGTTCCCAATTGTTTTTCAAAATTCTTCATCTTTTCTTGTATCTCTTTGATGATTTACACTGTATTTTAATTTCTGTTGTTGGTAACTCTAATCTGGAGTCCTTCAGGGTCTGTCTCTATTATTTTTTCTTATTCTCTCCTAGGTCTCAATATTTTTGATGAGCTACCTGCTGTATGTAACAAATTATAAAATATATTTAAGATCGTAACTTCCTAAAGAGATGATTTACTTTTGTAAATGAGCCCCAGCATTGTAGGGTCAATGTCAAGGACTGAGATGATCCTAAGGCAGGTTTTGTTCCCCCAGGGCTGTGCTGCTTCCACTCACGCTGGCTCCGAGGATGTAGAACTTGGTTGTCTCAACCCAAAGCATGAGACATGAGAGGTTTTCCAAGCCCTTCCTCGTGGGGGCCCTGAGCTCTGATTTTTTTTTTTTCTCCGACTCACTGTGTGAAGTTGGAAAAAGCTCTGCATATCTTTTCAAGTTCTTAGCTCCCTTTTCCAGAATCCCATTCACCTTTAGAATTAAAATGATCCCAAATGCTGGGACCATCTCTGTGTATTTCTATCTTCTCCTGGATCCTGGCCTTGTCAATCTTCACTGCGCTGACAACTCTCCAAAGACTTCAGTTACTTCAATTAGATGGGAGGTGTGTGTGTGATCTTCCTCCTTCTCTTCAGCAGAGACTTGGTTCAAATCATCTGCATCACCTAGTCTATTATTTCAAGAAGTAGAAGTTTGGAGTCAAGTTTTTCAAAAGTACGGCTTTCTAAATTATTGTTATGAAAAGAGATCCAGGGGAAAACTTTTTAATTTCAATATTTCCAAACTTATTTTACTACAGATGGCTTTGTTTTTGTGAAGCAGCCCGTAGAACAAATGTCCCATGGCATCTCAACTTACAAAAGGCTTAGATTTCAAAAGGCTGTGTCTCAGAACTTTGCCTTGTAAGTTCAAAGTGGTGTTGAACAAGGAGCCATTGTATTCACGTTTATGCAAAGTGAAGTTACGAGGGAAGAACTCTGTTTGATGGTTTTGTTGTGACTCATCCCACCCCATGTAACAACTGTCATTCTTTCACCACTTTTTTTTTTTTTTGGATTATTTCTTCTTTTATTTTTATTGCAGTAGTACACATGAAGAACATGGGATTGGTCAAGAAGGCACTTTGGGACAGGTATGTAATAACATTTTAAAACATGCTTTATTTTTCATCATTTTGTAACAAGCATTCATGTGTGTGTAACTC
Organism: Vicugna pacos; assembly: GCF_048564905.1. Classification (NCBI taxonomy): domain Eukaryota; kingdom Metazoa; phylum Chordata; class Mammalia; order Artiodactyla; family Camelidae; genus Vicugna; species Vicugna pacos. The sequence continues at coordinate 115,781,434 of NC_132987.1, read as the reverse complement.
TACACAATGTTATGTAGTGTATGGAACCACGATATGGAACTGTTTTATCACCACAAGGGAACTCCCTCATGCTGTCCTTTCATCATGGTACCCACCATCCTTGTTCCCTGGCAACCCCCAATCTATTCTCCATCTTTGTAATTCTGTCCTTTCAAAAATATTGTATAAGTGGAATCAAACAGCATGTACGTTTTTCACTAAGCACAATGTCCTTGAGGATTCTACCCAGTAAGAACATTTTTACTTAATCCAATGTCCTTTCTATCATATCCTTAAAAGGTGCCATTTTCTATTGTCTTTTTTTTTTTTTTCAGGTAAGACAGAAAACTGTCTAAAAATGGTAAGAGAATTAGTGGCAGATTTCTTTCAGTCTGGTTCAGAGTTACATAGAATAGAGCTTGTTTCTCCTAAGACCAGTCCTTCTTGCTTCCTGACTAGTTTGGAACAACAGGTCAGCTGAAGGTCATGGTTGATAAATAGAATCCACTGAGTATTTAATCAGAAGTTTGTTATACAAAAATCAAATTTTTCTTGACTTTGCCTGCAGCAACTATCACAGTATCCCACTAAGTATGGACTACAGAGTGGGTTCCATGGAAATCATTCATATACTTACTGTTGAAAGAATGTCTAAATAGAATTTCTAATGTCTGAATAGAATTTCTAAACTCTTAGCTCAAGAGTGGATTACTTCAAAAACAAGAAATGAATGCATTGACTGTGTCTACAAGTGACGTTTTCTAGTTTTCTTCTTTATCTTCTCTCATCTTTGGGGGTTGGCTTAAAGGTCACCAAGTTTGGAATGAACCTAATAAGAATTCAACAGCTTTCTGCAGTGGTGGAGAATGTTTCTGGAGGGGGCAGGAATATTTCATGAAGTCCAAGAGCAGACATTAACAATCTGAGGCTTGTAGAATCCCATAAGAACTCTTGAAATATCTTAAAAAAAAAAAAGTACTGGATACAAAGAGGCCTAATTGATCTCTGTAGCCCATGTTTTCTCAAATGATCCCACAGAGCCAGCCAGTGTAGCTCAAGGAAGCCTTTCACACCAGTCCTTACCTGCTGCAGAGTTTCCCTGTGCGAGGCCCAGGAGAACATCCAGGAACTAGTGACACAGGAGGGGCGGGGGCAGGGAACAACCATTAAAAGAATGACACAATTAGCACCAAAATGGCAGAAGATTCAACTCCCAGTAGACCTTGACCTTCATTATACGCTCATTGTAATACAATAGCTGCTATATGGCCCTCCCACAGGTGCCATGGCAATTTAAAGGCTGACCATAAAAGGCCAAAAAAGTGGGTGATGGCCCAATGCCTTGGACTCCCAGATCCTTCCCCAAAGTAGTTGGAATAATTCTCTCACTTATTAGCATATGAAATTACTGAGTCCATAAAAGCTAACAACCGCACACCTCTTGGTGGCCCTCTCTTGCCTTATGAGACTGCCTGTACTCTGTGGAGTGTGTATCTCTTTGAATAGATCTACCTTTACTTAGCTATGGCTCACTCTTGAATTCTTTCCTGCAAGAAGCCAGGGACCCTCACCTGGTGGGGTGTGTCCCAGGGACTTGCCCAAGACCTGGGACACGACCATCCTCTTGTGCCCCATTTTCCCGTATCAATGTATAAGCTCCATCTGAGTGCTGATTAGTCTGTCGCAAGTGTAGAGACACTTGGAATGGTAGAATTTAGCGACAAGAATGGAAGAGCATCATTGCACAGAATCTTACATGACTGACTTCTTCCTGACCAAACATCCCCCTGGAGTCATATTGTTTGGGAGAGTATGAAACTTTCTTCCCGGCACAAGCAAATGTAGCAAAGTAATTTTAGCTGAAGGAACCACAGCCAGGAAAACATTTACTCTCTCAGGCACATTCCCTCCAGAACTACCTTCATATTCATCTTCAGAAATGTGCTGGATACTGACGCTGGGGCCATGCTTAAATTCGTGTTCTCCTCTATAGATTCAAGAGCTGATCTTGTATTTGGGAAAATTAACTCTTGTCATTTATTCACATCTGTGATAACAGGTGAACTTCTCTCCCTTTAGGACTTTTTTCAATTCATTGAGTTCTTTTCCTCTGATGTTTTACCATCATGCCTGGATTTTTTTAAACTTGGACTCACAAGCAATTTGCCTTGTAAGGTATTTTTTATCAATTTGAAATATGATAAACATTATAGTGGTTTAGCACAGATTTGAAGTTGGAAGGTGTTTATCTAAACAGAGGGAGACTTTGAAGACCTTGACATTCTTCCATTAGTGCTTAAAGATTGGTTTTCCCACCAAATGAGGGAGACCTGTAAACTTCCTCAGCAAGAGAGAGGGAGCAACTGGGTAGAAAGGTCTTGCCTAACCTTACTGATTTGTAGTTTGGAGGACGGACTTAATTTAAGATGTGGAAAATTTAACTTGCAGGAAATAGGCTGAAATGCTGGATATTGAAGATAATGTGTCCTTGGCAAAAGGCAATATCCTTTTTCTAGGAAGAGAGCTTAAACAAGCCTTATTTAAAATAAAATAAAATAAAAACACAGGGTATATTGGGCACCAAATACCTCTTAAACAAGTAACACTTGGGTGAGTTAACTGTAAAGGTACCAACTGTGCATTAAATTTTCCTCTAAATAAAAAACTCATGGGTATAACAAAAACTAAGGTGGAAAATTAATAGCTTTTTTTCTCACACAGTAGGGTAGAGGCCACCCACCCAGTCTGGGGTCCTGCACCTCTCATATTTACAGTAGATCAAAGAGCTTGAGAAACTAAAGCTGACAATCTCAGGATATTTTTATAACCCAAAGGGGGAAAAATTGTTTTGCAGTTTCCATTACACACAGAAAAGCGATTAATTTTATTGGGAGGGAGAAGCTTATAATATTCAAAGAAACCATATTAAGTGTATATATTGCTCCTCATTTTATGCATGGCACAAATGCCAAAATGCTTCACGGCAATGCTAGGGAAGGAAGGCGCATGGGAAATGAATATTTTCAGTAATCTTTTATCTAGGTTAATCATTTGTAGATAGCTACTGACTTCTCAAAAATGTCAATGTCCCTAAAGGTTAATTAATATTATTGTTCTTTACAGCAAATAACCCTCCATGGTTTTCAGAAAGACCACGAGATAAAGTATAAAATGTTGCCTTAAAAGACCATCAACAACAAAGAGTCTGTTTTGCAAAAACCCCACCTGTCTAACAATGCGATCATTTTATCGACTTTTCCTTTGGAATATTCCTTCCCAAGATGGGGCTGTCTTGACTTGTAGAAACAATAAACAATCTTGAGAGATTAAAATAAATGACTGCAGGCTTCTTTTAATTTTTCTGCAAACCTTCTGTGAGAATAAAAGAATCACTATCCTTAAGTCACTGGAGAATTACATCATTGATCAACTATGTCCCTAGTGGGTAAGAGCTCAAGGTGAGACATGGCGCTTGTGAAAGGAATTGCTTCTTTGGTAAAACCCCTCAGCAATTAAAAGCTCCAGACAAAGGGCCTTCTCTCTCCATCTCTTGCACCCTCCACCCTTGCCCACCTCAACGGGGAAAAAGACCAAAAGTTTGGTGGTGGGAATGTGACATAATTCTGGTAATATTTTTCCTCTCTCTAAGGTTAATCATGAAAATATTATGGGTTGTGGGTTTGAAGTGGTTTTGGCTAAAGTGTTTTCAAGCATTACCAATGTTGAACATTTTGAGAAAAACTTAGTGAATTGAGTTGAAACTTCATTTGTGACTTTTTTTTTCCAGCTCCTCTGCAGTGAGTTTTGGTTCATCTTGGAGACACTTCTGGCGCTGGTTCTATGGTGAGGTTCCTGAAAACCACCGCAGAGTCACCATTATGATGGAAAAGAAAGCAAGCTACTAAAAAAAGTATCTTCTGTTCAGCGGACAAAGACCTTCCTGGGGGAACAGAGTTGAGGTTGGGAGTCTAGACAGCTTTTCTCTGGAAAATGAAATGAAATGCCGCAACCAATCAATAGGATTCTTTCAGATTCTCTTTGGGCAAAGAAAAGTATCTGAATTTGTGCTTCTGGGCTAATTTATTGCCTATGTCAGTTTGGGGGGTTGATACAACCATTGGCAAGTGAAAATGCTTTTAATGTTTGGTTAACTCGCCTGGGAGTGTTAATGATGACGGTGATGATGTTGATAGTAGTGGCCGAAAGTGAGGGCTGACTCTGTGCTGGCTCCCCCACCAAGCATTTGATGTGCAAATCCCCGGTTAAACTTGTCAACAATTATCTGAGATAAATACGATCATTCCCACAAAGCAAAATGTCGTAAAATCTTACCCCATGTGTTCATGGTTGCACAACCAGAAAGGGATGCAGCTCAGAAGGGAGTGTAGATGTCTCAGCCTTTACCCATTCTATGACGGTCTTTTACGTCTGTTATATGAAGGCTTTGTACAAAACTTTCCATTGAAAAAGTGAGAAACATTCAGACTCTACCAGCTCTCCCAAACCAGTCTATTTTCACTTAATCAGTTGTTACGATGAACTGAGTCATGTCCTCCCCTAAATCTCATGTTGAAGCCCTAACCCCCATGGTGACTGTAATTTAAAGATAGGGCCCAAAAGGAGGTAATCAAAGTTGTGGGGTCATAAGGGTGCAGTCCTGATCCCAGAGGATTAGTGGCCTTGTAGGAGACACCAGAGTGCTCTCTCCTCTGTCTCTGTCTCTGTCTCTCTGTCTCTGTCTCTCTCTGCCACATGAGGACAAGATCAGAAGGCAGCTCTGCCAGCCAAGAAAAGTGTCTCACCAGGAACCAGATCAACTGGCACCTTGATCTTGGACTTTCTAGCCTCCAGAGCTGTGAGAAATAAGTTTCTATTGCTTTGGCCACCCAGTCTGTGATCTTTTATTGTGGCAGCCCACTCAGACTAACCAACTGTCAAAAATAAGAAAGGAGGGAAGAAATATAAGAAAAGAATAAAAAAACAGAAGCAAAAGAAAGAAATCAAGTCACTCATAAACACATACACTGTTAGAAAAGTGACCCTTGAGGTCCATTGTCCACTGTAACCAGTTGGCGGCAGAACAAAGACCACGATTTATGTCAGGTTTAATCGATTTTGCTATTTAAAAGATTTGGTTTAGAAAGAACCAGAGGGTTGGTTCATTTTTGTAATTTTTTAGACATAGCTATATTTGAACACAGTAAGGTGGTAAAATGGTAAAGTGAGTTCTAAGTTTTCAATAAGCATTCTATTCAGTACTTTGTTCCCAAATCATTATAATTCCATAGCAATGCTTAAAGGAGGGACATTTGGACTAGCATGTAATTTTCCAAAGCATCCAGAGAAAATACACATAGTGCCTTTAATTGTCCATATTCAGAAATGCAATTTGTATTTTCATCTTTCTGGGTTAAAAGTGTATTTCAGACAGGAAGAGTCTGGAGCTGCCCGTTAGCCCGGGGACAGCTGCACTTCCGGCCACCCCGCCGGGGATCCGAGGCTTCAGCCGCCCCAGGCACCCTGCCAGCGGGGGAGAGGACTGTAAATCCGGAGAGGGAAATTTTGCAAACCCTTTATGCTTAACTAAAATAAATTTGGAGAAATATACTTAGGTAAGGAGAAATTCACTGCTTAATAGTATGGCTAAATATCACCCTTCCCAGAAAAAAAAAAATTGTAAAATTGCAATAGGGCTATACATGTGAAAACTTGTCAGGAATCCTGGCCAGTGAATCAAACCAGGCACTTTCATCAGACTTTCTCATCAAAGGGCAGCGAAGGATGCTTTTGTATTCCAGGTGTAATTTCCAGACACAGAAGGAAGTTAAGGGGTTTTCTTTTTTTTTACATTTTTTATTTATTTATAATAATTTTACAATGTGTCAAATTCCAGTGTAGAGCACAATTTTTCAGTTATACATGAACATATATATGTTCATTGTCACATTTTTTTTTCCGCTGTGAGCTACCATAAGATCTTGTGTATATTTCCCTGTGCCACACAGGATATCTATTCTACATTTTGAAATCCCAGTCTACCCTTCCCACCCCCCGCCCCCTTGGCAACCACCAGTTTGTATTCTATGTCAGTTAAGGGGTTTTCAAGGGCAGAACTGTCAGTGATTTTAGCACTGTCTTTGCTGTTTCCCAAAATGGAGAACAGAGCATAAAGAATAAGAAGTTAGGAAGGAAATTTCAAAAGCTGTAACTTTAAAAAATGCGTCCAGTGTTCAGGGGAGGGTTTAAGGCGTGGCCTGGGGTTCTGTTGGAGAGATGGCAGCCAGGTCTGCACTGGGCACAGCCTCTGGTTTCTCTTGCTTTCTTCAGACTCTGCCAACTTCTGCAGCTGCTACAGGACAGGTGAGAAATTGGCAGGGACGCTTGCTCTGGAGGAAATCAAGACTTTAGATTGTGTTAAAGGCACCAGAATGAGACTTTCATTTCACGCAAGCCAAAATGTACAATTCCAACATTTCTAAGAAGAGTGTTTTATTTCTGCCCACCTTTCAGGCTATGGTTCATGCCTTGGGGCACGTGGCAACTTCTTGTCCATCACCAATGCTAACCAAACCAACGAAATTTTAGTCTTGTTGTAAATCTAAGCTTTTTCTGGGAAACTTCCTCCTAAGGGCCCTCTAGACTGCTTCCCTTGTCCACGGGACTCTTCTTTTGGTAAATTAATATCATCAACAAAATTCTTTGAAAGGCATCACTATTTAGCCTAATTAAAGCAATGTAAAAGTTATCAACATTGAAATTTTCAAGGTGAATGTTTCCAAATGAAATGTACTCACTTTGAAAATTGTTCATAAGCTTATCTGGGGGAGGAAATAATTAAATCATTCTAGACGCAAATCTACCACGCACTGAATCTATACAGGAAGCTTGCTGCTATTTTCATAACACAAGGAGTAAGTGTTTGTTTATTCATTTATCTTGTCTGGTCTAAGATATTGTGCTGGTACAGGGAGATGTCATCTGTGGTCCCCCCTGTTCTTGCATCTCTAAGTTTCAGTTCTTGTTCTGTAGCAAATGTCTGTGGTCGACATTCTATGGAAACACCTCTTTACAATTAAGTACCGTTTCCTTGGTACTGGAAATAGACCCCAGTTGACTCATGGGATGATTTCTAATAGAGATGGCGTTGCTGTTTTTTTATATTGTTAATATGATGCGTAGGTACTCTGAAGAAATGCTGAAGAGGAAAGTTTACTATCATACTATATAGAAGAAACTATACTAACTTTATTATTTCCGCTGCATTATTTTAAGAAAAGAGTATGTGCCACAAGGACGGAAAAACACGTCTGAATCACACAGCTGTGCAGTGGCAAACCAGGTGATCAGTCCTCCCGGTTTGTTCAGGGCTGTCCCAGGATTAAAATGAAAATTTCTGTATCCCGGGAAATCTCTCAGTCCCCAGGACTGAGCCCCAAACTTAGGTTTCTGTTGCCAATGCATACATACTCAGGCATGTGAAAGAATGAGCACGTGTGATGTATAGTTTGGTACCTTTATTCACTCTATATACATGAAACATTTTTATATCAGTACATGTAAGTCTGCAGTATAATTTTTAATAGTTTCACAGTATGCCAAGGTGTGGATCTACCAAAACAAAGTTTATTTCACCAATTGTCTACTGACAGATGTTGGATTATTGCCAAATATTTGATATCATAAAAAAAAATCCAATGATGGAAAAGATCTTTACACATACATCTTAATACACTTGTCTCTTAGGATAATTTGTTTAAAGAATTATCAGAGCAAAGAGCATGCACAAATTTTAAGGCTTTTGGTATATTGTCAAATTGCTCAGCAAAAAGTTATGCCAATTTACCTTACCACCAGGAGCCCCATCCTCCCCAATAATGGATTTTATCAATCACTTAATCATTCATAATTTGATAAGTGAATATCAATAATTCATTAATGTTTTTATTTATATAACTTTAATTATTAAGGAGAGCAAATAATTTTACATTTTAATTGGTCATTTAAATCTTCTGTGTAATTTTCTATTCATAAGTTTTTATCATTGTTTTATTAGATTATTCATCTTATTAATTTCTAAAGATGCTTCAAGTAACTCTTTATCATTTACATTATAAGCATTTTTCCAAGTTAATGTTTGTCTACTTATTTATTTATTATCTTTTTGGCAAGGGGAAATTAGATTTACTTGTTTATTCATTTTTTAGAGGAGGTACTGGGGATTGAACCCAGGATCTCATGCATGCTAAGCATGCACTCTGCCTCTTGAGCTGTATCCTCCCCCTTCACGTTTGTCTATTCGTTGCCTTCATTTGTTGTTTGTAGTGACAGAGGCCATGTAGATAATTTTGATTTCTAAATAGTCAGATGTTTTATTGGATCCAAATGGATTTAAATGTGAGACATTTTTTTCTTGAGCTAAAGTAATACAAACCTTTTCCTGTATATTTAAAAGAGAGCTCTTACATTCAGGCGTATGGGCCTCCCCATAATGCAGTGACCGGAGGCAGAGTCAGAAGGCTGGGACTCAGAGTCTGGCCCCGCACTGCCCCCAGTCAGTGGCTGGCTTTGGACATGGTTTTCACATGTGTGAGATGAACCTCCTCAGGTCCCTGAATCTCACCACGTGACAACAAAGCTTGCTCTACACAAATGGTTTTCAACCTCGGCTGCCCACAGTGATCACCTGGGGAGTGATTAACACCCTGGACACTCAGGACACATCGCAAAGCATGAAAATTAGAAATCTCTAGGGCGGATTCAGGCATCCCCAGTTTTCTAAGCTCCTTGGTGATTCCAATGTGCAGCCAAGCCTGAGACCATGGATCTGGATGGATGGATGTTGAGTTTCTCAAACTTGCCTGATGATTTCTTTAATGGCTTACCAAGCCTCTGACCTGAGGATCTGGAATATACTAACTCTGTGCTGGGTCCTGAGAATCTATGTCATTCGCAAGCTTTTCCACAATTTGTATTTTAATAACATTCCATTAGTCTGATGGTCTCCCTGGATGATCTTCTTGCTGCCCTGTTATTCCGAAGCTGAAGTTATCAGTGAAGACTTGAATTATATCCTGGTGATGAGCATTCTGACACTGGTCTGCTTCTTTGACACCATCACAGATTATTAAAACTGTTTTAAGACATTGGGGATTTTCCACTTTAAATCCTTAAAAAGACTGAGGAAGGTATACAAATTCAGCCTGCTATTGAATGGCAAAACCAGAGAGAGGACTCAGGTACCCTGGCCCTAACCCAACACCACTCTCACCTCCTCCTGCCTCAGTCTCTTCATCTATGAAATGGGGGCAAGCGTGTCTCTGGCCCTTCCTCTGAGGAGGGCTCCGAAAGCCGGTGAGGTAACGTCTGCAGGGCTCGGGAGAGACGCAGATGAAAGGCACCGAACTGTAATGAGTACAAAGTACTATTTTTCATATTACACTTTAAAGCTCTGTCACTGTTGAAAGGACCTTTTTATATAAACAGGCAGAAACAACAGTAAAAAGGAAGGAACCCCTTTATCCCGCTTTTTATATTCCCAGACTCCTGTTACCCATTAATTTTTCTCAGTGTTGCGTCAACGGCGCAGTGACCTGGCTGCGAGCAGGAGGAAAGGGCGCGTAGGTGCTGCAGCGCAGCTCTAAATGCCGCGCTCGCCGCTTCCGCCCCGGCTTCGCCAAGCAGGACTCGCACTAAAATAATTCTCTGCCTGATGATCTGCTTCATGCCCGTCTACCCCGCCGGACCGTGGGCTGCGAGAGGACAGGAACAGTACAACGTATGTTTCATACCCCTGAAGCCTGGCACGGTGTCTGTCATGGGGATGTTTTGAATAAATAAACACCTGAGGGTGTGAATGAGTGACCCCAGTGAAAATGCAAGGCTCATTGCTGAGTGAGGCCGACAGGGTGGGTCACTCTTAAAAGCAAAAAGGAGAGTTTGTACTTGAGATCCGCACCCTTTACTCAGAGAAATTCATGTTTTCCTGGGCACAGTATCCTTTTATCATTCCCGCCTCTACTTGTACCTTGCAAAATGTGCGTGTGATGCGCGCTTGAATACTTGTCGCTGGGGTACACAGGAGGTAAGGACTGGAGGCTGGAGTAGTCTGTGTTCCTAGTTGTTTTGACTAAATTATACATTGTAGATAAGGGATCGCCTTTTTAGTTGAGGATCTGCTGGGTGATAACATGCATTGCCTCATTCGTCATCACTAAAACCCTGGGAAGTAGGTTATTACTGACCCCATTTTGAAGATCAATAAATCAAGGCTCAGAGAGGTTAAGTAACTAGCACAAGGTCACACAGCTAAGCCTTGACTCAAGTCATCAGGTTCTTAAATCCCTTTTCTTTCTGCTGTAATCACATTGCCTTCCAGCCCCATGAACTTAAGAATATTTTTTTTTTCTAGATGGTCTCGTTTGGTCAGAAATATGTAGGCTTCTGGAATGACAAAGTGGCTTGGTGTTTGCAGTGGGTGATGGTCAAAACATTTAACAGCACACGTGGCCCAGCGCAACCAGTAGACAGAAACTGGTAAAACCCCCAGCTTTCTCCATAGGTTTCCTGGATGAAATACGAGACCTCAAGGTAACTTTGATTTTCAGATAAACAACAAAGCATTTTTCAGTATAAGCAAAACTCGAAACAGACTTATACCTAAACAAACTATGTGTGGAGCTGAAACACCTGGGCTTCCAGCCTGACCTCACATACGTAATAAGCACACAACACGGAGCAGCTCCCTCGATCTTCACTAGGGAACCCTCAGTTCACTGGGTCTCGGTGGCTGGTTTCTGGTGACAATGGACGAGTCAGTTGAATGGGATGGTGTTGATTTAGTGTTTAAAAATGAGTTGTTTTATTTTCAAAGCTTGAACAGTCGTGATTGGGACGAGCATCTCACCTCTAGTCAACACCTGGCCCTGCGTCCTGTTGTAATTCCTGTGTAGTCTGTTATGATTTTATTTTTATGAATGAAATGAATTTGCATTTTCATCCACTCATACGCATTCATATATAAATGAATGTAAATTTGCAACCCAAGGTAAAACTGCCCTCTTTGCTGACGGGAAAAGCAATGAAAGTTTGAAAACTAAGACAGAACAACAGCATTATTAAAATATATATTAATATTAAAACTGAACCTGCAATATGATCATCATAGTATTATTTGTAACAAATACTAATATACTACTCATCGCGTACTAAGAAATACATACTAAAACCATCCAAATGCAAAAAGACTGTTTCAACACAGTTCATGCTAGTTTTTCCTGGGTTGTGGGCCTCTCGTTCATTTTTCTTCCCTCCCTCCACATCGACATTTTGAAATTTTCTACAGTGACCACGTACAGCTTTTATAATCAGAAAAAAAAAGAAGAAATTACTTTTAAAGTTTAATCATGACCCAAGAACTTGCCGATCTACAAGAAGATCAGAAAGACAGAGGATGAGGGAAATAAGGTTAAAAATGAATCTTCTTCATGAGGGAACAGTTACATTCATGGAAAAATGCGGCAGTTAAACTCAGAGTGAAAATGGTAGCGATGGCTCACTGTAGAGTGGAAATAATCAGTCAGCCAGCCCAGTGTTTTGTCTACATGACATAAATAACTGTTTGAGCTGGGCTTTTTTTTTTTTTTCCACTCCATCGGCCAATTTAAGGGTACTGTGAACAGAAGATTTGATTAATGTTTCCAAAACTCCAGTTTAGTGCAACGTGTAGCTTAAAATTGACTGTTAATGTCCTTGAACCCCCATCTGTAATGGTACCCACAGGAACAAACACGCCACCTTAATTACCATCCCTCCCAGGGCATCCTCTGCCTGCGGAGCCGACCCGGGAGATACAACACGGGTGTGTCTTCTCCCTTATAGCAAGGGTGTGTTGTCTCCCCTTGAGAACCTTGGTTTATAAAGGGGTAAGAGTTTTTAATATATATGCAAAGGACGATAATGAAATGTGTCTGGCCAGAATATAATCGGGCGAGATTCCATCTAGTTTCAACAACTCAGTGTGCCAGGGCTGAAGCCATTTTTACCGTAACTCATATTTTCAGCCGTGTGAAGTTGCCGCCCACACAGGAAATGACTTGGAACAGGTGGTCCTCCGAGCTTGCTGGTCTCGTCTGGCTCCCGGGTGATGCTTGTGGGCTACTGAGTCACTGACTAACTATGAGCCTGAACAAAAGGCTCTCAGATAAGCGCGAGGTCAAGACCCAGAGAGAGGCAAGGTGTAGCCAGCGACTGTCTCCGCGTGCTGGCTGTTCAGCCGGCGTTGATGGATGAGCTTCCTTGGGAAACAATGCCCCCTTGGTTTGTGCTCCTCTTTGCTCCCCAAGCACCTGGTGGCTGCGGGACGAGAAAGAACAGGTGAGGCGAGAGCCGTTGCACACCTCAGGTTTTAATGAATGTAAACGCACTAGGAAATATATGCCTTGGCGTCCCTGCTGGCAGGGACCGTGAGCTATCTCATTTGTCAGAAGTCTGAGCTACCACGCACGTCCATGGATGAGTGTGCTGGGCGTGAGGGTGCTTCCATCTCTTTCGATCCCTTCCTAGGCCGGGAGGTAGTGGTGTGACACTTCCCATTTCACAGGTGATGGAACCAAGGCTCTAGGAGCTCCCATCCTTAGCTTTAGTTTTCAGAAAAGGGAAAAGGATGGTGTCAGGGATTGAATCATGTCCCTTTAGAAAAGATGTTTTTAGTGCCTGACTGCCAGTACCTTGGAACGTGACCTTGTTTGGAGATGGGGTTGTTGCAGATGGAGTTAGCTCAGGCAAGGTCACCCTGGAGCAGGACGGGCCCCTAATCCAACAGGACTTACAGAAAGGACTCCACGGGAAGAGACAGAGACACAGGGAGAAACCCGTGTGATGATGGAGGATCCAGGTGATGAAGCTACAAGCCAAGGAATGCTGAGGGCTCCCAGGAAACCACCAGAAGCCGGAAGAGGTGAGGAAGGATTTCCCTACCCATTTCAGAGGGAGCCCAGCCCTGCCGATCCTATAAACTCAAATTTCCAGCCTCCAGAAGTGGAAGACAATGAATGTCTGTTGTTGTCAGCCTGGTTTGTGACACTTCGTTGAGGCAGCCCCAGGAAGCTCGGATGGATGGCTTTCACCATTCCCAGAGAATCAGAACATCATGCCAAGTCTGCGGACTGGGAAACAGAGGCTTTTGAAGTCTTCAAAAAAGTAACAATTTTCATTTCACCTAGATACGTAAGCCTTAACAGGATCACTTTTATCAGCTGAACACAAGAAGTAATGGCTAGTTTGCATGTAAGTGACTCAAATACAAATACTGTGAGTGGATTAAAGTACAGCCAAGAGGTAGGAATAAAAGTAAGTGGCTGTTAGGAAGTACAGACATGAGAAGGTTCTAGAAGGCTCACCGAGCAGACCCTTGAGACGGTGAGTTAGGGACTTAGGAAGAAGACCCCAGGTGAGGCCCCACCACCAGTTGCAGAGTTAGACGGACACTGGAAGACCATCGCCTTCACTTCTGACACCAGGTACAGGTTCAGGGTGTTCTGAAAGCACCCTCGGTTTCTAGAACTCACTAGAAGGACACCCAGCGCTTACTGCAAGCTGTTATCCTCGTAGCTACGTTTGTTAAAGGAAAAGAGCACAGATTAAAATCAGCCAAGGAAGGAGAAGCGCAGGGTGGGCTCCAGGAGAGCAGCAGACCCAGTGTCCGTCTCCAGGCGCCCTGTCCCGGCGCTCAGGACAGCGTGCAGGACAGCACCGTCCTCCCAGGAGTGCTGGGGGACGCTCACCTGAGCCTGACAGGGGCCCGGAGTCTTCCCTGGGGCTCCAGCACACCGGTGGGGTTGAGTGGCAGAGCTGGTACCAGGGGACCCAGAGCCCCTACCCTGTAGAAGTGTGCTGCTGTGGCTCACAGTCCCCAAACTGAATCACACTGTTATTCTCTGGCTGGTCCAAGGCCTGGAGGCAAACACAGACACCCCTATCAGGCCTGACATTCCAAGGGCTTAGCGATTGCCTCTCAGAAACCAAGGGCAAAGGCCAGACCTCTCCTTGCGCAAGTTTAAATTCTTCACTACCCCCTAAATTATACACAGACCTCCTTTTTTCCATCTAACCTTACCCCAGGGAGACATCTCAGCCTCCTCTACTCAGGGAGCAAGCTCTCCTCCACGTGGACCCCCAGGATGGGGAGAAAGAGGGCGACCCCAGCCCCTCGTGGGCTCCAGCGGGTGCTTGGAGAGGACCCGGCTCTGAGCCTTCTCACAGGTGCATCCTTTGTGCGGCTGGATCCTTCTGACGCCCAGTGCTCATGAGCCCGATGCATTTAGGAAGAAGATGAGTTGAGCCCAGGAGGAGTAAGAAAGGCCAGAGTGACAAGGGTGGGGTGTGGGACAGCGGGACACGGGGCTAGGAGACCCCTCCCCCCATCGAGGTCAGAGCCTGCGATTCTCTGCAGCGCTTCCAGTGCCAGAGATGCAGGGAAGACGAGAGTCCTCCCTCGGTTCAAGTTGGTGGTGGGCGGCGGCGGGGGTGGGGGGGATATTCCTTTCTTCCTTATGATTTTGTTTTACTCCAAAATACAATGCATGTGACCCTCCCTTCTGTAACCAAGTTAACTGAAAGAAGCAGCAGGAAGCACTCCTTCAGAAGACTGTGACATCTTTCCTGCTCTGACATTCTCCTCCTCCCTCTTCGGAAAGTTCAGAGAGTCTTAAGGACACTGTTGCCTCTCTTTGTCCCATTAGTGTTTTCATGCATCTGTCTAATTTCTTAAAATTCACCACCAAACGGTATTTTGTTATTTCCACATTTTTCATTTCACACGCAAACATTTGCTGAACATTTGAAATATTTTCACAATGTGGGCAAAAATGACAGAGTGAAGGAAAAAAGTTGCCTGAGCGATGCCCCCAACCCAGCTGCTGCCTCCATCTAGCTCTTCTGTCCCCCACCCCCACATTTTTAATGCAGAATATGCCCCTTCGCCCGAAAAAAGGAACAATTTTCAAAAGCAAAAGAGAAAAGAAATGGAAAGAAAACAGGAAATTCATGTAATCATTTATAGCCAATTTGAACCTTTTTTCCCCACGATTTTATGGGATCGGAAAAGATTCATGGCATGGTAAGTGGCTGAAATGAAAAGATTTTTTCAACTAGAGTGCTACAACAGCATACCTGCAACTGACAACGGAATTAAAGTTATCAAAAGCATTTCCATGGATGCAGGAGACCTACAGGATGGAAGAAATGTGTTTCAGATCTTGAGTTTTGACCCATCATTTGAAATTCATTTTCTCTGACTTTTCCATCAGCTATGCCAAAGAAAATAGAGAAGCCAGCCCTGGTCCCATCACTCGGCTCCCCCCTTGCCTACCAGATCCACTAGCTTTCCTGTATCACCATGTGGCAACTCAGAGGCCTGAGGGTTCATATGAATACAGAGCAAGTCATCCTGGCGTCTGGTTTTCATTGACAAGAGCAGAAATTAGCATCACCTTCGGGCAGATTCTGCGTTGTATTCCATAATGCATTAGGGGCCCCTTTCTGATTTTGTTTCGTATTCTGGCTTGATAGCGCAGTTTCTCTTCACTTCAAAGGTTTTCCTCTGCCTGAATAACTCCTCCAAGCTTGAGCGTAAAAAAATGGGCCTTTATTTTAAGTAGGAATTTATCTCCCAAACCAAGAAGGAATCCAAAAGGAAAAATAGTCCTTGATAATGGAGTAAAAGAAAATAAAATCATAATCAGAAACTGGATGAGAAAATGCTTCCTCTAATTTACAAAAGTCCAGATTTGGCCCCATCCTTAGATGGCGACTAATTGTTGCAAGCTTCTGACACCAACCACTGCAACCCCGGCTGCTCACACAAGCTAGCTGTGAACTGTGGCTTCTCATCCATCAGGGGCATTCGCCCGGCTCGAGCTTTGCATGGCGCATTTGTGTTTTTCCACTTTTCCACGGATCCTTTATAGTATATTAATATCAGGCGTAATGTCAACATTTGGAAAAGGTTTGTGACTGACGGGGCTGAAAAGGCGTGTTTCTCCAACAGCCTGTTTCTATAATCGAAGTCATTCTTCTTTAAGATTCAGACCACCATATGCTTCCACTATTTTTTTTTCAGTTTTTGTCAGGGGACCTCAGCACGTTGGATTTCAGTATAAATTTCAAATATGTTAAGACAGTTTCAAAAATTCAAGCCAGCACAGCCCCAGCTCCTCATGGTCCCCTCGCCTGAGAATTTATTGAGGCCTTAGATGCCTCTCATCTCTAGTTGAGGTCAGCCCTAATAGTAGTAATAGCTGATGTTTATTGAGTGTTTACCATACACCAGGCTTGGTGCTAAGTGTTTTCTGTGTGTTGGTGTGTTTAGTCCTTCCAAGAACTCTATGAAGGACAGATGAGAAAACTGTAGCTTTGAAATAAGTTTAAGCAATTTCCTAAAAGGCCCAGGGCTGGTGCAACGAGCCAGCCATCCAACGTCCAAATCCAAGTTCTTCATTTTTCACCGTATTGGCCTGGATTGCCGAGTGCCCGCTCACAGCACACGCGCACACGTACACGACCACGCACGTCCCAATGCCCTCCTTTGGACACCTTCACTTCTACTGCTAGGGAAGTGGCTCCATTTTCCATCCCCTAGTTTGCTCTCAGCCCTCATGGGGGTCAGAGGGTCCCTCTGCTGGGGGTTCTCATTGTAAAATGCACTTGACCCACAACTAACTCCTTCCAGAGCCACCCATCCATGTGACGGAGAAATAACCCAATACCATAAAGGTTTAAAAAGCGTGTAATATTTATAATACTCATATTATTATGATAAAGGTAAAAATATTCATAGATTCCTGCCTTCAAGAGGCTCTGTACACATCCCTCCCCCAACACACACACACACACACACACACACACAGTTTAGAACCTTGACCTTCTGGATTCCTGAACTTTGTGGGGTATTCAGGGATCAGGGAGAGGAAAGGGCTCTGAGTTATTCACGAGGGAGGAGAACCAATCTGGAAAACAACAGGAGGCCCTGCAGACGACGGTGAAGGAGGGACTTAAGAGAGAAGGTGGCTGCAGGGACTGGAGAGGGTCACGTCTAAGCTGGAAGCTGATGGCCTTTCATTATTTCCCACGGAGAGCCGCCCCCCTTTCTGTCTCTTCAGGAGACTTCACTAAGGACCGACCCGCCTCCCCGTTCTCTCCCCATCCAAATCACATCTCTTTCACATGCACAACTTTGAAGGGGGAGGTTGGGAGGGAAAGGCTAGTTAGACCAGGGACTAGGAGGGACGCGGGGATGAGCTCTGACCTCAGAGGGCTTGCTCTCAAGGATCTGTTGGAAGCCGATGCCAACCAACTCTAACGCAGAATAAACACATTGCAGTGCAAGGCTGAAACGACAATGAAAAAAGGTTGAAACTTGTGTAAGGAATCGAAGAGCTGAAGATGACGTCTGTGTGGTCCTGGGCAGCTGGCGTGGGGCGTGAGTGGAGTTTGGAGGGGTGCTGTCTGTGAGTGAGGAGCGGGGCCTGACGGCCTCTCCAGAAGCACTTTCTGCCTGGGTGACCCCTGTCCTGGGGCACCCATCAGTCTTGGACAGACCAGGAGTTTGGTCAACTGACCTCTCTCAGTCAGCGAGAGCTACGGGTCCTGCCTCTTGCGGTAGCGCTCCAGCCACCACGGCCGCCACCACCATGGAAGGTTCCCAGACCTCCCCTTCCTAAGTGATACAGTGGAAGACCCAATGCAAAGAATAGGAGTTCTGGAAGAAGAAGACAGTATCTGTGGAGGGAAGACTTTAAAGCAATGAAAAAGATTAGAGAATTAAGTATCTCTTTGAAGCTAAGTAAGGGAGCCGGCTGGTCTACCTGGTACACAGTGATTGCGTGGGTTTGGGGTAGTCGTACGGAATCACGATTTTCTTCTTGATGCGTAGGTTAGCCTGCATTCCTGCGGGTAGAAGGCGGAGCCTCCTCTGGGCAGAAAGGCCACTTTCTGGCTTCAATCCCCAGAGGGCGGCATGGAAGCAGACAGAAGGCAGTTCCCAAGGAAGTGGGAGACAGTGCCATCTCTCTTACTTGTATGGTGTCTAGGCAGCCGTAGGGCTGAACCCCTCCCTCCTGTTGCAGTGTAAGGACACAGCAGGTGGACTGTGAGCAGCTGGGAAACCAGCAGGCAGGCTGGAGTCACACCGGGTTCCACGCACAGGGGCTGGGCCTGCAGCAGGGCCAGTCTCGTCACTCACATTTTCATCATTGGTGATGTTCTGTTTCCACTTTTCTCATCTTGTCTCATGGCCTTTAGGAAAGCCGCTTTGAATGTTGCAAACTTATCTCAGATACTTCAAAATAGTTCAGTAGGGTACCAGAAGCCTCTTGGGTCAACAGGGACCCAGACATGGCAGAAACAATCAGGAAATTTCCCCTCACCAACCCCAAGGCAAGGAGTTGCAAAATGGCAGGAGCCAAATCTCCCTGAAAGAAGATTCTTGGTGTAGAGTCTAACTGGGCAGTTCTGGGTTTAGTTTTCCACTAAGGAAGTGATTTCCTTTTATGCTTTACCAACTTCTGCCTACTTTCTGGGTAATGTAGCTTTGGATATGTATTTCCTCTGGGGTAGTATTTGGCAGATTGGTCTATCTTAAGCCACTGAGCTTGGAAAAGGACTGGTGTAGATTACATGCTAAGGCAGACGTGGGGCTCGTCCACTTCCCATGGAAGGACGGCCTGTGGCCCTTCATACCCTGACCTATTGCCGCCTGCAACCTCTTCCTGAGGCCAAGCCTCTGATCTTGGCCAGAGCCATGAACAGCTGACCCCCTTGAATGAGAGTAACTTGAGAATGGGCAATGCAAGAAAAACTAGACTCGATGAGCTGTCCAGTTTGCATGGGCTCTGCCCACACTCTGGCCCACCTTCCGTCTCCTTCCCACCCAGGCACCCATGACATAATCTCTAGTGTCTCGCTGGGCCTGTGATGCAAGGGGGTGAAAAATGAGAAAATCAGGCAATCATTTGGATTTTATCATGTGGACATCCAGGTATCTGATATCCTGAGGGTGAAGACACTGATATCTCTAAGCCAGAAGATGTTTCTAGGTTCTTTCACATAATCACCTTAAAATTTAACCTCAAAAAAGAGGATAGAATAGTTGTACATTTTGTGTCTTGTACTTGTGGAACCATAGAATGTTCCAGAACCATCTGACCCAACCTCCTGGTAGAACCACGTGCTGCTACCCTGTGCAGAAGAATCAGCAAAGCTCCAACTTCTTCCAGGTCTCTTTCTCCCACATGTTGTTAAGGAACACTAGCGGAGGTCATGAGCCAGGTTCAAGAAGAGTTTGGAAGTCCTTGGCCAGTGTGCGCATGGAAGCAGCATCATTTCGGTGCCCTGCCCTGTTTTCCTGGGAAGTCTGAAGGTCTGAGTCCCCCACTCCTGCCGGTGGGTAGGCCAAGGAGACGTTTTTCCTGGACCAGCAAGGGTCAGGGAGATGAACTGAGCAGCTTCCAGCACAGGAATAATCTTCTTCATGTAAACAGTGCTTCCTCCTTGTGCTGTGAGGATTCCCATGAAAATGTCAAGACTAAACTTAAATCACACCAGACGAATTTGGGTTGAACATTTCGTCCAGGGGGTGAATTACTCCCTGAAGACCAGTTCAACAACTAGACTGGAAGTTTGATACATCTCTAGGAAAGAAATATACCAAAAGATTAAGTTTGGTTTAATTAAACCAAAAAAAAAAAAAAAACCAAAACCCAAAAAACAAAAAACATAAGATCACCATCAACAGCAATAAATCTTTCTGAAATTTCAGAAATCAGACTTTAGCATCTGCAGCTGTTCATTTTCACAGCCCTCTTAAGATTTATACCCACGGTTTTATTGTAATCATTAATCTGGATGATCTAAGATTATGTTATTGCCTTAAAGGCTAACGCGATGAAAAGATCAGGGCATGTAATGAAGTGCAAAAATTCATCCCACTTAAGAAAAGCAATGCTTTGCTCCCAAGGGAAGACCAGACAGAAAAGGAGCTTTTTTTCATGGAAGTTATTTGTTTTTGTTTAACATTCTGGATGGCAGGATAGGTCTGTGTCACGTTCACACATCAATAGCAACAAAGGGCAACGGAGCAACTGAATTCCTTGGCACAGGACCTCACTTTCCAGGGGAATACCTCCTTAGTTTAATGAGATGCGTCAGTAGGTTACTCATATAACCGAAGGGCATAGATAAGGAGTTTTAAGATTTAGAATTGGTTTCAGAGGTAACCAACCCTAAAGCAACCCTGGCTATTGAGGGCTGAGGAGCTTGGATCCACAGCACTTTAGGCTCAACCATCTTTCATCTTAAGGCCATTCCATATCTGCAGCTAAAATTCTGTTTGTTGTTTTAAAAAATATCATTTTTTTTTTCCTTTCTGAAATCATTGATTTCTTTTTTATTGCGGTGAAATACACATAACCTAAGATTTACCATTTTAGCCATGTTTGAGCGTACAGCTAAGTGGCATTCAGTGCCCTCACATGTTTCTTTCTTCATAGAAAAGATTTAAATAAGTGTTAAGAAAGGAAATTGAGAAAGAAAATACATCTAGTATGGATAATATAGGGAATCTAGGCACATGCTAGGTCACCACTGAGCTAGTGATAGGCAGCTAATTGCTAATTGGGAGACAGGAGACGGCACAGAATGTGCTCAAGAAACAGTTGTTCATTTGAACCGAAGTTAATCAAAACATGGGGGGACTCTGTCCCAGAGCATGAAAGTCAATATTTTCTATGAACTAGCACCTAATGCTTTCTGGAAATAAGAGCACACACTACTTCACCACTCACTGTTGCTTTAATAGTACCATTTGACTCATTCTTCTGCCTTTTCAGATGTGCCAATATTTTTTCATTCTTCTTTTCTATTAGCTCCCTGAAGGCAAGATTTAGGCTGTGTTCCCACTCATGGTGAGGGTCAAAAGTAGAAATAATTGACTAATTCTTAAAACTTTGAGGGCTTGTAAAAACCACAGAGATACGTTCCTTGCAATTAATCATGTGGCCAATTGACGGCCAAGCTGGGATTAGGAAAGATGGTCGGGAAGAAAGTGAGTTCGTGGGCTCTGCTTGCGTCTAGCTGTAAACATGGACCGGAGAACGAATTTTTGTCCTCCTCCCCAAGAGCAAACTGGGAAGTGAAGCTCCCATTTGGGGTTAGTGATGTTGGAGGTCAGCGTGGACTGAGACAGGAGACGGCACAGAATGTGCTCAAGAAACAGTTGTTCATTTAAACTGAAGTCAATCAAAATATGGGTGGACTCTACCCCAGGGCATGAAAGTCAATATTTTTTGTGAACTAACACCTTAGGCTTTCTGGAAATAAGTGTACATACTACCTCACCACTCACTGTTGCCTTCATGGTACCGTTTGACTCATTCTTCAAGCATTTGGAAACATTACACAAGGTTCGAGTTAAAGTGAAGTGGGAAAAGAAGACTTGTTTGTACCAAGTGCAAGATGACAATGGATGCCCATTTTCAGCATATAATTGATGCTGAAACATGCCACGTCACTCCTGAGGCACGAATGCTTCAGAGCAGATGTCTCTGCAGGAAGGCACCCACTCAGCGTGGGGGAAGGAGCCCAGACGTGAGAACCGGTAGTCACATGATCAAGGCTTGCCTCTGACACTAATTGGTGGTGGAGGCTCGAACAAGGACATAAATTCAGTGGCTCTCAACTCCCCTTAAAGTGAGGCCATGTGGGCGGCAAAGGTTGACTACAGCTCCCACAGAGCATTGTGATGTAAATCACACAGGAAAAACCGGGGCCATGACTTTCCTTGTGCGTATCCGTTACAGCCTAAAAACTTTCCGATTGAAAACGTCCTTGCCAAGACCATAGGGATGAGGGATCTGTTGGGCCCATTTGTTATTTCACGCCCAGAGCTGTCACTTGCCAACAAAGCCCCTAATACTCACAAGTGTCCTGAGTGCTATGAATCTCATAGCAGCTCTCTTAAATCATCTGTTTAACTCTATACCATTTCTTAATATGATATTCACTCTCTAGGTAACCAAGCGTAATCAAATCAGGACCAGTCGTACATTCATCACGTGCAGTCAAGGGTCCAGTGTCCAACTTGGTCAACCAAATTTGTCCTGTCCCTTTCTAAAGAGCAGAATCACAACAGAAAAGCTCATAGGAAAAAAAAAATCCAGCAAAGAAAAACAAAAGTTTTCTTATACTGACACGCCATTAGTCAGAGGGTTGGTGAAATGTGTAAATACTTCTATGCATATTAAAGGCTGCTTAATGAAAACTGTCCCCTGTGCATGTTTATCCTTTAGCAGAAATTTTAAAAATAAATCTCAGTGTGTTTCATTTTCTCTTTTTTTTTTTTCATTTTCTGGTTTTAGAATTTAGCAGCACTTCTGTACAGAGATGTGCTCTGTGGCTATTTTGATAAACTGCCCTGTACCCTAGTCAGCATCTTTCCACTGTGTTGACGCAGTTCACGTCCCCTCTACTGTACCTCTCTGCTCTGGCTTGCACTTTTCAGAATGCTTTAGGAGCAAAATATTGTTTAAGGGTATAGGTACTTGTCATGAATAGTAAATAGGATGTGGAGATCCAGTGCACAATATAATGAATGTAGACAACAGTATTGTACTGTAATTATTCCATGTGATAGAGGTGCTAAATACTGCTACAATGACATCATATTACAATGTATAAATGTATCAAATGAATGTGTTGCACATCTTAGATTTACACAATGTTACATGTTAAAAATGTTCAATAAAATAAAATAAAAAATAATTTCAGCAGTTCTTTTTATATCCTTGAGGGGAAATATGCTCTCCATGTCACTCCAAAGCTGCTTTGCCCATGAAACATCCCACCCAGAGTCTCCTCTTCATGTCAGTCCCTGCAAAAAAGATGTGACTGACCCCAACGCTCACAGCCCCTGGGATATGGTAGTGGTGAAAAAGAACAGCAGAGGCCAAGAACTTACTTTTTTTTTTCTCAATTCAATTTCAGTTTCCTGAGGGGCTGAATTTTGGAAGATGGAAAATAAAAGATTATCTATTTCGAGACGCTAAGGGAAACAATTGTCACAGAGAGCCCTCAGCTTTACAGATGACTCATTTAACTCTCAGTATTTCTGTAAGTGCTATTTTATTGTGCCCACTTTACAGATGAGGAAACTGAGGCACAGAGAGGTTAAGTAGATTGCCCTAAGTCACACAGCCAGCAAGAAGTAGAGGCAGGATGCTAACGCTCAGGCAGACTAGCTGGAGAGCGCATGCTCTTTATCACCATGGTTTGTTCTGATCCAAGAGACCCTATGCCCCAGGAGGGCAGGTGGAGGGAAAAGAGAAGCCTCTGTAACGTACTTCATAGGGAGTTTCCACGTGTGCCCTCTCCGGGCTTTTTAAATGAGTCCCCTGACGATATCCCACATTTCAGTGTGGCCCCAAACCTTGCGTCATTCCTCCCTGAGCAGGAAGAACTCCCCCCAGGTTGGTTTTCTCCTTCAAGTTTGGTGGATCTTGGTAAGAAGCACCCTCCGACCCAGCTTTGATTACCTCGCTGTCGGCAGTGGGCTCTGCCAATCAGCGCCCTTCCTGCAAGTCAGACCGAGCCTGCAGCCCTCAGTGTGGCCCCCAAGCTGCGGTTCTGCCCCGAGTCCCAGCTCTCCTCCCCTTCTCAACTCTCTTCCTCCCCTCTAAGCTCTCTTCCCCCAGCCTTTGCTGTCCCAGTCTGTAAGGGGACAAGGCCCCACACTCCTCATCTGTGTGGCACGTGTGTGTGTGCACATATATGTGTATACATTGCTGACTTTGGGATCCAAACAGTTCGTCTTGGGCATGTAGGATGTTAGCAGCCTGATCTCTGCCTGAAAGATGCCATCAGCCCCCTCTCTCCATTGTGACACCTCTAAGTGTCTCCAGACATTGCAAAATAATCCACAGTTGAAAACCTCTGGGCTAGATTTAAACCTCAGTTCCTGCCGTGACGCATTTGAGCCCTTCCCCTGCCTGCTGCACCGCCCTTCTCTGCCCCATCCTCCATCTTGGATCCCACTGTCCATGAACATGTGACGCTGGTGACCACGGCCTCACACTCCAGTCCTGAGCCCCATTTGATCCCGCACATAGCAGTCTGCCCCCAGACTGGAAAACCGGGGCTACCCAGTTTCAGAGTCGACAGGACTGTTGGACCCCTTGGACGCCGGGTCTCTCCCATCTACTGGCATCTCTGGAGTCCGATTCCAAAGCACACGCACTTCTCCCAGCCTCTGTGTGCAGGTGTCATCCCTGGTCCCGGTTCTGCCTTGAAAGAGCCACCATCCTTCTTGAGCTATGAGAGGAGCATGAATTCAGGAACAAACAACCAGCTCTGTGGCTTGGCGTTAACTTCTTGGTGCCAAAAATGTCAGGGCGGAGCACCCGGGGAAGAACAGGTAAATGACCCCACCCTCCAGCTTCAAAAAACGTGAATCTGAGCAGAACACCCATAGGGGGCAGCCAACCTGATGGAGGCAACAGCTCGCTTTTGTGTGCCCACCTCACAAAACCACAAAATGACTGATAAAGTACTTCATAAAGGTCAGAGGAAAATGTAAATCATCGATGTTGTAATTTGAATAATTTTGCTCTGACAGAGCGCAGCTGCTGTACACAGTTTAATTCAGAACAAGTATCTACAAGGGTATTTCAAAACCTAAGTCATGGTCTCCTGCATGGTCGAGGCCTCTTGCAGTCCCCGCTGTGGGGTGACCCCCAGAGAGTAACCAGCTCGTGGGGGCTGCCAGACTCCTCAGGACATGTGGGGGCAGCACCTTGGGAGGTTTGGGCTCAGGGGTTTGTACCTGTTGGGACACATTTGTATGCTGGACCATGTGACGGCTAATTTTATGCCTCCTGAGATGCCCAGCCATTTGGCCAAATGCCGTTCCAGGTGTGTCTGGGGGAATGTTTCTGGGTGAGACGAGCACTGGGGAGACTGAGTCAAGCAGACTGCTCTCCCTCACCTGGGTGGCTCGCATCCAGTCGGCCGTAAACTGAGTGTTTGTGTTCCCCTCCAGAATCCATATGTTGAAATCCTAGCCCTCAATGTGATATTAGAAGGTGAGCCCTTTGAGGGTGACTAGGTCAGGAGACTGGAGCCTCCCGGATGGGATTTGTGCCCTTGTCAAAGAGACCCAAGGTGTCCCTTTCACCGTGTGAGGACACGGCGAGAAGAGGACTGTCTGTGAGCCAGGAAGCAGGTCCTCACCAGACCTGCCAGTGCCTTGACCTTGGACTCCCCAGCCTCCAGAACTGTAAGAAATTCATGTCTGTTGTTTAAGTCACTCAGTCCACGGTATTCTGTTACAGCAGCTTTAACGGATTAAGACGCAACCAATTGAACATCTGAGCTGACTGCTGCCGGACTGTATAGCGGGGCCACTGGTCTTGCTCCGCCTTCAGACTCAAACTGAAAAATCAGATCTTCTTGGGTTGCAAGCTTGCCAGCTTTCCGACTTGAACTCCACCACCAGCTCTCCTGAGTCCCCAGCTTGCCAGTCGCATATCTTGGGACCTAACCTCCATTGTCACATCAGCCATTTCCTTATAATAAAGGTCCTATTTCTGTGGAGAACTCTGATGAGTACGGACAAGGCACATGGTGCCAAGACTGTGAACAAAGAGTGCATGAGAAGTGAAATCACGTTTCAGTCACGCTACTAGCCATTGGCTCTCTCTAGACATGGCAGAATGTGCTTGATACAATTGGCCAAGCTTCCAGGAACCTGAGACAAATGACGTTCATTTCACCTGAACTTGGGTGAAGGTAAACTTCACGAAAGAAAGAAAGAACAAAAGGTCAGGTTCAGAGTGCTTGGTGTTCTTAGCAAATATCAGTGCTAGATTTAATCATCAAGAGACTCCAGAGAGCTGGATGACACACAAAAATAAAAATAATGACCAAGATAATAATATAGACCTTAACCTATTAAATCTTTATTAAAATGCTTTTTATTACTAAATGAATAAATGCATGCCGTAGGAATTTCCAAAATGATGTGTAAGCAAAGCAAAAGGGAAGATCATATCTTCCACGAGTCCATGACCTAAAGATAACCATAGTTAGCATTTGGTACATCATTCGAGTCCCACCGCCCCTCATTGGTGTGCAGGCACATGTACGTACACATACATGTATAAAGGGTCAGACCATATACACTTTTTGCATAATATTTTTTAAATGTTTATTTAACCAGTATCATGGACATCTTTGCATATTATTAGACATACACTTATCACACTAACCGTCACCATGATTGCATGAGAATCAATCCCAGGTCTGCAGCCCTCAGTGGTAGCTGCCGGGCTGCCCAGTGACCCCTGAGACCAGCTCTCCATCCCCCCTGCACATTCCTCTCCTGCCCCCTGAGCTGGTTACCTGAGCTGCTGAGAACATTCTTATACACACACTTCCCCCGTCTTTGACAGAACTGCGTTGGCAGGTTAAATGCCTAGAAGTAGAATTATGGGGTCAGGGACTGGAGGTTTTTGAGACAAGCTGCTAAATTGCCTTCCAGAAGATTCTATCAACCCACAACCCTTCCAAGCAGTGTGTGTGCCACTGTCTCCCCATCGCGAGGGCAGTGAACGCTTGTCTTCATGCATTAAAGGGTGCTCCCTTGAGCTGCGCCTTTAACAGTTTGGAACCAATTAGGGGTATTTTACTCAGGTTTTTTCTTCCTTAGAGAGCTATGCCTTCCTTCATCTTGCGGTTTTTGGCAGCAACGATCATCTTTTCAGCCAAATTGAGCCAAAGAAGCAAGCAAATGAGACACACCAATAAGGAAAGCATTCCTGGCGTATTTCCTCTGTTCACGCACGGTGCCCATACCCTCAGCCCTAACCGTCTTTGCTCAGAGTGTTCATGTAAGTTCCCAGGACAGCTACTTAGTATCTGTGATCTCTGTTGTTTTCAGCATGCCTTTGCTGATTATAATGATCACCTAAGCCCTTATGATCCTTCACAAGGCAGCAGGAAGTAGAAGATAGAGCGTGAATCTCGGAAGCAGACCATGTGTCCGTGACCCGGATACGTCCCACTGCCCTGGGTGGCCCATGAAGGTCCGCGTGAGCCTAACTTTCCTCGCCTTTAAATTGGAGTGGTGTCTAACCTCCCTGAAACTAGGAAAAGGAGCCTGTCTCACACTGTTGTCAGCATTCAACAAGATCAAGACATGCAAACATTTACAAAAAAGTTATCCCTTAATATTAAATTTGCAACGACATAGTTAAACAGAGTGGAATCACCGAACTCTGTATGAATTTGCTAAGGAGGCCAGAACAAAGTGCCACTGACTGGGTGGCTGAAATAGTGAGAGATGTAGCGTCTCACGGTTCTGAAGGCTGGATGCCCAAGATGAAGGTGTTGTCAACAGGGTTGGTCCTCCCTGAGTGCAATCTCCTTGGTTTGCAGATGAACGTTTTCTCCCTGTATCTTCTCATGACTTTCCCTCCATGCACGTCTCTGTGTCTAAATATCCTCTTTTCATAAGGACAGGAGCCATATTGAATTGGGACCCACCCTAATGACTTCATTTTACCTTGATTACCTCTGTAAAGAACCCTGTCTTCAGATCACATTCTGAGGTACTAGGACTTCAGTGTATGAGTTTTGAGGGGACACAATTCAGCCCATCGCAATCTCTGGAACTGAAAAGAAGCCTAGTGGTCCTATAGCAGAATAACCTTCAGTCACTGGGGAGAGAGGACAGAGGTGCGGGTGCCCCACCAGGGACCCCAAGGAAAGCTGTAGCAAATGCAGGAATCAGTCTCCCTTGATGAGGAAACGAATTATTAACTCAGTTCCTCGCAATTCAGTTCACTTTTATTTCCTCGTGCACACAAGTACACAACAGTTTTAAACACAGATTCAGAGTCTTCTCAGTGAATGAAGGTAAGAGGGCTGAGCTGACACCTGTCCTCGCACACCAACTGCCAACGCTCAGAGAGGGCAAAGGAAGGTTTCACCGCAGCCCAGCTATAAGGAGAAAGCCATTTCTGGCTCAGATCAGAAAACATAGTGTCAGATTATTGTGTTTAAACTTGAGTGTATTGAAGTGCTACATCTAAATATGAATTTAAAAAATCCACACTTAGGTCAAGATTGGGAGGCAGGAGGTTAAATTTTATAGATCGTCTTCTATGTAGCAGATACGGTGTTCAGTGCTTTCCAGAACTCAATTCAGTTCAATATATGTGCATTTTAAATCATTTAACACTTTCGAATTATCTTCCTCAATGCTTGTGTCCACCCACAAGAAAGCTAAAGGCTGCCTCTTCATATGAGAAGGTGGAAGGATGAGTAACTTTTCCCCTAGACTGGACTCCCACTGTTGGGGAACCCAGTCAAGTCTTCAGACTCCTTTGTCCCTTGGGCTTTTTTGCCTGAAAGATGGGGCTAATTGGCTCTGTGTTCTTTTATGTCCTACTAAACAAGGAGCTAAGTCTACCAAGGCTCTGAGTCAACGAGATAATTCCTGATATGAGCATGGCCAGTAAAATGACTAGGGTTACTCTGCATTGTTTCCTACAGGTCCAGACTCCAGGAAAACTCTGTAGAAAGTTTAGTGTGGCTGAAAATTATGGAGTGAGAATCAGAAGTCAAAAAACGTGAAGGAAATGGAGATAGACCTTTTCTCAATGCTAATATGGAAAACCTACAGCATGTTTTAAACAAGGAGACTTGGGAAATTTTTCCTTGAACTTGATGTAAGCTGTCATGATGGGGATTTGAGAATGAAATAGATTAGGTACTAATTTACCAACCTTACCAATTTCTGGAAATGAACATGCTGGATTCCAAGGGTGGAGAATCTCCAACCAGGTTACCAGAATCAAAGGGATGATCTCAGCTTCTAACATCGTCCTTTACACCTTCCAGCTGGAGACCAACCAAGTCAGTGACTCACAGAAAAATCCAGTGTGGACATCTCTGCCCCAGGATGCAGATGCAGATGGAGCCTTGGGGATTGTTAAAACACTATGTCCAAATGCGGGCAAGGCGAGGGTGGAGCAGTTCCCACCATCATTTCTCAGGCACTCTTGATATTCATCCTCCAAACAAAAGCAACTGTGTCATCCAGAAGCCTTCCGTTCCCTGTGACACGTACTGGGTATTTTCTTGGAGAGCTGCTCTCAGCGGGGATTGGTTGAAGCTGGAAACATGCTTTCCCCTTTGGGCTGATGAGTAGGTGAGTAGGTGCGTGGGGCTGCAGATTGAGGTTACAAATGAAAAAGAAAGAACTATGGCTTCATTTGCGCCTACATCTCTCTCTATATATTACTCACCTTTTCCACATCACCCTCAACTCACGCATATAATGTCAAGTTCATCACAGCCCCTTGTTTCCGAGGGTCTGGGTGGCTCTCATCCTTGCCCATGGTTTCTCTTGTGCTTGTAATTGTAATTTCCAGGATGTACTGAGTCTGTCTCTGCATACCTTGCTCATATATTATGCCTTCTTTTTTAGTTTCCTTGTCTCATGTATATGTATTTTATTTATGTATACATATATATAATATATAATACACACACACACACACACACATATATATATATAATAGCTTCCCAATACGTCTCCCTGGGTAACAGACCCTGGGGCTCGTTTGGAAAGCATCCCTGACTTCTCTGCTCCCTTATTATTTCAGTTCTGATTTTTGTTAGGTACCAACCAGAAAGCTCTTGACATCCACAAATGAAATGTACACCCTTGGCTGAGGGATGAATCTGTGACTCAGAACTGGCCACAAGATGTGGAGAAATGCCTGCTGGGGACTTCTGAGAAAAATGTTTTGATCCCTGATTATGGTGAACTGAATTGTGCACCTCAAAAAATATATTCAATTTCTGACCTCAGTACCTCTGAGGTGACCTTGTTTGGAAACAAGTCTTTGCAGATAATCAAGTTAAAATGAGGTCATACTGGATCGGAGAGGGTCTAAACCCAAGGACTGGTGTCTTTATAAAGAGAAAGGAGAGGGAGATTTGGGCATACAGGTGCAGAGAAGAGACACACAGGGAAGAAGGCCATGTGATGACACAGGCAGAAATTGGAGTGATGTAGCTACAAGCCAAGGAATGCCAAGGAGTGCTGTCAATCCCCAGACGTTAGGAAGAGGTAAGAAAGGACCCTCTCCTAGAGCCTTCAGAGGGAGCATGGCCCCCTGAATCCTTGTTTTCAGACTTCCGAGCCCCAGAACTGTAAGAGAGCACACTCCTGTTATTTCAAGCCACCAATTTTGCTAGGGCAGCCCTGGCAAATTAAGACACTGATTAATTCCACAGTGTTCTCTGTGTCATGATGCATTGTTATTACTATTGTTGGTTTATAAAGTCGGAGCATGTTTGCTTTTATCCACACGGTTACGAGATTTTCTTCGCTCACACGCCTCAGCATTTCTGAGATCTGAGACTGAATGGGTTAGTTTCACATGGCATAGGACACTGAGGCTTAGCAACACCAGACACTTGCCCGACCGTACGCATCACGTGTGTAGTGGGTGGCTTCGCCCTGGCCTGCCTGACTCCAAAGCCTGTGAATGAATTAATAAGTGAAGAATCAAACGGAAGTAAGAAAATGTGGTCCAGAGACTGAAAAGCCCTGACACTTCTCCACATCCTTTCCTGATTATCAAAATGGAAGATTTAGCTCAGACTTTGTCTCTCTCTCCATGCTTGATATTTACATTTAGTCCCTCAAAATAGCTCTATAAATGTCTCCAGGATGTCTGTGGATTGCCCTCAAACCTTTATCCGGGATGACAAGGAGTGGAGGGACTTAGCTTCTTCCATTCACTTTAACGCTTATTAAAAAAAAAAAAAATACTGACTGTAATGGGCACGTGGGCAACTTGGAGAGTCACAGAGAAATTGTGATGAGGCCTGCCTTTGCCGAGCTAAAGCTACATGGTGGAATACGCCATGTGGTTCAAATTCGGAGCCCAATAAACTAGAATTAGAATATCTCATAGAACTTTCAGGCCCCTTCTGGATAGTGGAGGGGCCATTTGTGTATGGACACTTTAAAAGGGAGAGACAGAAAATGGAAAAGAGGCAAACTGCATGTCCTGTATCTACTTAATTTTTTTAGCTTTTTATCACAGTATAGTTGATTTATAATATTAAGTTAGTTTCAGGGGTGCACCACAGTGATTCAGTACCATTATAGATTATACTCCATTTAAAGTTATTATGAAAGATTGGCTCTGTTCTCTGTGCTGTACGTTACCACCTTGTGTGTTATTTAGTTTGTACCTGACAGTTTGTACAGCCTAACTTCTCCCCACAACGTCCCACAAGACCTAACCCACCTCTGAAAGGCTTGCTGTAGGTTTCTCCAAAAGCTTTGGCCAATGGCCCTCACCCGGCCTGCTGGGCAGGGCTGGGCTGGCTCCACGGAGTGGTTATCTAGACACAGGCTGCTTCCTGCTGTGCTGACAACAGCTGGAAGCTGCTCTGAGGGCCACAAGTCACATAACCACCGCTGGCTGGCCTTGGGAAGGATTTCTTCTCTGGTAGATAATCCAGGGTTTAAAGAACAAACATGTTGAAAGCCCTATCCAAGGAAAGTTGTTACTAAGTGTGAACAATCCTGATGATAACAGTGCTGTTTCTCAGAAGACCGCTTAGAAGAGCCTTGTTGTCCACGTTATTTCGGGCTGCCGAGGTCTTATCTGGCACTTGCCATGTGCTTCCATTTATCTTCCAGCAGTTACCCCGCTGCAGTCTGTACCGAAGTCCGGCTCAGCAGGGCTGACCGCCCATTGAGGGCCAGGTAGTAGAAAAGAACTTCTCCTCCCCTGTATTTATGCTCAGAAGAATCATGTGTTTCACTGAACAGCAGTAAGAAAAACATGTCTTTCTAAAATTACCACAGTTAGGTTTGTATTTAGATTTTTGTGTGTCCTCAGATATCTAAATAGGATGAGACCCCTATTTGCAGGAGCAGTTGGAGATACGAGACAAGTTGTCAAGGTCCTTTGACTCCTGGGATTGTGTATAATCTGAATAGTCACAGTAACCCAAATAGCCTGTGGCTGAAGTTAGTTTCCCCAGAATCATCTATACCTTTGATCCAGTGATGTCCATAGTCTACTGAGTTGATCCCACAGGGTGAGGAGGAGGGACCGGATGTGCAGTATGAAGTCAAAGGACTGTTGCCGATCTGAGTGAAACGACAGACCTTTGTACACACACACAGACACACACATTGACACACAGACACAGACACACACAGACATATCCACAGACACACACTTTCAGCTTTGCGTCCACATGCAAAGATCATGTGTACACAGAAATACAGCAAAGATATTTATACAGGAAGCCTAATGTGTGATTAAGAGCATCAACTCTGAAGCCAGACTGACTGAATTTCTATCCCAACTTATTCTCTCTTTCTCTTTTTTAAAATTTTCATAGAGTTTTTTAAAGATAACACTCCATTTACAATTATTACAAGATACTGCATTATAGCCAACTTCTTCTCTTAAGAGATATGTGACCTTAAACTGAATATAGAACTATAGAAGGAGGCTAACAGTAGTCTGTACCCGAAAAGGGTTCAGGGGAGAACAGAATGAGTCTACGTGGAAGAGACTAGAAGAGTAGTTAGCACTCAGGGTATAATCCATAAGGGCCTATCAGATAGAAGACTCTCTCTCTCTGCTAGAAGGAGAATGTAGTCTCTGTGTCTCTGCGTCTCTGCGTGGACAGCCACGAGTCCAGCTAACCCAGGAGTTCTACCACCGAAGGCCAAGAGAGAATTTGGAAGGTGGTGGGTGACCAGTAGTCTCAGCCATGCATGTATCGCATGGTTAATTTTTATTTGAGTGAATATTTAATTAATATTTATACCCCTCACCAGATGGCAGGGTCCATGAGGCCAGGGACAGTTTGAGAAGTTCTCACAGTTTTCTCCTCAATTGATAGCATGCTGCTTGGCACATAGTAGGTACTTAACAAATGCTTGTTGACTGAATGGTAGCTGCTCCTGCTGCAGCCGCCAGTACCACAACCACTACAGCGGCTGTCGGAACAGAATTTGGTTTTCCACATTAGAAATTATTGTGCTGAAATACGAATTCTTGACTAGAAATTGCATCTCACCATGATAAGCCCTCAAAATTTCAAATAAGAATAACAATAACCAACAAGTTTGTTCCGTAAAAAGATGGAATGGAAAATCTGAAATTTGAAATTTGAATTTTTTTTAAAAAAAAGAAGAAAAATAATCAAAGATTTGTTCTGCAAAAAGGGTGAAATCCAACAATTACTGGGAATATTTATGTGGGAACACAGAAAATAACACTACCAGGTGGTACCAAGTCACTCAGTCTAGAACAAGTTGCAAGAAGCCTAGAATCAGTGTTTATGTCCACATATCATATTGCAGGCGTACAACTGAATTAACAAAACAGTAAAATGGATTTTGCCATGGGAAGATAAGCACCACTACTTGCCATGGCTGGGAGGTAAAGAAGCAGGCTCTTGACTGGCTGAAGACACCACAGTCTAGGAAGTGTCTGTTTAAGAGAAGCAGGTTCAGTAGCTAAGGCAGTCAGCCCTGTGCACCTGAAGTGAAACACGGGACCGGGGTGATGTGATTGTGCAGGAGGGAGTTTGGTGGAAGATTAAAGGAAAGAGGCAACACGGGAATATGCCGAGACCACCCATCCAGATGGCGGAAGCCATGATGTTTTCCAGGCAAGGATCAAACAGCAGGCACAGATGCAGGGAGAGGAGCTGGGTGATGGCAGAGGAAGGGGGCTGGGTGCGGGGAGCCGTAGGGACATCTGCTAGAAATTGACTTGCCAAAAGAGGAAGCGATGCAGAGCCGCTTCTCTGGATCTATTCTAACCAACAAGGAAGTGGCCACAGGGCCCTGGAAAAAAAAAAAAAAAAAAAAACAGGTTACTCCAGAGCCTGTGACAGCCAACGCTGGGTGAACTGGATATCGTCAGACAGATGGCCTGGTTTTGAGACGGCAGAGACCTAAAAGTTGAGAGCAAAGACCAGAGGGATTCTAAGACTTGATGAAATCCTGGGTTGCTTTGAAAGGAACAGGGAGCTTTTATTAATAGCACAATCCTGACTGGGAAGAAAATGGGGAAGTAGCTAAAGAGGTGGCCAAACAGGAAATCTTTGTAAAGTCAGATGTAAAAAAAACACTTGTACAAAAAAAAAAGAAGAAGAAGAAGAAGAAAGATGAATATAAACGAGAGTGCGAAATAGCATCAGAAGCCTTGTGCTTTGAAGGAGTTTGAAAAATATGCTCAGGCCTAAAAGGAGAGACAAGAGAAAGAACAAGGACAAGATGGACCTTCTGCAAGCGCAGCTGGGACTTAATGTAAACAGACAACAGAGACGAAGGCGAACAACTCAACTTGACTCAATTAAACAAGTATTTACCGTCTTCTGTGTAAAAAGCCACTACCAGGCACAGGCCACCCCTCTGCTCACCAGGAGCTCACAGACCAGAAAAAGAAAGTGTACAAATACCTAAATTATGCATGTGGATGGTCAGTTGCCGTAGTGTTAAGGGCTTCATTGGAGAATGAAGAATTCATTCTTCACCAAGAAGAAGAACGGAGTTTTTGAAGAATGCTCCCAGGGGCTCTGGATTGGGAAACACTGATGCTTTAAGGGACAGCAGAGGAGGAGGAACCTGCAGAGGAGAGTGAGAAGAAATGCTCAGAAAAAGAGGGAGAGCCTGGAGGTGACAATTGTAGCAACCTGGGCTGGAGAGAATTTCCAACCACAAAGTCCTGACAGAGGCTGAGTGTTACAAAACGATCGTGCATGCTGATAAGAAGGTCCAGTGATTTAAGGATGGTTTTGGTGGAGTGGTGGGACAGAAACAAGGTCCCTAGAAGGTCTATGAGATGAGGCAGAGGAGGCCGTTATTCCCAAAAACTTGCCTATTATGGGAGTAAAAAAGGAAGGTGGACAGTATAGGAAAACATAAGATCAAGGATGAATTGTGTGCTCTGTTCTTATTTTAAATTTTTGTCTGTTTATACATGGGGCGGGTGGATACTTAAACAGAACTATATGTTTAAAGGAAAGGGAAAGTAGAACGAAAGTCACTGGAAATTAAAGATAGTGAGGAGGCGATTGATAAGGAAAGACCCTGGGGGAAGAAGATAGGGGACAGGAGTTGAAGACCATGTGAGGACACTAACTGTGAGAGGGGGATGTCAGCTTCCCCATGGCAATTTCAGGGCTCTGAAAACAGATCCACCTATAATCAGTGTCTGAGGCAGAATATGAAGGTGTTGGTTCACGCAGTCTTTATTTCTTAGAGACTTAAGAAGACACGGCGTGCTCTAAGAGGGAGAAGGGAGATAGTCCCAGGGGTTGTTGAGGACTGGAGAGAAGTAGCAGTTCCTTTTCATCAGGCTAATGAGAGAAAGAGCTATCGTGGGACTTGTAGAAAGAGAATTGGGCAGAGTTAACACCCCAGCTCAAGCTGGAGGCTACAGATGTGTAGGACCACAATCTACATGATGTCGACATTCCACCAGTGGTCCAGGAGCAGGAAAGCTAGGTGGTTGTGTGGACGCAGGGACAAGGCTTGCCAAGTAAGTGTGACGGAAGAATAAGAACACCTAGGAATGGAAGATGTACACACAGGAGGGACTGAAGAGTGAGGTCATGAAACTTAGGCTACTTAGTGCTAAAAGTGAGAATAGCAAAAGATTAAGAGCCAACAGAGCCACCCAGAGATAAAAGAGCAAAAACAGTAGGCGTGCGGAAGTGTGAGGGCAAGAATAATTCAATCTCGTGGGCAGAGAGAGGGATAATCGGGCACAAGTGTTCATAGAAAGAAGAATTCCAGGTTATAGCAAGATCCAAGGCATGTCCTGAAAGTATGTCTGGAGTGAGGGAAGTGAAAATTAATGGCATTGAAGATATCAAGAAAAGAATTGAATGGAAATTAAAAATTTATATATTGCTATGTTTGCTCTTACACAGAGGAACGCCTTAAGCTTGCTTCTACACTAAGGAGAAGGACCTAGAAGAGAAGGAGATGTAAGGATACAGCCAAGAGGGGAGATGGTTGAGATCACAAGGTCTCGAGGAAGTGGGAGCAAGTGCAATCCAGAGCACAGCTGATCGGATTGGCTTCAGAGCTGAAACGAGGAGCTGGAATTAAAGGTGGATCTGTGCACATGATACATTCCTCTGGGCCTTCGAGGCATGAAGTTTAGGGGTTGGTTGTCCTCAGAGGCCAGGCCATCCCCTGTGGTTCAGGAAGGTAGTGGGGTAAAGGTATGGAGAAAGGAGGTGGAGGCCTGGAATAGCCACGTGAGCTTCCTGGTGTAACTGGTTGAAGAATCTTAGTGATTTCCTCCAGCTGTGCTCAGCCTTCCAGTCTTGGGACCAGAGGAGGTCAATGCTGGATGGGGTCCACAGCTGGCATTTTGCCGGGTCTGGATGACAAAAGGATGAAGAGAAGAGGGGATTACCGGTGAAAACTAACACGTCCTGTAAACCAAGGAGCCTGGTCTAGAGAAGGAGGGAAGTCAAGTCGGGGGATCCTGATGGATGGAAAGAAAACGGAGGAACCAAAGGCCTAGAGGTACGTTAGGAAACTAAGGGTGGGAGTATTAAGAATAAAGCTTTGAGAGGCCATAAAGCAAGATGGGGAGTTGTGGCTTAATGGAATTTGTAAGGACTACTTGGGCATTGGACTTAACTGGAAGCATCTATGAGTCAATACTGAGATGAAATGTCTGTGATAGGAGGTGAACTCACTGAACTCTGACCAAAGAATCACAAGCATCTTTCTCTGGTTTAGCAAAGCTAGAGGGCCGGGTGAATGTTCAGTTCCACTTCAACTCTCAGAGTCTATGTAAAACTCCACGCAACAAAACTGAGGTACGTACCAGTCAATAACAGATTTCCTGTAAACTCTAACGTAAGCCATCGACCACCCAGGGATCTGTGCTTTCATTCTTTGTGTGCTCGGCCTACGATGTGTGTATATGGTGCTCTTTTAGAACGTGGGAAAGGAGGACATCATTTACATCACCATTGCTCTTCTGCTTTGAGACCTGTAAGGATTCAGGGCCTAAATAAATATTTCCCTCATGTGAGTCCTGTAGGGTCGAATGATTTAATCCCTGAATGAAGCTCTTTGACAGCCCCCGGGAAAGGAGGCTATGCCAATTAGGTAATATTTGTGACGCTCGACCTTTTTGCTTTATAATAATACAATAAGAAAACTAGAAAAAGTGTAACAAGGACATCTTTCTATTTAATTTAACCCAAACATATTGACTACATTTTTTTCTTAATATCACGTTATAGAGTTAAATTTTTACATTCCTATATATAAGAGAGATTTATTTGCAGCCAGAGCAATCTGTCTGATGGAAAACTACCCCAGTGGTCATCTGATTTCTCTTTACACCTTTGTATATCATAGTTTAACCTGCAACTAAGCCCAAAATACAAATTCTCTGTAAAAAACAGTTTACTCAATAGGACCATCGTGGGCGCGGTGACTAGCTCTGAGTGATGAAACTGAGTGTCATGAAGATGAAATGCATGTAAGTCCTCACCCTTTTCCTCTCTTCATGGTGAAATGATCACTATTGGTGCCAGCATAAACCAGCGTCCTCCAAGACCAAAAGTCACGATGACTCCCAGGTTTTTTAAAATACACCAGAAGGTTAACTCTGCCTCAGCTACATGCATGTTAGGAATTATCTCAAATAAGATGGATGATAGAGAGAGAGAGAGAGAGACAGACAGACAGACAGACAGAAACTACAGATAGGCTAATGCATGTAGCCTAAACAACTCCTCAAGGGTCCAATCCTTATCCCCAAAACGCAGAGTCATCTAAGAATTACAGAAGAGTTTCCATTTGCTGCCTGCCTTCAGGAAAAGCCGTTTCTTCCCAGGCCTAAAAGCTCTGTGGTAATAGGCCGTCCCACCAGAGGCTCTCAGTGTTCATAACCCTGGAGTTGATCATTTTTAACTGGAGTCAGAGAAGACAATATTTCGGAGTCCTACTTTCAGCCTGATTGATGGTGTTCTTGCTTTCTCTACACTCAGGATGCAACTGTCCGAAGTGTTGGGAAATGCGTTTCCTTAGATCTAGAGCTGGGTTTGAGGCCAGTGAGAAAATAGCACTGGAGCCCAAGACCGACCCAATGAAAGAGGTGCTATCACAGCCCATTCGCAGCAAAAGCTTGACAGAAGGGGCTGGACCAGCACCTGGATGAATGAGCCAATGAATGGATACAGACTCTTCCCTTCCCTGCCTCCTAAGCATCTAACTCAAATTAACCTCTCCAGTAAAGTTAAACCGCATCTGTCTCAGAGGGAAAAATAGAATCTGCTGAGAGACTCTCAACAATAGGATGGATTCTAACCGCCCTGTGTGGGTACCCTTGAGAAAGGCTCAGGGAGAGAACTCATTCATGCCCCTGGTTGAACTGGACAAAATAGTCCAAGGGGTCACTGAAAATATTTTTATTTTAATGTACCTGGTGGATATAAAACACAACACATGATTTAAAACATCAAAGGTGAAGGATAAAATACCACACTTTCCTGTCCTTGCCTGGAGATTGTTGGACAAATACTTAGGTGATGGATGTCACGGCTTCTATACCATGCAAACGGGCCACAGGTAGATATGTATTCAGGGGATATTTATCTTAACATAGTAATTTTTAAAGACAGAAAGCCAATAATGCAAATATTAATACTAGAAAGAATATACCCCTGGCCTGTGAGTCTCAATCCTTTCTTGCTTTTTAGGACATGAAATCACTTATCACTCTGCTGCCTAAGAACATCAAACTCCCATCACAATGACCCAAATTGCCAAAATAGTTTTGAAGCCAAAAGTCAGAATGTTACAGTGTATTTTTACCAATATCATCAAAATAAAGTCTACAGAGGTCCCAAATAAGACAGTAAATGGATTATTTTACTCAAGTTACCCATTGTTCCAGTGGGCCATACATGGTGAAATTCAAAGATGCCCTTGAAATTGTTCTGCATGGACCCTGGGAAGGAGGGGAGCTGAGTGAGCAGCCTACACTCATTGACCTTTCCAGAAAATCAGAATGACCCATCCTCACGGCCCTGGGCTCGCCCGTTGGCATCCTTCAAGGTGTGAGAGAGGTGGTGGAGCTCAGAGGTGTGAGTCAGCCTCTGCAGCCAGCCTGCCTGGGTTCGAATCCCAGCTCTGCCTTATAGATTTGTGATCATGATCACATCCCTTGATACCTCCAAACCTGTTTCCTTGTCAGTTGAATGAAGACAATAATAACGCTGATCCCATGGGACTGTGATGACAATTCACTGAAGAAGTGCAAATATGGCCATAAGTTAAACACGTAAGAACTGCTTACGATCACTATAAACCTTTACAAAACACTGTGAACTCGAGCTTTTTCCCCTTTAAAATGGTTCATAAATTTTCTGTACCTCTTATTTGAATGATTGTGATTTCATGAAACTCCCTGCAATATTCCTGGAGCACCCACAGCACGCCTGCTCTTTGCGAGGTCCAGGAACTCGAAGATGAAGGCTGCCCTGTGCACAGGGGGCTGCCAGTCTGGCTGAAGATGCAGGTGGAGTTCACTGAAATTCCTGGTGGCAACACCTGCCTCTCGCTTTCTGTCTTTTTTCATTTTAAATAATGATGTGAATAAATTGCTGCAGGGAGAGAGATGAGAATGACTGCATCTGCCTAGGGGGTCATGTCTGGGACACATTTGCTGGAAGGGGTCTGGTCTACACCTTTGTAGGGGAACAGGAATTGGAAAAGAGAATAGGTGAAAATGGACACAGGAAGTGTATTTACAAGTGGGGAAACCTTTGGGGTAAGAAGTTTAGACAATATGAATGTGCAGTGTGTTTCCAGAAAACGATGAGACATAAGATGTGACTGAGGCTTAAGATTTGAGGGGGAAGGTGAATAAACCTGGAAAGGTCCCCTCCTCTGTGGCCATGGGTGCCCTTGAATACTAAGGAACTTGGCTTTTATGCTATACAGACTATGGCCAAGAGGTTAATCAACCAATCTGTCTTGCCTTCTATGTAAGAATTTAACCTTTGATTAGCTTCCTTCTCCTGATACTTGATAAAATTAAAATGTCAACTCTGTCCCTAGGCAACATTTGTCACAGTGAAAACGACCCTGATGTGGCTCACATCTGGACTGAGAGAAACTATCAATGAACCCAATTAGAGCACCCTGTTCGGGGGCTTCCCTGAGCATAGTAATTCTTACAATTAGACATGGCTTAAGGGGAGCCTGGAAGCCAAATCTCCGGCAGTCATTACAGACAGGCTGGTGCACTTTGGGTATATGAGGCTTTGAAGCTAGAGCAGACTCCATATGTGTCCAATGTGGATTCAGCCGTGTAGACAACTGTTGCAAGAACCCCTACTAAAAAGAGTATTGGACGTTGATTTGTTGGCGAACCATGACTCCCATCCCACATCCTCTTAGTAAAGGATGTCAAGGGTATCCTGTGATAACTTGTGAGTCTAAAGGTTTAGTTGAACTTAAAGAACGCTCAGTGGGCATTCACTGGGTAGCAACGACCCAAAGGAAGCAGTCAGGTAAGACTAAGTAAGAGAGAAAAGTCTGATAACATTATTCAGACTTATTTTGAATGTAACTATGGGGAAGAGTTTTCTGAAATATAGAAGTTCTAAATTAAAGCATTTGGATGACTGTAAGAGCTCTAGAAAAAAAGGATTATCTCAAAATAAAATTTGGAGGACGATAATTGTAACATGTACTTGTGTAAGGGTTGAGAAGGTTCATATGGCTAATGGAAATAGTAGAACAAGCTGCATATGGTTGGGAAATTATTTCCTTGGTCCAAAAGTGGAAATGAGCTCCTATGACCCAGTTCACCTCACACTTTCATAGAAATTAAACAATAATCAGTACAGAACCAAGTTGATATGCATGGCATTTTTTTTTCACCATAGCATCTCTATGTGAAAAGTGTATCAAACTGAAAGGGATTACATTTATTGACTCAACAAGTATGTTGAGTCCTTGATGCCTGGCTGCTGGCTGGGTCTGAAGATGAAACATTACATAATGTGGTCCCATCCCTAACAAAACTGACCATCTGTCCAGTGATGGAGACAGACACACAAGCAACTGATGCCATTCAATATGCTAAGTACTTATAAGGAACGTGTCCACATTCCTACAGGAGCCCAGAAGGAGGAATCACTAATCCTGCTTGGTTGGGCTACAGAAAGCTTCCTAGAGAAAAATTAAGTTTGAATTTTCAGGAGTAAGTATCATTTTCTAGGCAGAGAAGAGAGAGCAAGTGTGTGTGTATGTAGAGGTGAGTGGGGGAAATGGGGGAAGACTCTAGATAAAGCAAGAATAGCAAAGAAGTTCCAAATCTCACTGCATCTGTACCAAATGCTAGACAGCTTGGAGCATTGTAGCTCTTTGTGATGCTTCTGCCAACACTAGGATCCCCTGGGCTCTGATGATGAACGACCATTCTAACCTCCTCCTTTTGAAAGAACCACTGGCTGCTTGAGACCTCGTCTCAAACTGACCTTTCTCCACTGGGCAGACCTTGGCATTTCTTATGTTGCTATCACCAAACATCCCCTCTGGTGAGCAGTAGACTTCCACTGTGTGATCCAAATCACATGTGCTGGGCATGGAGCTGCTATCTGGGAATAAAAAACACACCTAAAATATGGCCTCTGCTCTCATGGGACCAACACTGTCTAGAAGAGGAAAATGAGTATGTAGTCAAATAACAGTGGGAAATGCACTGCACTCAAGGTAGGGCTATCTGTGGTCACAGTAGGTGTGCAAAGTAGTGATACCTCAGTCTATCTAGAGGCATATTATTAAGAGCCTGTGGAGTCAATAAAAGAATTTAGACAATATGAACATAGCAATAGGGAGGCACTACAAATGTCTTAAGATGCTATGCCTGGCAATGATGTCATTTCAGTCAGGATGCAGTGAGAAAAACAGAGCCCCCAGCTGGGTAGTTTTTATATGGGGACTTAATGACCAAGGTGTTGAAAGTGGTGAACATCCAAAGGGAAGCTGGGGCTGCCCAGAGATGAGCAAAAAGAAGCCATAGGTTGGAGGAGGAAAGGGAAGCAGTGGGGTTACCAGAGCTGGGGGCAGGAATCACAGGGGAGATGCAGCCCCTGAGAGAATTGCCATAGACATGAAGAGAGAGCAAGAAATACCCTGCATTCTCCAGCCCCAATCCTCTCCAGCCCCAATCCTCTCCTCCAAGCAAAACTGAAAACTTTCATGCTCAGAAAGATAATATGATGAAAACAGAAAGACATGCCATAACAGAATTGAGAATATATTTGCAAATTATATATCTGATAAAAGACTTGTATTCAAAATATATAGGAACCTATACAACTCATAATAAGAAGACAACTCAGGTTAAAATTGGGCAAGGATTTGAATAGACATTTCACCAAAGTGGTTATACAAATGACTAAGAAGGATGTAAAAAAATGCTCAACATCATTAGAGAAATGCAAAACAAACCACAATGAAATACCATGTCACCTCCACTAGGATGCATATGATAAAAAAGACAGGCAAACAGAAATGTCAGCAAGGATGTGGAGAAACTGGAATCCTCATCTTTTGGGGTAGGAATGTAAAATGGAATATCCAGTTTGCAAACAGTCTGGCATTTCCTTAAAAAGCAGATGTAAACTTACCAAATGACCCAGCATAACTACGAGTTATTAAGAGATATGAAAACATTTGTCAACACAAAGAATTGTTCATGAATGTTCCTAGTATCATTATTCATAGCAGCCAAGAACAGGAAACAATATAAATGTCCATCAGCTAGTGAATGGATAAACAAATTGTGGTATGTCCATACAAAGGAATACTACTCAACAATAAAAGACACCAAAAAACTACCAATTCTTGCAACAGCATAGATGCATCTCACAAGCATTAAACAAGGTGAAAAGAGCTAGAATCAAAGGCTATTTGCTGGATTTGTAAATTTATATGACATTATGGAAAAGGCAAAACTATGGGAACAGAGATCAGACTAGTGGTTTCTAAGGGCTGGGGTATCAGGAAAGGGCTGGTGGAAAGGGAGCAAAAGAAGACTTGAGTCTGATGAGAATGTTCTACATCTAGTTTGTGGTGGTGATTTCACAGCAGTTTAGCAAAACTCATTAAATTGTACATCTAAAGATGGTGAGTTTTAAAATATTTGAGGTAGACCTCAAAACACATGACTTAAAAAATAAGAAACATTAAATTAGCGTTGGGAAGGCCAGCTAGGAGAACACTTCCAAGGGGAAAGAGCAGTGAAGCAAGGGAAAGGGTTTGATGAGGAGAAACTTGCTTAGGAAAAGGGAACATGATAGACACAAACTTCCTGGAAGCCAAAGAATTTAGGATTAATAATAGAGAAAGGGGAGTGATAAAGTGCATGGCCAGTTGTGACAATGGAACTCAAAGTAGCCTCTTCATAGAGACAAATTCCAGGATAAAGAGCAAGATTCTGGTAAGTCTGCCATGAATAAGGAGAAAGGCATGCACACTATCA
The DNA here is from genome assembly GCF_048564905.1 of Vicugna pacos. Taxonomy (NCBI): domain Eukaryota; kingdom Metazoa; phylum Chordata; class Mammalia; order Artiodactyla; family Camelidae; genus Vicugna; species Vicugna pacos. Next base: position 115,737,812 of record NC_132987.1, on the reverse strand, counting down.
TTCACTCATTCCTTCATTTTCTTGTTCATGTGTTCGTTCATTCATGCATGATGCATGCATGCATTTCATGCTTATTTTGTACTCATGGTGGGCAGTGGTCATGGCCGAGGAGAAGACTGAGAGCTGAGCCCACCCTCTAGAGGATACATCTGGGTGCAAAGCCCAACTTCAGACTGGGTCCTCATGGACCCATGTTTATCCAGTGGTTGTTTCCTCCCAATTTTGTTTCAATTTGATGAACAGAAGTGCCTTCATCCCCAGGAAGTGAGGCCCTTTCTGAATTTAGCATGGATCATCATTGACCTGAACCAGTTATGGAAATCCTAGTCCCTTTCACCAGTGATCAGAGACAGATGGGGAGGCCTTAATTCTCCACCTTGAGACACAAAGGGAAGGATACTGGAGGACCTTCATGCTCTGAATCAAAAGACAGCGTCTTGAGGAGAATGTCTTTTGTATCAGTCACTTCCTTCCTGCTTGGCTAGCTGGAACAACAGTGTGTCATCTGGATCTGTGTCAGCCATCCTATGACCATGAGGTGACAAGTCTGAAGACAAAAAGCCAACTGGCCAAGGATCCCAGAGAAGGGAGAATAGAAAGAGCCTGGGTCCTTGAGAACACAAACCATCTACTACATCATAAATAAAACCATCTACCTCCCAACTTGATAGAAGATAACAAAATGACCATATTTCTGAGCCACCATTAATTTCTTTCTGTTTTCTGCCATCACAATACAAGCTGTGTGACTCTGGCAAAGAGGATTCCCATGGAAGGTCTCATAGCAAGAACCCAACAATGACCTGCATGGGTGTGCATGCAGCCCTCACATCCCAGGCTCATCAAAGAAGTGCAGAGAGAACAGGAACTCTCAAGAATGTGGAGGAAGGAAAGACCCTGCTGAGTTCTAGGGAAGGATCCCAACCCCGAGATGGGAACTCATGGGAAAATGGAAGGTGACAGAGCCAGATGAAAGGTCAGTTCTAGTCTCTGGAGCAAATGAGTGGCAATGAGAACCAGAAAATTAGAGAGAGGAAGGAACCATGGGAGAGGAAGGGAAGGGAAGAGAGTTTCAGTTGGTCACAATATTTTTTGCACCCATAGAGAATGAACTCAGTGACGCTCGGCAATGAACCCAGAGCATCCCAGCAGTTCATCTTGTAGTCATCAAGTCAATGGATGCAAGGGGGATATGTGACTTACTGTCATGTCACTTCCTATCCCATTTAAAGGGTAGGCAGAGGGCTCAGAGAGAGCTCTGGAGAGATTGGCGTTAGGAGTTCACCTCTGTGCAGTCACAGCTGTTTGAGAGGAGCCACCAGGGTGAGACAGGTGCAAGTCTGCCAGGTCTTTGCTGGCTGTCTTGGATTCTGATGCAGAGTTGAAATTTCTTTCACAGGATCCTTCTCATCCCCCTGCTCCACAGGAAATGCAGAATGTTCCCAATGCAGTTCTGCAAGTACTTTCCCAGAGAAACAGGACGAGAAGGGAAGCAGAGAGACGTTAGAAGATGACAAGTTTTGGTTTTGTAAGAGAGTGGAACCTTTTAAGAAACAGATGTGTTGTCTGAAGACTGCATTTTTCAGTATCTTGTTCTACATTTTCTTCATATTATTTTTTTAAATCAGTAACAACTATGGTACAATGACTGTCATCTTTCAACTTCTTGACTTATGGTTTGGTTCTGGAAATTGGAGCCCAGTCTTGCCTTAAACCAGGTCTCCAGCCATCTCAGCTCGACATTGTACTATTACACAGCTTCCTTTTTATCACTGTTCTATATCTACCAGTTCTGACCTGAAACTGATGATTCCTAAGCTTTCTAAACCCAAATCAAGGTAGGGAGGAAGAAAATATGAACTCAGTGGGAAAACACCAGCATCAATCAATGTCACAACACATGCATCCTACCCCTGGGTCTATACTTCACTAGATGTGTGATCCAGGACAAGTAGGTCCCCTCTCTCATCACAGTGTTCTCTCTAAGCAGAGGTAGAGTCAGTCTTTCCCGTCCTACTTTACAAAGTTATTACAGGAATGAATCAACACTGGATTGTCTCTCTTTTTTTTTTTAATAAAGAGGGGCAAAATTAAACTGAGGTCATGTGTTCTGAGCACTAATATGTTATAGAATTGTAAAGAATTAGTATTTAATTGTTATTGTTGTCATGACTACTGTTATTAGTTAACAAAGTACAGAAATACACAATCAGAAAACATTTCAATAAATTGATTCCATTGTTTCAACAAACGTTTTCCTTTAAAGTACCCAAATTTATCTTTTCTAGTTTCTGTATTTATACCCAACAAAGAGTCAAATCAAAATACAAATGCAAAAGAATCACAAATATTTTTCCTTATTTTACAGCTTACCACATTACTTCTGACATGTTATTCACTGCATCACAGAAGACATTTAAATAAGCATCTGGTACTTTTCTACTCTGCAAAAGGATTCAATTACAACCATATTAAAATTGAATCCACACCCAGTATCCAGCATTGTAAGGCTTCTTTGACAAGAATGATGTATTTCAGTAACTAGATATATTTGTCCTTTCGAGTTTTTCATGTTTTTTAAATGAATATTTTTACTGAAGTATGGCACACGTTCAGATTATAACCGTAAAGCTTGTTGCATTTTCCCCAAATGAACAAACCTATGTAGCCGCTGTACAAATCAGGAAATGGAAAATGATCAGCACCTCAAAACTCCCCTTGTGTCCCTCCCAACCGCCTCCTACTTATACTCCCCAGATATTCCAACCATCTGCCTGCCCTCAGTATGAAGTAAGTTTGCCTTTTGTTGAACTTTATATAAATGGAATCATAGAACTTTTGATTGCATCTGGGTCTTTATTTCAATATTCACGTTGTGAGATTCATCCATGTGTATAGAGTAGTAATTCATGTGTTCATTTTCATTGCTGTGGGACATCTCATTGCATGACTACACAGCTTATTCATTCTACCACTGATGGGCATTTGAGACTGCTAAAAATAGAGCCGCTAAGAATATTCTTCTACAGGGCATTTGCTGCACATATCTGCAAGTTCACTACATATAAACCAAAAGTAAAATTTCCAGTCAAAGGGTAGACCTACGCTTAACTTTTGTAATTACTCCCAAACGTTTTTTCAAAATGGTAGCAATTTACACTTCCACTAGCAGGGTGGGAAAAAAGACTTCCAGTAACTCCTCATCTTCTGTAACAGTCTTGTCACTTTGCTTATTTGCTTGCTTGGTTTTAGTCACTCTGGTGGGCGAGAGTCCTGGTCTGTTTGTTATTTTGATTTGCATTTTCTTGACTTAGTTGAGGTCGATCCTCTCTGCAAGTGCTTTTTGGTCAATCAGAGTTTCTTTTATGAAGCATTTGTTCAAGTCTTTTGCCCCATTTTTCTACTTGGTCGTCTGTCTTTTTTTTTTTTCCCCCTTGATCTGTCGAAGATCCATTCTCAAATATATTACAAATATTTTTTCTTACTGGGCTACATGTGCTTTCATCCACTTAATGATGTCATGTGAGGCAGAAATTCTTAATTTTAATGCCATCCAATAGTTTTCTTAATGGTTAATGCCTTTTGTGTCTTTGTTAAGTCTTTGCCTAGATCAGAAAGATAATAATCTTATATTATATTATCCTCTAGAAGCTTCAACATTTAACCTTTCACATTCAGACCTACAAACTACCTACAGATAATGTATGTGTATGGAGTGAGGTAGGGATTGAAATTAATTTTTTTCAATGTGGATATTCTTATGAATACTCAAAAACTGACCTTTTCCCACTGAGTGTGTTTGTTCATGCTTTCTTTTTTTTCTTTTTTTTCCTTTTTTGCTTTTCATCTATTTTTCCAAAAGAGGTTGTCCTCATTCAGATTGTATACATTTACACTGACACATATCATCTCAATAACTGCAGCTTTATAATAAATCTAGAAATCTGGTCATATGACTCCACCAATTTTGTTCTCTTTGAAGGTAAAACTTAGTTCATCTTGACCTTTTGCATCACTATGTACATTTTAATATCACTTTGTCAAGTTTCACACACACAAATACAAATTTGTTGTGATTTTCATTTGATTCTATCAAATCAAAAGTTCAGTTTTGGGGAAATTGTCATTTTTGCGATATTGAGTCTTCTAATCTCTGAAAATTATAAATTGTTTTGTGTTTATTTTCATTTATTTATGTTCATTTTAGCTTATCACAAAGCACTTACAGTTTATAGTCTCTCTGCTTTAGTTTGGATGTTCTCTGCTGATAAATTTTCCAGATAACTAAGCCGTCATTCACTGTGTATTGAATGCCAGGTTCTCCTCAATGAGTGACCTTGCTATTCAAGATATCAGATCCTCAGATCTAGTTCATTTTAGTAACTCTTCACTCAGATTCTGTGCCTGTGTACGTGTGTGTGTGTGTGCACGAGCATGTGCACATACAGGGGCTGATTCTATCTAGTGTTTCTTGGTTCTTAACTACAGTATGTCTGTCTTAAGCTAGTCTTTCAGAGCTACTAATTGGAGCCCTATCCTAAAGATTGGGAGAAAAACAAAGAATAAAGAATAAAAGGCTCGTAGTAACTTTTTCATTAATTTTTTTTCTTTCCCCTTTAGGATAGCCTGGAAGAAGAGATTTGAAGAAAATCTTAAAATTACCAAATTTCTCAATAGAATTCCACGATGCTGATAAAGCACTGACACATATCAGGCATAAAATGTCTTCTGTTTTTACAGTCCTTCCATATATTAGACTATGAATTCTTATATTACTGTAAATGTGGTAGTCATTAGTGCTGGTTTCCAAATATTCTTATTCTTCCTGCTTCTGGACAATTCCCCCTTCTGGAAGACTGCCTGTGCTGGCTCCCCTGCAGTGGGGTATGACTAGCTCTGGCCAGTGTGTGGTGAGTATAAGTAAATGTGTCTCTTTCTGGCTGAAGCAATCCCTTGTCTCACTGAGACCCTACAGAGCTCTCTTTTTCTTCTGCCACAATGACCGTAAGTGTTTCAGTTAGTACTGTGTCCCAGAGTGAAGACCATGACAACACGGAAAAGATCCCCTACCCCAGCCTCAGGGAAGGAAGAGCCTGAGTGAGAAATTAACCTGGTTTTAAACCACTGAGATTATGGAGCTGTTTGTTACAGCAGCACAACCCAGCCTGTATTGATTGATACATTAAGGGAAGTAAAAAATATCTACAGTCCCATTTCACTGATGCAATTAAACCAGACTCAAATTCTTGCCCTGCAATCTCCTTATGAATGTGAAGAATGTCCTATTTATTTCCACTGGCCTTTTACCTTGTATGGTTTAACTAAAGTATTCAATACAGAAAATGTCTGAGAAATTTTTGAAATGAAATGACTGGATAAATGACTAAATTAATCCCTTTGAATGAGTCAGTGTATATAAGAAGACAGGAAGGCAGGATATTATGATCTCATTGATTTGGAATCAGATAAATATGGATTCAAATTCTCATTTTATCACTATTTGTGTGACCTTAAGCAAGTTTCTGAATTTCTCTAAGTCTCTGCCTCCTGAGAAGTAAATGGGAAAAATAATACCGATCTTAGGGGTTGTTATGAGAATTAAATGAGAGAACACATGTTATCTCAGCATAGTTTCTGGAACTCATATTCAAAAAAGGCAGCTATCATTATTATTTTCCTTCAAAAACAGTGGGGAAAAAGAACTATGGGAAACAATGTAAATGATAGATGTCAATATTTCAGAAGTTACTCAAGTATTCCTTCCAGACTTACATCAAAGTCAAAGAAAATGAATCTGCAGGACAAAGAAACACTGGTTTCCAGAAAAATAAATCAAAAGCTAAAATAACTGAATTCATTCATCCACTCAAGAAACTATGAAATTAAAATATAAAGTATTAATATGCATATGTGTATATTATGTATATATGAGATATACTTGAAATTTGAGATTTGAGATGCATGGGTAGGGAGACAGATAGATAGTTCATAGATAGATAAATAGCTCAACAGGTAGTAGCTGGATATTGGATATAAATGTCACACTCATAGAAACTGGCAAAGCTCTCTTGACTAGGGTTACTGTGGTACCATTGAGAAAGGCTTCTAGGAAGGCAATGACTGTTATTTGGACATGAAGCCATTAAAAGGAAAAGATTCATAATCTGTAAAAATGTACATAATTTCTGCATGCCAATGACAGCATGAAATGTTTAAAGATTCATCTTAAAATCATCATAGTATAAGCAAATAGTTTTGACCACTAATGTTGACAAAAGTTTTTGTAGAAAATCAACTTTCTGGCTCCCAAGAAGAAGCTGATGAAATATTAATGTACTCTTTATGTCTGAAGGCTTGAATGGGTTGGACATCCAAGATGGCACACTTACAAGGCTGGCAGCTGATGCTGACAGTCATCTGGGAGTGCACAGCTGGGGCTGTCAACTGGGCCTACTCATGGACTCAGCTTGGTGGCCAAGTTCTAGAGGCCAAGGCAGATGGTGCTAGTCTTCTTAAAGGTTAAGGCCAGAGCCAGCATAGCATCACTTCCACCAAGCTGCATTAGTCAAAGTAGCCATGGGCCACCATACAAGTAGGGAAGACATGGGCCTGGCTCTTGAAGGAAAGGTGACAGAGAACTTGCACCCTTCCTAATTTTGTCACAGTCTGGTACATTGAAGGCACTAGATGGACATCTTTCTAACAGGTGGATGATTAAGTAGGTGGCTGCTTTAACCTGTTCCTGTTGTGTATATTTTCTCTTCCTTCACCTCTGAATATGTCGATTTCCCATATATTCCAAAATTTTAAATTCTTCCCTTCTATCCTCTCTTTGTATCTTCCTTCCTTTTCTTTCTAAATCATTCTCTTCATCTCCTCCCTCCCTGCCCTGCCCCCAACCACACACACACACACACACACACACACACATAATCACTCTTCTCCCAAATTGGAGACTATAGGAGTTAAAAAAAGATGGAGACTCAGGCCCGTGCAGTTGGCATGGAAGCTTCTGGAAATCATGTGTTTGCAAGTTGGAAATGCCCCCTTTGGAGCTTGGAAGAGAAAATAAAGAAAACAGCAGACACACGTGTTTCTTCATTGTACAAATTTGTGGTGTCAAGTCTACACTTTGCAAAATATGATTTTCCTTTTTCAAACGAAAAAAAAAAAAAAGACTGAGAAAAGAGCTGCAAATCACAATGGCTTCCCTGAGTAACATCTTGGTGATTTAAGTGTAAATGGATAAGAAACATGTGGATTCCACTGCACACAAGCACACACATTGGAAATGAGCAGGGGAAGCATCTGGCAAAATGTGTTTCTGGTTTGGTAGAATTTGAACCACTCGGGAGGTGTAGTTCAGGACATCAGTAACCCAAATGCCAAGTGCGTGTTGAGTTCATTTCATCCCGCTGCCAAGACAGAGCTGGGGTTTCACTCACATTCAAATGCACCTCACCTAGATTTTTCCCCCTCCACATTATAGACTTGGCAAAATTTGAAGATTCCTTCTCCTTTGGGTTCACATGAGCTCTCCGTCCTGGCATGAGGAAAGTAATCTAATACAAAATGACATAAAGTTTGGGAAAACCGACAATTTGATCTCATGTTCACTTTAATATGGAAAGGTTGAATAACATTCAATTACAATTCACTCCAATTTTCATCTTCTCAATGAAAGGCAAGGGGCTGCCAAAGAGAGGTAAGCTGGAAGATTTCAGCATCTGGGGAGGGGTGGTGGGAGTAGGGAGGGGTTCTGCTGAGGGTGTCCTGGACAGATTTAAGGATGTAGAGCATTTCACATTTACATGATCATCCACCTCTTTTCTGTTTCAGCGATACATTAATTCTCATGACATGCTTAAAAAAAAAAAAGAACCACTTCACTCTGAATTAGACATCAAACATTTGAGAAAGGAAGATCACTATCTAATTCTAATCACAAGAATTATGGATGGAAGGAAAGACTGGTAGAAAGATAATCAGAGATGATAAACTACTTGTAAGACTGTCATATTCCATCCTCACATGAGATGATACCTTTGAAAATGAACTTCTGCCTGATGACCCACTCAGGCCCCAACAGCGCTCTGCAAATGGAACAAATACCATCTTGATGAATCTGCTCTCATGTAAATGCTTTGTGCTGTTCACCCCCATCATTGCCCTAACTTTGACCATTATCATATCACGCTGGGATCCTTCAACCACCCAGTCCCAATGACAAGCATCCTTAAAAGAGTTCGAAGAGCTAAAGACACAGACGAGGAGAAGGTCACATTCGATGGAGGCTGAGACTCGAGTAGAGCAGCCATGAGCCGAGGGACACCTGGAGCCGCCAGAGGCTGAAAGAGGCAAGAAAGACCCTCCCCTAGAGCTGACAGGGGGAATATGGCCCTGTCAACAGCTTGTTTGCAGACTTCTGGCCTCCAGACCTGGGAGGAGAATAAATTTAAGCCACTTTGTTGCCCGAGCTATGGGAATCATTCCCCGTTGATTGTCTTCCCTACTGGGGGATCTAATGTAGTTAAGATGAGGGGGTGGTAGGCTATTCTTACTCATCATAAAACTCATTTGATCTAATGTATTTGCCAGGAATCTTTTCCATTCCCCTCTGGGACTGAGCTCCTGGAACTGAGGACGTCAGTGAGAAACTAGCTGACTAAGCCAGGGCGGGGGGCCGAGATGGGGCGAGCGAGCAGGGCAAAAAAATAGTTCACCACGGAGGTCACTTTCAAGTGATCTCTTCTGAGAACTTTTAGGAACATTTTCTTTTTTCTGAAATTGTCCTGAGATTTCACTTAGAGGGTAAACACACAGTGCAGCAGACACATGGCTTAGGGACTCATCCCAAATGCTACTTCCTTAAAAATGGAAGGCAATCCACCCTCCATCCCTACAGTTGTTCTTCATGAACTTATAGCCATCTTTGCTACATTTTCCTAATGTGTAAATGAGACTATCTGTGACCAAAAGAATCCCCAACAACCAGGAAATAACTTCTGGAATGACAGTTCTTTGGCCCAGAGGTTGTTCCTGATGAGGATTTGTCAGTATCTCTTGGTTCCGTGGACTCTCCTTTGTACCTTTTTCCAGTAACAGAGAAACGTCACACCTTGAACATCTCCAGGGCTCTAACTGATGTGCTAACCCAGGGCTCTTTCTTCAGAATAAAATATCAAATTATGTGTCACTGTCAGTGCAGGATGAATTGAATATAAGCTTTGCCTTCAAGCAGACCTGGGTCCAAATTCCAGCTTTGCTCTGATAAATGTGTGACTTGTAGCTAATTATTTAAACCCTTGTGGTCTCAGCTTATTTAGCTGTGAAATGGGGATAATAATATCTAGATTATAAGGCAGTTGTAAGAAGTAAATTAATTATAACTTGAAAAGGAATTAGCACTAATAATGTCATCTTTTCCATCATTTCTCATTTATTCCTAAATGGATTCATTACCAACCATGATGGAATACTATGTAGCCATTAAAAATAATTCTTCATAAGAATGTTTAATAATGTGAGGAAGGCCTGGGTCATATTACTGAGTCAAAAAGTTTATTAAGCAGGCTGTATGATACTATCCCTATTTAGATAGGAAAATATACAAGAACCTATAAAAATTATTACATTAAAAATTACAGAAAAACTTGAGTGGAGGTTATAGTTCAGTGGTAGAGCTCTTGCTTTGCATACACAAGGTCCTGAGTTCAATCCCCAGTACCTCCATTAAAAAAAAATAAAATAAAATGTTGCTTCCTTTTAAAAAAATTATAGAAAAATAGACTTAGAGGATAGATATTGAAACTTTAATAGCGGTTATCTCTAATTGGTGGTACTTTATGGGTGATAAATATTTTCTTTCTCCCCATAGTTTTCAAATATTTGATAAAGTACACTTACAAGCAGAAAAAGATATTGAATGAACCTTGGGTAAGTGGCTTCGCCTGTCTGCATACTGGCAAACTGGGGCATGTAGTAACCTGTAATAAAAAAGAAGTATATGTGTATGTATAACTGAATCACTATGCTGTGTATCAGAAACTAATACAACATTATAAATCAAAAAAAATTTTTTAAAGCACTTAAAAAAGAACTTCTTAAGATCAAAGGGGAAAATACGTATAAAAGTGCTAGAAATCTTAAATAAGAGATCAGAGTTTTCACTGCAAACGTATTATGTCTGAGTTATGGGTAATTGGTGTTGGGCTGAAAAGAAAGTGTTAGCACAAAGTAAAAGTTCAGTTGCTCTACGTATATTCTTTGCAGCGCACTTGTAAGGAGACGTGTGTGAGTGTGATTACTAACGCAGTCAGGGCTGGCGTCTCGGTTATGTGACCTACACAGTCTTACAGACCCTCCTCTCAGAAGGATCTCGCTCTTGGTTTCATGCTCTGTTGCTACCATCTTGAAATTCTTAGTAAGTTTGAACAAGGGACCCACATTTTCACTTTGCACTGGGCTTTGCAAGTTATAGAGCCTATCCTGAATATAAATGACTGTGTGTGGCTTCGTGGCTATTTAAAGAAATTGAATATTCTACAGTAAGAATGATTGATGGTGAATGAGAGGAAGCGCATATCTTTGGTTGAACCTGGAAGAAACTCCAGGTGGATGTGGAGGGACCTGTTGGAAACTAACCAAGTGGGAGGGGCGGCTGGTTGCCTTTCTGAAATACTACATAACCTGCTGGCAAACAAAACCAGTTCACGGAACTCTGATTAATGGACTGTCTCCTCTCAGTTCATATTAAACATTTGAGAATTTGTTCATACTTCACATAAGATTCTAAGTAAAATGGAAAAGACACCTATAAAATAGAAAATGCTCATTCAAAAATAAATCAGTCGGCTCTGTCTTTGCAAAAAAATATTACCTAAAAAGACACCAAAGTTATGCTGTCTAAAGGATCCATTTCTGCCACAGAAATGCTTAACATGATCTATTCATCCAGAGATAGAGACATCGCAGGGATTTGTATAAGAGTTGGCTGGATGCCCCTGGTTTTGCTCACCCTAACTCTTCCTGAAGGCTGAGGTCGTGGGGCTGGAGTGATGAAGGATGTGATTGGCTATTTTGAAATTGTATTAGCATACCACCTCGGACCTTTGGGGTGATGTCATCTTAACTCTCTGGGAGGAAGTAGGTTGCTACCAGTTACTGAATTAATCAGTTCCTCTCATAGTGAAGTAACAGATCTCACATCAAGTAATTGAAGACATAAACATTTGAAATGACGACCACCACCCCAAGCATTATTCAAACCATCTCTTTTTGGGCCAGAGAGTCTCCTCCTCACACCTTCTTTTATAAGTATTACCAGTACATTTTTTCATCATAGTGGTTAATTTTTAATTATGGAAAAAGACTATGAAACATGGAAACCTGCCACACCTCTATTTGTGATTTTCAAACTGCCCCAGCATTCCAGAAGCAATTTTAAATATCTTCAATAATACACTGTGTTATTTGAGATTTACATTCGCTTAGTTTTAGAAATGGGGCACCTCCAAAGTTCACAGCTAAACATGGGCCTTTGCAAAAATAACAGGAAGGGCTGTTGGTTGTTCGGTGATCACTTTTGCCCCTTGCTCTCTACAGAAAAGATGTCTGAGTCCATATCAGACAAAGAAATTTTTGATTTGCTAATTTGCATTCAGATTTCATACTTCCTACGCTAATTTCATGCCCTGGCACAGTACAAAAGGGAAATCTTTGCTTCCTTGTAGGTGAAGCACATCAAGCAATTATCCTCCCTAACATGAAGAGTTCAGGAGCTCCAATGTCAGCATTTTTAGAGCCTTAGGATAGGTCACTAATTTTCAATAGCTAACGGCTAGAATAAACACAGTGTGTGTTCTAGGACAGTGGTTTCTGCACTATGACTCCAATTATGATTTTCTTAAAACTAGATATAAGTAAGTTCTGAAAGGACTTTCTCCAAGCCCTTTTGCATCTTGTTGACTTGGAGCCAGGAGGTAAGACTCATTCCTTTCTGAGCCTGATTTGAAAGCATCACTCAGGACTCTGCCGGTTTTAATAATAAAACAGTTATAAAAAGATTCTCTCAATTCACTTAAAAAAATACTCATATCCATTCGAGAAGTGAGAGTCCTTTCCTTGCTGTACTATTCAAATTGCTTCCTTGAAGGGTGATGACTAGAGATCAATGAAATTTTTTTTTTTTTTTACTCACGGAGGGTCTTAACCCTCATGCTTCTAAACTGGTCTGTATGACAAACCATCAGGCAGAGAGATAACAAGAAGTGAGCAAAACCGTTCCGCGGTTTAAGCCGGATAAGCTCACCAAAACACTGGCCTTTCCAAACCAACACTGGTTTTGTAAAACAAAGGTCTGAGTCCTGTAGCCGGCCAAGGAACCCCATCCAAAGAAGGAATCAGGCATCTGCTTTCTGTATTTTCCTCACCAGCCGGTCCACCCTGTTTCCTTACCTAATCTCCATGGCCTGTCTTTGCACAATCATTATGAGCTTATAATAGAAATCGTTTTGTCTGGGTGTAGTGGAAAACACCAGTTTAAACAGGATGTTGGAGATCAGAACGACTGACCCAGAACACGGGCCAGGGCAGACATGAAAGCGCGAGAGTTTTCATTCACCAAGGTTTCCGGGGACCAGCTCTTTCTCAGCCTAAACAGAGTCACGCACGGGCAGGCCCGCGCTCCCACACGGCTCCCGGGGTGGAGGCGATGGCTTTGAACGTCCTGCCGAGCTGCAGCCTCCGTGGACCGCAGCCGTGAGCAGGGCTGGGAGTAATTACCAGTGGAAGAGCGTATTCCTCTGCGAGGCGAGCCCTTCTGCCAGCTACCCCCCGAAAGAGCGTGGGGGAGAGCACCGGCCGCCCCACGCCTACTTGTTTTCTTTCCCTTCAGTGGGACAGTTTCAACTGATTCTGATTACCCTGGCGCCAAATAAATGAAAACACTTCATAGACGTATAATCATCCATCACTGGGAAGAAAGGAAAAATGTTTCATGTTCAGTATGTTTATAAATACACTTAATGAGAAAAGGACAGTGCTGTCTTTCCTCCACGGCATCGCTGCTGCTGTTGACCAGATCGCCCTGCTCTCGGGTTCCGCGCCCCGGAGCCCCCGCCGCGCGGCCCCCGGACAGCTCACCCCGACGGCACGATGGCGCTCAAAGTAAGTCAAGAGAGAGACCGGTTTCTCCAAGGCCACCTTCTGAACTGCAGCCCCGCTGCCCAGACAGGAGAGGGACGTGGAGCCGGGAAGAGGTAAGTGGCTTGTGTGTCAGGACGGTAAAAACCAGCCTTTTTATTCCCCCTCGTCTGGCTTAAGGCAGCCCAGTGAAAGAAGCAGCGCCGTTTCAAAGGAATGGACGATCGTAGGTGCAGAACGCCTGCAGCCCTTGCCTTGGGTTTGGTTTTAAATGACTGGCAGGTGGAACCTCATACAGTGTGTGGGTTTCGTCAATGCCAAGAAGGAGGAGGAAGAAAACGTGTTGTGGGTTTGCCTGTCCCCCTGGTCTACACACAATGTGCAATGCCACTGAAGGTAATTTGGGGTTAGGATTTATATATGCAGTGATAAATCTTTTGGAGAATGAAATCCGGAGCTAACAAATTCTCTCTAATTTCTCTCTCTCTTCCCAGCACGGCCTTTTAATTTGGGGTTCCACATGCTCTCAGTCACCATCAAAGCCCGTGGGCCCCCCCAGGGGCCTTGGTTGCTGACTCAGAGATCTAAAAGCGTAGACGAACAATGCGGGCTGTGCCATACACATATGCAATCAGTTTGGGTCCTCTTTCCCCTAAATGTCATTTCTTGCAATGTGTTAAATATTTGCATTTGTACTTGGCTCATAAGCAGGGCCAGATCCCTGGGGTACGTAAGTGACTCCCAATGAATCATTTATGCAAAATGCATCTCCAGTTTCATCATAGGGGGTGTCACAAAATGGGGAAATCCTTCCATTCAAATACAATTGCCCAGCCCTCTGAATCTTTACCCTCGAATTTCACATCCGCGCATACAGAGGGCCAATTGTATGCACTGAATCAGCCCGTTTCATAAGGAGCTTGAGCATCTGTGGATTTGGTTGTCCATGGGGGCTCCTGGAACCAGTCACCTGTGGATATGAAAGGATGACTGTACTCCAAAGTACACTGTTTTCAATATTATCAAAGATAACTTCTCACTTCAGGAGGGGCCATAAAAATCATCCCACACAGCAATAAAGAGAGAAGGCCCCATCAGGCTGTGACATCACAAAGTCTGGAAGAGAAGAAGTTGTGACTGTATTTTTTTTTTTTTTGAGAGCTTATTAATCCTTCAAGCAGAAACAAATGGAGAAGTTGAGGGTTCTGGGTGCCACCCTCCTTTGGTGAGGGAGCCACCCGGGGCAGGAGGAAATTCTGCACTTCCAGAAGGTGAGGGTTACAGCAGCATACTTAAGACTTTCCTGAATTTCAGGTGAGCTCCCATGACGCCTTGTACACCAGGTAGGACCTTCCCTGATTCTCAGGATGCCTCAGATCCAGTCTTGGAGTAAAGTAAGAAAAACATTGCTTGCAGGGATTTATACAATCTTTGTATGTACTATTCAGAATCTGTCAATTTGATTTAGAATTGCAGGAAGGCTTTCTAACCTCAAATGAAATAACAGGAACGATGAATCATACATACACTGAGATTTATAATTTACGAGACAATCCAGGGTAGATTATTCCATTGGATTTTCATAACAACATTGAGGATCAAGAACATGAGATGACATGACATGTTCACGCCCCAGACCTTGAACCAGCTGCTTCACCCTTTCCTCTCTTCCCACTTCATGACAGCATTCTGGTTCATTTTTATTCATTCTAGTTGTGGCAGATTGATTTCAAAAATAGCCACAGTTCTTCACCCCTCCTTGTACACTTGTCCTTTATAATCTGACTTGCAGTTCTTCCCATCAAGAGATGCAGTCTAGGATAAAGAAGTTGTGGTATATCCATACACAATGGAATACTACTCAGATATAAAGAAGAATAAAATAATGCCATTTGCAGCAACATGGATGGAACTGGTGATTGTCATACTAAGCGAATTAAGCCAGAAAGAGAAAGGAAAATACCATATGATAGCACTTACACATGGAATCTAAAAAAATGATACAAATGAACTTATTTATAAAACCGAGACAGACTCACAGACATAGAAAACAAACTTATGGTCACCAGAGGGGAAAGGGGGTAGAGGGGGATAAATTGGGAGTTTGGGATTTATGGATACTAACTATTATATATAAAATAGATTTTTTTTAAAAAAAAGGTCCTACTGTATGGCACCGGGAACTATATCAATACCTTGTAATAGCCTATAATGAAGAATATATATGTGTGTGTGTGTGTGTGTGTGTTTTTATATATATGTGTGTGTGTGTATATATATATATATATATACATATATATATATATATGAATCACTATGCTGTATACCAGAAATTAACACAACACTGTAACTTGACTACGTACATCAAGTTAAAAAAACAATACAATAAAGAGATGCAGTCTACTTTCCTATCCCTTGAATGGGGCTTGGCCAGGTCACTCGCTTTGGCCAATAGAATGCAGCAAAATTGACAACTCGTCAGTTTCAAGCTTAGACCTGTAGAGGCTATCTGTGTTTTTGCTCACTCTCTGTCACTCTACCTCCATGAGAACCTTCCTGGGCTGGTGTCGGGAGGATGGAGACCACACGGAAGACAGGCCAGTATCCCAGCTGAGGCTGTCCTAGATTAGCCAGCTCCCAACAAGTAAGAGAGCCCAGCCCAGCCCAGTAGAGCTGCCGAACCAACCTGCAGCTGACAGAAGACGCGTGAGTGAGTGAACCTGGACCCAAGAGCAGTAACAAGTGTTCACTGGCAAATGCACTCAGATTGGTGGATGTTTTTAATTCTGTGCGATTGTGGCCATAGGTAACTGACACATTGGTCAACAAAAGGGGATGGGCGCCTACCACTTTCTCAGTTCTAGCCATGATGAGGACATGCCCTTTGCCCTCCAAACATCACAGTCTGTCAGGAAAGAGAAGATGTGGGCATTAAACTCTGTCATCTAGGGTGGGGCACGGTAGTCATTGCGTGAGTGGTTAAAAAGTACCCAAGATATTTGGAAGAAGGAAAGATTTAATGGTCATTTTGAATTACTTCACAGACGATCTAGTTAACTGCTAAATCATCCCCTTCCCTTCTTGCACAAAATCTTAAATGACCTACATGCATCCTACATTTTATAAAGACACGGATATATGCAGGCCCAGGCATGGTCAATTTATATTATCCTTCAAAAACGCTATTTAAATCTCCAAACAGAATATATGACCCCTCTGTAGTATAACTGAACATCTTATAAATAATGCATATTGTGGAGACAAGAAAAGCAATAAAATTTTGGGAACTACCTCCTAACAAACCTCCAAAATTTAGAGAAAATATTTCTACTAACCTCAAGCAAAGGATCCCAGTGCTGGTGCACAAAGTATGTGAAATTAGAATTTCTGTTGAAACAAATCTCCTTTTTTTAAAATCTTAGATGATTCTTGAATTTGGTATAAAAACGAAGAGTAAGGTAACAGCATGGAATACTCAGCAGTATTTTGTAGTGATGACTTGTGCAGAATTTGGAGCCAGACTACCTAGGTTTGAAACGCTGGTTCCCTCACTTTCTACCTGTGTGGCCTTGGAAATTACTTAGTCTTTTTATGCCTCAGTTTTCTCATCTGTAAAATGGGGATAAATATGGGGTTGTGAGAATTAAATGAGTGTAAAGCACTTAACAGGGGGGTCAACCACTAGTATAATTAGTAAACGCTTAATGAATCAAGATGTCACATGTCACATGTCATATTATCATGTAATGTCAAAAACAAATCAAGTGTTTTCCTGTAATTTTTTCATTTTAATTTTTTTTAAAAGGGAGTACTTTTAAGTTATCAAAGATGATTAATTTGACAATTGAAATAAATAAGATCATTCTTTTCCTTTTCTATCCATAAAATGAGGACTTTCCAAGTGAAAAAATGGTCATCAGGGAAGAAAAAAATATTTCTTGTTACTTGTATTATTTTATATCTTTTTAGTCTAGCTCCTTACTTTGGTTGGGATGCAAACTCCATTTGCCCATTATTTATATGAAATGTTAAGTTAATTTGTTTTAGAGTTTAGACTCATTAAAAGATTTTAGAACTTATAAATGCAGAGTCATTTGACAATTAATAAGATATGTGATACATGCAGGAGCCTAGAAAAAGTGCAAATGTGCTCAAGTTTAAGGAATTCCACTCCCCTACTCCTGGACCCCACTGTGCATAATTTCCCAAGTGCAAGTAATGGGGGAAAAAAAGTAGAAGATTGAGCACATTATCCAGAAAGTTCTGGCCAGACACTAATGTAAATCAGAAATATGTTTGCAGTGTTTATCACCTGGATTTTTTGGAAGGAAAACATCAGGAGCAAATAAAACAAACAAACAAACAAACAAAAAATAACATTATCTTCTTCTCCAAAGCAGTCAGACAGCGTCTGTCCGAAGTTCACATCTATAATCTCTATTCTAGACTGCCTTTCTCCAGAACTTAAATGGGACAGGCATTTTTGTCTATTCAGCTCACTCAAACAGTACCTGGCACCCAGAATGTGTTGAATAAATGCTTCTTGAATGGATGGAAAGTTTAGTCCCTAAGCCATGAAATAGAAGATGATGTTTTCAAGTGTCTCTCCCCACCCTCACCTCTCACCCTCCACTTTCTAATGTCCCTTTGTGATTTTTCTGTCAAAACCATACCTGCAGGGGTAAAAAGAGATCCATTTTTCCTTCGAACCGTTGTGCCATGATGTGTTTCCTAGAAGATAAGCTAATTAAGCCCCGCCTCTTTCCCCTATTAAATAGTTGTCCCCACATCTTGCACGGTCTGTACCACTTGTTTACTCAAAAGCAATCAGGAGAGAACCTTCCTAAGTTCCCCATCTTTGGCAGCACTGGAGTCCACTGTCCCAGGACAGAAGCGGGAGGGAGTCCTAGACTCGGAGTCACTGAACCTGGCCGCTGAAAGGGCCCCCAGTGCCACGAGGACGGTTGGACGCCCCATCCTCGGCTGTTTTGCTGTTTACACGTTTGCCGCCTTCCCGCAGTGGTTGGTAATTGCTGGGTTCATTGTGTGCCTTTGGTCTCTCAGGTGTATTTCCTAAGCCAACATAAAAGGAAAATGATAAGGGCCAGCACACGGGGGTGTTTATGTTTTCAGCTCTAGCCAATTGCTTGAGACCAAAAACAAAAGTTAGTGCAGATGTAAGGGTTCAAGATTATGCCGCTGTCTGCAATGGAAACCCACGCCTCTCCTTGCAGGACGTGCCCAGCTCCCAGCTGTCGTCCACCTCCCTGTAGCGGAGCCGCTACCCAGCAATTAGCACGCCCGGGCTCTCCTTTGGAAAAGGAGCGCAGATGAACAATGCCAAGGCGAGTCCTCCTGGACAAGAAAGCAGGTGAGTCCAGCATGGAAAAAACAAGGTAAATGATCTCTTTGGCCATTGTTTCTCTGCTGTTGGACAAACCACTAGCAAGGTGAGCCTGGTATTAAACGTTCCTCCTGGCCATTGAATGGGTTGCAAGAAGAGGGAAATGAAAATCCACTCCAGCCTACCGTGATTGAAGTCTCCCGGAGTGCTCTATTATCTTCTCCTGTACGTGTAAATTTACTCCAAAGCTGCCTCCTTCTTAGGTGATATGTATTCATATCCACATCTTACATCTTGGCCGTCGACGAGGACTGCCAGATAAAATACAGGACACTCAGTTAAATTTGAATGTCAGTTAAACAGTGAGTAATTCTTTATTATAAGTATGTCCCATGCAATATTTGAGACCTTAAATACTCACTCATTTTTTTTCTCTAAAATTCAAAGATAACAATGTATCCTTTTTTGTTTTGTTTTGCTAAAACTGGCAACCGTCCCCTCATTTCATCATGGAAGCGTGTCCTCGGTAGAGATAAACTTGAACTTGAAAGTAAATGATAAGCCAAAAATATGTTACTCCAATAAGGTTAGGGCTTGAAATATAGTGAAATCACTTAATTGTTCCAAATGTTTTCAGTTCATCCTTAAAGAGAGAATGAGAACCATTTATTTGTTGGGTGAGGGATATGAATAATGATGGAAATCTTGGCTTTAAAAAATGTGTATTTTAATAGGTGAAGCGTTCTGAATCTGAAGGAATTCATCACCTCCTTCTCACCACCTTAATAACTAGGTCCTAGGTAGTCCAGGGACCGCACAGCACAGGAAACATAATCGTCAACATGGAGTCATACCTCTATCTTTTATTGTCAGTTTCCATTGGCATCTCTGAAAAGGGTGCACTGGGAGGCATGCCAATTCAAAAAGAATAAAACAATTTAGTCAGCATGTTTCCATGGATCCATCTGTTTGACCTGAGAGCTAGAAGCCTACAAGGCTGTTGGGTGAACCTTTGAGTAGATCCAAGGAAAAGATAAGTATTGTATGGGATTAATCACAAGTGGCAACATATTTATCGTTCAGGCATCAAACAAGATAATCACTGCATATTAAGATGCTGCACCCAAACGATTAATCATTGACTTGTCGTTAAGTCAGTTTCCTACCCTCCATCTGCCCTTTGTGTGGTCTGCTAACTAAGGGAACAGGGAACACTGAAAGATAGTGTTTGGGCTTGCTCACACATTGGTGCCAAGGGAGTGCAGATCATAAAGTGAAATCAGTATTTCAGATTCAAGTGTGTGTGGATGTATGTGTATGTGTGTATAAGAAGGTGTGGGTCTATATAGTTTTTGAAGCAAAATTACAAGCTAACTTATTACAAATAACATATTCCAGAAAAAAATCTTAAATTTTATTTTTCTCAATTTAAGATAGAACTCTAGATTCTTCTATAAGCAGGGAAAAAATATAGAATACCATGTAAGGTGCAGCCAAAGTCAGAAACTTCCTGAAGAATCATTTTTCTGGGTAGTCTTCTGATTTCTTCCAATTATCAGAGAAAAAATAAAGATTCAGTCAGTGCCTATCCAATAATAAGTACTATATTAATTGTGTTGCACATAGAATTAAATGGAACTTCTCCAGAGTCTCAAGCCATAAGATACACAGCACTGACCCAATCACCTAAAGGCAGTAACCTTGCAGGCAGACCGCAGAGATGCTGCGGCTTCAGTTCCAGACCACGGCAATAAATTAAAAGTCACAATAAAGTGAGTCACCTGAATTTTTTGTTTTCCTAATATGTATTTAAAAGTAATGCTTACCCTATACGGTAATCTGTTAAGTGTAAAACAGCTCTATGCCTAAAAAAACAATGTACATACCCTAACTAAAAATACTTTATTGCTAAAAAATGCTAACGAGCATCTGAGCCTTCAGAGAGTCGTAAAGGTTTTGCAAGAGTAACATCAAAGATCACCGATCACAGATCACCATAACGAACGTAATAATAGGTTTGAAAGATGGTGAGAATCACTGAA
The DNA here is from genome assembly GCF_048564905.1 of Vicugna pacos. NCBI lineage: Eukaryota > Metazoa > Chordata > Mammalia > Artiodactyla > Camelidae > Vicugna > Vicugna pacos. The sequence continues at coordinate 115,717,283 of NC_132987.1, read as the reverse complement.
ACGTGACACAGAGACACAAAGTGAGCAAATGCTGTTGGAAAAATGGTGCCTTTTTAGACTTGCTGGACACAGAGTTGCCTCAAACTTTCAGTTTGTGCAAAACTGAAATATCTAATAAGTGCACTCAGTGGAAGCACAGTACAGTGAGGTATGTCTGTATAAATCTGGGATGTATTTATTTTAAACCGGCTAACCCAGCATTGCTAAGGGAGATAAACAATCATAAATGAATAAATCCCACTGCTACCCACCCTGAAGCTTTGTGAACCGACACACAAGAGTCCCACCATGGATATAGTCAGCTATTTCGGACACAAAGAGCTCACTGGATCCAATCATAAAAACCAATTGATTTTTCTTTATTGTGGTAAAATATACATATTTATCATTTTAACCATTCAAAAGTGTACACTTCAGTGGTATAACCAACTTAGATACACTTGGACAAACATAAACATGTAATAATTAATTTTATGTAAGCTTTTTATTCGAGCAAAGGAGGAGCTGCTTGTCTGCAGACCAGCAAAATTGGACGTCACTTTTCTGTTTAGTCTGAAGAGGGAAAAGATCTCAAGTGGCTCCTTCTTGTGAAATCTATTGACCTTTCATTGTTTTTTGCTTTTCTGATCTCTCTCTTTTTAGCATCTAACTCTATTTCCCACCCATCCTTTGAAAGCTCTTCCTCCCTTGGCTTACACCAAGCTTCCTATTTCTCTGTTTTACTTCTCTCACCACCCTTCCATGGACTCCTGCCTCCTTCCACTCCCTTCCTGTATGGATTCCCCATCTTCAGCTTTTCTATTTTCTTTCACTTTGAAAATTAATGATTCTGCTTGTTATCTCAGCCAGCAGCTCAGTGCAGCTGCCTCTTCCACAACAAAAACCACTGCCACACTAATGAAATTTTACAAACCACCCCCTAAACTATGGTTTCTAACAACCACTGTGTGTTACTGCTAACACATTTATGGGAAATCTGGGCAATTCTGCTGGTCATGGTTGGGTCTGGCTGGTCAGTTCTTCTGGGTTAGGCTTGTTAAGTGTCTGAGGGTCAGCTGGCTACTGGCTAATGTAGGGTGGCCTCAACTGGGACAATGACAGTCTTCCATGTATCTCACCCTCCAGTGCACCTGCCTAGGTACATTCAAGGATGCAAGCATTTTCCTAAGCCTCTGCTTCCATCAAGTTGGTTATTGTCCCATTGGCCAAAGCAAATCATAAGGCTGAGCTCAGGGTCAGAATGGGAGTAGACCACAGTTACAGGGCAAAATGTGCGGTTATAGGAGGAATGAAAACTGAGGCTGTTAATGCAGCCGGCCTAGCACAGTCCTGTTGCCCTGCATCCACACTACCCATAGCCTTAGTCAAGATGCTTGCTACCCTGTAGCTGAAGTGTCCCAGCCTGATTCCCCCACCTCCTGTCTTAATACAGCCTCATCTATCCATCTATCCATCTGTCTGTCCATCAGTCCACTCATTCATTCATTCAGAAAGTTTCTACACCCCAAGCACAGTGATAGATGCTGGAGGCACAATAATGACCAACCATAGCCAAGACCCTGCTCTCAAGAGTTAGCAGATGAACCAAATAACCAGAGGTACCACTGCCAGATCAATTTGCTGAAATCTCCAATTCCATCCCATCACTTTCCTGGTCTAAAGCTTTTGATGGCTCCCCACCATGTAAAGAACAAAAGCAAATTCCTTATCCTGGCCTTTGAGGTCCTCCTGTACTTGGCACAAGCTTTTTCTTTCTAAATGGGTCCTTCTCTGATCCCCATCGTCGACTCTTCTCTTCCTGCCAGCCTGGGCTGCTTACTATCTCCCAAGCAGATGAGTTTATTTCTGATCTGCCTTTGGCCTCAGAGCTCTGCCCCATCTGTCCTTTTATCTGTCAAAAATGTACGTGTCCAGTGAAACAAAACGAAATGCATATCTGCCAAGGTCCAGCTCAGGACTCCACTATTCTGTGCTTACAGACTTCTCAGTCACACAATTTCTCACGGACTCAGACGCCACCCTCTGCCCAGCCCATGGTCTCTGATCAGTTTTGTGAGCCCAGGGTCTGAGCTAGGGTGAGACGGAGAGGCCCCTAGAGTGCAAAATGTAAGGAGGCGCTCACTCTAAGGGTCATGCACCACCAGAGTCAGTGCTTCCTTACATATTGCATCCTAGGAGCCTCACTCCACTCTCCTCAGTCTCAGCCCTGGCCAGACCTGTCATTTTGATATTTGTTATTCATTTCATTTCTTATGTGAATGGTTCATAGGATTGTAAACCTTCTTCTGAACACAACCAAGTCGACCTCGCCTGAGGTTGGGAAATACTCAGTGAAGTAACTGAGTTGCAGGTTACTCAGGGAGAGTGGAGTGTTCCCGATCTTTGGGGAAGCCCAGAGACAAGACTGGAAGAGACAAAGAATGAAGAGGATAAAGGAGGAATTGGAGAATTCTGCCAAAGATTAAGATGAGTGAATCCATGTTGTGATAACAAGAATTAAAGGAAAGCAACACTGCTATGAAATACAGGATATTGGTCCTTATGCCTACATTAATATAATTGTCTGTGAAAAAACTTTCAGGGAACATGCACTTTACCAAATTTTGCTGTGATATAGGACATCCTTGAGAGATGTGCCGCTCACTGGAGGCAGAGAAGCAGAAAAATCATGAGCCTGAGCAGGGTGATGGGGGCGGGTGGGACCCATATGTAAATTCATACAGTTGGAAATAGCTCACATAGATGGAGAGACCTGAATTTTTGAGTGAGGATAAAGCTAAATACATACACACACACATACATACGTTCATGGCTGTGGCCATGTCCAAGGTAGGGGACAGAGAGAAAGGAGGCCCATCATGTCATGGAAATGTTGTCATTTAAAAAGACCAGTCAGAAGGGCAGTGATGGATTCCTTAACAAAGACAAAGGCACAGCAGGAAAAGGTTAAAGTTCGCCTGCAAAATTTGGCAAAGTGTATATTCTCTGAAAGTCTTTTCGTTGGCAATGATATTAATGTAGACATAAGGAACAATGTTCTCAAGGACCTCAATATTTTTTTGAGAGTCCCAGATGATTTGGGTAAAATTCCAAGCCTTTCAACATTCATTAGATTGATTTTCTGAAACCTCTTAACGTCCGTTGAACAACTGCTCTGCATTTCAGTAAGTCCTGGAGTCCCAGTTCACACCAAGTGGTCCATGCAGGCAAAATCTAATGTCTTGAGTCTCCATTTTCAATATAAATTTGAGAAATGTCAACAAGCATTGGTCACATCCGAAAAAGCACAGAGAAACAAACTAAGGATAGGACCTCTGTAATAATCAAAGGCCATTAAAGCTCTAATGTGTCCTGCAAGCAAAGATCATTGATTGCCCTCTGATGATGGAAACCCAAATGAATGCTCTTCCATTTTACCTCTCAGTAGTCCTTTAGTTCCACTAATGCTTGCCAGTCCTCGAAACCTCCTTATCCTGCAAAGAATATTATCTCAGATAGAAGTATTATGTAGGAAACTGTCTTCAATAAAATCTCCATATGCATATGTATCTCCAGAGACCCCGGGTCCCAGCGGGGATGTTGGGTGACTGGTCACACACAGGCAGCCCAGAGGCTGAGGCAGCCAAGCAGCTGGGGCGGTATAAGGTGACACCTTGGTTTCTTTTTTCTGCTTTGAATAAACTAAAGACTTGAGAAGAAGATGAAATCAGAACAGAACATGAACAAGGTCTTTCTTCTGCTCTCCTCCCAGAAATCCAGCCAGTGTCCAAACTGGCAGCAGTTAGGGAGGGAATTTAAGAAGGAGGAAATGAAAACACCCACCGCAGATCTGAAGAGTGATATTCTGTCCTCTCAGCAGAGTTGATACTTTTACATTTTGACATGCTGTGGTTCTGTAAGAATTCGCAGCATGCATCTGTAGGGCTGAATGATTTTATTCCAAAAGAACATTCGATTCAGTAATTAAGGGATAAACACTGAGGACTTCTCCAGCGTCAACTGTGGAGGACATTTTCAAGTCCTCCCTACCCAGACCTCTCATTTAGGGTCCTCATGCCATGTCTTGGTGACACCTGGCAAGTGCAAGTATTTAAATCCACATGTTGCATTTTTCCATATTGAAATGTCAACCACAAGTCTCCTTCTTGTTCCATTCAAAACCACTTTGCATAGTCCAAAAATTACTGATGCTCCCAGCACCCCAGTGAAAAAGGTACTATTATGTTTCAGTTTCTAAAGAGTCATGTGGAAGTTTGTTAATTTGCCTACCACAAGGAAAACGGGTGGCAACGACAATAAAAGTCCGAAGTTCCTGAAGCCGGGAGCTTTGTTCCGACCGGGGATCCACATTGTTCTTTGCTGCACAAACTGCATTATTGAATTCCATGCCCTCTAACCAATGTCAGAATTCTGGCTTCTCTAACTCAGAGTAATTTTGGTTTCCTCATTTCCCTTAGCTTTCCCTGCCTGGATCTCGTGCTAAAATTAACCTCAAGGTTTGGAGGAACTGGCAAGTTCAGTACCAACTCGAAATGTTTTCCATCATTTGACCAAACCTCGAATACTGAACATTTCTAACATTCAAAGAGGGTTTGTTTAAGTTTTTCAGCTTTATCCTCCCGGTTTCAAATGGCACCAGAAGCAGAAGGGCCAAAATGCTGTAAGAAGAAACTATTCCAAACAAGATTGTTGGCCCGAGGCAGGTCTGAGAGGATCCAGATGCATCTGAAAGAAGTAGCCATACTGCCGGGTGTCTGTGTCAACGGGGCCTCTGGACTCGGGAAGGCTTGGCTGTTACAAGAGGGTACAGTGTCAGGCTGGGTCCCTTCTCCTGGGGACCAGATCACAGGGAGTGACATCAGCAAGCCTGTGGCTAGAGAGCCGTGGCAGGTAACCAGTGAGGGGAGGGCGAGCCCACTCTGGGACTCCTGAGGCCACCTGCCGCGCTGCCACATGAACACGCACTAGGCGTCTGGAAGAACTCACAGGATGACTGTGTTTCCAAACTGCAAACGAGGTGAAAACTGAGAGTTTGATGCCCCTGGAGGAAAAAGCCTTCTGTTTGCATGTGAGTGGCCAGCAGCTTGGCAGAGGGAGCTCACGGGGACTCCTATATAAACACGAGCCAAACCCAGCACTTGAGTCGAAAGGTCTGAATGACAATCCAAGGGTGCTCTTGGAGGACATGAGCCACGCCTCTTGGGAGTTTCTGCTGTCTAGCAACACCCAGAGCTTATAAAATCGTTCCAAGGTAATAAGGTAGAGAAGTCAGAGCTTTCAGAAAGTTCGAAGGAAAAAAGCGATGTCAAAGAATGGAGAAAAATGATCAAATGCTTTCTTTACCAAATTCCTACATACACGCCACTTCCCTCCAACCAACGCTTCTCAAACTTCACTGTATGTAAGAATCACCTGGTTGATCTTGTAGGCCCAGGTGGAGCCCGAGATTCTGATTCCTAACAAGTTCAAGTTCCTCGTGTGACGTCCACGCTGCTGGCACACAGGCCGATCTTGGCGCAGCAACGCAGTTTAAACTGTTACATCTGAAACAATGATCATTAAACAGCTTTTTATACCACGAGACAGGTTTTATTTGATGGGCTGGTTTCAATGCCTTTTGTGTGTGTGTGTGTGAAATCCTATTTCCCCATTGAACTATACATCTTTATCTAGGGAAGTTTAAGAAATAAATACCAAAATTCTTGCCTGACTATAAAATAGTATCTTAAATGTGAATCATCCTTTCATCCAGAGAAGTGAGGGTTTGGCACCTCAGACAGATGTGCCCGACTGTGGACACCATCATGAAAGTCCAGGACAGAAAACCTTTCACATTTGGGCCTGCCGAGCTCCCTGGTTATTTTAAAACTCTGGATCTGCCAAGAGCAGATTATATTCATTCCATGAAGCTCTGACGTCTGTGTCCCAGTTTAAAAATCATCATTGAAGTCATTGCCGGCATGGCATGGAAGTTTCTGGATAGCACCTCTGTTGGACCACAAAGATTTAGAAAATAATGGAAATGTGTGTTATGGAGAGAGAATTTAGCAGCCTTGTCTTCCTGGAATTTTAGACGATCTACAGTTTAGGGGGACCTCCTCTGCCTCCATTTTCTGGCCAGAGAATCTTTTTAACAATAAACACGTTCAGAGACAGTGTGTGTGTGGTAATCATGTCATGAAAAACCTCGTGGACTGGACTGGACTACACACAGAAGTCTGTATGTTAATTACGGGGTTACACAAATACGCATCTTGCCGCCTTTGCTGGTATTTTTACAGAGCCATTAAAAGTGACACCTGAGCATATCTGCCCCCTAATAGAAGCTGGAGCCAACGTGAGTGAGGATGAGAACCGCCACCCAATTACTTGGCAAAGACACAGTCGCTGCCACCGCCTGGGTTACGATTCCCAAGCGCGCAGCCCAGAGTCTGAGTCACTTGTAGGAAGGAGGCACGGGGGGTGGGTCAGCGCACAGACAAAGAATCCTGCGCAGTTCTAGCTGAGATAGGGTTGAAGATCTCTCTGGGTGGTTCACGGATGACACACGTGTCCTTTCGTCTTGGGCCCCAAAGGAAGTGGTAAGGCCAAGTTCATCAGCGGCCGGCTGAGTCTTTATTATTGGCAGGACTTGGAAGATGCCCAGAAGAACTCCAACTGTTGCCTCACCAAGCTGGGAAGTTCTGCTGGGGCTCTTGTGGCAAACCACCCAGGGTAAGGCAGCCCAGGGCCAGCATGCAGGCCTTCGGACTCTGCCCCCTGGTGCCCCGCTGAAACCCCAGCGCCCATGGTTACAGATGATTACAAAACACCGCGAGACCTCAGCAAACATATGCCTTACCGTCATCTTGACCTGTGCCAGGAAGACCCCACTGGGAAAGATGCATATTCCACTCCAGCTAGGCCCGCAGAGAAAAGCCAAGAATTTGGGCCTTTGAGCTGACACACCCTGACCCTCCCCTCAAGCATCTGGACACCGAAGGCTAAAAGCATCTGGGGAGTTTCTAACATGAAATATCCAAGGGATTTAGCTGCATCACCACTTGAATTTCGCAGTCATTATTAAATCTGTGTTGACTCTGAAGTGGCAGCAGCCTGTTACAGCACAGAGCTCCAAAGAGCCTTGCAGGGAGTATTAAGTACAGAAGAGAGAAAATAGGTCTTGATACAGGGCTTAACCAGACTTGACTTTATCAGGGAGCGCAGCAACATCCTGTTAATTATCTTAACAAGGGATTTGCACCGAGAGGTCTCTGCAACACGCGCTACATTGAGAGCTTCATAAACTTCATACAAGAAATACACACATTATTATTCTCTTAAATATTAATAAGGTGTCAACATTTGGCAGGCTAACTTCACACAAGTCTGGGAGAAAGCCGGCTCTTGAGTTTCAATTCCTGCTTTAGTCAAAACAGGAGTAAGTAAAAATCATGCCTATTCTTTTCAGAAGCCCCGCTCCACTGCCCGTGAACATGTTATCACTGGTGTGTGAGGCAAAGCCCGAGGGGGTGCCCTGATAGCACCGACTTTACAAAGTGCCTTTGCTGGCTGTCACAGTGTCATGGACACAGCTTGGAATCCAGGCTTGGCATTTGAAAACTGCTCGTCTTACACAGTGTGTCTCTCTTTTTTTCTTTTCGAATGATTTTTTTTTTTACTTAAATAAAACAAATTCATTTGGTCCTCTCTTCAAAATTACAATTTGTTGAATAGTCTGTAATAAAATATTCAGAACTTTCCCCAAAAAGCATTTTCCTTGGGAGCATTGATGGTGTCATTTTCTTTCCTCGAACAAACATTTTTTTTAATTAAAGTATAGTCAGTTTACAATGTTGTGTCAGTTTCTGGTGTACAGTATCATGCTTCAGTCATACACATACATGCATGTGTTTTCAGATTCTTTTTCATTATAGCTTACTATAAGATACTGAAGTATACTTCCCTGTGCTGTACAGTAGAAACTTGGTGTTTATTTTTTATATACAGTAGTTAGTATCTGTAAACCTCGAACTCCCAATTTGTCCCTTCCCACCCCCTTTCACAGTGTCTTGAATGTGTGCATTGAAACTGTACAGAGGGCTGTGGAGAATGTACATAGAGGGCAGCAAAAGAAATAAAGTAATTAAGGGGGAAAGAGAGTGTTTATTTTCGAACTCCAAAATGAACACTACTTTGTTTGTTAGCAGGTAAAACCTATAGACAGGAAAATTAAATAAGTATGCGTGCTCCATGTGCTAGCCCACATGCAGAGCTAGCCCATTTTTCGCACTCCCAAGTAGGCATGTCTTTTTCCTAAGGTAGAGGATCAGCTACATAATTCTCCTGAGTCAACCCCATGGGAAGGGGAGAAGCGTCCCCTCTGGTCCCTCTACCTGTAATGAAGTCGTCTTCTGTTTTTTTAATTGAAGTATAGTTGATATACAATGTTGTGTTAATTTCTGACGTACAGCAGAGTGGTTCATTTTTCCCTATACATGTATATGTTCATTTTCATATTCTTTTTCATTGTACTAACTGCTATATGTAAAATAGATAAGCAACAAGGTCCTACTGAATAGCACAGGGAAGTACATTCAGTACCTTGTAATAGCCTATAATGACGTCTTCTTAACGCATTCAAAGTGCATTTCCAGTAGTGCCGGGCAGAGTTTTACCTGCAGGTGTGAATTAGCCCGTTGATGTGAATTGAACTAGACAAAAGGGATACAGGATCTTTCCCGGGTGAAAATAAAAAGTTAACAGTTGCAAGGTATCTTTGAGCCCAAAGACAGAATCTCTCTTTTCTTTGTTTTCCTTTAGCTTCCTCATTTCAACGTGTGTGTGTGAGAGAGAGAGGGTACATGAATTTATCTCTTTATTGAGAAGATGTTAGGAGGAACAAAACCACATCATTTGGGTTTTATTAAAATGGGCTTTTGGTCACAAAATTAAAATGATGCTTTCCTTTTCTCAGGCTTTAAAATACCAGCAAGTTGCTAGACCCTTTCAGGGGTCAGACTCTCGTCAAAGCATTTCCTTTTGTTTTGCTTTTCCTTTTATAGTTTCACTGCTGGGATGGTCTTTACCAAGGGCTGAATGCTCCGGAGCCCATGCCCAGTGTCTTAAACGATGGGTTCCACATCCTGTCTGAGCAGCCGCCTGATGCCAGGGTTTGAATTACTATTGAATAAGCAGCAATGAAATTTTTATCAAAATCGTCAGGCATCCCTAAAACCACAAATAACAACAGCAGGACTTAAGTTGTACCAAATCAGCAAAGCCCATGGATATAATAAGAGACTGAGTCACCTTTTCTCCAGTCCCGCTCTTGCAAAGTCTCCTCAGCTATTTTCTTGCACAGCCTTGGGGGAGGGCAGGTGGAGGGAAGGAAGGGCATTGCTCAGAAAGTTAGAGGGAAAAAAAAAAGAAAAAGAAATTGACATCACTGGAGTCACGTGATTGGCAGGAACCAATGAAGATGGGCGGAGGAAAGGGGAACAGTTAAATTTGTAATTTGGGTTGTGTGAAAACTTCTTTGGGCCTCATAAACAACCACAGAACCACAAGTTGGGTAGCCTGGCAGTGTCAGAAGTCTGAGCCCGGCATAGTGGTCAGCACGCAGGACGAATCACACTGACTGCAAACCACAGGGTTTCGCAGAGCGCTGAACATCACCAACCCACAGCCAAGACGCCGCTTTTTTTTTTTTAATCTTTAACAATTTGAATATTTATCTTCGCAAAGGTACATTTTTTTTCATAGGGCTTGGGGAGCCCCAGAGGTGTCGAGGAGGGGGGTAAAAAAGGAGATGTAGGGAACCATGGTTGGGGGTGAGGTTAGATGGGTTAAAATGGTGACCTTTCTGGGTTTTTGCTCTTAAGGTAAAAGAAATCATTGAACCCCCCGCCTTCAGAAGAGGGTGCCTTTTCAGGAGGAAGCTATGGCTTCAGACAGCATATTTGAGTCATTTCCTTCATACCCACAGTGCTTCATGAGAGGTGAGTACACTCTGGGCTTTTAATATCTACTTTTGCTCAGCTTTGCAGAGAATGAAATGACAGCCTGTTGTAACTTGGTGCAGACAGCCCCGGCCGATCCCCTGTCTGTTTTGTGGGAGGAATTCAAACTCAGGCGTATGATTACAAGGCTATTGGATTACTTATTCATCAGGCGGTCGCTCTTCAGAAATGTTTTAATAAATACTTAGTTGAGCTGTGGAAGTGTTCAGTCGGCGTGTGAGAACTTTGTCAAGTGCAAGTAAGTTGGGCTGGCCCTGATTAAAGTCCTTGAGGTGATATAGCTTGCATGAAGCTCTCTGGGGTTTCTTCCGTTGCCCCTTGCCCGGAATGACTGTGACTGAGCTGTCCTGCACCCGGCGTGCTGTGTGGCCCGCACGCCAGCCTTCCCCCCTCCGGGCAACAGCGGGGAAAAGGCAGAGCTGGCCAGGAGGGCCGGTGCCAGTGTGGGGCGGAGGTGGAGGTAGGCTCCCCAAGCCGCACGGGACCAGCCCCGGCGGGGACAGCAGGGACAAAGTAACAAGTCAGCTGTCTCCAAAAGGCAGAGAGCACGGTAGCCGGGCATACTTGTCTAGGTTGAAAGCCCCTGGATGGGGCAATGCTGGGTAATTCCTTGCTGCCTCAGTGCAGAGAGGCAGCCAGCATCTTTCAAGAGAGGAAAAAAAGCAGAGCACAGAGGTCCATTTCGCCAAGAGCAACGAAGATGTTTCCTAAACTAAGCGTTTGCGGCAGCTGAAGTGACCCGATCACATGTTCCCTAATAGGGGCAGCTCGTGTGGAGTACCTGTCTGCATTTTTGCAATCAGCCTCTTGAAATATACAAAGCTGTCGTTGACCTCTGAGTGTGTGCGTACCTGTGTGTGCATGTGCGTTCTGGGTCTCCTTGGTGGCAAAATGGGGCCGTGCTTTAACCAACAAAAATCATAACCGGGAGATGTCACAGCGGCATTACCATGTGTCGGGCAAGCACCCTGACCAGGGCCTGCACAGTGTGGCTTGATGGTTTGGCAGAGCTGGGATAAAGCGGGATGGATGAGACGGGGGAACAATTAATTTTCTGGCGACAAACTCGAACTTGTGCATGCACCCAAGTAGTATCTGTGACTCATTATGTATCCACACGGCCAAGTGCGCCAAGGAACGCGGAGGCCTGCCAGCCACTCTGTCACAACAAAGGCTATTGTGGATGCACGGAGCCTTGATGTTTCCGGGTCTCTGAAATTTAAACACTTGGCAAGCTGCGCGCGCGCGTGTGTGTGTGTGTGTGTGTATGTTGGGAAGGGGAGGGGGAAGATTTCAGGAGAAGGGCAAGAAAGCAAGTCATTAACCGATTCAAAGCTTCAAATTAAAGGGTTTTCAAGTGCTTCTTTACTGGCAGCTGAGGAAATTTTAGTGAAGTTGAATCATGCGGTGGGTATGAGTCACACATCCTCGCGGCCGGGGCTCCTGCGACAGAAACGCGGCCGCTGCTGAGAAGCTGTGAGCCTCCCGCTGCATTTCCTCTGGGCCACTAACAAGCAAAGGAAGCAATATCTGTAGAATAACAGAAAAAAAATGATCTTCCTGCCTTTCCTCTGCTTTCAATGCGTCCTCCAGACAATGATTATTTCCTATTTTATCAACTCAGGAAGGCAGATCCAGGAAATTTTTCAACATTCCACTGGATCATGGTTGGGATTTCAGTGTGTGGTGCTGGCCTGCCTTCTGTCCTTTCTGGTGGGACAGCAAAGATAGTGAGGGGACCCGGTGACCCGCACAGATGCCGGGAAAGAGGAGCCTGGCCCCGGCCCCAGCCCCACAGCCCCCGTGTCCCCTGGACTGGCACCGACCTGCCCCAGGTTATGAACAGTGAGTTTTCAAGGGGGCAGAGTGGAGAGCACCCTAGGACTCCAACCAGGACTCATAAGGGCTCACAGAAGAAGGTCTTTTCACTCCTTCCTCTCAGTAAAAGGAACTTGGGGCCTTTCATAATCTCTAACTCAAGAATATAATATTGAGATTTAATTTCAGAGACTCAAAGGGACATCTTGGCCATTTCAGGGCTAATTTTATCATGGTGATTGGTCAGTCTGAGGGTTTGAACTGTCTGGGTTAGCTGTCCGTACCACTTCTTGGAGCTGGACAGGTGGCCAAACATCCTGGCCTTTGGTACTGTGTGGACACTGCCTTAGGGCGTGATGCTGGAAGTCACCCTTCTCTCTTACAAAGTGTTCTCAGAGTTGGTACCCCAGGTTCCGCAGCCCGGCTGTCAGCGATGCTCAGCACTGGGGTCTTTTCTCACTGCCTGTAGTTTACAGCATGCGTTCCCTCGGCAGCTGCGCCCCCCCCACCCCGCAAGCTGGGGGCGGAGGAGGGGCACAGGGGGCGCAGCAGCGGGGAGGGGGACCTTGTTTTCCTCCTGGGATGGTACTCTGTCAGTGCGGGCAATTCTCACTGGAGGAAACCCGTAACTCATTTTTTAGCAAGATACCCAAGTGGAAATTGAGGAGAAAGAGAGGTGGGGGACCAAGCAAAGCGTCGTTCCTTCTGAGCGACAGGCAAGCGAGAGTCTGAGAGCCTGGCATGCAAAACAAATGTGGTCTACCACAGAGAACGCCGCTCTTTGCCACCCCACCGCACCAGGCTCTCGCTTCACGTGCAAGAAGATGAGGTATGATTGAAATTCCCTGGAATGGTCGCACAGGCTTCACAGCGCCAAGTCCTTGCAGAACCCGAGCTCAGGTTCCCCGGCCAGGTCCAGCGTGCGCGCCCTGGGAGCTGCAGGCGGCCTGAAGAGGAAGCGCGCGTGCACATGTCTGCAGGGCGCCGCAGGTAGCCTTGTTCTTAGAAGTGGCTTAGTGGTCTGTGCGAAGCCTGACTGCTAATGCGCCTCCGAGTTCCTAGAACCACAGGTAAAAATCTCAGCGAGGCTGACTTGCCGCCGTCTTCGCGAGGCATCTTTGAAAGGGCATCGCGGCATCCGAGGCTGAGTGCGTGAAGCATGCTTCTCTGGGAGCCTCAGTTTGCCACTTTTTTCAGAGAACGATTTAGGAAGACATTTCTGGCTCTGCTAAAGATTTAAGATCACAGAGAGCCATCGACTCCACTAGGGACCAGACCCAGTGTGAGTTCTGTATTATTTTGCGGCCCTAACAAAGGACCGCAGACTGAGTGGCTTAAACAACAGGATGTATTGTCTCATGATTCTGGAGGCCAGAAATCTCATTGCAAATCCTGGTGGAGCGTTTCGTTTTTTTATTTATTATTTTTTTTTTTTTTTGGCTAGTAGGTGGCTGTCCTCTCCCTGTTTCTTCATGTGGTCCTCCCTTTGTACATGTCTGTATCCCAGTGTCCCCTTCTTATAAGGAAACCAGTCAGACTGGATTAGGGCTCACCCTAATGATCTCATTTAATCTTATTCATCTCTGTAAAGACCCAGTCTCCCAACACTGTCACATTCTGAAATACTACAAGTTAGGATTTCAGTATATGAATTTGGGGAGCACATGATTCAATTCATAACAGATCGTCTTAGCAAGCCTGACTCTCTTTGACCCACAAAGGACCTGGACTTTTCCTAAGTGCTCTCCTGGATGTGGAAGAATCAGTGCCCAGCTCCTTCATGTGAGATGGAGTTCTGTATTCTGAAACTGCCACACATTTTGAAACTAAGAAAAAAAAATGTGCTAAAATCTATCTAAACTCAAAATCATCCCATTTGCCTGTTAAGTCCCTTTGCATGCTAAGAAACCTTTTAAAAATGACAAGGCAATTTTGAAATGTTGAAGCTTGAAAAGAGCAAAACCCATCCCCTAAAGATGCCATCTCCTTGGTTCTGCTTTTCCAGTCAAGGGCGGGGACCATCCCTGTAACTCCCTCCCACGACACACTCCATCAGTGGGGGTGGGGCACAGGCCGCAGGAGGCCCTGCACCTGCTCATAGTGAGTCGCCAGGAACAGAAGCAACTTCAGAAACAGCCACTGAGCCAGGATCTAAATGGCAAGAAGTCATTGCCAAGCTTTTGGAAGCAAGTTCGTGGCCAGGAGATTTCTCTCTTCTCTTGAAGTCGATCTGAAATGTGCACCCTGAAAAGACCTGCCCCTTGACTGAGAAACAAGTGATGTTGGGGGCAAAGGGAGGCTCCGTGGCCACTGCACATGCAGAATTGAATAGAGAAGGGCTTGAGGGGCGCCGGTCCCGGGGACAGAGCCCAGGAGTTTGTAAGAACAGCCACAACCAGAAAAGCAAAGGGGCAGGATGCTGAACACACCGACTTAGTACAGTGTTGCCGTGTTCTTTCTTTTCCGTTTTTCTGGCTTTGGCCAAATAGCACAAAGCAGCTTCTCTCTTGAGCCTCAGTTTCCTCATCTATAAAACGAGGGTGGTAGCGGTACCCGTTGTGAAGGCAGCTGAGAGGGATGAATTAAACAACCATGTAAAGTGCTTAGTGCAGTCATGGAAAACGGGCAGTTAATGTCAGCTGTGGCTATTGATGTCCAGTTTTCTAACAGCACACTGAGTCCAAGCTGTCCAGTCTCAGAAAGGAGAGGTCCCGATACCCTGAGGGATGTGGGAAACACTCCTTGGAGACAGAGACCCAGGGTTGGGGAGGAGATGGTGTGGAGGGTGGGAACCAAGAGGAGAGGGAAGGGGGGTCTAAGTGGGGAGTCCAGCCTGGGCAAAGGTGGGGTGGTGGGGCCCCAGTGGGCTGTGGGAGGTGGTAGTAAATCAGCCCACCTCTTCAACTCCACGTCACCCTTGCTTCATTTGTAAGTACCCATAAAGAGGACAGAGGGAGAGCAAGGACCCTTGATGTAACTCAGCAAGTTTATCTTTTCAATATCGAGACTAGTCAGGACATCTGTCCCAGGAATCTTGGCAGGACTGTCTCCTCCTTGAGAGCCCTGGGGTTGCCTTATTCTCCTGAAGGCCCTTCTTAATGAAAAAGCCGTGTCTCCCAGGGGACCCCCACAGGATCCCTGGCTCTGTGCTTCTGATGATGCTCTGACCACGCATTTGTCCAAACCCAGGACGGAAGGCATCTATCTTAGCTGCTTGTCCTGCTGGGGGCGGGAGTGGAGGCTGCACAGGAAACTCAAGCAAATTTTCAGTTTCTCAGGTAACTTCCTAGTGACCTAGATGAGTCATGAGATGTCTCTGTGTCTCGTTTGAGTTCTGCAAAAGGGAGTAATAATGTTCTAGATGTGCTTGCCTCTTAATGACAGAGTTCCTGTTCGAAATCTTTGAATGTGTGAGAGAGAGGTACAGTAAAATGCATCAAAAATTGTCTTAGTCTGAAGAAACTATTTTTTTAAATTATTTTATTTTCTGGTGGGGAATAGTGATTCTACCATTTCACACATGGCCAGCATTTTCCCATATTATCTTAAAAACAACTTTTCTTTAACTCCCATTCTTCAAAGAACTCTCCAGAAGCCGTGTTGGTGCCAGAACAGATCTTAAAACCTACAAAACACTTTTTCTGAAGCTTGTATTCCTTTGAGCTTCCCCATCCTTTCCCCTTGGGGCCACCAGTCCTCTGCATCAGCCTGTTTGCTGAATAAAGTGCACCTCAAGTGATGTGTCTGTCTTGGCCTATTTTTCCCCAAAAAAGTATGATGTCCCAGAGTGATAGGAAGGGAGCATTTCCTTTAAGAGCTTTGCAGACTGTGAACATAATTAGGAGGTGCTTTCAGAGAACTCGCGGTGATTCCTGCACACAACACAGTTTAAAACTTCATGTAATATTTGGCATGCTGGCAAAGTAAGGGGAACACTCCTCTGGATGGTCCAGACATCCCTCCCTGCTGGAGGGACATCCTCTCATCCTCTCTTAGCTACCTGAATCTCTCTCTCTCCCCAAATCTTTCTTCTGCTTCCCCTCTGCTCTCCTGATGACATTGAGTGATGCCAGAGAAGGGACAGAAAGAACTCAGAGGAAAAATAAACCTTGCATCCAACAGGCGACTGAAATGATGTGTTTTCTTACCATGAGATGAAGAGCAAAAAGCTCCTGCTAGGGTTTACCAGTGGGAGCTTTGTTTGGCTGCACCTGAAGGGAAATCTGACTACAGCAGCTCAAGCAGCCAGGCATCGGTCTGGTGCATACAGTAGGGAGTTTCAGAGTGAGTGGTCCAGGGCCAGTACAGTGTGGCCAGGATGCTCCTGTGTGCTGGCCGCACTGTGAGTTGGCCTGCATCTCAGATCTGTCCAGGCAGAAAGGAGAAGGTGGACTTCAAACCCGTCAGCTTGTGGTGCTCCATCTTTTTTATTCAGGAAAGGATGCCCTTCTCTACAAACTCCTCCTTTACTCCCCCTCTGGCTGCCAGCCAGCAAAGGGGAAGGAAACAGAGAGAAGGTGGCTGGGAATGGATGTCATGCTAGCGAAGACTGGTCCCAGGCAGATATCCTGGTTTTTCCCAGTGATGTCTCGTCTCGTATGTCTTCCACGTCAGCAGTGCTTTGAAAATATACACAGGGGAACTCTGAGTTCTTCCTTCAGTCCTTCTTGGAAGTTGCAGGTGGATGCTGGGGAGTGGGGGAGGGTGCTATTTATTCCTGATTTACTGAAGGCAAAACAAGCAGGGAGCTGGTTAAAGGGGAGTCAAGGTCACACCTATTTTCAGGGTCAAAACCCAGAAGCACACTTAACTCACACACCGTTGGAAAAGAAAAACAGCCAGCCTTGTATGGATGGGAGTGTTACTTGTTAAGAGCCAGCACACCTGGCCCCCAGGTTGATGTATCCATCAGTAACTGGAAAGAGTTGCCTTTTTTCTCTCCCTCCCTTTTTTGAATTCTCAAAACCCCTGGCCCAACACCCTACATCCTTTATTCTTTTTGTAAGAGAATTCTTTTCTACAGAAATTCTTGAGGGAAAATTTTTTTAAGTCACCCTCCATGAATTTACCTAAAGACATTTTTTACCTTTGACTGAAATATGACAGCCAGATAATATCCCTCTATCTGGGAGATAGAGCACTTATTCATACCATGAATTTCCACAAGTTACAGAGTATTTTTGCTTCGTTAATTGCTGGCCCTGTCTACTTCCTGAGTCTGGATACAAATCTACCTCCCTGCAAGTCAATGCCTTCTTTAGGAAAAAAAAAGAAGTCTTTTTTTCAAATTTTCCTTGAAATAGGAAATAGTGTAAATCTTTCATTTTGTTTTGCTCCAAGATCATTGTTCATTTAGAGAATTGTTCACATTTTGAACAATGCTGCCTTCCCAGCCCATGGTCCTTATGTGTCTATTTTCAGATAGATTTTCAGATTTTCATTTCAAACAGTGGGATCCGCCAGACATCTGAGGCCCCCCCCCCGTAAAAATTCACCCCAAATAGAAATCTCAGTTGGCTACTTGGGCTCATTCAACAGCTCCGCTGGTGTCAAGACTGATGCTCCTTTGCATAAACTTGTGGGGCCTGTGCTAAAGCGACGCAAAGTTAAGGATTCAACTGGGTCTTGAAACCATGTCCTTTGGGAGAAATATGTGACTCTGACATTTTGCAAATCTGCTTACTTGCCTTGGCGGCCATCTGGCTTTGATTCTTGGTCTCTTGGACATCCTCTTAGAAGACTAGGACTCCTAAGATGAACCCTTTCTGATCTCTGATGGGGAATGAAATGATAAGATATGAGCGATAAATCAAGTATAGCCTGGGAGCACCACAGAGCAAGCCTGTCTCCTCTTCTCCTTGAGAGCTACATTGGTCTTGCTCGGCACCTAAGTTCTTCCGAAAATGTTCAGGTTTTTTTTTTTAATGGTGGTAGATCCTAAAGAAAGAGCTAGAAAATATTGCAGTAGTCTGGTTTCCAGACAGGGATATTTTTAAAAGGACAAACAAAAGTCAGAACCGGGGGATTAACAGATACACATAACTATATATAAAAGAGGTAAACAACAAGTTTCTATTGTATAGCACAGGGAATGATATTCTATCTTGTAATAACCTATAGAGGAAAAGAATTTGAAAATATACATATACGTATATAACTGAATCACTTTGCTGTACACCTGAAACTAAAACAACATTGCCAACCAACTATGCTTCATTAAAAAAATAAAAAGTCAGAACCCTGAGCACACTGCACACTGTTCGGTGGTCACAGGCTGTCATGGGGGAGTTTTTTCAGGGAGGCTAAGCACATTGTCAGAAGAGCTCTCTCATTGCTCAGTGGAGGAACAATTTCCATTTTCTACACACAAAAAGTTTTTAACACATATAGCCTTTGATGTTTATTTTTTACTACAGCCTCAAAATGTGCAAAAGAGAATGTAACTAAAATACATTCGTTGGGGGGCCATTTTTTCCAGGAGCAGTTTCAACGCCAACCACAGTTTGCTGCTTTATTACACAGCTTCTGTTTGCACTTTGAACTTCGTGCACCAAGCCCCTCGCTCCACACCATCTGCAGACTACATCTGTGCAGCTCCATCCACCTCGCTAACAGTCGCAGCTGAACTTGATATTAACCCACTTTGAAAGTATACAATTTGTAAAATCCAAAACTGCATCTACGTAAAAAAATCCACGCCAGGGTCTGAAGGAATTAGGAGAAAGGGAAAAAGTAGCCAGACCCTTCAGGAATTTTCTCTCTTGTCTCTGCCCTTCGCAGCCCAGCTTGAATAACGTGGCAAGACCGGGGGGGGGGGGGTAATGAAATGTTCTAGGCGTGGATGAATATGGAAAGAATCTAATACCGCTATTTTATTACTTTGGAATCCACTGTTCATACAGATCAGAATGGCTATGCCTCCCAGTCTTAGAAGAGAGGAACAATTTCTAAACAACCTTAAACAAATATGAGGACTGGGAAGAAGGTGGGGTCACATAAAGAGGTACAGATGCCAACAGTGGAAATTCTGTTCAACTGCCAATCATCCCACCTCACTGCTTCACATTAAAAGAAAAAACTTATGCCTCCTACATGCTTCCCTCTAGACTGCGTTCAAACCAAAGAGATAATTGTATCCTAGAGGTGGATGAATCTGTTTAAATAGCAAATGAACTGTGACACCGATGAGCTAGGAGACATTGTCTCACGTGATGCTTTCTAAGTTACCTGTGTGTGTTTTCTATATATAGCTCTATATGGTTGCAGGCGGCATCTGAAACTATATAAACATACGACTATATATAACTCTCTCTATATATGTATATACACACACACACACACACACACACACATATATATGTATATATTTTTTTCTTTTTTTGGCTGGAGTGATCTTAAACACCTCTCTGTCTCAGGGCAGATTCCCTTGCCAAGGTCCCAGCGCTGGTTGATACCAGTCACAACCAGACACTGGGCCAGCTCTGTTCCTAACCCTAGAGTTTCGCAGACACTGGACTTGGGTGGCTGATTCCACTGGGAGTTTAAATAATTAGCAGACACCTCTTGTAATCCGCCTTAATGACTTTACATGGGCCAAACCCCACGCTCTTTATAGGCTAAATCCCTTTCTCAGCGTGGAAACATCAAGCAGACGGTTTCTAGGAGCTCCCAGCCCTAGAGAACTTCTGGGGGCCTGCGTTAGGAGGGGGCAGCTCCCTGAGAGCTGTGAGCACCGACACAGGTTGGACGCTCCTTCCCACCCCGGGTTTGGGTGTCCTCTTTTACCCAGAACCCCAGCACTGCATTAGCAAAGCACCCACCACATGCCCACTGCCCTCCTTAGGCAATTTTATGGTTCACCACGTTGGTTTTGATGAAAACCAAATCTGGAACGACCAGCAGAGCAGCAAGTGGGCATATTCATGAGAGGATGCAGGGATGGCCCCACGAGACTGCCAGCCTCCAGCTCCCAAGGGAAACCCTGGGAAGTGGGGGAGCAATGTCTTTGGACCAAATTGGAACCCGGCTGCAATTCCCATCCAGGATATATGTCCTCATAGCTCTCGGATTCAAAGCTCTTACACTCAGAAGTGGCCTCCATCAGGGGAAGTAAAGACCTCTCTCTCTCTCTCTCTCTGTTTCTCTCTGTCTCTGTCTCTGTCTCTGTCTCACACACACACCAGTATTCAATTCACATGCCTTAGAGATTCCCCTGCGACCTCGTCCCCTGATGCACTCAATTCAATAAAGCTTCCTCCTCTAGGTGGACCAGGAACTGCTGAACAGCACGACATAATTTCCAAATACTGGTTTACTGAGTTGTGCAGATCTTCCAAATGTCAATACATTTCAGTACAGAATATTAGGAAATCATCTTCGTTAACATCACCGCCAATCTCCTCAGCAAACGTGTTGAAATACCAGCCTGCTGCTAAGCTCCCAGTCGCAGACACAAGTTCTACAAAATTCAAATTTTCACTTGAAAGCTCAAATTTTCTCAATGGCAATAAATACTGTCAATTGTTTTTCTTGAGAAAAAAAAAAGACAGTAATTTCCAAATTCCTGTGATCGTGCCAAATAGAAGGAAAACTCACTGCACATGCCCCCAAACCTAGGCCGAGTTATACATTTATCGTTTTCGTGCCTGTGCTGCTGTTGTGATGCAATCAGTATGTACAGTGTAAAACACGTGCCAAAATTAGAAATTAAAACAAGATAAAAGCTAAAAAGGCAAGCTGCGATGTGTTTTTCCTTCCTCTTCATGAATACCTCCGTTTAAATCAGGAAGTCCCCAGGCCTGCACATTTCATGTCTTGCTCACTGGGGGCTCAGCTGCCGTCAGCAGGGACCTGAGCCCTTCACCGGGACGCTCCCATGGGTGCTGAAGTGTAAACTCCGCTCCGGAAGAAGGCGTGTGTTCTTGAGCACCAGGTCCTTCCCCGGGAGCCGTCTGTGATGGGGAGGCCAAGGGGAAGGATGGGCCTGATCAGCCAGCGGGGGAGTGGGGAGCCCAGTGCTTTGGAGCCAGGAGGTCGGTTTCTATTCCATCTTTAGGGCAAGGGGCTCTGGAAAGTGGATGCAATAATCCCTACTTTGGATGGCTGTCGAAAGGATTAGAAATAATACATAGGAAGCAAGGGACACATAGAGGAAGTCAGTAAGTAACGGCAACTGGAAAATTCCACTGAAGGTGTATAGAGCAGAGTGGGCAGGGCAGTGAGCCCCGCTGAGCCCAGCACACGGCCCCGTAGCTGAGCCAGGAGCCAGCCCAGGGCAGGATGCAGAACTGGGTCTACCCCTCACTACGCAGCAGTGCAGACGTGGTCTGAGTGCGCCTCGGCCGACAGCTGAGTTGTGAATTTTTAAAGCTGATCGCAGTGACAGCTAGCATATACTGAGCATGTGTCAAGCGCCCCGTACTGACACTGCCAAGCACTTTCTTGCATGACCTCATTAAATCTTTCGCACAAACCCAGGAGTAGCTACTCTCTTTTCTAATCCTATTTTATTGAGGGGAGCAGGCCGTGCAGAGATTAGGTAACCTGCCTGAAGTTAGGCTGCTAGGGGAGGGGGGAGCCAGGTCTGACTGAAGGGGTTCGCCCTGCAGAGCCTACCGCCTGCCTGCAGGGAGGACAGTGGGTGCTGCCATTTTCTCAGTCTGACACTCAAGAAAGCTGAGCTTTGTGGAGTCAGGTACCTGCCGAGGCCTCTGGAAAGCAGGTGGCACTGTGGGGGGCTGAACCTCAGGTGGCCTCAAACCAGGGCCACTGTCCACTGTCAAGTCCGCCGTCCCGGCCCGCTTGCCTGCCTCTGGACGCATGTGGTCGGTAGGTCCCCACTGTCAGTGTCAACGCCTCCCCTGCCCACTAGTTTAATCCTCACAGCCCCTCCCCATCAGAGCTTCACCCCAAGGGAGACATTCTGGTGGTTCCGGGGTTGCCCACAGCGGATGCTTCTCTAAACCGGCAGTGCACAGACTTAAGTGGAAATCAGACTCACCTGTTCCCAAGATGATGGTGAGCTGCTGGCTGGGGGTGGAGGCTGGGGGAGACCATTATTAAGTCTTTCTTCCCAACCAGCTAGTTGTGCACTTAGCAGTCGGGCAGTCTATCTGGGGAAGGACTAGTTTGATTCAACAAGGCACTTCCTGGAAAAATACCTTAAAGAGACGATTGCTCTTGGGGTAATGTCAGGCTGATCCTGCACTTGCACAAACAGGAGAGACAACACCTTCTTAAACTGCACGTCCTGGGTGCCTCTCTTGCCCCATCCTGGTCCGTGTCCGGGACCCACGTACAGAAGAACCCATGGAATGATCCGCCCAGTAATCAGGGGCCTAGCACCCGGGCCCACCCTTCAGGAAGCCATGGAGTCCCAGGGGGCCAGCCCGTCAGGACCCTGACTCCGGCCAGTGTTTTCAGTGAGGCTCCCAGCAGACACTCACATCCCACTATTCCTGTGGTTGGGATAAAAATTCCACCCAGAAACGGCTGATTCAGCTGTGATAGCAAAAGTAGCTGGACTCCCTCCCGCCAGCCGGACCCCGCACGCCAGAGTTGCAAAGCTAGAGGCCCACTCACTTGGCCAAGATGCTCTTAGTCCTTCTGCAGAAACTTCTGTAATTTCAGAAGTCCACGTCACCCATCCTCTGACGTCATTACGAGGCCTTTTTTCAAGTAGGTGGGTTTGAGGTTTTCTTTTTCTCTCTTTAACCTTATTTGTATAAAAGGCATTTCTCATCTGATGATTCTACAGCGAATAACCACAGAGTTGCAGAAAGTTTCTTTCCTTTCTCCTTGGGCTCCACGTGGCAAAGGATGCAATAATTAATGACAGTCCCCAGCCCCCCAAGCCGGCTCCTGGCCAGCAAGAGTCCCCTGCCTGCCTAGAAGCCGGGTGCCTGCCAGCCTCTAATTGTCGTTATGCAAACATCTTAATGGGAACAAATTAAAAAGCGCTCATGCTAATTATTCTTTGCAATAAAAAATAATAGTAAACTAATAAAGCGCCTTTGGAAAGATGATTCCATGTTCCCGCCAAAGACATGTTTTCCTCACACAAAGTGTGCAGTTGACAGGGGAATAAAAACTCCATGGTGTAAATGGGAGGTTATAGTTGGGGAATTCTTGTGACTCAGAAAACTGCCCTTTTTGTGCTTATTTAGCACCATCTGCATACACCCCAGGGCCAGCCCCCCTTTCCTCCCTCCCTCTTCCATCTTCCTTCCGTGAGCTCCACTTGCCCTTCACTCAGGCCTTGGTTCTGTCTGGGGAGTCCTGGCCCTGGGCCCTCGCTAACACTCCCACAGGGGCCCTTCTCTGAGGCCCAGGCTTCCTACCCTTTTGTGCAAGAGATCTCACCTCCACCACAGGTCAGATCGGAGTCCAGACAATACACAGAAGCAGTGGGAGTTGCTTCAAAACAGCCTCTTCTCTCTCATCCACTTTTTTTGTAAAGATCACACAGCCTGAAGGAGTAAAAACAGAGAGGGACCGTGAGGCACGTGGCCTCACAGGAGCCTGGGCCCATGATGGTTCTGGAAGTTCTGGAACAGTAGTTCACATCGGGTGAGAAGGGAGGGGGGCCCCCCACACCACCTGGCTTGGTTACTCTGCGCCTCCTTCACACCACTGCTGGGAAGGATTCTGGTCTTTGTGTCAGATAATTCAGTTACAAAGTTGCTTATAAATAACAACATGCAACATTTGCCCAGTGGGGACAATATGTCAGGCGTGTCTCCTCCAGCATCCCTTTTAATGAAAAACCTTGCAAGATAAGTACAGCTCTGAATCCTCATTGGATAAAAATGCTAAAGGAGCACGAAGCAAAGATGGGTTAAGAAACCTCCCGGGCCACACAGCGTGTCGGAGGCAGAGCCCTGTGCAAGTCCAGGTTCTCTAACGTCGGCGCCCGTCCTGCGACGGCGCAGAGTGTCTGCGTGTGAATGCCAGGTCTGCTTCCTGCTGAGTCACCTCGCGCAGACCACTGGCCCTCTCTGGGCCTCCTCTTCCTCATCTGTGCAGTGTGACGATGATGAGATGGTGTCCACCTCGTATACCGTCGTGAGGACTGAGTTAGGGGGCTGGCCAGCACACGAGAAATCTCAAGCTGACTTTGCTGATTGTAAAAGGCTTTCTCCTTTCCACCTGATTTGCTTTCTCATTGGATCCCCTTCTCCTCGATTCTCGCATTTTCCTCTTTATGTACTATGGCAAACCAAATCCAAAAAGTGAGCCCCAATTTTGTCATCCGTGTGACCTCACCCTGGCATTGCATGCATCCTTGCAGATTGGATGGTTTGGCTGCTGGTAGAAAACAGCTTATGTACAGGATAATGGTGGAGTGTGACAGATGGAGCCTGGGGCTGACTTGGGGTCTCTGCTCGGGGTTGTGTGTGTCCTCCCTATGAAACTAGGGGGCAGGTGCCTGAGATCTCTGGTGCTCTGGTGCTCTAGGAAAGGCATCAGGCTTCGTGCAGGCTGAGAATTTGCCACCCATTAACCTCCCCAAGGTTGACGTGGGGGACTGGCCCCTTCTTTGTCGAGGGGCCCTGTGCCTTCACTGCAGGATGTGTAGCTGCATCCCCGGCCCACACCTGCTAGATGCCAGTGGCACCACCTCTCCAAGATGTGACAGCCAGAACCACCTGCAGACATGGCCCAATGTCCCCTGAGGGCTACCATCACCCTGTGTGGGAACCACTGCTCCAGAGAACCCCAAGGAGCCAGTGCACTATGGTCACTTCCCATGTATTTATGAGCCAAGGATATAAAATATTGACCCTCTCCAGCATGTCTGTACCCCTACACCTACTTTGACCCCTCTTCCCAGCCCAGTCTCCTAATGCCGGGTCAAGCTGTCCACGGAAACTGACAGTCCTTAGAAGCAGGGCAGTCATTCAAACTCCCCGGAGTTAAGAGCAGAAAGTAAAAGTATCCATGATTTCAGTCTGCTGGGGGCAAACAAGGAAGAACGATACCCAGAGATTACTTTCTACAGGAAGCCAGACCTGTTAACTCGATCTTTAATAGTTTTTCTGCTGAAAAACTAGGGCAAAGGAGAGAAAATGAGGGACTCCTGGAACAATGCCTCCAGGATGCTTTGGTTCAATGCTCACAATAATGAAGTTCAGAAGACAGAAGTCAGCCCCCAGGAGGCGATGAGAAAGCACTGTTGGAATGTCAAGTTTTATTGAACAAGCACTATTACACAGTATTTTCCATGCGCCGGGCCCTGCTTTAAGTGCCTAACAAATAGAGACTCGTGTCATCGTTGTCACCTATTCAGTGGGGATGATTAGCCTCCTCATTTTACACTTGTGTGGCTGGGACACAGAGTGGCCAAGAGATCTGTTTAAGGTCACACAGCTGGGAAGTGGCAGGGCTGAATTCAACTGTAGTCTGGTTTGGGATCTTGAGCACTTAACTACTAAATTGTGCACCTTCCCAAGAGATGGTCTTCCAAAGAGGGTGTAACCTGGACATTCATGTCCTTTGGAAAAAATTCAAAATGAGTGATCTGAGTCTCTAATTACGGGCATCAAGGGAAGGAGGACTATGATTTGATGATGAAAGAATCCTTGACTCTTTTAAAACTGTATTTGAAGTGATGTACTGGAACTGTATCATAAAGGGATGATCAGCATATCTTTCATGAAGACTCTCAAAAATCTAGAAAAGAGACAATCAAAAAGACCAGATACTGATAGATCCAAGGACCTGTAGGTCATTGAAGATCTAGTCAAAATTTCAGAAATCTCAAAGCCCATTCAATTTCATTTTTCTACATGCTATTTTCAAATCCCTCTGGGAGGATACTTCTCCACACTCCTGTGCACAATTTCCATTGCTCCCATCACTTCTTTGGTAGCAGTATCATTAGAGCTGCCCAACTGGGCTATTGATGAGTGGAGGGAAATCACTGTGCAGGTTATAAGTGCTAGGACATGTATCTGCATGGGGTGATGGGGGAACAGGAGCAGGCTCCCCACGTCCCTGCTACAGACATGTATAGACATCATCTCTGTTTGCTCCCTGAAGCAGCGGGGTTACCACTGTGATGCTCTGATGACCAAGTCTTCTAGGATACCTGTTGGGAGCTCATGCAAAAGGCCACATTCTAGTTCTGACTCTTTTTACCCAGTTCAGATATCTACTGTAGCACTTACCAAAATGTAATTCAAGCTTTTCTGTTTATAAATATATTCTCCCAGAGACTCTGAGTTCTTTGAAAGATAAACTCTCCTCATTTTTTCTCTTTATTCACTATACATGGCAGGGTGAAGGCACTCAACAAATGTTAGATAGATGGATGGTTGGATGGATGGATGGATGGATAGATGGATGGATGTATGGACAGGTGAACAGACAGAAGGATGAAGCTCCATCAGCCTTTAACTTACTACTGAAGTGTAGAAACTTCAATGGATATGAGCAGAAGAGTCCACAGTAGCCTCTCCACCCACACAAGAGCAGGGAGCAAGCAACTAGGACCTCCACCCGTACCTGGTTCCCTCCTTAGCTCCTGTGATCAGCTAAGAAATAGGAAGGAGTGTGTGACGATATTAGAGCAAATGGGAGCAGGTCGCATGAAGCTAGTTCCACTTTTGTCCAAAGATATAGACTAGAAGTCCTGTGGGTGTCCCCGTGGGAAGCTAGGCAAGTACAAGAAAAAGCATGTAAGAAACCTACATAGTCAACGGGCTTCTTTCTAATCCTGAGTTGATTGGTTTGTGCTTTAAATAGAATACCTGTGCAGGAAGATAAACGCCTGTGCCCAAGAGAGTCATAATCACAGAACCGAAAGTGAGGTCCAGTCCATGTCCCACTGGATTACCTCTATGACACCAAACAAAGAACAGAAAGGATGCTCTGTATTCCTCTGTTATCTGTTCCAAGAGACCATTTTTATGGGAAAACCTAACCTTTTATTTTTTCCTGTTCAAAAGACGATATCAGTGGAAAATCAGAAACATTGTCAAATAACTTACAGTAGTTTTAGATCTTGCCTATCTCGATGAAGTCTGGGGGGGCTGAGTGTGCGCACAGACAGTCCTGCTGGATGTCTAGCCCATTGTACCCACCACCCTTTCTCTGTATCCCTCACTCTAGGGGAGAATTCTCTTCAGGGAAATTTTGGGCAGGCGATGTTACATATGTGTGTTTCTGTTCCCCTTCCATTCCAAGACCTTTGGCATGTGTTGAATAATTGTAGGATCTGGTGCTCCGAATCACTTCTGGCCATTCCCTGAAAGCCCCTCTGCACCTAAATCCCCCTCGGCCAAGCCTGGACTTCGGTCACATGGAGGCATCCACCTGGGTCCATAGCCACGTCTGCGTGAGAGAGTGATTCCGTGAGAGCAGGGCCTGATTCTTTGCCCCATTCAAGAATGTTCCTTAGTGGATCTTCTGTCCAAAACAATGTCTTCTTAACCTTGTAACTGTCACACTTCTTAAGATTTGATCTCCTGGTTCCTTCCTCATGGGTTTGTTCAGGCTCCTTTCTCTTACGTAGATAATATATAGGGAACTTCTTGCCAGAGTAGTCCTTTCTCATTACTTTCCCCATTTTCTTCTCCATGCCTGTCACCTTCAAATATCTTAAATCGGTGGTTCTTAACTAGAGAGAGGGGCTGAGAGGTGTGGGGGTAATTTTGCCCCCGGGGCACATTTGGCAATGTCTAGAGACATTGTTAGTGGTCACCACTGGTGGGGAGGTAGGACAGGTGTATTGGCACCTAGTGGGTGGGGAAGCTTTGAACATACTAAGATGCACAGGCCAGCCCCCCCTCAATGAAGACTCATCAGACCCCAAATGTGAATAGTGATGGGGTTGAGAAATCTAACCACCAGAATGATGGCAGTTGAGATGCATTTCTGTTTCTGCCTTTTATTCCCTCTTGGTGTTTTAGTTTCTGGAAAGTGCATCCCTCCTTGCCTCCCTAAATTAGGGAGACAATAGTGTGTGTCTTCAGAACAGGTACCTGTCAAAGGGTAGATGGAGAATCTGGAAGGGGTTAGAAATTACCATCACAGAGATCACGTTGGGCTCTCCAAGGCCTTTCATGGTCCAGTATCTGTTGTAGATATCTTAATATTATAATGATGGATCCTAATCTCTGTGTTATGGGGAGGAGGGAAATATCACCTTAAAACAGATGGCCTGAAGACTATTGTAAGGACTTTGAGCATCAGAGGAAAAGGAAAAGACAGAGAGAACCCAGCATGAAAAGTCAAGGCTTGAGGGAGCATTGAGAGGCACCAGATGAGAGACTGCAGAGAGAAGATAAGGAGAAGGGGTCCTCAGGGCAGAGGTGGGGGCACCACTGAGCTGGTGAGGAGGGTGACCAGATGGCTGACAGGACTATGTCTGAAATCCAAGAAGGAAGGTATCCCTACTGAGTCCCTAAGAGAGAGAGAGAGAAGCTAAGCATTGGAGGACTGCATCAGGGTGGGTCAGGAAGAGCCGTGGGCATGTGGTTGAGACGTCAGAAGGCAGAAGAAGCAAAGGATAATCAAGAACACTAAAGGACATTCATCCAGGAAATACACCTGCGCTCAGAAGCAAGAACCTTGGTGCCAGGATCTCCAAGAGGTCTCCAGACGATTTAACACTTAGCCCCCCAGTGCCTGGTGAGCTAATATTGTCAGGCTGACTTTGAAGATGAAAACATGGAGGCTCAGAGTTTAAATAACACAAAACAAGAATTTTGAAACTTAGAAAGGTTAAGAAAGAAAGCCAAGGTTGCATAGCCAATCACCCTAGCCATGTCAGGATGAAGATGGGATTATGTTTCTAGCTTTCAGCTAAATCATGAATATATTACCATTCATTAATCTGCCAAACTACATGTAATACTCCACAATTTCTTCCAGCTTGAGCTTGGAGTTGAGCTACTGAGCTGACCACCAACTGGGCAGAAAGGGAGTAGGGAGGCCAGCAGGAGCAGAAGAGATGGGTGGGGGAGAGGACACCTGAGAGGTCGAGAAGTCCATCATGGGGGGATGTGAGAGAAAATCGAACATCAAGCCCTTGGTTTAGAGAGTTAATAATCTAGATTCCAAGCAGAATGGAAGCTGTAGTTAACAAAAAAGCAATGCTTTCCTCAATTTATGCAACAAACAGATGAGCTGGGGGTCTACACTCCCTTTTTCTCACTTCCTCTGTGTCTTTTAAAGTGACCGTAGAACCAGATTCTCAACCATGTCACCAGCACCCCCATTTCCCTGCCCAGTGTCTTCTGATCCTAACACCTAGGGGGCCAGGTTCATTGCACACTGTGAGACACGTTAGGAATGACCCATCGATAAGTGTACTGGACAGTTGATGTGTGTGTGACACAGAGTGAGAAAATAGTCTGCAATACAAAGATCACGTGGCATGAAGCGTCTCTCAAGAAGCTTATCATCTAGGAAGGCAAAGCAAAGAATCAGAAATAGTCAGTGAACAAAATGTGACTTGACTAGCACAGCCTAACGCAAGGGCCGCCACCGAGCAGGGACGTATCTGATGGCTGACTGTGAAGCAGGGAGCTGACGAGGGCTTGGAGAGGAAGGAGAAATCATTTTATCCAGGGCTGGGGAAGACCAAGGAGACCCAGGGAGTGAGACAAGGCAGCTGGTCAGACTGGGTCGGGCAGTGTTCCAGGGCGATGAAGAGGCCTCCCTGGCTCCCTGGGGAACAGTGAGATGGAAGGCAGATGTTTGAATGCTGCGGTGAGAACACTGGGCCAGAACTTGCAGACCAGGCGGTATATAAGAATCCCCTGGAGTGTCTGTTAAAATGCAGATTCCTGGGCCTGAACTCCTGTGAGAGACACAATGCTCAAGGGCCCGAGAATCTGCATTTTAATAGCCATGTGATTTTAGTCGTACTTGGAGAAACACACGCTAACAGGAAGCCTGTGACTGGTTTTGCTGAAGTCAAAATGGAGGCTTTGTGAAATTTCAGGGCTTAGCAAATTATGCAGAAGCCTTTTCTACGTCGGACAGCACTGCCTCCAGCAGGACCCCTACATTCTAGGTTGTGAGTCTTCTCTTGCAATTTTATGCCCAAACCATGATTTTCTGGTCTAGTCTCTCAGATCATACTTTGTGCTAACTGAACGTGACTCGAACACATGTGCTTTAAAGTGGCGGGCACTTTAGAGGAAAGACCCTTGATCTCAGTTAGTCTGAGATCAAGCTCGGTCTAGGATGTTCATAGATGCGCTCCAAATTTGGTACTGCTACACAAAACTAGACAGCTTCTAAAAAATACGGACATTCGTTGAATTCCAACTATGAGATGCAAATATTTTCATCAGTAAGAAAGACCCCGACCAGGTTGGAGAGTTTGGGGCAAGTGTTTTATGTCCCACCCATTCCCCACCATCTCTTGGCTCAGAATCTAATCTAGACTCTTCTGAATCCCTTAAATTGTTCACAGCTAGGACTTAAGAAATCCCTTAGCTCTTTCAAACGTTCCCTTCCCTCTCCAGCAAAAAAAGGAGGTTTCTTTTCCATCAGCGAGGTGGCTCGTGTTGAACCAGAACCTTGGGAATAACTACAGCCGGGCTGAGATATTTGCAAGGTACCCATTCGTATTCATTCTAATGCGGGATCCTCGGCACGTGGCTTGTAGCCAATACAGAGACTGGAGATGAGAATTTATGGAAAATGATTGGACAGGAATCTCCCCAAACCTGGCCATTCAAAGCGTGGTCTTTGGACCAGCAGCAGCAGCATCACTGGGAACTTGGTAAAAGAGCAGACTCTCAGGCCCCGTCCCAGATCCGCGGATTTAGAGTCTGCATTTTCACGGGAGCTCCAGGTGATCTGCGTGCACATTAACATTCGGGGAGCACTGTCCTCGATCTCCAAGCTGTCCGCCACGATTGGAGCCGCTCTGCCTGGGGAGGCGTGCAGAGCGGCGGCAGCGGAATCAGTTGCAGGGCGGGGTGGGGGGGGTGGGCACGGCCGGTTTCACTCCCTCCTGCCTCCTCGCCCTTCTTGATGTTCTCCCAGCGGCCGCACCTGCAGGGTTGCCGCTTCTCTGGGAAGCCTCTTGAAAGCGAGCCCCCGGCCTTGCCTCTAGGGTGGGGCTGCACTACCTCTTTTCTCTCAAAGAGCCTGGGATGCTGACAGCCTCAGATGGAGGCATCCTGTTTGTCGAAAAATAAACCGGCAGTTAAAGCAGGGTTGCGAGAGCGAGAAAACCACAGGCCTGCGCGCGGCTGATAACGCGCAGGCAGGCAGCTTTTGCAGAAGTTCCGTCGCTGCAGCGCGCCGAGCCCCAGGGCCCGCGCCACCGCCTCCTTTCCTGTCGCCGCCGTTCGCGTCCCCGCCGTTTCTGGCTGTTGCCTCTGCGTCGCTCTTTCAGTTACTTCACCCATTTTTTTTTAATAAAGGATCCCCTCGCTGCTCCCTTACGAGGGATGGAGGAACGACTCCCGGGGCGGATATACACGCAGATCCCGGACAGGGACGAAATTTACGAGCTGTCATGAAAATGACAATTTAGGAGAGGATGAAGTTTCTCTCTCCTCTGCAGTATGTAACGCTTTGACCTGGCTTTCAAAAACATAGACAAAGAAAAAGCAACCCGGATGAGACGCAGAAGACCGAAGTCTCGTGTAAGAGGAACCCCCAAATCCAATATCCAGATTGTTTTCTTTCTTGGAGTAAGCTGACCTGGCCTGATTCCATGCGGTGAATAACTAATTACCAACCTTCCCCTTTTGGGGGATATTAAAAGCTCTTTCCCCATTCGCCTGTTATCAGATAAGCAAGCAGATGAGAAGTCAGTGGGTAACCACAGGTACAACCACAGTATTCGCTGGAAACCAAACGACTTGACCCTCCAAGGCAAAGGGTGTAATTGAGAATTAGCCTGAAAATAGGTTCGCACAAGCTACGAAACTCACTGTTTTTCAAGTCAGTAACAGGGACTTCTCTGAGTGTAAAAAGAACAAGCGCCCCCCCCCCAACATCTCAAGTCACAGAAAATGGCTCCTACTGGGGCTGATTGAAAGCTCCGCAGGAGGGGCCACCCAGCTTCCAAGGGGGCGTTACCGGTTGTTACCGGAGCTTCTGACTAGTCTTCCTAAGGCTCTCGTCCTGAAGCTGCAAATTTGGTTCTATTATTCCTCTTTCTCCAAAAATGCAGCGGAGAAACAGACCATCTGCATTTATTCATGTTTCTGTGTTCACAGCGATTAACCACCAGGGGTTAATAAGAATCTCCCTATTTTTAAGGATTTCCAGAGAGCCGCGCCATTTTTCCATTTCCTCCCCTAGAAACTTCTTCAAATTTACTAACTCTTCTGTTGAGCAATTCCCTACGGGAAATCACTCCTCGCGCCTCTTATTAGAAGGCTCCTGTTCCCATTTCTAAGGCCTTTTGTTCTTTTATCCCCTGTATGGCCTCCTGCTGTATTGCCAGCATTCTGCTGGCTCAAATTCTCTTGTTGAGCCCCATACACTTTGACTAATCTAGGTATAGACTTATAACAACAAATAACTCAGCTGTATGGTGAAATAAAGGAATGAAAACTCAAGTTAAAGAATGGTTAATTCTTAGGGACAGAGGAGAGGATTCGATAAACCAGTGGGAGCCGCGTAGGAAGGGTGAAGTTGGGTCTAGAGGGGAACATTCTCCTAAGACTAGTATACACTGTGGGAGGGTCTGCTGCTCAGGTCAGGAAGGGCCAATGGAGAGCTTTGAAAGCACTGAAGAAGGAACTTACTTTAGTGAGCAGTTGCCCAAATTGATACATGATTACTTTCGTTATTTACTTTGCAGACATTATTGAAATGTCTTAAATGGATTTCTCGCTCCTTTAAAAATTATCATAAACAAATGAATACAAAGATTGTGAATAGAAAATAACAGATCTGATTTTAACTCTATATTCTGGAATTTACACATGTCTAATTGCAGTGTCCTTCAAAGTAAGCCCCTGGGGAAAATATGCCATCATTCCAACAGCTCCATTATTGTTGTAAGCCTTTTTGGAGCTGCTCTTTTGAAATGACTCTCAGGGCAGTTTATTGGTTAAATAAGTAAAATAATCTCCTGACTTTTAGATCCACCTCACTTTTGACACAGACAAGCATTACCAGGCTTCATTAGATAACTTACTTATCACTAGTCTCCATCTTAAATGATATCTGGCTGTTTCGAAAAATCAAATCCATCGTTGATGTTCCAGACATTGTGGTTATTACAGAGAATACGCTCCACCCTGGGCATGCTTCTCTGAAAAAGGAATTACAGCTGGATGCTGAGAATTTCAGCATCACCAGAATAGAATGCAAAGTTACAAAGTATTTAGGTTGAAAGAAGCAATATTGTCAGCTGCAACCTCTTCTATAGGGTCTAAAAAGTCAACTTCAACTTATAGCCACACCTAGTTAAAAAGAAAACAAAACCCCCAAATTAGCCAGCCTTATGCTCTAATGGAGTGATGTAGTACCTTTAGATTACTTGCACTGGGCTGGAACTTTACTGTCTAACTGATCCTCACTGTTTAAAAAGTTCAATGAACAAGGTGAAGAAAGTGAGTCGAAATACTGTGAAGTCTCTTAGGGAATGCTAAGAGATTAACTATAACCCGAGACATGCTCTGATTATTAATAGCAGGCTGATAAATTCGTTGGGTTGACTCAGGGTATTGGTTTGGCTGCTGTAACAGAGATTCCAAATTATTGGGGCTTAAGATAAAACTATGCTTCTCTCTCTTGCAGAAGTCTGGGTAGGTTGGTAGATGATCTTCACTGACAAGGAAACAAGTCTCTTTCTCCATAACACATGGTTCTTACCTTATGGTTCACAATGGCTGCTCCATCCCCCAGCATCACATCCACATTCCAGCCAGCAAGAAGGGAAAATATGGAAGGGGAAAATCTACTCTTTCCCTTTAAGACCAGGCTTTGAAATCTGCCACAACACTCCTGCTCACAATCCATTGACCAGACAAATACCTAGAGGTCACCTAGCTGTAAGGGAAGCTGGGAAATGTAGCCTTTTGCTGTGCCAAGCTAAATATATATGTCTATTTATATTTAATATATTAGCATATTTATATTTAATATAAATATATACAATATGTAAACTATATACATTTAATATAAATGCTATACTATATAATAATTTAATACATAGTAAAATGTTTGATTTAATATATAATTGTATAATATATTGCCATATAAAATATAGTTATATAATTATAATACAATAGAAATAATCTATATTATAAATATATTAACATATATTACTGTGAACATAATAATTAATATAGCTCAACATATTAATATAAGATTAGTATGTTAATATAATATATAATAATATAATACACATCAACATCTAATCAGTATGTAGTTAATATATTTATATTTTAGATTTTATCTCTATATGATCTTTATGTACAAAAGAAGCAGTCTGACATACAGGAACGTCTGACACCCTCAGGGGTTCCCGTGTTCTCTCCATGCATCCTCAGTCACACACTCCCCAGCCATCACACTGTGGACCAGGAGATGCTGACCCGCTTCCTGCGCACCACACCACAACCTTTTCGACACACTCTGGCTTCGGTCCCACTTAGACCCGGATGCATTTGCACGTGGAGTGCGCCCAGGAGAGAAAGCCAGGCTGCTCAGCTGGGGCACCAAGTGCAGGGAGGGCCTGTGTAGCCGGAGGCCCCTTGGCCCCTCGGTGGGAAAGGGACCCGTCCATCGCCAGCCCCCACTGCTTGCCAGGCAGCAGGCTGCTTCAGCTGGATCCGCTCACCAAACGGGGAAGGAGAGAGATTTACAGAGGGCCAAGGAAGGGCAAGCTTTGTGGGTGAAGACAAGCCTCTTCTTCCCACAGCCAGGGCAGATGGGTTTCAAGCAAGTTATCACGCCTGTATCATCTTATGAGTCGCCTGCTAATTTTCAGGAATTTTGCACGCTGGCAGTTAAACACAGCTGGCGTTCAAAATGGAATTTATATCAACTCTGAGCTCAACAAATTATTTTACAACCAATATACTAAGTACTCGAAACCCATCACTGCCTGATTATCTTACTAGAGTTTGCGATGACCTGTTCTCAAGGTCATTCGCGCCGGTGTCTCTAAGTGGAGGAAACACTATCACGAGGGCTGCGGTGATGGGGGGGTCTATACCGATGAGTGAGCGCTGAAATGTCTAGCAGGCTTTTTGGCCTGGAGACCTGTTGTGAAATCCTCCCCAGTACCTGCTGGTTCGGGGCTGGGAAAGAGCTGCCGGCTTTCCTTCGACATCAGATGCATTTCAGGCTATCCCCGGGGGGGTCGGAGAGGATGGACCATGGGCTCCATCAAAAGTAAGGCCAGAAAGCAGCCTCTTCATCCCCCACCCCCACCCCTTGATTGCACACACCCAGTACTGACTCCTCCACTCCGCTCATCCTGTTCAAAGGCAAGCCACACTCCTCTTTTTTCTCTTGATTTTTTTTTAATTGAAGTACAGTCATTTTACAGTGTTGTGTTAGTCTCTGGTATACGGCATGGTGACTCAGTTATACAGACACTTTTTTTTCATATTCTTTTTCATTATAGGTTATTACGAGTTATTGGATATAGTTCCTGGTGCTATACAGTAGGATCTTGCTATATATAGTAATCTGTATCTGCAAATCCCAGACTCCCAATTTATCCCCCCACCCTTAAAGACAAATACCGTATGATGTTTCTTATATGAGAAATCTAAAAAAACCACACAAATGAACTTATTTACATACTGCTTTCTCTAGTGCAGTTCCTGAACCACAGGACCACCAAGCAGCTCCCTCAGGAGAGTTACTATTGCCCACACTCCATCTCAGCTACCCACTAACTGGTGATCGGGCCAAATTAGAGTGATGGTCCCTCAGCAAACTGCTTTTGATACTCAGCTTGCTGGTGTCAAAGAATAAAAACATGTATTTCTCACTGATATGCCTGTTAGGGGACCATTTTCACCTGTTCCCGGAGCTCTCGCCAGGTTCATAAATGGCACTCGGAAACATGGAGATAATGGCTCTGAGCATCCTTTTGCCTCGGTCCCCCTCCCCCTGGGGGAGGAGAGGCACATCTGATGGGAGCCACTGGGCAAGGCGCTCTTGGAAACAGGCTGCCAGGAATCCATACATGTTCTGCTCCTGTTTCCTTGGATGATGCCCCAGGCAGCCTGCCGTCCGGAGTTCCTGCTCCTTCCCCAACTATGACCCATCTTAGAGCTCAGCAGGGATGAGGAATGCAGGGCCCCGTAGCAGGCTTTGTGAGTCCCTAGGGATGCTTTCCCATGGTCCATGCCTGGGGAGGAGGGGACTGGAAGAAACTCCAGCTGGACTCCTGACCTCAGAACTAAGCTACCTGCTCCAGCCCATCTCTATAAGCAAAATGCTGATACTTACATCTCTGTTTGGCTCTAGGGTCAATTTTTCAGTTGCTTCAGCTTGAAGCGGGAGGGCAGTAGTGTTTGGGTGGGCATGTTTCTGTCATGTCCACACCCACAAGTACACATTAGAGTCATAGTGCCCTGTTTAAGTGGCTCTATTTCGAGTTTCTGTAATAGTTGCTTATCTCACAAATAGGAAACAAATAAAATTTCCCCAATAGAGGAAAAAAAATCACTGCCCAGAAAGTGAGGACCATCTCATTTGTTGCTTAGTTCACAGACATTCATCTAGCACTTGCTACATGCCAGACGTTGTTCTAAGCACTTTGCGAGTGATCACTCATGTAATCCCCCAAGCAATCCTTCCACTGTAGATACTGTTACTAACCCCATTTTACAGATGGGAAAACTGAGGAGGAGATGGGTACTCAGAGTCTCAAGTTCCAACTCAGTCAGGCTGTCTTCCGGGTTTAGTTCCACTTTGCCTAAGCAGCGTGGCACAACACTGAAGGCCGAGGTGCCCAGTGGGCTCAGCCAGGTGTGGAGTTCTCTCTGGAGAAAAGCCACATGTGCTGCAGACCCCGCCACAGTCAGCTCCGAGGCGCGGCTGCCAGCCAGCGTGGAGGTAAGCTGGGGATCACGTGGGGCCTCAAGATTGTCTGTGCACCCCTTCCCCACCTCCACGCAGATCCGGGGAAGCATCCCCAGGAGTCACAGATAGGCTGGGGGTGGGTGGTGGAAAGAGGAGGGGGAGCCTTCCCACCACCCTTCTCGAAGGCCACTGACAGGGACTCAGATCAGAACCTTCTGTGAGATTCCACGGAAGCAAAGTCTTCTTGTAAAAGCTGTAGATAAGTTGTATTTCTGTCACTATTTAAAGGCATTAGTTAAGGCTTCCATAACCTCCATGAATTTAGTCACTTATTTTTTAGAATTAAGATTTCTACCTACACCTGGGCCAAGCCCATGGAGAATCCTTCTTGGCTTAATTCTAAAACAGAGACACAGCGTGGGGTAAGAGGAAGAAGTCTGTGCCGTGGCAGGTGACATCTGCAGCTTCCTCTTCCTGGTCCTCAAGACAACAATGAGACTAAGAAAGCCACCGGGACCAGGGGCCTGCATTTCTCTGGGGAACATGGAAATTCTTTTGCATAATCAAACCCTTTCAGATCTCATTGCCTTTAACTTTCTCCTCCTTGTTCTCACCTCTGCAAAGAACTTGACATAGCATCTCAGGAACATTCATCAGAAATTAGGATACACTGAATCTTTCTTTGGTGGCCACTTTCTAAATGAGGACCAACGAAACCCAACCATTAAATCATTGAGTTTTCCTCCAGGCACCATTGCAGCCCGGGATGTACGTCTGCTAGTAACTGGATGCTTCTGTGATCACACACACACACACACGCGCGCGCGCACATGCGCAGGAGATCTGTGTGTTTCCAGGCTCTCTGGAGAGTAAGGTCCAGGAGGAAATGACAAAAATGTTCTACAGAGACAAAACCATGTTCTTTCTAGTTCAAAACCACTTCCAAGTTTTAAGGATTTAGGGAATAATCCATTTTCAGTTCTTTCTTTGCCATCTATACAGTATGGAATCATTTGTGGGGAGGGCATTACTTCTTCTGATGTTTTCCATGTTTGAAAAACCTGAAATTGGGAAACCCTAGGATCCTGGTATGCCCGGGACTGTGCAAATGGCCCATTATCTGCTGACAGTGCCCTGCTTTGCCATGAAAATGAGGTCTTACTGATAAGCAGCCCTCTGCTAGAATATTCTGGGTGCAGGAGAAAGTTGGTACTGTGCACCAGCAAAGCAGTAAACGAGTCTCGCGAGGAGTCAACGTGCAAAGAGCAGAATTAACTGTCCCTTTGTTCCCAGGATGGTCTTGGCTGCTGTAGGTTTGGGTTTATGATTAACAAGAGGCTCGCTGGCAGGTTGTCTGTCAGTCCCGTTCCCTGGGTGGTTGCTGAGAAAGGCAGCTTACTCATCTTTCAGGGGCAGGGGTCTCAAGGAACTTCACCTCATTTACTTACTGTGACTCTAAAACGTTTTACCCAGTGTTTTTTTTTTTTCCAAAGAACTTTCGGACTTTTAAAAATACATGCAAAATCATTTTTATTTCCTAAGCCTTAACATTTTATATCCTTTCGTTGCTAACTCGCTCTGCACATTGACCATATTATATTGGGCCTCCTGTAGACACAAAAGAGGCCTATGTAGTTTCTGCCCCCAGCAGCTACTGTATGGCTGGGGACAAGACACAGGCACGTGGACTAGCTGGGTGGCATCCTAAAACCTGCACGGGATTGAGCAGTACCCACCATCACGGTGTGGCGGTTTAAAGAACTGGCAGGTCACAACGTGGCTGGAGCCATTACAGAGGCCTCAGGATTTAAACATTAAGAGGAGAGCAGGGAAAAGTAATCCAGGAAAGGGGAACAGCATATGAAAGGCAGGAAGTGCTGAGTTCATGGCTGAATAGGATGAGACTGTCTGTGTCCCCTTGGTGGAGAGAACTTGCCCGTTTCACCTACTGTGAGATACACAGATGGTGGCAGTTGTGGGGGGGTGGGGGGGTTCCGGTGTGCCAGGTACGACATCTAACATCGGTGCTCAAAGCGAGTGTGAGAAAACTCATCACAGGGTTTACCTGGACCAAAGTCAGCTGCCTACCAGGTGTGCCTAATGGTCATACAGGCAGGAGGAAGCAAAGGAGCATCTGCTGAGCACCTACTGTTTTCCAAGCCCTGGATGAGAGGATTGTTTCATTTGCATCATCTCCCGTTCACCTCACAAGAACCCTGTGGGGTAGGTGTTGTCCCCATTTTAGAGATGAAGAAACCAAGGCTCAGAGAGGTAAACAGATCACCCAAAGTCAAGAGCTATTTAATGACGCAGCATTCACAGAGAGTGAAGCTTGGGTCTTTATGACTCCAACACGCGAGCTGTTTTACCTCACACCGTGCAGCCCAGTAGCAATTACAGAAATCACGTGTCTTTGGTTCACTTTGTTGTGAGTTTTATTTGATGACAACAGTACAGCCTGGATGCATGGTGGTTCAGGCTTCAGAATTGCTCACCTAATCACAGCTTTGGAAGCCTGAAAAGAGTTATTCAGTGGGAAGGAGACGCAACTGGGATGCTAGGCATAACAGAAACAATTTCTATTTGGTGATTTTTGCTGAGGACCGGCCTGGGGTATATTCCTGTCCCTCTCCATCTGCAATCCAACGTGGCATCGTCTTCCAAGGCCCTGGCCACACTGCTGTGTGGGGTATGACTACTGGGTGAAGTGGCCAATCTGGACCACGTGTGGCAGGAGGCCCACTGCTTCGTGTAAACAGTTTCTCCTAAAGAAAATGGATGAGTCAGTCGTTTGGAACCTGAGTCAAGTTTTCTATTAAAATAAGGTTACATGTGGGAATGGGGTTTATGGGATGGCCCCCATCATACACCAACCGCAGAAGTAACTGAAGATCTGAGTCCTGAGATACAGGCACCATGGACTGGAGGAGGACGGAGCAGTGACCACTCCCTTCTAGAGCTCA
Source organism: Vicugna pacos (assembly GCF_048564905.1). Lineage (NCBI taxonomy): Eukaryota > Metazoa > Chordata > Mammalia > Artiodactyla > Camelidae > Vicugna > Vicugna pacos. The sequence goes on along the minus strand of NC_132987.1, from coordinate 115,677,526 downwards.
GGCCACTTGTACAATAGATGTAGCGGGTCCCTCCTCTCTCCTCTTCTGTACTCTTCTCACTGGCTGGGCTCCCCTCCCTGGGGCCTCCAGGGTGTCCTCACCCCCACCCTGGGGCAGACTTCCCAGACCATCCAAAGGAAGCTGCACCCCAGAACATCCCACTGCCTTCTCCATGCTTGTAGCCCCAGTAAATGGGCAGGTTGAGACCAGCCTCCATAGACACAGGGGGACACTTTTCTCATTCAAAGCAATTCCTTTGAAAATGTGCATGTTTCCCCCAGGGATGAAATCTTTATGGCCAAAGGAAGCACAGTGGTTTGGCCTTCTTCTTGGTTCTGTGACTCACTGTCTGTGGGTCTGGCCAAGTCACCTTCCCTCCTCATCCCAGGAGGTGAGGGGGCTTCACCAAAGCAATTCTTTCCAGAGGGGTCCCCAGAACATGGGTCCTAGAGATGCTTAAAGCAGATGTGTTTCTGCTGCCCACAAAGTCCCCTCTGGAAGAGCCACAGGGCTCTCAGAAGTTCTGCAAGAAAGAAAACTTTCTATTTGTATTTTAATCTGTTCCTCAAACTGATTTAACCACAAACCCTCCTTTTATTACTACGCCAGGACACACACACATGGGGATTAGCTGAATAAATAATATGTAAGGAGATCTGTTTTGTGATCTCATTTGGAAATAAATCTCTGGTGAACATCTTCAGAGAGGCAAGCAAGAAAATCTTCTTTCTTCAGAAGTTGCTTGGCTTCTAAAAGTTTTCATAATTCATGGGGATCTGTTCACAGATAATAAAATGTATTTTTAAAAGATTGAGAAATACTTTTCTACCATTGATGTCCTGTGTAACACCAAGCCACCTCAAAGAGAGGTCAGGAGAGAAGGCTCTCAAACAGTTTGAGTGGGACTGACAAGGCTGGTCACACAGGGATCTTCTGTCCATACCTTCCCGCACAGGACTTCCCTGAAGGAAAAACCCGCTCAGACGCCCGTGTGTCCAAACAGGTCTGAGCCCATCAGTCAGTGGGTTTGGGAATCCATGCAGGCAGGAAACTTGAGGGACATGAAGGAATGAGACCCTAATCTCACATGGACCATTGCCCAGAATGAAGCAGACAACAGAACAGAAGGTCACTCGGTGGGGGTCAGGGTCAGATGGAGGGTACTTGAATGAGGCTTGATTTTTGAGATCTACGTTCCACCTCTCACAAAAGTCAGGGAGGAGACAGACGTTGGAAGATTTGGATGATTGGTTCTTTTTCATTTTATTTTTTATTGAAGTGTAGTTGATTTACAAAGTTAGTTTCAGGTGTACAACAAAGCAATTCAGTTATGCATACACATACATACATATATATATATATACACACACACACACATATATATATATATATTCTTTTCAGATTCTTTTCCATTATATGTTATTACGAGAAATTGAGTATAGTCCCCTGTGCTGTACAGTAGGCTCTTGTTGTTTATCATTTTTATATATAATGTGTGTCTGTTAATGGATGGTCGTTTTTTGTGTTCCCTGCATTTTCATAAGCAGCCCCAGGGCACAGACTGGAACTTGGGAAGCTGGGTCGGTCTGCTTGTCATTGTCACCTGTAGAACTCATACCCATCCCCTCATTCTGCGTGAGGTTAGGCTTCTGTCCTTAGTGGTCCTCCCATGCCTGTGCCTCCCAGAGCCCTCCTCCCTGGTTACTCACAAAGCCCCTTCCTTGGGGTGGGGGTTGGGGGTGAACTGATCAGCTTCTAGAAACTTCCAACCCCCTGCCGACACTTTGGCTCCAGTCTATGCATCTGTCCCTTCCGCCCATATCTCATTGTGGTCACTCAGCAATGCTCTTGCCCCTCCCGTGGCCGCCTTCCATCCAGGAGCTGACAGGACCACCACCTTCTCAACTTTTAGCCCAGAAGCCAAGTCAGACCGTCATGGGGTCCAAGCTCATGTGACTTGACCTCGAGGCAGTCCCTTCATTCCCCCTCACGTCTCTTCTAGCTGCTCCCTGTCCCCCTCGGCCCACCCGCCCCCCTCCTCGGGCAGCTAGACCTGCATCCTGCCCCGCAGGCTTGCATCCTCCAGGCCCACCTGGCTCACCGCACCTCCTCCCGGGAGCCCCCCGCCCACTGCAGAAACTGCCCAGCAGTCAGGGCCCCCCCTCCTCTCAGCTCCTAAATGCGCCCAAGAGCCTCTCGTGCTAAACAAAAAACAAAAACCACACCCAAATAGCCTCCCTCGACTTTCTTCTGACAATAGCAGCAGTAGGAATAGCGCGCCCTGACACGTGCCTCCTCGGTGCTGTGTGTGTAACGACTCCTTCACTGCCCACGGCGGCCCTTTGAGCCAGGTAGACCGAGGGTCCCCTTTCACAGGGAAGCAGACAGAGGGATTCAGGATGCTGGGGCGTCCCCGCTGGGAGGAGGCAGGGCTGGTGGGCAGAGTCCCTGCCCTTCCCCACTCTCCGCCATTAGCTGTTCTCTCTCCTTCTTCCCCAAAGCTGGGGCGGGGTGGAGGCTCTCTTTTCCTCACTTCCTCAGTTCCCACAGGGCGCCATGGGGGTTGTGCGGTGTGAGCTCTGCCACCCAGACCCTGAGGGGGGTCCTCAGGGAATTGTGGGTGGGCAGGCCCAGCTCAGACCAGAGGCGTCCTGAGCTCCTGCAGCCGAGGACACACACACACCACACACACACACACACACACACACACACACACATACACACGCACACACATGCACATGCACACACGCACACAGTATCCACAACAGTGCCGAGTCTCAGGGGTGTGATGGATCCCCAGAAGCCGCTGAGGACCCTGCAGCTCACAGGAGAGCGTCCGGCCCCTCACCTCTGCAGGAAGGGCCGGGGCCCATCCGTGGTCTGAAGGCAGAGCCCAGGGATGCCCTGGCCGTACCTGTGGGGAGGCTCTGATTTACTAAAATGAGTTGCTCTTAGCAAAAGCAGGGACCCTCCAAAGTATTCAGTAAGTGGTTCCCTCCACTGGCTCTCCAGCAGTCCATGCTGCAGTTCTTGGTTTTCAACACCAGGATGGTGAGGAAACCAGCCTGACTAGTCCTCAGTTCTCAGGGACAGGGCTGGAAGTGGGTCAGGAACAGCGAGGTGCAAAGAGGGAGGGTTGGACCTGAGACCCAGCTCCCCCAGACCTGTTCCAAAGACTGGTGAGCTGGGCTGACCACCATCTGCCCGCCCCTCCTGCAGCCTGGCGACAGGGGTGGCTCTGTCAGCTTTCACAGTCTCTCCTCTTGCCCTCCTGCTGGTCCTGGAAAATTCTCTGTCCTGCCATGTTAGGCAGGTTGTAATTACCTAGCTTGGAATTTGACCAGGAGATTGAGATCAACATTTTTACCTTTGCAGAGGGGTGTGAGGACAGGAGAACTTGGGTTCTGAGACGGGATTTCTGGTTTCCCAATTTCCTCGGCAGAGTAAAACCTCCATTAAATAGATAGTTCAGGAACAGAAGAGTCTGGCAAATTGGATACTACGGTTGACTCAAACTTGGCCAGAAAAATTCTTTTCTTTCTACCTTGTTCTTCACTGCAACTCTAAAATCTTTAAGTTCAGTTTCCTGCCTAAATAGTTCAATACTTTTTATATATATACACACATACATATAATATATATGCTATATATTATACTAGATATATATTATGTATATACATATCACATGTGTATATATAATTTATATAAATTTATATAGATATATAATATATAATATATAACAATTGATGTAGGGGACAATGATTGTTTATCTTTCTTTTGAGGACAATGATTTTTGTTTTTTAATTCTATGTCTTTTCTTCATGTTTACGTACGTGTCATGCTTGACCTTAACTCTTTGGAGGTCAAGTTAGCAGAGATGATTAGCTCCTTTTTATAGATGTAGAGATTGAGGCTATGAGTTATGACATGTGCTCAAGGCTAAGATTTGATCCTGGACTGGAAGGAAAGTTGTCTGACTCCTAATCAAGTTGGTATGGCTCACATGCATCACCTGAGTAGACCTTCCCGCCAGGTAAATCGGGGCTGCAGGAGATGGAAGGGTCAGACGCAGTGTGAGAACTGCTCTTAGGTACTTCTGGAGGTTGTCCATTTTCCTTAAAAAAGAATCCAGTCAGTAAAAATCCAGCAGACTCTCGTAAATCATGATACTGATTTTTAAATAATGTTTACTTTTTTCCCCTTATTTCAAAAGTTAATTGGAGGAATTTTGAAAAATCAGAGAAGTATAAAAGAGTTTGCATTGTCTGTAGTCCTAGTAATTGTCCCTGCCCCTTGTTAATACGTTGGTGTCTTTTAAAACCTACTTTTAGTTGACATCACATTTGAAGTATTATTTTATAAATGACCTCATCACTTAAAAAGTACGGTGAGCATTTCCATGCCATTAAAAATTACTCTAAAATATTATTTTAATTGTTGCATGGATTTTCATGACACAGTAATTTACTTAACCAGTCTTAAATCTTTGGTAATTTAGACTGTCCCCGATGTTTCACTATGGTGATTCATGCCGCATTGAATATCTCTGAACATGATCTTTGGGTGCATTTCTGATTATTCCTTAGGATAAATTTCTAAAAGTGGAAATGTTGGTTCAGAGAATACAAGCACTTTGAAGAGTCTGAATCCTGACACACAGCCCTATGGAAAGGCTCCACCAATTCACATTCCAGCCCACAGTGCGTGAAGGTGGCTGTTTTCCCCCAACCCTTACCATCCCTGGGCTCTAACCTCACTTCGTTTTATTCTTTTCTGGATTATAACCCATCTTCAATCTGGGGACAAGGGCCTTTAATAAACTCACCTCTCATAGACTTCACCTCTCATCTCAGCTTCTCAGAGTCACTCTTTTATTTGGATAGCCATTTCTTCCTGTTCGTGGATCTATGAATATGTATATAATGAACAAAACAGTTGATGTTCACCTAGATTGATAAATATATTTAAAGGTACCTATGAGCTAGTCATATAAGACTTCATAATGTCCAAGAGCCAGCTCTCTAGTTCATTGCCTCAGCCTGGCTCGCTGCTCTACAACACCAAGGTGAATATTTCACTGCCCCTGTAGACCTCTATTCAATTTTATCGACTTACAAAGACAGGTGGGTGGGAAAAGGGCAGGACAGCTTTAATGAAGATGAAGGATGTAGATGTGTATATTACAACTGGGATAATCTACTTGCAAACGTGCTGAACTGTGGACATTTGCATGATGCAGTCATGGCAAGAACTATTATTTATATCAGGGATCAGCAAACGATAGCTCGTGGACCAAATCTGGCCACCACTTGATCTCGTAGATAGATTTTTATCAGCCCGATCGCACTTACTTATTGACACATTGTCTGGGGCCGCTTCCTTGCTACAACACCAGAATTTAATAGTTTTAATATAGACGTTACCCACAAAGCCTAAAATATTTACTGTCTGGCACTGTACCAAAAAAAAAAAGGCATCTTGACCTCTGATTTATATTCTACCAAAAAGCAGACATAGAGTTTTCACTAGAAAGATCCCCCCTTTACTCCTTATTGTCCCATGAGAAAGGGTTGACATTATGACTCATCTCAGTGTATGGATGTATAAATGGCTCTTCTCAAGGTTAAATTTTTGTCCAAGGTGATGCTAAGTTTCTGTGAGGAGGGGCTGAAGTTTGAATTTAGATCTTTAGCAATCTGATGTCTTATACAGATGGATGCAGAAGGCTACTATACCTTGCCCCTTTTGTCTCTCCTTACCAACTGTGTGTCTTTTCCTTTTCAAATTCTCCTCCTAAGCACTTTCCCTTGGGCACCTTGAGTGATGTGATGGTGGCGATGACATATACAAGTAGATCCTAGCCTGTATATGGATGTAAACTATGTGGACTGCCAGTTCTTACTCATTTGAGTACTAGGTACATTGACAGAGTTGGCGCCACTGAAAGCAGATGCCATCTAAGTTCATCCTTCTTCAATGATGCAGAAACCTGACAGTCATTACATGAAAATCTACTAATTTATCACGGTGCAGAATTATAGGTGTAGGTGATGTAATTGTTCAGAATCCCTGCAGAGCTTGTAATGTCCCCTAAAAATGACTTTAAAAATCCCCCTTCTGTAAGTTTATTAATATTCCACTAGGTTCTCTCTCATAACAGCAGAAAAAGAAAAATAATGTGGATATTTGAGCTTTGGGGAATGCTTGTATCCTGATAAATAGGAATGTCCTGGAAATTTCATCATTAAGACAAAAATATAACTCTTGGAGAAAAGCACAAAGACTTATACCCAAAGAATAGGTGCACATGCCAACCAATATTTTTAAATCTCACTATTAAATTTGAACCTCACGTTAGATACGGGGGATTAAGCTAACGATCATATTTACTTTAGTAAATTCTTAAAAAAAAAAAAAAGCAGCTAACTCAGAGTTTGTTTCTGACCAGCTACCTCCTTAATCACACAGCACCTGCCAGAAGACATCCAATAACCCACTCTTTAGGTCAGAGAAAAACATACAAAAGAGAAAGCCTTGGCTGGAATGACTCATGTTACAAGCCAGCTGCTTTCCAGAATCCGTTAAGCTGTAGGGTCCAGATCGCCTTTTGTGGCTTTCTGCAGCCTTTATTTGAACAGAGAGATTACAACAACCCTACCCACATGAAAGCCAAGGAAAGGAGCTAGTTGGAGTAGAGAGAGTGCCCAAAATTTGACTGTACTTTGAAACAAAATCACAAGGGTGTTAGCAAGCCTTCTCTTTGTCTTGTGGTAACAAGTGCCCCTCTGCTTCCATTTGCCATGGAAGCGATGAAGCTTGCCTGTGATCGATTGCATTTGACACTTGGTAGAAATGTCTTTCCTCAGGCGGTGACTGTCATGGGCACTAAAGCCTATCTGGCATTTCTGGTTCCTGATGGTTTATCAGCTATCTTCCTGTGCTTCCTTTGACACATATCCAGTTGTTCTGAGATTTTCTTTTCCATTTCAACCCATTGAGGGATTGACCTCAATTCAACATGTGAACATATTCTTTGCCAGTGAGAAGCCTGGTCTAGTCTAGTTCAGACATTGGTTTTATTCCAAGTGACAACTTACATATCAGTAGTGGCTGCCTCAGTGCCTCAGAGCTGGGGGAGGAGAAGGATTTTCAGCAGGAGTTGCCCAGGTCCTTTGGCCGCATGTGCGGTGGTCGGGCATGGGAGGAAGTCCGGAGAAAGTGGAGTATTTCCACCATTTCTGAACTACACAAGAGCCTGAGATTGTTTCTTGCGTAGGACCCTGTGTGTGTGTGTGTGTGTGTGTGTGTGCGCGCACACGCGCATGGGGGTGTGTGTGGCATGCTCTACTCAGGGTGATGTGGTTGGCCATCTTATACATCCATCTGTTGATTCATTTAACAAATTTTACTGAGCATCACTCTCTACCAGGAAATATTCCAGAGAATAGGAATGGAAAAAAAGATCCAAGATACAATCAGATAAAGACATTCTCATAAACAAAGGCCGTGCCTTTCTGTGACAAGTACAGTAGGAATGTCCTATTGTTGATACTTTGGGCCTCTGCTTAGTTAAGCATTAAGATGGAAAAGATTATGAAAAGGAGATTAGTGACCAGAAGTAAATTCCCAGCAGTTGTTATCAGAATCCCCAAATCTGTGGTGTTGGGTATATTTTAAAAATTATTTTCCTGAAGTTTATGGAGCAGTCATGCCTTGCTATTGGTCTAAATGTACAGGGGAAAAAAACTCAAAACTTGAAACCAGAACATACAATATAATTTTCATATGCCCTAAAGCCAGAGGTGAAACAGATTCCAACTTAATATCACCAAGCAACTGTCGGTGATTGTTGTCACGGTTATCAGCCTTGTTCTCAACATCATCCCGTTATGAAACTGTGTGTGAGCACTCAGGGCAGACTTTCATCTAGAGTAGTCACACCAGGGCGTGGTGTGTCTAACCTGGCTTGGGTATCCACTGGTAAGACTTGTACGTTTGGGAGCAGCACAGGCTTGCGTGCTCATTTTTTGCACACGAGGAAACTGAAGCACAGAAGTGGTCAGCTCTTTGGCCACAGTTCACATTTAGTTAGTGTCAAAATTATAACCCAGCCTGGAAAATAAAAACCTAGAAAGGGCCCTTCCTGAAGCATTTAGCTTCCATTTTCTTACTCAATAAGCTTCGTTCCAGCCAAGTCAGAAGCGCAGTGTGTTCCTACTGTGGATGCGGGCTGGGGACAGAGTTGACCAGAGCCAACTCTAATCAGCCCCGGTCGCACTGCATGAAGAGGGAGAGTGTCCATTGCTCTCCAGCTGGCCGGTCCAGTGGAAGGTTTGAACTGTCCGGTCTCCTTGATTTTTCAGCGGTGCACGTTCAGGTGTCTTGTATGCTTGTATACACGTGTGCCATGTCCCAAGAATATAATGAAGTGTGATTGATACTAAAATTGCATTGACCAGAGTATCATTTTCTTTGAAGAATCAGACTAAACTTCATAGTCTTGCCCCCCAAGATCATGGTGAACAACATGCAGTTAATTTACACAAAAATTTTGCTTCCCCCCTTGTGGATTGACTGATGGATAGCAGAGAAGATGTTTTGAGCGAGATTTATTTCCGTCTTCAGAATCACCCAGCAATTTCACAGGCCCACCTTGGATTTTTCAGAACACGTGATCTGGGGGAGAAATTTACCCTCACATCAACTGTCACCAACAACTATTTGTGAGACTTCAAGAATAAAATGCATCATGGGAATAAAATACCTCATCAAAAATAAAATGCATCATCAACTCAGTGAAGTTGGCCCAGGGTTAAAAGATGCAGTAGGAGTTCCCTTCTGATAGATCATATTTCCCTTTGACGTGGTTCTAAATTCTTTGGGGCCAATAGGGAGACCATGGATAATTGCCTGTAATTCAACACACACACGACCAGCTCTCCTGAAAGCCAAGCATCAGCCTCTCCATCACAGTTGTGGGGCCAGGGAGGTGGTTGTGGTGGAAGTTTGAGTTGTTTTTTTTTCCTTTATTTTATTTTCTCTTTGGATCCATGGCTCTTTTCATGAAAGGTCCTCTCTTTTTTTTTTTTTTTTTTTAATGGAGGTCCTGGGGATTGAATCCAGGACCTCATGCATGATAAGCATGTGCTCTACCACTGAGCTACACCCACCCTCCTGCAAGGTTCTGTTTAACATCCTAATAAGTATAATTTCCTTTTTCTCCAGAGGCCTTCCTTTTTATAGCCTCTAATGATCATTCCACAATCAGTGTGATTAGAAGAATTGAGTCCACCTCTAGGCTTCTGTCTTATCTCTAATGAAGGAAAAGGTATACATGGTGGAATAAATAGTATTTGAAGCACCTCCAGGGCTCACTGCTACTAAAGTTTGATCATGATATCAAACATTCTTGAAATATACATTCAACACATATTTTTGACATAGTGTAATTAGAAAATCTGCTTAGAAAGATGTGCACAACCTAATTTTTCCCTTTTTCTTCTTGAATGCCACCTTGGTCTGGCTCCTCCTCATCTGTCCTCAAGGAATTCTCCCAGGGCAGAGCTGAGACCAGCCTGGCCGGTCATCCCTCCAAAGAACATGCTAAGCTCACATTTATCACTGATTCAACTGACCCTCATGCACTGAGCACCTTTTAAATGACCATTGGAAATCGAGGATAATTGTCATGGGGGAAGGAGGCCACAAGATGAGAACCTAAATATTAACGATGTCTCCCTCTAGTTGGGAAGTGCAATGCTCATAAACATGATGCTGACACAGAGCCAACTTGAATGTGCTATCATGGCGCCATGATGAAAGTGCCATTAGTGTTGAACATGGGAGGAAAGATCAATTCTGGCAGGAAGAGGAGCTGGGGAAGCTTTTGGAGAATGTGGATTTTAAGTGCACCCTTGGGTTACAGTGAACTCGCCAAAGCAGATGAGACAGTGAAGGTGACATTGGTGGCAAGAAGCAAAGCCAATCAAAGGCTTAGAGGTCTTTGAAAATGGCACCAGTCATGTTCATGTAAATTAGCATCGCCTAGTGGTGAGAGGGTGAGGGTAGGCAGGAGAGGTGGGGAAAATAACAGAATTAAGCTGGATCCATAAAGTGGGATTGGGTTCTCCAGGGATTTGAATGTTAGGATGAAGAGCTCAGACACAACGGAGGGTCTAGAACAATTTATAAGTCTTGGCATGAAATAGTTCTGGATTGTAGAACAAACTTGCCGATATCGCTTAGAGAATGTTTACGGGGGTGGTGTTGACCAAGGCTGGGCAATCAGTTTTGGAAACTGTTGAAACAATATTATTGTATGTATTACATTTTTATGAATAATACTACTTATGGTTGAAGAATACAAGTGCCTGACAAGGATGGTGGTAGCAAGAATAGGGAAGAGGTGTGACAGAGAAGTGACCCCGGAGATTGGCAATTGATTCGCTCTCTGGAGGGAAGGAGTCAGAGCTGGTGAGAATTGATGGGAAGGTCTGGAGTCTGAAGATGGAAAGAGTAGTCAACCCAAGCAAAAAGCCCTGAAGCAAGATCCAGGGTGGAATGTGGGACATGATGGAGTATGTTTCGGACTTGCTGCGTCTGGGTCCCTTTTGAGCATCTCTGCGATGACATGTAGCCAAGGTGCAAAGGGAAGGAGTCGGGCCTAGAAACAAGAATGTAGGCATGGAGGTAGCCAAGGGCATAATGGCACAGTTCTGTGGGGAAGGCATTTGCCCCAAAGCCTGAGAGAAAATTCACTGGTGGGTCACAGTGGCCATCCAGGGCGTAGGTCTGCAGGTACTGCTCGCAGGGCTCATGCCCTGGAACAGCACTGTCCAGTGGAACGTAACACAAGCCCACGTAGTAAATCTTCCAGTGCCACAATCAAATAAGCAAAAAGAAACCTGTGAAATTAATTTGACTTAATTTCTTCAGCCAATAAAGCCAAATATGATCATTTCACCATGTACTCTATTATAAAAATTATTGATGTGATAATTCACATTTAAAAAAAATTTTATTGGAGTATAGTTGATTTGCAATGTTTTAGTTGTGCAGCAAAATGATTCAATTATACATACATATAGATATGCTTATTCTTTTCCATTATAGTTTATTACAAGATATTGAGTGCAGTTCCCTGTGCTATACAGTAGGTCTTTGTTGTTTATCTATTTTATATACAGTAGTGTGTATCTGTTAATCCCAAATGCCTAATTTATCCCTCTTCCTCTTTTGTATCTTTACAAGCCAGTGTGTATTTTACACTTGCAGTTCGTCTCAGTTCAGACCAGCTGCACTTCAAGGGCTGATTAGCCACACTTGATGGTGGCTACAACACTGGACAGCCCAGCTCTGGAAACTGCTGAGACAGAGTGACCATGTCACGTGTCCTCCTAGCTGGGCACTGCCAGGAGTGGAAAGGGACGCAGCAGTAAACTGGGACTGTCCTGGAGAATCCGAAAGGGCTGTCTCCCACACACGTCTCCTCGTAAGACCTCTCTCATCCTCTCCCCTGTCATTTCAGTGCCTTCAGCCTGGGGGAGAAAGAACATGGGCTATGTCCAAGCGTGGATTCAGGCCCTGCCTGCAGTCTTTCTAAAGTCCCAGGCTGAGCCCTGGGATCAAAGCATTGGCTGACATGGCACCTTTTTCATGCACCTCTTTCCCACTCTGAGAAAGGAGGTGTTCTTAATCACAGTGTCACTAACACATACTGAGCATGCGTGTGCCCAGTGCTGGGCTGAGCACTCCGCAGGCAACACCCATGCCATTGCTATCACTGTTATCGTCACGAGGTTCAGAGGGCTCACCTAACTTGCCCAGTCGCCCAGCAGGACAGAGACTCAAATCCAAGTCTGTCTGACTCTAGTTCTCAGGCTCTCACATCTGAGCCACATGGAGAATTCTGTTCTGTGCTCGAAGGAAGGGGTTCCATGGAGGGCTTTGGAAGGATGAGAGAGAGAGTGATGGGGCTTTATTTTGCTAACCAGATGGAATGTCCTTCCCGTCATGCTTTCTGGGAAAGATACTGAGTTCAGTTTGCCTACTGGAGGCAAATTTTCTGTAGGAACATTGAGGACCTTGAATTTGTAATTCTCTAGTCTTCAGTGTGTGGGGTCTTCATCTCCCTCCTTGGAGCCCCTCTCGGATCCAGTGCATCCGATGATGACATCCAGCACAAGGCTGCAGAGTGACATTTTATCTCCTCGACCCTTGAAGAACGTGTGGTAGTAATTGATCAGGCTTGTTGTCGGTCTTGTCTTCAAGGATGACTTCAGATTGGGATCCGCCTGCCAAAGATGATGTGAGAAACTTACTCACTGTCAGAGATTCCAGGAGGCTCTTCCCAGCTGTGAAGATGCCGACCCAGTAGAATACAACCCTGGGCATTCCAGCTGGGGTGGGGGTGCCAGCTGCCAGGCGTTCCAGGGGAGCAGGAAATAACTTTCAACGTGTCAAGGCCATGCAGCAGCCCTGCCGGTGCAGCAGGAAAATCACAAAGTAGCGCCACCCTCCACTCCGGGCATTGGCAGGAAATTCAAAGGGAGCTTAAAAGATGTGAGGTGGGCAAGAGGGCCCAGCTGCAGCCAAATGCCAGGTTCTGCCTCTTGGGCGACAACTTCAGTGCTGGGAAATAGTGCCCAGCTGGCGAGCGCTGCAGGTGTACTTAGAGCCCCACTCCCCGGGGGCGGAGCTTCAAGAAGGAAGTTAAGGGGGAGCAAGAAAATCAGTGTCCTTTACGGGCGTGGAGATAGGTGCCCGAGACGAGGGTGGGACTGTGGATACCTTGTGTTAAGTAGTGCAGGATGTTTGGCAAACAGACAGTTCCTGGGCTTCAAAATAGACAGAATCTATAATGTGGCGTTTCAGAGTAGATATTTAATTAAATAATTGGTGGGGCCTGGGGGTGCCAGGCATTTATCTAATCTGACTCCAATTTGACTCAAGTCTAGAGTTGAAACTGCAGTGATCTGGATGGCAAAAGAGATGATTTCCTGGGATATGACTGAGTCACATAGAATCCTAATGGTGTTTATAGACTGTAGACAGCTAGGGGGTGGAGGGGTGGGTCTTTAAAAAGTAAAATATAGTCTCTCTCTCTCTCTCTCTCTCTCTCTCTCTCTCTCTGTCTCCCCCCACCTCTCCTGTCATCTCTGTCTCTCCTGTTTCCCCATCACTCTGTCAAATGGGGTGAGCATGTTGGCATAAGAAAGAAGTCCTACCTTAATAAAGAACATGATTTCTACCCCTGTACAGATCAATAAAATCTACCCAGGACTTCTCTTTCAACAACTGGGCAGTAGCAGCAGGTTTCAAGGTTTATAGGGCAGATGGGAAAAAAGCAGGAATGAGATGGTCTTAAAATTTTGAGGCCTGGACATTTACACCAAAAATAAGAATTTCTTCATCCTGTCTTAGAAAGGGCCAAATCAAACTCCCTTGGTGATGGCAAAGATGTGTCCTTGGAGGCCTGGTTTTTGATCCAGCACTGAGTGAGAGCTGGGCCTGGGATCACAAGACGGTCTGGGACACAGACAGCCAGCGGGGGCTGGACTTTGAGCTGCCTCTTTTGTGAGCCAGAAAGCTGAGTGTTCCCATTTCCTCCTGGGCATGCTCCCATCACCGGATGAAATCCTCAGGTGCAGAAGCAACAGGCTGGATTGGAGGTGGGGTGAGGTCAGGTTAAGGCCCCATTTCCAGTAATCCTTGGTCCATTTGGGAAAATTCAATGGTTCATTCTACCATGGACAGGGTGACAAGAACAGGGTCAAAACTCCTGGTTGCTGCTCTCACTTGGCTGGTGACACACCCTTAGCTGCACCCTGTATTCACCTTGCTGTTCTCTCTGCAGCATAAGGAGAGGGCAGATTTCATTCAGGGTCCTCTGGGATTTGCTGTGATGCTAAGTCTGCAACTCAAACGCTGTAGCAAGAGTTCCCACTGCAAAGCCATGGAGGGCTTCATTATTCCACGTACAAGGACTGTCCTAGTTATGGTTTTTAGGCCTCTTGTTCTCTAGAGTCATTTGCTACAACAAACTTCGGATGCAGCCAGAGATGCTCCACCTTCTGTAGAGTGTCACCATCATGGGTGTGTCTGGTGTCACATCAGTCCCTTGGCCTGAGTTTCTACAAGCAGACAATGGCTGGCAGGGCCAGGATGAACAACATCACAGCTTTGTATTTTTAAGTTACTCTTTCTTGAGTTCTACCATTTTCTGAAGGCAGCTACCATAGCTTTCTCACACCTTCATTTTCTCAATAGCCAAGGGTAATGAAAAAGGTTTTCCACTTTAAAGAAATCTTATATGGGTGGGATTAATGAGCATAAATGGATTATTTTGAAAATATGCTGAATAAATAGATGCAACAAAGTTGAAAGGTCCATACCTGTGCTCTACCAAAAGCGTATTTGAAAGAAAAATTCTAGAGAGTATTTGTTCTACTTTCACTGACTTTACTTCATGAGTGTTTCAGAGATACTGTTCCATTGGCTGGGGCGGCAGCCCTCACTGCAGACACACTGGCCCTTTTCAGTCTGAGGGTAGGAAGTGTTTATTTCTGATCTCGAGGAGGCAGCAGGCTCCTCCTTCTAAGGATAGAAGCCACCCCCTGAGAATGGAAAAAGAGGGGCCATGATGATGCGTGGACCCTCCGGCTGAAGCTGTGCCTTTGTGCTGGTCTTCTGGAAATTTCATGGATTCATGGGGTCAGTGAGGTAATTCAGAAGGCTCCCAGAACCGATTTAAAATAAGACATTGATGAGTCATCTCTTTTTACAGACAGCTTTTCTTCTTCTTGTTCACTCATCATCATCAAAGTGAAAATCATGAGTTAAGTATGTGAAATCGTAAATTTGTTTGGTGTGTAGTTGTGTCTACACATACGAAGTCTCCCACTCGTGGGAGTCTCCCGTTACTGTTCCTCTCTTTTACTCACTCGCCTGCACACCCGTTATTTTCCGACCAGCTGTCTGCTTGCTCCCTTGATATCGAGATTTGCTCTCACCCAGCCAAAGTCAAGTCCTTGGCATCCCACGTACAGTCATAACTGCATCTCCACTCGCTCAGGTCCTTTGCCATGGAAGATTAAGATGGATTAAGATAGCCTGATGACTTTTTCAGACTGGGAAGTGATTTCAAATATATTGGGATTCGGGGAGCAGTACATTGGAAAGGAAGTTGATGATTGGAAAACAGCCCAACATGAACATGACTTTCAAAATAGGAGGATATATTTGAACTCACCACTTCCTGGATGTTTAATGAAGCTGTGTTGTTCTTTCACCAATGTGTTTCACTATAATGCTGAGTTCTGTTAAGGAGAACTTGGTCTTGTTTCACTACAAAAATAATAGACTCAAATGTATTTGTTGTTCTCGTATGTTTTACATTCATTCCTGCACTCAACAAATATCTATCTTTAGTGCCCACTATGTGCCTGACTTGTTCTAGGTGCTGGGAATATAGCAATGAACAAATAGGCAAAAATCCCTGACCTCAGAAAATTTATACGCAGACAGGGAAGTCAAAAAATAAATAAGTCAAGTCCTTGGCATCTCAAATATAGTCATAACTGGATCTCCACTAGCTCAGGTCCTTTGCCATGGAAGATTAAGATGGATTAAGATAGCCTGATGACTTTTCCAGACTGGGAAGTGATTTCAAATATATCGGGTAATAAATAAGTAAAATACATTAAGAGCAATGAAGAAAAACAAGGCAAGTAAGAGGCAGTTGGAAGTACAAGGGTGGTGAGGGAAGGCTATGATAAGGAAATGACAAGTGACATGTGACCAAGGTGGTGACTTTCTCACCTGAAGGAGACAAGACAGGAAGCCTGGCAGACCTCCAGTGCCACAGCATGTCAGGCAGAGGGAACAGCAAGTGAGAAAGCCAATTCGGATTTTAGGATGGGTTTTCTATTTCTGTAAAAAAAAAACACCAGTGGGATTTTGATAGGGATTGTGTTGAATTTCTAGATTGCCTTGGGCGATATCATCACTTTAACATTATTAAGTCTTCTAGCCCATAAACATGGAATGTCTTTCCACTTATCTAGATCTCCCTTAACTTCTTTGAGTAATGTTTTGTAGTTTTCAGTATACAAGTCTTTTGCCTCCTTGGTTAAATTTACTCCTAAGTATTTTGTTCTTTTTGATGTTGTTGTAAATGAGATTGATTTTTAATTTCCTTTTTGGATTGTTCATTGCAAGGGTGTAAAAATACAACTATCTCATGCATTGATTTTCTATCCTGCAACTTTACTGAAACCAGTTATTAAGTTTAATGGGTTTCTTTGTGGATTCTTTAGGGCTTTCTACATATAAGATCATGTCTTCTATGAGCAGAGGTAATTTTATGTCTTCCTTTCCAATTTGGGTGACTGTATTTCTTTTTCTTGCCTAATTGCTCTGGCTAGAATTTCCAATACTGTGTTACATCGAAATGGCAAAAGTAGACTTTCAGTTTTTCCACCATTGAGTATGATATTAGCTGTGGCTTTCTCACATATGATCTTTATCATGTTGAAGAAGTTCCCTTCTTTCTATTCCTAGTTTACAGAGTGTTTGCAGATGGTGAAGCAATTTTGGTGGTAAGTGATTGTGGGCACACAACAACCATTGTGAATATAATTTATGCCACCACTGAATCATATGTTTAAGAATGGTTAAAATGGGAAATTGAATATTCTATGTACTTTACTACTTTAAAAAATTAGTAATGCAATGTACCAGAAAACATTGAATTTTACACTTTATGTAGGTAAACTGTATGTGAATTGTATCTCAATAAAGCTTTTTATTTTTAAATATTTTATCTTAAAAAATTTTAAGTCAACAAGAGAATATTGCAAACAGAGGCAAGTAACTTGTGGGAACAATAAAGTAAAGTGGCTGTTTTAAAGGTTAAAAACAAGACTGATGACAGGTTAGATGGAGGAGATGAGCAAGAGGAAAAGAGGCCTGAAAGAATCAAATGTTCTTTCCTGTAAGCAATTGGAAACGGTGCTAGCCATGGAGGCAGGGAGGACTCTGGGAGGGACAGATTTGGAAGGAAAAACCAAGACTTTAGACTTAGGCAAACTGGAGGCTGCCTTTTGCTTTCTGCTACCTTATCTCCAGCTCTTCTTGGCACTGGAAGAGGTGGCCCAGAAGCACCCTGATAACTCAATGTGTCCTGGATGTGCAAGGCTGTCATTAAGAGTCACCCCAATATCTGGCTCCCCCAGAACAGAACTCAAGTCAGGGGGCCACTCCAGAAGACCCCTCCAGAAGAGATGTGAGAGGCAGTTGAGAGAGATAACAAAGAATTCCCAAATATTGAGGGTAGTTATTGCTAATTATACAAGTGCAAAGAGCAAGAGCCACTCAACCATGGGAGCATGCACAAAATAACTCTCTTTGCGCCCTCACAGGAACTTACACACAGTAGGTATATGGCGAATGTTTACTGGTTGGTTGTTAAACATTAGTTTCCAATGAAAATCATGGGATCATCTTTCCTTATAGATTTAAAAAAGAATCAGTTGAGTTTCCTCTTTTGAAATTCATTCCGGTTCTACCCTGAGGTCCAGCTCTGCTAGGTATCTTTCAGCCTAATGTTTCGAGATGTTTCGGTATCTTGTATTTCAAGCTCTAATTCTGGAAATCATTTGCCTTCCTTTGGATTTCAATACACGAATTGTTTGTATAAGAGTCAAATATCATTAAGGGTGGCTCTGACATCTTCAGGGAAAAGCTTATTTCATTTCACCCGACAGAGAGGAAGCTCCACCTGGAAAAAGGAGGCTGAAATAGAACAAAGCCATTTGGAAATTTTCACTTAGTTTAGTCTAGTAGGTTCCTCCTTCTGCTGAATGATGTCAGTGGTGAGTTCCCAAGAAAACTGAGTCTTGCAAGATGGCCGCATCTCTAAAAGGAGAACCATCAGGATCGGCATGGCCTTATGCTTCTCGGGAGAAAAGACCCAGGAGGGGAGAAGAGCCAGAACTGCTCATTTCCACGTACTTCCCATGGGGTGAAGGCCTAACCACGTGCAGCCACCAAACCCAGAACTGAAGCAGCCGACCCCTTTCATCTAAGTCCCCACATGTTGAATTGTGTGTGTTTTTAATACGACACTCTCTTCCAGGGAGTTTGGAACACACGTGTTCCTTTTAACTCCCACCAGGCTCTGAGATCTGCCAGCCAGAAAAGCCATTCTGGAAGGAGTTTGGAAAGGTTGGGAGGAAGCTGTTTTTGCAACAGCCCGAGACTCAGGAAGCCCAGGTCTCCCCGGTCAGCCCCTCACCACTCACATTCACAGGGCAGGGCTCAAAGGCCTCGCTGTATCTTGGTTTTGTTGCCCATAAAACACAGATAGTAACACTTGCAAAACAGACACTAAATGGAATGCATTTGTGATCTTTGGCGAAAAGGCAGCCTGTTAACATATGCTGACAGTGTGTTATTCTGGGGCAGGCCCAGAGCCACAGCCCCACGTTGCCACCAGAGTCGTTTCTGGAAACTGTGCCAAGAGCAGCCTGAGCACTCCAGCCTCCGAGCTCCATCTCAGGGTCCAGCTGGCAGGAGATTAAGGGCCGCTCGGCCCAGCTGTTTGTGCCCTGCTCACCCACAGGCCTGAATTCAAGGCCTCCAATGCTGTGACAGCCACCGCAAGTCACCGATTCAAACTAATAGACCTACTTACCACCATATCCTTGCCTCAGGTCAAGTCTATTAAATCGCCCATTTGTGGGGCAGAGCGGTAAAGGCTGGCTCCTTCAAAGAGAAGGATTTTGCTTTGGAACAGATTCCCTGATTGTGCTTCATGGGTGGGTATTTGGTGGGATAAGAAGGTTTGTGGTTCATTTGGGAAAAAAGATGTTGACAAGATAAGATGAGGCTTGGACCCACGAGGGTCTGGCTCCCTCCTCGCTCTGCAAAGTTGAGGTTCATGGTGCCCAAAGCCAGAGCAAGATCCTCTGGGGAGGGAGACAGAGGGGGGAGGGGGGAGGAGGGACGGAGCAAATGTTGTCAGGAACTGCCACCGTTATCTCTGCCAGTCACACAGCGGCCTCTGGACATTGTGTGGTCCTCCCAAGGAAGCCACAAAGGACGTTCTCAGGGAAACCAGGCTGATCTCCGTGGCCCCCACTCAAGTCTCCTTTCCCTGAGCCCCTTTTTTCTCCTCCCCATCCCCTCTCCCAGCCCATCTTGCTTCCCTAAATATTTTTTAGAGAGGAAATCAGGGCAGCAGAGATATTCATTTTAAGAGTCTTAACCCTTTCCTGATAGGCTCAAAGTTTCAAAGAGAAACATAGAAGGAGGGGCAGCGCTCATCCCAAAGCATAAATCTCGAGTGCCAGATGTTCAGATACTGTCACCGGGGCCAGGTAGGGCGGGTGGAGAGGGAAAGAAGGGGGAGACAAAGATGCCACTGGGCAGGTGACCACTCACTCGCTCACTCTGCCCAGGTATGAGGCTGGCCCTGCCCCCTCCACCCTCATTTCAGAATCCCCTTTGCACGTGCACCCCAAATGCACCTAGAAGACCACAATGATGATAGTACAACAGCATCCCAGATGAAAGGGAAGGCCAAATGATGGTTTCAGATTCTAAAAAACCATCTTAGAATGCCCAGAGGAAAATACTGGGTCTGGCTGGCTGCCCCACCCCATCTGCACTGAGCCCCCAAGGCAGGAGGAAATTGATTTGAATATCAGCATGAGGAGTTTAAGATAGACAGAGGGAAGAATCTCCAAACAGAAAGGCATTCCTGCTGGTTGCATAAGCCCTTCTCTTTGAAGGTCTGGAAGTTTTGATGGGTTCTATCATCGATGAAGCAGATGATGAGGAAGATCCTTTCCAGCGCCGAGACGACCTCACCGTCTAATTTTAGCAATTCCTCTTGGCAGAGGATGGGACCCCCCTTCCCAGGGCTATCTGGTGTTCTACACACCATCTCTGACAGCTTCCTTTGATGTTGGCGGGGGTTCTGTGGACTCAAGGCCAGATACACTGCAGGAAGAGACACGCTCAAAGCCATTACGCTGCCCTATCTCACTGCAGCAATACACGACTGCTGGCTTTTTTTGTTTTTTGTTTTTTATTTTAAATTGTGAAGTTGTGGCACTGGGTTTGAAAATAAATATGGGCTGTCAGGTTTGGGATCGATACTCAGAAACAATCATGTCAATTGTCACCCAATATCCTCTCTTTCTTTGCAGGGGAGGATGTTTAAACCATGACGTTATTTTGACTAATTTAAAGATTTCATTCATATTTTTAACTCATTATAAATGAATGCAATTTAAGCCCATCACGTAATGACAGAAAGTGGCCAGAAGCCATGGGAATATGTTTCTCATTGTGGAAACTACAAGTTAGTCATTTTCTTCTCCCAAGTAAATGTCCTCGGTTGAGTTAAGGGAATTTTTTTTTTTAAAGAAATCATAAGTTCCAAATTAGTTTTTTCGTCTCAACAGTTAACCCTATGGAAAATGTGGCAATGCTTCTGTAATTTTGCAAAATATTTTGATAGTATCTATGCTCTATTGCTCAAGATCTAAAATCTTATTTTTTTGTTCTATTTTTTTTCCTTCTGTTTTTGTTTTTAACCTACTGGCCTCATAATGTAAAGAAAGGCGCTAAGCTCAAGTGAAATCTGTAATGCAGAAACGCCTGTGTTTCTCGACAATTGACAGCAACGCCTTCTGTAAAGAGAATCTTTGTGAAACGAACTTTTTTCCACCTAGAATCTTAAGAGAGCGGAGATGGGTTATGAAGTCAAGTGGGGGAAGAGAGAAAGAGAGGAGGAGTTTGGTATTCTTTTTCAAGCTAAGTGTTATTTAAGTGCCAACATTGTTCCGAGAAGTCTGCTTTTAGGCCAAAGTTTCCGTCTTTGAGTTCCCTGAAGCACCCAGAAATTTCTAGATGTGTGTGATGGGCTAGCTTAATAGATTCATCTTTGGGGTCTGAGAAGGAGGAGCCAAGGGCCAGAGGCGTGGGTGACAGGCACTGGGGAGGGCACCTCCACCGCTCAGGCCCCTCCAGCAGGACCCTCCCCTCCCCAGCCTCTGACTGCAGGCCCCGGGCAGAGCCTCCCCTGGGCCTCCCTCCTGTCCACCTCCTCTCCTGCACCAGATCAGGGGCTTTTCTCACTTTCCCCACAGTTTAACTCCCTCCTCATCCCCTCTTCAGCAGAGTTGTTATATTTGAGGTCCACAAGTGGGCTGAACGATGGAAGCACAGATGGAGCCTGGTCCAGGACCAGACCCCAGGAACGCCATCATTCTCCACACGCAGTGGCGGGCTGTGGACCTATCAGGTTTAAGGTGTTAAAAAAACAGACCAGGAGCTTCAAATAATTCTCCATGCTCAAAATTCTAAAGAGCAAGTCTATGCTGAAGATGGGGCAGGGGTGGTCCAGAAGGTAGGAGTGACGGATAGAAGAAACCAAGTTCACCGAGACAGCTACACGCGCATACCTACGCCTACATGCTGAGAGCGGGGCAGAGGCAGAACCGAGACCTTTAGTTCCCAAATGGCCTTTGCTATAAAGCACGTCCCATGTCAATACAAGACAATGAGTAAGTTAGAGCATTTACACAGTTCACTCTCAAATTATCTCCCAGAAAGTTACAGTCTTTATTCCAAAGACATCAAGCCTCCAAGAGAATTGTAATACTTTTTTTTTTCCAATTAGGAAAAAAAGATGATTTTCATGCATTACTCATCCTATCATTTTTAGTTGACCAAAACCAACGAGAAATTAGTTCCCAGGTCATTAAATTCCACCCTTTGTGGTCAGAGCTGAAAGTGTTGGACCGTCTCTGCTGGGAAGGGTGGAGCTTGGTGTGTGGGGTTCACAGGGACATGCTGGCGGGCCCTCCCCGGCCCTGCTCGAGAGCCAGCCGCCTGCCCCTCACCTCCCCCAGGCCACACGGCCCGCTTTGCACCCTTTGTTGACTTCGGCTACCGGTCAAGTCTCCTCTGGGGCCCCCGTGCCAGGGGTGCCAGTGCTCAGCTGACTCACGCTTTCCCGGACTTCCTGACACCCTGTTCACGGGCTTGTCTGGAGCTACAAGTCTCTCCGTCGCAATGATGTCGCAATTCCAGCCAGGAAACCAAGCTAACCGCCCCAGAATTTGGCTGAGTTCTCTGAGGGTGGATGAGAACAGAGGTTCCCAGTCAATATTTAGGCTGGAAGTGAATACCAATTTTTTTTTCTTCCATTCTCCCCCCTCCACTTTTATTGAAACGTAATTGACGGACTGTGTAAGTCTGAGGTGTACAGCATCATGATTTTCGTATATTGTGAAATGTTTCCCACAGTAAGAGTAGTTAACATCCATAATCTCCTATAGATACAAAAACTGCCAATGCCGATTTTTTTAGGTCAACCTATGTCTATTGAGCAATTTCTCTACAAGCAAAACAAAGTTGATGTGTATGGGCATGGGTTTAAAACCCAAAAGCTTTCATTACATCCTCACCAGTAGAAAAAGAAAATGGATCATTTCATTTAGATAGTTGACATCTTGGGTAATTATCTTATCCTTCCTCTAAGTTTATAAAAATTTCTTCAAGGGTTATTTTTTGTTTTTTAAGTTGAAGTATAGTTGATTTACAATATTGTATTACTTTCAGGTGTACGATATAGTGATTCAGTATTTTGGTAGATTACACTCCATTTAAAGTTATTATGAAATATTGGCTGTATTTTTAATTGTTTAAGAAAAATTTGAATGTCAGTGGTTAAGAAAAATTTGAATGTCAGTGGTTAAGAAAACCTGATTGCTCCTGATTTCTTGGGAACCATTAAGTGATCCAATGATGGTCAAAAGGAACTCCGTATTTCTTCAGTTAGAATCACAGCCTTTCTTTTCTCAAGGGGAGCTCTCTTCTGCTGCTGAAAGGGCTCTCGAGACAGGCTAACAGCCACCTCAGAGGAAATATGACTTTCCCCAAACTCACTTGCCTGATTTCAAAGTACATGAGAAAATCAACTTTTGGGAAAATTAGTGAGTGGGGAATTTCAATGAGTGATATGGAAGAAATTAGACCATTGCATTTATTCCAGGTTTTTCCCCTCTAGCATTCCTCAGTCACTTATGTGTGTGTGTGTGTGTTTGTGTGTGTGTCTAGGAAGAGGCAAACAGGGCAGTGTTTTCCTCCAACCCTGTCTTGGCGCATATGAATGGTGTTTGACCTGGGAAGGCAAATCGAGTGGAAAGTCACTGAGGAGCACAGGAGCCCGGGAGAAGTTTTGTTTGCCCCTGGAATTGCTCCTCTCTTCAAAATAGTTTTGTTTTAAAATAATGGTTTCTATTAGCCCATCACTGATGCCACCTTGTATTTCCTCTTATTCTTATTCAGTAGTTAAGTGACTGTGCTTGCATCTAAAATTATCCTTGTTCATGTTCATTATCAAGTTCATTAGATTTGGAAAGTTTGCCTTTTGTTCTTCCTGGGAGGTTTAAAAGCTCCTAAAATTGACTCCATGTGTCTTTCTCAAAGCGGCCACCTGAGAGGCACCCCCAGCGGGCAGCGTCTGCAGACAGGAGGCTTGTCTCCCCAAAGGCCCCCCAGACTCTCTTCCTGGCAGGCAAGAGAGTGGCCCTTTCGGGGAACTGCCGGCCTTGCTGCCAGCTTGCCCTGGGGAACCGGCCCGGGGGACACAGTCCCTGCTGCCAGGTCTGGGCAGGCTGCCTGCCTAGTCATCCCTTTTATTGCTGGCCCCGCAATGGAGAAGCGAGGCTTGGATGGGCCCCTCTGGCCACACTCTGGGCTGGCCTGCGTAAGTCTTAGCGGGCCAGCCCAAAGACTGCCTGAGTCTGAGCTAGCAGGGTCATGCCTGGACCACCATGCAAGCATTTGTGTGAATGTGTGATGGTTAACACAGGCAAAGATATCACCATTTGGGTTTTTTGTTTCTTTGTTTTTATTTATAATGTTTAATTTTGTGAGAGAGAGGAATGTTTCTTCGTATTCCTTGTTACTCACTAAAATCATCACTTATTTGTTTATTATTTGATTCATAGCCTGTCTCCCCAAGAATGTGAATTTCGTGGGCACAGAGACGTGGTCAGTTTCACTGTCTGTTGCCTCCCCAGGGCCTACATCAGTGCCTGGCTCATGTTCACTATGGGCCCTGTTTTTTTTTTTTTAAAAAAAAAAAAAAAAGAGAGAAAGATGGAAGCCCCAGGTGGCTGCCTCCAGCCTTCCCACAGTCCAGTGGCCAGGAATGTGCCCAGGCTCTGCCTTGTGCTGCAGCCTGTGCAAAGAACAGGCCCAGTGTGTGAGCAGTCGGGGAACCCCATCCGCAGGCAGAACGCTCCAGGAACACAGCCCCACTGGCCCTCTCCCCTGTCCCGGGAAAGGGCGGGGATGGCCCAGCCACCAGAGAAACCCTTCCCTTCTCTTTCTGAGAGGTACTTTATTATTTTTCGGTGTCTGCCATAACAAATGGCCATAGATCAGATGGCTGGAAACAACAGAAGTTTTTCTCTGAGTTCCAGATGCCAGAAGTCTGAACTTAGGGCAGAGCCACCCTCCCTCTGAAAGCTTCAGGGGAGATTTCTTCTTGGCTTCCTTCTATCTTCTGTTGGTTGCCAGTCACTGGCGTCCCCTGGCTTCCGGCTCCACCGCTTCGATCTCTGTCTCCACCATCGTGGTCCTCCTTCTTCCCTCTGTGTGATTCTGTTTTCTCTTCTTATAAGCATACCAGTCATTGGATTTAGAGTCCACTTTAAGCCAATACATCCTCACCTTCTGGAAAGAACCTATATCCAAAGAAGATCATGCTCTGAGGCTCTGAGCGGGCAGGAATTTGAGGGGACACTACTCGATCCATTTCAGGCCCTACGGGCAGCCGGGACTTGCCATCCTCTTTCCATCCCCTTCCCTGGGAGCTGCACTACCCTGGCTCATCTGGGCTCATGCCAGAAAGGAACAGCTCCTGGGAAGGTGGTGCTGAAGGGGACTACTCTCCTGATGCCCTGGAAAAGGAAGCAACACCGGTCTCTCTCTCTCTCTCTCTCCCTCTCTCTCTCTCCTTCTCTGTCTCTCTCTCCTTCTCTGTCTCTCTCTCCACTGTGTTTCCTGCTGACTGTGTCACAAATGCACTGCCGATGCAACGAGAGAAGGACCAGTCCTGACTCACTGGGACTGCTAGAGCTGTGCTTCTGTGATGTTCCTCAGCCCCTGGCTTAGCCGGCACCTGAAGTGGTGCAGGTAAATAGTGCGTCCAGGGCATCCTGGGCCCAGCCTGATTGGGTGCCCATTCTTATTTGTCTGTATTGAGAGGATGCTTGGAAATTTACAGAGGGAATTCACATACCATGTTCCTTCTGAGTTCCACATAATCCTGTAAGGTGATACTGGGTAGCCAGGAATTGCTTCATCTGGAAATAAGAGATTGATTCTGGGTCTCTGTGACTGGCTCACCTGGGTGGTGTTTGGGGGGTGCTGTTCCTCTGCCTGGCTCTCCTGGCATCACCCAGGACTCCTCCCGGCTGGAGCGAGCCTCCCTGGGAAGGCAGCATCCTCCACGCCCTTCAAGAAATCTTGTCCTTTTCTTTTCTCTCCCTGAGTACCTTCTGGTTCCCGACTCCTGTTTCTGCAGAGCTGTAACCGGTTTTCATCCCTGTATTCCTCAGTGCTTGGTGCGCTCCTAGCCAGAAAGAGACACTTTTTTTTTTTTTTGGTTTTATGAGGATTTCTTTCTAGTGATGTCAGACTTCAAAGGAAGCCTCCCCCCATAAAGATCACGACCAGACTTACATTTGTGACTCTTTCTCATTCCTGTGGGGAAAGGACGGCGGTGGTGCTAATACCTCTCATGTCCCCTTAACGTGGACCCTCTTTTAAGTGATTTCACAAAGCCCCCTCACTTTCTCTTTCGGGTCCAAAAAATCGTATGTCAGAACTCAACAGCTGCTTTTCCAGCCAAGAAGCTGAGCTCCCGGTGACTTCATTCGTCACCGCCGCCTCGAGCCCCCTAATCTCTGAGCTCCCTGCCTCATGTCAGCACTCGGCTCCCCTCCCGCGTCTGGCTTTCCTCAGTCACTTGCTAAATGCCCCTGTTCTCGCTAAGTCACCCAAACCCCGGCCACAAGGCAGGCGAAGTGAGATTTAATTGAATCTTTTGGCCATGATTCATAGAACAAAGCCTGCCGGCCTGACCTGGAAACCACACAGTGGGGAGTTTAGAAACTATCAGTGTAGTTAAAACAGTGTTCCTGCTTCAGCCATCGGCTGGAGTTCAAAGGACCAGAGATGTCCATCAGAACGTTGTCATGACAAGGGCCGTCCAAAGACATACACATACCTGGGCATGAAGCCTTCTGGGGCCAGGTGTCCTTAGACTCCCAGTCGTGTTAGTTACATGGGGACTGGCTCCAGGGAGGAGTTTCCCAAAGGGGCAGTGACAAGGAAGCCATCAGGGTTAGGGGAAGTTTTAGTGTCTTAGTCTGCTGGAGCAGATTACCACACACGCAGTGGTTTAAAACAACAGAAATGTGTTGTTTCTGAGTTCTAGAAGCTAGAAATCCAAAGTCAAGGTGTCGGCAGAGCTGTGTTCCCTCCTGAGGCTCTAGGAAAGGGTCCTTCCTTGCCTCTGGTGGCTCCCAGTGCCCCGATGCTCTGTAAATTGTAGCTGCATCACCCTGCTCTCTGTCTCTGTCTTTTCCCTGCATTCTCTGTATCTGTATTCCCTGTAACTGCGAGCTGTCCTCTTCTTACAAGGACCCCGTCATTAAGTTAAGAGCCCATCATCGTCTGGTGTGACCTCATCTTAACTTTAATCACATCCACAAAGATCTTATTTCCAAACAAAATCATATTCTGAGGTTCTGGGTGGGCATGACTATTGAGGGACACAACAGGGAACATGGCTCTCTGTCTTTCACATGTCACTCCCAGCCCCAGCTTACAGTGCTAGTCATCCTTGATTTTGGAGCCTCTTCCACAGACTGGAACCTTGGTGCCTAGTGTTGAATCCTGACCTTTCAACTTTCATGTCTGAGAAAACAAAAGGTGCCAGCCTGGGGCACACGACAGGCATGGTCTGACAGAAAGAGCATTGGATGTTCATGGGGGGAAATCTTGAAGGTGGAAGGCAAGCGGCACCTGGTCTGCAGAATCTGGCCAAAGAGTTCTATCCTGATAGACCAGAAGACACAGTTCTCAAAAACTATTTGTTACACTCAATGCCCCATCACTGGGGAAGGAAATGTTGATTGCAGTAAAATGACAGTAATAATATAATAAAGGTTAATACCATATGATTGAATAAGACACGTGTTTACCCCATACATAATAGTCTCTGCCCATATGAGAGAAAGGAAGATAGACTCACTCAGGAACATGGAAGGAATTCCCCTAAGGAATCCCAAGGACCGCCCCCTCCACCCCCACCAGCTTTTGGAGCAGGGAATCATGATGGGGGTTGAGAAAAAGTTGGCCTTGGACTTTCCATGCTCACCAAGGGCTATTAGATTTTAGAGCAAAAATGGTACCATTTCCAAGAGCTTACATTCCAGAATGTTCCTCCATCCACAGCCTCCATTTCTTCCCATCTACCTTCCTCACCCCTACAGCAGTTGCCACCTTCATGGTGACCCCAGATGTCGCCAGCCACCTCTGCTCTCAAGCCAGTCAGCACCTTGATCATCATCATCCCCTACAATGGGCCTGACACTATACTCTGTCATTCCCTGGAGGTCTGACCAACACCAGTAACTCCCATTCCCATCAATCCTCTTGCAAGACCCTATGATTGGACTATGGGGCAACAAAGGGCTTTCAACCCATTATTCACATGAAATCCCTTCCACCTTTCGGCCGGGTTCTGAGTCACTCCCCTCGGCTATTTACTCACACAGAATATCTGTGATAAGCTGCCTCCCCTGTAGAAACCCCATGACACACTTTCTCTACTTTCACTCTAAGTCTTCTAAGTACTGTTGGAATCACAAAACCACTTGGACCCAATGTTTTTATTCTAACCTGTGTATCATCTTCTCAGACTTTCCAACTTCCCTATTTCTGGCAGCGAGCCCTTAATCAACAGGGCTCAAATTTCATACATGACTTGGATGCCCTCATCTTTCACCTCCACACCCAGCCATGGCTAAGTTCTATTCACTCTGCCTCCATAATATTTCTAAAAACCCATCCCTGGCTATCCAAAACTCAGGTGTATTGTGGGTCCAGAACAGAAAAGAGATTGTGTGCATGAGACAAGACAGTAAGAAGACTGCGCACCATTATATTTAATGTAATTGGCATTTACTTTACACCCAGAAGGCACGTGGCACGCTATGAGATGTTCTGATAAGCAAAGAGTCCCACATGTTGGTAACATATCAAAAAGTGAGTGATTTAGTGGTAGTTGTACTAGTAAATTTATTTTAGTATTTGTTAGTAGTTGTCATAATATTAAATTTAGCTGGCTTTTATTTTATCCCAATTTTTAAAAGTCTACCAAGAGTTTTAGAGAAATAAAAGCCATTGTTTCTCAAAAGAATGACTCATTTTGTCTTTTAGCTTAGTGCTTCCTGTGATTCGTGTCACCACCAGAACGTCTAACGCTTAACCTTCCTAGAAGTCATACTGAAAGACAAGACAGATGTTTGGGGCATGATTTGGGATGTCCAGTAAAACCTTAATCTTCCAAAAATTCAACTTTGAGCACTTGCTGGTTGACAACCTGCACATTTAGTGCCTTCTGTTGGGTGTGGGGAAAAGCCACAGAGGACATAGAACTAAGGTGCTCGGAATGTTCCTGAAAAATCACCTGGGAAACAGCTTAATGAAGTAGACTTTGGAGCGTGCAAATCTGGCTTCAAATCTTGGTTCTGCCACCTGTTGGCTGTGAAATCTTGAGGAATGGCTTCACGTCTCTGAGTTCATTTCCTATTTTAAAACAAAATAGATAATATTATCATAGAGTTTTCATGAGGCTAGATTTTTTTTTATCATAAAGAAGGAAAAATTGACAAGGCTAAGAGTCTAGTGCATAATAGCTTTCCCAACTTAATCTCTCTCTCTCTCTCTCTCTCACACACACACACACACACACACACACACACACTAGCATCTTCTAACTTGATAACTGAACCTTGCACTGACCCTGGGACCCTCATAAGAGCTACACTTTCATCAACAGTAAACTCATTTTACTTAACATCTGGTATCAGTGGTATTTCCATTGGGTAGATTGGATTTAAAAGTGTCTCTAAAAGAGTTCTCTACACCTTATATGTGGCAAAAGAGACTTTCAATTCTCAGTGGGAGGTGGGGCAGCAATGTGTAGTTACAACGATTTGAGGAGATAAGCACTAATGTACTTGTGACAAAGGAATGGAACCAGGCACTCAGTGAACGTGGACAAAAGGAAGCCCCTTCGGTCCAAGTGCAGCCCTCAGCCCCCGCACGTCCTAATGAATGTGCCCAGCTGACCGTCAGCCTCGCACACTTCAGCTTCCCTATGCAGCTGCGTGTTTAGCAGCTGTTCTAAGACCCATTGTTTCAGGTTTCTGTTCAAACATCAGCCCCAT
The DNA here is from genome assembly GCF_048564905.1 of Vicugna pacos. Classification (NCBI taxonomy): domain Eukaryota; kingdom Metazoa; phylum Chordata; class Mammalia; order Artiodactyla; family Camelidae; genus Vicugna; species Vicugna pacos. The sequence continues at coordinate 115,647,977 of NC_132987.1, read as the reverse complement.
GTAAACAAGAGAAATTTGAAATGGGGGCTCCCACTGCGCTGATAGCAATGGCCTACAAATACCCGAAAAACAGGTCTCAGGACATGTTCACTGCTAAGGAAGCAGACGCAGCCATTGTGAAACTTAAAGCCCTACTGTTATGGTGAATAGAAAACTTAAAACTAAAACAGTTCATCACTGGATAGTTTGGAACATCTAAATGATCAAACTAAATGGATCAAATGCACAACCAGGTAAAATTCACCATGCAAAATCAGTTATCAATATAGCAGGAAATAATATTCTTCTGAATTCCATGGCTCCTGTGGGTCCAAATATTTGTAAAGTCTGCTTATTATTAAACCCATCAGTAATGCTGTGGTAGGTATTAAGTTAAATATACTTCCAGGAGGAAAAAAGATCAATCCATTCTTTGGTGAGCTAAGACAATCCATGCAGAATCTGTTCTTGGTGCCAGGGTCCAAAGTTTCCATATTTTTATTGGTTTATTGCTTATTGTTAATGGGAAGTTTAAATAGTTCTGTTACAGTTTTTCACATCTAATTTTCTGTGGGAAATCAGAGGAGTATTACTGTGTCTCCGTTATCCTAAACAGCAGATTTGTCATTTTGTCACCACCAGAATTAAATGCGTGGCCCGGGTTTGTGTGGCCAGAACAGGGATGTCGAGAGGAAGCAAGTATCTATGGATTTTCACATCAGATTGACGTAGAAGTCAAGGATGTCAAAACCCATTCCCAAAGGAAAGTTAGTAAAGCAACTTTCTCATATTCAGACCCTCATCTGCTGTGCATCTCAACAGGGTCTTTCTACAAACTCTTCATCTTCCTCTTTGGTATTTTAGTCTCTTAATCATTTTAAGTCAACGATTCATAGCTGACAGTTCTGCTGATAAAGTACCTTTATAATGATAGGCTTGGTGTTTAAATTTCCGCCTACGTCTTCTCTAAGTTGATGACCTAATTGTAGCTGATCCTTCCAGCAGAAATACTCACTTGTTAACCTCAAGTTATTTCTGGGCACAGTTGAAATAAAACAAATTGCTTTTTAAGCTTACGATTCCAAATTCTGTGTCTTATTTTCCATTTCTCCCTGTCCATTTTTCCATGTAGGTTTTATCTGCTACCTATAAACCGTGAAAAACAAATTATTCCATTCCATTCAAAGCTTTGGAAAGGGCTGTTCCCTGGCACAAAATCACATTGTCTGAAACTTTTTCTCGTTTTGAATTTCTGGAAGGGAAATCCTCCTTATGAGAAGACTTAACTTTCCATCAGTAATGGGGAAAACTGTTTCTCCCGGGATCATGGAGGTAGCTTTAGAAGAGAAAACACAGCAGAAATAAAAATCAGCATGACTGATTTTTAGTCCAAGTCTTTCTTGAGTGATGTTGGTCCTTATTCTGCCTGTGAGATGGAAATAAAGGAAGAAGGACATTGAAAGAAGTGTGAGGCCAAACAGTACCAATCTTTTTGGAAATTGTTGTTTCAATTGTCTGCTATTTTCTTTTAAATTTTTTTCTTATTGAGGTATAGTTAGTTTACAATGTTGTGTCAGTTCCTGGTGTACTGCACAATTCTTCAGTCATACCTGAATATACATGTATTCATTTTCATATTCTTTTTCACTGTAAGCTATGACAAGATATTGGATATAGTTCCCTGTGCTATATAGTAAAAACTTGTTTATCTACTTTGTATACACCAGTCAGTATCTGCAAATCTCGAACTCCCAATTTATCCGTTCCCACTCACCTCCCCCTTGGCATCCACAGGTCTGGATTCTATGTCTGTGAATCTGTTTCTGTTTTATATATAAGTTCATTTGTCTTTTTTTTTTAGATTCCATATATGAGTAATATCACATGATATTTTTCTTTCTCTTTCTGGCTTCCTTCACTTAGAATGACATTCTCCAGGGCCATCCATGTTGCTGCAAATGGCATTATTTTATCATTTTTATGGCTGAGTAGTATTCCATTGTATAATATAGCACAACTTCTTTATCCAGTCATCTGTCGATGGACATTTAGGTTGTTTCCACAATTGTGTGCTATTTAAATGCCACCCTGGCAACCTGAAACAATACCCACCTTTCATATCTTCAAAGCAGAGTTCCTGGACCCCGTCTGTGTTTGGCTCCCAACATTGCCTGCTCTTTATGCGGTGATCACCTAGCTTGGCTTATGCCCATTGTCCCGGTGTAGTTCTTAGTTATAGCATCTCCATACAAGCTGAAAAGTAGGCTGTTTTGATGACGTTCTGTGAGCCCCTCCATTCCATGACTTACCCCTAGGTGTTTGCAAGATGCCTCATTTAGAAAGAAACTAACAAGATGAAATGGTTTCAGAGAACTTAGCTCCCATGTGCTTATGAAGAGGCAGAGACCCACAGGGGTTCAAGACCTGCCCCTCAGTAACAAAGCCAGGGTCAACGTAGTAACAGCAGATCTTTACGAGGCATTTATGTCAAGTCAGGCACTCTCCTAAATCCTTTCTGTGCACTGACTCATTTAATCCTGACAACAACCTGGGGGGTAGGTGTTATTATTACTCCATCTCACAGCAAGCAGCTTGTCCCACACCTGCACCAGTGGACAGCAGGGCTGTGCTGGGAGCCAGGCCGCCTGGTTCTAGAGTCTGGTGACTCCACCCCCCGCCCCGCCATGCAGAGCCAGCTCTTCTGACTCTTGGTCCTGTCCTGTGCTCTGTATTACATTGCTTTTGGACCAAGGAGAGAAAGACTTAGCCCAATTTTTCCAGGTTGATATTTTTCTATGACCGTGAACATCATCCGGGTGCTACCGAAGACATTTAAAAACAGAGGTGGCTTCAAAGCAGACAGCACGGAGACTTAGCAGAAAAGATGTATGTTTTCAGGGAAGATCATCAAAACGTGGAGCAGCAGGTACAGCAGCACTAACAGCCAGTCAGAAAGGAAGGCAGCAAGAAGATGTCATATGTATATCGGGCCACCCCCTGACAGACTGGCTGAACAGCAGCCCTGTGGTTTTCATGTTAGCATTTGTTTGTCAAGATCTGCCTGAATAAGGTCATAGCCCCTCCCAACCATGTACCTGCCTATACAATTCTCCTTGTAGAGCATCTGGTAAAGCACCCACAGAAAGATTTTTCCCAATATTGTTTGATGATGATGATAGAGAGTGATTGCATTGACCCCTGAGTTGCCAACCTATGCCAAAAAAAAAAAAATGCATTGGCCATAAAGACTGTGACTTACAGGAAAAAATTAAGGTTTACAGCATATAAAGTTAAAGAGCAAAGCCAAACCTGGAAAGAATCTTTCTCTCATTCCATGAACTGTGCAGGTCCCAGATGATACTCTAGAACTTGGGCGTGGGAATATAGACAGCATCGTTGAGCCTCCGCGGCTCGCAGTTAGCCGTGCATGGCTGGAGGCTTCAGGGCTCAGAACCTGCTAGAGAGGGTGGAAACCACGATGGCGCTTGGCTCTTTCCAACTCATGGGAGAACATCTGTCTCCAAAAAGATCCGAGGAGCTCACCTAGCCTCGGATGAATAATGGTGTTTTTGTCAGAGAACTCTGGCCGGAGAGACCCCGTGCCCACCTAAAAACTCCTTTTTGAGTCCACGTGGCTTAGGAAGACATGCTTCAGCATCAGAAAAAGCAGGCTTCAAGCATGCGGAAGGTTTAAATAATAAAGCAGCCCCCACTTTATCAGCAGAACCAGCAGAAACATCAAACCATCCCTTAAGAACCCTCTACAGCTGTTCTTAAATACTGCCATTTCCTAGCCCTGATCTGGCCCACAAAGTGAGCAGCAAATGTTGAAAAGTGTAATGCTATTTAACCAGGAAACACACAGCTACGAAATATGTGAAGCTGTGGCAGACGAGTTTAAAGAAAGAAAAAAATCTTCCAATAAAGTAATGTTCTCCCAGGGACATCTTGTTATTCTAGTAAAACAAAATAGAACCTCCAGTTTGACAATACTTTCTCTTCCTGTGAAAGTACAAACAACAGCACAATAAAACTGGGCTTCCTGTCCTATGCTTGAGGTAGGAAGGAGAGCCAGTATCATTGCAGAGCTTCAGGAGGATATTACATTGGTGACACTTTCATGCTGTGTTTTGCGGGACTTACAGCATTTTCTTGACTTCCCCACTGCCATCACCTGGCAGAATGCTTGGTAGAAAAAAATAAAAGTTATTTTATAGGAAGACCTGGCAGCAAAAGGGAAGTAGAATCAACCAACATGTTACTGACCTGATGCTCCAGTAAGATTGCCCTCCCTGACCGTTCTCTGCATTCTCCCTCTGATCTTTACAGTTAACCCCTCAGGTGGCATCTCTGACAACTGTCAGCCTAACAGGCTTGGAGACTGTTTCTCTCCTCCCTTCTGTAATACGGACTTCACCAGACATTTGTGCTTCCATTGTGTTTATGGAAACGGCACGCCAAAGCAAGCTTGGGTCTACATCATGGCTTCCCAATGGGAGCAATATGGAACCCAAGGGGACAGAAATTGGTTCTCAGGGGGTGAATAAAATTTTTGATATCACAATGGTTTGTGACCCTCCAAAACTCAATCCTACTTGACCAAATCTTATCCTTTAGTGTTTTGTATCTCTCATTAGGGAGAATTTAAATTTAATTTCTTTTGTCTCTGGCAGGATGGAGGATGGGATAATAATGGGGGAAGAAGAAAGAGCCCATAAGTTTGGAGCAATTTTTCAGTTTGGAAAAATAGGCAGTTGAGAGTGTTTTCCTTCTAAATACATGCTAATAAATTCTAACTTCAAAGTGCAAACAAGAGCTTGATATTATTCTGTAATTTCAAGTGTATCTCACTGTTGATCTCAAACAGTATATGGATGATGAATTTTCCTTCAGTGGTTTTTTTTAAAGCCCAATTATTGAATTATTTCATCCTCATCTCAATTTCCAGTGAGACCCAAGTAATTTTCAGAGTTAAATCATAGGCTTTTGCCTGTCTTTTGCCCTGAATTTGTGAATTATCAACTCAAAGATATTCAATGACCTTCCTCTGCAGGTGGAATAAAAGTCATTGGTTGTAAAACCAAGACCCTCTGAGATTTAGTTCCAACCTTTCCATCCAAAGTTATTTTCCTCAGCTCTCCTTTATAACCCATACTTCAACCACAAAACCTCTGATTTCTGTGAGTTTACCCACCCTGTTTCCCCCCCATAACTATCCTTCCCTTTCACCCAACTATTCTTTGGGGTCCAAAATGTCCCTGTCTTCACCAAGAATTTTTCTAGATTTATTGAGATACAATTGACATATGATATGGTGTATGGAAGTGAGCTCTCCTCTCCTCTGAACTCAGACATTTGCCATCTGGACAACTCTTATGACACAGTGTTTTCCACTACATGCTATGGTTTTAGGTATATATTTTGGATCTTTCTTCAAGTTAAAGGCTCTTGGAGGACAGACCTTTGGGCTATTTCTAAGCAACATGATACAATAGGAAGACCTAGAGGAAGACCTGGGTGCAACATTTGCCCCTCCCACTTCTTGGCCAGGTCTGCCTACTGTTACACTTGCTTGCCTTCCCCTTTGGTATATGGGCAGTTTATCCAATCTCTCTGACCCTAGTTTCCTCGTCTGTAAAATACTGTGATACATTGTGAGAATTTAACCAGTTAAAGTACCCAACACAGAGCAGAAGTTTAAAGCAGGACATGCATACATGATGTCACAGCCTGTTGCTTAAAATGTTTTCTCCAAATATTTTAATGGCTGACCTGAAGAAACAGATTTATTAATGGACTGATTAGAAAATACAAGAGCAAGATAGGCTTTGCCTTTTTTGTATAGTGTTAAGAATTCTGCTCCTTTAAAGAAAATCCCAGGGAACTATTTAGTGTGCAGAAGATACTTTCCAGAAGAAATGTTGAAACAAAACAGGAGCAGACAGTAACCCTGGAGAGTGGCGTGGCCCTTATAAACCTAGCACTGTCTTTATCTGCACCAGATCTCATGCCACCTTTGTTTGATTCATTTTGCACCCCTCATCTGAACCCCAGATTTCAGATTTGGGAAACAAAACCAAATGGAACATGAAACATAAAACAAGATCCAGCCAAACACAGAGAGCTCTCTCTGGCTTCGAGTCAAAACGTGGCTGAACCACAAAGCATCACCTGGTTTTGAGTAAAAACCACACTGAACCACCATTTTTTTTCATGGTTTCGGTTTGAAAATGGGGTTTCATGCAAAGCTTGCCCTAGTTTCAGAAGAGTTCCTTGGCAGAGTGCGGGCGAGCCTTCAGCTGGTACAGACTCTGTGTCATCAGCAGCCCGAGACACCTGCATGGAGGTGACTCTTCGTTCTGTCCTCTGAAGGTCCAGGTTTTGCACAGTCTTGCCCACGTGATCATTAAGATGACAACCATCAGGCATATCAATAAGAAATACAATCAATTTGCTCATCTCTTTGTGCTTAGCTTTTATAAACACAGAGAAGAACAATTTTGAAAAGTGAATCAAAAAAGAGGTGGGATGGTCTAAAGTTTTATCTACATAAGGAGGCAAAGAGAGGGTTTGAAGCAACTCCTTGGGTAATCCAGGCCAAAACACCACATTCATTAGAAATACTGGGATAATAAATGCAGAGTGGCTTCTATGAGTATACAGAGGAATGGAACTGCTCAGTTTTCCCCTCTTGAAAAGGGGCTTAAAATCCTACTTAGAAGCTAACAGTGTCAGATGAGCCATTTGCCCAGGTGGGAGATGACATTTGGAAATAAGGTCTTATATGAAAGAACTCCAGGCTGTGTTCTCCATGACATTAAAGGAAGCCACCATTGTTCTCTCTGTAAATCAAGCTAGCACTTGCGATTTATAAGAGGATTATAATGATGAATACACTGAAGAATAGATTGGATCTGTAATAAAGGATTTTTACATCAATAAATGCAAAATTTAAAAGAGTAACAATAAGAGAAAATAAATGACTTGTTAGAAAGAGCTTGTATCTGTGTAATACTGTAAAATTCACATACAAAAAATTCCCACACATGACCACACTGGATCCAAGGGAAAAAAAGCACAGTCAATAATATACCTTTGGCATGATTATTGTACAGCAAAGGAGACGATCAAATGCACTACTCATTGCAATACAACATCACAAGAACCGTGGTGGGGATATCTTCTAAGGAGTTAAGGGGCAGGAATTAAAGATCCCCACATCTGCCTCCTTTCTTTAGGCATAAGAATGCAGGACTGAAAGCAAGCTACTCTCTGGGAGATAGATCTAAGAGGAAAGAGACATAACATGGCAACATTCAATGAGACAGGGAAGCCATCCAAGTGATGCACTTGGTTTTGGATATACTGGTTTGGAGGGTCCCATGAAATATACAAATAGAGCTCTCAAGTGCCTCTGGAAAGTTAGGTATAGAAGTTCAGGGAAAGAGTTCTGGGCTGAAGATGTAGACTTGTGAGCCACTAACGTAAAGGTGGTAGGTCAGTGATACCCCCAGAGCAAGATGCTGAGGAAGAAGAGGTTAAAGGAAGTAACAGGAGCTTCGACCCGCACGTCCCACACATGCAACTGGGTGACACAGACATCTAAGAGAACGGGCCCAGCAAATAATGACTGTAGCCAAGGTCACACAGCACCAACTGAATGGGCCTTCCCATCAGCCTGCAGAGCTGATCAGTGCAAAATCCCAAACCACTTTTTCCTTTAAGTAAAAAGTCATACCTCACTTATCCACCATAGGATAGTCTGTAGTAAATACCAAACGAAATATAGAAACACCTGATTTGCATAAGAGATCAATCAAGTGTGATATTTATTTGTGATAGGATTCACAATGGAATTGTGTCGAATAGAAAATGTCTCTAGTGATGGAAACACATAACTCATTTCACCCATCACAAAATAAACATTGCGTTTGCCTGCAACTTAGGGGAACACAGGTGTGCTTTGGGCTATTTTCATGTGTTTGCTTTTTAGGGCAATGCATATTATAAACTTCTTTAGGTGGACAATAAGTGAGTAAATAAATGGGCCCCAGAACTGAGTTAAAACTTCTGTTTCTTTAATCACCATGGAATTGGAAGATAGTTTACTATAAAATATTGGTATAGAGGCAGGGACCAAAGGGACCTCTAGATGAAAACTATTCATTTCAGGCCCCAGAGGTCATTGTTGGGCTCTCTAGTTCAATATTTCATCAATCACTTGGAAGTTGCAGCAATGGGCAATGAGATTTCCAGTTTCTCTAGTGAAAAATGAGCTTATCCAGGTGCCATATACATGGAATAAACTAGGTAAAGATCTGAGTAGTGAATATAAAAATGCCACATCAACTTAAATGTTGGCCTGTTATTTTGTTTAGGAGAAATTCTTCTGAGATATATTTAGAAAATTATAACCTCTAAGTGATCAGTTACAACCCAACAAAGGGTCATTAAAATCGTCCCAGAAAGCGTTCTTCCAGTGGAGACATCAGTGCAATGTTCTGTTCCATCCAGGCAGGCCACAGAAATCCTTCATAAGGAGCTGGTGAACCACACACCATGTTGTTATGCTTGTTCTGTGAAATATGTGGTCCTTGAGGTTTGATTGTTGCAATTCATGAGCCTCATAGAAGAACCATTTCTCTCTCCTCTGAACTGCTGGAGTTTGCCTCCTTCTTTATGTGTGTTGATGCATGCATCTCCTTCTTCAACTCAGTGAAGGCAAGACATGCACCTTCCCTCTAACAAAGACCTTGCTCATAGTGTGCACAATACCTAATGGACGATGGAAGGATGGATGGATAAGTGGATGGATGGATGGATGGGGTTGGTGGATGGATGGACTGATGGACAGATGCATAGATTGATGGGTGGATGATGGTTGAATGGTGGAGAGAGGGCTGGACAGTGGGTGGAAGGAAGAAAGGGTAACAAAAATTTTAAATGTGTGCCTGGAAGGTGATTAGAGCCATCAAGATAATAGGATATCTTTTATCTTAAGATAAGACAAAAGAGTTATCATTCTTTAAGCTGTAATGATTAAGAGGAAAGGATAAAGTTAACAAAGTTCCAAAAGTTTAGCCTTTCCTAGAGTCTCCTTATTGATCTATTATCTAGAAATTAATCAAGAGAAGTTAAGGAATTTCAAGCTACATGTTGCATCTCTTCAGTTCGGAGTCTTGGTTGGAAGCTACTATGTGTTCCACAAAATGTTCTTTGCTGGAAAAAAATTGACCCCACATTGTATTTCTTTTCTTCAGAGCTCCAGGGAGCTTAAAACTATGTTAATAAGTCAGTTCAGACTGTGGATAACCAGTGTGGTATACATGAGTGCCAGCTTTTTGGACAAGTTCTTCAGTCCCTCCTGAGCCTCAGTTTCCTCATGGGTAGGATTGGAATAAATACATAATACCTAGCTCACCTTACAGGATGATGAAGATTGAGTGGGCTTATCTATGAAAAATCCTTAGTTTACACACAGCTGGTAAGCGATGGAGCTGGTACTGAAGTCCAGAATTATCTAACCCCTGAGACATTTTTTAACTTTTTATTTTGAAATGAGTTGAATGTACAGGAAAGTTGCAAGAGTAGTACAAAGGACTTCTGCATACTCTTCACCCAGGTTGGCCAACTGTTCACATCTTGATACATGAGCCCACATTGTCCACCAGTGTGTGGTGGGGTCTAGAACAGTCTGTAAATGGGCGTGATCATGGTGCCAACCTCATTGCAAGGACTGAATGAGTTCAGAGATGTAAAAAATAAAACCCACAAATGAATAGCTGGAGCAGAGCCCAACAGGACCTCTGACAAATGAGGAACCCAGTGTAAAGACATAGTTGGAAGAGTGAGCTTTTCCTCCAGGGTGAAGGACAGTGGGGGCTGGAAAGGCTCCCAGAGGAGGTGACTTCTGAGGTCAGTCTCTAAACACCCAGCCACCCAGCATCAGAACAAAGCAATGTTAATTATTTCCATGCTCCATCAGTTGTCTTTTCCCAGAGAAAGGGCTGAATTTGAAGAATCTCTGAAAAGTATTAGCTGAACGTTAACTTGGAGTAGTGAGTGATGCTACTTCCACCGCCATCCATGGAGGGCAGCTCACCCCTAGTGCTTCCCAACTTGCTACTGTGCAGATTAGAACATCCTTCTGCCGCATCTCCCCGCAAACTCCCGGTCCTGGAGTGGAATCATGATTTCTCAGTACTTACCGTGATTCTGAAAAGGGAGAAGTGCCCTTCCCAATGCATCTATTCATTTAGCTGCACAAAGACAAATCCTGGTCCAAAGGCATGAAAACCACTTAAATAGCATGCACAGCCCACGTAAACCATCTCCATACACAGCAAAGGATGTTCTTTGTCTAATTCTCTCAGGAGGCAGCCATAACGGCTCAAAGAAGTTCACGTCTGCCATCCAGGCCTCTGTGTTCATGGAGGATACACGTGGCCATCGCATGCCACGACCAAATACCCAGAACAGATATGACCCATACCTTGTAAAACGTTCTGCATCTCATAAAAACAAGCCTGAAGATGATCAGTTTTGCAGAGTAAGCGTGACACACTCCTTTTGTTTTTCTTTCAGTTCTCATTCTACTTTTGACTTATTTGTGGAGAGTTATAATTAGATCGTGCTTTGCCTTTTGTTTTGTTTTGTTTTCCTTGAACTGATAAAGTACCGTAAATTCTGGACATCATCCATGAGTGTAGTCACTTATGAATTTTGCTATTTTTTTGCACATCACACCATGTGCAGACCCGGCTGAGAGGCATGGTTCCGTATTCCTGGCGTGCAGGAGAGTCACTGAGAGATATCATATGGTCTCCTGGCAGAAGTACAAAGTGCCTCTTGCTGTTTGATCTACTATCTTAAACTTATATGCAAAATCTGATAATTGGGTCAGGCAGCAGAAGGAACTGAGCAGTAAAGTTCTTTTCATTTCCTTCTGCTATTTCTCCTTGTTTCATCTTTTCTCCCCCTTTTTTGCCCCCTCTTTCTCCCGACTCCCTTTCACTTTTTTTTCTCAGCACCTGAAGGAGGTAGACTGCCTTGTGGATAGAATGGATTCAAAGAGGAGGTGGGTTTATGGCTGGACGACCCTTCAGAGGGTTTCCAGGCACCTCCATCAGCTCCTTGCTAGATGCACCTTAGATTTTTGTTCCGTTAGCCACAGTCCTGGATAACCATCTCGAGCTTTGCAAAAGCCAAAGTCATGGCTGGGTTTACTTGTTTAGAAATATTACTGCTCTTCCAGACTTGGAGTTGTTTAATGTAAAAGGAATTCACCATCTTCTCTCTGGTTTAGGGCATTAAGCAGACAGAGGCTTGTACTTCAAAGGGCACAAGAGATAAATGAAAAGTAACCTTCCTCTTCAGACAGAAGGAAACCGTGATATGAAAGGTCTGACTTAGACCTCTCTGCTCAGGAGTTTCTAAACAGGGAGAGAGAACTTTTTGTTCTTGATTTCACCACTCTAAGACCTAGTGCAGAATTGCCTGTGTGGTTGCTAAATTCTTTTAGCTGGATGGAAACCGAAATATGGCCGCTTCCTAATACACACGGATTTAGCACTCACTCAGGAGGGGACAAAGCACAGAAGTGACAGAGCTTTCTGTCGGTGTTACCTTTTTCAGATCACGAAGGGCAGCTTCTTACCTTCAGTCCATAAAGTTTTCCCCCAGGTCAGGCCACCCTCTCCCTGTGGTACATGCTCCATGGACGCCCTGCAGCAGTGTTAGAATGTTCCAGAAACTTTCTCCCTGAAGACTACCTGGGGGCCTGGGAGCAAGTCACGTGGCTGCCCTCCTATGCACCCCCATACCAGTACTGTCAGCTGGACTAAGCATGAAAGAACATTCTAGACAGTTTTTATCCTTGAGTTGAAAACGGAGCCACAGGGAGGCCACCTGAGAGCAGGTGAGCTCAAGAATGGATCTGGCCCCTGTGAGGATGAAGGGCATCACTCTTGCCAACGGCGGCACAGCCTCCCCCTTCCACTGGGGGCCTCTCTGCTAATGACTCCACGAGTCACTGCTTTCAGAGGGTCCAGATTTGGACCCTTCGGAGAGTCATGCCAAAGGGTCCTTTGAACTACAACCTCCATTTCTTAAAGTTCCCAGCATCCCTTCTGATGGTCCTATCCTGCCTCTCAGACCTAAAGTTCCCCATGGACGGTTGCGTTGCTCTGGAAGGATCTCCAGGCCCTGCCAAGAGCTTAGAACCAACCCACCTGCTCAGACACAACAGCCAGACCAGGACACAGTCCTAGATCTGAGTGACGTCTCTGCAGCCTGCCTCCTGAGGACTGTGTGGATCCAGGAAGGTTGCAGAAGGATGCAGGGTGTAGGGCTGGGGACGGAAATTCAGCAGCCCAGAAAGGCTGATCAGTATTGTTCCCAGACGTCCAGGCTCTGGAGAGAAAGGGCTTCGGGGCAGGGAGCCTTCCACTGATCCCTGACGCTCTAGCTTGGCCAGAATTAGCAGCTGCATTCAGGAGGCCTCCAAGCTGATTCTGATCTGAAGTAAAAAAGAAGCTGTTTCTCTGGATCAGGCAATTATGTGACACGGTGAATTGCAATTGTCTTTGATGGAAGCTGCCTTGGAAACAAATGCCCGCAGCCCTAGGAGAGTGCAGCCTGGTTCCGGCAGCCTCCCAATAGCAGCCCTTCAGTCAAACATTTAGGATGCTGCCGGGGGTCTCCGAGGATCCCAGTACTGGGATCAGTTAGTCACCGTGCTGTTACACTGACATCACGCCTCAGCATTTTACTTAACATGACTGTGTGTCACTCACTTTATACCACCATGAGGCAGGAGAATCCTTTTGTGTAAAACACTAAATTAGACCTGTTCAGCGCAACACCAGAAATGACTCTTGCATGCCTTGGGCATGCCTACAAAAGGGTGAGTCCACAGCATCACAAGGGCCCCCGAGTCCAGAGGCTTTTGGGTGGACTCAGCCTCCCCCGCTAATGCTGACACGTTTAGGAGAGTGATGCGCTCACAGTGGCCAGGTAAGAGGACTTCACCCATTATCCCCTCCATCCAACTCAAAGCTCAGCCGAAAAACAAAACATAATGTTAGAAAACACATCTGTGACTTTGAATTACAGCCCAAAGATTTTTTTTTCCCAGTTACTGAAGAAACTAGATAATTGTCTAAATATATGTTTTTTAGACATGCACTTACTCTCAGGCTCCTGTCCCGTCCCCTCTGCATCTCATCAGCCGGCTTCAGTGATGAGAACCATTTACCGTAATTGCTGTTTCCTTGTTGGTAGCCTCCATCACCATGAAAAGTGAAAATCGAAAACTCTTAGGTGGAAATTAATTTAGAGACAACATTACTACAATTCTTGTATGGTGCATGTAACCATAATAGCCATTTCAGCGGGAAAAGCAAAAATAAATAGAAGGGCAAATGACGTTAATTTCCATTTGCAGCAAACCCATAATTGGATCAATGATCAGATCCTTGGGGAGAAAGTGGGTTGTCATTGATTGGTGGATGAAGACCTCTATGGACCACAGGATAGGGGGAAAGTCATGAGATGCTGCACATTGGAACCCGGCTGGAGGGTTGGGGAACCCTTAAAACCCACTGACCCCAGGGCTTCCTCTGGCTAACAAAGTGGTTAGACCAAGGCATCCACTTCTCCGTTCAATGACAGGTGGCCCTGGGCAAGTTTCTTGACCCTGTAGGGCTTGACTCCCTCATCCAGCTGGCGATTCTAAAAGTACCCACCTCACAGGACTGTAAGGATTAAGTAAGCTGGTCCATCCAGTGCACTCAAAATGATGCTACATACTCAGTCACTTTTAAAATGTTAGCTTATTATTATTATTTATTTTTATTATTATTTATTATCCATGAATCAATGGTAAGAGGAGTAGATTTGGGTTTAGAAGATGCAAATCTGAGTTTAAATCCTCCTGCTTCCTGGCTGTGTCGTGTCGGGCAGGTTAACCACTCTCAGGTAACTTATTTGTAAAACAGGGCTCTATCAATTTGCATACATGTGCCAGTGACACTGGGTAAGAAAAGGGAAAGGACTTTGGAACCAAGTGTGAGACCTTAGAACTTGCCTTTCTCCCAAGGACATCGGAATTGCCTCAGAGGGGACCGTTCCAGTAAGGCTCCCAGGGTCATGACTGGTCCATCCCTTCCTTGGTGTGCAGGAGCGGGGGTGCTCTGCTTCTGCATGGCTTTCCTGAACCACTACCCACCAGATACACAGGTGTCTCCAGGTGTGACCCCCAGAGATGACCCTCAGCTTCTCTCTGCAGCTCTGGGGTCAGGTCAGGTGTGATGGGGAGCAAGGTCGACACGTCACTTCCAGATGCCCCACCTCTCAGAGGGGAGACTCAGACCTGAGGACGCCCCTGTCCTAGGGCATGTGTGCGTTTTCTGTGTCTCAGATTTCCATCTGAAGAGCCCCATCGCTGGTGAGTATGACCACCAGGAATTCTCGGGAGGAAATGGGGCTCCACAGAAAGTAAACAGGAACATACAGTTCTTTATACAAATATTCTCAAAGAACACTCCAAACAGCCTTCCTCCCCCCACTCCTGCCCCATGGGTGGGGGTAGAAGGACTTTTTGCTTTTCCTGTCTTATAGATTTCTTTGCTTTAGCTCTTTTTGCCTCATTTCCCTAAAGTCATACCTACATAAAAACCAGAGTATCTGGTTCCCTGCAGTGGAGAGGGGGCTAAACCAGAGGTAGCAAGACCATCAGAAGCACATAAAAACATTCCAGGGGATTTTTATTTTCATTTCCTGGCTGCTCAGTTATCACTTTCTGAAAATTTGGAGATGAAACGTGGAATATAGACTGAGATCTGTGTGCATGGATGTGTTTGTGTGCATGAGGGGTGGTGTGTGCATGTGTGGAAGGACATAGAAAGGAGTGCATGTGTGTGTGTGTGCACGAGTCTAGGCGTGCAGATGTTGCTTGTGCATGCAGCTATATGTGTGAGCTGCCTGTCTGTGAGTGTGTATCCGTGTGTGTGCATGCGTGCTCAGATCAATCTGGATGTCGGCTCTGTTCTATCCACCCATCGCGCCCTCTGGAGATGCCACAAGAGATTCTAGACGTTTTGCATTCGATTCATAGATGAGGCACCTGAGGCCGAGAGAGAGAGAGAGAGAGAGAGAGAGAGAGAGAGAGAGAGAGAGAGAGAGAGAGAGAGAGAGAGAGAGAGAGAGAGAGAGAGAGAGAGAAGGAGAGGGAGAGGGAGAGGGAGAGGGAGAGGGAGAGGGAGAGGGAGAGGGAGAGGGAGAGGGAGAGGGAGAGGGAGAGGGAGAGAGCGCGAGCGAGCTAACTCACCTGATGGCAAAGCTGGTTTGCGGCAGATGCCTGATCAGAAAGCAGTGTCCTCTTCCACTTGCCTTGGCATCACGCTACTTTTCCTTCCTCTTTGCTGACTTCTGAGGCCGCACCACCTGCGGGGCTGGTTTGTCACCTCCCCCACGTCAGCTGTGTGTTTCTCCAGCCCTCGCATGAGGGACAGGCACCCGGGTCGAGAGGGGCGTCTGGAATCCGGGATTAAAGCTAAAACGCCCTTGTAGGCCGTGAGGCTCCGCCCCCCACGTGGGGCCTCACCTCCCCCACGGTGCTCACGGTGGCATCACATCCCGGCTCCCCTGGCTGAGTCCGCGGGTCCTTCCCTGTGTTCCCCCAGGTCGGCACGAGTCCACCTGCGTGGACTTTCTCGTCGGCACTGTGAGCCCCGGGCAGGCCATGGAGGCAATGAATGAACGGCAGCCACAGCCTTCCGTCTACGCAGCTGAGCTTTGTTTATTTTACTGAAGTAGAGTTGAGTTACAACGTTGTGTTAGTTTCAGGTGCACAGCAAAGTGATTCAGTTATTCATATTCTTTTTTGTTATAGATTATTACAAGATATTGAATATAGCTCCCTGTGCTATACAGTAGGCCCTTGCTGTTTATCTATTTTATTTATTATAGTGAGTATCTGCAAATTCTGTACTCTTAACTTATCTCTTCCCCTCCTCTCCCCTTTTGTAACCGTTAATCTTCTGTGTCTGTGAGTCTGTTTCTGTTTTGTAAATAAGTTCATTTGTATCATTTTTTAGATTCCACATATAAGTGATATCATATGATATTTGTCTTTCTATGACTTTCTTCACTTAGTATGATCATCTCTAGGTCCATCCATGTTGTTGCAAATGGCATTATTTCATCCTTTTTATGGCTGAGTAATATTCCAGTGTGTACATTTGTGTGTATGTGTGTATACCACATCTTCTGTATCCATTCATCTGTCAGTGGACACTTAGATTGCTTTCATGTTTTGGCTATTGTAAATCAACTAAGCTTTATTTATTTGAACTTGAAGAGAGCAGGCTCCTAGAATACTCGGAGACCGAGGGCACTGCGCAGTGTGCCAGGCTCAGCACTCCTTGTGGCCAAGCTTGTCCCTCAGAAGCCTCCCTCACTGAGGAGCCCACTGTCCATGACAGCCATGTGCTCTGGGTCTCCCTGTTCTCTCATTATGATAAACAGCTGTGTGAGATAGTGTCTCACTGACCCACCATCAAAACCCGCATCTTGTCTGGCCTTGAGCTGCTTCACTCAAATACTTCTCAAGGGTGTTCTAGAGCTAGAACTGCACCTCATGTGGGAAAAAAAATCAGAGGCCATCCTTGTGGTCAAGTTCCCCCATTTCAAGCTTTTCTTCCACCCCTCTCTTCACTGATGGGCCTGGCATTTTAGCAAATGGCATGATGGAATTTTAATAGTGCAGAGGGCCTGAGAGACCATCTGAGTGCAGCCAACTCACATACTTGAGGACACTGAGGCCCAGGGAAGTCTGCAGCCATGCCAGAGGGAGAGACCACGCTCTGTTCCGGGCCAGCGGCTCCCCGGGTCTTACACCAATGCCTCCTCCTGCCGGGGCTTTGAAAGGCCACTGTTGTCCTGGAAAGCCGAGGACATGCCACAGTGCAGGGATGTTGGCGACGGTGTTTCTTCTGTGTAGGTGTTTAGTGAGCATTCCGGAAATTCTATCTACTAGGCCAGATGCCCAAGATACCAACGCCATGAGACACGGCTCTGCCCTGAAGGACATCAAATGCTCTGTAACCCAGAGTTTCAACCTTGACCACATAGTAGAATTGCCTAGGGAGCTTTTCAAAAATATTGAGAGCCAAGTGCTGGTGTCAATATAATTTTCCCCTGTTTGCTGTGGGCCTTCCTGGGGACCAACAGGGCAGGCGCAAGTTTTGACTGCCAAAGTACAGGAACCTGTATTCAAATGTTATCATCATGGAATGCTCTCTAAGATTGTTGAGAAAGTGACAACTGTGGGCAAGTTTACTCATTTGCTTCTCAGAAGAAACTCCATGTTGACCATCTCTAGTTCATCACACTTTGTAAAATGGTTTCAGTGAGAATGTATACACATTCTCTGAGGCTGAGGATGTGGAAAGTTCCATGGTGCTTAAATCTGGATTTGGGCCACTTGGTCAAGATCCTTTGGCTTAATTTTTTGCACTCAAGCATCGCCTGAAAGTGCCAGAGTGGAGCAGTCAAGAAACAAACATAACAGCAGCGACAATAGAGCAACAGAGAGATTTTAACACTTTGTAAGGAATAGAGGGGGAAAAACTATTTTCATTCGTGCAAATTTCTGTTAGCCCTTCCTTTACTGGCTGCCTGATAATACTTCTCTCAAATCCCATCAAAAAGGAAGAGCTAATCAGAGAATTAAAAGCAGAGAAAGAAATTTCTTTTGGTCAAACAGAACATCCTGTTTTGAGCCCTAAGCAAGCTCCTAAGTCAGAGAGGATGCTCAGCTCTTTGCCTTTGGCAAAACACAGCCTCTCCTTTCTAAATGTTTAAAAATGTTTAGTGAGAGCAGAAAGTGCAATGAACTTCTCAGACATCAAAAATCTATAAATTAATAAAACACATAAATAGAACCTCCATTAAACTGAGCAAGAGCTTGGAAACACAAAAAAGACCCCTGCTTAGACAGGGACATTGATTCAGAAACATAATTTGCAGAGAAAAGACCAAACATGCCTGTCCACCCACCCCCAGCCTCATTTCTCATGGAAGGCTTACTTGGGAAAGAATATCTTCTGTGCATCACGACAAAAATCATCGTTCACCTTAAAGACCGAAATAGCAGGTGATGTAGGGTCACACACTTTTATGAGTAAAATAAAATAGAGGAGCTGCCGTTTCTCACCTTGAAATCATTCACCTCTGTCCTGCTGGTGTAGTTGCCAAGGGAAGTTCCAGTCAGAGTTTCAGGATAGCTTAATTTCAAAGTCTGTTGCAGAAATATTACCTAGTTTTTTCTTCATATATCACAATTTATCATTCTCTCAAGTGGTCTGTGAAAACATGGAGGAAACATGAATATCCTTGTTTCATTTTTTTACTTTATAAAAATTTTTTTATTCTAGTTGATTTACAATATTATATTAGTTTCAGGTGTACAACATAGTGATTCCATATTTTTACAGATTATATTCCATTTGCAGTTATTATAAAATGTTGGCTCTATTCCCCATGCTGTACACTATATCCTTGTAGGTTATTTATTTTATGCATAGTAGTTTGTAATTCTTAATCCTCTACCCCTATCTTCCTCCTCCCCCCTTCCCTCACCCCAGTGGTCACCACTACTTTGTTCTCTGTATCTGTGAGTCTCTTTCTGTTCTGTTACATTCTTTTGTTTATTTTTTTTTTTAGATTCAACATGTTAGTGATAACGTATAGTATTTGTCTTTCTCTGTCTGACTTATTTTACTAAAGCGTAATACCCTCCAGGTCCATCCATGTTGTTGCAAATGGCAAAATTTTATTCTTTTTATGAGTAAGTAATATTCCATTGTGTGTATATATATATATATATATACATATATATATATATATACCACATCTTCTGTATCCACTCGTCTGTTGATGGACGCTTAAGTTGCTTCCATATTTTGGCTAGTGTAAATAATGCTGCTATGAACATTGGGGTTCATGTATCTTTTTGATTTAGTCTTTTTGTTTTCTTCAGATATATACCCAGGAATGGAATTGCTAGATCATATGGTAATTCTATTTTTAGTTTTTTGAGGAACTTCCATACTGTTTTCCACAGTGGCTGCACCAATTTACATCCCCACCAACAATGTGCTAGAGTTCGTTTTTCTCCACATCCTCGCCAACATTCATTATTTGTGCTGTTGTTGATGATAGCCATTCTGACAGGTATGAGGTGATATCTTACTGTGGTTTTGATTTGCATTTCTCTGATAATTAGCAACGTTAAGCATCTTTTCATGCACCTATTGGCCATCTGTGTGTCTTCTTTGTAAAAAGGTCTTTTCAGGTCTTCTGCTCATTTTTTAATCAGGTTGGTTTTTTTTTGAAATTACTATTGACTTGTATAAGCTCTTTCTATATTTCAGATATTAACCCCTTATAGGTCATATCATTGGCAAACATTTTTTCTCATTCAGTAGGTTGTCTTTTCATTTTGTCAGTAGTTTCCTCTGCTGTGCAAAAGCTTTTAAATTCAATTAGGTCCCATTTGTTTATTTTTGGTTTTGTTTACTTTGCCTTAGGAGACAGATCCAAAAAAAAAAAATTGCTACAATTTATGTCAAAGAGTGTTCTGCCTATGTTCTCTTTCAGGAGTTTTATGGTTTCCAGTCTTACATTTAGGTCTTTAAATTATTTTGAGTTTAATTTTGTGTATGGTGTTGGAGAATGTTCTAATTTCATTCTTTTATGTGCCGCTGTCCAGTCTTCCCAGCACCACTTGTTGAAGAGACTGTCTCATCTCCATTGTATATTCTTGCCTCCTTTGTTGTAGATTAATTGGCCATAGTGCATGGGTTTATTTCTGGGCTCTCTATTCTGTTCCATTGATCTATGTGTCTGTTTTTGTGCCAATACCATGCTGTCTTGAGTACTGCAGCTTTGTAGCACAGTCTCAAATTAAGAAGCATGAGACCTCTGGCTTTGTTCCTTTTTGTCAAGATTGCTTTGGTTATTCAAGTCTTTTGTGGTTCCATACAAACTTTAGGATTATTTGTTCTAGTTGTCTGAAAAATGTCACAGGTATTTTGGTAGAGAGGGATTGCATTAAATTTATATACTGCTTTGGGTAGTATGGACATTTTAACACTATTAATTCTTCCAATCCATGAACATGGGATATCTATCATTGTTTCTTAAAATTCATTAGTTTGGTTAAAATCTTTCTTATGGCTGCCATGGCCTCTTATACCACAAGAGTATTTTTCCTTTGCAGTTGTCTGCTAATCCAGAAGGGCTATGCTTCCTAAATCCTAAAGGAAACTTGCAGGGCAGCTCTCCCACTTTCCCTCCTCTTCTCATGTTCCCTCACCCATCACCCTTTGTCCATACTTTACTCAGTGCCACTTCACCACCTTCTCCAAAGTTCACAGACGTGTCTGTTCAGCTGGTCATGATCAACCACATAAGGGATTCTTAGAGTTCAAAATTACACACAGTCAACAAAAAATTAACTCTCGTAGAACTCAGCCACCTTGCAGGGTCATGGCCAAAGACTTTTGTCCTTGGGCTCTCCATTGATTCTCAAGGTTGAGAGGGTCTTAGGATGTTTTAGATCTTAACCTTAGACTGACTCTATCTGTGGGAGCCTCGGTTTAGTGGTTTGGAGACCACCAGCTACTATAACAAAGGAGTTTACAAATTAAGTCATTTATCACAGTAAGTTCCTGATCAGCTTCAGTGACCCAGGATCTCCACCATGTAGCCCCACCATCTTCTGAGGTTGCAGTGCTCATTGGCCCCCAGCTGGCAGGAGGGTGCATATGGAGGGTTGTGCAGGAGAGGCTTTGGAGCCAGCCCTGGAATGAGGCCCTCCACTTCTGCTCACACCCCACTCGGTCTCAGTCAGTGTCTAACCACCAGAGAGGCTGGATCACTTCTCTGGTCGTGGATCCAGAAAGAACAGGAAGTCGGTTTGGTGAACACTTGGTTTAATCTCTCACACACAGAATAGCTCTGCCCCCTGGAGGTCCCTGACTTTGTCCCAAGCTTCTCTCCTGGACCCCATACCTGGATCTGCTGCTGACCCCTGCCCTTCCGTATCTTTGCCCAGGGTTTGGGGCCTGCTTCCTGGTCTATTTTGCGCTATATCCCCCTGCTTGTTGACCTCCTTATGCATGCTGTCCAGCGCCCACCAGTGTGTCCACCGACCCCTCTGTGCTTAACCTCACCTGCCGGCCTGGCTCTGCGCCCACCTGGAACCTCTAGTTCCAGGTAGCCCCCTTGCACGTATTAGTAGGCGGCCCACTCCGCACAAGCGTCCCCTCTGCAGTCACTGCTGTCTGCTCAGGGCTGATGGGCCTCTGGCCCGGAACAGCCTTTCCCAGGAAGCCTTGGCTTATCTAAGTGCCTGAAGCCTTGAGTCACTCACTTCTTTTGACGTTTCTTCTCTGCTTCTGCCTCCAGCTCTAAGCTGAACTCACTTTCTCTTGGGTTCTCAGCTTCCTCAAGAAGTTAACCCCCCACCCCTACCACTCATTCACACCTGGACACTTCACCTCCTTTGCTTTCCTAAACACTTGTCTTCTTTTCAGAAGGGGAACTGGGTGAAGGTGGTCAAAAGGTACAAGCTTCCGGTTAGAGGATAAATAAGTTCTGGGGGGGTAATGTACCCCTGATGACTGTAGCTAACCATACTGTCTTGTATATTTGAAAGTCACTAAAAGAGTAGAGCTTAAAGATTCTTATCAGAAGGAAAAAACGTATAATATGTGAAGTGATGGTTGTTAATTAAACTTATTGTAGTAATTGTTTCAGAATATAGACATAAGTCATATCATTATGTTGTATGCTTTAGACTTATACAATGTTATATGTCGATTATATGTCAATAACACTGGGAAAAATAAACTTTAGAGATATTGTAAGAGAAGAAGGAGGAGGGGGACGAGGAGGACAAGGACAGAGGGAAGGTATTTTTATCTTCTCTGTCTGGTCTTATTTTGATCACGCATTCATGGCTGGCTCACCAGCCTTCAGCCTTCTTTGTCCCTCTCTAGCTGCCTAAGGAATCTATAGTTTAGTTTTCTATAGTTTAGTTCAGTGAATCTACAGTTTAATTTTCTTATGTTTATCAATAAACATTCACATAGCATTTATCATACTGGAACCACTGGCACCACAACAGGCAAGAGGGTTAAATATTGGTACAGACATCCTGCCCAGCACCCCTTAGATGAAGCCACAGAGTCAACTGTCTATGCTACATGTGCCATTAGCCAGAGACATCATCAGCCTGATGACTTTAGATGATCCAGAAAGGGGCAAATATTTCTGAGACAAGAGAGCTCAACTTTACAAACATGATCAAATGGCCATAGTGTTACCGAGTTCAGATTCATACTGCTCACTACATGATAGGCTGATAGATCCAGAGACGTGTTATTGGGGCAAGGAATAGTGACTTATTCAGAAAGCCAGCAGACTGAGAAGGTGGTAGACTAGTGTCCCAAAGAACCATCTTGCCTGAGTTAGAATTCAGGCTTCTTTTATACTAAAAGGGAAGGGAGTAAAGTTAAACATTTCCTGGTTCCAGTCAGTTTCCAGAGGTAATGTGTTGATTTCTTCCTTCCTGCAGTCCTGCAGTCCCAGGTAGGCTGGTCAAGATGTTTCCTGTGAGCTAAACAAAGGTATTTTAGCTTAACATTCACTACCTGGAAGGCAGGGTTCCCAGAGATGGGCCATTATGTATAATTCAAGTTTATAAGCAAAATCCCTTTAGTGATTAACTTGTAGCAAAAGCAATAGAATGCAAAGGTTAAAGTAAAAGAAACAAATCCAATACAGAGTTATTTATTCTTCCTTATTACAAGCAAAGGCATGAATATGGTGATTATTCTAGAATGTTGACTATGTGAATGGCTCAAAGGTCTTCAATCCATCATCCTATTATAGAAAAAGGATGTCAAGAAAGCCCAGGTCAGATGCTAAACAGAGCATTCCTTTAATGGTACCCAGGGAGTGGCATCATGCTTCAGAGATGCAAGAGGTACACAGGGACGCAGAGCCCAGGACCCCACGGGTGCTTAAGAAGACAGGTCTTTAAGGGAGCCTCCCTCCCATCTTCCCCGGCTCTCCAGCATTGTGACTTTAGCTCAAGGAAGCGTTGATTTTCCAAAGACAAGTGAGCTCCTGGCTTGCTCCAGGTAAGGACACAGTGTGTGCTGAACTCTTCCTATTTCACAAGCCACCCTGGCTCCTGGCTTCTTGTCACACTTATATTTCCTGCCCATTTATCCCTAATTTTCCAGGGAGGTGTGTGAGCATTTATAATTGATAATTATCATGCTTAGTGCCCCATAATACTTTTCATCTTCAAAGCAGTCAGCAAATATGAGCAAACCCTCATAACACCTGAGTTGGTCAAGTAAGCATTTTTATTCCCTGTTTGGCACCTGGATGCTGTGAAGCTCTGAGGAGGACACCTGGATGAGCATAATGTCCCAAAGCCCAGATGCACGGTGCCAGCTTCTTTCCAGTGTCACCTTCCCCAGCAGGCTCTTCCAAAACACCGTCTTTTCAAACAAGAACAGTATGGGGACCTGTCCTGGTGGCCCAGGCTGTGCTCTGCAACCTGCTGTCCTGCCACGGGGACATCGTTCATTTTTAAGCTCATTCTTCACAGCAAGCCTGGTGGGCAACTTCAAAGCTGAGGAAAAAGAGCAAGTTTTTTGGAAGTAATTTTGTAAGCTGTGAGGGTTGAGATATTCGATGCAGTAATATACCCTGCACGGTACTGTGTAGTTGGGAGAGAATAAGGAGAAATTTGGGACAGTGAGGCCAAAGGTTCTAGCAACTTGGACCCACCTCGTTCAGTGTCCTGGCATCTTGGAACCACAGACCACGAGTGAGGTTGTTACCCATCCTGGCGTGAGAACACAAACTCACAAAGCTGTGTCTAGCGTGTGTTGTAAAAACAACATTCACGGTCGGCAAGCGGGTGGCAAGCAGGAGCGCCCAGGAATCTGACACTGCGTAGACGACATGGCCTGCCAACCACGTTTTCACTCAGTGGCTATATGTTTACGAAGTTGTCGATGTAAAAGGGTCTTTAGAAAACCCAAGGACTTGAAGTTGTCTGGCATCAACTTCACCAAAAACTGAATACTTTTCTACCCACTTACATGACTATTCTATGAGTTTGTGATTTTCCCCCAGTTGACTTTTCAGATGAGAAAATTTTTGACTTTGTATTTTCAGGAAAATGCTGCCAATGGAAACCATCCTAACTAGAAAATCTCTCTCTGCTTGGGTTGCAGGAAGACGTACAATGACTCTCCCTATAGTTAAGGTCTGGCACCTTAAGCCATTAAAGATCCTGTCACCCCACCTCTGTACCTGCTCACTTTAGGGCTTAATACTGTGTCCAAAACCACCTGTCATCTCCCCTCCAAAAAAAAAAAAAAAGGGAGAAAAAAATACCTCTTCTGTTGAATTTCACTTCACAAACATACGAGGATTTATCACAAATGTGCTGTTTTGTTTCGACTGTTAGTTGACTTTATTTTTCTACTTTTGCTTGCATATGCATGAGGGGAAAAATGTTATTTGAACTAAAAGAAATTTGAGCCAAACTCCTCCTGACAGTTACCCTGGTTGGAGTACAGCTGACTTCTTGCCTCCTCTGGAAAAGCGAGCGAGTGTTCCCAGTAGCTCCTTAATGCAATTACTTGATTAGAGAAAGGCATTCCATGGCCTGACCGCGACAGGAATATGCAATATAGCTGTCAATAGTTTTCCAGCAGAGCTTCAGGCATGGTGGTCACCCTCCAACCACATTTGTATGTGCTCATTAACGCGTCTCCATCAAGGCTTAAAAAATTCACCTCCGTAAAGCCTGGAAGTCTTTAGGGATTTGGCTGATAGGAAGATGACCTTCTCCTTCATCTGTTTGCAGGTTGTTTTTGTTTCTGAATATGCGCCACATGACAGCCATTTGCCTCAGCCCTCCACTTAAGTCAAATCAGGTTACGTTCCGTATGCCTGCCCTCCCAGCTTCCTCGGAGGCCAGAGTGACAAGCCTGAGAAAGGGCAAAGCCTTCTCCTTCTTTCCCCTTCATGGGCTTGCCCAGCTTTGCTGCGTAAATTAGACTCTTACCAAAGGGTCTGCTGATTACAAGAGTAATTGCTCCCATTCACTGCGTCCTTACCACGCGCCAGGTGCTGTTCGGCGCTGTGTTCCTGAGAGCTCAGCTGATCCTCGCAACCCCGAGACCGCTCATTCTCAAACTGTAGCCCGTGTAGGAATCACCTGCAGAGCTTATTAAAAACCCAGACTTCCAAGCCTCCCCCGGCTCTGTGAATATTTGGGTTTAGCCGGGTCTGGAGGTGTATCCGATGGTTTGCAATTTACCAGCAGTAGGGTATTTCCGATGCAGGAGGTCTGGGCAACTGCATTTGGCAAAAGGTTGCCCTAGGAAGTAGATACAACTATTATTGCCACTTTATAGGTAAAAAAGTGGGGGACTTGAAGAGGGGACGAGACTTGCCCAAGCTTACTCAGGAATCAGACCAAGCCTGTATTACGCCAACTCCAGATTCTGTGCTCCTCATCAAAGGTGCACCAACTTCTGCTTATTTTATGAAGGACTGACACTGACTTGCCTGCCAAGGGAAAATGTCAGGGTCAGGGTGCCTAACTCTAGCTGACGTTACAAATAGTTCCCAAGTTCTGATGTCTTCACACAGCCAAGGCCTATTTGTTTCTCTTGAAAAGACTGATGGTGTAAGGGTACCTCATCTACAAGGATCTCCTCCAGCCAGTGACTAAGGGCTCCAGGCTGCTTCCACCTGGTAGCTGTGCCATCTGGAATATAAGATCCATTGTCACCATGTCACCACAGTGGGGAAAGAGAGGGCTGGATGGTCACCTAGGACACTGTTGGGTCCCAACACGGAAGGGTCATGTCCATCTGCACCACATTGGCCACAGTTCAGCCTGTTAGCCGCAGTCTAACCACACGGGAGGCTGAGGAAGGAGTAGGATCACATTGACATTTAGTGAACACCCGCATGAGTGATCTGAGACCTGCCCGATCTCCTGAAGCTCCCCTAGTTGCATTAACTGCTGAAGACTGGAGTCTTGTTCCTCCATCCTTCTGCTTTCTGCTCCTTGTGTCTCTTGCCTTTCAGGCTCACCTCTAGCATGACTCCTGCAATGAAACTGTTAGCAAATTACCCCTCCACAGATAGCAAAGTGTAAAAAGCATCTGTCTTAGTCAGACCGGGCTGCTATGACAAAATACCCTAGACTGGGGGTTTAAAGGACAGACACTTGTTTCTTACAGTTCTGGAGGCTGAGAAGTTCAAGATCAGGATGCCAGCATGGTCGGGCTCTGGTGGAGACTCTCCTCCTAGCTTGCAGACAGCTGCCTTCTTGCTGTGTCTTCATGTCACGGGAAGAGAGAAAGAGCAAGCTCTCTGGTCTATTCTTACCAGGGCACTAATCCTACCATGAGGACCCCACCCTCATGAGCTCATCTAACCCTATTACCTTCCAAAGGCTCCACCTCCTAATACTTACACATTGGGGGTTAGGACTTCAGCATATGAGTTTGGGGGAACACAAACATCTAGCCCCAAACATCATCCCAGAATGGATCTTATATAAATGGCATGTCCTCTCTCATTTTCTCCTCCCACCTCAAAGACAGCTATTTAACGCAGCCCTAAAAATGTGAACTGAATCTTATTTTAAAAATTCTTTTTTTACTTAATTATAGCCAAATGTATACAGGAGAACTAGCTTTTCTATAGCTTAAAATGTTGCCTCTTTAGTGGTAAATGTTTGACATAAGGGACTTGAATGAGCCAATAGACCATATCCCAAATAACACACAAGAACTTGCTATTTGGTTTACATTGGGGTGCAAGAACAAGGTTCACAATGGATGGTCAATGCTTTGCTGAAAACGTCAATAAAATTATTTCTGAAATATGAATGCCATTTGTTACAACAAATTTGCCATCACTTAAACTTGACTTCTCATTCTCCAGGCTTTTACTTAATGAATTTGCTCTTCTCTTATCTTACTCCATCCAAGGGGCAAGAGCATTTCCAGATACCCTCCTGTTAGCAGAATTAATTTCCTCTTTCTCTGAGATGTTCCCCTACCGGGTTTATGCTTTTATTAGATCAAATCGTATTCATAACATACTCTAGTGAGTTGTGGATTTGTCTTTCCTAGAGGCCAATAAACGTGTTTTATTCAGCTCTCCTATACTGCATCGGTTAGAAATTGCTTTTAGAGACTAGAGGAAGGAGTGGCTTACACAAGATAAAAGTTGATGTCTTTCACCAGGTAATTCCTATATAAGTAGTTGAAGGCAGACCTGGCAGCCCCATCATGTCATCAGGGATCTAGGTTTCTTATGTCTTTCTTCTCCATCTTGCTTAACACTTGGCTTCCATTCTCAAGGATGCCTCATGATCCAGAATGGCAACCAGAACTCCAGACATCAAACCCACACTCCAGTCAGAGGGAGAAAGGGAGGGTGAAAGTGCCCTTTAAAGAGGTTCCTGGACATCTAGAATGTCAGAATGTAGTCACATGGCTGCTTCTCTGCCAAAAAAAGATGAGACATGGCATTTTTTTTTTTACCTAAACACATCTCTGCCTTCAACAAAGCTGGGACTCTTTCTAAAGAAGGAAGGGGAATAGATATTGGGTACCACACAGATGTTGTAGAAAGCAGGCACTTGTCAAAGCTTGTTGGACTAAATTATGTTCAGTTGGGCAGAAGAATAATGCTACAAAGCATGCATTTTTTAAACTGCCAAAAACAGAGGCTCCATGAATGAGCCATTATAGCTTTAACACTGCCTCGAGTCAGTGCTTGGTGCTTTTCAGACTTAAAAGTGAAAATAGCAGTGGCCTTATACCTCCGTTGGAAGAATAGCTGGGTTATGGCAGGAAGATCACACGCTCTTGAGTAGAGACTCCTGGGACTGAGCCCAGCGTGATCAGTTACAGCCTGTGTGATCCGTCAAATTGCATCACTCTATTGAGCCTCTTGTCTGAAAAATGGGGATAAAAAGACCTTCTTCATGGTATGAGGCTATAACTAATTAGGAACAAATGAAGCAATAGAGCATATGAGAAATACCTGCTAACACCAGCATCGAGGATTCTCAGAAAACAGAACAGGATGGATTTGAGGATAAAGACCTACTACAGCCTTAGGACATGTTAAACCTCTCAGAGCTCAGTTCTTTTTTCTGTAAAATGAGGACATTGTTTTTTAACCTTCCAGTGTGGTGAGGACTACATAATAATGAGATAATTATAAACAAAAAGCTTAGATGCCATCAAGCAGTTACAAACTCACCATGCACTCATCCCTTCAGAACAGGGAATCTCTGGTCCATGCCAGATTCAAATGACTCAGAAGCACCTAAGTGACCCCAGGTTGGGAGTCTCAGGCAACTAGCCTGATGCTAAGCCAGATCCACATTTTTTTAACAGAAATTCTCCTGTTCAAAAAAAAATTACAGTTCGTTAGCAAGACACAAAAGAAATTCCACAGCACTTCTCGGGTTAAGTGACAGGGCCACTTTGTGGGACTGGTGTCCCTCTCCTAGCTGACCTGGAGAATTCACTACAGGGTGTCTTCAAAACATCTGAGCCACCTGTGTAAAGTCCCTTTGGTGAGATGAGTTAAAGAATGCCCAACTGCGAGGAGGTGCCGAACACTTGGCAACACCATAAAACACAAATACCTTGCCGCTGCTTTCCGGAGGCTGTTGACAAATTGTTTCTAAGGTCTTTTGCAGCCAACTTCATAGTGAGCTATTGCAGAGCGAAGCAGCGGGTAGTTCTGTAATCATTTATTAAATGGCAATAAAGGATTTATAAACAGAACTTTAATTGTATTTTCTAGGATTCTACAGGATGTTAGCGCCCCCCATACCCCATGCTGGAAGTTAGCGCAAAGAGGGACACCTGTGGAGAATAGGGTGGGAAATCTTGAGGGGCTGTCTTAGGACTCTGCCTACTACAGATGCTCTAGAAAATGCTACTAAATCATCATATAATCATATGCATAATTAATTATTACTGAAGCTCATACTTACAAGTACTTGAATATTTTTTTGTAGAACATAATTGCATTTCAGTATTTCCTCAGTGCAATTTCCTTCCTATAATTTCTATGCATCTATGTCTAATTTCTGTTATTCACAGCATAGTTTTAAAAATAAGATTAGTTTTGAATACCAAAAAAAATAAAAAGAGTGGTGAATTTTAAACTACAGGTGTAATGAGGCAATTCTAAGACCCTGGACAATCACTTAACTTCACGCCACTCTTTCTCCTTCCTAGACTGAGAGGCTGAGACCAGAAAATAATGTTTAATAATGCTCTGGGCAGTTTATAAGCAACTATAACAATCATTTAATTTTACCTCAGTTTGCTACAAGATCGCTAAGGTCCCTTAGTGTTATCAAATTCTGGGATCCTCTAAGGCCAGGAGAGCAGGGATTCTGTAGCCCTGAGCACAAGATGCCAATGCCAGTGTCATTCACTGGGGTCCGGTGCATTCAGAGGGACCTGGACTCGGTTTCCCTGGAAGAGCTATAAGCTCCTTGAAGGAGCGGAGGGCCTCATATTTTATTCATCTTTGTGCCCTCAGGGCCCAGCTTGATACTTACCAGAAAGGATGTGACCAATAAATATTAGTGATTGGTTAGCTAGACAAAGTGGGTGACAACCCTGAGATGCCCCTTCCCCATTCCATGGCGGGCTGTGACAGACAGACTCCCAGAACAGGACTTATTGGCGTTTTCTCCCAATGCTTGTGGATGTTTTGCCTCCCCTGTGGTTGTCTCCAGAACTGGGCTGTCTTCCTGGCTTTGCGCTAATGGGCAATCACACCTGGGGAGGCCAGCCCGGGGAACAAATTTCTCATTCCTCAGTGCATTGGCTGTTTACACTTTTTTTTCAGTGGAGATACTGGGGATTAAACCCAGGATCTCATGCATGCCAAGCACATATGCTCTACCAGTGAGCTAGACCCTCCCTCTTGGCTGGGTACATTGTTTAAATGTCACCTTTACCAGTTCCCAGCCAAAGTTTTCCACCCAGCTTCACTGGGATGAAGGTTCCATCTCTCTTTTCATTATGGAAAATATATTTTAAAAAACACACGTGACTTGCTTTAGGGAAATTCACGTTACAGTTCTGCAGCTGGAGAGCATGAATTCAAGAAGACGGAGGTGACTATTTTTAAATCTGACCATTAGTAAAACCCTCCCAGGTGAACCCCAAAAGTCAGCTCATGGGAATATTCAGACTAATTGTTATCCTGATATTGGTTGTTGAAAAGAAAGGCTCTCTGTGTGTTGTTCAGTTCACGTCTCCACTTTTAGGTCAAACAGAACTACAACCTCACAAATATTTGTTCACCCCTGTCTTCCAGATCTCCAGAAAAGCCCCATTGTGTTGCCTGGGGGAAGGGAGGGAGGGCGCAGAGAAGTAATGTATAAATAAATGAACATCCTCAGGTAGGAAACTCTGCGTAGTCCCTTGTGGCCTGGGGCCTGCTCTGGGTTCCAGCTGCCCAGGGAGCCGGTCCTTGGCAATGGGGAAATTAGAGGGCTCATCACTGTGTCCACGAGGCCACCTCAGTCCCCTGCGCCACCTCACAGCCCAGAGTGAAAGTCTGAGACCCGCGGCCCCATCACTTCAAGTCTGGGCCCTGGGTCACTTAAGCAGAGCCTGTGGGGCCTCCTCTGAGAAATCCGCCTCCCAGAGCCTTTTAGAACAATTCTTGTGGCAGGAAACACTGGGAGGGTGAGTTCACATGAACGAAACGCAAGTCCCTCTCGGTTGAGGTGGAGTGCGGGGGGCTTGATTCTCTTGCACGAGGCCCTGGCCTGGCCTCGTGAGGGAAAGTGAGGTCATATCAGCCCCGTCTGGGGCCATTGTGAAAGAGGCCTTGCTGTCCTGGTTTTGCTTATGGCCCCCTTTTTAATGTATATGAAGAAGTGAATTTTAAAACAGATAAGCAGTCTACCTCTAAAGATAAAATACCAGCCTCATTTCGAAAGCGAAACCATGAAAGGATTTTTTTCAATTGACTTCTGGGTGGGAGGGAGGGGATGAGGCTGACGACCAGAGGGAGAAGGAGCAGCAAAAGAAAACCCCCAGGAGGGGAGGGACTGACTGCACACTGCAGTCGAGGCCTTCGATGTCGGTTGGTAGAAGAGGCGAAATGTCCACAGAGACACTTACCTTCCGAACATGAGCCAAGAGCCACATGCTCCACAAGAACTTTTTATAAAGACTCCAGAGCAAAGGCTTCTGGGAAAGGCTAGAGCCCAAGAGTGAGTTTATGTGCAGCACAACTGTTGGTCCCTTCACACAGTGGACAGGCCCCTGAGGGAGGAAGCTAAAAACTGCCATGGAGGAAATTAAGGAGCCGTGCATCATTTACCACAATATACAGGGCTTCCATGGAAGGTGCTCCTACCACCAGAGAAACAGCAGCGGATTCCTGATGTCTGTAGGATCCCTGTATAAACCCACCAGGGGGAAAAATAGACAAAAATAAGACACGAAACTGACTTACAACGATAATAATTTCCACTTTCAGGAAATCAGTGAAGTTTCAGCATATTCACTTGTATTTATACTGAAAAGTTTAAGATTATTCAGCCATTAAATTGAGAATGTGCATGCAGGCGAGTATCTTTATTCTAAAAGCTGCCCCTGGGGTTGCGGGGGTGGGTAGAGCTCAGTGGTAGAGTGCGTGCTTGGCGTGCACGAGGTCCTAAGTTCAATCCTCAGTGTCTCCATTAAAAGAAAAACAAAATAAAACAAACAAACAAAAAAGAAACAATAAAAGCTGCCCTACCTAGAAGCCCTATAAAAAGTCATCAATCTGAGCGGTAGGTTGACAAATAGATACATGTTTACATAGGACACCTGTCAACATATCTGAGCGTGATGGTGGCCCAAAGAATCTGCAACTTTACCCTGCAATGTTTTTCCAACTAACATTTATTAAATCCCAGCTGTGGGCAAAATAATATGTTAGGTGTTATCACAAAGAATAAAATTCAGGCTCCCATTCAAAAATCTCACATTCTATTTGACAAGACGACACATGGAAAATAAGAGAGTGTAGTTAAGTGGGCTAATTGAGGTACTCGCAAGGCACCGTGTGTGGTCAGAGGAGAGCCTGGGTCCAAGGAAGAGCATGGAAGAGGCCCTTGTTAAGCCAGTGGTCCCTAGAGGATGCGCCGGCTTGGCCAGGGAGGGGAGAGCTCACTGCTTACAGACTGAGAGAGCAGCCAGAGTAGTGCGTGTGGCCAGGCCTGAAACAGAAGAGCTTGTCTCCTCTCTGGAGCTCAGGAGACGTGTGACGCCCACACTGTAGAGTCCTGTTGGGGCTCATCAATGCCTCTGAGATGACTGGGAGAGTCTGGGGACAGCTGGGAGGTCACCGGCCAAACTCGTTTCTGACTGCCACCCATGTCTGCCCACCACCAGGTGACCCTGGCCAGAAGGACTCTTATATAACCAGCTTTCAGGGCTGGACCCCTTGCTAAATAAACCTCTGCTCTCCTCAGCCACTTCCTACGCTGACCGGTCAGTCACATGTTTCTGTGTGACATGACACCAGCAGCCACCTTTGTATCTGCAGTGCATTAATCGTGCCAAGCTATGGAAAAGTGCAGCACTTTATTCCAATTTTCAGAGCATCGCCAAAGGGAGGAGGCTTTGTGGGGAACATGATGATGGAACTGGGACTGGAAGGATGACAAGGGCAGAAATGTGAGAAGGAGGGGGTTCCGAGCAGCTGGAAGAACAGAGACGAAGGGGCAGAGAGACGAATGTCACATGTGATTTGGACCCATCTCCAAGTCCCCTGGGTTTGACGGACAGGGTTATCTATTTGAGGAAGAGCCAAGAAAATGAATTTAGGGGGTCAGAACACAATAAAGCATTTTTGAAGAAAGAAATATCACAGTGATATAATTTCTTTGGAAAGATTAGCCTAGAGACCTCATGGGACATGAAGACATTGGAGAGCAGGAAGGGACTGGAGTTCGGGAGACCAGTTCATAGACGGAATCCATGAGGGACTGGATGGAGGCGGTGGCAGGACAAGCCAAGAGGTGAGACATAGCGCTAGACATTGTGAGAGTAGGACTGACAGAATTGGGCAACCAGCAGAGAGGGAGAACCCACATCTATGATTACATGGGCGGCTGGGAAAACAGAGTGCCATGTCCAAACCAGAAAGTCTGGAAGAGAAGATCATTAGGAAGAAGGAGTCAGTGAGTTTCTTTTGGGATACATTGCGTTCCAAAGCTCATCAAGAGATGAGATGTCTAGCTAACAAGTAGAGAGAGGACTGGAGTTTAAGAAGGCAAGTCTGGAGGAAGAGATTTGATAGTCACTTCCATCTATACAATAGCTGAAGCTCAGGAAAGGGTGCACACAGAGAGAAAAGCAAGCCTTAAAGAATTCTTCCATTGGGGGCAAGAGCAAAGGAGTGTGAGGGAACTGTCAGAGGAGTAAAGAGTCCTGGCTGCTGTGGTGTCAAGGATATACCAAGGGTAGAGGGTGTTGTCAAGGGCGTTGCAGGGAAGTCTAGAAGGGAAGAATTGAATCAGCAACTGTTGACACTGGTGACATTTGAGAAAGCAATTTCAGGAGAGCAGTGGGAGTAAAAAACAGGTTGCTGGGCTGGGAAGTGAGGAGATGGTGAGAATGTGGAGGTGGAAGGTGAGAGCACTTTTGTAGGGGACCTGGCAGAGAAGTAGAGTCAGGAAAATGCACTCTCAAAGGATGTAGGTAGTGAGGTCAAGGGAAGGTGGCTGACACACCCACTGGGCAAGCCTGAGCCTGTTTCTAATCACAGAGAACTGGACCTGCCTAGGTCCGTGAGCAGTTTTCTTGAAAAAGAAAGAAAAAAAAAAAAAACACTCCAGAATGCTTTTTTTCCTGAACTTTATCTAATTAGGATTTTGGGGGCTACTTGAAATATAGATTATACATATATTATACCTAATGTCCATGAGTGATC
Organism: Vicugna pacos; assembly: GCF_048564905.1. NCBI lineage: Eukaryota > Metazoa > Chordata > Mammalia > Artiodactyla > Camelidae > Vicugna > Vicugna pacos. Next base: position 115,613,897 of record NC_132987.1, on the reverse strand, counting down.
AATAAATGCTCACCATGTATGGCTGGCATGTAGCTGATACTCAACAAATATTTTTTGGCAAATTACATGTCTTGAGAATATCAATATTGGCATGCCTGTTCTCAATTAAGTGATTTATTTAGTCTTACTCATCATCAATCTTAAGTATCAACAAGATAATTTAGAAGTAACATTGGAAACAAAAGATTACACTCAAATACACTGCCTTTGCCAAGCTTTGTAAGCCAGGCTTTGATGTTCTAACCATTCCCAAATAAGTCAGAAGCCATCTGTTAAACAAACAATTCATTTGAGAGTGGCAGTGGTAACACTGAAACTATCTATTACATTGTAAATACAGTTAGCCATTAGCTGATTAATGAACGTTAGCCAGAGAAGATATAAGAGATATAGATTTATTCTCAAAGTGCACTTAGCCACTGATATTGTTGAGAATAAAATAATTCTGTTGACTTACAGCCACAAGACTGTGGTGGCCAGTATATTCTGTAGTCACATAATTACAGACTCAGTTCTGCCCAGTTCTAACATCCCCAGTGCAACATGCACCTTCTAACCTGAAAGGAGATGACAGCCTTTCTCCTCCCTCCATATTGGTCACCCAAACTGGGAGGATCCAAGTTAGCCAAATGACCTTTACGTTAGAAGAAACAGTCATATTAGTTCAAGCACCCGAAGCAATGCAATATTTAACCATGTATTTCATGCATTGACATGCTTGTGCACCCAAATGTTACCCAGTCCAGAAGAACACTCTCCCTGCCAAACTCTCAGAAGAACTGCTCAAGACAAGAGGAAGTATTCCATGATCTTAGTCTACACAATTTCCCCCTGCTCACTATGTAATTCAGAGAAACTCTCTTCGTTCAGGAAGGTTGAGAATCTCAAAGAAGAAAATTGCTGGAGGCTGTAGTGAACACACGAAATATGTCTCCTTTCCTACTTGATTACAAAAGGGAAAAAAGAAAATATTTGGGGGAAATAGAAAGTATTCTATAAACAAACGCTCCGTTCAGGCAGATCTACCACCAGCATCTACCACCGCCACCCTTACCTAGTGACTAGAGGTGAAAATATTTGGCTCAATCACATTTGTATACAATGGATTGGGGAGGGTTAGAAGTTTTACCAGACCCAGGTGTCAGTGTACAAGTAAGTCAATATGTCGTTTTTATTTGAGTTCATTAGAACAAGCCCGAAGGCACAATCTTGTCAGTCTCTGAGACTGCTTAGAGGGGAGCGGAAGCATCAACATGAGAAACATATGGAAGCTCACGGGGTCTAAGATGTGAACCAACACTGGGACCCGGGTCCATGTTCTCTCCCCATAACCAGTGTGCTTTCTATCATCATTCCTCTCTTTTGTATTAAGTAGAACAGATTTGGATTCGTTGGTCCCCTTCTCTCTCTTTGGTGTAACAACTGGAAAACTGGTGATTCATGTGAAGTGCTTTGCCAAGAAGACATTAAAGATGCATTTTATGCTTCAAGATCCACAGGTTAAGTATTGTGTGCTAGGCTGGCCCTCAGGTCCCGCATGGGGTACACCTGGTCAGTGCAGCAGGGAAGTTAAGGGGGAGAGTCTTCCTCAAAACAGATTCTTTTCTGTTTTTAGTTCCTGGGCAGTTGTTTGTATTTTTCCACCCAATGTGAAAAACAGGGTCATAAAACCAAGAACAGTAGAACAGTCAGAGTGAAATTAGTCTATTTTCACTTGAACATTTGCGGTTGTTTTCTTCAGAAACTGATCTTGATGACATGATTGATGGTCCCCTGTGGACCTTTTCCATTTGTGCCTCCCGTATGTCCCAATTACTTGGAGACGTGCAGTGTGCCAACACAGGCTGAGAAAAGGGAGTTGAAAGCTGACCAGGCTTACTTGGGGGCTCTGAGCTCAGCGCAGGGGGCAGTCGTGATAGCTCTGAGGATCTTCAGGGATCACCCTTGATGTGACCATCAAAACCTGACCCAAGGCTTCCAGCCCACTTTCTGTCCCACTGTTTTACTGCAGCAACACAAAGTCGTGCCACTGATCAGTGGGGTCTGAAACCAGTGCGATGCGCTCTCCAGATAAATGCAGACTTAAGTGTACTCTGTATGCAGGCAACAGAGGGGCATCTGGTGTCATCTCATTGCTGGAAAGGGTCCATTAACCCTGCTAATTGTCCTCACCACTCTGCCTTAAAACCTTCTCACCCTCCCATGTGGATGCAAAGAATGCCTTGTACTCAATTTGTGGCCAATCTTGGCATTTAATGCCATTTGTATTCATCAGACTAATGGAAATATCAATTAAGCACAATCAAGTATCGCTCTAAGAGCAATAATGGACACTTACCTGAATCTGGAGTGCAGTGAAGGAAGCTCCTGGAGGTGTCTGGTGAATGATTGTCAAGTGACTATGCAACCTGCACAGTGGGCCAACATACCGTGAATGTATCTGCACAATTATGCTAGTATACAGTCTTACCAGACACATCATCAATGTATAAGTAAATGAGCGTGTAATTTTTACTTGAGTGCATTAGACCAAGATCAAAGATGATGCAGTCTTACATAAATCTTGGAAAACTACAATGTAAATAACCTATGGAAGATCACCTAACCTGATCATTGAACCGCTGGGACCTGCTTCCGTGTTCCATCCCCCAGAACCCAGAGGCCCATCCCCACATAGGTGGGTGCCTCAAGGGAATGGTTTCACATCTCACTACCATAGCATCTCTGTCCCACTCATTGAATCTCATTAATTCAGTCCTGGATTGGATTGCAGGCACACAGGGTAGGGGAGCTCATAAAATTTGAAGCTACTTTTTCTTCATTGTTTTCTAATTTTCCTTGAAGAATCAGACTATATTTTTCATGATTCAAAGTGCCCTGTGAAAGAAAATCCCCGATTTAAGGAGTTTTCTGCTTACCAAGATGAAGTAGGCTTGCAAGCTTTAACTTGCTGCATGTGTCTCTCATTAAATAATCCACTGAACTTCAAATAAAAAAAAAGAAAAAAAAAGGAATCATCAAATCAGCATCAACAGCTAAACATCAAACAATGAAACTATGATTAGCTCTCCGTACCATTAAGAAATTAGATTTTATACCTTCATCTTTCAGATAGCTGGCTTTAGTAAAGTGACCTTCAAAAAGAATGTGGGTGGATAGAGGTAAAACATTTTCTGCAGAGTATATGAGCTGACATTTAAGAGAGTGCTTTAGTAAGAGTCTTAACATGTCATACATGAAAAGACAGGAGTTTTGAAAGACTGATTGGTAGATTATGTGAAGACTCACAAAGTAAATAAAGCATGTCTCTTTGGACTTGTGTTTGGGTAGGTCTTTGTGTCTCATTTTCAGACTTCTCTATGTAGTGAAGTCAGATACTTCACTCAGGATGTGTTGAACTGAGCATGAATCTGAACCCATGTAGAAGAGCAGATAGTTACTTATATAGGATATTTGGGAGAAGTTCCAGGAGTTGCTGCAGGAACAGAGAGGCTGAAATTCCAGGATGAGGGGAAAGGAGACTCAGTACTCGTGTCTTAGAATATGGTCAACATCAAGCAGGAAACCACCAGCTCCTTCTTCTCCCACGAAAGGCACCCTCCACAGTCACCCTCAGCCTTCTCCCTCAAAGAGTAGATTCTCTTATTCTAAAACACATGAGGGTGCAAAATAATGCATTGCATAGGACTGCACTGAAAGAGAAAGGGTTAGTGGTAGATGGTCCACAGTTCCAGTTCATGGAAGTCATTGGATAGCCTTTGTTTTAAAGATGCAGAAACTGAGTCCCAAAGAGGAAAGTGCCCCACATCTCACTCCTGGTTAGTGGCAGAGCCAAGAGGAGAAAGTAAGTCTCAACTCCCAGCTCAGTGATCTTTCTCTCTTGCCATATTTGTTTAGACGCATGTCCTGTGAACAGACCTGCCTCCCTCAGAGGCAGAATAATGTGTCCTTAGCAACTTTTCCCTCTGGTTTGGAACCTAATGGAGGCACAGAGGCTAAAGGGAACCACGTTGACTCCTGGACACCAGAGTGAAGATAGGAATTGTCCGGACTCTGGATGAAGGCTTGTCAGAAGGACATTTTGGTTGTTTATACGTTGATCAGGTGATTAAGGTTAGAGAAAAGGACAGACTAATCCTCAGCCAAGATCTTTAGATTAGAGAGATCCGAGGAAGGACCATCCCTTGGCGTGTCCTGGGCACTAGTAGCCACAGTCATCCCTCCAGGGCGGGATCAGGCATCTCCAGCTCTCTGTACTGCAGGTGAATAGTGCTGGGTCATTGCTCCCATGAGGAAGGAAAGCTATGTTTGCATTTATTTGATTTTGAGTTGAAGAGGGCAAATATATTTCGGAGGAGCCAGAAGCACAAATCAAAGGCTTCCAAGCCCAGTGGAAGAGACACCTACTAATTATCACTCTTTAAAGCACCAGAAAGTTCCGACACTTCCCTGTGAAAGCTGTAAGTGTAGCATCATCTTGCTTCATTTGAAAAGGAGAATAGTTGAAAGCTAAGTGGGGTTGACAAATGGTGAGACGTCTGAAGCGCTCATAAGCTCTTGTTCCCAAAACAAAACTGAATGTAGTCGACCTCATCTCTTCCCTCAACTGTGATCCAGGACTTAGGGACAAATTGGATGCAAACTGTTCTTTTTCATCTATCTCAGCATTAGAACATATTTATGTATATGATTATATTCTCCTGCATTTGTCTATATAGCAACATGGGCAGTGTGCTATCAAAGAAATGAGTTTAAAAATCATAAGGGTAATTTTTTAAATTTAAATTTTATTTTTATTGCAGTGTGATTGATCTACAATTTTAGTTTCGGGTGTACAATAAAGCAATTCAGTTATATGTATACTCACATATACATACATATTTTCAGATTCTTTTCCATTATATGTTATCACAAGAAATTGAATATAGTTTCCTGTACTATACTGCAGGCCCTTGTGGTTTATTTTTATATATGCTAATGTGTATCTGTTAATCCCAAACTTCTAATTTATCCTTCCCCAACTTTCCCCTTTGGTAACCGTAGTTGGTTTCCTATGTCTGTGAGTCTGTTTTTAGTTTGGAAATTAAATTTGTATCATTTTTTTAGTTTCCACATATAAGTGATATCATATGATATTTGTCTTTCTCTGCCTGACTGACTTCACCTAGTATGATCATCTCTAGGTCCATCCATTTTGCTGCAAATGGCATGATTTCATTCTTTTTTATGGCTGAGTAATATTCCATTGTGTATATGTATAGGTATATGTACCACAACTTCTTTATCCATTCATCTGTCGATGGATATTTGGGTTGTTTCCATGTCTTGGCTATCATTAATAGTGCTGCTATGAAAATTGGGGTGCATGTGTATTTTTGAATTAGAGTTTTCTCCAGATATACGCTTAGGAGTAGGATTGTTGGATCATATGATAACTCTATTTTTGATTTTTTAAGGAACCTCCACACTTTCTTCACCAAATTACTGATTATTATCAAACAATAAATGCTGGAGAGGGTGTAGGGAAAATCATGAGGGTAATTATTCCTTTTACATGCTATGTATTATTTTCTGTGTGTTTAGAACTTGGGTTGAGAAATTCTAGGTTTTGATGACTAACAGAAACCATCTAGTTGGGACACTAAAGAACTGATGAGTACTTCCCACTTGACATACCACAAGCCACACTTTACTTATGGCCCAAGAATTCTGGACCGTGGCTTATGTGGGCACCGCCATTATTAATTTGCCTCATTAAGTCATTAATGTTTCTACTCCATTGGCAGCTTCCATGAGATTCTCAGGAGCCACTTTCTGGAATTATTTCTCATCTCATGCCACCCATTAGACTTGCAAAGCAAAATCAGGAGGGGTTGACTATGGACCAGAAGAAGCTAACACTTTTTTTTCTTTTAACTCTGAAAAGAATTTAGAAAAGTTATAAGGCTGAAACATCCCTGTCTCTTTGCGGCAGATCAATAAATGGGTGGTGGCTGTTGATTCCCCTTTTAAATGACAAACAAAAGGAAATATGCAGGGGAGAGCCACACGTGGTTGCATACTGCACAGTTGCTAAGCTAACCTGAAAGATCTTGTCTGAGAGGAAGGAAAAAAAAAAAACTAAACCTGGAAACAAAGTGATGCAAAGATCACAGAACTTGAAATGCTCCCGAGTTTTCCAAACCACCTGTGCAGAAGCTGGTGCGGGTCTAGCATCCCCCCACCCCCCCCCCAACATGGGCAATTCTGCTTCCACAGGCTCCTGCTTTTGCAGATGTGTTCAGACTCCCTGGGTGGAAGGTTTTAAGCAGTCTCTAGCAGCCCCTGTCTTGGGAGAATGATTCCTGGTGCTTAAATTCTCTACCTTCCTGGCAGGCTGGACCCAGGGCCCCAAGGGCAATATTGAGGGTACTCAAGACTGAGACTAGGGCATTGCTGTGTCTCCTCTCATGCCGACATGACAGGTGTAATCCGGCTGGCCAGAATGAAATCTCTTTTATCACACGTGCCATATCCTGCTGTATGTCACACATGATCACTGCGTTCTTCACCAATGGAAGAATTCAAAGTCCATTTTAGCAACAGATAAATCCACTGAGGGACAGCATAGAAACAAACTGATGCTACTGACAACTGGCAATCCAACAGATGTGGTCATTTCCGCTGTGAAGTAATAATATTTTGTTCATCTTTTGTGGCTGTCTAGGAGATGGCTGTTAGAATGACAAAATGTATCTATTGCACCTAGCAAAATATTAAATTATATTTCTGGAAATTTTCCCCCTGGGATAAATTTTTTAATGAAAAATCCATTAGAAATCTCTAATACAGAAGATACCCATTAATTACATTAATCATTTTTTTAAATATCAAATGTAAGCATAGTAGGCTTATTGATCAGTCATCCATCTTGTTTATAAATTTCATCTATAAAACTTTTCTGAAGAAAACTTTTAAGATATGAAATTTGCCTTTATCTGAACTGAGTCTAGAAAATAGTGATACATATACGTTTTCTTTGGAATTATTTTTGCCAGTAGAATACATAAATCCCTTTGGTCCCAACACTTAGCCAGATAAGTAACAAAACCAAGGCGATACTTTATCATCAGAATATTCTCAGGAGCCTATTTGACAAAAAATTATTATCAGAAGGTTATTCCCTTTTGCTCCTCTAAATACAGGCAAAGACATAATAAAGGATTATTACAAATAATATCAAGCACAAAAAAAAAAGTGTTGAGAAAAAAGAGAATGGCATTTGTTACAGTGATTTTACCGAAAGGCCACCTTTTCCAACCTTTTATTATTATTATTAACTTTTTAAAGTAAGACTTTATTTTTTAGAGCAGTTTTAGGTTCACAGCAAAATGAGGGGATGGGGTACAGAGATTTCCCATATACTCTCTGCCCCTACCTATGCATAGCCTCCGTAATGAACATCCTCCACCAGCCAGGTACATTTGTTACAACTGATGAGCCTACAGTAACACATTATCACCCAAAGTCCGTAGTTTACATTTAGATTCACCTCGGTGTTTGTACATCCTATGGGTTTGGACAAATGTATAATGAGATGCACCCATTATGGTATCACACAAACATTTCCACTGCCCTAAAAATCCCCTGTGTTCTGCCTATTCAATCCCTATTTTCTATCCTCAGCCCTGGCAACCACCGATCTTTTCACTCTGTCCATGGTTTTGTCTTTTCCAGAATGCCTTGTAGTACAGTGCCTGTTGAGACTGGCTTCTTTCACTTAGTACTGTGTCTTTAAGATTCCTTCGCATCTGATTGTAGCTTGATGGCTCATTTCTTTTTAATACTGAATAGCAGTCAATTGTCTGGTGTTTATCCATTCACCTACTGAAGGACATCTTGGTTGCTTTCAAGTTTTAGCAATTATGAATAAAGCTACAAGAAACATTCGTGTGCAGGTTTTTGTGTGGACTTAAGTTTTCAACTCCTTTGGGTAAATACCAAGGAGGAAGATTGCTGGATCATATGTTAAGAGTATGTTTAGTTTTGTGAAATAACTTCCAAACTGTCTTCCACGGTTGGCTGTACCATTTTGCATTCCCACCAGCAATAAATGAGAGCTCCTGTTGCTCCACATCGTCTTCAGCGTTTGGTGGTGTCAGTGTTTTATATTTTGGCCACTCTAACAGGGGCGTAGTGACGTCTCACTGTTGTTCCAATTTACATTTCCCTGATGATGTATGATGTGCAGCATGTTTTCACGTCCTTATTTGCCATCTGTACATCTTCTTTGGTGAGACATCTATGAAGGTCTTTGGCCCGTTTTTTAATTGGATTATTTGTTTTCTTATTGTTGAGTTTTAAGAGTTCTTTGTATATTTCAGGTAATAATAGTCTTTTATCAGACGTGGCTTTCACAAATATTTTCTCCCACTTTGTGGCTTGTCTTCTCATTCTCTCGATATCGTCATTCACAGAGCACAGGTTTTTCATTTTAATGAAGTCCAGCATACCAGTCATTTCTTTTGTGGATCATGCCCCTGGTGTTGTATGTAAATGTTGTGATCACACCCAAAGTCATCTGGGTTTCTACTACATTTCTTCTAGGAGTGCTACAGTTTTTTTATTTTCACATTTTGTTCTATGATTTATTCTGAGTTCATTTTTGTGACGGATGTAAGGTCTATGTCTAAGTCTTTTTTTTGCATGTGGATGTCCAGTAGTTCCAGCACCATTGGTTGAAACCATCCTTGTTTTTAAACAATGTGTGTCAGCACTTTGGCAGATGTGGCGTTTGGCAGGTCAGAAGGATCCCCACATATAGAAAAGCATTGAGTTCTGGGGTGGGGGGGTGGGGGAAGAAGAGCAAATTCAGAGCAGGAAAAAACTGAGAGGAGGTAGGAAACAAAATTTGTCTGCAGGACCCGGAGCAAGACGTCAGACTGAGAGAACGGACCCAAGCTTAAGAGATAAACAATCATTCCGATTCTCATTCTAATCAAAACCAGTTTGCTCCTAAATTAGAGACTGAATCATTCAGCTACAAATTAAGTTCTGAGAGAATTCACTTACTTTTGGTTTTGAACGCGATTATTCTTCAGTGAAAAAAGAAAAATATAACAACTTTAGTTCCCCTGGACATGTAATTGGCATGAAACTGCTGGAGAGAAAAATCGTATCTGATACAAATGGGCACAGGATGAGGTATGACATTAAAAAGTGCACCCCAAACCTGCACATTGAGCCTCAAAACATTTTAGGGTCCAATTTTTTAGATTTGTTTTTCCAGCTGAAGAAAACCACTCCTGGACTGTTTAGAGTGACCTCAAATAAAAAGTGACGGTTAATGAGGTCACCTTCCAAGGTGCTTACTAGTTACGTCATTCATGATTAATTTATTTCAGGTGTTATTCACTGATTTATAATTGATCCATAATTTATTCAGTATTCATTTCATTTATGTATTTGTTTCAAAGGAGAGAAAAGGTGGAGACTGAGGAATGAAAGCTGAGCTAGTCGATTAAGTCATTGGGATCATTTCAGACACATTACCCCCAAGCCTCTGTGAGTCACCCAGGGCATTCCAGCCCTCAACAATAGATTATTGTAGTTTTTTTGGCTCACAGCCACAGTGTCACAGTGGCGGTCTCCCAGGTCCATCTGTGTCTTAAAAGTATTACAGTAACAACAACAATAATAATAACTGTAATTGTTGGAGTGTTAAGAAAAGGCTGCGTTAAAGAGGGAGTGTTGCATTAGTCAGTCCAGCAGAATAAATGATAACCTGGCCTTTGATTTAATGAATCTTTATTAGGTGACAAAGATTAGGCCCATCTGTGCATAATCTTTCTTGCTTAGGGCCAAGCCCTCTGTCTGTGCACGGAGGAAAGAGAAATGGCACGCCTAGGTCAGGGGGACAATAGTCTCCTTTGTCTCTCTCTGTTCTACGGAGAATTTTTTTAATGCTTTTTTTCTGAAGCCCCACAGAGAATCGTTTTTAGCTTTTAAATCAAATTAACCCCTTTTCCCACTAAACGGCCCTAAATAGTAGTCTGGAGAGGAAGAGAAAAAAAACAGCTCTTCTCAACTTGCAAGTATTTACATGGAAATTGCAGGAGGTAGGACTGATGCCTCCGGAGTCTTGCAACAGCGAGCTTGCTCTTCCTGGGCCGGCAATTATAAGCAAGCAAGCTGTGCTCACTCAGCAGCCCGTTGGCCAGGTCCCTGCTATCTGTTGATATTTCTGGCCACACCGCAACTTCTTCCTCCGTCCACTCCAGTGTCTTTGCAAACCCACCTCTGGGCAATCAGAGACGAAATACCGCCCTTGCACCCGACTCCTACGTGTACGCAGTTACCAGCTTTCTATCACCAACGCCTTCTCCGCAGATGCCTATCCTGTTTCTATTTAGATTCACGAACATCTGCTACACAGGAGAGGGGTTAGCTACCAAACACTACTGTTAGATTTCTCGCCAGCAAGTCTCATGCCTTCATGTGGTTTCTGTTTTCTTCTTTAAACAGTTAGTTATGTTTTATTCTTTCTTCTATAAAAGCTAAATTTAGCTAAGTTTTATACTAATTTGAAACATTGTCTGGAAATGACAGAATGCTATTGTTAAAAAAACAACAACAGAGAGGCTGAATTCTCGACGGTTATCACAAATGAATTGAAGGGGGGAAATGAACACGTCAGCTAGTGTCTGTAAGTCTCAGATTTTATTTGATGTATGTGGACAAATAGTGTTCGGGTTGTAAATCAATCCACAGCCGGTGCTCACATATGCATTCGGATACAGGATGGGGCTTCTGGAAGGGAAGCCTCCTGGCTTTTCTCCCCCTCGTGTTAGTCTCCTCTAAGTGTGGACTGAGAGTAAGCTGAATTCTGTGTATCGCTGGCTGGAGCTGAGTAGAGCTATGTGTGCTGTGTAAACACTGGCAAACACACTTCTGTGTACACCAACTGCGTCAGCCTGCTTTGCTGTTTATAGGGGTATCTGTTATGTTTGCTTTCTGACTTGTATTCAAAACATTAATGTGAGAGAGACAGCTTCTAGCTGTACTGGGCATCTTGTAGCCCAGTGTTTCTCAACTGGGGTGATATCGCTCAGCAGAGAACACCTGGCAACATCTGGAGATGTTTTTGATCATTATATCATTGGTCGGGGGTGCTCCTGGCATCTGGTGGACAGAGTCCAGGGATGCTGCTCTACATCCTGCATCGCACAGGGCGGCTCTCCACAGCAAAGAGTTATCCATCCTGAAGTGTCAGTAGTTCCAAAGTTAAGAAACCTTACCTTAGCCAGCTTACAAAATACTTCAAACTTGCTCACTGAGGGATTAGTTCAACTTGATGATCATCATTAGTACCTATCTTATTATTCCTGCCAGTAAAAAATCTCCGAATCCAGAGTGCTGTTGCAAATGCTCAAAGGCACATTTACCCACTATTTTATGTATCTTCCCTAAACTTCCACAACATGTATGTTTGTGAAGATATTGTCTGAGTAGCAAATGTGGAACTAAGAAACTATGCACTTACCTCAAGGTCCTGTAATGTTGAATATAGGAGTTGGGTTTAAGTCCCAGATTTAAGTCCAACTCCATCCTAATTAGAATTCACCCCTGATGGGACTCTGCAAAGGAAACCCGTGGTGTAGCAGGAGAGCCCACAGCGGGGGGGGGGGGGGGGAGGGCATTTCTGGGTTCTCTTTCTGTTTCTCAAAAGCCATCAACTAGAATCAGTGAACATATGAGGAACAGGTTATTTTAATTATAGAAGTATATTTTGGTTTCCTCTCTAATCCTTTTTATTAATTTCCCTCTATAAAATGTCATTAGGTTAAGAATTCATTAGGTGTAAAGAGATCATATTTTAAATCACCAAATGTTAAATGAAGACAAAATCAAACCGGGAAAAAAAAGGTACTGAAGGAAAGAGAGAGAGAGAAAATGAATAAAGAAAAATCAGAAAGAAAAAAAAAGAAAAGAGGGGGAAATGAAAGGAGATGACTGCTATTTCCGGGTGGGCGGTGGAAAGTCTTGACTGGTGAGATCTCTGTGGAACCCTGGGGTCATGTGCCCATTCTTCAGCACGGCTCCCACCCTTGTCTTCACCCTCCTTCCCTGATTCACACCCACACAGCCTCCTTCCGGAAGTCCATCACACCCTCCACTGTCGCAGCTGCACCTGCAGAGCCAACAGCCACAAAGATGGCCCTGCACCCTCCATTTCTGCTTCTCAAACTTGGCTTCCATGTGCCCTAATGCACCAGCACCTGAGTTAGCCCATGATTCACATCTTAACTCTTCAGTGATTCCAAGGCCAAGCTTTCCAACATCTGACAAGATAAAGCAAGCTGGACTAGCATACATGTAGCAAGTTGGGACAATGTGAAGGTCAAGGCCAGGTTGAACTGATGGATTCTCTCTCCCTTGGGTAAGCTCCCTTTGGCAGTGTATTGCATGCCCAGGCAAACCAAAGATGAGGGCAAGACACAGGAACTTTTTCTTTAAAAAGGAACATAGGTCTTGACCACTTTCTACTTTCACCTCCATATACGTTGAACGTAGTAAGACAATGGAATTTGCTTCCTTTTCTGGTAATAAATCTTAATGACTCCAACTTGCTAGGAGTCATTTTTAAAAAAGCATATCAAAATTTGGTAAAGGATGGATAACACTCATAAAAATGTCACACATCAGGTTTATTATTAGTGACTGCAAGTGTTAGAGTCAATGAAAACAGAAGTGTCAGCAGTATCAGAGCACTGGGTGTACTCTGACCTAGTTACGTACGTATTTCAAAACACTGACTCCTACCTGCAGGGCTATTTGTGGCATGTACCAAGCAGACATCTCACGGCACCTATGCGCTGGGAGGTCTGTAGAAGGCAAGTGGCCTGTAGGTTGGAGAAGAGGTGTTTAGCTCTAAACAATTTCACCATCAAGATGGCCCCAACCAACAGTCTCCCAAGATAAAACAGTTAATGTCTTGTGCATACACCTTTCCAATCCCTGCTTCAAGCCAGCAGCTTTGCTTGAATACATACCACAAGTGCACCTATATTTGTCCCACATTTTCTTGCACAAATTATCTTAGACTGCATCACATATGTGTGATCATTATGCCCATAGATGCCTGTGTACCCATGAGAAAACTAGGAGTAGAAAGTGAGAATATAAAAGAGGGTGCAGGTGCAATCAGGGCACAGATGGGGGTGGAGGACAGGAAAGAGTGGTGAACTGGCCAGAGAAGCAGGGATGAGGCCAGTTGGTGGGTAAGTAGGAAAGGATAGAAAATGGGGGTGGGGGTGATGCAAGGTCCACTGGACATGATCGGTTAACATGAAATCAAAGGCTAAGAATGAGCATTTTCTAGAATATATCATCTGGTAGTGAGAGGCAGTGGGGGAAAATGGAACAAGAGTAAAATTTGGAGGGAGAGAGACTCAGGTCTAAATCTCAGCTCTGCTTCTTGAGTTGGTAATGATCTATGTGGACTTTGGTGGGTGGTTTAACCTCTCCAAGGCTTGGTCCCTGCTTCTGCAGAATGGGGAACTCAACTCTCCCCAATATTAGGTCATTGTGAAACTTTCATGACACATTCTATCACAGTAATATGTAATTGAGTCCTCAATAAATGGTCATTGTGTTAAATGGGTAAAGACCTCCGGCATGGTTTCCTGAAGGAGCATCTTGGCCCAGCTGTAGGGAAAGTCATGTGTTGAGAGTAGTTTTTCAGAAGGAGGGACCTACAATCTTTCAATGGCATTGTGGTTAGAGAGTCCTGGGTAACTAATCCGGCCCAGGGACATCTTTTCCACAGAGACTCTACCAACACTGAAAACTTAGAATGTCTAGAATAAAAATTGTCCTCTTTTCCTCAAAGCTAGCTCCTCCCATGACCTTCATTCACTTCCTCATATATATTATTCATTAAGCATTTTTATGGTGTCTGTGGCATACAAGGCATTCTATTTGGGAATAGATAAAAAGAACAAACCTCTGTAAGTCAATCATCCGAAATGGAAATCCCATGGGTATCATTGGCACCTGGGCGGTTCTCATGCTTCTTACATCTGCCCTTTTCTTGTGTCTTTTTATTTGGACTTCTCGTCCATTAGTTACCCTGTCCCACTTTGATTCCTCTTACAGATCTGCCAAGGTGGTTTCCTAAAAGCTTAAATCTGATCATATTTCTATCATGTTCAAAACTCTTCCATGACTCTCCACTGCCTCGGGAATGAAGTACAAATTTCAACATGAACCTTATCTTCCTATACTGCCTTATCTCCCACCATCTTCTTCAAGTGTCTAATTCCTTAATCCAGAGACTGGAAACATCTGACATGTATATGGCCACAGCTTTCCCCCTTGCCTACTGCAGACATCAATAGTTGATCACAGCACTCCCTCCTCCTATGCCTGATCAGTCGTGGTCTCAGAATCCTTCAGCCAGTAGCAATCAATCAGAGTTGGGACCCCAGACGATCCTTATTCAGCCATCCCTCCTCTAGTCTTCTTGTCAGAAAAGAAGAAGCAGACTCTAACTTGGGTTCTGACTCTTTGATTGCTACTGTTAGTTGTTTTAAAAAAGACATGTTGATTAACCTGTTTTCAAATGTAAATAATCCCTAGCAAACAAAGGCTCTACCTTCCAGACACTTAGAAAAATAATAATATTATTGGAGGCATTTTAAAAGAGTGAGTCACCTCTAGGGCATAGGTGTATAAGAACAACTATCCCAAACCATTTCAAAATTCCTTTTATACATTCATCAGGATTCTGGGCTCCTAGCATCACACAGAAAACCTCAGAGCTAAACTAGACACCCCTGCTACTAGACAACAAAACCCACCTGGTCCCAACCCAAGAGAAAAGTGAGTGACAGATGAAGCTTCTCTTCCCAATTCCCAGCCAGCTTTGTTCACTGCCGCTGGGACTTCCTGGTGAGCTCGGAGGTTCATAAATCAGAATCATCTGGCAGATCCAGCCATGAGAGTTTCTGGGAGAAAAACTGTCATCTTCTTTCTAAAATTCAAGAAAGGAATGGTTATGACTTTAGAATAGAGTAACTACCTCTAGATATGGGGCATTGTCTGTCTTTAAAGAACAAAGGATTGCGCTTTATACTTCTTTGTATCTGCTACAGTCTACGTAGGAATACTCAAATATTAGATGTTTTCCAAGACGATAGTTCAAAGAATACATAGATAGCACCACTCAGAGCTCTAAACATCCATTGTGAGGAGTCTCCTACATATGTGCTTGTGTGTGTGTGTGTCTGTGTGTGTGTGTGTGTGTTTGGTGAAGGACATAAAAAAGGACAGCAGAAAAGTGACTTAAGTAAAAATTATTAAAGTTGGACCCTTCTGAGGGGTCTCAAGGTGGTTCTTAGTTTTCTCTCTTGAAGAACCAATGTTTCTGCTCATGCCATTTGCTTTTCTTAGATGAACCACATATTGAGTATCTTTAAAATTGTCCTCATCGGCATTTTATCAAAAGAAGCACCAGTCTCTCCCTTGGTGGTCATGCTGCTCAGCTGAAATGTCTTTCCAGAGAAGGGTTGATCTGGGTGCCTTGGGAGACACGAAGCTCAGTGCTCAGCCCCATAAAAAGTCAAAAATTAGAGCATCTGCCTTCGATAAAAGCAGAGAGGTCAGCACCCCCCTGGATGCCCTCCTTCTCTGCCATCTCTCATCCCCCTCCCAACAAAAGACATTCCAAGGAATGTCTATTTCTATTAGTTTAAATGGAGCCAAATGATCAAAACTATGCTATTTCCAAGTAGACTGCTGGATCCCACTTTGTGTCATTCTACAGTGTTGCTATAAGAATGTTTTATAATCAAACCCCTAAATAAAGACATGATGATGAATTCAGGAGCTTGTTGAAAGCTCTAACTTATAGATCTGATTTTTCCAAATAAGGACAGCATTTAATAATTTACATTACTAAGCTTGAGAGGATATCTGCCTCTAACCTTCTGTTTTTTGATGGCAATTTCCTTAGTGGACGAAAGAATTAAACATTCCTCATCCACGTGCCTAGATGCTTCCTCACAGATTTGAGGATTTGGGGCAGAGACTAGACCACTCTAAAGAGGATTTTATTCACAAAGTGAAACTCCAAAGAGAGCTAAAGAAATAAACTTGCAAGGCTGTAGGGACCTTTCTGAACCCAGAACCCATCGGTGCATTCTGGTAGGACCACCACTTCTGAGGGGCTTGGCAACCACAACCATGGTTCAAGAAAGACATGCCTATACATCCATCTCCCAAGAAAGATGGACTTTTGGTCAGAAATGTTTGAGTTATTTTAATTAGCCATCTAACTATAATTTGACCCTTTCAGAGATGGGTATCAAGATAGAAAAATTATGACAACGCACAAGAATATTTTACTTAAAATTCTATTGACAGAGTGGTCATGCATTCTTCATTCAGATGGAAGAACTAGACATAAACCTAAAACTCTAGACTCGAGAGTAACACTGCCCAGTGGAACCTTTTGCAAGGATGGGCAAGTTCTATAATGTACACTGTCCCTCATGGTAGCTACGAACCACGTGTGGCTAATGACCACTTGGAAATTGGCTATTGCAACTGAGAAATTCATTTCAAATGACTTTCATTTAAATATAAATTACTACATGAGACTACTAACTACTTCTGGATAGTGTAGGTCTACAGTTAGTAAGTAGTTCTCAAACTGGTCTGTTTATTGGAATCTCTTGGCGAGTTTTTCAAAAATCTCAATGACTAGGTCCCACCCCAAGGGATTCTTATTTGATTTTGTTTGGGAAGTAGCCTTGGCTTCATGACTCTTAGAAAGCTCTCCAGATAGTTATTAATGCCTGGTGAAAGATGAGGGTAACTGTTCTAGAAGAGACATGGCCAGAGCTAGCAGACTAGATAATCCATTAACTGGATGGATTCAACCCCCTGACTATCATCAGTGCAACAAGCAGTTCGATTGTGTCCCCAGAGCAAACTTTTTAGACAACATGGCTCAAGTATCTGCTATATGGCAGGCACTGTGTTTAACCCACTCTAACATCACCCTTAACAGGCTCTAAAATACCCAGTGTATGACACCACAAGAACCGCGTGCAAATTACTGTCAGTGCCAAAAATAAGTGGCAAATTCAATGCAAGAGAAACTTACTGAATTCAGAGTCCAAATATACAAGCAAGTCAGCTATAGTCAAAGGAAAATCCTTACGAGAAATGAGTTGCCCCATCCACCCAACGTACAGAAGAGAAGAGGAACCACTGACTTCTACCCTAAACAAAGCATCATCTCTGGAAAAGGAATTGCCTCTTGGGTAATAGTCAGCAAATGGAAAACCAATTAACAGTTGAGTGTCAGGTTACCCTACAATTTCTACCCAAATAAACCACACACGTGGCTTAGTGTCTGGTGTTCTATGTCACACAGGCATGTGGCAAGCGAAAGGAAAGCTTAAGGCCAGCCTGTTTTTATGAATTCTTTAGTGATGCTGCCCCATGCTGAAGTTCTTTCCCTGGGTTGGCATCCTGTAAACTCCGTTCTTTAATGAGCTGGTTTTCTTCGTGAATTTTCTCCCTGCTCTTACAAAGTTGGAGTCCGGTTTTCCGAAATGCTTGAATTCACCCTTTTTTTTGTCCACTCCTGGCTGAGCAGACAACTGGTGCCTCAGCGCTAAGCACCTCATTCCAACAGTTCATCCCACGACAGCACTTGAGCCAAAGGGAAAGTCCAGGACGTCTGGAGATAAAGATGGGAGGCGGGGAAGGGGGGAGATGACGCTCTTCTGTAATCCTGAAAAGCAAAACTTAGGGTAGACCGTGCACACAGTTGTTAACAGAGGTTGCCTCTAGAGTTCATTTCTGTTACTCTAGAGGTAACTTCTACACTGCCGGGCCAACCCTTACAGACAGTACCTGCGTCTCTCACTGTCCCTGTGGCTTTGTGCTGCATAGCTTTGATTTTCCTACGCAAAGTGCCCATGTCTTCGGAGAACATCAGTTTTATCTGTCTGCCCAACAGTAAAGGCGAAAGGCTCCGTATGAGGAATGCTAAACATCTACCTGGTTCTTCCTCTGCTTAGGGCAGAAATCCCCTATTAAATCTTCAGTTCTTACTGCATTATATCAAATCCCACTTGGAGCGACTGTTCCACATACCTTAACCTGATCTGCTCAAAACGTTGGTTCCAAAGCCTGCTTTATGAGAAGCCCCAAAGAGCTTTAGAAAAACCCAAGTCTGTGTTTGCTGTGGATCAAAATGCTGACAGATTTAATCAGTCAAGAATAAATATGTTGTGCTGTCTTTTCATATTGGGCACGTGAGACATTTGCCTTTTTTAAAAAAAAAGTACCTTTTATTATGAAAGAAATATATGTTCATTAAAAAACCAACAAACTAGAAAATCACTCAGAGTTTCACCCTCTAGAGATAACTTCTGTTCATAACTGTGTGCAAGGTCTACCCTTACTTTTGCTTTTCATGACCATGGAAGAGGGTAAGTTTATGGGGAGGAGCCCAGCTCTTCCAGGGAAAAATGAGATGCAGGGAAAGCCAGCTACAGCGTTGGCGTGTGGGGAACACAGATGACTCTACACTTTTCCGACCATTATAAACCCCATCCCCACTCTAAGCCCTTACTCTACCATCGGTCAAAAAAGGTTTCTCGAACACCTTTCTGAGCTGTGCTGTCATGATGCTAAAATATCCCATCTATTTTCAGCCTCCAAGGAACTTACAGTCTAGTTGGATATATTAGTTTCCTGGGCTGCCTTAACAAAGTACCATGAACAGCATGTCTTAAAATAACAGAAATTTACTGTCTCACGGTTCAAGTGGCCAGAAGTCCAAAATCAAGGTGTCAGCAGGGCCACACTTCCTCTGAAACCTGCAGGGGAGAACCCTTCCACGCTTCTTCCCAGCTTCTGGTGGTGACCAGCAATTCTTGATGTTCCTTGGCTTCCGTCTCTGATCTCTGCCTCTGACATCACGCAGCGTCTTGTGTGTCTGCATCTTCCTATGGCATCTCCTCTTCTTACGAGGACAGTAGTCATATTGAACTGGGGCCCATACTAATGACCTACTTCTTAACTTCAATATAGGCACAATGACCTATTTCCAAGAAAGGTCACATTCATGGGTATACTGGGGGTTAGAATGTCAACATATTCAATCCATAGCACCAAGGAAGCAAAAAACTCACATGATCCAATTAGAGAACAATACAAGATCAGGATAATTAACTTTTCAGGTATATGACTCAAACCGCCAGTGCTAATGGAAATTCACAGAATTACTTCAGAAGGATGAGATAATTTAGAGTTTATGGATTTTATTGCACTCAGGTGGCTCTTGGTGGGAAAGGTGGATGGAGGAAGAAGTGGACATTCCAGGGAAAGAAACAAAATTTAAAGTTTTAGCACAATAAATGAGGTACTTCTCCAACTGATTCTTGCCCTCCTCTTTGGTCTCAGGACCCAGGAGACTTGCTCGGCAATGCTAAACCACACGGGAGCCCCTCAGACACCTTCTTTTGCACCATCGCCCCTGTTCACAGGTTGCTCATTTTAACTAGAATATCTTTTCATCAGTTTCCACCATCACCACTACCCACGAACAGTTTCCTATTCATCCTCCCACAAGCTCGACCATGACATCATAACACTAGGCATCCTGGACCCCTGGAGAGCAGTCACCACCCACTCTGCACTACCTTGTAGATATTGACCAATAGCCTGGTGGCCTTAAGGACAGGAACTTTGTCCCTCTTGTCTCTGTATCCCCAGCACTTAGCACGGAGCCGGCACCGCCAATAGTCATCAAAGGTTTACTGAAATTTAGTTGAACTGAATTGTTTGTAGACAGAAAATGATGGGAGGAGGCTAATTTCAGCCTAGCAAAGGGCTAGGGCCTGTAGATGGGCTGATGACTGAGCTGTTGTGAAGTGAGTCACCACAAAGGAAGGGGCCAAACACACCATGGGGAGGAGGATGGGTTCCCTGTGTGAGTGAAGGCCCTGACTTGTGAAATGGCCTGACATGCTGGGAAAACACAAAAGAGTCAATACAATCAGAGCATTAGATTTAAGAGGAGGAAGGCAGGAGACATGGACAGAGGCCCACTGAGCAGAGCCTCAGATGATGGCGACTATAGACAGTTTTCCAGAAGGGAAATGCATTTCTGTGCTCCAATTTGAATGTAAAAGACATGGTTCAACAGCAGCATGGAACGTAGAAAGCTGGGGTCAAGGCCAGATGTAGGGAATATCCTAAGCAAACTCTAGAGATAACTGGGCAGGGGAAGGAACGTGGCGGGCAGGAAGGAGGAAACAAACATGAACCAACCATGAGGAGGTGACACTGACAGGACTGCAGTGTTGGGAACGAAAGAATTGAGATTTCTCCCTTGAATGACAGGTGACAGAACTGCAGTTCACAGAAATGGGGGCTGTGGGCAGCACAGTGGGTATGGGGGATGGCCATGAGTCTGTTCTGCACGTGAGTACTCTGAATTCCCATAAGACTTCTAGGTTTTATAAAGTGAACAATTAGGTGGGAGGGGGTTGGAGTTTTTCGTGTGTGGTTTTTTAGTAACGATTTTAATTAGAATTGTGTTTGAGATCACGTTCTGACTCTAGAAATGTGCCACAGGTTTCCATGACATCAGGACTTGAAAATAAACACAACCACCATTTGGGGCAAACAGGACCCAGCTCAGCACCCCTTAGTTTCTTTATGAGTCCAGCTGTGAACTGGAAAGAAATGGAAACCAGCAAGCTATCAGACAGGGACAGCCTGCCTCTTAAAGAGGGCGATTTAAATATAGGTATTCCTTCTTCGCTGCTGCACTGGATGGAAGGGAATCAGCAGCCCCTGGGTGTGGATCTTCACTTTACTTTCTGGGCACCCTGAGCTGTACGGCCACCTGTCCTAATGGCCAGGGGTCAGTGGTCTCAGAGAGGGTGGTTCCAGAACCTC
This sequence comes from Vicugna pacos, assembly GCF_048564905.1. Taxonomy (NCBI): domain Eukaryota; kingdom Metazoa; phylum Chordata; class Mammalia; order Artiodactyla; family Camelidae; genus Vicugna; species Vicugna pacos. Next base: position 115,592,930 of record NC_132987.1, on the reverse strand, counting down.
ACTGCATCCCGCTAGGGAAAGAACGTTGACCTTTAGAATTGGACACATGAGCAGGACATTGGCGATGACCATCTGCAATGTTCTGGACCTCTGTGTACTTTAAATGCTGGCCCTGCCCATTCCTAGCTGTGTTACCAGAAACAGGTTGCTTATCTTTCCTGGGATTTATTTTCTTGTATAAAATAGAAAGATCTTAGAACCTACATTTAAGGGTGGCTGTGAAGAGTTAGAATGCTAATACATAAGAAGGATTGAGAATAGTTCCTGGCTTAGAACAAGCAGTCAATCAATGGTGGATACAGATTTATTCAGTAAAAATTATTTTGATGTTTTCCATCTATTTATACCAGAAGCTTCCAAGCAGCAGAGACCCAGACTGGACAGAAAATGTCCTGTGGTTTCCTGCTGTCTGGTGTCTCCAGATGCCACAGGTGCCATCCTACTCAGGATTCTGAGGGAGAGATGTGGAGACAAAGGGCTCCTCTCCAAGCCTAAACACTGAGTGTACCAGCAGACAATTGCTTTTTAATTTACTTGGAAAGGATGCTTTTTTTGTTCTCTAATTCCTCCATGCTTCTTCATTAGTCCATGCATCCAGCTCACTGTTTCCTCTTCCTGGGATGCCCTTCACCCCCCTCCCCCCACCCACGTTACAGTGTCACCTCCTGTATGGAAGACCTTATAGCAGAGTGGTTTAGAGCTGTAAAGGTGTGTGACCTTGGGCCAGTTACTTAATCTCTCTAAGCCTGGATCCTTTATCTGTAATATAGGAGCAATAAAGCACCCACCTCATAGAACTATTGAGAGAATTGCGCCAAACAATACTTGCCAAGTACCTGGCCCAGGGACAGCACATCTCATGGGCTCCTCCTTTAGATCTAGTATCACCACCACTCACAACCTCCCCTGACCATCCAGGGCAAACGGAACACAATTGCACTCCCCTCCTTTCTAGCCAGTGCACACCTTGCTGAAGACACACAGAGCACCAGCCTAACCCCTCACTTACAGCTCTGTCTTCTTTAAAAGCAGGAACCGGACATAGAAAACAAACTATGGTTACCAAAGGGGAAAGGGCGGAAAGGATAAATTAGGGGTTGGGGATTAACAGACATACCTTACTGTATATAAAATAGATAAACAACAGGGACCTACTGTATAGCACAGGGAACTATATTCAGTTTATTGTAATAATATACAATGGAAAAGAATCTGGAAAGAAAATATACATATGTATGTATATGTATAACTGAGTCACTTTGCTGTACACCTGAAACTAATATTGTAAATCAACTACGCTTCAATAAAAATTAAAAAAATGAAAGCAGGAACCACTCCCAGTACCTACTGGAATTCCCAAGTTCTCGCATGGTGCTTATACACAACAGGCATTTGCCTAACAAATGAATCAGTCTATCTAAAGGGTAAAAAGTATTCAAGAAAAAATAAGCTGAACTTTTTTCAGTCACAGATGGACCAAAAAAGGTCAACTTAATTTTTTGAAAGGGTGTGGTCATAGTTGAGTCTGTCACCTTTTTAAAAATCTGTCAGGAGAGTGAATAAGAATATTACATGTCTACACTCATATTCATAGCGACATTAGTCACAATAGCCAAGAGGTGGAAAGAACCCAAGTGTTCATCGACCACTGAATAGGTAAACAAAATGCGATCTAACCATGCAATATGATATTATTCAGCCTTAAAAGGGAAAGACATTCTGACTCGTGCTACGACGTGGATGAACTTTAAAGGCATTATGCTGGGGGAAATAAGTTCGTCACAAAAGGACATATGTTGCAGCACCCCACTTATATGAGGCACCCACTTAAATTCGTAGAGACAGAACACAGAATGGTGGTTGCCAGGGGCTGGGAGGATGGAGGGGTGGAAAGTTAGGGTTTAACGGGTACAGAGTTTCAGTCTGGGAAGACAAAAAATTTCTAGAGATGGATGGCTATACAACAGCTTCACCGTACTTAATCCCACAGAATTGTACACTTAAAATGGTTAAAATGGTAAGTTGCATGTTATGTATAGTTTACCACAATTTAAAAAGAGAAAAGAATGTTTAAGTAGCTCTTGGTATTTATACAAAAGGCTTCTTTACCGTGTGTGTGATTTGCCCGTGTGGACACGTCTGTAACTGCACCAACCCACCCCAGCATCACAGAGGGACTAGGGACAGCCTCAGAACCCAGGTTTTTAATTCTAGGTTTAGGTGAGGAACTAGATAGTGTCTTCACTCTGCAAAGAGTTAAGACCTCCCGCGGTTCACTTCGAAAGATGTTTCCCAGTGTCCCCAGGAATGGAACTGTGTGTGACGTCAACCAGCAACAAAGGAGGGGATGCTCATGTAGACTTTTCACTGACTGTTCTGTTTGGTCTGAAATTGGAAAATGTCTTGGTGTGTTTCTGTTTGGGGAGTTATTGTCTTGTGGGTGATACCAGGAGCCTTCTGTGTTTTCATTTTTGCTTCAACTTTTTGGACAGAAACGAGATGGTCACCATTCATGACGCCTTGGCCATAAGTTGCTTTGGGAGGAGGGAAGTGAGGCCTGGCAGCTGAGGGAAGACTTTGGTTATGGAATTAGAAAATGGGTCATTCTCTGGAAAAGTAACAGACAGTTATGGAAGGGTAGGGGGTGAGGCCATAAAAATGTGCTGAGATGCTAAAAAAGAGATGTAAAAAAGATTGGGAAGAAGTAGCTGGCAATCTCCCAAACTGGCCCAATAGCGTGAAGCCAAGGATGGAAAAGTGAAGAGCATTTTTGACTTTGAAGGTGGTCATTTGCTTGGTCCACGTGTCAAACACGGGACTTGAATCCATTCAGATGTCTCCAGCTGAATCTAGAAGTTCAGCTTCCCATGAGAAGAAGTATTTGCTGTTTCATTCAGGGTTCTCATCCAGGTTCCGAAAACAGTGCCTGGTCAGGAGCACCAGCTCTTCATGATGTGTTGGATGAATGAATGCTTAAATCTAGTTCTCAAGTATGTTTCAAAAATATAGCCCTAATACAGACAAGGATGTGACCGTTGTCTTAAAAATTTGATTCACTTCTAAAAATGTTCACCTGAAATAGTCTTTCCTAAACGTCTACAAAACTTGTTTAGGGAAAAAAACCTCAATCTAATAATATTCAATTATCAAGTGTCAGTTTCCAAAATATCTGCTACTTCCTGGATCTAATTTTGTTTCAGTTCTATAAGGAGATCACCCCGAGGAAGACAGAAGTATTTTTATCTCCATGCTAATTTGGTCAATCGTTACTTTCCCCAGAAGCGTCAGGCTCTGCTGGGCACCTGCAGATACAGGGTGGAGAGCAAGCCCCACAGGGCTGAGGGCAGCCCACCAGACCCACTGAAGCAAAGGAAAGGTCAGGCTGCTGGTGAAACCATGTACAGAGGGGTTGGGGGGGCCTCCTTGCAAAACTGGTCAAATAGTGTAGTAGATCAGTAGGTCAAGATTTCAAAAGAACTGGGGAGGTCCCTTACCTGGTTTCCAGCAAAAGGGTGCAGATGTTAAATTCAGTCGTAAATGAGTTTAGCTGGCTGAGTTCTCACCAGTTACTAGATCAGAGTTTCCTTCTCTCAGAAACCTCTTCTCTCCATGGTCATCACTTTTCAAAAACTGTACTTGCAAATCCATGTCAAAGATGAAGTTTTGGAATCAGATACAGGCAGTTTAGGACACTGAGTAAGAACATGTGCTCTGAAGCCAGAGTGTCTAGGTTCAAATCCCAGCTCTGCTAGCTGTGTGACCTTAGGCAAGTTACTCAGTAGCTCTGTGCCTCAGTTTCCTCATAAATATACAGATGACAGCAATAACACCTACCTCATAGCACTGATGTGAAAGCAATTGATGTATTAGTTTACAGTGAATTAGTATATCGCAACAGCATCTGGCATATATTAAATATTACAGTATATCTCAAAATACATCTTGTTATTTTACATGTATTTTTATGCATTTTATTTTATGTAATTTATTACATTTGTGAAAAACTTATAGTACTGCCCTCTTGATTATAAAGCCATGATATTTCTTCCCCAAAAAGAATAAAATCAAGGCATCTATAAGAGAGCACAGTATATTAAAAAAGCAAAAATTTTAAAAATAATCTGATAAACATAGATCTTTCCACGTATCCCTGGCAGCTGGGGATAACCACGTCACTGAGTGGAAATGTTAATCTGGCAATCCTGGTGATCGGACAGACTTTTTCAACTCATCGGCCAGAGGACAGTTGTCTTAGACCTATGTTGGGAAATGTCCCCAAGAGGTTTTCAAGGTGACAGGTCAGCATCCCATCTCCCATATTTTCCATCCCCTGGGCATCCACAAGGGAAACACTCAGATTGACTATGATTCTCAGATCAGCCTGACCTTGCCATAGCATCGTAACTTGGGCAAAGGCCAAGAACTTATAACCATCTCATGTTCTTCTGTTTATGGTCTGGGGTCCTGTTGAGCCATCTTATGAATCAATTCCAAGTTCTAGTGGTAGTAATTGACTTGTCTTTTGTAGCTGCCAAGCTCCTCATTCATTTCAGCACTTACATGAGGGCTTAAACATACCAGATTGTCTCTCTCATTTCTTTGGTCTGCCCACCTTTTTATCTATCTGTCTTCTTTGAGGTATTTCTGGAAAGAAAGAAATATCGGGGATGCCATCATTTCATGACATTTCTCACCTGGTGTAGAGGCATCCTTGATTTGAGTTAGCATTAAGACTCTGTTCAACATAGTTTTCTGCCTGAGAATCAAATACTCAGGCATTTAGGATGAGAAGGTAGAATGCTAACATAGAATTCTACTTCTTTGAGTTCAGCTGAAAGCTACTGAGTGATTCGTAATGTGGGTTCTTTCAGTCTCCTCGTCATCAAGACTAAAGACCTGGACCTCTTTACCTGTGCCCTAGCCCCATCTCAACATCTTGTTCCAAAGTTCTCAGTCTTCTATTCCATCCTCTTTTCTCCATTTGCCTTCTCTCTTCCCACGGCTGCCACAGCCCCCTCACCAAGACCAATGTCCTAGCTCCTGACTGGGCTGTGGGCTTCCAATCCTGACCCTCAAACTCATCCTTCTCAGTGACTCCTGACGCTCTCCCTGAAGCATTGCTGTGCTTAGGGCTGTGATGCCCCTATAATGTCCAACTGCCCTTGGGGAAAAGTCTGTGCTACTATGGTTTATAAGAAGAAATAATATATTTGGCCTTTGTCCCTGTTTCTGACCCAGAGCTCCTAAAACCATTGGAATTTCCTATGATGAGAGTGACAAACGTGTCTCTTGTTATATTAATAAGGTGACTTTGAGACTGCACCTAAGTGTGGGGGCTGTTGCCAGGAGAATCCATGGTGCGCTTCGAGGTTTGGAACTGTCAGTCTCACCCCTAGCCTCTGGGGAGGGGAAAAGGGCTGGAGATTGAGTTCGCTTCCCAATGGCCGATGATTTAATCAGTCATGCCTATGTAGTGAAGCCTCCATAAAACCCTGAAAGACAGGTTGGGAGAGCTTCTGGGTTGGTAACACACAGCAGTGAGGAGAGTGGCGTGCCAGTGTGCTAAACAAGGGCAGGGAGGCTCTGTGCCCTTTCCCTATACTTTACCCTAAGCATCTCTTCTGTCTAGCTGTTTCCAAGTTACATCCTTTTATCATTAAACCAGTGCTCTAATAAGTAAAGTATTCTCTGAATTCTGTGAGTAATTCTAGCAAATTAGCCAAGCCCAAGAAGGGGGGTGTTGGAACCTCCAGTCTCTAGCTGGTCAGTCAGAAGCACAGATGACAACCTGGACTTGCATTTGGCATCTGAAGTGTGGGAGGGAGGGGCCGGTCTGGTAGGATTGAGCCCTTGACCAGTGGGATCTGACACTGTCTCCAGGGAGGTAGGGCGAGAATGGATTGACTCTTAGGACGCCCAGCTGGTGTCAGAGCATGTGCAGGGGAAACCCTCCATACATGCTTTGGAATTGGACTCAGAATGTTTCTCTTCAAACCCCTTAGTGATAGACATGGTTATGGGGCTTCGCGTTGTACAGGAAACAGCATGCATCCCAGGCTGGGGCTTGGCCGTCGACAGTCTTGAGTCCAGGTCCTGGCTCTGCCACTTACTGTCTGGGTGGTCTTGGGTATTGGTCACTTTCTATAAACCTGCTATTGTATTGATGGTGCCTTTTTTCAAAAGGTTGTGGTGAGCATAAAACCAGACCATACACATGCGGGACTCTGGCCCATGATAAGTGCCATCAGATATGGCCCCTTACTAGGGCTGGCCTCCCTGCAGCCACATGTATCTCCTCGGCTGTCTCTTCCCCAGCCCAGTGTGCGCGGCCCAACACCCATCACATCCCTTGGGCTTCTTTCTTCCCGTACTCATGTCGTATGAGCTATCTTAAATTCTCCTCCCAAGCCCTGCGCTCCCTCCAGACTCAATGCCCTCCCCATCTCTTCCTCAAAGTGTCCCCAGCCCTTCCAGAAGGAGCTCATTTCTTCCCTTTCCTGTGCTCCTGTGACTGTTGGTTTATACCTCCACTGTCACATTCATTATTTTCCACATCAAGCTGTCAGTATTTGGTGACCAAACAGCCACTCCTTCTAGACTGTGCGTTGGGTGAGGCTTGGGGCCACGCCTTCAGAAGCTCTTACTCCCTGAGACTGCTCAGGCCAGGTCTTTGCACATGGGAAGTACTTGCATTACGTTAATTGATTATGGAATTCATAGTTGGTTGATTGCTTCAAGAACGCTATATGTTGTATTAATTCTAAAGTAGCAGAAATCCCCACCTTTGCCCTACCCTGAGACACAAACTTCTAGTCCCAGAAATGCAGCTTTGTATTAAACAGGGGATGGTGTGTCTGTCGTGTAATACCAACAGGCCACTGAAGTTTCATTTCACTTGATGTGTCAGAAAATCAATCAGTGACTTCAGCAAAATCTCGAGACTTTCCTCCATCTCTAGAGCCACGGTAAATAATTGATGTCCCTTTCCCACACCACCTACAAAAAACTCTTCTACTCTTGAACCTGAATAATTTTCAGAATATGCATTATTGAATCTGCTTGGATCTGCTGTTACTGTACTTAAAGAACAAAGAAGACAACTTACATCTCATGGTAAAAGCTTTTCACATCCCAGGACTAAGGATGTGAAGAGGCTACTGATGTTCAACACTTCAGGCCCCTGAGGATACATTTTTCATATGTTTATAATGTTAATTTTTGCTCTCCGTGTCAGCAAAATAACGTTGACCTAGGAAAAAATGGAATTTGCAAGTGTTAAAATTTGAAGATAATTCTGAAATGAGTCATCCAAACATGATGGATCTCTCACTCTTATTTCTCTAGTCTGACAACACCTTGCACTTTGCCAAGGAGTAACAAACATGGTAATAGACACCATCAAAACAGAGTGTCATGTGACTATCAGGACGAACCTTTTGCATATGCATATAATGCTTCTTCGCTGATTTTGAAATGCTTTTCTCCTTTGTGGCTCACCACAACCACCATTCTATGTGATCAAAGCAGGTGAAATGAATATGAGTTTTTACATCCACTTGGGATGGGCTTAGCAAGGAGGAAGGAATAAATCGAATAATTACCAAAGGAATGTCAAGTACCAGGACCGTTCTCAGCAGGACCTGACCGGCGATGAGTTTAACTTGACCTGTGAGGCGTTTCTTACCCATCTCTCTCCTCTTAAAAGGTCCACTCTCTTCTTCCCTCATGGTCCTTTATTCTTCTATTAAATTTTCTTCCTTGTAAGACTCAATCAGAACTTAAGATGTTCTCAGATTAATAAAAAGTAAAATACCATGATATGGAAATGTTTCAAGGTTTTAAAATACTTTTAGACGTTCCTCTTCTGGTATTTCACAATAGAAAACAGCTCAAGTCCCATTGATTGGGGAGCAGATAGGCTCAGCACAGCCGAACATTTGTCTTATAGGATATTTCATCTGATCCTCATAACGGAGCTATAAAGGAAGAATTGTCCCCGTTCTATAATTCAGGAAACAGATTCATGAGCCAGCCCAAGGGAAGTAACAACACCAGGAAGCCAGGCTCAGCTCTGCGTAAGTCAAATTTAAGTGGGTTTGCTCTCCTGTTACCACGTGTCCCGGCATTATGCTCAGATCTCTGTGGAGGCTGAAGATGGAAGCACATCCAATAAATGGCAGCCTTCCTAAATCAGTTACGTGACAGACAAGAAGGGGGGGGCCGTACGCAAGGCCAAAGGCCAGCTCTACTGCTGCTCAAAGCCAGATTGCAGAATGAAGCTTAGACATGTGGCAACAATAGGCCCCCAACACTGCACTCAAAATTCAATGGACTTCCTCCATCTCAGGCCCCATGAACCAGTGCTGAGCCTGAAAAACACACTACAAGAAGACACTGGCCTGAATGGTTGCCTCCTGCAGCCCCCAGTCCCCTGAGGAGACAGGGAGGGGACTAGGTTCCCAGAGCTACCACCACCTTCTCCCCGACCCACCACCCCACCCAGTGAGGGGAAGAGAGAGACCAGGAGCCGTGCCTGCCTGGGGCCCTGCACGTGGCAGCAGCTTCAGGGATGGAGAAGAAGCCCAGGTTCCCTGGAAGTGTCCTCTAAGGAGTTTCACGTCATGGGCACAGCCGGTGCTCAGATGCACCCTACGACTTTCTGGCAGGTGTCAAGCTTTTAATATTCTGCCATCCTCATTGAAGACACGGGTCACACGAATCCCTGCAGAGGCCAAGATGTCAGAAGTCCTTGTTTCCAGCACTTCACTGACTCACTGCGTGACCCAGGGCAAGCCACTTAACTAGTCTGTGTCCCAGTGTCCCCATTAATCAAGCCTGCGTGGTTGATGGGACTCGTCCCTGTGGATAATTCCTCCATCACGGGCAGCACAAGGGAGCCTGCAAACTCAGCCAGGAGACGGATGACCACTCCAAGGGCAGAGCTCGTCTGCCTTCTGCGTGTTTCAAAGGAGTTCCCCCTGTGATACACCAACTGGGAGAGAATTCCCTTGGCAGAGTCCGGGCAAGTGTTCATCCAGAGCCTTGAGCGTACCGAGTAACAGTAGGTTACTTCTTGCCTCTTGAATGTTCGACGTCTAAGCAGCTACACACACATGAATGTATATTTTACCCCACTGGCAGGCCCGGAAAGGACATATGGTTTAGATTTTGAGACAACACTCCATGTAAAAAGCCTTTCCTTTTATAGAGGCATATTTTTAGAGTCTCCGAAGCTAAACTCTGGGTTGAATTTAATCCATGCCAACCTCCGGCCCAATCAAGAACCTAAACACAACTTTGTGTCAGTGGAATACACTGTTAACTGAGATGTCAGAAAATCAATTAATTACTTTTAAGAAGCAGTTAAGAGTACCCCTACAAAGCTGCCATGTGAATTATTAAAAAATACAAGGTGAGGGTCCCCACCCCTGCCCCAAACCAAAGCCCTGTGTCACAGGGTGGTTCCAAATATGCATTAGTCTGTCCTGAATCCTAAATGAAAATAGTACAAAGTTGAAGGGGCAAAAAGAGAGAGAGAGAGAGCGAGAAAGAGAAAGTGATGAGGCTTAAGTGGCAGGGAGCCTGGCAGAAGGAGGAATTTGCTGATGCTGCTACACACTGCCCCAGGGCACTGCCCGTCTCTGAGTTTTCCACTGTGCACCCCTGTGTCTTCAGACAAGGCAGCAGAACATCCACCTGCATCTGCTCAGCCCTAGTCCTTGGCGGACGGGCAGGCCTGTGTGGAGCCCTACAGATTTCTTCCTTTCCTGGAGCCCTGCTCATCCCAGAGAAAAGCTCCCTTGAGGCCCACCACTCCCTCCTGCTCCTGCAGTTCTAAGCTGGCTCCAGCCGGGGCCAGTGGAGCCCCCTGGGTTGGTATCGATTCAGAATGTTTAGCTCAGATGCAGTCACGCTCATCCAGACACGTCCTATGTATCTGGGAACAGCGCTAAGGCTGCCCTGCAGTTTCAGACATGCATCGGACGTGGATTCCCCAAACAGAGAGCAAATCCCCTCCCATCCTGACTTAGCCTGCGCTCCAAAGACAAGGAAACCAGGGAACCCAGTGGTCTGCGGTTGCAAGATGAGTGCCTGAGCTGGGACACAGGGACTGGGGGTCATACAGAGGAGTCTCCTTTGCTTGTGTCTCTTTGCTTTTCTTTTTTTTTTAAACATTTTTGTTATTGAGTTATAGTCATTTTATAATGTTGTGTCAAATTCCAGTGTAGAGCGCAATTTTTCAGTTATACTTGAACATACATACATTTGTTGTCACTTTTTTTTTCACTGTGAGCTACCACAAGATCTTGTATATATTTCCCTGTGCTGTACAGTATAATCTTATCTATTCTGCAAATGCCTGTCAGTATCGACAAATTTTGAAATCCCAGGCTGTCCCTTCTCACCCCCTGAAAATCTCAGAGATGCCCTTTTTTTTTTTAACTTTATTACATTTTGGGGGGGAGGAGGTAACTGTTTTATTTATTTTTTAACGGAGGGCCTGGAGAGCGAACCCAGGACCTTGTGCACGCTAAGCACACACTCTACCACTGAGTCTGATTTAACCAGAAATGTTTACCAACAGAGCAAGAAAAACCATACATTTGCATAACCAAAGCGTAAGCAGCTCACGTTAGGAAGCGCCCTCCTCCAACTGCTGGCCGGTTGTGGTGATCACTGCGTCTGAAACTCAGATGCCATCGGACTGGTTCCTTAGGATGTTGACCGTGTCAGCTTCCAAAGCCCTCTGGGCACCCAGAGTCTGGGCTTCTGGACTGAGAGCCAGAGATTGAAAGCGCAAGTCATAAAGGGAGATGTGTCCTCACCGCACAGCACCTGCAAGCAGTTAGCCCCTCGCCCTGAGATCTGGGCTGGCTCAGGGCGCAGCAGGCTGGAGAGGAGGTGGCTGCTATGGTTCCTCCTCATTCATTCATTCATTCATTCATTCATTCACTCATTCATTCATGAAAGGAACTTAATGAGAATCAGCTCAATTCCAAGCACTTGTTTTTGATGCTGGGCGCTCTCTGGCAATGGACTGGATAAAGTCTCTTTCTCCCTACGTGCACTGCGCCTGTCACTTGGAGGGTGGAGGCAGACAATAAATAAGTGAACACAGAAACCAAACAAGACAAATGCACCGATGAAAACAAATCAGCGTGTGTATGTCATGTGATACAAGTGACGGTGCCAGGTTAGGAAGTGGGGTGACGCTCGCCGTTACTCTGTCAGATGACATTTGGGCAGCCATAGGAAAAACCATGGGATGGGGGCCGCGGGAGGGCAAGTGGTCCAGGCCTGTGAAAAGATATAAGAAGAGCTTGGTGGATCTGAGAAACGGAAGGGAGGCTGAGGCAGAGCAAGCTGGCAGATACAGATGCTCTGAGAGGTCAGAGAGGCAGCTGGGCAGGGTGGCCCAAGGCCTTGAATCCTGAGTGCTCTGAAAGTCTCTGTGCCCTGGGAAGCCCTCACAGAGTCTGGTAGACGAGAGACGTGATCTGATTTACGTGGGTCTCTGGCTAGGACATTCCAGCAGGGCTGGCTGGAGAGGCTGCCACCCTTTGTCCGCATCACAAACTCCAGCACCAAGCAGGCCACAGCCCCTCCCCTGTGGGAGCATGGCTTCAAACATGACCATCGGGTACTTGGCCCTGGCAGATTCCCCCATCTCTCTGTGCCTCAAGCCTCTGATCAAGACCAACATCCCCTCCCAGGGTTGCTGTCTGTCTGCTCGACATCTGGTCCTCCGCGTCCCGTTTCACAGACACTGGTTGCTGCTATTGTTAATGTCAACTTTACTCCCTACATCATCCCCATGAGTGTATTTTTCATGCTGATTTCTACCAATTTTTGTCCAGCAAACATTTATGGAGCATTTACTCTTTATCCCCTGGGTCCTGCCCACCACGAGCAGGCTTATGAGCCCAAAGAGGGAAGCATTCCCTCCCCTCAAGTCTGAGAGCTCCTACTGCCCCCAGGAAACTCCAAGAAGGGCTTTCTGTGCCCTCCTCCCAGGTCTTGCATTGAAGTGTCACTCACTATTTAACCAACGTGCCCAGAGGCACATCGGGCGTGCTGAGGGGTGTGCGGTTCACCCGCAAGCCCACCCATAGTGCCCGGGGCCGGCCAGGGGGGGACGCCGGCCACTCCGAGGGTGAGGGCGGCGGCGGGGCTCTGCCCAGCATGCCGGGGGCGCCGCCCGGTGCCGGGCTCCCGTGCGGCAGGGGGAGTTTTGCCGTCACGTAGAGGGCGAGGGGCAGTGGAGCCTTCTGCCCTGCATCTCGCTTTCATTACGCAGCTCTTGACTTCAGAAAGGCAGTTCATTTGTTCTTAGCTCCCAGAAGCCCAAATGAGTTCCCCACCAGGAAAAAACCAACAAATACATTTTGGAAATTATCTCCGTCACTGATGATTTGATCAGGAAATCACAAAAAGGAGAAAACTCAGACCTGAGAGAGCCTCGAGCCTCCAGCCAGGAGGAGATGCGGGGAGCAAGAGAAGCAGAACTCTTTGCTCTCTTGCCAGACACCGGGGAGCCAGGAGGCATGACTCAGGCCCCCAGACGCCAGCTTTGGTTTTTCAGGATGGCAGACAGAGGGTGAGGGAAGTCCGTGAGCCCCTGGGGAGGAGACAGCTAAGCCAGGAACCCAGCAAGCACAGGAGCTGGTTGATGGAAGCTGATTTCAGGGCTAGTTTCTGTACATCTTGATTTGTTTAAAACTGCATCTGTTGGCTTGTTTCAATGTCAACACTGGTCAGTGTGTGTCCTTTACATCATAAAACACTGCAGGGTGGCCCACGCCCAACTGGGCAGGTAAGGATTTCCAAGAGGAAGAGGAAGAAAAAGAGAAAGGCAAGATGTGAATTGAAATTTGGTGAGAGGACCCAGAACTGGAAAGAGCAAGTGCGAATATCTCAGAGAGGTCTCTGTTCCTCCATACTTTCCAATGATGATAGAAGTCACCTTCCCTGTAGTGAAGGATGGCCGGGCTGGAGCCAGGGACCCACGGCGAGCCCTCCTGCGCATCAGAGCTCACTACCCTTTGAGCCTCCTTCTGTAGACATGGAGGACACCAAACAGCACATCATCTATTTTTATTTCTTTTCTTTTATTTTTTTTTATAAGAAGTGTAATGTGGTCCGTGTGAAAGTTCAGCCTTCCTCTGTGTTGGGGGCAGCATATGAGCTGCATTAAGAAGCTGCCTCTGTGCCCAGAGAAGGAAGTAATGTCACCATCATCTGTCTCCATCTCTCCTTTTCTAGTTGATTTTCACAGTTGCAGGGCTGGGTCTGACATGAGACATGCAAAAAATGAGAAGGGAGGAGTGGAGTTATAAACCTATCTGATGTGATCCAAATGGATTCCATCTGCTTGCCACATAAACGAGATATAATATAAGCATGACGAATTCCTCCTGCAAGGATGGGCACTCATTTCCAAAGAGTGCCCACATCAGCTGATAGGAGAGCAAGAGTCTTACTAAGTCCCTGACTGTGATCTGAGCACCCGCACAAAAAAGAGAACACAGGGTATTCTCTTTTACGCAGGGATGTCTTGTGACCAGGACCCCAAAGTCAGCGCTACCCGCAGTGGCCTCTAGTACAACCCAAGACAAACTGGCTGTTCGCATTTTTGCCCTGCCCCAGGATTCAGGTTAAATTTGTGTGAAAACCAAAGGCATAAACTATTTGCATACAGAAATCTTTTGCCTTAAAGATAAATAATAAGATTATATCTCCTGTCCCCCACCATGCACGCCCAGGAGTGCATGTGCAAGCTTGCGCACACACACGCACGCACACACACACACACACACATACACATGCAGACCCCGTCTATTATAGCAGAAAGACCAGTGACTTGGTTCCTCTTTCTTTAGAATTAGAAGATAAGCCTTTTACATGTCCTGGGTCATTGGTCACATTCGATGTATAATGCAAACGAAGTTCAAAGGCTGACTTTGACAAAGGGCATTTGCAGAAGGATGATAAAAGGTGTCTGATAAAACACACACACAAGACTTTAAGCAATAAAGACTTACAAATTGGGAAAGCAGGGTTTGGGCAGCGGGTGGGAAACTGTGTTATCTACAGCGTCAGCACTGAGAGATAGTGGCCCAGAGCAGAAGGCTTTATCTGGCCCCTACAAGAATAGAGATTGCACTGCCTGAACCACCCTGTCTGCAAAGCCCAGGAAACACCTTGCAGAGGAGTTGAAGCAATATTTGGCATCCCGGCCCTCGGTGACAGTTAAAGCAATGTTACAACATCACATTGAGCAACGACCTCGCCGTATTATCCGTGTCTCTGTTTTCACACCACGTTTTCCCCTCTGGAGAGATAAATGGGACATTTTGGGTGACATTTTTTGGTTGTCCCCTTACTTTCAGTTTAGACTATCAAAGAGAGGAGAGAGACACTCTCCCTTCTTCCTTTCCAATAGAATTGAAAAAATCCTTTCCCGATAGACATTTCAGGTAGGAGGTTAGTCATATTCACGCTTTGCCTCTTACTGCGTTATTTCTCGAGATTTTCAAAGGATTCTTGGTACCTCTCCTTGGAGATTTATTACTCAGTCCCTGCAATTTCTTCGGGGCTGGAGTTTCTGTGACTGCAATCAGGAAACCACTTTGAAAGGGAAGAAATCAATTTAGTTTTTTGTAAGCTGTAAATTTTCTGTAAATAAAATTTCACAAGGCCAGCCCCCCCTTTTTTTTTTTTATTTAAAGAAGTAACAACATGGCTGTTGAAACAGTGACAGGTTTGGGAAAAGGACCCTAATTAATGACTCATGGGGTCTCAGATTGGCTACTATGGTGGGACCTGGGGCGAAAAAAACACTCATCTTTTTGGAAACTCCCTTTCTCTATATAAAATAAATGGATTGTGCAAAAATGTCTGCTCAGATGCTTCTTGCCTCTCAAAATGATCGAATGCCTTTCCACAGAACTGGGGCCTTCAGAGCGGTTTCACTCTGTTTTGATTTATAATAATCCTTTACTTTTGATGACCGTGTTTGGCTTTTCAAAGTGCTTCAGCAGTGATGGTTGAACTTGGTCTTCTTGATGTAACCTTTTGACAATGGCAGGGCTTGAGACCTGGCCAGTGAGGAAACAGAGGCACAGAAAGGTTAGGGGACCTGCAGAGCATCACAGAGGCTCACCCACCAAGTCACCTAACAAAATAAATTCCAAGTAAAAAGGATATTTTAGGCCAGAGGCTTTCAAACTTTTTTGAAGAGCAAGCAACAGTAGGAAGCAAATTGCATGCATGACTCAGGAGACTGCTCTATCAGTCAGAAAAAAAAAGGGCTTCAGGAAGCAATACTTGCTCTTACTACTTGTGAAGTACTCCGTTTTCCATTTATTTCCTTCTATTTCTTTTTCTTCTCTTTCTTTTATCTGTATAATAATAATAATCATTCTTTTTAATTTGCAACCAACTCATGGGTCACAATCTATGATGTAGAAATCACTGCTCGGAAACTTTGCACACGGCAGGGTCCTTCTGCTGTTTTCTAAGTCAGAAGTCAAGATGTACCTCTCTTGAGTTCCGACGCACTGCCGAATGCTGAGCACGGTTCTCCGGTCATGGTTTTCTCGCTCTGTAAAGAGCCCCCCAAGGCTGTCCTTAGGGTCAAGCCTTCCCACTGTAGGCGGTTCATGACCCTCCTGGCTATGAATACACCATCAAGTCCTAATAAATAATGAATACTAATGACAAAAACAAAACACCTCCCAATAAAGTCAGAAGGAGAATGGGTCTGTGCCCTAAAAATGGCATAAGGCTCTCTAAATAAAGGGCTTTAATGCATTTTATATTTAAACCATAAGGCCCTGGGCTCAAACCCAAATTGAGATGAGCTCTATTCCTTAAGTACCATTCTGGAAAAGTCGCTGAAATATTTATCCATCTATCTGGGTTCAGTGCTTCTGCAGCAGCTCAGTTCCTTGTGTCATGTCCCTAGAGTGGACCTGCCTACACAACCCCTCGAACTGGAGGTGGGCTGCCAGGCAGCAGCAAAGGTGGTCCTTCTGGAAAGTCGCTGTCTGTGAAACTTCTTGCATGGGAAATATGATGAAGAGCACTGTTTTTAAAAACAACCACCCTACATATAAAATAGATCAACAACGAGGTCCTACTGTAGAGCACAGGGAACTGTATTCAATACCTTGTAATAGCCTGTAATGAAAAGGAATATACATACACACACACACACACACACACACACACAACTGAATCACTATGCTGTACACCAGAAATTAACACAGCATTGTCAATCAACTATACTTCAATTATAAAAAAAAATACACATAATTCAAAGATTGATTTCTCCGTGCAGCTGGTCAATTTCTGACTTTCACTGCTCCATCTCTATGTGGCCAAGGGCAAGTTCTTTAACCTCTTTAAGCTTTGGGGATAATTGTTCCAAACTTAATAGGATTATGGAGAGGATTAAATGAGATAATGCATGGAGAGCCCTTGCCATAGTGCCTGGGGCTCAGAGCAGCTCAGGCTCTGAATGAATGCTGGAGACCATCCTTATTTGTCCACTGAAATTTGCTCAGTCATCATAACCCTATTAGCAGACATAAAGCTCTCAGTTTTAATGAATTAGTACCACAGCTCTCCCTGTTCTCAGAGACAAGGAACACTTGATGGATCCCCAGACGTCAAGTGACCTAGTCTTTTGTCTTCAGGTAGATGACCCCTACCCTCCCCGCCAAGACCTAAACCTGGTAAAACCCAGCACAGTCAAAATCAATGCCATCATGAGCTGCTGTTACGCTAGCCAGGCTGTTCCTGAAATGATCAACTATTTCCTTCACCTGCAAAGTCAGTATATACACTTATATATTAGTTTTCTCTTTAAAAATAGAAAAGAATTATAGTTACTTCTAAAGATCCAAAAATTTTGTCCCCAAGGGGAGTTCTGCGTTTTTCAGGAATGCTGATTTGTAACGCAAGTCAGAAGTGCCTCTTCCCTTCTGTTCAAAGCGAAACAAACAGACCAGCAGAGAAAAGAGTCTCCTTTCACAGGCTGCTACTGAGGGATTATTCGAGATAAACTTCCTTTGGATTTCAACATGTCCAGGTCTTAAAGATCAATACAGAGAAGACATTGTTCTATAGACGTTTTTATCCTTAGATCCAGGGAGCAGGGAGCTACTTGATAAGTTTCAAGTGACCCTAAAGTTTCTAGATATTTAACCACACTTTTCTTGTTTAGCTCCAGACATTTCAAGCTTAGGAAAAACCAAGAAAATAGTTCATTTTTACTGTATCCATTCTCTATAATATGGAGAAAGAGTGTGCCTTTATTGCCTTGGTTTGTATCTGAATTTGTATCTAATTTTACTAGTAAGAATTCCAACACATTTTTAAATATAAGGTGACAAGTTAGAGTAACATTCATTGAAGAAGTTTTGGGTTTTGGTTTGTTTGTTTTGCTGCTTTCCCTTAAAGCAGTATCACATTTTCACTAAAGGAATGTCTTGGGGGGAGGGGAGGAGAGTCTGATGAATCAAACCTTCGTTTATCATAATCAGAAAAATAAATCATTTACAAAAGTGAAAATAAAACTTCCATGTAACTTTATTTCCTTCTCATCCCTGGTCAGCAAGGGGTTAACCTGATGTCTTAATCCATTTCCACTCTAATTGGGAAGGATGGGGGAAAGTCATTTCAGTAACGAAATGAGAATTGCTAGCCTATATATGCCTGCGGCAAAAAGAGGAGAAATGAATTCTCTCGTGGGCTTGGTTAGTGAGGGGGAAAAAAAATCTCCATCTTGCTCCTCCCTTGATGCCCTTGTTCGATTTGCCAGGGTTAACTAATGATCCCCAGAACTATGTGTAAATCAAGAGAAGGGGTCTGTGTGCCCGGGTCTCCTAGACAGAGCTCACTAGGCAGTTTCTGGACACTGTCCTTCATTCGACTGAACCTGGAGCCAGTCTGACAACTCAATGTGATGCTTACAGACAAAAAGTGGAGCCTCCCGACCCCAGTATACTTGATAGTTTTCTTCTTTCATCCTTAGATGTTCATTTTATTATTTGGTGTCTTCAGCAAAAAGAGTTCTTGGCTAAATACATCGTTCCTATGTCAGAAGTGGTGAGGAAATAGACTTGATCTGGGATTTTTTTCTCCAAAAGAGTGAGATGCTCCCTAAATGGAGACCTTGACAATGACAGAACTTCTTACAATGGAATGTGTTTTTAAGATTCTTAAAATTCACATTTATATAAGTACTTGCTGCAAGCCCTTTTTCAAAACTTCCCCGAGAGTGCTGTATTTCCCAATGATGCTTTTGAAATTCTCCTCAGGATGGATATCCTTATGGGCATTGGAATTGTTAAGCGGGCTAGAGAAACAAGGACTACGGGAGTCCTTTGTCATCACTAAATTTCAGTGAACGTAAGATCAGTGGTTTGATTAGAAATGGACTAGAGTTCATGCCGCAGTTTATTTGTTGTCCTGTTTGGACAGTCATCTGTCCTTTGCCCTTGCTGTTTTAAAAAACTACCAACTTTGCAAAATCATGTGACAAAAAGTCTTCAAGTTTTGTCTGTGTGCTTAATCATTTTTAATACATTTTGGACCATCTCTGTATGTTGCTTTCATGGTACATGAAAGTATACATTGGCAATTAGTGAACAGATAATATCTATTTTTCAGATGTTTTTGCTTAATTTTGTTAAAAATTATTTCACTCTTCCCCTCTACCTTTGAAGAAGAGGTGAACTCTATAGAATTATCACCATTATTCATTCAAAAGAGGTAGCAAAATTTGTTCATAATTTTTTAAATAGATTTAAATTGTAGCATTTTTCTAAGCAAGTCCAAGACCATCCTGTCAAAAATTTTAAATCTGACTCAATCATTACTTGTTTGAGCCAATGATGTTTCACAAGAAGTCTCCACAAAAATTAATATCCCACCTCAGCGTATGGTGTTTTATCCATAAAAATGTGATTATTACCAGCACGTCAATTACATCATCTTATTAACGTAATCTGAAAATATGTAAACATTGCAATGCAGATCTTAGGATTTTTATGAAACTTAGAAAATGTTGCTACATAGAATGACTACCTCCACTGTTGCTGACTTTTTTAGCTCTTTTTTATTTCATACTACAAGTGAAAATTTTAAAACTTTTGTGGAATATAATTCCATGACCTCACAGAAAGCAGGGCAGTGATAATCTTAGCCCATTATTCCATAGAACATTCTGTTTTCCGAATCTGAGGATCGCAGGATTAATACTAAAGGATTTGTCGCCTTGTCTGAGTGCCTGGAAAAACTCTCTAAGACTAACACTTGGCGATTTATTATTTAATTGATCGATATAGATGTTTTGGCAGCTCCTTCACAGATAACTACACTTCTTACTCTTGACTCTTCAGTAGACTTCCCATGTCCAGGACAGATGGGCGAGTCAGTACCCAAGATTTATCTCAAGCCTCTACATTCTCTTTCTGGAAGGTTCTGCTATACTTGGGGAAATTTCTCTATAGTCTATATGGGATCACAGACAGACAATTTCTTATTTCAGTAGAAAAGCACCAATCTGATGTACTAACAGCTGTAATAATGATGATGAAGAGCCTCGTAGCTGGTTATTCTAAAGGAATTAAACCTTACTGTGCATCCATATTATTTTTTAAATTATTATTTTATAATACATTACATAATGCAGCCTCACTAATTGGGTTGACACGGAGAAAACAGAATTAGTGAGAAGGCTGTTTTAATATTTTTAAACAATTCTAGTTAGTAATAACTTATAGGTAACATTAATGAGTAATACGTGTTTCTCTCTAATCTCAATTTCACATAAATTATAGAACAGAAGAGCAATGCAGTTCTGTTATTTTCTAGAAGATGCAAAATCTCTAAGTTATTTGTGTGTGTGTGCTTACATCACAGCTCCTTGGGCCTGCTTCAGGGGATAGAATTAACTATGTGCAGTTGAGGAATCCTATGTAAATTGGTAACGTCCTTGAAATGTGTTGTCTTGAGTTGATCCTCTGTTCCCTTTTTTCTTTCCTTTCTCCTCCTCACTCAAAATCTAACTTCACTTGAGCCATATGCTGACCTGGGTCAGCACCAGATCAGGACAGTTTCTCACACTTTCAAGTGGCAGGTATATATAAACGTTCATGGAGCTGGAAAGCCTGCTTGTTCAAGGCTCCCATTTTGTAGGTGAAGAAACTGAGACTGGCACAAAGTAAGAGACTGGCCCTAGGCCACCTGGCAAGTAACAAACTGAGGCATCCTTCCTAGGGCTCCTCTATTGTTATAAGATCAGCTGAGTCTTACTGCATTCAAACATATGGGTTTGTGTTGACTGCATGCGTGAATCCAGTCATCCATTCAGTCGTGTCCCCAGCAACTTGAAAACTTAACCTTTGCTATTGGGATCAAGTGAATGATCACTCAGCCATCATTCTATTCCATCGCTTGGGGAGAATATATATCCACCATTCCATCATTTGGAGAGAGAGATTCCTTTTTTTCATTCATGTCTTTACTCCAAGCATCCAAGAGTGAGTTGCCTACCTAGAAATCAGATATTTCAACCAGTTTCAGGGAGTTTCCATTGCCAGTCCTGTTACCCAGCATGGTCCACATTTAACATTTAACTTGGGCCCACTCACCATCCCACCAGCTCACAAAGGATCACCCATTCATTTTGTCAAACTGACCTACAGTTAATCCCAACCCTCCTCCCCTGTCTAGCAGTTCAAGAAACAGTGAAACTGACTCACCGAGTTATCTTTGAACATGAATATTGTACAAGGAAAAGAGTTATATTTTCCTATTTCATAATTGTCTCAGTGAGAGAATAAAGATAAATTATAAACACAAAGAATAAAATCAAGTGCTCGCTTTGGGGAGGAGGGTTCACTGTGGAAGGACATGTGGGAAATGAGGAACGAGAGCCCTGGGTATTCATTCAGACATTCATTCGTTTATTTTTTCCTCAACTTAGAAAACGAGTTTTGTTTCAAATTCACAGTGGTGGAAATGGTTTTAAATATGCTAATTAAAATGCCTACAGTAAAGCAGACTTTAAAAGCAATGTTTTCCTTTTCAAAATTTAAATATAGCTGATTTACAATGTTGTGTTAGTTTCAGGTGTACAGCAAAGTGATTGAATTATTATATATAAATATATATATACACATATATATATATATATACACACACACACATATATATATTCTTTTTCAGATTCTTTTCCATTGTAGGTTATTACAAGATATTGAGCATAGTACCCTGTGCCATACAGCAGGTCCTTGTTATTTATCTATTTTTACTTACAGTAGTGTGTATATGCCAATCCCAAATTCTTAACTTATTCCTCCCAGTATAAAAGCAATGTTTTTAATAGACTCCACTTCTATCATCTGTCAGAACACTTTACTGTTGTGACTTTCCCCAATTAGGGGACTCAAAACCATGGCGAAGTGTGTAAATGCACTTCCTTGTTCCTCAAGTGCAGTAGACACTGAGACGCCCCATGACACTTGGGTACTTTCCCATGGCGCTTGGACAGGGTATCACTCAGAGAGGAGACTAGTTTCATGCACAGCAAGTGGTTTCTCAGCCTCTTACTTAAAACATGCCATCTGTTTATGGCTAATGGAGCCACAGAGATTGTGGGGAAGATCCAGGCCCCTTCGAGGGTCCACACATCCGCCCCTTGACCTGTATATCCACCCCACAAGATGAAGGAGCAGAAACCAGGGATGCTTGCCCTAAAGAGATGCTTGGACCTTTGAAGATTCCCAGCAGCCCCTGGGGAACCAATGTGGTGAGGTAGGGCCTATGGTTTCTGTTACAGACCGGGCCGCCTATTTCTTCTTTGTTGTTTTTTCTGAGGACTGGAGTGGAAGAAAGAGAGGTGGGCCCGCTCCATGACTTAGGCCAGGAGCTGCTCACCGTTGATTTGAACTCATTATTTTAACTGGAAGATTGCTAGCAAATTGACATGTTGAGTGGTCTTTTGGAGAAACCTATCTGCTATATTTCAAAATAAACCTGTTTATAGGAGTTGCTATTTGGGAATGGGTATCACTCAACCAATCTGCAATTCTGTTGGAAAATCATGACTGGGTAAAAATAAACTTACTGTTCTAATCTGTGTCGTCTATATGAAATTTCATAGAAAACAAGTTTGTTGGAAAAGAAGGGGTCAGAAGATGCTTTGATAGTATTCTTCCAGAGCTCAAAGGAACCAAAGCATCTTGTACAGGCTGCAACACGGGCAGCTGGTAAAGGTTAAGTGGAAATGAACTATGCATGAGGTGGACTTCTGGCTCATCCGTGGTGGTGCCAATGCATCTGTGGCAATGACAGTGGTCAGCAGGCCTTTGCAATTTAGTTGTTTTCGCTGGGTATGTGTGTCCTTATGACTCCAAGTCAATCAGTGATGCCGTAATAAAACTCTGAACTTTGCTTCAGCTTGCAGGGAAAATATGAGTCAAGAAAGATGCATTACTTAATGGCCTTCACTAATAGCAAGTTAAAAACAGGACTCACTTGAGCACAAGCAGAATAGTAGCAAAGTTGCTCTTCAGCGTGAACTGTGTTTTGAGTGGTTGCCCTTGAGCTGCACTGTCTAACACAGCAGCCACCAGCCACAGGTGACACAGGAGGACTTGAAACGTGGCTAGACTGAACTGAGATGCACTCTGAACATAAAATGCACAGAGGAATTTGAAAACTTACTAAAAAAAGGAAAAAGAATGTCAAATAGCTCATTAACAGTGTTTATATTGATTATGTGTTGAAATGAAAATGTTTCGAATATACTGAGTTAAATAAACTATAGTATTAAAATAAATTTCACCCATTTCTCTTTGCCATTTTAATGTGGCTTCTAGAAAAATTTATATTACATATATGGTGCATATTACATTTCTAGTGGACAGCGCTGCTCTAGAATTAGAAAGAATGTCCACATGGTTTAAAGGCAACTTGTCAAGAACTGGTAAAGAAATCTGACTGATAATAGCATAATATGAACCATCTTGCAAGGTGTTTTAGCTTGCTGGTTATGACTGGGCACTCCAGGTACAAACTGCTTGGGTTCAGATTGGGCCAATTACTGAATCTCAGTTTCTTCATCTGTAAAGTGAAGGGAATAATTATGGACTGTTTGCTGCTGGAGGGTTAAGTGGAATAATGCATGGAAAGCCCGTAGTGTGAGGGCTGACAGACGATGCGCTGATAGAAAGGATCTTCTGTTACCATGGGTGTCTTACAACTCAGGCTGCTAACAAAATACCATAGGCTAGTAGCTTACATAACAGACATTTCTCACAGTTCTGGCAGCTGGAAGTCCATGATCAGGATGCCAGCATGGTTAGGGTCTGGTGAGAGTCCTCTTCCTGGCTTGTAGTTGGCTGCCTTCTTGCTGTGTGCTCACATGACAAGGCAAGAGAGGGGGGAAAAAAAAGGCTCCAGTCTTTTCTTACAAGGGCGCTAATTCCATCATGAGAACCCCACCCACATGACCTCATCTCAACCCAATGACCTCCTAAAGGCCTCACCTCCTAATGCCAGCACATTAGGGCTTAGGGCTTCAGCATACGAGTATGGGGTTGGGCACAAATAATCAGTCCATCACAATAGTTTTAAAAGTCCAATCAGAGATAGCTTGCATGTCAATTTGCATTTTGCAATGTTATTTATAAAACCCTTTCAGACCCTGCGGTCTTATGTGGGCTGGGCACAATTTTCACTGGATACTAAGCAGCTGGCCTTCCCAGTTCAAAGTGGGGTCCTTGAACCAGCAGCAGCAGCATCGTGGGGAGCTTGTGGGAAACGCTGGACCCCCAGCCCCACCCCAAACCTACTGAATCAGAATCTGCACTTAGCCAGATCCCCGGGGACTTCAGACACATTGTTGATGCCGTTTTGTCTAGGAGTTGAAGAGGGGGAGCCTCACTGGCCAGGTGTTCAAAATCTAGTGTTTTTGTGTTTGTGTGGAGGTAAGGGTGAATCAGAAGAGAATGAAACAATTAAACAATTGCCTTAACGGGGGGGTCATTAAAAGACACCCTTTCTCCCCAGTGATTCAGAACCAACTGTGAGGGAGATGGAGAAATTGAGCAGACAGAGATCAAAAAATCGGCTTCATCGCTGATAGGACTTTTGAGAACAGTGACTTAGGTGTGTGGCTTCCTACCACTTAACCCCAGAAATGGAGAGACGTACTTATTAGCACATAGACAGTGTCTCCCCAAAACAGTAAGAGGAGAGGAAGTCCTGCTTGGTCTGCTAGCTTTCTGTTGCTACCAAACTAGCAAATTACCACAAACCCAGCAGCTTACACAACACTCGTTCCTCCTGGTTTTTTTCCACCAGCACCTATAATTCTGTCCTGTACACCCCAAGCTCATTCCTGACACCGTCTACCTCCAAACCCACCCTCTCCTGGTCTTTCTGCTACTACTGGCACCTGGGCCGGGCATGGGGCTAACTCCTCCCCCTCCCTCCCCTCAGTCCCCCTTTTCGGCTCCATTATTTCCACCTTAAGGCTCATGAGTCCGTGCCTGGCCGGGCAGCAGCCCTCCAGCTCTGCCTCTTTGCCTTCCACTCACTTCTCCAGCTCGGACAGATGGAGTGTCCTAAAATATGTATTCATTGTGTTATTTCTCAGATTTCAAGGCTCTGAAATCCTCATGTTGAAGTTCCGATTTCTTCAGGTTTTGTCAGATGCCTCTGACACGTCTGTGTTCACGTCCACTGGCCTTGTGTCATTTGCGAGCCGCCACCCTCATCCCGGCAACCTGGGACTGTGCTGGAACCGACATGCGGGTCATCCCTTCATCCATGCCTTTCTCATGCTGACCCTTTTGCCTGGAGTGGACCCCCCCACCCCCGTCCCCTAACCCCAAGCCCTGCCTCCTGCCCTCCCAACCGCCTGGTGCCAATCTACACCACTTCTAAGGGTCAAATCAAATGTCATCTCTACTAGGAAAGAAGTCTTTCCAGAGCCCACCAGGTGGTGTAGACCCCTGTGCCTTGTCCCACCCCCTCCCTGGACCCTGCACATCTGTCCCTCAGTGGCCATGATACTCCCTTGTTCTTATTGCCCAAACGGGCTGGCCCTGCTCCTCAAACTTCGGAGATGGCCAGAAATAACCACAGGATATGAATCCTAAATATTCGAGATTTGCAGGGTGAAGAATTTCAGGGCTATTTTCTGACAGAGACCTTGAGACAGGGGAGGATAAAAGTGAAAGATGAGATCAGAGTTCAATTTTTCAGAAGGTGACAAAGGACAGCCATGAAAATACATAGTTGTGGTCAAAAAGAAACAGAGCTCATTATGTGTGTAGAACCTGTGTGTGTGCATGTGTGTGTGTGTGTATGCATAGAGATCAAGAATGAACAACCCTGGGTAGGTTTCTTAACTTCTCCAAGTGTGAGGTTCCTGATCTGAGAAAAAAAAAAAAAAAAGGAGGAATTTTTGGGCAAAGTATCTAAAAGCATGTTGGCCTCTCCTCTCCTACAGTTCAGGGACTAGTACCTTTAACACCTCCTTGGGCAAATCATTTCAAATCTCTACAGGTGTAACTTCACCTCCAGAGACCCACCCGCTCCTCCCCCTAATGTTATGTGCTATGTCCTCGAAGCTACTGACACAGGACAGACTAAGAACGCTTTCAACAGACCACGCGCACACCTTTCCAAATCCACTCACTTCTGCCTTTCATTTTTAGGTTAAAAAAAAAATCTTGGCTTTTTTCTCAGAGTCACTGAAATATTAGGTGTGTAGACAAAACACGTGCCCTTCCACTCTGCTTCTCCTATTTCTCGGTCTCAGACATGGAAAGGCTTTTTGGGGTCTCGAGAAAGGATTTCCAGGGCGGTTGTTTCTGTTGGGTCTCTTTAGTATAAACTCAGCTGTCTGGTCAATCTTACTGTTATGGATTCCCTCACCCCCTCATACCTATTAAAACTAAACTTACTAACTTCAGGGTACATTTATTTATTTATTTTGCCTTATCATTCATAAAGAGTGCAAATGAGTCTTTATCTGCTCTGTTTTGTTTTGTTTTTTTTTTAATCTTTATGGAGTCACTTTATCAACTTGTAAACCACAATCTTGTTTTTTTTTTGTTTATTTGTTTTTAGGATGCTCCTTTGAGACTATACATATTTAATTTCCTTCATTTTTCATCGCAGGCCATCCTTCAGAACTCATTATTATGTTAGTTGCCCTTTTTGCTTTGGCAAAAATTTAAGACCAGGGAGCTGAAAATCTTGTTCTCCTGCCTATTTAAACAGTGTCTGGAAATCTGAAATAATTACCTCCTTTCTTAGTTTTAAGGGTTTCATTTAAGCTATATTATACTAATATTGTGCAGTGGAGTTGGAGGCTCTAGGTTTGCAGGATCTGAAATGCTCAAGTCCTAAGGCTTTGAAAAGTGCTAATTCCTTCCTGTTAATCATTCAGTGCTGACCATTATCAGTATACAAGGCTGATGGAATAATTTCAGATTCAGAGCATTACGGGTACATATTCAAGGGAAAGAGAAACAGCTTCATACGACTTTGCTTAGTGGATTTACCTGTAACTTTACCTACAACTGCACGTGCAGCAGTATATAGTAAGGGATTCATATTGGAAATTATCATATGACAACTATTTTCATTGATTGATATCATCTGTTATTTTGAGAATGAAAGCTTTCAATATAAATAATCTGCCTTCCTCGCAAAGGGAAAGAAAGGAAATCAAACAAGGAGGGAATATTTCTAAAATGTCCTATCTTTGGAAGTAAATGATCATAATGTTTATCTACTAATTTGTTTCTTTAAGAAACTGTATTCCAAATTATTTTTATCACTTTAAAAACTATTCATATTCTTACTTTTTGCACTTAGCTTCTACTGTATTACGGATGTTTTCATGTTTTTGTATTAAATTAGGGTTTGGTTTGAATTTCACCTTGAATCCATCCCTACACTCTCCAAATGTATTTTTAATGTTCACTAAATAAATCACATTTGCATCACCTCTAGAGCTTAAAAGAGGTGATTCGATGAAAGATAAAGATTCAGTATTAACTAGCAATGGAGAACATTGGTTGAGGGTACATAATACCATATGCATATGTAACAGTTCATTTTTTATATGATGATTTACTGTTTTAAGCTATTTTTGTGCCAGAGCTGGACAATATACTATAAAAATCTGCAGTGCTAAAAACTGTGAGAGGCAACAAGCTACAAAAAAGGGGGGGGGATTTAATTTTATACTTGCATTTCTTGCAATTATAATTAATCAACTACAGTAAATGTGGTGTTTGCTGTCAGTACATTCATACAATTATTTTTATTTTCCTATTTTCTACTCTTCCAGAATGTATGCATGGAATGAATTCATCTAGAGACGTTCACAGTATGTTAGATTCCAAATTACATTTTTAATAAAATATGCACATTCACATATGCATATATATGACATTTTATCTATGTATCACTATAAATAACAATATAAATTAACCAATAATCAAGGCTTTTTTTTTTTGCTGATTCAAAAATACTTAAAAGCTGTTTTCCCTATTGTAAATGTCAAACATATAAAACATTCCAATGAAACCTTAAATGATACCCTTGGTTCTACAGCGTTTACCACAGGTGCATTCTGCTGTTATTAAATGACTCTATATGACTGAAAAAAACAGAGCTTGGCTTCTATGTATTATAACCTAGTTTATTACTTTTGCTATAGCAGTGCTAATGCAAAATTTTTATGAGACTACTAAAATGTTTGCTAAGCATCCCTAATTTTAAAAAGATGAATTTAAAATTTTTCTCAGTTTGCTACTTGTGAACTGCACAACTTACTTATGAAATTACAGTGAAATAGTCACACATCAGCCAAAGCATCTCATGAAATCATTCACATGAAGGAAGGAGGTGGTGGACGAACTAAGGAATCTCATCCCCAGAGTAATTAGGTTACCAAAGTGAAATAATCTCAAAGCCACTGAGGGTGGAGGAATGTTTAATTAAATTTCAATGTTGAAAAGTGGCCGGTGTGCATTGCTGGTTATTTGTTATTTGTACATACATTAACATGTTATTCTTCATCAAAATTGTTCTCTTTCCCTGTGATATTAGTACCAACCACAGCACTTTGGTCCAGAACCACTAGCAAAATGCATTCTCTAATTTTTATTTTCATTAAAATGTTCACTGAAAATAGAAATAATTATTTTAGAAATATGACATTTTTAGAAATATATTACGGAGGGGGATTTTAAGAAAATGGTTGAGATTCCTATTTTATTTTTGACATAGTTTCAAAACAGTAAAAATGTAAAATACTTAGATATTTTCTGGGACCCTCTCCATAGTTCTATATTTATCGAAAGTTGTAGAAAAAATGTCAATAAGCTGTTATTGTTTTCCAGTGAAATTGTTCTGTTTTTCTTCCAAATGCTACTTTTTAAATTCACTGTAAAAACGTTACATTTCATTCCTATTCTGAGTCTTTTTGAAATATCCCCCATGCAGCAAATTTGGATGAATCGAATCTGTCAGACAGCGTCCGCTCAACATATTGCTTCATTGCATTTTTTGTATTTTATTATGACAAAAGTAAAATTTAGTATAATTCCAAGGGAACACTAGGAGTACATGTAGGAATGTTTCCTTTCCTTTCAGAGGCAGAGGAAGGGAAATTCTATATTGCCGCTTAAATGAGGGCTCTGGGTGGAAATGAATTCATCTCTTACATGACGTTACTGAATTCTATAAGCTCCATAAAAAGCCCTCCAGACTAAGGGGTTCCTAGTACCCCTTAGTTGAGCCCCATGCTCCCTGCTTTCCATTCATTTTACTTCCGCGATAAGATGAGGAAGTGTTTTTGTTTGTTTCTGGTATTCAAATGTGCACCGCACAACACGTTATAGCCGGCGCAGGGAAGGTCCCGGGATCCCCAAATGCCGGGCGGCCAGGTTCAGAATAAATAAGCAAAAGTTTTCCTTGCTATGATCGTCCCTGTCGGAGCTGGAACTCAGGATTTACTGCTTGAGACTCTTAGCTGAGCAGCGCCCACGGTGCTGCCCTTGAAAGGCTCAACTTGCTGCATCTATCTCTGTACCTCTTCTCTTACTAAGGAAACTTGATCTCGGCCGGGAGACGGCTGCGCGGGCTGCTCCCCGCAGCCCCTTGCAGGGTTTAGGGTTTCAGGCAAAGGGCTGGCCGAAGCCCCAGAGGAGCCTTCTCTGACCTTCCTGAGCGGCCGATTACGTTTTACTCGGACCGCTGTACCCCTTGTCAGAACCCATTTTTGCCTCCGCCACACTCCCGAGTCCCGCCCCCCCGCCTTTGTTGGGGGGGTCCTCTGGGGATGCGCTTGGAGGCGGCCCCCAGGAGCGTTTGGTCCGCTCTTAGGGAAATGCACTTGAACCGAAGCAGGAAGGTTTCGCTCGGCCCGAACTCTCCTCTAGAGCGGGCAGCGTCGCGCCCTGTGCGGAGAGACGGTGACCCTGGGCAGGAGGGCGGCAGACGAGGAGGTTTGGTGACTGCGCAGTATTTGGAATTGCTCGGCCAAGGTGGACAGAGGACGTCTCGGGTCTTTACACCTGAACTAGGGCTTCTTCAAAATCACTTTTAAAGAAAAAAACAAAGTTTTCTGAGACCCCTAGACCCATCTTTTTTTAATGCAGCTGGATGCTGGGAGTTTCCGAGTGTCCCGGGTTTTCCGGAGAGAGAGGAGGGGACCGGCCCATCTGGGGAAAAGCGGTGCAGGCTGGAGGGAGCCTTGGCCACAGGCCCGGCGATGGCGCCCGGGACGCCTGCAGCACCGACTGCCTGCGGAGGGCGACGGCGGTGTCCGGGTAAAGCGAGTTCGGGAAGAGACCCAGACGCGCGCCGGTCGGGACAGCCTGAATAGTAGGGGTGGGACGCGGCCGCGCAGGCTGGTTCGGGTGGCAGTTTCCTGTCGTTTCTTCTACTGAAGTTCTTACAAAAGAGACCCGAGGGCCACAAGGCCGGTAGAGCCCCGCGCCGTCGGGGGCGTTCCCGGACGCCGCGGGAGGAGAGCGAGGGCGGCTGCTGCCCCCTGGCGTCCGCCGGGAACGTGCGATCCGCCGCGCCTCCCGGCCGCTCCGCGCAGCCAGCCTGGACCTCTGGGTCTGGGGCAAGGGAAGCCGCCAGGGCACCCGGAAAGGCCTCCGCGGCTGGTCCGCCAAGGCCCCCGCCTCCGTCAGACTCCAGCGACGGAACCCGAGCAGAGTCTGGAGCGGCTGTGGCAGCCTAGCATCCCAGCGGCTAGTCTGCAGGGGAACAGAGGCGGGGAGGGGGAAGGGCCCGGGGGGGGGGGCAAGGGACCCTCTGCCCCTGGGAGTCGAAGTTGAGGGCGCCGAGCGAGAGGTAGTGGGTGAGCGCCCTTCCCCGGGGAGGGGCCCGGTGGGCTCCGTGCGTAGGTGGGAAGCCCCGCGGCTAGGCGGAGGCGGGGCCCCTCTAAGCTCCGCGAAAATGCCCGCGGCGCCGCGGGGACGAGAGCAGGGGGAAGTTCCCGCCCGAGCGCGGAGCCGGGGTGGGTTCCGCAACCCCCGCGGCCGGCGCGCGGGGGCGGGGAGAGGAGCCGGGGCCGTTTCCGGGGAGCCAGAGGTGGGTGCAGGGCGCGGGCGGCCTGGGCCTAGCGGGGAAGCCGACGCTCCGAGGATGGAAGCGAGTGGAACGGATGCTTTCAACTTTCTTTCCAGTCGCTAGTTCTTCGGGGGTCTTTTCTGACTACGAAACTCCTCTGCTTGCCGCTAAACTCACTCCGCCTGAGTGAGGCGCGCTGCGTAATTAAGCCGCAGCCCAGCCACGGCGAAAAACACCAATTAAAGAAAACAAACCAAGAGAGAAAACTAAAAACAAAAACCATGTTGTGGAGACCGACAACCGTCTGCCCTCACTAAATGAATCAGCGCCACTTCACCGCAGTTGCCCACCCGGCCGTGGGGGCGCACTGAGCGGCTCTGTGGCCGCGCCCTCGGCCCTCCCACCCCCTCGCGGTCGAATCGCACCCACGCAGGGGAAACAGGCTCGGCCGTGGGCAGCCGCGCAGGGCCTGGGGCCGCCCGGGCGCCCGGCCCCAGGAGCCTCGCGGCGGCCGCCGCATCTCCATGGCTCTCCCGGCAGGTCTCCGGACCCAGGCGGCTCTGGGCGTAGCGCGCGGCCTGAGTCCACCCCCGGCTGGCCGGCCTCCTCTTCTCCACTTCTTGGGTCTCGGGACCGCGGGCGCGCCCTGCAGTCCTGAGTCCGCGGCGGAGCAACACTGCATGTCTGCAAAGCCGCAGGGCAGCGGTTCGCACCGGGGTGGGGCCCCGGGAGAGCATGTGAGCGTGTGCGTGGATGTGCGTGGATGCGGATGCGCGGGGAGCGCCGGTGGCTGCGGCGGCGGTAGACTCTCCACCCCGGCTGCGTACAGTAGCGCGCGGCGGCGGCGGGGGCGCGCAGGCCAATTCCAGGAGCCCGCGGCCGCGAGCCGCGCCCTGGCTGATACCGGAAAGGCCTGTGATTGGCCGGCGGCCGCCCCTATGCAAACGAGCTGAGGAATTCCTCGGGCCGGGCTTACAGTAAAAGCACGTTCATTTCCAGGCACTCTCATTCATAGAGCCAGCGGGCGCAGGCGGGACGGGCGCCCCGCGGCCGGACCCAGCCAGGGCACCACGCTGCCCGGCCTCGCGCCGGCAGGCACCTCTTCCCGGGGCTCCTGGGAACGCCAGAAGAAAGTCAGTCTTTGCTGTTTCTCCTTAATCTGCGTTGGAGCTTCGATTTTGTTTGTTTCTTTCTTTCTTCTGAATGAACTGGTTTATTGGCCGGATTGTTCAACTTCTTTCCTGGCTGTGAACTTTTCCCCGGCTGTTTCCTTTGACAACTGCTGGAGAAAGTGCGTGTGGTGAAGTTGCGTGTGCGTGGCAGTGTTATGCGTGCTTGTGTAACTCGAGCCGCCCGGTCTGTTTCGATCTGCGCTGCGGAGCCTCCTCGCAAGGCCCGCTCCACCTGCTGCGGTTACGCGGTGATCGTGGGTATTAGCGCGTCCGGGCGGTTAACCGGCGGCGCTGAGGCGACGTTGGAGGAAGATCGTCTTGCTACTGCCCAAGTCGGGGCTGACTCACCCAGTCGATGTAGACAGCGGCTGGCTTCCGAAGAGTGCGTGCCTGCGTGCGTGTGACTCGGCTGCTTCTCAACTCCCACCAAACCACAGGATCAGCCACAAACTTAACCAACATCCCCAAGCCCGAGTTCTCAGATGTGGAGAGCTGAACTCTGAGTGTCATCGACTTGGACTTTTTTTTTTTTAAGATTAGCTTCTTTTTGAAAAGCTGGATTTTATGAACTGAGCATTTTGCCAGAATTTGAGAGAACATGACAAGTGCTTCTAGCCCAGCCCTTCTCCAACTACTGAAGCTGATTTTCAAGGCTACTTAAAAAAAAAATCCTGCAGCTAACATTAATGGGTTTCTGTTGTTTAAATTCTCTACAGATTGTATTGTAAATATTTTATGAAGTAGAGCATATGTATGTGCATATATATATACACACACACACATATATATATATATGCGCATACATTAGAAACAAGACCTTTGGAAGTCTCAGTTCTTGCTTTTGAGGACCGAAGCCAGTTTTGCATGATAAAAAGTGGCGCTGTATTTGGAAGATACTCGTGTATTTTGTGTTGTTGAGACTTCAGACAAAACTCATCTGGAAAAAAACTGACAAGGCAATTAACTACTGGAACTTCCAAATTATGTGTTTGCCGGTCCTTTTGCTCGCTGCCTAAATATTTTAGGAAGTATATGGGAATTTTGCCTCCGGGAACTTTTTTTAACAACCAAAGACTGAACTTAAAACTCTCAAAGCAAGATCCAGAAGAAGATAGTCTCCCTTGGCACTTGACTTTGGATTCTGGTCGCCCACTTTTCAAAGCACTAAGCGGTCGGTTGCTAAAAGCCCTGCCCGGGTCTGAGGCACTTAGGCCCGAACTAGAACTTTCCATCCCCTTCCTCCCCCCAACCACCCCGCAGCAATAAAGGCCCCTGAACTTGTATGTTGGTATCCCGGGAGCTGCTTGCTGAAGATCCGCGCCCCTGTCGCCGTCTGGTAGGAGCTGTTTGCAGGGCCCTAACTCAATCGGCTTGTTGTGATGCGTATCCCCGTAGATGCCAGCACGAGCCGCCGCTTCACGCCGCCTTCCACCGCGCTGAGCCCGGGCAAGATGAGCGAGGCGCTGCCGCTGGGCGCCCCGGACGCCGGCGCCGCCCTGGCCGGCAAGCTGAGGAGCGGCGACCGCAGCATGGTGGAGGTGCTGGCCGACCACCCGGGCGAGCTGGTGCGCACCGACAGCCCCAACTTCCTCTGCTCTGTGCTGCCCACGCACTGGCGCTGCAACAAGACCCTGCCCATCGCTTTCAAGGTACTCGGCCCGGACGGAGCGGGTGGCGGGAGGACGGGCAGAGGCCGGTCGAGGCCGGGGCGATCGGGGAGGGCAGCGGCCAGGCAGGCGGGGCCGGGTTCCAGAAAGGGGCTGGCGCTGAGGCCCGTGGTCCATCCCTCTGCGCTTAGGAGACAGGATGCTGCGTTGCCGTGGCGACCCTCAGGGGGCCCAACTCAGCCCCGCCGCGGTTGTCTCCCGGGATGGCTGAAAATAATCAGGTTGCCCCCCTAAAGACGTCCGCTGAGGGCCGGTTGGCTCTCCCTGGCAGCTTTGAACCAAAGTAGGAAAAGTTACAACCCAGTAGGAACAAGCCCGTCTCCTGCCATGCTTCCCTTCCCACCTCTGGCTTGACACCCAAACCATCTGAGGGAGGCGTCAGGAAATAAAAGATACTTTTATACCTTCGGGTCAGTGAAAATAAACTGACAAGGAAAACTGTCAGGGCTTCCCACTTCCACCCCATCTGTAACTGCCCTTTAGGAATTATCAAGTCCAAAGTCCACGGCGGGTGTAGTTTGAGTTTGCAAAAGTTTTCTGAAGTTCTCTCGAGCTTCTAGCCTGCTCCTGCCAGAAGCCGCAAGTAGCGAATCCTGTTTCTTTTCCTGGAACTCTCCTGAACGTTATCGCCCGCCGGTTCACCTAGATTAAGCCCGGGGCGGCGAAAGGAGGCAAGGCTGTGCCTTCCGAGAGCCGAGGGTCCAATCTGCCCGCTTTGATGTTTGAGGAGGGGGCGGCATGGACTGGGAGATTTCAACTGAGCAGCTCTCCCAGGCACTTTTCACCCCTAATCTTCCCCTAGATTTGAGCTGTCTTTAAAAACCTTGGCCTTCAACGGGGATATATAAACAACCCCGGGCGTTTTTTAAACAGCCACCCCACCACCCTGGCAGCAGACAGTAGACATTGGCAGCGGGGATTCAGTTCTTCTATCTTGAGTGGGTTTAAGAAGGGGCAACTTTTTAATACAATCAGTACAGTCATTTCCTCTTCATTTAAAGGGCTAAGGCAGGCAGGTGGGGTCGGGGAGCTGTAAAGATCAGCTACTCTTTTTATTCACAAAAAAAAAATCCGGTTAAACGTTGTTCCTTTTAAGGGGAGATGAATGTAACATAAACTTTTTATGGTTCCGAGCCTGGGCTGGAGCCTGGGCTGGATCTTGAGCTGGTTACAATGCATGATGTTCACTTTTTTTAAAAAAGTAGTGTTGAAGTTCTTTATTTTTAAGCTCCACACACCTTCCAAACTTAGATTATGCTTTCTAAAACAACCAAAAATGTGTAATTGGCCGTCTGTAGACTTGCTCGGTTTTCTGAAAGCAAGAGTTTTGGAGGGGGGGATGGAAATAAAGATAAGATTGAACAGCCGCTGGACTCTTTCCTGGCCCTTCCTCCTGCTCTGTAGATTTGGGTTGGGAGTCCATTTCAATTTTAAATCACCCTAATCCCTTTACATAAACAGACTCAGCGGGCAGACCTCCTCAGCTCTCCCTCGGTCCTGGGACCTGACAGGGATGGGCCCGGGGTCACTCTGAGATAAGCGCAGAGGGGAGGAGACGGCTGATAGTCCACCTAAGGGTCCTTTAGAACCGGGTGCTCAGACACACAGAGGAAGTGAGTTCTCAGGGATCCGTGGCTTCCTTTGGGGTAAATAGGAGTCTCTTCTGAATCTGTCCTCTGCTAGGGAACCCACACCGCAAACACTGAGTGATTAATAAAGAATCTTCAGGAGTTAAAGCGATAGCATTTGTCAAGCCACCACATGAAAGTCTATCTCCTTCTAAAAGAATGAAAAAAGTCATATAAGTTGCTTTCATGAGCCATCGGGGATTTCCTTTTAGGGGCAATCTTAATGATAGAGGTGTCCTTTTAAAAATGACTTTTGACAATTTACTTTTTTTGAAAAAAATATCTGTCTTACTGAGTGATAGCTTCTAGGTTAAAGATCAAGGTGTAGAGATCTTGAAAAAAAGTTTAAGGGGGTCTTGAGAACATTTAGGGCAGAGGCAAGGACAGCAGGGGAAATCAGATCACTCAGTTAATAATCTGTCACCACTCCCATCCCAACAAGAGGGGGCTCATTCTAAAGGAGCCCTGCCCCTGGAATAACAGAAGGAGCAGAGAAAATTTCCCGGCAGGGAACCAGCGCAGAGATGAGGATAAAGCAAGCTAAACTTGACTCAAGTGTCTGTATCGGCTGGATTCTCTGTGCGTTCCTGACTCCACTCTGTACTCATCCCTCACCAACCACCTCTCAAGCAGTTTCTATAGAAATTTTTACTTGAAAATTTGGATTTTAAATAAGTCTCAGACAATCTCTTTCAGAAGTTAATCAGTAAAGAATGATTATCTTCCCTGGAATGAGGAGCAAGCTAATGAGAAAGTCATCAGATATTGATGAAGAGAATTGAAATGATTCTTTAGGAGTCTTCTGAAATTCTACGTGTAAACCCCCTGCCTTAATCTTTGAAACTAAAGGGAGATTTAAAGTTAGGAGTTTTCTTTAATCATCCTAATTGCTTATTCTGGACCCCAAAAGGCGTCCGTCCTTCTCCCATGAAACATCTTTTATCTTTTAGCTTATGGAGGAATCCATATTTGACTACTGAAAAAAATCTTCAATTTGCTACTTGTTACCTATTATTTACAGAAGCAGTCAAAAAAGCTGTTTGGATGACTTAGGATATATTTTGTAATACTGTAATATTAAAGTTTATTTAGGCCCTGGTACATCAGAGTCCGAAGGCATAAACATGCCTTCAGCAAGTTCAGAGGCCTTGGACGCTGATACTAATATTATTTTCTTAAGAAAGAAAGAAAGAAGTAGCATTACTGTCGGCAAGATCGTGGTGCCGAGCTATGCATTAAATGTCATCTCAGCTGAATTCTAAGTTCCACTCCACAGCTTTCTTTAAAACACTGGAAAATTAAGGGATTTGAAATAAATGAATTGTGACTGTAATTTCAGCCTAATTAGAGTTGGTTTAAAATGCCAGTTTGAACTGTGAATACGCTAACCAAGAGCAGTATGAGGGTTCTGTAACATAGAGGAGGGTTGATATTTTGCCCAACTTCCTGATACTTTAAAAACAGAGAAGTAAAAAAAAAAGAGAGAGAGAGAGAGAGATCCTTTGGCCAGCAAGTCCCTTCTTGTCTGTTTGGTCTGTGTTAAAATGTAAATGTTTGTGTTTCTTTACCTATTGTTTATAGCTTTTTCATTACTCCCTTTGCTTTTTTCTGTTTGAAGTTAGATTTTTTTTAATTCTCTTTATATTGCCTATCAATGATAAAATCTGTATCAAATTAGCAGAGATGTTAGTTTTAAATTTAAAAAAAGTTTTTCCTAGTCTAAGAATGCTTGCTAATAATTAGATGATATATTTTATTAATATAATTTCCCTGGATTTAGTATTTCCCCCTTCCCTCTACCATTAAAAGAAATCCCTCTGAGATCAATAAAAGGCCGAGTAAATGATCTTTGAGCCCCAAAATAGCTTTGATTCCTGCTGCATTTTTTTAAAAAGGGAAAAGAAGGAGTTAAAGGCCTAATTTTTTTTTTAGTCTTAAATTCCAACATCAACAAGCCTTTCTTATTTAGCCACCACGATCATTTTACTCTATATTTATTTCTGTTTGATGACGGTCTCATGAATTTGCCATATTACTGATGAGGGTAGTTTTGGAAAGATGAACGAGGCACAGGCATGGACCACTATGAGTGGAGCCAGTAGGAGGAAGGTGATTTAGAATACATTTTGGTAGTTATAAAACAAGATTTATTTATTTTAACCTATTTACAGATTCTGTTCCCACAATGAGTTATTCAGCTGGAAAACCATGCAGTTGATTCAGTCCCTGTACACTTACTGAATGTTGAATTAAAATAGAGACGCCAGGTCATCACAGGGAGATGAGGATGAGGAAGTAAAAATATGTGTTCAAGGAGGACATTTCAACATTGTGAGTTAATTTTACAGAGGGAAGTGAAATCAGTGGAAAAAAAGAGGAGGGGGATTTTTAAGAGACTGAAAAGAGCAGAATAAAGCAAGTACTTTTTATGGAAATAGAAAAAAAATGGTAACAATCATTAAATAACTGATCAAGGAGATTTATTTCAATTATGTTTTTGAAACAAAAGGGAATTGCCATATTACTGCTCTTAATTAAACAGCAACACACATACTTCTAATGGATCTAAATACCTAATTAGAGGGTGCCTGGGGACTAAACAGCTTTGTTTGTAAATCTCCTTTATAGAAAAGATGTACAACATTTGGATGGAAAGGATTAGAAAGAAAGATAAAAGTGCAAGTTGGATAAAATTAGATGAGGAACTTGCCTGCCTATTGCTGTGAGAATTGATTCCCCTGATGCAGTCTTGGGGTCGGAAGTAGGGCCACCCTTATGGGTTCGTTTTCCCCGTCCTATTTCTTTGAATCCAAGAGCTGAAGCTCATAGGGAATAAAAACAATAGATGATCATCTGGATGACAAGGAGAAAGGGTAATGATTAAGCAGGCAGTGAAGATGGGAATTTAGAGAAACATGGCTTTGCTCTCATACAAGGGAGTCTGTGGCAGCCTTGTTTACAGACAGGAAAAGAGGACTGAAATATAGGTATTACCACCACCCCCAAAATGTAGTAATTATTAGGTAAAAATGAGGAGGTGGGAAACAGTGGCAGGAATAATCACTGTAGAATGCTTTATTATCACAACTCAAAAAGCAAACTTAAAAAAAAAAACTTGTATAATTGGAATGATTAGCACACATTTCACTACTGAGAGAGTACCAGAAGGGAAGTCGGAAGTGATAGGAACAAATACAACTTGAGGGCATTTTGATTTGAAATTCTGTGACCACTTGTACAAAATAGAAACAATGGAAGTATAGCTAATGATAAATTTTTAGACCAAGAAAATAGTTTTTGGAAAGGTCAAATGACCAAGAAGTGGGATCCTACAGTACGAAGCACCTTTGTGCCATGCACTTTAGAGCACTTTACCTTGAAATGGCTGTTCTTTTTTATTACCTAAGTATCAAAAATATTTTTTTTTACTAGTTTACTTGAATAGCCCTGATAGGAAATCTATTCCTGTTCAGTTCCATTGAAGGAATTCTTCTTCAAGGTCATCTGGGCTTGGAGAACAGACACCTTGTCATCTATCTGGTCCTAGTTAACACAACCCTGTGACTCACAGATATAAAAATGCTATGGAGTTCCACTCCTGAATTCAGAGGAGGACACAAAAATGAGCACCCCTCTTCTCTGAGGTCTGTTGACTTCGTAATTAGTGTTAAGCAAAGGGTATATTTCTGTTTTTCTTTTTTCCTTGCATACCAGAATTCACTGCTAGTGAAAATTAAGATAATAAAAGAAAGTAGAAGAAGGCATCAAGGATGAACTGACGGCAGAGGGGCAGTTTAAATCATTCAAGAATCTTCAACAGTTCAGTGGTGGCAATCGAATTTCATTTTAGCAGAAATAAGTTTAAACCCTGAAAAGATAAAGTTGGCCCTGTTCGGCCTGTCAGTGGATGTCTGGATGAGTAAAAGATGGGTTAGGTTACAAACTTCCAAAAAACAAGATGTTCTGTTTCTCAAATATGCAGAATTAGGAAGAGATGATCATATTCATGAGAAGGCAGAGCTTTTCAAAGTTCTTGTTATGCATCTTATTCCAACTGTGCCCTGTGACCTTACACAGCTTCATGAGGTGAATGTTTTATGACTTGAACATTTATATTTAGTTTTGCATAGTGGAATTTAAAGTGAATCTTCCCATTAATAACTTGGCTGTTGTTTTGTTTAACTTACGACTGCTGTTCCTTTGAAAACTCAAAAGCATCATGTCATATATATTGAGTTTTAGAATAATGACTACGCAAATGGCATGAAAGTTTCTAACCTGCCTGGTGTCTGCATCTGTCCCTTGACTGGTGTTTAGGTGGTGGCTCTGGGGGACGTTCCAGATGGCACTCTGGTCACTGTGATGGCAGGCAATGATGAAAACTACTCAGCCGAACTGAGAAATGCAACAGCAGCCATGAAAAACCAAGTTGCAAGATTCAATGACCTCAGGTTTGTCGGTCGGAGTGGAAGAGGTATGTATCTGTCAAAACTGAACTGAAGCACAGAATATTTACATGGCAACCAAGGCAGATGTCAAAACATCTAGAAGTTTCTATGATGGGATTTCCTAGAAATACAGTCATTTCTTCCTGTTATTATTGCTACATCAAACTTTTAAAAAATATTTATTTCAATTTAACATTTTTAACAGAATCTCACTTTACGTGATAGCTTTCTATTATTGAACTGGTCTTATTTAAGACCGATTTGGAGCATATAAAACATGGATTATGAATTTCAAGGAAACCTCTCAGATCTTTACTAAAATGTAAAAATATAAAACTTACCATCATGGAAACTAGGAGTATGCATCTGGGGTTCTCTCTTTAATAATTTTCAGAAATCTTTTTACTGGAAGCCTTTAACTTAAGGATCTATGTGCTATCCATGACAAGTGACAGAGTTTCAGATGATCACTTCCAATAATTTTGAAGGATATATGGTATATAGTTACTGAAGCATATTTCAAGTGAGCATTTTTTTAATGATAAAATATGAAGAAATAGTACCATTCTAGTTTGGTGAATTTGATGGCAATGTGACCTTCCTATTATATAAAATTTGGATGTCTTTTTATTATTTGCAGGGAGGGGCTGGGCCCAGTTAATATTTTAGGTACTAATAATATTAAAGACCAGGTTATCCAGAGGAACTGTTTCATCAGTGCAGTTTTATTTTTCCACGCCCATTATCACAATATTAGAGCAGAAAAAGGGATCTTGGCTTGTAATCTCCTCTGGTTTCCAGTTATTTTCAAATATTACATTTTGTATGTATTGTAAGAACCTAAGTCATATTTTATAAATAGCAGTAACTACTGGAAATTTAATTGAAGGAGGTAGGGGAGTTTGCTTGGAAAATCTCATTTTTGTAATATAGTATTGAATAAGCTTAAAAATAAAAGTTATTTTGAGTATAATAAAAAGACGTAGCAAGTACCTAAATAGCAGTAGATGACTCTTGTATTGAAAAAATTAAAGTACAATCAATGGACGTTTAATCATAAGAGTAATCATTACTCTTTATAAGGCATTCAAAAATACAAGAAAATCTGTGTTCTTGGGGAATTCAATTAGTCAAAGAGGAAAGTGGGTAAAGGCATGTTGCTGTTTTTGGCTATTGTTTTTGTGCTATCCTAGCTGTCTGGGGCTTTTCTGAGTAGAATCAATAGGTGGAGAAAATTTAAATACTTGTAACGTGATTAAAAATATATGTTCATAGCACTATGTTAATAATAGGGTAATGCAAAGAAAATTATACCCACTTATTGAAAGCATGAATGATGCTATAAGGTATAAAAGCATAAGTCATTATATGGGTTCACTTGTTATATTAAAAGTCTCCACCTTTCACTAAATGGAATTCACATTATGGTTCAGAGATGTGTGTTTAGAAAACATCTTGAAGGCTTCAGATGAGCAGCTGGCAGAGTGGGTGAGAAGCCAATAAAAAACAAAGGCCCGACCTCCTGGTCCGTGCCTCCCAGCCCAGTAATCATAGCAGCTCACTTCCTGTGGATTGCTCCTCTTAGGAGCAGAACGAGTGTCATTTGGTGGCATTTCCAGAGAAAGCAGTATTATCATAGGAGGCATCTATGTGGGTCTACGGGGCAAGTTTCGGTCATGAAAGTTTTGGAAATTCTTTAATGGCCCAAGCCAGCGACATTTTCCCGTAAGGAGTGCAGCAGTGGCCTGGCCATGCCCAGGAGGTTGGTGATGATAAAGAATGCGATTTTGAAAGCAGCATGCTTGCTTTGCTGGCGTCGAGGGCTGGTCTCTCGTCCCTCACTGGCCATTTCTGTTTTGAGTGGGTGACTAAGAGGAGCTTGTGTTTACTTGGGTAGCAGTGAACTGTTTCCCCAAGGTGTGGATTGTTTGCATTTGGCTGCCTGATTCGTGCCAGTATGCCCTTGAGTTTGCATAAAACCCCAAGAGTGAAATAGCTGTAACCAAGGCCAGGCTGTCTTTTGATAACCTGGGATGAAAAAATTAATTGCAACTCTCCATAGATGGACAGTATCTGTTTTGAACGGGCTCTGCTTCCCACACGTGACAATAAGCAATCCGAAGGAGAGGAGCTCGAAGTGCATGTTGGACCCAGTTACAGTTATCGTGATACTGCTGGTCTTGAGTGAATTTTTTTTTTTTTTTGGTTAGTGTTACAAGACAAAATGAGCTGTCAAAAAGCCCAGTTTGACTCTGTCTATTTCTCCCCCTAGTCATAAAATACAACTTGATTTTACTCTTTCAAGTGTAAGTGTCAACATCAAAGACTGCCGGGTTTGGGGTTTTTTGTTTGTGTTTTTTCAGTTTGCTTTCTATTATGAAGACATGAGCAGGTGATGCCCACTCATTTTAACAATTAGCCTTAATCTTCCTCACTGAATCGTGTCTTTTAAAAGTTTCATAACGTTTTATTAAGTGATTTTAAGACTATCCACTATTTTGTTTTCTGTTTTTGAAAACGTGTCTGAGAATATGTCATTGGCATCAACACACCACACGGGGACCGAGGAGGTCCTGGCTACTGGCTCATCTGAACGTCTCAGTGCCAATTTTGCGTTCTGTCCAAAGCCACTGGTCTGAAGGATTCTCCAGGGGACCTGGTGCTTGGTTCCAAATAAAGGGGAGAAAAAGAAACCCCCTTTTCTTTTCCCTGCTGCCAATCCCTGGGGATTGTAAACCTTATAGAAACTGCCAGGGGTTGAACATGGAAGGGTTTTTCTCTGTTCTACAAAACCGATCTGTCTGGCTGCTGGCTCCTGTCCAGGACCACAGCTCCTAACCTCGGGTTCAGCCTGCAACTGGGAAAACCTGCCCATCCGGCTTTTACGGCCTGGCTGACAACACTGGCCCCTAAAAAATACCGGTGAAGACTTCAGCAGTCTGAGCCTTCCTCCTTCCTTTTCTTCCCTTCCCTCCTTCTCTCCCTGACAACTGAAATCTCTCCTTCAGGGGTATCTCGCCCTTGGAATTTTCTCCCTTTGATTCAGTATCTCCATATAAATCCACCAGTCCTTTACAATGGAGGGAGAGATAGCAATTCCCAGGAGAGGAGAGGTGATGCTGAGCACGCTGGTTGTCGTTCGGAACAATTCACACATAAACACGTTCTGGGAGTCTCCCTGACCCCCAGAAAATCAAAGCTCAGGCTCTAGAGGAATTCTCTTTGGTGACGTTAATTGGCAGCAGTTGACATCAGCTTCCATCCGCAGCTGAGGCAGGTGCTACTGACACTTGCAGTTACAAGAAAGTGTTTCGTGGCTGCAGCTGAGAGACGTTGAAGAAGTTGTAGCAGTGAAATCTGTGAGTGCTTCCGTCCCTACTGGAGTACTTAATCAGTTGGAAAGGAATCGATCAATCAGGGAATACGGCTTTAGTTAATTCATTTTAGAACCAAAGAGGAAATCTCCCAGACCGTATCATCTACCACATCGTAAATGGGGGGAAAGAATCCACGGCAAATTTCCTCCTTATTTTTCTAAGATTATGATTTTTAATCTTTTGAGAACATCATAAATAATTCTGAAAACCCTTGGAAACCTTCCCCCAAAGGAAAAAAAAACACCCATGTGCCCTTCAACACAGATTCTTGTACAATTTCAGTTTCCAGGGCTGCTGAAGTTCATTTATGGACCTCTTGGGGACTCCATGGACCCCCAAGCCAAGAATCTGTGACGCTGGAACTTTGCTTTGACCATGGAGGGCCAGCCTAGAGCTGTGCTGCACATTATAGATCACTAGAAAATGAGTAAATAAATGGACAAGTGAGGAAGACATTCTTGTGCCCTATGCTGTTTTGGTTACACCTGCTTTTA
This sequence comes from Vicugna pacos, assembly GCF_048564905.1. Lineage (NCBI taxonomy): Eukaryota > Metazoa > Chordata > Mammalia > Artiodactyla > Camelidae > Vicugna > Vicugna pacos. Next base: position 115,549,514 of record NC_132987.1, on the reverse strand, counting down.
TGATAGCCAGGACCTGGTTTGTGTAATTAAGAAAGTAGGTTCCATTCAAACTGCTGGTCCAGACCTTCGGAAGGCCATCAGGTGGGTGCGCATATAGTCCCTTGCAAGGGAAAAGGGCCTGTTTTGTCATCCAAGGGGCATCCTCTTCTCTAGTGACTGCCTGGCCCCCTGGCTGCAGACCTGCAGTGCAAATTCCACAAGCAGCCGAGTGAGGCCGCGTGTTCTCCCATCTCTTAGGACTGGGTTTAATTTCTTGGTGGAATTTGTGTTTATGTTGACCTCCCTGGCAACTTTAATCTTGCCTACTTTCAAAATATTTGTACCCTTCCCCATGCTTTTATAAAATGAAATTCCTTCATTACGTTCTTGCTGTGGACGTGTTCCCAGACATAATATTTACCCTGTCCCAATCTGGGTTATTGCTTATTTGTGTAATGTTTGTTACTTAAGGCATTTTCATTCTTAAGGTATTTTATATTATTTGGGGAGCGGTATCGAGAGATGGCCTTTCAGAGGAGTGAAAGATTGTGGTGGAAGAAAAGGTACATTTAGAAAAGGATCGAGTGTCCTGAAATTCCAAACAAAGAGAGACATGTCCTTATGGAGTGGTTATTACTGAGCAATGCTCTGAATGACTCACAATATTTTCATAGGATGCAAGTCATTCTCTGTTTTATCACAGACTCGTAGAGTAAGGGAAGGAAAGTGCATTTGACAACCCCCGTGTTGTTTCATGGATGACATGGATAGTGAGCTGGCAGTCAGATCTTGTGTAGAAAATACAAAGAAAAGATATGAGTTGTATTAACAGCAACTCTCCCATTTTCCCCCTTTTCAGGGGTTGCTGTTGATCTACACTTTAAAAGAATATATTTACTGAAATCTGTTTCAGACTTCGATATGGGTAAATATGGCTGGAAAAAGACCCAGCCTCTTATACACCCAGCCTCCGCAGCCCTAGCAAATAATCTCTTTCGATGGCAGGTCGAAGGCTGGTATTCGTGATCTGATGTAGAATTCATCTCTAGAGATCAGCTCTCTCATTCTGTTTCGCGTTTACCAATAAAAGAGGAACAATGCTTTCACAAAGCAAATTTCTCCCCACCCCCAACCACCACCCAGCAGTCCCTGTCCCGCCTGGGGACATGGCAGAGCCCAAGGGGAAGAGCTTTCTTGAAAACTTTCTTGTGCCTGGAACACGCAGTCTCACAGTTTATCCCTTCATGGTTTTCTTGCTGATTTTATGAAGTGCCAGGCATCACTGATGGTGTCGGACAGCTTTTTAAAATTGAGGTTATTTGTGTGAATGATATTTAAGAGTCGATGGGCAGAAGCTGGACTTCCTTCCACCCATTGCCCCCATCCCCACCCCCGCAACCCAAAACCCCTTCCTTACCAACCGGCTTGCCTTGGGTTGAGGCAGTTCTTTTTGGTGGGGACAGAGGACTATCAATCAGAAAGCGCCTCCGAGAGAAATAATGGTTGAGTGATTTTTAGAGCTTCCTGTTTCAGCAGCAAGCATTATAGACATAAACAGTGATCCGGCCAACGGCTGCACTGCTGCTCTGGTTCTAATAAATCAGTTTTGTATTTTCTTTTTTGTGCTGGTTGGCGAGGGGCAAGAGAGGGTGGAGAAGACTGGTTATGGAAGAACATATTCTAGTTCTCGTCTTTATTTTTAAAGAAAAATGACTTGTTGAAAGAGAGATGGCATACTGTCTGATGACTGTTTTCTTTCTGTTGGTGATTATAAAACACGTTGAGATCAGAGAGGGGATGTTTGTGAATAACTATGTACCGTCAGTATGGAGAGGTTACGTGGTTTTGAAGGATCTCTTGGACTTTCCGTCAGAGAGGTGTGTGTGTGCGTGTGCGTGTGTGTGTCCGTATTTCCATTGAGAAGATTTCCTGGACCAAATTGTCTCGGAGGACTAAATCCATGCTAATAACATCTCATCTGAAGCCCAAATAAAATAATTAATAGAAATTAACAAGTGAGCAGTGTGGATCTAACGAGCTGCTGGTGAATACTTTCAGAGGTGCCAGTTTTAATCAGCTCACTCTCAGGGTGCAGGGGAGGAACTGCCGCTCTTCAAGAGTTTTATATTTATAAACACGCATTAGTGGAGTTCAGGCAATGCCTGCCCTGCGTCACTGGTTCTGATGTGAGTTCTGAATTCACAGAGATGTACTTCAGTCCATGTTAAGAATGGAGCTTTCCCTGCATCCCCGCTGCTGGCGCTGATTTGGGATTCCAGCCCTTTCCACTCTCTGTGAGGCTCTCTGGGGTGCCCCATGTAGGAGCTCCATTTTGTGTCACTGAACTTCCTCCCAACAAGGGTTTCAGGTAGTTGAGGACCCATAAGTCGTAAAATGATCCTAACAACCTCCTCCGAGAGCCTCCTGGCCATCGTGCTGCAGGATTCAAAATGCGTTTCCTCTGATTTCCTTGGTGAGGAAGCATTCACGTAGGTAGAAGCCACTTAAACTGTATTTTTCTCAAAGATGTAAGTAAATTTCCTGTTGATTTTTCAGCATAGATTAGTCCTTGCTTTTACCTTAAGTTTTAAGAGCGTCATTAAGAATGTAGGGGCCGCGCCATCTGCTGGACTGCACCCTCCCCCAGCCTCCTGGTCCAAGGACACTCCTGGGTCTGGTGAATGGGAGGGCTGGCCGGCACCCCTTAAGGGTGGTATGTGGCCTTAACTGAGTCACCTTATGCAAACAAAGGAGACTTTCCTTGGCTCAAACAAAGGCAAGGCACAGGAACAGGGGCGTTTGAACACAGCTGGTGATCTGTAGGCTTATCACATCTCAGCAGACGCGGCAAGGAGGGCAAGGAGGGATGGGCCTGTTTGGAGGTAGAAACACTCCAGTTTGCTCCAGGCATTGGTTTTGGGTTTTTACAGATGTTTTATTCTTCATTCTATTTGAAACCATTGTATGGAGTACAGTCACTGTCTGCTTGCCTATCTATCTGTCTATAATCAATGAGGAAGAGTCTAAACGCCAATCATAATACAGCTTTGGCCTCTTTAAATGGTGTCCAGCACCTACAGCGCTGGGTCTTTCCAGATATTCCACCCTCACCATCCTATCTTATCTATTATCTGCTTATCAGTGTTGATGGTGGTCTTCCTCTGAGGTCCCCATCTGGGGTGGTTGGATCCCCAGAGGACGTCTGGCACTGTCGGTAGACATTTTTGGTTGTCACCACTGGGGTTGGGGGGTGCTCCTAGTACCTAGTGCGTAGAGAGCAGGGGTGCTGGTAAACATCCCACAGGGCACAGGGCAGCCCCACCCGTGCAAAATGTCAGTCCTGCCAAGACACCCCCAGGCTGGCCCCTCACTCATTCATGGTAAGTTGTAAAATGTCTCCTTTACCTCTCTTCCCTACCAGTTTCTGCCTCTCTACAAAATTTGTGAAAAACTTAGGTTGAAAAGTTTACACAGAATAAAAAATATAAAATTAGAAAGCATCACTGAATATCAAAATTTTTTTAAATATGAAAATATACCCGTGTTCTGTGTGCATCGAATCACACCACCTCCGAATCTCCCAGGTTGGGGATGTGTGGTGTCCGGAAGGAGAGGCTGAGGTGGGGTCAGCCTCTCCCGGCAGGAAAAGCTCTTCCTGGAGGACTCCCCCTTACAGCCACTCCCTCAGGAGTGTCACAGGCGTGCAGGTCCACAGGGACCGGCAGAAACAATTCGGGAGCTCTGCTGGCTTCTCTTTGCTGAGTGCCACCCCCACCCCCAGGTCTCAGTCTGGGGCCACAGATTCACCAATCCAGGAACTGGAATTGATGTGAGAGGACAATGACTTCGTTTTCTGAACTAAAAAGTGCTAAAAGCAAGGTCCTGGTATGCATGGCTGACCGACACCTTGCAGAAACCAAAAAGGACTCAGTTTGCATGCCTGGGGGAAATGCAAGGAAGGGGCAGGGACGGGATGCAAGCCCGATTTGATTTGCAGCCCTGGAGAGCCTGGTTGTCCGGCCAACATGCTAGGTTTGCAGGGACCACAGGCAGACAGAGGCTGGATTCTTCCCAAGCTGTCTCCCACCGGCCCCGACTTGCTGGTCTGCCATCATCTATTTTCCACATGGAGATTTAGGGAAAAATGGCTTGAAAGCAGTCTGAAAAAAGAGCCCTCTAAGTGTTCTCACTGCAGCAAGACAGTGTCCGCTGCAGGTGGAATTTCTTGAATACGTCTTTTTGTGACTGCCTACTCTGGCTATGTGTTTGTGGACCCTCACTCTGAACTCTCCTGCCCCTCTGCTTCCTGTAAGCTCCCCTCAGTAAAGCAACCAGCTCCCAGATTCGGCGTGAAGATCAGCTGTGGGTCTGATTGTTTGAGACTAGGAAGAGTTAACTACCCACACGGGTGTTCCTGGGTGGGATCTGAGCTGGGCTGCTCGGGGACCTAGACATGCCAGGGAGTGAAGGCCGCTGGGGAAAGGGCTCAGGAATGGCTGCGGCTTGAGCAGGTGAGACAAGCACTGGGGAAAGAACGAAGATGAGCCTGGAAGCCCCCCGGAGGTGGCCTTCCAAGAATTTTCAAAACCCAGGAGATCCTGCCCTTAACTAGCAAAGCACTGTGTGACATCATCTGTAACTAGACCAGTGCCTGATACGGAGCAGGGACGCATTAACTCTCTCCGGATGAGTAAAGAGCCCAGGATTCCTTTTGCTCCAGGCAGGAGAGCCCAGTGCTTAGCACGCGGACTTGAGTGGGCTCTCCGCCGGGAAGACAGCGCCTCACCCTGGGTGCGCTGACATTTAGCGCTGATGGTTCTTTGTTGTGGGGACTGTCCCCTGCATTGTTGGATGGTTAGCAGCACCTCTGGCCTCTGCCCCGTAGCCGGGAGCACTCCGCCTCCAGGTCACGGGTCCTGACAACAAGAAATGCCTGCTGACTTTGCCAAATGGGACGGGAGGTGGGGGGTGGGGGGGTGGGAGTGAACGCTGGTTGAGGACACTGGCTCAGAGCTGTGTGTCCTAGGCAAGTTACTTGATCTGTCTGAGCCCAGTTCAACCTTGGGCTGAAGGCAGCAGAATGCAGCAAGGATTATCTGAAATAAGACAGACTTTGGTGGTTATTACTTTTCACGGTAAGATCTGTTGCTGTGGCACTAACTCAGCAGAATAGCTAATGGCAACTCTGATTGCGTAACAGACGGTGCAACCGGGACCTGCTTTTTTGTTCGTCTAAATGCACGACTTTTCTGGGGGAGAACATCAACCCTTATCCTTATTCGTCGGGGCCGTAGAGCTAGCTGTCAGGTCACGAAAGGGTTATGCGTAGTGGGCACTGTGATTTTAGATCAGCGATGGAAGAGGCGAAATTAAATATGTACTGTAATTCGAGGCACTGTTTTTCATGGGAAAAGAAGTTCTCCCAACTTAGCCCTTCCAACTCTTTTGTCCAGACGTTTAATGGCATGCAAATATTTATGATTCATACATGCCCCTTTAATTCCCAATCGTATTTTAACAATAAACACTGCATTTTAACAATGAAGCAGAATAATCCCTTTGTCCTGTCCCCTGGCTGGCACCCCGCAGCATCACATTCTTCCTGCGTTGTAATTGCTGACTCCACCCAAGTGTAGGGCAGTTTTATAGTAGCGCTGCGGCAGCTCGCCTTGGACCTCACTTCAGGACACCCTGGCTCTTCCCCTGGAAGACATTTTAAAGTTGTATCTCAGCATTTCCAGAAACTGCAAGTGAACACTCGTGTGTGTTTTTCTTTTCTGGCCACATAGCAACGGGGAATTGATTAATCTGGCTGTTGGTTGGAGAGGTATCTTGCCTTCTGCCCTAATCCATGGGCTCTAGAGTCCACGGAAACCACTGTACCCCATCTCATATTCCTCTGACTCACAGTCACAGCACAGAAACATGCACATCTCTTGGTGACAATTTTGTGGGTCTTTGGAAGGTCGTGTGACAAAGGATGAAAAGCAGGCGGGCTTGCAGGACTCAGAGGTGCTGGCCTCAGTCTCCCCATCTGTACAATGGGTATGACAATGTGCATGTGCATCTTGAAAGGTTTTCAGGACGATTAGAATGAGATGATGCTTGTGTAGCAGGGCTTAGGAAGAAGGGCTCCGACTTACCTAGGCATTGTTCTTCCTTCTACAGGACAATTGCTGAGGGACGAGGGAAGAGAGAGAGCAGGAGTTAGCCCATATCCCACCAAGTCAGAAAGTTAGGAATGACGAGGAATTTATATGCCTTTATCCTCCTAGGAACCTTGTAAAATGAGAGTGTCTGAGACACAGCAGGAATTTTATAAATACTCATAAATGCATGAATTATAATGATCCCGGACATGAATTCATGAAATACATGAATAATAATTTGCCAGACACAGACCCTGTGATGCACTTTGTGTTCTCTGTTTTAATTGGTGAGTCTTTCTCACAGGCTTTGGACCCTGTTCAATCAGGGAAATATAGTGCCCATTGCTACTTTATTAGAACTGTCCGCCAACCCAGAGGGCATTTCATGAGGGTATGTCATTCATTCATTCATCAGACATGCATTGTGCACCTGCTATATACCAGGCACTGGGCTAGCATTGGAGATAAACAAATGCCAGCCCAAGAGAAGCCACAGCCTGCTGGGGCAGTGAGGGGCCCACAGTTAAGCAGGCGTCGCTGTTCTGAGTGGCCGTGGTGAAAGGACAAGTGTGACAGGAGCAAAAGCACCGCCAGGTACATAACATTTTAGGGGTCTTTCTGGACAACCTGTCAGCTCAGTTGAGACATTTTAGGGTGACCAGGAGGCTGTCCAGGTGAAGGCATCGGGAAGGGGGTCCAAGGAGAGAAAACAGGGTGGGGAGGAACACCTAGCCTGCCAACAGAGAGCTTGTAAGGGCTTTGACACCCATGCTGGGAATGTGATCTAGTCCCAGTGAAATGGGGGAGCGCCAGCAGGTTTAAGCAGGGAACTGGTATCACCAGATGCAAATGTAGGAAGATGCTAGGGTTGCAAATGGAGGGGGAGACGGGGCTTTTGGAGGGTGCTTGGAGCTTAGAGACTGGATCTGAGGTTGGCTGAATTCAGGGATGCTGGACCCGTGGACACGGAGGGTTCACCGTATACCTAGTTTGCAAACACCACCCTGTTTGGTAAATGTCGTGGTGTCTAGAAATCAGCTCCCACCAGGCCCTGCCTCCCACACCCTGCAGCTTTGCCTGGAGCTGCCCTCTTCCCGCTGGGCCTCCGCCCCGACCTGCCCTCTCCGCTTCCTGTGGCAGCGCTACCGGAGTAAAAAGGCTGCTGGGCAGACATGAGGACCTTGACGCTGTCTTCCCATCGAAATGCCTACTGCTCAGGCCTCTCTGCCGCAGCACCACGTGGCCTTGGGCTGTGAGCCCAAGCAGGTCAGGGCTAGGACTAGGCCAGCCCCAGGAGGTCACTTTGGTCACCTGTCCTGGGTGGCATTTAGCCTGATGGGTGGAAACTAGGGAATTTGGGTGCGCCAGTCAGAGGGCTCTCAGGATGGAAGTACCGGGCAGCAGGTGTGGCCTTGACATAAAGAGGCTGTGAATTCAGGGTATTGGAGGTGTTTGGGCTAAAAGGATGAAAACTTGGTTTCTTATTCGAGACACTCAGGAACTCAGATACCAAAAGGAAAAAGGAAGATCAGAAAGGGACCCTGACATCTGGGAAAGAAAGCGTGAAATTCCATGCACGCGACGTGGTTCCTTGGGGTTCAGTTAACACTCTCCATGAAGAGAAAGGCTTACCCATCCTTTCCTATAGCAAGGCTGAGCTCACGCCCGTGCTGCCAAAAAGGAGAACAGAGCTTTCCAAGTGAAATCAGACATCATAAAGAACCAGCTGTCAAGCTGAAAGTTTACAGGATAATTCATTGATCCATTTATCAAACTTTTTTTTATTGCCTTGAAACAGAAGATGCAAAGATTAATAAAGCACTGTCCCTGTCCTCAAACAACTCATTTTTATAGAACAGCTCCAGAGAAAATGCTTGGCATGTTTTTTTGTTTTGTTTGGTTTGGTTTTCTCTAAGTAAAACTTGTACTTTTCAAACACTCCATCATACCCATTGCATGCTGTTTTTTTTATGGCAAACTCAGTTCTGTATTGTAAGCATCTGACTTTTGATCAGCTTCAGGGGGTTGTCCTCATGCCAGTAGCTGGGGCCTTTCACCTGCATTTTGCCTGTGTGGACGCAGGTGCAATCAGACAAGGGTGTCTGTAAACACGGGCACTTTGCACACGAGTGGTCACACACTGACATCTTCACTTTGGTTCAATTCAGAGAAACTGGGAAATTCTGCACAGCTTGAAGAATCTGGACCCTATTTGGAAATCTCCAAATAAAAAATTATACAGCAACTTAGCACATGATTCAGCAATCCCACTCCTGGGCATATATCTGGAGGGAACTCTAATTCAAAAAGATAATGCACACAATGTTCGTAGGAGCACTATATACAATAGCCAAGACATGAAAACAACCTAAACGTCCATCAGCAGATGACTGGATAAAGAAGTTGTGGTATGTTTATACAGTGGAATACTACTCAGCCATAAAAAAGAATAAAATAATGCCATTTTCAACAACATGGGTGGACCTGGAGATCATCATTCTAAGGGAAGTAAGCCAGAAATAGAAAGAAAAATACCATATGATATCACTCATACGTGAAATCTAAAAAAAAAAAGACACTAATGAACTTATCTTCAAAACAGAAACAGACTCACAGACATAGTAAACAATCTTATGGTTACCGGGGAAAAGGAGGGAGAATGGATAAATTGGGAGTTCAAGATTTGCAAATATTAACTAGTATATGTAAAACAGATAAACAAGTTTCCTCTGCATGGCACAGGGAACTGTATTCAATATCTTGTAGTAACCTATAATGAAAAAGAATATGAAAACGAATATATGTATGTATATGTATGACTGAACAATATGCTGTACACCAGAAATAACTGACACATTGTAAACTTCCCATACTTCAATTAAAAAAAAAAAGAATTATACAGCCCTGCTGTGAAAAATCATGGTGTTTGGGTCAGAAAATGGATGAAGAACAAAAGCATGCATTTTGGCCACGAGGTTGTTTCAGTGGAAAAGTGAGCAACATAAATTAGAAATACTTTGTGCAAAATACTGCAAATTCAGATTTCTCCTGGAATCTGAGGGTTTGTTAATTTTAATTCTTAGTTACCTGCGATCAAAATTAGACCCAGCACGGACTATGTGGTAAGAGAAGAGGTCTTCCTGCAACATCTCACAATCTTTTGGGATTTCCAGAACTTGCAGAGAGCAAAACTTGAGCCTTCCCTGGCTTTCTTGGTTTTCAAAAGCTGTGTCTTATTTCTTCTTTGACTTTTCCTGTTTAAAGTGTGTGAGCAGAACCGGTTTCCCCACAAAGATGCACCAATGAGTGAAAAATATCACAATTGCATTTCCTAAGCTGTGTGACCCCCCAGCAGCAGACAAGCCTTCCCTTGCGTGACAAAGGGCAAGTTTCACATCCCACCGAAACTGGCCCAAAAAGGAGAAGATGACTCACGGGTCCAAATGTTCACCAAGGAGAATGACCAAAACAGAGCCCAGTGGCTAAGGAGCCAGTGCCGGCGGCTTGGCTACCCATGAACCAAACCTGGGGAGGGACAGGCATAGGAGGATGGAAGGAGGAGAGACTGCCCCTCAGACACCCATGGCCATGACGTTGTCGTGATGTGATGGGGCACTTATTCTGAAGATGTTATTCTGCTCGGGGGTGTGAAATGATCTCCAGTCTCCTTTTCACCTTCCTTTCCTCTCCCCACCCTTGCCCTGGGGAAGCAGTGCACCCGTTTGCAGCAATCCTGAGGTTTCACCACTTCCCAGATGTGGTGAGGAAGTGGGGTGTGTGCCCCGGGCCCTTGCGGAACTGCAGGGTCCAGCCGCGGCTTTATGAGACCACAGCCGGCTGGGCTGCCAGAGTTCACCAGCCCCGGTACCCCCGTAAACATGAGGCCTCAGAAAGCACAGACTTGGGGCTGCTGTCACTGCCTCGCCTTGGAGAGTGTGTTGTGGCAGCAAATGTCCAGGAAGACTGGCCCCGTGACCTTCTGCCCAACTAAATAAAGCAGCTAGTCTTCTGCACTGGCATTTGGATGAACACACTGGCGTCGAGGGGGACGACACATGCAGGGGGTGGGGGTGGAGGGAGCGGGGAGGGCAGCATTTGGCCTGGCTTGTTTATCAAGTGGATCAGCCAGTTGCAATTGTGCTTACAAAGGTCGCCAGCTGGCGGGACAGGAGTGAACTTGAACTTGAAGTTCAAGTTGAACTGTGCAGTTTCCCTGATGGAGCTCTAAGTTCCAGGCCACTGCCGGCCTGCTGCCCTCTGCACTCTCGGAGTGCTGGAATTCTAGAGAAGAGAGGATGAGCCTGGGGGTGCTCCATTGGCACCACCTGCGGGACACCAAGGCTCACCTCCGCTCCCACCGTCAGACCTCACCGCCCGTTTGCCACCAACCCTCCCTTCCTCACAGACTGCCCACCACTCTGGTCTTTGTGGAATCGTGTTTATCACATCTTTCATGATAATTAAACTGATGTTAGCTGATGCATTCTTTCATTTAACTTGCCTAACAACACTGTGAGATGGAAAGACAGTTATCGCTTCTGTTTCACAGGTGAAGAAGCTGAGGGCCCAGAGATGTTAAGTAACTTGCCTCAGGTCACACAGCTTACAAGTGGCAGAGCTGGGATTTGAACCCAGGCAGGTTGACTTGAGGGTCCATGCTGTTAACTAGCACCCCGCGCGTCTGCACTAACACGGGATTGTACAATCAAGTTCTTGTCTTTTGCTGCTTCCGGTCTTAAGTCAAGAGACGCCTTCATTCCTTCATTGTTTCTTTCCTCCTTCTTATTCAGTCCTAGTGTTGGTGCTTCTACATAGTACTCCTCCTGGACCCGACCATCAGCCAAAACTCAGGGTGCTGTTTAGGTGAAGTTCCTGAGAGCCGGAGAAGGAAGTTCTCAAGGGTGCCCTTTCCTTAGCTTCTTCCACTGTGAATCCCCCCGCAGGGCACCGGTGACCCTGCAGCTTGCCCCCGCCTTGGGAGCCCAGAGCTACAGCCTTTCAGCCGCACAGCCAGGGCCACCTGTGTGCTGGCCAAGGCCACTGCTTGTCTCCAAAGGGGCCAAATCCAGGGCTGCTGGGAGCCTTCTAGCCTCTCTGGGCAAGGACCCACTCAGGCTGCAAATGTAAACATCAGTTCTCTCTGCGGCAGCGCCACCACCTCCCAGCCCTGCGTTTGATCCAGAATTGCCGATGTCGGGGTGGTGGTGATTTAGCCCATAGGTCCTCCTTTGCTCTCCTGTTGCCTTGGTACTAGTCTGGCTACAGCCTGCTGAGAAAAACACTTGAGAGTCAGCCTTTTATTCTCCACACCCACACACTTAAAATACCAGGCCCATAGGTCATTTTAATGAGGGAATTTGGCTAATCACACGTGTGCTCTGGGTGCAGCTACCACGCCTGCAGGTGCTGGCAGAGGAGGGCTGTGTCTGGGCAGGGAAGAGCAGGGGCGGGGCGCGGGCGGGGCGGGGGCGGGGCGCAGGGGGCGGGGCTCCGAGGGTCTGCTGTGCCCACTGGCTGACCGTCCCCAGGTATGCACACCCGCGCCAGGTCTGCTCGGAAGAATACAGGGAAGTGGCAGGCAGAGTTTTCCTGAAGTGGAAAATGGCACACACACCTGTGAGCAAAATGTCATCACTTATTGCCTCTGTCTATGAGGTAATAAGCAGATGTCCTGCTGCTCAAAGCAGTAAACAAGAGCTCATTGTGCGGGAGGTGACCCGGAATACCTCCACCTTCGTGAGCCACGTGACTGTGGCCAAAATGCCCCACCTAGCTGTTTTTGCTGGACAGACACTTCTCGACTGCACAGAAAATAATAGAATTGTAATTACAAGCAACGATTTCACAAATATTCACTTTGGTTGAATTTCATTCCCAATTCAGGCCAGTCTGTGGTTAACCAGAGGGTGGCATTAAGTGCCAGGAGCCCACATTCAGCTTAGTAAGAAACTGCTTTTGAACTGTAACCCAGGCTTATAATTAGCTGTTGCGGACAGTTTGGGTACATGAGCCTCACCAGGACTATTCTCACTTTGGGGGGCAGTGGCAGAGCACAGAAAAGGTACCGTGAGTCTGGATTCCTGGTGCTGGTGCCACTGAGTTGGCAGGCAGAGATTTAGGACTTCATGACAATAATGTGAAGCACAAAGCTGAGAGATCTAGGTTTTCTATGTACCCGAGCTGTGTGACTTTGGACAAACCGCTCACCCTCTCTGAGCTTCAGCTTTGCTGCCTACTAACCAAGGACAAGAAAATCTATCTTGTTTATTTCATGAGAGTGTTTCAAGGACCAAATGAAATAGCATATGGGAAGGTGTTAAGTTGTCAGTTCTACACAGGCCTAAAAATGCCAACATTTTGAAGACAGTGATTCTTTGTTGTCATTTAGGAAATCAAGCATAGGATGGTTGTAGGAGGGCCGCCACAGAATTGGGACCATTTCAGTGGGTAAAACCCACAGGGGCCTGGAGAGCAGTTGTCACTTGTAGTGCTAAGACCAGAACTCTTTATGACATTTGGTGTTTGTACTGGGTTGAATAGTCCTCTTTCATATCCCTGGGTAGTCTCATGGTTAAAAAGTCACATCAATGAGTAACCTCAGAATGTGACCTTATTCAAAAATAGGGGCTTTGCAGATTTAATCAAGGTAAAGTCCTACTAGAAGAGGGTGAGCCCTAAATCCGACGACTGTTATCCTTGTAAGGAGAGGGCGATTCGGAGACAGAGGACACAGAGGGAAGGAGGCAGAGACTGGAGTGATGTTGCCACAAGTCGAAGAGTGCCAAGACTTGCTAGTAACCACCGGAAGCTGGGGCAAGGCCACATGGGGTTCTTCCCTGGAGGGAATGTGGCCTTGTCAACACCTCCATCTTGGACTTCTGGCCTCCAGAACTCTGAGACAATAAATTTCAGTTGTTTTAAGCCACCCAGTTTGTGGTAATTTGTTACAGCAGCCCTAGGAAGGAAATACAGTGTTTTCAGGGAATCTCTGAAATGCTGATGTTGCAGGCAGCAGAGGACATATGGGGCAGGTGCACGCCTACATGTGGAGTTGGGCACCGGGATTTTATCTCAGAAGGTAAAAACCAGAGTTAAAAGTGACATTGTATGTAGCCCAGGAACCCCCTCATTTTTCAGACAAGGAATCTGAAATCTGGAGAGGTCAGATATTTGTACAGGAAGCCAAATCTTCTAACTGTCTTGCAGGAAGAGCTGTGTCTGTCTGTCTTCTTTCCACACATGCACACACATGCATACCTTTGACTGCAGTGAACCAAGATACTCTTTTAATGGTTTTACTCATATTAACTCATTTAGCCTCTCCCTAAATTCTGTCAGGTAGGAAATGTTATATGTACCCATCTTCCAGGTAAGGACACTGAGGCACAGAGATGGCTGGTGACTTGCCAGAGGTCGGCTAGACAGAATTCAAACCCAGAGTACATTCTCTGCACCACCTAGCCAGGAAGCAATGCTTTTAAATAATAATATGTTTATATACTAATACTTTTATTATAAATTGTATATTTGTAAAACAACCTTTAAAAGTTATTAAAAGCATTGCATTAGACATAGGCGATGAAGACATGCCCACATTTCCTAAGTATGTATAAAATGCTTAGCTGGCAATCCATATACATATGTATGCTAACAATTGTAACTGAATCTCAGCCTGTTAGTTGCATATCATCAAGTCCATTTATTGACTGTAAATGTTATCTGGCCAGTCCCATGACTGCTTAGAATGACATCTGGCATTTCAAAATGATATTTAAAATCAACCAACAATTAGTATTTTTAAAATACAGAGAGAATAATTGTAATTTAGCCTATCCCCAACCTTAGGAATTCTATCTTTCCTAATCCTTGGAGGTACAACGTTAGAGAGGAAGGATGGAAATTTTCTTTTTCACTCTTTTTGCCCTGAGCTTATGAAAAGGGTGGACATGGCGGGGAGGACTGGAGAGCTGTCCATCTGCTCCTATGCTCCTGGGGTCTTGACCTGAAAGAAAACAAATCTGAATCTCTCCTGATCCTGTTTTATTAGGGACCAAACGAAAGCCACCTGCCTATGGGAAGTGGCACATCTAAAAAAGCAACGCAGGTGTACATTCCAGAACTGAAGCAAAACCAAACTCAAGAGAACATTGGAAAAACCAGTGACATGTACTGAAGGACTGCCACCTTTTCAGTTTGAGGGCTGGAAAGCAAGAATTCATTCTGAATTACCCAGCAGACAGATTCAGGCCCCTGCCTCACTCATCTTTGCTCTCTTTTGTGTTCCAACAGGGAAGAGCTTCACGTTGACCATCACCGTCTTCACAAACCCACCGCAAGTCGCCACCTACCACAGAGCCATCAAAATTACAGTGGATGGACCCCGAGAACCTCGAAGTAAGTGGGCCCCCCTCGGGGCTAGCACCCTCTCCGGGCTGGTACACTCCGGCACCAGGGACAATGTCTCAGAATCCTTGCGTTCGATAGGCATCACTCACATGTGGCTAAAAGCTCTGCCAGAGGGGAAAGTCAGGCCCCTGAAGGGAAAAAGAATTTTATTTTTGACATTCTCACTCCTCAAAGGTTGTCTCTGAGCACTAGGCTCTTTTCTTGAAGTATCCTCTTAGAAGGCAGAAGGAAATCAAGCTGACTCAAGTGCATGTTAGGATCATTTCGGGGCGGCGTGGGACTAAAGACCAAGTATGTGGTAAAGTACAGTGGAAGACTGGCCGGGTGCAGAAGTGGCCAAAAAAGTCTGGAGGGTCAGAGTGGACCACAAAGGGGCTGACTATCATCCATGCTGGCCTTTTATTAATCCGTTAAGGCCAAAGATGAAAACTGTGAAAATGACCCTTTTCTTTCTGTGGCACAGATCAAAATCTTATTACAGGATTGTTTAAAATAGAGAACGGGAGGGGAGAAGAGCGCCTGGGGAAAACCAGTAAATATAGAAAGAAGGTACCAAAAAAAGAGCTCCTGTGAGGAAAGCTTTTTTAAAAAAGGAGTGGGGTTGTTTAGTCTGCAGAAAAATGTCTTCACGGTGACTTAATGACTATCTTTGAGTAAACACCAGAGTAACACTCTTTTCCAGAACCACACCCTTCCCCGGGATGGAGGCTGGTTACTGCTCCCGATCTGTGGAGCTGACTGGAGCCCCCTCTCAGCACCTGCATGCCCCTTAGCCCGATCAGGCCCCTGGTGGAAAATTAAGGTTCTCTCTTCTCAAGGAGAAAGGGGGGCAGTTTCAAAACTAGGGCCTGCTACTCTGCCAGGAAACGGAGATGCAAGGATGTCAGGTCTTGAAATGAAGTGGTTAAGAATTTGGGTTCTGGGGCAAACAGGTAGTGTTCTGGTTCAAGCAATTCAGCCATTGGGGAAATATGGAGCCTTTCTGATCCTCAGTTTCCTTATCTGTAAAATGGGGATAATACTGAAAGAGAATGAACCCCAGAAATGCTAGCAATTCCCCATAGAGCCTCTCTGGCTGCTGTTCCCCCCGGGGCCAGTCCTCCAGGGGACCCTCCCATCAGGGTGGTGCTGAGGGGGGCTCTAGGGGCAGCTCTGGGTCGTGGCCCTCTACAGGTCATCCTGTGAGCACCGCAGCTTCCAGCAGTCTTTCCTACTGTCCTGGCCGCAGCCTCTTAGCCCCTTGATCACGTACAGAACCATCCTGGGTGCTGCCTCAGCTTTCCCAGTCCCCCGGAGTGGGCAGAGCTCCGCAGAGAACCACCACACCCACCTGGGACAGCCCTCCAGGACGTGTGTTTCATTCACCACTTCTTTGGTGCCGTTCACCTGCTCCGTGACTCCCATAATTTCTGACCTCATTTCCCCCTCACAGCTTTTTCTCTGAAAGCCCCAGGAGACGTTCTGGCCATGCCCAGACTCAGGAAACTCTGGGACTTGGTAGCATCCCCTGATTCCAATTCCAAGCAAACCACAGGCTCAGAATCACACAGTTACAACCAAACCCAACTTTGGAGGTTTCCAAAGGAGGAATGGGAAACTGAAGATTCCTAATGTCCCTGTATTCAACATAAAAGATGCCATGCAGGTGCCTTGGCACTGACAGAGGACCAAAGAGGACGCAGGCTCAGATTATAGCAGGCACGGGGGAAGGGACAGGCAGCCGTGAGGTGTGAGGAAATTGACCTTGACACTAATTAAACTTTGAGAAAGCCTCACTCAGGAGGCTGTAGAATCTCTATCTTTAAAAACAGAAGCAGGGAGATGGGGAGGGGCAAGACAGGGGTAGGGGATGATGAGGTCCAAACTACGATGTATGAAATAAATAAGATACAAAGATTATACAGCACAACACAGGGAAGATAGCCAGTATTTTATAATAACTATAAATGGAATCGAACCTTTAAAAATTACGAATCACTATGTTGCACACCTGAAACTTACATCATTTTGTATATCAACTATACCTCAATTTTTAAAACTTTTAAAAAAGAAAAATAGGAGCAAGAGCCATCTCTGGGACAGTTCTGGGACTTCCTGCCTGGAGGAAGCCGCTTGCACCACGTGACCCCTCGGGAGTCCTTCCTCTTCTGCTAGTCTTTCATGCATAAAAAAGGGCAGTTTGGGCCCCACTGCCAGTATTTCCTGTAACATTCAAAGTACTAACGAGGTGGGTGAGCTTCGGGAAACAAATGGCGGCTGCTCAGACTTTTAAGAACCGGCAGTCAGCAGGAAGAATGTGCAGTTGTGATGGCCTGCCTGTGTATATTGTTGACTCTGCTTCCTGCTGTTTTACAACTTAAGAAAAGCATCATTATTGAAAAGAGCCATTTGAGCAGACAGAAGGGGTTCACTCCGAAGAGGCACCCCATTTTTACAGAGTCTTTCCTGCCAAATGGAATTTGGGGTCTAGGGGAAAATTAAATTGATAATCAAATTAAATTAAATGAAATACATATAAATATGCTATAAAGAGACGTTAGAGGCCCAGGAGGACAGTCTTGATTTCACAAGAGACTTCGAGAACAAAGTCAAATGCACACAGTCTCCCAGGGTGAGTAGGTAACCCTGCCTTTTCCCTCTACAAAGCAAGGCAGGCCTTTTCCTGTGTGTGCTGTTTCCTTCTTATAACTTGAATGTCTTGATTCAAGGTGGGAACAGCTTCTTTTTGATAAAACTCTGCTTACAGTCACTTTTTTTTTAAGAGAAAGTTAAGAGAATTTCCACCCCCAGTTTGATTGAGATATAATTGACATGTAACATTGTGTCAGTTTAAGGATTGCAACATGATGATTTGATACATGTCTATGCTGTGAAATGAAGACTTCAGTAAGATTAGTTAACACATGCATCACATTATATAGTGACAATTTGTTTGGTGTGCTGAGAACTTTTAAGATCTACGCTATTAAGAATTTTCAAATATATAATACAGTATTGCTAACCATAGTCCATGCTGTACGTTACGTCCCCAGAACTTTTTCGTCTTATAACTGGAAGTTTGTACCCTTTTGACTCATTTCCCCCACCCCTAACCCCTGGCAACCACCAACCTACTTTCTATTTCTGTGAGTTTGGGGTTTCTTTTGTTTTTTTGTTTTTTTTAAGATTCCACGTATAAGTGAGATCATTTGGTATTTGTCTTTCCCTGTTGGCTTATTTCATTTAGCATAAAGCCCTCAAGGTCCATCCGTGTTGTTGCGAATGATAAATGGCAGGATTTCTTTTTTATGTCTGAGTAATATTCCAGTGTGCATATATGTATGTGTGTGTATCACAATTTCTTTATTCATCATCTGTAGATAGATATTTTGGCTGCTTCCATGTCTTGACTATTGTGAAAAATTCTTTCTAATGCAATTTTAAGAGTAGTCATTGCAAGTAAATCCGTATGCCCAGTGTCAACCCTGTGGATTCATAACACCTCCCAGGTCCCTCCTATCATGATTACAGTGCTGTGAATTCTGGGTGATTCTGGCAAAATCGTCCCAGCATCGCCAAGTTGAACAGTTTTGAAAAGTTTTCTTGTTTCCTGAAATTAAAGACTAGGAGAGCTGGAAGGGACCTGAGGGAGCCTTCTAGCCTAATTGCCTCATCCAGAAGGGAAAGCAGTCTCAGAGAAATGAAATGATCTGCCTAGGTTGGAAAGAAATAGTTGGTGATTGGGCCAAAATTAAAATGAGGAGCTCCTGATGCCTAACCCTGTACTCTTATCCATCTGTCCGTCTGTCTGTCCATGCAGTCACCTCTCCATCCACTCCATACCATCCACACATCATCTGTTCTAAACTCCCTGACCTAGCCTCCGTAGCCTCTTGTTTGAAATGAGGTGTTGGCTTCTGTGACTTCTCATGTTTGTCTCAGCTCTAAGATTGTCTCGAAAGGGCCAATGGCAGTGCCTGATTGCAGGCAGGAGCCTTCACCTTAAAGCATTTGTGTAAAAACCAGCAGGAGGACTTATCTCATTCCACCTGCCAGGCAGGTCATTAAGAAAAGGACAAAGAATTAAGGAACATGCCACAGCGAGTCTGCTGGCCAGGCCGATGGCATAACTCGATGTTTCCCAACCAATTTCCTGGTTTTCAGTGGTGAAATTGTAGCAAAAAGTGTATTCCAAAGAGAACTGAAAACGTTTTTCATTTTGGTTGGTTACCTACCCCTTTACAGTAACTGCCCTGCCACTTCATGAGTGAAAACTTATTTTTCCCCTATTCCGTGGGATGTTTTTTTTTACATCTCAGACCAAGGGAGAAATTATTAAGTGTTGAAAATACAATTGATTATGGAGGAAGAACAGCATCAGAAGGTATTTTTGACTGGGATCAGTTCCTGCAAGCAGCAGTGGGGGTCTGTTTTCAGTTTATAGGGGGAGATAAGCTTGTCAGTGTGTTAAGAGACAGTCTTCTCGTTAAGCATGAAAGACAGAGTGCAGGGATTTTTCAAGAAAAGGATGTTTGAGGGTTGTTTTTATGCATTTTTAAAAAACTATTTCAGGGGATCTAATGGAAAACTCTGGCTCTCAGCCCATGTGTCTGTAATATGATAATGCTGAGATACCAAAGCGTATTCTCTGCAGACATTTCACTAAATAATTTGAATGTGTGAATCAACTCGGCCATGGAGGCAGATATTTTGCTAAGAGGAGTTGAAGAGAGCCAGTAGTGGGGACCCTAACTGACCTGGTGGTGAGGTCGGGGAAGTTGTCCCAGTGGGGTGGGGACTGGGCAGTCATTCTGATGTCATGAGCCCTCACCTGGCTGGCCAGGTGTCTGTTACATCTGGAACACTGAGTAACCCAATTAAAAATTGAAAAGGTTCATAAAACCAATATTGGCCATTTCTGGGACAACTTTCTGCCCTCTGGTTAGTAACCGCTGTACCCACACTCTTGAGTTTCACAGTGACGGATAGCCAGGTGGAGCCGCTGCTTAAAATATTTGGAACATGCTGCTTTCTGGGGCACTAGCCTTCTTGCCTGCTAACCATGGGGAGTTATAGTTAAAAATAGGTCAACTGAGGCACTTAACTCCCCATCACTCACTTGCTTTGTTAAGGACTTTGTTGAGACTATGTCATACAAATAGAACTTTCTTCTATGATTTTGAAAGTAAATAGCAGATCTATAATATATATGTATATATAGAGAGAGAGGAAACAGGGTCTTTGTTTATGGCGAGCATGTTTCAAGTGAAAAAGAGGAATGGATGAAAGATGCCTGTAGACTTAGGATGATAACAGACCTAAAAGTATTTGAAATCAAATTTATCCAGAAACGTATGGGATGGACAGAAATGTTTACCCATTGCTCTGGTGATTAACTAATATACAGTTCTTTTTTCAAATGTTATTTTCTCTTAATAATCAAAACACCTAATAATAATAATAATACCTAACATTTAGCGCTAATTGTTTGCCTAGCACTGTTCAAGATGCTTCACATACGTTAATTGACATCATCTTTGCAAGATTCGGTAAGAAAATTGACACAAAGAGAAATCCGGTCCTTTGGCCAAGGTCACACAGTTAGCAAAGCCAGAACTGAAATGAGGCGGTCCAGACGTGGCAATCTACCCATGCCAGAGTCTGTTTTTAAAAACTACACCAGTAGCTACTTGAGTTTATTGTGCTGAAATTTCTGTTCAGAAATTTTTATTAGGAGAGTTTATCAATAAAATTCTGGTTCAAATACAGTTTTCTTCCAGAAAGCAGAGCCTCACAGCCTTGGTAGTTGTCATTTTTGTACCGATGGGATGGGATCAGCATTTTCCATGGGGCAGGGCTGCCGTGAAGCAGACTAGACACACCATCACACAGGCTGACTTCTGGTCCCATATCTGTCTCCAGGTCTCCTCATGGGCCTGGCATCAACAGGGACCTGAAACAGGGATGGTGCACAATGGAAACCTCCCCATCCAATGCAGGCACACAGGAAAAATGAGTAACGTGACAACAGTGACCACTAGGTGGATGGTCCAAGTCCCGTTCCCTCTTCAGCAAAGAGCTTCCTAGAGGGACCACGTGCACAGTGCACAGCCCACTAGAAGGATGCAAATCTGTGTCCTTCTTTGCTCTTGACTGGTTAGTGGAATGCCAGACGGTTGTCCAGATCCGTGATCTCAGGATTGTAGTTTTCAATCTACAGTCACTTTGTTCGCTGGAAAGTGCTTCAGGCAGTTACTCCAAATAATGACCGATGATCTGCTTAATCTCTCTTTCCTTGGATTCCTCAGATGTCGGATTGGGACTTCTTTCTAGATGAAATTGTTATTCCCCAAAAGAAAAGGAAATAATTCTTTCTTCCCTCTCACCCAAATGCAAACTAGGAGACAGAAGGCCCAACAGGTAGAATGTTCTACTTACGCATATCCCTTCTCCCCATTGTGAAAGGCAATTCAGTGCTAAGACGGACTTTCTGGGGTAACTGCCACTGGTCCTGTAGTTGCTCCTGTGATAAGCTCCCCAGCTATCTGATGACTTGGCAAAAGCAGTTTTGAAAGCAATAATAATCCTGCCTAAATGTTTCCAGTGGATATTAGGATGTCTTTCTGTTTATTATGCTTAGTAGCATCAAACTAGACCAAGAAGAATTCTGTATACATAAAGATTTCCTTGACCCTTGAGTTTTCAGTGGACTTAATCAGGCTAAGGTCTGAAAGGGTCCCTTGGACAAATGGG
Source organism: Vicugna pacos (assembly GCF_048564905.1). Taxonomy (NCBI): domain Eukaryota; kingdom Metazoa; phylum Chordata; class Mammalia; order Artiodactyla; family Camelidae; genus Vicugna; species Vicugna pacos. Next base: position 115,528,248 of record NC_132987.1, on the reverse strand, counting down.
GATGTAAGAGGATCCTGGAGGGAGTGAGCTTCTGCCCTGAGAAGCACTGATCACTCACCTTGGTAACTCAGACCCAGGTAGGCCTGCAACCTCTTAGTAACTAGCTCTTTCTTATAGAGAAGTCACTGAGATTTTTAGATGGCATTTGTATTGCTACAGAAAAGAAGAGAAAAAAGTTCCTCCCAGGTACCAATGAGAACCCAAAGAAGTGATCTGGGTACTTTCTCAGTCTAACCTAGGCGGTAGAGGGGAGAGAAGAAATATGTAATGAAACTTAAACCGTAACCTTGAGTATCTCTTTCCATCTGGACCATGGCAAGCCCACATCACTATTTAAATGCCACACCAGTGAAATCAAGATCTAAGCTAACATATCACAGTCCTTGTTAGAATTTAGTATGTGAGGTGCTAAAAGAAAAAAAAAATCCTGTCTGCATTTGGACTTCTGTTTCTTAATCTTCTAACATGTAAAAAGGTTTCTGGATCCTGACCTGGGGGACCTGGGTTTCATGCTGGCGCCACCAGGCCAGTGGGTGTGAACTTGGGCAATTATCTTAAGTACTTTCTCCTCACTTTCCCCTTCTGTCCAACCAGGCGATGGCACGAGATAATCTCTAAATTAGTTCCCACTGAATGGGTAACAAAATATCATCAGAAAAACAGAGCCATAGGCTTCCCACAAACAGCGCCCCTTAGAGGCTGACCCCCCGGACCTCCTTCCAGGGCAGCACCGTCCATCACATCAGACAAATCCATGTACACCCAGTCCTTTGTCAGGTATATTTTTGCTGTAAGTTTGTGAAATGGCTTTTATCATTTGGTGTTGAAATTATCTGGCTGTGAGTAACTCACTTAATTTCCTGTGGCCCTGAATTCCCTGCCATCAACATAGTGATCACCATCGGGCTGAATCCCTGTTTTGGCAGTTGCTGACTGTGTGGGTAACCGTACCTTGCGGGGGTGGAGGGGAGGGGTTGCTGGCCTGGCTGAGCCTCGATAAAACAGGGACAGTGGCTGTGCTAACCTCTTGGAGCAGGGAGCCTGAATGCAACAGCCTTGGTAGAACATTTTGAACCAATGCCTGGCACACAGTCGGTGTTCAGCAGATGGAGCAATTACTTGCCTTTAGTCTTGGAACCCTTTGGAAATGAGAAAACTCTAAACAAAAAAGATTTGTGATTCCTAAGCTTAAAAATTCATGAAGTTGCCATAATGTTTCATTTTTTTAGACATATAATTAAACATTTATAAATTTTGATTTTTTTTTTTTTGGTTTTCCTTTTGTATTTAGACACAGTGAAATATCTTTTCTGGCATTTTTATGGACCCTTAAAACAAAATGGGCACTGTTCCTAAATCCCTCATGGCTAAATGGGTTTGCCCCAAAGGTTGAACTTTGTGTAAAACTCAAGGAGAAGAATCCTGTCTGAGTAACATCAGAAGTGGGTATTTGAGGTCTAACATGTGGATGCTTTATGATATATGCACGACACAGCTTAGAAGAGGCTCTTCCACAGTGTTCTAGAAAACTGACATGAAATGTGCCAGAGTCTTTTGGGGTCTGAATTCTCCCACCAGACGAATGCAGCTCACCCCGGGGACGGGTGGTGCCTGGACCGGTTACAGCCAAGCTTTGCAGGCATAGGAAGCCTGCAAACTCAGCCACTCCCTGAGTTTCTTCTTCTTTCCTTTTTTCTTTCTTGCCCTGGCATTTTTTCTGGGGGGCTGGGGGGTTGTGTTTGGTAGGGCTTTCCTTCATTTCCCCAAAGACATTCAGTGGCACATTTCAAAGATACGGTGCACCCACTTTGCACATCGAAGACTCTTCTGGGCATGCGCCGTGCCTCGGTTTGCTGCCCGCGCACCTTCTGACCCGGTGGAGCAGCCTCTGACCTGGGATGGTTGGGGAGCGGCTCCGCTTAGGTCCAGGCTGCAATCTGGTTGCACTTTGGGAAGCACCTAAGCCATGGCGTGGGAGCTGCACGAGCAGGTGGACCCCATCGCTGTGCGCGCAGCTCTCCTGGAGCCGGGGTGGGCGCACAGCTTGCAGGTGGATTGCAGTTGGCCCAGAGCATTGTAACGCATCTGCTTCTAGGCACTGGGGTGGACTTACAGTTTTTTTCATTCATTAACCACTTTACATTTTTCATTTTTCAGAAAGACTCTTCTTTTTTTTTTTTCATAAAGACTCTTCTTGAGTTTTCACAAAGGCTTGGCTTTTTTCCTGTAAGCCATGCAGCTAGGAGAGGCATTAGTAAGAATTGGGTCCAGTGGGTCTGATAGAACTCCAATACCAAAACAAACAAACAAAGATGTTCAATTTAAGTAAATTAAATAAAACTACCCCCTTGCACTAGGTCTGTGTTTTAAGTCTGTTGAGCTAGCTTGCGATTTCTGTGTTCTCCATCCTTTCCATGTTCTTTTCCTTTATAAACAATTTGTTTTAAAGGTTTGCTTTTTTGCTATGAAAAGTTGGCAATAAGAAAGGGGTAAATTAGGTATAACCTGTTACTGAGCATTAGAGCTATGTTATCAGACACATCACAAAAACTGACTGGATGTGAAATACCTTTTACACCCTGTGAGTTACACGTAGTACATTTAGAGTGAGTTCTTTGTGCAGGTTATGCACTGTCACTGGGAAAATTCCCAGTAGCCAGTTGCCAAATAATCTGGCTATACGTTTGTAGATGAAAGCCAAAGTAAAAAAGAAAAAAAAAATTTAGGTACCCCAAAGCAAAATTCTTTTCCATTTGCCTTTTTAAAGGAACACAGTTGAATTAATCTGCCAACTCCCTAGACCCCAATAAAGTAAGTTAATGGCAATACATCACTTTGGTTCTGCCATGATTTGCATACACTCAGGTTCCATTAAAGCAAGTATTGACTAAAATCAGATTGTTATTGAACTTTCTTTCAAACATTTGAGATTCCATTTGTTTGTTTTTGTTTTTTGTTCACCATGGCTTAGAAGTCAGCTTTCTGGTCATTTGAGATCAAAAGTAAATATTTGAAATTAACTAAGCTCTTAGGAACTATATACATTTATGGCCCTTTTTGGATTTCTTCCTAGTATCACCTTATTATTACTTACCTCTGAAGTGGTTTTATGATATTTCAAATTCACTTGCTTTAAAGAGCTAAGGAGAAATACGCAGAGTCACAGCTTTTCATTCTCTGGCACTGCATACACAGTCCTGCCTCAGAAATGAAACAGAGAGCCCTGAGCCTCTGTGTGGAGTGAGGAGTAAGGGAGGAGTTTGGAGCTGGACCGACCTGGCCTCAGGTCTGATCCCCAATACTTACTAGCTGTGCGTCAGTTTCCCCATCTGTAGAATGGGCTTGTGACATCTGCCTTGCTGGGGAATGCGAGGATTGAATGAGACAGCCTGACAGGCAGACTGGAGTGGTGGTTGGCAGCCTGGCTAGAGAGCTGACTGCCTGATTCACCCTCACCTCTCCCCCGTGACCAGGTCAGCTTCCCCAAGCTCTGCCTCCTCAGGTGTAACACCACGAAAGTGATGTCCCTAGCTTGGGGATTCTTGTGCCAATTGAATAAAGTAGCACATAGGATGACAGCACGGTGCCTGGCGCAGCGGTGATCCTTAAATATTAGCTGTCATTATGAAACCACATGCCCTGGACACAGGTGGATCCCCTCCCTTCATCCCACAGCCCTTAACAGAGGAAGCAACTAGAATTCTGCCCAAGTGCGGGCCAAATATTTGTCATTGCCAAGGTTTTTTTTGTTTTTGTTTTTGTTTTTGTTTTTTAATTCTGGCAGATTGGGCTCTCATGATATAAAACAGTAAGGACTTTTCCCTCTTTTTCCTTCCACTCTACCTATTACTAACCACAAATACTGAATTACTGAACCAACGTCACCAATGTACTCCTCATTGGGACAAAACCAAGTTCACCATAATCCCCTGCTTCCTTGGGAAGAGGTGGTCTTTCCCAAAGACTATCAAATTGTACTCTTTTCTTAACTGACCGGAAGCCCCCGTGCTTGCTGTGTGAGCTGCTAAGACTCTTAGCATTTAGAAGCTTCCATTGAGTCATCTATATGATAGGGATAATTACATGAGCTCCCAGGCATAGGGTTGCTTTGGATGAACTGAGATAATAGCTATGAAGGTGCCTTGTAAACAGTGTATCAGATGATAGAAATATATAGATATGTAATTAGATAATAGAAAAATAATAATAGAAAAATGTATTGTTGTGTGTATTATGCAAAAATCTCAGGAATCTTAAATAATTACTGGTTTCTTGAAGGTACATTTCCTCTCATCCTGTCTTCCAGGATGGAGGAGAAGAAAACTAGAGAAAAAATAGAGGCATTTAAATCAACCCCGCTGTGAATCCAGACTTTTAGAAACTTTACCTTTTGCCATTAGACTATCTTAATATTTTCTTTGCCTACTATTACACACCCTTTAGGCATCTTGGAAACAAAAAAAAAGAGCAACCTCGATGGTTAAGAGAGCTGAGTTTTATTTTAAAATCTAATTCTCTTCCAAAAGCAAAGTGTTTTCCCTCTCCATCTCTGCTACGTCATTTTCTTTCGGTGAAAGACTTGGAAAAGTTGCAGAGATTACAGTGGCGGAGTCCTTATTCCTTTCCTTTTTTTTCCACCTGTGGCTTTTTATATATGCTGCTTGCCTAGATTTCTGGATTAGCTTCCAGGGAGGTGAAATATTACAACCTGGAGCCTTTGTGCCAGTTTCCCAGGTGGAGCCAAAACCTGCAGCTGCTCCGAGGTGAGAACCTTGCAGGGCCCTCAGGAACTTGTGCCCCATTCATTCACGGACACACTGCTGGAGGCAGGCTGGGAGGAGAAACTCGTTCTATTCCTTGGGTGATTCAGCTGGTCTCAAAATAAATATGTAGCCCAGCACAAGGAGAAAGAACTAGAAACTACTGAAATTTGAGTCTCGAGGGCTGGGCTGTTCTCGGAGCTGCTCCGTTGAGCTGTAAAAGGAATTCTGAGCCCCTGGCAAGGGAGTGGCAGCCACTGGCCTGGGACTCCAACATCCTGGCCTCTGCTGGCTCTGCAGATGTCAGCAGCCTGAATCTCTCTCTGAGCCTCAGTTTCCTCATCTGCAGAACAAGAGAGAGGATTTGATGGTTTCAGATCCTTATCAGTTTCTAAAAGTAAGACACTGTGTCTGTAGCAGGGATCACACCCTCTGCACATCATCTCACCCGGAGAAGGAGAGCTGGGTCTTGTCACCGGCCTGCCAGCCTGGGGAGACAGATCCCGGATCCAGAAGATGGGTGAGGGTCCAGTGAAGGAAGAGGGGCAGGGTGTAGCTACTCACACCCCAAGCAGGAAAATGAAGGAAATAAAGGTGCACCCAGAGCAACATGCCATAAGGAGAGGAAATCATCCTAACTAGATTTCCCATGACTTTGGCATCATTTAAAAAGAAATAAGAAAGTGAAAAAGAAAAAAAAAAGAAAAAGAAAAAGAAAAAAAAGTCAGCCATCCTTATACCCACAAAGTGCTCAATTGTGTAAGCCACAGAGTCCCAACATGGCCAACTTCCTGACGCTGGCCGGTCGGAGACCTCGGTGTTCACTCCTCAGCCAACTGAAAAAAGATAGTTTGAGTCCTGTTGACTTAATTGTTGGATGTCCCTGAGCCAGGCTGCCTCCCTCCCTTGCCTCCTTGCAGTATTATGGGCTGTTCTTCATTACCTGCCCTACCTATCTTCCCAATCTAGCCGCAAACAGCTTTGGTTGACCACACCACTTCCCTATTGAAAGTTAATACTGTTTGACTCATTCTGTGTTACCAACCTGCAGCCAAAGAAAACACGGTAGAGAATACCCGGCCTGTATGGAGTTGGGAAAGCGCTCAGAGGCCCTGCTTTCAAAATCCTATGCAGTAGCTTTACTATAGCTCCCTGCTGCAGCTGCGAAGAAAGTGAAGGAAGCAGAAGTGGTTAAGTGGGGGTGGGGGAGGGACTGGGAAGGGAGTGGGGGGGCCCCTCTGTGTAACCTGCGGTTCCTGAGGGCGCTCTCACTGAGGGGAGGGGATGCGTTCACACACCCGCGTGTTCCTACAGAAGAGGGGCTGTTTATGGAGTTCAAAGGAGGGAAAGTTCAAAACGTTGGTGCAAAAGGCAGTTCTCCAGTTGCCCTCCTAGCAGACTGGAGCTGGGCAGCAGGTCCCACCAGGCCAGCCTTCCAGATCCCAGGGGAGAGGCAGGGAGGGGGGAGCGCCTGTTGTTTTCAAACCCAGAAAAGATTTGGACGGGAGAATGGTGCCCGGGTTTTGGAGGGACGTATTGACAGCCTTTTTGTCCTTCACTCTCTAACTGGCTTAGGTGTGGTCACCAGGGTCATAGAATAAATAGAACTTTCCCTCCCAACATTAGCTGGCAAGCAGTGGAACCAGCGTTTTTCATCACTGTGCCATGGATGTCCCAGGCAAAAAGCCACTGCCCACTCAAGTAACTGATGGGGGAGGGAACACCCCCAAATGTTCCTTCTCAGCTGTGTGTTGGCAACAGTGGACAAAAGTCAGCCTGAGTGAGGCCAGCATCCCCCACACAACCTGCCAGCTTTTTCTCTGGATGGTGTGAGGTAGAGATGCCTGTTAAACACAGCTGCTGGTCGTGACTGGCTTTTCACTAGCCAGTGACCAGGAGCTGTGAGTGGCCAGGGGTCACTGTCCTGGTGCACCAGCCAGGGCCTGCTCGGCCATCTATTAAAGGGCTTTGGTTAGGACTTTGGCTGTCCCCTTGGTCTCCTGCTTCCACGAGGCCAGCCCAGAATTCAGCTGGCATTTGTGACATGACAGGAGGTGGGAATCAGATGCTGCCCACCCCGCCCCCTGCAGCCCTCCCCACCTGCCCCCGCCCCTGCTGCTGGGAGAGCCCAACAAGAGGGCTTTTAGGAACGGAAGGGAATTTTCCTTAACCTTTTTTGAACACACAGAGGAATAGAGACCATCCTACACGCTGTTGGATGTGTGTCCCAGAAGTCCAGCCCAAGAACGGGCGTTTATTCACTCATTCATTCATTCACCCAGCATTGACAGGGGCACCACCCCGAGGGCCTTCGGTTTACCACAGCCCTGTCTGAACAGGCTTGGGGCCTCTGACATTTCGGTGTGGTGTGTGCCAGTGCCGGGGGAGGGGAGGCCCGCCCAGAGGTCAGAAGGCCTGGGTAGAGAACGAGGATGCCCGGCCAGCATGAAGAAGCAGGTGGAGCCCACGGTCGCCTGGGATGGAGCTCTCCTTCCCCGCAGGGACCGCCTGTCCTCCCGGGCCCGGCCCTGCTGAGGGCCTGGACTCCAAAGCCAGTTCCAAGCTGCAGGGAGCAGTTCCTCACCACCCGCACCTTTCCAGAGTCACCTCCCATTCACAGAGCTGTCCTAGGGGCAGGAGCTGCCCGGCTAAATGAGCCCATATCACCAGCAGTTACCACTGTGGAGTTCTTTCTGATTCCTCTCTAATGGGGTGTCCTCGAGACAGTCCCTTCACTGAGGAAGAGCTGACAGTACTTGGAATTACAAGCTGCCAGGGGAGAAGGAATCTTAAAGTTGTGAGCTGTCTGCACCCCTCCACGGAGGTTGCCTCCGCCGCCCCCACAGAGGGCTACCTCCGGTCAAGGACAGAAGACAGCAGGCGGATCTCTGTCCTAAGCTGCAATTACCTCCCTAGTCACCAGACAGAAACCGGAGGTAACCCATGGCGACCGATGACTACAGACTCTGACTGCTCTGCTGTTAGGGAAGCCCAGGTCTCAAAAAGCTCATGCAAATGAGCTCAAAGTTCCACCGCCTGGAACTGCGAGCCTGGAACTTAAGGGAACTCGCTTTTGTTTCTGTTTGCTTCGCCCCGTGAATTCTGAGGGGATGGGTCAGGGAGGGATGGAGGGGGCGGGCCCCGTGTGGCCCTTTGGCCTAAAGCCTGTGGCCCCAGCTGGCTCCCCTTCCCACTTCTCTGTAGCTTTCTACACTTCTCCCTTCATGCTTTGCAATAGCAGCTACATTTTAGCCCAAGTGTTGAGGGACATGGGACACTTCCTGTGTGGGTGTGTGGGTGTGTGTGTTCTCCGAAAACACAAGGCAACTGTAGCGGTGCTTTGCTTCTGTGAAGGTGCTACACTCAGCCCCACATAAAAGGCCTTTCGTCCATTCTTTTTTGTGTTTTAGCATAATAAAAGAAAAAATAGAGGAGACAAGTTTTTACAGACTATTTAACTTTTAATGGGATAACTTTCCACGAAACTCTCCATATTCAAATATATGTTTCCCCACCAAGTAGTTTTTTTGAGCCCTCTACAGTAGCCCAGTGGGCACAGGCAGACAGAAAGGAGCATTAGTCAGTGCTATGGAGAAAACCAAAAGTAAACGCGAGGGATTGACCATGCTGGAGAGGGTTTGCAACTTAAACTAGGGTGTTCAGGAACTCCTCAGGGAGAAGATGAAAGTTAAGCAAAGACTTGAAAAATAGGAGAGATCTGGTCCACCAGTATCTGGGGAATGAATGTTCTGGGCAGAGGAAACAGCAAGTGCAAAGGCCCTGAGGCAGGCACCTGGGAACAATAGCAAGGTGGCTGGTGTGGCTGGAGCAAAGTAGGGAATTCAGACTGTCTGCTTTCTGGTTTCAGGCAGGGGGCATTCACCTTAGAATGCAGGCTTCGCAAAAATGCCAGCCTGACCTCTAAAATCACATGCTTTATACCGTGTGAGGGACCAACCACACGGCCGTGAAGACCCAGGAGAGGGAAGCCCCAAGCACAGGCAGACTCAGTTCCCTGTTGCCACCTGCAAGAGAACCAAAGCTCTTCTCAACCAAAGGCATCGATCACTATCCCTGTTGGTGATTCTCCTAGGGTAAAGCATCATGTCTGCAGAATCCCTAAGGATGTAGAAACTCGTCGCCTAGGAAGTGGTGGCATCCTAGTGGATTTTCCTACTAGCTCAGTGCGATTCAGAAGCAGCATGAGCAAGGGGAGCAGAAGCCCTGCACGGGGGCGTGGGTGAGGGGGGCTGGACAGTTGCACAGGTCGGGTAATGAGCATTAAACTTAGCCTTGCATTCCTCTCACCGCTGATAGGAAGTGGTAGACAGGGGGTCAGAAAGTATCATTATTTTCTAACCAATATGAGAAACCAGGAAATAGGATGCTGGATTAAGATTCAGCGGAGTGGGTTTCTTCCCCGCGGCAGCCCTTGACAACTCACCAGCAGGTTTTAAGGTGTGTTTACTGGCCTGCTGCCTCTGGATGCAGCCTTCGGGTGGTAACAGGGAAAGGGCAAGACCAGAATGGGGCGTCCCAGCCAGTGGGTACCAGGAAAGGCTCAGTGAAGGCTGGAGGAGAGACAGGAAACGATCTGCGCAAACTGATGTCCAAGGTCACTAACAACTAATCAAAAGACCAGGGATGAAGCAGTAGGAGGCAGAGGGAGAGTGAGTTCCCAGGCTGCCTTGTGCCAGGCTGCCAGCCACCAGCACGCAGAGAGGAGGGTGGGCTGGGTAGAATCCCAGATTCAGGATCGAGCCCTGAAGACCAATCTGATAGCTGGACTTGAGGCTGGCTCCCAAAGGCCAGGTCTCTGCCAGAAACAAAAGCAAGCAAACAAACAAAAAACGAAACCAAACCAAACCAAACCAAACCAAACCAAACCCTGAAGGTCCTCACGTCATCCGAAGTTGTTCCAGAAAGCCCCTGCTTAGTCGCCCGACAAGAACCGGTTGAATAGACTCGCTGCAGAGTAAGTGCTGTGAATGCTTTTAGAGCCCCTCAGAGTAATCCGTCTTAGTCCTTTAATTCCGGGCTTCCAGATAAGGAGGCTCAGTGATGAAGAGACTTGCTTTTGTCCGCAGGAGAGTTGGGTGGAAAAGCAGATTGGGGATGGAGCGTTAGTAACCTCCAGACTGGCAGCCCCACTCCCCGGGTGCCACGCTGTTTCTCTAGGGGAGGGGAGGATAATAGCGTTGGCGTTGGCACCCCACCCGTGTCGGGGCTCAGAGGTCTTGAGTGCCGCATCTCTGGAACCGACTAGTAGGTTCCCTCTTCTGCTGTTCCCCGAAGCCTTGCCTTAGTTGGCAGGGCAGAAGGCCCGTCCCACTTGAGAATTCTCGGTTCACCTTTCAGACCAGCCTGATTATTGCGACAGGGACTCACCTCAGTGATGGCGGGAGAGAGAGGGTCCCAACCCGCCTCTCTGCAGGCAGAGTTTTGGCGTTTTCAGCCACTCCGTATAGTACATTGAAGCATTTCAAAATGAAGAGGAAGACTGCAAAGCAGTTATCACCGAAACAAGGCCATCACTCAGTGTGCATGGACACTCGGTCTGAACACAGTTCTGGTATTTTTGGTGCTTTAACTTCCAGCCCACAGCCGATGGGAAGCGAGTTGCAAGCGCATGCGCAGTGGGGAGGGGTGCCCAGCGCTCACACGCCCACCCTCAGCATCCGGCCCGACCAGCTGCATCAGCATCACCTGCATCTTACTCTGAACTCTCTGGCCTCACCCCAGCCCCACCAAGCCAGAAGGTCCAGGAGATTCTGATGCCCGTGCGGGTGTGTGAGACACAGCTCTGCCAGGGGTCACACCGCGGTTCTGGCTCGCTTCTGTTCTAAAGACGAGCCAGAAACAGAAGTGGGGTTGCAAAGGCAGGCAGGGCAAGCCATGCAAGTGCTCAGTGTCCCTGTGATCAACAGCTAGTAACGCTGCACGCCTGTCCTCTGTGTCCACGTAGGATTCGCAGACGTTGGCATTTCTAGGGGCAGGAAGCAGGAGGTGGGAGGGGGTAGGCTCAGGGAGTAGGTGTGCTTTCAGACCTGCCCTCTTTTTCTGGCTGGCTGTGTGAGCTTGGGTAACTGACATCACTTCTCTGAGCTGCATTCCCCACACATCGGTTAAAACATGAGGGTAATTTCTCTGGCTCTTCTCCAGTTCGGAAGTACTCCAACCTTGTGCCGTCATGCAGCTTAACCATATGGGAGGAGACTGGGGAGAAAGTTAGGCTACCCACATTTCTGTAACATTGGACGATAATATCTACTCTAAATCCATGATATATTAACATATATAGCATATATTTATATCACATTATAGAGCGTTTATAATCTATACACAATATATATAGTACAGGAAAGTATTTCCCAACATGCGATTGGCCAGTGGAAGGAGAGGTTTGCAGTTAGAAGGTTTATTTCACCACCTGCAAGGTGCTTTGAGGAAGGACCACATTCATGTTCAATATCGTTGTTTTAAAGTCCTAATGACTTTAATGACCCTGGAACCCAAAGGTTAGAGTCTTATGTCAGGAAAAATGAGCTGTTCTCTACACACATCTGTTTCTTTTCCACAGTCCTAAAGAATAGCAAATCAAGGAAAGACATATCAATGTTTTTATATCTAAATCCATGTCATTAGTGTCAGACTGGCAAACATCTTTTGAAAAACATACATCCTTTTAGAGGAACCACAGTGTGATAGACAGACACAGAGCTGTACACACATATAAATAGACAGATACCTTTTTGGTCTTACCGTTTTGCATAGATTTTTCTCAACTGCTCGTCATGGCAGTGATTTGAGTATACAACTTTTCTAACTTTTCTGCTGAGGCGCTATCAAGAAAACTAGTAAACCCATATCAGAAACACACGCTAATGTGTTGACTATAGGAAAATTATTCTCTCTACTCAGAACTTTCCACAAAAAGGTGATACCTTAGCCTCACCTGTTTTCTCTGCTAGAAGATCATGTACAGACAGTCCCCGATTTAGGATGGTTCGACTTAAAATCTTTTGACTTTAAGATGGTGTGAAAGCGACATATATTCAGTAGAAACCATACTTCAAATTTTGAATTTTGTTCTTTTCGTGGACCAGGGATACGGGACATGATGCGTGCGGGATGCCACGCTATCTCAGGGGTCAGCAGCTGGTACACGTCCTGTGCCCACCGCTCTGCCTTTCACTTTCAGTGCGGTATTCAACACATTCCCTGAGATAGTCAACATTTGATTATAAAATCGGCTTTGTGTTCAATGATTTTACCCAACTGTAGGCTAACGTAAGTGTTCTGAGAACATTTAAGGTAGATGAGGCTGAGCTAGAATGTTCCGTAGGTTAGGTGTTTTAAATGCATTTTGAGCTTATGATATTTTTGATTTAGGATGGATCTGTCGGGACATATGGAGACTCGGTATTGTATTTCAGTTACTAACAGCCACAGATCAACAATGGTTTCTTGAAAAGGACACTTGAGTTGTCAACGAGACTTGCATACCTACTCAGTCTAGTTTTTACAGCAGAGAACTGAAAGCTGGTCTCATTATCCACCACAAAACCCTAATGTTCGGGGAGGCCCTGTGGGTACCCATTCTGGAAGATTTTAGGATGTATATCTTTGGAATGAAGAATAAAATTTAGCAGATGGGATTCGTTTATTTTTATTCTTTTTGTTTTCCTTTGGCTTTGTGTAGTTGTGTGTATATATGAAATTCTAATCAAGGACTTTTTCAAAAATGTGAAAACAGGGAGGGAAGGTAGAGCTCAAGTGGTAGAGCGTGTGCTTAGCACACACAAGGTCCTGGGTTCAATCCCCAGTGCCTCCTCTCAAAAAGGTAAATAAATAAGAAAACCTAATCACCTCCCCCTCAAAAAAACAAAAAATAAATTAAAAAAAATTTAAATGTGAAACTAGTAACAGAGAAGCATAATTTAGGATCCTTTTAAACTTTGCTGAAGAGTCAGTAAGTCATCCTAGTATGAAGCCTTGAGGCAGCCACTGTTTTCAGGAGCGCCGTGGAAGCATTCACTGTTGACGGCCAGCATGTTCAAAAGGCTGGGCAGCCCGCGTGGGTATGTCTGAGGCCACGTCACATCATTCCACCAGAGGGTTGATCCAGGGTTGAATTCCCTGTTGCCCTCGAAAGCCCAGTGCTCAGTAAGAAAGAAGAAAAGTGAATTTGATTGTAGACTTTTTCCATACTCTTGTATTTAAAATTCAGGGGGCAAATTGACATTTTAATTGCACAGATACAGGAAACTGAAGACATAAAGCACTCATTTTCCCTGGCTTGAAAGTTTGTATCGGAAGCTTCTATATTTCACACAGAATATTGCTCTTTGGCACGTGAAATCTGACGGTTTCAGAAAAAAAGACTTAGGTCTTCCTTTGATCTAACTTATAAATGCATCAGAACCACACCTTTAATATAATAATGCTTTTTATTTCCCCCTCATGCCTTGGTGTTAGGACTCTCTCGAGCACTCGCTGTGAGGAAGGGGCTCAAGGTTCCCTGTTAGGGCCATAACACTCTTACTGAGTCCCAGGATCACACATGGGGAGGGTGTGGAATGAACTCTCACCCCCTCCTCCGGCATTATACTCAGCCCTGCGACTCTCGGGGCTTAGGAAATAGCTTAGAGTGAAGAATTGTTTTCTCGGAGAGCTATGCCCAAACATTCCTGCTCAAGCAGACAGTCATCAGTTAATCTCTGTAAATGACTACGATTTTGGCAGGTGTCAGCTGGTGCAGAAATTGCTCACATGTTGAAACTATTTTTTTTTAAGCATAAGGCAATCAGAGGGTCTAATAAAAAAATAACCCTCACATTATGCCTGGCCACATAATGGCTTACCTGAAATGACTTATTCCTGTTTGGTTACTCGGTGGCACGTGGTCCCCAAGCTTGGTGGCTGAGGCAGACACAACTGAAGGCCCCTCTTCAAAGGCTGGCTGTGGACTCCAAAACACCGAATGCCATGTGTTCAGAATGATCTGGTACACATCATTCCCCGGGATCACCCACTGTCCTTGACACAGTGTTCTTAAAAAATGCCACCGGGTGCCCAAGGAATGTGAAGTCTTGAAATGGGTACAAAACCTGCCAGAAGCCTCCGCACCCTGATTTCGCCCACTGGCATTCTTTCTGAGGTGGTAGAACTTCCCTGACTCACTTTCCCTGCCTTCTCCTCTCCTTCTGGACTCCTAATGCCAGGCGCTAAGTCGTGGTAGGCACCGACGGGGCTGGATTACTACGCTTGGGGTGGCTTTTGAGTTGGAATTGTTGGCTTTTCTACAAGAAAACTTCAGATTTTTTCAGCCTGACCATCAGGAAGCCGAGAACAGGTCAGAGAGATAAGAGGAGGGAGGAGTCAAGGCAAGCTCCATCCAGAGACACCGAATGACTCCATGACGGACAGAAATAGAATGTTCTAGAAAAAGATGTTTTCGTACTTCTGAGGGAAAGGGATGACAGAGGTTGTTCCAGGACCTGGCCCCATGGCCTTTCGCCCATAAGGCCAGTGCTTAAAAATACTCAGCCGGTAAGAGGCCTCTCACACGTGTGCAGGGCCCGTATGACTCAGGCTGCCTGTGTTCAGACCGGTGCTGTGAGCTGCAGGGCTGAATCAGGGTCCAGATTTGCCTCGGTGACACATGAAAAGAGAGAGCGTTGCATTTGAACTACACAAATATTATGCTTAAGTACTTTTCCTCGTTTCAGAGCCAAGCAGGTCTTGTTCATGATAAAATCACTGCAGTAGAGTGGGTCCTTTTTCTGGTCTGGAATTTGAGACAGTGGCAGCTGTGCCAAGGGGCCCGGCAGCAGGAAGAGACGGCAAGCCACGGAGATTTGGAACCGTAACACAAGTTATAAAATTTAATTTGTATAATTGTAGCGATTGGGAGCTGGGCTAAAATGCACTGCTCCCACCCCCACTCCCACCCCGGGCAATCCTCTTTGTCACTGAGGAGTGGGTCTGGAGTGTGAAAGGGCACTTGAGTGTCACAGCAAGGAGGCTGCTTCTCCAGTCTTGTTTTGAGGCCACTTGACAATCGTGGGGGGTTGTGAAATTGGTCAGTGACTCCCTTGGAACCACGGGGGTGAGGCGGGAGCAGGAGGGCAGTCCTCTCTTAAAAGAGGAATGACTCGTTCGATCCTCCCCCACCGCAAACACATCTCCAAGGCTACATCAGCACATCAGAGCCTCAGCTCGGCTGGACAGGCCTGAGTCTCTGGTTTAAAGACATTTTGATGAAGGATTAAGGGAGGAAACAGGAGGCCCTTCCCGGGTGAATGACCTCTGCTCGCTGCATCCTGGGGACAGCGAGTTTGATGAGGACTGAGGCGAAGACACTTACTGTCCGTAGAGATGCCAAGGGGCCCCCCCTCCCCACCTCGGACTCCTTAGCCTCCTGGGGAAGCTTGTCCAGTCTCCTGGCAGCTCCCTCTGGGCTCCAGCGGGCCCAGCCTGCTGGGAATCTTGGACTGGACAAGGCTGAGGCTGCACCCCTTTGTTGGGGGTGGGGGCCGCATCTGGGGAAGTCGGCTTCAGGGAAGAAAGAATGCCCACGCCAAGTGTGCTAGGAGAGGAGAGGGAGAGGGGCCGAGGGGCTGCCTGTGCCCTGCAATTACCAGGAAATCTGACCTCCCCGGGGCTGTGGGTTTGCAGCCACACCTCACTTCCTGCTGGCAGGGGCACGCCTGCTAAGCTCCGGGGCCCGCTTTGCTGCCTCTGAAACCTGCCAGTGGTTGAGTGTGTGGTCAGGGGCAGCTGTGCTGATGCCAGCGGCCAGGCTCCTTTCCTAGCCGCCATAGCTTAGGCCACAGCATGTGGCCAAGTGCCAACAATTAATGTGCTCTCTGTCCCTCCCGCTGTCACCACCGCCACCAAGCCCTGTGTGCCCACTGCGTTCGCCCAGTGGAGATGGGGGCAGAGGGTTGGGGTGGGTGCCGGGGCCCAGACCAGGGAGTACCCAGTGGCCAGTGTGACCAAAGGGGCCCCGCCCCAGTCTGCTGTGGAGACAATGGCCCAAATTCCCAGCGGGAGCCGCCAAATGTATAAATCTCCAGCAGATCCTCATTGCGGGTGAGGGGAGAGGGAGGGGGAAGACGAGAAAGCCCGAATTTTAGAAAATCCACAATACATTTTCTGATCTCTTCCCTCCCTCCTTCCTTGCCTCCCCCTCCCCTCCCCACCTCCCTCCCCACACTAGGACATCGTCAGAAACTAGATGATCAGACCAAGCCCGGGAGCTTGTCCTTTTCCGAGCGGCTCAGTGAGTTGGAGCAGCTGCGGCGCACGGCCATGAGGGTCAGCCCACACCACCCAGCCCCCACACCCAACCCTCGGGCCTCCTTGAACCACTCCACTGCCTTTAACCCTCAGCCTCAGAGTCAGATGCAGGGTAAGTACCTGGATGGAGCCCACTTCCCGCCTCACCCTTGGGCAGAACCCACCCAGACCCATTGTGGCTTCTCCAAACTCAAAAAGGGTGGTCCCTGGACCAGCAGCTTGGGAGCTGGTTGACAGCAGGGTCTCCGGCCCGCCCCAGGCCTACTCACTTACTGAGTCAGATTTGCTTTGTAGCAAGATCCCCAGATTGAGAGGCACTGCTGCACAGGATACTGAGAGGATACGGACAGATAGAAATCACTACGTAGATAATATCTGGAATTTTTTAAGAGTTAGTTTTGGTTGTGCTATTTTCTCACTTGCTTGGCTTGAACACACACACACATACATCAAGCAAGGCGAAGGTCAGGATGTTTCCAGTTTTTACTGTCTACAAATTATTTGGGGGGGTTGTATTTAATACTTTTTTTTTAATATAAAGAAATAGTAGGGAGTGTCTGGATGCCATCACATCAAAGGTATTAACTGCAGCAAATAAATTTGCATTCAATAAAGAATGCAGGTTGCCCACCCCCCAACCATGGGGCTAACTGGCAATTGCAAAAACACTGTAAAATACAGTAATTGCATAAAACCCACTGTGCCAAATTAGATAATACACAGAGTTCATTTACACTGTGGAAAGCACTGACGTCAGTGATTATTTGCTCTGTGATACCATTTCAAATTTCCGAAATGCAGCCGTTTCCTCGGTGCCGTGCAGGACACAGCTGTGTATGACAGGGTCACAGTAAGATTCCTTTCTCAAAGGAGAAGCCTTGTTTAACTCAAAGGAAAAGATAAGGAACACATCTGGGGGAAAGGGCAGGTGGCCAGCGAGGGAAGTGCTCCTTGCCCTGCTGGGACAGCAGAAACGAGCTACCCCGAGCGTTTTCTTTGTTCGCGTTGGGTTGTGAGATGTGCAAGCATCCTAAATCCTCGAGCGTTCCCAGGCCAGTAGCTCTCTTTTGGGGTCAGCACATGTGGGGCTCTCGAAAGGCAGGCCCACTCTCTTCCTTGGAGCCCACGGCCCACGCCACTCTTTCTCATGTTTCTAGGGGAGGTTCTTTTATTTGAGTGGAAACTTTCCAAAGAAATCCTCCCCAAAAGATACTGTGCACACAGCTGCCAGGTGGCCTAGCTGTAGAGTCGCCCTTTTGTGGACAAGCAGAAACCTAAAGCTTGATTTTGGGGTCTGCATCTCACCTATGGTCTCATCTTAGGTGTCTTTAAGAAGAGGTCCCATGAAATCATTGGTTTCCTGGTGCTTCGTTATGCATACTTATTCAACATCTGCATATTGATTTTTAAAAATTCCAAACCACAAGTGTGTATGAGAAATTAGATCACATGGCACATTAAGTGAGAGAGCTGGGCTGGTGGGGGGTGGGGGGGAAATGATACTTTTCTTCTAAATAGAATAATATTCTCCAGGAGATGGCCGGATCTTGTGTTGAGGGCCATTTAGACTCATTTATGTCATCTTCAGGCCTCCATTTGTACCATCCAAGGGGAGACTTCTGTTTTCTGATTTTCTCATGGCGTAACTGACCATTTACACTACTGGGTCGATACAGGGACTTGTCTTTTTCTCCTGGTATCAGGACCAAACATTTTCAGCATTTTCAAAGGCAGTGGAAAATTCAGCCACACAGGGAGGGGCAAGTTGAAATCGTCACCATTAAATCGGCTTGCTTTCAGTTTTGCTGAGGAGTGAATCAGATCTGATTTCCCTCCTGATCAGATACACTGTCTTTACCAAAAAGAAAACGAGAAAACGGCGGGGTTGGGATTGGGGGGAGTATGGAGGTGTTGAATTCTTGTCCTCAGCCGTCAGCAGCTCCCGGGCGGGGGCACTGCTATGGACGGGCATTCCTCAGCTCTTTGGAATACTGTGCGCTTAGCAAAGTATCAGGTTTAACCCCCTTTCTTGTTCCTTTTAAAAACTTTTTACTTCTGCAACATCTAATTCTAAGTAATAATAACTTGCTTTTAGAGCGCCCCGGAGGCTTAGCTCTTATTTGAAAGAATGTGTTAACTATTTTGTGGATGTTCTTTCTTTCTGAAATACGATTTGCTGTTCAGGACTTGTAAAATTACAGGAACAAGTTTTAAACAATCAGTATCTGGGATATTTTCATGTAAAACTACTTTTCCTTCTTTCTTTCTTTTTTTCCTTAAGAAAATAGTTTTTTACCCTCGTCTTGGTTTGAGTAGACCCTTGGGATTTTTTTCCCTGAAATTAGAAAGTTAACAGGGATAACAGTAAAGTCTCTTTCAGCCAGAACCTTCATTTTGTTCTTCGCTGGTAGGAAAATGGTTATTTTCCCAGCTTAGCGCCAGAGCTTCTATATTATATTTAAGAAGATGCTTTTATATAAAAATTCAGCACGTGTTTATGGCTCTCTTTGAAATGGCAGCAGTAATTGGAAGAAAAATATCCCCAGAGTAGTCAGAGCAGTTTTACAGCGGTGCTGTATGGATGCATGGATGTTTTTAGTTCTGCGGAACTGTCAGCATTTGGGGCCTCAGAGAGATCGCGCGTTGATAGGCTGCTACGCCCTGTCTCGCTAGGACTCCATCGGCAGGGTCACGCCTGACCCTTTAACTCTGTCAGTACAAAATCACGGATATAGAGTAACCCCTCTATTTATCTAGAATCAGATGTGCTTGAGAATCACTCAAAATAGACATCTCAAATGATCTGAAGCAGGGTACAGATGGAAAAGGGGGCCAGGTTGCCATGCCACCAAACCACTGTTTATTTGTTGAGGTTTCAGCTATAAAAGGGCTGAGGTTAATTTCAACTTCCTATTTTACCAGGTCTTAAAACTGAATAGAAAGCCATTTTGTCATGGCTACACGTTTATGCAAGTCAGGACATCATCATGAACTTCTACAGCCGAGTTTCAAAATTCTTGTACACTCATGGAAAAAAAAAAAAGGACACATGTCCTTTTAAAAGATGGAGCAGGACAGAGTCTAGACAGACAGGGCGCTGCTGCCCATTAAACCACACCTCCCCTCAGAGGTGGCTTCAGGCAACCCAAACAAGTAATTTTAAGAATTTGACTCCTGATTTACCAAAAACGATGAACCACATTTAAGCTGCGTAACTCTCTCCTTTCTGGGAAAACGGAGATGGGGTGATATCTGCTGGTGCAGAAAACTGTCAAAACCAGAGAAACTAAGAGGCCAAGTCTTGTTCCTGTATGTGTTGCCGTCAACATCGAGGCGTAAGGTTTAACTCTTTAATTGGACCAGTTATGATATTTGGCCCAAGTCAGACCTTTCACAGACATTGTATTCTACATACAATCCTGTGGGCTGGTTTATAGACGGGGAACCCAAACCTCAGAAGTGGACAATTGCCCAGCATCTTCAAGACTGGAAGCAACAAACTTGGACTCAAATGCAGGCTTTTCTGGCTCTACAGCCAGAAAAGTGGTGGGTGGCAGGTTTTCCAGGGCTCCCGCTCTTGGGTTAGGGATCTGTTAGCCACAGGGCTGACCCAGCTTCAAGAAGGATCCCACTCGCCAAAGGGGAGACGGACGTAGTGCTGGGCTGGTCACTCACTCAGGGGTCCTGCATTGACTGTGATCTATTATCATTAGATGTTGATAATATAGTAACTTTCAGGCCAGACACTGTGGTGGGCACTTGAATAAATTCTCTCCTTTGGAGACACGTACATTTGTCTTTAAAGATGAGGAGAAAAGAAAAGTTAACTCAGAATGATGACTCTCTAAGCTTGAGTGAAGGAAGGCTGCGTGGGCAGGGAGCGGGCTTCCCAGCCCCTCTTGTTTATTTTCCTGGGGCAACTGCGCGGCTGTCCTGCAAGTAAGTCTCTTCTGTGGGGTGCACTGGGACCAGAGCCTTCTTAACCTCCAAACCCCGGAAACATCTGATCAACCTTCAGGAGCCTGGGTGCCTGGCTTTCAGACTTCCATGTAGCTGGAGGGGTCCTGACCTCTTAAGTCATCTGAGTTTTAGTGTTCCAAATGATTTTGTTTGATAGTGATTTATCCTACAAGTTACTCTGGAAAGGCTGTTTCCCGGAACTATTGTCTGTGTAGCTTTTTGAGGTAATGAATCGACTTTGTTTCTCGGCTGTACGAGGTTACTTTATCAGTTGGATTGACAAAAGGAAGAAAAAAAAAAACATGTTTTCACTTCTCTGTAGAAGGACAGATAAATCCCCTTTCCAGCCTTGGGAGTCAAATGTGAAAATGCATAGCATCTATTCCTCCCCTTTTCTCTTTCTGTCTCTCTCTCTGCTTCCTCTCTCTTCTAGCAAGTCTAGAAGTTCAGAAACGAAGTGGGGGAGGGAGCTGTTGGATTACCTTGGAGGTAGAGGCTACAGTCAGTCAAACACCAGACATCTCCTCTGTAAATCTACAAGTGGTCACTTAATGGTTACACAAAGCAAAATACTCAGGGTGCTTTAGAAACCAACTTGTAAGAGACGCTGTAAACGTGAAACGGGAGTGATCTGAAAATAACTCTTATCTGGGCGTAGTAGGGTTTGAGAGCCTTTCAAGGTCTACAGTATCAGAATCTGACACAGAAAACAGGCCTGAATCAGGTGTTCCCATGAACAAATAAAAATAAATGAAGGTAGGAAGGCAGGCAGGCAGGCAGAGAGGGAGGGAGGGAGAGAAGGAAGAAAGCGAAAGCAATGGAATGAAGGCAGCATGAAGCGCTCTCGGGCACTGGGTGTGGGCAGGCTGACCAGCACGAGGCTGCCTCCCGCCCCTTCCCACAAGCAGGCAGACAGCCTGCCAGCTAACAGGGCTGCTGACGCTCTCAAGGCAGGAGCTGAGACCTCAGTTACTGTTTCCTATGTTCTTGGCTGATGAGCTAGAAATTTCAGTAAAGTCTGAAAAGCTCACCCTAATGAATTGCATCGCAGACATTTCAAAACTGGGGATAAAGGATGGGGAGAAAGCTCAGTCTTCATTTTTTCCTTTAAAAAAGGGCCCCCAGGCCTTTGCTTCCCAGTCTGCCCGTGGCCTTTGTTGCTTGAGCCTGATGTGGCTGCTCGGTGTCGCTGCTCGGTGTCGCTGCCCGAGCTTCCCACCCGCACTGCCCAGCATTCCAAGCGGTGCTCAGAGTGGAGGCCCGCCTTACTTTTCCTCTGCGCTCTATTCAGGGACGGCACAGTCACCAACACAGAACTCCCTTGAACAGCACTGCTCGGATGCCTGAGATGTATTTACAAGCACCTCTCAGCTAAGTCCTTAATAAACCAGCCCTTCAAAGGAGCCGCCAACCTGGTGAGCTGTCAGCACTCTAGTAATCATAAACCACATTTTAGCGGGACTGCATTTTCAGACCAAATGTTTTCATGGATGTCGTTCAAGGTGATCAGACCATGTTTTCCAGAGCATGTTGTTAATGCCTTGTGGACATCTTTCCTAATTAGATGAATAAAGGTTCATTTCAGGGCTTGATCATAATGATAAAATATTCCTCCTGTGAACTGGATAGATTCTGAAATGTTCCCTTATTCTTGTAATCTATGGGCCAGCACACATTCACTCACACACACACACACACACACACACACACAAATGTTTTGTTCAGAAGAGTTAAGTTTTTAACAAAGCAGAGGTTGGAGCACTTATTTGGTATTGATGGTAAAACAGCAGGAGGGTTAAGCTGAAAATCTAATGGCTAAGAAAGATAGCAGAACCTCCGGGCTAAGAATGAGGGCTCAACAGACAAACCACCCTGGCCCAAAACTGTCCTCCACTGTGTATTACTATAGGACATTTTGGCAAGTGACTTAACCTCTTAAAGCCTCGGTTTCCCCATCTGCAAAATAGGAAAAATAATTCTACTTGGAGATCCTAGAACCATTGTGAAATGTGAGGCTGTGGGCGTTAGAGTGGGTAACATAACACTGAGTAACTGTTGGTAGCGAAGATCAGCAGCACCAAAGTGTATGAGTGTCCTGTGGCTGCTATAACAAATTAGCACAAGCCTGCTGGCATAAAACCACAGAAATTTATTCCTTCACAGTTCTTGAGGCAAGGAACCAAAATCAACATGCCACTCTCCCTCCCAAGATCCTAGGGAAGGGTCCCTTCTTGCCTCTTCCAACCTTTGGTGGCTCCTAGTCTCCCTTGGCTTGGGGCTGCATCACTCCAATCTCTGCTCCATCTTCATGTGGCCTTCTTCTCTGTGTCACCTCCTCCTCTGGCCCTTATAACGACACTCGTCATTGGATTTAAACCCCACTCAGATAAACTAGGGTGATATTATCTCGAGACCCTTCACTTAATCACACCTGCAAAAACCCTTTTTCCAAATCAGGTCACGTTCACAGTTCCAAGGGTTGGAACATGGACGTTACCTTTTGGAGGGCCACCATTACACCCTTTACACCCAGGTTGAAAGGACAGGGGGCATCCGCTGAGTCCAGAGGTAACTTTCCGTGGTCCATTTCCCCAGAACAGATACGATGGGCAGGTAGATATGAACTCTGTGTCTTATGCCTGAAAACCTGAATCACAACTTCCAGCTACTATCATTTCAGGCCGTCATTTGCTGGAACTCAGTCTCATGGTACTTTTACTTCGCAGCCAGGAGGATGTATGATTTTTTTTCTAGATGAGATCAGATATTTCTCAGTGTTTTCTGGAGCACCTATGCCGATGGAACCCAGGGCCCAAAAGTGATAGAGAAAGGGGGTCCTCCCTGTGTCACGGGAGAGAGAAAGAGCAGGAGAGAGGAGGCCTGGGTACCTCAAAAGCTCATGCCATCATGGCTGGGAGTCTGCATAGAACAGAAGATGACACGGAGACCACAGCCAGCCAGTTGGGATGGACTCAAGAATGTGACCACCTGGAACTCGGCAGAGCACTGTTGTTTTGAGCAAGCTGCCTTTTTTAAATGGCTTTATTGCGAGGCCCTGTTGACCAGAAACCCATTGCGAAAGGCTAGTCGCTTTGCACCTCTCATAATCTCCAATTTACAGATCACCCAAAGATAGCCTCTCACATTCGGATATTTAAAAAAGAGACTTGACTGCGGCCATAAAGTAGTATCAAAGTTTGCCAATGTCTGTACCAAGAGCGGAGCGAACAATAGACTGTGATACGGGGAAAAAAAGGTTCTGATGAGACAGCTCCTCGTAGTGTTTTTCTTCAGCCGTCGTTCTCCAGACCGAGCTGGGGTTCCTCATTTGCATTGTTTTTCCTCATATCATGGAACAGAAATGCAGGCCTGCGGTAATTTAGTTATTTTAGTGCTCTTTAAAATTCAACGTGTATGATTTAAATAATGCTGGGGAACTGTAATTACTTCTGCCTTTCCCTGCTTCCCTCCGGCCGGCAAAGCACCAGAACTCTACTTTTAAGGGAAAATGTACAAAGGCAGGAGGTTTTCTGGCCTCAACTGTCAAGAGCCACGTCCGTGTATATTTGTATCCTGTTTTCACATTTTACTTGCACAGCCTTAGCCCCACTTGAGCTTTCTTATTATTGAACAATTGCCTTCAAAGGGGCAGAACAGCCCAATTGTTATGGAGATTAAAGAGCTGGATTGCAAAACTCCTGTAAATAAAATCTTCACTGACAAACCCAGTTTCTGCCCATAGACTTTTCTTCCATAATCTCTTTCTGGCAGAACATTTTATGTTTTGATACTGGAGATTCAGTTACCAGCCTGTAAATAAAACAAAATAATAATAAGAAAAAAATAGTAGAGAACTCACCCTAAAAACAAACATTGGCCAATCATGTTTCTTTGGGCACTCCTGGTGATTGGTAGGGGGAGAAAAGGGAATGTATCACTTCTAACCCAGTTGGGTTTTGATTATCAGGCCATGGGAAGTCTTCAGATTGAGTGTTAGCTACTTTAGGCTCCCCCAGATGGCATGGAATATACCGCTTACTGTTTCAAAGAGAGAAGCATTTTTCAAGGGAAATCAGAACCACATCACCAAGCCCCTGAATGAGTCGTGGGTAGAAAAGACAATCATTTCCCCCAGACAAGGCTCAGGTGCCACACTCCTGGCGCCCCCGATGATCTCACACCACCCAACAGTCAAGCATAGGGTGTATCATTTCAAGATTGTGAAAAGCATCTTCCAACTGTAATCAGTAGCAAGAGTTAACTGTTTGTTTTGTAAAGGCGATTCTCCTTCTTCAGATGGAACCCCCCTCCCCTGCCACCCTGCTTTCCCACCTGGAGGGAATGTGGACAAAAGGGAGGAGGCGGCGGTGGGACACTCTGACCCAAGCATCTTATGTCACTTAACAGCTCATGAAACATGAGCTTTCAGACATACGCTGTCACGGACAGAAATAGTACTTGTTTCTGCACACCATCTTGGTCCTTTCACTGAAGGACCTCCATAAGTCAATGTCATCAGGTCTGGTTAATAAGATTTGAGCCACTGCAGTGGTGAGCTCAGCTCTTCTGGGAGCACAAAGGAGGATACGCTATGGTCCTTCAGCTGCAGCATTTGGGTGTGACCACACAGATGTTGTAAAATGCAGAGCATCCCTAGGGAAGGCATGTGAGTCAGGTCTCCAAGGAGCCTGGGTGAGTCAGCACTGCTCTGGGTGTCGGCAGCTCACTCAGTCGGGGCAGTGAAGTCTCCCGGATCCATAACTTGCTAGTTCCCGCTGCGGAAGACATCCTCTTCACCCTACAGCTTTAAGGGCCCCACCTGAGTCATTCCAGGGCCAGCTCAAGACCCAGAGAGCATATGCAGTGCTGACTGCTCCTTGCATCTTTGAAAGGGCTACACACATACACTTGCTTGGGCAGGGATGGAGGCAGGTTTAAAAGAACAGCTCGGAGTAAAGAGGAAGACATAATCTGACTAGTGATTGCACTTTTTGGAGTTGTAGGTCATACAAGGAAGCGAACGTGATTGTCTTATTAAGTCTCCTGGGGCTGTTGCACCGTTGTGGCCACTCACGCTCCATTAGTGCCTCTCTCTGTACGTATCAGATGGCAGATTATATAATGATAAAGTTATTAAAATATCTGTAAAAGTCAGCACAAGCTCAAGGGCTCGACTGGGCACTTCTGCCCGTTAAGTGGTTTATTTAGATCGTTCCTCTCGGGGTCTGTTAATCCTCATCCGTGCCTTGTTGTAAATTGCCCGCTATGTGGAACCACTGTGACTGCCTGAGTTTTAAGCCGTGCTTCTGGTGGTCTTCCAAAAGGGCTGGTATCTTAGGGGCGAGTGCAGAAGCTTTTGAGAGGTGCAGTTCTTTAGCCCCCAGGTTTGAAACAGCAGCCTGTGTCGGTGATTGGGTCGGTATCGGGGTTTTTATTGGAACCATCGCCACAGCAGGAGGATGAGGACACTCCCAGGCTGACACATTCACCAAAGGCAGTAACAAAATAATTATGACTCACGTTTCTAGAGTGACTGATATTGGTGGTTCATTTATTCCCCAACACTAGCCACCCGTGAGGCGTGGGGCATGGTCCTGAGGGTCCCGCCTGCTGTGCCCGCTCAGGTCCGGCAGCCACGTGAGCCCCAGTCCGTCCTCATGTAAGCCATTAACAAGGTGGTCCTGAGTCTAATAGGCTGTAATTCTGGATAGACAGCATGGCTCTCGGGGATTAAAGGTCTGCCTAACGTTCTCAGGAGGCCAGTAGGGATGTCCCAGAGCCCCCTACTCTGCTCCCTGATTAAAAGGCTCTTTTTTTTTTTTTTTCGGTAATATGTTTGCTGTGTGATCGGGCTTTCTGAGCCACCATATGTTGCTAAATGAGAGAAGTCATTGCCCAGACGTGGATCTGTTTAATGTGATTTTTCCACAAATTACAAAGCATGACTTTAAAATTGAATTTGTGCAAAATTACGGATGGCCAATTCAGGTGGAAGGGAGAGAAAATCTTGTTATTCTTATTCCAGAATCTCTTCCCGATTTCCTCATTTGATTCCTTCACGCCTTGGGGGAGGGCGGTTGGGGGAGATGCCTCAGAGGATCTATAAGGAATTTCCCTTATTTTTCAAACTTTCTCCCTGTCATTTGCGGGAGCGCACAGTGGCCTGCAGATACCAAAACAGAGTGCCAGTTCTTCTGTCCATCCATTCTGTCAGTCAGGATAGAGCTGTTCCTCCCACCTTCATCAGAAAGGACTCAGAAAAAACATGGGGGCCCCTAGAATGCACTTTATGAGAAAAGCAGAATCTAGATCCATAAATTAATGCTAAGATCCATGTGGATGTAGGTAATGGCAATTCAGATCCCAGGTTGGCCACTTCCCAATCATGTGACCTTGCAAGCATTACTTAAGTCCTCTGTGTCACTGTTCCCCATCTGTAAAATGGGCACAGTGATGGTGGTCCCTAACTCACCAGGGAATCATGAGGATTAAATGAGTTAATGCGCCCAAAGCCCTGGATGCCTGGTGTGCCGTCAGCACTGTGGGTATTTACTCCCCTCACCTCACGGCCTCGTCACCAGGACTGAGATTTATTGTTGTCAAGTGTTTAGCATAGAGCCCAGTACACTCTAAACACTCAATAAATGGTCAGTGTTATTCTTGGCTATTATTATTGCTGTCACTGTGATCTTGGCAGTGCATCAGCAGGGCGCTGCACGTCCGTCCTCCCTATGAGCCACACGGCCACCAGACTTACGAAGTTGAGAATGACCTTCAGCAGCCCTACTTCCCGAGAGTGATGGCAGCCCTGGGGTGGGCAGGGCGGAGGTGATTTCAGCGTGGTCTTCATTCAAGTTCGGTTTCCCCAGGTAAACTCTCACAGGAGAACACATAACTGCTGCTCCACTAGGTCAGATGGGAGTAGAAAACGGTCCCAGTTGAAAGGGGCCTTAAACATCATTCTCGAGGCCCTTTATTTCACTCATGAGACACCGGAGGCCCAGGGAGCATCTGTGATTAGCCCACTTCGATGACCTGAACTCCAAGTCCTGGGACTCCTGGTCCAGTGCCCATCCCATTGGCCTGCGGTGCCTCTGCCTCGGAGGGTGTGGCCGCAGCACGTAGCCTCTGCTGTCAGTACCGAATGCGCATTAGGACTGCGATCCTGCTCCGCTTCCGCTGTCTTTCTCGATGGATCCCCACGGCTGGATTCTGTGTCACCTGATTCTTTGTGCCTCCATCTTTTTTATGTCGAATTGCATACTGAAGGAGTAGGGGTTCTTTTCAAAGACAAGGATAGGATAGAAGGCCGATCTAAAGCCTGCCCTCTGTCCCCCTCAGCCCACCAGGCATCCCCAGCCCTGCTCCGGAGACAGGGGACAGCTGCAGGGAGGCTGACAGGACACTCCCTGACCACAGGGCCCACGCAGGCAGCAACCAGGGGTGACCCCTGACCTGTCCCCTTACTTGTATGAATCAGACACATTCAGAGAATGTGAATGGTCAGCCTCTGGCATTTTCAAGGAACCATCTACAAAAGGATTTCTTTGAACCGTGTTTCACCTTCCTGTGTGATTTTAAGTAAATAGCTCCCTGTGCCGATTCCGCCCACAAGCCTGGGCCTTGGAAGCCGGCTTGCGGCCTGGGCTGTGGGGCCAGAAGCAGGCCAGCAAACGTGTGGAGTGTGACAGACCGGGGCTGGAGCCGCAGCTGTGGGGACGTGGTGGGCACCTCTGGGAGGCCAGGCCTGGGTGGGCGAGGGGCTCCTGCTGAGTGACAGTTCCCCCGTCCCAGGTCTCCACTGCCACATCCATGCCATTTACCCCTGGGCGGTGCACAGTAGTGAGAGCAAGGGTTTCAGGCCAGACGTGTCGGTGAGTTCAGGGTCAAGGGCATGAATGGCCAGGCCAGAGCCACCCCAGGACTGTCACAGGACTCCCAGGAGCAGAGACAAAATGCCCTTCTCTTGGAGGCACTGCACTGATGGGTGGCTTCTGGCCTCCCTTCCTTGGCTGAGACTCTGTGACTCGGTAGTCACCTCTCCTAAATGCACCGTAATTCACAGTCTCCTGGAGAAATTAACGAATAGGGCAGAGCTGTCATCTCTGTCCTCGCCACCCATAGCGCATGGCTCTCGGTGTGTCCTAACCACCCTCTCAGGGGCTGGAGGGCCAGGCTTTGAGGATCAGACATTCCTAAGGAACAGGTGGTGGGGTGGGCAGTGAAGGGGAAGGCTGTGAGGTGGCCTTTTCTTGCTCTAAGAAACAGATCCATGCAGAAACATAGCATTCAGTGGGACTGCAAATTTTCTCCCAAGAGTTATCATTTCCTGACTTAGGCAGTTTTTACAGTGACTTTGAACTTCTGATCACTGGAGGTGGGTGAATCATAGATAGCTAGACCAGAATGAGATGACTGCCCCCTGGAAGCCCAGAGAGGTTCAGTGACTTGTTGAAGGTCACACAGACAGCGCCCGTCCTGGAGCGCTCAGCTTCTCTTGAACACACTCCTAGCATGTGGCAGAGCAGAGCGAAGCTGCCCGAGCAGTCCCTTCAAAAGAGCACTTATGAGGAAAAGGGGCCGTTGGAACAAGATAGGGCAAACACCCGTGTGCCTCTGCGCGCTGCTCCACCCAGTTTCTCATCTTTATATTACCAAAAAAAAAAAGTCTCAAGTAACCCAAACAGGCAGGGTCTGATCTGCAGACAGTCTGCAGGCATCCGCCCAAGAAACTGCCGGTCGGCTGGTCCATCCTCCTCTGATTTATGTTGTGTGTGTTAAGCCTAAAATTGTTGAAACCCTGGCTGGCTGCAGTGGTATTACTGGAGGGTTGGTGCATGTTTTCGGCTCACAGAGCTGGCTCCAGGACTGGAGGTGCTGGCCTGGAATCAAGTCCAATCTCACACCTGTCTGAGACAATGAGGGCCTTGTTAGACACATCCCAGTCCAGGCGGCACAGGCTGCTTAGTTTTCACATTCAGAACTGGGAGTGGGGGGAGCCTGGGGGCCGGGAGAAGCCAAGGCGAGCCTGGGACATGCTGGGGTCACCGCCTCCCTTGCCCTCTTCTTCCCCCCTCTTCACCCCCTCCCCCATTTTAAAAACCTTTCCTTATTTTGGGGAATCAAAAAAACAAATAAACAATTCCAACAGTAGCCTTCTTATGAAGGGGAATTTACTTCTGCAAAACAGGGAGCTTGAGGCCTGTTGGAGACTAAATTCAGTCATCACCAGGCTGAGCCAGGCGGTGGAGAAGCAGGGCGCAGAGGTAGGGGTGTAGCCCCCACCAGGGCTGATGCTTGAGCTCTTTCCACACCAATGGAGTTTTCTCTTCCTGGTTTTTCCTTCCTTTCGCAGGTCAGTGGCTGCAGCAGAAAGCAGAAGGGAACTGTCCTTAGCTCTGTATTCTCCACTGACAAGCTCGCTAACTTCCTGTCCCAGTTCAGCTCTCCTGTCCCTTGTCATCAACAGAGAGGACAGGGCTGGCCACTGGCACACAGGCCTGCAGAGACCCTGACTCCAGGCAGACACTGGGCAGGACCTCTTCTCCAGGTTGGTCCTCGTTGAGGCCAAGGGTTCTGAATGCTCATTATTCAGTCAAAGCCATCCTGAAATGACTTTCTTCTTATAGGGGCACACGATGTGGTGATCCATAGGATAGTTCAAAAAGGGGTTTCCCAGAGTCATAAAAACCACCCCATTCTACAAGACTTCCTAGCGGGGAGCCCACATAGGAGCACCTGGTGATCAGGTGCCAGTGAAGCTGTCACATCTTGGGGGCTCAGGTAGCCCAACCCCTCCCAGCCCCCTTCTCAACAGGCAAGGCTCTTAGCTGAGCTGGGAGGCGTCTGGGCACCAGTGGTCACTCCGTTCTGCCTGTTCTCCGACAAGAAAGGGGCAGCCCTCATTCTTCTCACCTACAAACAACTACGTAAGCCACAGTGTTTTCTTAGTGTAAATCCCTTTTAACTCAGCCTCCCTGGTATCTCTATGTAAATATCAGCCAACATCCCCGGCAGGACAAAAGCACAACTTTTTGGAGGCAGCAGTGAGGTGTATAAACAGCAACGAGTGGTAGAAAACCTGGGGACTTCTGGCTCCCCTCCAACCTCGGTTTGATTCCCTTCTCTGTCACCTTCAGTGTGACCTTGACAACACATGTGAAGACCCTGTTCAGTGGGAGGTGGCATCGCTGCTGAGAGTCTGGCCTTCAGGGAGGCCAGGATGGCGTTGCCAGGCTCTTCACCCCATCCCTGCAGCTCCTTAAGCCCATTCTGTCTAAACATGTCCCCTGCGGAGGAACGTGGCCAAAGATGCTGCCACATCTGATGGCCACAGAGGGCCTGGTCCAGAAACAAAAGATGCCTGCCCCATTGACCTCATAGCTCCTCCTCTACCCGAGGCCCTGCCTCTCTCTGGGCTGTGAGACGCTCCATTCCTCCCTGAGCCCAACTGTGCTCTGAAATGACCAGAAGGCAAGCAGCCTCAAGGGAGGCTGGAGCACCAGGGCTGGGAGCTGCCGTCTTACCTGCCGCCTCTCCTGGCCTCCAAACACCTGTGGCCAGCCCTGCCCATGCTGGTGGCTCACCCAGAAAGCCCCTACCCCTCACCCCCAACTTCCCCAACCCTGCCTCATCTCCTTCAGGACATCTTCATCCCCAGCAAGAACCAAACTGACCCGCTTCTCTCCTCCAGACCCACCTGTCAGGATCTCTCACTTTGCCTTCTCCCCTCCCCATCCGCTACCTTCCATTGTTACCAGAGGGGATGCAAGTTCGCTGCTTCTCTCACCGTCATGGGCTCCTGGGATCGAAGCCATGAGATTTCCCTCTGTGCTTGGAGATCATCAAAACTTTGAAACCCACCTGTGAGATGGTTCTCTGACAGTCAACATGGAACCCCCACCCACCTGCCCCTTTCCTCCCCGTGTGGAATCCTGGTGCTGAGAATGACAAGTTCTAGAAGTTCCAGGCGGGCAGGAACTCTCTGTCCCATATCTCCAGACCCCACGACCCTGGCCCAGATCTTCAGGGTTAGGGGTCTGTGGGAGTCATTGGAAGCATTTTCCCTGCTTTCAGGATTTGTAGGTTTTCATCCCAAGTTTAAAATTTCCTGCCCCAAATGACTTCCTTCCTCCCAGAGCACCAACTCGGGGCTTTAGCTTCTCGCTTTCTCTGCTTCCCAAGCCCAGCTGGGAACCTTGGGGACGGAGCCCAAATGGGCCTGCCCAGGTGAGAACACATCTACCCCTCCCCAGGCCCTTTCCCTCCCCTTTTGTGACAAAGAGGAAAATGAGAAGCCCCTACGATTCTTGATTTTCTGACCTCATTACCTTCTACAGCCTCTGTGAAAAGCCAGCGACCCCTTCGCCTTTGCTGTCCCTCTCCCCAGGCCAGACTTTCTTGTGTCTTCCTTCCCATCAGCCTGGCTTCTCAGACAGCTCACCTGAGGCTGTCATTCAAATACCTGAACCCAGGTTTACACGTATACTTATAGATTTGAACCCCAAAGACCATGTTGTTCGTCCACTACCTCTTTGTGACACCACTTGCCCCACCCGCTCCTCCGTATCTGCGTTCTGCCCCTCCTCCCGTGCCCAGGTGTCCCTGGATTGCCTCCTTCCAAGCCTGCCTCTGGGTTCCAGCACTTCTCACATCCATCCTTTCAGTTTCATTCTTTCTCCTGCCAGCCCTATCTGCCTCCCCAGCCCTAGTCACAGTCTTTTGCCCAGACTGACCCACTGACAGGCCTCAGGTCCCCCAAACACTGAAACATTTCACCACTGCCGTGACAGCGTCACCACGTGCCTGATAGGACTATGGAAGCCAAGGTAACCCCCTTTCCCCCGGACCCCTTCTTGTCGTCCAGTTTGCGTCTTCAGCTGCTGGATGAAGGACCGCCCCACCCTGTCTGTGTGGGCCCCTCTGGTCTCTGTCTGAAAGAAAGAACGCAACGTGGACCAGCAGAGGGAGGGCCATTGGCCGCCCCTCCTACCAGCCCTCCCCCTCACTTTCTTCATCTTCTCTCCCTCAGTCCCTCGGTCCAATCAAGGGGAAAGTGCTTCAGACGTGTTGTTGAGGCTGGTTTGCTATTTTTTTTAAAAGATGACAGGAAGTTCCTGTTTATTGGAAAGCTTGTTTGTTTCCAAGACGGTCCAGAGCCAAGCTGCTAGCTGTAGGACGGCTTCTCGCTGCCTTTTCTCGGGGTGGTACACAATACAAGAAAATAAACCAATGAGAGCGAGTCAGTGAGCACAAAGGGAGATGTTATAATAGGCTTTTGTTGGTACTTGCATTTTCTTGTTGGAAAACAGTAAAGACCCTGAGGTGCCGAGGTGCGGACAGAAGCCTGATGTTATCAGGCCCCTAGAAATCCTGCCTGGAGTCCAGTGGCAGGCAGGATCCAGAACTCAAAAAGACAGAGGCAACTGGTCTTGCTCAGTACAAACGGTGCTTTTAGTCTGTTGTAAACAGCCTGTGCCCCAGGGCTCAAATCCTTCAAAAGTTTGCCTAGGTAATTGCGTTTCACTGCCGTCTGGCATGTGCTCGTCTGTCTAATCTGGAGGTTCAGACAGCCAGGCCAAAGCTTGCGAGACTGCAGGGGAACGAGCCCATGAATTTAATCCACTTGAAAGACAGACTAATACAAGTGCAGCTAACTCATTATTTTAAGTGATGTGAGCAGGAGAGGGAATGGTGCTTTCCATAAAAGGGTTTAAAATCAGCACGTTGGTGGCAGCCACTCGGCAGTTCGAGGTTCTTAGAAGAGATGGCAGAGCTAGGGGCAGTGTGATCCTTGCTGCCTCTTTTCTGGAAGCCTGCCTCCCATGACCACCCCCGAAACACAGCCAGAGACCGGGGAGCGGGGAATGGTACCCTCCCTCCCTAATTTCGATTCGTGTTATTCATGAATTCACAGCAACAGTTACCAACTTTGATTTGTTATCTGGGGTTGCTGGGGCTCAGTTTCAGGATGGAAAGGAGACATAAGTGAAGTGAGGACCTCCCCGCCGGCCCCACAAAGCTCAGAATCCCAGAGCTGTGAACAGGAACAGGTGCCCCTCCCCAGCATCCAAAGGGCCCTGTGCATGGAGATTACTTTTTTTTTTTTGGAAGTTGAGACCAGTTTCTTCGTTTTGTCAGTATATGGTAACTGGGTTGGGGGAGGGGAGTAAATGATGTCAATCGGCATATAGTAAAGACAGCATTCTACAGACAACCAGAAGGCCTGTCTCTGCCCTGTCACGGACCTGCCGCGGGCAACAGAGGGGCTCTGTCCGAGGTGGGGCTGGTGCAGAGAGGCTCTGAGGCTGCTTTCTGCTCCATCATGCCACGGGATATTGGAATGAAACCTTAGAAATGTTGACAGCGATTTGCATCATTATCTAGTTACAGGTGACTCATGGCCGGGTGGCTCGGGAGACAAGTGCTAGCCTGTCCCTTCCCAGGTGGCAAAGCTGACGGTCAGCTCAGGAGTGATCTTGTTGGCCATTTACAACTGCGGCTCACCCAGGGCTTGGTACGCCAGCTCCAAGTCGGGGTGCCAGGCCGTGAGGCCGTGAGACCGCAGCCGTCCCCAGCCCTGGCGTGGGGACAGCGTTCTGACGGCAGACGGATGGCCTCCAGCCACCCCTGGGTTCCCAGAAAGGCTCCAGAAGGTGCCCACCACAGCCCATCTCCTCACACTGCTGTTTCGTCTGTACTTGGCCCAGGGGACAGTGCCACGTTAAATTTCTCTGAGTCTGGGGGCACCTCTGGAAGTCACATCATCTGGCTTTGTCATCCAGGTTTGAAATCGTGGTGGTGCAGGCCTACCCTGGGCTGGGTTTCCTAAGGCACCACTGGCATTTGGGGGCCATCCTGTGCACTGTGGGACGTTTAACAGCACCCCTGGCCTCCACCCACAAGAAGCCGGTAGGGCCCCCTCACCCCATAGGGTAGGAGGGGTGACAGCCACCACATCTCAGGTGTTGCCCAGTGTCCCCTGGAGGAGACTCTGCCCCTGTAGAGACCCACCTGGGAAATTCACAAGGGTTCAGTCGGTCCACACAGGATGTCGCCTTCTGCATGATGGCACCTGCTTGGGCCTCTCTCCCCAGCAGTAACTCACTGCTGACCCCTGACTTCTGGAGCCCTTGAGGGTCCCTGTTCGCCAAGGGTCATCCCTTTTGTTGAGCAAGAGTTTCGAGTTGTCTGCTCCCTCAAACTTGGCTTTTAATTTTTTTTTAAATCTTCATTTTAGTCCAAGTCACTAAAAACCTATCACTTCTCTGCTAAAGCCTTCCTTGACCTTGTAAATCAAAGCGGTTCTCTGGAGGGAGGTTTCCCACTGCTGGGCTCACAGTATCGTCTTTCTCAGGGTGACCTCATCTGTTAAAAGTATGAAGGTTGTATTTGAAATGCCATTTACTTTCTCTAAGTCAATAAATGAAGCTGTGGATCTTTAGATCATCAGAGGTCTGCTTATTACCAAGAGTTTTTGTGTGTGCACGCGCGTCAGTTTTTAAATTGAGATCTGTGTTGGAGTTGAAAAGAATTCCGGCAGATTCCCATTTGCCTTTCTGCATCAGAGTTTGGGGTGATATTCCTCTGCAAGCGGAGATTGCGCCTAGATGAATCTGACTTTATTAGTCTGTGTCCTTTGTTCCGAGCACCAGGGATGAGCTTATGAAAGCGCACGCAGCCCTTATCTTCAAAGGCCTCCTTGATGCAGCAAAGCTCCACCTCAGCAACCTGCTATTAATCCAGCGCAGCCCCAATTAGTTCACATCAAGGTCAGTTCTTTGGGGTGAGCTGCAGACTTGGGTGAGCAAATTCCTCTTGCGAGGACCTCACGGGGAGGCGGGGGAGACTGCGGGAGAGGCAGGCGGCAAAGAGGGAGCTGTCTGCGTCCACAGAGGAAACTGACAGCCATCCTCCCAGCTCACAGGCCAGAGACACCTGCTTATTCTAGCACGGGAACCTGCCACCGAGGGACAGGCAGTTTGACCTCTCCCCCTTCTCTGCCACTTGGATGGCTAATATCCGAGTAGTTGGCAATTTTCAAAAAACAAAGAGAAGCATAAGGGAGCCATTTCTTGGGGGCTCTTTACGTACGGAGGAGACTTGCATTTAAGTTGTATAGTAAACACTACTCCTTCAAACTTTTGCGTTCACAAGTGGAGCAGAGATGGTGGATCTGTGGGGCGTCCTGTTTTAGGCATGAAGCACGATGTTGAGCTCAAGGCTACCAGTCCTGCTGTCCCCAAGGCCACCAACAGAAAAGCTGGTGAACCCGTGAATCGCACTGTCTTCTGTCTCCGGCATGGAGGGTAAGGCCCCTCCTGATGTGAAGAGAACAGGCTGCCCTGATCTGTCATTACTTGGAGAATAGCAGAGTGGGAGGAGAGGAGGGTCAGGGGCCAGCTGGGACAGCAGTGCCCTTTAAGAGGGAGACATTCACTGTTCTGTGCATCCAGAGAGGTCCCCAGAGCTTCGTGGATATTCAGAGTGTTGGAGGCAAAGGGACGGCCAGGAACCGTACAATGCTGGCTGCTCCCACACAGCACGTGCTGGGTTTTCCTACTTCGGTTGAAAGGATGCTAGAGGGATGCAGATGGGTGATCCCTCAAGGGGACTGTCCGCCTGGTCCTGCTGCTGGGGATTCCAGGAGCCTGGCCTGATGTGTGGGAAACGAAAGTGAGTGTGGGGGGCAGGAAAGGAAAGCTGGGACAGGGCAGCGGGGACAGGTAGCACAGGCAGCACAGGAGAATGCTGAGGCAGCCGCTGCCTTGGCCAGCGAGCACGTGTGGAGAGGCGCCCCAGCTACTCCACTTCCCTGGTCAGGGTGTTCTTTAAGCTGGGAGCGTAGAACGGAAGCTCTTAAAGAAAGAGCACTTGCCATTGAACCTGCGTCCCAGCTCCGAACGTGAAGGACCACGTGTCCCCAATCCGCAGGACTCAGCTGTCGGATTTCTGTGCTGTGTCCAGTGGGTGGCTTCTGCAGTGTGGCCGTAGCGCTCCCTCTGAGGGAGGCTGGTGCTCAGTGGGAGGAAGGGCTTATATTTCATTTTCGAGGTCTGTGAATAGTGCGGCTGTAATGATGCCACACTGGTGGTGAAACATGTTCTCCCTGGTGAGGGGCTGCGGCATCTTGCACCTCAGACCTCTGGCTGGCCAAGGAAGGTCTCGTGTCTGGTCCTGGAGGCTCAGCAGGGCTGCGCCTCTCCTTCCCCCTCACGTGGAGCGCTGTCGGGCCTGGGTGGCACCCAGCGGGTCCTCTCTGGACCCAGGATCTTTGTCTGAAGGGACAGGGGAGAGAAGACTTGCCTCCTGGGAGCCAGGTACTGCACTAGTAAAGATGGGGTCAGGATCCCATTTCATCCTCGCCATAACCCCCCGCCCCCAACCTCAGAGGTGCGGAAACTCAGTCCCCGAGGGGACTGAGTGAGGGGCGAGCCGGGAACTCAGTCCTAATCTCTCAGACTCTCCAACCTGGCTGGGCCCTTGTCCAAGCCCTTTCTCCCCAAGGGACAGTTCAGGGACAAGGTTCCCAAAATCTGGAAATGTTTGGAGCCAACACAAACCAAAGGGTAGTCAGGCGTCTTCCTCTTCCAGCACTCCCTAGACCGTCCTGTATTACACTGTCTTTTCCCCATGGATATGAGTTCTTCTTCTGGTTTTATTAGAACGCCATGCTTCAGAGTTTGCTACTTAAAATGAGAGTGTCTGGCATAAAATCCAGTAAGGATGCATTAGGGCCCAGGTCACATGGGAGCACAAGACAACAGAGGCTGCCTGGGCGGGCTGCAAGCCGCTCTATACTCTGTGTGGAGCCTAGAGCCTGGAGCAAGGAAGTATGGTCGAATGGAGATGCAATATGACTTTAAAACAAGTTTAAAAAAATCTCAAAATAATAATCATCATAAAATACAGTTTGTCCAATGGTTCTAACTTTTTATAAAACCACAGAAGTGCTGAAGTAAAAAGCTTAGCACAGAGCTGGATGGGGTGACCTCTGAGGAAGCCAGGCTGCACAATGGCGCCTCAGGCACCTGCTGCGGACCAGATCCCCTTCTGAGCCAGCCTTAAGCGTGTTCTCCAATTCTGAAAGCTCAAGGGCAGGGTCGGTATCTTATGGCCCCCGAGGTCCCAATGACACCATCCTTTTTCTCTTGCCTGCTGCCACCCTGAGGCGTTTCAAGGACCCTGGCAAAGCCTTGGCCACGTTACTTAACATGATCTGCCTGGGGATGGCTGTGACTATCTATTCAGTCAGAGGGGTGGCTGCCGCCTCTCTGGGAAGTACGGCTGGGCTCCCCGCATCAGCGCATGGCCTTCCATGGCCAGTCTGGCCCTTGGCTTGGCTCTGACAGGCTCACGCCCTGGGCCACAGAACAAAGGTGCTCAAACTCCGCAGTCCTCTCTATAGCACATCCTGCCCTCGGTGGAATGTCCCTTCATAAAATCCCGCTGCTTCAGCCATAGGCGGGCCTGAGGGATGCTGTGCCTCCCCTGCTTACAGTCCCTGCTGTGAGGTGTCAGTAATTTGGCTCCTGTGAGTGTCTTTATTTCCATGTCGGGGGCTCAGTCCCAAGCTAGAAGCTGCCTGAGACTTCCCAGCCCTCGACAGGATGTCTCTGGCTCATCCTTTCAAGAACTAGCAGA
The DNA here is from genome assembly GCF_048564905.1 of Vicugna pacos. Lineage (NCBI taxonomy): Eukaryota > Metazoa > Chordata > Mammalia > Artiodactyla > Camelidae > Vicugna > Vicugna pacos. Next base: position 115,490,581 of record NC_132987.1, on the reverse strand, counting down.
GGGCAAGGGTGCTGGAGAGTGAGTAGCTGGCAGAGAGCCACCTTTACCCTCCATGTTTTCAGATTTTTGTTGGAGGAGACAGAAATGGAGGCATGGGCAGAAATAAGTAGGAAGGTCGTGGAATAACTTGAACATGCCGCATGGGGCTTGGCCTTACAGGAATTTATCCAGCCTGTCCGTAGAGTCGGTTCAGGCCTGGAAAATGTGTACGGAGGGCAGAGGTTCAGAAAGTGTGGGTGCAGAAAGTCTTTATGGGTAAGATGTCTGCAACCGATTAACAAAGTCCATGGAAAGAACCTGTCTGCAACGGGGGACAGATCAGAGACCAGGGTGCTTTCCTTTCCCTTGGAGCCACGATCCTTCCATCCCATATAAACTGAAGGCCACCCTCCCTCTGACTCGGGGGGAGGCAGTGCTGGCAGAGAATCAGAGGTGTTATCAACCCCCCCCACCGTCTTTTCTAGAAGCCAGTAACTTATCCCCAGACCCTGCCTTAGAGACAACCGTGCCTGAGTCCAGAGCCTTTTTCCAGACGCGGCTCAGACTGATCTGGCTGAAGGGAGAGGCCTCGTGGCCAGGGTTGGCCAGTTTCCCCTGGGAACTGTCTGGCAGCTCTAATGAGGAATGGCTCTTTGCATTTATAGAGCGCCTTTCATCTGTGGCTCTCAAAGCTGCTCCACAAACATTAATTAACTCTCACACCTGTGAGGCAGGTGAGTCTGGTTACCCCCATTTTTAGAGATGAGGGAACAGAGGTTTGAGAGGGAGAGGGCTGTGGCGAGCCACCAGGGTTGGGGGCGGCTCTGAGGTTAGGAACCAGCATTCCAGGTCCCCAGTGCCCCAACCGCAAAGGCAGGAGGCCTCCGCACGCCGGGCCCAGGGTACGGGTCCCCCAGGTGAGTGGTAGGGACATGGCCATACAGCCAGCTCCCTTCTGCCCTCCTGCAGGCATCCTGCCACCAGCAAGGCCCACCAGTCAGCTCTGAGGCTGGGATCCCTCAAAACCTCAAGGGCCTTTAAAACATACAGTCCCCAGCGTGGGGCCGGGTGCTTCCCTTCAAAGTAACTGCTGGGACCGCGAACGCATCTTAGCTGTACATGATAACCAAGATGTCTGCAGCCAGTGGAGACAAACGGTTGGCAACTACTGGAGCTCTTTCCCAACTGCTCTTTTTCCAGGAGCCGGAGCGGGTGGGAGCTGACTCGTGTTATTGGGGGATTTCACTGAGAGCAACACAGCCTAACCCGGTGTCTGCTGTGCCGCTGCGCTTGGACCGCACAGGCCGGAGGAACCGGCACCTCAGAAGGACAGTGGCACTTTCAGGGAGGTGCCTCTTTCCTCGCAGAGAATCACCCGGGCCCTGGGGCCGTGAAAGCTGCCATCATGAGGTTCTGAAGTTGGCACAAAGCATCTGGGGGCACCCCTTTTGTTTACAGGGGAGCCCAGATCATTTTCTCTGGGGTCCCAGACAGGGAGATGCAGCCACCCCCGGGGCTCGCCCTGACACATCGCCCTGGAGACTGACTCACATCTCTGAGTCCTGAGTCACATCCTGTTGTGTGTTCTGAGGCATCCAAGAGGGCATTACACCAGCTGCCCATGACTGAGGTGAACTTGGAGGGCACCCTGGGAACTGCCCTGCTGTCTTCCAAGCTGAAAGGGGGGGTGGAAATCCTCTAGGGAACAAACCAGAGCGGTTCCGACGGTTTATATGTTCACCACATAGGTTTGGCTCTTTTCAAAATAGACCCTGGGGCCCCACAGCATACAGAACTGTCTGGTCTTTGTTTTTAAATGGCTCTGGAAGGTGAATGAAAGGCCAGGTCTTTAAAGGTGTCAGCCAAACAGCCGAAGAAAGGGCATTCTAACTCTAACAAGCAGTGACACAGCCACGGCAACCTTCTCCTGGCCCTGGGGGAGGGAAGGTGTCCCCGCACGTGTGTGCTGCTGGGGACCCAGGTTCTAAGGGTGGGGGTTAAACAGCCCAGAGAGGTACATGCTCCGAGGAGACTCAGGAGGCATCTCTGGCCATCCTCTCCCACAGCCTGGCAGGAACATGAGGACAAAGTCGGGTGTTTTAAATTTCTCAAAGAACAGCTTTTGGTTTTGTTCATTTTCTGCCACTCTGTTGTATTCCATTTCTTTGATTTCTACTCTAATTTTTATTATTTCTTTTCTTCTGCTTGCTTTAGGTTTATTTTGCTCTTTTGTTCTCTAGTTTCCTAAGGTGGAAGCTTATTAATTCTGGATAGTTCATTTCTAACATACGCACTAGATGCTATAAATTTCCCTCTGAGCACTGCTTTTGCCCCATCCCACAAATTGTGATGTTGGATTTTCATTCAGTTCAGAATACATTTTAATATCTCCGGGGACTTCTTATTTGACCTATGGGTTATTTAAAAATGTGTTGTTGAAGCTTCAAATATTTAGGGATTTTCCAGCTATCTTCCTGTTATTGATTGTTTAATTTAAACAATTGTGGCCTGAGAATATACTTGGTATGATTTCTGCTCTTTTAAACTTGTTATGGTGCGTTTGATGGTCTTGGTGAATGTTCCCTGTGAGCCTGAGAATGTGTACTCTGCTGCTGTTGGATGCAATTTTCCAAAGATGTTCATGAAATCAAGTTGGCTGGTGGTACAGTTCAGATCAGTGATGCCCTAATTCTCTGCCTTATTGATGTATCAGTTACTGAAAGAGGGCTGTGAAGTCTTCAGCTGTAACAGAGTATTTTTCTCTTTCTCCCTGCAGTCCTATCTGTGCCGGTTTTTTGACACTGCTGGTAGATGCACACATATTAAGGACTGTTACGTCTTAGAGCACTAACTCCTTTTTCATCATGTAATTCCCTTGTTATCTTTGATATTTCTCCTTCTTCTCAAGTCCGTTTTGTATAAAATTAATACAGCTACTCTGGCTTTCTTTTGACTAGTGTTAGCCCGGTCTTTATCCCTTTACTTTTAACCTGAGTCTTTGTCTTTAAAGTAGGTTCCTTGTAGACAACATATAGTTGAGTCTTGTTTTTAATTCACTCTGACAATCTCTGTCTTTTAGTTGGTGCATTTATTAGATTATTCAAATTTAAAGTGATTATTGATGTAGTTGTTCTTTTTTTCTCTCCTTTTTTTCTGCCTTCTCGGGTTTTAACTGAGCATTTTATATAATTCTATTCCACTTTATCTCCTCTCTTAGCGTATCAACTATACTTAAAAAAAAATGTTTTCTGTGTTGTCCTGGAGTTTGCAAAATACATGTGTAAGGAATGTAAGTCATGGTCAGATAACGAGATCACTTCTCCCCCGCCATTTGTCACTACTCTCAGCTCATCTCACTTAATCCATATCTTAACAACTACCCGATACATTACTTTTATCACTCTAAACACAGTTATCTTTTGGATCAATTAAGAATAGGAAAAGTAGGACTTTATTTCACCTTCACTTATTCTTTCTATGATGCTCTTCTTTTCTTTATGCAGATCCAAGTTTCTGACCTATATTATTTTCCTTTCCTCTAAAGAATTTTTTTTTAAACATTTCCTGCAGGGCAGGTCTGTTGGATAAATTAGTTCAGTTTTTGTTTGTCAAAGAATGGCTTTATTTCTTCTTCACCTTTGAAGGATAATTTTGCTGAATACAGACTCCTAGGTTGGTAGCTTTTTTCTTTCAACACTTTAAATGTTTCCCATACTCAAGTTTTCCTTGCATGGTTTCTGAAGAGTAGTCTGGTCATTCTTATCCTTGTTTCTTTCTGGGTAAAGTGTCTCCTCCTACCTTTCCTTTCTGGTTTCTTCCAAGATGTTCCCTTTGTCTTCAGGTTTTCTGCAGTTTCAATATGAATATGCCTTGGTGTAGAATATTTGGTATTTATCTTGCTTGGTGTGCCCTGAGATTCCTGGATCTGTGGTTTGATGTCCGTCATTAATTTTGGCAAGTTCTCAGCCATTAATACTTCAAATAGTTCTTCCACTCTGTTTTCCCTTCCTTTTCCTTCTGGTATTTCTACTACACATATATTACACCTTTTAAAATTGTCCCAAAGTGTGTAGATGTTCTGATTTTTGTTTTCCTTTTTTTTTTTCCTCTTTACCTGATAGTTTTGGAGGTTTCTACTGACGTATTTGCAAGCTTGCCGATTCTTTCCTCAGCCATGTCTGGTCTGTTGGTGGGCTCATCAGAGGCATTTCTCATTTCTCATTTCTGTTAGTGTTTTTATTTCTAGACTTTCCTTTTGAGTCTTAGAGTCTCTACCTCCCGACTGACATTACCCATCTGTTCTTGCACACTGTCTTCTTTTTCCATCACAGCCCTTAACATGCTAACCAGTTAGACTCCCTGTCTAGTAACTCCAAAATCTACATCATATCTGAGTCTGGTCCTGTTGCTTGTTTTGTCTCTTCAGACTGTTTTTTTCTTGCCTTCTCTCATGCCTTGTTTCTGACTTGGAAACCGGGTATGATGCGTCAGGTAATAGGAACTGAGGTGAATCAGCCTTTGGTGTGAGATTTTACATTCGTCTAGCTAGGCGGTGGGCTGGGTTTAGTGCTTGCTGTAGCTGTATGTGCCAGAGGCCTCAAATTCCTCTAACGTCCTTGTTCTTGTCTCCGTTTCTGTCTCGGGCTTTCCTAAGACCCCTTCCTTAAATGGTCTGTCTTGCAGCTCCTTCAGCTGTAACCCACTGGGTTTATACTGGATCCCACGAGGACCTGGAGGAGCTCCTAAATGAAAACCCAAGGAGAGTGGCCCCACCCCGCCCCCATACCTACAGACACAGCTTCAGCCCCCAGGAGTTTCTTACTGTCACACTAGCCTATACTCAGCCTCCAACAATTTGCCAAAGTTACCACTGAAGTGTTGCTACCGGTTTACGGCTCCAGTGGCTTCTGTTCCCAGTAAGCGCACCTCAGCACAATTTTCCATATTCACCAGCCTCTCAAGATTTCTGGGTGGCAATTTGCCCTGCAACCTCAATTCTCTAACAGATCCAAGAAAACTTGTGGATTATCAGTTTTTTTTTTTTTCCTTGTTGTAAAGAGAGGAGTGATGACTCCTAAGCTCTTGACATTTTGGAGCTGAAACTGGAAGCAGCACAACATTTTGACTTGAATTATTTGATAAGGTTTTTTTTTTGTTTTGTTTTGTTTTGTTTTTACTTTGGAGACATTTTGATATTGCTGCATCAAAAGGTAAAAGCACTCTACTCTCTTATCAAGTGATAAATGCCATGGAATCCTCTGAGCTCATCACTAGCCTCAATGCCCCCTTGCCCCTAAACCCCCCTCTTTGACTTCACTTCAAATGGAAAGGAGTGGGGCTCAAGATGGGGGGGGGGGCTCTGTCTTATCCATTACTTGATGGATCAAAATGCCAAAAATAACCCATCACAAAATGGCCTTAGTAGAACAGCTACATCAAAACACTCTGTATTGGCGGGGAGGGTACAGTTCAGTGGTAGAGTGCATGCTTAGCATGCACAAGGTCTGGGTTCAATCCATTACTTCCATTAAAAAAAGAAAGAAAAAAAAGTTATGTACCCTGGAAAAGACAGGATGCAAACAGGTTCAAATTTAAATTTTCTAGTCCAGGAGTTTTTTAAATGGAAACATGAACTGGTTGAGACTGGATCCGTGCCTTCTCCACCTGCACCTCAAATCTCCAGTTTTCCTGCCCCTTTACCACTTAATCTTCTGAGTCCAGTTCCTCCCAAGAGCTGAGGACTCTGGGTATCAGGCCTTTTTTCAGTGAACAGCACAGTATTACCTGAGTCTCATCCTGGAGCAGGTGTGTGTGGCCCTACCAATAAACACTAGATTAAGTACCTTGCCATGGACTTCTTTTCCATTTCAGTAATATAATAAAAATGAGTAATACTTATTGAGCGTTTAATATGGTTGAAAACTGTGATACTTTCTTTACATGTAGCTTATCTCACTTACCCCTCATTATTACCCTTTGCAGTAGGAAAACTACGTATCAGAGTCAATAACTGACTTGCTCAACGTCATATAGCTATTTATGGTGAGGGCAGAATTTAAACCAAAATCTATCATTTAAAATTAGGTGCTTTCCCCAGTCTGCTCCTCTCAGAGGCAGAATACAGCATGCAATAAATACCACTAGGGTTCTCATCTCTAACACAGGAAGAGCTGTTTGCAAGTCTGGATTAGGCAGGTAATCCAACTATTCACCTGGATACAGTCCACATGTCCCTCACCAGCTGTAATTCCCCAAAGGCAAGGATCATAACCCTTTCACTACTGAGTCTCCAAAACAGTGGCAAAAGCAAAAATCAAGTGTTCATTGGCAACATGAATGAATGAGAAAGTGAACAGTTTCCTGAGCCTAAGAGTGAATGAATGAAGGTAACTCTCAGCACAATGATGACTGCGACAGGAAAAAGCCTTTCCAATCATCAGATAGTCCTGAGATCTTTGTTAGCATCAGACTCTAAGTTCCAGTGGGGCAGGGGCCATATTGGGCTTATTCATAAACTAGCACGTGCCTGGCACATGGTGATTTTCAGTAAACTAGTTCTCCGTGGAGGATGGACCTATCAGAGGCAGCCCCTTCAAGAACAAGCAGCTCTGCTCTGAAGAACGACTGGCAGTGGTTCTCTGCCTCAGACCACGGCTTGCTTTCTCAGTAGCCCCCGTCTTGCCCCTGCCCTGCTTCCTCTTCCCAGACTACACGTATGTATTACTACCACTCTCCAGCCCCTGCCTCCCACTCGTTCTCCCCCAACTAACTCTGTTTAACAGCAAAGTTAAGCAGAGAAATACCTTTGGGGATATATTTGAATTAGGACCCTGCACTGTCACCCATGTAAGGGGCTCAGAGATCATCTCCTTTCAGACACGAGAATGAGAAAGTATAAGCAAGTCATCCAGGGTCATCACACAGACAGGCCAGAGGCCACTTCTCTGGCCTCTCAGTCCAGTGCGCAGGAGGCCCCCGGCACACACGCCTTCATGTGTTCACGCTGGCCCCGTCAGGGCAAGCATGGTAATTTAATAGTAAACTCAGCATACACCATACTGCTGGCCCTTAGTTTTTTGTTTTATGTTTTGTTGTTAATGAAAAATCCACGTATTAGAAGAAAACACCCAAAACCCCAACATGAGAAGCTCGCCATCACCACCTTCTGGCCCACCGCTGCCAGTGAAGCCAAGCACACCTCACTGTGGTCACCGATGTGGAAACTGATCAGAGCAGGGCCGCTGGGTTTTTAGTGCTGTCCCCCCTCGAGCACTGAAAGGCTGAGTTGTGGTGTGAAGTAAGATGTTGAATTTAAAACCCTGCTTTAAAAAAAAAATCACAGAACCTGGACTTTAATCATAAAGATCCTTTTACCAAAGCATATTTTTAAAAGGCTGTGAAACATTATGCAACGTTTGCACAGTTTAATTATGAGTTTAGAAAAGACTAGCACAACTTTTTTCACTCCAGTAAAACATGACACAGCATGAATCACGGCCTAATACTTTATGCTTACTGTGGTTTTAGACGTGGGGTTAGGGGTGCTGGGCTGTCTGCACAGCAAGGCATGAATTACTGTACCGCAATTCACACCTAGAGGGCTTTACGACAATTATAAAAGCTCTTTTGTTCGCCTTTTAAATGATTAAAATATTTGAGTACTATAGATTCACTTAGTAAATATGCCTATCCAGGACACATGCGTGACTTAAGAGAAAATATCTGAATATATAATTTTATTTTCACTTGGAAGTGAAATACTTGTAGCAAATATGAGAATACAGAACAACCTGCTATTGCGACTTGCTCTCAGTTACTGGAGACACTGTTAGCTGTGAGATCAGGCGGGGGTCTCCAGGTGTAGTTGAACACTTATTTTCTAGAATGGCCAGCTCTTTATTCCTTGCTATCCCCTCAAGTTCTCTAAAATTCAGAACGAAATGAAGACCTTTCTTTACTATTAGATTTCAGAGATTCTCCAGGTTTTTCAAAATTCAAAAGTCAGTTATTTTAAAGGGAAGAAAGAAACAGGCAAGTATGAGAGAAAGGGGGAGAGGGCTGTCAGGAGAGAAGCCGGAAGGAAGACTTGGGTTCCAAATGCCTGATTCCGTCATCCGCTGTGGCCAAAGGGATGAAAGATGAGGCAGAACTTAACTGCTGGAAGTGAAAAGCCCTCAGAGGGAGCAGATGTGGACGCTGTATAACGAGTAGGAGTAACTCATTTCTTTATGTCAAGACACACACGAAACTCCAACCTGGCATTTCCCTAGGGAACTGTGCTCTTTCTGTATTTACTCCGAGCATCATGAAGCCCGAGCTATGAAGACCCTTGGGAGTTAGTGTAGTTTGCTGTGACCTTTGTCCCCAAAGGTGGGACACAAAGAGAAAACTAATGTTTAATCCTAAGACAGAAATAAATGTAACGCTATCTTGTGGTGGGACAGTGTTCAATTTAAATTTTCTTACACATTTTGCCTAAGAATAGAGAGGATTTTTCTCCTCCTCCTTTTCATCGGCAAACAGTATGATGCTTTTAAAAATTAAGATTCTCATGAATACTGGAGTCAAATTTACAAAATCCTTTTTACCTAATCTTCTAAAGTCCGATTTTTGTCTCTTCTCTATCCCAGGCCTCTTTTAACGGCAACCTATAAAATACGGGCCTAACATTCTGCCCTTTAAAAGTTGCAGACTTGAGGTCTTGAAAAAAATGCAAGACACTTCTGTTAGTCTGGGCTGACAGAGCCAGCCCTGCACTGTCGGGTTTGTGAACTAGTCATCCGGCCTCATGGCCAGTTTCCCAGCCAGACCTTTTCAGTTATCCTTGAGAGAGAGTTCACCTGAACAGAAAACATTTAAAAGCCATGGAATATTTTTGCCAAAGGTACAAAAGAAATACCAAAACCCCTGTGTTCTTTTTGACTTAGCGTGCACAGAGATAGGCGATCACCTGATAACAGTAACTGTAATCGCTGGTAAAGCTGAAACTGGGCAGTCAGTACAGGCTGTGGGTCAACAGTCTGAACATTAGCACGTCCACCGGGAAAGCAGTCAGCTCCTCTCATCGCTATGAGCGTGAGCAAATAAAAGCTCTGGAAGGAGCAGTTACCAGAGGAACATGTACACGAATCAAACATAAACTGTATTTCAGCATCGATTTGGGGGGAAATCATCAAACAAAAGCTAACCCTTCGACTTAAGTAGACTTATTACACACTGGCAAACAGAATGAAGGTAACTAGTTTTTTTATTAAAGGACTTTATTTTTAAAAATCCTGTCCCATTCTATGTACAACTGACCTCCCTGACTCTCTGCAGATACCAGGCAGATCCAGCCATCCCCTCCGTGGTCCTATGATCAGTCCTACCAGTACCTGGGGTCGATCGCCTCTCCCTCTGTGCACCCGGCAACGCCCATCTCGCCTGGACGCGCCAGCGGCATGACAACCCTCTCCGCAGAGCTTTCCAGTCGACTCTCAAGTAAGCTGCTTGAAAACGCCGTCTTTGAAGTCCAGCTGCAGTGGCAGGTTCTCAAGACTAGAGATGCAGGAAGGGGGTGGCAGTCATTTTTAAGGGGAATCAATACGGTTTAAAGATGAGGTTGTCTGTCTCTTAAGTCCCATGTGCTGATTTTCCATGATACTCAGAGGCAGAGATTATGGATGTGGAGGTAGAAGAGGCTCGGGAAAAGTGGATTCCTTGGGCATTTGGGGGACACTCATATTTGGCAGGCGAGAGTGGCAGCCGAAGGGTCAACAACATAAAGACCAAAGCAGTCAGCCTCTAGATCTCAGAGGGGGCGGGTCCATCCTGGGCTGGTGAGCTTTCACAGGTCACGCGAACTGTGCACTGGGGTACACGTGGAACGCAAAGCACATCTACCCCAATGGGACTCTTCCAACTACGAGCTGCTTCTCCCAGGTCAGAGGAACAGCGTGGAAAGCTCAGGTGTCGTGGTTGGCATAACTGCTGTTAATATGAGCTCATTAAATATTAGTCATTTAACCTATGAGACCTCTGGGATTGGCACCTACCTTTGCTCATGGGCAGGGAAATCGGAGTTACAGAGAAAAATTCCTTTGTTGAAAGCAAAAGAAGCAACTCCTTGTTTGGGGCTTTGAAATTGGAGCTGGACCAAACTGTGAAAATACTTCAGAGAACTTCAGCATTAGGAAGCCTGTGAACACACTTCTTGTGTGTTGGGGGGAGGGCAGCTGTTTTTGCTTTTCAGCTCTCGGGATCAGATTATAGCAAAGCAGATCAGGGGCAGGCAAAGGGGCAAAGTTGTCGTGTCTGCCATTTTCAGTGCTGTGTGATGTGTTTTTGCGGACGACTGTGATTACCTGAGATTTCACCACATGCTCTAGCTTCTTCACAGAATACCTCTCAGCTTCTCAACAACAGGACCACTGACATTTGGGGCCAGATAATTCTTTGTTGTGGGAGACAGTCCTGTGCACTGGAGGGTCTTCATCAGCGTCTCTGGCCTCTAGATGCTAGTAGCATCCCCCAACCTGGTCATGACAACCAAACACCATCAGACATTGCCAAACGTCCTAAGGGCCATCACTGCCCCCCAGGTGGGAACTGCCTTCAAATACTCTTGGGCCCTGTACTCAAATAGGAAAGCCAACTTAATTGCCCCATTTCCACATTATTTTCAGCCATTAATGCCAAGAATTTCACAGCACGTGCTAGGCTGCGGAGTTAAGGGACTACCATAGGAATTACGAAGTCAGTTCAGCTTGTGGTCTTAGAAGCTCTGTTCCCTCAGGACTGGTCTGATTCCAGAGGCACTTGTCAGCATCTACTGATTCCTCTTCTTGGTGGCACTGCTCTGCCCACTGGCGACGGTCTGCATCTGAAGCAATTACTGTTTTCCTTGGAAATGTCCCTACTGTGGGTCTGTCCCTTAGAATTTATGACGTAAGTCTTTTGACTGTGTCAGCACTCAAGATCATTGGCTCCTTATCGTCCAAACACCCTAGGGGCCAGCTGCTCCAACTGACCAATCAGATGGAAGGGTGACTTCTTTTTCAAAAAGAATGAGGAATGAGTGCACTCCCAAGTCCTGTCTCACGGTTATGCTTCTGAACAGCCCGGACTTCAGTTAGCCCAGGAGTGAGGGAAGGGTGTTTTACAGCAGCAGTGTGCGAAGGAGATAAAAACCACATCCCATTTCAGCACCCAGGCACGACCTGAGCTGTCTTGGGGGAGGACCCGGGGAAATTCCAGAGCAGCTCTCACCAGTGGCAGAGAACACGGGAGACTGCTCTTCACCTGGGCAGAGCTCCCTGAGAAATCAAGCCTGGAGCCAGGCCTGAAACGTGTTGTCAGCCGCCTGGGGGCAAGAGGGGGTTGGGATACTTAAAAGAAAAGTGGTGGTGACACCAGCCGCCAGTTCTGAGAGCCCGCCAGAGCTCTGAGCCTGCTTCTCCTTCAATCCCGCCCCGCAGCCCGTGTGCTGCCCCCTCCCTGCCCTCTCCCCACCTGGGCTTCCTTCTGCAGGAGGGACCTGTCCTCAGTCTCTCTCCCTTTCCTTTGCAGACAGACTCCACACCTTGTCTGAAAAGAGCTGTCATCTGAAGGTTTTCTTTTCTTTCTTTCTTCCCCCTCTTTTTTTTTTTTTTTAAATAATGTTTAGCTGCCAACCTGGGCAACAGACAGCATGCATTAATCTGAGTCATGCAAAAGATCCTTTTAAGGCAGCCATTATCTGCTCAGGCTGTTTAATCCTTTGGGGGCAGAGGGAGGGGCCCGGAGTGGGGCTGCTTTCATCCCTGTCAGGCTGCAGAATGGAGACCTGAGCTGTCACGGCAAATATTTAGCCCCATCGGTGGGGCACCATTTCCAACTAAAATACCTGAACCACCTAATCCCCAGACTTCCTACTCTTTAAAAGCTCCCTGTGACTATCAGGGGTCCCCACCTCTGCCTTCACTGCTATTGGATAAGGGGGCACCAGGCCAGCTGAAGGACCAAGCAGCTCCGGCCGGTGGCTGAACTGTGCACGACCGGTGGGGCCTGGGAGGGGTGTCGACTGGACGTAAAAATGAAAACAAGTATTTGACTAGGTCATTTGAATCTGAGCCTATCTAGTGGGGCGAAGTTATTTCATTATCAGAACATGTGTAGAAAGCATAATTTGACCAGATGGCTGGTCTCCTGTGGTGTGACCCTGGTACCATGCAGACAGAAGCAGCAGTACAGGGAGCATCCACGATCACGCAGATATTCTGCCCACAAGTCAAAGAACTATTTCCCCTGCCAGCTGAGACCGTAACTTCATTCCATTACTTACGTCCATGACAGGCAGGCTCACTCGGGATTCCAGTAACTGGCTGCCATCACCAGGCTACCACGCTGTAGCTGGAACAGACGGGCAGAGCGTGTCCAGACACCGTCATGAAATGACATGACCTTTCGTTCATTTTCCAGCGCATTCACCTTTTTGTCTTAGGGAAAATGAAGCAAGAGAATACTGGGTGGAGTCACTTATTTGTGACAGGAGTATCACGTCAGAGGACAACAAAGTGACTGTATCTGCCTAACGCTTTTCCTCCTGCCTCGGCTTCTCCCTGGACTACAGACACCTAACTGGGATAATAGAGTAAAGCTTCCTGTGAAGCCTCAGGCATGTCACAGCCCTCTGTGGGAGCAAAAACAAGTGACACAGGGCTTGCTCACAGATGGCCCCAGAGGGCAGAGACAAACCCTGTGGAATGAGGCGCGGCCCGGCTGCAGGATGAGCTGGAGAGTGGCCGTGGAAGGGCAGCCCCAGAGCCACTGTCAGCTCACAGCTTTTCCCTGCCCACGTGTCTGACTTGCTTTGAAAAGATTAACAGGAGTGTCTGTTTCAAAGTCAGACTCCTGGTTTCCTCGTTAGTGGAGAGCTTTGTTACAGACTTCGGTTGTTTCTATAAACTTTAATTACCTCTCTGATGAGGAGTATATAACCCCCCATCCCATGCACCCCAAATTGACAGAGGAGTTCACATGGAGGGAGGGAGGGCTGGGGAAGGAGAGGGAGAGAAGAGAGGGGGGATAGAGAAAGAACAAGAACACTAGCTCTCCCTGCTGGAATAATAGGCTTGAAATATGAGGAAGTTGATCAACAGCCGATGCCTTCCAAAAACAGATTAATCCACCCCGGTAGCTTTCCTTTCAGAGGAAGCGTTCGGCTCTGTCAAGTTTCTCTCTGGGCCTAAATACAACAGGACACAGGCCACATGCCATCCTGAGCTTGGAGTTATTTTATTTTGCATGTTGATTTGAGAGCTTATAAATTTTAAAACATTTAATTCTTGCCTCTGCTCTGTTTTGCTGCTGTCTTCTGGGTTTGCCGACAGTCCTGGCAGCCTACAGTCCTGGCCCGCTCACTTAATAATTCTGAGGAACAGAAACTACCCCGGATACCATGCTACATCCACAGGGGTGGCTCTCAGCAGGGGGCGCTTTGGCCCCCTCACCCCTACTCTCAGGACATTTGGAAGGTCTGGAGACATTGCTGGTGGTCACAATGGGGGCAGTGGGGGCACTACTGACATCTGATGGGCAGAGACAAAGGATGCTGCCAAACGTCCTACAGTGCACAGGACAGCCCCCCACCGCCGCAACAAACCTGGCCCCAAATGTCAACAGTGCCACTGCTGGGAAACTCTGATCTACAAGACACAGAAACCCTTCCTGGCACCCCCAACCCCTAATAGTACCCAAGGACAGCCTGCGGTTAAGAAAAATGCAGAAAGATGCAATGAAGGACAGCCAAAGCCCGGCTGTGAAATGTACATGCATAATCCTAACAAAATGAGTTTTGCAGACCACCTTTGCCATACCTGGTGAAACTTCATGTGCAGAAATGGAGCACATAAATCACAGTCCTGCAGCCGTTCCTGTTAACAAGCCAGGGCCACACGTACCAGAGAATATCACATGAATTGAAGCTGTACTGTTTCTAAAAATGTGGAACTAGTCTGAAGGTAGATGTGGGGGAGAAAAAGTGATGTGGTGTTCAATGACACCCACTTACAATCACTACTACGGCATGCATTAGGTTCAGTCACAGGAAACTGCCAATTTTTAACTGTCAGGCCTATAGAACCGGCAATTTCCTATGTATGACTCAACCTAAATATTATGTATAATGCATTATAATGTTACTATATATTAATATTGTTATGACAATATTATGTATAATACCCTATTAACATTAATCTATTGATGCATCCATTATATTAATAATTCTTCTAAGGTTATATTATTTTATGTTATTTATTATTATATTACATTGTTGATCAGACTTATATTAATATATATATTAGTAATTGATTATATAGAGAGTCCACAAACTTTTTTCTGCAAAGGGCCAGATACTAAATATTATATGGCTTGGCCCTACAGTCTTTGCTGTGACCACTCAACTCTGCACCAGTGACTCAAAAGCAGCCACAGATAATAACGTTGAAACACAAGTGAGGCTCCTTCCAACAAAACTTCATGCACGGGCACTGAAATTTAAATCGTATATAATTTTCACACCAAGAAATAGTCTTTCGATTTTTTTTTTCAACCATTTGTTAAAGTAAAACTCATTCTTAGCTTGTAGGCCACACAAAAATTGGTAGCAGGTGGGTTTGCCAGTCTCAGAGTTACACCAATGTTACAACTACATCGTAGGTTACGTCAAGCCTGCGTTACAGGACATTGCCTCATATGCCACATTACATCACATGAGGTCATTCACTCCCGTCTTCTATTACCGCGTCATCACGCCAGCTCCCGGGCAGCAGCATTCTGGGCAATCCTGCCGTGGGCGGGGTGGCGGGGGAGAGGGCGTGGCCTCCCCAATCCCCGTCTCACCGTATTTTCTCACCCGCCCGCAGCCGCGTCGGACCTGACGGCCTTCGGCGACCCGCGGCAGTTCCCCGCGCTGCCCTCCATCTCAGACCCCCGCATGCACTACCCCGGCGCCTTCACCTACTCCCCGACGCCCGTCACGTCGGGCATTGGCATCGGCATGTCGGCCATGAGCTCGGCCACGCGCTACCACACGTACCTGCCGCCGCCCTACCCCGGCTCATCGCAGGCGCAGGGCGGCCCATTCCAGGCCAGCTCGCCGTCCTACCACCTGTACTACGGCGCGTCGGCCGGCTCCTACCAGTTCTCCATGGTGGGCGGCGAGCGCTCGCCGCCGCGCATCCTTCCGCCCTGCACCAACGCCTCCACCGGCTCGGCGCTGCTCAACCCCAGCCTCCCGAACCAGAGCGACGTAGTGGAGGCCGAGGGCAGCCACAGCAACTCCCCCACCAACATGGCGCCCGCCGCGCGACTCGAGGAGGCCGTGTGGCGGCCCTACTGAGGCTGCGCATGCGCCCGCCGGCTGCTCGCTCACCTGGCCCGCTGGCCGGACGTCGACCCGGAAGCGCCTCCTTCCGGACCCGGCGGGTGCTCCAGAGGGGCCCGCGTGGGTCCGACCGCCGGCCGGCCTGGAGCGCGCGCCCCCACGAACTGTGATCCGCGCTCTGGCTCCGAGCCGCGGCCTCGGGCCGCCTGCGCTTCTCAAGTCGTGCGGCTTCGCGCAGCCGCTGCGGGCCCATCTCAGATCTGTCAAACCTGGCGCAACTTGAGAGTGTCCGCCTCACCACCATGTGGACACGCTGTAAGGCAAACAGGAAGATTCCCAGAGGGAAACTGTGAATGCTTCTGATTTAGCAATGCTGTGAATAAAAGAAAGATTTTATACCCTTGACTTCACTTTTTAACCAAGTTGTTTATTCCAAAGAGTATGGAATTTTTGTGGGTTTTTTTTTTTGAGGGGAGGAATGCAACTCATCCTGTTTAGCATCTAATTCATATTTTTAATTTTCTTTTCCAGCACCTTATAAATTGCAAAATGCGTATTTGCATTTGGGGTGGTTTTTATTTATATATATATATATATATATAATATATATATATATATATATAAATTTGAGCTTGCTTCTTTCTTGCTTTGACAAATGAAAGAAATATGATTCCTTTTTCTCTAAGTTTTATTTAACTTTTCTTTTGGACTTTTGTGTAGGGTTTTGTTTTGTTTGAGAAACAGCTACAGCTTTGGGTCATTTTCAACTACTGTATTCCCACAAGGAGTCCCTAGATATTTATGTATCTTGGTGTTTAGACACTTAAACGTGTTGATACTTTTTTTATTATTTAAATGTACTTATATTAAGAAGAAAAATATCAAGTACTACATTTTTTGTTTTGTTTTTGATAGTAGCCAAAGTTCATTGTATCACATTGAAGAAGGTTGGGAAAAAAAGGATGGGTAATGTGATCACTCAGTTATCTAAATATTGTTTACATTAAACTCCCTTTAATATTAATCAAACGAGTTGGTAGCTAATGCAGCAATGTTTTCAGTAGGCTTTTTAGATACTGAGGGTCACTCCAAAGATCTGAAGTATGGAATTTTCTGCCAAGCTCAACAAAGGGTCTCATATCTGACTCCCTGCCTTCAAACAGAGGAGGTCAGATCTGGTTCCAGAGGTTTCGGGCAAATGCCAATGATTGCACCTCTGGAGAGGATTTATTTTTTGCCTAGGGGTTTGCTCACTCCATGGCCTGTTGATAATGTCAGACATGCTTTGTAACAGAAGGAATCCAAAGTTAGCTATGTGGAGGAGCAGTATCCACATGGGAACCAAATGAATGAATTTAGGAGTTCCTTAACTGCTCAGTTCTGGGGTGGGAAGGAGATCGTCTGAATCCAGAGTTCAGACGTTTTATTTCCAAGAAAATACTCC
The DNA here is from genome assembly GCF_048564905.1 of Vicugna pacos. Lineage (NCBI taxonomy): Eukaryota > Metazoa > Chordata > Mammalia > Artiodactyla > Camelidae > Vicugna > Vicugna pacos. The sequence goes on along the minus strand of NC_132987.1, from coordinate 115,473,815 downwards.
TCTTTGATGCATTACCTGTGCATTGATGCAAAACAAAACTTGTGGCTGCCCCCCAAGGCTGGGAGCGGAAACGACTAGACTGCATGCCTTTGACCGCTGAAGTCTCCAACTCAGTTTTCATAGGGTGGGCCCAGAAGCAGGCCTGAACAAGCCAAATCCCCTCTGTGTGCCTCAGTCGAGTCACATGGGAGAGCATCGTCCCACCTGTGCAGGCCCCATCCCACGCTGCTCGTTCACCGCCTAACTTTGCGTGACTCTCACCAGACTGAGACCCTACCCTACAGGGTGTGTGCACTTTTACCCGTGCCTCTGCGTGACGGGAAGGGTTCGAGTCAGTGCTGCCTATGGCTACAATTCAAACATATCCAATGTCACTGTAAATTTTATGGCACTATTTTTATTGGAGGATTTGGTCTGAATGCAGTTGTTGTATAGCTCATAAATACTAACTGCTGATTGTGACATGTGTGCTCAAAATGATCTGGTTGTTATTTAATGTACCTCTTAAATTAGTTGAAACGATTTCAGGTCAACTCTAAAGAGTATTTGAAAGCAGGACTTCAGAACAGTGTTTGATTTTTATTTTATAAATTTAAGGATTCAAATTAGAAAAATCTTCGGCTGCAGGCAGCAAAACAGCTGGTCTTATTTAAAACAACTTGTTTTTGAGTTTTCTTATATATATATATATTGATTATTTGTTTTACACAGATGCAGTAGCACTTTGGTAAGAGTTAGAGTAAAGCAATTTGTGTTGGCAGTCAGGTTGTTCTTACCTAGAAAAGAGCTAAAGCAGATCTTGGAGAAACTCAGAATATATTTATTTTCATTTCAGACATAATTCTCTCTCCACAATTCAATTTCATATTTTATTCTATATTACCTTTTTACAGCAAAATTACCCTTAAATGGCACTAAATTTAAATTTTTTTTACATCTGAAAAGGACCATTAGCCCATTGACCGCAAATTGAACGTAAATGTTCTTTTCAGCACGTTGCCTTATCTAACATGACAAAATGTTGGTTAAAAAAAAAATGAAGGGGAAAAAAATGTGTATTTTTGAGTTCAATTCTGGTACCTGAGGCTATCCCAAGTCAAATTCAGCCAAATGCCCGAGGGAAATCAGATCATCTCTCACACTGAATCTTCACTCTCAAAGCATGTCTGAGGAGGGCTTGTCATTTTGTTGCAGACCCTACGGGTTTGGCCATCCAGAGTTTCGCAGACCCTTACCGGCATATACAGTATTTAATCTTTACCAAAAAAAAAAAAAAAAGTCAAACTCTAGTAGTTTTGGAGATAGGTCTCATACTTAATGTGTTTTTTTCCTAAGGAATTCTATTCTATTGCCTTCAGGTAAATTAAGTGGTCCTTTTATCAAGTACATCCTTAAGCCAATAATGGAATAACTGGATGTATATGAGAACATTGGTCCAGAAGAAGAAAGATTAAATAAGCCATCTCTACTGCTTGTTCATGCCCTTATTTATAATTTCAACATAGACACAGATTTCAGTTATTTTCTCTAAAAATACATTTCTCTTCCTCTCTGACCCCTAATATCTCCCTCTTTCTCTCTTCCCCTTCCTCCTCCAAAGCTCACCTCTCCCCTCCTCCATTCTTCAGCTTTGTGTAAGGAGACAGCACACCCCACCCCCACCCCAACACCAGGCAAGGAACAGGAGGAGCTGCACTGTTCCTCCCTTTACATAAAGGAACTTAGTGAGTCAGCCTTTCTCCCGCGTATGGGTTTCTTCCTGCAGAATTTTGCCAGCCATTTTGGATCTGCTTGCTTTCCAAGTGCAGCAATAGAAGTCTTCCTGGGCAAATTATAATCAGTGAGTTAACAGACAGCCCTTCTGCTACCTAGGATTTCTAGGCAGATAAACAGAAATGCTCTGATTAGAAAGGAAATGAATGGTTTTGCTCAAATGTCCTGCAATTTAGGATTGCAGATTTCTGTCTTGAAATACCTGTTTCCTTGGGACATTCCGTCCTGGTGATTTTTATTTTTGGAGGTTTTTGTTTTCTGAGGGGGATGACATGTTTGGGGTCTTTTATCGGTTTAACAATAATCTCAGAAAACATTTTTTACATCTGAACAAAATGCCTTTTTGTTTACTTGCAGTATACAGTTTTTTGGGGTTTTCTGTTTGTCTGTTTGTTTGGAGTTTTCCCCTCCCTTTTAGCCAGATCAGTATTGATGAGGCTGATCATTTGGCATTTTTTTTTCCTTCCAGAAGAGTTGCATCAACAAAGTTAATTGTATTTATGTATGTAAATAGATTTTAAGCTTCATTATAAAATATTGTTAATACCTGTAATAATTTTTTTCAATTTTTTTGTGTGTTTCTAAGAACTTGTTCTTATGTTTGCTAAATATCATAGACAAAAAATGCTTCTTTCTACTTTGTTTATTTTAGACTTAAAAATGAGCTACTTTTTATTCACTTTTGTAAAGAGCTAATAGCATGGTTCCAGTTTTTTTTAAGGAAGTTCACTTTTTGTTCTGGGGAAATGAATATGCAAAAAAAAAAAGAACTGTTGGTTATTTGTGCTATTCTGGATGTATAAAAATCAATGGAAAAAAACCAATAAACGTCCAAATTGAAATGACAGTATAACACATCTATTGAAAAGTAACCACGGGAAATGCAGTCCTGCTTGGCTAGGCCCCACCTCGTGTCTGTGTGTGTAGCAGTTACTGGACCTGTTCACAAAGCACCCTGGAAGTTTGTGTGTGGTTTCTTTCTCCCTGGTACTGACAGCCATAGTGAACACTTTCTGCAAGGGAACTGTCAATGTCAAGTTTTAAACCAGATACATTATGAGAGAACACCCAAGAAGCCCCTCTCCAAGGTGTTTCTAGCTAGCGCAGGAGAGCAGACACCCATCGTGCACGGTCCACTGCACGTAGCCGGCGTGGCCGCCCCCCGCCGGGAGCACCTGCAGGGAGCGCCCACTGCGCCCAGCCTGTGCAGGGCAGCTGGACTGCTGCTGCCCAGGAGCCATTGGAGCCTTACTTTCTTTGTACCACAGTTTCTTCTGTAAACCCAATATTATAAGTAGCGAATGGCAAATAAACAGTTTGGCAAGTACGTACACAGTATCATATTGGTTTGTCTTTCTCTGAGATGGAGGGCTGGGAAGCCGAGTGAAGCCCCCTGCGACAGACAGGAAAATGCCTTCAACAGGCAGCCGCTCTCGGGCTCGCAGCCTGCAAGCTGCAGTCTGCGCCTCCGCCTCCCAGTGCCTCCTGCTCCTGACGGCATCGTGGCCTCGGTCCAGCCCAGGCTCCCGGGGTCGCTTCTTTGGGTATGGAGGAACACTGAAGCATCTTTAATGCCTGTTTTTTAAAAAAGAAAAAAGAAAAACAAAATTGCTTAGGATCTGCAGACACAAGGTGGAAAGGGGGTACGTTCAACCTGAGGCCAGCCCCCCTTACCTGCCTCCATTTCTGTAAATTACAGAGTCAGCCTTGAGTAGTGATGGGGAGGTGTTTATAAGGTCTTTCCTGACCGCCACCCCTGTGCAAAGGAGCAGTAGTATTTCAGTCTCAAGGCGGTGTTATCCACAGTACCTCCCAGACATGGACCCCACCTAAATCTCCTTTCCAGTTCTCCCCACTGCCACCTCATGGTCTTAAATGATCTGCAAGATCACCACAATGAATGTCAGGAACCAAAGCAAGCGGGATCAAAAGAAATGACTGATGTAGGAAGTAACGGCTAATGAGCAGAGGCAGGAAATGGGTGGAAGGATTAGTCATATACGTTCAGAAAGGGAGCCTCGTGGAGCCTCTAAAAGCACGTACTCAGAAGCCAGACTGCCTGGGTTTGAGCTCCAGCTCAGTCTCGCATGAGGGAACAAGCCAAACTAGTGGCCTGATGTATCTCACCCATAAAATAGAGATAATACTGCTTTAAATTATGAAATTTAAATAAGTTAACACATATCCAACACTTTAAAAACTGCTTGGCACACAACATATGCTCAATAAATGTTAAATACATACACAAAGTGATACTGCACATTATTAAAAATATAAACAATACCAAAAAGTTAAAATGCCTCCCACTTCGCCCAATCCATGCTTTTCCATTACTATTCACTGTTTTGTGTTCATCAGTCCAGACTTTTTCTATACCCATAGTCTATGCCACATTTCATCTACACCCATGCAAAAAGGTACCATATGGTACATATTGCATGGCTCTTTCACTTAATATACAGTGAGCCCCCTTCCACATCAGCCCACTTAGATCTCCTTCATCTTTTTTAATGATTGCACTGCACAGCATTTTATGGTTGCCTTAGTAATGGATTCCCTTGGACATGGGACTGCCTGGGAAAAAAACCACCATCTCCCAGCCTCCCTTGCAGCTTGGTGTCCCACATGACAAATTTCTGGTCAATGTTATCTAAATTGAGGTGGGACGTGGCAGCTCCCAGAAAACCTCCCTAAAGGAAAGCTGGTGTGCATACCTCGCCCCTTCCTCTACATCCCTTCCCCAGCCCTGCTGCCTAGAATGAGGAGGTGATGATTAGAGGGAGCGAGCCACATCCCAAGAAGGGCAGATGGCGTTGGAATGAGCCTAGTCCAATGCCTTTGTGGAGCTCTCATCCCCTCCCTGGGCTGCCTGCGCCTGGATTCATCTACATGAAAGAACACTAAACATTTATCTCTCATTTAAGCCACTCATCTAGAGGGTTTTCTGTCGTTGCGGACAAACTTAATCCTAACTGACACACAAACGGTGGTTTCTGCAGGGTCACATCCTGCAGAAGCACTGATCACAGGAAGAAATGCTTTCTCTTCTCCCAAACTCTGGTTCCTTCCAGGTTATTAAGGGCCTTTCAGGGTGTTCAGGGACACAAAGTCATGAGGAAGTCAGAGGGAGTAGCAGGGTAGCTTCAGAACCTACCATGATGAACAGCTGGGTGTCCTCACAGACAGTCCATCCATAACTCTGCCCTGAGGTTTGTGACCACTCCGAATGCCCAGGTCCGCTCACCAGAAGTCACTGTGCCTGTAATCCATTTGCCTGGTAGTTTTTACCTTAAAATTCAATCTAGCCTCAAAGGTTTTTGCATTCTTTTCCATTTCCCATCATCACTTGCCATCCTAGTTTTTAAACTGTTAAATTTGTCTAAGGGCAATTTTAACTTTTTTTTAATCTTTGGCAAGCAGTCATCAAATTTGCAGCATTTTATGCATAATTTTAAAAAATGTGTGTTCTTTTTTTCCTTGTGAATAAATGAGGGACTTTTTAAAAATCTATTTTTACATATAGTTGCTAACATTTGTAAATTTCAAACTCCCAAATTTATCCCCTCCCACCCTCTTTCCCTGGTAACCATAAAATTGTTTACTAAGTCTGAGAGTCTGTTTCTGTTTTGTTGATGAGTTCATAGTGTCCTTTTTTTTTTTATAGGTTCCACATAGGAGTGATATCATATGGTATTTTTCTTTCTCTTTCTGGCTTACTTCACTTAGAATGACAATCTCTAGGTCCATCCATGTTGCTGCAAATGGTATTATTTTATTCTTTTTTATGGCAGAGTAGTATTCCATTGTATAAATATACCACAACATCTTTATCCAGTCATCTGTCGATGAACATTTAGCTTGATTCCATGTCTTAGCTATTGTATGTAATGCTGCTGTGAACATTGGAGTGCATGTATCTTTTTGCATTAGAGTTCCCTCCAGATACATACCCAGAAGTGGGACTACTAGATCATATGGTAAGTCTATTTTCAGTTTTTTGAAGAATCTCCATACTGTTTTTGATAATGGTTGCACCAAACTACGTTCCCACCAGCAGTGTCGGAGGGTTCCCTTTTCTCCACACCCTCTCCAGCATTTATTGTTTGTGGACTTTTGAATGGTGGCCATTCTGACTGGTGTGAGGTGATACCTCATTGTAGTTTTGATTTGTATTTCTCTGTGCAGAGAGATTTGCATTTCTTTATTAGTGATATTCATATATCTATTGGCCATTACTATGTCTTCATTGGAGAAATGCTTGTTTAGGTCTTCTGCCCATTTTTGGATTGGGTTGTTTGTTTTTTTGGTATTAGATTGTTTGAACTGTTTATATATTCTGGAAATTAAGCCTTTGTTGGTCACATCATTTGCAAATATTTTCTCCCATTCCATAGGTTGTCATTTTGTTTTGCTTCTGGTTTCCTTTGCTCTGCAGAAGCTTATGAGTTTAATTAGGTCCCATTTGTTAATTTTTGCTCTTATTTCCATTGCCTGGGTAGACTGCCCTAGGACAACATTGCTAAGATTTATGTCAGAGAATATTTTGCCTATGTTTTCTTCTAGGAGATTTATTGTGTCTTGTCTTATATTTAAACCTTTAAGCCATTTTGAGTTTATTTTTGTGTATGGAGTGAGGGAGTGTTCTAACTTCATTGATTTACATGCTGCTGTCCAATTTTCCCAACACCATTTGCTGAAGAGACTGTCTTTTCTCCACTGTATATTCTTGCCTCCTTTATCAAAGATTAATTGGCCACAGGTCTGTGGATTTTAAATGAGGGACTTTTTAGCCATTTTTTATAAAGATCATTTTCTCAAATGTTAAACAATATTGGTTTTTATTTTTTAATTTAGTTTTATTCAGTTATGTTGCTTTGTTTCATTAAAAGCTTCCAAACCGATGCAAAACTTTCAAAGAGGTGAATTTGAAGAGAACTGGCCATGAGATGATTGATCATTAGGCAGGCTTTCTGTGGACTGACTTTGGGTGATATGATTGCCTTCTTCCACGTAACACATTTCCAGAATCTGTGCTCAAATGACTTGAAACCCTCAAGCCCCAGCTTCCACTCAGACAAGGTATAGATAAGAATGTCCATTTAACCATTTTGAGCAAGATATATGTTTGGCCAAAAAACAAAAAGGAAGAGAACAGAACATATCGAAGGGGCTGAGAAGTGACTACAATGCTCACAGTTCACAGTCGGGAGTATAAATTAGTTTAACCACTTTGGAAACTAATTTTTCTTTACTCTCAAAAACCTGAACACCAACTTACCCAAAGTTCCAACATTTCTACGACTAGAAAAATACTCCATAAATTCTCTTCCTGTGTACCAGGAGATGTGCACAAATGCTAACAGCAGCACTGACTCTGGTAGCAAAAACTAGAAACGACCCAAATGTGCACTGCAAAAGAACAGAAGAATAAGTTGTGTTTTATTCTTGCAATGGAATAGTATTTGGATATGGAAATGCAGGCACTACCGTTGCATGTAACAGGATAAATTATAGGGGAAAAACAAAAGAATATATAGGGCATAAGTCTTTTTATAAAAGATTCAAAAGCAGGCAAAACTCAATAATTATTTTTTAGACACTCATACAGAGGTCTTATAAGAAAATTGGAGAATGAGTAACACAAAATTCAAGATACCTAGTTACATTTGGTGAGTGAGCGGAGGGACACTTAGGAGATTCTGGGATGTAGTTATGTTCTGTTTCTTGGCTTAGGTGGTGAATATGCATATTTGTTTTATTATTTTTTATAAAATTTGGTTCAAGTAGACACCAAATGAGATCAAGATTCACTTTTGGATCAACAGAGTGTGCTCCAGTCTGAGGTCCCAATGGATTCCAAAATCCAAACTGTCATATGACAAATACATACCTGTGGTCACCATGGGAAACAGGTAAAAGAGTATATGACTGCTGTTGGAACCACAAATCAGATCTCCCATTCCTGTGGGAGTGCCTGTGATTCGTCTCTGCAAGGTGAGGGGAATCTATTTCTTCTCACGGATGGATCATCTGGGTCAGGGGAAGAGAAAACACCAATGTGCTGTTGAGACTGAAAGTAGCCATGAGTGTAAGTTACATAGTTATCTGACTTCTTTTGAATGTCTCCTGACAAGCAGCATCCTCAAAGCCCTGCCAATGGCCCTGGAGTTACTTATGAGCCCTCTCTATTTGCTCCATGAAGCAGAGGAAATAGGCGTGTTGTCCACAGATTAACTCTCCAGATGTGATTAATGATTTCAATACCAAAGAAGGCGTACATACATGTGGGTGGCACTGAGAGGTAGGAGATTGTTGGAGACCCTTCATCAAAGTAAAAGAAGGTGGCAACAACCACAAATTTAATTTGGAAACAAAACATTCTTTCTTTTGGTTCCAACTGTCTCTTTCTTTCTTCATAAATACCTCATGTCTGTGTAATGATTGGTTCAAGCTCCACTTAAAAAAACAAGCCCTTAGCAAGATTTCAATTCATTGGTTAACAAGGAAGGAAGAAAGCTTGCTTGGTGCTGTAAAAAGTTTGATGTAATTTCCCTCCCCTGGCCTCTTTTCGTCTAACCTGCAAACTCCTGCAGTCCTAAGACTCTGCTTGGATTTTCTCCCAGTGTTTGAATACATAAATAAAGGCCTGCAAGTGCACTGCCCTGTTTATGAGCCTTTTAAAGATCAAAGAGTCATTTTCAGCTCTTGGGCTTGTCACTTTAAAACATTCTATACTTTACCATTTAACGGGTAGTTCTTTCAGAATGTCCATTAGGCTCTTCCCATCTTAACACCGAGTCCTACAGTTTGTGTAAAGAAGTGACTTTAATGGAGGATTCAACGCTATTTCCAACATGTTAAAAGGCCCAGCGCCTCCCTTTAATGGAGCTGAGTTTTAAAGGGTGCAGGTCTGAGTCTCCATGTGTATCATTCTGAAGATGCCATAACTCTGATTCAAAATTGGCTGGTCACATTGACAAGAGAAACCATCACAATGTCAGGAAAAAGATAAGAGCTTACAAAACACCATTTTGATAGGTGTTGCCAGAACTTGAAGTGTAAAGAATGGCTTCAAAGTCATGCAGAGCCTGAGAGCCAGGTCTCATTGCTCAATAGTCATGGTCCCTACATGTTTACCTGGTGTCTTCTTGGCAACATCTTGACATTCAACACTGAGTTCAAATCTGAACTTTGGGACTGTTGAAGTATTTCTTACATGGACTAAATTGACTGTGGGACGAATAAGCAGAAGCATAAAACTGGTGGATAAACAAATGCCAGAAACTTTGAGTTTTAATTGATGCATTTCCTGAAATTATAAATGTAATTTAGGATTTCACAGACCTGGTTCTCAGAAGTATACCTGGATACCTATTCTGAAGTTAGAAGATTAATGCATTCAGTATGTGAAATACTGATTTTGAAAGATTTCTTCCTCCAGCAAAGGTGGACCAGTGTGTTGGAAATCAACATTCTCATGGATAAAGAATAAAAAACTTCAAAGTGTGTGTGTGTGTGTGTGTGTATTTGAAGATATCAAACCAAGGTAGCAGGGACTTAAAGAACCACTATACTAAAAGCATACACAGCATTAAATTATCTCAAAATGTTTTTATACACAATGCTTAGTGTTCAATTGGCAATTACTTGATGCACCAAAAGACATGAACAAATAACTGAAAGCCAAGAGAGACCACAGATAAAAGAAATAGTCCCACAGGAGTTAGCAGATATGGACCTCAAAATATATGTGATTACTAAATGCAAGAAATGTAAATGGCTATGTGTTGATCCTCAGCAAAAGAAAAAGTGAACATTCTACAATGGAAAAGTACTTGAATGAAAATTAAGAATTAAGAACCTAACCAATGAATTTAATAGCAAATGAGAGACACCTGAAGAAAGGATTAGTAAACTGGAAGATAGGTCAAAAGCAATTCTCAGACTGAAATACAGAGTTTAAAAAAAAAAGTATGTATGAAACAGAACATAAGAGACATAAGGTGCATGGTGAAAGGTCTAATACACATGTAATCAAAATTCTAGGAGAAGATAAAGAAAACAGGTAAATACAGTATTTAAAGACATGACATCTAAGAAATTTCCATGACAAATGGCATCAAGCCACAGATTTAAAAATATTACAAAAAAGACATGCAGCATAAATACTAAGAAAAGTACACCTAGGAGGTACATCACAGTAAAATTATTGAAAACTGAAAGCAAAGGGAAAAAACTCTTAAAATCATCCATAGAGAGAAAAAAAGATGTATTACCTTCAAACAAACGATCACAAGACTGACAGATACCTTAAATAGAAAAAGTAGAGGCTAGGAAGTAATGGAGCAGTGTCTTCCACATGATGAAAGAGAATAACTACAAGCTTGGAGCTCTTTACTCAGTCAAAATGTATTTTTAAGTGATAGAATAAAGACAGTTTCAGATAAAAACAGAAAATTTGTCACCAAATAGGACTACATTACAGAACAAGTACAAACACAGATCTTTGGGTAGAAGAAAAATGAGTCCACATGGAAGCATACAATGGGATGAAGAGCAATGGAAATGGTAAAATGCATGGGTATAAAGCACTAATAATGTCTTTGAGGTTTAACAAATATAGAGAAAATTAAAATATGTTCTGATAATAACACTAAAACCAGAAAGAAAGTCAAGGTGTCCCATGGACCTTGCATCATCCATGAGTGATAAAAAATACTAACTTACAGTAGATTTCAATGTCCAAGATTCATGTTGGGATCTAGAGTAACCATGTAATATAAGTGCCTGACAGTTGGGGTTTTTTTAATCGCAATTCATGGACCTAACTTAAGCTTTTGCCTACTGAGGCATCTACTTCAAAGACAGTTATCTCCAATAAAATAATCTACCAGCCACAGCACTAGATAAAGAGCCAGGCTTTCCCACCCCGAAGTTCTCTTTGTTTTTAGAGATCCCTGGTTGACTTAGATAACTGACTATTTAGGCTATTTTTTCCCCTTCCTATGCTTTAATTCTCACTCTTAGGTTTTAAATTCATCAATAAAGAGGGAACATGCAAAGATCTCAATAAAAGCAGAACCCCAGGCCTCCTTGCTCCATCTCCCCTGCAACCAACCACCTCACTAGATGGCCCCAGGCGTGCCATAAACCCTCCAATACTTGTGAGGAATAAGCCTTGTCTCTTTTCTCAGTTTCCAAATGATTATTGTTGAGGGCATCTTGTAATCACAGTAAGGGCTGGTTCAGCTACAGCACTGGCTCTGGAAGGGAAGTTGTCTGCAGGGGGCTCGGTGTGTGCCCTGGTGAGTGCCTCCGGGCATTTCCAGCTGATAGCATCTCTCCCTAAGCTGAGACAGGTGTAAAACAAACCAGAGAAAAAAGAGTAAAAGAGTGCATAACCAATAAACGTCTAACAGAGTAAAAGGATAATAAGAAATAATTACTCCAAATAAAGTAAGAAACTTAGCAGCTAAAGAAACATTGCAGTTAAAGAAATTGCAGCCTAAGACAATAAAATATTTGATGTTCCACAGTTTCTGTGGGTGAGGAATTTGGAAGCAGCACAACCAGGTGGCTGTAACTCAGAGCCTCTCATGAGGTGACCACGAAGAAGTCAGCATGAGCTGAGGCGTATGAAGTCTTGACTTAGAGTGAAGAACCTACTTTCTAGATGACTCACTCCCAAGCTGCTGGCGGGAGGTTCTTTGCCACATATGAGTGGTTGGTTGAGTATCCCCAGAACGGGGCTGCTTCATCCCTTTTACTATTTAGTTCTCAAAATCACTCACTGTCCTTTATGCCTTATTTTATTCGGTAGAAAGTGAACTGTTAAGTCTAGGTCACCTTCCAGGAAATGTGACCAATTCCACCTCTTGAAAGATGAAGTATCAAAGAAACCATGGACACATTTTAATACCATGAAAAAAAAAATGAGAGAAGAGTCATAGAAGATGAGACAAACAGGAAACAAAATGTTTAAAAAAAAAAAAGCAGACTTAAAACTACATATATCAGAAGCTCCTAAATATAAAGACTAAATATTTCAATTAAATGACAAAGAATAACAGACTGCATAGAAAAATATGCTACTTATATGAGGCACACATCAGTTATAAGTGTACAGAAAGATTTAAAATAAAAGGATAGAAATAAATATACCACCATGCAAACACTAACCAAAAGGAAATGTTTGTAGCCAAATTAACATCAAACAACATTGCTTTGAAGCCAAGAGGCACTGCTAGATAAAGAGGAGCACTTCATAATGATAATGACATTTTGTAGTAAAAGAGTTTATCCTATAAGAAAATATACTACAGTTATTAAGTAGGTAAAAGACATTAGGAACAAGTCTATGCCAATAAATGTGAACATGTAAATGGATGAAAAAATTCTTGGAAAAATACAGCCTACTAAAACTGACACAGGAAGAAACAGAAAATCTAAATAAATCTCATGCTTATTTAACTAATTGGATCCATGATTTAAAACCTTCCCATGAACAAAACTCCAAGCCCGTATCTTTCATTGGTAAAAAGTTTGTGCAGAAGGGAGTTATAAATTGTTTAAGATTAATAGCACATATTGTACACAAACTTTTTCAGAGGAAAAAGGAAAAGACATTTCGCACCTCATTTTATGAACTTGGAATAACCTTGATACCAAAGTCTGACAGGAACATTATGAAAAAAGGAAAAGGAAAAGCCAATTTCACTCATAAGCACAGAGATGAAAACGTTGAACAAATAGTATCAAATTGAATTCAGTATTTTAAAAAGGATAATACATCAGATCAAGTTGGGTTTGTTGCGAGAATTCAAATTGGTTTATAATTCAATAATCAATCAATCTATTAGATTAGTATAAAGTGTGGTCTATTTATGCAATAGTATAGTATGCAGTAGTGAAAATTAAAAAGCAAATGCTTCAGCGGCAAGATCTTTCTCACAAACATAAGACTGAGTTAAGAAGCTAAACAAACAAAAAAATACATGGTGTATGATTCCAGCTACATAAAGTTCAAAAATAGGCAAAATGAACCTAGGGTTAGGTCAAGAGTGACTAGCTCTAGGAAGGAAGAAGGGCACGGTGATTGCGAGAGGGCAGGAGAGGGGCATCTTGTACTGATAATGTTTGATCTCTGATGTGGGTAGTTACATAGCAGTGTTTCACTTTGTAATTATTTATCAAGCTAATTCACAACTTACGATTTGTGTACTTTTCTGTACCTATGTATGCTTCAATATAAAAAAAAGAACTAAATGAATTTGAATATCAGAACTAAAAGCTGACATTTCGAGCACCCAAGACCTAGTAAACCAAGTTCGACCAAATCAAAACTACATAGCACTTTATAATCAAAAACCATGCATTTATACCTTACCTCACATGCTCTTCCTCTCCGTCATCAGAGGTAGTACAAGGTATGTAGTAAGACATTATTATTAACCCCAGTACAGGTAGAGAAACTAAAATATCAAGAAGTTCAGTGATTTCTCCAAGATGATACTATCAGCTACTAACACGATACCAAGTCATCTAATAACAACAGAGCAATCCAGGATTGGCCACATTTTCCCCTTGGAGTCTAATTTGACAAAACTTATTTAATGAAATATATAAATATGGCTATGTAGATTCCGTGTTCCCGTTGCTTTTAAAAGCCAGATCATCCTGTGTGGAATGGTGGATGGTGCAGAGATTTTGAAGAAAGATCGAATCTGGGGCAGGGGTAGGGCGAGGTGGGCAATCCATATCCTGTCACAAATTGACTGTGTAAACTTGGACATGGTATTTCATTGTTCTAAGCATCGCTTTCCTAATCTACAAAATGGAACTAAAAATATGCCTCTCAAAGGGATTTAGGGGAAGAGTAAGTTAGATGACATGGAAAATTGCCTAGCACGGTACTGGAAAGCAACCGATGCTCATTTAGGTTGGTTCTACCCTTCCCTCCTAGCCACCAGATCATAAAGGAAGTGAGTCATTTGCCCCATGGAGATCAGCCCATAAGCCCTTCAAACAATTGTGGAATAAAGCATAGAGGGACACCAGAGTTTATCTAATCCAGCAGAGACCCTTGCAGATAAACTAACATATTCAAAGTCATTAGTTAGTCAGGCACAAGCTAGTCTTAAAATCTAAACCTAAAACCCACCTAGGCTCCCCAAATTCAGACAAATCTACCCCCCCTCCACTACCACTACCAACCTTCCTTTTCCTCTGAAGGGAGAGGCTGTTTCAGATTTTATCCCAGCTGAAGGCAAGAGTGAGACATGCCACCTTCATATAGATCCTTCAGGATCAACCTGTGCAAATAGAGGGCTAACCCCAGGCAGATGCAATCACTCCCTCCTCTTTTCTCCCATTGTTTTTATATTTAATCTTACTGTAGTGCATAGTCACATTTCATTGTGATTTGCTAGTATACCCTTAGTTTGCTATTGGGAACTCAGAGAGGACAGGGTCTGTGTATTGTTCATTTTTATATGCCTGGTGCAAAAAAACAAAAACAAAAACAAAAACGTAGTGAGTCTCAAAAACATCAGGGAAGGAAGGAAGGAAGGGAGAAAGGAAGGGAGGGAGGGAGGGAGGGAATCAAATTAATTTGGGGGCAAAGGAAACAAGGTTTGTCTTTAAACACTCCAGCCTCTTTCTCTGTGTTCTTGTCTGTCTCCTCTCACTGCCTCCCTCACCCACTGAGGCTTCTGGGTTGGGCAGTATTCTTTTCATCTTTCTAATGATGTCTTCTTATCCCAGCCTACTCTCAGGAAAAGCCCCCTGGCCAGTGATTTCCATGCTACTGTGATTAGGAATCACTATGGTTTTATTTTTTCCTGCTATGGTGGGATATGCATTTCAAGTATCCTTTGGAATCACAGGAGGCTTGGTCAGAAAGCAGGTGAGGAAGATGTGAGGTTGGAGACAGGGAGCCTTCTCAGTAGCCATGAAGTTGACCTTTGTATAAGTCATGAAGAAAATTAGACCCGAGGTGCTTACTTAATCTCAAAGCCCTTGGACATCATTCTCTATTTGTCTTCTCAGACTTTACTCTTCACACTCAGTTTCCTACCAAGCCATCCGCCCCTTGGAGACTGGTCAGATGCCTCCATCTCTCCCCACAGGTATCAGTATGTTTTGGGTTAGTAGCCACCTCAGCTGGATTCTGTGGCTAAAAACACTCATGTGGCGCAGCCATCTCCAACCTCACAGTTGAGTAAGTCTGTGTGGAATGATGCTGCAGTCATTGCTGCTCACCTTTGCTCCATGTGGGCTGTTCTGTGGTTTGTGCGGCATTGTCCTCCCTGCCTCTGCACACAGCCTGTGGTTGAATAATAGACTCCCTCCTGGCTAGTCCTGGGCTTCACAATGACTTCTCTCTCTTTGTGTGCTTCCCTTCCCTTTGGCAAGTGGTGGATATTTTGAGACGGCATCTCTTGGCATCCTACTGTTGGGAGTGAGGCTGGGGGTACCTGCTGGGGCACAAAATCATCTGAACCCTGCCATGGATTGGGGTAGCCCAAGGTCCTGAGGGCATTTGAGGTAGGAATTGAGGCTCCCTTTCCTGCATTGGGAAGGATTCATATAGAAGCCTTCCATGCAGGGATCTACAGTGAAGGGACAAACAGGGCTCACATTTTCCCTTCAAGGCTCAAGTCTACCCAGTAGACACTACTTTCCATAGGTGACTTAATTAAAAGGAGCTCACACACATTTCAGTAAGGGGGATGTGCCCTCTCCAGAGAAGAGGCAACAGAACATCTCTGGTGCAAGGGCAACGTCATATTCATCCCTACTCCTCAATACAAGGACAACTGTGTGCCTCTAGCAATTGTTAGAATAAATAGCAAACATGCACTGAGTACTAACTCCATGTCTAACCCTTCAGAAGCACCCCCCGTGGATTATCTCATTTAATCTTTTAAAATGACCAGATGAGAGGCGTACTGTTATTTTCACATTACAGATAAAAGCAGCTGAGCCTTAAGCTAAGTAGTTCACTGACAATCACACAGCTAGTAAGTGGCAGAGCCAGGATTCCAATCCAAGTAATCTCTCTCCAGAGCCCATGCTGTTGGTCCAGACACTCTACTGCCTCCCCACAGTGTAAGGTCTTGTTTACTGAATGAATTAATGAATGATTAAATGAAGGAGTGAATGAAATGGAATATGGACTGAGGGCTTACTCCAAGCCTTGCAGCAAGCTGGGGCTACTGCTAAGTGTTCTCATTTGCACCGCCAGGTAGACGTTGCCCTCAGGCTCTGAGATAAAGAATATAGAAGTTGAGCACCTGTGGTGGATTGAGTCCAGGCTGTGGGGAGTGGGTATCTATGGGGGCCATCTGGGGAGGCTCCGCATAATGGTCTCCCCACTGACCTCCACTTCCTAAATCTCCAACGCATGCTGAAGTGGACAATAAGGAAAGCTGTTTTCTCTAGCATTGTATGTGCACCTGTCAACTGAGTGCGTTAGATCTTCCTGATCAGACTGGGAGCTCTCAGAGAGTAAGGAGCTTGCACCACATACTTGCAGGTCCTGACTCAATGTAACTCTTCTCAAACTTGGGCCATTGCTTGGAGGAGCTCAAGAGAGTGCACCCATCCCATCTACTTTCTGGTGATGGTGTACCTGTCTCTTGGCCAAGCAGGAAGAGTTCTTCTGGCTTCCCGTGAGACACCATGACATACTGTCGAAGTTGCATTATGTGCTTTCAGTTAGTTATTGGGCTTGTTCCAGAAACAGCATCCTTCAAGGCTCAGTACAAATTCCACCTTCTCCATGGAGCACCCTTTGAGCATCGTGGTCCAGGACAATTTCTCCGTCCTCCAGACAATCACCAAAACCCATGGTTTGGACCATAATTTGAAACTTTCCATCCCACATCTTCATCCACTTTGTTTGTTCCATATCCTATTCCAGCTGTAAGTTCCATGGTGGCAAAGACTATGTCTTCTACTTCTTTGAGTGGCAATAGAAGATTTTTGGATATGTATTAATTCCACAGATCTTTATTGCACATCAACAATATGTCAACCAAAAAGACAACTGAGACCAGATAGATCAAGATCCCTTCCAGGGTGGGTGCACTCTCCCCCTTGTTGCCTTGTTCTCCCCACAGCTCTCTCTGCCTGTCCCTTGGAAACTAATGAGAGGGGTCACACAGAGTACCGGGGTCAGAGTAGAAATTTCTAAGGTAATCCCCAAAGAATGTCAAGCCTAAGTCAAGCATAATGGGCGGAAAAGAGCACAGGCAAGAGCTGGATGACCCCTCCCCTGGAGATTCAAGAGGGGCTGCCCAAGCCTGGGCGTAAAAACTGAAAAGGAGACAGTTGTGGGTGTCTAGGGAGCACCCCTGTGCCCTATTCCAGCAGTGAGACTGGAACCCACTCATTTCAGCAGCCAATTGTTACATTTTCAGGAATTTGTGAACCGATTGAGGTTAGTAGCTTGAAGTTGATCAAGGTGGGAGTTTAGACACCCCCTGAAAACAGAAAACACTACAGGTTTGGTCCCCCCTGCACCCCTCCTCCCACATCAGAGCCATTTGTTAGACGTTTACCAAGACAGCTGAGCCAAGAACCTCAGAGTCACTCCCCAACCCCCACCCTCAAAAGCAGAAAAGAAAGGCAGCAGGGCTAGAATGGAGGGCCTGAGATAGCACTCAGCATGCTCAGAGAGCATCAGAGCAGTGTGCACAAGCCCTCAAAGTCAGGACAAGAAGGAAACAGAGCCATGGTCCGATGACTAGAGACTTTGCTGGGACCACAAACATCTCATAAAATGGCTAATTATTTTAATCGTTATTAGAAATAACCAACAATAAAAGTGGGCCATAATGATAGTATGGCATGAACCAAGGGTTATGATTAATCCAATCTTGCATACCTAAGATCCAAAAGAAGAAAAGGAAGGAGGCGGATAAGGACATATCATGTGCTGGTTGCCTGGAGGCAACCATGTTGGGACCGCAGACCTCACAGTGGAAGCCAAGGAGGAAAGAGAAAGTTAGAGACAAGATGCAGTGATTTTAGGCAGATGCTGCCCTGAAAGGAAAGGGAAAGCAGAAACTCCTAAATGCAACAAGCATGATCCCAAAGCAATGAAGAAAAACATCAAAATGAATGAAGTAACCATGAAGTAACTAAGATTTTTTGCCTTCACTTGTCTGTGTGGGCTGCCAATGTGAAATACCACAGACCGGGAGGCTTAAACAGCAGACATGTATTTCTCATAGTCCTGGAGGCTGGAAGTCCCAGATCGAGGTCCATCAGGGTTCAGTTTCTGGGGAGGGCTGTCTTCCTGACTCATGGGTGGCCACCTTGTCCTCCCATAACCTCTTTGTGCACATGTCAGGAAAGAGTGGTCTCTCCTTCTCTTCTTATAAGGTCACCAATCCTATTGGATCAGGGCCCCAACCTTATGACTTCACTTAACCTTAATTACCTCCTAAAGTTCTATCTCTAAGTGCAGTCACATGGAGGGTAGCACTTCAACATAGAAACTTGGGGGAACACAGTTCAGTCCATGCACTTTTACTGTCACTAGGTAGAAAGGGGACTCCCAACAAAGACCAACTTAATGCTTTGTTGGTGGAGTTGTGGCCAATAGGCACTCTCTCCATGGCTGGTGTGAGTCTGAATTGCCACAACCCTGTGGGGGATAGTTTAGAAATATCTATAAAACTCATGAAAGCATTTCCCCTCTATTCCAGTGATTCCACTTCTAGGAATTTCTCTTATTGACCAACCTTCACTGGTGCAAATTGACATATGTACACAGTCATTCACTGCAGTTTTGTTTATAACGAAGAAAAAATTGAAAACAGCCAAGTGTCCATCAACAAAAGACAGTTTAAATCAATAATAGAATATTCTATAGCTCTGAAATAATGAAGTGCTCTCCATAATGAAATGGAAAAGAAATGAAGAAAGCAAGGTGCAAACAATATGCTATATTTTATATAAAAAGGGAGGAATAAGACTATTCACATTTTTAAAGGATTCACAAGAAACCGATAAAATAGAAAAAAAGACATCTTAAGTTACAGCTTTTTAATGTTTTTTGCTTATATGTACTATGACCGTGTGATCTATTGAAAAATAAGAAAAAATTAAGTTGCATTTCTGCACACCTGAGTCTGAGGCTTGTCAAAATTGCTACCTGCTCTACCTGTATCCTCCACATTGAGATGCTCATTGAGATGAACTCTTGAGCCATGAATATGACATTTGCCAATCCAATAAGAATGTGGTGAGAAGCTAGGCTATGCCTGAGAAGCATGGGTTGATTTGCTGATGAACACATGACTTTAGGCAGGTCACCAGCCCTCTTGTGACTTCAACTCTTACACTATAAAGAAAGGAATTAGTTTGGTTCAGCAAACATTTATTGGGATGTGATTCCCATCCTGGAGACTCAAAGCCATGCAAGATGCAGACGGTGCCCTGGGGAGCCCTGCAGACTGCTTGAATGAGGCAGCAAGACAAGGGCAAGGGCAAACAGCTCATGGCAGGGACCAAGCCAGAGATGACTCCAGGGAGCTCTTGGGCCCAGAGAATGGCTGTCCTTCTCTGGTGTGATCCTGGAGGACGTCCTGCAGGAGAGGGGTGACGGGAGAAGATGTCCCAGACAAAGAGAAGAGCGAGAGCAGCACGGATTCCTAAGCGTTGGGGTCAGGAAGGAGTGACAGCTGTCAGGGTGCCTGTGCCCATCCCAAGGCCCCGCCCACTCTGAGTATCCAGGAGGCTGCGTCCATGACCCTCTGCAGGAGCGGATGCAAGGAATCCCTGCCCTCAGTGCAGGCACAGGCCAGGTCAGGGGCAGTGAAAGCAAAATGGGGCTCCGCTGAGGACCGTGGCAAGGAAATGTCCTCTTGTACCTCGTGGGAGCCTAGACCAGGTAGGCAGGGACCTCCACATCCAGGCCCCACTTTGCCAGGCCCAGCTCTGCCAGGTTCCCCAGGAGCTGCCTGTGAGGCTGCAGATGGTTTTTGGCACCTGCAGCCTCCCACCCCAGACTCCTCTCCTTGGTGCCTCTGGGAGACGAGCCCACCCTAGATCTCTTGCCCTCTCCCCGCCCCCAGGGGCAGCACTGCTTCTAGCTGCGGGCATGCCCAGCTGACCAGCAGCCTTACGGGGCCAGACCCTGGGCCTGTGTTACATGGGTGTGTTGTTACCACAACCATCCTACAAGCTTGTCACCCCGTGGATGAGGCACTGAAGCTCAAGGGGGTTGACTGGCTCTTGATCTCAGGGATACTTAGTGGCAGAGCTGGGACTCGACTCCAGGTCCCTCATTTCCAAGCCAGGGAACTAAGCCTAGAAGGGATGGTCTGTCTGTTTGTTTCCTTGACCAGCAAGTTGGCCACTGGAGATTTGCCCCAACCACCTGGGGCCAGCTCCTCCCACACCCCACTCATCCCCAGAGTCCAAGGCCAGCCCCGCCTCTCCCCAAGCCCGGCTGGATCAGATGAGCAAAAGCAACAGCTCTCACCAGATTGCCCCACTTGGCTCCAGCAATTAATTAAGAGCCGTCTGAGAGCCTCCAAAGAGCCTGCAAGCTACAGCAAGATAGGGCACACGCAGTTGAATCCAAAATATTTGTTGTGTTTTTCCCCTTTCTGGAGAACCAGTCCTTACCTGTTACCTGAACTTGATTAAATTTCTAAGCTGCTCCTTCTCAGTGCCAACTGTGAACCAGCCTGTTGGTCATATGGAAAGGGAAGGGGTGCTGATAACTTGATAGTGATAATAACTGATCGATTGATAGGTTGTCGTTTATGGGCTGTTCTTCGAGGCACTCAGGACCCATTCAGGCACTGCTTATCCTGGTCAGCAATGCTGTCTGCACACTTGAGACCCAGAGCTCAGCCCGGGTACCCAGGAACCCCAAAGATCCAGCCCAGAGAGGTCAGGGGGCAGGGCTGCTTTGTGGCCATGATGATGGCCTCTTGATCCCACAGGCTGGTGGCCCACTGACTCCTCACTGTCTTCGGAAGGGTCTCAGGGATCAGACAGCCCCATGGCCCACCCAACCCCCACCTCAGAGTCTCTGTTCTGCCAACATTAAAGCTCTCCCTCCAAAATGTATCTGAATCTACCAATTTTCTCCACCTCACTACCAACACCTGCACCAGGGCTCAGCAAACTTTTACTATAGAAAGCTAGACAATAAAGATTTTGGATATTGTGGACAAAGAGGCAAAATTGAGGCTATTATGCAGGGACTCATGTAACAAGAGAGAAAACAGAGTTCCACATGGTTTTATTGATGAAATTTTAAATATACCTATATTAATAATTGAACAGAATTCTAAAAGTACAGGTCAACCAGTGAGAAGAATGGAATTCTTTTTTTGAAGGGTAGAACATGTCCCTTCATTGGGGTTCAAAGCTCTCGTGTCCTGTACCATCAAGTCAAGTGAGAACAATTGCCAGGCTTACTCATGGGACGCACAAAAAAACAGAGGCGGACCAGATTTGGCCCTCGGGCTGCAGTTAGCAGACCTCTGCTCTCCACCAAGGTATCCTGCCAAGGTGCTGAAACAGCCTCTCCTGCCTCCATTCTCGTGCCCCCACAGTCTGTCCCTCCTCCCACCCCTACCCTGGCACTGGCAGACCTTGGTAAGACTTTGATTGCTACTCCTCCGCGTCAGACCTTCCATCGCCCTCCATGGTCATTTTGGCCTGGAATGCTGAGTCTGATTCAGACGTCAAGCCTCCTGGGAGAAAGAAATCTCCCCCCGCGACAAGGCCAACCTTGAGGAAGCTCAGAGGGTGGCCCTGGAGGGCCAGCGAGAGGGGGCACTGCAGGGTCCTGACCCTCTGCGGGCAGCATAGCCCCCCTGGTACCCAAGGAGCCACATGGAAAAATGGCAGAGAGGACCAACGTGGTGACCCAGATACCTGACAGACGGATGGGGGTCATTACTGAAACTGCTGATAATCAGAATTAATGTGGAACTTAAAAAAAAAAAACAGATTCCTGAGCTACCCTCCAAGAATTTACAAAATCAGGAGGTAGGATTGTGTGTACACACATATACATATACACATGCATATACATATACACACAATATACACACATATATGTGTACATACACATTCATATATATACAATCCATATTCGTATACAGTATAGATATACATTTTGTATATTATATATACATATGAATGTGTATTGTGCACACATACATGTATCTTTACATCTATGCATATGCATATACACATATATACCATGTACTATGTATTTATATGTATTGTATAGATTTATATATATTCCTGTATATCATGACAATATATGTATATACGTGTGTGCACATATACACACTTACACATACATACACACATAAACCTAGATACACACATACATACTTACACATACATATACATACATGAACATACATATGTATCTGTGTGTGTCTGTGTCCCATTGGTGAGTTTGATGATTAAACACATTTTTTGTTGTTGCTTTTTATTTGGGGAAGGGGGTGTGGTTAGGTTTATTTATTTAATTATTTTCTTAATGGAGGAACTGGGGATTGAACTCAGGACCTCACACATGCTAAGCATGCGCTCTACCACTGAACTAAACCCTCCCCCCCCCCCGATTTTGATGATTAAACACATTTTAAAGACACACTATGTGTCTATGCGATAAAGAAAGGGGGACCTACAAATTCATACAATTGAATGATAAACATTTTTGTAAACAATTGCTAAGCCTAGAAGTTGAAGCCACATGAAGGAACCTAATATCTCTTGAGTTGAAGAAAGCTACCCAGGAACAGCTAGGCGTGGATGATAAGAAAGACCCTAAACAAGTTACACCGCGCTCCACAGTTTGCCATATTGTTTCATCACATTTACACTCACAACAGACTGGGGGTTATTATTCATTCTATGGAAGTGATCCACAGAGTCTGCTGCTTTTCCGACATCACTGAGCTAATAAAGTGTCAGTCTGAGATTTGACCCTAAGCTTCCACTTTGGACTCAGTCAAAAGTTTGGCTGGTGAGTACAGGTTTTTTCCATAAGGGAGCAAATTACTTTGAACATTTTTTTTCAAGAAGACTTAGTTGGACAAATCTAAATTACTGCAGATTCCAAATTTACACAATCCAAATTAATGATATTACTGCTTTATCTTTGACTGGTGCATGAGAAATTACAGTTCTTTTAAAGCTCCTGGTCCCTAGAGATCTTTACAGAGAGAAGTTTCCAACTTTCCATTTGCTCAGGGTTATGAGGTTCCTGGTTATTTAAATAAGCAAAGTCGAATTTTACAGCTAGCTTTCTTTTGACAATTACTCTAGAAGGAAGAACCGCCCCTGGACTCAATTTTTCCTTTTATCCCCTGTGGGCAAAGAGGATGGTTTGGGAGAACAACCCTGACAGAAATTCCATTCCCACATTTATTTGTTCATTCATTCCACAGATGTCTGAGTGCTTGAAGACTTGTTCTCCATTGAGGACTTTGATCCCCTGTCTCCCACCACATTATGAAGCAGAGAAGTGAGGAGACAAGTGGGGCCCCTGTCACCAAGGAAGCTGGGGCAGCAACCAAGGCCAAATGAGGCTGACCCACCTGGTAGTTGTCAACCCAGCTTGAACCTCTACGGACCTCTGTGATCCCTGCCTTTGCACAGGTTCCATCAACTCCAAACCCTATGCAAAGGATAGAGAACTGAAGACCATCATGGTTTGATGCTGATAGAGGTGAGGCAGTTGTTGGAACTGCTTTCCAAGGCATCTTGGTTTTATTGCAAACATTATTACTGGCTTAATTATTACTTGGTACACCACGTAAGACCCACATCTGTACCCCTTTTCCAGGGAGACTTGAATCAGCCCACACCCTTCACTTTGCTGTGCAGCCGGTCTGCAGGAGGCAGGCCCACTCGATGTCCCCAGGGGGTCCTGGGATCTGCTCTTCTGTCTCATGAAATAATTTGATCTTAACCTTGGCTGCACCAGAACCGCACCAGCTTAACCTGGGGAGTTGCGCAGAGTACCCATACCTATTGGCACTTCCACAGATTCCAACAGACATGTGGCCTGACTGTCAGAATGTCTAGAAGTTTCCAGGTGGTGCTAACGTGCTACTAGAGTCAAAGCTTTCTCTGAGCCAAAGATGTGTAATCCCAGAGGCTCCAGTTCTACATATGGAAAAATTAAGGCTTTATTGACATAGAAAGGCAGCAAGTACAGTTAAACAACTGAGGTCCCTGCACGTCCAGCTCTCCGGATGACCACCGGCTTCCACACTCTCCGGAGCTCAGGCCACTTCAAGTTTTCTGGGTCATGCGGGTTTTGGGGTGATACATACACACAAACACAATCCCAGCTAATTGTAAAATAATGAGAACCCTTCAGTGGAATTAAATAGCAAATAGCTATTTAAAAAAACCATAACGGTCAGCTTGTTGGACAGAATTATCAGGGTCAGTATTTTCAAACACACCTGTAAGAGAGGTTGCCTGAAAATGAGGTCTTTATTACACGTGTATGAAAGAGTTTTAAGTCTTTTAAATAGATTTTCAAGGGATTTATGTCTCTAGTTGGTTCTTAAGGCTGCTGTAACAAATTACCACAGACTTAGAGGCTTAAAAACAACACACATGTATTCTCTTACAGTTCTGGAGGTCAGAAGTCTGAAACGGGTCTCACTGGGCTCAAGTCAAGGTACCAGTAGGGCTGCATTCCTTTCTGGAGATTCTAAGGGAGAATCTGTTTTCTTGCCTTTTCCAGCTTCTAGAGGCCCCCACATTCCGTGGCTCATGGCTCCTTTCTCCAACCTAAATCTAACAATGGCAGGTGGAATCTTTCTTGCAATGATGCTTCTGAGTCTTCCGTCTCCCTAGTCAAGGACCCTGTGATTATACCAGGTCATCCAAATAATCCAGGATAATCTCTTTTCTATTTTATTTTATTTTATTTGTTGTTTTTAATTGAAGTATAGTCAGTTACAATGTGTCAATTTCTGGTGTACAGCATAATATTCTAGTCATGTATACACACACACACACACACACACACACACACATTTGTTTGGAACTGGAGCACAGAGGGTTAATTTCATCTTATCCTCCAAAATCCCATTGTCCATGCCACAAACAGGCCAGTTTAAGGGGTGGGCACAAAGGCCTTCCAGTGGACCTTTGCATCTGATTTTGTATGCTTCACTTTACTTTTTAGAGCCTGATGTGTCATGAGGCGCATGCACTGGTCCCTCGTGTAGAAGCTCAGGGCCACACCCTACGGCACTCAGGGACTTGAGAGCCTCCGGAGCCTTCCATGGCCTTGCCATCTACCTCCTCCTTTTTCAAAAATGGGTGGGGCCACAGCTCTTGGGAATTTGAGGGGAAGATGCCCCATCAGCTGCAAGCGGTTGCCACACACTGAGGAGGCTGGGACTTGGGCCAGGCCCTAGGGGTCCCCTGCACCCTGAAGCCATGGGGCGTGAGTGCTCTGTCCTCACCAGCTCAGCTAGGTCGGTAAAAAGCTGTTGACTCTGTTAGGTCACTGTAGCTCCTAACCCATCAGAAACACCTGCCCTAGCTCTCAACTTTTCAAGTTAAATATTTATTCAAAGTATTTTTCTTTTGATGTGAAATTTACATGCAAGGAAATGTACAAGCCTTAAATGTCCAGTTGTGATCTTGTGTCTGTGCATGCATGGCTGTAACCTAACCCCTCCTCAAGACACCAAACATTTACCAAAACCCCATAAATTTCCCTCATTTCCCTTCTCAGGCACTCCTCACCCCTGGAGCACTTTTCTTAATTATTTTAAATAATTCTATTGGATATCTAGCTTGGAAATGATTTATTTTATACTTTAAAAGTATGCAGTGAAATTTAGTATCTATACCCAGTGCAAACTCCTAGTTGTTCATTGAATGGGAGCTTGATCAAATAGGGGTCTATAGGGTTTTTTAATTGTTTTTTATTGCAGTAAAATACAGATAACACAAAAGTGACCATCTTAGCCACTTGGAGGTGTACAGCCCAAAGGTGTAAATGCACGCATAATGCTGTGCCACCATCACCACCACCCATCCCCATGATTCTTTCCATCATGTAGAAGTGAAACTCTGTACCCCTTGGTCTCTTTCTGTCCAGGATGTGAATCCTGAGTCATGGTTCTCACTCCCTTGTCTTCGCCTAGTCTGGTCCTCAGCCCTTTTCTGCAGGGAGACAATTTCAGGCCAAATGAGTAAAACTTTTTTTTTATTTCCCTTTTACTTTTCCATTTTCTCCTCTTTTTATTTTTCTGTTCTCCTCTCTTTCTTTCACCCTTTTCATTTTCCTTCCATTCTTCTCCCCCTTCCCCCTTTTGTCATCTTTCTTCCTCTCTTCATGTCTATGTCTTCCTTATCTCTCGCCCTTTTCTCACCCCTTTTCCATCCCTCTTCCTTTCTTCTCCTCCCGTGTTTTCTTCCCTCATCTCTTGTTTTCCTTGCTTTTCTATTAAGAATACCTTAAGATTTTCCAAACGACAGAGGGGACCCACTTACTCGGGGACAAACCAAGATGAAGACAGAGCTGAGGTCACTGTGGCTCCGAGGAGGCCGGGAGGATGAGGTGTCATTGACAAGTAGTTACTGGGAGAGACGGCACCCTGCTCAGCCCGGGAGCAAATGGAGAGAGGCTGGGGACACAGCTCTGTGCTCTAAGCTTAGCATTGAGTTAGGGAAGTAAGACGCACTCACATGGCAAGGTGGTGAGACAGGTAAAGGAGGTGCTCCACCCAAGGACAGGCACGATTCCAAAAGCTGTTTGTAGTTCAATGGTTTAGAACATGTACGTGATGTAATGCACTTACTTTCCTGTAAAAATGATGCTCTGAGTGGAGGGCAGGTGGTTTGGTTCACTCATAAAAGCAGATATAAGCACAGCTCTCAAAACACCTTTTCAGGTGCACCTGCCTATATACCGCTGTTTACCTCAGCAGGAAAATTGGTTTCTGGTTCCAACTTGTTACCAAAACATTCTGATTTCCTCACCACTAGCACTGGCAGCCTGAGGGTAAGGCCTCTGGGGAAGGAGGGGTGGGTGTTCTGGGCCACCAGGAACTCACTAAAGTGCTAAGCATCCTGCTCCTGGCCAAGAATTTGTTGATGGTTTGAATTGGGGAACAAACCTAGATGTGGTGGGTTGTTCCTGAATTAAACATTAGGAAAAACAGAGCCCCTCTTGATCTAGCTGCCAGATGTACAGGGCAGAAAACAAGACAGAGGCTTCCTCGTCAGGAGCATTTTGGGAAGGAGGCAGGCACTGAACTGGGTCCACAGGACCAGCAGGATGAAGAAGAGAGGGGCTTGCGCCAGGGCAGGCAGAAAAGAGCACTCAGGACCCACTGAGAGTGAGCCAGTTTGGGGAAACAAAACTGGGAGTTCCTACACAGAGTTCTGAAAAAAAAAGAGCTGGAAGGATGACGGGTGGGCAGGGTGGCAGGAGTGGGGAGCCTGGAGCTGGTGGGTTGGGAAAAGCCTTAAAAACAAGGCTAAAATTTTTAAACTCTCCCTTTGAGTCAAAATGTGGAGACAACCCACTGAGGAGTCATTAAGTAAAGGTATTGGGGCTCCAGTGGCACTAGTTTTAATGAAATGGAATCAAATAAAATGGAAAGTAATAGAATAAAACAGAATGGAATGGAATGGAATGAAAGATGCCAGTGAGGATGTCACATAGGAAATCCACATTTCATGAATCTTGCCTTGAGTTTTTTACTTGTGGGTGTGTGTACACAGATACATACAAGCATGTATATGTGCACATACTTACATATGTGGGGGTCACACTCTAAAATGCATTTCTTTACTGTGGGCTTTGGAGTAATGACACGTTGACACTAGTGTTTCAAGATGAATCCAGCAGTGATTTGGGGGATTGGTTTTAGGGGAGAGGGTCCGGTAGGGAGGGGCAAAGGAGGAGGAGATCAGAATAGAGGAGGGGCCCGTGGGGAGGCTGTGATTGGAGGGGTGACGGCAGGGATGGGCTGAGTGGCCACCAGCCCCACTGAGAGGAAGAAAACCTGCCACACAGGGTCTAGGAAACTGGAGACAGAGGAGGATTCCACAGCTGCAAAGGAGTCAGTGGCCGGTACCCTGGTCAGAGCTGGGGTTGTCTGATGACCAGTCCCAGGCAGCACCCCAGACCCTGCAGGTCCCAGGACAAGGAGGGGTGTGTGTGTGTGTGCGCGCGCACGCGTGCGCCTGTGTGTGTGTGTGATTCTATGCGAGTGTATATATGTGTGTTTTGCTCCCAAGAACCTTATTTTTCCAAAACTCCTACTGTTCTGTGTTCCATCTTAATTTCTTTTTTGGATTTTTAAACTTCTAGTTTCAAAAATGTTTAACTTTTAACTACCACATTTTAATAATTCACATTTCCAGCTTTTATCATCATGACATCTCTGGTGGGTATGATTGTTATTCATAAAAACAACGTGAGGGTCAAATGACCTACTTACCTGTGTTGGGCACGAACTGCTTGGGATGAACAGAGCAGAGACGTCTTTCACCGTTAGTTCGGGAATCACTTCACAAAAGCGGGAAAACAGGTGTCTTGGGCATGAGAGGAAGATGATTTGGGAAAGATTAATTACAGCCTTGTCTCCAATGGCCATTTAGCCCTACTCTTCGCAGGGCTGAGCTAGAGCCCCGAACCCAAGCCAGGGGCAGGGGACAGCACGCAGCGCGGTCTGGCAGGAGCTGAGGGCGCTGGCAGGGAGGAGGCGAGGGTGCCGGGTCGCCGACAGAGCTGAGGACTCACAGATGACCACCAAGGGGGTCTCAGCCGCTCACTGCCCAATGACGCCGGCAAGCTTGGTCACCTCTGTTCTTCACTCTCTTCATAATGAGAAATATGATGAGCACACAACCCTCCTTTAGACAGAATCAGCCACGTCATGGGATGAAATCATCATTCCAAAAATGATTGTAAAGGAAGTCTCCACAACTCCTGCCAGTAACCTTGACAATTAGTGGTCCAGCTGAAAATCCACGAGATGGTAGACCACCGCGGCTGAACGTGTGAGTTCAGGTGTGCGATGGTTTACGCCTGAAGCCCAGCGCAGGGAAGGACCTCACACTGGAGCTGGGGCTCTCTCCCCGGACCCCCTTCGCAGTGAGTCTGGACTTTTTAAGTTTCTTCAGCATTTTCTCTTGCCCTTCGATCTAGACGCAAAGGAGCACTACTTACAACCTCTACAAGAATTACTAAGAGCAGCAGAGTGTGTCAAACGCTCCGCTTTATAGGAATTAATTTTTAATTCTGTCCCCACAAAGGCTCCCGTCTTAGCTGAGGTCATAATTTGGGGATAGTTGCCTTTAGGATTTTGCCTTTCGAACCACAACAGCATTTCCATCTAATTGGAGGGAGGGTGGACAGGAGGAAGGGGGACACCAGGGCGTTCAAGGAAGAGGCTCTGCCCCCAGGGGCTCACTTCGTGCCAGCACCTCTCCTCCAACATCCTCGACTTCACGGAGCCTTCCAGAGACTCACGTGAGAGAATGTCAATTGTGAAAGTAAACTAAGCGTCAGCTCCACGTTCGAGCGTTTCCACTCTTACCTGTGACTCTGTTCCACCTGTGCAGGCAACCCCCTCCTCCTCTTCTTACCACCCACCCTCCCCCGCCCCTTCCCCTGGGTGATGGCCAGGGCAGGGCCACAAAGCCACCAGGGCTCCCGTGCCAGTTTGTCTCAGCCTCGCAGAGTCATTCATGAGCCAGCATCCCCCCACCCCCACCCTGCAGCTTCTCAGCCACCACGGGGACACACGCCAAGTGTGACTAAGTCCTTTTCTGGGACTCTGTGGGCAGTTCGGTGTGGCTTGAGCTCAAGGAAGTATTTGTTAAGTGGCTTCACCGAGGAGACACTTCCTTGACCCACAGGGGTGGGGTGGGTTGTCTGTGTCACCGGAGAATGTCACCAGAGTGACCTTTTCTGGTAACTTGACAGAGACACTCAGAAGGGCCCTGATAAAGAGCTCCTCAGACTGAAGACAGCAGAACTTGCCACTTACACAGCTTTTTCATCTTCAAAGCCCAGAACCTCAATTAAGTAATTAATAGGTCTGGTCATGTTCGCAGCTCTCGAAAAATGAGACTAGGGGAAGCTCTGGGTTTCCCTCCAGGAGACGTGCTTTTCTGTCGAGCCCAGAGAGACGCCTGAGAAGGCAACCAGCAATCCAGTGTCCATCTCCCCTGCAAGTTCCTCATCAGCTCTGCGGGATCAGGGGCTGCCCTGGAAACGCCGCCAGACGTTGTGGTTTGCTGCCCCCTTGAGGATGCACTGGGGATAGCAAGCGAATGGAACACTGTACACCCAGTAATGGGAAGAAAACAGCCGTTTTCTTCTTAGGCGTATCTGGCATGCCCAAGACTTTTTCAAGATGGGAAAATATTAACCCAGAGCACAATAACTCCTCCCCTTTTTAATTCAAAATCTATACAGACTGTGTTAATACTGGGTTAACAAGTTCCATGGGCCAGCACCTTCCCAATGAAACGAGAGGGATCTTGAATTGATGGCTGAGAACCTGCTCCACACATCAGAGGACTAAGGGAAGGTAATTGCCTTGATACTTATTTTCGATTTGGAAAACCCAAAGCAAGAAGGTTTTGAAGAAGTCAAGAAGTGATTATAATTCTAGGCTTGCTGCCAATGGGATCAATTGTCTGGTGACTTTTTGCAGAGTTTGCATCTGATGCCAACAGCCCAGCATGGTTTAAAGCCTCAGAAGGTGCTCAGCAAAGGGCCCCGATCATAACCCAGTCATCTCAGAGGGTTGCTGGCAGCTCAGTCCACTAGAAGACCAGTCTTTGGTCTCTGTATGTTTTGAAGGCTGTCTGGCCTCTCATGATTTAGGGCTCTGGGCTGATATATCTAGGGACTTCTTGCCCTAGATAAAATTATTTTAATAAATAAAAAGCTCCCCCTCCCTGGACACACACACACACAGAGGAATGCACAAAGTGTGTGCCCCAAGCTAAACTCTCTTCATTCAAGTATTAGATTCGCAGAATTTTCTTTTCTGTTTTTTTTTTAATTTTTTTTTTGAAGTATAGTTGACTTACAAAGTTGTGTTAATTTTTGGTGTACAGAATAGTGATTCAGTTGTACATATATATTCCTTTTCATATTCCTTTTCATTCTAGGCTATTACAAGGTATTGAATATAGTTCACTGTGCTGTACAGTGGGACTTTGTTGTTTATCTGTTTCATACATAGTAATTAGTATCTGCAAATCCCAAACTCCCCATTTATCCTTCCCCACCCCTTCCCCGACTGGTAACCATAAGTTTGCTTTCTATGTCTGTGAGTCTGTTTCTGTTTTATAAATATTTTCATTTGTGTCATAATTCTAGATTCCACCTAGAAGTGACATCTTCGTCTGGCTTACTTCAGTTAGTATGACAGTCTCCAGGTCCATCCATGTTGATGTAAATGGCATTATTTACCCTTTTTATGGCTGAGTAGTATTCCATTGTGTGTGTGTGTATAATATATATATATATATTATATGCAGTGGGGCATATATACCCCAATGCAGTGGGGCATATATACCCCACAACCTCCTTATCCAGTCATCTGTCAATGGACATCTAAGTTGCTCCCATGTCTTGGCTATCGTAAATAGTGCTGCTAGATTCAGAGAATTTTTCATGTTCAGTCTGCCTGATGTCCTAGGTATTGGGCTGGGGACAACCTGCAGTGGTTCCTGAGGCCATGGAGGGACAGGTCCTGGTCAGCATCCTCTGGGACAGTTGGAGAGCAGCCAGGTGACTGAATTCCCACCAGTGGAAGGGATCTCGGGGTTGGGGGTCAACAGGACCTGTGATTAAGGCAGGGACATGGCTGGCTGGGGCTCCCCTTCTCTGCATCCCCCAGAGCTCAGGTGGGTGACTTGTTGAGGGGCTGGAGAAGGGGGTTATGGCCAGAGAAGCATAGAGATGATTACCAGGAAACAGACAAAGCCTTCTGGATGGAAACAGCAATCCCAGTGGCGTCACAATGAAGCAACAGCTGTCGGAGCTGAGTGTCACCCAGACTTTGACTGGCCGAGGGGCTATAGGTCAAAAGAAGGCAGCTCCCGGCACAGGTCTGACGCTGTCCAAGAGCAAGCCTTTCCAACCAACTCCCCAAGTGACCCAAATGCTCTCCCGGAAAGTCCAGGCTTCAGACAACATAGCTGCCCGTCACGGAGCAGGCTGCCCGAAACCACAGCGGGGTGAAAAATCCAGTAACCCATCCCGGTGACCCCACCCTGTCTGCAGTTACTCAGAGCCACTGGCCATGGCCCAGGGAGCAGACCCAGGCAGGCTGAAGTCTATCCAAACGTAATTTTAAATTGAAAATGGAAACAAATCAAGCCAAGACAAATCCAGGGCCTGATGTAGCAGCAGCAGCTGCCATGGCCAAGCCATTGTCATACGGGGCCAAAGGTCAGCTTCCACCCCTTGGTGAGTGATGCCGACCAGCGCCTTTAAGATAGGAAATCCTTTACCCCATAACCACTCTGTGACCTCCTGGTTACTGGTAAGGTCCTCCTTTTACAGGTGAGGAAACTGAGGTTCACAAGGTTAGGTGACTTAGCTGAGCTCTCACCCTAGATGGGGGGGATGCCACTGAGCCCGTGGGTCTGGCCCCAGACCAGCCTCCCAGGACGAGGCCCCCCTGCCCAGCCCCTCACCCACCTGGACACCCTCCTGGGCTGAAGGCCCCAGGGTGGGCAAGTGGGGATTTGGCCCCAGAGAGGCTCCAGGTCCCCACGTGCCCTTCAGAGATGGACAGTGTGTTTGGCTGTAGCCCACAGGCTCCTGGGGGGAGGTCTCATCCCCAATGTCCAGTGTCCTGAGGACTCGAGGTAGCATCTTGAGAGCTGTTCTTGTCTCCCTGCCTCGGGCTCACTTCTAAGGGGAAGCTCAAGGCCCCGCTGCCCACGCCAGCCCCAGACTCAGGGCCACAGGAAGCCCCAGCATGGGGGCTCTTGTGGGTAGGTCAGCATGCAGCCTCTGCGTGAGGAACTTGATTCTTCTGAGCGTTTATTTTGGCCTGTGGAAGATGGACATCATGAGGCTGGGTGCCTGTGTGGGGTGGAATTTTCAAAGATTGATTAGAAAAAAACATGTAATAACAGCAAATTATATCTGTCTCCTGTGGGAGTTACCAGCCTTTTATGCCTATGGAGTATCTGTCCATCCATCCATCCAGTTATCTACATTTCTATCTTTCTTTCCATCAGTCTGTCTGTATTATCTGTCATTTACCCATGTCATCTGTCATCTACCTACCTACCTCTCTGTTAGCTGTCTGTTTTCTCTCTCTCTGTCATCTGTCTCCCCACATTTATACTCACACATCTCAGGCATTCAAGCTGCCATGTGAAATTTTGATTATGAGCTCACAATATCACCTGGTTCAGAGTCCAGTTTTTGAAAATCACTAGCTGTGTGACCTTGAATAAGTTACTTAACATCTCTGTGCCTCTTTGTTTTGTGCATCTGTAAAGTGGGAAGCTTAACTCAATAGTTGCAGGACTGCATTAGCCCATCTATATAAAAGATCTGAAAGCCTGGAGCTTGTGAGCTCTTGTGAAGTGGAAGGGAAGCTACTGGGGGCTGCAGCAGGGGCCTGGCTTTACTGAGCCCTAAAAGAGGAAGCAGTGAACCCGAGAGCTTTTGAAGCAGTGCTTTTGGGGAGAGCTCTGGCCTGTGCTCACTGACATGCACTAATTGTCACAGTTTTCCT
The DNA here is from genome assembly GCF_048564905.1 of Vicugna pacos. NCBI lineage: Eukaryota > Metazoa > Chordata > Mammalia > Artiodactyla > Camelidae > Vicugna > Vicugna pacos. The sequence goes on along the minus strand of NC_132987.1, from coordinate 115,440,279 downwards.
GGAGGGAGGTCAGGTCCAGAGAAAAATCAAATTGGCTAGCAGAGAAGAGAAACACACCTGAGGTTGACACAAAGTTCTGCAGATAGTTAAAGCCCCTGAATGGACCAGGGGAGGGCGGCAGGCAGAGGACCACGGCCCTGGAGCTGTCAGTCATCCGCAGCTGGTCAGCCGGAGCATGACCTGATAGATGCCAAGATCGCCCCCCGAGCGCCCCCTGTGTGACTCACAGCCACTGACCCCTCCCACAGGAAGATGAGTCTGGAGCACTTCTGGGGACATATGCAGAGTCCGCAGCCTCTCCAGCTCCTCGAGGACTCGGGCACGTCAGAACCGGCCGTTTCCCCGGCTGCACTGGGCGAGCCGCCGGCCTGGAGTGGTCCGCATCCGCAGCAGGATAGATGCGGGCGTCTCTCCCGGGGCCGCTTCTTACATCTCCTCAGGGCTTCAGAAGGAGAGCGAGGTTTGGGGAATGTGTCACTTGTTGGGCGTTTGAAGGTGACAGCAGAGCCAGGTGCCCGAAAGGCGGGCCAGGAGGCACCGCGGCGCGAGCCAGTGGTGGTGAGGTCCGCTTCTGCCTCTTGGGGACCCACCGCAGTGGTCAGTGCTCGTGGCGTTTGCTGAATTGTCCAGATCAGACCGAGAGACGACAGCAGGCCTGGAAGTGACAGGCACAGCGGAGAACTGAGCGTCCCAGACCCAAGTAGGAAGCCGTAGTTGGGGCTCACCAGCCGTGACCCTTCAGGCAAATTCCCTCACTTCCCGTCTGCAGAGTGGGGACGAGGTTATGAACACCTTCCTCAGAAGCTTCTCCTTGGCTTTTCCCCTCTTCTGGAGAGCCCTGGTGTCAGGAACAGACCTAAGAGCACCCATCGCAGCCGCACAGCGTCCGGCCTGGGAGATGCAAGACATTCTTCGGCTCAATGATTTTCCCTTATTTGGGCACAGGAGCCACCTGGGAAGTGGGTGCCTTCTGCATTCATCCCCTAAGGAACAGCAGTCAGGAAGTAACACAAACTTCATGGCTCACGATAGCAGAAATGTGTTTTCTTACCGTCCTGGAGGCCAGAGGTCCACGATCAAAGTGTCAGTAGGGCTGGTTTCCTCTGAGACTCTGTGTGGGTAGAATCCGTCCTTGCCTCTTCCTGTCTTCTGGGAGTGGCTGGCACTCCATGGTGCCCCTTGGCTTGTAGCTACATCACTCCAGTCTCTGCCTCTGTCGTCACGTGGCCTTCTCCCTGCATCTCTTGGCTTCTACACAGCCATCGTCTCTGTGAGTGTCTTTGTGTCTCCTCTCCTCTTCTCGTAGGGAACCCAGTCACACCAGGTTAGGGCCCATCTTACCCTAGCATGACCTCATCTTAACCAATTACAACAACCAATTTCCAAATAGGGTCACATTCAGAGGTGCCAGGGAATAGGTCTTCGTCGTTTTTGTTTTTGTTTTTTGAGGAACACAATTTAACCCATGACACCTGCTAAGAAAAACAGATTCCTTATTCTCACCTATGTTTTTAACAAAGCTCCACCCCCACCACCATGACTCCCCAAAGTGGTCCTGATGTAAGAGGCCCAATGACCATCCTCAGAGAAAGCCTCACCTGTCAGGTTGCAGCTCCCCAGGTGACACAGGTCACGCCCCTCAGTTCCCCATCTGCTGCTCCTTCTCCAGCCCCTTCTGGATATTTGAGGCCAGAGTGACTTTGCAACAACACTGCAAACTGGCCCAGTCCAGGGAGATTTAGACAAGATGCAAGTTACTCACCCACTCAGCTATTTTTACTCCAAACTGATGTTGTGAGTTGAATTGTGTCCTCCCCCGAAAAAGAAGCTATGTTGCAGTCCTCACCCCCAGAACCTCAGATGTGACCTTATTTGCAAGTAGGGTTATTGCCGACATCATTAGTTAAGATGAGGTCAAGCAGGGAGGGCTCCTAACCCAACATGTCTTGTGCCCTTATTTTAAAAATGCCATGTTAACAGTCAGAGACACAGGGAGAAGGCCATGTGAAGACGAAGGCAGAGATGACAGTGATGCTACCGTGACCAAGAAACACCAAGGGTTACTGACCATCACCGGAAGTGGGGAGAGAGACCTGGAGCAGATTCTCCCTCACCAGCCTGCCCACTTCTTGATTTCAGACTCAAGCCTCCGGAACTGTGAGAGAATGAACTTCTGTTGTGCTCAGCCACCTCCTTTGTGGCCCTGTGTTACTGTCGTGCTAGCACACTAAGACAGCTGGTGACTAGCTTGTCCCAGACTCCCCGAACTAGAAGGCCACCCAGGACCTCCCAGGTGGAAGGCTCAGCCACGGGACCCCGGGGGAATTGCTGAGGGTGGATGTACCTGCTGCCTGAGGCACAGCGTGCAGGGGATGGTGAGCAGGAGCCCTCAGTGTGTCCCTTCCGGAAGCCACAGGGATGTAGGGGGTGGCAGGCGACACTGGGTGTTCTCTCCGGGGAACAAGCCAGCAGGGCAGGCCCCGTGCACTTTTCCCTGAGCTACTTCCAGTGTCCGATAGATCCGACAGGTGGTGGCTCAGAGCTGGGCAAGGACCAGCAGCTGGGGCTCTGGTTCTTACTGTACCACTACCAGCTGTATCACTGGCACAAGTTCCTTTCCCGTTTCTTCCCCAGAAGGTGGAGATTCACATAGAACACCTCCGCGGGCGTGGACAGAACTACACGAGAGAGGACACGTGGCTTGCGGAAGATGGTGGACCTGCCCTGGTGTCCACCAGGTGCCGACTGTGTGTCGGTCCCGAGGGCTGGTCCCGGGCTGCGACGCTGGGCAGTGGGCTGAGACTGGCTTCCAGGCACGAACCCGCAGGGAAGCGCGGTCCGCCTCCTTCCCCAGCGTGGCACTCTGGAATCCACGTTCACCATTTGCTCCCCTTCCTGGGGAGTTGCCTTAACAATGGTCCATAGTCATAAAAATAATGAATGTCCGTAAAGCTCTTAATGAGTCACTTTCTCAAAAACGGCCTTCTGTAGTGGACATAGCTACTCTGTGAAGTCCGTGTGATTGGGGCCTTCACTTTTCAAATTAGAAAACTGAAACTCCTGGAGAGGAAGTGACTTGCTGAGATGTCTCAGCAGACAATGGATGACAACAGGAATTGCCATTTTTTTGGAGGCTGGAGGACTAAGAGGGAAAACGGTGGGGGGGGGGCAGGGCAGCTGTAGACGTCTCCAGGGTCCTGCAAGGGGGAATCGGGGCTCTCAGGACTGCAGCCGGCTGCTCTGCCTGGCTCCCAGCCCCAGTCCTAAGTCAGTGCAGACTCCCGAGTCTGCCCCAGGTCTGTGGGCTCACGTGGGGCATGCCCACTGCTGGAAACAGGCCACTGGCACAGGAACATTGGTGGGAGCCGTGACCCTGCTTGGCATACGTCTGCTGGAAATGTACCAGAGGGCACAGCGTCTCTTCCCCAGAGGGCTGTGTGGGAGGGGCGGGAGGTGCAGGGTAGGCAGCATCATCTTGGCATCTGTCTGTCCTGGTGGTGCTGCTTTACAGCTATAGAGGAAGCCTTCAGTGCTCCGATGCTGTTGGAGTTGTCCTCGAAGCATGTGATGACTGTTATCCGATGATCAGCAGGTTCGCTCCTACCTTAAAGTGGAGCAAGCTGGGCCCCAGGCAGGGGAAAGCTCTTGTCTGAGGTCACAAAGCTAAGGGGTGGACCCAGCCTTCCCAGCTCTCACCCTGTCCCCAGCATGTCCCCCCGCCAACATCCTGTCCCAACCGAATGGCAAAGGAGAGTGGTGATGATTTTAAGAGAAGCAAACTGACTGCATGCTCCGCCTCTGGGACCCAGAGTTCCAACCTGGGCTCCTTGCCTTCTTTCATCATTATCTGCAACTTAGATATAATCATTCAGGTTCTCAGATTCCAGGGGAAGGGCTAGATGTCTCTCAGCAGGAGATTCGGGGAGCTGTGTGACTGCATGAGTGAAAAAGAAAGAGGTGAAATATGGTCAGTTCAACTGTGGAGCCATGTCCTCATGTCCATACACAGTGGGCGCTGGACCACAATCAGCAAACACAAAAGGATTCACCTTCATCCCTCTTCTCTGTTCCAAACAAAACTCCGTGCAGTCATCAGCTCCTGGTTCCAAGGTTCTTTTCACCTTTCAACTGCAGACTGGGACTGCTACAGACTTGAAATCAGAGCTGACCCCCAAATCTTGAAAGGTCAGGGCCCTGCAGCTTAGGGTGGGCAGGACCCTGAGGCACCAGCTCGACTTAGGGGCCGAATCCCACATGACCCTCCCTGGGAAGTTTCCATGGATGCTCCTTCTCTCCTGCCCCTAAGGAACAGCTTCTTACCCAGGGTCCTTGGAGACACTTTCAGGGGGCTCATGGTGTTCGAGTGTGTGTGCATATTTTGGGGGAGAGCTTTTCAAGGGGGCTTAAGCTTGAAGAAGGGTTAAGCCTCACTGTTCTGAAACCAGTTCATCCCCCAGAGACCACCACCCAACCAGGGGAGTGCCGACTGTATTCTGATACCTGAGGATGGTGGTGCTCGTTGCTCCGTGAGATCACGACATGCTACCTTCACTGGTGACGCACGCACCAGCTGCAAACCTCCCTGTGCACTGCAGCATCCCAGCTCTGGGCCGGGACAGGAGTTTTTATTGATCCCTATTTTGCGGGTGAAGGTCCTGACATTCAGAGACTTTTGTGGCCTCTTCAAGATGGCTCAGCTGGTGGCCTGGTGACCAGTTACTCAAAGTCTGGCCTCTTTCCCCAGATGACACTGGGACCCATGAGCCTGGTAGGGGGAGGTTGCTGTGTGACTCGCCACTCTGCTGGTGGAGGCAGCAGAGGGACGTCCTTGACAAGATGCTCCAGCCACCCTCCACCACCACGGTTGGACCAGTACATGGCTTCTCTCTGATGCTTCACTATTTACTCCCTTTCTCATCCTTCTCTTATTCCAGATACTGGCATCAGTAGCCTGTTTAAAACTTGTTCTTTTTGACTTTTTTCTTGAAATATAATTAACTGACAATATTGTGTTCATTTCAGGTATACAGCAAAATGATTCAGTTATACATACATATACATATCAGCTTATTTTCCATTACAGGTTATTACAAGATATTGAATCCTGTTCCCTGTGCTATAAGTAAATTCTTATTGCTTATCTATTTTATGTATAGTAGTGTGTATCCTTTTATCCCATACTCCTAATTTATCCCTCCCCTTGACTGCTTTCCCCTTTGGTAACCATAAGTTTGCTTTCTATGTTTGTGAGTCTGTTTCTGTTTTGTATGAAGACTCATTTGTGTGTTTTTTAGATACCATATATAAGTGATATCATATAATATGTGTTTTTCTCTGTCTGATTTACCTCACTTAGTATGATATTGTCTAGGTCCATCTGTGTTGCTGCTAATGTCAATATTTCATTCTTTTTATGGCTGAGTAATATTCCATTGTATATACACAGCACACCTTCTTAAACCAATCATCTATTGATGGACACTTAGGCTGTTTCCATGTTTGATTATTGTAAATAGTGCTATTGTGAATACAGGGGTGCAAGTATCTTTTCGAATTAGAGTTTTTGTGCTTTCCAGATACATGCCCAAGAGTGGGAATGCTGGATCCTATGGTAGCTTTATTTTTAGTTTTTTAAGGAACTTCTATACTGTTTTCCATAGTGGCTTCACCAATTTACATCCCCACTAACAGTGTAGGAGAGTTCCCTTTTCTCCATACCTTCTCCAGCATTTAGTATTTGTAGACTTTTGATGATGGCCATTCTGACAGGTGTGAGGAGATATCTCATTGTGAATTTGATTTGCATTTCTCTAATAATTAGCAATGTTGAGTATCTTTTCATGTACTTGTTGGCCATCAACATGTCTTCTTTAGAGAAATGTCTATTTAAGTCTTCTTCCCAAAAGTTGTTCCTTTTGAATTGGTATTCTGGATCCCTGGCCAGGAGGCAGGCAGTGCACCCTTGGTAAAGGCTCAAGTGCCTGCCATCCTCCCCCTGTTCCTGAGCCCCACCACATCAGAGCCCCTTCTATGCAAACAGTGATAACAGAAGTAATGAGTTTGCCCAAAGAGGGAAAAGGTCTCTAACGTGAAGGGCAATTAGACAAGCAGGACTGTAAAAGGTCTCCATCTCTGGATGGCTCCAAAACTAATGCACTTGAAGGGAGCAGGATGGAGAAAGGTGGGTTACCAGGACAATGTAGGGGGAAAGACAGGAGGAAAGTGGGGAGAAGCAGAGGTTTGAGAAGGCTCATTTTTTTGAAAGAATGGGAGAGTCTGCCAAGTCTGGGGGTACCTGCCTCCCAGACCCTGGACACAGGGGTGCCTTCCTCTGGAAGCAAGTGTATTGCTGACCTTGCTCTTCATGACCTACATACCTACAGCCAAAGTGTTGCTAATGGAATTTGAAAGGCTTCCACTGCAAGAAGCTAAATGATGCATGATAGGTGGAGCTATTTCAGGGACAAGGTTGAATTGGACCCTTTTAAGGAATGGAATCTAGGGGTTGTTGGACTGGGAAACCCTACATAGGTAGAGACCATATTTTAATCTTCTCTGTGTTCTCAGGGCCTATCCCTGATAAGTGGGTGGATGGATAGATGGATAGATGGTGGATGAATGGATTAGTAGAGGGGTTAGTGGACTAATGGATGAATGGATGGATTGGCATGTGGATGGATGGATGGTTTGAAGTCAAGTGTGAATTCACTCCTGTTGTACCCTAGACCTTCTTCCTCACCGTTAAGTGAAGTGGGTCAATTTAACGATGTCTAAGTCCTCTCCATGCTCTATCATTCCATATTTTTATGATCTCATATCTCTGAGCTGCCCTGGATCCCTGGGCTGATTGGTGGGGCAAAAGGAATAAGGATTGGAGGCTCCATCACCAATACTGGCTCCAAGGATCTAAAGTTCCTAGACGAATCTGATCAAATAGATGAAAGGAATACTGCCTACTGAGACCATAAGGAGACTGGAGGCCCCTCTGTGCATACACCCAGAGGTGTTCCCATCCCCTCTAACCCTCCCGGTGGAGAAAGTCACTGGCTTTGGAGAACACAGCACTTGAAGAGATGGTAACACCGTTCCCTTATCCTCATGTAGGAAAAAGGCACACATTTTGAAATGCCTAGCCTTGATCAACAAGGGAAGATCTTGAGACTTTTTTCTGCATTAGAAACAGCTCCCCCAAAATGTTGATGCTTGAAAAAGTCCCATGATTCACAGTCTCAGAGGTACTTACAGGAATCTTCACCACGTTGAGATAAAATAATTTTAAAATAAGTAACATATATCATTATCCCTTCGAATGATTTCCAGATTAGAATGCTTAAGCATGGCCTTTGGGAGATATATTTAGCAAGGAGGAGAGGGAAATGAGTGCTGTGTTAGTTTGAGGTCTCCAAGAAGCAGACACTAAGATGGGATTAGACAACATAAGAGATTCGGCAGGTGGAGGGGGGGCGGGTGGAGAGCACACCTGTAGAGGAGAAGGGGAAGGAGCCAGAATGAGGGGGAGAGCCATGAGACCGCATGCTGGTCTTACTCTGTGAAGGGAGAGGGCAGGAAGGATGCTGTGGAGGTTATGTCTCTCCCTCCAGCGCAGTTCTAAGAAAGCTCCAGCCAGACCCAAGGAAATCCTGAAACCAAAGCTGTCTGTCAGAGGAATCCACATCTCTCAGGACCCACCTATCTTAGTGTCATGGTCACACTTGATCGCTGCCCAGGGCGTGTGACTCCGTGAAAACTCCCCAGTGGACCCCAAGGGCAGCCCTGCAGTCACCATCAGCCATGAGGGATGCACTTTTACAGCTACCACCTTGCCTTCTAGGGGGTCGGGCACTCTCTAAATGCCTCCTTCAATCTTTAGCCATTGCTGTTGGAGGGTGATATTGTCAACCCATTTTGCAGATAAAGACACTAATTGCAGAAAGGTTAAAGTGCTCCTGGACGGTCAATGACTAAGCCAGCACCTAACCCTCTGTAATCGGCTCCCAAGGCCTGCACTGAGAACCAGATACTGAGGTTACCTTTGGGAGGATGGCAGAGTGAGGTTGGGGTATTGGTTTTGGGGGAGAAGAGGGAGAGAAAACGATGGGGAATGGGGGTTAGAGGACTTAGGTGACAGCAGACGCAGGGAGCAGAGGTATCCACACCTCACAGTCACGTGGGATAAAGCCTCTAACTGGCTCCTGGTTCAACACTCACGCATTTAGCATCCTGAGAAACATGGCAGGAAGTATTCCATGTGGCTTATGTGGTGGGAAGGAAGGCAGCCTCCACCGGGGAATGCAGCCTCCTGAGCCTTTTACTTGGGCTGAATTTATTTCCCTGCATTTGAAAGGAGAGATGGAGGCAAACTACCCTTTCAGCTGATCTTCCAAGTGATGAGATGCCACTGCCCCTTCAGCTGTCCCTCTGGGTGATGGGATGTAAACATGGCTGCCGAGCAGGACCTGCACACTCTCCAGCCCCTGCCGGCTTGTGCTCAGGAAGGCAGAGAACAGCTCTGCACATCAAGGAGGAAATGGGAAAGACAGTAGGAAGTAAATGTCATCTGCTTCCTCCACCCAAGCAGAGAGGTGTTCACTCAGAGGCCATGAACTGTGAAAGCCACAAGTTCTCAGTGGACTTTTTGGCTCCCAATTAAGGAGAAATAAGATTCTTCAGAGACTGAAACAACTTGAAAGTCACTTTTCCTAGATACCTTTAAAGTATTTTTAAGGAAAAATCAAAGGGTATGAGTGCTGTGATTCTTGCCAGTCACCATCACGTGGCCCCCAAGGATTAAACCTGGGGCCCCTGGCCACCTTCCCTCACTCTACTAGGATGGACAAGAGCCAAGAAGGTGCCCTTTCAACAGAGCTCTGCTCTGCGTCCCACACAGCTTCCATCTCCATAATGAGTGTTCTCATCATGCCTTTAAATAAACTCCTGGAGCCCTGTCTTGGCACTCAGGAGAGCAGCTGACTTGTAGGGAGCAATCAGTAGTGAGAGAGCAGTGATGGGATGGGCTGGACCTCACAGCTGAGCATGTGAGCAGTACACTTAGACTGGAAATGGAAGAAGTCTATACAGAAAATATCAAATCACTTTGTCATGAAGACGGTCTCATATGACCAGTGGACCACGGAAGCAGAGACCTCACACAAGGGGTTCTTTCCAGGTAGGGGAAGGGTTTGCAGGTTTGGGTAAGATGCTACCCTGGGGGAGCCTCACTGGAGATGACAAATAGGCAACAGGGAGGTACCAAGTGCATTTTTATAATTTCTTATAAATATGACTAGACATTCAAATGAAAATTTCACTGAGAATGAGAGCATATAGAAGTTTGGTGACACATGATGGTGAGGCCTATGGGGCTCTCCTGTGTTGCCAGGGAGAGTGTAAATCAGTATAACCCCTACACAGGGCAATTGGGCGATGGCTAACTATAAATCCACACGCCCTCTAGCCCAGCCATGTATCTTCTGAGAATTTGTGTTTTGGAGACACTTTGGAGACGACAATGTGTACAAGATGATTCATTGCAGCTTCGTAGGTGATGGCAAACAATTGAAAATCAATCCAAAAGTCCATCAAGAACAGATTAGTTAAATAAAGCGTGGAACCTCTGAACAACAAACAACTATGCTGCTTTTAAAAGGAACAAGCGCCCTTTGGGGACTGATGTACAAAGTTCCAGGACGTTTTGTTAAGTGACTGAAAAACAAGGTACAGAATGTTGCACAGAGTATGTTACCTTTTGTGTAGTAAGGGATACACGTATTCTAGAAGAATACCTAAGAATCTACAAAGATGTAGAAGAAGGTCAGGGAGAGATGGGGGCTCCTGGAGCCTGAGATACAAGAAAGGAAGATATTTTAGACTTTTATATTTTGAATGTACAGCATGTTGAAAATTTTAAATTAACAGACTCGTTTGTCTTGTATGAAAATATCCAAAATGGACAAATTCCTAGAAATAAAAAGTAGGCTAGTGGTTTCCAGGGGCTGGGAGGAGGGAGAGACAGATATGACTGTTCAGTGGGTACCGAGTCTCCTTTGGGGGTGATGAAAATGTTCTAGAATAGATCATGGTGATGGTTGCACAACATTGTGAATGTACTAAATGTCACAGTAAATTTTATGTTATGTTTATTTTACTACAATTTAAAAAAAAAAAAAAACCTCTATCACAACAGCTACCTTTCTAGTTTCACAAGCCTTCATTTGGGGATCATTTTTTATCATTTTTTAATTCAAGAAATATTTCCAAAGCTCCACTCATTCTATTTACTTCTGCTCCAGGTGTAAAGCTTTTTCATGAACACTTAGGAGACATAAGCTCACAAGAACCCCTGTTTCATTAATTCATCAAGAGCTAAAATCCAGTGAGTGAAGAGCAGCAGTGGATGAAAGGAAAGTCGGGGGGTCAGTTAGAAGGTTACCAGGCACGGGATAAAGTAGGGATGTAAAGGTCTACGTGTAACCCGGGGCCCTAAACCACCAGCTGCAGGGGCTCCTGGGAGAAGCAAAGGAAAATGTGACATCCCCAGAGTGGAGAAGTGCCTAGGTAACTAAACACACAGGCCCACAGACAGGACATCTTTATTTTCAGGGATGCCGCCACCCATGCCATCCATCTGTCAGAGCGCTGAGCGGGTCCAAGTCTGTGTCAGCATTCCTGGCTCTCCAAAAAGCTCCATGTGCAAGCTGGTGGTAAACTGACTCCTTACCAGGTCACCTGGCCAGACAGACGATTATGATGAACCAAATAGACTGACAACTTCGGAACAGAATCAGCCCATTTGAGCTGGGATAAGGGAGTTGGATCAGGGGATCCTGTGGCTGCACTGACATCCATGACCTACTAAGAAACCTAATTTCTGGATATGGTTGGCAAGGGAAAGGGGAGATAGTTTGTAGACCAGAATTTCCCCACCTATTATCTCATTTGTTCTTTACAACCAACTTATGAGGAAGGGATTCTTTTCGTGTCATTGAATAGGCAAGCAGTACTCTAAGGGTTTAAAAGTGGCTTCCCCAAGTTTCTCCACCTGTCAAAACTCAATTCAGATCATAGCTTGAAATCCTGACCTCTTTCCAACATGCAGTATTCTCTCCCACAAGGATCTGAGCGGTGTGAAGCAGAGGTGTGTGTGACGCAAAGTTCACAACTTGTTGCAGGATGTTGAAGATACCATGTATCCTCTCTCTGGCTTAGTTTGCCCACTTGTAAGATGAAGACAGTAATGCTTACTTCGTGGGACAATCGTGTGTATGAGAAAAAATAATGAATTTAAAACAGCAGCACAATGCCTGAGCCTGTACGACATTAATGTTAACTAGTGTTATTTTCAAAAATAAGAGTAGTTGTAACTGTGATAAATAAATTTGGTTGATAACAAAATAATTATTTCTGATTAATAAGAAAATTCTGACAACTAGATTTATCCTATAGATCACAAATGGATAATTATGTTTCAAAAATTAAAACACAATAAATGCCCTGAAGCTGGATACTCAACTAGATAATTTTCTTGGACAATCCAGGTCTTTGGAGATCTAGTGGGGATCATTATGAATAGCAATTTTATTTGCATGCAGATATGCAGATATACAGAGTGATCCAGGTAATAGAAATGGATTATAGAGAATTTACAGTTGCGATTTGAAAATGCAAATGATCGAAGAAGCCAATCCCATTTTAATCCCACTTCACACACAGAAGAAAAGACAAGCCTTGATGAGGCATGAATTCATATTTCAACCTTTTGTGTCCATTTGCTGTTTGCTGGATGCTTTTCCAAGTTCAGAATCAGCCCAAGGCTCTTTGAAAAAAAAAAAAAAAGCCCAGGAAGTCTGCTCAAGGGACATGCGAGGCTGCACAGTTTCCCAGTTGCCTGAATCATGCCAGATTGCTTGAGGCTTGTACTGTGGTGAAGTCTGAAAATATTTCATCTTGTCCTCCTGGACAGAAGGTTTCAGAGTTCATCACTGAGCAATGGACCTACAGCCAACCATCCATTCCCCTCTGTCATTGAGACCAGCACCTTAGGGTCCTCAAGGAATGGAGAAATTCAGTCTTGTAACTTCCCAGCACGAGCTGTTTGCCCTAACCTGACCAGTCTCAGGTCACTGTTGCTGTTTCTAGAGCTCACCAAGCCCTCATCTGACTGCTAATTCTGTCTCCCTTTCGACACTCCCAACCTCACCTTTGCAGCCCAAATTGTTCCCAAACTTATACTGCCCTTGATGTCTGTAACATTTAAGGATTTAATCATATTCTGCCTTACATCTCAATATAAATGTTCCTTTTATCTATGCCATGTTCCCATCTGCTACATGAAGGAAGAAAGATCTATGTCTTTCTGATTCACATGGCACCAAATGTGGAAGTGGACACTCAAGAATGAAGGCATAAATGAATAAAAGAAAGTGTGATGGAAATCACTGCTCATCACTCTACTTGTCCACAAATAACGAAAAACATTAAATTGACCCCAAAAATGTTTGAGTTACATACCATACATAGTACAGTGCTTCTCAAACTTGAGCAAGCACCATAAATCCCTAAGGAGCTTGCTAAAATACAGACTCCAGAACTTCTGACTCAGTAGGACCAGGGTGGGACCCAAGAATGTGTGTTCCCAGCAAGTTCCCAGTGATGCTGATGCTACTGATCTGAAGGACCACAGTTGAGAAACACTGCCTTGGTTCATGATCCTCAGCTACAAATCAAGAGGTTTGGATACTGATCCCAGCTCTGCTGTAGGTAGCCAAGGGACTCTGGGATTCCTCATTTGAAATGTTCCTTGTATGAGTGCCAATATTACTTTTAGCTCTAAGGTTATCTGAGTACAAAAAGTATAAAGTACCTTTCCTTGTGTCATCTGCAATGCTATAATCCTCATGAAATTTTAGTCAGTAAAGGCACTAGTGAAAGCAATGATTGCTTATCAAATCTTGGCCCCACAGGAGTTCAACTCCAAGTGATGCTGGGTTCCACTGAAAGGCTAAAAGAGGAGGAAACTAAAACTAGGCAGGACAGAGACTTATGAACCTGACAGAGGCATGAGCAAGCTCTGAAGCCAACGCAGATTCTTTCATGGCGTTAGAGCCTGATCTGCAATTTGGTTGCTCTCTGTGGGCTCCAGGCCCTGGAGGATGCTGGGTTTTTCGTAGGAAGCAGGAGTGGCAAATTCCACAGAACCCAAAGTTGACTCAATGGTCAATGACCTGAGAGAGGATGATCAGATGTCATAGCCAACTGGCTCTTCTCTGTCTTTAGGATGGATCAAAACGTTTCCAGATAAGTGGTATCTATTTGGATTTAGGCATCACCAATTAGGGGGTCTCTCTCAAAACTGGGATTTCCACCCATGACTGAGTGTGTAAAAAGGTATCAGTCCTTGGGTGTCTTCAAAGGGGAAGAATTACCAAGTTTGGTTTCATATCCTCAAAGGGAAGGGCAAGTATGGAATAGTGACCTACAGAGATGTAGTTCAAATGATGAAAAGCTGTCTTCCCTGTGGCTATCTTCAGGAGATGATGGTGTAAAAATTTAGAAAACTTTGACGTGATTGACACTGACACTTAATGCATTTCATGCATGATCTATTTGTCACATTTGTGTTGAGTCAGAATTTCCAGAGTTTCAGCAACTGCCTGTCCTCCAACCCTGCCAGTCTCCAAGACTTAGCCTCAGCCATTCTTGGGACACTGGCCATTGAAGAGCCAGCACTATTGCCTCATAAGTAAAGTCAACATCCTTCAGGCCTGGAGCTCCTGACACACACTTTTTGAAAAGCTCATCTTTGCAAAACCAGCCCTGGGAGGTGAATGCAGTGTGTCGCTTCTCAACCATAAGTGACCAAGTTAAAAGTAAGGTGGTTGATATTCTGTCTTTAACATTTTCTATTAGACACTGTTCATCTCGCCTCTGGCTCTTTAAAAAATTTCTTGGTTAAAGTAATTTTAAAAGTTAGTGGTTAACCAGATAGCTATCAACATAATGAACGTCTGTGCAGCACCTTGCAGTTTTCAAAGTGCTGTCCTATGAAATATCTCACGTAATCCCACCTGCTTTGTGGTGACTGACTTCTCTAAGGATGTGTGGTCGTGCTGAACGGTGGCTCACAATCTAGATGACCAAATGGAAACATGTGTAAGTGGGAAGGCAGAAAAAGGGTTGATGCCTTGCAAGGCTCTTCACATGCCTTCTCAGCTAAAGGAAGTGAATCAGACTGGACGTGGGTGCCCTGGGCTTGGTGAGGGCTTCAGAGTGACCTGAACCCAGAGGGGAACTTTTCGCAGGATCCCAGGTCAAGAGGTCTCCTTAAGGAGATTCTTCAGGGACAAAGAGCACCTGGATCGGAGGTAGGCAGTTCACATTTATAATGTTTTGGAGTCATGTAGCTCTCAACACTGTGTTTTAGACAAAGTCAAAATGATTTTATTTCCATTTCCTCTTATAGTCTGAAAAGGACAAGTGTGCTCCTTTTTTTGGCCTTGGGGAGGAAAAGTGGCTTGTTCAAGGCCTCTCCGCCAGTGAAGTGGCTTGATTTCCGTCCCAGCTCCCTGCCTGAGGCTGCTCTGCGTCTTGAGGCCTCACCCAATAACCAGGAAGAAAGCATATCAATCCCTGCTTTGACCTCGCTTTTCCTGTTTTTGTGCATTTTCCTCTACTTTCTCATAACAGTTCCAGGATCTGGGAAGGAAAGGTCTTTCCCAGAGGAGCAAACCGTGACTCAGCAAAATTAAATGACTTGCCTAAGTCCAAACAGCTCTTTGTCTAGTTATCTTAAGACCAGTTAAAGAAGGTAGAGGGACCGGTGTGGAAAGAAACAGCAGGCTGAGGATATGCTGATGGGGAGTGGAAGAGGTAGGCGTGGGAAGGGTCTTCAAGAAATATCTACCACTATTTGGGAGTCTCAGTACCCTTACTGGTCACACTTATACTCCTCACCCAGGTTAATTGAGTCACTTCTGAAAGCATTTTAAAAATGGGGAAATGTTAATTTGGCTTAAAAAAATGGGGAAATGCTATGTCCCTGAATAATCTTTTTATTATCTTAAAAGTTCATTGAAAACATTAAATACTAGGGCCTACTGCTTGTGATGGTTAATTGTCCAAATTAACCCATATCTTCCTGTGTTGACTCCTGGGGCAACTTAAGATCATCCTGCTGGAGGAGACCGACACTGACCCCAACACTGACGTTCATCTCTACGGGGTTAAGATGTTGCAGCAAAGTGTGTTACAGCTCAGTTGTGACAGCAACCTGGATCCTGACTAGAGACACTTGGAGGGTTGGAGAACTCAGGTTTATTACACCATCAGGCCCAGAGGAATTAACACTCCAAGCTCTGGACCCTGTTTGTAGGTTTACACAGGCTTTTATAGGCTTCCAGTCTAGACTTTGCAACATCATATGCAAGTAAGGTTTAACAAAGTTGACTAATCAGGAATGAGCTTTTTAGAAATGGACCAATCAGATGTGATAGAAATGGACCAATCAGAAGTGATAGAAATGAACCAATCAGAAGTGATAGAAATAGACCAATCGGTAGTGGGCTTTAAGCAAATGAAGTGTTACAAATGGACCAATCAGGAGTTAGCTCAGGGAAACAATAGAATCTTAGGGTAAGTTCTGCTTTCCTAGAAGCAAGCCGTTTTAAGAGGCAAAAAGTGAGATAATGCTGCTGGGCCAGGGAACTGGATGGTGCTGGCAGGAAAGTAGTGGCCCTGCCTGGGGGTCCTGCCCTCTTTTCCATGGGGCTTCCCACCTCAAAGACAGTCATTGCGACAAGGTTTCTGAAAGTGCCCTATTAATCGTTTATTAAATCTCTGCTGGCTTCTGTTATGCATTTGTATTTTCTGCCCAACAAAGGATATATTGTTCTTTCCTAAGATCCCTTGATTAAAAACCCAAGTATTGAGTAATCTCACTGTTCCCACTATTCTAAAGTCTCCCCCTGGCCCTTGACTCTCATCCACTCCAACCTCCCCCTCTACAGCCCTTCTGAAGATCTGGATCTGAAACCACATCTGTGTGATCTTGACATACACGCACGTATCTGTACCAACCATAGCCCAGAAGGCCTCAGACAGAAAGGAAGGGAGGGGAACGCAGGGTAGTTAGGAGTTGCCTTTGTCCTGTTACTGCTTGATTCTACAAAAATGAGCTTCAGGTATTAACCATTAACCAGGTTCTGGGTTCTAGAGACAAACTTCCTTTCTTAGTTGTTATACAGTGTGCGAGAAGACCAGGACCCACCAGCCTCCTCAGAGCAAACTGGGAGGGCTTCCTGTGATCCTGGGGGGTAAGGACCGAATTTCTCAGGGTATCAAATCGCTACAGTGCTACCCAGCCCCAAACCACCAGGCAAACATCACAGGGCTTCTGTGGCTGATTTCCAGGGCTAAAGACCCCTGCATTGGTTTGTTAAAATGGTGGTCCCACAAAGTCGCACTCCAAATCTTACCTGTGAGTGCCATCACATTTCAGAAACGTCTCCTCTTTGAAAAATGAACAGAGGTTGGGGAGTAGCTCAGTGGTGGAGTGAGTGCTCAGCATGCACAAGGTCCTGGGTTTAACCCCCAGTACCATTAAAAAAAAAAAACCTCAAAAAAATGGAAATGGATCTTTAGATTTCTCAGAAATACAAAATAGAACCTCTCTAATAGGAAAGTAATATCACTGAAATTTCAAATACTTTGACTAGTGATCTAATCTGTTCTCCATTGCCAGACAGAGCCACCCTAAGATGTCTGTGAGAGATGAGATGCTTCCTTTGTCAAGATCTCCTGCGGTGGGGGGGAGTCACACCCCCTCCATTGCAGCCACTTCCATTTCTAATGATTGATCGTCTCCGGAAGTGATTACAGAGTGAGGGCAGATCCCTCCTGGGCTCATGGAGAGCATTTCTGGGTTCTGGTCCTGAGGGCAAGGTCAGCACACGCTTCCCCTGAAGACCACATTCTTGGGGAAGCCAGAGCCCTCAGAAAACATGCTTACTAATAAAGGTGGAAATCGTTTCATCTGCGAAGACGCACTGTGGTTGAAACTGTATGTTCATTTCTTACCAGGGAAACTGCTTTTATCTCATTCAACATTGCTGAGTCAGATAGCTGCTGAGAACCAAATCAGCATGCCTTGATTGAGTTTAATCTTTCTTAAAAAGAATTATTTTGTTCCCAGAACATAAAAACAAGAGAGTAAGAATAGTAAAATAACAACACCCTCACATTTTTAATGTGATTTAATTTTTTTTTTAAATAGCAATGCTATGTTATTTAATGTCACTCACAAGGAGCTGATCTCCTGGGGTGCACAAACTAACCCACCCAACCCTGAGAGCTGCTGCCTTCCGGCGCTTCCCAGTGTGAGACCGTGATGATGTATGTGGAGGTGGCGGCCTATGAAAGTGAGAAAGTCGCGTCCCAGGTCACCTGCGGATTGTGTGTTGTAGAGAACTAGAGTATTTTACTGCTAAAAGCACCTGGTGATTACACACCAAATTCCTCTCTAGGCAACGAGAAGCCTGAGGTCTGGACCAGGGTTCTGGCCCCTTAGCTCTGGTCTGGTGGCCTTCCACTGGGCGAGGAGGCCTCGCTCGGCTTCTGTGTGCGCACAAGCCCAGAGTTTCATTTTTGCCTCCATTCCCCACGTCAGCATTTCTATTTGGATGGAGATCTCACTTTTCTGTGGCTTAAGGTCCATGGGCCCACGACTCCCAAGTGCGAGACAGCAAATCCATTTCCCCCACAACCCTTGCCACTTGAAAGACGGCCTGTCCTGGAGGACAATTAATCAAAAACAAAAATAATTAGTCTATTCTCATACCTGCACTCCTGAATTTGAGTGGGCATTGGCTTGCTACATCTTAAGAAATTAAAAAAAAATAGTAAGTGCTTTGCTTTTATCCACAAAGGCCCACATTCTTTGGTCTGATATGCTAAAGAATTAGCTTAAATATAATCACACCCCCCCAAAATGTGGAAAGTAAGGGAAGTAAGCACCTGTGTGCACCCCCCGCCCACAACAATGTTAACTAGCACTCAGGGTCTTACATCTCTTTTTAAAACTGGTCATTGTGAGAATTATAGGAGAATTAAAGGCACCTTAGACACAGAATAAGTTCTCAGTGATGGTGGTTATTATTGATTTTTCTGTTGTGACTGTTGCTGTTGCCTGAGCTTTCAAGACGTAGAGACAGAAATTTGATATAAATAACAAAAGGTTCAGCTAAACAATGTGCTATTTAAAAAAAAAATAAAGACATGAAACCATCCAGCGAGCACTGACAAATAACACAGAATGAAACTCAAAGAGGACAGAGAAGGATTCATGTCTTTCGTTTTTCTAAACTGTAGCTTCTCTCAGACTCTGTTTCTTTCTAAAGATAGCTTTTCCTACCACAGGAGAAATGGTGACCTTTTTCCCCCCTTATTTTTAATCTTTACACCTGGCTTTTGAGTGACGGCAGAGAAGGCGAGGGGGTGGGAATCGGCCTGCCTTGTACGTGGGACACTTGGCCACCTGTGCGACGTGGAGCAGTCACAACAAAGCACTGCATTGACCAGCTGCAAAAGAATCCTTCCTTCTGCTCCACCCTATCTCCCCACCCTTTGGCAAAAGCCTCAGTAAATAGGTACGTTTGGTGCCAGGACTGAAGGTCAACAAACTCCTGCTTTGTCAGGGGAAGCTGGGAACCAAGTCAGAGGACTTCACGGAAATGCCATACCTTTTTGCTCCCCGGGTGTTGGAGCCTCATGATTAGAAACAAAAGTGTCTCAGGGCAGTTTGCCAAGAACAGAGGCAGCAAACACTTGCTGCTAGGGTGCGGTAACACCATCTCTGCTGACCTCAGCCCATGGGCTCCTTCAGAATGGCCAACACAGGCCCCCAAACTCACCTGTGACAGGAGGATCTGAGGATGGCCCCCAAGATCCCTAGACTCTGGTGTACACACCCTAGATAACCCCCCAACCTTGAGGGGGGACAGGACCTCAGATATGATGGAATACCACCCCTGTGATTGGGTTACATTATATGGCAAAGGTGATGGCATTTTGCATTTCTCACGAGAGTCCTTGGTCAATGGACTTTAATTAGGGACGTTATCCTGTCCACATGGGCCTGACTTCATCACTTGACTTTAATCCCAAAGGAGAGTATCCTGGGTGGGCCTGCCCTAATCAGATGAGTCCCTTAAAAGAGGGACTGGGATGGAAGTCAGAGATTTAAAGCAGCAGGAACATTCCTCTGTTGGCCTTGAAGAAGCAAACCTTAAAGAGAGAGCCACGTGGCAGCGGGCCTCAGTCTTATAACCGCAAGGAACTGAATTCTGACAACAATCAATCAGCTTAGAAGTGAACCCTGAGCCTCAGAGGAGAATCACAGTCTCACCGACATCTTGAGTTCAGCCTGTGAGACCCTGAGCAAAGAACCCAGCTGTGCCGTGCCTGGACTCCTGACCCAAGGAAACAGTGAGATGATAAATGAGTTAAGCCCCTAAGATCGTGGTCATTTGTTAAGCAGCAGAGAAAACTGATACAGTTGGCCCTCTGGATCTGGAGGTTCAGTTCCTGGTTGGCTGAGTCCACAGATGTTGAACCCTTGGACATGGAAGGCTGGCTCTGTGAGGCCAGTTTTACAGAAGGGACTAGAGCATCCAGGGTTTTGGTATCTGCAGGGGTCCTGGAACCAACCCCTCCATGGGTATCAAGGACGACTCTCCATCATCCTGGGACCTGCAGAGAGAAAATGTGCCCAAGTTTTCATTTCTCCTTATCCATGTGTCCTGTTCCCACTTTTCCCTGTCAAGGTGAACGTTCAAAGTCCGGGCTTGTTTGACACATGGGCAAAGCAGACTACCACATGGAGGGGGCGGGGGTGCCGGGAAAGGCTCCCACGACCTCTGCACCTGGCTGCTTGGGTTGGTGGAGGTCTGTTGACCATGCAGAATGTGTTCTGAGAAAAGGTCCCATTGTGGGGGACTCATCCTTCCTTCGTATTACAGGATGGGATGATTAGCTATGGCTAATTTAGTCAGAATGCATCGATATCCTAAATTTGAAGAGTGGCTCCACCAGAATACAAAACATCCACAAAAATCCTTAAAGCAGGTAGCTAGACGGGTCTGAACTCAAAACCCAGACTTGGGCTGTGGGGAACATGATGCTGATCTGGCCTGGGAGCCTGTTCCCAAGCATTATTACTGGTACTTAACTGCCTCATTGGCTCAGGGTTTACAATTTAATAGTTGGAAAGGACACGGAAGATTATATCATCCAATCCCTGAGTTTGGCAGATGAGGGAACGGAGGCCCTGGGAGGTTAGCTGTCCTTCCCAAAGACCGCCCCCCTCCCATCCAGAAGCAACAGGGGCAGGACCAAAACTCAGGGCTTTCAACTGTTTCCTGTCTTGTCACCTTTCCTCTAGCGCAAATGACCACAGGCGGTGCCTGTTGGTTAAATGGTCAGCTCTCTCAAATAGACCAGGGCGCAGTCTGCACCTGGCGGTCCCTGCTCAGCTGGAAGCATGACACCGACTCTCCTGCCAGCCAGCTCGCCTCTCTTGAGCTGTGCGGTCAGCTCTAGAGTGGCTTATTGCTAAGCAATGACAAGGTGACTCAGCCATTCCGAGACCCGAACCTCACCACGTAGGTAAGTTTCCTGTGGCGGCAGTCACAAAACACCACAAAGGGGGTGGCTTGAACAACAGACAGAAATGTATTCTTACTGTTCTGGGGGCCAGGGGGACACCACATGCGCCTGGTCTTCCGACACCCTGAAATGCGGTCACATATTAAACCCAAAATCAAACGTGTGACAGGAAACTGGCCATACTGAAGAATTCAGAATTAAACCACTGTGTGGAAAGGGAAGTCATTTTACACTGTGAACAAACACCCCCTGACTTAGTCCTTTCATGTCCCCAAGAGTTTGTGGCTCTCATGTTCTTAGGATGGTGCACACTTTGGTTCTCTCAGCTGTAATATAAAAGAAAGATTGGAGTTTTTCTTATTTAAAAAAAAAAAACAAAACGATTCTTTAAAACTTTTTCCGAAGCTTAATTATGAGCCATGGAAGTGGGGACTGAGGCGCAGGATGTTTCTGGTCAGTGATTAAAGCAGGGATGAAAGGGAGACCGGACCTCACCCTGCAGGGGGTGTGTGTGTGTGTGTGTGCACGTTCACACATATGTAGGTACACGGGTGCATGAGTGTATTGCATATGTGTATGTCTTTGTGGATGCGAATGGGTGTGTACCTGTGTGAAAGAGTGCTTGTGACTGTGTTGTGTATGTGTGAATGTGTGTGATGTGTGCATGTGTGTAGTGTGTGCATTTGTGTCTGTCTGGAGGCGGAGGGCTGGGGCAAACATCCAATTCCTGGGGCTGGTCTCCGAGATCACAGATGATCTATGGAGACATCTGATCTCTGAAAGTCCTTTCCTGGGCTGAATTCTACCATTCCGCCCCTGTTTGCTGGACCATGTCCAGAAAGTATAACTTCACGACGCTCATATATTCTTTTTCAGCCTACATTTGGAGATTCTATGTTTAGGAGTAAAGTTATTTTTCCCTAATTGTCTGGCCCCTTGGGCAACCAGAAGTCGGAATGGAATTCCCTCACTCAGAAAACTTTCCCACAATCAGCCTCAAAGGAAGGCTTCTTATGGCTTGTCCGTATTTGCTTTCTGCGCGGTATGTTTGGAAGAACAAATGCATTCTGTTTCAAAAACCACACTGTAATAAAGACTGAAAGCCAGCTTAACAGCTCTGGAATATTTCTCACCTTCTCACATATAAGTAACTTTTTAGAGGCCAGTGAAGAGGGTGCAGAGTGGTGGGGGTGCTCTGGGAGGGGAAGGCTGCCAGGAACCAGCCCACTTTCCTACAACTACATTTAAAAATGGGACGGTCTGCAGGGCCCCTATTTCAGCCCCCTGAACAAGGTCAGGGCACATGTGTTCTTTCAGACCTCTTTAAGTTTCCATTAAAATGTCTTTGTGGTTCACAATTCAAATACAGATTATCTCTAATTCAAATACTAATCATATCCGCCTCAAAGTTGCTCTCACCGTTTTAAAGGAAGCCAATTTTCATACATTTTATTTCTTTAAATCTCAGTGGGGAATGCAAAGTAAAAAAAAAAAAGAAGAAGAAGAAAAATTAAAGATATTGGTTGCACGTAAACATTTTTATAATTTGTTTATTTTATTAAGGCACACGGAGTTTACATAGATCACTTTAACATCTAAAACTACAAAGTTTGAGCTAGTACCATCAGGTAGCCAATTCATTTACCAAGTTTAAATGTGACATCAGAAAACTCATCTAAAAAACCTGACTCCTAAACAGATGTGAAACATGAGTAATAGTGACATATGCTACCTCCAAAAATACATGCTAATAAAGCGCACAGCCTGGCATCCTGTAAGAGGGGAGAGAAAGTGGCCGTTGTACCAAGGAGCTTGTTTCTCTTACATTTTTCACTCAGTCCCAGAACAGTAACTGTTAACACATTTTACTCTCTTCCAAACGCATCTCCCAAGGAACAGATGTATACTTTTTCTTTTTTCTAACGAGCGTGTAACGTTGACCATATGCTGCAGCCAACTGGACAGGAGGGTTTTCCGGAAGGTGTGCACATGTCAAAGGGACACAGCCTGGTAGATGATGCTCAAACCTGCGGGTCCTGATGAAGATGGAAACATCCTCCCGTTCCGCCCTCTGTGCCTTGAGTTGGAGGCCAGCTCCAGCCCACACACAGCGGCTGCTGAGATGCTGACTCCAGGGATGGTGGAGAGGAAGCCACAGACGCACCAGAACACTCTTTTGAGTCAATAGTTTCCACTTCCTCCCCAACTTGACTTTTTCCCAGAACTGCCCAAGAGTAGTCACCACGAATTTAATCTCCCTGGATTTTCCTGGCTTGACCTTGAAATGACATGATAGAGCAGCAGGAACTGGGTGAGCCCTACACGACATCATGGCCAAAGGGGTGCAGTGCTAAGTCTTAGAGAGCATGGCTGTCGGAAGGAATCAAGGTGTGCTTGATTCACATTTCAACACAGGGCAGGGAGACCCTCCAACATTCGACTGATTTTAAGAGTCCTCCTGAGGCATGGTCTCCGTGAGGGGTAGGGGAGCAGGAGAAGATTGCACAAAAGGAAGCCGGAAGGAGAGACATAGATGGACACTCTCCTCCGTGCCTTCCCTGGCACCAGGGGTGGTGGCATCATGAAGACAGAACAAGGTGGGGGGTGGGGAAAACCTCCACAGCTTCTGATCCCCGCTGGTCCCTGCCTGTCCCTGTGGGTCTGTGGACTCTATAGTTCTCCACCCCCGTGAAACCTGACCACAAGTGTCCTCTCCAGCTCTGTGATCACGAAGTCATTACCAAAGGGTCCCCTCACCAGTCCTTTAAAATAAAGTAAAACAATACCCCAGAGGTGTAAAATTGTGTGTGGTGTGATTGTGTGTGTGAGGCCAAGAGTCTGAAGATTTGGACGACGTTCATCATAAGTTGTCAGCAGTCATCTAAGTGTCGTGAGATTGTTAAGTGAGTGCTTTCTTTCTTTTTCATACCCTCTGACATGGTTTTAAAGAATTAAAATGAGTGTGTATCATTTTGTAATTACAAAAACAGTATTTTCATTCTGCAACAAATCCAACTACTATTTAGAGCAGAAAAATAGGCTACACTTGATTACGAAAACTGTCAGAGAGACATGTTTTAAAAATAAAGGAGAAACAGAACCTAAGCCTTACTTGCTTTGAAACTTAAAACCTGCAAAACACCTGCCCTAAATATGACAGATACAAGCTCAGTGAGTGTCAAAGACATAAACGAACATAAACTGGATGACTGGTGTGTATAACAGCAGATACAGGTATCATTCAGATACACAGGTGGGTTGACAGTTCTAAGGCTATGTGTCACTTGGTGTTGAGGGGATCATGCTATGATACAGGTGTTGTTAAAATATGGGCATTATTTTGCATAGGATGGTTATTGGAAGGGAAACACGAAGGACAAGCTCTTTTCATAGCCTAGCTCACACAACTGAGGAATAAGACAGAAAACACCCCGGCTTCACTTCATCCTTTTCGCAACATCTGAATATGCATGTTCAATTTCCTGGTCGGCTGGACACGTGTTTGTGAACTCATCCCTGGCATATGCATTGTTCAAGTACCTCCAGATGCCAGTCATTTCAGAAGGAAATTCAAAATCTCTGTATCTCTTGGCCACGATCTGAAAATGAAGAGGAAATAGTCAGAAAGGGAAAACCCGCTAACGTAGGCAATTAGATCAGACAATCCATTCTTTTGAGGCATGTGTTGTGTTCTATTTCTCAAGTTTCCTTGTCCTCCGACAGCCATCCAGCTGCCCCGAATTGCACTTTGAGTTGGCGTGAGGCGTACTGAGCAAGGGACTCGAAAGAGTGGCTCTGTGCAGTCGTGCCCAGTGATCTATCACAGACGACCCTCAGGAGCCACTGGCATGAAATTGCCCTGAACGCCAGTGGATTTCTCTTCGGGTTTCCGGTGGTCTTCTCTCCTGTGTTCTGCTGCTGTACTATCTGGCGCCTAAAGATTCATGACAGATCTTCGGTTTCAGCTGTGCCAGGATCATTGCGAAGTGCCTTCTCTTTTTCCTATTAGCTGAGCCTCACCTCCTGGAATCCCAAATATCTGTGGATGTTATTCCTGCAGATTTCCACCATTGTGTCCCGGAGAGGATCATTTTATTGTGGATGTACCGTGCGTGGGCAGAGGACAGATTCAGGGAAAACAAAAAATATCCTTACCCTCATGGAAACAGTGGACAGGGCAGCTGAGAGTGAACACCATGAAAACACAACATTGTGAGATGGTCCCTTGGGGAATCCGTCACAAAAGAGGGCGTATACTGTTGGAGATGGTGTCAGTTTCCTGGGGTTGCCTTGACAAAGTACTGCAACCTTGGGTGCCTTAGAACAACAGAAATTTATTCTCTCACAGTCCCAGAGGCCAGAAGTCCAAGATCAAGGTGTCAGCAGGGCCATGCTCCCTCGGAGGGCTCTGGGGAAGCAGCTGTCCTGGGTCTCTCCTGGCTGCTGGCTTGTGGGAGTGCAACTCCAGTCCTCACCTGGCGTCTTCCCTGGGTTGGTGTCTCTGTGTCCAAATTTCCCTTTTATAAGGACACCAGTCATGCTACACTAGGGGGCCCAGCCTACTCCAACATGACCTCATCTTAGCTAATTACATCTGCAAAGATCCTATTTCCAAACAAGATCACGTTCTGAGGTGCCAACGGTCAGGACTTCAATATACGAATTTGGGGGGACATGATTCGTCCCACATCTGGGACCCAGGGCTACAAAGGCCAGTTCTGCTTTGTTACCTCCCATCACATCAGTTCCTGGGGTGCTGAATGACGTGAACATGGGATTTATCACCAAACAGAAGATCTTTGTGACTGATTTCTCTGATTTTTGGAGGCCAGAAGCCATTGATGCAGCCAAACAGGACCATAAACCTTCCAGAAAGCTTCCTAAATTGTTTAACATCTTTTGCTTGAATTCAATCTTACTAATACTAATGTTAAGAAGTCTGCTTTTCTACAAATATTGTCTATCACTTTTATGTGGAATCTAAAAAATAATATAAATGAATCTATGTACAAAACAGAAACAGACTCACAGGCATAGAAAACAAACTTATGGTTACCAAAGGGGAAAAAGAGGAAGGGATAAATTAGGAGTATGGGATGAACTGATACAGACTCCTATACATAAAATAGATAAACAACAAGGATTTACTATGTAGCACACGGAACTATATTCAGTATCTTGTAATAACCTATAATGAAAAATAATCTGAATAAAAATAATACATATATAACTGGATCACTTTATTGGACACCTAAAACTAGCACAACATTGAAAATCAACTATGCTTCAATTTAAAAAGGGGAAAAAAATAAAATGAAACAATAAAGTAAAGAATTCTGCTTTCCTCTTGTTTGCATTTGCCTGGTTTAACTTTGCCCATCTTTTAATTTTAACATTTCTGAGTAAATTTGTTACATATATGCCTCTCACAGATCTAAATTTGTTTTTGTGTCACATTTTATGAATGTAGTACTTTGCTTTCCAACTTTCTGTGAATTATTTTTGAATTTGTGTATGTTTCCCTTTCTGGTAGTTTAGGTTTATGGTCCTTTTTAACTCTTCCCACGGTTTCCTATGTAACTTTTAAATTTCTTCTTCCTTTTTTTTTGGAGGGGGGTGGGTAATTAGGTTTATTTATTTATTTAAATGGAGGTACTGGGGATTGAACCCAGGACCTTGTGCATACTAAGTATGTGCTCTACCACTGAGCTATACCCTCCTCCCTTGTAACTTTTTTAAGTAGTAAAAAGTCTTTATTTCCTGATTTATCAACTTTCGATGATCTCTACTCACCTCTGAAACCCTGACAAATAAAGA
This sequence comes from Vicugna pacos, assembly GCF_048564905.1. Taxonomy (NCBI): domain Eukaryota; kingdom Metazoa; phylum Chordata; class Mammalia; order Artiodactyla; family Camelidae; genus Vicugna; species Vicugna pacos. The sequence continues at coordinate 115,413,807 of NC_132987.1, read as the reverse complement.
AATTAGTACACCTACACTTTTTTCCATTTCTGCTCCCGGATCCCCCTTCCAATGGCATAAAACATCCGAGTTTACTGTATTCTGATTTGGTCTTGTAGCTATAATTCCCAAGGCTGTTTACTCTTATTTTTGGTTATAGATTTAAATGGGTTCTCTGTTTACCACCAGTCCTTTTATACCACACACCTTCTCTGTTCCTGGATTCTTCTTTTATTAGCATGTTTTATGATTTCATCATATAGCAATTTTATTTTTAAAAAATGGCTCAGGAGTGTTTATTTCATTGAGACCAGAAGCCTAGGTAGAAAACAACAGTTTCCTTGGACGTAAAATTCTTCCATCACCCATCCTTTCCTGTAATTCTCTGTAACTATTAAACCACTGTTTTCTGGTTTTTAATGCGGTCAGAGACGTATGAAACCAGTCTGAATCTCTTCCTTGTGTAGGTGGTTCACCTTTTATTATTATTACTAATCATCATCATCATCATCTGGTCACCCAAAGGTTCTTTTTTTTTTTTTTAATCCTCAAAGTTCAGTAATTTACCAATGATGTCATTGATTGTGCTGGGCAATATTCTTCCAATCATAGCATTTAAGTTCATCCTTTAGCTCAAAATGATTTCCCTCTGAGCCTTCTTTTTTTCTCTTTTTTCTTTCCTGTTCTCTTGTTCCTGATTATGTACATATGAGACCCCTCTACTCACCTTTGCCTCTTGCTTCTTCTCCATTTGATTTGGGATGATTTTCTCAGGCCCGTCCTCCAAACTCCTGATGAATTTCTGCAATGTCTTTTTCCACTTCTTGTTACTTCTAATGTAACTGTTCTTTCCGAAATTATTTTGTCTTTAAGGTTTTTTTAGTTCTGCCATCTTAATTTTCATCTTCCTTGTGACATTATATTTTCTGACATCTTGTGACTTGTCTTTGAGCTTTTTCTCCAAAGATTCATGTTCTCTTTCATTTCTTTGAGGCCATAGATAAGTGTCTGTCTGGAATGTTCTTTCATTTACTGGAGCAGTATTTATATCAGATACTGCCTTTTCCTCTTTTGTTCCTTCTCTTTAAGCTTTCTCCCCTCTTCTTTTTGATCATTTCTATCCACATAGAGGCCCCACCTGGATTCTTTCATGTTATTAATGATCATTTAATGGGTGGATCTATGGGACCTACCATTCACTTAAAAACAGTACAGAGGCCCAAGGGAATGAGACAAGACAGCTGGTCGACCAACTTGGATATTTACTCTCAAACACCTGCTCAATACCCTGCCCAGAGACACGCTAGTTAGCGCTGGGGCCAGGGTGAGGGTCAGGGTGAGGGCATCCTCCACTCTGAGGCTCACAGATTGGACAGGAGGTCACCATGGCTAGAAACAAAGCTCAGGTAGTTTACAGTCTCTCTTTTGACTGGTTCAAGGCTTGTTCCTTTTCTCTGCTCAGCAGTCACGAAGCAGAACGCCACTCATTTCTCCTCTACTCCACCTGCCCTCCCTCTTCCTCTGAGTCAGGAGATGATGGCAGAACGTAAAGGTGGTACTTCTGAATGGTCCCTCCTTCGGCTCTGTCTCCACAGAGATCTACCTCTCCCATGGCCCAAACGAGCAAGTTGGACATTTCAGGACTCTTGTTATTTACTTCTAGAGACGTCTGAACCTTGCTAAAGATACAGAGAAACACACGTAGGCTGTGTCCTCACAGAGGACATCCTCACACTGGATGTTTCTTTGTCTTTGAGTTGATGATCCATCCTTTCATAGTTTTATAAAAGGTAGAGTTAATGCTCTATTTTTCATAATTTTTTTTCTGGGTTTCCGGAAGGGAAATAAATCATAAATTCTTCTATTCTCTCATCTTTTTACCATAAATTCCTTTAATTCTCATTTCCTTTCAGAAGTATTCCATTTCTGGAAATTATTAAGCTGTTTAGTATTTTGAGTGCTAAATGGCTTTGAAGATTTTGCTGTTAGGCCTTATATTGGAGCCATGAACTGCTTTATTTTACTCTGAAGTTCTATTGAAATTTTAAATAGTCTTTTTTATAGGGGCTAAACAAGTAGCATTTAATGCTGTATGTATATATGTATGTATTTTTCTTGCCTTCCCTAACCTCCATGTGCTTCTGTGATACTACACTAGTCCTAGCAATGTTTAGAATACATTCAGTAAAGGGACTAAACAAAACACAACTTCATAAATGTTTGTTGGAAAGCAACTCCCTAATGTCCAATTTTGGTAATCACCAAGGTAGAAGGCTCGAGAGGGTGAGACGCTTTCATTAAATTTTAGATGTCTGGGCAGAATTATTGAAAAGAATGTTCATTTGCAGGATCAGCAACATGTTGAAAGCTTGAATTGTAAGTTGGTACCCCTTGAGTACAACAGAGAAGAGAGAAGATAAATGGGGCAAGGATTGGGATGGAGTAGGGAAGGAAAAAAAAAGCAAGGGAAAGACTCAGAGTGACCAGGGGGCTAGCAGCCCCCACGACATCAGTGTCACAGATTGTACAAACCTAACTAGTAAATTTCTAAACACCAATTAAATGTCTTATTAGAACACAGGGTCCTTGACTCGTATTTCCCTGTGTCTTCTCTCTCATCTCCCTTATCCTTATATCCAGGACCTAGCTCTGGACCTGGTAGGATCTGAAAAATAAAGATACCCCCAGGGGGTGGGTATAGTTCAGTTGGTAGAGTGTGTGCTTAGCATGCATGAAGTCCTGGGTTCACTCCCCAGTGCCTCCATTAAATAAATGAAAGCACCTAATTACCTCCCAGCCTCTCAAAAATTTTTTTAAATTTTTTTAAGAATTAAAAATAAAAGATGCCCCAGAACAAGAGTTGGGCTTCTTCCTGGGGCTACTGAAGGCAAAGGACATGGCAGTAGTCCTTGCGATCATGATAATGACAATTAGCACCTGTAAGTAAGAAAGGGGCTGGGGCACAACTGGGAGCAGCTGAAACTAAGGAGTCCATGTGTGGGGCCACATGCCTCAGAATCTCAAGATCACCTCCAGAAGTTCTGATTTAGTAGGTCAGGGGCTGGATCGAGGGATTCACACTTGTAAAAATCTCCCCAAGCAATTCTTACAGCTATTAATGTTAGAGAACCACTGGTCTAGAGAGTCTCATCAGCCCTAACCCTGGGGACTCCTAGTTCATGTTCAACCATCTGGGAAGACAGGATGCCACGTCTGGCAGAAGGCCAGCCAAGGAGCTGTCAGCTGCTCCCCAGCTGTAGGGGGTCGATGCTAAGAGCCAAGAAGACACACCTCTCGCCCCTAGACATCGCTACCCCTACCCTGCCATCACCAACAAGTGGCTGGGTTCACATACTCTCAGATTCCATGCACCATCTCCAAGCCTGAGTGGGAACTGCCAGGTATAACCCACGGACCCCCTCAAGCTGCTTTCACACCGCTTTTCTTCAGGCTGCGGGGGAAGACTTGAAAAGAGAAGGCGGGAGGATGGAGGGATGTCAGCCAAGTTCGTAGACACTTCTTGAGAACCTCTGAAGAACACCCGAGAATATCTTGCCTGGATCTGACACTTGGGACTTGGCTGCTTCCAACAGAAACCAGCTAGACAGTTTTCATTCGAGAGTCCGCATTTTAGATTGTTAAGCTGTCTGGCCAAAACACAAGTCCAAACAAAATGAAACAAAGCCCCATTCACATATTCAGCACCCGAGGTAGGAGGAATGACAGACCTTAATAATGTGGAGCTTGGGTAAGAGGTTACAGTCGGCCAGCGTGAGTTCGTCCCCGTCCAGGAACTTCCTGCCAGAAACAGCGACTTCCTCGGTGCTGTAAGCATCAATTTCATCGGGCAGAGGGCTATTTAAGTAATTATCCAGCTTCTTCAGGGCCTTTAACAGGTTCCTTTCATAAACTGAAACAGAAAGACAAAGAAATGGCTAAGACAAGCGTGAGTTAGCGCCATTTTTCTCTCAGTATCAAAGAAGGAATTTGCCCTTCTTTCTTGAGACGGGGCCAGGGAGCGCCGGAGAGTTGGGAAGGAGAGGGGAGAGTTACAAGATCTGAATAAAGGACTCACTTCTCCCGGAAAGTAATTCTGCTGCCTACACAACACTGCTGCTTCTAGAACTCATTCAATTTTATTCAAAAATCTTTATGGAAAGCATGTAATCAAGTAAGCACTGGCAGAAGCTTCATTCAAACAGTTCCCTGGTGCAACTAGGAACTCCTGGTGGTGATTATTTTCCCCCAAAAATGTCGCTTTCTGAGCCCCCAACCTCCAAAAGCAGCACTCAATCTCTTATAACCCACATGCAGACTCCATGTTGGAGGCGCTTTTTGCTTATTTCTAGACACAGGTCCCTCCCCGCTGTGAATGGGTCAGAATTCCTAGGATCTTCTAAGAAGCCACACCGGAGTCAGAGTGGAGATCTGCGTAGAAAACAGAAGACAGGAAGATGGGAGGGACTCACTCTCGTTTGCATCCTTCTTGGTGTTTTTTATAAACGCCGAGAATTTGGCAAATACATCATTTCCTGCAGAGTTGGATTCAGGGTATTGGGTCCCCAGCTTAGGGTACCTTGAAAAATTCAAAATGAGAGTATCACAGATGAGCACTGTTTGAGTTAAGAGAATACCGTGGGGGTTGGGGGGGTGCCTTCCTCTGAGAGGACACAAAAATGGAAACTTCCCCTTGAGTGTTTTCCTAATCTTTCCGTCTTCAAAGTTTGGAGCAGCACAGTCAGGGGAAAGCACAAGTGGACTATTCTCATCCCGGGATGCAGGGCCTCACCTGGTTCCCTCTCTCCTGAAATGAAGGTGATGGCCTGGAAGGGAACCAGCACCCCGCGATGCTGCTGCCTGCCATCGCGCTCCTGACCTTCCTTCAGAAACGGCCCCCCACGTGACATCTGCCCACTTCCTCTTCATTTCCGGCCATCAGACCCTGATCACCAAACTGCAGGTGCAGAGCACAGAAAACCCAACCCCCGGAGCCAAGAGCTTTAGAATGGGCCGTGAGCAGGGGTGACCCAGCTGTGAACACGGGTTCCAATGAGGCCCACCTTGGGGGAGCGAGCTTCTCCTCCAAAAACTCCTCGATCTTATTCACATCCGTCTTGACTTCACCATCAAAAGTCACGAAAGGCGGGTTGGTGCCGGGAGCCAGGTTCTGCAGGTCTGCGGGTTTCCTGGGTGGGAGGGAAGGGCGGCGTTGGTGGGCAGGCGGCCACCAGTGTCTGGATGGTTTCTAAAGCTTAACCGTGTCCTCCCCAGCTGAACAGAAATCACCCTTGAGAATTTCACAGGTGATTGTGGGTCTACAGAACGCCCTACTGGCAGTGAGAGTGTAGCCCTTTTCTGGATAGAAAGGTGAAGAAGTTAACTCTCCCCAGTGTTATCAGCCAGGCGTGGCACTCAGACGGGCTTCTGAGAGGCTCACAGCTGACCGGGAACTGGGAGAGCAGGCTCCTCATGGTGCCCCCAACTCCTACTCCTTCTGGATGACATCTGACTCCATCCTGGGATCAGTGTGGCCCACGCTTCTCCAGCTTCAACTGACGGTTCTGACCGAAGACACATGGGTCCTAGGAGTGTGTGTGTGCATCTGTGTATCTGTGTCTGTGTGTGTCTGTGTGTGTCTGGTTGTGTGTGTGTGTGTACACAGGGAATCAGGTATGACTATTTCAATAATGCAGAAACCTTGTCTTACCTTTTCAGGTCCACTGTTGTCACATTAAATATGACACCCTTTAGCCAGAGAATCATAAAGAGACGCTGAGAAAATGGGCAATTTCCAATACTCTCCCCATCATAACCAGCCTACAAATAGAAAAAGAAATCTTCATCGGAGCCAGTCTCACAGTTATAAATGCTGGACTTTGCATGCACGCACACAAAATCATCATGAGTCTGTGTTAATGGTGAGGGTACAGAAGGTGGCCTTCTGAGGCCCTTTCACCAGCCTCTCCGCCATGTGGGAGGTGGCAGGGGAGTGGGTGGAGGACCGGGTGGAGGACACACACACACTCACTGAGCGTCTTCTATCTTCCTTCCCACCACCTCACCACTTCCTGCCATGCTGGGCCTCTGAATAGCTGTTCACAGAGGGAAAGAACTGCCGGAGGGAATTCCCTTTGTGACTAAAAGCAGAAAAAGAAAGACAGGCTCTCTCCCTCCCTCCATCTCTTGATCCACTTCAGAAGAAACACACCTCTAGGACGATCATGCATAAAAACAGACCAGCAGATTCTCCCATCAAGACGCCATCCATCCCCAATATTCTCCACTATTCCCATCTACAGAATGAGGGTTGGATTATATGAGTTCTAAGACCCCTGGACACTGTGAACCTTTGAGGTCCCCTCATTGTATGGGGAGCACTTGTACTTAGAAGTAGATTGTTGCACAGGTGACATCAAGGATGGAAGGATAGGAGACAATGCCTCCCTGATGACCCGAGCGGCTGACATCCACATGCACGTTCCCCAGACACAGGCATAGAAACACGCAGAACAGACACCCTTCTTCCTGTGGGCTCTGGGGAGAGATAGGCGGGTGTTGGAGAAGAGAGGGGAGGGGAGGCTTTGCCCTCCTGGGGAGTTCTGGAACTCTTCCTTCTCTTCCCATCCTTCTCTACCCCGACACATCTCTGTCAAGGTTACAATGCTAATAAAATGCTGCAGGAAAGACCAGGAGACTCAGGCAGACTCCAATGACAGAAACACAGCCTAAATATTTAATCCAGGAAGTCCATTTCTGCCACTTGTTGTTCAAAGAAAGTGGAGAGGAAAGTACTGTATCTACAACCTGAGTAACAGGAGGACACAAGGCAGGAAGTGAGCTGCTGGTTTGGGAATTGAAGAAAGGAAAAAAAATGCCTCCAGAAAATTGGACAATTTAAGGAGAACTTCAGAGGTGATTCTCTGGTGCTAGTGTTCTTAAGTCATCTGGAGAGGTGGTTAATAACAAAATGAATAGGATAAGAGCAAGAGACCCGAAACCCAACGTTAAAAAGACTTGACATGTACCCCAGTGTTCACAGCGGCACTATTCACAATAGCCAAGACATGGAAACAACCTAAATGTCCGTTGACAAATGACTGGATAAAGAAGCTGTGGTATATTTATACAATAGAATACTACTCGGCTATGAAAAAGAATAAAATAATATCATTTGCAGTAACATGGGTGTACCTGAAGGTCATCATTCTAAGTGAAGTAAGTCAGAAACAGAAAGAAAAATATCATATATCACTCATATATGGGATCTTACAAAAAAAGATACAAATGAACATATTTCATTTCAAACAGAAACAGACCCATAGACAAAAAACAAAATTTGGTTACGAGGGGATAAAAGGGGGTGGGAAATGATAAATTGTGAGTTCAAGATTTGCAGATACTAAGTACTATATATAAAATAGATAAACAACAAGTCTGTACTGCACAGCACAGGGAACAATATTCAATATCTCATAGAAACCTATAATGGAAAAGAATATGAAAAGGAATATATGTATGTATATATATGACTGAAACATTATGCTGCACACCAGAAACTGACACAACATTGTAAACTGACTATACTTCAAGAAAAATTAAAAAAGAAAAAGACTTGATCAGCCTCTTCACAAAATATGAAATCCAAATGACTAAAATGCACATGAAAAAGTTCTCAGGTCATTAGCCAGCAGGGCATCGCAAGTTACAGACCAAAAATACATTCCACTGCACATCTACCAGAATGGCTAAAACGAAAAGATCTGACAATATCAAGTGTGGACAGGAACACTGAGCAACTGAATTCCCATCCATTGCTGGTGGGAGTGCAAACTGCTACAACTGCTCTGGAAAACTGTTTGGTAGTTATCTATCCAAGCTAAAGATGCATGGACACTATGACACAGCAATTCCTCTCCCAACAGAAATGAGTGCTTATAGGCATAAAAGCCACTTATATGAATGTTCTTAGCAGCTTTAGTGTTATGGCCAAAACCTGGAAACAACTCAGACACCAAGAGTAGAAATGAATAAATTGTAGTTTATTCACATGGTCAGACACCACACCCCAATGGAAAAAAATTAGCTACTACCACAATGAATCTCACATGTATAAGGTTGAGAGAAAGAAACCAGACTCAAAAGAGTCCTGCATAATTCAATGTAGGTGAAGTTCAAAGACAGGGAGTCAGATGAGCAGTTACCGCTGGAAGACAGGCATTGTCGGGAAGGAGGGGAGAGAGACTTCTGGGTGGTGGAAATGTTCCATAGCTTGATCTGGGTGGTGGCTGCATGGTGGGTATACTCAATTGACAAAGTCTTAATAAAGGCTCTTTCTTGGGTGTTTTACTTCAATACTCCAAAAAAACCCAAAAAAATATTAATTAAAAAAATACAGTCTGATTCAGTGCGTCTTACAGGGGGCCCAGGGATCTGAATTATTAACAAGCTCCCCCAGGGTGATGTGATGCTGGTGGTCTGGACCTCACTGGGGGAAGCACCATCTTAGCCCTACCTGGGACAAGAGTGAAGGCTGGCACTTGTGTTATTATTAATATGTCAGACAGAACTGTCTAACCCCACAGTTGGATGATCTGCTGATAAGAAGACTTGCAAGGCCTTCTAGTCAATAAATTCAACCACATAAGTGTAAAGATAATGGGTGACTTAATACACAGAAAGAGGCACCAAGACTCAGGAAACTGACTTCAGAGTCCCCTAAGCGCTGGGCACCTGCTTCACCCACTCCAGCCCCTCCAGCTCTCCCTTTCCGCCTCCAGCATTTACATGCAGGTCCACCTCATAGAGGGAGGGGCTGAGAACCCCCCTAGCTGGCGTCTGTGGAGTTGCTGGAGCCTGAGGGGTGGGGAGGTGGGCAGATAGGACCCAAGCATCCAAGTAGACATACAGCTCCCCTGCAGATGGCATCTTGGCCACCTGAGACCACCCAGGGGTCTCCTTGCCTCGTGGCCACTTTGAAGGCTCCCCTGTCTCCTCCTGGCTCCATTCTGGAGCAAGAAGCAGGGCAGAGCTGAGCTTCATAAAACCCCCAGCGGCTGGTGGCTGGGGCTCCCTCCTAAATCATGGTGCTTTCCTAACCACAGCAGGTTTGGGCAGAGTCATACCAGATTGGCCGGGGGAGTGGTGGGGGGGTGGATGAAAGCACAGGGACACCAGGGCACATATTTTGGCCAGTCCTGACTTGTTCCACAGCTTTTAAACCTCTTATTTTTATAGTAGTTATGCTAAGCTCAGTGAAGTCTGAGGAAAGTTCCGCAGAGTAGGGCAATTGTTTCTTTCTCTCTCTCCCTTCTGTCTCCATCCCTGGGAATCCTCTTGTAACTCATTCCGAAGCCAGTGAGATCCCCAGGAAGCCTGGGCATTCTCCGTCATCTCTGGGTGTCTTGATGAAACTCACCTAGCCCCCTGCGCTGGGACCCGCCGCCTTCTGCCCTGGCATCTGGAGAAGTTACTCTGCAGTCTCCCTGCTTTGCTCTGTCTCTGTCTCTCTCTCTCTCTCTTTTTTTTTTTTCCTTAGCATTTTTTTTAACTGAAGTATAATCAGTTTACAGCGTTGTGTCAATTTCTGGTGTACAACATAATGTTTCAGTCATACATATACATACAGATAGGCATTTTCATATTCTTTTTCATCATAAGTTACTACAAGATACTGAATACAGTTCCTGTGCTATACAGTGCGACCTTGTTGTTTATCTATTTTGTATACAGTAGTTAGTACCTGCAAATTTCAAACTCTCAATTTATCCCTTCCCATCCCCTTTCCCCCCTGGGAACCATAAGTTGGTTTTCTATGTCTGTGAGTCTGTTTCTGTCGTGTAAATAAGTTCATTTGTGTCATAGCTCTGTCTCTTTAATGATCTCAAACTCAAGCTGGTGTTTTCCCTTAAAATTGTTCTCACCATTTCCTGAGTCCTGGCAGCCACTTCTTTAGGGGAAATAAAAAGAGGGAAGTGGGTAAGAGCAATGCATACTTTAAAATATAAAAATGGCCTTTGTCATCCAACTCTGTAAAATCTTAACTTTCTTAACAGACTCCTCGTCAGCACTGCAACTGGGACTTCGCGTGGGGCTGGGACTTCATGAGGGGACAATGGTCTGCACGGCCACGGCACCCACAGCTCAGAAGACAGTGACGCAAGCTGAGCCTGGACATCTCCCCCGACCATATGGCCTTAAAACAGAATTGTTCCAAACCGGCGCGGCTGCTGGACTGAAGGCTGTGAGGCATTTTAGAAGAATTAGCCAGCTGCTATGACCGCCAATAAAACAGGATTTACATATCCAGTGTTGCCTCATCTTAAATTGCTCTAAAAGAAAATCATTTTTTTTTTTCTGTCTCGGTCTGTTGTAAATGAGGGGGTGTCGGGAACATGGTGGGAGTGACTGGGACGCCTTGCTGCCTAATTTTATGACTTTAATGTGCTTCGGTGCTCGGATGTGCCAGCAAGAATAAAGGCAAGGATCCAGCCATCTCCACGGCCCACGATTGGGCAATCCTAGGAGAGTCTGGTCCTGGGCGCCTTCATTAACCAGACGAGATGATGGGATAAACACTCACGTTAGCGGTGAATAACTGACACCGTGGCCATAATTGGGACGTTTTATCGTATGCAGTTTTATTTTCCGATGTTGATAATTCTCTCCAGCTAATTACACTCTGGTTAAAACGTCTCAGCAGAGCTCTCAGCCTACGGGGGAAATTTTTTGTACGTTCACATTTCTGATAAAATCAAATTAGGCAGTTTGAGAGTGTCTTCTGTTTCCAGCGAAGACCCGGGCACTTGGATAACCCAGATGTGTACATCCGCCTTTCAAATTCAACTTTTCTGAGCACCTACGACGGTAATTCTCAAAAGAAAAACACTGATGTCTCTGACAAGTTCTGAGAAATTCCATTCGCCCCTGAGACCGGCTGTGGCATCTGTGACCGTGGTGGCTCTGCCGGGTCCTGGCCTGGGCCCGCCTCCCCCTCACAGAGGCCCCGGGGCCGAACTGTAAAGGTCCACACGTCACTGAAAGGTCAGCAGGTCCGCTGCCCCACAGCCCTTTCAAACCAGAGCCTCTCCCACCCATTCCTCCCACACTTACTCCATTTAGAATTTGTGGGGAACATTTTTTTTTAATTTCTTTTGGGTGCTTTTTGCTTCTGGGGAACAACCTTTCTGATGCTGGGCTGGAGTTCCATGTCAGGGGTACCCCACCTTCCACTAAAGTGGCTCCTGCTCATTACTGCCTTTGAGGGACATCCCCACCCTGCCAGACCTGACAGTGGGTTGATGACCCCCTGGAGATATTCATGGTGGCTCCTTAGCACCCCATACCCTCTCCTTCCCACCAGAACAGGGCATGTCCCCACCACCTTGATTCTTCACCTTCTTGCCTCTTCCTTCTTTCTAGAAAATTCTATGAGGGCCTAAATGGTAAACACATCCTGCGAAGTAAGCATTTTCTCCTACTCTGCCCAAATGTCGTGAAAAACAATTTGAAGTGTAGAGGGAAGATGAAGGAAGAGGCAATAAATGGGTCACATTCTCCTTGTCCCTTTTCTGCCAACTGGAAGTTGGAGGTTGACCTCATGTGCAGGGAATTCCTTGTAGAAAATCAGGAGGGACCTGGGGGCAAACAGCTAATTTGGCTCCATCACAGGGATCAGGAGAAAATCAGTTGAGGGATGAAAGGCCATTGTGTTTCCAATGTTCTGGAGGGACTTTAGGCTGAATGAAAACAGTAGCTAACCAGAGGTGAGAGTCAGAAGATAGACTTTGATGTGGGAGGCCATGGCAGCCACTAGGATCAGGTCTCCTCCAAGAAGAACAACACGGTCCAAAGGCCAGCCAGGACCTCCCTCTGCAGGCAGGTGGCCCAGTGAAAGGCTGGACACAGCACAGCCAGACAGAAACCACTGCAGCCAGACAGATGGGGGCCGACTCCCTGCCACAAGTCCATTTACAAATTTCCTGCAATTCCTCCCGCGACCTTTGCAGACGGCAGAATGGCACCGTGTGCTTTGGGGCCCTGCAAGCGAACGTCAAGCACAAAGATCCAGCCTTCAGGCCAAGTAGTCAGCCCTCCCGGTCCGGCTGTCATCCCTGGACTGGTCCACGGAGGCCTGGCTCCCCTGCCGCACACGCACCACTTAATAGCTAACGCTAAGGTGTGGTGAGCACCTCTCGTGGAACGGGAGCTATAAACCTGGCCCCAGGAGGACAGAGGGTTATCACTGTGCACACGGGGCACTGGAATGGCTGGTGCTTGTAAAGAGAAATGTGGGTGCAGTGACAGTGCACCGCACCCCCCAGCCTGAACCCACTGTGTCCGCCCTATTTAATCAGTGCCGGGGACACTGCCCCAGCCCAGGGAGAAGGCCTGTGGGACGGGGTGGGGGGCACTCCTCCCGGGTCTTCTCTTGCTCCTGCGTGGAAGCAGGCAGGAGAGCCAGGATCTCCCTAACCCTGGACACGCCCATGTCGGGAGTCAGGGACCCCTCTTCCTCTGTCCAGGCGGCTCCGGCAGGCCCCGGCAGACCTCCTGGCACACAGTAAACACTCAGAAAACGACTAAGGGCCTGACTCCAATTGCTCCGGGTGCCTGGGGGCCTGGTCCACTTCAGAACATGCCTCACTGCCCCTCCCTGCTCTTTCTTTTCTGGGGCAATGCCCATGAACTTTTCCCTTTGAGAAGCTCCGAAATCGTCACTACTGAGAGATCACCCAAGGAGAGTGACCACCTCTAACTGGTGGGAAGAGGAGAGAAGGTGGACTAGAGGGAGAGGGGGTAGGGAGAAGGAGGAGAGGTGGGGAGGGGGAGAGAGGGGGGGGAGGGGAGGGAGCGGGGAGGCGGGAGGAGAGAGCACATAGGGCCCACGACCTGGGCAGCTAAGTCTCCCCCAAGCCTCTGGGACCAGCAGTTTGACTTAAAATGCAATATTCAAATCAATCTGAGACTTCCTGATTTTGAATAATCTATAAGTAAAAAAAAAAAAGTGTACAATTCCTTCCATTTGCCGGACACGCTGACGTTTCCATTTTGAACGCCAGGAGGTCTCTCAGAGTCAACAGGGTCGGGGGAAGGCGTGAGGAGCCAGGGAGAACCCGGGTAAACTCGGGCCCCACCACTTACTTAATCAAGCGGCCTTGGGCAGTTCATTTGTTCTCCCCGAGTCTCGGTTTCTCCATTAAAAACCGGAGATAAAAATCCCTACGCCTCGCAGCATCGCCGTGAGAGAAGCTCGAGTCTCGCGGGCACCCCGTAAAGGCGGCTATTACTGGCATTACCATCATCAGCGTCATCATCATTACCCCTGCAGACCCAGGCACCTCAGAACAGACAATTAGGGAACTTAGGGGACTTCTTAACAAGGTTCAATTAGCATCATTTTCATGCCAAACTGTACAGCCTTAAAGAAGCGATGATTTTTTTTTACTTTTCCACAACCTAACGCCTCTTCCATCTATTTCAAGTGAAAATTAGTAACTGAAGTCGTTTGCTTAATTGCAAAAGCAAACAGATCCCCAGCCAGGAGGCAGAAACGGCAGGGCCCAGGCCTGGCATCGTGTCTGGGAGTTACATCAACCTTGCGGGGAACCGTCCAGAGGAAACACCTTCTAGGGGGCTGGGCACCCCTGACCACCCCTGACCGATGGCAGGGCTGATGAGCCCAGGGGAGCTGCTTACTTTTTAAGAAAATCACACCAAAGCCCTCTGCCTGTACAAGCTGAGAGGCTGATCTCCTTTCTGACTTTTGGAGTCGGCACCAAGGGGGCCCGAGCAGGTGGCCACTGCTGTGTCCACCATCACCTGGGGGAGAGTGAGCTCCGAGCAATGAGAGAAGGTAATCCCCTCCTCCCATCAGAACTTGACATTCAACAGGCTGGAAGTGCTCGGATCCACACTATGACAGCCAGGTGGGGGGGGGGGGGGACAAGCTAGCCCACCTCTTCCTTGTCAAACAGGAATGTTTTGTGAAGAAAATGTCCTCCCAGACCAGCAATTTTGAATGTGATTTTTAAAAACAAACACTCCTTGAAGACCTGCTCTGATTTCAAGTATAGTTGTGAACTATTTATGGACATGATTGGATTCAATCTTTTCAAATGCCTGTAAGATGTCCTATTACTATTCCCATTTTACAGATGCGGAAACTGGGGCTCGGAGAGACCACGTAAGTTGCCCAAAGACCCAAACAGAATTAGGCAAAGAAAGATCTCTCCTATTCTTGGAAACTGGATTCAATCTACAGTCCCAGCTTCCTTCCAGGTCCTTGAGATGGAAACCAGACTCTCCTACCCTTCTTCTGACCTCCAGCACAGATTTCTGCCTTTGTAATCCCCTCTCACCTGGGTCGCAGAGCCTCCCACCTGGATTCCTGCTGCAGCCTACTGCTGATCTCTTTGCCTGGGATTTCTAGCCCCTCTGATCTTCCCCATATCCTAGACAAGCTTAACCCAGATAAAATGCCAGTGTCCTTAGCTCATGCTGCTGGAATGTTACTCAGGTGCAAATTCTAATTGCATTGCTCACAAGCAGTGTGACCAGGGCAAAGTACCTAAAGTTCCAGTGTAGCTCTTGCTCATTCACAACTTAAGGTCAGTAGTGCTGGGTGAGCATTAATTAGCTGTTCTGCAGAAAACACACAGAACCATGCCAGACACACAGAAACATTCAGTAATCTGTTGCAGCCCCCTCTTCTTTCGTCCCCCTCCTGGATCCTCCCCCTTCCCTTCCTCTCTCCCTTCCGTCTTCTCTCTCCCCTCCTCCCTCCCTTCCTCTCCACTTTCTAATACATGCCAGCCAGTCAAGCCACGTACTCCCCTTAAATGCTGTCCTTTCTCAGGCCAAATGCTGGGTCCTCAATTATCCCACGTCACCTTCCTGAAGTCCCTCTTGTCCACTCTGCTACTCTCTCACTCCTCCTCAGGTCTGGTCAGCAAGTTCCTCCAACTCTACATCCTTTTCTGTGACTGTCTGGGCAGCACTGTCTTCCACCGTTTCTGAAGTCCGCTGACAATGGAGTTGGCTTTGCCTGTTTAGCACTAGATCGTTTACTAATTATCTCCTGTTGGCACATTCCTTCAGGGCAGACCCTGTCAGCGTTCTGTAAGCTGGTGATTAACTGTCCCCTCACTGTGCCGGGGACAGGTTCATCTTCTTCTCTCTCCCTGGCATCTTCCACTGCCCACAGCCAGGCCCACGTAAGTCACTCCAGGAAAACTCACATAGTGGAGCAAATGGCCACTGTCCTCTAAGGTTCTAGGAAACTCCTCAACACAGGGAGTTCCTTTAAAGACAGGGAAACCCTGCCTCATCCCTACAGAGAGCATCGGGGACCTCACCTAACCTGCTCCCGTCCTCTCCCCAGCCTGCCTGTTCTGGGACTCATGCCTCCACCCACACAAAAGGACAATCACTGGGTGACCTCGTTTGCCTGGGTCTGTGCTGATTTTAAAGATGGAAACCCCTCATCAGGCCACTAAGTCTCAGGCAAGCTGGGACGGCTGGTCACCTTATTGTCTGCCCCACTGAGAGCTTCATTTTTTGAGAGGATCAAAAACATTATTAACATCCTCATAGGTAACCTAGAAATGAGACTTTGCTCCTCCTTAACCAGAACATCAGTGAATTAACCTACCTGAATGATCAGGTTAGGTAGCCGATCTCTTGAATGCTAAGGAGATGGAAATATCAGCTCCCCAGGAGGCAGAACAGATGAACAAAGAGTAAGGCGGGAATTTAAGACAAGCCTAAAAAACTCCCCAAATTACTCAGAGCCAGCTCATGCAGGAACAGCCTTTCCCCTCCTGACTCTCAGGCCACCTTCAGAAAAGAGAAGAAGTTAAAATCGATGGTGCAGTTCAGGTAGCAAATGTCCCCAGAATTGCCCATCTCTGGGTGTGACAGACACAAAAACACCACCTTGAAAAGATATATGCACCCCCACATTCATTGCAGCATTATTTTTAATAGCCAAGATATGGAAACAACCAAGTGTCCAATGATGGATGAGTGGATAAAGAAAATGTGTATAGATACACAATAGACTATTATTCACTTATTTAAAAAGATTGAAATTGTGCCATCAGTGATAAAATGGGTGGGCTTTCAGGGCCTTTGAGGGCAGAAAAAGACTAATATATGATCTCACTTATATGTGAAATCAACAAAAATAAACCAAAAAACTAAGCTCATAGATGCAGAGAACAGATTATTGGTGGTTGCCAGAGGTGGGGAGGCAAAATGGGTGAAGGGGGTCAGAGGGTACAAACTTTCAGTTACAAAATAAATAAGTCATTGGAAAGTAACATACAGCATGGCAACTATACTTAATAATGCTATATCGCATATTTGAAAGTTGCTAAGATCTTAAAAGTTCTCACCACAAGAAAGAAAAAATGGAACTGTGTGTAGTGATGGATGTTAACGACACTTACTGGTGTGATCATTTCAAAATACATACCAATATCGAATCAGTATGTTGCACACCTGAAGCTAACGTAGGTTAATTATGCCTCAATAAAACATGCTTAAAATAAAAAAAATGAAAACTAAAAACATTTAAATGCAATTAATAGATAAAAAGTCCTTCATCACAGACACCATGGAGGTTGGGTACCAGCCCATGTTAAACCGTAGCCATTGGACAGTCATTAAGCATTTCAGTCAAGAGCTTTTGCACTCTCAGGGTTAGCCTCTGAAACTCCAGGCAAATGAGAAAATAAGTAAATTGAAATGAAATCAAAACATACCCACATAGGGAAGCTGATACTCATCTGCCCACACTTTGATGTGTTTCAACTTCCTATGTCCCATTAGTGGTGCTTGGTTCAGAAAACTAAGGGGGGCCCAAGAGCTGAACACCAGCAAAAGGGGAGGTGGACTAAGTACCTTCATCTTCCTCTTAAGGTAGAGGATGAAAACCTTAAATTCTTTTTGTTATTCTTGCTTGATTTGGAGATTGTTTCTGTTTTGTTTTGTTTTTCTTATAAGATTATCTACCTTACTTGAGTACCGTCAATAAAGAACTGATTTTTTTTACTGTAATGCAGAAAGACATATTTGCATAATGATTTATTAAGATTAACAGTCATAACCATCCGTTGAGGGGGTAGAATATCACTGAGATCTCAGAAATAAAATAATGAAAATTTAAAAAAAAATTGGTGGTACAGTTCAGGAGAAAAAACCCATCCCAGAAGAGCTCATCTCTGGGTGTGACGGAAACTCCAGACCAAAGGGCACCACACGAATGGGCTGGAAACCACGAACTGCTCATCCTAAAATCTTAACTCGATCTCAACAAAGGCCACTATTTATCTTTGAGCCTCCATGTTACCCTTTGGATCAAAAAGAAAAGCAAGAATTTCTGTCCTAGTGAAATGGGAGTATCTTCCAGGTGTCCTCTAAGTCAGCAGCTGGGAGAAATCCTGGCACGCTTGAGTGTCGGCCTCCTCTGGGGAATTTAAAGGTGGAAAGAGCAGGATGATTAGGAAGTGTCACATTAGAACTCAGCTCCTACCTCTTATTCTAAAAAGAAGACACGTAAGTAGATGCATCTTTTCCAAAGAGTTCACCCAAGACCTCAACAAGTTCACAGATTCCAGATCTGTCTTTTACAAACATCCTTATGAACCAAACGGCTATGTTGTGAAATAATGATGATGATGTCGATGGTAGCAATTAACACACAGCATTTACCCTTTACCAGTCAAAGCTCTAAACACTCTACTTATATTAAATCAATACATCCTGACAGCAACCTTATCAGATGTAGATACTATTACTATCTCCATTTACAGGTGAGAAAACTAAGACAGAGAGGTCAAGTAACCTGCCCAAGGTCACACAGCAGGCTTTGAACTGAGAAGTCAGCTACAGTCCATCGTCTTCATCCCACTCTGGACACTGGCCCATGTGCAAATGGAGAGGCTCCAGCTCCAGCAGAGCCTTTCCTCAGAGTAAAGGGCATTAGCGGGGTTGTCTGCTTGTTTGTTTTACCCCCACCTCCTTTCAGCAAGGACTGGAGGCGGCTTGCAAGAATCCAGAATAATAAGAGAACACGTATCAGAAGCAAGTGAAAGCACAAAGTGCCCTGTATAGTGGTTGGGACATTTTACAGCCCTGGGGGACAACGGTGGTGGCCAAGTGGGCTGGGTGGAAGGGGCCTCTGGCTGTGTGCTCCATATTCTGTTCCCTCTCTAGGAAACTTTTGCCAGAAGTCAGGGTGACGATGAGTTTGACATCGCATCTCCCATCCGCACACTTGGAGTACAAATGGTCCTTCTACCCGATTAACAGCGGAGCGCCCCCTCCCCAGACACACACAGCCACACAGGGGTGGCATCACCTGCAAAATCTGGTGAGCCCTGCAACGCTGTGAGGACAGCCCACCCCTTCTTCCAGCAGGAGAGGCGGGGCCAAAGTACTCCTTGAAAGATCCTGTCGAATCTGCTCTCATCTCCTTCCTCACAGCCCGGGTACCATGTTCTATGTCACAGGGCCAAAAGAGTTTGGGTCAGGGATTTTTTTCAAGGCAGGTAGAACCAAATGCCTGACCTTGGCCCTAAATAGCTTTTTATAGAGCATCCAAAGAATGTTGAGAGGAAGCAAGACCATTGCCTGCTGTAGAAAAAGGATGTTTTCGACTTGCCCTTCTCATTTCAGAGCCTGAGAAGGCACTGGTTAAGGACCATGGGGCAATCTCAGAAGCAGCCAAGAAAATAACCACCAATTAACTTTCCAAGTAGGTTGATGCTTGACCACAACTCATTCTAGCCATGGCCTGGGGTGACAAGGGCAGAATGTGAAAGAACAAGCTCTTTGTGAAGACTATTTACTGGTAAGTAGGCAGAACCACGGTGCCTCAAAGATGTCCACATCTTAATACTCAGCACCTGTGAGTACGTTACCTTCCATGGCAAAAGAGGACTTTGCAGATGGGATCAAGGTGATGGCTTTGAGATGGGGAGACGATCCCGGATTGCCAGGTGGGCCCAGTCTGATCACATGCGGATATCCTGAGGAGCGAGGACCTTTCCCCTCTGTGGTCAGGGAAGGCTTGACTGAAGATGGAGGAAGGGGGCCATGAACCAAGGAATGCAGGTGCCCTGTAGAATCTGGAAAAGGCCACAGCGTGGATCCTCCCCCAGAGCCTCCAGAAAGAAATGGAGGCCCGCTGCTGCCTTAATTTTAGCCCAGTGAGACCTGTGTCCAACTTCTGACTGATGGAACTGTAAAATACTAAATGTGAGTTGTTTTAAACCACCAAGTGTGGGGTCATTTGTTACAGCAGCAACAGGAAGCTAATACAGTTGATGATTTCCATACAGGAGTCCCAGACCTTTTCTTATGGTTCACATCAGTCACATAGAGGGACAAACGCTGGAGCAGGCAGCCTTAGCTTATTCCTAGAAACTTCCCTCATGAGCCTCTCCTCATTTGTCAGGGATTGGTCATGGACACCAAGCATGGCTGTCACCTGAGGAAGCTCTGTACTGAGCCCACCAGAGCCAAGTCAAGACCACTGCTCCTCTACGCAGACTTGGGAACCACAATAACCTTTTAGGCTCGAATTATGGGGAGGCCCACTTGCTCCTCCACATCACCTCTGGGGCCACAGCCTCTGGCAGACAAGTCTGGAACATAGCTTTCTACTTGACTCGTGGGCTATATTTTTTCCCTCAGTGTTTCAATTTGGTAAGACTGATGTGAGGAGCCATCTGGCCAGAAATCGAACAGGGCACAATCACAGACCATCCTCTCAAGAGGATGAGGGGTCCACCCATGACATTTTTTTCTTTCTAATCTTGGTTCCTTACCGGGTTTTCAGAACCTCTCTTCTCAAAAGGACTTAAAAGCGGCAAGCCACTTAACGGCTTCAAGAGGTTGTTGGCTCCCCCTAGTGGTCTTGAGATGCATTTTCCGACTTATCACCTTCCCTTTTCACACCCATCCCTCATTAGGGTCTGGCGGAAAACGTTACATTTAGTTTTCAGGCCCTGTAGAAGGCGAAACCTTCCCAATTTGCCTGGGACTCAGGTTCCCTGTTACCTAGGATTCTGAGTTTTAAAATGGGGAAAGTCCTGGAAAGACTAGAACGCCGTGGTCTCCATACCTATGACTCCCTTTAGACCCCATGGAAAAACTATCCAAAGAGAGCCTGGTCTTCCTGGGTCCTGGGCCCTGCAACAACTGGGTCCCAAACATAATTGGGACCTGAACAGTAACGCCTTTACTAACGCATCTCGGTTTGAGATCAGCAGCTCAGCTGACTTGTGCATGTTTTGCTCGTGATAGAAAAATAACAATTGAAAATGTATAAATTATTTCTGGACTCTCATTGAAGAACCAGGAGAGGAGAGAGAACACATGGTGGATGGGAGAGGAGGGGCAGAAGTACATAAAATCACATTGTGTGTAACATCGGAAAAGTTGGCCTTAAGCTTCAAAAGCAAGAAAATCAGAGAATTAAAAAAAAATAAGTATGGAGCTTAGGAAAAGGAATAACTTTTGTACAAATGTTCGATCAACCACAAAATTAGCGGAGCAGTGTTCCATGAGCATATATGAACCCTTTAAGCGGGTGACAGAGAGAAAAACCAGTAGAAATGTGACGAGAGTCCCAGTCCCTCGTGTGCTCAATTCTTAACTAATTTCACAATTTCTGAAATGCAAGGAAGTTTCTTTCTCTGGGGAGATTCTGACATGGTCGCCAGCAGAAATTGGTATCTCAGCTCGAATTCTTGAATTCTACTTGTGAGTCTCCCATAGAGACTGAAGGGAATCACGGTCATGAGATGCCACTTACTGGGGTCCGATGATCTTTCTCCGGGCACCCTCTGCCCAAGCTTTTCTCAGCCAACAGTGTCTTCTCCCTTCTTCCTCTACGGTCTGTGCCAGCGAAGTTGGAATCCACACTGGTCTTATCCCCACCCCTTGGTTAGGGCAGGATGGAGCCATGTGGGGTGCAGGGGAGTGGTTGGGAGGGAAAAGTCCATGGGCAGGGGAACAGAAAGCTGGACTCCCGTACTCCCACCCACTATGGTCCCAGGGTAACGGCCAAGGGTTAGGCTGTACCAGTTTGCTTGCAGGTAAAAAGGCCAGTGGCTCCAGCCGTACCATTGTGCGACTACAGTGTAAATCCTCCTGGTTTCTTTAACTTTTCTGCAAGGACAGGGAATGCCAACTGGTCAGGAAACCACCCAGCTGGGCCTGCGTTCCCTTCTCTCCCCTCTTCCGCCCTCTAGTGGGGCAAACGAGCCAACGAGGTCGCCACAATCAACAAAACTTGGTGCCAGAAGTAAGGCTCCTTGAGGAATAAGAACCGAACCCCCGCGTGGGCCTCGTTTTCATATCTTTGTTGGTTTTGTTTATTGTCATTACACTAGCGCATCCTATGACACAAACATCACACATCGCACTTCCTGGAAGTCTGTAAAGGAAAAAGGTATCCTAAGGGCAGCAAGGCCTATTTTTAAAAAAGAAAAATTGAGTATTTTTTTCTTAAAGAAGTAAATGCCCGCACAGTTGATAGAATTTTCTAGATGGACTTTGTCTCCACACCCAACCAGTGGTTCAGGCCATTTTCCTCCCAGTGGGGCGGAAAGCTATGCTCACTGTCTGCACTTTATCGGTAAAATGTGTTCATTAGGGTCCCGGGTCCAGGCCGCAGAGGGGATTATGCTCTATCTTGAAATATGCTTCTCCCTCCTCCATAACCTTAGAGCTTAGGGACAATTTCATCCATCACTACACTTAGATCCTGAGAAATACATTTTAGATCTTGCAACTTTGAAACATAGATCTGAACTTTTCAAAAAGCCTACGAATCCAAAATACGTTCCCAAGTATGTACAGTATTCATTCTTTTTAACTGTCGTGTAACAATCAGTGTATTATTAGCTGGATTAGGTGGCTGACTGCCCGTGACCCACGTAGCTTCATCACTGAACCCAACTGCTCTTAGCTTTAAATTCTGGCCCACGGCTTAGTTACGCTGATGTCTGTTGTCTCACTGGGTGGAATCAAGTCAGAAGAAGTACGTGGATGAACAAAATGGAAACTCGCCATTTAGCCTCCTATAGGAATTATGCTTTAAAAACTCCAGGGCTATTTTTAATCCGTATTTAATAATATGGCCTGATACCAACTGAAGCTTTTCCATAGAAACGAAAAGCTTATTTCCGTGTAAAATTCTCACAAGGAATTATTACAACAAAGGAACATCTTGTTCTGGAAAGCCAGCTTAATAACGCAGCCTGCTTTTCTATACCGGTGGTTTACGTTCTTGAACGACTGAGAGGATTCCATTTCTTATACGGACTCCAAAGGGAAAAACAGGTCCACCAAACGGAAGAAGGGGTCGCGTGCCCTCTTTTCATCTGCACTGCACCCCTCCACTCCCCCTTGGAACCGCTTTAACCCACTCTGCACCTCTCCCCTTGGCCATCTTCTCGCCCACCTAGATTTCACCAGCTTAGAAGAGCCATAAACCACGTGTCCCGGTTACCTGTCTCCCGAGAACAAGTCACCCCAAATTTAGCAGCCTGAATGGTCTGTTTCATTCTATCTTATGACTTTGTAAATCAGGAGTTTGGAAAAGGCTTCACTAGATGATCCTTCTGCTCCATGTGACACTGACAAGCTCACTCAGTGGTGCTCAGCTGGTGAATGGGCTGGGCCCAGGGGTCCAAGACAGCTTCACACACTTGTGTAGTGTCTTGGCAGGATGGCTGCGGGGCTGAGCTCAGCTGGGATTGTCAAATGGAGCACCTGCAGGCCGTCCTTCCAGCCTGGTGTCCTCAGGGTGGTCAGTCAACAAGGCAGAAGTTACACAGCCTTTTATACTGAAAACCGCACAGCATCGCCCCCGCCATATTCTACTGGTTACCAAGTATCACAAAGGTCAGTCCAGGTTCGGAGGGAGGAGTCAGACCCACTTCCCACTGAGAGGAAGGTCGAAGAGTTTGCAGCCATAACCCACCATACCCTCTGCTTTCAGGGGGTGCCAAAATGCTCAAATCATTTATTTGTGTCTTTATTTTTATTAACTTTTATTTTTAAATTTTTCTCAATTGAAGTATGGTTGATTTACAATGTTGTGTTAATTTCTGGTATACAGCACAGTGATTCAGTTATACGTATATATTTTCCTTTTCAAACTCTTTTTCATGATAGGTTATTACAAGGTATTGAATGTAGTTCCCTGTGCTCTACGGTAGGACCTTGTTGTTTATCTATTTTACATCTAGCAGTTAGCATCTACAAATCCAGAACTTGCGATTTATCTCTGCCCACCTTTGCCCCCAACCCGGTAACCGTAAGTCCGTTTTCTATGTCTGTGAGCCTATCTCTGTTCTGTAAATAATTTCATTCGTGTTCTTTTTTTCCTTTTCTTCAGATTCCACACACAAGTGAATCTGTGTCTTTACTAACTTGAGCTGGTTTAAGAAAATTTTGGCAGTGCCGAAAGCGATCGTTCTTGTCTGTTTTTCTAATGTTGTCCAGTGGCGAGCAGAGCTGTGTATCTGCACGTACTTATTACAGCAACCCTCACTCTCTGGAGAGTGACAGACAGTCTAATCGCTGCTTTTCAAGATGCAAATAGTCATAATGTAAACATTAAAACGGCAATTAACAAAAAACGCCCCCCTCCCTCTCTCACGTGTCAATACCTCCGAGTGTTCCTAAGCATGGAATTCTCTGTTCAGAGAGCTAAATGACCCAAAAAAGCCACTGAGTGCAACCCCAAACTTCATCCTGTCTGACCACTTATGGGAACAGAGTTGAAGGCATCCCGCCTGGATGGAGTTCAAACAAAAGGAACAGCCTTGGAGAGAGAGAAAGTCTTTGCAAGATTCTTCAAACTCACCGTGTCCAAGGCCCTGACACCAAAGGCAACAAAAAAGTGTCAATCTTCCTCATTCACAGGGAAAGCCTGGTGTCTCTGGATCTCCAACAACACCCTTATTCTGGGCAACCTTTAAAGCACAGGACAGCTGAGATGTGCTGGCTGTCTTGGACGTGCCTGTGGCCATTGTCCTGAGGGCCCCGCAGAACCCCTCGTGTGCCCCCATGCAGGGAAGAGAACAGTGGCCTCCCTGCCCTGACTCCTCATCCTCAGCTCACCGTGGCTGGAGGTGGGCAGGGGGTCTCGTGGGGGATGGCTGGGTGCATGAGCATCTTCCCACCAGACAGCTGCATCCTAGCCCCCAGGAAGGTTAGAAAAACGCGAACATAAAGTTTGGGCAGAATGTGTGCGGGTGTCCTCTGCCAGCAGCTGGCCACTCTGACCAGGGGACAGTCTCACTGGCCGGAAGGCAGAATCCCCCAGATTTAAAAAAGTGGACCCAACTCTTGCTTTCTCCAGGGTGACTCTAAACTTGCACATTCCAAAACGAAAACGGGGCACTGAGTCTAGTATCTACTTAATCAGCACATATTGCTTCTCCTTTGTAAGAATAAATGGTTTCCTCTTAGAGATGACAAAGAGGTGACTGCAAAAAGGGCATATGAAGCAGCCCAGATCAGGTCTGGAGAGACCCTCTTTGCTGGTGTACTAGAGTTAGGAGAATTCTACGGGAATCATATGAAATTGAGGTTTGCTGTATAAGTACTGCTGATACATTGATCTACTTATCACGGAATATAAAAAAAAATAACTCCATTGCTTTCGGCACTGCTAAAATTTTCTTAAACCAGTTCAAGTTAGTAAAGACACAGATCTATACATGAATGATTTGAGCATTTCAGCGCACCCTGAAAGCAGAGAGTATGGTGGGTTATGGCTGCAAACTCTTCGACCTTCCTCTCACTGGGAAGTGGGTCTGACTCCTCCCTCCGAACCTGGACTGACCTTTGTGATACTTGGTAAGTAGTAGAATATGGCGGGGGCGATGCTGTGCGGTTTTCAGTATAAAAGGCTGTGTAACTTCTGCCTTGTTGACTGACCACCCTGAGGACACCAGGCTGGAAGGATGACCTGCAGGTGCTCCATTTGACAATCCCAGCTGAGCTCAGCCCCGCAGCCATCCTGCCAAGACACTAGACAAGTGTGTGAAGCTGTCTTGGACCCCTGGGCCCAGCCCATTCACCAGCTGAACACCACTGAGTGGCCTGTGTCACTCCTCCATTTTGGTCTTCAACTATTTTCCTTACCATAGTCTCCCACCATAGAAATAAGAGGTTAAAAAATGATTTTTGACATGCCTTGTACTTTAATAGTTGTTCAATTATGGGGCTCAGTCAAAAGTTGATGTCTGTAAATGCAATCTGACAGTTGAGGCATTGCTGGCTTAGATGGAAATAATTTATGGGATTATAAAATTTACACTCTGCAAAATATACCATTAAAACTGACCACCCAGTTCTTTCCACGCGAGATGGTAGCCGTGCTTGTATATTGTCCCCCTTCATTCATCCACCCACTGTGCGCAGCACAGTCTTCCACACAGAGGGGAGCACAGGAGAAGGGCAGGGCCCTCGCTGTCGGAGACCTAGAGGCCAAGTCTCTCCTTCTGGCTGTCACTGTCCAGCCTGCCATCCTGCTCTTCCCACGTGTCCCAGCCACCCCCTGAGCTCCCCTTCCTCATGCAGCATTGTAAGTGTTTCCTTCTGGATCATTCTCTAAGGCTGAAGGTTCCGGAAAGGCAGGGGCTGTGTTCCTCGCTGCTTGTCACTGCTGATCCCCCCGCCCCACACACAGTGTCTATTGTGTGGTGGGTTCTCAGAAGCATTCACAGTGAGTAGTCTAAGTGGGTCCAAAACACCACCTGGTAGATTGAAAGGCTGGAAAGCAGCTTTTACTTCTCCCCATATCAAGAAGCAGCGTTCAGGTGGATGACCAAGTACAGAAGGAAGGGGAAAGAGTGAGTTGGGGTAGAATTCATAAAACTGGTAAAAATGGAGAACTTTTTTAATCTGATGATTTCTGGCACGCACATGTAAGACTAGACTTTCCCTCCCAGACTGAGTAAGTGTAAATCAGCACAGTCTCTGTTTCTCTATAGAGCTACCCTCTCCGAAGCTTCAAAATTATCTTTCCAAACTATCTTTGGATATTTGCGTATTTCCATCCTCCCTCCCATTAAACATGAGCTACAGGTAGGCTTCCGCAATTCACTGGGCCTCTACCAATAGGATTTGTCATCAACATCTGTACATTTTAGTCAATTCTTTCAGCAGATGGGATCCCAAAAAGAACCAGGAGACACAGCCTCTGAAACAACACTTTGATGAAGCGATCTTCATCACAGATGATTTCTTTCCACAGTGGTTTTTATTTGTGGGAATCAAATGCATTTCGGTCGATGGCAAGCCACGATCAGAGTGATCCATCTTACATTTTCAGGTGGAGCAGTGTGGGTGTGAAATAATGCTGCTGTCTATAAACTTTAAACTTAGTTTTGAACAGGAATTCTAACAATGCAAGAAAGAGTTTGATCCTGAGAGGATGTGTGCCTGATAAAATGTAAGCCTTCTAATTAAAAAGAAAGGGCGGAAGGCAAGACTTGAAATACCTAATCCCTCAGGACTTAAGAAGTTAAGAGAATAAAAAGTAAAACAGAGCATTTAAAGATTCCAGGAAATGAAGCTGAAGTTTCTAAGAGTGCTAGCACGGCCTGTGCTCTGCTTTCCCAAGCATCCATGACCAGAAATCACCAAGTCTAAAAGGGTAAATGACTCCAAGTAGTCAAAAGAGTCCCATACAAATTTATACAACTCCTGTGACAGACAGACATCTAATTTCTTTAATATAAAAATCAGGAAGAACAAGACCAAAGGGCAATTTGAAAAATGAGCAAAGGACATAATAAGCCAGGTCATAGAAAAATCGATACTAACGGTTTTTAAATACATAAAAGTAAACTCAGCCTCATGTGTACTAAAAGAGATGTGAGTTTACTGACAGTGGACGTCCTTTTTCACCTCCCAGATTCAAGACGCTAGGGGATGCACTGAGCGGGCAAAGTTGGGAAAGCAAAGAGCACTCATCTAGTGTCGGGGAGCGTTATTTGGTATAAAAAAATGTCACTGGGGGTGAAAAATCAAAGTTGCATAAGTGCCTTTTTGCTTATTTCTCTTCTGAATCCATAGTCCACACTGAGTTACGCAAATAACATCTCCCCTTCAAGCTCTTGGGAGACCAGACCCCACAGAAGCGGTCTCAGCCTGCTGGCTCCCGACAGAAGATACTTGGAGCGCTTCAGCCTGCTGATCCCCCAGGAGCCCATCCGACCCTGGGCCTGACAGATCCCCGCCCCACGTCCACCCCATGGTGACCCACGGGGTGTGACAAAGCTCTGGAGGCTGGATTTGCTGGCTTACTTATTTGGGGGATGTATCTCTGGGTGACAATGCTTACTCAAAGGCCGTGTGTTTCTCAAGTTCTGCTCCATCCTCAGTTTTACCTCCATGGAGAATCTAAATGTGATGGCAAATGTAAGTTTTCGAGCTCAGCGGTAGCTGTGTATCAGTGGTTAAATGTATGGAGTCCAAAACATAATTTAAGAAATTCTTAAGCTCCGGCCCAAGATAATTCACTGGTCACCTTCAGGTTTGTTTTTTTTTTTTAATTTTACCCCACCCCCACCCTTAATGGAGGCACTGGGGATTGAACCCAGGACCTCGTGCATACCAAGCATTCGCTCTGCCACTAAGCTATATCCTCCACCTACCTAAGGTTTCTTAAAGTCGTGTGAAATTTGCCAGGAAATCCTATCTCAGACGGTCCCGCCTGCTAGGCCGTTCCTCCGAGTGCCAGAACCGAACCTGTAAGCCAGATTTCCTTAGCGACTAAATCCCCACAGTCGCTAACACCCTTATTTACAGTATTAGCATCTCATCTGCCGTTTGTTGGCATTATGATGGTGTGTTATTATGTCATTATCCTCCATTTTCATGAGTAGAGAAGAAAAAAGTCTTTCTTACTAAATACATTGCAGGGTTACCCTATAATTTGATGACAAATAATTAACACTTGGAGAAAACAAAACTAAAAATTAGCAATGATAGGCAGTTAATTTCCCATACAAGAATTCAGGGAGGCCTTCCTGTGGCCTGTCCTATATGTTCCTGGCTCTTTCACATCTAAGCATACATTCTTACATAGGTACAGAATGAAACAAAATGACAAATTAATAAAATGACAGTTCTCACAAAGGTGGGGAATATAAACCACCAGGTGGCTTAAATTAGAAGCAGATTTTATTGTTACATTTTACTGGATCCTATGTCATTATTTTCTGGTATATTTTTAACCTAGATATTTATTTTTTTAAATAGGAAGAAATGTAAAAGTTAAAAGTTCCCAAATAAAGTGTGAGCTAATTAGTGTAAAACAGTTTTTACCAGGCTGTCCTGAAGGCTAGGAGAATGTCTAGAGCAGCATCGCAGCACGCTCTGTAAAGAATAGTTCCGTGAGTTCTACACTCCAGCCATGGCATCGAAACCCCACTATATATATATATATAATGGAATACTACTCAGCCATAAAAAATGAAATAATGCCCTTTGCAGCAACATAGATGGACCTGGAGATTATCATTCTAAGTGAAGTAAGCCAGAAAGAGAAAGAAAAATGCCATATGATATCACTTATATGTGGACTCTAAAAAAAATATGAAAATGAACTTATTTACAAAACAGAAACAGTCTCACAGACATAGAAAACAAAGTTATGGTTACCGGGGGAAAGAGGGTGGGAAGGGATAAATTGGAAGTTCCAGATTTGCAGATACTAACTACTACATGTAAAATAGATAAACAACAGGCTTCTTCACTATAGCACAGGGAACTATATTCAACAACTTGTAGTAACCTACAATGAAAAAGAATATGAAAAGGAATATATGTATGCACATGCATGACCGGAGCATTATGCTGTACACCAGAAACTGACACAACATTGTAAACTGACTGTGCTTCAATAAAAAAAAAAGGTTTAAAACAAAAGAAAGAAAACACTTTTTAAAAAAGAAAGGAAAACCCACCATGACACACCTGACATGTTTACAAAACCAGGAGGTCAGATGCTCACTGTGGAACGCTGAGGCCAGACAAAATAGAGCCCAAAGAAGGAGCCTCGAAAAGGTTAAGTCCGGCAAAGAAATCCTATTCTGAACTAATTTAAGGATTTTTAAATCAAATATTACAAACT
The DNA here is from genome assembly GCF_048564905.1 of Vicugna pacos. Taxonomy (NCBI): domain Eukaryota; kingdom Metazoa; phylum Chordata; class Mammalia; order Artiodactyla; family Camelidae; genus Vicugna; species Vicugna pacos. The sequence continues at coordinate 115,384,658 of NC_132987.1, read as the reverse complement.
CAAAAGATAAAAGAGTCTATAGGACTTTTGCTTGATTTTTGCTTTGGGATCTTTTGATTAGAAAACTAAGAAGAAAGTGGGATGCCTGAGCAATTCTAAGTGCCCCTCAGGAGCTGTATAAAGTAGTTGTTTGAAAACCAATCTCACTGTTTGGAGATCCGTTTGTTTCCTTAAGGAAAGGAAGAGAACAACTGAGCACCCAACCAATCGTCAGAGACAGAGAGTCTGGACAAGCCGTCCGCGGTGTGGCCCTTGCCTTTGCCTCCCAAACTCCTCAGAGCAGAATCTGAGAAAACAACATGCTTCTACTTTTGATAGCATCCTTTTCCCTGGAGAATGGAGGCAATTGGGTGCCTAGAGGATCTGCCCTAAAAAAATTAAACTAAAATGGCAGGGATGGAATGGGAAAGGGATTATTCCTGTGCAGAATCAATCAAAGTTCATCAAAGCTGAGCAGGAGTAACAGTAATTTACACTTACACCAGGCTTGCTTCAAGTCACTTACTGTTCTAAGTGCTTTATACAGTCTCCACCCCGAATCCCCTCAACCACCTCGTGGAGTTGGTGCTATTATTGTTCCCGTTTTATACATAAGCAGCTAAGGCAAAGAAAGGTTAAGTAACTTGCCCCATGTCACACAGCAAGAAAGCAGCAGAGCCAGGATCTGGTCCCAGACCCACTGGCTCTAAAATCTGTGCTATTGACCACTACGATATACTGCCTCCTAGAGGCAGCCACCCACTCAAACCATTGTGTCCCCGACTTGTGCTCCACACCAGAGGCAGCACGCAGAGGGCAGTGCCATGTGTGAGTGGAGCTTCAACAGAGGGGCACCCAACCCAAATTCAGGCTAGAAAAATCTCCCCAGAGGAGACGATAGCCATGCTGGATCTTGGACACATAGCAGATAACTAGACAGGGGACAGGGAGAGGGACGAAGGGGAAGAAACTCGATTCAAGTACAGAACATGCAAAATCTCAAGGCAGAAAAGAATGTGGTTCTCTCAAAGACTGGTATTTGTTTAATACCGCTGGCAAAGCGGTACCACTGGTGACAAAGGCGGGGGGCACCCAGGCAATTCCAAGGAGACAAGAACCACATCATGCAGAGTCTTGTGACCTGGCTAAGGAGTGTGGATTTATCTGAAATTCTGCAATAAACAACTGAAGGGTTTAATACCAGGAAATCAAACGATCTTTTATTTCCTAGCTCACTGGCTATTACGAAGGGACTAGATTGGAGAGAGCAGAGGATAGGTGCAGAGAGACTAGTTAGGTAGCTGTGTTTCCAAGCTGTAACAAGAGGCTAGAATCCTGTAGCCAGGCCACTGGAGAAAGGGGAAATTTCTTAAACCAAGGAGCAGATGTGGGGCACACACAGCAGCACAGTGTTCAGATTTCCCCCTCCTCCAAATTCCTGAAGACTTTCGGCTCCCGGTGAGCCTCCTGGGGGTTGTGCCCTCAGGTTATGTCCCAATACATCATCTTAAATTGTCTCAGCATCTTCAAAAGTGCTCAGAAGGGCATCTTCTCACTAGTGAGGGAACACATACCCTTTCTTCCCAAACTTTCTTGCCACCCAAAGAATTCCTGAAATTCTAATGTTAATCACTTTGGGGTTTTAGGGGGTTTTTTGTTTTGTTTTGTTTCTTATTAAAATTTGCTTACATTTCTGTCAAGGAGGTTTAGGCCATAACTGGCCTCCATAAGCCTGAAAGTATTTTGGATGGATTATGATTCAACTTACAATGCACATTCTTGACCTTATTATCTGCTGCTCTCCCAATCTGGCCAAAGGTCTCTGGGAAGGGCTTTCTCAACAAAGATTCTCCTGTGAGCTGCCCCTGGACCTTGTTCCTTACTTGTGATGCCTCCTAGGAATGCTTGTTTCAACTCAGAACTTCCTCACTTGTGTCTCTACAGAATCTTTAACAGAACCTTTGTTCTCTGAATCTTTGAAGGCTGAACATATGACATAAAAGCAGGTGATGTTTGTCATCAGCTTCTTGTAGTCTTCCAAAATAAAGGTTCAAATGTTCAATAAATATTATGGTAGTGAAATGAACTTCCATTTTCCTCCCAAACCTGCCTTATCGATTCTTCCAAAATGGAAAACCTCTTTGGAGCTGAAAATGTTGGCCAGCTCTGGGCCTCTGAGATTTGAGTCCAGGATACTGTCTCACATTACAACCTACCTGTTTGCATTTTTTCACTTCAAGTATTAGCATTTCTTTTGGCAGAAATTGCTTTGAACATCAATAGAGTTTGTTGCTTTTTTTTTTTTTCTTTTTTTAAGTTCTTTAACAACCTCCTGACTAGAAGAGCCAGTTAGGATTTTCAGGACAAAGGACAGTGGGATGCCGGACCCCACTTCCCACCCCAACCTTTTTGCTTCCAAACCCTCAATTCTTCCTCGTAACATTCCTTTTGAAACCAGGCTGCCCCGCCTCCCTCCCGCGGACAGAAGCGCTTGGTGACAATCAGGACGCCTAGAGTGTGATCCCGCGTGTCCGTTTAGGACAGGATCTGAGAAGACCAAGACTAGGCACGGGAGTTGGGGGAAGCGAGACTTACCTTCACGAAGAGGGTGATGTCGTGCTCCTGCCCCGGGGCCCCCTCGTCAGACGCCTCGCCGTCCTCCCGGCGGCCGTTCACCCGCGCCGGCTCCTCGCCGCGCTCGGCGCGCCCCTCCTCCGCCAGGTGGTTGCTCAGCTCGGCCTCGGGCTCCGCCGCCCCCGTCGGCGGGGCCACCTCCGCATCCGCGCTGCGGTCGGCGGGCTCCTCCTCGCCCCCGGCAGTGGACTCCTCGCCTGGCCCCTCTGGACCCGGCTCCCGCCTCTCTCCCTCGGCCTCCTCCGTCTCCTCCCGGGCCCCACCCTGGTCCGCGTCCTCACCGGCGTTTGCCCTCGCGTCCGCGGGGGCCGTTTCCTCCGACTCCGCTCCCTCCTGGGCCCCCGCCTGCTCCGGGGCGCCCGTCGCTGCACCCCGAGGCTCCCCCGCAAGCTCCCCAGGGCTGCACTCCGCGCTTTCCGCCGCCGTGGCCTCGGACGCCTCGGCCTGGGGTTGGGGGCTGCCGTCCCCTCCGTCCGGGGGCTCACCCTCGGCCCCGTGTGCCCCTTCTGCCCGCCCCCCGACCTCCATGCTGTCCCCCGCCGGCCCCTCGGCGTCGGTGCTGTCCCCCACCGCCCCGGGCTCCTCGGGCCCGCGCTCCGCCTCTCCCTTCGCCTCGGGGGCCGCAGTGTCCCCCGGCGCCCCCTGAGCCTCCCCGGGGGCCTCGCCCTGCGCGCCGCGCCCTGAGCTCGCCTCTTCCACCTGCTCCGCGCCGCTCGCCTGCTGCTCTCCCTCCCGGGCGACTCCCTCCGCCTCGGCCTCGCCTTGCGCTCCCCTGGCGCCCGGCGGCTCGGCCCCCGGGTCACCGCCCGCGCCCGGCGCCACCTCGCCCGCGCGCCCTCCGTCTGGCCCCGGGCCTTCTCCTTCCGTCACCGCGGCGGTCGCGGCTGCATCCGCCCCCTCTCCCCTCGGCGCCTCCGCCGCGCCGTCGCTCGCCTCCTCCCCCTGCACCTCCGGGCCGGCGGCCCCCGGCTCGCCCCGTCTCTCATCCTGCAGCGCCGGCTCCTCGGCCGGGCTCTGGGGACCCGGAGCGCCCCTCTCCGGCTCCCCGGCCTCGGCCATGGCCGCAGAGCCCTGTCTTTGACCAGAGATCCTTCCTTGACGCTGCTGAGGAGGCAGGTGGCGCTGGGCGAAGGGCGCGGTGCCGGGGACCACTGCGCCCCCTCCGAGAGGACCGCTGCTCCGGGCTCTGGCGGCGCCGGGGCGGTGAGCTGGTCGCGCGGGGCGAAGTCCTCTCGCCCCAAGACGCGGCGCCCTTACCCTGAGTTTAAGCTCTCTGAGGTCTTCCTCCACTTCTCGTGCTTCTCCCTGGTTCCGCGTCTGCTTACCACCTGGACCCTAATTCTGACCTTGGTTCCCTGGAAATGCACCCGCGGAGGTGCAGCGTGTGGCTGGGGAGGGCCACTTAGCTCCTACACTCCCTGAAGTGCCTGCTCCACGATCCACGAGCTGACCCGAAGTCCCAGGTGCCAACTTCATCCCCTGGGGGCTTGGGCGGGGTTTGCATCCCCCGCCTTTCCCCTTATTTGGGTGGCCTGAAATCCTAGCCAATGACGGCCGTTCCTGTGGCCCTTGTGGATTTTAGTGAAAAGATCCTGATTCTACTGGCCGCTTGGGTGTTTTATGGAACAACTTCAAGTTTTAGAGCCATTAAAATCACCCCCAAACACATACCCGGACACCCAAACACCTATTTCCCTACTTTCCCAGAAGTCAAGCGTTAAGCTCAACAGGTGCCCAACTGCAAGATGCCCCTGTACCGCCTAAACGTGCAAAAGCAGGGATGGTAAATCCTGGAAGAAAGAATGGGAGGCCACACCTCTCCTTCGAATTTCTGCAGGGCCCTTCTGAGAAGTTGCAGAAGCCCCAGCATAGAACCAAGAGGAGCCAGGTGATCTGCTTGGACCAGAGAAGGGCTTTGTTATGCATGAGGGACTGGCTCTCCTCTCTCCATGACAAATTCTAGGAGTTCTGCACTCAGAGGTTAGATCCATCATCTCCCTGGTCCCTGAAGATGCTGAGAATCTGTTTCTCTTTCTGGTTCTCCTAGATTTTCTAAACTCATGCTCAAAGCTTTTTTTTTTTTTTTTCCCTTAGAGTTGTGTTTTAGAGGCTTGGGGAGCTGAAGGTGGGGAGATGAAAGTGAAAAATTTGAAGGAGGAGAGCTCTGGAATTCACTGGATTAGGAATCTCTCCGGATCACAGACCAGACACATTTCTCTCTCAAAAAAAAAAGAAAAAAGAAAAGAAAAGAAAAGAAAAAGAAAAAGAAAGAAAGAAAGAACTTATGGTGAAACTTATGTAGTAAGTGTGTTGTGGAATCAAGCTGGATCATGTGGGTGACAGTGAGGAACTGGTTGCCCAGGGTGGCATAGTCTAAATGCAAGCAGGGATCCCAAACCAAGACTGATTTAACTTGTTAGGCTCTTAAAGGCTTTAATACTGCCCTGAGACTCATTAGTCTATCATGTCCACAGATTTTTCTGTTATCACTAAAAGATCAACAGGCGTGGAATCACACATTTGGCCAATCACCAGGATGTCTCCTTCTAATTCCCATTGCCCATTACTGATGAGTGAAGGACAGGAGCCCAGAGTCACTCAGCTTCATACCACCTTTCTCCAAGGTGGTGCCTTATTTGGAAAGGAACAAACCAGAAGCTTCGTCACCACAAAACAGCATCTACTCAAAATACGGCACTCACACACGTGAGCTAGACAAACCATGTCAGACACAAATCTTGCTCTGCAGAATCTCCAGTCACTTAGAAGAGGAATTCTGATGTGTTCCCACAGCAAGAAAACAGCCATCAGCCTTATTTCTTGAGGAAAGGGGAAGCCAGCACGTTCATCTCCAAACAGCAAGCACAGTACGGGATTAGAGACCCTTATGCAAACCCAGTGAGGCCAGATGTTTCAGAAAACAGAATTCTCATAAAGATGACTGAGTCTTTATAGTGTCAATTACAGAGCAATGCACACCACCCTGTGACTGAACACATTAATATTTCGGCAGAGACACAGATGAACATTCATCTTAGGTGGAATATATAAAAAACATAGTTTCAGAATCCCAGTTCAAGGTCACCACCAAATGAGTTCTGTTCAGTCTGGTTTTGCTTTCAGATGAGTTCCCCAAAACGCTTGCAGTTCAGAGATTTTTGGCTTTCAGAATATACACACGGGATTGTGGTCCTGTGACTCATCAAAGGGCTACAGGTTTATTTGCGCTGCTCGGAAACATCTGAGATCAGTTACATATATATGTTTGTTCTTAATAAAAAACCAACTGTCTCCAACACTCTGCTTTTGCAAAGAACCAAATTAAGACACAGACTTATGCAAGTAGGAATATTCCATAAATTTTAACTCAAGCAATATTATTAATTTATTTATTTTTAATTTAATCCTCTTAGCGATAAGCAGTGTTGTTAATCATAGTCATGTTATATGTTAGATCTCCAGAACTTATTCATCTTGCATAACTGAAACTTGGTACCCTTGACCAATACCTCCCCATTTCCCCTGCCCCCCACCCCAGCCCCTGATAACTACCATTCTGCTCTGTGTTTCTGAGTTTGACTATTTTAGATTACATGTATTCGTGAGATCATGCAGTCTTGGTCTTTCTTTGTCTGGCTTATCTCACTTAAAATAACGCCCTCCCGGCTCATCCATGTTGTCACAAATGGCAGGATTTCCTTCTTTTTTTAAGACTGAATAATATTCTGTTGTATGTATCTACCATATTTGCTTTATCCACTCATCCATCAAAGAACATTCAGGTTGTTACCAAATCTTGACCATTGTGAATAAGACTGCAATGAACATGGATAACCGCTCAATTTTTTTTTCATTTTATTGGAGTATAGTCAGTTTACAATGTTATGTTACTTTCCAGTGTACAGCATAATGCTTCAGTCATACATGCATATATTCCTTTTCATATTCTTTTTCATTATGAGTTACTACAAGATATTGGATAAAGTTCCCTGTGCTGTACAGTAGAAACTTGTTATTTATCTATTTTATATATAGTAGTTAGTATCTGCAAATCTCAAACTCCTAAGTTATCCCTTTCCACCTCCATCCCCTTCCTGGTTACCATAACTTTGTTTCCTGCGACTGTGAGTTTGTTTCTGTTTTGTAAATAAGTTCATTTGAGTCATTTTTTTAGATTCCACATATGAGTGACATCATATGGTATTTTTCTTTCTCTTTCTGGCTTACTTCACTTAGTATGACGATCTCCAGGACCATCCATGTTGTTGCAAAGGGCTTTATTTTATTCTTTTTTATGGCTGAGTAGTATTTTTATATATATATTTATTTTTATTTATATTATATATATATTTATATATTATATATAATTATGTATATATTTATATATATTATATATATTATATATATTATATATTTTATATATATTATATATATTTATATATTTTATATTTTATATATACACACACACACACACACACACACACACACACACCCAGAACTTCTTTATCCAGTCATCTGCTGATGAACATTTAGATTTTTAATGTCTTGGCTATTGTAAATAGTGCTGCTATGAACATTGGTTGCATGAATCCTTTTGAATTAGAGTTTCCTCAGATATATGCCCAGGATGGGATTGCTCGATCATATGGTAAGTCTTTTTTTAGTTTTTTAAGGAAACTCCATAGTGTTTTCCATAATGGCAGCACCAAACTACATTCCCACCAAGGCACTCTGCTGTAAAACACGGCTTCTACTCTCAGTCATCCTTTGCTTTATTTTTCTCCATATCAGTTATCTCCATCTGACGTACAATAAATATTACTTACTTATTATCCGCTAGGATGGTGGTTCCGTGAAGCAAGGATTTTTTGCTTATCGCTGCCTAGAACAGAACCAGGCACATAGTAGGCACTCAATAAATACAGGCTGATGGAGGAATACATGCATGCTTTCACATACGTATGTATCAACCTGAACCAGCTTCCAAAAATACTTTTCTCAGTTGGTTTTATACTTTGAAGGACAAGCTAATGTCACAAGACACTCTGTTCACAGAAATTCTTATCTACTGACTTTGGTGAATACTTTTAATTATTAGCAAAGGTTGGTCAGTTCATATAAAGAACACAAAGGAAATATCAAATAAATAGAGATCTGAAAGTCGCTGTGAAGTCACTTCAAGATTTGCACAGTGTTGACTCGTCAGCCAGCACCAGATTAGCTGTTTAAATACCAAGGAGGGTTAATCAGAGGTGACAAATTCAGGGATGGGAGGGAAGAGGCAAAAATTATGTAGTTTTTAGTAATTTTAGGGTTTTCCTACCATATATTATGAGGAAGCATGAAGCAGGGTAACTAGGGGGTTACAAAGAAGACCTCAAGGGCTTAAAAATAAATGATTGAAAGGTTGGTTCTCTTTGCTGTTTTCCCAGAACAAACAGATTCATTTGCACAGAGACTCTTTCCTTCTCTAGCAGGTCTCTGCTGCTTTCAGAAGACCCCTTGGGATGATGATTTATCTAGAACACTCAGATCACAGGCTACACTTAGGGCCAAACAGAAGTCCTCCTGGCACCAGTTTCTCTTCAAGCAGTGCTTCCTCCTCACCTAAGACTGGCCCCAAACCTGGCTTTGCTTAGTTACCTGTAAAGGTCTATTTCAGTTAGAAGAAGAATATTGCTGCAGAATAGCTTCAGCGAGGAGGCCAGATTGCAGCATGGACAGAGCATCTTGAAGCCAATGAAAACATTACACAAACTGACACGAATAATGCCATGTCAAACGGGTGGTTCCTCTGGTCACTCTCCCTGATTTAAATCCCACTTTAATCACATGTTAACTGTATCATTTTAAGTTTTCCATCTAGAGCAGTGGGCGTTATCACAGAATCATTGTCATTGTGGGTTTTAAATCAGAGAATGTGTGTATCACACTCAGCACAGTGCTGGCTATTGTTAACATGACGACCTCGTTGTTTGCATTGTCCCGGAGGACAGAGCTGTCACATCTTGACAGAAAGGAGATCCACAGAGAGCCAGGGCGACACTTCGTCCCATGGCAGTCATAATCATAAGTGCATCCTGTCACTCTTGAAAGTGTCCTAGTTTAGACGGTGAATTATATGGTGAACTCATCGAGCTGGAGAGAGTCTCTTCTGTTTTCTTTCCACATGATTTTGCCCTGTCCTCAAAACAAACTAGATTTTGAACAAATACTTGTTGGATGATAGAAGAGATTTTAAAAATAGAGAAGAGAAGGAGGGAGAGACTAAGGAGGGTGGGAGGGGAGAGGCAGGGGTGAAAGCCTCCAAATGTTTATTACAAACCACTTGCTGAAGCCTTTCTGGAGAGCCCGTAATCTGGGAGGCGTTGTGACCACCTCAGCCAGAACGTGGTCAGCCCAGGGAGAAGGGCAGGGGGGGAAGGATATGGAACCCTCATGCCAAGCTGGCTTCTGGGTCCTGAAGATTGTATTTCAAGGCTCTTATTCTCACATCACCTTCACTTCTGACACCAGGAGCAGGGTAACAACCCACCAGAACTAAAGACCGGAAGCCAGTTCAAAATCTTCCAACTCTATCTGCAAAGTTCTTCTTTGCATTTTTGTATTTTTCTAAAACTATACAATCTCCTGTTTTTGCTCTCTTACATGTTTTAGAAACTTGACCTTCTTTTGCTGTTTGAAACTTCAAGTTTCTGATCTCCTCTAGAACCCTGAAATCTAAGGTGATGTATGCTGACTTGATGGAACAGATCTGTGGTCTTGTGTTTGAAAGGTGGTTTTCAACTGAAGACAGGTCTGTCCCTCGTGGGACGTTTGGCGACGTTTTTTGGTTGTCATGATTGGAGCAGCTGCTGGCTTCCAGTGGGCAGAGGCCAGGGATGCTTCTAAATCTCCTCCAAAGCCCAGGACAGCCCCCACATAAAGAGTGAACCAGCCCGCAATGTCAAGCATTGTGTTAGAGGAAGCCCAGCCTCCCTCCAGCTCACTAACTACAGGCTTTTCCATAGAAAATGCCTTAATCCCATATGTTGACTCCTCCAGAAGCTTGGAACAGTAGATGGGGCGGGGGACGGTATGTTGTGTTAGGGAGAACTGTCACCCCTTAAATCATCTGCATTTTACTAAAGAGTCCAGATGAGAAGCTTTTTAGGATAATGCAGAAATTATGAGATTTGTATCTAGAAATCCAGGCTCAGTCCTAATTCTGCTGCTTCCTGGCCATGGGTGATACACCAGCTGCACTGGATTCTTCTGAACATTGAAAGAGATAATATGTAAAGTGTTTTGTAGGCTATGAAATTGCTGCACAATGACCAAGAAATGTTATTAATTTGCTTCAGGTAACGGCTGGTCCTATTTTGTACTGCTGGAATACTGGAATTGACCTCACTCTGCTATAACACAGGACATTTGTCTAAAATATTAATCCCTCAACACTTGACAGAAAGCCAGCATTCATGGCCCTAGGCATCCATTGATACATAAGGGTTTAGAAAATGCAATTTCCTAAATATCTGTTTCGTACAGGAAACACTGGTGCCTTTCTCAGGCAGCCCTAAAAACAATCAAAAGGGGTTCTGGAAAGATCCCAATGCCAGAGGTGTTCTTAGCAGGGGAATCTGAAAAACCCCAAGGGATGTGGAGGTCTCTGTGGTGACGCTCACTCTTAACGTGTCAGGAGCAACAGGTGGAGTTCTGGGGAGCACTGATACCTATGTGTAATGTGACTTCCTTCTTGCTAGCTATACAACTTGGGGCAAATTACTTCCCCCACTCTGTGCCATGAACTCCTCTTCCGCCCTAGCAGGGATGTTATAAGTCCATGGGTGTAAGGTATAGTCTATCCTCACTATTTGAGGATTCAAATACTTGATAAAAATCTTTTTATTTGTATACATTTGCAACGCCATTTACACTGTATTTGTAACCCCCAAATCAATACTCCAATGGGGCTTTTGTGGTCATTCGCAGACAGGCATAGAGCAGTAAAAAAAATTAATTTGGGTCGCCCAATGCGCAGGTTCTCACCTGAGGTTTAATGAGGCTGTGCTCTGCCTTCTTCCTTCAGCTCTTCTGCTGCAAACAAGTTTCCTTTTCACAGTCTGTCCCATGTCAAGTGTTTTGCGCTTTTTGTTGATTTCACTGTTTAAAATGGCCCCCGAGTGTAGTGCTGAAATGCCGTCTGGTGTTCCTACGTGCAAGAAGGCTACAGATGTGCTGGAGAAAACACATGTGTGAAACAAGTTTCCTCCAGGCAGGAGCTGTTTCAGTGCTGTTGGTCATGAGACCAATGTAAGTGGATCAACAATATATATTAAATAATATGTCTTTAGACAGAAACACACATAAAACAAAGTTATATGTTAATGAAAAAGTCGTGATCAGAGACCCTGTATTTCTCTTAGGACCAATGGTTCAGTATTTGCTAACTCAGTGTTCACAGCAACTTGATAGCACCAACATGAATAACAAGAATCAACTGTGCTTAGAAGGATGCCTGGCACAGAGTGATGACCCTTGAACATTACCACTGAACTATTATTATTTGAAAAGTTCTCACAGTCAGTGTTTTTGGGTTAACAAAGATTGTTAGTTTTATGAACCCCATGGAAATGTATTGTCTGTAAGTCAGCTAAAGAATGAATTGGATTCACCTTTATCACATGGTGGTCCAGGCTGCCTCCGTCTCCCACCTGGACCACTGCAGTAGCATCCTAACCCTTCTCCATGACTCCACACTTGTCCCTCAAGTGGGTTCTCAACCGTGGCAACTTGGGCCATCCTTTAAAAATATTAGCTGGATAACCCCACTCCCCTCAAATCCCTCCAATGACTTCACCATATACTGAGAACTAAATCCAAGATCTTCTAGCAGCCCTGAAGGTCTATGGAACTTGGGGTCACCTCCCACTCCCTCTCTGATCTCTGTGTCCGGTCTCACTGTCCCCTATCACTGTTCCACATCAAATCTAAACCCAGTCCCCAGCCTGAAACTCTCTACCCCTGTCTCCACATGGGCCACATTCTGATTTCTTTTAGGTCCTTGCTGAAGTCACCTCCTCAAGGCCACCTCCCCTGGTTGTTCTGCGCAAAACATCCACTCCGCCTTCTCCATCCTCTTACTCAGCTCTGTTCTGTGTGTTGGTTTTCTGCCTCCCCCAAGACAGGGAGCTCCAGGAGGGCAGGGAGCCTGCCCCTTGTTCACTGGTGTCTCGTCAGCACCTAGAACAGCGCCAGCGTCCTGGAGGCTCTCGATAGTCGTGCAAATGGATGCTGTTCTACCGAATGGACTTGACTGGCCATCCAAGTTGACTGGATGTGTTAGGACTGTTTGCACAGCCAGTGCTTTTTCTTAGAGAGCAAATGTCCTGCTCAGTCAGCCAGCCATCAAATACGTCTTAACTAGCAAAGTTCCTCTGTCATTCCGGCCCAGGTGGAGGTGAGCTAGGAACCTCACTTGTGAGCTGTCTCTAAAGTCAAGATTGAAATGCAGCCACCTCATTTTTCTTTCCACAGACCCTTTTGCCTCATTAAAAGGAAGTCAGATAGCTTCCTCCTGGGCCTCTCCCCTTCACTTGATCTGCCCAAGGACCACAGAAGTTTCCTCATGCCAAAGGGGTGAGAAACTTTTCTGGCTTTTCCCACCTCCATTCAGTCCTGATGCTCAAGCCAGAGGCCCTTCTCCCCTCTGCAGGGAGGCCTGATCTCAGTCCCCACAGAGCCCCAGGGGCTAAAGCTTGGAAGGGAGACACCCCTGGTCTTAAACTCCAAATTCCTCAGGGGGAGTTCCCACATCTCAGCTCTCAGCAAGTCCCCATGTGGCTGGTTTCACTCCCAGCCCTGTCCTGGGACCCGAGCCAGCCCCCGGAGAGCCTGAGCTTGGGGCACAGTTCAGCACCACTGCACCACCCTGCCTCCCCTAGGGTGGGCTAACTTCTTCTTTAATCCTCAGGACAAAAGCAAACCAATTCTACCCTTCCCCAGTAACCCAGGGCAGCCTGCCTGCACCTGTCTTTTCAGTGAATCCAAGATAATTGACCAGCCCTTCCTCTGCTGATTCATAGACAGCATCTCTCACCAAGAAAAATAAAAGAAACACACCCTTAACATCCAGCGTGGCTCCCCTCTGGAAGGCTCCCGACGACATTGGAAAATGAAAGCCAGCCTTTTAAGCTTTCATATTTAAGTCCTTGATTTCCCACGTGACACTCATGACATTCATTATTATATAGGATGGACTTTAAACAAAATTTCAAAACAAGCCAAGGGCAGACCCAATCCTTCTTTCCCCCTTTTCCTTGCACTTGGTATCTGGATGCCTTTGGACGTGTCTCTTAACACCTTCAGTCCTTGGTTTCCCAACCTGTTCTATTGGGAAGTGATCCCTGCCCAGCTCTTGCAAGGTTATTCAGGACTAAACAAGACATCTCTGTGAACAGAACCATGAACTGTGGACACACAAAGATAAGGCACATTCATCAGCCCTTCAGTCCTCTAAGGCAGCGGTGTCCAACCCCAGCTATGCATCAGAATGACGGAGATGTAGGTCAGGAAGAAAGACCCCCAGGCCCCGTCTCCAGAAGGGATTTTCCCAGTGGGTCAGACTTGGGGCCCTGGAGTCTGTTCCATAGATTGTGCAGGAATGTCTCATGCTTTTCCAAGTTTGAAAAGACTGCTCTTCCAAACATGTATACCTGTATGTGAACTTGGGCCAGTGAGTTACCATCCCAAAGGAGTATTTGCCCAGTAAGTCCTATCTCTAGCTGAGCAATAAAGGCTTTGCACCGATTAAAATATTGAAGGTATTCAAGATCAAGTGAGAAAGCTATGTTTCAGGTAAAGAATCTTTGACAGTTCTCTGACGTTAACCTAGGTGGGACCTTTGCCCAGACAATGTAATAAGGTATATTTGGACTATATGGGTTTTTGTAGTGAAGGAGTGAATGAAGAACTTGGTAGATCAAAAAGAAGTTTAGGCACATGGGAGCAAGAGGGGAAGCCCTAGATTCTTTGCAGTGAGAAAAAGATAGACTTCAAAGCAAACTTCTCTGGAGATCTTTTTTTCCTCCCTCAGCGGAGGCACTGCGGATTGAACCCAGGACCTCATGCAAACCAAGCGCATGCTCTGCTGCTGAGCTAGACCCCCGACCCTGGAGATTTTCTTATATATATATTTATTTCTCCTTATAAACCTAATTGGTTTTTAAGGCGTTACTGGTCTGTATGTCTCTGGTGCACTTATATTCATTACATCAGAAAAAGAAATCCTGTTAGGGCAGCGCAGAAGCATTTGATATATGTAAAACTTGAAAGCTGTTTTATAAGCCTGTCTTCAAACCAGGAAGTTGAATTTTCCCAGAGTCAGACTGGCTCATGTTTCAATAGAAACTCAGAGCCCACAAAATACGGGTTGTGTTTTTCTACCCCTGGCTAAATTTTCTTGCCTTTTCCCCCCCTGCTTTTACTCTAAGTGTATGCACACGGCTATAAATTCAGGTGGCAGCTCTTCCAGATTGAGATAAAGTTCAATGTTTCACCTCCCCGAGGACTTCGGCGGCTTTGTTCACGTTTCTGTCATGGGATTTGAAGGCATCATTGTTAGACTGCGGTAAGTAAGCTGAGCAGTTTCTGAAGTCACAGAAAGGACCAGGGATCACATAGCTGCTTGAAATAGGCAGGTTACACACTAATCAACAGCTGTGAGTCAGCAGAGAAAAAGCCGGGGCTCTGTTTTCTGTGTGGACATAGGAGTCGGCAAAAAAAGCGTTACCCACCCCTCTTTTAAATGTAATAGCAACAAAATGAGCCGGATGATCTAATTATAACCAGGCGCCAAAATCAAAGTCCTCAAAGGATACATGCATAGAATTCAGCAGGTTCCTTGGGAAAATTCCTATTTTTGTATTCACGAAACTCAAATTGAAATTTACCAGTTCTTTCAATTATGAATTTCACGAAACTCAAATTGAAATTTATAATTTCTTTCGATTATGAATTAGGGGGAAATAGTAATAATTATATCTGTGACTATGTCCCCAGTTAAAATCACAAATATTTTTATATCTCATTCCAGACGTGACTTACCTCAAAGTGTCACATGTGCTCCTTACTACGCCAAAATTTCAGTAGTTATTAGGTCTGCCTCTGGATCTTATTTGATGTGTTCATAAAGAAATACATATATTACTTCATTGCCTCTTATAGTTCTTGTTAATCACACATTTCTTCTTAATATTTGATAACTGTATCTCAGTGTAATTGGCTTTCTTTTCTAATCCTCTGCATTTTATTTTACACATTAAAAACATTCAAAGAAGAGTTCACTGGACTAGCAAAGATATCCATAGTTCAGAAACGATTAAGAACACTTGAACTAGAATTTGTTTTGCAGTTGTATTTTAAATGAAACCTGTATGTCTGTCTTAAAATGTTCCTATTCTTGGCTTCTCAGCAAGAGGGGTGTGAGTTACACAGGGGTACTGATTTGTCAACATTATACAGATAATGAAAACAATCTAAATGTCCTTGAACCGGGGAATGGATGAAGAATAATGCAACACTTTCCAGTAATAAAAAGGCATAAGCTATTGAAATGTGCAACAACATGGGTGAATCTCAAATGCAGAATGAAAATTGGAAGAAGCCAGACTAAAAAGGCTACATGATTTCATTTATACAACACTATTTCCAAGCCAAAAACAGACAGAAAATAGATTAGTAGTTGGCTAGAGGCAGGGAGTGGGGTCAGGAATTGCCAATAAAGGGCACAGGAGATTTTCCAGGGCTGATGGAATTTTTGTATTTCAGTATATGTTAATTTACCTAGAAGTGCTGTAAATACAACTTGTATGCTAGTTTTATGAGTATCCCCTGTCTTCCAACTCTCCCCAAGGAGATTGGGGTCCGGAAGCCCCATCCTGAGCACAAGGGCAGCCCAGCACCTCCCACCACCTCCACCCTGTCTCACGTGGTTCCCTTTGGCTCTGAGCGCCTGTGCCTGCCCCACCCCCACCCCATCTCTACCTGCTTCTCCCCCCTCTCCTCCTCATCTCCCAGGAGAGCCCAGCGTCTTTTGCTTGGTTTTTCCAACATACCACTTCACAGAGGAAGCTGGCCTAATTAGGACATAATTTATAGCCCAAACTTGGACGTTTTTGAAAGTGAAAGAATTATGCTGGGGCTCCCGCACTCTCTCTCCACCTCGTCCCGAATTCTCGCTCTTTGCTTACTCCCGCTCAACCCCCAAATCCCTGTTAATCTCTTATACAAAGCAATTTAGCCATCTTTGTTTCACTCCCTACCCAATCTGCCTGTACCCTGAGAGAGCTATTGTTCCAAAATCAAACACGTTCCTTAGGCGGCTTTTGCTAATCAGTCCTCTCCCCTGATACATGCTTCCATCTGCTCAGGAACAAAACAGAGGCAGCAACTTTAATCGCTGATACATTAAGGTGCTAAACTGCACATGGGCATTCTCATTCCACTCTTACAGAGCTCTATGGGGCAGCTGAAATTACGAAGCCCATTTTAAAGATGAACAGACTGAGATTCAGGGTATCAAATAACTCCAGAGAGCCAGTGGTCCAATCCGAGTCTCTCAGACAGCTCAGGTGACCCTACAAAAGGCCACCGTCACCCTCGCCTTGTCCCAGGTACCTAGTACAGGTGTCAGGCAAATATTTGCTGTCTGCCTGCCCACCGGCCTGCATGATGTCATTGTTTCAACAACCAAATTAACACAACAGCTTCCAAACAGTCTGGCTGTTTCCACTGTATTCCCAACTGCATGAGCTCAAATAATCAGTAAAGGTCAGTGTGAGCTGATGCACACAGGATCCAGAATCAAGAAAATGTTCCTATTCTGGGCTTCTCCTTTAGTTATGATAACCTTGTTCAGAAGTTTGAAGTCATTTCCCCTCTCAACACTAAAACTCAGACTTGACACCACACCATGTTATTTCTCTATGGCTCCAGACCGGTGAATGCAAAACTGAAAACGCAGATGAAGAATTCAGGTTTTGTAATATTGTACTTTAAACTCTGTTTCAATTTTTTTAAAAAGAGTTCAGACAAATATGGAGAGTTAGAAATCCCCCCTGAGACAGATTTAAATTTTCCACTTCAACCAAATGCTTGGTTAGAAGAAACCGCTGTGGTTTTGTATAACTGGCAGCCCCCTCTTTTCTAATGACTGTGTTGACAAGCCAGAAGGGAGGAACCTGAGATGTGCTTTTTGTGATAAATGGTGATTAGGTGTCCAGAGAATCTTCCACATGTGAGTCCGGGGGAGAAGAGAAGGGAGAAGCAGTTTCATTCTCCTTTCCTGGACCCAAAATTAATGGACCATAAATTCTTATAAAGTAAGTGAGTTTCTGGAATCCTCCCAGCCCTTCTGAACCTCTCTGAGATCCTAATGTTATTCCTGAGAATTCCAGGCTCCTGGTTTCCTCTTTTACTGATGCGAGGACTCTGGAACCCACCTTGCCTCTCTCTCCATCGTCATCCCAGTCACCTACCGTCTCCCTCAAATCAAAACGCTTATCTCTTCCATGTGGGTGAGTCCTACTAAGTGTTCAGAAACTAACAACAAACTCTCATTTAGTGCTGACTGTCTGCCAGGCACTGTTTTAAGCATATAGCATATACGAACTCATACATGGAGCTTATAATTTTAAGGTAAATACTGTTATTACCATCCTACGCAAAAGACAAAGAGACTGGACTAGGGAGGGGAAGTAATTCACCCAAGGGCACCCAGCTGGAAAGCAGCACAGCCCAGCGATGCACCTAGACAGCCTGGCTCCGGAATCTGTGAACTTAACCCTTCCTAATATTTGGGAAGCATGCACTTGGTGCCAGGCACCGTACAGTGTGTGCGTGTATTGAACAGATACGCCCTAGGACCTGTGGTATGCCAATCACTGAGCTGGAGCTGGGGACACATTGGTGACAAGGCCACATAACCTTTGCCCTAATGGAGCCACACTCCTGGGAGATCTCAGACAATCAGCCAAGCAATGACAACACAGGGACAGTGACTGTTCCCTTAGGAGAGAGCTGCCTGCTAGGGACACATAGGAGAGATGCTCGACCCTGACGTGGGGCTGGATAAGTATAGAGTGAGGTGTGGTCAGGTCTAAGGTCCACCCGAAAAAAGAATAAACGTTTAGCTGGTAATAGTAATAATAATAAATAAACAACAAAAAACGTGAAAGATTGTGTTCAGGCAGAGGAAAGAGCATGAGAAAATTCCAGAGCAAGAAGTATGCCAGGAAAAAAAGTCATCTCAGAGAGGCTGGACCAAAGTGTGGATGGGCACAGGGAGGCAGGCTGGGGAGTCCCGGGGGGCTGCAAAGCCTGAGTGTAGAAGGACCCCATGAGCCCATCAGAAAGTCCGGGCTTTATCCGAAGAACACTGAGGCTCCGCCGAGGGGTGATGTGAACTGATGTGCATCTGAAGAGAGCACTGGCAGGAGGCGGGTTAGGAGGACGTGGCAGTGGTCCAGGGTAGGGCCCTGGCCATCACTCTGCAGATTTAATACAACTGCTTCCTGGGAAGTGGTGGCTCCAGCCTTGAAGGGTAGGACTCTGACAGCTGCACCGGGCTTCACATCAAAGAGTAATGGGGTAGGGGTGTCCGATAGGGAGCACCCAACCGTGGGCTCTGACTTTCCACCAGTACTTCTCCACTGAGGGCAGTTCCCACCCCCACCCACCAAGGGTACATTTGGCCAAATCCAGAGACATCTTTGGTTGTCACAGCTTGGAGGAGGACCACTGGGATCTGATGAGCAGAGACCAGGGAGGCTGCCTAACATCCCCCAAGGCACAAGACAGCCCACCATTCCAAAGAACGAAGGACCGGGCTGAACAGATGACCCAAACAAAGCAATTTGTGAACAATGCACAATAAATTCCCTGGGGACAAAGGAGGAGGAACACTGCTCTCCAACTGGCTACATTCAAAAAGCAAAAGAAGTAAAACAAGGCTTTCAAGAAATTCCAAGCAGAAAAATAAACAAAAGGAGATAAATTAGCATGCCCTTGAGCTGGACTCCAAGTCCTGGCCTCAGCTTCCTGACTCCCTGGAGGAGGTCTGCATCAGGGTCACACCCTGCCCCAGGCTGTGGTGGCTTCAAGGCAGGGCACCCACCTGGGAGCCTCAGGTGCCCAGACCTGTGAGACGCTAATCTCTGGGTCTAGGTTAAAATGAGTTGACAGAGCACTGACCCATTATAGACCGTCAGGAGATGTCACTCCCTTCCCCCCACTCCCTGTACATCTGGAGCACAAGATGAAGGCACGTCTGAGCAGGTGAGCCGTCAGCCTGGGAGCCTGCACCTCCACCTCCCGGGTCCCCATGGGAGTAGGATGTCTATACTCCAGGGATGAAGAAAGTAACTTACAAGCACATATGGACACATTTTTCAGTATTAACATTCTTAATACCTGCCTCATACGTATATTTCGTAGTGTAACGTTCTGTAACTAATAAAATTATGCATAAAACAAATAGGTAAATATGTGATTAACATAGTTAATGAATATATTTACATAAATTAAAATATTGAGAGTCCAGGCTTAAAAATTTTTTATGTGCTAATTGGGGGGCTCAGTCAAAAACTGTTGGCTTTGACCATCAACTATTTGTCTGGAATGGGGTGACTTGGGGACGGTTGGATTTGGGGCATTGCTCTATTTGTTCAGATGGTTTAAATTTTTTTTTAGACCAAAGGTTTCTAACTTCCTTAAATTGAACTTCTTCCCTTAGGACCTTGTTCAGCAAGTGTGGACCGGAAGCAGTTGGGCAGAAGATGTAGATTTTTATCTGTATCTGCCACGGTGTGTCTCCAGCAAGTCCTAGGGCCTCCCTCTGCTTTGCCTGGAGGCTCTGCCCTGCACTGCAGGTGAGGGGGCCCCGCTGCCCTCCCAGGTGGAAGAGTCTAGATTAAAGGTGCCACCTCCAGGGCAGAGATGGGAAGGAGTGTCTGTTCACCAAGCCCTTCTCTTCTTTCCTTTCCCACATTCCCAGAAAGGCGGCGGGTACTGCCCATCAGGGCCGGCTGGCATCTCAACGCAGGAAAAAGAACAATATATAGTTACTAGGGGAGGGAGTGAAGGTGGGAGTGAGTCATTTTTCTGAATACTTTTTATCCTTTGACTATTGATTCCTATACATTCGATTTATTATATTTTAAATGTTCGATATTAAACTTTATTTTACCAATTCAAAAATAATATGCAATTTGTTTAAGATGTTAGAAATTCAGATTTCTATCCCGTCTGAACTTTATTTGTAAATGTTGGAGTTTTCTGATGCCCTTTCTTCTTAATACATCGGTGGTGGCATCTTTATTCAAATGCCATGCTGGCTGCTATCCCCTTCCTGTGAAATTTACACAGCCAGTGTGCATCCTATTTCTTTAAAAGGGCTCGACCTTCTCTTCAATCTTTCCTGAAGCCAACAGTGGTCTGGTTTCAGTGCCTCTTGTTTTGTTCCAGAACTGACCTGTGAAATGCATTTATTCTACAGGGAAGCTTTTGAATGAAGTGGTCACCTGACCCCTCCGCGGTATCCATAAGCTCTGAGAGGTCAAGGTTCTTGTTTCTTTCCACTGCTGCCCCGTCCCTTTACAGAGGCTGCTGGCTCATTAGAAAGGCAGATCAGGTATCTGAGGTATGTAAGCCCTCCTTTCAGGACACATTCACCTGTAAAGGGGTTTTTGGCAGGTGATCAACTGCCAGAGAGATTTGAAGCCTTGACTTGCTACCAAAAGCCCCAGATCATGGGGCCCCAACTCCCCCATTTGGGGAGGTCAACCCACGGAATTTATGACGCACTTACCTGTATCAGACAGGCTGGCATCTGTCCACCATGCCCAGGTAAATGAAATTGAAGCCCTTCCTGCGTTTCCAGGGGCTGCCCCTGGCCCGCTCTCTTTGGAGGTGATATGAGGCAAAGAGGATCCAGAGTCCTGGCTGGACCAGTGGGAGTGATGAAAGAGGGGACTGGATGCAGAAGGAAATTCAACGTCCGGTGCAGGACGGGGTTTCCCTGCCCTGTGGGCCCTGAGGGACGTGTGATGCCATCAGGGGACATGGTAGCACCGGCATCCTTACTCCTGTGGACAGCATGAACTTTCTTCATGTAAATAATTTCAAAGTGTGATAGTTTTAGTGATGCTGAAACAGCCAGCCATTAATACTGGAAATACAGCATGAGGGCACCTTTATCAGTACCTAATCGGTAAGTAGCCAAATTGGCTTGTTGTCATGCCTGATAAAGACTCTGTTTCACAGACACATTGAATAAAACCTGTAATGGGAACTAAAAGCTTAGTCTGTCAATGTAAATTTTTTCTTAAGTGGATGTGAGATAATAGAAAAAATATATATATACACATACACATACCGGTCTCTGCCCCTGGTCCCTGCCTCAGAGCTCCTGAAACCTTGTCATTTCCGGGGTGACAGGAGTGTCTTTTGTTCTGATGAGGCAGCTCTGGATGGGCCCCTGGATGGAGGCTGGTCACCACACAGAACAAGCCATGGTTAGAAGCTCGGAATTTTCAGCCCCACTCCCTATTCTCTTCAGAAGGGAGAAAAGCTGAAAACAGAGTTAATGGTTAATCATGCCCACAGGACGAAGCCTCCATAAAATCCTCGTAGTACGGGGCTCAGAGAGCTTCGGGGTCGGCGAGCGGGTGGAGGAGCCAGGAGAGGACACGGAGTCTCTGTGCCCCTCCTTAACTTCCTTGCCTCACGCATCTCTTCCATCTGGATGCTCATCTGTGTCCTTTATAATAAACCAGTGCGTAAGTCAACTGGTCTGAGTTCTGTGAGCTGCTCTAACAAGCTAATTGAACCTGGGAAAGGGGTCATGGGAACCTCCGATTCACAGCCTGCAGGTCAGAAGCACAGGTGGCAGCCCAGACTGGCCGGCAGCATCTGAAGCTGCGGGGACGGGCGGCGGGGAGGGCAGTCTTGTGGGACCGAACCCTTAACTTGCGGGATCCGACACTCTCCCGTAGATAGTGTCAGGACTGAGTAAAATTGAAGGACCCTCAGGTGGTGTCGTGGAAGTGCTTGGTGCGGGCCTGGTCACCCGTACATTTGGTGACGGGAACTGTCAGAAGTGAAATGTTCTGTGTGAAAGTCAGGGAGACACGGGGCGGGTGAGTGTAGGGGGAAGAGGGAAGACGAGCTGTTTTGTTTTTCTACCTCGGCGGAGGGGACATTTTACAATAAGTTACACATAGAGCTCCTGGCCTAACAGCGTAAGAAAGATAAACACAAAAACGTGGGATTCAGACAGTCTAATTCTGCAGAGGAGGATTTGACACCGTCAAACAAATTTATATGTGCATTTGCCCTTTCACCCGGCAATCTCACTTCTTTCTTTCCCAAAGACACGCTGACAAAATGCAAAGGAGATGTACGTACAAGGCCGTTCCCAGAAGCATCGTTTTTAAGAGCAAAAGGCTGGAAACAACCCAAATGCCCATGAATAGGGGACTGGTTGAGTAAGTTAGAAACTGGTTGAATAAACTGAGGCACAGGCACACAACGTAGAAATGAATGAGGACTCCTACACTACTAGGGAATGACTTCCAGGAGATCATATTAAACGAAAAAAACAAGCTAAGGAAAACAGTAAGACACACTGAGTCAGATAACCCCTGTTCCTCACACTGCGGGGGCTCCTGTACCTACGGCTCCTCTCTGCCTGCAGAGTAAAACCCTCAGCCCTCAGCCTCGGGCTTCCTGTGTCCACCCCACCTGCCCTTCCAGGCCTTCATCTTCCATTGCTGCTGTTTTTCTGAAACTCCTCCACTCACGATGGCCTTCAGCCCTCACGCTGCAGATCTCGGCCCAGAATGGGTCTGAGGAGCCCGCGCTGTCTGAAGTACGGTAGGGATGTCATTGCACCTTTTTGTTTCCAAAGGCAGCCAACCATGTCCTTCTCTCACATCACAGGTGATGGGCAGCCCTGGCCCCCGCCGCCAGGCAGGCCCCATCCCATGGGCTCCCTCCCAGCTGAGGACCAACCTCGGGGGCAGCGGGTTTGAGGAGCCCTCTGGGTTGCCGAGGAAGCTGCGCTCACGGGCAAGGCGAGCAGGCTGGGAAAGAGGACGCTGAGGGGGTGAAGGCAGGCAAAGACCCAAAGCCAGTGGCTCTAGCGACCACCTGGGACTCCCAGGACTTGCAGCTGAGACAGATCGTTGATTCTGTGGCTTTAATACCAAGCTCAGCTCTTTGGATTCAACTCTGGTTCAGGCCAAGGCTTGGAAACCCTTGGATATTGTGAGGGATCAGGACCGAATGCAGTCTGTGCACCAAGAGCATTATCACCATGAGGGCAACACTGTGCCCGAGCAGACAGGTGGCTGATGCCTTTGGGTTCACATCAGCGAGCTTTGTCCATGGTGGGCGGGATCACATCTGCTCTCCAGCCCTCGGAGTACCGTTTTACATCTAATAACCGTCTCAGCTATGGACTTTCTCAGCAGCATCCTGGGACACTCTGGGCTAGCATCCAAGGCACCGTTCTTCTGCCATCCAGGTGCTTGGCGGAAGGTGAGGGGGCGACTAGGGATCAGCAGGTTGCTTGGTGAACACGGACCAGAGCACAGAGAGGCATTTATCACGGTTTGACACAGCACTGACTGCACAGCCTGGGGTGCCGAGACGCTTGTGCCTGCCCCTTCCTGACAGCTTCCCCCTTTTTTCCCCCTAGACTCCATACAGGTCACGGTCTTCTTTTTTCAGCTGTTTTAAATATTACAGATTAAACCACTGCTTTCTCTTAAATTCCGAAGCCCCAAGGTTACACAGATCTCAAGAGGGAAGTGATCCTGTCCTGCAGAGGGCTTACAAACAGCCCCTCTCCTCTGTCATGTGGTGAGTGAACGCCGGCCCCCAAGAGCGCATTGTCCTCCAGCATCTGGATCACCTGTTGTGACCTTGTACAGAGTTAAAGAATAAATGCCCTGGATAAGAGAGAATCTGACAAAGGGAGGATTGGCAGGTTGGAGCAATGGATTGAAGGAGAAGGCCGAGAAAGAAGGCGGAATCAAAAGTGATGGAGAATTTGAGTCCTTGTGATGGTTAATCTTATGTGTGGGTTGACTGGCCATAGGGTGCCCAGATTAATGTTATTTCTGGGTATGTCTGTGAGTGGGTATCTCAAGTGAGATTAGCATCTGAATCTGTGGACTCAGTTGAGCAGATGGCCCTTCCCAATGTGGTTGGACATCACCCAATCCACTGAGGACCTGAATAGAAGGGAAGGCGGAGGAAGAGGGAATCCTACCTGATTGCTTCATCTGGAAATATTGTAGGATTCCACTTATATAAGATACATTGAATAGTCAAATTAACAGGACAGAAAGGAGAATAGAGGTTATCAGGAGCTAGGGGAAGAACCAGAGAGAGATTTACATCTAATGGATACAGAGTGTATGTTGGGGATGATGAAAAAGTTTTAGGTCCAGATCGTGGTGATGGTTACACAACATTGTTACACTTAATGTCAATGGAGGGTATACTTACCCATGGTTAAAATTGTAAGTATTATGTCATGTGTATTTGACTGCAGTTAAAAAAAATAGAAATTTATTCTCTCAGAATTCTGGAGGCTAGAACTCCAAAATGAAGGTATTAGGGGGAAAAAAGAAAGAAAGAAAAGTAGATTAGAGTTTTTATTTTTAAGTGAAGTTTATATAATCTACTGCGATGAACCAAACATCTTCAATCCCATTGGAATAAGGTGGGATATAAATACAAGCGTATGTACTTCCTTTAAGATCTGTGATGGCGTAGGATGTGCTAGTGCTCTTTCAAGCTTGTGGATGGGTGTGTGTAGGAACGGGTGTGCTTCCTGTCCAGACAGCTGACCCAGCAGAGACCCTGGAGGAAAACAGTCTGTCATGACTGCCCAGGCTTACTCCATCATTCCTCAGATCCCTTGGAAAACATCTTGAGACAGGTATGAAAAGATCCGTAATTATATTATTCTGATGAACGCCCAAGACCAGTGACTTCCAGACTTGAGTGTGAATCAGAATCATCTGAGACGCCTATAAATGCGCATCCCCAGCGACTCCAACTCATTAAGTCTGGGTTAAGCCCAGGAATCAGAATGTTTAGCATGGATCCCTAGTAAATCAGGTGTATTCGGTCATTGCATCTAATTCAATAAATCCTGCCTTAGGTACCAATTTTCTGATGGGGAGAAAGTGAGCTTTGTCAAAAGCTATAACTTCTTTTTTTTTTCAAACTTGCACCATAACATGTTTCATCAACATTAACACTATGGAAATCTCACGGTGGCCCCAACAACTCACTAGAGTGTTACCTTCACCAATCATTGATACACTCTAACTGGAGGCATCTTCCCTCTCACACCTAGGGTTATTTGAGTTCTGCTGCAAACACAACTGAGGTGTCTGGTCTGGGGCCATCAGAAGGTGACAAAACTCCTGGGCTTTCCCATCAGGGGAACAGTCAAGTCCACCTGCCCTCGGGTGTTCTGACCTGTTACATCAGCTCCTGGTTGGTGTGGGTGGGTTTGAGTATTTTCCTTCGGAATTCATTCTCCGCATCCTTGAACCCGCAGGTAGAGCCCTGCGAATTCTTCCAGGGTCTGGGGAGGGCTTGGCGCTCTTCAGCCCATGATTGCGGGCTTCTGGGAATTTCCAAGCTGTGTGTCTCTGAAAGAGGGCTGCCAGCCCCCAACTCCACTATGGTCACTCCACCACCACCTGCCAGCTCCTGGGGAAACTGGGAAAGACAAAAACAACTTTGCATCAATATTCCATATGAAGCCCAGAGCAAATGTCACCAGGCCTCTCGCCAAAACCCAAGTCGGCCTAGTCCAGAGGGATGCTTTGTCCAGGTGCCCATGACACTGCCTGGCCTCACATTCCATTCCTACTAAGTCAGCTTGCTAACCTGCACGCCCGTGGTCACTCATCCACTTAAGGTTTCTCGACCCCACTCTCTTGCCTTCCCTCCATTGACTCATCCTCCTACTCTCACCACCGGTCCACTCTGTCTTCAGGAACCAAACCACTTTGTAAACATGCTCCCTGACACCGTCCTGCCTCTCTGCGGCATACCTGGGTTCAGACACCAGGGGGAGCCCTTACAACCTCCACGGCCCAGGGTGGCTGTTCATCATCCCACGTCCAACTGTGGGTGTGGGAGTTCCTGCCTGTCTCAGGCAGGATCCACTTACAGATGTAGGACCCAGTCTCGTTATTTAGAGCAGAAATAGATGTAATATCAGATTTATGTGCTTACAAAACCTTCAGAAGCGCTAGAGAAGCAGGTGGTAGATGGGGCCCCGAAGAACAACTCAGAGAATTAACCCACCAGGAGAGCTGCGTCTTTCAAGTCCAGCAGCAGGCTCTGGAATCGGGAAGTTGCACAGCCCTGGAACCTCTGCCTCCAGTGACAGAACACCTGGAGTGGCCCTTCCACACCTATGAGATATGAATAAGCAGCACAATAGTTAAATGGGGAAGGGGGCGGGTCGAGCTCAGTGATAGAGCACATGCTTAGCATGCACGAGGTCCTGGGTTCACTCCTGAGGGATGAGGCTGTGGTAGGTGGAATACTGGCCCCCCGAAGATGCTCATACCCACTTCCGGGAACTAAGGTTGCAGAGGAAATGAAAGTTGCTGATCAGCTGACTTTCAAATAAGGAGACTACATTGTATTATCCAGAGAGGGCCGAGGTAGTAACAGGGGTGCCAAGACGGTCAAAAAGGGAAGCAGCAGTGTCACTCGGAAAGGGAAAGACAAAATGATGGAAGCAAAAGTCAGAGCAGAAAAAAAAAAAGTCAGAGCGATGCAATTTCTGGCTTTGAAGATGGAAAGGGGCCACAAGCCAAGACCTGCAGGCAGCCCCTTGAAGCTGGAAAAGACAAGAACACAGATTCTTACTGGGGGGAAGGGGGCGAGAAGGAGCTCGAGAGTTGCGATTATTCACTACTATATATAAAATAGATAAAAACCAAATTTCTTCTGTAGAGCACAGGGAACTATATCAATATCTTGTAGTGACCTATAATGAAAAAGAATATAAAAAGGAATGTATGTATGTATATGCATGACTGAGACATTGTGCTGTGTGCCAGAAATTGACACATTGTAACTGACTGTACTTCAATTAAACAAAAAGAAGAAGAAGAAGATGATGAACACAGATTCTGCCTCCAAAAAGGGATGCAACCTGGCTAACACCTGGATTTTACTGAGACCCAGTAAGACCTGCTTTGGACTTGGCCCTAGAACTGTCAGATAATATGTCTTAAATTTTCAAAGTGCTGTTTTAGGTCCTGATTAAGTGCTGTTTTCAGGCACTGTGATTTGTTACAGCAACCACAGGAAGCGATGCAGGTGCATAGGCAGTAAAGTCATTGTAAATCTTCACAACATGATAAATAAACAAGTGACTACAGAACATGGTGATAAGCGTCACGGAGATAAACAAAGCAGCAGAATGAGACAGGCTGGTGGGCCTGGCCTGCTTTCAGTTAGAAATCCCCTTTTGTGTTTGCTTACAGATCCAGGTACCATGAAAATTCCTCCGTGTGGGAGCCCCAGAATTGGTAGGACCACTGTCAACCTGTTCCAAGGCAGAGTGCCTGCTTGTACTCCGGGGCGGAGAACGTGCTGTTCAAACTTGTCACCTGCAGTGGAGGAGTGGCTTTGGGTGGAATCTCAGCCCCCGTTCCCTGAATGCATCCAGCATTTGTGAGCAGAATGGCATCACCCACCATTACTGTTCTGTAAGAATCCATCCTGCTATCAACAGTGTATCGGGGAAGCTATAGACAAGCCGACTTCCAACAGCTGGCCCTTTATTGGGGCAGAAATAGCTGAGCAGAGATTCCCCCTAACTCAAAGGAGCCCAAATAGACACACCAGACCAAACACAGCTCTGGTGCACAGGGAAGGGATGCAACTGCCGGTGGGTTATTCTATATGGTAACTCAGGCAGGCTGTTGTGGGTGGAATGTTGACCCCCTCCCCAAAAGAATGTTGAAGTCCTAACTCTCAGTACCTGTGAGCGTGACCTTATTTAGAAACAGGGTCTTTGCAGATGTCATCAAGTTAAGATAAGGTCCTATGAGATTCGGGACCCTTCATTCAATGACTGGTGTCCTTACAGGAGAGAGAGATTTAGAGACAGAGACACACAGAGGAGAAGACCACGTGAAGATTGAGGCAGAGATTGGAGTGATGCAGCCACAAGCCAAGGAGCGCCTGGAGGCACTGGAAGCCGCAAGAGGCAAGGAAGATGCTCTCCTCGAGCCTCCAGATGGGGCGTGGCCCTGCTGACCCCTGGATCTCAGACTTCTGGCCCCCAGAACTGTGAGAAGGTCCATTCCTGCTGTTGTAAGCCTCCCCAAGTGTGGGACTTCATTTCAGCGTCCGTGGGAAACTGACATACAGGATAATCGGGGAAGGAGCAGCAAAGGCTGAAACTCTGCCTGGAGTCCCTTCATAATAGGAATCTTCCTCCATGGGAAGTAAAGTGGCCTAGAATTGGCCACCCATTCACCAGCTCACATGTTTCGCCAGGGGCTGCTAATTCTGCTGTCTCGCAGACCTAAAGGGAAGTCAGGGAGTGGCTAACTCTTATTTTCACTCCCCACCCAGCTTCTTGCCCTGTAGGTCTCCCCTGCACCTGGTAATTGGCATCCTTCTAAGCATTCTCAGGGCCAGGAGCCCTGGGCTCCCCCTCCAGCTCCAGAGCCTCCCATCAAAGAATCCATTCCCGCTTCCGTTTCCTAGTCAATGGGATATATCTTTTTGCACACAGGAAGGGGCGCTAGAAGGCTGCCTGTTTCCAGATGACAGGGGAAATCTCCAGGTATAACATTTCCCACAAGCACCCATGGGAGCGCCTGGCCCAGGACAGGTGTTCACTGGAGACCCGCGGAGTGAGGGGCGGCCCTGCCATTTGGGTGCTCGCATCCTGCGGGATTCACCGTCAGGCAGTGCATCCGAGCCGTCCTATGTGGCAGAGATTTTTTTTTTTTAGCAAACAGATCCTGCAGTGCCTTTGCAATCACTCTTATCTGTGTCAGAACCTTCTGGGTTCTCCAACAGATCCTGCAGTTCCTTTGCAATCACTCTTATCTGTGTCAGAACCTTCTGGGTTCTCCAGATCTGATCCTCCTGTCTAGGTCGGTCTGTTTGATAGAAAATGTTAGGTACCTGACCACGTGGGCAGCCCAGCCCTCCTTCTCCTTCTCATTTACTTTTCCCTTCCCACCATGTCTTCTGTCTCCCAACTTTTATAAAGGGATGTGGGCCCTTCCCAGATGTTAGTGAGAACATCACAGAATGTGACCTGTGCAAAGCATTAAGCCACGCTTTGGACCGGCTGTCTTTGACCACTAGGTGGCAGTGTTTCCACAGCTTGCTGTCCCTTACCCTGCAACTTGCTAGGAGCCGCCCCAACAGAGGCACCAGTTTGTTCTAAGAATGTTTAAGAAGGGAGAGCTACTCTAAAGCCAAATCATTCTTTTAACACATGTTCTCCAACATTATTCTGGAGAGGTACAATTTGCCACAAGTGTGTTCCAGCAAGTTTCATTGGCTTTCTTGCTTTAAATCAGGTATTTTGTGGCCATATTATTAGGCAATTTTTAAAAGAATTAGTAGACTGTTTTTTTAGGTCAGTTCTAGGTTTCCAGAGAAGTTGAGCAGAAAGTTCTGAGAGTCCCTTTTTATCATGTCATCACCCCCACACAGCACAGTTTTCCCCTATTGTTACCCTCCTGTGTTGGTGAGGTCCGTTTGTTACTAACAATGAGTCAGTATGATACATTATGATTAACTAAATTTCACACTTAGCTTGGGACTTACTCTGTATGGTACATTCTACGAGTTCTGAAAAATGTTTAATAACATGCATGCACCATTACAGCACCATACAGAATAATTTGTTTGTTTGTTTTTGGTGGGGGAGGTAATTAGGTTTATTTTGTTTATTTTTTTTAACAAAGGTACTGAGGACTGAATCCAAGACCTCGTGCACGCTAAGGTATGCACTCTACCACTGAGCTATACCTTTCTGCCCAGAATAATTTAATTGCCCTGAACATCCCCTGTGCTCTGCCTGTTCATCTGCAGCCCCTCCCCTGCTAACCCCTGGCAACCACCGATCCTTTTACTGTCTCCATAGTTTTGCCTTTTCTGGTATGTTGTATAGTTGGAGTCATACAATATGTAGTCTTTTCAGATTGATTTCCTTCACTTAGCAATATGCATTTAAGTTTCTTTCATGTGTGTGTGTGTGTGTGTGTGTGTGTGTGGCTAGATAGTTCATTTCTTCTTACTACTGAATAATATTCCATTGTTTGGATGTTTCTTTATTCACTCAACTATTGAAGAGCATCTTGGTGACTTCCAAGTTTTGGAAATTACGAGTAACACTGCTATCAGCACTTGCGTGCAGGTTTTTGTGTGAACGTAAGTTTCGTGGCATCATGCAGGGTTCAAGGATACCCACCCCGCACTGTTCCTGTCCTCAGGCGGCTGTCAGTGTAGTGGAGAGGAAAGACAGTTAAGTGCTATAATGCAGTATGGCCCTTGTACTTGATAAAAGTGATAAATAGGGCATCACAGTAGGGGTTGCAAGGACAGAGGAGCGCAGACCTTGACGGGGAGGGGTGAGGGAGGGGAATTTGATGATCCTTACTTGGACTCCTTCCCCTTGGAAGTTTTTGATGATTAATTCAACCATGAATGGAAAAGGAGGAGCTGAGCCAAGTCCTCAGCTCTGCTCCTAGGAACTTCCTGGAAGACACTGGAGGGCACCCAGCTTGTCATCTAAGAAGAGAGGGGACCGGAGGGGGAGACTTGGAGCAGGGACTCAGTTACGAAGCAGCTTGGGTGAGCCACACAAGAAATGCTGGGTTCCTGAACGAAGAACCTGGAGGTGGAAGAGAGGTAAGTGGGTAAACTTAGCCGGGGTGGCAGGACGATTCAGCAGGAAGATTGGCTTGGGGACTGGTTGTCTGGGGTGGGGATGGGTCAGCTGGGGGAGCAGTGGGGAGGGTGCAGCTCAGCAGGAGAGCACATGCTTAGCATGCGCGAGGTACTCCATTAAAATAAATAAATAAATAAAGCTAATTAACCCCCCTCCCTAAAAACAAAGAAAGCAACAACAAGAAAGTAATATATTTAAAAAATAAAAAAAATTGAAGAAGGTAGAAGGAGCAGTCTATGGGATTCCTGGCTTCCTCCCTGGTGACCAGGCAGATTGAACAGGACAGAGTAGGGTGAGCAGATTGGGTGAGAAAGGTGAAAACTCGCATTCTGGCCCTTTGAATGTGAAATGTTCTTTGGAGACTAGCCTATGTTTCTGACCCCACTGATAGGCTGGGAAGGTGGAGCGGGCAGAACTCACATAAAGCCCAGGAAGCCCCACAGCCGGAAGCCCAGCCCTGGGTCAGAGAGAGAGACAGACAGGCTAAGTGTGAGGAGCTGTCCTTGGTGGAGTCTTGCCCATTCTGTGTAGTTGCCCTACTGGTTCAAGGTCACTCACCGGAGTGAGTGAAAATATTAGGATTTCTGTTTTATTGGTTGAGAGAGAGGAAAGAAAGGAAGAAAGGAAGGAAGGAAAGAAGGAAGGAAGAGAGAAAGAAAAGAAAGAATCATTTCTTGCCACTCTGCTATGCGGTGACCCAGGTACCCACCCTCACTGCCGGAGCCAGACTGGTGGGGTTGCACCCTGATGGGACATCTGGAGCTCCAGGTGACGTGGGTTGATGTCACTCCTCACATTTTCCTTGATTCCAGAATTTCGCTGTTATTGCAGGTCCCAAATCCCCATTAGGAGAATTTGCAGGTCATACTGTCTAGTTTTTAGCTAAATGAATCCTCAGGAAAATGGACAAGTGCCTTACGAAGCTGCCCACTGAACCATGGCATGAAGACACTTCTCAGGAAGCAAACAGAGGTGGACGGCAGGTAGGGGGAGGGCTGGCACATCTCCACTCCAGGTACGAGCAACCACCAGCCCACTTATGAAGTCTGAGCCTTGGTGGAAGTTTTAAGTAAATAAATAAACAAACCGAACGCACCCCTTCAGGGTCAAGGGGACATTTCACAGCGAGTGAGCAAGTGACTGCTTTCTGCCAGAAACGTGTGGTAGGGTGAAAACACGGTGAAAACAGAAGTTTGGAAAGGTTTCTGTCATTAAGTGACTTTACTGCCAACAAATGATGTGTGAATCTCTAAAAGCTCTCATATCTCACACTTCATAACTGGAGACACCATTCTCTAACCTGTTAAAAAGCTTCCAAGGGATCCTCTGGATTTTAAAACCCATTTGTGAAGCCCATAAGAACAAGAAACTTGCAATTAATTTGCAAGAACCACTTACCAACATCACGGAGCATGGAAATGTACTAACTGCATCATCATCATCATCATCATCATCATCATATAATACACCTTTGCATATTTGGCAGGTGGGGTTGAAAAATGAGTACTCTGATTTAATAAGCAGAGTGCACAACACTCACTATGATTTTCCAAAAGAATGAAGCGTATTTAATCACATCACTCTCACTAAGACACTGTCAAAAGTAATTCAGAGGAACAGAAGGTTTTTGAGAAAACAGAGTATTTTTGATTGCTGATAGAAAAAGACTTTGCCTTCCTTGATCTTCCAAGCTAGAGATGATAATAAAAGCACAGGAAACATTTAAATTTGTGTTTATTTCTCTTTTCTTATACTTTAAAAATTCCTGTTTCTGTGTACATTTTTAATGTGTATTGCATATTATGAAGAGCTGGGGAGACGGGTAATTCACAGATAAATATTTTAAAGTGTATATAACAATACACACAGCTTAGTAATATGTTATTACATACATGATCTGCATGTATTTCTATATGCCTCTTATGATGGGTGAACATATATTCATATGCCATGTTATATACAGTGTATATTATATTATTGATTGTAATCACTTTGTAGTATATGTTATGTTATGCATATTGTACATAAATATCGTATTTGTTTATATCTGATAATGCATATGTATATGTTGTAATCACATACATGGATTTATGTCTTATAGTTTACGTATGTTATACTCTTACTGCATGTGAGTGTATGTGGAATCCTCCATCGTGTCCCGAGTCCATTCACTCTCCCTCATTCCTGGGGGACTTCTTCACATTTTCTTAATCTGCCTTAAACTCTTGACGCTGTGTTCCTCATCCTCCCCCTCAGCTGATGGTGCTGCTTCCTATTTCACCGCGGAGATCAAACCACTGCGGGGAACTTTCACCATCCCTGCCTCGCTGTCACCTCACCCCTGCCACCAACACCTGTGCCCAGCTTGCTACCTTCTTTTTATGGTGACAATGAATGGATGCCAGTCTTCCAGCTGGGGCCCGCCTCTCCACTCATGCACCAGGTGCCCTCCCCACCTACCTGCACAGAGATGGCTCCAGAGACCCTCTCGCCCCACCTGGTCATCACCAAGTTTCCCTGTCTACTGGCTCATTGCCATCAGTATACAAACCCGGTGTTTCTTCTCCCATCTGTAAACAACCCTCACCAAAATAAAAAATTCCCCTTTTACTTCTCCCAGCCACAGTCATCACTTTAGCCTTGCTCCAGGTGAGCTCGTGAGCACTAAGTCACGTTATGCAACACACCAGGCACTGTTCGGTGTCACAGGCAAATACGATGTGGCTCCTACACTACAGGGTAAAACCAGAGAAGGAACCCATCACAGTGGTTAGAAACCATCCCTGAAGGAGGACACTGGGAGAGGCACCAATGATGTCCCACCCCAGCCCCTGAAGGGAAGTCTCTCGTGTTGGAACAAGACAAAGACATCAGCCGGATCTCAGGACGGGTTAGCCCAGCACACAGGTGGCTTCCAGGGACAGACTGTCAATGGACTGGGTATGAAGAGGGACAAGTCATTGACGTACCATCCATCTTGCAATCTAAAAAAGAACTAAAAACCATCAGAATAGCTTACTGGCCCCTAGACCCAGCCTCTGCCCTGGTATTCTTGCCCAAGCAGCTGGCCAGAGGGAAGGTCTATCTACCTGGCTTCCCTTTGTTAAGACTTTAACACAGAGGAGAAGGGGCTCTCCAAGTGGAATATCCAGAACCAAGAGTAAAATGATAATCCTTGCATTCTGAGCCCCTCCTCTGAGCCAGACAGAGGCTGGACAAGGTTTCTACACAACACTTCTAAAAGGAAGCTACTTGCATCACTTATCCATACAAGAGGATCTGAAGACTCCAAGAGGTCAAGTGACTTCCCCAAGGCCACAGAGGTAATAAATAAGGGACAGAACTGGAATATAGACCAGCTCTACCTGGGTTTTGGCGCTACACAGGAGATTGTGTGAGACTATTATAGGAGCAATCATTGTAGTTCAAAACAAAGGGAGACATTTTGGACAACGACCGCTCACTGAAAAAGCTCGGACTCTGAACTTTCAGGAGCGGACATCCATTTGCTAATGTGCCCATCCCCTATCTCTGATGGCCTTACGATGGCCCAAAATGACAGCCTGGCTTCTAGGCAGCTGTTGAGGTCCATTTCTGGGACCTTCCTGAGCTGCCTGGCTGCATTCCTGCCTTTGGCTACCACGAGACGCCCACATCCTTAATGTAAACTAGCTCCAGGGATTTTGATTACTTGCAACCAGAAGAATCTTAACTCACATAAAAGCCATGCAAGTATTAGCAGTTTTGAAAGAGGGCTTAGAGTAATGTAAAAGTCAGGGAATTTTCTTTCTAAACTTGGAAAGGCAAAGTAACCAAATGCCAATATTTCCCCCCAAACCTAATTTATAACTCTGGCTTTCTGATTTAAAAAGCACCAGAAGACTGTTAGAAATAACAGGGGGGTTTAGGGGATTAAGAGGTATAAACTGTTATGTGTAAAATAAGCTACAAGGACATATTGTACAACACAGGGACTATAAACAAAGATAAAAAATTACCAAGGATTTTTAAGAAGGGATTTTAAGAATGAACCTTGAGTAGGGAAAAATATCCCTCTTTCTAAAACCAACCAGAACAACAACAACATAGCATTTATTTTCATTCATTTCACAGGAGGTAATGAAATAGAAGCTTTCACTTGGCTTATTTAAAGGGTTTACTTGTCTGAGCAGACTTTGGAAAAGTTCATTCTTTCTAAAAGCAAACACTTAGAAAGCTGGCTATTTGCTTCTATCTTGAATACGTGCCTAAATGTCTATAATTTCCCAGGATGTGCGGAAATGCGTTTGGTTCATTTCAAAAGCCTACTGCACACAGCCCCCTTCAATTTCCAGAACAAAATAGGAGGCTATGGAAAAAGACTCTACAGTGAAACTTTCCCACCTGGCAAATGAGTAGGCTGGTTTATCTGCGCACAGGCATGTTTGCATAACCGGGTTGCATCAGATATGAGACAGACAAGTGCTGAGAACAAAAATAACCAAATGTGGTGTTCTGAGTGCCTCTCCGCCTTCTGTATTAGGAAATTACCGTGGCCGACTAGAAGGAAGTGTTGTGAGGGAAATGAATGGGAGGTGGTAGGATGCAGTAATTAAACTGTGTGCCCTTTTCCCCATTAAAAAAAAAAAAAGGAATCACTGAGAGCAGCTCTTTATCCATGTTGGTTCCTTTCCTTTCCGGGATTTCGATCAAGTCCTCTCCTTTGAACCAGTGAGGAGGGAAAGTTCTTGAGTTAGATGCCAAAACAGGAAGCAGGGATCAATCTTAGATCCCAATGCCACAGCTCGAAAAAAGTAGGACAATGAGCAACGCCCAAAGGATGCTTCTAGAATTTTCTACTGATTTTATGGTGAAATGGCTCTCAAAATATTACCCTCAAGTTTAATTGATTTCATCCTTAGAAATAAATGTCTGCATTCATACTTTAGCAGCACGTTTTGCTTAGTTTCTACCTGTGTTGTTGACAGCTCACATTTTCTGCTTCTTCCCCCTTGGAAGAGACCATTGATGTTGATGTTAATTGTGTGTCAGTGAAGGCATAGGGCACAGCATCCACCTTTCTTAGAGATGCAAGTTACTATAAAATTCTATTTTCTAGATGGAGAGAACCATCTGACATTTTATTACTAAAGATGTCACCTGCGATAGGTCAAGAAAGGGGCACCCAGACGTGGAAGGCATGACACTTACCCTATTTATTGAGAGCTTCCATCATCTCACACTGCTATATTGACAGCTCTCTACCTCCGGAGAGGCACGCCCAGTGCTGGCCCTGGGGCTGTGAGAGTGTGTCCGCGGGGCTGGCTGTGCTGGGGGAACTCACGCTCTTCCTGGGATCATCCATCACTCTGGACCACAAGCACCACTGACTTTCTGCTCTCGATCTCCTCACCTCTCTCTTTCCCCTTCTGTTTCTCTGCTTTATTTTCTCTCTCTACTTTCTCCACCATTTTTTTTTTTCGGTTCCTTCCCTTTCTCTGTTTCCGTTAGTCCCAAAGGGCAGAGGCAGCTCCAGAAAGAAACCCGGAGTGATGTCCTGCTTTGCCATGTGCTGCGTGTTTGCTTGTGGGAAGGCCATTCAATTCCTTTGAGCTTCGGTTCTAAGAATCTGGAGTAATAATATTTGTGTGGCTAGTTTATGTGTACTTCCGCATACCATTTAAGAGCTGGTATTATGATTGGAGAGGTACAAACAGCTACATGACACCCTCTTTACTTTCCTGCCTGGAGTGGGAGAGGAGAGAGATAAAAGTGGGGATCCAAAGTCACTGAAGGGACGTGCGACACCGCCTCTCAGTGAGGACTCATCACGTTCCAAAGTCAATGACAGGTAACTTTGTCTTCACCACTTGCTTGAGGTGGACCTTGTGCTTTCCTCTCTTAGCTCAGTGACCAGCCGGCCAGGCTGCCCCGGTCTGTGTCCACTACAGGCTTCTGTTTCGCCAGGGCTTTCTTTACTCTCACAGGCTTTGTCCACCAGGTCCATTCTGCACACCGTCAGTGGTTTAGGGAAACCCAGGACCGAAAGAGCTTACTCTCCTAAGGGTGATGATGACACAGACCCACCCAGCAACAGATTAGCGGGGCGTCGCTTTTCAAAACTGGCAGCTCATTCTCTTTGTTACCTTTTTGAGAATATCTGGCTGAGCTGACAGTTTTTGACTCTGTAACATCACTCACTCCGCCACACTTTATCTAACCCCTTGTGGCTTTAATCGAATTCTCTTTTTTTGTAAATACCAGCTTCACTGAGATACAATTCACATACCATAAAATTCACCCTTTAAAGTGCAATTCAGTGACTTGTAGTATATCCATGGCATTGTGTAAACATCACCGCAATTCAATTCTAGAACATTTTCTTCACCCTCTAAAGAAACCCCATATCCTTTAGCAGTTACTCCCCTCCCCTTCCCTTCTCTGTCAGCCCCTGGTCACCACTATCTACTTTCTGCCTCTAGGAATTTGCCTACTCTGGACACCTCCTATCAATGGAAACATACAATATGTGGCCTTTTGTGAGTGGCTTCTTTCTTACCAAGATGTTTTCACAGTTCATCCATGTTATAACATGTATCCGTACTTCATTCATTTTTATGGCTGAAAAGTGATCCATTGTATGGATATACATCTGGTTTACACGTTCATCCGTTGCTGAACCTTTGGGTTATTTCTACTCTCTGGCTATTGTGTATAATGATGCTATGAACCCTCCTATATAGATTTTTGTGTGGACATATGCTTTGATTTCTCTTGGGTCTATTCCCAGGAGAGGAATTGCTGAGTCATGTGACAACCCTATGTTTAACTTTTTGAAAAACTGCCAAACTGTTTTTCTAAAGTGGCTGCACCGTTTTACATTCTCACCATGTGTGATGGTTCCAATTTCTCAAGATCGTCACATCACATTCTATGTTATGAGTTATCTCTGCACACATATTACTTCTCTCCTTGGATTTAAACTCCTAGAAGGCACAAACTGCACTGAGATGTCATAACAGCAACCACGGCACTCGGCAGGTTCTGAGTAAATCTCAGCTGTTAGTTGGATAAACTTTTTATTATAATCACTTACAGTTCCTAACTAGAGGGTAAGCTTACTTTAGGAGAAAATGCAGGTTTAATTTCACATCTTCCAAAAAAGTCTACACATAAACAGCCCTTCCATTTACTGATCCTTTGCTGGATTCTTACCATATATGACATTCAGGTTACTTGTCAAAGTAATTAACAGCAAAGCTGAAATTCAGACTCAGGTTTTCACTGAACCACATTGCCCTTTCCGTCTATAAACTCCCCAAAGGAAAGGACCAAGGTTTCACTTGTTATTTCCCATTGTACACAGTACATCGCGGTAACTCAAAAAAGCATGTCTGATTATATAAATTTTGAGCAGTGATATAATGACTAATAAGCTAAAATCCAAAAGTAAGGTATCGTTACCATGGTCTAGTTCAATTCGCTTGTGCGGCTATATCTGACTATATACGGTAAGCATCTAACGACTTGCAAAGGACCACGGAATCATAGCCAGGACTATATCTCACTTAAATCCTCCAAAGTTGGCCTGTGTGCCTCAAAACGTCATCGCGTGGGAACCACAGAGGCGCTGCCTTTACAGCTGTTATCTCTGCGCCCAAGACACTGCCCTGCGCCATTCAGCTGGCATCCGCTGTCAGAAAAGCGGAACTGGCTGGAGACCTTTGCCCCTAACCAACATGGCCGCACTGAGGCTTCAGGCTGAGGGCGGTAGAATGAGGATCACGTGAAAGAATCCTGCACCTCTATTGGGTTTCTCTCCTGGACGGGCGGGGGACAATGACCCCCATGGGACCGGCCTTAAAGGGCCCTTGGCTAAATCCGCCAGAGCTCCACCCTCGGCGGAACAGCGGCGGGCGGGGCTGGCGCGCCGAGGCCGCGTCTCCGGGAACCCTGGTGACCGCCGCCGGCTGCGACGCGAGCCCGAGGAGGTTAACTGCCAAGCCGGCCGACGGGAGAGGGCGAGGATCCCGCGCGAGCCCGGCGCTGCCGGCGGGGGCGCACGGGTGCGGGCGCCGGGATGGAGGACGGCGTGGCCGGGACCCGGTTCGGGACGGCGGCCGAGGCGGCCGAGGCGCGAGCGCCGCCCGGGGTGGCGCTGCGGCCCTTCGCGCCGTTCTCAGGGGCGGCCGAGGCCGACGAGGGCGGCGGCGACTGGAGCTTCATTGACTGCGAGATGGAGGAGGTGGACCTGCAGGACCTGCCCAGCGCCACCATCGCCTGTCACCTGGACCCGCGCGTGTTCGTGGACGGCCTGTGCCGGGTGAGGGCCGGGCGGGGCGGGCCGCCGGGCGGAGGGCGGACACTTGTTGCCGGGAGGACGCAGCGCCGAGATCCCGGCCGGCCCGGGGCAGCCTCTCCTGCCCGGGCCGCCGGCGGGGCGGGGAGGCGACCCCCGGGGCCGCGGCGACGTCCTGGGCCGCCCTGCCGCGGTCCCCTATGTCTCGGCTGGGGTGGGGGCGCGCTCCCCGAGGTCCGGGTCCCTGAGCACCTGCCGGGCCGCGCGCACAGCCCGCCCAGGGGGTTTTCAGAGGCTCGCCTTTCCAGCTGGTAACCGCCTCCCAGCGGCTCCCCTGCCCTAGGTGTTAGCTGGGGTGGGGAAGGGGGGCGACGTAGGAGGAGACAATCAAGGGATGAATTAGCTCCTGTAATTAGCTCCTTGGAGCTCGTACTGTCAGCTTGGGGGCTTGGGCCGTGACAGGCACTTACTCATTTGAGAAGGGGGTCGCCTCATTCACAGGGAGAGGGAAACAGACGTTGATTGGCGACGTGACTTACTGTTCATAAATAGGACCGCGTCTCCGCATTCTCAATCTGCACAACTGGAAGAAAAGCCAATGTTTGGGTGAGGATCCGCGGTTGCTCATTATACAGCTCTTGGCCAGTTTTGATCGAATGGTGTTGCGGGGGAAGGGGCCCACTTTCTTGGCCTTTAGGATATTTAGTCAGGAATCTTGCTCCCTGACGGGTGACATGCCACCATCGGGGACACTCAATACATGGTGAGTTGATCCCCACCCCAAATCCACACAGTTTAGACGCTTCGGAGGGTGAGGGGGCAGGTATGAGTAATCAGCGGTGGTGAGGAGGAGGAATTTATTTCAAATCTGCGAATGTGTGCAGAATAAAATTTGGACAACGTGGGCAGTGCAGAATGAAGCCTGTCTTTGAGAGATATGGCCCATTTAGGAGAGCAGCTGTCAAAGAAAGTGACGCTTTCGGTGCTTGGCTGAGTCTCCATGTACTGTCAATGAACTGTAGCTGAAGGCGGCTGCCAAGAGGAACACCACTGTGGAACAGAGAATGATGTGCCTGAGTCCTATTTATTTATAATTTATATGCTCATCCACTTTCAGAAAGGATTTACAGCGGCTGTGCTCTCAGATAATCGTCTATGTGTGCTTTCTAAAGCAACAATTGGCACACATACAGGGCCTCACTCATTCTACTCTAAAACCTTTTGTCTTCTTGAGGCTTAGGTCTAGCAGCATATCAAGTCTCTTTCTTAAGGGTCCTGGGTTGTCATTCTAAAGGAGCAAGATGAGATCATGTAAGATGCAGCTTATTCGCTTGGGTGTCTAGCAATTCGTAGGTTTACTGTTTCCCCAGTAACTCTTGGGGACCATCTTGAAATTGCTTTGTATAAAATCTCACCCACTTTGCTAGCTAGTCTTTTGCCAAATGTATATTGAGATTCTGCTATGAGCCAGGCACTGTTCTAGGCTCTGAGGGCGCAGCGGTGAATAAAATAGCATCCCTGCCTTCAGGGCCGGCATTTCTGTTGTGGGAAACAGACAATAAGCAAATACATGTCAATTATGTCAGGAGGTGATGTGCTATAGGAAAAAGTTAGACTGAGAAGATGGAGAGGTGGGGGGAGATGACTGTTTTACATAAAATGATCAGGGAACAGCTTACTCACAAGGTGCTATATTGAGCAGAGACAATGTGTTGATGTTCATTCATACATTCATTATTCTTTTATTCTTCTGTTGTTTATCGAATGCTTACTGTGTTCCAAGTACTGTTTTAGGCCCAGTGGATAGAGTGATGAATATGGTGAGCTTCCTGGATAGACAATAAAAAAAGAAGTGAACAAGGTGATTTCAGGTGGTGATCGGTGCAGGGACAACATACACAGGGCGATGTGACAGAGAGCGACAAGGAGAGGGCAGGGCCTGGGTTGTATCAGTCACAGCCTAACAGGGACACTCTGGTGGTTCAGGAGGTTTTAATGAAGAACCGGTTAGTTGGGGCAGGACTGAGGGAGTCAGCGAGGAGTGTTGGATGGCAGGGAGGAAGTCATGTCGCTGGCACCCTAGCAGAGGAGCCTCCTGGCAGAGCTACGGACACGAAGGGCTGGAATTGAGATGGTGAAGCAGGGAGTAGCAGGGAAAAAATACCCCCACTTGCCCCAGTTTTCTCATCTCAGTGGCAGAACCCAGCTGGCAGCCAGGAGGCAAGGGAGCCCAAGCAATACAGCCCGTGGGTGGCTCAGCCTTCCAGGGCCCAGGGCAGGTGGAGGGGGCAGAGAAGGGCCCTGGGAGCATTGCTGGCCAAGAGGACATGCAGACGGGGTCAGCACGTGGCCACTTTAGACGGGGTGGCCCCGGGAGGCCGCTCTGCACAGCGTGGGCTTGGCTGACAGGGAGAAGCTCCTGGTGTAGTTGTTGTGTGTCTGGCGTCCGGGTGGGGGGAACAGCAAATACCGAAGTTCCAAGGCAGGGGTGAACGGAGTGTGTTCAGAGGACACAGGGAGGGCAGTGGTGGTGGCCCAGGTTGGAGGTATCCAGGGAATGGTTTCCATGGGGGCCTGGGAGGCGATGGCAGGGATTCGGATGTTATTCTGCTTGCAGAGCTAGGTGGAGAATGTCTTGGAGAAGGAGGTTGGGTGGGCAGGAGAGGAAGCAAGGAGGCCCCTTGGGAGGCTCTTGACTCCTGTGGTGGGGGCGCCGGGCAGGTGTCTGCACCGGGGCAGTGGTGTTGCGGATAAAGCAGGGCCTGACCTCACCTTTCGGGGGACCAGAGCCTCAGAATGTGGGCTGGGGAGCTCTGAGCCTTGGGTGCCCATCCACAGAGTCCCAGAGACCATTGGTAGGCCTTCCAGTGGAAACAGTGTTTCTCATTTAGCTAAAACCATCTCTCGAGGTGGGAAGATGTGACTCCTGAGATTTCAGTCTGACAGCCTTATTATTTTGAAAGCCCTGTTTCCTTAAAGCTGGGGTGTCACCTTTGGGCGGTATGATGAAACTGTGATTCCACTTCAGGTCAGGGGTGTCTGACCCTTGAGTAAGTGGACCATTAACTGCATTGCCAACAGAAGTCCCTGTGCTGGTGGCCTGGGCCATCCCTCTCTTTAACCAGTCTGTTGAGGGGGACGTCCCCTGAGTGAGTGATGATGTAGTAACCTGTTAGGGCTATGGTAACAAAATACCCAGGACGGGGTGGCTATAGCCTGTTCTGTCGGCCGGCATGGATGGGTCAGGGCCCTTTTCCAGGTTTCACGCTTTTCACTGTGTCCTCACGTGGTGGAAGAGATGAGACAGCTCTGTGGGGTCTCCTTTATAAGGGCACTAATCACATCAGGAAGGCTCCATCCTCCTGATCCCTAAGCACTTCCCAACAGCTAACACTGTTACCTCCGAGGATTAGGATATCAACATATGAATTCGGGGGGAACACAAACATTCAGATGGTGGCAGCTGGTGTGAAGGAAAAAGACTGTCAGCGTTGTTTACATGTGTTCATATTATTGTGTAAACTTAATCTTGAAAGAAAGAAATTGACCTGAACTACCAATTCATTTGGGAATTTACATCAGAAGCCCATTTTCTGACCAGTAACCGTTGGATCTGATGTGTAAATTTGTTTTATTAGCCAGATCATCATCAGTGCTGTAAATAATTTATGATGACTGTGTTCATTAAATGTTTATCTAAAAAAATTACTGAAACTGTATCATTAATTTCAAGTAATATTATTAGAGAGGTTCACACCATTACACATGAATGAAACCTTTTATTAAAATAAGGGTTTTTTTTTTGCTGTGTAGATATTTGCTTAGCATATTTTATTCCTGTACTCTTTTTGTGAACCTTTTTTCTTTTTACTGAGAAAGCCAGGCAGTGCTTTGAACCACTAATTACATGTGCTTCAGATTGTTGGCAGTGGTTCACTGGGTCTCTGGAATAAGACTTTATTCAGTTGTCACCAAGTTAACCAGAAATTTAGTTTTCAAATAATATTCTGTTAGTTTCCAGACAGTAGATATAGTTCGACAGAGTAATGGAAACAAATACCATTTTTCTGTTGTCTAAAACATGAATGTATATTTGATTGACAAAGCTTTGCCTGAAGGCTAATTTGGAAAATGCTAATCATAGAAAAATTTACTCTCCTAGTGAATAAACTCAGCTTTCTTAAATGGCCACGTAAGATTTGTGATACTTTCCTTTTTTTTGTGGATTTTTTTTTTTTTGGTTTGTTTGTTTTGGCGGGGGAGGTACTTAGGTTTGTTTATTTATGTATGCATGTATTTAATTATTTATTTTAATGGAGGAACTGGGAATTGAACCCAGGACTTTGTGCATCCTAGGCACGCACTCTACCACTATGCCTTCCCCCTCCTTTCTTTTAATAACATGAAATATTCTGATGGACATGAAAGCAGCTTGAGTGGTGTCCTTAAATTCTTTGCATCAGTGATGACTCCTGAGCAGTTCGGGAAGCTCCCATGCCCAGGCTGCTCTAGCCCAGTCCCAGTCTCAGAGGCTGGGGGCTGCCTGGAAAGAATCACCTGGAAGCTCCCCAAGGTGATTCTAATTGGGAGCCAACGTCGAGGACCATCGTCTAGCCAGAAGCGGGTCTTGCCTGACCAGGGTCATTGTTGTATCATGAAAAGATACTGAATAGCTGATCCTTGGTTCCACTTGTAGCCAGATCTGTGCCTTGATTTCCTCCAGTCTAAAATGGGAGTCAGCCTCTGGTTCTGGCTCCTCCCTTCTCCTAAGTGGTGTTTGACCTTGTGGCCAGGAAGCGGAATGATTGGCCGTCAGCACAAGGGCCCAGCCTTTGGGCAAGTGACACGGGAGATAAGAACATTTACTTTGACAGGGGGTTGCCTCTGGGGCCTCTGTACACATCCTCTCCTGGTGCTGCTCACCCTCCATCCCGGCATCAGGTCCCAGGCTTGTCCTCCCAAAGCTTACACTTCAGTAGACAAGATACCACTCGGTAGTAATCTGATGATTGCAATGTTTTGAAGATCCAAGGATATGCAGTTTCCTCTCGTAAAGTTATATATGCTTGACTGTGAATCTGCCTGTCCCTGTGACCAGTCATCCTGCGGCAGCCTGTTGTAAATGTGACATTCCAGCAAGATGGTAACAGTTGGGTTCTGTTACCGCACGAACCTCAGCCCTTCCAGGCCGTTTTCACTTTTCATCCTGGTGTCACAGGCATGTGGTTTCTCAGACTTCAATTACACATGAAATTTCCCCTGAAACCTCCTTAAGGATGGAGAGATATTAAACCAATATGGTCTGGTTTAATTTGTTTGGGAAAGTTCAGAATGTTTTAAGTTTAAAGAAAGAAAAGCCTGCATATTATCTATGTGCAAAGTTTGCTTCAGAAGTGCCCACTATTTCTCTAATTTTAGAATTTCTGACTCTTAAATAAACCTCTCCCCATTTTTTTTGACATTCATGGGGTTCTTATGAGTTCTCACCACTCCCTTCCCCAGCAAAATTTGGTCCTCTTTTCAGCTCCATTGCTCCAAGCATTTTTTCTTCAGTAGCTGTAGCTTTAAATGTTATTGCCAGCACCTACAGACTTCTCAAGCCCCAAAGACAATTACATAAGGGACTCAAAAAAAAAAAAGATTTGTGATATAATAGAATAGCTAAAGCAGAGGCTGTTTGATTCCCGGGTTTATGTTTCAGGCAACATTCTTTCTTTCATTTCTATAAATGTCATCAGATGACACAGTCCACTCTTTTTCAGACATGCCAATGAGGGGCCTGTCTGCCCTGTCCGGTGAATGCACCCCTCCTGTTACCATCAGAGCTGTTGTGCCCACCAGTGTGTGTGCCGG
The DNA here is from genome assembly GCF_048564905.1 of Vicugna pacos. Taxonomy (NCBI): domain Eukaryota; kingdom Metazoa; phylum Chordata; class Mammalia; order Artiodactyla; family Camelidae; genus Vicugna; species Vicugna pacos. The sequence continues at coordinate 115,339,899 of NC_132987.1, read as the reverse complement.
GGGCAGGGTGGTGATGGCAGAGGCGGAAATAGACGCCTAAGTGCACATTTTCTGTGCGAAATTGTGAGGACCCATTTCAGGGGCCAAGGGGGAGTGCCAGTTATTCGAAATACAATTCAGTTGTGACAGAGAATTTTTCCCTTTGTGAATACTAATCACTGTCACAACATGGGGACGCCGACAGTTAATGAGGCGGTAAATGGCTTTGCTGTGTTCTCTGGGCGTTGGCGGGCTTCTGCCATGGTAATAGGAAGTAAAAATAGCTCCTCGACCCTTCTTGGGCAGAACAGAAACATTTTCAAAATATAACATCAGGAAAATATTAATGAACTCAACTCAGTCTTTGATGTTGGAGAGAGAGTTGACATCATGTTGTACAGATTTCAGTCACTGTAGAAATACTTTACTCTATTTGGTTTAGTTTGTGTAGGTGTTTTTATTTATGTTTTATTTATATTTATTTTACTATTTATATTTATTTCATGGAGTTTAATATACTCCCATTCCCCACGGACGTGTGTACATGAGGAGGCAGTGCAGCATAAGAGTTACTGGAGTGGATCTTAAGCACACCTTTACCGCTTACATGGTGTGACTCTGGGGAAGCCATTCACCCTACTGCACCTTAGCTTGCCTACCTTAAAATGGGGTTGCATAGTACACCTTAAGATGTGCATAAAATGCTTGTCCTAGGGACAGGGACATAGTAAACACACAATGTAGGTTAGTGTGTTAGTTACCTACTACTGTGTAACAAACTAACTCAAGACTGAAAACAATAAACATTGACTATCTCCCAGTTTCTCTGGGTCAGGAATCCAGGGATGGCTTTGCTTGGTGCCCCTACCTCAACGTCTGCAATAGGGCATGAGCTGCCGTTTCATCCGATGGCTCAAGTGAAGGAGTGTCTACTTCTAGATTGACTCACGTGGTTGTTGGCAGGATTGCATTTCTGGTGGGTTGTTGGACTGAGTTCCTTGGTGGCTACCGGCTAGAGGCCTTCCTCAATCCCTTGCCACTCGACCCCCTCCTTAGGGCAGCTCACAACTTGGCAGCTGGCTTCCATCAGAGCAAGCAAGAACGGGCATGCGAGATAAAATGGAATGCATGGTCCTTTTTGTGACCTAATCTCAAGAGTGATTTCCCACCACTTTTACTGGATTCTCTTCGTTAGAAGTGAGTCGGTAAGTGCAGCTCACACTCAGGGGGCTTACACCAGGGCATGAATCCTGGGGTGTGGAGGTCCCTGGGGGGCTGTCTTACAGGCTGCCTATCACAGTAACTGTTTATTAGTACATTTTTTACTCTGTAACCTTTTTTGACTTCTTGGAGCAGTTACTGTTCAGAAATGTTTAAGGTAGTTTCCCATCTGATTTGCTTTAGCTTCAACTCTTAAAAGAATATCATTTTAGACACCAATACTTAACATAAAATAGCTCCCTGATAGGTTTATAGCTGGGTTTTGTAGCAAAAGCTGTTAGCCACTGCACTTTTGAACCAAGAGCTCAGGAAACTGAACCTTTTTTACACTGCGAAGGTTCAGTACATTTCCTTTCATTACTAACTTCAGCAGGTGCAGTGTGAAGTTCCCATGTGTAGTCATAATCAACACCATAGAAAGAGGTATTTGAGGTTGATCTGAATTCAGAATTAAAGGACAGAAATGTTACTTAATTCAGAAAGCTACTTCGGATTTTTTTTTTTTGCACAACATAACAATAGTCTGTTTTACTTTATCACCTTTATATTTTTTGTTAAATTTTCTGCTTTACTTCACAGATAATATAAGTAGTTGCTATTCATTAACATGAGATGCTTGAAGTATAATGTATATCATTTCATCTTTTTACAAGGACTCTATGAAATAGGTACTATTATTACTCCCATTCTACAGATGTGGAAACTGAGGCTAGGGGGAGGCCAAGTAACCTGTCCCAGGCCACACAGCCAGAAAAGGCGGGTTTTAGGACTCAAACCTAGTTTTAGCCAACTCCAAAGCCCATGCCGTAATCATCTTATAGTGTGCAGTAACACACGTGAATTTTTTTGTATCTGTCACATCTTATTTAAACCCTAAGACATCTCTATGAAGAAAGTACTTTTATCCATAGGAAACTGAGCTTCAGATGAGCAACAACTCTGTTATTCTCTCAGCCGTTTATTTACATTAACGGATCTGTTGGAGAGCTTGTGGTCCATCAGTGGCAGCCCTGATGATGTTCTTGTGTTCCAGCAGAAGGCAGTGCCTGGGCACTGGGGCCAAACAGACCCAGATTTGATTCCCAGCCCCATCACTTCACTCACTCACTCACTCTCCCATTCATTCATTCATTCATTCATTCATTCTACAACTGTTTCTGAGGGCCTGCTATGTTCTGAGCACCCTGCTGGTGACAAGGCCAGCTGTGGGTCCCCAGGTGAGTCAGTCAACCTCCCCAGGTCCAGTAACCCCAGTTGCAAAAGGGGGGCAGTAATCCTACCCCACAGTCACCACAAGGCCAGTGTGAGGGGAGCGCAGCCCTCGGTGAGTGACAGATGCCATCCCTCCCATTACGGGCTCCCTGGCTGGCAGGGAGGACCTGACATTTTTTTATTGTGTGTGTTGTGTAAATATAACTAAACAGCGTAATAGATCCCTAGTAAACCACACGTCCTTGGGCACGACATTCACCCAGACCTCGTTTGCTTCATCTACAAAGTGAGCAGGTTGACCGGGTCATCTCGGTGAGGTCACTTCTGGCTCTTGGGTCACGGAGCACGGCCCGTTTACTCCTTGCTCCCCAACGTGTTCAATCAGACTTTTCTAAGTAGAAATTTGCTCAAGAAGAGAATTTCTTCTAGTGTGATTCTGGTTCTCTTCCACCCAGCTTCCCGGAGTTCCACCTGCGGGGGAGACAGCTTTTTTCGCCCATCCTGGGTTTTTGGCAGCAGCTTTTCCCCAAAAAGATGGATCATGAGAGAAAAACATAATCGTGAATATCCTTGCGAGAAGCCTTGGCGAAACCTAAGTCAAGGTGGAGGCTTAGACGGGATGTGTGTAGCCACTTACACAAAGAATAATTTGATAGAGAAATGACAGGAGGGGGAAAGTGGTGTCAGGCCCCCACACGGCAGCCTGCTGGGGGAAGGAACCTGACGGGGTGCCCCTTCAGGTTCCTCTGTAAGAGTCTGGAGCCCTCTCAGTAAAGGCGGCATTGCTGTGCTACCTTCAGGCGGAAAAAGGGGAGAAGACAGACCTCTCCTGCACATGCTGCTTCGTAATGGCCTTCATTCAACTCAGAATACCTTGTGTGTCCGAGAGGCATATCTTGGGGTGACATTCTGGTTTCCTCCACACCACACTCCTGCCTGATCCTGCCTTGGTCAGTAGGAGGCCTGTCTGCTGGTTTGTGGTGAGAGAAGAGGTAAATTTCAGCCACTTAACACTTGTGCCTGTAATTGGTCTTGGAAATTTAATTGATCGGAGAGGAACTTGTGTCAGAGACGGTTTCGCTGACCCTAGCGCCGACTCTGTCCATTTACTGTTTGAGGGTTTGCCAAAGATACAGCCTTGCAGAGCCAGAACACTTAGGTGAAACTTTTTTTTTTTAAAGTTTGTCCATTATTGGGGATTGTCCCAAAATCTCCTGATAATTATTTCTTTTTGATAGAGTGACAGTATATCCCAGTTGGTCCATCTGGTTCAAGCCTGTCAACCGGGAAAGTTACTAGTGGTACCGTCTTTCACTCTTCTAAGTTTGGGTGATAAAGTATATATGCAGTTAGTTATAAGCAACCTATTTATTTAGCATTTACCATTTGCCACATATTTTATGTACATCATTCCATTTTATCCTTCTTACAACCTCCTAAGATTAATACTATATTTGCCCATTTTATAGGTGGAGAAGGCTCGTCCCTTCACAAAACTAATCAGCACATAGAATCCCATGGCACCTGGGCGTCTGACTCTGGGCGCAGCTACAGAACCACGGCAGGAAGGGCCCTCACACCCAAGCCTTCCGTCTCTCCAAGGAGGAATCAAGGCTCAGAGCGGTGACGTTTTCTCCGGGGGGGCGGTCACCACACATTTACAGAACTAGAACTTGCTCGCGGGGCTCCTTCCTCCCAGCCCACGAGTTACACCGCTCATCTAGTTTCCTGTGGAATAATGTCCTCCCCATCCCAGCTCCATCCCCACAAAGAACCCAGGGCATGCAGATGAGGAGGACACCAGAGTCAACCAGCTAGAACCGGCAGAACTGTCCCCTGCGCCACCGATAGGGGGCTGCCGAGGAGCAGGGTATCCCGTCCCTCTTCAGGGAGGGGCGGAGGGAGCGTCGCCCAGAGAGCTGATCCCGGGCTGTTCAAACACCGGCCACCAGGGGGAGGTCACCTCACGTGTGTTCTGGGATGGAGCCTGGTAGTTGCCTTAGACTGTTCGAGGCATCAAAGACTGAACAGGCATTGTCAGAACGGAGAAGTCACTCCTTGTGCTGCCGAAGAAGCTTTTGTAACCATCAATGTGAGGTTGGAACTTTAAAGTGGAGAGACACCCCCCTCTGCTCAGTTCCCCATACAGAAAGCCAAAGCAGTGACAGCCACCCCCTGAGGGTACCCTCCTGCCGCTGGGCAATGGGACCCCCTTTGGTTAGAACAGGGAACACAGGGATGCTGAGCTCCCCCCAAAGATTGACCCTCCTCTTCCAGCTGTGCCTGGTACACGTTTGTGACATGCTTTGCCCCCCCTCCACATTTGTTGTACCGGCCTCTGACTCAAATTATCCACATAAAGAAATGTAAAGAGAGAACTCACTCAGGTGAAATAAACACTTCATTTCAGAGAGAAGAGGAATTTTCTGGGCTGGCTTCACCTATTAGGTGACTGCGTAGATTACTTCCAAAAGGCAAAGCTTGTGCTGGTGCATGGATTACCAGGCCAGTGTGGTGGGCTCCTGTCCTCTGACAAGTCCAGGACTACCTGCTGCTCGGGCCATGGAGGGACAGCTTTCTTCTGGGCTGGAGTCAGGATTCTGGGGAATTCAGGTAGATCTTGGCTGTGCTGAACCACCTTTGCGTCCTGAGCTGCAGATCTCAGATGGTGATGGAGACCCCTCAGGGCTGAGTCAGCAGTCTGTCAGCTCCTGAAAACAGACCTCTCATCAGAAAAACTCACTGGGTTACAAACAGTGCGTGGCCTGGCCTGAAGAGCCTTGCAGACATTTGGCATCAGCAGGGTTGGTTGGCATCTATAGCTCTCTTTCTAGAATAGCCGAATCCGAGATGTTTCTTTCAAATTCAACCACCTGTTTTACCCTGGCACACTTCCAGGGTGGTTTTCATTTTTAAAATCAGTTCTGGAATTTGTGTATTCCTTTGAAGTGAGACCCTAATGCAGTCTCTTATTCGTTTAATCCTGGACCCATATTGGGAAATACTGTAATGGATCATAACATACTTTGTAACATCCACACTCAGAGGATTTCAGTTATTTAGAGCATGTTCAGGGTAATGAATGACCTGGTCCTCAGCGCTAAGAGCCTGCCTGAGACTGTGGCACAGGTGAGGTGAATGAGGGTAGAGAGGTATTCGGGGCATGACTTCCTGCAGCGACTGGAAGGTAATTGTGCAGAGGACAGAGTCGAGTGTTAGGTGCTGCATTCGTGGCCTGGAATGAAGCAGTAACACTTGAGGGCCGTGTCTGAGATTCTGAGCAGCTTTATCTTATATTGTAAAAGGAGGGCTGGGTGGTCCTTTACCTTACTAGGATGCTGTGAGAATTAAGTACAGCAGGACAGTGTTTGTGATAGTATCTGAAGGCAGGGGATACCTGAAATGATTTGTTTCTTCTTTATCAAGAACTCTGTTTGAATGTCAATGAATATATGATTAGAGGTTTTATATTGAGTAACCATTTAATTTTTGTTTGTTTATTTCCTTTTCATTTATTATCTTGTCCTCCTTTGTTTTCTCTGCTAGATAGCACCAGGGCCACATTGGCAGGATCACCTACTTCCAGGTCTTCTTGTTGCTTGTTGCCTGTCTTATTTCTATGCCTCAGCCGAGAGTGAAAATGTGCTCCAGAGTATGCACATATTACCTGGGAGCGCTCACCCTTTATGGACAAATGCCTTACTTTGGAGCTGTGCGTATGATAAAGGCAGTAAGATGCAGTAGATAGGAGTGTGGACCTCAGAGCCAAGTCAGTCTGAAATCAAATCCCAGCTCTGCCAGCAGCTAGCTGTGTGACCTTGGGCAAGTAACTTAACTTCTCTGTGCTTCAGTCTCTTTGCAAAATGGCGTGATAGAAGTACGTACCTCAAGGGGTTGTGAAGATGTGAGCATAGACATAAAGGGCCAAAAATAATACCAGGCTTACAGTGAGTGTTTTGTACGTATTACCATATTATGTAATTTATTCTTCAAATGCAAAGATTACAGTGTCTGTATTGCTCGCTGCTGTTTATCCTGTGCCTAGGACAGTGCCTGCCACATAGTAGGCACTTCATGAGTATCGGTGTAGCAGTGGAAGTCAAACACTAACATGAAAATGAAACTATTGCTCTTTTCAGTTCATTATATATTAAGCCTTATTTTCCCAGGAGTAATTCTGGGCACTTCTAGAAATTGCATAAATTATTTTAGGCCAGTAGGCTCTGCAGCTCTAAAATTATTGCAGTGATTGTGCGAGTGTGCACACGCGCGCCTGTGTGCAATTAACAGACCGAGATGTTGCTGAGCGGCTAGAATGCCGGCGTGAGATGCATTACACCAGACGACTGGCGTGGCTTGTTATCACACGGCGTGCTTAGAAAATCATGTTTTAACGTGAATGAGCGTTGCTACAAAGTTGAAGACATAAAAAACCTAAACACTTAAAAAAAACTAGATAAGATAATGGATATAAAACCATAAACTTTATCTAAAGGATAAAATCATTATTGATGATAGTAAGAGATCCTAGGCTTCTCAGCACAATTTTAAAAAAGATCTTGTAATTGAAAAATAAACATCCTGTTTGCTGGTGAGGTTTTACCCTTCCCCCTTCCCTCCCCTCTTTTCTCTCTCTTCCCCTTCTCTCCTTCCTTCCTCTCTTTTTGTTCTTAGAATGCCTTTTAGGAGACACAGATCTTTTCAGAAATTCATTGTCATCTGCTAAGTCTGCACCTACTGGCCAGTCTCTAGCACCCTCCATAGAAGGTCGTTCTTTTGCGAAATCTTGTCCTAAGGGGGCAGAATCAACTTGTGATCTTATCTCTGAATGCTGCCCTGGTTTCCATTAGATTGTGCCAGGAAAGATGACCTTCCATAATGAAATGCATGCTGTCTGCTTAGCACTCAGTGGCCTGCTGTGCTTTTAATTAAATGAACCAATCTTTAAAAACTCCATTTTTATCCCCGAAGCAGCATATCACCCACAGTCTGTCCCCAGGTCAGTCCTTCCAGATGACTATCATAGGGCGGCACCAGTGGGGACTGAAGACTGGATCAAGGGGCTTTAGCGTGGTGTGATCTGGGCTCATAGTTCTTGGAGCCAGTTCTCTGTGCTTTTGGTCCAGGATTACTCACCCCTCATCCAGCCTTCTAGCCAGAGAACACAGCCGTTACAAGCTGACGTTAGCGGAAGTGACCCACCGTTGCCCTGTGTCCACACTGTGTTGGCGTAAGGGTATTTAATGGCACTGGGGAGAACTTTCTGAAGATCACAGCTCACAGTGATCTGAGTACCGACTCTGGGTTATTCTGTTTGTCTAGGTTGCTGTGTGCTTTAAAGAGTAACTCACTGTCAAGTTTATATTTGGTCATAAAAAGCATTTACTAAAAATTCCTCATCGTCTTCCCTCAACCTGTTTCTTAGAGACAACCTTGATAAGTTTTACTGTCCTCCTTCGTGCATGCTCTATGCAGGTCTGATGCCATTAGCATGTTGCCTGCAAGTTCCAAATCCTGCAGATTTGAAATAGCACCTAAATGGTCAAATGTCCTTGAATCAGGGCTCTTCTGTTTAATCTCTTTGTCCATTATCTGAACCATTTTCATAATATTTTAATAACCAGACCTTATGTTTTAGCGTTATTTAAAATTAAGAGGGCTGACGTTCCCCTGTTCTCATTTTCAGAATTTATTTTCCTGGCCAGTTTCCTTTGCTGTTCTCCTTCGAGAACTTTTAAGAACCACTCTGTCATGTTCAGAGTATCCCCCTGCAAAGAGCAAAAACAAAAACGCAACAACCAAACCTGTTGGTATTTTGAGTGAGATTGTTTTGGGTTTATAGTTACTTAGGGAGAATTGACATCTTTCAGTATTATGTTCCTATAATGTTGTTCTACTGATTTAAGTCGTCTCTCATGCCACCTGTACGGGTTTGACGTTTTCCATATATGTGTATTCTTTATATAGATCACCCATGTGTTTCTTTGGTTTATGCTTTAGATTTTTCAGTATAAATATTTTTATGTAAGCTTAGGAAGTGTATTCAAATATGAGATCTTGTCTTCTGTTATACTTAATTTTACTTCCATATAAGGGAAATTGTTGTTTTCTATGCATTAACTAAAAGCCTCTTACTGTTTCTAATAATGTTTCAGTTGATTCTCCTGCATCTTGGAGGTATTAAATCATATCACTGCCAATGGTGACGATTATGCCATTTTCTTCACAGCGCTTCTGTTTTATTCTCTTACCCACATGATTCTTTGACATCAAATTTTGGCAGCGGCAGGTGGCATCCTTGTCTGTCTTCCCAGCGTTTAAGGGAAATGTTCTAGTGTTCCACCGTTGACCTTAACCTTGGCGTGGTGTTATGGTACTTTAATTTACCTTCCGGTATCGTTGATGAATACTTTCCTGTTCTGGACCTGGTCACACACAGCAGACACATCCAGCTCTCTCTCACTGCTTTTTTTGTAGTCTCTTACCTAGCACGCAATTCTCCTTTTAAAGAAGCGACTTTGGCCTTTCGGCCAGAGCCACCATCTTCCAATAATTCACCAAGATGACCAGCACAGAAAAGAGGAGAGGCACCCGCTCCATGTTCTCTAGGCCACTTAGAAAACATGGAGCTGTCCCTTTGGCCACAAGCCTGCAGATCTACAAGAAAAGCGATCTTGTCGACATCAATGGAATGGGCACTGTTCACAGTGGAACATCCCCCAGAACTGGATGAGTGTACAGTGTTAACCTGGCATGCTGTTGACAGTGTTGTCAACAAACAAGTTCACGGCAAGATTCTTGCCAAGAGAACTAATGTACCTATTGAGCATAGTAAGCATGCTAAGAGCCGAGATAGCTTTCTGCAACACGTGATGGAAAATGGTCAGAAAAGGAAGGAAGCCAGAGAAAGTTACTCGGGTTCAATTGAAGCACCAGCCTGCTCCACCCAGAGAAACACACTTTGCAGAAACCAGTGGAAAGGAGCCGGAACTACTAGAACCCAGTCCCTGTGAGTTCATGGCATGATGGGTGTAAAAATAAAATAAAATGAAAGACTTCTGGACTAAAAAGCAAACAAAGAAAAAGAAGTGACTTCAAGCATTTTTTAAAAACTTTTAAAAATTAAAGTATAGTTATGTGCAGTGTTATGTGACAGGGGTACAACATAGTGGTTCACAGGTTTTAAAGGTTATCCTCCGGTTACAGTTATTATGAGATATTGGCTGCAGTCCCTGTGCTGTTCAGTATATCTTTGTGGCTTGTTTGTGTAGTTTATATGTAAGTTTGACCTCTTACTCCCCTAATCCCACCTGCCCCTGCCCCTCCCTCTCCCCACTGGTAACCATTAGGTTGTTGTATCTGTTACCTTTTGTTGTATTCTCCAGTTTGTTGTAATTTTTAGATTCCACATATAAGTGATATCATAACAGTATTTCTTTGTCTCTCTCTGTCTGACTGATTTCGCTGAGCATGATACCCTCCAGGTCCATCCACATTGTTGCAAATTGCAAAATTTCATTTTTATGGCTGAGTCGTATTCCATTGTATGTACATAGCACATCTTTCCAGAACATTTTCTTAGCCACACGTCTCCATCTGCACAGTCTCTACGCCGTCAGCGGAACCCCCTGTGTGGATGGAAATGTTCTGTGTCTGCCCACCCAGTGCACTAGCCCCTGAGCATCTGAGATGTGGTGGGCATGACTGTGAAGCTGAATTTTTAATTTTATTTCATCTTAATTAATTTAAATCATGACAAGCAATGGAGCCCTTAAAATGTGGCTAGTGCAACTGAAAAATTGAATTTTTAGTTTTGTGTGAGATTACTGTATTTTCATTGAAATAGCCGCATGTGGCGAGTGGCTCCAGACTCGAGCAGCCAGGGTTCCTCAGCCGTGTCCTGAAAGGCTAGGATGTGAGCGTTAGCAAGGCCCTAGCGGCTGCTCACTGTGCCCAGAGAGGTTGAGATCGGCCCCACACCACACAGCAAGTTCATGACTAAGCTGAAGTGAGAGGCCAGGCTCCTTGTTCTCATCTCAAGCTTTTCCTGCCATGCCTGGCCCTCCCCTTACTCCTTAATATCCACGTCCCTTCTTTAAATGACAACCAGAGTCGCGGTGTGTGCGGACCTATATGCCTTCAGGAAACACATCTTAGCCCCGCTGACTTCTCCGCTGAATGTGGGTGGACCCCAGGGCTGGTGCGGATGGAGAGGCTTCAGCTGCGTCATCTCGCTCTGCAGGGCAAAGGCTCTCCGCCATCAGGGCGGGTGCACGGGCCCCTGAGGCCATGTCCCACGGCTGCTTGTCTGGGTTCTCTGTGTGGCCTCTGCTGGTGGGATGAAAGCACCATTAGGCACTGTGCCTGGGCATCCTCAGGAGATACTAGTACTGAGCCCTATTAGTACAAATGTATTTTCTAGCCCATTCCCTAAAAGAGTGTAAATGCCCATGAGGTTGCCCTTTGCACCTGTGACTAAACTAAACCTTAAGAGAATTCAGCATCCAGTCAGGGAGTCGGGGAGGAGACAGAGGAAGGAGAGCCTTCCAAGGAGGCCCTTGGCCGGGCGCTCCGACGTAGAAGGAGGGCCTCCCAGTAACCAAGCAGCCACGGCGTTGCTCACAAGCCGCCTGGAATTCTCTCTGCCTCGGCTGGCCCCTTTCTCTCCCCTGGGGGGTCCTGGTCAGGGCCGCTGCTGGTGCCCTTCTTAGCTGTCCCTTCAGCCGGTCATTCAGGTGAAGCAGGAGTGACCCGCCCTGGACAGGAGGACCCTACCCTTGTATCTGAAGGTCAATGATCATGCTTAGAGGTTAAGAGCCCCAGATCACCTGGGTTTCAGCCCAGCCCTGTGGCTCCTTCCATGTGCCTGGGCCACTCACCACCTGCTCTGTACCTCAGTTTGCCCGCCTGGAAGATGGGGGCTCAGAATCACACCCCCTCCCCCTGCTCTGGTGAAGATTAAGAGTCTATAGGTGGAGGGTGTGCGGGGGGCCCGGCTCAGCTGTCCGCCTTCCACAAATGGTAATTCTTCTTCACCCGAGAGAGGTCACCTCTCTCCACTGTGAGGGCCAGTGACCTCCAGGTTCCGTCCACCTCTGCCCGTCAGTGAGAGCTCTCCGTGCGGGCAGATCTGAGGAGCGTTGCTGGGGTGTGCACAGATGGCTGCACCAGTGGCCCCAGAGTCCCCTTTCCCGGCGACATCATGTATACATCCTAGCTTGGCAGAGGGGCGGCTGGTGTATCTGACAGCAGAGTCCCAGGCCCCTGGGGCAGCTGGTCCAGCCCCATGACCCTGTCGGAGCTGTCAGGACGCCGGCTCACAGGCCAGTCCAGGCAGCATGTTGGTGATGCTTGCCTGGTGACCGGTGCTGGCGGGTACAGGTCTGAACCTGTTTGCCAGGTGAGAAGTCAGCGCCTCAGGTGGGAAGAGGATCCTCCTCCTGGGAGCCCGATCACACCTCCTTGTTTCTCTTTCGCAGCACCGGCTGCCACGGTGGCTCCGATGCCAGCACCCACCTGCACAGCCTGGCCCCCAGATGCTGGAGTTTGTGATGAATATACGGGTTATATACACTCATTGCAGAGTCAGTAACTTGCTAAAAGGTCAAACTCAGCTTGACCAGAACGCAGCATTACTAGGATTCTACTCCTCCTGCAGCTGGTGCTCCATTTCCCCCCTTGATCAGGGAAGAGTCTTAGAGTACTTTCTTAGAGCTTAAAAACTGGGGAATTTTGCCTCCCCCTCTGAAGACCCTCTTTTCTGGTCTCCCAGCACACTCAGAGAAGGCACATGGCCTTGGTGACTTTCTCCAGCCGTTTACTCAGCACCTGCTGTGTGTGGTCCCCATAGCAAGGGGGCCACACGGGTGTGCTTAAGTAAAAGCTTGTAGGTGATTTTTGTTTGTTTTTAATTGAAGCACAGTCAGTTTACAATGTTCATTTCTGGTGTACAGCATATGTGATTCAGTTTTTTATATATATATATGTATGTGGATATATATATATATATATCCCTTTTCATATTCTTTTCCATTATAGGCTATTACAAGGTATTGAGTATAGTTCCCTGTGTATAGTGTTTATCCTGTGCCAGGTGCCATTGCACCTGCTTAGAAAGGCAGATGTCATCCTCACACAAACCCTGTGAGGGAGATGCTGTTATTGCCCCATTTTATGGATGGAGTAACTGAGGTATGCTCATTGCTGCACAGCTAAGTTGGGGTTCGGGTTGGGGCAGGATTTGAACGCAGGCTGTCTTATCCCAGAGTCCTAGTTCTTAACCCCTACCTCCCACCCGCTACTGCCTCTCTGCTCCAGTCCCTCGCCTTAGTTCGATGCCAGCATCCCTGGGAGGTGCACCCTTGTTGCATGAAGACTCTGAGGCCTGGGGAGTTCACATGCAGGCGGTAGCCGGCCTGGGGTTCAGACGCCACACCCAAGGCTCTGACTCCAAATGCTGCTCCAGCCTGTTCCCCTGGTGGCATTGCCATCCTAGCCCCTGGATTCTGCCTCGCCCTGCACCTGTCAAGGGCAAGTAACTGACTTGAGGGGGCTCCAGGCTCCCCTAGGGTCACCTCCCCGTTCCTCTTCCGTGGAACATTCTCGTATTTCTTTTTTAGCTGTGTCTCTGACTACAAAATTGTTCTATCTTCCCACATGCATGTTGACTGGTTCTGTTTCCTCCAGCCTGTTTCCTCCGGACAGTTCACATCCTTTGCCTGTTCAGCTGCTGGACTGTTTATTTGAGGCAGGTCCACTGTCCGACTCAAGGGTCAGGACAGAAACTCTTCTCATCTCATCAATCTGTGTGGAACATCTTTACCCCTTTTCTGTCCTCAACAGTTCTGAAAATAATCACGTGCCCCTAATGTGGAGTAAGAGGATCAGAATGCAGACGTTGTTCATCCCCCAGCCTTCCAGCCTCACAATGAAACAGAAGTGTAACCTGGCAGTTTTTTCCCTACACATATTCTAGAAGCATGACTGTCTAGGGAAGTGGTCATCCAGGGCATAAGCCAGTCCTCTAGTCTGAACACTGGTTCCTTGAGGGCAGGGCTCTTCCTGGTTCACCCGCACCCTTTTTGGGACCTAGCATGAGGGGATCTGTGATACATGTCTGTCACATGTATTTGATGGGAAGCCCCAGGAATACAGAACTTCCACAAAAAGAACGTCCATGGCGGTTTTCTTGACATTTTCTCCAATGGTGTATTTACTAGACCTATTTCCTACTCTGAAAACCATGCATATCTTTTCTCCACGTCCCAGTTGGCTCCGCAGCCAGAGGACCCCTCAGCCGACCGTCAAACTCACTGAGGCCCGGGTCCTCCATCTCTGGGAAGCTCTGTGTCCTCGCCTCTAAAACCCAGATGGTTATTCCAACTCCGGCAGCTCCGTCCCTGCCTAAGAGGGAGGCCGTCTGGACTCGTGCGTGAGAACACTTCACCTTCTTAGTAGGAGCACAGGAGGGTGGAAACACTGGCTCGCCCAGCATCCCTTCATAACTTCCGTAAGAGGAGGCTTGTGCTTCTGGGTGGCACCTCAGCCAAATCTTACTCCTAACAATTGAGTTATTTTACAATTGATGATGATGCATCTGGGGCCAGCCAAGCAAGGAGGGGCTTTGCATGTGGTAAAAATAGGTTGTGCCTTTGTTGCCAGAGAATAATAGGTTCTTTCTTGTCTCGAGCAGGAAAGAATTCAAGAGCGAGGTACAGTCAAGTGAAAGCAAGCTTAGAGAGATACACGCTCCATAGACAGAGTGGGGGCCATCTCACTCAGGAAGGAAAGCGACTGAGGAGGCACTCACTCCAGAGGCAGGATGCGGGCCATCTCAAAAGGCGAGAGGGAGAGAGGCCGAGCGGTGTGGGGTGTTTAAAGCAAAAGCAGATACAGCCTCCATAGGCAGAGTGCGGGCCGTCTCAGAAGTCAAGAGAGTGACTGTGAGGTGCAGAGCTGTTCGTTTTTATGGGCTCGGTAATTCCACATGCTAACGAGTGGGACGATTATTCCAACTATGTTGGGGAAGGGGGAGGATTTCCAGGAAATGGCCACCTCCCCCGCCTACTTTTTGACCTTTTCTGGTCAGCCTAGGAACTGTCTTGGTGCCCGTGGGTGTACCGTGAGGCTCAAGGTCCACTGGAAGTCAGACCTTCTGCCACCTCGGCTCTAACCAGTGTGTCCTGTCCTCCATGGCTGTGCCATTCCTTCAGTGCTCGTGCCCTGCCCCCCTCCCTCCATCTCACCTTGGCCAACGGTTGGTTATAGGCACTCTATTAGCACTTGGTTGTTGGGCTAATTAGCATTATGTCGAAACCCAGGAAATTGCTCATATTTGAGCATCTTTGACCTAAAAATATTGGTGCTTTACTGTTAGGTGTCCCTCCATGATCAGGTTTCTTGTATGAAACCGTTTCATAGTGAACTTCTCCAAACTAAAGTAGGATTGAAGTCATCATCTGAAGTCCCAGTCTATGTAAACTTGGGTTAAATTTTACTGAAATGTAAGTGATGGAAGATTTAGCTCATTACAGAGGGAGGGCCAACCCACGTGTATTTGCAGTCACATCCAGCATTGGTGCAGTACTGAGCTCATGGGTCTTCTGTGTAGCGAAGCCCTCGTGGCTGCTCAGAGCCCAGAGCGGGTCCATCTTCATGCTTCCATATGCGCTTAAAAGGAATAGCACCCCAGTCCCTTCCCACATCCTCCTGTTGCTCCAGTTAAGTCAGGCCATTGAGGTTTTCCTGTGATTGTAGATTGATGTCTCCCAGTAAGCCCTAGGGTACATGGAAATCATATAGGAAAATCTGGTCAAGGACAAGATGGCCTGAGCCAAGAAATGTTTCTTCTTGGAATCAGGAAACACAAGTCACAGACAATTAGGTTCTGTTCACTTTTTAAGACCACACAAATCAACACGGGTCCTTGATAAATGGCTGTACCCGTGTAGACTGTGAGCCCTGCTGTAGAGCAATGATAGGCACCTAGATGGTCCCAGAAAGGTGGCTCGGATGGAAAAGGAGATCAGGGATTCGGTGGGTGTGCATGGGAACAAACCATCCCATTGTGTTGATGTGTTGTCTAATCCTGGTGCTGGGAAAACAGGATTTACCCCTCCCCCTCCCACTTGAACTTTAATCACCTCCCGACTCTGGTGTTGTATTCAGAGAGCAGCAGCCTAAATACTGATCCTTGGGTTTTATCAAATCTTTTTTTAGCCAGTCAATCAGGGGGCAGCGCCAGCCGGGTGTGGCCCTGTGCTTGGGTGCTATCACCCTGAAATAAGGAAGGCAGTTTTATTTGGGGAGGGGGCCTGAGTCCAGCAGGAGAGCTACCTGCAGATGGGGCCAGAGGGGGTGTCCCTGACCGGTCCTGACGCCCAGGTGCCCTGCGAGTCTGGGAGCTACCCCTGCCCCACCAGTGGCCCCCAAGAGCAGAACTTAACTCCAGAATGAAGGTTCAAACATTGGGGTGAATGGGGGTTATTTTCTCAGGTTTTCTGGCTCCCCATCATTTTTTTCGTCTCTCTAAAAAGGAAGACTTGGTCAAGATGGTGGGCCTGGAAAGTCTGACAGGGTGCGAGGGGGTGGGAGTGCTTCCCCATCCCATGCAACGACATTTTTACAGCTCAAATCCTGGCCACGCTTCCGTTTGCTATGTAACCATGCATGTTGCAGCGGGGACAGGGGTGAGGGAAGGAGGGGTAATGGGGGTCAGATTAGATGGTGGCTGTTTCTGCCAACTCACATAAACTGCTGGCCAGTTGGATATTTGCCTGCTAATCAAAAAATCCAATTTGTGGGGATCTGGACCCCTTTAGGTAGATCAATTAATTGAATTGGAATTTAGTGGCATTTATTTATTTATCTATCTATTTTCAGTTAACTGAAATTTTTTTTCCTTTTCAGTTTTATTAGGTAGAATTATTACAGCTCAGCTGCATACATACATTCTATTGCATGTAACCACAGACATACAGTACACTGCGCATTTCCTTTTAGTTTACATGTATGTTACTGACCATTGCTTCTAAGAACAAATTAGATCTTTAGCTTTTTAAACTTTTCAGTGCTTTCAAATGACTTAAGCTGTTTGGTCTCGAAGTCATTGTGTTTGAAGCCCAGCTTCAGTTTCCGTCCCTTGGCTCATACCCTCCAGGGGTTCCCTGGTGCGGAGCCCCTCAGCACCCCTCCAGCGGCTGGCCTGCCCCTCCTCGGGCTCCTGGTCTGCACCGCAGGGCTCTGTGCCTGCTCTTCCCTTTGCCCAGAAAGCTAGATCTGGCTTCCTCACCCTCTTTGGGTCTTGGCTCAAATGTCACCTTCTCAGGGGGCAGGACCCTGGCCATCCTATTTCAACTGCACCCTGTCCCCTGGACCTTCTGTCCCTGACTTTGTCCCCACAAGACCCGCAGTTGGTCTCACTATTTATTGTCTGTCTCTTCCTACCCAAGTCTGAACTGCATGCGGGCGGGTTTTTTCTCCTTTTGTTCACACTGTATCTACGTTCCCAGGTCCGAGGGCTGTGCCCGGTACACAGTAGGGGCTAAATCAGTACCTACCAAACGAGGGAACAGATCCCTCCTGACAGGTCTCCAGTGGCGCAGCGTCCTGGAGGTGGGCGCGGGACTCGGCTCTCTCTTGATTCTCTGCTCTTCGTAAGGAGAAAGCGTGTGTGTCCTGGTTTCTTCTGAACACCGCACAGGTATCACCTTGGACATGCCTTATAAGGGTGCAGCTTGATGGGTTTTTACTAAATGAACAAATCTTTATTGCCCCCAGATCACAACAGAGAATAGTATTGTGCCCAGAAATTTCTAGCCCAACCAAATCCAATCATTGTGATCACTTTATGATACAGCTGTCATTGGCCAGATGATCTTTACGTTTTTAGCAAGGACACGGTTTTACTTCTCCAGGAGATCCCTAGCTTCTCAAGTGCAGGAGACGTGTCTTCTAGTCCTTTTGTAACCTTCCTCTGCAGCCTCGCCCAGGAACAGATCAGCCATAGGAGGAAGCGTTGGCTAATAATCCCAGTGGCCTGGAATATTGCAGCCCCGTAGGGTACTAGGTGAGGAGCAGGTGCTGGATGAGGGGGAGATTTGTTAACATGAAAAAAATGTGTGTCGGGATAATGCAGAGATAAGACTCCACCGAAGAGATGCAATTTAGAAAGGGAATTCAGAACAATTTTCCTTCCGTTTCCAGTTCTCATTCTGATTTAGAGGAGTCCTGAGATTGGTATCCCGTGAGGCACGCTCACCAGACAGCCATTCAGTCATTCACCTGTTCATCCAGCCGACATTTACTGAATGCTTCTGGCGGTATCCTTAGCCCCGGGGGAACCAGAACCTTGCCTTTGCCGTCAGGGGAGGTGCATTTTCACAGCAGAGACAGATGATGTGTTTAAATGTCTTGGTGATAGTTTATGATTAGCGCCCCGAGTGAGGCACCTGAGGAGCCGTGAGGAAGGAGAACAGGAGAGATTTAATGGGAGCCCAGAAGGTTCTCTGAGGAGGTGACATATAAACTGAGATCTCAGGGCTGTTGAGAGCCTGGTAAGATCAGATAGGGGGTGGCTGGTGCAGAGGCCTCAGAAAAACGAGCGTGGGGTATTCATGCAGGAAGCCGGTATGAGTGGGCAGTAAGAAACAAAGGGAAGATGGGTAAGCATTGAAAGGTGTTCTCCAGACTTAGGTCTTAGTCGGGGTTCTGCAGAGAAACAGAACTGAGAGGAGGGATGTACAACTACATCTACAGGTCGACCTCAGACACAGCGTGGGTCCCAGACCACAGCTATAAAGCCAGTGATCGCAATAAAGCAAGCCACACGAATTTCTGGGTTTCCCAGAGCACATAAAAGTTATGGTCACGCTATACTGTAGCCTATTAAGTGTACAATAGCATTATGGCTACAAATAGGTTGGACATAACTTAATTAAAAAGTAGTTTATTCCAAAAAAATGCTAACCAGCATCTGAGCCTTCAGTGCGTCTTATAGTAACATCAAATTTCACTCATCACAGATCACCGTAACAAGTGTCATAGTAATGAGAAAGTCGGAAATGTTTCAAGAATTACCAACAGGTGGTGCAGAGACACAAAATGAGCAAATGCTGTTGGAAAAATGGCACCCATAGACCGGCCCGAGGCAGGGTTGCCACAAGCCTTCGATTTATTAAAAACGCAATAAAACGAGGTATTCCTGTGCTTGTGTGTCTGTATGTGTCCATCTGTGTACACAAGCAAAACGGAGTTCTGTATTCACAGACACAGATATAAAGAGCTCTGCCCAGATGTCAGTTCCTCAGAGAGCTTCCTTGAATCTCTAGCTAGAGCAGCGCACCGTCCCTGCCCCTTCCCATCTGTCCTCACAGTTGTCTTCAAACGAGCATGTAAAACTTTAAAACACTGCCCTTTCAGCGTACGAAGCTGGTATCCACTGAATGCATATCAAAGTGTGACCCTCAGATAACAGATACAGCTTGCTTTTTATTTTATTTTATTGAGTTATAGTCAGTTTACAATGTTGTGTTAATTACCAGTGTAGAGCACAATTTTTCAGTTATATATATTCATACATATTCATTGTCACATTCTTTTTCACCGTGAGCTCCCACAAGATCTTGTATGTATTTCCCTATGCTGTACAGTATAATCTTGTTTATCTATTCTATATACACCTGTCAGAGATACTTCTTGCTTTTAGTTCCTAATGTCACACATTTGTATGGGGCTGTAGGGGCTAGTAGTAAGTGTGCATTTAGTTTTGTCATTTGGATTCAGGATACTCTGATGAATCCTCTCGTGAAAGTCAGACTTAGAAAACGTACAGATTCCTTTTCGAAAAGACTTTGTCCCCCAGGCAAGCAGGTACTTGATTCTGCAATGGTTTGAAGGAGCTTGACCTGTGAGCATTTTTTAAAAATTTGTAAGCACATGAGCCAAAGTTAAAAACAACTTATGATCTCTTCGGGATTTATCTCCTTTGGACTGATGTCCTCCGCACCCTTTGCAATTTTCCCCTGGCCTG
This sequence comes from Vicugna pacos, assembly GCF_048564905.1. NCBI lineage: Eukaryota > Metazoa > Chordata > Mammalia > Artiodactyla > Camelidae > Vicugna > Vicugna pacos. The sequence continues at coordinate 115,320,458 of NC_132987.1, read as the reverse complement.
TCCCTCATTACACTGTCTCACCTAGCAATTTGATGAAAATCTTAATTGGTGTCAATATCAACAGGATGATCTTTCGTAGGGGAATGTAATTTTCCACTGCAGTCAGCGATGACAGAAGAGGAGGTCAGTAAAAGAAAACCTTTTGCAAGAAGGCTGTATTTGCGGAGTTTTTCACAAGAACACACTGTAATTATGAAGTTTTATTTTTACCAAATACAATTTTTTTTTTAACCATAGTAACGTCTGTTGTCTTAGATTTGGTAGAAACACTAGGAAAGAGAAATACTCTGAAGGCTTGTTTTGCACCATCATTTTGCCATGAGATTGTTGGGTGCTACCTGAGTCTCTGACTTCCCCTTTGGATTGCTAATGTCTTCTGAGGGCCAGGGCGGGGTACGAATAGTCATTGAAATGAGGTGTGACTTCTCCATGTCTGGAATACGGGCAAGAGTTAACCTAAAAATATTGTTGCCTGGTGGCAGGTGGCAGGCTGGGCTCTTGGAGGGCTCTTGCCAGCTGTCTCTGGTCAGCCCCGTCCTCAGACTCCACACAGGAGCTGGAGACGCAGGACCCTGGAGCAGGAAGCTCAAAGGAAAGCTGTCCTGTGGTAACTGGGAGTAAACAGCTGGCTCTGGGTTAGACTCCTTAATCTGTTTAGCTTGGTGCGCATGTGTGTGTGTGTGTCTGTCTGTGTGTGTGTAGAGTTTGATTTTTAATGGTCAGCCTTCAGGAGTCCGCGGTGGCTGATCTGGTCACAAGATCTCCAAAAATTGGGGTTAAGTTTATCAACCTACAGAGATTTAAAACAACATAGAGGCACTTTGTATTAGTTTTCCACGGCTGCCGTATCAGAGTTCCATAGACTGGGCAGCTTACACGTCACAGCTTATTTTCTTACAGTTCCGGAGGCTCTAAGTCCAAGAGCGAGATGTTGGCAGGCTTGGTTTCTCCCGAGGCCTCGCTCCGTGGCTTGTAGACGGCTGCTTCTTGCCGGGCCGTCCCTCTGTGCGTGTCTGTACCCTAATTCCCTCTGCTTACAAGGACATCAATCAGATCGGATTAGAGCCTGCTCCAAGGACCTCACTGTACCGTATCACCTCTTTAAAGGCCCTGTCTCCAAATACAGTCACATTCTGAGGTCTAGGGGTTTCGGGCTTCAACGTACGAATTTGGGGGTGGGTCACAGGTCAGCCCATAACACTATTGGTGTAATCTTAGCCCTCCAGCTGAAACAGAGTAGAATGGTGGTTATCACGGGTTGTGGGGGTGGGGAAGATGGGGAGATGTTGGTCAAATGGTACACACTTCCAGTTTTAAGGTGAATGTAAGTTCTAGAGACCTAATGTACAGCATGGTGAGTACAGCTGATAATCCTGAGCTGTATACTTGAGATTGGCTAAGACAGCAGATCTTAAGTGTTCTCACCACACACATGGAAAAAAGGGGTAACGTGTGAAGTGATGGATGTATGAATTAGCTTGATCGTCATAGTCATTTCACACTGTGTGTATGTCAATCCATCATGTTGTGCTCCTTAAATATATACAACTTCTGCTGTCGATTAGACCTCAGTAAAGCTGGGAGGAAGCATCTGCAGGAATTTATTAGCACTGTGGTTCCCAAAACGAGCAACAGGTGTTCTCCCTTTGATGCTCTAAAATGGCAGCCACCCGGCTCCTTTCCATGAGCCTCACATCCAGCCCAGGTGCAAGGTCTTCGGGTGTCTCATCAGAAGATGCTCTGAGTTCACCTGCCCTCCAGCTCCTACTCCCTCATCTAACCCAGTATCGTCGATTCCCTGGATTATTGCAGTGGCCTCCGAATCCTCGCCGCCACCTTTGCCCCCTGCTGGAACTCTGGCTCTCCACACAGCAGCCAGTGGTGTTTTTAAAACAGAAGTCCAATCTGGTCACTCTCTTCGGTCAGAATTCTCCAGCTGCATCCCAGCACAGGCAGCACAAGCTCCAGAATGCTTTCCTGGGCCCGTGAAGTTGTCCATGAACTGGCCCCCATCTTCCTCCCCCCCTAGTCTCCACTAGGGTCACGCCCTTCTTGTGACTTCTCCAGAGTGCCAAGTACCATCCCTCCCCCAAAGGTCTGGAACCCTGGAAGATTCTTCACAATCGACACATGAGGCTTACTCCCTGTCTTCCAGGTCTCTGCCCAGATGTTGCCTCCTCCAGGATCTTCCTTGAGCCCCTGGCTAAACTGATGCACTGTCCCCCACCTCCTTCCCATCTGTCCTCACAGTCGTCTTCAGACCCCTTGTCACTCCCAGACATCCGGGTACGTAACTGCTTATTTCCTGTCTATGCTGGAATGGGAGCTTCCTGAAGGCTTCCGTACTCCTGACCACTCGTTCCCAGCACCTAGAACAGTGTCTGCTTGTAAATAGGCAGGAGTCGTAACTGAAAATCTGGGGCTTACGGGTCAAAGGCTGAGGAGGCGGAGCACCTTCGCCAGTGAGCACAGACCCCCTCCCCTAGTCCTAAGAGGTCACAGGGCGAGACCTGCACTGTGCCCGGTCCCACCCAGAGCTCGCCGCGCTTGGGACCATTCCTTGAGAAATCACCTGCAGGACTAATGACTCACCCAGCTTGCAGGAGAGCAACCCTGTTGGCATTTTGATAACAAAGTCAGAGCTGGGAGGTCACGGGCAGTTTGGCCTCTAGTTCTCGGACCTTAAGGGAGTGATGCCCGCTCTGCAGGAAGAAAGCAGAGCCCCGGGAGCTGCCCTGCCCGCTGTCTTGCTCAGCCGACATGCAGACCACTGACCCATCTTCCTCACTTATTTTTTTTTTCCATAAATACTCTACTGAAACTGTCATGTGAGGTATCCTAACTGTGTTTAATATTTTTTTAGGTTCTGTAAGCAATAGAGACTTTTCATTCTCAGGGATTTTTGTCACATATAATGGGACTGCCAGCTGGGAATGGCCCCTCCTTTCCTCTGGGGCTCTTGACTTCCGTGATCAGAATTTCGCAAACGGTGCGAGGAGAGGTGGGGGCTTGCGGGGGGCGGAATTTCCCTTCCTCTTTTCTCCTGTTTGAGAAAACTTTTCAAGTAAGAGGAAAGACAGGGTATGAATAATACTTTCTCAGATTGAAAAGATCTTTTAAAAAATTTTTTTGTTTTGTTTTGAGGGGAGCTAAATTAGGTTGACTGATTGATGGAGGTGCTGGGGATTGAGCCCAGGACCCGGTGCCTGCTAAGCATGCGCTCTACCACTGGGTTATACCCTCCCCTCCTGAAAAGACCTTTAAGGGGCGAGCTCAACTTATTTTCTGACTTCCAGAGATACTTAATTTTGCTTTGTTCCGTTTTTTAAGAAGCCTTTACTCCTCCCTTCCTTGCTCTGCCCAGTCCTGGAGCTGTCTGAGCAGAGACAGTCAGGACCCTAGAAATAGTGTCTTAAGTTGACTGGGACGCAGGACTAAGCATCTTTCCATCCTGAGACTCTGACAGAATTGCAAGGGAGGCCCAAACACTGGCAACTTAAACCCTCCAGCTGGAACACGTGTCCAGTTGCTCTTTCCCACAGAGACGAAGACATCTCCGGGGCGACCCTGAGCCTGTCCCCACAAGGGCCTAGAACTCAGGACTCACTGCTCAGTACGTCTGTTTGGCAGGGGGGGTTCTTCTCTGAGTGCTTGTTTAAAAGCCATATTTGAAGTTTTGGCCTAAAACTCCGCTCCCTCCTCCCTACCTGTCCTTTTCACAAACACCCCTGTGTCCCATACTTCTCTCTGCTTTCCCTTGACTTACAAGGAGCTTCTGCACCTGTGAATGTGCATGTGACACATGTGAGTGGTGGGAAGCTCTCAGGTCTCAGGCTTCAGACTCAAAGGGCCTGGGCTTGGGGTCCCTGCTCTGTGCAGCCTCAGATTAATTGCCTTTCGACTCTATGAGAATAAAGCGGGGCAAATACTGCACACCTCTTAGGATCACAGTGAGGCTCCCACCAAGGTGAGTGGCCTTGGAGAAGCTCCCAGAACCCTGCAGGGCAGTGGGAGGTGAGAGGCACCGCCGGCACCTCACCGCCCCACCTTGGTTCTCATGACCGCAGCCCCCACCCGCTGTTGCAAGCACCGTCTCTCCAGCTGCTCCGAGTTGCAGCACATAATTCCTGCAGCCCCGAAGGACGTGACTGGATAATAGCCCGTCAAGTGAGCTGCAGTGATATTTGAACACGAGCCCCGATCTGATTATTCTTCAGTCACTCAACCCCAGGCAAGAATGGATTCATACTTTCCACTGCCGCCTGCGCCAGCCGGTTTCCATATCAGCCAGAGCCTCAAGAAGATGGAAGGACACGCTGTCATTCTTTCCATCCACGCTGACCCTGCTTGCTTCAGGGTGAATGCCAGCACGTTCGGGAGAGGAAGTCGCAACTGCTGACCGGGCCGTGCAGACCGGCCCCGTTTCCAACACACTTGAAGATAGATAAGCAGGCTCTTGTGGTTCTGAAGCTGGACTTGCCTTACCTGTGAAAGCAAAACAAACAGGGCCTTCTCCTTCCTCCTTGGGAATTCTTGGTCAGGTTCTCTTATTTTGAGCTGTCGGTGTAACGGCAGTGCAGACGCTTTGGGTCTGGAAGTAGTGCCGTGTGACTTTCTCCCTGGTGTTCCCTGATGCTTGGTGTTAGTTGTAAAAGTCAGCTTGATAACAGATTCCTTATGGATTCTTCCCAAGAGCCCCGGGAGACAGATTGGTGGTGGTTACTTCTACTTTACAGAGTCGAAAGGCAATTTAAAAGATAAAAGCAAGAATTCTGCTCAGGGTCATCCCTGCAAATCAGTGGTCCTAGTGGAATCAGAGCTCATGGCCCCCGACCTGCCAACCCCCCACCTCCCTCCTTGGAGCTCAGGGACGTTCGTGGCTGACATTCTTTTCAGTTTTAGTAAATTCATTCAAGAGAAATGAGAGACCAGATCTATTTTAGGACCCCTGACTAATTTCATCTTACTCTGTTTTCTGTAAAGCAAAGAGCTATTCATCAGCAAGTGTAAGCAATGTCTGAGTAACGCAGCTACACTGTGCTGGGTTTGGGGTCACGGTCATTGAACTGGTCATGAGCGCTGATTAGATACATGCATTGAGTCATACAGTGTACGTGCTGGGAGGGACTTAGTAATCATGTAATCCAGCAGCTCCCAAATCTGGCTGTTTACCAGAATCACTTAGAGAGCTGATTCCACATGCAGACGCCCCAGAACTTCCCCAGTCCCAGCACCAGCAACCTGGCCTCTGTCTTTAGTGCTAAATTTCTAACAAGCTCCTCAAGTGATTCCTATACACCCAGCCTAAAAATCTCTAAATTTGAGGTTTAGAGAGACATTTGAGAATCACATTTTCTTATTTGCTGTTTTTTTTGGGGGGGGATTGGGGTTGTGTGTGTAGGGGGGTTTGGTTGCCTGCCTACTGTTTTTATTGCTCTTCAGGTGGAGAACCTGGGGCCCAAAGGCTAGGTGCCCCTTGCCTGGGGTCACACGACTAGTCAAGTGTTACAGTTGGGACTGGAAACCCAGTTCTACTCTGTGCATTAGTGTGAATGCAGCCCGACGGCGTGGCCAGCTGCGGCTGGTGGCCAAGGCGCTGTCAGCAGAGCCACACACAGCCCACTCCTGGGAACGTGTTGTAATGTGTCCCAGGCTCCTGTAAAGTCACTCTGGCCAGCATGCAACTCTCGGAGGACCCACTGGGTTCAGGAGATTCTTGGCTAACCCTCAGGAAGCATTATTTCTGTCTAGAAAGACTTTGCCCTCTCTGGGCAAGCCCACCACCCCGGGGCCCAAATGGGACCCACCAGGATTGGAGCAGGTGCCAGGGCTTGGCCCTAGAATAGGGCTGGTCGCTCCAGTCTACCTGCTGCCCTGTGACAGCAACCTGCCTGGCAGTCCTGCTGTTACACAACCAGTTCAGTTGTCATAGACAGTGAACTTCACTTGTCAGTGGCTTCAATTAAATGGCCCATTTTAATTTATTAAACATTGTTATTCTTCCAGTTTTGTTGAGATCTAAGTGACATACAGCACTGTGCAAGTTTAAGGTGTACAGCATAATGATTTGACTTTAGTGCACATGCATCATACAGATACAAAAGAGAAGAAAAAGAAAAGGTTTTTCCTGGTGATGAGAACTCTTAGGATTTACTCTTAGTAACTTTCATATGTAACACACAGCAGTAATAATTGTATCATTTATGTCGTACATTACATCGCTAGTACTTTAAATGGCCTCAAAAATGATTGTCCAGTAGCTTCAGATGGGGCACTGGCTATCTTATTACTTATTGGACCTAATAGATGATAAGAATGGGTAGTTGGGTCTGTCTCAGATTTCCAGGGGGTCTGGCTAATTGCTACTCACAGCAGAAGACCTACTAACCTGTGATGTAACACATTCCTTAATTTCCTCTTGCAAGATAATGCTGTTGTCCCTCCTGTTCCTGGACTTTCTCAATCTAATGTTGTGACTTATTTCCAGATCAAATATATAGAAATTTCTTTTTCAGACTGTACCCATCCTGGATACTCATGTAACATGGAGTCCAGTATGATGTCCTCATTTAGTTACCTAAATTATGTATATTTGGGGGTGGGGATCATGAGGTAAGTAGTCAGAGATGCAGGGTCAAGGACAATGTAACATCTCCTGTTTCCACCCGGCTAGCCACCTTCCTAGGGGACCTTCCCCTCGGATACTTGCAGGCATTTCAAGCTCTGTGGTTCCAAACCCTAGCCATTGTCTTTATTCCTGCACTTGCCATCTGTCTTTTGCCCCATCCCATCCAGGGGAAAGGCTGTCACCACCTTCTCTTTCAACCTCACTTATTCAGCTACAGCTTTGTAGATTTCACATCTGTTTCCACTTTCCCATCCTCACTGTCACTGCCTCAGTTCACTCAGAATGCCTCTTACCTGGGTTTCTGAAACAGCCTCTGACCTTGCCTTCCTATTCTGCTCTGGTGACTTCTGGTCTACCTCTTGTCTGCTCCCTGAATGATCTTTCTGAAGACCTATGCAATCACCTCCCTATGCTGCTTTTAACAACTCTTCCACACTTACTGGTTGTCTTTAAAGTTCAAAATCCTTACTTTGCAAATAAGGCCTTTCATTTGCTCCTGCTTAGGACCCTGCCCTGTCCCTGCCATCCCGCAGCATAGCTCATCAAAGCCAGGGTGCAGAACCACTTGGGGTCCCCAGAACGCAGTGTGCTGTGTGATGGAATCTGGTATTGGCTCCGCCCAGGATGCCTCACCCACTTACGCATCGCGCAGACCCTTTCCAGTCCTTCCGATAGCCTTAATTATTTTAAAATAGACAATGTTTTAGAAGAGTTTTATGTTCACAGCAAAATTGAGCAGAAGGTACAGAGGTTTCCCTTGTACCGCACCTCCACACGTGCACCCCGTTATCAGCATCCCCCACCAGAGCGATCGATGCATTTCTTACAATGGATGAACCTACCCTGACACATCATGATCACCCACCGTCCATAGTTCACATTAGGATTTCTTCTTGATATTGTTCGTTCTCTGGGTTTGGACAAATGGATAATGACGTACCCACCATGACAGTATCATCCAGAGTGGTTCCGCTGCCCCCAAAATCCCCTGTGCTCTGCCTGCTCCTCCCAAATAGCCTTTCAGCGGAGGTTGACTCCTTCCAACTAACCTCTGATCTTTTCAAATGAAGAAACAAAGGAACTGTCTCAGTATGGCCAGCTCCCAGCACAGTTGCTTGTCATGTTGTATGTTATTAATAAGTGTTTGATGAATGAATGAATGAGTTAGCTAGTCACTTAAAAACCAAGACACAGAATTGCCCCAAAGGGGAAAGCATGATTCGTGAAGTATCTCTGGGTCTTCTCTTGCCCGCTCGTGTGTATTATTAAATTCATCTGACTGCAGGAGATTTCCTGCCAAGCAGCAATTAGACCCCCTGGAAATCTGCCCGGTTTCAACTTTAAAACATTCACATGCATTTACCAAGATGTGCAGCCTTCTCCGGTGCTCCTGCACTAATCTCAACCTGCTGTAATTTGTTTCTTCTAAAGCCTATGCTTGCTGGCTGGTTTTGGTTTTGGTTTGGTTTGGTTTTTTTAATAAAATGCATCATTTTTCCTTAAAAAGGAAGGCTGAGTTTCAGAGCACACAAGACAATCATAGACTGAACAAAGTACAAAGAGAGCTCCGTGGACCCTGGAAGCCCCACCAGCCGCCCACCCGCCGCTCCCTTGTTCCGAGTTGGATGGCGTCCCACGGGCTCTCTTCTTGTCACAGGCTCGTCTGGAAGGCAGCCAGAGCCCTGCCCTTGAAGAGGCCCCAGTTCTTGTTGCTGGAAAGAACAGGTCAGGGAGAGGGCACGTCTCGAGGCTGGGGGGTGCAGGTGTGAGCCCGTGGAGCTCCTGGCTCTCAGAGAGGATGCAGGGAAACAGGGGAAGCTGGGGGGCCACGTATAGAATCGTGGAGTTTCATCTTCGGGCGGTTCCTAGGGACCATCTACATCGCTGAGCTCTTGGACACGAATCAAAACCTCCCTCAAGCTCTTCTGCATGTTGCCTTCCCTCCCCTCCAGCCGTCACATCTGGGGTGCATTGTTTTGGAAACTTGGGGAGGGCCCTGGCTTATTCACCCACTCACTCAGAGAAACACAGACTTAATGATCCCAGGCGGCGTGATGGGTGGAACCCCAGGGCTGGTGCTGCACAGGCCTGGGGGCGCCTACTCCACTTCTTTGAATTTGTTTCCCCATCAGTAAAACAACTCAGGAAGTGGTCCCGAGGATCAGTGAGATGGTGAGTTTGAGGGTCACATAGTGGCTGGGGGCTCATCCACTCTTCTGGGTTTCAGTTGGTGATTTTTGTGCACGTCCTTGGTCAGTGGAATTATGCTTCAGAAGTCCTGATTCCTGCTCGATGCTGAAGGCCCTTGAGAAGACACTTTTACGTCACATCTTCCTCTCTCACCTCCAGGAGTAGTGTCTTCAGACTCCAGATGTGACTTTACTGAAGAGCGGTTCACCTGGAGAGCAAGGCTGTCTCAGTGACAGTGTTTGGGGCCTGCAAGAAGTTCCCGATGGGGAGAGGAGGGAGGGAGGGAGGGAGGAGGAGGAGGGGAGAGGAGGGGAGAAGGCAGTGACGTCACTGGCAAGTTGAGTGGGTGGGTCCAGGCAGGGGGAGACCCTCAGCTGCATTTGCTTTCCGGTGCTATCATCAACACTGAGGTGGCCCTGGGCCACCTGGGGGCCCCCGGGCATGATGGCAATGAGGGGTCAGCACGTGAGGCAGAGAGTGACTCACTCCACAGCTCTAAAAAGCTCCCGATTTCAGTAAAGAACGACCCACGATGCTGTTTGGAAATTCATTTGCTATCAATCGGCCGTTTTTAGCAAATTCTGGAATCCAGAATGGCCACTGTCCTTTTCCCCTCATTTCCCCTCAGTTCCCTCTTGCCTGTCGGGTTCCACCTCCTGACAATCACGCATTTCCTTTTAGGGGGCTCACATTTACGTTCTCTGCTGTAACCATTGCCCATGTTTTAGTCATAACTTGATTCTAAAACCTGTAAATCAGGAAGTAGGGTTTATGCTATTAGAGCTACAAAATATTCTTCAGTGCTGGGCCAAGCCGTTGGTTAGAATTACATGTCCTTCTAAGCAGGTCCAACTTCATGACCCAGAGGCACTTGAAGAGAATGTATTTAGCGTCAAAGGTGAATGGAAACTCCTTGATTCACTCCCAAGGCTGCCAGTTGAAACTCACGTCATGTTATGCTTTCCTTCATGTTTGGACCTGACTCTCTTGAATAGATTTTTGTTTTTCTTAGAGTTTCTATTATGTTTTTTTTTAAGTGTCATCATGCTTTATCACCGTCTTGAGTTTTTGCATCTTCTCAATTATGGCAGACGTTCCATTGTTCACGTTTTGGCTCTTGGACTGGCTCTTCTCAGGGTCTGAGGTTTACCTGCCACCCAGGAAGTTTTCTTCACGCCTTTCTTGCTTTGGCTCGAGGGTTTCCTAGACCCCACGTTTTTCTTCTGTGTGGTTTTACGTCTTTATTTTGCTGGACTACATTCCCATTAACTTCTTCCCAATGAGACAATAAAGTAAATTGATTTCTTGAAAATATCTTGAAATGTATGTGGAGCTTTGGGGGAGTTTTTGTTGTTGCTGTTGCTGCTGGTTTTTACCACTGCACTCGAGTGCTAGTTTCTCTGCATGAAGAATTCTCTAGTGAACACTGTCTTCCCCAGAACCTTCAGGGAAAGCTCAGTGTCTCTTACAGTCTACTATCATTCTGACTTGCCCACCTTTGTAGGTGACTGGATTTTTTGTTTGTTTGTTTGTTTTTTGTTTTTTTGTCTTCAAACAGCTCTCCTCATCTTTGATATTCTGAAATGTTTTACCCACTTGTCCACATGTGGGTCTTCATTCATGGTAGCCTTCATTTGGTAAGTTCTTTCTGACTGAAGCCTCATCTTGAGACCTGAAGAATCTGTTTGGTTTGGTTTTTTTTTTTTAGCATTCCTAATCTCTCCCTCTTTATTTATTTCTCTTCTTTCTGGAATCCTAGAAATTGAATGTGGAGTCTCCTACCTTGGTACTCTGTATCTCATGATTTCTATCTTTATGTGTTATTATGACACGGGTCATTTTGGCAGTTTTCTGCTAATTAAAGCAGCAGTGTGTGTTGTAACAGCAACAACAAAAATGACAAATCTGAGTAGTTATAAGATGGAGTGAGTCCTTGGCGGAGGCAGGAGGGAACAGAATTGAAGGAATGAATGAAGGCTTTGTCTTTGAGAAGGAAGAGGAATGCTTCTTATTGACATAATAGCCAAGGGGCCATGCCAGGAAATAGAAAAATGTTCTAGTACAGAAGAGAGAAGTTCATTCCAGTTTCTGGGCTTTGCTGGTCACATAAAATAGAAGTTGAGGTCATCCACTTAGACTGAAGACTCCTGGGCAAGAAAAGATATGGAGCATCTCCTGAGGCAACAAGTGGTGAATGGAAGTTTGACCCAGAAGCCTTGAAGACCCATCTGAAGGACCCAGGGTGTATCTGTGGTAGGGCAGGTTGGCCAGGTTTTGTAACATCCAATAATTCGGGGCTGTGGGCAGGAGGGGATTTAAATTTGGCAGCAAATGTGGTAACAGGACATTGATGAGAGAACTCAACCAAGATGAAATATTTTCAGCAGTGATGTTGACGTGAGAGAAGAGCTCGATAATCTTGACTTTATCCAAGTCTGTGACTCATTGTTCTCTGTGTCCCTCCCCCCAACCCTCGATCACCGTCACCATGTCAAAGTTTGTCCCCGGAAGAACTGAGACGAAAAGGAAGTTGGAAGCCTTTGGTCCCCAAATTTGAGGGTCTCTGCTAAAATCTTTCCTTTTACATCAAGCCCGGATTCAAACATTATCCTTGGATCACCATCATAAAGCCAGTCATTCTGGCTTGCACACACGCAATTTCCAGCTTGGCTCTAGGAGCAGGGCCCAGATGAGCCAAATTCACTCACTTTCATGGGCTCTAGAATGTTGAAGCTGGGAGAACCTTCGGAGATCAAGCTCAGTGGTTTTGAAATGGTCTCATTTCGGGTTTTGTGGTTGCTGTTGTTTTTAATGAAATACCATTTTAAAACGAACCCTTCCACTAAGGCCACCAACACATACAGCGACGTACAGCCACCCCCCTGTGGAGCAGGGGGTCTGCCCTGGAGCCCCGAGCTGAGTTCCTCTTTACCTCCTGTACCGTCGTCACAGACCCCCAGGATTTCTCCTTATTTTATAATTGATGAAACTGAGCCCCAAGGAGGGCAGGCGAGGTCAGAACTGCACCCAGGCCGCCTGCATTCTGTTCACTCTGCTTTCCCTGCCACTGAGAAGCAGCACGTTCTGGACCCGAAAGCGCTGTGGATGAATCCAGACATTTGACATTTTAGCCTCACAGGGATGAAAGGAGACACCTCAGGAGAGTTTTAATCCGAGGCTCTTTTACCTTAGGCTCTTATGAAATCTCTTGGTCATAGGGGAGTTAACAGCTTGTGTTCTAGTCCCACAGATTCATTTGTGCCCTTCAGATAAAGTGCAGGCTCATTCTGAAGATTTTCCAGTCTGCTGTCCTCAGAACCTCTGGGTGCCGTGTTTCCCTGGTGATAAGGAGGACTCTTCTTGCAATAGGGTGATCGGTCTCTGCCTTTTCTTGGTCACCAATTATGTTAGTGATAATTAAATTAGGTCTTTGACAGGCATGCAAGTGAAAGCAGTTTGTTGTAATTTACCAAATTAAATAGTGTCGATGATTAATTGTAAAGTCATTTGAAATCATTTCTGTATCCTCTGTATAGTTTTAATTTAAAATGAATTGATTAGCATTATTAGGGAAATTTGGATTCATAAATTAAAAGTACATTCATGTTTTGGCATAATATTCATTTTTAGGTGGTAGATGTAAGTTTAATTCTTATAGAATAATTTATTGAAATTTTAAGTGGTGATTTATTTCTATCTTTTCAGGAGAATTTTGTCAGAAAAAAATCAAACTATGTTTTGGCACATTTAAACATGTTCCATTCATTTATAAAGCAACTTCCCTCTGAGAACTCTTTAGAATCATGATTAATTTTTGTGGGTCTTTGTGAAAGTTTGCAACTTACTTGAGTCTGTGATTGGAGAAAGGATTTTTCTTTTAGTATATTATTTATACAAAGTCACGTAAGTCTCTATAAACAAGAGCATTTCCTAGCACTGTACTGAAAGTCATTTGTGGGTCTTCTTTTCAAATTGTGTTTGGAGCAAGTTCACTAAGTATATGAAAATTAGGTGGGGGTTATGATCACATTCTATTTCTGGTTTATAACAGTGTTATTGTGTTGACCATGTACTTTATGTAGCAAATTTTGTTTCAAGTTTTCAAAAAAAAGAAAGAAAAGAAATCCAGTCCACCATCATCAAAGACAGAGATGTATTAGCAGAAAAATGTGTTATAGATGAAGGTAATCTGGAATGTGATTTCCAAAAACGTTTTGAGCCATAAAGTACGGGGCGCGTGGACAACATGCTTTGTACGTTTTAGCAGTGGAGTGCTACTCGGGACGCCGGCCACACTGCTCTGTAGTCTAAACTCTTAACCACCGAGGAAGCTGTTATTTACATCCTATTCTTGGGATTTTTTTCCGTGTTCACTAGGCCTCTTACACCACTGGTACTTAAATTAATGGAAGTTACATGCAGAAGCAAATAACCTAATCTTATTTGGAGAATTCTTGAGCCAAAAAAGCTTGCTTCGTTTCCCTCCCTCCCTCCCCGACTTCTTCCCTCCCCCACTTCTTTCTTTCTTTTCTTCCTTCTTTCCTTTCTTCCTTCCTCCCTTTCTATCTTTTTTCTTTTTTGAATTATTGCCCTTTCACTTGATTTGTTCTCTCTTTTTTTCGCCAGAGCGTATTTTACCTATACCATTTTTTTTAACTCTGCATTTTTAGAAAGGAAAAGGCTTTTTTTTGTTTGTTTTCGGGAATCTTCTTGATATATATTTTTTAATCTCTACAGGCAGCACACTTATTGAAACCTCAACTCATGTAGGAGCTTGGGGTTCTCATGTGGGGCCACAGAGGCCATGGGCACAGGCCCTCCCCTCCCTGTCCCCTGTCCCCTGACCCTCGGCTTCAGTCCGTGGTTGGACAAGGCCGCCAGGAGGAGTACTGGGAATGCCCCCCCTGACCCCTTCATCCTGTTGCTTCCTGCCTCCTCCAGCCCCCCTCACCTCCACTCCAGGCCCCTTAGATCTCACCCTGAGCCCAGTGGTCTTTGCCTTAAAAATGGAGTTAACTGGCTTTAACCTCCTGGAGATTGTTTCCTCCTCTGTAAATGGAAATAACCCACGTACACCATGACCAAGATGAGAAATTTTAAAATATATATGAACACCTCTATATGCACAGTTGCTGGCACATGAGATGTGCTTAAATTGTTAGCTGCTTTCCCTTCCTGGTCTTCCCTTTTCTCTCCGTTATCCCTCCACTCCCACCCCCTGGCTTGCTCCATCCTAAGAGCTCTGTCCCGCAACCTCCCTGCCACGCAGTGCCTAGGGGGACAGGGCGCACCCACGGCAGGAAGTGCTCCTGGTTCTCCGGGTGGAGGGAGGGAGAACCCCTGCCTTCCATCTGCAGCTCTGGATGTTGCTCTTTCCCTCTGGATCACAGTCAGATCCGGTTTGCAATCTAAAAGATGCTAATTGGCAAAGAATCACTGCAGAATAAAGGCAGTATTCGTTGTTAGTGTTTGTATTAAATTCTTTGAAAATAACTTAAGAGAAATGAGCTCTTTCTTGGGTCTCAGTCTTTCAGGATTTATGGCAGTTCCTACACAGCAGTTCTCGCAACTTCAAAAATAAGTTTTTTCCCCAAAATTCCCTGTTAGCCTGCCATTTAGTACTTGGAAGGCATTTTTCCACATGCTGCCTAAAAGGCAAGTCCAATGTGCCCTGTTCAGTGGCTTCTGCCCCTGTCATCCACAAGCATGGGAACTTAAAAGAACCAAAGCTCCCTTCTGGTTAGAGCCCTTCACCCTTAACATGCTACCAACATGGGGTTCTTCCTTCGACTGATGTAAGGAGACCCATCCAGGGCATCCCAGGTACTGTAAATGTCAAGGAGCTAAGATCTAACACACCTTTGCTCCCTGGCATCACTGCCATTCCTTATCAGCAAATGCACATTTGAGACTCAGTTGCAACTTCACATCATTACGAAGTTGAAAAACATGATTCTCAAAGTTAACGGAAAGGTTAAAACCCACTCTACTCCAAAGTCAAGCTCTTAACGGCCAATCTGATTATGTTAGCAAAGTCTTTCGATGGATTTTGTGGGGGAGCAATTGCATCAAATATGGAGTGTCTCTACTGGCCCTTTCTCCTGCCTGGTGTGAGCACAGAAAAGTGTCTAGATTGCAAGATGGAATTCTGACAACTGGAAGGGCCTATGAGACATTGGCCGAGGTATCAGCAGCCTTGGAAGTGCTGAAGCAGGGGATCGGCTTTCAGTGTGCACATCGATCTTCTTTTAATGAGAACGTATTGTGCTTTCAAAGCTGGAGCTCAAGTCCTGAGTGGAAGGCTCAGGTCCCTGTGGACGCTGCATTAAGTGCACTGCCAATCAGATCTGCCAACACCTCTCCTGTTCTCAGAGCTAAGCCCTTTCTGTGCGGTTATCCGTCATGTGGAATTTGGTCCTAACTGTGCAAACCAACCAAATGCACGAGAGACACAGGACAATATCCATTTCACTCCGATTATCTTCTGTCCACGTAACAGATGGAACTCTGGGATATAAATGGCAAAAGAGGGACACATAATTCCTCTTTCTTTTTCTCCTGTTGTATTACTATTTCATTTCACCAGCAACAGCAGCAAGAAGTAGGAAATTCCAGTGAAGCCAATACTTGCTAGAGATTTCTTGGGTTGTAGGTTTAAACCTCACAAAGATTTCCCTAAGCATTTCCCCTGTCAGTAACTGGGCTGAAGTTTTAAGTTTCAAAGTTGATTTGAGATTATTTGGAATGGTTGGTTACCCTTTTCTAATGGAAGGCTGCCTCTCAGAGCTCGTGTTCTCAATCTTTTAAGTATTCAGAGTTTCTTTTTACGTTAAAGCATCTGGTTTGTGCCGACACAGAGCTTCAAGTTGCAGAAACACGTAGAACCATAAAGACCTTGGGGACGGGGTTAGGGTGGGAAGACGGCAAGGCAATACCATTTATCAGATTTTTAGTTTAAAGCCATGTCAAAGAACGCGGAAGTCAGGGTGAGGGGGTTTAGCGTGACTCTGGGCCCTCCTCGGCCTCCCGGCCAGGTGAGGATGAAGCTCGCTGGTCTTGCGTGTCTCCTGCGGGTCAGAAGCGCTCTGACTGGTGCTCCCCCAGGGGAACAGTGATTGGTCCAGACCTGCGCGTGCGCGCCCAGGATGTGCACGTGTGCAGGTGACACTCTGTGCCTCCTGCACGTGTGCGCAGGCACTGGTAGGGGAGGATGGGAAAGGAGCAGGGAAGAAGAAACAAGGAGAGTTTGGTTCGTTGTAAGTGAGAAGCTAGTAGACAAAGGAACCATGTTCTTTTGGGAGTGGAACGGTGCTTGTCTTGTAATCAGGACCTCCGTAGACCCTGGCAACCAGCACGACCCCGGACCTAGCGCTTCCACACTGTAGCCCTCCTCTGTCCACACCCCCATAGCCCCAGGGGACGTGCCACCCAGACCTTGCACCCCTCCATTAACACCACATTCTGGGTGCCCGAGACCCTGCAGTCCCTCCCCAAATGACCCACATCCACTTCCAAGATCTGTGTGGGCTTCATCCCCAGACTGTGGACAGGTGGTGCCCTGCTAGAGCAGAGGGTGACTGAGGGCAGCTGTCTCCGGGGCTGTGGACAGAGCTTCACTATGTCATTTGGGGTACCCACCTGGAGTGGGCAAGGCCATTGAGGTGTGACCTCAGAGAGTGAAGTGCAGGCAGTCATAGGAAGAGAAATGGTCAGTGTTCTCTGTCACACTCCAGTGGGGAACACCAAGGAGTCTGAGATCCTAAATTTGAGCCTGGCCTTCCAGGACACTCTGACTATCTTTGTCAGCTCAAGCTGTTATAACAAAATACCATAGGGGATGTGGCTTGTAAACATCAGAAATGTATTTCTCACAGCCCTGGAGGCTGAAATCAGGGTGCCAGCAAGGTCGGGTTCTGGTGAAGGCCCTCTTGTGGGTTGCAGACGGCCAACCTCTCCTGGCGTCCTAGCATGGTAGAAAGAGTGAGTGAGCTCTCTGACCTCTTCTTATGAGTGCGCTAATGCCATTCATGAGGGCTCCATCCTTATGACCAATTACCTCCCAAAGGCTCCACCTCCAAATACCATCCCATTGGGATTAGGGTATTGACATCTGAATTTGGTGGGGAACATTCAGTCCATTGCAATGACCATCTGTTTTTTCAAGGTAGGAAGATAGAAAGTATTTGATTTAAAAAGTATTATTGATGTATAACTTTTGGCCATTTAGGTTCATGGTTATGCGGGCCTGTGTTTGTACATAAAGGCAGCCTGCTGCAAACCCCTGTGCTGTATTATTGAGCAGGTCTGGAGTTCTTCACTCAGAAGTTGGAGACCTGGGGACTAGAAAGGACTTTCTGTGCCCAGAAGCCATCTGTGCTTGCCAAAACTATCCCCATTTCCACTGTGGCATTATCTAGAACATTCCAAAAAGGTCTCAGGTTAGGTGAGAAGTCCAAAGCACCTGAATGAGTGCAGTAACCATCCCTGCCTTCCAGGAGACGGGTGCAGCTCCACTGAAACAATAAGCATGGAAAGGCCTTACGCTGTCGTGTGCCATTGGAGTTAACGGTGGTGTCCCTCATCTTGTGGACCTGATGGGCACTGTACACAAAATGGTGAACAAAAATCCAGACGTGAGCCTGCCCTTACGGAGCAGCAGTCAAGTGCACATACATCATCATTGTTGAGGAGACACGGTGAAGCCCTTGGACTCAAAAGTTACGTCCTCTCTCTGCAGCTAGGATTTATTAGATGTAAGTGGCAAAATTTTCCAAGAGCACAAAGAAGGAAGGCCATTGGATTCATCTAATAGCACCTTTTTAAAAATGGCAAAAAATGAACGTATCAGCCAGGAAGAGGTCCTAGTGCTACGTGAATGAGACCCCTTTTTGTGTAGGCAGTGTTTTCTAACCTGTAATTTGTGACACACACATACACATGCTCATCCAAGTGATCGCTGCAGTAGTGTCTTCCCCCAGTTAGGGCTGTCTGACTATGACACAGCTGTTCCCCAGCTACTGAGCCCTCACCCTGCTGACCACCATGTAAATGGAGCAGCAGCCCAGATTCAGGGGCGGGGTGGGCTAAGAGGCACTGCCAAGAGGCTGGTGGAGCAGGCAGCCCTATGTGGACCACACCAGCCTCTGAGAGTCCCCTAGCTGTGTAGTGTTTTCAGTCAAGGTTTCTCAAACTGTCCATAAGGGTGACCTGCTTTGTTTCAATGTCCAACCTCTTGCCAACAAATAAATAAAATATAATAAAAACAAATTACTAGAAGAATGAAATGGAACAGGAAGACATACAAAACACAAGCCTTAACTTTTTATTATTAGATGCAAGGGATATGCAATTTTTCTGATAAATTGCTTTTTTGTTTTTACATTTTTTTATTGAGTTATAGTCATTTTACAATGTTGTGTCAGATTCCAGTGTGGAGCACAATTTTTCAGTTATACATGAGCATACATATATTCATTGTCACATTTTTTTTCCACCGTGTGCTACCACAAGATCTTGTATATATTTCCCTGTGCTATACAGTATAATCTTGTTTATCTATTCTGCATATGCCTGTCAGTATCTACAAATTTTGAAATCCCAGTCGGTCCCTTCAATAAAGAAGATGTGGTATATTTATACAATGGAATACTACTCAGCCATAAAAATGACAACATAATGCCATTTGCAGCAACATGGCTGTTCCTGGAGAATGTCATTCTGAGTTAAGTAAGCCAGAAAGAGAAAGAAAAATACCATATGAGATAGCTTATATGTGGAATCTAAAATTTAAAAAAAAAGAACATAAATCTGATAAATTGCTTTAAAAGATTCTAAACTCCCAGTTTCTTTTCTTACCTCACTGCAGACTGGCCACTGGCCGCAGACCACACCTGAGTAGCACCGTTCTAAATGGCAAGGAGAGGTCAAAGCTTGGACTTAAAATTAGAAATATGTGTATTTATAATTATGAGGTTTTCATAAACTTTTCAGGAAAAAAAGAAGAAAATCAATGAACATCATATTCAGTTTGTATTACTTTAAATTTTATTTCCAGTGAACAGAGCACACATCTTACATAGTTGTGATTCTTAACCTGGTTTTTGTGGGGGTTTTTTGGTTTAGATTTTATGTATTTGGGGGGGGGTAATTAGGTTTATTTATTTATTTTTTTGATGGAGGTACTGGGGATTGAACCCAGGACCTTGTGCATGCTAAGCATGCACTCTACCACTGAGCTATTCCCTCCCCTCTAAACTGGGTTTTTATTCTGCTTTTGTTTACTGGCCCTTTTCTCACATGTACATCCCCCAGCTGCACTGCCTGGGTCCTGGCCCACCTCACCTCCCACCAGGTCACTGTCTCTGCTGTCTGTGTTCCTCCAAGGCCTGATGTGGCCCCCACTTGCCTCTCTGACTTCGTTTCTTATTTATTTCTCACGCTACAATCCTTCCCCTGTACCCCATGTGCTCCGCCATGCTGAGTTCCAGACAGTTCTGGACCGTTCCTGGCTTTTCACGCCTCCCGCCCGCAGCCCTGATAAACCAGCACTCTGTCCCCAGCGCTCAGTGAACCACAGCTGCTAGTTCCCACAGATAACAAGCTCCCCACTTTGCTGCGTTCCCTCAAGTATCGTTCTATCATAAACAGCACTGACTTAAACATCTTTACACAATTTGTCTTTTTTGAATATAGGAATTAATTCCCCCCAATGGAATCATAGAGTCCCAAGATTATGGACCTTATAAACGTGCTTGCCTATTGCCGACTTGTGTTCCAGAAACGTTGAGCCACTTTTTGGTGTCAACACCCATAAATCCTGAATTTCAACTCAGAAATATGGTGCCAATATTGGCCCCAAGTTAGGTTTTACACTAGAGCGTACAGTAAGTCCTCGGGTTTGTAATCGCTAATGTCAAACTACTTGGCTTTTTGCCTTGGATAGTAGTTCTGCAAAGGCAAGGGCCTGTCTTCCAAAGTTCATTTACCTTGAAAACAACGGACACCTAATCAATGCACGATGGCAGAGGTGAAGACAGCGAGCCTGATGCGGAGATGAGTAGGAGTTAAGATCAAAGTTCTGTTGAAAGATGTCCCTCCTATGTATCTGGCAAAGGTGGTGCTGAAGAGTGAAAAGAGAGCCAGGCATGCTGTGCACAGAAGGTTGGCTCGGATGCACCGTCAACAGCATCTTCGATTATCTGGGGTAAGGGTGTCTCTCCAACGTGTGCACTTGTCGTAACAGTGCCGGCACTGCGAGCACTTCGTGCGTCTCCCGCTGAGTCCTCACAACAACTGTTTGGGCTAGTACTGGGGTGTTTTGCCCCTTTATGGATGAGAAACTGAAGCACAGAGAGATGAAACAACCTGCCCAAGGTGGCAAGTCCACAAGGCACAGGGTGGAGCTGGGGTTCACTCCTGGGTGGCCCAGAGCCCCAGCACCACCCTGTGACAACGCTGTGTTGAACTTCTGCATTGGCCTGACTTGTAGTTCTTTGTGTGTGTGTGTGTGTGTGTGGTTATTATTGTAGTTGTTATTATAGAAAAGTTGCAAGTTTAATACCAGTAACTTTTTTTCTGAGCCATTTGAAACCAGTTGCCAACGATGCCCACCGTGCTTGAACAGAGTAGGATACCTCTGAAAACAAGGATATCCAGAAGGATGACCACCATAAAGCTATCGGCATCAGGGCATAACATGGACACCTTACAGCCATGCAATACCGAGCCTCCATTCAGAGTTCCCCAGTTGTCCCCGTGGTGTCCTTTGGAGTCAAGGATCCCACTGGGGCTCACTTGAGGCAAGTGATTTGTCTTATCTCTTGAGTCTCCTTAAGTCTAGGACAGCTCCTTCGTCTTTCCTGGACTCATGACCTGGACACTATTGGAGGGTACCAGGCCTGTCATGTCACAGAATGGCCATCATGTCACACAATGGCCATTTGTCTGATATTTCCCTAGGATTAGATTCAGGCCTTGTATCTTTTTTTTTTTTAAATTGAAGTGTAGTCGATTTACAATGTTGTGTTAATTTCTAGTGGACAGCACAGTGATTCAGTTATACATATATACATATATATATAGATTCCTATTCATATTCTTTTTCATTATAAGTTACTACAAGATATTGAATATAGTTCCCTGTGCTATAGAGTAGGTCCTTGTTGTTCATCTATTTTATATATAGTAGTGTGTATCTGCAAATCCAAAACTCCCAACTTATTCCTCCCTACCTTCTCACCCACTGGTAACTAAGTTTTCTATATCTGTGAGTCTTTCTGTTTTGTAAATAAGTTCATGTGTGTCCTTTTTTAAAATTCTACATATGAGTGATATCATATGATGTTTTCTTTCTCTTTCTGGCTTACTTCACTTAGAATGACAGTCTCCAGGTCCATCAGTGTTGCTGCAAATGGCATTGTTTTATTCTTTTTTATAGCTGTGTAGTATTCCATTTTGTATATATACCACAACTTCTTTATCCAGTCATCTGTCAATGGACATTTAGGTTGTTTCCGTGTCTTGGCTATTGTAAATAGTGCTGCTATGAACATTGGGGTGCATGTATCTTTTCAAATTAGAGTTCTTTCTGGATGTATGCCCAGAAGTGGAATTGCTGGATCATAGGGTAAGTCTCTTTAGTTTTCTAAGGAATCTCCAAGTTGTTTTCCATAGTGGCTGAAACAAACTGCATTCCCACCAACATTGTAGGAGGGTTCCCCTTTCTGCATGCCCTCTCCAGCATTTTTCACTTGTGGACTTTTTCATGACAGCCATTCTGACTGGTGTGAGGTGATACGTCCTTGTAGTTTTGATTTACATTTCTTTGATAATTAGCAATATTGAGCATTTTTTTCATCTACCTATTGGCTATTTATCTTTATACCTTTTTATAAAGCACAGCTCAGCAGTGTTAAGTATATTGACAGTGTGCAGAGATGCTGTTGTCCTAGCACTTCAGGTACTAAGAATGTCTTAGGAGGATGTGGACTTAGCTGGCACCACATCCCTCCCTCCTACCTTCCCATGGTGTAATTCCTCTGCCCTTTGCAGTGCCTCCCCTGGGCATTGTCACCTGTACTTCTTCCTGTGCCATGTGTGCCAGGTGTCTGCCTCCCCTAGAAAATCTGCTTTCCTGGGAATGCCTAGTACATAGTAGGTATTCGATCAGCAATGGCCAAATATTCAGAACATCCAGGGGGTAATTATGGAATATAGAGAAATCTGACTTTTCAGGAGCATGAGAATGTTTCCAAACTGATGTCACTGCAGAGTAAATCAGGGCTCCAGGAAGTCTTTATTGATTTACAGCCAAAATGTGACCTTCAGAGATTACCCCTGAGGGAACCAGAGCCAGATGATTACTTGATGCGCCTTCATAGTGGAATTCACAGAGCATGCAGTCAGATTTTCTTGAAGCGCTCGTTCTGCCTGACATCACAGAAAATCTGAGGCCGACCTGGGAGTGCCCCACTTCGGTTAATGCAGCCACATTTAAGAAAATGTAATTGAGTGTAGCGCTAGTACACAGAGTGATAAACGATGTGAAATTTTCTGGGTAAGGCCCTGGGTTGGAAAAGATAGG
This sequence comes from Vicugna pacos, assembly GCF_048564905.1. Classification (NCBI taxonomy): domain Eukaryota; kingdom Metazoa; phylum Chordata; class Mammalia; order Artiodactyla; family Camelidae; genus Vicugna; species Vicugna pacos. Next base: position 115,298,058 of record NC_132987.1, on the reverse strand, counting down.
ATCTTGAGCCTTTTGAGGGCCAAATCCTGAATCCTATGCGCCTGTGGAAAATTGAGTCGGGCAGGAGCCAACCCCGCATCAGCTATTTTGAACAGTAGGACTGTTCTGGTCCCCTGAGCTGAGGCCAATATCAATAGAATATTTCTGAGTTAAAATTCAGGTTTGATTGGTGTTGACACTGTGTATGAATTCACGTTTAGCTTTTTTTTTTTCCTAAACAGATTACTCAGGTAACTAACTTTTATGTAATATAATCCAGAAAGAGGTAAACATTTTCCAGAAAGAACTGTTTCTTACAATTCTGCTTTCAGATATTCAAATCAGCTAAGTAGAACTAGCAACAATATTTTTAACTCTTGGGGGAAAATAAAACTCTTCAAATTATTTTTGTTTACGTACAGAGCATCAGAATGGTATTTAAAGTTAAATAGGGTAAGCAGGCAGAGAACTATTTCCGGTAGCAAAAATAGTCCAACCAGGGCTTATAAATATATTTGGGGGATTTTTTTTCTACTAAAAATAAAAGTTTTAAAGTAATCACATACCAAAAAGAGTTTTGTGGTGCTGGAGAAAATGGCCTAGGTTGGGAACGTTTACTGTGTATTTATGCTTATTGTGATTTCAGCCCAGCATTAGTTTTTAAATATATTGAGAGAAGCTTTGCTGGACATTTCTCTTTTTTGTTTCTTTATTTCTCCATTAATTCTCCACTTAGCTTCCCCCAGGCTCTCATTATGCTTCCTAGACAGACGTATCATTCTTCTGAGGTCTTTGTGAAACCATGTCAGTATTTGTGATTTTTGACACGCTGTTTTTTGTTGTCGCTTCAACCAAATTTTATTCTGGTACATTTCAGATTATTACATTAAGTATTAAAATTATTAAATAATTGCAAAATGGTTTCCATCCTAAAACCTTATTTTCATTATTTAAAACTATGTACCCACCCTCCTTCCGTGCAGATGTTTTCCATCAAAGGGATACCCCATAAAAACCAGAAACCTTGAGAGGAGTGTCAGGATGAGCCTTCCTTGTCTGCTTCTGTTCCTTTCATTCAGTTTCTCTTCTTCTCTATTTCCCGTCCCTTCTAAGTGTAAGAGATGGAGAAATGGTAAAGGAAGAGCCTGCTTTTCAAGTTCTTACAGAAGTCTGGGTTGGTGTCCTTATATGGAGTAATTGACAGAGGAGTGTTCAAACGAACCTTCTTGCATAAACGCCCAGCGCCTTCCAGCGTGGGGGCTTCCTTAGTGGCCCTTCATGGGTGGCTTGCACCTGTGCCAGACTGTGCCTTTGATCAGACCCACCTTCAAACCAAAGCAGTCTAGTTAGAGTCATAAATCATACATCCCTGTTAACAGTTTAGGCAGATTCAGGGTTTATATTCAAGTACTCAAAAATGCCCAGAACCTGACTTCTTGGATTAAAAATTGGGGGGAAAATTTTTTTAATGGTCTTAACCCTATCTCAGTTCAGAGCCTGAGGCGTGAATGAGCTCACTGATCAAAGTTCCCTTTAAGTTATATTTACTGACTCACCGCAGAAATCTGCAGGCATGTGTGTATACCTCACCTGTGCCTTTTTTGGTACTATCTTAAGGATTTACAAGAAGGCGTATTTGGGTACAGCTATCCTGGGTAACAAACAGTCAGAGGGCATGAATGTGCATGTTGGTGGTGCCAGTATGAGCTACATGACCTTGGGCAAGCGATCTGAGCTCACCGAGCCTCATTTCTGCAAAGGTAAGAATGAGAATGCCTTCCCTGAGTCCTCCCAAGGGCTTGGGAGAAACTGAAATGAGTTACTACATGTGAAAAGACAAAAACTGCAAAGTGGAGGTTGAATATAACTTAGAATTATTATCAGTCAGAGCCTGCATAAGCAACTGGCAAATGTGAGCTACATTCTCAAAAGATCCTCAAGACCTTCTCTGGGTCCCAGTTCCGGGCATTTGGACTGACTTAATCCACAGGAACAAGGGGCTGTTTGAAATCATGGCATCTGCAGCATTAGTCTGATTAGACCATGACCAGCAGGATGCTTGTGCGTCTTACAAACAAGTTCTTTATCTTCTGTCTTGCCTATAAAAGTTATAGAAACACCTGCATAATAGGATTCATCATGGAGCTTATTAACTTGAACTTGTCTGAACCCATCACTCAAGAGCATACGAGCCACTATCCAGAACAAACAGGGTTAGATAAGAGTCCTTACAGAAAGAATCCTGTGCTGTGAATCACAGATTGTGTCCAGCTTCCTGACACTGCTTAATTTTTCAGGCAAGTTTTCCTTCTCCCCCTTACCCCCACTAATCCTGACCTTGTACGGATTTTCCAACGATGCCTGGAATAAATAGGCTACATTTATCCACCTTTGCATTCTCACAATTTCCAGCGACTCTAATCAGAGTTTCATGCAGCTAGGATGACAGTAATTTATGATCTTTTTAAAAAATTACTGCGATTACTGGGAAGCCTATTTTTAGTATTCAGGTGAAATGTGCTTATAGTGCTCCATTAGCATAGATATTAATATCCCTCCTCTGCTTTCCCACAGTTTGTTCCGTTGAATAAGCTGAATTCTGTTAGACGTGATTATGATCTTTCCTGCCCCTGCTATCATCCTTTTGGAGCTCCCTCACCACTGATTTTGCAACAGATGAGACAGATCCAGGGAGGTGAAACATTCTGCTCAGTGCAGCACAACTTGTTTTTGCCAAAGCCAAGGCTAGAGACCAAACGGACTCCTGGACCAGTGTCCTAAGATGCCATGGCTCCTTGGGAAACCAGATTAAAGCCTCTGCTATTCAAAACCCTTAAATTGTCAGATTTTCTATAGAAAAGGGTATATAACATTCTGATTGTTAGAAGTTAAAGGCTGAACCATTTTGAGCTGTCAGTGTCTAAAATGGACAGTGCAGCCCTGTCTTAATCTTAAATAGAGATGCAAGGGTTTTTCTTGATAATATCTTTTCTGGATAGTTCTTGATAAAGCCATTCCTCTATCAGCCCTGCTCATCAATCCATCGGTGCCGCAGGCACTGTGTTTTGCTGGAGATGAAGGTGGTGTGGTGCATAAGGTGAAAAGAAGGGCCTGAGCCCGAGGCCAGCTTTCTTACAGAAGGTCGCTGGTTTTGCAGACCTTGTTGGCGCAAGACATCAGCGTGGGTTAACATCTTCCACAGAGCGGCCAAATGTCTCATGAATAATCAGCCGCCTTAAGAGAATCCGGCTTTTTCCATCAGCAGTACATGGGACCACAGGCACCTCTTTGACAGCTCAAACTTGTCAGCATCGTTTGCCACGGGGTATGATGGATCATTCTTCGCTATTTTAAGAATTTGTGTTAGGCTAGGTACAGTTTCATTGTCGCTTTGCTCCAGATTTTGATGCCACGTCAAACCTCCAAGAGAATTAGGCACGACATGTAGCCTCAGTTCCTCATCTGTGAAAAAGAAATAGCACCTCTCCCACAGAGAAGTTCTAGGGTGAAAAGAGAGAACAGATGCCAGGTACCTGCCTCCAAACCCAGTAGTGAGTAAGCTGTCGATTTGTGGAATCTGTTGTTTCCCATCCATCTCATCACCACCGGTGTCACTGTTGGCTGCCAAGTCTATTGACGTCTTCTTCTGTGAAAGGATATCGTCTTTCCATCCTTTAAGTGTGTTAAATGTGACAGCTTTTTTTAACGTTTATTATTTTTTCGAAGTTATCTGGAAATTTAAAACCCCACCCCCTGCTGTGTGCTAATATGCATCTTAATATGTCATTCAGTTCAGCATCTTCCCCGGGCTTGGAACAAAAGATACTGTCAATGATGGTGAAAGCTGCATGCGGGGCTTTCCAAGTGCTGGGTTGGGTTTTATTTCCTGCTTTCCTCTTTGGTCACCCCCTGACTTGAGGAATCACATGGTCTGCCTCAATCTTTTCATCAATGAAATAAAAATATATCAGTTGCCACCTCCACAGCTCATGGGATCGTTGTGGGAGTTATGAGTTAGTGCTTCTGAAATGGGTGGCTGGAATGAGCCAAGTGAGCATGAGGAATCCACATGGCATTTCCGGTTGAACGGACATTACCCTTATCCATGGCTTCTGTGTGGTCTTCACAGCTTTCAAGTACCGTAACGTACCCAATGTTCCATCAACCGTTCGGTAAGAACACCCATCTCAGCATGGCCTCTAGACCTTTCAGGTCACTTGACTGATCTGACGCAGGTCTATTACACAGTAAGAAACAAAAACTTCCACACTACTGGGTCCTCGTCTGAAAAGTAGGCTGAGGTGTTTCTTTGCACGTATTTTCCAGCATTTTGGAAATTGTTCTAAATAGTTTCCCTACTGACTCAATGGCAATAATTGCAAAAAATGAACCATGTCCAAGAGAGTTCTGTCGTATACTTTATGTCAGAGTATGAAATTTTGTCTTGAAAAATGGTTAAAAATTAAATGATGTATTTTCAGTTTGTGTGAATTACGAAAATTATCTTATACTATGTCTGTTTAGAATTAGTACCAGGAATGCTGAACTTATTTTAAATCCTTTATTAATTCTTTGCTACTTTTTTTTTTTGCCTTTTAACTTCTTAAAAGTAACTTTTTATTTATGGAGGTTCTCAGACACTTACAGTCTAATGAACCCCGTGTACTCAACTCACCACCCAGATTCATCAGCAATCAACACCTGAATCCCTCTTCCCATCCTCACACCACAAGGTAGTTTTAAACATACCTGTGGGCTTCATATTTCAATGATGTGCATCTCTGAGGGATAAGGACCCTTTTATAAATAAATAAATAAATAAATAAATAAACAAATAAATAAATAAATAAATAAACAAACAAACAAACAAACAAACAAACAAACAAATAAACAAATAAATAAATAAATGTACTTTCTTAATATCAAATATTGATTCTGGGTTCAAATTTCCCCAGTTGCCTCACAAATCTCACATTTTTGTATTGAAACATATTTTTCAGGGTACTACCCAGAAAAATAAAAATACTTCTCAGTCTCAAAGCTAGAAGATGAGTAAGAGAAATTATTAGGGGATGGCTTGTTGACTCTCCTCCCATCAGCTCCAATTGAAGATTTGAATTGTGCATTGCATCTGAGTTTTTGTTGTTGGTGTTGGTGGTGGTGGTGGGTTTTTTTAGAGAGCACAGGTAATTTTAAATTTAAAGATAAACACTTTCCTTAAAACACAGGCAAATCAAGGCAATTCAAAGTACTCTGTGTTTCTTTTGGTAATAGTGTAAAAAAAATCGATGATTACATATTGAAGTGTCCTTTTAAGCAAAGCATAATGGTGACATTTTACAGAACAGAAGCGTCCATACTGCTTCTAATTCCCTCTCAAGATACGTCATCTTGGTTTGAGATCTCTTTTTGGTCTCAAAATATTTTTGCTTTACAGTTTCGTTTCATTAAAAGATCTGATTCTGAATTGAATTCACTAACTTTTGATCGTGAGCCCAGTTCTGTGCTATGGACTTTTCTACTGGAATATATGATGTCCTTTTGAAACCCAGAAACATGAGTCTGTCTCACGAATTTATGACCAAAAGTTTATTTGGGAGTTAGACTTAAGATTTTAAAATTGTACCTAGGTTTCTGGATTTTATATATCATTCCACTTTTTATGTGGAATAACCTTCATCAGAATCATTTCAGGAAATGAGAAAAGTAGGATATGGTTATGAGTCAGCCATGGAAAACTACCGCATGGAATGAATTAGTCAGAAGAAGGGTTTCAGTGGCCAACATGAGCTGTGTGCTATCAGGAAGTGGTGTGACTTTCCATGATTTTATGTACTGTAAATCATGTGGCAAAATGCTCCAGACACCTGGAGTCTTTTTTTTTTTTTCCAATCTTAAGTTTTGAGATAAAATTGAAAAGTACTATGGCGTGAAAGCACCCCAGCCCTCTCAGTAGTTGGCCGTCCCTCCTATCAGCTCAGATGGGTTTCCACCCCACCCCCACTCCATGGGGGATACGGACATTGACCCAAAAGCCCATCCGTGCTGCTAGGTCAAGTCACAAAAGCAGCTGGCCTTGGCAGAGTCGCTGCTACAAAGGACTCTGTCCTTTTCTTTTGTTTCTAATACATTTCTTGTGCCCCTGGTGTTGCTGCTTATAAAGCAGTGCCATTTATGGTCTGCAAGAGAGTTGCTGCTCCCCGTGCCATGCCGTGTTTTAGAAAGGTGCTCTGAAATTTCAGAGGAAGGCAGCATGAGCTGCCTTCTGTCAACCCCTTAAAGAGAAAGAAAAACTCGTAGAAGTGAAGTGGATTAAAAGTTTGGATCGTGTAAGTTTCATAAAACTACATCTCTAGAGGCAAATATTGAAAATATAATCAACCCCTAAAACTAAGCATGGAGGGAAATAGGTTTGTTGTTTTATTGGCCATGTAAGTCAGTTAAGATCAGTAAGTAAGCGAGTCATCTCTTCCCTGTTATGCTTGATAGGGACATAGAGCATTCAATAATTACAGCTGGGGACGTGTATATTTAGAGAGAGAGTGATAGATATCTGTATATACACATGCAATGTATATGTTGTTTACCAGCGTATCTAATGGAATAATTCTGTGAGTGCTCAACTCCTCATCAGCCATCGATGAAAGTCCAGTTGACTCTGATGCCCATGGCAACCTGGATAAACATTCCTCTGCAAGAATCCTGTACACCAGGTTCGCCTTGTCTGCCATGTGTGGCCATCTGGCAAGATTCCCCTGCAGAAGTATCCATCCACAAGTGAACCCAGGATGGTTTAATGTTCTTGTCATGCAGTACCACTTAGCAATCAGATGGTGATAATCAGCACGATCTTCCTCCCCTTCCGCCCTCGACCAGCACTTCCCTAGCCTTACTGCATCCCACAGTTGAACGCTTGTGTCCCCTGAAATTCATACTTTGCAATGCTAACTCCCATATGGTGGCGTTAGGAAGTGGGACCTTTGGGGGTGGTTAGGTCAAAGGGCAGAGTCCTCTTCCATGGGATTAGTGCCTTTATCAAAGAGACCCCCAAGACTCCCCGCCCCTCCTGCCATGTGAGGACACAGTGAAAGATAGCCCTCTATGAACCTAGAATTGGGCCCTCACCAGACACAGGACCTGCCAGCACCTTGATCGTGGACTTCCCAGCCTCCAGAGCTGTCAGAAGAAACGTCTGCTGTTTATATGCCGTCCAGCCTACAGCGTTCTGTTTTAGCGCCTGAACAGACTCAGACAGCACGCATGAGCATTACCTGGGAATCTGGTGAAAACAAAGACTCTCCTTCAGTAGCTCAGGTGGGGCCCGAAGTTCTACATTTCTCACCTGTTCACAGGTGAGTCCAGTGCTGCTCAGGGCTACCCTGTGAGAATCCAGGCCATCCAGGGCAGGACTGTATAAATGAGCAATGTCTGCAGAGTTAGCAAGAAGCCAGACCCCAAAGGGTGTCACCGTATGGTGTTGATACCTCCAGAGCCCTTCTGTGTCCATGACCTCGAGGCTCTGCATGACATTGATACCTACCCCCAGCAGGACCGGGAAACACCCCAGGATGGGGGAACCCTCACAGGCACATGGCAGGACTCCCCTGCTGGCCTCTTCACCTAACCTCTCAACTATACTTCATCCTCTGAGCACACATGGCTGTCTGCACACACGGACTCTGCTGAAGCCTTATAAAGGTCCGATAATTCCCTTTCTCCACTGGCTGGACTCTTTCTTAGTACAAAGATTTCTAGAACTGTTGGTCATCTGTGTCTTCTCATGGGACGCACAAGACCTATTCTTAATCTTCAGAGATTTTTATTACAGCCCACTTGTCTTCATCCTCCAATGTGCAAGGCTCAGAAAGTTAAGAAGGACGAGAAAGGATTTCAATTTTAGTGGCCAACAGGGAAATGCTAGACGCTCTATGAGCAAAGATTTGAGAGGTTTAAGAATTCCTCAAGATTGATTTAAATAAAGAGAGAAGAAAGAATTTTCACCCAGTGCGTACCCCAGCCTGGACACTTCAACGCTTGCTGTGTCCCAGAACCACCCATCATCAGACGTGGGTTTTGGACTAGCCAAAGAATGATCAAGCCAAAGTGACAGAGCCACTTTCTGTCACCTCCTTTTCCCTTGATTGCTCCGATGGAAATAGGTTAAAGCTTTAATTGGTTATTTTATTACCATGAAATTTTCAAATAAACCAGCAAATCAACATTATTATTTTAAGATCCTAGGAAATGTGATTCAGGATTTGTCATTATTTTTTCCAAGGAAGAAACTGTTATAGACATTTTCTGCAAGGGTAAATTTCTGTGACTTTTCCAGTTAGAAGCCAGCCAGCAGACCCTTCACACAGCTGGTTTGAAAAGAAACAGTGTTCAGAATGTAGGAGTAAAAATAGTTCCACTGGCATGCATACATCCTCACGGCTGGTCGCCCTTAGTGTAATGGGTGCCTTTGAAAGCCTTTCCACTGTTTTCCTTGGGTCTTTGTTTAGGGGGGAAAAAAACCCATTCCAAATGATTGCCAAGAATGTGGCCTTTGAAAAGGCATGCTTAATCATTGACACAGAGTCTCCTGTCTGTCTTACTTTATCAACATCAGAGAGTTATGTGGTTTAGCGTATGTGAATGACTGACTGACAGCTTGGTGCTGGATGATGGCCCTTGTGAATTTATGGCTAAGCTCCGCACAGGCCACTGGACGAGTCTGAAGTCTATGCATTCCAGTGGTGATGCTCCTGTCCAGTCATTTTCTTTCTGGGACATTTCCTTGAAAACACAAAGACTACCTATAGATTAGAACTTGCACTTCTGCAGAGACCTTCTATAAGAATTTTTAGTTAAGAGCAGTAGGTAGTTCAAGATGGGTGTTTTATGTGGTACATACTCTTAAGTTGGAGATTGTACTAGTTTGCTAGGCTAGGGCTCCTGTAACAAAATGCCATAGACTGAGTGGCCTGACCAACAGAAATTCATTTTCTAATTGTTCTGGAGGCTGGAAGTCCAAGATCAAGGTGTCAGCAGGCGTAGATCTCTTCCGAGGCCTCTCTCCTTTGCTTACAGATGGCTGCTTTCTCTGTGTCCTCTGTGATCCTTCCTCTGTCTTGTTCATCCCTGGTACCCCTTTGTGTGTCCAAATTTCCTCTTCTTATAAGGACACAGTCCTGTGGGATGACAGCCCACTCTAATAGCCTTATTTAATCTTAATCACCTCTTTGAAGGTCCCATCTCCATTTGAGAGGGAATGACGTTCAGCCTGTAACAAAGGTCATAGAAACCACTTTGAAATTGCAAAATCATTTTGTAGCCTTGTATTATTTTGCAGTTCTTCTGTTTCTTTTCAAGAATGTTTCCGTCATTGTCTTAGGAGGGAGACGGCAGGTCTGGGATTCTGTTGTAGAAGTAAGAATTGCAACAAGGACTTCATTCTCTAAGTGATATTTCTGGCCACTGGAGAGGATTTCACTGTGCAAGGAGACTGATTTGGATGGACATCCGGGATGTTCTCCAGGTAACAGAGTGGAACTTTGGCCACTTTGGAGTCTTGGCCGGGCTTCCTCTGTTCTCACTTGCCCACCTCGCTGCTAATGTGCTGTCCCATGGCTATGGGACATCAGGGGGCCAGCCCTCAGAATTACTCCTGGATTCTGTAGCTCCTGGGGTCAGTTTGGGTGGCCAGGTCTGCCCTGTGGGACTGTCCACTCCTTAAGGAACCATGGTGGAGTCATTTCCGGGCCCCAGAGCATGGGCATGGGCAGTGCCTGTGGGAGATATTCAACTAACAGATGAATGAACGAATGAATGAATTTCAGAAGAATGTCAGCTATCGAGGCTACTGACCTCGCCCTCCGTCATTTCCCTCCACCCCGTGCAGTCCCTTTAGTGGCTGCTGGTATAGATCCCACTGGTGGAGTTAACCACTGGTGTTAACTTTAGGTACATTGGAAGCAAGGCGATATCGTGCGGTCAGTCCTGTTTTAACGTGAACTGGAGGGCCACCAGCTCCACCCTGACCGGGAGAGAGTATTAATTTTCCATGTTTGGATGGACCTGGAGATCGTCATTCTAAGTGAACTAAGCCAGAAAGAGAAAGAAAAATACCATATGAGATCACTCATATGTGGAATCTAAAAAAAAAAGAAAAGGACACAAATGAACTTCCTTACAAAACAGAAACAGATGCACAGACATAAAAAACATATTTACCAGAGTGGGGAAAAGAGGTGGGAAGGGATAAACTGGGAGTTCGAGATTTGCAGGCACTAACTACTATATATAAAATAGGTAAACAACAAGTTTCTACTGTACACCACAGGGAACTATAGTCAATATCCTGTAATAACCTATAATGGAAAAGAATATGAGGAGTATATGTATGTATATGTATGACTGAAACACTATGCTGTACACCAGAAACTGACACAACATTGTAAACTGGCTATACTTAAATTAAAAAAAAAATTTTCCATGTTTACCTTCATAATTTGTCCTCTTGGGGTCTTAGGCACCCACCACTCATACTGATTTTGAGCAACCACAGCGAGTCATGGGGTAGACGCCTCTTCAAACTCACCTAAACCACCAGATGAGAATGTGAACATTGCTATGAAGAAATAAAAATAATAATTATACGAAGTCATAGTCTTTCTGTCCATGGAAGTGCCTTCGGGGCAGATTTCACCTTTCTGAACGCAAGCAGCCACAACCATGGCTTCTGGCCAGCCGACTCTGTGCTTTTGCCCGGTACCTCCGAGAGCCACTAACCGCCTGAGTCAGGAGGCCCCAGGACCCAAACCAAGCATGCACGGACAAGGCGCCTTAGTCACTGGCCCAAGATACCCAGCTGCGTTTCATCATGCAGGATGGAGCCAGTAAAGAGCATGAGTAACAGAAGGCAAATGAAGGAGAACTTCAGACATGACGATTTGGTCATATCCCAGCATCCGACAAACGAAATTTCACAGTCCCTCTCCCGCTCATTGACCACAAGATAATTTGTTGGCAGGACAAGTTAGCAAACTCACCAAGCCTACCCAAAATGAGAAACAAGCTCACAAAATCAGCACAGAGGGGAGAAGCCTGCATTTCTTGGTACCTGCTTTATCCTCTTACAGTCCTTTGCTTGAATTTACAACGTAAACTTAGAAGGTTTTATTTGGATGGCATCGAGACAGAATGTAACATTCTTCTGCCAGCCCATTTTGCACTAGATATTAGTAGATTTACTGAGAGATGTAGATATTCATATCAGCTTTTAAAATGATCATGAATAATGTTTTTCAGTTAAAACATTGTTTCCCATGATGTTAAACAAAATACCAATTTTATCACAATATAGTTAAAGACAAAGATTTTTTTCTTTATTTTTTAAAAATTTGGGGTGGGTAAGTAGATTTGTTTATTTATTTTTAGAGAAGTTACTGTAAAGACAAAGAGTTTTGAAGTACTCTAATGGTACTTAAGTTCTATCTCGATAAAGCTGCTGAAAAAAATCCAGTGCTCAATTCACAGATACAGAGAACAAGCTAGTGGCTACCAGTGGGGAGAGGGAGAGGGGAAGGGGCAGGTTAGGGGTAGGGGAGTAAGGGGTACCAACTACCAGGTATAAAATAAGCTACAAGGATGAAGTGTACGACACGTGGAATGCAGCCAGGATTTTGTAATAACTATAACTGGAGTATAACCTTTAAAAATGGTGAATCACTACATTGTACACCTGAAACTTATATAATATTATACAGCAACTATACCTCAATTAAAATATGTACTATGCTCATATTTCAAACGTTTCAATATTGTGGAAATTTTAAATCCTGAGCACATACTGACTTAAACCTTTGTGATCATTTTTACCCTTTGGAAAACTGTGCTTTCCCAGTTCAAGGGGACCTCAAAGAGCTTTTGCAGAAATCAGAGAGCTGTCGTTTTATTAAGAGAACTGATTTGACTATTGCTTTGTTAATTTCAGAATTCTTAATCATCCAGCTCATATCTAACCAGGCAAACCAAATTTCATGTGTAGCTTTGAAAGCAAATAGCATACTGGAATTCAAACACATTGAATGGCTTACTTCAGTGTTTCTCAAAAAGCAGTAAGGCACAGTTCTTAAGAACATGAGCTTAGAATCCGTAGACTTTGGTTCGCAATCCTGGTTCCAAAGCTGAGTGATAGCGAGCCTTAGCTGGAGATGCCGTAACAAAATACCTTTGTCTGGGTGGCTTCAACAACTGACATTCGCTTCTCACAGTTCTGGATTCCAGGAAGTCTGGGATCAGGGGCCATCATGGCACAGGTTCTGGTGAGAACTCGAGCGAGCTCTGGCCTGTCTTCCTCTTCTTGTGAGGACCCTACTCCCATGGTGGGGGCTCCCCCGTCATGGCTTCATCTGAACCTGATCACCTCCCAAAGGCCACACTTGCTAACACTATTGCACTGGGAGTCTGGGCTACAAATATGAATTGGTAAGGGATACAATTCAATCCACAGCAGTGGACCAGGTACTTAATTTATCTCATTCTCCTGGCCTCTTTGTGACAGGTTTTCACTTTTTCTCCTGGGACTGTTTTTTCCAAATTTTCTATCTCCTAGGAGGTATTATGTAGGTACATGATAAAGGGAGAAATGTGGGGATAACTGGTTGCCCATGAAGTCCCTTCTCTTGGCTCCACTGGAAATGCCCCCATCTCCCAGGTGTGCTGGGAGAGTCCTGGCACCTGGGCTCAGGCTCCTGAGACGCCCGGGTGCTGGGGGCCCTAGTCCTTCCCTGACATCACTGCCCCTTGGTGACTGTGTGCCTGCACCCTGGTGGGAGCCTTCCTATGACCCTTTGGGATCCAAAGAAAACACCACCACCAAAATCCACCGTATAGCTAACTACGTAGGCCTTTGAAAAGTAAGCCTCACCACCAGGAAAGAAAGTAAGGACCCCCACATAGAGGTTGTGGGAAATGTCCGTTCACTCAGGTACGTCCATGTTATCCAGAAAGTCATTTTCAGTAGGTCATGCACTGATGACTAGTCATTTTCTCCATCTTTTTTATTTTCCAGATGGGACATAGTAATGGGGCAAGCTACTTATACCTTTCCTGTTTCCCCTTTTAGTGGGAAAAACACACTCTCTTTCCATATCTAAAGTGGAATTGAACATTTCTTGTAAAATATACACCTCAGGGAAAAACCCATTGCTATTTTGAACCTCTTCCTCCAATTCTTCAGTTCCTGGTAGAGTGGCCGTTGCGTTTGCCCTCTGACTTCTACTTTCTGAGCTGGAGAGTTATAACAACTTACTTGCTTCTTAGTGTATGAGAATGCTGTGTTTCTTCAAATGACAAAAACAGTTTTACTTTTAAGCTGCGATGATTTTTCTTCCGTATTCCTGTGTGTGGCACCCACTTTGCATCAGCTTCTAAAGTAAATAGTAGTTACACACATATTGACAATATCTTAGCAGCATGATTGGGATTTTTTCCAACAGTTTAACGCTCAGTTATCCCAGTAAATGATTTCAAGTTAAAGCCTACTTCGTTGGAAACACAGAAAATGGTTCCTATATTTAAAATAAAACAAAATCTAATGGTAAGGAAGGAACTGTGACAAGTACACGGACTCAGTATTTTTACGTCATTTCCTCTTAGAGACAAAATTTAGTAAGTTCTCAGCCTACTGGATGGCAGGTTTTTGGAGCAGGAGGCTGGTATTAGGCAGAGTTTGGGTTTTTTTTTTTTTTTAGTGGAAAAAAGTGAACTTTTGCCTCGTGATTTCTAGGCATTTTCTGAGTCACCGAATTGTTGCTATCCATTTTATTTCTGTAAATCACTTTCTTTCACCATTCTTCCGATGATCAAAGAGCATGTTGTCTGAAGGACTTCATCTTATTCAAGATTGCCTGAAACCTCTCCACATTTCTCTGTGTTCAAGTAGATAGTTGAGACTCAGACAATATCTCCTTTTGGACCCATTTGAAATGACACATTTCAAAGTATCTCTGTATTAAAAGAGGTCATTCTTTCCTGTGGAACAAGAAATTAAGTGAATGTGCTTGGCACGCTGGGGCTGTTCCTAGGGTGTGAGAACAAACCTTCTTGATTTTAGATCCCAGAGTTATGATCCTCCCTGGAGTGTTTCAAATTCATGGGAGACAAGGAGGGGCTGGGGTGCGGGGAGCCACTGGCATTTGGGGAGGAGTCGCTAAAACGGTCTAGAAGGCAAAGGACAGGGCCATGCAGGAAAATTTGTTTCATCCATGAGTGTTAAGTGTTGAGAAACTCTGAGAGGAGCCGTCGGCTCACAGACTCTTAGGACATAAGGGACCTTCCCATCCAGCTCGGCTCCCCCATTATCCACAGAGCAAGCTGAGGACACACATCTCTCTGCCCAGCGTCCTTTTTTCCCCGGCCCCACATTACAGCAGTTTTCATCAGAAACCACAACGAGCCCCAGATCCACTTCCTCATTTCTAAAATGACCCTCTTAGTCACGGCTCCGATCAGCTTTCTGTGGGGACCCACGCTCATGCACGTCAGCGGCACAATCTTTTGTTGGAAAATGTCAAGCCAGTGTTCACACTGACCTCCGGTTGGGTTCTGGAAGCGTGGATGACACGTGCTGACCGGTAATACTGCCCGTGGTGTGATGCTGTAGTCGCCTCACCGGGGCAAGAAGCAAACTTGAGGTGACGGTGGAACAAGACCGGGGTGTGCAGGGGGACTGCTTTTGTGGCTTTGCTTCGCTTCTGCCTCCTGGTTGAGTTCATGTCCCACGGAGAAGCCCCCAGGGCTGCTGAACCAGAAGCCAGTCCACCTGCCCCCGATTGCAGGCACGGGGCGCAGGAAGGGTGGTCTGGGGGCTCTCACACTGCTGATAGGGGGCCGGAGAAGCTTTGTCAACATAAAGTCAAGTGTCAAATGCCTCCATCTCTCTGATCGGTCCCTGGCCTTCAGGACTTGATCTTGAGGCTTGCATGGCACAGCCTTATGCAGCTTCCCTCCCGGCGCCCAAGGACGCTCGCTGACCCCCGTCTCGCTCGTACTGCTGTATGCAAAGACTTAAAGGACAGTCCCATGTACGGCCTTTTACTCTGACCTAGAGCTGTGCTTCCTGAGAGCAGGGCTATGACTCATTCACCTGCTGTCTCCCAGACCAGCACGGCTCCTCAGACAGAGAAAATGCTCAGAAAACACTTGTTGAGTGACTAAGGAAAGGAATCCGAAAATCAGATTTTCCCTCACTCATTTACAAGTTTTAAAAGGTACCAGGTACCTTTTTCTTTTTCTTTTTTTTTCCCTAAACTTCTCTTTTTAGATCAATATTTTGGAGTTGACAGAAAGCATGATCATTAATTCATTCAGGCATTCAGTCCACAGGTAGCCACTGGGCCATCTCCCCGGTTCCAGGACCTGGGCTAGATGTGGAAATACAGCAGGCCACAGCAAGGTCCTTTTCCAGCGCTAAGCCTGGGACCAATTACCAACTGTCATGTGTGCCAGGAAGGAAAAGGAGTGCTCAGTAGAGGACTTAACCATGTCTAGGAGGCCAGGGCAACTTCCCTGAGGAGTGACGTTTTAAATAGCTATTCAAGCGGGACTCAGCCAGGAGCAGATTCGGGTGCTCCAGGCAGAGAGATCAGCCCCGGTAAAGGTCCTGAGACCTGAAGACGGGCCCGGAGCTGGACTGTGTCAAGGGCAGGACCTGCGCCAAGAGGTAGCAGGAGCCACTGGTGGTCACGATGCCGGGTTTTCTCCTGAGAGCCAACAGAAGGGTACTTAGAAGGGCTATAGAGAGAGAAGGACAGGCCATTTCCTAACGCTCACGGTGGGAACGTCTCAAAGAAGAGGATGCGGTGATGTATTTTCTGAGGCTCACGTGCCAGCCTGCTTCCCAAGATGCATCCTCTTCCTCATGCTCCAGGTCCCGTCTGTGGAGCATCCTGCAAAGAACTGGGCGGGGCTTCCAGCCATCCCTTCAGATAAACAGGCTGCCCTGAGCTCAGGTAAAAGCATCACTGGCCATCCACACACGTCACCCTCCGCCAGGACCCTCAGGACAGCCCACGGTGAAGGAGTCCTCCCAGGAGTGAAGATGGGGGTAGGGGATGACTCAGGAACGAGCCAGAGAGATGGAAAGAAGGATGGCGTAGCTGAGGGGAGAAATGGGCAGGGATTTAAAAAAGAGAAAAGAAATCGTAACAATTATATTAGATATTAATCCAACCAAATCAGTAAGCACTTTGAATGTCAACGGTCTAAATGCACCAATTAAAAGACAGATTATGACAGTGGACCACTGTCTATAAGAAACAAGACCAACCATATATTGTATATAAGAAACTCATTTTAAATATAAAGGCATGTATAGATTAAAAATAAGTGGATGGAGATATAAATAAATGCTAACACTAATTTAAAAAAAGTAAAAAAGCACCCTGGGCCCAGAAGGGTGATGTGGCTGGGGCTTCGCTGGCCTCACTATGTCTGCCATTTTCAATTTTCAGAGTCTGTTGACTGTAATCTTGCTGCTTATATGTACCTGTGCTTATATCTGAACCTTGGCACCCAGCCTCCTGGACAGAAATAAAACTGGGTTATTGGGTATATTTTGGAAGCACGCCAGAATTGGCAAACGGAAGAATCCTTACGTTGCAGTATGCTGTATTGTAATGGCCTTCAGCATCCTCTTCATACAGTAGCTTGGAAAAGTGCCAGAATTCAATTGTCATCAGACTGAATTTTGATATAAAAAAAGGACTTACTGCAGAAAATAATGGAATGAATGGTTAACCCTTTTGTCTCTGAACATTGAATGACAAATTTCCAGCTGCTATTCTCTATTTTTGTTATTGGACCAATGTTCTATGTAAATAATTAGGATGTAACCATTTACTACTTAAAGAGTTAAATATGTCTGTAACAGCCAATCTCAGTACTGTCACTACAATATCACATTCTGCGTATGTCAGTCTGTTGTGTCAGATACCGGTTTTTGGTGAGGTGTCTTTAAGGCACATAGTAGGAAACAAAATTGGTAAATTACTCAAGTTCCTTCCACTGTGATTTGGAAATGATAAATCTTTATAGAATGAGAAGTTTTTTTGGACTAGATTTTTGTTGAAAAAAAAAAGGTTCAATTTGTGTGGGTAAAGATTGCATTCATATTGCATAAGGCTTGCTTTTCCCCTGGCCACACCATTTCAAGCATTAACCAGAGTACCTCTACTCTTAGCAAACTAGTTTATTACAGATGTTTAAACTATTTAAAACAAGCCTATGCAGTTTTTAAGGAGGAAGGTAAAATCAGATGACTTAAAAGTAGTATTGAGGAAATGTTCGTATTTAATATCAAAGAATTTAGAATATCTGACTGGTGGTGTAGCCTCTGAAACCTCTCTGGTAAAGTATAGATAAATGTCCTAAGCATAAATTTGACCAGCTAACTGTCATTCTCTGAATGAGATTACGTGCTTAGAGTAAAAAGAACAAAACAGGACAACTAGAGAATGATAATCCTTTATGTGTTTTCATTCTTTCTACTGTCAGGTCTTCACAGTTTAATTACTGCAAAATACAAACTGTATGTGTTTTTTTTTTTAAATACAGCACTTTAAATCTAGCTTATGTTTTGTCTATTAACTTTAACTGGAATCTTTTGTGTAACTTAGTAAGTGATGATACACAAAAATTCAAATCTACTTACCTGTATACCATGGCATAAATATCCTTTGGCTTTGATGATAAAAGGAAGACCTTCAATAATTTGCATCGAAATGCTGAAAACGTGACTTATAAATTTTGTAGTAAAGCAGTTATTATACATTTATGGTTAACATTTCTTAAGAACCAAAATAGAACTTCTTAGCTAAAAATTGCCCACTATAGATAGTATTAATTAGGTACTGTTCTCAGCTATTAATTCCCTATAAAGGTAAAAAGAATAAACCTTGGTTTTTTTTTTTAAATAAAAAAAAAGCTGGAAGAAATGAGGAGGATGCAGGTGGATAAAATGGAGGAAGAAGATAGAAAAGAGAAACAAACACAGGACTGGTTCATTCTGACTCAACATCCCTGTGCTGAGCCTGACAGGGTGTGGCTTCTCCCATTACAGCCCGACAACAACTCTAGGAGATAGATCTGGCTCTTAAAGTTTTGGGGACTGAGGTCAGCCTGCCCCTGCTTGCAGCCTCTCAGAATATGGGATGTGGTCCCACCTCCTCTGGCCCCACTTCCGTTAGAACTTTCCTTCTGCCACTGCTTTAATGGGTATTGGCCCCAGCTGCCCTGGACCCTTAAGTTGAAGGAGAAATGGGAAGTTTGCATGACCCCCTTGTCTGTTGTGTGCAGAATGCCCAGTGGCCAGTCTAATCTGACACCTGAAAACGACAAGTCTGGAAGACTATTTTTCTTTTGTGCTTTTTAAAATTTTTTCAGATGCAGCCAAGGAGTAGAAGGATCTTTGAATATAAGTTAGAACAGGCCCAGCTGCCACTCACGCCACCTCATCGTGCCGAGCTGTGCTGGGTGGGCCTTTTATGTACACCAGAGGTGCTCAAACTTGAGCGTGCGTTCCAGTCACCTTCAGGGCTTGTGAAAACACAGAGCTTCTGATTCAGTAAATATATTCTTAGCTGCGTAAGGAAATAACACAAGTTGAGTGACCTAACGCAACACCCACTTACTAGCCGACAGGTCTGTCGTCAGTAGTCCGGGCGCGGTGCGCTGTGGCTGGCTTCTCTGCCCCGGGTCATACAAGGCTGGAATTAAGTCATCAGCAGGACTGCCTTCCTTTCTGGAGGTCTGGGGAAGAATCTGCTTCTGCAAACATTCAGATCCCTATTTCTTTACAGGGTTACCCTCCTTCTGAGAGGCCACCCCGATCCTTGCCACCTGGCCCTTCCTCCTTCAAGCCAACAGGAAGGAATCTCTCTCAGGTCAAATCTCTGACTTTGGGAAGAGACTGGTCTCTTTCAGGAGCTCACCCTGGCTAACTAAGCTCCCCTTCACAAACCATACTGTGTAACATAATCTAATAATGGGTAAAATCCACCTTGGCCATAGTCCTGGAGATTATGCCCAGCGTGTTTCCGGCGGGTGGGATAGTGGACCACATTAGAATTCTGCCTGCCACAGGAGGTGGGGCAGAAATTTGCACTTCTAACAAATTCCCGGGCGATGAGATAGCTACTGCTCTGGAAATCACGTGGTGAGAACCACTTACCTAGGCTAATGCCACCACCTTTGACTTAGACGTGCCTAGTTTGCAGATGGGGAAACCCACAGTGTTAAGTCTAGAGGTAATATTCAAAATACACAGCAGCTAGTACCTCGTGGGCACTGACCCATCAGAACAGATGTCAAACCAATCAGGACAGACTCGGCTACAGGTAACCACCGTGGTCTTGCTGGCCAGCACCTACTGACAGAGGACGCCCCCGCCCCCACCCCCAGCAAGTGAGGGCTGGAGCCGGTGCGCATGTCAGAGCCGGCGCTTGGGCTGCTCCACAAACGAAGGTTACTTTTTTGCTCCATTTTTGTTTTCTTGAAATACACTCAGTTTACAATGTTGTGTCAATTTCTGGTGTGCAGCATAATGTTTCAGTCAGACATATACATACATATATTCCTTTTCATATTCTTTTTCATTATAGGTTACTACAAGATACTGAATATAGTTCCCTGTGCTGTACAGTACAGACTTGTTGTTTATCTATTTTATATATAGTATCCACAAACTAAGATTAAAGAGAAAATGTCCCACTAAGGCTAAGTCAGAAGAGGAAACAAAAAGATATTTTATTGATTCCAAAACCTGTCTTCTTTTCTTTCAGTCTGTTCTATGTTCTATAAAGCCACTTTCCTCAAGGTTAAAATCTGCATTAGTTTCCTGTTGCTGCTGTAACAAATTACCAGTTTCAGTGCCTGAAACTGCACAGATTTGTTTTCTTACTATGGAGTTCTGGAGATCAGAATGCCAGAATCTGTCTCAGTGAGCTAAAACCAAGAACCAAAAATGTTTCCCTGCCTTTTTCCAGGTTCTAGAGGCTATTACCTTGGTCCACAGCCTCACATCACCACAGTCTCTGCTTCCATCATCGTGTCTGGGTCCAACCTGACCCTCCTGCCTCCTTCTTATAAAGACCTGCCCCCAGACCACCCAGGGTCATCTCCCATCTCAAGGTCCTTAACTTAGTGCCACCTGCAGAGTCCCCTCTGCCGTGTCACGTCATGTGTTCAGGGCTGCCAGGATCAGGACAGGGGTGTCTCTGAGAGGCTGTTCCTCTGCCTGCCTCACTACCCAAGGCCCACGTGTATGTGGACCACAGCAGCGGCAGCTCTCCCAGAACCGCCTGTTGCCAAGGCCTTTGGAGACACGAGGGCATTAGCGTCACGAGCAGGTTCTGTCATTACTGTCCTCCTTTTTCACACGAAGAAACTGAAGCACTTGGGAGTTAAGGGCCTTACCCAAGATCACACAGCCAGGAAATGGGACCACGAGGATTCAAACCCAGACGGTCTGGTTCCAGAGTCCACGCTCTTTCCCACTCTGCTGCACACCCCTCGTCCGTGGACAGACGGAAAGCAGCCCACTTCATATAAATGGCAAGAAGCCAAAGTCACCATCCCGCCTCAACCCCTCCCCTCCCCTCCCTCTGACCCCCACTGCGCCTGTTAAGGACCCTTCTCCCAGGTGGGAAAGCGATCAGTCACTTTGGTCTGTCCTTCCTTGCTTTCCAAGTGTCCTCAGTAACAAGGCCTAGTCACTTCGGCCTGCCTCTGAAATGTTTCAGCAACTGTTGCTGGGACACAAGCCACCCAGAACTCAGTGGCTTAAAACAGCAACGGTCCTTGTTCTGCTCATGGATCTAAGTGTGTGCAGAGATGGTTCTTCTCCCCTCCGTGTGGCATCTGCTGGGTTTGCTTGGCTGGGAGCCCGCTCTTGGGATGTCACACTCACATAGCTGGTGAATCGTGCTGGCTGAGACCACTGGGAGCTCGGCCAGGGCTCTGGGCAGGGGCCCCGGCCCCTCTCCACGTGGCCTCCCCCCGGCCTGCTTGGGCTTCCTGACAGTATGGTGACCGGGTTTCAAGAGATCAAGGCAGAAGTGCATGGCTCCTTATGACCTCACCTTGGAAGACACATGGTGTCATCTCCACTATACAGTGTCGGGAGAGACACTCACAAAGGCCCTCCCACATTCAAGGGCAGGGAATACACACCCCTCATCTGGATGCGGGAGTGGCTAGATTCCACAAGGGCAGGTTGGGTGGGAGACTTGTGGCATCTATCTTTAGAAAATTCCGTCGGCCAGAATTATCTTTATAGTAGCTCCTTGCATACCCCCCAGCCCACCCACACTCCTGGATACATTTTTCCCCAAGCTCAGATTTGGGTGTAGGAACTATGAAGATTTTGTCTAATCTGTTCATTATATTGTTTTTACTAAAATATTAAAAATGTAGCCACATATATTACACGAATCATTTGTATTTTAGAAATAAGTCAAAGTAGCAAAAGTAGGATTTCCCAAGAAATCCAGGACACCAGATGAACAGATGTCAGCACTAAACCAGTGCCATGACAAAATGTAGGCAGTCAAAGAAATTTATTCAGAAGGAATAAAGTGTGTATGTCTTTTAATGAAAGCAGCTCCTTAGTTGATTTTGCATGATAGTGGGGGAAGAAAATGTTAACTTTCCTAACACCTTTTATTCAAGTAGTAATGAGAAAATAAAGGGATATATCCTTTTCCCACCCATTTAAAATCTAACCCATTTTCAAGGCCTTGTGAAGGAAAAATGTATTTTCTTGTCACTGGAGTTGCAGTCTTCTCTCCCAGGCTTCAACGTTTGGCCTCTGTAATGGCAGGAACCGTGTCTCAGGGTTTTGAAACCCCTAGTAGAGCACTGAGCCCCTAGTAATGGCTTAGTAAGTATTTTTGGTCGATTTGACTGTGAATTTTTAAAGGACCAGTCACGCCTTACTCCTCTCTGTATCTGCAGCAAGGAGTCAGGTACTTAGCTGCGTGCTTTATGCAACAAATATTTATGGAGGGTCCTAAGTGTTCCAGGGTCCATGGCTTGGTCTGCCCTTAGTTCAGTGGAGGAAACCAATTAAAATGTGATAAATACTAAGAACTAGAGGTTCCCAGTGTTATGAGGATATGTTACGCGTAACTTGAACCAGTGGTGGAGTTCAAGAAGGCATTTAGCAGATCCTTAATTAATGGTGGTTGAATGATGAACAGATGAATGGTCTTCTTGAGACTTGGGAGTCTATTCTTAACTCCAAACATCCCACACAAGAATCTGCTCAATGTAGACACTCGGAAAATATGTGTCTCATCTCCAGGTAGGCAACACCCTGCCCCAGAAGAGCCCACCTGTCCAAGGAATTTTCCTCTGTAACTGACTTGCTGCCTGGAATTTTCCCCTTAGTGATGCATTCCTTTGGGGCTGAGACTTTGATCTCCAGAACGTGCTGATTAAATACAAATTCTCTGGGAGGCCTTATATGTTAAACAGCTGCCATCATTAACACAGCAACAGGAAAAAGTTCATTAGGTAACGTTCCAGTTTTGTTAGAAGGGAGATGCAGAGGGCAGGACTGTCCCAGGGAGAAAGAAAAAGATCTGGATGTGATTCTGGTATAGAAGAAGAACAGAAAATAATGCAGATGAGGAAGCCGTGGGTGTGGGACATGACAGTGACAGGGAAGAATTTGATAGTTTTGCTCTGAGATGGGATTTGAAAGACCTGGATGGGAGATTTTCAAAAAAAAAAAAAAACCCATCAGATGTTCCCTGCTGACCACACCCTGGTGCCCGGAGAATGTGCTGTGTGAGGTCTGCTCTAAGGCGGCGCTCAGCCCAGCGACCCGCGCTGCAGAGCAGGGCAGACTCACACTCACCCGACCGTGTCCTGGCCCGAGCACGGCCCTGACTTCACGGAAACGGGCTCCACACAGCTGATTAGCCAGGCATCTCACCAGATAAAGACGGTGGCAGGAGAGCTTATCAAAGAAAAGCAAAATAAGTATTTCCCTGGTGAAATCCCTGTCTTTTCGAGGTTTTTAGGTAAGAAATGGGAATCTTTCAGCCGGCACTCCAAAGTAATAACGAGTTAAAAACACCAGGTTTGGCACTGATGCATAATGAATACTTACAGTGCAAAGAACTAAAGGTCCTGACACCAGACCATTATGCAAAAAAAAAAGGAGTCTGTTTCCTCTCCAGCTAACCTTCAGCCTTATCTAGTGTATCTGTTAACCGACCGTGGTTTCTGTGACCATTGAGACAGAATGTGTGGTGGGGGGAGGGGAAAGAGAAAAGCTTTTTTTATGATTACATAAGTAATAAATGTGCGTTGTAGAAATTCTAGGAAGTCCAAAGACACAAAAAAGGAAAACATTGCAATCTTCTTGAATACTAATACGCATATTTTTTCTTTTCACCAAAATGGAGTCACAGTAATAAACATTGCTTTGTAACCTGCTTTTTCCTCCTAACAGCAAGTTGTAAACATCTTTTCATGTTGTTAAATAGTTTTCACCTCCTTCCTGTGAGGTGTGAGTGGTGTCCCAGTCTGCTGAATGGATTCAGCATATTTCTTGGATGGTCACTGATTGGATGGTTAGCTTGTTTCTAGCGTGTTATTTGCATAAAGAACATTGAGGGGATGTATTTGCATCTGAATCTTTGCCCAGAGCATGAGGATTTCCTTAGAATAAACTCCTGGGAGTGAAACGGTTGAGTCAGCATTCAGGGTTTTAGTTTATACTGGAAGTTTAAACTGTTGAGTTCACTGCATCACCCACTGCCATGTGCTTCCGAAGTCCCTTACCTCGGTGGGTGAGCTCATAAGTTGGAGTGGAATCAGTAGTATTTCATGGTGTCCAGTTTAAAGTCTGGCGTATTTGTGAGAAATTTCAGATGATTAACTTAGGGTTCAAACCTTTGAACCTGGGTCTTGTTGGTTTGTTGACTTTGGGTCTGGTTCGTTGGTTGGTTGTTGGTTGGCCGAGACACACGGTGAAACACCCCAGGTCCCTTCAGGAATAATGGATTTGTCCCCCAGCTGCCCTTGTCAGCTGTCCCTTTTGGGGATTACTTCAGCTGAGGAGAGCCACCTCCCTAAGCCCCCTCTTCTCAAGGTAGCCCCTATCCCAGAGCTGACTAGTGTGGTGGTAACAAGCCCCAGCCCTTCGGCTCCAACGAGGGTCATCCTGTCTTCAGAACTGCCCACAGGGTCAGTGAGGCTTCCATTGGGACCACCTGGTAGCTCCACTCTGCCTCTGCCGTCCCTCGCCTCCCCCTCCTCTCCTCATCTTCCCTAGGTGTGGATCCCAGAACTCCCTAGTAAGCCCCCTGCACAAGAGCCTCTGTCTCAGAGCCTGGAAGCAGCCAATGACTGTTGAGTTTTCGGAGGGTTGGAGCAGATGCCGGGGCTCAGCAGACCCCAGCAGCCGATCATGTATGTGCTGCATAACTTCACCTCCGCAGTGGACAGTAGTGCCACCACCACCTCCCTCGGGATGGAAGAGCCAGGGCAGCTCAGACTCATTTCTTAAAAGGATTATTTCCTAAAAGGAGGTTTTCTTAAAAAGATGAATTCACGCTCCCATCTTCCTAGACTTATTTCAACCTAAGAAGGAAGATCAAGCTGTCCCCTAGCATTTTACAAGAGCAGTTTAAAGTGCTGTCCATTTAAAAAAAAAACTATCTTAAAAGCTTCCCCCTGAGAAGACCGGGATCTCAGTCTATTTTCAGATCGTCTTTCTAACCATGTCGTCAAACGTGCATCGTGGCAAAACCCTTCTGCGTCCATTCCTCGGAAGCCAGTTCTGTAGAAATCTGTGTCTTAAGGTTCCAATTCTCAGCCCAGCCATGCGCCTCCCTGGTGTGGCCCAGTCACATCTCACGATTGCTAAAGAAACCAGCTGTGGTTTGTAAACGTTTGAGCGGAATCTGGGTCATCCCTATAATAACGTCCCCACCATTCACTTGCATAAGAGTGTAATTTCAGGAGTGGAGAGCACATTCTGCAAAATGCCCACGGAGTCACCCACAGAAATGTGTTGGGCCAAAAAAAAAAAAATAAAGAATTGCTGTGTAAGGAGCAAGGCACACTCTCTCTAAAGGTACCATTTGGAGGAGATGATCTGACCCAGAACATTCTGAGCCTCAGGGATACGGATGGGTGGGCTGCTTTGTGTGTATCCCTGCCTCTCAGTGTCTGGCTCATAGCAGGGAACTAATCTATTTTTGATGACTTACTAAATTAAGCCAGAGACCAAAACCTCAGATGCCTTTGGGGTCGGGAGTGATGGGGTATTTGAAGAACATGGACTTAGCCACATGGGCCTCCAGGCCCAAATGGCCACATCTTCCTTTTTTTCTTTAAATCCCAAAGAAGCTAGAAATTCTATTTCTATGTGAACCCCCAACTTTTAAATATTGGCAACTAATTTTTTTTTAATCTTGGGAGCACTGCCAGTTCACAACCAGTAAACTAACCTGCCATTCTAGACCTGATTGATGGAAAGAAGGCAGCTCTTCCTTCTCAGATGCTCTGCTACTAAGATGCACCTGCAAGTTTTAAGTCACTTGACATGAACGCCCCAATTTTCCTAATGAACAAAATCGGCATGATTGTTCTTGTCTTTCATGGTGACTGTTAATATTCAAGTTGTGGTGGTTATCTTCTTTGTTCTGTTTAGTTTATTGCTCGTTAAACCTGTTCTGAATCACTGTCTTACCCACATGGAGGCGACAGGTTATACTTTCTCCCATGACTTGTTATCAGACTTTTAAACAATCCACGAAGAAGGCATTATAGGTGTGAAAAGACAGCAAACGCTGTGGTCCAGTCGGTAACTTCTCTACTGCAGACGTGGAAATCAGGCTCGTGGGTAGTGACGGAAAGAGTAGGTAAGAACACATAACACACTCTTCTCTTCTCCTGCATTTGGCAAAAGATGATTTCTGAGCTGAGATCCCGAGATTTAAAACTGGGTGTGAATACAAACTCAGTGTAGCTAAGTTACTGAAACCTGTGTTTTGTATCTGGTGTTAAAGATTTACAGTTTCGATTTGGCCTCATTCTTTTCCCCGTCCTCTTTTTTTTTTTTTTTAAGCTTTTTGTGGGGGGGGGGGGATTAGATTTATTTATTTACCTGTTTGTTTTTTAATTTCTTTTTAATGGAGGCACTGGGGATTGAATCCAGGTCCTCGCGCATGCTAAGCACATGCTCTACCACTGAGCTATAACCAACCCCCTCTCCCCTTTCTCTTATTGGATCTTCAACTCTGGTTCAGCCAGTCACGCACTGGAGAGCCATGGGGTGTTTGTGTGTCCTTGGCACTGTGTCAGGTTCCTCGGGAGAACCTACCAGAATGAGACCCAGCCTCTGCCCCCTGGCAGCACACACGCCAACCAGGATTTCGTAGGGTCAGTTCTTGGGAGATGAGCATGGAATATGGAACCAAAAGAACATAGCTTTTTGGCAGCATTAGCACTATAGTGTCAAACTCATCCTTTGAATGAAGGGGATTTACTTGGTGGGAATGAATCAGTCTAGGACTGTGAAATCTGTTTTGAGCTGGAGTGGAAGGTAACCAGGTTCTTGTGACCAGTGACCACAGAGCATCCTGTCACTGGCCCACTCCTGCGTGACTGATCTTGCCCAGGTTTTTGTCACTGCAGGACTGTGCTCCGGCTTGAGAACAGCTTTGGAGCACAGATGAAAATCAGTAATTAAAGTGAGGTCTGGAAAGGAATTGACTAAAGAGAGCAAATAAGGAATGATTAATTGGGGTGGCTTTGGCCCCAGTCGTCTCTAAATAAATGTTACCTCCCTTAATCCGGGGCTGCTGGTCTCCAAGACATTAAGTATAGTTTTGATTTGCCTATGGCTATTTCTCCATCTTAAGCATTGCAAGTGGTGAGTTTCCAAGAAGTTACAGAGGGGTGGTTAACCTTCATGTACTAAGGAAAGATTGAGGTAATAAGGAAAAAAGAGTTAATGGGGTTTCAAGTGCACATGGAATTTAACAAACAAGATGAAATCTTGTATGAACTGTGACCTCTCTTGTAAGGGATAAATCTGAACACAGTCTTCCTCTCTACTCTCCCCCTAATCAGTTGGTTATTTTATTTTATTTTACTTTCTGTCTTTTCTTTCTTTTTTTTTTTTGGAGAGGGGGGAAGGTGATTGCATTTTTTCCTTGTTTCCACTGTTAGCTTTAACAGAGCATGATTGCCAATCCGCTAAAATATGTGTTTCGCATTTTCACCATTGCATCCAATATTTTTGGCACTGGCATTAATAAGCCA
Organism: Vicugna pacos; assembly: GCF_048564905.1. Classification (NCBI taxonomy): domain Eukaryota; kingdom Metazoa; phylum Chordata; class Mammalia; order Artiodactyla; family Camelidae; genus Vicugna; species Vicugna pacos. The sequence continues at coordinate 115,270,749 of NC_132987.1, read as the reverse complement.
CATTTTAAAAATTTTATTTAAATAATAGGAAGTTCTGTGTTATCACAGAAATACACATTATGTGTGTACTGTCTTGTACTAATCTGTGCCATGTATCAGACAACATTTCAGGCTTTTCCATTTTTTTCCAAAGCATCAGATATGACCCAGGCTGAAGTATAGTATTAATATCATCCCTTCTGTGTTATCCTACAGATTCAGAAGATTAATGGTTATTAAACAAAAAGGTGATTTTCATTAAAGATGGTTTTCTCAGTTTAGATTTAGAATTCACAAAGGGGAGGGTCCGGCTCAGTGGTACAGGGCCTGCTTAGCATGCACGAGGTCCAGAGTTCAGTCCCTAGGGCCTCCATTAAAATACATAAATAAATAAATAAATAACCTAATCGCCTCCCCCGCAAAATAAATTCCTGAGCCCAAATCTGGCTCTCCTGATTACCCCTAAGAGTGAACCAAAATGGGAATGCCTTTAGAGAGCAAGAAGAAGATTTTCCTGTTCTCTTATTTACACGTGATCATCAGGAAGAAACAGAAGTCCGGGAGCTTAATCACACTACTGCTTGGACAATAGGCCTTTCTTTTGACTACGAACCTCTTGGATAAACGATTTTTGAGCACATCTGCTGGCAAAAGCATTTTGTTTGTAAATTCTATGCTAATTCTACTCCACATGACGCACTTTATAAAACACACCCTAAAAATAGGCATTTTAAAAAGGCGAGGCGAGCATATGTTCAACTGAGCATATGTTCAACTGAACACACTCTGCCCAAATGACAAAGAATGGTCGAGACCCTCGTCATAGACCCCTAAGGAGACTTACAAGGCCTCTGGGAGTGTCCGTGGGATGGGACCTCAGAGTCTGGAGCTGATGGTGCAGTCCTGTGCCCGGACACCCTGTGAGCCCCCGTGCAGCAAGGACAGAGGAAGTGCACCCCAGAAGGTGGCCAGCACCCACTGAGCAGCACTGGAGTGGTTCTGTTGCATGGGCATCAGTTCATGCTCCTTCTCTGCTCAAAACCCTCTGATAGTCGGCACGGAGGCCAGAGTCCTTGCAGTGGCTAAAGATCTCACATGGCCTCGCTCCCAACCTCTTTCTCCATGTCCCTCCTCTGCAGCCAACCTAAGCCTCCTGGGCTGGAATGTGCCAGGTGCCTTTGTGCCTTCTGTTCCTGGACCTGGAATGCTGTTCCCAGCATCTCACAGTTCTCTCCCTACTTCCTTCAAATCTTGATGCATCCACATGTCATCTTCTCAGGATGCCTTTCCTGGCTAGTCAGACTTTTAGCATCTCCTTTTCCCAACTTTTCCTTTCCCTCCTTTCTGCCTTATTCCCAGCACTATCACTATCTAAACACGCTATATATTTTACCCACCTAGCTTGTTTCTTTTCATTTTCTTTTTCCCTATCTAGAATGTAAGCTCCATAAAGGCAGAGAGTTTTTGTCTGTCTTCACCTTTCACCTCTAACACCTGGAACTGTGCTTGGGTGAAAGAACAAATGGATGCTTGGATGCACGGATGGACAGATGGATGCATGCATGGATGGATGAATGGATGAATACCAAGTGAAAGGAAAATCTTCACCTTTAACCTAAGGAGCATGAGAAGCCACCAGTTTTTATAGCCGAAGAGAAATGCGATTGAGCTTGGCTTTGGGAGGTTTTATGTTGTGGGAATTACACACTGTTTTGGAAATAAGAAATTGGCCATGGTGAGGTCAGTTAGAAAGGTATTGTAGTTGCAGAAGGCTGCTGGAAGCAGTGTGCAGTAATGCAGAGTGAGGGTGGTACACGGACCCTCCAGGCCTCTCCATGGACCAGCAGGGCACATAGAAGAGGAAGACACCCAAGACTGCAGAGGGACTGAGAGGATGCAGATGGGGAAATACCAAAGGGCACTGCTGCGAGGTGGGTATAATTCCATGGAACAAGAATACAATCTGCAACCAAAGCACCTGGGTGAGTCCCGGCCCTCCTCTAGACTGCGTGCCCCTCTGAACCTCGGTATCGTTATCTATGAGCTGGGAATTAAAAACGCAACGAATACGCGTCAACCCCTGATTGTGTTCCAGGCCCGACACTGGGCATGCTGCCTGCATCAGATTGTTCCGTCCTCACCACAACTCTGGATTTGATGCTAACTCCATTTACAAGTTGAGGACAAGAGCAGTCCCCTGAGTTAATAGCACCTTTTAGACTGGGAAGTGATAAAGACGTGAGAGAGGCCCCTGTGTGTTTCTTTTGTACAGTAAGTTAGGTTAGGGGGACAATGCTAGAGGGAAGGGCTACGAATATTAAGTAACAGTAAAGCTACTCCCTTATCTCAGAAGCTAAAGCTCCCCTAAAACACAAGTTTCATCGGCATGCAAGATAAACACCCTGGGACCTTTGATCTCAATCAGGTGTGTCCTGTTCCCTCCCAGGAGATCCTTTGCAAATGTCCTCGTTCTTTACTCTGCTTTCATTTTCAGAGCAGAGTCAAAACTCAGTTTCTCTCCCTGCTCATTCTTTGGAAGGTTCCACGGTGGCACATTCTTGGCGGCACTGTAAACTGCTTGGGGTTTATAATGGGCGTGCTGAGGTCATGTTCACTATGCTTTAGGAGTGCTGTAATGGGAATGATGGATTTCAACATAAACCTCAGTTTTTCCTCACTGAAAATAGAAACTTCTTAATGAAAATGTTCCAACTGCTTGAAGCCAGAGGAGGCAACTGCAGGTTAAAAGATTCACTTAAGATTTTTATGGAGTGAATGAAAGAAATGCAAAACATCTAAAGCTTTCAGTGGACTAAAACGTTTCATTTCTTCTTTAACTTCTGGTTTCAGTTGTACGATTTTAAAAAGTGCAGTTTTTCAGTGTGCTTTTCAAGAGCTCTAATGAGACGTTGCTGTGGGTGCTGCTTGCTTCAAATCATCTACATCAGACAAGCAAACAAGAAATCAAGAGGGGTCTGCAAATAGGAAAGTCAACTTTCAAATTCTTGCTTTGGAATAATTTTTATTCTCAGTGGGGAAAATTGCTATTTACAAAGTAAATTCTTTTCCATAGGACGTTTAGAAATCCAAATTCGTGTATAATAGACGTACAGTCAAAGAGTGGACCTCCCTAATAAGAACTGTCAGATCAGCAGATGCAGGGAAGTACCTCTGGGTTCAGGGACAGGAGTCTGTCCCCTTGGGCAGCCGGGGTGTTGGGGCACCACGAATGGGCCATGCTATTCAGGGTGACCCACTGTGAAAGCTCGGATCTGCTCCACACTGCGCATGTCCTGGACGAGGAAGCCAGTGTTGGCGGACCCGAGGCGCCTTCCCCTCTGGGCCAGGGCTCAGGTACACTTCGTGGCCCAGTGAGTTTTGCCAGCATCCAATCCAGCCTCCCTACAGCCAGCCACCATTTTGAACCCCTTTTCCTGATCTAGAAATAGAAGCACTCAAGGTCACTAAATATGATTCAGATGGAGCTGACTGCCAATTCAAAGGCAGGTACAGAATTAACATATTTGAGGAGGCTTCCTGGACAGCCCAATGAAAGAGCTATCATTTCTTATTTATTTCTGTAAGCAAAGATAGTTGAACCATCTTCAAATACCTCACTATTCCTTTTTTTTTTTATTCATTTGTATAATGAAACGACGATTGTAAATTTGGGTGAGCTCAGCGCTGTTGTCTCAGATGAACAGAAACGTTCCAGATCTGCCCACACAACTGAGCTGGAGCTTCGTGGCATGAGTTTTAACAGAAGGAGGAGAAGGAGAGGAGGAGGAGGAGGAGAAGAAATTAGCCTCTTTTTCCTCCTCTGATCACCTTTTAACTCTGTTTAGCGAGGCAGACTCCAGGAGAGAGAGAAGAGGAGGGATGAGGGTTGAAGCAGAGGGAGGGAGTGCACTTTAGAGAAGTTCCGGACCACCCTGGAGGAGAGGAAAGTAGTTCTCCTCCGTTTTCTGCTTCCCCGTCCCTTTCCCCCTGATCCTCCCTCCACCAGCCCCTCCCATACCCACAGGGCCACCACACCACCACCAAAGTCTGCCAGGACCCCCAGGACACGCTGTAGTCTCTGCACTGAAAACACAGCACATCTGAGCACATAGTCCCCATCACCGAGCCTCATCCAACGTGACCAGTTCCTCTCGGTGCTTGATGCATACCATACTCTTCACAGGATTCCGAACTTTTTTAGAACATACGCATTTAGATCTCTTGGGTTGGGAGTTACAGGTAATTTGGCAAAGCAAACACCATAACTGGTCTCTTACATAACCTTACAGTTGGCAGCAGGGCACCGTGCAAGGAGATTAAGCAACGCTCACTCATCCAAGAGGACTCTGCATTTCCTTTTATGGAGAGATAAATGCTCTGCTTTGCTTTTTCCTCATTGCATGTACTCCTTTTATTATTGGCTGACTTTAGTGATTCTTTGAAGTTAATTTTTAAATGTGAATGGCAGGATTCCACGTAACTTTTGGAAGCTTAAGAGGCGTCCCTGTGTGCCCCTAGACTAGAGAGCATTTTTATAAATAATGTGACTGCGTTTAGGTGAAAATGGGGAATTGGGGAGAGTGAGGAGGATCCAGAACCCAGACTGCCACAGGGACCTAAACTGGCAAAGTACTTGGAGGTTCAGGGTTGCAGCCTTTTGAAGGAACTGTCATCCTGCCATCCCACTGTGCTTCTCCAAGACCAGACATGTCACCAGAAAAAAAGGCCAGCTGAACTAACTTTTCAGTTGTAGTGTACATGCTTTCCATTTATTCTTCCTTTCCTATTTTTTAAAAGGAACTGAGACAATCCCTTTATTTGTTTATTTTTGTTGGTTTTGGGGGAGGGGTGGCGGTAATTAGGTTTATTTATTTATTTGGAGTCACTGGGGATTAAAATCAGGACCTCATGCATGCTGAATGTGCACTTTACCACCCTGGTACAGCCTCCCTCCTTTCCTTTCCTATTAAAAGACAAAAAACTTTCAGTCTGTAGATCTCCAAGCAACACACCCTCTTAATGCTTCTTTTCTCAATTTCAGAGTCTAGATTCCCTAAAATGTTTAGTATCTTTTTCTGAATTCAGGAGCCGTTAGAAAATGATCAAGGTGTTGCGTATTCCTAGTTCTCAAATTACAATAATAAAGTTTTCCAACGAAAACCCTAAAATCTTTTCCCACATTCTCACTGTGGACTACAAGTGGGAATTAGTACGTTCATCCAATAAAGTTCAATCAGGAAAAAAAGGGGGAGGGCCTATTTCAAAATGAATTCCAGTTTTTTCTTTAAAAACAGAGTTTATAGACCATGACAGATTTCAAAATGTTTTCTCTAATACCCCAATATGTGAAATTTTGACTGAAGTTTTCCAGAAATGACAGGGATCAAACAACTCGCCAAGACTTCAGTTTCCAGGTTTCTCCCAGCCTTGAAACTCCCCTGGAGGCTAATTACTATTTACTGCTGTCGACCTTCCTCCTTTTCTGCTGTAACATTTTCCATCTTAAGAAGGGTCGTCCCATTCAGCCGAGGAGCCTGGTGGCTGAGTGGCTGAATGGAATTACTACCAGTGGAAACTATGCTGCAAGACAGGGGAGATAAAGCAGCTGCAGGACAAGCCTGGCTGTTTTTTCCATCCTCCCCAAGCAAAGTTAATTAGCATAGGGAAAATGACTAAGGTGTTGACGTCACCTCTTTCCAGTAGAAACTTACACTCTGTCCCTGTCTGCCGGAGAGCAAGCAGGACTTGACTCAGGAATTTGGTGTCCAAACAGGATGCTCTGGAAGCTGCGCTTTTTTTTTTTCCCCCAGGGGGCTGGACCTCGGAGCTTTATAAGCGCTGGCTCGAGAAAGAACCCACAGCCTCTGGTAAAGGAACCTCACTTGGGGCTTGACTGAGTTCAGTCTCTAGTGCTTTCACTGTAAGAAGGCAAGATGCACTTTAGAAACTTTAACTACAGTTTTAGTTCCCTGATTGCCTGTGTGGCAAACAGTGATATCTTCAGCGAAAGTGAAACCAGGGTAAGGCTTCTTATATAATGTGATTTTTGAGAATTTTTGCAGCATTATGTTAATTGAGACTATTAACTGAAATATTTGTGGGGGAGAGAGGTGGGGGGTATGTGGCTCTATTGTGGGTTTTGGGGTTTTGAAATACATCCAGAATACTTTGAGTCAAAAATCAGAAGGTTTTGCCTGAGGATTAACTGTGAAGGAACTTTTAAAGCTCTCAATATTTAAAAACGTCCACGTCCCTTGACCAATTAGTAAGGCAGGGTTTGGCATTGTGTTTTTTTCATTCGGTGTAGCTTGTAAGTAACCTTTTGGAGGGAGGACTTTTCTGACAGTGAACAGAAACGTTTCACTTTGACATCTAGAATTCAGAATAATTTGATTTTATCTTAGGAAATAAACAGTGGAAAGATACTTAAATGTATGCAGTAATTACAAGAGCCTGTCTTTGAGTTTCCAGATTTGTCTAGTTGGAGAAAATGCAGCCACAGCAAATAATAAAACTGGATAAATAACCTAAGTGTGAGATAAGTTTACCTCCTGGGAAGCAGCTCTCATTGGTGGTAAATTAATATAATTAGTCATTTTAATTACCATACTTTTCATCTTCATTTGATTAAAGTGTAAGGTTTTTATCAGTAGCTGTGCAGCTATCTAACTGATCTTTACCAATATTGGATATAAATGAATTCTGCGTGTTCTGTTTGGGGGACCGTGATCACATTTCATCTTTATACCCAAAGCCTCATTGAGACATGGGAAGATTTCTTTCTTTTTTTTTTTTTCTATAATTGTGTACTGTGCTTGTGAGCCAGGACTGTAGTTCTTGAACTACTTAGAGTATGTTCTATGCATAAAAGTTCTGTAAAGTCTATATATTTAATTTTAGCCTCATATGTGTAAAACCACTAATTTATTTATTTCATTAAGTCAAGATGCCATCCAACAACTATAATAGCTAGCTATCAGTTATTAGAACAAATAAGATTATCTTATAAGAGAATAACATGCTAGCAGTATGAAATTAACAGGATAATGTGGGTTCTCTTGTGTTTTGGTCCTAAGCCCTGACTTGTATTCTAAAAATATTCATCAAAGTCATCTCTCCCAAATTATGAATCATAACTTCAAAACTAAACAGTTGGCCGCAGTGCCTATGGATGAGGTCACGTGAAATTCCAAATCTGCGCAGACACCCTTGTGCCGGCAACGTGCCCGTGCTCAAGAGAGGCGGATAAAAAGCCTGTACCTCCAGAGGAAACCGCAGGTTTCTCATTCTCTGCCTCTGCAACACCCCTCCTGGGAAAGGCACAGACATCTCCCTAAAGGAAAGAAAAGCCAGGGAATTGGAAGAGAGCAAGTTTGTGAGTAGTTCCCACTTCCCCTGAACAACCTGCTGGTAGAGACACCAGCCAGAAGGGAATGTGGGACCTGCCCACTGAATATTCTCCAAGATTCTCCTCTTTTGCTGAGTCCTCTCTCCCCTCCGCAGAAGTGCTGTGTTCTCCATAGTTCTCCAGAGAACTGGTGGGCCCCGGGCCTCCTCTTCTCACTAGTCCCCTGTGTAGAGGGCACCCCGCCCCACCCAGGCTCTCAGCCACCCCCATCTGCCTCTCACCATCCTCAGTGTCTAGTCTGAGAAAAAGACTCAGAAAACACGGTGACTAAAAGTCCATGCACCCTGTTTCTAGAAGCTTCAACTGTCCATCAACTCCCTCTCCGGTTGGAAGGATTTCTGTGGCCTCCCAGCCTCCCCCCACCGACACCCCCACCCAGGACCCAGCCCAGGGGGGCTCCCCAGAGCTCTTCTCAGGAGCCAATGAACTCTCTCCTGATTCTAAGCTTTCAGTCATTGAACTCAGGCATTGTCTTAGAAAGTTCTCCTAGAACTCAATTCTAAGAGCTCCTGCTGTTCCGTCATGCTCACTAGTTCCTATAACACTCCAGCTAGGTCTGTACATGTGTTAAAGCCAGGGTGCAGTAAAGGGTTTGGGTGCAGTACGTTCGTGTTTTAAACCAGTTTTATTTTGGAGAGTTAAAACGTAACAGATTGAATGGGAAGATAGTAATGGGAATGTTTTAAAAACTGCTTCCTTTACCTTAAGAAATACAAGGCTTTTTATTAACGTCATTGTTTCCCAGTTCAGTAAAAAAATGTTTGTTTGTTTTTTCAAATTAGCTCCAGTGCTTTTAAGCCCTAAAGAAATATTTGATGTACAGAGCAGCGCCCTAAGTTGAGTGGTGGGACTGGAGTTCACTAGACTGGGGAAAATCAGGGAACTGGCAGGCCATTTGGGTGACCAATGACCAAACTGGACCTGCTTGGAAAATGTTCATTCTACTTTAAAAAGAATGTTTCTGTGACTGTAAGAAGTGTTTAAGTATTGATCATTGTTCAGCTGATTAAATGAATTTAGTAAATCATACATTCTTACTTTTGTATAAAATCACCTATATTAAATTTAAAGGACAGAAAAGGCAGTTTCCTCAGAGAAGAAAGGCAGGTTCTCTGTCTTCTCTAAGAAGTTAGTTCTTGAAATGATTTATTAATTTTCCGTATGAAATGTAATGAAGTCATCTAGTCAAGGGTCGTTTGCAGGTAAATTTCAATTCCTTTTATATTTATTTTTCAGGCCAAATTTGAATCCCTCTTTAGGACATATGACAAGGATATCACCTTTCAGTATTTTAAGAGCTTCAAACGAGTCAGAATAAACTTCAGCAACCCCTTATCTGCAGCAGATGCCCGACTCCAGCTACATAAGACTGAATTTCTTGGAAAGGAAATGAAGTTATATTTTGCTCAGGTGAGTGGACATCATTGATACTCATGCTTCTCTCTTCTCCCTCCCACCCTTAAAAGTAGCTTATACATCGATTACGTGTATGTTGATTTAAAACTGCAAGAACTCCTCTCGAGAAAGGCAACATTCATACTCAAAAATGTTCAAGTCACCTATTTTAAGAAGACATCAGGTGTATTTGAAAGTGACCTCAGAAATGACCTGAGTTGAGTAGTGATCACCCCGAGCCTTCCTGACTCAGGAAGGTGGTAGAGGGCAGGGTTGTGGGCGTGGCTACCCTAGAACCCTAAGACCACGCAGCAGGTGTGCGGGAATTTGTTCAAGGTTTAGTTTGGGCTAACGCCCCCTTCCAGACCTGGAGAGGACGGGAGCGGTCCCGGCTCTGTGCAGGTTCCCAGCAGCCCGCTCACTGTGGAGAGCTGATCTCTGCCAGGTGGGCCTGCACATCAGCCCGAGGCTGCCAGACCCAGCCTGAAAGGAAAAAATGGGTTCACCATACAGGTAGTAAATGCTAAGAAATCCTGGTAGGTGGGGGTCCGGCCCTAGGGCACTCCCCGTGGGCTTGTGGGCGGGTTTGCTTTCTCTCCTGCTCATCACCCTTCCAGCTGTCCCCTCGCCCGCGCCCCCTCCGCCTTTGATGCTGGGCTGCCCACCTTCTAGGCAGCTCACAAAGTTCCATTTAACGATGTGACAGGAATCCAACAGGTAAACAGGGGGAGAGGAAGGGGCTTCTTGGACGCTTCTCCCTGGTTAAAGAGACCCCCACTGGGGCCCTGAGTTCCCCAGGCCATGATGGGAACAGACAGACGCTTTAGAGGGGCTTCCTGACCTTGTGGGAAGGCGAACTTGCCCGCCCTCCCAGGGTAAATGAGAGCCGGGATGCCCTGCCCCCTGGTGGTGAGTCCGAGGTGCAGGCTTTGAACTTGGATCCTTGGTTAAGAGTAAGCTCCTTCCTGTGTTTGGTAGGGTTCCGTATAAATAATTACTTAGTCCCTCCACGACTTTTTCTGGTTTATTAAAGTACATACATGTTCACTGTGTAATTTTTATGGGGGAAAATATTAAGGAACAAAGAAAGTCCAAATTGGTAAGATTCTTTTTTTTTTTCAATTGAAATATAGTCAGCTACAATGTGTCAATTTCTGCTGTGCAGCATAATGTCCCAGTCACACATAGATAGAAATATGTTCGATTTCATGTTATTTTTCATTAAAGGTTATTACAAGATATGGAATATAACTCCCTGTGCTATACAGAAGAAATTTGTTTTTTATCTATTTTTATATATAGTAGTCAATATTTGCAAATCTTGAACTCCCAAATGTATCCCTTCCCACCCCCTTTCCCCTGGTAAAAACTCGTAAGGTTCTAATGTAAGATCTTTCCAAACAGCCCTCTAATCACTGGTATAATGTTTAAGCCTAAACTAGAATCTTGGGCTTTTGTTCCTTACCATTATTCTTTTAAATATGTAACCTGGAAGGTGGATTTCTTTTTCCTTCCTCACTTCTGGCATCTGACTCAGAGCCCCAGCGGGAGCCTGAGACTGTAGTGGGCAGGAGTCCTGCGTCCCCGTCCCTACTTTGCCCCCCTGAAAAACTGTATCATCTTAGAAATGGCTTAGCCTTTTCGAGCTTCTGTGATATGATGTGATGCCTCTGTGATATGAGGAGCTGGAAGCAGCTGATTTTGAGATCTCTTCTGACCTCAGCAACTGTGCTTTATTTTTTCCATTTATACCAAAATTATCTCTGTTCATTTCCATCAGTCTAGGTCAAGCATAATTACTTGCAGTCCCTGTGCCTGGGAGACCCAGGCCTGGGAGGGGGCTCTAATCATGTCTGCACCATAATCTGAGTTCCCTTTCCCCTCCCCTTATAAACCTCATTATGATTCATCCTCGGGCACCTGTTCTGCTGTCTGCACGTGGGTTTGTCCTTCACGCCTGTCTTCTGTAAGCTGTCATTAAGTGCCGCTGCATTGTTTCAGTTCTTCCCTAAGGAAACATCCACCTGTACTTCTCTCTCTCCCCAGACTTTGCACATAGGAAGTTCACACCTGGCCCCACCGAATCCAGACAAGCAGTTTCTGATCTCTCCTCCCGCCTCTCCGCCGGTTGGCTGGAAACAAGTGGAAGATGCTACTCCTGTCATAAATTATGATCTTTTATATGCTATCTCCAAGCTGGGGCCAGGTAAGCAGTGCTCTCAGGTGGGGAGGGGACAAGGCGACGCGCAGAGATGGTGTTAAAGGCACAGAGACTCACTTGCAGCGGGAGCAGCCCTATCCCCATTGCTCTTTTGACCTCTCATGTGATTGGTGCCAGCGTGTTGTGAATCAACCCTATTTGCTGTCTTCTGAATCCAAGTAACCCATGCTGGGAGTGTGCACGCCTGCCTCTGGCCTCATCCCTTAAGAAGGCATGCGAGTTGGCCTTAGGGACCAAGTACCATGACCACATCATGTGAATCCATCCCCTCACCTCTAAAAGAGGCCTTCCCCTCTTTTAGAAATTTTATTTTTAGCCAAGATAATTTCATCCATTGATCTGATTCTCACCTACCCTTTTGAATGTGTGAGGGAACGGAGGACCATAGATCAGAGTGGAGAAAGAGCCCCAGTCATGCAGAGCCCCAGAGGGAGGGGTGCTCCCCTGCTGAGCTTTCCCAGGGGATAGAGGGAGGGAGAGAAGAGGTTCTGGTCCTCTGAAGGGACAAAGGTGTGAGCACTTAGGAAGAAAGGTACTCTGGCCTCAGGCTTCCCATCCAGAAGATGGGTATCACTCGGTGGAGTTCTGAGTGGTAAATGAGCTCACCATGTAAAAAACACTTCATACAGTGCCTGGCTTATCAGCATCCCTCAAAGCATGTTTTCTAGAAACAATAAAATTTAGTGGTTTCTGTCCCATCTGACAGAGTTTGGTTAAACAGGAGGTGCCGGGGGGATCTCGGGGCAAAGAGGTTTGAGCCCCTCTTCTGCTCTATCTGTGGAGCAAATCCAGTAAACACTGAGGCCATCAGCTTTCTCCTTGACCAGCAATCTGATGTTCCTTTGAGTTGAGAATTTTATTTTCTTGGACCATCAGCAGTTTCCCATGGAAAAGATTACATTTCTGAAAATATCGCTCTGACGGAAATTCCCTCTGTGGTAGAAAGCAAGGATCACATTACTTCCTGCTAATCGTGGCCTGAAGGTCAAGGTGGAAATGGCTGGTGCTCCTCCCAGCAGCTCCAGGCCAAGGTGCATTAGCAAAGCCGAGGGTTGGAATCTGCTGGGATGTTAGAGAAGGGAGGACGGAGAGCTCCACCTGGGGAGAGGTGTCAGACTGCCCCGAGGCAGGACATTCTGTTCTGCTAATGAACATTCTTCACTCTAGAATCTGCCCCTTTCTTTACAGAAGGCTTGTTTGAGAAGCCTTTATAGAAAATAGACATAATGAGATCATTTTGCCCTTAGTTTCCTTAACAATGAGTTTGAGTTTTTTCATATTCAGCTGTGCTTTTCAGCCAACAAGATTGCCAAGATTTTGCAAATATGATCCCACACCCGTGTTTTCTGGGTTGTGACTCACTGGCAGGTAGATAAGAATTTGTAAAGGGTATTCTGACCAACATTTTGAGTGATCTGTCTGACCCTCCCTCTTAATCCTCCCCCCTCAAGAATGATGAGGCTCTTTAACCCTCTCAAATGCAGTTAAAATAACATTCCAGTCTTGCATGTGGAGTAGAGAAGGAGCCACACCTTTTTTATGAATCAAAGTATCTTGACTGAACCTGGTAAAACTCAAGCTGACATAGAACAGCAGGACACTCCTGGTCCCAGGGGGTTGATAGTTGTATGAAGAGGATGCTGTGCTCAAAAATGTTCTCGGAGCACCTGCTTCAACCAGCACTGGGTCTCCCGTGCCTCCTGGCCCTTGTGTGGGCTGCGCACTGCAGCTGGAGCCGGAGAAGGAGGCTCAAGAGGTCCTTTCTTCATGCCTTTATTTGTGCAATGTCTTTTCCCAAATGGATGCTCCTGGTACCACCAGCGGGCCTGGTGGACATGCTAAGTGTAATTTACATTCCTTCCATACCTTTCATGTGCTGGGACTCTGAGTGTTTGATTGAAAGCAGAGTCATTTGTATGGTGAGATATATAATGAGCCACCAAAGAAACACCAGTCCAGAGTGTGTCCGGCTGTGTCCCTCAGTCCCCGTTGGATGCTCATGGAAGCTCGGCTGAGCGGACCCCTCCATGCGCGTCCATCTGCTCTTGCTCTTTGGCCCTCAGATCCTTGCCTGAGTTACCCTGCAGTTCTTCCCTTTCCCTAGGGGAAAAGTATGAATTGCACGCCGCGACCGACACCACTCCCAGTGTGGTGGTCCACGTGTGTGAGAGCGATCAGGAGAACGAGGAGGAAGACGAGATGGAAAGAATGAAGAGACCCAAACCCAAAATTATCCAGACCAGGAGGCCGGAGTACACGCCCATCCACTTAAGCTGAACTGGCCCCTGGACGGAGAGGTATTCCAAGTCACACTCACGGGAAGGAATCTTTTACTGTGGAAGTGGCCGGTCACAGCTTTGGAGGCGGCAGCCGTGATCGCTGAGGCAGAAATTGCAGCTCACGTTGCTCAGAAGAGAACCGAGGCTTAGTCTTCTGGTTCCGATGCTGTGTATCTGTCAATGTTCATGGCTCCTGGGAATTTTCCTGAGCCAATCACTGAGTTTGGGGTGATCGCACAAGGACATTCGGAAACGTCTCGAGAAAACCGATAACGATAGTGTTCTGTACTTGTTATTTTCTGGTAGGTTCTGTTTTTGCCAGGGGCAGGCTGATCAATGGGTCCGGGGAGAGCCTTCTGTTTCTAACCAGCCTATGATGTAGACTCTCTTTCCTGGTAGAGAAAGGCACTGCGTGGAGCCACGAGGTGTCTAGTGCAGAAGGGTTGTGAAAACAACAATGCAACGTGGAAATTGTAGCGTTTCATTTCTTCCCCGTCATGTCCTAATGTTTGTGCATGTATATTACTGATTTTCAGAACTAACCTTTGTTCGTATATAGAGTTATGCCATTGTTGTTTCACATCTTTTGGGAAGATAGGAAAGCATTTGAAAAGTCTGTCACCTTTCCAGATTCGTGACTGTCTCTGCAACAGCGCACACAGGTGGGATTCCACCTGGAATACATCCACTCGGCATCCTATCCGATGCAACACGGACTTGTGCTTTTGCAAAAGAAGTCGATCTGCAATTCCTATGTAGCGTTTTGCTTATAAAATTCAGAGACAGCAGTTCCACTGCCAACTTTTAGTGGGTGAGAAGTTTTAGTTTAGGTGTTTTAGGTTAGACAATAAATTGGTTTCATTTATTTCTTTTATGTGGGGGGTTACATGAATCATAGCCAAAAACCTTTTTTGGGGAACTGCCGGTTGAGATCATTGATTTTTTTTTTAATCCCACTAAAACATCAAGATAAACTTGTAAATAAAGCTGATAGAATATATTCACACCTGTTGTGCACTCGGGTGAGGAATACAGCAGTGGAGGCTAGTGTAAGATGTATTAACCTACTTGTATGTTGTGAATTGTATGTTGTAGAAACGCCTTTCAAATGTTGGGCAGGACTTGAATTCAAAGCATGTGAAGTGGATAGTAGATTGTGTAAAGGTTATGAGAAGGATGCAGTGCCTTTCCCCATTAATTCCTGATGGAATTGTTACACTAGGTTAACGTTTGTAATTTTTTTTCTAGTTGTAATGTGTATGTCTGGTAAATAGGTATTATGATACCATAATACCTTACGATACCATAACAAGGTTTGTCATTTTGAAATACCGAATGCCAAGTAACAGTGCATGCTTTGGAAATGTGGGAGGTGGTTTTCTTTAAGAAGCAAATATGTTTGATTGTTCATATCAAGAAATTGACTGAATGTTCTCAAAACCCTGTTTACAGTACTCGGTGGGGCTGGGGGCAGGTGAGGGAGAGACCATTGCCTAGCTGTTCAAGTGTTCCTAGTTAAGTGCTTTTAAACTGGAGAGGCTAACCTCAAAGTATTTTTTTTAACTGCATTCTATAATAAATTGACACAATATGCTCTTTACGGAAAAGTTATCCATTTGTCGTTTTATTTCTAATGGTCAACCTGTGACTCCTTTGAATTCTGCGGTCTCAAAAGAATTCATCCCTTCATCAGTTTCAGTTTGGAAACTCCTGGTTCCCAGCTGTGGTTCCCAGAGGGTCAGCCACACCAACAGCACATCACTTAGTAAAGGGGAAAATGGATGAAACTGAAATCAGAAGTCTGAGTATTTCCTTTGTCCAGGGAGATGATACTATGATGAAAACCCTTTTTGCCAGCAGCTCCACTAAGCAATGTTTTTGATTGTTAATTTGAGGAGTTTTCTTTCCTGTTAGAAAAGATATCCACCAAAGACACTAAGTAACAGAGGCCAGTTGTGTTCAGAAAGTCGGTCTGTAAGCCTCCTGTCTGAATCTCACCAGGAACTCTTATTACAAATGGTGGTGAGCTTGGCCAGCCCTCAAAGGCCTAAATAACCCCCTACTTATTTGCTGAATTCACACAAATGACGTTAATCTTGATTAAGCTGCACAGCAGGCATTTTTCCACAAAAATTCACAGGCTTCTCTGTTTTCTTCCTCCTTCTGTCATTCTCCCAGAGCACTGGCACATCTTAAAGCCATATATGTTTGAGGTTTACACATGTTACAAAATCCACATTTCCATCGGTTTGGCTGAATCTGATTGTTGGGGAGATTAATTAATCAGGCACCCAGGGTCGGGGGAGCTGTTATCTGTCATCAGGTTAAATAACTGGGAGCCATTGCTGAGCAGAGCTGGACTGGGAGGGGCGTTGGTCCAGGATCCTATTTCATAAATAACCCTGGAATAAAGTTGAATCGTGTTGTCAGTTAACTCAGACTTCTGCAGGTCCCCTTACACAGCTGGGGAAATACAGGTGGAGGGTCCCACTGCTCGTGAAGCCGTCAGATCCCAGAGTAGAAATCACAAGGTACCGCACAGCCTCACTCCTGACGGATGCTGTCTGATGAGCAATCCCGTGGCAGGTGCGTGCGGCAGCCTGCGCTGAAATTCCGAAGCCAAAAGTGCTCACAGCCTGGTTACCAGGCAGCAGGCTACGAAGGGCCCCAAATCGTGTGCCCAGGACTCACGTGTGTCTCCAGCCCTGCTGGCAAGAGGGCTCAGTAGAATGCAAGACAACAGACACAAAGCAGGTGGAATCACGCAGAACACATCCTTTGCCATCGATTGGATGTGTTCCTTAAATAGCTTTTGATAGAATGTATTTCTCATCTGAAGGTAAGTAGCTTAGAGCTATCCATCCCCGGAAAGAAAATCAGTCCCTCGAAATGTATTCTAAATCCAAAAAAAAGGCGGTAAATGGTGAGAGAAGTACAGCATTTCAAGCGGCTATTAATCCTCCAGCTATAAACATTGATTTGCCGTCAGCGAGCATTTAGGATTTTACATTTCCAGAATGTTGTGAGAATTAGTGCCCACGGGAGATTTGGGTTTTCAGAGAGATTTCACTTTAGGTGAAATTATACAGAACTCGCTTACAAGGTGAATAGATTTTCTCAAATATTAATTGCAAAGAGTTAAATACACTGTATGGACATGTTATGGCCAAAACTGAATCAGCCGGCAGCTGGGGTGTGTCACACTTCACAGCACTGAAAGAACCCTGGGGAACATGTGCATGAAGTGCCTATCAAGTCACCTTCATCTAAAGGTCAACAATTCGAATGGAAACTACATAAATAATTCACCTTAAAATTATTTGGGAAGACATTAGGATATCAAAAAGAAAGACCTTTTTTCTCCCCTGATTCTCGTGGCTTCTAGTTCTAAAGCAGGACATGTGAGAAATTGGTTTTCAAGTATACCGCCACTCTCGGCAATCTTTAATTCACATCTGAAGTTCGCAGTCTTGTGACTCACCAGCAGTGACGTGGCCACCAGGTAGATGCGTTTTATTCTCACCTACCTCACTTTCTTCAGCACCCCCTCCCCTCTGATCATGAAAGGTCACTTTCATCATGGCTCTGTTTATGAAAGACAGGAGATTATCTGCAAGTGATTAAATGTGGTGCTTACATTCAATATTTCTTCTTCTTTCAAGATTCTAATTAGGGATTCGATGACCATTCCACAGCGATTAAGAGCCAGGCGATGGCTGCAGCCCCTGCTCACAGCTCTGTCTTTCAAGGTCATCGGGGCCCCTTTCCTGGCTGACATTCATATTTCGGTCATGTGGAATTCTCAGTGTTTCTAACTCACCGTGTGCTCTCTTCCCTCTGCTCCATTACGCATGATTCCCCTGCCTAGAACATCACCCCACCGCCGCAGGCCAGCCTGGGCTAACTCCACAGTGATGTGCACCCCCTGAGACCAGTCCCATGTCTGCCCTGCTCACCTCTGTCTGAATCACTAGCAGCTACCCCTGTGCCCAGCCTGAGGCGCTCAATAAATATTACTGAAATAATTAACCTACACCTTGACATTTGTCCTATGAGTCTCCATCATTAATGTCTCTTTCCACTGAGAATCATTCCCACCTACTCCTGCCGAGTCTCCCATGGTGTCCCGTACTTCTCAGTTATAATAGGTGTTGATTTTAGCATAATTGTTAACTTGTCTGTCTTCCCTGTTAAAACTTCAGTGGAGGTGGGATTCCTGGTGGCCTGTGGCTCATAGTAAACATTCAATGAAAGTTGGAGGGATGGAAGCATGGATGGATGGGTGGGTGGATGGATGGATGGATGGATAGGTGGGTGGGTGGGTGGAGGGAGGGAGAGATGAATGGATGGGGATTTCAGAGGATGAGGAGTAAGGGGGTCACTGAGAAAAATAGAAAAATAGTGAGTCATGTTCCCCTCTCCCTAGGGGTTCAGTAGAACCAAAAGCAGCTCAGTGTTTTAATCCAACAAATTGCCAGGTTGCTAGAGCAACAAGAAAGAAAGAGACAGAAAGGAGACATAATTGTGTTGGGGTAGAGCAGTAGATGAGAAAAGAAAAAAAAAAACTTTGTTTTTAAATTTTTCTTTTCAGAACAGGGTGATTGGCTAGAGGGTGAGTGACTGGAAAGGAGCCTGAAAGAACTTTTCAGGACGATGAAAATGTTCTCTATCTTGATGGAGAAACTCAGTAGGAGGAGGAGTTACAACCACACAGCAGTAGTTTGAGCCCCACTCACAACTTCTTCCAACTGCAGAAGCTGATGGAGACGAGGAGGAGGAGAAAGGGGCGGGGAGGGTGGTGCAGAGGAGAGGACAGCCATGGCGCTGGGCAAGGCCTGCGTGCAGGGAACGTGGCACTGGCCCAGGAGGTCACAGCTCATACTGCTGGCCTGCAGATTTCAGGGCCCGTGTAAGCTGGCTGCCAGGGCCAGGGGACCCTGGTTCACCGCCACACAAGCCCCTTGGCCTGTCTGGAGGACCCAGAACCCTGTGGCCTGGAGCTCACCCAGTGCAACTGTGCTCGGTGAGGGGTGGGGGGGTGGAGACTAGAAAGATTTCCACCAAGTTCCTGAGACCACCCTGAAGACAGAACCTCCCTCTGAGGATGCGAACCCTGCAGTGTGGCTGGGGGTGGGGCCTCCAGAGGCAAGAATGGGACAGGAGAAGGAGGTCAGCTGGGGACCACTCCCATCCTCACCACCGTCCCAGACCACAGACACAGGAGGGGCAGCCTGCTCAGCCGCCGACAGGGGCCTGGCCGCCGAAGCCACGTGTACTGAGATTTTTATCAAGGTGTCCGATGACTGCTTTCCCCACTCCCTGCATATTTCTCGTGTTTTCAAAAACATGTTCTGTCCTAATGTCTGATTATTCTGAAGACTTTCAAGAGAGAGTTACCCCACAGATGGCCTTCCCGAAACACCAAATGAGTTAAACTGATTGGCTAACCTAGACCCGAAGTGTTGTGCTAGGCTCTTTGTATGCCTCCGAAGAAAGATGCCCTGAAATTTCAGATCGTAGTGTCATTACACACAGTCCCTGTTCTAAAAATCAGAGTAGGGGGCTTTCAATTTTTTCAGATGCCAAAGCTGCTAGTTACTGGTGGCCCTCTCCCCTCCTATGTGGCTTGTGACGCAGTGGAGGTTTTTTTCTTTTTAGGTTGTCATAACATGTAAAATGTATTTCAAAGCACAGTGGAGTTTTAAGGAAAGGAATTGTATAAAATATAATATGACTGCTCAAAAGTTCCTTGCCATCACTCACTTAGGTCCTCTCATAGGCAAGGGAGCATCTGGGATAGGCGACCCCTGAGCCAGCATTTCATCCTCCCAAGAGATATATTTGAGGCTGACATGCTGATGAGTGTTTATTTCTCTCATCATTAGAGAAGTGCTTTCCTTCTTTCAGAAAGAAGTCTTGACATGCTTCTTGGATCAGGTCCTTGTTCCCTGCCCCCTCTCCCACCCAGCCCTCTCTCAGGAACTCCAGAATTGCACACCCGGCAGGGCATGCTGATTTCCCATCCGCATTTCCAGGTGGCAGCCCTGTCCACCCTGTGACTCACGCTAGGGCCATGACTCAAGTCAGAGCCAAGGAAGGTGGCCTCTGGCTCCTTATCCCCCTCTTCTGTCACTTTGGTCACTCTGTCTTCTATCTTCAGGACATGCCCCCTGTGCTCCAACCCCATCAGACCCTCATCATTTCTCACCTTACTCTAGGCAACGCCTCCCCCAACCATTCTCCACAGCGCTGCTCGAGTGAGCTTTCTAATGTGTATGTCTGACCTTCATACCGCCTTCATCTTCATGCCGAAGTCCAAACTCAGTCTCCTAAGGTGTACCCATCCTCCCTGGGAGTTCTTCCTCACCTCCCGCCAAGGCTGTAAGCACAATGGGCACTTGTGCTTCTCTGGACGTTCCTGCCACGCTTCTGCTTCGGTGCCTTCACCTGCAATGCCTGTCTCTGACCTTCCAGCTTCTGGTTGTTCTCCAGGACCCTTCTCAGGCCTCGTGTCCTTTGGGAAGTGCCTGACCCTTGCCTGTCCCACCACAGAGAACTGCGTGTCCCTGCTCCAGCTGCTGTGAAGCCACTGAGTCCCCAGCACAGCTCTCACCCCACTGAGCTAGACCCCAGGGGTTGGCCTCCCTTCCACCCCCCAGCCAGTTCACCAGCTCTTTCAATTGACTTGCCTCTGATTTCTCAGCACCTAGCAGAGGCTTGGAATGAAATCGTCACTCAATAAATACCTGTTGGATGAATTGCTTACAACCCAGCTTGATTCCTTTTTCTTTAACTCTGGATAGACACAGTTACCCCAAACACAATTGAGGGGCTGAGTCTACAGGTAGTGGAGGGGAGTGGAACCTAAGGCAGGTGAATACTTCACAGGGGTGTTCGTGCTTTCTTAATGAAGACTCTGTGTGCCAACACGGAAACTCGGGCCTGGCTTTCCCAGGGTGTGTCTAAGAAAGGCTGGTTCTCATCTCTGTGCCCCCTGGCTGTGTTCACATTGTGATCTGCCCCACCCACCCGGCCAGTTTAATTAAGCGAAAGCAAGAAATCCCTGAGTGATGAGAAAGCACTTCAAGGACATGGTTAGTCTAGACACCCAGCAGTTTTCCAAAAGGTTATCCCCTTGGGGTCAGGAGGGCCCCCCAGTGTTTGACTTTGATCTGCAGTGTGGAACCACTGCAGCCACGTGATTCTGAAGGCACAGTAGTGATTCACTCCTGAGGAATTCCCCGTAGGGCCTGGAAGCAACAGCATCTCTAAATAACGTGAGGCATTTAACATACAAGTGCTGTGCCGCTCAGCCGACAGAGTGTATGTTGAAATCATTTCTAAACAATATTCCATAAAAAAATACTGTTGTTAAAAATGTTTATTTATTTATTTTTTTTCAGAACCCTCTGTCTTCTCTTACTGAGCTCAACACACGAGAATTTCTACCAACTTGGAGGTGGAAACTGAGTGTCCTGAGGGTGGAGTGACTGGGAGACACCCCATGCCAGGCCCTTTTCAGGGGTGTAGCCTGACCTCTTTTGAGCTGGAGTAACCAGCTGGGGGTGTTTGCATTCACTGTGTTTCACTTTTTTTCACACAAGAGGGGAGATGGAGAAATCTGCATAATAATATTCAACAGGGCTCAGGACGCATCGACAGAGAAAATACAGGGAAACCAGCGCAACCCCAGCTCGTAGGGGTTGCAGCGTGAATTAGAGAACATTTGTTTGCACCCCCGATGTCAACTGGTCCTGCTCGGGTCTCTAAGACCTGGGTGAGTTCAAACTCCAACTCCGTAGCTTAGGAAGCCCTGAGCAGTGCGTGCAGGATGCCCGCTGCTTCGGGCCTCACACTGTCTCAGCCCTGCTCTCTTCCCTCTGGGCTCACACCTCCTGGGTCACAAAGTGTGCCTGAGTCATCAGCTTCCACAAGAAATCAAAAGGACAGAAAGAAGGGTTTGGTTTGGTTTGTTCATTTTAAACATCTTTATTGAGCTATAATTCACATACATGCAAATCACCTGTTTAATGTGTAACAATTTAATGGTTTTTGGTATATTCACAGAAATGTGCAACCATCACCGCAGTCAATTTTAGTGCATTTTCATCACCTCAAAAAGAACCCCCCCACCCTTTAGCTACACCCTGTCTCCTCTATCACCCCGTCCTTCCCCTGCCATGCCCTCAGCCCAGCACTAAGCAACCAGCAGTCTACTTTGTTTCTCTACATTTCCTTACTCAGGAACTTCACATGGACAGAATCATATAATATTCTGTGGCTGACATCTTTCACTTAGCATAACGTTTAGGAGGTTCATCAGTGTCATAACATGTATCAGCACTTCGTTCTTTCATGGCTGAATAATGTTTCATTGTATAGATACACAACTTTCTGTGTATCCATTCATCAGTTGACGGAAACATTTGGGCTGCTTCCACTTTTTGGCTTTTATGAATAATGCTGCTGCGAACATTCATGTGAAGTATCTGTGCGGACATACAAAGTTTTTATTTCTCTTGGGTAAATACCAAGAGTAGCAGGGCTGGGTGATATGGTAACTCTATGTTTAATCATTTGAGGAACTGCTTTTCTGTTCTCCAAGGCAGTTGAATCATCATACATGCCCACCGGGAGAGTATGAGGGTTCCAATTTCTCCACATCCTTGCCCAGACTGACTGTTTGTTGGTATCTGATTTTTTTTTCTGGTCATCCTCGTGGGCATGAAGTGGCATCTCACTGTGGTGTGAGTTTGCGTTTCCCTGATGACTAAGGGTGTTGAGCACCTTTTCCTGTGCTTAATTGGCCATTCATCTGGATTTGAGAGGTAGCGGGGTTGGGGGGGAGTCTCATCGTGCAGAACATTCTGTCATCTCACTCTCCCTCTCCTTCTTCCTCATCCTCTATCCTCTGGAATCCCACACACCCCAAACGCTCACCTAGATCCAAACTCTTCTCCCTCCACAACATGCAGTGGGGTCCCCTTCATCTGAAGGCCCCAAGCCAGTCGACACACAGGCCAGGGCTCAGGGTCTGCCAACAAAGGTAGGACGTTTGACATCATCTGCTTAGATGAAAATTTCTCCATCTTCTTCAATCTGTGTAAGTGGCATATGGGAGTGGCTTACTAGGAGATAACTGTTAGTATTGGCAAGTGTTTCAATGTGCGCGCTCACTCCTTTGGAGTGCTGCAAATTCACACAGAGAGGAGCTAGTCCAAAATTTCAGGGGGAAGGAAGGAGTCTGGTGGCACATGTTGAAATTCTGGACCCCAAAGTGCTCACTTTTCATAAGGATATTCTTCCCTTAAAATAAAACAGGTGGTTTTCTGAAGAAGGAGACTTTAGAAGATGAGAAACTCACCCATGTCTGATGGTAGCCATGGTGGGATTTGCATGGAAAGCTCAGAAATTCTAGAGCCGTACTTCTTAAGGGAAACTGTCGTGGCTTCATAAGGAGTATTGTGACCTCTGATCAGAGAGTCATCTGACCAGCCTTGGCTGAATTTCAATCCCAGGCCAGGGCCCTGAACAGCTCTTTGCATTGCACATGTATGTCCTCAATGCACCCTTGTCGATTGACGGATGGACCAGGTCATCAGGTGGGGTCAGGGGACTGAGTGCAGGGGGTGGAGTGGAGCGGGGCACGGGCTTTCCTCGTCATTGCACAATGTGTGCTCCATCCAGGAAGGCACTAGGGGTGACTAGGAGTGGCCAACAAAAGAACTCCAAGATAAGCCTATACCTGTGTAAAGGATGGGACATGTCCTGCAACAAAAAAGCCAGTCTGAGTTTTGGTCTTTATTCCTGGTGGGTGCAAAGAGATAAGAAACTAACAAGCTGGGTGACTTTGTCAAATGGGCAAACCACCCTCAGGCCAGTGTCTTCACCTGTTGAATTCATTCATTCACTCATTTATTCATTCATCTCTGAACGGTTATTGAGTGCCTGCTAAGTAGCCTACACAGGGTGAAATGACGGAGCTAGAGATGAGTCCAAATCCTCATAATTCAGCCAGGATGAAACCGAGCAGGACTCTGAGGGGCCCTCCCGAGTTCAAGACCCTTTCCACGTCCCCCACTTCTTGTTTGTAGGAAAAATGGTGTCAGCCTCTTAGATCTTGCCTGAGTTCCAAAATGTAGATTCAAACAATTACTAATTAAAGGAGTGAGGGAAGGCAGAAGCAAAGGGAAGGCAGCTAAGAAACAATAGTGCAGATGGGAACCAGGGTCCCGGCTCCACCTCGTGGGATGTACTTAACAAGATAGCTCTGAGTTCTTCTACAGGAACTAAGGCCCCCACCCCTCCAGGTGGAGGACCCCAGACAGACTGGAACCAGGAGGCTGAAGACCACCCTGTCACCTCACCACCCACCAATCAGAGAAAGGTCACACTCCCTGTGCCCCTCCCCCCAAGTTTTGCCCAAGAACCATCAGGGAGTTCGGGGTTTTTGAGCAGGAGGTACCCTGTTCTCCCTCCTTGGCACTTCGCAATAAAACTTTCTCTGCGACAAACTCCAACATTTTGGTTTGTTTGGCCTCGCTGTGTGTCAGGGACAAGAACTCAGGTTCAACAACAAGGACTGAATGCAAGAGGAAGGATTGGGCCATTCTACTTTAGGGAACCCAGGAAAGGTTCCTTCAGCGTGTGATGTTCATATTGGCTCTTAACAGACGCGAAGGACTCTGCCACAGGGATCAAAAAAAGGAAAGGTGTTTCAGATGGTTGGCACTGCAACAGCAAATGAAATGGAGCGTTTATCTTGTCTTTGCCCAATTCCCAGGGCATCCACATTCCCGCTCTTACTGAAGTATGGGACTTACAGGTCCACATCCACTGGTTGGTGATAACACCAAGTTCAAAGCCTGCCTTGGGGTCTACTGCTCCCCAAGGCTAACAGCAAACCCGAGGCTCGGGATTCTTGTTGAACTCATTGCTCCTGGAGTCCGGGGTGCAGCTGAGGTGGACCTTGACTGAAGACTAACAGATGCTGGCCGTCATTAGTCGGCAGAAGTCATGGACACTCCAGCTACAGAGTGGGGGCCTGCGGAGGTGAGGTCATAGTTCAGGGGTGGGTTCTCCTTTCTGGACCTGTTCCTGGGGCACTGGCATGGGGCCCGCAGACTCAGAGCTTCCTTCTGTGTACCAACCCTTACATCCCCAGGCTCCAATGACTCTTTAATTCTCCCATGTTCTCACCAACCACGCCTCTTGGACCCTAGGACTGTAAACCTTCCCATCCACCTCCACCCAGCCCTCCAGGTCCTGAAACCCATTTTGCAGGCACTGAAACCAGTGTATGATCTCAGCTTCTTTCTCAGACAGTTGAGTATCTACCTCTAGAACCATATCAAGAGTGGAGTCCTGGAGACAGGCGTATCCTCCCAAACCAGTGGGTGCCTGTCCCCACGCCCATGCTGGAGCCCCCTCCCCATTCCCAGTGGAGCTGTGAGCACCAGTCCTCGAGGTCTGCCTGGGGAGGTGCTCTCATCGCTGCCTGCAGCAGACTACTTCCGTGTTCAAGACCGTGGGGGCCCTTTTCCCATCACTTTTTCTTTGGACAGAACTTAATTATAGTAGATAGCCTTGACTTGCCTGGTCCTACTCTCTGCTGTGATATGTATATGAGTTCCTGGTCCCCCTTCCATGAGATCTGGGATGGACTTGGCTGCTCAGCTGTGTGCTTACTGGGCAGTCCAACTTCCATGGCAGTGCCGCTCCTTGCCTGGCCTTTACACAGGCTTATCTCGCCTTTCCCAGAGCAAAAGACAGCAGAGGCAGACCAGAACGAGTCCTGTAGCTTTGGGCTGAGAGTGGATGACTCTGGACAAAGTCTCACCTCTCTCAGCCACCCCAAAGCAGAATTTGGCAGGAAGCACCTAATTTTAAGGAAAATTAAAATTTTCGTACCTTTGTGAAAGCAGGAAGTTACAACTTGGAGCCAGAGAGGCAGGGAGTCAGGGCACCATCCGCCTGGTTGTTCACATGTCAGAGAGATGGCTCCAAGGCCCCCAAGAAAAGCATTTCGGAGAAGCCAGACTGTAAAAGGCTTACTTCGTTTTCTGAAAGGTTTACACACATCTCAAAGAAACAAAGAAAGAATTCTAAAAGGAATGCTCTAAGAAAGCGAGTTTTCCTTTTGGCCCCAGGGAAAATCTTTTTGTTTGTATTTACAGTTACACTGCCCAGGGCATTAGGAACAGTTGAGAATTCACTGAGGGGCACTGGGAGGATGGTCCCCCAAGTCCGGGGTGGAAGTGCCCTGTAGTCCCCTAGGCTGGCCTTCCTGGCCGCTGGCCACTTCGCTTCTGGGGTCGCTGGCTAGTCCCAGAGCAGCCATTTCTCCAGCTCTCAGGAGCGCCTTCCCAGATCCGGGTCCCCACATTTTCCTTTTCTCATCCCCACCCTCATCTCTCTGTCTGAAATCTACTGTATGCTGCCTGGAGTGACCTTGGAGGCACAAACATTTTTCTTATTTTTGAGCCACTGGAATATTCTAAATAGTTCCAGAGGTGTCACTAGGTCCTGGGGAAGTGAATGAAAAATCCAGGTACCTGGGACTCTCCCCACACCAATGAAACCAGAACCTCTGGGAGTTTTTAAAGCTCCCCAGGATTCTACAGTGCAGCCAAGGTTGGAAATTGCTGGCAGGGGCAGAACGTGGAGAGATCTTTTGTGTGTTACTAGGGAGTCCAGACCGGAGCCTTTGAGGAAGGCAAGGCCTTTGGAACTTTGCAGGGAGAGGGAGAACAGGATTGGGGATTCTGAAAGATGCTCTGGCAGCCGTGCGGAGGGTGGACAGGAGAGGAGCCAGGCCTGGGGACCAGGTCGTAGGCTTTCAGATAATTCAGGTGAGAGCCATCTGGGCCAGGGCGGAGGTAGGGGCAGCAAGACCAGGGAGAAGGGACAGAGACTGAGAAGAATTAAAGAGGAGCTTCGACCTTGCTCACCATCACTCAAGGTCATCCTGTCCCCTTCTCTCTGCTTTTAGGTTACTGTAGTCTAAGTCAGTTTCCCGAAGAACAGGAGTTAGTGTTCAGACCAAGAAGTCAGGCAGGTGTCCCCTCATGAAGGGGCAGACCCATCTGCTTCTACCACTCATCAAAGTCAAGTGTAAGGTAATTCTAACAGGGGGATGGTCGGGGAAAGAAAGTCTGGCTAATTTTACCTATTCTCGATGGTACAAATTTTTATTACATGGTTACATTACGCAGATAAAGGAAAACCAAATTTGTGATGGTAAAAAGCATCATTAAACAATTTCTGCACGTGGTTGATGTTTTGCGACAGATTCAGAGCTCCTGGGATGGAATGCTGGGGATTAAATCCAGGATTGCTGTCCTCCACCTTCTTCCCCTTGTTCCTAAAAGTCTGTGAAGGAGAGTGACCCATTTCCCAATCTATTTGGCAGTAGAATTCCCTAAAATGCAATAAAGGAGACTTCAGTGTGGGGCCGAAGTCCTGAGCGCGGGTTCAGGTTGGTGGAAATCTCAGATGTGATCTACTCAATCACTACTTCTCCCCAGCAGGGGGCAGTGTTTACTGCTCAGTTCTAAACCCTGATGTAAGGTGCCCCCTACAGGGACAGACAGTTTCTTCTCTGCCTAACTCAAGCCTGTTAGTTCCAGTTTCCAACCATTGTCGTAGGAAAATGTGCCTCATGTGTGAGAATTCAGCAAGAATGATGGACGTGACTCTTTTTCATCCAGAAAACCTGGATCTACTTTTGCCTCCTCTTCTTACCAGACATTTCAGCAACCTGGCCAGTTAAGCACCCCCTCCTTCTGGAGATGCTTTATTTCCCAGACTTGCAGGACGGTATCTCTCTTGGTTTTCCTCGTCTCTCTTTGCTCTCAGCCTCCTCTCCTGCTTTATGCTCCTGAGAGACTGAATAGACAAATGGACAATGGTCAGATCATATATAAAAAGAAAACTCTGACCCACGACCTGCAGCAACCTGTCCAGGAAACCGTCCCCTGGTCTATCGTAAGCAGCCCAGGAAGCCAGCCTGCTGCCGGTCAGACGTGTAGAAGCCAGACTGCCATGCCTAGTAACAATGCAGGAAGTGCATCGATAACTCCTGCAACAACAGGCCCCAAGTGGCCAGGACTTAGTAACTGATGGCTTTCCAATTTTTGTCCCCACTTCCAACTTCAGGCCAACCAGAGAAAGCCAAATATGTGCCTTAAGCATTCACGCAGGATGTCCGGCTCCAATTACCCCACCTCCAGCTTCCCCAGGCCCACGGCCTCTGATCAGCGCACACTGAAGCCCTCTCTTTTGTCCACTGTGAGGCTTTCCCACTCCTCTGCCCGCCTTGACTCTCTGCCAAAATGCAGAGATGGTGGCCGACTCTCTAGCTACCAAAAGCTCTGAATAAATAGCCTTTGCTTTTCTCATTTGATTGTGCTTCATTATTTCCACACTCCACGATGAAACTCTAATCCCTGGCGCATCTCAAGACATGACCTTCAGACCTCTCTTCTCTAGCTGCCCTTTCTCCAGGGTTTTCTACTCATCAAGTCCCCTTGCATTAAGTACCATCGGTACACAGATGACAGCAAGTGTGTGTCTCCAGCCTGAGTCCACTCTGACCTCCAGAGTCAATGTACACGTGCCCAGTTCTAGACTTGGACTTTGAAAGGCATCCCAAATTTCCCGTGTTCAAAAGACAAATTTCCTAAATGTCCCCCATCTTTCCCATCTCAGTTAATGACACCAGCCTCCAGGCAGCTGCTCAGCCTTTGCTGACCACCTAGGTTCCACTTCTCACCTCGTGGACTCCTGGGCTCTGCTACGTTATTCAGAGCCATTCAGAGACTTCTGAATGCCTCAGAGACATCAGCTCTGCCTCAAAATGTTTCTATTTGTTTGTTGTTTCTCGCCCTCCCCACCCCCGACTACCAGCCTAGCTCAGACACCATCATATCTCATCCAGGCCATGCTGCGGAGTGAATGAGCAAGCAGCTGGGTTGATTTCTCATTGACCTCCAATACCGGACTGTTCCCAATAGTTCTAAAGAGCGTTGTCAGCACATGTAATTAACCTTTCAGGAAACTTCGAGATTATATTTCACAAAAGATATGATGTTAACAAGGGGCTGGTGAAATGTACAGGTAATTTCTCTTCAAGTTAGAACTCTTGATAAAAAAGAAACCAAAGGTTTCCATATCGCAAAGGATCTTTGGACCCATTCATCTTCAGCAACACTGAGGCCAAGTATTGCTCACAAAATACTTTTTATTTTCCCTAGGTTGTTACTGTTCTTCTGTGGTGTTGGTTACATATTCTTACAGAGCTCACTCTCTCTCTCCGCATATATATGTACAAACAAATACATGCATGTGTATTAGGAAAAAGAATAGAGGATACTACTGTGATTACCTATGCAGCTGAATGCAACTGTATCACCACTTCGCATCTTGCAGTATGTGTTCTGGATATCTCATACACACAAAACGTTATAAATAGAAGTGAGACCCTCTACAGCCCGCTCCTTGATTCTATTTCCCTTCCTCTCTGCAGAGGCAACTGCTACCATGAATTTGGTATTTATAATCTCATGTGTGCTTTTATGCTTAGTCTAAATTTCATAAGTCTGTAAGCAAGATTGTTTTACTGATGGTAAATTTTAAAAATTGGTGTCCTTTAGATGATATTTGGCAAACTTTTAAAATTCAACATCGTTCTTTATGTTTATCCATGTGGAAACATATTCCCATTCATTCTTCATTCATTCTTGTTTTCTTTTCATCTTTGAGATTTACTGAGTTGTACAGAAAGTGCAAAAATAATGAGCATCAGTTCCATTAATTTTCATGAAGTGGACATATCCATGTAACCACCAGCTGGATCGAGAAACAGAATGTTAATTGCACCTCAGAAGCCCTGCATGAGACATCTTTCGGTCATCATTTGCTCCCTTCCCCAGAGGAAACATTTTCCTAATTTCTCACACCACACTTGTCAGTTTGAAAATTGCTACTGGGATCCTACCCTTGTTAATCTATAAACTCTCACTCTATCTTAGCCATTTTTTTTATGATTTGTGTGTTTTGGTGGGGGGTAATTAGTTTCATTTATTCATTTAATTTATCTATCATTTTCTTTTTACTGGAGGTACCTGGGATTGAACCCAGGACCTCATGCATGTTAAGCATATGCTCAACCATTGAGCTACACCTTTCCCCCATAAACTCCTACTCTAACAGTGAGAAACCTGGCCCCACCATCTGCCATCCATTTACATGACTGTTCCATTCCATTCCACATGTACAGCAGTATCAGAGTTGTTAAGGAGTACCCTGAGGGACACAGCTTTACCAACTAGGGTACAGAGCTCCTATGCAGTTCCTTTTGCCTTCAGTCTTACAGATCTCACTCATTTCCAGTGATACTTAGAGCAACATCTGCTCCCACTCCACCTACCCATCCCCTTTAGCAAAGTTGGGTCATATTTTTGTAATCAGTTAACCTCTGTTGTTTTAGTCTACATTCCTTCCCAGGATTCCCTCAACTTCTTAAACAATTCTTTCAAAATTTGCAGTCATCAAATTTCACTCTTTGTTCTATAGCTTTTGACAAATGCATGATATATCTTGTATCCACTATTAAAGCAATTTTATTGCCCTCAAAATCCCCTGTGGTATTCCTCCTTTCCTCCTTCTTCCCAAATTCTGGCAGCCACTGATCAATTCACTGTGTCTACAGTTTTACATTTTCGAGAATGTCATATAACTGGAATCATACTATATGTACCCTTTTCAGACTGGCTTCTTTTCCTTAGTGATATTCATTTAAGATTCTTTCATGTCTTTTCATGGCTTGATACTCATTCTTTTCATTGCTGAGTAATATTCCATTATATGGGGGTACCACTGTTTTATCTGTTTGTTTAATCAGTTCCTGAGAGAAATGTGTTAAAATTCCACTCTGTTTGTAGATTTGTCTTTTTCTCCTTTTTTCCCTACATTTTTTGCTTTATACATTGATGATATAATAAGTACATGCAAATCTAGAATTTTGATATCTCTTTTATGAACTGAGCATAATCATTATGAAACGCTCCTTATCTATTATGCCTCTTAGTCTATTATGTCATGTATTAGCACACTTACACCAACCTTCTTTTGTTTAGTGTTTGCATCGCATATTGTTGTCTGTCCTTTCACTTTCTGAATTTCTGTACCCTTACATTAAAAAGATGTCTCTTGTAAAGGACACTTAGCAGGTTTTGTGTTTTTATCCTGCCTGCTAATCTTTGCCTTTTAATTAAAGCTTTTTATATATAATTACTAGTACATTTGGGTTTAAATCTACCATCTAAATAATTATTTTCTGTTAGTCCCACCTGCCTATGTTCCTTTTCTTTCTTTCCTTTTCTGGATTAATGAAGTATTTTTCTTTATTTCATATTTCCCCATTAATTTATTGTCTATACATTTTTCATTATTATTTTAGTGACAGCACCAGAGGTTACAAGATACTCCTTGAATGATTAAAGTCTTTCTTTTGCCTTCAATTTTAAAGGATATTTTTCACTGTATATAGAATCCTAGGCTGGCAGGTGTCTTTTTTTTCTTTTTTGGATTCCATCATTCCTTTTGAGAAGTAAGATATTTATCTCATTGATGAGTCTTTGAAGTTACGTATCTTTTTCTTCCCTCTGTCTGATTTTAAGATGTTGTCTTTGTCTTTTGTTTGCTGCATTTGTATTATGATGTGCCTATGTGCAACTTTCTTTGAAGTAATTCTGCCTGATGTGTTTTTTTTAACATTTTTTATTGATTTATAATCATTTTACAATGTTGTGTCAAATTCCAGTGTTCAGCACAATTTTTCAGTCGTACATGGACATATACACACTCATTGTCACATTTTTTTCTCTGAGCTACCACAACGTTTTGTGTATATTTCCCTGTGCTATACAGTATAATCTTGTTTATCTATTCTACAATTTTGAAATCCCAGTCTATCCCTTCCCACCCTCTGCCCCTCTGCCTGATGTTTTTAATACTTCTTTACCCTGTGGCTTGGTTTTTTGAAATCAGTTTTGGGAAATTCTCAGTCCCTATCTCTGCAAATAGTTCTTCTGCTCCATTCACCTTCTTCTCTATTTCCAGGACCCCAGCTGTACCTGCGTTAGTCCTTTCCCCATCTCTTATACTCTTTTTTGTACTTTTCCATTATTTTTTCTCTTGCACTTCACTCTAGGTATTTTGAACCTACTTCTTCTAACTCATGAATCCATTCTTCAGCTGTGTCTAATCTGCTACTCAATCCATTCACTGAATTGATACCTTTTTATAAATTCTAGCTTTCTGCCAAAATCATATTTATTTATGAATTAACTCTGGAAATTTATTTTTTTCTGGACAAATATTTCTTTTCAATATTCAAATTTTATTTCTTGACTGGCTTTTTTCATTTAGTTGAGCCTTTGTATTTTTCTTTATTCTGTTTTTTATTCAATTCTGTTCTTAGTTTAAAATTTAATTTATTCTGCTTTCTTTAGTTTATCTCACAGTTCTTATTTTGCTTTTTGAGTTAAATTTATTTCATATTATTTTTCTTTTTAAAAATGTATTAATGCTATAAATTTATTTCTGAGAACTAATTTATGAACCCAGAGGTTTTCGTATATAACACTCTCTATGTCATTTAATATCTTATTATTTTCACTGTTTTCTTCCTTAACCAATGAATTAAGTAGGCACATTGGTTCTTTAGTTTTCAGATATATGAAGTCTTATTGACTAAGTATTTATTGTTGATATATAACTCCTTAAAAAAATCAAAAACAGGATTTATTTTTCTATCAAATCTGTAGTCCATGTTCCAGCCGGTGCAGGAAGGGTAGATGGGTGAAAACAGTTGTGACTTCCTACAGGAAAAGGAAAAAGCAACTTTTTTTTCTTTTTAAGAATATCCTAAATATTTTTGTGCAGATGAAAAAAATCATATATTGAATGGGTATGTGCTGTCTTCTTTTATACATTCAGATGTCCCCTCTCTGCTACCATTTTTGCACAGATGAGGCGCCAATAATAGCTCTTCAGCTTCTCTAACAGTCCTATCTCCGTATCACTCTATAGTCTGATAGCCCAGAACCACGCCATGACTGCAATGTATATGCCCCAAGAACAGCTGAAAAGTTCTGAATTAAATTCTTCAAACCTTCATTGAGTGCCTACTATTAGACCCTGGGAGGTGATTTGGCTGGTTCTGAGAAGCATAAATGGCATTTGGACAGGAGTTTTCCTCCTAAGTGGCAGGAGGGTGTTTTCTGGGGGTTAAGAGAACCAGTCTCTCCTCTGCTTAGCCTGCCTGTGGTCGGTGTGGGCCTGGGCCCTGGGAGTGGGCACTGCACTCTCTTCTGACGGGTGCTGCCGTGGAAGAGCCAAGAGCGATAAGCCAGGAAGAGCCGGCAGGCAGAAGAACTCTCTCTTGCTCATGGGAGAGTCAGTCTTTTGCCCTGTCCCAGTCTTCAGCTGATTGGCTAAAGCCCACCCTCCCTGAGTAATCTGCTTTACTCACTCTATAGATTTAAGTGTGAATCTCATCCCAGAACCCCCTCCAGAAACACCCAGAACCGGGTTTGAACAAATACCTGGGCACTATGTGGTAGCCCAGTTGACACATAAAATTAACCATCACATCATAATATTAATATTAATTCTAGTAATATGTTAATTACACCCACTGATTTTCTTGTATTATACTGTGTTAAACTAACTTGGTGTTCCTGGGGTAAACCCACCTCTGTTATGATACACTGTTTATTTTAGAACTGCTGGGTTCAGTTTGCGAATATTTTATCTAGCATTTCTGCATCTATTTCCAGGAGTGGTACTGGCTTGCTATTCCCCTTTTTCATCCAGTCCTTATGTAGTTTCATATTAGAGAGTTCTAGCTTCATAAAATGAGTGAAGAATTTTTGACTGCCCTTCATATTAGATTTCTACACATGTTTTAGAATTCTTATTTTGAGGCTCATTTTGAGAGAGGTTTTTGTTTTTATTCTTTTCATTTTTTTCCACCCACCTGCTTCCACCGCACCCAGTGAGGTCTTTTCTGATGATCATCTTGGGATAGCTTTCACCTGGACTCTGGGATTTCATCCTGGACCAGATGTTGTAAAGGCAGTTTGGGGCTTCTGTCTCACTCACAGCAACTGTGGGGACATCCATGGCATCATGAGACCAGTACATGACTAGATTCAGTTTTTGGCTGGGGGTTGGGTCTCCAGCCCTACATTCCTAGACCCTCATTCTTCGAAAATCTTGGTCTCCAGGTAATGGTAAGCGATGACTTCTTTCTTTCAGGGCTCCCACCCCAGTTCCTGACTTCAAGCAATGTCCTTCATTTCTGTCTGCCATCTTGGACGTTTGTGTCTTGGGTTTGTCACACAGGAGCCAACCTCCCTGCCGGTTTTAGACAAAGAGCCCAGTGGGTCAGAGGCTTCTGGCAGTTTTCTTCTGCCTCTGTTGAGCCAGACATTTCTTTTTAGCTTTCTATTTTTAGATCTTATCTGTCATGGCTTTGTGTTCAGAGCTAAACGATGGATCAAAGCAAGAACCCATTGAGCTGTCTTGTTCAAAACACTCTTCCCTATCTTTTTTATTTTCAATTCGCTGCCTTGTCACACAGGGATTTACAGAAGCTGTTTTACTTCATCACGCCGATGCAATGAGTCAAACAGAGCGGGTGTTCCTATTCCCCAAGTGACAAATGGGCAAAACAAGAAACAGAATTCAAGTGCTTCAATCCAGGGTTAGCAAATGGATGGTTACGGTTACCCGCAGAGATTGTACCCCAACACAGCACTCCAGAGCTCGTCCCATTTTACCTTTCACTCATTCTTGCTGCCAAGAGAAACAGAACACTGAACAATCATGGCATTTACTAAAGACAAATCCCTTGACCAATTTTGCAATGCTTAGGACACCTTGAGCATTTTGTGATTTCCAGAATAGTATCAGAGGAGAAAAGGTCTGATCTGCTGTCACAACGCTGGATTTTAATTTAGATACTGTCATTCTCACTTCTTCCTCCCATTTACCTTTCCAGCCCAAATTTCCGTGCTCCAGCATTCCATTCAATTCAGCTTAACTCAGCAAGTGTTCACTGAGGCTCTGTCATGCTCAGACACCACCAGCTCATACAGTCTGGTCTATGACTGGTCCAGAAAGGGGTATCCCCCAAATCATGGATAGGAATGTCTAGGAATCCCCTTCCACATGCCTAGCTCTGTGCTGGTCATAGCAGAGGACTGAAAGGCAAATCCTTTGGTAGAATCTTTTTTTGCAGGAGAGCCAACGTGGTCACTGATTCCTGACATGTAGGGTAGAAAATGAAGAGTGGTGAAGTGGACCATGCAAGGATGGATGAAGAGGGTTGGACTGGGCCAAGGGATTGGCCGGGAAACTCTTGTGGTAATAGCTGATGTGGGCTGGCCTGATAGGGGCTTCAGAACTGAGAAAAGAAGAGCAGTCCTGAGAGCACCACAGGCAGAGGGCCGTGGTCAGTGGTGACACCCAGCTGCCGCTGGCATCTGCACAGTGGTCCCCAGCAGGAAGACATCACTTCTGACAGAAAGTCTTTGTGTGTGTTAGTGGTGACATGGGGGAAGCTAGTGAGAGAAAGGACATTTGAGCTCTAATCTGCAAGGTGGGAGAATTTGGACATACATTTGATTGGATGCCCTTCTGGGGTGCTACCCAAAGAGGAACTCAGTAAGCAGTGGATTGACCTGACTAATTATCCAAGGAGAAGATTCATCTATTGAGAAAAATCGTAAGGAAAAGGGTCCGAGTCCAGACTAGGACATTACTCAGAATAAGGATTTAGTTTGAAGATCAAGATTGTCATCAAAATCTTTTCACTGTTGACAAATTTAGCACTTAAAGGCATTTTGGAAATGACTTTTCTAAAGATTTCCTTCAAATATATTTCCTCTCATCCTCCTTTGAGTTCTGCCAGACACCACCTCTGATTTCTTCTCTTATTCCTTCAATCCCTGTGGAGGACCTGCAGAAATCCACAGGAATCTGGGCTTCCAGGCTGAAGGTCCTGGTTGAAATAACACAGAAACCATGACAATGGCTGTGAACAGCCCCGTTTCTAAAAAGTGACCTTCACATGCACTCCCAGAAAGGCTGCCTGCCCTGGTTTTAAATTCAGGCCTGCCAACGTCCTTCCATCTGAGGCACGCTGGCCACAAGAGTGCTTCTGTGTTATCGGGAATTGGAGGTGCACCAAAATAATATCAGACACGCAAGGAAGTGAAGAGATGCTAATCTCATTCCTGCGTCTCCTCGTTCTTTGGCTGAGTAAAACACCCAGCATACTGTTATCTTTGCGATTTTAAATCCACGGCGCTCAAAGGGATTATGCATATGTCAGTGTACACTGGACAGACTGAATTTAAAAAAAAACACATAAGGACAATGTTTGTATTCAAATGTCAAACACCGTATGTGTAGATTTAGTGTCCTTTCTAGGCCATAAATAACATTCCAAGCTGTAATTAATTTATCCATGTTCCTATCAGCACAGCATCATTCCAGGACATAAAGGGGTGGAGAGAGGCAGAGCGAGGTAAACCAACACTGTTATTTCTTTGGGAAAAGTTCTCTTAATTAGATCTGTGCTCTTTCCATAACAAGGTGAAGGTTGTGGTTATTTGTCAAAGGCAAGGGCAGCTGTCATGTCTGAATCAGAGGGTCCATATCCAGCCATAGTCTTCTTTGAATGACTCAAGGGTGGCAAAAATTAGTGCAGCTGCCCCCAAGACCTAGGCAGAGGCAGCTTAAATGACTATTTTGATGGACAATCTTGCTGTCCACCCATCAGACAATAAGCAGTGGCAATTTTTGAGCATCATACACAGTAAAGACCAATAGAATTGATGCTAGAGTGGAATTTGTTTTATGGGAGAGTTCTTGCCTTAAATCAACAGTTCCTAACGTTGCAGCCAAGAATCACACCTCTAGGGTTCACCAGTCTGCCGAATTGTAGGTAAAATGTCGCACCTGTGGCATTAGGCTGAGGCTGGGGAAAAGTGTCACTTTTCCCAGATTCCCAAGAAGAATCCTGAAAAATTCAGAACCACTGCTCTACAAGGAGAAACAGAACACAGACAGCTGAAACAGCCAAAAGGCACTTGCAACACAACACATGAGCAAGGCCAGAACAATTCAATGAGAAAACGAGTTCCCAGGTGTGCAAAGTGAAGGAATGGCCAGAGAAAGGGCTTTGCAGAAACTCTGTCCTGGAATGGAAGGGCCTGGAGCAAATGTAACAAACTGAACCCTTACAGAACCAGGCAGGACATTCCGTAAGTGGGATCTGCTAAGTGTCCTTGTCAGGGAGAATGTGGAGCTTGCATTTTTGTGAGAAGAGGCTGATGTTATCAGCTCCTGCTGTGTGTTGTTCTGCCAAAGATGGGCATGAAGTTTCTAGATCCACTGAGTTTTGTGAGAAAAGTCAAAAATCTAGATATTTCTTACAAGAGCTCTCAATTTTTCTTAATCTGAAAAACTAATTCAAAATCAAAGTGAACAAATGCACGCTATGGCTGGGGCCTCAGAGCTGGCCAGTGTCCCCTAGTCTTAGACCTTTGCTGAAGATCTGGGATTTGAGGACACTCATCAACCTGTAGTTCATAAAGCTGGAAGCAGAGGGCAGACTCCATGGAGAAGGGTCTGAAGCTGGAAAAGGTGGGCGGTGCACAGAGGACAGGGGCAGCGCAGTGGGAAAGGAGGTCGGGGAGCCGGACGGCATGTAGGGCCCCGCCCCATCCCTCAGCAGGATGTGGGTCGTTTCTTTTTAAAACAGGAGCAGCTCTCTAGAGAGTTTTAGGAGAATGCCAGGTGAGTGAAGCATTTGGGAAGGATGCCTCTTGTGTGCAGGACCCCCAGGCAAAGAGGAATCCCAGGGGGAAACTTGAAGCACACCTCCTGTGACCAAGCAAATCAGGTGGGAGATACAGGCCAAGGAAGGAGGACAGAGAAGGGGAGAGCACCGAATGGCCAGCAGAGAAGACACGGACGTGTCCGGCCATCGCTGTGGGACGGTGATGGGACTGGGGTAGCCCTGGGGGAAGCCCGGGCAGCGAGGCGGGGCTCTCTCCTCCCAGTCTGCACCTCCTCACCTGTCACCACGGGCAGGATAGGGATTTCAGTGCCCTTCATCCTTGGCCTTCTGGTGGGAAGGACGTATTGTAATTTCAGCATCTTATGGCTCCCGGATTATGCTCTGCGGCTGCTCAAGAGAGGTCGCTGGCTTTGCAGGCGTTTCTCACTGAGAAGTGAGAATCACCCACGGGGATAGAGAAGCCAAGCTTCCAACAAGGCTCTCTCTTTGTAGTTTTACTTACAATAACTAAAATATAAATGTCTCAAAATAGAAGAGTGGTTTCATTAAGGTACATGTGATAGAATATTCTACATACTGGAATATTATATGCGGTCATTAAGACAACATTTACAACCCCCCTTGTAGCAACGGGGGGGGGTCCCTGTATTATAATAAGTGAAAAAATAGGGCCTTGTGATGCATAAAGCTTTTCTACAGTTCAGATCTCCTCCATAGAATAGATTTTACATGGCGTAAGTCCACATCAAGGCTATGGACGTTTTAGGACTTTCCGAAGTGGCTGCGTGGGTTTAGACTAGCACCCACCGTGCAGGGGGGTGCCAGCTCCGCCTGTGCCATCTGGGCTGAGTCCTAGACCAATGCCACACCCGGTGGATCCCCTCGAGAGCCTTCACTGGTCTCCTTCCCCAAGAGAACACCAAGGCAGAGGCCCCAGGAGAAGCGACTGGCCGAGGAAGACTGTGGGGGCCTCAGAAAATCTCTTCTATCTCTAGGTCAGGACTCTAATTTCTCTGCTCCTGCCTGCAGACCGCAAGCCTGGACCTAATTCCCCAGCGCTTTCACGGGTCTGTCATTTGGGAATTGCTCTCTTGGCCCCCAAGCTGGTGAACAGCTGCTGTCAGATTTGTCTGCAGTTCACTCCTGCCATCGGGCAGTTTGCCCCTGGCTACCCGAAAGGCTGTTCCCACGGCCCCAAGGACTTAGGAACAGGGTTCCCAAATCGCGGGGGGCTCCACAGACTGCCACTGCACACTGGGACCATCACTTGTCTGGTCCACAGCTGTACCCCCAGCTTGGCAGTCAGGAAGTGCTCAATAAATGCTTGCCGAATAGATGCATGGCCGCTTCTAGGGTTCAGGGTGCAGCTAAAAGGAGTCGGCTGGGGTTCTGAGCATCTTTGAAATTATTGCTTGGAGCTGTTTGAAGGGGTGTTTGGCTAATCTCTGGCTGAGGGTGGGGGGGGTCTCCGGGCCTCTGTGGACGCTTGGTCACAGCGGCTTCTTGCCTGCCAACCCCAGACTCCCGCAGGAGGGTGGATCTGGCTGGCTGGCTGGCTGGCGGTTCCAACACGGCCTCTCTGGGGCTCTGCACCTACCCCGCGCGCATTCGCCGCCCGGACGCCGGTGCGGAAGGTCGGTGTGGGCGGGGGCTGGCCCGGGGTGGCCGGGGGACCGCGGGCTCGGCGGGGACGGGGCGGGGCGCCCTCTGGCTCCGGAGGCCCCGCCCGCCCGCCCCCCTCACCCCTGCGCACTGGCCCCCGGAGCGCGCCGCCCGGGGCGCGGCTGTCGGCGCCCTGCGCTCGGCCGGCGTGGACTGCGCTGCGCTCCCGGCTCCCTCGGCGCCCCGGCCCCGGTAAGTCAAGGGGTCCTGCCTCCCGGCTCCTCGCTCGGCCTGCGGCGCCCCAGTCTGGCGACCCTGAGGGGGCTCCGGGGACCCGGTCCCAGCCCCCGGGCCACAGTGGGAGCCCCCAGGCCGGAGGCGACGGAATAGATGGCTCGCCCTGAAGCCTCCTTTCCCTCTGCCCTCTTCACGCGCCTAGAACTCATGCCCCCAAACAACGACATTTCCCGATTGTGATTAAATTACAGTCGTTCTTGTAGAAAATCTGGGAAATACCTAAAATCATCCAAAGAAAACTAAACCTCCCTCCCCTCGCCCAGGATCCCAGTCCCCACCTGGTTTCAGAGACCTCCAATTCGGGCAATGCTTGCATACACACATGGCCTTTTTTTTTTTTTTGCGGGAGTCGGGGGACAAGAAAGGCTCTTGGGCCTTGGCATCTCCCCCGGGGAAGAGGCATGGGACGCGGAGCACATTGCTGGTATCTCATCTCGATTGCAGCAATTGGGGAAAGTGTGGAACTTTTGGAAGAAAGCTGAGCCAGTAGCAGTCATGTGCCATGTGGGAGTCTATCACATGTTACACCCTCCCCCTCCGCCCCCTTTTCCAGACTGCTATTTGTGACCTGAGTCCACTTTTAGGTTGAGAAGGAGCTTCTAGCTCCATTAAAGAAGGGCCTTGTCAGTAACCACAGCTGTCACTTAACGGTCTCAGCGGTGGGGAACTTTGCCGGGATCACACAGCAGCTTTAACTCATGTGTGAGGAGTGAATTGTCAAGAAGTTCCTTGATTCTCATCTGTGGGCTTCTAACCGGGGTGGGGGAGCGGCCACCCCCTCTGCTTGCTCTGCTCGGTGTTCTGCTCCCGTCAGAGATGAGCTGAGGACGGGTCTGAGGAAGGCATTCTCAGTGTCCAGAATATTCAGTTCCGATATGTCTTGTTTTGGACAGGTTATTAGAAGTGGATTGTTTTGAAAACAAAGCGCACTGTGAGGACATCAAAGGAGACTCACTCCTGTCATCTTAAGTCTCTGAAGGTGGAGCTGGTAAGACAGTTTCTGTGTGGTTCGTGCTTCTGGTGGTTGAATGGGACATTTGCTCATTCACGCATGCATGTCTGCGTCTTGTGAATACTTACTGTGCTGCTACCATATGCCAGACACCGTTCTGGTCTCTGGGATACATAGGAACTGCCCAGGCAAAGATCTCTGCCCTGAATAGCGTACAGAAGCTTATTGTTTGGGAAGACAAACAATAAAAAATGAACATAATAAACAAGAAAACTACACTATATTAGCAGGTGGTAAGTACTCTGGAAAAAGGGACAAGATAAGGGTGATGAATAGGGAGGAGGGATGAAAACTATGATGTATTATTAACAATTACTGATGGCCTTAAACCTTTTTAGAAATAAGGTGGCTTACAGACATATATAACTATATTAATAGAATAAATTTTAATATACAAAATAAATAATGCTAATAAAATAAACATGAAAATAATTTAAATTTCATTATACAAAAACAGACTACATTACAGAGGTTTTCATTTGGTTACCCACTAAGCTCTTTCCAGAGCGTCTTACACTTTATTGATTATTTGCTCTCACAGTCACATTGTAGTTGAATTGAATTTAATGCTTTGCATCCCTGTTCAACTCAGCAAGCCCTTATGGAATCATTCTGGGTGCTGGAGTGGGGACAAGGTGAGCAAAACACCACTTCTTGAGCTTCTGGAAGGAAGTGTAGAGACAAGCGCACAGATGATATGAGCGGCTCAAAGGAGGGGAGGGGACATCTGGTTGGGGCTTCATATACAGGTTGGCATAGGAGCCTGCTTTTGGAAGACCAGTAGGATTTTAGCAAGCAAACATGGTGGTTGTGCCTCTCTTGCAGAGAAAGCATCAAAAGCAAGAGATACGGAAGTTGTGGGCTTATTCCATGCCTCCCCAAACCCTGTGGTATAGTCAGGGGAGGTTCCATTTTTCCCAGTTTTCAGATGAGGAAACTGAGGCTCCCCAAATTCATTTAATTTGCTGAAGGTGAGTTTCTTCCTTCTGTGGGACTTCAGCTACCCTGCTGGAGTCTGGAAACCCTCCACGCCAACATGCTTGTACTTTTTCCTATGTTGAGTTTGACCAGGTCCCTTTCCTCAGCTCCCTGGTTCACATTTCTGTCCTTCACATCCCAAAGCTCCTCTCTGTCACATGCAGAAAGGTCTGGGAAGTTCTTCGTCCTGTGACCAGACTCAAGAGCCACATCCCACATCCAGCAGGGAGGCGACAGAAAGCCCTTTTCAGATCTGTGAGGACAGCCAGATGCTGTGCTTCTGCACCAGTTTCACCCTGATTTTTGGAGGCCCCGCCACCTAGTGACTCCCCTCTCGGGACAGAGGAAGGTGAGAAGCCCAAGGCAAAGGCAGCTGCCTGCCTGGGAGGGTCTGGGTCCCACTGGCTTCTTCTCTGCTAGGAGGTAAATACATCTCCAGAATTTGGACCTAGTGCTGTGATAAAGATGAAGACAGTTGACAGTTATTTCCAAAGAAAATTGGCTCATAGAATTTTTGACAGTAAGATTATATTCACCCAAATTAAGCTTATCCCTAATTGTTCCTACTGCAATTCTGCTTCAAGACTGGATGCTCTTTCAGGGATACTTAAGGAATGCTGTTAAGAATGACAGGCATGTCGTCCCCATCCTACCTGGGTAAGTGAGCTCAGGTCCCAGAGAGCCCCGTGGCTTGTCTAGGGCTAAGCCAGGGCTGGAACTCAGATCCTTGAGCTGAGGATCAGACATTCTGCTTTCCCCGACTTGCCCCCAGAATCTTTCCCTCTCAAAAGAGAGGCTGGAGTCAGCCACAAAAGCCTTCCCCTTTCTGTAAGCACATAGAAAGAACGGGGAGGGGGGTGCAGTACTAGGAAATCTGTTCTAAAAGCCTCCAGGCTCTTATCAGCACTGATAGGAGCCGGAGCTGGAACACGTAGGGAAATGCAGGAGGGCAGTGTGGGCCGGGAATGGGGTGACATCACCCACTGCCCCCCTCCTCTGGGTGCACGGGGGTGTTTGCAGAATCCCGGGGCACTGGAGGCCCAGTTGGCCTCCATTTGTGGCTGTTCAGCTCAGCTCAGCTGCCCAGAGCCCCAGATTCTGAATGGTTCTCAGTAGGCCAGCAGCTCTGGGTTTAAACTTTAAAGAAAAAAAAATTACACTAACTTTGATTAGGAGCAGTGTCTATGTCTCATGAAGGCTCAAACAGGCAGAAGCAGAAACTTCTAGAACACCCCACCCCTTCTTTCTGAGCATCAAACTGGTTGTGTTTGGAGCTGAACCTTCCTGGTTCCTGCTGTTTCTGCCTCCTTCAGCTCCCTATTCATCCTGGAAGCTACGAAAAGCTGTGATTCTCCCCGGTTGGGGAGAGGGGTCCTCTGACGGCAGATTTAGGTCAGAAACCAGCCCCTAGGTGGGTAGACCCAGTTTTATCTGATACAAGTGGCCAGCTCCTCCGTTCATTTGAGCCCAAATAATCTGCCTTCTCTCTGCAAGGTCCTGGGAATTCCCTTTTCTATGTTAATAAAATGTGAGTCCATGGCTAAAAGATTAACATTTAGATGTATTTTGATAGGAGTCATGACCTTGGGCAAGTCAGCTCACCTCCAGGGGACTCAGTTGTCTACCAAGTTAAGACTGTTGGATCAGCTGGTCTCCAAACCCATTTGAGTTTGGAGGGGGCAATGCTTTGGCATTATAATGGATGTGAAATTGGAGAACGAAAGTTAAGCCCCCAGTGTTCGTGTAGATTGAGTCCTGTGTCATTTACACCGTGCTGACCATTACAGGCTGTTGCCAAACTCATTTTGTGGCTCATTTGGCAAAAATATCACGTGACCCAGCATGCAGGCCTTGGGGCACAGAAGGCATTTAGCAAAAGCAATATAATCAATTAAGTGTAAAGTAAGAAAAAGATTTTTCTTTAAAAATGCAGAGTTGTTATGTGAAAGGCCGTTCATTAACTTGGCTTTTCTGGTCCAGTATGAAGCTCCGACATGCTCATCAAAACTGAGGGTGCCAGCGTGAGCTAGGGTCGGGGGAGCTGAGGTCACGGGGGTGGCTTGAGAATTTCTCTCTGCACCTTCTCTTCACATTACATCAGGGATGTGCAAGACTGAAAAATAAAATCTGAAAAACAAACAAGATTTGAAAATTATGCTATGAAACTATTACTTCTCTTCTTCAAAGTTCTTCCGGTTCCCTTGCGGCGCAAAAGACTGACTGGTCTATTTCCTGAGGGTCAAGACCATGGCTCTGTGGTTCTAAGTTGAGGCTACCAAGTAAGATCACTTGGGAAGCTTCTAAAAGTCCCAGTGCCAGACAGGGACCCAGACCAAGGGTCTCTCTCTTCTTCTAAGGCCACGGTCCTCTCAGATTAAGGCTTTACCTTTCGGGCCTCATGTAACCTTAATTACCTCCTAAAGACCCTGCCTCCAGGCACGTCACAGTAGGGGTTAGGGCTTGAACACGTGAATTGGGGGAGGACACAGTTTGGTCCACAGCACATACACTGAAATGCACCCATTCAGCACAATGTGTGTATTAAGGGAGCTCGTTCTGGTGATCACCTGTGGAATTAAGGGCTGGGAGTGGGGAACAGAAATAAAGGTGAATCAGCTGATCAGCTGATCGATCAAGAGAGGAGACTGTGCAGGTCCACGGGGGCACACACCATGACTGATGTGTCTGGTAGGGTACCTCTCTCATTGAGATTTTTTTTTAAATTGTGTGCCCATGTGTGTGTGCATGTGTGTCTGCGTGAGGGGGAAGGACAATACATATTTTCTGACTTAAGGTTGCGCTTTTCTTTTAGAAGGTTTTCCTGGGGGAGCTCCCTGTCCAGCACTGAAACCCTGAAGGCCAGGATGATCCTGCCCAATGCCACAGCCGTGACGCCCTTTCTGACCACGCTGTGGCAGGGGACAGTTCAACAGGGCAGCAATTCATCCGGCCTGGCCCGCAGGGCCCCCGGCCATGATGACAGCAGGCTGGCCGCCCTCTACATCCTCATGGTGCTTGGCTTTTTCGGCTTCTTCACGCTGGGCATCATGCTGAGTTACATCCGCTCCAAGAAACTGGAGCACTCCCGAGACCCATTCAACGTGTACATCGAGTCTGACGCCTGGCAGGAGAAGGACAAGGCGTACTTCCAGGAGCGGATTCTGGAGAGCTGCAGGGCGTGCTATGTCGTTGAAAACCAGCTGGCTGCCGAACGACCCAGTGCATACCTTCCCGAGAGGAAGCCTTCGTTGTGACCCGCCACAACTGGTTTAAACTAGACCGAGTCTCCCTGATGATCTGGTTTTTCTAATCACACGGTCCTTATACTCTTTATCATATGGATGTAATTGTTTTTTTTTCTATTGTAAGGGGTGAGGGGTGGATTAATAACACTATATTTCTAGAAATTACATTCGTCCTCTAACCGACTATCAGCGGTTCTCCGGTGTCTGTGTCTGCCTTGTCAATTCCAGCAGCATCCCTAGGCCGTGGCCTCTGAGACTAAGAGCTGTGTCTCCCAGACTCCCTTGCAGCTGGCGAGGTCACGTGAGAAAGTTCTGGCCGGTAGAACTGGAGTGATGTGCACAGTTTCCGAGTGATCCTTGAGAAAGAAAGGATGTTCCTCGACCCCCCTTCCTCTCTTCCCAGTGGGACTGGGTGAGGTGTGAGCCAGCCCTGGCTCTGGAAAAGGACAGTGTATTCACAGAGCGCAAAGCAGCAAGAGGCTAGGTCCTTGGGCAATGACATGGGGCGTCCACCATGGGGCAGCTACCAGCTCAGGCTTTATAGGAAAGAGACACTAATTTCGATCTTCCTTAACCCACTGTTCTGTTGGCTTTAACAGTACCAGAATCAATATCCT
Source organism: Vicugna pacos (assembly GCF_048564905.1). Taxonomy (NCBI): domain Eukaryota; kingdom Metazoa; phylum Chordata; class Mammalia; order Artiodactyla; family Camelidae; genus Vicugna; species Vicugna pacos. The sequence goes on along the minus strand of NC_132987.1, from coordinate 115,225,838 downwards.
AACTTACACACCTACCTTATGAAACTAAGACCAAAGACATAATGTTCCCATCTTTGTCACAAGCACACTTCCCCACTGGTTACGGGACAAGACTTACTCTCCCTTTTCACTTCTATCCTCACTCCTGTGGCTCAGTTCTCTTCCTGCCTTCCTGCCTCCCACTCCTCCCTTATGCCCACCCTTCCTCACACACACCTCCCCCCGCCCGCAGACACACACTCACACGCACAGGCACACACATGCACACAGACACACAGATGCACAAGGACACACACGCACACTTCCCACTCACACAGCCTAATCTCCGTCCTACAGGACTGAGATGCAGGGGAAAAAAAATCCCGCTTCAGAATGTGAACCAAGCGGAAGGGGCTCAGTTATCATGGCGGGAGGGAGGGCTGCCCCCTTCCCGCCCTCAAGAGCCCAGGGGAAGGCCTGGGTGTGGGCTGATGTCAGCGCACAAGGTGAGGTGCCTGTTGAGGTTGAAACGTGTTCCCCCCAAAAGATACCTTCAAGTCCTAACCCCGGTACCTGTGAGTGCCACCTTTTCTGGAAATAAGGTCCTTGCAGTTGTGATCAAGGAAGGTAAGGTCCTAGGGGTGGGCCCTAACCCAATATGACTGATGTCCTGACGAGAAGAGGCGATTTAGGCAGAGACTGGAGTGATGCAGCTGCCAATCAAGGACCACCAAGGGCTGATGGCTACCACTAGGAGCTGGGGGGTGGCAGGAGGGAGTCTCCCTGACAGCTTTCAGAAGAAGCATGGCCCCATGACACCACAGTTTCAAATTTCTGGTGCCCAGAACCATAACATGAAGAGTTTCTATTGCTTGAAGCCACTCAGGTTGGGCTATTTTGTTCCAGCAGCCACGGGGAGCTCAGTCAGTGCCTCTCCCCACCCCCACCCCCACCAGCACTTTCCTCCAGTCCCTTCTCCTCCCGAGACAGAGGTCCCCTTGGAAGCTCCCCTCCTTGCTGAGAGGTGGGAAGGGGATTCAGGGGTAGGTGTGGACGGTACCAGGGGACTTGCTCACAGCAGTGGAAGAGGCCTCATGAGCCTGGCTTGTCCTGAGAAACCACGGAGGACGTGGACCCTTGGTCTCAGCCCTCTTCCCTGGCTGCCCCCAGTCGTCTGCACCGTCCTGAACACAATCCTGCTGGGGCATTCCTGAAGCGGGTGGAATACTTAAATAAAACATCCTTGTTAGAAACCGGCACAGAATATAAATTAACAGCAGCACGTAAGCATCATTGGCCATCCTCCAGTTCTTGCTTCACATGACAGACAGGGGTGCCTCTGCGGGCTTGGAGGCAGGGTTCCTGATGGGCCATCTCTGGGGCAGAAGCCTGGCAGGGGTTCCCACAGTCCTAGAGACATGTGATTCTTTGGGTCAGAGCCCTTTGGAAATCTAATGAAAACAAATGACACTCCCCCAGCTCCCAAGTTGCACACAGACACAACATTTTGCCCACCATCTCGGACGTTCCTGGGCCGCCTGAAAATCTGTTCTTGGTTCTAAGCCCACCTGTGACTGCTGGCATCTCCTGGCCCCATGTGACTTCCCTGCTGGGACAGACACAGATGGCCCCTAGTGAAGGAAAGCAGGCTGACGGCCGGGTTTGGAGAGGGACCCAGAGCGCACGTGGTCTGCAACGTGTCACAGCGGCAGGCCGCTGGGGTATTCCGGGCACACAGACTGGCTCTTTATCACCGGTTCACTCGCCCCCCTGAGATTCCTGCCACCTTCAAGGTACAGGGAGATCCCGTGAGCTTTAGTCCTCACCGTCCTTGGAGGACCAGACGTTCAGTTCACTTCCCCGCACTCCTCAAACCTCTTGTGTTCACATGTTCACGTGTTGAAATGCTTGTTACCATATTTAAAAACTTAGTTTAACATGCTGTAGTGTCTACTACGTGCCAAGTACTTCTCTGAGTGCTTTCCAGCTAGAATCTCAGTATTTTGTGTGCAATGTTTTATGTATTCACTAGATAAGACAACATGCCTTTTGAGATATTAATAACATCTTTTTTTAAAACACCAGAGTCTTTTATCATGATCTGTGGTGTATGTTTTGTTAATATCACTATGATACTTTTGAAAAGTGGATGTGGGTTCTTAGAGGGGCTCTGATGAGGCAGCTGCAGGGGCTTGGGAATAAGGAAGTAAGATTGCCTGTGGATGAACTCTGCCCTCGACACCCCCGATCCTACAGGCAGAAAGCAAGTGGCAAAGCCCCAGGTGGAGCTGGAGGCAGACCGTCTAAGGGAGAGGCTGCAGCTGCTGCTGAATCCCAGGCGTCCCCAGCCAGCTGCGAATTTGGGCACGGTCGTGATGGACTTGTGGGTTTTTAAGAAAAGCTGGAAATCTGGATATTTATTTGAAATCCCCTGATTTTTAAATGTTGGCAATTTGTTCCATTTTTTTCTTAATGTCTGGGCCAAACAATATATGACCTTGAACTGAATTCTGCTCAAAGACCACTGACTTAACCACCTATGCTTTAAAGAGAAAGAATAGCTCTGGGCCAGCCCCAGGCCACACTTGATAGAAAGCAGAGTCAGGGAGAGGGTCCTGCGTCTGGAGGGCTGCCTGGCCACGGTGGCAGAGGCGGGCGGAGCAATCCCGCAGGTGTGGTCCTGGCCAGTGGACCCTCAGACCCCAGCCCTGTGAGGGGTCGCCGCATTGGGCTGGCTTCCTCTGGCACCACCAGGACATCCTATTCAGATGCCAGGCCCCTCACTCTCTGTCAGTGTAAGGGAGGGCATCACAACGCTGATTCTGATCCGCAGTCGCTTGGAATTCGTTGTGGAATCCGCCCAGGAGATGTGGACCTACTCTTTGAGCAGACAGATTGAGCCTCCTACAAGACTGACGGCTGAGCATGGGTTGCGGTCCACAAGCCAACACCAAGAATGTCCTGGCACCTCACCTTTCCTGGGGTCACCTGGCCTGGCTGGGCGAAAGGCACTGGATGAGCTATGCCATGTGTAATTAATTCACTGGACCGCGGCCTTGGAGAGCAAGCTCTCTGAAGGTTAACTAGACCACGGCTGTCACTTAACTGCTGAGAAAACTGAGGTTCAGTGAGGTCCACGGACACACCCAAGGTCATCAGTTGCCTGAAGAAGGAAGCCAGCAGGAGGTCTGCTTGCATCACTTCCAGCCCTCACTCCTCCAGCTGCACCGACAGGTCAAGGGCTCCTGGGGGCCTGGGAGGCGGGGAAGGAATGACGGGGCTCTGATTTTATTCTTTTCTATACACTAACTCAACTTGATCATCTTTTATAGGATACACTTACTAATATCAGACAGTTTACTTTCAAAAAAGACCCTAATACCATCTGCACTGTACACCCAGAGGTCTGCTTAGAAAGACATAAGGTGGTCAGCAGACTACCTGGGCCATTCCAAAAAAAAAAAAAAAGAGAGAGAAAGAAAGAAAGAAAAAGAAAAAGGCAGACTGAGCCAAAAGCAAGCCAAATTGCAAGTTCTAAGAATATGGTTTGAAATATGGTCATTACCCTGGCTCTGAACTTCAGTCTCCCCTCAGGATACTGTGGTAACACGACAGTAGCCACAACAAGAATTAGAAACAAGCTGACAGGCAGGGAAAACTGTTACAGATGGCACAACCTTTGTATCTCCAGGCAAGGCTGTGCTGAGCGCAGATTAATGTGTGTGGTTCTCTCCAGAGGACGCCTGATCTTAAATCCGTATCAGTAGATGACTTCCCTATGGGCACAAATGATACATAAATACTAAATCCGATTAAGGGAGGTAACCAAAGGCTATGAGGGCTTGAGGACAAAAGAAATGTACAGAAAGCTAAGAATGGATTGATAAGGGGTGGTAAATTCTTCAAGTAAGCAAGATGCATTGGATACATAAAACCAGTCTAAATCCAAATACAAAAGAGAGTCAGATTTAGAGCAATTGGTCCCTCAGGCTCACTGGTGTGTCAATCTACTTGAGGTCAGTAAAGCCGGGTATCACAGATACTTCCAGAGATACTGGGGTGTGTCTACCAGTCTCCAAATGCGGAGGCAGTCGCTCTGCGTGCGGCTGCCCCCTGGTGGTCATGTTGAGAATTTCTCAATGTCCGGGGAGCCTGAGCGCCTGGAGGCAGTGAGGTTCTCCGGACAGACTTTAGACGTTCTCGGGACGGGGGCTTAACTCCTACTCACTCATCAGGTGCAGTGGGACAGGGCCCACCGTGGACACAATTATGAAACAGGAGGGAGAGAGAGAAGGAGGCCTCTGGAAGGGAGGCGCCCGCTCTGAGCAGGGGCGCTGGGGCCTCGGAATTCTTGGAAAGTTGCTAGGACACCTCACTCTTCCTTTGTGCCGGAACCTGCCCCTCCCCTTTCCAGGAATATCTCTTCATCATCCTCTCCAGCCTCACCCAGACCTAAGCTCCTTTCCGTTCCAGGCTGTCACCGAAGAGGCTCAGCAAATTTGGGTCACAAAAACTGAGGGATACCGTCACGGGGAGGAGAAAAGGGGAAAGATGCTGCTTGTCTAGGGCTGGTCCCTCGTGGAGGCGGGGTCCCCGCCCCCCACGGCCGGACCTGCTGGCCCACCCTTCTCTCTCCACTGGGCATGGCCCCTGTCGCACTAGGCCGTCCCCAGGAGCAGGCTGCCCTCCGAGTTTCAGAGATCTAATGCCGTGCGAAAGAGTGCGAAGAGGGGGCTGGGGGCTGGGCTCACCCCCGGGGTCCGGAGGGCTTCCCCCAGGTCGAGGAGGGGGCTCTGGGGTAACCTGGTGATGAAAGACCTTAAGGTAGCATGGGGCAGCTTCTGGTGTACAGCATAGTGATTCAGCTACATATATATATATATATATATATATATTCTATTTTAATATTTTAATATATATATATATTCTATTTTACATTCATTTTCATTGTAAGTTATTAAAAGTTATTGAATATCGTATGATATCACTTATTGTGGGATCTAAAAAAAATGATACAAATGAACCTATTTATAAAATAGAAACAGACTCCCAGACGTAGAAAACAAACTTACGGTAACCAGAGGGTAAAGCAGTAAGGAGGGATAAATTAGGAGTTTGGAATTTGCAGATACATACTACCATATATAAAATCGGTAAACAACAAGGTCCTAACTGCTTTTTGAACATAGCTTTTCTGTGAGAATCCAGTGAGCGATCATACTAATTTCTTGTGGCTGCCATAAACAATTATCACAAAATCCGTGGCTGGAAACAACAGGAGTGTATCTTCTCACAGTCCTAGAGGCCAGAGTCGCAAATCCAGGTGTCGGTGGGGTTCCACTCCCTCTGGGGCTTTAGAGGAGGACCCTTCCAGCCTCTTGCTGCTTCTGGCATCTCCAGGCATCCTTGGCTTGCAGCCAAATCCCTCCAACCTCTGTCTCCATCTCGCTTGGCCTTCTCCTCTGTGTGTGTCTGTTCTTTTTGTTATAAGGACACCCACCAGCCATGGGATTTGTGACGCCACCCTAATTCAGCATGATCTCATTTGAATTCTTCCCTAAATTACATCTGCAATGACATTGTGTCCAAACAGGGTACATTTTGAGATTCTGGGTGGACATGGATTTTATTCAAGCCACTACAATGATTCTAGGCCATGGGTTTAGACAGTGCCTGGCACACAATAGGCACTTAATACTTGTAAGTAATCTCCGTTCTCGCCAAGTGGAAGTTACTATTATGAAGCCAGCTGTGATTTTTCTCAAGTGATGTTTTCACTGCAAGTTCTCATTCCTTAACCGCAGGCCTTATCCCCTGTTCTGTGGCTGATCAGTCAGGGACCAATCAGGAAACCACAGTTTGTTTCGGCGGAGAAATTAATAGAAAGAATTGGTTAAACAGGTGTTAAAGACCTGAAGAGGCAGAAATGGGAAAAGAGACTGAGAAAACGAGGAGGTGCTAAGGGCAGCAGTCGGCAAACAGAGCCAGAGGGAGAGGCCGAGGGGCTTGTTACCCCGCCTCTTCTTGGAAGCCGGTTGCCCTGTGAACCCTCATCCAGGCTGCCTGAAGCCGGGGACTGGAGGGAAGATTGCTTATTCGGGGCTGAAATGTAAACTAACCCACGTGGGTTCCTCCTCAGAGGTCAGAGTCTGCCTCCAGGACTCCCTGGTGGGCACGTGATGGGTTGAATCTTCCTGCCTGTTTTTCTTTAAAGGGTAGCCTTTCTGATACTTGTGAAGGAAGGAAGGAAGGAAGGAATGAAGGAAGGAAGGAAGGAAGAAAAGAAAGGAAGGAAGGAAGAAAAGAAAGAAAGGAAGGAAAGAAAGAAAGAAAGAAAGAAAGAAAGAAAGAAAGAAAGAAAGAAAGAAAGAAAGAAAGAAAGAAAGAAAGAAAGAAAGAAAGAAAGAAAGAAAGAAAGAAAGAAAGAAAGAAAGAAAAAGAACAAATGGAGAGAGGGAGGGAGGAAAGGAAAGGAAAGGTCCAGTGTTTCAGCTATTAAGCAAGTCCCCAAAGTTGGCCAGCCTCACCTCCTCCCAGTCAGGAGAGTGTGAATTCAGGGAGCAGCTGAGGGCACACACACACTGATGCTGCATCAAAGGAAGGAAAGAGGGAGAGAGAAAGACATCACCACGTGGCAAGTAGAAGGCAAGGAGGGAGGCCCACGAGGTGCCATGCAGGAAGCAAGGCAGAAGGCGCATTTTCCTGGTGCACGTGTGTTCACAGGATCTTTGGGAGAAACTGAAGCTGGCATGGAAATTTTGTGTTTTTCTGCAGCCAGAGGAGGAGGAGAGCATTTGATAACTGCGTTTTTAAAACTGATTTCTTGGATCAAAGACTTTGGGGCCTCATAGAGCACTGAGACGTTCAGTGTCACTCCCCTCAGCTCCTAAAAGTCCCAAGATGTCTGGACACACTGAACTTGAAACAGACTCAAAGTGGACATGACAGGCAGACAGACCACAGTCATTGCCCCTGTGCGTGTCCCACTGCTGAAATGTTCTCAACTCCATGGGACAGCAGACCAGAAAACATCACACAGCCAACCAGGTACAGTATGATTGGATTTTAGAGACGGAGAGGAATGTTCTGGACTAGGGTTTAGCATACAATGGCCCACAGTCCAAATCCGGCCCAAGGCCTGTTTTTGTAAATAAAGTTTTATTGGAACCCAGCCACACATTCATTTATATACTGTCTGAGGCTGCATTCTTGTTACATGGGCAGAGTTGGGTCCTTGTGGCAGAGATCACACTGAATCACAAATTTTCTGAGTTTTTTTATTTTTAAACCATACTTGGTAACCTTGGCTCCATGTGTTCCAGTGGATGCGTATCCTGGGGCCAGCAAGTGCAGGAGCCACAGGTGCGAGGTAGGTGAAAACCCTCTGGAGTCTGAGAGCTGAGCATACTTCACAGTTCTTCGAAGTTTTGTCTGGTAAGCATGGAATATCAGAACTGGGGTTTTAAAAGAACAATGCCCATTGAATTATGCACTTTACAGTTTTTTGAGTGCTTTTGTATGTGTTATGTGTAACCTCCACATATCTAACCGTTGTTCTAGAAAACAGGTGCCGCGCCCACATGTAAACCCGGCTGTCTCATCAGCGCCCTCTATGGGAACCCCTTGGGCTGCTCACCCAGGGAATCCGTCCGGGCAGCTCCGCGGGGACGGCCTGGTTGTTATAGCAACCTCTCGCCACAGGGTGGCAGAGCAGCCACGGGTACCACGGATCCCGCCCCGCAAGAATCCCCGAGTCCAGAGCTCTGTCTTCAGGGGCCTCCGGGAGCGCGCGTGGACAGACGCGGGCTAGTGGTGTTAGCATCAGGACAGGCTACGCTGAACTACTGAATCAGTAATTACGGGTGGCACCGAATCAGAGAGGGAATAAATTGCTGAATTTCTAACGGCTTTGGGGATAAAGTCAGGTCAACCTGCACACACACAGTTTTCACACCTTTTGTGTTTCTTTCTATTGTGAGGCAGGCTCTCTCTCTCACTCAGGGGGACATTTCTACGAGAAGGTGCAAATCAGGGGCAGAGCCGGAGGTCTAGGGGAGTGGATTTAAAATGTTTGAAAACAGAAATTTCAAACATACTAGCACAGAAATGGCTAGGATTCCCTGTAAAGAGTTAATATGTTCATTGCAAATTCTTCACTCTTTAAAAAAATAGATTTGCCTTATCAATGGGTAATAGACACATAGTGAAAAAACAAAATAAACAAATAAATCATTTAAAAGGATTACTGCCCAGCTGGCAGTAAAAGAATTCTTAGGTCTCTTTTCAGAGACCTTCTTTGCACATGTAAGAACATCCAGCTTTTATATGCAGATGGGGGACAACACACACCAAATGCATCATGTTTATTTTTTCCTGCTTACCAAGATGTTGAAGACTGGTCCTCTTCTAGACATCTGCCTCATTCCTTTTAATGCTTGAACAGGATCGCTCTGTAAATTGTGGTGAAGGCACTGTGGATAGACCCACTTTACAAATGATCTTTACTTCTCTACTAGTAGTAAATGAGATCTCTTTATAATTTTAATTTCTATTTATATCATTATAAATGAGAATGAGCATATTTTTATCTGTTCAAAAGACACATGTGCTTCTTTTTCTGTGACTAGCTGTCCATGCCTTTTGACCATCTTTCTGTTGAGTTGCTGACCTGTTTTTTAATGTTAAAAGCCTTTTGATAAGTAAGAAACTTGACACTTTATGGCATGTGTTGCTAATACTTCCCCCAAGTTTATCATTTATTTATCTCTTGACTCAGTTGATAGTATTTTGCTTTTGCCACAAATAAATTTTTTCATTCTTATGTAGTTGGATTTATCAGTCTTGTCCTTTGTGATTTCTGACTTTCGTGTCATGCTTGGAAAGATGGCCACAGTCTGGGATTGTAAAAATAAATCTCCCAAAATACCAAAAAAGATGTGGTAAATGATGCTGTTATGAACATCAGGGCGTGTGCATCTTTTTAAATCAGTTGTTTCACTTTCCTGGATAAATACCCAGAAGTGGAATTGCTGGATCACATGGTAGCTCTAGTTTTAATTTTTTGAGGACTCTCCGTACTGTTTCCCACAGTTGGCTGCACCAGTCTCCTTCCCATCAGCAGTGCACGAGGGTTTCCTTTTCGCCACATCCTCACCAACCCTCGTTATCTGTTGTCTTTTTGTTGGCAGCCATTCTGACAGTTGTGGGGCGACTGCGTCGCGTTCCTGCCTGTGCTGAAGTGCTTCCAGCGCTTCACCACTAAGCGTAAGTCTAGGTTCTGACTTTGGATGTATTTAATTTAGCTTACTAGGGAAATATCTACCTTCTTACTGATCAAGATTTTAAAAATCAGGATGGAATTGAAATTGAACAAACACCTGTCTAAAAATCTTTGTAGAGAAACACATTTTATTTAGACTTATTCATATGGTAGATCACATTCATGAATTTCCTAATATTGAGCAATTCTTTCATACTTGGCACGATTGAATTTAGTTGTGATGTTTAATTATTTTAATGTACTATTGGCTAATACTGTATTTAGAATATTTACATCTTTATCCACACGTGAAGCTGGTCTGTGGTTACCTTTTATCGTGGTGGGTTTACCAGGCTGGGTTATCACTGATGTACGAGCTTCATTAGAAAAACTGGAATGCTTTCTCCTTTCTGCACGCTCGAGAGCGGTTTTAAAACAGCATCCTTACCAGTGAAGGCTTAGGAGGGTTCACGTGTGAAATCAGCTAAAGCAGGTGCTTCTCTGGGGAAATGACCCACAAGTTTTTCAGCATCTTCTATGGTAACTGTTATTTTCTGATTTTAAAAGTCTCTTTTAGGGTCAGTATTGGTCATTTGTATTTCCCTAGAAAATCATCTATTTAGTCAAAGTTTTCAAATTTATTTGTACAGAACTGAGCAGAGGAACTGAGGAGTTGATTCTTTGATTTCCTCTTTATCTATTGCTGTTTCATTCACAATTCTTATTTTGTATGTTTCTTTTCCTTCTTTTTTCTTTCTTCCTCTCTCTCTCTTCCTTTTCCTCCCTCCCTCCCTCTCTTTCTTTCTTTCTTTCTAAGTAACCAGGTCTTAGATGTATTATTAACATTATTGTTTTCCTGGTTTCTAAATTCTGCTCTTATTCTTTTTAATAACTCCCCTCCCACTTTCTTTAGGGTTATTTTCCATTTTTAACATCTGGAATTAGGTGGTTAAATTAAAATTTTAAAGAAGCCTTATTGAGATATAATTTACATACCATAAAATCTACCCATTGTAAGGGCACAGTTTGATGAGGTAGTAAATTTATACAATTGTGAACCATTACCACAATCCAGTTTCAGAACATGTCCACCAGCTTAAAAAATTCCCTTGTTCCTGTCTGCAGCAATCCCTGCTTCTACCTCTGGACCCAGGTAACACTGACCTGCCTTCTTTCCCTGTAATTTTGCCTTTTCTAGAAATTTCGTACAGATGGAATCATCCAGTATGTGGTCACTTGTGTCTGGTTTCTTTCACTCAAAATAATGCTTTTGAGATTCATGCATGTCTACTGCGGAATAGTGTTCCTTCTGAAAGATACACCACATTTTGGTTTTCCATTCATCTGTGGATGGACATTTGGACTATTTCCAAGTTGAGGCTATTACAAATGGTGCTGATATGAACGTTCGTGTATAAATATTTATGAATATTTAATCTTTGTGTGGACATATATTTTTATTTGTCTTGTGTAGCAATCTAGGTGTGGAATTGCTAAGTCATAGGGTAGGTATATGTTTAATTTTTAAAGAAATGTCTAAGCTGTTTTCCAGAGTAGCTGTATCTTTGAACATTCCCGCCAGCAGCGTATGAGAGTCCCTGTCTCCCCACGTCCTTGCCAACATTCACTATTGTCCACTTTTTAAATTATAGCCATTTTAGTGGATGTACAGTGATATCTCACTGCGACTTTGATTTTCATTTCGTTAATGACTAACGGTGCTGAGCATTTTTTTCGCGTGTTATTTGCCATTTGTGTATCCACTTTAGTGAAGTGTCTATTCAAATCACTTTTGGACTTCCTGTTGAGTTGTTTGTCCTCTTCTTACTAAACTGTGAGGCTTTGCCCTGTGCTCTGAATGTGGTCCTTTATCAGACATGTGACTTGCAAGTAGTTCCTACCAGTCTGGGTGACTTGTCTTTCCGTTTTCTTAATCGTGTCTTTTGAAGATCATAAGTTTTGCATTTTGATGAAATCCAGCTTATCAGGGATTTTTATTCTTTCATAAATTGTGCTTTTACTCTTTGTCTAAGAAATCCTTGCTTAATCGAACATCACAATGATTTTCTTCTATGTGTTTGTCTAGAGGCTTTATAGTTTTAGCTCTTACACTGAGGTTAAGCTAAACAACCCATCATGAGTTAATGTTTGTATGTGGTGTAAGATTAGGGTCTCACTTCATTTTTTTTAACATGAATATCTAATTGTTTCAGTGCCACTTGTTGAAATGAATGGCCTTTCCCCATTTTTTGGTAAATCTATTTTTATTTTTTCTTATTTACTAACGTTAGCTGTATGGCATAGGTTTGGATATGCGCTGTTTTTAATCTGGTTTTAGATATAATTTTACTTTTAGTTTTGATTTTCTTTTTTGATCCAAAAATTTTCTGAGGTTTCATTTCCAAATAGAAAAATTTTTATTTTTCAATTTAAAAAATTAATTTCTATTTTTAATAATTGTTGGTAGAGAATATTTCTACTTCAAAAAATGTTCTGAGGTGTCCTTTACAGCCAAATATATGATCTTTTCTGTGTGTGAAAATTCAATTGTTTTTTTAAAAAAGTGTATTTTGTATGTTCAGGTGATAGAGTTCAATATATATTAAATTAGTTCTGTCTTACGAAATCTATCAATTATGTATCTTTATTTCTGTACCTTTACTTAAAATATTTGTTTATTTTTTCTATTATGGACTGAGAGATACATTTAAATTGCCTGCTTCTATTTTATTGTTATCTTTCATTTTCTGTAAGTTTTGCTTTATGAATTTTGATGCTATGTTATCTGGTGCATATATGCTAATGAGGTTAGATGATCAGAGCAGATTAGTAAGTGCATCCTTTTTTATTTAATGCTTTATGTTTTGAATTCAACATACATGGACATTTTAACATGGAAATTTCTTCTTTCTTTATGTTTATATTTAGTGTGTTTATGCCCATTCTCTTTCTTTTGATGTAATTAAGCGATATAAAGCTTCCAATTATTAACTAGAACATGCCTGGTACATAGCAAGACTAATTTAGTGTTTGCTGAAAATAAAAAATAAAAACAAAGCCCCTTTGTATTTCCTGACTACAAAGTATAATTAGTTATTGTTTGTGTTGGTTTTTTTTCTATCTGCAATAGACAGGTAGGACAAATACATTTAGTCTTGATTTATTATCTGGTTTTAGATCATGCTTTTTGTTTTTAATGCTTTATTTTTCATTTTTCTTATTTGTTCTATTTTCTTTGTTTTGCACTTGGGAAGCCTCTGACAATTTGAAATGTTTATAATCTGCTTCTTCCAGTGTTTTTTTTTTATTAAGGTGAAATTCATGTGGCATTAATCTTTTTAAAGTATACAATTCAGTGACATCTGGTACATTCACAAAATGGTGCAACCATCACCTCTGCCTGGTTTCAAAACATTTTCATCACCCCAAGGGAAACTTCCTACCCATTAAGCATTATTCCCCATTCCTTCTTCTCCTGGCCCCTGGCAGCCACTAGTCTGCTTTCTGTCTTTATGGATTTACCTATTCTGGACCTTTCACATAAATGGAATCATACAATAAGTGACTTATGTTCTGTGCATTCTAAAGCTCTCCTGAGTCCCCGGACTTCTACCCAGCCTTGCTCCCGCTACCCTCTTGCCTGCATTAAGCCCACAGCTGGCTGACTGGTTTCTCTGCCTCTGGGCTTGTTCCTCTTCGATCCATGCCCTATAGTGCAGTCTGTGTGATCTAGGACAGGGGGCTTTTGTCTTTTTCTGAGCATGTGCTACAGACTTGCTCAATTACTAGACCCCAGCCCAGTTCTGACTACCCACAGTAGACGCCTGCCTCAGCCTGGCCAATCAGAGCCATTCTCTGGGATATTCCTGGCTAAAGAGGGAGAAAAGCATCCTCGTTCCCATCTGGTGGTGAAACTACTGGGGTGTGAGTCTGAGTGCCACGTGCCACAAGACAGAGAGAGGCCGAGAGGGAAGGCAGAAATGGACAGTCCTCTCTGGATCTAGCCCTGAGGGCAGCTCTCCCCTGTCCTCTCTTGCTTACTTGAACCTGTGGAGTTTCCCTTTTTGCTAACTCCTATTTGACTTTGGTTCTGCATCCCAGAGCATCCTGATGGGAACCATCATTACAGACAAGACTCATGGGACCTAATAACAGCACGACTTTGTTTTGTGCTCCCACTCCTTTAGTTCTGCTCTGTGGGCGCTACACAGTGTGCCCCAAGAGTCAGGTTGGGAAGATGGTCTTAATTCAGTAATGAAGATGTGCAGTCTTATGCCATAAGCAAAACCCCGAACTCCGTCTCAGGTTGTGGCTCCCCCGTCTCCAGCTGGGGCTGCAGGGGCAGGAGAAGTGCAGGGGGAGAGTGGGCAGCCTTCTGCCTTTCAGCACTGTCCTTCTGCTCCTCAGCTTGTGCCGTGGTGTCTGACCTCCCTGAGGCCAAAGCAAGGGAACGGGAGAGAGCTAATGGAGCAGAGCGGTCCTGTATGTCAGCTATGTGGTGGAACTAGCAACAGGTGAGTGTTTAGAGCTAATGTCCTCTCTTATGGGTACATTTTTGAAGACTTGTTGAGCATCATCTGACAGACTGCACAGTGCTGGTGTTCAACAGCGACCCCATGTGGCAGCAGGAGGAAACAGCAGCAGAGGGTTACTAAGATGCTAGTCCTCTGGGCTTGGCTGAAGAAGCCAGACTGCCCTCCCTCCCTACTCTGGACAAAGTTCCTGGGAGTCCTGGTCAACCTGGGAGGCCTTAAGAGTGAGATAAATATAGGATTTCCTGCTAACTAGGAAGTTGAGGGCTCAAGTAATTAACTGGGAGAAGAAATAAAGCGTGACTGCATTTGCCCCTTGGAGTGGTCCATGTCGTCACAATTAACTGTTCTTTGTTTACAGCTGAGGTTCAGGGCAGTGAAGTAACTTGACCACAGTCCCTCAGTTAGTAAATGATAAAGCCCCAATGAGAACCTGGGTTCTCTAATTCCAAAGGCTCTGAGTTTCCCTCTGCACCTCCCTGGAGACAGAAGTGACATTTAATGTCCCTAAATGCTAGGGGACGACAGTGAAGGTAAAAGGAAAGGCAAGAATGACATATAAGTTAAAGATTTTTTAAAATACGAAAAACATCTTTTAATTGTCTTCTGGGAAGTTGTACCCCCTGCAAAGGCAGAAACGTCCAGAATCTACATCCTTGGCCACAGGTGTCCTGGACATCAGCTTGAATGTCCTTTTGCACTGCAGTGTCAGAACTGGTTAGTGGGGTCTGCCTCCCAAGCCCCCCGAAGATACTTCTTAGGAAGAAGGCCAGGTGCGGATGTGGGCATTTATTTATTGACATTTTAGAAAATGCTGGTTCTGGTCCCCCAGAATGCAAAAACACTTGCTTCTTTTCTTTTTTTTTTCCCCCTGTATTTCAGAAAGTCAAATCCATGTCACTGCCACCTTGGCTCCCAATTTAGACGTTCTCTAAGCTGACTGGCCCTTCAGTGGACAAAAAACCGCCATGGCCCCCTGGGAGAGTTCAAGTTCTAACGTTGAAGGAGCCAGGGCGTAGTGGGGGCCTTGCTCCCGGGACTGTAGCTTACTGCATGAGTGGCTTTGCTTGATCGCCTTTAGGCTGGCATTGGTCTAGACCGAACCAGAAGGCCAGAGGAGACACACACCAGTGGGAAGGAAATTCTTGGCCCACGTGATGGTCCATTTCGCTGTTATGTAAGCACTCGGGAACGACAGAGTTGGCGTCACCCACCCTGCATAAGAAGGTAGGCAGCTGCCCAGCCCCGTGACCATGATCTTGGCCACCCCTCCCCCTCCCCACCGGGCACAGGGCACTTTTCATTAAATGGTGTCATGTGGCTCCAGCCATGACAGAATAGAGAACTCTTTTTAAAAACAGTGTTTATATGTTTCTAGATAAACCTTAAACTTCATTTTCCCATCGCCTTTCAGGGCCTTCCGTGTTAACCAGCAGAGTGGGGTTTGCAAGGACATATAAGATGCATGCAGGCAAGTGCACACACCTCTGTGAAGCGCCCCGCAATGATGAACTCCTGAGACAGGGCATGTCCATCATGCCCCCTCTAGCCATCCTCAGCTGGAGGCTATTCATTACCCTGACTTCTCACAGCATCGTTTAATGTTGGCCAGGAGAGAGGGTTTCAAGGTCATGGCTTTGCCTCAGCAGTGACAGTCTACAGTTCAACCTGGAGGGCAAGCAACAGGGAGAATTCAAGGGACTCTGGGTCCAGCTTGAAGGTGACATTCGGGGCGTGGAAGGGGAACGCCTTTGTGGCCAGACATCCCACCTCTGTCACCTGCGAGCTGTGTGACATCGGGCAAGTCAATCCTCTGAGCGTGAAAGGGTGTTCCCCTCTTTAAGTGGCAACGCTACTCCTGCCTCACAGGGATTCCAAGAGGCAGAAACCAGGAGGAAAGTGCCTGGCCCAGGGCTATTCCCTGACGTCAGTGGCCCCTTTACAATTTGGATGAGATCATGGGACATCTTTCCTTACATCTCCCTCGTTTTCCTGGAGCTTTTCCCTCCCCACATCCCACGCCAACATCCTGCTGAGTCAAATGCTGATGCCTTCTGACTTCACAGATGACACACTCTCTGAAGCCTCCACCTCTTGGGTGCCAGCTACCCGGGCATGTCCTCTCTCTCCCGAGGCAGCTGGCGCTGGCATCCTTCCCGTTCAGACACCCCCACAAGGAGCAGCTCTTCCCGGACGCCACCCCGGGCTGCCTCCCAGGGACCAGAGGGCATCAGACCCTGCTGTCCCTCCACCTTGCAGGTAGGAAACTGCAGCTCTCAGAGGGGAGAGGACTTGCTCAGGGTCACAGAGCCAGGGCACGGCAAGGACTTGAGCCCTGACTCCCAACCCTTATCACTGCATTTGCCCTTTATCATGAAGGATCTCCAAGCTGCCCCTTCTCACCTCTCATGGTCAGTGTTGGGATTTTCTGCCTGTTTGGCAGAGCTGGAGGGGCCATGGTCCAGCCATCCCACAGCAAGAGACAGGCAGAGCCTAAACATGACTTTGACAAGGATTTACATTTAATGAATAGATGTGTTCAACATGGTGAAACTTCTTTACATTCATAAAGAATAAACAGGGAGAACTCTCATTTCCATTCCTGCCCTTCATCTACCCAGTTCTCAGCATCCCCTTCTCCAAGTTGCTCCTGCTCTTACTTTCTTGGGCATCCTCAAAGTGGCTCTTCAATGCCTATACAAGCAAACTCAGATCTGGATGACTTCCCCCTACTGTTTTAGATAGATGGTAACATACTCTCTTCTTTGCAGTTTTCATTCAACAATGCATCTTGGAGATCTTCATACACCGGTACATGAATAGCGTCCTCATTTCTTTTTCATGGCTGCGTAGTATTCCCCCATATACTTATATTACTGAAATACAACTCATATCCCATAAAACTCACCCAAGTTAATAAAGTCTACAATTCAATGGCTTTTAGTATGCTCACAGATATTCACAAATTCACCACAACCATTAAACACTTTTTTGCCCAAAAAAGAAGTCCTGTACCCCTTAGTTATCACCCCCCTAGTCCCCCATTCCAACCCTAGGCAACCACTGAGCTACTTTCTGCCATAAAGATTTGCCTATTCTTGACTTTTCATATAAATGGAATCATAAAACATGTTGTCCTTTGTAACTGGCTTCTTTCACTTAGCATAATGCTTCCAAGGGTCATACATGTTGTAGCATAAATCAGTACTTGGTTCTTTTTTATTGACAAATAATATTCCATTGTATGAAGAGACCACACTTATCTGTTCATCAATCGATGGACATTTGGACAGTTTCCATGTTTTAGCTTTTATGAATCATGTTGCTGTGAACATTCATATACAAGTTTTTTCTGGATGTGTTTCCATTTCTCCTGGGTGTATACCTAGGCGTGGAATTGCTGGATCCTATGGCCTGTTTGTTAATTTACTTATCCAGTCCCTCATTGATGGAAATTTGATCAAATTATATCTTAAAAGCCTGTGAGTCTTACAAGTGAGGCAGGTCAGGGCCAGGTTAGTGAGGATTCAGGCAACAAGGTCTGCATCGTAGAAGCTGCCTGAGTGTTTTGATCTTTCTTCCCTGTGATCCCTTTTCTCCTAGACTCTTGTTCCCCACTTTCCAATTAAATCTACTTCGATTCCAATGTGGTCTGTGACTCAGACGTGTGGGAAAGAGGAGTCGTCGCCCACCGATCCCTGAGGGGACCTGGGCCCTCCACCATGTCCTCCTGCACAAGCTCCCTCCAGACCATTTCCTCATCTGGGAGGCAGTCCAAAAGGAAGCTGGTGACTCTTGATCATGGAGTTTCCTGGCTATCACAGCGGGTCTCAGCCACACCTGCGACAGGTGCAGGACAGGGAATTTCAGGAGCCACCCAGGCACTAAGCCAGCCTCAGAGAGCTTCCCGCCGCCTCAGCCCCAGATGGGACCTGCGAGAGCTGGTGACTCCTTGGTACCAGCATGTTTTCAAACAACACTTTCGCCTTAGATCTTCTCACCAAGCCAAAGCCAGGACGTGATTTTTGTTCTGAGCCGACAGAAGACGGATCGACTTTGATCCCCTGATTAATTCAATGACAGAAGATTAGTCCAGTTTCTCTCTGCTAAGTTTCTACTTGGTACTGACCTAAGATTCTTTGGCTATCACGTTACTCTCTGCTTTTGAACCTCAGTGCAGCCTGACTTCAGTAGGACGGTGATCAATCGGCAAAAAACCTTCTTTCTTCGTGGCAGCCACTTAAACTGGCCTCCCTAGGAGTCAAGGAAAAGACCATCTGATGGAATGTGAGTATTCTGCTCCGACGCAAGGGCGAGCTGTTCTAGAATTTCTCATACATTTCACATTATTAAATCATAAGTGTAAAATGACACAGATGAAAAGGTTTGTCTCTTCTATATAGAGAAGGTACCATCTAACTGACTCATATATTTAATAAGACAGTGAAGAACAATGTACTGAAATAGTTAAAATAGTGTGTTTATTTCATGTGGAAAATGGATTGGTTTTCAAATAATTTAATGCTCTGTAGTTCTTAGTTGGGTATATTTTATATGTATTTGAACATATCACATCATTCTATAACAATTGACAGAAAGGTCTATGCATTTATACATGTGTCCCAAGTTTAAACAAGTTCTTTTGCCCTAACTAAGGTTTATGATGTCTGTGTTAGGTTGATTTTTTTTAAATAATTATGAGAATGTTTTCTTCCCTATTTAAGTTCTCAAACCATTCCACCAACAGTGGTATAAAATTCCTGGTCATTGTACTATTTCTTATGAGTGACCAATTTTATATCCTGCAATCTGTCAGTTTGGGCTTCGTGACATGTGATTTGTGCAGTTATTTTAAAATAGTTTCTCCCTTTATCTCAAAGTAATAAGATTATTCATTCATTCAGCAATTAACTATAATGAAAAATACTGGTCTCTCTGAGCCTTGCATTAGCAATATAAACTAGCAACAAGCAAACATCAAGTAGAAAGCACTTATGGAGCACCTTTCGTCTACCTGGCAGGCTATGGGATTTATCCTATGACATGTCTGAATACACCTGGTTCACATTGAGCAAGAAATGGGGATCTGAACCCATAAAACTCAGCTGGAAAATGTCTCACGGGATTAGGTACTATTTCTCTGACTTTTATCATTTCATTTTCACTGGCTCCCCTAGTAGAGAAAACAGTTTTGAAATAAACAGCAGTTAAGATCTTAATCTTCTGGTCTTGGAAGGTCACTCGGTGTCTTTACCCAGAGGCACTTCACCAGGGAGGCCAGAATAGTGCCCACTTGTACTCTCCCATTTTTAAAATTAATTTTGTTGTGAAAATACACATGGTACAAAATGTACAAAAGGGCATCAGGGGGAAGTACACCTCCTTCCCCCAATTCCTTCCCCCCGGGCAACCACAGGTACCAATTTCTTGTGTATTCTCCCAGAGATATGTTACACATGTATAAGCTTCAAATAAATAACATAAGCCCCTTTATGTGTAGGATTGCATCATCTATATCACTGTACACATTTTTATTTGTTAATATTTAGTACCAAGAAAACTCATTGTTACTTTTTATGGCTGTATAGTACTCCACTGCATGGAGATTCTAAAATATATTAAACCATCCCCTAATTGATGCTACTCAGGTTGTTCTTCAGCATACAAGCAATGCTACAATGACTAAACTTAAACGTGCACTGTTTTGGACATGTTCCAGCATATTTTTAGGATAAATTCCTACAGGTAGAATTGTTGGGTTCAGGGTAAATGTGTAATGTCAATAGATCTTCTCAATGTGTCTTCCATATTGGTTGTACAAATTTACACTCTCACCAGCAATTAAACAAAGGCCTGATAGCCCTGCCTATTGAATAGAGTCTCTTCCAGTAGTCCCATATTCAGTGTATTCTGAAGCATCATGAGTTTGCAAACCTGATAGATAACAAAATGTTATCTTGCTATAGTTTTAATTTGCATTTCTTTTACTATGAGTGACATTGAAAAGCTTTCTTTACGCTCGAGGTCCATTTCTTTTTCCCACCGAATTGTCCATATCTTTGCACGTTTTTCTACTGGGGTTTTGGACAACTTCTGATAGAACTGAAGGCGATTAACAAGTTTAGTGACATAAGTTGCAGCGCTCCTCCAGTTTGTCATTTGTCTTTTGGTTTTATAACATGCAGTCACTTTAAACTTTTCTATGTAGTTGAAGTTACATTTCCTTTCTTTCTTCTTTTTTTCCATCTCAGAATTTTTGTGTAGGCTTAGCAAGGGATACCCCACTCCAGGATGATAAAGGAAAAAAGTCTACCATGTTTTTCTTCTACTGCTTTAAATTGTTTCTTTTTTTAATGTGAAAATCTTTGATTTACCTGGACTTTTCTTGGACATGAGGTAAGAGCTATGCATCCAGTGCTATCTTGTTCTAATGCTGCTTATTGAAGAATCTATCCTTTCCTTCCTGATCCTAAATGCCCCTTTATTATCTACTAAATTCCAATTCCAGTTCTACTGATGTCGTTACTCTGTTCTGTTGGTCTATCTATGTATCATACCACACTGTTTTAGCTATGGTACTTTTATAGGGAGACTTTTTAGGGAGAAGAGACCCCTCATGCCATTTGCAAAGCCCAGTAAGCCCCAGCTGGGCTGTGGGCGAATAAGGCACTCATTCATTCAAAAAAAAAAAAAGAAAAGAAAACTTATTTTTCTGGCTGGCTAGTTATAAATTTCTAGCGAAGCTGATTTCCACTCATCAGTCTTCCTTTCAGATTTTTCCTAATTCGTCTTGTTAGTTGCTTTTTCAGTAATGCAGTTTGTCTATTTCACAAAGAAATCCTACTGATACTTGTATTGCAATTACATTAGTTGTACGGGTTATTTTAGGGACAACTGACATCTTTATGATGTTGTGTCTCCTATTCCAGAACTTGGTGTTTTGAACTCTTTTGATTTTTAAAAATATATTGACATATATGTTGTTAGGCACCTGCCTATTGAATAGAGTCTCTTCCAGTAGTCCCATTTCCCCTGCTGATGTAAGGACACTGTCATTGGCTTAGCCAGGCAGCCTTCAGCCCAGAATGCTGGGTCTCATGTGGACCTCTCTGTTTCTCAGGGGATCGGGGAGCCCCCAACCAGACCCAGGCCAATGCTGTCCTGGGGAACCTGCTGAGGGACCCCACAGAGGGAGGGAACAGCACCAACTCCACCAGGGCCCTGAAGCTTCTAGATGGGACCAGCGCTGCCTGGTACATCCTCACCATCATCGGCATCTACGGAGTGATTTTCCTCTTCCGGTTGGCCAGCAACATCCTCAGAAAGAACGATAAGTCCTTGGAAGATGTTTATTACTCAAATCTGACCTCGGAACTCAAAAAGAAAGGGTTCCAGAACAAGTGCCCTTCACTGACCGTTAGCAACAAAGCTGTCCTGCAGCTCAACCAGGCCAGACTGGAACCCACGCGTGGAAACATCAGGCCTCATACCAATAGTCAGGGGGTCCCTTGAAAGTTGAGGCAAGCAGACTGGAGACAAAAGATTCAAGCTTCCTGCTGGGGAGAGTAGCTGTGAGTTCACCTGGAACCTTGAGGGAAGAGTCGAGCCCCTGAGTGGGGCTGGAAGAGCATCGCTGAGCAGTGGGTCCCTCTGGTGAATGGAGGTGTGACCAAAAGCCAGCGTCTCATTTCCTTCTCAGGCTTCTGGGTGCTTTGAGAAGAAAGAGCAGGAGTAGTGGCTTCCAGCCATATTATCATTCACTGGAAAATCTGAAGCTCCAGGAAAGGGTGTGGGACAGCCGGCATCCTCAGAGGAATCCGGGAGACTCCTGGGGTGTACGTAAAGGTGGCCTCTTGTCATGGGAAGAAGGCTGAATTTGGAGTCAAATGCCTTGGGTGAAAATACAACTTCTAGAGGGTCACATGAACTCTGAGGGGCCAGCGGCTCACTTGGAACATGTGAGGGCTGGATATATGGCCCCAGAACGCTATTCATTCTAAAGACTCTGATGAGAATATAGAAGCAAAGTTACCAATATCAACACCTTCATTTTCAAACGTTCTTCATTTTCATTGAGAGGGTAGAGTCCATTGGAAAAAAAGTGTAAGTTTTGGAGTTGGAAGAACCAAATTCTAGTCTGAATTTGACTACTGGCCATTCTTGGTGGCCTTGCACACACAACTTCACCTCTCCAGACCTTGGTTTCCTTACAGATACAAGGAGGCTCATGATGTCAGTGTTCTGCCAGTCTAACAAAGTAGGTAAGAGCTAGTGAGCTCATGCACGTGAATGTATTTTGAGAAGTAAAATAAATATGTAAATATAAGGCTTGTTGTGGTGCTGGTGATGATGGTGGTGTTGATGGTGGTGGTGGTGAAGCTCTTGTGGACCAGGGGATGACTGGTCTACTGGTAATTAGTCTGTAAGCAATGGCTGTGTTACCTTATTCTACAGGAGAACCCCTCTGCGTAACAGTTGATGACCTGTGCTCTGAATCAAATCCATGAGACTCAAGTTGCACACATAGATGAAACAGTCACTTTTAGTTTCTGTTACCTTAGACATCATATGATTCATTCAAATGTTTTTACAAATATTTATTACTTATATTACTTACATACTTGTCATTGCTTCAAAAAGAGTAAGATCTTGCCTAGGTGATTGGTTAATCTAGAGATATTGTGATTAGTCCAATTTCCACAAGTGGCTTTCAGTAGGCAAAGAGAAAAATTATATTTTATACCAACTTCTGTGAAGTTTCTCTAGTTTGGATTTTGTCGATGTCCCCTGCACTACAAATAATTTTCCCCCATCTGGGCCACAACCAGCCCTTTTTTTTTTTTTCATATTTTCCGCATCATCATCTCACGGGTTCTCCAGCAAAAGTGTTGGTTTGTTTACATCGTTAGGGGTGGGCTCCATTCCTGTGTTTGAGATGCCTACAGGGCAGGATAAAACAGTAGACACAAAGATGGACAAAAATGTAATCCGGAGCGAGTAAGAATACAGAATGCACTGAAATGGGAGCCAAAGGTCAGAACTGAAGTGAATTTGAAGGCAGACTCCTCCCCTGCCTTCACTCAGCGCCCCCTAAGTTGCATGTGGGACTCCATCTGGCTCTGAGACAGCTGAAACTGCTCCCAGCCCAAGGGCTGAAATGAAAGACCTAGGTTAATCCGGTCAGTGAGTTCCTCTACAGCTTCACTGACTGGGTCCCGGCTGGACCCATGACGTCAGTAAGCCCAGCCCTCCGAATGGCGGGCAGGACTTCAGCGGGGATGCTGGGACGCAGAAGCCCTCTCTCGCGCTGGAGGGTGTTCGAAGGAGATCTGAGTGTGAAATTGCTGGAGCCCTTTTGTCACCATCAGAAAAGCCAATCTGAGGGCTAAAGCTAACACAGAGAGGAGAACGGAGGAAAGCACAGTGGCTAGAGTCCTGATCAAAGTGTGCCCAAGGCCTTAATTTCCCAATGGACTGTTTTAGTCCATGAGCCAATCAATTTCCTTTATTAAGTCCATGCAGGTAAGCTTTCTGTCCCCCTCAGTCAAAAGTGTCCTCAGTGATACCACTGGAGAAGTAATTTCCTGAAGGACCGGGGCCTTGAAGTAGAATTTGATAAAAGTGATGTGATATGGTGAGGTGGGACCATTTCTTTCACCAAGATTTTTATATTTCAGGATTTTGTGTTTATAGGGAAAACACAGATTCAGTATTACTTCTTGTGTCAGCTCAATGGCCACTTGTAAGATTTCTCATTATTTGATCTCTTGAATTGCATTCAGTGACATTTTATTCCACTTAATCCCCAACCGCTGAATCTTATCATGGAATCCCCTAGGAGGGCCTGTCATGTTAGCCATGAGGTCACGACTGGCTCCAAATGTGTTTCCTAAGGAGCAAAAGCCACAGTCCTCCCGTTGACACCCAGACACAGCACATTACATGGGATCCAAGGACATTTTCCCCGGCACCTCACTGTTGCCTGAGCCAACTTCACCCACATCCTGGGGAGCTGGTCTGAGAGGTTCCCCGGGAGATGTGTTTTTGGACGGGAACTAGGTCTCCACAGGCTCCATTTTAAGCAAGACTGGTGGGAAACAGCTTCAAGTATTATGGACATTTTGTTCAAAACCCCTTAGATTTAAAATGTTCAGGCTCAGAGCAAGTAATCGCTGTCTTGGCAAAGCCTGCGTAGCTGGACTAGTAGGGAAGGTGCCGGCAACACAGCGTAAGTGTTCAGTTCAGCGGGTGGGGAAGACGTTCGCATGTTTCACCAACCCTGGTGGAGACAGGAACGGAGCAAACTGATTCCCAACATTCTAGACACTTTTTCCTTCTTTGTCCCGTAGTAAGTTTCCCTCCAGTTTAGCAAAGGTCAGATGAAGGCCTTCCTCTGAAATGGAAATTATTTAAAGTGTACAAGGGAACTGTTTAGCCGTCTCCAGGAATGGCTTCCTCTGGGATTTGTGATTGTGGCACCCGGGTTTGTAACAAATCAAATCAAGTTCCCCAGAGCTTTCCTGGGTGATTGGAACGCATCTATTCTAAATAAAAGTCTAATCAGCTCAGCTGCATTATGATTTGTCTGATGTGATAGAATGATCACAAGATTTTTAAAAAGGACTTTAAAAAAGAATTTAGAGGCTAAGCATTTGTTAGTATGTACCCAGCTCTTCCTAGAGTGGCAGGTGGCTCTGATTCTCAGAACTGATGCTGATTGTTTGTCTAGATTTTCACCAGAGCAGATGAACGTCAACTCACCCTTCAATCAAAAAGTTCTTCTTTTGGCAAAATTGAAACCAACTGTAGCTAACTCACAAGAAAAGAAGGAAAGGAAAGAAAGGAAGAAAAAGAAAGGAAGGAAGGAAGGAAGGAAGGAAGGAAGGAAGGAAGGAAGGAAGGAAGGAAGGAAGGAAGGAAGGAAGGAAAGGATCTGTGGGATCTGTGGGAAGGCAAGTGAGGTGGCTCACAGAATCACAAGGACAGCAGCTTATCCCGGGCTCAGGAGGGACAGAAGCCCTCACTCAGGGGCCCCAGCTGGAAAGCCTTCTCTCTAGGGTCCTCCCAGAAGATGGCTTAGCTCCCATGTGTTCTCTTTGTGCCTCTGCTCAAGTCAAATGTCAGAGGACAGCACAGCCCTGGATGGGATAGAGCAGGTGTCCCCCCACCCCCAACCCCGGACCAGTCACAGAGGGTGGGCCCAGGGAGTGGTGAGCTCTGATTGGCTGAGGTTGGATCATGTGCTCCCTCATGTGACCTGAGGGCACTAAGTCTGTGAAGACAATGCCCTTAAAAGGAACCATTGCTCAGACATCACCCTCTGTGAAGCTTTTTTGACCTCAAAGGCAGACCTGCTTTCTCCTCTTAGGGCTACTGTAGCACTTGGTAAACACTTGGATGGATCAAAGAGAAAATTTTATTTAACAGAATTTCTCCAAGGATGGGAACTGCATTTGTTACCAAGTATTTCGTACAGGAAGCCAGACCCCCAAGGGCTCCAGAGTGTGGTGGAACTATTCTACAGGAGTTCAGGAGAAGAATTTGCTTCTCAAGAGAGGTAGCAGGGAGGAAAAGACGGAGGAGGGACTTAGGGATGTGGGAGGGTGGCGGACCACACTGAGGAATGTCTTTGCAATGACCTGCCCACCACCGCTCCCACCAGCCCTGGTCTACAATGTTATAAAACTCACGAAACAAACGCTTGAAGGAGAGGTCTGCGAGACAGCAAAGGCACTCAGTGATGTGTCTAGGCTGAGGCAGGTAGAGTTGAAGCAGCAGGCAGACACGGGATGCTGGGGACGGAAGAGCGCTGGGCTAGTTTCAGTTTAGTTTTAGTTTAGTTTCAGCTAAACTATCAAGAAGCAGCAAAAGTCATGGGAAAGCTGGTACCAGATTTAACCAAATCCCCGTACACTGGGGGTGGGGAAGAGGGAGGGTGCAGTGAGTGCTTGCAGGAGGCACCTGAAAACTCGATCCATCTGTCAGAGCACTTATCATATAATGCTTACCATGCAACACCACAAATACTAGCCTGCAGTCTCTGTCCCCCACTGACCCATGAGAATATGATTTTAAGAATAAGGACAAGATCTTATTAGTTTCGACACCACTCTTTGCAAAACACACAGGAAATATTTTCTGAATGAGTGAATGATGTGTACATAGTGTGTCGATTTATTCACAAAGGATGCTATTCTATTTGGGGCAGTAGGTACCAACAATTTTGTCTAGGCACTTCCTTCTAGTGGAAATGTCCTGTCCCCAGACAAGATATAATGATCATGGATTTTGCACAGAGATGGGTTGCCCTTAAGGTACACTTCCAACAAGCAGAGAGAGCTGGCTTATTATTGGTTATAATCTCTATGTTTACACAGTACCTTTCTCTTTCTATCTCGTTTCAGTCCTTATAACAGCCATGGGAGGTGGGTAAGCTCAGACATCCTCTCCTCCAGAAAGCCTGCTCCTCGTGCCTAATATCCTACAGATGTGCTAAAAACAAAACAAAACAAAACAAAAACCCAGTCATACTCATTTAAAAATAGCAACTACAATAAAAGGACTTGGTGTGTCCTAGGCACCAAGTGTTCTGCATGTATTATCCACTTGCCTGTTACCCATTCTCTGCATCCCCAGGTCCTGTGCTAACACCCACAAACGAAGCTGGAAACCAACCACGCACTCATTTAAACAGAGGAAGTTCCGTATAAAGAATTATTAAATGATGACAGGGAAGAAACTATAAAGATGCAAAGAGAATTTTAAAGCATATCCTAGAGCTGAGGGAGGGCACCCAGGAAAGGGCAGCCTTGGAAGGGGGCCCCTCTCCAAGGCTGGGGTGCAGACCGCTTCGGAGAAGATGTGGTTATAGCCACTGGGTGATGGAGAAGTTCACAGGCTGGCCTGGGCCACAGTCTTTGGACAGCAGTTAACAAGTTTGCTGGCACAGGAGAGACAGGGCTGGAGGGAGGGTGCAGAGAGAAAATCCTGCTTACTGGAGAGGTGGCACACAGTCTGGTGTGTACCGCACCCACCATGGGAAGGCTGCAGAAAACAGCTGTCCAGGACAGAGGCCAGCAGGGGCTAGAGGACGGCTAGGAGGCAGGCTGGGGCACCAGTAGTGTGCTATGGGCTGAAAGTTTGTCTCCCCACCCCCACCCCAAATTCATATGTTTTAGCCCTCTTCCCCAGTGTGATGGTATTAGGAAGTGGGGCCTTTGGAAAGTGATCGGGTTTCGATGAGGTCATGCGGGTGGAGCCCCACATTGGGATTAGCGTCCTTATAGGAAGAAAGACAGGCTCTGTGCTCATTGTAAGAGAGAGATTCGGGAGAATGTGTTAGAAGAGGACTGAAAAATTGATCAATAAAACTCAAGTCAGAGCAGAAAAAGAAATTTATGTGTCCTCTACCTTCAGCATTAGGGACACAACTCAACACACTGGAAATTTTAACGACGTGAAACCAACCAGCAGGATTATGTTAATGAGCCTCCAGCAGAAGTCGTATGTGTCAAATTGAACCACATCACTTCCAGGACAGGGACTTCTGCGTGGCTTTCACGTGGGCACACATCCTGAAGTTCCGCAGGGGTATTATTGCTGTAATTATTATTTGCCAGAGAGACACTAAGCTGTCTGTGCCCCAAGTCATGCTCCTCCTATCTTGTTTGAAACCCTGATTTCCCTGTGCCTTCTGCCCCTAGGCTGCCCCTAAGGCCCAGACAAGCCCTTTCACACTGGTGCCTCTTTGTTAGCAGGAGGTGCAGAGGGGAGCCTCTCCAGGCCGGGCCCTTGATCCCACACCCACTGCCTTGCAAACTCACTTAGCAGGGAGTTACATTGGGAAGTTTAATCAGCAGAAAACAAGTGGGGGTCCCAGCTGGAGCCCAGGCTGTGTCCCCTGCTGGGGTCGGATGTATCTGAACAAGCGTCAGGGAGGCTTTTTGCAAGAAGGGGAGAGGGTATGCTCCTCCTGGGGAAAAGAGAGAAGCAGTGAAGTAAGTTTGGACCCCTCTCAGGTCCTGAGTGCCCAGACGTCCTAGGAAGAATCCTGAGATTTGGGGGGGGGGGCTGCTTACGTCACAAGCACACCCTGAACCACGTAATGGGCTGGGGTGGCGGGGGGGTGGTTGTGCTGATTGGCTTAGTTCTGGAGCTGGACCTGACAGGGCTTCCTCCCAAAGAACCTGAGCTTCCTGGGAGACAGGTGATCACCAAGGGAACTCAGGGCCCTGTTGGGAAGGGGGCGGGGAAATGGAAGCGAGGGAGGCAACCACGTGTCCACTAACAGTGGGACAGGAAGGGAAGAAAACTAAGAGTTAACGAACACTACCGATGCTGGCTGCTTTGATGTATGGTCAGAGGAGATCCCCTTATAAAAATGCCGCAAGGCGGGTGCTATAATTGAGGCCCAGAGAGTCTGAGACACCTGTATGTTGTCAAACAGCAGGGCAAGAGGCTCAAAGCTAGGTCCATGTGATGGTTCTATGAATTCTTTGTCCAAAATACACCTTTATTTTCATTCACAGTGAGGAGTGGGAAGGCTGCCGGCTCCCGCTAGGTTCATTTCTCTCTCATGCCACGTGCGCACAGCGGGTGGGCTGGGGTCCGCTCTGTGTCGCCCTGTCCTCGCTCTGAGACCCAGAGTTCCCGAGCAGCGGCTCTCTGAAACATCTCTGCTCTCCGTGCTGAAGGGAAGTGCTCCAGGAAGTCCCACCTGGACGATTAAATGTTTCAGCCTGGAAGAGACATGCGTCACACCCAACTGCCACTCACTGGCTAGATTAGCCCATGGTCCTCCCAACCACAAGGGGGCAGGGAAGCCCAGGGCCAAAAATCTGGGCAGAGGACCAGTGGCTACCACAGAGTCCAACACGATCTGGGGATTCTCAAACCATGTGCTATGGACTGAATCTTTGTGTCCCCCACAAAACTCCTATGAGAAAGGCTAACCTCTGATGCCTGGTGTTAGCAGGTGGGGCATTTGTGGGGGTGATGACATTATGAGGGTGGGGCCCCCATGATGGGATTGGTGCCCTTTGAGAGAAGACATGGGCGCTTGCCTCCTCCAGTCTCTGCCCAGCCCACGTGAGGACACACCGGGTAGACGGCTGTCTGAAAACCAGGGCTGAGCCCTCACCAGACGCTGGATCTGCCCACACATGATCTTGGACTCTCCACCCCCAGAGCCGTGAGAGCTGAGCACGTGCTGTTTAAGCTGGGTCTGTGGTAACTTGTTACAGCAGCCCAGCGGGACTGAGACGCCTTGTTGCCTGGATTCCTCAAGTCTCCACAGGAGCAGGGAGAAGCCAGCCCCGTCCCCTACTTTCTACCCCTTTTCATTTCTATAGAACTCAAACCTTTCTCCATTAAAAACTCTACCTATGTGTACATGAGGGAAAAAAAATTGTTCTGTTCCTTTCAAAACTAACTCTGAGGTCCCTGCCAGCTCTGCACCCCCAGGGACCCCCCAGGCCCTGAGGAGGCCTTGTTCTCAGACAGGGGGTTTCAACTTGGCCTCACTTTAGAATCACATGAAAGATTGCAAATATTGTGGTGATGTCTAGGCCTCAGCCAAGACCATTTCAAAGCTCGGAGACCAGAAAGAAACAAAGCTCCTCCCAGGGTTCCTGGATGCACCCGGCTTGAGGATCGCTGTTCCAGGCAGGGTGTGGGAGCAGCTTCAGGCCCTGTGTGCTGGCCCGTGTCTCGCAGGGGAAGGCTGGAGGGGAAGCCCGATGCGAGACTGACCTCAGCCTCATGCCTAATGCGCCTAACGTTTCCTGCACAACCACGTTTGTGGACTAGGACTCAAACTCACACACGTGCACACACATCTGTTTATACACGGGACAACTCCTTTCGTTCATGGGATTTTTTTCTTTGGACTGGGTGCGTTGGCGGTGGGTGAAACCACTCTCCAAGTGTTCCCTTTCTTTGTGGCACCAGCATGATTTGCGCCAGGTACACAGACAGAACCAGAGCAACACTTACACACTGAGCTAAGGCCTCTGCCACTGTCTGAACAAACCTGATCCCCTAGTCATGCAAAATTAATTTCAGTGAATTGACATGTTACACTGTTCTACCTTAGGATATCCGTTCCCCGGGCAGCAGAGAAGAAAGAAGTACAGAAGCGTTTTCTAGAAAAGCAGATAGTAGTTACTCTCAGGGCCAAGGGAGAAGGTTGTGACTGGGGAGGGGTGTGTGGGGTGGGGGGCGCTTTAGGAATAGCAAGCTTCTAGCTCCTGTCCTGGGAGGCAGTTACAGTGTTGCCTCTAAGTCCTCATGGAGACATATCCATACTGCCCCCTGGTGGTTCTTCAGCCACCCTGCAAAATCTCCAAAGTAGGAGGTGATCCAAAGTGAAGCTTTGTTCTTCCTCCTAGGCCCTCAGTATCTCCCAGAGGAACCCATAGCTAAGGAGGGTGTAGCATCAGAGGAAGCAGCAGAGGGAAGGGTTCTCCGAGTTTCTCCGGCCGTCCATGGTTCAATGCTTTGATTGAGTCCGGGCTCTGAGAACGGCGCTTGGAGAACACATGCTTCGTGTTAACGTCACTATACTGGGTTAGTCGTACTGCCTGGCGTTGCTGCAACTGGAATCCCCTTGGGGATTCCCTTTGTGGGAAGAAAATCCTCATCCATTCAATAGTCAAGTAAGGGACATAATAAATCATTTTGTCCACCTCTTCATTTGAGGGAATCCATCATACTCACTTAAGAAACATCTTTAGCTCTAAGGAGACAAGAAAATACAAACAAAGGAAGTTGAAGAGGTTGCCAGAGTTTGAAGCAAACTAGCATTTCGCCTTGAATATATAAAATTAAAGTCCTTTGCAGATGGGGTATTAAATTAGTTCAAGAATTGGCAGCTCCAGTGAAAGATGGGTGTGCAGGCCAGCTTTCCTTTGCTTTTGGCCATACCCTCTTCGTGCCACCTGGAAAAAGCACTCTTGATTATGAAAGTGGGCAGACAGCGGGCACGAAGTCCGTGCACTCACAGACAGAAACCACACGCATGCCCAGGTCTGTCCGGACGTGTCAGGACTGTCCCCTTGGCGCCTGGCACAGTGCCTGGCACACAGCAGGTGCTCAAAATGGATGAATAAATACAAATGTTACTCTCCGTCTTCATGAACCAAGTGGAAACGAGTCAGGAACTCGGCTCATCACTGTTAAAAGGTTGCCGTCAGGGGCTGAATTGTGTCTCCCCCAAATCACAGGTCGAAGCCCTAACCCCTAGTACCTCCGAATGTGACTGTCTTTGGAGATAGGGTCTTTAAAGAGGTGATTAAGTTAAAACAAGGGCGTGTGACGGGGCCCTAAGCCCATAGGACCGGTGTACTTATAAGAAGAGGACTTTAGGACAGAGACACGTGGGCACACAGAGGAAAGGCCAAGTAGGGGCATGGCGGGAAGGCAGCATCTGCAAGCCAAGCAGAAAGGTCTCGTGAGAAACTAGAACTGCTGACACCTTGATCTTAGACGTCTAGCCTCCAGAACTGTGAAAAAAAGAAATGTCTGCTGTTTGTGGAATTTTGTTATGGCGGCCTTAGCAAACTAATATAATTGCCAATCTCTCTCCAGACTTACTGCAGATGCGATGTCAAAGCAATGTTTTGTATGGCCTGTAGTTCCCAATACCACGTCATAGAAGCCAGAAGAGAATTGTTCTGAATATGCGTTCCATGACGCTTTGAAATCCAAAGCGTATCTATGGGACTGGCCCTGCGGTAAGAAAGCCCTTTATGAGGTCATCATCCCATTCCTGCTAGATCTCTGCAGAGGATAGACACCCAAGCTTTCAAAAACACTTGAAGAGCCACCATGCCTCACTTTGCAAACCCTCTTTTAAGAAACATCATTATCAGAAGTCTATTTGACAGCATCAAGAGGAAGCAATGTCTCCAATATTTGAAAACCCTGAGAACACTGCAATATGATGGCTTTACAACCATATATCTTGGGGAAACCGATCTCCCTGAAAGTCTTGTAACTGGGGAAGATTTCAGCGACGGCTATTTCATGCCAACTCCGACGTGGTGTATTGTGCACGCCGGTGGTGGTCAAGGATGGGTGCCTTGGAAATATCGGATGTTCCTAAGGGATGAGTTATGCGTCAGACAGGAAGACAGCCTCTTCTTTGAGTTCTGTGATGTGGTGAAAAAGACCTATGGGAAGTGTGTCATTGTGGTCAAAGAGCGGAGGCAGCAGGCTGAGCTGAGGCCAGCGGAAGACAAAGAGTCGGAGGCCCAAGCCCACATCCCATCAGTCATCAACTTAACGAGCATCGTATGTTGCCCTGAGGTGGCCAAGTCCTATGGCCATAAACTACTCTCTCTGCCTTCCCCTTACAATTATCTGAACCCTTTAGACTCTGCCTGGTCTTCTCTGAAATGGTTTATCATCAATAACAGAAAGGAGTTTTGTTTGCAGTCCATTGACAATGTCTATTCTTACCAGTATATACTCTTCAGTGATTTAATTAGCAAAGGGATTGAAAGGATAAACCCAAGCAAATGGAAAACACTGACTAACAAAGTGCGAAGATGGGAGAACTACTATCTTGGTAAATTTTCCTAAGGGTGATTCCACCAACAGGCAGTAGGACTGTGATACAGGCACGATCTTTACCAACTCTCTTGGCTCTGGACCACTGCAGCCAAACACACTCCAACAACGATTTCACGGGGATGCTGAAGACTGAGGTTCCTGAGAGCATTGGCCAAGAGCTTTAGGTTTGCTGGAGGTTTCATTAAAGTTGTTGGCAAATTAAGGATCTGGACTCCCATCTTGTTGAGGCCATTCTGAGGGCTATTGTGTCAGTGGGAGGATTAGAGTTAACCCAGCTCAAAGGAGGCTGGCAGGCAGCAGACGTGAACAGAGCCAAAGACTGCGTGGTCAAAATTTAGGTCTGAGAGAAAAAGAGAATCAAGTGTGTGGTCACAAAGAGTGGAAATTGTGTAGTGTGCCAACCGGTTTCAGTCCACCAGAACAGTCCACAGGGAGCCATCTACCCAGCAGCAGATGTGGTCCAGATGGTGGCTGAACAGGATGTTCCCTTCCTGTTTCCTGAAAGCAAGGAGGCAGAGGCTGAGCAGGAGACAGCCAAAAAGGTGAAACCCCATCCAGAGCCTCCAAGGCAAGGGGGTGGTCCCCATAAGGAACCTGGAAAGCTCTGGCAGTGTTTGGCTCAAGTGGGACTTGGCAGGTGAGCAGATGACAAACTGAGGCGAGGGGGTCTACAGACCCACTTATCCAACCTGTCTCCCACCCCAACTTCAAGAATCCCAACAGGAGGCCATCAGACTATCACGCAGCTGCTTCTCAGGGCTGAGCTGCCCGCGGCTGGTGCAGCAGCACGCTAACCAAGTCTGGGGGTGCTGATGGCGGTTGCAAGGGTCTGTGGTGGTATTTTTCACTTCTACAGAGAAAGGCCTGCCTCCTATTAAACGTAGCACAAAATTCACTCTTGTTTATGTATGTTCAGGCAGTAAGTTTACAATAAAAGTATTACTGTATTATTCTGGGGTGTGTCAAAAAAAAATCTGAAAATTGCTACCCAATTCCTAACAGACTGGCCTCTGTATCAGATTGTGAGGTCAGGTTCCTGCCGGCCCAGCACGGAAACATCAGATTCTTTGCTTGTCTTCCTGCCAGACTTCCCTCCTGAAACTCCCTGGATTATTTAGAAATGCTTTGTCAGAAAATGGATGTTCAGTGCTTTTCAGTGGACTTCTGCAGCATTTCTGTTACCATGCATTTTATCTGGGGATAAATTGCACCTACCACCGCCAGCCCCTTGGAACCAGACAGCCTCAGCTGTACCTCCCACTTTACAGCAAATGGTGCACTGAGTTTCTGGTGGCTGCTGTAACAAATTACCACACGCTTGGTGGATTAAACCAACAGAAACTTATTCTCTCTGGGTTCTGGAGGCCTGAAATCTGAAATTAGTTCCACTGAATCAAAATTAAGGTGTCAGCAGGGCCACGCTCCCTCCAGAGGCTCTGATGAGAATCCATTCCTGGTCTCTTCTGGCTTCTGGCGTCTGCCGGCATTCCTTGGCTTGTGGCCACATCACTCCAATCTCTGCTTCTGTGGCCACATTACTTTCTCCTCTTCTGTGTCAAATCTCCCTCTGTCTCCCTCGGAAGAGACACTTGTGATGGCATTTAGGGCCCATCCAGATAGTCCAGAATCATCTCACCATCTCAAAATCCTTAACTTCATCACATATGCAAAGATTCTTTGTCCATACAGGGCAACAGTCACAGGTTCCAGTCCTTAGGACCTGGATGCCTCTGGGGACCACCATTCAGTTGAGCACAGGTGCCAAAGGAGGTTTTCTTCTGCCAGCTGAAACGCTGCATCTCCGGCCGGCAGTCACCCTGGTGGGATTGCTCTCGCTGCACGCTCCTTTAGTGTGGTTGTTTGTATTACTTGTGTCATGTATGTTTTAGAATGTAAGTTCCTTGAGAGGAAGGACTAGTACTCAGACCTCCTTGGCGACTTCAGGGCGCTGGCACTGTGCAGGCCTACATGCAGGTGGCCTGGTTTGGGGACGTGAGTGTGTTTTGCTCTGTGTCACATTTCTCTCACGCCTGCCCAGAGTTCTGTAGTGACCAGCACTAGCAGCCATGCCTACTTACCTCACTGAATCCTCACAGTGTCCCGATGTAGGAACTACCACTGTCTCCAGTTCTCAGATGGGTAAACTGAGGCATGGAGCGATTCCTAACTTGCTCCAGTGCAGACGATCTGAGGTTCACATCCAGAGTTCACGGTGAGAGCCATTGTGCACACAGCCTTTCCGCGACTGAGCAGCTTGGTTCAGCCTCACAACGACCCCCTCAGGTACCTTCTGTCACTTTCCTATTTTACAGAGGAGGAAACTGGGGTGTTGAGAAGTCGCTCAGGCCAGTCAGATGCTGAAGCCTGTGTGCCCAGCCACCACGCTTGACTTGGTTATTGAAGCCCAGATTTTTCTTTTTCACTCCTACAGTTCACACGGCATAAGGCTCGCCTCTGACATCAGACTGACCTCAGCCAGCAAAGCAGCTGCCCCCAACCAAACACCACAACAAAATGTATTTCAGCACAAGGTCAGGCTAGAGGCCGATACCTTTTAAAGACACATCATTTTGCAGTGAGAAAAAAAAATAGGAGGCTTTTAGGCTATTAGATGAACTAGAGAGACCAATAGGAGCTATTTTTGTTTGAAACCAAAATGATCTAATAAAACAAGATTAGGGTTCTATTCCTTCGAGGCCTCATTCAATCATCAGGAAAGCAAGTAGGAGAAAGCGAACAGCGGTGTAACCAGAGATCAAGGGCCATCGTTAATGTGCAATTTAGTTACATAATATTGTTCTCATAATTAAGAAATGCTGCTTTATACCAAGCTTGGAAACTTCCAGCAGAAAATGGAAAATGCACTGGGATTTGGGAATTGGAGGGGCCTAGTTGGAATTTCAAGTTTCCAGCTGGTTAACGAGGAGACTTCGGACACGTGACTTTACTTCCCTGAGGCTCAGTGAGCTCAGTAAACCAGAGCTGAGGGCTTTGCACGCTTACCACGTGCCACGCCACTGCATCGTGTCCAGCCTGTCCACGGAGACCTACTGTCACTGACCTCACTTCCTTTTCACTCTTGGAGGAAAATTCTTGCTGCTTTTTTATCGCTGGTTATAATAAGAGGAGATACACTCAAGATACTTTGATCAAAGGAAACTTTGTTCTCTGGCATTTCTTTTAAGACCAGCTATGATCAGCTAGGCCATTACGAGTAATTAGAGGTTTCTTCTGGTGAGGTGGGCAGGGAGGATGCTGAGTGCAGCCTGCAACCTTTCTGGGGGCAGTGTCGTATGGGATAAAGTGAGCGACAAGGCACAGCAGCCCTGCGTGTGTGGACACGTCCTCTGGAGAGACTGATGTCGGTGGTGCTGACTCTTCTGAGAGGCTGGCTGAGGGACTATTCCATCCTCTCTGGTCCTCGCCAGCACCAACAACCACAGCCCCACTCCCTTCCCATGGGCCAGGGTGCCCCCCCCAGCGAGGCGGGTGTTAGAAAAGGTGCTGCCCTGGACTGAGCCCAGAGGTAAACAGACAAATAGAGCTGGATGCTCACTGGCTCTGGCCTTGACCGCTCAAGGAAGGTCCAGGATCAGTTGGGTTGATGGAACCGCACCTGGCCAATCAGGAAGTTAAACATAATAGAAGGTGCTCCACCCCTAACAAGAACTAGAAGGGCCCAGGTGGCAGTGCAGGGCTAACATGATGCCTCTGTGATCATACAGAACTCAAGGTCTCATCTTTTTATTCCACAGTCCTACACGTGGTTCTGGCCTCAGTCACCTCACTGTCCACGACATCTGCTGAACAAGCCTTTGCACTAGCATCCCAGGCCGCCAAGGAGACGGGGAGGAAGACGGGCCCGCCCCTTCCAAGGGGCCTTCCAGGAAGCGTCACATAACACTTCCACTTAAATCTCACTGGTCAGACTTAGTCACAAGGGAAGCTGGGAAATGTAGTCTTTTATTTTGGATGGCAACGTGGCCAGCTGAAAGTCCCTGCTCCCTTCCCTTTGGTGTTACTCATCCACTCACCAAACATCCGAGCACCTTCTATGTGCCTGTCATGTGCACTCAGGACAGGGGCCCAAAGCAAGCAAGCTCGGGCCCTCGAGGCAGTCAGGCGGGTGGTGAGCACCTGTCGGTGGTCTGCGAGATGCTGGAGGTGCGGGCAGTGAGGGCTCAGAGTCCAAGGCCTGGTGCTGGGGAGTCGTGGGCAGAGCGGCAGGAAGAGGGGAAACGGGAACAGAGGCCAGAGGAAGGGGGAATCCATCACCGGGAGAAGCGGGGAGGGGATGGCCAGCCAGGCAGAAGCCTGAGCAAGTAGGGAGTCTACCCACAGCCCCGGGCGTGGAGTGTGCGAGCGTGTGTGTATAGCGTGCGGAGCAGTGTGAGCAGAATGAAAGCAAGGTGTGGAAGGGACAGGGTGGAAAAAGAAAAAGTGTTGTATGAGAAGGAGTTTGGGCTCTTCTAGAAGGAAAGGGAAGACCCTGAGGGGTGCTGGGCAGGACGATGCCTTCTCAGGTTAAGGTGGGGAAACACGTTTCCCACTCAGCCGTCCACTCAGTTCCCACTGGTTAAAAACCTGAGAGTGATTTCCAGGCCCAACGGCAGGCAGTTACAAAGGCCTCACCCTATGGGGCTCAAGGAGGCAAAGCTGTCCCCCTCAACGAGATTTGGTGACAGCCAGGGCCCTGCTTTCTGCCCTAAAGGGCCCGGAAGGAGAGGGGACGGCAGAACCCAGCCCCTCAAGCCCCGCCCACCACACCCAGCACCCCTCCTTTACCTCAAGCCACAGGGGAAACGGAGGCCGCTGCCCAGCTCCCCTCGATATCCCCTCGCCCTGCACTGACCAGGGCCTCCAGTGCCCAGCCCCCAGATGCCACCCACCCGCAGCCCTGCAGGTTCAGTCCTCCCTTCCTCTCCCATTTCCTTCAGCCTGTGATCAGGATCAAGCTCACTCCATCCGGAAAAACCTATCAATCTCACCTTCCTCCAAGGCTGCCAATGTCTCTGTCCCCTCCTTTGAGGTACACAGCGTGCTGCAGCATTGGGAAACATAGAAGTTCTTTTACAATTTTCAAATAATCGGTTCATCATGTTTTCGGGTGAAGTCCCTCCAAATTTAATTCAGTGGGGCTAATAATGGTGACTCTTCAAAAAGTATGATCAACACGTTAGTGTCCAAAACATCTGGAAGCACGAGAAAACTGAGCCAATTATTTGAAAAACTAACCAGTTATTTATAACCAACATACTGCTTAGCCATAAGTTTGTCTCCTGACTTTGCAGACCACACACACGAAGTAAGAATGCAAAGGGCACTGTTTCTATTTCCTCACGTCCTCCTGGCTCCCCACAGCCTGGCCTCTGTCCTCGTCACGTCGTCTTGAGGAAGGGGCGACCCACGACTCTGAAGAACGAGAACTCCTGCCCGCCCTGCCTGTCCTTGCACAGGAGTGAAAAGTACCAGCCCAGAGCTGAACTACGAGGTCCACATCCTGTCTCCGCCTCTGGCCAGCTGTGGGGCATTAGATAGAGAGACCAACCTCTCTGTGCCTCGGCCCCCTCATTTGTGAGAAGGGGATGATGACAGCTGCTGGGGGTAACAGGTGTTACGTGGGTGGAAGAGCAAGCACTGAACGAGGACCCGCGGCTGCCTTCTGTCTCCTGCTCGGCATCCTGCCGCTCAGACGCTCTTCCCAGCCTGGCTCCTGGCTCATCTCCCTCTGCCCAGCACTTAAAGCTCAAAAGGAGACTCAAGGCCCACCCCATCACAATCCCCTGGGGGGTTCAAACTGGAACACAGACTCCTGGTCGCTCCCGAATGGGTTCTGATGCGGTGGGGCTGGAGTCCAGCCCAAGAATCTGCATTTTAAACAACCTCTCTCACATGCTCCCATTTGAGAACCCGGTCTCAATCCACTTTTCTCCCCAGGCTGTCCATCACGCCTCGTCTCCCTCTGACACAGACGAGACCTGCACTAAAGAGTTGATCCCAGCAGGCACCGGTATCATCAAGTCCATGTCGGGTGAGATGCAGCTCTGCGCATGCGCCTCAGGAAGGCGTCTTCCAGGCCGCTGTGCTTCCTAGAGATGAGAATTTGGAGACAGGATGGTGGAAGGTGACCTTTTTTAAAGCACCTCAGATTTTTCGTTTGAAATATTCAGTTCCTGAAATACATCATGCACGACTATGCCTCCATAAGCAAAGTATATAGAGACAGTTTCACCTTTTCCTAATGGCTAGAATCATTATTATGAACAGGTCACAATGGGTGGTGGTCTGAGCGTGGGACTTGGCGATACCTACCTACGAATTCTCAGGCCTGGTCTCCTGCTTAGAGATCATCTCTCTTGCTCTGCGGTATTTCTGCTGCCAACAGCCTTTCTTCATTTCTGCTTCTAATGTGTTGTAAGCTTAAAAACCAAAAACGTGTTGGGAACACGTCTAATAAGATTAAATATGGTCTGTGTCAGGGAGTCTGGGGCTCTCCTGTGGGCGGAGGACGTAGATTCCAGTTTATGCTCTTTGAAACATCTTTCCCCTACCCAGGGACAGATTCGTTCTCAGTTACGGTTGAGTGGGGCTGGGTGGCTGCAGTCAGGTGAGGCCCTGGCTGAGGGCTTTACCAGTCGCTCTACCCACCAGCATCCACCCACACATTCATGAACCCGACCAATTATTTAAAGTCAAACTACACATTATGCTGTACACCAGAAATGGACACATTGTAACTGACTATATACATCAATAATAAATAAATGAAGTCAAACTACAAATCTACTGACTTCATGTTTATGGATTGGAATAGTATCTGTAACTCCAACAAGTGACCATCTCCCCCTAGTGGTCTAAGAGAGTATCAGAAAGGTTAACTTAAACCCTGAAACAGTTTACAGAAAACCCGTGGGCATGATCAACGGTTTTGTCCAATCCTTAAGTCATCCTCTACCAAATTTCCCAAGATCCCGAAGCCTAGAAAAACATCTGTGTTTAAGATAAACATGAACATCTACTAGGTAGGCATAGATTCTCCATGAAAAGCCAAGACCACCTCCCCAATTCCCTGCCTTTGTATTTATGAGGCTCATGGGTGGAAGGACACGTGGGAGGACAGTGTACCCAGAGGTAGGGCGTGCAGTGCCAGGTGTGCTGGGAGCTGGTGATGCCCTGGTCCTGCAGAGAGGTGAGGAACCAGAAGCTGAGACCCCACAGCAGGAGCCTAGAGCAGGGTGGGTGGGTCACCCGCCAGGCTACGGAGGGTGCCTGACAAAGGCAGGAGGGTAGGCCATGGCCCAGGGTCAGTCCTGGGCCCTACCTGAGCAGGTCACGGAAGCATGGGGCCAGGCTGCAGAAATCCCAGGGCACTGCAACTCTGTTCGGGTCATCTGTTCATGCTGTGTGGGGCCCAGGCCACATTGAGGCTCCCGGCAAAGGCCAGAGAAGCGTCATGCAGGGAGGGTGAGGTGCGAGCAGAAGGGAAGGTCCCCTTCTCACTATTTCGGGATTTGTAGCTTATAGGGCAGAGAGTCTCTTAAAACTCTGATCCTATATAACTTCTGTTTTCTAATTTGTGATTAAGCGCACCCAGCAATCACAGTAGAACTGAAGAAGGATATAATTCCCTTTATTCCTCATGTTTAAAATTCCAAATTCCACCAATTGGGGGCGGGGGGCATTTACTAATACGCAAATTTTCCACCTGGCCACCACTGGCAATGAGACCAAACATTCCACCGTGTTTATGGCTTTGGTTATTGCTT
The DNA here is from genome assembly GCF_048564905.1 of Vicugna pacos. NCBI lineage: Eukaryota > Metazoa > Chordata > Mammalia > Artiodactyla > Camelidae > Vicugna > Vicugna pacos. The sequence goes on along the minus strand of NC_132987.1, from coordinate 115,185,750 downwards.
CCTTATTCCCCATCCTCTCTGGTATCTTGAGAGAAGTATAAAAACATGAACCTCTTAATAGAGACCTCAATCTGTTATGTGCCAAGTCAAAATACCTATCAACCCCACTTCTCCCAACTCTGAAAGTCTCGGCAGGTCCCATGCTTCCTCTCTTAGCAGCAAACTGGTGGGCAGAGAACAAAGCACAGCGGGCTGCTCCTCCTTCTTCACAACAGGACTCAACAGAGTGAGTTTCTCCTAGACGTGGTGCCCATCATGGCAGACAGGTCTCCCCGGTACCCCTCCCTGCAAGGACCCCCGCACGTCTGCGGAGGCCCGATGCTCCTGGTTGAGCGAACAACCTCCCTCTGCTGCGATGGTAAAAACACGTGAGGAAGGACTTGGAAGAGGGAAAGAGGAGGGAGGTGGGGTACCACCAGGGCAGCAGATCAGAGGGATGGAGGGGTGGGTGAGGGTGAGCTGGCCGATGCCACTGCTACGGCCCAGTCCTCTGTGGAGGGGCACCTATGATCTGGCACCCACAGCTCAGAAATGCTGGAAACGTAAATGCTGGGGTTTGTGTCTGTAAGAGAGAAACACACACACGCTTTGGCTTATTCCAAACACCAGAGACACCCTTTTAACAAAGGTATTTTTTTTTAGTAAACAAAATACTGGTTCTTTTAAAAGCGTATAAAAATTCACATCACTTTAAGTTAGGCTATAGCTTGGGAATTTATCTTCTGACACATCATTCAATAATTAAGTCTTTCTTCTCAGCTGGAGTCCACTCAAGTTGACATTTAAATTACAAAACCTAGAAAGGAAAACCAAAAGGGTAAGTATGAAATGTCTGAGAGAACAACAGTGAATGTTTTACTTGCTCAGCGTTAACCTTTCTGCTCAGCCGTTTAGACTTAACAAATAGAAACCACTGAAGATTATCTATTCATGAATGTATTTTTAGCATCACAATTTCCTTTCATCTAAAAATTCCTTTTGTTTAAAACAAGGCTCCAGGCCAAGCTTTAAAAAGCGGCCAGCAAGGAGGGGAGACAGACTCCCCGGGTGGGTTCTGGGCTTAGCCGGGGAAGCCATCCATCCCTACTCACCGACAGCCTGTGCTGACGTCTGTGGGAGGGAGAAGTGTTTATGACCTCACACCTAATCTTTCCTCCTCTTTGTGGTTTAACCCACAAAATGATGACTCAGTATGGAAAAGAAATCCAACCAACATTGCAATAGAAACTGCCTTTCCGCACGCCTTCTGTGATTTCGAAGGGCGTCCTCTTGCCCCACTCTAGTGCTACTCCTGAGTTTGTCAGTAAAACATCTTTCTAAGAAAAAAATTTATAAAGGCAAGGTTTCCTAACAATAGTTTATTTTGCCTGGCAAAGCAGACAGCTCACTGATGACCCGTGAGCAGTGAGCAATGAGAGAGGACGCTACCCTCCACCTGGGATGCGAACAGAGGCGGAGGGAGCGCTGCCTGCAGCTCGCTCCCATGCATTCAGGACGCAGTGAAGCTGAGGGTGGGGCCTTGTGGCCGAGGCCCTGTGGCTGGATGTTCAGCCCGGGTTCAATTCTGGTTCTGCTCTTCCCCACGTACAGTGTGGGCCATTTTTTAAATCTGAATGGACCACACAGAACTGTTAGGAGTTGTCAATAACAGCGCTGTACAGGAAATGCTTAGCTAAATGCCAGCACAGAACAATCACTCAATATGTATTGCAATTGTTACTAATAAGTGTGCTTTTTAGCCTCGACAAGTCTACAGGTGCTGTAAGGGAGTCACCTTTACAGAAGCCTGTCTCCAGGAGGAGAGGGGTTTTGGGGGTACCCGATCCAGTGGTCCCTACCGTGGCCTGTTGCTGAGAAAACTACAGAAGAATCACCTAAAAGGTCTTCAAAAGAACAGATGCCCGGACCCAACCACAGACATGATGGAAGCTCTCTGGAGCCTGGGAATGTGCATTTTTAATAGGCACTCCAGGCAAATTCTGACCATCAGACAGATTTGGGAACCACTGATCTAGAATTCTCTGCTACCATATTTGAACCCTTTAATTTTTAAAGAAAAGCGTAGAACTCAAGCTGCTAAATGATGCAACTGGATGAGTGCACCAGAATTAAGAAAACTGCTAACTGCTGTACGTTCGATCTGTAAGTGGGGGGTTTAATAACTTCCTGGTGCCTTAACTCAACAGACACGTTCCAGGCACCCCTGGAACGTGTTTTATCTGGTAAACACGATAAAACAGATAAAACAACGAGGAAGACTTCGTGCCTGATGAGGTGGTCATCGGGACGGTTCTCCAGGCCAGGGGACTAACTGGCAAAGGCCAAGGGGCATGAAAGTCTACCATGGTCACGGAAAGGCCCGCAGGAGCGGAGGGAGGGGCAGACGTGACCTGGGTAAAGGGCGCATTGGGAAGGGATTTATACACCGCCTCTAGGAGTCAGACTTTATCCTGTGGTTAGCGAGGTTTCTTAATCTTGGGTACAGGCAGAGGTCTTAAATGACCTGGACCCCACTTTCTCCCCATCCCTGTCTGCAATTTTATGTACAATTTAGGTGTTTCTAGTATGTGTGCTTCTTTGGGTAAAAGGTCTACAACTTCCAGAAAATTCTCAAGTGTCCTGTGACCCAACTCCTGCCAAGCATCACTGCCGGCGACGAGACAGAACCACCGCGGGCCGAGAGCAGAAGCGGAGACGGGTGACACGTACTCTGTGGCTCATGGCAGCCAGGGCGCGTGGCCAGGATCTGCACACCTCACCCACACAGCTGCTGTGGCTGCGCTACCTCGACGACAGGTTGCGCTGCGCGCCCTCACATGGCCTTCAGACCCGAGGGAGCCGGGATTCTCGAAACCATCACATCCACTGGCGCTCCCGCCCTCACCCACCGCGGGGTGCGCGCTTGTAAAGCCCCGATACCTGTGATTCCGGAAGCTTTAGTCATCTTTCTTCTCTGACTGCTGCTTCTTTTCAGCCTCCAGTTTTTGCTGCTTTGCTTCCAATCTCTTCCTTTGGTATATTTTGACTCCGGCAAACGCCAGGCAGAGAATTAATGTTTTGGCTGCCAAGATATACAGCAGCACAGGTACGTGCTCAAGAACCTGAAAGAAGAAGGAGACCATTCTAAGTGCTCCAGAACTGGTAAGGGACGCTCTTCTACGTGCCTTCATTTGACAAACATTCACTGTGCACCCGGCTTCCCAGACAGGACCACCAGAGGACGGCGGACAGAATAACTCTGCTCTCTCATAACCTGACTGGGCACTTTGCCGATCACCCAGGCCCTCTGCGTCTGAGGCAATGACACGGTCCAGGGCAAGGAGCCGGAGCCAGGAGCCTGGTTACAGCCCCCGCTCTGCCACTGACAGGCCGTGCGACCTGGGTCAGTCCCCTGACTTTCCTGAGCTTCTGTCTCTTCATCCACAAAGGGAGGCCAGTCCAAACCTTCCTTTTGAATTCTCCACTTAGATCGGTGGCTATGATTTTTCTCTTGGCTCCAGCTACTCATTAGCACTGGTATTTGAAGGTAAAATAAATATAAAAATAAAATACAATAAAAGTTAAAACATTAAACTTGGCTACTTATTCACTGGTCCTATAGTTAATTTCCTGTTGGAAGTTTTAACCCATTGGCTAACGTGATGTCTGGGGAATAACCAGGGGTTAGAATTACTCACTCTCTGCACTAGCAGGCATTATTATGAAGTCCTATATGTCACAATCAAATCTAAAGGCAAATGCTAAACACGGGGTCCCCTCCACCTGGGACGAGAGACAGAGTGATGCGTGCAGCTTGCTCCCGTGCATTCAGGATGAAATGCAGCCGGGGCTGAGGCCTTGTGGTTGAGCACAACCAGCTTAGAACACTGATTTGGTGTCCAGGTCGTTCCTCCCTCAGACCTACAGCAAATCTCCCCAACCTCCCCCAAATAATCCTCTAATTCATCTACTTTCTTGGAAGTTCACATTTTAGAGATAAGGCTTGGCTCTATGTTTATAAGCCAGATAAGAAAGGAAAGAACGTTAAATTTTACCTCCTTGGAAGCAAAAATCACCAGTTTGGAGATACAAACTTCCTTTCACGCTCACCGGGACTTCCCAGGCTGAAGCGCTGACTTACCCTGGCAGAGGTTAAGCTTCCAATTATCTCAGTCTCTATGGATGAGCCTCTGGAGTCCTATCATAACAGGGCCCCCATCACAGCCCACAGCTCCCATGATCTAAAACCCAAAACTTAGCTGTAGAAGGTATAGGAATGTACCTCGCAACCAGAAGTTAGAAAACCCACTGAAATCAAAGCCCATCAACAAATGGACCCAAGTAAGTGGTCTGGGTATCTACTTTCATTTTAAAGGTAGCAGAGAGGAGGCAGCAAGACGCAGAAGTTTCCGGACTGGGAGAGGGGTGGAGCAGTGGCAGTGGAGGTCAAGGACACCACAAGGGCTAAAGCCGAAGGTTTCAGGGCCCCTGTTCCTGCATCTCTCTTGGACAGATTTGCTAACTCCTCAGTTGTGTTAAATTTCTTCCTTTGATTTCTTTCTAACAAGCCCTTCATGTTAAGTCCCCAAACATGCAAATCTTCAAGGAGGTAAATGAATGAAATAATGTTGGGGTAGACTAGATCTATACCAATTAAAAATACAATACCTGTGTAATGAGAATGACTGACTTTTAAAATAGTCTTGCTCCTGCACAGGCAGTGTTGCCTGTCGCTGATGGCCACCAGCCGGCAGAGCCAGAAAGGCAAGCCCAGGATGCACTGGGGGCTCCGTAGTCCTTCCTCCTCCTGGGACTCACCGAGTCAGGGTGTGGGGAGGGGCCATTCCTTTCTCATACTACATGGAAGGACCCAACCCTTCCCCCACCTTCCTAAACACCAGGTTGCTCCCTGGTAGCCCTGAAGCTGTGCCTGCCCAAAGTAGGAGCGGTTCGGGCAGATTTTGTTTCTGACACAGGAAAGGACTCTTTTGTGACAAGCAGAGTTGGCCCGGGTGGTCAAGGGGGGTTGATATCACTCTGTAATTAAAATGAAACCTTGCTCTGTGCAGTGCCTTGCCGGTATACACCCGCATCGCCTGGGAACTCCTTAACCCCGGGCCTCTGCAGCCAGAAACTCTGGGGGTGGAACTGCAGTCCTTATTTTACCTGGTCCTCAAGGGGGCTTTGATGCACCCTGCAGTGAGAGAACGCCAGCCTCGTAGCCCCAAGCCCCACGCTCTGACCCCTGCTGCTGGGGCCCCCAGAACCAGGTACTGCCTGTCATCCCTACTGACTTCAAGCTCTGCAGAGGCTAAAAATCCTTCCCTAAATCTGCCCCTACACTGCTCTCTGCTCCCCCAACCTCACTTACATCCTCTCACTGCCCTGTCTTTCCCTTCCAACCTTTCTCCAGGCAGCTCTGGAGCCCGAGTACATCCATAACAGACTCTCCCACATCTTCACCCCTTCACAGAATCCTCACTCTTCCTCCTGGACCTCAGCCACGCTCTTCCTGGACAACAGTCCCCAGAGCCCTCCTGCAGGGCCCCCAGGCCCCATGGAGCTGGAGCTGGAGGGGGTCTGTTCTCTCCCGGCTCCCAGATCCTGATTCCAGACCTTTCCAGTTCTCCTTGCAATGGAAAGCCAGGGGCTGTTCTGAACAAGGAAATGCTTAGAATAACTGAAGAAATACATACAATGAGATCCTAAGTTTGAAAGCACACACATTACACTCATATATATATACACGGAAAAAATACTAGAAGAGAATATACCAAATTGTTAGTAGTAGCCATCTCTGGATAGTGAGAAGATACATGATTTGGATTTGATTTTACACTTTTCAAAGCATCTGATTGCTCTCTTAGCTAACTTCCACCCCACCCCACTCCACCCACTTCAGGGAGGTAACGTGACACCCCCCTTCCCCCAGGAAGAGCTGCTGTTGCCCGCAGCCCTCTGGGTGCTCACGGCTAACAGGAAACTCTCTGGTTGCCCCTGAACTCCGCTCCCACCAACTGCATCTGTGTTTCACAAGGGTCAATTGTTGTTCATGCCGCAGCCAGTTTATTTAAGTAGTATGTGATATTAGAATAGATAACAGATAATTTATTTAAGCACAACATTAATGAAATGTGACTATGTAAAGGAAAAGCTGTTTCCATGAAAACTAAGTTGAACGCTTTGAAGGACTCAATTTGAACTGGAAAAAAAATACTATTGGTAACACAAATGTAAAAGATTAGGGAAGAAGAGCATAAAAATCTGGAAAGATTTTGTATGTAAACTGCTTCATAAGGTCTTCATCCACTTTAAGGAAACCGAAGTGTGAAACTGTAGGTGAAACTTTAAAGGCATCGTTTTTGCAAGAAAAACGAGGCGGATCTGAAGTCAGTGGATGTCCTCTCAGAGATAAGGTCTAGCCTTCCTCCAAAAATCTGCTGAATAAATGTACCCTCATATATTTGACTTAAAATAAAATATTAAACATTATTATGATTCCCACTTTACTTTCTCCTTTTTTCTTTTTAATCAACCCATCTCTACAGAACTGGTATTCTGAATTTTTATAATCAGGAGAAAGAAAAAATTCAAGACATAAATCTTTAAAGTTATCCTCACCTTCCAGTTCATGTTGGACCAACTAGGAATTCACTCCTGATCAACACAGGCCACTCAGACAAGCATAGGAGGAGAGAGAGCTGGAGAGTCAGGTCTCACCGCCCTGGTGGGGAGAAGAAACAGGCTGATGTGGGTTTTCTAGAGCAGACCACCTTAGGAAAGCTTCTCTTTGATGGAGAGAGAGGATGCGTGCAAGACTGTAGAGAGGAGGGTTAAGAGTCCCCACAAGGTGACCCAGGGCCGGGCGGAAAGCACAAGGCCTGGGTGAGGGCTGAGAAGCCTTGGCTCTTGTTTAACAAAGAGCTCCTGGGCCACTCTGCACCGGGGAAGGGAGCACAGCCCCAAGCAGAGGTGACAGCGCAGCTCACAAGGCGACATGGACATAGGAACCCGGGTCCAAAGTCTGTTCCTCCTGCCCTGAACAAGAGCTGGTTTGTGGGTGAGTGTCATTCTATTTCTCAGGCCCTCCAAGTATGAGTTAAGCTAAGCTTAGTTTTGAAAAAATGTCTGGAGGGAAAGAAATAAATGATAGGGGGAAAAATTGTCCTCAGAAAGCCTTTCATATCTGGCATTCCCTCTAAAACGTGAGGGAGACCTAGGGGAAGGGGAGGCAGAAAGTGACAAGGCAGGGCGGAGCTCAGGATGTGCTCTGAGGCTTCACATGTCACTATTTTTAGATATGACACATACCCCAAGAGTCAGAAGACTTGAGCTCTGGATGAGGAACCTACACACTCTGGTAAGTGACTTCCCTCTTGGGGCCTCGGTCCCATCTGCAAATGAATAAAGGGGGTGTCAACTAGACAGGCCCGACTTTTTCTGCAGTTTGGCAACTTACAGCATCATGATCACAGCTTCACTTTATCGTGCCCGGCTGTGCTGAAGTGCACTGCATGCGTTAGCTCAGCTAGTCTTCACACCAGCCCCACGAAGTGTAGTTCACTGTCTGCACTTCAGACACAAGGAAACAAGTGACATGTCCAGAGTCACACGGATGAAGGGGCGGTGGGGAGGGGGGCACAGACTGGGATTTGAACCCATCCAGTCTCTGGCTCCAGAGTCTTCTAATGCAGGCAGACAGCTCTGCACCCCAAAATCACAGGGATGCTCTTCTTTAAATGTACTTACAATTAGAATTAAGAAAAGCAGCACAAAATTTCACAGGCCTTTAGAATGGGGATAATGAGATAAACTTTAGGGACGATTTTTTTTTTAAACTTTCACTTACAAAAGCATCTAAATATAAAAAGTTCAGGCCTTATCTATTCAAGGTCATTGTGTCTTGAAAACAAGCTGACAGCTGGCACTAGATAGCCAAGTTCTCCCCGTGACTTTTTCAAAGTCAGATAAGCTAACGACAGGAATTTACACCATAAATGTGTTTAAATGTGATGACCGTGACCTTCATACATAAATGGACTATTTGTCTTTAAGAGCTGCAGATTCTGACCTGCACTGGAGAGATATGTTCCTAACAGGTTACTGCTGAATTTTCACTTTCAATGATCTCTACTAATCGCAGGAATTAGCCACGTTGTAAATTAAAATGTTTAAGTTTGCGTAAATTTTATTTTTACAACTCCTGCTGTTGTTGAGTTGTATACAAATATAAGCAGACAAGTTTGGCTGTTCCCCACACGTTTTCTAAAACCAAATTATATACCAAGTGAATTAAAGTAGTAAGATATTAATTCCCAAGGTCAAGGACCACAAACAGGTCCAAAAAGCTTATAGGAAGAAATAAACTAAAAGGAATGCCACCCACTTACAGCTCCAGGCCGTGGAGGATCCTGCTCCCGGCCGGCACACAAACTATGTTTACTAGTGGTGTCACCTTGGACAAGTTCCTTGGCCTCTCTAAGCCTCAGCTCTCTCATCTGTAAATTCTCCTTCAGAGATTGGACTGGAAACACTAAGCACCATGCTCAGCACACAGACAGCACTAAACAAATATCAATCATGATTATTATGATAAATCTCTCTCTTTCCACAGATGGACATGTCAAACTGAAGATCATAAGCCTGCAGCATCCAAGGCAAAACGCCGCCATCACAAGACAGCAGGGCATGATATAAAGAACCAGCACTGGACAACCAGGAGAACTGGCCATCTGGACTCTATTCTTGGTGGCACCAGTGGCAGGGCATGTGACCTGGGGCAAGTTATTAGCCTCTCTAAACCAAAGTGTTACCATTTTTAAAACCAGAATCCAAAGAGCAACGCTGCAACTCTAAAATTCCTAAGTCACCATTCTCTTTGATATCATGACATCTGACTGTAAAAATATACTGGCAGCTGCCTCCACTTCACATCCAGAGTTATAAAATTCAATCTCTTTAGGACAGAAATAAATTTAAAGTCAATCTGCAAAGTAGTGTAAGGAGTGCATTGAGGGTGGGAGACCAGAGGGCAAATCAATCAAGCTCATTCCCACCCACTGTCTCCAAATTATAACTTTTCCTCCATTTCCCTTAAATTACATGCTCCAACTTAGCCATTTTTGTAGCACCCTGCAGGACTTGAGCAAACGAGGACAACTGAGAAAGCTAAATATATCAGCAGGCTATTTGCTCTGCTGCCATCTGTACACCTGATGCGATGTTAGAACCAGGAGGCAGCTGGTGTCTGAGGGTTGAACTGCAAAAGCCAACTATATGCCGACAATTTTAAGAGGCATAAAATCTATCAAGTGCAGGAAGTTTTAAACTTCCCCTGGAACTATCCGCAGTCTTAGCTTAAAACTCAAAATAACAATGGCTTACATAGATGTAGTTCTATTTCCTTTACTGCAAAAATATTCTGATTTTTCCTTTGCTACCTTTCTCCTAAAAAACAGAAAAGCTATTGGCTTATTTTGATTAAGCCAATTAAAGCAACATGGACGATGTATAGTCCACAATCTACATTTCCTTCTTGGCACACCTAACAAACCCAAGGCTCGGTCTGTCTCTTGGTGTCTACGCTCATTCCAGCCACTAATTAGGCTGCGTCCTTAGGCTGAACTTTCAGAAGCTGTTCTCAATCCCAGTCTCTACCCTTTTCACCCCAACCCTTTCCCCAGTCCTTTGAGGTAGCGGTAGGTGCAGGAGGAGGGGGTTCCAGATGAACCTTGGGTATCACTTGGCCGACCTCTGGGCCCCACGCCCGGGTCTACCGGGGTTCCCAGGGCGAGGGGCTGGGTCTCAGTTCCTCCGTAACCAGAGAGCCAGGCCAGGGTCCTCTCCAGCCCCGACACTTGGGGAGCAACACCTGCCCCGCTCAGACCCGAGAATGAGGGCCAAGGGCGACAATCGCTTTCCCTACCATTCTGCAAATCCGGGCGTCCAGAGCTTTCGCTCGCCCCCAAATCTCTCTGGCCGGAACCGACTCGGGACCGCGCTCGCCCTGCCTGCTAGCCTAAACACGCCGCCCCCGGGCGCCTGGTCCGCAGAATCGCGGCGCCTGGACAACCGAGGCAGGTAGGGGCGCCCGGGCGTGGTGGTGGGGACGGGGGGAGAATGGAGGTTGTCACTCTGCCGGTCCCCGGTGGAGGGCGTCCTGAAGAAAAAGAGCGAAAGCGGGGCCTGTCATACAACTTCCCAACTCCCCAGAGCCCCAAAGAGCAGCGGGGCCTCGGCTCACGATCCCGTTGACACGGACGCCACCCACTTACAACTCCAGGCCGCGAAGGATCCTGCTTCCGGCCGGCACACAAACCACGGCTCCCACAATGCCGCGGGGAAACTACACGTCCCGGCATGCACCGCTCCGCGCGCCGGCGCAGTGGGCCCGGGCTGTCTCGCTGCGCGCGCCGCTCCATGCGGCCGCGCTGTGGGTGGAGGAGCCCTTTGTGGCACCGTGAATGGGGTCACAGGATGGAGTTACCCGGGCTTGGGGCGAGCTGGCTGGGAATAGGCCGGGCGCTTTCTTCTAGGCCTGGGGCACGTTCTCATTCTGACCTTACCTGAGCTGGAGGAGGACGGCGGCCGGAGGGGCGGGCCTCCTCCGCTTCAGCTGCCTCGCGCTCCCTGGGTGCTCCTGGCTGTGTGCGACTGAGGCCACGTGGGTCCCCAGAAGTTTCCAAATTTAGTGTTTATCTTCTCTGCCAGAAATGCATGCATTTTCCTTTGGTATAGCGGTAGGGTGCCTGGTACAAAGTTCCCAGATTCTTTCACCCAGCACACGCTTAGTAAACTGGAGCGGAGTTTGAACACAGTCAGTCCTTGCCCCACGGGAGGGCGCAAACTGGACACCCAAATTCAATGGTAACGAGAAGGAAGTTCACGGACTTCTTACTAGGCTCACCCTTCTCAGCATGAGTAAACTGAGGCAAGAGGAGATTAAGTGGCCGGCAGAAGAAAACGAGTTGCGAATTGGAGCGACATGTTCGAGGTTTGAACCCAGGCAGTCTAACTCCAAATCCCATTGTGACATCTTGGTGGTGATGAAATTCAGAATGTTAGGGAGCGCAGAGGAAAGGACAAACAGGGATTGGTGGGCGGTGTTGTGAAGCTGGGTGGTTAGTTCTGTCAACAAGTGACGTTTCCCTGGAGAAAGTAACAAAAATAGCTTTGTTTTAAGCACTTTAAGGCTGTTGTCTAACTGAAGTCTCCTAATAAGCCTAGAAAGGACCTGAGGGGGCTGTAACCATTTCACAGATGAGGAAATGGAGGCACAAACAGGTTAATTTGTCCAGTGTTTTAAAGCCCCAAGTGCCAGAGCTGGGACCTGACTCGTAATCTGGATCTAGACTCTAGCAGGGCATACACTAGCACATGTTCCTTTTCAAATCGCTCCTGAGCTGTGCTGTAAGAAGTAAGGGGGACTCAGATCACAGAGAGCCAGTAGATCAAGCAGAAGAAACTCCAAAAGCAAATGGGGTAGAAAAGGAAACCAGCAAGTTGTTTGAGTTGGAATTTTTAGTTGCCAGGTTGAAAGTAGCAGGCTTGGGTTTGGTGGGAATTGATGCTGGAGTGACAAACTGGAGCAAGTAGCAGTAACTGCAGACCTGAAATGCTCATAAACATTGGCCATTTCTCCCATTACCCAAAAGTAAAGTGGGCTGATAATCATCTATGTTGGCTATATATACTTTAAGTGATGTTAATAAACATACTTAATTAGGAAAACCTTGATTTTTCCCCTTTAATTTGTTTTCCTATGTCAAAGATAAACAAAGCCGGACACCAGCTAAAGTGTTAAGGGTAGACCTTATTTAGTAACTATCACAACAGGGAAGAGTCCAGCATGAACTGAACTCAACTTTGATTTGTGCAGAGGTAACTGGGCATTTAAAAAAGGAGAATGAGGGAGAATGAGGGGTGCAGGCACTTGAGCCGAGTCAGGGAAGTGGAAATTTCCAAAAAGCAGAAAGGATTGGTCAACTTGATCTGGGTTTGTTAATAGACACTTATCTGGAGGAGAAACGAACTTCTATCTTTATGACTGGAGGCAGTGGTGCAAGTTAGAACAAAGTGCCCACCAGGTGGGAGGGCTACCTCCTTGAACATTGGTATTTCAAAGAGACAAGACAGTTCTGGGTGGTAAGAGATTAACAGCTCAAAGCTGGAGAGAAAGGATTTATAATTATAAGATTTCTAAAGGAACTAACTGCTCTAGGAGAGATTCAGGGGGCTGATTGGTCTCTCATCAGATTTTGGCTGGAACAAACAGTAAATTCTCCTGGCAGCTCGTTGATTTTCCTAAGGCAGGCACTTTAAAGGGGGCTAGAGTCCTCATAGGGAAGCAGCCTAGAGCTGTTAGAAACTATGGTAGTGTTTGCTCAGCCTCTTAGTGTGGGGAGGTGGATGATACCTTTTGTGCCAAGAATCTGCTGTGTTTATAGGCCAGGGTTGAGGTCTAGTTGAGAAAAAGGCTCAGAGGAGCCCAACCAGAGTTTGATCAAAGAGAGAGTCTTTGTCAGCTGGTAGAAACCTTGGATTCCTCTCTGGATCCAGACCCAAGGCTGTGATTTTATAGCCTGGGTTGCTGCTTTGGCCGCACTGGTTGAAATGTCCTGTGTGGTACAGCATTTCTGGGGTTCTGATCTCAGGAGGGAAGCCCCTCTTGCCATTTCTGCTCTTGGAATGTGAATGACTTTCCCTAACACTGTATTCACTGCTTCTGTTTGCATAATTGGATATTTGTTGTTAGGAAACAGATACCCGATATAGACCTCACCCTAAGAGACAAAATAATCCATAAAAGGCATTGAAGAAGGGCTCCGTCACTGAGTTTTGTCTTAGTGCCCTGAGACTCGAGGTTCTGCTCATAATCACTCTGTCTTGGTTGAGTAGATGGGGGTGGAGAGTGTGAGTGAGGACGCACGAAGCTTCATGAAGCTGCAGCCCATACATCTGTCTTGACATTGACTTTCTACAATCAGCTACTCTGAAAGAGTAGACCTTAACCCGAGTTAGGGCTGTCCTCTGTCCTGCTCTAGCTACGCCACTTTGTGTTGGTATCGCCATGTTATTTCCACGTCTGACTCCCTCTCTACTGAGTTCCAAAAGCTAAGGGAGTCACACTCATCTCTGTACTCCTGGGGTCTAGGTCAGCAACCCAAGTAGACAGATATTAAATGCTGTTTGATTGAATTAACGAATGATGTCACCAAACCTGTGGACTGGAGATTCCCATCTGTAAATGAAATGGTCTGACAAGACTACAGTGATCAGCCAGCTGCCTTCCAGCCCCAACATCCTGTGATATCATGACCCCCAAGGTTCAAAGTATTAAGCCGCTGCTGTCTGGCTCTTCAGCAGACATCAGCAATTCACACACTTTCATACATTAGTGCAAATAAGTCTCTTGAAACTTAAGTGAAAAGAAGTAATTGTAAATAGAGAAAATAAATTGAGTGAAAAGAGTGCGTTGTTTATAAAGCAATGTTATAACATTTTATAATTTTTTTATAATAAGAAGTTTTAAAGGTTAGTTTTCTGTAAAAATTTTAAATGTTAATTAAACAATGTTTCTGTCGCTTCAGGTAGTTTTTAAAGATTCTACTCCTCTGATGCGGACTCTGCCCCTGTGAAATGTTTGTTCTGTCCACGGACTTCCAAATAAGCTCAGTGGTTCTGTTCATTCATCATTTCAAACTCTGCATTCATGAATTAATAAATAAATGCTTCTCTGTCAGTCCAGTGAGCAGGTGATAGATTTTGGGACCTCAGCGTCTGGGTAAAACACCTGAATTATTTATAAATTGAATTAGTCACATACAAAATAATATTTCATGAGAAAGAAGATGCTGTGATTTGTTGATCTCTCCTTTCTGTCCCCACTGCCACTGCCCAGGCACTTTACTTCAAATTTGGCCTTATTTTCACTATTGACATTGATTGAAATGGCATTTGCATTGCCCAGAAAGTAAAAGAAATCTTCAGCATAAAGTGTTGCTCCAATAAACAAGCATAAATCACCGAGATCGAAATGCCATCTGTCTCAGTTGACCAACCACGTGATTGCCATGAAAGTTCTCAACAGAGAGCGAGGAACTGAGTGTCATCTCAGCATGACAACTTGGATGTGCTCCATGGCACGGACCTCTCTTCATATTCACATGTCAGACGATGGCTCTGTGTCTCTCGCGCTTATCAAGGCGACATTATGAGTCCCGCTGCACCAGTGCTTTCGGGGATGCTGGCCTTGGATTCTTCCAGATTCAAGATCTGACTCTTGTACTTCTCCTGCCAGTCCTCCACAATGTACTGGTGGTAGGGGTCGTTGGAGTGTTCTCGTCTCTTGGATTTCACCGTGCTCACCAGGATGGCTACGATGATGAAAGAGAACATCCCAATCATCACCATGAGGTACAAGATGACGTAATAGAAGTTCTCGGCATCAACTTTGGCCTGCAGAGCCTCTTGCTCAACTGTCGTGTTTCTGCGCCAATTGTCCATGTAAGTAATAAAAACCCTCTTGAACGCATCTTCCAGTGTCTGTGTCAGATTGGAAAGAGTAGGCATATTTCCCTCCTGCTGCAATTTAAATAATAAAATAGATGAACAGGTTTAAGAAAACGGATTCTTTCTGCACTCGGCTACCTTAAGGAAAGGAGGGAGGGGAGTGCAAGGGGGGAAAGAAATATTATTATTATTCTTTTATCTGGCTGGTGATTGAGTAAATATTTTGTTATTCTTAAAATGTTGCATATGCATTTTATGCAGTTTAAAAATATTTATTTGTTTATTTGTTTTTTGGGGGGAAGTAATTAGGTTTTTTAAAAATTAATTAATTAATTTTTAATGGAGGTACTGAACTGAATGGAGTATTGAACTCAGGACCTACTGCATGCTAAGCATACACGCTGCCACTGAGCTATGCCCTCCCGCCTCATTTTATGCATTTTTTGCATGCATGATATCTTACAATAAAAGTTTAACGGAGCACATAACACTATACATAGTATGATCCCAATTTGTATATGTAAATAAATGTATACATGCAGATGAAAAAAGACTGAAAATAAAGCGTTTACAGTGTTAATAGTGTGTGGTATATTCAAAATTTTTCTTCCTTATGTTTTTCTTATGTTCAAAATTTTCATCAGTAATCTTCCGTTCATTACTTTGTTCCTGAATAGATCAGTCACAACAGCCAGCATGATGCCTTGTTCATAACAGATAGTCAACAGACATCAGTTGAAAGATGTAATGACTGATGTACGTTCTGTGTTTTTAGAGAATTACAGGGCAGAAGATTGCAAGGGACACTGACAGACTGCAATCGGCCCCACCTCCTATGCCTAGACAGTGCCTTTTCCTGAGGAGATGAGTGTGTACATCCATACTTGAAAGAAGTACTTTAGGGAAGTGATACAAAGGAACAACCTGAGAGATCATTCATCAGCTCCCACTCGCAGTGCCATCCTCACTCTCACTGCCCGGCCACCAGCAACTGTCACCTGGGTGATACAATGCAATGCACTACAACCTTCCCCAAAACCAGCTCCCTGGGCTGCATCTGCCCCTCTCTGCCCTGCACGGCCGTCAATTTGCTCTTTCTAAGAGGGAAATGGGAGCCTATCATTCCGGTGTTTTTTAAATAATGCAGTCCCTTCCTGTTGTTCTCAAGAGAAAATCCTCATTCCCTAATGGGTGTACGTGGCCTGGCCCTGGCTGGCCTGCACCACCTCCCCACTCATTCTACCCTCATGCCACCTGGTCTTCCCCCAAGGCAGTAAGCGTTCCCCCTGCCTCAGGACATTTGCACATCCCAGTCCCTCTGCCTGGAATACTTCTGCCTGCTCTTCCCTCTGCTACCTCCTCACCCTTTTGGGCCAGCTTAACTGTCACTTCTGAGAAAACTTCCCTGGCCCTGCTCCCAGTCAGTCCCCCCCACCCATACCACCACTTTTCTCCAATAGCGTCTTACTACTTTTCTTCAAAGCTCTCTTTACAATATGTAGTAGTTATGTATATACACTGCTGGTGTGAGTGTTTGTGTATCTGTGTGTGTGTGTGATTATTGGCGTATCTTTCCCCATCAACCGTCATGTCTATGAGGGCAGGGCTCGTGTGACCTTTGTCTATCTTGGTACAGCCAATACTGGCACAGAGCCTGGCCCCTAGTAGGTGCACAATGGATGTTTGGTGAATAACTGACTGTGCTGGGCACACGCTGGGCACTGGAAATGAAGCGATGACAAGTTTGAGACTTCTGTCTGAGGAAGCTCCATGTAGTGGGAGAGACACAGACAGTGCGAGGCGCAGAGTGGGTAAGAGGTGTGAACAGAGGGATACGGAGCTCCGAGAATGGAGCTGAGCAGGACTCGTAAATGGGGCAAATTCAGGGAAACAGAACCAGGGAGATGGAGCAGGAAGTAAGCCTGCAGGGCCACCCAGTCAACAACATTGGCTTTACCTAACAGCCTTCTAAGTCAGTGCCCCCTGAAGCAAAAAAAAAAAAAAAAAAAAACCCAGGTCTTTCCTCCCGCAGAACATGCCTTCCGTTCATTTCACTCATTGAGAATTCTTGTGCCTATAATGCAGGTTTCTCAATCTGATGTTTTTCTTTTTTTCTTTTTGGTAGGGAGGAGGCAATTAGGTTTATTATTTGTTTATTTTAATGGAGGGACTGGAGATTGAACCCAGGGCCTCATGCATGCTAAGCACGTGCTCTACCCCTGAGCTATACCCTCCCCTCCCCTTCTGATCTGATGTTTTAATTTCTATTATTTGAAAAGCCCTTGGGTCCTCCTCTCCCTCTCTCCTCCACGCAAAGCCTGGTGGGTTGAAAAGAAACAACAAACAGGTAAGATTCCCCAGGGGCACGTCACGCAGGGTTTACAAGCAATGTGACAGAGGCGTGCTTCTCCCCTTAAACAACACAGTGGACTGTGAGCGAGTGCGGCTAACCAGGCTGTCATCCTACTCAAGACTTCACCACTGGCTCCTTAATCCTTAAAGAGCCAAGGTCTCCTCTTTCGGGGGGATTTCACACTTACTTCATGAATCAGAAGGCACCCCCCACCCCGTAGCGCCAGGTCAGGGCTAGCCTGACACATGTGACGGGGCGGGATTACTTCACCTACGAGCGTTCTCACCCTCTTGTTTCTTCCAACCCTTCTCCACGTCTTCATCGTATAAAAAAAAAAAAACCTGTGATTTGCCCAGCTTATACACCCTCTGTGGCCCCTCCAGAGAGAATTCCGTTTCCTTTTGTGAAGCCAAATTGAAAAATGGGTAAAATATAGAGACAACTTAAAAAACAGAACAAAACAAACAAACAACCCTAGAAGAGCTAAGTTTACGAAATAAAGGGCTGGCGGGTGCCGAGGGGAATTTGGTATAGCGGAGGGTCCCGAGCGTGTGGGGTAGGAGGAAACTGAGAAAGGGAAGAAGAGGACCCTTCTGGGCAGAAAATTAGATCCCCTGTAGTGGTCTTTTGGTCAAAACGGAAACTATTCTGGTTATTTTTGCACCCTGGACAGCACTTCTTTGACACATCTCCAGATCGGTAAGCACTGGGCCACACGGGGCCGGCCTGGGACCTGGGTGCCCCCAGAGAGGTGATGGATTGCAAGCTCCTAAGTGCTTTGAGCTCCTCTGCCCACTCACCTCCCATATATCTCGTTCGTGGGCTGTGCCAACTGTGCTCGGAATTGCAATGACCCTTCTGAGTGGAGGCAGTAAAGGCCCAGAGTTACACGGGAAGGCCCGTAGGATGGGCCACGCACACTGCCAACATCGCTCTGTGAACGTTTTCATCAAAGCAACACCTTAGTTTTTCACCACCTGCGAAAACCCTGGGCCAGTGCCTGGCTGATGAGAAGTGCTCAATTGTTAGTCCCCCGTCCCTTCAGGGCTCTGAGAGAACAGGGGGGATGTAGGAGAGGTAAGTTTGATGCCATCCAGGATGCAGAGCCTCAAGGGAAGCCTCGGTCGTCCACAGCTGAAATGAGGATGGGAACCCGAAGTAAGTATTGGGGGGCGAGGAGGGAGAGGAGAGAGAGAGGAGGGAGCCCCGGTCTTCTACATGGTTTCCCTGTGTTGCTCTGCAGAAGAAGGAAATACAGCTCTACAGGAGAAGGGAGCTGGGTACCTCCAGGCCTACCCGTGAAAAAGGTAGTATGTTCTTGCAGTTTCAAAAACCCAGGTCAGTGGTCACCCCATCCACAAGTGTCTCCCTGGCCTCTCAGTCTGGGTTGGAGACCCCGCTTCTGTGCTGCTTCTGCAAACTGCCACGTTTGTTCATTTGCTTGTTTCCAGTTGCCCGTTTGCTGTGTGCTATTCATGGGATACTCAAAACCACTCTAAAATGTGGGTTATTACCTCCATTTTACAAACGAGGGAACTGATACTTAGCGAGTGAATCATTTGATTCCAAACGACCTGAGCTCTGAGCTGCGGGAGGGCAGGGGTTGATTCATTCACCCTCCAGCACCGTGGTTGGTGCAGAGCAGACCATGATTACACGTTTGGTGAATGAATGAACGCTCCTCTCCTGTGTTCTGCAGAATTCAACTGGAAACCACTGCAACAGTGATTCTCAACTTGTTTGCAGGGAGGGGAGGGTTCCAAGATCCCTTGAAAAATAAAATAAAACAATTTGATTTTTTTTTCCCCAGAAAAGTTTACCTATGCACATATGAAGTTCTGCATTCACTTTCAGGGGACTCCTGGGCCCCCTAAAGCCCAACCAGAAATCTCTGCCAAAAACAGCTTTAAGACAAGAGACTTCGGTGCTGGGTCCCCCTGGAGTGGGGTTTGTTTCCAGGTGTGGGCGAGGCAGCATCCGTCCACCTGTTGGAGCTAACACTGCCGAATGTTTGTCCAGCTCTTCTAGTGTGGACAGAGGCGCACTGCTGAGCAGATCAGGAGGTGCTTTTTGATAAGACTTAATCACAAAGCTGGAAAGGGCCTATGGAGATTAAATGCCTAAGTGCTGACCCTTGGCCAGGATGAAAAAGTCAAGTCCCAGGAGGAGTCACTATTCGGACACTGTTGCTTGAGACACGGGCAAAAACCAAACCCCAGTGCATGAGAGCTGTTTCACTGATGGCCATGCTACTAAATCGCTTTCAAACAGATCTACATTTCTGATACCCCGAATAACTATTTAACAGAGAGACACTGACCATATTTGGCATAAATGCTCACCCCTCCTCTAAGCAGAATACCTACCAGGCACTCACTTCAGTGCTGTGAAGGCAACTATTACATAATGCTCTATTGAACTATATGAAGTTGCCAGTTTTAGAAGCTAAAAAGGGTCAAATTTGGCAATTTCATACATAGTTCAAACTAATACATGTGAACCTGCTTTTTTCAGGCATTTTGAAATAGATGGTTCTTGCTCAGTCAAATAACCAGATGGGCCCCTAGAGGTGATTTGGGCTGGTCTGCTGCTTTGGCAGGTGGCATAACTGCAGCTCAGAGAGCCTAAATCACCTGTCCACGGTCACAGTGCTGAGACTAGAAACCCAAGCCCCCGAGGCTGGCACCCGGCACCCGTTCTGTCCTAGCAGAAGCCCCAAATTCCGGTAATTCCCTGTTTCCGTCACCTGTAGCTGGTCAGCTCAGTGGGCAAAACAAAAGAGACCAAGACCATGGCTGGAGCTGATGCATATCAATTAGTTGTGTCTGATCTTCAGGACACGTAATGATCACCTAATTCCAGCTGCACCTGTCACAAATGTGCGTAATTCACGACCAGGACAATCTGACGCTGAAGAAAGTAACGTGCACTTGATCCCCCAAATCCAGAGTTCACTTTTCTTGAAAGGTTGTGGATCATTAGCACCACCTGGACTTGCAAAAGGCAACAGAGTCTGTCAGTTTTACAACAAGAGTAGAAAAAGATGGCTATCTGCACTAATCCTGAAACTCCCATTAAAAAAAAAACTTTCAAAAGTTTTATCCAAAGGCGATTACTAAAGAAACAAGTACGGAAAACACTACAAAAAAGAGGGAGCAGGAAGAAGGGGAGAAGGAAAATGAGGGAAGAGGGAGAAGGAGAAGAAAGAGAGAAAGTCTGCAAACGAGGAAGCAAGGAAGGAAGTGTCAGGTCTTATACCAGGAAAACCATTTCTTTCATAATTTTCTGGGGGAAAAAACAGCTTTGTTACTTAATTCCTCAAAAAAAAGAAAAATGAGCGATGGAAACTTACCTGCGCAGTGCGGTGCATGAGCGGAATTGCTCTCTGTAAAGCCCGGCAGCCCTGCAGGGTCTCCCTGGTGCTGGCGGGCTCCCGGGATGGTGCCAAACCCTCGGGCTGCTGGGCAGCTTCAGCCTGCAGCCAGCTGAGCCCCCGCTCATCCCCGTCTGCAATCCTAGGCTTTTACCAACCCAAATATTTAATCTAATCTTAAGTGGAAAGTTAAATACTGACCGGCAGCTGGGAATTAACCTTGGTGCCAAGGGGGTGTGCCTGCGGGGAGTCCAGCATTGGGCAGGGGCCTTACAAGTTCCCTCTCCAGGCTTCGTGATGCCAGCTCCAGCCAGGGCAGTGCCGGGCACAGTTTGCCACCCTCCCAGGATGAGTCTCAGAGGGCAGCTTATTCCCTGCAGACCTTGTGGGGAAGGGAAGTGTCCCAAAGAGCTGAGATGATCGTAGCCATCTCTGAGTGGTCGGCGTGGGTTGAGGACAAAGCCCTATGACTGGAGACAAGTACCCTTATTCGGAGCACCTCCTCATAAGCCAACATTTCATTTAAATACCCCTGTATGGGACAATCTCCAAATGACTTAGAACAATACTGTTGTCTTGTAGAACAGAGACTGGCCACAGAAAGGTGCTAAACAGAGGATTTGAAAGCGAGCCCACAAAGTCAGCCAAAACCTCAAAAAAGCGGAACAAACTCTTCTCACCAAAAGAGCCTTTTCTATCAGAATGAGAGTCCTAGGAACTGGGCGGAGTGGGGCTTCATAAGGGCTAACACTTTTTGGGTTCTCACCAGTGCCAGGTTCTTCTCAAATGCTTTCATTGCATCAGCATCATGTCACTGGTGCCACGACCCAGTGCAGAAGGAACTACCAACTTTACCGCTGAGCGGCCCCGGCACAGAGAGGTCAAGAGGACAGAGCGACACAGGCGCAGAGCCAGGATTGGAGTCCCGTCCTGAGAGGCAGCTCCACCAGAAGCTGGACATCACTCTGACCAACGTACTCATGTGAAGGAACGTTAACTTTGTTTCACAATTGGATTTTCTCATTAAATGGTGCTCTGAACAAGGCAGTTTGAAGCAGACTGGGTGGCAGGGGGAAGATGGCTGGGATTTAAAACTCCTTACAAAGTGTTGACTGAAATAAAACCACACAACGTGAGAGTTGTGGGTTGTTTTATTTGGGGCCAAATGAGGACTGTAGCCAGGGAGCCAGCATCTCAGATAGCTCTGAGGAACAGCTCTGAAGAGGCAGGGGGAAAGCTCAGTATTATATATGTTATCAGTGAAGGGGGGACGTGCAGCCAAGCACACGTTCAGGCAGAGGCTGCTGCTAGTCACGAGGAGCAGACGTCACCGTTAATGATCCTAGTGCTTTTCTAGATATGAGGAGACACAGAAACTGGGGTCATCAAATCTCCTGAAAACATCTAACTATCTGATGGTCTGTTCACCCAGTTCTCCCAGAGCACAGAGCGCCTCGCTCCTGACCTCCATCCTGAACTCCTTTCAGGGAGCGTTGAAGGTCAGCGGCTGCAGCGACACGTGAGCTAATCCAAGCAGAGTTAGATGGCCAGTGCCAACGCGATCCAATCCTTGCAGAGGCAGATGGCAAGTGCCAGGTTTTAGCTAGCAAAAGTATCATACTTAACACATTAGATGTGATCTGCAGAAACACGGGGATCTCTAAAACTCCGCACCAGCTTCTCATGACACTGTTTGTCCTCACAAATTGCCTTCACTGAACGAGATAAGGCAAACCCGACTGGAAAGGAGCGGTTTGACAGTCCAGTTGGGCTGGAAGTGCAGGGCTCCCTGGGCAATTCCACTGGGGTGACTGCGCCACCTGCTGGTAGACAGAAGGAACAGAGGCCAATCGGCTCTGTAAGCAGCCCTGGCCATGCAATCTCACGTGTTGAATTCTCCTAGTGCAAAGATTAAGAAGAACCAAAACAGTGTGCAAGTCTACACTTTGGGGATTAGGACAGGACCAGAAGGCAATAGATCCTGGTGGCTAAGAGCTTGGCTCTGGAGGCTGACAAACCAGCAAATTACACAGGGTTCCTGATCGGTGGATTCCTCATCTGTAAGATGGAGAGCAAGAGAGATCCTGCCTCATTGGGTTGTTGCAAAAATTAGATGAGATAATGGATGTAAAGCACTTGATATAGAACCTGGTATTTGGCAAGAGCGTAAATGCCCTACACGCATTAGCTTTTGCCATTATTTTTAAGAGAAATAAACAAGAGGACAAGGCAGTGAGAAACAGACCTTGACCAGCCTCACCAAGGAAAAGAACATTCTAGCACCTGGTGAAGAGTAGCTCCTTCATGGTTTATTTTTACATAGCTTTTCCCCATGCCTCGGTACACAGTTCATACGACTGGGATGAGACGGGGACCTGACAAAGTAGATGCAGAAGCAGAGGGCCAGTGTGACCCAGGTGTCCCTTAAAGCCTGGAGAAGACAGCGGAAGGGGGACAGAGCTGTCCCCTGTTTGCTCCCAATGGGCATCAGCGCCCTTGACCTCTGCAGAAAGCTCTCAGTAGATTCCCTCTGCCCCGTCCCCAACAGGAGAGTAAAATTCTATCTGCCCAGAAAGCAAGTTATGTAAAAGCAAATGTCTTTTTTCAAAGTCCGGCCTCAGCCCATGTCCTTACAGAGCTCCTGTGCCTACGTATGACATGTTTTTGTAAATCTAGTGAGTGGAGTCTGCTTTTGGACTTAAAATTGAGTGTTATTCAGTCTGACAGCCAGCCCTAACAACACCCCCAAATTCCTTCAGAAGAGAGGAGCGCGGAGGACTTTGTTTAGAATCGAATCTGACTTTCATGTGACCTGTACCATTCGTAGGGCACCACATTAGGCTAACAACACTCCTTAAGTAAACAGGACTCTCATTAGGTAGTTGTCTTTGCAAATCCTCAAATCAGTTAGTGCCTCTGCCTCAGTCCTGCACTGACCCTATCCATTGCCCTCCGGTGACTGCAGACAACCCTGCATCCACACCCTCTTCCCTCATCCACACCCTCCCAGTACAGCTACATCACAACTTAGGGTTAAATCCAACCTCAGAGTCTGCATTTCTGCGATGATAGAAACATTATTCTTTGATGACCCACATCATGAACTGTAATAACATCTCTCCTTTACACGTTTTTGTTTTTCTTGGAGTTAATAATTATTTCTTTTTAAAAATATTTTTACTGAGCTGTTCTCAAACCTCTTCCTACACCCCTCGATGACTCAACATCATTAGTCGTTAGGGAAATGAGCTGCCACTACACACTTGCTCGAATGGCTAAATTTTAAAAAGACTGACAACACCAAGTGTTGGTGAGGATGTGGGGTAACCAGAACCTTCATCAGCACTGGTGGGAATTTAAAATGTAAAACAACCACTTGGAAAGAGTTTGGCAGTTTCTTAGTAAGTTACCATAATGGCCTCAACACTTCCACTTCTAGGTATTTACCCAAGATACATGAAACAAGTCTTGCAAAGACTTGCACATGAATGTTCATAGCAGATCCCTCAAATATCTGCTGAGGGATATTTGGGAATAACCCAATGGGCAATGGAATATTGCCCAACAATAGAAAGGAACAAACTCATGATACATGCAACAACATGAGTGAGTCACAAAAACAGTATCTGAGCAGAACATGTTTTACTAAATGAGTCTATTTCCAGAAACTCTAGGAAGGGCAAAAGTAATCCATAGTGATAAAAAACAGACCAGTTGTCTCCTGGGGCCAGGTGAGGGGAAGGTTGAATTCAAAGGGTTGTGGGTGACATAATTGTTCTATATCTTGATTGTGGTGGTGGTTCCCTGGGTGTATACATTTGTCAAAACTCATTGAACTGTACACTTGAAACGGGTATGTGTAACCTGATGGAAACTATACCACAATAAAATTGATATCTTAAAAATCCGTATTTGTAGATTTATGTCTCCAGTCCAATTCGCTCCTCTAAACTTCAGTCTCAAATGTCCAGATGCTTACTTGACATTTCCACGTGTATGTCATTTGGACATCTCAATGTCAGGGGTCCAAGCAGAATGCTCACTTCTCCCACCAGATCTGCTCCTCCCCTGTGATCCATCACAGTCAAGTGGCCCCACCATCTTTCCAGCTCCTTAAGCTAAAAACTAGGACTGAGCTGTGATTCCTTTCTTTTCCTTACCTCCCACATCCAGTCCATTAGCAGATACAGCTGATTGACTCCCACCAAGAAAGACCTCTCCAAGTCTTGAGTGTGGCTGTGTGAGTTTGCACACTGGGTGACATTGCACCCAGCAGAACTATAGCAACCCATCCCAACCTCTCTGGAAGCCATGCCTGGGCTTTTGTGTTGTAAACTAGTGTAATGGCCAGTTGCAGAGAAGAGTTACAATCCATGTTATGAGCCAACCAGATACCTGTTCTCAGAAACTTGCCCTTTTTTGTTGTACTTTTTTATGGTTGCCTTAAGCTGAGTTTTCCCTGTGTCTGCACAGGCAGATCCTTTGAACATGTCCCTTTGTCTGGCAAGCAATAGATCCAGCTTTGATTCTTACTGCTCAGGTGGTTCCTTGTTTTAATTTGACACTTCAAAACACATTTCAACTCAGTCTACTTCTTTCTGAAACATCTTCTTGTGGCTGGACTGGGTCACGGCTTGCCCTCTGCCTTCAGCTTTTCCCTCTTTGTCTTCATTCATTCACTTCGAAGAGCGACCAGAACGACGTTTTAGAAACATAAATCAGAACACGCTATTCCCTTGCTTAAAACTGCCCACTGGTTTCCCATCACCTTCATGGTAAACTCCAGACTCCTTAGTGCAGCCCCCAGACCATAGAGGACCTGGCCTCTGGTCCCCATCCTGAGCTCATCCTTCCCTCACAGCCTGGTCCTGTTTCTCTGCTCCCTGTGTTTCTGTCTTAGCAACTGTACTCATCATTGCTCTAATATAGTATCACAAACTTAGTGCCTTAAAACAGCACAAATTTCCTGTCTTAAAGTTCTGGAGGTCGAAGTCCAAAGTGGGTCTTAACTGGGCTGAACTCAAGGTGTCAGCAGGGCTGATTCCTTCTGGAGACTCTGGGGGAAAACTTGTTTCCTTGTCTTTTCCAGCTTCCAGAGGCTGCCGGCCTTCCTTGGCTCAGGGTCCCTTCCTCGTAGGACTCCAACCTCTGCTTTCATCATCCCACTTTTTACCACTGACTCTCACCTTCTTGCCTTTCTCTTAGAAGGACCTTGGTGACTGCACTTGGCCCACTCAGATAATCCAGGATCATCTCATCTCAAGGTGACTCATTTAATCACAACTGCAAAGTCCCCTTTACCCCGTAAGTTAACTTTACTCACAGGTTCCAAGGATTAGGACGTGGACACCTTTGAGGGGCCATTATCCAGCTTTCCACAACATCTTTGTATCAGCTGTTTCCTCTGCCTGGAATGCTATTCCTGCAGATTTTAGCACAGCTAGCTTCTTCATCACTTTAAATGACACGTTCTCAGGCAGGTTTTTTTTCCTCTGTGTACCCAATCTGAAACACTGATGCCTACCTCAGACACCGCTCATCAGTCACTCAGAGCATTTTCAGTTTTCTGAATTGTGCAGGGCTATCACATACTGTTACATTGGCTGGGCAGTGCATAACCAGGGGACACCATTCACTTAGACTAGAGTGTGAATGGAGCTTGTGCACAGCCTGCACCACCGTGCATGATAGCATCTTTGAATTCTGAAGTTATCCTATTTTACTGCTTTCTTTTTTTCCCTGTCTCTAACTTGGTTCCTCAGCTCCATGACAGCAAGAATATTGTCTGTGTTACTCATTCTGAGTCTGGTTGAACAAAAGCTCCCAATGCTTTCCAAATTCATGGAAAAGGTGGCAATTCTAGATTTCAGTTCTGACGAAATCAAAATCACCTATTTACAAGGCACCAAGATTATTCTTTCAATCAAAAAGCTGCTTGGAAAAGAAACTCGGCATCATTTCAAAAACATTAATAGTACCTGGAGTTTGCAAATGGGGCTCATAAAATAAAAGGTTTTCTTTGATGGTCTTAATGAGAACATAATGGCTTTGTGAGAAGCTGGAGCTGGCTGTGCTGAGAAACACTAGTAGCTTTGTGCAGCTGTACAAGGAGCTTCGGATTTCTCGATGCCCAGTTTCAGAATATTAGAAGAGATGACAGTGGTTCTGGAGTGGATGACACTACTTGACTGAGGAACTGCGGGAATTTTCTTCTCTGAGCCACAAACAAGTGTGACCATTTCCCACAAATAGGGCTTTACCAGAATCACCCCA
Organism: Vicugna pacos; assembly: GCF_048564905.1. Taxonomy (NCBI): domain Eukaryota; kingdom Metazoa; phylum Chordata; class Mammalia; order Artiodactyla; family Camelidae; genus Vicugna; species Vicugna pacos. Next base: position 115,159,261 of record NC_132987.1, on the reverse strand, counting down.
AATACGTGGTTGAGCCTTGAAAGAAGCAAGCTGGTAGGATGCTTTGAAAACGCTGCTTGAGTGATAGAGCAAACCAAGGTTTGTTGAAGTTTCTCCTCTCTGGGCGGAGCCCTTCACCCAAGGTGCTCAACCAGCTTTGCTTCTGGGGATGAGAATCTTGCCACCACGAGGCTGCGGGCATATTTTTGCAACGTAATGCCTCAGCTTCGTGGTGTTCCATTTTCCTTGACCTTACTCAACTCCAGTGAAGCCCAAGGGCACCAAGGCAGATGTAACTCATGGGCCTAATGGCAAGATATTGTATTCAGTTTCTGCGAGCAAAAATAAGAGCGACATGAGGCTCCCCCCTTGTCTCCGGGAGCGTTTCTTCCCCCTCACCTTAATCTGGAGTGAATGATACCTTCCTGTGATACCAGGGTTATTTCACAAAGGTGGTTTTCAAAGAGGAAGAGAATCAAAATGAAGAAAAAGGAGTCCTCAGCCTCTGGCCTCAGGTGTGTGGGCGCTGAAACTGGATGGAAAGGTGAGAAGGGACAGCTAAGGGGACTTCAGTTCCCCCCTGAAGCAGTGGGAGGCCCGTGGACCCTTGCAGGGAAAAGCAGATCAAGCCAAACAGGGGAACAGGGAAGGGGGAGTCTCACCTTTCCAGTTGTGCCAGGAATCAGTCCTGCCTTTTGGTCTCTGCTTAGACTCCAGCTTCCTGTTAACGTGTCCAGCGAAACTCTTTCCAGGTGTATCCTTGACAGCATCTCTCCTTGTTTCTGAGCCCTTCGTTTAGCAAGAGTGTTGAGTGGGTTTTCTTTGGAACTTGTGTGCCTGATTCAAAGACAGAAGGTTGCGATGGAGAGTGTCCAGGGCAGGAGGAATCCCCGGGCACTCCTCGGGAGGGCACCCACCAACCTCTCGCCTACCCCACCACCGAGGACCTCAGTCCCTCTGCCCTCCTGATGCCCTCAGATTGGGTCTCAAGGGGAAATATCCACCAAAACCAAATACCTACTCCCTTAAGAATTCTATTTCCTTGAAAATTTAGAACAAATCCTTGCCTTGTCTTAGAGAAAACTGTCTCCAGAAATCTCCTGGATTCCAATGCAGGGCAGCTTTAAGAATTTGCCTCACTTCACACTTGTCAGGATGGCTGTTATTTAAAAAACAACAACAAAAGCCAAAAAAATAAAAGACTACAAGTGCTGAGGAGGATGTTCAGAAATTGGAACCCTTGCACACTGTCGATAGGGATGCAAAATGATGCTATCTCTGCGGATAACAGAATGGAGGTGCTTAAAAAATTAAAACAAGAACTACCATGTGATCCAGACACCCCAGTCCCAGGTCTTTATCCCAAAGAACTGAAATCAGGATCTCAAAGAGATATCTCCACTCCCAAGTTCATTGCAGCACTATTCACGACAGTCAAGATGTGGAAACAAACTGGGTGTCCCTCAACAGAAGAATGGATGAAGAAAATGTAGTGTACACATATAATGGAATATATATATATATGTATATGTGTGTGTGTGTGTGTGTGTGTGTGTGTATGGCCTTTAAGAAGATGGAAATTCTGTGATCTGAGACAGTACAGATGAAACTTGAGGATCTTATGCTAAGGGAAAGAAGACAGTCACAGAAAGACAAATACAGCATACTCCCACTTAAATGAGGTATCTAAAATAGTCAAATTCATAGACTCAGAGGGTAGGATGGGAGTTGCTGGGGGCTGGAGGGTGGTGGAAATGGGGAATTGCTAATCATCAGGCATAACCTTTCAGCCAAGCAAGGCCAACAAACTCTCGAGATCTGCCGTACAACCTTGAACCCTGAGTCAGCAATGATGTGTCACACATTATTTTCTTAAAGGGGTAGATCTCATGTTAGATGTTCTTACAACAGTAGAATAAAATCAAAAACAAAAGAATTGGTTTCAGAGTAGCGACCTCAAGGAGACAGCTCAGCTTTATGAGTGTCCAGAAAAGGGATGGCCCCACGGAACCTGTGGTCCACCTCTAGAGAATTCCTGATGGCTGTGTTCAAACCTGACTAAGCAGAGTGTTCAGAATAGGTTCTCCTTGGCTAAAGCTAGAGAAAGAAAATTCAAATCAGAGGCTGCGGTGTTCAAAACGACCACACTGTGTCCCCACAGCGCTGTCAAGTGTGCTGGTCCCCAAAGTAGCCCAGTCTGGACGTGTTTGGTTCTGCGGATAAGATAGAAACGACTTTGCCTTGCTCTGGGCGGGTGGGTTCTCCTGCCCGCTGGATCTAACTGCCAGTAGCCCTTAGAGTGGTTCTGGCTTATTTCTTTTTACATTTTTGTTAGAGAGTAATAGATGCAACCATTCCATGCATTTCTCTTTTTTATTATTATTTTTACTTTGGAATCATTATAGAACTTGCAGAAATGTTGAGTCCCATGTACCCTTTACCCAGCTTCCCCCAATGATGGCATCTTACATAACTATAGCAAAGTATCAAAACCAGGGCATCTGCATCCATAAGATGCTGTTAACTAGACCACAGACCTTATTCAGATTTTGCTTTTTCCTACATATTCATGTGTGTGTGTGTGTGTGTGTGTGTGTGTGTAATTTGATGTAGTTTTCTCTGAAATATAGATTCATGGAAGTACCACCACAATTAAGGTAAAGAACTGCCCCTTCCCCGGTAAGGAACTCCTTTGTACCCCACTTTACACCCTCTTTCCCATCCCTTTCCCCTAGTTTCAATCTCCATAAACCTGTAATTTTTTAAATTCTTATTTTGAATTGAAGTGTAGTCGATTTACAATGTTAGTTTCAGGTATACAGCAAAGCGATTCAGTGATGCATGTGAGACAGGAAGGGGGCAGGGCACAGCCATTCAAGGAATGCTACGGCAATTAACATCAAAATGGTGAAAGATTCAACCCCTAGTAGGCCTTGAGGCTCAAGATGGTGGGAGATTTAACTTCTAGTAGACCTTGAGCTTCATTATATGCCTACTGTAATATTAGCATGGTGAGTAACATGCCCACAGGCGCCATGGCAGTCCCAAGGCTCGCCACAAAAGGTCAAAGAGTGGGAAATGGCCAACTTCCTGGGAATCCCAGCCCCTTCCCCAGACTAGTTAGACTGGTCCTTCCACTTATTTGCATATGAAGCCACCAAGCCCATAAAGAAAACGGGCATCACTGCCCCTCAGGGCCTCTTTCTCTCTCTCTCCGTTTGGAGACAGCCCGCACTCTGTCTGTGGAGTGTGTGCCTACTTTTACTCTAATCTGAGCACCCAACCCCCTCACTTCATGGCCTTTCTCTTGCCTTTCAATGTATCTCTCTGAATAAATCTACCTTCACTCAACCGTGGCTCACTCTTGAATTATTTTCTGCGCAAAGCCAAGGACCCACACTTGGTGGGTCGTGTCCCAGGGGCTCAACCGAAGCCTGGGACACGGCCCTCCTCGCGCCCCACATCTGTTTTTCCTGCATCCCGTATACATACATATATACCTTATTTTCAGATTCTTTTCCATTACAACTCATTACAAGAAATTGAATACATTTCCCTGTGTTACACGGTAGGTCATTGTTGTTTATCTATTTTATATATGGTAATTATAAGCTTGTAACTTTGAGACTGTTCTATAAACAGGATTACACAGTATATAACCTTTTGAGCCTGTTTTTTTTTTCCATTCAGCATAATGCCCGTGAGATCCATCCAAGTTGTCATGTGTGTCCACAGCCAGTTTCTTTTTACTTCCAAGGAGTGTCCCATTATACAGACGTTGACTCTTTCACCCACTGAAGGACACCTGAGTTGTTCTCATTTTTTTGCTATTAGGGGTGGAGTCACTATGAACACTCACATCCAGGTTTGGGTGTGAATGTAAGTTGTTCATTTCACTGGGATAAATGCTCAAGAGCACAAATGCTGGGTCATATGGCAGATGCATGTGTAGTTTTATAAGAAGTCGCTGATTTAGCTCGCAGAGTTGCTGTGCCCATTTACATTCTGGCCGGCAGTGGGTACAAGTTCCAGGTGCTCCGTATCCTCACTTGCAAAGCTTTGTGCTTTGTATCCGTGTTTATCAGCCCCTAGGACTCTAGAACGTTAGGACCACATGAGGCCTTGAAGACTTTCTAGTCCAGCCCGTTGATTCAGGGAGGAACCAAGATGCTGCGAAGGAACTTGACCATCATTCCCCCTTCCTCCAGTTCCCCTCTTGTGACTACCAACATCCCTGTTCACCGTGCTGACAGTCTCAGGCAGAGCTGTCTCCTTTCTGACGTCCCTGGAAACTTGTCAAAGGTTGGGCAGGACCTAAGAGCTTTGTTCAAGCCTCAGGAAAAGTGTCAGCCATGAAATTCAACCTTGTGCTTTGCTGCCGTTGAAGAAACCAGGCTCCAGCTGCACTTGCAGATTCTCCCACGGCTCTCGCTGCAGCTCTACCTTAATTTCTCTCAGGAAATCGCTAACAGCACCAGAGTTCAAATACTGCCTGAAGTCGTAGCCCCCAGCCTGCCTTCCCAGCTTCACCCGGCCCCCTGCCCATCAGCAATGTCAACAGCCGGTGCCACTGGTTCAGCTTCTTCCACTTTTTGAGTACCTACTGTGTGCCAGGCAATGTGCAAGACACTTCATGCAACGCGTACGCCTCTGGTCCTACCCTCAGCCTCCAAGCCCCAACTGACATCTGACAGATGAGAAAGAAAGTGGCCACTAGAAGTCATAATCTTGGACTCAAAAGTCTTATAATAAAAGACCCAGGTCTAGGTCATTCTTTTGCAAAACTTCTCACAGTACAACGTTCATGAAATATTGTTTCTGGTGATCCAAGCGGTCTTTCCTGTCACTTTCTGAGCTTAAATAAGCAATGTGCCTGTTTTCCAGGGTGTTACATTTGAGATTTAGGAAACCGACACCAGGTGGCGCCAAAGCTGAGCTTTTTATTGCACGGAGCAGCAAGACTTCACAGAAGCCCTTTGCTGATTCTCATGCCCAGCTTCTTCCCACTCAACTATAGCATTTCTAGCCCATGAAACTCTTTATTAAAAGACATCCTTGTTTTTTTCAAAATCAAATCACTAAATATTAACACCTACGCATCTTTCTAAAAGGGTTATACTTACGGCAAAAATAAAGAAATACAGTATCTAGGTAGAAGACGGAACCTTTCCATTGAACATCAGTTGCTTTAAGTTGCTGCTTCTTTTAACTCCAGCGTTTCCTTATATGGATGCTCCTGAGATACAGACAACTCTTCCAGACCCTTTCAGCATTTTGAGTGATCCAACGCCGTGGATTTCTCTGCAGTTTTCTGCGGAGACGAGGTTAAAAACTTCCTGCAGCTTTGTTTACCGTTGAGCTTGTTTGATAATATTTTAAGAACTGAATCCCTCTTGTTCTGCCTGTCAATGCTCAATTCCTCGTATAACCTACTAATTTCCCTGTTTCTGTCTACATGGATAAATTATTTTCTGCTTCTTTTTTCTCTGATACTAAAACCTGGAAGGAGAGAGACAACAGTTTCATATAAGCCTCGTGGCCCAGTGACCTCTCGTTTTCCCACTTCAGGTATTTCCTCTACGCGAACTTTTCTCTTTCCTGGTTCTATTTTCTTTGACATTTTGAGTAGAGTGACCAACTTACGCTAGTTTGCCTGGGAATTCTTCTCCATCCTGTGTCCTGGGCACCTCCTGAGTTCCAGAGAAAATGGGACAGTTTGTGACTCCAACTTTAAGTTTGAGTAAAAGTTAACGTGCAATGAAATTCAGATTAGGGTTCAGTTCCAACCGCTGAAGCAGGCTTCATTCTCAGCCACAGACCTTTTATTCTTCATCCATCCATCCATTCTGCAAACATCCATATGATAAAGGAAAACCCTACTCCCTTTGTCCTCACCTTTCACGGAAGTTTTTTCTTTGGTTTCTTTAGTTTTAAAAAAAATTTAATGGACTTTATTATTTTTTTAGAGCAGTTTCAGGTTTACAGCAGAATTGAGCAGAAAATACAGAGAGTTCTCACGTAGCCCTCCCCATCCACACACATATACTCTCCTACCCTCAACATCCCTCATCAATGTGGCATATTTGGTACAATCGATGAACCAACATGGACACATTATTATCAACCTAAGTCCATAGTTTACATTAGGGTTCACTGTTGATGTTGTATATTCTATGGTATTTGACAAATGCATAATGACATGTAGCCACCACTATAGCATCATACAGAATCATTTCACTGCCCTAAAAATTCCCTGTGCTCCATCTATTCATCCCTCCCTCCCTCCCTCTCCCCAAACCCCTGGAAACCAGGATCTTTTTATTGTTTCTGTAGCTGTGCCTTTTCCGGAATGTCGTTTGTTTGGAATCACAGTTTGCATCCTTTTCACACTGACTTCTTTCATTTAGTAATATGTCTTTTAAGTTTCTTCCATGTCTTTCATGGCTTGATAGCTCTTTTTTTTTTTTTTTTCACTGTCGGACACTTAAAAATTTTTAACACCTTTATTGTGGTATGATTCCTGTGCAGTAAACTACGCATATTTCAGATGTACAATTTGATGAATTTTGATAGATGTGTACACCCGTGAAACCACCACGTCCATCACTGAAGTTTTTCGAGGCCATCCGTTTCTGTTATCCGTCTTCCAAGGCGCACAGTGCTGAACACAGTGTCAAACTCGAATGGGGGCTTCATTAATGATTATTAAATGAAAGGAAAGGAGGAATGCCCCTCTCCCCCTTGAGGCGACCACTCCTTGACGGCTCCAAGCATCCCTCCCGTCTAGAACCTGCCCAGCTCCTGCTTGAAGCTCAAGAAAGCCCCTAGGTGGGAGAAGCAAAGGGGCCGTCGTGATGTCACCTGGGGTCTTGAGCCGGACAGAGACAGCAGTGTCCGACAGGTTTTAGAACTTGCCTCAAACTTCAAAATTCCCTGTTGCCTTCCCAAGAATAAAACGTCCCCAGATTTGTTTCTTGGGAGGTTTACGTTTATATTTAGACGAGGCTCCTGTTCAGGAGGGACTCGTCACTCAGGAGCAGGCTTCATTCCACACCAGACCTCAGCATCTCTGAAGAGGGGGCAGTGGCTGCGGGAGTGGGAGAGAGGAATTTGCCTGAGAGATTGTCCTCTATTCCCAAATAAGTTCTGTCTCTCTTTCCCAGCCAGACTCTCTATAAAAGGGAAAACTGGACAAAGGCAGTGGGAAAGGAGCGCGTCCTGGCAACTTTCTGTGAAACGCGTCCACCATGCTGTTTACAAATTCCTGCAGCCAGCCCCAGAGTCCAAATGTAGACGACTCTGTTTATGTAACTAAAATAGACGCTTATACCGTGTGATTAAGGTGGCTACTGGGAGTTGGGCCACGGTCGGGAGATATTTGTTGCAGCTGAGGCCAGAGCGAGGCTCAGGGCACAGGATCCCCTGGAACCCTGAGCAGATATAAATTTTTTTAAAGATCAGTTTTCTGGTCTAGAAACCTCCCCGGGTGGGCACATCTAAAACGCAGGGGAGATGTCACAACCTGGCATCCTTGGTCTGCTCTCCGTCACAGAGGATGGAGTTCTTCACGGAAGAGGGACCAGCCCAGCACTGGCCCCTCCCAGCCAGCTCCTCTCTCAGCGCCGTGTTTGGAATGGGGCCCCCATCCTGCACCAACAGGGGAAGACTTGTTCCAACATATGGTTCCAATCAGCCACCCACCGCCTGGGCCAGTAAGGAGGCGCAATTGTTCTAGGGTGAGGAGACATTCAGCCCAATAAAACGTTGCCTCGGAACTCCGGTCTCGGAGTCAGCCTGCACTACCTGCCGAGGACCCCCGGCCTCACGACTGCAGTGGCTTCCCCCACAAGACTCATTCGAGTCTCACTTCCTCTCCGAGCTTTCTCCAGCTCCTCCTCACCTGGAAGAAGTCATGGCTCCCTCCTTGGGGTAATGAGGTCACCCCTTTCCAGGCCCATCCACCCCCAACTCCTAGGTGAGCTCCTTGGAGTCAAGGTCCGTGACCCATCATCATCTTGCAGCCGCCTGGGCCCTGGCAGGGTGTCCAATGGGGCAGTTCTTTTGGGAAATGGCTGGTCTTGCCGAGTCAGGGAAAACAGCATCCAGGGGCCACCAGATGGGAGCAGGAGCAGTGATTCAGCACTCTGCCTCAATTCACCCCATCGACTCCCTGCGTCGGGAAGAAACAGGCCCCTATTCTCGTGGCTCATGAGGCAGGGAGGGGCCGCCTGCTGCCCACTGCAGCTCACCTGGCGCCGGACTGCCCAGCACTGTCCCGCGTGCTCCAGCCTCCCTAGAGTTCAGCTGTTGGAAGGCGCCATGGGTCCCGGGGACCTCTGCACACTGTTTGCTCTCCTGAGACCTGCTGTCCCACCACCCAGAACCACTCTCTGCCTCATCCTACTCACCGTTCAGCTCGCCACTTAACACTCAAGGAAGTTAGGGACAACTTCCTGACAGCACCTCCCGATGGTCTAGATTATATCTCCTTCTTAGATGTTTGCACCACATCCTGGATGCTGCTTGAGCATCTTATGTGCACTCACTCCCCTCTTGAGGGGTGAAGCTGGGTTTTATCCCCTGAGCGTCCTCACCGAGCACTGGCCACACATACTCGGTCATTCCTTTGATAATTTGTTTACGTTCTACTTTCCGGTGTCACTCCCAGACAGCAGGACATCCGTCTTCCTCTCCACTGTCATCCCAATGCCCAGCCCGGTTGCCGGGCTTACTAGGAATGAATGAACTGATGAATGGATAAACTAATTAATCAACCGAAGGACTTAGGAGAGAGGGAGCCTTTGCGCAACTAACTAGAATTAAGGTTACCTTGAGGCAAGACCAAACTGGAATTCGTCCGTGGCCCCCCACCAAAGGTGCTTCCAGGGGACAAAGGGTGACTGTTCTCTGCCCGAATGAATGGGATCATATAAGGCAATGGGTCAGAGGAGAAAAGGCAACAGAAAAAAACTTTGAATGTCTTTTTCTCGTTTCCTTTGGAAAAAGTAAACTCGAGGGTTCTTCACTGAGTTCTTAAGGGGACGCAGGCAGCTGCGGCAGGTAACAGGAGGAAGACAGGCTCTCGACAGCCAACGTCTCTGATCTCAGAGGCAGACTCCAGGAGAAGGAGGCCCCGCTGAAGTCACACTTGGATGCCAGACTCCCGGTGCGGGCAGAGCGCCGCGGCTGCCAGGACCAGCTCAGGCACACACAGGGGCATTCACAGCCCTGGGGCCACAGCCCCTCCTGCCCGCCCTGTGCGCCCCCAGCAGCAAACAGGACTTTGTCTCGGGTCCTGAGTCAAGCCTGCATAGAATTAACTGTAATAATTGGCAGGTGGGCCGTTGGCTTCTGGGTTTCAATTCACCAGGGGCTCATGAAAAAAAAAAAAAAAAAGAAGAAAGACTGGATGTTCTGCTGTAGCCAGTATTTAGCTTGGGCTCTGAGAAGTCTCAGCTTTCCATGACAAGAAACAAACTGTGTGGCTGCAGCTGCCCTGGGCAAACAAGAGCTCCAGAACAGCCTGGGAGAGAGAGGCCCTTGCTGGCCCACGACCAGTGTGCTCCTTGGGGAAAGAGGAGGAAACAGCCCCTGACCTGCTGCCCTTCTCAGGAGCACAGATAATGGGGAAGAAGAGGGTCTTTCTGAAAGTTTTTTTTCTTGGATGGAATGGAGTGGCCATCACCTCCGAAGATTTTTCCATGGCATCAATGCCTTTGTCATCCTTTACAAGAATTCCTAAGATAATAGGGGCGCTCATCCCAGCCCACTACCGAGCCACCATGTAATAGTGTCTACTGCCCGCAGGATGGGGATCAGCCTCCACTCCTGTACTTCTGCTACATGTCCAGTGCAGACGTCCCTTGTCAACAGTGAGTATCTTTTCTACCGAGCCTGAGACATGGACTCAGGATCCTCAACGCTGCACCGCAGGAAGCCACTACAAGTGAACAGGAGTTGCCATGAGAGCTGAAAAATATTTGCCGCTTCTATTTTAGTAACTCAGAAGAGGCCAAAGTTACGATCTCATCGAAGTTCCCGTGAAGACAGGAATCCAGGGGTGGCCAGCTACAGGACTGTGGCTCTGATGCCAGTTACTGCCCAAATACAGACCCCTTATCAGAGTGGGCTCCGATGATCATCGGGGAGAGGGCACACTGGGCAGGATTTCACTGGAGAGCCAGGCACAGTGGCCCAACGCTGGGATGGCCAATGCCAAGGGCACGTCCTTTCTGTTTGCTGCACCTGCACTTGAGGCTTGTCCTTCAGCTGGAGATTCTGCCTGTGGTCTGCTACAGCAGGGACAGAGCAGCCACCATCCTGAAGTGCTTTCTTGGGGACAGTGGCCCCGTTGACAGTGATTCAGGCCATGTGTTTCTCCCTCACTCTTTCTCAGCAGGCCTGTTTGCCCTCCTTTTCGCAGGAAGCTGATGTAGCGCTGGTGTGGGGTGAATCTGGCCTCCAGGGCTGGGAAACACTGAAGAAGTGGCTTCCCTTGGGGTCAGGACCACATTCTTCCCCGAGGAGAAGGGCCTTAATTCAGGGTCCAGGTAACGCCAACCATCCCTTCACGGGTGACGATTCTTGGACTTCCTCCCAATGGGCTTTGGGACGATGTCTCCTTCTAAATTCCCTTTCCCAGCCCTATGTTCAGTACCTCAGAGGTCACAGCCTGAAGCGGTTACGCTGGTGCCTCGCACTTCTCTGCCCCAGGCCAGTGAGGAAGCTCCTCTGCCAAGGCTGGGGGCCGGGGCCCGAGCTCTCACCACCTGCTCTAAGGAGGGCCACCTTGGCAGCCCCTCCCTCCCCCCCCACCTCGCTGAATGGTGGGAGGGCTAACTGCTTGGGTTCTGGGGAGACCACTTTTGCTCTCCAAATCTGCTTCCTCACCTGCAAAATGGGAATAATGATACCACCTCCTAGCATTGCTGTGAGGACAAAATGAGATCGTCTGTGTAAAATGCCCAGCGCACAGTAAGCATCAATGGATACAGGCTATCATTAGTGCAGGGCAGAAATTTCAGCTACAGCAGTACTCCTGAGGATTCTTTTTAAATTGTGGTAAAATACGCATAGCATAAAATATACTATTTTGAAGTGTATAATTCAGTAGCGTTAAGTATCTGCACAGTGTTGTGTAACCGCTACCTTGATCTAGTCCCAGAATTTTTCATCGCCCCAAACGGAAACCCTGTGCCCAGTACGCAGTCTCTCTCTATCCCTCCCTCCCCACACCCAGCCCCTGGCAAGCTCTCATCTGCTTTCTGTGTCTATGGATTTGCCTACTCCAGTTATTTCAAATAAACAGAATCATGTAATATGTGGTCTTTTGTGTCTGGTTTCTTCACTTAGTACAATGTTTCCCAGCACCATGTTTCATTCATGCAGTAACATACATCAGTATTTCATTCTTTCTATGGCTAAATAATATTCCATTGTATGGATACATTACATTTTGTTAATCTGCTCATCTGTTGATTGACGTCTGGGTTCTTTTGTCATCTGGGCTATTGTGTGCCATGAATATTTGTGAACAAGGTTTTGTTTCAACACCTGTTTTCAGTTTGAAGGGGTTTACATCTATTCTTGGGTCACATGTGGTTCTATAATTAACTGATTGAGAAATCACCAAACTGTTTTCCACAGTGGTCACACCATTGTACATTCCAATCAGCAATGAATGAGGGCTCTAATTTTTCCACATCCTCACCAACACATTTTTCCCCCTTTTTAAAAAGTCTTGGCCATCCTAGTGGGTTTGAAGTGGTATCTCATTGTGGTTTTGATTTGCATTTCTTGGATGACTAATGACATTGAGCATCTTTTCATGTGCTTTTTGGCCATTTATGTATCTTCTTTAGAAAATGTCTATTCAAGTGCTTTACTCATTTTTTAAATTGGGTTGTTTGTCTTTTTGTGGTTTCCCCTATGAGTTTTAGGTCATATTCTAACCAATGGGGTCAGGAAAAAGACTCAAAGGACATGAAATTGTGTGTGTTGGGGGCCAGTATTCAAATTCCCTGTACAACCTGGATTTGCAAGAAGTAAATCTAGTTCCTTTATTTGGTCTACAATTTGTCTTCCTTTTAGACCTTTACTGCTGGTGAATAGGAAAAGGATTAATTTTTAACCCAATCTGCTTTATAATTTAGATCCCCAAATTTAAACATCCCTCTCAGTTATGCTCAGTCTTTCTGGGAAAAAACGAAACAAACTCAAATTCTAAGTATCTGAGATTTCTCTCCCTGGCCCCATGGTGGTCATGACCTCTGAGAGTGTGGGCCAGCCGTGGTTTGCTAGCGTCCTTGGTGTGGTGACTTCTGCCTCCACTGGTCCTGGGCAGTGTCCCTTGTCTGCCAGTTGAGCCTCACCAGACTGGAAATGGTGGCCAAAAGCTGTGGCCATGTGGTCAGTCTTCTCCTCTTGGCTCCATCAAAGGCCATTTGCTTCCAGTGACTCGGCCTCTCCTGTGAGGTCTGGCTGTGACTTCCTTGGCCCCACTCCAGCCAGGCCCTTAGCTCCTCCCTAGCCTCACCTTCACCACAGGTATACCAAGGGCAGCTCAGGAAAGCTAAAGCCCCAGGGCCTTCCTGCCAAACCGCCCCACACCACTGCGCTCTCAGGGGTGAACTGCCCCCAGGCCAGCTGCCGCATCCTCCCAGAGCCCCACAGAGGGAGTGGGGGGAGCAGCATCCTGGTGCCTCAGAGGAGGGAGGGTTCAGGAGGTGGCAGTAAGCCGGTCCTTGAGGGATGGGGTGGAGACTCTGGCTTCCGATTGTCCTCACAGCACCTGACGTAGTGTTAGACAGGGAGGAGGTGCTCAAGCCACAGGCTGAGCTGACTGAGAGATGAGAGCCCTGGGACGCGGAAGGACACGGCTCAATGGCTGTTTCTCTCTGAATCAGAGGAACTTTCAAATGGCACCCACAAGCCCATCTCTTCCACTGCCTGTGAGCTCCCCCAGCTGACAGTTCACAAAATGGCAAACGTAGAGGGTTGATACTTATAACCCCTCCGGCCAGTCTTACAGGTTAGAAGAAGGTATATCCCCTCCTCTTGAGAGCTAATTCTCCTACCTGCACTCTTAATTTCCATTCCTTCATCTCCTTTAAGATCTAGACCTTGATCCCAGGAGCTTCAAAGAGAAGATGTTCTGCTCAGAGCTACAGAGAAGTGGTTGACCAGTTAGTTGGCTTATTGCTGGCTCCGATAAGCAGAAACTGTTGAACCATCCCTTGCTGACTGACTTTGCCACTGCCTGACAAATGCTCTCATCCTGATCTAACTGCCAGTGGACCACAAAATCAGGAGCATTTAAGGATCTCTGTGATGAGGAGGAGAAAGACTAAGCCTCTGGCCCAAGTGGCCCCCCTTGGAGGAGGGCGAAAGAAAGAGCTTGAAGAAACAAGTAATGAGGATGCTCAGAAGACACAATTAGAGTCTGAGAAAAGGACTTCCTGGAACTAAAAGAAAACTAGCCATCATTTTAAAAACTTAGGGAATAAACTGAAAAAAAAGGATGATCACTGCTGAGTACTGAATTAGAGGTCCTGAAGATCAAGGGAAAGTAATATTTCATCGTGTGAAAACACCTGCCTTCTCATGATCCATCTGTCTCTGGACCCTCTTAGCCCTGCATCTAAAGACATGTGTGGCCCTGGACCCAGTGCCCAATTGTTCTGATTTTCTTGGTTCTTCCTTTCATACTTGAGCCCTGGCCAGCCTGGGCTCCTTCACACCAACAAACACTTCCTGTGCCTTTACTTTGAGCCTGGAACTGTACTTGGCATTGAAATGCAATGGTAGTGTGTTTCCTCTCCTCAAGGAGCCTAAGTTGGGAGTGAGTTGAATTTGCTCCACTGGGTTGAGTCTCCCCAGGTCTTTGTTCTTTGCTGATTCACAAGGGAAGTCATGAGATTATAAAAGATCGTATGCATTTCTTCCTAGGGGCCCCTTTACAAAGAGGTGACCTGACACTATATCCTTAGGTTTCCATGACAACTCCAGGATGGCATATCCTGTGACCCAGCTGAGGTTCTTCTGAGACAAGATGGTTGACGTGGCCTCCCCTCCACCCATCCCAGCTCCCTTTCCCTCCACTTGCACCCACTCTCCACATAAGCCCCCATCCATTTCATTCCAGTCGCAGCGGATGTGAGGATGCCCTTACCCTCAGGAACACGTTCTATATTTGAATTTCAACTCTCCCCTTGGGCTTGCCTTCCAAAGACAATGGAAACAGGTTCCAAAGGCAGGCCCCCTTGAAGCAGTGTCACCCAGGTGGGACAAGGGACTGTTTGAGGTTAAGAACCAAAGAAAGAACTGAAAGAGGGAACTCCTCAAATTGGAGGATTTCCCCCTTTTTCTCTGGTGTCTTTCTGGTAAGGAGAGAGAGATGGGGATATAGAAAGCTTTGAGGGAAGCCAGCAGAAGTCCCAGGGAGGAATGGAGAGGTGACCCCTACAGGAAGAACTGTGAAGGGCCACCACCCCTGCAGTGCCAGGGTCTGAGGGATACACAGTGGGGCTGGAACACGGCCACTTTGGACAAAGCACCACGTGGCTGCAGAGCTAATGCATTTGCATGTCCAAGGGCACCTGGCTGGGGAAAAGGATACAATTTCCCAGGTGCTCAATGACTCTGAGTGACATCAGACACCCTGTAGCACAAGGTAATAAACACACACTCCTGGCTTGTTTGCCATTTTCCCTCCCCTCCTTGCCATCCCAAAGCCCCCCTCTCTGATTCCCATTCCACCTATCTTGTGAGAAACTTGACTTTCCCCAACCTCAAAGCTTCTTCTCAATCCCAGAGGACAAGAAACAAGACCATGGGTCACCCCTCCTTTCTGCTCCCTGAGATATACAGTCGAGTCGGAGCAAAGGCCCCAGAGGCCCAAATGAGGAAATGTCAAGGCACCCAGGGCAGCACAAGGCCACCTTGCCAACACTGGCCAAGGTCCGGGCCAAAGGACAGAAAGAAACAAGCTTTCCATGGCGAGCGTCTTCAAGGATTTGCACTCCTGCCCAGTTGACAAAAGCCCCAAAGTGCTGGCCCGGGGAGGGAGCGCCAGCTTTCTGTTTAGTCTGGCACTGTTCTACCAGGCCTGCAAGGATCAGCAAGCTGTGAGTGTGGATTTCAAGGCCCCTGAGTACCCATGTTTATCTTCAGGCTCAGATCCAGGAGCTCAGCGATGCGTCCGTTTCAAAATAATCATTACAACAATAGCCCGCCTACGGTCAGACGCAGACTTTGGAATCCATGTCAAAGTACAGTAGAACAAAACACCTTAAGAGAGGGCAGTTTTGCCTAACAGCTCTGGTGCACGAGGAGTGGAATTTACCCTAAGAATTCTCAGAATCCATGTGGGCCTCGAGCACCTCGGTGAGAAGGGGATGTGAAGACAGTACAATTGGAAGAGTCAATTAGGGAAATGACTGGAGCATAATGCTTTGCAAAATTGACTGTTTCAGCTGGTTCTGGTCATCGGACAATGGAAGGACCAGCATTTGGATATTCAATTACCTCCTGAAGCCGAGGACTAGTTGAATGTATTTGGTTCCGGAAATATCCCAATGGAGCAAGAGGAAAATGGGACAAAAGGTTTTGGCAGAGGCCAAGCCGTTCTCCCAGCTGCAGAAATGAAAGACGAATCCCAGAGCACCCCCACCCCGCCAACCCCAGCCCCAGTTCCCACATGGCCGTAGGAGAATGCGTGAAGCAGGGCTTAACAGCAGCCTGGCTGGTAGCAAGAGGCAGTCACAAGCCCCCAGGAAGACCCCTTGGGTCCGCCCAACCTACCCCTTACAGCACACCCTCTCATTTCACTAAGACAAGAAATACCGAAACAACTCTTCTGACAGTTGGTGCCAGGCACCCAGGCACGTACCAGTCAACTTCCCTGCCTCCCTAGAGAAAAATGCCAACTTCCCAACCACACACTGACATTCCTGGCAGAAAAAAGACCTTGTTATTCCACCTGAACCAACGAGAAACAAAGCCAGTCAAGAAATTTGCCTATTGGGATTGCAAAGCTTTGAATGCCATCAGTCATGTGGAAAATGTTGAGCTGAGCCTGGCACTGTCCTCCGAGATCTTCGTGCAAACAACTAGAGGCTGCTGAGCGCTTTCAAGCCCACATGGAGGGGGAAGTGCTAATCACAGAACCAGGCCCTGGCCTCCTCTGATGGCCCTAATGAGGACCAGGTGACTGCAGATGAAGGCGACCACACTGTGCTTGTGTTTGTTAAATCTGAGATTGCTGCAAAGCCTGGAATGAATGAATCTGCAAACAAGCAAATCTATCTGTCCAGGAGCTGGAAAGAATAGGATGTGGAAAGGGGCGGGGGAGTGTCATCAATTACTTGTGGTTCTCAGAGAGCCAAGAATTATGCTTGGAAGTACAACTTCAGAGCATCTGGAGAAGTCTTCGTTCAGCATCCTAGGTCTTCTGGATAATGTCAAAATCATTCAGACTGTCCAAGCCAGGCCAGATGGAGGCAATACTGTGTAGTGTGCAGACTTGTCTCGGACTCCACTCTGCCTTCTCCCTGCTTCTTGTCCACCTTCCTGCTGGTCCATATGCCCGTCTCCTCCTCTTCCACCACCACCACCACCAAGAACAGCTTAGGGTCTTCCCTCCTCCCCCGTCCAAATCTGCTCCTAGGAAAGGATCTGATACACTAGCTTTGCCCCATCACAGGTCAAGTGTTAGTGTACTGGCCTCCTTTGCTGGGGCTCAGTGTCCTCCCCTGCATAAGGAGGGGTAGCAACCACTTAGGGGACTCGGATGCTCCTGCCGTCTTGATCGGCCCATGGGCAGCAGGTCTGCGTGCACCCCTGAGAAGGAGCTGGGCTTATTTATGAAGATGTAGTGATTCCACAGGCAGCTTGCTTCTCGGATCCTGAGAGATGTTGCACCACTTCTGTGGATCAGCCTCCAGGAAGGCCAGCTGGGCGGGGGTGAGGGTCTGCTGGGCCCTGGGGATCAGGACACAAGCTGTCACTCTGACAGTGCCTGTGGGAGCATCTTGGTGCCACATGGATGATTTGATAGTACACATGCTAGGGCTTCTCCAGGTCCCTGCCCGGACTCCTTACACCCCGTCCTTCAGCTCCTGATTCCTCCACGAGGCATTCCTGGGTCCCCCCAGCCCCGCTTCCCCCCTCTTCTATGTCTCTCTTGGTGCCTGGCCCAGGTGTACCTCTGTGTTATTTCCCTGCAGGGGGTACTCTTCACACTGCAGTTTAGACAACAGTTAAGCTTTGCCAGGGGGAAGAGCGGCCCCTGGAGTTGTGCAAGGGAGCAGCCCTGCTTTATACTTTCAGTTCCTCCCGAGCAGAGCTGTGAGCACAGGAGAGACGGGAGAGTCCTCCGCAGCCAGTTTCCGTTCGCTCATCATCCTCACCCTCTCTCCCTCCCAGCAAGAGGCTCCTCCTCCCTGCCTCCAGCTGTCTGTATGGGGCTGGACCTCAGGAAGTGCCCCATCACCCCTGCTGACTTGGCCAGATGAGAAGTCAAGGCTGCAAATGACCATTCCTTCTTATTCATAAGTTTTGTGGGGTTCTTCTTCTTCTTCTTCTCCTCCTCCTCCTCCTCCTCCTTCTCCTCCTCTTCTTCTTCCTTCTCCTTCTTCTTCTTCTCCTCCTCCTCCTCCTCCTCCTCCTCCTCCTCCTCTCTCTTCTTCTTCTTCTTCTTCTTCTTCTTCTTCTTCTTCTTCTTCTTCTTCTTCTTCTTCTTCTTCTTCTTCTTCTTCTTCTTCTTCTTCTTCTTCTTCTTCTTCTTCTTCTTCTTCTTCTTCTTCTTCTTCTTCTTCTTCTTCTTCTTCTTCTCTCATTCTCCTTCTCCTTCTCCTTCATATAAGAGGTATTTGGGTGTCTGAGAAAGAGTATTTTAAATAGCTTTCATACAGAATGAAGAATTTGAAAATATCCTTTAGGAC
The DNA here is from genome assembly GCF_048564905.1 of Vicugna pacos. Lineage (NCBI taxonomy): Eukaryota > Metazoa > Chordata > Mammalia > Artiodactyla > Camelidae > Vicugna > Vicugna pacos. The sequence goes on along the minus strand of NC_132987.1, from coordinate 115,141,340 downwards.
AAAAAGCCTCTTTGAAGCCCAGTTCACAGAACCACAGAACATCGACACAATAGACACCCTGTTTACTGGCTACAAATTGTTTGCTTTGCTACTAATTGAACACAGAGAGAAGGCTTTTTGTGCCTAGGGTTGCGCGGATGTCAGCCTTGAAAAGAATTCAAGTAACCTCAGCCGCATTCCATATCCTCCACCTCAACTATGTGCTAGGAATGGTGCTGTGTCGGGCGCAGCTCTCCCTGGGGTCCGACTTGGCCGTGAGCTGGTGTGGCAGGTGGCCGGGTCTCTCATTATAACTCTATTTTGGGCCCTGGGGTGAAGGAAATGCATAGAGCAACTCAGTACTTTTAACCTAGAGAAAAGCCAAGATTCGGGGATGAAAGGGAGGGTGTGTAGGAAGAGGGAGAGCGAGATGCTTTCCGCGCAAAGCTTATGATGGATGCCTATTGTGGAATTCCTCGGGTACCACCCCCTCCCCTGCCCCCAGGGAAATACACCTTCCCTGTTTCCGAGAAGGGCTCTAACTAGACTCCACGACCATGCTCATCCCCTCTCCCCCTCACTTCACTCTACTTACTGTCGCTGCGGGATGAACTGCATCGCTCCAAAACTCACAGGTTGAGTCCTTGACCCGCGGTGTGACACCCTCCGAATGTGACTATACTTGGAGATGGGGTCTTCAAAGGAGTGGTTACGTTAAAATGAGGTCCTTCACCTTTAGGGTGGGCCCTAATCCCATCTGACTGATGTCCTTAGAAGAAGAGATTCGGACACAGACAGAGAAAAGACCACGTGAGGACACAGGGAGGAGGCAAGCCAAGGAGAGAAGCTTCAGAAGAGCCAAACCTGCTGACCCCTTGATCTTAAACTTTCAGCCTCCAGAAGTGTGAGAAAATAAATTTGATGTGTAAGCCACCCAGTCTGTGGTATTTTGTGTGGAGCCCAAGCAATTTAATATACTGGCAGAAGAACAAAAATCCCAAAGCTCTCTCCAAGCTTCTGTTCCTCATCTATAAATTAGGAATATTTGTTTCTGCCTTGCCGGACTCTTGTAAGGGCTAGGACTGCAGATGACAAGGCGCCTGGAGCAGGGTCTGATGTAGAGCAGGAATGTGCTAAATAATTGTGGAAGTCAGGATTGTTGTCACTATTATTAGGGACCAATAAATGTGTGTATGGTGCTTGTGGGTCCCTACCAAATGTACCTAGAGTCCCTATCAATCAATTTGATGACTTAGTACCAAAGAATTTAGTGTCTTTGGTAACCCTGGAGATTTCACTCTTTCTGGGCCACCATGCTGCCTGACCAGGGGGCACATTCATTCCCTAAACTGATCTGTCTTCATAAATTTACATCCTCTCCTATTTCACAGGAAGTCAGTATCTCATAGCGGCTACTGACAAGACAAAGCTTTGTTGAAGTCCATATACGTTATATCCACAGGGCGATTTACCTTCATGTCAAACTCTAATAAATTGGCCAGGCCTGATTTTGCTCTGATATAATCTGTTTTCTTTCCCCTAAAGAGATAATTTTGTAAAAGGATTGGTGATTCTGTCTTCTTGCATAAATGTGCCAGGTGACGCACAAGAGAAGTGAGGTCAACACACTGAGTCTTCTTTGATGCAGCGGGGTTTCCGGGGACACTGAGACCACACGTAATGACAGGTTACCCCTCTCCTTCACCCAACAGTCCCTGGCCAAGGTGGTACATTTCGTTTGCTTGTCCTTGAAAACGCTGGACTTGGACCACCTCTGAATTTAAACCTCCAACCTGATAAATTAGACTCTCCTTAAAAGTTCTCCCAAACAGCCCTGGCTCGGATCCTGGCCACAGCTGCTTCTCTACCGTAATCTCTCTAAATGGAGGGACCCTCGTAGCCCTCGTGCCTGCTGCCCACTGATTCCCTGCTGAAGTCTCTCCTTGTGGACAAAACTTTCTGTGAACACACGGGCCCTGCAAAGTCAGCTCACCTCAGTAGCTATTTCAGGTTTCTCCTCTCTATTTAAATGACATGGCACGCGACAAGCGCTCCATGAACCGTGGCATCAGAGGTAAATGTACAGTTTTATGTGGAATTACTGTTTTGCAACTTTTAGTATATTCTCTCATTCCTGGCTGAAGACTCCACCCCAGGACTGTGGAGAAAACTGGTCGTGAAAAGTGAGTCATCTTCATTGACACCAACGATCGCTCTCCGTCTTTGATAACTACTTCTCCCCAAGCCTGTTGTCTTTTGGTTCCACCCAGCTTCAGGAAAGCAGCGTGTCCACTCTCCCTGGGCCAACCGCTTTCTGCTAAGCTCTTGTCCCATGTCTGCCCTCACCCTAGAGAACCTTCCTCTCACGCCTTTCTCAGCCTCCCAACACACAGGCTTCTTCCTGATGTTACAAAACCACCTTCTCCTGAGCCCAAGATCTCCCCAGCCGACCATCACTCATGGCCAAGATTATTGTTTAAAAAAATTAAATTAACTTTTAAAACTTTTACTGAGATATAATCACCATATAACATCCTGTCAAAGTGTGCAACCTGCTGATTTGATACATTCATGTATTGCAAAATGATGATCGCAGTTGTGTCGCCAGCATCTGTGTCACATCACGTAATTAGCACTCCTCTTCTGTGGGGAGACCAATGAAGGTCCAGACTCCCAGCAGCTTTGAGCTGCACAGTACAGTGATGTTAACTGCTGTCTCTATGCTGTGAGTTAGATCTCCCCAGCTTTTTTAACTACCAGCTGCAAGTTTGTACCCTTAAATAACGTCTCCCCCGTCAATGCCTCAACCCAACCCCTGGCCCCTGATAACCACCATTCTATTCTCTGTTTTTACGGTTTTGGCTTTTTTAGGTTCCGCATAGAGTATTTGTCTTTTTCTGCCTGATTTATCTCACTTAGCAGAATGCCCTCCATGTCCATCTCTGTTGCCCCAAATGGCAGGATCTCTTTATTTTTCATGCCTGAATAATACTCTTCTGCAGGTAGGTACCACATCATCTTCACAGCCAAGATTCTTGATCACAAGTTCTTCACCCACCACCACATCTTGCAGTCACTTGCTCACTTCCGAACATCTGAAGTCTGCTTGTCATCCCACCGCTCCACCAAACAAAGCTGTCAGTCCCAAGGCCAAGGACAGAGCCCCTGGGCAAAGGCCCACTCCGGGGAGGGGCAGGAGCAGCACAAGGCTACAGTCAGGAGGACGAGTGGCAGGGCCTGGCGGAGGCCCCTGGCCTCGTGGGGAATGATAGAACCGCAGAGTGAATCTCGAGGTAGTCCAGACGGCACCAAGAAGTCAATCACCAGCTTGCTGGAGGTGTCACCTCCTTTCCCTCTGTGATCCCCGACTTCTGCCCTCCACATCACCCCACTGCCCCGCCAAATGTGCCAGCCCACCTAGCCCATCTCCATCTCCTCCGAGTCTTCCCCAATCTTCCCCTAGTTTAAACAGACCCCTCCCTAGCATCTTCCCACATCCATCAGAGACACCCCTCCCTGCACCCAGCCCCTCTGCACTGTCCCACAAGCTTACAAGCACCACTGAACACCCAGCTCGGGGCAGGACATCACTCATTATTCTGTCCTCACAACCACCCGATGGGTTAGGTACCTTTGCCATCCTCATTCCCCCTTCACAGGGGAGGAAACTGAGTCCCAGAAAGGATAAACTTTACTTTCCCAGGGTCTCCCTTTTAAAAAGCAGCAGAACCAGAAACTGATCAAAGGAATTGGGCTCCACTGAGCATATCCTGCTTCACGTGGGTATCTGGTCCCCTCTTGCAATCTGTTCACTCAACGGTGTGGCCCTTGGGCAAAGTAAGACACTCCCTTCTCCCAGCTGGGTCCACTCAAGGCCACCCAGAATGGGAGGGGCCTGTCCTCTTCCAGAGATCCCTGAGCAGTCTCCAGAAGACCTTGACATGCGCCGCTGAGGCCCCTGACCCCTCATCTCTGTCCTGGATTCTGCTTCATCTGCATTTCCCCCCTCCCACCAAAGCCCGCTGCAGTGCACCCACTTACCCTGCTGAATTGTCACCACTGGAGAGAGAACTGACTTTGTCCCCAAGAGGAAGAAGAGAGGAGTAGTGATGCCATGGACTCCAAGTGGATTCCCCAGGTTCAATGCTGGCTCCTCCACTTATTTGCTGTGTGGTTTGAGGCAAGTTACTGAACCTCCCTGTGCCTTGGACCCCACACCTGTGAAATGGGGATAATAGCAGTACCTCCCTCCTATGAATGTTGTGAGGATGAAGTAACATAGTACAAACATTGAATGAACATTAGCTCTTTTTATTTGTATTTATATGGCCTAAGGAACTACCCCTTCTCAATAGGAGGCTCTTAGAGGCAGATAACACTTGGACAGCTAAACAAATACATCTCTAACAGTAGAATTCCAGGCACCCTGGAAGGCCAAGAGTCCTTCGCACCTTGCAAATCAAATCATCAAGACAGCTGCCCATGTGTCCTGACTCTGCTCGTGGCCCAGGTAAGAACCACCAAGCTGGTTGGCACAAAGTGGCCAATTGTTCTGCTAACACTGACTTAAGGTTTTCATCAGTCAGGTGTGAGCAGGGGAGGTTCCTGTGCTACTTAAATGAGCTCCGTGGAAGATCTGCCTCTGCCCTGCTGACCATCAGCCAGAAGAGTGACGAGGGAGGGGCAGGGTCCAGGCTGGCTTGCTAGGCCTTGCATGAATCCCGGCCATGAGGTGGGAGCAGGGGGAGAAGGGAGCTGTGCACATGGAGAGCAAATAGCTCTGGGCTCTTTTCCTTTTTCTTTTCTTTCTTTTCTTGCTGTGCAGAGTTGGAGCTGTTACCGGTCCCAATCGCGACAACTTGTTTATTGATTCCACAGGCTCCAGGACCAGAGCGTGATGAATATCACTTTTCCACTGGGGCTAACGTCACACGGCCAGAAGAGTGAGGCAATCATCCAGAAAACAAAATTGTTTTTGTCTGAATATGCCATTGGAGACGCTCTGAAAAACAGGCTCTTCAGGTGATTACGGAGCTTAGGCCAAGCCAGGCTCTTGCTTGAATTATCTGCATAATTGCCTTAGTTCTCCAGTGTGTCCACGCAGACACGACCGCGCAAATCGCCAGCTCGCCTGAGCAAGCACACACGAAGTCGGGCAGTGATGATGCCAATTTTAATAAAGGAAAAGCTAGGCTCCGCTGAGCACCGGCTGCAGCAACGGCCTGGGTTTGGTTAAAGGCATCTGCACAATCCTGAGCCATAGGGTCAGGCCCCCCAGGCAGAGATCAGGGTGAGGATGGGGAAGAATGGATACAGCAAGATAAAGGGAAGGTATCCACCAGACACAGCAATCCAAATTCAACTATAAAAGGGACCCAATTTCTAAGCTCAGAATTGCATTTCCTTGGGTGTTGTAACCACATCCTACATCTCAACAAGAATCAATCAGTACAGAGCCTAGAACCTGCTGCTCAGACTAGGCTGAGGTAGCGCTTGGACTTCTGGTCTGATACGTTATCATAACCCTTGTGTAATCAGTGTCATCTCAGGAACAGAAAAAGTAAAAATAAGTAGAAAGATAATACAGAAAACAAATTAGGTAGGTCCACAATTCTAGTACCTTTATAGTAGTACTTTATTATTTTAAGTGTACTTGTAACGAAGTTTCATCGTCATTGTGATAATAATTTTTTGAAGCATATAAAAGAATCCAGTATAATAGACTTGTGATTTCAATTGGATAATTAGGAAAATTTGATTAGAGAAGTTTGTAACCAATGTTTAAACATCAGGGAATTTTTAACTTTGTAAGTAAATTCCTAAGTTCTATGTCTTGCTTTTTGTTTAGTTTCCGGGGTTGGAGAGGAGATAATTAGGCTCATTTACTTTTGAAGGAGGTACTGGGGATTGAACCCAGGTCCTTGTGCATGCTTAGCAAGCACTCTACCACTTGAGCTATACCCTCACCTGCTAGGTTCTGTGTCCTTGGTTGAGCAAGTGGTGTTTGAAGAACAATATCTAATAGGCTTATGTGGTTAATACATTTTGCATTTGATAAAACACCCAGAGTATTGCTCTTTATGCTCAAAGCTCTTTGATGTTAGCAAGAGCATCCTCATGTTACTAAGGACCTAGGAATGTAAGCTCCAGCACAAGCCCCATCGTGTCTGTGAGGCTTTCATTTATCCCTCCAGGAAGTTCTCCTCTCCTAGTTCTTTAGCTGTGAGAACTTCTTTTTGAGTCTCTACAGTGTAACCTAGTTTTTCCCCTGGGGTATGTATGCCTTGACCCACCAGCTAGAGCGTAGACTCTCTGGGAGACAAGCACTTCTCTTGATGCAATCTTCATTTCTTTTCCGTTCTTCATTTCTCCCTGCTCAGTGCTAGGCATACATTAGGTACTCAATACATACTCATTATTTGGTTGATTGGTTTCAGACACGTGTGGGATGGTTCTGTTACACTACAGATACCCCAATAAACAAAATCAAAGATAAAGAAGATTATACTGTATAGCACAGGGAAATATATACAAGACCTTATGGTAGCTCAAGCAAAAAAAAAATGAGACAATGAATATATGGGTGTTCAAGTATAAATGAAAAATTGTGCTCTACGCTGGAATTTGACACACATAGTAAAATGACTATAACTCAATTTAAAAAGTTTTAAAAAAAAAACAAAGGAAATGTTATCATGATCAGTATTAAAAGTATTGACCTATTAAAAAAAAATTCTCACCAATGAAGAAATTACTGTAGAGGACCCAGATACAGTTTGCTTGAGCATTTAGTGATGCGAATGTTTTATCAGCACTTTCCTAGCTTCAAAATACTCTCTCCATTCCAGGATGATCGCAGTACCCGTGGCTCCCTTCACCCTCGTCGTCATGCAGAGGCTCGTACAGAGCAGCCGTGAACTTTTCAGGCCGTGGTTCTCTACAGTGGTTAAGACATAGCCTTTCGTCTTGATGAAGCTCAAACCTTGTTAACAGAATTCAACTGTTAAGAAAATGTCTGATGAGGACCTACTGTGTGCCCTGCAGTGTACTAGGTCCTGGGATACAGCGACGAAAGGGACAGCGGGGCACTTCCGTGCAGGACAGGGATGACGTGCAGCCCCTGCTCAGTGGGAAGCGAGGGGATGACAGGGAGCACTCTGGGACTTAACAAGAATGCAATTATCAAGAGACCGAGTGGTCCGGTAAAGTTCCATGAAAGAAGGGGCAGGGGCAGGGTAGGTCTCGGGGAGTCAAGGTGGGTGGAGGTGAGGGATGTATTCTTATTCTATTGGGATGAACAACATAGTAAGAGAGGTAGAGATTGACCTCTGTCTTGGCCATGTAATGTGTGTGGCCCCATCACATCAGAGGTAGCTGCCAGGAGTAAAACTATACAGAGATGATGAGAGTAGACTGGACCTACAGAAGGGCAATCTCAGAATTTCAGAGCATCAAGGGTTGAGACTAGGTCCATGGGAAGCACAATAGCGTGATGTGTTAAAAGTAGTGTTTTTAGTTCCAGACAGTCTTTTCTGCTCACCACTGACTTCTCATACTCTATAAATTGAGGCATTCTAAAGTTAGGTTTTTTTCATTAGATCCAGCCAAGGTGGGAAGTAGTGGGGAGCTATGGGACAGCGGGGTGGGGCATGAGCAGGAACGGGAATGACAGAAATGTCCCAGAGGCCAGGGGAGTCCATGTGTGAGGCACTGTTCTTCTTCAGGGTTCTTTTCACGAGGATTCCTGAAAGGGGGTGAGCCTAGAAGGGGGTCTCCATGGCAAGCATGCGTGCTGGAGAAACAAAAACGGGGTGGCATGTCACCAAGCAGATGGCCCAGTCCTGGGGCACCAGTCCCTTGCACCCACATGAGTTCTGAGAGTAACTAGTGGTTTTCCACGTGCCCCAGGGTAACACAGAGGTAACAGACAGAGAGCCAGCTCTGACAAGAGCTCAAGGTCCCAGGAGGACACTCCTGTGACATACACTGCTGAGGACAGGGACCTGACAGGAATGACAGGAGCCTCAGGGTGTGCCCCTGTGCACCGAAGGTGATGACTGGTCACCAGAGGCCAGCCCCCTCCCCTCAGAAGGAACGAGGATCCCAGGGCAGGGGGCGAGCAGAGCACTGGGGGAAGGATTTGAGATGACCCTGAGTTTGCTGACATTTCAGTTCCCACCATCTGGCAAGACAAGATCTTGAAACAGAATGTAAAATTAGCTTTCTTTAAAAAAAATTAAAAATAACGAACATTTCTGAGTTCACGATTTGAGACTTGTGCCATATATTTAAGGCTTTAGGAAAAGTAGAGACTCTGAAGTAGACACAAGAAGGCAGGACAAAAATCACGAGCGAGAGAGAGATGGGTGTCACAGAAACCAGGGGAGAACGGAGGTCCACGGGCTGTGGGCGGTGGTGTGGACACCAGCGCCTAAAGCACTAGCAGTGAGCCGCAGTTTGCGTAAGGATGCTGTGAGAGGTGAGGCGGTGAGCTTTCAAGGGACCACGCATCCAGTGCATCTCTCGGCTTTCCCAGCTGCCCGTGTCTGCGGCACTCCTGCATCCTGAGCTCGAGGAGACACGGCTGCACGCACGCTTCCTCAGGGAGCCAGGGCTCTCCGCTGCCAGGACCGCTGCTCCAGCTCACAGACCTTAGTTTAGTCCTTCTTGGAGTCTGAAACCAGGCTCATTGTCGGCAAGTTTGACCAGACTCAGAATATATATATTGAAAAGCCAACATGGAGAAGATTTGGCGCCATTTGGGGGTCCTGGAGAAATTTTGCCATCATGATCCTTCAAATCCAGGATGGGCAGCTACCTAAGTACAAGTCTGTAAAAGCGGAAGGTGCAAGGGGAGGTCAAGGAAGCCTCAGATAACCATCAACTCGTTGACCCACATGGTGACCAGACTTGGTCACTGTGTTGCAAGCCAGAGACGACACGCAAGTCCAGTGTCAATGAGATGCCTGCTGATTACCTGTAGAACTTTGAGCAAATCACTTTCCTCCTCTGTAGCGGGGCCGTCCTGCATTCTTGGAGATTTCTTCTGCCCTCCCAGCCATTTCAGTGCTTTGTCATCATCTCTTGGCATATTATTGTGTTTTTTTGTTTTTTTTGTTGTTGTTTTAACATTTTTTGTTGATTTATAATCATTTTACAATGTTGTGTCAAATTCCAGTGTAGAGCACAATTTTTCAATTATACATGAACATCTATATATTCATTGTCACATTCCTTTCTCTGTGAGCTACCACAAGATCTTGTATATATTTCCCTGTGCTGTACAGTATAATCTTGTTTATCTAGTCTACAATTTTGAAATCCTGAGGCATATTATTGTTGCATCCAAAGTACTCGCACTGTTGGTTTACCAAATCATAAAAAATGTTCTCCAGTTGGTGTAGGTTTGGTGAACTCCTATATGTAGTTGGTGAGAATGTGATTCTAGGGGACAATTTGGCAATAAGTGTCAAAAGCCTTGAAAATATTGTACCTTTGACTCAGTGATCTCATTTCTAGACATTTACCCAGAAAATCATCATAAACTAGTGAAAAGACACGTAGGCCAGGAGGGATGTTCGTTGCTCTGTTACAGAAAATAAGAGAAAACTGGAAACAACCTAAATATCAAATAATAGGAGATGATTACATGAATTATGATACATGCATGCAACAGAATACTATGTACAAAATTACACATAGAATTATACTGTAGGTGAATATTTAGAAGCATGGGAAAATGTGCACAAGCCATAAAGCAAGACAGGTGGTTACAATAAGATCTGATCTTTGGAACATATTGTCCCATTTTTATGAATAAAAAATACAGGAGAGGGATGTAGCCTAAATATTTACCAGGCTGTTCTCTGGGTGTGAGGACAGAGGTCATTTTCATTTTCCTCTTTGTGGTTCTCTGTGTTCTCTGCAATCAATGTGAACTATGCTTGTAATTAGATTTTTAAATATATTTTTATCAGGGGCATTTTGCGCCTACTCCCTCTTCATAGTCTGATGTCAATTAATCTCTCAGAAATATGGAAAAGGGTCTTTGATCTCTGCCTGTCTCTCAGTCTTCTGGAGTGCAGTTTTCATGGACGGTGGGGAAATTTAGGTGGGTTTTGTTCGGACGATCGTGGCGGTTTTGCGGGGACAGGTGAGAGTCTGAAGGTAGTTGCACTTGACTGAAGGACAGCGTGCAGAGAGGTCAGCAGTAGCTCAGCCTGTCCTCTCCACCTGTAATGCAAACAGCCCACATCCAAGTTCAGCACAAAAACTTCCAGGTCTACAAACAGGGACCAGAGAGCGTGTCTGCCCATGAGCATTATGTAACTGCTGGGGTCTTTGTACACAGAATTACAAAGCATTATTTCCACATGCCAACCATGGAAGGAGTTCCCCTCTCTAGCGGATTGCCCGTGTTCCTCGCTTCAGAGCTCAAGCAGCCTCTCTTCCCCTGTCTTCTATCGGTTACAAGAGAATCTCCCAGGACAAGATTCACTCCAGATTCAAGGCAAGAGGAATCAGATCCCGCCTCTTGGTGGCAGAGTGGCAAGGCCATGTTGCAGGAGAGTAGGCAGGAGGTGACATGTGTTGCATCTGTCTTTGGTGCAAGGCTGTCTGGAAAGGAGATTTGGATACATAGGCCTGGAGTTACCAGACCTTCTAATCTTTCAGGAGCAGCCTGCAAAAATCTTAGTTTTTTTAAATCTAAAGTCTCTCATTTTTTTAATGTTGGCAACTAATTCTGAACACTTCAAAGCCATAGTCCAACGTCACTTCATCCATAAAGTTTCCCCTTCTCTCCTTATGAGAGTGCCTGACCCTTCTTTAAGTGGTAGCATTTTCATTCACGCTGATAAAAAAACAAGTTTTCAACCTTTAGTATGGGCTAGGGGGAAAGGTGAGAAATAGAATGTCACTTAGAGAGGGGCGATGATGAAGTCAAGAGGAAGACGAAGTTGGTGATTCTAGCAAGGAAACCCAAGAAGGACCAGGGTTCTAGAGGAGAGAATAACAAAGCAGGTGGAGGTCACCCTTGACTGGAAAAGAGGCTGCGTCGTCTTATCCAAAAGGAAGGAAGGGAGGAGAAAAGAGAGTGAAGGAAGGCTCATCCCCTGGGAAATAGCACTTCGCTGCGTGCAGATGGTGTCCCGGGCATCGTCCAGGCCATCTTTCAGGACTGGGGGCACCCGTCAGCCCAGTCGTGAGTCTTCGTGGTGCTTATCTTCTCGTGGGCTGCCCTGTCTTCTCAGGGGGGCCGGGTGTGTGCTGAGGATGAGATGGGAGCTGGTGAGGGCGCTGAGGGCCCAGAGGTGCCCAAGGGTAGGAGCCGCCACCGAGGGCAGAGGGCCAGGAGCTCTCTGGAGCAGATTACCAGCCCTGCAGAGATTTCTGAGCTCAACCTCACAAGCAAGGACCCGTGAGCAGGGAACTTCCGAGGTCCGGGAGCCGGGACACCAGAACACTTAACGTGATCCTGTTAATTAGAGCAGAGGAAGGCCAGTGGGGTGAGGGATGAGAAACCTTCAAGTGGTGTGGCGTCAGGGGTCAGCCAGTGGAGCCCAGGATGGGGACAGATGCTCCGGGGCACGGCCCTTCGCAGGAGACCAGAGGAAAGAGGTACAACTGAGCCCAGGGACCACGCCCACCTGCTGGCTCGGCCAAGAGCCAGCATCATGCCCGCGGCCCAGGCTGCCCGAGTGACGGTCTGCCTGGCCAGGGGGTAATGTCGGCCTGTACCTCTGAGAAGAAAGTTAGCCCCCGGTAGTCAAATTACACTTTAAGATACAGAATTAATGATGCTAACCAACTTTTCATTTAAAAGGAGAAACAAAATATTCATGTGACTTTAATATTTGTTCCAGTTATTAAGGACCTGAAGGAAAATTAACAGCTGCAACTTAACTGAGCAGAATGTAGGCTTTGACACATTCTGCAGCCGTATAACAAGCAACGGCTTTGCTGAAACTCCCATTTTCCTAAGAGATGAGCAGTTAGAACCAGGCTGTCACAGAGGAAGCAAAGATTCACAGGGAAGACCATTACAGAGCATCACTAAATGAATAAAAAAGGATTCACCATATACTAAAACTCAAAGCAAGAGAACTTTTTTTGTTTTTTCCTGAGCCTACAGGTACTGGATAATCAAATCAGTTCTTTCTCGGACACCTTATGTAAGAGTATTCAGAAAGTTGCTTAGTTTCGGTGAAATGAGGCGTACCTTCCCAAATTTCATTTCCAAACTTAAATTTGAACCTGGAATAAAATTCAATTCCTCACTCACCAAGCTATGCATCTGCTGGAAGCAACTTTGCAACCAATTTTCTATTGTACAGCAGAATCAATGCCAGTTCATCCTGATGTTTCTAATCAACATGTCTTATTTTCTTCTCTGTTCCCATAACTTACAATTATTTGTGGTGCTCTCCAAACAAACCCTTCTGTTCTTCTTCTTAGAGCCTCCTTCTGGCTTGCAATTTATATATGTGGAAGTCATTTGAGGCTAGAGATCACTGATCTATTACTAAACAATTCTTTGGGTCCTCAAGAACCCCGAACCATTTAAAAATACCGAGTTCTGTCTCTTGGGCTCTCCTGGTTCAGAGACAGTGTTTTAAAGAAAAGTTTAAGTTCTTAATTAGAAGGCCAAACACAGAGCCATATAATTTCTTAATTTGAATTTTGAGAAAACAAATCATTGTCTTGGTGCCACCACTGTTCTCTGCTAAAATAATTTCCACAAATGCTGGAGGACCGAAATATTTGATTCTTGCTCAGAAATCTCATCCAATAATTTGGCATTGGCACTCTCCCTCCGGGCCTTCAGCACGAGGCTGCTTCTTACGCGGCCCTGCCAGTCCCCCATTCTTCATCCCTTTGGGGTTGTTTAAAATATACGGGCATATTTTCAGCTTGAAAATATTGAAATAAGTTTTTATAATTATTGAGGTTTGAGTTTTGGAGAGCCAACTTCTCAAGTGGGCATCAGACCATGGAACTTCTTGAGAAAGCAGGCAGTCTTCACGCACCTAAAATACTGGGGGGCCGAGTTGGTCTGACACTACAAGTTATGTCCACGGCAAACTCAATCCAGAACCTTCCTACTTGTTTTAATCTCTCCCTTAATCTGAACCATGCAAATTCGCGGGGTAGCAGCCTCCAAACTAAGGAGCCAGGCAATCGCCAGTGCTTAACTTAATCAGTCACGTGGCTGAATCAAAAGACAGCACAAAGACCCAGAAAAATTCTCACAGCACATGAACTCAGTACAAGCGAGGGATCGGGTTGGAACCCTTTTCCTCTGGCTAAGGTGGCCCCAGGTGATGTGAAGTGGTAATGTATTTTCCCAGGACATTTTTTCTCAGTGCTGAGTGGAGAAATGTAATTTTGTGGTCTCTCGAGCCATTCAACACCACCGCTTTTTGGCAAACAGAAAAATGCTTTCCTGCAGCACTCATGTCTCCATCCCCCTGGACTGAGTTTGCATAACAAAGAGAAAAAGCCCCACAAACTCGTGAGATGCTGCACGGTCCGTAGGTTTCCATTCCGTCTTCAGCTTTCCTCCATTGCATCTCCAAAAATGTCAAAGAGTGTTGCGAAATCCTCCAACCAAAACTGATTTTAATTCTTTGGTGTCAAAAACAAATACACATACAGCAGTTGGCGGCAGGGGTGGGGGTGCAGGGGGCTAGTGAGGGAAAGGTTGTGAAATAAATAACTGTTTTCCAGCCTAGGTGGTCGTGACACCCCCGAAATTTAGGGATGACGTCTAGGAACTGCCACTTAAAGATTTACCCACTTGGGAGATGTCAGGATTAGCGAATGCACTCACAACTGGAGGGAGGGCCATAAGGCGACAAGGAAAGCTGCCTGCTGGGAGCCGTATTAGAAATGAATTTCCAGTAAGATGGCAGCAGATGGGGATGGGGGTGGGGTTTTAATAAGAAAACATTCTGCAAAGAAAGTTGAGTCTTAAAGGATGTTTACACCCCTTCTCTTCATTCAGGCCACCCAGAGAACTTGGAGAAGGAGCAAGCTTTGTCAGTCACCCCAAAATGTAGACACATTGAGCCATCCCTTCCCTATATCCTTTCTCCTATATTTTCTTCTGTGTTCAAAGACAGATTGAAGTAATTTATAAAGAGAAATTTTAAAAAGAAGTGGTTTTATGCATAGAATATAATTTCAGAGAGATCTAATGTGACACAAAGCCACTTATCAAAAGAGACAAAGACAACACAATTAGCTTTACTTGAGCAACGCTTCCTCTGTTTCAACCTCAAAAGGGCTTCTCAGAGTCTGAGCGGTTAGAGCTGAGGGCAGGGCAGGTGTCCACCAGGATACACCCATAAGGCACAGCAGCCATAGTCCATTTTGACTGGTTGAAGTCCGTCATGAAATATTTGTATTATTGCTGTTGATGGCTTCCCTGTCTCTTTGAGGACAGCGAGGCTTAAAACAAAAGACAACAAAATGAAGGACATGAGTTTCAGGAGGCTGATTTGGAAGCTCTGTTCCACTACTAACAGTGGGAACTTAAGCTTCAGTTTCCTTCCTTCCCCTTCCCTCTCACCCACTGTGATACAAAACATCTCGGGTAACGTGAACAATATTAACCTCTCGAACTGGGTGCAACAGCATTTCTTGTCCACTGGTCACTTTGCAAGCAGGTGAAAAGGAAACCAACCAAGAAACATCAACCCAGTGGGGGACATGTCTCCAGGGGCCTTTCCCTTTAAGATAAACTAACTTAAATCAGCATTTAGATCCCTTGGTTGGTCTACATCTTGGCATTCAAGTTGGCAAGGCATTGCTACTCTCTTATAAAATATACAGTGTCACTAATAAGGAGATAATGTAGCTTCCTCTTATGTCTGTTGAGGTATCAGTTCTTAACTAGGCATCCGGTTCCCCTTTATATCATTGTCCCTTCAAGTGTGATAAAGATTGCTCATCAATTATGCACTCTCCCTCCCGGGGGTGGTGGTGGGGTGACTCCTGTGCCTCAGAGCCCAGAGGAAAATGCACCACCTGAGATGAGCCGAGATCTCTGAGTCATCAGGTTAGTTTCTCCCATGGTCTCCAAGAGAACTTTGAAAGTTCAGTTTCACAGCCACTACATATTTTATGGTGATGTCCCCATGTGATGCTCATATGTTTGTATTTGTGTACAAAGCCCTTTATTTTTCTAGATATAAAAACTTACAAATGAAGGGTAGCTGTCTTTACATTTTGAAAGACTTTCCTATTAAAGGAGCACTGGATTTAATCTCTCCTGCTCCAGAAAAAAGAAATGGAACCAAAGAGCAGAGTCCACAGGAAGGTAATTCTTTTTAAAAATAAGGAAGAATTTTCCTTAATAGTTTGAGCTACTGAAAAATGGAACTACTTGCTTTAGGATAGTGGGACCAGTTACTGGCACTGGAAGAAGACACCCCTAACACCGTATTTCAAGAGAATGGAGGCCATTCACACGGGAAGTTAAAGTGCGCCAAGTGTCTACCATGGTCCCTTCCAACGCAAAAGCCAGTGGGAACTCCCAGCTGTGAGGCATTCGTTTCCCCCATCGGGAGTCAGCCCACTCGCTGGAACACAACAGACTCAGTATCACATCCTCCTTCATTTGTTCAAGTCTTCCCTTACTCCCTTTAGTTTTATAGTTTATTATTTTCTTTGTAGAAATAATTGGCTTTTTGTTTGGTTTGGTTTCTGCTTTCTTTTTTTTTTTACATTTTTTATTGATTCATAATCATTTTACAGTGTTGTGTCAAATTCCAGTGTTCAGCACAATTTTTCAGTCATTCATGGACATATACACACTCATTGTCACATTTTTTTCTCTGTGATTTATCATAACATTTTGTGTATATTTCCCTGTGCTATACAGTGTAATCTTGTTTATCTATTCTACAATTTTGAAATCCCAGTCTATCCCTTCCCACCCTCTACCCCCCTGGTAACCACAAGTCTGTATTCTCTGTCCATGAGTCTATTTCTGTCCTGTATTTATGCTTTGTTTTTGTGTGTTTGTTTATTTTTGTTTTTGTTTTTTAGATTCCACATATGAGCGATCTCATATGGTATTTTTCTTTCTCTTTCTGGCTTACTTCACTTAGAATGACATTCTCTAGGAGCATCCATGTTGCTGCAAATGGCATTATGTTGTCGGTTTTTATGGCTGAGTAGTATTCCATTGTATAAATATACCACGTCTTCTTTATCCAGTCACCTGTTGATGGACATTTAGGTTGTTTCCATGTTTTGGCTATTGTAAATAGTGCTGCTATGAACATTGGGGTGCAGGTGTCATCCTGAAGTAGATTTCCTTCTGGGTACAAGCCCAGGAGTGGGATTCCTGGGTCATATGGTAAGTCTATTCCTAGTCTTTTGAGGAATCTCCACACTGTTTTCCATAGTGGCTGCACCAAACTGCATTCCCACCAGCAGTGTAGGAGGGTTCCCCTTTCTCCACAGCCTCTCCAGCATTTGTCATTTTTGGATTTTTGAATGACGGCCATTCTGACTGGTGTGAGGTGATACCTCATTGTAGTTTTGATTTGCATTTCTCTGATAATTAGTGATATTGAGCATTTTTTCATGTGCTTTTTGATCATTTGTATGTCTTCCTTGGAGAGTTGCTTGTTTAGGTCTTCTGCCCATTTTTGGATTGGGTTGTTTATTTTTTTCTTATTGAGTCGTATGAGCTGCTTATATATTTTGGAGATCAAGCCTTTGTCGGTTTCACTTGCAAAAATTTTCTCCCATTCCATAGGTTTTCTTCTTGTTTTATTTCTGGTTTCCTGGTTTCTGCTTTCTGAGATTTAAAAATTATAGTAAAATAAAGGAATAACTTAAACTTCTATATTCCTATAATTTAGAATGAATTAAGGTGAACTTTTTTGGTCATATCTATTTCTTGTCTATTTTTTTGGAAGAAAAAAAGAAAGGAAGGAAGGAACGAAGGAGGGAGGGAAGGAGAGGGGGAAAGGGAAGGGGTGAGTCAAGGGTAAATACTAGCTAACATCCCTTAAACCACCAACTCTCAACCCATTCCTCCCCACACTCCCCCAGAGACTGAAATGACCATGTATCGTGTATCATTCTATTTCTCTAAAAAATTTTTTTCTAGGTAGATACGCATCTGTTAAAACACAGATACACACACATACACTTTGTAAGGTTTTGTTTTTTAAAATCCAAGTACATTATGTGTATATATCCCATCAATCTGTATCTTGCTTTTTACACTCTACCTTATGTTTTTAATAACTGTTAATGCTGATATACATCAGCTTTATTTATTGTTTTAAATTGTTGTATGCTATTCCATCACAGGAGAATACCACACTCTGTTTATCCCTATACTGAGGGATGTTTCAGTCATTTCCTTTTTTCCTACTGTTACAAACAGTGGTGTAACAGACACCTTTGTGCATAAGATGCTTTTGAAACTACGCAGAAGGTTATCCATTGTGTATCCTGAAGCATAAATTCTAGGACACAGGGCAAATGCATTTTCCTAAATGCACTGAACTCTCTCCAAGTTGCCTTCATTAATTCACATTTCCAGCAAAAATTTACTGTTTCCCCTACAACCTTGCCAACAGTTGAGAGCGCCTGACCACTTAATTTTATGAAAACAATGGATAGGAAATTTTATTTGTTCTTTTTATTTGCTCTCTCTGAGTTTGAGCATCTTTTTTTTTTTGTTTACTTTCTTACTTATTGACCATTCACATTTCCTTCTTGGACAATTAATTCATTTCTTTTTAAATTTTTACTTTACTTATTGTGTGTTTTGAATAATAATTCCTAGTATAAAACGAACCTCCCAGTCTGTTTTTAAATCTTTTGCCAACAGAAATTTGTAGATTTTTCTGTACAGTTTTAAATTTTGAAGCATTTGAATATGTCTATCTTTTTCTTTATTGTTTGGGCTTTATATGTTCTTTTTTTAGGTTTTCTCTACTTTAAGATCATGTAGACATTGTCTTTTATTTTCTTTAATAATTTTTCACATTTAGATCTGTAACCCACGTAGTGTATGTGTAAAGATTACGGTTTGAAGTAGGGATCTAACTGCATGTGTATTGCTCTTCCCTCATCCCCCTTCCCTTCCCAACCTCATGAGATGTTTCTGAGATAGATTCTGTCACTCCAGAGCTGGCCTGACCTTGTCTTAGCATAATGGTCTCTGAAACACATTTTCTTGTGGCCCACAGGGTGGCAAAGTGATACAGTTCCAGCTGGCTCACAGTGTGGTACTCTTGAGCGTACCAAAATGGACTGAAGCATGGAATTATAGAGAGTAGTCCTGACATGTCACTCAAGTAGTGTGCACAGACTTACTTGCTTGGCTGGCACAGACCCTCCCCTACATGTAGCCAGTATGGATATTATGGGCTGAAATGTGCCCCCCCCACCAAATTCATATGTTGAAGCCTTAACCCTTAGTAACCCAGAATATGACTAGAAATGGAGCTTTTAAAAAGGTAATTAAGTTTTTCATTAAATTTTAATAAAATTTAAAAGTAAAGGTTAAGGTAAAACTAACTTTCAGGTAATTTTAGGATGAGCCCTAATCTAACCCGACTGGTATTCTCACAAGAAGAGGAAATTTGGACACAAAGAGACCATGGCAGGTGTGTGCATAGAGAAAAGACCACATGCAAACACAGCAACAAGGTGGCTGCTTGCAAGCCAAGATCAGGAGAAACCAAACCTGCCAACACCTTGCTCTTGGACGTCCAGACTCCAGAATTGTGACAAAATACATTTCTGCTGTTTGAGCAACCCAGTCTGTGGTTCTTTGTTTTTGGCAGTCCTGAAAAACCGATACAGTAGGATAATCCCCGGCAAAGATGGGTGAAGATCCCTGTAATTAGATACAGATAGATTTAAACTTCTCAGCATGGAGTTTGCATTTAGCAAAGTGAAAAGTATGTGCACAATTCATACCATAAGCTCACCCAAACAAAGAAGCAGGGCCAAAGAAACTCTACGAAGGTCCATATGGAGCCATTAATTTATTAGTCAATAAATCAGTCCTTCTTCAAGCTAGCCCACAGGATCTGACTCATCACAATAGGTTGGATTAATTTTTATTGCTGCTGAAACAAATTTAACACAAACTTAGTGGCTTAGAACAAATCTATTATCTAACAGTTCTGGGGGTCAGAAATCCTAAAATCAAAATAAGCCTTCATTCCTTCTGGAGACTGCAGAAGATAACACATGTCCTGACATTTTTCAGCTTCTAGAGGCCACCTAGATTCCTTGGCTTGTAGGCCCTTCCTCCATCTTCAATACCTCAGTCCAACTTTTGCTCTGTCCTCACATCTCCTCTTCTGACTTTGACCCTCCTGCCTCTCTCTTATAAGGACTACTGTAATTACACCAGACCCACTTGGCTAATCCAGGATAATCTCTTCCTCTCAAAATCCTTAACTTGGTCACAACTGTAGAGTCTCTTTTGCCATGTGAGGTACCGTATTCACAGGTTCCAGTGATTAGGATGTGAACATCTTTGGGGGCCATTATTCTGTCTATCACAGTTGCAAAGCAGTTCAGTAAAATAATTTTAAAAGAAAATAATTCTATTATGTTCAAAAGTAGAGGATTTTACAGAAACAGACTCTCAGACATAGTAAACAATCTTATGGTTATCGGGGGGAAGAGGGTAGGAAGGGACAAATTTGGGAGTTCAAGATTTGCAAATATTAACTACTACTATATATAAAAATGGATACAAAACAAAGTTCTTCTGTATAGCACTATATTCAATATCTTGTAATAACCTTTAATGAATAAAGAATATGAAAACGAATATATGTACATATATGTATGACTGGGACATTGTGCTGCACACCAGAAACTGACACATTGTAACTGACTATACTTCAATTAAAAAAAAATAAAAAAGAATTACAAAAGTAGGGGATTTTAAAAGAATGGGAGTATAGAAAGCCTTCCTGCTTCTTAACACAAGCAACAGAGGAGTTTTTAAACTAACTTTTTAAACTATTAGTACCAGACGTCTTTCAAAATCATTTTTAAGTCCTTGTTACACTAAAAAGGTGTTGTTTGGGTTGATTTTTTTGTTTGCTTGGAGCCCTCTGTTGAGCTTTTTCCCACATCCAGTTGGATTCCATCTGTCAACACAGGCCTGTTTCTACTTAGAAGATCCTCTTCCATGTGCAGCCTCGAGGCAGAAGTGTCCCAGACTACTGAAAAGCCCGCCCTGCCGCCCGTTTCTCTCGGCGGCTTGTGCAACACTGAGCCAGGCGCCAAGTCCAGAGGGCAAAGCTGTGGGGCTGGAGAGAGACAAAGGCTGCTCTGGTGCAACATGGTTCCACTCCTTCAGGCCTCCTGTTATTATTGCCCCTCTCGGGCAGCGACCGGCAGCACCTTCCTGCCACCAAAGCCCTCCAGTGTCACGTGGGGGACTTGAGTGTCATCCACTGACAGCGATGAACTGCAGCCTGCCCTGGGTAGGGGGAAGGCCCTCGGGCAGAGCGAGGGGAGCACACGTGCATCCGCCAGAGTGTCAGGGGCAGGCAGCGCTCCACCACGTGCAGCGGACAGAGATGGGGGAGGGCTGATTGCTCCGGAAGGCTGGAGCATTCCCAGGGGACACATGTTAGAACAGTTCACTCCTCAGGCCACTGACAGCGCGTGTTTTTCAGCAGCTTGTTTTCCAGAATGGCAGCTTCCCTGATCATTCGTGTGTTCCTGTCCTGGATGTGGACTCCGTGCGGGAGAGGTTGCCTCATGTGCGCATCTGTGCACATCTGTCCATCCGTCCATATCTGGGCACTTGCTCTTGTATATGCTAGTGTGCCCCTATGTGTAGGTCCTGCTTTTTGCTAAGAAGCAAGAGCTGCCAGAGGTGGAGTCTCCTCACTGCCCGTCCAGACTCTCCATCTCGCTGGGATGCTCCCAGAGGTGCAGCCATTTGCCAAGCACACAGGCCTTCCCAGGAAGCCGCCCCTGCCACCCTTGGGAAGGCAGGAAATGCCAGATGGCCTGAACCCCTTTCCTGGTCCCCTTTTGCCCCTCTGCAGGGGAGATGTCCTGATGTCCCAGGCCTGTGGGAGAAGGCTCTCGCGTCATTCCATACTCCCCGAGCCCCGAGATGCTTCC
Source organism: Vicugna pacos (assembly GCF_048564905.1). Taxonomy (NCBI): domain Eukaryota; kingdom Metazoa; phylum Chordata; class Mammalia; order Artiodactyla; family Camelidae; genus Vicugna; species Vicugna pacos. The sequence goes on along the minus strand of NC_132987.1, from coordinate 115,120,220 downwards.
CTCCCAGGGCCTCCGCTCACTCTGCAGCCAGGCAGGGTCACCCGGAGGAGCCGTACTTTGGCCTCTGTCCCATGTGGGACTTTGGGTGAATTGTTTTTCTTAGTAGGTAACAGCTACTCCGAAGAAGCAGCTAAGGTACCAGCTCATTACATTCTACAGTCTCTTTTTCCTTTTTTAAATTAATAAGCCCCGCCCACGTGGTGTGTTTGTTACAATCAATGAAACTAAATGGACACATCATCCTCCAACATCCATAGTTTACGTAAGGTTCACTCTTGGTGCTGTACGTTCTATGGGTTTGGACAAATACATAATGACATGTATCCACCATAACATATCAGTGCCCATTGTATACAGAATATTTTCACTGCCCTAAAAGTATTCTGTGTTCTGCTTGTTCGTTTCTCCCTCCCCACTAGCCCCAGCATCTACTGATCTTTTTACTGTCTCCACAGTTTTTCCTTTTCCACCAAATCGTATAGTTGGAATCGCATGGTACTAGCCTTTTCAGATTGGCTTCTTTCACTTAGTATGATGCATTTAAGATTCATTCCTGTCTTTCCATGGCTTGATAGCTCATTGATTTTTATTACTGAATAATATTCCATTGTCTGGATGTACCAGTTTGTTTATCTGTTCGCCTACTGAAGGACATCTAGGTTGCTTCCAAGTTTGGGCCATTATGAATAAAGCTACTGTAAACATCCTTGTGCGGGGGTTTTGTGTAGATATGGCTTCAGCTCCTTTGGGTAAATGCTAGGGAACTCAACTGCTGGACTATATGATAAGAGTATGTTTAGTTTTGTAAACAACTGCCAAAGTGTCCAGACTCTTTTTAAATTTAGCATTTCTGCCTAACTTTATTTTTCACAAAGCTATTTATTAATATGTAGTAGGCTCTTGAAAACCTCATGGGAGGGCACTCTCGATTCTTCCAGAATTCCCCTACTCAAGAATGTGGAAAATTTGTGCAGGCTCCTGGCGTCCTCTCGAATCACATTTCCACTGGGAGCTGTGTTTCCTGCACGTCTATGTACACCACAACCTAAGCGCCTCCTTGACTTTTTGCAAAATTTATCGTTTTTACTTGCTGATCATTTTTTACACACAGGAAAATTACTTTCTGTACTATAATTTCAAAAGGCTTACTTTGTAGCATATATCAAGAAGAGGAGATCAACACACTGCGATGGGACGAGGATGATGGTGGCGGGCTAGGCACATTCATGAAGCCAAATGATTCGTTCCCAATATAAGCCTCCCTGCGGAGTCCGTTCATATTGGTGCCTCAGCAAAATGACAAGCTGCAGCTTACTGTGGGCTTTCTGAATCACACAGGGAAACTGAAAACTCCCAACAGGCCCACAAATTCCACATTTTTTAAAAGGTCTTATGAAACAGACTTATGTTAGTAACCCGGTCTAATCCGAGGAGTGTTACATTAGTCTGCCCTCAGAGTACACAGTAGCATAATGACAGTATAACACAAAGAATGCTGAGAACAAGATAAAAATCATTGATCCATTTATTTTAAGAAATGAATTAAGTCCCGGTTCTGTTGGCTTCTCCACTGAGAGAAGAGGAAGCGGAAACAGGAAGCAGTTACCAACCAGTGTCCTTGGCAGTATTATAACAGCTCTCCTAGGATGACTTACGATGTTGGAGAGGACATCAATTAGAATAATTTTTGTAAAGCACGACTGAACTGGCATCAGAACAAGGGATCCCTAGGAGGCCAGAAGCCTTGAGAAAGCACAAATCCAGGAAGGAGAACCGAAGTGGAGGTCACAGGCCAGTTCTTGCTGGCCTAACTCAGGTTACAAGGGGTCATGCAGGAGCCAGGGACAGGCAGGGTGAGAAGATGACTGGGACACCCTCACGTAAGCCAAGACCATCGAAGCCAACCCTCTGAAAACTGAACCAGGGTGAAAGGTCCTGTCCCTCAGGGGGTCTGGGGAGGGGCGGTCTGCCTCCACCTTGGCTCTGGATGGAGCTGGAAAGAATTGTCCCCTGAGAATTTCTGCTAGCAAGTCAAAAGTCACACTAGGTGGGAAGCTCCAAAGCCAGCAATGTACTTAAAGTGACACCAGCTTGGGAGTACTCCCAGGCACCCAACAGAAACAAACGCAACTCCTTATTTGAACCTAGGTCTCAAAGAATTATCACAGATAAAGTTCTAAGGAATATGAGCTCAGCCTCAAAACTCACCAAACTCGTGAAGAAATTAGCTGCCATTAATGAAAATCAAAAGAAATCATCAACTGTCACATCAGATCTGCAAAGATCACAGACACTAAAAATATTAACACAGAATATGAGTTTACATAAAAGTATTTACAGCAATAAATGAGGTAATTGAATATGTCATGAAGACATAAGAGACTATCAAAATACACCAGACAGATTTGATAAGGAGCCAAAAAGTACTATTTTTGAAATGAAAAATAGATGTAAATGCAGCACAGGGAAACAGAGGTAAAAAGTATGAAAATTGTTAAGAGACATGGGGTTAAAGTGAGAAGATCTAATACATTACCAGATCAGAGTTTCATGAGAAGGTAACAGAAACAGTGGCGAAGAGGCAATGTTTCAAAAGACAATAACCACAAACTTTGTAGAACCAATGAAAGATATCAAGCCTCAGATTCTGAAAGCCTGAACACCGAATTAGATAAATAAAAAGAAATCCTCACTTAATACATTGGTAGTGAAACTGAGCAACAGGATTCAGCAAATTACGTCCCATGGACCAAATCCTGTCTGCCATCTAAATAAAGTTTTATTGGAACACAGCCCCTCCATTTGTTTACATATTGTTAATGGCTGCTTTCCTACTACAATGGCGGAGTTGAGTAGTTGCAACAGAAACTGTATGGACAGCAAAGTTAGAAATATTTATTATATGACCCTTTCCTACAAAAGCTTGCCTTCCTCTGTTGTAGAACATTAGAAGAAAGGGAAGTTAGTAAGTTATTGTTCAAATTTCTGGAGAATTAGCACAACCAGAATTTTATCTCAGATTTCTTGACATGATTCTCAAAGCTGGTCCTTGAGCAAGGACCAGCAACATCACCATCACCTGGGAACTTGTTAAAAATGCAACTTATTGAGCACCACAAGTTGCCTGAAAGTTTCCCATGCATGCTAAGTTTGAGAAATGCTGGTCTTGACCAATTTACTAGGCCAGAGGTTCCCAAATCTGGATGTACTTTAGAATCACCTGGGAACTTGTGAAAATTATCGCTGCCTCACTTCAGCCCCAAAGATTTCTACCTAGAAGGTCTAGAATGGAGCCTGGGCATTGGCATTTTTTTAAAGCTCCTCAGGTGAGTCCAATCTTTATTCAGGTGGGACCATGCATTACAGATTGCTGCATTCCTTGTTTTATCACTGGTGAAGTAGACATGGGAAAAATCTGATGAAGTCCCAAAGCTTTGTCCTTGTAGTCTACGGTATTTTTCACTATGCAGACTGAGCAAGAACAGGGCACTTGGGGTGGGGAGGACCGTTTTGCTGTCTTTTTTCAACTGCCCAGATAAGCCAAAGTTAAGTCGTACCCTCCCTTCTTTCCACCCCCCTCCTCTCTCTCCTGGAAGTGGAACTATTGAAAAGTGAAATAACCAAATGTCAAGCCATTTGAATGGATGGAGATGGAAGCTTCATGTCCACATTCAATTCAATTACAACAGTCAATTCTGTTGTAAATAATTTTAGGATAATGAAGGTAATGCTCAACTATTTGTACCAGGGAAGAAAGAACTGAGAAGAAGGAACTGAGATTTGATGAGTTAAGAAACCTCAGACCAAAGAGTCTTTGCAATGTAGGTATGTGGGATGGTGGGGAGACAGAGTATTTGTGCTAAAGTTCTCACAGATGTGGGGGCTGGCATGACATCTTCCTCTCTATTCACCCCCAACGACCTTGACCTCTGCTGAAGGATACAGTTTCTGGTCGTGATGTCTGCTGAAGACCTGCGCCACCTGCACCTACCCTCTTTATAGTGTCCCAGCAAGGGTAGCCCTTTCGGCAGGCAAGGCCACAATCTAAGAACTAGGTGATGTCAAATCACCACTATCTTTTTAGCTTTAGGTGAAAAGAGCTTTTTGGATCAACTGCTTCTTTGACAGAGGACAGTGAAATTCAGACAGGAATAAAAGGATTGACATTCCCAAGCTTGGCAAACTTCCACTTGCATAAAAAGGAATGCGGAGAGTTTAGCAAAAATTTCACCTCGAATTTCAAAATAGCATAATGTTGAACGGAAAACAAGTGGTTTTTATAATAGGAAAGCCCACAAAATGGCCACAGTAATTTGCATCTTCATGGTTTATAGGCAAGAAGTCTTCAAGTTGAGTCGAGGGAGAAGTAAAATCAACAGCTAGGGTTCTTTTAACCACTCACCAAGACACTTATGCACTTAAAAGACTAATGCTAGAAACCACATTCTCATCTACTCTGTTTCCACCCATTCCCTTGGAGCTATATCTAGTGGACATTATTGTAATGCCACTGTGAGTATTTGTTTAAAGCTCACCACACATTTATGGGGACCAGATTTGCTTCCCCACGGAAACCTTGGATGAGGCAACTGAGAAAAATGGTTTTCGTGAGTAAGGCTCGGGCAGCAGGGGGAATGAGAGGACTGGGAGAAAACCAGAAGCAGAAGGCAAGCAGACCCCCAGGGCCAGGGGAAGCCATGGCACAGTCTCCACTTGGGGTTTCCACACAAGGAGTCAAACTCAAGTCCAGGAGGCCAGAGAAACTGAGTCTAGAGAGCTGATCTGAAATTGAGTCTTTTGGTCTAAGGCAGAGTTCAGGAATGCTGCAGGAGGTTACATGGGTCATGCAAGGTGACCACTCATGGGGTCAGGGTTGAGAAATGTCCAGTATGGAGAACAAGGTGAAAAGAGAGAGCTTGGTTGTGAGTAAGAAGCCTCCTTGCACAAGGCCTTGTCAGGCAGAAGTGGGGACTGGTCCCCAAGGATCATTGCTGCCAGGGGAGGCCAGTTGCTGGGTGACCTGTCCCTGGGAGACTAGGTACTTCTCCTGACAACTCCACCAGGAGTCCATTTTCTCTGGGGTCCATGGTCAAAGTCCTGGAGTTCTCTTAGACTGTTTCTCAAGCACTGGTACATCCTCAAGGTATTTGATAAATACCTGATGTGGAAGAAGACAGGTGCAGACTTGGCGGGGGGGTGGTTAGACCAAACAACAGACACCATGGAGATGTGGCCATTTTGGACTGGGAATTCATTTTCAGAAGTTCATTCCCTGGGAATGGAATACTGTCAGGATTCAATGTTCTCACTCTGGCTTGGCATTAGAATGATTAAGGGAAGTTTAAAAAAAAAAAACATTGCAATGCCCTGGCCCATGCCCAGAGATTCTGACTTAATTGGTCTGGGGAGGGTCTGTGGCACTGGTATTTTTGAAACATTCTCTGGGTGATTCCAAGGCTCAGTCAAGACTGGGTTAGAGGAACATGGGACAGGAAATAGATGACCATCTCTGCCCTTGTTACCCACTCTCTCCTTTCTCCTTCTATGGAAGTGCCATCCTGTGAATGTCTGGTGTCTGACCATCTTTGAGTTTTTACTCATACCATCTCTTGAATGAATAATAATCATTGGGTTTATTTATCATTTTTCCACTAAATTATAAAATGGAAACTTTAAAAGAAGTCTTTTACTTATTAACAATGACTAATCACTATGTAAAAAGTACTGGTCTCCAAGGGAGAGGCTCAAAATGACAGGAGATGACAGGAGTGGGGAGGAGAAATGTTCAGAGCCCGCTGGTGGATGCCTGTGCTCTCACCTGTTCAGGAGGAGCTGCACCAGTCCCACCCTCACCCACAATGTCACCCAATCTGTCTCCCCGGGAACTGAGCTGTTTGGTAATCAGCCACAGGAAATGGGCACCATCTGAAATGTTTTGGATCCAGAGCAGAACTAGAGTGACAATGTGAGGAAGACACACCACTGTGCTGGGCTTGACCTCCTCAATAAGGTACTCTTTGGAAGACCTCCAGACTGCAGACCAGCTGGCCTTCCCCAGGCAACAACCCTCCCTTGATAAATTTCCTTTTTCCATGACCAGCAAGCCCAGATGGGAAATGGCCATGAGTTCCCTCCTCCACCAGACACTTTATCACCTTGGCCAAAATATGGCTGCCCGTCCACCACAACCTCTCCAGCTACCAAACACATATCTGCTCTTCCGAGGGCCTTGGGCTAACTTGAGTTTCCTCTGTTGATCAGGGATACCCGAGTTGATTCCAAAGTCATAACAGAGTAAACTAAGTCAGACAAAGAAAGACAAATACTGTGTAATACCACTTATACATGGAACATAAAAAGGCAGAACTTGCAGAAACAGAAGTAGAATGGTGGTTACCAGGGCCTGGATGCTGAGGGAAATGGGGAGATGTGAATCAAAGGATACAAACTTCCAGTTAGAAGATGACAAAGTTCTGGAAATCTAATGTATAGTACGAAGATTACGGTTAATAATACTGGGTGAGATACTTGAAAATTCCTAAGTGAACAGATCTTAAATGTTCTTACCACAAAAAAGTAACCTTAATTATGTGTCACGATGGAGTTGAAATCTAACTATGGTGGTAATCATTTTGTAATGTATAAGCGTATCAAATCAATGTTGTACATCTTACACAGTTTTATATGTCAATTGTATCTCAATAAACCTAGAAATATAGCTATGTATTTAAAATATCAGGAAATGTTCTTGAGAATTCTTCTATTCTGTGTTCAATGTCAGTGAATCTATTTGTTGTAGTTCTATCTCAGTTGTGTAGTTGACCCTTTATGTTTTGTGTGCATCTTCTGGGTTTTGAGGCAAATGGATATGTATATCCACATTTTTTAATTAGTAGAATTAAGATATCTTTAGCAGAATTAAGATATGTTAGGGTTAAAGAAATGGAATTAATTTTTTGTGCTTTGTATGAGTTATTTAAACTCTCCCATTCTCAACAGTTGGTGAGATAAGTTATCAGAATTCCTGTTTTGATAGAAAATCTAGGGTCAGGGAAGTTAAATAACTCACAGAGCTAGTCAATGGAAGAGATGCAGTTCAACTAGAGTTAATTTGGTTATTTATACATTAAATGAATTTCCCCTGCTTTGTTCATAAGTAAGCCAAAATAAATATTTAATTGATTTTTTTCTTTTCTACTGAAGGCTGTATTCGGTTGGTTAATTAGACTATTCTTCCTTTTTTTCTTTACAAAAAAATTTCTTGGAGACTTGGAACACAGGCTCTTGAACCTTCCTCTTTACCTCTGTCATTGGTGGAATAATGGCCCCCCAAAGATGTCCACATCCTAATCCTGGGAACCTGTAATAATGTTGTCTGCATGGTAAATGAGACTTTGCAGATGCGATAACTTTAAGGATCTTGAGATGGGGAGATCCTCCCAAATAATCTTGGTAGGCCCAATATAATCTCAAGGGTCCCTAAAAGAGGTTGGCAGAAGGATCAGAATGAGAGGATAGAAGCAGGGTGTGAGGGATGCACTTTGAAGATGGAGGAAGGGGCCATGAGCTAAGGAATGTAGATGGTCTATAGCAGCTGGAAAAGGCAAGGAAACAGATTCTCCCCTGGAGCCTCCAGAAGGAAGGCAGCCCTGCCAACACCTTGATTTCAGATTTCTGAGCTTCAGAACTGTAAGGAAATACGTTTGTGTTGTTTTACGTCACTAAGTTTGTGGTAACTTGTTATAGCAGCAATTGGAAACTAGTACACTGCCCTCTCCTCACTGCCTACAGTTCATGCACACTATGATCTTTTGTTCTTTGAGCTAGCCGGCTCCACACTTCACCCCAGGAAAATGTTACTTTAAGGTGTGTGATCAGCTCATTTTTCCCCTTTATTTTTCCACAGTGTCCTAGATCCTAAAAACAATGGTCTTGTTGTTTGGGGCTGGGACCGTGTACAGGGGACTTGGATGTTTTCTTGGAATTCCTGGCTTTGGGTTGAAGTTGGTGGATCAGGCCAAGTTGTGGGGGGTCCCAACACTGGCGGATACTTAGGGGAGATCTCTCTCCTCTTCTTCCCCTGCTCCAAGACACCACCCACACTGGCTGGCTGAATTGTATTTGAGTGTCTGTGCAAAATTCTGGAATGCATAACTGTTCCAGCCACAGAGGTGGTCAGACTTCCCAGATCCTCTCATCCCTGCCCCCATTCCATACTTTCTTTTGGTTCCTTCAGTCCTTCCTCCATTCATTCAAATGACACTAATTAGCCACCTCCCAGGGCCAGATGCTGTGGTAGGTACGGGGATGAATCACTGAACAGACACAGCCTCTGTCTCTGTGTGGCAGGGTGATGGAAAGGAAGAGTGAGGTCAGCGTGTGCTAGCAGAGATGTGTGGTCGCTGAGGACGGCAATCCACTCTGCTGGGAGCTGGTCGGCTGGTCTCGGGCACAGCCTCAGGGAGGATGGAACCTTGAGCCAGGTCTTGAGGAGGATCAATAGGGGTCAAGAAGCAGGCAGGGAAGGAGAGAAGTGCTGGAGGCAGAAAGTACAGCAGCTCTAGAGGCTGGTCATCGTGGACTGGCTTAGCCCAGCTCAGCCGTGCATGTAGTTTGGCGTGGCCACAAAGAAGAGTAAAAGGGAAGTGGAAAAGAAAAAAGCAGAGTGGGGGGCCCTGCCCCCTGGAGACTAATAAGGATGTCAAGGGCAGCATTTGTAACACTGAAGCCTGTTTTCCTGCACATTTGAATTGCACAACCATGACGCACTGGTTGGATGGTGGAGGACTCTGGGAGCATCTCATCATTAGATGATGTATATTTGTTGGCTGATTGAACTAATTTAAGTGTTGTGTGTGAGATTGTTTTAGGGCTGCTGTACAGTTAAAGAAGATGGGGAAGCATAATGGTTAGACTGTGGGCTTTGGCATCACATAAAGATGGGCTATGCCTTTCTAACTGGGTAATTTGGGGCCAGTTAAATAACCCCCGGAGCCTGAATTTTCTCCAGGGAGATTCAAAGGTCGGAGAGAAGATTAAATTAAATAATGCATGTAAAGTGCTCAGCCCACTACCTAGAACACAGTCAATGCTCATAAGTCGTGGCTGCTTATTGCCATGTCTCTTTATGCCAATTTAACAACGTGTCACTCTCTTTTCCTACCAGAGGAAGATAAGAGAAAGCTGTCAACGGCTTCAAGAAGGGATTTTAATATGAAGCTGTGAGGAGAATGAAAAAAGAGCCAAGAGGTACAAATCTCTATGTTATAAGAAGATTCAGGTTGAAAGCGGATGAGATTAACTGAACTGTTAGGAGATTCTTAACCAATTAGGGCAAAATGTCAAGATTCTAGAATGGCAGAGCTTTCTCTAGCTCCCGTCGGGGAAACCAAGAGCACAGGTACAGGAATTTGGAGGAGAGACGGAGTTAAGACATTTTCCGAAAGAATCCAAACAAAGGAAAGTGAGGAGAGAAGAGGAGGAAAGATTCTTTGTCAGCCCTTTGGCGTGACCATCATTTTGGGTCATGGGTGGAATCTGGAATCTTAAGTTCTTTGAGGGCAATGCCTGGTCTTGGGTGTCTGTACCCGCAGCGTGTCTGCCACATGGTGGAGAACCAATAAATGTAGAGTGGGTGCAGGACACATTACTAGGTATTTCTTCTTAACCAGCTTCTCTTCTAATTCAGCACAGGTAAGCTTGTCCCCAGTTTGAAACTCATCATTCAGATTCCTCAAATCACTCAGAAACTTTTGTTTTCGCTCATGTTCCTGCCATCACCTGGTGAGTAATGCCAAATCACCCGTGGCACATACTTGGAAGAGTTTTATAAACTGAATTAAGCATTGTCACTTGTGTCCCTTAGAACAGAGACTGATGATGAAAGGGTACCTAAAGTATTTCTTTAACGAAAGATAGATGATTCATATACTTCATTATTTTTGCAAGTCTTAGCTTTATACTTTGTGAAACCGCAAAAGTCTGGTTTTAGAGACGTGATTTTACTGCCTGTCATGGACAAAAATGTGACTGCCCAAATATGAGAGAACCGAATGGAGGACGTGAATGTCTGTTTGTACTCACTGGGTCTGGACGCTCGTTATCCGATCCTTTGTACCAACCATAACAAAGTTTTTCTTGAAATTGTGCTAGTCAGTTTCTTTTTTCCTGATTTAACAGAATTTTTCTTGCAAGCTAATCAGAAGACATTGACTTTTTAATATTTTTAACAAATAGGTTAAAAACTCACTGAAATACTTCCTCTGAAGGATTTTTTAAATCAGTTAAAAACATTGTCCATTTTTTCATATACAGATATGAGTTTTTACAGCTAACACCTCATTTTCAACACCAGTAATGCATAGCATGATTTACTCTTGAGAATCAGATCTGTCACGTTCTTACTCAAAGTTAAAATGTGAACTCTACCTTCATAGATTATGTTGATCTATTACTTTAAAAATATCTGCCAGCTAGCAAACCACTGACAGCCATACATCTCAGAAACTATGAATTTGCAAGCCTAGTCTTACGGTAAAAGTACTGAATGTCCCATCTGTAAGTTGGAAACTCTTTGAAGTATTTTACAAAAGAGAACCAGTAAACCTCTGTGTGATACAAACCATGTTCACAATTGCTATCCCTTCCGCTACAAGATATTCTAAAGAGTCTTACATATTTTGAAGTTTTTTTGTGTTTAGTACTATGCTGTGTTTTGAAAATTATCCCCATTAATGTCATCCACTAAAACTCTGTACCCCCCAGCAATGACCTTCCTAATGATAAGTTGCCTATAAAGGGAGCAGTAAATGAAAATCACCCTTGGGTCTATCTCTGTAAAGTTACCCTGGGCTTCCTTTTATATTCTGGTCAGATTGGTTGCCACATCAAGGGTTATTCTAATATCATTTTCTCGTAAAACATTGTTCTTATTACAGAAGTCATTTGGCATTAAAAATATCTTCTCCAGTCCATCTTTTTTTTAGAGGTTCCCAAAGAAAGTAGTCCTGGATATATTCCATTACTGAATAGAATTAGCCAATTCCATAGGCTGAGAACGTCAGAAACATCTGTACTTCAATCCAGCTGTGCAGTAAACCACCCACACTGTCTAATTTCTCCTAGTACTTGTTTCTTCAAACCTTCAGTGATGTTTTCAAGGCATCTTCCAGCAGTATTTGCTGACCAAGGAACCCATTTTAGTTTAGTCACCAATTTGTGTTCTGTGCATTATTCTCAAGCTGTTGTCACCATAACAGGAATAACAAATGTTTCCTTCATAGTAGCCTTTCCCCCATTTACTATTAAATAAGAAACTTACCATTAAATACAAAACTTAAACAAGCTCTTAAGGGGCTTCTAAACATTTATTATCAAATTTATTATGATTTTTGTGAAGCACTGGATTGAGTAGTAAATGGCTCTGAACATTTTTAAAAGTAGAAATGTACCTTCATATTCTGGATAGTAAGTTTTTAAATGTTTGCAAACCGTGTTGGCTTCATAGCAGCTTTAGTGATAACCCAAGCTGCAATATGCATTTACTTGAGTTGCACTGTTACTGGTAGATGATAGAAATTCATATTTCAAGAAGCTTTTGTTGTTGTTGTTCATGTCAGTTTTTTGTGTGTGTATATGTGATTTGTTGCCAGAACTGATAAGATTATCATTGTTTTGCCTCATGATGCGGCCAAGAAAGAGCTTGCATCAGAAGAAGGGTCGGCCCTGACATCTTTCTAATCGTTCATCACTGTTTTCATTACTAGTATTGTCTGTAACCTTCTCTACAGGTTCATTTAAAGCCTACTTGCCAGCTTTGGGGCTGTTCGCTTTGTTGAAACAAGATAGTAGAAACCATAAACCCATGTAGCTAAGCTCACATAATTTGCAATTTGTCATATCACCCTGAGCTCAAGAGGAGGAATGCATCCCCCAGTGGAGAACATTACATGAGTGAGAAACAAACTTTCATTGTATCAAACCACTAATATTTGGGGTGCCTGTTACAGCAGCCAGTGTTAGCTGAATGAATACACTTCCTTTGTTTGAGACATTTTGACAGATGTTGTAAGGGCCACAAAAAATAAACATCCCTGACTTCGAGACTGTAACTAAGACACGCATGCAAATAACTGTATTATTTTGAATTAGTCCAGAACACAGCCACCGTGAGAGAGACCCAAATTTAGCACAATGGGAGTTCAAGCAAAGAGAACAACCTTTCCAGTTAGTGTGGCCAGAAAATGTTCCACGGAGGAGATCACACTTGTGCTGGACTTCGGAAGAGAGTTAAGATTTCAGTCGGTAGAGCTAAGAAGAAGCCTTCTCTAAGAGGAGAGGTGTGAGCCTCCTGGTGGAACTGGGACTATCAATGTCAAGCTAAGGTGTTTGAACTTGATCCTGCAGACGATGAAGAGCCAAAGAGAAATTTTGAGTCAGGGAAGGAGCGGTCTTATTGATGTGTTAGGTAGATGATTCTGGTCACAGTGAAGAAGGTCTAGACAAAGCGCAGGAAAACCTGTGTTATGCGACAGATTAAGAAACAGCCCCAGCAGTGAGCATGGGGTCACCACTCTGATGCTCAGGCTCGGGGGGTCACAGACTTGCATGTGAATCCTGGCTCTCCCACTTGTCAACTCTACTGACGTTGAGTAAGTTACTTCATCAACTAAGTCTCAGTTTTCCCATTTCAAAAAAGGGTTAATAACAGAAGGAGCTTCATATGATGTATATGAAGGGTGAGATAATGCATATAAGGCATGCAGCTCAGCGCCCGGCAAGTAATCAACATTAACAGTCACAATTATTGTATTCCCAATGCGAGATATTAAGGACCCGAGCTGGGTTTGTTGCAGTGACGAGAAAGAAGGGCTGAATTCAAGATACAGGCAAGAAAGGCAGATAAATCCACAATGACTCAGAAATTTGGTTTCAGTTACATGAGAGAATGTTCTACCACTGAAAGGACTGATTGGTTTCATGCAGTAAAAAGAAAAAAAAATGCATTTGTAGATAAGCCAAGTTTGAGGTGTGAAGGGAAAACCAGAGACTTCTGTAGACAAAGATGAAGAAGGCAGTACTTTAAAAAGGAGGAAAAAAATTTAATGGAATAAATTGTTGGGGGAAGATTTCAAATGATAAAGGAGCAGAGGTGACTGATCGGTTAGGGTCTTATCTGTAGAGAGATGAACACATACACCCCTCTCCCTTCCTCTGAGATAAGAGAGAATGAGAAGGAAAAAGAGAATGAAAACTCTAGAAAAGCTATCATGTATGGAAAAGAAAAGTTGACGTTGCTGATGGTACGTGGCCTTGGCTTTTTCTGAAAATCCAGTGGTGTGTCACCTGCTTGGGGTGGAGGTGGGGACAGAGGTGGGAGCACAGGATGCAATCGCCACTTAACACCCCCCATTTCCAAATCCTGGTCACTGAAGACCCAGACATGGAAGACCCTGGGCTCAATGCTCTGCAGAGAGTTTTTTTTTTAAAGGACATTGTTTTCATGGAGATTGTTGAGTGACAAATTTCCCTGGTTCTGCCAGAGACTTACAAGTTTAGCTTGAGGCTGACATGAACAAACACACTCTCACCATCTTAGAAGAACTGAATTTTAAAGTTAAAGGTACAAATTGACTTCCTTTGCTCTAATGTTGGGCAGAATCAATGCCAAGGGCATGGCACATCAAAGTGTTTGCCAACTGGGGCCATGCTGTAATTGGCTCTCAACCATCCCAGGGGAGCCCCTGGGGGACTGGAAGCTGGTTAGTGCAGTTGGTACTAAAAAACGTGGAAGGCTGGCATGGACACCCATAGAGAAAGCCCCACCTTCCTACACCAGCACACCCTCAGGCCAGGGTCTTTATTGACTTCTCATCTTCCAGACTACCCAGATGCTCCCTTTAACCTGGTTTCATCTTTGGATAACGTGACTGAGGAGAGAAGGAAATGCTCAGTGGGATGGATACCCCTACAGATGGCCCTGCCTGGATGCTGGAGCCAAGTTTCAGCTGAAGTTGAGCTTGAGCAAGCCAACTTGGAAGCTCATAAGTTTGAAGATCTCCAGCCGGGAGAAGTACCCACCAGAAGGTACCGGTCACACGAGAACCTTGCTAATGAAGTGAAGCCTTGTTTATTTTTCCACAGTGGAGGTAATTGCATGTGACATTTCTCTGAATCATTTATTTATATTTTTCCTCCTTTTTTCAGCATAAGAAACTAAACAGATGGAGAAAACTCACTTAAAGGGTTTTCTTATTACTCCTGGCAGTCTTTGGCTCCAGGCAACTGCTTAGCCTCTTTCCTTGGCTAGAATTAATGCCTGGAAGTGTTTATACTGCCTTCAGATTCAGGGAGGGTGAGCAGGGACCACATTTCCCCCATTTGTTCCCTTCATCAAAGCCTTCTTCCCAGCTCCAATACAAAGATGTTTTATTGAGGCTCTGGACCCCACTCAGAAGCTTTTCTGTTTAATTTGGTTCTTCTTGTTGACATTAGGAGTGCATTTAAGCATGCCTCCATTCCCATATTCTAGCCGGAACGCGGAACTCCTTGTTAGAAGGTTGGACATGGATGAAAATGTCCATGACGGTGAACACAGCTGGGAGCATGGGCCACTGAGGGAAGGACTGATAGGAGGTGGAGTAGGTCCAAAGAGGGCGAGGTCCCTGCCCACTCCTCAGAGGACACACCAGAGGGTATGGCACATTGTACCAGCTGCTTTGTAGGTAGGAGCTCCAGAAGATGGGCCTAGGGGATAAGGGGCCTGTTGCTACTCCCTCAGAGGATCAGCTTCCTCAAATCTTAATACAGATTGAACCCCCAGAATCCATAACCCCTGAATATTTGTTCTCTGCTGTTCAGAGAAGAGTTTATAGCCAGAAAACAGAGTTAAGAAGGGTCACAAAAGAAGAGGAAAAGGGATATAAGTGAGGCAGGGAGACTGTGAAAGCACCAGATGTGGGCTGAAGTTTGGGTGGGACCTGGATCTATAATGGGGCACAAGTGGACACCCCTCACCCAGCTCCCCATCCCAAGACTTGTCTTCTATCTGCAAAACTGGGGCTCCCATTCCAGTTCCCCACCATCTTCTATCCCCACTGAGAAGGAAAGTAGTACCCCAGCAGCATATGATTCCCTGGGCCACCCTTTCGGTCACCTCTGATATTTGGCTAGAATTCCCTGATCACACCCCGTACCCCAGCCTGAGTGCAGTGCCCATCCTTCCGTGTTCCTGACTACTCAATACTTAATTTACACTGTACTGGAATGTACTTGCTCATGTGTCTCTCATGTGTCTCCCTCCCTCATTAGACTGTACACTCTTTGAAGTCAGGGACTGTCTCTTGCTGGTGGATTTTCCCAGGAATTAGCACAATGCCAACTCATAGTTCAATAACTGTTCAAAGGAATATGTGAATGAACAAACAAACATAAAATTTAAAAACTGAACTTTCTCACTTCCACTCATCCAATCTTAGTTTGAGATAATACCCAACAAACATGGATTGGATGCCAGCTGGGCATCAACCACTATGCTGAATACCATTCATTATAAGAAAGAAGAGGTGGGACTTCCAAGTCACATGTAGGCATAGGAAATGACAGGCCGGAGAGCAGTGGTTGCTGTGTTTCGTCCTGCCCTTTCTGATCTGGGATGCTGCATGCCTGGCTGGAAGATGGACATGGTCCCTTCAGCTTGGAGCACCCAATTGCCTCTCACTCCATTCTCATCTTTGTAGTTGCTCCTCTTGTGCTGTTTAAAGCCCTCTCTCCCCCCATGGTTCCCAGTGAGTCAGAACCATCAGAGAACTTTGTATGGTATTTTTGTCTCAATGACTGAGGGTGTCCTACTGATATTTATTTGGTAGAAGCCATGAATGGTTGCCATCCTGCAATGCATGGACACACCCCTGTAATAAAGAATTCTCTCTCATCCTCCCTGATTTTCAAGTGTTCCCCCAGAGCTTTGTGTAGCTAAAAACTCTGTTCTGTTTTAAATACAAACACAAAATATTTCTTGAAAGGTTTAAAATACACTGAAGTTTCCAGGAATGAGACTCCCATGTAAATCAAAGGAAGACTGTATTTAGTTTACCAAGAGTGAATCGCCATTTGGGACACCACGTCACCAACAGCAATGCCTATGGTATCTGAGTCTCAGCACAGCTCACCTGTGAAAGGCTGCTTTCATACCTCCTGCTTTCACAGAGAGGTTGCACTGAGCCCCAAGTATCCAGCATTATATGTTCTATCTTATTCCTACCTGAGCATTTACCTATGGAAGCACATACTATTTTTTTTATCAATTACTTCCTATTTATTTTTAAGTCAGACAATTATGTTGACCTTTTAAATATAATGCATTTAGGAAGATTGTATGATTCATTTCTGTTAAGGGTCGAATTGTGTCTCCATCCCTCCATCCAAATTTATATGTTAAAGTCCTAAGCTCCATACCTCAGAATGTGATCTTATTTGGAACTAGGGTCTTTAGAGAAATAACCAAGTTAATATTAGGTCATTAGGATGGACTCTAATCCAAAATGACTGATGTGCTTATTGAAAGGGGGAAATTTGGACATAGAGACACACACAGAGGAAAGACAATATAAAGAGACACAGGAAGAAGAGAGCCCTCCTCAAGCTAAGTTATGAAGCAAGAAACACATTTTTCTTTACAGCCTTCGGAAGAAACCAACCCTGCCAACACCTTGATTTTTGACTTCTAGCCTCCAGAACTGTGAGACAATGAATTTCTGGTTTTGAAGCCACCCAGTCTATGGTACTTTGTCATGGTGGCCCTAGAAAACTCATTTAATTTCATTCCAGAAGAGTACAGGGGGCGTGAGATTTGTTATAAAAAGAAGGCAATGGGTATGATTGGGTTGGGAATAACTACTTGGTTCAGACTCTCAAAGAGAGCTGCTAACTATGGCCCCAAACAGCAATAATACAAAAATTGAGTTTGGTTTGGCAAAGGAAACACCATAATGGGCAATTTCAGTGTCAGAAACAATCAAAGTATTAAATATCCAGCAAAAGAAAAGTCAGCCTCTAACTAAGGAGATTTCCTGTACTTGAGAGGAATTGACCACAAAGCAATTAAAGTTAAGAAAGAAAGAAAACCTTCTATTTCATACTTGGAGAAACTCTTGAAACTATTCTTGCTTTAGACAAATAGCCCCACTTACATTTGTATGGCTTTTCACAGTTTTTGAAGCACTTCGTGTACTTGATTCCATTTAATATTCCCAAGAGATAAACAGGGCAGGAAAAAAAAATCCTTATTTTTTAATGAGAAGTCTGTGACTGTTGGCGTGATTTTCCCAAGATCAGATAAACATTAGATTTGTTTATTGATAAAAATTATTTTGGTTTAAAAAATATTCACAAATTTGAGTGACTTAGACATAAAATAATTTGATGGTAACAATGCCCTCATTCAAAGAATCCATGAGCAACCGGCCGTGGGAAGACCAGAGCCACAGCTCCCCAGGGCCTTCCCCTGCAGGGGATTGAGAGTCTGGCCCATAAGGTCACCATGAAGATGACTCCAGAGCCAACCTCCAAGATTGAATCGCTGAACAAATTTCAAATACCAGATGAGAGGATCTAATTGGCTGGTTAGGTGCCTAGCCCTGTGGCAAACAATTGTGACTAGGTGGCGAGGGCATGTAGTATCAGCAATGGGGACCCAATCTTACAGATTAGGGGGGTAGTTTCCAAAGAGAGGGAAATCATAACATAGCTGACCAATTCCCAGGAATTTCCACCCTTTCGCTGCCCAACACTAACATGCATTGACCTCCCTGTGCATCCAGATATGCCCCCTGGGTAGCACCATGCAGAACATAGAGGCATAAGCACATTTACCCACTCCCAAGGAAAAACAGCCAAAAGTCACATCCAGCTAACCATTAGTAGGTGGGCTAGCAGCTTATCAAACTTGATTCCTTTTCTTCCCAGGACTCACAGATTCACTCTATTTCCCAGCCTCCCTTGGGGTTAGATGGGGCATGTGACCAAGTTCTGGCCAGTGGGATGTGAGCAGAAGTGTTGGGCATCACTTCCAGGTGTACTCCTCCTTGCTCTACTCTCTTCACTGACTAGATGCAGATGACACAGTGACCTGGACAGCTCTGTAAATTGAATGTGGAAAAACCACAACATGGAAGGAGCCTAGTCCCATGTCATTTCTTGGAGGAGAGGTACCAGCAGATCAGGAACACACTGAAGATTTTAAGAGAGCAAGAAAGAAACTTCTGTGATGTTTAAGCCCTAATATATTCTTGATTTTGGTTTTACAGCAGCTAGAGTTGTTGTAATCAATGCAGAGGCTGATGCTGAAGCACACTGTTCAGCGGTCCCAAACTCCACTGCATGTTCACCCCTCCCATTCATTCTATCACAGTCCTTTCTCCCAGTTTCACACTCTGTGGACTCCACCACCACCAACATACAGCATATAAAGGAGTGGGGAGAAGGAAAGAAGAAGCAATATTAGATATGAATCAGGAGACTGAGTTGCACACCTGACTCAGTAATGCTGCATCTTCTGCTCTCAGTGATTCCCTTTTTCATATGAACCAAAGGACTGGGCTACTGGCAGCCATGTTTGTGCTGCATGAGCTTGCCCCCTCAGGACTGACTGGGGCAAAGGCTTGCCCCTCATCTAAATGCGCCAATCAGCTTCTCTCTTCTGGGAATTTGGAATTTGAATGAAAGTAACAGAGACCAGAGGATGAGAACTAACCACATGAATAGCCAAGTTCTAGAGGAAAGAGCTATCAACTCCTGGGGTGGACAGACATCATAGAGCAGCCCAGTTCCTATCTTAACTTGGGTTGACTTTTCAGCTTTTCTCTGAATTACGTGATATGCCAAGCTTCCAATAAGTCCCCTTTAGGATTAAACTTCAAAACACATTGCAGCCAAAAGAACTCTATCTAATGAAGAAGGGAGTTCCAGAAGAAGGGGTTTGCTGATCTCCTTGGTTCCCAAAGGAGGAGCTCTGAATATTTATTGAGCAGCTACTATGTGCCAGGCATACTCTGCTAGATACTGGGGATTCAATGACAAACTCAATCTCTGCCCTCTTGAGGCTCACAGTCTGGAGGGGAGCAGGGCATTAGTCAGGTACTTTCATTCATGAGCAGGTAATTACAAACTGAGATAAGGACTCTGAAGGAAAGCTTCGGGTCTGTGAACGAGCTTAGCAAAGGATCGAACCTTAGACTTGTGGATTTGAAGAGATAATATTTGGGCTGAACCCTGAACACTGAGTAAGTGTTAACTCATGGAAGAAAGCAATTCTCAGAAAAATATTTATAGAACCCTGTGATGGGGGTACACAGGGAGTATCATAGGAGCCCCCCCCCAAAAGTATTTTAATGTCTTTGAAGAAAGTGAAAAAGCTTCTTATAGTCGGTGACATCTAAGTTGAGTACTAATGGATAAACAGAAGTTTGCAAAGAAGAAAAAGGTGGGAGGGTGTTCCAAGCAGAGGGAACAAAACACTTGCAGAGGCATGAACGTATCAGAAAGTAAGAACAAATAGCTCTGCATGGCTGTGGCATTTAGGATCGGGATGTTTGTGAGGAAAAAGGTCAGTGAGGAAGCTAAAGGGCCACATCATAGAGGACCTCATCTAGGTCATGCTGAGGGGGATGGACCTTACTCCATGGGCGGTGGGGAGTCAAAGGAAGATCACAGGGAAGGATTCCAATAAGATTTTTGCTTCAGAAATTTCATTCTAGGTTTTATGAAGAACAAATTTGACTTTATTAACAGATGACTAGATAAAGAAGTTGTGGTATATAAATAACAGTGGAATACTACTCAGCCATAAAAATGAATAAAATAATGCCATTTGCAGCAACATAGACCTGGAGATCATCATCCTAACTGAAGTAGGACAGAAAGAGAAAGAAAAATATGATTATCACTTACATGTGGAATCTAAAAAATAAGACACAAATGAATTTATTTACAAAGCAGAAACAGACTCACAGACATAGAAAACACACTTACAGTTACCAGGGGAGGAAGAGGTTGGGAAGGGATAAACTGAGAATTCAAGATTTGCAGATACTAACTATTACATATAGAATAGATAAGCAACAAGGTCCTACTGTACAGCCAGGAAACTACATTCAGTAACTTGTAGTAACCTATAGTGCAAAAGAATATGAAAAGGAATATATGTATGTACATGTGTGACCAAACATTATGCTGCACACCAGAAACTGACACAACATTGTAAACTGACTATACCTCAACTTAAAAAAAAAAAAAGAGCAGATTGGACCTGGGAGAGAGTGGAAGCTGAGAGAATTCAGAGCCGTGGAGCACCCCTGTGTTAATAGTTATCATGTACTGCAGGCCTGAGGTCTACCGTCGCCTGAGCATTTGTGGGAGAAGAATAATTAGAAGTGTCTTTCCAAAGCCCTCCCCTCCCACCTGGCTCATTGCCGCCATCTTGGTTGGCCCCAGTTGTTGCCTCTGGTGTGACTTGTGCCATAGCAACAACTGGCCTCTCTTCCTGCAGCCTTCACGGTGCCAGCTGGCTAAGCTCCCACGACACAGCTGATCACACCCCTGTGGCTCAGAGAGCGTCTCACTGCCTGCAGGGTCAAGCCATAGTCCTCCCTGCACCGTCTCCAGCTTCCTCCCTCTTTACTCATGAATTCTGTCTGCTCGGCTTTTTACATACATTATCTTTAATTCCCACCCCACCCCAAGGTGAACGTTAGCTGTCCTTATTTTGCAACCTCAGAGAGGTCACAGGCCAAAGGTCACAAGCTAATAAATTGTGGAATCTCATTTTGAATCCAGAACTGACTGACTCCAAAGCCCGTACCCTCTCATTCAGGCATGTTAACTCTAAACCACGTGACCTGGTACGTCTGTCTCTAGTCTCCAAACTGTTCGCACCCAAGTGCAGCCCCATAAGAACTGAGCCAAAGTATTATTCACATAAAATGGGAAAAAAATGCCAATGCTATACTTTTCCCAAACTGCAGCAAATAATCAAATGCTCTTTATTTTACATATGTGCCCTCTATAGTTTAAAAAAAATTTTTTTGGCTTCTTCTACCACAGTACAGGTTAGAATTGTGTAGAAAACCAACTTTATACTAATTTTATGGCTATTTCAATTGACTTTTCCTCTTAAATGAGTTTGAAATCCACTGAGCTAAATTGCACTGTTATTAGGGAAAGTGGGAAGTAAGGCTTGAAGTCTTGTTTGGGGTTGGTACGTGGAAGGCTCTGGAAGCCTGGCCCAGTACTGGGACTCTAAGCGAGGGGGAGCCAGAGGTGGCTTTGAGCTGAGGAGAGGCCAGGCTGAATCTATGCCATGAGAAGATGTCTCTGAGCACAGGGGCCAAAGCTGTAAGAGCAGAACTTCTCAATGCATGGTCCCCTGCCCACTGGATCAGAATCCCCCAGGAGCATGTTAAAATGCAGATTCTCAGGCCCCGCCCACAATTAGAATCCTTTTGGAATGGGATCCAAGAATCTACATCTTGACAACCTCCAAGATGTTAATGGGCACTGAATTTGAGAATCAGCAGATTAGGAGGAGAGACTGGAGATGTGGAAACCAGTTGGGTGGCCTCAGAGATTCTCCAGAAGGGAGGCAACAAAGGAGAGAGCTGGAGGGGAGGAGAGGAAACTCAGGGGCTGGGGGAGAGGGTGAGAGAGGATGTGGAATGGAACAAGGAAGCAAAGGGGAGAGGGAAGTCAGCCCTGGGTTTCTGACCTGAGTGGCCGGGAGGATGGTGGGGTCCTCAGCAGAAACGAGGAGGGCAGGGGGAAAAGCAGTTTGGAGGAAGATAATTTATGCGTGTGTTTGGTCACTTTGAAATGGAGATACTGGCAGAGCATCCTAGCCAGAGTGTGGAACAGGATGCCGTCAGCAGCTCTCTAAGTGGCACTGAAAACCTACTGCCAACTTGTACGTTTGGAAACCTCAGGACACTGATGCGGCTCAGGCCAGGGGATAGGTCATCGGGGAGTTTACTAGCTCTCTCCACTCATGGCCATGGAGCGCACCTCCTGCCCACCGGCCATGGGCAGACACAGGGGTCCATCACCAAAGATGGGGAGAGCTGGGGAGAGGAGGACGAGCGGGCTCCTGCAGGTCCAGCCTTGCTCTGAGAGATCCAGCTGCAGACTCCTGTCCTGCCAGGGCCATCTCATGACGGCGCCTCCCAAACGCATGCCATTACCATCACTCTGGTGCCCTGGTCGGGATCTGCACACGTGTCCTTGTCAGGAATCACTCATCGGTGGGAACTCAAAGGCAGCTTCAAAATCCGTACAGCTGTCTTAACCCGGCCAATTAAGTCTGACTGGAAAGTCAGTTGGGGCCAGAACCTGGGACTCATTTCAAGGACACCTTTCAAGACCAAAAGAGGGCCTTTTAGAATTGACAGTTTCTGTAGATCCCAGTCACGCGAGGCCATCCATCTGCACGTTAACACGTGAGGGTCTCAGGAAGGAGGGCCCTTGTCTGGAACTCAGACCATCAGGTTTTTGAAAACGCACACATTTTCTTGTTTAGCTTCCAGTCTGCTGAGGGGGTCATCTGGGGAATATTACTGTCGGAAATACATCTAGAGGTTTTCAATTAAAATAAATTGCCTCAATCTTTGCAAATTATGCAAGAAACTGTCAGTGTCATACTAGGGCCACAAACTGTTCACTCTCAGGCGAGCTCCAGGCTGAACTCCGTCGGAGGCCACAGACAGACAAGAAGGAAATCTCAGCAGACTCACAGCCTCTCCTCTCGTCCGCCCCTCCCGCCCCACCCCGGGCCTCAGGAATGAGCCACGGCGCCCAATTCTCGGCCCCAGAAAGCTCTCAGCGGAAGCCTGGGAAAAGGCACCCTGGTGGTCGGCCCCCAGGGACTGTCTGCCGCGGGGGACTCCTGGAGCTGCACAGGGCTCCGTGGCCTCCCAGACACCCTTCCTCCGCCGTCAGCCAAGTCCAAGTCATTCAGGGACAGTAAGTGGCACAGTGCTCCCAGCAGCTGCCACGCCCAAGCCTGCCCTGGTCGCTGGTCTTTGTCCCCAGGCAGGGACCCCTGGACGCGGGGAGGAGCAAGGCTGCAGCGACCTTCCCTCCCGCACTAGAGCCTACACTCCTGGGTCGGATGCTCCTTTCTAGAATCCCCCTCCCAGTGCCACGGCCCCCAAGAGGCCAGGAGGAGAGCGGAGCTCCGGGGAAGGCACTCGTGTGGCTTCCAGACCTTTCAGGATATGGTTGTTTAAGACAGTTTGGGACTACTCATGTTGGCACACATGTATGTCACTGTCTTCGTCTGCTACAGCTACCATAACCCAGCACTGCAAACCTGGGGGGCTTCGCCAACAGAAATTGATCTCAGGGTTCTGGAGGCTAGAAGTCCAAGATCAAGGTGTCAACAGGCTTGGTTTCCTCTGAGTCCTCCTTCCTTGGCTTGTAGGTGGCTGTCTTCTGGTGTCTTCACATGGCCTTCCCTCTGTGTGTGTCTACGTTTTAGTCTCTTTGTATAAAGACACCAGTCAGATTGGACTAAGGTTCACCCACGTGACCTCATTACCTTAATTCTCTCTTTCCGGACCTGATCTGCAATACAGTCCCATTCTGAGGTACTGATGTTTAGGAATTCAACATACGATTCTTGGAGGGGACACAATTCAGTCTGTAACAGTCACAGAGCACAGCCACTCAGGTCTGACCCCTCATCTTCCTTGCCTCTTAGCCCAACTCCACACCATCATCAGATTCTTTGCAAGCTACAGTGAGTTGCAGAGGAAGGAAAGTCCAACGAAGTCACTTGCTTCTGGGTCACAGTTCTGGTAGCAAGGTCATTGGAGGAAGAGTTTGAAATGAGTAACTGTGGGTCCTTGTCCTCATCCATTGAGACATCCATCTCCCTTGGTCCTGGGAAGTCACAAGTGTCTTTAACTGAGTGCAGACCTGCTACTCTGGCTTGTAGGCATGGCCGTCCAGCCTTCAGAGAAGATTCTTTTGCAAAGGAGCTGCAGGCTCCAGGCAACAGACATCACCTTGGTGCCAGGGCTGCTCTCGTTACTACTGGAAACCCAAGCACTAGGTCCACGCCAGCCCTGTGATCTCACCGGAGAGAGGCGGCCCCACGGAGGCCCCCCTGCAGATGGGCCAAGCCGCCAGCCAGAGCCTATGGGAGACTCCAGGCAGCTGTCTGGAGAACGGTTTTGATCCTCACAATAGATGAGCTGCAACACGTCAGGAAATCTACTCTAGAAGGGAAAAAAGACACCGACATTTACCCACACTGAAGCACTGCTGTTTGGGAGCGAGTACCGCAAGACAGAGCCATGTGTGGTGCAGTCAGAGGAGGGGGAGGCCTGGATGAGGAAAGCGGGATGAGGGGGGCGGGGTGGCGCCGGAGCTGATGCCAGAAGGGAGAAGTCTACCAGGCTGAGAGCAGGCAGGAGGGAGGCCCCAGAAGAGGGGCATAGCCTGAACAAGGACCAGATTCACGTAGGAGCCAGCTGTGCTCAGGGCTGAGAGAGGGAGGCAGAGCCCTGTTCTGACCAGAGCAGAGGCCAATCTCCAAACAGATCTGAGGATGCTGCGTGAACAGTGTAATTTCCAGGAAGAGCAGGGAGCTGACAGCAGTGCCTGTGGCCGAAAAGGGCCTGCAGACAGCAGGAGAGGCCAGCCTGTTCTCAGACTCAGCACCTCTTCGGCATCTAAACCAAAGCTCTGCTCCACTTTTTTGGCAGGCCCGGAACTTGCTCTCCGCTGTCAGCATTATTGCTTTCCAGGAATCTCCTGTTTTTCAAGTATTTTTGCCAAGATGTGATGTTTTGCAAGCCCCGCAGCCCATCTCCCTCCTCCCCTGTCAAACTGATGAAACCATGCATCTTCCAGCCCCAAGCAGTCGCGCCCCACCCTGCCCTCGCTCCCCAGCTCACCCCAGGATCTGGCTGAGACCCAGGAGTCCCAGAGGCAGAAGACAGGCTCGTCTGTCTCAACTAGGGCTGGCGACACGGAGGGGCTGCAGTGTCTTCCCAGTAAAGACAACTGCCTGCTGGCAGATACTCCCAAGGAGCATAAATATCTCCTAGGCGGCCCCCAACTTTTGGCAAGAGACAGGGGAGGATTTGTTTCTGGGTATATTTTGACATGAATTAAGGGCAAGGGGCCCTTTCTAAAATATTTGCTTGAAGCCTGGGTTTTAAAATTATTCCACTGCTCAGTGACTCCTGCCCCACATAAATTAATCAATACAGTAAAATATTAATTCAGATTCCCATTTATTACACCAAGGAAAACGTAAGTTTCCTACGGAGAGAGTGTTCCAGGCTTGTCGATTACTGTACCTGGAAATCATTTTAACCCAGTCCTGCAAATAAAACACTGAATTTCACCAGCCTGCTACTACACTTCCCGGGCAAAACCATCTTCAGGCTGGAGAATACGTTATTAACATTTATCGGACTGCGGGGCAGGCATTGTTTTGAAAGTTTCATATGTGTAAATGTATATAATCCAAAAGAGAACGATTTTACCAGGAAAAAAATGAAAATCCTACATTAGAACCACCTGCGACTGGTTATGCTTAGCATCCGTGGTGACACCCCACGCTAGGGCGGCTCCACCTCCAACCTTGGAGTGACAACAAACTGTATCTTTAATCCCAGGCCTCAAGACAATCCAGATGGTTCTAGCCCATCGTTCCCTGGAGACCTGCCAGTTTTCAACTAACTCAAGGCTTCGTTTTTCCTCACCTAAGATCATTCTCAGCTGCTGGCGGAGCCCGTGGTGAGCTGCCATCCCAAGAAATGAACCTGGACCTTTCTGGAAGCCTAGGCAAGGCCTGGGAGGGTAAGAAGGAGGGTCGGCAGGCTGTTTCATTCCCTGGTTTAGCCAGCCCTGGGGTTATGGCCTCCCCAGCACCAAGCAAGCAGCTTTGGGGGCGATAGAAAAGTAACTCAGTCAAAAACAAACAAACAAAAACAAAACAAAACAAAAACCTCTTTAGGAATTTAGAGAGCAAATGGCCATCCCAAGCCCTAAATAATATTAGCTTGCTCTTCTGAAGGGCTGCTCTGTCCCCCGTCCCTGGCTGCGGGGCTGGGGGTGACACAGGAGATCACAAACCTACACCATGTCAGAGACGGAAAGGAATTTCAGACGTTATGTAAGTCTGTGGTTTTAAAACTTTTAAATTGTTTTTACTGTGGAAACCTCCTTCGAGCACAGTCTTTCACGGAAATCCAGTACATCAAGCAGGGAAGAAGAAGGTCCTGCATGGTCTCGCATTACAACTCAGAGGCTCAAAGAAACGATTCTCTGTTTTCTCTCTCACTTCATCTGATAGTCCTCATGAGCCCGCACCCTGCAGGGCAGGGGGACCAACTAAGAGCGGCCAATTAACAATCGTTAAGGCTTTTCCAATTTAAACGGTCTCCTTTCCATGTAAACGCTCAGTCAGTTTATTCAAAGTTCAGTTCCCTATAGGACTGGTCTTAACAGTCTTTATAGAACAGCTCAGATTTCCTCCCCTGTTGCTCCTCTATTTTCCAATATGGCAGCTAAGTGTTTAGAGGAAAGGTGGGGTTTTCATGATTCTGAAGAGCCTTGGAAAGGCATCTCTGAGCCTCTCTACTGGAAAGCTCCCCCAACCAGCTATCTCCCCCAGCTTCTGCCTGTCCCTTCAAGGACATCCAGGCACTTCTGCTGGTCCATTGCGCACAGCCAAAGAAGACAGCTGGGGAGGGCCGATCGCCACTTCTGCCTCTGCCCCACTGAGCTGATGTCTTCCCCCGGCTAGAGCAGGGCCAGCTTGTGAGGCGTGTCCTCCCAGAGCCCCAGACTGGGTTTCACCCATTTTCCCAATAGTCCCCTGACCACCACTGCCTGGGGTTTTGACTGGGAAAGGCCATGTTAGGACTAGGGTTTGCTCTCTTGCCTCCCCTGCTACAGTCAGCCTTCTACCCGTCCCTCCATGGCATTTCGAACAGGCCAAGAGCAGGATTTCTCCCAAAGATCTAAGCCTGTCTTTGATACAACAGGGAAACATGCCACTAGCCTTGGGGTTTGGGGCTGCCCAGGCCTCTCTGGATGTTTCTGGAAGACCCATGGGATAAAGGTATATGAGCACTATCCCTGATGCCTGACAGTCTTTTTCCTTCCAGATTCTTCTCCCCACCCAAAGTGCCAGGTGCAGGTAGGGTGGGTTCAAGCTCTTCCTCTGTATATTATATCTTTCCCCTACCCTGCAACAGGAAGCCTCAGAGTCTAGCTATTACTGGCTGAAGTCTCTCTCTTCTGTAATTACGGAAAATTTTCAGGATGCAAGTCCTCCAGGCTGGGTTCTTGATATGTTAAGGAATTTTGAAATTCCTCCGTCTCTCTCCAAAGTCTGGTTTTCAAGACAATTGTCTTGCTGCAAAATCCTATTTGGATGTCAGAAACTTGTTTCTCTTTGGCTCCTGACATAACAGTTCTGATTCTTTCCCAACTTCCCCCCGAGAGGGAGCGGATGGCTTAACTGTGGAGGAAGAACTTGGGGGAGGCTCTGCCCATGAAAATGCGAGGAACATTAGCAGTTTGCAAAAACAAAACACAAACAAAAACCAAGGGAAAAACCAATCTCCATCTCATAAACCTATTACTGAGGCTCGATCAAATGTTTGGCCTTAGTCTGAATCATTCCTATTCTCAGAAGAGTAACACGGATACCTCAGTGGATGAGACTGGGCCCCCCAGGGACCCAGAGTCTGGTCGGCAATATGTCCTGCCTTCCCATCTCTTCAAACTGTCACTTGAGGGACCACAACAGTCACATGACCCCACAACACCTGCACTTCTGACTGCAGGAACTCGAGGGACAAGTTGTTGCCTTCTCAGTGTCAGAAGGAGACAGAGATGGACAGATGGAGCTGGACTCGAGTTTTACAAAGTTCCCAACTTATGTGTGATCTCTTTTGCCAAGTGATGGGAAGCTTTCTAGACCCACTGCCACAACTCAGACACTCTGTTAAGGAGAGGAGACAACTGGATAGATTCCTTAGTGCCCTCTGTATGAAGGATGCAGTCAGAAAAAGTCAGGGAAAAGCCAAGGGAAACAGAGCCAAATGCATGCACAAGGATCACTCTCAGCCACCAACTTCTCCAGGAGCTGCTTTAAAGGGACAGAGCTATTGTTATTTTTGAGAATGGCCTGCATTCCTCTGGCAACTTAATTTTCAAAAGACTGGCACATCCACGATCTCCTTTCATCCCCTCAAAGCCCAGTGAAGTGGGGGCAATGAGCACAGCCATTGCCTTTGATCAGTGTGTCAGCCTCTAGGCACAAAGCGGTTGTCTGAGACACTCAGGGTGATCTGCTCCAGATAAAGCCCCGTGCCACCTGGGGCACATTCTTTCCCTTGGTCCCAAAGGGAAGTGGGGCAGAAATCTTCATAAAGAGGCGGAGAGTTGAGCGGTGTGGCTGGACAGTTTCGAGAGAGACACTGGGTGCTACAGATTCCTGCCAGACTTAACAGAAATCCTGATTCTCAACCTGGATCCGCCACTGAGTGACCATGTGACTTTGAGTATGTCACTGAATGTCTCTCAGCCTCTGTTTCTCTGCCCATGAAATAGGAATAACAGTGTCACTGGCAAAACCCATTAACAATTCCCAGGAAATGAAAATAGAATCTGGGTAATAAAATCAAGTCTAACCTTTTTGTTCAACCTTTGTGCTTAGTCTGGTTTCCCTTGCTCATAGGGCACCACGTGCAGAAGCCTACCACTTCTGGCCAGAGCTCCTGGTGTGAAACAGCTGCGCTGACACCTCAGCTGAGCACAGAAGTGCTGCACACGACACTGTGATTCAAGATGGCAGCAGCATGCCGTGTGCAGAGATGCTGCGCCTGGCACTGTGATCTGGGGGGTGCCCAGCACGCCTGCGCCTGACCCTCAAGAACTCCACCCCTTCCCTAATCCCCACAAAACAGCCCCGCCCACAGCCTGTTGGGGAGGGCATGCGCTCTAGCGCTCAAGCCGGCACCTCTCCACTCTTTGATCAAAGAATAAAGCTTTCCTTTGCTTCTGAACGGAACTCAGTCTTGTTCTTTTGGCTTGAATGACACCAGGCAGGAGGACCCTTTTAGGGGACTGACTTGAAAGGGATGGTAACTATAGTAACAATAATAATATCTGCTTTATTTACCTCACAGGACGGTGGAAAGCATTAAGAATTGGCTATATCTATGTAGATGTATCTATGAGTGTGTCTTTATGGAGGGGTATTTTATGATGCAACCAGCCTTTGGAGATGGTGCTGTGATTACTCTACAGAACTGGAATAGGACCACGCTCTTGCTTTTTCTAATCTCATTTTGGATGTCAACCCTGGAGTCTCTGTTTCCTTATCTTCGGAGAAGGGGAAGATTGTGTGCAATCAGGAATATATAGATTTGTCATTTTATTCTTGCTCACAGATAACTGGAGGAAGGGACATGGTGCAAATATGG
Source organism: Vicugna pacos (assembly GCF_048564905.1). Classification (NCBI taxonomy): domain Eukaryota; kingdom Metazoa; phylum Chordata; class Mammalia; order Artiodactyla; family Camelidae; genus Vicugna; species Vicugna pacos. Next base: position 115,090,719 of record NC_132987.1, on the reverse strand, counting down.
TAAAGGGTGAGGACTGTTAGGGTTCTTGGTCTGTACGTTAGAAGAACACTTCTTAAAGCACTTTCACATCCTTTTCTCTCTGGGTTTTCACAACACCCAGGTAAGTAGGTAAGCAGGACAAATAATATCACCTGGGTACAGAGACTGGAGAACGGAGCTGACAAGTGGTGTGACCATAGCCACACGGTATTGAACTCAAGTCTCGTAAGTATCCCATGTTCTCTCCCCTACCCCCTCGTGCTACATCAGGGACTGAAACCTTCAGCACTTGAACTGAAAGATTGGAGCAACTTGAACAAAGGCATTTGTCCCCCTGAAATTCAGCAATAGTTGCCATCGATGTTCCTTGAACATCTCATACTTCCAGATTGTTGTATCAATGTACAGATCTAGGTTGAGCCCTGTTAGGGGCTCCGCTTTTTGCTGGGACTCCATAAGGATGTTGAAGTGAAGTGGTTGATGATGTCCCAGATGTGCGAAACTTCTAGTGGAGATGAGGCAAATTCATGAAACAGCAAAGAATGGTTCAGACCAGAAGTGAAACTGGCATGGTGCAGGGCACAGACTAGGCGCTAAAGGAGCGTGATGAAATGACCAATGACTGAGTCAAAGGGTTAAAACTTAATGAATGAAAGATGTAATCTTAAGTGCTAGGTTGTGTGGTTCAGGAAATAAAGATGTAGGGTTTGGATGGAAAATAAATTAAAGAAAGTGAGTATCATTAGGCAAAGTGTCATGGAGAAGGAGAAATTTAACTGGATCTTCATAGATCAGTAAAGATTTTGTTATTTCGGGAAGAAGTGAAGACATGCTAGATAAGAAGGGATAAGAACAAAGTCCCAAACAGAGGAATATGCAAGGTATATGCAAGGAATATACAAGGTACAGACTGTATGCTGGTCAATGTTCAACATCCCTCTCTGGGGAAAAAACCAAACCAACTCTTATTTGGAGCATTTACCCATTTCCGTGGTATAACTACTCCAAACGTGGTTGATTTCAAAGTAGCAGCATGGCATTACTGAATGTGGAGTTGGGAAGGGCTCTGCATTAGTTCACCATCACATAGTGTTTCCACCATACAACAGACAAAAGTAGTCTCAAGAGCACAGATAACAGTGGAATAATTAGGAAATTATGAGTTTAAAGTGTTTATTCACTTTTTGACATAATTTGCTTAAGTTTATACAATTACTTTTCAGTAATGGTCGTGTTAAGCAACTGGCTCAAAAACTTCCTGAAAATTTAGCATCAGCTCTCGTGAGCCAGGACAAAACCGTGTCAGCACACTATTGCCTGTACGTAAAGCAAAGAACCCTGTCCCATGGAAATGGTTCATGTTGGAAGTTGGAGGGAAAGAGAATTCACTTCTTGGATCCAGGTTAAAACGACGAAAGGAAAGACATGGACCTGGTCCAGACTGAATGGAGTAGGACACAGGGAGGCACTGAGGGTCCTCAAGCAAGGAAGCAACTGCCCCGATGTCTGAGGATGTCTGAGGGGGATGGACAGTACAGAGAGACGTGGTGAAGAGACAGGAGTGGGAGGTGGGGGCTCAGCTCAAAGGCTGTGGGGGAAGGGGAGCTGGAAGTAAGCATGGCAAACAGAACCAAGATGGGGAGACTAATGTGGGAGACATTTTAAGTAAATTCAAGCATAACTTGGTGCCCAGATTTGGGGATAAGGAGGCTGGACAGGCAAAGTCGCATGAGGTAGGTCTGGGTGACCCAGAGGGGAGTTAAAGCTCGGAGAACTAGCTGAGCTGAGCACACTGGGAAGGAAGGTGAGTTCTTGAATCTGCCAGATAGGAGGCAACGGCCAGGAAGGCAAAGCAATGGAAACATCCTGTGGACAACTGTGAGGAGATGTGGGACTGGAGCCTGAGGGAGAGGGATGTGCTAGAAAATGCTGATTTAAGAGTCTCAGTTCAGAGGTAGCAGAAGCAGCTCAGGAAGGATGAGCCCTCTGGAGGAATACATGCCAAAATGAAGGCCTGAGTGTTGCCACCTGCTGGCACTAGGGTGGTGGAGGATGGAAGAACAGCTATAGAAGATTCCAGATAAAAAGTCCGAGGAAAGCAGGAGAACCAGAGAAAGAGGTCAGAGATACCAAGATGGGGCAGTTTCCAGAAGGGAAGGATGTATCAAATGCAGTCTTAGCTTATTACCTTAGCTTACTTGACAGCCCTTAGACTCAGTAAAATAAGCTTTCAGAAAGGAAGAGAAACAGTAATGGAATTTAATTCTATCTCATGGAGAGAAATAAATTCCTCTATTTCAGGCAGAAGCTCTTGTCGTGGCTGGGGTCATCTGGAACCGGCCTCAGTAGTGCAGCCCACTTTGCCTTTGTGGACACGGGCCATTTGTTTCAAAGATGGAGGTTCCCGGACAGGCAGTAGAAGTGTGTGCCAGGAAGTCTCAGCGTGCTAAACAAGCTCTAAAAATAACGGAGGAGGGGAAAAGCAGAGGTGGAGGGATAAATTGGGAGTTCAGGATTTGTAGATACTAACTACTATACAGAAAATAAACAGCAGCGTCCTACTATATAGCACAGGGAACTATATTCAGTATCTTGAATCACTATGCTCTACACCAGAAATTAACACAACAATGCAAACTGACTATGCTTTAATAGAAGATGATAATCAAAATCAAATAAAAATAATGGATAACTTCTCAGTGTTGACAGAGCTGAGATTACAGAAGTTAAAACTTGAATAAGCAGCTAGAGAGATGAACCCAACATGGGCAGCCTTCTCTAAGGGAGATGAAGTTGCAGTTTGTGCAAAGGAATGCGCTGTATATGTGCACTCTTTGTTATGGATGCCAGCGGTATCGACGTTCAGCCTTTAGGGACCGCTGTATAAATACTGAGCATTCTTAAAAATGCAAAAGCCGATTCAATAGCATTTTCATTGCTCTTATTTTGGGTTATGGCTACTGGGAGAGAAAACAGATCTCAAGCCAAGTAGAGAGAAAGACAATCTCCCACATATTGTGTTTCATTTAACAGCAATAACAAAAACAAAGATTACAGGTTTATTTCCAAAACTTAGCAATTCTGGTGATTCTTTTTGCTTCACAAAGAGCTGAAATTAATAGCAAGAATATTTACAGTCTCTTTTTGTTTTCCAATGCATTTCATGATTTTCCCTTTGGTGTCGTCTTATTTGTTCTCTCTTTTTGTCTCTAACCCTCTAAAAGGGCAACTCATGTCCCTACATCATTTTTTTTTTCATTTTTTTACCTGAATGATACAATCTTTCTTAGTTTCTTAATTCTTTGTGATGCATATTAAAATCTCCCCCCTAATACCGCACCAGGCTTTAATTAGGGGAAGATTATTTCCTGAGTCCGTCCCCTTAGCTATATGGGCTTGTACTGCACTCAGAACAACAGGAGGAGTGACTAAAAATGACAAAATTGGTTGTTGGCAAGGCTTCGGGGAAGCAGGCACACTAAACTTCGCTGGTGGCACCATAAACTGAAAAACAAATAGTCTTAAAGAGCAATTTTGCAATATGTGACACGTCGTAAAAACGATTCTCCTCTCTGACCTGGTAAAGCCTCTTGGGGAAAAATGTCCCCAGGAATAATTCCAAGGAAACAAACATATTTGTAAAAAGATGTTTCTGGTCCTTCCGTATATTAAAATGAATCATTGGAAACAGCCCAAGTCCCCAGCTATGAGGAAATGGTTTAGGCAGACTGTGCTCTATTAATATAATGGAATATTAAATGGCCACTAGGAAGGACAATTATAGAGATGATTGTGAAATCTGGGAAGTATCATGCAAAAGCAATCTAAGTGGAAAAAGTAGAAAATGGATCCGTGCCCAAGAGTAAAATGCAAACCGTATGATATAAATAACTAGAGATACAGAAGCTCAGTTCTTGGGGTTCCTTAGATTTTATGTCACCTCGAGCCTGTTTGATCTCATCGTTTACTAAATTCTACAGCTCTTAACTGGGAGGTGGCATACTCCCCTCAAAAGGGGAGTGGTAATGTCAGAAGATGGAGGAAAGGAGGAGGCATACATAGTTTAAAAACAATGCAGTATTTTGTTCTATTGTTTTCTTGTGTGTGTGTGTATACATACATATACGTACATGTACACCTACATCTAGAGAGAGAGAGGAATTATGCTTAATTTGAATCTCAAAAATATTTTTAAAGAATATGAGCTTTGTATGTTTATCAAAAATCAAAAGCAGGGCTTAAAAATGTTGAGAAATGCAAGTTCCCTCTTGCAGTTTGTTCTAGGTATTTACCTGACCTATTTAATGATGGTGTTTGAATTGGATCTCCAGATCCAATTTAAATGTTGTCCATTTTGAAGCGATCTAGCCACCCACGGCTCTCCTGAGGGGCAACTATCACACATCATAATTGCCTGTCCAGCAGTTTGCCCCGGAAGAGAGTTTATATGAGACAAACAGGCTGATCGTCTGTCGCACTGAAGCGGCACGATGACAACATGCTCAAGGCAAATTTTAAAACACTCAAAGGCGAATTCTATAAAGGAAGGAGCCTAATTGGAGGACCAAATAGTGTCTTTGAGTGTATGGCTGAAAAAGGCTCCTTGTTTTGTTACACATTTAAATGGAACTTCTGCCATGTCAGTGGACAATGGGCTCTTCCAATACCCAGGCTCTGGAACTCCATCCATCACTCTTAATCAGAGTTCCGTCTGTCTCCAGCATCTCCACTGCCATCTCCAGTGACTTCTTGCTCCCACTGTCCCCAATCTAAATGAAACTCTGGACCCTTCCTTCTCCCTTCAAGCAGTGGTGTGCCAGTAAATGTGTAGCAACCAGCTCTCTAGTTGGAGAGAAGAGCCTTCATTTACAGCCTTTGCCGATTGCCATGGTGTAAATACTCCTACTATGGCTGACTTCAAGCTACCAGCGTGACATCACTGAATGAAGTGCTGGGAAGAGATGAACACTAGCACACTATTAGCGTTAATGGTATTTGGTTTAAGTGACCAAATACATACAACAGACATAAGTAACCTCAAGAGCATTGATAGTAATAAAATGTAATAAGATAATTAGGAAGTGAAGAGTTTTGAAGATTTATCATCTTTGTTTTTAAGAAAATCTATTCTATTGCAATTTTACAATATTTAATCTGTAAATTTTAATAATAGCTCACTAAATTCCCCCAAAGTTAACACCTAGCTCTTGCAAGCCAGCTCCAGCACACCGATCTAGCCCGCCAGGGCATCTGTCCATTGACATTTGGACCATGAAATTACAGTGCCATATGTAAGGTTTCACTGCCCTCCTTGAAGCTTTCTCCTATCATGGCTCTAGAACAACACACTGTTATGGTTTTCCTTTGATAATTCTGGCACACCTTGTCTGGGTTCCATCTCTTTCCCCCACCCTCTTTGCGTATTAATAAGCCCTGGGTTTTCCTTTTTAACCTGTGTTCTTCTTACCTTCCTGGAGTGATCTCACTTATCACCATCATGTTAAGGACCCCACAAAGATGCCAGCATTTGAACCCCAAATTCTGACTTTTCTCCTAGGTTCAAGAGGGCCCTGGAGCATTTCCACATTGATCCTGACCTTGGTGCCTTCTTTCCTATCTCTTCATCCAAACTTGCTATTTTTCATGCCTTCCTCATCCGGGACTAAGGATATTCCAACTCATTCATTAATACATTTGCAAATATTGATTGAGTGTTTAATACAGGCCAGGCACAGTTTTAGGCTGTAGAAATACAACAGAGAACAAAACTGGCAGAGTCCTCCAGGAGCTCACTTTCTGTAGAGTGACACAGACAGTCCACAAAACAAGCGAACAAAAACTAGATATATTTCTTAGTGTCAGACAGTAATAAATACGATGAAGGGCAAGGCGTCTTAGAGTCATCCTCCATTCCTTTCTCTTTTACTCCCCACATCCAGTCGGATACCAAGATCCAACCATTGACTGGCCAAATATCCCCAGAATGGAAATGTCCCTTCTCTCCAAACTGGCCTTAATTTGGTCTTTATCACCTGTGACTTCCACAATCTGGGACCTGGCTTCCCTGCTCCGGGTTCTTGCCTGATCCATGCTTCACACTTTTCTGGAGCTTTCCAAAACACTACTCTCATCACCCTCTCCTCTCGTTAAATACCTGGGGGTACTTGAATAACAGTAGGATATGTTCCTTTGCTTGCTAAATAAGGAAACTCATTTTGTTAGTTATTTACCATGTGTAAAGTGCTCAATGTGTACACACACACACACACACACACACACACACAGTGTATTTAACTCTGATAGTTACAGAAAGGATTTTATTATCCTCCCAACAACTTGGTGAATTCCCATTGTTTGTCAGTTTGCACCAGACCCTTTCACTGTCTGGCCCAGCGTTTCCCAGTGACTTCTCCTTCCCTGTCCCTCCCGCACCACATCTGAAAGCTGGCCTCACGGCCCTACTTTCCCATTTGAAGTTAGTTTCACACAGCTGAGCTTGTGCTGGCAGGGATGTGTTTGCTTTATCTTCTCTCCTTGGTGAGACACTACAGTCAGACACTTCCTGCTTAAGGAAGGCTTCCCCCTCAGACCCTCACCGCCATCCTTTGCCCCTGGAAATCCTTTCCTTCTTAGCATTTCCACAGTGCTTTGTTCATGAGACATTTTGCTGAGCACCTGCTATGTTCTAGGCATGGGGGATGGAAAATCTGTGTCCCTGCCTTCATGGGGTTGGCATTCTAGAGGGAGGAAATAGAGCACAAACACATAAATAATTTCAAGTAGCAATGCATGCTGCAAGACAAAGCAGGGGTAATGAGGAGGACGGGGACTTCTAGGCTTGGTCAGGGAGGGGCAACCACAGCACTTAGCAACACATGTTAGATTTGGTGTCTGAGTCTCCTTTCATCTCAGTGAGGGAAGGGATCATGTCGACTGTGTCTTATTTCTCTTTGTCCCATGTCCCCTAGCATATATGCAGGGAGTATTTATTGAATAAATCAATAAACAAATGGGCTTTCATATTCCAAAAATTCTTCTGATGGCTTCATAGAAAATCCTGGTGACACAGTAACATGCCTCCGTTACAGGCTCTTCCCAGCAAAGCAGCTCATACTGCTCCCATTTTCCCCCATGATTATTGTACCACACCCAGCCATCTGACAGGGAGAATAAAACTGCATAAGACTTTTCCATTTTGAAAGTACAGGATTATTTCTGGCTTGGAAACCGTTCAGTCCCAGGAATATCGATGCTAAGCATTCGTTCTAAAGTTAACCTATTTCTCCACCTGTACTGTTCATGAATCTACCCATTTGAACTCACAGGAAATGGAAGTAGCTGGGTGGCCCCCACAGCTGCAGGACACAGTCAGCCAGTAGCTTTCTTTTAGGAAAATGCCCAGGGCAACACCACAAGGCAAGAATCCTGAGACATCACATGTGTCCCTCACAGAACACATGCAGCAGATAGATGGGGCGGGGGGTGAGGGGGGAAGGCACTGAGAATTTTCATCCTTCTGCCTTGAAAGTAGAATGCTAACTTTGGCAAATCATTGGTGTGATCACATTTCACATTATTTGGGGCTCTCTGATTAACACTGCTTTTCGTTTGGGTGGGAAAATAGCACGTATCCTTTGATCACGAGCACAAGTACACGAAGCACAAGAGGAAATATTATTCCAGGTGCTTTAAACCCCGGTAACTTATCTCTTACACGCTTGCTCTCAATGAGTTCAGATTTGATGGGGGGGTGCATTCTATTATTTATGTAGCCTACGACATAATTTTAGGCAATTTAGAAAATCACTTGAAATATAACAAGATTGTATGACTTAAAAAGGGGATAAAAATTTTGCATATGATTTTTACTTGAAATGACATTGACTTATTGTATCAGATCTTTCTCACTGAGATTTGCTAAAACATAATTAAATCCTTCTGTATAGGAACTTAAGACTCCAAAGGAAATAATGGTGCTAACAAAAGCCCGGGGTAATATCTCTGGGAATGAGGGGATTATGTTCCTCATTTTAGTCACTTTTTTGCACAGTAGGTGAAACAGAATCGTCTTCTGTGTGGTGAGCAGTTGTGAAGTTCCAAATGCTTTAGCTTCTCCATCTGAGTGTCAAGACCTCTCAATTCATGGACTTGCACAGCCTAGGATGTCTCTAGGTATTCTTGTGATGGGCAAAGAAGGTGGGGCAGACGACCAAGAGGTGAAAAGATTCTCTAAACAAGAAAATGTCTATTTTTTTAAATTTCACATTGACTTGTAGGAGGATAGGGGGATGTAGGAGATGAGGAATAATTAGAAAAGAAGAGAAATATTAGAAGAAATCACAACTTAAAACACTGAATATTATAAAAGCAAAATGTGAAAAACCATGGATCTGCAGAGATGGCAGCTTGGGAAGAGAGGATACAAAGTAGGAGTTAAGAGTTTGGGTCTGGCCCAGACTGGCCTGGATTCTTGCATTGGCTCTGCTGTTTACTAGCTGTATGACCTTGGGCAAGGTCACTCAGCTCTTTGGATCCAAGTGTACTGGGTGCTTATTATTCTTAGCTCCCTTCTTGAAGTCAAAAAGTCAAACTAGAAGACCTCTTGAGAAAATTCCCTTTCAGTTTTCAGGAGCACAGTGTAATGAAGAGATGCTCGAAAAGCTGGTGGAGAGGCATTGCCCTGCTGGGTGCAGGCCTGGGAAAAGTTCACTTTTGTTTTTCTAGTCGGGGTCTTAGGTGGATTAAGTCCAGCATTTGGCCTCCAGGGACCCACCTAGCTTCTCCTTAAGCATGTCAAGTCTTTACCCTAAACAGCCCATTACTGAAAATGTTAGTGATGGAAGACTTTGTAGAACTTTTTGGAATATCTGCTTTTCACTCCCTAGCAGTTTGCAAACCCCCCACCCTAAATCTGGGGCATTATATTTGTTCTTGTGAAAAACAAGGGAATAGGGTCTTAAAATGTGACCTTTCTGATGCCCTTTGATATGTGCCAGCTGTGCTGGAGCAAAGAGCCCTCATCAATCTTTGCCTTTTGTCCCTAATTTTCTATAAATTACTATTTTCAGACTTACTAGTAAAGCTTCTTTCACATACAAACTCTTTAGACCCACATGAAAACTTGAAAACAAGTAATTAAACACATTACAACTAAGAACAATTGAGCTCATTTTATTTTATCTTCTAGAAAAGGAGTCTAAAATACCTGAATTCCAACAGTCGGCTTGAGACAAAGGACTTTGTACCCACAGCTGGGGAGCGTCCACGGAGGAAGGCCAACATCACATTCACCCTGAGGTCTCCAGAAACCCAGGGAAGACAGGAGACAAGAGCAGACCTGCAGCTCCTTAGAGGGTGTGGTTGGGGCTGCCCCGGTAGAGTGCCTGGAACCACAAACATGTAGACATTAATGGATTAACCAGAGGACTTAGAACGGGACACAGTGTGGGGACCAGAGAATGGCCAACACACACATCTTCTGTGGACTTCCTCTCCATGGGGCCCTGGGCTCAGCTCTCTGAGACTAGAGGCTATAATGCAAAGACCAAGTTGAGGATGGTACCTTGGTCCATCGGTCACTCTTCCCCCACCTGCCTCCCGTCCATGACCTTTACATGCTCACTCACCAGATTATAAACTCAATAACTATGGATTTCCACTTTATTTAACAATGCTTTGAATGGGTCTTGAGATTTTTCAGGTCTTTTTGTTTCTCCCTATCTAGAGTGAGCAAGCAGAGGCTCAGTAGGTTTTTGCTGATGAAGGTGATAATGAACTCTTTGAAGGCAGTATTTATGGACTCAACCAATACTTATCGAGCATGTACTACATATTAGGCACTATTCTTGATTTATGGTGTTGAGCATAACAGAGTGAAAAACAAAATTCAACTGAGTACATTTCAGAGACCTTATTGACTTTATTCATTGACTCATGAGTCAGACAGCATCCAATCAAGCAGATAAAAAGGAGCTCCGAGGAGCTGTGCAAAATGAAAGGCAGAGGGAGCAGGAACAGGAAGTTATACTAGGCAAAAAAGTGAACTGGTTATTGCCCGGTTACTTTCCTTTAGAGGATGACAGGGGTCTGTCAGGCAGATCATAACTTCATGCTGATCAGGTGATTCCTTATTGACCCGTTTAAGATTCCACTTCTGGGAAAGCTGAAAATGTAATTCAGTTGTCTTGGTTTGGTGATAAACAACTCCATTGTGGGTCTCTTGTCTTGTTTTTAACAATAGATTTGGCCCTAACCCTAATGGAACTTAGAGTCTAGTAGAAGGGACACAATACAACAATAAGTATAAAAGTATACACTCTTATTATACAAGGTGAAATGAAAAAGTATAATGGAGGCCTTAATTAGATAGAGGGGGGTCAGAAAAGGCCTCTCTGAGGAAGTCATCTCCAAGATGAGGGGTCCCTAGCCCACCTAGTGGAGGCTGGTTTAAGAGAAAGATTGGTGAGGCCAGAGCCTAGTGATAGGTAGTGCTGGGGGAGTGAGAGGTAGAGCTGGGAAGGAAACAGGAGCTAGATCACCCGGGGTCTGGAGGACATGTGAAAGACTGAGATTCTAAGTCAGGTACAGTAGGAAAGTGTTGAAGGCTTTAGGGCAGGGTTGTAAGGCGATTTGGTTTTTACTTAGAGGAGGTCATTCTGACTGCAGGAGAGAAGGCTGCAATGATCACAAACAGTCATGGGAAGACAGGTAGGTGGCTAATGGGTGCTCCAGGTAAGAGCTACTGGTGCTGGACCTGGGGTGGGCCAGTGGGGTTGGTTGGAGAGAAATAGTCTGCAGACGTACTTAAAAGGTAGAGTCAACAGACTCTGTGGTAAAGGAGAGAGAGTTGCAGGGGCATCTGAGTGGATGGTGGCTCCATTTCCAAAAGGGGAATCCAGTAAAGAAGCAGGTTCAAGGGGAAGGTCAGGAGGCTGCTTTGGAAATGCTGAGGTTGAGGAGTCCATGAGAGCCAAGCCAAGCCAGAAGCAGAGCAGGAGCTGGAGGCCGAGATGTGAGCATCCTGGGGCTCAGGAAGGAGATCGAGGCTGCTTGCTCCATGCTGCCTAGCAGGGCTCCACATCCACTAGACAGACTAACACATGAGAACCACAGGACCCAGGATGCTCCACTGAGTCTGCCATTCACCCAGAGGCCCCCAGAGGCCCAGTCTCAAGAAGGCTTAACAGTCACTCTGGCAACATATTTAAAACATTGAAATCCAACCACAGACACTTCAGTTAATTGCCAAGAGGGCACCCAAAGAGTTAAATGCATAGTAAGTATCAAAATTACTTTATTTATCCTTAAGCTTCCTTCCATATTACAGTTCATATACTCAAGTCCCAGTGTAATAAAATCTGGATTAAGCTGTTGTAGAGCTTAATGGAGCCAAGTCACAATGCCAAGTTCCAGTTAATACATTTTAAATGAAAACACACCAGCAAGATTTAGAACAAGGGTCAAGAATCGTAAAATAAATACCACAAAATAATTCTCCATTGTGAAATGACGGGCGTCATGCCCCGGGAGCCTAAAATCCCTTCTGAATTCAACAGTCTTTTCACTTGGAGACAATTAGCAAACCATTGGCAGGCTCCGCTCTTACCTTCACCGGGGGGAAGAGAGGAGCAAACTCAGGGAAGCCAGAATCTTGTCGACCTCCATCTCTAAGCTTGGCTCTAGGCAATGTCGAAATGTTATTGCTCTGGTTCAAAGGAAGACACTGATCCACCAACAACTGGACGCAAGTAGAGGGTTAGTGCCTGGGACGAAAGAAGGACCTGGTTGCGCAAGCTTCTAGAATCGTCTAGATGCTGAATGAACTGACATCTCCGGGGACACCTTTGTTCTCTGAAGGCTGCAGGTGGTGGAGTAAATTAAAACTGTCTCCCACCCACCCTTCTAAAGTCAGTCTCCTTATGAATCCTGCCGGAGAATTCAGGTCTACTCTCAGAGAAGACAACCTCTATTACAAACATTTTTCACCGTGGTGATGGTGAAGGCGGGGTCTCGCTGCCACCTGCGGGGGCTTGCCAGGTCTGCACCCACATCATCTTCCAACCTCCATAGACACACTGAGTCCTTAGCTGACGCTGGGACAGTGCCGGCCCCCAGAAAGGCTGAACTGCCGGGCCTTCTCTTCGGCGCTCAGAGCTCTGTGCTGTGGCAGATAATGCCCTTCGGTCAAGAAAATGAGGGGCTGAGCCTCACACAAAAGCCAACATTTGGTCTGTCTGACATGGCGGGAGCCTCCTGGGAAGGCCTTGAGTTCTGAGTGTTTCCCATTGGGAGACATCCCAGCAGAACAAGTCTCGGTTTGGGGCCACCATCCCAGGCCTCGCCCAGTTTTGCCTCCTGGTTCAGACCCTCATGCCAGTGCCCACAGAGTGGTGAAAACTAAAATGCCCCCCTTGTATTTCCAAAGGCCCCACTAAAGGGGGTGGTACCATGCCCTGATGAGAAACACTGTTGGAGAAAAACCCCAGGACAAGAGGAGTTAGGGATCCAGGATGATGTCTCCTCTCAACCGAGTCACACCCGGGCCCTGGATAGTCAACAGGAAACTGTTCCCAGTCTCCCTGCCCCCTAGATTAATCCAGGACATATCCCCCAAAGGTCATCTGGGTCTTTTGGTGGAACCCATGGTTTTCCCTGGCAGGCCTCTAAGCTGCCTCCACGCCATTCTCACTAGCCAGCTTGTCACGGGGGTTGGTCAGCATTCCTAGGTAGCCTGGGTGGCAGGCCATGTTGTCACCTTCCCCCGATTCTCATGGGCCTTAATGACAGCATTTGACACCCAACACCCACATCACAGCTCTTTCTCCTTACACGATGGTTGGGGACACCCATTCCTTTGCACAAAGGATGAGGAAGAGCCATTATCAGTAAATGCTCCAGTGGATTCTTAAGTTTCTTGAATGTGAGGATGCACGAACAGTTTAATTCTGTGAGCAGAGAAGCTAAAATAGTTGCTGGCTGACATGACTGGTAGCTCAGCTATGTGGAACAGATGTGGATGCCACTGGGCCAAGGCCGGAGTAAATGTGGCCACACATCTGAATTGAATTTTGACAAGATCCTGTTGCCAGACCCTGCTAGGTCAAAAGTAGCAATGTCTACCACAAAATGGAGGGTTTGTCCTTGAAAAAGGTGATGTCGAAGAGAGAAGTGACGACTAGCTTGTGAGCTATATTTGTAGTGCTATTAATACACTGGTCCCAAAACCACAGGAGATCCCAGGTGGTCGAGATGAATGAAGAAAGAGGACACTTTCCTGAGGGTTTGCACGTCCAAGGCTTTACAAAATTCAAAGTTAACTGATGGAGACACAAAGCCGAGTCATGGCCCAGCGTGGTGACTCCATCTCACAGTCCGGCAAATGGACCGTGGTGGTTTCCAGGCCAAAATACTATTATCATTTACCCTAATTGCATCTACTCTGAAGGGGGCCTGCGCAGGGCTGTGCGGGGCTGTAATGTCTCGTGAGACCTCTGGAAAGGCAAGCAGCTTGCAGCCACTATGTCTGGCTCAGAGCAAATAAACAGCAATCGATATCTTGGCCCGGAATATAAACCTAAACCTTCAGGGGAGTTCTTTTCCAGGGTTGGATCTCTGTTTTTCTTCATTATTTTATGTATATATAATATTTTTTCCATTTTCATGCATATTGCTACTACTGGTTGCCGGCCAGGTCTACTTAGCCAAGAGTAGGAAAATTATGGGAAAACTTTAAAAAAAAAAACAGTTTTGAACTGTCTAGAAACAGAGGTATATGGAATTTAGATAGTGGTTGACAAGAGAAAGAGAAAAAGAGGAGAGGCATGCTTTGGGGGCCAGAGTGGAGACATGGCAGAAGAATACCCAGCACTCAGGAATGAATCATAGTGGGATGGGGATGAGGAAAAGAAAAGGAACAAGCAAGGGAAAGTCTGCATTTCAAGACTGGGGTCTGGCGGGATGCTGGACCCTTTGATGGAGCTGGGGCTTCTGCACCAGGTTGGCGCTTTGAATCACTACCTCCACGTTCATGTTCAGATTCAAAGGAACATCACGGAAAGGGTTTGTATCAGCATTTCAACAGCTCAGACCTTTCTCCAGGATCTGCTTCCCATTCTCCAAACCCTCTGATCTCCTCTAATCTTGCAAAACTTCATCTTGCTATCTTTCCATCTAGAGTCTCCCTCCTGTCTCACCTCTGTGAATTGGTGACATTTGGGGGTATAGCCTGGCAGGCTTTGTTTTGTCATCATCTTAAAACCCATTTTCTATGATCCCTCTCCCTCGGCCATCCCATACGCACCATGTCTTGCAACTTTTGACAGGTGAAGCCCAGCTTTCCTCTGACCTAAGGTTAAGATATGCTATACACCAGGTTGACTTAAAGTTCTAGTTACCTGTGCCAGGAAGGAACAAAAGGGAAGAGAAAGGAGACAGGAAGGGGACTTATCAGGGAGAAATCAAAGTTGTTTTCATACATGGAAATGCAAAGTGACGGTAAATTTAACAGGAAATGACCAGGGGGCACTTGGAAATTGAGTTTGGAGCTCAAGAGATGGGGTTAGGGAGAAAGTTTGAGAGACATTGGCACAAAGGTAAAAGTTGAATCCATGGTAGTGCTTTGCGTAACAATTTCCAGTCCCACCTACAAATTTGTCAACATTTACACTCACCCTCACACTATTAGCTCTCATGTCTGTATTCAAGGAAAAGGCCCCCCTAGTCATACCCCTATTCCTTCTCATCTCCTTTACTACCAGCTCTTAACTTCAGTCTACAAATGTGCTCAAATCTTCCTTATCTTTAAAACAACAGCAAATTAACACACTTAAAAAAAAACAAAATCCTCTCCCCTGACCCTGAGTCTCCCTCCAGCTACTGCCTGCTTTGAAATGTTCTTGCCTTTCCCAAGAGGGAAAGAATTCTGCCTGGGAGGGATAGATATTGCCTCCACTTCCTCAGTCTCATCAACTGCTCTCTCTCTCTGAGGTCACCCTTAATCTCCAGGTCTCCATACCCAATGGATTTTTTTCAGTCCTCATTTTATCAGACACTTCTACATTTTACATTATTGGTCCTTGGAATTTTCTGCTCCCTTGGCCTCTGTGACTCCTCTTTTTTGGGTTTCCTTATTATTTTCTGATCTTTTCTCACTGACCTTCTTCAAGAGCTCCTCCTGTGGTACCATCATACTGGTATATATTCCCCAAAGTTTTAACCTTGATCCATCTCTCCTCTCTCTCTGCACGCTCCCCATGGGTGACCTCTTTCATAGATTTCTAATCTAATTCCCTTATCATCAGAGAACACATTCTATATGATTTTATTTCTTTTAAACTATTGAAATTTGTTTTATGGCCCAGCTTATGATCTATCTTAATGGGTGTTCGATTTGCAAGTAAGGAGTATATATCCTATTGTCATGGGGATGTTTAAAATAAATGTCAATTATATCATATTGCTGATATGCTATTCAAGTTTTCTATATGTTTTCTGATGTTCTTCTATCGATTATAAAGAAAGGAGTATTCATCACCCTGATACCAAAACCAGGCAAAGACACTACAAAAAAAGAGAATTATAGGACAATATCACTGATGAACATAGACGCCAAAATCCTCACCAAAATTTTAGCAAATAGAATCCAACAACACATAAAAAAGATTATACATCATGACCAAGTGGGGTTCATCCCAGGGACACAAGGCTGGTTCAACATACGCAAATCAATCAATGTAATACATCACATCAACAAGAGAAAGGACAAAAACCACATGATCATCTCAATCGATGCAGAAAAAGCATTTAATAAAATTCAACACCCATTTATGATAAAAACTCTCGCCAAAGTGGGTATAGAGGGAACATATCTCAACATAATAAAAGCTATATATGACAAACCTATAGCCAGCATAGTTCTCAATGGTGAAAAACTCAAAAGCTTCCCACTAAAATCTGGGACAAGACAAGGATGCCCACTATCACCACTCCTATTCAATATAGTCCTGGAAGTCCTAGCCACAGCAATCAGGCAAGAGAAAGAAATAAAAGGGATCCAAATTGGAAAAGAAGAGGTAAAAGTGTCATTATATGCTGATGACATGTTACTATATATAGAAAACCCTAAAAGGTCCACAAAAAAGCTACTAGAGCTGATCGAAGAATTCAGCAAGGTAGCAGGTTACAAAATTAATGTTCAAAAATCAGTTGCCTTTCTTTACACTAACGATAAATCAACAGAAAAAGAAAGTAAAGAAACAATCCCCTTTAAAATAGCACCCAAAGTAATAAAATATCTGGGAATAAATCTAACCAAGGAGGCGAAAGAATTATACACAGAAAACTATAAACCATTGATGAAGGAAATTAAAGAAGACTTTAAAAAATGGAAAGATATTCCATGCTCTTGGATTGGAAGAATCAATATTGTTAAAATGGTCACACTGCCCAAGGCAATCTACAGATTTAATGCAATCCCTACCCAATTACCCAGGACATATTTCACAGAACTAGAACAAATCATAATAAAATTTATATGGAACCATCAAAGACCTAGAATTGCTAAAGCATTACTGAAGAGAAAGAATGAGGCTGGAGGAATAACTCTCCCAGACTTCAGACAATACTATAGAGCTACAGTCATCAAGACAGCATGGTATTGGTACCAAAACAGACATATAGACCAATGGAACAGAATAGAGAGCCCAGAAATGAACCCACAAACTTTTGGTCAACTCATCTTCGACAAAGGAGGCAAGAATATTCAATGGAATAAAGACAGTCTCTTCAGCAAATGGTGTTGGGAAAACTGGACAGCAGCATGTAAAACAATGAAGCTAGAACACACCCTTACACCATATACAAAAATCAACTCAAAATGGATTAAAGACTTAAACATAAGACAAGATACAATAAACCTCCTAGAGGAAAACATAGGCAAAACATTATCTGACATACATTTCAAAAATTTTCTCTTAGAAGAAATAAAAGCAAGAATAAACAAATGGGACCTAATGAAACTTACAAGCTTCTGCAGAGCAAAGGAAACCAGAGATAAAACAAGAAGAAAACCTACGGAATGGGAGAAAATTTTTGCAAGTGAAACTGACAAAGGCTTGATCTCCAAAATATATAAGCAGCTCATACGACTCAATAAGAAAAAAATAAACAACCCAATCCAAAAATGGGCAGAAGACCTAAACAAGCAATTCGCCAAGGAAGACATACAAATGATCAAAAAACACATGAAAAAATGTTCAATATCACTAATTATCAGAGAAATGCAAATCAAAACTACAATGAGGTATCACCTCACACCAGTCAGAATGGCCGTCATTCAAAAATCCAAAAATGACAAATGCTGGAGAGGCTGTGGAGAAAGGGGAACCCTCCTACACTGCTGGTGGGAATGCAGTTTGGTGCAGCCACTATGGAAAACAGTGTGGAGATTCCTCAAAAGACTAGGAATAGACTTACCATATGACCCAGGAATCCCACTCCTGGGCTTGTACCCAGAAGGAAATCTACTTCAGGATGACACCTGCACCCCAATGTTCATAGCAGCACTATTTACAATAGCCAAAACATGGAAACAACCTAAATGTCCATCAACAGGTGACTGGATAAAGAAGACGTGGTATATTTATACAATGGAATACTACTCAGCCATAAAAACCGACAACATAATGCCATTTGCAGCAACATGGATGCTCCTAGAGAATGTCATTCTAAGTGAAGTAAGCCAGAAAGAGAAAGAAAAATACCGTATGAGATCGCTCATATGTGGAATCTAAAAAACAAAAACAAACAAACAAACAAAAACAAAGCATAAATACAGGACAGAAATGGACTCATGGACAGAGAATACAGACTTGTGGTTACCAGGGGGGTAGAGGGTGGGAAGGGATAGACTGGGATTTCAAAATTGTAGAACAGATAAACAAGATTACACTGTATAGCACAGGGAAATATACACAAAATGTTATGATAAATCACAGAGAAAAAAATGTGACAATGAGTGTGTATATGTCCATGTATGACTGAAAAATTGTACTGAACACTGGAATTTGACACAACACTGTAAAATGATTATGAATCAATAAAAATGTAAAAAAAAAAAAAGAAAGGAGTATTGATGTCTTAATCTATAATTGTGAATTTATCTGTTTCTCCTTTTAGATATATTAGTTTTTGCTTCATATATTTTGAAGCTTGGTTTTTGATGAATATACATTTAGAATTATTGTATTTTCTTGATAAATTGATCATTTATTATTATAAACTCTCCTTCTTTATTACTGGTAACATTTTTTGTTCCAAAGACTTCTTTGTATGATTTTAATATAGCCGATTCACCTTCCACTGCATTAGTGTTAGCATGGTATGACTTTATTCATCCTTTTACTTTTAACCAATCTCTGTTTTTATATATAAAGAGAGTTTCTTGCAGGCAGCACATGATGTGGCCTTGCATTTTTATCCAGTGACAAGCCTTGCCTTTTAATTATGGTGTTTAGACCATTTATATTTAATTTAATTATCCATGTGGTAGAATTTCCATTTACCACCTTCCTGTTTGTTTTCTATTTTCCTATCTGTTCTTTAAACTCTTTTCCCCTCTTTTACTTCCTTTTTTGGATTAATTGAGAGTATTTTATGATTTATTTTATCTCTATTACTAGTGAGCAGTCAAAGAGATAAAAATAAAATCTGGTGAGCATGGTGTCATTAAAATTAACAAAGAAATATCTCAATAAGAAGAGTAATCAACTGTGTTAAATGCCCTTCAGAGTTTGAATAAATATAGACAGAAAAATAACCATAGGATTGGGCAATGTGGAGATCAATCTGATGACTTTGATAGGAACAACTATGGTGAAGTAGTGGGATTATAAACCCAATCTAAATGGGATACATAAGAAATAAAAGATGAATAAGTAGAGAGAAATACTGTGGACAACTGAAGAAGTTTTATTGTAAAAGGGAGCAGAGAGAATGTGGTGGTGATTAGAAAAGGATGTGGCATCAACAGATATCATTTTTTAAGAAGAGAAATATAAGCACGTTTTTGAGCGCTGATGAAAATGACCCCATACAGAAAAAGAGATCGATGTTAGAGGAGAGAAGGAGAAAAGAAAAGGAGAGAGGGCGGGTTCCATAACACAAGTGGAGAGAGTGAACGTTGGTAGGAAAACATCAATTGTCATCAGTAAAAGAAGAGGCAAATATGTGGTAGACATCAAATTAGCTGGTGACTTTTTTTTTTGACTTTCTAAATTCCTCTCTCTGTTCCCCATGTTCTCAAAGAGAAATAAACATATCTTATCAGCAGAGGACATGTGTGTACAGAAAGTGCTGTTAAAAAAGGGGGAGGGTTATAGATCATAGTGCTTGGAGGTAGAAGTTAGTTCCAGATGAAGGAATCGGAGAAGTCTTCTTGGAAGTGGCATTACTCAAGCTGGGTCTTGAAAAATTGGGTAGAATTTGAGCAAGTAGACATTCATTCACTGGTAAATGTCCATGGAGAAATTATAACCACTCATGATCTGTGCCATGAACATGACAGGGTCACTGCTCTCAGGAACTTCTTGTCAAAACTGGGAAATGGTTTTCCAGGAAAAGAAAAGAATAGGAGTAGGGGGTGGTTTGATGAGAAATGAGGGGAAATTGGCAGGTGACAGCCAAATTATGGAAGACCATAGGGGAAAGTCTAAAAAATAAGGAGTTACTGAAGATTTTCCAGCACAAATATGAAAAGATTGATCTTTAAAATGGGCTACTCATTAAAGTTTGTCTATCTCAGGGAGGCCAGGAAGTCAGAAGGCAGAGAAGAGAAAGCAGGATCTCACATCCGTAAAGGCTCTTAGATTGAAATTTTTTACATTATCTCCAAATGAGCTTACACATATTGCCATAGTGATACTTGCATAAAATTGAGAGAAGACAGTGTTCATCCACCTGATTTTTAACTTTTGTTTTAATATTGGTCCACACAAGCTGTAATGCCTCTGAAATTATACTTTTTGTAAATCCTGTAATGATCTCGTGAGTGATACAATTATATTAAACTTGGATTTTTCTATTAAAAACATTAACTTTTAAAAGTAAATACTTTAAGATATTCTACCATTTGGGGAACTTGGAGACTGTGTGTGTGTGTGTGTGTGTGTGTGTGTGTGTGATATAGACCTGAATCTCTTAAAGAATGGAAGTAATAAAGACTCAACCACTGAGAGCCTCCATTTAGAAAGACAGCATTATTACCTTTCATGAATTGATAATAGGTGCCTTCTTTCTGGAGTATTTTGTGATATGCTAAGAAGCATTAGATGATCAAACAGATGGGTAAATTATTACAGTTCTTCATTAATGTCAACTCTGGTCTTACCATATTAGCAATGGTCACATATTGTATCTCATTCTGCCTTTGCAGGCACTCTGTACCAATTAATAGAATTTATTTCCAGTCCACTGACATTTTAAAAAGGTTTTCAAAGTAAACAACTTGATACAATTTAATTACAATGCTTTGAAATTCAGCTATGATTAATGGAGTTAAAGAAGAATACACATTAAATTCTTGACAGACACAAAGTGATTACTAAATGAAACTGTCATGAGAAAATAAAAGATACTTATTTGAATTTCAATTAGCACTGAGAAATGAACCCTGTAGGCAGACATAAGAATAAGCATTAAGCAATGCTGAGAGTAAGAACTCACGTCCCCAAAACTCATGAATCCATATTCTTCATTGTTTGCCTTCTCCACAGGACCAGACTAACATGGGAACAGACTAGTTAAGTACCTATGGGGTATTTTCTGACGAGGACTACAAATGTTTCCTAAGAAAATCTCTCTCCCATTTAAAAGATTAGTGTCTTAAGTATTACCCTGTTTTTACTTCTTTTTTAAAATCCAGATACTTCTGGGTATTTGCCAGAACTTGAGGAGATGCACTCAAATCTAAAAGAAACTAGACATTAAAAAGCCCACAAACAATAAATGCTGAAGAGGGAGTGGAGAAAAGAGAACCCTCCTACACTGTTGGTGGGGATGTAGTTTGGTGCAGCCACTATGGAAAACAGTATGAAGATTCCTTAACAAACTAAACATAGGCTTACTAAATGATCCAGCAATCCCACTTCTGGGCATATATCTGGAGGAAACTCTAATTCAATTAGACATATGCACCTCAACATTCATAGAAGCACTATTTATAATAGCCAAGACATAGAAGCAACCTAAATGTCTATCAACAGATGATTGGGTAAAGAAGTTATGATATATAGATACATAAAGATATATATATATATAAAACATATACACACACAATGGAATACTACTCAGCCATAAAAAAGAATAAAATAATGCCATTTGCACCAACATGGATGGACCTGGAGATTGTCATACTAAGTGAAGTAAGCCAGAAAGAGAAAGATGAATATCATATGATATCACTTATATGTGGAATCTTAAACAATAACACAAATGAACTTTTTAAAAAGCAGAGACAAACTCACAGACATAGAAAATAAGCTTATGGTTACCAAGGAGGGAAGGTAGGGTAGAGGGATAAACTGGAAGTTCAGGATTTGCAGATACTAACTACTATATATAAAATAGCTAAATAACAAGGACCTACTGTAGAGCACAGGTAACTATTTTCAATACCTTGTAATAGCCTATAATGGAAAAGAATATGAGAAGGAACACACACACACACACACACACATACACACACACACATATAACTGAATCACTATGCTGTACACCAGAAATTAACACAACATTGTAAACTCACTGTACTTCAATAAAAATAAGTAAATATATGGGTACAAAAAGATTAAAAGAAAAGAAAAGAAAAGAAAAGAAAAGAAATTAAAACATGTCACCCAGGGTCCTGAACTTGCAGCTGGATATGGTAGCTATGTGGGCTTTAGCTTGACTCTTTTTGGGGAGAGAAGATACATAAATTTTATTAAAAGAAGGCATATTTTCCACTATAAACATGAAAAGAAGGATTGCTCTGTGTGCTGAGGGACTAAGGGGCGGAATGGTGTGGACATCTGTTGTTTCTATCTGTCCAATGCCCCTATTTTCTTTGAGGAGCTGCTCCTCTTTTATACCAATCAGGTACTTACAGATAGACAGACAACCCCAGCAGCCCGATACCATCTCTCAGCACTTGAGAGAGCAACTGACTTAGACCCTGACGATCAAGGCTTCCCAGTATTCTAACCACAAGCACTGGTGCAAGTGTAAGTCCTTCCCAGGTATTTTTCCTTTTAAGCTGGAATAAAATCATTTAGGAAGTCCAGAGATCCCAGAACAAAATGCAGAATGCAGGGATATATGGTGCTTGACCAAAGTAACTTTGTAAGTGAGTGGAGCTTGTAAGACTAAGGGCAAAGGAATGGTACGTAGGCACAGCACTGCACACTAGCTGACACAGTTGTTTCCCACAAGCGTACAGGCTTCACAACTTTAAAATCACTATATATGTATCCCAGGATTGGACAGTTAAGTAAATGGATCACAGATTGTGAGAGCCAGGCTTCTCACTGTTGGTGGAGGAGGTTACAGATAAGAAATGGGAAGAGGCTAGAATAATCTATGAAGTAATGGGTTAAAATTGGGGACATCAGTATGAACTCATGTTTAGCTTAGTACAGATATTGATGGTTACACATAGAAACGTTTATATATGTGTATATACCAAGTTAGCACACACACGTTATCTCCTTCCTCTGTCAGCTGAGAAGGCCTAGAAGCAGTGACCATCCAGATCTTAATTCATAAGAGCATTCTCCAACAAAGGAGCTATTGATCCTTGGAGAAATGGCTGATGCTAAAACTGGGGCAGGAAATATACAAGATGATCCTGGAGCATCTCGTAGTCCCAGAAAGTAAGGAAATGCTCAAAATCCCCACAAAACCCACATTCATGGAGATAGGTCAAAGGGACCCAAGAGCAAACTGAAAGATCCCTCAATGGCCAAGCTGGAGCAATTTGAGCAGCAAAATTTAAAAAAATAGTAATGGAATATATAACTCAAGTATAAAATGAATATCCATCAGCCCATAATGATATAAACAAATGACTAAATAAATAAATAAATTGGGGAGAAAAAAATTGCCTGTGCAGGGGAATTTCAAATAATTTATCTAGAATGGGGTACAACCTAAGTTGGGGTTGTACACAGCAACTTCCTTCCAAAGAGGACAGTATGGAAAGGGGGACAAAGAACAACTTTTTAGTGTAGAAATATGGTAGTGTTCATGACCTCAGCCAGGTGATCAAAGTTAACAAACGTCACCAGGGTAAGTCATGTTGATAATATATACCCTTGATGTGATGTGATGCCAATTTCACACTTTACATCTATGGTCATCCCCACCAAAACCCACAGCCCCAGTCCAATCGTGAGAAAAGCTTCAGACAAATCCCAACTGAGAGACATTCTAATGAAATAGCTGATCAGTTCCCCTCAAAACTGTCAAAGTCATAAAAAACAATGTCTGAGAAACTGTCACAACCAAGGGGGAGTCTGAAAAACCATAATGATTAAATGTAATGTTTGATTCTGGTTGGGATCCCAGAACAGAAAAGGAGCACTGAAAACCAAGGAAGCCTGAAAAGATGTGGACTTCAGTTAAAAATAGTACGTCAATACGTCAATACTGATTCATCAATGACAAATGTACCATACGAATGTTAGATGTTAATGAAAGGGAAAACTGGGTGTGGGGTAGAAAGGAACTCTCTGTGCTATCTTTACAATAATTCTACCAATCTCAAAATAAGATTTGTTCTAACATAAAAAGATTATTAAAATAAAATTAAAAGCTTACTAAAAAAATATACCCGCATCAGAGAACCAGCTGTCTCTAGAGCATCACCAGTGAATCCCTGGTTCTGGAGGTCTTTGGTCCTCTGCAGTAATTCTTGGCCACCATAGTTTCTACAGACTTCCTGCTTGTGGCTACCTTGGATTCCTTGGCTCTGCACCTTGGATCCACCTGCGGTACCCTCCTTCTCCACCCTTGGCACTTCACAAGACCCTGCTGAGGATCCCTTCTCCTTCGCATCATCATCTCTAGGTACAAATCAGGCATTCCAGGCGAGATGCTAGGTTAACGTGAGTCTTCATTCAATGCCAGTGAACCCTTAAGAGATTCTGATGTGTAACCTCACTGCCTCCCCTCCCCTCTGCCCACTTTAGCAGGAGGAGCTGTTTGAAAGAAAAGCTACTTTCTACCTAAGACAATGAGAGAGACTTACCAAGAAGGAAAACCCAGAATATTCTGAGATCCTGAAATTCCAACAGACCCCTGACCTTCCCTTAAGGCAATGCACAAGGTCCTTAGATGCAAATATCTTTCAAATAGTTGCAAACCAACCATGCATATGGCCCATAAAACTTGTCCTGGCCCTAGCCTCGCATCCTAGAGGTCCCCCTATCTCCACTGCCTCAGCTCTCTCTACACCCCAAAGCATCAACTCAGTACTACAAAGACCTCAGGGAAAACAGGTAAAGAAGACATTATCCAGGAGCATGGGCAGAGGGATAAACACGTGAAGGGGGGAAAAATGCACCACTGCAAAGAAGAATCATCAAAATGAGGGTCTGAAACAGGGCCCACAGCCACAAGTTTGCATCGGGCTGCTGCTGTGTATGGAACAAGCTGTCGCCAGGAAGCAACCATCAGGAGAGGGTATGGAGAAATCAGAAAATATGTAAACTTGCTTCTGGAAAAAATAGTCAAGAGACACTTGGAAAAAAGCCAAAGAAAGGGTGAATAAAAGAAAAAGGAAATAGGATGTATTTAGTTTCCTGTGGCCACTGGAACAAATGACCACAAACTCGGTGACCTAAAACAACAGGAATGAATTTTCTTATGGTTCCTGGGGGGCAGAAGCCTGAAATCAAGGTGTCAGTGGGGCTGTGCTCCCTCCAATGGCTCTAGGGGAGAATCCTTCCTTGCCTCTTCTGGCTTTTGGAGGCTGCAGGCATAGCTTGGCTCACGACTGCATCAACGCCGCCTTTGTCTCCATCTTCCCACAGCCATCCCCTTTTCTCTGTGTCTATGTCTCCTCTTCTGCCTCTTACAAGAACACTGGTGACTGAACGTGAAGCCCATCTGGGTAATCCTGGATGATCTGACCTCCCGCTGCCTACTTTTACTTAATTATATTGACAAAAATCCTTTTTCCAAATAAGGTCACATTTAAAGGATCTGGGACACGGACATGTTTGGGGTAGGGAAGGGGGAGAGGGGGCTGTCACTAAAGCTACTACATAGAACTTAGAAGCAAGGGTTGAAATAACCACCTCTCTTAAGAATGAAAATCCAAATATCCCAAACGTTGTTGTAGGACATTTGATGGTGAACAGGTGCTTTCATACACTGGGAACAGCAGGACTGTGAAGCATTTGTACTTCGTTGGATCTGAAAAAATAAAGAATCCCAGGCTCCACCTGGCACTAACTGAATGAGAATCTCTAGGGGTGGAGCCTGGATATCAGTATATTTCAAAGTTTCCCTGGTGATTTCAATGTGTAGCCATTGCTAAGACCCACGGGGGCAGATGAGATGGGAAGGACGTGGACACTGATTTTTTTTTTTTTAATGAGGCTCTCAGCCCACACTGAGGGTAAACAGAAGCAGAAAAGCCACCAAGCCCAGTCATCAGGTACTTCCCAGCACTCAACCGCAAGAGATGACCCTTAGCACTTGCCTCTCAAGAGCAGGAACAGTCAACCACATAAAGGAGTAGATTTTCTTGACTTTGTTTGCGGCCAGTGTCTGTGCGGCCTCCCAGACACACGTGCATTCCCTCCACACATTCATTCCCTGACCGCAGTGACTCATACCTCTTTTCATGTGAGGTCCTCCTCCCGAGGGAGATACTCCAACAGCGCCTAGTGATCCCGACTGAACAACATCGTTTTCCTAAAGGTGCTTTCCCAGATGAAAACCACATATTTATCTAATCAAACTGTTTCTTTACAAATTAGTTTGTACAAGAAGCACTAGATCAGATGAGAAAGACAATAGCCAACTCATTAAGGTTATCTGATTTATATTGAAAGATCTGCGATCTTTATAGATCTTAAAGATCTCTATCATGAGATCTGCATTGACCTAAGACATACACTCTTAGTCAGATAATGAAAAATGGATCAAACAGTATTTAAAATGGAGTATGAATATGCTTTGATTGTTTTTAATAACACTCTTTTTACACGTATGACATCAAAGGAAGCATCAGTTAAGCAGAAATGAAGCCAAACTGGGTGGCCTTTGAAGGGAAACAAGTAACTCGTTATCCTGTAATCTACTAAAATGATCCCTCAGAGAGACTCCCTGGGCATCAAACCAATTATTCTCAAAGCTACAGGCAAAACCTGAGAGGACAATACCCCATTGTTGAAAATAAGGAAAAGATGACTGGAGACTTCTCGAGGTTATCATGATGAGTTAGCAAAAAAAGAAAAGTGAAGACAAAACCAAAAATACTCCCAGGTTAAGGCAGATTCTGAGTTGGTAGGAGAGGAAGGTCCACGGTGGAGTTCCATGGGATGGAGACTCCAGAGCCCAATGTTCTTAGAGAAGAGCATTGCATTAAGAACAATTATGCTTCTTTTTCTCTCTCTCCAAATCACTGCCTACCAAAAGGTGATCTAAGAGTAAATAGCCCAATTTTATAGGAAAAAACACAAGTAGTAAATCATGACATGGAAGCCATTCTGCCTTCAGATTTTTCTGGCTTGTCTCTTGGGACCATGACAAGATCACAGATCCCTTGCCCGTGAAGTAGGGTCTACCACATGACTTGCTTTGACCAATGAAATGGTGGGAGGAATGGCACATGTACTGTGCAGGCCAGAGCATTTAATGACCTACATATGATTTGTTATTCTCTCTCAGTTCCTCCATGACCGGCAACATTTCAGAGAGTGGCGGCTTCACCAGCCTGGCTCCTCAAATGAGGATGTGAGGACAAACATCACTGGTCAACTCACAGCAGAAATGTAGCATAAGCAAGAAACAAAACTTTGTGATTGTAAGTTGCTAAGATTTTTGAGATGTTACCATATCTTAACCCAGCCTCATTAGTTTTGCATATATGCTATGAAGGAAAAATATTCAGCTTCATACAATTCAACTATGAAATAACACTTTATAATATCTAGCCTTTCAAATCAGTGAAAAAGGAATTAGATGATTAAAACCCAATGTGAAGGATACTGGAAATTTTTTTAAAATCATTGTTAACTATGTAATTTGATGATACAACATTTCTAGAGTATTAGCTAATACTATCTAACAACAACAACAAAAAAACATTCACATCCTTTACCCCAGTAATTCTCTTCTGAGAATTTATTTTAAGGAAATAATTCAAAGGAATTGTCGAAAGTTAATTATACAGAAATGTGTACAGTAACTCTTTTCATAATGGTCAACAACTGAAAAAATCAAAATGCCCAACAATTAGGTAAGATTAAGTAAACTATAGCAAATTAAAAATGCAATATGTAAATTACTAAAACCAATGGAACAGTAACTATAATGCAAAATTCAGTGAAAAAGTAGCTCATCTCTGCATCCCTGCAGATTTAGCTCCTGTAAAACAATATGTAAAGCTAAAATGTAAGCTCTGTGTGGGTAGGAATTTTCTGGGTCTTGTCCTCCACCACATCCCAAGCACTCAGAACAATGCTTGGCACATGGAAGATATTCTGCCATATATTTTTTGAGTTAATTAGTTAACTATTAATTAATCTTCATAAAAACCTTCAAAGTCAAGTATAATGTTGTTCCCAATTTACAAACAGAAAAAAATGTGATTTTGAGACGTTTTTGTTTTGTTGGTTATTAGAGATTTTTTTGCAAATTTTTCTATAACATTTCAGCATTTTTAAGAATTCTTTCTGAGGGAGTGCCTAACTCCTCAGTTCTCCCTCTCCACACAGTCCCTCCTGAGAAGTGTTTCTTCTGTGGTCCCCAAGAGGCAGGAGAAGGCTCAGAGGTACACAATGGATTAGAAACCAAGCAACACTTGAGGGAAGAGATGAGTGCCAGGTGCTCCTCATATTAGGTGTCTATTGCTATGCAATAAATTATCCCAGAACTCAGCTGCTGAAAATAACAAAAGTTATCATTTCATACTTTCTGTCAGTCAGGATGTGGCTTAGCTAAGTGTCTTTGATTCAAGGTCTCTCATGAAGTCTTAGTCATGCTATTTGCCAGGGCTGTGGTTTCATCCGAAGGTTTGATTGGATTGGGGGTGGAGGGAACTCATTTATTTGATTGTTGAAAGACCTTCCCACCATTTGAACTTCTGCACAGACCTACCTTACAACACAACAACTGGGTCCCCCAAGGATGAGTAATCCAAGAGAGAGTGAGCATCCAAGATGGGAGGCACAATCTTTTTATAATTTAATATCAAAATAGCCATTCCATTCCATCACTTCTGCCCTATTCAAGAGTGTCAGTAAGTCCAGCTTACTAAAGGAGAGGAGGTTACCCAAGAGAATAAATCCAGGAGGCAGGAGTCATTGGGGGAAATCTTGGAGGCTGCCTGCCACCTTCCTTCTCCACAACATTCACTCCATAAATGGCAGTGTTGGTGTCTCAGCAAGAGGCCATACCACCTGCCAGTCTCAACACACTGCAGATATAATCCTATTCCCAGTATGCTCCACAGTGGCTTAGGATGTTGGAAACTTATCATATCACACCTACAAACAAGAAGGCTCACCCAGGAACACCACCCTAGGCTCATGCCACCTCTAACACTGTCTTAGTGCATTTGGACTCTTATAACAAAAATACCCCAGACTGGGTGGATCATAAACTATTTCTCAGAGTACAAGAGGCCGGGAAGTCCGAGATCAAGGCATCGGCGGATTTGGTGTCTGGTAAAGACTCACTTCCTGGTTTGTAGACAGCCATCTTGTCACTGTGCCCTCACATGGGAAATGGTTGAGGGGGCTCTCTGGGGGTCTCTTTATAAAGACTAATCCCATTCAGGAGGGGTCCAACCCTCATGACCTAATCACCTCCCTAAGGCTTCACCTCCAAACACCATCACACTGGAGATTAGGCCTCAACATGAGTTTTGAGGGGACACCAACATTTACTCTATAGCAAACACACACCAACTTAAAACAAAATGATGACTTGGTTAAGAAAAAAATAAAGAATGGTGGTTAATGACATACAGACTAACACTAGACTATCTGGGATGGTGTCTGGATTTTGCCACTTAATTTTTGTGTGACCTTATCCAAGCTTCTCACCCTCCCCGAGTCTTAGTTTTCTCATCTGTAAAATGCCACCTATTTCATGGGACTGTGCTGATTAAAGAAAACAATAGACAAAGTGCTTAGATCCATGTCTGGCAAACAGTAAACTCTAAATAAATGTTAATAGTCGGTTCATGATGCTTGTTGTCATAGCGAAAAACAGAAGATCTATCCCGGGAAAGAGATAGGGGCTGACACTTTTGCCCAGACTTCCCTCTCAGACATCATGGACTTCTGATTGCTGTGTTCAAGTAGTTTTCAAAAAGGAAAAGATTTTTCCAAGGGAGGCCAAGATCCATCCACTGCATGTTAACTCTTGGCCATCGTGGCTTGGCTTGGGCCATCACGAGCCACGACAGTGGCAGGAACACAACAGTTTGTTTTCTGTGTGTCTCTCCTAATCTGCAAAACAGATGCGGCCTGGACGGTCTCCAGTCCGGGCTGTCTTCAGGAGGAATGAAGCCCCACACCTCTGGCACACGGCTCCATGTTCCCAGTGTGGATGGGATCCCCATAAATCAGGCCACTCATTCCAACCCCACAACCTGCAGTGGAGGAGTTCTTGGCAGAAGCTCCTATTTTCTTAGCCTATGACTTTCCGTCTAATCATTTCGTCCTGTAAAATCCAATTGGTTGCAACTAGAGACAGAACGATTTTAGCTGTGAATTTCTCGTTCACGCTGAGCATGTGTCTCCTGTCTGCGTCCCTTGGTGAGTTCCCAAGCCAGAAGAGCAGATTATGGCAAATTCCTCCCAGTGGACTCCAGTCCCGGAGAGAAAGCCAATTCAAGTAGAACATTCAAACTAAGAGCACTTAGGAGCCAAGACAGACAAGGGGGCATGAATGGCCTCCGGACCCTCACCCAGCAGGGAGCCCACCCAGAGAACCAAGACCTGGGGACCACCCCACCGTGGACTCGCCCCCTCGGGGGAGCAGAGCCAGACCCCCAGCACTCCTGCTGCTGTACATCCTGGGGGCTAGGGCGCACCCAAAGTTTTGCCCCTTCACCTTTCCAGAAGCTTGTTCCCTGTCCCTGCTTTGCATTCTCTCTAGGGAATATGTTTCCTCTTTTGTCCACATGTTCCCTGATCCCCAGACTTGTCGTAAAACAGCTGCATGGCCTGAAAAAATATCCGTTTGATTTTCATTCCATCTGCTGGCAAAGTGACCTTGGCTAAGTCACTTCACCCTCCTGAACGCCTCCCTGTCAATGAAGAGGAAGGAGGAGCAGGTGATACCTGAAGTCTTTTTAGCTCTGCACTTTCCGTCTCCCTGAGTGGATGGCGGTAGGCCAAAAGCAAAGGCTCACTGTGCCCGCCGATGGGCAGAGAACAGGGCATCCCTGCGGGAAGAGCATGTGTCCCCCAGCCGGCCTGACCGGGTCCCTTCCTCCAGCCCACAAGGCCAGAGTGAGACAGGACTGGCCCCTGAACCCCCTACCCCAGCAATTGGAGGAATGAGCCTGGTGAGGACCCTCCAGAATGAGGGGAGGCAGCTTGCCACCAAAAATAGAGGAGCAAACACATTCCCACCCTCTTACAGGGAGCACGCCTGGCCACAAAGCTCAAATCTGGGTTGGGGGAGTGTGGTGTGCGAGTGTGTGTGGTGTGGTGCGTATGGTGTGTGTGGTGTGTGGTATGTGTGTGTCTGCAGTGTGTGTGGTGTGTGTCTGTGATGTATATGTACGTGCATAGCCTTTTCAATAGCTAACGACACTAAGAATAATAGGTGTTTACTTGAGATCAGAAAAGAAAATTACTGTACAGGACATTTGTGGGAGCACTGGTGTGACTTGAATGTGGACTGTATAGCACATATTTCTATAGTGTCAGTGTTAAATTTTCTGAACTTAACTACTATATTGTGGTTATAAAAGTGAGAGTCCTTATTCTTAGCATTCAGGGATGAAGGATCATGGTGTCTGCAACTTACTCTCAAATGGTGCCATAAATAATGGTAATAATATAGTCAGTCTGCTTGTGGAGCTGACAGCACACGTAGCTATGTTAACCACTGGGCAATGTAGGTCAAGGGCAGACAGATGTCCACTGTGCTAGTCTCACAACTTTTCTGCAGGCTTAAAATTTTTCCAAATAAAACGTTAAGAATAAAATGAAATTTAAAAATTTAAAGCGTCTAGGGATTTTTCAAACATCTTAGTTCAGGGTTAAAAGCAGCGGGTGCAAAGACAGGTGAGAGCCTCTGGTTCTAATTAAGTTCACTGATCCTCTTGGGTTTCAACGTCACGACCAAGGCCAAAATGCTGACCTGGCCTCACACAGCTGTGTTTCGCTGGAGAGAAGCCAGTGGGGGAGGCCCGATCTGCCCTCCAGGAAGACACTATCAGTGGGGAAGAAAGGCAGGCCACGCAGTCCTTGATGGCCACCCAAACACAATGGGCCACTAGGACCCACGGCCCTTCAGCCTTGGAGGTGAGGGCGCTTGCTTCCTGAGAGCATCAAATCTGACTCCAAGTTCCAAATGCGGCTGCAACTTAGGCAAAACCTCCTCTCTCCCCACCAAGCTTCAGTGCTTGCTTTCCTTCTTTAATCTCCAATTTCTGTTTCAGTGACTGATAAGTGTGAGGCCAGCAGTGGACCAGGCTGCCCCTGGGAGGCAGAAGGGCTGGGCTCTTGGCTGTCTGTGCCACATGGCCTCAAACCAACACCTCTGCTCAACAGACATCAGCTCCACAGACATCCTGGCGATCCAAGACCTGTTAGGAGGGATCAGACAACCACAGAGCTTTCTGAATGTCATTGCATTTCTTAAATCATTCTGATTGTCCCCATAAAGAAACATCATTATGGACACAGAAGTGGGCACCTGCATGGACAGAGGGTCCTCCTGGTCACGTTGGGTGGGGTAGGGGCTGGGGGGCTGCCCACTAAAGGAGGGCTTGGAGGCAAGAGCACCCCTCCTCTGGCTCTTTCCAAATCTTTTGCTCCTCCTCTTACCCAGGTGGCAGCACCTAGTCATGCCTGTGTGGCTCTGGAATCTTCTCCCACACCTCATAGTTGCTTCATTTTCTTCTCCTTCATTTCCCTGATTTTCAGGCATCCTGCGAATCCATCTTGGTTTGATATAGCCAAGAAGAGGCCAAGCTGGGGCTCCAATTCCCAATCCTCTATGCCTCTTGCCTGGAGGCGGCCTCTACCTGGAAGTACCAACATGGCCCTCCCAGCTCTAAAGGTTCTAGGCAGTCTGAGTGGTTCCCACAAGAGACCACAAAAGGTAGACAGTTTTGTCTGCCAGGGTGGGCAGCAGGAAAGCCTGTGTACCCAACCCTGTGCTCCAAACAAGTGCTTGGGAAAGAGACAAATAATTTAAGAAGGCATAAATGAGGGAAGTCAGTAAGTATTCCTCCCTAGAAGTCATGGCACCAAGAAAAGTTCCTCCCACCATGTTCTCTCCCATTTTCTGACTATATGTGATGTCCCCAAAGTAAATCAGTCCCTTGGATTAATCACTAGATCCATCCCAGGTTTTAGTCTTACCCCTTCCAAATTTTGAGTTCAGATCCCTTTCCTGGCCCCCCCATATTGCTTTCCCCTCTCCTTTCCTTATCCTTGCATATAGTTCCACTGATATGCTTGAGTGTGGCATCCAATGACGAGAAGAGAATTCCAGCAGACCCCTATCACTTCTCTGCCCTGGTCCTCCCTCTTGTGGACCACAAACCTCTCTTCCCTGCTTCCATTCAGCTCCCCTAGGCTGGAGTCTCCACACCTTCACCCAACCACCCACCCTACCAATGAACCCCAGGGAGACTTCTCCTCACCCCATCCCTGCCTAGGAGAAGCATGTCCCTGGTCACATCAGCACCTCCCATCCACTATGGGGAGTAAGATGATGCAGGCACACTTTTCCTCTACATAGCACCTACTATAATTTACAGCCTCCTCCTTCCACCCATCTCAGAGTATGGTCTTGAGGATGATCTTTTAAAGAAAAAAAAATGTTCCTAAAAGCACCTTGAATTGTCTGAAGATGTCAGTAACACCACTGACATTATTTCTTAATGGACTTTATTTTTAGAGCAGCTTTAGGTTCACAGCAAAATTGAGCACAAGGTGCAGAGATTTCTTATATACCCCACCTCCACGCGTGCATAATCTCCCTCATTCTCTACATCTGTCACCAGATGTTACATCTCTCATGTTACAGTCAGTGAACTGACACACGGTTATCACTCCAAGTCCATAGCTTGCATTAGAGTGCCTCTCGGTGTTATACATTCTGTGGGTTTGCACATATGTATTACAACATGTATCCCCCATTGTAGTGTCACAGAGCATTTTCACTGACCTAGAAATCCTCTATGCTCTGCATAGTTATCCTTCCTCCCTTCTCCCTGGCAAGCCCTGATCGTTTTACTGTCTTCGTAGGTTTACCTTTTCCAGAATATCACAAAGTTGGAATCATACAGTATTGTAGCCTTTTCAGATTGGCGTCTTTCACTTAATAGCATGACTTTAAGTTTCCTCCATGCCTTTTTATGGCTTGATAGCCCATTTCCTTATAGCTCTGAATAATATTCCATTGTGTGAATGTACTAGTTTATTTATCCATTCACCCACCAAAGGACCTCGTGGTTGCTTCCAAGTTTCAGCAATTATGAATAAAGCTGCCTTAAACATTCATGTGCAGGTTTTTGTGTGGACATAAGTTTTCAACTCATCTGAGTAAATACCAACGTGGATCGTATGGGGAGAGGCACTGCTATTATCAGCTGTACTTTTCAAGCAAAGAGTCCCTCCTTCTCAGCTCCCCCTGGGGTCTGCCTCATGCCCCACAGCCCCCGGATTCTTAGCATCTGATTTACTTGACTATTTAATATAGCTTAAAAAACCTTTTTATTTTGAGATAATTGTAGATTCATATGCAGTTGTAAGAGATGGTTCAGGAAGGTCCCTTCACCCAGTTTCTCCCAAGGATAACATCAACTTGCATAACTATAGTGTCACATCACCGCCAAGAAATTGACCGAGTTATGCATGTACCAGTTTGTTTAACCATTCACCCATCGTAGGACATTTGGGATGTTTCCAGTTTGGGACTATTACAGACAGAGCTGCTATGAATATTTTTCTAGAGTTTTTTTTTTCTGTGTGTGAGCATAAGTTTTCATTTCTCTGGGATAATGTCCAAGATTGCGATTGCTGGGTCACATGGTAAGTGCATGTTTAGTTTTGTGAGAAGCTGTCAGACTCTTTTCCAAAGGAGCCGTGCCATTTCCATTTCCATCACAACGTGTGAGGGAGTCAGTCTCCCCCATCCTCGCCAGCAGTTGGTGTTATCACCGGTTTTTATTTTAGCCATTCTGATAGGTGCATGGTGATATCTCATCATGGTTTTAATTGGCATCTCCCTAATGGCTAATGATGTTGAACTAGTTTCCACGTGCATATCTGCCTTCTGCATATCTTCTCCAGTGAAACTGTTACCCCAAAAGGGGGAGAAAAAAGATTCTAGTTCTTGTCTTACTCAAAAGAATTCAGATGGGAGACAGAAGCATTGAGTAGTGAAAGATTTTAAAAGTTTTATTAGCAAAAGCGAACTACACCTCCAAGAACAGGAGGCAGGCTGATCCAAGGGTGGATAGAAATGGTCTTTGTTTGGCCCTTTCTTTTTACCCTCACTTGGAGATGGTCTCTTGATTGATTGATGGCCCTTGCCCCTGGAATGCTTAGTCATGTTTATCCCCTTTTGCGCATGTCCTTACCCATAATGCACACAGAAAAACCCAGGGGGGGGCCCTAAACCGCAATGCTAATTACATTTTTACAATGAGCACTGGATCATGTCCAATTGGGTCCTGGTTGCTACTGCCAGGCCATCAAGTTCTAACCTGTTTCTTGTCGGCACTCATTTAGACTAAGTAAAGCCCCTTTATGCTGAAGGCGGGCACACCGCAATCTTCCAGACCATCCTCCCTCTCCTTCGCCATAGCTGCCGGGTGTCCCCACTTATCTAACTACCTAACAAAACATCTATTCATGTCTTTGCCCATTTTAGAGCTTTTCTACTGTTGAGTTTTGAGAGTTCTTTCTATATTCTAGGTACAAGTCCTTTGTTAGGTATATGATTTGCAAATACTGTCTCTCAGGCTGTTACTTATCTTTCCATTCTGTTCACAGGGGCTTTCACAGAGCAAAAGTTTCAATTTTGAGGATGTAAAATTTACCAGTTTTTCCCTGTATGGATCATGTTTTTGGTATCAAGTCTAGAAACTCTTCATCTTGCCCAGGTCCCCATGTTTTCTTCTATTTTTTTTAAATTTTAGGTGGAGTTATTCTAAGTTTCATATTTTACATTTGAAATTGAAGTCCATGATCCATTTTTTTTTTCATGATCCATTTTGAGTTACCTTTTGTGTAATGAGGTGAGGAATAATGTGCGGAGTTGCAGTAGAGGTTCTTTTTTTTTTTTTTTGCCTGTGGACATCCATCACTCTAGCATCATTTGTTGAAAAGATCATCCTTTCTCCAATGAATTGCTTCTGCTCCTTTGTCAAAAATCACTTTGACATATTTATGTGGGCATTCACTTGACATTCACCTTGACTTTTTTCTTTTTAGAAACTCTCCTGCCTGGCAGAAGGCCACTGGCTGTGCACATCTGAAGTCTTGGAAACTCTGGATTGATAGGTAGTCATTACTTCAAGCAACCTGGACTCAAACTCCCACGTAGCTGCAAAGCATCAGGGGTATGGCGAATGGCATCCTAACTTAAGGAAAGCAAGGAGCAAAAATGGTCTGGGGAACAGGAAGTGTCCATCAGCTTAACTAAGATTTTATAAAAATGGGAACGAGCGAGATAGATCTTTTTCCAAGATGGCAGCAAAATGCGAGTGAATCCCAGCTTTCCTTTCTTGAAAGCACTGAGCTGTTCTGAAGGCCGGGGAGGTCAGTGATGGGGACTGTGGCACCGTGGTGTGACCATAACCCACAGTAAAAGCCCCATCTGGGAGACAAAGCCATTCTCAGCCTCCAGTAACAGCCAGGGTGCACCTTTTATAGCATGCCTTGCAGTTCAGTGCAGTATTTATCTTCAGAGGTGCTTTTCTTATATTTTTTTTGGTTCTCCTGGGAAGTGTCAGACTCAGTCTCCTCCTGAGAACTTCACCTGGAGCAGGAGGAGCCAGGTGGAGTTCATTCTGAGCCAAGAACCCACCTTCTTCACTTCTCTTCTGTGGGACTCTACTGAGACCACCACCTGGCACTTGTACCACCCGACAGCCTCCCAAGGTGGGGAAGGTGGAGGTGGGGGAACACTATAACCAGAAGCCTCACAACATGGGTCCATTTCCATTCCAGGTCCAAGTTAGAGAGATCAGGCCCCTCGGGACAGAGCGGATTCCCTTTGCCCTGCAGACCCAAGGCTAGGAATCACGGCTCAAGACTTTTTTTAATGTCAGAATGTCAAAAATTAGAACAAATTTCTCAAAAATCAAGATATTGCCTCTTCACAGTTCCCTACTCAGGCTGGCTTTCCGAACCACCTTAAAGAAATGCAGAGCTTCCTTCTGCATGCCTCAGAATCTCCTAGAAACAAAGGCTATTCAAGACATGGCACTTGGAGCAGCTTCTTGGGTTCCCAGGGTAGATTTTTCTGCCTCTTACTGGACCCAGAGCAGCAGAAATGCCTGGCAACCAGGGTTTTTGGGGGCAAAAGCTTCAAGAACACTGCAGCCCAAAACGAACACGTGCCAAAGTCATCAGCCCTTTTGACTCCCTCCTTGCCCAGATGTGTTCAAGAGGAACACCCCAGGGTGAACTCTTGTCACAAAGCAATCTCTTGCTGTTCCCAAGACAAGCTAGGAGGGCAGTCATAATTAGAGTGTCACAAGCACACCACAGCTAATAAGTGACATAAATAACCATATAAATGTCAAGCTGTGAATCTGAAGCTTGACAGGACCTTTCAAATCCAACCAGAGCTTGGCACCGAAAAACATTCCCTGAATTTGCACATAATCTGCTTTTTGCAGCTCTTTTGAGAAGGAGCTATTTACCCAGTAAGCATGTTATTCTCCACCGCAGATTATGGTCATTCCAAGTCAATTAACTGCATTCCAAAGAAAACAGGAGGAACCTAAAATACAGGACTTGAAGGTTTGGGAGGGAGCTAGAGAAGACAGGAAGGGGTCTTGTAAATTGTGGTTACTAATACGTCCACATTGCCCACAAGCTCTGGACAGCAGACAGCACCAAGCCATTTGATTTTTTTTTTTAAGAGAAAAAATTCCATGTTGTTGCTAGGATTTTCACTTGGCCCATGTGGTGGAAGCTGTCCTGGCCAGTTGCAGGAGGGCATCAAGTCAGGGCTCTCTCCAGAGTCCCCATCACAGAGGGTGCCCACAGTGTCATCATAATGCACTATCCATGGTTATGGAGCCCTGACAGCTTCTGATCCCCCAAAATTTCCCCTTTTTGCTTTTTAATTTTTGAGGTAAATTCATGTAACGTAAAATTAACCATCCAACATATACAATTTTTTCAGTGGCAACTACTGTAGTCACACTTTGTGCACGCACCACCTTCTATCTAGCTCCAAAACATTCTCATCACCATAAAAGAAAACCCCACCACATTAAGCAGTCACTCCCCATCTTCCCCTCTCCTGAGCCCCTAGCAACCACTAAATCTGCTCTCTGTCTCTATGGATTGTTCTACCCAGGACATAACGTAGAAACGGAGTCTTACAGTATGTGATCTTTTGTGACTGGATTCCTTCACTTAGCATCATGGTTTTGGGGTTTGTTTGTGATGCGGGATGGCTTACTATGACTGAGCAATATTCCGTTGTGTAGATACGTCACATGTTGTTTATCCATGCATCAGCTGAGGGACATTGATTGGGTTGCTTTCTCCTTTTAGCTGTTATGAATAGTGCTGTTAAGAATATTCACATACAAGTTTTTGTTTGAATGCATTTTCAGTTTGGAGAGGTATGTGTATTTAGGAGTGGAGTGGCTGGGTCAGAAGGCAATTCTATGTTGAACTTTTGGAAGAAATACCAAACTGTCTTTCCCCTGCTTGCTTTTAAAACCATGTCTTTCTACTATGTCTGAAGTTTAGGACAAGGGAAAGGAGGCTCACCGGTGGTTCACTCGTCCGTCTCAATACCAGAAGTCCAGCACTAAACTGATCTGCATAACTCCAAGGGGAGCTCCTGAAGAGGGCCTGGCCTTTCCACACCTCACCCTCCCTGCCCCAGTAAGAGCTGGGGCTGGATGATCATGGGGGAGAGAGGAGGAGGGACAGACCCAGTTGGGCAGTGGACTCCAGGAAAAGTACACACATTCCATGGGTACACCAGCCCGTTACCTGCTGGGATGCAGAGGGAGCCATTAGAACTTCTATTTTGATCTATTTTTATCCAAAAAGTAAGAAAATAAATGTTTTACTAATCTTTATGGGTTGAATGGTGTTGACCTTCAAAAAGATATGTTTGAGTCCTAACCCCAGCACCTCAGTGTGACCTTATTTGGAAGTCTGATCTTGACAGAATTAATCAAATTAAGTAAGTTTGTCAAAGTGGGCCCTAATCCAGTATGACTGATGTCCTTATAAAAAGGGGACATTTGGGTGGATGCAGAGAGACAGACAGAGAATGCCATGGAAGACGTAGGCAGAGATCAGAGTGATAAGTCCAGAAGCCAAGCAATGCCAAAGACAGCCAGCTAAGCCCCAGCAGCTGGGAGAGAGGCCCTGGAAAGATTCTCCCTCACAGCCCTCAAGGGGAGCCAGCCCTGCTCACACCTTAATCCCAAATGTCCAGCCTCCAGAGCTGTGAGGAAACACACTTGTATTCTGTAAGCC
This sequence comes from Vicugna pacos, assembly GCF_048564905.1. NCBI lineage: Eukaryota > Metazoa > Chordata > Mammalia > Artiodactyla > Camelidae > Vicugna > Vicugna pacos. The sequence continues at coordinate 115,051,594 of NC_132987.1, read as the reverse complement.
ACCTTGTCTGTGATAGTACAGCATCTCTAAAAGCTAATATTCTAACCTTTAACATAAAGGTGCTCACAGGTGCCCTTGCGTCATCCCTCACACGCAGGAGTTGAGGTTTCTTGAGGGAGGAGGAGTTCCCCACCACAGCAGGTGGAGGACCAGCCCCCTTCCCAGACAGAGAGACTAGAAGCATGTGGAGTGCCACCTGGCACCTTCATGGCAGGCCCCGGACAAAGCAGCTCCCAGAGGGGGGCCAACAGGGCTTGCGTAGCTGGCTCCTCCTCCAGGCCTAGTCCCGCCTGCGTTGACTTTGACAGAAATATTTATACTAAAAGGCTGAAGCTGAGGGAAGATTTTACCACCTCTTATCTCTCGTAGTTTAGAAAAACAACCAACATTTCATTGACAACTGACCCCACGGCGCCTGTGTTTGTGGCTCGTTTCTCTGGGGAGCCTCCTCTTCCCAGAGCCCAGTCTCAGTTTACATAGCTCTGCTCACTTCCTCTCAGACTCCCAGGGGAAAACAAGATTCTCATGAACTTGCCACATCCCTGGTAAGGTCCCCTGAGCACTCCGAGTGCCCAAAACTTGAGATGGGCATTGCTCCACATTCCATCTGTGTGATGGCAGCTCCCAATTCTAGACCTCCGGCCAAAACATCATGAGTCTCTTGACGTGAAAGAGCCCTGGAGACCCTTCCACCCACCCCAGCCCCAATACCCAACTTCCATCCATCGACCCCAGTCCACCCATGCACTCTCCAGAAGACTGCAAGGCAAAGGCTCTCCAGCCTCACACCCACCACTGCACTTCCCTTTCAGTCCAAGGCAAAATTCTGCAAGTTGGAAGCACTCACCCTTTGCAAGGAACCAAGCGTAAACCTAAAGCAGAAATCTCTGTGCCCATCCACCCTCTCCCCATCATACCCTCTGCCATCTTCCTCTGACTTAGCCTGCCACTCCTCCTCCCTCCTGCTCTCCAAACTCCAGGCCTGTGATGACAAACTCCCTGCACCCACAGCCACTTCTTCACATGTTCCCTCCAACCCTCGGCTTACCTGTGTAACTCTCAGCAATGGCCAGACACACCAGACACCATCGAGAAGATTTGTAAAAGGGTGCTGCTGCCCAGACAGGCTTGGTTACCTAATTTACATGGCACAGTGAAAAATGAATTTGTAGGGCCTTTGATTCAAAAGTTATGAAGAATTTCAAAATGCCAACAGCAGAGGATTAAGCCAAGTGTAGGGCCGTCCTGAGCACAGAACCCTGTGTGGCTGCAAGATTCATGACCCTGAAGACCAAGCACTTGCCCTAAACATTAGATTTAATTAGCCTGGGGGCCCTGGAACCTGCATTTTCAAAGCTTCCCGGGAGTTGCTCGAGGGACTGAGCTGGTTGCTACTGGCTGACCCAGGGGCACTGTTTCTGTTGAGCCCCCTCAGATAGAAACTGTTTATTCTTACGCTCTTGACTTTGGGGCTAAGTGTTGGGCTCACATCTTTCCTGTTCCATATTGTCCTGCCAGAACATTTCTCTTTCCTGGTTTTGCAAATTACCTGCTCAGCTGAGGCTAAGAACATTCAGCTCTCTTCCTTGCCCCAGTCTAGGTTGTTTCTGGACTTTCTTTATCCAACCAAGACTTAGCACACAACTTTCTTCACCTCCGTTCAAGTTGCTACTTCAGAATCCCCATGGGAGGCTCATTCAAGATCCTGACCCCTCGGTCCTGTTCTTCTGTCTCCAGGGACCATCTTCCTTCCTCCTCCTCAGCACCCCACTCCCATGTGCACCTGAACCTGGCAGGCACAGAGGGGTCCTCCATCTCTAAATCTCAAACTCAAGTGCCCCCACTCTCTGACCGTAGTCTCCTATATTAATTTATCTCTCAATTCCATAATCCGGCTACATACATCTGTTACTCAACTCCATTAAAAGCTTTGGTCCAATGACCCCCCAGATATCTCTTCTCTGCTACTTTCACTCTCTTCACCTTCCATTTTATCCTGCTTAGATTCAATACTCTAGTCCTCCAATTACTGTCTTCCAAATACTATACATTCCTTTCCTCTTCTATCCTTACATCCCACTCATCTAGCAAATTCCAGCCCTGGATGAACAGCAACATCCATCTCCTCCATGCCTGCTCCCAGCCAGCAGAGCACTGATGGAGGCAAATCCCACACCTGCATGAACCCACCTGAGCCGTGCCCTCAGGACTGCATGACCATCAAAGCTTCTACATGCTCCTCTGGTCAGCTTAGGCTCCAATTTCACACAATCTGTACTCCAAATCTTCTCCAATCTCATTATATCTGCAACCACGTCTCCTTCCTTCACTCTGTGCAAGGGCCTTGCCTTCTATCTCACTAAGAAAAGAGAGCCAATTGCTTGCCACCAAATCTATAAACATATATTCCTGAGTTTGCCCCCAACTCTCCATCCTCTTGCTAAGTGTCAGTTTCTTCACCGATGCTCTCTGCCTCTCTTGCTGCTCATCTTCTCGGGGTCTTATGCCCTCAATTTTCCTGTCTCTGGACTATTTCTTCCATCTCTTCTCTGCTGTAGATCCTTCCCATCAGTACTTAAATGCCCTAGATTCTGCACCTCTTTAAAAAGAAAGAAAAGAGAAAGGGGGAAAAGGAGAGGAGAGGAAAGAAGATCAAAAAGAAAGGAAAAGAAAGGGAGAAATGAAATGAAAAGAGAAGAGAAAACAAAAGAAAAGAAAAAAAAGAGGCATCTCCCATCATGGCCACACTTATTGGAAATGTCTGTCTCTCACCTCCCATTTACTCCTCATCTCCTTCCCTGGCTTTCATTCCATCATTTCAATGAACCCATTTCTGATAAAGTCACCAATTACTTTCATTTTAAACAGAATGACCACATTTGGGGCCTCTTCTTTCTTGACCCCAAGCATCACCAGAACTGGTTGATGACGCCCTCCTTCCTGAAATATACACTCCCATTGGCTCCTTCACACTATTTTCCTTTCCTGTTTCTCTGGCTTCCTTCCCTTCCTCAGTCTCCTTGGGGTTCCTTCTTCCTCTGCATAACTATTATATGTTTGAGTTCTTTAAGGCTCCATTCGAGGTTCTCTTTTTTCCTCCCTCTACTCTCTTTTCCTAGATAATCTCATCTATTTCCATCTCTGTAAATATCATGTAAATGCTGATTCATTTTATCTGCAAAGACATAAAATATCAATGGCCATTTCTCTTGCATTATGTAAGCATCCTGGATTGATATAGCAGTGCCATGGTTATGGAGGCCCAGGCTCTTTCTGTCTTGTTGCTCTGCCACTCTCAGTATATTGCATTCATCTTCATAGTCCTAGATAACTCCATGCCTATATTCTAGCCTTCAGGAGGCAGGAAGGGAGCAGGGAGCAGATAGATCCCTTCCTTCTAAAGATACTACTCAGAAGTTGCATGTGTCACTTTTGCAAACATCTCATTGGCCAGAACTTCAACAAATAGCCATGCTTGGATCCAAGGAGGACTGAGAACTATAGGCTTCATTCTGGGTGGCCACATGCCCTTCTAAACTTCTCTCGGTGTGGATGAAGGCAAAAACCAATACTGAGAGAACACTAGCAGAATTGGCCACAGGGGTCAACTAGATTTGCCAACTTTTTATTTTACCAAATAAGAACATTTTTTAAAAACTACCACTCATTGCCATTGTTTCATAAAAGAGGACACATTTAATGCCAAAACTGGAGAAGATATAATCTCAGAATAGAGAACAGTCTTAAATTAAATGACTTTAGATTTATGGAAGAAAGCACTGTATCAGCCTCATTTTTCTCATCCCCCTGTGAAAGTCATCCAGTTGTCTCCTGACTGGAATTGGGAGCCGTGACTGAGGTGTGGCTGGTAGAGCTTGTCAGAATCCTCTTCATCTCCCTAGTTCATCCTGATTTATCAAGACGGCTGCGATTGGTCCCAGTGTGATTTGACTCCCAGCTCCCACCTAGTACTGATATGGAAATCCAAGCTTCCAACCACCCCATCAAGGTCCCTCCCATCGCCAAATGCCCAAGGGGACCCAGGTCCTATGTAGTTGGGTTCACTGCTGTGGCTGAAGAACCTAATCCCATTGCAAGACCCTCCATTATATCAAGGGTCCCCAGGAAGTCCAGCCACTCCCGAAGGGTGCTCCAGGCCAGGGAGTCTCCCCAGCAGAGGCAATGATGTCTGTCTCCTTTTGGCCAATTTTGAAAGGTCACACCTGTCCTAACAGCATGCCCTCTTTCTGCCTCACATCCCTTCCACATAAAACCAATCCCCAGGAGACCGGTCCAAGGACTCTTGAGGGACACTGGGCAGTGTCATCTATCAATGGCCATGTCTATCACAAAAAGACTCAATGTTTTGTCTTGATTTCTCTTAAAGTGAGTCTCTCCGGAGACCTCTTCTCCTCTCTTTGGTCAGGAGTTGTCTCCACCCCTAGGTCCTCCAAGATTTTTCTAGGAGGCCTGTAAGCCTGTCCCCAAATCCCAGAGTCCACTAGACAGTCATACAGATTAGGTCATGGAACAGAAGGAAAGCTGGGGGGCTGAGAAGTGGCCCCTGCTCAGGGAAGTGGTAGAAAGACCCCTGCACCCCTTTTCTGCTCCTGCAATTGCAGGGAATACTCTGCGGGGTTCAGGGCATGCTCTCGGCTGTCTTGTTGGAAAGGAAGCCTTGGAAGAGTTGGTTTTCTGACATTTTTTGTGTGTCCTGCCTTTTGAAAATGAAATACTTCACTCACACACAGAGTCCTTCACAACATATTCCCGAATCTTAAAAACTTAGATGATTTTTATCAAGAATTTTCCCCTGCTCCTTTTTTTTTTTTCATTGAGACATTGATGAGTCCGAATCCCAGAATTTCAGGCAGGAGGAGACTTAGAGAGTGTAAGATCCTGTGGCTTTGTTTTATGGTTGAGGAAACTGAGGCTCAGAGAGACAGAATGACTTCTGGGTCCAGGTCACACCATGGCACCCTCGGCAGGGTACACCGTGGGAGGGTGGAGGGCTTGTCTGAGAAACAGGGGCCAGCCCTGAAGGATTTGACGCTTCACCCCAGTGCATTCAAGGTCGTCTGCCTGTGGCCCCTGCAGTTCGGGGCCCCTAATTGCCCTCTGTGCCGAATGGCTCTGACACCCAGAGAGGAACTGCATAGGAAGCTCTCACAGGAGGGCTCTTCGAGCTTCTCCAAGAGGAATTTTCTCCTGTTTACAGCAGGATGCACCCCAGGGGCAACGCCAACAGGGTTTGCTTGTTTGTTTACTTTAACCAAGAAGGGAAATTAGTGGCAGAAGAATATTTTGATAATGAATGGAAAGTTAGTCATGACATTTTTGAGGGGAGAAAATATAAATAAACTTTTTTTTAATGAGAGCTGTCTCAACAGACGGTAGAAGGGATGCGTGAGTCTCAGCCAATTGGAAGAGACATTTGGGGTGCTTGGGGTGCCGACTATGGGCTTCTGCTTCCCCTGTGCATGTAGTATAAGCCTCTGAGGGCAGGGAGGGTGAGGCGTGTGTGTGTGTGTGTGTGTGTGTGTGTGTGTGTGCGCGCGCGCGCGCTGTGTGTGATCTCCTAAGGCAATCATTGTTAATGGAAAGGTTTTTAAATATTTGCAAACGGATCTCAGAACTCTGCAGAACACAACAGTATCTGTTTCAAAACAACCTAGGAGTATTTGGTGTCTGCTTGGGGCTGGTAAATTTCCACTGTAGGCAACGCTGGCCAGCTTTTCATTCCAGCCCGACTCACTTCAAGTGGCATGATTTGATTAAGCATTTCTTCACTTTTAATTGCGTGCCAAGGCCCTAGGGCATCATCTGTTGGGTGGCCCCGAGTGGGCTGAGTGGGAGCGGAAAGACATGTCAGTCCAGAAAGGCTTGTGCCCTTATTCTCCAGTGTAATTCCGCTCGGTACCTGGCAAGCCTTCCTGTTATTATGAACGGGACTGTTTTGGCTGACGGTGGTTCTCTACAGTTCAAGGTAAGGCACATCCAGGGGAGAGCCTGTATCCAAGGAGCTCTTGGCTGCACCAAAAGGTGGGAGGGCATCACACTGCATTTGGCTGAACTCCACCCACCACCTGGGAAATTACATCCCTGTGCTGCCCACTTGCAAACTCGAATACCACAGTATTTTAGAAAAAGGATTGTTTAATAATATCAAAAAAATCTTAACCTCTAAGCACAGTCTACGCCTCTGTAAAATGAGGTAATGATACCACTTCATGGGGTTGAGGTGGGTGTTAGAAACATTGCAGATCAAGTTCTGGAACACGGTGAAATTGCAAATCATATTTATAGGTGGCACCCTTGATTGTCACAGAATCTATTACCCCCATCTTCCTTCTTTAAAAAACTCCTGCTTTGTCCATACATCCACCCCACTCCCAGGTACCCCCGGCAGGACCTCAGGGAGACCCTCCATTTTCGATGGCCAGTGATTTTATCAGGATGAGCCTGAGACACAAGGATGGCCAAAAGACATGGACCTGCAGGTGGAGGTAGGGTGAGGCAAGAGTTGGAATGTTCTCTCTCCTAAGAGAAAGCCACCAAAGAGAGTCTCCCTCATTCCCCAGGGTGTTATTTCTCAAGTTGATGCCACCGTCTTGAAACCAAGATGAGGCCGACTTCAAGGATGGCAAGGCATAGAGAAGGAAAGAGACTGGGTCCTGGAGGGCAATATCATCAGGCCGGATGTCTAACCAACCTCAAATCCCATTGCCCCTCGTTTGTCAACACCCCCACCGCCCAGAGTGGTACCCCAGGCTACTTACAGTCCCCAGACAGGGGAGACGTTGCAAACCAAGGACACTCAACATGATTGGTCTTCTCTAAATCTTCTCTGGCTGGAAATCTTCTTTGCCACCCGCCTTGTGAGCCATTCCCCCAGGAGTGAGCCATCTGCCTGCTGATGGGCAGTGATTGGTTCATCTTCACAAACTGGAGGCTAAAGGGATGACATGCACAGGATGGGAACTTTTTCTGAACTTTCCCAGAAGAGTGGAAGCCATGAGGAATGGAAGTGACAAGGGCAGCAGAGGCAGGGAGGGCTGGCTCAAGAGAGGAGAATGTAAAGGACATTTCATCTCAGAGAAGATTTGCACAATAACAACAATGCTTCGAGTCTTCAGATGCTACTCCTGGGGGTCCTAAGAAGCTGTGGGCTTTGGTGGGGCTTTGGCATTATAAGTACTCTGCCCACTGGGAGGCTCTGGCCGCAAATAACAGAAACCCGAACTGGAACCAGCAGCCTCAATACCGGAATGTACTATCTTCTATAATAAAGACTCCCTGGAGGGGAGCTTTGGGGCCAGTTGAATTAGCAGTTCAAGGATGTCAACAAGGACCCAGATCTTTTCCTCTCTCTGCTTCCCGTGTAGGCTTCATTCTCTGTCTGGTATCAACATGGCTGTAGGAATTCTAAGCATTTTCATAATGACCTCCACCAAGAAAACAGCTGGCTTTGCATTCCATGCCACTGAAGGACTGCTGACTAACGATGGAAGGGCTTTGAAGGAGGATAAAATCCAAGGTCCCAGTACCCAAAGCGACATTTAGGTCCAGGGAGACATTTTAGAGGCCATGAAAAGACAGCCTGCAGCCAGCCACCAAGGACAAAGAAGGAGGCTTGGTCACACAGCTGCCTGTTCGGAATTTGGAAACAATTGTTTCCATATTTCGGAGTGTTTACTGTAACCTCTATTCCAGATTACTAGAAAAGTGGCCAGATTTGAGGGGCTCTGATAGCAAGACGCTTTAGAAGCAATGCGGGCAGCGGTAGAGCAAACCTTGCCCGGAGCCCCGGTCTCCCTCAGACTCTGTGGGATGACAGCGGTCCTTGCCTCTGCTGATGGAGCCTTTGGCAAGGAGGCACATTTGCCTTCAGCACTCCGCCAGTGTTTCTCAGCCTCTCTGTCTCAAGACCCTCTGCTGAAAGACACCCACTGGTCAAGGAAAAGACAAGCGTGACTGTAAGTCAAACTGCTTTTTCAAAAAAATTATCCAGAAGTTTCCAGAAAAATTGAGAAGAATATTTGCAACGGCTATGACAAAGGTTTGATATCCTTATTTTATCATGAACAGTTTTATCAATTTTTTTAAACAAACGCGCACAACTTACAGCATATAAAGACATACAAAATGCCACTATGCACTGGTAATAAAAAAGTAGTTATAAAGCAAGACACATTTGTTTCTCTTTTTTGTTTTTTTTCCGTTTTGTTTGGTTTTTCCCTTGATAAAATGGTAAAGAAATAGCACACAGTGGCAAGGGAAGTGCCTTTGGGACTATTATGCACTGCTAATGGCAATAAAACTCAGGCAACCTTTCCAGAGGTCAGCCCAGCAAAATAGAGCAAAAAGATTTAAAAATGTATGTACATGAACTTTGAACCAGCAATTCCACCCCCAAAAATATATTCTGAGGAAATAAGTGTGTGAGATACTTCTGTCTACTCGAGAATATTCAACATAGCATTGCTTTTGACATTCAAATGTTGGAAATTACCAAAATGTCTAATGAAATTTGAATTAGCCAAATGGATAATGGTACATTCATTCCAGAATCCACAGAACCAAAAAATAATACGAAAGAAGAATTCATGAGAGGGGCAATGTCAAGTTAAAAGAGAAAGTTACGAATCATTAAGGTTATTGTAAATTTTCATAAATATTTGCATGGTATAACTTCATGTCATCTTTACTTTCAAGCATTCTGCACACAGTCTACACACAAGAGAGACAGTCAAAGTATTTAACAACTGGTTTTCATGAATGAAGTGCCATCACCCCAAATACAGGCTCTGGGTTTATTTTTACTAACTACATTGTGTATCAGCTATCCCCACACAAAGTAGTTTTATCAAATTATTTAAGTACTTAATTAATTACTTTGCATTATTTAATTATAACTAAATCATTCAACTGTTCAAATAAATAGTATTATTTAATTACCCACGTATTAGTAACTTTACTAACTTCTTTGTGTGTTTTCATATTTTCAACTTTTTTATACTGAAAATAATTTATTTATCAAAAAGCAATAATAGTTAAATTAAAAAGATCGATGTTTGGGTATTTTTCATCGACTGTCCTTTATGCAGCCCTCCCAGCCTCTGATCCGTGTCTGGTCTCCATTTGGAATCCCAAAAGCTACTCAAGCAACTATGTTTCTCAAAAGCCATCAGAATCTGACCTTAACATCAATGACTAGATGTTTGCCCTTGACAGAGTGTCAGACGGTAACATCCCTGCACACCTGGGGGTGCCAACCAGAGGGGACAAATTTGGAAGCCTCTTAAAGTCCTGCTTATTGGGCAGTGCTCCCAGCGTTGATAACAGAATAAATCGCGGTCACAGTTCTGAAGAGCAATCCAACCCCGTCCATCAAAAGGTGTTTTGTTTGTTCGTTTGTTTTTCTTGAAGTAGTCAATTTACAATGTTGTGCTAATTTCTGGTATCCAGCATTACAGTATAGGGATTTATTTATACCATAATATATATGCATATACCTTTTCATATTCTTTTTCATTATAGGCCATACAAGGTATTGAATTTAGTTCCCTGTGTTGCACACTACATCAAAGCTTTAAGTGCACAAACCATGGACTCAGCATTTACCCTGCAGATTGGCCTATATCCTTACAGAACGGTGTCTGCATAATATACTCCCTAGAGTGTTTTTGGAAATAGCAAAAGCATGGGAAATAAATCCAATGTCTATTAATAGAGGCTCATTAATATATGGGAAATCCACTACAGTTGCCAAAAACGTAAAGTAAAACTACATGTATCCAAAATGTATCAATAAATAAAAAATTTAAATCTGCAGAACAGGTATACTTGATCCCATTTGTGTCAAAAGAGGGGGAAAAAAAAACCTGTATCTGCAAATATAACATTTCTGTAAAGGTCCATAAGAAGTGGGACTTAAGGGACTCCGGGGAGGGAGGGGTGACTGGTTGGGGCTCTTTTTCTTTCCACTTCACAGCCTTTTGCAGTATTTTAACTTTTTGTCATGAGTAACCATAGTTTTTAAAGATCTGCCTCCTGACATCTGAGGACAGGCGTAGACAAAACAGTAGACACAGGCCGCTGAGCCAGGCAAGGGCTCTCAAGTCTGGGTCAGTAATTTACATGTCAGGGTCTTGCCCACAGAGTGATTTCCATTTTAGAAGTCAAGGTCATCTCAGGGCAGTGCTTCTCAAACTTTTCCACAGAAGTACCCCCGATGACAAAACAGAACAAACACGTAACCTCAGGGGATGAAGGAAACTGGCCCAAACCTCTGCCTCAAGCAAAATTTCTTTCGTATTCAAACTACCTTAAAATTTCAAGCAAATTTTGACTTGATTTTACTCCACAATAGAGCCATCTTTGGCTTATTGTAAAAATTAATTTTCTCTGTATGACTGAAGCATGATGCTAGACCCCAGAAATTGATACAACATTGTAAATTGACTATGCTCAATAAAAAAAAGAATGCAAGTTTTTTTTAAAAAAAAAATTTCTCTTTGAATCTTATTTGTGGAATTCTGGTCACTATCTTGGTAAATTCTTAACCTCCATTTTAAATGGATAAAAATTCTAGATAAAATTTAAGAAGAAAAAAAAATGTATCCCTAGTCAGGAAAGTGAAATTGCTAATGGGAACTCAAGATGAAGGGCTCATGGAAAAGCAGGCTTTGATAGAGGCTGGAGGATGGGGGGGTTCAAATGTGATGTTCACATGAAAAGAGTCTGGATCTGACTCTAGAGGCCAAGGAGTGAGAACTGATCTAAATCATGGGCCGGGAGTCACAAACACTGCTCCAGACTTGAAATATGAAAAGGATTAGAAACATTCTACCCACCAGTCTGCGAAGTGACAAGGAAGCTGGTCATCTGCTTGGATTTCGGAGGAGAAAAAGATGAGAAAGCAGAAATCCAGGTCAGCACTGGGAGTGGAAGTAAGTTCCCACCCTGCCTAGCACAGTGCACTCAAGCCACAACATCAATGTCAAAAGTAGTTGAGCACCAGAGAAATTCGCAAGGGCTCTGGGAGAACAAAACACAAAACTGTTCGGTGGAGGTGGTCTTCAAACCCAGGAAAATGGGACTAAAACTATACAAATATAAGCCACACTGAAGATAAACTGAAATAAAAAAACTGCATGAGAAAATGGACCAGAATGAGGGAAAATCACAAATGCAATAAATGAGAAAAATTGTATATCAAAAACCAAATATAATAGGATGGTATAAAAGAGATATTTAACACTTTTAAAAATATAAGAGAGGAAATAAACTATAAGAACAGAATGAAAATAGAACAGAGATATTGCTAAAGGACCAAATGGAAGTTTGAGAAAGGAAACATAAACTTTCTATAGGAAAATGCAATTGATATGATCAAAGTTGCTATAGACGAGAGCACTGGTGGACTGGAAGATTAAAGGAAATTACCCAACACCCTTCAAAAAAATTAATAAAGGGATGGAAAATATGAGAGAAAAGTTAAGAAACATAAACAATTGAGTGGGAAAACCCAAAATATATCTAAAATGAGTTCCAATACAGAAAAGAAAAATTGGGCGCTATTCAAAGAGGTAATGGCTGAGAATTTTCACCATCAAAGTAAGATATGAACCCATAGTTAGAGAACTATATGGAAATCTGGAAAGGATCATTAAAATAGATGCATAGCTGTCATAGTGAAACTACAGAATACCAAAGACAAAGAGAAAAATACATCTTCAAAGCTCTGCAGGGCAAGTGGGGAAAAATTTACCAAGGTTAAAGGAGAACTAAAACTATGTAATGCATTCAAAAGAATCGTGAACATCTTCTTTTCAAGCGACCACAGAACCAACCTCAAAATTTCCAAAAAACAAAAACAGAACAGACAACATTCTTTAATGACAATGTAGAAATGAATGTGAAAAATCCAAAAGCCAAAAGCCCTAAGTAGCTGGAAAATGTTAAACATTCTTTCAAATAAATGTTGAGTCAAAGAAAAAAATACAAACATATTGCAGAATGGCAGAAGGTGACACCACAGAAGAGACGTCATCAGTTCCCATGGCAGTATGGTTAAAGCAGTGCTTATAGACTTTTATTAGTACAGAAAAAATAAAAGTAAATGAATGAAGCAACATAAAAATAAGTTACAAAAAATTAAATTGAAGGATACAATAGCTGAAGGAACAAATTAATAAAGTCATAATGTAATGATCATCAAACAAGATTGTAGAACTAATTAACAAAAATCAAAAGCTGTTTTTTGAGAAACAAAGTAACAATAAAGTATATAAGCTTATGGTTAATAACATCAAGAGGAAGGAAGAGCAAATATGCAAAATGAGATTAAATGAATCCAAATAACCAGACAAACCATGGAAATTAAGCAAATCATATTAAAAGTAGTTTGTCCAAGGTTATAAAAATAAATTTTCAAGTACATTTGAAAAGATGAAAGGGCAGTGTTCTAGAACTGAGAGCTCCAATACAATAGCTACCAGCCACATGTGGAAATTGAGCATTTAAACGTGGCTAGTTTACGCTGAGATGTCTTGTAAGTGTAAAATGCACACTGGACTTCGGTAATTCAATAGGGATTGCGCTGAATCTGTAGATTGCCTTGGGAAGTATGTCCATTTTAACAGTAATTATTCTTCCAGTCCAAAAATATGGCACATCTTTCCATTCACATCGTCTTCAGTTTCTTTCATCATGTCTTACCGTTTTTGAAGTACATGTCTTTTGCTTCCTTAAGTAGGTTTTTTTCTAGGTATTTTATTCTTTTTGGTGTGATGGTAAAGGGGATTGTTTCCTTAATTACTCTTCCTGCTATTTCTTTGTTAGTGTATAGAAATGCAACAGATTGATGTATATTAATTTTGTATCCTGTAACTTTACCAAATTCAGTCATGAGCTCTAGTTTTCTGGTAGTATCTTTAGTATTTTCTATGTATAGTATCACGTCATCTACAAACAGCAACAGTTTTACTATTTCTTTTCCAGCTTGGATTTCTTTTCTTTCTTTTCCTTTTCTGATGGCTGTGACTAGGACTTCCAAAGCTATGTTGAATAAAAGTGGTGAGAGTGGGCATCCTCGTCTTGTTCTTGATCTTAGAGGAAATACTTCCAGTTTCTCACTGTTGAGGATGATGTTAGCCATGAGTTTGTCACATATGGCCTTGATTATGTTGAGGTATGTTCTCTCTGTGTCCACTTTCTGGAGAGTTTTTATCACAAATGGAGGCTGAATTTTATCAAAAAGATTTTTCTGCATCTATTGAGATGATCATGTGGTTTTTATTCTTTGATTTGTTGATGTGGTGCATCACACTGATTGATTCTGCAAGGAAAAGTCCTTGCACCCCTTGGATAAACCCCACTTCACTATGGTGTGTGAGCCTTTTGATGTATTGTTGGATTCCGTTTGCTAGTATTTTGCTGAGGATTTTTGCATCTATGTACGTCAGTGACATTGGCCTGCAATTTTCCTTTTTGTGATATCTTTAGGGGGGTTGTTTGTTTGTTTCTTTGTTTTTATCAGGATGCTGCTGGCCTCATAGAATGTGTTCCTTCCTCTGCAATTTTTTGGAATAGTTTCAGAAGGATAGGTATTAACTCCTCTAAATCTTGGGTAGAATTTGCTTGTGAAGCCATCTGGTCCTGTAGGGAGTTTTTAAATTACTGATTCAAGTTCAGTACTAGTAATCGATCTTTCTATTTTCTATTTCTTCCTGGTTCAGTCTTGGGAGATTGTACTTACGAATTCATCTATTTCTTCTAGTTTGTCCATTTTATAGGTGTATAGTTGCTCATAGTAGTCTCTTAAGATCCTTTCCATTTCTGTGATGTTGGTTGTAACTTGTCCTTTTTCATTTTTGATTTTACTGATTTGGGCCCTCTCTCTTTTCCTCTTAATGAATCTGGTTTATCAATTTTGCTTATCTTAAAAAAAAAAGCCTTTAGTTTCATTGAGCTTGTCTATTTTTTTGTCTCCATTTCATGTATTTCTGCTCTGATCTTTATGATTTCTTTCCTTCTACTAACTTTGGGTTTTGTTTGTTCTTCTCTCTCTAGTTGCTTTACATATAAGGTTACGTTGCTCTTTGAGATCTTTCTTGTTTCCTGAGGTAAGTTTGTATAGCTATAAAACTGCCTCTTACAACTTATCTTGCTGTATCCCATATAGTTTGGGTCATTGTGTTTTCATTTTCATTTGTCTGTAGGTATTTTTTGAATTTCTCTTTGACTTCTTCAGTGATTCATTGGTTTTTTAGTAGTATATTGTTTAGCTTCCATGTGTTTGTGTTTTTTGCAGTTTTTTTTTTCTTGTAGTTGATTTCTAATCTCATAGCATTATGGTGGGAAAAGACACTTGATGTGATTTCAGTTTTCTTAAATTTACCAAGACTTGTTTTGTGGCCCAGCATTTGATCTGTTCTGGAGAATGTTCTGTGTGCACTTGAAAAGAATGTGTCTTCTGCTGCTTTCGGATGGAATGCTCTATAAATATCAGTAAGCCCATCTGGTCTAATGTGTCCTTTAAGGCCTATGTTTCCCTATTGATTTTCTGTCTGGATGATCCAACATTGATGTAAGTGGGGTGTTAAAGTCTCCAGTTATTATTGTGTTACTGTGAATTTCTCCTTTTATGTCTGTTAACATCTGCCATATATATACTATATATATATATATATATATATATATATAGTGCTCCTATATTGGGTACATATGTATTTACAATTATTGTAACTTCTTCTTGGATTGATCCCTTGATCATTATGTGGTATCCTTCTTTGTCTCTTGTAACAGTATTTTAAAGTCTATTTTGTCTAAGTATTGCTATTCCAGCTTTCCTTTGATTTTTATTCGCATGGAGCACCTTTTTCCATCCCTCAATTAGCTTTTTAATTGTACTTTTTTGTGTGCAGATTCTAATGTATATATTGCATATATACACATGCATAAATACATTTATAAATTCATCTACTTGTACAGTTTATGTTTGTGCATTTGTATACACTTAAGTTTTGTGCACTTTTACTATCAATAAAAATGTTAACAAATATATTAGCAAACAGAGTTTATCAGGAGATAAAAATTATAATGTACATCATGACCAAATAGAACCTATTCTAGGAATACAAGGATGATACAGCATTAGAAAATTCACTTAATTCTAAGGAGAAAATTATGTAGTCACCTCAATATATATTCAAACAGAATTTTGACAATATTTGACAATTCATTCTTGATTTTTCAAAGCCAATAGCACAGGAAAAGACATACCTTTAAGCTACATATAACCTCAAAACCAAATGTGTGCCTAATTAAGAAATACTAGAAGCTTTTACCCATAAACCAGAAATGAAACAAATATTTGCTCACTATCACACTCATGCTATTTAATTTTGTACAGCAGTAGTCGCCAATACAATTAGAAAAAGCAGAATTGAAGGTATAAAAGTTGAGCAAAAAGACATAAAACTATCACTATTTACAGGTGATTTGCTTTATAATTTGAAACCCCAAAAGAAATGAGTGAAAACTACTGCAGTCAATATGAGAATTCAATCGAATATCTAAAATCAATATACAGAAATCAATAGCTTTTGTTTACACAAACAAAATCAGTTAGGCAATGTAATGAAAGAAAAACCCTCATTTACAGTAAAAAAAAATATTTAAAATAAGCTTAAAAGATACATACAAGACCTACATAACCCTTTAAATATTCATAAGAGAAAGAGGGAGAGAGAGAGAGATTTCATAAATGAAAAGACATACCATGTTCTTGGATAAGTAGACAACTTTATGTCAACTTCCCTTACCTTATAAATGTTAATTAATAAGTATTATCTCAATAAATATATTTTAAAAATTTTTATCTATACAAGGTGATTCTAAGTTTCACATGGAAAAATAAACAAGAATAACCCAGATAATTCTGATTTTAAAAAATAAGAAGGAATAGCTATACTATATATTAAAGTACACTTAAAATCTTCAATAATTAAAACATTGTAAGAGTAGAATATGATTTGTCAGACTGACATATAGCACACAATTGAAAATCCTGAAAAATACCTAATTACATATGGAAATGTTGTTCAAGATAAAGGTGGCATCTCAGATACATGGGGAAAAGATAGACTATTCAAAAAGTGGTATTGATAACAAATATTTTTAAGATAGTCTTCATATCTACAGGAGAATAAATTCCAACTGTATCAAACATTTGGACATAAAAAGAAAAAATAAAAATACTAAGCAGAAATGGGAAATGAGGGATGTCTTGCTATGACTTAAAATCTAGAAGCCACAAAATAAATGGTTCACAATTTCAACTACATGGAAATCAAAAACTTATGCATGGCAGGAACCAAACTGATGTTTAAGAACACCCCATGCAAAGTTATTAAGTAAAACAAAACTATACATAACTCATACCATAAAGGGCTAATTTCTAGAATATTGTATAAAAAGCTCCTGCAAATTGATGAGACAAAAGACCAAAAAACAAACAGAAACATGGGCATGAGTGTGGACAGTTTACAGGAAATATACTTGGTTCTTAAACATACAAAATATGCTCAAAGTCAATCACAATAAGAAATATAAAATTAAAACCACATTGATTTTTTTTTTTAATTTTATCAGAAATGGCAAAAATTCAAAAGTTTGAAAGCAAATGCTGTTGGTGGGCTGTGGAAACACAGGCACTCTCCCTCCTATGTTGCTCCTGGAAGCGGAAATTGGCATACCCCCCACGGAGAGGAATTTGGCAACATCTGTCCACATTAGAGATGCAGTTACCCTTTGACTCAGCACTTTCACTTTTAGGAATTTACCTTCTGCATAAACATAATCGTGTGCTACATGAAGAACTACAGAGTTCTCCATGGCTACGTTGTTTGAAAGCAAAAGATTGCAAAGACTTAAATGTCCATCTACAAGGGATTGTTTGGGCACATTTTGGATAGTCACCATCAGTGAAGAAGAATGATGACACACTTCATGTACCAAGATAGAAAGATCTCCAAGACATACTGTTAACTGAACAGAACAAGGTAGAAAACGCTGGCTGGATCGTGTACTACCAAGCAAGTGGAAAAGGTGTGGAGAGCTGAGTGAGAGTATACATTCAATCTGCTTGTATGTGTGAAAAGAAGGCAGGAGGAAGAGTGGGGTAGAAGGAGGAGAAGAATCTCTAGAAAGATAAACAAATTAATAACAGCGGCTACCTCTTGATGGGGAGGGCTAAGTTCTGAGCAAATGAGAAAGAACGCTTTCCACTGTGTACTGTTTTATAATTGTTGATTTTTTGAACCATATGTTATATCACTTATGCAAAACATTAAATAAGTAAAACGTTTGGCTCTGAGAAGGAAGTAGAGGACAATGGCCCCTCTCCCCCTGTCTGGTGGCCCCAGGAGCAGCCAGGCTCCCACTGGGTTGAGGAATGAGCATGCATGGTTGTCTTGGTTTCACAGAGCCAGCCCCGGTGTGTGTAGCTGACTCTCTGGAAGGTTTCAGAACTTGTTCAGACCTGTCCAGGGAGGTCAAGGGTGATTCTAGAGCGAGAAGCCCAGGTCAGAGACACCCTGCAGTGATGAATCTTGCGATTTCAGAATGGACCCCTGCCCCCTAAGCTAGGAGGGAAGTGCCTGGGCGACCTCTGAGGGGCCACCACCGGTGTGTTTTAGAGCTAGCTGCCGGGAAGGAGCGCTGGGCCACCTGGCCAGTTCTGCAGAGGGCTGTGCGTGGCAAGGCATTGTGGCATTTTCTGAACTGGCCTCATCAGATTTCTCTTTCCCTCATCACCCTTCTTGCCCGTGAGAGACCTCAGACAAGATTACAAAAGCAAGGAGGGTCAGAGACCTGGAAAGGAGACTGGCCTGTCAGCAGAATGCAGCTGCCCCCAGGCCCTTGGCCCAGGACCCAGCACTGGCCTAGTTAAAGATGTGAGGCTGCAGCCTGGACACCGGATTCCATTTTGTAATTTCCCGAGGGGGCATTCCATCCAGCTGCCAGCATAGTCATTTACTACCTTAGGAGGCCTTGTCTCACTGTGTGGCTGGAGGACCGTCCCAGCAGCCTCACCTGTGGGCTGGCAACACTGGCCAGGTTGTGAGGGCTGCCAGGGCCTGCAGGCCTCCCTGACCAGGAGGGAGGGGACTCTGCTTCTCAACTTCAGGTAATCCTTTGGTCCACAAAGCGTTCCTGACACCTGCTAAGATCCCAGCACAATCCCGTGGTGCCCCTGGGGTTCCAAAGCCCCCAGCTTCCTCCTGTTTCAGGCCCCTCCACACAATTTAGCAAGTGGGAGAAACTGTCTTGTCTTGGTCACCACTTCCTTTTTCGCAGCTACACTTCATTCCCAACAAGACTGTGGCCTGCTTGAAGCATGGACCTGTGTTCTACTTCCTTGTGTCCCCCAGAGACCTCAGAATGCTCTCCAACACAGCAAAGCTTTTGATAAATGCTTACTGGTAGCTTCCCAGCGTCCAAGTTAGAAATAAAGTTGCAATGCAGTCAGTCAAGACCCAAGGTGGCTCCTCCGCACTGCTGTCCCATGACTGTCCAGAATCCTCACCTTCAAAGCCTTACCAGCCTTTCCTAACCCCTGCTCCCCACTTCCACCCGCGTCCAGCCTGACCTTGTCCACATCACTCACTCCCCTCCAGGGACCATGCCTGTTCCTCCTCCAGGGAGAGCCACAGTCCCACCTCAGGCCCTTAGCACAGTCTGGTACCGCCCCACCTGGAAAGTTCTTCCCCAGAAATCCATAGGGCTCACCCCCTCACCTCCTTGTCAGGCCTCTGCTCAAAGCCCACCTTCTCAATGAAGTCTCTCTTCCTTACTCTGTTCAAAATCACTTCCCTGTCCCTCTTTCCTGCTTTAGTTTTCTCCACATCACTTGTCACCACCTAAAATACTCTTCAGTTCTCTGATTTATTTTATTATCTGTCTCCCTCGTGACAATGGGAGCTTCTCAAGAGCAGGGATTGTTGTGTATCCGCAAGCACGAAGCAGGTGTTCAGTATACCTACTGAATGCAGTATATACATTAATACAGCACATTAATACACGTATTGGTTAATTGAAGTAGCCATGACTCTTTGTCACAGTTAATCCATCTAAAAACCATGTATATTGCTTATGCACATGGATTTAAAAAACATTTCCATATATTTCTTGACAAACAGTTTTATAGACATGATTTCATTTTATTTTAGTCTCAGGAATTGTTATTATTTGGATTTTTCAGAGGTAAAAACTAAGACTCGGGGAACTTAGGAGATTTTCCAGGACCTTTAGCTGGTCGCTAGCAGACCTGGGAAGGCCAGGTCTTTGTCACCTTAAGCTTAGCTTGGCTCACTTATCTCAGGCTTTTGGACCCGGGATGGCCCCTTCTCTCCTTTCTGTTCTGTGGATATCTCCTTTCAGAACAAAAACCTGTATTTCCTCCTTTCCCAGCTCTTTCCCCCTCCGCCCAGACAGCTGAGGCCCATCACCCCTCCCCCTTCCAGCCCCAGAAGAAGCCACTGTGGCGGGTTTGGGCAGAGGCCTCTTGGGCAAGGTTGCATTCTAATTTTTGGACTCTGTTCACTAGGTCTTTTACATTGCGAGGAGCAGAAACAGGTCTGGATTTTCTGAAATAATGGAGATTTATTGCAATAATTCACGTGGAGTTAAGAAAGACAGGGATCTGGTAACACAGTCCAGCTTCATGGAAACGCAGCGGCATGCCCACCACCCTCACCCCGGGGCTGGAACAGAACACAGGCTCCCAGGCGCCTCCCCTTTCTCTGTCTGGCTAACTCCTTTCCTTCCATCTCGGATCTGCATCCCCGCCTCCCAGGCAGTGGCAGGCTAGCAAAATGTCTCTCCTTTTTGGCCCTGGAATTTTCTGTGCGTCTCTGGGTCGAGGCTCTGATCCTATTGCTGATCTGGGTCTCCCTCTGCACCTTCATTACACTCACACCTTGCTAACCCCCTAACCCTTTGTTCTCTAGGATCCACCAGTCACTTCTAAAAGAGCACCGTAGTTCACGGGTGAATAGAACTAGAAAGGTGCCCCGTTCATTCATTCTACGAACGCTGATGGAGTTGCAGAGCCTGGAGGGATAACTTGGGGGACAATTCCGAACAGGACTTATATCTTGGGTGGGCAGGCCGAGGGCTGGGGACAGTGGTTTACAACACACACACATACACACACACATACACACCCGCAGTAGGGGGAAATGCCATCATAACCCCCTCTCCGAGCAAAGACTCAGACATGGCTGAAAGCATCTCTCGCAGAGGTGGGAAGAACAAGAGGGAAAAAAGACAGCTCCTGCACAGCGGCCCGGGTGCACGCGGCCCGACGCCGAGCGGCTCTGCGGGGGTCCCGCCGCCGCGGGCTCGGGAGCCGGGGGCCGGGGCTGCGGAAGGCGGAGCGCGCGCCACCGCCGCCAGGGGCCGCCGCAGACGCCCGCTCGGCGCGTGGAATTTTCCACCGCCCAGCCGAGCTTGCACAATTGCTTCTCATTGGCCGAGCGGGGGTGTCTGTCCCCGCTTGGGGACGGAGATTAGATTAGCCTGGGAGCCCTCCTCAGTGGGCTTGGCAGGGTTCTGATTAATCAGGTCAGCGGGGCCAGGGAGGGGAGCGGAGGGAGGGTGGGAGCCAGGAGGAGCGCGCGTCTGTTTTCAAACCCAGCTAAGCCCGGCCTTTGGATGTCACCTTTCTACACAGAAAACGCTCCAATGAGCCGGGAACAGTCGAGGGTATAGATTAGAATTTGCCTCTTCATAGTAAAATTCCCCTAGAAACCGTTGGAAAATAAGATTCCTGATGCCCAAGTCCTGCTCCCTCCTCCGTTCCTCGTCCCCTCCCCCCTTTGGTCTCTCTGTCTGGCCCCGGCATTTAACCCTTTGAGCAGCAATGCCATCCACAGATTCTATTTTGACAGTGACTTTCGCAGACTCCCCAATCCAATCAGAGCCTCAGAACCGAAAAGGTTTCCACGCACCCCCTTCCCCCAGCATCAGTCAGAAAATTACCGACAGTGAAATACAGAAACAAGGATAGTGGCTCTTTTCTGTCTGTTGGAGAATCAGCATAAACTCACACTGACGTTAAAATGCTTAGCAGGACTTGGGAGACAGTCGCTGTGCTCAGAAAGATTGTCCGTATAATGGAATTTATGTGTGAGCTCATCGTGTTGATTTATGATTAAAATACTCCTTTGGTTTTGTTTTCTCCTGAAGTTTCTGGCGTTAGGAAGCTCCTTTTTGAGAGTTATTGTTAAATCTGCCACAAAGGAGGGCTCTGGCCCTCAATGGATGTTTGGTGGGTGAATGAATGATGTTCCCTGAGGTCAGGGTCCTTAGAATGACAGTAGGATGAGCTTCTGGGTCCTAGTGCTGGCTCTGTCATTTGCTTGTCATGTGACCTCAGACAGCTCAATTTCTTTGAGCCTCAGATTCCTTGTTTTTAAAATGGTGCTAGTAGGTGCCTTAAGAAGTTAAACAGAGAATTATCATATGACTCAGCTCTTCCACTCCAAGGTGCATACCGAAAAGAAGTGAAAACAGGTACTCAAAACAGATGCTTGTACTAGAACTGCTGTATTAATCACAGCAGGCAAAAGGAAACAACCCAAGTGCCCATCAATGGATGAACAGATCAGCAAAATGCAGGGGACTATCCATACAACAAAAAATTACTCTGCCATAAAAAGGAGTTCATCCCTCTACAACAGGGATGAACCTTGAAAACATTACAGTAAGTGAAAGGAGCTAGACACAAAAAGCCACATACTGTACGATTCCATTCATACGACATAGCAGGATAGGTCAATCCAGAGACAGAAAGCAGTCGGTCCCCATGGGCTGGGGGAGCAATGGAAAGGAAACAACTGCTTAATGAGTACAGGGCTTTCTTGGGGGGGGGGGGGGATGAAAATATTATGGAACTAGATAGAAGTAGGTGGTGGTTGTGTGGACCAAAAAAAATGTTGCCTGCCATTTCAGTAAACATTCAGTAATATTGCCCACCATTCTGGTAAACAGGATACTGGCTCTTAACTAGACAGTTAAGATGCATATCAAAGGGATAATTTGGATGAGCCCAGACTCTTGCATCTTCTCATACATAGAAAAGCACTAAAATCATTAACCAGAGATGTGTGTTTTCTGTGATTGAGCAGTAAGCTTTTTGGGGGGTGGTAATTAGGTTTGTTTGTTTTAATGGAGGTACTGGGGATTGATCCCAGAACCTCCCGCATGCTAGGCATGCACCCTACCCCTGAGCTACACACGACACCTTACCAGTAACCTTTCAATTCTCCACTACTTGTTTTTGTTTTGGGTTTTTTTCAGCAACTCCTACATATCCTGGCTCCTCCCTTACCTCTTGGGAACAGCCCCTCATCTGAGAGGCTGTCTCCCGAGCTATAGTCTCAGTAAGTTCCCCGAATAAATCAAAACCTGTAACTTTTAGGTTGCTCTTTTGTTTTTGTTTCTTTTTTTTTTTTCGTTCCAACAGTTTTGCAACATTGTGAATGTACTAAATGCCATGGAAATATGCACTTCCAGATGGATAGTTTTATGTTATATGAATTTCACCTTAATACAAAAAAACGTAGTGGGGCTAATATAAAAATACCCTACTGGGGATTAAATGTGACCTCTGTGGAGAGATGTTTGAGCAAGTTCAACACTTCTTTGATTCCGTCTCCCTGATTCCCTGGGCCACGTGGATCCTTGAGAACAGGGGGCTTCATGATGGTGATCTGAGCCCCAGCGCCAGAGGTCTGTTCTGCAGGCAGGAGAGACTCAAGTGACTATGAAAACCACCGAAAAGTGGAGTGGTAGGATTGGAGTGTTTAAAAATCTTGATACAGATTCCTCGGAGTAACAACCACAGAAACGGTGCTGTGACTCGCCACTCAGACTGGGAGCCAGGCGGCTGGGGTCGCCAGCTCCACCATCCTCCACGCGTGGGACCTCCAGCCAAAATTCTTGCCAAGAATCAGTTTTCTCATCCAAACAATGGGGTTTATTGAAGTACTTACCGCATAGGGCTGCTGTCATAATTCAGCTAATTGATGCATATGCTGGAAATAGAGTATATTCTCAACAAATGTTAGCCAGTGTTTTATTAAGGAGAAGGTAAACAATGACCAAGAAACATTGGCGGCTTGGGCTCTGTTGGGGGGCTGATGGGGTGAGGATGACAAGGGGCCACTGTAAGCATTTAAAGCCAAAGGGGGCCTTTGACGTTGTTTCTGAAGGTGCTTTAAGCAATTTGCAACACTGCAGAGTGAGACAGGGTAAGGGAAATTGGGGGACAGAAGACAATGACAGGAAGGGAGAGAAGCTGAACATCAAAAGGATTATTCCGAAAATTAAGAAGGAGGAGCTGTCAGATGCTGGGAGTGGCTCAGAGGAGGAGATAACACAGAAATTCAGCAGTCTCCACAGCGCATAGGACTGGATTGCTTTTGTAGTAACTGTGAAAGGGGGGAAGAAATTTTGTCCCTTGCAACATGGTGTTCGGAAAGTCCAGCTCTCAAAGCAGAATCTGCTGTGCCAAGCAGACACCCTCAGAGGAAAACCGCTAATGAACTAAACTTAGTAGAGACCCACCACACAGGCGTCCCTGAACCCCGCGTCTCATTTCCACCTGAGTTGAAAGTCCCATCATGAGAGTGAATCTTTCTGCAAATCAGCCTTTAGCAGCAAAAGGGAGGGCTGCACGGTGCAGAATTTAATAGGAGTTGAGATATTTGATGGTTATCTATGGTGACCCTGACTCAGTTTCTGAAATATTGGACATCATCCATATCGTCCTGCTACCGTCCCTGTAACTGGAGGCCTCCTGCTGTCTCAGTCCTCGGCAATGTGCCAAGGTGAGTGCTGGTTTGTGATACAGCTCTCTGCATGGTCAGCCTGGGTCCCCAAGGCCCAGTTCCCCCCAGCCATGGGGTACAGGGTCTCCAGAGAGAACAGGTCACCAAGCCCCAGAAGTACGTGACATTTGGGCTTTGTTGGAAAGCATTGTCTTCAGACCATCTTTAGTCTTCATGGGTCAACTGAAAAAGAAAAATCACAACCTAAAAGTTGAGTTATGTTTTATTCGGGGACCTTACTGAGACTACAGCCCGGGAGACAGCCTCTCAGATGGCTCTGAGCGACTGTTTCAAAGAGGTAAGGGAGGAGCCAGGATGTATAGGAGTGGTTGGTTGCTGGAAAAAAACAAGTAATCAAACATCAAAAGATTATTGCTAATCACAAAAAAACAGACATCTCCAGTTAATGATTTTAGTGCTTTTCTATGTGTGGGCAGATGTGAATCTGGGCTCATTCAAATTATCCCTTTGATATGCATCTTAACCAGCAGGGCCAGTGTCCTGTTTTTCTCCATCCTGAATCCCCTCAGGGTGCACCACTGGGGGTGGCTGCAGTGGCTGATGGCTTGCTGACTGCCAAAGTTCATTGTTTACCAGAGTGGCAGGCAGCACTCTTTGTTTACTGAAATGGCAGGCAACGTGGTTTTTTTTTTTTTTTGTCCACACATTGATAAGAATAGAGATAGAGATAACAAGCGTATCAAATCAATACCGCAGCTTAAACTTAAACAATGTTATCTGTCAATTATTTCTCAATAAAGCTAGAACAAAGATGCAGATACAGATATACACAGTTAACTGTTAACAGTACATAGTTACTGGATTCTATGAAGGACTGAATATAAAAAAGACGAAGTGTCTGCTACTAGAAATCATTTGAAACCACAGTTCTACATGATCATGCTTGTTTTATATCTCCCCTGTCTCCCTTCCCTCTCCACTCCTACCCACACGCCTCTACCATTGATGGTAAAACACTCACTTTGCCTGGGATGGCAGGAAACTCACAGTGAAATGTACCGAGCAATTAAGCATATTCAGTGCTTTGGAGTCATAATTGATTTCAAGCATATCTTATTTTTTAAATATAAGTAATACATGTTTATTGTAGAAATTTAAAAAACACAAGTAAGCAGGAAAAAAATTAAGCCCTCCAATATTGCCACTCAGAAATTATTACCCTTAAAGTTTAAAATTCCAATTTATATTGCTTTAATAGTACTCGCAAGCGTGTACGTGTACACACACGCATCCGGAAGATCAGCTGAGGATGAACTTGGGGCCCCCCATGAGCTCTCGTGGG
The DNA here is from genome assembly GCF_048564905.1 of Vicugna pacos. Taxonomy (NCBI): domain Eukaryota; kingdom Metazoa; phylum Chordata; class Mammalia; order Artiodactyla; family Camelidae; genus Vicugna; species Vicugna pacos. The sequence goes on along the minus strand of NC_132987.1, from coordinate 115,026,388 downwards.
CGTGGAGAGAGCTAAGGGGTTTACGCTGGGTGCATGGCGGCATAGGGGCAGGCAGCGCTGTAGCAAATGAAGAGGTCAGCGTGACCACTGGCAAGGCAGCCTGCCCCTGAACTGCAGCTCAGCCCCCAGGGAACAGCCCCTGTTCATCTTCCCCCTTCTTTGCAGAAAGCAGCTGACCCCGCCCAGCACAGGACCAAGGCAGGTGTTTGCAGCAAAGGGAGTCATGCATCTGGGGCAGAACACTTTGAGGTACCAGCAGCAAGAGTGGAGGCTGGGACCGTCCCCACACACCTCAGCACGTGATGGAAACCAAGAGGCCAGAGAGAGAATTTGAGGGCATTATGCAAATAAGGGCCACCAGCCAGGGGAATTTGAGTAATTACAATTAATGTGACTTCGTTTTTTCCAAAGACTGGTGAAGCCTGGGAAAATTAGCACATATATATACACACACACACATATATATAAGTACTTAAATATAAAATTGGATCATACCCTAATTTGATAAGTAAACTGTTTTCTTTGCTTAACAAGATCTCATATTTTTTTCATGTAGAGAAAGAGATAACTACGATAATTGGTTTCAACACTAGAGACAAATGAAGGTGTTTCAGGGCCCCCATGAAAGGGACAGTAGATTTTGCAGATGGGAGAAGGTGTGAGTTGCCACAGAGTCTACTTTTAACAGTTCTGTATACTAGGATTCTACAAAAGACTGAATATGAAAAGCAGGAGGTGTCTGCTACTAGAAATAACTTGAAACCACAGTTCGACATGATTTTTTATGCCATGTGGCATCTCACTGTGTGGATAAATGATCATGTATTAACCAGGCCTCTATTTTTGGACATTTCGGTTGCTTAGAAGTTAGGAGTTGTGTTCAGATGCAGATATCGCACTCCTGAGACACCATGAGGTCACGGTGAACAAATTAGGATTTTATTTTTCGCATACAATGAAAAATCTGGAAAGAGGCAGTGCAAACATCAGGTTAGCGGGTAATGGATCTCCAACAGCCCATCAGTTCTAGGCAGGATAAAAAGGGAGAGAGGGGGGCAGAGGTCATAGGTCAGAAGGGATCTGGTAACTGAGTTGATTTTCCTCACAAAGAGCTTTCCTGGAGATGCATCTGAATGACTTCTCCTTACATTTCATTGTCCACCCCTATTTTCAAAGAGGCCAGAAAACATTTTTAGCTAAGTACCTTACTCCTCCCCCAAACTGGGGTTCTGTTACTATGGAAGTAGGTTAGAACAACAATTAAACCCTTATCTCAAAATCCTTTTTATTATATCCTTGAAGCTACATCACAACCTAAATTTTAACAAGATCACAGCACAGAAATAAAATTGTTCCTTTAAAGACACCTCAGCAGTATCTAATAAAAAAGTCACAAAAATATTGGTATAATCTCTTGCTATTTTGGATCTTTGTTATTTTAATAACTAAAATGTTTACATGATTGTTTTTCTGAATTGCTTAAAAATGTTTTTAAACGATGGAGTCATCTTGTTTCCATTCTTATCAGTGTGACATGAATGCTTTGGAGCAGGGCTTCTTAAATTTTAATGTATGTACAAATTACCTGGGATCTTATTAAAATGTAGATTCTGATGCAGCAGGATTGGGGTCAGCCTCGAATCTGCATTTCTAAGAAGCTCCCAGATGACACTTGCTGGTCCACAGATCTGGCTTTGAGTAGCGAGTTCCTAGTCGCCCCACTAGTGCAATTTCCTCATCAGACAAAACACGTCTGTATTGTTTTTTAAATTTTTTTATTGAAGTGTAGTTGATTGACAGCATTAGTTTCAGGTGCACAGCAAAGTGATTCAGTTATACGTATACATGCTTTTTTTTCTTTTCAGATTCTTTTCCATTATATGTTATTACAAGAAATTGAATATAGTTTCCTGTGCTATACAGTAGGTCCTTGTTGTTTACCTATTTTAAATATAGTAATGTGTGACATTAATCCCTGGCCCCTAATTTATCCCTCTCCACCCTTTCCCCTTGGGTAACCATAGTTTGTTTTCTATGTCTGTTAGTCTATTTCTGGTTTGTAAATAGAATTTGTATCTTCTTTTTTTAGATTCCACATAGAAGTGATATCATATAATGTCTTTTCTCTCTCTGACTTACTTCACTTAATATGATCGTCTCTAGGTCCATCCATGTTGCTGCAAATGGCATTATTTCATTCTTTCTTTTTTATGGCTGACTAATATTCCTGTGTGTGTGTGTGTGTGTGTGTGTGTGTGTGTGTGTGTCTCACATCTTCTTTACCCAGTCATCTGTTGATAGACATTGAGGTTGTTTCCATGCCTTGGCTATTGTAAATAGTGCTGCTATGAACACTGGGGTGCATGTCTCTTTTTGAATTATAATTTTCTCTAGATATGTGTCCAAGAGTAGGATTGCTGAGTCACAAGGTAAGTCTATTTTTAGTTGTTTAAGGAACCTGTGTGCTGTCCTCCACAATGGCTGCACCAATTTACATTCCCACCAACAGTATTTATAGGAGGGCTCCTTTATCTTCACACCCTCTCCAGCACTTATTATTTGTAGACTTCTAAATGATGGCCATTCTGACTGGTGTGAGGTGATACCTCGTTGTAGTTTTGATTTGCATTTCTCTAATGCTTAGCGATACTGAGCTTCTTTTCATGTGAGAGCACATCTGCATCGTTGAGTGAGAAGGGCTCTCTTCCCTGAACACAGAGGAGGGTCAGGACCAAACATCCCCAGTGAGGATTTGGTCCCCAAGCCAAATGTATACCCTTATGCTGCTGCAGAGAAATAACTCAATTCAGTGAGACTTCTGAGTGACCTGGGAGGTCCCTGGGAAAAGTGAGGGCTTCCTTAAACACGTGAAAGTCTGAGCTGCCAGTGGGGAGAGATAAGAAAGTCAGCTCCTCTGCATCTCTAATCCAGAGACCCAGAGACTGAAACAGCCCAGGTCAGAAACCAGGAGCTGCTCTGGGCCTCTGGGGCCGGTGGCAGGACATGGGGGTGGGGCCGACTGTTAAAATGCTGATTTGAGCCTGGTTCCCTTCATTCCACACCCACACCCATTTCCAGCTGGTAGCCAAGCTTCACACTTCCCTGCCTCTGGGATTTGGGCCAGCTGAAATTCTTCCCTGCTTTTGTAAAAGCTAAATCCCTGGATGAGATTATGCCAAGGGCCTGGAGGGTGAGAGAAGGGAGAAGAAGTGGGGAGAAGCACTCCAGAGCGGGTAGTGTAAGGAGGAACTGGGGATTATGGACCCCAGAGGACCTGTAGGGCCCCCAGAGGCGTGGCCCCAGGTGCCTCTCTCCAGATCGCAGTCCTGCAGATGCAGCTGAACCACAGGGTCTGAAGGACCCCGTGCCCAGGCAGTGCGAGGGTAGGGAGAACGGGTTGGGACCCGGGCATTTGAGGGGAATCACCTCTGTTTATACTCTGTCTCCTGAAGCCTACTCTTCTGGATCCTAAGACAGCCACACCAGCTTTCCATGTATGCTTTGAGTTTGCGTCCTCCATAAATACCCTTTTCATCAATGAGAAACCAGAATATGGGCGAGAAAATCTCCCTAGATTAGAAGTTGAGGTCACGGGACTGCAGTTCCCATGGTTACTGGAAAGCTTGGGTGCCCAGCCAGGTGATTGGTGCCGGTAGACTTTCAACCTGGGAAGAGTGTGTGTGTGTGTGTGTGTGTGTGTGTGTGTGTGGTGTCCACTTCCAGGTGGGCTCAGCCCACGCCATGCCTGTTTCCCTAATGGGACAGAAATAGTGAAACCCCATCCCAGGAACGTGAACACTCTTCGGTGGCCCCTAGCCCACACCGAGGAATGTCATAGCACCACTCGCAGAGAGAAGAGACCCAGAAATCCCAGAAAACACAGCTGAGAGATAGCTTTTGTGTCTCTAGGTCAGGAGTTCCCAGCTCTGGCACCTTAGAAGCACCCACCTGAGAAGACTTTTTAAATGCTAATGCCCAGGCCCCATTCTCAGGTGATTCTATTTCATTGATCTGAAGTGGGACTGGGCATCTGAACTTTTTAAGGTGATTTCCATTTGAATCAATATTTTTGAAGGCCAGCTAAGTTAATCTAATGTTCGATCAGACTGCTTTGTAGACTGCAAATATTCCAGAAGGGAGCCAGGTAGAAAGTCACCAGTTTTATACAGTCAGGTATCTGTCATTCGGTGGCATTACCAATGACACCAGGGCTGGCTGGTTTGAAGGACAACGCTACTAAGATGTCACGTGACCAGGCAGAGCCAGGACGCATCCAGCACACCCGGCCTCCTTGGGAACGGCATCAATACTGCAGCTCCCTGCAGGAGAAGATCGTGGCTACAAAGCACAGAACAGGAGCCCTGCCTGCCCCTCAGCAAATAATTAGGGCTGACCTGCAGCATTACTTGATATCCACCTCCAAGGTCAATGCGAATGAATAGGTGTCTCTGCTCAGTTTCTTCCCCCAAAGCAAATGTTTCATTCATCTCCATTTCACCCTCCATTCAGAGTACACTGTCCGGCACTTCTGAGTCACTCTGAAAACAAGCCTGTATGAGGATATCGTGGAAATAAAGCCATTTCCATGAGACATAGTATTTCTTGTTCAACACCGCTTACGAGAGCTTACTAAACCGGCAGAGGAAAAAACCCAGCGATTTTCAAAGTATAAAAAACTACCCATTATCCATTAGAGAAACACTGGTGGAAGTCAGGAGCTTTTGGCTTCAGGCAGAACTAGGGACTTTGAGGCTCATTTTTCAAATGGAAAATGCTCTTTTCTTCTGTGCTGCTCACAGCACCTAGTTCATGCTAGGAAGCCCGAACCAGACCTTTTGAAAATGATATTGTTCTAGGACTAAATGACTGGGAGAGACAGAGAAGGTTTTCAGTCCAAGGATGAAAACTTCTGAATCCTTAAACTGAATCCCACCCACTTTTCCAGTCCAAGGATCCCATCCCTGCCTTCACTGTCCCCTGGTGCCAACTTGCTAGGTATCATTAATTAAAACCAAAGCTTCCTGCTTGTAGGCACCAGGCCCCACCTGCTGCCCCATCTTTGCAATATTGATCCCAGGCCTTCCTCGGCCCAGCCATCCTTCTCTGCCACCAACTCCTTGGCTCCCGCAGAATGGAGGCAGGTGTGTGAGGGTTGACAGGCCCCCAGTGGGTGCACCATTCCCCTCTCCATTTTCTGCAGAAGTGTCAACATGAACATGCTTGGGATGGGAGGCTGGAGAAAGGGGGAGGGTCAGAGGATCATGCAGGGATCATGCAGCTGCTGAAGCCCAGAAGAAAATTCCCCTCTGCTACTGAGAAACGGCAGGAGAAGGTCACAGCTGCCACCTCCTGAACTTCTGACCACTTGATAAAGGTGGCTGAAGATGAAGAACATTCCTTCACCAATCTTGCCTTCGCTTTCGATGAACAGTCAGGACACAGGTTCAAAATTTAATAGCTCAACTGTTGTCTTGGACTGCCAGCCAGCGTGGACATTGTAAAGGCAAGAGAGGGTGGGAAGAATGTGATTTCTTCTTCACCCCAAGTGGCTTTATAAAACAGAAGGCCTTGAGAGGGAACGGACTGAGTCCTCCTCGAGGGCCAGCAGTACTGAGATTACACTGAATGGCCCTGGAGACTCCAACCACCAACAAAAGCAGGGTGATTTTTGCCCTCGCTTACGCAGAAATTCTACCAGTCAGACATCCGTGTTCCGCTCAGGAATCAATTTTTCAGAGGGTAATTGTCCAGGTGGGAATTGGCAAGGTTCGACTCTGTCCCTGTTGCACTGTTCTCTGTAGCTGAAATTCACCACCTGGAATTTGAAGAACAAACGAACAGCAGCAGGTCCCTGGTGAGCCTGGGACTCAGAGGCAGGCCTTTCTGCATAGAAGGGGGACTTAGCTGTCACAGATCCGGAGACTAATGACTCCATAAAGTGGCCTGGCATCGCCACCTGTGGCAGTTCTGTGGGTGCCTTGGGGAAGAAGCACTGAAATGACATGAGTGGGCCTGGATTCTGACCTGGGTCTTGAAATGCATGTGAAGGGTGGCGTGTACACGTGTGTGCGTACGTGTGTGGGGGTCTATGTGTGCAGATATCTGTGCCCCTGCATGTAGTCATGTTCATTTTCCAGGTGACAGCACCAGATCCATCCCCCTCACAGGATTGCCTGGTAGATCAAATAAGAAATGAGTAGATTAGGGCTCCCCAGAAAAGTAGAACCGATAGGATACAGGGATAGAGATGGAGATAAAGATGGAGATAAAGATGGAGATGGGGAGAGAGGGAGAGAGATCTGCTACAGGGAATTGGCTCCAGCGATTGTACAGGCTGAAAGTTCCAAGGCCTGCAAGGCGAGCTGGAAAGCTGGGGACCCAGGAGAGCCCAGTGACAGCGTGCCTGTGCAAGTCCAAAGGCCTGAGCGAAAGGGGAGCCAGTGGCGAAGTTCCAGCCCGGAGGCTCAAGACCCAGGAAGACTTGACGTTTCAGTTCAAGTCCAAAGGCAGGAAAGAGCTGATGTCCCAGCTCGAGCAGCTGGGCAGAAGGCGTTCTCTCTTACTCAGGGAAGGATCAGATTCTTAATTCTATTCAGGCCTTCAACTGATTGGATGAGGCCCACTCGTATGTATGAGGGAGGGCAATCTACTCACTCAATCTACAGATTTAAATGCTGATCTCATGCAAGACCATCCTCACAGAGACACTCAGAGTAACGTTTGACCAACTGTCTGGGCACCCCACGAGCCAATCAACTAACACATAAAGTGAACCATCACAGTGGAGTCAAAGGCAGCATCGAGTACTGAAAGAACCCCTGTTTCTGGAGCCCAACAGCCCAAGGTCAAACCTAGCTTTATTACTTGCCAGTTATGGGATTTGTAGGTTACTCAGGCTCTCTGGGGCTGCCTCAGATGCCTCTTTGGTAGGATGAGGATAACGAGAGAGTCAACAATGTACTGACATGACACATAAAAGGTACCAAAGCATTTGCTGTTTTGGGTCCAAAAAAGTACGTTTCTTAAGGTGCAGTTTGTCTTTTGCATTCAATGTACATCATCATTTAAGGCAAAAGAGACTGCTGGACATAGAACATATAGGGGGATAAAGAGAAGCATTCATAGCAAGGAAAAAAAGCAAAAGACCAGAGGGTGACACAGACCTTGTTAGCACATCTTTACTGTTAAATCAGTAGACCAGGATCTGGGGTTTGGAGGAGACATCAGAACTACTGGACTGCGGGGCTCCTCTGCTCTAAGGGAAACTTTATTTTCCCAGGAGGTGTACGGGCCAATATTTACCTTGGAACCACAGGGTGGCTGTGCTCTTTGCAGAGTATGTACATGTTTTACATTATATGCATGAGTGTTGGATGATAGTGAAACCTAATACATTTGGGACCTGATACCATCATCCTTCATGAAAGCAAAATATTTTCCCACTCTAGAAATCAAGTTGGAAAACCTCTCTCACAGTTGGTTTGGATTTTAAAGTCACAGTAATGGCTGCAAAGATGGACTGTTGGTCCAGATAAGACTGGAGCCAATCTAACACCTCATTGCAGGGTTGGTCCCTCTTCAAAGTCCTGTTAAGCATGTGGGTGGTGTTAACAGCATCCTTCTGGCAAGTAAAATGGACCAAGAGAACGGCCTAATGGTTAGAGAAAACCTAGATGGTACAACAAGGAATGCAGCGGCCGGACCAGCCACATGAGACTGTTGGGGGCCAGCATGACGGCTCTCTCAGAGTGTGAGATATTTGGGGTTTGGCAGATCCTGAGAAGCCAGCTGCCAAGCTCCACTGCCCCCTGCCCCCCTGGTGTATTTCAAAGGAAATTAAATCCACATGTTTCTGATTTGCTGACACTTACAGCTCATCCAAAGGTGGTTTTGCAAGAGTGGTTTGGACACGAGAAGCCTAGAGAAACTTTAATTATTATTGCTTTTTCTCATTTTGAAATGCAGACCTGTGCGCTCCCATAATAAATGCCAGGCCTACACTATCAGAGCCCAGTTTTGCCTTCTCAAAACTTTTCGTCCTGGGCCCACCAGAGACAGACAATTGAAGTCAACTAGAGAGGACAAACACTGACTTTAATATCCAATCTAGAAGTTCACCTCGAAAATGGTCGCTCTGAATGGCCCCTTTTGACTGAGCTGTACCTAGACCTGCCAAGGCTAGAATTCAAAAATGGAATATGCCCAGCATGGACTGAGTCCACAGATTCCATTGTTGCCTGAGACTCTGGCCAAGAGGATGGAAACCTATATTCAAGATGGCATCCATGGTAGGTTCTGGGGACCTGGGTCCAAGGACATGGGGCAAGAGGCCTCAAGGACAAGAGGCCATCACAGAGGTGTTCTTTGGAATGTTCTCAAATGTCCTGCCGTGTCCCTGAATGAAACTTAGACAAGCAGCAATCCAGTTTTGCTTCAGGGCAACCGAATCATGTTATACACTTGGAAAGAATGAGCGCTCTGGATGTGACATGTGACCCCTACAAGTCCAGTCACATGAAAACTATTGGCCAGAGAGATCAGGGACCAAGGGTCCCCGTCTTCTGAACCAGGGATTAACATTTTTGGTTTCTCCCATCCCAAACTGGGACATTTTTGAGAATGAAAGGGGGCACTATTAATAATTTTGCAGGGTCAACAGGCATAAGCCAGGACTGTCCCAGGCGTGCAGTCTGGCACGTATGGCCACCGTCCACGGTGAGGCTCACTGCCCAGTCTTTCCCATGAAAGGACGCGTGTACCTTCACCTTCAGATCCCTCTTTGTTTGTGTTCCCAGCGAGTCCGGTCTGTTTTATACACAGACGCAGCGATACTGAGGGATTAGCTGTATTCCGGCTGCAGTTAATTCACTGTTTTCAGTTCCCAAATGCAAGCCCCATCTCAGCAATTAATTTGGCCAGATGAAGTCAGGCTCTCCTACACCTGTTCCCCTGTTTAATTAGGCTCTAATCTTCCCGAGGGAACTGGAGGCACCGGGGAACATCACCTAAGCCGTAGATTAGGAGGGCAGCGTCAGACACCCTGCCGTCACCATAATGCACAGGCGACACCCCTGAAACAGCTCCAGCCCTTCAGTCTAGAAATTCGCCCTGACAACTGTGATCCCCCAGCATGGCTGGGGAAACGATCCCTTCTTTTGTTACAGATTCCCTTTCATCTCCTCCCAAGGGGAGGAAGTGTTCCCAGTGATGCTTCTCTCTGAGGTAATTGTTGGACCGGAGTCACCAGTTAAGGCTGCCTATCTAATTAACAGAGTCTGTTATGATTTTCAGGATAATGAGGTGGGAAACAAAGACATCAATTTTTTTTTCCGTTCGTGATATTTTGGCCCCTTTTCTTCCTTTTGGAAGATGACCTGACATTAATGAGAAACGAGTACTTATTGTTGGGGTGCAAACAGAGAGATAAATGACATCGGTAATTAAGTCTCAATCCCTCTTTGGTACACAGAGCGATTTGTCAGGCAATATTACTCAATTAATTAATTCCATTAGAGCTACCACATTTTCCCCAATCCAGCCATTCCACCATCAGCAAGGACAATGGTATGGTACAAAAATAGAATGGTTAATAAATGCACAGTGAACTTCCAAAAGAAAGTATTTTAGCCACCCCAGGAAACCTAGCCAGAAGCATCTGATTTGAGAACGTGTAAAGTGCTCCCAGCCAGCCATGCACCTCTTCCTATCAGGGACTGAACAACATTTGGGTATTTCTGAGCTCAAATGCCTAGAAGGAAAAAGGGGGACATGGGGCTGGTCCAGCTCATCTTATTATGCTATATCAGCGGTCACTGTCAAGGCCTCTGGTCAGCTGCCTGTCTGTGGCCAGAGAGGGAACAGGATGACATGAAGTGTGGCTGTTAAGGGCCAATTCAAAGGGCAACACGATTGGAAGGAAGGCTTCCAGAATGGCAGCTCCCAAACGGTGTGGTCAGTTTTCTGTCTGCTTTCTTTCCTCTCTTTTGTCAGAGGAGAACCCTGACCCTCTCCCTGCCCATCCGTCTCTCACTGCTCACAGCTCAAGTTAATTCTGCTTCCACTGATGCTCGTGTTAATAAAAAACAAACCCATGTTCTCTTCTATTCCTTTCCTCTTTCCACTTTCCTTTTCAATGCTTGCCAACTTGTCTCAGAATCCTTTACCTCCTTCTTAGTGAGAAATATGACTGCAGAAAAAGATAAAGTGACAGTCCAGAACCACATTTAAGAAAAATCTAACAAAATGGATTAGTATCATGACATTCTAAAGAGAAAGGCAACCCCTCCTTCATAAACTTACAAACACCCATTTACCTCTTTATGTCTCCAAATCAACCTTTCCTTCCACCACTAATGTTAGCATAAATAAAACACTATCCCTGTGTATCATTCATTGCTTTATTTTGCGTTGATTGCTTTCCAGCCCTATGGGAGCACTGCGATCTGCTCTACCTCATTGCGATGCAGCAGTATTTCAGCTGGATTCAGGATGAAATATGCCTTTGTGTGCGGTTGTGGGAACCTACCTCTCATTCCCAGGAAAACAGCTCACTTCCAAGGTCCAGAACATAGTCTGTTTGTAAAGTGGGTAGCTACTACCTATACGGTCCGAGCCCCTTTCTCATCTCTTGGCTATTCAAGGTTTCTTTTGTTCTCTAAGCCTATTCTCTGGGCAGGGGTGTGAAATCAACAGGGAAGGCCACCAAATCTCAAAAGCCAGGCTGGGAAGGAAAACGCCCAGGGCAGGGGTTTTCAAACTTGAGCCAGCAGCAGAATCACCTGGAAGGCTTGTCTGAACAGACTGCTGGGGTGGGATCCAAAAGTTGGCATTTCTAACCTCCCTCCTGTGGAAAATTTGCTTTCAGAAAAAGACGGTCTCACCCAGGGATCACCCTTTGAGAGCTACTGGACTAGATCATGCAGGTACAGAGAGGTACAGGGAGGTAACTAGGTTTTCAGAATCCTGAGCATCTAGCCAACAACTTGGTTGATGCAAAGGCTGCGTTTCCCTTTGCATCAGCCAGGCGTGGATCATGACAGAAGCAAAGAAGCCATCCCTGCCTGAGTCTCCCCCACCTTTACCTGTAGACAGAGACCACGCCTGGAGTGAGATCAACAATTTCCCTGGAATAGGCCAGCATCACTTGCGGTTTTATAATTAGATCTAGAAATAGTGCCGAAGTCTGCTGAGACTGTGGGATTTCTGAATGTTTGTGAAAATGCTCTGGTTTGTTTGCCTCTCTGCTTCTCCCCGGTGTCACACGTGCAGAAGTTCAACAGGCTGGAAAGTCTTGGGGATCTTCTGCTGTTCTTCGTGGAAAACTCAGAAACTCATAAACCCGTTAGAGCTGGATGGGGACCTGACCACTCTCACTCTTCATGCTGTGATTCCAATGGTCATCGGGGCCAGCGCTTCCCAAACACCTCTTTGAACCCCCTTCACAGAGATGGACAACCCTGCCAGTCCCTTAACAACTCATCTTCATGTCTTCATCCTTGTATATTGCTTTAGCGTCTTAGCTGGGATTCCTCACAGAAAGCAGAGCCTATGACAAGGGCTTTTGTAAAGGAAAGTTATTTTGGAGAGTGAGCCCAGCAGACAGGAGTCACGGGCAGGAGGAGGAGAGGGCGGCCACGTGATTCATCACGTCTCCAGTGAAGACCCTCTAGGAAGCTGTGTCCAATGAACATCAGAATTTTCAGCCTGAGGGAAGAGAGAGGGAAGCATTAACCCACAGGCTCCCTTTCCCTTTTGGAGGGTTGTCCCATGAAGTGTTGACTCCCTCACAACGTCCAGGTTGCACACCCATGTATACCAGGATACTGTCCCAGGAAAGCCCAGGGCTCAAAGAGAGACACAATGGGTAGCTGCAGTACTGTGCCATCTGGTTACAGCTGCACAAAGCCGGTTGCCCAGCCATGCCTGGCATCAAAGGTGGGCCAGAAGGTGAGAGACACGCACAGAAGATGTCCAAGATGGTGTTTTATGAAAAAGAAACTGGGGGGTAAAAAAATATTTATATTTCATCTACATATGTTATAAATCTGATATTAATATACTCTTTAATATCCTACACATTCGAACATTTAATCAATGTGAGGGTTAACATCGAATTTCAGAAGTAAGTGTCTAAAACCCATAAAACTTACAGTGTGTCTACATGCCCTATTTCTAGAAACTTCTACCATTCCTGTACCCTAAGGTCACTAGCAAACACTGACCAGACATAAACTTTATGATAACCATTTTAAGGCCATCAGATACAGGGAGAAAGTCAATAAAAGAGTTATTCTGTAATAACTATTTGGTGTTCGTGTTAAAATACAGGTTTGGGGCATCAAAAATTGCTTGCATGACCTCATGTCTGAAATTTTTATATTTGGTGCTTAAAAAAAATCAACTAGCTGCTATTTATAATCACTTTTGTACAATCATTTGTTCCTAATAAATGAAAACCAAATTTAGACATAATTGTCACTGTCTTTTTTTTTCTCCAACACTAAGTTTCTGAAGTCCAGGGGCCTCTTCAAAAGGACAGATTTCTGACGAGAAAAAGACCATCTTCAGATAAAGTGAGCATGAACATCAAGCAATTTACTGGATTATTAACATGAATCTCAGCATCTGTGCTGCTGACGCTTCTAGTCTTTAACAAATGGGCCATTCAGGATACGGACCCAGGAACATATGGCGAAGGAGAAAGGCTTTTTGAAGCTGGACGTCGGCGACAAGCGCTGCGGCTCAGCTGTCGGGGAAATCGGCCGAGGGCAAGCCCGCGCATGCTCAGCGCAGCTGCCCGCCCCTCCGCGCATGTGTACCTGACGCCCACTCCGGGGCTCCAGCATCGTTCTGAGATGAAAAATAGAAGTCTATAAATTCTAACAACTTTCTGTCATTGAAATTTTTCAAAAATATACAAAAGTGCTAGAATAATGGGCCTGCATATACCTCACCCAGCTCAATTATGGCCAATCGTCAATACGGTTCTTTCTTTTCTTTTTCTTTTTCTTTTTTTTTTTTTTATCCTCTTTAACAGGCATCGTTTTTTGCTTCTAAAGACAGGAAACCCGGGGGAATTTTCGTGACCCCCTGAGGGTTTGTGACCTGCTGGTTCTTTGGTTCACTGACCTTGTTCAATCCTCTCTTTATACAAGGGAATGCTCTGCTTCTCTCATTCTCTCTGGCTATCTCTCACGCTTGCAGCCAATTAAGTGGACTCTGTCTATGATTTCAGCAATGGTGACATATAATCCCAGTGTTAAAGGATGGAATTTTCCAATGCAAGGAGCAGCAGAAAACGAACAGAGGAAACATTGCCATGAGCAAAGGCTTCTCAACACAGTATCTCTGACTGTGCTGCAAAGCAACCCAGCGTTTGGATGAAAAGTGAAAAAAAAAAAAATCTGACAATGGAGTGATTGTTCTCCCTCCACAAGTGATCCGTACTATTTCTAACCCTTTCATGAGCTGTGCTGGCAACAGGCAGACATGGCTTAGGTCTTCCTCAAGTGGTCGGCAACCCCAAAGGCAAAGGGAAGAGAGACCTGTGTTTCCAGGAGACCAAGATCCCACACCAGGATTGCAGCCGCCAGAACCTTTCCTCACCAAACAAAGAGCAGGGCAGCTACTCACCTCCTCTCATCTGTTCAGGAGGAACCCAAACCCAGCCACATGGATCTGCTTCTTGATTTTTGTCCTACCGCTTGCCTACTACTAGAAAAACAACCGAGGTCTGCCAAGAATCTGCAATCTTCTAAATCTCTAAATAATGACTAGCCTATCCAGTGTTTCCATCCAAGGAATTGTTGGTCCCTATACAAGAAAACCCTTTGGGGTGAGAGTCAGGAGTCCAAGAAAGGCATGTGGTTATTTTTTGCTACAATTTGGAAAGAAAGGGAAATCTATTTTTGACATCGGCTATTCAGCTTTCCAATCACATCAGCCCGTAAAACATACCTAATTGAACTGTTGATTCCAAATTGTACTTAACTTTAAGGCTTTTTGGTTTTCTAGTGTGCTTCAAACACACACACACACACACACACATACACTTTCACTTACATTCTCTTGCCTTGGCAAAAGTTTTGGAGTAAGTTAGGGAAATTAATGCTCCTGTTTCCATCTGACAACTTTCATCTTTAAACAAAATAATAATAAACAGGAGTGATCAAGTGGAGAGTTCATTGCTTTGTTCAGATGACAATGCTAAGACTAGTCGTGGCATTTGGTACAATTAGTCATTAAAGAAGGAGCGATGTGCTCACGGCTTATGAGGGGAAAATGAGATGCAAAGGGATAAGGGGAGAAGAAGGGACTCCTACAGGGGTTTTGGAATATTCCAGCAGGTGTGTGAGTCATTACATTGTCAACCCTGAACTGAAGGCAGAGATCAAACATGAAGTTCACCAAGGGCTTGTGAAAACTAATAAGGGTTGTAATATTGCTGACAACTTAATCAAACCCGTTTGCATACAGACTCGAAAATGATTTCTCCACGTGGGGGCCCCTTGCTGGAAGGGAAAGCCAAAAACACGTGTTTCATTGTTTTAAAGAGAAAGCATATATGTATTTCTCATAGTCATGAAAGCATTTGCAACCCAGAATTCAGCTCGTCTTTTAGCTGAAAAACAGAAAGCCACACCGAAACGATTCCTAACATGAAAGAATGGAGTTAGTTTTGCCTTCAACTCATGTCAAAGGCAAAAAAAATTACTCTTCTACAGAGATGTTGGTTTGTGTTGCTTCTCCAAAATAAAATAAAATCACAAAATGAAAGCATTCCCTGCCCTTCTCACCTCGGCTTTATCAGCCACCCACCTTCTCTGAACCCCTGGAGAATTTGGGGGACTCTCACTCACGCCCCCACCATATCGTCCTCTCGCCATTTGTGGACAAGCCCCCTCAGCGCTGACAGCCAGCTGGATCTATCACTGCAGCCCCCACAGGGCTTTAAGTAGGACCCTAGTGTTGTTGAGTGGTTCAGCGCCTTTAGTAATGGTAGGATTTAAGTCATAGCTATCAAATTCACCTCTTTTATGAAAATAGGAGAGACGGAAGTGAAAGAAAATAAAAATCACAGCTGGAGGTTTGGTATCAAGCTTTATTAGACGTGGAAATAGTAATACACATATTAAGCTAAAAAGAAACCGAGTTAGAACCCCTATCGGGTGACCAGCCTTGCCAGTGTGCCTGGGACTGCTGGGTTTAGGACTGAAGTTTCCACACCCCAGGAGACCCTTCTGTCCTGAGCAAATTGAGACAGTTGCAGGGATCACTCTGTAAGTTCTCAGTGACTCTCAGAGACCGAGATCCAAATGTTGACTTCGCTGGAATTCAGCAAGATCTGAGAGAGCTCATCAAAAGTGCACAATACACCCTATCTCCACCCCACTGTGAGTCTCCATCTCAGCCCCCTATTTATTTCCTTTGTTCCACTTTAAAAATGTGATTATTTTTCTGTTTATTACTTACTATCTGTTCTCCTTACTCAGTGTGAGCTCCATGTTGTCAAGGGAGTCATCTAACCTGTCTCCCACTGTAGCCCTGGAACATTCCCTGGCAAACAGAGGACATTCAAGAAACAGGTCTTAGGAGCAGAAATCTCCCCCCCCCAAATCATGGACTCCAACAGAATTGCTGTACTTTGCTGATTCTGAGATACACAGTTTTATGAAGTTTAACATCTCTGCAATCCAGATGCATCTCAATCAGTGTTGTCTTTCAAAAGCCATCAGCCAAGTGGTGTCATGACGTGGTCATTGGCTTTGCCACGCATGTACTTAGTGGTAGATGCTCACACTGTCCTCCCTTCAGCTGAGGTATGTGTGTCTATTACTTTGACCTGTGAGCTTAACTGCCATTTAGAATGGCCTCCAAAAAATTTCACTATGATTCAGCATTGAAATGACAAGCTATTTCATACTCACAAAGGCACAGAAGCCAGGCAGCAGGATGTAAATGTGATATGAGTGAAGAGTATTTGTCACAAAGGAATGATCGCAAGTCCACATCTTCTTGCAAAGAAACAACCAAGTGCCTTAGACACCTCAGAATGGAAGATAGCCACGAAGTCAGGCAAGCTGTGTTACTTTCCTTTACCAAAATATCTGTTTCACCGCCAGCTCTCACAGAGATGAAGATTAATTTCAAAGGAATCTGATGTGATTGATTCATATGTCGCTCAGGACTGTTGTTAGAGGCACCTGTCACAGTCTATTGGAAGTGTTTTTCCTTTTTTATCAGTGCATAAAATAATGGTAGATCTTACAATCAATAGCATCTTAGTCTTGACTTAATGGAACAAGGTATCAGCCTCTCCTAGCCTTTTGTTCAGTTCTGTGGATCACCAAGGAGGTTGTTGGTACATGACAAGGTCAGTAAAGTCTCGCAACTCATCCAGTCTGTGCAACTTTTCCAGAAACTTCTGGTGATTGAGTTCTCTGGCTGCTACAGCCTGAGCCTGAGAAGGGCTCTCCAGTTCCAATACCAACTTCAGTTTTCAGGTCTCCATAAATTTCCCATTGGTGCCCCTCATGCAAACTAATGTATTGCGCTGGCTCAATTCTGCCCCACAGTCCAGGCTCTTGCTAAGCCTGAATGATGTCATTTACAGAATCTAATTATAGTCTCAGCACTGCACCTACCAAATCCTGTTCTACAGGATATGAGAAATCTCAAACACTAATTCCAATGTGTACTTTCTGGGGGACAGTTATCTACCATCTTTGATGACAACAGCTGCATAATTCTGGAGAAAGGATTTGTATATTTAATTATGTCTCCCCTACATGATGGAAGCAGGAGATGCTCAGAGACAATGCAGGTACCACAACACAAGACAAGAGACTCATTAGAGAGAGTCCAGTTCATAATTATCAACAGTGAGCATATGTTGGGTTAAACAAAATGTGTCCATTTTTCTTAAAGTCTTTAGAGTCTCTCAATGCATTGTTATATGTTTAAGTCATTTCACAATATGTTCATTCATTTATTCTTTTACTTGCCAAATAATTGAGGGCCTAAGGGCATGGAAGGATATACAAAAAAGACATTTTCTACACAGCGTGTAGCATAGGATAGGTTTTTAACCTGGGGTCCCCAGACCTTCTCCCAAAGTGGTTCATGAACTTGGGTGGGAAAAACTTACAGCATTGTCTTCACTAACCTCGCTAATGGAAAGCATTGATTTGTCTCCGTCATTATCATTTTATTTTTTCATGTAAAATTTCTCATAGAATTTCACATAAATGGGATCATACAGTATGTAGAACTTTCGAGACTGGCTTTTTTCACTCAGCATAACACCTTTGAAATTCATCCAAGTTGTGTGTGTCAGTAGTTCATTCCTTTTTATTGCTAAATTGAGTAGCATTCCCGAGGGATGTACCACAGTTTATTTACTGATTCACCCATTGAAAGGCATTTGGATTGTTTCTAGTTATTGATGATTATGAGTAGAGCTGCTGTAGACATTGATGTACAGGTTTCTGTGTGACCATAAGTTTTCCATTTACTTGGGTAAATACCTAGGTGTAGGATTGCTGGGTCATCTGCTAAGTGTGTGTTCAGCTTTAATGAGAAACTGCCAAGTGGTTTCCCAGAGTAGTACAATTTGGCATTTCAGACTGGTAATATATGACAGTTCCAATCGCTTTGCATCGTCATGAGCACTTGGCATTGCCAGTATTTTTTTATTTTCACCATTCTATTTTGCTATTCTAGGTGTGTAGTTATATCTCTTCGGGGTTTGATTTGCATTTCTCTAATGGCCAATGATGTTGAACATTTCTTTGTGTGCTTATGTATTGCTGGATATTTGTCAATATTTTGTCGAAAATTTTTGCATCTGTGTTCATGAGATATTGTTCAGTACACTTTATTTTATTGTACCATCTTTGTTTGGTTTTGGCATCAGGGTAATGCTGGCCTCATAAAATGAGTTGGGAAATGCTCCATCCGATTCTGTTTTCTAGAAGAGACTGTGTAGAATTTATTGTATTTCTTATTTAAATATTTGGTAGAATTTGCTAGTGAAATCATTTGGGCCCAAAGCTTTCTTTTACAAAAGGTTTTAAAGTACAAATTCAATTTTCAGAATAATTTTAGGACTATTCAGTTTATCTATATTTCATCTTGAGTGAGTTTTGATAGTTTGTGGTTTTGGCAGAATTTGTCCACTTTATCTAAATTGTCAAATTTATGAGTAGAGCCTGTAATGATAACCCCTCTTTCATTCCTAATATTCATCATTTTTGCTCTCTCTCTGCCAGTCTCTTTAAAGATTTATCAATTTTATTGAACTTCTCAAAGAAGCAAGTTTTGATTTTATTGATTTTTCTTTATTGTTTTTAAAATTGTATTCAATTTCATTGCTTTGTACTCTTACTTCCATTACTCTCTATCTTTTGCTTGCTTTGGGTTTATTTTGCTCTTCTTTTTCTAATTTCTCTAGGGAGCAGCTTAGACTATTGGTTTGATATCTTTCTCTTTTCTAATATGAGCATTTTAATTACATAATTTTCCCTCTGAGCACTGCTTTTCCTGCATCCTACAAATTTTGATATGTTACATTTTGATATTTATTCAGTTCAGAAAAGTCTTCTAATTTCCTTGAGACTTCCTCTTTGACTCATGGATTATTTAGAAGTATGCTGTTTAATTTCCAAGGGTTTGGAATTTTTCCAATCATTCTGTTATTGACTTCTAGCCTAGTTCCATTATAGTCAGAGAACATACTCTGTATGATTTCAACTCTTTAAGTTTTTAAAAAACGTATCTTAGGATGTAGAATCTGGTTTATCTTGGTAAAGATTCCATGTATACTTGAGAAGAATGTGTATTCTGCTGTTTTGGGGTGGAGTGTTCTATACATGTCAATTAGAACCATTTATAGTATTGTTCAGGGTTTTTTTGTTGTTTTTTGTTTTTGTTTTTGTTTTGTTTTGTTTTGTTTTGTTTGCTTTTTTGCTTTGGGGTTTTCTGTACTATACCCCTGTTGGTTTTCTGTCTGCCAGTTCTATTGATTACTGAGAGAGGAATATTGAAGTTTCCCAATATGATTGTAGATTTGTCGGTTTTTTTATTTCAGATCTGTTCATTTTTGTTTCACACATTTGCAAACTGATTTATTTGGTACATATCCATTTAGGATTGTGTATCTACTTGATGAATTGACCTTTTTATCATTAAGTATTATCCCTTTTTATCCCTGGTAATTTCCTTTGCTCCAAAATCTGCTTTGTCAGATATTATTCTGGCCACTCCAGTTTTCTTCTGATTAGTGATCTATATTTTCCATCTTTTATTTTTAGCTTACCTAGGTCATTATATTTAAAATGTGTTTCTTGTAAACAGTATATTATTGAGTCATTTGTTAAATATATCCTGACAATCTATCTTTTAATTAGCATGTTTAGTCCACTTATATTTAATGTAATTACTGGTATTTAGGATTTAGGTCTACCATTTTATAATTTGTTTTGTTTGTCTCTCTATTTTAATTTCTATATTTTCTCTTTTCTTGCTTTCTTTTAGATTATATGAACATTTTAAAAATGTCTATTTTAACTTACTTATCACATTTTTACTATATATCTCTGTATAACTTTTAACTTATTGTTTTAGGGATTAATGCACACATACTTAAGTTTTCATAGTCTATGTAGAATCAGTATTTACAACTTCAAGTGATGTATTACCACTATATAGGTACCATTACCCTCCCTCCTTTATGTTACTGTTGTACTTGTTACATCAACATACATTGGAAATCCTACTAGATACTTTTGTAACTTTTGTCTTTAACCATCAAACATATTTAAAGAACTCAAGAGGAGAACAGTCTATTACATTTACCGAGATATTTATCATTTCTGTTGTTCTTCCTTCATTTTTGATGTTCCAACTTTCCTTCTGGTGTCATTTCTCATCCTTAAGCAATACAGCTGGTGACAGTGAAATCTATTATGTGTCTTTCATCTAAGAGTGTCTTTATTTCATCTTCATTTCTGAAGGATATTTTTACTGGATATAGAACTGAGGGTTGACAGTTCTTTTAAAATGTTATTTAAAGGGGGAGGGTACAGCTCAAGTGGTAAAGTTCATGCTTAGCAGGCACACGGTCCTGGATTCAATCCCCAGTACCTCCTCTAAAAATAAGTAAAACCTAATTACTCCCCCTTCCCAAAATAAAATAAAATATTCTTTTTAAAAGTTCTATTTCCTTCTAGGGAAAGCTGTGGCTATTTGAATCATGTTCCCCTTATAAGTGTTATTTTTTTCTCTGGCTGCTTTAAATTTTTTTTCTTTAGTTTTCAACAGTTTGATAATGATGTGTCTGGGCATAGATTTCTTTGGGTTTATCTCGTTTGGGATTTCTTAGAGTTCTTAGTCTGTAGGTCTATGTCTTTCTCCAAATTTGACAAGTTTTCAGCCATTGTTTTCTTCATACATTTTCTATGCGCCACATCCTTTCTTTTTAGGACTCCTACGACAAGATTGTTACAATATTTGGTACTTTCCCACCAGCTGATGAAACTCTGTTCTTTTTTACTTTTAGTCTTTTTTCTCTGTATTATTCAGATTTTATCAATTCTATTGATCTAAACTGAAGTTCACTGACTCAGCTCCATTCTGCTATTGAATTGCATCCAGTGAGTTTTTTTATTGGCTATAGTATTTCTCCACTCTTGAATTTCCTTTTGGTTCTTCTTTATATCTTTTATTTCTTTTCTGAGACTTTTAATCTCCTTATTCATTTTAAGAATGTTTGCTTTTACATGTTGGGGTATTTTTGTAATACTTGCTTTAAATTCTGTGTTATCTAAGCATTGGTCTCTGTTGACTATCTTTTCCCATACAAATTGAGATTTTCCCAATTCTTCATAGGTGCTGAGAAATTTTTAATTGCATCTTGATGACTATGTTACCAGACTCTAGATTTCTGCCGAAATCCTATGGAGTATTTTGTTTGTTTGTTTGTATTTTAATTAGAATCTACCGGGTTGAGTTCAGGTCACATGTTCCAACCAGTCTTCCATGGTTTGGGTTCTAATATAAGTCCTGTTTCCCAAGATTTCAGCTCTTTCCTGTGTACACTATCCAGTAGCCAGTCTGAAACCTGGGCAATGCTCTATTTTGTAGTTCAGTTCTCAGAAATTTATGGTATGCTATTTGAGGTCAGGTCTATTCTTGTGTTTCTCAGGGGTGAGCCGAGAAGTTCATAAACAACTTTACGGGGTTGCTTTCCCTGGCTCTTCCTTCTCTCTGGTACTTTCCAGTCCCCAGGGGCTCAACTTTTTAGTCCCCTGGCCAAAAAGCTGGGGCTTTACTTAGCCTGCTCTTCTATGCATTTCCCACAACTGCATCTGTGTCCAGGGACACAGTAGTGGGAGGACATAAAAGGAAAAAAAAAAATTGAGAGTTTGCCCTGCACTCTTGGGACCAAGCTCCTCTGATCAGAGGGAAGATTCTCCTCACTCAGTTTTAGGATCCTGTGCGCTCTCATGTCCCTGACACCACAGGATTGCTTGGGGTCTGGGCACAAGAGGATGGAGAAAAGAAAAACAAAACAAAGGAGGGAATTTCTCCACCATTTCTTAGTATTAGGGGACCTCCTTCCTGCTCCCTAGGGCAGGACCTGGGTGGGGCTCTCTTTATAGGCACTAGTGTCCATTCCTAGGTTCAGGGCTGTGCTGGATCTAGGCTGGGGGGTTCTGGAAGGGAAAAAATAGTAACTCACAACATGTTCAGGGATACTTCAGAGTCTGTCTTCTTCACCAGTCTGCCAACTACCATTTGCTTTTCAGACAGGGTGGAATGCGCTTACTTCATTTTGCCTTGAACCAGAACCCAGTGCGGTTTTTTTTTTCATGCACTTAAAGACATAATTTTAACATAGGATCCATAGGCTGCATCAACTTCCCAAGAGATGCATGGCACAGAAGGACTTTTAGTCAAAAGGGAGAGATAGACATAGCAATAGCTGCTTGCAAATCAACATTATACTTGCTCAGCAGGAGCAGCTGGGAGCTTTGGGAGCCCTTGAAGAGCACGTAGGCTAGTCTGGGATCAGAGAAGGCTTCCCAGTGAGCACAGGAGGAAGTGTTCTCAGCAGACAAAAAGTCATGCTCAAGAGCCAGAAAAGAACCAGAGTGTAGAAATGTGGGTCCTAACAAGTAGTTTAGAATGGCCAGGACATGAACTTCTCTTGGCTCTTGAGACCATGTGCAGAAGAGAATCATATTTGTTTCGTTAGACAGCATTGGTAAACTCTTAAATTCAATGAAATTCTAAGTCCATTGGAAGCTGTCATCTTGTTGGTATCCATGATGGAATCCAATTCTGGATCTCCATCTCAGTTCTGTACGTAGACTCTGCTATCTAGGCATTTAACATTTGAATAAGGAATCCATTCATTTTGTATACCTGGCAACAAACTCGGTCATGGATACATATACCATTGGATAGCTATTTAAAATCGCTATTTCAGAGATCAAAAATTCAGTGAGGAGACTGAGAGCAAAATACAAAAATTAAGAATGCCAAAGAATAAAAATAGCCAAAGGAAAAAAATTTTAATTCCATTTTCCGTTATTATACACTAGAGGAACAACCGCAAATAACAGACACAATCAATATAAGATGCTTCTCTGCGCTTTTGGAACAACTCAAATTTGTCAGAGCTTGAGACAGAGCATGGAAGGAAACATGATTAAACAGAGAAAGCGTGCTAATAAGTAAAAAAGGAACTAAATTCCCAAGGCAGGTAGATCCAGCATGCAATAATACAGATTCAAATCTCCATAGACCGGAGACAAACACCGGCCTGTTGTGAGAAATTTAGTGGCTTTGCCACAAAGCCTATGGCCTGAATCTGACCTCAGGCATAGAGCTCATTTCATTACCATGCAATAGGAGGTTCTTTAGGGGGAGGAAAAAAGAAAGGATCATGTATTTACACCACTATAGAGTTGCTTACACAAAATGTGACTGGCTAAGCATAAAATAGACAATAAAGAGTTTGTTCATTTAATTTATCTTAAGAAAGCACTTACCATCTCACACATCACAACTTGCTCAAAGATCAAAATAGGGAAAGAGGACAAATTGCTTTCATTTAGGCACTCAACAAACCCTTAAAGAGCATCTACAGATCAAGCCTGCACTACGCTCCAAGGGTGTGTTAAGGACTGCATTGTGGCCCTCAAACTCGTATGTTGTACCCTTAACATCTAGTGCCTCAGAATGTGACTATATTTGGAGACAGGGCCTTGAAAGAGGCAATTCATATTAAATGAGGTGTTAGGGTGGGCCCGAATCCAATCTGATTGGTTCCTTAAAAGAAGAGGAAATTTGGATGCCCACAGAGACACCAGGAATACACACACACAGAGAAAAGACCACACGAGGACGCAGCAGGCAAATGGCCGTCTGCCAGCCAAGGAGAGGGGCCTCAAAAGAAGCCAGCCCTGCCAACACCTTGATCTTGGACTTCCAGCCTCCAGACCTGTGAGAAATAGATGTCTGTTGTTTAAGCCACCCATTCTGTGGTATTTTGTCATGGCAGCTTGAGCTGACTAACACAGGTGGACAGAGAATGGAGGTCACAGATGCAGGAGAAAGCTGACCAGGGACAAAAGGTAGCAATACTCAGAGCACATGGTGGAGGATGAGCGAGTCTGTGGGCCCATAAACAGAGCACAGAGGGAGAAAAGACATGTTTCCAGGAAATAACCAAGAGGATCAAAGGGTAAACTCGGCTTCAAAACTGTCAACACTGCTACTTCCTCTGGAAACTGGATTCATCCTGGGTTTGGTCAGTCTGAAAACAGCTCAGAATCTGAAGCTGCCCCCTTACTGAGGTAATCTCCCCATCAAGGGGCTTTATCCTCTTGCCTTCCAGGTGTAAACCATCCCCAAGCAATTAGGGCAAAAGTTTATATTCCATCCCTCAGCCTTGACCTTTCTTGTGATGGCACCAGTAAACAAGCTGATCTGAATGATCAATGACCTGACTGACCCTGGAACATAGAGCAAAAATTCAATGAAATGAAAACCATGAATAAAATATGAGAGCAAGGGAGTACATATTCAAGAACACTGCATAGTGGGAGAATATTAGCTGTTAAATATTGAGAGCTCCAGAAAAGGAGAGAAAAACAATACGGAGAAGCAAAGTTGAAAAGCAAATAGAAGAAAACACTCCTTGAACTCAATAAAGACCAATTTTTGAACCAGAAGATAAATAAACTCCAAGTGCCAAGCAAGATAAATAACAATTTGAATAGCAAAAAATAAAATAAAATTTGAAAAAAAGAGTCACACCTGGACAAAATCTGGTGAATTCCCAAATTCCAGCTACTAGAGAACAAAGAGCAATTATTTACCTAAGGAAGGGAATTTGAATGGCACCAGAGTTCTTACTGGAAACAGCTGGAACCCTGAAGCAATGGAGCCAGGTTAAGGCTTTTGAGAGATAAGACTCTGATCCAAGATCCCTCTGCTTGGCCAATATCTTGCATCTGGAAGGCCAGAGGAAGACACTCTGGGACTTTGCAAGGACTTAAATAAATATACTACCCACATCCCATTTTTGAGAAGAGACTAGGAGTACTCTGGATTAAGAAAAATCAAATTATTTTAAAGCGATAACACAGGTGAACTTCCAGTTACCAACAAGGATGGGGGAAAGATGGGCAGAAAGAATTCTTTTAAAAACTGACTAATCCAGGAAGAATAAAGAAAGTAAAAAAAAACAGGACACAGAAGAAATTTAATAAATAGTGAAAAAAGAGATAAGGTGAAAAAATAAGACCAAGGATATTGAGACATCTCAATAAATGTGACTAGATTAAATTCCTCCACTGAATGAAAAATATTCTGAAATAGAATTTTAAAGCACTATTTGTTATATGCTATTTATGAGAAGGAGCCAAACAAAATTACAAAGAAAGCTTGAAAAGAGATGGGAAAACATACAAGGCAAGAGAAAACAAAAAAGCAGAGGCAACATGAAGATGAGATGAAGTGGAATTTATGACCAATAGCTTTAAATAGGACAAAGGGGGTATTTTATAATAATAGGTACAACTCCAAATAGAAAAAGAGTCATGAACCATTATCTATTCCTTATGACACTGTTTCTAAATATATAGGGCAGAACTTCTCCAAAGTGAAAGAAACAGATGAATCCACAGTCAGTGTAGGATACTTCAGCAACTCTCTTTGAAATTACCAGGTCAAGAAAAGATCTGGGGAAACCGAGTAACCAATAAGCCACAAGTCATACATCTGTGTAGAACTTCAGGCTAAATTTAGAAAGCAAATTCTCTTCAAACACTTGGAAATGGTTTTACAAAAATTGACTGACTAATGTCTTAGCTCAGGCTGCTTTAACAGAACACATAGACTAGGAAATCTAAACAACAAATGTTTCTTTCTCACAGTTCCAGGGGCTGAAGTCCAAGGTCAGAGGGCCAGATAGTCAAGCTCTTGGTGAGAGCTCTCTTCTTGGCTTATGGAAGGCTTTCTTCTCGTTGTATCTTCACCGGGTGCGGGAAGAGGGAGGTGGGGGAGAGAGAGAGAGTTCTTTTATTTCTTCTCATAAGAACACTAATCCCATTCATGAAGGCTCTTTCCGCATGACCTAATCACCTCCCCAAGGCCCCGCCTCCTAATACCATCACACTGGGGAGTAGGGCTTCAGCATGTGAACTGTTGGTGGGGAGTGGCACACAGACATCCAGCCCATCACAATTAGGCCCCAAAGGAAAAGGTAAAAATAAATAGACAGTCTAGTCGATGTGGAAGACTGACATGATGAGAAAGGCCATCCTACCCCAAATGGATGGAAATCCAAAAACAGAATTTTGTTACAGAGCCGATCTCAAAACCAAACAGAGAGAAACCAGAGAAAAGGGGGTGACATAAAGCAGTGAACAGTAGCTAAAGTATTAAAAACAATCTAAAGACTTACAGAGTCAAAAATAGGTCGGGACATCTGGGCAGGGATTGGGGGTCTGGACTGGACAAGGAGCCCAGGCTGCTGGGCCAGGAGAGGCTGGGAGCTAGAAGGAGCCACTGGCATGAAGCCAGGAATTACCAAGGGTGACTTGTCTCCAGAAACCAAACTAGAAAAGCTCTCTAGCCATGGATCCAAGAAGCTTGCTTCAGACCCAGACGGAGCCACAGATAGAAAAAGAATTACCCAGGAGTAATTGGAATGAGTGAATGAATTAATATATTACAAAGTTTCCTCCTGTCCATGAATTCAGAACTGCCCCCACAGTCCTTCTCAGGACACAGGAGCAAAACTACTTGCTGGTGCCTGAATCTGTTCCCTAATTACCACCCGGAACTGTACCAATCACAATTACAGAAAATTGCACGTATCTGTGGGCCCTGCCTCTTCCAAAATATTTGTCTGAAAACATGAAACCACACTGTAACTGGTTCTTTCCACCATTAACCCCACCCTGCTCTGCCAGCCTGTGGCCAAGTGTATCCCACAGAAGATGACACACTTCTGACGATGCCACCATCGGTGCCTGTTACATGGTGGGCATTGCACACGTCAGATGCAGTAAGGACCAGGCTTTGGAGACAGGCGAGCTGAGGGCTACAGAAAGTATTCTTTGAACCTTGATTTCCTCATCTGAAAATGGAAATGATAATAGCTATTTTTGAAGGTTATTAGGAAAATCAAATGAGATATGTAAGAAAGGTAACTATAAGAAACAAATTGTTATTATTATTATATGTTTAGTGTCCTTGATTTGAAGTAAAAAAATTGCCCCAATGATTTATTTTTATTTTTGGCTTACAGATTTTATTAAAATTCTTTTTTTACTGCCAAATAATAGTCCACTGTATGGATATAGCACATGGTATTTATTCATTCATCAGTTGAAGGATGCTTGGGCAGTTTCTCCATTTTGGCTATTGTGAATAATGCTTCTGTGAACACTTATGTACAAGTTTTTGTGCGGACATAAGTTTTTCAGTTCTCCTGGGTAGATGCCTATGAATAGGACTGCTGAGTTGTGGTAACTCTCTGTCCAGCTTTCTGAGGATCTGCCAGACTCTTTCCAAAGCTGCTGCACCGCTTTCCACTCCCACCAGCAGTGCGTGGGGGTTCTGATTTCTCCACGTCGGTAGGATGCTTTTTAAGGTAACCGAGGAACAGGTAAACTACAGGAAACTGGGACTTCGGCATCCCCACCTCCTTCCTGGAGAGCATCTGATTCCCTTTAATTTGTACCAGGGAAACAATAAAGTCGGATCAAAGTCTTTCTCCTAAATTGTGGGGATTTCAGGCAAGGCAAGCCTCTTTCCCTGTGATTCCATTTTCTCTCCTAGAAATGCAGACAGAGGCAGAAGCATCTCCTTAAAGTACCTATTTAGTTCAACATGGTAGAAAACATGGTAAGAACATAGTAGAAAATAGTAAGAAATGTGGATCCAATCCTAATATTTAGAACACGTAATAAAGCTTCAGGTGACGTACGACCAGCTCTTTGGCAAACCTGCTTGAGCAGTGAAGGAACCTCCTTGGTTCCAAGGAGAGATGTCTTTTCTTGTCCTCTTTCCAGGCCTAAGAAAGCAAAGGCCAGCGTGATGGAGAAGTAACCTGGAGAGCCAAGGTGGCTGTAACCAAGAGCGGCAGCAAAATATGTAGTGAAGTTATGCCTTCAGCTGGTTTGCATAGTAAGAAGAGCCAAATAAACAGCATGCTCAAACTTCCCTTCGAAGCTCAAACTTCATGCCCCACAGTCTACTGAATCTTTGGAGAGGATCATCAACCAGGGAGGAAGTGGACTTGGGGTGTGATGCCTGGGGCTGGCCAGAATTTGAATCTTATGACCACCTGTGTTGAATTGAAAGGGTTCCTTCAGAGACTTCTTTTGAGTGTAAAACATAATTTTGTTGGTCACAGGCGAAAAGCCATCGTGGTACAGAATAACTAATAGGATGCTACACTTTTTTTCCACAATCAATGGCAAGAGGGAAAAAAAAAACACAGTGGCGTATTCTTTCCCCATCCAATTCAAAACACAAGGTGGTAGAGTAATAAAATTAAATAGGCCGTAATGAAAAAAAAATAATTCCACCATAAATAAGCTTTGTTATTCCATCCAAGAGAAAAAAAAACAGGGAGCTGGGTTGTGTGTGCCTCTTCCCTTTCAAAACCAAACTGTAATCAAAAGTAAACAGGTTTGAAAACTCAACAGAGATAAAGCTGGAATTCGCAGCTGTGAAGAGAGGCGCCCATGGAGTGCAATGGCCGCCGCGCAACGCGGGCACGGAAGGGTGGCCTTTTGCTCTATGAGGGAGGTGCCTGTGAGGCTCGGGCCCCTCGCGTGGGGGCGCCGGGCACTCCACGGGTGGGACCCCGGACAGGGACGCATTAGCCGCCCCGGGGGGCGGGGAGCGCAGTCCCGCAGCGCCCGGCCTGCCGTCCCAGGTGAACTCCAGCCCCGCGGGTCCGAGGCCGCCAGGGCCGTGTGCTGCCTCCTAAGGCGCGAGAGGCGGGTCGCCGCCGCCTCCGCTTTCCCGTCCCCGGACCCTCCCTTGCGAGCTGGAGGAGGCTGTTTTCTGAGAAACGCGCGGAATGAGACGTCGGCAGCATCCCAGGTGGCGTCCGAGGTTTCCCCGTGTCTCTGTGCCTTGGGGTAGGGCAGGCAGCGACCTCACTCAGACACTGCCTGTTTGTCTCCCACGTGGCAAACCGTCCTTAGGATGGTGGAGCCTCGCGTGGCTGACTTCCTCCATCGGTGCCTGTCACCAAGGAACTGTCGGGCACAGCCCGAAAAGTTCCCTCCCCTAGTCTCCAGTCCCCTCCTAGAGCCTTGATCTCCCCACAGCTGCGTGGCATCCCTGCCCTCACCCCCGTCCCGTTCTGTTTAAAGGAGCCTTTCTTCGTCACCCTCGGCCCTTCCGCGTCCCTCCACCTTCTGGCCGCGGCTGAGACCTGGCTCCCGTCCTCGCACCGCACTCCCTCCAGCGTCACAGGGCCAGCATTCCTGTTGCCACCTCCAGGGTCTGTCACCACCAGGGAGGAGTTATCCCCACGGGTGGCTTCTCGGGCTCAGGGCCGCTCTCTGCCTCGGTCCTCTACTCCAGGGAGCCCAGCCCCTGCCTCGCTCACCTCCCAAATCACATCAGGACCTTGACGTCCCCTGAACCCCTCTGCCTCTGAAATCTGACTCCCCAGTTGGACGTTTGCATCCGTCAGGGTTCCCATTTCAAAGTCTTAACTATTCCATCACTCAGAACTCCCTCCTTTCCATCCTGGAGGCACCGGCTTCACCCAGACCCAGGCCTGCAGACCTCGCTCTCAGCTAACTGTTAAGGTTGGAAAAAATTCAGTTACTCACCAAGGATTGGCCAGTCATGGATTACACAAGAGCAGACGCATCCTTCTCCTTCCAAGAAGGACCGTACGAGCATCTATGCAGACAGCAATCAGTGTCATTCTCCTGATGGCGTCTCTGCTCCTTCCTCTCTCAAAGTATTCATTTTCAAAACGTTAAGCCCATGACTCCCATACAGACATAAAATGAACATGTGACATGAGTCCAAGATTTATGTGACTCATGAAAACGAGCAAACCAGTAAGATAGGAAAGATGGTTCAAAGAGCATTTGCAGAATTTACTGGCATTTAGAAACCAAACAGAATGTTAGAATGACTGCGGGATCATATGGTAGATACAAAACTGGTTAATGCCCTTCATGGGAATAAAAACAGCCTTTGTCGTTCTCTTTTCTTTTAAGGGACAGAAATTGACGCATGAACATGGAACTTTAGTGTGTCTGGGCTTATCAACCAGCGAATGGTTAAGTCAAACACAGGTAGATTGTCCTCAAGAATTAAGTGATCCTGGGGTGAGCCTGTCAAACAATGGCTCCATGTGACATTCAGAGGACATGCCCTTTTGCCTTGTTTCTATGTTTTGGGTACTTTTCCTGAAAATTCCTAAAAGAGAGAAACTCTAAACTAGTTATCTCAAAATCTCCACACTCATTCCTACTTGACCTTAAGAGAAGAAAGAAGCCTGTAAGTGCATCACTCGTGCTCCATCGGGCTGTTGGTGACCAAGCCCGTGATTGGCACCTGGGAGAACTTCAGACAGCATGACTCGGCGGGAGGAATGGTAACTTGGCAGCCCTCTCATTACACAGATGGCCACCGGCTCTCCCCAGACCAACCCTGGCTAAGAACACAGGCACTTCGCGTTCCAGGATAGGTTGTTCAGGAATAGATTCTGTGAGCTTATACCTTCATCGAGACATCATAGGGTTGGAACTTCAAGGAAACTTCTGGAACGTCTCCCTGGACCTTCCAGGACAGATGGTGTTTCCTATATTTAGTTCTCCTCGTCCTGAGCAAGCCCATTGTCTGCCCAGGCTGGCTCTCAACAGCCTCCCTGGCAAGGATCTCTGCTTCACGCTCTCTCTTAATCAATTTGAGGCCATTTTTTCTTCTGTCCTCTGTGAAAATGGCTTACAATTGATCAGTGTCTTCATCTGAAACCTCTTGACTTACTTCAGGCAATTTTTAAGCCATAATTTTTTTTAGGCTAAATAATCCAAACTGCTATTATCTTCTTAATTCTGTCATTAGTTGTGCTTCGCTGAGCCCTCTTGGGTCTCTCCTAAGGCCAGGAAGAGCAGAATAAAGCCCCCAGGGATGATGACTTCACACACCAGGTCCACCATGCCCCGCGCCACGTGAGCTCTCTCTGAATCACGCATCTGCCAAGTAGGAAGGTTGCTGTGATGACCCTTTAGGTTATTTCTCATGCTGCTTTTCTTGCTCAGTCTTCCTTCATTGTTACTGGAAATATTTCTACTATGTTCGTCAGTACATAGCCCTTTATTGATTTATTTTTTTCATACCCATCATCACAATTCTTAGAGTCAACTACAACTGGTACGTTGGCACTCAGCATTCCGGTCTTTTTCTCCTGATTTTTTTTTTAAAGACTCGCTCAGACTGTACTGTACCGCCGTTAAGCTACTGCTTTCATCCAGTAACAGCCGGGGGCCCCCACTCTCCCCCCGCTCAGGGCTGTCTCACTCTTTCCCAGCATCAGACCGTCACCATCACGACAACCCAAGCAGCTCCTAGTCTGAGAATCAGTCCTAGCAACACTTCAGACTGGCTTAGGAAGCAAACTAAAATGAATCTACCAACACCGATTTATTCAGCTTGAAGAGAAACCAGCCCGGTGAGTGGGAAACACCAGCAAGCCCTCAAGAGGCGTTCCCAGGAAGACTTGTGGTCACACCACAGCCTCTCCTCTGTCTCATCTTCTGAGTCCACCCAGGTTTACACCAGGGACCTTCTCCGGGACACTCTGGGCCCCCATGGGGGGTTTGCCAGGCCGCCACGTAAGGGCCTTAACGTGAGCTCCAGCAGATCGCCAGCGGAAGGGCTGGCCGTCACCCTAGACTCGCCGGCTTGACGCACACCCAGCCCTCCCTCGTGGGTGACCCTCATGCTGGTTGGTTTTCTTCCAAGTTGGTGCCAACCTGATGATGTTTCTGTGTTCAAAATTATGCCAAGAGACACTGATTTTTCTGTTCTATCTGTGAGCTCTCATTGATAGACTGACTCATCTCTGTATTTTTTGCTATCCTTGTAAAGCTGGTTCTCTTTTTGGGTGCAAACCTGTTTTATTTTCCTATTAAGTCTCTGTATCTAAGACACATTAGGCATTGTTTAAATTTCACATTGCTCCTATCAATAGATCATAGCCGTCATAGGCCGTTTCCTCGTGCTGCTCTGTAACGGTGGTAAGTCCATGTTAGCAAGTCTGTATACAATGTATTTCAATTAGTCTCCTACTGTAGAACACTGAGGTGATATTCAATGTTTTGATTTTCTTAAAGGAATTTGATGACCATCCTTGCACCTTACGCTGTGTGCCAATCATGATTCACGGTAAACGCCCACCAGTGGGACTGCTGGGCCACAGGCCAGGCGTCTTTCACTACCTGCTGCAAACCCAGCCTCGGAAATTTGTGATTTTACATCTACAGGTATTTCGCTGTACTCACCTTGACTAATCTTCATCCAGTTTTTGACTAATCTGTTCTCCACCCAGGACACGTGGAAGACAGGGCTGTGGAAGCTGGTGCTCTTAGAACGGGAGCTTTCAAAGCCTAGGACACTAACTTTAGATCTACCATGTTCTCTCCGAAAAGTCCTCTTTGTTCATCTGACTGCAGTGGGTCAGGCACCCTCCTACACTAAGGATGCATCCACGAACCAGCCAGAGAAAATTCATACCCACTGGAGCTTATATTCCCCCTGGGGGAGGGGGACAGACAGTGTAGATGTAAGTAAATAAAATATACATCAGATGGCAAAATAAATGCAGTGAACAGTACAGCAGGGGAAGGGGGTGGGGAAAGCAAGAGGGTCAGGAAAGACCCCACTGGGAGGGTGACACTTGGCCAAGGCCTGGAGGAGAGGTGGTGCTGTGCCCCTATTAGGATCATTAGCTGTGTGGCCTTAGGAGAATTGCTTAACTCCTCTGTACCTGGATTTCCTTCACTGGAAAATGAGGGGTGTTAGCACCCATGGCATAAGGTTGTTGAGAAAATGAAAAGAATTAAGCAAGTAAATGTTCATAAAATACTTAGAACTGGGCCTGGCGTATTAAATGTCAGATGTGGGTCTGTTAGATAAGAAGACTGCAGGAAGGGCTCAGGCAGGCAGAGGGCACTGCCCGAACAAAAGTCCGGGGTAGATCAGGTGGGAGGTTGACAGGGTGCCCAGACCAGCTGGGTTTTATAGGCCATTAGAAGGACGTTGGCCATTACTGCCGGTGAAGTAGGAGCCTCTGGAGGGTTTAAGCAGAGGAGCCATGTGCTCAAGCCATGGGGCTGAAGTCAGAGCACGGGGTGCCAAGAGCAGGAAGAGGGGGCTCACAAGGGGGTGGAGTGGACTGAATAGTGTCTCCCCAAACTCATGTCCACCTGGCACCTCAGAATGTGGCCTTATTTGGAAATAGTCTTTGCAGATGTAATTCATCAAGGATCTGGAGGTGTGATCCTCCTGGACTCCCAGTGGGCTCTGCATCAAAAGCCCAGGACGAGGGGAGGAGACAGGCACACAGGGAAGGGGCCGCTGAAGACAGGCAGACACTGGGCGATGCCAC
Organism: Vicugna pacos; assembly: GCF_048564905.1. Classification (NCBI taxonomy): domain Eukaryota; kingdom Metazoa; phylum Chordata; class Mammalia; order Artiodactyla; family Camelidae; genus Vicugna; species Vicugna pacos. The sequence goes on along the minus strand of NC_132987.1, from coordinate 114,993,219 downwards.
AGCCAGGGAACGTCACGAGCCACTCGAAGCCAGATGGGCCAAGGAAGGATCCTTCTCCAGAGGCTTCGGAGGGCGTGTCAGCCCTGCTGACACCTTGGTTTCAGACTTCCAGCCTCCAGAACTGTGAGAGAATAAATTTCTGTTGTTTTAAGTCACCCAGTTTCTGGTGCTTCGTTACAGCAGCTCCAGAAGACTAATAAAGAAGTTATTATGGTCTAAGAGAGAGAGGGTGCGGTTTGGACCAGTGGGATTCTAGATACCTACTGAAGGTGAGAAGACAGGAGTTACTGCGGGTACCGGATGGGGGACGTGGAGGAAGGTGAGGGGTCCAGGATGCCTCAAGGTCTACATACGAATATATATTTAGAGCCAGAAGAGTGGATGACATCACCTGAGAAGCAAAGGAGTGAGAGCAGACAGAGAGGAGGTCTGGGCTGAGCCTGGCACATCCCAACTCTAAGCGTCAGGAAAGTGAGGAAGAGCCAGTCAAGAGTCTGCAGAGGAAACCAGAGTCAGGAGCAGAGTCCGTGATGCCCGAGAAACCAAGAGAGGAGGGCGTTTCAAGGGGGAGGATGTGAGCAACTGTATCAGTGTCTCTGATGGCAGAGTGAAATCCGGGCTCAGAGGAGCAGTGGGGTGGGGGCAGAAGCAAATTCAAGGGGCAGGGGTGGGCAACGGGCTTCAGTACAAAAGGCTGGACCTCTTTTTGTTCCTTTCATTATTATCTTCATTAGGGAGACTGAAAAGAGAAGAAAGGACTAGTAGAGATAACCCTTTTGAGTTTTTTTTCCCAGAGAATGAACAGCATGTTTTTGCTGATAAGAACGACCAGAAGTCTGGGAAATTGGATGATGCAGGAGGGAGGGGGTGAAATTTGCTGGGTGATGCCCCAGTAGGTACAAGGAGACAGAACCCTGGGCACAGGGGAGACATGAGCTCTCTGTAGCATCATGGGCCATCCGCCCAGGATGGGGGTTGAAGGATGCAGTTACAGATGCAAGCAGGATAGTAGGTGTGGTTTGAGCTTTTGTGGAACTTTTCTTATGATTGCCTTAATTTTTTCAGTAAAATAGGGACTGAGGTCATCAGCTGAGAGTGGAACTGGGGCAAAAAGACACTAGAAGTTTGACAAGGGAAAAAGGAAATACTTACCTGGGAGGCGGGGAGTCAATGGACTAGGGAGGTGGTGCATTGCCAGGCATCAAAGGCCCGTGTGTGGTCTCTCAGAGACCAGGCAGCACAGACGGGTTTCTCTCCAGCCACATTCAGCTGTACACATGCAGGCACAGAATGGGTGAAGTATCTGACTGTAATCAGTGAGAGAGGATCTAGAGAGTGAAGGAGCGATCACAGTGATGGAACTTAAGCTGGATTAGGAAGGGAAGTGACGGTGTGAGGGAGAAGAGACACCAAGGGAAGGTGGTAGGATTGGTTGGCAGGTCCCAGTGGGGTTGACAGAATGGATTGTGGCAGCCGGGCTACAAGAGGGAGTGAGTTGGTAGGTGGGAGTGGAGAGCTTGAAACTGAGATGCCAGGTGATGTAGTTACTGGTATTAACAAGGTCTAAGGTATAACCAGGGAGCAGCTTACAAAGGGAGGGTGGATGGCATGGCCATCGGAGGGGAGGAGATCAGGTAACGGAGAGGCCAGGGTACTGGAAAGGATCACCTGCATGGATAAAGAAATCACCCACAATCACACGCGGGTGGGTGGAAAGAGTAACAGTGAGCTGAAGTCGTCAAAGAACAAGAGAGTGTGGCCGGGGGTCCTTAAGTGAGATTCAAGTCTAGGGGGTTTAGGACAGGTGGGACAATGGTCTGGATGGGGCAAGGGGCCAAGGAGGACACCTACTCTGCCTCCAGGCCCAGAGGGAAAAATGTTTTGGGAGAGAAAACAGCCATGACCAAGAGGGATCCGGGGCGACCCCAGTTTCAGTTGGGGCAACAAGAGGAGGAAAATATTTTAGAACAGCTGAGGAGGGGCACAGAGAGCAGGTTTCAGGGTAGGAGATGGGCTGGAAGACGGTTATATTCTGAGTTCAGTGGGGATTGGGTTCCTGAGGGTGAGGGACAATGTGGAGATCCTGGCCTTCCAGTGGTGACTCTCATAAAGCAGAGCAATAGCCATCGTCATATTGGTTCCCAGGTCTCCAAGGCAGGTCACAGAGCCAGGCAGGAGGGAGCGGAGGAGGGGGGAAGGCAAGAGTGAAAGAGGGTGTTGCCAGAAGCATGTGGAATCTGGGGCCCCCTCTTCACTCCTGCCAGTGGCAGAGTGAAGCCAGGGCAGGGTCCTAGGCCTTCATTTGAACTGCACTTGTACAGAAAGCATTGCCCTTGTTTTCTCAGATTAGAAAAATGACAGACAACCCAGGATGTAAATTAGCAAAGTATATAAAAAAGCAAATAATGGGGGAAAAACCAGACTGTAAGTTCATGCTTATTAATAGAGAAAATGTAAGTTTAAAACAGAGACAGCTCTTGACACTTGATTGGCAAAGTTTTCTTTCTTTTTTTTTAACATGATTCCTACCATATATGGGGGAGGGGGGAGTTGAAAGCAGGATCTCTCAGATCTGGCTGTTGGGTGTGTAAATTGGTACAAAGACTCTGGAGAGAAATTTGTCAGTAACTAGTAAAGATGAAAATGGAAATACCCAATGAACCAGGAATTCGATGTCTAGTGAAACACTCACACCACGCCCCAGGAGACATCTGCCAACAGGTTCACTTCAGCTTTGCTTGAAACACTGTAAGCTTGGACATGCCCATTAACAGGCAAGTGGCCAAAGTGTGCTGCAGTCACACAGGGCACCTTACAGGACAGCAGAAATCAATGCACTGGATCTATATGACAGATCTCAAGAAGATCATGTTGGATGGGGAAAAAAATGTTGAAGCTTCCATATCATGAATCCAGTCAGTTCATTAAAAATCCACAAAGCAGTATTACAAATTATGACCACATATATATGGAATAAAACATAAAAGATGGATGTAAATGGTGCACACTGACTTGAGAAGGATGGCTCCCTCTTGGGAAAGAAGAAATATATATGCTGCCAAAGTGAGCACTTGGGAAGGAAGAAATAGATGAGAAGAGGTACAAAGAAAGAATTTCAACTATAGCTAACGTTTTATTTCTTTAAAATAAAAGACCTGAAAGAAGTATGGCAAAAATACAGTTGTCTATTCAATCTGAGTGGTAAGTACCTCAAATTTGTTACAGTAGCATCTGTTCCTTTAGGGACGTTTGAATTTTTTTTTAAGGAGAATGTTTTAGTGTATCTATCCATGTGCAAGTTTTAAGAAAGCAAGCAGAGTATGAATAACGCTGTAAGGTGAGAACAGTCATTGTTACAGCATCATATTTCACCACAATGAGATGAACCCAGAACCATTTCATGATCAGGAGGGATAAGGGAGTACTGGGCAAACAGAGATTTCCTTAACATTCTGCTTAACCACACTAAGTAACTTACTCCATCCTATTTATTTAGATGTGGTAAGAGATACTGAAAAGGAAAATGCTTTCAAAACATTGGTCATAACTGCTAACTTCATAAAATCTGCACCTTAAATTCCTCGTGATTTTGCTCTGTGAACAACTTTTTGCTGTTGTTTTAAAGGTAATTAAAATGTATTTGATTTGGAGAGTGTTACGAAAACCCTTGAGATATCACAGAGCCCTGAGGGGGCCTCCTCCACTATGTAGATAATTATCCCTTTCCATGGCCTTAACTAAACCCTACTGAGTCTCCTGTTCGAAGGCTGGGAGACAGACGGACACCGCGTCCAGGCTCTCCTCTTACAGTCTGGCTCTTTCTGGCCACATCACCAAACCCTTCTGCTGCCGTACCTTCTAAGTGTTCCTTTCAAACAGAAGGCCCCTGGCTCTCTAGCAGACAGGAGAGGGTGGGAGAGGGAAGGCAGGATGGTGGGAGACAAACCAGACAAGCAGAGTAAGAACATTGGTGGGAATAAAAATCTCCTTTGCTGCAGATAAAAGTTGAAGAATTACTGGAAGATGCCAACGAGGTGCTCAACAGAAAAACAAAGCACAAACCCGAGTCAAATACAGTCAGTTCTCATCTTGCGTGCTAGTTCTGTCATATAAAGTTGCTGCGAACACTGATTTAGGTCATACGAAACCACTGCTCCCAGGGGAAATACAGGGTCAGGTTCCTGCGAGCCTCTGGTCACAACATCCGTGTCAGCTCATCAATACATCATCTTGCTTTATGTGTGGAGACACCTTATTTAATACACATTGTTGATCCACTAACAGTGAACAAGGCCAACAGCACCACAACTGGTATCTGAACCCAGCTACCCTCACACACATATTTTCTCCATCAGGCACATCCCAGCCTTCCTACACTTCGGGACAGTAGACAGAATTTCAGTGTTATGCTTGGAGGACGTTTTAATCAGCAAAATCACCAACAAAAACCACACAAGTGCAAAAAACATGACACTAAACTGAGCGAGAAAATTTTAGGCACTTGTTTACAGTACAAAAGCTGAAACAAGAAGTCACCTTGTTCAACTTTGGCTGGAAACAGACTCATCAGAGACTCAAATTTCTGCCATTCTATCTATGAATAACTGTGAAGACACTGTACTGATTTGGGGGTTGCAAACAAATTTTTGCAAGTAGGCAAATCCACAGAAACAGAATCTTTGAATAACGAGAATTGGCTGTACCAGTTAACAGTACCAGGTAACCTCTGTCCAAAAAGCAGTATCTAACCTTCCACAAAAAGGAACTTGGGATCCACACGGACAAACAGTGCCACAGCCAAGTCCCAGGTCACATCACTTAGCCTGATATGAGTTTATGGAAACTCCACTGAGTCTCCCCTTTATTTGGAATGGAAAGGTCAGGAGCCCATTTTGCACAGTCCTTACTTCTGACACTGTCCACTGAACAACCTTGCCTTTTCCACTCCCAGTGCAATCAACCTGGGGCAAATCTCCTCTGGGAAATGAAGTGAAATCACATTTCCTTCCACAGAGGGGCACAGCATAGCACTGGTTACTTCTAGGGGAACGGGTTCAATCACAGTATGCAGACAACTCTGCTCCCTTGCAGCCGTCCAAAGGTCTGGCTTCAGGAGTCTGACTTTTGCTAAGCTCCCCGTTGGGTTGGGGGGAGCTGGGAGAGTGTAAAGTGTTAATGTTAGTATTAAGTATAGGGGTTGATCTTTGGGCTCATGTCACAGTTTCCAAAACCCAGACTTCACCACCACCCAGGGTCTCCCTGGTCGCCACACCCTTTTTCTCCTGGGGACTAATAGAATGCCTCGTGCCTGTGTTTGGGTCTAAGTCCACGTCTCTTAAAGCTTTGTTCTCAGAGCAAAAAGAATGCTGGCAATTCAAGCCCAGCGAGTGAGCGTGCTGGCCTCTGGGGCTCCCTTTGCTGCTTGCTTGTGATCGAGTACAGCGCCTGCTCCGTTTAGACCCCCACCCCCACCCCCACCCCCAGCTACCCATCAGCAGGCCATGAAAACAACAGCTATTCTATCAGAAGATGAAGTGTGCGCGAAGAAGCAGCCTCTGAGAAATTCTCTTAACCTTTCCCCACCTCCCTACCCCGCCAGCTACCAGGTCCTCGAACCACTGACAACCCCTCAGCACACCGGGCAGTGGGACTCAGTCCAGGGCCTTACAGACTGGGGAGGGCCCTTCGAGTCCCGCTCGTTCACGGAGGCTGAGAGAAGATAAGGACTTGTCCGTGACCGCGTGGCCCATTGAGGAGGCCTCTGACCCCAAATTCTGTGCTCATCCCACTGCTATGTTGTTTTCGAGGTGATCAAGAATCTCACAAATTGCCCTGGAAACTTTCCACCATCAGCACCATACTGGCCTGTTCCCAGATGCAGGAGGCAAGCAGGGGTTGACAGGTGACCTTCCAGGTGGATTCCAGGTGCAGCCACCTCTCACTGAGCTCTCCAAATGCAAGTGGCAACAACCCAGACCACAGGGAGAGAATGGTACATACTTTTCAAATGCTCTCCCACCGAATTTGAGAGCACACCCCTGAGCAAGCATGACACTGTCCAGTCCACCCTGTCTAGCACTGGTAGACATCGGACCTTGCCTCGGCCCTCTGTGTACTTCTCCACGGTGAATTTGCATAATCATTTCTTTCTCACAAACATGTGGGCAGCATGGGGCAGCTGGTCCATTAGGAGGCACATTTCATAACAAGTTAATATGCACAGTACATTCTTGGCTCTTTGAAATGGTCCCTGCAGCTCAAGAAAGCCTTAGCAGGCATGAAATGCCTCCTCACCAGTAGATGGCAATTTGGTCCCTCCCTGAACTCCCCTACACCCCAGGCCCTTTCCCACCATCAAACCGTACTTGCCCGCTCCTAGGTGTTCCCAAAATACACTGTGTACTTTGGCCATCTCCCATCTCCCACCGCCCGAGCTCCGCACTGGTTGCTTCCATGCCAGCTTAAACATCACCTCTGCTGGAAAACTCCCCCTCTGTCCCCAGTACTCCAAGAACTAAGGAATCCAGCTCTCCATTTCCATAACACTTGGTTTGGATCTCAACGATTATTTTCTTTTATTATGGTGTGTTTTCAGAAGGCTGCATATTTCCAACTCCTCTATCTGTGAGAGCCTTGAGGTCAGGGACACAGCCCACTCATCTTTGTATCCTGCCCAGGGCAGCACCTGGCATGTGTGTGCCCTATAAACACACCCCTGGAGTAATGTGGGGATAAAAAAGCTCTGTGGGAAATTATGGAGCAGTTTGGAAAAACATGACAAAAGCAGGCCTGGCCTCCAGGGTACACTAAGGTTTCTTCCGTTGTTCTCAGGACTTCCCTTTGAAGACCTGAGATTAAACACACTCCCGAGGAATCCCAGACCCACTCCCTCTCCTCCTGGAGTGAAGCCTGGGGCTTTGGTCTAGGTGTGGGACAGGAAGGGCCCAGGGAGAGGTCCCTCCGAGCATGGCCTGGGCCGCAGGCACTGGCAGTGTCCACCTCTAGAAGGGTGCAGCAGCCCCAAAGTGGACTTGCGAGTCACCAATCCCAACTCCCCCCTTTGCAGCCTGGGAAGAGTCACTTATTTTCTCCTAGCCCTTGGGCACCCCATCTGTAAAATGGGTGTAAGACTTGCCTAGTGGACTCGTGAGGAGGGGTCACACCAAGCATTTGCTGACGGCATGTGTCGCCGCTTTCGGGTGTGCCCAGGCAGACAACTACTCTTTCAGGCTCGCCCAGCAGCATGGACACAGCTCGTGCTTTCAACATCTAAGCCTTTCATCAAACATTTCTTCTCAATCAATACAAACGTGGTCTTTCAAAAATCTACACTGCTCACTTGGCTTGACGGTCCTCCCTTGTGGGCTCAGTCATACAGGACTTAATCATCTCCGACCCGGCTGCTTGCCGAACGCCTCTGCGACTGCAAATGTCTCCAGGAAACAGCTTCCATGGTGTGCCTGGGACGAGCTTCTTGGGCCCACAGCCTCCACCTCATTTTCTACCTTCCTCAGCCCACTTCATGCAAAAAACAAAGTACTTTTGGAAGCTCAATCCTGTTGGAACTGGACCACAAGCAGTCAAGGTAACAAACCCGAAGGGAGTGCTCAGCAGTTGCAGCTCCAAGACCTGGCCTCCTGTGCTGCTTCGAGTCATCTCATTTCGGCAGACTCCTATCTGTTTATTCTCGGGGTTTCCAGTCTCCCAGATGTGCCCCCCGTCCTGACTCCCTGTCATGCCCCCTTCATTCTCTGGTCTCCAGGTCAGGGCCTCGGGGCATCTGTGTGTGCTGTACCCTCTGCCGACAGCTTCATGTCACATGAATGGCTCTGCATCCTTCAGGTCTCAGCTTCCCTGTCTCCCACCTTCTACCCAACATCCTCTGCTCTTTCCCTTTGCAGCAAACCCCCTGCCCCCGATATTGGCAGCACCCGCACCTCCCTGCCTTCCCGACATCAGCACACGAGGACAGGGGCCATCTTTGCTCACAGACCTAGGACTTTGCTCACTTCCAGGACTTCACTCGTAATCGTCCACTGAAAGAGCGGACCGACAAAACAGCGCCTCTGACCACCCCCCCACCCCGGGCAAGAGGATCTGATGCTCTTGGCTCTGACGGCGAACATGCAGCCTGGAGGTAACCCCCACACAGGCCCTACTCAAACACCCGCAACTGACAGGCTGCAAGGGGGCAAGAACCCCTTCGTGGCTGAGGGTCCAGCTATGAATCATCGCCTCAGGGGGAAGGGACAGTGGCTTCATTTGGTCCAAGGAGCTTCCAAGGAGGGGAACTGGCACACCGCACAGCTGTCCTACTTAGCCAGCCTCCTTCCTAACGCTCTAAACTGTGCCACAGGGTTCCGAACACTCCGTGACCTGGGAAGCCCAAGAGCATCGACTGATTTCCCCGGGACGAGCAAGTGTAGGAAAAGAAAGTGCCTGCACCGCTCAGGCCACGAGGACAATTGCTACTACCCCGGCGGCAGTGGCTCACCTGACACCCAGGTGCCTCGTTTATCAGAAGACAAAGACCTCAGTGTTATGGATGGAAAAGAACACATGGCATCAGGGTCCCTAGTTCAAGGTCCCAGTTGTCACCTGGTAGTTGTGGGGTCAAGGGCAAATCTCTGAGTCTGTTTCTTCAGCCAAAATTACATCCGGCTATGAGGGATGTAACACTCCCTCACAGAGCTGCTGAGAGGACTAAATCAGGTAACAGCCTCAATGTGTGCAACACAGCCTACAGCCTGCAGCACACACGTAACATACTTTAAGGAAAATGGAAAACTTCCCCCAGATAGCACCTGAGTGAAAGTACATCAGGACACAAACCATTTGACAGAAGAGGCTGTGTTCCCGCCAGCCCTGGCTGAGAGCCTGCGCTTGCAGGAAACTCCTAATGAAACAGGAAGTAGCATATTTTCCCAGATAATCTCCACTTTATCCCTTTTATTTCCAGTGCACAGTTCCTAATGACCCTCTTTACTGAACTACTGCTCTTCAAAGAGACTTTTCATAGCCTTGTGCCTCTGGAGGAAGTTGAAGATGGATGCTGTCCTGGCTCTTAAGATAAACAAAGTTGAGGAATCAGACCATCTAGGGTGGAGACAGGCAGCGTTACAGAGAGGGAAGCCCTGGATCAGCTGGGCTGGGCTCCTCCTGGCTCCTGGGCACCTGACTTGCACATCTGACTGTGCTTCCATCTCACCACCGTTAAAAAGTGGTAGAAGCCAGATCTCTGAGTCCTCTTCTATTTCAACATGGTCTGAGCGTGTAAATTAGCATAACCAGAGGCTTGACTTAGTAAATGGCACTTTTCATCCTCTGGGCTGCTGACAGACACCCTGGGCGGGGCCCCGCTTGGGGAAGATGGAAAGGCTGCTCAATTTCTTCCAATTCACCAACTCTGAGGGGACCGAGGAGGAGATGCCAGGGACGATTCCAGGAAAAAGCCTCATCGTCACCCACCACGGAAGCCATCCGGCAGCCCGGGACCCTGGGTCCTCAGCTTCCCAGGCCTGGGGCAGAGACCACATATGGAACTGTCTAAAGGAGAATTCTCTGACTGTGGTGTCAAGTCAGGCCCACAGAGCAGATTATCTGGAGCTAAGCAGAAATGAAATTTCAGTTAGTTTCTAGATCAGTTTCCTGGTGTGAGAGGATAAGGGTCTGAGGCAAATTAGAGCACGCCAGCTGTGCTCTCTTCTGCAGCTCCCGATGGTCTCCGGCCTTGCCGTGCTGCCGCTGCTGTCAACTGAAAATCCAGGATGCTGGATGCTGATTTCATTTCTTTCTCAGTTTGGCAGTCTCTGGCTTGGTATTGCTTATTCTTTTATGTGAGTTACACTAAAGTTACTACATTAAACACAGGATGCCCAGGTAAAACTGAATGTCAAATAATGCATCATTTTTTGCTACACGTATTATTTCATGCAATATTTGGAGCATATTTATGTGAAAAAATGACATTATTTATCTGAAATTCAAATTTAATTGACCATTCTGCACTTTCATTTGCTAAATATGATAACCATAAGTCATATCCAAATACAGTCTCAAACTATAACATCTCAAACCCAACTCCTGCCCCGCCAAGACAGAAAACTCTCAAAACTTGTCTTATTTGCAGAACATGTTAAAAAAAAAAAAGACCTATCAGTAGCAAATCAAAACAACAAAACGAAAGATGCATCTTCTTACAAGTCCCCCTAAATTACGAACTCAGCACACCACTGGCCAAAGCACTGGCGCCGCTGGCTCTGTGGCCTCCCCCAACTCAACAGCAACTGGCTTCCGACTCATCAGGGGAGTGGGAAGAAGGGAGGGGGTGCAGAACTCAAAGGTGGCTACTTCCCCAAAACAGGTCTGCCGGGGCTGAGGGACAGTGAGGAGGCAGGTGCTGAAGGCAGAGGAACGACAGGAAACAGGGCCAGACCTCAATGGCCACAGAACACTCAGGTCCCGCACCAAGGGTGGCGCCCACCACAGTGACAACCATGAGAAGACGGGAAAAGCGACTGCCCAGGAGTCAAGGGTCAGACACATCCCACCCACCCTCACCCCAGCGTCTCCAAGTCTTGAACTTGGGCTGGTAACCGGGTAGCCTGACTCCCAGACACTGCTGCCATTCTGGACAGACTGAGCTGTGAGGCCGGCGACAGTGCCCAGCGCTGGGGTACATGAAGAGACAAAAACACATCCCCCCAAGTTTTTGAAAATCACACTTTCACTCTGATCAAAAGTTACTCATAAAATACGATGGTCTTAAAATTTTATTTTGCATGGTTGTATACAGTCTGAATGAGTAGCTTGCAACCCAAGGCAGTTTTTATAAGCTTTGCTCTTCAAAATAGTGTTAGTGTTGTTGCAGGACAAAAGTCCTGACAAATTACATTCAGGAAACAGAATCGAGGAAGCCTTGCGGGGACCACATATCACAAAGAGGCTCTAAACAAGCCATGCCCCTACTTCCCACAGCAACGAGGATCAAGAGCTAAAAATATCTCAGAAAAATCAAGTGGCACCTGCAGCACCTTCTTATATAAAGGTCAAGCTTGTAAATTATTAATCCACGGTGCTCAAAAGTAAGAGAATTAAATATAGGGCTAAGATCTGGCGAATCTTCTCACTTCCTCCTCTTCGTGGAATACAGCTTCTCTTCAAGTGGGACTGGGACGATCCCTTCACACTTTTTCACTTCCTGAGTCAGAGGGTGTTTTACAATATTCGGTCTAATCACATCAGTGTCTCGAGACAGATACTCCATTATGCCGTCAACAGTTGTTGTTGGTGTATAAAAATCCACCAAGAAATACCTGCAACAAAATAAAAATTTGTGAATATCCTGCATTCTGAAACACAGCAGTTTCACTACTTTGATCAGTGTTTTCACTTTACTCCTCCCCAGATAAAGACATCAACCCCCCGACACACACACACAACACATCTCTGTCAAAACAGAAACCGCCGGCGGACCCGCTGACCCCGATTGCCGCAGCGCGCCCACCTCCCTTTGCGACGGCCTTCCCCCTTACACTTTTGTGAAAACCTGGACCCAAACGAGCTCAGTGGTAGAAAAAAAGCAATGTGACATTACATGCAGTAGGAAATACTAGAAAGATGGTAAAATTATGGTACAAGAACAGAATTTGCTATTCAGCAAAGCCCGAATTTTCTAAATTAGCTGATTTTTTTGTGTGTGGAAACACCTACTAATCTTCTAATTTTCCAAAGGATTTTACAAGTGACTTAATGCACCAAAGAGATACAGAAGGAACCACCGGCCGTACTTCACAAACAAGGAAAAAGAAAAGGCCTGGGACTTGTCTAAGACTACCTTGCATGGTCAAGAACTGACAGAAAACAACAACAAAATTACCTGAGTTTTGGGTAAGAGAAAGAATTTCATATTCATCCACCCGGACCAGACTAGTACAGACAGGCACCTCATACAGCTCCCTGGTCTTAAAAAAGGAAAACAACTTCACAGCAGTCGGCCGGAGGACGGCACGCAGGAGGAAGCATCTCTGGGCCCTGCCCCCACTCCGCTCAGTTCTAAAAGTATAAGCCTCCCTTGCCCTGTTTAGTTTGGACTACAGTGTTGTTAAAGGACAGTTTTCAGTGCAGTATTTCAGAATTCTACACCGTTCCAGCTGGCTAGGATGACCTCTGACACCCCTCATTTTGTTCCAGCCACACTCTTCTCTCAAGCCTAGTCCCATCCTCGGTCTTCACTGTGCCTCTGCCGGAAGCGGTCTTCGCCCGCCTCCACACAGCTCCTCCCTCGCTTCCATCACGTCTCTGTCCAAAAGTCAACTGGTGAGAGAGGCCTTCTGTCCCACCCACCCAGCCATCACTCTTATCTCCCTTACTTACGCTTTGCTTTTCTCTCCCACAGCACTTTATCACCTCTGACACAGCACACGCTTGTTTACAGTCTGTCTCGCTCCACTAACAGATAGCTGCCCTAGGAAGGGCCGTGTTGCTACAGCCCCAGCACCCTGCGCAGAGGCTGCCGTCCCTCCGTCAGGCCCGCAGTAAACATCTGACAGCGGTGGTGCAGCATGAAAGGCGGGATTCTCATAGAAAGTAGGAAAGACAAACTTAAAATGGACAAATTCAGCAAGAAAGTTATGACAAAAAGTATGGCATTTTGTATAATTCCATACAAAGAGGGTTCAAAACTTGAAAGAAAATTTGCCGTGTGACCATTCACAAGCCTAGTGGGAAACTCAATCTAGTAAAAATAATTAAAAGGACAGAAAAACATGTATCACGCAAAAATACCAATCAAAAGACAGTTCCAGTGGCTACAGTAATATCAGACAAAGTAGACTTCTGAGCAAAGAGAATTATCAGGGGAAAAAGAAACACTACATAGTGATGAGTTCACCAAGAAGACACAACAACCCTGACTGTGTGTGACAGATAGCAGAGTTTCAACACACAGGAAGTACACGCCGACAGAACTGAAAAGAGAAAGACACAAATCCACAATTAGAGTTGGAAACCTTCAACATTCCTTTCAGTAATCAACAGACCTGGTACACAGAAAATCAGCAAGGCTATGGAAAAAGCAAACACCATCTTCAACCAACTGGATCTGATACTTGTAGAACCCTCCACCCAACAACAGCAGGATACATATTTGTTCTCAGGGGCACGTAGAACATCTGCCAAGGTTGACCATATTCTGGGCTATAAAACGAGTCACAATAAATCTAAAGGGATTCAAGCCACACAGAAAAATCTCGGGAAAATCACCAAATACTTAGAAATTAAACATACATCTCAACAACCTATGGGTCAAAGAAGAAATCAAAAGAGAAATTACAAAATACTTTAAATTGAATAAAAATGAAAACAACACATCAAAATTTGAAGAATGCCACTAAAGCAGGACTTAGCAGTAAATTTACAACACTAAACGTCTATGGAAAAAAAAGAAAAAAGGCCTCAAGTAAATTACCTCAGCCTCCACCCTAAGAAACCAGAAAAAGGAGAGAAAATTAAATGTAAAGTAAGACAAAAGAAAATAATAAAATCAGAGCAGAAATCCCGGAAGCGGGATACAGAAAAACAGAGCACATCAATGAAACCAAACACTAGTTCACTGAGAAGACCAACAAAAGTGATACACCTCTGATCAGACTGACCAGTAAAGAGAGAGAAAACAGAAATCACCGATACTGGGGACAAGACAGGTGCAACGACTACAAAAGTTTACAGATATTAAAAGGATAGTAAGGGAATATCATACAAAGTTTTTGCAATATATTTGACAACGTAGCTGTAATTCCCTGAAAAACACAAACTGTCAAAACTCACTCAAGAAGAAACAGATAACCTGAACAGCCCTGTATCTATCAAAGAAATTAAATCTGTAGCTAAAAAATCTTCCCACAAAGAGAACTACAGGCCCAGTCAGCTTCACTGGGGAACTCTACTAACTGCTTATGAAAAAAAAGCCAATTCTGATACAAACTGGTCTGAAAAATAGGAAAGCACTTTTCAACTTGTTCTATGAGGTCAGCGTTACCCTGATACCAAGACAAGACAAAGACACTACAAGAAGAAAGACCTATATCCCTCATAAACATAAATGAAAAAATTCTAAGCAAAATTTTAGCAAATTGACTATTATAATATATAAAAAGGACAGTATATCCTGACCAAGTAAGATTTAGTCCAAAAATGCAAGATTTGTTTAACATTTGAAAATCAATGAAAATCCACCATATTGACACACTAAAAAAAAAAATCTTTTGATCATTCCAGTGGATGCAAAAAGAAGCATTTAGCAAAATCTCACATCCAATCTTGATTAAAAAAAAATCTTAGCAAACTATAGAAAGAAGGAATCTTCTTCAATCTTATAAAGACCGTACTGGAAAAACCCACAACAGCATACTAACCAACCAAAGTCCGAATGCTTTCCCCCTAAGAGTGGGAACAAACAAGAATGCCTGTTCTCACCACTTCCACTCAACATTTTACTGAAGTGTCTTCCCAGTGCGATAAGTATGAAAAAAAAAGAAATAAAAGGCATCCAGATAGGTAAGGAAAAAGTAAAACTGTCTTTATTTTACAGATGTCACCATCACGTACACAAAAAAATCTGAAGAAACTTAAAAGATACTAGAATTCTTTAAGTTTAGCAAGGTTGCAAGATACAAGGTCAACAAAAATTAACTATATTTCTATACACCAGCAACAAATAATCAGACCTTGAAATTGAATATGAAATACTTAAGGATAAATCTGACAAAAGATGTGTAAGACTTGTACGCTAAAAACTACAAAACATTGTTGAAGGAAACTAAAGAAAACCTACATAAATGAAGAGGTATACCTTGTTCACAGGGAGGAAGATTCAATTTATTTAGATGTCAGTTCTCTCAAATTGATCTATAAATTCAAGAGAATCCCAATCAAAATCCTAATTGACAAACTGATTCTTAAGTTCATATGGAAATTCAAAGGATGGAGAATAGCCAAGACAATCTTGATAAAGCTGAAGGACTAATACTACCTGATTTCAAGACTTACTGTGAAGGGACGGTAATCGTGGTGGTGCAGTGCTTATGTAAAGATAAGTAGATCGATAGAACAGAACAGAGTTCAGAAATAGATCCATACACATTCACACAACTGATTTTTGACAAAGGTACAAAGACAATTCAGTGGAGAAAGGATACTTCTTTCAATGAATGGAGTCAAAACAATTTGATATCCATATGCAAAAAAATGAACTTTGATCCATATTTGTACTATATACAAAAATTAACTCAAACTGGAACATGAATCTAAACATAAAACATAAAGCTATAAACGTAGAAGAAAACACAGGAGAATATCTTTGTGACCTTGAGTTAATTAGGCGAAGGTTCCTTAGACATGACACCAGAAGCACGATTCATAAAAGAAAAATCTGATCATTTAGACTTCATCAAAACTAAAAACTGCTCTTTGTTAAGATAACAAAAAGACAAGCCATATACTGGGCCTCGCACATCTCATATTTGATAAAGGACTTATTCCTGGAATATTAACAACTCAAAATTTAATTAAAAACAATTTTTTAAATGGGCATAAAATTTGAAAAGGTATTTCCTGAAGATATACAATGGTGAAGAAGCAGGTGATGAGATGCTTAATACTGTTAGTCACTAGAGAAATGTGAATTAAAACCAGAGATGTCTACTAGAATGGCTAAACAATGACCATACCAAATGTTGGTGAGAATAGAGAGGAACTGACACTTCCACACACTGCTAGGAAATGCAAGATGACACCACAACTTTGGAAAACAGTTTGGCATTCTCTTAAAAAGTTAAACATATACCTGCCATTATGATCAAGCCATCCCATTCCTAGATTTACTCCCAAAACCAAAGTATATGCCCATAAACAACTTGCACATCAATGTCGACAGCAGCTTTCCTTGTAACAACCCAAAACTGGAAGTAGCACAAATATCCATTAACATGTAAACTAATAAGCAAACTATGGTACGTCAACTAAATAGCATACTACTCAGGAATAAAAGGGAAAAAACTATTAATACAGACCACTAATGAATCTCATAATAATAATTTTGCTGAGTGAAAGACACTAGAGCAAAAAAGAGTGCATACTACTTCTATCCAAATAAGACTTTAGAAAATATAAGCTAATCCAGAGTGAAAGAAGGCAGGTCAGTGGTTGCTAGGTGTGGGGACAAGTGGAAGGAAGGCTCAGAAGAGGCAGGAGGAAACTTTGGGGGTGACCAATTTGTTTCTCATCTTGACTGCGGTGATTTCATGGGTTTATACATCTGTGCAGTTTATTGTGTGGCACATATCTCTGCAAAGCTGTTGATTTTTAAATGCTCTGTAGGAAGCTGAACGGCCAGGACTTGGTAAATGGCTTGCTGTGGGCGGTGGTGATGAGGGAGCAAGTACAGCTTGACGAAGACCCCCAGGGTTTTCCAAGAAATGAAATAAAAATGATATAAATTCCTCCACTAACTGGCAAACTTCTTGAGGGAGTGACTTGCACCTCTGCTCACGGATGAGACCACCGTTAGGGCTTACTCTGAAAATTACGCACCAACTAGGCCAAATTTTCCTAGGTTTCGTTCTACTTGTTTATTTCTACTCCACGTAGCCCGTGCTAGGATTGCAACCACCCAACTCAAGAACTGCTCGTTTGTTCAACATTTAAGTAAGGCTCTGGAACAGAACCTAAAAAATAAGTGTAATCGACCTCAAGTTATCTTCCCCTTGCCAACCCCCAGCCCTTTACCCACTCCTCCAGCCCCCAAATAATTATGGCCGCCTGGTGGCCAGGGCGCGGAACTCTCACTCAACATAGCCTCCAGTGTCTTTCTTCCCTTTTTATCCATTTGTTTTTTCATCATATTTTCGTCATTCATCAAATGTATTGCCCGGCTACTGTGGACAAGTTATGACCTCACCCTCTGTCAGCCAACATCCCACCATACTTAATTCTATAGCAGGTAGTGTTTCCTTAAACATACGCACAGCCTCTCTGAGCTCCTTCCTCTTCCCTTGCCTTTGGCTAGTTTCCCGAGAAGACTCTTCCTATTTGCCTTATCACACTTAAAGCCCTGTGCTGACGGCCGGAGGGAGGGAACATGAAATGCCATCTATTAACAGAGGGTAAGATGGAGGGAAATGCTGAGGCCCGACACACTCAGGGCACTCAGCAACCCAGGCCACTGCCACTGCCAGCCCTGGAAGTGTTCCAAGTCCCCTCCCTCCAGAAAGCCCACAGGTGTCACCTGCTCTAGTGAGGTAAGCCTGCCCTTCTTTATACTCAAGTATTCAAGTTATTCAAATATTGTATCTGGGGTTCAGCGAGCATTGTTTCCTTTCATTTTCCATTCAGCCACACCACAGAGGCATTTTTGTGGGCTAGCCTCCAAGCCTAAACATGTTTCTAAGAGAGAGAGTGTTTACGGTAGCCAACAACCAGCTCAACTGCCCACAAACCAACTTTCCTGCAGTCTTCCTGAGCAGCAGCAGCCTCTTTACACTGGCTCTCACGAAACGATGCTAAGAAATACACCCAAAGCTTCTGGATATCATTTTCTGATAAGGGTAAAAAGGATACTCAAGGATGGAAACTAGAGGCCAGATATACCAGAAACCTCTTATTTCAGAAATTAAAAGAGAGTGTCTTGGAAATCTCTTTTAAACAGCTCCTGAGGAAGAGAACGAAGAGGTGGAAGCCCCACACCATGCGGCAACCCAGCAAATGGAAGCGGAGGAAGCGGGGCTGGGTGCGGGGCTGGGTCCAGCAGCCCTCTCCCCAGCAACTACTACTGCTCTAGCAGTTTTCAAAGTGGCTTCCTGCACATTACCTCCTCTGACTTTTATAATAATTAAGTCACTGATTCAAGATCACTCAGCTACAAAGTGGTCAGTTAGGATTCTAACAGAGTGGTCTTTGACTCCAAGACAATAGAAGCCACAGAGAGCTCTGGGGCCAAAGGCTTACAGAATCACAGCATGCAAGTGCTGGAGCGGACCATGAAGACGACACAGTCCAGCTGATCTGCAAGGGGCCACAAAGTGAGAGGCAGGCTCCAGACCCCACAGATCCCCACTCCGTCAACCACATCTCTTGCTACTTAGCAGCCAGCATTCTGGAGGTTTCTCAAGGATAAAGAGAAGTCCTAGACAAAGGCCTGAAAAGGCCTCCCGGAGCTTCTCTGTTACCATCACCCCCCTTCCCCCCGACCCCGCTAGCCTTTACCTTCTTTTACCTACCCTGCCTTCCCTGTACCGTGATGCTCATCTGGCAACCAAACCCAAACAGGACCACTGGCCAAAATGCAAATGGGCTTGTGTTCACAGCCACAGCTGCGACAGTCATTTCATGCTTATCACCCTGCTGATCTATGCCTGGGGCTCGTGTGGGCAAAGACTGCTTCTACTCCCAGGCTCCTTATTACACCGTGGAAATTTCCACAAAAAGGAAGTACCATCAAAACAAAGGAGAGGAGCAGCTCAGAGGCGGGCAGCTCTTGCTGTATTCGGCACTCCTGGTTGAGAGCTGAACCTCCTTCCTCTGCCTTAGTGACCCAAGCACACAGGTCAGTACCCCTTTACGGCTTTCCCACACAGGAATGCCATGACCAATTTCTGGCTGCTGCCAGCACCTACTCTTTTTCTCACCTACATATCTCAGGCAAACCCAGTCAGTCAATGAACATCTACTGTGGGCAAACCTCAGAAGAAGGCTAAAAAGATGAGGTACACAGAGCCTTGATCTCCTGGAACTTCAGTCCAGCTGGGGAGAGGAAGTCACCAGGGCTGCTGTGCCAGCAGAAACCGGCGTCCAAGACCTGCACACACCTCCCAGTCCTGAAGGAGACGGTGGGACTGACGTGGTGGTTGTGGACACCCAATTCCTAGCTGCTGGGCTTTTCTAACCACAGTTGACCTGAGGAAGGACGATGACACTTTTTACAGATGTGAGAGACTGAAAGGGGCACATCCCTGCGTCTCCATCTGAACCAGTGAAGACATGAGGCTTAGAGCAGCCTACTTGGAGCTGTAGGCTGGAGCAGCTTCAGAGGCCTGCAAGGATCCCTTTCCCTTGACAGCACAGGTCCATAACAGACCTGTAAAAACTGGGAATTAGGTTGATAGAATGACCTTGGAATGCCCTACATCCCACTGAAAGCTGCCATGGAGAAGCCATTCTGAAATTCAGAAGAGCAGCTGTTTAAAGCAAGGGGGCCAGAAGAGGGATTCAGTGTCCCCAGAGGAATCTGCCCCACTTTCACCCCAGCCCTAAGCAAGGAGAGGACCAAGAGGATTCAATAGCCACAATGAGGTACCAGCGTTTGCTTCTTGCCCTATCCTAGCTAGGCAGAATCCAAACACAAGACCCAAAGTCACAACACATGTAGTCTATTTCTTATCTTCATCCTCATGACAAGCTCCTCACTCAAGGTAGAAGAGTTTAGAATCATGACTATAATCTCTACTGCCTAGCCATGGCCAAAAGCTGACGTTCCAATAAAAAGTAACCAAGTTCTCCAAATAGCTAGTTTCCACTCTCCACTTTTGCTCTAATCAACGATCGAATCAGTAAATGGGCAGATCATTTTGGAAAAATCCAGTTTAGCAATCTGAACTCTAATTATAGTATACACTCCCAGCCTCTTCAGCCACGTGTTTGCTGGCACCAGTGAGATGGTTCTGCACACCAGGTAGCCAGGGTTGAATGTAAGCACTGTCATCGCCTTCAACACAAAACCCAGTGGTGGTGACATTTCAAGGTGTGTTTTCCCACACGTGGTTCTAATTATAGAATCACTTCATCCACAAGGCAGACACCAGCTTCACCCAAGCATCTCTCTTTTCTATAGAAAAGCACTCGGGTTTTATGCAGCCCCAACTGTGCACAAGCAGAAGTAAGGAGATGACTGATACCAGGGAAAGAGAGAAACAAAAAAAGCTCAGCACACTAATACATTTCTCATCACAGAGTCCCATGTTCAAAAGTTGGAGGAACAGGGAACCATCTCATACGCAGAACTGCCCACGTGGTCTTGAAGGTGATAATTAACCCTCCTTTGTATTTCTTAAGACATTCACTACAAACTCTCCACTACCATGACTGAAACCCCACAGAGATTTGAGAAGACCCAGAGAAAGGGCTTCCCCAGGACAGACTGAGCCCAGTGTCACCAGGACCACACCATCCCCAGCGCGGGCTCCCGAGGGGCCAGCAGCCCTCAGCGTCCCTTCTGCTCCTCCTCTCTCGGGCCCGAGCCTCAGTACCACTCAGTCCCCTCCTGGCACAAGGCTACACGGGCTGCCAGCCCCCACCCCACCTGAGTGGCTGAGGGAGGAAACGTGTCTTCTTGCGCGCTCCTAAATGTAAAGGCTGTATTTGGTTTTTATTCCACTTCTGTCTTAATCCTGTATTTACAAGTTTTCCATAAAAAGTGCTTGGCTGAATTTGAGTTATATTCTTTGTCTGTCTCTCTCAGACACAGTCACACACTCACTCACAGCCTCCCCTTCCCCCTAGCAGACGAGTGGAAATTTCCACTGAAGCGCTCAGTGGCTCCAGTGAGCAGGGTGGGGGAGGGGGAGAAGAGGGATTTGCAGCCATGAAGCATCTTCAAGCCTTTTTGAAGACAGGAAACAGATCCGTTTGAATGCCAGTTCCTAGCCTGTATCGGTTAAATCTTGCTGGATTCAGGCTTCGCTGAGGCAGTGAATTATTCCCCTTAAAACGAAGACACCCTCTGCATGGAAAAGCCCCATTTCTTTTTATATCTGTTGGGTCTCATACATTTTAAAAACCACTAAACCTGCTGCAGAATCCTTACAAATCTTGGGACACTGCCACCAAAAAGAAACCTGCAAGGCCATGGCAGCCTTGCCTTGAAACCCTGTCACGAAGCACCTACACACAAGAATGGGGTCAGGACGCTGGCCTGGCCTTAGCGCTGGCAGGAAGGCACAAGAACATGGAAATGTTAGCTAACGGGAAAGCCACAGAGGAGAATCAGTCTCCTCTAGAGAGGATGCCAGCGCTCCCGGAGGGCGCTGCAGACACACTCTGGGAGCGAGTCAGTAAAATTCCACTGATTCGCCACAGAGCCAGTTATTTTTATCATTCTGCTTACCCGTAAATAGAAGGGCATCTTATATGTAGGCCAGCAGATCTCTGCTATAAGTACCTATCCACATTTTAAAGCAGATGAGAAAAGAGAAAGAAGGGACAAAACAGGCAAGAAAAACCTCCCTCATGTCTTAAGAGCTCTTATACACACGCATTCTGAAGTCAGCCCAGTCTCACTGCAGTAAAATCAGGCGTGGTAAAAATAGTCAAAGCCAATCTGGGGCATCCTCTTACAAACAAGCACAAGCCCAACACTGAAATATGGACCACGGTTTCTTTTATAGTTCCCTCTCCTGCACCAGAAATCACTCTCAGTCTCGGTCCAGCCCCATCTAGTGGAAAGAGAGCCTTAAACCAGCCTGTGCAGCCCTGGAGGAAGACAAAGACGCCGACGTAGTTCTGGCAGAATCTGCTACTATGATTCAGTAAACTGCCCGCCCCTTCTTAGCAAGGGTCTAAATGAGCACTTACTCCTGCTGCTCCCTTCTGCACATGTGACACTGTCCCCTTTTTAGACTCCAAGGAATATAGTAAGAATCTTCCAAGACACCAACCTTGCCTTTCCCACAGAGTCAATCAAGGTACCAAGATGAGCATGTGACTATACAAAGGAAAGCTAATTGGGGGCCCCCAAGAGACTAGAGCAAATCCAGAGCTGAGAATGAATCCCAGGCCTTCTAAGACACACTCCACTTCCCCTCCCCTCAGCTCCAAATCATGCTCCAGTGGTTTCCAGGCGCTGCCTGGTGAAAGGGGTGGTGAGTGAGGCCAGAAGCCTCCACCTGGAAAACTGGTCTAGAGGATCCAAACTTCTTAACCAGCCCAACCTGGCCCAGACAGCAACAGGGGCATCTGGTCAGCTCCTCCCTGTTCCTAAATGCACATCACCAGAGGGACAACTGACAAGGGAACTGACTTCCCCTGGAAAAATACTCTTAATAAGTTACAGGTATCTGAGATACTATCCCTACTCCTGATAAATAAAGGTGACTCAACCCAGGCTCTACTCTGCTGCCAGAAGGAACTCAGAGCAGCATTTTAAATCTAAGTTTTAGAAAGGTGCTCCAGCTGTACATACATAACTTCCCTAGTTCTACTGACCCTCAGAGATTCTGAGCTCAAGCAAGTTTCTGTGGATCAGACTAGGAACTTAACCATCAAGTTCTTCTAATGGGAAAATAGGTTCCCAGTTATAAACATCAAACTTACAAATCCCGTATGTAACCTGGAATGTAACCTGTTTCCAAAGTCAGGGCTGACCAAGTTAATATCTGGACTATAATGATTGTATTTTGGGGGCATAAACCAGTAACAGACTTGATATAATAAACACCAGGTACCACTTTCAAGGTACCCCCTCCTCTTTCTGGAAGACCTCCCAAATAACCCTAAAGTAACAGGATCTCTCCTACCTAAGCATTTTTCTACCCTCATCCTTCATTCAGGCCTACTTGCCATGTGTGTAGCCAGGGAACGGATCTGGGGGGAGGAGGTGAGGTAGTCAGCCTGGGGGGTGCTGAGCTCCAGCCTGTACACCCCCTTGGCTGCTGCCCCAGTGCCTGGGTTAGTCATACACATGCAAGCCCCTGATTCAAGTGGAAACTTCTTGAGATCAGGAACCACAATAATCACGAGAACCATCCTGAGACCTAGGAGTCCCACTGGGATATGCCATTTCTTCCTGTAAAATGTAAAAGCAACTAACATGTATGACCAACAGCACCACAACGCAACGTGGGTTCTTAGAGGGCATCCTGGGCCCACTAGTTAGCCAGCTGAAAAGTTGGCTCTCACACACCAACCTAAGGATCCAAGTCAGTGCCCCACCAAAATTACAGACACCTGTCATGGCCTCCGGGGCTGCTCAAAAGAGTCAAAACCTTCCGAATGCTAATAAATACATGACAAACAAGTCCACTCTGCTTCTTCTCAACCACTTCGTAAAAGTGAGCCTTCCCAGCACCTGGCACACGCTGGGCACATCTGCTTAATACATGTTTGTAATGCCTTCTGTGGCTACATCAGTGCACAAAAAGAGCTAGCCATGTGAACAAAAGGCCTAGCACAAATGTCACTGGGGTTAGTGACTATGGGAGGACTAGTGGCAGCCAATATCAGAGTAAACTTAAGCTCCACACTGCAGACATCCGACACACCACTCAACTCTAAATCTCCAACCCCCGGAGGTAACTCGCAACTACCCTAGCCCTACCCTAGCCTCATTGACCAAAAGCCACTGTGAGGAATATTAATGAGTGTTACAAAATTAAAAGTTACATGGTCAAAGGACACTGACAAACAAAGGCATCTTACTGCAGGGCGTCTCACCGTTTACACTCTACAGCGTGCGGTGAATCTCTAAAAGGAGTATAACATGCAAGGCTTCCCACATCTAACTGATCACAAGCACATCCCAGTTTTCGGTGGAGTATCACCACTCTTTGGAAAACATTATCTCAAACAAATAAATACCAGATATTGATTTATTCCCAGAAAAGCAAGCTTAAAACATGAACCTCCCAGCCTGGGACTGGGAATCGCCTTTCTGTGTCAATGCACAATATACACAACATAATGCACTTTAACAATGTGGCTTCTCCTTTGCTGAGAAGTCTGAAAGTAAAAACAACAACACAACAAAAATAAAACCCTTAGCTACAGAGGCACTAAGTGCCTACAACACAGTCTTTGGTGGGGCAGAGGCACCGTGTCAGGAATCCAGGACGTAGGGCCAGCGTTGTCAGCAGTTCTGCCTTAATTCCAGGTGGGCTCTTCCTGGATCTGAATTTATTCTCTCCGTAAGAGAGAAAGAGCACCACTCCACCCCAGCGTATGCACACAGAGGCCTGAAAACTAGATGAATTAACACAGCAGTTCTCCAAGTGTGGGCCTCAGACAGCAGGAGCAGCGGCACTGCCCACACTGTGAGAAGCGGTAAGTTCTAGGATGCTGGTCACACCAGCCGCCAATAAGGTCAAATCCTATACTTGGAAAGAGGGCAGAAGAAAGCACTCCTACTGACCTCCCTGAAAGCTGACTTCTCTCCCTGTTCAGTGCCTTCCATCACAGAACCTGACTAATAATTCTTGGCCAAATTTTACATACTCCTCTTAAAAAAAAAAAGAGGCAAAAGGATTCATAGCCTTGCTATTATAACCAAACCTCTTTGTGGTTATGTTAAAAAAAAAAATGTTACACACACAATCGGCATGGCTCACTGTTGTTATGATTGTGGAGCAGGAATAAGCCACCGTGCATTTCATGTTGCCTAGCAACACTTCAGGCACACTCTGCAGAGGTGCTCTCAAGAAGCTGAACACTAGCACAAAACAAGGTGAAGCAATCAAAAGATGCAAAGTGCAGTCTGTGCCACACCTCGGCAGAAGGTTTACAGGCAGTAAGAAAGCCCAGTGTGACGCGGGACTTCACTTGAGCGCATCACTTGTATCAAAACTGCATAAGAGTGCTCGCTCCGTGTGCCTAAAAGCAGCTCACACAACACTCAGTGCTGTCCACAGAGCACATCTTCAGAGATCATCTCATTTGATCTCTGTGACAAAGCGGATGGGAGGTCATCTGAGTTCAGTACCCAAGAAAGCGGGAAACAGAGAAGCTAAGTGACTTGGTCTAGGCCACACAGCTGGGAACACAAGAGGGAGAATCAAGTCTCCGAGTCCGGGCCTCTCCCACTATGCTAAAAACTGATTCCCATCTTCCCTGTCAGCTACTTCTAAGGAAGCCTAACAATGTAAGATTCTTTCTCCAAACCAGAAACGATGGGGTAAGCAAGCTACCATGAGAGCTTACAAAGCTTCAAATCAACTTGACAAACTGGCCTCAAAGAATTTCTACAAGGATAATTATCTATAAGGTACTATAAAATCAAACCTTTGACAAATGTGAGAAAAAAAATCTCACTACAGAAATTTTGATTAAAATTGGTTGGAGCAGATAAAAACATTTTCTATTGTGGGTTTTAGGCTCTGGTTATATACGGCTGTAAAAGAAGTACATTCGGCTTATTATCTCAACCTACATTCTTACAAAGGATGCACTGAGTAGGCGGACAATACATTGCTCAATGAGGTGTTTAAAGGCAAAAGTGAAAGAAATGCCAGGAGAAAACAGTGCTTAAGTTGACAAGAAACGTTTCCCACAATCAAAAGCTTATAAATGTGTTGCTGCTGGCATGACCAGTTTTTATACCCTGATTACAGATGATTACGGGTCAGCACAAATGCATCCCATTTGCAACACAACACTGCTGGGGTACGTACCTGCACACCACCTGGTAGGATGGGGATCTGACTGTTAAGAGTACAGTAACTTCTGAGCTGAAATACACAGTGTTCCCCACCGAACCCATCAAAGGCAGCTGTCAAGTGACTCATGAAGACACTTACCCTCCTCGGGTGTGCTGCTGACTATGCGAGGACATCTTGTAAGGAAGCGCCCGTTCGCCCAGGTTCTCCAGGTTCCTCACTACTGCCCCTCTGTCCATCAGGGCTTCTAGAGTACGTTTCAAAGCAGCAGCAGTCTCTGGCTGTTTGGGGGGTTTTGTTTTTAAAAAGAAGAAAAAACAGATCAGAATCATTATTAGAACTGGAATGATTAAGGGTGGTCAGTTCCAATCATAACAGCTCTATTGGGAGGGATCTTTGGGGAAAAACAACAGAAATTATCTTTGGCTAAGAAAGTTTAAAAAAGAGAGAGAGATATTTATTGTAAGGATATGAGATAGCTCACAGATACGAAGGAAAATCTGAAGAAGCAGGCCTCGGAGAGTCCAGGGACCAGAGCAGCTCCAGGGATCTGGGAGGCAGGAACTAATTGAGTGGCTTCTTCAGAGCACCTTGGCCAGGATGAATCAGCGCCAATCACTGCCAGTTCTTGTAGCCCATGGCTCAAAATTCAAATTCCAAGGGAAGAGCATCCTATTGGCAGGACACTTTGATTGACCATCTCACCAAAACCACATACAGACAGTGGGAAAAGGGGTTGTCCCCCAAAGAAAAATTGGGAGATTGTAACCAAAAGGGGGAAAGGATGAGTAAGACCCAATCTCTGCCCTCATGGGGCTTACAATCTAATAAAGACACGAACACAAAAACTCATGTAAGAAGACCAGAAGGCAGAGTGCAGGAAGTGACACAGGGACCAGAGAGCTCATGAAAAGAGAAAGCAGATTCAGTTGGAAGAAGGGTTTCATTAGGAGAGCTGACTTATAAGGAGCCCTGGAAAATGACAATGGGAGATGCAAAGAACAAATGAGCCAGGCACTGAGTAAAGGAGCAAAGACAAGAAAGTATTGAGGAAATAGCTAG
This sequence comes from Vicugna pacos, assembly GCF_048564905.1. Classification (NCBI taxonomy): domain Eukaryota; kingdom Metazoa; phylum Chordata; class Mammalia; order Artiodactyla; family Camelidae; genus Vicugna; species Vicugna pacos. Next base: position 114,966,742 of record NC_132987.1, on the reverse strand, counting down.
GAGTCCCATCGGTGACGTTCAGGACAAGGGAGGATTGAGAAGTAAGACTATAGGTTGGGTGCAAGTATATAAATAATAAATATCTGTTATGAAAAACAAAATTCAAACAAAATAGAGTCCCATCATCCAGAGATAAAATTCGTTAAACATTCTGATGAACTGCTTTCCAGATATCTCTCTGTGCATATGTATACACCAAAAACTTTTGGAAGAAAAGACACTTTACAAGGGTAAACAGGAAAACACAACTAATGAAATGTAGAAAATGAGGAAGAGGTGTGGCAAAGGGGGCACTAAATATGGTAGCTGGGAGAATGGGGTTGTTATTAACAGCTAAAAAGAAATCTGGAGTAGCTGGCCAGGGACCACAGAAGATGAATCTGGTTTAGGACATGCTGAGTCTGGAGATACCCACAGCTTCTCCAAGTTGACCTCTCAAGATGTAAACCTTAAGCTCAAAACAACAAGGCAGGTTAGTCATCTGCCAAGAGGGGCTATCTGAAACCTTGGCAGTAGGTGAGATCACTGAGGGGAGTGTGGAGATCACTGAGGATGAGATCCACAGAACCTTGGGGAGCACAAACACTTGGCGGACTGACAAGAGGACGTGAAGTAAGAGAAGCAAATAGCAGAAGGTAAATCAGATCTTCCCTGTCACAGAAACTAAGGGAAGAGGCAGCCTCCAGAATGACAGGATACAGGGTGGAGATGAAGAAAAAGCCACAGCGTGGTGACCACATGGTCAATGGTCACTTAGCAAGATGGGGCTAGAAGTCAGATTGCAAAGACATCCATGGTAGAGGTGTGATGGCAACGACAACCAAAAGAAAGCTCCAGAGCCTGAGGGGCAAACACATTCAAGTAAAGTGTTTGAGGAGAGAGAAAACTTAAGCAAGTTACTAGTTAAAGGGGGAATGAATCAGTCAGAAGATAAAATGTAAGATGCTTTAAACAACAACGTCATCGATGGCCAACATGATTTGCTGCATGACTGCTATATGCCCAATGCTAGTCTTAGTGTTCTAATGTCACATAGTTAATCTTCTCACACACACACACACACACACACAAAACAGAGTAAAGAAGGTTTACAGATTTGGAAACTGGGACCCTGAGAGATGCCATAACTTTGAGATCACGTGGCAGTTAGCAGGTGGTAGGGCCTGAGGCAAAAAAAAAAAGGAACACTGACAAAAGTCAAGTCAGGGAAAGGAGGCCAGAGGACTCCTGGGCAAGCAAAAGGGAACTTCTCCTCAAAGACATAAATGAAGAAATGCAAGTAAAGAAATCGTGAAGTGCAGGGGTGAACTTACAAAAAGCCTACCTTCCAGTGGCTCATTTTAGATCAAATGAAAAGAAAACTGCAGAACAAATTTTAAGTATGCATTCCAGTAACCCAAGAAGAATCCACAATATAGCTGTATATTTTCTTTCTGACAAATACTGCTGAAATGCTGTGAATATACTAAGTATTAGTTTAAGGTTCAAAAATAAAATTTCTCCTTTCATTCCTATTGTAGCCCACTATAGACTTCAAAAATACCTAATGAAAATTATGTGAATTTATATATTTAATCACCCTTATGATAAATGGAAATTTCCTGAAAATAAATACAGGAGCCAACTATCTCTGCATTAACACTAACTAGGTAAAAGTCTACAGCAATTTCTCCTTATGATTGCAAACAAACATTTTTATATAGTTCCAACAAAATGGAGACTAAATTCTCCTCATATTTCACTAGCAGGTATTTACAAATTTTGCAGAAACCTCATTCCTAACAACAGTTAATATTTCATTTCATTAAAAATACTATTTACTGATAGAATGAACTGATACGGTGGATGAACAGTCTATCCAAATAAAGAATGGGTAAAAAAAAACATACTTTGATTGATTATAGTCTTCTGATTAGCTACTCAAAGCATTAATTTTAATTTCAGTTTTGCCTGATTAAAAAGGAATATATCTCAATACCTCTTGTTTAAATTCCAAGTGAAGTGTTTACAGTGTGAAACATGGAGCACCCTCTTCTGAAGTAAGAGCTTGTAAAATAAAAGATTTTCTTCTGTCCAAAAAAGGGTAAAGGCTACCTAACAAGAATGTAACTTAGGAAAATATCAGAGCACACTTCGACCTCAGTAACATCAAGGTCAAACTGTAGACTGCTTGAATGACCAAATTCACTTCACTGTAACTTCAGAATACCCAGAAGTGCAAAAAGAAGAAGGGGCTAAAAGATTCCCTGTTTATTAAGGGAGCTCAGCTTGTACCTTACACCACATACCTCACCTTATCATTCTAAATCAAAGGTCAGCAAACAAAGCCTGTGGCCCAAATCTCGCTCACAACTTGTTTCTGCAAATAAAGTTTTATTGGAGAGCAGCCAGCTTATGCATTTATGTAGTGTCCGCGGCAGCTCTCGTGGTAAAAGCAGACCTGCAGTTACAGCAGAGACCGTATGGCCCACAAGCCTGAATTACTTACTATCCGGCCAGCTTCTGCTCCACCTTCTAACGGGCTGAGGGATGCTGGCAAAGCCTCAATCCACTCACCTTAAAATGCACCATGTGAACCTGGGCCCCTGGGGTACAGACAGTGCACTCCCGTGGGATCAGTCCTCGGGGAGACACGCAGGGCACCAGCCTAATAAGGAATATCAGCCTAACTGTTCAGATCATCACAGGACTCAGAAAGGATTCTGCAAAATCAGCGCTCCATCCACCAGGCTCCTAATATATCAATACAGGCTTTCAAATTGCCTCATTTGGTGAAACCTACGTATTTATTAATATAAAATTTTAGGCTTCAAAAAAAAAGTTCTGCTCAATACAGCACAATGTTCAATTTGTAAAAACATATGGTCTACAGGAAGCACATGATCTTGCTGCAGTAATTCTCATTTACAAGGTCTCTGAACCACTTAATTCCAACTATTCTAAGAGAGGTTGTGCACACGCGCTCCTTACAGGCTTCTCTCACCCCATCTGAAAGCAGCTCCCTCAGACTTTCCTCCAATCCACCATATGTCAATGAAACACAATTTTGTTACAGCACAGATTGGAAGGCGGAAATCGCTCACTTGAAAAAAATATGGAAAAGAAACAGTGAATGAATGTGAATGGGAGCTAGGAAAACTGGACTGCAGTCCCTGCTCCTCCACTAACGTCAGACAACCCTGGATAAATTATTAAAATTTATCCATTTTAAATTGTGCCTCACTTTCCTCGTGTGCTACATTAGTGGTTCTCAACAAATTTTCTGTTTCTATAAGCTTCACGTATACATTTATGTCACAATTCTCAAAATATCCTGGAGTCACCCAATGTTTTTTAAAAGTCTCTTTTCTTTCTGTGTTCCTCATTCTGATCTCCTCATCACCCAGAAGTGCCCCAAACCCCAACCCCAGGGACTCCTTGTGTCACCCCGTTTACTTCCACACAGCAACATTCTTTCATCACTAGAGTGGAAGCTTCAGGAGAGCAAGGACTTTTGTCTATCTGGTGCACAACTGTACTCCTTAAGTCCACATCACGAAGCTGGCGCTAGAAATGGCTGTTGAATAAATTAACGCATCAATTGTACCTCCCAAAGAGGGTCTCTTGCTTACGTACTCCAGTTTCCCTGCTCCACCAGGAATCTGAAGCTTCCTCCTTTCTCTAATACAATTTGAAGCTACTTTTCATAAACACAAAGCTCACTATCAGGGTAGTGACTGCAATACTGAAGCAAAATTATAGTACTAGTGTTTTTATGTTTACTTCACGTAGCGCCAAAGTGTTTTTTTTTTTTAAAATACAAATTTGCAGTTTAAAAGAATCTAACAGAAGGAGCTCAGTGGCAGAGTGCATGCTTAGCGTGCATGAGGTCTTGGGTTCAATCCTTGGCACCAACATTCAATAAATAAATAAGCCCAATTACCTATCCCCAAAAACCTTAAAAATATGTATGTATAACTAAATCATTCTGCCGTACACCAGAAATTAACAAAACACTGTAAACCAACTATACTTCAATTAAAAAAAAAGAACCCAGAATTCATCTAATAGAAGTGAAACTAAATATATTTCAAAAATATAAAGTTCAAATATATATAAACATAAATGTTAAACTTAGATTGTTCTGATTATTTGCTGATAACGTAAGAATTTACACTAAACAATACTTCAAGAAAATTCACCCTAAGACAAAATTAAAGCCAAATTTTGATCTTATTATTAATGATTACTCGAACTACTGGTACCCAGGCCACAAAAGCCCACCTAGGGAAACCTCAACAGCTGACTTCAAATATTTTCAGGGCTACTATGCAAGCGACAGATATGTCTTATTTTGATTGGACCCTGAGAGTCTGACTGGAATCAATGGGTAAAAATTACAGAGACACAGAGCCTTGACATATAAAGAACACATTTCTGAAAATTACAGCTCCATGGAAGTGAAATAGGCTGCCCTGTGAAGCAATGACCTTCCCATCACTCAAACTGCGAAGACTGGGATGACCATCGGATCAATCTTCCCACTGGGTGGGAGGTTAGACTTGCCAACTTCTAAAGCCCCTGCCAAGATTAAATTCTAATACTATTCCGGCACCATTCTGAAGGACATTCTGAAGTGAAACTGCCTTTTAAAAAACACTACGATTGCATGGTGGTGAGGAATATACTGACTACTAATAAAGTTTGGTGCTGGTGCCTAGATTTATACTAAGACACCAGCTGTTTTACCCACTACTGCTTTTGCAATGATCCCCTGAAAAGGTCTCTGAGAAGTCCAAGGCTTTTCAGGTCACTTTTTATTTTAATTGAAGTATAGCCAGCTTACAATGTTGTGTTAGTTTCTGGTATAGAGCAGAGTGATTCAGTTATACATATATATATTCTTTTCATATTCTTTTTCATTACAGGTTATTACAAGTTTTGAATGTAGTTCCCTGTGCTACACAGTAGGACCTTGTTGTTCATCTATTCTAAATACAGTAGTTGGTATCTGCTAATCCCACTCAGATCACATTTTGAAAACTGCAGTTCTAGGAATTCTAATGGGCAGTTTCTATGACAACAAGGAGACAGGAAAAATAAAAGGAAGTACATCTCCCCTTGCCCCCCAAATAAAATCCCAATTCAGTAAGGTTATTATTAAGCTAAGAATTCACAGAAGTACCACAAACACCACCATAGGTCAATGACCAGTATTTAATCTAATTCAACGTATTTTCATCCCAGAAGAGAAGCATGTCAACAAAATTATCTTGTAAATTAGATTCTCTGGCCAAGACAGTTTTGAGCCAGTGGCCCTAGGGTGCACCTGGCTATCACTACAAAACCCTCACAGCCTACCAGGAAATGAAAATGACACAGAATCCACAACACTTAGTGGCATGTAGCATCTACCTACCTACACCCTGCCTTTCTCACGTTACAAAGGGCCGTGCAGCAACCAGGAGCAAGTCTAAGATTTAGGAAAGCAGGAGCCAGGTCATAAAACTGTTAAAATCTGTGAAAATGTAAATGTAAAAGCCTTTCCCACTCTTTGTTGCATCTTAATTCCAAAGTTTAGCTCCTTAAGAAAATGTCCTTGAAATTTGCATTTCCAAATACAGAGAAAGTCCCAGGAAAGTCTGCATTGAGATTCTCACAGCAATTTGGAAGAGAAAACCTGTGAGTATCTTTCAACAGTAGTATTAGCTTCCAGGGAAGTTCTGTCACTAGCAGACCTTGGTGGGAAGAACAGAATGGACACCACCTACCTCAAAATGTGTGAAGTGCCGGCCCTGCCTAACACCATCTACGGTGCCCAACTCTGAGAATGATTCCATAGGAACTGTTTTATCAAATATTTTTATGACTCAAGAGAACCCCATTACCCCACAATTTATTGAATCAAGAGCTGTAGTTCTCCTGGTAATTAAGGGCAAAAACTACTAAGCACAGAAGCTATTTTAAAAATTAGAATAAAATTCACCAAGAGCAAGTCTAGAACACTAAAAAAACAAAAACAAAGCTAAACAAATACATGCTGGAACATGATTATACTTACCTACAGTGGACTATTATACACTCTGTAACTTGTAGGTAAGTGACTAGAAGAGTAACTTACAGACTCTTTGAAGGTAAAAGATAGAAAACACTTTTAAGAACTAACTGCTATACTACTTTGCCCATGAATCATATTTAACAGATCATTTACCAAAAAGAATAATCATGAACAAAGACTTTACAGACTTTAAAAAGCGGGGGAGAGAGGGAAGAAGAGAAGGGAACCCGTCAATACCCATCAAGTATACTAGGAAAGTAACAAATATTGTAATTCAGTGAAAAACTGCTGCTTTTTATAAGCCACTGCTGTGTGCTCTGCAAAATGAAAAATACCTCAAAAATTTTAAACAATGCTAAATACTGCAGATTTACAGTTCAGACATATCAAGTGGTCATTTAACCGTTAAAGCAACAGAGCTCTAAGAGTTCCTTAAGTATGTACTAAGTGAAAAGCACTCATGAATATGATATTCAACTTACACAATCACCTTTTTGAGACACAGTTATGGGAGGGGGGCACCTATAAATCCCCACTGGGGAATGATTTTAAAATAATCTTAATGGCATAAATCAGCTGTAAGAGAGAAGGTGCATACATCCACACCTGGAAATGGAGTGAGAGCAAACTGAATGATCTCTTATAAACACACCAAACTCTGTGGGTATCAGAAATATAGACTTTAAGAAACTGCCATTTGAGGGGATCAAGAACAGTCCAAATATTGACCATTTCTTAAGGCTTAACCTAATATTTATCCACAAACATTCCTTTCAAAGTGTGTCCCTCAAGACATGTATTTCCAAGTTTCTCACTATGAAATCCACCTCTAATAGGGTAGCCATGGGGATATGAAATACAAATTCCCTGCCCTTTAGAAGTCTGTGATGTAGATATGCAGACACACATAAGTCACTAATAAAAGGGAGGGTGAAATATTTCTGACTGGTGAGTTAGAGATGGCAGACTTCAGCCAGATCCAAAAGACTGAGCATCTCTGTAAGAGGTGGAAGGACAGTCAGTCAGCATCCTCTCAGAGCAGGTTGCACTAACAGGATGACAGGAAGACGGTTCCAATAGAATTTATATTTGGGGTGGAATCGATGTGGGCACTGTGCTGGGTATAGGTAGAAGCCACTGCTTTTTTCCACTCATGGCAATTTTTTGCCTACATTAAGATTTCAGTGTCTTCAAACACACTATTGGTAAAAATGTCAAATTTCTGGAGATCAAATATGGCAAGCTATATTAGTTTAAAATGTGTATACCTTCAATCCTATGGCCATTTTTAGGAAATTAAGAAAACGGCCATACCGAAGTATAAGGATTTAGCTATGAAAACATTCACCACAAAGCTACCAGGACAGTGAATAGATGGAAAAGTATTTGTCCACTAACAGGAGTCTGGTTCAAAACAGTATTTTCACTGATTGAACAACTACTATGCAGCCATTAAAAAACAGGATGTTGATCCTTATACATGGACATGAAAATATTTTAAAAATAAAATTAAAAAAACAGCATGTAGGGTCAATCCAGCTTTTTTCCAAAAGAAAAAAAAGTACTAATGTACATGTACATTTAGAAAGTCTGCATGAACATACAGCTAAATGACATTAGTTTTCCATAGGCAGTAAGATGAGAGGTGTATTCTATTCTCCTCTTTGCTTTATTATCTGATTTCTCTTACAATGAGCAATGAAAGATGTTTTAAAAATTAAACCTGGGGATGGAGAGGGCGGATTCAGTTTTATTTTGTTTTAAGAATTTCTTCCCCTAAGTCTATGACAATATGCCATAACTTGTGAATTCTGTGTCAAAGCCCTGAAACTATGCCTCAACGTTTACAACTCATTCACTGACTCCACATCATTTACATTTTAAATAATGTAATAAGCAGAGAGGTACAGATGGAAAGCTTTCAGTGGTTCCTGAAAGAGCCTTGCAAGCTATACTTCCAGCATCATGAGCTATTACAACTGGCTGCTCTGCCCCTTGGGAATCAGAGGGAAAACTGGAATCTAGTGGAAGACAGAAGCCCAGAGATCTCTGTTTCTAGAATCAGGGCAACCAAAGAGATGTTATGGGACAGGGCCAAGTCTGGCCTTGAGAACACAGCAGCCAATAAAAGCAAGGTGGTAAGAAAAACAAGAAAAGAGGAGCCTGCCTATTCTATGGTCATGCAGCCAGGACTGAGATTCTGGAGATCTGGGAAATGTAACAGAAAAACGTATTCTCTGAACAATGTGATGAAAATAAAAAGAACCCAGGAAAGAATGGAAGAAAAGAAATCAGAGGAGTAAGGGTCCCACAATTACCAAGTTTGGCAAAGATCAACGCCATGCCAAAAGCAAAGTGCAAGAAATAAAGCAGAGTCATAGTTCACAGCATTGCTGAATTTGTAACTAGAAAAGCGGTAGGATGGTTGGTAAAGCACTTCAGCTGCAAGGTAGGTGGAATGCCTTTAAATCATAAACTGGACTTACTTTAAATGTAGTGGGCATCCAAGGGACCCCCTGAAACTAGTCTGTGCTGAGACATTAATATCAGTATTGATATCAAAAGATTACAAATGAATAAATTTAAATCCACTGGTTTTCAAGGTCTCAAGTCAAAGAATGTCATTCAGAGGCCATTTAAGGGCAAATCTGGGGGCTCATCAAGGCATTCCTCTAGAGTACATTAGAATCACCTAGGGAGTTTTAAAAGTGAGATGTCTATGTCTCACCCTCAGATATTTTTATTCAGTTGGCCTGGGGATTCATAAATCTTGGGCACTAGGATTTTTTAAAGCTCCCCAGGTGTGGACGAAGGTGAGAACCACATTCTAGTAGGAAGTTGGCTGGCTTCTTTCTTATCACCCCTAAGATGAATGATTCTGGCTGAACTGCAGTTTATAAAGGATTTTCAGCAATGATCTCCTCCAGCTCTAATTTAAGGAACATAAAAGCTCCACTTTTCTCACAGTAATAATGTAGCCCCCCGAATATGAAATGACAGTCCCCAAAGGTCACTACTTGTGGTTAATACTACCTGAACAGCTGGAGAAATACCAAAAATAAGGTACCCAGGTTCACTGTTCTGAGAACATTCCAAAATTCACAGTCTTTTTACTGGGAAATTTCCATTTCTATCCTCCTCATTCCCTTCCAGATGCACTTACGGATGAATAAAAGATGGGAAACAGGAAGACTGGCAGGAGTCCTGGTTACTATGGCAGCAAGTGAATGAAATGCCACAGCTCATGAAACTGATAGTGAGAGCAGGCATCAGGTAGACATCATCAAGCCGTGCCTGTCCTGCTGATCGCTCTCCTTCATGCACAATTCAGTTCCCTGCCTTCACCTTATATTTCAACCTGTTCAGAGAGGAGGGGTGGAATGGAATGACAGGAAGATCAGGAAAGGTGAGAATCAGCAAAGGATTCTGATGAAGAGACAAAAGGGTTAGAAGAAATCTCTATTTAGATCATGTGAATCTTCTAAGCATTGGTGTATGGGTTTAGCAAAAGTATCAGTAAGTTGACTGGGTTAAGAGAAATTTTTTAAAACATGCCTTGATACATACAGTCAGAAACTTGGGCTTTGGCAAGACAGTCAGATTTGCATACCTTGCTGAACAACAGACCAAAAGTGTGTCCACCACCAAGCCACTACAGTGGTGCTCAGTGCAAGTGATAGGACAAAGGTACCACTCTGAAAAGCAGGGAGGAGAAAGGGTATAAAAGCACAGACGAATTAAAGGAATAAGACATCCTTCAAGATTCAGCTACCTCCTAGGAAGTGTGCCTTTCCTCCATAACCCCATGTGTATCTCTCTCAATCCACATACATCTTGCAAGTGTAATTATGTAGAAGTACATCCCCTTCCCTAACTAAGCCTCTTCAAGGTTGCTTCTTAGTCATCTTAGTAAAGATGCTGGAGATGCAAAGAATCTGGCACAAATTCAATAAATGTTTGATGAACATGGTATGTCAAAAGAATAAATGGAAAGATGAGAGATGGAAGTTGCCAGCTGTACTTTATTCAACTGAAAAGAGGATTAAACCAAGTAATAAAATTCAAGGAGAAATAAGACCTTCATTGCAAAAAGGAAAACAGCACCTTACATATAAATTTTTTCTTTTAAAGGCGAAGATGCCTAACAAATTTAAGCATATCCTGTTAGTCAAACACAGAGATGTACGATGTACAGTCAAGGAGCTAGGAGCAGGTGAAAGATGGAAACAAAGATCCAGTCAGAAACTCAAAAAGGTGCCTCCAAACTTCTAAAGATTCTTGGGACATAATTAAAAACAAAAACAAAAACAAAAAACTGGACAGTAGACTCCTACTGTGTACAGAAAATATCAAAGCAAAACTCAGACTATGAAAACCTCTGGAAGTGGAGTCAGCAAGTCCCATATAGATACAACAGTATTTTAGAGGGTCTGACAATAAAAATTCATATTAGAATTGGAAGAAGAATAAAACCCAAAGGAATGGTAGCTCCCATTCTTTTTATTTATTTCTCATTACAGTCTTACATCAGTAACATCTCCCCTGGTGTACTGTATTCAACATGGAGGCCACACATAAAAAGGGACATCAATTGCCTCAAAGCTGTCCAGGAGAAAGAAAAAAAAAGATGGTAAAGTATCTGAAATCCATGTCCTGTAATGCACACACCAGAGAATGGAGATTAAGCCTGATTCTGAGACTGAAAATTGAAGACTGTATTTATCTTGAATATTTATCATCAGATACTCAAAGAGAAAGCAAGCTACACTTCAGGGGCATAACTTGGACTACCGAATGAAAGTCAGAGGCGAATTTGAGGTCATAAGGAAACTCTTTAAAATCAGAACTTTTACAAAATGAAATGAACATTCAGGAGTGGGGACTGATAAAGTTCTAGTTCTCATGCGTAGTGGCTGCATAGATGTCTGCTTCAGTTACAGTGGATGCTCATTATTTGTGGATTTCAAATACGCCAATTCACCTCAAAATGTCTGTAACCTCCAAACCAACACTCCCACTGCAGAGTGGTTAACAGTACGCACATTCCCAGCTCAGGTCCAACGTGATGCTCTCTCTTCTTGTTTCAGTCCCCACTATGTATAAGGGTTCTTTTCACGGTCTATGTAGTGCCATGATTTTCACACTTTTCTGCTTTTTGTTGCTGATTTCACTGTTTAAAGTGGCCCAAGTGCAGTACTGAAGTACTTACTGTCTAGTGTTTCCAAATGCAATAGTATATGATATCCCTTATGGAGGAGATACGTGTATTAAGTAAGCTTTGTTCAGGCATGAGTTACAGTGCTGTTGGCCTTGAGATCAATGTTTATGAACCAACAATATATTTTAAATATGATGTCTTTAAACCAAGACACATGAAACACAGTTATGTACTGACTGGTTGACCAAAATGTGGTGACCAGCCAGAGACTGGCAGGAATCTAACCATGCATTTCTCCAAGGGGCAATGACTTCATATTCACTAATTCAAGTGTTAGGCGCAACTTCATGGACTGTAACTACCACAAATAACAATAATCAATCACATTCACTACTTTGTACACCTGTTCATGTTTCATGGACTGAGAATGTATGCCAAATTTCACAAAAATATTTTGATAGGTGGGATTTGTGCTTAGTACAGAAAAATCAAATAGACAACTTCTAAGGCCCCTTCAAAATGGGAGTAATCATTAACTTTGCACTTAAAGAGATAAACAGAATTTTGAAACTCCCATTGTGCTTCTGGTTGTCAACATGTTCTTTTAAGATAAGACAGAAATGGGCAATAGACTCTGAAATATCAAGTTTCAAATGCTAAGTGGAGAATGGATGCCAGGATTTCCTAGTAAGTTAAGAGGATTCAACACAAGTATATACAAAAGAGTTGGAGGTCTTAAAAATTAAAAACCTGATAGAAATTTAAAAGAAATTCTTCTTCAACAGAAAGATTGGAAAATAAAGTTTAGACACACCTCTACAAAAACCAAATAAACAAAGATGTAAATTAAAAGACAAAAGACTGAAACCAACTGGACCAGTCCAGAAAGTCCAAGAGCTGGACAAAGGAGGTTCCAAAAGGGAGAAAATAGAAGAGAAAAATTATGCCAAGACTGAAGGACACAGGAATATCAAATTGCAAGAGGCCACTGACAGCCCATACAATGAAAGAAAAGCTTTCATCAAGGCACGTAATCGTGAAATTTGAGAACACAGGAATTAGAAGTGAAAAGGTGTTATGCTTAACAAATTTCTGAAGGAAAATACTCAATCCAGAATTTTATATTCAGCCAACTTTCAAACAAATGAGTAGAATAAACATTTTTAGACACACAAACTTTTTGATTCTAAGAGACTGTAAAATTGTTAAAAATGAGTAACAGTGTTAGTACTATCAGATTTCTTGCCGTTGGAGAAATGAGATACCAACACAGAAGGGGGGAGGCCAAAAAGAAATCTCTAGTGCTGGTTTAGAATTGGAAGCATCAGTAGATGTGCACACTGAAAAGGGCCCAGAAGTCGTGAATATGTTTACCTCTAAGAATGAGCACACCCAGACCTTGGTTTCTAAATACCATTCCCTAAGTAAATGCCTGATCCTGAATGGGGCAGGGAAATTCCAAGTGAGCCTAGAACCCCTTGTTGTGCTGGAAAATCAGAAGTACTCAAAAAATAATGGAAACATGTTACAAAGAACACAAACTAGCCAGAAGGGAGACCTGCTAGATAAATCTGGAAATGTTTGAGCAAAATAATGACAGTAATGAATTATAGCCCACTAAATAAAATAATACATGAGTTCAAACTAACATATAAATGGGGAAGTGGGGAAACTCATTTCAGTAAATTCAGAAAAAAAAAGTTAGAAAAATCACTGCTATACACCACTGTAGTAATAACTTACTCAAGCAAGAATTATCAATGGATGCTAAAAGTAGGGGTTCAAGTTTGATGAGGAATAAGTTACTTACGTAGTCTCAAATTATCTCCCTACAAATTACTTATTACCAAAGGGGCAAATGTTAACAACACAGTGGAAAAATCTGGTATATACCACTTCAATCAAGTATCAAAGTTAATGTCAACAATTATGGGACAACACAACATCACAGGCCTCCCAACGTGAAGTTCTGGGGACATATTATTGCTTAATGTTGTAGTCCCGCCAAAAACACAGTGTGAATCTAATCACAAGGAAACAGATAACCGTAAATTGTGGAGGGGCATTCACAGTATGACTGGCCTCTAAACTTCAAAAATGTCAATATCACAAAAGAAAAGAAAAGCTGAGGAACTATTTCAGATTAAAGGAAACAGACAGAAAAGCTAAATGCAATGGACTGGGTTCTGAACTTTAAAAAAAAGAGAGAGAATGGTTGCCATAAAAGAACATTTTGGAACAGCAGCATTTGAATAAAGACTTTAGATTAAAATATTGCACTACTGTTACCTTCCAGATTTTGATAATCATATTGTGATTATATGGGTGACTGTCTTTGTCTTAAGAAATATACCTCTAAGTACTTAAAGAGTAAAGAAGAATAACGCATGCAACTTAGGTTTTCAAATGGCTCAGGAAAGCATCTAATAAGAGAGAATGCCAAAGCCAACATGACAAACTGTTAACTACCATGAATCTGGGTGAAGGTGATTTCTGGGTTCATACTATTCTTACAACTTTCCTACAATTTGAAATTATTTCAAAAGTAGAAGTAAAAAAACTTAAGGATATTTTTATTTACTCAGTGTTATATATGCAACTCAATTCTCAGTCATTACCTGCTAGTCCATGTTAACCAAGGTAAATAACAATAATCAGCAGGGTTCTCATTGGAACTATTCATGAGATGAGAGAAAAGAAACAGATACACTCTCCTGAGGGTAGACGTGTTCATACTGAAAATACTTAGTCACAGAAATGTAAATTTTTCCTTTTATTCAAAGTTGGTACAGAAGTGCTAACATTTCCATAAAATAATTAACTATACTTCAATTACAGGACAAAATACCACAGAAAGGAATATACTTTGCAAGAAATGTAGTTCATCTTAAGTTTCCAAATACTTGTAAAGGCTAATGCAGCAGCTGGCAAAATAACACACAGTACACAAAGAACAGTGTATTTTACAGAGTCAGTAATGAAAACTGACAGCTCTTTAGCAGATTTGCTTCAATTTTTTTTCATTTTTTAAACAGTAACACTTTTAAAAACACATTAAACCAAGATCATACATGTCTACAATTTTAAAAATCAGGTTGTATACAATAGGTTAGAATAGTCAAGTTAGAATTGTCATGTATGGTTAACAATCTTAAATCTACAATTTCAACTGTACTCCTTTCAATATGGAAGTAACTTGGTTTATATTCTACTTTCTGCTTGCAACTAAAACATTGTACAATGAGATGGACCTGATCAAACCTTAAAAAAAAAAAACCGTGGACAATGAAGAGTACACCAGAAATTAGTTTACAATTCAAAAAACTCACCAATAACGCAACAACTTCATTTATAATCACATTTGGTCTACAACGCATAACTGACAAAACGATCCATGTACACAATACAAACCCCCAGTGCACAGACTGGTCTCTCACAGAGCATCTGAACAAGCTTAAGAGGCAGGACACTGGGAGGAACATTTTTCAATGTAGACATCTTTTAAAAATGCTTTAATACATACATATCAAAATTACTAGATAAAAGCAGCAGTACTCTGCTGACATTTGGCTTAAAAATAAAGAAATGAATGAAGCAATTTCACAGGATATTAGAAAAGGAATTGATTTTCTTCTTGAAGAAGACTACTAACTTTTGCACAGCAACTATTTTTGATATCCACCTTATTAAAAAAAAAAAGAAGAAGAAGCACGGAGAAGCATAACATAGTTCATAATGTGATTGCCAACACAGGTCTGAGCAACAGAAAACGGGATGTCCAAGCAAAGAATGGGTAAATCCCCGCTCTATTTCTGAACTCTGTTGGCAATCTATAAACTAAAGCAATATTGGTGGGGGAAAGGGCAACAGATTCCACACCATCATCTGACACTAATGTAATATGTCGTTATTAAAAAAAATAAAGCTTTTGCATTTTAACAACCCCACAGAAAAGTCCATGAGCAAAAAGACTTTGTTGATCTGTTTGCCACTCAAGTTAGAGATCTCACAGTGAAATTAGAAAATTCTAATTATACATATTTACATCACTAGGACTACTTTCACCTAGACTAATTAAAGCAATTTTCCTTGGGATTATAGATGAAAGATACTCTGCCAAAGGAATTTTCAAAAGCGTTCTTTAAGGTCTTAAAAACTATTTGAAATTTAAAAACAACATTTAAAGGTACAAAACACATTCTATACAGGCCTAACAGGTTACACGGCTTTGCTTTATCACATATTGCTAAGTCAAAGATGTTCCTCAAACCTCTCCATTTTCCAGCATGTCTGGTACTCCTCTCTCCCCTCGTCCTGCCAAAGCCTGAGGTTTCACATTCTAAAAGAACGCCGTAGGTACACACCTGGTGACTTCTTGCTAGAGCGGGGAATCTCTCCCTCCAAGTGCTCAGATTAATTCTTCTAAACCATGTCCCATTAGTCTACACCAGCTATAATCTTCATTCCATATATTATTAGAGTTGATTATCCCTATGAAGATAAATATACAAAACAGAGGAGAGTGGGAACAAAGGTTCTTCTCTCCCATTTTGAGAGTACTATCTTTCGACATATGGGCAAAATTGAAGACACAGATACACTTATTCCTTGTTGATAAACAGGGACTATACAGGTGAAGAAAAGTGGGGAGTACAATAAAGGCAATGCTGAGTACAAGAAAACACATTATGTCCTACTTTTGCACGCACATTCACAGACTTCATCTAACCTAGTCTCAAAGTGGGTAATGGGGCAGGCAAACGAATCCTTTAGGCTCTTAGGATCATTGTGAAATGCAAAGTATAGATCATTCGGCAGATCTGTCTCAATTAGTTAGATACTCAGTACGCTTGGATCAAATTCTGCTCTATTAAAAATGAAGGGCAATCAAGCATATGAAAAAAATAACTTCATTAAGTTTAGATTTACACAAAGATTAAAGATTAGTATTTGCTCTATTAAAAAGTGAGATTTCTCCATATTTACAGGATACTACTGACAAGAGGTAAAGTTTCCTAAAGATTTAAGATTAAAAAAACAACTACAGACTCCAATGGCCCTACAGCTTAAAACAGGAGCTTGTCACAACGTCCCACCCACCAAAGCCTCGAAGTCTGCTCCTGCTTCTTTAGTTCCAGCCCACAGACCCCATCTTAGCCAGTCACCCCCCACTATGACTGCAGCATTCTTGACACTGGTGTTCTCTCCTCCATCAAAGCAGTACAAATGTACTCAGATTAGCACACTGAATCACTTAGGATTTAGGACCCCCATCCTGGGTACCTCGCTGTCTGGGGCTCTTAGTACTGCGGTCCTCAGCCTAACAACTCCAGAGACAAACACATGGTGGGCCTTCCATGCCTGGCACTTGTGGGATACTGAGAATACTGTTAGCCTTGTGCTTTCTACATGTGGAGACACACACATGAGGGAACACGGTTTTGTGCTTTCTACAGGCCTTTAAGCTTTTTCCTTATCATGGAATGTGAAACGGTTGCCACATATATGTTCTCAGATATGCCTATCAAATCTACACTGGAAAAATGATAAAGTTAAAACATACTCACAGAATAAGCAACCTTATACTTTTAATTAAAGATAGAAAAGAAACAAATACAGATGAATAAATAACATTTAAGCTGCAACACAAAGTAGAACTACCTGGTTTCCTTGAACCTAAATGAAGGCTGCATATAAAGTATGTAAATATAAATGTATTTTCTTCACTAGTTATAACAAAATTTAAAAAGAGAAATTGTAACAAGTAAGAGTTATCTATCAAGAAAGGGAAAGGTGTAAACTAGCATATTCAATATTGGCAACAGGAAGGCACTAATCAAAACACAAATTTCAGAAGCTGATTATATTATGGAACACCCTACAAAATGGCCTTTGCTAATTTGGGATTTCAGTAATATAGATAGCAATGAGCTTAGTTTCAGTTTCCAACTATTATAACAAAAAAGTAAGCTATTAAGGAACATTCCACTTATAGACGTATAAGCTACTTTGATATATTGAAAAATTATCCAGACTGGTTTGTCCAGAGGCAATTTAAAAAAGTAAACACTCCTTTATCCAGCAGCACTAGCACTAGGGTACAAGGTGAATTTACCAAGATAAACATGTCTCCAATAAAGCTGTTGGTATCTACTATCAACTTGTGCTGTTGCCGAAGTCACTGCAAAATGTATTTCCCTTATCAATAAAGTTCACTGACTGTAAACTGTTTTGAACTGGGGGTGGGGGGGGGCTCCATTATCCCGGGCAACAATTACATACAGTACAGTGCTTCTCCTCTGAGGACAGCAAAGCCACTGCTCCTACACTAACAAGAAACCGAGACCACTATGCTTTGTCTTGACTTGCTCTCCAGTTGCTTATTTATTCTCACGTCACTTTCTTCAAACATGCTATAAATCTAGGTAACCAAACCAAACTTTAAAAGTCATTACATAAATTAAGGTTATTGGTTAAGTCAACAGTCTCAGATTACGTCCTCCCCAAAAAAGTAAAGTGCACGAGATGAGTAATGATCCAGATACAACCAACCATTTTCGTTCACTTTTGAGTAAAAGACTATAATGCTAACGTTTAGGGCCGTTAGTTACCAGATAAATGGGGTGCTTAACACAAAACAAAAAGCTAAATCCTATCTTTTATAAAGGATTTGAGATGGAAACAGAAACATAAATTATATCAATTCTCACAACATTCCTTTAAAGGTGAATCAGTAGTTTAAAGCCTTAATTCCCAGCTCTCGAGAGAATTTTAAATAAAAACATTTATATGACTGTGAATAATGGTGTGGGACTCAGCACTGGTAAAGCCTATTAATTATTTTGAACCTTAGCTAAATCCTGTTCTGGAGTCAAAGTAGCTGAATATCTATCTTCTCTTCCAAGAGAGGTGAGTGTGACAAAAAGCATGCCAAATTAAGAGAAGTTACCTTAATGGAGGCAAAGGGGTTTGCAGCCCTGAGTTATGTCAACCAAGTCTAACCAACTGTAGTAATCAAAAGATCACTTTGTAACTTAATCCAGCTTCATATCTAACTAGTACAAAGGATTTCTCTAAATGCCAACTGACTAGTTCTAACTTTTTACCTTTAATTACTGCTAGAACAAGGCTTTTTGGCATCAAAACAAACTCCATTCCTCTCTGCACTGTGATATCGTCATTTCAAAGGGGCTGGTGTGAATTTTAATTATTGTTGCCTCCTCTCTAATTTTTGAAAAAGGCGTTTTGAGAATAAAATATTAATGAATCATTAGGGCTCTTATCATTAGTGAAAACAAAGTCTGAGAAAATAATTCTGGAGAATAAATGGTTTAAACTAATAGAAATTTAGTGTATTTAAACACAACTATATTTAATGAATCATTATTTGGATCCAAGTCTTCAAAACTGGGGCAAAGCAGCACTTTTGCACACCATGGCAATAAGTCTGAAAGTGAATTAAGCTGACAAAAGATCAAAATGGGAATTTGATAAGTGTTGAAAGACAGAACAGGTGAATAATTAAAGCAATGTTTGAGGGCAGACAAATAAAGGGGAAGACCAGTCTCTCTGAATAGCAGGTGGACATACATACAAATAGGAATATAGCGTATTTGTAAAGTCTGCTCAGGCTAACATCAACACTGAAATGACTTAAGCAATTTAAAACCTAGCTAATAAGAAATTCTATTAGCTAAAGTATCAGTATGGAATATTGTCATTTTAACCTCAAATATGTTAATAAACTCATACTTTACAATATTTAACATCAAACCAGGGTTTAACAGGCTGGATCTTATTCATTGGTACCCTAGTCTATACGGGGAGGGGTTTAAACTAGCTGATAGCAAAGATACTTCAAGTTCTAGAGTTCAATGAACATGATTCTACATCTAACAGATATTAAGTTAATTTTGTCCTTTACCAACTTGTTAAGTGTGTATCACCCAGGTACTTCTCAGTATCTCTCTTAATAGTTTTTATGACTTTTTCGGACAGTTTTGTCCTGGCAAGTCTCTGTAATCACATAATTTAACGGGACTGGTACTTATACATCTCTCAACCCAAACTCAGGGAATGGTGAGGTGTAACTACTAGATACCCACGTGGTCATTTCCAGCCATCATACCTCAGAGAAAAACAATATAAGAGAGTAAAGTATAAGAAAAGCAAGTAAGGGGGGAGAGTTAAGCTCAAGTGGTAGAGTGCATGCTTAACATACACAAGGTCCTGGGTTCAATCCCCAGTGTCTCCTCTAAAAATAAATAAGTAAACCTAATTTACCCCCCCAAAAAAACAAACAAAAACAAAAACAAAAACAAACCAAAAAAATTAGAAAAGCAAGTAAGACAAACACTGCCAAATGGGAACATAGATGGATCTAACCTTTTAGTAGCTAATAATACAGCCAGTCTACAGGGTAGTAAAAGAATGAGAATAACCTATACGCTGCATTAAATTATATGTAAAGAGAAAGGGAAAGATCCACACACCCCAAACAGGGAAGACAGCAATGAACTGAGAAACGCAGAGGCTAACCACCCTGCCCTGGACTTTCAAGCTCTGCCTTAGGCTCAGGTTAGAGAATTGAGTAACAATCTTCCCACTCAATTCTTAAAATGTGAAGTTTCATGAAGTGATAGGTCCCTGCAAATTACTTAATGTGCCATTCCTAAGAGCTAGGATTTTGTGACCCTGGCCAGCCTTTTTTATTCAAAAAGACAAATGATCCTTTGAGCCAAGTGAAAAGGAAGCCTTGGGGATCAAATCTGCTGGATTTAGGCCAAAGGACACAGCACCATTCCTACTGCTTGATGCTTCTCCAACCTGAAGGTAAGAGTGATAACCTCACCAGGAAAGAAAGGCTGGGAGGAAAGATTGGCTCAGCCGTTTCAAGAGCACTTACTATCTCAGGGTGGGAGGACAAAATATTCTACATGAACAAGGAAATTAAAGGTCCCACAAAGGAATCAATAATCATTCTGCATGTCAGGGTAATAATCTCTTCTCATCAGATCTTAAGACTAAGATTGCCTAAGAGAACAAAAATTTAAGTCCTGGGGATACCACTAACAGCAGGTAAGAATGTATTTCTCCACTTCTGAACACCACTGTCCCCACTTCATTTTGACTCTTAGCTATTTTCATCAATATCATTCTTAGCCAATTCTGAACCTTAACTTGAGCCAATATGAAAATATATACATGTTAATGTCTAGATATCAATGTCATCATCTAGGACCCATTTATTGATGTAAAGTATCACTACTTTGCTGGCTTTAAGACAGATCACGTATCATTCCACGAACAATCATTCTTATGAAACACGGACTTCAGAATGGTCCCCTGAAATGAAGCTGCAATCAGGAATTCACATACTTATTCAAGCACATTATCTATTACTGGAAAGCAGTAAAAGGGCAAGCTTCAGGGACTTCGGTCTAAATAAAGTGATGTTTATACTGGCAAGAATAAACAATCCTAATGGATATGCTAATAATCATTCCTTATTTACAAACATTAGTGCTCTAAACTTGACCTAATGCTATATACACACAAATAGACACGAGATGACGTATTTTATGCATCATACTTAACAACAGCAGAGAGAAGGCAGGGGGACGCTAGTGCTCCAAACTATTAGGGCTCAACATTAAATAAACGGGGGGAAAATCCACTTAAACACCACCTACTTTTTTATGCTTTTAATAGAAGGGGTAAGAAAGCTGCCCAGTCATTATGTCAATTCTCACTGCTGAGTTACACAGCAATGTGTTCAGAGTCAAAGGAAATTTTAATTCCTATAACTTAACGCCAATTTGAAAAGTCTAAGGTCCTATTATTTCCCCAAATACCAAAGGTTGTCTCAAAGGAAGGACAGTTCCTTTGAGAAAAGAAGAGGACAAACCAGGAGTCCAGATTTGGACACCTGATTTTCTGCTCTTCCCAATAACCTTGTAGCCTTGGATATGTCACAGCTTCAGCCTCCACACAAGAAAGGGATGGCCCCTATTTATATGGCCCCCAGCTTATAAACCTTAAGAATGAAACTGAGAAAAAAAATTCTACAAGGCACTCACTCTAAGCTCTCAGAAATCATGCTATTCATATATGAATTTTTAATTTTTTTTCATATACAGACTCAGTCCATCAGAAAGCCTCCTGGAGATGGGAAGACATTATGCTACCTGATAATTTCTAAAATCAACTTTGGACAAATCAAGTCTATCATAATGAAACTAGTTTACAGAAAACAAAAAAATGTAAATTCATTAGGACTGAGTTTTGATTCAAAATCTACAAAAGTATCTAAAAAAGTAATAATTTTCCCTAAAGAATACAAGATTAATAAAATCATGCAATTTAAAAAAATATCAGAGATTATGGAAAAGTCAAAGAAAGTAGATACACAAATAGTTTCCTTCATCTGTCACGGAGGAAGGACAGTGTAGAGCACACACAAAGAACTACATATCTGTTGCACTTGTCTCAAACATCTTTTGTACGTACCCTGTCCTCACAAAGGGGAATCAGTCTGTGAAAAACAGACTCTCATCCACAAAGGCTGCAACTGGGTACCAAGCCATGTCAAGATAGAGGGTCTTGCAATTACACAAGTCCTGTAATCTCCACAAGACACACTACTAAACCCAGAAGTTCTTGTCCATGGCACCTTCTGAACATACTATCCATTCTACAGAAAGACCATCTGACAAGCTACCAATGGCAAAGCATGCACTCTTGAGTTTTCTGCTACTAATGGCCAGTTTGCACTGACATATCCTCATGCTCTATGTCACTAGGTTTTTAAACAAAAACGTAGAGGCTGTGTACAGATGGCAAGCCTTTTGAAAAAAAGTAAATTAGGGAAAAATAACTTATCAAGGATACAATATGATCTTAAAATTAAATTTTCACTCTAAAAACTCAACCTCAATATATCATGATACAATTAAGTAGAGCAACCCAGCCAAAAGGCAGTGTTAATTTTTCTTCAAATTTCTGTACACATCTTCCAAATGGATCCACTTGGGAAAGTACCTGGCTAGTAAAGTATGTATGTTACCAATGACAAGAACAAAGCTAGAGAATTAATGGAGTATGAGTAATCACCTGTTCAGCTTAAGCTGCCTGAATACTGCTTAGGGGCTGCTAATTCCCAAACTATATAAACAATCTTAATTTGGTCAGTATTTTAAATTTGGGGGTCATCAGCAACGTTTACTTCATTTTCTCCCCCATAATCATTTCACAATACAGTCATGACACATAACTTTATAAAGACAGACTTGGTGGTCATTTGGGTATGGTTCACTTAAACTTCAAAGAAAAAAGAAAAACAAAATAACCGGAACAAAACTGTTTCCCAACATTCTATACACTGGTGGTACAAGAACAGCTACAGGAAAACATTCTTCTTTTCTTTCAGCATTCCAAATCCATAGGCTCATGCTAACAAAATAAACCTGGCAAACTAACTTGTCCTGAAACAAGTTCCCCACAAGCACATGTTAGATTTTCAGTACATAATTGATTATACAATGTCTACAAATTCACTTTTTTTGTTTTTAATGATAGTAGGGATTATAGACACAGAAAAAACTTTAAAATGAGCAAGTCTTCTACTTCAGGGTAAGAAGGTCTACCAAGATTTGGCAGTGCAGACAGTATACCTTATTCATGACATCTTAGCATATATTCTGCTCTAAATGTTCTATGAGAATAATTGGTCTCTCCTTACTTTGGTATGAAAAATTTTAAACCACATGTGCACAATTCAGTCTGTTAAACAAGTTTTACTTCATTTAAGCTGAAATTTTACTTTCATCCATCTCTGGGAAAATAAAGTCTTGCAAATAGATGATTTTCTGCTAAGTAAAATTTGGCTAAAACCTACAGCGTAAACAATGCCTGAGAGATGCAACAGTTACATAAGGTGTTTTTTTTTTTTCAAAGACCAGTATTTTCTTTAAGTTAGTGTCTCATCATATCCTTTAAAGTTCATAAGGAAAAATAAACAAACATGAAAATTCCAAGGGAACATACAGCAAAAAGTCCAATATTTAGTATTAGTTTAACTTGTGGAGGTTCTTCCAACATTTGTAAACAAACAGCCTCCTCCTCCATCAGGTCTCTGAGACTCCTCTTGCTGAGGCTCTTACTCTTAAAGCCACAGAACCAATCTATGAACTTCCAGTACCGGCCTCCATCCTCTGTTTCTTTCTTTCTTTCCTTCTCACCCATGAGAGCTGCTTGCCCATTGGAATAAGCATCAACTGGTGTTTCCGCTTCTGAATGACCTAAGGAAGCCACTGGGTTGCCCTCCTCTCTGCAGGTCACCAACAGATTAACATCTTCAGGCTGCAGGCCCTTAATACTATCTTCAGATTTCCCATTGGGAATGACATTGTTGATGGCCTCATTATTCTCACTGCATCTCAGAATGCTCTTCTCTTGCATTTTGTATGGTTCGTCTTTTGGGGAGCAGCTCTCCTTCGTCACCAGGATCTTCTTAGACCAAAAGGTGGTGGTACGAATCTGTTCCTTCGTGGGAGGTGGTGTGAGAAGGCTAACAATTACAGTAATAAGTCCTGTGACCCAAAACAATGCTGTGGCCACATACATGTAATGGATGTCTTTGATGAAGCCTGGCCTGTTATCAGGTTGGTCACATTCTGGGGCACGGTAGGCAAAGGCCAGTGTCAAACGGACTGCTCCAAGAATAAAGCCAGCCATTCCACCATAGAAAGCCCCTTGTTCATTGCAGCGCTTCCAGAAAATTGCCAGAAGGAACAGGGCTGCAACTGGGGGCGTCAGGTAATCTGCTACCTCCTGAATATAAAGGTACATCTGGCCTCCTTGCATCTCCACGATGATGGGCACCCACGCAATGCTGATCACCACCATAAAAGCTACAAATATCCTCCCCACAATCATTAGTTCTCGGGAGCTTGCGCTTTTGCGGATGAGTTTGTACACATCGAGGGTGAATATGGTACTGGCACTGTTAAAGATAGAGTCCAAGTCACTCATCAGAGCTGCAATCATCACCGCCATCATTAAGCCCCGCAGGCCCACAGGAACCAGCTTCATCACCAGACGTGGGTAAGCAATATTAGAGCACCCAGCTCTGCTTCCACACACTTGCATGCAGTGCTCTGGGTTGATGCAAGCTATATCATCAGCAAACAGTATCCTGGAAATCATTCCTGGGACAACTATGATAAACATTGGCAGAAGCTTCAAGAAGCCAGCCATTAGAGTAGAGCCTTTGGCATGAGCAATGTTTTTAGCCGCTAGGACCCTTTGCACGATGACTTGGTCAGCACACCAGTACCATACTGAAGCTGGGGTCTGTCCAAGAATGAATCCAGGCCAAGGAACATCTTCATCTGTTGGATTCCGCAACATTTTCAGTGCATCTTTCTTAGGGTGGACATTACAAGAATTTGTGTTGGAAAGGTTGTACGTCAACAAGATGGAGGTGACATTGGGTGAAGCCAACATGTACCTTCTCTTAACTTCCTCAAACCCGCCAATCTCCATCATGCTAATAATCATAAGTGTGAGTGCCCCCACGATCATGAGCAGAGCCTGCAGAGTGTCTGTGTAGATTACTGCAACAAGGCCTCCGGTGACAGTCAGCAAAGCAGTCATGCCAATGAGCAGGATGACAGACACATAAAGGTTCCAACCCAAAGACTCCTGGATAAAGAGGGCACCCGAATACAAATCCACTGAGAGCTTGGTGAAGATATAGAGAATCAGAGACAAGGCTGCAAAATATACCTGAATCCTATGGCCACCAAATCGCTTGGACAAGTATTCAGGCATGGTGTATACCCCTGACCGGATGTAAATCGGGATAAAAACCCATCCCAGAAGTTGCAAAAGCAGTAAGGCATTGAATTCCCATGCGCCCACTGCAAATCCACTTGCAGCTCCAGATCCTGCCAGACCAATGAAGTGCTCACTCCCAATATTGCTCACAAACAGAGAGGCACCAATTGCTACCCAGGTCATAGAGCGCCCCGCCAGGAAGTATCCACTCACGGTGCTTCTATTAGATTTCCACATGGCAAAAAAACCAATGCACATGACCAGGATAAAATACAGGGCCACTATGGCAATGTCTGCCGTCTCCAGCACAGCCCTCATTTTGGAAACTTTGTGAATAAAAGTGTCCAATGACAGAAGTGTCCAACTTTTTATTTACTCATTAGTAACCCCAGTCAAGTCCGTAAACCATACGTGAACCGGACTATACAGAGTGACACAGCAGGTCAAAGTCTTTGTCCTTTGGTTTGCTGTCTTGATGGTGGTGGTTGTGATAAACTTTGAAGGAGACAGTTTAAATTTTCCTCCGCTTCTTAATTGGGATTGAGAACTTAGCTCGTACTCTTAATCCACTCTCCACAAGACCATCAGCATTTACTCAGGTGCTGGAGGAGAAATTCTGAGTTGCAGCTAAGTCTAGTGAAGCCTACTGTACCAACCCTGCAAGGCAGCAAAGACAAAAGACAAAGATTGAATTAGCGGAGGGGCTCACCAGGCGAGGAGGAAACTTTCAGTCTAGCAAAACGGCGCAACAAGACATTCTTTATAAAAAGAAAAAAAATTTAAAAACATACGTACTTTGGTTCCACAGGAAAGAGCAATCTATACCATCACATCTGATACTTAAAGTCAGTGAGAATACTTAATATTTTTAACTAAGAACAAAAATTCATCAACCTCCTAACTAAGTGGCCTAACTTCTCTAGTAACTAAGAACCCACCATGACATTGCCCTTTCTTGTCTTACTGTGGTAGTCTCAGACTGGGGGTGGGAAAAGGGAGCGGCGACACTAATCATTCATAATAAGGGCACCAAAACGAATCTTCAAGTACTGTGACTCCTAAGAGTAATGCACTTTATAGCCAGTTAGGGGCCTGGATAGATACCAGGCCAGTGGTATTCTCAGGTGTTATCATTTACCCCCAAACACAACACCAAGTTATCACTTGGTCTATGCAGACTACTGCTACAAAATTTTCCTAAATTCCTACTACAAATGTCCATCTGTGGTAGTCATTGTACAGCAACCTAGAAATTGTGAAATGACTCTTGGCCTAAAGGGAAACAAGAGATTCCACACAAAAAAACTAGGAACATACAACTTATAACAATCCTAAAATTTTATTCTATTAGCCTGAAGTAAGACATTGAAAAAAAGATTTTTTAGTGTTAAAAAAAGTAACTTCCTTCCTTTCCTTTTCATCAGCCATTATTTCCAAAAGACCCCCCCAAGAGGATAAAGGCACTGACTCAAGGTTTGATTTTGTTGAATATTTTTTCCTTTTAATACTTTCTTGTAGAAAGCAAGGAGAGGAGGGAGGAGAAAAATTTTCTGGAAGACTGAAAAATAATGTGATTATTATCACATCTTCCAAAACTAAATGAAACAGACATTTGTAAGCCATTAGATAATAAATTCTCTTCAATAAATCAATCAGATTGTTTCAGTCCTAGATTAAGAAAATCAATGACAAACAGACATTAAAATTTACCTAAAACTGAGTTTATGAATATGACAGTTTTTCTCCTGGAAAAAGACAAATTCTGAATCTTCAAAGTTAATTGTAATTGTAGCTGGAAGATCAATATGAAAAACACTTTGTTACTCAACCTAATGCCTTCCACATGGTAACTTCTAAAGCGATTTCTCCTTTTATAAGGCATCCTCAGAGTGCAATGCTTTCCTATGCTTGGCAAAGCAGATGCTTTTTCATGAATCTAGACATTTTCCTTTAAGAATTAGGAGCAAACTTATTAAGTCCTACAAATGATACTAAAGGTTACCTCTTTTCAAAACTGTTCAAAATGGACCACAGTACTAATCTCACTGGCAAAGAGCTAAAAGTAATGCCTAAAGATAAATGCTCTACCGAATGAGGTTATTAGGTCTATTTAATAATGCTATCATGTAGAAATGACTCAAACCCATCTTTATGCCTTTTTCAAGTGTAAAGAGCTACAACAATTATACTAAAAAAGCTAAAATCCTTTCTCTTAAAAGCCAGTGTCAGTAATAACTGGCTTGAGTAAAACTGCCATACACAAAAGCATACAATACACTGAAAGTTGGGATTTGTATCACTTCATATTTGCCAAATACTGAAGCTGGTCATATGTCTATGACTACTTTCCCTGCCCTCCAAAACATTCAAGTTATTAAAGAAATACTTTGGACATTATTTAGGAAGAATTGCCTAAATTTTTTATAAAATCTAATCAGATGATTAATAAACATTATTTTAAAGGATGTTTTTAATCTTTCAGTATAAGAGTCAGGTCCTCAACTACAAAGAAACCTGTAGTTGGCAGTTAATGTGAGCCCTGCCTTCAACAGAGCTCTCTGCCATCCAGCATCCAAGCCATACTCTTGCCATTTTGTTCCAATTTACACAGATCTAGCTGTGTAAGCCGAGCTCAATGGTCTGAAGGACCATTTCAGGTTTCACTCTTCCCACTGGCAGTAGTTGACTATGTGTGTCCTCAAGAAGGGACAAATATGGAGTGTTTTTGTTTCTGTGTGGAGAGAAGGTGAAGTGGGATATGTGTTGTAGTGGCTGCTGCAGCAGCTTATTTGTTCAAACAAAGTGCTCAGAAACAAAACCAGCCCTCCTTTCTCCAATCACTAGGAGGCACTGCCAAAATCAGTAACACTGCTCTTCATTGTCAAATACGATGCAAGTCAGATACCTAAGCCATATCCTGCTCCCGGATGAACACGCAGAGTGATCTAACCCCTAACTTCTCTAAAACAGCAGGCAAGCTTGAGAGAAAAGATGTTCTGCCCACAGGAAAGGTAGCAGAGAGTGGCCAAAAACTAGCTCAAGTCCGAGTTCTCAACTCTTTCTGCCTCCTCAGACCCTTCAAAAGCCACTGCTGGCAATCCCCGTGTCTCACTGGATACCATACCAGTCTGTGGGCAGATTTAAGATTTTTTTCAATTTAAACAAAAAATATCCAGAGACCAGCACCTGGTAAAGACTGGAAAAGGAAAAAAAAACAAAAACAAACCAAAAATAGGTCAAATTAGTTTGCAGAAAGACATAAAAATACAATTCAGCCAAATTTCACATTCTAGTCATTAGTAGATTTGTCACAGGTTTGAACTTTCAGGAGAAAAACTGTGTGATTCCTAAAAATGGTTCCAAATAAAATATACAATATAAATTTGGCATATTTTTCCTCATTTTTCTAAAGAAGTAAACATTTTGACAACAAAAATACAATGAACATTATCCACAGTTTATTTTAAGGAAGAATATACACAGAAAAAATTATTCTTCAGCTAAAAATGAAGCTTTTTAATTTATGTTTTTGTATTTCTAGGACTAAGCTGGTTCAAGTTAATGAGTGAGAAATGTGGGACAAGTAATAAAGTAGGCATAGTAATGATAAGTATGTGAGTCGGTTCCACAGTAGTGTATTTTTAAGAAAGCAATTATTTCTATAATGAGAGTAGTATCTGTAGAATGTATAAAGAAATGGTGCCCTGGTTGTGATGGCTAGTGTAATAAATTTAGCCAATTTCAAACACAAGGGTGGTGAATCAGAGAGACTCCCCCACCAGGAAAGGTCTTCCTTCTCAGAAAGTAATAGTTTTGTTGATAGTCCTGCACAAAATTAGAATACAATTTTGGTACTATTTTCATGTACTTGGATGAATTAAATTACAACTGTAGAATTAATCCAAACTGTAGAAGTGTACATGAATATTGGCTGTGTTTGAACAACTAGAAAGAGTAAAATAGAAGACCAAATTTAAATCAGCTACTAAACTCCTTCAGGTAATATAATCAAAATATAATTAGTTATAACCACTAAATCTAACATCTCTCTTCTATTATCCAGGGAAGTAACTAGGAAGTTACTCTGGGACAATCTGTAACTTCCAGCATCACTCTTAAAAGAAGTCATCTGCCATTAAAATTCAAAAAAAGGACAAGAAAAATAATCCCTAAAGCCATCAGGGCTCCAAGTCATAATTCACTCTATGAAGACACGTGGACTAACAAAGGGTAGAACACAGTGACCCTCATAGAGTGACCAAACCATAATCTTTTTAGCTTTGGGGTCGATTTAGAGACCACACAACCACACACTCAAAAGGACAAGCTGAACAGGCAGAGCTTAGTGCTGTCAACAGTAGGCTTGCCAAGTCTTGCTCATTTTCTGATCCAATGGAAAATACTCCCTTTACCAATCAACAATTTAAGGGTTACAGAACATACGGACACCTCGGAAAACTTATTTGGGTAGGTGATGTGATCAGAAAAAAGACAAGCCTCGAAGGGCTGGGATCCAAGCTCTGTCACTTGTTAGCTTCAGAATCTTAGGCAAGTAATAATCTCTATGAGCCTCAACTCTCTCACTTGTAAAATGAAACCGCCACCTAGCTCCTAATGATTTATTAAGGAACAACACACAGTGTGTAATACTGCCTACTGCTACAGGCAGGTGCTCAGTAAATGTCACTTTACCTTCCACAACTTGGATAGACCGGAAGTCAAGGTACTGGCTTCTTTCAAATTAAACTGTCAACTATCCACCAGGCATTTTAGGATCCTCATAAAAGTTATTTATAGATAAAGAACTAAAAAAAATACTGTATTAAATATGCAATTCTCTCACAAATATTTTAAACAGGCTCCCAACCACCTTATCAACCATTAGCTTCAATTTACATCACTTCAAGTACAATACAACCCTTTCTCCAGCCCCAAGTTCACAGAAAATTCTACTTACAGACTTTTCATACACATTTTCACTTTTGTCATCTTGATTCAAAATCCAGTAAAGCAAATTCCACTAATGGAATAGGTTGATGGTGCTTGGTATGGAGTATATACGTACTCATATAAGACCTTCCTCAAACCTCACTTTAAAAATGTAGAGCTTGGTTATGCTAGCAGTGTATCAGTGACACCTGAAAGTGTTTCTAATACAACTGATATGAATTCCAGCCAATTTTAAATTACAAGTGGGCTGAGACAACATTGTATATAATCATATGAGAAAGCAATCCTTAAAACATTTCAAGGAGTTTGCCCTTAAATCTCTTTGGCAAAATATTTCTATTATACCTCCAACCTCGACTATTCAAGTTTTCAAAAGTATGTAAGAAATGTATGAAACCTTAATTGAACTCAAACGGCATCCAAACTATATTCTGAGGGTTTCTAGTCGCCATGTACCATCACAGGGGTGAGAGTCAAGGCAGAGTGAGCAGGATAACTCCAGCATCACCCTACCAACCAGAACAGTTCTACTTTTAGCAAATCATTGCAGCAGGTGGTTGGGAGGGATAGTTTCCCATGTAAGCAAACCAGATAAAATCTTATTCACCTAGAAAAGTTCATAAACCACCAGATTTATTTTATATATATATATAAAATAATATATATATATATATAGTCCCCAAGATATCTTCACTTTAATTTGTTTCTATGAATGTAGAAGTGTGGCTCACAATGTTGTGTTTTTGTTTTCTTTTGTTTCATTTTTTACTTTTTAAAGATGTCTCAGAGAATGAAGACCCTTTGGCTATGGGGGCAACTTTGGAACTCCCACTGGTTTCAACCTTCATGTGGGTATCAAAACATGTGCATGGAGCAAACTCCAATAATCTATTTTTTTTGAGAGACGTGAAAATGTGAAATAACAGAACAGTAATGCCTATGATACCGTATCATGTAATCCCAATGACTAAACATTTGTATTAACTTTTAACGAGAAGAATTTAAGAGGCTCAGCTTCTTGAACTATTATTTGCTTCCAAAAGACTGATTATCAAAGATAAGTGAGTTAGAGATAATGGAGATTAAAAAATAAAAACCTGACAGTGACCAGATCCTAATATCCTGTAGGTACTGTCCCTAGAGTGTAGAGTGCATTAATTTAATCCTCACAACAATTATGGAATAAGTACAGTTATTATGATCATTTTACAGATGAGAAAAGTGAAACCAAGGAGGTAGTATAATGTCCTGGACACAGTTATTTGCATTATATCAGGATATGCACTCCCATCTATTTCTAAATAGCTTCTCTCCTTAATTGTTAGGCAATACTACCTTCCATGAAAAGGAAGTTTATTGATAGAAACATAAACAATACTAATTAATAAAGGACCATGCAACATCATCCATGTTTCAAATGTCTGTGCTTGCAGAGAAAACACCTGAGATGTATATATAACAAATTTTAACAAAACAGACTGCAAACAGTGCATGTGCATAGGATAAAATCCAACTGAAGTATTTACATATGATTATATGTGAAGAATATATTTGATTTAAAGCAAAAGTCCCAGGCACAGGCTTCTAAGTAAGTGAAAACACATAGAGCAGAAAATTCAGGGCTTAGCCAGCTTCTCACCATCCAAGTCCAAGCCTTTTGCCTTCATTCTCTTTATCAGTGTGAATTAGCCCTCCAGAGATTAAAAAAAAAAATAAGTCTCAAAGTCTGTTCTACACCTGACCTTGTTACCATGGGCTATATGAATCTTAGTCAATCTTCCTTCATCTGCTAACTCTCACATCTTTTTAAGACATTAGCTAAAAGAATCGGCTGTATGATATACAGATACGAATTATAGTAAAATCTATAGACCACTGTTCTTACTGAATCAAGTGTTTGTAACCACCTATCCTTTTCTTTGAGAGTATGAGTAATTTGGCTCATCCCCCTTAAAGCTGTTCTACTCTCAATCTTTGTCGTCTCAGAGAATGGCAACTCCATCCTCACTATTGCTCAGGCCAAAAATGATCAGTCATCCTTGAAGGCTTGTTCACTTTTTCTCTCAGCCCACGCAGAATCAATTCATTAGCAAAGTCTGTTGGCTTTACCTCAAAAATAGATCCAGAACCAGACCCCTTATCATCTCAACTGCTAGCACCCTGGTCCAAATCACCATCCCATCTTGTCCAGTTAACTGCCCCAGACTATCAACTTGTCTCCTAGCTCTGGCCCTTGGCGCACTACAGGGCAATAACACAGTAAGCCAATCACCTCTTCACTCGCAACACAGAACATACCAAACACGCCTCTGTGCCTTGACACTGCCACTCCTTAGGCAGGGTACACCCTGCATCCCCAGACTTTCCCAAGACTTGCTCTCCTCTCATTGCTATCTTTGCTCAAAAGTAATTTTCCTAGCCATCTCAATCCTTCCATGTCCTGTTTTACTTTTTTCCCATACCACACAACAGCTTCTAACATACTACAAAACTCCCTCATGTTTACTGTCCCCTCACTACCAGAATGTAAACTCCATGAGGGCAAAGACTCTTGTCTGTGTTATTCACTGATGTGGTCTGTGTCTAGAACCCTGTCTTGAACATTTCAGAAGCTCAAGTGTTTGTTAAACAAATGAGTATTAATGACTAAGTACCTGATTAAGAGTGTTAAATTTCCAATATCCCATATAATCATCAATAAAAAAGTCAGGGTTTTTTAAGCAATAAGAGATGGCAGATGAAAAGGCCAGGAAGGAGTAGAGCATTTCCTCCCCTGCCACAGTGATTAGGAGTCTCCATCAGCTCTGAGAGTGTGCAGAATAGCAAAAGGCAAATCAGACTAGGCAAGAATGCTGCCCTTTATTCAGATACAAATCTCAATCGGTCACAACACAGTAAAAACCTGTGTCTGGAGCCACTTCATCCCACCTACCAAACTACTTCCCTTCACTGTACTAATTTCATTCCAGAATGTGCTCCAGATTTTACCTCTACAGTTGTGAACATCCAGTTCACAATGTGCAGTGTTACACACAGACGGTCCATACACAAGTGCTTCTTGTACTATGGCTGTTCCCATGCAGACAGAAAAGGAAAGGCTGCTATGGGCAAGCAGCACTACCCTTCGGTTCACTCTAAACAAGGCCAAGACTCCTGTTGATGTCAACGCAGGAAGACCCTCTCTCATCTCTGTCCCTCCACTACACTTGAAGAGTTAAATGTTCCCACAAAACTGAAAACATTATATTAATAACTAGCACTTACCAACACGAGTGCAAGGTACCATTTTTACACTACATGTACCAGCTCATTTAATCCTCACAAAAATCCAAAAGGTAGGCATGATAATCATCCTCAATTTACAGATGAGAAAGTTGAGGACATATCAGAGTTACTAAGAGAGTCCAGAAACATCGTCTGTGAAGTAAAGATGAAAAATGTATCCTTTACAACACTCCCTAGGAAGAGATATATTAAAAAGTAGAAATAAACGTAAGTCAGAAAAAAATCTAGCTCATCAATACAGAAGGAATGATGCAATTAGAAAAATCACCATTTGTAATCCCTAAAGAAATAACATCCCCAGGCAATGATACAGTGGATGCTAGAACTCTTAGGTGAAAGGTTGATGGGGGAACTTTAGAATGGATGGATGAGGCTGACAATATTTGCACCCACCAAGACTTAATCTTATCTCTAGAAGGCAGACATATGTGTCTCCTCATGTGATGCTACTCCCAGGAACACTTGTAAAACAAAATACAACCTGAATTTAATCAAATGTCTACCTGCCAGTTCACAGAAAATACCCGCAACAGAACAACACATAAAACGTCAGAAAGTGATCAACCAAATTCAAAGGGAGGAAGGGTAGAAAAGCTATTATAGAGTAAGACTTAAGAGGTCATCAAGTAATTACAACCTGTGAACCTTATCTGCATTCAGATTCAAGCAAACCAAATGCAGAGAAACATGTGAGACAATTCAGGGCATTTGAACATGGATATTAGATGCTGAGGAATTACAGTTAGAGTTAGGTGTCATAAAGGCATTGTGGTTGTTTTTAAAGCCCTTACCTTTCAGATACATACTAAATATTTACAGGTGAATTTTTATATTTGCATTTGCTTTAAAGTACTCCAGCAATTACTGATTCAGAAATATCAATAGATGCCAAAACCAGTGGAAGACTGCTGGAGAAAATATTCGGTCTCAAGTTTGTCACTCCATAAATCACTTAATAATTACTAAAGGAAAAAAGGTACATTTATAATGGAGCAATCTGGTGGATATCACCTAAACCAAATGACTACCTGACATTCCCAACAGTGGGACAAATCGACATGCCTCCTGACATGGGATACTGACATCCCTATTTAACATTCCGGCCAACCATGTTTAACCTATCTCTAATCATGAGAAAGCAACCCGACAAATCCGAATTGAGGGATGCTGCAAAGCAGCAGGACTGAACTCTTCAAAGTGCCACTGTCGTTAATGACAATGGCTTGAAAACTGCTCTAGATCAAGGAGACTAAACAACTAAATGCAGGATCCTTGATTGAATACTGGATTAAAGAACTAAAGAATATCACTGGAATAACAAAAGTAAATTTGAACACAAGTTGAACATTCCATAATTATACTGTATTGATGTCAAATGCGTGTAATGGTTATGCATGCTGTAGTTAGGAACAAAGCCTTTATTCCTAAGAAAGGCACATCAACCATGCCTGCAACTCCCAAATGGTACAGATTTTTTAAAAAGAACCAAAAGGGGGGGGGGACACAAATAAAGTAAATTCGAACAATTAGTAATCTAGGTGAAAAGTATACAGGTGTTAACTGAACAGTTCTTATAACTCAATTCTTAAGGTTTAAAATTTTAAGTTAAAGTTAATATAAAATACTCCAGCATAAATAAATGAGTGAATGAATGAGAAAGGTGGTGGAGATAAAGGAAGAGTGGTAAATGTTCATTAACTGTTGAAGCTGGGTGATGGGTACAATACAGAGACTCACTAAACTAGTCAGTTTTATGTATGCTCAAGTCCATGTCTAATTCTCACTTCTACAAAATGGGAAAAACGCATACTTCAAGTCATCATCATCAAAGTAAGATTATTGAAAGCCCTGTAGGAAAAAAGGAGGCATTAAACAACTGTCACATACTGCCAGTTCTTTCAGGAAAGACTTGAAGACGACCTATAAAACAAAAGCCTGCTGAACTGAATGCATGTTAATTTAACTGCTCCAAGACATCTGCACCGGTCCTGCCCTTCTGCCCCCAGTTAACAGCCATGGCACAGTCCCTCACTGAAGTCTCAGCCTTGCCTGAACACTATAACGAAAACAGAATTTGCCGTTTTGTCCCCTTATCCTGCTGTATTTCTCTTCAGAGCATTGCCAGTGTGTCTCCCTTACTCGAATGTAAGCCCCACAAAAGCTGGAACTGTCCTAGTTTACCACTGTATTCCCCAAACACATGGTAGTGCTGGTACCTAGTAGGCACTCAAAATAGATGTGAAATACTTCCTTAAGTCTAAAGGAATCTTTAGCTCCACTACCAGTATTCTGTGCACTCTTTTTCACAGATGCAGTGATCAAAAGTACAGCTTCCAGTTTGAGACTGCCTTTAGACTTGGCCACTTGCTGAACCGTGTGGTCCCAGGTACCTTTCTGCTTCAGTTTTTTCATATGTAAAGTGGAGATCACACTATCTACACTTCAGATGGCTGAATGTTCAAGGAAGGAAAAAATACACATACACACACACCCTGCTTATTAAACCAGCCACTAAGAATTAGGTATTACAAACCGTAAGATTTATAGAGGTAGAATACCTAACCAGGTCAACTTGGTGGTTTACCTTCATGTTTTCTGTTCTCATCCTACTTGGTTTCAATTTTATGTTCCTAGAAGAACAAAGGCCAAAAAAGTTTCTCATTTTCCCATGTGACTGAGGCCAGAAAATGTAAACACAAGAGTCTTCCTGGTAGACCAGATTCTAATTCTCCCAAGAGGCCAAGTCATAAATTAGAAGATCCTGAAATTGGGATGCTTCCTCAGGCAGATATTTTGTTAGAAAATTTTAAAACTGTCTAATTTTCCTTAAGGTTGGGGAATATAAGATTTTCAAGAAGTGAAAAATAAGACCATAAACAGGATAACTTTATAAAATTTTGAAGGACTGGTAGAAATTATGTCCTGAATTGACCCTAAGAAGTGAACATAAAACTGAGGCATGGTGCTGTAGATTCCAAATGCAGCTGGATTGTTCTCTTGCATTTCCAAGAGAGAATAAGTAGACTGGTATGAAAATTCAGAGAAGTAAGATCAGAACTACTTTCCTTACATGTCAGAAAGTGGGAGATCTTGAAATTACAAGTGGCTTCCAATTATTTCATCCTAATCAGATAAAACATTTAATAAAGGAAATGACATTAGGAGGGATTTTTCACTTTAATCTTACACTGAATTTGCACAAACTCCTGGCCCTCAGGCCATATAAAGAGTGGCATTCCTGAGACCAACAGCACTGCTAGAGTCTGCTGGACTAAAGACCATCCCTGATGGAAATCTGGTGTCTAAGGTTTTCAAGATACTGTACTTCACATAACAGCTTTCTCATATAACTGCTAACAAAACAGAAGGCAAGTAGTATACCAGCAGCAAAAGGATGACAATCAAGACAATCTATAACTGGATCATAAGTTTGCTTAATAACAGTTGAAAAGATTTTTAAAAAGGACACAAGTATAACTTCTCTGTAACATATGCCTAGCAAAGATCTTACCCTCAAATTCAGCTTTTCATTCAGCAGCAGAAACTCACCTTAAATCCTAATCAAAACCAGTACTGAACAATGTCTTATATTCATAATTTGCACATTAGATATCTGAACACAAACTGAAAACAAAGCAGGTATCTGGGACTCTGGTCCACCATCCTTCCAACAGAAGCAAATACTGCCTACTGGTTCCACACAAGGACCCTCCCAGCACCTGAAATCCAAACTGAGCTAAGCCCTGACCACCTGGCAGTGTACTCTTCATACATCCACAGCAATCTGGCTGTTATAGCGGCACGTGGGTTTCTTCACCTGACAAAATTAAAACATTTTAACAGCCAGGGCAGGTGTCAAGAAGACGTTTTAAACACTGAAGTCTAAACAAAGACAAAACCAGGAATTCCTGAGGCTGGGGCAGAAGCAGGCAAATGCCAGTTTATGAGCACTGAGAGACTCCAGGTTGAGGCTTTGTTAGTAAGTCCCTGCTTTCACTTGCAATCCCATTTTTAAACTCTCATCCACACCAATCTCTACTGAAGTATTCCCAAAGTGGGTAGGACTCCCTTAACAAGGGCACTGTAATTATAGCAAAAATGATGGGTGGGGAGTCGGGGGAGGATGGTAGTGTACCAAACCAGATCAACTGTACCCTGGACTTGAAAGCTAGGGAAGAACAAACTGGACCTGAGTTTATTTCCAATTTGCTGTTAGATCTGGAGTGGGAGTGGGGAAGTAACAAATACAAAAAGGGAAAGTCAGTCAAGGTAATAACTTGGCTTCCATTCTATGGAAACATGAAGGCTGGCCAAAAATAAAAATATTGTATCATCCTCTTACTCTATACTCTTGACTAGAAGAGCAACTAGTTTTTTTCATAGTAATATTATATTCCAAGGATTATATGTCATATAAGCTCATGTGAACCTCATAGATATACCCTGAGCAAAAAGTGTCATTTTCTAGATAAAAGTAGTCTTTTCCAGGAAGCAGTATTTCATACCTCTAAGACTTCAGTACACTGGGTATAAACCAAGCTACACTAATGCATGCTTAAAGTGAGCAATCACCCAGACATGCAAAGTGGACTATGAAGACCAATTTCCGACAGCTTACACCAAGTCATGCTTCAGTCTTTGTGCAACTCTCTGAAATCTACACATGTACTTTAGCCTAAATGGGCATACATAGTCCACTAGTCCAAAACTAGAAATTGATACTACTTTTAAGAATTAAACATGTTTACAATTTACTAAGTAATTACCAGTCATATTGTAAATCAATAGCCAATTAACAAGGTGGGTTTTGTCAATGTGTAAGCAGCAATTTTTGAAACCTAAATGCTAAAGGAGGTCTAAAGGTAACTAAGCATGTCTTTAAAGAACCTCAAAAGCCCTGCATCTAAATGAGAAATTACAAGATGGTAGCCATATCTGACCAACAGATACATTTCATTAGGTCCATGGTGCTTAAATATTTTTAGTTGCCAACATCTTAAAAATCAGACTTCTTGTAAAATCTGGGTTTCTGGCTAGGAACAGAATAAGAAAAGGACAAGGTGGCAAAAACCAGGCCCACACTCCCATGGCAATTGGACTGTAGCAGCAAGCACCAGTACCACCAGCACACACAGGCACCCTCAGCAGCTCTTCCATTTTGCCACAGGCCCACCCAACCCCTTCCAATCTTGAATTACAATACTCCAAACAATGACACGGTAATCTAAGGCTGATTCATACTTACCCATAGTATAAGAATTCAACATACAACCTGTCTATTCCTTAGACAACTTTATTAAACAGCTTGTATTAACCTATGAATACATTCGTACTTCACACTGCCATCTCCAAACACAATGAAAATGATTTAAAAAGTTACCACCATTACTATTCTTCTTGGTCACATTCTTGTTTCTTCATTATACAGTCACACACACATTTCTCAACTCTGCTTCATACAGTGCCCAATACCCTATACCGCCCCGTATCTCATTATGCAGCTTCAGAATAAAATAATCAGGTACCAAAAAAGTCACAAATTAAGTCTGAAACAAAGTTGGATTTAAAAGACTAACAGTTACATACACATGAAAAAAAAATGTCTCTTATAAAGGGTCTTACTTTGGACTTGGTCACAAGTACCCCTGGCTTATAAAACAATTACTAAAAAAAAATCAAACATGTTAATGACATATATACATTTCAGCCAACATTTGCTATAATGCAAAATAATACTATTTTATTTTAATTCCAGGAATGGAAAGAATCTTAAAATCAATTAAAAAGAAAGATATGTTTCAATACATTGCTGCATCAAAAAATGAAAAGTAAAATACTAACTGAAAATACCATGTAGCAGCAGAAATCGATGGGCTATATAAATCCATCTGCTCCATGTGTTGATTCTATTGAGAAGGGGTCATCCCTAAAGCTTCAGCAGTTTGGCAGTTAGCAATCAAACATTTACTGAATAGATTAAAATACTAAGTTTTCCCCCTACTTGCCTCAAATCACCTTGATACAGCCTATCAAAAGTAATTCTTTTTAGAGTCTTCCCATTCTTCACTTTTCCCAATCGTCTCACTTAAATAATACACTAAGTCTTAACTAAGTACTAGTTACACAGGGTCAGATAGGAGACGAACACAAAGCCCACATGCAAAGAGTTTAGTTCCTGATGAGGAATCCCAGTGCACACAGCCTGGCAAAGGCTGGTAGCTGCTGAATAAACACTACTTATCTGTCTAACAGAGAATCTGTTCTAAGAGGTGAGTTCATGGGATCCCTCACAAATACATTCTACATCTCACAGTTGCAAAACCTCAACCTTGTTCATTACTGTGCAAGTTATTATGCAGTATGCCTCCTGTCCACTGATTCAAAAATTTTTAAGCAAGCACTGTATTCCAGGTTTGACTCAGTCTTGGATTCTGGCAACTTACATGTAATAAATTTCTTTTGGAGTCTCTTCATCAATAAAGTGGGAATAATGAAAAACTGGACCAAAAAGTTTGATAACTTGCCTGAGATCACAAAGCTACTTTAATGACATACTGAACACCTACCACTTCCAAGATCATGTTACCATTTTATCTTCAAACACTCCCCAACTGAGGGATTGCTCCCATTTTACAGATAAAGAAATGAGGATCCAGAAGTGTTAAGATTCCTAGGAGGTAGGTGCCAGGAACCAAAACCAGGTTCACTGTCTCTAAAGCTCTTTCTACTCTCCCAGTGCCAGTTCTTTGTTTATTCCAACGTAACACAGCCAGTATCTTCATTTCAGATCTTATGTTCTTCTATTCATTAAAAAAACAAAAATCAGAGCATGTACTGAAGCAGAAGCCTGTGTAGCCAAAACAATCATATCCAAAAGAAAGAAGTAAAAAGGGATTAAAGCTAAAGTAAGAAATCAAGAAAATCATACATACATACCTTAAACACTTTATTTAAGTTAAACACATAAATGTATATTCATCTGCCAATCATAACATGGGGTCAAGCACTTGGAGAATGGGGTCGATGATGTGGAGCTCCTTGCTCACTGACGTTCCTTCTGCTTGATCTAAACCATATCTAAAAATGCATCATCTACAATCTCCATTCCAGCTTCATTAGAGTGGAAAGCTTTAAGAAATCCTTGTAAAGCAGTTTACATGTAGAATCATCCTGGACTACTGTTGTTACTCTTCCTCCAAAACTTTTAGTTATTGCAGCCATATCTAATTCTACAGCCATTATTTTAGTGACTCACCTTTATCAAGGTTTTCCAGGGAATCCAACTCAGTTTTCAAGGGTAAAAAAAGTTTGCACTCATTTCTTCAGTTTACATGATATTTAAGTTATTATAAAAGCAAAATGACCTGCCATGAAATAGTCTTGGAAACCAACATAACTTCTGGTAAGCACACAACTCCACCAAAGGGCACTGACTTGAAAGCAACTTACTAACACAAGAGACCAGCAGGCTACCTCATATCTGAGAACTGTCTGAGAGAGATGAGAATAGTGACCCCCATAAGGCAGGTAAGTGAGCACTGACCTATGTGCAAAGCAGAACAGAGGACAGAAATGAAAGACCTGACCCTCAAGAATATGTAACCTTGCAAAAGGAGATACGGAACATCCACCGATTAACTGTAATATAAAATAGAAAGTGGTCCCTGTGATCAGACACAGAAACACACCGTGCAAGTCCAAAGGAGAGATTATACTTCTAACAGTGCAAGCCCTCAATATTTGTTTCATGTACTAAATAGTTAAAACATGAACTTGAGGCACATTATCATGGAGATGATGGGGTAACACTGGAAAGCATTCCAAGAAAAGCAGTGTGACACAGGCACCAAATAAAAGGGAATGGTATTTACAGGGATCTGCAGCAGCTTTCTTTACTCAGTACTATATGAAATGGAGAATGAAATAGATAAGGTTTAGTTAAAAAAAAAAGGTTGGCATCATATTACAGGTGGCCTTGGATGCCATACTTTGTTCTGAATTATCTTTGAAAAAGAGCATTATTTCTGAATGTGCTGTAATTTGGCAACGATGTTGACACAATCAAGTGACAGGAGAAAGTAATGAAATAATCAGAAATGGTCACTATACAATGCTTTGTATTACTTCCTTATTAAAAACACATCCCAATTCAATATTTCAAGAACTTATATTTTTGCACCCTAAAAAGTGTATTTACAGACATTAATTATCCTCCCCCTCAGTAGAATGTTAGAGAGACCAGCTAAGAAACTGCAAGAATCCAAGAAACATGAGTGGTTCAACTAGGGCAGAGAAGAGACTATATGGGATTGAGAGTGCAGCAATAAAAGAGCTGGACTTGTTCAGCCCCAGGTACCAGAAAACAGAGAAGCCATGAACAGAAGTAAGTTAGATGAAGTTTTGGAGTAAGCCACTCATTCAGTTTGAACCGCACTAAATTTGCAGTGCCCAGGGAACATCCAGGAAGCTACAGGCAGCACAGGTGAGTACAAAGTGCCAGAGTTCTTGGCTTATTGCCAAAAAAAAGGCAAATCATGTGAAGGTCAAACTATATGAAGGTCAAAGGTATAGTACTACATAAAGAAGAGTGAAAGAAGGAATCAAAGCAGAAATCTCAGAAAACAGCAGCATAAGAAGCTAAGAGAAATACTGAACCTGGGAAATCATGTGTCTCTATACTCTAAATCAAGGGTCAGCAAATTTCCTCTGTAAAGGACCAGATAGTAAATACAAATAAATGAACAGGGTTATGTTCTGACACATCTATATTTATGGACTCTGATATCTGAATTGCATATAATTATCATATCATAAAATATGATTCTTCTTTTAATTTTTTTCCTTACTAAAAGTGTAAAATCCTTAACTTCACAGGCCATACAAATGCAGGTGACAGGTTGGAGCTGGCCTACGGACCATATAGTTTGCCAACTTGTCCAAGTTAAAGTAACAAGGAAATAGGACTGAATTAACTGTCCTTTTCCAAATTTCTAAGGGTATTTTTTTTTTAGATAAACTGACAACATACCACATTCATTAAAGTTGAATGATTTCCTTAAATCTGACTAATTCCTTAAATGTGATTCCCCTAAGAGATTACATGTGTTGACAACAATCCCTGTTGGTTTAGAACTGCCTTCCACTAAAAAATATGAAAACAAATATATGTATGTATATGCATGACTGTGACATTGTGCTGTACACCAGAGACTGACACATTGTAATTGACTGTACTTCAGTAAAATAACAATAAATAAAAGAATTGCTTTCCACTAAAAAGATGTATACCTTATTTTGAACAGATAAATTCTACCTGTACTATAAATACAATGAAGGTACTAGATGAAAAACATTACTTTAGAATTCCCTAATTGCTTTCAAACTCTTAGTTCTGTTTTAAATTATTTTATAATCTAAAGGTGAGAAGATTCAATATCAATCTGCATATGAAACATCTAGATTTTAAAAATCAATAAACACTGTTTTGAATGTGTGAGTTACGATTAACAGGAAAAAATATTTAGTGCAGAATGTCAAACTTCTGACAAGCAGTCTTCATACATACAAACCATGTCTGGTAAGGAAGGACTCCTTACCCCCAAGCCACTCCTGGTACCTTAGCTGTAGCTCAGGGGCAGGAACAGGACTCCTTCTTCAACCACTTGCTGCGGCAATAAGCTGTAACCCAAGAAAACTTTAGTACCAAGTGAAAGTACAACAAGGCTCAAGTCTTTCATTTCAGGATAACTATTTTAAGTTGCCTGATTTCAAGCAGACAAAACACAAAGGGTGACTATTAAAGATACAAGCTAAGCTGTTAAGGGAGGGCCCATGAGAAGGGAAAAAAAGACTAACTTAGCCAGCTGACAGCTAGAACAAAGACATCTCCATTTGAACTTTTCTCTGCCACCACCTGAACAGAAATATCACCGGTTCCTAGTTATCGAATGTTGCCAAGCAAGCCAAGCTACATCACCTAAGGGTGGCCAGTCCCATACCTGAGTTCATTAGCACTCTGTGCCTCCGAAGAGTATCTAAAATGCAAACATTTTTTAGGTATTTCTTCCACAAGATTGTAAACTTGGATACAACTCTAGAATACACAACTATTGCCAGTTTATCTAATCAAAATGGCTTGACTCAGAAGAAACAGAAAAGACTCTTCACTGCATAATCAGAAAACCTACTGCTTTGTATGTTTTTAGGAACTAGAACTACACTTGTATTTCTAAACGTATAAAACCCAACTCATAAATTAAGCTCAGTACATCATAAAACTCTTTACTTACAAAAAACTATTTCAATGAATTAGAATTAAAAATATGATTTTCAATGAAATTAATAATTAGAGATACTGAAAGTAAAATAACTTGTGAAATCTGTTTTAATGAGAAAGAATTTAAAGATGTGAAAAGTAGCTACTTTTATTTCTATTACAAAAATATATACAAGATATATAAATGGTATTTTATTTTATACACCTGCATTCACTTAGAATGAAACTATCATTTACATCATTAACCTTTAATTCTTCATGTAAAAATTCCTGAGTAACAATGAGAAGATTTCAGGAAAAAAT
This sequence comes from Vicugna pacos, assembly GCF_048564905.1. Classification (NCBI taxonomy): domain Eukaryota; kingdom Metazoa; phylum Chordata; class Mammalia; order Artiodactyla; family Camelidae; genus Vicugna; species Vicugna pacos. Next base: position 114,922,894 of record NC_132987.1, on the reverse strand, counting down.
ACCTTCCCAGGGCTTTCACAACTCTAAATATGCCAACTGTGATCATCCTCTGGGCAAACATAATAAGACATGATAATTAAAGTGCTCCTAAAGTGAGTAACCAAAGAATATAAATGTTCTGCATAAATCTTTTTTTATCCTCAAAATTCCTCTTCCTGATCCCATCCCAAACGTAAAAATTTTCTACAACGTTTACACAGCTTTTTCTAGGCTTCTCAACACAGTATGTGGCCTTAGAATTCATAAACTGGCAATTCAGTTCTATCTTCTACCTTGATGAACTAAGTATCAATCTTTCAAATCTAACTTCAGAGTGAAATCAATGGACTATAAGCCATTTCTCAGACTCTGGAGAGAAGGAACCTCAGTAATCAGTGTCAGATCCCACCCCTCAATCTACCCCTCCTCTATCTACCAGAACATTCTCATTGCAAGAGGTCAGGAGGTGGAGAGAAAACTCGCCCTCTCACATGAAACTGGCTTCGTTTTCAGCTGTTAGGAAAGATCTACCCAACGCTGAATTGACGCCGCCTGGAACCTGCAGCTTGTGGTCTCTCCTCTGTAGCCTATGTCCTTCCATACTACAGCATTGAATACTGTGTTTGCCAGAGTGAAAAAAAACTCTTCTGATACAGGCACAAGACTTCCAAAATCTTTTTATTCTGGAGACTCTTCTATAAATGGTCTAAGACTGGTCTAAGCAACCACCTTTTCAAATGGCTTTAGTCATCAACTTTAAAGGCCTAATTTTGCAACATCCACTACTTCACTGCATCAATTTTTAGAATTTAACCTCACTTTTACCTACTTTTCATGCTAAATTACAAGAAGGGGGAATACCAAAATAAGACAGCTGTATATACACACATTACAGTAGAAGTCAAGCTAAATGGCACCTGCAAATAAACTTCTTCTTGGGAGGATTGATATCTACACTCATAAGGGCACAAACTTGAAAGTGCAACAAAAGCAGAGATCCATTATAATTGCCTCCCAGTTGTAAACCGAGAAAGAAATAGCACTGTAACTTCTAAGTGACTAACGCACAACTGTATCGTTCAATAAGGACTCATTCTACATACTACACCCTGAAGTCTTTCAATGGGGACTCCCACACGAGACGCTGGTACAACACAGTGGGTCTCCAACACAAGAAACGCTGTGAGAGCCTCACAACAGCATCTGCATCTTAAACTTTAATACTCTTGTATGCTCAATGTTAAAGAATCAAGCTTGGAGTCAAATAAAATAAAACAGTAGGGAAGGGGAAATAATACACTTTAAAGAGACTAGAAATGCTCTTCAGGCTTATAGAGTATCACAGGAAAAAAACAGACAGGAAAACCTTTCCGGAAATCCAAGAAAAGGCTGCAAAAACTACCATCTCTCAATTTCTCAATGTCTGTTCTAAAGCTGTCTAACATAGTGTATTTCCTCAATTCCAAGATACATAAATGATTTGGGAGAGGAGGAGAAGGACAATAAGCCCTTAAAGGGGTAAACTTTAAGAGGTACACATTTTAGAACCTAAAAATATAAATATGTGACTTGAAATTGAGGAGTTACCTACAACAGGCAATCTGCAGCAGAGCTACAAACCGCCGCATATTAGAAAGGAGAGGCTTCCCTAGCGCCTGCCAAAGCTCATGGTGGCATTTTTCATTCATTTTCCCTAAAGTATTGATCTTACTTTAGAATCCAATTTTCCTAAATCGAAAGCAACCAAAACTATTCAGAACCAAGTCTTTGTGATTGTTACACATTGACAACCTACTCAAAAACAAGCTTTGTCAACAATAAGTTAAAAAAAAAAAGTTTATTTGTTGTTTAGTCTTACTTTATTTAGATCAAGGGGTTCTTCAACACAACTTCATCGTTGTTACAATGTCCTATCTGCAGCCATGGAGGCCTCTGCCTCCAGGGAGGATTTCACCTTGATTATCTGTAAAGGTTTCTTTTTACCCCCTGCCCTCTTGCCAGGATTTCAAGGAAGATAAATTGAATTATTATTTTAACCAAACTGCATTTCTGTGGCTTATCTTAATTCGAGTAAAAAGTATACGCTCCACACCAAAGTCTGTGAATCCTACTTGTAACAGGATAAAAAAACAAAAACAAGAAACATAGTGGAAATACATGTAACTAATACACTTAAAGCCTTGTTAACAAATGTACAGTACTTGGCAGCTATGCTAAACACAAGGAAGAGTTCAGAGTCTTCATTTCAAAGGTTCATGGATACACTGACTCTTCAATGATACCTGTTTCATCCCTAAAACAAGGTGAAACAAAAGAAATTTCAAAACCTGCATTTCCCAGATTCTGGTATCTCCTAAAAAGCGTAAGTTAAAGGGAGGGCTTAAACAATTACCACATAATTTAAAATGTTTCCTTTTTCGTAACGTGCTCTACTTCTCTTCATTGTTCCTATTCTTTCTAAGCAGTGTCCTAACATAGAGAAGGGCCAAGCTGGGGGTAATACTCAGGAGGCTAAACAATGCAGTCTTCTCCTAAATTAGAGGAGAACAAGCTTGAGGACACAGTGGTATACCAGACCAGACTCCCAAACCTGATCAAGAGGCACTGGTGTCCTCTCCCACGACACAATGTACAAAAAAGTAGGGATTTTCCAATGCTCTGTGATTGTTAGTTTCTCAACAGCGCTTGAACCGAGACCCTAGGCTTAAGTTCAACCAAACTTCCTACACAGCTCTTCTTCAGAATTGACCCAAAGTATAAAATGTGTCCAAGTCTCTGGCGCTGTAGGAAGCCATGTATCCAAAGTTCGAACATAGGTTTTTTTGTTTTTGTTTTTAATACCTGCAAGAGGAGTTAAAAAAAATAAAATAAAATAAAATAAAATCATACACCACGCTCTACGTTACCCAATTCACGGAAGAACGGGGATTTCGGCGACGGCTTGAGGAGTACCTGACCCAGAACAGAGAACGAAGGGCTGCCTCCGGGCCGCGGGTCCCTGTCCTCGGCCACACCATTACCTGAAGTGAAAGGGCTGCAGGATCGCTTATCATCCCTCCAAACCTGAAATCCCCTACCTCAAGAGCAATCAAAAGCAGGGGGAGCAAAGTTTCTTCCGGAAGGCGCAAAAAAGGCCACAACTTGGATGAATGAAACTGGGCTAAGGGCACTCGGAGCAGGATTTTCGCTGAAGTCAGAAAAAGAGATGTCAAAGATTTTTTAACGTGAGCCGGTTATACGCGGCCGTGGTCCAGACAACTGCACAAACACGCTTGGAAGAAGGTTTTATTGAGCGCGGACGGTTCCGGAGCGGCCGGCGGGCGCTAGAGTGGAGGCGGGCGGCGGAGGCGGAGGCGGGTGGGCGGCGGAGCGGGGCCGGAGCGGGCGGCGGCGGCGGCGGCGGCGGCGGCGGCGGGGCCGGCGACGAGGCAGCTTCGCGACGACAGGGACGGGGCCGGGGCCAGGCGCTGGCGCGTGTCCTCCCGCGGACCTTCCACTGGACTCCCGCGGGCCGCCCCGCCCCCCGTCCCCCGCCCGCCCGGCGGCCGCGTGCGAGGCACACCCTCCCGCGGCCGCGCTCCCGCGCCGGCACACCCCCGCCTCCCGCGCGCACGCGGCCTCGCCGGGCCAGCCGGCCCCACGCGCGCCCCCTCAGCCCGGACGCCCGCCGCCCGCCCGCCCGCGACCCCGGCTCCCTCCCGTCCGCGCGGGGAGGGCGGGAGGCGGCGGCCTAGAGGCTTCGGGAGCGCCCGCGCGGGAAGGCGGGCACTGAGGGGAAGGTCACTTACCCGCTGCATGGCTTTCAGAATCAAAGCCAGCTCGTAGCGGGGCATACCCGAGCGCACAGCGCGCAGCTCCGAACCGAGCCGGCTCCGGGGACGTACGAGGTCGGGGGCCGCGGGGACCAGGCGGGGGACTGCGCCGGAAGGCTCCCAAGCGGCGAAAGCACGCTCCGGCCGCGCGAGCCCGGGCTTAAAGGCTCTGGCAGCTGCGCAGACGGCCCGCCACGCCCCCCGGCGAGCCACGCCCCCGCGCCCCACGCCACGCCCCCTCCTTAAGGCGGCAGTGCCGCGCCCCCTCGACAGCCCCGCCGCCCCCGCCGGGACCCCAAGCTCTGCCCAACCCGGCAGCCACTGCGTGTGGGAGGCAATGTGGGTTCGGCCCGGAGGGAGGCCAGCCGGAGCTACACGCCCCCTCCGACCCCACCGCCGCCGCCCCTGCTGCTGCGCTACGTACGGTTCTCGAACCAGCTGGAACTTTCCATGCCTTCCGTTTCATCCTGGGCGGCAGGCGAGCGTGCGCCCCCATGTGCGCGTGCGCTGCGGTGCGGTCTGGTCTGTGCGCGCACCCCTACCCCGCGATTCCGCGGCGGTGGGGGATTTCTAGGCGGCCGAGCTGCTGGGTGCGGGGTCTCGGCCGGACTGGGGGCTCTCTCCGCCTACGACTGCACACCAGGATTTCGGAACGTTCTCGCTTGGGTCTACGCCCCCCGCGCTGGGGAGTCAGGGCTGGCGGGGGATACCCGGGACGGCCTAACCCTCGCGCCCCCAGCCCACAGCTCGTCGTCCCGGCGCGGCCGCGGGCGCAGCTTCCGGGGGCCCCCTCCCTAGCGAAGTGGGCGCAAGGCGAAGGCTGTGGGCCGCTACGTGCAGATCGGGTTGTGCCCCATCCCTCGCCGGCTGCCTGACCTTGGGCAGCCTCCTGCGAAAAGAATGTGAAGGGCACCTACTTCCCAGTGATGTGATGTCTTTGAGTGAGCTGATGCTCATAAACCGCTGAGAACGATGCCTGCACGGACGTAATGAGGGCGCTGCATGGGCATTTGTTGTGCAAGCTGGGCCTTACCCACGTGTTGTTGCCAAGGGTAGACTAATACTTTGGCTCAAACCAATATTCTTTAAATGTTTACTGGGCATTCATTTAGAGGATCAGCTGAATGCTTGGAAAGTCATTTAATAACCGTCTGGGATCGTGCGCGTGCCCTGGAAGGAGGGGAGTCTTGTCCTGCCTTTCCCTGACTCACCCGCACCCCTCGTGCACCCTCCCCAAACATGCACACAGGGCTCACCTCTCCCTCCAGCCTTTGGCTGTACACTCCCTGACAGTTGTACTAAATGCATTTTTCTCCATCTCCACTCTTGGAACTGTCGCCCCTGCCCATGCTTAGCCCATTCAAAGGGTCTGTAGGTGAAATGTTTGTCAACTTTAAAGTGCTTTAATAATAGGTAAAACTTACTGAGCACTTACTGTGTATCGGGCACCATGCTCCAGCTTTTACATGTGTCTCATAAAAATCTCACAACAGCGCTATGAGGCAAGAACTAATATTAACTCCACTTTAGGGATTTAGAAATACAGGCACGCAGAGGTTATGTAACTAGCCCCAGGTCAAAGAGTAATAGGACAAAATTTGGATCCAGACTATATGGAGGCTGAGCTCACACTCAAGTAGATTTACCATATACTCTATGTAAACCAAGAATAAAGAGTCCCTTTGTCGCCTTATCCAGACACCTTACTATTTTTCATTCCTTACCACCCAGCCACCACCAAGGATAAGGATGGTTTGAACACCACCCCTTCTGTGATATCTGGGGTTTTGATATTTTCTATTCTAGGACTTCTCCACCACCCATATCGTTTCAAAGAAATCTATACAGATATTAATACAAATTACCTGGTTAGTTTAATCTCATCTTTGGTTAGGAAGTGTAGAATATTATAAGTAAATAACAGAAAGAAAAAGGAATTTCTGGACTTTCAGAAGTGAGCTACAGGTTTTCCAGGATGGTCCCTACTTCAGCTGTCCCTCCTGTCATCAACCACATTTCCCAGGTTGGGAATGAGAACATAAGGACCTGGAAAAAATATGCCGAAGACCAGAGCAATATCAGGAGCTGACATCAACTTTTAGCATTTCCTCTTGGAAGTGCCATAGTTCCCCCTAATGCCCAGGAGTTAGTGAGAATCTGGCTTCTTCCTCTACTCCTCCTTCTAACCTGACATGTAGTGTAAGGAAATTAGCCTGATTGCACAATGCCTCAACACAGCGCGTGTGTGCGTTAGCATGTGTGCGCGCACGTGTGCGTGAGGGCGCACACACACACAAAACTCTTCCAGTCTGGTGACTGCCCATGGGCTCATTCCATTTCTTCCAAAAAGGAGAAAAAGGAAAATTATACTCCTTTAATTATCTGAAATGCTGATTAAAACATGTCCCCTGCAATGAAACTTGCAAGTTACGAACTAGCCCTTATTCAGTAGCTGTTTACTGTTCCACATTTTGGGGCAAGGGGTGAGGGGGGAAGGTTAATAAACCTTATACCCTTTCAATTTTTTTTAAAAGCACATCAACAAAATACTGGTGGGTTCATGAAAAGATAATAATAAAGTCATAAAGAATGCTGCTGCAAATTTAGTGTCTTCCTACTATAACTACAAATTTATATTCACCAAAAAGGTTTTTTGAATTTTGTACTATGTATGATCAGCATTTAGAATTATAAAACATTTTTGTGGCATTAATGTATTAATTTTTAAAAATTACTCTGATACTTAGGAATGTTTAATGAAGGAGTGAAATATCTGTACACTGAAAACTACAAAAAATAAATAAATAAATAAAAATTAAAGCAGAGACAAATTAATGGATGGATATCCATGTTCACAAATTGGAAGAATTAATATTGTTTAAATGCCAGTGTTACCCAAAGTAATCTACAGATTCATTGCTAACCCCTATCAAAATCCCAATGACATTTTTTAGAGAAACAGAAAAAAAATCCTAAGATTCATATGGAATTACAAAAAACCTAAATAGCCAAAGGAATTTTAAGTAAGAAAACAAAGCTGAAGGCATCATACGTTGTGATTTCAAACTATATTACAAAGTTATAATAATCAAAACAGTATGGTACTGGCATAGGAACAGAACAGAGAGCCCAGAAACAAACCCACACATATAAGGTCAACAGATGATCAGCTGACCTTTGACAAATGTCCAAGGATAGTCTCTTTAATATATGATGTGAGGAAAACTGGTTATTTACTTACAAATGAATGAAACTGGACTCTTACAACACACACACAAATCAACTTAAAATGGATTAAAGACTTATAAGACTTGAAACCATAAAACTCCTAGAAGAAAACCGCTGGGGGAAGAAGGGAAGAAGCTTCTTACCGTTGGCCTTGGTAATAATTTCTGATATGTCACCAAGAGTACAGGCAACAAAAGCAAAAATAGACAAAGGGGATTGCATCAAACTAAAATCCAAAGCAAAGGAAATAATGGGGATTGCATCAAACTAAAATCCAAAGCAAAGGAAATAATGAACAAAATGAAAAGACAACCTATGGGATGGGAGCAAATATTTGCAAACTATATATCTGATAAGGGGTTAGTATGCAAAATATATAAGGAATTCATACAACTCAATAACAATAAACAAACATACAAACAGATTTACCCATGGGCAAAGGACCTAAACAGACATTTCTCCAAAGAAGACGTACAAATAACCAACAGATGCATGAAAAGGTGCTCAGCATCACTAATTTTCTGGGAAATGCAAATCAAAGGCACAGTGAGCTATCACCTCTCACACCTGTTAGAATGACTATTACCAGAAAGTCAAGGGATAATGAGTGTTGGCAAAGATGTGGAGAAAAGGTAACCCTGTACGATATGGATGAGAATGTAAATTGGTGCAGTCACTATGGAAAACAGGATGAAGGCTCCTCAATAAATTGAAAATAGAACTACCATATGATCCAGTAATTCTTCTTCTGGTTATATATCTAAAGGAATTAGAATCAAAATCTTGGTGAGATTAGCCAAGACATGAAAGCAATCTGAATGTCCATGAGTGGATAAAGAAAATGTGGTACATGGAACATTACTTAGCCTTTCAAAAAGGAAATTTTGCCATTTCTGACAACATGGATAAACGTAAAGGGCATTCTGTTAGTGAAATAAACCAGACACAGAAAGACAAATACTATATGATACCACTTACATGAGGCATCAAAAAATAGTCAAACTCATAGAAGCAGAGAGTTGAATGGTGGTTGCAAGGAGCTGGGAGGAGGGGGAAACAGTCAAAGAGCACAAAGTTTCAGTTCTACAAGAAAAAAATTACTCTGGAACTTCGGGTTTTTAAAACATACAATATGGTACATGTAAGATTTGATTAACCTGAAATTGTAATTCATTTTTAAGTAAGTTTTTATGAGAGAGAATAGAAAAGTAAAAATAAGAACAGAAGTCAAAATACAATACTATTTCAAATAACCTCAGTGTATGCCTTGGGTCAATTTGATCACCTTTACCTTCTTATTTTATATTACTGTAAATGTGACTTGACCTTGAGCTCACACAAGATTATCAATTCTCAAAGATATCTCAAAGATAGACCTGTGTCTCTAATTACAGCCCTCAGAAAGTGAATAAGCATGAATGTTTTCAATTAACAGAGAAAATAATCTTAGGGTTGAACGAAGTAGTATTTAGAGCTGTCAATCATCACTCTCACCAGCCTATCATCTTCTCCCTGATGAAGTGAGCCACCATCTCTGGCAAATGTGAGCTCCTGGTCCTAAATCCCACCTCACAAAGACCTGGGATTGTTCCACAGCTAATTGCTCCCAGAACCTGGACCTGTAAAATCCTGTGTCTCTGCCTGGCTGCTCAGTATGTGCCTTTGTTCCTCCGCTGGCGGCGCACATCTAAGTCACATTTCAAACTTCTTTTGTTTTTTAATGTTTTACCAGTGAACCAGTGGTATTTCTTAAAACCCCTACACACACCCTTGCCCCTATCTTAGATCCTTTTGACCATGTTGATTTGCCTGTGATTCTTTCTGTCTTCTCAGCAAGTCTCCAGGAAATATCTAGCCTAAGCATTACCCCCTCACTCCGTCTGTCTGTGCGTGCTGTTGGTTGTGCGTCTTGCAGAAGGATATACTAGACACGGTATATATTATTAATTCAAGACTTGGGGAGCTCCTTAAACATTTTCTTTTCTTTTAATCTACCAATTTCCAAATTATTTTTTTTAATTTTGAATAAGGAAGTTTTTTGGTTTTTTTGTTTGTTTTTCGGTGAGTGGGGTTCAAATTTGGGCTCCACTTTTAGGGAAAAAAGAAGATAAAGCAAAGGTTGCTTAAATGAGATGTTCCCTTCCTTTCACCCCTGATTTCCCTGCAAATAAATTACGGGATGTTTGTGGGAGATGTTCTCCTGACTACAGTATCTTTTTTCAGGAAAGAAATGCTTAATGTATTTTTTAATGTTATGACTTTAAAAAGACAAAATACTTCCTGCATCTCCACTTATTGAAGCAGTTAGGTTTTCTTCGAACATTATTATAAAGTGTCCCCGTCTGCCTATTGCAGGCCCACAACAGTTCTTACTGTTCAATGTCTATAATGTTGGTGGTATTAAATAGCTTTGTGTTCTTTCTGCGCAAGTGCAAAGTCCAGAAGAACACACTTGGAAGGATCTTAGATTTAGAAAATTGAAAAAGGGCCATGAGCTGGAGAAGGTCCCCATCTACAGGGGTCTTGGAGGGATGAAGCTCCCTGGGCGTAGTGCTAAGCAAAGGCCAGCTGGGGCACCTGACAGGTATACCAGAGGGCAGTCACTCAGGGTGAGGCCTAGGAGTTTTAAGGCTGGAGGTGAAAGGGCACAATGTCATCAGAGCCGAAAGGATTCAAAGGGGGCAAGTGTGCCCATGGCAAACGGGGACAAGCTCAGAGGGCATGCTGTAGGCCAAAAAGGGGGCAGAGGGCTGGTGGAGGCCGTAGGAAGGAGTGTTTGGGATAGAATCTGTAGGATCTGGAGACTGGATATTTGAAGGGCAGCTAGACAGTCAAGTGTCAACAATGCAACAAACATTCTGGACTGACTGTCCTTTGTTCTGGTCACACCCACGTGTGGTATTTCCTCAGCTCCTAACTCATAAAGCTTGTATTACAATTCAATGTATTGGTACTTTTTTTTACCAGATGTCTTATCTTCGTAAGTTTTCATAGCAAGATTGTAATCTTCTGAAGAACCTAGGTGATATCTTTTATTGCTCTAAATAGTCTCCCTATTCTGGACTTTAACCAAAAGAAGGAAGGTGACAGTCCTGAAGCCTGCATAGGATGCACCACTGAAATGATCTGGCCACCCAAGGGATGTTGAAAGGTGGGTGTAATGACACCACCAGTCAACACTTCCTAGTAAGAAGGCCAACATACAAGTATCATCTCAAAGTCCAGGCGTCTATGAGGACCATCCCATGTGTTGCTGGTGCTCTGCTGATGCACATGGGGGAGAATGTCCACATTATCATCAGACAGAGTCGAATAGAGATTTAGTAATAGGAGCAAATCCCATAGGCACGAGATTACGCCCAATACCTTTGCAGCCCCACCTTGACTCAGGGTCAAGTTTGCCTTGGCAAAACAGTGTTGTGCCCTTGATCAGAATTCCATTGACTTTCCTTTTACGAAGAAAAAAGATGACAGGCAGGTAAAAGAGTTTCAGAGGCAGAGGGGATTCCGACAGAGAATATATTCAGAAGGTAAATGTTTTTACTGGAGAAGCTATCTAGTAGGTAACCAAATTCCTCAAAGTAGCTATAAGATTTTATACTTAAATACATCAAATTTAGGTATAATATTTTTGTATTAGTATCCATTTTTTCAAATTGCCCATATTTTAAAAAACATAGTGGCAACAATAGCAGCTATCTAGAAAGAAGGAAAAAAGTGTCCTTACATGCAATTAAAATTACAAGATAATTGGGAGCCCTCAAGTGGTTCCTCCCACAATAAATCATCTTGAACTTTCAACCTACGTTTTCTGAGACCTTAGGAGAACTTGCAGGAAGTATCTTGGGAAATTGGTTCCTGAATTGAATAAAGAAGTCCACAACTGACCTTAATATTAAATAGATAATCACTAAGAACACTTTAAATAACCATGTTAACCAAATGTTCATCTATAGTATTATTGCAAAGGGAACAAGTCATTTTAGTGATATAGAATCACTACGTATAGTGCTATAATTAAGTGATTTCTACAAAGGGTTAACTTTTGCAATGATCAGTTATTTACAAATCCTTTTGTTTTTTTCTTTTCCCTTCTGCACCAAAAAGTTTAGGATCTAAAAGTTCAGAATTATCTAAATGAAATGGCCTTTGGGAACAAAAATGACACTTTCAGTAATATGCCTGGTTGACATTAGAGGGCAACCAGATAGCAGAATCTCTTCTGGTTACTAATGAATGCTTCAGTGATTAAGAAATGACAAGTCCCCAGATGCAGCATAGCAGGGCAGTTAGTCTGATGGTGAGGAAGACCAGCCACGGGCAACATCTAGGACCAGGAACCCTTCCTCCCCTTACCTCACAGCCACTCACCTGGGTACTGAAAGGCATATGCTCACACTGGGGCTGGTGGAAGGCTTTTTCTGAAAATGCAAATCTGATTCAGTCTCTTCACAGCTTAAATACTTCAGTGGCTCCCTATTGCCCTCAGGGTAAAGTCCAAATTCCTCAACAGGGGTTTACGAGGCTCTTCCTTCTGTAGGGGCCTCCTGTATGCCTCCATCACCCTCGCCACTCCTCACCACGTCACTCCATTGCGTTTGCAAGTCCCTGAGTTCTTCATGCACTTCCCCTCCTGTCCTTTGCCCTCTGCCTGGAACACACTCCACTCCATCCACTCCCACTCCTATCCCCACCGCCTTTTTAAAAGTTATGAGATATACAGAGATTGCATGAAACACATAAGGAGAATTTAAAGAAAAATTATTTAACAAGCATCCCAGCATCCCACATCCCAGAATCCTCTTCTATGCCTCTCCAGAAACACAACCCCACTGCTCCCCTACTTTCCTTGCTTTTCATTATGGTCTTAGCATCTATATACGCATGCCCTAAGCTGTAGCTTATTTCTGCCCGTTTTTGAATTGTATGAGTGTCTTGATTTTCCCCCTCAACATTGTGTTTATGAGATTCAGCCAAGTCATTGAGTGTAGCTGTAAATGTATTTATTTTTGTCATTGATACTATCCCACTGTACCACAATTCATCTATTCTGCAGATGGACATGGGTTATTGCCTCTGTGGGTGGCTATTACAAGTAATACTGCTGGGAACATGTGCATATCAGTCCATATATGTACGTGTGCAAAGAGTCCCTCTAAGAGCTGTCCCTACAAGTGGAATGCAAAACTTCAACTTTTCTACATAATGCCAAATGGTTTTCCACAGTGGTAGTACCAGTTTGCACCTCCATCAGCAGCATGTGTGAATTTGCTAATTCCCCTTCTCTGCTCAGCTCTCAGTCTTACCGCTGTGCTGCAGAAAGCCTGCCGGAACCCTGAAAGTCTGGATTAGGTGCATCTCATTTGTATTCCTTTGGTATCACACTAATCATACCTTGTTGCAGGCACATGACAGATGTGAAATGACACTGCTCAGATCCACAGCTGCTGTCCCTCTGGATCCACTGCTCCATTAGTGCTGTGGCCACATGTCCCTCAGGCTGCTCCTAGTCAAGGACTGAGCACAGTGGAGGTACAAATCCAGGCTCACTTCTATGACACACAGGATCCTCTGATGGGAGACTTGGGCTCAAGGACTTCCCAGTGACCTAGAAAATTATTTCTTGGAATTGCACTGCAATGTAAAACTCTCCCTACCCACCCCTCCCGCACAAATGTCAGATCCGTAATACAGTCTGAAATCTCTCCCCATCTTCTCTGGTTCCCTCCCTTTGTCCTTCATAGGCATTTCTTCCAAGAAATCTCTTGCATGCCTAATCCTATCTTGGTAACTGCTTCTTCGAGAACATGAATTAACACAACGTAATTTCCTCTTTGTTTTGTGACCTTAACAATTAATACATAAATTATGAGAAAATAACTCTTTTGCCCCCAGTGCCTGACAGAGAAACTGGCACATGGTAGGTGCTGAGCAAATACAGATGAATGAACATTTGCTTAGGAGATGCCGACTTCTGTGCTTCATATGAACATGTTTCTAGCGTCATCTCAAAGGCAGAAGAAAACTGCTTAGCCCAACCTTGAAATCTCCTTGATTTCCATGGGCCTGGCCTCAGAGTATACTTCCTGCTTAAAAGGTGTGGCCAGTGTGCAATGGTGAACAAAGGAGCTGAGATTCTCTTTCTTTCCATGAGGGAAAGGCAAAGTCTCCTGTTAGATCATTGGCTAAGGAATACTCTCCCTGGCTTCACATCCCATACTTCAGAAGCCTCTGATCACGACTCCTCTTGTGAGAGTCCTAGAAAAGGGAAGGGTTTGTCATAAGTAGCTTCTTAGATGGTCTCTTATGATCCCCACCTACTGGTATTATATTTTATATGATTCCTTGTTCTCGAGTATGAACTGGATTTAAAGACCAGCTTCTAAGGTATTGAATACAGCAGAAATAGCAGAAATGATAGATGATAACTTAAGAGATTAGGTTAAAAAAGACTTGGGCTTCCATAATAGTCTCAGAGATGGAGCTGAGAAGACACAGGGTTTAAAGTCAGAAGACCTTGTATAATCTTTATCTGTGTGATGTTGGCCAAGTCATTGAATCTCTTTTCATCTTAAGTTCTTTATCTGTTAAAAGGGAATGGTAATATTTAACTAACACCTATGATTGTTATATGCAGGAAATTATATGAGACAACTTTTACTGAGTGTTGCTCTACACACTTTTTTTTTTGTATCAACACAATGCTGGCAGCAATCCAATGAGTCATCATCCCCATTTTATAGATGAGTAAACTGAGGCACATAAATATCAAAAAACTTGTCCAAAGTAATACATCTAACAAGTGATAGAGCCAGGATTTGCACACAAGCAATCTGGCTCCAGAGCCCACATCATGAACACAATTCTATTTCTATGGGTAAAAGCGCTTTCTCCAAAATATTATAGGACTATAAATCATGCAGGGATATATTGGTGTAAAGACAGACACAACAATCATTAGAGCAGAATAGACAGTCTATAAATAGACCAACACACATGTTGTCAACTGATTTGCAACAACGTTGCAAAGGCAATCCAGTGGAGAAAGGATAGTCTTCTCAACAAATGAATTTGGAACAACTTAATGTCTCTATGAGAAAAAATGAACCTTGATCAATATCTCACATCATGTGCAAAAATTAACTCAAAATCTATCATAAACCTATTTAGGTAAGACATAAAGCTACAAAACTTTAAGAAGAAGAAAATCTCTGTTACCTGTAGTTAAAGATTGCTTAGTCGCAATACCAAAAGCACAATTCATAAAAGAAAATGTGGATAAATTGGACCTCATCAAAATTAAAACTTCTACTCTTGAAAAGACACAGTTAAGAAACAAGTCAGAGACTGTGAGAAAATATTTATAAATCATGTATCTGATGAATAATTTGTGTCCAGAATATACAGAGAAAACTTGAAATTCAAAACTCAACAATAAGAAGATAACTCAATGTTAAGAATGGGGAAAGAATATAAACAGACACTTCATCAAAGAAGATGGCAAATAAGCACATGAAAAGATGCTCAACATCATTAGTCATCAGGAAAATTCAACTTAAAACCACAGTGAGATACCACTAGATTAGAATGGTCAAAATGAAAAAGGCGAGAGCAAATATTGGTGAGGAGATGGAGCAACTGCAACTCTTATACACTTCTGGTGGGAATGTAAAATGGTACAATCATTTGGTAATTTCTCAAAATTATATACATAGCCTACCATATGGCCCAGTCATTCCACTGCTAGGTAATTACCAAAAATAAATTAAAGCACATGTCCATACAAAGTCTTGTACACAGATGTTCATAACAGCTTAATTTGTAATAGTCAAAAACTGGAAATGACTCAAATGAGCATCAACAGATAAATGAATTGTGATAAGCCCATGCAGTGGAATACTATTCAGCAATAAAAAGGAGTAAATGATTGGCACATTCAACAATGTGGGTGAATCTCAAAAAAATTATGCTTAGTGAAAGAAGCCAGAAACAAAACAAAAAAAAAAGAAAGAAAAAAAATACACACTGAATGATTCCACTCACATAAAATTCTAGAAAATTCAAACTCTAGTGACAGAAAAAGAATCAGTGATTGCTTGGGGTGGAAGTGATGAGAGAGGTTACAAAAGGGTGTGAGGAGATAATTTTTAAAAAATACTCTTGATAAAAATAGATGGTGAATCCTACAGAGTATGTGTGGACTCCATCCAGGCAGCATTGATGTGAGTATTTATGAAAACCTATAGGCAGAATAAATACTCAAACCTACTCCACATGGTTATTTTTGACCTATAAAACATACTAGGTGTGGCAAAGTTATGAAAGACACTACTAAGATGTTGGTGCCAAATTATGAAATTTTTACTGAGTAATAAAGTGACATAGCTTTCTTGCCTTAGAAGAACTGGCCAGTAAAGTTACTTTCAGATCTTACAACCTAAAAAAGTGGGGGTGAAGAAACTTTGGGAGGTGTGATACATACATTTATTTTCTTAGAGTAATGATTCACAGATATATATATATGTCAATGTTTATCAAATATGTGCCATTATTGTGTATCAATTATGACTCAAAAAACTATAAAAATATAAATCATTCACTTTATTATGCTCTGAGGGAAGTTATTTTAAATCATTGCCCAATATATCTCTAACCCTCCTCTTCCCCTGTTTCCCCTTCCCCTCATTCCTGGATGAGGTCTCAATACCACACCCACCTCTGGTATTTGTATCAATTTAAAAAAAAAAAAAGTTCATGTGGAAAGAATTTTGTTAAGTTCTACAGGAGATGCAAAGTTGGATAAGAAATAGTTCATATTTTCAAGATGTTATAATCCAAATAGAGATAGAAGATATAAGTAAATTTAAATTGCCCAAGAAGGTATGACTATCAATTCTAAAAAAAAAAAAAATGGAAAATATATGAAAAGAGGGTGATTAACTGCTTAAAGAAGAGTACAGACAAACATTTCCAAAGAGAGTTACTTTAGGCTGGGATGGTTCAGGAATGTTTCATGTAGGATGTGGGATTTGAGCTGGAATGTGAAAAATGGATAACATTTAGATAGATAGGAAGAGTAAAGAGAATAAACACAAGATGTTTGGATGGGGTCAGAGGATGGTGACATTGAGTGAATACGTTGGATACGAAGAAAGGTTTCTGCAGAAGAATCACAAGACTTAACTCTACAAAATTGGGACCAGAGTTGGAAGGTGCTGAGTGACAGGCAGAGTGTCTAAACTCCCAGCCTTTATTTCATCTTAACATGAAGAATTTGTGAGGTAGTGAACCTTTCATTGTTGGACTCATTCAGCAGAGAGTGTATGAGCATATATATAGAAAGGAGATAACTTCCTTGTATGGACAAGTCCCTCCCAGTCCTGAGACTCTGGTCACAGACTCACGGGATCTGAAAGAATCATTAAAGACCACACTGGATATTTTTCTGATAGTATCTTGGTTCCTCTTGGAGTTGACGCCTGTCTCCCAAGCCAGAGTCAACAGGGTCACATTTTCCCTGACTACACGCCACGTTCAGCCAGAGAATGGAAGATGATCTAGGTGCAACCATCAGACCCTCTTCTGTGATTTTTGTACCCTGAGTGGATGACTCAGTGACAGGAGGACCAGTGAGAAGTCATTCACCATGCTGACCAGACTCTGCTCCATGGCTGTGGCTGTTCCTCCTGCTAACCAGCCCTGTAAAGTACTCTTGGTTCTTGGTGACCACTCTGGCCTCTGGTTAATTCTGTGCTTTCCTCAAATACCATTCAATAAGTTTCATTTTTGCTTAAGACATTAGAGTCTGTTTTTGTGGCATAAAGCCAAGAACCATGACTGACATAGAGCTCTTTGGATCTTAGTCCTTCAATTCCCTTCATAATCTATTGGCCTTACTTCAGCCCCCTGGGACCTTATGAAGCAAGTCTATCCTGTCTTCCACATGAGCTCTTCCTATGTCTGAAGACAGCTCTCCAGCCTATCCTAACCTTTTCCTTCCCTGGGCTAAATGCCCTGTGTTCCTTTGGGCACTTCTCAACTCACATGAGCTGGATTGCTTCACAAGCCTGGACACTTTTTCCAAGGGTGCTCAGTTGTTCGCACTCAGACCTTTGTGACTCAATAAATATTTTTTGAATGAATGAATTTCACCAATTTAAAGTTTTGCTTTTTGTTACAATACGTTTTGTAGAAAATAGTCATTCAGTTCTGTTCTTCCATGCAAAGACTGTGTAATAGTTAAGGTGCTGGCTCAGCTACTGAAGCAGAGGTCAGAATAACAGGGGCTTAAATAAGACCCTTTATTCTCTTACACGGAAAAGTCTAAATGTAAGTAGGGCTGGGGAACCAGGCTCTTTCTAGGTTGTTGCTCTCCACATACAATGCGTGACTTCTATCTTGTGGTCCAGCATGGCCCTTCCTGCTACCAGGACCATGTTCACATTCCAGGAGAAGGAAGGAAAAAGAGAAGAAAAAACTTGCGTCATTCCTTTTAAGGAATGTTCCAGAAGTTACACCCATCACATCCACACATTTTCTGTGGATCAAAACTTAGTCTTATGGCCTTGCCTTGCCTTCAGGAGGGGCTGGGAAACATTGCTTTTGCTGGGAGAGAATGATGAACTAACAGTTTCAACCACAGACCATGTAATGCAACTTGGGAATCTTTTGGCAAACTACTCTAAGTATAATAGATGTTACATAAGTCACAAGTGGTTAATTGGCTGTAACTTTCTCATACTCAATGTTTGGTATTGGTATTTTGCAAATGACTATCAGGCCAGACTTACTCTAAGAGTTGAGTTTTAGGTAAATTCAATTTCATGGACTTACCAGGGGACATACTTTGGACCAGTCTTGTACTTAGAACCCAAAGGTCAGACCTACAGCAGAAAGTTCTTCTAATTGAGGCAACCAAACAGCTATTTCTTTTTAAAATAAAGACCATGAGTTTGCTCCATATAAAGAGTTTAATATATTTTCAGGCATATTAGATTGCATTCTTTTGGTTACAAATAATAGAAACGGACTCTATTTTGTTCTGAAGGGAGAGATGAATTATAATTAGTGTACCAGATGTCTCCCAAGACCCAAGGCAATGTGCAGCTGACTGGGCTTCTGGAACAGACTAGAACCAGGATGCTCTCCATCTTTTGTTTCTGTTTCTCGGCTATTAGCTCAATTCTTCCCTCTCTAAAACGACCCTTTTTCTCTGCTCTCCAGTCTGCAACAGTAGATGACAGCTATTCCCAGCTCTTTGGTCTACATATGATACTTCTAGCCACCTTGATAAAGTCTGAGGCTCTCTTTCAACTGGAACTCTTCTTAGTCTCGCTTGGATTAGTGGTCACTTTGGGCCAATCAGTCAACTCTAAATAGAAGGTCAAATCCTATCATTATGATAGCCAAGATACCTCTGAACCTGGTAGATTGAGGGGTTCATGAGTGGGGAAGAATAATATGCAGCAAAGAGGAGGCTAGAAAGGCATCCCAACAGGCACCTTCTCCACCCATACGTGAGTGGAGGATTGTCATGAGCAGAATGAAATTTAGAAATATAGCTGTGAGATCTATGACACTGAGACAGATTAGAAACATGATGAAATGGAGTTGGGGGAGAAACTGAGTCTTCCTCAAGACACTCTTTGGTCATAAGTAACAGAACCCACACAAAGGCTGTTAAACATAGCACTTGAGATTTTTAATATCTGAAGAAGACTATTACATGCAGAGCATCACCTATAGTTATTTGTTGTAAATAATATTCAAGTTGTTAAAGTTGTAATTTTTTTTACATCCTTAGTACTTATTTATCTTATAACTGGAAGTTTGTATCTTTTGGCTACCTTCATCCAACTCAATTCCCCCCAGCATCCACCTCTGGTAACTGCAAATCTGATCTTTCTTCCTATGAGTTGACTTGTTTCTTTGTTTTTGAAGTATAATTGACCTACAAAACTATGTTATTTCCTATGAGACAACGTAGTGATTTGATATTTTGATATATTTCAAAATGATCACCATGATAAGTCTAGTTCTAATCTGTCACCATACAAAGATATTGTGTAATTATATACTATATTCTCTGCACTGTACATTTTATAACCATGACCCACTTATTTTGCAGCTGGAAGTTTATGCCTCTTAATCTCCTTCATCTATTTCTTTCCTCCCCTCCCCTACCCCCCAACAATCACCTGTTTGTTCTGTATAACTCTGTTTTGTTATGTCTGTTCATTTGCTTTGTTTTTTAGGTTTCACATATAAGTGAAATCATGCAGTATTTGCCCTTTTTCTGTCTAGCTTATTTCACTTAGCATAATACGCTCTAGGTCCGTCTATGTTGTCACAAAGGACAAGATTTCATTCTTTTTCATAGCTGTGTAATATTCCACTGTGTGTGTGTGTGTGTGTGTGTGTGTGTGTATGTGTGTGTGTGTGTGTTTTCCATATGTTCTTTATCCATTCATCTACTGATGAACACTTAGGTTGCTTCCATATCTTGGGTATTGTAAATAATGCTGCAATGAACATAGGGGTGCATATATATTTTCAAATTAGTGCTTTTGCTTTCTTTTGGTAAATACCCAGAGTGGAATTGCTGGATCATATGATAGTTCTATTTTTAACTTTTTGAGGGATCTCCATAGGGTATTCCATAGTGGCTGCACCAATTTACATTCCCACCAACAGTGCTTGAAGATTCCCTGTTCTCCATATGCTCACCAACACTTGTTATTTCTTGTTTTTTGATCATCAGTTGTAAGGAAATATCTCATTGTGGTTTTGATTTGCATTTCCCTGCTGATGAGTAATGTTGAGCATCTTTTCATGTTCCTGTTGATCACCTTTATGTCTTCCTTGGAAAACTGTCTATTCAGAATCTCTGCCCATTTTTCAGTTGGGTTATTTGGTTTTTTTTGATGTTGAATTTTTTTTATGTATGCGTTTTTTGTGTATTTTGGATATTAATCTCCTATTGGACACATCATTTGCAAATATCTTTTCCCATTCAATAGGCAGCCTTTCACTTTATTGATAGTTTCCTTCACCATGTAAAAGCTTCTTAATTTGATATAGTCCCATTTGTTTATTTTTGCTTTTGTTTCCCTTGCCTGAGGAGACATATCCAATAAAGTATTACTGAGACCAATGTCAAAACCATTTTCTGTATCTATTGAGATGATTGACATATTCTTCAATTTGTTAATGTGGCATATCACATTGGTTGATTTGTGGGCATTGAACCACCCTTGCATCCCTGTGATATAGTCCACTTGGTCATTGTGTATGATCCTTTTAATGTATTGCTGAATTCAGTTTGCTAATATTTTGTGGAGGATTTTTGCATCTATGTTCATCAGTAATACTGGTTTGTAATTTTCATTTTGTGATGTATTTGTCTGATTTTGGTGTCAGGGTGATGGTGGCCTCAGAGAATGAGTTCAAAAAATTCCTTTCTTTGCAATTTTTTGGAATAGTTTGAGAAGGATAGGTATTAATGCTTCTTTAAGTGGTAGAATACAGGGCTGTTAAAATGCATTTGAACTTGAGAGATCATAATTTTTAAAAGACATCATAAGATAATCATGTATTCCTATATAAATACATTAAAAACTATATATATTACAGTATATAAACCTTATGGTAACTATAAACCAAAAATCTATAATAGATAAACACACACAAAGAGAAAGGAATCTAAACATAACAATAAAAATAATCATAAATCACAAGGAAGAGTGCAAAAGAAGAAACAAGAAAGACCTACAAAAACAATACCAAAACATTTTGCAAAATGGCAATAGGTACATGCTATCAATAATTAATTTAAATATTAAATGCTCCAATCAAAGGACAGAGAGTTGCTGAGTGTATACAAAAACAAGACCCATATATTTGCTGTCTACAAGAGATCCACTTCAGATCTAGAGACATATATAGACTGAAAATGAGGGGATGAAAAAATGTATTCCATGCAAATGGAAACCAAAAGAAAGCTGAAGTAGTAATAGTTAGATAAAATAGAATTTAAAATAAATACTGTTACAAGAGACAAAGAAGGACGCTACATGATCAAAGGATCAATCCAAGAAGAAGATATAAAAATTGTGAATATATATGCACCTAACATAGGAGCACCTCAATATATAAGGCAACTGTTAACGGACATAAAAGGGGAAATTGACAGTAACACAATAATAGTGGGAGAACTTAACACCCCACTTACATCAATGGACACATCATCCTGACAGAAAATCAATAAGGAAATACAGGCCATAAATAACACACTAGACCAGATGGACATAATTGATATTTATAGAGCATTCTACCCAAATGCAGCAGAAAGAAGCACACTCTTCTCAAGTGCACATGGAACATTCTCTAGGATAGACCATGTGCTGGGCGACAAAGCAAGCCTTGGTAAACTTAAGAAAACTGAAATCATGCCAAGCATCTTTTCTGACCACAGTGCTATGAGATTAGAAATCAAATACAGGAAAAAAAGTTTCAAAAACCACAAGCCCATGAAGGCTAAATAATATGCTATTAAACAACTAATGGATCACTGAATAAATCAAAGAGGAATTCAAAAAGTACCTAGGGACAGATGAAAATGAAAACACAACAATCCAAAAACCTATGTGATGCAGAAAAAACAGTTCTAAGAGGAAAGTTTATAGCAATACAAGTGTACCACAAGAAACAATAAGTATCTCAAATAAACAACCTAACCTTATACCTAAAGCAACTAGAAAAAGAACAAACAAAATCCAAAGTTAGTACAAGGAAAGAAATCATAAAGATGAGAACAGAAATAAATGAAAGAGAGACCAAAAAAAAAATGAATAGAAAAGCTCAATGGAACTAAAAGCTGTTCTTTGAAAAGATAAACAAGATTGATAAACCTTTAGCCAGACTCAACAAGAAAAAAAAGGGCAACTATATACCAGTAAAACAGACAACCTGGAAGAGATGGACAGATTCCTAGAATTGTGCAGCTGCCCCAGATTGAACCAGGAAGGAGTAGAAAATATGGACAGAGCAGTTACCAGTAATGAAATTGAATCAGTCATTTCAAAAACTCCCAACAAAAAGGCCCAGATGACTTCACAGGTAATTTTTTTTAAAGGCTTTATTTCTTTAGAGCAGTTTTAGATTACAGCAAAATTGAGCAGAACGTACAGAGACTTCCCCATATACTCTTATGCCCCCACACATACACAGCCTCCACCATTGTCAACATCCCCAACCACAGTAGTACATTTGCTACAATTAATGAACCTACATTGACACTTTATCACTCAAAGTCTACAGTGAACATTAGAGTTCACTCCTGGTGTACATTGTATGGTTTGTGGTAAATGTATAATGACGTGTCCACTGTAATAGTATCGTAATAGAGTATTTTCGCTTCCCTAAAAACCCTTTATGCTCTGCCTGTTCATCCTTCCCTCCTCCCTAACCCCTGGCACTCATTGATCTTTTTATTGTCTCCATAATTTTACCTTTTCCATAATGTCATATAATTGAAATAGAATGTAGCCTCTTTAAATACAACAAATACAATCTATGAAAAAAAGAACAACCTGATATAAAAATGGGCTGAAGGCCTTAATAGACATCTTACCAAAGAAGATATACACATGGCAAATAAGCATATGAAAACACGCTCCACATCACAGGTTGTCAGGAAAACGCTAATTAAAACAATAGTAAGATATCACAACACGTATATTAGAATGGTCAAAATCCAGAACTCCAACAACACCAAATGCTGGTGAGGATGGGGAGCGACAGAAACTATCATTCATTACTGGTGGGAATATAAAATGATACAGCCACTTCGGAAGACAGTCTGGTGATTTCTTACAAAACTAAACATATTCTTACCATATAATCCAGCAATCATGCTCCTTGGTACTTATCCAGAGAGGTGAAAACGTACATCCACACAAAAAACTTCACATGGATGTTTATAGCAGCTTTGTTCATAATTGCCAAAACTTGGGGAAACCAAGATGTCCTTCAACAGGTGAATGAATAAAGGAACTGTAAAATGTGAAACAAAATGGAGTCGCTTATGTCAAGGGAGCCAAGAAGCCATTAAGGAGGTCAAACTTACACACATCCTCCAGAGGTGGAACCATGAACTTTTGAACTGGGCCAAACCATAAATACTCCAAGGATTCTGAAAGAACACCTGCAATTTGTCACAGTAATTAACTTTTTCTTCCCTCTAGTGATAGGCTTAGCAATCAATCATGTTTAGCTAAGACTAGCTTCTGCCTCCAACTCCAATTAAAATTCTTTGTAATGCAAACCTCTCATCATTGCCTTTAAAAGTCCCTGACTTTTGCTCCCTAGCAGGAAACTGTTTGGGTTGCTACCTAAATCACTGTGCCCCAAACTGCAATCTTTGATCCCAAATGAACTATTTTTGCTTGGTTATTGCCTTCTAAGTTATAGTAGGTTGGCAAAACTATGGTACATCCAAACAGAGATATATTATTCAGTAATAAAAAGAAACAAGCTATCAAGCCATAGCAAGACATGGAGGAAATGTAAGTACATATTACTAAGTAAAAGAAGTCAATCTGAAAAGTTGTCTCATTTTAAAACCTAGGGTTTTTTAACCCCTTATGTTTAACTTGCAGTCTTATTCTTATGTGTGGTGATTTTTACATAAAAATGATATTAATTGCCTTCATTTTCCCCTGATTAATGTTTAACATAGTAAATCCTCCTAAATAATTAGCCCTATTTATAAACGTATTATTTAATTTCCTGAAACATTTTAAGTGCATTTAAAATTTAAAAATAATCTGTTTCTCTAAAACACTTCAAACAACTGACATGGCAAACTTATAAAACAGACAAGTAACATCTTCCTAAACCTTTAAGCAATTATTGAAATTTAATAAATCTAATGAGTGAAGTTTCTTAAAATTCATGGTGGATGACTGCAAAGTACTTTTTGATGTTAATTCTTCCCTTTTTCCTGTTAGCTAAAACTACTGAGTTTTAGCTGGACACATGTCCATCCAATAGTAGGCTACCTTTTTGCCGTTAGCTGTGGTCATGTGACTAAGATTGGGCCAGTGAGATATGAGCAGATATGATGTATGCTACAACCAGATCATCTCCTTTAAGACACTTGCCCTGGACACATTTCTTTCCCACATTTCCTGGATGTTATGATGTGCCAACATCAACCACATTGATGAAGATG
The DNA here is from genome assembly GCF_048564905.1 of Vicugna pacos. Lineage (NCBI taxonomy): Eukaryota > Metazoa > Chordata > Mammalia > Artiodactyla > Camelidae > Vicugna > Vicugna pacos. Next base: position 114,898,642 of record NC_132987.1, on the reverse strand, counting down.
ATAAGTTAGGCCAAGGCAGAGTCAAAGTAGAGAAAGGCTCAATTCCCTAGAAGACCTCACATAGCAAAGCTGCTTGGCCCACAGCTCTGGACCACTCACCACTTGACTGCTACATGAACATGAAACAAACCTCTGTCATCTTTGAGGCATTGTACTTTGGGGTTAGGTTGTACCCCCCTAATACAATTTTCAAAGACTACATGCAAGTTTAATTAACTATATCCTCTTAATGTTTCAAATTAAAATCACAAGTCTAATATGCCAGGCTCTCTAATATGTTAGATTTTCTTCAATGTTTCAAGATTCTTTAAATAACACACGGATTATAATGATGATTAAAAACTTGTTTCTAACCTCACCACAGAAGGAATGCTATAAAGTTGACCCTTGAGCAATGCAGGGATTAGAGGCGCTGATCCCTCTTGCAGCTGAAAAATCATGCATAATTTTGACTCCCCCAAAAGTTAACTACTAATAGGCTACTGTTGCCTGGAAGCCTTACCAATAACATAAACAGTTGACATACATATTTTGCATGTTATATGTATTTTATACTTTATTATTACAATAAAGTAAGCTAGAAAAAAGAAAATTTTATTGAGGAAATCATAGACAAAATACATTTACAGTACTATATCACATTTATTGATATCTTAAGTTTATGTTGTGTGTTTACAAAATTAACTGTCAGTTCCTACCTCAATATTGTCTTCAGTGATACAGAACACTGTAGATGTTACATGTATTACTAACCCTAGACATTAAAAATGAAAAGATAATGTAAAGCAAAAATTCGTATTTATTTTCAAGTATAATATTCATGTACTGATAACAAAGAAGCAGCAATATATTGCCCTATTATACCCTAGTGTAATCAGTTTGATTGTTTCATGATGACCCAGCCTATACACTAATGGATGAATCATTATAAAGTATTTATGGCAAACAGTATTCTAGTCATATTCATAATACAGTATTGAAAGAATTGTTACATTTTTTAAAAAGCCACTTACCTGTGATGATAGGCTGATACACAGTTTCTCCAATTACAAAGGAGAGAGGTGTACTGTAAAGTAATGCAATTCTTTGAAAGCAAAGTTGTAAAACAGTAAGAAAATGAATGCACTATTAACTTTATATTCACTGTGGCTCATTATGTCTATGTAAGGAGAGGCTATCTACCTGAGTACAAGTCTTACACGTGATGTTCTACATGATAAACACTTAAGCGATGATGATGACACAAAAATGTCTCACACTGTTCTTGCTGTACAATTATTCACACAGAGACTCTCACGTATACACCAAAGATAAGTTTATTAACTGTATGGCAGGATGATTATTTCCTATTTATTAAGTGGAAGTGGATCATCATAAAGGTCTTCATCGTCATCATCTTCAGGTCGAATAGGCTCAGAGGGAGGAGGAGATAGAGGGGGTGGGTCTTGCTGTCTCAAGGGTGACAGAGGTGGGGGAGGTGGAAGGGGAGGCAGGAGAGGCAGGTTCACTCACTGCAACTTTATGGAAATACACCATAATGTCTGACTTCTTTGCTTTCTCATTTCTCTGAAAGTGTTTCCACACGTTACCAATCCTTCTTCCACTATTTGCTTTAGTCCCAGTGCCCATATCATAGAAGAGTCCATGTCATAAAAGAAGCCAAAAGCAGTCTTGAATAATTGGAACCCTTCTGCCAGACTGTCTGATTCAGTTTATTTTCTGGCACTGTTTTTTCTATGTCTTCTTCCTCATCGTCTGGTACTGATTCAGAAGCACACACCTCCACCAAGTCATCTCCTGTTAAATCCTCTGGTATGGTGTCTATTAGCTCTTGAATTTCTTCAAGATCCATATCTTGAAACCCTTCACCCCTCACCTTTTTTGCCATATCCACAATCTCTTTAATGATTTCCTTGATTGGTTCTGTCGTAAATCCTGTGAAGTCATGCACACCATCTGGACACAGTTTTCTCCAGCAGAAATGTATTGTTTCAGGCTTGAAGGCTTCCATAGATTTTCCTATAAAAAACAATGGCATCTTCAGTGATGTAATCCCTCAAGACTTTCATGATGTTCTCTCTACTGGCATTCTTTTCCATAGCATTGACAATTCTTTCCGCAGAGTACCGTCTATGATGAGCTTTAAAGATTCTTATGATCTAGGGGCTGGATTAGAGACGTCGTTTTGAGGGACAATTAGACCCCTTCACTGTCTTTGGTGTCGAATTCATGGGGTTTTAGTGGCCAGAGGCATCGTCTAATATCAAAAGAACTATAAAAGGCAGGCCCTTACTGGCAATGTATTTCCTGACTTCAGGGATAATGCATCGATGGAACCAATCCAGAAAAAGCATTCTTGTTGTCCAGACCTTCTTGTTTTACAATCAGCGGTCCTGATCACAAACCCAGCTGCATTTGCACAAAACAGTAGAGTTAGCCTACCCCTTCCTGCCTTAAATCTTAGTGCTCATTTCTCTTCCTTACTAATAGATCTTCTTTGTGGCATTTTTTTCCCCAGAATAGTGCATTTTATCTGCATTTAAAACCTATTCAGGTAGATACTCTTTCTCCTCAATGATTTTCTTAATGGTACCTGGGAACCCCTCTGCCTGTTGGTCAGCAGAAGCTGCTTTTCCTGCCATCCCAACGTTTTCTGAGCCAAATCTCTTTCTAAAATTATCAAACCATCCTTTGCTGGCATTAAATTCTCCAGTTTTAGATCTTTCACCTACTTTTTGTTTTAAATTGTTATATAGGGACTATGTGTTTTCTCAAGTCATATCAAAGTCTATGGGTATGCCTTTCCTATAGCAATCCACATAAAAGCTGCATTTTCAAAAAGATATTCTACAGATTCTCAAGATTTTCACACCTACTGGCATAGCTCCAGCAACAGCTCCGTGAATTCCCTTATCTTTTCTTATAAGGGTCTTTACACTGGATTCATTTATCTTTAAATGGCTGGCAGCCACAGCTGAAGACCTCAAGCTATGGCACATGTGAAGCAATTCAACTCTTCCTTGTAAAGTCATGACTTTTCTCTGCTTCTTGGGAGAACTTCAAGCATCACTAGTGACACTTCGTATGGGTCCGAGGGCATTCTTTGAGGTTTACAGTCTTGCACTTTAAACACAATGAAAAGTAAGCCAGAACCAAGAGAGGTCACTTTTTACTTTGAAATGCAATTTACTGGAGAGACGAACTGCTCACGCAGAGACGACAAGTGTCATGCAGCATTTTAAGCAGATATTCATAACACTTGAGCTCACTGCAATACAACAGGAGGTGGCTACGAAACTGTCACAACAGTACAGTATGTACTACTGTTAATTTTATGCAGCTATGATTTAATGTTGTGTCTTTACATTTGTTTACATTTCTCTCAACAGCAAATGGCACCCTATATGATCTGTTTGTGTACGTAAGTTTTGATCAGTTTTATCTGTTTATAATCAAGTTGTGTTTATTTTATGGTAATAAATAATAAAATGGACTAGCATCTACAGATATTTTGTGCATTCATGACTTACCTAACTTGTCCCTAATTTTTTTGATATTTCTAGGCCACACAGTTTGTGAGTTTTTTCAAATTGTTTCAAATCTCAAAACTTTTTCCCAATATATCCATTGAAAAAAAAATCTGTGTATAAGTGGACCTGGACAGTTCGAACCTGTGTTGTTGTTCAAGGGTCAAGTGTATTTCATGGGATCTAAGATGCCTTCAATTATAAGATGCAACATTATTTTAATATCACTAAGGAAGAAAAAATACCATTTGTTGTATGATACCACTGATGGTAGAATGCACTCCAATATCCAAGACTTTAAAATTGATGAAGTATAGCAGTACTCTGGTCTTGATTAGCTCATCGTCTGTACTGATCTCTACATTTTCCTGGGGTTACAAAGTCATTTACCCAACAACCAAGAAGAGGTTATTTGCTGTCTTAGACCAATTTAGTCTAGTCGTGAAAGATTTGGGACCTTAAAAGTAGTTACAGATCCAAGTTCTTGGTAGAGATGTGAGGACTGGATGTGGATGTGGATGCTTGGTACTTCTAGAATGATCCTGCCTGAGCATCTGTGAATACCAGGGTTGGGATGTTAGAGTTGGAGTCTGTCTGCTGTGTCAAGAGGAAACTCTGTGCCCACACCTTTCATCTGGAATTTAGTTTCTTATCACTGTATCATGTGTTTTGGGGTGGCTTTTGAATTTCTCCACTAGCCTATTTTAAAATTGAAGCCACTTTCCTTTGGAGAAAAGGGAACCCTCCTACACTGCCGGTGGGAATGCAGTTTGGTGCAGCCACTGTGGAAAACAGTATGGAGATTCCTCAAAAGACTAGGAGTAGACTTACCATATGACCCAAGAATCCCACTCCTGGGGATAAATCCAGAAGGAACACTACTTCAAAATGACACCTGCACCCCAATGTTCATAGCAGCACTATTTACAATAGCCAAGACATGGAAACAGCCTAAATGTCCATCAACAGATGACTGGATAAAGAAGAGGTGGTATATTTATACAATGGAATACTACTCAGCCATAAAAAACGACAACATAACGCCATTTGCAGCAACATGGATGCTCCTGGAGAATGTCATTCTAAGTGAAGTAAGCAAGAAAGAGAAAGAAAAATACCATATGAGATCGCTTATATGAGGAATCTAAAAAACAAAACAAAACAAAAAGAAAAACATAAATACAAAACAGAAACAGACTCATAGACATAGAATACAAATCTGTGGTTGCCAAGGGGGAGGAGGGTGGGAAGGGATAGACTGGGAGTTCGAGATTTGTAGATACTGACAGGCATATGCAGAATAGATAAACAAGATTGTACTGTATAGCACAGGGAAATATGTACAAGATCTTGTGGTGGCTCACAGTGAAAACAAAAAGTGACAATGAATATATGTTGTTCATGTATAACTGAAAAATTTTGCTCTACACTGGAATTTGACACAACATTGTAAAATGACTATAACTCAATTAAAAATATATTTTAAAATTAAATAAATAAATATTAGTTGAATGAACAAATGAAAACATAAAAATAAAAAAAAATTGAAGCCTCTTTCAACTTTCTACCCCCTGATTTGAGTAGACATACCCTATAAATACATGCAAGCTCACATCCAGACACACACGCAGCAGATTGCAGCTCATCTCTTTTCTGTAAGATTAAGGTTCATTGAATGCTGTCTGCAACACGCTTTTTCTATTTTTACCTATCTCATTGACCATCATTTTGTAATTATTACAATGAAAAAGCAAAACATAGGGATTCACTAAAGGATCTGAGAGTATATCCTAGGATCCAGGAACAGGACGTGAGGCTGAGTCTCCTGAAGAATTAGACATGACATTTTTGGTGTCTGGGACTACATGTATCTGTCTCTACTCTGCTGTAAAAGTGTTCCACCCCCTCTTCCCCTTCCCACCACCCTTTCTTGTCTCTCTGCTTCTCCAAGCCCACTGTGGAAGATGGCTAGCCCATAGCTTGACTGCCCTGAGGACACATGCGCTGAGTTCAAGTGACCACTGACACTGACCATCATCTTTGATCTGAAGAAGGAACCTCACTTGAGATCCACCTCGGAAGGTACATCCACCCTAAATTCAAGAGATTGCAGCCATGAAGTAAAAGAGCTTGGTTAGCAGGGAATAGCTGTCCTTGGAGCAGATCTCACCAAAGACAGCTCTTTGGGGTCAGTAGAGCTTGGTGATAAAGGGCATGGAGCCAAAACCAGACTGTCTGGATCCAAATTCTAGTACCACTGCTTAATGGCTGTGTGACCTTGACCAAGTAACTGAAGTCTCTGGGCTTCAGTTTCCCATCTGTAACATAATCATACCTGTAACATAATCACACCTAAGGCATAGGGTTGTGATGAGGATTACATGGGGAATCCTGCCTGCCATGTGGGAGGTGTTTAATAACTGCTGCATATTCTGATTGAAGAGACAGACAAGTAAATAGATGGAGGTTGCATGAATTTTCTCCCCACCTCAGGTGCTAGAATTATCGCATTAATCTGTCTATCTATCTATCTATCTATCTATCTATCTATCTATCTATCTATGTATCAAAATCAGATCTTCTGGTTTGGTTCCCACCTACCAAAACCTGACAAGGGATTCCATCTCAGTCATGATATGCCCCTGGCCTTCCCCAACTAGAACAAAGTGATGAATCCAAAAGTAGGGAACTCCATTCCTCCAGGCTAACAATGTGTAGGGTTCATTGACTGACTCACCAAAGAGTTGTGACTGTATGTGCTGGGGACTGGATACAGTGGAGACCAAAACCACACATCTTTCTGCCTCTTGAAGAAAAACTTAAAAGGAAAAGTCAGTGAGGCCTGTTGGTTGAATGGACACAGAGGGTGAGGCAGAAGAAGGTGCAACAGTGACTTCTGGACTCTTGTTCTCTGTCATTGGATGGGTACTGGTGACATTTAGGGAGACAGTGTGAGAGGCAAATCATAATTTTTGTTTAGGGCAAGAAACAAGATGTTTAGCAGCAGATAGAAACAGGCTGCCCGGGTTCCAGTCCAGCTCTGTGCTCACCAGCTGCACATCAGACAAATCCCTTAACTTCAGGCAATTTTCTTCTCTGAAAAATGAGGAGAGTACTAGGTCACAGGGCTGTCATAAAGATGAACTATGTTTATACACAGAAAGCGTCTAAAACAGTGCCTGGCTCCGTTAAGTGTCAGCCTCCAGCACATAATGGGTTTGGGGTGCCTTCGTGACATCAGCAGAAGGCAGGCTCCCAGAGCAGGGTTTGCTCTAATTGCTGTTGGATCCTGGCCCCTGATACTACACCTGACACACAGAGGGTACTGAACAAACACTTGTTGGCTGGACAAGGTAGGACTTCACCTAGAGCGTGGGCTGTCCCTGTATGGGTGGTACCTGAGCCTTTAGCTCAGTGGCTCCCCTCAGGATGCAGAATAGAGGAAAAAGAAGAGCCTCAAACTTGGGGCTATGGGTTCCATTTGGACACAGGTCTCTGCAATTGGACCCCCTACATGGCCTCCCTCTAGGGAGTCCCTGCAGCATCATTCCCCTCTGGGGGCCTGAAACAAAAATATTCTAGAAGGAATTCAAAGACAGCTCAAACCTCAGGATAAATGCTGGCCTTTCCATCCTAACATCAGGTGGAAAAGGGTGGCACTCTCCTTTCCTGCATTCACAGCTGTGCAAAACCACATTGCCCTGTTTCCCCCAAAGGGGTACAGCACATTAGAACTGAAACAAGGGGAAACTGAGACCCAAACAGCAAGGATCCTAAGTTCTCAGTACCCAAGAAACTGTAACAAAACTTCCCTAGAACAAGGGTCAGAGGTTAGAGGATCTAGGAAGAGGAACTGGGAATGACTGGAAATGCCTGATTATGTGAAAATCAGTGCTAAGGAATATGAGTAATGAGTCTAGATGTATAATTGCCCACATGCAGATGCCACGCCCGGACCTCCCTCCAGCTGCCCCGCCCTGAACAGTTGATTGCTCCAGTTCTAGACAGCAGAGGCTGGGTTGGGGAGAATTACGGAAGAAGTACAGGTGAAGGCCAGGATCCCAGGGACACAGTATTTAAAAAAGCCCTAATCTCCTGGGACATGGCATTGAAAGTTACGGAAACACAGAAGCTGCTCCATCCCAATGGCTCCTGGAAGCCACTCCACCCTGCACCTCACCCAGGGTATCATATAAAAAGGGAGTTCCGACACCCACTCCCTGCCTGTTCCAGGCTGCCTGCCTTGGCCCATTCCTCCTACCTCATTCCAGTCTTGATTTTATCCTTTCAGCTTTCAGTCTTATTGGTCATTCTTTCATGCTTCAGTTTTGTTCAATGGCAAGGTCCTTTTGCCTCTGACATTGGTTCCTTCAAACCATGATTCTTGGTCCACCACCATTTTTGAACCAGTTGTGGGTCACCTCTCTGCTTCATCCTTTCACGTGCCTCCAGGACCCCGGTAGCCTCTGCTCTGGAGGGTTCCCTCCCTAAGCTCTCTCCTCACAGTTATGTTCCATGCACTACCTAGACCCTGCTGGCATCCACTTCTTATTCCAGCCTAGATCTCTGTCTTGGGCTCCAGGCCCACGTTTTGGCTACTAGACATCTCTGCCAGGATGTTCCAAATGCAACCAAGATTCAGGAGTCCAGCTGAATCCAGTAGATCCCTTTGGGTTCTGTGTCCTGTGAGTGGCACCACCAAACACCCAGGTCTGATGCCAGAAATTTGCAACCCTCCTAGCCTTGACCTTATCTCTTATTTCTCATCCAATCAGTCAACAAGTAACTCTCAAATCCATCTCATCCTTCTGAACCACCTCACTCCAGGGTCCTTAAATTCACTCCTGATGACCTCTCAGTGACTTGAGTCTTCTTTCTTCTACTCTCAGAATAGTCCAACTCAAATAACAATCTGATCACTTCCCCTCCCTATTTAAAACTCTAACTGGCTCCTGGAGCAAGGGATGCTCTGGGGTAACATTCCAAATTCATTCACTCATTCAGCAATTATTTACTGAGATCCTACCATCTGACAGGCACTGTGCTGGTAAGGGGTATACACTGGGAAATAGAGCAGACACGGTGATATAAAATTCAAAGAAATTCAAGGTCATCTGTGAATGATTCTTCCAAACATATCCAGTTTAATCTCTCAATACATCCCTGCCTTGTACCATAGTCCCGCCTCAAAGCACCCTACTTCCTTGCCTTTGATAAGTCTCTTCCAGCCTTCTATAGGCTTCCTCATTTTTGGGGATAATTATTATGTTCTTCCTAACTCAGCTGCATTCTCAGCTCCTCTTGAAAGCTTTCCCTAACATCCCACCCTAAGCCCCTTTGTATTTACCTGCCCTACTCTATGCCACCAACACCTGTGTTTACCTCTATAATTGTACTTATTACACAGTGTGGTGACATCATTCACTTGCCTGTATTCTGTTTCCCATCCAACCCTACACACACACACACACACACACACACACACACATATACACACACGCTTATAAGCTTCTTAATTTAAGGGTAATTTATAATCACCCATATTCAGCCATGCATGGTACATGGTCAGCATTTGGTAAGTGAACTATATAAAGATAACATACATCATTCTTGTTGTTGTGTTACCATCATATTTAATGTACTTAAACAACATGAGTTTGAACTGTGTCAGTCCATTTATACACGAATATTTTTCAACAAATATATTAAATTTTTTGAGGTTTGCAACAGTTTGAAAAAACATGAAGATGAACTGTGTAGCCAGACTAGAAATACCTTAAAAAAATTAAGAAAAAGTTAGGTATGTCATGAATGCATACAATATATGTAGATATACATACAACATGCAAAATATGTGTTAATTGACTATTTATGCATTTGGTAAAGTTTCTGGTCAACAAGAGGCTATCAGCAGTTAAGTTTTGGAGGAGTCAAAAGTTATACACAGATTTTCAACGGCGCAGGAGATCAGTGCCCTTAATCCCAGCATGGCTCAAGGGTCAACTTGATTTGTTTACATAATTCATTATAAATGCAAGTAACCATCTTGGTCACTTTGGATGTCACATTTAATAAACTCTTGAGAGACTAGCATTAGGTTCATCTATTGAGGGCCTAATGAACAAAGTTTTCTTGAGTGCCTACTATGTGCAAGGCATCATTCTAGCACTGCACAAAGTCAGACACTAAAGTCCCTCTCCGGGTGGAGCTTGTGTTCTCGTGGGGAAAGGCAGGCTGTAAACACAGAGGCAAACGGAAACCTCAGGGAGTGACAGGTGCTATGATGAAAACCCAAGAGTAATGGGACAGAGCGTTCAGGTGGAAGCCGCGGAAGGACACTGCGAAATAGCTAGAGTGATTTAGCAACCTCTCTTTATCTTAACTGCCTCATTTTAAGAGCAGTTCCAGTATCAGGAAGCTTGAAGGATTGCATAAGAAAATATGGAAGCAGCATTGACATTTCATAAAAAGTGTCCTTCTTGCAGGGTTGTAAGCCAGGGAGAGCCGTGACCTAATTTATTCTCTGAAAGCAGGAGCCAAACGCTGGTGGCGAATGGATCGCAGGGCCAGGAGGGGAAGCGGGGAGACCACATAGGAGCCTGTCCTGATGGCAGGATGGAGCTTCTGACTTCAGTGTCTGGAAGCAGGTCCCGTCGAGTGTCCCTGTGATTTACGGACACTCCCCGCTGTAAAGGCAGGTGTAAGAGACGTCTTGCTGGGTGTGAAGGACGCGTCTGTGCCTGATGGAATGTGTAAGAACAAGCCCGTGTTTCCCCCAGCTCACAGGAATCACACACTCGTCCTGCGTCAATTCTGTGTGGATCACACCTGGGCAGGCGCTCCCATCTGGTTCTCCGGGATGATTGCGTCTTTCTGCTGTTCCTTGACTGTCTCCTTGGGGTTTTATTTCCATCACTGTGTCTCTATAAATCCTTGACATTTCAACGTTCTTCCTACAGTTTCCCAGAGTTTCTAGAAGCTCCTCAGCCATTGTTACACTTTGAAAGATTTGACGAACTGAGTAAGAACACGTGCAATTCTTAGATGAGGGAACTGAACACTCAGAAGTACACAGGTTTCTTATAAGCATGACCTACATGTCACCCGCTAAGGGTGACGTTTCTGAATGTCATCAGGGTGAGGTTGTCATACTATCATCAAATGCTTGCCCATTCAAGGGCTGGACTGAAGCATGAAAACTAGGAGAAGATCTGCTTCAGGGAACACAATGATGTATGTTTGTTGAATGAATGACTGAAATAATTCTTAATTAATGGCATGCCCAAGAGCAGAATTAGGAAAAAAAAAAAATCTAGGAAACATTCTAAGTGAAGCTGCTCTTGGTGATCTTGGGTGGCTTGGCTCAAAATTCTAGGCTTGGTCTTCCCTTCCTCCTATGCTCCCTTTCTACTTAATTGTTTATTTTTAGTTATGAAAGCCATGCATACACACACCCCCCAACAAGCAGCCAGTCCTCTCCCTAGAGGTAACCACTGTTTTTAGATTTGTATGGATACTTCTGAGATTATTTCTATGTACTCTGGAAGTACGTGTGCATACGTGCACCACAGAAATGCAGGTATGAATGTATATGCAAATATATATAGTGTTGCTTTGTCTCCATATAAATGTATCACATCGTGTGCATCATTCTGCAATTTGTTCAGTTTTCTTAATGGTGAAAATATGTCTTCAAAACCTCTCCAAAGTCACTCTGTATAAATCTACTTTTTTAAACTGTTACTCAGCATCTCAGCATGCCATAATTTACGTGTATCTTAATGTATTTAATCGTTCTTTTTTCCTTTTGTAATTGTGTGTGAGATAGAACCCAAATACAGAAAAAGGAAGAACCAAAAATGTATAGCTCAATGTTTTATCCCAAAGTAAACATCCATGTAACTAGTTCAAAAAATAGTGTTACCAGCAGCCTAGAAATCTTCCCAATATCCCAGTCACCATCCCTCCTGATAAAAGTCATCACTATTCTGATTTTTATGGAAGCCACTTCCCAGATTTAAAAAATGTTACCTCCTAAGTTTATATCCCTACACTTTATAGTTTAGTTTTACTTGATTTTTGAATTTCATATAAATGGAATCTTGCAGTTAGTATTCTTTTGCACTTGGTTTCTTTCCTTCAAAGTTACATTTATGAGATTAATCCATGTTGTTCCATATAGCAGTTCTTTTATTTTCGTTGCTTGTCTTATTTTATTTTATGAATGTATTACAATTTATTTATCCATCCTACTGTTATAGGACATTAGGGCTGTTTAAAGTTTAAAGCTCCTGGGAACTTTCCCTGGCATTCTTGTGCATGCACATGTACATGCATTTCTACTGGGCATAGACATAGGAGTGGAATTGTAGGAGCATAATGTGTGTGTATCTTCAAATTTAATAGGTAACATTAAGCTGTTTTTCAAAATGGATGCAGGATTTAATCTCTTATTAGCTGTGTGCGACAGTTCCCTTTGCTTTGTGTCCTCACCAAATAATGTAGTATTATCAGTCTTTTTAATTGTAGCCATTCTGATGAATGTGTTGATTCTCACTGGTTTTAAATTGCACTTTTCTGATTTGTAAGTTTTTTGGCAATTTGGATAACGTTTTTGTGAATTGCCCATTCAAGTTGCTTGCCCCTTTTTTTCCTGGCTATCTTTTTCTTATTGGTTTGTAAGAGTTGCTTTTAAAAAAATTATCTTCTCTTAAACAAAAATTCTTAATTTTAAACAAGCATGATTTATCCATCTTTATTTCAATGGTTAAAACATGATGTGCTCTGTTTAAGATTTTTACTACCCAAAAGTAGGAAAACAGTGTCTATATTATCAACTAGAAACTTGGTTTTATCTTTCACATTTAGATGTAGAATCCATCTGAAATTAAATTTTATGTATGATATGAGTTATGGGTTGAGTTTCTTTTTTTCCCATATGGATATCCAGTTGTCCCATATCATTTATTGAAGAGAACTGTGTCAAATATCCAGTGTCCGAATATGCATGAGTCTGTTTCTAGATTCCTGTATTTTATACCACTGAAACTTTAGTCTTTCCACCCACTAATACACATTAATTTAATCACTGTGATTTTATAAGTAGACATCCAGTAGAGCAAATCCTTCTGCCTTATTCTTCTTCTTAAGAATGCTTTGCTCTTCTTGGCCCTTTGCACTGCTATACCTGTAGGTTCTTTTTGACACATGCTAATATATTATTTATGAATCATGTGAATTTTATATTTTTCTTTCTAATTCATATATCTTTCATTTCCTTATCTTGTTTTTCTTCATTGGCTAGGAGCTCCAGTACAATGTTGAATAGAAATAAGAGTGGACATTTTTGTTTTATCCCCATTTTCAAAAAGAGATCTTTCAAAATTTCATCCAGTAAGTATAATGTTTGCTATTGCTATAGCTTTTTTTATTTTCATAGATAACACTTGCCATATTGAAGTTGTTCTCTTCCATTCCCAATTTTCTTAAAAATTTTTATGGATGATAAATTTTATCCAAATGATTTTTCTGAATCTCTGGGTTGGTCATAGTTTTCTTTATTTGTTAATCTGGCAAATTACATGATTTATTTTCATGACTGATATATTTTCTAGCGTTATTCTTGGGACAAATTTAATTTAGTCACGATACTATCTTTTATATAATGCTGACTTTGGTTGGCCAGTGTTTGGGAATTTTGCTTGTGAGTTCTACATTGACTTGAATTTTCCTTTCTTGTAATGCTCTTGTCAAGTTTTGACATGAATTGTTTTCCTCATATAACAAGTTTTTGAGAATTCCTCCTTTTCCATGTTCTGGGGCCATATGTGTAAGATTGGTGTTATTCTCTAAATGTTTGTTCAGATTCACCATTGAAGACTTCAGGGAATAGAGTTTGCTTTGAGCAAAAGTTTTAAACAACAGATTCAGTTTCTCTAACAAATATTCAGGCAATGCTTTCTTGAATCTATTTTATTATGTGGACTTTTTGAAGGAACTTTCCATTTCATTTTTGGCATAAAATTGTTTCATAGCATCATTTTTTTTTATACCAATGTGATCTATAGTGATAGCTCTCTTTTAATTTCTGACTTTCTCTCTGGTCTAATTTAAATATAATCAGGCCTGAGTCTTTGCTGTTATACAAACACCGTTTCCTTTGTTGTTTGTTCCACCTGGAAAGCCAGACTTCACTTCTCTCCTTTTCAAATGATACTCATTCATTAAATTTCCATGCAAGTTATATGGTCTCCATGAAGAGTTTGATGATTATCTCATTCTGCACTAATTTCTTTCTTTTCTGGACACCTACATATTTTTATCTTTATATTTCAATTTGTTCTTAATTATACACTTTTTCTATTTTATTGTTGTGTGCCTTCTAATCAAACTGTACATTCTGAAGGTAAGAACAAAGACATTTTCAAGTTTCCCATAGCACTCAGATGGTGATAATTACACAGAAGGGCTCAGTTTAAAAACTACTGATCAAGAGATAATAGATTAATCCTATAGTCCAGAAATAACACAAAAAGAATTTAAGAAATTATTTTGTTGATAAAACAGTAAAATAGCATCCTAAGACAGGAAGAATTAAAGCATAACTGAAACTGTTCGTATGTCAACTCTTGAATAGCAAGAGTATCACCCTTCCATATTAGCCTCCACTGTAGTTTCTGTTGTCATAAAAATTAAGGTATGAATTTAATAAGCTTATGCAATAAAAGTTAAGCTATTAAGTTACAGTTAATTTTTTTAAAAACTGTAGAGAAGGAAATGAGCAAAATGAAACTAAAATAGAGAAGAAAACTACTTGTAGCTGGAACTAAGAAAAGCTCCAACCTTTTATTCCAGACTCTGAGAGTATTGTCCAGATATGATGCAACATGGATTAAATTGAGAGAGAATTCCAGGAGGAACTGTACGATTCCACAGTGCACAGGCCTAGCGGGACAAGTGGGACAAGTAAGCCCTTTTGGAGAGTCACTGCAGAAGGAAAAACATAAAGTCATTGGTAATACTGCAGAAAACACGAGGGAACATCCCCCAAAATCTTGTTTTCATCTTTGTCTTAGTCTGTTCAGACCTCTATAACAAAAATACCATATACCAGGTGGCTTGTAACAACAGAAATTTGTTTCTCATAATTCTGGAGGCTGGGAAGTTCGAGATTAAGACACCAGGAGATTCAGTGTCTGAGGCAGGCACTCTTTCCTGCTCTTATGAGGCTGCCATCTTGCTGAGTCATCATGCACATTTTCTAGGGTCTTTTTTTTATAAGAACACCACACATATTCACAAGGGCTCCCCCATCATGACCTAATCATCCCCCAAAGGCCCCACCTCCCAGTCCATCACATTGGGGATTAAATTTCAACATATGAATTTGGGGTGGGGAGACACAAACATTAAGTCTATGGCAATCCTTATTTATACGTGTGAAGATTTTACATTCATCAAGCAACCCACTATGAAAATGGAGAATATACCTTGGAAGTTTAAAAAAAAAGTACATCAAAGTAACTTCAATGGGGATGCTAAATAGCAAAAAGGACATTTCTGAAATTCAACTAAAAAATTTATTCAACTAAAAAATTTTTCAAAAAAACAAAACCCAAAGAAATAGCTATTTTAAGACTAAGATATGAAACATGAGGAAAGATCTAAGAGAGTCGGCCACTTAAATGAGTTCCAATAGACAATAATTCACTTGGAAAAGAGCCCATAATCCAATAAATAGTAGAAGAAAATTCCCCTATGCTAAGAAAGACTTGGATCTTCACATCAAAAGAAGCCAACAAACACTAGGGAGGAATTCTAAATAGAAGACAGTCAACTAAACCTGCAACAGTGAAATGTATTTATTTTCTCCAGTTTTATTGAGGTATAATTAACACATAAAAATTATGCATATTTAACATATTAATCATTATAACATAATGATCTGATACACGTGTACATCAAGAAACGATTACCACAATCAACCTAATTAACACATCCATCACTCCACACAGTTACTTTTTCTTGTTTGCTTTTGGTAAAAACAGAAGATCTATTTCTTAGCAAATTACATGTATACAATACAGTAGCATTAGCTGTATTAACTGTTAACAGTATAGTCACCATGCTGTACATTACAGTCCCCAGAATTCAGTCATTTTATAACTGGAAGTTTGTACCCTTTGACCAACGTCTTCCATTTCCCCTACCTCCCAGCCCCTGTCAACCACCACCCTGTTTCTTTAAATTCAACTTTTAAAAATTCCACATGTATGTGAGATCAGGCAGTACTTGTCTTTCTGTATCTGGTTTATTTCATTTAGCATAATGTCCTCCGGGTTCATCCATGTTGTCACAAAAGAGACATAAAGAGAAATGTCATATTAAGTGAAAATCCCACACACTTCCAAACAAAAGCAGAAGACTGTGTGTTGAGGACCGACAGTGGCGTTCTCACCTGCAGCTTTCAAATGCTAGGAGAGTGAAACAACACTGACAGAATTCTGAAGGAATTCTAGAGCCAAACTACGACTCATGTGGGATCATAAAAAGAAGACAGGCTTGGACAAAGATCCAAATTACATACCATCCCCATATTCTTTCTGAAGATTTTACTTGAGGAAGTTCTCTAAACCAATGAAAAAGGATCAGAATAAAAATGACAAGAATAGGAAGAGTCTGTATACACTAAATGTAATAGGAACATTTATTGAGCACTTACTGTGGATTGAACATGATAATCAAAGGAAGAGACTTCTGGAATGCAGGAAAAATAGAGCATTCACATTTCCTTACCCTTTCTGAGAAAATTACTTGAGTATGCTCTACCCAAATAAGAAGAATCAGAATCAAGAAAAAAGCCTAGTATGTAATAGTAATAATAATGACCGCCAACATTTATTGAAGGCTTATACTAATTGAAGTACCACTGTTCTAATCAACTTTACATTTACTATCTCATTTAATTTTTTCCAGTATCACCATGGGTATGAACTATTATTTCCCCATTATACAGAGGAAGAAACTGAGACATAAGAATAATTTGTCCAAGGTTAAACAACCAGAATAGCAACAGAGCTGGTTCTTGGACCCAAGAAGTTGGCTACATAACTGGTACTCTTACCCATTTCTTTACTCTGACAATGAACAATGAAACCATCTATTCGGTTATTCTAGGTGATAGAGATTAGAAGTAAATAAAACAGAGTACCTATCCTTATCACATCTGCACTCTTGTGGGCGTAAAGTCAACAAACACATATGTTCGATGAAGGAAAACAACGTAGGGCAAAGAGAGTGAGTGGAAGGAACTGCTATTATAGATGGGGGGTGGTCAGAGAGGGCATCGCTGAGTTGATACTGAAGCAAAGACCCAAAATAGGTGAGGGAGGCTACCATGAGGACATAGAGGGGGCGGGGCAAATGCTCCAAGCACCATGAAGGCAGAGGTGGTCTCAGAAAACTCAGGAACCAACAAGAAGGCAAGTGTGGCTGGAGTCAAGTGAAGGCAAGGAGAACAACTGGAGGTGGAGGCGGAGAGGTACCGAGAAAGCAGATCACCTAAGATTTGTAACCTATGGAAAGGACTTTGAATTATATTCTACTGTGATGGGAAACAGTAGAAAGGATCACTCTGTCTTTTGTCTGGAGACAAGGTGGAAATAGTCAAGATAGTTAAGAGTCTACTGTGCTAATCCAAGGGAAATGTAATGTTGTTCTGTTAGTAGAGGAATTGGATATTTACTTTGAAGATAGAAACAACAGAATTTACTGTTGGATTGAACTGGGGGAGTATGAGAGAAAGAGAGAATTCAAATGTGATTCTAAAATTCTTGACCTGAAAATTGGTCAAATTGAGTTGGGTTAATAGGGTGCCATTCACAGAGATGGAGAAAAACAGAGGAAGACCAAATCTGGGGAGAGAATTAAGAGTTTGGTTTTGGACATGTTAAATTTGAGATGCTCATTGAACATCCAGGTGGAGATGTCAAATTGGCAGTTGGAGTTTAGGATAGTGTTAAGGATTGGAAATACCAACTCGAGAATTGTCTGAGAAGTGATATTTAAAGCCTTGGAACCAGATGAGATCACCTAAAGTGTGAGGTAAGTGACGACAGAAAAGTTCTGAAGACTCAGTCTCGGGGCACTGAAATACTCAGAAGTTAAGAAGAGGAGAATCAAGCAAAAGAGAATGAAAGTGAGTCTCCTAGAAATAAGAGAGCACTGGGATTATGTGGCGTCATGGAAGCCACAGAAGGAAAGTGGATTTAAGAAATCAATACAAAAAAAATCATCGATAGTATAATTATGCTACTTAATTTAAAACTGTTTGAAGGAGGCTTAAAATAGAAGACAATGTCTGAAAAAGAAAAACCCCTGAACAGCCTGAGGAGTAGTATGAGGCGGTAGTTAACAGCTTGGGGAAAATGAGACAATGTGTATAAAACAAACAAGGTATCTGGCACTTAGCACTCAGTAAGTAATAATTATATAATTGTTTCCACTATCATCATCAACAACAAAATCTAGGTTGCAGAGAGGTGAGTAGGGAGAGTAAGCAGAAATTAAATCCATATACTGTGGAGATAATAGAAAGGAAGGTGACTTATAAATGCTATTCAATTCCTGATGTTGATAGATAAATGTGGGTTAAAATAGGTTTGTTAAAATTTAAGAGTATCTAAACATATCTTTTCTAACAATTCCTTTGTTTATTTTAAAAAATTGAAATATAATTTACATATCATAAAGTTCACCTTTTTCAAGTGTACAATTTAGGCTTGTATCAGGTATATGATTTGCAAATATTTCCTCCCATACTGTGGCATGTCTTTTCACTTTCTAGAGAATGATAGTACTTTGAAGCACATATTCTTTAAATTTTGATGAAATTCAATTTATCTATTTTTCCTTTAATTGTTTGTGGTTTTGGTGTCATATCTAACAAACAGTTGCCTAATCCAAGGTCATGAAGATATGCACCTATATTTTCTTCTAAGAGTCTTATAGTTTTAACTCTTATATTTAGAGTTAGGTTTTTGATCTATTTTAAGTTAAATTTTGAATAAGGTGTGAAGTAAGAGGTACAATTACATTCTTTTGCATATGTGGATATCCAGTTGTCCCAGCATCATTTGTTGAAAAGTTTTATTTTCCCTCATTGAATTACATCTGCAATGTTGTTGAAAATCAATCTATCATAAGTTTTCTCAAAAACTGAAAATAGAACTACCATATGAGCCAGCAATTCCATTCCTGGGCATATATCTGAAAAAAAAAACACTAATTCAAAAAGGTACATGCACCTCAATGTTCATAGCCGCATGCTTACAATTGCCAAGATATGGAAACCACTTAAGTGTCCATCAACAGATGAGTGGATGTAATACTACTCAGTCTTAAAAAAAGAATGATATTTAACCATTTGCAGCAACATGGATGGACCTGGAGGGTATTATGCTAAGAGAAATATATCAGACAGAGAAAGACAAATACCGTATGATATCACTTACATGTGGAATTTAAAGAATACAACAAATTAGTAAATATAACAAAAAAGAAGCAGACTCACAGATATAGAGAACAAAGTAGCGGTTACCAGTGGGGTGAGGTCAAAGGGTAGGGGCATTATAGGGATACAGGATTAAGAGGTACAAACTATTACGTATAAAATAAGCTATAAGGACATATTGTACAACCCGGGGACTATAGCCAATATTTTATAATGACTATAAATGGAGTATAACCTTTAAAATTGTGAATCACTATAGTGTACACCTGTAACTTACATAATATTGTACATTAGCTTCTTCGATTAAAAAAAAATGAAAAGTCAATCTACCCTAAATGTATGAGTTTATTTCTGGACTCTCGATTCTATTCCATTGTCTCTGTGCCTTTCCTTATGCCAGTACCACACAACCTTGACTATTGAGCTGAAGTTTCGAAATTGGAAAATACAAGTTCTCCAACTTTTTCCTTCTTTCTCAAGATTGCTTTGGCGATTATGGATCCCTTACACTTCTTATATATGAATTTAAGGATCAGCTTGTCAATTCCCTCAAAAAGCAGCAGCTGGGATTGTGAGAGAGATTGTGCTGAACATGAAAATCTACTTGGGAGGTATTGTCATCTTCCAATCCGGTGACCATAGGATGTCTCTCCATTTTCATAGTCTTCTTCAACTTCTTTCACCAATGTTTTCTAGTTTGCAGTATTTCTTTTGTTAGATCTATTCCTAAGTATTTTATGGGTTGGGTGCTATTGTAAATTAAACTAATTGTTTATTAACTTAATTTTTGTGTTTTTTTAATGGGAGTACTGGGCATTGAACCCAGGACCTCCTGCATGCTAAGTAAGTATGTGCTCTACCACCAAGCTATTACCCTCCCCTCTAAAGTAAAGTGTATATTCTTTGCTGTATGAGGACACTGAAGTTTCTGATTAGTGGTCAGTTAATGATTCAGCAGACACTTCCTTAGATGATTGGAACCAACAAGTCTCCTACTTTTTGCCAAAAAGTTCTTTGTGTGTTTTGGGAGACACTTCAACATTCTGTCAAGCACTTTACAACTCCATCTTAGCCAGTGGTAAGAACTAGGACATTCTCAGGTCTTTCCTAAACACACAGACACAGACACACACACACACACACACACACACACACACAGCCTCGGGCATGCACACAGCCCTACACATTTGCATGGCCTTCTAGACTTCCAGGAATATTTTGGAGATTTTCACAGCTCCATATGGATATCCATTCCTCAGGTTTTCCTTTTAGGCTTTTTGGTTAGCCTATTGTTTGTCCCAACTGTTATCCACCACCTCAGGCAGCTGTGATATTCAGTAATTGCCTCTGATTACTTTCAACACACATCCCTGGGGAAAAGGCTATTTGCACTAGATGAGCTCCGAGACAGATAAAATAAAGACAGCTTTTCAAATAGGGTCTTCCAAAGGAACATCAGACAGGTTAGATATTGACAATTCTCTAAAGACGTGGCTTTGAAGGAGCTCCAATTGCATTCCGCCCCCTCCAGTGGCTACCGGGCTGCTGGTTTTCACTGTGATTGCAGGCTGTAGGATTTCAAGGCTGCCATGGTGCTGGGGACAGGAAATGGGAATACAGCAGTTAAGGTGACACAACACTCATTGTTCTTACCAGGACCCAGTTCTTTTTCTTGAATAAATGCTCCCTAGATTGCTGCAAGCCTTTGGTTAACTTCCAGAGTCCTGAAAATGTTGATTCTAACTTTTTTCTTGCCAATGTTCTTGTTGCTTTTATACAGGAGAGTTTTTGGAGGTCCTTACTCCATCATTTTTGCTGACATCCTAGAATACAATTTTGATGGACACTTTCAATCCTCTAGAAGTGTGCTGTTCAGTACAGTAGCCATTAGCCACATGTGGCTACCAAACCCTTGAAATATGGCTAGTGCAAATTGAGATGTGCTGTAAGTATCAAATACATACTGGAGTTGAAAAACAATACAATAAAAAAAGAATTGTAAATATCTTCTTAATAATTTTTACTTTGAATATATGTTGAAATGATAATATATCTTGGATTAAATAACATATGTTATTAAAATTAATTTCACTTTCTTAACCTTTTTTAATGTGTGAGTGGTCAGAATTCTAAGAGGATCCCCAATGAGTCATGCCTTTGGCTGACTAGAACAATTTGAATTATACATGTGGCTCTCATTATATTTCTATTGGACAGTGTTTGTCTGAAATGAAAAAAGTGCGAAGGAAATTACTAATCTGGTAAAATAAAACCAAAATAAAATTTATTAAAAATCAGAAGGAAACAGCAAGAAAGAATACAAACAGAAAATGTGAAACATGATTATAGGGAATGAGACTAAATATATTTGTTAGATTCTGTCTGTTGAAGATATTGAGAAGATGGGGCATTGTCTCGACTGGTTCCTGTGAAACAGAGTCTGAGATGGAGGTTTGCAGGCTGGAGTTGTACCAGGAAAGGCCCTGAGGGACAACACCTGTGCAGGAGTGAAAGCAGTGGGAAGAGACATACAAAGGAGTTAAACGGAGATGCAGTTGGAACAGGGGTCTCAGCTGATCCCCTAGGAGACTCTGGAGCTAAGAAGTCTTTTCAGCGTGAAGGCTGAGCCTTTATAGCATTCACTGACCAGCCCCTGGATGTGAACAGTCCCTTGGGAGAAGGCATCACTTTGGCCAAGGGCAATTTCAGGGGAAGGATTTAGCTGTGATCTGTCACCAGTCAACTTCCAGACAGCTGAGGAAATGAGTGTCTTGACTCTGAAGCAGGATCTGGGGACCACACCATACCATCCACTACAGAAATTGTCTGCTGTACATTAAGTGGAAAGAAATAGATTTTAGATACTATGGTTCATATGTTAAGTATTAAAATATATGTTTATATAAGGGCAAATCATCAGCAGAGACTCTTTGGGGGAGAGCTAAAGGAAGGGTTGGCAGTGGCTGGGGTGGGGGAAAAATACGTACTTCCAGGTATTCTCATTTTTTTCCACAAAGATCATATATGATGGGGTGGGTGGGTGAACGTGTGGAAATTAATGAGAGGTTTCCAGCATGGGCACGCTCTATGGTTATCAACTGCAGTTCAGGATTTAAAAGCTTCAAATTAGAATCCCTTTCTGAATTTTGCCTCCAACATGTCCCAAGACTCTACAAATAAACAACTTCCTGGGTAGTTATGACATTAAAGAGAGTGATCCCGTCTTCACTGAATTCCGACTGGGCCAGATGACATCTGCCTCTTTGTACAAACCTCATCTCTTTTTAGGTCACGTGTCTGCTGATTTTACCTGGTCGAATTATTCCAGGGACTTTCTTATGACCAAAAAAAAAAAAAATAGCTGATATTAATTCTTCTCCTCATCAATGGATTGTCTCCTCCCAACTTGTTTTCTCAATCACCTAAACAGAGATAATGGTTAGGGGTTCCTTTCATCCTGAAAGAACCATGGAGACTTTTCCAGGCAAGCAAATGCATGGCACCTCCCACCACCTACGTGGGTGGAAATTTGTTTTAATTGCCCCATTAACTGGGATGACAACTATTTAAAAATCAGTGGAATAACAGGCATTGACCAATTAGAATGGACACAGACCCTTGGGGAGGTTGGAAAGTGTCCAGCCAATGGTTATCTGGCAACCAACAAAAAGTAGTTCAATATTTTAATAGACTGAGATGTACCTGCCAAATATCAGCCCCAATCCCAGGGGCAAATGCAGGAACATGGCGGGAGAGCAGGAAATTTAAGCTCACCAGGTGAATGAATGGCTCCAAATCCAAAGTGGTCTAACAACCCTTCTAACTGAAACTTTGGAACATGTCACATGGATAGGAAAGCACACCGCACGTCATTCACCTATGACTCGCCCACTTCCTCCCCATGATCCAACCTGAGTCACCAGCATCTGTAGGTTTGTCATGAATTTCACTTCAGCAAAGAAAGAGGTGCCCAAATAAAGGACGAACAGTCTCCCCTTGATGGAAAATCCATGTATGTACCGCTGTGTCCAGAAGACCAGGAGTGGGAGGCAGGAAGAGGAAAGGGGAGGGCAGTTATTACATTTTAAAATTCCTCCAAACTTATGGTAAATTGAAACATTGTTTTAAGGAATTGTAGATATTTCCAGGCAGGAGAAATATGAGATCCATTTGATCATAGTAATGTTGACTTTAACTTTAACTCGTGTTCCTTGGGAGGAAATTTAAAACCATTGCAGACAAATGGGTGTTCTAAAACACCTCCCAGTGGGCAAGGCACTAAAGCATCAGGACGTGCTGCTGCGTTTGATTTAAATGTGACGAACTGTACAAGCCGTCTCTTTCCATCTCATCTGACCTTGGTCATCAGACCTCTTTATGGGTCAGTCAGGTGACGAGCCTTGTCAAGTGCCAACCACCCCACTGAGTCCATATCTCTCTACTGAATCTGTATCTCCTCACTGGGTCTCATCCTTCTCTTGAGCAGTAGTCTTTTCCTTGGGTACCATCCTTCTGATCGAGTGTACCTCCTCCCTGTGTACTGACCTCTTCCCTGGGCCCCACCCCCTCTCTGGGTCCCATTTCCTGCCCAAGACAGGAATCCTTTCATGCTGCCTGAATGAGTACTGCCTCCCAACCGGGAATAACCACACACCTCTAGGTGGCCTCAACACTTGACCAAGCACAGCCCTTCACAAGGTCTCCTCTGACCCTCGCAACCCCCCTGGGAGGAAGTGAGAGCAGCACCCTCCACTTTACAGATGAGGAAGTTAGGACTCAGCACGAGTAAACAACTCCACTCACATCCTCATCTTTGGATCCTAGTCCCCTGTTCTCTTCACAGAGCTCTGCTGGACTACAGCTCCTATAGGGTATAGACCTCAGTGCTCACTGGCTCAGCCTGGAAAGGACAGGCAGGTGCCCATACCCCACGCCGCTCTCACATTCCAGAACCACAGGGTGCAGATTCTCGGGGTGCCCAGCTTTGACAGAGATGAGGTGTCCACCTGAAAGGACTTGCCCTGCTGTTTCCCTACCTACCTTCCGAGTATGGTGAGAAAATGAGAGGACGTAGGTCAAGCATATATGGTCATGCCTGGCTGCTAGTATGAGTTCAATGTGGAAGATGCTTGGGGAGAAATGTCTCATCTAAACCCTGTGCAGCACTTACCATGTCAAGGAGGGTTAACCAAGCAGGTCCGCGTCTCAATCAGCATTAAGCCTGGGGGCCTATCCAAACACCTTCCTTTGCAAGGCTGTGCACCAGCCCTCCCATAAGGCTTCCACTTTTGTGCAAGCTCATGCTTGGACCACATGCTGGGCTTGCATTCCAGAGCTTTTATGATCGCACAGCGGGGAGAGGAATTGTACTGACCACTGTGCGCAAAGAGGGCTCCCAAGCCAACATCCGGCCAGCCTGGCATGGGAGCCCCATTCAGTCACTGCCAAAGGGCCATCCCTGAGTTCCAGGACTAACAATCAGGATGGGTCCAGCCCCAGTGATATTGTCCAAGACTGTCCTTGGCCCCAAAGGGTCGCAAATGACAGCCAGGATCTTGGGTTCCCAATGTTGGCCGGCAGACCGAGGAAGGATAACAGGGACTGTACAAATATAAACTCAGGAGTTCCAAATGTTGTCCCAGAATTTAACACAATCTCAGACGGAAGATGTGTGCTGGGAAGGTGGCATGCTGTGCAGGAACTACTACGTGGCTACTGTACATGGAAAGGACGGGAGAAGTGGTTCAGCAAGCTAATGGACCATTTTTTTCAAACATCAATGATCTGAGCAGGTTTGAGAATCATGGGAATAAACCTGCTGCCCCCCAGATTCCGGATCCTCTCAGGTGTCAAAACTCAGCTCACCACGACTGCATCTGGAAAACAACGACCTCTTTGTTCTTGAGTTTAACCTCAGAAGACTTCTGGAATCTGGAGAGATCTAGGGATGGAAGGGGCCCCAGCAAGTTTTCTTTAGGTGAAAAGAAAAAGAAAAAGAAAGCACGAATAACAAAAACAACAACAAAAACACCAACAGATCCAGCAAGATTGGTCCCTTTTCTCTGAATGTTTTATCAGCTACTGTAGTGGGCGGCATCTGGGCTACTGGTGTTTTTCTACTTAGAGAAGCAAGAAAATACCATTAACTGAAGAATAATTCGGTTGACTGCCCCCACGGGAAAGGCATTCAGCCTGCTGCGTTCTTGCTCTCCGTGTCGCTGTCAGGACCCCGAGGTCTAGACTTGCTGGCTCCTGTTCCCTGGGTCGCCCAGGCCTCTGGGGTTGTGACTCCCACCCACAGAGAAAGTACAGTGCGTGCTAATCGGGCGCCCAGTGACAGAGGGGAGAGGAAAGAGGATGGGGGCAATTAGGCAGGTGAATTCTTCCTTTTTTAAGAAAAGAAAAGAAAGGGAAAAAAAACCCAGGCATAAATCTGTCCTAGAGCTCAGGCTGAGGACTCTGGAAACACACTCAGGTCCTGGAATCATTCAGAAAGGACCCAGGAATTGACTCCCACCAAATCCTTACCTTTTGGGATGAATGACCCCAGCTTCTTTTTTGTTTGTTTGTTTGTTTTTGAGAGGATCAGATCTCATGCTGTGTTGGTGGACATGTAAAATGGTACAATCACTGTGAAAACGGAATGTTTCTTATAAAGTTAAACACACACTTGCTCTCTGCCCCAGTAATTCCATTCCTAGGTATATTTACCCAAGAGAAATGAAAATCTATGTCCACACAAGGACTTGTTGTATAAGAATATTCTTAACAATTTAGTTTAGAATAGCCCCAAACAGCAAATAATTCAAATGTATCAAGAAGTGAATGGATAAACCAACTGTGGTATATCCAGACAATGGAATTATATTCATTTCCTGTTGCTGTTATAACAAATTACCATAAACTCTTGGCTTAAAACAATGCAAGTTTATTCTCTTACTGTTCTGGAGGTCAGAAGTCTGAAGTCACTTTTGCTAGGTTAAAATCCAGATGTTGGCATGGCTGGTTCCTTCTGGAGGCTCCAGGAGAGAATCTGTTTCCTTCCTTCTCCAGCTTCTAGTCTCCATATTCCTTGGTTTACAGCTCTTTCAAAGTGCATCACTTAATCTGTGCCTCTGTGGTCACACTGCTTCTCCTCATCTGTAGTCAAATCTCCCTCTTCCTCCCTTATATTTGTGATTACATTTAGGACCTTCCTGGATATTCCAAGCTAATTTTTCCATCGCAAGATCCTTTGCTTAATTACACCCACAAAGTCCCTTTTTACAACATAAAATGAGATTCAAAGTTTCCAGAGATTGGAAACATTATTCAGTTGACCATAGGACCAGACTTCCTAGGGAAAGGAGGGAGTGAGCTGCTAATACACACAATATGATGAACGAATCTTGAAAACAGTACGTTGAGTGAAAGAAACCAGACCCAAAAAAAAAAAAAAAAAGAACTTCTGTACGATTTCATCGACATCAAGTTCTAGAACAGGCAAAACTAATCTATGTTGATAGAAATCAAAATAATGATAGCCTGGAGGGAAAGGGGCACAGAGAACTCTCTCCCGGGATGAAATGTCCTGTGTCTTGACTGCAGAGTATACATGAATGTATACATTTATCAAAACTCATGGAACTTTCATGTAAGACTGAAGTATTATGCTGCACACCGGAAACTGATACAACATTGTAACTGACTAGACTGCAATTAAAAAATATATATATATACACACACACACAAACACACACACAAACCTCAAGGAACTGTACACATCAGATCTGTGCATTTAATTGTGTCTAAATTGTTCCCTAATGGAAAACGAGATATGGGGGAAAGTAAATAACAACAAGAAAAAAGGAAGAAGAAAAAGGGCAGGCAGAGTCAAGCAAAGCCGAGTCTATTTAGGGAACAAATTTCCTCCCTCACTGTCACCAAGACAAGCTCCCCAGTGCACAAGGAACTTGGACACAGAGGCGGGAGGGTCTGGAATCCAACCTGTTTGAAGTCAGCCATCCTCCAACCCCTCCTAACATTGAAGGCACCTGAAGCCATTGGTCTACCTTCGATGAATTTACAAGACAAGACACCCAATGAAAAACCTAAAATATATTGAAAACTTCCTTCTCATAAGAAGTGGGAGAATAATATTTTTTACACAGCAACGGTTTTCATTTTTTTACTCCCTCCTAGAATTTTTCAGTATATTCCAGTATATTTTGTAGATTATTGTTATCATGATAGAGGGATGATTTAACTTCTGCCTTTCTCATTTAACATCATACAAAACCATGTTCCCGTTTTACTAGAAAGTCTTCAGAAACACCCTCTTTGATCACTGGACAATATTTCTGTGAGGTGATTGATTTACAGTAATTTACTTAGCCTTTTCCTTTTTATTGGACACTAGGCTATTTCTTTTTTTCCATCCCCTCTATGGAAAAAGAATGGAGCACTGGTTGACGCTGCTCTTGTTTTGAATTATTTAATAAATGAATATTGAAATAAGGACTCAAGAAGAGGAGAAAGAAGCAGCAAAGAAATCTGTAGTACAGAATTCAGAACTTAAGGAACATCCAGAATGATCTGGCCTAAAACCTTCATTTTATAGAAGCGGGAACCAAGGTCAGGGCACACACTTGAAGTGAAACACCACGCTGCAGCTGAGTCACAGAGCTGAGACCCAAGCTCAGAAGCCCTGAGTTTAATTCAAACAAAATAAGCAGAAGCTACACTCTCTGCTTTTCCTCCACAGCAAGGGCCAAGGGGGGCGAGTTTCTCCTGTCCAACCTTGCCATAAAATCGTGTATCCCAGGTCTGTTGTGAGACAAGTAACTTAAACTAAAAAGAACAGTTGATCCGAGTCTACAAGACTAACACGAGGTTGGAATTTAAGCTACCCTTTAGCTCAGCTGGAAAGGGAAGTGCTTCCGAAAAAAAGGAGAGAAGACATTTTTCTTTGCCTTTGTGTGTCTGGGGGAGCCTCTGAACACGTGGGAGTTCAAATGAAGGATGATTGGCTCTCAATTTACTGGACAAATAGCAGGAAACCCTGTTGTATATCACACAAAGCAGAAGCGAAAGCAAAAATAATTTGCAAGTGCTTTACATAATTTTCCAGCAGCAGATTCACCTTCTTAATTACGTTTACCATAAAACTCAGATTTCTACAATATTCATCAGCTGGAGAATAGGGCATGGCTTGATCTATAATGTTCTTGAAGACGGAGGGGAATAGCTATTTACTATGTGCCTGTTTGGTGCCAGGCAACACACTAGCCCCTTTACACAGGTTCCTTTGTGGACTTTTATCCCCAATACGTAGGAATCTGAGGCTCTGCTGAACTAAGTAACTTTCCCAAGGTCACCCAGTCACTGCATCAAAGTCAAGATTCCATTCCAGCCCTGTCTGAAATTGAAATCCGCATGCTTTCAACTCTACCAGGAAAATCAGTTCACATTTTGTTCAACAAATTCTTATTTAGGGGCCACCTATGTTTCAAATCCTGTTTGCTAGGTAACAAGGGTATAAAAAAAAAGAAAAATATCATTCCTGGGTAGTGCACAATCTAGCAGATGAAAATAGAAGAAATCACACGTAGCAGATTCTACATAAATGTTGGATCATTAAGGGAATGAAGTCTCTTAGAGAGGATTGTGAAGCAGCTCATGTATGTATGTATGGTCAGCCAATGACCAACTGTTGAAGATGCCGATTGGCAGAGTCATATGCTTGATTGTTTCTTACAGAATGTGAATTTCATGCAAATAGTCAGTCCTACTCTAACTCCAAGGCAAAAAGTATTTTCATTCCATTTCCCAGTGGTGTTACAAAAAGAGATCAAACAAGGTGACTGTCCTGAAACCAAGACCAGCTTGTGTTCCACCACTTCACCTAAAATGAAATATAATTATCTAAGGGTAATAATTTGTTTAAGTAATGTAATTAAATTCATGGTTTCTAAATGGGAATGTTTTTGGTGGTAACAAAAAACCCAATTTGCCAATTCAAAAAAGTTTGATAATCGGAAAAGTTTATTATTTCCAATTAAAAAAAAAAATCTAAAGAAAGTATAGCCCCAGGCTGACTAAATCGGCTATTTGGTAATGTCAGTAAGGACTCAGTTTCTTTGCATCTCCCCTGCCCTTTCATCTTTAACACACCAGATTAATTGCCCTCATGGTTGCACTGTGGCTGCCATAATTCCAGGCATCACATATGGGGGCTGAGACTTGCTATATGCTGACCAGTTCCATTCTTTCACCTGGGCATAAGAAAGATTACATTTCCCAGATTCCCTTGATGTTAGTTAAGGTCATATGACTGGGTTCTGGCCAATAGGATGTGGACCAAAAGGATGAGCCTAGCCCCACGTACAATGGCCCACCCTCTTATTTCCTCTTCTCCAGAGAATAGATCTGGTAACATTACAGGGTGGAAGGAAACTGGATCCCTGAGTCTTCACTTGAGGAGAGCCGCTGACTTAATGGACAAGATAAAAAACAAGTGTGAGGTTAGCCCACTGACCGTAGTTGGCATTAATACCCTAACCTCCGTGCAGACTTGCTGATATCCAACAGAAGGGGAGACAGGGCATCTTCCCTGAGTGGTGGGCTCCTGACACAGGGGTTCAGGCAGCAAGGAAAAGGGGGTGGGTGGGGGAGGCAACCACAACCTCTGCTAGACCCCACTGCCACCTGAGCCACCTGTGGGGCCTGGCAACCCTCCATGTCTCCCGCCAGCCCTCTTGTTCTGCCCGGTGGCTACGGCAGCCTTGTTCTCATTGCTCAAACCTCTGAGTGGCCCAACCATGCCCGCCCTCAGGATGGCCTTCTACTCCAGCCCCAAGAGAGCTGCCCGGTCCACTCCCTTGGCTGCCCGCAGCCAGACCTCCAGACCTTCCAGCACCTTCACCTGAGCTCGCCAACCTCCACTCTAGAGCCCATACCGACCCCCTTAAGAGGCTTTGCTTGTGACAGAGTCTTCCCTTGTATTTTCAGAAAATGTCTTCCTCCCTCTTGGCTCTTTCCATCAGCATTTAAATATTATCAAATGCTTGTGTCAAAAATAAAATCTCAACGCCTTCTAGCGATTGCCCTC
The DNA here is from genome assembly GCF_048564905.1 of Vicugna pacos. Classification (NCBI taxonomy): domain Eukaryota; kingdom Metazoa; phylum Chordata; class Mammalia; order Artiodactyla; family Camelidae; genus Vicugna; species Vicugna pacos. The sequence continues at coordinate 114,868,515 of NC_132987.1, read as the reverse complement.
CTTTTCCTTCCCCTAGACAGCCTGATTTTTGGAAAGAGTCACCTGTGCGTGGTCTCCACTTCTCCCCTGTGGTTAGGTCCACCGCCCTTTGCAGCCTAGGCCCCCTCACTGCTACTGCTACCCCAGTGCTGCTCTCACCATGGTTTCTTATGACGTCCTTGTTGCAAAATCTGATGGACAGTTTCCCTTCCTATATTAGTTTCTCGTGGCTGCTGTAACAAACTACCACAAAGACGGGTTGCTTAACACAACAGGAATTTATTCTCTCACAGCGCTGGAGCCAAATGTCTGAGAGAAAGGTGTGGCCGGGGCTGGGAACATTTCTTGCCTCTTCTAGTTTCTAGCGGTGGCTGAGAATCCTTGGCTCTTGGCTTATAGCTGCATCACTCCAGTCTTTGCCTTCATCTTCACACGGCCCTCTTCCTGGCGTGTCTCCCTGGACAAACTTACCTCTTCTTTTAAGGACTCTCATCATTGGATCAAGGCCTACCCTATAATCTGGTATGACCACGTCTTATCTCTGCAAAGATCCTACTTCCAAATAAGATCACCTGCACAGGTACTGGGGTAGGACTTCAACATATTTGGGGGGATGGGGAGGTGAGGGAGACCTAATTCAAACCCACAGCACTTCCATATCTAAACTTGACCTGGCAGCATTCCTTCCCTCCTGAGACCCCATGTATTCCTGATCTTCTCTGGGCCTCTCTGAAATCTTTTTCTCACTTCCCTTCTTGGCCTTCTCTCTCTCTTTCCATCCTTCTATGGGCAGTGTCTCCCGGGGTTTTCTGTAGGCCACCTCCTTTTCTCACTTTCCTGGAAGAGACTCACCACTCCTATGGCTTCAGTTACCATTGTCAGACTGACATATTTGTACAAAATGCTCGAAAATCCACACATTCCATTGAAAAGCCCATGTGGAAAACTCACCATCTTCACCCCAAACCTGCTCTCCCCACCGTCTCCTCCATCTCAGTGAATGGCTCCCCCACTCACAAAGCTTCCTGAATCTGCCTCCACTCCTGATCACCGGGTCTTCTGCCCCCTCACCCTCCCCTGCCAACCGAGCATCACCGGCCTGTCGACGCCGCCTCCCAAGTACCTCTCCCCAAACCGCAATGATCCTAGTTCACATCGTCACCGTCTCGCTCCCAGAACATTGCAGGCGCTTTCCCATAGTCCCCAGCTGTGTGGAAACCCAGACCTTACAGTCGCTTTCACATGAAATACTATGATTGTCCTTATTCCCCTCAGAGGAAAATCTAAACTCTCTAACTAGGTTTTCAAGCCCCTTCATAATCTGGCCTTACTGGCCCCCTCGTCTCATCTCTCCATAGTCCACTCTCCTGTATTACTACTCCAGTCAAACATATGCTGTAGACTCGATGTGTATATCTGCCCCCCAAACCCCAATTCTTATGTTTAAACCTCATCTCCAATGTGATGGTGTTTGGAGATGGGGCTTTGGGAGGTGATTAGGTCATGTGGTTGGAGCCCTCTTGAATGAGATTAGTGCCCTTGTAAAAGAGACCCCACAGAGCTCCCTGCCACCCCCACCACGTGAGGACACAGTGAGAAGATGACGGACTATGAACCAGGAAGAGGGCCTTCACCACACCCCAAATGTGGTAGCAACTCAGCCTTGGACTCCCAGCCACCAGAACAGTGAGACGTAAGTGCCCGTCATTTATAAGCCCCCAGTCTATGATAGTCTGTTATCTCAGCCCAGACCCCCTGCACTCTGCCTGCTGGTCCTTGCTTATGCTGATTCCTCACCTGGAATAGTCTTTCCTGTTCCTGTAACACTTACATTCCCCATTCATTCATTCAACAGATATCTGCTGAGTGCCTGCTGTGTCCCACTGACTATTCTAGGCACTGAGGATACAGTAGGGAACAAAAAAGAGAAAAGTAAAGTTATGAGCTTATGTTTTTGGTTGAGGGGAGACAGACGCAAAGCATAAGCAAGCAGAAATGCAGGCTGTGTCCAGTGGTACTAAGTGATATGAAGGAGTGCTAAGCAGGAGGGAGGCAGGGTGACAAGACGGTGGGGCTATGGGGGTTTTTTTTAACATTTTTTACTGAGTTACAGTCATTTTACAACATTATGTCAATTTCCAGTGTACAGCACAATTTTTCAGTTATACACGAACATACATATATTCATTGTTGCTTTTTTTCACTGTGAGCTACCACAAGATCTTTTGCTATTTCCCTGTGCTATACAGTATAATCTTGTTTATCTGTTCTACACATGCCTGTCAATATCTACAAATTTCGAGCTCCCAGTCTGTCCCTTCCAACCCCTCTCTCCCTTGGCAACCACAAGTTTGTATTCTATGTCTATGAGTCTGTTTCTGTTTTGTGTTTGTTCTTTTTTTTTTAGATTCCACATGTGATCAATCTCATATGGCATTTTTCTTTCTCTTCCTGGCTTACTTCACTTAGAATGACATTCTCCAGGGACATCCATGTTGCTGCAAATGGCGTTATGTTGTCATTTTATGGCTGAATAGTATTCCATTGTATAAATATACCACATCTTTTTTATCCAGTCATCTGTTGATGGACATTTAGGTTGTTTCCATGTCTTGGCTATTGTAAATAGTGCTGCTATGAACATTGGGGTGCAGGTGTCTTTTTGAAGTAGGGTTCCTTCAGGATATATGCCCAGGAGTGGGGTTACTGGGTCATGAATCAACAGGAAAAGAAAGTAAAGAAACAATTTCCTTTAAAATAGCACCCAAAGTAATAAAATACCTAGTAATAAAGCTAACCAAAGAGGTGAAAGACTTACACACAGAGAACTATAAAACACTGATTAAGGAAATTAAAGACTTAAAAAAATGGAAAGATATCCCATGCTCCTGGATAGGAAGAATCAATATTGTTAAAATGGTCACACTGCCCAAGGCAATCTACAGATTTAATGCAATCCTTATCAAATTACCCAGGACATATTTCACAGAACTAGAACAAATCATAATAAAATTTATATGGAACCACAAAAGACCTAGAATTGCCAAAGCATTACTGAAGAAAAAGAAAGAGGCTGGAGGAATAACTCTCCCAGACTTCAGACAGTACTACAGAGCTACAGTAATCAAGACAGCATGGTATTGGTACAAAAACAGACATATGGACCAATGGAAAAGAATAGAGAGCCCAGAAATAAACACACAAAATTTTGGTCAGCTAATCTTCAACAAAGGAGGCAAGAATATACAATGAAATAAAGATAGTCTCTTCAGCAAATGGTGTTGAGAAAACTGGACAGCAGCATGTAAATCAATGAGCTAGAACACTCCCTTACACCACACACAAAAATAATCTCAAAATGGATCAAAAACTTATACATAAGACAAGATACAATAAACCTCCTAGAAGAAAATATAGGCAAAACATTATCTCACATACATCTCAAAAATGTTCTCCTAGGACAGTCTACCCAAGCAATAGAAATAAAAACAAGAATAAACAAATGGGACCTAATTAAACTTACAAGCTTCTGCACAGCAAAGGAAACCACAAGCAAAACAAAGCGACAACATACGGAATGGGAGAAAATTTTTGCAAAAGATGAAACCGACAAAGTCTTGATCTCCAGAATATATAAGCAGCTCATACGACTTAATAAGAAAAAAACAAATAACCCAATCCAAAAATGGGCAGAAGACATAAACAAGCAATTCTCCAAGGAAGACATACAAATGATCAATAGGCATATGAAAAAATGCTCAATATCACTAATTATCAGAGAAATGCAAATGAAAACTACAATGAGGTATTACCTCACACCAGTGAGAATGGCCACCATTCAAAAGTCCACAAATGACAAATGCTGGAGAGGCTGTGGAGAAAGGGGAACCCTCCTACACTGCTGGTGGGAATGCAGTTTGGTGCAGCCACTGTGGAAAACAGGATGGAGATTCCCCAAAAGACTAGGAATAGAAATAGCATATGACCCAGGAATCCTGCTTCTGGGCATATATCCAGGGGGCTAAGTTTTTAAATAAGGTGGACATGAGAGTCCTCACCAAGAAGATGACATTTAAGCTCGGCTTGGACATAATTTCCTCCTAGAAGCCTTCTGGAAATCTTCCAAGCCCAGGTTAAGCACTATATTTATGAACTTCCACATCACTGCACTCAACATGCTATTGGGCATTTTTCTGTTCACCTGTGAGTATCAGCTGTAAACTGTGGGGGCAGGGAATGAGCCTCTTATTTACTGAACAGCAGCAGCTCCTTGCAGATGTTCATTCTGTTTGTTGGACCAATGAATTAATTGACAGCTTATGTTATGTACAAGTCATGCAGATCATTTATATGGTATTTATGGTCATGCTGTTTTACAAGGCACTCTCCCACCCTCTGCCTCATGTGAGATGGGCAGTTAACCTTGTCCTCTTTTAACAGACTCTCAGAAAGGTTAAGTTTCTTGTCCAGGGTGTCACAATAAGAGGAAATTCCAGCTCAAATCCACCTCTCACGTCTCCAGAACCAATGTGCTTTCCAGAAAAATCCCACTGCCTTCTTGAATCACACTCTGTAAAAACACAAGCCAACAAGTCAAATGCATTCACCATTCTCAGCCAATGTATATTCAATTTTTTACCACGCAAAGACCTCTGCTTTTCCCTTCGTTCCTATCTTCCCATCTCCCCAGAAGGCTCTCACTAGATGCTAAAACTAACTTGTAAACCCCAAGGGAAGCCTTCTGGAATTCCTCCATGTAATCACTGCACGGCTTGCCTTTGTTTTCACACTATTTGTCCAAATGTTTCCTGCCCTTATCCAAGTACATTTTTGGCAGATCCATTCAGACAACCACAGAGCGGGGATCAACTGAAGTACCCTCATCTCTGGCACTTTTGAGCCGATGTTGTCTTTGCGACGTGTTCGTTAAAGCATGTGAGGTTTGTAAAAGCTGCAGCCAGAATTGTAGGCGGGAGTCATTTAGCAATAATTAATACCCTCTATCCGCTGCCTCCCCACTCCGCCCCCAGCTGACAAAGTGTCACTCTGTTTGGCCAAGAGGAACTGAGAAGGGGGCTGGGCATGAAAACTCACTGTTTAGCAAAATCTCTGCTACACGAGAGGGGCTGGCCCCGCTAGAGCAGTCTTGAAGGATCCCAGAGTAGGGAAGTGAACCCAAGTCTCCCTCACTTCGATGAAGTGACTTCAGTTGCAGGCAGGGCTGAACAGCTCTTGGTAGTTTTCCACTTGCAGCTCATAAGTCCTTACTCTCTTTGGTTCTTTGTCACTTGCCCCATAAAAACGCCTACTTCGGGGAACTTGAACGCTGCCTCCTGCCACCCACCAACCCAATGGCATGTGGGGAAGAGGGTTAGAAGTTCACATACTCGTCTCCTTTTGTTTCCTCATGTTTCTTTCTGCATAAGCACCTCTAAACAAGCCAAAGGGTTGTCGTGGTTGCCACATGATTTTGTCCTGATGGTTTCCTTCCAGCCTCCCGTCCTCCAGGCGGGTGGGCAGCAGAAGAGACTTAACTCTTTGATGAACAGTTTCCAGGACGAGCGGCACAGACAACAAAGTAAGCCTGGATGCTTTGAAGTGGTTGCTTTGTCACTGAAGGGCTTATTTCTACCTGCAGTATTTCTTTGCAGTTGAATAGACACTGCAAAGAATAATCGCTCTTATCTTTCTCAGGGAAAAAAAAAATTTGTTTTCTCAGGGAGCTGGAAAATTTCTCCTGTGAGTGTAAACATTTAGGGGAGAAAAGAGATAAGCTCCCTGATTCTAGTAACTAGGGATAACGTGGGATCCTATGTTTTCACCTCCATCACTGTTCCTCTCTGAGGTTTGTGTGGCCCATATTCTGCCCCCGTTAGCTTTCAAGAAAGAAGAAGCAATCCTTCAATTCCTGTCCACACTTCCAACTCAAATCGTTCAAACAGCTGGACTGTTTTGAAAAAACAACTTTAATCATGACAAAAACATATTACTCGCAACACAGAACTGAGAGAGAAAAGAAAAACATTTTCTATGATAGCTTTTCCTTTGCATTTCCGAAAAGTGAGGGAAATTTTCATTTCTAAAAAAAAAAGCCATAAAACTGTCTTAGGATGCACTCTGCATAGATGAGAGAAGACAGCCATCAAAATAAATTACAGAATGAGAAATGGCACCATTATGATCCTCTACTGCTTCTTTTCAGAAGTGTCCTTTTCCAGAAACTTCAGAACATATAATAAAAAGCAAATGCTTTTATGAACAGCTTTTCAGAAAAGTGTCCCTTTCGGGAGGTCATAACTCAGTGGTAGAGTGCAGGTTAGGCATGCATGAGGTCCCGGATTCAATCTCCAATATCTCTATTTAAAAAGTTAATTAGAAAAAAAACGAAAAATGTTTCCTTGCCTCAATTATGACTAACAAAAATAAATAAGTCTGAATGAAAGAAAGAACTAGACCAAAATGAAATTAGCTTCCTTGTCAGCTAGACATTAGTCTAAAGGGTTGTGCTGAACCATCATTCCTGGTGATTGTGAACCGAAGTCTATGGAAGTATAAGCTTCCTGGCTGACTGGGAAACATGAAGTGTGGTTAAGAAAATGCTTGGAGTTTGTGCTTGGTTCAAATCTAGACTGAGTCATTTCCCTGCTGGAGTTCTTAAGCAAGCTACTGAGCTTTTCTCACCCGAGTTTCCTCACCTATAAAACGGAAGTAAAAACAATACAGCCTCATCCATCGTGGGTTGTCAAGAACATTAAAAGATAAGACAAATGCTTAGAGACACTAAATGCTTACTTTGGCACCTGGTACCTTTCAAGTAATTGTTAAAAAGCAACCACCATTATTATTACCAGATGGAATAGTCAGAAAAATGATTAACCGCTGCTCGACAGGATTATCCCCCATGTGTGCCAGGACTCGAAGCTAAAGCAAATAGCTGGAGAACTTCCCATACGGAAGCATGTTAAGCATGGATGCAAAACCAGACTGAACCACACTCGCAAAATCAGCTAGCAAATTTTCATCATGTCAAGTCACGTAGCGAGGTTCTCAGGGTTGGAGAGAGTGCTATAGACTGAATTTTGTCCTCCCAAAACTCATATGTCGAGGTCCTAACCCCTAATGTGACTGTATTTGGATTCAGAGCTTTTAGAAGCTAATGAAATTTACATAGGGTCATAAAGGTGGGGTCCTAACCTGATAGGATTGGCGGCCCTTAAGAAGATAGAGAGCTCTTTTGCCCCAAACGCATGCACCGAGGAAAGGCCACGTGAGAACATGGCACATGAGAAGGTGGTCACGTGCAAGTGCAGAAGAAAACTCTCACCAGGACCCACATTGGCCAGCACCTTAACCTTGGACTTCCCAGCCTCCAGACTGATAATAAATGTTTGTTGTTTAAGCCACCCCATCCACGGGACTCTTTTATGGGAGCTCGAAATGACTAAGACAGAGCAAAGGATGTCACTTTTTCTTTCCCTGCCAGCAGAAAATTGAAAACGTGCCTTAATGAACACAGAATGCCTCCTTTCTTGAATAGTCCTGTCCTAGTTTTGAGGGATGGCCAAGTGTGCCTAAAATTTATAATGGTTTCATCTGATTTCAGAAGATAACTATGTCAAATCCCATTTTTTTAGGTTAAGTAACTTTCACATGGGGAAAAAGAAATTCACCTCCCCCTGGAGAGCCATGGTGTGCACCAGCAGCCAGCTGGAGGATATATTTTGTTGCACGATTCAGACCTATCAGCAGGAATGAGTAAGAAATCTGCTTCAATGTCTTTTGTGAGAAGCCTCCTCGAAACTAGAAGACTTAGTTCTCTCCTGACATACATTTCTGCAAACAATTCACGTCTAAAGATGTTATCATCAGTTATTGAAATTATAGTTTCCCCAAGGGAGTGGGCAGTGCTCCAGGAGACATAAAAATGTAGATAGGAGATGAGTAAATCCTGAAACGTTCTAGTAATTTCTGCAGAAGCAAGTTCGATGGCCTCCAGTTCACTGTAAGCAAAATGTTGCACAGCCGTTTGCACCTTAAAAGGTGGCCACTGTGGGATGGTGGCAGAGGTGCCGGGCTGGGATTCAGGAAATTCCAATTCAGACCCACTAGCTCAATAACTGTTCCTTGAGGACCTATACTACACGTTATGTAAAGTGGAAGGAAACAGAGACTAAGCCAAACTACCAGGTCAAGTCCTGTTCCTGCCCTTGACCAGGGCCCAGTGACCTTGGGTGAGTCAGTCACTCCCCATGCCTTAGTTTCCTGAGGTTGATGAGCTGGACTAAGAACATCACCTGAACATCATCAGAAGCCCTGAGTGTGTTTGCAGTTATCTGTCCTTCCTGCTCCCTGGACCAGGGTCAGTCTCATGTACCAGCATCTACATCCTCTCTCTGATACTTCAGAGCTCCGATCTTTTGCAAAACACAGCCTGCAAGGGCTTCAATTTCCTTGTCTGGAGAATAGAGACAGCATGCCTGCCTCACGACAGGATTAGATCAGGATGAAGTGAAATAAAATACACAAAGGGCATGCTATACAATGATTGCTCAGGGAACGTTTTCTTATTAATAAGGTTAATATTTCTTTTTCTTCAGCTTCCATCTCCTCCTCTTCTCTCATCACCAGTTAATTATCCACCGCGGAGAGTCCTTCTCAGCCCGTGGCCACAGACAAACCCTGATGAGGCTCGTGGGTGAGAGAGGTTGCTGTGATCTCTCCACGTGGACTTTCTCTCTTCAGTCACCTGTGGTCAGGGTCTTACACACACAACACATGGTGGAAATGGAAATAATGATCTAAATCAGTGGTCCACAGACTTTTTTCTATAAAAGGCCAGATAGTAAATATTTTTGGCTTTGTGGGGCATCTGGTCTCTGTCACAAAACCATTCAACCATGCTAATGTGTGAAAGCAGCCGTAGCAATCTGTAAACCAATGAGCATATTGGTTACAACAAAACTTTTTTTACAAAAACAGACAGCAGGCCAGATTTGGCCTGTGAGCTGCCCTTTGCTACATCTAGACTCATCCATTCAACAGACAGATACACAGGACAGGCACATCCTGGGTGCTGAGGACATTGCTGGATATGATTTGCCTATGTTTTCTTCTAGGGGGTTTATCGTGTCTTTTCTTACGTTTAAGTCTTTAAGCCATTTTGAGTTTATTTTTGTGTGTGGTGTGAGGGAGTGTTCTAGCTTCACTGATTTACAAGCTGCTGTCCAGCTTTCCCAACACCACTTGCTGAAGAGACTGTCCTTTCTCCATTGTATATTCTTGCCTCCTTTGTCAAAGATTAATTGGCCATAAGTCTGTGGGTTTATGTCTGGGCACTCTATTCTGTTCCATTGACCCACATTCTGTTTTTGTGGATACCATGCTGTTTTGATTACTGTAGTTCTATAGTGTTGTCTGAAGACTGGGAGGGTTATTTCTCCAGCTTTTTTTTTTTTTACTTGGCAATTCTGGGTGTTTTGTGATTCCATATTAATTTTAGGATTATTTGTTCTAGTTCTGTGAAAAATGTCCTGGGTAATTTGATGGGGATCACATTGTATCTCTAGATTTCCTTGGGCAGTACGGCCATTTTAACAATATTAATTCATCCAGTCCAAGACCATTGGGTATCTTATCATTTATTTTAAGTCATTTTTAATTTCCTTAACCCATGTTTTGTAGTTCTCCATGTATACGTCTTTCACCTCCTTGGTCAGGTTCATTCTTAAGTTATTTGTTTGTTTGTTTGTTTTGGATGTGATTTTAAATGGGATTGTTTCTTTACTTTCCTTTTCTGATATTTCATTGTTAGTGTAAAGAAATTCAACTGATATCTGTATGTTAATCTTGTATCCTGCTACTTTGCTGAATTCTTTTATCAGCTCTAGTAGTTTTTTTGTGGAGCCTTTAGGGTTTTCTATATCTATAGTACTACATCATTGACATATAGTGACAATTTTACCTCTTTTTTTCTAAGTTGGATTCCTTTTGTTTCTTTTTCTTGTCTGATTGCTGTGGCTAGGACTTCAATACTATGTTGAATAGAAGTGGTGAGAGTGGGCATCCTTGTCTTGTTCCAGATTTAACAGGAAGGCTTTCAACTTTTCACCATTGAGTATTATGCTGGCTGTGGGTTTGTCATAAATAGCTTTAATTATGTTGATATTGCTGTAAATGAAATAAACTCTTTGCCCTAATGGAGCTCAGATCATATCATAAAGGCACTTGTTATTGTCTATTTCCCACACTGAACAGGGCAAGTGAAGGCACATTTTCCAAAAAAAAGAGTAAGCATTTCTGTGAGATGCTGCTAAAAGTTTAAGTAAGCTGAGGACTGAGAATTGGCCATTGGCTTTGACAAGGAAGAAACCACTGGGTGACAAGAGCAGTTTCCATAGGACAGTGGAGACAGAAGCCTGACTGGAGTGAATTCAAGAGGGACAGGAGGCAAGAAAGTGGAAACAATGAGGCCAGAGCAGAAATGGGAAGCACAGGAGTGAGGTGGAGGGTAGAGAGGTCAGGCTTAGGGAAGATTTTGTTGTAGTTATTGTTTCAAGATAAGAGCCTTCAAGCACATTTGTACAGAGCATGATCCAGAAGAGAGGAACAGGTGGACATCATGACACAGGAGAGAGAAAAGAGTGGTGTTCCAGAGTGATATTCTAGAGAGGCAAGAGGACACAGGCCCCAGAGCCCAGGTGAGGGCTTACCTTTGAAAGGGGCAGGTATAGTTCATCCCAGGTAATCGGAGGGAAGACAGTGCAAAGGGCACAGATGTCATTCTGGGAGAATAAAACAGTTCTCTTCCAATTGCTTCTTTTTTTTTCCACTAAAATCAGATGAGAATGAGCAGAGAAAGAAGTTCTGAAGGGAGATAAAAATATTCAAAACAGCCATCTCAGAGGCTAGGAGAGTGCATGGATCAGTGACATGGAACCAGCTTGCCGGGCAGTTCTGAGGTCACTCATGGGGGTGACCAGACAGCAGAGTTGTGTTTTTCTCTAACTATTGCCCCTTCATGGGAAGAACTTTCCCACTAGGACCCTTCCTAGGCCTCTGGCAGCCTACAGAGTGTGCTCCTTCAGGTTAGATGTCAACATCTGGTGTAATCAGCTGAGTCCAAGAGGATGGCCTGGGGGCATGAACCACAGTCCAATATCTCTCCATAACTGTCTAGCTCTGTAAGCAGCTGTGTGTTGGATGTGGGTCATTTCCCTGGAGTGATCTGTAAGCATCAAGCTCTAGAAGAGGTTGAGAGAGTGAGTAACAGTCTGGGGTCAGGCCTGGGAAGATCCACTTGGCATTAGGTGACCTTGATTTAGCATATGACAATGAAATCCAGGAATTTTACCATATTCAGAGTGTCCAAGACACATTGCAGCCAGATCCTGCTCTATTTTTTAAAGTTCTTGCATCTGACAATGCACCCTATATCTATAGTGGGAGGCAACTCCAGTCTTGGGCTACCATCCATTCAGCTTTTAATATGTGCAAGGCACTGTGCTAATAGCACTTACTTATTCTTTCAGATAATCCTGAAAACAATACAGTGGTCAGAACTGTTATTGAGTTCATTTTACAGATGAAGTATCCAAAGCTAAGTATCTTTGGAAGCACAGAGCAAAATATATCACTAGATCTGTTAGATCTCAAAGTCTGTACTCACAACCACTAGTGTAGACTGAATATACCTCCCATTCAGTTAGACATTGGATTTGACTGCAAGTAACAGAAACTCCAAAAATATCAACTTAAACAAATTAGCGGGTTTTTCTGTTGTTGTTGTTTTTCATGTAAAAAAGTTCAGTGGTAAGTAGTTCAGGACTGGTAGGGTAGCTGCACAACACCCTCTAGAAGTGACATTTCTTCTAGCTTTCTGAATCCCTATCCTTAGTTTGCAGCCTTTGCATTCACAGTCACCTCATGGCTACAAGATGGCAACTCTACCTCCAGCATTGCATCAGCATTCCAGGCAAAAGAAAGGGAAGAACAGAGGACAATCGATGCATGTCAATTTATTCTCCCCACTCTACATTTTTTTTCTGTCCTCTTTTGAAGAGTTTTCCTAGAAGCCTCACTCCACAACATCTGCTCACATCTCATTGGCTGGAACTGCCACAGGGCGCTTGCATTCATGACATCTTGCATTCATGTGGTCCATTTATTACAACTGATGAGCTAATATTGGTATATCATTATTAACTGAATTCCATAGTTTAGATTATGGCTCATTCTTTGTGTGTACATTCTATGGGTTTGGATTAATGTATAATGACAATACATTAGACCCTTAGAGTATCATACAGAGTAGGTTCACTGCCCTAAAAATCCTCTGTGCTCCACCTTTTAAGCCCTCCCTTCTCTCAGCCCCTGAACACCTGTGACCTTTTTACTGCCTCCATCATTTCGCCTTTTTCAGAATATCATACCATTGAAATCACACAGTACATCGCCTTTTCAGATTGATTTCTTTCACTTAGTGATACACATTTAAGTTTCCTCTATGTCTTTTCATGGTTTGGTAGTTCATTTCTTTTTATTGCTGAATAATACTCTATTTTCTGGATGTACCACATTATGCGTTCACCTCCTGAAGGACATCTTGGTTGCTTCCACTTTTTGCCAGTTATGAATAAAGCTACAATAAACATGCATGTACAGGTTTTTCTGTGGATGTAAATTTTCAACTCCTTTGGGTAAATATCAAGGGGTGGGGGTGCTGGATTGCAACTCTAAAAAAAAACCTATGTGTCAGTGGAAGGAGGCAGGGCTCTCCTCCGGAGTTTCTGAGTCAGTAGGTCTGGGATGGGACCCAAGAATTTGTGTTTCTAACAAGTTCCTAGATGCTGCTGCTAGTCCTGCAGGTCCAAGAGCCACACCTTGAGCATCACTGCTCTAGAAGCTTCTTAAGTGAGAGAAAAACACTAAATGGGACACCCACAACTTCCATATTTTAATGCTTTAGGGATCTACCTAACCCAAAAGAAAGTTCATGATATCTATGCTTCACCTGCTTCTAAAAGGTCTCAAGCGTCTCTGAAGCAGCTTAGTTTAGATCTTGTTTTCCTTCCAGAACAAGAAACCATTTGTTAGGCTCATCACCACCATCTGGGGGAGCAGCTCTGGGGTGGAAACCCTAGCACAAAGATCCCTTCTGGAACACCAAGCATATGTTGACACTGGAGGCCCTGCTAATGCATTTTGATAAGCTTGAATCACGGAGACTTTTTGGCAGCAGATGCCTCACCTCCTGGTGCTAGAGTTTGTGCTGAGCCACCAAATGCCAAGTGACCCCAAGCCCTCCATCGTTTACGGTTTGCTTCTCAAAAACAACCTCATCTGCAGGACAGACCAGACTGTGACGCCAGAGTCAGCCCGTTCCACAGCCACTTCTTTGGCTCTGCCTTTACAACCTGTATGAATTACAGCCTCTTCTGCATCTCTGTCTTAAATATCAGCTGATGCTCAAGATAGTGTTGCCCCAAGAGGGGCATCAGCTATCACTGCTGCTCTGTTTGCCAGCATCTGTTGTGCCTGACTGTGTCAGACACGATGCCAAGCATTCCACATGCCTTCTGCTTAATCTTCCCAAGGCCTCTAAAGGTGGGTCCTATTGGCATCACTATCCCCAATTTACAGATGAAGAAACCGAGGTGCAGTGCAGTTAAGACACTGGCTCCGGGTCACATAGCTAGTGAGTGGCAGAGCCAAAATTCAAACTCAGATCAAGCTGGTATTATGGATTTTCAATGTGGAAGGGTAGATATGAACCAAGCTACTAAGATTTGACCCTAGAAGAGGGGAGGTAAAGTCTAGAATCAGCAACAAAGACATCTGTGACATAGCTCTCCAGTTAGGAATCTCCTTCCACCTTCCAATTACCATGAAGGTCTATTCATACCTCTTGGGCAGCATTTCTCGGGGATCATGGAGTAATAGAATTATTTCCACTTCATTTGTCTTGTCTGCTCCAGAGTCTTGCCCACAGTTAGCACTGGGAAAAGGTGTATGTTTAGGAAATGGATAGATAGATTAAAAGTGGTCAAACTGAGCACATCTAGCAGCCAGATCTTAGTTTCTAAAACTGTTCTCCAAATAAGGATCCAGGGCTCTTTAGAGAAGTGACTGTTTCCAGGACTGGAGCAGCAAACATACAAGATGAGCCTAGTACAACACGTAGTACCAGAAACTAAGTGTAAGCAGACAGGGTAGGGGGTCCCCAGAGAAAGAGAACAAGGCCTGGCTTTCACAACATGGGTCCCATGGGAAGGAGAGGATCAGTATAGAAAATGGAAAGCTTACAATTCTCAACATGAATTGTTTTTCCCATAAAGGATGCACTTTATAGATGGATTGTTATTCTAATAATTGCTATATTTTCTTGACCATATTAGGTCAATATATTAGCTAAATAGTATAAGTAGGTACAGCTCTTCAAAGGCATGTTTTTCTTTGGGAAGAACAAATACAGCTTAATAAACAGTTTCCATCCCAGTTTCACAAGCCCAGGCCAGAGGAGGATCTCTGGAAGGTGTGGTCCTTTTCTTGGTGGTTCTCAAAAGGCCTCTAATGCCACTTGAACCTCTACCAGAACCACTGCCCCAGGCAGCCGCAAAGGGTAGATGGCCAAGCACAGAGGTTTCTGATAAAGGTGTGCATTTGCCTTATCTGTATTAATGATCATGGCTTATCACACTGAAGCAAACAAACGGTTCAAAAGAAAAGTTGCCCTACTGCAGTGGTCAAGCTGATGGGCCAGAGTTCCCATGGTTCAGTGAATTCCATGTTTGACAACAAAGAGGCAGTCCTGCCATCTTCCCAATGGGGTGATGTGCCAGTCAAATCCACCCCTCCTCCTTCCACCGTGCTGATCATTCAGGAACCAACCCCTGCAGATTGTGTACTCCAGGCTTGCTGGCGAGTTTGGCTGAAGGACAGACAGCATTAGAAAAAGACTGAGTGGGAAGAAGGGAGAAGCCAGGGTATCTCTCTCCTCCCTTTGCCTCATGGGGCATCTCAGTAGCTGTTGCATCTCTAACAAGGCTCCGAACACCACTACACATGACCACTGTGGGTGCTGGGTGACCCATCTCCTAGCTCTACTAATGTCCCTCCTTCCTCTGATCCCCCAGCCTAGGGGACTGGTGGCCTCCTGCTGTTGCTGACTTCTGGATTCCTTCACTGCTCTTTGTTTGGCTTCCCAGAACTTTCACCACCTGCTTAAGCAATTCCCTCTATTAAATAGCCTCTATTTAAAATACTTAGAGTAGATTCTGGTTTCCTGATTAAACTCTGCAGTGTCTTAAGACCTGATTTTTTTCATTCTCATCCTGATCGAGGACAGGAAACACACACACACAGATTTTGAAATCATTTTTCACCTGTCCTCCTCATTTTATATCATAACAGTTAGTGTTTACTGGAACACGGAAGCTTAACAAGGTGGATCCCTAACACTGTGATTGAGTAGGGAAGTTGTAAGAGGCCCTGAGAGCAGGGTCTAGGGAAGCATAGCTGGACTTTCTATGACCTCCTGGCCCAACAACTCCAGCAAAATCATTCAATGTATGTGCTCTAAAACCAACAAAATTTTGGCTACACACTTTGAAGACTCTCCATGGTCTCCCAGCGAAGAAAGTAACATTCTTCCTTGTTCACTAGGATGTCTCAGGGCACCACCCTGGTATTGCTAGGTTAACTAGACAAGCTGCAAAGAGCTTCCTTGATGGCCTAAAGATTCCTTTGTTCATAAGAAAGATGTTGTGGCTTCAGTTTAACGTTGGTGCCTTCATTCGGTCTTATTGGCTTCATGTGGCTGGTCCTCAGATGCCATGGCTTGGGATATTTTAGAGCTAGAGCTGTTTTACAGTAATTAAGGACTATTTGGCTGAAGATCCATTTGTTACTTTGTAGGGGAGGGGTAGTCTTTTGTTCCTCTTGCTTCAAATGTAATAGACTTTGGCTAAGTTAACCAAATAGTTTAAAACTAAAAAGTTTGAAACTAAAACTAAATTTGTCCTAAAACAAGCAATTCAGATCCACCCAAATGTATCTGAAAATGATCAGTGATCTTTTTGACCCCTTGAGACCTTGATCAAACATCAGTGTTCTTTAAACAACAAACCATTCTAGATTTGTGCATAGTGTCAAGTCAAAAAAGTTTTTTTTTTTTTTATGAGAACCAGGCAACTCAGATTTGGGTAACCCCGTGAACGGGAATCAGCATATGCATACACAAGTGTATATCCATTCTGTTATGTAAAGTCATGAAGACTAAGTTTCACTAAATTGCTTTTTTTTTTATCACTTAAAGACTGCTTCAGAAAAAGATGAGAAACTCAACAAAATAGTTTTATTGTTTTTCTTTTACTTTTACCAGCATGTTGCAATCACATATATTGAAGGACAAATTCTTCCCAGAAGACACACAGAAACAACTTCTTAGAACTACTGTTCTTGGGCAGATAAGGACCCATAACTGTGAAAAGACAAGATACATGTATCAATCAGCAAAAGCAAACGCTTAGCGTGATCCCTGTCTTTTGTGGTTCGAACTTTCCCTGCAACAGACATACAGTTAAACAAACTCAAAAAGAAACCAATTTCATTCTTGGCTACCACAATTTGCTGTGATGGCTTAAAAATATAGAAAGTATATTTTGCACCCAGTGGCTCACGAACTTTGGGGTTTATCAGGATTGCCTGGGGGTTGTTACAATGCAAACTCTGGGCTCTAGTTCCCAGATACTTGGTAGGTGGTGAGAAGCCCCCAAATCTGCAGTTGAAACAGACCCCCTGATTCTGATGCAAGCGGGTCTCCAGACCATCTTTTGAGGAATACTGGGATTTGAGGCACTGCTCAGAAGAAGACACGGCCCCAACCCTTGAACATAATGTATTTTTACCTTAAAGCCAATTTCCATTTTAATTTGACAGGTGCCACCAGTTGAATTAGCTAATGAGGACAGATGTCCCAGGGCTGGGACAAAACATTCTTCACTTGGTCCATGGATGGGGCGGGGTGGGGGGTGGTCTTTGATGCCATCACTTGATAAAACTCTTATGGGGAAGCCAGGAGCACCTCGAGCACTCTGATACTATATGCTCTTCTCTAAGGAGGGAAAGGTCATTTGAAGAGCAAATCACTTACCCTCCTCAACCAGACTCCCTGGGGAGACTCAGCAAGTATTTTTCAGAGCGTGGCCTGGGCCCAGAAGTACTCTTCTAACTGGTGCCTGAACAAGGTTTGACAGTCTGGGCCAATCTGGAATGGGTTCCTGAAAGCCAATATTGGAGCAGTTGTGATTGAGACCTGCCAAATCATGTGTCAGGAATGTCTAGTTCCTTCCCCGGAAAGAGTGGCAGTGTCTCATGAAAAAACACAACTCTGAAAATTGAGACATTCCATGCATTATCCACAGTCATTAAAACTGGAACAAAACCCCAGGAAACATAGACATCTCCTGTCAGCAACCCATCACTTTTTGCCAGTGGTTATTTAATATAAACGCCACGGAAGCTCTTCCACAAGGACACACCATGTGGCGGCACCTGCTAGGGCCACTGTCCCCATCCTTGTGCAGCCTGATGCTGGGCAGTGGGAGGAGAAGGGCGGGGGTGGCCAATTAGACAAAACCTTTAAAAGCAAGATTCTGGCTAGGACTTCCACCGCACAGATTACCAAGTGGATAGGCATTTTATTTTGCTAAATGAAAGAGCTAGTTTATATCTTCCCCTGGATCAGTTTCTAACCTAACTGCAGTGGAAACATTCTCAGAAAGAAAGACTTTCTTGTCTGTTTGCCCTTTATATTGCCACTGGGCATCCCACTCGTAGAACTTGAGCAGTGATCGGCTGCTTCTGCTTGGGGACCAAGCCAGCTAACAAACTCCTCCAGGACTGGACCAAACACCAGCGTTTCATTTGCTCACAGTCGAATCAGAAGCCCTCAGTGGTGTCATGTTTAAGGGTAGACCGCAATCCCAGCCCATCTCTTGTGGATGAAATGGTTCGTTTCCCTGGCTCCTCTAGACAGGGACCCACGTCTAACCGAAGCTGTGTAAATTCTATGGATTCGTCTTTTGTTTGCTTGTTTGTGGCTTGGGGTTTTTTGCTGTTAAGCATCTAGCAGGCGTTTTCCTCTGAACGGAAGCCGTGAAAAGCTGGCTCCCCAAGAACCACAGCGAATCCCCTACGTCTGGTCTGTGGCAGATCCTCTGTCACAATCAAACCCTTCTCAGAATAAGGAAAGGGAGTGCGCATGGCCAGTGTCCGCCTCTCCGGAGATGTTACAGGGCCGGGTGCTGACTCCCTCCTGCCTGCTTTCCTCCTCCTTCCTCTGGCAGCAGCTGTCAACCAACCCTGAAAGCGTTCGCATCCCAAGTCTCCTGCCCACGTGACTGTTGGCAAGTTTCTGAGCAGTTCTGAGCCTTCGTTCCTCAACTGATAAGATGGGTACGGATGACACCTCAAATGACTTGGAGGGAGGGGTGGGTTCAGAGAGCTAGGGAATAGAAAAGGAACAGAAAGGGTGATTCTTCCTTTTTTTTTTTTTAATTGAGTTATAGTCAGTTTACAATGTTGTGTCAATGGTTCTTCCTTTTTGTTTTGTCTTTTTTCCACAAGAAGGAAAAAGATTCAAGGGTGGGAGGAAACTGTGGTTGTTCACTTGGTACCTGGAAAATCTCTTCAGGAGTGAAACTACAGGGCGTCTTCATTGCAGCCCACAACTGGAGGGATGTGTTGGTCACCTATCTGCAGAGACCTGCCCATCTAGACCCAGGGGCATCGCACACAGTCCAGAAGAGGCCTCTGTGCAGCCTCTTTGACGACAGTGATGGTGAAACCATTTCCTGCCTGGAGGAACACAGTAATGGTTCTCACTAAAGTGCTCTAAGTTCATAGGAACATTCATTGTATGTATTTTGAGTGTAAATGGAAAGCATCCTCTAAAATAGCCATTTTTAGAGTTCCACAGATGGAACTTTGAGGGATCTGCAATACCTCTGAAATTATATGACTGTTTATGTATATTGTGTACGAAATAAAATTTCCAAAGAGAACCTCTACAGCTGTGCTTCCAAAAAAATGTAACGTGAGGGGGAGGGGGCAATGCAGGGACGGGGGACTAAGAGATACAAACCACCACATGTGAAATAAGCAACAAGGTTATATTGTGTAGCACAGGGAATGTAGCCAATATTTTATAATAAGTATAAACAGAGTATAGCCATTAAAAATTGTGAGTCACTATTTATACACCTGGACCTTACATAATATTGTACATCAACTATATTCCAATAAATATATATATAATGTGAGCCATATATATAATTTAAGTTTTGCTAGTAGCCACATTAAATAAGTAATTAAATCAATTCCAATGACATACTTCATGTAGCCCAATATCCAAAGTATTTTCATGTGAACATGTCATCAATATTTTTAAAAACTGTTAGTGAGACATTTTACATTCTTTTCTTGTTTTTATGAAGCTCACATTCTAGCGTGCGTCTCAGTTCAGACTGGTCCTGTTCCAGGTGCTCAACAGCCACACGTGGCTAGTGATTCCCGTACTGGACAGAGCTTGACTGTAGTTTTTTTCTGGTTTTCACATCCCACTGATAACAAGTGGTGTCACCATGTGGCCGTGAACAGCAAGAGATGATTATTGAAAACTTCAAAATCAAGTTCTCGGTAGTCCCAATTACGATTCAAATTTCTCCTTACGAACTCAAAAGGGCTTTCAGATAAACTATCTCATCAGATCCTCATAACCCACAACACAGACAGGGCAGATGTCATTTCCTCATAGCCTAGCTGAGAAAACTAAGGTTTAAAAAATCTTCAATAATTGGCCCAAAGTCAAACAACTAGAGGTTGGTGGGTTAGGAGCCTGAACTGAGTCTTGGGAGTCTTGAGTCCCTGGGTCTAGCTGAGGAAGAGGCAGCTCCCTCCTGTCATCACACCGCCATGGAAGGGAAATTTGTTTGCATCTCCCACTGAACAGTAAGGTCCAAGAGGGCAGGAACTGACAGTCCTTCTGTCCAATGCTGCATAGCCAGCACCTAATGCAGTGCCTGGCACAGAGTAGGCACACAGTTCCTACTTGAATTAAATTTAGCTGAACTAAAAGTGTGGTTCATACCAGACCCTCAAGTGATCACTGGACCCATTCCATCTCCGGGGATCTTTGTTGAAACCAAAACCATAAAAACCACCTGCATGCTGAGGTCCCGAATTGCCTTTATTCACCCTTTGATGCCTCTTCTTTCCCCAACACACAAAATACAACTTAGGGATTGTTTTTTTCTGGGCAAATAACTGTCATCATGGCTATGTTTTAATGCTCACTTTGCACTTTTTAATGGAAATTCACATCTCCAGTGGAGAAAACACCTTGAAAACAGATTCAGTCTGATGGGTAATTTGGATGCCAGTCTCCACCCACCCAAGACCACCTGGAGGAGCCCAGGGACCACCCTGCGAGCCTGATGAAGCCACAGCACAAGGGAAGTGCCTCACTGCCCCTCCGCCCTGCCAGCCAGGCGGGGGTGAATCACACAGACCTGGGACAGTGGGAAAACCCCTGAGAGCAGTGTCAGAGGACGGCTTGACACTTTGGTGGAGACACAGACCTGTTCCCAGCTGCCCTCAGCACAATCTCCAGCTGGCCTCTGGCTCACTTCTACGCCGCTGTCAGCACCAGCCGCCTTCACTGACGGTCTCTTGCCTGCCTGTGTGGCAGTCTGGAACCGGGCGACTGTGCCAGGGTTTCATGGAGACCCTGTGCCAATTGCTGAGAGCTGCTATCTTCTCGGAGGTGTTCGGATGTCAGAGCACAGCAGAGATCCAGGACCGACCCCATCTGCCCCCATCAGCTGCTTCTTGCCAGCTTTCCACTGGGCACCAAAGAGGAATTTAGAGCAGGGGGTACAAGCAAAAGCTTATTCTGAACTTCATATGAGATCCTTAAATCTGATTGGCAAACGGTCCACAGCTCAGGACCCAACGTGTTCCTCTACAGATGAAAACTGGCATCCAGCTGAGTCCCAGACTTTTGCTGTCAGATGTGTCTTATTTTGGTCATGCTTCTCCATGCATTAGTTTTCAGGAGAACACTTAAAATCATATCCACATTTTGGTTGAAATAATTTTTTAAAAGCTGTCTAAGTGAACACACTGAACTAAGTGCAGTGAAAGATTCACGACGTATCCCATTAATAATTGGGTACTTCCTGCTCCTGAAGGTCAAGGTTGTAGGCACTAGAGAGAGTGATTAAACCATAGAGTCCCTTTTAATAAATATAAATACAAATATAAGTATAAATATAAATATATACATATATACAAATCGTATGTAAGATTTAGATAAACTTTATACTATATAAGATATATAAATGTATTTTGTATAAATAAGATACATTTATACTTTATTTTAACTTATATAAATCTAATAATTCCTATAGTAATCTTTATATATATATATCTCATATATAATCTTAATATAATATTATAGTATGTAATTTACACATATTATATATTATACACATTATTCTTTTTCCTCTGGCTTAACTAATAGAATTGTGGTTGCAGAGGGCTCTGTTGAAGTTCCAATTCCTGCCACAAGGGAAAATTTACACAAATCATTACCTGTCTCCCTCAGAATCAACTCAATTGAGATAAGAAACACAAAATCCAGGATCCAAAGGAAAAACTATGAGAACTCTGGAAAACAACTGCTGTGTGTGTTAGGTGGGGGAGAGGTATTGCAGCCTGGGGCAAGGACAGCTAAGGTGCCACTCTAGGAGGATAAAGTAGAAAAAGCAGCTTGAGTTCTGCTCTTCTTCCCTACCCTTGCCTTGGGACAATCAACAGCTGCCCTCGCCCTTTAGAAATTGGTAGTAAGGGCCCAGATTGCTAGTTTAGGAGCAAAATTAAGGCAGTCCAGAAGACCTGTCCAGTGAAATGTTTCTGAACAAAAGTGAAGGCTGAGTAGCCTCTGCATTCCCTGCTCTCCCAACCCCAGGGTTGGTCAATGAAAACCTGTAAGTTCCTCTTCCCAGCACTGCTTCGCCCTGGGAATCTGAAGGGGAAGACTTGGCCTCAAGAGTTGCTTGGTGGGTGACAACAAATGGCGGTGCCCTACCTGAGGCTTTTCCCTGGGCTTCCCCCTTTTCTCTCCTTGTTCATGAGAACATAGGGATATAAAACAAAAATAGGGAGAAATACAAGATAGGAAAATTATAGAATGGGAATAAATAACACAGTAAATCTGCTATCTGGTTAAAGTGATGCAGCTGAAGAATGAATTAATGAGTTGGAAAATCAGATGAGGATGTCTCCAGAAAGAAAATAGGGAAATATTCAGAAATGGAAAATAAAAGAAAAGTTAAGAAATCTATAGAATCACCAGCATTCAAAAACAGGAGTCACAAAATAAAACATAAAATAAAATTAAAATGGACAGAAGGAAAT
Source organism: Vicugna pacos (assembly GCF_048564905.1). Lineage (NCBI taxonomy): Eukaryota > Metazoa > Chordata > Mammalia > Artiodactyla > Camelidae > Vicugna > Vicugna pacos. The sequence continues at coordinate 114,846,060 of NC_132987.1, read as the reverse complement.
ATCTGAAGAATTAATGGAGATAAATTACTCAGAATTAAAGATAACTAACTCCAAATTGAGTGTACAGAATTCCAAGAGGAGAAGGAGCGAAACTCCAACACTTACACATGTTAGAATTAAATTTAAGCATATCAACTCAAAGAGAAAATTCTGAAAACTCTCCAAAAGAGCACATCATCTACAAAGGAAAAATAATCAAGTAGACATCACTTTTTTAACCACAACATTGAATGCAAAAAGATAATGGAGTATTAGATTTAAAGCATTGAAAAGGGTACTTTGAACCTAGAATTCCATTCCTGGCAATACTATCATTCAAATATGAGGATGTAATAAAAATATCCTCCAACATACAAGGCTTGAGGAAGTCAGCCATGCTAAGACTCACATTCAAAACACTTTCTGAAGACAGGATACTCAAATAAGAAAAACAAATCCAGAAGAGTGTACAAGAAATATGTGAAATGAAGAGGATCACACATCTTGGAATTTTTTGTTGTGGTGGATGGATATTAACACAGTGAAGAGATGTTGAAAGGCTATGAAAGCATGCTAAAGCTATTTTGCTAAAGAAAGGACACAGATATGGAATTTTCTAGGCAACCAAAACAAATTTTTTATTTTTAATCTTTTTACTGAAATTAAAATTAAGAAGACAGAAACAAATTTAAATACATCAAAAATTAAATAAATATAAATGGTCTAAATTTTCCAATGACAAGACAGAAATTGTCAGATTAGATTTAAAAAACAAATCCATGTATGTACTATTGGTAAGATATCTAAAGCATTAAAAACATAAACTGCTTAAACATTAAAGAATGAAAAAAGATAGCAGACAGATGTCAACACTAGATAAAATATACTTTAAGAGAAAAAGCATAATTAGGACTTGAGAGGATCACTCAATAGTGAAGAGAGGGTTGGTTCCCCAAGAAGACATAGCAGTTTGAAATATGAAAGCATCTAATTAACTAGCTCAAAATACAAAAAAGATAGAAATTCATGGGAAAACTGACAAATCCATTATCACAGAGGAAATTTCAATTGATAGGTCTCAATTGTTGAAAAGTTTGGAAGACAAAAATTAGCAACATGATGAACAAGCTTGACCTAATGACCATATACACCCAATATTCTGCACCCAGTAACTAGAAAATGCACTTAATAATTAGGAAATACACAGCCTTTTCATACACGCATGAAACTTTTTTTAATCTTTGAATATTTAATGGAGTTTTCGGTTGAGTTTCCAGACACTCAGAGAAAAAGACTACATTTTTCAGCTTCCCTTGCTTCTAGGTATGGCCATGTAACTAACAGCTAGCAAGTGGGATGAGAACAGAAGTGATAAAGGCAACTTCCGGATCAGGACTGGATCAAGACTTGGTTGAGAAGTATCTCAGATCATGCAAAGGGGGCAAAGTTAAGACAGAAGGAGCCCGGGTTCCCAACACTAGACTGTTTATTCTCAGGTTATTTCATGAGAAAGAAAATTCCATCACGTGGAAATCTCTTCTTGAAGTGGGATGAGTCCCTTTTAGCTTTGTCTCCCTCATGACCCCGAGCACAGAATATGTATGGAATTGACAAAACTAAAGCAATGCCCACCAGACTCACCCCAGAAAGAGAAGACATTGATAAGGATGACAGACAGGAAGCCAGCCTTAGTCTTGCAGCAAAAATCTTAAGCTGCTGGAGGAGATTTTGAAGGAAGACAACAACGTGGTCAGAATCTTCTTTCTGCGCATTGGCTCCGGGAGATGAGAGGGATCAGATACGCAGGGTCTGGAGCGAGGAGTCCCGCCCACGCTCATTTCCACAGAGCGAGGAGGGCAGAGAAACAAAGAGGAACCACGAGAGGAAACACATGCCCCACTCACGTGAAGGAAGTGACAGCTACTGGGACTGAGCAGCCGTTCCCTTAGAGGAGGCAGGCTCGTTATGCCAAAACCATATTTGTTTTCAGATTGGTTTGGAGGGAGGCATGCTCCTTCGTAAAAATAACTAGTTTCTGAAGACAAGAGGAAAATTGGGAGGCAGGTGGCAGCGTCGGCCACAGTGAAAACACACATCCCTTCATCACAAATCTCTGAAGATGGGTGGACACGAGACTGAGGAGAACTGAAGATGGGGAATGAGTCAGAGGAGAAAAACTTGAGGTGGTGACGTCAACAGACTCATAGCGCCACCGTGACAGGGTGCAGCCAAAGCTTAAAGTCCCTCCGGAGAGCCCCAGCCCTTTACGAGATCATAGGGGTGTACGTGCCAGGAGTTCTAGAAGCAAAGATCAACACATGCAGTGGAAAAGTACCAGTCTTAGATGGTTGCACTGCGGTTTCTTTCCAAGAATTTCCTTAGCAGGCTGGTATGCCCCACCCACCGCAGGGAAGGGGAGAGGCTGGAGATAGCGAGCCCTGAGGTCCAGGGGTGTGGTGCGCACAGTAAATCCCCAGGCAGGGGAGGGCTCTCAGGAGGCACCTTGGGTGCCCTCTCTTCTCCCTCCTGGAAGCCTTTCCTACCACTGAGACCTTTCCTACCTTGTCCCTTCTTCCTTGCCCTCACATGCCCAACGCGTCCATGCTCCAAACCCCTTCCAGAACGTTCTTTCAGAGCCCTCCTCTGAACCCCCACTCCCCACACCATAAAGTCACGCAAATCTAGCTCATGTCTGGGAAGGCAGCCTATTCAAAGCAGTTCACTCAGCCACCTACAGTCCAGAGCAGCTCCACCTCCCCAGGGCCATTTACAACTTAAAGAGCAGCCCAGAGAGCAGCCGTGAGCCTGCAAGTCAGTGCCTCCACCCAGGCGAGGTATCTGACTCCCCCGTGGGACTTTACAAACTACAGATTTTGGATTTCTACTCATCATCATCTAGGGAAACAGAATACCCAGGAAAGGGGGTGGAGTGGGAACGTGCAGTTTTCAGCCTTCTGTTTAAGTGCTTCTGGTGCCTGCCAGGGCTGAGAGCCACGGCTGGAGGTGATGTCCAGAGACACTTTGACACTTTGAAGCTCCAACTTCACTAAATTACAAGGCGGGAAAAATTTAAATGAGAGGAAAGTTACACCAAGGACTACATAAAGAATCCGAACTGCTGTTCTTGCTTTCCTCAGCCACCTCCCAGATTGCTCTGCTCCTCCCTCCCTGCTCCTCCACCTGGGCACTGAGTCCCAGCTTTTCTGTTTGGAAAAGGGAATAGAGAGAAGAGAAAGGAGAAAGGACAGGCATTGCTGACGTGCTTCAAAGCCATCTGTACCTGCACCTTTCTGCTTCTTCCCCTTCCCCAGAGACTGGCAATAAACGGCTATAAATAAGTAGCAGCTATTAATAATTTCCCTACCATTAGGGTAATGTTTAATCTCTTATTGTCAACCAGAATGGTCTATGGACAAAGGATTTCTGATTCATTATAGTCATCACTGCCTTAGTGTTAGTCTTCACAGAAAGGTATTTCATTTCATTTTTATTAGTGCAGTGCAGACTTGAATTTCTTGGCAAACCTCAACTCAGTCAATATTTGTTTTGTACTGTTGTTCCTCAGCCTCTAAGTCTTCTAAAACCCAACAAATTATGGTCCTTCCTATTAAGGGCCTTAATTAGCTTGCTAATAGGCATTCCCTGTTTAAGAACATGATTCTGAACAAGCACTCAGACGTCATCAACCCCAAATGTAATTTTCATTGAGTTACTCGTTGAACCTGGCTGTGGCCCCATCGTGTCTCAGATTAAATTGAAACCAGATTTCCCATCAGGGCTCTTCACCATCAGCCTTTCCCTGCCTGAGAGCTGCCTTCTTGTGTCCCCTCGCCCAATGGATATCTTCCATTCCCTCCTCCTGGAATCTTCTCCTCCCTGTGCTATCTGGCAAGCTCTCATTCATCCTTTGAGATGGAGACCTACCCCTCCCCTTTTCTTTCTAGGAAGCCTTCCACACCGTCTCCAGCAAGGTTTACATCTTTTTCTGAGCCTCCCTCTTCCAGAGCTCAGATGTGTTGTCTACACCTCCAAACTCCAGACTCTGAACTTTTCAAGTGCTGGGAATGGGGCTTGAACATCACTGTATCCCCAGTGTCTGGCACAAAACCTATCATGGTAGGTGGTCAGTAAATGCTGGTTGAATTGAATGAATGTTCCCCCACCCAAAAAAAAAAGCCCACTTGCAGCTCGCTTACACAACACTCACTCTTTCCTCCATCTTTCTCAACTTTCGTTCTTTTGGCCTAGAATAACCTGAAAACCACATGCCTACCACGAGGGCGAGGGTGGTGTCCATTCCATTCTTTGTTGTATCCCCAGTGCCTAGAACTGTGCGTGGCACATTGTCAGTGCTCAGGAGGTACCTATTAACTCTATGGGTCAGTCCTTCAAACCTATTGCTTCAAAATCCGTCTCCTCTACACAGCTCTCTCTGCTCCCTCGCAGCACTGTGCCCATCAGTGCCCCTCCTCTGGTTTCCCCATTACCAGGGTATGACTAAGTCAGACCATGACAGAAGGAGCATTGGAGCTTAGGTAAATTTTTTTTCCAATGTGATGCAAGCCAAAAATTGACCACGTACTTATTTTTCTCTTGGTACAAAAAAAAAAAGAAAAGAAAAGGAGTCCGCTGTGCCAACTTTATAGGTAACTATTAGTTGTTATTATTAGGTAACTATTTGAGTAGGTAGAAGAACAAGGTATTCTGCTCTGTTAAGCATTGTGGTGGATAGAGAATTGGTGTTTACATCACTCATTCCTCCCTACGTTTCCAAGAATTAGAACACAATGAAATACACTTCACAGTAAAAACCTATTGAATACGATCCCATCTTTCTTGGACGGTTTCTGGAGCTGCATGATGCCAGGATCACTCTGAGCAGCATTATCTATTTACAAAAGGTACAGAAGTCCTGTGGTTAAAGGACCCATTAGAAAGGGTGCTGTGTGCGTTGGCTGGGCACACACTGGCCCTCCACACGCGCTGAGTCTCTCTGTGTCCCGGTGCTCACCCTGTGACTATTTCATGTCCATAAATGCCGGTGACTTCTCATAACCGGCCCGTTTGCTAATAAAACCAGCCACTGAAGTAGCCGTCCGCACTCCCACACCCAAACTCCATCTCCTCGCAAATTCCAGTGGGAAACTCAATTGTTTTACTTTCTCTTACTCTCGCAGTTTCCTTCCCCTTCTATTTATCTTTCTGAAGGTGAGAGCTACAGAGGGCTTTGGGTGTACCCAAAGAGCCGTAGCTTTTGTAAAACACTGCTGGAGGGCCACACATCACAGGATGAAACAGCAATAAAAATCCCATGCTTCGAGCTTAGGTTAATCCTTTTGAAAGCACCTGCATGTCGATGGCTCTTATTTTGAGGTGAAAAAGACCGTCTGCATCCAGAGAGACAGGTGAAAAATCTGGAGGAGCAATCTAATCAGATCTTGTAGTCAGTCCTGGAGCCCATGACGCATGTCACAAAATGGCTATCGTGATATTTCTAATAATAGCATCAACAAACACAAAAATCATGTCTACCGTTTTATGATGTAGGTGTTATTAGCCCCATTTTACAGGTGAGATAACTGAGGCTTAGGTTGTAAAAAAAAAAAAGCCAGGCTCGAAAGCTAGTAAGTGAGGTTGCCAACACTCACAACCATCTGTGTGCTGCCAAAGCTCATTCTCTTCACTGCTCTGCTCATCGAGGTGATCCCCAGCCCCATTCCATGTGTGTGTGTACAAACACACTTATAGCAATATTAGAAGACATTTGTGGTTATTTCGGCTGCCCAGCATCCCTCATTTGTGGAACATTGTCGTACTATGGATGCATCTTGTGGGAGGCAGTCCTGGTGCCAAAGCTGAAAACATAAACCAGTCCCTTTTCCCAGCCAACATTGCCATGAGGGCTTAAGCACATGGCTTGGGCTCAGCCCATCCAGAGTCTGACCCCGGAGCAGTGATGGTGAGAAGCTGGGCCTACAGGAAGCCGTTCCAGTGCAGCCACAGAGGCATCCATGCTGCGGGGTAAAAGATGAGGGCCAGCGTCCTGGGTGGGTGGGTGGTCATCGGCTGGGGTCCTGGCTGCAGCCTTGGTTTCTCCCATCCTGTCTGCTGCCTTCTGTTTAGCTCGATGGGCTTGGCTTGCAACAAAAGGGGGTTCACCCACCAAAGGCAAGCATCTCAAGACTGAGAGTATCAATGCTAAGTCTCTCACACGGATGCCTGGGGGTGGGGATGGGGGGAACTGGCCAGCCAACCAGCCTCTCCAGCCTGTCATGTGACTCCTTAACTCCACACATGATCAGAAGTGGGAACAGTGCTAGACAACTTTCCAAGCAGGACAGCCCCCTTAGTGTCTGTTGTTCTGCTCAGACTGCCATAGACTAGACGGCTAAAATAACAGACATTTATTTTCTCACATTTCTGGAGGCTGGAAGTCCAAGATCAAGGTGTCGGCAGGGTTGATTTCTCCAGGGGCCTCTCTCTGACTTGCGGACAGCCATCTCTGGCTGTGTCCTTATGTGGTGGTCCCTGTGTGCCTTTCTCTGTCCTAATCTCCTCTTTTCATAAGGACAGCAGTCAGACTGGATTAGGCCCCAACCTTATAACCTTTTTTTTTCTAACCTAATCAGCTCTTTAAAGGCCCTCATCTCCAAATACAGTCACATTCTGAGCTACTGGGGGTTAAGGCTTCAACATGCGGATTCAGAGAGGGGACACAATTCAGCCCATAGCAGTGTCAGATAATTCCATTTGTCCTCATTATACTTCAGTACATGTTAAATGTTAGTATACACTGTGAGGATCTATTGAACGAGGATGTATTAATAAAACATTGAAATTGGTATTTCACTCATCACAATACTCACCTGTACTTGAAATTTGCATTTGAGGAAGTGGGAGGCACCTCAGTCATTAGACAACACGGGTGCACAGCCTGTGTCAGGCCCTCACAATGTCCTCAGCTCCCCGGGGTCTGACACCCAGTGGCTGGGACCTGGTGTCTGGTCAGGGTGATGGTCCAAAGTCTGAGCTGGCAGCTGCCACAAGGCTTCAGAGGGAGGAACAGCACCTTCTCCCAGCCAGTCTCCCTGGCCGTGCTGTGTATCCCCAGCCCCTCACAGATCACCTGGGGGTCTATGGACTCTCAACCCCTAGTCCATCCTGAGGTCATCAGCTGCTTGGAGTCAGACTTCGTCTTGTTCCCCTATATAGGTCACATGGGAGACACGTTCACCTGTCAGCAGGCTGGGCTGTCAGCCACCTGAGGTGCTGTAAACTTAGGCAAAACAGTGAATGTGTTGAAGAAAAGATTGAGGGGAGAGCTGGTAAGTGTCCTTAGCTGAATCAGTTACCCATTTCCACAAGCCTTGTCTGCCTTCTTCGTTTTAAATGCATTCCACAAGTCCTCTCATCCAAGCTTGGACAGGAGACACCATCTTTCCCCCAAGGAAAATCACTCGTGGGAGAACCGCAGACCCTCCTAGGAATTCTGATACTCTCAGCAGCACCTGCCCCACTCCCTTCCCCATCTCTTTGCAAATCAAGTAGCCTCCACAGAGGGTTCTTCTGCCAGGACATCAGACGCATCGCCTCTCAAGAAGCTGCCTCCAGCCAGAGGCCACATCAGGTTGGGAAATGAGACTTGAATTCAGAAGAGATGGGTTCAGTCTTACTCAAGGCTTGTTAACTGCGGGACCTGGAGCAAGGCATGGAGGGCTCTTTACCTCAGCTTTAAATGGCAACAATGGATCTACCCAGTCCTCCAAGGAAGCCCTTCGAGGAAGCAGACAAGATAACACACCAGAAAGCCCCTGGGAACAGCACTGAGCTCGTCAAATGCTTGCAGCCTCCCCTCTCCGCCACATCCCTGCCTGCTAACGTCCTGCCCGTCCTACAAGTCCCCCCACCTAGCCTGCAGGCGGTGGGCAGCAGGGGGCTGGCGGCCTGGGCTGTGTGCAGAGAAGAGCTCGGCTCTGCCGTGGGAAGGATCCTCGAGGCCAGAGCCGGCATCCCGCAGCCACAGCTGCAGGCCACTCTCCTCCCAGGGCTGGAGGGATGCAGACAGGAATCCTGCCTCAGATGTGCTGTGATCCAGAAGGGGTTTAAGCCATGGGGAAGCAGAGAGGGTCCTAACAGAGCCCAAAATCAATTGAGTCCAGCTTGGTTTCATCCTCTGGGTTTATCTGCATTTATCAACACACACCAAGCCAGCAGAGAATCTTGCTGAGGGAGAAGAGGTTAGAGGAGAATTGGTTCTGTTGGTCTCAAGGACCAGATTTGAGCCCCAGTAGAGAGAAAACCACGAGAGTATCTATTTTTTAATAGAGTGTCTATTTTTGAGTAAAACTGGGGAAAATGGATGAGGCATGGGTGACAATGCGTGTCTTAGTCCGTGTGGACTGCTGTAACAAAATACCACAGACAGGGTGGCTTATAAACTACAGAATTTTCCTTCTCACAGTTCTGGAGGTGGCAGCTTGGTTGGATGAGGGCTGTCTTCTGGGTGGCAGACTTCTCCTTGTATCCTCACAGTAGAAGGGGCAGCCAGCTCTCTGGGGTCTCTATAACAAGGACACTGATCTCATTCATGAGGGCTCCACCCTCATGACCTAATGACATCCCAAAGACCCCATCTCCTAATACCATCCCACCTGACTTTAAGATTTCAACATGAATTTGGGGGTGGTACAAACATTCAGACTATAGTGATGGGTGATGCCTACTGGTGAGAAAACCATGTCACCCAAGGACTGTGCGGCTCAGGGACACCTCAGTTGACAGCCCTTTATGCATAACTGTCACCTGCAATTAGAAAGCTCCCTCCTTCCTCAGATTTTATTTAAGGACTGCTTCAGATGACCCCTCCTTCACAAAGCCTTTCTGGACCCCCCCAAGGTGAACCTTCCTACACTCCCTCACCCCTGTATACGTGGCTCCACCTCCCAAGAGGATTAAGTAGGGTCTGAGAACTCAAGTTCTGCTTCCAACCAACAACATGATTTTTGCACAAGTTACTTTTTCTCTCTGGATGTGGGGATAAGAATTCTTGACAGACCTGCCTCTCAAGTTTGTTAGTTGTGAGGCTTGACTGGATAATGAGCATGGAAATGCTTTGCTGGCTCTGATACTTTAGACAATTGTCAAGTTTTATTATGAACAGGCTGTACATTTCTTGAGGGCCCAGGGACACACAGGTCTTTGCTTGTCTTTGCAATCTGTATAATACCAAGCACCTAACCTGCTCGAAGTCCTGGGCCTCTTGTTCAGTCTCCACACATGTGGTCAAGAAGCCACAAGTCTTGCCCCTAAAGTCCAAAGCCCCAGAAGACTGTGAGCCCTGGCAGGTGGGCACTTGTATACCTGGTGTTACAGACTGAATGGTGTCTCCCAAAATTCATGTCTTGACATCCTAACCCCTAGGACCTCAGAATGTGACCTTATTTGGAAATAAGGTCATCACAGATATAATTAGTTAGGATAAGGCAGGGTAAACCCTACTGCAGTATGACTGGTGCCCTTATAAAAAGGAGACATTTGGACACAGACATGCACACAGGGAGGACGCCATGTGACAATGAAGGCAGAGATGGAGCAATACATCTATAAGCCAAGGAACAGCAGAGATTGCCAGAAGCTAGGAGAGAAGCCTGGAACAGAGTCTCACACCCATCAGAAGTCTCACACCCTCCAGAACTGTGAGGCAGTCAATTTCTGTTGTTTCAGCCACTCAGTTTGTGGTACTTTGTTACACAGTGTTAGCAGGCTGATACACCTGGCAAATCCTGCCAAATAAGGATTTACCATATTTCCCAGACAAGTGACATGGCTGGGTGAGGGGAGCCCTGGGAAACACTTATCTGGGCTGTTTCTCCAAAAGTGTGAGCTCTCCTGAGTAGCTCCCTACACAACCCCGCAGGGTATGAGGTGTGTGTGTGTGTGGTGTGTGTGTATGGTGTTTGTGTGTGTGGTGTAGTGTATATGTATGTGTAGGGGATGTGGTGTTAGGTATATGTGTGGTGTGGTAGGGGGGTGGTGTGTGTGTGTGTGCAGAGGGGTGTATATTTGGGGGCAGGCAGGATTCGGAGCAGGGAAGGGGGCCTTGTAGCAGGGCAAACTCAGAGACAAAGGCTGCCCCTCAACCTCCTTCTCTACCCCACCCGCCATCCCCCAGGGCCCATCAAGCCAAACTACTTTTATTTACCTTCCATCAGCATGGAGCAGAGACCTGAAGGAATGAAGTACTGATCCTTCCTAGATTCCTCTTCTTCCCCTTTTCCTCTCCTTCCTGCCCCCAAAGTCCAGTGCCAGTGTCAACCCTGAGAACTGAAGCGAACTGATGTTTTCTGAACAAGCAGCCGAGTTCTGGGCTCTGTAGCAAAAAACAGACATCTGTCTTCTTCTTTGGCTGAAAAAAAAAAAGGTTGGCAAGACACAATCACACACACACAAAGTGAAAGCGGACAACATTGACCTTCCACTACTGACGCCCCTTCCGCTCCCCAGATCAGTGCCTCCAAATATAAAATATTGTGCAGAAGCCGAGCTGGGCTTACAGGGATGGGGACAGAACTCCCGTGAAAGTGAAGTACACGCGTTGGAGGGATTTGAATGGCTCTAGCAAACTGTCCTTTCCATTTGGAATCTAGATCCTAGCTCAGACCCCACAGGTGAGGAAGAGTCCAAAAGCCAGGCCTGGAGGCAGACTCCTAAGCAGACAGCCGGGCTGCCTCCCGGACACCGAGGCAAGGGCCCGCGAAAGTTATGCAGCCTCACGTGCCGTGCGGTATCGCTCATGCACCTGCATATTTTGGGCCCTTCCTGAGCCGATGGGGACTGTTTGCGTGGAGTGACCTGGTGCTGCCGGGCCAGGGACAACTTTGTTTTTGAAAACATCATTTCCTGTAATAGCTTGCGAAGAACTCAAAACCAAAATGGAATGTATCCAGGCGCCAGAAACACCTCCCGCCACATTCCCCAGATGGAGATGATTCTCATGGATTCTCCGTAAACATCACCACCTCCTCAGCCTCTTTCTGAGGCAGGAGCTCAGCCTCTGAGCTGCTTTGGGCCAGACTCCCACTTCCACAAAGTTCTTCAAAGGACATCCCACCAGGAAGAGCAGAGGACTGTTTGGTCATCCGAGGCAAGTGTGGTAAGAAATGGCTCCCTTCCGTCCTGGAGATAAAAATGCTGCCACGTGAAAGAGGCCCGCCGGCACCAGCTTTCATCCACTCGCTCATGGTGACCCGGAGGCTGGTTCCATGGGGTTTTTCATCCCCCCACAAGAGGAGATGAGTGCTCGAGGTCACCCCATCAGAGCGAGAGGTCCTCTGACCTCACATTCTTCCCAACACTCTAGAGCACTGGGAGTAAACAATACATTAAGTTAGATAACTCAGCCCAGTTGGTTGTGTCTAAATGAGTTACTGTGGGTTACGTGTGAGTTTTTATGAGTTTATGGCATGTGTCTGAGTATAAACTAGGATGCCTCTTCCTCTCCCCGAGGAGACACTGGAATGTTCTTTAAGGACCAAAGAGCTATAAAAGCCAGTCCATGGTGCACTGGAAAAATAAGGGGTTGGAGTCAAAAGGGCAGGAGAAGAAAGTCTAGGACGAGAGAAAACCCCAAAGGGATCAGCAGACCCATTACAGCAGAGTCGGGAGTTGCTGGAAAATGTGGGCTGGGAGTAAACAGATCCCCCAGACTTGACTCCTCAGCCAGCAGAGCCAGGCAGGAGGCAACCAGGAAGAGGGACTTGACTCGGATCAAGTCAGGACCATGGGGACTATTCCCACACTGGCCAGAGCTGTCCTCTGTCCCCATGACTGCCCCAGAGGTTCCAGTCAGCTGCACCCTTGCCCTCACTGCTAGAGTCCACACTGGGATTCTGGAAGAACCACCTACATGAGTGGCCATGAGTGATCCACCAGGAGAGGTCACCTAGGGGATGAGAGTGAGGGACCATCTGGCTGCTCCCAGGGCCTCCAGCCACAGCAGAAAAGACAGAAAGCAAGCAGCTGGCTGGCCCAGGAGGGTTTATTGCATTGAATAAACCAAGGGTTCAGACCTTATCCAGGAGAAGTTGAAACCTTCACACACGCTGATGGGAATACAAAACAGTGCAGCCGCTGTGAAAAACAGTTTGGCAGTTTCTCGACAAGTTAAATGTAGAGTGACCATAATACCCCACAGTTCCACTCCTGGGTATGCACCTCGAAGAACTCAAAAGCAGGTATTCCAGTAAAAAAACTTATATAAGAACATTCATGGTCGCACTATTCTCAATAGCCAAAAGGTGGAAACAACCCAAAGGCCCATCAATGAATGAATAGATTAAAATGTAGTCTATGTACAATGGAATATTACCCAGCCGTTAAAAGGAATGAAGCACTGACACCTGCCGCCACCACGTGGATGAACCTTGGAAACATTAGGCTAAGTGAAAGAAGCTGGACACAGAGGCCATGTGTTACATGATTCCATTCAAAGGAAATGTCCAAATAGGTAAATCTGTAGATATAGAAAGCAGATTTGTGGTTGCCAGGGGCAGGGGGTTGAGGGTGGACCGAAATGGTGAGTCACCGCTTGATGGGTGCAGGGCTTCTGTTTGAGATGATGAAAATTTCTGGAGCTAGAATTTACTGAATGCCACTAAATTGTACACTTTGAAATGGTTAAAATGATAACGTTTATGTTATGTGTATTTTACCACAACAAGAAGGAAAAAAAGGAAATTGAAAAAACAAATGTTATCCAGTAATTTTCCAGTTCAGAAAATTTGATTTGTTGAAAAGAAACTTGATCCACAACAGATGAAATGCCAAGTGTCAAGCTTTTAGTCATTCTGTGATGTCAGATTTACTTTATCTGGAAACAGCATCACATTTGCAGAGGGCTTGCTGGGTCCCAGTCCTCAGATTTCCTCTCATCCTCACAGCCACACTGAGAGAGAGATAGGGCCATGGTTATTTCCTTCCGGCAGGAGAAGAAACTGGGACTTGTGGGGACAAGGGGTGGTGATTTGCTGAAGGTCGCACAGCCTCAGGGGTAGCAGTCCCTAGACTCTGGGTTCAGTGCTCCTTCCCCCTCAGTCCCCTGGGCATCTCAGGCTCGAGCCCCAGAACCTTCCAGAGAACCCCCTCACCATTCGGGAAACTCCACAGCAGGTGGCCTGAGCTCAGTAGTGACATCACAGAAGCTTGTGTTACCCTCTCCCAGTCTGCCCATGGGAGGCAGCCGGCCTGCCCAATGGCAGTCAGGGAGCGGTGAGGAAATAAAGTACACCTCACGATCCTAAAATCAATAAAGGGATTTTTTTTCTTTTTTTTCTTCCCCAAGATCAGTCACCTGGCCATGTCCTTTAAAAAAAAAAATCTCAAGAACCCGGGCAGTCTTTGACTAAACCTTGTGACACCTGTGTGTGCAAGGGAAGAAGATAGAACTGCGTCACCCAGAAAGATTCAGTCACATCCTGACTCTGGTACGACTGTGACCTTATTTGGAAATAAGGTCTTTGAAGATGTGATCAGATTAAGATGAGATCACACTGCACTAGAGTGGGCCCTAATCTAACAACTGGTGTCCTTATAAGAAGAGAGAAACTTGGACAAAGAGACAGAGGGAAGAAGGCACATGAAGACAGAAGCTGAGATTGGAGTGATGCTACCATGAACCGAAGGATGTCAAAACTTGCCGGCAGCCATCAGAAGCCAAAGGGAGGCAAAGAAGGATCCTCCTCAGAGCCATTGTCAGGAGCACAGTGCTGCCGACCCCTTGATTTCAGACTTACACCCTCTAGAACTGAGGGAGAACAGATATTAAAGCCACCCAGTTTGTGGTTGCAGCAATGTGCTACAACAGCCTCGAGAAATTAACATAGCAAGGAAAACACCATTGGACGTCAGTTGTGTGACATGGCCCCATCCAATGGATGTGCCCGTCGTGGTTCACTCTGATTCCAGCCATCCACAAGATGCTGAGCTGGCCTGGATGCAGGAGGCGAGCAGTCCTGGCTCACTGGGCCTCTGGACATGGTTGCTCACGGAATTGAAATTATCTTGGTGCCCTGGACTCACAGGGGTAGTTACTGACCCTTGACAGGCCCTGCCCAGCACCTCATTCTTCTCTTTCTTCCCTCCCTCACCCACTCCCTAGGCCAAAAAAGCAACCACAGACAATATATCACCGAATGAGCAGAGCAGAGTTCCCATAAAACTTTATTTGTGAACATTGAAATTTGAACTTCATACCATTTTTCATGTGTCATGAAATGTTATTCTTTTAAAAATTTTCTCAAACGTTCAAAAAGGTAAAAACCATCTTAGCTTAGCATTGGTACAAAAAGAGGCAGCAGGCTAGAGTTGGCCTGTGGGTGGTAGTTTACTGACCCCTGACAATTTCACTGGGTCCCCGGGGCTAAAAATGCTAGATGTGTATAATGACCCACAAATCAAATTCCTGTCTTCAGCCCAGCCTTCTCTCTGGGCTTCAGATGCCTCAATCCATGTCCACTTGGATGTCTAATGTGTATTAGAATTTCATTCCAAATACAACTTTCCATTTCCTTCCCCACTTGAAAGCTATTCCACCCCTCTGGTCCCCATCTCAGTTAACGGGGTTACCATTCCCTATCAGGCCAAAAATCTGTAATCATCCTTGACTCCTTTCTTTTTCTCAAACTCCATATCCAATCCGTCTGCAAAATCTGTCCACTCTACCTTCACAGCACACCCAGATTGCACAACTTCTCCCTACCTCCTCGGCTCTCACCCCCATCCAAGCTACCAGCGCCTCCCAGTCCATCTCCAGGTCTCCTGCCATCTATCCTCCACAAGGCGGCCAGTGGGATCCTTCTGAGTCCAAGAATACTGTTTCTCCACCCTTAGTCCTACCTCTAATCTTCTGAATGCTCCCTACTGACGTTAGACTAAAATCCAACACCTGCAAATCAAAACCACAATGAGATACCACTCCGTACCAATTACAATGGCTACTAACAACAACAACAACAAAAATCAGGAAATAACAACTGTTGGAGAGTATGTGGAGAAACTGGAACTTTAGTGCATTGTTGATGGGAAGGTAAAATGATGCAGTAACTATGGAAAACAGTATGGTGATTACTCTAAAAAAATTAAATACAGAATCACCATATGATCCAGCATTTCTACTTCTGGGTACACATCCGAAAGATTTGAAAGCAGAGTCTGGAACAGATATTTGTACACCCATGTTCATAACAGCATTATTCACAATATCCAAGAGATGCAACCAATCTAAGTGTCCAGCAATGCATGAAGGGAGAAGCAAAATATGATGTATATACACAACGGAATATTATTCAGACTCAGAAAGGAAGGAAATTCTGACACATGCTACAACATGGATAAACCTTGAGGACATTATGCTCAGTGAAAGAAGCCAGAAACAAAAGAGCAAATTCTGCACAATTCCAGCTGTAAGAGGTACCTGGAGGAGGCAAATTCAATAGAGTTAGAAAATATGACGGTGGTTACCAGGGGCTGGGAGAAGAGGGAGTGGCATTGTTACTTAATGGGTACAGATACTTAGTTTTATAGGAGAAAAAGTTCTGGAGATTGGTTGCATAGATGTGAGTGTACTTAACACTACTGAACTGTACACTTAAAAACAGTTAAAAGGGTAAGTGTTATGTTATGTGTGTTTTAACCACATTTTTTAAAAACTCCTTCTATGTTCTCTGCACCTACATGATCTGGCCCAGCCCCCTGCTCTGAACTCGTTACCCACAACCTTCCCCTTCCTCCTCAGCTCTAGCCGTTCTGGCCTTCCGGTTGACATTCTTCCTTCCACCTGGAATGTTCTTCCTGCAGACGTTCTCGGAACGTGCCCTCCCAGCCCCGCAGGCCTCTGCTTGGGGAGACCTCCCCTAAGGACCCTCTCCCAGATGGCAGCCTCCCGCACTGCATTTCCCGCTGTGACACTTCCCAGTGTCCCCAGTGCAATTCTTTGCTTGTTTATTGCTTCTGTCTTCCTCATTTGGGCAGAGGCTTTTCCTACTTTCTCACCACTCAGTCTTCAGCTTTCGGCATGTAGTAGGCGCTCACTAAATACAGTGACTTGAGAGAATTACTGTGAGCCCTACAATGCAGCCTCACATCCAAAGAGAAGGGCAGGGGGCCCCAAGGGACCCACAATACCCTCCTACTCATCCATAACTCCAATTTCTCTCCTGGACAATGCCATTCCTTCAGATACTGAGATGGTAAATAACGGAATCCTGTATGTGAAATACTGTGCGCTCTTAGAGAAAACAATTATGAAATGTGTAAACGAGTGGCACAGAGCAATCCTCATTGTTTATAGAGTAAAGATCTTTGTGTTGGTGTGATTTAAAAATCTAAACATAAGCTACATTTCCATTTTCTCCAGCCACAAGTGAGGCTGCTGGTCTGGAGTGAGGACACCTGGACTCTAGTGCTGGTGCCACCTGTTACCTGCTTGGTAACCTTGGCCAGTCACTTTCCCTCTCTGGGCCTCAGTTTCCTTTCTGGTCCTGTGAAAGGATTAAGCTGGCATTCCATGAGTTCCTTTCTACTTGAAGATTCAAGCATCTTTGAAAAGTTGTAGTTCATTCTCCCTTCAAGATGGTTGAGATTTTAAGTTCATCTCAAATTACGAATTAATCAGATTCCTTTTTTAGGCTTCTATCAGTTGGCAATGCAATAACAGTAGAAAAACAATTCTACCCAGGAGTAAAACCACAATGATTCATGACTTGTTAAACCTAAATGTAATGGGGGAGGGGAGGAAATACAGAAGAAAAAAGAAATTTACTGGTTCTTGGAATATGAAGGCGTTTCAGCTCAAAACTGCATTATTCACAGTCTCATCATTCATCGTGACAAGCCGCTGTGTTTTTCATGAGGGTGTAAGGTGTAATTCCTCAGATATTCTGATGATATTACAATGGTAGAGTCCCATCCTGCCAACAAAAATGGAATAAACTTCATTTTTAGGGAGGCTAAGCTGAGTGTCAAAGGAAGGGTGCAGAGGGTGGCACTGTTCTGGGAGCAGTCCTGGCGATGGGACATAGAGTGTCTGGGACCAGGAGGTGGGGTGCTGTGGGTGCTCGGGCCCTTCCCCAGAAGCTGGCAGCTGACTCACAGTCCACTGAGGTGAAACAGGAAGCGGTCAGGCAGGCCGGCACCACAAGCTTGGAGGCTGGAGGACGGCAGCAGGGACTTTCAGAGCTGTAGGAAATTTACCAAGTGGAACCTGGGGACTCCAAAGAGTTCATGTGCTCTACCCCAAGAAGAGCCCCAAGGCACTTAGGCTAAAAATAGATGAGTGAGTGAGTGTGAGTGAGTGAGTGTGTATGTGTGTGTGTGTGTGCGTGTGTGGCAGTTTCTGGTAATGTATAAAGCAGATTCTGTGCCTCTCCCCACTCAGATCCTCCCACCTCCACCCCCAGATCCCTTCCTGGGTTCTCACATGCCTGGGCATGTCTGGCAAAACATGAGGAAAACCACCCAGAAGCTAAGCTGTGTGCACAAAGCAGCTCAGGTGAGCACCTAGAAAGACGGGAAAGTTAGGCTGATAAGCTTGGCTGCTCTCTAAAAAAAATAAATAACCACTATCATCAAAGGGGAGGGGCCATCCTTTTTACAGTCTGCTCTGATTCCTGTGACCAGAATTTTTCCCCATGGGATATAGCCAGAGAAACTACAAGTGAAAATGGAAGGAGTTGTTTTCACTCAAAATATTAAAAACTAACCTGAGCAGCTGAGGGGCCCACCACATCCACCACCACTGCCACCCCACCTGTCACTGTTGCACAGAAAGCTGTGTGGCTTCAGTTTTCTGAGAACTTCAGGGGATGCAGAATCACTCTGGTCCTCTAAGGGTCCCTTAGGGATTTGGCATAATAAGCAAGAGTGGCTTTGATTGTCTGAAGGAGTAGCAATATCCTGCAGGAAACAACTTTCATTGAAGGCAAAAATGAGGTGATTTCACACAGCTCTGTAGATGATGGAGGATTCTCCTTGAGCATGACTGAGAGCTACCAGGGCAGGAGAGGAAAACCATGGCAGATCACTGGGGAATCGTGAACAGGTTATAGTCATGATCCTATGTGGTGTGCCCTTTGGGTATGCCCAGAAAACACTGGAGTTGGTCATATTCAAAGATAGCCACACATACAAGAAAACATCACACCATGAGTGAGAGCCAACAGACAAAAGAAACACAAAGCTTTCAGATATTTGAACTATAACGACTAAAACACAGACTAAAACAATTCTGTCAAAGAAATCATCAACGAGTTTTAAAATTTTAGCAAGGAACTGGAAACTATAAAAAAAAAAGGGGGGGTCTTGATTGATGTAAAAAAGAACTTCTAGATGTGAAAAATACATTAGCTAAAACTGAAGACCCAGTGAATGATTTCAACCACTCTGTAGACAAGTTGAAGAGAGAATTTGTATACCAAAACTAAAGTAGAAGAAACTATCAAGAGTATAGTATGGGAAGAAAAATGGTTAAAAAGACAGAAGAGAGGGTAGTAGGGTATACAATGAGTAGACCCAGTACACATTTAATGCAAGTATCAGATGGAGCAAAGAAAGGGAAAGGCACAGGAAAAAGATCTTCAAATATATGATGATGGATGATTATCCAGAACTGAGGAGGGACATTCATCCGCAGAAACAAGACCAGTGAATCCCAAGCAAGACAATGAAAAAGACATTCTTATTTTCAGAAAAGACAAAGAGATAGAAAGAAAATCTTAAAGCAGCCTGAGGAAAAATAAAAAGACATTGCCTTTAAGGAAGCCATAGATAGTCAACTGACTGCTCAAAAGCCACAGTGAGAGCCAGAAGACGGTGAAATGATATCTTCAATTTGCCAAAAGAAAAACCTAGATCCCCTATCCATGGAAAATATCCTTCAAGATAAAGGTGAACTACAGACATTTGGGAACAAGAAAAAAATACAAAACCCCAAGAGCATTCAGTACCAGCAGATCAGCGTCCAAAAGGAAAAGGAAAGTAACCCCAGATGGAAGGTTAGAAGTACAAGAAGGAACAAGAATTAAAGAATGATGAACACTTCATGTGAAAAAGTGACCAAGTTTTCATCAAATCAGAAATATATTTGGAATGACCTAAGCTTAGGTCTCATGGCATGTGGGCCATTCACTTTGAGGAGCCTTGGGCAGACCTCAAAGAAATCAGGCTAGCAGCCATCCACCAGGGCACCTGAAGCTGAATCAGTGGGGCTCACCTGAAAACTAATCAGGAGAAGCAAGCCATGTCTAGGAAGATCCCAATAAAGAAAACTGGGTCTCCCGGTATGAGCCAGAAATAGGAAGTCACAAGGACACTGGTTTGCAACAATGCTGATTCACTCAGGACACTCTCTGGTGGGCCCCAGGATGAGAAACCTTGGGGTTTCATTGAGCATGGGTTAATGATCACCCAGTATCTCCAGTAATCAATGAAGAAAACTACACACAGAGTGGGAAAAAAAATCTGTAAGATCATGCAAGTTGGAGATGACAGTGGCTCAGAGCGGGGTGATGGCTGCACAGATGGAATGGGGTGAGTACCTATATTTTGGAGGGAAATATAGCTCATCTACAAACAGACTGGATTGGAAGTCTGGGGTGGAGGTCAAGGATTACTCAAAAAATCTAACTTGAGAGACTTGGAGTGCCTTTGACTGATATGAGAAAGATACAGAAAAGTGCACTTTTAAAAATTTGTCCAACAATTCCACTCCTGGGCACATATCCATAGGGAACTCTAATTCGAAAAGATACATGTACCCCAATGTTCATAGCAGCACAATTTACAGTAGCCAAGACATGGAAACAACATAAATGGCCATCGACAGATGACTGGATAAAAAAGCTGTGATACACATATTTTTAAAAATTTGTGAGATAGATATAGATATAGATAGATAGATAGATAGATAGATAGATAGATATACACATACACAATGAAATACTACTCAGCCATTAAAAAGAATGAAATAATGACATTTGCATCAACATGGATGGATCTGGAGATTGTCATTCTAAGTGAAATAAGCCAGAAAGAGGAAGAAAAATACCATATGATATCACTCATTTGTGGAATTTTAAAAAAATTTAAAAGACACAAAAGAGCTTATTTACAAAACAGAAATAGCCTCACAGACATAGAAAACAAACTTATGGTAACCAGGGGGGGAAATGGGTAGGAAGAGATGAATTGGGAGTTCAAACTTTGCAGATATTAACTACTGTACATAAAATAGGTAAATAACAAGTTTCTTCTGTATAGCACAGGGAATTATATTCAATATCTTGTAGTAACCCACAATGAAAAAGAATATGAAAATGAATATATGTATGTATATGTATGACTGAAAACATTATGTTGTACACTAGAAATTGACACAACATTGTAAACTACTATACTTCAATTTTTAAAATTTAGAGGAAGAAAAAAGGTGGGGGACAAATTGGGGGACAGGAGTGAGGAGAATGCAGATTCAAAATTCCCATTTTAGACTTTTTAATTGATAACACATGTGAGACCTCCAGGTAGAGATACCACATCTAGGTAGTTGGAGCCCAGAGGAGGGGTTTAGGCTATAGACATAAATACTAGCTTTATTAGCACATTATAGATGGTATTTAAAGTCATGGATATGGATGAAAATCATCTAACAAAAATGTGTATAATTTTAAAATATAGATCATTTTTTAAAGAAAACAGAAATCACTCATAATCTATGAACAGAGATCATCATTTATAATTAGGTAGTTAGACATTCTAGAATTTTAGTTATCCACATATAAGTATATGTATCACACAGGAGGATAGTGTTACTGAAGTAACAAACAATGGTCTTATTCACAATTTCCTTGTATCCTTGGTCTTGTCTTCTTTCCTCCAACCTAGAGGTAGCAGCCAAGCCATCTGATGCCACTGCCTCAGCAAAGGCATGTGATAACAGAATAGCTTCTCATTTTTAAGCTTCCAAGGGACATGGAAAGGACCAAGATCAGCCCCAGGTGACAGACTGGAAAAAGCACCCTGGAGAACACGTGTTCCAGTCTAGATAAAGTTCCCTTGGAATCGGGGAAGAAAGAGGACCAAAAGGAGGCAATAGGTCTCAGGTGCTGGTGGGTCCCACTGAGCAGGCCCTCCATTCTCTCCCCAGGCCAAATGCTGGACCAGTCTCCATGTGGAATCTGATAGCAGGGGTGTCCTGGGCCTCTTTGCTCAGGGAACATCCAACAAGCAGGGCCGAGGCTCCAGAGTAGGAAAAATTGCCAAGTGAAGGGACTTTGACCCCCACTGTGGGGCAGAAGCAGCAGCAGGTGACTATGCACCCAAGTGCAAACAGAAAACACACAGCCAACGGACTGCACAGAGCTTCTGGCAGGGGAGGGACCCTTAGCAACCTGTGTGGACTAATGACCATGGACAACTCCATGGACATCAGCAAGGACCAGAGGGACCTCCAAGCATATCTTGGCACATCAGAGCCCTTTGGAACATATACAACCAAGGGAAAATATGGAAACCCTAAGATGACATGGCAACATGGGGGCTCAAGATAGGAGTTAAATTCAGCAAAGGAAGAATTTTGTAAAGTTATACTTCCTGTGATGTATCAATAAATTATTGGAAGTTGTCTTTGCAGAGAGGTTGGAGATTCTGCAAGAGCAGGCAGAGGCAAATGTGGAAGAAGCACCATCTATTACCGTTCATCACCTAGCCTTGTGCCTTCCAGGGCAGCAGGGCTTGGGAAATGAGGAAGGGAGGGTGCGGAGAGAGTAAAGACAGAGGGGGTGCCCTCCCCAGGACCTGGGACACAGATAGTGAGCCTGGAGAGAATACCAGTCATGCCCACTTCACTCATCACTGGCACAGTGCCTCACTCAATATTAAGGATCTAATAAACATTTGTGGAATGACAGAATGGTAGGAACACAATAAATATTTGTTGAATAAACACACATATTATGTATGTGAGATATAGAGTTTACAGAAGCAACATAATATTGTTCAGGAACAAAACAGAAGAAAACATTTTCAATTCATCTAAATCTAGAAGCACTATTTACAATAGCCAAGACATGGAGACAGCCTAAATGTCCATCAACGGAAGACTGGATAAAGAAGATGTGGTATATTTATACAATGGAATACTACTCAGCCATAAGAACTGACAACATAACGCCATTTGCAGCAACATGGATGCTCCTGGATAATGTCATCCTAAGTGAAGTAAGCCAGAAAGAGAAAGAAAAATACCATATGAGATCGCTCATATGTGGAATTTAAAACAAAAACAAAAACAAAAAAGCATAAATACAAAACAGAAATAGACTCATAGATATAGAATACAAACTTGTGGTAGCCAAGGGGGTGGAGGGTGGGAAGGGATAGATGGGATTTCAAAGTTGTAGAATAGATACACAAGATTATACTGTATAGCACAGGGAAATATACACAAGATCTTATGGTAGCTCACAGAGAAAAAAAGGTGACAATGAATATATATATGTTCATGTATGACTGAAAAATTGTGCTCTACACTGGAATTTGACACAACATTGTAAAATAATTATAAATCAATAAAAAATTTAAAATAAATAAATAAATACATACATACATACATACATACATACATACATACATACATACATACCAAAAAATAATTCATCTAAATCTTACCATCCATGAAATCATCCTGTCGCTGATCTGGATAAAGGTGGAATCGGAACATCTAGCCATTACTTCTTTCCCTGAAAGTTTTCCTTCTCTTGCAATAAAGCTTTTGCAATTACAATCATTAACCTCCTAGAGGCAGGAGTCTCATGCTGATGTCCCCACTGTCACTGTGAAGGGCTGGATCTGGCTCACTCCATCAGCGCCTGCGCAGTGGGACCACAGCCTCCTGCCCCAGTGGTCCTGAGGGCAGAGGCAGCCTGTGGCCAAAGCTGCCTAGCCTGACCAGTGGATGGACCTTGTTCTGGTCCTGAAACTGGCACCACACCCCCATCAGCAGTCCAGGCTTCTGCTCCCTGTCTGAGCAGGTGATCTTGGAGATACCTTTCAGCTTAAATGTTTGATGATTCTGAGCTTCTTTGATTAAAGTAGCTGATTGTCACATGGGACTGTTTCCAAATGCATGCGTCAGCACTGAAGCTGACATGTAAAGAAGTCCAGGATCTCCCCAGGATGGGCAACCCGGGCATGAGGAAATTTCTCCTGCCTGGCCAATGTCCCCACCCCCTGGACCTTCCAAAAAAGAGGAGAAACTCCTGCTGGGAGACAGAGGGCGCGGGGTGGGGTGCAGCCAGTACATGACCTTCCCTCTGCCCAGCAGCAGCAACTCCTCCCTCCTCTGGTGGCTCCAGCTCCCACAGATCAGGCCACCATGGCTCCAACTTCAAGGGTGACCCCAACCCCCAGAGCCAGCAGCTTTACCTCCTCCCTTTGTCCCTGCCGCCAAGGGGTGATCATGGCACATTGTTGTTGTTAACCTTTGAGTTGTCTGACTGTCCCCTATTTGACTTCTCATCGCCCCTCCCCCCAATTCCCTGTATTATGTTTATTCCCATCTTAAGTACTTAGAAGGTCTTCTGTTTGCCCAGTCGGACCTTGACAGACACAAGGGCTGTGTGGCTACTGGAAAATGCAGGCCAGACACAGCCACTCTCCCCCAAGCCCCCTCTGGACAGGTGACAGGGTGATTGTGGGAGGCCTTACAAAGGGTGACCAACTCATCGCAATCTGCCCAGTTTTAGATGCAAATCCCACAGCCCAGGAAACGCCTCAGTCCTGAGCAAACTGGGGTGGTAGTCACCCTCTACCTCAGCAAGATGCTTCTGAGGAACATCAAATGCCATCTTCAGAGTGAAGAAATCAAGAAGAGAGGTCAGAAGCAGGCTAGCTCCTGGTTCTTGGGGTGACGCACAGAGCCCTGGACTCGGGCTGTGTTGTGTGGCTCTGAGAAGTCACTCAGGGCCTCCTGGCCCGGTTCCTGTGAAGTGAAGAGTAAGACCTCTGCGGTTACATCTCAGCCACCCACTGAGTTAACAGGAGAGTCGAAGGAGGGACAGCTGGGAAAGCACGTGCAGGGAGGACGAGCCACATGGGGCGGATGTGATCTCACCTCGTCTTGCTCTCTTACCAGAAAAGCATCAGCTGGTCTCGGGCAATTAAACAATGAAGACTGTATCAAGCCCCTGTGATACCAATTTACAGGTGCATCAGGCAGGCGCTCAACTGTAATTCCTCACCTCATGACTGGACTTTGAGGACCTGTGACTTCCCCTACGACAGCCCCTCTCCAAGCCTTGCTCCCTCTCCTCGCTTCCCCTGCCAGGAGTTACCTGCAGAGACTGTGGGCCTCCTGGCTGCTCCCATGGAATTCCCAACACACCTCCACGTCTGAGCACCGGCCGCTCTCCCCCAGAGGCTGGAGGATGGTGACAATTCCAGGGAAGTGGCTGCACCCACTGGCCCCGAGCCTCCTGCCCTAAGGATGCTGGGAGGCAATCTCATTCCCCAGGATAATGAAACTTCATGGGGAAGAGGGATTAGATGGAGATTAACAGCCTACTGGGCACCTGACCACACTGCCTTCTTGAAAACAAAGGATGTTTGTGTGTCTTCTTTTCCTGCATAATAACATCATAACTGCCTTGTGAACAGACGGATCAAGAAAGAGAAAGGAGATATTTGTTGCTGTGGCTAAAGTTGGGGTCCCAAATGCAATAGGACTCTTTTTTTATTTATTTATGTTTATTTATTTTTTAATTAATTTTTTAGATTTTGGGGGCAGGGAGTAATTAGATTTATTCATCTATTTATTTAATGGAGGTACTGGGGCTTCAAATCAGGACCTCGTGCATGCTAGGCATGCGCTCTGCCACTGATCTATACCCTCCTCAAATGCATTAAGACTCTTGATGGGGTCTTGAGCCCAACACCTCCCAGCATTATGGGCCAGTTACTGTCAAATCTCTAAGCAATAAAAATAATAATCTTCCCACTTAGGCGACGTGAATCCACATGACTCTCAAGCAAGGTCAGAGAGCTTTGCCTTCCCTGGTCACGAGCCCCTGGGTCCCTTTCTTGAAGCATCTTCCACCTTCTTCTGAGCCTGGCTCCTGGAGTCATTCTACAGCCAAGACCACTGGTACCTGTAGCCAGCTCAACCCCTGAACAAGCTCCAGCCCACATCAGCCCTGGCTCTGGCATTCTTTATTGTGTCCATCGGGATAGAGACTGGCCAATGAGAGGTCAGCTCCTCCCTCTTCTAGACTCAGGGACATTTATTGAATTCCATTATGTACATTTTCACAAATATTCCTCTTTTCATTTCTGTGTCCTTTGGATAGGAATTGCTATCTTCACTTAATGAGTGTGCTAGGCTGAATAATGCCCCACCACAAAGAGGTCCAGGCCCTGATCCCTGGAACCTGTGCATGTTACCTTATATGAAAAAAGAGCTCTTACAGATGTGGTTAAGGTAAAGGTCTTGAAATGAAGTTGGACTATCCGGGGGGACACTAAATGCAATCACAGATACTGGTGTAAAAAGGAGACAGAGGGAAAGTCAACAGGAAAAAAGGCACCGTAACCACTGAAGCAAGATATTACGCTGCTGCCTTTGAAAGGGGAGGAGGGGGCCAAATGCAAAGAAAATGGCTTTTAGAAGTTGGAAAAAGCAAACAAACAGATTCCCTGCTAGAACCCCAGAAAGATCATGGCCCTGCCAACATGTGAGTGCAGCCCAATGAAGTCGATTGCAGACTTCTGACCTCCAGAATTCTAGGAGAATAAATATGTATTATTTTATGCCGATAAGTTTGTGGTAACATAGTCCAGTACCAATAGGAAACTAATAAACTGAGTAAACAGGGAGGTTTAGACTTGAGTTGCTTCAGGCCGCCCAGCAGGTCAGTGGAGCTAGAGTTCATCCTCTGGCCTTTGGAGTCGAAGCCTCACGATCGTTGCTACTCCACGCTGCTTCCGAGACGGTAGCAGTGCAGGGTGTAATAACTGGGAGACATATAAATTAAGTAAGCATGCAGGTGTGTGCACGCACATGTGTGCATGCTCACAATTAGCAGGAGGAGAGAGAAGCGTGAGAGAGGAAGAGATCACATCACTGAACCGCGTTCATTCCTTAAACTATATCCACTGGAACAGCAAGACACACCAGATAAAAACATGACCAGGACCAGTAATTTTTAAAAGATGTCATTAAATAAATTTTGTGCTCAGTTTTCTTGGGTCACATTGTGGTCTTCATATTGCAATATAAGCGATGATGCTTCAAAATGCTCACCTAAGCAGTGGACTTACAGGAAGGTCTGGAAGAAAGCAAAGGTCCTGTCCTCTGAGAGTAGGATGGATACCATCCAGGGCTCTGCTTCGGAAGGTCTGGAACTTCAGCGTTTGCCTTTCCTGAGGAGATCAGAAGGCAAGCCCATCACTGACAGACACTGGGCCCCGTGGTGCCAGGGCCCACCCTTGAGGCCTTGTTCAATCTACCACGTGTTGAATTTCCTCTTTCATTTTAACTCCTCCAAAAACCCAGGGGCGGTTGACTGAGAAAGTACCTCATTTAACCTAACGAGGAGTCTGAGGCCCAGAGAGGTGAAGGAATGGCTCACTAGAAGGGGTGAGGGAAGCTTCTCTCAGTTTCTGAAAGCTCTCAGCGGAAGAACTACAAGTGTCTGTCCTTTTCTCATCTTCTGAAAAAGCAATTTATCAGGCAAGTCTGTCTGTGGCTGAGCTATTTGACGTGTTTTTTACTTGGGAAAACTTTACTCCACCCTGCTGCCTTTGATGTAGACATTTTGACCTCACCTAACTTTAATAATCTATCTGTTTATGGAGAAGTAGTTAGATGCATGTTACTTGGACACGATACTGTGGTATTATTATCTGAGAGGCCGCAGCGCATTTTGAGCCCTGGGTTGAAGGAAACGAAAAAAGCCAAAGACCCCTGGCCGGAAGATGACAGCATGTCAGAGCTGAATGTTGTGAGAACTTCCTTCTATTTTCAGCAGCTTTAACTTAGACAAACACACCATGTAACAAACACGGGGAAATGTAAGTTGGGAGGGTCCCTCTAGTTAATTAAACTCCCTCCTTCTTTTCTAAGGCTCTCCCCCAAAACTCTGAAATCCTCTTATCGGCTCTCACGAGGACAACAGAAGGAAACAAGCATTTTCTAAGCCCTTAATCCTATTCCTACCCAACCTCCCTCACTGCCTGTGCCAGGCTTCCTGTTTCTTTAACTCAGTCTCCATGGCTGGTTTACAAGCCCCTAACACCTCCATGGTTGCCAGGAATTTTCTGCGGCTGGGACCCACTTGGCTTGTTTTAATTAGATGGTTGGGGCGGGGAGCTGTCTGAGGCCCGCCCTGGGGGAATCAGTGTGGAATCAGGGTAGATTCTTGATGGCCTGGGTAGCCGTCCTCCATTGAGACGGGGTCCTGCCAATCCATTTCGTTTCCTTGACTCACCGAGCCACAGTGGCGAGATGTGCCAGGAAGACCTTTGCTCAGGGCCTAGACCGTTCACTTGGCAAGTCCTCACAGACATGCCAGATGAGAAGGTAGGGGTTTGAATAGCATGGCAGAGATCTGGAACCATCCATTAACTCTAGTTCCCTGAACCAAGAGGACTGTCCCGAGGGAAACATGCTTATTTTGTCAGTGACATCTACTGGCAGAGAATCCAAGGCCAGGGAAGAAGTGAGTGTCCCTACAGGCAAGAGG
This sequence comes from Vicugna pacos, assembly GCF_048564905.1. NCBI lineage: Eukaryota > Metazoa > Chordata > Mammalia > Artiodactyla > Camelidae > Vicugna > Vicugna pacos. The sequence continues at coordinate 114,818,293 of NC_132987.1, read as the reverse complement.
AATCACCAGCTACTTTCACACGCCCCTGGTTTCTCCCCACAGCTGGCAGCTTGATGGCATTAGGTGTCACCTTCTATAACCACATCCACAAACTTGCCTTTCTGCTTCTCTTAGGAAACTGATGAAATTTTGATGAACCAAAAGTGTACTATCTTAAATCCAATGAAATGCCAAGATTCCCAGGTTTGCTTTGAGGAACCCACTGGACCGATGGTGACTTGTTTAAAATTCAGCAGCGGCTCTATTTGGTTAAATTCAACAAATAAGTTACTGAGCGGTGCTGTGGCCGGGCTCTGCCGAGCCAGGAGTTTACCAGTTGCCTCTGACCTCATGGAGCTCCAAGTCTAGCTGGGAAGACTACGTTTAAAGAGCGAATCACAAGCGTGATGCGCTTCACAGAATACGCTATAAATAGCAGGGGGATTAAAGCTAATCTGGAAGGCCAGCTGCCACTGCAGTAGCAAACTGAAGCCAGAAAGAAAAGCAAGGAAAATGCAGGAAGTGTGCCTGAAAAAAATAATAATAGCCTGGGGGTCACACACAATGGTGACCAGGTTTTTTTTTGTTTTTTCCCACCAAGTTCCAATGAAGCATCCATTCATTTTTATTTTGTGAGATCCAAGCAGTAATAGCTGGGTGTACAAAGAATTTCCTGTAGATTAAATGAAGCTGGAAGGAGTTGATAGACTTCAGGCAGCCATTTGCACTATTAATCCAAGCCAGTCATTCATTAACCCTCAGGAAGTTTTCTGTGCCAAAGTCGTTATTATTATTATAAACTAAACCCCAAGTCTCCAAAGGGTGTATGGCTACTTTTCTCCCCAGGATACTCAATGTATGAGTCAGCCAGGGAGCCTGAATCATTTCCTAAATTCCCTTCTGGTTCGCAGGGAGTCTGGCTTTGCATAGTGCACTGCTGGTGTGGGAATCCGACAAGGAGCCCTCTGGAAAGGTAACTATCACTCTGGCCTTTTTAATGAGGTACTGAGAGGCTAGGGCAGGCTGCTGATTGTCCCTCAGTTTCTGTTCTTCTATTCTGCCGCATTGTAACATTTTAGCCGGCAACATGGCCGTCTGGCCAAAGACTACATTTCCCAGCCGCCCTTGCAATGGGCTTGTTCATGTGACTAAGTAATGCTAGCAGAAGCAATGGGGGTCACTCCTTGATCTTCCCCTCAAAGACTTGGAAGGATAATCCCCTCCCCATTCCCAGTCCCTCTGTCCCTTTCCATGGCTGGAAGGAGATGACAGGAACTGTCGCAGGCTCCTCAGAACACAAAGATGGCCCAGGTAGCCATCCGCCGTGTTGAGGATGCAAAGCTGACCTGACAGCCCTGAACTGCTGACCTCCAGACTGTTACATGGGAAAGACATCAGCGTCTACCTGATTCAGTCACCATATTTTGGAATGTCTTTGTTACAGCAGCTAAGCCTGTACTCCTACAAATAAAGTGACTACTAAGCAAGCCCAGTGGCCCCTGATCAGGCCCCTCCCCACAGCCTAAATCTGATATATCAGACAGTAGTTTTTATTCTGAGCAAATATAATATGGGGCACATACTAAGTAATGAGGGTTTTTTTTTTAACATGATCTCATTTAAGTCTCCCAACAGTCCTCTGTGGTCAGTACCACCATTGCCCCATTTTAAAGATGAGGAAACTGAGGTACAAATATACCAAGAAACTTGCCCAAGGTCCCACAAGCAAGTAGGTGGTGGAATAGGAAGTTGAGCCCAGGCAATGTCATTCCACCTCTTCCCTGTGCTGCCTCTAACCACTAAGATGACATGTTCACAAACATCCCATTGGGGGCCAAGTAAACACGTACCACAGGTTAAACAAGTTCCAAAAGTAGTCGTACATTTGCTCTGTGTGCATCTAACCCATGTCTCTTGCCTTTCTAAAGGCACCATTGATCGGCCACCCTCAGAAGCTCTGCCTGGTGGTTCAATAGTTCAGCAGTTCCACATTGATTGAATCTCTATCATGTTCCAGGCATTGAGTTTGACACATAAAAATGGATAACACATGGCCCTGGGTCTCAACGAACCTGCCTTCCAATGGAAAAGAAAAAGACTTGGATGGATTATTTCAGTATAATGAACGTGGTGAGTGATGAGAGTAGGCACAGAGCATCACGGCAAGCTGTCACCTTTAGCTTTTCCAATGCATCACAAGAGGTTAAGAGCTACTCAGTTGGTACTCGAAGGGGAAGGTAAATAAAAGAACATCTGCTGAGACCCAGTGCTGTTTTGTACTAGATGTTATCTTGTGTAACCCTTACCATAAAACTAAGAGGGGTATAATTTTATCCCCATCTTGCAGACAAGGAAAACGAGGCCAACAGAATGTAAGCAATGCTTCCAAGTTCCTATACTTTGCAGCAAAAGCAAGATTTAAATCTACATTTGTCTGATTGCAGAGCCCAGGTTTTGTATTGTTGTTTGTTTTGTTTTTGTTTCTGAATTGAAGTATAATTGATATGTAACACTTTATTTGTTTAAGGTGTACAACATAATGATTTGATATTTTTATATACTGCAAAATGATCATCAGAATAAATCTAGTTAACATCCATCACCATACATAGTTACAGACTTTTTTTCTTGGAATGAGAACTTTCAAGATCTACTCTCTTAGCAACTTTCAAATATGCGATACAGTATTAATTATAATCGCCATGCTGTACATTACATCCCCATGACTTACTTATATTATAACTGGAAATTTGTACCTTTTGACCTCCTTCAGTCATTTCACCCACCTGCCACTCCCCACCCCCCTGCTTCTGGCAACCACCAATCTGCTCTCTGTATCTATGAGTTTAGGTTTTTGTTTGTTCTTTCAGATTCCACATGTAAGTGAGATCATACAGTATTTGTCTTTCTCTGTCTGACTTATTTCATTATTCCATAATGTCCTCAAAATCCATTCATGCTGTCACAATGGCAATAATTCATTCTTTTTTATGGCTGAATAATCATTATGTATATATTTTTTAAATGTGATTTATGTACATACATATCATTTTATTTATCCATTCATCTGTTGGTGGATATTTAGGTTGTTTCCGTGTCTTGACTATTGTAAATAATGCTACAATGAACATGGGGGTGCAGATACCTTTTCAAATTAGTGCTTTCATTTTCTTACTGTAAATACTCAGAGGTGGAATTGCTGGATCACATGGTAGTTTTATTTTTAATTTTTTGAGGAACCTCCATATTGTTTTCCATAATGGCTGCACCAATTTACATTCTCACTGACAGTGCAAGAGGGTTTCCTTTTCGCCACATCCTCACCAACATTTGTTATTTCTTGTCTTTTTTGATAATAACCATTCTAATAGGTATGAGGTGATAGCGCATTGTGGTTTTGATTTGCATTTCCATGATGATTAGTGATTTGAGCATCTTTTCATGTATCTTATGTCTTCTTTGGGAAAATGTCTCTTCAGATCCTTTGCCCATTTTTTTATTTCTTTTTTTTATTGAGTAATAGTTATTTTACAATGCTGTGTCAAATTCTAGTGTAGAGCACAATTTTTCAGTCATACATGAACATGTATATATTCATTGTTACATTTCGTTTTTCGCTATGAGCTACCACAAGATCTTGTATATATTTCCCTGTGCTATACAGTATAATCTTGTTTATCTATTCTGCATTTTAAAATCCCAGTCTGTCCCTTCCCACCCCCCACCCCCTTGGCAACCACAAGTTTATATTCTATGTCTATGAGTCTGTTTCTGTTTTGTTTGTTTGTCTGTTTGTTTTTTAGATTCCTCATATAAGCAATCTCATATGGTATTTTCCTTTCTCTTTCTGGCTTACTTCACTTTGAATGACATTCTCCAGGAACATCCATGTTGCTGCAAATGGCGTTATGTTGTCAGATTTGTGGATCAATAGTATTCCATCATATAAATATACCACCTCTTCTTTATCCAGTCATCTGTTGATGAACATTTAGGCTGTTTCCATGTCTTGGCTATTGTAAATACTGCTGCTATGAACATTGGAGTGCAGGTGTCATTTTGAAGTAGGGTTCCTTCTGGATTTATGCCCAGGAGCGGGATTCCTGGGTCACATGGTAAGTCTATTCCTAGTCTTTTGAGGAATCTCCATACTGTTTTCCACAGTGGCTATCCTTGCTTCCCTCTCCCACTCTTAATGATTTAGATGTCTTCTTTTACAATTTTGTGTTTATTCTACTTGTAATTCATGGTAGTTATCACCTTTCCAGTTATAAGTTTCTCATTTTTGTAGCATCATGCTTCTTTTCTATTTAGAGTAGACCTGTCAATATTTCTTTTAGCATGGGTTTAGTGTTCTGAAACTCTTTTAGTTTTTGCTTGTCTGTGAAGTTCTTTAACTCTCCTTCTATTCTAAAGGATAGCCTTGCTGGATAGAGTATCCTAGGCTGCATCTTTTTTTCATTCAGGACTTTAAATATATCTTGCCAATCCCTTCTGGCCTGTAGTGTTTGTGTAGAGAAATCCGCTGCGAGCCTTATGGGGATTCCCTTGTAACTCACTCTTTGTTTTTCTCTTGCTGCCTTTAGGACCATTTCTTTATCCTTGACTCTGGCCATCTTGATTATGATATGTCTTGGTGTGGGTCTGTTTGGGTTCTTCCTGTTTGGGACCCTCTGAGCTTCCTGTACTTGGATATCTGATTCTTTCTTTAGGTTTGGTTGGTTTTCAGTCATGATTTCTTCAAATACCTTTTCAATTCTCTTTGTTCTTTGTTCCCCTTCTGGAACCCCTGTTATGCATAGATTGGCACACTTTATATTATCCCATAGGTCCCTTATATTGTTTTCATTGTTTTTCTGTCAGCTGTTCTGATTGGGTGCTTCCTGTTGTCCTGTCTTCTAGGTCACTTATTTGTCCCTCTGCGTTATCTAGCCTGCTTTGTACAGCCTTTAGGTCAGCTCTCATCTCAGCAAATGAGTTTACTAATTCTACTTGGTTCTTCTTTATAGCTTCTGTTTCAGTTTGACATATTTTATATCTCTAAACACTGTTTCTTTTAGTTCCTTCAGTACTTTGATCACTCCTTTTTTGAAATCTTGATCTAGTAGGCCATCAATGTCTATTTCCTTGATAGTGCTTTCAGGGGATTTCTCTTGATCTGTTAATTGGGAGTGGTTCCTCTGCTTCTTCATATTGCTCATATCTCTCTGGCACTGTGGCTTAACGAGTATCAGTTATCTAGTTCTCCTGGAGATGGTGTGCTCTTAATGATTTTATTGAGAGGTCTTTGTGTCTTCACCCTGTTTCGCGAACTCAGCTTGCTGTTTCCAGAGGCCCTCTGTTGGTGCCCTCGTCTGTGCTGCTCCCAGTGGCTGTCGGCAAGCAGATCTCATCCCCTCCCAACACTGGGTCAGGTGCTGAGCTCTTACCCAGTGGGCAGACAGGTCACTCCCCCTAGTGATGCCGCAGTGAGATGCTGCGCTGGGGGTGGGGGGAGGCAGGTGGGCGGATCGGGCGCCGTCCCAGCACCATGATCAGGTGCTGCGTTCCTGCTGGGAAGGGGGGTGGCCGCCTGCCCTCTCCCAGCACTGGGTGCTCCTCTGCTCTGTGCAGCTGCCCGCTCCGCCTTGGGTCAGCGCTCCAAAGGCGGGCTCAGGGAAGACCACAGAACCGCCCTGTCCCTGCTCCAGGCCAAATCTCAGCTCCTTGTTTGTCTTGGTGGGGCAAGTTCTCTGGGGTGCCAGGGCAGAAAGATCCTGTCTGCCTTGGGCTGTAAACAAATCTCAGTCCTGCGCAGGAGGTTGTGGAGCCCCGGGGTGCGGATGCAGGGCTCGGTCCCGCCCCCGCCCAGGCGCTGCGCACAGGAGGAGGTGGCGGCTGTGGCTGCGCCCCGCCTCTCTTCTCGCGAGAAGCAAAAGTAATGGCGCCGTGGGTCTGAGGAGACAAAAACTACGGCGCCCCTCCCCCCAGGGCACACCAGCTGTGTTGCTTTGCTTTTTTTCACAATTTATGGGGGACCGAGGTTGTTCTGCTCTGTATCCCCTCCCAGCCACAGCGTGCAGCCCCCTGCAGTCCCCCGGGGCTGCCTCAGTGCAGCCGTCCCCATCCTCCACCCAGCTCAGGCCGCCTGTCCCAGCCCCCAGCTGCCAGCTCGCGTCTCGGGCTGGGTGTTGCGGGGACCCTTTGTGCCCGTTTAACTCAGTTCTGTCGGTCAAGGGGTGCTCAGGGCAGATCTGAGCCTCAGAGGCTCCCCCTCCATCCCGCTGGCCTCTCCGTTGGAGGGGAGACCCAGCAAATAAGCGCTAGTCCTCCTTTGCCGCTCTCTCCCCGCAGGATCAGTCCCACACTGTTTTGCTTTTTCTTCTTTCTTTTTTCCTTTTCTCCTACCAGATTTTTGGCATCTTTGTCTTTTTAAGAGGGCGATGTTCTGTCAGAGTTCGGCAGGAGCTCTGGTTGGCTGAGTAGGTCCGAAGATGTGAGTTTTGGTGTATTTGTGGGAGAGGGTGAGCTACAAGCATCCTTCTACTCTGCCATCTTGCTTCTCTCTCCTTTGCCCATTTTTAAATCAGATTTTTCTTTGTCTGTTTGCCTTTGAGTTGTATGAGTTCTTTATATATTTTTTATATTAGTCTCCTAGATATATGAGAGGAGATTGCCTTCTCATTTTGTTGATGGTTTCCTTTGCTGTGCATAAGATTTTTAGTTTAAAGTCAGAGCCCACATTTTATCAACTGCTCCCAAAATAGGAAATAAATTAATCCTTAGATTGGGGATTTTTTCATCCAAATCTTTGACTGGAATGCAAAACACCTGGGTTATGGAAACACCAGGCAAAAGGGCTTTATAAACATTCTTTTAAAAGCAGTGCTTTGTATCAGTCTCAGAGAGAAAATGCCTTTTGTTAGCATGGAAAAGAAAGCTGAGATTACAGGAGATTCTTGTTTCCCTTCCCTGTTCCTTTGAGGAGCTGCTTCTCCCCAGGCTGACGTGGCTCTGCGTGGCTGAGCCTCAGTGCCCCCTGAGGAGGTGGTGACAATGGCACAGGCCTGGCCAGTAGCAGGGCCCTCAAGGCTCCCACCAATCTGGAAGGCCAAGGAAGGGCTGTGTAACCAAGCAGGGCAGTCCAGCTCGTCCACAATTTCACATGTCCCTGCTGGGAGAAAGAGATGCCCCCCTTGCCCCTTTCTGGGCATCAAGCCACAGAGACCTGGGGGTGAGGCACCATGTTCCTCTGCCGGAGATACAAGTCCACAGCCAGAAGGGATGATGCCTGGGACAGCCAAGCTGCAGGGACCGAAGTGGGTAGACAGATTCCCAACTCACACCTGAACAGAAACAATAAATAAATAACTAAAGCCTCGCTTTGTCCCAAGCTGGGCTGGGTTCATTTTCTTTTATTTGCCAATTAAAGCAACCTAAGTGGGTCTGAGTGCAAAACACAATCTCACAATTTCAATACTTATATTTCTTTAGACTCATGGACAGAGAATACAGACTTGTGGTTACCAGGGGGGTAGAGGGTGGGAAGGGATAGACTGGGATTTCAAAATTGTAGAATAGATAAACAAGATTACACTGTATAGCACAGGGAAATATACACAAAATGTTATGATAAATCACAGAGAAAAAAATGTGACAATGAGTGTGTATATGTCCATGAATGACTGAAAAATTGTGCTGAACACTGGAATTTGACACAACATTGTAAAATGATTATAAATCAATAAAAAATGTTAAAAAAAATACTTAATTTCTTATATCTATTTCTTATTTTTTTATGTTATATGCCTACATAATATTATATTTATAATTATGTAGAGAATGTATATATATTTATATTATATATTATATTCTTTTGTATTTCATAAATTTTTTAAATTCTGTGAATTTCAAGCATGCTCCATTTTCAAATGAAATCACAAAGACAAATGCCAAGGTCAAACATTTGAAACCGCCACCTTTTCATCTGGCTCCTGTGGCACTGGTTTTCTGTGTATTTCGTAGCTAAGGTCTGGTACTCATTTTTAGCTGGTAAGTTCCAGAGGATGTAGACAGTAATTTCTGACTTAATCACCAGCTCCCCCACCCTCATGAGATGTCAGCTGTGCATATTTGAGTTTTTAAATTTGTGTTTCTACCTGTATTGCTATTTTTGTCTAACAAAACTCATCCTATGATTAACTACTTTCATTTTCTCTTTTCTCATAAAAGGTGTTACTCAAAATGAATTTCCCTAGCATTTCACAGCTTTGTAGAATCTGTGGCCAAAAGACTAGTTTTCCATTTCTATATCCAGGGCCTGGCCTGATATGTGGACAGATTTGGGGGTGACTTCAGAGCTTTGGGGTCCCTGCCGATCCCAGGGCTTCACCACTTTCTTCCTGAGGTTTAAAAGTCTTCAGTGCACTGCCTCTTGTTCCTATGGGATGACTTAAAAGTCTAACTCCACCTGGCAGAGGTGACACGTGGATTAGTTAATTCACAATAGGAAATGAATGAGTAAGAACAGATCCTTTCCAATTCTGAAAGGTGCAAAGAAGGAGGTAAGAAAAGGTGGGCAGAGGCTTATTTTGGGAGAAGCCCAAGAATGGGGAGCAATCCTGGAGGAAGGGACCGAGGACACCGGAGCTGCCCTGTAACGCAGCCCCGCCAGCAACACAGCATGGTACTCACCGGCGGCCTTCCCCTGCACGTGACCTCTCAACTTTCCCCATCTCTTCTGTAAATGGAGACCATCATATTTACACCACGGGATGTTGTGTTTCTTAAAATATCTCAAGTCCACGGTGTGTGAGCTTGATACCCAAGGTTCACTGTCAGTATGCAAAAACCTTAATTCCAGTCTCTTCAGATAAATAAACATTTGTGGCATGACACAGGGAATAAATGAATGAATAAATGAATGAAGAATCAGCTCTCCCTCTAGTCAGTTGATCGACAGCCACCGTTTATGTTGCATCTGCTTTGCCAGCCAGCACAGTCGATAGTTAGCAAATTATTTATTAAGTCCCTACTATATGCCTGGCAGTCATAATCTGTGGAGGCTCAATGTGAAGTGAAGACAGGTGAGGGGGCTTGTTCAAAATGTATCATGGATTTCCAGATATGGATGGCAGAGCATTCAACCAAGTGCAGGGTCTTCCAAGCACAAGGCCGACAAGGCTGGCCTTGCAGCTGGACTTGCCAGCAGTGTTTTAGGAGCCAGGGACACAACGGTGACAAAATAAGCAAACACTCTTCCTCTCGTGGAGTTCACATTCTAGCAAGAAGAGATGGACAATAAACAAAATAAATAAGAGAAAATACATAGACTAGCGGAGGATCATCAGAGCTGTGGGGGGAACGGATCAGGGAGGTGGGGGAGGGGTCCGGGAAGAGCGGGCATTTGCTATTTTTATTAGAATGATCAGGGAAGACCTCACCAAGAAGGGGGATTTGCGGGAAGACTCAAGGACACAAGGGATCAGCAGAGCAGATGTGGCAGGAAAGACCTCCGGGCAGAGGGAACAGCAAGCACAGAGGCTCGGAGGGGGAGCGAGGCCCCCGTGACTGAGGAGGTGCACGGGGCTCGGGGTGGCAGGAGTGGCGCTCGGGAGGACAGAGCAGCACGAGGTGAGGTCAGAGAGACGAAGGATATGAACGACTTCATCCGAGGCCATTGTCATGATCCAAGTGACAGATAGTGGTGGCTTAAAACAGGGTGGGCGGGGAGATGGTGAGGCATGGTTAGATGGCAGGTGCATCTGGAGGGCAGAGCCCAAAGGACTTGCTGAGAATGGGGGCGTGTTAGGCTCTCAGTCTCGGACAAGTTACATCTGAGGTGCCCCTTAATTGTTCCGATAGAGGCACCGAGTGAGCAGCTGGAGACAATGAATTTTGGACTCAGAGGGGTGGGGCCCAAGAGGGAGATACCAAAGTGGGTGTCATCAGAAGTGACATAGGACACAAGAGGAAAGAACCCTCCGAGCCCTTCAGTCCACCTGGAGAGATAAGGTAAACGCAGAAGCTTCTAACCATGCTGGACATTGTGTGACAAGGGCAGGAGGGAGACAAAGACAGTAAGTACGAAAGGAGTTCAGAGTTAGGGGTCAGAGTGTGGGAAGTGGCCAGGGCCAAGCCTGAGGACCGGGATGGAGTAACAAGACGGACTGGCCAAGAACAGGAAGAGCTGAGCCCGAGAGGCTGAGTGCAGAGGACCCCCAGGCTGCTCCCTGACCATTCATTTGCTCATCCACCACCTCTCAGCCATCAGCAGGTCCTGTCCCTTCTACCTCTGACATACCTTCTAAATCGACCTATTTCCACTTCCATTACCAGCACCCCAGGCTCAGGGTTGCCAGGACAACCACAGGAAAACTCACTTCTGCTCTTACTCCCTCCGGATGCTTCCTCTTCTCAGGAGGACCTGGTCTTGGAATTCAAATCACATCTCATCACTCACTTGCTCAAAACCTACATCTGGCTTCTCACTGCATTTCAGTTTCAGACAAACTCTTTTCCAGGGCTTCCCGAGTCCTGCATGATCTGGCCCCTGCCAGCATCTCAGCCCACCTTCCCCTTCCCGTCTGTGCTGCGGCCACATTGTTCTCCTTTGATTCCTTGCCACAGGGTGGTACAGGGAGGTGGTGAGAAGTGAACGATTCTGGGTATATTAGAAAATTAGAGCCAAAAGGACCTGCTGACAGATTGAATGCTTGAAGCTTGAGACTCAAAGCTTTTTCCCATCTCAGGGCCTTTGCATGTACGGTTTCCACAGCCTGGAATAGTCTCCTCAAACCCATCTGGTTTCAGAGAGGTCTGAACTCTTCCATTTCCCTTATGACACTTAGCACAACTTGAAAGAATAGATGTATCGGTTCGCTGTTGGCTTGTGTTTGGTCTCCCACAGTGGTCCCCTGCCCATGAGGGAAGGGCTACACCTGTCTTTACTGCCAGATGTCCTGGGGACTGCGCAGACAGACACTGGGTCTACACTTGATCCTCATTATTCATGGATCCCACAGCTGCAAATTCTCCTACTTGCTAAAACTTATTTGTAGCCCTCAAATCACTACTCATGGCGCTTTAACGACCTTCCACGCACTGGCGTGAATATGCTCAGAGCAGTGAAGAATTTGCATCACTTCTGTACATGTTCCCAGTGAGGCTGATCAAGGCAGTGCTCTCCATTCTTACTTCAGCTCTTGTGCCGTGCACAAGTGTCCTTTTCCCAGTCTCTTCAGCATCACATTTTTCACATTTTGCCCTTTCTGTTGGTGACTTCACTGTTAAGTTGTCCCCCAAGCACACTGCTGAAGTGCTATCTAGGGTGCCTACCCATAAGAGGGCTGGGCCTTTTGCAGAAAATACGTGTGTTGCAGAAGCTTCCTTTAGGCACGTGTTATTCTGTTGGCCATGAGTTCGATGTCCATGAATCAGTAACGTTTATTAAATGTGGTGTCTTCAACAGAAACACACTGACAAAAATATTGTGACCAGAGGCTTGCAGGAGCCTAACCATAATTTTCCCCAAGGCAACAAAGCAATATTCACTAATTCTGTTCTATGGGAGCAAGGCAAGGACCACCCTTCACATGACATGGCCACCAGGGAAGTGACCAGGAAAGAGCGGCCTAAGCATTCGCTCTTCCGTGACCGCAGCAGTGCCCTGAGAGGCCCCCACCCGCCCACCCATGCTCGATGCTGGGGGTCTATAAATCCTGTCACCAGAGTCAAAGCATGCAAAGGGGACTGGTTACAGAAACCTCGATAAGAAGTCTGGAACGTAAGGCCAGAGGTTTAGTCTGCATCCTCAGAACTGCTTTATGGCACCTCTGAAACAACCCCCAACAAAAACAGGTTTGATCCAAATCAGAACTGAGTCTCTGCAGGTTCCTGTCAAATGGCCTCCTCTGGTGGAGAGTGGGGTTGTGTGTGTGTGGGGGGGGGTTCCAGAGCTGAGAAATATTTCAGGACTGGCAGCCCATAGCAATGAAGACCATTTAAGGCTTCTCAGAGGAGGTGGGTCTTAAGTAGAGTCTTGAAAATCCATTCAAAATGGCCAAGGGAGCTCCAGGCAAAAGGAATCATGGAAACCAGTGTTTCTCAAGTTTCTTTTAGCCAAAACTCACAGTAAGAAATGAATGTTTTACCCATATATTGAAATAATACTTCTTACCCTGACAATACACAATGCACTTTTTAGAAAATTCTATTCTGTTCTATTCTTTCCCATTCAGTTTCATTCCATTCCATCCCATTCCGTCCTATTCTATTCTATATCTTATTATTCCAATGTTTTCAAAAGCTGGCCATAATCTACAATCAGCTGATTTTACTACCGATTAATAGGTTACAATCAGCAATTTTCTTTGCCTAGCAGTCTTCTCACTCAACTCTGACCTGGAGCAAACTGATCCCTTGTCCCTCTTCCCAGGCTCCTAAAAAGGAGTGGCATGCCCAACGGACCATGTGACATGGCTGTCTCAGGCTAGAATTGAGGGCTGTCTGCTTGGCTCTTCCTTAGCTGAGAACACTAGACCAGGAGGGCCCCAGCTTTCCTTCAAGGGGAGTGGTTTCTCTAAGAGAGAATGGTACAGGTTTTGGGGGGTGGGAGGAGGGGCCTTCAAAGGTACAAAATAACTTTTTTGGTAACAAATGAGGAGGCCATGCTGGCACCAACCATCTTCAGTGGTTGTGGTTTAAAACCTAGAATTAGAAAATTACCTTCAGATCAGGCGTCCCACGTACTTCCTGTTGAAGAGCTCAGCCTCAGTTGGGCATTAGATGTAGCACTTACTTAACAGCTTCAGAGCAAAGACAGTAAAAATCATGCTAGATCTGTCAGAGGAAAACCCAGGAAGTCATCCTCCCGGGTGCCCAGGGCGCATTCTTCAGGTTCATCATGTCTCCAGTCAAATTCCAAGTCTTGATCACCACCAAAATTTTGCAGTCAGCCAAAAGTTCCTGCCAGCCAAACTTGTCCAACTGTATAAGGAGGAACATCAGTCCATGGTAAGGCCTCCAAAGCCAAGAGCTAACTTTTTTAAGAAGGCAACAGATATCGTAATGGACTCAGAAAAAAGATCACTGGGCCAGGAGTCAGAGCTTACAACCCAACCCTGTCATCAAATACCAACTCGGTATAACCTTTGGCAATTCAGCTGGACCCTGCCCTGCTTACCCATTGGGAGAAGTAAGGGAATTAGAATTCCTTGTTGGGCTGAAGCAGATGACATCTTGAACTCCCTTCCAACTGGGAATCATCTGTGATTCACTCAATCCTTGTAATATCTGCCACTTAATAAACACTGGGGGCCAGGCATATTGATGCATTAACACACTCAGCCCTCCCTATAACCCAATTAAGTGGTTTTTATTGATATTCTGCTCAGAAATGAGGAGAGAAACTTGCCAAGATGCCCGCGCTGGTTGGGGAAGAGAAAAGGTTTGAATATAGGTCTGACCCTCTTTCCTGTCCATCATTCTGCCTCTGGCACTTAATCAGCTGCCCCAGGCAGCTGCCCCTTGAGAGGAAGTAAAAGGCACAGACAGATGTGGCTCAGGTGGGGACCCCACCCAGAAAATGGGCACTTCCGGAGCAAAGCTGCCACAGTGACAGGCTTTGTAAACGGCAGCCTCCAACCGTTCAGCACAGGGCTGTCTCCTGTGTAGAAATAGACTCCCTTTTGTCCACACAGCCCTACACACAAACAGTAACTCTATCACCCAGGAGACTGCAGAACAAAGGGAGTGGGCTAGATATGGACAGAACAGGGAATAAATAAGCTGCAGTATGGGCAGAGAGAGAAAAAATGATTTAAAGGCTGAACACACCAGGCTATTTGACATGCAGGCTTTTAAATTATGCCTAGCCTCTTTATGTGAAGAGAGTACACAAATGAGTCTGTATTTTCAACTACGTCACATGACCTGCTTTGCAACCAAAAACAATATTTGTGCTTCATGTGCTGCACTGTGGCGTTTTATACACAGAATCACCTAGCACAGGTCCTGTACCCCAGATGCAAATTAACGTGGGGGAGGGGCAAGAGGAGGGGCGAGGGGGAGGGGAGCAGGCGCCTTCTGCAGGCCACACGCAGGCGCTGACACTGCTGAGCATGACGGATGCTGCCAGCACTGTTGCTTAGCAACCCAATACCCTTCAAGAAAATCCAGCAGTCTCGCTGGCTCGAAGAAACAAGCAGGGCTGGTTCAGCATAGCATTGGGCATGGAAAGATAATAATGGTTTTGTTCCAATTATTAATAATCATTCTTTCTGTTTTCCTGTATAGATCAACAAACCTGAGGGTCTCCAGAGCCCTGCACTGGATTGGGGCTGAAAAAAACCCAGGGTTTTTAAATTACCTCCAAACCGGCTGCAGAGAGTAGTGGAATTTTACTGGCTGGTCCCATGATGCTCCTTCAATCCCCGGCCTTTTCCACAACATAAAGGCAGATCTCCACGGTGTGACTCACCAGCATACCTCCAGATAGTTGTTTGTCAGCCCTGTCATGAGTCATGCCTTCTTCAGCTTTCTTTCTTTCTCAAAACTGAAACACTTGATATTTTAGAACGGGGTCGGGAGAAGGCTTTGGATTTTTTTTTTCTTTAAGTCATTCTGTGGCTTTGTGTGCAAGTTGGGAGGGGAGGTTGTGGGACGAGGTGAGTGATGGCTGCGAGAACAGGTGAACAGGAGTGAGGCTCTCCACGCCGCCGTCAGTCTCCTGCAAAGCCATCCAAGTGCAAGGGTGCCGTCATCCATATCACGCAAGAGTGGAACGCCCCTGGGCTGTACTCTAGAAGGAATGATACCCTGATCAACATCCTGCCCTCCACCCGTTCGTCTCCAGAACGTACTGCTCCCTGCATTCCCGGCAAAGAGCTCTGCTTCACTTTGTGCCTCGTAGATGGCAGTGTCATTGTAAGGCTTTAAGAGAAATCCTGCAGGAGGTACAAGGAACAAAGAAAATTGGAGTTTTCAGGTGAAAAAAGAGAAGAGCAATTGCCACGCAGACATTGTGCTGGACCAGACAGACGGCAGGACCCCTGGGCTTGGGTTCTGTTTCTGACGTTAATTGGGTGTGGGATGAACTTCTGTTTAAGTTACGTGGTCCAGCACAAGTCTGATCTTCTCCATGAAGCTCTCAGCCTTCTAGACATAGTCACTTAGCATACTGTTCTCCCTTCCAAAGTGTGAGCACCTCAAAGTTAGGCACTGTTTAATGCACCTCTGTATCATGCCAACCCGGCACCGTATCAAATACATAATAGATGCTCAATGCATGCTTCCTGTTTTGAAGAGAGACACATAAATGAAAGAATTAATTAACCAGTCCAATAACTAAATCTAATTAATCTGCTGGAATCCCTGTTTGTTCCTATGCTTAATGATATGCACTGTCTACTCACAGAAAAGGAATGAGGATTTTAGGGATTGCAAATGAAAGCGTTTTGAACATTATGCAACACTGTGCTTAGAAAAGAAAAGGTAATGATTATCAAAAGTGTCCCCAAAGGCAGGGATCAAGACCGATTCTGCACATACATAAAGCAGGGAAGGAGAAAGTTAGAGCTGATACCAAATACTTCCTCTATGGGTTGGGGTGATGCCAGAAATTTCCAAAATTGGATTCAGACATTGCAGCACCTTGTTAAAAACATAAATGCTCTCTTGCAGCCATCCCATATTGATCCATTATTAACCTCGAGTGCTTTAGTCACATGTATTAAATCCACTTCCGAGGATAAGGGACATGAAGCAGGAAGTTACTTTTTATTCTTCTTTGTGAAAATATTCAAACACACAAAACTAGAGGCGATCATATAAGCCCCTATGCATTCATCAGCCAGCTTCAACGACTATATAGTAATATCATATCATATATGTTATGTCATATATATATCATATATATCATATCTTATCCTGCTTCATTAATCTACCTCCCCATACTGGCTTATTTAGAAGGAACTCTAAAACCTCCTGGTAGTTGATGAGCATTTCAGTATACAGCTCTAAAATATAAGCACTCTTTTTTAACATAACCACAATATCAGTACCATACCTAAGATGACAATAATAATAATAATTCCTTAATATCATCAAATTCCTGGTCAGTGATAAGTGCTCAGATTTCCCTGATAGAACAGTTCAGTTCTGAGGTACAAGTAACACTGGATTCAGAACACAGCAGGCGCTGGTCCTAGGACTGGTCTTACCCAGGGGAAGAAGACCCGACTTTCACTCGTTTCACTGTGATGTTTTGTTTCGTTTTCCTGTTTCACAATTGCCAAGAGCAATCCACATACAGAGAAGGACGTGGGTGTGCAAGCCAAACTGTGAATTACTCTCCCTATTGGCCAACGACACTCACCAGCTTCTCCCAGCTGTTATAAAAATAATAGACTTCAGTTTCCATAACCTGGCAATCGTAGGACTTGATTACTTAATCCTGCTGTCAGCTTCACCTGATCGTAGATAAGCCAGACATAGTTGTCTGAACCTCAGTTTCCTTGTACGAAGGAGGCAATAACAGGACCCACCCCAGAGGGCTCTTAAGAGAATTAAAGAAGTTAATGTACGTCAAGCGCTTAGAAAAGCTCTTGGCACAGTAAACCTATAATGAACATGAACCATTGTGTTGCTATTTCCCAGTCTCCTTGGAAGCCAAAGCTTGGGCAAGCCGATGCTTGAGGAAGATGACCCTGCTGGCCCTACCATGAGTGCCTCCTCTGCTTGACACAACACTACACCTGAAATATTTTAAGTTAGTGTTCCTCAAAGTGTACTTTTCAGACCACCTGCATCAAAATCATCCTGAACAATTATTTAAAATGTGGATCACTACACCCTGGACAATTCTTAAGAACACTAAAGTTTGAGAACTTCTGCTTTTCCCTCGCTTGAGTGGTTGTAGAGTGACTTTCCCAACCAGAGAGGAAATGGGGTACCTGAAAAGACAATGAGGGGTAGCAGAAGGGACCTGGGGCCTGGAATCAGGAGGCCTGAAGAGGAGACTGGCTGGCCATCCACCTACCTGTGGAATGGAACTAGTAATAGCTCCCTAATGGAGCCAGAGAGAGAGCCAAATGGGATTCTGAGAGTGGAAACATATTTTCCATTAATCAATTGATATTACTCACTTGTATTTTTATTCTAATTCCAAGAACCTAAATATAGAATTCCTATTTGGTGCTTCCAAAAGAAGACCATGTGATCTAAAGATGTTTGTGACAAAGGGCATCATTCATGAGAGTCTCATCCATTCATTCATTAACAAATATTTGTTAAGTGTCAATTCTTTGCCAGGGACTGTGCTGGCATAAGTCAGGGAAAAAGCAGTCACATTCCTTGCCTTCTTGAGCACATAGAGGGCTCCAAAATGTCCAAGGACAAAGAAGAGACAAGGAGAAATTTAAAACAAAGCTCACAAGAGTCTACAGCTAGGAAAGAACTTTAATGGACACAATTCCTTCATGGAACTGGTGAGAAGATCAAGACCCAAAGTAGTGAAGTGGCTCCACACCTCCCAGTGACTTGGTACCTAGAAAGACACTCATTTCTTAGTTCTCGGAACTCTTCCCACTTTGTCTGTTTTATACCCTTTCCTGCACCAAGAAAAGCAAAGAAGCAAAACAAATATTGAGTTGCTCTTTCTCCACATCATCAGAATGAGTCATCTGAGTTGACAGCAAAAAAATTCTTCCTACTTAATGCAGTGCTTTTAAATTTTCATTTTTCATTGAATTTAAAAGCAGGTTACAAAATAGCATGTGGGGTGGGATCTCATTTTTGTAAACAATACAGCTGTGGTGTATATATGCACACAAAAAAATGGCTATACAAATCAAAGATTATCAGTCAGGGCTAGGATTATGGGCACCTATTATTTTCTCCTTTATATTCCTGGAACTCTCTTGGAATTTTCCAAATCTTCTGCAATGAACACAAGTTACTTCTGTACTAAATAAAAAGGTTATTTCAAAAATAATCTCTCATTCTTTTTTTTTTTCAAGTCACTGAGTTTTGCCTTTTTGAAACTAAATGTGTTCTCATGAGAGGTTTCTGGAAACTTTTTGTCCAAATAACACCCCAAAATTAAACTCAGTGTTTGACTTTCAACAGAAGAGATGAGGCACAAAATAGCCACCTACTGATAGAACTCCCCTCAGATGGTCCTTAGATTTATCTGGGCAAAGACTAGCTATAGTCTTAAATGGAATCAACTTATCTACAAGTATTTCCTGAGCCCTATCAAGTTCAAGGAACTGCACTGAACCCTATACCCCAAGGTCAAGATGCATTAAGATATGATCCCAGGCTTCAAGAAATTTGGAATTTAGTTGAGGAGTGAAGGCATAAGTCTATACAAAGTTTTGTAACAAAAAAACATGAACAAAGACGTGATATCAGAAAGTACATTGTGTGTTGGGCCAACAGATAGTTTATTTCAGGAACCGTGGGAGCCAAGTAGCAGAGAGGAGTTGGAGGACAATGGGGAGCCATGAAGGTTTTTCTAGGGGGAGGAGGCATAAGAGCTGTGCTTCAAGAAGGTTAAGGTCTGTGCAACATGCAGCCGTATTTGAGCAGGGAGAGACTGACCAGAGGGACGAGAACAAGTGCAAAAAAAAGGTCAGGTGAAGAGAATGCTGGGTTTCAGGTCCAGCTCAGCCACTAACAAGGCAACTTTGAACATGTGACTTCTCCTGCCTGGAATTAAGTTTCCTCACCTGCCTTGTGAACGAGTTGGACCAGAATCTCCAAGGTCCTTTGCAGCTGTCAAAATTCTTTAGTTTCACGATCCAGGCAGGAATGATGAAGGCGCAAAAGAACGTGCTGCAGTGGTGGGGGCAGGAATGGTTTTACTCCAGCAAATGCCTTGCAGAGGGAGTGACTAAATCACCTTCAGCACAGGAACCAGCAAAATAAGATCAGATTTTCCCCGCTCTTATTTTTAACCCCTTGGGAGGTTGGGCAGTAAATCTTTTTATTTTATTTTTAATTTTTTTACTGAAATATAATTTACATACTATGACATTCACCATTTTAAAGTGTACAATTTAGTGGGGTTTAGTATATTCACAAAGTTGTGCAACCATCACCACTATTTAATTCTGGAATTAAATTTCATCACTCCAAAAAAGAAATCCTTGTACCCATTAGCAGTCACTCCCCATTCCTGATTCCACAGCCCTTGGCAATCTACAATCTGCTTTCTGAACAGATTTGCCTCTTTGGACACATTTCAAATACATGGAGTCTTACAATATGTGACCTTTTCACTCAGCATGCTGTTTTCAAGGTCTACCCACGTGGTAGTATATGTTAGTACATCGTTCCTTTTTATGGCTGAATAATATTTCGTTGTATGGATACACCACATTTTACATCTCTGTTCACCCACTGATGGATATTTGAGTTGTTTCCACTTTCAGCAGTGCACTGAATCTCAAAATCTTGTTTATCAGAGGAAGAGCTGCCACATAAGGTTCCACCATTTGAATTTGAAAAGAAGTGGAAATTTGGGGTGGAGGAAGCATGTTCAACCCCAGACAGCGACAAAACCAACTTCATCTGCGGTAACCGCTGCAGACATTCATTGTGACAAGTTTTTCCATTGACACTGCAGGGGTAAACAAAATATTTGTATCGCCAAAGAGTGTGTGACTTCAAGTGAAAATTTTTGAGCAGCAAAGCCCATTCCATGGATTTAAAAATGCCACAGGATTAGGGGATAATCTTAGCTTTCATGTTCTGCCAGTGACAAGGCACTGAGTCTGTAGATTCCCAGCGTGATGGAAGCTGCATCTCAGCCTATGTGTGACCTGCTTTTCACTCTGTAAACAACCCATTCAGATCCACGTCTATCAGAATTTCAGCATAACTTCTCTTTTTCCCACAGTCCAAGCTGTTAATTTCTTCACTGTATTTTTATGAGCCAGAAAAAAATGAACTGTCACTGAACTGTCAATGTTCACATTACATTATAAGACCCAAGATATCCTTGCCTTTTCCTAAATCAAACTGAATTAAAAATAAAGCCCATAAAACATTTATCTGGTTGACATGAGACCTCTGAGTTCAGGCCGTCCTAAATGGGAGGGGAAAGGGGGGAAAAAACTCTGCTGCATATTTTCTTTTTCCAGTCATTTAATATAATTTTTAAATTATCATTCAGACCAGAGAAAGAGTGGAGAGTCTTAAGATTGAGAGCTTTATCACCAAGGGAAAAAAAGCATTTACTAAGCACCAACTTTGTGCCAAGAAGAGTGATGTGTCCCATGGTCTCATGTAATTTAATGGCAGAGAAAAGATATAACCATTAAAAATCATCATAATTTGCCAGAGGCTGGGGGAGGAGAGAATGGGGAGAGATTGCTAACAGATATGAAGTTTCTTTTTTGGTCTGGTGAAAACATTCTTGAATTAGATAGTAGTGATGGGGGGAGGGTAGAGCTCGGTGGTAGAGCACATGCTTAGCATGCATGAGGTCCTGGGTTCAATCCCCAGAACCTCCATTAAAAAACTGAAGTACTAAATAGTGGTGATGGCTGCACAACCTTGTGAATGTGCTAGAAACCACTGAAATGTGCATTTTAAAAAGGTAAGCGAATTTTATGGTATGTGAATCATATCTCAATAAAATTTAAAAATGAAATAATAATAATAATGACTCATCATAGTATTACAAATAACAGCGGGGAAAAAAAATGCCTGGAGTAGAGTAGAAGATAGTCTACTTTCAAATGTGAGTTTTGCTCCTGAGCAAAAACTGTAGTAAATTTCCCTGCATCTCTGTCACTGCCCAAATTCTCTGAAGCCCTCCCCCTGACATTCCCACTGCAGAGGGCTGGTCTCCCAAAATCCCCAGCTTTCCCCAGCTCAAGGGACACCCCGGTCCACAGACTTCGGTGGAAGTTCACTTAACGGCTTTGTCCCTAAGAATGTGTTTTAAGAGAATGCTTCCTGGCTTACAAGGTGATTTGGAAATATGCTGCTGGCTGTGTTTTATGCATTTTGTCAAGTGTTTTAACTTTGTACTGGCTGGGACCATGAAGGACACAGTTTTCGAAGGTTGAAGTTAAATAATAATTTCACACCCGAATATGTTCAACCAGGCTGCCGGGCAGCAAGCTGCAGGGTGGGCACTGCTCTGGAGCCCCAGGGGCAGTCTCACGTTGGTTGCACAGCGGCCACTGGTCAAGTTTGAGGCTGGGTAATATAGCAGTTGAGCCTAGGCTCTCTTGGAGACTAGCCAACCGACTGGCCATGTGATCTCAGGTATGTTAATTCATCTCTCTAAAACCTCAGTTTCCTCATCTGTAAAATGGCGATTCTTTTATCTATAGGTACCTATGGGTTTTTCACAGGATTCAATGAGCGAATGAATATTAAGTGCTTAGACAAGTGCCCGGCACAGACTAAGCACTCACTAAGTGGTGGTTGCTGTCACAATTGCTATGACTTCTCGCGCTGTGGCTCTCTGACTGTCCTTAGGAAGGAAGGTTTTTGCCACATCTAATGACCTTCAAGGAAGCTGGCAACCTGGCTGGGTGTCTTTTGAATGTCATCCCACATACACATGTCACATTCTAAAATAACTCAGCAAAGGAGCGTGGGTCCAAGGACATCCTGGGGGAACTTAGTTAAGATTCCATAATGGAACCAACAGTCCAGGTTTTCACATGAACCATTTTGATCATCTTTAGACTTCAAGTGATTTAAGTTCAAGCACCCACTCCTCACAAAAGGTGGTACCAGAGAGTCTGTATCAGAAACGCATGGGACACTTGTTTAAAATAGGAAATTCCCAGCTCCCCTCGCCAAAGTCTACATCAGTGGGGTCTCCAGGGAGGGAATCCACATTTCCACAAGCTCCGCACAGCCTCTTCTGCCTGCTGGATTTGAGAGAGCCGAACCTCTGCAGATCAAGTGCCTAAAACTGTCCATGCAGCAGCAGGTGCTTAAGACATTTTTCCTTGATAAGTAGAAAACAGATTAAATAATTTTAATGGAAAAATTTTAAAGGCTAGATGGAAATCATAATTGAATGAATGAATGAGGCAGTCAGGTCACCTAGTTTCTTTGCTCCTCCTCATCTTCTTGTTCCTAATGGGGAAACCATTAACGGTGAAAGAATTTTCCCCCAGTACAAAAGCAATATAAGATTGATGCTTAAAACTTAGAAAACACAGAAAAGCACTATGGGAGAGACAAACAAAAATCAGTACTCAGAGGTTACCACCTTGGACATATTTGTGTAGTTCCTTCTGGATTTTTGTATGATGCATATAAATACATGATTATTTAACAAAAATATCATCATATTATACACTGAATACTGTTTTCAACCTGCTTTTTTTTACTTAACAATGCATTACGAATATGTTCTCATCTCAGCGAATTCTTCCTCGCCATAATTTTAAATGGTGGATAATATTCCTTCATAGGCATACTACATTTAACCCCTGTCTGATCATTGAACATTCAAACTCAATGATTAATTAAAAATAAAGTGTACATGAAGATTGTAATTCATATGTGTTCAGTAGACATCTGTAGTTTCTTAAGTTCTACAACTGATTTCAATCAGCAGCCAAGATTGATGGCCACTACCATGAAAGGCTGCTTCTAAGATGTTCTCTCGGGAAACCTTTGGCGTGGAACACAAACAAGGAGAATTCCCATGCCTCAAGAATGTCAGCAAACCTGTATTACATGAAGTCTGTTGATTCCAGGGTGCACAGCACCATCACAGATCACAAGAAGAAAGAACACTGGTCCTCGGGTCATCATCAAAAGTGGACCAATTTGATCCAGTGCTGTCGAGATGGTACTGACTTTACTTCTGATGAACAACCACTTTGATAACCATACAGTGATGCTCTGCCAATTCGAATGACTTGTATTTTTTTTATCATTTCTGTCCCTTTCGTTGTTTCAGTTAGCTGCGAAGATATGAGAAGAGGAGCTTTCTGTCTCTTAGGAGCTCAGATGTAGAAGGAATTCCTACAAATGTAAAGATGTCAAGAAAGCCCAGAGTTTATAAAATTATGTTGCAATTAAGTTGGATTTTTTTAGCTGAACACCCATACCAATTTCTTCTCCAATATATATTACAAAGGAAAGGTGATTTTTGTAAGTGAAAAACTGATTCAAAGGGAAATGGCAGCATCTCCTTGAAGGCAGAGTCTGTCTTGGTTGCCTTCATTCCCTGCAGCATCATGATCTCTAACATTCAGTGAATATTTGTTAAATGGATTAATGTCTGAAAGAACGAGTGGGTGAATCAGGGGATGATCCTCTATCCCACTTCAAACCATACACTATAAATGAACTGAACTACTCTGTGTTCCTGCCGATTTGGCCTTAATCTCTAAAGATCACCCCACCAATAACTCCCTCATTGCTTAAAAACAAAATAGACAGTGGTTTTTTCCAGCCTTGCAATTCCACACATAGAGTCAAAAACCCACAGAAGTATGTCATCAGCCCAGTCTCCCCCCACCAAAAATAATGATGATGCAGGAGGCTGCAAACAAGAAAAGAGTCTGTTTGGGGGCCGTAAGAATTGAAATTCGGGAGACACAAATTTGGGTAACTCAGAAAGAGTCAGGGGCTTATAAAGACAAAAAGCCATGAGGTGTTTAAAAGTTGCTGGGGGAGAAATGTGATTGGCTCTGACGCAAGTCATAAATTATTTGTCCTTAAAGAATCACAATCTGTTTTAGGGTCCGGGTCTGATAAGTAGATAGACTGTTGACCCTCTGGATGACTTGACAAGTCAAAGGTCAGATCCCATCCAGGCTGAGATGTACATAGGTCACCTTCTCCGAATGGCCTCCCAGCTTCATTTTTGAGAGCTCTCTTAGCAACACCGACTCCGTTTTGCTCTTCCTTTCCTGGTACTCAGCAAAATGAAAAGCCTCAGTATACTTTATGGCTTTCGGATCACGAGGGCCATCTGCAAGGTCATGCTAATTCATTTGCTAGAGAAATGGTGGCTACCTTTACACTCAAGGGTGGAAAAAGCTTCCTTTACTCTCAAGTCACCTCGTCTATGTGGGTCCCATGTTCTTGGTTCTGTGAGATGGGCTGAGACCACTGGGCTCGCCCTTGTCCAAATCCATCTTCCTTGTACTAAACTGCATCATTCCCAACACAGCTCCAGCCTGATTTACCTAGAGCCTCAGAGCAAGCATTCCACCCTGTATGCTCCTTTACTGATAAAAATGACACAATGACTGGTCTGCCACCAGGTTTCATCAACACTTTCTCGGGCGGTGCATCCCACTGTGGAATCCAGGATGACCCCATCTCTCTGCTGGGTATTTCAAAATCCTATTGCACCTC
This sequence comes from Vicugna pacos, assembly GCF_048564905.1. Taxonomy (NCBI): domain Eukaryota; kingdom Metazoa; phylum Chordata; class Mammalia; order Artiodactyla; family Camelidae; genus Vicugna; species Vicugna pacos. Next base: position 114,793,981 of record NC_132987.1, on the reverse strand, counting down.
GTTCTGTCCTCGTTCTGGGAGCGCCTCCCCTCCTGTCTGTACGCATTCCTTGCCCCGACTTTTACTTTCCCTGTTACAACAGATAAATAACTGTATGAAAGGAAAAAGTATACTTTTTTATTTTATCCTATAATTTCCTTTTTTCACAAATTCCTGCAAAGCCTCCACTGTTCTCACATTTTTACTCGCAACAAATATCCATACTCCTTTTTTTTTTAAGTAAACAGTGTTCAGTGCTTTCTTGTCTACCAGTATATCCTGAGAGCTGGTTGTTCTAAAACCACTAGTCTGTCTTGTCTTGTAAACTCCCAGATGAGGAGACCCAGTTCTGACTCACCAGCTGTGGCCGCTCCCCCTGCAGGCGAGCTCCTTCGAAAAGGGGCTAGTTTTTGACAGTAACCATTTCCCAGCTTTCAGAAGACACGATGAAGCTCTGTTCCACGTTCCCGGCCACGGCTCAAGAAGGAGATGAACATAAGAATTAAAATTCCATAATAAAGAATAATCCAGGTCCCTCCTGCCTCTAGAGAAAGACGATATTTAGTGAGATGGTCTTGAGGAGGAGGTGACAAACAGTTCAAGTTCATGGGGCACTGACTCGGAGCCGGCACTGTGGCCAATGCTTTACAGGCATCAAGTCACACGATCCATATAGATCCTTTCTCCAATCTCCAGGTAAGGAAACTGAGGCACAGTGGTTAGGGAGGGGACTTGGCCCCGCCACACAGCTGGTGAGTGGCAGGGCTGGGATTCTCACCCTGGGCCGTGGGGCTGCCGAGCCTGGCACCTATGTCTGCAGGCACAGCAGATAATGACCAACCGCAGGACCCCAGGGCTCTGGCAGGACCGGCAATTAAGAGCTGGGAGCCGCAGGGTGTTCCTCACATTAGAAAGGTCCCCAAACATGTAGTGTTCACTGTTGGCACCACTCTTTCTAATTTACAGCCACATTTTTACCAAATCAACAAACATTAGAATGTTCTGCATCTATCATGTGCTCCTTGCTTCTTTCATTACCATCTCCCGGAACAGGGGACCCATTGAATGGCATAGCTTTTCCCCAAACTGCCCAAAACCCAGAAAGAAAAAGGACTTTGACAAGAAAGACTTCAGTCTGCTCTAACCCAAGGGCCATCTTCTCCAGAGCCTGCGGAGGCAAGTACCAAACCTGCTGGGGGACGTGCGAGGGCTGAGAGGGAGGCGGGGCAGGTGACCACTAGCAAGAACGTTAGGAGGGGGAGTTCCCAGGGGTCCTAATACTGGTTTGCGCACTGAGGCTGTGTGACAGGAACGAGAAACTGTACCCCTCTGAGCCCCGAAACACAAGGAACCTGGATTAGAGCATCACTCGGGAATCTGTTTGTCAGGCTTACAATACTCTGACTCTTACTTGCCTGTGTGGGCTCTGATATAGAGGTTTGAATGGGGAAAGCTCTAGAAGGAAATTGATTCCAAGGCCAGAAGAGTTTACAACGTGAGGAGATGGCGCCCTCTAGTGTCAGGAAGATGCTTCAGAAACCTGGACCAGGCTGAGCGCGAGCAGTGACCTTGAGCGCCGGGGAGGTGAAGCTTCAGGGTAGGCACAATCGCTGGCGTGGAGAAGGGGAGAGAAGGTGCCAGTGCTCAGGGAGGGGGACCGGTTCCCACAGTACCTGGCCCTCCCTCTGTCGCCTTCAGATCCTGGTGGTCTGTGCTGTAGACCCACCTAATGCAGCTTTCTCCAAAGACTCAAAAATATCCCCAAGCCATTTTTTACATGTTTTATTCACCCTTTTCCTCTGAGGCAAATGCATCAGACCCCAAAGATAAACAGTTTAAAATCATATGGTCACAGCAGCTGGGGTCCCATAGTCCAATTTCTTCAACATTTTTTCTTGTTCAAAGCCAGATCTTTTCCAGCCCAGGGGCCTCTGCTGATTGGTGGGACTGGCCTAAAACCCCCTTTAACGCCATGGGTATGACGCTATTTTCCAAAGCCATTTTCCCATTCTTAAGATTTAAACAAAAAGACAAGCTACACGTGATGTTCTAAACCAGGGCTGCCAGCCTGGGTCCCCAAGGCAGCAAGTGGCTCTGGTCTCCAACAAAGGATCCACATACAGTTCTCAAAACAAACTCAGAGGAGAAAAGAACTAAAAGAAAGAGGAATTTGATGTGGAATTCATTCCAAGATAAATAAATACAAGAATAATGCAAACATTTCCCAGGTCCTTTCAGTGTAACAAAATTCGTAGGGAAAATCTTAACATCCTTTGCCCTGAAGATACTAACCTTGGTATGTATTCTGCAAAGCTAAAGAAAATGTCTAGTTAAAGCTAATATTGAGGAGAAAACTTAGAAGTCCTTTGGTCCATCTTTGGAGCCTGAGCCTTCATGGAATTTGTCAACTTGAAGCATCACCCTCCACATTAGAAGCTGGGTGTGAATACATCTGTCATTTTTGGGACACATAGTAAGTGACAGGACCATGGCATCTCTTTTTGCTTGCTTTCTTCTTTTTTTAAAACTTTTTTTTATTGATTTATAATCATTTTACAATGTTGTGTCAAATTCCAGTGTAGAGCACAATTTTTCAGTTATACATGAACATATATATATTCATTGTCACATTCCTTTCTCTGTGAGCTACCATAAGATCTTGTGTATATTTCCCTGTGCTATGCAATATAATCTTGGTGATCTATTCTACAATTTTGAAATCCCATCTATCCCTTCCCACTCTCCACCCCCTTGGCAACCACAAGTTTGTATTCTAGGTCTATGAGTCTATTTCTGTTTTGTATTTATGCTTTGTTTGTTTTCTTCTGATTATGGTAGCGACACATGTTCATTATAGGAAAGTACAGAATGTGGCTTCTAATTTTTCCCTCAGTGTCATTAAATATTTTTTATGTCACTAAACACTTTTTGAGCATCTCATTGTAATGGCTGCACAACGTTCCATTTTAAAAACCACTCTCTTATGGTCAGATATTTGTTTCCAATTTTTTGCTGTTTTAAAGTGAGTGCAGTGAATATTTTACACATTAACCTTCATCCAGATTTCTCAGTTCCAGAAGGGTTCTTTCTGGGTCAAGGGAAAATCACTTTATTTTTTTAAAGCACGTGCAATTGAGGGTCTCATGACACCACACTGCTGTTTTTCATGCCAGCATATGGTGCCTTTCTAGAGAAAATAAAACAGTGAGAAATATTTGTTTTGAACGGAAAGTCAGCATAAAACGGAAGAGCTGAGATTTGATGTCTGGGTTTCGCTACCACTGTAGCTGTGGGCTGTAGTGTTGGGCAAATCCCTTTGACTCCATCAGCCTCAGCTGTTAAAATAACTATTTTTAAAACAATTTAAGTTTGTGCAGGAGGAAAGCACTATAAAAGTAAAGTGCTAAGTCTTATCATTTCTTCTATCAGACAAAATTCTCTTTTTCTTTCCATATTCTCTATTCGTGCATAGCAGAAGCTAAGACAGCCCCACGTCTAGGAAATTGTTGTCAGCTGGTCCCTCTTGAGAGTTCGCTTCTGAGGCCCTCACCTGTCATTGCTGGGCTTCACCTGTGCTGAGACCTCAGCAGACACCCAGGAATCTAAGAGCAGGTTAAGGGAGGCTTGACTGCAGAGGCATCAGGCTTCATTCAGGGCTTCTGTGTTTCTCCAATCGCCCAAATCACCAAGATATAAGCAGCGTCCACTGGCATCAAAATCTCATGCCTAGAAATACATCCTGAGACCCAAAACTGCCATTTCCTAGATAAGCTGCCTACACAGGATCCAAGAAGTTTCAGTACCGATAAAGTAGGTGAGTACCAGACTACCTACGTCTTAAGAGTTATCCTGAGACTCAAAATAAAAATGAAACCAAAGGGGGGAGGGTGTCGATCAGTGGTAGAGCGATCCCCAGTACCTCCGTTAAAGAAAAAACTAATAGTAAATAAGTAAACTTAATTACCCCCTCAAAAAAATGAAACCAGTCATGTGCAACCACTTGATAAACTCGAAAACTCAAACAACCACAAACTATTATCTCGGCAACATGCAGAAGGTTGCGGTGAGATGGGGTAAACACAAAGCAGATAGAGGGAACCTCCCTGCTGCTGTCCAGCCTTACAGCTTACTTATAATTATTTATCAGTGTGATAGAGAGTCTAGAGTTTTCCAAGAGTATCTGGCACAGAATTTTTGACTTGTATTACATCTAATAACACCTACACACTAGGAGACATGGGTTTGTGATTTGACTTCTCATAGAATATAAGGTCTATAAAGGCAAGCCCTTTGTCATGTACTCTGCTGTACCTTCAGGGCACCAAGGGCATAGAAGAAGGGCATAGAAGAGCTGCCTACACGTAACAGGTGCTCAGTAAAATGTGTCACATAATGAGTATACTTTCCATTAGACTTATTTGAAAACAGCCTCGGAAAATAGTTTGCAGGGGGAAGTAAAACAAGGGTTTGCATGCACTCCTAGTGAAAGGGTAAACTGGTTAAAAGTTTTGAAAAGCAGCACGGCCTCATTCATCAAAGACTTTTAAAGGGCTCATACCCTCTCACTAAGTGGTACCAGCTCTGGAAATCTACTTGGAAGATATCCTAAGTATGAAGAAAAAAAATTTGTGTCTAAAGATGCTCAAGAGATGCAGCGTTGTTTAAAATGGCACACACAAAAAAAGGAGACTATCTGAATTATGTTCAAAAATTATTGATTAATGAAATTACAGAATATCCAGTTGATGGATTATTCTGCAGCAGTAAAATGATGTTTATGAAAATTCTATTACTTGGGTATATGCTAATATTGTAAGCATGCATTTACAAACTATACATAATTTAGTATCTTTTTTTCCTTGTTTAAAGGAAAAAGGCAAAATACTAAATTATGTACAGATGGTGAGTCCATATCCATAATAAAAACAAACACAAAATAAAGAGTATTATTGAGTGCCAGTCTGTCAGGCAATTGTTCTAAATACTTTACATATATAAATAGCTTCCTTATTTTCCCTAACAATCTAAAAGGCAGGTGCTACTCTAATACTCATTTTATATATAAGAAAATTGAAGCGCAGAGAAGTTATATAATTGGGTCAAGGAAAACAAAAGGACTGGGATTCAAGTCTGAGCGGTTCAGGCTACTATCTGAAAAAATAATGGGACAACACACCAAATATTGACAACAGCTGCCTCTAGGTGGTGACAAGGGCAATTACATTTTTTCTACTTTTCTGCATTTTAACAAGTTTTTTATAATGATGAGAAAAGTGCACTAGGAAAGGGTAAATTAATTACTTAATCTGTGTGTCTATAATAGATCTGAGCAGAAAACCACTTTTTAATTGACCACAGGACCCCATTACTGCAACCAGGGAACTCCAATCTGTGCTCTGCCAGCGAATTCCGTACAGAAGAGAAAATTAGAGTGAGCTCCATTTAGGGGAAAATAGGTTGAAAATAGATTGTTTTTTAAGAATACACACAAACTAACCAAAGCTAGTGTTGGGTTCTCAGTTTCAATGTCACATTTGCTCAAACTCCAGGTCTATTTTGGGTCTGATTCTTGGATAACCCTCTGTTCTACTCCAAAGCAAGTATTTAAGCACCAGAACCTCACACATTTGCACAAACCAAGAGGTCAGTGCTATATTCAGGTGGAGGTGGGATAGAGGCATGGAGGAGCAGTGACGACCCGGCTACTGGGTACTTAGCGTCCGCTGCTGGCGCTGTAAGTCTCGTATAAATATAAATACAAATTATAAATATAAATATATAATTTATACACACACGTACACACACAACGCAATTTAGACTACCGCGCTTGGCGTGGTAGAAAGAAGGGGTAAACGTTTTAGTGGTGCTAGTGATGCACGTGAAACGGAACAAATGCCACCGTACTTAACTAAATGGAAATTTAAAACTAGGGACAATAAATCCATTCCACAATGAGAAGCATTAGTAACAAAAGATTTCATTTCCCAGTGCTGTACGAGCCCACTAGCCCCACCCCCAGTCCTGTGGGTCGAGCCCAGACAACCGATTTCTAAGGACTACAATTCCCAGCCTAAAAGAGATCCCTGCGCATGCGTCCTGACCACCTAGGCCTACATTTCCCAGCGGACCGAGGGGCTACGCTGACGTACGCGTGCGCTCTCGGTCTCTCTGGTCAACTCGGGTTTGACCTACAGCCGCGCAGGAGATGATGGCCACCCCAGCAGTATCCGGGCTCTCCCGGCAGGTGAGAGAACCGCGGTCCTGGAAGCCAGCGGGAGGATTCCTCTTGGGGGTGACCCGTACCAGACGCTAAGCGCCACGGTTCGAGGTCACAGCTGGGGAAGCGTGGCCGCCGTTTAAGGTCGTGCGGCCCGGCGAGTCGGGGCGACGCCGGGCAGCTCCGTCGGCCTTGCTTTCCCCTCGGGTCGCCGGCGGGCAAGTGGGCGCGGGGCTGCGCACGGGACTGACCTTAGCGTCCTCCGAGCACAGCCCCGGGAAGCAGCTGGTTTGAGGGACACTGGAGAAGAGGGAATCTGTCGTTGTGATCAAGCCTGTCAGGGGTCACCAATAATGCTAAGGGATATTTGTAAAGCACATTTCACATTTTTACAAAGAAAATGAGACCGAAGTCTAAACGACTCGTCCTTGGCTCCTCAGACAGTAAGAGATAGGACTGAGATTCAAACTCACAGAATCACACAGAAGATAAAGTTGGGGAGAAAAGTGCTGTTTATACTGCATGTCAACGCGATGCTTTACATATCACGACACCTTACAGCTTCCTTAAACTTTCCCTAAGTGTTACAGAGTCTTTTAATCTTCAACCAGTATAGTACACCCCAGAGCTGCAGTTATTTGAAGGTGACCTGGGCCCTTGCAGGTGCTTTTTGAACTCTGAATATCTTGATAGACAAGCTACCATCTCTCAGAACTGGGGCCTGTTCTCACATCAGACTGCTGCAGTAACCAAAGAATTTTTATTTTCAGATAGCATTTGGATTCTAAGGAAGTACATCTCTTGCAGATCATACCTGGAATCCTCCCACTTTTTATTAAAATCATGCTCGAGGATGATAGTATAAATGCCGAAAATCTTGTTAAAAATTCTTTAAAAGACATATTTCGTCGAAGTTAATGTCTTCTCTCTCATACTGGTGTGCTAGCCTCTGCCTGTTCCTTGTAAACTAGGAAGTTAGTGGGAAGACACTTTCCCAAGCAACCTGGAATGATTCTCAATGGGGAGATTTACTTCTAGGTTATAAAAAGCAGCTCACCCTCAGGTAATCTGTGTTGTGATAGAAAGGAAGATAAAAAGCTAATCATTTAGAAGGCACATTTAACATTTTTTATTATTGGTTTAAATTCAGAAATCTTTCAAGTAATCTCACTTGATCTACTTTCTCTTTTTGTTTTAAAGGTGCGATGCTTCAGTACATCTGTGGTCAGGCCGTTTGCCAAGCTTGTGAGGGTATGTCAGCTTATTTTTTTGTAGTTGTCAAGTGGATGAATGTGTGTGACTCAGACAGCAATACACTTAGGGCATGGATTTTGAACAGTTAACTACATAAACCTTCCTGCATGATTTGTGGTTCCCAAAATGTGATATGTGTTGGGGGCTACGGAACTGAATAATGTTGAAAGCCTGCTGTGTGACAGGCCCATCCATAACCTTTTAAGTATGAGAATTTCTTAAAACCAGATAATAGTGATGGAAAGTAGCTGGTCTTCCCATTTTACAAAAGAGGAAACAAACTTTGGGAAAACTTGCCCAAGGTTATTCGGTTTGGTCTTAGAACTGGGCTGAAACTAAATCTTTCTCATTCAAAGCCTAAGCTTTTCCACTACAATCATACAGTACCACTAGGTACGTGTAGTCATACATTGATGGTAGTGTGGTTATAAGGGGCCTACAGTTCATTGTAAAAATTAACTCAAGCGTCAGGCACTTAGTAAGTTGCTAAAGGGATCCATTAAACTGAACGTTGATGGGGACGGTCTATAAGGGAAATTTATAGTATTACTATCACTGTGAAATGTATCAAAGTATGCTTGTATACATTTCATAAACACCTGTTTTCCTGGCTTTAACATGTTCAGAACTGCCTTTGATCAGTATTTAAAGCCTTCCAACTTGGAAATGAATAGTTAATTGAGTTTTAAGGAAGCTTAAGCTCATCTCAAAATTCACGTAATTGAATTATAGATAGAATGGAAAGGAACTTTAGACACCGTGTTTCCTAAGCCCCTCATCTTAAGATGAAGAATTGGGAGCGCGAAGATTGGGTGACCTGGCCGAGGAAACACCCCGAACTTGTGTGAGAATTGTCATCGGGGTAGCTCTTTGAAGATACATTTAAACTGTTTTGTGCTATAAAAGATGTATTTTTTAAATTAAAATCTTTTATCCTGCTATTGATGGCATAATGTCTAACCTAATTTTTCTTTTCTCTTCCTCTCCTACCCCACCTTTATTTAAAGCCACCTGTTCAGATACATGGTATCGAAGGTCGCTATGCCACCGCTCTCTATTCTGCTGCATCTAAACAGAATAAACTGGAGCAAGTGGAAAAGGAATTGCTGAGAGTAGCAGTAAGCAGCTTTCCTGTTCATTGCTTATTGTTCTCATTGTATATGTTTTCCTGAGATACTTGACTATGCATCCCTAATGGGGTTTATCCTAAGAGAAAAAGAAAAAACTTTTCGTGATCCTGTTTATAGTAGTAATACAGGGTGCTATTATTCCAAACTTATTGTACGATAGGTACAAACAGATGCTTATGTGGATGTTAATATTAGGAACCCAATTTAAGATGGTAACTTAAGAAATATTGCCATTTCCAAAGAGAATTCAAAAGTCACCTTAAAAAAAAACTATGCTTACATTCCAGCTATTTCCACAATAGTCTTTACAAAATATTATGATTTTATTTTACTGGGAATTTGTTTTCCTTATGAAGCCCTTCCTTGGTTTCAATTATTATTTTACTCCCGGGATCTGAGGGGGAAATGAGCAGAGCATGCTGGGCAGGAAAATTAGTCGGGGTGCAGCGGCTTCATGACAATAGAGAACCGACAAAGAAAGACCGGGAGGCTACAGGGGAAAGTTTATTTTTACTTTTAGGTTTTTTTTTCTTAAAACATGAAAGGAATAGATGAATGGAATTAACAAAAGCTGCAGTGTAACTTACATAGGAGACTCTCCTCTGCAGTTTTCTCTGAATTTTCTAGTTAACAAGGTACTGCACGTTTGTCCCATGTTTTGTTCCTTCCTCCGCTTTCACTTCCGGGTCGCCACCTCTAGCAGTCGGTTCTACATTAAAGAGGGAGACACAGCTAGTATATACTCTCTCTTGAGAAAGTTGCGGGCTTTTTTATTTTAAGTTTTAAGAATTTCTTGTAATTTTTAATTCACTTATTTCTAAAGATTTTTTTAATCTTATATTGAAGAGGGGCAAAAACCTTTACAGGCTAGTTGTATAGAATAATATTTAGATGTTTTGATCATTTTTTTATTTTGAACTTTTATTGGGACTGTTGTCCTAACAGACATTGGTGTCAGCTCTGCATTCTTTCCTCCATCCAGTTTATCTCTGCCGATAATGCTTCCCATCTTGGTTGGTCCTATCAACTGTTTATGATCCTCACAGAACCAACGGCCTTACTGTTGGAGAGACCTGGGGGAGGGGGTAGCAGGAGCAGTTTTTTGGAGGTGGTAATTACTGCCCGCTACTTGCCACTTATACCCATTTTAAACCTAAACAGTGGTGTTCATGAAGGAGAGAATGACCTGGGTTGCGGACAGTAGACCAGGGTTTGATTAAAACCTGGAAGTCAGTTTAGATGTGGAGACATAAAAAAGGAGGCTATTACCTTAAGACTCTTTATAAGTGAAAATTAGCCATTTTTTGGCATTGAGAGGAAAGTGTGACACTACACAGATGTCACTAACTGTCCACTAGATGATGCAGCAGAAACAGATATGAACATAAAAAACTGGGCAATTCAAACCCAGGATGCTTTCAGTTAGTATTAGCCAGCAATTTTTATGAAAAAATGTTGTTTCTGTGGGAAACTCACCTTGAAGTTTTAGCACTAGATGGCAGTGTAGGCAAGTAGCCTGGATCATAGATGGACGTTGGCCAGGAGCCCGGGAGAGGGCGCTCACAAGGTGAGCAGGAGGCTGATAGAGGTGCATTACTGAAAGATACCCAATGAAAACAGCCATTTGTTCACTGGAACCCTGACCCCACACTCAGGGGAGCCACGTGCCAGAAGCTGCACTTGGTCATTGACCAGACATTTATGTTTTAACCTCATGGAAACAAAGTGGTCTCTCTCGTGGTACCTGCACTCGCATTTTTTGTCCATTTTTCCTACCAGACTGACTGAGGCTGCTCTGGAAGCACCAAGAGTTCTCTCACAGTGTTGGGTGGTTTCCCCTGAGCTCTGAGAGGCAGGACAGAATCCATGCCTGAGACGGAGAGGCCCTCACGCTGAGGAAGAGGCAAGGAGGCCTCTGCAGTGAGAGCATCTTAGGTCTGCACTGGAATGTGGGCGTCACTAGCATCCTCTGACCATGGGGGGATTACAGTATTACTTGCAGTATATACATTAAAATATGCAGTGAACTGAATCTTCTGACTGCTTAATTTTTTATAATCTCTCTTGAAAAGCAAAAATAAATGTAAGAAACTTCATAAAAGTGTTTTTAAATATTTTCAAGAAATAGTTTCCTGTGTAAAATCATCTGTGGTGCATTCTTAAAGGCAGAGAAAATTATTTGATTATAAACTTTTCTTTATGTGCTTTGAGAGTGCTAATTTCATTCTATGAAATGCATGATTCTTAAGAAGGTATGTGTGTGGCAGCTGGGATCATTTATGCTCTCAAGAGTTTAAGAAATTATTTTTTGGTACTTTTAGCAAATCTTGAAGGAACCCAAAATGGCGGCTTCTATTATGAATCCCTATGTAAAGCGTTCCATTAAAGTGAAAAGCCTGAATGACATGTCAGCAAAAGAGAGGTTTTCTCCCCTCACGTCCAATCTGATCAGTAAGTATTAGATCTTTTTTACTGAAATCTTTGAAAATTCTGCTCCTGAAACTGTGGTCCATGGACCAGGAACATCGCATCACCTGCCTTTGCTAGTCAAGAATCTCGGGGCTTCCCAACCTGCTGAATCAGAGTCTGCATTTAAAGTAGCTCCCCAAGTGGCTTGTTTGCACACTGAAGTTTGAGGAGCACTGTCTAAAGGATATTAAGATGTAGGAATGTCTGATTGCATAGTTAGTAGTTGCAAAGCATGGAGGAGACCAATGGGATTCATACCAAGAAGAGAAAAATGGTTTGTAGCCAGTGGCTGTGCCTCTGTCCTTGAAGACATTTGCAGTCTTTGGTACCTTTGGATTGCTTTTCAAATCCTATGATCACTCAGAATCCAAAAAAAGTGTATTGTGAATATAGACAGTGTGTTAGTTAATTTTGAGAATTTGTAGCCAACATTGGAATCTGGCATAAAAATGAAAATCAGATTGCAAGCTGTGATCAAGAAATCTGTTCCAGATTTGTATAAGACACACACCCCCTTACAAATTTAAATGCTTGTCAGCACAGTCTCTTTTTTTTTTTAACATTGAATATACTTTTTAAATAACAAGTTGGATCTTCTCCATTCACATTCTTAAAATACATTGAATATAGTATTTTATAGCCACAAATCTAAGTTTGCTTTTGAGGTGAATATAATATTTCATGAATAACCTGACTTAAGTGAGATATCTTTACTTTCCCAGACTTGCTTGCTGAGAATGGTCGCTTGAGCAACACCCCTGGCGTCATTTCTGCCTTCTCCGCCATGATGAGTGTCCACCGTGGAGAAGTACCTTGCATGGTTACCACTGCATCTGTAAGTAATAAGTTGTTGCTGTTGCATTTGCCTTGACATTCCATGTGTCACATTTCGCAGAACCAGAAAAAAAAAAAAAGGCTAAAATCAAGACATTGGGAAGGTGGCTTGTCATTCAGGGGGTTTGCTTCATTTATACCAGTTTCTGTGAACTGCTTTGGAAGGACCAGCATGTGTCTTCTTAGTGCTTCCTTAACCAGCAATTATTCAAAAGGACTGCAGATTGGGTCAAAATGTGTTGGAAAATACTGGTTTGCAGTCTACTACAGGTTGGAGTTATTCTGTAAATATCATACTAAGTAGTTTACTGAAGTGGGTTTCTCATCTTCTGTGGTCATGAATGGGAAAGGGTGAGGTGGCTGGGCCCTTTGATCTTGCTGACTTGCTGAAGTTGACTGTAATAACAGCCACCATTGACTGGAACCTACCATAGGCTGAGTACTTTATAATTTATTATTTTATTTAACATCAGAGGCCTGTGTGAAGCAGAGGTGTAATTATCCTTATTTTACCAATGAGGAAACTGCAGCCCATGGAGATGGAGTTGCATGCCTGAGCCCACAAAAGGCAGGACTAGGATTTGAGCACAGGCTTCTCTCGCAGGTCCACATTCCTTGGGTCCTCAGGCACTGCCTCCTCACAGCTCATTTCCTTGCTGTCTTAAATACGTCTTCTCTTCTCACTGTAGTTCAGCCAGTACAGGAAGACAGCCTTGGGACTTGTCAGTAGAGCATGGTAGATTTACTTGAGGTGCACAGCACCTGATCTCACCTGGGTTAGTATTGCTAGTGTTTGAGAGATTTCTGACTCTCCAAAAGAACACAATTTCGAAGAGACCTTTTAGCACATAGTACATATTTGTACACTTGTAGTTCAGTAGTTGGTGCCCCCAAAGCACATACCTGGCTGAGAAGCCTCACAGCTCAGATGTTCTCCCGAGCCCCGCATAACCGCGCTGGTTCTCCCTGACAGTGGAGCTCAGACGCGGCTTCCCTGGCCAGGCGGTACGGTCACGCCATCCCTGTGGCCAAGCACTGATGCCAGCCATTCTTCTTTGGTTACAAGGACATGATTTTTTTTTTAAGAGTGCTTGCTTTTGTAAAAATTTTTTAAAACCAATTGATCCTAGTGTTTTGATGTTGAAACTCCTGGGTGAATAAGTTTCCACTGTTTAAAAAAAAAGTGTACCTTGATTAATGATTAAAGGAACAGACTTGAGAAATAGACTGATTCCAAATATTGGCGCTGGTCCTCTCTTGTTGGTGGGACCTTAGGTGGGTTTCTTAACCACTGTGAGCCTCAGTTCTCCCACATGTGTAGTGGGAGTGATAACTCCCGGCCTCCCAGGGTTGTCCAGATTGAAGGAGACCGTGGTGTAACACGCCTGGCAGACAGGTGTTTACCACCCGGTACGCGTCTAAATGGAAGGCGGCCCATAATTCCGAGTCCTCTAACCTCAGAGCCTCAGCACATGATTGACTGAACACTGATAGCCTTTCACCGCCACCACCCCCAGAACATACTGTTAGGTCTTCACAGAGCTGGAAAGGGTTTTTTCTAGCTTTTGGACTCTTAGAGGTGTGAGTAGTGAGGTAGGATTGGTGACAGGTAACAGGCCGCTTCTTCAGCAATGGTTACCATGTCATCCAACCAGGAGTAAAAGTTGGGACAAGGGGAGAGAACAGAGTCTGGGCACTCATGATCCTTGTATGAACAGGTTGCAGAGCCAGCCAGCAGGCTCTCAGCTTCAGAGAGGGGGGCGGCATGCCAGAGCTCCTGGTACCCGTGGGCCACAGATTGTAGAACCAGGTCGGCTGCAGCTTTTCATCCGAGGAAGTAACGGGCTCAGGCCACACCCGAGGGGGCGGCACGGGGGAGCGGCCTGCATCCCCCAGCATTACAAGCTTCGGGGTTTTCCCCCTGAATCATTGCTGGGTTGCGCTGCTGGTACCATAGAGCAGAGACGGGGAGGGAGTGGCATTTGTGGGCAGTGTGAGCACCAGCATCGATGGTGACCGCTCAGTGCAGCCCCGGGGGGTCCCCAGGCACGGGAGTTCACAGGGCCTGTCTTGGTGACGTAAGCCAGAGGGGTGTTTTTTCTCTCCTTTTACTATGGTAAGTTTCTGTTTTGCTTTATCTAAATTTAAAGGGTGTTCTGTCCTTTTCTAGCCTTTAGATGAAGCCACTCTTACTGAATTAAAAACGGTCCTGAAGAGCTTCCTAAGTAAAGGCCAAGTCTTGAAATTGGAAGTTAAGGTGGGTTTTTAATTATGTACAGTGTTTCCTCAGGTTCTTTAACATGTAAAATGGCTATAGAAAGTGGAAAATTAGATCTGTGTATGTAAAAATTTACCTATAGTAGAACCTTCATATATATTTTCAATATAAATTATTAGAGTCCATTGACAATTTGACTAATGTCTTTTTCTGGATGTAATTACGTCTTACAGTTACGTAGCACGTAGACTTTTCAGAGCACTTTCTCATCTTTCCTTTTGACTAGTGAAATAGCATTGTGTTTTCACATTTTCAACGTATTTTCTCTCCTAGACTGACCCATCAATCATGGGTGGAATGATTGTCCGTATTGGAGAGAAATATGTTGATATGTCTGCAAAAACCAAGATTCAGAAGCTGAGCAGAGCAATGCGGGAGATTTCCTAAAAGTGTTGATTTTCTGTCAGTGAAAATTCTTAAGCTTGGAGCAACAATAAAATGCTTCCTGAACAGAATACATTATGTTTATTTTCTTGTAAAGTGGAAATACGGGAGTCTTATTTTTATATCTTTCAGTATCTACCCTTAGTTTAAACTTAAAAGACCCTTTGGAATTTAGTTTGTGTAGATTATTAGGAATTTGTGGGCACTCTGTCCCTTAGGAAAAGTAGTTGACATTTATGCCAGGTACTGGTTTGTACCCAGCAATGTTAAGTACTTGGTATATCTTGCCTCATGTCCTTTGTCTCTGAGGCCAGAGCTTGGGGAGGGGCTGGGCCTACAGGGGGAGTTAAGGTATAGCGAACCGGTGGCTGTCCTGGAGTTTCACCTGTTGGTGTCCATCTCTATCAGAGAAGACGCTGAAGGCGGTTCTCGGAGCCCACGCTGGTCAGACGTAGGCAGCTGGCCCTGCTCTCCTGCCGCTCGCTCCCTGCAGCTTCTGCCGCGCACGGGCCAGCTTGCCCTAAGGTCCCACGTCAGCCAGGTGACTGGGGCTGCTTGGCGCTCTTAAAACAGCAGTGGTTTGTACTCACCTGCTTATTCCAACAGTACTTCTGTCACGTGCATTTGGCTTGACCTCAAAAGTGGTTTGTCCTACAGCCCCGCCCTCCATGTTGTCCTAAGTATGAAGGCAGTAATTTTTCTCTAAAGGCTTTCAGAGAGATTATGGCCAGAGTTGTCTCCATTCTAGAATCTAGAAAATCTAAAAGGAGTTACTCTAACAAGCATCCACTCCGTCGACCCAGCTAGGGGCGGAGGTCCAGAGCAGAACCGTCCACCTTGCAGAAGGCAGCAGAGTAGGTTTCTCAGCTGGCTGGCCATCACAACCCCCACGGACGTCCTCACAACCAAGGAGTGGCCAGGAAGCTCTGCCCAGAATAGAATCAGGGTTTTCTTCCCCACTGGGAGCAGCTGCTCCGGGGGCAGGTACACTAACTGTTGGAAGTCACTGCTCTGGCTGGACTTCTGCCCGTCGGTCCTGTCAGGTAAGTCCCTTCCAGCCAGGCTGGGGGAGCAAACACAAAGGAAACAAAGCTTTTTGCTTCCCTGATAATTGCAGTTACCCGGAAGTTGCCTGGAGCGATGCCTGGTACACGACGGCCACTGCACTTCAGGTTATAAAACATCCCCATAGGACTAGAACCTTTACAGCCAGTGAGTGTGTTCCTTCCCTTGGATGGTAACCCCTTCCCAGACTGTCGAGTGATTGAGTCAGGTAATAACCACTCTGCAAAACTCACTCAACAGGAAGTTCCACAAAAGGGGACATGACGCAGACTGCCCTGCCCTCTGGAGCAGCAGGCACGGCGGTTAAGAGCGTGTCTCGGAGCCATATGGAGGATGTCCGTCCATGCAAGCCTCTGCTGCGTCCAACCCATGAACCGCCCCACCTTCAAGGCTCGGTCTCTTCCCTGTCAGTGGAAGAAGCAGCAGTGCCCACTTGCAGAGCTGCTGCGGGCGAGGCTAGGCTGACAGCTTAGAACCGGGCCGCACGGGCGTAGAGGTGTCAGTGAATGGCTCAGTTACTGACCTGATGGCCTCTGACTTCTCTGGGCCACCTGACCCCACGGATTCACTGGTTAAACACAGCACCTGACAGGCCGTAGTCACGTGACCACGTCCATCCGGTATTGCCTGCCAAAATCTGTCTTCAAGGGCCCATTCGGAACCCCTGGGCCCTGATCATTAGACTGACTCGTCCCATCAGTCCTCCAGGGAAGTCTCTCCCCAGTAAAGTGCCTTTAATCCTGATGTAACACGCCCTAGTTAGTTGAAGGATGCTCTGCAGCTTTCGAGGCCGTTTCGTGTATATCTTACTTAACCTCCTAACAGCCTTGTGATTCGGGGGAGACTGACGTCACCACTTCACAAGTGAGGAAGGACACTGCGGGGCTCTAGAGAGTTGCTCAGGGTCACGTGCTTGGACGGCTGGTGGGTCAGGTCCCAGAGCCCAGACCATTCACTAAACACCCACCCTCTTGTTCCAGATCGTCACTGGCCACGTCCTGGCACACAGTCCCCCACCACTGGAGCCAACAGGCAAAGCTAACCGTAGGTGAGTCCCTGTGCCCCTCCCCATTTTGTCCCTGAGGTGCTCCTGATTTACCCCTTAGCCCAGGACAGCTCTTCCCCACATTTCCCCTCCTGCTGGCCTTAGAGAAAACAGATGTCCAGACAACAGCCCTCTCAGGTGCCCATTCCTTGGTCACCCTCCAAGTGTTCAGACAGCAAACTGACTCCTTTTCCAGAACTTCCCCAGGGTGGGCAGAGGCAGGATGATGGCAGCTACGAAGTCCTGCAGGGCAATGAGTGACCCAGAGCCACTCCCTGCATCCTAGGGCTCTGGTGCTGGGACCAGTGTGCCCTCCATCACCATGACATTGCCCTCCTGGCTGTCATGTTGCTGAAACTCTGGCTTCCTCCTGGCAAACCAGCTCCACAATCGCCTGACATGGCAACTGACGGAGACACCACTTCGGGCCTCTCGGTGCTTTCCCAGGAGCCAGGAGTGCCCGATGACCAGCCACCTAGCTTTTAGCTGGCCAGCCAGCTAGAGACCACACATACGAGCCTCCCTTGTGGTACCTGCTCGTGGAACTAAGTTCCTGCAGATGAGAGAAGAGAAGAAACGGTGCCTGTGGCTTCCCGATGGGCCTCACGAAGAACAGGCAGGCAGTTCCCTTTCCCTCCGGCTGGATACAGCCGAGCGGTGGCAGCTGCAGCAGACACACTCCAAGGTCAAAGCCGAGCAATTTCAAGGCAGAGCCACCCTGCCAGGCCAGACCGCGGACCTCTGGGCTGTCAACAGGAGAGAGAATAAACCTCTCATTGAAGCCACGGGATGTTGGGGCTCTCGGTCTCAGCAGCTGAGACCTATAACCTGACCAATATGCCAGGCTCCCCAAAACTCATCTGCCTTCCTCCCGGCCTGCCTCCTGACCACAGTGAGGCCCACGTTGCACCAGACAGGGCATCACACGTGACGGCTGATGGACAAAATATCTTTGGGGGTAATATTGCCCTAATCCTTCAGAATCAAACCCAACAAACTTCCTGTAGACTAAGTATATAGAAACGGGACGAAATGATGAAATGCTTCAAACACTGCCTTACGTGGTCTTCAGAGATTAACCCAGAGCTCTGTGTACAACAGTATTCTTCACAGCACTTTTTTCACCAAGGTCAAAATTTTAAAACAGCCTCAACATGTGACCACTGAGAATTCTTTTTAAAAATCAGTATAAAAAATAAATAAGTAGTAAAAATTAAAATGAGGATAAACTGGAATACATTCAGGCAATGGGATACTACGCAGTTCTTAAAAATCAAGTTGTAGAAAAATAGATGAGATGATAGATACAGATTTGAGTCTAAAAAGCAGCCAAAATACAAGTGAGATGATTTATATAAATTTTGTGATTGATCAGTGCCTTGCATCTGGGAAGCGCTGAATGTGTATTAGCCATTAATAGCACAAAAGCATCTCAAATGCACATGCGCATGCAGGAATGATGTGCGTCAAAATGTCACCACTTATTTTTGTGTGGAAGAGTATCTCCATTAAGTGACTTCAATTCCTTTGTATTTTTTTGTGCTTGCTAAATTTTCTGCACCAACAAATATTACTTCTGTAATTAGAAGAAAAGCAGTAAATATTCTAAAATAAAATATTGCCTTGATTATGCTGGCTGCTAACTGTGGTTAAATAGGCATTGTTGAACGTGTTGTATACCAGTGATTCTTTCCACCCACCAAGCTGTGCCAGGCGGACCTTGTCAGTCTTGGAGAAGACTAGGTGTAGTCTTGAGAAAGTAATTTATTTCATTTGCTTTTAATGACATTTACTTTATTTTTAAAAGTTCAAATAACAACCAAGAAAAGGGCATAAGATTTTTTATGGTTATCAAAAATGGGGCCTACTGATTTAAAAAGGGCAAAGATAGGCCACTTTAGGGGCAGTATTTTTAAGGTGCTAAGACAATTCCACCAGTGTCCCAGCCAATCATCGAATTGATCATATTGCAGACAAATCAGTGATGAAATAAGGAGGAATCACCTTAAAACCAGAACAGAAGAAAATGCTAAAGGTTATCCATGGAGATTCAGGTAACAAATTCCATGTTGCTTTGCTAATGGTGCCCAGAGTTACGTCAAGGTTCTGAACGCATGGAGTTATTTGTGTTGGAAACTTCTTTGGAGAGAGCCCGGGGGATCCTTCTGAATGTCACTGTAAGACAGTATTGCGTTTGCGTCTCCCTCACCACCCTGACATTCCTCCTGCTACACAGCTTCTCCAGTTCTCACAAGCACGTGGTACAGGAAATCCATTTCTACTTGGTGCTAACATTCGTGTCTGAAGAAGGCGTTGGGGAGTTGAAAGGGTTGTTGGCTTGGTTTTTTTTACGTTTACTTTTGCACAAGTTTCTTTTCACAGCTACAGCCCTGTCCGTGGGAGAAGAAAACACAGGAAGAGATACCATTTGCACCGTTACCAGTCTCCTGTCTGCTCAGAAAGGAGGTGGGGCAGAAAAAAGCCAAAACAATCCACTGTAACAGGGTTGGGTTTTTCTCCTTTTATTCACGAACTATGTGAATTGAAACCGTACAGGTCAAAGTGACCGATGAATTGTTTGGAAGAGATTGTTTCTTTTTAGATTCAAGATACATAGGAATAGCAGTCTGAAACTGATGTTGCTACTGGTTTAAAGAAAAAAAAAACCTCAGTTATCATAATCTTAATCTGTAAAATTTAACATTTCATACATAATAAGGTGCCAAAGGAACTCTCCAACAGCAAAACTAGCCTCGGCTTCTTTTACACAATAACAGAAACCTAATGTTTTGGCCCTGCTTCATCAAACCTTAGACAAATACATAATTCTACAATTTATAATAGTGTCTAGTAATTTTTAGAACTCCATTGACATTACATATCAGACAATATAGTCTCCCTTTGATGGGAAATTAAACAGTACCAGTATTTGGCAACAGAAGTATATTACAGTCAGCAGGACACCCATCGAGTGTGGCTTAGTCCTACCCCTGGGCGGGGCTGTGAGAGGAGCAACATGCCACCAGCACTGCGACTCATTTGTCACAGGAAACACAAGGGCCTCATTAGGACTGATACATTCTTTCCCAAACAGGCGAAGGCTAAATGGAGTGGTTGTGAGCTCTGCTGGGCAGGACCCCGTGCTCTGGCTTTTCTTGTCCCCAGACAACTAGGCCCAGGGGACAGCTGACTGGCTGGCTCATTCCCACTCACAGCCCCACTGCCACCGCAGCCACAAGGGCATGGTGCTGAGGAAGAAGGGTCAGGACCCATCCCGAGCAGGTGGCCCAGAGCGCGTGGGCTGCTGGGGGCCTGAGACAGCCTTCCCAGGCCACCTCAAACAAGGCGATCTCTGAACAGCTCCATATTTGGGAATAAAGTCAGTGACACCCACACAGACAGTTCCTCAAGGTAATTTGCAGATTGCTTGTCTGACAGTAGATTCCAGGAAGCTTCCAGAAATCACAGCTCCCCACGCCCCTGAAGTCCAGAACGTCACCTGGACCCCAGCATCTGCCAGTTTCAGGCCTAGTGAAAAGGGACTTTGACTGTTGGTCGCCAGCATTAGGAAGCATACTGCTTGTTGAAAGAAATGTTGAAAACCTAACACACACATTCCCCATATGTCCTTTCAAGCCACGACCTTCAACTTTTCACAAACAGTGACCTCTGCGCAATGCCCTGGCTCCGCGGGAAGTGGCTATTTTCAGTGACGCCTCGTTCCCAGCCTGTTAGAGGAGGCTGGCCTCGTGGGGCTGCCACCTCCTGAAATGACTTCTGAATGCATCTCTCAGAGGTTTAGACCTTGACTTTCATGGGATTTTGCATTCCATCCCTCCCTAGGTGGCCTGAGGGGACATTTCTGGTGGCAAGTATAGAAAGTCGTGCCCCAGAAGTAGCCTGGACCTCTGAACCTTCCCTGGGAAGGGGAAAAGGTGTCTCTTGCCTCTGGCATCTCCGCCAGGGACACAGGCACCTAGGAGGCTGCTCTGTGCTGCCTGTTTCGTGAGCCAGAAACAGCTTAACCCAGAAACCCCAAACATCATCCTTGAAGCCGCCCAGCTGTGCAACAAAGATGGTGAAATGCCCCAGGAAATTGCACGGAAAATGCAAACGCCAATGGGATATGCTGAATCCATCCTCAAAGAGAACTGCAGAGGTGACCCGGAAGTCAGGGGGTGGCCTCCCGCCCACATTCGGACCTCTCTAGAAGGACGGTTGGGTCGCCCCAGATTCCTGACCAATCTGCCAAAACTCATGGAAACTTCTGCGACACATCACACAGACCTGACGGAAGCAGGCTGTCAATCCTCTCATCCGTCCTGACACAACACCCTCCAGAATATGTTACCTGTTTAATGAAACACCAAGGCCTCATCTGAGGTCTCAGCGGAGGATACATCACTTTATCACACCGCCACCCATTCCATTCAAATCCATCACGCTCCCTGCCCACCCCCCAAATGACTTCTTTGAATTTCTAACATATGCAACTCGGATTTTCTTTTTAATAAAAGAAATTTAGTTGGGTTGAACCCAAGTAATCTGATTAAGTTTTCTACTCCTGGAACAGGTTTTTAACTTTTTTTTCTATAGTTTTATGCACTTAAATTAGATTCCTAAAATACTCTCATATACATACAGAAAAAATAATCTCTCGATGACAAATCACATTTTACAATAACAAGTTAAATATTTATGACTACAGAATCTCTGTTAGTTTATGCAACATTCACCAGCATGGCCTCTGCCATACCATGTGTACATCTAGTCAGGGACAGCCCCATAAACATACAGCCCCATAAACATACAGCAGGGATTTCTGGACAAACCATTTAAAGAGCGTAACTTTTTCACTTTATGTAGTGAAATTCTGCATTTTTCTTAGCTGGAAACTGTATAAAATGCAGAAAACCGGTAGCTGAGAACTGATTATCATACACAGGACATTTTTGTTGCAGATTCTCCACTGTATACACGTATTTACACATATGTTGACCACTTACAGATGTGAGGATACAAGGTGACGTGACGTAGCTAAGGCAATGCGACATGAATTGTATGACTGCCAACTTCTCTGTTCCGGGTAGGGCTATGAAGGGGTGGAAGAAGGGGTCCGCGGGGGTACAGACCTCAGCTAGCTGGGTTTCAGCAGACAAGATCTGAAGTTGGTTTTGTAGTTCAAAGACACTTGGGCTATTGGCAATGTATGTTTTAAATGCATGTGTTGAAATAAATATCATTACCAAAGATCTTGCTAGAATATCTACTTCTGACAGTGAATATTTAGCGGGTGACATTTGAAGGATGTTAATCTGTAAAATGTACAACAAAATGTTCATTCATGACAACTGATGCTGACACAATATTAATTAATGCCTCTAGCAAACCCTTTCTGAACTTTCAGTAGTTTGGACAATTGCATGACATGTAGAGACGAAGCTATAATTTGCTATTTCTTTCAGAGTGACGCAGTCAAATCCATGCAAGATGAATTTACAATTTCTGTTCAACTTTCTGTCAGTATTTTTACTTAGCAAACTTTAGAATCCCAGACAGAACCAGGAAACGTAGGTGGGATTATTGCTCTGTGGGTACGGAAGTGAAATTGGCTTGCAAAGACCAAGCAGATCCGCAAAGGTTTTGGCGCGTCGGGTCGAGCGCTAGAAAATGCTAGTGAAAGGAAGTAGCAACCACATGGCAGGAGGAGCTCCGTGGTCATCAGCCTCCCAGGCCCGTGGTGTCTAGAGCTGGAGGCTACTCACACAGGGGGTCCCCTCCTCTCTCCTCACATCACCCTACTCAAAGGCCATCCCATGGGGAGAGCCCAGCTGGGAAGCCACTGCCTCTCAGAAGCAAGCACCCTCCAGACACCTGTAGACCAAGGGCCCAGGCCCGGCAGGGAGGCAGCGGGCCGGGCGCCCTCCCTCTGAGGAACAGCACCCAGCCCCAGGGGAACAGGCACTGAGCACACACCCCACCCCCAGCTCCCTGCTTCTTATAATTACCGGATGCTCACTTGGAAGGCAGAGGCTGGGAAAGCCTCTCTGTCCTATCAGCACAGGAGAAAAGTCCCTAGGGGATGACTAATGACCAAAAGGAAGGGTTTTATGTCAAATCAGTGGGTTAAATGGTAAAGCCTCTTGGCACCTGTGGCATGGCCTGGACTGGGAGCCGGGATAGCAGGCACATCTGCCAGCTAGTGGCTTGGGTCCCCTACCCTCTGACTGGTCCAGACCACCTGTGCTTTTATGAAATAAAAGCAGACATTTTGAAAAGTATATCAGCCCCCCTCTCCATAATCTGCCAGGGAAACTCCACAAAGAAGCGAAAGATGAAGCCCCACCTGCTTCAAAAACCAACTGAAAATACGTGACCAGGGCTGGCTTCACGGGCATGTGACCTGTGCAGTCACACAGGACCCTGTGCTTAGAAGGACCTGCTCTTGGTTGAATTCTCTCCTGTCATCACCTCGAAATTCTTAATAATTTTGAACAAGGGGCCTCACCTTTTAATTTTGCACTGAGCCCACCAATTATGTAGTGGGTCCCAAGTGTGACTATGAGAGGGTCAGACCAACCCTGTTCAATCCACATATCCACTCATTGTCCCCGGTGCACAAGCAGACACACACACACACACACACACACACACCATGCAATGATCTGCATCCCAACAGTTCCTCTACATCTGAAATTCCAGAAGTCCTAGTCTCCAAGTAGAGACTCTGTTATCAAATCCAAGCAGAGGGGACCTGACTTCTAGAACCCTTACTGGAGAGAGGGCACCTGCTCCAGCAGGCCGACCAGCGACGGCCCAGCAGTGAGGGGACACCTCCAACTTACATCTGAGGCCCCCAGAGGGCTGAATCTCAGGGGCCTTCACCAAAGCAGATGCAGAAAAGGCAGGAAAGCTAAAGACCCCTTTTATAGCCCCAACCCCAGCAGCAGAGAAAAGCAAAGTGTCACCAGGTACCCCAGGAGCGCTGACTTCGAGCCCCACCCTCGCCACTAACCTCCTTCCCTCTCCTGCCTTCAGTCTCAGACTCAGCAAGCTCGTCCTGTGATTTAAACAAGAGCGATGTCCTGGAGCTGCAGTAGGTGGAGCCAGCGCCCTGGGATCCGCCAGTGGGACCGGCAAGTTTCCAGGCGGAGATCTCCCCCTAGCGGCCACAGTGGGTAGAACGGCAGCTGCTTGCTCCCCGACACTGCAAAGCGGCCACCCGGCTTTCTCTGCTTCCTGCAACGCCCTCTTTGCCCCAGGCCCTCATTCTGTTTAGACAGAGAAACCAGGAGGAAATAAGGGGTTTGAATATAATAGGAAAAATGCAAAGGAACATAGTTTTAGAAACACAGACGCACAGAAATGTTATTCTTCTAAATGAAAAAGTACAAAACCAGAGTTCCTAGAAGAAGAAAAATATGCATTCTTTCCACTGCATAAAAAGTAACCCTGGTTACTGATAATACTCAGTAAATATCAGAGAAGTGCTCAATTTTTTTCAAGGCTGACCATGTAAGCCCACTTCTGAACAGGTTTACTTGGTGGGCTTTGAATCCTAAAATATTCACACTATTCAGATAATTTTACCAATATAGGCTGTTATAGAAAGTAGAGCAAAAGCCTATTAAAAACAACTCACAAAACACCTTGACTTACAGTAAGGGCGAACCTACCCCTTAAATAGGGCAACCACACATAGCTGAAAAAATGATTATGTGGGTGTTGTCTGGTTCCCCGAGGTCAGATTAAAGAGAGTTCCTTTCAGCGGAGGAACTGATTGGATCTGCCTGTCACTGAAATAAGTATGCAGCGGTGAAGATGAATTTTTACAAGCACTGGGTGTTACTCGAATGACTCAAAGTTAGATCTACAATTAGGCTATGAAAGCCACAAAAGCAGGTCCCTCCTCGCCACCTCCCAGCCCCTGGGATGGTGGTCTGGCCCAGGATAGGGACTCCCTGAATGAACGATGCACAGTCAACATTACTATGTTACTGAGAGATCACAACCCAGAGATAAGACTTTCCAGCAGGTTGGCATCTGGGTTTTAGTGCTCCCAAGATAGCGTTTTCTGTCTTTTCTTGTGAAATGTTTTCCATGCTTGTCAGGAGCAGATTCTTGGCTCCTGAAGGTAGCAGGTTATGTATCTTAGGTGAGCTCGATGACCTCCAAACATATCCTGGATCTGACACAATGCAGGGTGAGGAAACGGGAGTTCTAGAACATTCTAGAACATTCCTTTCCTCTAGCTCAAATAAACGGCTACATTCACAGTACAGTAAACATCCCAAGTATATTGACACAATACTAAGCAGCCCCTATAAAACACAGCTCAGGGCCCCCAGGGGAGTCTTGGCAGCTGATCTGAGCTGTTCCCTGCAATCGGGGGAAGTCCCCACAGGCATTTCAGCACTCAGCACCCCTGGGTGCAAAGTGAAGGAGGTATCAGTTTTACCAAATACCTCTTAGGGTGGCTCAGACCACAGTGTCAGTCACCAGTTTCTGGTGCTACTGATTATGCTTCCGCCTGGTCGGAACTAAAGTCGTAACCTTCAAAGCCAAACAGGAATTTCCAGCCTCGTCTGTTGTCATCGCCTCACTTTAGGGCATTGAGGAGGCTCTAAACTTGTAAAGCGAGTGTATCTGGAGAAAGCAGAGTCTCCACTAACCTCACACTGAAATGACTCCAAGTCTGAAATGACCCTGCTGCCCCTAAGTCTGCGGGTGTCCATTTCAAAGTGCCAGTGTCCGCTGTGACGCTCACCTCCAGCCCCAAAAAATTAAGGGAGAAGAAAAGGAATTAAAATAAAATGAAAACTTTCTTGCTGTTCCCAATGGAAATTCTTAAAATCGTTACATACACAAAACGAAAATTCTTCTTGAGAATCAAAAAGACCCAACCAACTAGGAAAAGAACAATGTGGAGTAGAGATAAAGCTTTTTGTCTGCTCATACCAAGTACTGGCAAACTCTCAAATAGACCCCAAGATCTCCTTTCAAATAAAACCAGAAGCCCTTCCTCCACTTCCGCTTTGTTATCCATCCCCGCAAGATTCTCGAACACCCCCACTCTGTGTGGTCAGTGGCTGTATGTTTGCACCAGGCAACTCCTGAACAGACAGGACTTTGGGGTACCAGGTCACCAAGACAACACAAGTGGTCAACTTCCCATTTTCTAATGGGATTTTTTTTTCCCAGTTAAATTCAGTGCTACTCAACTAGATGAAATCAGTTACTTTCATTGACTTAGGTCATACTTAGATTGTTCAAAAAGCAAAGAAGAAAAAAAAAAGGCCCCCTTTAATATGAATGTTCTTTGGGAATATAGCTCTCTCCTCTGTCTTCAGAGGTCAGGGCATGTAATCCAAACAGTCAACCCAGGAAGCCTGGCCCCAGTTTCTCGAGCATCCTTGGAGACCCCAGCCTAGAAGGGTCTGTCTCCCTGTGTCAGGCCAGCCCTGGATCTGAATGAACCACATCTTCAGGCTCTCATGGTCACAACAGACCTGGTTCCAGGAGAGGATGCTGTCTGCCAGAGAGACCGTGCCCCGGGGGCCGGGGGTACAGATTGTTCCTTCAGAAGAGCTGGTCTACAAAGGAGCCCCAGCTCAAGGGCTCCTGTCCTCAGGGCACAGCCTTGTGAGCAGAAAGGCCCCCTGTTGGGCTTAGAGGAAGTCAGTGTGGCTCAGAGAAGAAGGAAGCTCGCAGGGATGTCTGGAGGGCTGGAGTCAGAACGCCAGGATGCAGCAGCCTGGAGAAACCCTGGTTTTGAAAGCAAAGAACTAGGACACAGATTGCTTATTGGCAAGGGACATTTCATCTCTATGAAATACTCCCCAGGCAGCCAAAAAGGTAGAAGTGAAGGACTAGAGGTCAAAAAATTTGAGACTCCAGGCATCACCCACATTCCTGTATCTCACACAAGACTCAGGAGTCACAGCTGGACCCCAGGACCAGCCTAACTCATCCGTAAGTTCAACTGGGCATGTAACAAATGACCCCAGTGAGGACAAGGACAGTAATCCAGAATCACCACCCTGGAGGAGCAACTAACAGATGCTCAGTATAGTCACTTGGTGAAAAAGAAGCACATATTGCTTTTTCATGCTACATTACTTCCAATAATGGGACTCTGTGAGTAGGTGACTTGGTGGACCTAAAAAGGCTACAGATACTTGGATGTAATTGAGCACATGACATCCAACCTAATGAACGGTGATGCCCAACATTCACATGCAAAGAAAGTCGATGAAAAAAAGAGAAGACCAAAAGACAGGGACTGGGATGGTGACCCAAAACGACCCAATTTACACAGGTAATCCTTCTTTATCTACCATAGTAACATGTCCTTCATAAATACACTGATCAAACTGCACTGGGTATAGAAATAGGAAAGCATGATTTGTGGGTCTATTTGTAGGTTTAATTTTAAACAGTTTCTTAACAACATCCAAAAAAATACAAACTTAAAGTATTTTAACCATGTTTTCTGCTGGGAGGTGGGGAACAAATGCACGCTTGGAGCTGAACTTGGTCTCCAATGTCTTCAGTTGAGAGTTTCTAACTAAAGGGTATATCTGCTTGTTTCAAAAAATACCTATGTCTGTTGTTCTTGATATAAAATTCTACACTATCTTTAATAAATAAATAATAAAGTGTTTCTTAAAAGTATGAAATGTAAACTTTGTGGCCCTTTCCGACACACACGTTTAAAAAAATCACTTGGACAATGACAGGGTCTCATGGGAAAGTAGGATGCCACACATTCAGTTCCCAGCACGTGGGTGGTTCACCCTGCCTCTATGTCGATGCTGTCTTTAGAACGTGTCTCTACAACCCTAACTAAATTCTAAGGACCTACAATCAGAGAGAACACTGTCCAACACAGGATTCCAGTACCAAGAGAACATGCAAAGAACACATCATGAAAAAGACAAACAGCGACTGTGAGAACATTAACATGCGGACAAAATATCACCCACACTTTTCATTCGCGAATCAAGTTCTTATCTGGTTAGCCAGCCTATCTCCCGGCATTTAAGGAGAAAAACTCAAAGAACTCAAACCAAACAGCTTGGCACGCGGTCATACTCTCCTGACTGGCAACAAGCACGCAGCTTTTTCCATTACTGAGAGGCTGGCTGTGTACGGAGGAGTCTGGGGAAGTCTCGGGTCTTCTTCCCTGGAACTGAGGGCCATGCGTGCTCCTAGGTCTGTCCTCCACCATCTAATAGATTTCCTCCACAGATGGTCCCTTTTCCTTCTCACGCCTTGGGGATGCTTTCAGGGGAACGTACCAAGGATATCTGCTGACATTTCCCATGACAATCAGGATCCAGCTCATTCAAGCAAGAACAGGCTCAGAGCTGGTCACCGGCAACTACTCTTGTCATAAAACATCACAGGACCTCCAAGCCAAAAGAGAGCTTTCCAACTGGGCTGGCAACCAGGACCCAATAACGTCGTAAAGCAGCCTTTCAGGTGACCTGCAGGGATCTAATCCAGCAGAGAGTGACTCTGTAGGTAACAGCCTTTCTCAGCCCTCTTCCGAGCACGCTGGCGCTCACGATCAGATCACCTGATACTGACAGTTTTCATCAGCATCTATCAATAAAAGACCTGGAGGAGACTGGAAAAGCTCTACCAACACACCTGCTAGAATCTTCCACGGACCAGCTCTTCCAAGAGCTAGACCTAGATCAGAGATCAGGAGACCACCTGCCCGAGTGAGCAGACCCCGGGCAGCATTTCAAATAAGGTCCCAGCGTGGGGAACAAGATCCTGAAACAATGACAAGACCATCATGTTATTTCTAAACACACCAGGGACTGGGCGTCATAGGTCAGGGGGCCTCCTTGGGGGCTGGTGGAGGTAAGAAATAGGGTTACATGAGTTCTCCAAAAAAACAGACATTGCATTTATAAATCTGTTTTACATTAACCAGACCCAAGCCTCAGGCCCGGGGACAGACCAGACTCCCAACCAAACAGAGCCGGGGGCTATGGTGTTTCAAAGACCCTAGAAGCCACGATGAGACCTGCAGTGAGTTTTGTTTCATAAAATGGGAAATTGTTTGGGGGAAGGATTGTCAAGAAGGATTCCTGGAAGCTTTAAGGGGCCTCTCTTTGCTTTCCTGCTGCCCTGTGGCCGAACACCAAACGGTGGTCCTCATTTCGGGACAGCATCCACTGCCTCGGGCTGGAGCTCTGCTAGCAGGCCCTGGCCGGCTCCCTACGGCTCATCAAACAACTGCAGGTCCAGGCGGACCACAATCTCTCCTGTGGGAACTTCGTGCAGCAGGAGACACTTTGTGACTGGACCCTTGGAACCCTGGTCCTTCTTGATGTCGGCCACACGGATCTCCGTCCGACCCAAAAAATCTGAAAGGAGAAACATACAGACCCTGTTCAGAGAGGATTCCTTCTCTTCAAGGTGCGTACTTGGCATATTGGGAACGTCCCAGTGAGTTGTTTGTTAGACTTTCCCTCTTCCCAAAGGGAGTTAAGTCAGTTTCCGGGAATCCAGAAACTACAGTGACAGCATAATTTTTAAATGGAGTAAAAAGAGAAAGGTACCAGGGTGGGGACAAAGGAGAGTATAGAAGGAGCTCAAAATGCAGGCTTTCCTCACACCTGGGGACCTCCAAAGGGCCATGAGCTTCCTGGGAGACAATGCAAAACCCCATGTCGTACCAGCTGCCCAGTTTGCAACATACATGAAATTTAAAGAAGTAGCCCAGAAGAAAGTCAACTATTTCTGGGACAAAAATTGGACGGTAATTTCTCCCAAGGATTGTCACAGGAGCAAGTTTCGTGATGTTGCACTCCTATCAAATGTTGCATTTCCTATCAGAAATGTCAAGGATGGTGAGTGCAGGTGGGTCTTTCTAATGGCTCTCTGCATGTGCCAGGGAGCAGATGTGAGGAGGTGGGACAGGAGGCGACAGCCCAGGGGCTGCAAGCTTCCAGTGATGCTCCCCAAACAATCTCAACACCACTTTGTATCAGACATTGAGTGTCACTATGAGAACGGATGTGAACATGTTTGAACATTTTTTTATATGCTATGCCAATCACACAATGAAGTCAAATAGGCCTCCAGACCATTAATTCCTTCATTTTTTTCATCAACAGTTAATTGGAATACACTATGATCCACATCCTCCTGTACAGGAAATAGCCTTCTTTCAAGTTTCCCATTTAAAACCTAGGAATTTTTTCTGGTGGAACCTGCCGGTTTATTTTGCCCCTTGTGTGTTTCATGGAAATTATCTCCCAAGGAAGAACACCACCAGGATTTTCAGCATAAACCCTTAAACCCAGTGGTGCTGCTGTTTGTGTGACGATATTTCACTATTAAAAAAAATCAACCTCAAGTCTTTATTTATTAGAATAAAAAATTACCAATGAAACACAGTGGTTAAGAGCCCCGACTTGAGAGTCAGGTTGTTCTGGCCACACTCTAACATTTAGGCAGCTACATGACCATCTTTGGGATGTAACAAATAGAAACTAACTCACAATGAGATAATTCATATAAAACTACTAGAAGACAAAATTCACACAGCGCAGTTTAAGCCTTTTGCGGATCATGCCTGCATTAGACCCTCACTCTTAGCACTTAATTATACTCTTTTGAATATAATTAAGACCATGATCTTTAAACTTACTCTCTTATTTTTATTAGGTTGAGGAAGAGAGAGAGAAGTTCCTTGAAATTATTGGCCAGACCCATTTTTTTCCAGGTTCAAAGTAGAAAGTTGGTTGAAGGGATGATGCCTTCAACAGAATTCCATCCTCTTGATTCATCAGCAATGTCACCCAAACGGCACTGACTGATTCTGCCACAGTTTTTGTGGGCTAACATTCTTGTTTTACTGACTAGTTTTGTTCATTTTCACTGTGGCTTTTAGCTGAGAACTAAAGAATTGGCCTGAGGCTTTGGGGGACCACCCTCCTTGCAGTTACCTGCTCTGGGGAAGCAAGGGACCATGGTCTTTGTTTAGGGCAGCTGGACCACTCTGGACCAAACATGCTTTGTCATCTTCTCTGAGATGCCCTGGCATTGGTGAAGGCCTCTTTTTGGGGGAGGCTGAGTCTCCTTTTGTGCCAACCTCATCTCTCTGGCAGGAAGCCCAAGGGATTCTGGGCACCAAGTTCTCAGGTAGAAAACGTTTATCCATGAAAGCCAAGTGACAGGGAAAGGGGCAGAGAGCCTTGGGACCGCTCTCTACTCACCATCTGGCGAGAACTGGTCCCTCTCAAACACAGTGATGCAGAGCACCTCCTGTTCCAGGTCTTTGATGAAGAACTGGCAGTTGGAATTCCATTTGGGATTCAGAGTGTCCTGGATCGTCTTGGTGATGTGACACTGGGAGCCCATTGTCACCTCGCAGTATGGGTTACTCTTTCCTGGAGGGAACAGAGCCTGCTCGACTCTCGCCAGCTGCCTGGTGCTTCTGCATGTAGGGCAGGGTCACAGCCACAGGGCAACTCTTTCCTCTACACTCCTCATTTTGATCCCCCTCCACTGCCCCACTTAATAAGTAGCATAAAGTGAAAAATCCAGGCTAAAACTTCCACAATCCAGCATTATAACATTAGTGGGCTTCAGAACTAAGCCTTCCCTCTCCCCTCACTTTAGCCGTAAATTGTGTCAAATCCACAGTCATCCCTCAGTATCTGTAGGGGATTGGTTCCAGGACTCCCACAAATACCAAAATCCAGGGATGCTCAATTCCCTTATATAAAATGGCATAGTATTTGCATGTAACTTACACTCATCCTCCCATTTACTTCAAATCATCTCTAGATTCTTTACAATACCTAATACAATGTAACTGTTATATCAATAGTTATAAATACAATGTAACTGTTATGCAAATGGTTGCTGGTGGGCAGCAAATTCAAGTTTTGCTTCTTGGAAATTTCTGGAATCTTTTTTCTGAACATTCTTCGATCTACAGTTGGTTGAACCTGCATAGGCAGAACCCGCAGATACAGAGGGGCTGACTGTATCGTGAATGGGCAGCCACTCAGATCTCTCTGGAAAGCAAAATGGCAGAAAGAAGTACATATTTTTCATTACAGATTTTTAACAAGTGCTAGAAAAACCAAGTCTGGGAGGAAATTTAGGATTATGGAAAGAGACGGGGGTGGGGGGATGCAGAAGAGGCTTCCACCAGCAACATGTGCTAGAGGGGGCTTCTCGGGTCCTTACCATGTGACCGACAGGGCTTCAGCTCAATGCCTTCCACTACATTCACCATCAACCTTCCAATGCCTGTGGCCCTCTGGGAACGGACTGTGACCGCAAGAAAAACAACACAAAATGCTTCCTTTTAGCATTTGCTGCCTTTCCAATTTGTCTCATGATCTGTTTTATGTACCTGCCCCCATTCAAGAACAATTGTCCCCTCCTATCCTTAAACTCTTGCTCCCTTGCTCCTGGAACCTGCCCTCCACACCTCCCCCTGAACCCTACTCTCCTCTTCCGCCCACATCCACCCTCAGGCTCTCCTGGACCTCAGGGCCCATCTCCAAGTTCCTGGGATTCTGGGCCCGACCGAGTGGCTCTCCGCCCCGGCTTTGTGGGAAACCCCGGCCACGTGGCCAGCAATGCGTCACCCAGATACGCCTTCTCCCGCTTCTTCTTCTCCGTCTCTATATAGAGCTCAGAAGCCGCTTTGATTTTCTGCACCCAGGCGGTCCTTGGAAAGGAACAGACAGGAAGATGCCAAACAGAACTCGGGGAAAAGACTCCAGGTCCGTACAAATTCAGTTTCCAGGACTCTGCTTTGTTCATTAGATTTTCACAGCAAAGCCTGGTTTTACGTCGTAAGATGCTAATAATTATTTCTACCATTCACAGCAAAGACATGAGCGACATTTGTATGGATGGAATCAAGACCTGTGTTTGTGTCCCCACGGAAGGAAATCTATCATAATGATAAATGCTGTCCTAGGGGAGACGTTGGCACACAGCTCCTCTTCTTCCCTTATTGAAAAGCATCACATACTTGCCTAATCCAATAAGGCCAAAAGGACCTCTCTTACTAAACCACCCAAGGGGAGAAACCATGTCCCAGATAAGGAACCACTTTCCGTGAAAGAGCAAACACACGCTAGGGAAGCATTTTGGCACGATGTTTTCTCCTTCATTTTTCCAAGAACCATATGCATGATAGCTTTAGCCAATTTCTCGCTTGGCACAAATGCTCTTGGAATGTTGTTGATCTTGTGTCAAGTTCACCCTTCAGAAAATCGTCTATTTGATTTGGCTCCAGGGCAGAGCCTTAAAGGCACGAATGAAGCAAAAATGCCCCCAGTTCTAGGAGTCAGAATGCCTGTCCAAGTGGGCCCACTGAGGAGGGGGTCAGGTTCGGATGGTCCTATTAAGTAACCCCCAAGTCGCTTTCATACTGGTTTCTGCCACCTGGGAAACTTTGGGAAACGTGAGATGCTCCATTTATCTCAAAGAATGCTGAAAATTTCTTTTTTAAAAATTCTTAAGGCAGGAGGGTATAGCTCAAATACAGAGCGCATGCTTAGCATGCGTAAGTCCCTGGGTTCAATCCCCAGTACCTCCTCCAAATATAAATAAATAAATAAACCTAATTACCTTCCCCTTATAAAAAAAAAATCTCAAGCAAAATTTGTTCAATTCATTTTACTTTGAAAACTTCACGCCACGGGTTGAACTTTTTGGGAGGCTCTAGAAAAAAGTATTAAGACCTCCCCACCCCCACCTCCAGCCAGAGGCAGCGGTATTGCAACTAGGGGAATGTTGGGACCTTCCGATTGATTAAATGTCCCATGTGTGTCCTACACCTGGTGGAATCTGGGAGCCCAGTGCCGGGAGGGGGCGGGTCTTACCTTTCGTTTATGCTTTCTGCTCGGAGGGTGTAGACTCGGTCGATGTGGGAAATGTGGAAGATGGGTTCGTCCCCTGAAGGGTCAGTGGGTAACTTTACTAGAACTTCATTCAGGAAAATAGGCTGAAAAATAATGCACAGACATTATAAAATCAGACTGGGGCGGGTGGGGGGGGTCTGTGTGTCCTAGTAAACTATGAGTGTGTGTATGTGTGCTTATGTGCATGTGTTCCAGTCAAGTAGACTGAGGGTGAGGATGTGTGTCTGTGTGTGTGTGTGTGTCTAGGGGAGAGGGTTCAGTAAACTATACCCAATTAATGATTTTGCGTTAATATTGACTTTCAGATATTGCAAATTACAAATATGGATTTTCCCCCTCCATTTTACAGGTATTCTTAAAGTCCCCCAGAATAAGAATGGATGGGTCTGTTTTTCCCGTTGTACATTCTAATCAGCAGTCTCCATCAAATTTACCTCCAAGCAGTACCCTCCAAAGACATTCATACAAAGTTGCTAGTGACAATCTATGTAAGTACATTGTTCTTTTTCCCAAAATAAGGCTAACTGCTGCTTCAGAGAAAATTCTTCTGTAAAAACACCCCCACAGAGACAAATTTAGAAAAACAATATCCCGCGGCACGAAGACACACAAACACAGCCATGCACGTAGAAGCCGACCAAACAAGCAGCTAAGGAAAATTCTCCACACACTGATTGTTTAGATTGGCTTTTGCTGAAAAAGGCGAGGTGCTCAGACGTTCCAAGCCACCCTGAGAAGCTTGGAGGGGGACCCGGGGATGCTTGGGAGGTGGGTGCTTGAGTTCTAGCTTCAAGCTTTCCCACGCCGGTCTCATCTGTACACTAGACCGTGACCCCCACCAGGGCAGGGCGTGCCTTCGTCACAACTGGGGAACCCACCGCAGCCACTTGGCAGCCAGCTCATAGATGTTTCGTCCATCACATTGAGTGTCGTTCCTTCTCTGATACTGCTGGGACCGTGCTGCTACAGTCACTCTAAATCCTCGCTAACTCCCTGCACCTCCTCTGGGCCAGAGCCCTCAAGCTCTGCTAAGACTCTGATTCCTTTTGGAAATTTTCTCCTCCTCCCCAGAATCAACCCTGAGATCACGATCTAGAATCGAACTTACTGTTTTGTACATTTTATACTGCAGGTTTGATTTGGGGCTGAAGACTTTGTCGGTGCCGGAGGAGCCCAGGGGCTTTATGATTTGGGTCAGCAGGAGGAAGTCATTGAAGAGGAAGCCGTACAGCTCCTTGTTGCTCTTGGCCTTGTAGAGCTTCCCGCTGTGCAGAAACTTGCGTGGCCCCAAGCAATTGGTCACTGAATTGAACACAAGTTGCTGAGAAAGGAAAGCAAAACCCAAAGAAAACATGATGAAGTGAGGTCATTTTTTGTTTTTTTAAATTTTTGTTTGTCTGCATCTGAAAGCATGAGCTCCAGCAGAATCTGAGACCAGGCCCCAGCGAGTCTGTATCTTAGACTCAAATCAAGGACTGCTTTGAAGACTTCAGGCAGTGACTTTTGGAGCCAAGGAGTCAAAGGTGCGGTTCTGGAGATTCCATGTGTCAAGATGAATCTTAGTTGTAATTCCTAATGCTTTTCCTTGAGGTCTGCTAGTGTCTCAGGGTGATTGGGGCTTTTCTCCATTTTATTTACTGGGGAAACTGGGCAGCAGGAAGAAAACACTCCCACCTTGATGAGTATGTGCTGTGTGCGGGGCAGTCCACCAGAAGGGACGTGAACCAGCTTCAGTGATGGCCCTGCACAGGTTCAAACGGTCCTGCGTGGCTCTGGAAGCAGCAGCTGTAGCTGAACAATTCCACAGGACAAATGCTGCTTCCCAAGGCACAGCTGGAGTCCAGGCCCCTACCGCATGGGTGGACCTCAAAACTCAAGGTGCTGGCTGATGCCTCAGAGCCAAGCAGAGCAGACACTGTGTTTGGTGTACATTAAATCTCACCCAACTCACTGGTCCCGAAAACATGAAGAGCACAGCTCTCTTCCTGCCACTTCCCGAACCTTGGAGATGGCTTTAAGTCCTTAAGCACAGCTCTGTCATCCCTCCTGGGCTCTATCATCTCATGCTCTATCATCCCACTAGGCTCTATAGCTCATGCTCTATCATCCCACTGGACTCTATCATCTCATGCTCTATCATTCTGCTGGACTCTGTTATTTTCTGTGAGCAGGTTTAAATGGGCAGAGGAAGACTGTGGAAGATATGTCTGCACTAAGGCCCTCCTTTTTGGATAGCAGGGGAAAGACTGAGGGAGGGGAAGGCCACAGCTGTCCCCAGGAAGTGATATGATCCAGGCAGGAGTCAGACCCTCAAGGTCTCTGTCTGCCCACACTTGGGCCCCAGGGGTATGTGCTACCCAGCAGCCCTCAAGGCTGAAGCTCTCTCCAGAGCTATGAACCCTACAGACCTCCCTGAAGAGAGTCTTAATGAAGAGGTGACAGAGAACACACATCCTCCAAGAGATGCTGGTGGCCACCTGTCTGCCTCCAAAATGAGAGAAAGAATCAGTGGCACCCCTGTGAACAGAGACCTTTAGGCATCAAGGAAGAGTGGCCAGTCCACTCCACTCTCAGGTACAAGGAGGGACGAGGGCCCCTAACCTCCCAGGGAGGCTCTGGGGGAGCCCCAAAGACAGAGTGTTACCCTCCAACAGGAGCCCCCAAAGGGTACTCTTCACCCCTGGCACTCTGAACAGAAGCCTGGAGATCAATCTAGCCCTTTTTACTTGCCAAGAGAGAGTTCAAGCCACTAGGGGGCAATGAATCCAGTGATTCACTTGGATGACACAGAGGTGATATGGTTCATTCACACTCAAAGATTAGGGCCTCCAGCTGGCCAGGCTAACACTGAACCCATATGAATTGGGAACAGTCTTTGCAGTTCTCTATCTTGAAACAAGAATGCCTAAGACAGCATCTATTTGAAACTTTATTACTGGCGTGTCTAGATCTGGGCCAGGAAACAGAAATCAATATGCCCCCTTTCCACGGTCGTGAACCCTAACTGTACAGACAAAACAAAAGCTGGTGGACAAAAGCCAGGAAAGACCATCACTAACGAAAAAAAAAAACAGTCTATTTCAAAGAGTATATATAAGCCACAAAAAAGCAAATGGCAAGACTTTACTTTATCCTTAATGTTTTAAGATGAAGATCCCAGCCTCACTAATTCCTGTGACTGCAGCTGTCTCAGTCTCAGACTCAGAGAAGGGCCTCTTTAAAAGTGCGTGGTGGCATTTTAGCCTGCCAGACTCAGGAGCTGTACAGGTCCACTGTCTTTAGGATCAAGTTAGTGCTCCTCAGAATGATACACAGCCCTTCCTTAAACCTGGTGACTTTGAACTTCCATTGTAAAGGCTATGTGGGGTGCAGGAGACAGCAGATATACCCAGAGCCCAAGCAAGGGGAGGGACATAACAGGAGATTTCAAAAAGCTGGACCCTAGAGGAAGAATGACATGTAACTCAGCACAGAAAGGATTAGCCTGAAAGCTTGCTTGCTTTCGAACTTGGTATAAGTGGAGGGAAAAAAAATGCCCCTGAGAATTTGAAACCACAATGCAGCTCTCACGTAAGTTTACAATCATAATTCACACTAGTGTGATCTGAAAACCCTTCTATATTTAATTTAGGGTGATCCTGGTAGCAACCCTTGCACAGGGAATACAACTTCAGACCTCAAAGATCTCACAGATAAAGTTCCAAGGACTTTATCACAATCAAAAAATCAAAGTACATACAGAGAAACAGCTCACAATCAAAAATCAAAGTATACAATCAAAAATCAAAGTACATCCAGAGAAACATATATGTGTGGTGAGAGCTAATAGTAGCAACAGATCAAAGAGTGAAACCCATAACTTAAGCTACTGGGATGATCAGATCTGAAATAGGCAGGACTATGTTTAATATGTGTTAGAAAATAAATGAGAAGCATGGCCTTTTGTGCAAGGAACAAGACAAGAAAGAACCCAGCAGATTAGAGAATATAAATAGAACTGATAGAAATGGAAAAGAAAAGAATTGAAATTTAAAAACTCAGTATGCAGATTAAATGGATTAGAAGCAGCTGAAGAGAGAATCAGCAAACTGGAGGCTGGAGGAGAGAAAGACAATTCATGATTTTTCTCATCCTCCTTCAGACTGGCTGCCAAGCTGGTGGGAAAGGCCCAGGTCCCACCCTAAGGCAGTACCTCAGACAAGCCTTCACACTGCACATGGGCCTGGATCCACTCCAGCCGGTCCGAGTTCTCCTTCTCCCGCACCCCTTCGTTCACCTGGGAGCACAGCTCCTCTGCCTTCTCCAGGGCGTGCTTCAAGTGGCTGTGGTCCGGGTGGTTTTCAGGAGTGTTTTCCAGGATCTACATCAGAGGACAGAAGACAGCAGCCTTAGGCAGTGTGGGTGGGCTTGTCCTGGAGGGCCAGACTGAGCAGAAGCAGGGAAAGACACAGACCTTTCCTGAACAGCACCCACATGAGCAACTGCAGCTCTGAGCACCCACCTCAGCAATGACATGAAGAAAGATGGCCGCTCCTAGCTGGCAGGGGAAACTTGGGGAACAGGGACTGCCAAATGATCTATATTTGGGGTATGAGGAGGGCTGTGGCTGCAGCAAGGGCAATAACACATCCTGAGTGGATTTCTCCCTATAGAATGGCTCTTTCCTGGATCCATGCACAGCTGCAGGCATCTTTGCACCTCTGGAACTGCATGCTAATGGGTGCATCTGCTCAAAGATGCATTTTTCTGGATAAATCATTTCAAGC
Source organism: Vicugna pacos (assembly GCF_048564905.1). Taxonomy (NCBI): domain Eukaryota; kingdom Metazoa; phylum Chordata; class Mammalia; order Artiodactyla; family Camelidae; genus Vicugna; species Vicugna pacos. The sequence continues at coordinate 114,755,644 of NC_132987.1, read as the reverse complement.
TAATGGTTAAGATAACCAGTTCTGGAGCAAGACTTCCTGGGTTTAAATCCCTACTCTGCCACTGACCAGCTGTGATATGGGTCACTCACATAAACGTTCTGAGCCTCATTTTCCTCATATGAAAAATGGGGATACTAATAGCACCTTCTTTACAAGGTGGTTTGGAGGAATAAATGGTTCGATACAAGTAAAGAACTTTGCAAAGTACCTGGCCCTTTGAAGGTGCTCAGTAAGCGACAGCAATTACCATCAGATTCTCAAAGGACTTTGAGGACACCAAAAACAGGCATCATGAGGAAAGACCCTAAGAATAAAGAATGACCCTCAGCCACCTTTGGAGTGGACCAGGAGAGTGTTGAGGGTGTACTTGCCCACATCTTGTCCACATACAAATTATTCAAGTGGGCCTTAGCCTGGATAATACCTTATCCTAAAGGTACACTTTGGTTTAAAGGCCTAAGTAGGCACCCAATTTGAGGAGAATGCCCAATCTGGGTCTGGTGTGTCCACCACTCATCTCCAAGCAACAGCCCCAACTCTGTGTTGATCCTGGCTGTACATTAGAATCCCTCTGAAAAACCCTAATGCCTCAACTCTGACCATATCAGGATCCCCAGGGGTGAGACTCGGGTATCGGAATTTTCTAGAGCTCCCCAAGTCTGAGGACCACTGTTCTAGACCAGGAGCCCACCCAGCTGAATGGTGTGAATTCATTTATTTTCTTTTGTTTCAAAATGAAAATAGGTTTATTGCTTTTCTCATTATAAGAGTACTACTGTACAATGTACAAAATTTAGAAAATTCAGAAAGTCATTAAAGAACCTAAAAAGCCACCCACAATTTCCCCATCTGGAAATAACCTCTGTCTACATATTCATTAATGCACTCTGCCTGAATATAAACACATGTAGATTTTAAGAAATAAAAATTGGATCATACTGCCGTATTACACTGTACATTGCTTTCTCCCCGCTTAGTAGCAGTTATAGCACGTCATTTGATATGCAGTTCATATGGATCTAGATCATCATTTTTAAGGATTCTATAATATGTCATTCTAAGGATAAACCACAATGCATTTAAACAGTTCCTTTCCTATAAAACTTCAGGTTTCCAACATTTCAATATTCCTCTGATTTAGGATAAATTCCTAGAGATGGAAGTGCCAAACCAAAGAGAATGTGGAATTTGATGTATACATCACCCTCCCTCCCAAAGGCTGAACCAGTTTAGCTTCCACCAGCAACCTTGTCAACACTGGGGACTCACAATCTTTTCAATATATGCCTATCTGGCAAGCCAAAAGCCAAAGGTATTTTCTTGTTTTGTTATACATTTCTTTTATTACCAGTGAATTTAAATTGTGTGTACATTTAGAACATAAGAACACTAAATGATAAAGTTAACATTGATATACTGCTTAGTATGACCCAGACATTTTACACTTATTAATTCAGTTAATTTCCCACAACACTATGCAGTAGGTACTATTAGTGTCCCTATTTCACAGATGAGGAAACTGAGGCCCAGAGAGGTTAAGTAATTTGCCCAAGGGCACACAGCAGTGCTCCTGAGATTCAAACTCAAGTAGCCTGGTTCCTGACAACACATTTTTTACTGCTACTCTACACACCTCTCAAAAATGTCTGGTTATATATTTTACCTATTTTTCTATTAAGGTATTTGTCTTTTTCTTTTCGAGTTGTAATAGTGCTTTACATGTATAGATAGATAGATATATATTTCAGTATCTACTTACATACAGTTAAAATATGTTTACTCAGTTTATACCTGTCATTTGTCTTTTAATGTTGCTTATTCTATTTTTGTTACACAGAATTTTTAAGAAAACTGTTTATGCAAATAATATTAACATATTCTTGATATGCAGAAGTAGAGAGAACAATTTTGCTCTCTCCCCTTCACTCTCCTGCCCCAGAGGTAACCGTGCCCAGACCTAAGGGCAACCGTTTATTTCCCTTTCGATGCTCCACATATATTTAATAGTGACATAGAGTTTCTCCTCGGTTTTGCAAAATGGACCATACTGTAGGATTGCTAGTGAAAAGTTTTTTTTTAATTTAATAGCATTTCCTAGATGTAATTCCAGCTAATAAATAAAAGTCTCCTTCATATACAGATTCACCACTTTAACTACTCTCCTTAATGAACACCTAGGTTGTTCCCAGAATAAGTTTTTTTTTCAAGTTGCTACAACTCCAAATTCTTTCAAGTTCTGTCTTTGGGGCCATGCTAAGAATTGCCCCACTTTAGTATTATAAAAAAAAAATTTAGTCTTAGTACTTTTACAATTTTCCATATCTATCTTACAACTGGCCACCTTCTAAAATTCTCTTCTTAGTTTTCAGTTCATTCTCTTGGGTTCTCTCTCTAAAAGAGGGTAGCAATCGTGTTTTGGCAAATAATGAAAATATGTTTTTTCCTTTTTAATATTTATGCCTCTCAAATCTTTCCTGTTTTTGTTTTCCTCCCCATTGGCCAGATCTAGAACATCTATTTTAAAAACTTGTTTCCAACTTTAATTTGCAATTAAATATTGGGGGAAGTAAAGAAAAGTGTTCAGTTAGTTGAATAGTTACTTGTCAAGTTGGAGACAAGGAAACAGTAGGTTGAAAGTATCTTTCAAAACTAATTCTTTAACTCAGCCAGTGTGGCCACAGTGTATTCTGTGGGGTCGATGTGGGGTTGGACTGGGGAGGCAGCTTACACGGGAGGGAAATGTATTACATATAAGGGCATTCAGCAAATAAGTAAATATATGGAGGATGATGAGAGCCAGGCTTCTTGTAGAGAAGAGAATTATAAATACAGAAAGAGGGGAGGCTAGAAGAAATTCTGTGGTATTAGATTAGAACAGGAAGTATTGGTGTGAACTCATGGGTTTTAATATATATTATAATATACATATATTGATGGCATTATAAATATGTTTGCACACATACATATGTAAATATGTGTGTATGAATATATACACATACATGTATTTCCTGACTCTACCAATGAGAGGCACCAAAGGCAACAACACCCACGTGGCAATGAGCACACCAGTGTCCAGATCTGAGTTTCTAAATTCTCCATTCAAAAGAGGCGGATCTGAAACCTCTCTCCAGCAGCTCTCCTCCCTGTGGTTAAAGAATCATGGGCTCAGAAGATGTGTAAGTCTGTTCACTCATTTTACAGGTGGGCACCTTTTTTTTCTTTTCCTTTGATGTTAGCTTTCTTGAAGAGACAGGAGAATAGCAATCTAATATCAACAGAGAGTATCTCACAATGGCTTTCTGAAGACGGGTGGTGGAAATTATATTCCTTTCTCTCTTTCTTTCTAGGAAACCCAAGGCATAAAGACACCAACCTGAGAGGGGAGCATATAGCTCAGTGGTAGAGTGCGTGCTCAGCATGCACAAGGTCTGGGGTTCAATCCGCAGTACCTCCATTATAAATAAATTTTTAAAAACCTAACTACTCCCCTCCAAAAAAATAAAATTAAAAAAGTTTAGAAGACACTACACCTGTATTAGGAAAAGAACTGAGCTCTCATGGTCCAGCCTATACGGTGGAAGCCGCTTGGTCACACAGCTGAAGGCTGTGTGTCACTGGCTCTTTTCACGATAAGCCAGCTTTTCTTTCTGAGTTACCAAGCAGATGCCTCCCACAGCCTGTTGGTATATGATTTCTACACAACAGACACCAGGTGTGTTGGTGGGGGAGCCTGCCCATGACCTGGGATCCCTGACCTGCTGAGAAAGCATTTCTCTGCTTGAAAAGGCAAGACAGGTACTTACATTTTTAATGATCAGTGGGTATCTTGTTACCCGTTGCATAGGCTTCAGTATAAAACTAGAGAGTGGCATCCCCTTACAGCGAGGGTCCATGGCCAGTCTCTGAAAGGACAGTGTGTTTTGTTTTGTTTAGTGTAGTTAAGACATTTGCAAAATCCATTCAGCAACAATGTTATTTAGGGGCTCCCACCCGTCACATCATCACGTCATTTATCTGGACAACAACTGAGGAGTCTGGAGCTGGAAGGGCTGGACCGCTATCCTGGGCCAGGAGGAGGCTTGCTCCAGATGGAGGGTGGGAGCTGCCCGCGGATGTGACTCAGCCACAGGATTAACCCCTGCTCCCGGGACACGTGCTTCCTTACTTCCAGAAATGAGATTCTAGGTGCACAGAAAATCTTTCCTCTGGATACCTGCAGAAACTTTACAGCAGTCCCAGGAACAAGGAGTCACAAGACTATAGGGTCAGAATAAAAATTCCCCATGAGTCTCAGAGATGCTGGAAGGGTCGAATGTCACTGTCTGTTTCGGGCAAAGTCTGCATCTGCCGGAGGGAGCCCCAGGCAGGGCAGGGACAGCAAAGCTGAGACGTGAGGGTCATGTGTTTGTCTCCACCCTGGACTCCCGCTCTCTTTCTTTCTGCCACTTTTGTCATATTCACTGGAGGACAAGAGCCCTTCTACCCCAAGAAGGTGACCCCGGCTACAAGTCACAGGGGTTATATGGTGACAGTCAGGTTTAACTCCTTAGGAACAGGTTTAATGCCATGACCTGGGCCCCAAGCCCTGGGGCCTGTCAGCACCTGAACTGGCTCCAGATATGGACACCATTATTCCAGGAACATTTCACAGCTGGCAAAAGCAGGTCAAAGTCCCGCAGGGATGAGGCAGGGAGAGGTAATGAGGGGAGGGGCGAGCAGGGGAGGGGCAACAAGGCCCCTCCCTGGGCTGGTGTCAGCATCTCCCTGAAGTTCAAGTGCATCCAGGGATGAACTCATCCTGCCTGCACCCAGGGAGGACCCAGCCCTTGGCTGGAATCCCGGGTGGCCTGTGGCACCCAGCAGCCCAGCTCTCCAGTCTCCAGCCCACCCTAGGCCTACTTCTCAGCCAGATTTCTCCCCTTAGAATGACTTCAGATGCCCCATTCATTGGATGGAAAATCAAGGCATTTAATATTGAGAAATGGGGAGAAAGAAAGAACACGAGATGCTGCGGCCGAGAAGGGACGGGACTTTCAGCTCGCAGTGATGATTCCACAGACATGACGGCCAGCAAGGGCCCATCCCAGCCAAGGCCAAGTTCCAGGGCAGCAGGCTCAGCGTCTGGGAACTCCAGCAACATGAGGCCCACCTCCCCCAAATGTCCCTTGGTGGACACATGGCTCTCCAGACCCTCATTATCCTCCAAGGCAGAGGTCCTGGCATCCCACACTCAACCCCACAGCCTTCCCAGAGTTTGAGCCCATCAAAAAGAACCAACTTAGAGAAAAACCAAGGGTCCATCAATATTGCTGCTACATTGACTGTTTCCTTTGCAGGTGACGGGCAGAGACCAGCAAAGGAAGTGAGGATGCTTGGATTAAACACAATAGGAAACCTGAGACCCACCAGCCCTCCTGAGCCTGACAAATGAGGTGGAGGATTTAAACCAGTATCCAAATAACACCACTCCACACCTGGACAATGGATCAGAGCTTCCAGGCCACGGCTGGCCCCTTCTCTCCAAGCCCACCCCCTTGGTCTCAGCCACACTCGCCAGTGAGGGCCAGCCTCCCGTTTTTCAGCCAAGATCTCAGCCCTTGTTGGCCTGCAGCAGAAACACACAGCAGTTGTGCAAGCCAGCCCCTCGCAGGGACTCGTCTCAGCCTGGGCTCCTTACTTTGACAAACTCCTTGAAGTCCGGGGCCTCGTCTGTCTTCTGCTGGATCAGGGCAGCCCCGTTGAGCTGGCAGCTGCAGAAGCGGATGTAGGGCTGCATGTGCGGCAGCTGCGCGGTCAGGATGTCCCCGATCATCTTCACCGGCATCCTCTCCCCGGACATCTTCTTGCGCACTCTCAGCGCTCTGCGCGGAAACACGAGAAGTGAGCCCCCGCCTTCGCGCTCGCCGACAGTGACACGGCGCACTTCCAGGTGGCACAGAAACAGAATGTGTGTGAGGGGCACAAACCCGGGGCCACTACAGGGTCTATGTGGTCGACAAGGAACAGAACAAGCGATGAGTCTAGCGCTACAGAGAGGTCTCACTGGGGCATTTTTCTTTGACCTGATGGCTGTTTGCTGGCTCTTAGGAAGAAAAACTTAGCAAAACAAAACAAAACAAAAACTCTGCCGAACAAGTCAGCATAAAAAACAATTTTTTCTTCTTTTTTCTGGAAAAATATGGACTCCTTTTTTAAATAACTCAGACAGGGCTCCTGTGTGGCTGTCTTGCTTTATGGAATAACCATCCAGGTTGGTAGGACCCCAGCAGAGAATCTGTTTCCAGGGCCAGTGCTGCCCAAGGGAAGCCGCTGTTGCCAGGAGCCATGCAGGCTCATTTTCAGACTAAACAAAACATAATTAAGAGGGTAAATCAACTGCCACAGGAAAATAATTCCCTTGTGTTCACGAAAGCCAGGTATAAATGATTGTCTGAACCCTCCATGCCGTTCACTGCTTCCTGGCCATGGCTAATTTGAAATGGACTGGATTAAGAGGAGTTCTGAAGAGAGAGGCCTATTTATATGATAATAGGTCCATGGATCCAAACAATTTATATCCTGGAAGCCAAGAAGGGATAGCAATGCACTATGAGGGCAGGATGACAACCTATGAGGCTGTGGGTGTGTTCTGCCCACCCTAGTGATTACAGATGATGGATGGATGGATGGATGGATGGATGGATGGATGGATGGAAGGAAGGAAGGGACGAAACGATACAGATTTTAACATAAGGCTGGGAAGATGTCACTGTGAATCCTTTTGGCTGCCTTCATGGTCATGGGTAGGGTTAAATAATTCTAAGGAAACTCTGCAATCTTAGTATTAGGCTCTAGAAACTTCAGATCACTTTATTTTCTTTCTTCCACATTTGTGGTCAAAGAAAAAGATCTTTGGATCCGATCAAGCAAGCCAAGGAGAGAAACTTTAGGGACAACACATTATATGGTCTGAACAATTAGCGATTCCACCTATGCCCTTGTGGGGAGAGGTGCTGTCAGCACTGGATACTTGGGGTGTGCAGAATGGTACCTGGTACCCCCAGGATGGCCAGGTGGCCACTGCCCACTGCAGGGGCCAGTGTAAAACATCTCCTTTGTAGAAATTTGCTCAAGGGTGTTGCTGCCACCAGTTCTGGGGAACGAGAGCTCTGAATAACCATGTTACAAACTTGCTATGGATGGAAACAGGAAGAAATTCCATCATTCCATATTTTCTAGTGAGGAGCAACACAATCTCTATGCAAGGAAATAAAAGTACTTTCACTACCCACTCTCTCCTTTTTTTTTTTTTTTTAATGATAGGGTGACAAGAAAAAGGGAAAAGAAAAAAGACCACACGCAGATCATCACTGTTATAAGCAAGTTAAACCAGTTCCTGGGTTCTGGAGGTCCACACTGTAGACCTGAGTGGTCCAACCAGGAGGCAGACCTAAAATCAGGCCCCTGCTATGGACCAGGCGCCTGTTAGGTTCAGCTTTTGGGATGTTTTACTGCACAGGTGAGGCTTTTGAGGACTGGGCTTGAATGGGTTGAAACGGGATGTCTCTAGGTTCAGGGATAAAATGACCATGTTGCTGTCGACACAGCCCCACCCTTTGGTGAGCTGATTTGTAACCTAATTAAAGGTCTACAGATTTAGGACCTTGAACTGTGGTAATAATCAATCAGCTAATGAACACATCAGAGCGCTCAAGGTTTGCTGAGTGAATACGTGCCCCTAACCCCCTGAAGTCCACAGATCAGGTGACGGTCACAAGAGCCAGCATTTATGAATGTGTCCTGTGTGTCAAGCACTTTTTTAAAACGTGTATTATTTATTATCCCTATTGACTGTTGGGGAAACCAAGGCACAGGAAATCGAGTGGCCTGGCCAGAGTCACACAGTGACAGAGGCAGCCTGGGAACCCAGGGGGTCTGACTCCACACCCTGCCCCGCCCCACCTCCACCACTCTGGGATCCTCCCCATCCTCGCTCCGGGCAAGTTTCTCTCCTTCCAGTTTCCACCGCCCCTCTGCTCTTCCCTCTCTGCTGTCTTTCCTCTTCATTCCTCGGCTCACCATCCTTCCCTCTCACCCTTCCCACTCCCAGCCAAAGCCCCTTTCTTTCTTCCTTCTCTCACCCTAACTTTACCCCCCAAGATATTTTTTACTTTTTATTTTTCTTTGTTTTTCTGCTTAAAATAAAATTGTGTCTATTCTTCTTAAGTTAAAAACAAAGTAAGGCAGATAGTTTATAGTTAAGAAAAGGTCTTTTTTTTTTGAGGTTTTTCATTTCTTTTTTTCTTTTTCTTTTTCTTTTTCAAGCAAGGAGGCAGAAAAAGATCTTAATTTTAAAAAGAAAAGAAAAAACCTCTGCCAGCACCTGGGTTTGCGGGGCCCAGTCTCATTTCTGCATTCCTTCTGTTATCACTCCTAACAGCTGCCCCTAGCTCTTAATTTTAAAAGGTCCTAAATCCTTCTGCCCTACTCTGCTTATTAAAAGCAAGTTTCTCAGCTCTCTGCTCCCAGGTAAGAGAGTCAACCATCCATTCTAACCCCCAACCAGAGACAGCATTAGTAGGAAGTTCATGTGCCCTTTTACGTTTCTTTTATTTATTTCTTTTTTATCTGTTTAATAAATCCTGTGTCCCCTGTAAATACAAGGAGTCACTGGCCCCTGGATCAGGAGTGGCAGGTATATGGCTGCCCACTGTGGCCTTCCAGGGAGAGCTGCCTTAAATTCTTTCCCTCCACAAGTGCCTCCCTCTTCCAGCCTGCCGGGAGCCCTGTACCTTCCCATCGTTGAGGTTAGTCTTTGCACGAAGAAATGGAGCCTATGTAGCAAAATTGTATAATCTACAATATGGGCGCTCACCATACAATTCTTTCCGTTTTTCTGGTATGGTTGAAAATTTTCATAATATGTTGAAAAGAAAAAGAAAGGAAAGAAAAGAAAGGAAAGAAAGAAAGAAAAAGAAAAAGAAAGAAAGAAAGAAAGAAAGAAAGAAAGAAAGAAAGGAAGAAAGAAAGAAAGAAAGAAAGAAAGAAAGAAAGAAAGAAAGAAAGAAAGAAAGAAAGAAAGAAAGAAAGAAAGAAAAGAAAAGAAAGGAATAAAGAAATCTAGTCCCCAACTACATATTTTATCTGGCAGATGAAAAGATCAGCCAAACTAACCAATCAGATCGAAGGGGCGGAGCACTAGGACCCTATGATGGGAGAGGGGCGGTGCCCGTGCCCTTTGTGATTGACAGCTGCCCGCTGTACACCTGATCTCCTTGCAGCTCCGAATGACCCTGCAAGCTAGACAAGGCAGGTGCCATGACGGCCATTTTACAGGTTCTAAAACAAAGGGCTAGAGAGTTATCTGCCCAAGGTAACTGCCCAAAACAAGTTAGAAGGCACTGGAGCCTGGACAGAAACTTGAGACGTCTGCCACCTTCTTTCCATTGGGGATGGTGGGGGGAGCAGAACAGGGCGGAACCCCTAGCGGGACCCTGGGCATCAGCCACAGAGCAGCCCGGGGCTCCGATCACTTTCTTTGTGACTTTAGACAAGTCATTCAACTTCTCTGAGCCTTGTTTCCGCAGCTGCAAATGCGCTCTCAATTCCTACTTCCAGGGCTGTGGAGCACATCAGAGCTAATGGGAGGAAGGGCACGCAGGCCTGGCCCCGACAGAGCTCAAGAAAGGGGCTTCTGCTTCCCGGACAGGAGCAGCAGGGAGGGTTAAGAGTGCGAAGACAACGGAAAGGTACAGGGAGCCAGCAGCGCAGTTTCCCTCCGGCCAGTCCTCACAGCACGGGGCTGGGCGGGGCGCTCAGGGACATCAGACATCTCCCACCTCCCCACGCCCCACGTAGACGCCCAAGGAGAGCAGTTTTTACTTGCAGGGATATTTTGAACAGAAAATCTTTGCGTTTAATTTAGAACAAGTTTCTCCAACACTTAAGGTTTAGTACTTGTAGGTTCAGGCTTAACTAACCCACTAGCCCCCAGGACAAGGCAGCCTCTCCCCACGGCAAGAGTGAGGTGATCACTTCACCCCAGGGTGAATAACAGAAATACCTTCTCTACACACCGTCACTGGGTTTGATTACTTGCCTTCTAGAACACACAGAGAGAAGATATTATATTTTTTCTTCACATCCGTCACTCTGAACCTCTCTCTCCATCCCTTCCTCCACTCCCAAACACACTCAGGAAAGTGAGGACCTGAAATTGCTTTATAAAAACGCAGGGACCACATTTAGGAAATAGCTGCTTCCCAGTTACATGGACCCAGAGATGAGGGATGGACACAAGTTCACCGGGCCCGAGCTTCCCCAGCTCCCAGTATCACCATGGACTTCATCTCTGTCCTAGCAAGAGATGTGATACTGAGGGCCTGCTGGACACGGAATTGAAGGGGTTTTATTTTGGGGTTTTTTTTTTGTTTGCTCTTTTGTTTTTAAGAACTGGAAAGGCCTTTGTGAGGATGTAGTCCAATCCCTTCATTTTACAGGTGGGGAAACAGGATGGGCAGTGAATTGGGCCCCAAACCCAGGTTTCTTGACTCCTGGCCCATCAGCTGCCTCAGAAAACTTAAAAAGGGATAAAATATCTACTGCTCCAGGCCAGCTTCTCAGGGGAGGATCCTGAGAACTGCCACTGACCGTGGGTGTGAACAGTTCCACTGTTTTCGGTCTTCAGGAGTCAAGAAAGTCTCCGTAATCCCCCAGTGGAACCTGAGTCTGAGGGAAGGCGCTAGGGGCTGAGGAGGGGACTGTCCCCACCCAGGATGGAGCTGGCCAGCGATCCAGAGCCAGGATCTGCCCAGCTCTGTTCATTCTAGAACCACAGTCAAAGCATGAACCGGGATGCTGAGCAATTTATTCTCCTCGGTGAAAAATTTGGGGTGCATTTCCAAGAAAGAAAGCATCAGGGTGAAAAAGAGTGATGGTGCTCATAAGTGGAAATGAGGGAGAGTGGCAGGAAGGAACACAGGGCGCATGCAGGGAGGGGCACACGGAGGATCACGCAGGAGCTAGTGTGTAAGGGCGGCGGGCAGGCGAGGCGGGGGATTAGCAAGGAGAGGCTTACTTCAGTAGTTTGATATTACACATAATCAGCTCCTTCCAGTTAACAAAAATCATAGCACCCTCTTTTTCTGTCAGCAGCTCAGACTCCATCAGGGGTTTCTGAAAGATCTACAGATGCAGAAAACGAAGCAGTTCAGAAAGCAAACAGTTAGCTTAAAACTCAAACACAGGCACACACTGATCTGTTCAGAGCGATGGGAGGGACCAAGGCATCTGCAGCTTTGCTGGGAGGCCCAGGAGCTGCAGAGTTTTGAAGCAGGTGGTCCCCCCTCTGCCTGGGGACGCTGTTGGGGGGGTTCCATCAGGTCCACACTGTTTCACCAGGAGTCCCACTAAATTCTGGAGGACAGACCTCAACTCCACCAGGATTCAGCGGTGGGGCTGGACAAAAGCACTCAGGCTCTCACCTGCCACAGTGAGGAAAGGGACACAGTGGAGAAATGGGGGGCTGAGAGAGGTACGAGGTGGGGGTGGCTCCCGCATCCCTGCCCCCAGCTGCACAGACAAGTCTCGGGAATTCCAGGGGAGCAGCCCAGGCACCTGGGCCTCCAACTAGCAGCCTTGGGGACGACAGACTCCACCGCTCTGCCCGGAGCCTGGGCTGGGCCTGGGACAGAGCCAGCACGAGCACGCCCAGTTCACGGGTGGGCATGGCTCCTCTCCTGGACTCCAGGAAATAAAGGAGCCCGCCTGATGTCTGGGTGGTTGAGCAACTCGCAGTAAATCACAGATCTCAGCTGAGCCCCACATGGTGAGCCCCTGCCTAGAAAGAGGCCGCATCTACCATTGGAGGCCAGGCGTTCTTTGGAAGGTTCCTTAGCGATGCGGACAGCCTGTCTTTAAAATAAACTGGCTGGACCGAGGCCGATCCCTGGGAGCCCTCGTCTCATGAGTCCGTAGCTGATGTTGAACCTGGCACACACCTGGCCACTGCACAAGGTGCCACATCGAAGGGAGTGACACTCATATCCTAGACACCCGAGACTGTATCTTTAGTGACAGTCATGTGTCTTGAGAGAGGGGCACTGTTTTGCACCAATGCTTCCTAAGTGTTAATGGTGGCCTTGGGGGCTGTCAGCCCACCCTGCCTCCTGTACTCGTGCAACACTGGGTCCCCGAGCCATGTCTCTCCCGGTTGTGAAGACAATCACAGGAGGTGGTTTCACACCTGCTGGGGGTGGGAGGGGTCCCAAACTTATCACAGTACTTTGTAAACTGTTGGGTGACTCTGACGTCCAGCTCTGCCACCCCCGGTTTCCTAATATGACAGCCTCCCATGTGTGTGGACCAAATGCTTCCTGAAAAGCAAGGGTTCCCAACTCTGCATCTCCCCATCCTCTGGACCAGGTGCCCAAGGCCCTTCAACAGCTCCCTGGAAGGAGAGACAAAACGAGGCATCATCTAGGATGGGGGGCACACAGGACCCCAGGAGGAAACATCTTCATTCTCTGCAATAGATTTTTCTGGGGGGAGGGGGTGATACATAGCACGAGGAATAATCAAGATATCAGCCAGGGGGCTGCCATTTTCAGATGCCGCCGCCCCTGAGGACCAGGGAGGTGATGGCACTTTCTCTGCGGCATCAACTAGTTGGTGGCCGAGCAGCAAGTTCTCTGAGTGGAGCCTGACTCCCACTGCACAGCCCGCGTGTCTGTTTCTGTGCACCCCTCACGGGATCATCTGTCCTTCGTCTGCAGAGATCCCTGGACACAGAGCTGGCCACGGATGAGAATATCACCATCTTCTCCTGGGTAAGACTCTCCTGTGTGATTTACCGTCTAGATGTTCCCATGCATCAGAAAGCTTCTCAGACTGGGAATCCGGACACAGGCCTCCTTGACAGCCTCCCCCAGCCCACCCTCTGCCAGGGCCCTGTCCCCACTCCCCGACCCAGGCACCCGCAGTGGCCCTCACCTCTGTGACCAGCTGCAGGTCATTCACGTAGTTCTCCTCCGTGACAATGAGCTCGTGGATGTATCCCTGTCGCTTTCTCTCAGTTGGGGTCAACATATCCAGGAGATGTAAGTCTGAACACCCTGCAAAACACAACCATTAGGACAGTTTAGTCCAGGTCTGGGGAAGCCCTGTCCAGCTTCACAGGGAAGACCCCCAGGGTCCTCACAGCTGCCGGGCCCTGTGGTCTCCCTCTAGTCAGACAGTGTTGTGGGTTGAATGCTGTCCCTTAAAAAGACATGTCCAAGTCCTACCCTAGGTACCTGCAAAGGTGACCTAACTTGGAAATAAAGGTCTTTGCAGATGCAATCAAATTAAGATGAAGTCATAGTCAGTTAGGGTGGGCCCTAGTCCAATATGACTGGTGTCCTTTTATAAGAAGATGACAGAGAAAGACAGAAGGAATGCCGTGTGATGACAGAGGCAGAGATTAGAGTGACGCATCTGTGAGCCAAGGAACGCCAGGGATTGCCAGCAGCATGAGGAGCTAAAGGCATGGAGCGAATTCCCCCCGGAAGCCTTCAGAGGAACGTGACCTTGACAAAACCTGGATTTTGGACGTCTTCCCACCAGAACTATGAGCAAATATATGTCTGCTGTTTTAAGCCACCCAGTTTGTGGTCTTTTGTTACAGCAGCCCCAGGAAACTAATGCAAACAGAACACTCCAGCTTCATCAAAACCACTGAAAAAGTGTTAAGAGAGAAGACTTAGTTAACAATTGGCCAACATTTCCTGAGGGTTCACACCATGCCAGGTGCGGTACCAGGAGTGGTACACGGACAGCTGCGTTTAATGCTCACATGGATACTACAATTTTCTCCATGTTACAGACGGGAAACTGAGGCTTACAGGGGTTGCCTCACCCAGGGTCTCTCAGCTGGGTGGTAGTGAAGTCGAGATGAAACCCCGACACTTTGACCCCAGAAACTAGGCTCTACCCTAGACCACTACTGTGGGTCCGAGCTACAGGAGGCCATATGGTTACCCTGAGGTTGGTTTTTGGAGGATGAAGTGGTTATCCTGATGGGCCGGGGGCCAGGGCAGATGTGGGGCACATCCGGACAGTGATGGGCAAATTCTCTTGGACCAGGTGCTGCCCTGCACCCAGACGCTGACTCAAAAACCTGCGGTGGGCAGGAAACCCCTCCAGGCGCAGACAGCCAGTCACCACTGCAGCCACAGGTACCCAGGGAGTGGGCTCTGCTGACTGAAATGGTGCACGCACAGGAGGTGGTACCTGCGCTGGCCTCTGCTCCCTTAGCTGGGTATTTGGGATTTGCTTGCCTCAAATGTTTTCAGGTTATAGGCAGAGGCTGCCCCCTGACACAGGCACACTGGAATGAGGGATGGGGAAGCTCGGCTCTAGGGAGCACCTCTCATGCAGGCCTGGACCCACCTCTTCCAGACAGTGGGCCCTCCATCCCCATCCATTTTATGAGAGGTTCTTTGTTTAATCACCAAAACCAGATGTGTAAAGTAGACTGGGAGGTGTCTTGGATGTCGGTGGGGGTGAGGGCTCCGAGTCCCATTCATTTGCTTTTCTCATCCCTTCTTCTCCACACAAGGGAGCGCCATAGAGCACAGTGCGAAACCACCTGCTGGAAACCAGTGGTTCTTAGACTGGGGTCTCCAGACTGGGAGCTTATTAGAAATGCAGATTCTCAGCCCCTGATGAATAGACTATGTGAAGTCAGGGCCCGGAATGTGGTTTAACAAGCTCTCCAGGTGACTTGAGGGACACTAAAGTTTGAGACGCCTGTTCTGAACTCTCAGGGGTTCCTCAGAGTTTCCATCTTCCCCCGAGAGAGTTTCTAGGCTCATGACTGATCTAGTCTAGACGCTGGAAGCTTCTGCAAATAGAATGATCCCTCGGAGTGAATGATATCACAGGCTTCTTGGTAAATGCTTCACTGCGCCAGAGATTAACTCCAAGCTGGGGTGCTTTAAGCCTCCAGTTTTGTCCCCTCCCCTGGCTAAATGCCCTTTCTAGAATGCTGTAGCTTCTCTTCCTGGGACAGGACAGTCCCAGGATGGGCAGATGGATGCTGGGGAAGCATCAAGGATGTGCCATCATTATGTTAACACCCTCCACACCCATCCATCCGAGACCTCACTCAAAGCCACTGCAGTGCAGCCAAACTGTAATTCCTCAGGGCTATGAATCTTCACGCAGGTCTGCAGACATTTCTGGAAACTGGGTCTTTGGCTCAGTCACCAGCTTGGCCCAGCTGTCCTTCCTGTCTCGGTGCATAGATTGTGTTTTATTAAAACAGTTGCATTGACAGTGAATTCCAAGGAAGGAAGCAAGTCATGATTGCTCACTTGTTGGGCTGACCCAGCCTCTGCTGAGCTGCTGCGTGAGCCCGGGCTGACGGGAAGCTGAGTGATGTTCCCAGTTTCTTTGTCTTTCATTGGAAAGCCACCAGGAAACACTCTCGAGTTCGGGAAGAAAATGCCTGCCCTGTTCTTGCCAAAGTTTCCTGTTAGTGAGTCCAAAGGCCCAGGACTAAGGCCATTTCTTGTTAAAGGGTAGAATATAGCCATTGCATTAGAGATTTGTATGAACTCAGGGAAGTCTCCCCTGGAATTTTCAGGACATTCCTTTCTGCAGGGATATCAGAATATTGGTGCAGAGAAGCAGTTCTAAAACTCACCTCACAAATACTGTGCAGTGACGTTTGCAGGGACACAAATATCAGGCTAGTAGTGGACACTGGTTGGATCAGTCTTCCGAACATCCCCATAGGTCACAATTTCCCTTGGAGAATCTGGTGGATGCTATAAATTCTTGCCCCAGAAAACATATGTGTACAATGCACACAATATACACACCCATTTTGCACACAATTTTATAGGGTTCACAGGCCCTCTTGAAGCTTGTTCATAGATCTCATTCATTCATTCATGTGACAAATATTTACTGATGTCCTACCACAAGTCTGGCACTAACTGTGCTGGGTGCTGCAGATTCACCGTGGAAGAAGAGAAATGCCAGCCCCCCAGAGCATACAGCTAAGAACCCTGGAGTCCTCCGCTGGGGGCAGTATCGTGTCCCCCTCCCCACCTTCACTGCCACAGGCTGAAGTTGGTACTGCGCCCCACCAGGTTGAGGGTTGCACTGCACCCACCCCCGCCATGTCCAGGCTGAGAATGACTTCTTGGCTGTTGTAATGACTGGAGGTGGCTGCTGGAATTTGGCGGACTGAGCCAGGACTCTAGATGACCTGCAATACACAGGACCGAGAGAGGCCCACCTCAAATGCCAATAGCACCCCACTGAGAAATGGGGACATTCCTAGAAGTGGACAACTCTGCAACAAGGATGGTGCACATGATCAGAGACACACAAAGTGGCTAAGGAACCGGACACAAGGACCTGTGAGGAAAGATGACAGAAGCTGGCTTGTTTGGGACTTTTAAAGTTCATTCTTCTGAGTCTTCAAGATTTACACACTGTGGTTTTGAAGAAGCTCAGAGCCAGAGCAACTGCAGAAGGTCCAGGATGGATGTGGGCCATTGGTCCAACAATTCCAGGTGCCGGGGCCAGTTCAGGGTGAACTGAAAGTCTCCTGTTCATGGGGGTTGGGGATTACAAGGAGGCTTGGGCAGCGCCAGCTTTTGTTCAGTCGACCCAGCAGGCTGAGAAGTTTGGGGGGCAGTGCTGTGTGAGTCTGGGCTACTCGCCCCAATAAATTCCATCCTTAGTTGGCCCCCCTAACAGCCTGCCTGGAGGCAGAGGGGTGGTCCAGGTGGCCTATCCAACACCCAGGACATAATGAAAGCAAAGATTTTGTGGGGGAGATTCGTCTCAGGATTATATGCCAATGATGTTGGCTTGGAATCATCTTTTTAGCTACTGAACTGACCCCACAGGATGCCGTTTTAAAAATTCTTGCTGGTGAATGCCAGACCAAGAGAACTATTAAAGACTTGATACCGGCGCTTTGAACTCAAAAATATCCTTCCTTTGAAAATTTAATACTTAGAAAAACAAGAGAGTTTTAAAACTCCATTATTCAGAGCAGGGTAAATGGAAAAGACATTTCAAATAAGAGAGCTTTCTTTAGGGGTGGAGGGATGTGGTCTTTCTCTCCTTTGGGAACCAGAATAAACACAGTTTGCTGGCTTCCTTTCCCAGTGAAAAATGAGAGGGTAAAAAACGGCAAATAAATTTCATGGACATCTCGGTGGGATGGAGGGGTTCTTATAACTAACTATAATCCACTCGCAGCTGAAATAATACTGCAAATGACTTCAGGCCGTTAAAAATGATCCCCAATTACAACCCACATAAAATTCCTAATCTATGTGCTGTCTCTTACAATTTTGTATAGTTAGACACATTTACAGAACAGAGAGAGCCACGGTGTCCCTCTGCAAGGATCTGAGTCTGGGGCACTGGAGAAAAGCAGGGGAAAATCTTACCCCAAAAGACCAGTCGTGTCTCCTCAGTGGGACACTCTACATATGAACAGCATAATCTAAATAAATTGCTTTATGACAAAAATCATGCATGAGCACATGCTTTCTAGAAACGGTTCAAAAGATGCAGAATATTTAGAGTAAAAAGCAAGTGTTGCCCTTTCTCCATACGCCCAATCATTCCACTTCCTTTCCCAACAGGGACCATCATTTTTAAAACCAAACCAGGTCCCACAGCAAGCTGGCCACAGAGCAAAGCAAATAAACAGGATTCATTCCTGCTATGAAAGGGCCAAAATATACTGTAAGATGGTCAATAAATATGCATTAACTTTCCCTGAAGTCCAAGAGACACAGAAATAAGCAAGAGAATGTCCTTGTCCTCAGGAAACTCACAGCGGTGGGGGAGACTCGACATGAAAATTAAATTCAAAATAGCAAGCAATAAAGAGCAGGCCTGCGGGCTGTGTGTGCCCGTGGTGGAGGCTGCGGGAACTCAGAGGAGTTGATGCTCTCCGTCCTGATGGAGGAAGCTTCTACGAGGACCTGGTCCTCCCTGCGCTGGGTTTCTATGTGGCCAGGGAGGATGGGGCCATTAGATTGGGGGTGTGGGGCCAGCATGCCAGGTGAATGCGGAGATGCTGTGGAAGGTAAGGTGGGAAGCCGATTACAGGGGTTGTGATGCTGGAGGGATGGGAAAGGGCAATACAGAAGCTTGGGTGATGGTTTTCCATCTTTGAGGAAAAGGATCTACCGATGTCTCTGGGGACATTCAGCCCAAATCTTCCGGCTGAGTGGCCCCAGGTCAGCAGGATACACATTAATGGGGCCTGTGGAGCTCTCATCTACACAGAAGGCTACTCCAAGTTCGGCCTGAATGTGGGAAACCATCCTTGCCGATTTGCAGTCACCTTGTAAGGGGCACCAGGCACCTTGTCATCAGTCTCTGAGACCTCAAGAGTTGCAAACCGCTAAGACTGGATTGTTAGGGGGCGGTTAGAGAAGCCAGGTGGGCGCGGAGGCCTGTGGTGAGAGGTGGGGGACGTTCCACCTGATGGCACCAAAGACCCCCTGTGCACTGCCTGGTGAGCCTGGCACCCTCTGCAGCCTGTCCTGGGACTCACCAGGGACTTCCACTCAGCTGCACTCAGTCATAACCCTGAAGCTCCAAAGTGCCAATGCGGTTTCCAGATATGCTTAAATTTCTCCCAAGAAGGGGAACCCAGCCTACCCGGGCCGCTAGGGAGTTTAATGACTGTTGAGATGTGGCAAAAATCAAATTACTCTCAGGAATAAGTCATCTCTTCATTTTGCATAAATAAGAATGTTCGTGAAACTAACATTGTAAACCAACTACACTTCAATAAAATTTTTTTTTAAAAAGAATGTTAGTAATTTTTTTTAATCAAAAACATATCAACCCTGGCTTTATAAGCGATGCTGGAATTCCTGGCACG
The DNA here is from genome assembly GCF_048564905.1 of Vicugna pacos. NCBI lineage: Eukaryota > Metazoa > Chordata > Mammalia > Artiodactyla > Camelidae > Vicugna > Vicugna pacos. The sequence goes on along the minus strand of NC_132987.1, from coordinate 114,736,755 downwards.
GCGTCCAATGCCCTATGGTATGCATTTGTTAGCTCCTTCCCAGCCCCGTTTATGTCTCTATCCTTATTTTTCTTTCTTTCTGAGTTCCTGCTTTCAATGTGCGCTATCCCACAGTATTTTTAGGGTTGTTAGTGGCAACTGTAAATAAATTCTTTGGGAACACAGGGTATTGGGTGTTAGAAGTCCAAACACATTTTTATTGCAATATGAGGGAGGAGGCAGTAGTTTTGACTAGAGGGATCTGGGAATATTTTCCAGAGGAGGACAAATTTGAGTTGGACTTCATCAGGCAAATGTCAGGGTTGGGAGGAGGGAGGGATCCAAGCAGGGGGAGCAGTCAGAGAAAAGGGGAGTAAGGATGGAGTGGCGGAGCCAGGAGGCAGGTGAGGAAGAGAGAGAAGCAGATGCTGGGGCCCAGAGAGGAAGGCAAGTTGACACTGAATACTTCTTTGAGCCACAAAGTTCCAAGCACTATAGTTCATGGACGTGTGGCATCCTCACCAATGGAAACTGAGGCACAGAGAAGTTAAGTAACATGCCAAAGCCTCAGTTAATGAGGCGCAGAGGGAATCCGACCCCAGAGTTCTCGTTCTTGACCACGGTGCCTCTCGCCTGGCTCGAAGGGAGATGCATCAGTCAGCCGGGCTGCTGTAACAAAGTCCCACAGCCTAGGCGGCTTGGACCACAGAAGCTTATTGTCCAACAGGTCTGGAGGCTGGAAGTCCAAGATCAATGTGTCAGCAGGTCTGGCTTCTTGTGAAGCCTCTCTGCTTGGCCGGCCGTCTTCGCCCTGGGTCCTCCCACGGCCTTTCCCCAGCGTGTGCTCATCCCCAGGGATGCTTTGTGCCCACTCCTCCTCTTCTCATTCAGGACACCAGTCAGATCAGATGGGGCCCACCCTGATGGCCTCATCTTAACAACTTCTTTAAAGGCCCCATCTCCAAATACAGTCATAGTCTGAGGTCTGAGGAATAAGGGTAAGGGCTTCAACACATGAGTTTTGGGGACTTACACTCAGCCCCTAACAGGTGAGGAAGCGCAGTCAAGGAGGTTCTGAGCAATGCAGCGAGGCCTCTGGATTGTCATCTTCGGCTGCGGAGGCAGGGAAGGTCTGGCTGTATTTCAGGAGGATCACAGTGGCAGCCGTGCAGAGGATGGAGGAGGGCCGTGGCCGTCGAGTTTGGCTGAACATCAGAATCACCTAAGGAGCTTTTTAAAAGCCCAGCGTCCTTGCTGTACCCCAGACCAATCGAATCCGACCGGCTGGGGTGCACCCCAGGTGCCTGTAATTTGCAAAGCTTCCAGGTGGTTCTGTCGCAGAGCCAAGAGTGAGGGCCATGCCATGAGAGGGAAGCTTGCCTAGAAATCAAGGCACTTGGTGTGAAAAGGGAGCGATTTAGAAACTGGATCTGTCCAGGCACGTGCAGGATGACAGTGGCCACAGCTGCTGAACCAAATCCAGCCCAAGGCGGGTCACTCAAGCAACTTGTCCAAGGGGTGTGATGGCCGTAACCACAGAATGCCATCCTCCAAGGCCAGCCACACCCCAGGGCCCAGAGGACCTCCGATGCTCTCTTCCTGGAGGCCCCACTGCCACCACCTGACCCCCAACTCTAGGGCTGGAGCCCAAGAGGTCACTCTGTCCAGTGACCTCATTTTACAGATGCGACAGTGGAGTCCAGAGACATATGATGACTTCTTTGATTAGGAATAAAATTTTTGCTCTCGCTGTCTTGGGAAATGAAGACACACAAGGAAACCATGAGGTTTTTAAAGGGTGGGCCTGAGCGTGGTCCACATCCATGGCTCTCCCAGTCCATTCCTGGATGACCCGGTTGGGAGGACACTCCTGTTCTTGGAGCCGGAGGCTGGCAGGGGCGGGCAGCAGCCAGGCTGGGTCAAGGCAGCTGGGTCTCCTCTGAAAATGACCTTGGCTGACCAGTCCCGGGGCAGCCCCAGCCCATGGGAGGCTCTGGTCACCAAACCAGCTCTGGGTGGTCCACAAGGGCGGGTGTACTTCTCATCCCAAGGGAATTATCTTCACAAGCGTCTAAGGACAGCCTGCAGTCTCTCCTAACTTGGCAAACTGACCCCGCTGGAACACAAGAGACCACCTGAGCCCCGGGGCATCTCCTGCTCACCCTCAGCAACCGCAGAGATGCGCTCAGGTCCCTGCTTTCATGGAGCTTCCATTCTAGTGGAGGGGAGACAGAAAACCAAATACAAGATGAATACGTGGTATTCAGGGCGGCATACGAATGACTAGTAACAGGGCTTAAGGTTGATAAGCTCATTTCCTGTTCTAGGGTCTTCCCACGTGGATTTGTCTTTTCAACAGTGGTGCCTTCCCAAGCACAGCTGGTGCAGGGGTCGAGGCCACACACGGTGGGAGACTGGACACGGGATGCGTCCTTTCCCTCCAGCCTAGCTGGGAGGTAAGGAGTGAGCCTGCGGAACAACAGGAGGGCAGCACAGGACAGTCCGCCACGGACACCTCCCGACTAACGGCCATGAGCGAGCATCCTGGGTGATACACGAGTATGCAAGGCAGGTGTGCCCTCCAGTTTCTAAGAGGACAGGAAGACTGGGCATCATGCAATATTTAAGATACAAAGGGAGGTACCATCACTACTTATTCGTGCTGCTACCATGTAGGTCTTCATGAACTATAGCCTGGCTCCCAGGAAGCTCACAGCTTAATGAGACTGTCTGTGCATCAGTCTCAACCCACTCATCTTATGTATAATAAGTTAACTAAGATTCAGCAAGGAGCTCAGACATGGCAGGTTAGTGGAGCTGGCCAAGGCAGAGAAAGAAGGAGTGAGGAGGGCAGACAGAGGTGGGGAAGATGGGGTGAGGGCATTCTGGTGTGATGACCAGTGGTTTCAGCTTGATGCAAGAATCTTGGAGAGGTGGTGAAGAGACGTGATAGACAGAAGGTCTGGTTAGGGAAGGCTCAACAGTCAGGGCGGGGCTGGATGATGGGGTCCATGGACCCGAGCCCATGCACCACCTCCCACCAGACATGCAGGCACAGGAGTCCTGGGAGGAAGACAACTGTGGGAGGTTGAGTCATGGGATCTCCAAGGTGGGGAAAGGCTCCGTGCCTGTGCTGTCTGCACACCCAGGATGCCACAGTGGGGACCAGTGATGAGAGTGGACCTTTCCATCACGTAGTATGGAGGTCAGAGGAGAAAATTTTCAAGAGAGCCAGTTGGAAACCCACTGGGGCAACAACAGAAGCCTGGACTTTTTGTCTACGGCCATCGTGGCGACCTGAAAGGCAGCAGAATGAATTAGAAAGAACATCAGACCAGGATGCTGGGGACCAGCCCGGGACTTCACCTCTTCAAGCATCAGCATCTCCATCTGAAAGTCGGAGAGGCCATTGCCCCTGAACCCACAACCTCTTGTGATGTTGGAAACCTGGAAGGCTTTTAGATGACAGCAGCCACCTAACGGTGGTCCTGTCAGCACGTCAGAAAGGAAGGCCCTGCTTGGGGAAGGCTGAGCACAAATGGGCAAATAGGTAGGTACAAACGAGGAGAGGGTGGGGCGGGGGCTGCCGCACAGGCAGGAGGGAGCAGATCAAGTGGAGCCTTACAGAGCAACTGTAAGATGTGAGTCTCTATCCCACAAGGACAGGACTCCCCTGGCTGATTTTAAGCAGAAGTAGTTGGTTTTTAAAAATAGCTCTCCGCCCTTGGCATGGAGAAGAGGCTGGAAGACGGCAAGCCTGGAGCAGATACCAGTTAGACTAGCGCATCCTTACGTGAGGAGCAGGAGAAACTCATCCACCCTCAGGGCCTTTGCACTGGCTGTTCCTGGGCCTTAGATGCTCTTCCCCTTGATGTTTGCCTGCCAACTCCTTCCCCGCAGTCGGACCTCGACCCCGCACGGAACGTCTCCGGAGAGGCCTTCCCAGGCCCTCACATCTGCTCTAGCCCTGGCCCTCCGTCACGCTTGGCCCATTTCATCCACCGCTAACTGAAATGGTTCTGCTCCTTTGTCTGCTGGTGGCCTCCTCCCGCTCCTCCAGGCTTCCAGAGGGCAGGAGCCCTGCCTGCTGCTGTTCCACTGAGCCTCATCACCTGTTCCCTGTTTCTCAGCAGAGATTCTCAGGGAGCAGCAGCAGAGAAGCTGCTTGCTGGAAAACGCAGGCAGGCTAGCCTCACAAGCAGTGTCCTGAGCCTTTGACACGCGGAGCAGGGGAGAGGGGGCGGGCGGAGGGAGAGGACGGGCAGGTTTACTTCTGCCCCTTGAGGATGGGGTGGGGTGGAGGTTCCTGCCGGAGATCACGTCAGCAGAGGGTGGTTACTGCGGATTCAGACATGGGGCGTCCTTCCCACGGGGCCCTCAGAACTCCAAGGTAACGCCCCAGAGAGGAGGGGGCATCCTGGCTTTGCTTCCTCCGCTGGAGGCCCAGCAAACAGGAGCAGAGGTGTCCAAGGCCCAAAGCTCTGGATCCTGAGAACACGGCGTGGTGTGCCCCTGCGGAGGGGGTGGTGGGAGAGACTGAACTTCCAGTCCTCAAGCGTGCTGGGGGCGGCTGCTCCGGAGACGGCGCTTTGGAGAAGCACCACCGTGTGACGCACATCCCGTATCCAAGCTGCACGGTTGCTTTAAAAAACAGCGAGCTCCTGGCATGTTTGGGGGCTGAACATTCCAGTCTTTGCTGGCAAGAGAACACAAGGCCACAGAACGCAGTGATGAGAAATAAAGGATCCAGTGACTCAATGCCTGTGTGACAGGTTTATTGTGGAGCGCTGCATGGGCCTGCCAGAGCAGGCCACAGACGTGACATTTGAAAGCCTCGTGCATTCCGTTGGCGCTGTCGGCCTCCCCGCCGCCAAGCAGCCGTGTGAGACACGGGGTGGCTTTGCCAGCAGTGCAGCCGAGGATGCGACCGCAAGTCCCGAGTGTCCCTGCACGTTTAGGGAGCATGGGAAGGCGCTGGAAAAAGCTGCTTGCTTCCACACGGGTGGGCCTCCTGCTAACAGAGAAGGGGCCCTGATTTGTGCACAAATGAATGAGGTGTCTGACAGTTTTAAGGGAAGCGGTCCAAATTTCTCTCTGAAATCTCCATCTGCAAAAGCATGTTTTCTGAAATGCTGCCTGGGTTTAATGCAAGAAAGCAGGAATCTGGTTAAATGGGTTCCGTGATGCTCACTGACTGGGCACAAATGCCCTTTTCTCCCCAGCGACAACGAGGCTAGTATCTACTGGGAGCTCACTACCTGCCAGGCTCACTATCTACTACCTCTCCAGATGTAAAGGCGGAACCTGAAGCACGAAGAGGTTAAGTAATTTGCCCTCAGCCACACAACCCCCTGCTCTGAATCACCATCTTGCGTGGCTTCCTTGCCTCTAACCGGGTCCATGATACAGTCACTTTGATTGATCTCTAACACTTCCCTCTACTATCGTCCATGGGAAAATAAAATATTCCAAAATGTTAAGAGAAGTGGAGTCAAACATTAAACTGAACTTGTGGATAAGCTGTTATTCTATACGGCACCATGTTTTGCTGGCAGCCAAGAAATGAAAATTGAGAAGCTACGGTAACATGTGTTCTTAGGTTGGCACAGAGCGAGGGCATCTCTGGTAAGCCTGTGCCTCTGGATAGTCCGCCTGCAGTCGGGGTGAGAAGGACTAAAGGTTGAGGAGACCAGCTGCATCCTGAGCTCATACGTTGAAAGGTGCAGCAACGCGCTAGAATTCTTCCCAACAGCTCCGAATTCCCACGGCAACCCCAGCGGTGGAGGGACCACACGAGGGAGGGGCAACTCACTGTCCATCTTTCCACAGATGCAGTCGCTGATTATGTGGAGGCAGGCAGCTCTGAGGCGCTGGCGGAGGTAGGGCTGTTCTTCTCAAAGGGCACCACGTGAAAGCGGACCAGCCAGAGAGTCTGGGAGCTGCCTTTGAGAATGTCACTGTAGCTCCCAGACCCTCCGCGTCCTCAGCTACAATGTGCAGGGCATGTGCCCAGCGCTCTTCAAGATCTCAACTTTATCGAATGATCTGGGGGAGCATCTCTGCACGAACCTACCCCCACCATAGACCTTGCCCTGTGTGGGGCCTGGACTGTGACAAGTGGGTCAATGTGCATGACTGTGTGCGGCAGGGACCGAGAGGGGAAGGGACAGCACAGGGCACGTAAGGGGAGTCCAGCTGTTCAGTCCTGAGTGAAACAGCATCCTTAATGAAAAATGGCAGATCAAAAATGCCTCTCCCCATCCTGGGTCAGTTAGGGAAAAACCACATCCAGAGAAGGATCTGTCCAACTTTTAGAAACATGATGGGCTAAGTCAAAGGAAGGGACTCTTCCTCTTTTGAGGCTTGCGACATCATCTGATGCTACGTGCCAAGCAGATGTGGGCGCAGCAGCTGTCAGCCTCTGCCAGAATCTTCTACAGAGAGATGCTTGTCTGCTTGTTGGCTGTACTGGGAGCTCACCATTCACCCACTGTTACCAAACTACAGACGGAGGCATTTAAGTCACCTGTAGATCACTGTCTCTCCATGTCTGTCTCTCTCGCACACACATGCACGCACGCGCACACACACTCACCCCTACGCAGCCTGTTAACAACATGAAACAATAACATGGCAGCTTCTAAGAGGTAGAATACTTAACAGGAAGTTGCATTGACACAACAATTTTAGAGCTGACTCATTTTTACAAACAAAACCTGACATTTTGGGGGCTCAAGTTATTTCATTTAAATATGGTGGGGAGTTTCCAATTTAAAGAACAGAACCTCCCAGAGAGGCAATGGGGACCTCTGATCAGGAATCACCACACTCCAGAAAGCATTTCGGAAGTCTGGTTTTTAAAATGTGTGGAGTTTTGTTAAAGAAAGGCCCAAAAGGAGTCTGGCTACAGTGAAATATGCATATAAAGCTATCATGATCCTTGACTTTATTATGTTTCCCCAATCCTACCAGATCCAAAATATCAGACATTTTGAAGAAAGGGCTATTTTTCTGTGCAGTTTCGGGACTATTGGCATTCCATGTAGTTTCCATAAAAATCCTCTCGGGTATTTTTGGAACTAAAAAGAGTGAATAGGATTAACTTACAACTTTGTGAGAAGAAAAAATGAATATTCACTTTCTCTTAGAAGAGATTTTCTCTCTGCCAGGAAGCAGGAGTGATTGATTTGTTGGGCTCATTCCCCAGCTGAGATCTGGGCGGGTGCTTCCAGCACCCAGGTTGGCACAGGGACCTGGCCCAGACACAGGTGGAGCCGCCTGGCATCCTTGGTCCTCAGCCTCCTGCAGAGACCAATGAACGAGAGACTTCGGGAGCAGTGCCTTCCAAGGAGACTGGTTTTGGGAAGCTCACACCTAAGGGGGAAGGGAGATGCAGAGACAGCTGGTCTCCTCTCCGAGGGTGATGTGCTGCGTGCCAAGAACTGGAAGTCAGCACTGTCTTCTTGTTCACTAATCCTTGGCCCCACCCACGCAACAGGAGTTTGTGAGCACCTAGCCTACTGCGTGTCCAGCGATCATACAGTGTATTAGGCTGAGCTACATCAAACTGCCATTTTATAGGTAAGAAACAGGAATAACAGAAAATATTTCATATGATTAAACCCACCACTTCGAGGTTTCCCTAGGCTGGTGTTACCGGGCTGCTGTGATGGCATCAGAGAAGGCGCAGAGAGCCCAGTCACCTTTGCTGTAGGAGTCTGGGCCTGCCCAGTTCCCTTCCAGGACAGGGGACACAACAGTGTCCACTGCACGTGCAATGGTGTAATACTTGAACTTCAGAGAGGAATGAATCCTTGCTTTACATCGGCTTCCCCCAAACACTGCTTTACACAGAGGCAGTCTGGGGCCCAGGCCACTTGGCCACCGTCAGCTCTCTGGGTCCTGTTTTGCAGGGCAGAGGGAGCCGGCCACGGGAAAGCAAGTCAAAACTGCAAAAGGAAGGCCTTCTTGTTTCTACTGTTCTTGTCCAGGCACCAGTGGGGCAAAACTGTGCCCAAAGTTCAGCTGCAAATGTATTCGCACAGAGCAGAACAGAAGAACATTAACCACAGCAACCAGCGGGATGAGGCCAGGGTTTCTCAACCATGGTACTGGTGACATCTGGGCCTGTTCATCGTGGGGGACTGTCCTGTGCATTGTAGGGTGTTCAGCAGACTCCCCAGCCCCTCCCCACGGGGTGCCGCAGTCCTCCCTCTGGTTGAGAAGCATGGGGTCAGCTGGATACTCTACAACTAAATGCAAACTGAATGATCTGTGAGGAGAAACAGCAACTTCCTGCCTCAGATTCGCAAATCCAGAAGATAGCCTAGAGGGACAACCTGCGAGAGGGCACTGGAGAGAAAGTTACAGAGAGTGACGTTCACCTGGATAACGGCCTCCCTGCCTGCCAAACGCAAGCTGGAGAAGAAATGCCGACTTACACAGGTGAAGGGGCTCTGGCCGAGAGACGGGGCCTCCTGCACCAGGGGGTGGGGCTGGGAGACAGTGACGGGGATCTCTCTGCCCGCCTCTGGGCCTTGTGTGACATCTCTGCCTAAAACAGCCATTTCTCACTGTGGCCTCATCTGGCTCCTCCTCACCCTTCAGGTCTCAACATCCCTTTCTCCTGGAAGGCTTCTCTGCTCTCTCTCCCTGCGGCCGCCCTCCCCGCCCCGTGGGCTCTGGACATCACGCTCAGTGCCACCTGGCATTCATATCTGCCCTCACACAGAATGTATCACCTGATCACACCCCCCACCACACATATTCAGGTACACAAATGTATGCAGTTGTTTGGTTTTCTGCTTGTTCCTCCCATTAGCACATGGACTCCACGAGGACGGGGACCCTGACTCTACTGACGGAGCAGCACACTCTCCCCAGAACCCAGAGAGGCGTCCACACCCGGTGGCTCTCTCCCCTCAAATATCTGCTGAGTTGACGAAGGAAATCACTTTTCAGCTGAATGGCAGGGGAGGACCAATAAGCAAAGTTCATGAACGGAATCAAGCATGTGGCCATGGTAGCCAAAAGTTCCATCAACAGGTACACAGGTTTATTTCAGCAAAGGCCACGAGGCTGGAGTGTGCAAGACAGAAACAGATGGCGAACCACGGCATGGAAGATGGGAGAGATGCCGTATTTACTCACGTATTTTTCGCATGTTCAATAGACTCTTATTGTGGTACATTTTTTGGAAGAATGTTTTGTACTCTGAATCACACCGCACACCTGCCAACGTGTCAACAGAATTTACTGAAAGCCTAATGAGATAGTTGCTAAGCTGGGTGGTAGTTCTATCCTTCAAAACCAGTATTATGAGGCATAACTGTTTGCATACTGATGGGGGCGTGGGAGGGGGGGCGTTTCAAAGATGCAGGCGCTCATGGTGTCGGTATCACAATGGACGCGTGGGCGGCAGGTCACAGGCTGACGTCTAGTCTGTTTGGTTCCCCGTCACCACTGCCACATGCCAACATCAAGAACACAGAGACATTTCCGTCTAACTTTTATATGAAGAATTTAATTATCTATACACATGACTAATTCAAAAGGTTGTATTACAGTTGTTAAAGCTGCAGGTTTATATATTTATATATTTTACATTCATGTTCATGAAAATACTGAAGCGCCAGGGAACAAGAAGACCTCGTTCCCTGCACCGTGTGAGCGGAGAAGGACCTCTGCACAATCGCCAGCACGGAATCCCCAAGGGGAGAGACAAAAACAGACCACTACTGTTAAAAAGTCATTAGCAGAACTGGTGGATGGTACTCGAGGCGCCCCTCTCCTGCCCACCCCGCCCCGCTGTCTGTGCTGTCGGCAACGGCGTTTTTATTGAGAGCTTCCAACTAGTGTTTAAAAGACAAACATGGCTTCAGCTACAACACATCCAACACATCAACAGACCATGAGCTCCATTCATATTAATCTGTAGAAATTCCACAGTCTAGTTAAAAAATGTAAACATTGGAAATTAATTGCAGGGAAACTTCTATACATTCTTTCTTGTCAAAATTACTTGTTCAAAATATGTCATTCCATGAAAAGTAACTGGAATAAAACTTCATGTAACAGAGACTCAGAAGAGATTGCAGGTATCGTTGATCATGGCAACCTCCATGGTGTTGTCTACTGATTTATGGTATGAAAACACGCAAAATTAAAAACCCAAAACAGAAAACACCAGAACTCAACCGGATAAATCTGAGACCGAACAAAAACACAGGTGCTTTCTCATGTGGCTACAAGGTCACTGTGCAAAATAAAATTAATGCAATATGATCAGAGCATCATACAAGGTAGTAGCTTTTGCCATGGAAGGAACTAATTTCTTATGTACAGGATGTATTATTACATGTTCAACAAGGTACATCTGATACACACAAACAAGCACAAAACACCTTCTGTTTAATTGGCCTCATTCTACATGTCTTTAAAACAGATCTACTGAACTCCTCTGAGCTTCTACAGTAGGGGGTGAAAACCCAAACTACACAATTTAGTTGGTAACACTGGACAAAATGAAAAAAAAAAAATACATCAAGTCTCAGATTTATGGACATTTGGAACATTTTTTTTAATAGCACATGCAGCATTCCTTGATAGTGGGTCTTTTTGCAAAACCAAAATAGCAAAGAAGTAATTTATTTATGTATTTATTTATTGTTATTAAAAGGCTAAGATATTTATTTAAAAATAATTTGGAAAACTATTGAAAGCACCTGTGCAAAGGTGGGGGGAAGTCAATTTGAGTCACTAGGAAAGCCACAAAAGGACCCACTACCCTGTGTATTTTTGTAATTTTTGCTTCTATCTCTGCAAGTAATAACTCGACATTGCCATCACATGCAACTAGAGTAAAATGAGGTAAACTGCTCTGCAGTGAGTTCTTCTACTCAGAAGGCAGTAGGTGATCATGCTGGAAGTCACATGATCAAGGCTGCATCTCCCAGCATCCCTCTGGGCAGTGATATGGGATAGTGGGTCTCTTTGAGGACTTTCAAGCCTGAGGGGGGGATGGACAACATATGATTCCTAGAAAAAGGAGGAAAACAACACATAAGCAAAACAAAACAATGAGCAAAATTCAAGCTAGGAAAATGAGTCAGGCATGTAAACAGCATGGTGCCAAAATGATTAAAAAGAAAAAAAAAAGGAAAAGGGGGAGGGGCGGGAGGGGTCATGCTACAGAAGGAATGATTAAAAAAAAACAAAAACCAAAAAAAACCAAAAACCCCACGAGATAAAAGTCTTGCATTACAGAAGGTCTTCAAAGAGACTGTTGCGAATGCAGCAATGGTCTAGCTTTAAGTTCTGCAAACACAGCTCAGCAGAATCAGAGCAATGCTGCATGTTTCACCGTGAGATACCAGAGAGGAGAGGCAACCGCGCCGCCGGGGCACTTACATTGCTGGCTGGGGTCCGTGTCGGTGGTCAGCTTCACGTAGTTGGACGGGAAGAGCCCCACCTGGCCGTGGACTTCTCCCTTCCACCAGTCGGGGTCCTCCTTGTTGAGGACGTTGATGATCTGGCCCTTGTTGAAGGCCAGCTCGTCGTCGTTCTGCGCGGTGTAGTCGTACATCCCGATCACCTGGCACACTGCGGGAGACAGGCCGGTGAGCGGCGGCCGCGGGGGCCAAGGGCCGCCCGCGCCTCGCCCGCGCCCCTTCCGGAGAGGACCTAACCGCGCGGAGAGCTCTGATGGGCTCTGAGCCGCGTGGGCAGCGGAGGAAGATGGAGGGCTGAACAAGGCTTTAGTTTCTCTAATATCTTCCTCTTCGTTCATGTTTACTTGTCAGCAGAAAATGCAGTGACAGCTGAAAGCTTCCATGGACTCTTTCCTATGTGTGTGCGGTGGAATTCCTTCAAAACGCTGACTCTGACCATTGGCCCAGCTGTGTATCGTAGGGACTTCACTGTAGCTCACTCTTTCTTTTTTTAAGTGGAAGGTAATTATCATTTGACCTCCAAAAAGTTCAGCTCTTAGTGAAAAGTAAAATCAGTGTTTTATTCTGCTGTATCTTCATGTCTCAAAGAAAGAAATTTCCACATTCAAGAATCATTTTTCTTTTCTCATTTTCCCTCAAACCTATAGGAGATTATGCCATTTTCGTTCCCTGACATTTTTACACTTCACAAAAGTCTGCCTAGTGAGGTTGCGCCCCCCGCTGATCTTTCCTAACCAACCCATATATAGGCTTAGGCTTTAAAGATCCGCCAGCTAATTCAGTCACTTTGGCAAACTATTTCTGTGGGTTTCAACCAACCTGATGAAGGGGACCCCACCAGGCCTCCCCAAAGGAGAGGAGTTCCAGCCGGGACCACACCCATGCACCCACATGAAGCCACGTTTAGCAAAGGGGCCCAGATGGGGTCGGGAATCAGCCATACAGTCTGCCAATCCTTTTACTTCTTGCAAAGGCTGCCAGGTTTCACTCTGATCTCAATGGAGATGTACAGCAGAGACATTTAACCACAAGGTACTGGAACAAAAATTCTGCATTTTCCACAAATGCCACCCAAGAATTGATGGCTTGAAGACCTAAAGCACAAATCTGCCCCCCTAACCTCACCCATCTTAAATATTGCCAAAGCATCTAATTTGGTCTCTTTAATCAGAAACTAGCCAACACCCTCAGCTGCAGCGTCCTCTGTTCCTTTTTTCAGTCCTTTAGGGGAGTGTGGATAACATCCTGCCTGTTAAGCGAAGCCCCTCTGTTCACAGGAAATGTCACGGGAGAGCTATTTCAGTCTTCAGTGAACAGCACATTACAGCCAGCAGACCCCCGTGGCCTTCCAGCTCAATCTCCTGACCTATTTAGACCCCAGCCATTTATTTTTAGGAGGCCCTTTTTGTCCCCCTCACCCCCCAGCCCAAATCCCAATTTAAATAGCTGGAAGGAAATCAAGAGAAAAATCCGGCTTCAATGCCACAGCATTCATGGCCCCTCGAGGAAGCCGGCTCCACAAGGGCTCTGTTGTACCCAGAGGAGCAAAGCCGCTTAGATACTTGGTCCTTTTGAAAAACATATTCCATATCACATTAGCTGGGTGTCAGTCCCACCAAGTACAAGAAGTGCTCACAGCCGACGTGAAAGACAATTGAAGCTACTTCATGAGAAAATTGAGTGGAAAGACTAACACGACACGCAGACCATTTTCCGAGGAGACAGCGTGAACTGCTTACCTGCCGGGAATGCTGTCGGCTTAGCTGGCTCTGTTGGAGTGATTTTGCTTGTCCCCGGGCTTAAAAGTTTGACATAATTAGCAGGGAACCAGCCTATCTGGCGCTTTTTCCCACGTGCCTAATAAAAAACAAATTTTATATTAAAATGTTTACAAAGTTCGTGGGGTTTTTTCTTATTATAGTTTGCTTCCAAACACGCTGCACATAGACACAGCTTACATACACAAAACAAATGGCATCAATAGTAGAATCTGTGGATTACTGTATCACAAAACAAAACCACGGCAGCTAAAATTCAAATCGTGGCAGCCAATGGTCAGCAAAGCCTGGAAGGTTCTTGCAAGGGCTGGGTTGTACGGCTCACATTCAGAGTACAATGTAGTGTGTAGGACAGAAAACTCTGCTCAGGAGATGCTCACTCTCAGCTGTTCATTCACACTCATACCTGCGATCTTCTTACGGGGAACAGATAACCGTATATATACAAGCTATCGTATGTGCAATTTATGTAGGACACAGAGAGTCTGAACTTGACAGTGTTTTCAAAAGCCATCAGGCCTGTGTGATGGATACAACCACATTTTCCACTGCCACTCCTCTCTCCTTCATTTTCATCTAATTTGACATAAAAATCCATGTATTGTGTGTTTACATGCTGGGAGTTGTTGGAAAGGGACAGACTATGACATGGAGGAACTTACAATAAAGTTGTTGCAATCCTGACACAATTCTATGAGATGAAAACTCTAGTTAGGGATGATGATGAGAAGGGCTATGGCCGCCCTTCTGCACACCACCAGGAGCAGAACTCAGGACAACTGACAACATGCACACACACGTGCGTGTGCACGCGCACGCACACACACACACACACACATCTCTAGAAGCAAGGCTCTGATAAAAACAGTTTGCCTTTGGGGGACAGGGTGGGGAGGGAGACATTTGAATTACCTTTTGTAATTTTTGAATTTGCAACCATGTGAAATATATTACCTATTCCCGAAATAAGGAAATAAAATTCAAAGAAAAGGAAAGTTCCACCATCTTGCCTCTGCCCTCTCATCTGCCAATTGATCAAGAAGGATACTTCTGGGCTGCTTTTAGAAGGCTGATCAAATTTCACTTCTGATAGACTTCATGCCCTTGGCTCAAGGACTAAAGCTTTTGTTTTCACAGTGAATCACCAATGGTTGAAGCCACTCATTTAAAAGCTCCCCCATGTTTGTCTACTGAGTATATACTGCCACGTGGCTCACAATGACTCCACTATTTCCCCCATCCCTGCAGCTTCACAAAGGCACAACACAGAGCTCACTGGCAAGTTCTTCATTTGTGCATCCACAAGAAAGTCTAGTCAAAGCACCAGACACCCTCCTGGACATGGAATTTCACCTATTTTATTGTGGATTGCAAGAACCACACCCAAAACTCTCTTTTGATCAAGGTACCAGGAGTGTGAGGATGAAAAAATACAGTTTCTGCCTTCAAAGAGCTGATAACCTACATGAGGAAGTATGAAATATTCATGGAAAGCTAACTAATAACACCAGCATCAATATTAAACACCAAGAGTTGTACCAGCATCGGGGCTGCACAGTTCTCGGGACAGACATCGCTTCTGGTAGGTAGTCACAGAAAGCTTCTGGAAGAAGTGGGACTTGGCCAGCTCTTGAGGAATGGGGTGGGGAAGAGGTGGTGGAGATGACCACGTGGGGAGATGCTATGGGCAAACGCAGTGAGGCATCAGAGCCCGAGGCTTGTTGCTTGTTTTCAAGAGCTAATCCCTGAATGAGGCTGGAGTGGAGGTGTCGCTGTGAGAGGCAAGACTGGTGAGACATTTGGCTGAAAAGGGAAGAGGGCACCTGTGGGAAGCCTTTGCTGGCCGGCTGAGGAGCGGGGCAGGGTGACCGCTCAAGTCTTCAGAACAGGGATGGGTCACATATGGACGGGAAGGCCAAAAAAGCAATGATGCTTTACAGGAAATGCAATCCATCATCTGAGGAAGGTCTTTCCCCACCCAGTGAGGGAAGAGACACATTAAATAGGGGAGTGGATCCCAGGACTCCAATGCTCAGATCTCTGAGCCCATAAAGTGTATCTTGTTCGTCCTGCTGGGTGGGATTTTTCTGGCTTCCCAGCAGCAAGCTCACAGGGGGAGTTTGGCATCTGGCTACTCCGGGCCATGCCTTCTGTTCCGGCCAAGACGCACTTCTTTGGTCCACCAGCTCACTCTTCACTCTCTTGGCACTTTAGTTTTTAATTAGCTGCCCTATAGGCACAGAAACGTATTTCTTTACTTCACCACAACATAGACCTTCCCCTTCTTGACCAAAGTTTGCTTTGATAGAACCAAGAACTGAGGATACACACACGCACTGAGGAACTAAAGTTGTCGTGATGTACAAATGGGGCTTTGAATGCACCGCATCTTAGGACGCCACTGATAACACAGCCCTGCTTCTGTAACGCTGACACTTAAGGATGACTCCATCCTGCATCACCAATTCTCACCATCCCAACACTCACTGGCTGAACTCAGGAATCCGACAGATTTGGACAAATCAGAAGACTCCTTAGCTCTCACAATTCTCTCACTGGTTGCCTGAAGCTTAGGAACCAAATGGATTCAGAAAACGTGGCGTCTCTCGTTACACGAATGCAGGATTCAGGCAGTGCCGGTTTATTTATACTTTGCAATGAAAACAGCATCCCTTTGAGATCTTACATATTCAAATCTGGACAGAAAATTTTAAACAAAAGGAAAAGATACTAACTTGCAGCTCTCCTTCCCACCATCCACCTGGGTTCTTTTTTCGGATCAAAATCAGCTGGCCAGGGGCCAGGGTGAGCTGCTCGGGACCGGTGGCGGTGTAGGAGGCAATCACCTGGGCGATTTCTGGAAAACAAGATCAAACGTGGCCGGGCACTGTTAGATCAGGAGCAGGAGAGCCTAAGAAGAAGGCACAGCGACCTCCCGGGTTCACAGGGCAACATCATCAAAGCCAGGGGCGGGGCTGGTTTTCTACTGAGTGAAGAAGGCTCGATCCCAAACTCCCCAATTTCCTGACCTCCAACGCACATGCAGGACTCAGGGGCTGAGTTTGTCTTTTGGTTCTGCCCAGTCTGCTCCAGGCCTCCCTCATCTCTCAGAACTTACCTACTTGCTTCCATAAACTCCCCACCCTTTGCCCCAGGTCCCACACCTTCCATCCCAGCCCTCCCACCATTCCTGTGGCCACCCCAATGCCAACAGCTGGGCCTCATTCATCACCCTGCCCTCTGCCCTCCCATGGTGCTTAGCACACAGTCCACTCAGGGATGGTTGAGTGGATAAAGGAAATCAAGTGAAGCTTTTCCACCTGCCAAGGACAGGAGAAAGAAATTCTATTTTCTTCAGAAACCGTTGGGAGCTGCTTTCCTAGCTGACTGGTGTGTTATGACTTTCTTCAGACTCTCTCTTTTACCCACAAGACCATTTTCTTGGCAGCTCACACTTTGAGGGTGGTCCCTGAACGGCAGGTAGGAAATCGTGTCAATCCAAGTTTACTTCTCCTTTTTTCAAGTTAAAGGAGGCTCCTGAAGTTAAGAGAGGCATTTATGGGAAATAACAATTCAGCCCAAGAAAAAATAAACAGCTCTGTACTTTTCCTGAATGTTAAAAGTGTCTCATGGGAAAAATTCCATCAGCACCACGACAAGGCTTGGAAAAGTCCATTTCTACTGGCACAAGAGGTCGACTAGGAAAGGGCAAAATCCTTCTCTGACCGAATTCTGGTGTATCTACAGCGACTGCCTTCTGCACTTCTAGAAGCAATACAGAACAACACACTGTTCTGTTCCTCGACACGCTTTCCCCATCATGGTCATTCTTGAAACAAAGAAATGAAGGAAGAAGGAATGAAGTAAAGACAGATGGAAGGAAAGAAGAAAAGGCCCACGTTCTGACAGTACTTCCTGCTTCTCTAAGAGGCACATTAGCCTCTTAGGACCCTGCTCTGAAGTCAGTGGCCACCATGCTAGGAGCACCAGGCCATCGGTGCAGCCCAGCCCTGCCAGATGCTTCCAGAGCTCAGTGGAAGCAAGAAAGAGCCCAGCTCACACATACCTGGGCTCTACGGAGAGCTTGAGCTGGGAAATCTGTGCTGGGGATGAGAATTCCCCCAACATGCCAAGGACTAGCTCTACACTCCGAGAGGTTTTGGTCTGGAGAAGGTCCAAATGGCTCCTATTTGGCCCCCAATGTTTCTGCTCCTCAAAGGACCTGGCTGTGTGGCCCAACACTCTTTTCTGTCTCTTATGTCCCTGAGCAGCTTGTTGGTTTCAGTGCAAAGTTAAGCCCCTCTGGACCCTTTGGAATGAGAATTCAAAATGTAGCACACTCATAGTTAAAACAGAGATTTGAGGGGGGAGAGCGCATGCTTGGCATGCACAAGGTCCTGGGTTCAATCCCCAGGACCTCCATTTAAATTTTTTTTTTAAAATACAAAAAACAACAACAAAAAAGCAGGGGAGCGGATATAGCTCAAGCGCTAGAGCGCATGCTTAGCACGCACATGGTCCTGGGTTCAGTCCCCAGGACCTCTTCAATCAGTCAATCAACCAGTCAACCTAACTACACCCCCCAAGCCCCAAAACAAAACAAACGAACAAAAACCAAACCCACAGAGATTTGACCCCCAGGTCGAGGTCCAATATCTGAGCCTCGAAGCCCGTGACTACCTGAAAATCCACTCTTCCTTGCCAGGTAAGCCCACTGGCAGCCGAGCACAGACATACAGACCCCTCAGCACAGCAGTGACTCTCCCAACCTGTAATTTCTTAAGGCTGTAATAGCAAAAAAGCTCAAAGGACCTAGATGAGGAAGACGGGCCACATCAACTGTCTGATTGCACATCTGCGCCTTCTCTCTTTCATGCTCTTATTTATAGCGCATGTGATTTTGTTTAAATAAACTAAAACACTTTGAGCTCAGAGGGATGACTATAATTTTGTTCCTTCACTGTGTACCTGAGGAAAACCACCCCAATGGCTTCAAAATGAGTAGGAACGACACTCCGGGCATTACAACTGCCCACCATCTGGTCTGAATTGTTTCTTCATGTCCCAAGAGAACACTCTGTCTGGTAACGTCCCCACTCCCCATGTGCAAAGCACCAGCCATCTTTCATAATCATGTATCTCCATTATTCATGGATCCCAAGGAAAGGATCTACTCCAAATACTCTTAGGAAAGATTCTTTTGTCTTTTTTTTTTTTTTAAGGCTTCTGGCCCTATTAAACTAAGATTGGGAGCAATGATCAATTACACTCAAAACATTGAAAAATAAGCATCAGGGTTTGTAACTTACCAGGTTTTTTTCCTAAACTCCCTGTTTTCCCAGCAGTTCCAGAGCCCTTAAAACAGAGCAGAAGGTCTCATTTGCATACTGAGTTTCGGTCAAGCAACTTAAAGAAAAACGATTACTGATGACACAAACCCCCTTGAGCCCCTAACCCCCCCTTTTCGTCCTGGGGAAACGCAGTAGCACTGTATCTCCTGACACTGCGATGTCTATCAGGGAAACACGGGACAGAACAAGTACTTTAAAACATGCAGCTTTTACTCTCTTCTTAAGACAAAAATTAGCAAAGTACATGGCACTGTAGGATCCCAGAGGGCTCAGGAAGTGACTGTGTACAAAACAGGCGCAACCTGTCCATGGGGCAAATCAAACGGGCTACCCCGCCAGGAAGACTGCTAGACCACACCCCAAACACCAAGCTCCTGCTTTATGTCCAAATGGTTATTAAATATTTCACACATAAAAAAGTATACAAACTAGCACAGACGACCATGAGCCCAACACCCACATTTCATACATGAAAATATTAATATTTTGGGAACTTTGCTTTAGAGTTTTCTTTTTTTTTAAGAATGAAAACACTACAGTGGCAATTCAAACACCCCTTTCCCCAGTCCATTATCCAAAGAGGCAGCCACTCTCCTGTGTAGCCTTTCCACCCAAATCTTACCCTGTTTAAACACTAAAATTTCTCTTTTAATGCTGGACACACAACCTATAGAAGGAGACCATTTTCCCCTCAACTATTAAGTGTTCCAAAAGTGCTCTGGGGATGAATTCCTTCATGGATACTCATGGAATTTTAAACCATCTGAGTAAGCCCGTAGGAGCCTCGAGTCGGGACCGGGGCCAGGCCGTCATCTGTTGTTACAAAGTGCTTTATTCCGAATTAATTTTCACCCTTGTGTTCCTAACTTCCAATACATTAAGTATTCCAGTGAAAACAGAACAAAACAAAAGGCTTAATTAACTAAATGAGAATAATAGTAAGAATAAAAATATGTAACTTATCTACCAGGAACACAAGTTATCATTGTCCCTATATTTATACTGATATTCAATAATCACTTAGCAGGGAAAGTTTGAATTCCAGTATTTACTCTCATCACCCACTTCCCTTGCAGTTTTTATAGGCTGTGTATCAAAATAAAGGAATACTAATGAAACAAGATTCCAAATGACCAGTTACTTTCCCAGTACAGGCTTATAAAATACTCTCTATATTCCATAAAAAGAACAAAGCAGTTGGCAATACCCAATGCGAGAGTCCAAGCAGCTTCAGTGTGCTCCCTTTGCAACACCATGGCCAAGCACATAAGCGAAGACAGACTCAGGTGGCCATGTTCTTGTCCTGGAGCCGCTCAAGAATGCGGTAGACAAGCTGCCCCAGGCTACGTGCCCCAGCCCTCCTCATGCAGAGGAGGGAAGCGGGGATGGGACAACCTCTCCCTTGCCCACAGGTCAATTCTGTACCTGAGGCTGGGGCTGGTTTTTAACTGTGATAGGATATTGCCTTACACACTGAACTCTACGTCCAAGTAGGATGCTGACTTTCTCGATTTTTTCATTACTATGAATTAATGTAGCTAAATGTTTGGCCAAAATCTTTAGTACTGCTAGTTCTTCTGTGGCTGGTAATTTAAGACTGTGGTTAAAAAAGCATTTTACAATTCAGCTTACCTTTAAAAATAGTCACAGTGTTTTAGTTTCTTTTTTTTTTAACTTGCTGACTTTGGATGTTTTGGGGCTAGAAAACTTTAATTTATTAAAATATAATACAAGTCATGGCTTTTATATTAAACTCATCCCAAAGGTAAAGCCACTTTACAAGTTTTGTGTGTGGTAGCAGAAATAGTTTTAGTTTTTAATGTTTTTCCCCCCACTCCCCTGAAATGTCATCTCTATGGTTCTCAGTGGAGCCAACTGGCTGGCCCAGGGAAGAGGTGAATTCCGTCCCCCCCCACCGCCCCGATCTGCAGGGGACAGTACAATGACTGTCCTACAGGAAAGAAGTATTTTCTTTCCAGCTTCTGCCAAATTCTCCAAGGGTAAGCGGACTTCTGCCAATCCCTCCAGGGGAATTTTAGCAAGCTGCTCACAACAGCAAAGCAAGGGAAAACAAAAGAAAAAACAAGAACAACAAAAAAGACACTCCCTTAAAAACAAAAACAAAAACAAGCAAATAAAATTATTTCAGGGAACTGCAGGGAATCTAAGAAGGCTGATGGTGTCACCAGGCCCAGCCTCGCTCCACAAGCAGCTATGAGTCTGTTAAATGACCAATGAAATTCTCCACTAACTTGAAATTGGCCACTACGAGATGGGCTCCCATACTCTGGTAGGCCCATGTCACCATCTCATTAATCTCTCCCAATCTCAAGACCACATTTTATGCATCTGAATTTTTAGGGCCCCATTCACAACAATTGGGAGCCACTTTTAATTTATAAGGATAACAGCATTTTAAATAAATTCAGTCTCTGATTAACAGAGATACTAAGATCAAAGTGGACCAATCTCCCAGATCTTGTGTCTTCCTACTGTGTAGGCAAAAATATAAATTCTAAAAACTCTCTACTGCTCAATATTTGGGGGCCAGTATCACCAAAATATGTCTGTTTACATGGGCAAAATACTGTTGTGTTATCTTTCTTAGAGTACCCCAAACCAGTGACCATACAGACTTTATCAAGAACATTTACTCCGAATCTTTAAGTCAGTGGCATTCAGGAATGGAGAGGAATCCTGAATATTATCGAAGCTGACCAGCCTCATGACAGGCAGCCTCCACTTAGCCCCGGGGATTCTTCTGCTTCTGGGAAGCCAAGGCTGACCCTGCAGCACCAACAGACAAGTTCAACAATGACAGGTCACACTATGTTGGCTGTCACGTCCCAGAACTCAGCGAAACCCAACAAAGTGTTCCGTCGTCAAACATCATGACTCCCTGAAAAGAGAACCACTGCACAGAAAGGGGGAGGAAACAGTTAATGTGGGTTTACCTCTGAATCTTTAAGCCTCACATAGTTAGAAGGGAAGACTCCGGACTTGTCGCCCACTGTTCCTGTCCACCAGTCACCATCTTTCTTGGTAACCAAAATCACATCCCCTTGCTGAAAGGTTAAATCGCCTTGCTCAGAACTCTCGTAAGTGTACATGGCAATAAATTCTGGTGGGGAGAAATATTGAGATACGGAGAGAGCTTGATTGTTTACAGAAATCCCAGACAGCTTTGCAAAAGCAAGTTTATGAATAAGGAAATTAGGATAAGATCCATTCAAGAGAAAGGCTAGTCACAGATAATATAGAGTTGCAGAACACTCTGGGCTCCAAATTTCCCGACTGCACTTAAAAATTCAGTAACTGCAGCCAGGGAGACAATTCCTGTGAAGGCCCAGGCACAGGAACAAAAAAACCCAACTGCATGTCTACCAACACCAGTACCGAGAGTGAACTCCGATTCAGTGTCGTGGATTCTTTTTACGTGAAAATGGTTTTCACATTTACTTCCAGCTAACAATGTCTGAGCACCTAGGTTGTCTCGAGCATTGGTTTAGATACACTGACACACAGGCTCATGGCGAGCTTATCAAATACCTGTAATTCACTTTTGAAGGTACCAAGTCACAATTTTAGAAGACTTTCAGACATGGTATATCCTTTATGTAAATTAAACACATTTTTCATTATTCAAGTGCCTCAGTGAAAACTTAAGTCCTATTGTGCTGTATATACGGATGGTAGGAAGCTGTAAGAACGCAACATTTAAAATACACATGATTTAGTTAAAAATGGGCATCCCATCATTTGAGTGCATACACAGGTAGAGCGGACTGCTGATAAAAGTAGTGTCCACCCAGCCCCAGAAAGTAATCACACCTTTCTGAATGTGTTGAAAAGACACATCAGTTTCTTACATTTTACTACTCATGCAATTTAGTCTTAAATGATAAGAACAAATGTTCCTTATTGTCTTGAACGTGAAGGGTGTGCATTTCAGAGGAAATTTTTCTTTTGAACGATAAACAGCTGGTTTTACTAAGGCTTAGATAGTAAGTCAGTCTCAAAGGATCTCCTGACACAAAATTCTAGACCCTACACGAGGTGGGGAATAAAAGACTTACAGAGAGATGAACATAGTTTCTTGTTTTCACTTTTCTCCATTTTATCCTAGGTCTTTGTATATTTTTTTTTTAAAAAGCAATTTAAAAAAATCACCATTTGCCTGAAAAGTTCATTTTATGATGGATGGTATGTTTGTTGTTAATAGTTCCTGTGATATCCTTAAATGTAGAGCCTACTGTCAATTAAAAGGCAGGCACTTAGTATGGAGGAATCCTTCGGCCTCTGCAGGAGGCCCTAATGAAAGCTAAAACAAACACAAAAAACCAGAAGCCCTCCTAATGCTTATGCTAATGTGGGCCGCTCTCCAAGGGGCCGCTTCAGCTGTGCTGACCTGCAGGCGGAGGCCGGCGGGCCCCCGAGATACAAGGTCGTCCAAACGTGCCAGGGAGAACAGGACACTCTCTGTCTTCAGCCCTCCAGCACCGGTAACACACCTCCCCAGTTAGAACTGGAAAAATGATTTCCCGCAAAAGGAAATCAGAGTTTGGCAGCTTTAATAAGGACATTTTTTTCCCATTAATATATTCCTTTTTCTGACTTCTCAATATGCTGACCCCTCTCTTTTCATTTTGCTCCCTCACTTGTTCCTTAGCTGGTGTTTGGCCATTTAAGAGAGGAGCCTTGGCAATCAATGCCTTTCCTAGGGATTCCTGCACTGAAAAAGTCACTTTCTTAAAAATGGATCCAAATTTTGAAGTCACTTTTGAAATGCTTTAAGAAACTTCAGAAGCGTGAACTCTGGCTGAACGTCACACCGCAGCGGCAGATACAAGGAGACCGGGAGAGCCTTGGCTTTACTTGCCCCACGTGCACACAGGTGTCCGTGAGGCTGGCCGCTCCCGGATTTTACAAAAACAGGGAGACGTGGGGTTGGATATGCAGGGGCACCTCCCCACTCAGACCCCCCATCAGACATTTAACACAGGGCACGGGCCATTCCCAAGCCCCTATCTTAAAGAGCTACCTGGACCGACAATCTATTTAATCTGCTTTAGGCTTTACTTTAAATCTGATTCATGTAATACATTCATTAATACATGAATTAATAGATGTAAGTACCTTTTCTCAGAATTTCAGATGCTCCCACACCCCTGCAGAAGGCCAGCAATCCTTCCTAATATTTCCAATACCTAAATCATCTCAAAATGGCTATAATAAATGTCACCTGAGGTTAGAATGTAACTCTCTTCTGTTGCCCAACTTTAAGGATGTGTGTGGTTCATCTGTGACCTACTTACTGAGGCCCCAAGTGTGAAGGCCTCTGGACATGTTTTAAAAAAAAAATCAGCACTCATCGACACTGCTGTTGGATGAGAATGCTCACTGCTTCACGTGGGTCTATCAATAATCCAGGAAATGAAGCAAAAAGGAAATAAAAGTAGCAGACATTTATTGACTTTTATTCTAAAAGCTTATACGTATTATCTCATAAACCCGTAATGTCCTACCTTAAGTGATGCTTATTATGCCCATTTTACAGATGAGGAGATTGAGGCCTAAAATTATACGGCTACTACATCAGAGAGCCAGGATATAAATTCTGGTGCTCCAGTGAGACTGAATTGGATGCAACACACTGACTTTGGGGGGAGGGGTGACATACATAATTTGCCTTACTGACTACATGTGCTGTGTTTAAAAGACTTTTCACCTTGTTCTCCTAACAGTGGATAAAAAAAAAAGTTATTTAAGATGACAAGAATGTATCAAGAGAACTATACCCATGATTGCTTTGGTGGTTAACGGCAAAAACTGGATGCAATAAAATGCTGGATTTGTTCAGTGATGATGAGGTTTATAAAACCTATACCCATAAACTGAAAAAAACCTTTTTTACTTCTAAAACTTCTCTTGAGAAAGTAGCTCTGTTACTTTCTGAAATACCACTGAACCATGATCCTTGCTGTCTCCATTGAAATGACCGTTTTAATAATTCTATTTTTCATAAAGCAAGGTTTCTAAGGAATGCAACACTCAATGGCAGACAAACTAAACGAAAGATTCTGTCCTCATGTAATTTATTCAAGGAAACTGTGAAACACTATACAATTGTGTAGACATCTGTTGGCTACAGACACTGCATATTTCTACACAGAAAGCCTGTCTACCTCGGGGAGTGCTCACTCTTCAGTTAGGACTCTGACAATGGCTGGACCAAGTGTAGAAAAGACATGAGATTATGAATTATGTAGGCTTTGTTCATTTTTAAAGCCGTACCATACAATGGCATATAAAATCCATTAGGTTATGTCACGAAGTAAAGATGGGGAAATAAAGCCATTAATCATTTGTGTAATAAATACTCAAAATGAAATTTGCAGGCCTAAATGATCTGGTGTGGTTATTCACATGGAACAGAAATTAAACTTCTATTTCATCTGGGGCACAGATGGCACTCATGTTACTGTGACAGCTTTACTACACTGTGTGGTTATGGTTTTAAAACAAAATACTTATCTGTAAGTCAGAAGATAGTAACCACCGAAAATGAGCTGCAGAGATGCTCCAAGAACTTGACCCTGGACTTTGATGGGCCTCTTTCAAAAGTCAAAGGGCTCATAAGCAAGTATAATTGGAAAATTCAGTTTTTATGATCAAAATAACTGACAGTATTTTGAAATTCTCTATAAAATACTATGACTTTGTAAAGAGCTGAATATCATTTTACCTTAGAGTTTAATATAATGAATACAAGTTAATGTAGACTATTTAAAAATGAAATCCAACCTCGTTTCAGACATTCACTGTTTGTATGACCCAATTTCCTCCTGCTTCTAAAGAACAGAATCTGAGTGGGGTTCTCACCTTCTCCCGACACGGCCGGCTTGGCTGCTGGGGAAGCCACTCTCTTGAGACTAGCAGGACTTTCTGAGGAACCAGAGTCCATGCTGAAAGAGGGGAGAACGTACGTTACTTTTCATCCTCAAAGAAAATGGCACAAATGACACAGTTTTCTTTTTAAAAATCATTTGACATTTAAAACCTTGACAATCTACAGCTCAAACAGATACACTCAGCTAAGTCAAAACACATCATGGGGAGACACATGGTTCTAAACTCACTCTGATGTGCTGGGCACACAGCCAACGCACTCGTCTACTTCCAAGCATGACTGATGGATTCTCATCCAGCATCTCAGCTATTCATCTCTCCTTAAAGCCCAACATTTGTTCTGATCCTCTACATGGTTAGAACAACTAAATAACCTTTATGTTAAGGTTCCAAGCCATAAGCTTCCTAATGAAAAAGAATTCATTCTTCCAATAATTTCCCTAAATTCTCTGGGCCTCCAAGTATTCGCATGTACCTGGCACAGCACTGGGTACCAAGCATGAAGGGAGCAAAATCTCTAACAAAGCCACAAGAACGTCCCCAGGCCTCAGAGCAGAATCCCCTTTTGTATAAGTCAATGCAAGAAAACAGCCATTTGTCTGTAAGAGGCTCTCTTCTGTTGACACGTATAGTAACTTCTGCATGGCCTCGTGGCTAGGATTCGGCTTGCTCGCGCTCTCAGGAGCTAAAATGGTCCTGCCACTCCTATCCGTGACTCTTAACCAGTGCGAGCAATTTAATGCCTAACAGGGGTTTTCAACCGATAGAGGCAGATAAACACAAACGTACCTTGTAGATTTCCTTATGGGCCCTGAAATGAGTTTCACATAGGACTTGGGGAACCAACCCTTCTGGCCTTGAACTTCTCCAAACCACCACATGTCTTGCTGCTCCAGGACGGTGATGACATCATTTTTGTTAAAATTTAAATGGTTGTCTTTTTTGGCTCTCCAAGGATACAAAGCTTGCGCCTGTAGCCCCTCCACCTTTTCACCCTTGTATGGAAGAACATAAAGGACCTCTCACTACTTTGTGGCTTGTTATTAATTCAGATGACATGAACACTGCTCCCTCCCCTGCGACCGGCACACGGGTGCGCACACGCAGCCACAGAAGACCCTGCTCCAGCCAGCACGGGTGCCGTATGCTCTGTTGCTCTCCGTTACTGTTTATTCCAAAAGTGGAGGGGAAAACCTGCCAGCCTATTCGCAAAACCATGGTCTGGCCACCTAGAATTCTCCATTAAACAAGCCAGGACATCATATTTACTCTGTTGCACCTGGCTGTGTGCCTTATATATTTTGGTTCTATTTTAACTTTCAAGTTGCCCAGGGCTCCCCCACCCCTAGTAGGATTTGGATGTTTAGTGGAGGATTAATACCAGAGTAAAAGCCTTATGAAACCTCAAAAGACAATTCACTGATACCTTGTTTCGGTGGACTCAGGGAAATATGCCTTGCATTGGATTGTGTTTCTGTTAGTTCCTTTTTAGAGAGACAGGGGTTTGACTAGCATGAATACACGGTAATCACCATTTATTGTCCATCTACATGTAAGGCATATACAAAGATGAATTTTAAAAATGCCACCTCTGCCTCCCCAGAACAATTTAGGTTAAAACACTTTATTAATCACAAAGCACTATAAAAATGGACAGGATGATATTACCAAGGAACTCATAATTAATGAAGAAGAAAGAGATACAAAGAACTCCGTATACCACCTGGCAGGATGAAATATGCTAAAAAGAGGTGCCAGCTATTCACTGTGGGAACCAGGAGAAGAGAGGGAGCAACGCTGCCCGAGGGCACCAGGGGAAGCTTCGCAGAGGAGGCAGCGTTTGAGATGAGCCTTGCAGGATGAGGAGGATTGTGACAGCTAGGGCTCCTGGGGACAGGCACCCTGGGTGGAGGGCACGGCCAGGAGGTGCTACACTGCAAAGGGTCCAGGAGGAGAAGCACAATCCGGGGGCATGTGTAGCCTAGTTTCATGGAGGGGTGGAGTAGGAGACGAGGCTGGAAAGGCAGGGTGAGGCATTTATCATTTTCAAAACCATAACACCAACACTTACAGTATCTTAAAACAATACTAAAAAAATACATCAACTTTCAACAATGCATGTAAATGGGTGGGAACCAGGGCTGATGACCAACGACAGTCCATTCAGAATCAACCTGTACTCGCCTTGAGAAGATATTTTCATAGTGACATTTAACTGTGACGATGTCTGAGAAGTAGAGAATTTACAACAGGTCAAAGAGTTCCGGCTCCTGTGTTGGTAACTTCTAAACCCTGGTCTCCATGGGTCCCGCCTTCCCATACCTACGACATCCCCGTTTCCTTCCATCTCAACAGTACACTCCGTCCAGTCTTCAGAGCCAAGAAGGGGTCTCTGGATTCCAAACACCCCCCAGGACCACACAGCCTCCACTCCCATCTCCTCCCTCATGCCTGCAGGGAACCTCCCACCCCAGTGTGGAGCTCAGCGCTTTCCTGTCCTCTCATCCTCTCAGCCACTCCCCTGTAGTCTCTGTCACTTCACCAGGGCCCTCGTTGGTACTTCGTCACCTCTCACCCTGAGAAACAAACCTTCACTGCGCCTCCCTGTCCATCTTCCCACGTGGATGTGCCCAAATAACCAGCCTGAGGTCGGACCGAACACAGACTCTGGGTTTGTATCCCAAGTCTGTCACTTACTAACTGTGTGACCCTGGATGACTATTCAATCTCTCTAGGCCTCCGTTTCTATGTCTCTAAAAGACAGACACTTTCTTCAAAAGGTTGTTAAGGAAGATCTATCCGTAGAGTTGCTATCACAGTAATAATCATAACAGCAGTAGTTCACATCACTATTATTACTTCTAGCCTCAAAGTGTGAAGTATTGCTGGAGAAAGCTAACACAATGTGTGATGACAATTACGGATTCAGGTTAAACTCAGCCAAGTCAGGCTTCACTCTTCTCTGCTGACTTCCTGTTCTGCAGGCTCCAGAGGCTCCTGGGGGCCCCTCCTGAGAAAGCTGCCTGCGCACAACCTGAACTTCTTTCTCTCTTTCTCCAACCTCTCTTCATCCTTTCTCTCCCAGAAGAAAAAGAATCCCATCTTCCTTTCTGTGCTTTTCATGCTATTTCCACGTAGATTCTCTGGGACTTGGCTTTTCATCCTTTCTTCCACTGGCCACGTGGCTGGTTCCTGCCTTTCCTGATGCCCTCCTTCCGCTCTGCTGCTTCTCTTGGCTTTCACAAATCTTTCCACTTTTCCACCAATCATTTCCTCTGTATTCCTTTGCAACCTGATACAAATACATTCTGCTTGCCACACTGAACAGTCTCCTGTTTGCCCGGACCACAGCCTCTAATATGAGCACCACCCCCTTTTCTGGAAACAGCTCCCCCCTCCCCTGCTTCCCTGGTCCTGTGCCCTTCCCCTCCACCAGAGTCACCACTACTGACCGAGACTCACCACCTGCTGAGCCAGACAGATGCGAAGGAAGGGAACACCCCTCGTCAGAAGCGGCCTTTCTTCCAGGTCAGAGACGACACGTGCTCCGTGCACGGTCCATCTTCCCTGCACTCCCTCCTTTGAAGAGTGCCCTCATTTCCTTAGATCTGACCTATGTTCCACCTGCCAGATAGGACTACCTGGATGTTCCCTTTCACCTAAATGAACACGTCTAAAACCCAACTCCTTCCTCTGACTAAAGCTCAACTTCTCTGCCTGCCTTCCTTGTTCCCCTTTGAGGTCAAATCTTCTCCTCAGTCCCAGACCTTCCTTTCCTTGGGACTCCATCCTCTTAACTGTTGTCCCTGCCCCTGCGTCCGCCGCTCAGATCTCCCACACACACCACCTCCACCTGAACCCACCTGGAGCCCGAGTTCAATCCGGTTGTCCCCTACCCCCAAATGCCTGCCAGGTGGGCAATTTCTCTGTTTGGCTTGACTGATTTTATATAGAAACTTAATTCCTTTATCTTTATTGCATTAAGTAGAAATGCTCAAAATAACCACCTTCATCCTTTCAGAAATTACTTTCTTGGTAAGGCACTTAAGAGCTTCCCACCAATCTGTCATCAGTCTAGCTTTTCCGATAAATACTCACTGGTCTGGCCAAATGGACAGAACTGTGATTTTCCTGAAACACACTCTGATCTATACTGCAAGTCTCCCCTCACAGAATTTTCTGTCTGACATGCCAGCCCTCTGCGTTTCCTACTAAGCTCTTACCCACAGCTCAAAATGCAGTTCTAGTGACCTTCCCTGACCAACCCAGGCAGCTTACCCTCCTCTGAACGGTCACTACTCCCAGCATACTCCAGGCTCCTTAGAGGCTACTGGGAAAACGTGAACCAGATCCCGCACTGCCAGCAGGCCAGACACACACGATGAGGCTTACTCCTAAATGGCCCCGACCACAGCATTTGCTGAATCTGTCCATCCCGTCCCGCTCCCGCTGGCTGCTTTTACCTGGCCTAAGACGGGAGATGGAGAGGAGCCCGTGGCCGTGGCTGGAGTAAAGGCCGATCTCTGCCTTAACTGCCCGGCACTTGGAACGGTGAGGGAGGGCTGGGCTGCCCACGCGTCCCAGTTATCGGTCTCTGGTTTCTCGCTCGTGCTGGTGGGCCACCTGGAAGGAAGAGCACGCCACCGTGAGTAGCAAGTACTCGCCAGTATGCCCGTGTTTCTCCCACTCGCAACACAGACCCAGTACACAGACAGGGCTTCCTACGTTCAAGAACAAGAGGGGAGGAAAGAGCACTGGACTTGGGTTTGTGTCTGAGCGTCACACACTACTGATGGGTCTCAGGCAAATATCAGTCATTTCTTTGCATCCTGATTTCCTCATTGATAAATGGGAACAACATTCTGCCACTCTGGGTAGTTGTGAGGGTCACATGAGATACTAAGTAGGGAAATACTCTGTAACTGGGAAGTGCCCGGAGGTGCTGGGGAAACATCCTCACAGGATCATTATCTTCATTTGCAACAACCACGCTAAATCAGCAAAAAAGAAGTTTCATATCACATAGGAAATAATGCCAGTCTGGCAGCGGGTGCTTCTTAACGCCATCTCTCTGTCCCACACATCGCACGGCAAGTACCAGGCCATGTACCCGGACACGTGGTAACTAAGTGGTATCCTCAAAGCAAACTGTTGTCCTGATCTCAGTGACCGTTTTAATTTTGGGATTTTTATAACTTTAAATAAACACGTTTGTGTAAGTGCAGATTTAAAGTGCAATTTATATTTTGTACATCTTCATAAGACACAGAGACATTTGAAAATCAAAATATGGCCGTTAGACAGCACATCCTGACTTTGGGTTTGGAAAATAAGATGCCCATAATGACAGCTGGAGAGCTGCACACCACACATTTATCAAGCCAGTCACACTGATTGGATCCACAGCAAAACAAACTCCTGGAAAACATAGTGTTTGCCTTCTATTTTAGCCTAAGCTTTAGTTTATAAAGTCAGAACTCTGCAATCAAGATCAAGAGAGAGAAAACAAACTACTGTACACCAACTAGAGAAGCAACAAGGACCTGCTGGAGAGCACAGGGAGCTGCATTCAATAGCTCGTAATAACCTAGAATGGAAAACAGTTTGAAAAAAATATGTGCAGCTGAATCCCTTTGCTGTACCCCTGAAACTAACACAATGTTGTAAATCAACTCTACTTCAATTAAAAAAGAAAGATCGAGAGAAGAGTTTCAATTTGGTTTCAATCATACTCGTAGAAGACTGCTTTCTAGCAGAGATTACGTAGGGAAGACCCTCATTAGCTCTTTCTACCTTTTATATGCAAATATAAGTATGAAAAACTTGCTATTCTTGCATCTTTCCCTCCATTTCCTCCTGCCCTTGGTCATTACACGCCTCTGTCTCCTCTATCTGATCAACCTGATCCTTCTCCAGCATTATTCCTTGACTTTGTGTCTTTGATTTGTTTCTTCTGAAAGATGATTAGACTTGAAAATAAATGTAAAACCCTTCTTACTCACATCACCTTTACTTGAATGCCCATAGCAAATATTTCTAGACAACTGCACACCTAGATCAATCCTGTAACTGGTAGTGTGGATGGTGGCTTCACCTGTCATTTCAAACCATTGCTTACACACTGTTTTTAATGCTATTTTCTGGTGACCAAGGGTACAGCACCAACAGTGGCCAAGAACACACGTCTCTCTTCACTGCTGTACATGTGTACAGGACTGATGAAAGAGGAAAGCTTTAAAGGAAACTATCTATCTTGTCCAAAACCACATGTCTGAACTCAATTTCTGTTTCTGTCCAGCCAAAAAAAAAGTGCTATTTACATGCAGGAAATAACTCTGAATATTTGCTGATGGACACGGGTGTCAAACAGATTATTAGGAAATTATATTCCTCAATTTCTTCCACAAGAATGAAAGATACAGGCAAATTATTGAACGAAACAAGGTGGTAGGCTTTATACCATCCCAGCACAAATCACCGTTGAGCAACGATGTAATTAAACCCAGCTCAGAGAATGCAATCCACAGTTTGCCAGAAGACCAGTCAGAGAAAGCGGTCATGGAAGTGACACAGAGGCTCAACCCAAGACGTTAACAACACTTAAAAGATCGCTATGCTGGGATTTCAGAGGTCCTCAGACGGCGCCCTGCACGTACGTGGAGCTGAAGTCGGCCCAGTTGTTGGGGGTCGTGGAGGGCTCCGCGGACGTCACGGCCGAAGAGGCGGGGGCCTCACGCACAGCCAGTTTGGGCGCAGGGGTGGAGGTGGCATCAGTCACTGCTTTGACTGGAGCGGGAACCTCGTTTTCTGGGATCTTCTCTGCGTAGTTTGCAGGGAACCACCCTGTCTTGCCCTTTAATTCTCCTCCAAGCCACCCCGGTTCTCCAGTTTGGCTCTCATCCACCTACAGGAAAGTCACAAAGTTTAATTTAAGTGGAACTAAATCAATCTCCCTAAAGACACCAAACACGAAGCCTCTGCCTCTGACCCGGTCAGACTAACACATGGCACAGACACTTCTTCACCTTACTCTTAGTCTAAGAGTCTGGAAAATGGTCTCTAAACATAAACTCTGAAGAAACCGTAGGTCCTATAATCAAGTTCTTACTCTTTGTGCTTGTTTAGCTTTTCTCTTTCCTAAAAATAACAGTTAATATAAAGTGCTTAGAATTCTAATAGGACCCAGAGTTTAAAATTCTAGAGCTATTTTGAATTGGAAAGTGATCTGACAGACTTCATCCCTCAGGAAGTCACGTAATTATTAAAAATAATTTGTCTTGGGTTTATTATTTAAAGTGGAAAGCAAAGGGTGCAATCAGTATAAATTTAGCACTCTAAAAATCTCTAATAACTAAGCAGTACTTATTCAGCATTAAGGACACAAAGATTAAAAAAAAATAGCCTTAGATGGTTTCTATAGGAAGCAAAGCTGACTACCATGTTCAGCTACTTAAAGGCTCCAAAGACATGATGAGAAAACTCGGGAAATGATTATTTAGAGCAATAATTAGTGTTATTAAGGTCCTATAGTTTTCTTTTGTATCCATTTAATTTTAATATTCACAAAAGTGCACAAGATGATAGAAATCTGCGGTTTAAAAGTTTCACAGGAGTGTATTTTTAATGTTTGCATTTAATTTTAATTCTGACTCAAAAGGATGAGTCAAAATCACCAGAATGACCCTACTTATCTTTACAAGTTACCTCACTATTTTATGAACAACCGGAGATCGATTTGGGGACAATTACAGTTACTATTAGAAAACTGTTTTCATTACAGTAAGTCAAACAAGGTTCTGTCAGAGGCCTTACCCAACTTTTATCCCTTAACATACTGCCAAGGAGGTGACACCCCGAACACTTCCTTGGACATTAAGAGTGCTTTTTTGAAATCAGAGATGAGTAGACAGGGTCTTAAAAATGACTTTGGAAAATGTGGCAAAAATACAAGTTTTATGACCCATTCAAACATTCGGTAAAACAACAACCACTACAACAAAACTACGGAACCAAACATTTACATTCAGTGTAGAGTAATTTGGTGTAATATTTGAATGAAAAAAAAAGCCTGGGGTAGAGGCGGAGGGAGAAGAATATGGGGCTTACTACTTAATTGCACACATTAGTTATAAAATATTCAGTACGTAGGAGAGCTTCCTTGTTGCTCCAACTTAGAGAACCCTGATTGTCAGTAGTAAAAGCAATTTCTAAAGCTGAGAATTCTCCAAAAAGGAGTTCCCTGAGAAAAAGTGCAACACTGCTCCCAAAGCTTCTATTTTTGGCTTTACAGTTCCGTTACTCCTGCTAACACCTGTATCCACTTGGGGGCCACCTCTCATTCAACCCCTCCCCACCAAAAAACACTGTTTTCTTCTTTTCTTTTTCTGGGCAACCCCACTGTTTCTCTAGATGAGGATTTAAGATGACATTTTTTTCCTCTTGGATCTTATTTTTTTTTGCTAAACTCAAACGGCCACTAGGTGCCTTTCCTTCCTCATGTTTATTTATTGGTGATATGATGATGCATTTGAACTTCCGAGCTGCTCTGCATTGGAAACACTGCTGTTTCTATGCCAGGTTGTATCCGGGCCTCCCCAACTTCGCAGCAGGTTCAACAGCCAAGTTCCTGCCTCCTCCACGTGTCCCAGGACCAAAGGTGATGTCAGGCGGCAGTGAACGAGGAGCTTGAGCCAGACACACAATAACTTCAACTCAAGACTGCGAAGTAGAATGATCAAGAGTAGGACTCTGCAATTGGACTGCCTCAGTTTTAATAGAACTTCTGCAATTTATTAGCTGGCTGACTTTGGGTAAGTTTAATCTCTTTGTGCCTCAGTTTCTTCATCAATCAAATGGGCGATAATAATAGTACCTGATTTATTATGGTTGTTATGAGGAATGATAAGTATGTAGAACACTGCCTGGCGTATGAGATGGGCTTAATGACAGGTTCTCTAAAGCCATCTCTCCTGATGTCCAGCTGACTCTGTATTCCAGTCCTCTTTTGTTCTGTTCTAAAAGCCTAGTCTCTATTTGACCCTCACTTTAGGTGACCAGAGATTTCTGGTTCTCTATGGGGAGTTCCCTGCTCTAGAAACCTGTCTAGTACCCCGGGTGCTGTGGGTTAGCCTTCTTATCTTCCTTTAAGGGCTGGAATGTGACCCCTGCTCACAGCCTGCCTGAAACTCCTACTGGTCCGTCCTAGTGGGCCTCCTCGAAGGTCAGCTGCTTTACTTAATTATGTTCTGTGACCTACTGTTAGCTGGTTAACCAGACTTTGGGTCGACATCTGCAACTGGATCTGAAGCCCTGAGGGAATGTTCCCTGGGCAGGTCCAGCCCACATCCTAGTTAACCACACCGGCCTTGTCCCTGATATGACGGAGAGCAGGCTTCACTGCCGCAAGGGGCTGATGCATACTTCGGAAGGGGAGAGGGGGCCACCTCAATCTCATATCCCTGCAAACAAGAGTTTCTGCCACCCTTCAGGGCAACAGTGACATCACTATTTCACTCTGAATCAAGGAAAATCACTGGTCAACGTGAACAAACGATAGTCTCAATTAGTTTGATTCACTTATAGGAATCTATTCATTTAAATTTTAAGATTCAGAGGATATAGTAAAAATTCATTCTTAATGTTCAATTAAATTAACCACTTAGGAAAAAGCACAGAGTCTCAGTATGAAAATGAGAAATGCTTCTTCCTGGATTTGAAAAACTTTACTCAAAATGCCAATGGGGGCAGTGGGGTGT
Source organism: Vicugna pacos (assembly GCF_048564905.1). Classification (NCBI taxonomy): domain Eukaryota; kingdom Metazoa; phylum Chordata; class Mammalia; order Artiodactyla; family Camelidae; genus Vicugna; species Vicugna pacos. The sequence goes on along the minus strand of NC_132987.1, from coordinate 114,701,533 downwards.
GGGGGTGTGGGGGTGTGGGCAGGTAATATACATGCTTGGCATGCACGAGGTCCTGGGTTCAATCCCCAGTACCTCCACTTAAATAATTAAATACATACATAGCTAATTACCCCCTCCCCAAAAAATAAAATAAAATATTTTTTAAATGTCAATCCAATTGTATAAAACACTACACAAGATTAGGACAGAATAAGCAAAGTCAAGCACATACTTCTTTGTAATGTGGTTGCTTGTAATTTGGACTTATACATACACAGGGTAAATTCACCTATTGGTAGCTGGAAGTCAGGGGGATTTTAATAATAATAGTGTTGGCCTTAATACAGTTTCATTTAATCAGCCCCACTATAACACCTCAAAGCATTAGGGGGTCATTCTAGTGAAACGCCAAAGTAGGAAGCACAAACCCCAGATGTTGCTTATACGTTTGGGAACATGTTACAGATCCGGTCCACACAATGTTAGTGATCATGCACTGCCTACTGGAGGGCACTGATGCAACAGTCAAGCGCACACAGCAGCTACCAGGTTCAAGTACAAGTGGCCGAAATCCAATACTCTATCTCTTTTCTCAACATTTATATGCTTCATGACTGCCATCTTCATCAGGCAGTACTGATATTTCTAAAGCCAGAAATTCTCTCTCCTCTTACAAACAGGACAAAGAGCAAACAGGTTCACACTGTATACTGACTTAGACCTGCTGGTGTGGCTGCCCAGGATGCGCTGGGGCGGGGCGGGGGGCTGTGGGGAGCAGCACGTGTTTCATGCATTTGCCAGTTTGGAAATACAAGGTTTCCCCCTAACCACCTGGATGAGGACATTACAATTGTTTTCTAAAGCTCTAATCTAGAGGTTAGCAAATTTTCCCTCTAACTTTCACAACCACTCAACTCTGCAGCTGTAGGCAGGATGTAAATGAACAAGTCTGAATGTGCTCCAAAAAAACTTTATCACAAAACAAGCAGGAGCTGGACTTGGCCCCCTGCCTCGGAATTATGTGTGTCCTGGGCCCTCAACACAGCAGTGATACTATGACCACCAGGCTTAGATGCTAAGGTTGTGGAAATGTAAGAAAGGCAGGAAAGAAAAGGTACTGACTACATTAAAAAAAAAATCTTTATCAAGAGAAGAAAAGGAAAAAAGAATGAGTTTAAACTGTTAGAAGAGCATCACTCAATTAAGAGATAACTTTCTGAACGAACTGACTAGTTGATGGCTGACACCCACTAAAGAAGTCTCCATTTTTGGCTATTTCTAAGCAGAGGATATTTTCCAGAATGGTTTGGGATTCGTCCTAACTGGGAAAAAAGATTAGATCAGTGGTTTCCCCAAACTGACTCCCTGACAGAACCATCTGGAGAAGATTTTGAACCCTAAATACCAATTAAAAGTGCCCAGAGTCTCTGGGGGTGAGCCCCAGCTAGGTTATTTTTTTTTAAGCTCCCTGAGCAGGACTGATGCACTCAGGCCTCCACCATTTAGGACCTGCTGAGTTTGATGATGAGTCCATATTTTTAAGATAAACTTCAACAGAACAGTGAGTAGAGGTGTTCTAATTTCTTTTGCTATCCCAATACACCGTGGATGTCAAATCTGACTCATTCACCCTCCAGGTACTGGGACCTCCAGATCAGAAGGCAGGCCAGAGATTTTCAAAGTGTCTAAGCCTTAGCTGTCAAGGTCAAACTCAGTTAAGACACTTCCATTCAGAAGTCTTCCCTGAGCACATGAATTTACTCTGATTCCTCTCTTCTTCTAAATTTCTAGCAGAGTTAGTGAGCATTCATCGGGAACTTCATCACACATTGGCTTTTTCATGTGTTTCTCCCTATTTTTCAAACAAGATTTTAAGTATATGAATGGCAGACATGATCTTATATTTTTTGTATCATCAACAACATTTAGAACAGAAGTACATTTATATACATATATAAAGGACCATTTTAATTTTTGTTAATCATGAAAAAATATTTTTTGAGAAAACTGGGCTGATAATCAAGTTTCTTCAAAAGCAAAATGTTTTTTAAAGCCAGGACTGCCTACATTAAAACAGGAAACGTTGCTAGACCTAAAATCTAACAGGTATTGCCAGCTATTTCTCAAAAAAATTTGAGAAATCTGAGAATCTGATGATTACTATCCCCACAAAGGTAAGTGAACTCCTGACTATTCAACTAAGAAAGATTGATAGGAATATTCTAGTGCATAGTTTTCATGATCATGTTCCTTAACTGCAAACTTTATGAAATTTTAAAAATAGTTACTGTTACATGTCAATTTCCTTTTTTTTTTTGGCGTTGATTGTTAACTTCACAAAGATAATACAGTTGAGAGCATTTGGGTGTCACGTTGCGTTCTGTGGTATAAAATGAAGACACCACTGCTGTCCCTTCAGCAGGAGAATATGGTATGCCTAGGCCCCTCCTTACATATTTGGGATGTCTGGGATAAAGTAAACACCATTCCGGGCCTGCACAGACATTCTGTTATAATTGTTGAACTTGGATTCATTTTTAGTGTTTTATTAAAAATTACAAATGTTGGTACATTTGTCAGAATGAATATAGAAGTACATAAAATTAAACATGAACCCCCTCTCTACCTCTATCCAGAGGTAACCACTGTTAATAGTCCGATGTCTGTATTTCCAGACTATATACATACAAACATTCACATACATACACAGTTTTTTATAACCAAATGCAATTATACTCTACATATTCCTGCTTTTTTACTGGAGAGTTTATTTGTACATGTAGATCTATGTAATTTTTAAAAGCATTTTCATTATATTTACTGTTTAGCTGTATCATCAATTATTTAAACCATTCCCTTACTGATAGATATTGGGCTGTTCGTTTTTTGCTTTTATCAACAATGCTGCAGGGAGACATCCATGCACACATTTATTTCTGCACGTGCCAGAAGCAGCCTAGATGAGGGAGAGTCACAGAATTCCTGGATCAAGGGGAATGAGAATTTTAAATTTGAATAGGTATCACCAAACTGCCTTCCAAATGGCTTAGCCAATTCATACAACCACGCAGACAATGTATATTACTATTCACTTCCCTGCACTCTTGACAAAGCTGGGTATTAGTAAACTTTTTAATCTACTCAGCTGAGAGAGTAAAAGTGCTGTCTCATTTTTTAAAATATGGATTTTCCTGATCACCAATGAAAGCGGTATCCTTTTGTATATTTTTTAAATCATTTACTTTTCTTCATCTGTGAATGTCTCTTTATGTCCTCAGACAATGTTTTTAAGGTGTGGGTTTCTTTCATATTAACTTTTCAGAGTCTTTATGTAATATGGAGAGGGGCTCTTTATTTCTTATGTATTTTGCAGTCTACAAGATTTAATTTTTTAATATGGTCAAATCTGTCCATTTTGGTCATTTATGGCTTCTGGTTTTAACTCAGAAAGGCATTTCTTAGCCAGAAAATTATTCCAGTATTCTCCTTAAAAAAGAAAGAAAGAAAAGAAAAAGAAAAAAAAAACTTTTAAATAAGAATTTTAACTTTAACCTACTTGGAACTTACTTTTGTCCACAACTTGAGACACAGACTTGACCTAATAACTTGCCAACACAGAGCTTTTGAATTAGTCCTTACACGGAATCGAGCAAAGAGAAACCAGGTACACGAACTTTCACATCTGTTCTTCTTTTTTAATTTTAAGCACAACCTACCACACAAACTCAAAACGTATTTTCACTGCCACAACAACACCCAAAGATATGTGTACTTACACAGAGTTAAAGCGATTTAAAGGAACAAAACATTTAATAAGATGCAGACTTCCTGACAGTCAGTGGCACTCACCCATTCCCCTTTAACCTCCACCAGGAAAGCGCAGGTTTGAAAGCAAGGCAAAATACATGTTTAATGCAATGCTGTGTTCTCACAGTATATCTACATTCTATTCTCCGAGGAGAGCTGCTGCTTTACTAGCCAATTTGAGGAAAAGGACTCAAAAGCACTGTAACAAGACTATGTTTCCCCCCAAAATAGCAATATTTACTCATTAAAATATAGATCACCTTGTAACATTTCCTTATAGTAACACTTTGTAACCCTTCCTTATCTCAAGAAGACAATGTTACTTTTCTACATCTTGCATTGCAACAAAGTACAGTTTCAAAAACATCAGGCTTTTTTTTTTCTTTTTTTTTTCTTTTATTTTTTACAGTGCAAAAAAGCAACTTTGTAGTGAGGTCCTATCTGCTACGGCATTGTAACCTCATAATGTTTAGATTTCTGCTACTGCATTTTATTTAGCTAATTCACAGTTCATCTGCTTTACAAGGCACCATTTTGAAAGACCAGGCAGGAGGAGTGAAGCAGCCTCTTCCATTAGGAAAGAGAAAATCGGGCAGAGGCTGAGAAACACGCCATTCACGTGCAGAGTGGTGTGCCCACACTTGAGAGAAACCAGCAGTTCTTTCTGTAAAGAATGAGAGAGGCTGGCACCCAGGCATTCAAAAACTGTTTGCTGAATGAAGACAAGGAGATTATTTGAAGTGGGTTTCATTATTGTCAAGGAGCTGTTGACTTTTAAAGATTCTGGACCATTGGCTGTGACTCCCTTTCTCCAGTCCATAAGAACTGGAGAAAAAGCTATCAGAAAATAAGGGGAGAAGGGATTGAGTTCTCTTTAAGGATTAGACACTGTTCTTTCTATATATTTTTGCCCATGAAAGAGCATATACTCTACATACAGATACAATACAGAAATGCAAGGTGAATGCATGAGTAATTATAGTGAACGCACAACACTCTTTAATACTTCAGACGTGGGTTCCGAGTATGGGAAACATGTTTGTCTCAATTCTCTTTCTCTCTCTCTTTTTTTTGTTGGTTTGGGGAGGGGTGCAGGGAGGCAATTAGGTTTACTTTTTTCAATTTTTATTTTTTAACGGAGGTACTGGGGATTGAACCCAGGGCCTCGTGCATGCTAAGCACACATTACCACTGAGCTATACCCCTCCACCTTATTTGTCTCAATTCTTAACTTTCATGGTTCTTTTACAATTCTGAACCACTCTCATTTAAAAAAAAAAGCCAACAGTAATGCAAAGGTTGACCACTTCTCTCATTCTTAAATTAATAACTTGGTTGAGGAACTGCTGTTTTCTTTTAGGAAATCATTTAGGTCACCCACATTGCGTTAATTCTTACTATAGTTTTAGTTACAATCATAGGATTATATTTAATTATTACTGCAATTAAAGAAGCTGTGACAAGCAAAATTCTAAACTCTTTCATCTGTTCATTTAGGGAGAAGGAAAGCAGATTAATTGTATTTAAATCCTAACTCTTCATACAATGCAAAGTTTACACAATTAAAGGGGAAAAAAAAAAGACGGTTTGACCCAAGGATAAAAGTTATCATTGGCAACTATGAAAATGATGATCAAGTATTTTGCACTTAAAAAACTATTATTACCAGAGCTTTACAGACTTAAAAATATGCAAAGCTGTGTTAAGAACCCATTTTCTTCAACAACTCTATTTTAAAGTGATGTTAGGATACACTTTTCAATGCCATTTTTCACTCTAATAGAAAAGGAAGAAGACTGAGGCTATTCTTCAAAACCCCAAATGCTGGATTATTAGATTTCACACTCGCCAACAATTTCACAACTGTTAAATAAAGTACAAAAAGAGGACAGATGCTAATCATCAGCAGAAATCACATTTTCTCTGGAGTCTTTCTTACCATGACTATATCTCCTGGCTGGATCGTGATTTCGTCATGACTTCTGGACTCGAAGGGATACAGTGCTCGGTAATACACCACTTTTATATTCTCCTGTGCAGAAATTGTAAGTGGGGCTTTTTCTGTTTACAAGAAAAGGAGAAGGGAACAAAAACAAAACATTACGCGGAACACAAACGCATGACACAAGCCGAATGACTGACACCTCCTCCACTGCCTGTCTTAACATCTGAACTTTTCCTGTCTATTCAAGGAATTTCTGGAACACTCAGTGAAGATGGGTTTGGTTCTGAAACCAAAGGAGAGCCAAATCTGATGTCAGCAACTCCAACCCATCAGAGAGACCATTAGTGGATTCTAAACAAAGGTCATCCCAGTGCTGAATGCAGTGAGGCTGCCTAAGGTCCCTGGTCTCCAGCTCCTGGCTTAGGCTCCAGCAGTTCACATCTGTAAAGCATAGAGACCTCTCTTCCCACACCCAGGGTGTCCAGTACGATGCAGCAGTTTGAATGTGACCCAAATGTGAATCAGTCAACTCACACGGAAGGGGGCAAAGGAGCACAACTTTAACTTCCCATATTGAAAGACAAGGAAATACTGATGTAGGCCTTGCCTGTCTTTCCCCCTGGACTGCACTCAGCTTGAGGCAGGGAAGGTGTCAGCCTCCCTCAACCCCCATCCCTGCCCACTGGGCAAACAGGAAATAAATTAACATTTATCATTTGCCATACAAAGGAAAAAGCAATCACTTCCTTCAGCTGAGTATCATCTGCAAAGCTTTACAATACCCTTCAGTCACACGGGCATTTAAAAAATACATTCTAGTTTGCATCTGATCTAAAGGATAACATTTTCCAGCTGTTTCAAAGTCTTTCATTTATCATGATGTAAAGAGGCAACTTATGTTCAAAGAGCAAAAAAACCCAAAAAACAAAAGACAAAAAAAAACAGTCTCACAAGGTAAAAGCACAGTTGTGTGCAGTGCAGACTGGAGATGGTGAATGCCATGCCAGTGCAGGCAAGGGGAGAAGTGACACTTTCTGCTGCTGAAGTAGTTCAGAAATTCCCAGAGAACGTTAACAAACCAGAGAAGCAGCAGGTTCTGTTTTGCGGGAAAGGTTATGACCTCCATTTGGAACACAGATGTATGAATGGGGCTTGGTAAATGAAAGAAGCTTTATGCCACTTTTGCTTGCAAAGGACCTCTGGATGCCAGTGTAATGGGGCCAAAGGCTGGCACGGTGGTAGAAGAACTAAGCAGATATCTAACGATGGTGCACTGAACAGCTGCACCATCCAAAAAAAGACACTAACATTCTCATCTCTATTAATACAGCCAAGACGGAGCCTGATTAGACACGGACATTTCCCGAGAGGATCTGGGAGAAGAGGACTTATTTGCCAGAATCATTTTGGCCTCTCGTACCTGCGGTGGACCAGGGTGCTTGGACAGCGGGCTTAGCTGGTTCTGGATGTGGATGGAAGAGCCGACTCAGCTTGTCCTGCATTTCCTGTTTGCCCTTTTCCTCACTGTCCTTCTTTTTGACACTCTCTTCCCTTTTGAGTTTTTCCTCCTCGTGGGGTTTTCTCGGCCGCGGATGCTCATCATCTTGTTGAACGTGCTCAAGCCACTGTTGGTCCCTTTCCTGAGCTCGTCTGTCAACAAAATGCCTGATTACAGCAAGGAAGCAACTCCAAGTCAACACTGCCGCTGCCTCTTTTCACAAGAAGCTCCGTCTAAGTCAATGGGATGCTAAACATCAAGGCATCTTGTTCTTCAGATGGAGGGGTCTGAATCAGTGAAACAGAGGCTCTCAGGGGGCTCCCCTTCCCAGTGAGATGAAATCACATGATTTAGAAAACACAGTAAGCCAATTTCTGATGTATCTTCCACAGCGATAGAAAAAGAACAAAAAGACTTCTCAATTTTAAAGCTGGTAAATAACTGCCAAGAAAAATGAAAGCCAAAAACCACACAGGAATGTAACTTCCACGAAGAGAAAGAACATCCAACACTGCAAATGAAATTCTGCTTAAAAAAGTCCCTGAATAATTAGACCGTTGAGGGGACATGCCACATTTACATGCACACACGGGGCTCTCCACAACTGACATGGAAAAGCAAGCGGTTATTCTGGACACTTGAGGTAGTGAGCGTCTCTCACTAAGCAATAGTTTCTGTATATTCTACTGAACCTGATTACTTTGTGCTTGTGCTTCAAAGCAGCTGACATCAAGAGAGAAACTGTGATTAAACCCAGGACTTGAAAAGTATGGTGACCTCAGCCTGAAATCCATAGGAGAAGACTGGAAATGATTCTTCTCTCCTTCTATAGTATTTTATAAAATCAGACAACACCTTAAATGAAACTCATGTGCAAAAATAAATGATATTGTGTTAATAATAACCAGTCCTCCAGGTTTGCTGGCTACGATGTTAACCCTCACACCAGGAAGATAGGTCCTGTCGTCAGCCGCTTTCTACAGATGACGACAATGAGGCCAAGGTGGTAAGTGACTTGCCCAAGGTCACATAGCCACATTGGCCCAGGGTTCAATCCAGACAGCTTGGTTCTAAAGTCCACACCCTGAATCGCTAGCCTGTGACATGGCCAACGCACAAAGGTCATCTCCCGGAATCAGAAAACAGCCGAGGGCACGCAATATAAACAAATAAAACTTCTACTCTCCATTTTAAAAACACTGTGTTTACTCTGTTATAAACATGAAAATGTCCTGCAGTGGAATCCTTCGTAATTTAAATCTTAAGCATTTTATTTATAAATTTTAAAACATCTTTTAAGAAAGCAATGGAAAACATTTTTTGGAGGGATAGAGATGTTAATTGTTACTCATAACAACAACAGAAAAAACACAATTAAATTTGCTTAACATATTCTACTAATAAAGGTCACTACTTGAAACGAATATATGTATGTATATGCATGACTGGGACACTGTGCTGCACACCAGAAACTGACACGTTGTAACTGATAGTACTTCAATAAATACATACATACATACATACATACACACATACATACATAAATAAAGGTCACCACTTATAAAAGCATATAACCACGTAATTTCTGAAGTTAAATTTTGGGTACTATTTATCATATAATTATAAGCAGAAAATTTAAACTTTCTGTATTATGAGACTGTGTGTTTATTTCGACTCTGCAGGAATGTGAAAGTTCGGCACAGTATATTGTAAATAATAAATTAGGAAGATAAGAAAAGGATGGAGTTAGAGTTAATCAATACAGCCAAGGAATTAATCCTTGGGCATAATCCTACCTCCAAGAAAACCATAAAATAGTTCTGTAAATTGGTTTGAGACCTGACCTGCTTAACCAAAGGCAAGAAAAAAACCCCAAACACCTGACGTAGAATGCTACATGGACCCATAAGCCAAAAGCACACCACCCTGGGCAGTTACACTGAGCTTTGCCCACTAAAGGCAATGACTTTCCTAAAGCATCTGTTTCTTCATCTTCTCAGTCTAATTTCAATAACCAAATTAAAATTTATACTATATCGGGATATTTGGTCATTTTTGTTTCTTGGGAGCCTAAAATCAGCTTGAAGTTTAAAAAACAAATATCCAAAACAAAATCAGACACACCAAAAGTTAAACAATAATTTCTATAATTGACTACCAAAAGCTACAAGTAAAAATAAAAGACAACAAACACAAATACTCAAACAAAAAGAAACAAAAATGTGTCTGTGTCCTAAACAGCAACAACAATAGCAAATTCCCTCCTTTTGAACTTGTTTAATCTGCAGTTGAAAAAAAGAAGAAAGAAGATGGTGTGACACACTGTCAGTCCCAGTGGAGAAACCCTGTGTGGCCAGTGAGCTCAGGGACTTTGATTTCAAACCCAGTACTCTGACCGCCACTGTTATTAAAAGGCTGTGAACTGGAAACGCATCTTGGTCATTGGCATGCAAATGAGCATACCAAGTGCCCCAATTTCCTTGTATAATTCCATTTATCTACATGGTCAGAGCCTGAGAGAGCTCTGGGAACTAACCAAAACCTTCAGGGTGTACTCATATATGCGAAGATTTACATATACATGTGTTCGTGCTTATGCACACATTGAAGACAAGGCTCTTTCTGGTGTGGTCAGTACTTGGAGAAGCCCGGCACAGAATAGTAAATACTCAAAAGTTCCTTCCAGATGGTCCACAATCCACTGAAAAGACTCACCTTTGGGCTTCTTCTTTTTGTTTTTCTAATTCTAGGATCTTTCGTTCTTGTTCTTTCTGTTTCAGCCGTTCTGCTTCTATGGACTTCTGTTTCTGGAGTTGCTGCTTATTATGGATTTCCCTTAATTCCTACAAATAGTCAAGACACAGTTCATGTAACACCACCAGCTGACAGACATTTCCACTGTGGAGAAGCCCAGACACTTAGGAGATAAAGCTTCAGGAGGTCTGGAAAACATGAACTCGGAAAACAGAAATCACTGTACATTTTGACATGACTGATCTCTGAAAGTTGTTCTAGATTGTATTTTAGTTGAGTCACAACACACTGCACCCTTGTCTAGAAGAAGTTTGCTAATGACAAGTATTAGAGAAATTACACAACTCAGGACTCAGCAATAATAATGGAACTTGATCAGTTTTAAGACATGGTGGTGATCATGAACGTAACCTTAAGGTTCTTTCAATAACGAATCAACACCCAACCGTCACTGGCTTTAAAGATAAACCCACTTCTTCACACTCTCTCCATCTAACCATTACAACCTCACCTTCTTCTTATGACATGCTGCCTTAGAACAAACAAACGTCCCTTTGCTCCACAACCTTGAGTCTCCTGCACATCCCTTTGGGTCTATTTTTCTTCAAATCAGACCTCTTTTGGTGCATCTCTTCTTACTAAAACCATGTGTGAAACTGTCAGCTGCCCCAAACTAAACCAGCAGCCAGACTGAAAGTCTAAGCTATAATTTGATCACCACTTTGGATCCGATTTCCTTATTTGACACTAGCATAGGAATAAGTAATTTCCTTAACAGGTTACTGAAAATAAAGTGTGTTTTATGATATTTAAAGTATTGAAGTCAGAAGATGAAACACCCAGAAGTCTGAAGAACAAAGAAATACCTGTTGTGGGAGTGGGGGAACCCCTTGATTCCATAGGAATCAAATGTTCACTAACAGATCCAGTCACCAAACCTCCTCTTACTTGTGTTAACAATACATCAGATGAGTCAAAGTGACCAGTAGAACCAAGAGAGAATTTCCAGTTGAGTTCTTGGTCTGGCTAACTAGGGGGGCAGTCCAGGGGTGTATATGGTGAGGTGTAAGAACTAAGGCCTGCCCTGTCTTCTCTAGTCTTGCTCATTGGTAAGTCTGGACAGGTAGGTTTCTTCCTGCCTTATTCCTACCTTTAGATTCCATCTGGAGATTGCACATCAAAGATAGAGAGGCTGTCGGTAGAAGATCAGTGTTAAAATGCACTTGTTCCTGGAGAAAAGCCCTAAGAGTGGGGCCAACCATTTCCTACTAGTTAGATTGTTCTTAAGATAAAGTCAGAAGGCATGTACAAGTGAAACTGAGAGGTCCTAAAAGCTAAAAGGGATCAACATGATATGAGAAGAAAGTTTACCTGGAGATCTGGAGGTTAGGGGGAGCAGGGGCAGAGAGAGGTGGGAGGGCTGGAGGGAAGGAGGCACTTGAGATGGAGAAGGAAGGGGCTTCAGTGGAGAGCCCAGTAGGTGAGCCTGGGCATATTCAGGCAGGATGCAGCACGAAGAGGCACAGCTTTGGTAAGGCACAAACTGGTGGCCTATTCCCTATGGCCACAGCCATGGGCGTGTGACTTCCAAATTATGAAGGGGACCTGGGACAAGTTTAGCTACAGAGGGGCATGAAAGGCCAAGAATGGAGACTGGTCATAAGTAAGTAATGATGAAGCCTTGCTCTGTTTAAAGTTCTTACTAAGAGAAAACCACACCAGGTAAAAAGAATTCTATTTTTCATTCTTTCTTCCTGACATACCACAGGATCTAAAACGTTAATGCACTAACAGGATTGCTTTTCACAGTAATTTGGAATCAAGCATAAATAGTAATCTCTGAAAACATGAATGAAAAAACTGGTTCATATTTAAAATTTGATATTTCAAAGAAACAGGGAAAACATGGGTCAATTCCTATTAGAGTAATCTGCTCTCTTGGTTCAAGTTAATATCTCTACACGCAAAGGAAAACGGCAGTGGAGTGCTGCTAAACGAGACTCTAAAGGTCCTAGGAGGGGCAAACAAAAGTCAGTCCCCGCACAGACAGGGATGGTTCACTCTACCATTGGTCCAATGGCTGAGACCCTGCAAAAGGAACGGTCAGAAGAGATGAAAGGTCGACTTTTTTTCCCCTATTTTCAAATTTCATCTTCAATTGCATAAAATTCTCAAATTAGTTCAGAAAAACAATTCATAGTAACAGACTACAAATAAAACGCACTGAACTGGGAACAAAGATACCAGGATTCTAATCTCAGGTCCCTGATATGGGCCAGTAGCTGAATCAGAGTAGATGATCTATAGGCTTTTGTTTTTTTTTTTTTTTTAAGCTTTAAGATCTGTTAAATTCTTAGACACAGTTCATCACCATGAAAATTTATTCTTTATCTCAGTGTCCTTTTTATTTAGGATTTTATTTTTTTATTCTTATTGCATACCAAAAAGGCATAACCCGTAAGCAGAATAACTTTGAGCTGCAATTAAGTACAAAAGAGCAAGAAATGACAGAGGAGGAATAACATTTTAGTCTGATGTTCAGGAACCTGATTGTATATTAAAAAAGGAAAGTTCTTAGAGGGAGGGTATAGCTCAGTGGTAGAGTACAGCTTAGCATGCACAAAGTCACGGGTTCGATCCCCAGTACCTCTATTTAAATTAAAAAATACGATAAATAAATAAGTAAACCTAATTATCCCCCTACAAAAAGAAAAGTTCTTATTTCATCTAAGAAAACTGCATCTATATATAGGCAGAGTGATATTCAAAATACTTAACAACATGTACTTACTGCACAAGCACTGGCCAGTTAGAATGGATTCCAGCCATCGTGTACCAATGAAGATTTTTCATTTTACTGGCAAATTACACTGCACATTTCCTTTCTATACTGAGCTCTACTAAGTGGATATTAATTTATAGATCAATAATTACCAGATACGGCAGGGGGAGGTATAGCTCAAGTGGTGGAGTGCAAGCTTAGCATGCACGAGGTCCTGAGTTCAATCCCTAGTACCTCCTCTAAATATAAAGAAAGAAATAAATCTAATTACCTCCCCCCACCACAAAAAACCTAAATAAATAACTGATTCTTCAAAAAAAATTTTTTTAAATAAAATTTTAAAAATAAATTGCCAGATACAAAGTCAAGACACATGGAAATAACGCCATAACATATGAGGAGGCGCTATAAAATGAAAAGCAGTAAGAAGTGAATTGAAAGAATGTATGGGGGAATAAAATCATGTTAATGAGTCAGTTTTAAAACAATTTTTAAATGTATCAAATACATGAAGGAAGATACTCAAAAAGTTTTATGGCACATTTTTTGGGGGGTGGGGAGTGTAAGAGAATTAGAAGCTAAGCTGAACCTATCTTTGGAATTGGCTGAATAAGTTGCAGCTTCAATTACCTCCAAGGAAACAGAGCTTGCAGGAGCCACAGAGTAACAGATGTCAAATGAGGTAACAGAAGGCTCTGACATCTTATGATCCAGATTTGAAGGCAGCAAAAGTTTCCCTGTCATTTCCTTCATCCAAGTCAAATACTGCAGAGATACACAGTCAAGGGTAAGGAAATCAAGAGGCTATGAACAGGAAGGCATTCTGGTACTTCCTCCCTTTTCTCAGACTTGGGAGTTTAAGACGGCATGAAGCAACATAACAGAAAAGGTATGATTCTGAACTTGATTACCTTTTTTAAAACGTTGAACTTCTGAGAAGGCAATCCGAGAATGAAGGAATATGTACTAAAAACTAGCTAACAGCTAGCCTTCCCATGCAAGACGAGGGTGGTGGAGTGCCGGGCCCCTTCACATGGAGCCCAAGGCAGCCATGTTCCTTCACGCCTTTTCAACACTGTTTAAGAAACTCAAGTATCAGTACAGTTATTGAAAAATTGCTTTTAAATATTTTTCGGGTGACAAATAAATCCGGTGTCATTAAATTCTTTCTTTCTTTATTCAGAAATGAGAGAACTATTGGGAGAAGTAGTTAAGAAAAATATCAACTCTCCAGGAGATCAGCCTGATTTAAGTGACTGTGCAAATTCTGTTAAATCTCGTCACAGTTATTTCTCCATTATAACTAAGTCAAAAATAGAACAAATATGAAATTACTATGAATCAAAACGTAAAATCTCACTTGTGGCTCTTCCTAAAATTAACTGACTTTTTTCTAAACTTAGTAACTCTACAATTGCATATTTATTCATGGGCTGCATACTTATCAAGCAATACTTATTGATTATACAACTTTGATGACTTTTCTTCTGAGTTCTATTCAAGGGTATGATACGCTTTACACTAGGTCTAGTGGACAATAGCTTAATATTATCTCCTAATGAAGTACAGTAACTTATATAATAAGTAAGAAATAATTAAGCATTCATTCATGAAGTTTTAGCTACACACAAATACATGGGAAAAATAAAATTTCTACAAAATAACTATATATAAGTTATAATAAGATTTTTTTCACCAATAATATCTGTAGAATTCTTAGAGCAAAGTTTCTTATCCAGGGTCTATGAATCAGCTTTGGCTCTGTGAACACTATGAAATTACATGCAAACTAGGGTGTATGGGTATTTTTCTTGCTAAGTAGGCTCATAGCTTTTATTTGATTCTCAGAGGAGGGGTTGGAGCAAATATAAATTATAAGCCACAATAAGAAAATGATTTGCAACTAAGTATTCTGTCTTGTATTAGTTAAAAGACAATCAGCTTGCTTTTTAACCTCTTTCCTTCAACCAAGATGGAAAAGTCATTTATTTTCCCCAAAGAATTAAGATATTTACACCATTAAACATCTCTGGACATCCTGTGGCACATGGCCAAAGCATTTCAAAAGCAATATGCTTGACAAATTGAATCCTCAAGACGATCCAATTTTTTGCCCTGAGAAATATGGCTCACTTTCAAGTTTCTAAAGACAGTTGTTCTATTGCTATGCAAGTGGCACAGAATCACTTGATTAAAAAACTGTTTCTCCTTCAGTTGGTCTTAGAAACACTCAAAAGTGAATGTATTATGTGAAATGATATTTCATGGAACATAAGGAAGTATCCACCAAACAATACATACGGAATTCCTTTTAAACATTACGTTGCATAAAGGCTTGTGAAGAGAGAAAAATATTAACTAGCAATAGAAGGCCTATGAAAGGCGAGCAGTTCGTGGACATATATTGCTAATTTGGTCATTTAACTTTTTTGAAAGATTACTCTGCTTCTGGTTTTTGCCTCAGGCTATCTCTTGGAAAAGAAACACAAAACCAAGCATACCTTGATTAATTACTAGAAATTCCTCAATTCAACACTATACATCAAAAGAAAATCGTGTAGGACACACCCTTTATATTTAAAACAATCTTGGTACTGTTAATATTAAATTGACCTCAAAGGACATGATCTATGTATCAGCAACAGAAATTTCAAGTGTTTGTTTTGTCTAAACCTAATACTTGCTCAAAGTCAAAAGCAGAAGTGCTTTTATTTTATTTATTTATATTTCCTCCCACACTCCACCCAAGACGCTCAGCTGGAGTCTTTCCTGGCTTCCACAAAAAACCTCAATGAATGCCAAGAATCTGGAAGCCTCCAGACCCTCCCTGTCCCTGGGAGGCAGCTTGATAAAGGAAGAAGGTTCATTGGCTGGTGCTTCTCCAACCCTCTGTTTATCTGTAAGACTGGGGAAGTAGTACCTGTCCTATCTATGGCAAAGGGAAGGTGTTATCAAAAGCAAACAGGTGAATCCATATGGAAATACCTTGTAAATGTCAATGTCTTGCCTTCCGTACAAATGTTGAGGGAGGGGGGAATTGCAGATTTCACAGCTGAGCATGCTTTCTTTCATATTTAAAAAAAAAAACCACTTTATTTTTCACCCAAGGATATTACATAGGATACAATATGAGAATTTTTTAAAGGACTGTTGAGTCTTAAAATACAGTAACTTATCCCAATTAAGTGGTTGTAAAACAAATGGAAAGCTATTAAAGAAAGCCAATCAACAAACCCCATGAAGACAGGGGAACATGTACCTGTGTGGAAAAATCTGAAAATTAACTATTTCAAAACAGAAATTTTACCCAAATCAAGGTAAGTCGATATTCTATTTATCACAAATTACAAAATGTATTTGTTCTTGATGCATGAAAAGTGGGAGGAGTATAAAAAATACATTGATTGGTTATTTAAATTCCGGGAAGGGATATACTAATGTTTAAAAACATGCTTAAATAGTACTTTTAAATCTGAAGTCAATATTCAACCAAACAGTAAATCCAATCCCCCAGGGCACAGGCTGGTAGTCGATGTATCCTAAGTGCTATGCGAGAGCCGGAGACGAATGAGCTGGGATGTGAGTGTGCACGCACGCCTGGTGCATGTGTGCGTCTGTGAACGGGTGAGGCGACAGGTGGACAGAAAGGGGGAGCAGAGCTGGAAAACCCTGTCCTCTCTGCAACAGGGTCTGCTAACTAAGAATCTTCTCCCATGTCTCCCAAGAGGCTTTGCTAGATACCCTTATGTTACCAGAAAGACAAAACTGACTCCTGAAAATCCGAATTTTCCCCAAATGTCTCAGCTTTATTTATGAAGCAATATCCCATTGTTTCAAATGTGTCATTCTAAAGAATAAAGCTGTCAAGGGGTTTGGCTGAAAAAAGAGAATAAAAAAAGACAACTTTAAGGGGGAGGGTATAGCTCAAGCGGTAGAGTTCATGCTTAGCATGCACGAGGGCCTGAGTTCAATCCCCAGTACATCCATTTAAAAAACAAAAACAAAACTTTTTTTTTTTCAAAAGACTGGGTTCTGCTTTTTTCCCTCCCCCAATCACCTTTTGTTAAGTATTTTTTTATACCTCAAAAGAAAGCCCCACACTAATACTAAATAACCCAGGCAACCAACCAATCTATTGGTATGGCATAGAATCTAATACAGTAATACCTGTTAATTACTTTCAGTCTTGGGAGTTTTCTAATTATTTTTTCATATTTAAGGAATCTATGTAGTTTCCACAATCACAGGTACATTGAATGAGAGAGCATTACTTCTGTAAAGAAGAGGTCTTTTCAAGAGGATCACACAGGTAAAAAATCAAATTTAATCTTGAACAAAAAAAGACAGCAAATCATGAAACAGCCAAACATTCTACCAATAAGAGAAAGCAACGCTGTTATTTGAATTCACACTGATTTCTCTTCCTGTCTTTGCAGCTCCTCTTTCTGGATCTTTTTCTTTCCTTCCTTGTTTCCCTTCGCATGCATTTTTTTTTCCCTGACTTCTCATTCTGTTCTGCAGTTCCTTCTCCAGCTCTTTTCTTTGCTCCCCTGGTTGCTAAACATTTTGCCTTTCACTGCCTTCATAATGAATGAGCCTGCCATGAAAGCAAGTTTCTGAAACCAAGAGCATAAAAGCCTTAGTTAAGCCAAGAATCTTATTTACTATAACTGGCACTCTTATTTCAACAATTCAGTTCCTAGGAGCAATTTTTAGGACAGGTATCATTACGGGCAGAATTTATATTTCTTTTATATATTTATATATCCTCTTGTGTCTAATTTAACAAGTCATTTATTTCCCAAGTATGTTAAGGAATACAACTCTTAATTTCGAATTAGTCTTAAATAGTGACATTTTTCTAAGACATAAAGTACTATTCACTTTTGGAATAGTAATGCTGACTGTACTATCTGATGATGGAAATATGCATATCAACCCAAATAATGACTAAGTGTTGTCTTTCAAATTATGCAGCCACATGGCAAATTCATGATCTAAAATACGCTTGTTATAAAGACTACAGTATATAGTACGTTATCCAGATTGTAGTTCAATGCTTCCATCACACACACACACACACACAAAATTTGTCAAGAGGAAAGATTCACTCATACTCCACGATTTATGATAACTAATCATTATTAACTTGTACAAAGAAGGCTTAGTGCTTCATGGTAAATGCTGTCTTAGACACTGAGCACTCATCTGTGTGGGGGAAAGTGAAGCACAGAGCTGAAGATGGTTCACCATTCTGAGTCTAAGATGTGCACTGCCTGAGTAGGGCATGGAGACCTTTAGAAAGATGTCTAAGTGGATGACACAGCCCAGGAGGACTGCCAGGCACTTCCATGCTGCCTCCCTCCATTGCCACTGACTGGAAGAAAGAAATGCTCTAAGGTAAACGCATTCACGCTAGGACCTGTCCTGCACAGCGACTAGACGGGAACCGACAAGGACTCAACTTTTCAACACGAAACACATCATCTAGTCTCTGTGTGGAGTCTCAATGGAACTCTGAAATCTCTAAGCTGTGCTTCCGGTTTCTCCTTTGTTATCATAGTTAGCATATTAAAATATGGAACACTAAGCTATCAGTGCCAAGGAAAACTTACAGTAACTACTAACATTGCCAAAGGCAAGGTGTTGTCAAGTGCTGCTGTCCAAAAAGTCCCTATTGGTAATGGTGTCTGACACCTGTTAGACCACAATTTTATACCTATAGCTCAGCACTGTATGTAAGAAAAATAATTATCAGAATGACTCTATGAATTCTCCAAAAAATGTTTGATTTTCCTGTAAAATGAGGTAAAAAGAGAAAGTCATAGATAATCGCTAATTTTAAACTGATGTTTCTAGAACATGAATACAAGACTATTGATTCCCCAGCATGATAAATTACTTGCTGCATATAGAGTATATTTAAAAAGCAGAAAATCTGGCCCACTGAATTAAAACTACTTTAAGAAGTGTTCATTCATACTAGCAATAATTACTAACAAAATCAATTATTCCTGGTTAAAACGCTGGTCAGATTTTTCATTTGATCATCAAAAAACTAAAATTTACTGTTCACATAAAAGGCAGTGAAAATACAAAGGCTATCGATGGGAATTCTAGCATAAAAGCTTCAACATCAAAGTGCTCTTATTTCCCCTCTTTTCTACAGACCTAAAAAAGCCAGGTTTATTCACCCTGTTTCCTTTTTCAAGTAATTCTTGGTTTTGGGTGATAAGTCAGAAAGACACTTATGTGTTGGGATCATTTTTGGAAAACATAAATATCGTATCTATAAGGTAAATGTCTACTAAATTGCATGGAAAAATAGCCTTTTCTAAATGGAAAAAAAGAGTTCTCAACTTCCATGAGATCAGACAGAAATGTAAAGGTCCAAGATTCTAGAGACCTTATGCTCCACAGCCCTGAATAACATCTGATCAGAACACTATAAATATGTGTTATATTCTTAGTATGTTGCTACCAATATGAAACAAATACCCAACTGCAAAAGTAATTTTTTTCCCTCTTCAGTTAATGACTTGAGCATTTCCATTACTAGTTATTATGAGTGAGGAGGCATAAGTGTAATTCTTGCTTAACTGAAGGAAAAAGGAGAGACTCTCAAGAGAATGAATGTGAACTAGACATCTGGTAGATAGACTAAACCAGACTGCACACTGAAAAAAAAAAAAAGCAAAGAAACAAAGGAAAAACTATTTCTCATTCAAGAAACTAAATCCAAGTGTAGTTCCCAATCATGGTCTCATACTTGAGAATCTGGGCTAAAGCAGGGTGTTACTGTTCCCTACATGACCTTATACTTGACAAACTGGACATGACCTTTAGTGTGCATCAAAAGAAGTGAATGGCTTATTGTAAGTAGTTTTGTACCAAAGAAACTGAGAGTTGGATTTTGCTGAATGTAGTCCTCATTTATGGTGCCAGCCATTGAATATAGGTTTAATGTTTCGACCAACTGATTTTAAACCTTTGCACTCCATAAGGTATTCCTCCAATGTCACCATACTAGCTGATAATGAGTGAATTAAACTTTCTTTCCCTAGATGAACAATCTAGTTTCTTTTCTATACCCTGCGGGCTGGTTTCCCTTTGGGAGAGGGAAGTTTAGCAAATTCACATCATCAGATTCAATGTGTGGGATGACTGCACAGCTGCCACTGTTTTACTCTCAGTAAGGGAGGAGTAATTGTTGCATCATTAGTGAGGGTGCTGTAAAGACACTGCTGAATCAAGACAAGCATGGGAGAAACCCCAAAGGGTCAGAATGCTGGCTCTCCTGGTCTATTTCATCTTACAAGATACTGTAATTGCTAATGAATACACGCTCTAAAGTCAAGAATAAAAAGGCTTCATATTCTCCAATGTGACTACAATGAAGAAAAGAAAGCAGGAGATACCCAAAAGGTCAAATCTTAAATCTGCCTCTGAGTTGTCTCAAATTATAAATCTTTTGATTCTTCAGTCTGTTTCTGTTTTGGTCTTAACAGATTTGAAAGGAATACTAGAAATAATAAGCGTAAGGTAACATAACATAGTCACTAGGTCCTCCAAATGAGTTTTAAATAACAAAATAATATAGCCATACTGACTTAAATTTAAAATAATGAAAAACCAAAATAAAAATTACAGCAGAAAGAAATGTTCTTATTTAAAAATAAGTATATTTGGAAAAAGGACTAGTGAGACAAAGGGCTAAAAAAATTAGCCTTTGTATGAGAGACTGTAATACTGAAGGTAGCATAAGTCAATTAAACACAGTAAGAGTGACTCACAGCATATTTTAAGGATGTTCTCTTTAGCAATGACGATAGTAATGCAACAGCCAAAATAATCTGTAAATCATCTGGGCATTATCAAAAATCACCCACCGGAGTGTCATTTTCTCATACATAAATCTTGTTTTGGGTCAAACTTTTAGAGAAAGGAATCTTAAGATTAAGGCAGAAATCTGAATTACTACCTGGGTTCAGAAGATAACCTGAATACCTAACAGTCTAATTCCCAGAGACTGTTAAAAAGGACTACAAGCTTGCAACAGTGCCATACTTTTTTTGCTTGAAATAGTGACAAGCCATAGAGTTAATGCAGGGATTTCTATCGTGTTTATTCCAGAAAAGGAGAACTGACAGCAGTACTTTCAATATTGACTTATGACACATCATCACATGTGTACAAATATAGAACATATATATATAGTGCACACACACACAAACACACATCCTGTATAAGCATGAAGACAAAAAATCTCCAAAACACTAAGTTGGCTCAAATAATATTTCCCCTAAGATCACTTTCCTGAAATTGTACAACTGAGGAAAGTTCATTACTTACTACTTTGAAAAAAAACAAAAAAACAAACACTAGCTCAGATGTCTAGACAATTTGGCCTAGAATCTCAATTCAAAAGTCAACTAAAAATCTCAAATATGCTCTCTGATTTGTTTTTCTATTTCTACTAATGAAGAACAGGATTTTAACTTTTTCCTAGTGCCAAAAGCTAAACTGGCCAGAATCAAGTATAAAGGATTT
Organism: Vicugna pacos; assembly: GCF_048564905.1. Taxonomy (NCBI): domain Eukaryota; kingdom Metazoa; phylum Chordata; class Mammalia; order Artiodactyla; family Camelidae; genus Vicugna; species Vicugna pacos. The sequence continues at coordinate 114,680,218 of NC_132987.1, read as the reverse complement.
TAGGCTGGAAAAAGAAAATATTTGAGGAAAAAAAGTGTAAAATCCAATTTGTTATCAGAACATAATTGATTAAAAACTCTAATAACTACTTTAATCTAAAGTATGTGATCACTGTTGCTAGGAAATGAGCTGTGCACCTTCCAGTTTTATTACAAGACAATTATCATTCTTAAGATGATAAAGTCATAAAGTTAAATGAAAAGTATCAAATCAGAAAAAGGCTGTGATCTAACCCCTGCTACATTCCCTAAGAGCTTTGGCATTTCCCTGGGTTTTACTGTGTAAATATGGCAAAACCATACACTACTTCTGCCATGGAGACAGAAGCAATTACTCCATTAGGCAACAAAACTTTTAAATGTGAGGTAACAAAATATAGATCTGTATTCAAGGACAATCTTGAAGGTAAGAAGAGGCAGAAAAACTTTAGGTTTTAAAAGAGACAACAGTTCGTTCTGAGTTGTCTTCAAAGATCAAGCTTTTGGAGCCTAGCTTTTAGAATTCAACTTGATGTAGTTCCCAACAGCCAAAAAGGATGGGGATGTGTAAAAATGTAACTCAGGTAAAAGATAGATGCCAAGAGACAGGGCCTCTCACTCAGCCCTAATTTAGAGATGCCAAATCCATTTTCATATTTTAAAGGAGAAAAAATTCAACTTGGACTGTTCAGTATTCATCCGTAAGTGTGAAGGCTTTCATAAAGGCTGACAAACCAACACAATATATTTTTCTGCCTGGGAACAAGTATCAACTAATCACCTGGACAGTTAGAAAAGTGAAGGAGTAGCAGGTACATGTAGGCTGCACACAGAATAGTTACCTTCAGCTGATTGTTGAAAATATCAATCTCCTGTAGTTTTGACCTAGTTTCTTTCTCCACTTCATCCAGTTGGTCTCGGAGCTGCTGCCGAGCTAGTTCTTTTGCTTCTAAGGCTCTTTTCAGTGTGAGAAGTGAATCTCCTATTTCAGAAAAACATTGCAAGAAGGAAAAACAAATGAGCAGTGAGGAAAAGTGGCTTTTCATGCTCTCATTTCAACTAAGGAAACTCTTGCCAGGAAAAAAAGGAAAATGTCAACCTTAAAAATTAAACACCTACTGTGCAAACTGTTCTGCTGAACTTGTTTTAATTGGTCATTGAGTATCTGTTTTTCTGGGATAAGTCTTCCAAGCATTTGTTGAGACTCCTAGGAGAGAAAGAGAAAACAGCAATGAATGATGCAGAAAACTACCGTGTTTAGACCCCCCAAGTGCAGGCAGGCACAGGTCAGTTTTCTCATCCCTCAAAGACTCTCCTAATCTCATCCCAAATCCTCTATAGTGAAACTGCATTTAATCGCTAGTCAGGGTTCTTGTTTTCTTGCTGAGGAATTAACTGTTGGCCAAATGCTTTTCACTGAAATAAAGTTAAGACAGTTATAGCTCCCTTGATATTTCTTACATTTTTGTTGACTTACTGCTTACTTATAAGCTTTAAAAAATGTACCTAAAGTACAACTCAGCAGAGAAAACTCAAAGGAATGATCTCGCAACTGTGCTGGGATCAAATGCCAATGCAGTGACCCTGCTGTCTGTAAACTGACCCAGTAGTTTTAACAGGAACTATTCTGTCTTGAACTTTGATCCTTAATGGTGTTGAAATGAGGATTCCCACACACTTGAAACTGGAAACAGACATCAAAAAGAGATTAACAGTTAGAATCTTAGCTGCCACACGTTTGTCCACCATTCAGGATAGAGCTACAATTTTAAACAGGTACACAAAAATCTTGAACGAACTATTTTTTTTACTGACATAGATAAAAGCTAAAACACACTGTGTGAAACTGTTTGAAGTTTTCATGGCTGACTTGACAAGCAACTGTTTGCTGAAATTATTCAATTCAATTTCTATACATTTTAGTAAAAGGGCAGCTCTTCCATGAGACAGAGTCCCTGGGAGGGTCTTCAGGATGGAACATAAAGCAACAAGAAGACACCCAGAAATTTTTCCACAAAAACATCAGCTTTGGGGAGAACAGAGGGAAGTAGGTAGATGAGGGCAAGGCTGAGGATGTGAGATGCAGTCCATATGGAATCCCATTAAGTCTTATGCATATATGTGTTTGGAAGTCTGCACACACATGGTTGTGGTTGTGTGTGAAAGTGTTTATGCATTCATGTTTTTATACCCACTGTGTGCATGTGTACGTGTGTGTACGTGTGTGTGCGTGCATGCACCCATGGCTTGCTAAGGTACATGGAAGGTGCTAGCATAAATTCCTAAAGTGGGGAGGGGGAAAGGACAGCTTCCAGCCTTTATTAAGGAATATTTAACTTACATTTTTACCCTGATTTAAGAAAAAAAATCTATATATATTAACTTTTGGTTTGAAAAAATAAAAATGCCCTAATTAAAAATTTTCATCAGAAAAAAAATAATGACTTCAAGGGGCGGGGGGTATAGCTCAGCGATAAAGCCCATGCTTGGAATGCAAGAGATCCTGGGTTCAATCCCTAGTGCCTCTATTAATAAAATTAATAATAATTAATTATTAAAGGTGGAACAACCACCTTTAGATACAGACTGGTTTGTGTACAATAAACCTTGGTGTACTACATGTCTGAACAGTAGAGAGATATATAGCTCAATGCAGAGGATTTGGAAGCATCTTCTCATATGCATAATCCACACAAACACATGTGCACACCTCTTGGCCCCAATTTGGAGAAAACAGAATGCACAAATTAGATCATTTTCCCAAAAGAGCACAGCCAACCGAGTTTCTCCTCTTATTCTCCTTGCTAAATTCAGGCAAGACCTCTTACCCAGACCCAAAGTTTCTTTCCTGAACCAGGACAAACAATGAAGTATCAGGATGAAGCCTGGCTCAGATCTTTGAGATTGGTTTACTTATACAAGCATTATTTTTAAAGGTACAACCTAAGTTTCTAAAATAGGTCAAACCAAGATGAAGGTCAAACCTGACTTATTTGCATAGCAGGAATCTGCTAACTCTTGTAAGGAAAGGAAATCAATATCTCGTTGCCTACTATGTACCTGGCTTTCTTCAAAGTATGTATTATTTTTAACTTCATTACTTTTTTAGGAATCTTGATTTCTATTTTGTTATCAGTAACTGAACACACTAAGCATCAATCTCGCATGTTTGGGCACACATCATTCAGTGAGATAATAAGTAAGCATATGATCTTCACTCCTAAATTTTCCAGGGGAATATTTTATGAAACTTCTCATAAATAGTTAATGAAAAACACATAAAGAGTTACCACCTAAAAGAATATACTTTAAAAAGGTGCATGCATTTTAAAATATTGTCAAACAATTTCTAGCAGTAAACTTCTGATACTATTTACATTATATGTCATATCCTAATATTTCAAATTGATGTGGCCTTCAATGGTAATCAGTAAGGACACAGAAGACATGAACAAAACCATGAATCAACTTGATTGACTGACGTTTATGGAACCCCCCCAACCCAACTTCAACAAAGTACACATTCTTCTCAAGTGCACATGGAATAGTCACCAAGACAGTCACATGCTGAGCCGTAACATAAGTCTCAGTAAACTTAAAAGGATTAAAAAGAATTAAAATCATACAGAATATGTTCACAGATCATACCATAAATAAATCAAAAATCAGTAAGACAGCTGTAAAACAAAAAAAAATCCAAGTATTCGGAAACTAAATAGCATAATTCTAAATAACCCATCAAAGAAATGATAAAGGTAGTCAAAAAAAGGTTTTGAATTGAATGAATATAAAAATATAACATTAAAATACGTAATATGACTATCACAATGCTTAAAAGGAAATTTATAGCGTAAAGTGTTTATACATTATCAAAAATGAAAAGTCCAAATTCAATAATCTAAACTTCCTCCTAATGAGGCTAGAAAAAAGCAAATTAAGTCCAAAACAAATAGATGGAAGGAAATAATAAGAAGCCTAAGTAAGCAAAATTGAAAACAGGCATACTATAAGGGAAAAAAAAATCAACAAAACCAATAAGCTCCTAGTTAGATGGAGAAAAGGAGGAGGAGGGGAAGGTAGAGGAGGAAGGGAAGGAGGAAGGAGAGGAGGAGTTGAACTGGGAGAGAAAAGATACAAATTCCCAGTATCAGGAATGAAAGAACTAACACCACTGCAGATACTACAGACTGGCAAAGAACAATAGGGAGAATATTGTAAATAATTGTATATAAATACATTTGTTAATTTAGATGAAATGCAAAAATTGATTGAAAGATACCATTATTAAAACAGACTAAAGAAAAAAACAGAAAACTGGTATAGCCTTGTTTCTACTGAATAAATTCTGCAATTAAAAGTCCTTCCACAAAGACAGCTCTGGGCCCAGAAGGCTTCACCACTGAATGCCACCAGAAATTTAAGGAAGAAACTCAGGCATCCCTCAGTATCCATGGGGGACTGGATCCAGGATCCCCTCAATAGTAAAATCCAAGGATACTAAAGGCCTTCATGTAAAATGGCATAGTACAATCGGCCCCTGAATCCTAGGGTTGGTTGAATCCACACATGTGGACTAACTGTACTGAGACTGGAATCTGGTGAGAGAAAGTTTTATAGAAATACACAGGATTTTAAGAGAGAAGCTGATGGGGTTAGCTAGGGAGGCAGTGTATACTATCAAGGTTAGAAGTGAAGTCTTAAAGTCACATAGACCTGGCTTCTGATTTGGACTCCTGCTTTCCAGCTAGAAATCGAAAGCTAGAAACTGATTCTAGAATGTTCCCTTCTAGAATCTTCAATTTCTCACCTATACCGTGAGAGTGATGATAGTGCTCTTACCAGATTATTGTGGGACTCTATTATAAATATTCACATTATGCTCTTAGCACTGAGCAGACCTGGCACATGCCAGGCTTTCAATAAATGGTAGCTACCACTACAGTCCAGAATATCTGGATTCAACCAGCCTAGGGTCAAATTTCAATCCAAATATGCAGACATGAAAGGACTACTGTACTATCCATTTTATATAAAGGACTTGAGCATCCATAATTTTGGTATCATCAGGCAACTTGCAACAAGTGCCCCATAGGTATTAAGGGAAGACTACCATTTCATGTATTTTCAGAAAATAAAGAATATCCTACAACTTATTTTCTTATTTATTACCCTGATACCAAAGCTAGATAAGGACATTATGAGAAAAGGATAAACCATATCCCTCATTAATTTAAATTAAAAGATCTCTAGTAATAGCAAGTTGAATCCAGTAAAACATTTTTTAAACACTAATATCAAGTTCAGTTCACCCCAAGAATGGAAAGTCGGTTTAACATTCAAATTTCAACCAAATTTAAATCACCATATTAACAAAATAAAGGATAAAAACACATGAACATCTCAAAAGATGCAGGAAAAAAATACGATGCAATTCAACATCCATTCATGATAAAAACTCTCAGCAAACAAGGAACAAAAGGAAAGTCCCTCAGTCTGATAAAGGGCATCTACAAAAAACAAACAAACAAACAACAACAAAAACAAAAACCTACAGTTAACAGCATACTTAATGGTGAGAGACTGAATGCTTTCCCTCTAAGATCAAGGACAAGACTCTCCCCACTTCTATTTAACATAGTACTAGAGGTTGTAATCAACGCAGTTAAGACAAAGAGAAATAAAAGGCATATACATTGGGAAGTAAGATATAAAGTTATCTTTATTCACAATGTTTATGCATTATGCAGAAATTCTAAGGACACTACGATAAAGCTATTAGGACTAATAAATGAGCTAAACAATATCACAGATATAAGGTCACTATAAAAACGAATTATTTCTAAATACTGGCATCAAACAATAGTAAATTAAAATTAAAATATGTTATACACAATAGCATCAAAACCTCTATATATTTAGGGCTAAACTTTACAAAATATGTATAAAACTTGTACACTGAAAACTACAAAACACTGCTGGAAGAAATTTATAACAACCCAAATAAAATTGAGAGATATCATAGGACTCAATATTATTAAGATGTCAACTCTTCCCATACTGATCTATAAATTCAGTGGAATTCCAATAAAAATCCTAAGTACTTTTGTAAAAACTGACATGCTGATTTTAAAGCTTATGTGGAAATGTAAAGGGCCTAAATAGGCAAAATAATTTGAAAAAGAAAAATATTGAGGAACTCATACTACTTGATTTCAAAAATTATTATGAAACTAAAATTATCAACTGAGTGAAATACTGGTGAAAGGACAGACACAGATGAGTGGAACAGAACAGAGTCTAGAAAAGATTTTTACAAACGTGGTCAATTGATTATCAGCAAGCTACCAACTATTCTCTATACATAAATCTCCAGAACTCCCCCTAATATACTTAACTGCACTTCTTTATTGTGCTTAACACGATAAAGGCAAAGTCCTGTAAGTGGACTACAGGTCCTATATGATCCAGCCCACCTGCTACACCCACAGCAGTCTCCCTGCTGAAACTGACATCAAAGAGATGGGCTACAGCCTCAGGTCTTCTGCACTGCTGTTCCCCTACCTAGAACTTGCTCTGCAGATAGCCACTTGGCTCAGCCACTCATCTCTTTTAAGTCTTTGCTCAAACAGCACCCTCAGAGAGAGGCATTTCTTGACCACCTCATTTAAAATCACAGCCCTCCTTACTGCTGAGAACTCTCTAACTCCTCCCTACTCACTCTCCACAGCACTTTTCATTTTCTAATAGATTACATACTTGTCTTATTTCATTAGTGCCTGTCTCCCCTGAAACAGAGGGTAAGCTCCATGAGGGCAGGCTCTTTGTCTCTGCTATCCACTGCTGGATCCTCAGTTTTTACCAGAGCTTGCACCGTGCCGGCATGCAGCAGTGTCAGCAAGTGTGCTGAGTTACTAGACAACCTATTTTCAGGCAAGGACCTTGTCTATTTCGTCTTCCCTTCCCAGCGCCTAGCAGACACTTGATGTTTGCTGAGTGAATAAATGAATGAAATGAATCAGAGAAAGGCATGGAAGCCAAAAAGCTACTAAGGGACATGTTTTCTCACCTGTAATTGTTGCTGTAGATGGGTGATTTCAGCAATTCTCAACTCTCTAGATTTGTTTGTGCTCTCAATCTCTTGCCTCTGGGTCGTCAATCGACATCTGATATCCTGAAGTTTTCCTTCTAGTTGATGCTTTTTATCATTCTTTAACAGATGAAAAATAATAAGAATGATTAGTATTTTCTTGGCTCAGTGTAAGCAGATTCTCAAAGCATAATCAAACCACTCACTAGAGCTTCTAATTCAAATTCCAAAGTCTTCTTCTTTGCTTTTAGCACAACTATGTCCTCTTGTTCTTTGTTTCTTTGATTTAATAGTTCTTGTCTCCGGTTCCGTTCCCATTCAAGTTGTCGTTGCCTTTCAAGCTCCCGTTTTGCAGCCTGTGACAGACATAGACGATTTATTAATTTTTTATTTCTTACACTATACAATATCTCTTAATAAACTTTACATCTAGTAAGTCTTTTCTTTTAGGGGTTAAATATTATTAAATATTAAAAGAAATTTTTATTATAAAATAGCAAAAAAAATTTTTGGACAAATACGGGAAAAAAGAGAATACTTAGGCTAATACAGTTGAGAACAGGCAAGATTGTCTCAGTATTGACATTCAATTCTTTATGCCTTTAAGGATGCTTGATGTAAATAAACCTGCTCTCCCTTATTCACTGACTCATAAAAAACAAGGAACATTTCTTTAATCTAGTAAAATCAAACCAAAACCTCCAGAACAAAAAATAAAACCAAAAAAGCATTCTCCCATCAAATGAGTAATTATTATTTCTTTTGGCACATGGCAAGTTATTATTTAGCTCAAGTTTTAAATTGTGACCCCCATCTCCCTCCTCATTCATTTCCTTTTCACCACAGAAGGATCTGTAATTTCTCTGGCAACGTCAGCTCTCTTCAACTCTGACTGAGATGACTGCTAGGCAGGGTATCTGTCAGAGAACCTGGTACTCTTTATTGTATTGTTGTTCAATTGCTTCTTACATCCCTGTGCTCCAACTGTACAGTAAGGGCCTGGAAGACAGGTGGAGTACTTATCCACCACGACATCTCCAGGGACTATCAGTGCTTGGCACATAGTAAATGCCAATTAAATAATTCTGAATAAACGCTCTAAAATGTCTTTTTTTTTTTTTTCAAACACTGAAGAAGGGAAGACTGTCTTTCGGCTGTCATTCTAGAAATGAAAATCCTGTTAGTATCTGTGTGTGTCTGCCTAAATAAAAGGCAGCTTATGGCTACAAGTTTTCTAAAGCAACCATCAGGGGATAAAGTATTTTTTAATAAAGAAAAATTCCCCATCTTTAAAATACATTTCATTCACACAAGAGAGAATCATGGCATTGCCTCTGTAACAATATACTAAAATTGTAAAGACAGACAAGAGATTGGCTTGGCCCCTATCCAGGTATGGTACCAAATTTAGGAAGCTTTACATAAAATACAGTGATGATGCCTAGACATCTATTTTAAAGCGGGGGTGCAGAACAATATAATTAGTATGATACCATTATAGTGGTTAAAAAAAATTACACTAAACCCCAACCTTTCTACCATATCAATCTTTTTATTTCTACATATGTATATCAATGCAGAAAAAAGGTTGGGAAAAAATTCTTAACTGATACCAGTAGTTTGTGACAAGGCTGCATTATCAAAAACTAGTACACGAATGCTCATAGCAGTATTATTCATAATAGCCAAAAAGTAGAAATAACCCCCAAATGTCCATCACCTAATGAATGGATAACTAAAATGTGGTCTATCCATGGAATGGAATATTACTCAGCCATAAAAATGAATAAAGTATTGATTTATGCTATAGCTTAGATGAACCTTGAAAATGTTATGCTCATTGAAAGCCAGACACAAAAGGCCACATATTCTATGATTCCATTTATACATAATGTCCAAAATAGGCAAAGCAATAGAAATAGGAAGTAGATTCGTGGTTGTTAAGGTGAGGGAGGAGGGGGAATGGGAGTAACTGCTTAGTGGGTATGTACGGAGTTCCTACCGGGACTGATAAATTAGTGAGGATGGTTACACTACTTCGTGACTAACTAAAACTACTGAGTTGTAAAAAGAAAAAAAAGGCTGTATTAATTTATTACTTGGACAATTCTGAAAAAGCGCACATGCTAATTACGGGGCTGCGTCACAGCTGCTCACCTCTCGTCTCTCGATTTCCTTCCTCCGCTCCTCCTCCCTCTGCCGTTCTAGTTCCCGCTGCTTTTCCAGTTGCTTCTCCAGCTCCAGTTGTCTTTTGCGCTCTTGCTCCTGGCGCTCCCGCTCCTTCCGCTCCTGCTCCGCCCGCTCCAGCTGGGCCAGGCGCTCCTGCTCTTTGCGCTGCTGCTCCAAGAGCGCTTGTCTCCGCTTCTCCAGTTCCAGATTGCCGCGCTCGAAGTTCTCACGCTTCTTATCCTCGAACGTGACTTTAAAACAAGAAACAGAACAGGGAGGGAAAGTGATTTTCAGGCAGTAAGGGTGTAGCTCAGTGGTAGAGCGCTTGCTTAGCACGGAAAAGGTCCTGGGTCCAATCCCTAGTACCTCTATTAAAAATAAATAAATAAAACCTAATTACCCCACCCAAAAAGAACCCACAAAGTTGTGCTTTTCAACATACTATTGTCAAAGGAAAAGCTCAATGGCATATTTGAAATGTGTAGTGTTAACTGCAAACCAGAGCTCTCTAAGCTGCCTTCCGCCTTGCCCTCACTGAAGATGCCCTCCTTGTAAATGCTCTCCACCTAACCTCTTGTTTACATATTCTCCCCTCCAGGAGGAACGCCAAATCATGGTGTTCAAAACACCAAACGTGATTTCTAGAATAATCTCTCGACAGCAATTCTGCATCATCGCCCCATCTCCATTCCTTCTCTGTCCTCTGCCCTTTCCCTTTTCTATGACTTTGATTCAGCACCTGACCCCCTATCCCTTTCATACACGAATCTCTCCCTTTCAACCTTTTTTTCCCTTTGCTTAAAACTGTGCTGATGTGCCTTCAATCTTAACATGACGCTTTCTGAAAGCAGAGGTAGGAAGGTAAGTACCCTGTGTTTCACACTGAAGAGCAAGTTGTGCCCTAATTGTTAGGTAGATGGTATTCTGCAAATAATTTTTTCTAACCCATTATTCGGTTTCCGTCTTTCAGAACACCAATTACGAATTTTAGATCTATTCCCAGGTCAATTGTTTTTTTCTCTAATCCTTGCTAACACTGTTTACATCCACTTTATTTTACTTAAAAAATTTCCACCCTCCATGTCTCTTACTATGTTTTCAGCAGTGTCTATTCAATTTTGTGTTTGCCTCGCATGTATCCTTGGAGCCAACCCAGACAAGGGAACCTCTCACTGCCAGCCTGTGTAGCATGCCGTCCCATTGTTCCTGATCTATTTCAAGAATTTTCCTTTCATACTTTGCCTTCAGATACGTGGCTGTGAGCATCCATTCTTGGCTTCTTCCCACATTCCTGTCTGGCCTTCACTGCTTTAGACAGACTTCCCTTATACACAGTAGTTAGGGATTAGAGGTCAAAGATGCAAATAAATTTCATTTTCTTGATCTGCTTGCTCCTTTAATGATTTCAGAGGAGGCAGCATCCCTTTTACTCTGCTACCTTAAAATTGAAAGTCCCCTCAGCCAGAGAAAGGAATGAAGTAATGATATATACTACAATGTGAATGAATCGCAAAAATATTAAGCTAAGTGAAAAAAGTCAGACATAAAAAGGTCACCAACTGCATCACACCATTTATATGAAATATCCAGAATAGGTAAATCCAAAGAGACAGGAAACAGACTGGTAATTTCCAGGGGCTGGGGGAAAAGGGAGAATGGAGAGTGACTAGGTAAGGCCAATGTTGTGGACTGCATGTTTCTACCCCACCAATTCATGTGTTGAAGCCCTAAACCCTAATGGGTGATATTTGGAGATGGGACCGTTCTAGTCAGGGGTTAAGATAAGGTCCTAACAATGGGGCCCTCATTATGAATTAGTGGCCTTATAAAAAAAGGAAGAGAGAGCTATCTTTTTCTTTTCATGTGCACACACCAAGGAAAGACCATATGAGGACATTTTGAGAATGCAGCCATCTGCAAGTTGGGAATAGCACCCTCACCAGGAACAGAATTGAATGGCACCCTGATCTTGGACTTCCTGTTTTCCAGAACTGTGAGAAGCAAGTGTCCTCAGCAAGTCAATTACCCCCTAAACACTTAAAATACAGCAAAATGACACTGACAAGGGTAACCTAAAGGGACTCCATAATACATGTCACTAGTACTTTTGAATATCAATCAGCATCTCATCATTAATAATTCATAACTACCATAGAATATTTTAAGTGTGATGATTTATCATTGTAAATGATGATAATTTAAATTAGGTTCATATTAAATTTAAAATAGCTTCTTGTTATCAAGGAGCTTCCAATTCTATAACAACATGAGAAAATAACAGTGGGCAATTTTACATTCTGCTTCTGCAGTGGTATTAAGCAACCACCTGAAAAGCTTATCAAGTTTGAGTGTTTTACAGATAACATTTATAAAATTTCTGTTAAGTGGTAAATAATCAGACCTCAATTTAAAAGCTAGAACAAGGGTGCAGTAGCAGAATACATAACGTTCTTATTTCTATACATATATTCAAATCCCAAAGTGTATTAAAAGTGTCTCCTTTCTGACTAAGGTCAAGTTAAAGGAACACAGTAGCAAGAATGTCAAAACCTAAATTTACTTTTACCTCCATCTTTGCCTTACAAATAGAAAATCTCTAATAAGCTACAATTCAAATATAAAGACCGGCTTACCAGGTAGTTTCTTTTCTAGTTGTTGCTGTTCGTCTTCTAAAACTGGTTCTTCCGGTAACCTCTGATCTACCGATGATGAGCTTATGACAGATATTCCACTGCCAGATCGAACTCTTCTGCAATTGCAAAAAAAAAAGAAAAAAGAAAAAAAGAAACGGATTCACGTAAAGCTGCCGAGGAAGAACTGAGCAAATTATGAATAAAAATTTTTAAAGATTATGTCACGTAGCATGGAGTAAATTTCATTTTTAGTGAGGAAAAGATAAAGATTTGGTCTTTTCTAGTTACAAAGAGCTTTTAAAAAATGAATATCTGAACATCATCAAACTCTGAGTGCCAAACTTGTTCAAATGTTTAGAATCATCACTAAAATGAGGGCAATTCCAAAGGATGAAATCAGCTACTCATCACCAAGTGGCTAGGGCGGCACCTGGGACAGAGCGACTGTGCGCTGTTATCACCTCTATGGAACATTAAATTCCTCCCAGGGAAGATTCACAGCTCAGCTAACTGGGAGCATCTCTTTTCCCTTTATGAAGTCTCTCCATTTTCTCTCTTAATCAACACACGAAATGCCTACACTTCATAGTCCTTAAAACAAATTGCTTAGTTTACTGATTACTTTCACTTCACACCATTAATCATGCTCTTCTAAACCAATCTGCCTAACTTCTTTTTATGCTTTTTTATCAGCTCTCAGTGTTAGTGTCTCTTGTAGTGATTCCTGTAGCTGTGAGATCTTACAAACTGCCCAGCTACCAGTCTCTTTCTGCACAGTCACAGCTCTCTCCGCTTTCCTGTACCGTGAATGTGCAAACAGCGATGGCTCCATTTCTCTTACTTTTATGGGGCCTTTCCCACCAGTCTTTCCTGACATTTGAGTGATTAGGGCAGAAATTCTCATCTGTGTTTCTTTTGCTCTTCTTTACACTTGTAAAGTCTCAAATTTGTCCTTTAAGTTAAAGCCTTAAGATGTAGTTGTCTGGGAGGTGTGTATGTGTGCAGACGTGTGGAGGTGGAGGACACTGGTCACTGCAGATTCCTCCCAACAGGACCCTGATCTACCCTCTCAACGTCTCCACTGAGATTGCGTTTCAGACCACAATTTTCTTTAATTATCTTCCTGATTATAGTTTCTGCATTGCCAGCATTTTGTTCTCTCTCAAATACATAGAATTCATAGGCAGAATCTCCTAGATTTATTTTCTGTGTACAGGTTGATACAGTTTAACTGCTAAAGTTTTGTTGAGCTTCTATAATATGGACTGTCTCAAAAATCACCATTTTTTTTTTTAGGTTTTACTTGATTGTTTTGCTCATATACTGTAAATACTTTAAAGAACAGAACAGGCAAAGATTAACACAGAACCTACAGAAGATTGTCTTGAATTCATGGATAGTTCATTTACCTGCTAGGAATAAAAATGACTGTAAGATACACAGCCTGCAAAGCCAAGTTTGAAATTCACATGCTCAGCACACAATTTCTTTCAAGAGGCAAATGTTCCTTACCTAAAGGAGGGTGGAATGTATTCTGGAGGCAGGACCGGTGGCAGTGGTTGGCCAGACATGGCTACATCAATCAGGTGCATAGCCAGGATAAACTCTTCTGCTGTGAGTTTTCCATCTTGATCAATGTCAGAAAGATTCCTGTTCAACAAAAAGTTAACTGTAATCTAGTTTCGTGAAAGTGCTTGCTTGTTACTATTCATGAGTGACTTAAACGTTCTATTTTCTTATTCTGACTCTAGGCCAATTGAGTCTCACAGTGCCTCAGTTTATAAAAGTAGTACCTGTTTCATACCACTGTAGAAAAGACAAAATGAGACAATCCTCCTAGTTGGGATGGTGTTCGGCATTCAACAAATGTCAACTATGATTGTAATCACATTCTTCTCAATCCTTGCAAGCTCATTTGAAATGTATTATACTCATATTCCACGTGTCTTTAAACACTACGCTCTGTGAAGTATCAGGTCAGAGAGTAAATACTTAACCTTTGCAGTACACACAATTTCTATCACACTGAATTCTACTGTTGCAGCAGGAGAGCAGCCATAGACAATATACAAATAAATGAATGGGCATGGTTGTTTTTAAAATAAAACTTCATTTAGAAAAACAGGTGCAGGCCAGATTCAGCTCAGTGGACCAACCCCTGATCCAGGCCTATAGGGGGGTGGATCTTTATGGCCTCCAGCCACAGAGGAAAGGTATTTTCTGCTCCTTAATCTCAGCATTCAATTGCTACCATTCTTCATAATCAACTTGCTCTAGGAGCTAAGTAAACAGATTTTTCTACCAAGTTGCAGAATCTGATTTTACTTCACAACTTCTGGACACTAAAAGAGGACACAAGACCACAAAGCTGTTCACTAAAATGCCAACAGGACAGATGTTACGCTGGGCGACTGGCTTTGCTGATGCCATAAATCAAGAAACTCCTCTTAAATCTGAAATTCCTCAGGTGCCATAACCTCTTTTTTTTCCTTTTACAGGTAAAATTTCCTTAGAGTAACATTTACCCCTTTTAGAGTATAGTTCTGCAAATGTTTTTTTGTTTTTAATTTTTGAATGGAGGTACTGGGGATTGAACCTAGGACTTTGGCATGCTAAGCATGGGCTCTACCACTGAGCTACACTCACCCCACCCTCCAACCCCCACCAGCAAGTTCTGACAAACATTCAGTTGTGTAACTACTACAATATATAGAACAGTTTGATGACCACCCCAAATTCCCCCATGTCTCTTTACAGTCACCCCTTCCTTTGCCCCCAGCCCCGGCAACCACCGATCTCTTTCCTGCCCTTCTAGCTTTGCCTTCTCCAGACTGGCCAGACTCCTCTGTTTTTAAGCAGAACAGAGTCACAAATGAAAACCCTGCCTGTTTCACCCTGTTCTCTCTTCCTTCCCATGCCCCACCACTGCCCACTCCTAGGTAAGTGTGATTAAATTGCTGTTTTTCTCCCACACTCGCCTAAAGAGTGGCTGTAAATATTTAAAGCATCTGTTTATCATGTAGAAGAATATAATATTCTAGTAAGAGAAGACTGAAATTTTTTTTTCAACAAGGGCACGTTATAAATGAGAAACTTAAACATCTCATTATATTCTAGAGTAATGAGAACCACCAACCTCAAAAATGTTAGGTCTTCAGTGTTTATTTCAGAGAGCCCTAGGATACCGAAACACACCCAGACTTAAAGAAGTCTGGATGTGTCATAGATATAAGATGTTTATTAACTGATCTATTATTATTCTATTGCAAAAGGCAGACCCTTTAATACAGAGCAGAAGGGACCAGGATGGGCCAAGAGAGCAGCACTAGAGCTTGTTCATTTATGGAACAACCACATCAATGTACCTGCAGCATAATCACAAACCTAGCAGGTAAACCGTATAGACCGGGTTTATTTTCCAGGCAGAATCAATGGGTAAACACATAACTGAGAGATACATACTTCTTAAGATACCATTCTAGTCAATATTTAAATGTAAGGGGCCCTGTAGGAATTAGGCAATGTTCACTAATAGCTACTAAAAATCATTACAAAATAGACAAAGAGATATTTATGCACCTCCTGAAAAGTACACTGTATCTTCTCTGATGTAATTCAAACTTGAATCTGATGAGCGGTTCTCAATCACTGACTGATTTTTGTACTGCACACTGATTTGTCAGTGTCTGGAGACACTTCTGATTGTCACAGCTGGGGGTAGGGATTATGCTACTACAGTAGGAGGAGGCCAGAGATGCTACTTAACAATCTACAATCCACAGAAGAGCCCCTGACAACAGAGTAACCGGGCCTAAAACGTCAGTAGCATGGAGGTGGAGAAACCTTGCCCTAGATCTAATTACCAATCTACAGGAAATACAAGATGGAATCAAAAATCACAAGGATGCAGCCATCAAAAGTTAGACAATAAGAAACTATAGGACAACAAATATATGTATGTATATGCATGACTGGGATGTTGTGCTGTGCACCAGAGACTGACACATTGGAACTGACAGCACTTCAATTAAAAAACAAAAAGAAAAGAAACTATAGGACAAATGATCTGGGGGGTTTTCCAGGGATGAGGTGGGAAAGGAGTAGAGAACAAGACAAGCAGGAATCTTTAGGTTAAAGGAGACTTAAATAAAAGAGGTATCAACCAACTGTTACAAAATACAAGTATATTTCAGTCCTGATTTGAACAAATTGACTATAAAAAATTATGAAGTAACCTGAGGAATTTAAATATTATCTGATTAACTTACTGATACAAATTAGTATTAAAAGTTTCAGCACTTTAATACTCTATTACTATTGGTTTTATAGTCACATAGAAAAAAAAATCCCTATGTCTTTTGGAGATACAAGCAAAAATATTTACAGAAGAAAATGATACAACAGCAAATGTGACTTAAAATAATTGAAAGGAGGAAGGAAGAACCAGAGTTAGCAGTGAATTGAGACTTATTTAAAGTGTGCTGAGTTCTTGATAATTCATTATATTAATCTCTCTAGTTTTGTATTTTTCAAAATCAAAAGGGGAAAAAGTAAGAGAGGTAATCATGACCTTTAATGAGGTAATCTTACAGCTCACTGAAAAATAAGTACACTCCATATATTTTCCTTATAAGTAATAGTATTAACCTAAAGATTCATGAGGCCGTATCAATTTAAGAAACAAAGTTTCCACTTTATGCGAACCAAGGAGGTTTTTCATTCCTTACCATATTGAAGCCAGCTGAGCCTGTGGTAAACTTGACTGCATAAGAATAGTTCTTGCTTGAGGACCTAAACAAAAACCGGGAAAAAAATAAAAGATGAGTTAGCAAACCTTCACTGTCTAAGCAGATCAGTGTTCTGTATGCATACCGTGCAATCTCGCGCAATGACAGTGCTTTAAACAATATTTGTTACAACCTAAAGGGCTTTTATAAAGGAAAACAAGCCCCAATGAAAAAGGGAAGAAACACGCAGCACAGCACAGCATCTGGCACATATAGTCAATACATTTTGTTCAATGGATATTTCATAAAGAATGAGTATGTAAGAGTTTAGAGTTTCAAAATATAACGTGCTCTTTTGTCCAGGTTACCGTCTCTATTTGTAATGGGTTTTTATTTACCAAGCTGAAACTTATTCTCTCTAAATTCAACATCTGCCACCACCTGAAGCCTCCACCTGATGACTGTCAAACTCAGACAAGATTCAAAGAATCTTAGAGGAGGAAGGGACCTTAGAGAGAACTCTTCTACCCATTCCACTACACAAACAAACAAACAAACAAAAATAGACTTGCTCAAGGTTGCACAAATGGCTAATATCACAGCCATTTCCTAGGTTAGCGATAAAGAAGAATTCCTGGAATTTAAACTCTCCTCTCAAAATCAGCCCTCATTTCTTAAAATACTTGTAAATATCTTTATTTCTGGCATGAAACTAGCCTTAGATACCAGACAAAGGCTATGTGTCTGGTGTTGTGTGTTTAAATAAACCAGTGTCACGGAGAGACAAATGCCTTATTCTACCATTGACTCCCAAGGTGTGGTCCCAGGATGACAGGTAGACCAAGGAATGGAAAGTGGTAGAAAATGTGTTGGGACGATAACCACCTATAAAATTTTGCTTGTTCTGTGGTTTTACTGGAATGAGGAAAGTTCACCAATCATTGTATTTCATCTCTATCACTGTATTTAAAATGTTGGCAACATTAAAGCAGAATTGGCAAAACGTTAGTGAATGATTTACTTGACACCTATAACAATTATGCCTACTTCAGAACTGTATAAAAGAAAGTTCGTATTTCATCTACTCTCAGTAAAAAGTGTAACGAGACATGAAAAGAACCAGCCCTGGACTTGGATGTTGGGAGATATGGATTCCAGTCCTGACTTTTCCACTCCCTAATGACATGTGACATTAACAAAACTACTTTCCTCTCTAAGAGGAAGTTCCTTTGTCTCTGAAATGAGGGAAATGATCTAGAACAGGGACTGACAAACCACAGCCCATCGGCCATATCGGCCCGCCACCTGCTTTTGTAAAGTTGTACTGAAACATAGCCACACCCATTCACTTAAGCACAATATGTGGATGGCGGCTTTCGTACTTCAACGGCTACGACAGCGTAGGACTGCAAGCCTAAAATGTTTACTGTTTAGCTCTTTAGCAAAAAAGCCCATCAGGCCCTGCACTAGAAGATCACAACTGTCTTTTGCAACTTTAATAACTGTATAAATCCTAAGACAAGGTTATGAAACGTTAAGTTAGATCAGCAACAGCAAAGACAGTAGCTTAGCATAACAGGACATCATAAAATCAAGCTCTGCGTGCATGGAACCATCCTGTAGGAGCCTATGTGCATGAAAGGAGTACCGGCTTATAAGGAAACATTATGGGGATAAACAGAAATCTCAAGTTCACAGACCTTACAGTGGGCATCCGTGTTTGGGTAGGGAAGCGTGAATGGAAAGGATAGAGATAATTCAGTAAATTTAATGCTTTCGTCCAAAATGATCAGGTCTTCAGCTTTTGTGATTAATACATGAATAACTAAATAACCCATTCACTGTTTCAGAATGCAAGGAGCTAATTCAATACCTCTTCTCAGAGGAACAGCAGTAACAGCCTTACCAGAATTCTAGAACTGCTTATGTAACTTTGATTAAAGAGTATCTCCTTCTCTCTTTTGTAAGAGTGTCTCTTTTAAGAGCACGCAATAGCATACACATCAAGCTGTGGAGGAACAAGGGGGTGCCCACCTAAGCAGGTGTATCAGCTAAATCAACCCAGGTAATCAGTGGGGTAAATTGTGCCCCTGAGAGATTAGCATCACTTCCCACAGTGAATAGGCTCACATTACATGCTCAGAGGTTCTCACTTCCCTCTCTTGGGACCAATCCATGGCATTCTTACGCCTAACAACATATTCTCGCAGACGCAGCCAGAATCTGATGGCATTCACAAGAAGTAGAATATTAAAGTAAATATTTCACTTGTGCCTCTTTACATTCTGGACCGTTTTTCAAACTTTCCTGACATTCTTCTTATTCTTAAGCTGAATGAGTAACTGCTTTGGGGGTTGAGGATTCATACAATTATTTTCATAGTTGTGCCTGTAACAATAATCTTTGTATTTCACCTATCTCAACAAATGAAAATGAAATTCCCAGCTTAAATTCTTTCCAGGGCAAAACAGTAATAAGTATAGAGAGAAACAGTAGCCAAAGTCTGCTCTTTCCAGTATGTTTCAAATTTTATTTTCTGCCTCAGAGATTAAAAGTTTTAAATATCCAAGTGACTTTGGGATATAGGTATTACACTTCAGTCATAAAACACACATCCTACCAAGAAAAGAGACTTTCTGCATAAATGTCGCATCTGAATACTACTTTAAGTAACTCACAGCAAACACCAACAATGCTTTGAAGAAACGTTTTCAGATTCACTGACAACATAGGTCTGGGTTTGTATGATGCACTGGGTCAAATCAACTGTACTTAAAACTATACCGCTGAATATTCCTTCAGTGCCCAAATGAGCTCGCCTGGTTTTTATGTTGTGCGTTAAGAGTGACAGCTACTGCTTTAGCAGTGTGAGCAAGACATATAGAGAACTCGTGGATACTTAGAATTCACCGTTTCCAATACAAATATTCATGCTTGTTTGAGATTACGCTGAGACTCTTTCCTGGGACAGAGCTCAAGATTAGATCAAACCCTTCAAAAAAATCTCATCCAATCCGTATATTTGTAAACAAGGATGAATTTTTCTTTTGGAAGTAAAAATTGCAATTATAAGTGATAGCAAAAAAAAAAAAAGTAAGAATCAGAAATTAAAAGTGCTTTGTGTTACGTATCAGTGCTCCTCCATCCCAGGAAAATTAACCCATTCTCCCCACCCTTCACATTTGTTAAAAAGCAGTTATATTTTCCCCCCTTTTACATTTAATGTTCATACCAGAGGTCCCTATTTTCCTTTATTAAAAGTATGCTTTTCTTTATAACTTTCTAATCAATGTTAAGTGTTTAACCCCTTATTAGAAAGATTTCTGGATTAATATCATGAAATCCTTTGTATGCCTCAGATGTAGAGAACAGAACCTTTTTTTTAAAATCCTTAGAGACCATATAACATAATTCTGGCCTTTTATACATAAAGAAATAAGATCCAAACAGCTAAAGTGACCTCCAGCTGGTTAGTGGCAAAGCCGAGTCCCAAAAAACCTTTAATTCTGCATTACTGCGGATTTCTTTGTAGGCAATTTCAAGTTCACCTACAAAGTTGAACTTCAGAAAGTGAACCAGTCCTTGTTGACAGCAGGGTTTCTTCGCTAGTGCTTGGATTTGCACACTAGTGGCATTTGGTGTGCTGAAGGATCCTTGGTCTAGGTTCTATTCACCAAGAAGCACTGGGGCAAAAGCCTGAGGCACTGCAAAGTAGAGAAACTACAGCCTTAGCAGTAAATAAGAAGTTGAGATAAGAGGGACAATGAAAAACCCTGTTTAGAAAAAAAAGTAAACAGATAGAGACATTTGGAAACTCTTTGGCCCAACAGCTAGAAACAAAGTGCATTCAGAACAGAGATCATATTTCACTCAATTAATTCTTATTTGTAAGTACCTGTTAAGTGTCCACTCATGGTTTTGTCATGACTATTGAATAACTGTCTGTATTTCAGTCTGGAGGACTGGGGAACGGCCCACTCTGCGGCTGGAGGGACGCTGTGGGGAAAGCAGGAAGGAGAGGGAAAAAGGATGAACAGTAAGGAATAACCTATGTTAAGTCCTTAAAAAACAGGAAACTAACAAGTCTCCAGAAAACGAGCTTTAGCATTTTATTCACTATTTGATGACTATTTCTGAATTTTCTGTACTGGTTATTTCCATTTTTTAAGTTATAAACCTTTCTCTTGAAACAAATCAGCTCATTATTTTTTCAGAAGCGAGGGTAAACACAAAAGACCAAGTGGCTGCTGCAGGTTATATATACAATTTAATAATTTAAAGGTTCTACAAAAGTACGGAAAAGCTCCTTGGCACTGAGGTGATACAATAATGTCCAGGCCTTTCTAAACTTCTAGAACATTCCGAATCTTTTGGTCTGAAAAGCAATGCTAAAGGCAAACTGCCTTTAAAGATATTAATTCTTTAAAATGTGTAACTTTTTATACACCAAGATACAGGATGTATTTCTTAATGAAAGGAAATTATTTCATTCTAGGAAGTTCAAATTCCCACAAACAGAGTTTCCCAGAGAGCTGTCCCAACACGAAACCGTTCCCAGGGCGGCGGCAAGTGAGCATCAGGGGCCCTGCTTCTGACAGTGGTCCAGGGCCGGCCTTTCCCCGCAGCACCTCTGACCCGAGGAAGCCCTGCTAGCAGTCAATCTGGGTGCAGACCTCCTTAGTGATTAGTTTCTCAGATTAGTTCCCACACAGTATCACCCGCTTGGTACCCAGGGCTTGCTAAGAGCCAGATAGATGTCTAAATCAGGCAATTTAAACACGACAGGCTCAGTATGGCTGAGCTGACAGTTAAAAATGGCATTCCATTTCCAGGACAGAAGACAACTAACGCCCCATTTGCAATTTCCTTTCATTTCAACAAAAGTTTCTATTTCGAGCACGTTAAAGCAGAATTTTAATCATGAATTGAACTTCTTGATCATCATTTATGTATGTTATCTATGCATTTATACTGACTATGTACACTTTTTAAAGCACAGAAATGGCTCCCAACACTTGAAAAGTACCTATATGAATTTACCGTTTCAATTTTTATAAGTTTCCTAATACAAAAAGCACCGAGGTCCACTCTGCTGTGCATGCTTCTGCGACAACTCTCTCATTTTAAACTGTTCAGCCGATTCCAGCTCCTGTTTGTCAAGAAGCTAATTATCTCTCTCCTGCACCCCAAGAATGTAGGGTGTTACACAGAAGGTGTCCAAGATCACACTTATCAAGTCATAGTTTTCTGCCAAATTCCTGAACATTTACATAGACTTAAAAAAAACTCATTAACCAAAAAGTTAGATGCCACATTACAAAAACTTGCTAGAAATTTAAATTATTGAAAAGATAACTACCAAAAAACCCAGTGTTTTTGTACCCAAGCAGGACCCTAGGGGGCCTTCCCAGGACAGACCGTCTCCCCACATGTCCTCTGCCTGCCTCTTGTTTGTAGAAAAGCCATCATCTCCCAGGACTCTGCTGAGTCACTAAAGCCTGGCTCAAGAATTAATGATTGAAAGGATATGAACATGTAGCCACAAAAGTAGCAGTTCAGCCAGAACTGGTAACAATTTAAACAGTAAATCAGCCACATGGCAATCATAGAATCTTTAGTTCCTCCTTGAAGTACCTAGATAACAGTATCTGACATGCATTTCTTGAGTTGTTTTACAGAAGATAAAACTCCCACCAAATGGAAGGAGTTAACTACATGATGACCATAACCCCGTAGTCCCCAGACAAGCTGGAGCCTAAGGATTGATAACACTAACCCCGTGACACCGCCCTGTCACCTCACCATCAATCAGAGAATTGTACGCGAGCTGACCACACTCCCTGCGATCTCCCTTCCTCACTTTGCCTTTAAAAATGTTTCCCTGAAACCTAACAGGGAGCTGGAGTCTTCATTAGTGCTCCAGACTCCTCGTCTGGCACCTCACGATAAATGCTGCACTTTCCTTCACCACAGCCAGGTGGCAGTCGATTGGCCTTACTCCCTCCGAGCAAGTGGACCCAACATTTAAATAGCATTAATGTTGCTAATACTGGTTGTTTATTCTTGCTAATGCCACAAATCAATTTCAGGACAGATTTCAAAATCACCTGTGAAAAGTCAGAGAACACTCAAAGTTCAACATGGTATGGGAGAAAGAATAAAAAAACATGGAATTTAGTGTTAGATGATTTCAATTTGATCTCAGCTCTGCTGTTTGGTAAGCTGTAAACCACGGGTGAGAAATATAACCTCTCTGGGTATCTCCTCCCTCACAACTCTGAGACAGTCTCTACCACACAGGTGGTTGTGGGGGCTGACTGGGACCAATGCAGTGTCTGGCAAAGCAGATACCTGATAAATATTCCTGCATCTTAGCAGTAAAACCTTAATTAAATGGAACGAACACAAGTACCTATACACTACAATTAACTGAAGTTTCTAGAGCAAATTTTAAGAATGTCTACCTTAAAACCAGAAAGACCTCAGTCCAACTCTTAGCTCTATCACTGATGAGTTATGCTGAGCAAGTCACTAACTGCCCCTGAGCTTCCTCCCCCTCTATAACATAGAGAAAATAAGAGTCCTCTTATGGGGAAGAAGGTGAGCATTGAAGGAGTCAATGTGCATAAAGCATTTGGCACGGTGCTTTTCAGTTTATGGATGTTCTTTACATTATTTTTTTAAAGGTAATGAATGACTGAATTATATTCAACATGCTCGTCCCTTTAAAGTGGAAAAATGACTTGATTCACTTAGGAAAGATTTCTAATGAGGACTGAAACAAGAAAAGATGGAATCATCTTCATTTGCATGCCCTTTTCATTTGAAAAGCTTTGAGACAGCTTATGGAGACTTAATTTTTCATCTTAGTGCAGGAGTATGCAGGAGAAAAAAATTTAAGTGAAAATGTGAAAGATGAAAGATAAGATGAAACCAAGATAACACAAAAATATGAAAGATAATGTGAAACCAAAATTGGCCAAAATATGAGCAAACAGGTCACGTAAGCTTTACAAAAATTGCACCCCATACTTGATTAATAACAACTGTCCACTAACCTGAATGACACATTTCATAAAAAGTAATCTGAAGTTTTACTAATAACTGGCACAGACTCCAGAAGATTATCTGAGATAAAATTTAAATAAGGCCAATTTGGCTCTAATCTTCATATAAAAATTTTTATACACAAAAACTTTTAAAAGATTGACACAAAATAGTTAATTTGCTTTTCTCCCCTCATACCTACAGTTCTATTTTTTTAGTTTTAAACATTTACTACCGTCTATTTATTATCTTCTTTAAAAAAATCAACATGCAAAGCCTTTAAAGGAAAAGTCGCGTCTTTGTCTCTGTCATCTCTACAACACATAAATAAAACCTTGTAACATTATCCAGAATTAAGAAAATTAGTATTATATAAAAGAAGATAAAAATATAGCTAATTCATTTTCAAACTTATGAGTCAATCAGGTAATTGCTTTAACCAAACTGCCCATTTAAAAATAAGCAAACTTACCTAGCCACGTCAAATGACTGTGCCTTCTGTAATTTAGTGTTTAACTGTGACCCTGGACCAGATCTACTAAAGGAAGAACTCTTTGGCAATGTGGCGGCTGTAAAAATAAATAAATGTTAAATGACTTTTAATTCTACGAAAATGAGGAACTTTTCCCTATTTACAAAAATTAAAATGCATAGTCATCAAATCTAACGCAGAAATTATTCCTCTCTTGTTACCATTCTGGACTCAAAAAGAGTTATTCCCTCCTGGCTTTCTGCCCTCCAGCCAAAACTGTTTTACTTGTTCCTTCTGAAAATTACCTTACCAAGTAGTAACGTTTGCATCCATAAAATTTGACTCTTCATTAAACATTTAGTATCACATTTTACAGGATCTGTTCCAACAGTTAAAGAAATAATAGCTCAAATAGAGAGATGGCACAGGAGGAGCTGAGGTATTAGGTCCAGATGTAAGAGCCAAGCAGTTACAGACTTGTAGTCTTGGCCAGATAACATGTGATGCTGGGAGCGCCAGCTTAGGCATCTGAGTCTCATTCAGGCTGGTTAGCTGTGTGTCAGGGGAAAAACCCAGCCATATCCACACTTCCCTCAGCTTTGTCTATTATCTTACAACATTCGCCATTAACCACTAAAGAAAACAAGACAGTGTGTGGATTCACTGATGCTGCCGGGAAAATAATCACAAGTACTTTCTCGGCTGCCATCACACCTGCAGTCATGGTCGCCTATGAAAGATGAACTACATGTGACAAGAACATCATAAAACCAAGAGGTCCACTAAGATTCCTTGGCTATAACTTAAAGACAGAGGTAATAAATCCAGGGGCCTAGGGAGAGTCAAATTTAAGGCTCAAACACACACTGTTATCGCTACTGAATTTACTCAGACATATTCAAAGTACTTAAAAACTTGGGAGGGGAGGGTATAGCTCAGCGTAAGAGTGTGTGCTTAGCATGCACGAGGTCCTAGGTTCAATCCCCAGTGCCTTCATTAAAAAAAAATTAATAAAAATTAAATACATTAAAAAAACTTTATTGATATGAATCCATTCAGATTCGCTAGACTAAGGCTATCTACATGTGTAGTTTATGTTTTATTTCAACTAAAGGGAAAAAGACTGAATAAAGTCTTGAGATGAAATGAACTAAACCAGGAACTTTTTAATCCTTTGTTCAATTAAGCCAGCATGTAATACTATAACCTTAATATATTTAGTTATTCAATAGACTTCCTTCCTGCTCTGTGTCTGATTCACTCCACCTCCTCAAAAAAAAAAAAAAAGCAATGTTCTTTTTTTTCCCCTCCCACATAATTCTACTCCTGAGGGACTGGCTTGTTTATCAGCAATCCATAGCAGCTGAAGAAAAGTAGTAACTGATACATGGAAATGAAAAATGTTCAAATGCTGTTCAAACTTCAGCCGCTCTCACCAAGCCCTTGAAAGCAAATGATGCTTTTGAACTGGCTGCAGAGTTCACCTTTGTGCACGACGGCACCCAGAGGCGGCACCGTTCCATTCTCCTTTCCCTCTCTAATCGAGCACATCCTCAAAACGAGACATTACATGAAGAAGAAAACAAAAAAGATAATTTCTTCTGAATAAAATACCATTTAAATATAATCAGAAAGGGAAGACAGAAGGCTTCACAAAAAGGAAGAGTGAAATTGTGTGTAATTTTACATGTAAGAGTTCAGCCTGTGGTTTCAGCAGGTCACCTACCAGGATGAGCAAACGCAGGCAGAGGCTGTATGACCGGGGGTGCCCCATTAGCCAGGGGGGGCACTGCTGCCGCAGGGACAGAAGATACGAGGGGTGGAGACATTCCGACAACTGGAATGGAGCCCATTGGCACTGGAGCAACAGCGGTCAGCGGGGGCATGCTGGGGATACCGCCCATACCTGTGAAGGGAAAAACCCCAACCAAGTTCGCATGGAACCACATTTCAGCATTCAATGACAATTAACCCAGGACTGCATGAAGAAGAAAATCACTTTCCAGTTGTAGTAGAGCCCCACTGAAAATCTAAATTCAGAGTAGTCATTTTGAAGAGTACTAAAAATTCTCCAGGATCGCATCAAGAGGGCTCAAGGCCCACCTTGAACAGGAATCTACTGGCCAAAGCTGAGGACCAGAAAGGAAAGTAACTGCAGTGGACTGAAAGCCGCCAAAGACAATTCAGTTCATAGATTCACAATGATATTTAAAATAAAAAAAAATCC
Source organism: Vicugna pacos (assembly GCF_048564905.1). NCBI lineage: Eukaryota > Metazoa > Chordata > Mammalia > Artiodactyla > Camelidae > Vicugna > Vicugna pacos. The sequence continues at coordinate 114,653,878 of NC_132987.1, read as the reverse complement.
TAACTGGTCACCATGAGGGATCAATTTATTTTGAAAACTAGTGAATAAACGGAGAAAATAAATCAAACATTTATTCTGCCTTTCCTTTACATACTGAACCTGAGTAACCAAACGTTTGATGAGGAAGTATCTCTTTATAGAAGTGAAGTATTCTAACCAAAAAAATGAAGAAATGATAGAACTAAAATAAATGTTTCCTTTCTTTTTTCTTTCTCTGTCTCAACTTGTGATATTGTGACATAAGACATATATATCTGGTCTTTGTCCCCAGGTCGTGGTTCCTGACAGGTCTCCTAAAACCCTTTTAATTTCCTAACTAACAGGAACACCTCGGTCTCCGGTTGCTGACACAAGGGCTTCTGAGACCGCTGGAATCTCAGGAGTGGTAAGAAAGTTTTGAATGAGGTGAGTGGTGGCTAGGGGACAATAAACAGCTACAGAATGGGAGCTGGTCACAGGAAAGACCACAGCATGACTAAAGAGGGTTGGAACTTTCAGCCCCATCCCACCCACAACCTCCACAGATCTCAGGGGAGGGCAGAGGGGCTGCAGATGGAGCTAATCAAAGGCTAATGATTTAATCAAGTGTGCCCATGTATGAAACTTCTATAAAACTCCTACACTACAAAGTCTGGACAGCTTCCAGGCTGGTGAACACATCCATGTGCTGGGAGGGTGGCGCACCCCCACTCCACAGAGACAGAGGCGCCTGCACTTCGGACCCTTCCAGACCTCACCCCGTCCACCTCTCCATCTGCCTGTTCCTCTGTATCCTTTATAGTATCCTTTATAATAGACCAGCAAATGTAAGTAAATGTCTCCCTAAGTTTGTGAGCTTTTCTAGCAAATTACAGGAAGGGGGAAACAGGTTTGGGGGAAACCTCTGACTCTGCAGTCAAGTCAGACAGAAGCATGGGTCCCATGGGGTCCATTACTTGTGACTCAGGCCTGAAGTGAGGGCAGTCCTCTGGGACTAAGCCCTTACAATTGTGGAATCTGACACTGTGTCTGGAAGTTAGCGTCAGAATTGCATTTAATTATAAGGTACTAAGTTAGTGTCCAGAGAGCTGGAAAATTGGTTGGTGTGGTTTTTCTGGACACAAAATTCTTGGCTGACTGTTTCCTTGAGAATCCTAAATATGTTACTCCATTTCCTCCTGGCATGAAGCACTGCTGCAGAAAAGTCTGAAGGCCTTCTGATTTCCTTTCTCTTGCGAACCATGTGCTTTCTTTTTCTACGTGCCCGAATGATTTTTTTGTTTTACTAGAACATAACTTAGTGCTGATCTCTCAGAATCAGTATCCTCAGGCACATGCTCTATTCTTTCAAATTTAGTTTCAAATCTTTTATTTCAAGAAAACTGTCTTGAACCAGTTTTTAATCATCTGTTCTGTGCCCTGGCTTTGGTTTTCTTCTTCAGGGACCCCCACACACCATCTATTCACTTTTCTTTGCCTTCAGTATTTGCCACTTTTTCTCAAATCCCTTTTATCTCTTTTTTTCATTTCCTTTTAAAGTGTGAAATCTTCCTCTTTTTATCTTATGTTTCTCTTCAGACAGCCTCTCTTGTGTTGCTTCTGGTTCAGTCTTCATTTCTGAACTGACTTTTTCTTTTATGTCTCATTCTTTCCTGAGTGGTCACCTGATTTCTGAGGTTTTAAAATTCTGATCTGTGTCCGTCTTTCATGACTTGTACCATTTTCTTGGTACCTTGCAGCCTGTTTTGAGAGAGCAGGTTACTGGTGTGCTCCCACTGTCCACAGCGGCGCTGCTCAGCCCTTCGCTCTCTTTTTCTGATAATAACTCTGTGTGGGATTTGACCTTGCCTGGTACTGCCTGTCGTTCATTTGGATGAGAGCCCTGCTTCCTGGGATTTCCAGGTTCCGTTCTCCTCCCCCGCTTTGGTCTGAACCTTCTTCTCCTTCTGTCTCTGTGTCGCTGCCCTGCTTAATTTTTATTCCAGTCCCAGTCATTCCTCCTCGGTGTGGGATCCTGTCCCAAAAGGCAGACTTGTTGGGTCAGTTCCGAGAGTTCCCAGGGACCAGACTGCTCCAGATCGTTCTCGTCTTCTTATCTCGGGCACAATCACTGTCACTATTTTTTAACATCATAATTTTTCCATTTTAAGTTACTTACTCATCTCAAATTGCCACTGCAAAGACTATTATCCTTTTATCAACCAGACTGTTTTCTGAATGAATGAGTATTTTCTGAATACTTCCAAATAAACATACCTACCAGAGTCCTCTGAGGCTTTGGGGTGGGCTGGACTTTTACATGCCATCCCTCCTCACTCTGTTAAGTCTCAGTTCTTGAAATTCTCCCATCTCCCCTCCACCGTTTTCCCCTCTGCTCTAAAACTGCAGAAGCACCTCCCATCCTTGGGCTGACACACTCGTTTGGCTTTGTCTCTCCCTTACACTTAAACTCGCCCTTCTTCCAAGCCCCCAGCAGGTGTTTGTCCTGACCACTCCAGAAAACTACTCATCAAGGTCAGACACAAGCTTGTCCTGTCAAACCCCATCACATGCCTACCCTGTTCTTACTCAGTCCCTCAGAAGCAACTTCAACATTGGAGCACTCCCTCCTTGAAACACTTTTTCTTGGCTACTAGGACACCAGCCTCCTTCCACTTCACTCTGTTTCTGGCTTCTTCCCTTCTACTAGACTTTTAAATGTCACAGATGGCCAGGGATGGCCCTAGGTCTTCAACCTGCTCTAGCTACACTTTGTCAACCTAGATAAAGAGGGAAACTGAGGCAAGCCTGCATTACCAGAAGTCGAGCTTATTCAGGAACAGCAGAAGGACTAAAATTCAGGACATGCAAACTGTAGCAAGCTACAGGTAAGTCCTCTGAGTCTTTGGGGTGGGCTGGACTTACGGGCAACAACGAGGGGAGAATTCAGTCAGAGTCCAAGCACTGGACTTGAGGAGGAGGAGAGGCTCTTGGTGGAAGTTCATTGGTCATGGGATCAGTTTCAGTTTCCTGTAAATGACCGATTAGTCCCTCAGTCCTTAAGTTTCATTTTCCTGACAACCCACGCGTGGGATTCTCCATGTTATGTCTTCTGCTTCAATGGAAAGACTGAAATCCTCTCACAACTTTCTAAGATATCCAGTCCCAGGGCTTTCAATGCCATCCACACTCAAACTCTCCCAGGGCTGACAGACCCCTCCTGAGTCGCAGACACAAAGATTCATCTGCCTCTTTAACATCTCTGCTTGGAAATGTACTAGGGCCCTCAAACTCAATATTGCCAAAATCTGATGTACTTTTCCTCCGCAATACAGGGTATCATGAATCCAACTCTACCTAACTTCCACGTGGATTATCACCACCCAGGATCTAAATCGCCTTATCTCTTGCCAGAGGCAAAAAGCCTCCTCTCTGATTTCCCCGATTCTACCGTCATCTCCCTGTGGTACCCTCCCCCCACCCCCGCAATCCAGTCTTCAGATAACACAGATTATTTTTCCTAAGTGTCTTTCAACCACGTGACATCCCTGGTTAAAAGCTTTCAATTGCATTTAACTCCTTAGTGGTTTTATCAGGCCCCAAACCATCTGGCTCCTGCCTTACCACCTGACCTTAAGGCCTAAGAATACTCCAGCTAAAGGGCTCTCTCTTTTTTTAATGTATCTTTTTTTTTTTTTGCTTTTTTTGGGGGGGGAGTAATTAGTTTTATTTATTTGCTTATTTATTTATTTTGATGGTGGTACTGGGGATCTAACCCAGGACTTCATGCATACTAAGCACATGCTCTACTCCTGAGCTACACTCTCCCGCCAAGGCTCTCACTATTGTTCCTCCCGTGAACCAAGCTCATTTTTGCCTTAGGACCTGTTGCTTTTGCCTGGTGGTCTTCTCCCCTCACGTGGCTCTCATCCCTAAGCCAGCTCAAAAGCTGTCTCCTCAGAGAAGTCTCCCATAATCCCCTGTCCTGTCAGTCTCTCTCACATTACGCCGTTTTATGGAATTACCATTTGTTTGCTTCCCCCAACTTAACAAGCAGCCCCACTGCAGCAGGAGCCACGATGTCTTTCTTGCTGCCACCATCTTCCCAGCAGCCAGGACACAGTTGGGGCTTAAAAATATTGAAAAGAAGAATTATGCTGTCTGCAAATTCACCACAGGAAGAAGGGATGAGGCACTCATAGAATGTCCTGCAATACAGCTGGGGACCCTTAGGAAAGTCACAGGATCACTGCGCCCCATTTTCCTCTTCTTAACAAAATGATTGTTCAACCCCTACCCAGTCTTAATTCCACGGGTGTTAACATTTGCATTAACCGTGGAAGAGGGATGATACCCCATGCCACTCTGATGCCTGTGGAACAATGAAAGTGGGAAAGGGAAGGCGGTAAGAAAATCAAGAATCTTTGGGAAAACTCTGAGTTTGGAGAGGCTCTACTTCCCTTTCAGAAATACGGTCTTGAGCAAACTGTTCAACTTCTTGGAATCTCAGTTCACTCGTTTATGTAACAGGGCCAATAATGTCTGCACACTTTTATGGTTCCTGTTGTGACCAAATAAAATACTTTATGTGAAGGCCTACCACAGGGCTAGGAAATCTATGGTCAGATAATGTCTAATATTAATTAGAAGACGACAACAGTAATAAAGTGTGTTCTCAAGTCGCCAAAAGAAGCATAAGAAAAATATTAGCTTGGGCTGAGCTGAGAGGTTGGAACTAGATTTAACAGCAAAGGCCAGGTCTGTGAGTAAATGTGGGCAAAGTGGGTTTTTTTGGACCATGTACTTTAACTTTTCTCATTTTCTGCTATTCCCTCATGATTAATCCTCTTGAAAATAGTTTACTGAGAATGCTGATGCGACAAGAACGAGGGGAGGGAAGGCAGCAGAGAAGCCAAGGGGAAGAGCCAAGGCGGGAGAGCAGCTCAGAAATCCCGGCTTTCCTTAGAGGCGGTGGCGGGTGACTCAATGACTGTACAACCCTCTGGCAGGGAGGCCACCACGTCCTGAAAATAAATCGGCAATATTCCTAGAGCTGAAATTCCTACAGCAGAACGGAATAAGAGAAGACATATTAAATGTCAGAGGAAGAATTACTGACACCTGGGTTTGAGGGGAAAAGAGGAAACGCGATGCCTGTGGTTATCTGACCCCTTCTCCACTCTGAGGTTTCCTCTTGCAGCCCCGGAGGGGAGGCCAAAAGAGAACCAAACACATTTTAGCTGTTTTGGGTCCCAACCAAACATTGGCTACAGGGACTTTCAGAGATTCGGAGCAATGTCCACTTTTAAATAAGCTGGTTAAGGGCATAGCTCAGTAGTAGAGCACAAGCTTAGTGGGCTTGAGGTCCTGGGTTCGATTCCCAGGACCTCCGTTCAAAAAATAAATAATAAAATAAAATAAAACATAATTACTGCGTCCCCACTGAAAAAAAAAAGTGAACTAGAAATTAAACTACCTTTAAAGAAAAAAATAAAGAAGCTGGCTAACTAAGGGCTGGGTACTGTGAACAGACAATGGACTAGGGGAAGAGAGGTCCTGGTCCCTTGGAGCCAACTGCACTGTTCACTACTGCTCTTTCTAGCCTTTGCTCACACCTGACTTTCTGAATTTTTCCTTCTTCTCTTGGATCACTATCCTATTTGCCTCGCCCCAAATCTGTAACTTTCCCCTTAAAATAACCAGACTTGCAACTAAACAATGCATGTTTTGACTCTATTAAGTAAAAACATACCATTTATTTATCTCAGCTTATCCTTCCTTGTAGCAGAGACAACCTGAACGACTACCAACTGCCCCTCCCCAATCTCCTTCACTGTATCACTTGTCATCAGATATACTGGGATGAAGAGAGGGAGAGAAACTGTATCCACAATTTTTGTGTTTTGTTTAAACAGTCTAGGAACTTTCCCATGAATCAGATGTTAGATCTGATTACTGTGATCTCTAAATCAACCTAAATAATTAAAGTCCAAGGTAAGAATAGAGAAGAAATCAGAACTGTTGGTGATCTTAGTCAACTAATTACTATTTAATTTTTAAGAAAAAAGATCTGACTAGAAGACAGCTTTTTATAGAATTATTTTTTAAACTGGGATGATAATGTTTATTTTTTACCCCGTGGTATTTTTGTTCTAAGAAAGCACTTATGTGGCCAATTGCCTCCATACCATGAATAGAATACATATCTCTAGACACCATTAACCAAAGGAGATATTTATGCACAAGGAAACACAAAGATATCTTGGAAACAGAAAACCAAAAGGAAGTATGTGTCAATGTGAAGAGACAAGAATCCCAGAAGAGCAAGAAGAGACAGAAGACATAACCGTACATTCAAGCTTGTTTCTGCTTCCCTGACCATCTGCACCTTGGCTTTTGTTTTCATTACTCTCACTCCAGGGTTAGACTGTGAACACACTTCTTCTCTTCTGGCACTATCGTTTTTGAACAGGGCCATCATTTTTCAGACAGAACTACCTCCTAGAATTTCACAATGCTACAAATTAAAAGGGGGGAAAAAGGGGAAATATTTATTTTAAAAATATACAATGAAATACAGGAACTGATCCCATTTCAGACTTACCAAACGCTGGTGCACTAGAAATAGCAACTGGCTGCTGTTTCATGACAGGGGGAAGCGTACTGGGGAGCTGGTAGCCTTGCAGCTTCAGTTTGATGAGTTTCATAGCTATGGAGAACTCCACTTGATCCATCCTCCCATCATTGTTCATATCAGCTAGCGCCCTGCAAGCCAACAGTTCACGCTTAGAATGACTGTGACCCTAAAGGAACCTTCCGCAAACCACCACTCCCACCCACACAAAAACTAAACAGCTCCCTTGATCCCACGGAGAACAAAACAAAGCAAAAACAAAACTTGTTTACCAAGCTGTAGGGGAAAATGGATCAGGTTTTATATAAATGTGAAATACTTTTTATTGTGTTACTCTTTACTTAGATGACACACAAGGTAATTTTCAGTCTCCGTTTCAGGATATATATACTATGGACATCAAACAGGGTTTCCTTTTGGAGTGATGAAAATCTTCTAAACTGGACAGCGGTGGTGGTTGCACTACTCTGAACAGACTAAAAACCAATGAATATACCCTTTACGTGACGATAAAGCTATTAAGGGGGAAAAGTATTTAGAAACAGTTTATTTCAGGACACTTGACTAGACTGCATCAGCTCCTCTGTGGGGTCCTACGAACCTCACTATGGGGACGTGACTTGCTATGCTATGCTATAATACTATCATCCTTTCAAAACTGGGAAAATTAATTAAATGAGCTTACAAATGCGCTTAACTATTTGAAAGTGGTGCTCAAACATAAACGGTCAAACGCAACTTCCAATGAGCTATTCGTAAAGTATTTCCCTCAAAGAAGAGTAAGCAAAAGGAAAACAGGGGTTTGTAGTTTCAACCAGAAACTACATTTTGCAAACCAAAACTGTGTATATTCATGATTTAACCTCTTTGGCACACATTAAAAAAGGTCATTTAGATCTGTTGAAGTCTAGATATTAAAGGTGTGAGGATTTATTTTATAAACCTATCTTAAGAAAACGTTCATTTGGAATATCAAATGTTAAGACTAACTGGAATTAACATGCCATGATTAGCCATTTTTTGAAGGAGCCACATCCAGAAAATGTCAAAAAAAAAAAAAAAAGGAAAAGTAAGTGACACAGAAGATAACCCTATGTCACTGGAGTTAAAGAAAGAAAACATGAGTCACAATAAAAAGCATGACAATACAACAAAGAGTAAAAATCACTAAAAATGGAAAGAATTGTAAAAGTCAATACCATTCTTCAGGAAAAATGTAAAAGGTCATAAAGTCATTAAAGGGAAACCCAAGGCTAGGGGAACCGCCCTTCTGCCTCAGGGAGGAGCACCACGGGCCTCTTGGGGTCCATGACCCCCTTCAGCAAACCACAGCAGTGGAATCTGACTTTCACTCGCTGCTAGTGGCCTTGAGCATCGCTTGCCATGTTTCTTGGACATCTGGATTGGTACTTCCACGAATTGTTCATTCACATTCTTTGCCAACTTTTCTGGTGGATTGCACATCTTTTCCTTGTCAGTTTAAAAGAGCTCACTGTATATTACATATCAACTGTCAGTTGTTGACGTTCTAAAACTTTGTCCATCTTGTGTATCGTATCTTTACCGTACTGAAATTCTACATTTTTATATATATAAAATATTCCTTTCATCATATAGCTTTATTTTCTAAGGTTGTATTTTATTATATTTCAATCTTGAAACCAACTGTAACTGCATGCATTTGTGTAGAATGTATCCAGATGGATACCTAGCTTTCTCAGCAATATTTATTAATTAATCCATCCTCTTCCCACTGAAGTAAAAAATATTTTAATGGTTTATGAAATGTTCATATGAAATGAGACCGATTTCTGGATTATCTACTCTGAGTGAACAAGTGCCAGGTCAATGTGACAATAACCTGATTGCACTAGACTGTATGGCATGTTCTAGTATCTAACAAGCCTCTTTTTTTTTTTTTTTCTGTGGCTATTCACAGATATTTCTTCTTCCCTATGAACATTAAGATCATTTATCTATTCTGCAAACAACTCTATTGAAATCGAAGATGAAACTGCATTAGATACATTAATTTTTAGAGAACTGACATATTTATGATAGTTTGTCCAAAGAAAATAGTATGTTCAGTTCTGCTAATATTTCCCTTAATAAGATTATTTCACTTCCTTCATACAAGTATTTACATTTCTTGTTAAACGTATTATTAGGAATTTTATCCTTCTTGTCGCTCTTTTACTTAGAGCATTCCCTCCACTTCCATATTTAGGTGTTCATTTCAAGCACAGAGAAATTTTTTTTTTTACATTTTTTATTGATTCATAATCATTTTACAGTGTTGTGTCAAATTCCAGTGTTCAGCACAATTTTTCAGTCATTCATGGACATATACACACTCATTGTCACATTTTTTTCTCTGTGATTTATCATAACATTTTGTGTATATTTCCCTGTGCTATACAGTGTAATCTTGTTTATCTATTCTACAATTTTGAAACCCCAGTCTATCCCTTCCCACCCTCTACCCTGCCCCCCACCCTGGTAACCACAAGTCTGTATTCAAGCACAGAGAAAAATTTTGCTTTATTAATCATTTCTGTTGGCTGTACTCAGCTATCTTACCAAACTTCTATGAATCTTACACAATCTCATAACTAGACAAACAGAGAGTTAACTTTCATTTCCAGTATTTACACCATTCCTTTTTTATTGGTCTTATTGCCTCTAAGACATCCCTGAATCAGTGAGCATCCCCGCTTAGTTTTGAGTTTAAACAAAATGGCCATAGTGTTTCATTATTTAGAATAATATTTGGTACTGATTTTTAGAAAGTAATTTGACATATTTAAGCAGATCCCTTTTCTACTTATTAGAAATGGTTACTGTATTTTTTACCAAATGCCTAATCAGCTTGTGCTGATCTGACCACACATTTTCTTTTTCCTTTTATCTGCTGATATAATAATGTTGAGAGAATTTCTTGATTCTGAACCAATCTTGCACCCCTGGCATAGCTCAAGTTGGTCATAGTTTTCATACATTGTGAAATTCTATTTGCTAAGCTTTTGCTTCAATTTTCTGTGTCTGTGATCTTAATTGAGACTGGTCTCTGGTTGCTTTATTTTTGCAGTATCTTTCAGGTTTTATAAAGGAAGTTAAATAAATAAAATGAAATGGTGAGCTTTCTTTCTTTTACTAAATATTTTTAAAAAGATATTCAGCTGTTTCAAATGGTTTTCCTGGATAAAAGTTCCCCCAAATCAACATCGACAGGCATACTTAAAAAAAAAATCAGGCAGATAAGATTCCTACTCCTTATTCCCCACACCACTGCCCCCAAAACATGCTTTCTGGAGAGAAACGGAAATATCCAGTGTGGGATAGCGAGTGGGTTAGGGGAGACAAGACTTCCTAGTACTGGCTTAATTAGAAGAAGCCTCAATGGAAGAAGAAACGTGTAATACTCAGGTTCTAAATACCCACCACAATCCCAAAACTTCTTTGAGAATTTTGTGTAATCTTTTTAAAAAAGTTCTTTTTCTCAACTAACAAAACTTAACTGTTGGGACTCCTTGGTAGTAAAAAATGCAAAGTCTTTTTGGAAATAGAGTCATTACTCCTGCAAAGTTCAGCTCTCCTCCCTGCCACCTCCCAATACACTGGAATTGAGTTAGAATTCTTTCTGTTTCTCAAGACTTCTCTGCAAAAATGATTTCAGCTCTGTCAGCCACTTCATCTCCTATTTATAGTTATTTCTCAGTTTACTCATTTCTCATAATCACCCCAAAAAACTAAGAGTCTGAGAAATTAAATTTACAAAACTTCTAAAGTTAAAAAAACAGGATGATAAAAAGTGTTTCTAATAAAAAAAAAGTCGAATGATGGCTATTTATGACTCTTGAAAACAAACAAATCTTAAACACAATGTTTAGTCTGTTATTAAAATCTGTACATAACAACAGTCTTGGCTGAGATGAGAAAAGGACCACAAGCATGTTGAGTTCGAAGGGTAAGGTTTTTGCTTGACTTGTACAAATAAACCTCATCCCACTCTTATATACTGTCAGTGGGAAAAGTGCTTCAACTCCAAATGGAGTAAAATCTGGCAACATCTACAGAACTATATATGCATTTACTCTCTGACACAGCAATTCAACCCTAGAAATTTACCCTGAAGCTGTATCTCCAACAATACAAAAATATATATACTTTAACTCACTTTGCTGCATTATTTGTAATTGCAAAGTATTAGAAATAATCTAGAGCTTCAAGGTGGCAGAGTAAAAGGCCACAGAGCTCAGTCTCTCCCACAAATACATCAAAAATGCATCTACATGTAAAACAATTCTCACAGAATACCTACTGAACTTTGGAAGACTATCCCGTACAATTGAAACTACAAGGAAAACCCTCACAAACCCAGATAAACAAGTTTCTACTATGTATTTAGCACAAAGGAACTTCATTCAGTATTTTGTAGTAACCTATAATGAAAAAGAATATAAAAATATGTATATGTATGACTGAAACATTATGCTGTCTGTACACCAGAAATTGACACAACATTGTAAACTGACTAACTTCAATTAAATAAATAAATATTAGTTAGTTAATTATTTAAAAAAGAAACAACCCAGATGCAGACAACACAGGAGACTGGTTGAATAAACTATGGTATATCTTCCACAGTAAGTATTATGTAACTGTAAGAAGAAAATGAGAAAGATCTCTATGGAATGATATGAGTGATCTCCAGGACATGTTGTTAAGTGAGAAAAACAAAGAACAAAAGAAGGAGGTTACCCGCAAAGGAAGAAGGAAAGAGGAAATACTTTAAATATAAATTCGCATACATAATATATTACGGACACGCTTTTTTCCCACAAAACAAAGAAAGGATAATAAGAAATTAATAAAATAAGTAAGAATGGGATGAAAGGATAGGAGAGGCCGTGACACTTCTCTGAGTTCAACTTTTGTGCAGTTTGGCTTTGGGAACCTTGCTAATGTGTTATGCAGTCAAAAAATGAAATTCAGTCCACAAAGATGAGAGATCCCCCAACTGAATAAAAACAGAAATAAATAAAAGTAACAGCATTTTAAATAAGTAACACGTTCACATAGGAGGAAGAGAGGAAAAAAACTAATGTGAGTAACTTCTGAACACAGTACTTCGTATATTCTCCATCTACAAACAAAACAACTGTCAGTGACCTGGAACGCCCCGAATGGGTTTGGTGTTGGTGGTAGGGATGAGTGAAGCAATTCTGCAACTATTCTGTTTATCACAGGGTTTGGGGGAGGCGGGAGACCAGCCCCTTCTCGCTCCATCTCATTCACTGCACCAGAGCTGCAGCCGACAGGTGCCTTTAGGGGCCCACTTCATCCACAAGGCTCATCACAGGCTGCTCATCTCTCTCACTGGGCAGATTAACCAGGTCTAGTCACTCAATCATCTGTTTGTTTATTCCTCCAACAATATTTTTTGGGGGATAGGTGTAATTAGGTTTATTGAGTTTATGTTTTTAACAGAGGTACTGGGGATTGAACCCAGGACCTCATGCAAGCTAGGCATGCACTCAACCACCGAGCTACACCCTCCCGGCAACAAATATTCTTTGAACAGGGGCACCTACTAAGGTCTTGGCGCTATCTAGCAACTGGGCTTACAACCAAGAAAAAAGACAGGCAAGGTTCCTGCCTCAGAGAGCTTGTTTCAGTGGCAGCAGACGCTCAACAAGAAAACTAACTAGTCAGATTATCCCACATGATGACAAATGCTATTAAGAAATAAAACAAGGACATGGGAAAGCAGACGTGTTGGGTAGGAGCAGGTGGCAGAGGGAACTACTCTAGACCAGGGGTCAAGAAGCACTTCTCTGGGGAGATGACACATGAAATGAAACCTGAAGGGCAATCAGCCAGATAGGTGAGGCTCCAGAAGAGCTGCATTATAGAAAGAGGAAATGCCAACTGTGATGCTCCTGAGGCAAAAGAAGTCCATTTAAAGAACAGAAAGAAGCTCAGTGAAACCAGAGTGCAAAAATTGAGGAAGGGAGTGGTACAAAATGAGAGAAGAAGGAAAAAGCAAGAGCCCAGATCATATTGGTCCTTACAGCCTTGGTAATGACTCTGGGTTTTCTTTTCAACAGAGGGTTTTAAACAGATTTACTTTTAAAAAAAATTGCTTGGTGCTGCTTGGAGAATGGAATCCAAAGGGGCAGGTGTGGAAGAGCAACTCTGGTCAGGATGCTCCAAGAGTGGGCACAGGTAAGAGATGACAATTCAGGATGGTAGCAAAGGAGACAGAATGAAATGGCCAGGTTGGGGATACAGTCTGTAAATGGAGTCAAAAGGATACGCTGATGGATCGGTTGTGTAGTGTAAGGAGAGGCACCAGGCATGGCTCCCAGTAGCTGGACAGATGGTCAGTGTTATGAACAGAGATGCTGAAGACTCTGGAATGTGCAAGGTGATTTGGTTTTTTTGTTTTTTTTTTTTTTTGGTAAATGACTTTGGCAAATTGATCTTGCTGGAGGCTGAAGGCCCTTCTGACATATACTCAGAAGTATCCTAAGATAGAATCCTAAGGCGTCGTACAGGTGTTTGCCCTTCCCCCTTGCCCCATCCTTGAACCAGGTCACCAATCTGTTCTAATTTTTGCCCCCACATCTCTGGATCTTGTCCTTTCCCCTCTGCTTTCTTCTTCTCCCTCTCCACACTGTGCCAAGGCTGGAACAACATTAAGCATGTAAGTTGCCAAAAGGATATAGAATATTGGCCAGTTTCCCTCCAGCTCCTTATTATTAAGACAATTTCTAGGAAGATGTATTGTCTTTGGCCACTGTTACAATTTGGCACTATATACACCGACTTGAATCCGTCCTCTGAGGGAGAATTCAGGTTTTCCTGTGTTCTTAATTAGAAACTGGATTGAAGAGATAAGTAGCCCCAAAGTATTAATAAGTTACAGTTTCAAAGTTCATAAATTAGTTGAAACTGAAATATAGTTTCTACATGGAACAAAGTTATAAAGGTTTCTGACAGACACTCCCCAGCAGTCCACATCACTCATGTATTTGAAAAAAGGTCCAGAGCAAAGAAAGTAAGGTCCAGAGACAGAGGGAAACTAGAAACAGTTCCCAGTTCTCAATCCAGTATTTTCTTCTTCCCCAGATGACTGACACAGGGACTGCCTAAAATAAAACTTTAGACTCAAACTCAATCCTCTCTCTACCAAAAAGAGTACAGGCCTTTCCTGTGACCCAACTAGAAAAACCACAGGAGAACACAAGATGAGTGCAAGAGGGAGAAAAAAATGATTTCATTAGGTCAGCTGTTATTTGTAAGTTTAAAAACCTAAGTTTGAAGAGGTGAAGTACTGCCCAGGCTTACAAAGTGAACAAGCATCAGAGCTAGTGCTGAACGATGGATCTCACTCGTGCTCTGCCCTGCACCTTAGCGGGACACCTGTGGTTCATGAAACTCAAAACTGCTTTCCTGAGATATTTCTACGTACTTACTATATAGCACAGGGAACGATATTCCATTTCTTGTAATAACATATAATGGAAAAGAATCTGAAATTGCACATATACATGTATAACTGAATCACTTTGCTGTCTACCTGAAACTAATGTAAATCAACTATACTTCAATAAAATATAAAATTAAAAAAATTTTATTTTGGGAAAAGATACTTAGAGGTGTGTTTTTCCCCCATAGCAATTCTTTTTTTCTTTTTTAATTTAAAGTACAGTCAATTACAATGTGTCAACTTCTGGTGTACAGCACAATGTCCTGCATATACATACATATATTTATTTTCATATTTTTCAATAAAGGTTATTATAAGATATTGAACATAGTTCCCTGTGCTATACAGAAGAAACTTTTTGTGTGTGTGTCTTTTTTTTTTTTAACATTTTTTATTAACTTATAATCATTTTACAATGTTGTGTCAAATTCCAGTGTTCAGCACAATTTTTCAGTCATTCATGGACATATACACACTCATTGTCATATTTTTTGCTCTGTGAGTTATCATAACATTTTGCGTATATTTCCCTGTGCTATACAGTGTAATCTTGTTTATCTATTCTACAATTTTGAAATCCCAGTCTATCCCTTCCCACCCTCCACGCCACTGGCAACCACAAGTCTGTATTCTCTGTCTGTGAGTCTATTTCTGTCCTGTATTTACGCTCTGGTTTGTTTGTTTGTTTGTTTTTGTTTTTGTTTTTTAGATTCCACATATGAGCGATCTCATATGGTATTTTTCTTTCTCTTTCTGGCTTACTTCACTTAGAATGACATTCTCCAGGAGCATCCATGTTGCTACAAATGGCATTATGTTGTCGGTTTTATGGCTGAGTAGTATTCCATTGCATAAATATACCACTTCTTCTTTATCCAGGCACCTGTTGATGGACATTTAGGCTGTTTCCATGTTTTGGCTATTGTAAATAGTGCTCCTATGAACATTGGGGTGTAGGTGTCATCCTGAAGTAGGGTTCCTTCTGGATACAAGCCCAGGAGTGGGATTCCTGGGTCATATGGTAAGTCTATTCCTAGTCTTTTGAGGAATCGCCACACTGTTTTCCATAGTGGCTGCACCAAACTGCATTCCCACCAGCAGTGTAGGAGGGTTCCCCTTTCTCCACAGCCTCTCCAGCATTTGTCATTTGTGGATTTTTGAATGACGGCCATTCTGACTGGTGTGAGGTGATACCTCATTGTCGTTTTGATTTGCATTTCTCTGATAATTAGTGATATTGAGCATTTTTTCATGTGCTTTTTGATCATTTGTATGTCTTCCTTGGAGAATTGCTTGTTTAGGTCTTCTGCCCATTTTTGAATTGGGTTGTTTATTTCTTTCTTATTGAATCGTATGAGCTGCTTATATATTCTGGAGATCAAGCCTTTGTCGGTTTCACTTGCAAAAATTTTCTCCCATTCCGTAGGTTTTCTTCTTGTTTTACTTCTGGTTTCCTCTTCTGTGCAGAAGCTTGTAAGTTTAATTAGGTCCCATTTGTTTATTCTTGCTTTTATTTCTTCTAGGAGAAAATTTTTGAAATGTATGTCAGATAATGTTTTGCCTATGTTTTCCTCTAGGAGGTTTATTGTATCTTGTCTTATGTTTAAGTCTTTAATCCATTTTGAGTTGATTTTTGTATATGGTGTAAGGGAGTGTTCTAGCTTCATTGTTTTACATGCTGCTGTCCAGTTTTTCCAACACCATTTGCTGAAGAGACTGTCTTTATTCCATTGTATATTTTTGCCTCCTTTGTCGAAGATGAGTTGACCAAAAGTTTGTGGGTTCATTTCTGGGCTACAGAAGAAACTTTTAAAAAAATTTCTAGTAGCAATTCTTGACGAAAAGTAAATTATGCCATCAAATTTATTTGACAAAATGTCAGAGAAAAATTGAAGAGAAGGAAAATTTTTGATTCAACCTAAGTCTGCCAACTCATTATCTTCACTGTTAATAAAAATTTTCCCTATGAAAAGAATAAGTCTGCAAAAATGACTTGGTATACACTGGTTTAAAAAAAAAACCAGTCTGGAAAACTAACAACTGTCTTAATTGAAAAAAAGTGAAGTTTCCTAAATAATACTTTATTTTTCTCCAATATACTCATTAACATGTAACAATTTTTATGCTATTATTGACCACCTCCTTCCACTGGACTGCAATTTCTATGAAAGCACACATTTTCTCTATTTTGTTCACAGCTGTATTCCCAACACCTGCAACAGTCATTGCCCCATAGAAGACATGTAATAAATATTTTTCCACTGTTGCATGAATAAATGTAAAGTAAGATTTCCTTGCAGCAGAGTATTCACTGTAAGACTGCTTCCTGAATGAACCTTCACAGATTGGAAATACAGTATAAAAGCAGAATTCAGTGGAGGAAGTTAAGTCTGGGAAAGGAAGTTCTAGTGAGTGATCTTGACCAATGGTGTGAAACACATACCAGGACACAAAGCAAAAGAGGTTTAACACAGACGTCACAAGTCTCTTGCGTTGAAACTCATGCACTGAACCAACAGGTCAGTGCCCCTGTGTGCACATATGCATGAATGTTCTCTTTCTCCCTCTCTCTCTCTGCCTTTTAATTTATTTTTAAAAATAATTCCAAAAAAAACCTGGTTATCTCATTTTTCTAGTTCAAAGTAGATCAGAAGTTAATACCAGAAGGGCAACACAGTTGAGACTGTCTGGCAGCCAATGTGCTGACAACCAGGAAAAAGAAAATAAAGCAGATACCAAAAAAAGCACAGGAATCTGGTAGGATTTAATTTCAATTCAAACATACCCACACATAAATAATACATAATTCCCTATGAAAGTTTTGCTATTTCAGAACATACTTAATGATTTTCACACTGATGACACTTACAATCAAGTTTAGATTACGTTCTGTAGACTCTGCTTAAAGGCAACAAGGAGGGGAGGGTATAGGTCAAGTGGTAGAATGCATGTTTAGCATGCATGAGGTCCTGGGTTCAATCCCCAGTACCTCCTCTAAAAATAAATAAGTAAACCTAATTACCTTATCCCCCTCCCCCCCCCAAATTAAAGAATACACATGATTGACCTACTACTTTATAGTACAGGGAACTGTATTCAACTTCTTGTAAAAAGATATAATGGAAAAGAACCTGAAAAGAAAAAAATATGTATGGATGGATATGTTTAAAAAATTAAAAAATAAAAGTATTAAAAAAATTTTAAGGTAACAAGAACTATATTAATCTTTATTAATTTCCATAAAATTAAAAAATTTAAAAGTTGATGATTTAAGGGGACAACCAATTAGTTGGATAATTTAGTTATGTGGAATCCCCAGTCCCTGATGATGATAACAGCTACCTTTTGAGGGTTTTGTTTTGAGGACCTATCATGTGCCAGGGCCTACACTAAGTCCTTTATATACTGTTTCTCTGCTAATCCACTCAATAACCCTGTAAGGAAATATTTTAAGTCTTCCCATTTTCTAGATTAGAAAACTGAGGTGGGGGAGGGTAAATACATGTTCCAAATCATAAAGAAAGAAAGTCATACAGCTGGGAGTCAAACTACAAATCATGAGCTCTTTCAACTACAGCAAGTTGCCTCCCCAACGCTAATAAGCCCAGGAAGTGAAGTATTAACTGTTAGAACTATACATCGTGGAAAGCTGGCTTCTTGGCAGAAGAATTCAGCACGGCTTCCCGAAGTCGTAAACCTAGAACCCAAAACTATATGTACCACTCTTCTTCACCTACTCTTTTTCTTTCCTGTGGTTTCCAAAGACTGAAGGCTAATTTGTGCTAGTTAATCAAGGAATTCAACAATATTTATTATGCATTTACCTTGTATAATGTTGTAATAAAAACTGGTTATTTCACTATTAACCCTCAAATATTTTCTTTACTTTCTATTTAATGAAAGATACAGAACCATCACATTATAAAGCAAGAAATGTGGGACAATGATGAGTATGGGTGATGTGGATGAAGCCAAAAGAAACTGGTTGGGAAAAAATCAACATGTAGATTTCTCAACTGGAAATTCAAATTTATGGCAGTGCTAGCTTCCATGCACATGTCACCACTTTTTTCTTTTTTAAGTTCCATTATCAGAAAGATACTTTTCAGAAGTATTTCTCTGGTAAAAAGTAGTGGAGTATTTAAGACTAGAGTCTTAAATACAGTTCTCCTACTGTAGCTTAAGAAATTGAAATTAGATATTACTGGACAATTTTATTTTACCTTCTGCTTGTATGAAGTCCCAACTTACCATATCTGTGCTAAAACAGGTTGAGGTAACCCAGATTGAAAAAAAAAGTTTCTAGCTTGATCACCTGTGAATTAAATGGAAAAAGTTTCAGAAGAAAACAGCAGCTGAGAGATATCCTCTTATGGCAAAATTACAAAAAGGGGGAGGCTAATAATCCCGTAAATACTGAACTGAATACATTTTGAAAGCCAAATGGTAAGTTTATAAGTAACAGTCAAATGAACCCAACAGCAATGACTTTAGAACCTAATACTTAACAAAAGTCACCTCAAAAAACACATACCATTTTGTAGAGGTAGATTGTCCACCTTAATTAATCTGCTAGTAACTAAGATGGTAACAGCTACACATTATGACAAAGTGCACCTACAGGATCCTCAAGAAACTGATGACCCATATGTCTACTTTATAGGACAGTTCTTTGCCACTCCCAATCATCTACACTTCAAATTTTTGGTATTATAATATATTTATGAAGAGTAAGTAACAATGATTAAAAGACCACATCTATGACTAAGAGTTAATAAGCTAATGCGAACTATGAGACAAACACACACAAAAACAAGTCCCCAGGAAACCTACATCTCATCTTTTCACTAAAGCTAATTCCTGAAGAGTCATTGAAGAGAAAGACACTAGAAAGGCAAAGTACAAAAGGATCTTTAGGGACACAGAAATAGGAGGATTCTTTTTTTTTTTTTTTCTTATGTTCAGAATCTGTTAATTTACTTAAGTTTCTCAAGCCAGTTCAGGATCAGAATTAAAGAAGTGTTTTCACTCAAGGACAACAGTCCAATGCTACATTACTTAAAGAATGTGGTCCATTAACCTTAACCAATTCCCATCAGTGATATGTCTGAAACAAGTGACCTGGCATCCATTAAGGACAGCAAAAGGGCTTGAGTATATTGGAGGTAAAGGAACTGTGAAAATCCAGACCCCAGGCTAAGGCAAAATAGGTAAACTGCCCCCTCAGTCATATGTGCCCACCTTCACTCTGCATAAGAGATTTTCCACAGAAATATGCACTGCGATAAGTAAAAATGTACAAATACTGACTCCAATTACCAGTAATAAATCCAGATATTGGCTTTAAACTATGGAACTGTTGGTCATGCTTCGCTCTTTCCTCTACAGTTATGGCCCAAATATCCAGGCTGCCTACAATCCAAAGAAAAGACAAAGAATTATTCGAGAAAAAAAACAAAAGTGTGCACACACACTGTTTCCATAGTACTTTAACATTCTGTCATTATGTTACAAATGATTTGATAAATTAACATCTGTTCATCCTTGGAAGTTATGAAGATAAAATTGGAAAACTAAGAGTAAAGCAAGCCAAAAAAAAAAAAAGACACTGGCACAAATTCTTTTTTAAAAAACTTACCCCATATCCCTACAGTTAGCAGGACTGTATGAAAATATAAATTAATAATCATCATTTATTTACATAAACTTCAGCAATAATCTAATTTAAAACAGCATTTTCAGATGTCCTAAATGCCCCAGGTAAAAGTTATGCAAAAACTGAGCTTCACAATTAGTATCTTATGAGATTCCCTGAGAATCTTTTTGGGGTGATAAAAATATTCAACTACTAGATTGTAGTGAATTTTACGGTAGGTAGATTATAACTCACTGAAGCTGTTTTTATAAATGGGTACCCTGGAAAAAAACAAATGATGGCAAAGTAAAGGGAAAGGGCCTTAGGTTCTTCTTCAGCGTCAGCTTTTGGACTGACCAGGTAGATATCGCCTTGTTTGAGATCATCGTCACTGGAGTGCTAGGTCTCCTCAAATGAATTCACCAAAATAACTGCAGACTACGTAGGTAGAAAGCTTCCAAAAGTTCAGACATTTTCCAAAAAGGTGGGAAGAGGCAATATGTGACGGTGCCTAGCATACAAGCAAAATGTCTAAACACTGTGTCTCCCCTCTCTGCAGGGTCTGGTATGACAGTGACGGGTGGAGCAGTGGTTCATTCGGCCCTGCAAACAGAATTGCCCGACGCCTCGTGTGCCAGGCACTGCCTTAGACATTCGGGATAAAATGGTGCCTGAGGCAGATATGATCCCTTCCCTCACAGGCCTGACAGCCCTGCAACTTCTACTGCCCTGTCAGAATTTGTCCCTGCAATTATAAACAGAAGCAAAGCCCTCAAATGAAAAGACAAAACAAAAACAAACAAACAAACAAACAAAACTTGCTCAGTAATTAAGATGGGGGACAAAAACAAAACACAAAATAAAACAAGAACACTAATGGTTTTGAAAAGGTGGCAGACTTCTGTACCAGAACATCACTTTTACAGATGTGATCACAGGGCTGGTGCTTTGTGCCGACTTACTCTCTTCATGATGACTAGGTTAGACAGCTGCCAAGAGAAATTCATTAACATGGCATGCTCCCTTTTAAAACAGAACAAAACAAAAACTGGGCCAGGAAGCAAAATCAACATTTAACACTTTCCTAATAATGGGCCAGGAAGCAAAATCAACATTTAACACTTTCCTAATAATGTTAGGAAAAATTACCTGAAAAACACATCTTATGCAGATTGATGTTTCAAGCAGATAAACTAAAGTAAAAATAAAACAAACAAAACTGCCATGCTTTAAATCCAGTCTTCAGAAAAAGTATAGAAGAAATGACCCCGTCACTTGAAACTTGAACAAAATAAATTGAAAAAAACACAAAACAAAGTAAAAACAACAAACAAACAGGGATGGAAGGGGATTCACTAATGAAACAACTTAGAGGAGACACGTGAACTAACACAATGTGTGTCTCTTGTTCAGATCTTGATTTGAACCAACCAACCATACCCAAAAAAACATCTAAAGACTATCAGAGAAATTTTAACAGACTTGATAGTTGAGGATATTAAGGACTTACTGTAAATTGTGTAGGTGTGATAATGGTATTGGAGTTATATCTTTAAAAGTGTTATCTTTTAGAAACATACACAAGTATTTGTGGATGACATGACCTGATGTCTGGGAGTTGCTCAAAAGAATCCAGAGGAAACAATATTGGCCATGAGTGGATAGTCACTGAAACTTTATGATGGGTTGATTATATTTTTCCCTCTCCATATGTGTACATCTGAAATTTGCCACAATACCGAGTTTTTAAAAATATGGTTCCAAAGTAAATGAAAAAAAGGAAAATCTTTTTAAACTTACCACCAAAAGGTGTTGGAAACTGAGCCATGGTTCTGTTACTTTCACCTTGCTAATCGACGCCTGTAATTGAAATGCAATATTTTAAGTTTATGAAAACCTCATTCTTAGATACTTATAAACCCACTAATGACTGAAGACTGCTACCTGAGCTAGGATATAGCACTGCGAATGAAAGTTACAACCAAGGGTTCATTCATTCCTTGGCTGCACAGTTTCTCAGTGCCAGGTGCAGTGATGGGCACAGCAGAACGTAGATGAAAGACTCTTTCGCAACAAGAAGCTTTCAGTCTGGTACTGATAACAGCGCAGGGCAGCCTAGTCCATCTACGTGACAGTTATAACAACGGCTTTTTTTTTTTTAAATATACTTTTTTTTGAGTTTTGGTTCTTTGTGTTTTTTTTAATGGAGGTACTAGGGAGTGAACCTAGGACCTTGCCCATGCTAAGCATGTGCTCTATCACTGAGCTATACCCTCCTCCCAACAACTGCTCTTTCTTTTTTTTAAGAATCAACAGAATGCAGTAATCCAATCATAAAGGACAGTCAAATGTGCTTACACATATTCAAGAAATCAATCTGCTCTTTTTAATGAGCACGTAGTACATGCTGTGCACTGTACTAGGTGATTTATAGTTCTTACCTCTTTCCATCAAAATCGCACCCCTATGACATAGGTACTATATTACCATCCCTAAATTACACACAAACAAAATGAGATCGGAGAGCTGAAGTGATTAGAGCAACACCACACATCTGGTGACCAAGCTCGTTTGAGCAGGGGCAACAAATTCCACATAGCCTGTGTTGCACTCATGAAAAACATTGTCTGCGATCGCTGCTTAAAGATTTAGAGAAAGGCCATAAACAATGCACACTGTATTAATGCCTGCCCAGCACACCAAACCCAAACCCGGCTCAAAGATCCTCATCAGGCATTATTTGTTCATGAACAGTCAGTGTGAAACCAAGCCAGTCCTCTTCCTCAACTAAAAATATTCAAACTTAATATCTTTCCTTATGCTTAATTTATCAACATGATAAATGTACACAGTTAAAAATGAATAATAGTCACAGAAAAAAATCAGATAAATTTAGAACTAAAAAATGACAGTCCCTTGCCCTAATACTCCTCAATTTCATCTGTCCACAAAATTTTAAATTTCCAAAAGCTCCTTCTTATTCTCAACTATTTATTCCTAGTGTTCTTCCCTCCTCCTCCCTTTTTAAAATGGATACAACTTCTTTTACTCTTCTGATTTTTTTTTTTATTTTACTATTAGTTTACTTCTGTTTCTTGCATCATTTGATTCCTTTTTTGTTTGTTGGCTTGTAAGTTGTTTTGGATCATTCTTTCACTTTTGAAGTTTTCCTCTTATTATCTGGTGATCCTTGGGTGCACCTTCATATTTAACAATGAGGCACTAAAAGATGCTCAGAAGCTGGGAGTGGATGGCAGATTTGTTGACGATGAGCTTATTCATATGATGATCAAATATATCCAGTCATTTTTCACTGGAAGACCCCCTAAGGTTAGTATGTAGAGGTTTTTTTGTTTTTTTGTTTTTTTATTGAAGCTATTCAACTAGATGTGGTGGTTCAGCTGGCTTCTGGGGAGGAGTGGAGAAAGGCGAAGGAGATGAAGGGCCTACACTTCAGTGGGTGGACTTGGATATAATCCCTTTATTTTCACCCCTCTAGTCTGGAGATCTCTGGTCTAGGGCTCTTTCTATCTCTCCAGGAGGAAGGGGACTGAAGTAGTCATGCACCTGCTGGGGGTGCAGGAAAGAATGGTTCAAAAGATCTGGAAACAGACTTTTAAAGAATTTCCATTTTCAGTTGGAAAACTGGCATGTGCCTTTGGGAATGCCAGGAACCTCCAAGCATTCTGAAGCCTGGGGCAAACTGGTTTGATCTCATCTTTATCTGTAGGCACTAGGTTATCCTCCTCTGAACTCAAAGTACCACTCCTTTCCAAAGTTGGAAAGTTGGATGATTTATTACCTAATTTCAAGATTTACTATAAAGCAACATAACTGAGACCATGTGGGATTAACACAAAGGCAGACATACCAGGTCAATGGGACAGAAGAGTTCAGAAATAAATTTACACATTTTTGGTGAATCCATTTTTTGTAAACTGGCAAAGGCAAACCACTGGGGAAAAAATGTCTTTTCAACACACAGAAGTAGATCAACTGGATATCCATGTTGGGGGGAGTGGGAAGAAAAGGAAAAAATAACAACAACAATAAAAAAAAAAACCACTGATCCTTACTTCACAAAATACATAAAAATTCATTAAAAATGGAGCAAAATTTTGTACTGGCCAAATTTAAAACAACATAGTTTTACATTAAAACATTTCTAAAAGATAGAATATCTTCACTACCATGGGCTAGGAAACAATTTCTTAGAACACAAAAAAGCATAATTTATTTAAAAAAAAAAAAAGAGAGTGCAAAACTAGGCTTCACCAAAATGAAATGCTAGCTCTTCAAAATATGCCATTAACAAAAACAAAAAGGCAAGCCATAGACTGGGAAAAAAACATGTGCAACATATACAGCAGACAAAGGAACTGTATTCAGAATATATAAAGAACACTTACAACTTAAAAATAGTAAGACAAGTAACTTAGGAAATTGATAAGAGATATAAAGAGACACTTCACAAAATAACTCACAAAGATGGCCAATAAACATATAAAAAGATACTCAACATCATTAGACACTAGGGAAACTAGACCAAAGTGATATGCCACTGTATTTCCACTAGAATGGAGAACATGGAAAAGACTGACCACACCATCTGTGCTGGCAAAGATGTGGAACAGTGGGACTCTCAGACACTTCTTGGTGGGAATGTAAAGTGGTATAATCACTTTGGAAAACAGTTTTATCAAAAAGTTATATGGCTGCCATTCGACTCACTCTACTTCTATATATTTAGCTAACAGAAATGAAAAGTCATGTCCACAGGAAGATTTCTATACAAACATTCATGTCAGCTTTATTTTTAAGAGTCAAAAACTAGCAACCCAAACAACTGATGAACGGATAAACAGTGATATATCCACACAAGGAAATACTACTTAGCAATAAAAAGAAACCAATTGTTGCTATAAGCAATAACATGTATGAATGTCAAAATTACTATGCTTAGCGAAAGAAGTCAGGGGTGTGTGTGTGTGTGTGTGTGTGTGTGGGTGGGTGTGTGTGTGTATACATGCACACCCAGTATGATTCCATTTTTGTAAAACTTTTTTTTGTAAAACTTTTTTTAAGCAAATTTCTAGAATTTTTATGGAAGTGTTTTTAAAATTTTTTTACAAGAATATTAAATTAAGGAGTTTATAATTACCTCACATGACTCAATAGCAAAATAACAATAACAAATCTTAAATGGGCAAAGGACCTAAACAGATACTTTACCAAAGAAGTCATGCAAATGGCTAACAAGCACACTGAAAAGGCGCTCAGTATCACTACTGATCAGAGAAATGCAAATCAGAAACACAGTGAGATATCACCTCATACCAGTTAGGATGGCTACTATCAAAACGACATGGGATAACAAATGCTGGCTAGGCTGTAGAAAAGGAAACCCTTCTGCACTGTTGGTGGGAATGTAAATTGGTGCAGCCTCTACGGAAAATAGTATGGAAGTTTCTCAAAAAATTAAAATGGAACTACCATATAATCCAGCAATCCCACTTCTGGGGATATATCCAAAGGAAATGAAATCAATATCTCAAAGAGATATATGAGCTCCCACGTTCACTGCAGCATTATTAACAACAGTCAAGACATGGAAACAATGTAAGTGTCTGTGGATGGACAAACAGATAAAGAAAATGTGGGATACATATACAATGCAATATTATTCAGCCTTAAAAAAAGAAGAAAATTCTGCCATTCGTGACATGGATAAACCTGGAGGACATTTTGCTAAGTGAAATAAGTCAAACACAGACCAATACTAAGGACCTCACTTACATGTGAAATCTAAAATCGTCGAACTCACAGAACCAGAAGGCAGAACAGTGCTTGCCAGGAACTGGGGGTAAGGAATGAGGAAACTTGGTCAAAGGGTACAAACTTTCAGTAACAAGATGAATAATTTCTGGGGATCTAATGTACAGCATGGTGACCACAGTTAATACTACTGTATTGTAAACTTGAAATCTGTTAAGAGAATGGATTTTAAGTGCACTTACCATGTACATTAAAAAAAAAGGTAACTATGTCAAGTGTGGATGTGTTAATTAACCTGACTGTGGTAATCATTTCACAATGTATACATATACTGAATTATCATGTTGTATACCCTAAATCTATACTCTTTTTATTTGTCAATTATACTTCAATAAAGCTGGGGTTAAAATGAGTTTATAATTAAACAGGGGATAAAAATTCACATCAAAAATCTGTGTATGAGTGTGTGGGTGGAGAGGGAGAGAGAAATGTAAGTAACAAATGATAATTTGGGGAGGTAATTATGTTAATTTATTATTGTTATTATTCATTTTTTAAATGGAGGTACCAGGGACTGAACCCAGGACCTTGTGCATGCTAAACACCGCACTCTACCACTGAGCTATACCCTTACCCCCAACAAATAATAATTAGCTAAAACTCTATTATTAAATGCTTATTACTACACCTGACCCATATTAGCCAATTCAGCACTATTAATAACCCTATTAAACAATATCCCATCTTACAGATGTGCAACTAAAGCACAGTTTACATACAGATATTAAATGACAGAAGAGAGTCAGTCTGGTTTCAGTGCTAATGTATATAACCTCATACTTTCAGAATTAAGAAGTTAATGGGACATTCATGAAGTAGTTAGCCTAGTAAACTAACCAGCATGGAGCTGCAGGGTGAGGAGTGAGGGGATACTGTCCCAAGCAATAAAAGCCTTGGAAAACAAAACAAAACCAAAAAAAACAAAAAAAGGGAAATCAAATGTGTCTGTTTTTTTTAAGTGTTATAGCAGCAGAGGAAACTGAATGGGGGAAATAAGCTTAACAGAATTTTGCCAGATAAGTTCAAAGAGCTTTTACTTCTCACACAAAAAAGTAAAGTGTAGGCATTTACCAAGTAGAAGGTGGAAGTCTTATTTTTTTTTAATCTAACAGAAAGCCCAGAGCAATAGAAAAAAAAAAAAGTGACTGAAGTCACAAGTTCTACCCATATGATAGGATTTCAGCAGGGTAAGGTGGGTCACCTACACTGAAAACAAACAGAACCCCGAGAACCTATCTAGAGGTAAACAGAGAAGGGTGTTCTTCTCCCTAGGGTGCCTGGCCACGCTGCTTGGGGAGCAGGGAGGCAGGACTGCTGCCCTGGAACAAGTGCTTCTGGGGGATGATCTGTCCTTATAGACAGTGAAGGCAGCCACCATGCAGACAAGCGCACCCAGCCCTTCTGTATTAACAGTTTGGTATTTATATTTCCCGTTAGTCTTTTCTCTGCAAATATACAATTGTTTCCTTCTTTTGCACACTTTACATTATACATACATACATTCCCCAAGTTATTAAAATCTTTCATAAACATGTTGCAGGACTTATATTAATTTTTAGAGTGGGGCAAACTGTCCCATATTTACATATAAAAAAAAAACAGAAAAACATTCAGACTAAATATTGAGCAATCCAGAAATAGGTAAACAGTAGTTTGAAAAGTTGGTTAAATGTTAGGATTTTTCAGCCAAAAGCTAAAATATATTTGAGAAAAGTCTTTAACCTTGATTCATTTCAGCTTCAGAAAGGAGAGCTAATTATAGAAAGCTTAAAAAAAAATACTGATTCCTAGTTTCAGTATTTACATTAAAATCCCCAGTGTTGATGTATTTAAAGTAGATCTCTGTAAGTGTGTATTTATAAAATGGGTAGGTCGTCCTTAAAACAGTATTACAATGTTATTTTGCATGATTAAAATTGTGTTAAAATAGGTTTGTTATTTGATCTAATATATTTTGCCATCACAAATAAAGGGAGATTAGAAAATATTAAATGATTTTTAAAATAAAAACACAAAACATGTATAATTGGTTTCTAGCACATAATAGTAAAATTAGCAGTTAAAAAAGGCAAAATTTAATCATGAGGAATAAAAATTTTTAAGTCAATTATTGGCATAATTTAAAATTTTTAATTTATAATAATCAAACTATTTAAAACGTCTTTAAAAACAGGCTATGTAGTACTATTCTGTCAAATTTCCTGAAAGTCTAAAAATTTTCTAATGTATTTTAAAATTAAAAGGAGGGAAGGACAAATACAAAAACAAGTATCGAGACGAAATAAGGTAGTTCAAACTATTCATTCACAGAAAAATGAAACTTCACAATTAGACGCAATCCAAATTAGCAGAATTCTAACCACCAAACAGGGCTAATTAAGAATTAATGCCCTAAAGACCAAAAGGAGATTATGAACATACATCATCTGTTTTTTACTTAATTAATACCCAGTCCCTCACAAAAATCTTATAATCCTCTTATATAAATAAGGAAAACGAGCCCCAACAATTAGAGACAAGCAAAGGTTACAGGAGGGGCAGAGAGCCGGGCCGTGCTGGGAACCCTCTGCAGCTCGGACCATGTTGCTGGACTGTTAACCAGAGAACACCTGGTCTCAGCATTTGAAGACACGCTTGGAGAGAAGGGATCTTATATCAAACGGAACATAGTAAGTGAATCAGGCTTACATTCTGCCTCCTATTCTCCTTAAATTTACAGCATTCTGACAGTTCTAGATTGCAGGCAAATATGCCACCAGAGAAAGGCAAGCTAGCTAGACGGTGTCAGAGGCCAGAGAGGTAAGGAAACAAGGGACCTATTCTTCCCCATATTTAAAACAGACTTCATTTTTAGCTTAGATTTCAACAGGTCTCTTGTCTACACCCAGTTCACAGTGTCCTTTCCCCTTATTCAAGATAATTTATTTGAAATACATTTCCATGGTACTAAGGCAATAAACTTTAAATTTCTTATGAAGAAAAAATTTTTTTAATTTTGGTGGAAAACTGCTCAAAAGGTTTAATTTTAGTTTAAAGGATCTAGAGGATAGGAAGGTACAGAATAGAAATTTTAAATTTCTGGAAATTTGACTTCAGTGAAACATTAAGAAAGGAAAAGGAAAAGTGTTAAAATGTGGACAAAAAAAGAAAAAATATTATTAAGAGCTTAAAAGATATAAAAATACTCTTAGGAATATATAAAAGTACATAATACACTCATATCATGATATTGTCTGATAGTTGAGAGTTGTGGGGGTCTGATTTTTAGGCATCGCTCTACCCCTATTCACCCCTGTTCCAGAACAAAAATTAAAAGGAATCACAGAAAACAAAACAAAAACCCTATTGTCTCTACATCTCTTACTTTTAGAGGCCTTTACATCTCCCAAAATTCAAAATTAGAAAAGCTTAAAGAGGGAAAATCAAAGGAAATCTCTTATTTAAAAAAAAAAAGTCTGCAATAAATGAAAAACAGCTAAAAGAGCCTGTTTTCCCTGCTTTATAAGCACATCTTACACCAGATTCCACTCCTGTGAAAAATGAGCAGGAGATGAACAAAAGGCAGAAAGTTGCCCTGTAAGATTACACATAAAGGCTGGATGTACACAAAGCTCTTTTGAAACACAGAGAAAAGGTACTGAAAGCCAAACAATAAATGGACAAAGGAACTGACAAATCCCAAACATACAGCCAAGCTGATCAATGCCGAAATGTCATGTCTGGAGTCATGGGCCTCAAATGTAGCTTCTACGTGTGCTACTGTTTGAAGTTGAGCAAGGTGATCTGAAAGGGATGTGCAGCTTGGTTTACAAATAAGATTTTAAAACTGCATGAAGGGTGAGGAATCCAATAAAAAAAACAGAGAACCTTACTACTAAGTTCAAAGAGACACTGTCAGCGTTCTGTCTAAAATGCTGTAGTGAATACTCAAGTTGTCCTCTCAAAAGAGAACAGGCAAGCCTTCCAGATTGTTGTTGTTGGGGGAGTAAGGGGTGGCAGGGGATGGAGGTGAGAAGGGGAAGGGTCAGCAATGACCAGTGGCCAGCAATCACTGTCAGGCCCAGCTGTCAGCACATCGCTTGGCAACACTCACTGGCATTTCAAAAGACTGGTCCATTTACTCCTGCTCACTTTCCACAAAGAGAAAGGCCAGGGTATTCGCCTACAGAGCTCAAGGAGCAGATTTTGACCCCAGTTCTTCTAAATCACCCTTCCTTTAATATTTGCAATAAGAGAGAATTTATCAGGGAGCAATAAAACCAAAACGTAGTTATAAAGTTGAAAAACGAGGGACAGCACAACAAAGAGACAGAAAGGCATTTCTGTTTTAAGAGAGAAATGGAAATTAACCAGCCCTTCTCTGAAGCTTATTTCCACCTCTAGACCACCAACTAACTGCAGAGTAACATCTGAAAAGTAAGTCATTAACCATAGCTTGTCTAACTTTTTTAAGAAATCAGATTCTACAGCACTATAGGATAGCCATGCATAAAACTTTGATAAAATAATTGAGGGACTTTATTTCTTCCAGAAGGTCCCATTTTCAAGAGGGTCATGAAGAATAAAATTTTATCACAAGGTACTGAAAGCTGAAAAAGTAATTCCCGGAAAAAAACAGGTTACCCCAAACCAAACAGCAAACAATAATTTTAAGAATCAATAAGTGGAAGAAGGGCACTTCAGATTTTTGTTTTAAACAAAAATTTAAGGAATTTCAAGATCATCAAAAAAAACTAATGAAATTCTATAAATTTGACCTATTATCAACTCACTTTTCACTTCCTTCCTAAATAAAAATAAGTGGCCAAAATAGAAATTTCACAAGCAATTGTTAATACTTAGCACGTGAAAAAAAATGTAATGAACTAGGTAATGGGAGAACAAAATGTTGTCCTCTGTGTCATGTGGATAAATATGGTCACTAAAAAAAAGGAGATGATCTTAAGGTTTTCTTCCAAATAAAAATTGAATTTTCAACACATTACAAGGAAAATGCACATTTAAAAGAAAATATTAAAATAACTTTCATGTTACAGCACAAGAAATGATGTCACACTTAGTCTTAAGTCAACACAGTGTACTAACTGACTACTCTCACCTTTATCTCTAGGCAATTAACTTATAAACCTCTAAACACAGGGAACAACCAAGCCTGATTTTATCAGTTCAGCTGCAGGAACAGTGGTCATGGTTAGGCAGAGCAAAATTTCAGAGACAGCCTCAGTTTTAGAAAAGAAGTAAAAAAACTACCTAGAAAGCACTGATTGTGCAAAACAGCACTGCAACACTGAAAAGAGCAAGAAAGCAGGAAGGCTTCCTGCCGGATTTTTAAGCCTGCTTCGGCAAAAGCAGTTCAACAGCCGCAACCAGAGTTTACAGATTACAGTAAAGAAGAAATGAAACATACGCATGCTGTACAGAAAACCATCATGCGCTAGTATTGATAAAATGCTCTACATTTGAATATATTCTTCAACATTAAATTGGCTACATGTAAGCCTTGATAAGGAGATCTCTGACCTCTTCACAGATGTAGTGTTACAATGGGCAGCAAAGACAATTAAACCAACTCCTGATGCCAGCCAGCAAGTGGAAACCTCAAGGGAGATTTGTTTTAATCTCTTATTAGAGTCTTCACTAAGGACTGTTAAGTGTTTGCCCAATCAGGAGAAAAAGGAAATCTATATCGCTACCAATTGATAATCTGATCCACGCAAAGATGCCGGCTGCCTCCTGTTACAGTTGAAGATTATTTTAAAGAACGGGCGAAGTCCAAGGGAAAAGCCCTACTGCAACGTCACTGAAAAGTCACCGAGTGTCATGAATGAGAGTAAAGGACAATGCAGTCATTAACAAAAACCAACTGTGCCCTGCTAGGTGACCTAGAGGACTTCTATGCAGGACAAGATTTATCACCACTAGGAAGTTTTAGGACTAAAAAAACTGTTCAATAACATTAGCATCACTAAAACGCTTAACAGACTGCAGCCAACAGAAAACCAGAGCGTCTGAGAAGGCAACAGATACATGATTCAAATCTTTAAGTTCACTTCACTTGACTGAATTACACTGAAATATATCTAAGCCTGAGAAAAAGGAGAAAAGCTGAAAAGAATCCTGGTCATCATTTACTCAATTGAGGATTTCACTCAATTTCTTTAAGTAGATCCGGTTGTACCATTAAGGTACAGAAAGGAATCTTGGAAGTGTCTGTGATCTGGAATAAAATTTAAAAAGAAGGAAACCTCAGACTTTCTCAATTTCATATTTTCTTTAAAATAGTTCAACTCTCATAATATGAAAAACTTTGTAGAGCCCAATTTTATTCTCAAGATGTGAATTACAACTCAGTTTATCTCGAATTACAATTCAGGCACATAACGTAAAGTTGACTGCATTTAATTTCAATATTGTGTAGTCCAGTAGAGCTATTAAGCTTCACAACTCCAAATAACATTCAAAAGATTTTGAAAAGATAACTATTGCTACTGAAGGGAAGAAAAGTTAATTCATTCAACATGCAGTTCATTGATTAACATTCATCTATGTGGATATTATAAAACTAACCCTTTTATTCCCTCTCTGACAAAGCTTTTCTTATTTCCTTTACACCCCCACCTTTAAAATGGACCTTAAAAAGTTTTCGTCAAAGGGAATTTTCACTTGGGAATTTAAGCCAATTTAATTAAGGTCAATCCAGCTTGGAAAGCTCACTACAAAGGAATGAAGTAAAATCTCAAAATAAGTAAGTTTATTATTGCAGATTTCCAATACTAATAATAGTACAGCACACAGAGCCCATTGCTGGTGGGGGGACGAACTGCTACAGCTCTTTTGGAAAGCAATGTGACAATCAAGAGTAGGAAAAATATTCTTTACCCACGTAACCAATAATTCAACTCCTGAGAATCTGCCCTAAGAAAATAATCCAAAACGTGAAGATCCATGCCCAAAGATGTTTACTATGACTTAATTTTTAACAATTAAAACTCGAAATAATCTTCATCTAAAACTTGTACAATAATTCATAGTTACTACTTTCAATACATTATATCAAATGAGATAACCCATCAGACTGTGAAAGCCTGGAGAAAAAAGCTACCAACCCCATCAAGAGAATAAGAAGCCACTCTGCAGAGTAACTAGCAAGGAGTGTGATTTAAATTAATACCTGTATACAGATACACAGGGAACAGCATTCTAGACTAGAGAACAGCACCAAGGGTGTGGGCAAAGCACCATATGAAAGTGTAAAATGCATCCAACAACTAGTCAACACTTCTAAATGGCGAGGAATGGAAAAGGGACGAGAGCACAGAAGAGATGCTGCAGCGAGGAGGGCAACCCAGCAGTGGAGGGTCACCTCCAAAATGTCTTTCAATCTAAGGAGCCTTGTTTTCACTAAAGGTGGCTTCCTTTGGACACAGTCCACATAAGCAGCAGCTATACAAACTATTTAATTTTAAATTTTTATTTTCTTGAAAGTTGAGTAAAATCATACAAAAATGGTCATACTTATTACCATTTAGAAAACAGCCCACTGACAAAGTTGCAAGATAACTTACCCATACTCGAAGAGCTCTGCACAGAAATAGATGGATTAATGTTTAAAGTTATCTTTTATGATCAGAATATCTGAACCTTTATATTTTCTTCCGTCTGTGGTTATATTTCAACAGGTGACATCCAGAAATTTGACTGAAGAATGTTATTCTGAATATATATATATATATGTATATATATAATAGAAATGTATATAGAAAGATGAATAATCACACTGTCTATGTGGAATTCTAACAAAGCTGCTGGTTTTTAAACCTCACACTTTACTGCAAGCTGAGCATGCTACTCCAGGGGAAATCATGGGCATTACAACAGCACTGACAGCAGCAAGACCACAAGTCATTCTGAAAAAAAGGCAAACTTCTACTGATTCTCACAGTAGGTGAGGCAGCACAACCAGAGAAGGATCAACAAGTTTGAAGTCTGCAGCTGCAGAGCATCCAGCAAGCATCCAGCTCTGGTACTTACTGGCTGTGGACCTTGTGTAAGTTGTTTAGACTATTTCTAAGCTTTAGATTCTTCATCTGTAAAATGCAGGTAATAATAGTACCTAATTCAAAAGGCTCATAATGACAAAGATGCTCTCCCTGACAAACTTTAATCAGGCTCCTCTGAGCCCTCTTCTGGCCGAGCTTCAGCCTTGGACCTGCCCCATTCTCAGTCTGCCTAGCCCAGTTTTAGCAAGAATCCTAAGTCAGTTTAATGAGAACCTCCCTACCCCTGATACCTGATCACACCTGATATCTGATCAAGTTCGTCATCTCCAACTTTGATGTACAAGTCTTTGGCCTGCCTTTAGCAAGATTCCAGTTTGGTCAGTTCAGCAAGCATCTCCCTACCCTTGGTGTCACCTCTTGAGTAATTTCCCATCCACTGACCCCATTTCTCCTTGGCTATAAACCCTGATCCGTCCTCGTTGTACTCAGTTGAGCCTGGTGTCTCTCTTCTGCTGCAGTAGTCTTGAATAAAGTCTTCCTTACAATTTTAACAAGTGTCAGGGTAATTCTTTTCTTTAACAAGAGGAATAAAATGAGTTTTAATGTAAATAAAACACTTGGAACATTAACTTATGCACTTCTGTTCACTAACAGTAAACATTAAAAAATAACTACATGTTTAAACTCTACATAGTTCAACTTAATCAATTAATGGCTATTTATTATATAACAGTTACTCTGATGAACATAAAGATCCAAAGAGAGAAAGGTCCTACCTCAAAGAGCTCACATTTAGAATGAAACCGAGAATCACTCTGTATGTGCTTCATACAATGATGGACGACAGGTCAGGGTACAAAGGCAGCAAAGAAGAGAAGCCGATCAACTCAGTGTAGTAGAAAGGTCACCAGACAAGCTTTGAAGGGTGAAGGGAAGTTGCAGAATCACTTTCTGGGTGGAGGGCGAACAAGCAGGAGGAAAGAAGTCATTCAAAGGGCAAAGGTGTGAGGGTGGAGTTGAGACTAGACCATATCCCACTGGCACTCAGGCAGGAGAGCTACTGAGATTCAACAGGAATGTGTCAGGACCAGATTTACCTTTTTCAGTTTACTTTTTCCGGTTTGCCCCTCTGCAGCAACTAAGAAGCTGGATTTGGGGAGGTGGCAGCGTAAATCCAAACAAACACTAATTATGTAATTGGCAAGAAAATGTAGACACTGCCTATCAACAAGTACAAAACTGAGGGGGAAAACTGAGCACACAGTTTGTAGAAAAGCACCAAGGGAAAGAGATCCAAAATAAACGTCAACATTAGGCAACCATAAAGATTTTATTTACTGTACAACTAGTACAGATTGGTAACTACTAACTAGTGAAACATTCTTACGAAAGAAGTGAGTTTACACCCTGCAGAACTCTACCCACACTCCCTCTCTGTCCTCCCTTCCTGACCTGGCTAACTCTTCTTGCTACTCTAAACTTGGGCCTCATGTCTTGTTTGGAGGCTAGAATGGTTTGGGTGGATTTCCTCTATTGTTCCCTTTGCATGCTCTAAGCTTAGAATTAAATCCAGTGTAAACACTTCATCTGCTCCTTAGACAAGACCAAGGTCCCTAGAGAACAAGGATTTGTTTCTGCATTTCCAGCATCTGTTACATGGTTTGGCTTATGAATGATACACAATGTGTACTGAATGAATGGGTCTTTGAATGAATGAATGACATAAATACTGAGAATTCCATGTGATCCCCCTTCTACCTTCAGGGGTCACCTGTATAAACTGAGAACTATTTAAGGAGTCTTTCCCCAGTCAGATTACTGATACTGTATAATCCTACAAATGTTCAGGAACCAATTTCAATTCTCCAAAATGATAAATACCAAAGTAAAAACCAAATATTGATTGTAAAAGTTCCAAGGAATACAAATTATTCCAAGGAATAGAACAGAAATGAACTCACTTTCTTACAGTACTATATTAGCCATGCAATTTTCAACTCAATTATCTGGAATTACAACAGAAATACGCAAAACATAGTCCAACTAATAAAGCTGATGCTTAACATATGCTTTTACAAGAAAAAAAAAAGCTATGAATTAAAACACTGATGACTTTTTAACTTAATATTTTAACACAGGCAAGGTAGCCTTTTTTTTTTTTTTAAAGATAAACCAGGCTATTATGTTCTAGAAATTTGCTATTTTGGAAGCAATAATCAAAATGCTTAGGTTTCCCTTTATCTGCACACAGCACAAGTTTTTCTTAGAAAGAATGTTCATTTATTTGGTCCTAAAATCAAATAAACCCAGTTTAACATCAGAAGCTTCTTTGTTTATTTTATTTATTCAGTACTAAAGTATGTTATCACTGTTTCTTATGGACCTTTTAAAAGCAAGGAGGTTGTCACACGATGTCAATTTAAGTTCTATGATACAATGAGGGCCAATGACAACTGGCCCTACCTATATATTTGGAATGCTGCCCTGAGCAAGTCACTTCACTTCTTAAAAGTTAATTCATTTCCAAATGTAACAGAAACCAACCCTTTGAGTAGGTCAAATAACAATGTAACAAAGGAGACCACCCTGTGAGAAAGAGGAACCTGCCTTGTTCCCTAAAAATGTACCATCCCAAAACCTCAGGCTCTCCAGCTGTATAAATCAGCAACATCAAAACCTAAATATATCACAGATTCTCATTATGTGAAAAGCTCATGCTTAGATATGCATTCCAATGAGGCTGGGAAATCCTTTAAGCAGTACTAAAATTAGAATTCTTCAACCTTAACTAATACAAAGTTGGCCAACTACCATTGGGACTAAAAGAAAATGAGTATTCTGCAAAATATACATGAAGAATGTTCAAACTTTTCCAAACAATACAACCCAAACCAGATAAGGAAAACAAGAAGCACACAATGCGAGCCCAGAAAAACTGAGTCTAGTGACATCACAGATCTGCTCACTCATTTATGCCACCTAACGGGAAGGATCTCATTCTGACTTTATTAGACAGTACTAAACTTCCCTCCAGTAGTTAGCCAAGCAGATCATCCATCCGGAAATGTAAGATATAAAATAGTGGGGGTGAGGGGAAACAAGATAAAAATTGCATTCAAGACCACCAGGCAGCAGGCAAAACGATTCAGACTACCCAGGCACAGACAGTGAAACGTACTGTAAACAGTAACTCTACCCTGAAAGGGGAGAGGCCAGAGGATACACAGGCGAGCACTTAGCACAGTTCAATTGCCTTGCCATTAACTGAGCCATCTATCCAGAATCATCACTGTGTACTAAAAATAGGACACAAGATTGCTTCTGTAGCATCCCAGCTGCTAAAAATGTTGAGAACAAATTTCAAAACATGTAGCAGAACCTGTACTGGGAAAAGAGAGAAATCAGTATATGCTTCTAGTGTCAAAAACACAAATCAAGAAAAATAAGATGTTAATAACACCTTGCTTTTATATAGCACCTATCTGTGAAGCAGCACAAATGTTTTTACAAATTAAAAAAAAATCTAATTATAGGACTTCTAACAACATCTCTGTGAAATAGGTGGAATGTAAATATAATTACTTCTGTCTAGCTACTGAAGAAAAGGAGACATATTTAATCACACTGCAAGTTAGATTCCCAATCTCGCTCAGTCCAGCACTTTCAGCATCCCATACAGCCAAGTCACCTGTTACCCTAGGGACTGTAACAAAAGTAAAATACAAATGTGAACCCCACAGCTTTATATGTGCAAGAACTAAACACAAAGAATCAACTAAGTCAAAATTGGTTTTAGTTTTAGAAGGAAACCAGTTCAAGTATTCTATTTAATCTGTTGAATCTACTTTTGTTTAGAAGTCAAGAAGCTGTTATGATGATTACTATGAAAGCCACTTGAAATTTAGAAATCATAGAGAAAAGTAAAAATTCTGTTTCTCACATCCTTCAATATAAACTGACAGTTTTATGCCTCCTTCAAAGGACAAAAGGAATTCAGCTTAAAGTGCAAGGTGAAAGCATACAAAAAGGCACACTGGCCTGCGAAACCAATAGGTTTAACAACAAAAGATGAGTCAACCAACACCTGTAAATCTCTAGTACTTGAAAGAATATTTTATTTTGACCCAAAAGAGGAATTAAATTGTCCTACTGATGGCCAGGAAAAGAGATCACCTTTAAGTGTATTATTTGTGCTTTTTAAAAGCTATTATTATGAGGTAGCTTTAAAAGCTAGTATATTATTACAGCATTAAGGGGCACTTCCTAAATATATCCAACATGTCTATCTCCTCACAAAGCCAAGTCCTGGTGAACTAATTCTTTCTTTCTTTCAATACTATGTAGATAAGGCACAGCCAAAGCAGTGCAGGATGACTAAACCTGAACTTGCTACAGGAATTTCCAAACAGATAAGAACTTAAGAACTTGCAAATACGTGCCTATTTGAAAGACAAGAGAAACTTGAAGAAAGTTTCCAGTGAAAATACGAGCTCCTTTCTCAAAAGGTAAACTCCTCAATGCAGAGCCTGTCTCCTTATAAATTCTATTCAGCCCTGAGAGTCTGTGCTATTGCCAAGAGGGAAAATGGCTTCTACTGTCATTATCAAAAGCAATTCACTTAATTTGCTTCAAAATCTAGAGTTGGGATTGGAGGGATGGATGAAACAAAACTGACCAAGAGTTAACAGTTACTGAAGCTGGGCAATGGATATGATTTTGGGGTTACCTACTCCCTTGACTTCTATAGCTGTTGGAATTTTTCATAATAAAAGATTAAACAGAGAAAGAGAAGAAAGCTAGTTTTAGAAAGCAAATGCCTCTCAACTAGCTGATAGTGAAAGAGAGTAGGACCCTGTGGGCACCCCTAACCCTTATCTCTGGTTTATAGAAAAGCTGAAGTCTCCCAGGCCTCCCTGAGTCACAGAAGAGCAGGCTCAAGCAGTTGATTAGGACAAGCCTGCAGGCACTGGGGGCTGGCAATGGCTCTGACCACCTATCTAGACAGCTGAGATTACTGCCACATTTCCCTTTAAAACTTTCATGGCTGAACAGAATCTTTGGAGATGGTTTTGGGGGTGGGTGGGTGGGTGCTGGATCCACCAGATCGCAGGCATTCTGATTAAAAGCAATTTTCCTTTTTGTTACCAAGGCTGTTGCCCCCAGGATCATACCGTCTTCTCCCCTCCCTGTAATAGAAACCAATTACTCTTATCTAAGTCTCAGGGGGCAGCTGCAGAAAAGAAATAAAAACTGGTTAGAACCCACCCAGTCCAAGATGGTGGAGGATTTCACTTCCAGTAGAACTTGAGCCTCATTATATGCTCATTGTAATATATTAACATGCTAAATGATACACCCACCAGTGTCATTGACAGTTGATGATTTCCATGACAACAAAAGCCCATACAAGAACTGAAAAACTCAAACAAGGACTGACTGGCTCCATCACACGCAGAAGGAGGACATGATGGCAGAAGCCTCTCATCAAAGTCCACGTGGCCCAACCCGGGCCGGAACCGCCACCCATCTTAGCTGACAGCTCCCAGCACCTCTTCCTCGCTTTTCTTCCCTTCTCTCTGCTGAGCACTTTCCTTCCATTTTCCCTTCTGAGCAATAAAGTGGCTGTTCACTTCATCCCTCTGCCTCTGCTGTGCAAATTCTTTCACAGCCCATGGCAAGAACCCACACTTTGGTGGGCTTCCTAATTTAGGGGTCCTTCCATCGCTAACAGTAGCTTATAGAAATACTTAACTGAAAATTCAAGAGGAATATAATACAGTAAGAATTATTAAATTCTTTATAGTTATAAAACTATTAGGATGAGCCTATGGTTTTTCTGTTGTTCACACAGGAGTGAAAGAATAAATTAAGAAATTACCTCTCTAAATTGCTGTTTTCTCCTTTATATACAGTCATTGCAATTAAGCCTGATTAAAAAGAATGGCCTTTTTTTTTCCTTCATCCTGACAAAAGACACTCTTTCCAAAATAAAGGAAATTGTGAGATACCCTAGGGAAACTGTTTCTATCCCCAAATTGAGGCTTTTAATAAAGTTTAGCAAATTTTAAGCTATCATTTACATCAGTTACCAAGATCTAAGCTTAGATTAAACTAAATTAAGCTGATTTTTAACATATTACTTTAATCTTGATAAACAGTCTCATAAATCATGCTAATCCATATTTGGAAATTTCCATTCTTTTAAATTCTGCTAAAAACTGCAACACAAAAGAGACAAAAGCCCTGATGTCTTTTATTCAACAGAATCAGTACTGTGATAAGGACCATCAAGTTCACTTTAGCCTTCAGAACGATTTGAGACACTTGACAACCAAGATGAATTGTGAGTTAACCACAATAATGGACACTTTTCTTAAAAGAGAGAAATGTTAAGATTAGATAAGCAATCACATGGAAACTCAAAGTTATCACAGAATCACATTTCTTTAAGAAGTTATCAGCACTCTCTCAATGCAGTTTCCCGAGATACCTTAGTAGAACCGGGAAAATTACAACAGAAGATGGGAACCGAAGAATAACTTGCAGGGCTCACATTAGTCTCAGATGTTATGTGATGGTTCTTTCTCCTGCTTCCCCTCCCTTTCTTCTTTTGATCTGGGAGCTTTACTCAGAGGCATCTGCTTCAACAGCAAACATTCTGATTATTTAAACTGTCGCTCTGCACACATTCCTAACCTATTTGGCAGAGCAGGCATTTCAAACACGGACAACAACTCTGACAATTAGAATAGAAAAATTCACCAAAAGTCAGAAATTGGTCACTGAGTTCCCTGAGTCTATATTTACTATTTCAAAATATTTGGAAATTACATTAAGTCCAGAAATATTCAAGAGTTTAATAGTTTGGTTAATTATTTCATCTATATGGTAACTTCTAGCACCCCAATCAGATCCCTTTATAAAATGGACACAAAAAGTATCTTTTAGTAACATATAAGGAATTCAGCCTCTGCATTCCAGGATACAAATCAGTTCTCAGATCTACACTGACACAGCAAATATTTCATGCATTCTCCTCAGCAGGGTGGATTTCCAGCGCTCTGAGGGGCCGGAAGATTCAAGAGTCAGCCATGTTTCCAAAGCTTAGAGGGAAGATGATTAATGATACAAAAGAACAAGGCACAGTGAACTTTAACGAA
Source organism: Vicugna pacos (assembly GCF_048564905.1). NCBI lineage: Eukaryota > Metazoa > Chordata > Mammalia > Artiodactyla > Camelidae > Vicugna > Vicugna pacos. The sequence continues at coordinate 114,613,161 of NC_132987.1, read as the reverse complement.
GGGCTGCTTACAAAAGATCCGTTGCTAACTGAAAAGTGCTTCAACCTTACATAAAGAGGGCACTCAATACATAGGTTCAAGCAGGGGTGACCTTCTTGAATGACTCACATTAAACTTATCTAGCACATCAGTCACAGAAAGATAATAGGACTAAAATCAACATAGCATCAAATTTTTAACTTTCCAAAGACTGAAAACTCCAAGATACGACAAAGTGATCTCTGAGTAAAAGACGAAAAAGACAAAAAAAAAAAAAAAAAAAAAAAAAAAAAGAAAACTTGATGCTCCAGGTATTGATTACCTAGTCTGAGAATCATCTTATTTTTCAGGCCTTCTCTCTACCTTTCATAATTCTTTTGCTCATCTCCATGCTTGCTGCAGTGAACAAGAATTAGGGTTTAACTTTCTTGACTGAGTGAAGAGTTCATATGGAGAAGTACAGAGTCGGGAAGAGAGAGAGAAAACAAGGGGAAGTTAAAATTAATCTTACAATACTCATTTACGTCATCCATGACCCTTACAATTATTGACTCACAACATTATGTGTTAAGCAAGAGATACTGCAAAAAGTAGGAAAAAAAAGTTATCACAATACAACTATAAGCATGGACAAGGTTCCAAAACTATATGGAGAAAAAAGGAGGAAAAGAAAATATAGTGGGATATTTAATAAACATTATCAGTAGTGGTCCTGTGTAGCCAGAATAGAAGATGATCATTTCCTTGCTTGTATTTAATGCACATTTTTCAAATTTTCTATAATGAATATGTAGGTCACTAAAAAACAATATTTTGGTATGGCAAAAATGACCCCCAAAAAGCATTTTTTTTTTTAGTAAAAGTAGATTTATTCAGAGAGATACACACTCCATAGACAGAATGAGGGCTGTTTCCCACAAAAGCATTTTTCATTTAATAAATAACAGGTGTAATTTATAGGAAATGCTCTATAAAACTGTTTCAAGCTAAGCTGCAAAAGACACAAAGATAATTAAAAAAAAAGACTTTCTTACTATTGTTAGGTCTTTGTCCACTAATCCAACAAACATTTACTAAGCAGTTACCATGTATTAAATCCACTGTCTGCTGAGATCCCCAAAAATGGTGATGAAGGTACACTAGTAAATTCTCACTACCAAGGTACTTGGAAACATAGGCTGCAAACATTCCTGCCCCACCTCCAACTTTAAACACCCTCCAAAAACCTAGGAAACCTTTTTGTAATGTCACTACATCCAAAAAAATACTGCAACAGCTAGTGTTCTATTATGGATTTTTTCATTCTTCCATCCTGGGTCCTGGAAAAAGCCCACAAAGGGCATTAATGTGAGAAATAAACTTTTGTTGTTGTAAACTACTAGGATTTGGGGATTGTCCCTACAGTATAATTTAGCAAAAGCTTACGAAGTCATATACCCCTGACTAAACTTTGATAAAGACTATCACTCACCAACAGGCAGGAGGTAGAAATAAGTAACCTCCACTATCATTTACAACTTAATCTTGTGAGAGGCAGATAACAATCTGGCCCCCAACCAGGCAGTCACTAGCCCACTGCTTGTTTTGTTCTGCTTTGTTCTCTCTCCAAAAGTCTGGGCAGACCAATTTGCTACACTTCAGGCATTCAGAGCCGTCCTCTCATTCAACCCTTGGGACATGTATGAAATCTCCTTCCTTGAAAAATCCTCAAAAAATTGTGCTAGTGAAACTATTCCACAGGACACAAGAGAACAAGAAATGTCCAGAGAAATGAAATCTACTACTTTCCTTTGAAATAAATTAAGTGTAAGAGTCATTGCTGTACACTTGAACCTAGTATAATGCTATATGTCAAATATATCTTAATTTTTTAATTAACTGTAAGTTATTTTTAAAATTAGAAGACATTTTGCTTTAGAAACAGTAAAATGCAAAAGAATGTTGTATCTATTAAATAATAGACTCCTGGGAAAAGAGCAGGCCAAGCTAAACAGAACACACCTAAAATAAAAAAGAATTTAAAAGTCAAAAACACAAAAAGAAAGGAAGTTACTAAATTGAATACAGTATCATATCAAAGAAAAAGCTATATGTGATTAAAAACAATTTTTGTTTTGATAAAAATATATAATCCACAATGAAAGGAGCAGTTCTAAAACTTTATACTCCCAATGCTATAACATGAAAACACACAAGCCAAAAACAAAAGGCAATCTCTTTGTCCTCACTGGCTAAAAGGCAGAAAGTAGTAACTCAAAACACAACTGAGATGAGTTTCTGATTAATAAGAGAAGCCAGAAACTGATACAAACTACTCCAAACCAAAGAGATAAACAAGGTCCTGCTGTATACCACAGCATATTCAATAGCTTATAACAACTTACGATGAAAAAGACTACATACAGACATGTAACTGAATCACTACGCTGTACACCAGAAACAAACACAGCATTGTAAATCAACTGTACTTCAATTTTAAAAAAAAAGTAGCCAGAAACTAAAATACTGAAATTGTCATAAGACAACTATCACAAAAATCAACTATTTAGAGAGGAGCAACCTGGTACAGAGTTACCGATGCAGTAAAGGAGTTAAACAGGAAGCACAGAGTCATAAACTACACTACCATGTACATATAAATCAAGGTGAATATGTTTGTACGTATGAATAACACACCTGGAACAAAAATATTTACACAATAAAGCTATACGAATGGTTTGGCTTGAGATTCAGGAAGCACTCCTTAGAAAGGGTATATATAAAATGATATAATCTCATAACCATCCTAATTATAGGATAAAAACAATCTATGGTATGCAATTCAGTACGTAAAGAAAGCGTACTCTTGAGCAAGAAATGTTTAAAATCATGGTGTACTCATGCCTGCCCCTTCAGGTTAAAAAGTCAGGAACCATGTAACCAATACCTTTATGAAATGAATGCAACATTCCGAGAGAAATGTCAAATTAAAATCTCTTCTTCCTCACCCAGTCTTGGAGTAAATTCTTATCTTCAAACTTTTGTTAACCAAGAAAACTGTCTGTAAACAAAACCTCATACTAGGGCTCAAGATTTAAAAGCTGAGCTGCTCTGATTAAAGTGAGAGTTGGCACTACAGAGTGGGAGCAGTTCCATAAATGATTACCAAGTACCTCCCACCAGTAGCTCCATGAACCAGGCACTTGGCTACACACAGGGAATTTAGAAGGGGACAAAATAGAATCTCTGCCCTCAGGGAGCTTACATTCTAGAATGGGGAGAAAGCTAATAAACACGTAAAACAAAAAAATACGAACATTTCACATACAGAGAATAACTCCGAAGGAAATGAGATAGGGACACAAGGCAGATGAAGACTAGAAACAGCATTTGGGGTTTCTCCACGGGCCTGGGTAGTTAAGGAGAGCCTCTCTCTAAAAAGACATCATGGTGGTTTCTGGGCAGTTCTAGAGAAGGTTCAGTCACTGCAAAGACCCACAGAAAGAAAAGAATCTGTTCAAGGAAGAGAAAGAAGCCAGTCTGGCAGGAACAAAGTAAACAAAGGGAGTGTGGAAAACACAAGAGGACATCGGAGAGGCAACAGAGACCAGAATACAAGCATCTCTTAAAGTGAGGCTTGAGTTTAATTTTAAGTGTAACAGGAAGTCTCTGAAAGGCTTTAAGCAAGGGAATAACACGATCTGATTTACAGTGTAGAAGCTGCTAGGTGAAACAGATTCCATACAGGCCAAGCAGAATCAAGAAAACCAGCGAGGAGATCACGGCAGACACTCATGTGAGAGGCAGTGGTGGCCAGGACTAACATTTGAACGCTGGAAATGACAAGGAGTGGTCAGATTTGGGATATCCTTTGAACAGAAAGCCTACAGAACTTAACAATGGAGTAGATACACAGTGGGTGAGAGAGAGGAATCAAGGAGAGCAGTGAGGTTTCTGGCCTGTGCAACTGGGTGGATAAGGGCACCATTTTCTGTGAAGGAAAGGTCTGGGGTGTGCAGATTAGACTGGGGATAGCATCAGGAATTCTGTTTTGACCATGTTAATTTCAAGCAGCCTGCCATTAGGTGTGCCCAAGATCTGCCTAGTAGGTGCCACGCTGATCATCTAAGTCTGTAGATCTTGGGAGAAGTTGGAGCTAGAACTACTTATGTTTTTGCTCAGCCCTCCTGCTGTACCTGTACTACCAAGGCAAACCCTTTAAGACTTCTCAGAAATCCCAGTGCTCCTCAGAGCAGTGTGAAAACCTCCAACTTGCTACCTAAATTTGCCTAATATTTGCATAGTGTGACCAAATAATTAAACGTTAAGAAAATGTAAACTGCATCTGTTGACACTAGAATAAATTTGCTACCACCAAAATGAATTTAAAGGGCCTTAAAGACTCTAGTGGGAAAAAAAGAAAAAAAAAAAAAAGGTAACCATGAATGTGTGCTAAAAGAAAATAGAAAATACAGGTTAATATTTATAAAATCTTGGACTAAGAGAGTACATTCTCATTTGACCATGGGCAGAAATCCTTAAAACTGGAAAATAATGGTGGATGGGGCAGGGGGAGGTGTTAAAATACTTCTACAGAAAAATACCACAAGTTTTAAAAGCAAATGAAAAACTGGGAATAAAGAAATATTCCTAAGTATAAGGAGCTCATGTAAATTAAGAAAAAAGGTTAACTCCAAAAGAAAATGTGACAAGGACAAGGCAGAAATTCAAAAGAGATGAAATATAAGGGAGCAATTAACACATTAAAAAAGTGCTAAATTTCTTATCAGCAAAAGAACTGAATTAAAACAGGGAGATACTCTTTTTCATCTATCAAGCTCATAAATATTAAAATGGTATTGAGTGTAGACTTGGAGCCTGGGTAGTAATTACTAAGTACTTTCTGGAGACAATTTGGTAAAATATACCAAGAGCCTTAGACTTTACATGCTCTTTGACCTATTAATTCCACTTGAGGGAATTTATCCAAAAGGATATCAGGAGACTGTTTGAAAAGATTTAGGCACAAATTGTGCTTATCAGATTAGAATATTCTGTACCTAAACAAGATGCTTCAGAATCATATCTAATGACATGAAAAGATATTGCACATTAAAAGTTAGGTTATAAAACCATACAGTCAGGATAATACATAGCAGTAACTATATTCATAAAAGAGATAACTAATAATAAATTACAGGAAGTTAACAGCTATTGTGTCTAGAAAGATTAAGTATTCTTCATGATTTTTTCATTATAATGAGCATTTATTTGATAATAACTTCATTTTGGGGGGAAAAACAAAAGCAAAAGTCTTATGCATAAAAAAGATACTGAATGGAAATTATCAAAAAATTAACAGGTAACATTTTCAAGTGATAAAATATAATTTGGGGAAATTTTTCCTCTCTTCTAGAATAGAAAATTTTCTTATTTACACACTTTCCATTATGAACAGGCATTATTCTTATTTTTTTAAGTAAAGTAAACTTATAAAAATTAATTTCCAGTCCTCTTTTGTTATCTTCATTTGAATGACCATTACAACCATCACACAATATTTTCAAGGGTTTATGCCTACTTTCCTTCTCTTCCTATATCAAAACCAGTTTTTCTTTATTATTCTAAATAGCTTAGGGGGGCACAGAGGGATTCTCCTCAAACACACTGGGCCCCATATCGCCCCTGTAGTGTGGACTTCAACACTTTAGCCCAGTGGTTCTCAAAGTCTTGGCCCAGGCCTGCAGCACCAGTATAAACAGGCAGCTAGTTAGAAATGCAAATTCTTGGGCCCCACCTCAGACCTAATGAATAAGAAACTGGGTGGGACTTAACAATGTGTTTTATCACTGTCCTCCGGTGATTCTGACACATGCTAAAGTTTCAGAACCACTTTCAGCCTATGTGCTTTGGGCCTTCAGTAAGCAGAAACTCTCCTAAAAACAGGCAAATCATTTTTCAAATTATATCTTTTAGAATTCTAATGGTAACACATTAAATCATTCAAGGGGACCGATCTGCTAAATCGTAACAGCTGAAAACAAAATTTTAAAAGAAAAATTAAAAGATCAACAAGGAAAGAAAACCATACCTGTAGAGATGTCTTAAAGGTACCAGTAAGTCCTAGAGACATCACGTCAAGCCTTCGACAGACAGCCTTTGAGGTAAACACACCAGGCCTCCTCAAGGAACACACTAGACGCAAACTCACTTAATTACATGTGTCAAAGGCAGGGCTTCACCATCAATCAACCAAGCAGACTCCTGAGTAATAACATATTGAAGCCATATCTAGACATACATACAACAATCAGGTGTGCTAAAAACTTTAGAAACATCTTTACCTGAACTAATCAATGAGACCATTTGGGGCAAGATCTATTGGAGTTTGATGTGAACAATTAATACAGTTGTTTACCTGTGATAGAGGTATAACCATGATAGAAATGAAACAAAGTTTATTCACAGCCCAAACAATATCAAATTTTTTGCCACACTCATCTGCTCAAAGAGCCAAATACTGAGCTAGTGCCAGAGAAAAAATGGTGTCCAAAATACCCTTCCTGCCCTCTGGAAGCCTGCCGTCCACTTGGAGACTGGCTGAGGTCAGACAGGGACCTCCATTCACCCAGGGCAGAAACTTTACACACATTCTCTCTAATACTTGAGACTGTCACTTGCTCAAGGCCACCCAGTTCCCTACAAGTCCATTCTCTGCTCTTGCCCCTCCACCCTGAACCTAACATTAGCACCAAAAAAAGACATGAGTATGCACTTTCACATCTTACATGAATTGGTGCTAAGAATAAAGGCAAGAATAAAAGTGATTTTGTTATTATTAAAAAAGAGAGACACAGATACTAACTAGTATATATAAAGTAGATAAACAAGTTTCTACAATATAGCACACGGAACTATGTTCAATACCTTATAGTAACTTATGGTGAAAAATATGAAAACGAATATATGTTCTGGTATGACTGAAGCATTATGCTGTACACCAGAAATTGACACAACATTTTAAACTGACTATACGTCAATAAAATATATATATATGCTAAATAAATATATAAAATTAAAAACAAAATAAAAAGGAGAGACATATGAATTAGGTAAAATCAAGTTGCATTAAGTCAAGTTAAAAAAAAGTAGTTTATAAATGATCCTGTTTTTGATAGGAAAATTTTTCTATGAAAGAACAGCAACAACCAAAAAGGGCAAGACAAATATAGAACAAAATATTAATACTGATTATACTGAATGAGATTATAGGCAATTATTCTTCCAATTAGAAATTCTTTTATAACGTAAATTATTTTTTTAAATGATCATTCAACATCAAAAACAATTTTTTTTAACCCAGCTAAGATTCCATTAATCAGTGGTTCTCAATAGGTATGTACCATTCCCCAGTGGATTTCGGAAATATGTGGGGTATTTTTGGTTGTCACATTCACTGGGAGGAATCACTGGCATTTAACAGGCTACTCAGAACAGTCCCATACAAGGAATTGACCCATGTGACTAGAATGTCTCTCCAGACATTCCTGTAGGGGAAAAAAATCCACTTAAAATTATCTGAGCTTAGAACCAAATTCCATTTTACATATAAATACAAAGGAACTTTTTCAAGTTTTTACTATACACACAAGTTGATAGGAGCACAATTCAAAAGAACACTGTTTTCAGTTTTACCAAAAGTTCTTCACAATTTTGGAAAAGTCATGTCATTAACAATAATGTAAATAATAATTATAATAATAATGCCCTTGTCAATATCTGAATCATCTCCATCAGGATGCACTGGCAGCTACTGTATTTGCAATGAGCATCTCACTCTCTGTCTCCTTGTGAAGTTCAGACCAAGTTCCAACAAACTCAAATGTCAAAGAAATACTTTGATTTCTTCTTTATAAAAATATTGAGACATTACATTGAGAGTTTTGAAATTATGTGTATACTACTGATGAATTTAACTTCATGAGAACAAAAGAGGCTTCACAAAAAGGGAGTGCTGGGTCTGACAAGGTTGAGAGCTGGCCGTGATGACCAAGGGAATGTAGCAGTAATGAGAATCCAGCTGACTTCTATTAGACCGGACACTAAAGAGATCTGCAAAAATGCAAACAATGCCACTTTTCTCACTACAATTCTTTGTTATGAAAAACAGAGCTATTTTCATTAGAGTTTTTGATGCTAACTTGTTATGAATTTATTATTGATTTTTCTTTTTTGTTGTTTTTTTGGGGGGAAGAGGTAATATGGTTTATTTAATTTATTTACTTTTTTTTTTCTAAATGGAGGTACTGGGGACTGAATCTAGGACCTCGTGCCTGATAAACATGCACTCAATCACTGAGTTATACCCTCCCCCACTATTAATTTTTAAATGAATTAATAAACTAAAAGTTTTTAAAATAGGTAAATTTTCCATCTTAGAGTTTTTGTTTGTTTCAATTCATCTCTGGCTTCAGATATGTTTTAAGGGTGGGGATTAGATTTATTTATTTATTTATAAACCTAAATAATTAAGTTTATTTATTTATTCCTATTTTAATCGAGGTACTGTGGGTTGAACCCAGGACCTCGTGCATACTAAGTACCCACTCTACCACTGAGCTATACCTTCCCCCTCCGTTTGAATTTTAATTTGGTACTATCAATAAAGAGGACACACATAAACAAAAGGTCTTTGAGAGTTATCAATATATTTTATGTGTATGACGGGGTTTTAAGATGAAAATGTCTGAAAACTGTTGCTCTTACAGGAAAAGAAAAGGAAGGAGGACAAAACTGGCTGGAGAGAGAGCAGATCCAAGGCTGGAGAAGTAGCTGAGTGGCCTGAAAAAATAAGAACTAAGCCAGATCAACAGTGCTGGGTTACAAGTGGTGTAAGGAAGAGGAAGGAGTCCAGGATGCGGTATAAGCTTCTGAGTTGGGAAGCTGAGTATACAGGATGCTACTCTGAGAGATTTTAATATCATAGACATCTTGTGTCATAAAAACAATTAAGTGGAAAATAAAACCACAAACATATAAAAAGCATAAATGAAAATATCTCAAATAGCCATTTTTCATGCAGAGATAACACTAGTTAAAAATACCTTCTTCTCTCCCTGCTTCTATGTAAACAAATCAGAACTTGTGAACAATAGTCATGAACATGACTGGAACCCAACTCCACGGTACCAAGGGTGGCAAAGGAGAGACAATATCCACCCTCCTCCCTTCCCCGCCCCAGGTCCCCTTCAGCCAACTTCTTCAGGAGTCCACACAACATTTTTTCAAGGATTCAGCTTTAAAAATCTTTTTTAAAATCAGAGGTGTTTAAAGAAGCAGGAAGGAGGATCACCTACTGTCTGGTCACAGTTTTCAGCAGGAATTCCTGGGCTGGCTCCACATCTCACTGGCCCTGCAGAGCTGTGCTTCCCTCCCAGGGTTCATTGATGGAGGGACCCATATGGTCACAGAGCAAAGAAAGTCCCTTGAGGAAAAGTTCAAAAACACCCAATTTTTAACACAAGTGGAGCCTCCCCTTCACATGAACTGCTTGGAACATCCCCAGCCCCATCCCTGCTTCCCAGGTAGCTCCAGTGTGGATCTTGGACCTAGAGAGGGATCTGAGATAGACAGACTGATAGTAGGAAGAAAAAAATTGGGAGAAGGTGGGAGGGCACTTTGCTGAGCCCAGTGCAGATCTCTTGGCAACTTTCCCCACTTCTAGCTCATGGCTAGATGCCTGGCTTATTCCTCCTGGCAAAGAGCCTCTCCTTGTCTCAGTGATAACAAGCCTGGAGGAGCCAAATCAAGCTGGGTGACATTCTTAGAGGTTGACAACTTTTACTTTATTTGAGTCTCAAAGACCCCTATCACCACTAACAGCTGTATCTACTAGTTCTCAGTTACTTTTTTTAAGGGTACCTTTAACACCTTCCTCACCTCAACCTTCTTTCTCATTTCTAGTTGGTAGTAAAAACCCTCAGAATAATTCAAATGGAGTAAATACATCACTTAAAGACAGGTTAGGAGAAAACTGTGAAAATCTAACTTGTTCCAAAGGGCTGCAGAAAAGGGGAGAGATGCGCTTACAAGTCATAAAACTGAGCCAGTCTCCAGGAAGGAAGCATCCAACTAGAAAACTGGACCAGAAGTGTCTTGGTCAAGAGGTTTGGCCTCTCCATCCTCCTATCCTTGCTCCCCATGTCTCCTGCAAGCTGTTTTTTGCTGGAGCTCCTGCCCTAGGCACTACACCCAGGCCCCCCTCAAACCTACCACCACTGCCACACAGTACTACATACAGTGAGGTAGAAATGTGGACCTTCCAGTGGAACTTTCTATATATATTCCCAGAGAGCTATTATTACATGGTACACATACACAGAGGTAGCATACAGCATAGTGGTAACAGTGCAGACTCTGGAACCAGACTGCGTGGGTCTTAATACCAGATCTGCCGCTTACCAGTTGTGGGTAAGTTACTTAACCACTTGTAACAGTAATTATTCTGCAGAGTTCTTGGCAGGATTAGATGAGCTATCACGTGGGAAAACACCTAGAACACTGTCTACACACAGTAGGCACTCAGTAAACATCAGCTGTTATCACGATGCTTCAAATACATAATGCGTTATAAAAGTTAGAGGGAACGGAATACAATAAAGTTAATCAACATATCTAAAGTCATTCCTGTTGTAAAATGTGTTCAAATTTAAAACTGTAGACTTAACCAATAACCGAGATCCTTTTCCTAAACTGGAGATTTATAATGTCCTGAAAAGAACACCTTGGCTCCAAATCTAATAACTTCTGAGCAATAAAGACATAAAATCACCAAAAAATTAATAAATAAATAAATAAAATAAAAATAAAGAAAGAAAATGAAAATTTTGGCTTGCAATTTATTTTCCCTCTATTTTCAAATATACATAATGCAGGCAGGCATTTCACACATTTTTTTGTTTTTTATTAGCACAGAACATTTTTGCTAAGACACTGATTCTCTAACTTTTTGGCCTCAGGACTCTTACATTCTTAAAAATTATTAAGGAACTCAAAGAACTTATCTTAAAAATTCTAAAAAAAGACATACATAAGCACATAATCATTAAAGGCATGATGTCATCAAATGCATAAAGCCCCTGGAAACTACACTGAACACTTACGAGGAATGACAGTAAAAAAAGGGAAATCACGTCTTAATCATCATTATGAACATAATCTAAACTTGCAGACCCTCTGAAGGGGTCTCAACAACCCCTGGGGGCTCCAGACTAGAGTTTGAGAACCTGTGTGATAAGGAAAGAACAGGTATCAAAAGTCTCATGGCTTTTACTTTCTATCTTTTCTAGATCTAAGAGAATAATTATATTTCATTGCACTATACAGGAAATGAAAATGATCACATCTTAAAATTACCAAAAAGAAAGAACAAGTTTAAGGAAAAAAATTTAACAAAGCCGCCACTAAGGTAAATTAAATAAATGCCATGCCTAAGTTTTTTCTTTTTAAAACACAGAACATAAAATTTAGCATTTAAATCATTTCACAGTACAATTCAGTGACACGTGATACACTCACAATGTTGTGTAACCACCACCACCAACTGGTTCCAGAAGATTTTCATCATCTCCAAAAGAAACCCCATATCCTGCCCCTAGCAACTACTAATCTGCTTTCTACAGATTCACCTATTCTGAGAATTTCATACAAATGGATGATACAGTACGTGGCCTTTTGTGTTGGGTTTCTTTCACTTAGCATGTTTCCAAGGTTCACCTCTGTTGTGGTATGTATCACTGATTCCATCTTATGGCTGATTAATATTCCACTATAAGAATACACCACATTTTGCTTGTTCATTGATTAAATAAAAATTGATGGACATTTGAGTGTTTCCACCTTTTGGCTACCGTGAACAGTGCTGCCATGAACATGTCACAAATTCCCTGGAACACTTTTCTTCAATTCTTTTGGGTATATACCTAGGAATGGAACTGCCAGGCCATATAACTTTGTATTTAGCTTTATATTAAGGAATAGCAGTGGCAAAATTTTACATTCCTATCAGCAATTCCAATTTTTTCCACATTCTTGCCAAAACTTTATTTTTTGTTGCTTTTTAATAACCATCCTAATAGGTGTGAAGTGGCATCTCATACTATAGATCTCCATTTCCCTAATGACTAAGTACATTGAAAGTTTTTTCATGTGCTTGTTGGGTATTTGCACCACCTTCTTTGCAGAAACGCCTATTCATGTGTTTTGCCCATTTTTTAAATGGGGTTGTTTCTTTTTGTTGTTGGATTATAAGAGTTCTATGTCTAATTAATTTTTTATAAGTAGATGAAGGCACTTTTAAACCTACTATGCATCTGGTCCTCTCCTCTCTACTAATCTTAAGATGGAAAGAGCAAGTGAGAAGTTAAAAGAGGTCATAGAAGCATTTGGAATTAATATCGTATAATACCTTCTTTTTGTCTTAAATTATAAATCCAGGATTGGATCATAGCTAATGATAAAATAATGGTAATAGTCATTTCTCATAAAGTGCTTATTATTTAGTAAAGCATTGTGCTAGATGCTTCAACATCCTCACAACAACCCTGCAAGGCAAGAACTGTGAACAAAGCCATTTTATAAATGAGGAAACAGGTACAGAGAAGCTAAATACCTGGCTTATGGTCATAGAATCAGTCGCTGAGCAGTTTGGCTTCAGAATTTGTGCTCTTAATCCCTTTGCTGTGCTGCCTCTCAACCATGAAATAATAGGGCTTGCCTGAATGGCTGGCTGAGGATTTTCGTAGAAAATGCTAGTAGCTACATTCTGATATGTCACTTTGAAGTTCCAACCCCCACTGTCTGCACAAATCTTGGTTCTAGAATTCTTGAATTGGGTTTAGGAATGTCACAAAGAAGTAAGCCCCAAACCAGATGGCTGAATGTCACTATATCATTCCAATTTAGGACTTTTCTAAGATCTCTGAATCTGACAAAAGGCTATTCAGGATAATGTGACTCAACAGTCTACTTCCAAGAGACTCTGGATTGCATATTGACCACAATTCTAAGAGGTTACAGTTACCAGGAAAGCCAGGGCCTAAAGGCCCATCTAACTCAAACCCATAATTTGCAGGATAATTACATATCAGTTAATGGCTTTGTAAACTGAAGCTCAAACTTGAGAAGAAATCTAAAAGGTAATATATTTCATAATAAAACCAATATGAACACAATGCAGGAGTTTATAGATTTCATTTACTGAGCAATAATTACAGGCATAACTGCATGATGTATCTAGCATTGCTGCAACTGTCTAGAGTTATGGGACCTCAGAATCTGAAGGTACTTTAGGTCATAACTAGAATCATCCTTCACAAACAATTCCTGTTCCTCTAGAATTAAGAGATGGACTGAAGCCCTGATAAATGCTCATTTACACCAAGTGTCATTCCATAATGTTATATTCCTATTTACTTCTGTGGTAACTCAAGAATTTTTTAAGTTCAGCTACTCAATGTGCCATTTGTAACATTTTCATTACTACAAATGGCAGTAAATGTGAGGTTCTGTTTTCTCATCAGTACCATAAGGGTGTTTACCATCTATCTCACAGAATTGTGGAAAACAAACTTTAGATGGGCTACATCTCTTGCAAAATACCTGAGCAGGGATGGGTACTCAGTAAACATTCCTGTATGTGTGAGGCAGGGTTGATGGGTGTGTGTCAGACAACACAAAAGTCATTCTAAAGCATACTTTACATGAATTCAGTACAACTCTAGATTGCTTATCTAAAGATCAATTATCCGCTGAACTCAGCTGCATATAACCCAGAATCTAGAAGACAACAGAAGAGCATCCTAATTAGGAAAATGAGTATCATTCACGTAGTTTTTAAAGGAAATCAGGCTATTCCTTGGGTAGACGTATCTTCAATACCATTTCTGATACAAGCAGACAGAAGACTGAAAAAAAAAAAATCCTACCGCCTATTTGTTCAAATGTTTCACTGAATTAGCAGTAAAAAGATTTGGCATGCAAAACAGCAGCATGAATAAGTTTAAGTCACAAGAGGGCTGTAAAATGCTTTCCTGTTATGACAGGACTGTGAAATTAAGAATTATAAACCAGAGGAACCTAGGAAATAGGTGGAATGAGGTACAGTCAAAAGTTTGTGACGGGGATGGGAATCAGAGGGAAATAGCTGGGGCAGGACCTTCCACCTCAGGGAGACCCTATTTGGCCAAAGTTATCAGTAGAGCCAAAGTAGGGGAGGCAGAAGGAAGAGGCACAGTACTATATACAACAGCCAAAACATGGGAGCAACCTAAATGTCCATCGACAGATGACTGAATAAAGAAGTCGCATATTCATACAATGGAATACTACTCAGCCATAAAAAATAATAAAATAATGCCACGTGCAGCAACATGGACGGACCTGGAGATCGTCACTCTAAGTGAAGTAAGCCAAAAAGAGAAAGAACAATACCACATGATATTACTCATATGTGGAATCTAAAAAAAGAAAGAAGACACTAATGAACACATCTACAGAATAAACAGATTCACAGTCATAGTAAACAATCTTATGTTTACTGGGGGTAAGGGGGTCAGAAGGGGTAAATTTGGGACTTCAAGATTTGCAAACACAGGCTACTATATATAAAAATAGATTAAAAAACAGATTTCTTCTGTATAGCACAAGGAACTATATTTGATATCTTGTAATAACCTTTAATGAAAACAAATATATGTGTATATATATGTATAATTGGGACATTGCGCTATACACCAGAAATTGACACATTGTAACTGACTATACTTCAATAAACAAATAAAATTAAAAGTTAAAATTTTTTTTAAAAAATGAAGGAAGAGGCAAAGGTACATGGATTGGTTGAGGGAAATGAAATATCAAGGCAAATACATGTGGCAAAAGGACCATATTTTGAGCTGCAGGTGGCCAGAGATAGGAAAGGTGAGGTATAGATGGAGAGGGAAAATCAGAAAGGTCAACAGGGACAGAGAATAAAGCACTCTTCAGACTGCGCATAAAGGTTTAGACTTTATCCTATGTCACAATTCTCAGTGTGGTCTGTGGATCCCTGGAGATTCTAAGACCCTTTCAGGGATCCTGACGTCAGAATTATTATTTTCATAGTACCCAGACATTACCTTCCCTTGTCACTGTATTTATATTTGCATTGATACAAAAACAAGGGTGGAGGAACCTGCAGCCACCTTAGCAGTGGCACCTAACTGTATGAGTGGTCAATGTGTTCTTCTCTGCCACATATTCATATTTAAATAAATGAACTGATGTAAAAAGAAAAAAATTCATTCCAGAATGTTCCTGATGAGTCACTAAGAAGTATCACTTTATTAAATCTTGGCCCTTGCATACACATGTTTAATACTGGTGTGACTGAAGGGAAGGAGTCACAAAGCAATGTCTGTGGCACACTACAGACTATGACCAATGTCTCAAAGAAACACACTTGTGCAAATGAGTTACTAGCTGAACTAGCCAATTTTTTCATGAAACATCATTTTTATTTGGCAGAACAAGAGAAGAATTACAGTTATTCAGACTTAAGTATTCAGCAGATGGTTTCTCAAAAATGAAGCGAGTCTACTGCTTTGAGAAAAACGACTGAGGTATTTGTAGCTGATGGTAAAAGTTGAGCTTTTGGGTAAAAATTTTAAATTTGGAAAACTAGCATCTGCCATTGTGTGTTAAGACTGCCTCACAAAAGCTTAGACAATTTTCTAGAAAGGTGGATGGTAACATTAACAAATGAGATTTTGTGATATTGTTTAATGAAATGTATCAACATTTGGAAGATCCACAGAACTCAGTGAAGCCGTATTTTCCAAATGACCAAAACATGGTGTTATATAAAATCATACAGGAGTAAAACAGTCATTCAAATTGCAAGATGGCTCAATAGATTTTATTGTAACAGAGAATGAAGAGTTTACTGATATAACTTCAGATTCCATATTGCAACTAATCCTTAAAAAACTACCAATGTCAAATTTCGGTATAGTATCAAAAAACCCCACAAATTTTGGTATAGTATCAAAAAGAATTTGCTGAAAATGCTTTTAAAAGACTCCTACTTTTTCCAACTACATATCTGCGTAAAGCTAGATATTCTTCAACTCTTCAACCAAAACAACATTTCGCAACAGACTGACTACAGAGCAGCTGTGAGAATCCAGCTGTCTTTTATTAAGTCAGATGTTAGAGACTTTCAAAAATGTAAAATGGTGCCACTCTTCTCACTAAATTTGTTTTGTCTTATAAAACAGTTTTCATAATAATCTGTTTTTATGCAAAGTGTGTAATGGGTTTATTACAAATATTTGCAATAAATATTTTATAAATTTCTCAGTTTTAATTTCTCATCTGACAAACAATGATAAAACTCACATAAAGAAAAGCTCCTTGGGGTTCTTAATAACTTTTAAGCGTATACAAGGGTGCTGATTTGAAAGTCTGAATTTTGAAACCCATCACTATTAAGAGATGAAACCATGGGGAAAGGTTTTATTGTGAGCCAGCACAGGAACCAGTACACTCCTCTGGCAACAAGGTGCAGGTGAGACCAAGTGGATGAGGGAAGACAGACCAGTCAGGAAGCAGCAGCCAGGATGAATAAATCCTGAAGTGAAAAATGATGATGGCCTGGACTAAGACAGAAGCAACAGGGAGAGAGAGAAAGAGATGAATTCAAAAGATGTTGCGGAGGCAGAACTGACAAAATCTAGCAACCAACTTCGGAATCAGAAAGAGTCCAGGCTGCCACTTGCAGGGCTAAATTGTACCTGACTGCCAGCCCATCTGGCTTAGGGACTGGTATTGAGTCTGTATCATATGCAGTCGGCCCTCAGTATCCACGGGTCCTACAGCCATGGATTCAATCACCCTCAGATCGAAAAATATATGGAAAAAAATTTGGAAAAAGTTTCAAAAAGCAAAATTTGAATTTGTTGAGCACTGACAACTATCTGCACAGCATTAATATTGTATTAGGTATTATAAACAACCTAGAGACAATTTAAAGTATACGGGAGGAAGTGTGTAGGTTATTTGCAAACACTACACCATTTTATATGAAAGACTTGAGCATCTGGAATTTTGGTAACCATGAGAGGTCCTGGAACCAACCCCACCACAGCACAGATACTGAAGGACAATCATATAAATATCTATATACTCTATAGTCAGGATATGTGTTTTGACACCAACCGGGGTGGGGGGGGGGGGGCGGTCCTACAATTCAATTTAGTGCAGATCCCACAAGTTAAGGGCTCAGTCCCACTTCAAATGCCAGCCACAAGTCTCAAGTATTCCTCAAGCTACCAGCACTTCTGCCAGACAGGCTACAAATTCCCAGGCTCCCACAACCACAGCCGCCCCCACCACTTAGGTTCAATAATTCATGAGTTACACAAGTGAGGAAATCATCATACTTGTGATTACAGTTTTATTATAAAGGATGTAACTCAGGAACAACCATTTGGCCATTTGGGCTAACAGGGCAAAATATGTGGGAAGGGAGGTACAGAGATTCCACACCCTCTCCTTCTCCATGGAACACAAGTGCCCACCTTCCTGCACCTAAGTGTTCACCAAACCAGAAGCTCCTCAAACCTCATCACCAGAGGATTGTTATATGGGATTCCATCATGTAGGCATGACTGACTTCAACCTCCAGGTCCTCCTCCCTTCCCCAGAGGCCATCGTGGTGAGAAGAGCAAAGTCCTTCATTAGCATAAATTCAGGCAAGATCCCAAAGGGCTCATTCTGAATAACCAAAGGCACTCCCACCAACTCAGGAAAGTGCAAAGGTTTTAGGAGCTCTTAGATGGGAACCAGGGACAAAGACTAACTGTATTTTTTTATTACATCAGAGTATCTAATAACATAGTTGTTGCTATATAGTATTCAATAAATAACTGCTGAAAGAATGAACAAAAGGGTAGGTAACAGAATCATTCACCAAAATGGGAAATACAGGCAGAGAAAGAAGTCGATGGGAAGAAAGGTGGTGGTGAGCTAAGTTTTAGACACACTGCATTTGAAGCACCCAAGGAACCGAGCAGACACTCAGATAAAGGGTTGGAACTCAGAAGAAAGGATGGAGCTCCAGGTATGGACAGGCAGATAACAGGACTTAATCATGGCAGCTAAAACTAAGTGTGGAGATGACTGTCCTGGAAAACAGGGTAGAGTCAAAACAGGGTAGAAAGAACAGCCCGTAGGGACAGAAACGTTTAAGGATAAGGAGTTTTCAAAGGAGACTGAGAAGTCCTAGATGTAAGAGAAGGGAGAACACACAGGGCAAGAAGACAGAGAAAGCCAAAGGAGTAGACTGTTTCTGCAAAATGTGTCGAATGTCACAGAAAGGTCAACAAACTGATAGGAAATTGTGCACAGGAAATCAGCGATGGAGGAGCAGAAGCAGAACCAGACTGCAACAGGTAACAGGAACAAAGCACCCGACAGACTACTCTTCAAGAGACATGGCTGTTAGAGGAAGACGTGAGATGTCAACAGTACAAGGTCAAGGGGGCCAAACCTGAGTGGGTGTGAAGGAAGGAAGAGGATGGGGACACAGAAGACACAAAGCCAAGCATAATTCAGATTGGGGCTCTCAGATGGACATCAAATCCTTCTGTATGCGCCTACAAGGCCCTGCGAGGGCTGGCCTTATCTCCCTCTCCAATATACTCACGGCAGCTATCGTGGCCTTCTACTCAAGTATACTGTGCTCCCCTGATGCCACAAGCCCTCCCACGTGCTGGTCCCTCAGCCAAAAAACTTCTTTCCTTTCCTGATGAACTCCTAGACATCCTTCAGATGCCAAGTAAATGTCACATCTTCCCTGGACTCTAAGACTAGATTAGGTCCTCTTGGACATATTATTATTATTATTATTATTATTATTATTATTATTGAAGTATAGTTGATTTATAACATTGTGTTAGTTTCAGGAGTACAGCAAAATGATTGTTTTATATATATATATATATATATATATACACATAAACATATACATTCTTTTTCAGATTCTTTTCCATTATAGGTTATTGCAAGATATTGATTATAGAAATCTGTGCTATACAGTAGGTCCTTGTTGTTTATCTATTTTATATATAGTAGTGTGTATATGCTAATCCCAAACTCCTAGTTTATTCCTTCCCTCCCCACCCCTTTCCCCTTTGGTATCCACAGTTTGTTTTCTATGTCTGTTGGATACTTTCTTTATAGTACTTACAACAGCTAGAAATCATTTATTTCTGTGACTTGGAGGAGGAAAGGTATGTATGTCTGTCCCAGTGAGATATAGAGTGAAGACATGAACCTGTCACCACTGTGCTCCTCGCTCCTACCACCGCACCTGCAGACAGCAGTCAAACGGGATACAGCTGCGGCACGAATAAGGGGCGTGAGCACAGGGGAGTATCAGAGTCTCAGAGGAAACAGAGGACAACAGCCAGAACAGGGGAAGGGAAGGAGACACCTACCTCCTTCTCCTCCCTCTTATCTCAAGAAGCAAAGAGTAAGTGTGAATCGGATAGATTTACAAGAGCTCCCTGGGAAGAGGGCAGCAGGCCCAGACAGGAGGCAGAAGTGCTCCTGAGAGAGTGAAGGCCTCTGGGGAGGAGCAGGGGGGCTTGAGGAAAGGGGCGAATTTGGTACAATGTCTGTGAGGAATGGAGAGAAAAACAGAAGGACCCAGTTAAGTGGGTAAGGACAGAAGTCCACAAGTTCGTACGGTTTTCTTCAACTGGCTTTTAACAGCACAAATAAAGGAAACAGAACACAGATAGCTGTGCTGGTCTAATGATGGAATCCGTGGGGCAGAAATGACAGAAGAGACAAGAGGGCAAGGAAACAGGTGATGTGACCCAATCTGAGGTCCCAGCTGCACATGGAAGGAAATGAAACTGACAATCTGAGATAAAAGGAAGAAAGCCCAGGAAATAGAATTTCTGAGGGGAATTGTAATCAGAACGTCTGAAATAAATTACACTGCAGAAATATAATTTTAAAAATAAGTGTGAGTGACATTTTCCCAGATACCGGAAGTTCTTATCACCTAATGCTATTGGTCTCTTAGAACAAAACAAAACAAAACAAAAATATTCTCAAAAATCAGCCCGTGCCCTTCGGAAAAAGGTCAAGTTGCTATTTTTCCTGGAGTCTAATTTTAAAAAGCAGCTGGCTAGAGAAAGGATATCCCTTTCTAGTCCCAACTTTTCCACAGCACACATGTTTTTCCAGCAGTTCCAGGTGAATCATAAGTTAAAAAGCCTCCAAACATGAGCCAAGAGAGAATGCTAACATACCTTTAGGCATGGAAAAAAAACCTGAGAAAATCTAGTTACAGAAAGAGTCAATATAATGTCCACAGTTAGTGATCAAGCCAGATTACAGATGAGCATCCCAAACTTCATTCTATCACAAGATAGTAAAATATATTTTGTTTTTAAAGGAACAAACAGGGGAGAGGGTATAGCTCAGTGATGCTTAGCATGCACGAGGTCCTGGGTTCAATGCCCAGTACCTCCACTAAATAATTTATTAATAATAAAAGTAAATCAAACCCTAATAATATAAAGAAAGAAAGAAAGAAA
This sequence comes from Vicugna pacos, assembly GCF_048564905.1. NCBI lineage: Eukaryota > Metazoa > Chordata > Mammalia > Artiodactyla > Camelidae > Vicugna > Vicugna pacos. The sequence goes on along the minus strand of NC_132987.1, from coordinate 114,592,552 downwards.
AGAAAAGAAAGAAAGAAAGAAAGAAAGAAAGAAAGAAAGAAAGAACGAACGAACAACACAAATTCCTAGGCAGCATGTTGAATACTTAAATTTTAAAAGTAAACTTTATTGAGAAGAAAGCTCATATATACTTCGGGTTGTTTTGCTGGCTTTGTATTGTTTTATTAAAGACTATCATTTATAAGAAAACAGAAGGTCACCATCAGCCCCTTTCTATATGACCACTGTATATGATGAGTGTGTTAGACATGCATTTGGCCTGCCTGGCATTCTTTCTTCTCATAATTGACCCCACTTTCCCTCCTTCTGCTCATTCCAGAAGTCTAGCTACTACTAACTTCACCAACTGGTACAAAAGGTGAACCAAGGCCCAGGACAGGCAGTGAGAGGCCTGCATTCCCCTGGAATGGTGGGAATGGTTCAGGTGACAGGTTCAGGCACGTGATCAAGCCAGGCCAATCAGAACCCTTGGACTAGACAGTTTCATGAGTCAATACATCTCTCTTTTCTCTCAAGACAGTTTGTGCTTCTTCCACTTGCAAATGAAAAAGTTCAGACAAATACAATTATGACTAAGGAAAATGATAGCACTGAACTTGCTTCTCTCTAATACAGCCCTTTCCTTCTCTTCATATCACTTTTTTTTTCCCTCCCCACCCAACTCCTTTAGGACAGAGGAATACTTAAACTTCGCACTGAGTATTTACAACGTCACCATGAAACAGAAAGCTAATCTAAGAATAAGGATAGCCCCAGATAAATTACACTGTGATTCAACTTCCTGATATTTAGACATTAAAGTTAAGAACTTGAAAAGAACATGCTGGAACAGACCTGAAACTCACGCCTTACACAGTTGCAGTGTCATTTTTTTCATGAGATCAAAATGTTATATGTATGTGAAGGGCAATAGCTCCACTGAAATTTTAGGCCATTTGGAAGTAAATTCAAAATCTCTTCCTTTCTGTTCTCACTCAGCTAGAGATCTGACCTGGCTTACAAGAGGTCAGAGGCGGCATCACATTTGCAAAATGGCCTTTCCAATAAAATTGTGATTACGCGAATTAGATTAAATCCATGCACCTCTGTGTTGCTATCCTTAATTTCTGATGTTGTTGTTATGCGGAGAAAATAATTAATTCACAACTTCCTCAGACGACAGTCAAGAATTATAAGAGCCAAAGTAGGATTATAAAAAGAATATGGCTTAGATCAGAGTAACAGAACCTGATCTGGCTTCAAATAAAATGTGGGGGGGGGTGAGTAGGGGAGCGGTAATCTTAAGAATATATAGGAGGACTTCACAGAACTCAAGATCAGGATGCATCCAGCCCCAGAAAGGACAGGAAGAGAAGGTTTAAAGTCTTCAGAGTCTCAGGTCGTGTTCTGTCTTTCTGCTTCTTTCTAGATGTTTGCCTTAGTCTCTCCAGCCACAAACCACCCTTCTCTATCCCCAGACACAGCAGCAGAACCTCACTGCCTACAATTTCCAAGGTTTACATTATGGCCCATGAACACATTAAGGTCAAAGCCCTCTCTCTTGGGCCCAATGTCAAATTTCCAGGAACGCGACCCTGATTACTGGACTAGCTTGGGTCAGGTCCCCAAATCTGGTTCAATCCTGTGTCTTCTGTGGGAAGGAAGAAGCGCTGGGGAGTGGGTGTGCAGGTTAGAGGACAGTTTTTTGAGGGATTTGTGTTGAGTCAGACGCTCCAGAAGTTCCCAGTACACAGATCCAGCGTTGTACCCTGGTTTTGTCATCATCAAAATAAAGGAACTGGCCACCAAAGTCCATTTTAGACTTTTGCTAACAGTCTAGAGTTTAACAGAACTTAAGAGAATTAACTAAATTTAAGAAATTAGAAGCTGACTAGCATTTGCCACTGTTTTAGGAGTTCATGTCAATAAGGAAGTACAAGCTAAAAAATGATAAATTCTAGAAATTAAAATTGTCTTTTAGAAATATGATGGTCTACATGAGAAACTCAGGAGAAATGAAAAAAATCATAAGCTCTTGGAGAGCTGAGACCTCTGTCTTGGTTCAAGGCTGGACACCTAAAGCAATGCCAGGCACAGAGCATGTGCTCAAACATTCACTGAACCCTTGACCAAACTCAGAACTTCCCAAACTAGTTCTTTACCATGGGTTACAGGTGTGCTCAAGGTACTGATGCCCTCAGGTTCCGGGGATAATGCCTGCCATTAGTACTAATTACTAGGACTAATGCAGTACAAATTTTATGTAATACCACAAAGGTTGAGAAGCACTAAATAAATGACCAAGAACTAAAAATTCTAGCAAGGTGGCTGGTTACCAAGTAAATCTGTATAAGGCCAATAAACATTTAATAAATGTTCGTTTGAACATTTGAAAAAAGCAAATAAAACTGGCTAAGATTTTTTGAGATGGTTTTACCCAGTGCTGGTAAGGAAACAGAAAATAGGTACACACTGCCAAGGAAGCATGCCTTTAAGGTTTGGAAATATATTCCATATTTCAAAGTATTAAGTGAAAAACATAGGCTACAAAACTCTATATACCTGAGGTTATAAACTGTCAGGGCAACAAAGACTGAATTCAGTCCTCAGGTATGCTTTGTTTGAACTCTAGTGTCTTAATAAAAATTGTGGCCCACATAAATATCAGAGATTTCATGTTAAATCCATATTTCTAGACTTCCAGCTTCTCTTGAAGAACTGGAAGGTGTAGTAACACCAAGATGCATCCTCCCAGGGCTACAAATGTCTAGGCTGACTGGCCCTGGGCTGCCCCTTCCATGGGATCATCTTCAGCACCCAGAGTCCCTAACATGATTTCCTGTCTCCCCGACTGAACACACCTAACCTTCTTTGGTAATTTGAGCAAGCAGACCCCTCACAGGGTAGGGCTGGTCATTAACTCTGGACAGTGAGATTCGGGGTATGCTTTTTGACTCCGTTATCTGTATTTTCAGCAGTTTTCTTCTATAATCATGTATTGCCTTTGTAGTAAGAAAAAGCATGTTATTTTTTAAATTACCAAATCACAACTGCAATGTCACTTCATCTAATGAGGTTAAAACAGCTAAAGATAACAGATAATGACTATGGTTTCAAACTAATTGAACTAAGGAAGTAATGTGAGGTTACAATTACAGCAGTATTTCCCTCCTTTCGACACTAATTAAAACAACAGATTGGACAAACAATAGTCGCATTTTACAAACCAGATATTCTTCAAAGTGAATAGCTTCTATAGACACTCAGTTCATAATACAGCTATTTTAAGGATTCATATCCATATATTTAAAGTTTCTTTCATCAAAAAAAGTAAACAGAAAAATCTCTCCTATCAGAAATCTAAAGTCATAACCTGAATTAAATTGTTAATTAATGAATAATGAATTAAATTTAAAAGTTAAATAAGTCTTGATCTTTAGTTTACATTGTTTTATTTGATCAACAATAATAGTAGTTTTATGGGGTTTTCTCTTCCTCAGAGAACTTTAAAAAGTTTGTGCAAATCACCATTCATCTCACCCTATCCCCCAGACCTCAAAGAGTAAATCGATTACCCTCATGGTAAAGAAAAAGTACAAGGCTAGGTAGAAATGTCAGCTTTCAGGGGAAGGGTATAGCTTAAGTGGTAGAGCGCATGCTCGGCACCCAAGAGGCCGGGGGTTCAATCCCCAGTACCTCCTGCAAGCAGAAATCAATGAAAAAACCTAATTACCTCCCCCTCATAAAAAGAAATACTGCAAGAAGGTACCTGAGGTTTGGTCAATTCAACATTTCTCTCTTGCTCTCTTCCAATCCACTCCCACATGACATTCAGACTGATCAATTTAAACAAAAGCAAATCACAGGACTCTCCTGCTTAGAACTTACATTAGCTTCCTCCTTCCACTGACTCTGGATAAAATCCAAACCAGCCTGTCTCCCTTATGCCTCACCTGTCTCTCCCTTGCTCATTTCACTTGGGTGACTCAGGCCTCTAGATAATCAGGGCCTCAAACAATAATCTTTCACCATGTCAGCACATAACTGCTACGTGTCCAACATGCACCACACACTGGTTTAGGTCCTGAGGGTACCAGACACTGTTCTGGGTTTGGAGGGTAAGACAGTGAGCATCATAGACAAAACTCTTTGCCTCGTGGAGTTCATACCCCAGTTAACCCCTCTACCAAGTTCTCTTCCTCCTCAAGTTCTCATATCATTTAAAGACTATTAAAACAGCAATTGTAATGCCTATATCTCAAGGCATCTGAAAATACGTAGTACTATCTATAATAAACTGCTTATCATTTACTGACTTTAATATTATTTATCGTAAGTGAAGGAGAAAGGAGAAATAAGGGAAGGGGACCTTTACGCACTGAAACTTGGTATGTATACCAAAAACGGCACTAATTTTTTTGGTCAACTTTTCAAGGTTTTTCTCATCACTAGCTGTACAGCTTTTATGTCAGTGACCAAAATGCAGTACTCCAATTCTGCAAGAGTAGAGTAGCTGAGTTTCAAATGATTCCAGAAACTGAAAGATCACTTGCTTCTAAAATCTATTATCTTAAGATTACAGCAGAAATGAATTGATTTTTATAAAACACTGAAGCTACATCGAACATTCTTATTGGAGCTAATGCACAGGAATGGGGGTATGTGTGTATTTATACAATGGCTTATAACACAACACGTTACCCTGGGTAGAATAAAACTGCTCAGGGAATTTGCCTCAGAGAGAGGTGATTAGACACACACACACAAAATGAATGGCTCCAGTGGCATCTTATTTCCAAACTTTTATCATAAGAATCAGTATCCTCCTTAACCAGGTGGGTGAAAGATCACTAAAAACCACATGGCTTGGTCCATTTCCATGAGCTGTATCTGCCAATCACCAGAAGGACTTGAAGATGAAATGCAGGGATGAACAATATCGTTCTTGACAGAGGAACACGTCAAAATGTTCACCAAAGCACAGAGGATCAAAACCTGGCCCTCATACATTAAGGAGAGGACATTTAATTTTAACTACGGACAATTAAAAAAAAAATGTTTGACCAACTGCTCTGACCTTGTCATTTTCACATTCAAATGCAGCTGAATCTAAAACTCCATCACATCCCTCAGTTCACTTTCTGGCTCTCCCACTGGATGAGGAGTGAAGTGTCCTCAGTACCTATTCCCACCCCATCTGGGTGGAGCCCCAAGCTACCCAACAGTGAGAATGGGTTTTGGTGACCAGCTTAAAACGGAGCTGTGGCAGTCCTACCTCGCTGGGCAGCACAAACTCAGGCCAGAGAGCTGAAGCCAAAACAATTTCACTAGCGCTCTCTCTGGGCAATAAGCTAGTAAGGTGAGCTGCCAATTATTAATTCTACTAGAAAAAGGTTTAAAGAGCAATGATAAATTCAAGCAGATTAACTTGCTAGAAATTCACCTTGTTGGGGGCTACAAATGTTAGCAACAAAGCTTTAGTGCTACTCGATTTTTTGGTGGGGGAAGTAATTAGGTTCATTTATTTATTTATTTTTAGAGGAGGTACTGGGGATTGAACCCAGGACCTTGTGCAAGCAAAGCATGTGCTCTACCACTGAGCTATACCCTTCCCCCTACATTTATTAATAGCAGGGCTTTTTTAAAAGGATCTCCCAGTGGGTCAGTGACATTTCTCTACAGTAAAGCTTTTGCATTCCTGAAGTGAACTCCCACCGGCCGCTTCAAATCTCCAAACTGGCCAACGTGGAAATGTTTGGAAAGATTCCCGGCTGTCTCCCGGATCAGACTTCTGTATGTTGTCTTGTGTTTCCAAGGCAAGTCCACACCACAAGTAAACCGCCTTTTCAAATTTCACTAGTCTTCTCCACAACTCTAATCCTGTCTCTCATGCAGGGGCACTTCAGGAAAACCACCACAGAGTAAAGGGTACCACGCCGCTTTGAGAGGTGAACGCTAGACAGTACATGAGGCTCATTTGTGATCTAATGAATGCAACTAACTCCTCAATGAGAGGGATTCAAATCTGTGCCCCATCTAATTCATAAATTAATACACGCTGGGGAACTGCTAGGTTACTCCAAAACAGAAATCAGGAAAGTAAAAGGAAGCCTTTTTACCTAAAAGGTAAAACATGTCCAAGAACTGGGCAGTCCAGCCCTGTGGCTGCAAGTCTGGGCTCTAAGTAACAAATCTGCACGACCACTTGCTGGTTCTCTAAATTGCTAACTAGCTGGTACCTTGGTTTCCAAGGCACATTCATCTTAAAAAAAAAAAAAAAACCCAGAGTTTTGTGAAGATTAAGTGAGTTAACGCTTATGATATTCTGTGAATGGACTTGATAAATGTTAGCCATCATTTTATTACGGGTGTATGAATTTTCCAACTTTCCATGCCACACCACCAAACAGGTTACAATAACATCCCATTCTTCTCCCTAAAAACAATTCACTAAGTTTATCTCTGGTTAAGTCGTTTCCAAAAAAAAAGGAGGGGAGAGGGAAAGGGAACTCTCATACACCATGCCAAGAGTGTAAACTGCTACAACCTTACTGACAAACTGGAAATATGTATCAAAACCCTTAAACCTTAGCATGTACTTTGACCCCGCAATCACACCTCTAGAAATGTGTCCTAAGGAAAAAAAATAAATAACCTCGCAAGTATTTACAGAGATGTATGTAGGACTGCCATTGCAGAGTTATTGATAATAGTGACGGGGAAAAGAAATAAACGTGTCTAGTAGAAATAAACTGGTTAAATCATCACAGATTCATAAAATGAAGTATTATTTGGTTACTATTGTAACTGACTTTATACAGACATGAGAAGATTCATGATGTTAAGAAAAAAAATGCACAAGTCAATTGTTTTACCGTAAACACAATTCTTTAAAATACAAGGGATAACACCCGATTAACATAAACTGATAACCAGTTTGGTTCTGAAATAATACTATGAAGCTGACAGTGATGACAAGATTTATCTTCATGTAGAAAAACACATTTACATCGAACTTGATGTTTCATTAAATACTTCTAATGTTTAATCTGGTTATTATAATAATTTTAAAATTATACATATTTAGTATCAAGAAATTAGCAAGAGACTTCTTTTTTTAAGCAGTGGATTTCTACTACCATAAAGTGCAGTAGTACAAAAACTGAATGGACTAGCCAGTTTTACATATTTTCATATACCCCAATTTTTTTTATCATCTTAACTATCACTTATTAAATGAACATGTCTCAAGAACTTATGCAAGCACTTGAAAGCATTAAATTCTACTGTAACTATTCCCAGTTTCAGTTGAAAAAACTGAGGTACTGAGAGGTTAGGTGACTAGATCAAAGTCACAGACTATGTGTGGTCAAATCCAATATTCTCTAGAGACTGTGCTCTTAACTAACCATATCCTCAAATATAAACCAGAAATTGTTATTTATGGGGCCTATGCTGGACTCTGAAAGAAAGGAGTGCAGGTCATATTACTAGTATGAAAAATGAAATTGGAAAACATACCAATTTTCTCTATTTTTTGGAAACCAATTTTTATTGCATTATGTTGGGCTTATCACAACTTGTAAAATGACATTTTGATATGGAGATAACATAGTCATTTACCACTACCCCGTGCCTTAAATTTACATTTTGAGTCTAAGCAAACATTTTGCTAGAAGCCTTCTTTCCAGCTTATCACTTGGAGCATTCTATGCCTGGGAAAGGTTCTCTCCTTTCAGAGCCAACCAAACTTACAGAAATGACTGGAGTATAGCACTTGTGGCTCCTACTTTATAAAATCAGTGATAAGATTAATTTTACACGTAAAGGTTTAAAGACGTGGCCTCACAGTGATTTAATTCGCTCATAAATATTTCACTGAGTTCTTCCAGGCACTATTCTAGGCACTGGGGGTACAATGATGAACCAAAGTCTCTGCCCTTCTGAAATGTTTATTATATAATGTTGGCATTACATATCCAAAGGTCATAGTCAGTTTTTTTTATCAGCAGACTAAGGGATAAAACTAATTCTGTCACTTGAAAAACTTGCTCTCCTCTTCAGGAGATGGTCTTAGGACATGCTGAGAGAGAAGGAAGCACAATGCCAGTGGTTCTCCAACTTTACTGTGCAAGAAAAATTCCTGGAGAACTTGCAGGAAATCAGATTCCAAAAGTCTGATTCTGAAGTGAGGTGACAAAGCCCTGTATTTTTAACAAGAACCTCAGTTAATGCTGATATAAGTGAGCTGAGGTCCAGACTTCGAGAAACCCACCAGTAAGTGGAACCATTCAGAAAAGAAAAGCTCTACAGCAGCAGAATGTGAACTGAGTAATATAAACCCAACCGTTCTATAATAAATTCCCTATAATTCACGAATCTAGCAAACTAAAAAGCTGCGTAAGAGTAAAGGGATTTACCAGCACCTCCTCCTTAACCTCCTTATAGGAGATTTGAGTTTGCTCCAATCTGGTTATATAGGGAAAAGATGAACTTAAGCAGTTTTACTACCAATATTAGAGATAAACATTAAGAAAAAGGAAATTGCTAGTCAATTGCAAAAATGCCAAGAAGGACAAACATTTCGCAGAACTAACTTGCTACCACTCATTTTATGCCCTATTTCACAATGCTTAGAATCTGAACAATCCACAGGGTTCCAAAGTACATCAAAAATGTGTTCATTTCCTCTCTTACTCAAGCGGAATAATAATAGAGTTCTGTGAAGGTATCATGTGCCTCAGAAATTTCAATAGATACATTCTTATTTAAAGAAATAACCTTAAAAAAATTCTACCAGAAATGCTCCTTCAAGAAGTTTTTAAAATCGTTTTTAAACTATCCCAAAATTAGTGTCCCTCATTTCTCAGTTTAGATTTCTTAAAGTTTCTAAGGTCTTTATAAACCTCCTACAGCATGAATTCAGTATTTTAAAAATATTTTTCTTTAGTTATAACCAAACATGAAAACATCATAAATGTTTCAGGTTAACTAAAAATTTAAAACAAAAACACAGTATTTTGTTCTCAAGAGGTAGGGAGAAATCGTAACTCTGAGGAGTGTTTAATCTTCTACACCTTTAATCATCTAAAAATAAAGGTATCCCAACAAATTCCTCCTATTTCAGAGGTTAGGAGTAACACTGCATAAACCAGCTGGCCTGCTGGATCCATGGCCCCAGTTCCTGCCGTTACATCCTGTCCACTACATAATCCATGAGATCTCTGAGCATGGTCTTCATCCTTTCAAAGGGATTAGTAAAAACTGCCTCCCGTTGACAGAATTGAAACTTTCCATACGCATTTTTTTGGTATGGTATTTTTTATTGTACTTGTTTTTATTATCTGTACGTCTTGACTACGCAAATATTAAGAGCAGGATGCCAGCAGATAAACACAAAGAAACGCGTCTGTCCGGAGACTGCATATATTTAAAATTTCAGGCTGGTGCTGCCTTCAGAATAACACTGATGACGGCAAAGTTCTAAAGGAAACTTTCATATTAAGAGGCTATCAAAAATCTCCATAGCCTTCAACTCAACAGAGAAGCTGCTAATTTATTTCTTCAAAAGCAAAGCCTTTAGTCTGAATCACAACAAAAGATGCCCATAGGAAATGTAATCTACGAAGTTGCTTTCTAATCCAAAGGCAAACAAGAAGTAAAGGAAGGCGCAACCCATTCCTCGTTGGCTTCCTTTTCCTGGGGATTCTGATTACATTTCCTTGTTGAAGCAAGAGCCCGCAATTGTACCTTCGGTCCACACCATGAAACCGTGTCTGTGCGTAAAGAGGGGAAAGGGAAGCGGCAGGCACCGGGGACACGCTCCCACTGAAAGGAGAGCCGCTCTCTGTTAAATACCATCAGAGTCAGACCCAGCAGGAGGACTCAGAGCCAAACGGCATTGACTGCCCTTCACTGACAGGGATTTTGCAAGCACGCGAGAGAGAAAAAAAGGGATGAGCCGGGGACTCGAGGCTGGGGGAGAGAGGCGGGAGGCGCGACGCCGCTCCCTGCGAGCTCCGGATCCCCGGGAGGCTAGCGGGGAGGCGAGGCTTGGCCGGCCCGCCACGCTCAGGCGGCCGACGGCAGCGAGGTCAGCCCTGGAAAGCCCAACCACCCCATGGCCCCATGGGGTCTCCTTCCCGGAGAGACCCCACTCCGCCGGCCTGGGCTGCGGACGCCCATTCAATCCGAAGTCCATCCCGCGGCCGCCACCCCCTCGGTCTGCCGCGGAGCCCCGGCCTCCCGGCGCCCGCCAGCCGGCCGCCCCACCGCCGCCTCCGGTAGAATGGGAAGGACAAGGCGCAGGGGCAGCGAGTGCCGCGCCTCCCGGGAGCGCGGCAAAGGGTGAAGGGCGCCCAGAGGGACGCGCACCCGCCCGCGGGACGGGCGCCCCGGGCAGCCATCTCGCCGACCCCCGCCCCCGCCGCCTCCCGGGTCCAGGCCGCCGCGGTCCAGCCCGCTCCTCACCTCATCTCCAGGCGGGTCCGCGCTGCCGCCCCAGGGACAAATCAGTGCAGCTCAATCGACGCGGGAAGGGACGCAGGAGCCGCAGCCCTGCACACCATCCCCGCTCGCCCGCCTCTCCGTGCGTCCCGGAGCCCGCTCGGGATTCTCCCTCGCGAGCCGCCGTACTACGGAGCAACCAAGCTGCGCTCCCTCCCCTCTCCTCCGCTCTTCTTTACCTCCTTCGCTCCCTCCCTGGCTCCCTCGCTCCCGCCTCTCTCCTCATCTCCCTCATCTGCCTCCCCCACTCCCATCCACCCCTCCATCTCCGCCCACGGGTGGGTGGGGACAAAAATCCTGCCAATCGGAAGAAGAGGCCCGCGCTCCTCACCGCCCCCTATCCTCTATCCCCGCCCATGCCGGGGAAACGAGATAAGGGGGAGCCAGTAAAAATGGAAGAGGACGAATGACAGCCGAATAACCAATCAGCAAGCTCAAAAGGGGAGGCTGACCTCTCCTTCCTCCCCGCCCCTTACCAGAAGGCGTAATTGGAGGCTTTTGGGCTGGGGTTTTCCTGACAGGGTTTATGGAGATTTTGTTCCACGATTTTAGTGCATCTGTCCGTTGCCATGAGAGACAAAACACTAGTTAGGATGCATCCAACTAACTTCCGGAAGCTGTTAAAGGAGAAAACAATGTGGAGGCAAAAGGGAGCGGGATACAGTCCAAGGAAGGGAATGGGGATACAGTTGGAATGAGGGAGGGTGTGGTCTTTGAGTGAAATTTGCATAAAACTGAACCCTTCGGCGACTACGACTGCTCTCAGTTATCGGTAGCCCCTGGTGCGTCGCCTCAGAGCATGCCGGGAGGTGTAGTTCCACGTTCGGTTGCTATGGCGTTCTCTACAGCCTTGGGGAGTGCGAGGGCCTCCGAGAGTGACGGGCTACGTGACCAATGGGAACAGCTCCTGACCCAAAGGAGGCGGGCTCTCTGCGGAGGGACTCGGAGGTGGCGGTGGCGAAGGTGCAGGCCGTTGGGGCCCCTCGGAGGCAGGTGAACGCTGAAAAACGCCTTGTATGTCTTGGGAAACGGGGCTTTGGGCGAAAGATCGGGAGACACCCCGCGGAACCGTCCAGCTCTGGGGTGGATGGTGGTTCGCATCGCACGCCAACCTCAGACCCCCTCGGGCCCAGGCCTAGCTTAACTGAGGCCGCTGAGAGGCGGGTAAGACTTGATTTGACGATTTCCTGGTCCTTACATGTTTTGATGGTAGATTTTATCGTAGTTTGCATCTTCCTCCACATTTATGGAGGCTGAAGTATGGAAGTTCCCTTCCACTGAGTTTTCTTGGTTGGCTTTTCCCCCCTTCTTACGTCTTTTTGTTCCTATACTTTGCGATTTTTTTTTTCTGCCTTACTCCTTCCCTACCACCGCTTTCTCCTCCTCCACTTTATTTTTTATTTTGGTGAGCAATTACTTAAAGCAAGGGTATTCGCATTTATGTAACTAGACTGCCAGCTTTGTCCTCCAAATTAAGCAAAACAGGAATACTCTGGAGCAGTGCGTGAGAATCACGTTGAAGTGCAGATGCTGAGTCTGTGGGTCTGGGCGGGTCCTGAGAATCTGCATTCTAACAAGCTCTAAGGTGCTGCTAGTCCACGTTATGAGTAGCAAGGTTCTGCATCAGCTCTGCTGAATACGGATTTAATGGAAGCCACATTTTTTTAATGGAAAGAAACATATGCAGTTAATTTTAGCATTTCATTTGGCCCAGTATATGCAAAATATCATCATTCCAACACATAATCAAATATTTGTTATTGAGATATTATACATTCTCTCTTTTTTTTTTTCATATCAAGTCTTCAAAATCTGATGTGCATCTTACGCTAACAGCACATCTCAGTTCTGACTAGGCACGCACAGTTCAAGGGCTCCCTCCTTAGCCACCTGTGGCTGATACTGGACAGCACAGATCCAGATGATTTAATAGCCCGCTGCAGAAATTAAAAGGTGTTAAAGCTCAAGTTGCACCTTACAGAACCCCTTGCTGCTTTGTGAGATGGGCTTTGGAACTACTTTACAAGTTCTCTGCTCAATTTATAGAAATAATAGTAAAAAATAGCCAATATTTAGTGAACGTTCATTTTGTGCCGGGTATTGCACTGAGTGCTTCGCATGTATTATTTAAGCCTTGCAGCAACCTATTATTATCCCTGTTTTATGGGTATGGAATCTAAGGCCCAAAGGGTTAAAATTACGAGGCCCAAATCATACAGTGACTAAGTAGGAAAGTGAGGATTCAGAGTAGGTTCAGTTATGACTTCTAAATCTTATCCACCAACCACTGCAGTGTATAATTATTATCTTTTATCACTAATTTCGACTCATTGATGTCTCTGCTCCAGTTCATGGCAGAGAATGAGACTGAATCAGATTTGGAACACAGAGGGTTCACTATATGAGGTAAAGTTGCAGTGAAACGTTTTGATAGTTTTACAACTCTCTGTGCTATGCATTCGGAATCAAAATTCTAGATTGAAGAAAAGTGTTCAAAACCTCAAGGAGATATTTAGGCCTTTGAAAGAGTTCTATATCCCAGACAGTAATGTTCTTGGTTCATCTATGTGCCTCCTTGAGGGAGGAAGATGGGAAAGCTTGGGAATTCTTTAAAGTGGTTCACTATGGAATCACTGTCTTTTTGGGGTTTGTTTTTGCTGAAATCTTTTTTTTAATTGATAAAAATGAACATTTTCTTGCTCCTGTGAACTTCACATAGAGTATTTCAGAGACAGCTTGATGAATTTTCTAGACCCAATAAACAGTAGTGCACTGAGCTAAGGAGACTATGAGTAGAAGGGCAAAAACATACATATCCACATATGCTCAAACTTAGTATTTTGCAAAATAATTTTCTTCTCTTTTTATACATTATAATAAAGATGACATCTCGTGAATTATTTTCTCTTGATTGTGAATTTATTAGTAAATATTTAATCAAAATTACAGTTCCTATTTTGCATCTGAAGTAAGAAATGGCTTAAGATCCTATTGTGCTGAGAAGCTGCAATGTCAGTCTGTGGAGAAGATTCGTTAGTTAAGTCATTTGGAGGGGAAGAACGAAAGTAGAGATGTAAGGAGGATCTTCCTCTTCACCATCTACTTTGTCCCAGTGTCGTATGATTAAGCCAGCGTGAAGGGAAGACTGTCATTCATCCCACCATTAGCTTCCCTGTTCCCCAGTAGCACAATACGGGAAAATATGATGCTAATTTAGAAATCTAAATGAAAGTTAAGTTTCTGTTCTGGATCGTACTATGTTGAATGGCCCTACATCAACTAGTAACTGGACCAGCAGTTTCTAATCTTTGAATTAATGACCATCCCACTCCCCCAACCCACCTGCTACCCCCCCCACCGTGGTACTGGAAAAGGGATCCCCCTAGTAAGAATTCTTAAGTGAGAAGGTATTTTGTAAGTCAACAGATAACAAAAGTTAAGTTCTCTTGGAGGCAGGAGAATTAATCCAAAATTCCTTTGGAGGTCATTGTTGGAAGCCACTTGTTGAATAGATAGGCAATGATTTGACATATTCAAGCAAATGCTTTTGTTGTTGTTGTTGTTGTTAATGACTAAAGCCAGCACGAAAATGGAAAATTTTACTTTCCTAATTCTTCACCTATGTTTAGATCTCAGATTGTGTGAGATGTAAAGATTGTGCCACAATTGTATGAATTCTGTCAAGTATGTCTTGATAATGTTCATATAAATCTAGATTCTCATAATTGGAAGAGACTTTCATATGGTTATCTCATCCCCCATCCCCTGATGCTCGACTCTGCTTGATGATGCCACTGTAAATGTGTATCCAGCCTCTAGTTTAAACCCATCTAGAAATAGGGACCATGCAACTTCGTGCATTTTCCTAAGTTTTAAATTATGAACCTAAAATGTGAAAGTAAGAAGTTCGTATAATACATGTTAATAGCTGGAAACGCTTTCCAGGATTTATCCAGGTATGAGCCACTGTCTCAGGGTACCTCGTGCCCATCTGTATCAGGCAGGAGGACAGTACACTATCTGGCAAAACACCTGTGTCCTCATTGCATATGTAAAGTGGCCTTAGAATATACAGACTTCTAGAGACTGTTGCCCACATGATGTAGAGCTGTTCCTCCCTCTTTAAGAAGCTGAGCTGGCCTGTCTAGTTAGGACTACCGGTCTCCTCTACAACCTGCAAGGTATATTTGAACCAAACCTCAGCTAGTTACTTTGATTATGCTGACCATATTTTTTATGGGCACATGGTTTGCCATACTTCTTTATCTGATACGTGGATGTGTATGAAAAGTCTCACAGATGAGTAAGAACATTGTTAAAACTTAACATTAAGCCACGTCTTCAGTATAACTGGAGATTTACCCCTCACAATCCAGCTGTTATCGTAATGCTGTACACTAGTCCCGGCACGATTATGGCCACATTTCAGAGTTGTCTTCATCTGGGTTTTTTTGGTGGCCTAGCTGCTTGACAATATATCTGAGCTTTCCTTAAAATAAAAACAAGGGTGAGTTAGAAGCATTATAACTGAATCCTGAGCCTGAAATGGCCAGCATATTGCAGAGTTTGTGTTGAGGAATAATAGAAATGTGAGCACATAGGAAGAGTTTGGACTTTCAGAAGGCTTAAGTTATCCTTAGAGTAACAGGTGTATTGGATGAAGGAAAGATATGAAGCCATTCAGCAGCCGTATGTGGCCATAGCCCAGGCCTGGTATAGTGCAGGTGATGTGCTAACACATAAAATGAGCAGGTGAGCCAGGACATTATAAAGGGAAAGAAAGCTATATGGTCGATAACTTGATACAGAGGAAGGAATTATGATGGATTCTAAGATATCCTCAGTGACTGACAATTGGTACAGCAAAATCTTGTTTAGGGGAAAGATGAGTCTAGTTTTATGTCTGTTGAATTTGAGGTTGATCTGATACTTAGAACACTTCTAGTCTGAAAGTGTAGGTAAGTAATCACCTATAGAGGTTTTATTTGTAATTATTAATAGGTGGGCTCCCTGGGGGATTAAGGATAACCAGGGAAGAGCAAGTGGGGTTCATATTGCTATTATAAACTAAAGTGAAGCCATTTGAAATTTCTTCCCATTGACTTTTTTAGAAATTCCTTAAAAGATTAACTACTTTCATCAACTACTTTCTTGAAGTACTATTTATGGTAAGTGTTTAATTTATGTAAAGTCCTTGTTCTGCTTTCTAACAAAAATTATTTAAAAGAGGTGTCTTAATTTTTGTTTCTCCAGATTTTTAATAGGTTTAATGTGTGACCATTATAACAATTTAAAGTGCTACAAACATAATCTTCATCTTGTGGACTTACGTCAAATACATTTAAAATCGGCTGTATCTGGAAAAATACAAAATCTTTATGTTTTTTACAGGGCTTTCATCAGCCTACATTTTAAAACAGGTTTATTTTCATTTAAAAGTTTTATGTAGCACTTTTTTGATAAAAGAAGCTTATAGTAGAATATATAATTTTGAGGTTACATGGCATTCGTTCTTGGACATGACATGATAAATAGTTTATATTTTAATTCATATTTTTATTTAATGAAGTGTTCAGTTATTTTGTTTCCTGTGTGCAAATATCTTTACATTCGATAAAATGTTATTAAATAATGGATTAGGTGTTCCATTTAATCTGGACCAGTGCCTAAGAAACTAAGTGGGCCTTGAATATAATCCATTCTACCATTTTCTCCATGTTAAGAACTCAGAATTCCTTTCATGGGTTTGCAGAACAAATAATATTTCCTCAATTTTCTTCTGGCCACTTTCATAAAAACACTTCTCTTCACTTTGTAACTTTGAGAATTTTTTTGCTACCACATGGTTCCTACTTGGACCAACTAAACATTACTTTTTTCTACCACCCAGCCTGGTTTTAACCTAATTTGGAGGAGCTATTTAGGATGATCTGACCAAAAATACTGACATTATTATGCATATAATATTTACATAAAGGACACTAGGGTTCACACAAGCGGTTGGCTTCCAATGTCTTTGAAATTGGGGTGCATACCGTCCATGTGACTGCTGATCTGGGGAGACATGCAGTATGTTTTCAGATGCAATGGGCAGAGAAAATAGTAGCTTCCAGAATTCAAAGGAGGATGCTTTGAGATCAAAGTGTTGATATGTAAATTATTCCATTTCTCAAAAAATGCAGCTCTAGTAGCTCCAGACTTAGTAGGAACAGAGATTTATTTATTTAATAATAATGGATATTGATTCTTCAAAGCAAGAGCTGAGAAAACCCACAAGTTAGTAAGTGAATAGAACAAGGTTTTGTTTGTTAGTATGTAACACTCGAAATCTAGAAGCATGGAACAGATGGGGTAGATTGCGTGTCACTGGTGGGTGGTTTCAGAGAGGGAGTAGGACCTGAGCTTTTATTTACTTCACAGAATCTGTGGAGTAAGTACAGCATAGTCTCAGAGAGCAAGCAATGCCTGGAGCCCTGAGACAGTGGTGACCATATGGTGTGAAGTCATACTGGGTGTGTGTTGGGAAAATGGAAGAATACGGTAGACTTGGGACAATGCATATGCATTTTAGACAGCCTTGACAGCTAGGCAGAAGAGGTTAGATTTATGTCAAAGGGAATTGCATAGCTGCTGTTCTATGCTTAGGTTCCTCCCTTCTCCCCTGCCACCCCAACAAACACATTGATTTACCCACACACGCGCACACAAACGCACACACACACACACACACACACACCTTCCGTAACGAAAGGGCTAGACTTAATTTAATTATATGACCTGGCTCACTCTGTTTTTACATACTTAATGTTGATACATGCTACATACATAATTTCCATATATGTCTTGAATGTATATTCATTTCTGTTAGTTTTAGCAGTTTGATTATCACATTCCAGAAAGTAGCAACCATTGCTGAACTGCAGTAAAAACCCTCTATGCAGATCCGTTAGATCCACTAAGATTCAGCTTGCAGGGCCAGCTTCATGAGCACGGGACCTATACACTCACACTGGACCTCACAGTCAGTAGGGACTTGTGTTTGGTTTAATGCTCGCCTGTCACCGTCTTGAAATGTTAATTTCTGGACAAGGTTCCCCACATTTTCATTTCACAGTGAGCCCTGCAAATTATGTTGCTAGTTCTGTCAACAGGCACTTAATAATTACCAATCCTAAATTAAAGGATGTAAGATTCTAGTTTTAAGCGATATATCTAATGTTACCAGCTCAATAGAAAACCATTAAATATAATGGTTAAGAGAAATGACTTTGGAGTTGGCCACACCTGGTTTGTCCTAGCTCTGGCCAAACTGGTGCCATGAGACCCTAGGTTGTGTGCCTTAGCCTCTGTAAGACAGTTTCCTCATCCATAAAATAAATTCAATAACAATACTTTCACCAAAAAGTATTTACAAGGATGTTCTTAGCAGGATAATTTGTAAAAGCCTCAAACAGGAAACAATCAAATGTCTGTCTTTAATGGAATGGATAAATAGTAATTTATCCATGAAGTGAAATACTATTTAACAATGAGATTGGATGAACTACAACTGCAGACAGCAACACAGGTGAAACTCACAAACATAATAATGAAAGGAAGAAGTCAGACATAGAGGAGTATGAGTTCATTTATATAAAGTCAAAAACAGAACTATTGTGCTGTTAAAACTCAGGATATTGAGTATCCTTAGGAGTGACTAGAAGGGCAACAAGGGAGCATCTGGATTTCTAGTGATGTGTTTCCTGCTGTGACATGGCCATGTTCACTTTGTAAAATTCAGCAGCTATACACTAGTCAATAGTGTACTTTTCTATGTATATTTTATACTTCTACAAAATTTATATTAAAAAATTATCTTGCCATACAATTACTATGGAAATTAAAGAAACAACTGTGGAATCCTTAGAGATGTGTCAAGAAATCCAAAGAATACAGATTTAAATATTTCCTTTAAATGGCTTATAAACTGATACAGATGAATTAGGGGTGCAATTTCAATGAGTGTCTTGACTGTCCACCTTTTCCTTTTTTAATGGAGGTACTGGAAATTGAACCCAGGACCTCAGGCATGCTAAGCATGCATTCTTCCACTGAGCTATATTTCCCTCCTAACTTTTTCCTTTTTAATAATCCTTTTTAGGTCTTTGAAAGCCCTTTAAATGATACCTTTGGTTATTAAAATGAGCTCTTTTGCCTGTGTAAGTTTTTTTCAAGTATATCTAATAATTTTTATTGAATAGTAGAGTGAAATTAAGCACATGCTCACCTCTGTGTGAAAGGTTAACTGTCCTGGGCCCATTCTCAGGTGTGTACCGCAGATTGTTGCATATTCTCTTGTTTGATCACTTTCAAGAACCATTACCTAAGTTTAAGACTACATTTATAGTTATCATTATCCTTTACCAGCACTATTTTTCAATTTTTACTTTCATTTGATCTGAAAGACATTTGATGGTTAGTTTATTTCATGTTTATTTTTTCTTTTTTGTTTTTAGGTGACTATGAAAGGCTTATATTTTCAACAGAGTTCTACAAGTGAAGAAATAACATTTGTATTCCAAGAAAGGGTAAGAAAAATTGTTTAATCATTAAATCAAACAAGATAGTGCATTTTCCTTATGTGATAGACCCAGTTTTAAATGGCCTGTTACAGGTTATTTTGAGTGGAACTAAATGAGTGAAAATTATTTAAATGAAGCTCTATAAATTACTTACCTTTAGTCTTATTTAAAAACAGTGGTCCGTATTGTAGTATAAATGTATTTTTAAAAAACTTGCTACTGAAGAGTTTTTAGTTCCTCAGAGTAGTGGTATAAAAGATATTAGGAAAACAGAATAACTTCCGTAGCCTTTACATATTGCAAAATTAACGCAGTTTATTCTGAATACCACAATAAAGTGAGTTTTCAGACTGTCGCCATATTTCAGAAAATACTTTCTCTCATATTATGAAATAAAAGAGATAGAAAAGCATTGTTTTCCAAACTAACTTCTGAGCTTTGCAAAGTAACCTCATTCACTAAGCTTTAAATGATTTCTAGTTTTTCACCACTTTAAGCATAGATTGTGGAATTTTCATATATTGGTGATTGGTTTGAAAGGCTGTGGCAGGCCAAAATCATTCCACTGTAAATTTAGGGATGAAAACTAAGTGCAATATGTATTTCGTAGTGTATGTATATTTCATAGTAGTAATTAAAATTCCTGGATCATGAACACAATCCAGTTTTTCTGTGTTATCTTTGAACAACTCCAAAGTCATTTAGGTTAGGAGTCTGAATCTCAGACAGCTTGGCTTCTACCATTGGGTCAGGATGAAGCTCTAAGAGGTTTGATTGGCTTCTAGGAAGAATCATTGCCAGGTTCACACAATCATGAGTTAAAATCCACAAGTTTGTCGATATTATTGAATATCTTCATATTATCACCCAATATTATCACATCTGAGATTTAAAAAAGAATATCCCAAAATATTGTGTTCATGTCAGATAAAGCACAGTGATCCCTTTGATAGGACACAAGAGGCACCATGCAGGTAGCTCTTCTAGCCAACTTTTGATCGAATTTTTGAACATATCAGGGATTGAAAAGAGCATTTTAACTATTGGTGTCATTGGTGGATGACATTGGACACTCGAGTTTGAAATATCTTTGCCTTTGAAGTTCTATCTAGCTGTGGAATATGAGGAGTCCCATTAAGTTTGTATTTTTGACCCCAGAGTCCCATGGGGCGTGCTGAAATGTCCAAGAGATGTCAAATAAAGATTAGGAAATGACACTAAGAACTTTATTCATAGAATTAAGGAAGTTCCAAGATCAGTATATTTTATGTATTATGTGTGTATGTGTTTAAACCTCTGTGAAGATTTGATGCTTTGAGACTATTTAAATAGATTATGTTTTTCCGTTGTTTTCCTATATTCGTTGCCAACATATATATCCATGTCAGTGTCTTAAGTACATTTTCAAAATAGGTGCCCTAACTAAGGCTGTTTAAAGATTTTATCACAGCATTCTCTATATTCTTTTTGATTGTATACTATAGGATACTTGCTTGTAGCTTTTTCAGTTAGGTGTAAGATTGGGAGTCTGTTTGATTTTGTTCAATTATGTATAAAAATTTTTGCAACATAAAAGCCTTTTCTCAAAGGAATGTGAATTGTTTTTATCATTTGATTCTAGGAAAATCTTCCTGTTACAAAGGATAACTATGTGAAACTTAAAGTTAAAGCTTGTGCTCTCAGCCCAATAAATACAAAGGTATTGATGCTTTTATTTTTGTCAAAAGTCAAATGAGTTTTGTAGTATATTTAGTGTATAAAAATTAATAATAACTGACTTCTGAGTGCCAAGAAATTACCATTCTTAAAAGAATAGAACAACCAGGAAAAAAAATTAATGTTCATTTGTATATTTCTGTATTAAGGTAAATCATTAGTCTAACTGAAGTCATGTATTTTTATATTATTATATGCAAATATTTTATAAAATTCTTTACATTGTGAAAAGCTAAGAATTTATAATTACTAAGGCCTATAATCAGGGAAGAAAAACAATTTAAATATAGTAAAAATGGAAACTAGAAACATATCAATTAATTTAACTATCTAGTCTACAGGTATTTCTAGTTAATATCTTTAGTTTTGATTATATACTATAGGATATAATTATTATTCTTCTCATTTCCCTTTCTCTCTCTTTCTCCTACACCACCTCACACCATTCCATAGTAATCTTCCATTACTGACCATGAAATACATAGAAAGTCTTCAAATGGTAAATAAAGTATGGTTAAATGTGCCATGATGGATACAGCAGGTCCATTTACTCAGTTTTCTAAAGATGAATACTGTAGTTTTTTTGGACTCTTAACTTACTGAATTATAATGTCACCATAATTTCTAGGAATATAAGTTTTCATCAGTAAAGTCACATTTAGGGAAACTACAGGACAAGAGTATAGGCTTCCATTGGGCAACTCTGTAACAGGAGCATGACTTAAGAAGTAAATTAGTGAGATGCCCTGAAGGCCTTTCACCAGGAATACTCTACTCTTCCTTTTCTGCAGGGTTCTGTGTTCAGCCCTTCCAAGATATTCTTTTTAAAACTACAAAAAAATCCATTAAAATCCTAGTCTAGGAAATTAATCTTCATGTCTAATAGAAAAAAATGGTGGTGGAGAGGGGCATAGCTCAAGTGGTAGAGCACATACTTTGCATGCATGAGGTCCTGAGTTCAATCCCCAGTACCTCCTCTAAAAATAAATAAACCTAATTACCTCCCCCCCCCAAAATAAAAAGAAAAATTAAGTAATATAATAATTAATAAATAAAATATTTTTTAAAAAAAGAAAAATGGTAAATTATTATAAAATCAGTTTGATGAAATCTTGCACAACTATTGATGATAATGGTAAGTGAAGGAGGCATGGTGCAATTGCTGTAACCATAATTTTAGCTCTGTGAAAGTGTGCATAAAAAAAAGAAATTCTGTACAACATCCATTACTTCTGTAAGAATGTTATATGAACATCTTAGGGAAGGTATAAAGTTCCACATTGAGAAAGAGACTTTTCTGGCAATCAAGTATATGTAAGAGATCAAAGAATTGAAAAATAAAATAAATAGTCAAGAGAATTATTTCAGTTTCTTTTTACTTACTGTTCATAAAATATTAATATCCCTAGAAATATGTTCAGCATCTTTAGTATTATTATAAAATTATAATAACTTTTATACTTCTAGAAAAGTGTAAGAGGAACTTAAGCTACAGACTTATCTACGTACGCCCTGTCACTTTAAAAATCAAGTACTTAATTTTGTTAATCTAACAAAATACTAATCTCTTAAAAATAATTTATCCTTTAAAAGAAAAGACTCCAATCTGAAATTATGTGGCAGTTACCCTGTGCATATCCATCACTTCTTCCCACCTGCTCCCTAACCTAGGACTGGTGAGAAACACTCACAATTTTAAAAGGAGTGGAAATGGAGCACCTTTATGTCCTCTCCAAACTCCCCTCACCCCACCCAAATGAGATGACTGCTACAAAGTGTTTAGCCAACTGAGAATTGTTCTGACTATTATTTCCCTTCATGTTTGGCAGAATAAAGATGATGAAGTATATTAATGGTGATTTGAATGATAATACTCACACCTGAGTCCTACATATCAACTAATTCCTCAACAAACTCGGTTTCCTACTCTATAGAGAAACCTATTTTGTGAAGTTACTTGCTTTGTCTTGATGCCAAAAATGGGTCATACTTGTTTTTTCTGTGGTTTGATTTTTGCTCTTGCTTTCCTCATGTATGTAAAAAGGGTAGGATTTATTCTTGACAATAAATTCAAGCCTTTGTCATTACTTAGCTTCTGGCAGAAATGAAGATGGAGAAGGATTTCTTTCCTGTTGGGAGGGAAGTCGCTGGAATTGTGTTAGAAGGTAAGTTTACAAATACAAGTATCTGTATTTATTTTCTAAGATAAAAGAAATTAATTGGTAGCTAATTGATTTACTGACATAAAATTGTACACACTTCTTCAAATATAAAAGTTAATTATACAGAAGTGTTTTCCCTTTTTAGTTAAAAAGAAAAATACAACTTAATTGGTATTTTATAATTGAAGAACTTACTACAGTTTAGTAAGTATTTAAAGATTATGTACTTAAATCCATTGAATAGAACGATGAATATTGTCCTTTTTATGATGTTTACAGACCAGCATAAATTACTTGTGTAAGTTGGCTTTTGGCCAAATTTTCTATAATAGTAACTACATTTACATTAAGTTTTTAAAGTGTACCTAAAATTGAGTATTGAGTAAAAGCTAAGGAGTTCGCTCATCTGAAAATGGGTTCTGGGGAGAAATAACCAGTAAGATTTTATGATTGTCTAAAAGAAAAATTTCAGTAAATTTTGGTTTTAACATGCAGAAGAGTAAACCTGCGTACTTGAAATAAATAATTTGTTTCTGAATAAACATACTGTTCATATTCGCTGCTAGTATAGTTCATGATCTATCGGCTTATGGTTGCTCTTTCTGCATATATTATGTGGTTAAACTATTTGAATTTTACCTGTAATTTTAATCTGTACTATACTTGTTATTCTTTCTCAGTGTATCTTCTAACATAGCTAAATCATAATTTCATTCCCTCTCCTTTCTTCTGCTCAACTCATAGGAGAATAAAAATAAGAATTATAATAGCCAGAAGATGATCAATCAATCATTCACTCATTGATTTATTCATTTATCATATTATTCATTTATTCATTTAATGAGCACTTGCTCAGTGCTTGGGATATGAAGATAAATGAGACAAAGTCCCTGCCCTCCAAGAGCTCAAAACCTGAAGGAAACACAAATACACATATATGAGCAGATTATTCTGAAAGTTCCAAGGAGAGGTGCCCAACCAGCCAGAAGAAACAGGAGAGGTTTCTTGGAGTAAGGTAGACGTAAGGGGTGGACAGGGGGAGAATCACACTCAGCAGAGAAGATGCCATGAATAATGTAACATATAGAAGAATTATGGAGTTTGGTGTTGCTGGAACAAAGTTAAGTTCTGGGCAGGAGTTGTAGGCAAGATACTTGGCAGCAGAAAACATTTTGTCAAGAAAATTTTCCTTCAGATGTAGCAGAATAAAAAATATTGAACAAAAATTTTAATGATATGAACACTGATTTCTCACCCCCAAAAAATGAGGCAAGAGGGTAGGGAAGGGCCAGATCCATGATGAGCCTTGTATCTCAGATTTGGTTGTAGACAGATTATTAGAGTGGCCATATGAAGGGTAGATTTGAGGCAAACCAGGTTGTAGGCAAGAGGACTACTTGGGTATAGACCAACAGGCAAGAAACAACTAAGTTCATAACCTAGATGGTGGCAGAGGTGGTAAATATATTGAAGAAATACTGAGAAAGTGAAGTCAGCAGAACTTAATAATTGACTGGAACAGAGGAATTAAAAACAGGTAAAAGTGAAGAATGATTTACAAGATTCTGGTTAAGGTATGAACTAGTGCCACCAATTGATAAGGGAAGAGGGTCCAATTTGGAGAAAGTGAGTTTTGATTTATAATTGTTGAGTTCAAGGTGCCTAAGTGATATCTCACTGGAAATACCTATGAGTTTAAAAACTCAAAGGTGAGAGATTTATGCTGGAATTATATATATATATACACACACACACACATACACACACACACACATATATGTGTGTATATATATATATATATTTATATATTTGAAAGTTGTCAGCATAAAGGTTGTATTTGAAAAAATAGAATGTTGATGAGCTCATTCCAGAGTGAGAGTAGAAATGGAGGAGACCCACAGACAGCGTGAAATCCTTGGTAATGCCACTGTTTGAAGGACAATTGAAAGGAGTATGAAGAAAGCCAAGAAAAAAGAAACAGAGTAATTTTAGGAAGACAAGAATCCTGAGCAGAAGGGAAAGAGAAAAGTACAGAAAAAGAGCAAAAATTATTTGGGGGTGATGGCACAGGAGGGATCCGAAGAAGCAGTGAACTTGGGCCCTGGCAGAACCAGCGAAGAGGCCACTTCCCAACCTCAGGCTTCTACGTTACTTCACTGCTCGACCTCAGTTTCCTTGTCTGTTAAGTATACGAGTAATAATCCTATGTAATGGGTATGCCGTGAAGAATGTGATAGTGTGCTGAAATGCTGAGCACAAGTAGACATTCAATGAAGTTTGGTTTTTTTCCTCTCATTCCTCTTGTAACTATTTGAACAAAAATATTCTGGAGAGGTGACTGATTGCTGAGGCCTTTTCTCTATACATACGGAGAAAACGTAACTATCATTCTGTACAGTCCCCCAAACTTCTTGGCACCATTCTGAGTTTCTTTCCATAATCCCAAGTCAAAGTAAATTTATATGTGACTCTAGAATTCCCCGTTGTGCCTCTAGGATTCTGCAATTAAAATAAGGATAGATTGGATTAGCCACAGTAGGGATGGAACTCAGTGTAATCATGAGAGCCGTGGAGTGGATTATTTTCCTTTATCCCTTCATCCTTAGCTAAATAGAGAGACGTCCTTCTCCATGGTGTCAGCAACCACATGGCCCAGGTTTTTATAGAGAATCCAGATTTGAAGTGTTCTGTCGTACTGTCACATAGATTATCAAAATGTCCTAGAAGTTCATGACCTTTTCTGAGTTAGCGACTTTTTATCAACCCATGGCTTTTAAAGTTTAATAGTTAGATTATATTGAATAACCTCATAGTACTAATTATACATTTTCCCCCCTCTTTAGTTGGAAGCAAAGTATCATTCTTTCAACCAGATGATGAAGTAGTTGGTAAGTTATAGGTCATAGTCCCATTTCCATTCCTCTATTTTACTATTGTCTCTTCTTTTTTCTATACAATTGTTGATGTTTATTGTGACTTTGCTTTATACACAAATACTTTTCTGAGTTTGGGATTTTCTCAAATATCCATTGATGAAGAGAATTGGGAATTTGACCTCAATAGCAGAATATTTAAAACTTTTCAGTATTTGGCTATAGATATGGCAGAAGGATGACCGCCATTGTTACTCTCCTTGGTGCAGCCCCTCTCCGACAGGACCCCAGGCTATAGCTAGACCAAAGACTCTAGAGAAAAGCCAAGTCACAGGTCATCTGCTTGAAGACTACCCACTGACTTGGCCGTGTAGAAGCTTCACTCTCCACACCCGACTTGAATCGTACAGAGCTTCTCCCTCACTACCCTTGTAAAACTAAAACTTCACTGAAAACATTTAATATATTGCTTTTTTTTCATATCCATAGTTAATACCATTTTGCAAATACATATATTTATGCTTGTATCCTAGACATTCACACAAATATAAAGTATGACTTTAGTAGTAGTCTTTAAAATCACCATTTCTCTGTAGAAAATGTTCATGGTAAACTTTGTAAACTTAGAAAATATATAGCTTTACAGCATGCCTGAAGCTGTTAAGAATAAATTTGTAGGAAAGTTTTCATCAGCTTTTACAGAACTGCCTTTGACTTAGGTATTTTCTTTAAAATTCATTGTCTATCTTATGTTTTTTTATCTGCCCAAGAAGTCAGTGACATTGTACTATTTGAGATTATTTTTGTAAGAGACCAAAGGTAAAATCAGACTAGCACAGGGGAAAATGGGATTTTATTGGAAGCATACTGAGATTATATCCTGGAAAGGTAAGTGTGCATCAAAGGCAGGTTTAATGACGAACCCAGGTACCCCCAAGACTCTGATGTGACTCTGTACATCAGCCATCGTCTTTACCATTACTCAGAGGTGAAAGAAGAGAAGGAAAGAGACAGAGGTAGTATAGATATTATGGTGTTCATGTCAGAAAGTAGACTGTCCACTTCCCTTCCTTATTTCTGAAATCTCTCCCTTATCCACACTAGTAATTGCTGGAACCTTCTTCAAAATTCCATTGAGAATTTAGACTAATGCTTACTGGCACCTCATTAGGAAGGAATTCATTTTCTGGATTGTTTCCCTTAAGTTTCTCTGTTTAATTTTGAGGAATTTTACCCCTGGATTCTGAAGACCCCGGACTTTGTGAAGTTGTTCGCGTACATGAGCATTACTTAGGTACGTGAGGGTTCGGTCTTTTGGGAGCTCATGGAAGTCTTACCTAACAGATACATGTGGTTTTTAGTAACTGATTTCTTTACATCTGCCGTGAGTGTACCTAATAAATAACTATAAGTAAATAATACTTCTAGCTTATATTTTGTATCTGAAAAATTCATTTTCAGACTAAACAGTGTATAGACCTTTAAGTTTCCCTTACATTGCTCATATAAGAGGTTTGTTCTATGAGGGAGAGGTAATTAGGTTTCTTTATTGATTTCTGCTTGGAGGAGCTACTGGGGATTGAACCCCTGACCTCTTGGGCGCTGAGCATGCGCTCTACCACTTGAACTATACCCTTCCTGCAGTAAGAGGTTTGAAAAGCAAATTTCCCTTGGCTCTGAAACTATATCCCTAATCAGATTTTTTTAAATTCTTATTCTTGGTTATTAACTGAAATTTTTAAATGTATAAAATCTAGACAGTACATGTAAAGTCGAGTCAGGAAAGACTCAAGAACAGTTATTCTTGGTTTCTGTTGCTAGTCTCTTTTGACCAGTGTTCTATTAACTTAAATGTTAATTAAAATTTTTTCTTACAACAATTTACTCCTTGAGTATGTAAATTAAAATGGGTAAATAGATACACACACACACTTCATGAAACCATAGTAAAAAGATGCTACATTTCCTTAGTAATCAGGGAAAAGCAAATTAAAACCACTTAGAGATACCATTAAGCATCCATGAGACTGACAAAGTTATAAAGTTTGACAAGCATGTGGAGCAAAGAATCTTTTATACACTTGGAGTGTAAATTGGTACAAAGGCATTAGACAATAATTTAGCATGATCTGATAAAGGGAGTGATGTATTAACACCTCAGACCTAGTAATTCCACTTTTACTCCTGTGCCCCAGAGAAGCTTGAAGTGCACTAGTAGACGTGCTCAAGAGTTCATAGTAGCATGGTTTGCAACTGTGGAATAAAAATGGGAACAGCCCACATGTTCATCACCGGGAAGATGCATAGCTAAAGATATTTCTAATTCAACTCATCCATGAAAGTGCATACATAACAGCCAAACATATCAAGACGGATGAACCTCACAAACTGCTGAGTGAAATAAACAAGTTGCAGAAGAATGCAAACAGTGTGATACCATTTACTTCTGTAAAGTTCAGAAACATATGCGATTTAATTAAGCATATCTTATTTAAGAATAGGGATGAAAAGTCACGTGGAGGTTACCTTTGTGGGGGAGGAAAGAGGATGTGACCAGAGTAGATCCACAGAACTCGTAGCTCTGGTGGCACTGCCAGTCGGCTCTTCCTTATGGTGGGATTCATGTTATTCTTTGTATCTTATCTATAGAGACAACATATTCTTTTGTGTTCTTGAACTATTTCATGAAGATTTTTCCTAAGTTTCTTCCTGAATGATATAATTGTTAATCAAACCATATGGGGCCAGTTTGGATTTTGGACAATTGAAAATAGTAAATGTATACATTTGAGTTCATACAGTAACTTGAACTTGAGTGAAATCTTTGGCATTTCTGAAATTATAAATTGTAAGTAATTTATATTTGAATTAATGACATTTACTATGTCTAAAATTTCCAAGCAATACTATATTGTTTCATTAAAAATTAATTTTAAAAGGCAGTTTTCCAGAAATCTGAGGCCTTTGCTAATCTATATATTAAGCTACATAGCTATGGAGCCAAGTATGTCTTCCTTTGAAAGATAAAGCTCACTTTCAGATACCATGCAGTGAAGATCTCTGATCCATGACTATTTTGATATAATGCAGTTTGAAAACTGAGGACCGTCACCGTCTCCCTTATGAGAAACTATACTATTTTTAATTCTAGAATTTCCTCGGGCCATTATTTATTGCCCCTGTTCTTTTGAAACCTTGTAAATACGGAGTCAAACAAAACTTTTGGTTTGGATTCCTAGGTTGAGTTTTGACAAAGTAAACTAAATTGTTACAGAAGGTTAACTACTAAAAAAAGTTAACAAATAATTAAGGTCCATGTATTTAGGCATTGCTGAATACTGGAGAATTGTAAGATGGTCTAGAAGGAGAAAAGTAAATTGAAACACCAGAATTTTCTAGCTATTGTTACGGAAACGACAGGCCAGCCAAGAAACAAGCACCACTCGGAGGGTTGGAGTACTCAGATGTATTACGCCGGCGGGCTCAGAGGGGTTTCTGCTCCAAAGCTCTGAGCACCTTCAAGACGTGCGCATGAGGTTTTATAGGGTAAAGTACAAGCTTGGGGTATTCAGCCAATAGGCATGGAACAGCTTTAGCAGCATTATCATCACAAAGGTGGAGGCGGGGAGGCAGCAAACCAACATTCCAAAGCCAGATATGTATCTTTGAAAACCCAGCTGGCTAGCAAAAAACATGAACAGCAAACCAACACTAATTAACTTAGATTTACAAGTTAGTCCAGCAGAACTCAGATCAGTATTCCAATACTGAGATTTGTGAGTTATTTTGTTAGCCCAGCCCGGCTTTTCCTTCACACTACAAAGTTTAAACTAAGACAAGGGAACCACACAAATGACCTTTTATTTTCCTACAAATCAGGTGGATTATAGTCCAAAAATCCACCAACATATACAGAGAACAAAATTCTAGATATTTCTGGAGAATAAAACACAACAAAATATTTCTTTAAAAGAAGTACTTTAAAATGACCGCTAACTGTGTGTGACCTTTAGGCAAGACCCAGAGACATGTAATTTGTCTATAAACAAGGATGCCAAACTAGATAACCTCTAATCTCTGCTGTAACTACAACATTCTGTAAAAGAGGAAATTATTTCAGTATGTTCCCTGAAGATTTGCAGGGGGAAATAATTCAGTTTACCACAGCTCTATTTTAGTTCCTATTAAATATTCCTTGATGATACTTTTAAATAAAAGCTCAGAACTAGTCACCTTCAAGTGAGTGTTCTTTCACCAAACCAAAGAACTAGGCTCCAGACAACTCCCAAAGATTAATCTTGTTGCAGAATAATGAGGACAGAGTGAAGAAGTTGAGTAATTCTTTCAGCCCTTTTGTGCTTTCAGTTCTCAAGCCATCTGTCAAACATAAAAATAATTCTATTTTTCATTCAAAATTTGGCACACCCTTTCACCATTATTCCTTTGGACCTAAGGTAGAAAGAATTAAAATTGTAATTCTTGAACTCTGACATGCTATTATTATTGATCCATACATGGCTCTCTTTTAATTATTTTCTTAGTTTTCATAACATAATAAACACTTGTAGACGACCTAACAAAAAAGCAAGACCTCAGCGTTAAGCCACATCTAACCCTGCAATTTTAAAGCCTCTGGAATCCTAAATGTAGTTTTATTACTCTTAGCATTTTTTTAAGCACTGTATTTTTGATTTCTTAATGAAAATATAGGTAGTCCTAATTCTTATGATGGAAGGTGTTCCCAAAAAAATCCATATAAATAAATTGTACATAGGTTGAGCAGGCGCTGTTACAGTAGATGAGCTTTAGAGTCAGACTTTCACACTTGTTGGCTCTGTGGCCTCAGACAAATTAACTACCCTGAATTCCATCTCATAGTCAGTAGAATTGGGGAAATAGCCTTCATAAAGAGTTTGGTAAGGAATAAAGTACTGTGTGTGATATCACCTGGTGCTTAGTACGTTTTACTGTTTTAATGCCTTGCTTGTCTGTCTGGACATTTTCATCATGTGCTTGGATGCTCAGTTTGCCCACTAGATGGCACTAGTTAATTGGTAAATGCAGTGCTGACTGCTAACCCGTTTGACTCTATTGCCATTAGAGGAAAAACACTTCTGGTAAAGACTATGAAAACGGTTATAAACTTTTATTGTAGGTAAAATGCGGAAAGACTGCTTGTACTGTGAAAAACAGCACATTCAGTGTACAACATAAAAGCAAAACAAAAAATAAACATTAAGGAGCAGCTTAATGGTCAGATAATATAGAGTTAATATAGTTTAAACTATATTAGGAGTTTGCATTTTGCTCCAAGTGCACTGGAAAGCCATTGATGAATTTTAAGCAGAGAAGTATTAGGATGTTATTTACGTTTTTAAAAGGTCATTCTGATACTTCTGTTTTTTCAGAGACACCTCTAAAGAGACTCAAAAGCCATAAAGTTGAAAATAACATTTATAACACATAAACAAGCAAATGACTCATCTAAAATATATTAAGAATTCCTATAAATCAACAAGAAAAAGACAACAACAATAGAAAAATTGATGAAACACTTGAACAGGCACTTCCCAAAAGGAATTCCAGGTGGCCAATAAACACGGAAAGGTGCTCAACTTAATTAATAATCAGGGGGAAATAAATTAAAATCACAGTAAGAAACCCTTACACACCCATATGATGGGAAAATAATGTGTAGTAAAACCAGGGTTGACAAAGATGTTCACAGCAACAGCTGTGGGAGAATAAATTCATTTAGCCACTTTGGAAATCTGCAATTAAGTCAAAGAATACATCCTGAGGCTGGATTTCCATTCCTCAGTAAATATCCTAGAGAAAACCTGTGTACCAGTGGAACAGTAACTTTTATACAAGAGCATTCTTAGCTAAGAATGCTTAACTGCCAAGAATGGGGGGAAAACAAATGTTTCTCACTGGAGAGTGGCTAACCATCCATTGTATTAAATTAGATGTTGCCATAAAACAACAAAAATGAAAGCACTATAGCCACATGTACAAAAAAGGATGTGTCTTAAAAAACAATGCAGAGCAAAAAAAAAAAAGATAGAAAAGAATGTGTATGGTACAGTTCCATTTAGATCAGTTTAGAAACCAGCAAAATAAAATTATATTGTTTAGGAATGGATACTTGAGTTATTAAATATGAAGGCAAGTAAGAAATTGAGTTAGAATGGTAGTGAGCTTTGACGTCAGTTATCTCTCAATTAAAAAAAAACCTGGTGGGAGAGGCAAAGCTGTGGGGTGAGGGCTGTGTTCTCTCTCTTAACCAGGATAGTGGTTACTTGTGTATTTGCTTTATCTTTATTCATCTACCCTACTTTGTTTCATGAACTTTTCTTCATATGTTTTACTCTTAACAGTAAAACGTTTTAAAAATGCATCCACACATTGGCTTCTATGTTGAGAGTGGATTATGCATGGGCAAGAATGGAAGCAGAGAAACTGAAATGTAGGTGAAAGATAATGAGAGCAGAGGTTTGGACCAGGGCCATGGTGGGGGCAGAGATGGAGAGAAACAGATCCAGGGGGCAGGGCTAATGGGACCTGCTAAAGGATTGTTTCCTCTTGTTCTTTGTAATAGTTCACAAACCAGAAAAAGTTACATGGACAGAAGCCGCTGGAACCGTTCGGGATGGAGTACGAGCCTATACAGCTCTGCATTATCTTTCTCATCTCTCTCCTGGAAAATCAGTGCTGATAATGGACGGAGCAAGTGTAGGTGCTAATAGTTTTGTCAAGAAACAGACCAACATACAGTAAACTTAGGGAATTCAGAAATGGGCCATCCATTTGCTAGTATAATTCATTGCCAGTTAGCTTATTCACTGATACCTTTACCAAACTCCCATTTTCTAAAATACTCAGCTTATATCAATAGGAGATGAAAGTCAGCATTAGTGTGTTCAGTTTCTTACTAATTTAAATCTGCTAGAACATTAAAAACAAAAAAGCAGAGAAGCCATTTTTCTTCATGCCTTTTACATAAAGCCTGAACTAGCTCATAGTCTTTGAAGCCATACCACAGAACTCCCTGCCAATTTTGTATCATGTCCCTCATACTTACTCTTATGTGAATAAAGTGTTACATTTATAGACAGATCACACAAGATCAAAACTGTGCTAATTCAAACATATTACAGGTATCATCAAAATATACTTTAAAAGAAAATACATGAAATTATAATATTATAATGAAAAAATGTTACAAAACTTGGGGTGAATTTATAGTTTTATTTTCTAATCTGGCTACTGATAAAAATGCTTTTTCCTACCTCGTAGCAAAAAGAAAAATAAACGTCCACAAAGAAAAAAAAATACTTTTTCCCCTACTTTTCTTTGAAAAAAAGGCAGAACTGTCTTGAGCATTGGCTTCAGCCTTATGTCCAACATTAGGATAGTAGTGTTTCCCTGAACTTAGCCCAAAGGTCAGCAAAAGGATGAAACTTTTGAAGTGCTTTGGTCTTCAAAGAGTGGTTGCTGGACTTGCATATATATTATGTAATTAGCTTCGATCATTATGCTGACAGGCTCTTAAAGGCCCATCTTTCTCTTTCCAAGGCCGTGTTCTGAACTTGGCCCTCATTCTTGAAATTACGTGCTGTGGTCAGACTGGCTGAGAGCATGTATCACAGCTTTTTCACCACTGCTCCTAAGGAAGAAAGTCAATCAAATGTTTCCCCTACCAAACCTGTCTATATTTTTTTCTTTTTCTATTAGACACCATTTAAAAATATACTGAAATAGCACTAAACTACTATACTTTGCTAAATAACCTATAAAACAAATTAGATACAGCCTCTGCCCTATAAATGTATCGTGTATTTGTTTCCTCACAGGCACTTGGTACAATAGCTATTCAGTTAGCACACCATAGAGGAGCCAAAGTGATTTCAACAGCATGCAGCCTTGAAGATAAGCAGTGTCTTGAAAGATTTAGGCCTTCCATAGGTGGGTAATAGTACTCAACATAGACTTCAAAATGTGAAATTTTGAAGGGATATCACCTTAAAAACCACACTTGTTAAAAAACAAACTGCAAAATGCCAAATGCAAGTTATTTTTTAAATGCAGGTAATATCTGTGCCAAGTCCAGATTTGCTTAAGCAATAGTTTTATTTGTTTTTTAAACCTCTATTTTTCTGTGTTTTTTCTTCTTTGCCCCAGTATTATGAACTTAACCAAAATGAATTAGGTGAACTTTGACACAGTTTAGAAACACCTGGTGCCTCTTTGGTTTTAGTCAATAAATCAAAATATTTTTGCATCACTTTCTCTTTGTATGTTTCTTACCCTCTTTTACCCAGTGATATACCTCTGAAGTTGTCTGTTTCCTGTGATACGCTAGGAAAGGAGACGAGCCACTTACACAGAAACTCAGGGCAGATACAGTTTGTGATAAACAGGATGTATTGGAGGCTGGGGAGGCCTTGAAAAAATTGAGCTTACCTGAACAGCAATGAATATGGAAGGGAGATAGAAAACAGAGACTGAAAAAATGAAAAAGAAGAGGAGACAGACAGGAATGGAATTTAATAGAGTGCAGTTAACAGAATTAACATTGGAGTTTACCAGATGAAGAGAAAAGAAGATGAGCAGTGTAAGTGAAGGCAGGGAAGAAAGAAAGAAAGTGTCATTGAGTGTTAATATGGGTGGTATCTCCCTAAATCCGTCACAAGTCTGTGTCAACAGGAGGCAGCATCTCAGAGAATTTAATTAGCTTGTCCAAGAATATACAACTAGAAGGAGGCCTGGAATGGGATGCGAACGCAGGCCTGTCTAACTGTAAAGCCTGTGTTATTTCCATGGTTACATTATGCTTCTGGCAGAGATTACCAAGAAATGGAAAGGAGGTTAAAGCAGAGGCTGGAGAAAGGAGGAAAATAAGAAAAAAAGGGAAAAGAGATTGAAATGGAATGGAGAGGAGGAAAAAAAAAAGCATTGCCCTTCGTAGCTGCTACAGTCTCCTTTCTCTTGTGTCCTCCCTACCCCCGCCTCCACCCCTGAGTCTCTGATCCCTACTCAGCTACACCTCAAATCTGAGCAGCTCTGAGAGGAAGTCTCTTTAATGAAAAAGTGCTAAAAGATACAAAAATGAAATAAAGACATGTGTCTTTGTTTGCTAATTCAAATTCTGAAATTTTTGAATTCTCTCATTGGCTTATTCTATTAATGTAATACTTTAAAGCAGTCAGTTAAAATAGTTTAATTTTCACTAAGTCTGCTTAAAATAATCCTGGGAGTTTTTGTTTGTTTTACTTTCAGGATTTTTTTTGTTCTGTTTTTGGGGGACAAGTGGTGGGGAGTGAGTATATGGGTTGGGATTTCTATGACTGAGAAAGGATAAAACGGCCTCTGGTAGAGAAGTACCATATCACATAAATGTATTTTTGTACTTTTTAGCTTTCAACTCTATTAAATACTAAATTGTTTAACCTTTCAACTCCAGTTCTTAATATAGTACCTCTGTGGTTTAGAGATCCTCAGTTCTGACTAGATATCCTTTAGCTGTAGAGAACAGTTCTTTGTATCTTGGAACACACTATCCAC
Organism: Vicugna pacos; assembly: GCF_048564905.1. NCBI lineage: Eukaryota > Metazoa > Chordata > Mammalia > Artiodactyla > Camelidae > Vicugna > Vicugna pacos. The sequence goes on along the minus strand of NC_132987.1, from coordinate 114,557,188 downwards.
AAAGTGCCCATATTTTTATTTTATTGACTATATCAGTCCCTTTATTTAAATTGATCCTTACCAATAATGGGTTAGATGAGAAAAAAGTATAATTAGGACTCACTAATTGTTTCAACCATTTAATTCATTTCAGAGAACATATTTATTTGCTTTTCTTTCTCTCTTCCTTTGACTTGTGTTGATCACATAGAGAACAGTACAATTGCCTGACTTCCTGTCCTTTACAGCCCGAGTGATCGATGTATCTAACGTGAAAACCCATGTTGCTGAGAGCTGTTTAGAAGAAACAGGTGGCCTCGGAGTAGATATTGTCCTAGATGCTGGAGGTGGGTACTTTACTAAATCAGTAGTCTGTGTAGTTTTTTTAATGCGATAGGTGAATTTCTGGAAAAAATATACAACCAGAGAATAATTATTTACGTATTTACTAAATTGATATTTATCGGTTGTTTTCTTTTTTCTTTTCAACTTTTCTATTTAAATTGGACATCTTCATTTTATTCTCCTTGTTAACACTGAAAGGAAGAATATGCTTTCCTTTTAAAGCATAGGCATTGGAGTTTAAGTATCGCTACAAGAAATCTACAAACAGGACCTCGTTGGTGATTCCCAGATTAGTTCGGGTCTCAGCCAGATGCTTATTCAGTCAGTTCTGCTGTGTACCGCTGCCCTCTACCGGGTGGTTGACTTCTGCAGTCCCTATTTGGAAAAGCACAGAATTTTCTTGCATTTTCACCTTCCCTTGAACTTTTGTAGTTCAACCAATATCTATTTAACACCTAATCTGTACACATGTAGGTAGGCCCATCGCACCTAAAAAACAGATTTCTCAAGCCTGCAAAGGGATTCCATTTATACTTTGTTAGACTTTATTATCTTCTATCATAAGAATCATAATGAATAGTTCTATGGCCATCATTTGTGTTTCTTTTTAGCCAGTATTTTCAAGATTTAAAATTAACTCAGAAAAATCTTTCAGCAAAAGTGAATGTAGGCTTCATGTACTTCATTAACTTTTCAAATAGACATTTCAATAATTATGTCAAAGTATGACTGTCTTCAGTCCAAGAGTTCCTTACTTAGAAGTCATTGTTTCCGAAAGTATTAACCTATCAATTGTATGATTAAAACTATCAGACTTAGTTACCTTGCCTGATTTTCAAATTAAAATAACTTTTTATCTTTAGTTATTTCACTTTTAATTAAATCTAGAGTAAACTTTATGACTAGTTTTAATGCAAAAAGTATATTTTAAGGTGTCTGAATACATTGTATGTTACCTTTTTCTAAGAAAAATGCTTCCTTGTTCTTACATTAAAAAGAGAACCAGTTTGAAGAATTAATTTTTTTGTCAGATGAATATAAAGTATATTTTCTCTCTCTCTCTCCTCTTTAAACAATTCTTTCGTAAGTGAGATTATATACTAAAGACGATGAACCAGCTGAAAAATTACAACTACTACCACATAAACATGATATCATCACCCTTCTTGGTGTTGGAGGCCATTGGGTAACAACAGAAGAAAACTTGCAGGTATTATCAGAAACAATAAAGCATTACTATTACACCAAAGGGATGTAATTAACAAAGAATAACGCCTAAGTATTTTTTTTTAACAAAGTTACTGAGATTGAACCCAGGATCTTGTGCATGCTAAGCGTGTGCTCTACCACTGAGCTAAACCCCCTCCCTCCTGCCTAAGTCTTTTGAGGCAAGTCTTTTATGGCTAAATTAGTATAAATTCTGAATTATATCCTATTTTTAAAGAAAGGTAAAAAATTTTTTTTTCACTTTTTAGCTACATGTTGAATAAACTGTTGAAAGTCCTAGCAAAGGAATTCGTTTAACTCTTATTTAGTGGTTTGGAAGTAATGACTTCTGAATTTTTTAACAGTATTTTAAATAAGAACTTTTTCCTTAATAACAAACACTCCTGTTGACATATATTTAACAAAATATTTCTGTATAAAATTATGACAATTTCTAGTTATTAAAACTGGAGTTTACAACAAATGTGTTTGTATATACATTGTCTTCCAAAGTTACATTTCTCAACAAAATTCAAATATTTTTATTGTGGCTGATCATAACTCTCATATACCAGTCTTCATCGATTTTCCAACATCCTCGCGAAGATGACTGGTGAGTAGCAGCCAGAAATCACATGTGTGCTTGCACGTGTGCCAGCTCCCACTTCATCACCTCTAGATTGGTCTTGCATTTGACCTTGCTGTCTCATCATTTTGAACAATGAATTAGAAAAGAAAAACATTACAGTATATATACTGTTATTAAAGTTTGTGTGCTGATTATTTGGATATTATTTAATTTGTATAGAAGTTTTTCTGGCTGAAGATACCAATCAACCTTCTGCTGTTAAACTCACAGTAACTGATCAGTCTTTGTACATTCTATCCAAGCTGGATCCTCCAGACAGCCATTGCCTTTTCCTCAAGGGAGCAACGGTGGCTTTCCTTAATGATGAAGTTTGGAATTTGTCAAATGTACAACAGGGAAAGTATCTTTATATCCTTTTTTTCCTACTGCCTTGAATTTATGGCTTGAAATTTACCTTGTACTCTCATCATTAAGTTATTTAATAATGATAATAGTAACTAATAATAACAGCAGCTAACTTTCACTGAATATGCCAAACAGTGTTCCAGGTGCTTTTTAGATATTAATTTATTTAAACATTAAAAAGCCCTGTGAAGTTTAAGTACTGTTATTATCCCTATGTCACAGGTGAAGAAACTGAAGCATAGAAAGATTAATACATGCCCAAGGATCCAGCTAGCTAGTGGCAGGAATCAGACCCAGGCAGCCTCGCTTGTTCTGAGTAAGAGATAAACTATAGGGTACATGGAAGATTTTGCTTCATTTTTAACTGGCATTATAGAAATTATTGGTCACATCCTTACTCTTAGGATGGTGCCATTGTGCAAAACAGTTCAGAATATTTGTCTAAATTAAAGAGTTTGTGGGGTGTTTTTAAGAATATCAGTGCTAGAAAATCATCATCAAATGAAGATGCGTTTGATTTTTTAAAAATGGAGGTCATTCAGTGATAAATCTAGTGAATGAACCCGAACCATTCCAATTTTGGTAAAAGTAATAAAAGTTTTCTTGAGCATATGAAAGCAGTTCCAAAAAAAAGGTCCAGAAGTCTTTAGAGCAGAGTCAACTTAAGAATAAACCTTTTATTTCTAAGATGCCTGTTTTAAAGGCAGGTGCACTTGGTAAAATTTTTAATGTATTGGATAAAAAACAAGTTTTTTACTTATTAGAGCATACCTGTACATGAAGAAATTCTTGCATAACCTTATGTTTGTCTCCACTGAATATCATTCTTTTGTTTTGTCAAATGTGTGCTGTTACATTTGTGTAATAATGTATCAAGGCTAGTTTCCTCTAGGAGCAATAGCAGACTTAATTCAGAGATCTCAAATAGTAGTATTTAATTAGTATACTGCACATGTTGAGTTTTGAAGAGTACATTTCAAAACCAGAACATCCCCTTAACATAGTGAATGTATGTGTGTGTAAAGTATTTCTGATTAAATATTTTCCTATTAGATTTGGAAAATTAATTTCTAACTTCCTAAAGGAATTATTTAAATTTCAGTTTTAAATAATGAAATGTCCAATAATATTGTAATTATCAAGAATACTATGGGATGTCAATGATAGAGAATACCATGTATTAAAAGTAACGTTAGTTACCATGTTTTGAATTTTACATGTCAGAAGGTAAGCTGGCTGCTTTGCCTGTGTTACTTAATTCTCTCAGTCACTCTCTCAGCCCCCATCATGAGATTTTAACCTATTTGACAAATCCATGGACCATGTTGAAACATGACATGTTCATGTGAAATGTTAAATTTTCAAAAATCAGAAATTAACATTTTATATAATACACTTAGACATACTGTTGGTAATTTCATTAACAGAAGTAGAAAGAATTTGTAGTACGTGAATAAATGAATCAGTATTCTTTAGGTCCTAAACATCTTTAAAGTAGCTCATATTCGTATTTTCTAATTTACATTTTCTAAAGTTCTGAATTCTAAAATCCTAAATCAGACTTTAGTTCTCACTTGTGCAAACCCCCCTCAATTGCATGACACATGACTCAGTTTCTGCTTGTGATATAACAGAGATCTTTCAATTGTGTGATTATACACCGTAAATAATTCTTCTGTATTAGCAATTATATAGGCTCAATTCTAATATTATAATACCAATCAAATGGCTAGATTTTCAAATTTTACACTTTTTTGATTCTCTTATTGGCATATATTAAACACACACAGATTGTTAACTTTCCTGCACACATAGATTATCAGCTGGTTTAATAAATAAATGTGCACTCAAAGTAAGAGATGTAAATGCTGAAATTGTTTTTAACTAAAAATACCATTTGTACTGCTAAAATGAAGCCCAGACGCCATTATACTGCCATCCATTTGGGACAACACTAGTCATTACTGAGGACAGGCATTAGGCTTGCTTCTTTCATCACGTGTGCTTAGTTTAGGCTGCGCTGTGTCACCACCTCTCTCAAATCAGTTCCCCCATTTCCCTGTCTTAGAGGTAAACCTGAAACCTTACAGAATTTCCGTTTTTCAAAAAGTGACTTGTCTAGTATCTTCTGCTCATCAAATGGTTTTATTTACTGCTCTCTCCTTCATGTTGCCACCTTAACAATCTTTCCAGCTACGTATCTTAAAAGACGTGATGGAGAAGTTATCAACTGGTGTTTTTAGGTATGCTAAATGACCAAATCATTGTCTTGTTTATTTTTCTCTTAAGGAGATAGGATGGGCATTTCCACTTTTGTTTCAGCTTTCTCAGTACACCTGTTGCCTCTATATTTTATTATTTTGTTTAGATAAATAGCAGCTCTTTAATATTTCTCAAAGTGTGTCTTGTGACACACCAGTAAGTATTTCCTAAGATAGAAGTGGTTCGTGAGTTAATTCTTTATTCCATTCCATACCATGCCTCACCCTTTGCTTATCCTCATCACCGCTTCCAAAGCAACTTTAAATAACCCACAGCTTGAGAAGAGGGAGAAGTACAATTTTTTTTTCCAGTTGGATCTGTTTATCAAAAAAGATGAGTGGATATAATAGGTGTTTTTCCCCTTTCAAAATTTAACCACTTTTTATGGTGGAAATATTAATGGGCAAGTTTGTTTAAGTTGATAAGAGTTGAACTATAGCAATTGTCCACTACCATCCTATGTGCTCTATTCGTCTTTAACTAGGTCTCACATCTCTAATAATTTCATTTTTCCTCAGACCTCAGTTGGATGAGCCCATTCCACTATATGAAGCAAAAGTTTCTATGGAAGTTGTTCAGAAAAATCAAGGAAGAAAGAAGCAAGTTGTTCAACTTTAATTTTGTTCTTTCTCAGACCTCAGTTGGATGAACCTGTTCCAGTATTTGAAGCCAGAGTTTCCTTGGAAATTGTTAAGAAAAGTCGAGGAAGACAAAAGCAAGTTTTTACATTTTTAAGCATGTTTTCCTGCTGAAACAAGATGCTCAGAGTTATTGGAAGTATTTGAAAAGTACTTGAAAAATTTGAAAAAATATCAAACTAAAGGTCAAGACAATTCTATAACATCTAAAGGAAATATTCAGATGCCTTTCTAGTTTTTGTTTTTATATATTTGCCTCTGTTATAAAATTCTTTCCACGAAGGAAACTGCTTTGAGCAGAAGCCACGCTACTCTATCGATAAAGCTGGAGTCTCTTGCTATGCCAAATAACGGTATTTTGTATCAACTCCATTCTCAACCTACGCCTTTGCTGTTGTAATTTAATCATTTGAATATATTTGCAAGTCTCAAAGGATTTAGCCCGTAGAAACCTAAATTGTTTTTCAAATATTCATTCACTCCAGGGATTCCTCCGGATCCAACAGGAGCATCACAGTAACTCGCACGTGGCTGCTGCAGTATTTGCGTGGAAGGCTTGCCTAGCGATGCTTGGGAAGGGGGGCGGGAGGCTGTCCCTGCATAGCCAGCGTGCTGATTTCCTATCAGGGTTCTCTGTTTTAGAGGTATGGGGAGGAGGCCCAGGCCGCTCTCTGCAGCTCTGGACTTTGCCACTAGTGCCCTCTGGAAGTTTATGCAAGCAGAAGCTCAAGTGTGATGTTTCCTTTCACCTTGGCGCCCTGCCCCGGGCTCATTACACCCTGCTGCGGATTTAAATAGCGGTCAGCTACTCTGGTGCCTTGGACCGCCTGCTTCCCAGCCAGTTAGTTCCCAGTGACCCGACTACAGCCATGGGCACGGCTGGAGAGGCAAGGAAGGGTCCCAGGAAACGCCGGGCACTGGAGTGCCCACGGCCTCAGAGCAGTGTGGCCGGGGGCGGGGCCTCGCGGGGCGCCCTAGGGCGCACGCGCTGAGAGACGCCTCGAGGGCGGGGCCACGCCGGGGGCGGGGCTGGCGCGCGCGGGAAGCGCCTGCGGGGCAGGCGGACGGCCCCTCGGCCTCCGCCGCGCGTCATGGCGCTCTCCGTGCCCGGCTACTCGCCCAGTTTCAAAAGACCGCCAGAGACCTTGCGGCTCCGACGGAAAAGGGGCCGGAGCCTTGGGGCCGCCTCCCCGCCCGAGGAGCGGCCTGAGCCGGCCACCCGCCGCGCCGCGCTGGCGGCCGGGCTGCCCCTCCGCCCTTTCCCGGCGGCGGGCAGGGGCGGCGGTGGCCCGGCCGCGGCCCGGCGGAACCCCTTCGCCCGCCTGGACAACCGGCCGCGGGCCGCCGCCGAGCCTCCGGACGGGCCGCCCCGCGGCCAGCGGGAGGCGCCGGGCTCGGTGAGTGTCTTTGTGCCCGGGAGCCGAGGGGCTCTTGTGGTTCATGGGTCCACTGGGTTGTGCAGTGGGGATGGCAAGTTCTCACGTTTCCAGGAGGGAAATGGGCGCGAAGTTGAAGCCGCCCACAGCGCCTGGGAGTCCTGAGCTCCGGGGGTGGCTGCTCCGAGAGGTCGGGCTGGCGTGAATGTGCCCCGCGAGCTGCCGCCGGACGTGCGGGGCTGGCCGGGCGTCGGCGGGTCCTGAGGAAAGGACCCGCGGTCTGGCCCGGGGACTCTGGGCTCCAGCCCTCTGGTGTGGCATTCGAGATCGGTGGGAAGATTGCTCGACTACTCCTGGCAAGCCCATGGTTTGCTGGGAAGATTACAAGACCCTCTTCCCTGCGTGCTACATTGCTTCCCTTCTCACGCGCTCAAAATTGGAAGGATGCTGAGGATTCGTGGGGTCAGAATTTGCTAGTATTTGTCTTACCCAAAACCTTCAGGGTCTTTTGAATTGAGATTATTGATTATTGAGTTATTGTTAGCTGCACACATCACCTGCCCTTTTCCCCCTCCATTTTGATAGCGAAGTCCAGACGCAAAAATGTAGTGAAACACTCTGATGTCCCGATTTGGGCTCGTGTGAATTCCTGCACTTGGCATTTACTGAGAAACTTGTATGCCAGTGCGTCCCTGTGTTTAAAGCAAACTCCAGTGTCATTTATAATGTAAAAGGACCTTTGTTTTTAACCTCAGTTTTTAGATTCTAATCAAGAAAATGATTTACTATGGGAAGAGAAGTTTCCTGAAAGAACAGCCATTACTGAACTACTCCAGGTAATACTTTTTAAGTGTCATTAGAATGTATATTCTTATAAATTCGTACTTCTCAGAAGCATTTTACTTGGAAAGTAGTTTCAGAGAGTCCTGAGTGATAAAGGATTTGGTATGTTGTAGTAATGTTTATAATGTGTATAATGTTTATAATTTAGCGCTGCTAAAATGGGTGTAGATGTGCGTTTTCCTTCCACCCCCAAAAGTTTCTGATACTCTTCTGTGGGTGGTGACAACTCCAGCTTGTCACTCAGAGCCAACCCCTCCAGGCTTAGCTGCTTTTTGAACTTAATCCTTCACTGAATCTTCAAATCCCCAGATGATCTCCACAAGTTTTGGCCTATCGCTGAACCTCACTACCACCACCATCACACACAGAGCATATCTTCTTGGTTCCATCCTTCAGCTACTTCTTTGGTGACAGTTCAAGGAAAGCGTAGTTTGTCCTAATGGGAGCAGGGTCTTCCTTCCATGCAAATAAATGGCCTTCATGGGTTCTGTTGGAATTCCCCTTCCCTGTTACTTTTTTATAATGTCATCCAAAAGAATCATTGTAATGGGGAGAAGACTGAATTGAAAGAACAGCAAAATAGTTTGGGAGGAAGTTTTGAGATCAGTATATGCTTCTTAAATATGACCTTTAAGAGCCCAACATAAGTTACCTACAAGAACAGCTTAGCCCTGGGTCCAGAGTTTTAGAGGCTTAAAGGGTACTCTTAAAAAAAAATACTTGGAAGATTTGTGCTTTAGTAGTATCAGTAGTAGATTTTTTTTAATTATCATGAAAATAGTGTATCTCTTATAACTAAACTGTATAGAACCATAATAAACTCAAAAGTGAAAACTGCCCTTCACCACCCACCCCCACCAACAACAATTTACGCTTTCCAGAGATAATCACTGTGAAGTTTAGTGTAGCTCTTTCTGGACTTTTTCCACAGTGGGTATATATTTTCAATGTTATTTATTATACAATTGATGGCATTTTGAAATTTCAGTGATCATGAGTGTTAATTGATGAATTCTGTATATTGAAGGGTTTTTTTCTTGGTACTCTACTAATTTTTGTGTTCTTTGTTTTCTAAAAGACTCCTCACATATCAGTCTCCAAACCTGATATTCCGTCCTCAGAAAGTACTGAGTTACCTGTGGACTGGAGTCTTAAAACTCGACTCCTTTTCACCTCTTCTCAGCCCTTTACCTGGGCAGATCATCTGAAAGCACAGGAAGAGGCTCAAGGTGTCATCCAGCATTGTAGGGCAACAGAAGTTACTTTGCCTCAAAGTATACAGGTAATTCTCAAAGCAAATAGCTATGTTTTAAGCTAACAAATTAAGTGTAAAATGTACTTCTCTGCAGAATATCAGAGATAGTTCCATTAAGTTTTTCTGCTGACATTTAAAACACAGAAAGTTGGGAAAATTTTTAATTTCCCAAATGATACTTTCATACAGTTTTTAAAATCAGATTCAGTAACTACTCATTAAATTTAGAGAGCTATCCTGAGAATAAGTCAGTGTTGCATGGAGGAATTGTTTGAACTAATCATTCTTTTCTAAGGCTTTTTGAGAAAGAAAATATAAGGAAAAGAAATGAAAAGCAGTTGAGTAGGATTGCCAAGGCAGATTGGTTATTTTACTGATTTTTTTCACGTAATATATACTCTGTTTTTTAAATGCACTAATTCTTGCCATTAGGGTGATGGTCTGTTTTAAATTCAGTTGAGTTAATAATGAGTTCTGGAATGATTTTAGAGAAATGTAATTGCATTACTTTCAAGGCGCTCATCAACTCAAACCAGGTTATAAGAGATTACCTAAAAGAGGCCTGTCTTTTTCGACAAATAGATCTGGATGATTTGTGATTCACATCATTTTTACTGGCTACTTTTGGAACCGTTTGTGAGGGGAGGAGGTTGAACATAGTGTTTCCTACACATGCATCCCCACACACACCCCTGCTCTCGTGGTAGAGATAGTTACTGTTCGCAAGGGTGGTAGAGACAGGCGAATGTTCCCATCTGTGTCTGAGTGTTCCTTCTAATATGTGGTTTAACAGATTGTAATTGCTGGCAGATAAGGTTTTCCTAAACAATAATAAACTACATTTTAGCCCCTGTAACAGTTACTAACACTTTCCTATAGGAAGCAGTAAAGATTCTGAGAATGTGTTTAGTATATTCAGTGTTTTTTTAATTAAATTCTCTACTTTTAATGGGGCAAAAACTGTCCAACGTTTTGTCTGGATTTTAGGATCCCAAACTCTGCACTGAGCTCCGTTGTGCCTTCCAGCAGAGCCTTATCTATTGGCTCCACCCTGCCTTTTCTTGGCTACCACTGTTCCCTCGTATTGGAGCGGACAGAAGAATGGCTGGAAAGACAAACCCATGGTCGTATGATGAAACCCTACAACACAATTTAATGAGTGACTGGTAAGATTAGTAAAAACTTGTACAACCCAGTAGTGAGTTTTCATTTTAGCAGTATTCTCACCTTATTTTATGATGTGGAAATGTAAAGTGGTAGAAGGATTTCTATGTCCTTCTGAATTATTTAAACTGTTAATAACCAAGATTTAAATTGTTTACTTTTTTAGCTCTTATTCACTCTTTATGCAGTTGTGGAATATATATGTGTTCGATAAATATATAGAGACATAATTTTTTTAACATACAGAAAACCTCTTTATTGAAGAATAACTTAATGTACACAGACTCTTCTAAGTGTACAATTAAATGCTTTTTAGTAACTTTATATCGCTGTACAACCATTGCTAAGTTTTAGATCATTTACCTCATCCCGGAAAGTTTTCTCATGCCCATTTGCATTAATTCCTGATCCCACTCCCAGCCCCAGATGACCACTGATTTATTTCTGTATCAATAGATTTGCCTTTTCTAGACATTGTATATAAATGTGGTGATCTGAGTTCTTTCCCTTAGCATAAAGGTTCTGAAGCTCATCCATATGGTAGCATGTATAATTAGGTTTCTTTTTATTGCTGAATAGTATTCCACTTCAGCATTACTTTCTAAGTTTTTTTTCTTGTATATATATTTTTTTATTGAAGTATAGTCAGTTTACAATGTTTTGTCAATTTTTGGTGAACAGCATAATGCTTTAGTCATACATGAATATACATGTATTTGTTTTCTTATTCTTTTTCACTGTAAGTTACTATAAGATAGTGAATATAGTTCCCCGTGCTATATACAGTATAAACTTGTTTATCTATTTTAGAGACATAATCTTAAATGTTACTTCTTATCAGTGGCTGCTTTCTTTCTCATCAGTAGAAGCTGCTTATTGAAAGTCAGCAACCACTTATTAAGTAAGTTTTGTTGAAAGAAAAATGGCTAGTGTTTAAATGGTGAACACTATTTATTATTTAGAAGTCATCAATGAGTCCCATGACCAATTTCAGTTCTTTAAAAAGCCAGGTTGTATGTCATGGCAAAAATTCAAACCATTATCTGTAATATTTGTGTTTTAAATCAGGTGAGTATCAAATTAAACTATACAAGATTAAATAGTAGGTGTTGAGTTAAGTGTTTAATGGTACCTAAAGAAAACTTTTTTGCTTCATAGGTCTGTGAGCTTTACTTCTCTATATAATCTGCTGAAGACAAGACTTTGCCCCTTTTTCTACGTTTGTACCTATCAGTTTACCGTCCTGTTCCGTGCAGCAGGATTAGCTGGAAATGATGTGATCACAGCTCTCGTATCTCCTACGACCAGAGGTATAAGAGAAGCTATGAAAAACGAAGGTAAAACTACAGGTTTAAGTGAGAATACCACACACCATACGGTAAAGTTTCCTTAAAAGCTAAAATTTGAACTGTCTTTTGAATTTTCTTTTACCAGTTTTATCTAATTAATTACTTTATTTCTTCATTTTTTATTTTTCTCCAGCATGTAATTAAGCAGTCCACTGCACATGGCTTTATGTTAGTGGTGTTCCCTTCTCTGATCTCTAAACATATATTGAACTGAAAAGTCTCAATCTGGATATGTTCTGTAGAAATTCTTTTGCAGTACAAATTAACCTACCACCTTTTAATCATTTTAAGGCTGGGTCAACCCATTAGTGGATCATGAAATCTATGTAGTGGGCTTATTCAGCATGGTTTAAAATAAATGAAATAGAGTAGAATATACTTGATGGAGGAGTACCAGATGTAGTGAGAGTACGTGTTGTTTCATGAACCTTTTGTTTCAAGGATGTGTGTGTTGTGAGCTGCTGTCAAAAAAGCTTGAAAAGTACTGTCTTAACCGTTCAAGTGTAAAACCTTATTTTCGGATATCATACTCTACAAGTTGGGCACACCTATTGAATTCTTTTAGATTATATCGAAGAAAACTCAGTTACATTTTTCTTTTCTCATGTAGGTATTGAATTTTCTCTGCCTTTAATAAAAGAAAATTGCCATGAGAAGAAGAAAGCATCTGAAACAAGCTTGGGACATGAGTATGTGATTAAGAGAACCTTTCACATCATATGGTGACTTAGGGGTTCAGTGCAATAGTTTTATAGAGGAAACAGCGTTATGAAATGGGAACCGTAACTGACTGTAGCAATTTCCTAGGGAGCAAGCAGTCAGCGATGAGGATGAAGAAGAAAGTTTTTCCTGGCTAGAGGAGATGGGTGTGCAAGATAGAATCAAAAAACCAGACGTACTTTCTATCAAGTTGTATCCTTTCATTTGCTGTTAACTGGAATTGATTTTCATTGAATTAAGTTAGTGAGCATTGAATTAAGTTAGTGGCAGTTTTATTTGACTATAATCTTAAATTATCTTTAAGATCCTATTAAAACTGATTCTCCATCATGACACTAAAAAAAAAAAAAAACCCTTAAACAAAAAAGAAAAAAGCCCCAAGGACCAATAAACCCTAAATAATTATTTAACTTTTTTTAAGTGAAAACGTTCCATTTTGGTTAAATGTAGGGAGGGAATAGAACATATTTTTGACTAGAAAAGAAATTAGTTTTTTTAGGTATCAATTTCTAGCAAATTCAGATGGTCAAAGGAAATCATTTTGATTTAAACAGATGCCTTATAATTGCAGTGAAGAGGATTAGCTAGAGCAGTTCCAGTTTGGAATGGGGAAAATGGTTTCAGGTGATTCAGGATCAAGATAACTGCTTTTCCTATTGGCATGGGATTTGCATTTGCAGTTTCCTTGATTGTCATCTTCAGGCGTAAAGAAAAACACGAAGTACAAATGGATCACAGACCTGAGTCTGTTGTGTTGGTAAAGGGATTGAACACCTTTACATTGCTAAATTTTTTGATCAACTCTAAGAGTTTAATTGCTACCTCAGGTCCACAGGCAGGACTTCCACCAACTCTCCTGTCCCCAGTAGCTTTCCGAGGTGCCACAATGCAAATGCTTAAGGTAATAAAAAGAAAACAAAGGAAATTCTACACTAATATCTAGCTTTTAAAGTCATACGTTTTGTTTTGATAGGATAAATTCTTGATGTGTTTTTAATAACTCCTAATATCTACATGGTACAAATTGTTTTTGCTTTCCTCCCAGTAAAAAAATTCCTTGGTATAAAGTTCTATCAGAGCAATTAAATGAAAATATATTAATTATATGAAATGTTATACTTGAATTATTGCCATAAGAAAAAGTTGTTTAATCTCATTTTGTCTCATTTCTTAACCAGTAAAAGAACAGAGCCAAGAATGTTACGTAAAATTACAGGAGGTCTCAAAAACTGGATCATGGATAAGTGAAAATAACTATTATCCGAATTATTGAAAAAAATTACACATGTAAATAAAAAATGTATACTGAATATAGTAGTAACACAATTGAATTTTTAGTTTCCCAATATTCTGTATTGAAACTATACTCATAAGTCAGAAAGAATACCATATTAAGAAACTGTTCTCTAGAACTAATACTTAAACTGACAATCTCATAATTTGGAGAAGAGGATTCTGGAAGCTGAGAATTACTAAACATTTTTTACTGGTGTAACATTCTTTTGATGGCTTATGAACTACTTTTGTTTCATAACTATTAGAGAAGAAAACCCAGATGAGAGAAGTTATGGAACACATTTTAGCTAAGGACAAAATCTTGAAAGATGGTGACCATGATTTTCTTTAAATTTTTTTGAAGGCACGCAGTGTAAATGTGAAGACACAAGCTCTTTCTGGATACAAAGATCAATTTAGTTTGGAAATTACAGGTCCTGTCATGCCTCATTCTCTACATTCCATGACCATGCTCCTCAGATCTTCACAGAGTGGGTCATTTTCTGCAGGACTGTATACACATGAGCCAACTGCTGTGTTTAATATCTGCCCACCAATGGATGAAGTACTAGATAAGGTGAGACTGCTGTGAGCAGATCATCTGCCGTTTCCTCAAGCTGGATGGAGGAAATAAGTGATTTATAAGCCAAAATGGCGTTTCAAGTTATTAAACTGTACTGCTTACTATTATCACTAGTTACTAAGAGGAAGGGATAAAGACTGAGTTTTTTGTGAGATAAATTTTACGAATTCAGGCTGATGTATTCAACATTGACTAAGAAACTTCCCAGTTCTTTCCATTGTCCTCTGAGATCCAAAACTTAATAGTGCCTGGCTCCTTTATTATAAATTGTGGGTGTTTATTTAACCATGTTTGCCTCTTAAAAACTTTGGACATACGTAGTTTTTTATTTAGTTTATGAAAGACTCTTAAATTGTCTGTTTTATCAGTTTGCCATTTAAACTCTTCAGTGTTCAAAGACTGATGTGCTTTTAACTAACCTGCATTCAAATTTCCACAGGAGGCTGTTCATGAGGAGCTTGCTAACTGTGGATTGCACCCTAAGACTCTGAACCAACTTAGTCAAACACCAGCACTGGGGAAATCATCTTTACGGCATGTGGAAATGAGTGACTACATTTATAGTTGGAGATCCTGAACACCAAAGTAAGCCTAACAGGAGTCTTTTGAGGAAAAAAGCCTTCTAGCAAAGAAATTCAAGATCCTTATTCCTTTGGCTTTAAAGTTCACTTTGGAAGTTAACAGGAATGTAACTTTTTAAGTATTCAAGTGTTTATAAACATTAACCTTTTAATTTTTATTACACGCAGTAAGCAGAAGGATTAAGGTTTTAAAATCAACATATTGTTTTTACTATTTTGATTAGTCAGATATGAAGATGAACTTTTTAAGAAGTTTAAATAACTTGAATGAAAATTCTAGATCCATATAACGTGATTAAAAAATGGGTAGAAAACTTGAGTGTTTCCTTGCAGGTGGAAATTGAGGCTTAGGACCAGTTACGGCATTGTGACTAATAGCATCAGGGCAAATCTTTAACAGTTCACTTAGGATTACCAGCCAGTTCTAGCTGTACAGAGGGAGAAAACAAATGTAGACACAGCTACCGAGCTGAATGCTGCTACCACCTAGTTGTTTAGTTCCTACCTGTTTAAAAGTTTGTTTTAATGTACGGTAACTCAGATAAGGGTATTTTGTATTCCACATAGAACAGTATTGAGTTGTAAAGTATGCTCAGCTGTCGTGACAAGGTAGTATTTATTATTTTCTTGTAGGCATTTGTGTGTGTGTGTGTGTGTATGTGTGTGTGTGTGTGTATAATTCAAACTTTCTTAAATAAAAGCACTTAGAAATCAAAACATTGGGTAAAGAAGTAACGTAGTGAAGAAGTATGTGTTCACTTTACAATTCAGAAAATAAACCACCACATTTATTCCAGAGAAGTTTATATTTGGGCCTTAAGCTTTTGAAAATAAAGTTTAGAGACATAGCATATGGATACCACTGTAATACACATGAAATATTCTATCAGACCCTAAAAATTAACATAAACTTAAACTTTCTCATAGTCAACAAAATAGTGGCTGGGTGCCGATTTTATTAGATAAGTTGGTTACAGCATTTTAATTATCATTTTACGTCTATCTAGGTGTAGCTGAAATTCAAAATGCACATCAAAGTAAAACTATATCACAACTCAATGCCATACTAAATGTACTTGGCCTCTGCAGAATTCTAGTCACACTTCATTTTGACTCCCTTCTCATTCATGGCCCAGGTGGCTTTGACAGAAACGCAGGACTTGGTGCTGATCATCACACAACAAACCACTTTCTTTTTATAGCCTCTACAAAATTTTAAAGGGGACACGGTGGCATTAGCCCTGTGGAACAGATCTTGCTTGATTACCTCAATAACACTGGCCCAGTATCTGTCCAGCAGAACCCATTGTGAACTAGTACAAGGTGCACAGCCCTTCACTGATTACAGGCAAGTGTTACAGCAGCCTAGCCGTAAGGAAGGGGAGTTACATCATAGTACAAAATACAGTATAAAAGCGTTATTTAACATTCCACACTGAAGATTACGGATGCCTTCAAACAATCGTTTGGATGTTAGCCACTTAAACAAATACATCACTAAGGTAAACAATATAAACATACCAAAACCCTGTATGGTTAAATACAATTTCCATGGTACAAAAATCAAAGCCTGGAGATGTTTGTACAGATTGCTTTTTACACAATGTCTTAAATTGCCAAATATTTACAACATTAAAGAGGAAATACATTTTGATGCAGAGTAAAATTATCTGAAATGATTAATATAAAACCTCAATCTATCTACGTGAGGCACTCCTGAAGCAAGTGGCATTAGCCATGAGGTCCTTTGGTACAAGGCCCATTGCTTGAAGAACCACAGTAGCTGCTGTGGCTTTAGCATGCTTCTTATTAGGGCTGGCAAAGCTGGGCTGGTAAGCGCTTCCATTTATCAATACCTATTCAAGAAAAACATACAATTGGGCTGGTAAGGGCTTCCATTTCTCAATACCTATTCAAGAAAAACATACAAGGAACAGCATCAAACTTTAATATTTATTAGGTTTGTATTTTTTTTTCACTAAATGCTAGAAAAATACTTTATAAAAATCTAAAACCCCATACTATGTAAGTCAAACTAATCTCAACCCAGAAAGAAGCAAATCATTTGAGAAAAGGGACTGCAAATTAAGAGCAGGTCTCCAAACTGAAGGAGGAAAAAAAACCTGATAAAAACTAAATTATTTCCCCGGGTTCCACTGTAAAAGGGCAACAAACTGTTCACCAGATTTTGCCCACCTCTGTCCCTCCAACATTTAAAAAAAATATCAACAGGTCATATTAAAGCATATTTAAATGTTTAAAAATTCCACTACTATACCCACATATAACATACTCCCAACCCATAACACATTAATCCTGTGATCATATAATGCTAATCCCTCACCCTCTTAACATTAAGTCATCAAATTAATAACTGTATACAATTAATGCAGAAATTCATATTTACCCTAAAGAGAAAATGTTTGCGATGATCAGGGCCACTATCATGGACCAAGAGAAATTCAGGTGGTTGCCACCTTCTCTTATTACAGATTTCCATCAAGGCAGACACAGGATGTTTGCCTACAGAGAAAGAAAAAAAAGTTACTAATTATTTCTACATCTGTGGCAACAAATTATAAATTCAAGGAGAGGGTGGGGCAAGAGAAAACTCAAAAGCGCACTCTCACCTGACAGATCTTTCATTGCAGCCGAGAAGTTCCCAGACCTCTTTTGTGCTCTTTCTCCTACAGCAACAAGACCTTAAAACAAAAACAAATTATGTTCACTGAATAAATTTCAAAGCATCATTTAAAAATATTCAACTCCCACTACCCTTAATTTCTGTTTAAATCTTGACTTCTGTTTTGCTGTTTCAATATACAAATCTATACGTAGTCATGTCTTAGTATTAGAAAATTGTATAAAATTAAAATGTTCAGAAAATACTAGAATATATGACTACATACATAAATTGCCATAATTAACTCCAGATCTGTTTCCCTGTAAGTTTAACATAGTCGATATCTGCAAATGATTTCTAAAGGTTTCCCATTCCTTAAAAAAAGAAGCTCACTTTAGTATATTCCCCAAGGGGCAAGGACTTTAGGCCAAAACAAAGTAAAAAAGTGAGAAAAATTTTCTCATGGATAAATGGGTCCAATTTTTTCCCCAGCAAACAAGCCCTTTCTGACTTCACAGCCTCATTTTTCCAAAGGGGTTCAGCTATATTACTATCTAAAACCAATGTTTTCCATTTATCCTAGGGGGAATTCTTCAACTAGTTATTTGTCAATTCTGCCACTATGTTTTCCTAAACCCAGGCCACATTGCATAATTCCAAAAGACTACTCCCTGGAATTATGCAGTGCATCCACAGATGTTTTCTTTCAATAAACCACCTTTCATGACACAAAGAATCTATTCAACTTGTATTAAGTAGTATAATGACAATGTGACAATCAGTACAATGTGTTTTTCAAACTTAATCTGAATTAATGCTATAGTATACAATGATTCTTAGGTTATTTCCAGCTTATTTTTGATTAGCAGGATTATAATAAATTCCCTCCAATTTGGAATAAAATTCTAATCGTTGTGTTAACACAGTATTCTTATGTGGATGACAATGTAGAAATTCTGATGCAAAACATTTTTAAAACACGTAATTCAGTCAGAGCTAGTTGGTTTCCAAATTCATTAAGACAATTTAATTACATTAACTTCAACTTAACTTTCAATCTAATTACGAAGATCAGGAAAATAAATTCATTAAAATTTTTCCAGTTTTTAAAAATCAGGCATAAACAAGCTATTAAAATCACATTGAGCTGGCAGCCCCAAGAAACTACCCGGGACATTATTCCAAGGGAAGAAATGCAACAAGAAGTGGAAGCACTGTTGTCAGCAGGGGGTCTACTACTCTAGCCCCAGGCTAGAGAACTCAATTACTAAGCTTGAAAAAGGACATGCAAAAAGGGCTTATAAAGTGAAGACTAAAGAGCACTCTAACAGGAAATGAGAATATATCGGATAAAATAACTGAAAACGAAAAATAAATCCAATCAATCAATCAATCAACCAATCAATAAAAATTCTAGAAACAAAGGCAAGCATATGCTCCCTGTCAAGACAACAAAATGGAATTTTATTTTCTAAATATATCAAACTTAAAATTTAATTATATATTCACATAAAAGTTGCCTTTTAATTTCAAATTAGTGTTTCCATCTTTATTTATGTAGTGTCTGAAATGGGTTAAACTTTTGTTTTCTTAACAAGGAACTGTACATATCGTTAAGTGTCTCCAGGGAGGAGGTACAGCTCAGTGGCAGAGCGCCTGCTTAGCACGCATGAGGTTCTGGGTTCAACCCCCAGTACCTCCTTTAAAAATAAATAAACCTAATTATCTCCCCACCCCCCCCAAAACAAACAAAATAATGAGCAGACTAAAAACAGAAGATATGGGGAGTGGGAAGGGACAGACTGGGATTTCAAAATGTAGAACAGATAAACAAGATTATACTGTACAGCACAGGGAAATATATACAACATCTTGTGGTAGCTCACAGCGAAAAAAAAATGTGACAATGAATATATATATATGTTCATGTATAACTGAAAAATTGTGCTCTACATTGGAATTTGACACAACATTGTAAAATGCCTGTAACTCAATAAAAAAAAGTTAACCCCCCCCAAAATAAATATAAAAAGAGAAGATAGGAAAAAATAAAAGGAAATTTGGTATCAAAGTTCTCCTAAATATACTACATGGGATATTTAAAAAAAAAAAAGTGCCTCCAGTTCAGGATCACTGAAATCAGAAAACAAATGTATGACAGCAATGAAAGCCCAAGTGTTAAAGGTATGATAAACATTCCTAAAAAACTTACCTTTTCGGTCTGTCTTAAAATCAACTAGAATAGGTTCCTTATTTCCTTCTTTGTTTTTTCCTAATCCTTCTCCTTCTCTCCAGCCCATTTTTCTCATCAAAACGGCTCCCATTCCTCCAGTTACTGGGGCTGCTCTTAAGAACTGATCCTATCCAAAGAAAGAAAGGTAAAATAACCCCATTTTATAGTTAGAATTTGACTACAAACTCAGTGTAACTTTTAAAAAGAAAATCTTATTTTACTTCTAAATCTGATAGTTGTTTCAGCAATTAAATTGAAAAGTTTCTATACTTATATACATACTGTAGTGTGTATGTTCTAATTTTTTTTCACATAAACATGACAGTATTTTGAAAGTCCAATAAGACAAATGAATGGCAGTTTTAAAACAGTGGCACTCATGCCCCCCTCCAAAAAAAAAAAAAATCAGAACACTCCTGTTTTCGTCCACTATTTAGGTTCACTGGTATCTCTTCTTAGCTTGCAAAATAAAAAGAAGGCAATGTTAAAACAGTCAATAATATTGTCCCAGGTGTACCTAGTTAATGAATAAAGCCCAGAAATCATTTAGAAATAGTTTGGACACTGAAGGAAGCATACTGTTATCAAACAAAGTTGTTTTTCTTTTCCCATTCTACCATAAATCAAGTTTAAATATTTTACTTAGAAAATTCCTATGAAGCAAAAAGGTAATTCTTAAATCTACACAGTAAGAAATGGAAGACAATCACATAAAATACCCTGTAAAATTATACCAAACTGAACTTGAATTCTTTTAAAACCTAGCTGGATGTTAAAAGACTTTTAAAAAACTCCTTAAATGTTTACATACCTAGGCCTCGGTAGCAGCAGTGTTGTGAATAGTAGGGCTGGCACTGACCGGGGCAAGAAGACAGCTACAAGGATTTGGCCCTGAAACAAGTTTCCATACAGAGGGGTGAAAGTTCACAGGTTATTCTGTGAACAGTCATCTCTCTTGTATCCAACCCACTGAACCATAATTTCCATCAAAGCAGCAAACCACTTAATGTCATTAGATGCACAGCTATATACATTAGCATGGTCAACAGTCAATTATTTTCACATGTTAAAAAATATATGATGCCTCTTGTTAAAGGGCAGAGTGTACATAGGTGTACATTTAACAAATCATTGAACTGTGTTGAACTTTATGGCCATTTAAAAAAAATTTATAACGTAACATCTCCAAATTATGTTCTATTTCCCTTTGTTATTAAATATTTTAGATTTACATTCTCTAGCAAATGTAAGCAAAAGTTACTAACTTATCAACAGAGGGAGTCAAAAATTCTGGTAGCTCTGGAAATAGTAATCACTTCCTCTATTGATGAGTTAATACTAAATCTTTTAAATCTTGTTTTTACACAGTAGTAATACTGTATAGTCTTTATTTATTTCCCAGCTAAATTTTTAATTATATGCTGGGGAGAACACATGCCAATGACGTGTGACTAGACATTAAGTTCAACAAGGTGCTCTGATGGAAGGAGGCAGCTGTGGAGGTAAAAACATACCCCTGGTTCAGTTCCTTATTTGGTGCAGGCCATGCAGTGTTGATGTATAAAGAGAAAAGTTAGCTGATGCTTGGATACCAACTGCTTTGTTGCTACACACCTAGAATGACTTTTACTTACTTCCAGGTTCATCCGCCCCTCTTTTCCAGGAAACACTCCTAAAAAAAAGGGCAACTGTGCAGAGTATAATACAAATCCCCAAGTAATCCAGGTTTCCAATTTTGCTTCCATTCTCTAATATCTTTAAATGTTTCTTTACACCAGTGTGTACACAGTTCACCAAAAAGCTAATTCATCTAATGAGACTACAACAGTAAATGATACTCATCACGTCATGTCCAACTCATTTCATTCCAGAAAATAACGGTTCTTTTGAGTCAATAACCATTTAAAAAATTTTACTAGTAATAAAAACTCATGCTTTTTATCTAAGAATATACTGCAACAAAAAGGAATATAGAGAATGTTGGCATTCTATGTGGTTTCTAACATAAAAAGGGGCTGTTGGGCTATAGCAAGGCAAGAAACGCCAAATGACCATTTGAAAAAGTTTTCTGAACACAAGTAGGTAGTTTTGTGATGTTTGACAGTGAAGATGAATGTTAAATTTAACATTGCCTAGTGACTTTTTCCATGTTTTTGCTCATTTCTATAAATAAAATGTTCCTGCCTTAATTCAAATTAGCAGCAAATATGCTTCAATAACACACAAAGGAAGTTTTCCTGAAAGCATTGCTTTCTTCTGTAATTATTTAAAAATTGGGCGAATGAACACAGCTTTATCTCCTGATAATTTATCCAAGATGATTTACATTACAGTTACATCTTAAATGATGTAAATTATTCAAAATCTGTCAACTATCTACAAGCCTGGAAATAATAATAATAATAATAACAACAACAACAACAACAGAGGAATGTTTACAGGGAACCAATTGAATCAATTTGTAAAAGTTATGCTAACATGATTTTGTTTAGAAGTCTGGAAGCATTACAGATCAGAACTTGAGTGTACAAATGAAGACCAACATTTGGCAACAGAATCACATTCTAAACTTTCTAAAAAGTAATGTACATGACTGATTATTATTACATGTCTAAATACCCAAATAAGCTCCAAGTCAAACTTCCTGAGATAGGGAGTACTCAGCTTCAACATTAAACGGTATTAAAGAATTAAAATTGTTGAAGAAATAGTTGTACATTTGTAACTATTCCCAAAGAGATGAAAGCCATTTTCCAAACACTATTATGGATCACTTTCATATTTTAAATACTGTAATATTAGTCCATAACTAATTCATTAGCTTAAAATATTCTGCTAGATTTTCATCTTTTTTCTAACACCAACTCCTAGGAAACTACTTAAAAGTTGTAATATTTTTAATCAATCTAATAGTGTACTCACTATATACATATTAGTGTAACTATTCTCCACCCCCACCAAATGGGGGCGGCAGGCAAAGTGAGGATATACTTTATATTAATTTGTTAATAAGATCACCAGAGATAATGCTATCAAAATTAAGGGGGAAATATTACGAGATTAAAAGGTTCAAAGCAACCAAAAATCTGCTTTTTCAGAAATTCAGCTCATTCACTGGCACTCATAGCAGTTTTCTATAGGTACCCATTCACATTACTGATCACCATCCTGAAAGACAGTAAGAAGGCACTTGGAGACTGAAATTCCAAGGAATTACTTGCCCACAATCACAAAAGGAGCCAGGAGTACAGCAGGATAAAGAAACCTTTTCAATCCATTAGACCACGCAGCCTCCCAGTTTCAGCACTGCTATGCTGCCAGTACTCCTGAAACAAATTTCCCCATCACCCATCCAACCAAGCCACATCCCTTCACCAAGAACACATTTCTCCAGAAAGCCCTTCATAACCACCTAAGGTTCCCCCAACAATGAGGCAGCCGTAGGTGGAGTTCACACGTCTCACTGCAGGTATCTGAAACGAGGAGTACCTATATCTTCACAGCACGAGGCGTCCGTCCTCTCCCTTGAATTTAGGTCTTAACATATCCTGTTTTTTCATGAGATCAGTGGTTCTCAAATTGAGCCTGTGGATCACCAGAGGCCACCAGGGCCTAAATGGTGGTCCACAGATAGTATTCCCCATCCCCATCCGCCCAATTCACCACCCTTCAGCACTGCCCACCCCACATTTCAGCCATCCTCCCCCAGCCTTCCAGTCCCCTGGCAAGATCACCACATGCAGACTAATACTGGGGCCTCCCAACCACTTGCTGTAACCAACAGCTGACAACCATAGGGATCTGGGGCTGGAGATCACAACAGGAGTGAGGAATAAGGGCCAAGGGAGCTCACAGGAGGGTGCAAGCACTAAAGAAGAGGGAAAGAAGGACAGGAATAGAGGAATGGAAAATCAGGTGGCATAGGGCTCTTGGGGGCAGTGATTCAGCAAAAATAAACCTGTAATAAAGTATCCCATGATGAGAAAAAATTTGAGAACCACTGCTTTGAAATCATTAGTTGTCCAACAGGAACTGTGGAATATTCTGAACAGCACCTTGAGACACCCTGTTAGCATTCAAAACACAGTTTAAAAAACCACCCCCACAAAACCCAGCAGCAATAATAAAAAATAAACTCAGGATATAACTGAGTGGCTCTTGAGCCATATTTATACATTATCCATTGTCTCATGAATCAGGTCCATCTTCAGTGTCCATCCTGGAGTACATACACATAGCAGATTTACTCATCAACTTTGGTTAGAGTCACTGGCCTCTTGGTGCACTTTTAATTAAACACTTTCTTAAATATTTTAACTTCGTACTTGGACACTGCTGTATGTGCGTAAGTTGTGTACCTTTTTAATCCAGGCTTGGGCACCAGTATTAGCCAACTGTTCTTGTGTCAGAACCTGCACTCCTGTACTTCCTGTGAACTGGCCAGGAATGGAGTTCAGCTGAGCCCAGGCATCAATCTGAAGAAAAGAAGATGCCTCAATTAAGTAAAATGACATACCTAGTTAAAATGCCACTGGTATTAATTCCCTACATGAAATGGTTTACTTTCCTGAAAAGGCTAACAGACTTAAGTATTCAACTTTTAAAAACAGTATTACTGAATCTGTACGTATTTAAAATTGTTTTCCCTAAACATTCCAAATCAACAGTTCAAAAACTGGTCACTGGATCCCATTAATCACAAAATTTGAGATTTTTTTATATCTCTAACAACTAAAAAGCACAACTATAATACTCATTCTTCAAAATATCACATGGACACATGAAAAATATAGAAAACTGCTCATATGGCAAAGGATCCCTGCCCTCCTTACACATCTCATAAATGCATCCTAATAATGCCAACAGCAACAGAATTTTTAATTACCTTCTTTGAAGTATAAATTCATAATAAACTCAAGATATATGCTTAAAAAGTAATACTTACAGGAAATTGGTCACCCAAACACTGTGATCGTTAAAGAATCAGCTTTCATTCATTCAAAGTATATTTACTGAACACCTGGTATTGTCAGGCAATGTATTTTCTATCTATACATTTACTTACTGTTTCTATATATTTACTACAGAAAAGTGAAGGGGATATGGAGCAGCTGTCCACTGTTAAAAGCAGACTCTGGATTCAGACTGCCTAGGTTTGGATCCCAGTTCCTCTACTCTAGGTTTTGTGACCTTGGGCCTCATTTAGCCACACTGTTTCCTCAGCTGGAAATGGAAACTCATTATAGTACCTACACCTTACAGGACCAGTATGGGCACTTAGCTATTCTTATATACCAGATTATAAACTCTTTGAGGGCAGGTAATTTTTCCTATTTTCATTCTCTCAAGAAAACAGCTCCTGTCCCCATGGTACACAATAGTTATTAAATGACTAGCCCCAAATTACTCTCACTTAAAATAAGCCTAGCTAATTAAGATAAATGATTTATTTCTTTAGATTTTCAAGTTTCTACATCTCAACAGCATGGCACAGACTTTGCTTATGTAACAACCCTCTAGATAGTGAAATTATCAGACATTCAAACTGCTACATACCCGTTCCTGAGCACGATTTAACATGCTCATAGCTTCAAGGTCAAATGCATTCTCGCTGAGTCTTTTCTGAGCAAGTGCCCGCTCACTCATTGCTGTAGAGATGTCCACAGGCTAAGAAAGAAAACATAGATAATTATCTCAAATTATGGTAGACGCCCTGAATTCTGAAAAATGCTCATATCTTTAGTTGCTACAAGTCAAAAACAATAGTCTTATGTATCAAAATTCTGTGAAGTAGGGAGAAGACTCAAAAAGATAAAATAACCTTAGAAAATACATAAAGATTCTTATAAAGTATCAGGCAGCACTTGAACCCAACCCAAAATCAGACAGATTTCATGTTTTTTCACATCAAATTACAAACCCAGAAAGTTCCATGAAGAACTGAAAAACCTCTAGCCTTCACTAACAAAACAGTCATTTATAATAAACTGAGAATTTTTTGAATTATTAACTTTGTAACTCATTAGCAGGTTTCATTTTACCCTACTTTTTATTAGCATAACCTTCAGAAGCAATAAGCAAGGTTCTTAAATAAGCAAGCACAAAACCAACAGGTCAGTGATCTTTCCCTTGTTCGTGTGCATATCTTTTCACCCTTCTACAGTTGTTCATACAGTTTGGTCTTAAGAACTCAGTTTCTTCAAAAAATACATTCACTATATAAATAAATGAATTTTTTGTTTTCAGCTTATGTACATTTAAGATAGAAGTTAGAATATTTCTGTGGGGGTACATAATTAAAACATAAATTGAAACACTTAAGATTGTTTGACATGTCTTAGGTCCTCACTTTCAAAGCTCATATTCTACCTGTAAAAAGCTTATGCTAAGCAGAGGTGACTTAACTTTTTAAGATGTTTTATAATGTCCAGGAATAATTTTAAGGATAACCTTTAGAGCAAATTCCCTATTTGTCAAATCTGTGGAAGGCTCAATCAACAACAGAAGGAAAAAACCATCAAGTAAGTATTTGATGTTTTCTGTTCTAACATTAAGAGCTCAGGTTGATGTGTCAACTCACCAATTCCTAATACTTGTTTATTCATCTAATATGACTTAACCCATTAATATATTCTAGTATTTCACCCACGAAAATTCATTTTTTGAAAATGCTTATCTGACATGGGAAGCTTTTCCTAAATTCACAAAGAATGATTAGTAGGTACCACACATATATGACAAATGTAAGTAAGCCAGTAAAATAAGTTAACAGCTAAAGTTTTTTTTGAATAGCTAAGAAAGCTAAGGTAAGGCTACCTATAATTTATGTAACGTGTATGAAATACTTCTTTTAAAAATAAAACCTAGTGAGGAGGCTATAGCTCAGTGGTAGAGTGCCTACATAGCATGCATGAGGTCCTGGGTTCAATCCCCAGTACCCCCATTAAAAAAATAAATGAACTTAATTACCTCCCCCTTAAAATTTTTTTTTTAAAAACTGTAATTAAAAAAAATATTTAAGACCTATATAGTAGAGAAGGGTGTATGACTGAGAGAATTAGATCTGATGCATAAG
This sequence comes from Vicugna pacos, assembly GCF_048564905.1. NCBI lineage: Eukaryota > Metazoa > Chordata > Mammalia > Artiodactyla > Camelidae > Vicugna > Vicugna pacos. The sequence continues at coordinate 114,530,687 of NC_132987.1, read as the reverse complement.
GATTACTAATCTTCCTTTTCCTATCTTCAGAATCCCTTAACACTCCATCATTCTTAGTTATCTTGCTGAATCATCCAATATTCCTTTAGCAAAATTAATTTTTTCTTACACAAGGTACCACAAAGTACAGATTTCTATATAGTTGCCTTCTTAAAATGAAAGCAAAATTAAACTGAATTCATTCTGTAATTATTTATTAGACTGTGTACAGATCTCATTAACAAAAGATCCTAATTTCTTAGTTAACTTTGTAAATTATCCACACTAATTATAGAGTATTTCTGGGGCTTATATACGCAAAGCCAGACTGAAACACTGTAAAATTCAGTATGTTCACTTTTCACTTCTAATTACAATAGTCCCAGTCTATTACAATGCTGGGACTTTAAATGGGAACCCAAATATTTCAGGTCAGAATTTTAAATTTCTTTCACCTGCCTTAAGATGTTTCTGAAAACTGTCAAGTAAGATCAGCAATGTAATTTTTGAAGGCCCAACAAATATATCTCAAGTTCTGTTAACTAACCTTGCCAGAATTACTTTGTTTCATACCCAACTACAAATCTAAGTGGTAAGGTGTTTAGGTATAAATAGTAAGTTTTTATTCTAAAAAGTTGAAACTCAGAGGAGACCCTGGGGAAAATATACCTACCCACCACCCCCCCAAGCTCTGATCCCCCAATTTCCAACTGTAAAATAGCCATATGTAGTTATGATGGCTCTGAAAACACCAACTCTTCTAGAATAAAACTACTACTCTCCAACTGGAAAACAAATTAATATACCTATCTGTGAATTCATCCTTCTGAAGACATTTTAAATCTTCGAACTTTTTTCCTCTTTAAACCTTTATTAAGGAAGCAAATAACCTAAATGCCTTACTATTTATCCTCAGGATGAAACTTCAAATCTTAGTAATATTATACGTTAAATTCGCATCTCACTCTGAAAGGAATTTTTAACTTATTTATTTAAATAATATTTATTTAATATAGCAATGTTGATATTTAATATAAATTTACCTTAGATGTAATTACAACTAGTTTTCTCCTGAGGTAATAGAAGTTTTTATTCAACAGGCTTACCAAGTGAGCTGCAAGTTCATGTCAAAACTTTGTTACCAAATAGTGATTAGACAATTTCACAAACTTTTTAATGTGAAGAAATACACTCAAAATAGAATCAGTCAAGATTATCTTAATCTCTTAAAGATCCCCAAGAATTTGCATCAAAAGGCACATTTCCAGGTTTTCAAGGTAACTCATGATATGCAATAAAAAGCCAACTATAATCCACAAAGCATTAATATTCAAAGATTAAACCAAGTGTTATGAATCAGTATTAAAACACTCGAAGTACCACAGCTACCCTTTAGAACAGTGCTGTCCAACAGAATTTTCTACAGAGATAGCTAATGAGCACTTGAAATATGGCTAGTGCAATTAAGGAACTGATTTTTCAGTGGCTGACTTAGTGACTACTATATTGGACTATATAGTGTGGGGTGCGTGTGTGTGTGTGTGTGTGTGTATAACATATAGTGAACTAATATAAAAGAGCTTTAGAGTCTTAAATTATCTTTTAATGTTACTTGAAAACAGTAATGTGTAAAAGGTACCAAAATGATGCTAAAAGTTTTGAGGTTAAAAACGGGGGAAAAAATAATCTTGAATTTTATAGAAAGTTACTATTATCAAGCTATCAACAGCCTTATTTGTTTCCACTAATACAAAACAGACTTTCTACCTAATGTGTAGTATTATTCTAGGTTTTATGAGGGGAAATGTTTAACTTTTTTTCTCTAAGATTTGTTCTAAAAGGTGAAATCCACATAAAAGAGTATCCTGAATTGTAATTCCAGTTTTCCCATTAATAAAAACCTGTCCAAATTATTTCACCTACTTCAGCAACACAAATTACTACTTCTATAACCTAAAAAGTTGTCAGGAATAATGATATACGTAATGTTAATTGACACCAGATAACAAGCATTTCATGGCGTAAGTTATAATGGTGTACCACTTGTATCTTCCTCATTTAAAATGTCCTTCCAAGTCAATTTACTTCCCCTCTTGTTAACCCAACTATTTACACAAATAGGACAATTACCTTAAGCGTTTCGAACAAAGTCAATGAAAGAATATAAAAGAGAATTACTAGGAGAGGTGATCAGTCAGGTAAGGGAAATAATCCCTGTAATACGCAAATTATTTTCTACACAGGTAATTGCAGGTATCTCAAATTAGGAGATGATATAAAAGGAAAAAGCACCTGACCTTTCTATAAAACATGATTTTAAAATATTTAGCAAAAATTAATAAAATGTAAAGAGGTTAATACAGAAAATGACAACTACAAGAACAAAAGCCACATTAAATACAGAATGTTTCAGTTATATGGCTTGACTACTTTTAAAAAATGAATTATCATCTTTTAATTATTTCACATTAAATTCTCTAATGTAACTCTTAGCTAACTTATATATTTAATCTAAATGAATTCTAACAAGAAAACAGATAACCCATGAAATGTTTCAAAGAAATTCTGTGTTAATCACCTAGAAGAATCTAAGGAGAGAAGAATGAATAACAAGGCTGTACTTAACACATTTTAGCACTGCCAAGACCTATGTGTTTCACTTCCAATTAAAATTTTCATCTTACCATAAGAACTCAGCTTTCCTAAACTTCAAAAATTTAGAGCTTCTAAATGTAAGGGAATTTTAGCTCCATTGGGACATGTAAATATTCAGTAATAGCAAATCAAGAACAGCTGCCAGAAACAAAAACTGTCCTAACATGTAAGCAATCACTAGACCTTAATGGCAAACTACCTCTGGACATTTATGATTGATGGTAAACCAAGGAAATTTTATGTCAGAGATACATTTGTATCTTCTACCCAATAAGCCTTTGCTAAATTTGTTACCAAGAATTAATGCCCATGAGGACAATTTTTAAAATGTTTTCCAACATTTTTGATTTCAGTTTATAAATCAAATTCACACAAATATGCTCAAAGTTCTGCAGTCACTCCTTACTGAGGATGATGCTGGTTGGCTTCTGGGTAGGAAGACGATGCTATGGCAGAAGGGCACAGTCTGATGAGTTGATATTCCATAAGATAAGGATTTATGTTGATCCATCCACGGCTATCCACTCATACTTATGTCAAAGAGCACTCATGTGCAAAACAATCGGAGGGATTAAGGATCATAGCAAAGCTGAGGTAAAATCTGTGATCTTTTCCTAAATGTTTTATGCTCAAAACTAAAGAACCACAAATTCCATTTATATTTATTAAAATGAAAGACAGGTTAAAAAATTAAAAATACTATTCAGTTAAAATATTGACCATTTAAAAGAACTTTTCTTTTTTTACTCTATGAAGTATTCCAACCCAACAGGAAATCAAGTCAGTGCTCCCATAAAATGTCACTAATAGCATTCTACAAACACTGGCATATAGAACATTAATCTTACAAATATATTTGTAAGATACAGGTAAATAACTGGAACTAAACATTTTATATTATGAACAGTTTCCTCTAGGTGTTTATCATTGCTACTGGATAAAAGTAGAGCCCTGGAAAGCAGAAGCAAAATTCTGTCCCCTTCCTAAAATGTTGGGATTGTTTTACTTGATTTAAAGTCAATATATATTTTTTGAGTCTAATCTTCTAAGAAACTAGCTTAGACCTCTGATGTCAAATAGTTGTATATTATCCTCTTCACAAGAGAAATCTGCTTCAAGAACAGAACTTTTTTTCCCCCTGCTTTAATAAAAGACTCCTTTACTTATTATAAAATCTAAATACCCACCTACTCCCTCCTGGGATTTCTTTGGAAAAGAACTTTTCATTAAAATCCAACAACCACTATTGATGACAATGTAAGAAGGCACCACAGCTTCAGTGTTCAGAATGAAAATGGCTGAATACGTATATGTATATACGAACTCTCAAGCAAAGAGAAACATAATCACCAGGATTCACTAAGCACTTTCCCCATGTTCAAGTTAAAACAGGTATGGTCACATCTTCTCAGGAAAATCCCTTGGAATTATGCACTATTTATAAGGCTTCACTCACTGGAAAATTTTTCTCACATAAATAATCTCCTTTATGTTTTTTCCAACTCTGTTAAATGCTTAATCTTCAAGAAGTTACTAAAAGCATATGTATCTGAGTTTCTAAGTCAGTCTGTTCAGTCCTCTTACCATAGAGGGTATATTATATTCAGCTACTGCAAGATTTAAGTCAGCTGCAAATGTCAGTTAACCTTTCCTTCTTGTGATGTGCAGGCAATCTGATTTGGGAATCAGCAACTGAGCTACTTAACTGGCTTCACTAAAATATTGTCCAAACAAGCTCTCTCCCCCTCACTGGTAGTGGTACAATTTGCTTCAACTGTTGGACCCCATGTAAAAATATAGATCATCAACAGTGACTGTAAGTTGGATTGGCTAGTTATATACAGCTTCACTGTATAGAATTTGCTCTTTTCAAATGCCACAGGTCAAAATAAACAGTGAAAATATCACCTGTGAATAGCTCAGGTGGGGGAAAATACTATCAAAGTTTCTGATTTGGGTTCTGTTCACTTTTGACTTTATAAACAGGATTTACTTGTAATATTAGAGGTATTTATTATTGGATGATGATATGGCCAACAAAGGGAACCTAACGGTGAAGAGCAGAGGTCTCTCTGACCTACACATCCCAGAACTAGAAGGAAAAGAACTGGGGAAGAAGTCCCACGTTGTAAGAGGGCATCAAGTATCTAGTCCAGTCCTTGGACAAATGTTTGGGCTTTGGAAACCAAGAGCAAGAGGTGATGACTAGTCTATGGTATCATTTAAAACTCCCACCCCCCTAGTAAGTCTCCACCCTCCCAGATCCCCCAAGCGTGATTTTGCACAACAAGTTAAATAAAAGTAAACTGTTTATTAAAAGATACAGCAAAGGTACAGATACAGAGATACATACAAAGATACAGATATATATATATATTTACATATATATACAGTTTTGCTGTTTTCATGTGCACTATTATTTAGCAGCACATTATTTAATCAGGCGGCATTTTAATGGGGTTGTTTTGACACTTGATGTTATTACTGCGTCATTCTGACAAGATACAACTATAGCCTCCTGGAAATTTCAAGGTGTGAAATCCACTTCTCCAACTTCTAATAGTAGCAAAAAAGGAAGGAGAAGGGAAATGGAGTACCAAGGCTGAGCATTAGGTTAAACACAAGAATTCAAAAGGGCCAAGGTAGCACAGGGAAGGGGAAATTATTAAAATTAGCGGCTATCTGACAAACAACCCAGAGAAATAGTAAGAAACCATTATTTAAGGGCAATGGGCTATGTATTCAAGATGCTCACATCAGCCTACAATGACCTTTTCCAATCCACTTCTTGTGTTGAACCTGAGGGTCTGCCTCTCTCTGCTCAATCCCTCCACCCAATACATTTGCTACCACCAAAATCTAGAGCTATAGAGCCTTGAAGCAAAACGAGAAGCTAAGTAGTTGTACCTTGGGCTACCTTCCCACAAGTGCAAGGAGGGCCCAATGTTGGGTAGGGATGTGATAACACTGTTCTCTGCAATTCGATGCTTTTCACTTTGTGGCTTGGTTCCACAAAGTGAATTGCATCGAGTTACTGTCAAATGAGAAGCTGCGGGTTGTTTCATCTGTCGTCTAACCCGGCCCTGCCGTTTAACCCGGCCCTAAGAAGAGTGAAACAGAATCCAAATCAGATATAAAATAACAATAAAATGCAGACTTAGGTATAAAAAAGGAAAAATACATAATATTTCTCTTACTTACCTCAGAGGGCAAATTGCTGCTGAAAACATTATCGTCATCTTTGTTTTCTTCACCGTTTTTCTCTACAGGAACCCACTCTCCATAAACACTATCTGCTTCCTTTTTTCGATGTTGAGATCCAGATGACACAGGGAATTCTTTTGTTAATGTTACCTGGCTTTTTGGTGGAGTTGGCTTTGCCGCAGCAATCTAAAAAATAATGTTTTTCTTAATTAAAACGCAATATATTTCCAACATAATCTGAAAATGATTTTGTGCATTATTTCTCACAGTATTTAACCTAAATTAAAAATTAAAATCTATTTCAGTTTTACTTAAATAGTTCTATAAGTTGTGCTATTTCACCAGTCCATAAACACTAATACTCACATTCAGGTTGAAAAAAATAGGTTTGGGTTCACTGAGTTTAAAGGGATGATGATAAAAAGGAGGTTCTTCTTCCTCTTCATCCGAAACATGAGGCTTATTCACTATTACATCATCATCTTCTTTACTCTGTGCGATTTGTTTGCATTTCTTAAAAAGTAAACACAAATAAAACATAAACCTTACACTTTATGCAGAATAATATGTAATTTCTTAAAACCAAAACCACATAAAATCAACTTTCAAAAACAAAACAAGATTAATGATAGGTTATAGATAAGTAACTTAGCTTATCAGCTATTATTTAAACACAATCTAGTTGGTCAGTCAGTCAACAACATTTATTGAGCACCTACTATGTGCAGAGCACTGTACTGGGCACTGTCCAGGGAATACAAAAAAATAAAGTAAAAGACATGGTCCCTGCTCTCAAGGAGCTTACAATCTAGTTCAAGAGACGGAATACATACACATGGGATAATTGAGGAACGCTTTTACAGAGCAACACAATTAACAAGTGCAAACTGATATAATACAAACTGAGTACATAAGTGCCGAAAGAACAAAAGCTTAAGAGAGAAAAGAATCAGGCAGAATTTAATAATCAAGGAATATTCCTTGAAGAGTCTGAAGCCAGATTTTCATAGTTAAGAACAAAGATTAGTGGAGAAAGAAAGAGAAAGTCACCTTAGTCAGGTGGCAGTAAAGAGGTTAAAAGAAACTTATTAGAAGGGACAAGAGGGCTGAAGATGAGGCTAAAACATATAGGGAAACACTAAGTTTTCACAAGGTTTTGAATAAGGAGCTTGGATTTGATAAGCAAGCAATAGAAGCCTTCACTAGGTCCTTAAACTTAAAAAAAAAAGTTGTAATTCATATTGAAACACATCTAGTTGAGGAAACAGATTAAGAACTATATAATCCCCAAATCTATGGCAAAATAAATTGTGAAACATTTGCAACTGGGTTAGATAGTAGCATGTCTCTCCATAAATGTTTTGTAGGTTGAGTCTCTAAAGGAACAGAACTCAAGAATGGAAAATAAGGCATGGTGGAGAGGGTACAACTGATGAGGTCTGACATATAAAGCAAAGTCAATTCCTTCCTGAGAAGCAAAGGAACAGACTCAATTACCTGGCTTTATAAAAGGGTCAGAGTTCAATTTGGGTGGACTTGTCTCTCTATACAAGCAGTAGAACTTGTCACATCCCTTATCAATTGAAAATATTATAGTAAGATAAAAAGCCCATTTAGCCAAAAACAGAGTATACCAAGCTTGTAACCAAGGGGAACAGAATATATTGACAGTGGCAGGCTGGCATAAGGCTAGCCAATAACAAGTTTCAATATCTGAAACAGTGTGGTATTTCTGGATCCTAGCAGCAATATTTCAGCGTCCTCCAAAAAAAAAAATTAATAAAACAAAAGCCAAAAGACAAAAAAAAGCCTCAATTGAAAAGATCAAATTCTTAAAAACAAAAATAAGTGTGTTTAAAATATATATGTTACTGCCAAAACCCGAACCGCAGGAAGAACTGATAATGGCCGGCCATTATCACCAATGGCTGGTACCAAACAGCCAAAACCCGAAATGTTGATGCGAAAGAAGTTCCTTTCAGGCAATGGCCAGCTATTCTCATTAATTTCCAAGCTCCGGTGGCAAAACATCATTTCTGAAGATTGTCTGTGTCTTTGCGTATATGCAGTACACTCGTGGCGATCAGTGAACTCGTCGTGAATGGGAACGAAACTGTAGGCGAGCTTCTGCGTGTTGCTCACTCAACCTCCTCCATTCAAACGAACCGTCCCACTCCTCAGTCAGTTTGGCTTCTAAAACTGGAAAGCAAAAGTAATGGGAAGTAACTTTTAGCTAGCGGAGCTTAGCCATCCCGGATAATGGCCTGCTAAACAGAGTTTCTGCTGCTGCCACGTCTGTATTTCGGGTTTTGGCCACTCGGTGCCAGCCATTATCAGTTCAGCCCACAATTCGGGTTTTGGCACGCTCCAGAGTCAACATCACTGGAATAATCCATTAAAGAATGAAAACAAATTCTGTCTAGCTTACCTCAGTTAGTTCTTCTATAGTAGCTCCTCCTGACTTTTTAGCAACTTTCTCTTCTATGGTAGGTGGAGGTGCAGGTTTTAGGTTTGGCGGTAAAGGAACACCAGCCTTAGCACACATGGCAGCTGCATTAGCTTTGGCTATTTCAAGTAACTGAGCCTTATCTGCAAAAGGAAAATATAAGAAGCAATTTTCCTAAAAGACTGTACATGTTGTATTATCTAAGTTTTATATGCTAACAGAATTAAAGGCATCAATTTTCTGCCCTAAGTTGTCATTAACTCACTCTTTGGTTCAAGGTTTTTAAGCAAATGCCCTCTAAAAAACTGGCAGGAAGGGTATAGCTCTCATGTAGAGTGCATGCTTTGCATGCAGGAGGTCCTGGGTTCAATCCCCAGTACCTCTGTTAAATAAATAAACCTAATCCCCCCCCAACAAAGGAATAAAAAAAATTAATAATAAATAAATAAAAGATTTAAGTCCACATTAATCTTTCCATTCAAACACTAAACAAAATAGCTAAAACTATACAACTACAGTGATCACCCTGCCACACACTCTAAGATACAAACTTGCCAAAGTTTACTTTATTTTCCAGAACTATCACACCCTTAAATTACTTTCCTTTGAACCTCTGACATTTTAAATCACTCTTTGAGACCAAATTCAAAACTGCCACTTCTTCAAAGTAGTAAGTCTTAAGTCAGAATTTAACCTTCCTCTCCACTGTGCTCCCACAGTACCTAATCTATACCAGTAATTAACAGCAATCATCACATTCTTCTCTTTTTGGCAATTTCACTATTTGGTAAAAGAGACATGTGCATTATATCTTTCTCCTCTACTAAGTTTTAATCACTCCAAGAACTACATACTATTCCTCTGCTTTTAATAAAAAAGAACTCAGACACTATCTGTTGAACTGAATACATTCTCCCTTATTTTCTGTTAGGGTCTTTTTCTTTAGACAACCCTGACCTGGAAATGTCCAATCCACACAGATAATGATACATTACCCATTATTCTTATAGGTAGTCATGCATAATCCATCAAGTTTTAGTCATCTATCCACACTTTTTTAAACTAGGGGAAATTAGAGCACTTCATTTAAACTAAAGCAGATTATTAAAATTACTTTAATAAATTTTACTTCATTTCCTATTATCACATCCACCCAGGTAAATAACTCCCAACATGCAAAATTTCCTACTCACTTCCATTACCCATTACACCAATCAGAATTATCTTCACAAACACTTAACAGTCCTGTATTGCCATTTTAAGACATGTATTTTACAAAAAAGAAACACTTAGTTTTAGGCTTATTTGCAACAATACTATGTCGGAGTACATACAACAAAAATCTGAGCAGATAACTAGCCTTGTCTTTAACTGGACTTCCACTTGCCATTTTTAGTTATGGAACACGGTTCAGGCAAAATGAAACACATATGGAAATACCTTGATTCTAATATACTCCAAAGCAGATCTTTTTAACTCTAATTACAAATGTATTCATTCCTACATTCTCTAAACACAAGCTAATCATAAAAATTAAAAGATAAAAATGTTTATCTTAAACCAATAAACCCAAATATTCCATTTGACTAAAAACAACAACAAAAAACCCAGATTCCCTAATACCATTAAATTTTAAAATGACTCACTCAAATCTGTCAGACGTTTAGGTGATCTGCCTCTTTCAGAAGACCTGGATCGTTTACGACGGATGGGAGATCTGCTAAACCTTCTTCTCAAAGGTGTTCGTGATCGCCTTAATCTGACTGGTGATATACTGAAGCTTCGTCTTCTTGCCACAGACCTTGATCTTCTTCGACGGCTAGGCGTACGACTCCGTCGGCTTGGGGTCCGGCTCCGTCGACTTGGGGTGCGGCTCCTTCGGCTCGGGGTGCGGCTCCTTCGGCTCGGGGTGCGGCTCCGTCGGCTCGGGGTGCGGCTCCGTCGGCTCGGGGTGCGGCTCCGTCGGCTTGGGGAAATGCTAAAGCTCCTTCTCCCTGCAGATCTAGATCTTCTTCGACGACTAGGAGTGTGACTCCGGCTCCGACGACTTGGGGTGCGACTTCGAGCTCTACCTGTTTTCCGATTATCCCTGGAGCTTGATCTTTTCCTTTTTCTTTCCCTGGACTTGGATCTGTGCTTTGGAGATCTTTTGCGCTTCTCTTTTGATACAGATCGCCTTCCTCTAGACTTTGATCTTGACCTGCTGCTCCTCCTCCTGCGTCTTGATCGTGACCGTGAACGTGTCTGAGAGCGATGAGACTTTGACTTAGATGATCTCTTCCTTGCCCTGGAACGAGATTCACTGGTGCGCTTTCGTGATTTGTGTTCAGAAGACTTGGAACGCTTACTTCGAGATCTTAACGAAGAGTCTCTTTTCTTCTCTTTCTCACCTTTGTCACGGTTCTTATTTTTCTTGCTTTTTTCATGTGTGTCCTTAACTTTCACAAAAATTTCATAATCATCTTTCTCCTCTGAAGAAGACTCTGAAGCTCTTTCTGGTATACTAATAACAACTGGACTGGTAGCAGATTTATCCCGTTCAACTTCACTCGCAAGTGAAGATCCTTCAAGACCAGCTCTAAGACTTGTAAGACGTTCCATGTCCTTAGGAAGTAATGGTCTCACTAAATCTGCTTCATTAATATCATCAATATTGGCAGAAAATCCCGACTCAGGCAGTATCTCTTTAGGAGGGAGAGATAATTCTTTATCTTCTCCACTACTTTCTTTAGAACTGAGAGCAACTGCTAATGTCTGGTCACTCTCTTGTATAGGGAATGGTCCTTCTGCATCCTTACTAATAAAGTTATTATTAGATGGTAAATCAAGATGAATGTCTTTAGCAGGCAAAGGTCCCTCTATGTCAGCTTCACTACCACCACTGGGGCTGGTGGAAATTACCATGTCATGTTCAGTATCTTGAGTAGTTAAAGGTACTTCAATATCATATTTACTAACTGAACTGAGAGCAGATGCTGTGGCAAATTCAAAACCCTTACCAGTTCCCATGGCATCAGGTTCAAGAGCAAGGGGACCAGGGGAAGACAGAGTTCCTCCTACATCAGCTTCACTAACACTAGGGCAGGTATCCAATACTGTGCATTGTTCAGTCTCGTTGGTGGGCACAATTTTCTCTTCACCAATTTCACCAACAGCACCAGTGCTGACAGCAGACACTGTATTATGTTCCATCTCTTTAGCAATTAAGTGATTATTTATATTAAGATCAATATTGATACCATTTCCAGTTTCACAGGAGTCATTTTTCAGGTGCCCTTCAGCATGTGGCTCTTCATCTGAATGCATGGGAATCTCCTGCATGCCAGTCTCTGGAGCAAGATTTTCATCACCAGATAGTAAATTCATTCTTTTTATAACACTAGATTCCAGTGTTATTGGCGTAGACTCTAAAACCATGTCAGTAGATATTACCTGAGTCTGCTCTGAGATGGTGACAGCAGGCTCTGAAATTGCCACAGTGGATTCTTGAACAGAAATAGATGGTTCTGAAACAATCATGTTAGGTTGAAGGACTGACACCACTGGTTCCAGGACTGGTACAGCAGGCTCCAGGGCAGAAACAACTGGCACAGGAATAGTAACATGCTCTGGCTCAGACAATGCCAAGGGCTCTGGGACAGCCTCAGCCGGTGGGTCCCGGACAGCCTCGGCCAGTGGGTCCTGGATAGCCTCTGCCGGTGGGTCTTGGACGGCCACAGCCAGTGGCTCTGGGACAGCCACGACCAGTGGCTCTGGGGCAGCCATGGCCGGTGGCTCTGGGGCAGCCACGGCTGGTGGCGCTGGGATAGCCACGGCTGGTGGCTCTGGGACAGTTACAGCTGGCGGCTCTGAGACTGCCATGGCTGGCAGCTCTAGAGTACTCTGGGATGGCTCTGGGATAGGTACTGCTGGTTCCAGCAGAGACATAGATACCTCTGAGGCAACACGTCCTGAAGCTCTCATGGAATCGTAAGTTTCTGCCATCTCTGACATAACAGAAGGCTCTGATGTTAACACAGTTGGTTCAGCTGACATTATTGGAATTTCAGACACCAAGTAAGTCACTGGTCTCTCTGGAACGATTTCATGCTCCTCTGCTACGGCAGCAGACTCTACCGGTGTGGAAGTAACCGAAGGCTCTGGCTCTAGTGGTTCTGGAACAGTCACAGCAGCCTCTGACGCTAACACTGAAGGCTCAGATGCCGACACTGAATAATTAGCAGGCACTGCCGAAGGCTCTGAAATCTCACTCTGACTCACAGGAGGTTCAGGCAGCGATACAGACTCTTCAGGAGGTAATGCTGGCACCTCAGTAGACCAAGTATTTTCAGCTGTTAATGCTGACTGCTCTGTGGATAATGCTGGACCCTCTGGTGGTTCCTCAGGAGGCAATGGTGGTGTCATTGGTGGCTCTTCAGGTGGCAATGGTGGCATTGTTGGAGGCTCTTCAGGAGGCAAAGGTGGCACCATATATGCCTCCGTGTATGTATCAGTATAAGAATCGGTGTAAGAATCAGCTGCCATAGACATCATTGAACGATCAGCAGTATAAGATGACATCATAGATCGGTCAGCTGCAGAGTACGATGACATCATAGACCGGTCAGCAGCAGAGTATGACGACATCATAGACCGGTCAGCACCCATGGACATCATAGATCGGTCAGCCATTGGGGACATCATGGAGCGCTCGTAAGCTGACATCATAGAGCGTTCATAAGCTGACATCATAGAGCGCTCAGCCATAGGGGACATCATAGAACGCTCATAAGCTGACATCATAGAGCGCTCATAAGCTGACATCATAGAGCGCTCAGCCATAGGGGACATCATAGACCGCTCATAAGACATCATAGAGCGTTCGTAAGATGACATCATGGAACGTTCTGCAGCATAGGACATCATCATAGAACGTCTAGATGCTAACATCAGGGGTCTAGGTGCTAACCTATATGGCCTGGGGGCTATTCTATAAGATCTTGGTGCTATCCTATAGGGTCTAGGTGACATCCTATAGGGATCAGGAGTTAGTCTGTAGGGATCATGGCCTAATCTATAGGGGTCCTGCCCTAACCTGTAGGCGTCATGACCTAGCCTGTAAGGGTCATGACCTAACCTATAGGGATCCTGAGCTAATCTGTAAGGATCTTGAGCTAACCTGTAGGGATCAGGAGATTTGGAACCCAACATAGCAGAATCTTGGGTACTAGATGCTAACATCTGGGCATCCATGGTACCAGACGCTAACATCTGAGCGTCCATGGTGCCGGAAGCTAACATCTGAGAGTCCATAGTGCCAGATGCTAACATCTGGGAATCCATAGAGCTAGTTGCTAACATCTGGGAGTCCATGGTGCTGGTTGCTAACATCTGGGAGTCCATGGTGCTGGTTGCTAACATCTGGGAGTCCATGGAGCTGGTTGCTAACATCTGGGAGTCCATGGAGCTGGTTGCTAACATCTGGGAGTCCATGGAGCTGGTTGCTAACATCTGGGAGTCCATGGAGCTGGTTGCTAACATCTGGGAGTCCATGGAGCTGGTTGCTAACATCTGGGAGTCCATGGAGCTGGTTGCTAACATCTGGGAGTCCATGGAGCTAGTTGCTAACATCTGGGAGTCCATGGTGCTAGAGGCTAACATCTGGGAGTCCATGGTGTTGGATGCTAGCATCTGGGAGTCCATGGTGTTGGACGCTAGCATTTGGGAGTCCATAGTGTTGGATGCTAACATATGGGTCTCCATGGTGTTAGAAGCTAACATATGGGATTCTTGGGCCATCAAGGGATCCACTCCCACTGTTACAGAAGTCTCCCCCACTAACGTAGTAGGCAGCTCCTGTGCTACCGTATTATAGGACTCCAGCGCTGTCGTCGAGGGCACCTCCAGGGACTGCGACACGGTCATCGTTGACAGCTCCGTTGTTGTCACCACAGACTGAACAGAGATCTCCAGCGCCACAGTTGCCACAGGCTGCCCAGGCAACTCTGGCGCCCCAGGCTGCCCTGGCAACTCCAGCACCCCTGTTGCCAAAGGCTGCCCCAAAAGCTCCAGTGCTCCAGCTGCCCCAGACTGCCCCGAGAACTCCAGTGCCCCAGTCGCCATGAGCTGCCCAGGCAACTCCAGTGCCCCAGTTGCCACAGGCTGCCCTGACAACTCCAGTGCCCTAGTTGCCGAAGGCAGCCCTGGCAACTCTGGCACCCCAGTCACCGAAGGCTGCCCTGGCAACTCCAGCGCTGTCGTTGCCACTGGCTGTCCTGGCAACTCCAGCACCATCGCTGCCTCAGGCTGCCCCAGCAACCCTGCTGCGGTTGTCACCTCAGGCTGCCCAGGATGTTCCACCGTTGTCATCCCCACAGGCTGCTCCAACTCTGTCGTCGTCACAGGTTGTTCCGTCAACTCCATTGCTACCGTTACCACAGGCTGCCCTGGCAACTCTACTGCTGCTGTCACCGCAGGCAGCCCTGGCAACTCCTGTGCCATCACAGGTGGCTCTGGTACCTCCTGTGGTGGCTCCAACCCCATGGATGGTGCTGGAAGCCCTGGCAATTCCTGTGACAACTGTGGCACTGATGTCACAGAGGACCCCGGCAACTCAGGCACTGCTGTCGCAGGGGGTCCTAGCAACTCAGGCACTGGGGTAGAAAGGGGCCCTGGCAACTCTGGCACCGGGGTAGCAGAGGGCCCAGGTAACTCCAGCACTGGAGTCACAGGGGGCCCCTGCAACTCCGGCATGGAGGTCGCAGGTGGCCCCGGCAACTCCATCACTGAGGCCACCAACGACTCCTGCAGCTCCAACGCTGTGGTCTTGGGCAGCTCCAGCACCTCCTGTGGTCTTGTCATGGATGAATCTGCAATCTCCGATGGTACTTCTACAGGCTGCTCTGGCAATCTTAGCACTTCAGTTGCCGATGACTCTGGAAAATCCGTTGTTGTTGATGTGCTTGGCTCAGGGTATACCTCAGCAGGTGTCTCTGATGATACAAGGGTTTCTGGTGGCTCTAGCACTTTTGCTACTGGAGGCTCTAACATGATCTTTGATGGCTCTGGAGGTGTGCTCTCCAAAGATTTCAGCACAGACTTCATCTGATACTCCACTGACACTGTTACAACTGGCTCAGATGACTTCGGCGCTACTGTAGTAGTAGGCACTGGTGCTGCTGCAAAGGAATCCAGAATTTTTGTCATGGATGGTTCTAGCGTTACTGCCACAGACTGCTCTGACTGCACTGAGACTACTGATGTAGATGCAACTGACAGTTCTGCCATTTTTGAGGCTGGCTTCAGAGTTTCTAAGGTGTGTGGCTCTGATACTTCCATTGATACTACAGGAGGTTCTAGCACAACTGCAGGAGATTCACTGGTGTCAGACAGGCCAAACACTCTTACAGGATGCTCCAGTGCTGTCGAAGGTTCAGAATCAAACTTCAAAAAGGAATCCGATTCTAAATCTATGTTCCCATCATGATGTGATTTCGGCTTTGATTCAGATTCTTCTGACTGTCTTTTATACTTTTTTTCCTTTTCTTTCTTCTTTTTCTTCTTTTTATTTTTGTGCTTTTTATGCTTCTTTGACTTTTTGGTAGGAATTTCATCAGTAGGATCTGTTTGTACAGACACGCATCTACTTTTTCTGGAAGCCTCCTTCAAGTCTGAAATTAAGGAAAATTAACTTTAACTTGTCAAACATTCCCCTAAATAGATTTAGATAAATCATATAAGCCAGAACTTAAATTCCATGTTAAAACACCATAATATATAACACTTGTTGTTAAATAAAATAAACTATTTTCCATAAACCAGTTAATCTGAAGACTAACAAATTTCTAATACTTCTTTTACAACTAAAACCTGGGTTAAAAATAAGTTCTTAATTATAAAAACTTTTAGAATTATATTAAGATATATTCTAAATTCATTTAAAACAATTTTTTTCTCCAGCTCTCAAAATATAGAAAATTACTTTTAAACTACACTTACAAACGAATATCCTTCATATTATTAACTGCTAGAACTCCTATAAAAAGTACTCATGTTAAATAACTTTTGTGAGTATTTTATAACCTTTATTTATACAGGAAGCAACATGGCACTGGCTCTGAACAGACTGTCTGCTTTTGGATCCTGAGATCAATCCATCACTCACTGGATGAATGGACATGGCCAAACTGCTGACACTGTCTTCTAGAGTTAGAGGGCAAAGTGAGTTAAAACTTACAAAGTACACTGAACAATGCCTGGCACAAAGTAAGCCCTCAGCAAATGCTGGTAATTGCTTTTATATAGCATATAAAGGTTTGAACAACAAATGTAAAAACTCAGTATAGAACTTGAATTTTCACCCATGCTACATCCTAATAAAAATGACACCTCTTCCCCCCCAATACTAAGATTACTAAAAAATAATTTTTTTAATGTTTCTATTTCAAAGAATGATAATAAAGTCATCTGGGGAAGGAAATTCTTACAGCCCTTAACACGTAACTTAAAAACATTTCAATTTGTCTATCTGAAAGATTATAATCCACTTTATAACCAGGTGAGATTTACTCTAGTGCCAATATAAACTTAGATAACCTTAGTGATCTCAGAAAAAGCTGATCAGAAATCCAGGTCATTAAGATTACAGAAAAAGTGTATCAATACAGGACAAAATCTATTCCAAAACGAAACTAATCATGGTCTACTAATTCTTTGTTAGGTACCAAATATCAGCTAGATTCATGGCGTCCAGAACCATGAATCTAAACATGGCTAGAGTCTGTACTTTTTAAACCTTACTCTATACCAAAAATAATAAACATTTAAAAGAAACCCTCATACCACACTCCCCCTTTTCCAAAACTAAAACATTATTTTTGTGGTTAATCATAAATCCTTCATTTCTAAGCATCAATTATTTAATCAATTCCAAAAATGCTAAATATCCAGCAACAATTTCCTCTCCATTCACTGCATTTTTAGAAGTAGATGCAGAAACAAGGTAATCTCTAAGCTTAAGCTTTACAATAAAACCTCCCAGTGTTTTAATACTGTTACAGATTTGATCCAGGCTCCTTTACCTTCAAAAATTGATGTTTACACAATTGTTCAATGAACAATCATTCAATGAAAACCTGCATTCAAAATCCTGGCAATGACGCTCTACAAGGCTGAATCAAATAAAGATATTGATATTCCACCAGCAAAGCAAAAAAGTGCATCAATGTTCATCTTCCACTACAATTGTTATTTTCAAAAGAGGATTGAAAGAAAATCTTCAGTAAATCAATTAAACTAAAACTTAAATTTATATAACGAACATCTTTTATATCCTGCAATCAAGAAATACAACTTAACTATTAAAAAATTGTAAAGTTTTCAAGACAGCTGATTATCTCCAACTTACCTGGTTTATATCGTAGTTCTGTATCTAAGACCCCAGAAAGTACTTCCTCTATCTTCTGAACTATTTCTTCATTTGGTAGGCTCCTGGCAGAGGCAGCTGCATCTCCTGCCTGGTTTCCTTCAACAGGTGTATTTGTTTCACCATTGAGCTGGCCTTCACTCCTTCCGCTTGACAAGAAAAATCATCAAAATTCATTAATATTTTTATCATGCCATACAATAAACATTTGCAACTCAACTGATTAAAACAATCTTGTATCATTAATACATTTTACCATTCTCTATTTCTTTTGGATGATATTCCCCACCAATAGTGCTTCCTTAAAACTATGTATTTATAGTTGGTACATTTTTATATTCACACAGTAATTTAAAGTTTTCAGAACCGTGAAAGTTATGAAAGTCTTTAAAATCGGTTTCTAAGCTTATCTTTAAAAAAAAAATACTCCCTAACCAGCATATTTACTTCAGGGGAGAAAAATATTCAGATCACAATCACAAAACCAAATAAAAATACATGACCTAACATTATGGTAGAAGCTATAGCCACAATAAAGCCACACCTATGCATGGATCACAATGATCAACAGTAGTCAAGGAACACAAAGTTAGCCACAGACACACTGGGTAAAAAAGGTAACTTGGGGCATTGGATCAGGTTTAAACTAATCAGACTTACTGAAATGCCATAAAGTTTGAAAAGAAAAATGTTTCTATATAACTTTTACCCAATTATCAAAAATCACGTACAACAATTCACTTATATTAACAGTAAATGAATGAAAGCTTAACGTACTTCCAATTCACAAAAGAATACTCTTAATGGACCTAAGAACATAATCATTTACCTAACCATTTGTACTATTTTGTGCAAATTTACAATATTGTTTCGAAAAAAAATTTCAACAGCATGTTCAATTTAACTTAAATTTTAGCTAACAAAAGAGATCAACTATGCTCCACTACCTGATAAAAGTCTAAACGGCCAAAGCAAAAAAAATTCAGTAGTTAACCAAGTGTTATTAAAGAACATTTGGTTTTCCTAATACAATGAATCATATAATAGTATTCAACATTTATTAACTATTAATTAGGGTCACATGGTTCTACATTTTAAAACTCATTTATCTTAAAAAAAAGTCTAAAATCAGCAATATTGTTCTGATTTTTAAATGAGGAAAATGAGGCACAGAAGACAAAAAAAACTTAGCTGAAGGTCACACAACTATTAAGAGATAAAGCTGGTATTGAAAACCAGAGCTCAGTCTTCACCACCACCTGTATATAATAAACAACTCATTTCAACTACCTAAATATCAGCCTCCTCACCCAAACCTATATATGTAAAAATACATGAGGAAAAAAAGTATAGCTCATTGAAATGGCAATTACATTTTTCCTAAGCACTTACACAGTACTTAACCTTACTAAAAAGACCACGGATTTAAAAATCAGAAAAGTAGGACTTTAAAAACAAAAAACAGTAGGTCTACAAGAAAGTAATCATCTTAAAACTTACAATGTTCATTCAACTACTGAAAAGTGGAGGAAATTTCAAAACACCTAAATAACCATCAATACATTCCTACAACACAATTCTATGGAGCCGTGAAAAATATTCCAGAGTACTGAGACTGCGATAGAAGTCTCACAACACAAAGATGAAAAAACAAAACAAAACAAAACAAAACGATCACATATCACGAAACATGTGCATCTGTACGCACAATTTAAAAACTCAAGAACAATAAAGAACATCAATAACTATGTGGTGATTTTTAAAATATTCTTTCCTTTTTTTCCTAGATTTTTTACAGCAATGAAACTTGTTTTCTAGTACAAAAACCGATTTTTTAAAGGTATAGAAACAAAACATTACGATTAGCAAACCTAACTACTTACTGTGTGCAGTTTATTAAAAAGTTTTCAAAAAACTGTATTCCTTTAGCTCAAGGTCGTTTCTAATCAACCTAAATACTAGATATTAACAAAATTTTAAAAAGCAACTCAATGAATGTGCAGATATATTCCCAACTTAAAAATACATGTTGCAAAAATAATAGTTCTAGCGATACTCTATCTTTGCCCAATAATCCTGTTAATTTGAGCGCTCAAATTACAATTGTGTTTTCCGCTGATTTTCAAATTCACGTCCGTCTTGCTCTAGTCCTCAAGTTTTAAAATACAACTAGCAATACATTTGAACTCGGAACAAATATTTACGTTATACAAAGCAAAAATACTAAAGATAACCACTGAATAACAACATGACCCACGGTATTTTCCTTTCTGAGTAAACAAATATTTCTTTGGAAATCTCTTGACATTCAAATTTTGTGGAACCAACGGTAAACTACAGAGCAATGGCAAAAGTAAGCATGTTGGTCAAATACATCAACTGGGGCGGGGGCAGCAAAAACAAAATTAGACCTACACATAAAGTCCATTTTCCATTTGCTAAACTAAGAAATTACTAGTAATTCAAAGTACTCTTCCGTCCTCACCTCGAATATTCTGTCAAAATAGCTAACATTAATTTGAATTTTTTTAACTTAAATTTTTCATCTGTTAGAATGCTGCCTGGTGGAAGCCACAGGACACTAGGACCGAAATAATCTAATTAAAATATTCCGACCCCCAAATGGTCTGAAGCCTGCAATAATAAAGCGGATTTAAGATTACCCAAGAAACGGCCGTTAGAGACCCTTTCCGGTCATAGGCACCGGCCGGCGAAATTCGCGGAGGCGGAGAGGGGGAGGGGAAGCGCGGCGGCGGAGGAGGAGCTGAGGAAGGAACTAGGCCCGTCCCCAGCGGACAACCAGGCCTACAAGTAGCCAAAGGGTAGGGGATGACCAAACCGGGGAAAAGGATGATCATCTCAACTCGGTTCTAGAAGAGGGAGCCTGGGGTTACCTCGGAAAGGGCGAAATTCCTCGCTGAGAAGGGAGAGAGCGGATGGCGGGGGGGGGGGGGGGGCCGGAAAATGGATCCCAGGCCCAGGCGGGGCTGTAGCGGGGCCTGAGACGAGGAACGACAGCGTCTCTAAAGAAAGGTGCCACGGAAAGCTACATGAGGCCCTATCGGTCCCTTAGGAGCAGAAGAGTCTGGGAAGCGTTTACCTTGAAAGCTCTTGTTGAATTTCTCGGAATTTACTGACCACGAAAGACCTAAAAATCTGCTCGATGTTGGTCGCCATGGCGTCCGCTCCGTTCTCTCAACTCCTCCTCGCTAGTCCTCCAGGCTCCCAGCATGCCTCGGGAGGAGGCGCAGCGGCCAATTCCGTCTCTCGCCGTTCTGATTGGCTCCTGTGGGAGCGCCCAGTCCGACACACTCCGCCTCTGGGCCAATCAGTGAGCACGGCCGCGCTCTCCTCCGCTGTTTCTGAGCGTCTGGGGTAGAGCTGCTGACGTTTGCGCCGCGCACGACTATGTCCGCCATGTTAGTGACTGACGCAGGCGCCATTACAGGAGAAGGCTCTCTTGAGGCGACCGTGTCAGCTTAAGTTGTCAGTCTGCAACAGTGGTTGGGGGGCTTAATAGGCTTATTTTAGCCACTGAACGCCCAAGGTTAGATTTCACGAGGAAAAATAGGAAGGAGGGCAGTATGGTGTTTGATAGGCCCTCCTACATTCCCGGATGGCACCGAGTTTCGGCAGATCCATCCGGGAAAGCACTAACCAGCGCCTGCCCCCACCGTGGTGCGAATAAGAACGCGTTTTAACCCTCGTCTCGCTCGCATGGCACCCTATAATCGGCCTCAAATTTTTTTTAAGCATTAGACCAGCGGTCCTAAGCGACCTACGACCAAAGCCTGGTGCATTCTGATCCCGTTGGGAGCCAGGCGTGTCACGAGACTTTTCCCCAGTAGCTGGTCAGTTCAGACCCGTGAGCAGCACACAATTAGCTGAATTTGGCTTTAGCATTTTGGCGCTCCCGGTTCTCTGAGCTCAGGAGGCTCTGGAGGAGAAATAGCGACCTTACGTGGCAGCTGATGACCATAGTGTTATACTGTAAACGTACAAGGACTTAATAGCTTTGCTCTGGAGTAGGATCAGGCCGCGCCCTGCCCGAACGGGAGGGGATCACCCGGGGCTGCCTCGCGGTACGGACCGTGTGGGCCAATGGAGAGGCGAAGCCCTCCGGGGGCGGGGCGGGGGGCGGGGGGCGCGCGAGCCGGATCCCCCTCGGTCGACTTCCGGCGCGGGGCGGGCTGCAGAGCGCCGAACGCGCAGGTGAGGCTGTAAGTGAGAGCGCCTAGACCGCTTTGTGTCTGTGGGTAAGTTTCTCCGCTTTTCAGTGAAGTGCATTCATGGTTTGGTTTGGCGACATGATACTAGAAGTTGAATGAAACTGTAGAAACTGGTTTGGCTGTAGGAACTTTCGTCTCATTTGTAAGTGCGGTGGGTGAGAGTTGGCCATGTGCTTTTCACTTTTCACTGAGGTTTACGTAGAATCTGTCACTTTCTCTGCTTTCCAGAATGTCAGGGCTTTTTCGTATCATGCTTTTTTTAGGTCACACACCGAAATTACATATTTTCTCGTTAAGCACCCTTTGTCTCTTGCAGATTATTTAATCCAATTTTGTAATTGGATTCTACTTTATATTATTCACCAAATGCTTGAAATGGCTTTTGCTTTTCCTGGCTCTCTAATTCTCGTTGTGTTATCCATTTAGACGGCTGAGGCCCAAAAAGTTTAAGTCCCTCAAAATATCTTAGCCAGTAAGTCTTACCCCAAACCAAGGCACTCTGGCTGGTGGCCTCCTAACCACTCCTGGCGTAGATTCCCTCAGGCTGTCCTAATCCTATTTCAGCGATCCACTGGTATAATCAGAACAATTGCCCTTTACTGCCCCTCTTATTCAAACTAAACGTAATGTTTTATCTAGATTTAAAGGTATGTTTATTTCAGATGTTTCAATACACATGGCAAGTCTGTGTTTTCCATTAATCTGAAATAGGTTTCCCCTCTTTGAGATGATAATTTAGTAATTCTTTTCTTTCTCATGTTTTCAGTTGTTAAAGCAAAATTGCTTCCGTTAGAATCCAGGCTCCACCCTCTATTAGCTGTGTGATCTCCGGGAAGTTAACCTAACTGAACCTCAGTTTCTTATAAAGTGCGGATGATATTCCTATGTACCTCACAGAATTCTAAAGATTAAGTGAAGTGATTCGTGAAAAGCATTTGTAGTAGCATGTGGCACAAAGTGCTTAAAAAAGTTTTTATATTGTCAATTTAGTTTTTTTTAAATGTGTAATCCTAGCATCTCACAAGAAGTGACTGATTTCACATTTTCCTGTTATCAATTTGCATTCTACATAATTAAATATATTCTGAAAATTAGTAAATGACTGTGACAAATTATTCATTCCTTGGCTTTTTTTTTCCTTGTTAAAACTACTTTCTATCAGTTTAGGCAAAAGTAATAAATAAAATATAGCAGGTTAACATTTACTACTGCTGAGAAATTGTACTAATAGTTTATGTTTCATTTCAGTTAATCCTTACATGGCCACGTAAAGTAAACTCTCTTAATTTCACCTTTTAAGGTAGGAAGAAATTGAGTTACAGGTAGTAAGAGCTTAACCAAGGAAGGTCACATTGCTAACTTGAGTTAAGACACAGTTGCCCATCCTGCTCAGGACCAAACGCCAGAACCAAGTGAGACGTGTTCAAGTTTGATTTTTGCCTTCTCTACCAATTATATGAAATTCAAATTGCGGTGTCCATAAATAAGGTTTTATTGAAACAAAGCCATGTTTTTCTTTACAAACGTCTGATAGCTTCCTATTGCTTAGAGCAGAAATAGGCAAACAGTGACCTACAGCCCACTGCCTATTTATGTAAGTTTTTACTGGGCATAGCCAGGCCACATTTGTCTATCTATGTCTAAGTCTGCTTTCATACTACTGTGGCAGAGTTCAGTAATTGCGACAGAGACTGTATGGCCCTCAAAGGTGAAAATATTTACTCTCTGACCTTTTACAGGCGCCAGTCTTAAATGTTTCTTTCAATTTATTATAACTTTAAAGTCTAGTAAGACTAAAGGTTTAAAAAGTTATTTTAAATTTGGGGTCTAAATTTAAAACAGGATTTATTTTTAACTGAGGTTTGATGATTATTAAATCTTCTAAAAGTGAAGCCCAAAGAAAGGTGTTTGTTCGTAGATTTTTTTTTTTATAATGGAGCAAGGCACTCAGCTACCATTTCACTCCTTAATCGAGTTCTCTAGGCCATTCTGCCTTACATTTTAAAATATCGCTCCAATCTTTATGAGTGGTCGTATTTCTCAAGTTATAAGTCCTAATATTTCACAAGTGAATTGCTGGAATAAAATGTTGTTTGTGTGATTACAAGTGACTACTTAAATCATGTTTAGAAACCGTGATTTTTAAAGTATATATATTCTAAGATATCAACTGTGGTTTTCTTTCTGCAGCTTTCATTTTCCTGTTGAAATTCCTGCTTTGCAGACAAAGCAATGGCAGCCCGAGTACTTGTCATTGGCAGTGGAGGAAGGGAACATGCACTGGCCTGGAAACTTGCACAGTCCAATCATGTCAAACAGGTGTTGGTTACCCCAGGAAATGCAGGCACTGCCTGCTCTGAAAAGATTTCAAATACTGGTAATGTTTTAAAGTGATAGTTAACGATTGTAAATGATAAACTGCCAACCACATCTGTTCTTTATAAGATCAATTGCTATTCAGATTTGAATGCTTTTCTTAACCCAAAAATTTATGTGGTAATTTGAATACTCGCCAGATACTTGTAAATTTAAGTTATCCTGTTGTTAAGAGTGTGGCATTTCCTTACCTTAAATTATTTTAAATCTTTAAGATTACATAACCATTGAAAAATTCACAAAGTGCTTAATATAGGCTAAAGTGTTTCGGTGTGTATTTGGAGGAATGAAAAACTGAGCAGTGCTATTAAATGTAAGTTCTGGCAGTTCTTACTCTGTGATGGATGTCAACCTTTATCTCTTCCACTGGTAAATATGAAAAAAAATGATCAGTTCTTATGCTACATTAAACTCTTCAGTCACTTCTCATAGTACTTAGTATAAAACTCAAACTCCTAACCATTCCTGTTAAAAGCTTTTGTGATCTGCCCTCTGCCTGCCTTTCCAGCCTGATTTTTTTTCCCCAGCCTGATCGTTTATATCCTTTGTTTTCTTCTCACTGTTCTCCAGCCATGCAGTCCTGCCAATTTCCCAAACAGAGCTGCCTTGGACTTTGTATTTGAACCCAAGCATTACTGGCTCTTCATCATTCAGGCCTCAACTTATGTTACCTCCTCAAAGAGGACTTTCCTAAAGTTTCTAAATAAAGCATGTCCACTCCCATTTCATTTGTTGTCAGTCATGAGTCATTATCTGTACCTACTTTTACTTTTCTATTGTCTCTTATCTTCATTTCCCCCATAGAACATTAGCTCTAGAATGTAAGCTACATGAGGGCAAGGAACTCACCTGTCTTATTTTGCACTGTGTGCACTATGCCTAGTATCCTACATGGCACATAATACTTATGGAGACAACATAGATCCAACAAGCCACAAACTGGGAGAAGATAACTGCATACATAGGGCCAAAATTAATAAGAAAAAGATAAGTAAGAGAATATTTGCTTCCCTGGGATCTTAGCTATGGGAGTTAGGTATTGTTTTGTTTTGCTCTGTTTTGTTTTATTTTGTTTTAAAGAACTGGCACATTTTATCCAGGTGCAATTGATGTCATACAAACCAACCCATAAAATTCTCCCAAGATTGTGGTGAGGCTGCTGTCACTTGCAGCAACAGGTTAGGTGTGTCATCCTCCTCTTGCCACCCTTTGCTGTGCTGATATAGTTGGCTCTGCTCAGCCCAGTAGTGTATGCAGCTACTAACCCAAAGTGCATGGTACTCCATCCTTATCCCACTGAGGCAGTTCCTATAGTTTGAGAGTTCTACCTTTTCTGCACATATCCCCTGCACATCACAAATACCACATATGTGCAGAGTAATTTGAGATTTCAGCCAGCTTAAGAATGGTGACCCATATGCAGCGAAGCAGAAGAGTGCCTATATAACCAACCCATGGTTAGTGTATGGTTGATCCTACTACTACTCTGAACTCGATCAAGAAAGAAAGTTTACCTGGCTTGTAGGTTGGAGAGGTGAGGTAGGTCTTACAATCATTCAGTTTTTAGCAAAAACATCTTTATACAGAGACCTTTCCTGGCTTAATCAGAAATAGCCTTCCAATTTACCTCATCAAATTTGCCTAACTTATTCACACTTGGTATTATTTCGCTTGGAGATTTATTGCCCAACATTCCCACGGTGCATCCTAAGTGGAAGGACCCTGTGTTGTGTTCACATCTTAATCCATTGAGTAGGGCAGTATCTAGCACATAGTAGTTCTCAGGAAATCTTGAATGAATGACATTAAAAGACCAGTTTCTGGGTATATTCTCTGATACACTTCTTTGCTTACAATCAACACTAGTGACGTGAACATCACAGTCAAGAAAGTACCTCTTGGGAAAGTAACTCCTGGGAAACTTATTCAGCTCTTTGCTATCACTGTAGTGATAGCAGGGAACTGAGTTTTGTTGGTTACTCTGTAATGCACTCTGCTCTGAACTTCTCACAGTGAAACTCATCTGTACCAGTAATAGAAAACCAACTGTTAATAGGCATCCTAAAGTATAGTGCTTTTCAGCATGACATTTAGTTAACTTAAATGGTGTTTTTTAAACGAGGTGGGTTTGTTTCTTTTTTCTGTTCATAGATGTCTCGATCAGTGATCACACTGCCCTTGCTCAATTCTGCAAAGATAAGAAAATTGAATTTGTAGTTGTTGGACCAGAGGCACCTCTGGCTGCTGGTAAAGTTCATTTCTTTTTATTTTTATGATATACACAGTGCCAACAGGAGCTTGGAGATCATCTAATCCAGTATATTTTAAAGATGAGGCTTTCTAATATAATACTACATTGGAAAAAGCTTTCATCTCCTTGAAGTTTATGGATTCTAAATTTTTTTTCCCCAAGCATCAGTGATGTGATGAATGAGAGATCAAATTTGTAGCCATGGAAAATACAACAAGTAATTTATTGGATTTCAATCACGTATCAGTAGCATTTATGTTTACAGCCTGTAAACAACATGAAAAACTTACTCTCTGCCATCTGTCTTAGCTCAATGTAGATTTAGTCTAATGCTAATTCTTCAGGATGAAAAGGCCCTGCAGAGACCTTGACTCACCTAAGGCTGCTTGTTTCCATCACTAGGAATTGTTGATAACTTGACATCTGCAGGAGTGCGATGCTTTGGCCCCACAGCAGAAGCAGCTCAGTTAGAGTCCAGCAAAAGATTTGCCAAAGAATTTATGGACCGACATGGAATCCCAACTGCACAATGGAGAGCTTTCACCAAACCTGAAGAGGCCTGTACCTTCATTACGAGGTAAGTAGAAGACTGCCTGTGAAGGGCAGTTGTCTTGTTATGATATATGAATATACTATATATTACAGTAAGTATATGGCATTATATATTATGTCATATATAATATAGTATATTTACTTACAATATACTAAGTAATATATATATTATACTAAGGCAATTCTAGGGAAAAACTCATACTATGTAAATTGCCTTTTTTTCCAACATCAAAATAAAATGGGATTCTGTGCGTATAAAGGTATACAATCTTGTGGCCTTGCAGATAGATACATTTTTTAATATTTATTACTGAATAGTTTCTAGAGGAAAAAATACATTTGGTTCTATAGTCATGTATTCTTAGCCAAATTGACGCAGTGGCATCTTAAAACATAAAGGATATTGATATTTTCATAAATAATTAACTAAAGTGAGGAGTCATCACTTGGCCTTCTGCCACCACTATTCAATTCTAAATCATAAATTAAACATCCTGTTCTCTATTATATGGAAAACATTGAGCAATGAAAATATTGGTAGATATATACCTTTGGCCCCTTTTTTGTTGACACTTCTTACATGGTATGTTTTCCTTTTAGTTAGGTCAGTTTCATTCTTAATTGTTCTTTATCCTACACTGAATTTTATTATTTCCTAGTAGCCAAACACCTTAAAAGTAACAATTTTGTTACTTACTCCAGTTAATGGTCTGTGTGCCCATGTTTATATGGGTCTTATACAGCACATCTTCTTGAAGGAGAGTATGATTCACAGCTTTATAAATTGAAGATCACACCATATCCATACTAAACAACTGCTTTTTTCCCTCAAAAATTTTACTTACATGATCTTATGATAAGTGAGAAAAGCAAAAGTGTACCACATGGTGATAACTGTAAAGGAATACATAAGGGAAGAATCCTGGCAGGAAGTACATCAAAATGGTGTTAGCAGTTTTTTTCTTTCTGCTTATCAGTTGTTGCTATAGCATATCCAAAGCATTTTAAACTTTTGAATCATAAGAATTTATTGGATGTTGAAAATTACTCTTGTCTTCACAGTGCAGACTTCCCTGCTTTGGTTGTGAAGGCCAGTGGTCTTGCAGCTGGGAAAGGGGTGATTGTTGCAAAGAGCAAAGAAGAGGCCTGCAAAGCTGTACAGGAGATGATGCAGGTACTTTGATCCCTCTGAAAGAAATTCGTAATTTTCTAGTCACCCTGGATAAATAAATTCTCTTAAGTTTACAATATTCCTATGGCAAGGAAAACATAGCAAACACACAGATAAATTATTTTTCATTATACTATGTATTATAATCCATAATCTATAAAAGGGTTATTATAGATCTACAGTGATTCTATTCCTTGGAAGTAGGTTCTACCCAGAATCCTTTGTCAGCTGCTGAAAAGTAGAAAGTCCTCAGACTGTAGGACATATAAATAAATTCTCAACCATTCATGAGGACAAAAGTATTTGTTCTTTGTGTCCCAGAACTAAGAGAAGTGAAGCAAAGAATTAATACACTTTGCCTTTTTTTATGATCTATCTTGGTTTGGTTGGGTTTCTACCCCTTGTAGAAATCTACTTTCACGGATATTCTTTGCTATAATTATTTAAGCAAACATTTATGATTATAACCAGAAATAAGAGTTAGATGGTAATAATGAAAACATCTGTTTTTCTGTAACCTTATTTGAAACTGGAAAGCTAGATCCCCAGGAGAGTTTTAATGATGTGTTCATCTCATCTGTACCAGTGCTAACTCTACATCATTGCCACTTTAAAAATAGAAAACATTCATATGTTCCTTTAAGACTTTCAGAAATGGAAAGAGAAATTATAATACTAGTGCATTGGTTTCATAATACAAATGGTAGAAAATGACAATAGCTAATTAAGTAAATATTAAAGGCTTATAATTTACTTCTCTTTTTGTTATTGTGTTTTGTTTTGTTTTTTACCTACAATAAGGATAAAGCTTTTGGAGAAGCTGGAGAAACAGTTGTTATTGAAGAACTTCTTGAAGGAGAAGAGGTTTCTGTACGTATATTCATCTTTTGGGCTTTTATAGAGGATAAGAAGCTGTGTTAATCTGATCTATGAGCCCCAAAAAAGCTTCATTTACTCTGGTTACTTTATCTAAGAGCATAAACCAAGCGGTTACAAAGGAATTTGTATGTTTAGTATTAGAGATAGAAATGAAAAAAGAACTTATCTTCTTTCAGTCATCCCCAGTGTATCAGTAGGGGACTTGGACTTGTAGCACACATTTCAAGGAGAGAAGGACTGAAATATTTTACTGTGGGGGTAGCTTGATTTTTTTTTTCCATCCTAACCTAGCTCAAAATTTACAGATCCTTCAGAAATTAAGTGTATAATATCTTCTGATTCTTAATGTAGAAATCTTAGGGTTATGTATGTTTTAAATCATTTTATTTTAAAAATGAAACTTCCTTTAAGAAGAGTTAAGGTACATATAGTCCTCCTTATTAAGTTTTTTTTTCACTTTTTGGCATTTAAGATTAAGTGGACTATTTGTTTTCTCTACAGTGTCTGTGCTTCACTGATGGAAGGACTGTGGCCCCCATGCCCCCAGCACAGGACCATAAGCGACTGCTGGAGGGAGATCATGGCCCCAACACTGGGGGAATGGGAGCTTGTTGTCCAGCACCTCAGGTACCTCCTAGAGGCTCAGCTGAAGTTCAGTGGTAATTGGTCTTCTCAAAGAGGTCTTAGATGACACATTTCTGGTTTTTTTTTTTCCCCCTGTGAGTGATAGTACTAATCAGCAATTTGGCTTTCCTGTTAAGTGAAAAGTATCTTTTCTGGTCTCACTCTAAAAGTAACCTTTTCTAAAAGCCTTTAAAGTACTAACTTAAGTATGGATTGAGCAGATCCTTCTAGCCACTCCTCTCTACACCCTATTTTCAACCCATGGGAGCCAATTATAATCTAGAATTATCTTTTATTCTTGTTTACATATCCAGGGCCCAACAAATAAGACTCAGTAGGAGTGTATGTGGTGAATAGAGGACCAAGTCAGACTATCATTTGTTCTCCTAGTCTTTCTACTTCATAATGGATAAAGTATGCTTCCAAACATTTTCTGACAAATTTTTATTAAAAATATGCATTGAGTCTATTATAAATAGATTAGCACTTCAGAAACTCACCCATTCCTTTCACTAATGATAGTTATAATTGTATACAGTGCCTTTATTTTTCTTAATTAAAAGATTAAAACCCAAACAGGGTTTACTTTAGACTATTTAAGTATTAAAACTACCATTTGGTAAAAGTGATTTTAATATGAAAACTATCTCTGGGTCTAATTTCTACAATTTATAAACTCTAGATTCTCAAGTTTATAGGCTTATGAAGTATGTGTAGAATATACTGGAAGTATACAAATAGCCTCAAGGTGGATGAGGACATTTTTATGTTTCAAGAAACTATTTTTAGTGGGCTTTAAACATGTAAATGTTTGAAAAATCTCTAGGTTTGGTAATGAAGGGTGATTGAAGAGTCACTTAGTCCTGAAATGGCAGCTGACACTGATCAATAAATAATCCAGCTTCTGCTTATGATCATCAGAGGTCTTCTTTCCCATTTCAGAAGAATAAGGCTAAATACCTACTTACTTGATAGGGTCAATGTGAGGATTTTGAAAGTTTATGAATTTAGGGCGGTAGGCTATAACTCAGTGGTAGAGTGCGTGCTTAGCATTGCACAAGGTCCTAGGTTCAGTCCCCAGCACATCCATCAAAAAAATAAGTAAACCTAATTACCTTCCCGCTGCAAATGAATAAAAGAAAAGAAAAAGAAAAAGAAAAATTTATATACGAAAAAAAAAGTTTATGAATTTAAAGTGCTTAGCCCAGTGATAGTTCTCATTGTCTCACGTGGTACTACTTACAGGATGATTCTTTAAAATACCAATTGCATTTAAATATTTATGTGTATTACCCAGGTTTCTAAGGATCTGTTGCTAAAAATTAAAAATACCATTCTTCAGAGGACTGTGGATGGCATGCAGAAGGAGGGTGTGCCATACACAGGTAAGCATGTTGATGTCACTGTGGACATTATTTACAGAGCACCTTGACACCATTTTCTCCCTTTTTTTTTTTAACCACCTTTTAATTGACCATGTTTGTAACATTTGTTATGGTTATTCCAAAACTTTGATTACTAGAAGTTTATATTCTTGCTTTCATAGTCACAACACAATGTCTTCATTATCAATTTTTTTTTCCTTTTTTAATGAAGGTATTCTGTATGCTGGTATAATGCTGACCGACAATGGCCCAAAAGTTCTGGAGTTTAATTGCCGTTTCGGAGATCCAGAGTGCCAGGTGAGTAATAAGGATAATGTAATATAAAGTACTACTATGTAAAAGATGTGTGCTGTTTTAACCTTAAGATTTATCAGCCTTGAAATAATTACCTTTGAGAAACATATGCAAGTTCTGCTGGTATCCCAGTGAATAAAATGTCTAAAGGAGAGCTGGAATTTCTCTCAACTGTCACATTGATTGTTTTTCCAGGTGATCCTCCCACTTCTTAAAAGCGATCTTTATGAAGTGATTCAGTCTACCTTAGATGGCCTGCTCTGCACCTCTCTTCCTATTTGGCTTGACAGCCACACTGCTGTAACTGTTGTCATGGCGAGTAAAGGTTATCCAGGAGACTACACCAAGGGTGTAGGGATAACAGGTGAATATCAGGGAACAGAAGGTTGGATTACAATGTGACAAGTGACCAGGACCACAATAGGAGTTTGTCCCATGCTCTGTTTTCCTTTTAAGGATGTAAAGCCATCAGTAACTTTGCAGGGGTTCTTAACATAACCATATTGCTTGTTGGATATGAGTGTCCAGATATCCAAATTACTGCCATCTGTTTCCC
The DNA here is from genome assembly GCF_048564905.1 of Vicugna pacos. NCBI lineage: Eukaryota > Metazoa > Chordata > Mammalia > Artiodactyla > Camelidae > Vicugna > Vicugna pacos. The sequence continues at coordinate 114,498,683 of NC_132987.1, read as the reverse complement.
TTCCTGCACAATGAAGATTTAAGTGGGCTTAGCCAGATTTCCAGAGTATCGCCCAGTGCTGCCTTTCTCTTCATCCTCCAAGAGCCAGGAAGATAATGAGAATTAATGAGAGTCGGAGGAACATTGGTATAAACTACATCAATGCAATCAATTTCAGAGGTGTGATCTCTGAAAGATCACAGATTAACCCCCCAGTTGGCAGTGTACCCCATAGTCACTTGGATGGCAGAATTTAAAGTTTCAGAAGTATAACCTTCTCTTCCTTTTCTCTTTATAGGAGATGAGGCATCTAGTTAAATGATGTTAAACAAAACTGTTTTAGAATGTTAAATAAGTCCCAGTGCCATTAAGCCCAGCGGCAGACCTCTGTGATCCCTAGCAGGCTGTAGTCTGGCCTCCCTTAGGACCCCAGTCCTGTGTTTGATTCAAACACCATATTTACTGTCTTGCCCAGACAATAAGTCCATTGCCCTGTTGATCCCACACGTGGCAACTGGGCAGCCAGGAATTGATTACCTTTTAAAATAAATAGAGGATGGATAGAATCAAGATCTTCTGTGTTGGTGAAACTTCCCTAAGGTTGAGGTGAGAAGTATAAAAGTAATCTCTGACACTGCATTATTGGGTGTTACCGACACCAGCAGATATTTGGGTACCTATGACTGAATGCCTCTATATAATAAAAACATCTAGGGAAGACATATGATTAGTGCTAAAAGAGAAGTGAAAATGGAAAAGGACAAGCTGGGGATTTAAGATTTTTTTTTTAATTAAGAGGTTATCTTTGTATAAACTGTCCGTGTTGATCATTTCAGAATTTAGAAAATGCCATCTAATAATATTTTAGATGTAGAATATAAATAAGATCTCAAAAGTAATTGAAAAGAAAATGAAGCCAGGGATTTTCTTTTACGCTGAGCCCAAAACCTAATTTAAATCAAATTTGTCTTAAAATTTTACAAATGTTGTATTAGAGAGAAGATTAAGAATGTGTTTGGTATTACAATGATCTTATTGGTTATTTTAAAAAGAAAGAAAGCAACTTTATTTAGTTGGCTATCAAAAGCAAAAAAATTCCTTTAAGTAAAAAAATGTGATCATATGCAGGATTTATTCATTGTTTTTTAATCTTTTTTTTTTAACTTGTCAGGGAGAAAATAACTGTGTATTTTTGTCTCAAACTTTTCAGGGCTTAGCATCTTTTTTTCCCCCTCACTCATTGAAATAATCATTCTTACATGAGATTTATGATAACACAAGGTTTTAGGACTACAGTTGTCACCCTAGAATAGAACAGTCTGTTCTTAGGAGAAAGGGTCTATTTACTATTATATTACATTAATTCCTTCCTGATAGGATTCTTGTGAAGGTTCATTTAAGTGAAATAAATATTTTATTTTTAAATTCTGGAAATAATAAACCACAATATAAAATACTATTATTGCCATTGACATGTCAAATGTGCTCTCTCACAGGATTTTCTGAGGCTCAAGCTTTAGGACTAGAGGTGTTCCAAGCAGGCACTGCCCTAAAAGATGGCAAAGTGGTGACTAATGGGGGTAGGGTCCTTACTGTAACAGCCATCCGGGAAAATCTTGTCTCAGCCCTTGAAGAAGCCAAGAAAGGACTAGCTGCTATAAAGTTTGAGGGAGCCATTTACAGGAAGGACATCGGCTGTCATGCCATAGCTTTCCTTCAGCAGCCCAGGTAAATTTCTGACCAAGTGATTGTGGCACAGCTTCAGAACTGGCATAAATGGCTATGGAGTAAACTCCATTAACCCTGTACTAGGGCATTCTATATTCTTAACTCTTTCTGAGACTGATCTGATTTTGATTTGCATTTAGCTTGAATCAAAACTTACTAGTTACAATAATATTCAAATGAAATTTTAAAAACTTCATGGCAGCTCCTCATGTTTGAAAAGTTCAATAAACTCACTGTGATGTTAGGGATTTTTTTCACATTGTATGCTTTAAATATACGCAATCATCATTTGTCAATTATTCATCAATAAAGAGGGGGTAAAGATTTTTATCCCTTGAGTTATATATTTACATATTACTATTGCATTTATGTCTTAGTCCCTGGTTTTTGTCAAAGAATTCAAGATGAAAATATTGGCCATCTAACTTTGTAACTTAATTTAACTATAAATTTTGGCCATCTCATTTGGTCACTGCATTTATATTTATTACTGAAGTGTGTTTTTTAACCCCTTATTGATTCATTTATTGTCATGTACAACTAACTGTTCCTTTGTAAAATCAATGAACTATTTGCAAATGTAGGTGTTTTGATATAAGGATGTGTCACAATTACTATTGTTCACAGAGTTCATCTATGAGAAATAAATGTGTTTTAGGACAAAATGCGAAATTTTTAGCAACTTAATTCAAGCTATGCTGTTATTGATAGGCAAATTTTTTTAATTTAAATAATGGAATTTTTTTTTAGAAATGAGAATATCAAAATACCATGCTAAAATTTTGTTTTTTATTTTAAAATGACCAGATTCTATTGAAATTATCTATTTCAAGGGACTTGAAATCTTAATACTAGTCTAAGTTCTTTAAAGATGAAGAAAATGACAGGCTACAGTGCCAGCTGCTACCAGAGAAAAAGCTGTTTTTAACCAGTAGAACTTCGTTTCCTATCTGTGTGTGACCCTGGACTGCTAATTTTATTGGGGTTAACTGCCAAAGCTCTCAAGTCTATTCTTACTTTGGCACCTTGTTTCTAGTAAGACTTGACATATTTCTTCATGTATCACTACATCCTACTGGGCCATGTCATTTTTGTAAGGCAAGACCACTTAGTTCGCAGTGCCATTTACAGACTTGATCTCTAAGTGTACTGCTTCAACTTGTTGGCCTTGTTATAGGTGGAAATGATGCAGTGAATATCATTACCTGGTTTTGCTTTTTTCATTTTTTTTTTTTATCTTAGTTTTTACTGTCTTTAGCTATAAGGAAACTGATATAGTTCTCTATTGTAGTAAGAGCTCAGTTTCATTTTTGAGGGATTTCTTTTTCTTATAATCCTAATTTTCACTTTTTTGATTCAGTTTTGGCACTCCTTTCCTTCCCATACCAAAATCAAACAAAGAAAGGTTGTGGCCAAATATCAGTATATTTAGCTGCCTATGAGAAGTATTTCTGGAAGAAACAGTAAAGCTAGAGAAGTAGTTCCAAATAGTGATGATCATCTGGGGAGGTTGCTTAAACACATTTCAGTTCCTAGGACCTGCCCTAGACCAGTTAAATCAAAATCTGTGGATGGGGCCCAGCACATTAGGAGATATGAAAATCACTAGCGATATCTTCAGCTAAATAATTTTTTTATTGAAGTAGGGTTAACTTAAATAATATTTTAAGATTAAAATAATTTTCCCCTGGCATTTGGGTGACGTCTTAGTTTATTTATTTATTTATTTATTTATTTTATTTATTTTTTAACTTTCTAGAGGCCTGACTTACAAGGAATCTGGAGTAGACATTGCAGCTGGAAATATGCTGGTCAAGAAAATTAAGCCTTTAGCAAAAGCCACCTCCAGACCAGGTAAGTCAGATCCTGACCTTTGCTAGTTAGTTAACTATGACAAACATTGTGAACTGATTTAGGCTTTGCAGTTCACTGAGGAAAATGTTCCAGATTAATGCCGAGTTGCTGTCAGACTTGTCCTATGTAAGCCAAGCTCCTAGTCTTCTGCTTTCTTGTCTCTAATATTAAGAAAAGCATTTTTTGTCCATGATTTTCAACTCAAAAGGATATGTCTGCCCCTTTATTATTTAACTGCCTTCTTAATCAGTTCTTGGCTATTGAAATGCAGCTAATAATTTTCTCCAACAGGCTGTGATGTTGATCTTGGAGGTTTTGCTGGTCTTTTTGATTTGAAAGCAGCCGGTTTTAATGATCCTCTTCTGGCCTGTGGAACAGACGGCGTTGGAACTAAACTGAAGGTAATCAGACACTTATGTGAATAGAGGCCTTTTGTGAAAGATAAGACTTTACTGTGTATCAAATATATATCTTTCCTCTTGACATAAATGTACCATAGAGACCATACCAAATAATCATGTAATTGGCCAGAATATCTACATGTTTCTAGTAACACAGTATTGTTGAGGCTCTCTCTAGATAAAAGGGTAATTTGGGGGAATTAAAGAGAGTACTTTTGGACCAAGTAGCTTATCAGAATTTCGTGGGGTTTTTTTGTCTTTAGGTATTCAGAGCAGCTAGCCAAAAGTCAATAATACTTGTTAGCCTCCACTGATAAATTACAAGATCCAGTTTGGAGCTTATTCTCTTACGTGGATGTTTACATTATTCTTCTACAGATTGCGCAGCAGTGCCATAAACATGATACCATTGGTCAAGATTTGGTTGCAATGTGTGTAAATGATATTCTGGCACAAGGAGCAGAACCCCTCTTTTTTCTTGATTATTTTTCCTGTGGAAAACTTGACCTCAATACAACTGAAGCTGTTGTCGCCGGAATCGCTGAAGCTTGTAAAAAAGCTGGATGTGCTCTCCTCGGTATGATAATCCTTTGTAATCACACGTCCTTAACTGAATTTCAGCCCTATATATAAACATAATTGGTGCCAATATAGCTAACAAGAGAAACTATATACCACAAGATGAGCCAAATAAAATACAGATAATACTACCTAAGGAAAACTTAGACCTTGCTGCCCTCAAGCCCCCCCGTCAAGAGTTTGTCCCCTTGAGGGGACAGACCCACACTCATATGCCGTCAGCCAGGCCTTACCTTTCTCTGTGATCCTTGGCCACCATTTCCACTCCCATCTCTCTCAGTGCCGAACAGACAAGGTAGGGGTTGTTTCCTCCTGGCCCTGCAGCAAAGGCAGATCAATTTCTGGCATTCTGTATCTTAAGCCTTATTTTCCCACAGAAATGACACAAGAATAAAATGTATCCAAGCTTTACAGAAATATTGCTTAAATATATAAGAGAATTTTGAACAAAATGAATTTGTAGGTTGACCAACGAACAAAACTTCCTCTTTTATGTTGCCATTTCTGTGGGCAAGACTTTCCCAAAAGCCAAAATTGCCTTTCAACCATCTTTTAGAACAGTTTCTAATTTAGATTGCCTGCCTAGACCTTGTCTTTACACAATTTGGTGGTAAAGTGAACTGTGGCATATTTTTTAGGCCAGAGCATTTGGAGTAGGCAGGCCTGATTAAATCACTTATCTAAGCCTGTGCCATTATCGGAACATAGAATGATTGTAAAGATATATATGTGAAAGCACTTCTGAAACTAAACTGCTAGAGAAATGACATTAAATTCAACTGAGCATTCATGCTGCAAAGGTAATGTTTGGAGGCTATACTTACCCTTTGTGGGAATTAATGCTATTTCCCTTAAAATCGTACTTGGTTGAAAGTTCTGTTAGGCAGCTAATAGAGTACATTTCATCAGCTGTTTGCTGTTTTCTTTCTGCCAGGAGGTGAAACGGCAGAAATGCCTGACATGTACCCACCTGGAGAGTATGACCTAGCCGGTTTTGCCGTTGGTGCCATGGAGCGGGATCAGAAACTCCCTCACCTGGAAAGAATCACTGAAGGGGACGTTGTTATTGGAATAGCTTCCTCTGGTCTTCACAGCAATGGATTTAGCCTTGTGAGGAAAATTGTAGCGAAATCTTCCCTTCAGTACTCCTCTCCAGCACCCTCTGGCTGTGGTGACCAGACCTTAGGTAAACATACTCGTGTTTAAATTCTGCTGCTTGGAAATGTCTGAGCAACCACTGAGAGGGGTTAGTCTTTCATTACTTAAAGTTAGAATGGAACAAATTACTTATCCTGTCATTTGACTCTTTGAACATCACTGTAGAACTGGTGGGTTGGGGCAGGGTCACGATCATTCTCTATTTCAGAATTGTTTTTTATATATGCTTTGCTTTTGTGGTCATAGACTTAAGTTTTTGTCTTATCTTTCTTATACAGGGGACTTACTTCTAACTCCAACTAGAATCTACAGCCATTTGCTGCTACCTGTCCTACGTTCAGGACATGTGAAGGCTTTTGCCCATATTACTGGTGGAGGCTTGCTAGAAAACATCCCCAGAGTCCTCCCTCAGAAATTTGGGGTGGAGTTAGGTAAGATCACTAAAAAGAACTTATGCTCAGAAAACCACTGGGAAAAAAAATACATTATGGGAGGAAATTCCATGGGTAGTTAGTGCACACGCGATTATACCTGCAAAATTCTTAATCATTGGGGCTTCTGGGGGAAAAATAAGACCCTTTTCTACCTCTTTGCTTTATTAGCCTTGTGTATAAGGCATAAAATCTTCTCGTGTAACTGACTTATATATCAGATGAAATTGACTTATATAAGCAAATTCTCCAAGGGGTTTGGTAAGCTCAAGCTCTATCAAGATGGAACCAAGAACATGCTGGGAAGGGAAGTGGTAGTTACTAAGTAGTCCGTGCTGGGGATAAAGAGGACCTAGACCAAGGCACAGAGAAGGGAGACAGATTGGAGAATCATTCTGTGCTTTGAAGGAAAAAGAAGTCCCAATGTCTCTTGTTTAGTAGGTGAGTAATGATAACGTCCATAACACAGGAGGAAGAGTAGTAGATTTTGGAATAGGAAGTGGGAATACAGCATTTTAAGTCTCTGAAGTGTTTATTGCAATGTTTCTGTGAGCAGAAGTTAAGTTGGGTGCTCATGCAGATCGTAATAGTTATTATCAAGAGAGTGGAGGGGACCAAAAGGTTGTTCCTCAGCATTCCATCCACCTTGAAGATTGGCAGAGGTAGAATTTCTTAAAAAGAACAGTCAGAAGCAGGGAGTAAACCATGTAAAAGTATCAACTCCAAGCCAGGATTTCAACATGACACTGGTCAGCATTGTCAGGTGCAGCTTAGAGGTCTAGAATGAGGACCCCCAAATAGGCCAGTATATTTCATCATTAGCTCAAAAAGCAGCTTGGTGAGGGTAGATACCACCTCCCAGATTATGGCATGTGGAGGGCGACTAGGCAGAGATACAGAGACAATGACTGAAGGTTGTGTTTCAGGAAACTTACTGGTAAAAGGGAAGGAAGAATGACAACTATGGTCATGGCAGAAGCAAGGGGTAGGGCTTTCCCTCCATATTTTTATAAAGTACAGAGACAAAGTCAGAGAAACCGTTCCAGCTTTCATAATCAACTAATATACATTGGTTTCAGGTAGCAGGACCTGAAGAAGTTCACATAAAATAATGCCTTGTCCCAGTGAAGTAAGAAGGGCTAGTGAGGCTTGAGGATAGGAGTAATTAAGCGGTCCAGGTTAGAGGCAAGAGAGAGACAGCAGGTGGCACAGAAGGTGAAGTTCACTGTGTAACTGTTCGTTCTCCCAAAATAAGCCCTGAAACAAGAACAGGAAAAGACTGAGTTGATCCAGCTATGGGGTGGAGCAGCTGTGGGTGCAGGTGAGTAGACAGATCTGCTGGGCTAACCACAGAGTCAGAGTATGTGAAGCTAGGGAAGAGTCAGAAGAGTCGGAAATAGGTTGTGTAGAAGTGAGAAAACAGGCAGGGTGAGCTTGGACCTGGTCGGAGGGGATTCCAGCCTAGCCAGGGAAGCAAAAGGACCAAGCTGGGCGGGACAGGGCTGAATGGGAGTCCCTTCATTAGCACAGTGTGGAGTTGAAGGATACATCAGAGGGTCATATAGTAGTTCTAAGACATTCCTGGGATAGTAATGCTTCCTTGTGAGCAAAAACAAAATCTTAAAGAAGTAATCATCATCCTCATCAGTCATTAAAAACAATGGCCTGGTGATGAATGGGGAAAGGAGGCAGGGCTAATCTGTGCATCTGCCAGCTTCTGTGCTATAAATACTCCCATCCTAGCCGGTTTTTAAGGGGCTGTATTTAACAGCCTCTACACACTGGCTTTAGCATACCACTGGTTAAGGGTAACACGAAGGTCACCACATCAGGAAATTGAGTTGATCTAGCCGTATTCCTGAAAGCCATTAGGACATCTAGTCCTTAAGGGGATTTCTAAGCATCTCCTCAGTTAATGCAGCACAGACCTCACTCAATTGTCAGTACTGGCGGAGTGTGACAACACAAGTGTTCTTAATGCCTCAGGTACAAATGGACCCCCCTAGAAAACCTCTGAAAGGCCAGTGTATAGTCTACTGCATATAAATAGCAGTGCTGGTTATAATTTCCATCACTTGGTATATGTGCATACTTTTATACTTTGTGTCAATAATAGGTTAACTGAACAGCTCTTGCCTGTTTTCAGACGCCCAGACCTGGAAGATCCCCAGGATCTTCTCATGGTTACAGCAGGAAGGACACCTTTCTGAAGAAGAGATGGCCAGAACATTTAACTGTGGGATCGGGGCTGCCCTCGTGGTATCTGAGGATCTGACAAAGCAGATTCTGCAGGATCTTCAGCAGCACGAGGAGGAGGCCTGGGTGATTGGCAGGGTGGTTGTATGTCCTGAAGGTAACTGCCCCTTATTCAGTTGCTGTTAGGTATATAATCTTAAAGATAACCGACCCCACCCTGCAAGCTCTCTGCCCACCTTTCATCCCAGCCATCGCTATGGCAGCTGTCTTTATACGGCTATAACATGCCAGCACTCCTGTCAGCAATAAACATGTCTCTTCATTTCGGCCTCAGGGCTCTGACACCTCTGGGTAGCAGTCACATGTGCACAACCACACCCTGAAGGACAACCCTTGACCAATGGGATGAGAGCTAGTGAATAAATACCCACTTGAGGGACAGAAGAAGGGAGCAGCTCTGAGGCACAGTCTGCATGGCTCTTTTGAGGGTCCCATTTTAGTTCCCTAGGATCATTTCCCAGAGTAAACTCCTCGCATGCAAGACCTTGTCTCAGGCTCTGCTTTGTGGTTCAGCTCAATTCAAGGAAGAGTGAGCGAGCACTCTGACAAGTTCTGTGTATTACTCAGGACTCTGCTAGAAGTACTAGAAATTGGCATAGAGGCAGAAAACCAACTGAGATTCACTAACAGAGATGTCAAGTCTTGTTAATTTTGTTTGTATTTGCCTTTCATTCTTTTTTGTGTGGGTTTCATTTTCAGGCAGGCTCCCCAAATACCGGAAACATGTCTTGAGCCCACATCCTTCAGCTTATGTTGCAAAAGAGAGGCCCTCTCTTTCGCAACATCCTATATCCAATCTTTGAATGGCCTTGCTTGCGTCACATGCCTACCCTTGTGGCCAAGAGGTTGTAGCACTATTGTGGATGGAAGATTTGCAGGAAGGAGGAGACAGAACACTGTCAGGCAATAATATATCCACTGTATGTTTAGATAATAGTGCTGTAGCTTTCAGTTGGGTAATTATATACGTTCACCTTAGGGAGTTTTTATGCATGAGTAATGATCAGTAAAGCACACCTATTATTTTATGTTTTAATCCTTGCACATCTTATTTTCAGAATAAAATACAGTATTCTAAAGTTTTTATAAAATATCGTTCTTTCCAAAAAAAATATATTGTTCTTTCCATATTACTGTTATGGAATACAGTTGTTCTTTACTTATTTATTGGGTGTATTTAAAACAAAGGTTCTCCTCGTGTGAAAGTCAAGCATCTGATTGAAACCATGCAGATACATGGATCAGTACTGGAGAATGGCACCCTGAAAAATCATTTCTCTGTTCAACCAAAAAAGGCAAGAGTTGCTGTCTTAATATCCGGAACAGGTGAGATGTGGCTTCCTTTTTACTACAGAGCTGTAGAAATGCTTCACCTTTTCTCCCTCCCCACCCCCTCACCCCCAAAGAAACCCCTTCTTCCGACTGTGAGAACACTCAGCAAAGTGGAGCTGGGTATCATTAAGGAGTGTTATCTTTTCTACATCCTCAGTCGTTCTACTTTTCTCAGGCATTTGAGACAGCTTCTAAAGGAAAGGTAGAGGGTGTCAGGAAGATGCTTGAAGAGAGAGAAACCAGAAAAGACAAAAAGAACAGAAATCTCAACTTCTTTTGAATCCTAGCTTTGTAGTTGAAAAGTCTTACAACAGTTGTGGCTTTTTTAAATTGTTAATAGTAATGAGAATATGACAGCTGTGTTTGATTCTTGTCAACAGAGGAATAAAGTGATAAAAGCACTGTATTCTCTCAGACGGATGTAGCATGATTTTTCCCCAATATTGTAAGTAACATTGCTATGAACATTCTTGTAAATACTCAGTAAGTCCTTAAGTGCATAGCTAATTACTTCTTTAGGATATATTTCCAAAAGTATAATTGCTTTACAAGACCATTTAAGGTTTCAGTATACTTTAGACCCAAGACGATGGTAAAGCAGAGAAACTATTCTAAAGGGCCATAGTGGTTTATTCTTGAGAGGGTTGAGTTTTCTTGCTTAATTAAGCAGCTTATTCTTCATCAGCCAGTTTTAAAATCATGTTATACTGTTTCTACTGCTGTGCTAAATCATAAGATATTATTTCGCAGGAGCAATTACATATCCTTGAAACAGGAATGCCTATGTTTTCATGAGATATTAATCCATTATTCCAAGAGGTAGGGAATTTTAAAGTCTTACATATTTTGCCAATCTCTTCTAAGACAGTCAAAAGCCTTGATCATTCCCTGCTCAAAATGGCACACACTTTTTAAAACATGGGAGCTCACCTGTGTTTTTCTCACTTGTTCAGGATCGAACCTCCAAGCTCTCATAGACAGTACTAGGGAGCCAAGGAGCTCTGCACACATTGTTGTTGTGATCTCCAACAAAGCTGCAGTGGCTGGCTTAGATAAAGCAGAAAAAGCCGGAATTCCCACCAGGGTGAGTTCCTTTGAAACGTGTCTTTCCTGCAGGCTATAGTTAAACTCTGATCTACCCCGAGGTGTTCACTTTGGATTCCTGGATTTGGGGTGGGTGTTGGGCTAGCCTTTCTATTTCATTCTGTCCATTCCTTAATTCTTGACCTCTTCAGAAGGAGATGAAGTATGGCCTGTGTAAAGATTGAGTTTTAAATTATTTGGGGTTATTTGTTGGAAACAGATTGTTCTTATCTTTCTCTATCATAGGTAATTAATCATAAATTATATAAAAGTCGTGAAGCATTTGACACTGCAGTTGACCAAGTCCTTGAAGAGTTCTCCACAGACATAGTCTGTCTTGCAGGATTCATGAGAATTTTATCTGGCCCCTTTGTCAGAAAATGGAATGGTAAGCAAAAAATGTCTTACACCCCATTGAGAAATTGACTGAAAATGGACTATGGGGAGGTTAAGTTGCCAGCCAATCCCAGTCATGAGATATTTACTGAGACAGTTTATTTTGAAACAGATCATAATTGAATTTCCTTTGCCTTAGCCCAAAGAATGACCCAATTGTGGTTTATTATCCTTTTTTCTTTATTGGTTTTCTTTGGTCTGCTGTAACTACATTTTCTAATATAGCTTATGTTGGGTTCACAAATGTAGCATTTTATCTTCTGAATAAATATTGGGAAGAGACATTTATACTTGTTTAGAAGCAAGAGAAAGTGATTCCCTGGATCCCAAAATGAAGAGCTCTTCCTCTGCTGAGGAAGTGTGAGCCGTTGCCAGAAGATGGCAAGAAAGGCTTGGTTGCCAGATGTCATAATACCTGGTGTTAATGCCTTTTCCACAGAGGCTTTGACTGCTTCCTGTTGTCCTTTTTTGTGCCCATATTTGGTCAGTAAATGCATTTTCTCTCCAAAGAGTCTGTTTTCCTAAGTGAATACAGTTCGAGTAGAGCACTTGTGGTGTAACAGACAACAGGCAGTGCCTTTGGTGACATGAGGCTCACACTGGCATGGTGGGCGTGCCACTTCGTGGTTAAAAGTCAGGCACATAGACACTATGCAGGAACCTCCTGTCTCTGTCTTATATTATGTGCCAGCGACAAGCTGAATTTTCTTCAAGGGCTCTAGGATCCAGATTAGACCCTCTCCCATCCAACTTTGAGTCACTGCAGATGCCTACTCAGAGTCCCTTGGTGTGTCTTCAGCCATGCAAGGCAACAACCTCATGCTCTCCTTGCATGAGAACCTGTATTTCCCTTTACCTCATTTCTGTCTTTAACAAACAAACATCCATCCCAGAGAAATCCTGTTCCTGTTGACTCCTGATTCTAGACAGGAAAGTGTATGTTCCTTTGACAGAACAGGTAAGATTTTAACATTCTGACCACTACATGCTTTTATTAATTTCCAGGGAAAATGCTCAACATCCACCCATCCTTGCTCCCTTCGTTTAAGGGTTCAAATGCCCATGAACAAGTCCTGGACGCCGGAGTCACACTCACTGGGTGCACTGTGCACTTTGTAGCTGTGAGTATGTCTTTTTCTATCAAAGTATTACTAGTGTTTACGTGTAAATTGTACTGGCCAGAGGTTAATATTCAAAACTTTTGCTTTCTTTTCCAGGAAGATGTAGATGCTGGACAAATTATTTTACAAGAAGCTGTTCCAGTGAAGAGGGGAGACACTGTTGCAACTCTATCTGAAAGAGTAAAATTAGCAGAACATAAAATATTCCCCTCAGCCCTCCAGCTGGTGGCCAGTGGAACTGTGCAGCTTGGAGACAATGGCAAGATCTGTTGGGTCAAAGAGGAATGAAGCCTCCTAATCCAGGAATGGAGTCAGCTTCGGGAGAATTCTGACTGCTCACAGGGTGGCTTTTTATCATAGACTTAGCCTAAACGATATCTAAGACATGAACGTATTGTCTCCAGTGGTGTGGTCTTTCGCATTTTACCGTTTTGGGGCCTCCTTGTTCATTCAATCAGACTAGCCATTCAGAATTCCAAACTTTCAACCAAACAAGATACGAAAACTTAGTCTTTCTTATTTTTGAAGAGTTAATCAACAAGTCTGACAAGTTAATATTTCTTCCCCATATTAGGTATCTGTACTGATTTGAATTGAGACTTCTCTAATTATTCTGATCATAAGTTGGTGTCATAAAATATCTGGGTAGCTCCCATTTCTGAGGGACAGTTTTCTTTGTGCTCTGAAGTATCATTAAACATTCCTCTAATAACTGACAATTTCTGTAATACCCAGATTTTAGCTTCACAGTTGGGAGGATGGAGGGCAATCAACCCAGACTAGTAAAGAGTATAATGGGACTACATTTATTTCCCACTGCAGCCAGTCATTTCCAGTCTGGTATGCAGTTCTGGAACTGGGAGGTTTAGGTTGACATACTGGGTACATGCACTTGACCCTACACACAGGACACCAAGATTGGGACCACATTTCTATCATAGCTGAGCAAACAGGGAATGGCCACCTGGCCCGTAGGCAGGCAGCCAGCCTTCGATACTGAGCCACCTTCAAGATGGTGTGGCCTAAGAGCTCTGCCTACCCGACGGGGGTACAGCCTTACAAGAAGGGTACCTAGAAGCCCTGTTCAAGTCCTCATGTAGAGTTTAAACTCAAACCCTAACAGCACAGGACTCTTACAGTAGTTACGTATAGAAGACAGTAAACTCTCACCTTCAGACAGGAAAGAGTAAGGGGTCAAGAGGAGCAGAGTGGAGTTCCGACAGGGACCTTTGCCAAGAGACCCTAATCACTGCCTCTGGTGCTAGTAGGCTTCCCCAGGCAGCTGGCCGACGTTACCCTACCTCTTGTTGACTGCGTCAGCAACTGCCATCAAATGGGAAGGACAGGTACATCATTTCACACAGGTGCCTTTGCTGCAGAGGCAGCGGACTCACTGGTTCTGGAGAGTTCACTCAACATAATTAAGCACGTATTCTGTATATGCCAAACACTATCCTATGAAGCCTTTAGAAAGTTAAAAGATACAAAGGAAAATGTTATTGGTTGATAAAATCACATACTGTTAATAAAAGTAGAGGCTGGTACCAGTATGTAAGTTAGAAAAATCAGTACTGAGTTTGACTTTAGAACTAATTCTCCAGTCCTTACTTTGACAGTAATCACAAAAAGGAACCAGCACTCCATGGAAAGTAGCTGATTTCAGTATCTTCGGATAGAATCAAAATGTGTGAAACATCTGACTGATAGAAACCAAAAAAAAGTTGAAAGCAGCAAGGATGATAAAAGAAAAAGGGAGGCAGCTTAAAGAATGTCCTGTCTAGTTTTGATAAGCTGAATATTATTTGGACATGCTGAACGTGTAGTGCCACTGGTTTATGATCCTCAACGAGAAAAGGTCATTTAAGTTATGAAAAAAATCATAATGCTTAAAATGGTGAAAATGTTAACTTTGATTAATGTAATAAATACAGATATTTGTCTTTTATTACAGGATGTCTCTATTTGTGTAAGCAGGAAGCCCCTTGATCATACATTGTGTTCAGGTAGAAAGATATGGGACAGGTTGGGGAAGGGGTTCAGTCTGCTGGTTGGTTACACACAGGAATCAAAGAGAAAGGATTCAACTGTGAGTTCCAAAATGATAAGTAACCCGAATAGTCTAAACAGCAATATTAAAATTTCTAAGAAATTTCATAGTCTTTAAATGTTCCTTCTCAATTTTTTTTTACTACTTTTAACTACTATGTAAACTTTTTAAAATAACTCAAGTATACTATGATATTTAATTATAATAAAGTTTAATAACTTGTACAGCTAGTCCTTCATTACTTTCTTTCACCAGAATTTTCTTGGCTATTCTCTCCCCTGCTAAGCAGCCAGAAGCACAACCAAAATCATGCCCAGGCAGAGACTGGCAAGGACATTGCTGCCACAGCCAAGTTGGGCTCTGTCAGCCCCCTTTCCAGCAGGCACTCGTCTATAGTTGCTCCCACAACTGAAATGCACTCTGAATGCCTGTTATCTCTAGGTCATTTGTCCAGTCTTAATCTCCCAGGCAGGATTATCTGGTCAAGTTTAGGTCACTCACCCTGCTCTCATGGCCATGGGTCAAAAAGAACAGGAAAACGGCCTTTGGGCTGTCAGAGACAGTGAAACTGCCTGTCACACAATGGTGGATGCCCCAGACACAAGGGATTCCCATGTTCAGCAGCCCCCATTTGACAAAGGTCCAATTCCAGGTCCAGTGACAGATGCAGCTGTAAATAGTTCAGGAAGATTAATAAAATTCCAGGTTTTTTTTTTTTAAGTTCATGTTATGTTGACAGTCCTACTGGCTTTTTCTCCCCAAGCTGCTTTTTACCAGTTACCTTTGTAATACATAAATTAGACCTCCTCTGCTGTTGGTTTTTTTTGGGTTTTGTTTGGTTAGTTGGTTGGGTTTTTTGTTGTTGTTGTTTTGGGGGTTTTTTGTTTGGTTTGGTTTGGTAAAAATAGAAAATGTTGCCTTTAATGAGAAAGCTGGCAATCAGGGGAGAGGCAGACTCCTCCCAAAATCAACTCTGAAGATTGTGTTCAGCCATCAAAGTTTTTAAAGAGAAAAGGGGAAGTAACCTCAGTTAATCATGGAGATAGGGGATCAGACTCACTGCCATCTCCCACTGCGTGCAGGCCTGTCGACTCCTTGCTACCTTCCTTTAGATGCTACCCTGGTCACACAGTTAGCTCATGAGATTACTGAAGGGGAAGCTGGGGAAGAGAGCAGGTCATCTGTTAATTACTTAATTCTTCATGTCTATTTCTTTGATCTGCTAGTCTTAGAGAGACTTCTACAGAGGTGGAGGGTGGCTGTGGCTCACTCTGAGGACACAGACACTGATGGCAGACATGCTGAGGAACACCTAGCTTCCTGAACACCCCCGGCGACTGACATCCCAGATCACTAGTGCCAAGACCCACCACTGTTTAAAAGAGACAGTCTGATAGCCATTCTTTCACAAGCCATGTAAACCTTATATTAACCACAACGTAAGGCCATTTTCCTTTAACAGAAGTCAATTTTTAATTAACAATTAAAAATTAACTCATAAGTAGAAATAATCCAAATGTCCATCAGCTAATGAATTGATAAAAAAGTGGACTATTCATACAATGAAATATTATTCTGCCATAAAAGGAAATGAAGTACTTACACATCCACACACCCTACAACATGGATGAACCTAAAAGGAAATGAAGTACTTACACATCCACACACCCTACAACATGGATGAACCTTGAAACATAAGTTAAAGAAGACAATCACATGATTGCATACTTATGATTCCATTTATATGAAATGTCCAGAATAGGCAAATCCTTAGAGACAGAGTAGATTAATAGCTGCCAGGATATTTGGAGATGATGACCAAAGGGTGCAGTGTTTCTTTTTGGGTAATGACAATGTTCTAAAAACCTATTGTGTAATGGTTGCACCACCCCATGAACACACCTAAGCCATTGAATCGTACTCTTTAAATGGGTGAAGTGTGACATATGAATTATAGTCAATAAAACTGTTCTCCCAAAAAGATAAAACCCCTTCTGTTACCATAAAAAGATTAATTCATAGTTTTTAAAAAACATCAGGATTACATTTAATCAGCCACAAAAAAGAATAATGCCATTTGCAGCAACATAGATGGAACTGGAGATCGTCATTTTAAGTGAAGTAAGCCAGAAAGAGAAAGAAAAATAACACATGATATCACTTGTATGTGGAATCTAAAAGAAAAAAAAAGAAGACACTCATGAACTCATCTACAAAACAGAAACAGACTCACAGACATAGTAAACAAATTTATGGTTACTAGGGGGAAAGGGAGTGGGAAGAGAAATTGGGAGTTGGAGATTTGCCAATATTACCTTCTATATATAAAATAGATAAACAAGTTTCTTCCGTATAGCACAGGAAACTATATTCAATATCTTTTAGTAAACTATAATGAAAACGAATATATGTATGTACATGTATGATTGAAACATTATGCTGTATACCAGAAATTGACACATTGTAAACTGACTATACATCAATTTAAAAAAGATTACATTTAGTTGTATGTTATAAAATACATCAAACTTACATTTAAAATACTTCACATTCAGAATGAAGTCACTTGAATACAGATAGACTTCCATGTTTTGTAACAGAAATCATGCTAAACACTATCTAAACAGAAATTCTAATCCGCAAATCTTCCATCTGTTAACCTGGTAATTCCCTGGGTAAGCTTATTAAAAATGCTAACTCCTAAGCCCCACCTGTATTCTGAGCATTGCAATAAAGCACTGCATGAAGATTTCAATACTCCAAACTGATTTTATTTTTAAAAGAGGTTCATGAATTGAATTATTTGTGGAGATTGATAGTCAATTGCATTTTAAATTTTTCTGCACCACTAACCTCCAAAAATGTATAGGAAAAATAGTTTTTATGTAGCAATATCACTCAATTCCTTGACTGTTTCTGTTATATGCAAGAACAAAATAAAACAGGCGTCATTTGATTTCTCCACATCCTCACCAATACTTGCTATTTTCAATCATTTTCATTACAGTCATTCCAGTGGTATGAAATGGTATCTCATTGTGGTTTGATTTACATTTCCCTAATGACTAATGGTATTAGGCATCTTCTCATGTCTTATCAGCCATTTGTATGTCTTCTTTGGAGTAATATCTATTCAAATTCTTTGCTCAATTTAAAATTGAGTTAAATGTCTTTTTATTGATGAATTGTCAGAGTTCTTTATATATTCTGGATACTAGGCCCTTATGAGATATGTGATTTGAAAAAAATTTCTCATATTATGTGGTTTCTCTTTTCAGTTTCTCAATGGTATCCTTTGAAGCCCAAATATTTTTCATTTCAATGAAGCCTAATGTGGGAGCCCATGATTGGGTTAACAAATTGTAACAGACCCCAGCCACTTGCCTCCTTAAAGAAGAGCAAATGTGCTTAGTAACTGCCTTGCTTGCATAGTTGAGGTTTTAGATAGCACTCTGCTCCTTGCAAAGCAACAACCCAGACCCTTGGCTATAAGCGCTGGGCGTGCCTTCTGTTAGATAGTCTTCTATCCCCAAAGCAAGGAACTGGCTGGGCTAGTGGTCTGCTTTAACATATCTATAAGAATGTGTTTTGCTCCCCTCTTCCCATGACTTCCCTAAAGGTAAACTGTGGGCCCCCAAAGGAACGAGTCTTGGGCTGGAATGGTAAACAAGTTATAAAAAGCTGCAGACTCAGAGGTGAGGAGGCTGATTAGCCAATGACGGGTAAGACCCCCAGAGGGGGGCAACCTAAGACAGGCACAACCGCCTGCCTGAGTCCAAGAAAAATGTCAAGCAGCTTCTTCTCAGACGTTCAGCCCTGATAAGCTGTAAGGCTCGCTGATGTCAACACAAACATGACTTACCAAAAGATAAAGGGTCTTCTGACCTTGAGCCAGACTTTACAATATAGATCCCACCCTGTCTTCCCCTAAATTCCTGCATTCCATCACACAATTGTCAATGATTTCTCCTTTGATTGTACACAATAAATGTGAGGGCATTTGAGAGGCTCCGGACTCCCTCTCGCTGTCTTGACTTTTCCATAGAGTCTTGAGTAATTCATTCCGTTTCGGCGGGACTTCTGCTGGCCAGAACCCACAACTGGTGACGAACCCACAGCCCAATTTTTCTATTTTTTCTTTTGTTACTTGTGCTTTTGGTATCCTATCTAAGAAAACATTGCCAAATGCAAGGTCACAATGAATAACACTTACATTTCCTTCTAAGAGTTTTATAGTTTCAGCTCTCACATTTAGATCTTTGATCCCTCAAGAGTTCATTTTTGCATGGTGTGAGGTAAAGGTTCAGCTTCATTCATTTCCATATGCACATCCAGTTGTCCCAGCACCATTTATTGAAGTTTATTATTTCCCCCATTAATTGTCTTGCAATCCCTGTCAAAAATCAATTGACTATAAATGTATGAGTTTACTTCTCTGGATTCTCAATTATATTTCATTGATCTGTATGTCCATCATATGCCAGTACCACGAAGTCTTGATTACTCTAGCTTTGTAGTGAGTTTTGAAATCAGGAATTGTGACTCCTCCAACTTTGTTTTTTTCAAGAATGTTTTGGTATTCTGTGTTCCTTGAATTGCCATATGAATTTAGAATCAGCTTGCCCATCTTTTTCAAAAAAGCCCACAGGGATTTTGAAAGGAATTTTATTTAATCTGTAGATTAATTTGGAGAGTATTGCCATCCTGACAATATTAAGTCTAATCAATGAACATGGGATGTCTTTCCATTTATTTGGGTCTTTAATTTCTTTCAACAATATATTATGACTTTTAGTCATAATTTAGTCATTTTACCTCCTCAGTAACATTTATTCTTAATTGTTTTTTTTTCCTTTTGATGCTATTTTAAATGGAATCGTTAATTTCCTTTTCAGCTTGTTTAGTGCTGGTTTATAGAAATACAACTTATTTTTGCATTTTGTAACTTGTATCCTGCAACTTTGCTGAGTTCATTTATTAATTCTAATAGTTTGCCAACTCTTTAGGATTTTCTATATATAAGATAAAATCATCTGTATATGTAGTTTTACTTCTTTCTCCCCTTTTTTTCCCCAAATAAAAGATGTCTTTTATTTCTTTTTCTTTTCTAATTTACATAGCTAAATAAATACACAATGCTACATAAAAGCGGTGAGAGCTGACATCCTTTTCTTGTTCCTGATCACAGAGGAAAGCTTTCAGTCTTACCTGAAAATACACTTTATAAGGTTGAGGAAGTTGCTTTCTAGTCCTTGTTTGTTGGGTGTTTTTACTATAAGAGTTGGATATTATCAAATGCTTTTTCTGCATCCATTGAGATGATCATGTGTTTTTCCCCCTTCATTCTATCAATATGGTGTATTCCATTGACTGATTTTTCATATCCTACTGAACTATCCTTGCATTCCAAGGATAAATCTTTCTTGGTCATGGTGTATAATCTTTTAATATGCTGCTGGATTTGACTCGCTGGTAATTTGTTAAAATTTTTTCATCTATATTCATAAAGCATATTAGTCTGTAGTTTTCTCTTCTTGTAACATCTCTGTCTGGTTTTGGTGTCAGGATAATTCTGACCTTACAGAATGAGAAACAGGAAATGTTCTCTTCCATTTTTCTTTTCTCAGCACCCCTCAAATAGGCCTTCACCACCAGGGCAGAGAAAGTTTCACCACTTATCAAAGTAACTTAATTTTATCCCATCGCTTTGTGCAGTAGAAGGGTGGACAAACTGATCCTTCAGGAATTTGGATGGTAAACAGATTTCTCTCATTTCTCATTAGCAATTACAATACAGAGATTTTAAGAGTGTGTGTTTGTGTGTACATATGTGCCCATGTGCCTGTCAGACTGGCAAATTTGAGATTACTAATGCATTATCAAGGGTGGGTGGAATAACGGGCATTCCCCAATATGCTGGCAGTACAGATTGGTTCATCCTCTCTCCAACATAATTTAACAAGACTTACTTATTCACAAAATGCAGTGGCCACCTTTCCATGTCTGTGCCTAGAGATCCACATCAGTATTTTCACAGGCTGTAGAGGATTGGAAGCTACATAATTTATGTTTCCAATCTCTTGTGGTTATTTAATACCCACCCCATTTTTTTGCTATTATAAATAGTGGTTCAACTGAAAATCTTGGATTCCCCTCCCCTAAAATTTTCAGAAGTAATCAAGATCCTAAAGTTTGTGTGAATGGTTCTTATGCTGAGCATGGCCTTTTAAATAGAGAATTTATTGATTAAGAACACTTTGCCATTGCTACTTTGTTTTAGGTATTTTTGTCATGTTAATGCTTTGGAGAAAAAAAAAATCTTATTTTTCTTACTGGCAGAATTTTACTCTGGTACTTAGAGAAGAGAAATGTTTCGTAGTTTGAATCCTTTGAGAAACCACTCAGCACTGGAAATGAGACAGACACTACCATCTCACCTCTCACCTTTGCAAAACCCAACTGAGAAAAATAAATGGCCCTTAAGAGGCTGGGTAGATGGTACACTTCAGCGCTTCTCTTTTCTACATAAAGTGTTGAAACTTGAAGTGCATTTCAGAGGCAAAGTAGGGAGAAGGAAGGGGGTGAGAGGTGTAAGGCAGGAGAATGGAATGTCTACAAGGAACTTGTAGGAAGTTTTGCTTGGTGGCTTCGAATAGAACCCTCTCCTCCGTGTCCTGTAAATAATCTTCAGTGGAATGTCCATTTTCCACTGACGTCTTATAAAATGAAGTGGGGAGGGTATAGCTCAGTGGTGGAGTCCATGCTTAGCATACCCGAGGTCCTGGGTTCAATCCCTAGTACCTCCATTAAACAAATAAATAAACCCAATTACTGCCCCAACAAAAAAATTTTTTTAAAGAAGAAGAAGAAGATAAGTGTTCAGGCATGCCCCAGAGCTGTAGGAGACAGGAATAAAGGCTCCCAGGAGCTATGCTGAGAAATGATTCATACTGCTTAGCACTTTTGGTTGATGATTCAGATACAAAGAATGTTTAAAATCTAATAAATGACTTAACAAAGGTCTGTGTAATACTAACTAAATTTTGAAACAATTTCTCCCAGAATTGAGATTGTTAATCTAGAAAGCTACGTGCCAAGCCAATATGCAACTACTCTAGCACCTTCTTTTCCTTCTGCAGCATTTAATCATGTTCGTCCTCTGGAATGGGAGGGGTTATAAGGAAAAATCTTGCAGTAGGCTCTGCCACTAACTGTATGGACTCGGGCATGTCATTTTTCTCTCAGATGCGTAAGACTAGATGATTTCCAAGGTCCCTTCTAGTTCCAACATTCTGCTATTCCTTGATTAGCAGATTTGGCAGATAATGGATTTAGGGAGAATTAAGGGAAAAGGAGGAATGAGAGAAAGAATGGTCCACAGTGGAGTCCCTGATCCTCAGCATTACTGACATTTCAGGACAGATAATTCTTTGTTGTTCAGGCTCTCCTGTGCATTGCAGGATGTTGAGCAGCATCCTTGGTCTCTACCCACTAGATGCCAAAAAAATCCTCACTTGTGGCAATCAAGAACGTCTCCGGACAAAGGTCCCCTGGGAGACAAAAATCTTTCCTCTCTCCAGTTGAAAGCCAATGGGTACAGTCAGCCAAAGAATGATGCGAGGGTCCAGTCAGTTTGCCTCAGGTGTGGTCAGTGGTCCTCTGCACCAGCATCAACTGGAAACGCATTAAAGATACAGATTCTAGCTCTACCCCAGCACCACAGAATTAGACTCTCTAGAGGGAGTATGTGGAATCTGAATTATTAAGAAGCTCCTCAGATTACCCTATAGGGTAAGAATTCCACTCCAGGCCCTCCTAGCTCAAATCTGAAGAGAATGAGTCATCAAATACTATTCTGGTTGAATTCAGATCAGTTCAAAAGAAGGAAAAGGACTCCAAGTTCCTGATTCTGATTATTGAAACACTGAATTCAAAACAAACATTGACGTAGTAGTGCTCACCACATGCTTTACATTAGCTCAATGAATCCTTATAGCAACTTTATCAGGTGGATACCATCATCACTCCCTTTTTATAAATGAGGAAACTGAGGCACAGAGTTAAGTCACTTGGCCAAGAACATCCACCGAGTGCTAGGCATATCCAAGATCCAAACTCAGGCAGTATGGATCTAGAGCATGTGCACTTAACCAGTACACTCTGCTTCCCTTGAATGTGTTTGTCAGGACAGGACTTCCAGAATGGCAGAGCACTGATCCAACCAGGGAAAGAGACAGCCAAGAAGAGCCCTCCTGGGATCTAGTCAGCTCTGGGTTTGGGAAGGTCACGTGTATACGATAGGTTGCACCTACTCAGGAGCAATCAGGGCAGGGCTTGAAAGTGTCCCCAAGCCACACACAGAACCACCCACACAAGCCTCACTGGCACAAAGGGCTTAAATACAATCTCTGACCAACACTGGTTCACCAGTAATCCACTCTGACCCAGAAGCAACTTCTAGTTGCTAAAAACATCAAGCCTAAAAATACCGTACTCATCCCTGGCAGAAAACTGTGTGTATGCTGAAGGCTGTGCCCTCTGAGGAACGATCAGACAGGGAACCTCCAGGTGACTTCCCTAGCTGAATACGAGGCAAAAACATAAATTCCTTGAACTGTGCCACACACACACATCCAGTGGTAAAGGGGAAAATCTAAGTGGCTAAGCGGGTTGATGCGCATCCCTTGCTCAGTAAGTGCCTTATTCCTACCCAGGGCAACCCTAAATAGCCATCGTTAAAAGATAAGAACAAGAAGGGAAAATCTGAGCAGGGACATCAGAGGCTACACATTGTAGGGAAATAGACTTCGCAGAATTAGTTCAACAAAGTCGCTAAGAAATAGACAACAAAGCCAGCAACAACCACCACCTTCAGAGTAGGGGAATCAGTATCCAAGGCAGCTACAATGTATTATCTAAAATGCCCACCTTCAACAAAAAATTACAAGACATGCGAAAAACAGGAAGTGTGACTCATACACAGGAAAAAAAGTAGGTAATAGAAAATGTCTTTGACGGGGCCTGGATGGTGAAGACTTCGCAAAGACTTCATAGCAGCCATTAAAACTACGTACAGAGAATGAAAGGAAAGTATGCTTAAAGAATTAAAAGAAAGTATGATGAAAATGTCTCATCAAATATAGAATATCAATAAAGGGATACAAATTATTTTTAAAAATTCAAACAGAAATTCTGAAGTGAAAAATATAACATTTGAAATGAAAACGTCACTAAAGGGACTCAGTAATAGTAGGCTTGAGCTGGCATAAAAAAGAATCAGTGAACTCGAACATAGATAAAATAGAGCTCATGCAACCTGAGAAAAAAGAATGAAGAGAAAAGAACAGAGCCTCAGAGAAATTTGGGACACCATTAAGTACACCTCACATGCATAACAGGGATTGGATCACACTGGCACTGGCCATCCAACTCTGCTTGGATTAAATCAGGAGCCACTGCAACCACTGACCTTCAACATACCCTGAAAGGAGTTCAGGATGAAGGTCAGGAATGAGGCACTCTGTGCTCTGGGAGAACTGGCTGAACAGGAGTTCAGATAGATATTTTCAGAAAAAGATTTTATGACCCCAGTTCTTGTGTCTCCTCATATCTAGAAAAGCACTAGGATCATTAACGGTGACGTCTGCTCCTCGTGACTAGCAGCAGGCTCTGCCTGAACGTGTGCTTGGCTGCACGTCCCCCCTCACTGAAATCATATATAATACTGAGCTTTCCCCCTGCCTCCTTGGAACAGTTTCTCAGAGCTTTCTGGGATGCTGTCTCCCAGGCTATAGTCCTCATTTTGCCCCAGAATAAAACTTAACCCACAACTCTCATGTTGTGTGATTTTATTTCAGTTGACAACAGCAAACTCTTCCTTGATCAAATAGAGTAAAAAAGGATTTGATACCCCTGAAACTAACATAATACCGTACATCATAAAACAAATAAACAAACAAACAAAAGAATTGAGATGGCACAGAGAGAGGAATGCATTTTCATGGTGTTTCTGGGAATTGTAGCTTCAGAAGATAGTA
Organism: Vicugna pacos; assembly: GCF_048564905.1. Taxonomy (NCBI): domain Eukaryota; kingdom Metazoa; phylum Chordata; class Mammalia; order Artiodactyla; family Camelidae; genus Vicugna; species Vicugna pacos. The sequence goes on along the minus strand of NC_132987.1, from coordinate 114,474,281 downwards.
TTTGCAAACATCGTTGAACAATATGTGACTCTGAGATGCAGACGGAGCCATAAATCAGTCTTCAGGGGAGTGTCATTTTGGTTTCTATGGCACCAGAACTTATTGGCAATAAATCAACTTCTTTGCCATTATCACAGAACAAGTAAATGAAAGGGGAAAAAATGAAACAGATGGATTAAAACAGAAACAAGAGTCCTTACTTGCTTTAGTCAAAGGGTGGAACTGGGACAGGAAGGAAGGGAGAGGGCACAGCCATTCAAGGAATGACACAGCAAAGAACACCAAAATGGTGGAAGATTAAGCTCCCAGGAAGCCTTAAGGCTCAAGATGGCAAGAAATTTGACTTCTAGACCTTGAACTTCTTTATACACTCATTGCAATGTATTAGCATGCTAAATGGCACTCCCACAGGTCCTTGACAGTTCCAAGGCTGACCAAAAAAGGTCAAAAAGTGGGCGGTGGCCCAATTCCTGGGAGTCCCAGCCCCTTCCCCAAAAAGTAGTTGGAATAATCCTCCCACTTGTTAGCATATGAAGCTACCCAGCCTATAAACACTAACAACCCCACACCTCGTGGCCTCTCTCCCTTCTGAGTGAGATGGATCTCACTGTCTATGGTGTATATCTATTGAGCACTCAACCCCCTCACTTCACGGCCTTTCTTGCCTTCTGAAACAGCCTACACTCTGTCTATGGAGTATGTATCTCTCTAAATAAATCTACCTTTACTCAACTGTGGCTTGCTCTTGAATTCTTTCCTGCACAAACCAAGGACCCACATTTGTCGGGGCACGTCCTAGGGACTCAAACGAGACCTGGGATACAGCCCTCCTCTCGCCCCACATTTTCCTGTATCAGAACTACACTTGAGAGTACAAAAAGAGAAGAGGTTCATTATAAAAAAAAAAAAAAAAAAAAAGAAGAGGTTACTTTGCCATGCTTCTTGCAGTAGCTCAGTAAATATTTAATATAACTGTAAAGTAAGGAAATTTATTTTTTAGTAACTTTTTAAAACTATCACATCTATTTTCCACCCACTCAGAAACACAATTAATGGCTAAGTTTTGGTATGCTAACTAAATTCTTGCCAACTCTCTACTCTCCCTTGTTTATGGGGAAACTTTCAAAACGCTCAACTCTATTGTGAGAGCACAAAATTATGAAAAAGACGTTCTAAACTAGGAAATGTCACACATCTAATCCAACGGACTTTAATTTAAAATTGGTCCTTATGCATAAGACTGTAACACATCCCAGCTGACAAACTTGAGGTAATAATTAGACTTTGTGGAAAATAACTGCAGTTCAGGTATGTTGATTCTAATCATGACATGAGTTTAAATGGTTAATAATGCTATGTAGAAGGTAAACAGGCTTTAAAAATTCTATGGAGTTTAAATAAGCAAGATAGCATGATGACATTAAAAAATGCTAGTCAACCTACGTGTTTGGTTCTGACTCTAAATTTGATCCTTTGGTCACATCTTATACTCACGAGGACTGTTGATTGTGCACTATGCAGTCACCTTTTAAAAGGAAAAGAACTATATTTTCAAATGGTGAACTCTCTCTGCTCATAACTAAACTGAACAAGAATGCTTTGGTTTATCAGTCATTTGACCGGCTAAGCTAAAAGCCTATGAGTTGTCTGAAAGACATCATCAGGACAGTTGTTGAAACTGGAATGCAAAACAGTACATTAAATAATATTGTAACTATGTTAAATCTGCTGAATTTGCTAACAGTGTGCTATGGTGATATAAAAGAAAACCCTTGTTTTGAGGAAACAAATACTTAAGTACTTTGGGGTAAAGGACATAATACATGCAATTATTATTTTTTTTTTAATGTTTTAAAATCATACCAAACATTTGTATGTTTATTTCTTCCTCTACTAAGTTGCCAAGTGCGATGTTCCCACAAAAGGAAAATCAGCCCCAGTGGCAGAGCAATCAGCACAACTTCTAGGGTAAGTCGTAGAGAAACAATGAAACCTTTCAATTTTCCATCAAACAAAGCAGGGAAAATTTAAACCTGTAATTTAAATTTAATCTCAACACATTAAAAAAAAAAGCCAAAGCTTTTCCAAGCAGTTTAAAGTATAAGCTAGTGTTTTAACCCAAACATTTAAAAAGAAAAAAAAAATTCAAAGGCACAATTGAATAGCACCAAGTAACATTCCATATAGTACTCAGAATCACAAGCAGTTCTGGGCGATGTGAAGTAGAAGTAAAAGGACTCCAGGATTTAGAAACATCAATTTCCTGTAAGAACCAGTGGAGTACTGTGGCTATGTTGTGCTTCTGTGACACAAACTATAAAATAAAGGTTCCACCAAACACAGAGAGCAAGGCTAATTGACGTCTGACTCTGCATACATATATCTGGCTCAATTATAAGTTGGAAGTTTGACTTTAAAACCTTTGAACAAAGGAATCATGCAACAGCCAAATCAGTGCAGTGAAAAAGGACAGCTTACCTTCTAATTTGAAAGTACATAAACAGTGTTAAGTCACAGTTTCCATCAGAGGCTTAAAAATATAACATTTGATTCATTTCATATAAGTCCTAACAGGTAAAACGTATTTACTGTGATGTTAAATTACTTTAAAAACAACACTGAGTAGCTCTAGCCAACAGGCAACTTTGCTTAATTTCTCTCTCTTCAAACCACTGTGGACACGTCCACCTAGGGTCAGGCTGGTAACTCTCACATGGTGACACCAAACTGCAGCATTTCTAAGGCATTCCACAAACAAGCTAATCTACAAACCAACTTTATAAGGCATGTCTGAGCTTTACTTGGCATTTAAAGAGACATACTTGGGCTACTAACCTGCTGAGGGTTGTAAGCCGAAGGACACTATAATTTATCACTGTTTATTTTCCAACCGTGGCAGTCAGGTAGGACAACCTGCCTCCCTACAAGCTACTTTTAAACGACTGCTCCAGTGCAGACCCAACTACACCTACTCATTCTACGACCTGTCTTGGACCCACACGCATGCCGAATCACCTCCCAGTCTCTCACCCTCCTTGTCAAAGAAGAAAGAGCCACAAAACCTGCTCCCATCCTCTGAACAGGAAACACACAATAAAGTTTATCTTTCATAGATCAAGACCAAAACAGTCTTTGTTTGGGTGTGTGAACACATGTGGGCCCACGAAAACACACCTACTCACCTAAGCTCGCTTCGCTGCACCTTTAAAGTAAGATACAAAGATCAACATACATATGCATTTTTTCCTCAGTCTGTGGAAAAGGGAAACACATCCTTTTCTGTGTGGAGGGTTGCCCAAAGGACCCACATCCTGATGATAGTTCTGATATGCAAGCGGACACAACACAGCTGGCCTCCAGTGATCATAACTCCGAGGGACAAGTTTAAGGCCTGGTTCTGAGAGTTTCCTGTCCAGTCCTCTCTAACGCTCTGCGTTTTTCAAGTTCCAATAAGACTTCTCTGCATTGCCTAGCAGAGCACTTAAATGAACCCTTTCTGCAGAGCAGCGCAGCCGGCACAGTGGCCACAAACGCCAGTCACGAGAATGATGATGATGTCTCTTGCGTGGTGAGATTGGAGGATACAGCTTACGACACGCTGAGGCAGGTGGCCTGGAGCGTCAGGAATTAGTTCCTCATCACTGTTATCAGCAAGCCGAAGTAGGGTGGGGTCGGGTGGGGGACAGCAGGGGAAGACCGTGGCATACGAATTCTTGGCACTGGGTACCATAGCTCCGGAAGGGCAGCAGACCCAGGCGCTTGGCCTTATTCTTCCTCCTCCAACCAGGTCTTGCTTAGTGGCCCTCTTCGTATCCCCCTGGCCCCGACCCCTTCCGTGCCTGCCCCGGGGAGGCTCCCACCCTCGCCCAGGGGCAGGTGCGGGGAGCCAGGCTGCGTACCCGGTTCTCCGGCTCCGCAGGCAACTTGGTCTGGAACTGGCAGCGGGTGCCACTGCTGTAGTCTCGCTGAATGAAGACCTTCCCGGACACCGGTGCTTGCTGCTGCCTCATGGCAAGGACAAGACGGGTCAAAACAGTCTCCTCTGCCCTCCAGCTGCTATCGCACCGCCCTACATGCAATTATTTTTAAAAGATTCAGAAGAAAATCATTTGTCCGAATGATGTCAGAAGAATGAGAGAGAGAAAACTGGTAAAGCAAATGTGGCAGCTCTTGGTAGTTGAACCAATACCAGGAACTGCCTACCTCCACACTCCGTATATATGAGAAAAATCCAAGTTCATTAGCTAGTTTACACTTTGCAGCTGAAAGTGTGCTTTATTGCTAACTCAGCTGATTCCAATTCACCTTCTACGTGTACAGAATCACACTATAAAGCTGACATTCTAAAAAGAGAAATGTTATTTGCAGTTTCAGTAACTTACAAAGTCTAGTCACTTAACCACATCATTTAACTATTGGGGCTAAAGTATAGTTACTTATAAGATGCAAACATCAAAATGACATTTGTGATGAGTGCCTTGGAAAATACAAAGTGCTATATAAGTAGTTTTTTAAACTGTATTTTTTCCTCTTTTATAGTTATGTTTAAAACGTTGGCAAGAGTTAAAACTTATAGAAACACATTTTTCACACAGCAGTTCTTTTTTTTTCATTGTTTGCTTTTAAGGAAATCCCACTGAATCAGATTTTAAACCATTTTCTGTGCACCTAGGCAGAAGGTAACAGAATATTGTCTATAACTCAGAGGTCTTTCTAGGCTAGTACCTATTTCTGGCTCCTTTTAGGAGACATAGTCATAATAAAAAAATTATTGCGAGACACGGTGCAAAGTGATTTACATACATTGTATAAGTCTCACAAAAACTCAGTGATTTTAATGCCATTATTATTTCATCATAAGTAAAATGGAGAAAACAATAGCATTTTCTAACAGGGCTGCTGAAAGCATTAAAAGAGACTATATAGACAGCATTTAGCACAGTTTCTGGCAAAAAGTGCTAAATACATATTTACCATTTGTTTGTACCCTCATTTATATAACATAACATAGACAGAAAAAAGCAAGCGTAAGAAACAGGATTTTCAACTCAGGTCTGACTCCTCAAGTTTCTGCCACCTTCTTTTTTTATTTTTAATTATCCCCCCATACAGGAGGAGGAAATAGCAAATTCCCAAGACAGTGGCTTAACTTAAAGTCAGTAAACACATAATTTGATTTTGTCCTCGACCGTCCTCACTCCTCACCAACGCCTGACTAGGCGAGCTGCTCACTAAGTACTTGAACTAATGAAAGAGTAGGCTTCTAGCCTGGGTTAGCTAGCTCTTTCTGGATTAAGTGGAACTTTCATGTTTCTGAGCTGGTGTCCATGGCTGCAGTCCCTGAGAGGTTGTTCAAGTAACGTTTGGGGAAACGGACTCGCCTTCCCCTCCCCAAAACAAGTTACCGAGGGGCATCGCCCTCGGAAGCACTAGGGCTTCAAAGGTCCCAACCTACACTCCCCAAGCCCTGCAATAAGCGCTACACGTCACTGCTCTGGCCATGACAACATTGCTTCCACCTGGCTGGTCCCGCCTCCCTCCCGGAAGGCGCACGCGCGCCGCGGGGTCCTGCGCGCGCAACCCTTCCCGGCGAACTACATCGCCCAGAATCCCAATCGACCGAACCATCTCCTGCTCGAGGTGGGGGAGAGGCGGAGGCGGAGCAGATTGCCCGGGGCGGGGCGTAGCCTTCCGAAATGTCCTGCTTATCTCCTCTTGGGAAGAGTTCGTTTTAAGAGAGATCCTGGGGTTCCTAGGTAAGATAGGACATATGTCCCGATTAGGTATAATAGTGCCCTCCGCACCCCTCGAGAGGTCACTCAGTGCCAAACGGCGGATGGTCTAGTCCAGCGGAGACACTCGTTGCCGGCCTGGGCGGAATCACCACGGGAGTGAAGGGCAGACAGCGCACGCATGCGCAGAGGCGCAGCATAGGGGCGGGAGCCGCTGAGCCCCTTCCCAATGTATGAGAAGGTGAGTAGGGGGTGGGATAGGGCGTTCCTGGAGTTGGGACTGACCGCTCCCCTGCAACGGCCGCATTTGGCACAGTCACCACCATCCCAATCAACTCTGAAAGCTGTTGACCCCAATTGTCCAGAAAACTGTGGAGTCCCCAGGAGCTCAGTTTTAGCGTTTATACATCAAAATCCTATTTTCAGTTAAACCACTTTAAGCATTTAATTGCCATTATCGATGTACAAGACTTTCTCCTCTACTATGCTGTGCGTTTTAAAAATAACAGCTACCATATTGGGAGGGATCACCTCTCATCTTGGCTTTACGGCATGCAGCAGACAGCTCCTTCGTAACAAGCTGTAGAGTTTACAGTATTTTGGACACTTGATTCTATTCGATTTAGTGTCAGACTAGGTACCTGCTTTGTCATGTTCTCTGATTGTCTCACGTAAGTCTTCTCATGACATGAGAAGAATCCCTGGGACGATAAGGACAGTGATACACTAACTAAAGAAACAGTGGTGCTGATGAAGTTTATAATCTGGCTGGGACTACAGACAATTAACGGAGAGGCTTATTGTGCCCTACCTAACCTTACCCATTTTGCTTACACCTTGCTATGTGACTTAGTTATGCTGCTTAACCTTCCGGACCTACATTTTCTCATAAAATGAGAAGACTGGATTAGATGATCTCTGAGAACTCGCCACCTCTAAAATTCTGTGGTTAATTAGTAAGGCGTAGAACCCAGATTATAACACAGTATGCGAATGCAAAACATCATTAACTTCCATTTCTATGCTAACATAGGTGAAACATAGCTATTAGAATTTTAGCAGTGTTAGTGGATAGAGGGATCCCCCAAATTGGAAAGCCCACCAAGTGGGTGGCCAATTCCCTCAAATGTGTGGGTCCTTGCCTGCCAAATGAGAAAGAATTCTCAGTAGATGCAGAGAGATAGAGTGAAGAAAGACCTGCTTTTATTGCTGAGAGAGAGAGAGAAGTAAAGAAAACACTCAAGTGGGGAGCCATCTGCCAGATAGCTGGTCCAGACAGCTCCAGTTCCTGAACGGGCTACAGGGTCTTTTATTGGAAGGCTTTGCCATTCTCATCTTCATTCCAGTGATGCCAGTCATCTATTACTGTCTGTTTCCTCCTGTGGAGCTCAGCTCTAAAACAGAAGCTTTGGTGGGAAAAAAAGAACAAAGAAAGAGATACTGGGTTATGTCCTTGGAATTAATGCAGCAGCTGTGGGACATAAATCCTCCTGTTGCCGGACTGTGTCCTTGGAATTAAGGAGCCAGCTGTGGGATAAGAGCAATGTCCTGCCTTTCATCAGTCTGGCACTTTCTTCCCCTTGTTGGAAGCCAGTCACAGTCAGTAAGACTATCTAATCTTCTCTCTCAGCAATATTAGAAAGAACTGCTCCTTACTATATGTATAATTTTGTCCTTATTGCTGAAAATATGAGTTTTGCTGATAGTACAACATTCTTCACCCTATATTTGTTTCATTTTATAGATCATTGCTAGGAAGAACTCTGGGTATAATGATGAACACAATGTATGTGATGATGGCTCAGATCTTAAGATCTCATCTGATAAATGCTTCACTGATTCCTAATCAAATGAAAATGGGTTCATATCTTGGTGTCATTAGAATTAGAATGATGTCAACTCATAAATCCAAAAAGAAGGTGAGAGAGTATTATAGGCTGCTGAATCTGGATGAAGGATGCTCTGCAGATGATGTCAGGGAATCTTTTCGTAAGCTTGCCAAGCGATACCATCCAGACGGTGGGTCTAGTACTGCTGATTCTGCAACATTTATAAGGATTGAAGAAGCTTATAGGAAGGTGCTTTCCCACGTGATAGAACAAACAAATGCCAGACAGAGTAAAGTTGAAGAAGCAGAAGAAGAAGAAGAAGAAAAATTCAAATATAAAACACCCCAACACCGGCATTATTTAAGTTTTGAAGGTATTGGTTTTGGGACTCCAAGTCAACGAGAGAAGCAGTATAGGCAATTTAGAGCAGACCGTGCAACTGAGCAAGTGATGGAATACCAAAAGCAGAAGCTACAAAGCCAGTATTTCACTGACAGTATAACTGTTAAAGATGTAAGACACAGTAGAGAACAAAAGATAACTCAAGCAATAGAGCGTTTAGTGGAGGATCTCATTCAGGAATCAATGGCAAAAGGAGACTTTGACAATCTCAGTGGGAAAGGAAAACCTCTAAAAAAATTTTCTGGCTGTTCATATATTGATCCCATGACTCACAACCTGAATAGAATATTGATAGATAATGGATATCAACCAGAGTGGATCCTAATGCAAAAGGAAATAAAGGATACTATTGATCAACTCAGAGAGGCAATTTTAGTGTCGAGGAAAAAACTTGGGAATCCAATGACACCAATTGAACAGAAACAGTGGAACCAAGTTTGTGAGCAGTTTCAAGAAAACATCAGAAAACTAAACAAGCGAATTAATGATTTTAATTTAATTGTTCCTCTCCTGACCAGGCAAAAAGTTCATTTCGATGCTCAGAAAGAAATTGCCAGAGCCCAGGAAATATATGAGACCCTTATGAAAACAAAAGAAGTCACAGATAAAAACCTGAATAACGTTGTTCAGGGAGAAGGGGAGAAAACACCTGGAGTTAAGACAGGTTTTTTTAACTGGATAAATGTGTGGAAACTTATTAAAATATGACCGTGTCAGTGTTCAAAGTACTGCCCCAAATCATTTTCCATAGTATTGACATTACATAGAGGCTGAGATTTATTTCTGTAACACAAGAGTTTGAGAACTGTGTGTCTCTGTACTTTTCACAAAACTAATCAGATCGCCAATTGATGAACGAGAAAGCTTTAAGAAACTGAGTTAGAAAAATGTTCAACCAGCTTTGCTCTGAGAATATGGCAAGACAAGAGAATTACTTTTAAAGAAACAATTTAACCCATTTCAGAATTTAAATATCAGTCATCAGGTGAAAGGAGTTAGGTCAGGGACGCAGGCTGGAGATCGTAAAGGGTATTCCAAAGTCTTAGTGCAGTTTTAAGCTCTAATAACTTAAAAATAGTTTCTGTTTGCCATCTTCAAACAAGGTACTTCAACAACAACAACAAATGTATTATAAGAAGTCCCAAAGCATGGAATGTAGGCAAGTAAACCTCCACATGATGTATGTTTGTTTGCAAGTTTGTTGAATTTGTACACCTGAGGTTATTAAAGCTCAAAACTTTTAAATCTTTTGGGACATTCTCTGTATGGTTAGAAATATTAAGATCAGAAAATTAGCCTAATGGAGATAGTGCATTCTTCTTCTTCTTCTTCTTCTTCTTCTTCTTCTTCTTCTTCTTCTTCTTCTTCTTCTTCTTCTTCTTCTTCTTCTTCTCCTTCTCCTTCTCCTTCTCCTTCTCCTCCTCCTCCTCCTCCTCCTCCTCCTCCTCCTCCTCCTCCTCCTCCTCCTCCTTCTCCTTCTCCTTCTTCTTTTTTTTTGATAAAGGGCTTCTCTGTGGGTACTGACTGAATAAGAAAAACATCAAATATCTGGGCTGTATTTTTAACTCCCTAGCTTCTTGATCCATTGGCTGCATAAATCCATCAGCCAAGCCAGCTGATTTAGCCATTCTAGAAATCGACTCCAGTGTCCACTTTTAAAGAATTTGAGTGTATTTTCTGACTTTTTGATGGTGAAAAAAAATCCTTGGGCTCAGTGGAAACAAGGTTTCACTTTTGCCTTCATCCTAATCAGAGGTTGAAATGTTAGGTTTACATAGACCTACATGAAGCCTCTCTTTTTCCTGTATCAGACTCCCCAGAGGCTTTTTCAGCAACATGGAAATCTCAACTTATTTTCTTAGGAACCCTTTAATAAACAAAGACAAGATGTTGGGTTTGTTTTTTTTAATATGTTGGAATTTTGTCTCTCTTGCACCTTTGGCAAATGACAAGAGATTGACATCCACTTACAGAAGTGGATGAGAGATTGTGTCCCATCCACTTTCGGAAAACCTGACTCTTCGGTCTGTGTAATTGCCTTATTCACAGAATTGGGCACCTAGAAGGATATGGAGAGTTGTCAAAATGAGCAGGTCTGTTTCCTTAATTTAATTCAGAGAGCTGTGTTTTGGATGTGGCTCAGAAGCATGGCCACTTTGATTTTGGAAGAACAAGTTATTTTGTACAGTGTATGATAGGTAAAACTTCATCGTCAAAAGAAACTTTTCAGGCATTTCTACTTAGATGATGGGACATTAATTGGTTTATTTTTTTTTCTTTGAAGATGTGACATTTATGCCATTAATTGGTTTAATATGTGATTTTTTGATTATTGTATTGAATGAGGTATTAGCTTCTGCAATGAATATATTACTCTAAATAAAATTGTGAGCAGTGTAGAATAATAGCTTTTATAACAAGAGCTGTAGTTCCAAAACATTTTAGAAGGCTATCATTCTGTGAATCTTGTTAAACGTTGGAATTAAATACATGATGCCTAATTACACTACAGCAACATATATAAAAGAAACCATTTTCAATATTACATAATGAGAAAGTAAAGTTACCAGAAAAGTCTAGTAACTCCTTAATTTCAACACAGCATACTGTGTGTTTGTAAATGTTGTCTATCTTAATAAATTTAATTAATAAAATTAATTTTAGTGATTATTCAATGGTCCATTGTATAAACAACTAATAATAATTTTTAAAAAGCACATTTTTGATTGGCCACCAACACAAATTCTTTTTATCTTTTTTATTTTAATTTTTTTTGTTTTTTTATCTCTTTGATTGATGATGTCAAAACTGACTGAGACATGGGTTATAGTTAAAAAGGCAAATTCGCTTATGTAAAACAGAGTCACTTATTTAAGTAACTTAACTCCCAAGCAAGAAAAAAAGGGATTTGGACCAGTTCATTGGAGTTTATGGGATTGGAATCTGACACCTCTGTTTTGATGCCACATTGACTTTTTCTGTTGGTTTTTTACCTTCTAACTTTGTCAGCTTTTCAGGTATAGTAGTAATTTATTGAGATACCTGAACTCATTCATAGGTACAATCAAACACTGCCTGGTTCCCAGCCTTTCATGGCTCTTTTCTTCAAACTGTAGGACCAGAACCCTGGCCCAACACCCTGAGGATAGAGCTCAGATGATGTCTAGGAGCTCCGAACCATGTGAAGTGTGGGTCACCCTTGTTCTGTGTGCTCAAGGCTTGGTGTTGGTCAGTACAATAGTTTTAAGTTCCTTTAAAGAACAACTGCATTACTATTCATTTTCTTCACTGTATCCCTAGAATATAGCCCTGCTCTCGGGGGTACCCCTCCCAGAGATGGGAGTCCCCTTAACCTTGTCTCTATGGCTAGGGTTATACTTCCCTCCTACCAACTGCCTGGGTCACCATCCCTGGGCTTCAGCCACCTTCTGGGACATTTCTGATACCTCTTAGGCACGACTCGTGCGGATCTGCCTGTTCCTAGAAGTACTGCCTTTCCTTCTCAACAAAGTGCTGTTCATTCAGCATGCATTTACTGAAGTCCTATAAGGGGATCCACCATTCCCAGCATCTGGACCATCAGAAATCAGTAAAAGGACCCCTCAACCCCAAATGTAACCCTCAGATGCTTTGCTTGGTGTTCCTGCTGCCCTCACTGCCCCAGCTCCAGGAGGGGGACACTGCGCTTCCTCTCCTTCTCTGGCCTAAGGGCAGACTCACAAATATTGTCATGGTACCTCTTGCCTGGCTGAGGCCTGACTGGAACATCCAAATACAGCTTTCTTCAAGGCTCAGGGACGGCAGAAGGGAAGGGAGGACAGCCCCTAGGATGGGATAATCCAGCTGTGACCCTCTCTAGTTTGCCTCTGAGTCCAGTCCCCAGCCTGCAGTGGAGTGAAGGAGCCCACCCTTCTCCCACCTCTGGCAGAGCCTTCAAACACCCTAAGCATGCCTCCACTGCCCCAAATCTAGCCTAGGAAAGTAAGGTCTAGGGATTTTCTTTCTTGCCAAGACTGATTTCAAAGGTCTGGCTTCCTGTTCAAGGACCCACATCTTCCCCAGATGATTGATATATGCCACTGTCTCCCAGCCGCACTAATTGATAGACCCTACCTGAAGGTCTCAACAGGACACATACATCCGAATACACCCCAGGGAGCTTAATGTGGTTACAAGAGGAGACCTACTCACAGTTGTGTGTGTGTGTGTGTGTGTGTGTGTGTTTGTTGGGGGAGGGGTCTTTCCTGGTACACTGTGAGGACCTTCCAGTGAGGAGCATATGATCCAGCGGCAACTTGGCTTTGGCATTTATAGTTGGACCTCTATGCCCTCTGTGAGGGACCCTGATTCTGTGGCATCGTCCTCTCAACTTTTCCATTCAGCCGCAGTTTTCATCATCATTTTCCCATTGAGCCCCAAGAGTCTCAGTGAGCTTTGCTTAAGTGATATAGTGGACAGTTCTACTTTTGGCTTCCCATCATCTTCCAAATTGTCCACCCATATTGATGATGGCATGTGTCGTTCATCTGGGGAAGATGTGGTTCCTAGCACAGGAAGTCAGGCCTTTGAAGTTGGTCCTGGCAGAAGAGAAAATCCTAATTTTCTTAAATATGCTCAGAAATAGGTGTGTGATCTAGGCTGTGCCAACAAGGCTTGTCCTTGGGAGACATGGGTTCAGAATGAGGCACGGGAGAAAATTCATTGGCTCTTTTTGGAAGTTCCACTTGGCTGGTGCAAGGAGGCAGTAGCTGCCAGGTGGAGCTCCTGGCACAGAAGTGGCATCAGTGTCGGTGGCAGTCAAGTTCCTGGCTTGTAGTGTGTGGTGGTGGCCACAGCCATTTTGGTGTTTTTCTCACCAGGCCAGTTCTTCAGTGTGGTTTTAGGTATGTTTCTGGAAACAACCTTGAACCACTTTCTCCATGCACTGCAAAGTTCCAAGTGTCCTAGTATGAATCCCTTTCCTGCTTAATCCAGTTGGAGTGGGGACTGCCGTTTGCAACAAAGAAATGTGACCGAAACAGATGAGATTATGGGAACCTCATGGCTTTGGGACAAACAGGGACTATACACTGGATTGTAGGGCATGGGGCATCAGATCTGCCACTTTGTAGATGTGTGATCTTCGGCAAAGTACCAAACCTCACTGACCTCTAGGTTTCTCAGATCAATTATTGTGATGATTCAATAAGCTGTCACATGTAAAGAATCCAACATGGTTGCTGACACATGAAGAGCACTCCATCCTAAGTATTAAATTATGTCCTCTGTTGTACTAATACAACAAGAAGAACAGAAGTTCTTATTGTTTAAGACTTGTTGAAAAAAAAAATGTTCCATAGTTCTTCTCTGGGGGCAGTATTGATTTTGAAGCTAATCTTGCCAGTTTCAGTCAATTTCCTGAGTTGACTGAAACTGTTCTCTGTCACGCTTTCAGCTAGCTGCAGGCTTTAAATGAAAATACAGAAGGCAGTCACAAAAGACCACATATTGTGTGATTCCATTTATATGAAAAGTCTAGAATAGGCCAATCTATACAGACAGAAAGTAGATCAATGGTTGCCTAAGGCTGGAGAGTTTGGGAGGAAATGGAGAGTGACTGCTAATGGTTATGGATTTTCTTTTGAGGGTGAGAAAAATGTTCTTAAACTGATTGTGGTATGTGGGGAGGGTATAGCTCAGTGGTAGAGGGTCTGATTAGCATGCACAAGGTCCTGGGTTCAGTCCCTGGTACCTCCATTAAAAACAAACAAACAAACAAACAAACAAACAAACAAACCTAATTACCCCCCTAAAAATAAAATAAAATAAATAAAATTGATTGTGATAGTGGTTGCACAACTCTGTGAACATACTCAGAATCATGAAATTGTGCCTTTTAAGTGAATGAATTTTATGACATGTCAAAGCTTTTATTAAAAAAAGAAAACAGTAAAGGATGATGTCAAGGGGTTCTGAGTTTGCTAGGTTGCTTGCTACTTTTCTACAGGCAAGACATGTCATCAGAAGCACAAGAAATAAGAAAACTATTTTAAACTGTGTTAAGCATAAAAATGACTGCCAATATTTTAGGAATTTCATTTTAGATGCTTTTACAGCCACAGCAAAAGTTGATTATTACTTACCAATTTCTGCCAAGACCCCACAAAACTTTGTTAGTGTTCCCAGGCCTTTGCTATGGGTTTTTTTTTAATGTATTGCATTTTTATTTATGTATGTATTTATTTTTTAGTGGGGAGGTAATTAGGTTTACTTATTTATTTATTTTTTAGAGGAAGTACTGGGGATTGAACCCAGGACTTTGTGTATGCTAAAGTACTCTACCACTTGAGCTATACCCACCCCTCTGCCCTGGTGTCTTTCTTACAACGAATAGCTTCTCTTACTAAACTGAGTGGTGGCCTTCCATAAACAAGAATCCACAAAGTAGAGAAAAACTAGATAAAAGCAAATGCATGTTTTGTGAAAATAAGTGAGAGAGAATGGTGTTTAATTATACAGATAAAACTTTTTATTCCTACAACTAATCAAGCAGTAGTTAGGATGTCAATTCCCACTGCTTCCCATTGTACATCATGTTGTCCACAGCCTGTGGGGAAGCAAAGAGCCCACCTGCCCTTTTTCTTCTAACACCAAGAAAAAGTGTCCTGAGAAGTCATGACTGTGTGGCCTTCTGGACATGAGCTGGCGAAGGCTGGAAGAGCGTCTGTATGTGCCTCTGGGTCCCACCCTTATGAACTTGAGTATCTTGAGAGTTTTGGGAGATGCCTGTTCTAAATGCATCGCTCATGGAGCCTGCCTGCCGACAGCCTTACAGGGGCCAAAGTCATTGGCCTGAGGACAGCGAGTACGTCAACTGGATGATAAAGTCTTACACAGTACAACAAGGTAAGATTCTTTATTTTGGAAAAAGAAAATCTATTTTGAAAATTCACATGTATATAGTAAAAAATCCAATCAATGAAAAAGGATGGGCAATAAATAAAGTAGTTCTTCTTTACCCCAGACTCCGCGAGATCCAGACCTCCTGAGCCTACTCCCCATATCTAATCACTATCAACAGTTTCTTGCTTATCTGTATTAGTTCTCTATTGCTGCTGTAACAAATGGCTACAAACTTAATGGCTTAAACAACACAAATTTATAATCTTACAGTTCTAGAAGTCCAAAGTGGATCTCCCTGAGCTAAAATCAAGGTTCTGGCAGGGCTTCATTCCTCCTCGAGGTTCTAGGGAAGAATCCAATTCCTTGCCTTTTCCAGCTTCTAGACGTCTGCCTGGATCTTTGACTTGTGGCCCTTTTTTGTCTTCAAGACCAGCAATAGCAGGTGGAGTCCTTTGCATGCCACATCACTCTGACTCTCCTGCCTCCCTTTTCCACTTTTAAGGACCCTTGTGGTTACAAGGCCCACCCAGATCACCCAGCATAATCTCCTGATTTTAAGGTCGGTTGATTAGCAACCTAAATTCCAACTGCAACCTCAAGTTCCCTTTGCTATGCAACATGACACATTCACAGATTCTGGGGGTCAGGACATGTTTGGGGGGCCATTATCCTGCGACCACAATATCTATCCAAAAATTTTTGTACACTCACAGTGTGTTCAAGTTGACTCTTGAACAACATGAGTTTGAACGGCGAGGGTCCACTTATATGTGGATTTTTTTCCAATAAACGAACTACAGTGCTACATGACCCACAGTGGGGTGAATCTGCAGATGGGGAACCATGGACCCAGAGGACCCACTGTAAAGTTATATACAGATTTCCAACTACACGGATGGCTAGTGCCCCTAACTTCTGCATGAGTCAACTGTACATGATTTATACACACACGCTGGCTCCATCTCTCAAAACACACAAATGTGAGCACACTATAGATACTCTTCTTGTCTTTTATTTGACTTGTCTGTTAATATATCTTCAAAATCTTTCCAAATCAACACATATAGCTCTACCTTATTATCTGTTAAGCCAGCATGAGATTGTTGTACGTGCTCACAGAAAGTAGAACTAATCAATATTGAGCAAACAAAATAAATAGCAGTGCCAGGTTACATAAGGACAGACTATGAGGCATAGAGTCAGAAAATGCAAGCTGAAGTTATCATGAATCGGGAATGAGATGTGTCATAATAATGAGTCACAGGGTGTGAGGTACAGAGGTGAACACCTTCCTTGCATTAACTAACTTAATCTTTGCAGCAATCCTATAACATAGTTACTATTATTAACTTTTTTTTTCACTTTTATTAGGTAGAATTGCTACAGTTTGACTGCATATATACAATATATTGCATGTAAATACATATACACAACATACTGCACATATTTTTTAAAATTTACATATATGTACTGTTCATTGTTTCTAAGAATGTTTAGAGCTTTAGCTTTTTAAACTTACATAGTTATCAAAGGAAGAAAGCCAACCACAAAATAAGAATTAATTCAAAAAGATAAATACACCCCACTATTAACAGCAACATTATTTATTATTAACTTTTTTTGAGAGATGGAGAAACTAAAGCACAGATGAAATAACTTGGTTGGGTTACACAGCTGGAAAGCGGCAGAGTTGGGGATTTGAATTCAGGCTGTCTGTGGTTGGTCTGATTTCAGATCCCTGTTCTTACCCACACGAGGTTATGGCGTTGGCAGAAAAGAGACTGGAGCAGATCACATTAGTGAGTGAAGATTCCAGACTGGGATTCAGTGTGTTTTTATAGCTGGACTATTATTGTTGTCCTTTATTTTCCTTGAGGTCCTGGCCTCCCCAGCTGCCCCTAATATCAGTGAGTGAGAGGAAATGTGATGTAGGGGAGAGGGAACGGGCTTTGGAGCTCAGGAGATTTGAATTCAGATCTAGAGGTTTCCACTCACTAGCCATGTGACCTTCTTGAGCTTCTGTTTTCTCATCTGTCAAATGAGTGTCATCAGACCCAACTTGCAGGAGTGTTGTAATCCTCTGAGATGATGAACATGAAATACTGGGTGCAGGGTGGGGTCTTCAAAGGTAAATCAGTGGTTCTCAGCGAAGGCGTTCTTGCCCCCTAGAGGACATTTTGGAAATGTATGAGGGAATCTTCAGTTGACAAAATCATTAGAGGGGCGCTACTGCCAGAGCTTCTGTTTAGCCCACTTGGACCAGTACGTCGTGCTGGCTGGCATCTATTCTGACTGATTGGTAAGTCCATGCCATCGTAGTTGTTAAATATTTCAGACATCACCCCTGACCACAGGCATTTAGGAGGTAGGGCCAGGGATGCTGGGTGTTTTGCAATGTACACGGCAGTTGACCAAAGAGAGGTATTGTTCCATGTCCTGCCCAATATTCAAATGTCCCACCAGACATTCACGTGGGTGAAAAAGTCTGCTTGTAGTCATCTAAGCTTAGAATGGGATTATATTTTACATATAAACATGACATACTTTTTGCATGACCTTAAATACACTATTTTTTTTCCACAGGTGCAACTACTGTGAAAACTATATTTTATAATCTTGGGAATTTTATCAAGCATTGTACCCTATTTTAGGAAAACATTACTGATGGCACCATGGCTTATGGCATTTAAATTATCAGTGCCACACACCTATTAACAGTTTTCATTTGTAGTACTGAATGCAAGTATGTACCAGAGGAGATTGGAAGCCCCTTTTAATTTAGAACTAAATGTTATTAAACTAATGGAGGTCATAGCCAGCATCCAAAGGATCCCCAAAGATCTCCACTTTCTGATATTCACATTTTTCTCTAGTGCTCTCCCACGTGTATTAGAGTTGGTCTGTGTGACCAACAGAATATAACAGAAGTGATGGTATGTCACTTTTGACACTGGAAGCTTCCTCCTCTCTCACTCTCTCAGACCAGTCAATCTGTATAAAGCGAGTTGCCATCTCCCGAGGCAGCCTTGTGGAGAGGCACTTGTATCCAGGAACCGAGGCCTCCAGCCAACAGCCCTGAGAGTGAGCTTTATTGTAAGCAGAGCCTCAGGCAAGTCTTCAGATGTTTGCAGCCCCAGCTGACAGTTTAACTATAAGCTTATCAGGAATCTTGAGCCAGAACAACTCAGCTAAGCTGCTCTGAGATTCCTGACACTTAAAAATTGTGCAAAATTATAAATAAATGTTTGATGTTTTAAGTTGCTAAATTTTGGGATATAGCCATAGATAACTAATACAGTAGATTTTATATATATATACATATATATATATATATATATATATATATATATATATATGAAAGTCAGCAATCTCATTAATTTCATCAATAAGCATTTTAAAAATATTTTATATGTGCTAACCTAGTATAATTAAAGTCAATCTATACTATAAAAATTACATATTGAACTGATTCACTAACTTTGGGGTCACCTATTGTGTTTCCACCTTCTACTGTCCCTAGAGGCCTTCTGTCTAACTTTTCTATGGTTTCCTGTGCTAATATACTACTGTATCTTTTCTGACCCATCCTCTGTTGCCTGTTATCCATTGAAGAATTTGCCTCAGCAGTCTTTTAAACCCTGGTGCCTGACTATATCCTTGAAAAAGAGTACCTGTAATTATTTCACCTTTACCTTTTCGTATATCGTAACATGATGATTTTAACATGATACTTACAAAAAACCCTGACTCATTTGTAAGAGTATCATACTTCTCTTTTTTCCCATATATATCTCTATTTCAACTGAGATTACGTTTTCCTTTTTCTGTTCTAAAATTAGGGCTTTTTGTTTGTTGTTGTTATACTACTCCGAAAAGCCAGTTTGAGATTGTTTTTTTTCTTTTACTTGTAACTGAAAGAAGTCAACTGATAAATGTATCCACTGGCATCAGAGTCTAGACTTCAGAAAGAAGTGTTTCCTTTTCTGCCTGAGTCAAATGGTCTTCCAAGCTTTAGGATCCTGTTTCCCGTCTAAAGACCATCTTCTCCCCAAATGATTGACACTGAACATTCATCCTTTCAGGAGACCGTCATTTCAGATTCACAGGAGTGTGATCTTAGTCTCAAGACACCTTTATCCCAATACAACAGTTCTAACTGACTTATTAACAAGAAGTCTTTTTGTTTCATGACCCCATAAGCTTATGGAGAAAGTGAGAATATTTTTGGAAGTACATATTTACACAATATGCTTTATTCAACATAGCTTCTGTGGTACACTTGGGTGTGTACTTTCAAAAGATGGGACATGAGCACCACTCCATTAGAGTAAGTTCATGAAGCAGATCTGAGAAAGTGAGAACAAACCAGAACCCGTGGGACCTGGTGTGAAGGACAGCCTGGATTGTTCCTTTCTCTTAAGAGGGTTGAACCAACTGGACTGAATTCTACCTGTCCAGTTTTAGATGAAGGAGGCCTTTTAGAACCTGTCCTGGCCCAAACTTGAAAATGGTCCTGAAGTCACAAAGGCTCCAGAATCTAGGAGAGCCCCTCCAAGGTCCTTAGGTAATAGGAATTTAAGAAAACATATGCTTAAGTAGCTACGTAATGGAATACCAACTGAAATCAGGGCATGTGTGGAGTTTTTTTCCCCAGCTGATTTGCAACTTTACTAAATACTCAAATCAGTACATTTGAAATGCTGACACTGAAATGTCAACATCAGCAAATTAATCCCATTATCTTTCAAATGCCCATATTTTTGAAAGCATAGCTATATAAATGTTTGACTCTGTTTGTGAAGTAGAAGCTTATAGAATGATAGAGAAACGAGCTGCATTGTTTTAGTCCCCACTCAAGTCTGAGAAGGCAACTCAAAGCATGTGTACCCAATGGCAGGTCAACAGTAACATCTTTCTTCATGAATGGAGGTAAGCATTTGCCAACAGATATTCTGTAATAAAGTTAAAAAAAAGTCAATGAGTATTAAAATACTTAATAGTTTAAATAGTGATGAGATTTGAGACTATGGTAGAAATTTCTACTTGTCCCCCAATATCTATTCTTCCTTCCTCAGTACCTGAAATCCCATTTTCTAGCATTCCTTGCAGTTTAGTGTAGCCAAATGACTAAGTTTTTTTTTTGTTTCTTTTTTGTTTTTTTGTTTTTTTTTTTTTTGCCAGCAGAATGAAAGCAGAAATGCTATGTGCAAACTTTGGGAAAGGTTCGCAAAGAGAGGGGGTATTTTCTTTGTCCTCTCATCTGCTGGTTGGAATGCGGGCATAATGACTAGAGCTC
Source organism: Vicugna pacos (assembly GCF_048564905.1). Taxonomy (NCBI): domain Eukaryota; kingdom Metazoa; phylum Chordata; class Mammalia; order Artiodactyla; family Camelidae; genus Vicugna; species Vicugna pacos. The sequence goes on along the minus strand of NC_132987.1, from coordinate 114,454,140 downwards.
CAGCAGCTCTTTTATACCATGAGGTGACATTAGGAATAGAGGCTGATATCTTTCAAATGCCCATATATCTGAAAGCATAAGTAAGTAATTGTGTGACTCTCTTAGCTGGAATAAGAAGGCTGGATCTGACTCCATGACATGCCAGACCAGCTCTAGATTAACTCTGGACTTCCTCAACATGAGAGGGAGATACCAATTTTGTTTCAGCCACTGCTATATTGTGGTTGTTTTCCTTTGCTCCTTGTAACCAAACCTAATTCTAATACAATAATGAAAAAAGAAGTAAGATTTAAAAGCTTATTTTAAAAAGTCAACTTTTATAGGTCAGCAATTTAACTGGTTTTAAGGCTGCACATATTTCAAAAGTAACTTATTCAACAAATATTTATTAAGCACTTAAGATCCTGGCCCTGTATCAGGATGATGTAACTACAAGTGTAAATCTACCAAGTGATAAAATATAAACAATAGAAAAATAGTATCCCTGAAAATGAGAACTGAGAGATAATGGAAAAAATAAGAAAAAATAGAGTTGTTCCTCTTACAAGTATAAGACCTAAAGGAGTTAAAAAGACAACATAACGCCATTTGCAGCAACATGGATGTTCCTGGAGAATGTCATTCTAAGTGAAATAAGCCAGAAAGTGAAAGAAAAATACCATATGAGATCGCTCATATGTGGAATCTAAAAAAAAAAAAAAAGAAAGAAAGAAAAAAAAAGGAAAAAGAAAAAAGAATATAAATACAAAACAGAAACAGACTCATAGACATAGAATACAAACTTGTGGTTGCCAAGGGGGAAGGCAGTGGGAAGGGATAGACTGGGAGTTCAAAATTTGTAGATACTGACAGGCATATGTTGAATAAACAAGATTATATTGTATAGCACAGGGAAATATATACAAGATCTTGTGGTAGTTCACAGCGAAAAAAAATGTGGCAATGAATATATGTATGTTCATGTATAACTGAAAAATTGTGCTCTACACTGGAATTTGATACAACATTGTAAAATGACTATAACTCAATAAAAAATGTTAAAAAAAGATCTAAAGGAGTAATAGGAGTACGAGAATGGTATTTTGTGACAACTTGGGACACAAAACCTTTTATTTCATGATACTTCAGATAAGAACTTTTTAAGACTCCCATTGATAATAACTGGACTTACACAATGTCTTTTCCCCAAACAACTAAATGGCATCTTACATTCTGTAGGAAATATAGGCGGGGCTTTCAAAGGCTTAAGTTATACGAAAAATTCAAGATGTAGCATCTTTAAATGAGACAGTAGGAAAAGACCTGACTATAAGAAAACCAAAAATCTGGTGGATGGCCCAGAAAAGCATCAGGACAGAATGAGATTAGTTAGTTGTGTTGGTAACCTCAGGTTACAGTACTAGTTGGTAAGCTTGGACGAGTAACTACACCTTTCTAGGCCTTCATTTCTGCGTGGCGGGGATTAGAAAAGGACATCTCTGCAGACCTTCAGTTTCTGAGAACCCTCCTGGAGCACGTGCCCTACACTGGGCTGCTTGCGGCCAACGCCGCTGGGCCTAAAGGCAAAGAGAGCCGCCGCCCTCTGGGTCTTGGGTTCCCCACTCATGTGATCTCATGGATGCTGCACTTGAAATCCTTGAGCAGAAATGCATTGGTGCTGCCGCCCGGAAAATAACACGAGGGGTGAGCTCTCTATGGGGCCGCGAATCATAAGGTGCGGAGTCCGGCCGGCCGTAGGGTCCCAGAGGCTCGCAGAATCTCCACACCCTCGCCCCTCCCACTGGCGTAACTGCCCCGCCCAACGTGCCCCGCCCCCGCCCGCCCCGCCCCCCTCCGGCCACTTGCTGCGCGCCGATTGGTTGCTGCGGTGCGCACGGCGCCGCGCTCCGCCCCGCCGGCGCCCTCGCTTCGCACCCGCCGCCCGCTCCCGGCTCCCGGGGGCTGAGGTGGAGCGGAGGACGCCAGCCCGGTAGCGGCGCAGTTGCCTCCTCCTCTGCGCGCGCGCCTGGGTTCGGCGTGGGCGTCGGGGAAGCCGGGTGAGTGCGGGCGGCCGGTTTCGGGGCTCGCGCCCACCGCCCGCGCGTAAGGAGGCGCCCCTGGCCGACCTGGCCCGGCCTGCGAGGTGCGGCGGCGCCCGGCCCGGCCTCTCTCGTGCGCGGCGCCGCTGGGCGGAGCGGGCCGGCGGAGCTTCTGGGCGGCCTGCGGGGCGGGGGCCTCCGCCGCCTCCTCCGCACCTGCCAGCGTCCCCTCGGGCGACCGTGGCCCGCACTTGGCCCAGGCGGGGCGCAAGCCGCGTTATCTCGGCGTCTGATTGCTTCCCGGGGTGGTCTGGAAAGGTTTCCATCTCGAGCCTGTCAGCTTCCCGGGGCGACAGGCGGGCGGGGAGAGACGGTGTGCGGCCCGTGAGGCGTATGGGGGCCACTCAAGTATTTCGTCCTCCCTCTCGTCTGCTCTGAACCATCGATGGGAATGTCAGTGTTGAGTGGACTTTCCCGACTCTCTGCTTATGAGAGTCAGGTACCGAGGTGGGAAGAGGAAATGAAAGTGGATCAACATTCTTTCGGGAATTAATCATAAAGTGTTTAGTGTCCTTTTAGACAAGGAGCAACAGAGAGTTGCTCATGTAGCAAAGGTAGTAGTTTTGGGGAAGACCATTTTGGTTTTTAACCTATAAATTGGCTTCCGAGTTAATCACTGGAAGGTGCTTTAATCTGAAAGGTAAATCTGTGACCTTTTAAGACCAAAGCAGTGATGTGCTCGCTCCCTTCCCCTTCCTAGTGGTGTGTGTGTGTGTTGAGGGATTCAAGCCTCCGATTGGAATGAATGAAAAATCAGCGTTTTGCCTCTCAATGACATTAATTTCTCTTTTCAGAGTGTCCCACCTCTTCTCTCAAATCTTCACTTACCTGTACTATAAATTCCTTTCTTAGCAAGTCCCAGGACTTACTCCCAGGCTGATCACACCTCTTTTCCATCATCTTCAGTCACTTGTCATCTTTCAAGCATAGGTTTCAGACGCAGAGCAAACGTTAGACGTTTTTACCGGTAATAGTGTTGCAAGCGTCTTCGTTCTTAAGATGAAAATCAAAAGTTGACTTGAATGTTGATGCGGCAGGAAAAGCTGGTTTAATAATAGCGGGGGGAGGATGTAGTGTTCCTCTTCCGGAGACACGCCCCCCCCCCCCGCCCGGCCCAGTCCTCCTCTGCCCGCTAGGATTACCGCAGCCTGTCTAGTCATTTCTGAATTCAATTCTGGAGCCCAAGGTAAAACACTTACGTTATTATTTTATCCTTATCTACTCCTTCTAAATGATTACAGTAATATGTTCAGGTTGTAAACATTTTAAAAATATTAAAGATGAATATCAAGTAAAAAGTTAAAACAGCCCAGAAGTATATCGAGTAAAAAGTTAGAATTCCTTGTTTCTTCACTTTGCATCCTTTACATCCTCAATTCCAGTCCCAAGGAGGGGATGATACCCATAATACTGTTGGGCAGCTGACTTAACATAAGGATACATTTCCATATCAGTACATGCCAACGACCTACCTCATTTTTAAAATGCTGCATAGTATGCCACAATTTGGGTGTACTCTAACTTTTTTTAAACTAAAAAAAAATTTTTAATTTTATCCCCGCCCCCCAACAGAGGCACTGGGGATTGAGCCCTGGACCTTGTGCACTCCAAGCACATGCTGTACCACTGAGCTATCCCCCCACCCCATGTACTGTAATTTTATCACTCCCATAATAATGAATGTTTTGGTTGTTTATGGATTTTAGTCATTAAAAGCCTTGCTGCATGAAAATGCCATTTTGGGATTACGGGATAAGTTTCAGGTAGATAGATTTTTTGTTTTTTGTTTTTTTTGAGGAGGAGGTATTTAGCTTTATTTACTTATTTATATTTAGAGGAGGTACTGGGGATTGAACCCAGGACTTTGTGCGCTCTACCACTTGAGCTATACCCTCCCCCTCAGGTAGATAGTTTAAACAGATTATTGTATTTTAGAGTATAATTTTAGTTCTTGTCTCACTATGAATCTTCTTATAACTTAGAGGATTTTTTAATTTAAAGGCAGTAGCTAATTTGTTTGATTCAAATGCATTTCTTAGAATCTGTGGATCTTTTTATATTTAGAGACTGGATCAAGAAAATTTTGAAGACCAGGTTAAACAATGACGAATTTATTAACCTTGCTGTCATTTAGTGGTGTGGACTTTAAAGTTACATTGACTCATTTGATTGGCTTGGCAGGAATGAGTAGGAGGGCCTTCAGGAAGAGAGGATGTGAAGGGACATATGTTGTGTAATACCCTCCTGTGGTAATCCCCTTGAATATCCAATAACAGAAATTCTTGTTCTCTTTTTAAATAAGTTTGTTTTGTTTTGAGTTGTACCTCAGGTACTGAAAAAACTGCAGAACACATATAAGTGTACAATTTAAATACTACTACTGCAGTGATCAGCATTGTATCTACAACCAAATTAAGAAACAAAACATTTACATCTTCCAGGGGTAGCCTCTGTTGTGATACACAGCGGGGTGGCCAGTTGGTGAGCCAGTGACACACAGGTTGGTAAAAGAATTTACCAGCGATTAAGTATAAGAATAGAAAGGTGTTTATTGGGGTACTCTGTCATAGACAACAGTGGGCCACACAAGTGAGGGGTGCCTTTGTGAGCACGAGGGAGGGCCGGTTGTTGGAGTCTTTTATAAGGTGGGCTTGTGTGCAAGTCTCTGATTGGTTGTAGGTGAGGTAAGAGGTTTAGGGTCATTGAAGGGCGGTGGCGTTTGACTCTGATAAGGTAGGCTGAAACAAGCCAGCCTGAGCATTACCTAGGGCTATTACTTTGTTAGGGCAAACACACCTAGCAAAGAATGTCAGACATCTGAGAGCCCAGGAATGGGGTCGTTGGACTTTCAAGGAACTCAGTTGGCCCAACAGCCTCTATCCTGATCTTTTTGTTAAGTCTCTTGCTTTTTAAAATAAGCTTTACACATGAATACATAACTATACACATGTATATGTATTTACATGTATATAAATATTTACACATATCTTAAATGATATATTTGGTTTGGAATAGTGTTCAAAACAAAATTCTCATACAAACTATGGGCATTTTTCAAAGTTTTATTTAATTTATTGAGTACCACAAAGAGCTAGTTTTAACAGGAATTAAGGAATGCATATTTATGTAGTCTATAGGGAAAGGAATGGCTCAATAAAATTACTGAGTTAGGTGTAATTGGTTAATGTTCCAAAGGGCAACAAAATCATAAGACCTTTGGGATTAATCTTTTCTACCAGGCTATAAAATCATAACAACTTATTAATTTCTGCAGTTAAATTCATACCTTGCAGAACCATAAACCGTGTCTTTATTAACAGTGGAGTTTTCATTAAGTGAACTGTGATAACAAAGTTATTTCCCCCCAGAGCACAGATCAGGTCCAGACAGGCTTATTAGAATTTGCTAGAGTTTTCTCAACTTGATATTAACATTTTGCTTCATAATTATAAGCACATACCTGATAGCAAAGGACAATATTGTCATTATTAGATGAAAGCCTCCAGGAAAAGATGAGCAGAACAGACTGACTTCAGTTTCCCTGTGTTTACAGGGGTCCTTTCTGAGGAAGTTAGTGGGCAGTGTTATGAGTGAGTCTTGGGCAATGGGGTTCCCTACAGTGAGGGCACCTGGAGGGCTCTAGTGTGGACCAAGTTCTGAAAGGACAGCAGAAATACTGTCAGAGGGAGTGAACTGTTGCTCTGTGCTTTCTGTTTCTTAGCTGCTCCCAGTGGCCTGCCTGCAGCTATCAGAGTAGGTCAAAGCAGAACCCTCTGGGAGGGAAGTGAATATCCTTTGCTGATGCAGCCTGCAGGGCTTGGAAGGAGAACTGGAACTGCATCAGCTTGTGCTCAAGCTCAAGCCAAGCCCAGCTGAGTACAGATAGGAATCTGGGCCAAACTCGTGGGGCATTCAGTCCTCAGGTTAAAAAGCTGGCAGAGCACTGCGACATGTTACACTGCTTCAGTCCGGCCTGGTTGCCCTCCTTGTCTGGGGGCAGCTGGTTCTCTTTTGCTTTCCTGTGTGGATATCTTCCCTGTCTTCTCTTTTACTGATTTATTCCTTTGGGTGGCCCTCAAACTCCAGTAGTTTCTTTCTTTCTTTTTTAAAAATTTTATTTATTTATTTATTCATTCATTCATTCATTCATTCATTCTTTTTGGGGTGGGGGTGGTGACTAGGTTTGTTTGTTTATTTATTTAAATAGAGGTACTGGGGATTGAACCCAGGACCTCATGCATGCTAGGCATGCATTCTACCATTGAGCTATACTCTCCCCCTTATTTTTTTACTATTTTGTCTTGTTTTTTTGTGGGGGAGGGTAATTAGGTTTATGTGTTTATTTTTTTAAATGGGAATTGAACTGGGGATTGAACCCAGGACCTCATGCATGCTAACCATGCACTCTAACACTCATCTATAACCTGCCCCTCCAGTAGCTTCCGACAAGAAGTGCTAAGTTTTTTGAGACCTTGCCTGTCTGAATATGTTTTGATTCTGTCCTGATACTTGACTGATATTTTGGCTGGTAATTAAGATTTTACTTAGAAATAATTTTTTTTTCAGAATTTGGAAGTTGTTACTCCATTGTCATCTTGCTTCTGGTATTGCTGCTGAGAATTCCATGCTATTATGATTCCTGATCTTTTGTATGTGGTCTATTTTTTTCTTTCTGCAAAGTTAGAGAATCTATGCCTTGATTCCAGTGGTTTGAAATTTAAAATGGTCTGTTTTAGTGTGGGTCTATTTTCATCCATTAGGTTGAATATTTGATGGGCCCTTTAGATATGGAAATACAGTACTTTCTATTCTGGAGAAATTTTCTTGAATGTTTTATTATTTTTCTCCCTCTTATTTTCTCTGTAGTCTCTCCTAAAACATCTGTTATTTAGATGGGCACCTTTTAAAAGTCTTCTAATTTTCTTATCTGTTTTCTATCTATTTACTTATTCCTAGATTTTCTTAACTTTTATTGCCCAACCTTTCTACCTGGATTTTTTAAAAAATTGCCCAATCATGTTTTTTATTTTCAAAGGCTGTTTTTTAGTCTCTGAATGTTTCTTATGATAGCTTCCTAGTCTTGTTTTTAAAATGCAATATGTTCTCTTATCTGTGACATTATAATTATTTTGTTTAAAGTTTTCTTTCACTGCGTAGTTTTCCAGATTCCTGTCTGGAGGGAAAGGGTTTGGTTGCCGGTCTCCTGCACCAGAACAGAGGGACAGCAGTCCTTTATGTCTAGTTTTCAGTATAATACCTACATCTTCCATTGTCCCTGGATCCCCCAGTCCAGAACACAAGAAATAGGGGGTAAACCTCAGACTTCTGCCAGGATATGGAAGGAGCAGTTGCCAGTACTGTGAAGAGGAAAGGGAAGGTTGTGGGATCTGACTTTTCTTCCTGCTTCCACCAAGTTTTTACTGAATTGGTTCTCAGCTTTCCCTGCTGCTGGCTTGGAAATTCAGTTTTCTTGGTGTGCTAAGTCAGGTACCATTGTCCATCTGCTTTCTAGCTTTCGAAATTTTATTGCTATGGTCTCCTCTTCTGTTCTTGCTATCATTGGGAGTTTATGACTTTTTAAAAACTTTTACTGCAGTTTTAGTGAAGTTTCAGGAGGGAGCAAAATGAGATGCTTATGTACATCTGCCATCTTCACCCAGACGTAGTAATAGTTTTTCTCAATTAAACAGTAATGGCAGTACTGCCAGGAACACAGTGCCGTCTACAAAGCAGTGGTATGTATGTGAACCATCTTCTTGGTAGGTGGTAGTTGACAGCATTGAGTGATCACATGTGCTGGATACTGCTTTTCTTATTAATTCTCACTGAGGGACGTGCTGTCGTACCCCCAGTTTACGTACCAGAAGACAATAGCCTGGGGAGGTTCAAAGCTTGAACAGTGCCTATCAGTCAGTGACTATTCTGTTAAAAATGGAATGGCTAAATGAGCCTGGCCAAGTAGGCACAGCTGGGAGGAGGCTGAATGTAGGAGTGGGCCAGGCCAGTGCTAACTCAGCCTAGTCTTTTAGCTACCTGTGTGGTGGCTAATGCTGAAAAAGGGTAATTGTTACTTCAAGGTGTCCATTTCCTTTGAGCCTTTAAAAATGTCCTTACTGTAGGCCTTTGCCTTCCCACTACTGCTTGCCAGGTGGGTTCCCTTTCAGCTGTGTGGGTTCAAAGCTGTGACCCTGAAGCCAGTTTCTCTGAACTGGGGAGTAGGGCATTTACTGAGCAATCCCAGAAGATGCAGAGATTCCCTTAGCAGGGCTCCTGCGGGGAACCCTTGGTAGAGATGACCTCAGAGAGTGAGTGGAATTTTGCCGGGGCTGGATGAGCTCTGGGATTGTTTAGCAGGCATCTGCATTTAGGTGGCAATTCATGATTGTATGCCTTTCTATGTTTTCAACTTTTTTTACAAAAAAATTTTAAGCATACAGAAAAATTGAACAGTAGATTCGACATTTTAATATTTTGCCATATTTGTTTTATTCTTTTTTTTTCTTTGTTTAACCATTTGACAGTGTGTTGGTGACATTGACACCTAACCCCTAAATATGGAAGCATGCTTCTTCTAATAAGGTTATTTTCTTTACATAACCACTATTGTGTCATTATCACATCTAGGAAAATAATGTAATCTTCTCTGTCTGACCTGTATTCCAGTTTCCCCAGATGGCCCAGACTACCTTAAAATTTTTTTTTGGAAACCAGGATCAATAAAGGTTTACACATTTCACTTGGTTTGTTAATTATATGTTTTGACATAAATGGAATTAATGATGAGATATTTTGAAGTTTCTAGCTCAGATTGTTCTTGGAGACTGCTTCATTACTGGAAAGATGGCATTTCACAAATCTCAGCAATGGAAGGGACCCTTGAAATAATCTGGTTCAGTGATTTCCAAACTTGACTGATGTGTGTCTTGAAGGTTGAGTTGGGAGTTCGTGTGTAGACAAAGGGGTGAAAGGAGCATTCCAAGGACATACAGATATATATATATATTTATATTTACATGTATATATAAAAATATATGTGGGTATATATATGTGGCAGTTTGCATAATAGTAGATACAAGTATTGGCTACCTTCTCCCTTTTATTTCTTTGTGGCTGGAGTATACAGTGTGTCAAGATATTAGGAAGTAAGAAAGCTATATTAGGGGAAAACTAAGTACCCTTTCTTTTGGACTATATCTCATAGGCTGTTGGAATTTTGAATGAATGGCATGATCCAATCTGAGTTTTAGAAAATTCTAGCAGAATATGGAGTTGGGAAAGCAAGGAGGATGATTTTAAGGAATAATGTTTGAATATGTTGTCACAACAAGATTTATTTCCCTCACTGAAATGATACTTCATATTACCAGCATCCATAAATAATCGGTTTAAATAAACCTACCTATAAAGTAGGCTCTATGTGTGTGTGTGTGAGACAAGGTAATGAGACATGTATTACATTTGAGAATTTGAAAGACAAAATAGTTAGATTCAGTCACTCAAAAGGTATTTGGGTGCCTTCTGTGTGCCAGGCACTGTGCTAGGCTCTGGAAAAACTAGTCAGCAGAAATGGACTTGAACTGTCCTTTATGGAGCTTACTCTCCGCAGGGGGAGAGGTATTACGCAGATAATAAAATTAATAATGAAATGCTAAGGGGTTTAGATCTAGTCATGGAAATCAGCATCATCTTTCACTTGGATTATTTCAGCAACTTTTTAACTGGCCTCTCTCCTTCCGCTCAGCCCTGCAGTCTGTTCTCCGCACAATAGCCGTAAGGATCCTCTTAAACATTAAGTCACTCTGCTCAGACTCTTAGGCCTCCCTATTTTAATCAGTAAAAACTAAGGTTCTTACAGTAGCTCATGAGGCTCTGTAATTATTCTTCCTTGCCCCTGTTCCCTCTCCGACCTTGTTTTCTCCTACTTTTCCTTCTCACCCACTCCACTGCAGCCCCCCTGGCTTCCATGTTGCTCCTTGAATGCCTGGTGCTGCCCTGGGGCCTTTGCCCTGTTGTTCTCTCTGGCAGATGCCCAGGGGCTCTCTCCCCACCTTCAAGTCTTTGCTGGTGTCATCTTCTCAAGGGGGCCTACCCTGACATTTCAGCTGTCCCTGCTATCACCTGTACTTCCAGTGCCCCTTACTCTGCTTTGTTTTTCCCCCATGGCATTTATCACTGACATGATATATTACTTCCTTCCTTCCTTCCTTTCTTTTCTTTTCTTTTCTTTTCTTTTCTTTTCTTTTCTTTTCTTTTCTTTTCTTTTCTTTTCTTCCTTCCTTCCTTTCTCTCTTTCTCTCTTTCTCTCTTTCTTTCACTTACTTTAAAAATTATGTTTATTCTGCCTCCCCACATCCCCCAAAGCTTCACATGACCAGTGCCTTTGATGTGTTCATTGTTGTATCTTAAGTGTCCACAGCAGTCCCTGGCATGTAGCAGGCACTCTGTAAATAAATGTTGAATGAACAAAGGGAAAGCTGATGTTTCAGTTGAAAAGTGACAACTAAGCAGACATCTGGCAGTATGAGCAGGAGTTAACTAGGTGAGCTGGGGGTGGAAGTTATCAGATGGGGGGGTGTGGTTTTAGATGGGGTGATTTAGCAAACATAAGGCACTAAAAGAGAAACCAGAATCACTGGAGAAAGAGGAGAAAATGTTTTAAGAGCAGGCTGGGGCAAGTAAGGACGAGGCCATACTACAGTTTTATCTTTATCTTGAAGATAGTAATTGGGAAGGCAATGAAAGATTTTAAGCAGAAGGGAGATACCAGCTTTGTGACCTTTAAAAAAAATAATTCCAGCTGCAGTGTGGAGAACATTTTGATGGGGGCAGGAGTGGATGTGGCTAGGTCAGCTGGGAGGCTATTGTGATGGGACAGGTGAGAGAGCAGTACTCAGGTGACGGTGGTGGAGGGGAGAGGTAGAGAAGTTAGACGAGAGAGATTTAGGAGGCATAATCAGGTGATGGATTGGATGTGAGAGGTCAGAAAGAAGTAACAAGGATGACACCTGCATTTCTGGCTTGTATAACTGGATAAATGAGGATTCATTAATTGTAGGGAAACCTGAAATAGCATCAGATTTGCAGGAGATCATGAATTCGAATTTGGACATGTTGATTTTGACATCTGAGGATGTCAAGCAAATAGTTGAATGTATGGCTCTGAAACTGGATATTTAAATCTGCAAATCAACTGCATAGGGAGGTAGCAGAGGGGAGGATTCACATTTTGAATAATTAAAAGTTGTTCAGGATATTACTGGGGCAAGTTATATAGTTGTAAAATTAAAGTGTCTTTAAAAATCTGTGTTCCTTATCCTTTACTTTGGTTTTTAAATTTAAATCTTTTACCAAAATTTGTGGTACTTAATATCAAATTTTATCCTTGTTATATATGATTTACAAGTCAGAAGGTAAATAATAAGCATCCTGAGATTAAGTATGTAAAATGTCTTTTCCAAAAGTACTTAGCTCTCTGAATAATTCATGGTGTTGGATTTTAGGGCCTATTAAATATTCACACTGTGAGTGCCTAGAAACCAGATTTATAGCAACCCAAGAAGAAAAACTATATTCTCCAGACTCCTTTGGCAAGATATGAATCAACAGTAATCACCACCGTCATTGTGGACCTCATTGGACTGCTTTCTTCTTCGAGATGATCACAGTGTTCCTCTAAACTGGGACTGTTTCTTTTCCATCTCATTCTTCTTGCTCTCTTCACCATGGCAGTGGGATAGTAAGTTTCTCCTCAAGAAACTGAAAATGAGAGAAATGCTGTGAAACTGGTCCAATGACAGCAGTACAGTGTAATGGTCTTGAGCACAGATTTTGCAATCAGATCTGAACTTCAGTGGAATCCTGTCTTTCCTCCTTGCTGCAGTGTGACCTTGGGCAAGTTGTTCTCTAAATCTTTTTAGTAATACAAGGTAATGATAGTAATTGCCTTAGAATATTTGTGAGTATTCAAAGGAATAGTTTTTTTGAGGATGGAATGGAGTTGTTTGTAACCTATAACCACCTGTAACTAATATCAGTACTGGTAATAATGGGGAGGGTATAGATTTTATTTTTGTTTCATTTGAGCTAGTTTGTTTTGCTCTGGCTATGTAGACATGGTATCTTGAATGACATTTAAATTTTGTTAATGTCCTGATTTTTTTTATCTTTAAATGGAGGTACTGGGGATTGAACCTAGGACCTCGTGCATGCTAAGCATGAGTTCCCCACTGACCCCAATCTCCTGATTTTTTTTTTGTAACAGATTTTTTTAATGATACAAATTGTAATTTAATTTTAATTAAGTGTTGAATGATTTCTCTGCCAGTTTGTAAATCCTTTAATGATGAGGGCGAAGTTTTATTCATCTTTATTTTGCCCATGGTGCCTTGCTTATAGAAGATGTTCTGTAGATATTCCATACATGCTCTGGAGGAGTGTTTTGCTAATTAAATACCATTATATATGCAAGTCTGCTATTGTGCTTGACACACAATAAGTCAAGGAAGAAAGGAAGTGAGTCAGAGATGAACTCTGAATCAGTCCTCAGCCCTCTTTCATATTTTCTCCCTGAGCTGCTCCATGACTTCAGTTACCACTGTGAACTTCTAATCTGTATTTCTGTCTTAAACCACTTTTTCAGTGGTTTCTGTACATCTGTCTTACGTACATTTCCACCTGCATGTCCTTTGGTCATATCAAATACATTATGCTCATGCTCTTCTCTCTCATTCTCCCTTCCCTATTTTGGTTAGTGGTGTTTCGCCAGCTGTTGGGCACCTAAACATCATCATTCTTAGCTCTTCCTTGCTTGCTAAAAGCTACCACTTTAATTTTTTTCAAATTAAAATCTTTTCTTTAGCCTGTGTCAGTATGGCCTCAGTTTATATTCTTATTCTCTTCCTGTCTAGAGATGCCTTTCACATTTTTTTTCAGTCCCTCCTCCACACTGCTGTCACCAGGATTTCCTTTCTAAATCATGGAGCTGATCTTGTCACTTCTGTGCTTACAAGCCTCTGGTCGTTTCTTACTTAGAGCAGGGACTTGTAAACTATGATCTGTGGGCCAAGTCTGGCCTGCCACTTATTTTGTAAATTAAATTTTATTGGAATACAGCCATGCTCATTTGTTCATATATTGTCTATGGTGGCTTTTATGCTATGTGGGCATATGAGGGTTGAATGGTTGACACAGATTGTTTGGCCTGCAAAACCAAAAATATATACTATCTGCTTCTTTACAGAAGATTGCTAATCCCTGGCTTAGAGGATAGAGGTTAGATTTGAGTAGGCTGAAGAATCCTTCATGATCTTGTTCCAAACAGGTTAATCTCTATCACTCTTTGAAATACGTTAAGCTCTACCCTGTTCTGTTGTGGGCCTAGGTAATTCTGCATATTTTATTCCTTCATTTTCATCTGTTAGACTCCTATTCATGCTTCAGAACCCCAAATCCTTGATCAAACTTTCCCCAGCTATTCCCAGCAAGTAGTGTTCTATAACACTCTTTTTGTATTTCTGTTAAAGCACTTTTGTATTATAGTCCCAAGTGTATGTGTATTATAGCACATTTTGTAATGCAATTAACCGTTGTTCTGACAATGTCCCTCACTAGACTGTTCCCTACATTGGTTGTCTTAATCATTTTGTATACTCAGTGCCTAACACTAGTAGCGTTTAACAACTAGTGAAAGGATAGATGAACAAACAGCTGGTAGTATGAAGGTTTGGTTAAAGGAAAAAATTTTGAATTAGCTATATTATTTGGAACTTTGATGTATATGGAAATTGCTTAGACTATGTTTGTATGTTAAAGTGTGTAGTTTTCTCCTCTTGCTTTTTGCAGTTGTCCTTTGGTTTCTTAAACTGCTTGGAAATGAAAATTTCATAGTTGAATCACTTAAAATGCCCTCTAAAAAGAATTCATTTCCTTTTAAAAAGAGTTGCCTCTCATAGTAGGAATAATTGCTATCTAATGTATTATAAGACTTGTGAGTCCATTAGTTCAGTTCAGTAATCTTGTTTGTTTGTTTTTTTTAAATTGGTACTGGGGTCAGTTTTGTGGGAGAGCATACCAGTAATTTCCTTGACCTTAAAAAAGTTTTTTTAAGTTTTTTAAAAGTAGTTACAGATCTGTTACATTATATAAGAGACTTCTCAACAGGCACGAAATATCAACAATTCATTGTGTTAATTACAATAACTTTTTAAAATTTTGCATTTGAAAAATTCATGCTCAGTGTGGCAAACTTTGAAAATAGACAAAGTAAAACAAACATACATATATGTATAATAACATCATGAAAGTACTGGTATTTTTCCTTCCAATATTTTTACATATGTATGTGTTTTTTATGTACATATGTATATATACACACATGTATATACACTGTTGATTCTTTTTTTTAAAGGAAATAATGCTATAGATACAGTTTTAATAACCTGCTTTTTTTCATTTAGTATTAGTCATTACTATTTCTCATGCCATTAAATATTTTTCAAAAATAGATTTTTAAATGTGTGCATGAAGTAAACTATTTAACTTAAACATTTATTCTATTTTTTAACATTCAGATTTTCTCTAAGTAGTCTTTGCCTTCATTTAGTCTCCAAAGTCCTGTTATCTTATGTTAAATATTGTGTACTTGTTTCCACTTTAATCCAGGGGATCAGTGTTCGTATTGTCGGTTTTCATCAAATCAAGACTGTGTCATGATAAAATATGCTTCTTTTTGGGAAAATATCAATAATAAAACTCGTATGAAAGTCAGTCTTCTCAGTTCAGAATGTTGGTTGTTAATATACTAGCTGTCACTTTCCTCGTAAATGTTTACCAGTAGTGGCTGTCTTGGTGCCTTTGCTCTTATTATCCTAACCTTATTCTGTTAGTTTCCCATTACAAACTCAGTGAAACTCCAAATCCATTATGAAGTCCACATTAATCTGCAGTGTTACCTGGCCCTTAACTGTCTCTCTTTATATTTATTGCAAGTCACTTCCTCCACTAAGTTACTATATCCTGATTCTCTTTGGTACCAGCTCATTCTACCTTGCTAGTATCAAAGGGACTTGGCTTTGTATATAATTGTTCCTGTCCCTGCTCTACCTCTTTTGCTTCTCCTTAATATAATTAACTTCATTCAGATTTTAAATTTCACTGTGTTTAAACATTTTAGCAAATGTTGCCTCTTCAGAGAGGCTTTCCCTGACCATTCTAAAATAGATGTCCCTTTTGTTTTTTATTAGGATCCCGTGCATTTTCTTTTCTTCATAGTAACAATTTGTATTACTTGTTTTGATGTTTCCCTTGACCCATCAGCTGAAGCCCAAGGAGGGAGAAGACCATGATATTCCAGAAGTCAGTATTTGGAAATAGCTGTACATTCAGCCTTCGGTATCCTTGGGTTCTACATCCATGGATTCAGCCAACTTGGGATTGAAAATGTTCAGGAAAAAAACATTCCAGAATGTTCCAAAAAGCAAAACTTGAATCTGCCAAGTCCTGGCAACTATTTACATAGCATTTACATTGTATTAGGTATTTTAAGTTCTATATCTAGAGATGATAATTGTGGTATATGGGAGGATGTGCATAGGTTATATGCAAATACTATGCCATTTTATATAAGGGACTTGAGGATCCACATATTTTGGTATCCATTGGGGGTCCTGGAACCAATCCCCTGCAGATACTGAGGGACAACTGTATATTTTCTGTTTATAGAACTGTTTATAAATAGAACTTTTTATAGACTTTTTATAGATACTTTATAACAAGGAGTAAGATTTTTGTTTTAACCTTCAGACGTCTCAAATTCACAGCCTTCCCTAAACTTGCTTTTAACCAGTTAATATTTAATCTTTGATAACAATTCATCTCCATGTCTGCAGAAATATCTTGATAAAATGTGCCTATAGTACATACCGAGTAAGGCTTTAATGAAGCTAAAGCATATCTGAATGATGACATTTAAAAAAATGTTTGTGGCCAAAGTTTACATACTGTAAAATACACAGTTCTTAAGTATACACTTCAATAACTTTTGGTAAATGTATGTACCTGCATTATCACTATCACAACCAAGGTATGGAACATTTCCATCACCCATAAATTTTCCTTGTAGTTAGTCCTCAACCCCTGCAGGCAACCACTGCTCTGATTTCTGGAACTGTTGATTAGTTTTGCCTCTTAAGCTTCATTTAAATGGAATCATACAGGATAGATTCTTTTGTGTCTGCCTTCTTTCATGTAAATCAGGTTTTTGAGATTTTCTTTTTTCTGCATGGTTATCAGTTCATTCTTTTCTGTTGCTAAATAGTATTCCATTGTGTGATTCAGTCATAATTTGCTTATCCATTCTTCTGTTGATGAACATTTAGGTTGTTTCAGTTTGGAGCTAATATGAATAAAACTGCCATAAACTTTCTTGTACAAGTCTTTTTTTTTAACATTTTTTATTGATTTATAATCATTTTACAATGTTGTGTCAAATTCCAGTGTTCAGCACAATTTTTCAGTCATTCATGGACATATACACACATTGTCACATTTTTTTCTCTGTGATTTATCATAACATTTTGTGTATATTTCCCTGTGCTATACAGTGTAATCTTGTTTATCTATTCTACAATTTTGAAATCCCAGTCTATCCCTTCCCACCCTCCACCCCACTGGCAACCACAAGTCTGTATTCTCTGTCTGTGAGTCTATTTCTGTCCTGTATTTGTGCTTTGTTTTGTTTGTTTGTTTTTGTTTTTGTTTTTTAGATTCCACATATGAGCGATCTCATATGGTATTTTTCTTTCTCTTTCTGGCTTACTTCACTTAGAATGACATTCTCCAGGAGCATCCATGTTGCTACAAATGGCATTATGTTGTCGGTTTTTATGGCTGAGTAGTATTCCATTGTATAAATATACCACATCTTCTTTATCCAGTCACCTGTTGATGGACATTTAGGCTGTTTCCATGTTTTGGCTATTGTAAATAGTGCTGCTATGAACATTGGAGTGCAGGTGTCATCCTGAAGTAGATTTCCTTCTGGATACAAGCCCAGGAGTAGGAATGGTAAGTCTATTCCTAGTCTTTTGAGGAATCTCCACACTGTTTTCCATAGTGGCTGCACCAAACTGCATTCCCACCAGCAGTATAGGAGGGTTCCCCTTTCTCCACAGCCTCTCCAGCATTTGTCATTTGTGGATTTTTGAATGATGGCCATTCTGACTGGTGTGAGGTGATACCTCATTGTAGTTTTGATTTGCATTTCTCTGATAATTAGTGATATTGAACATTTTTTCATGTGCTTTTTGATCATTTGTATGTCTTCCTTGGAGAATTGCTTGTTTAGGTCTTCTGCCCATTTTTGGATTGGGTTGTTTATTTTTTTCTTATTGAGTCGTATGAGCTGCTTATATATTTTGGAGATCAAGCCTTTGTCGGTTCCACTTGCAAAAATTTTCTCCCATTCCGTAGGTTTTCTTCTTGTTTTATTTCTGGTTTCCTTTGCTCTGCAGAAGCTTGTAAGTTTCATTAGGTCCCATTTGTTTATGTACAAGTCTTTTTTGATGTGTGAATATGTGCTTTTACTTCCTTGGTAAATACTTAGTAATGGAATTGCTGGGTTCTAGAGAGGTTTATTTTTTAACTTTAGTAAAGAACTGCCACCAGAAATGTATGTGATTTCCACTTGTTCTACAACCAACAGTCTTTTTAATTTTAGCTATTCTAGTGGATATGTGACGATATTTCTTTAATTTGTGTTTCCCTGATGACTAATGATTTTGAATACCTTTTCATGTGCTTTTTTTTTTTTTTGTCATTGTCTTTTTAAGTCTTTTGCCCATTTCAGGTCTTGTGCACACTTTTTATTGCTTATATTTTATCTTTTTATTACTCATCTTTAGGAGTTCCTTCTACTTGTAGGTACAAATCTTTTATCAGGTATTTGTTTTGCAGATGTTGTCTCCCAGTCTGTGTTTCTAGTGTTTGGACCTTCTGTGGTCTATTTATTGTCCTTCTTTTCAGGTTAACAACTGGACTCATTACTTTAAATTTAGAAGTGTTTCACCTAAATCGGTATTTAAGCATATTATTTGAAAATGTAACTGATATACTACTTAGAAATAAGTTATCTTTGTGGACATCCTACACAGTGTTACAATTTTTGCTTTAAATAGTTGTCTTTTAAATGAAGAGAAGAAAATAAAACAGTCATCTGTATTTACCCACATATTGATCATTTCTGGTATTCTCCATTCCTTCTAGTAGATCTGAGATTAATCTGGTGTCATTTCCCTTCAGCCTGAAGAATTTCCTTTAGCATTTTTTTAGTGCAAATCTGATGATGAATTATCTTAGTTTTGGTTTACCTGAAAATATTTTCACTTTATCCTAATCAAAAAAAGCTTTATTGCTGTATTATATATATATATGTGTGTGTGTATGTAACTGAATCACTTCACTGTATACCTGAAACTGACATTATCAGTCAACTACATTTCAATAAAAATTAAAAATTAAAAAAGGCAAAAAAGCTTTATTGAGATACAGTAAACGTGTATTCACCGGTTTTAAGTGTACAATTCAGTAATTTTTAGTATATTTGCAGAGTTGTGCAGTAATCGCCAGAGTCTAATTTTAGAACCCTGTGCCTGTTAGCCCTCATTCTATTGCAGTCACTACCCCCTGCTCATTACTAGATAACCTCTTATTTACTTTATGTCTATAAATTTACCTCATTTGGACATTTCATATAAATGAAATGTACAATATGTGGTCTTTTGTCTCTCACTTAGCATAATGTTTTTGAGGTTCATCTATGTTGTAGCATGTATCAGTCCTTTGTTCCTTTTTATTGCTGAATTTGTATTCCATTGTATGGTAGCCCACATTTATTTATTCATTCGTCAATTGATATATGTTGGATTGCTATACTCCTTGGTTATTATTATTGCGGCTATGAACATCTGTGTACAAGTTTTTGGGTAGACACATGTTTTCATTTCTCTTGGGTAGATTAGAGTAGAATTGCCATCACCCTCACTTTTGAAGAATATATTCAATGATTATAGAATTTGGGATTGTTTTTAAAAGTACTTCAAAAATTGTCCTTCCACTGTCTTCTGGCCTCCATTGTTTCTGATGAGAAGTCATTTATCATGCATTTTGTTCTACTGCCCCTGTATGTAATGTGTTGATTTTTTTCCCTCTAAAGTTGCTGCTTCTTGTTCTTGTTCTTCTTCTTTTTTTTTTTTTTTAATCTCTGGCTTTCAGCGGTTTGATTATGATGTTTTCCTTGTATCTATCCTCCTTGGAGTTTTGCTGAGCTTCCTAGATTTGCAGATTAATATTTTTCACCAAATTTGGTAAATTATCAGCCATTATTTCTCCAAATTGTTTTTCATTTTTCTGGGATCCAGTTAAATATATATTAGACCAGTTACTAGTGTTCCTAAGTTTGCTGAGGCTTTATTCATTCTTCCCCAAGTTTAAAAAAAAAAACCCTCTTCTCTCGATTGGATAATTTCTTTTGCTCTTTCTTCAAGTTTCCTATCCTTTTCTTCTAGTGGCTCTAATCTCCTAGTAAACCCATCTAGTTAATTTTAAATTTCAAATATTATAATTTTGAGTTCTAAAATTTATGTTAAAAATTTGTTTCTTTTTCTCTATTGAGATTCTCTATGAGTTCAGTTACTTTGACCATGTTCCTTTAAAAATGTGTTTATACTGGCTACTTTAAAGTCCTTGTCTGCTAATTTCAGTATCTGAGTCATTTTGGGGTCTGTTTCTATTGACTTTTTTTTTTTCTCCTTGAGGGTCACATTTTTCTGCTTCTGTGAATAGTAATTTTTTTAACTATACACAACCCTTGAACAACACAGGGTTAGGAATGCCAACCCTCTGTGCAGTCAAAAATTCATGTTTACCCTGAAATTGTGGAGATTTGGCTTTACACTTTGATAGAATACATCTGGAAATCTTCAGGGTGTTTACTGATTCCTGCATTGGTGGGACTCAGATTCCAAAATGTCTTGCAGGGGGCAGCACCTGAAATCTGGCTAGTTCTTTCAGCCTTCTAGCTATTTTTTTTTCCTGCAGAGGTCCTTGAAGTCTCCTCTATGCACATGCTGTTAAGGGGTTATCTGTAAGAGAGTTTATATTAAAGTGTTTGGCGCTCCCTCCTGTGACTTACACCTCTCCAAGATTTCTCATTCAATTTCCAGCTGCTCTTGTTAATCCTGAACTTCATCCTCTGATATCCCAAGCCAAAAAGACTGACTTTGCTCAAGTTCCAGCTATTCTGCACCACAGGGATTCACTTGGCTGGGAGTTGGAGGTTAAGGGATTCTTCTGGGGAAAAGCTGTATAAAAGTGGATCTTATTCATTGTGTTCTCTTTCAAGGGTCAAATCCCCTCCAGTTTCTGCTTGCTTTTCAGCACTCTTCCGTGCTTTCAAATAGTTTTCTTTCTGAAATTTAAGATGTTCCTGAATCATCACATCTGAATATACTATTTGGAAAATTCCACAGCATGTTGTACCTTTATGGTTCTTTATGCATGTGATTTTTCTCCTTCCAGTTATCTATTGCAGTAACTCCAAAATGTAGTAGTTTAAAATAGCCATTTTATTATGCTTATGATTTCTGTAGGTCAGGAATTTGGGAAGTGCATAGTCAGCACGACAGGTTTCTATTCTGTATATCTGGGACCTCATCGGGGAAGGCTTGAAGTGTGGGGTTAATGCTAATAGATGGATCAGCAGTCACCCAGAAGTGTTTACTCACACATCTGGCAGTTGATGGCTGGCTGTCGGCTGGGCCCCCACCTGAAACTGTGGGCCCAAACACCTATACATGGTCTCCTCATAGCACTGCGGCCTTGGATTTTTTACAAAGCAACTCAGGACACAAGTATTGTGTTCTAGAGAACCAGCTATAAGCTGCATTGTTTTTTATTATCTAGTCTCAGAAGTTGTCTGGCAGAAGTTACATAGCATCACTTTCTCTGCTTTATTGGTCAACCAGCCTTTTTTATTGGCCTAAATTCAAAGGGAGAGACATAGATCCACCTATCAATGCGAGAAGTGTCAGAGAATTTGCAGACATGTTTTACAACTACCACACTCATTTAATAAACAGTAAGCTCCCTCTGTGTCCTAGCACAGTCTTACGTACATCTCTATAGACATTCACTGACGTATTGAATTTTTCTTCTTCAGTGTAGTAGAGTTAGACCTAAAGTAAATTTGTTTAAATCTTTATGAAAGGAGTAAGGTATTTTACTTCTTAAAAACATTTCCTTAGATTGATTATTTTTTGTCTTTTTACTTGTAGATTATAGTATTTAATGAAAAATCCATGCTTAAGGGGTGAAAATGGCAGGCTTCCTAGATAATTTCCGTTGGCCAGAATGTGAATGTATTGATTGGAGTGAAAGAAGAAATGCAGTGGCTTCTGTGGTAGCAGGTATATTGGTAAGTGAAAAAGCCGGGTTGGTGACATTATGCCTCATCTTTTGCCATGAAGAAAATTTTTATATATATATATATTTTTTATAGAATTATAGTCAATTTACAGTGTTGTATCAATTTCAGGTGTACAGCATAATGCCCTGAAAATTAATCCTGATTCCTTTGAACTGTGAATACCTGTGATAATACAATTTTTGTAGGCAGTAGCATTTTTAAGTCAATTACATAATATGTATAATTCCTTTAAGATTCTCAAAGACTCAGAATTTGACGTAGCTAATGTTGTGACTCATCGAAGTCCGGGATGTGTAGACAGCAGTAACAATCTCAGGCTGCGTTAGAACTGAAGCCCTGAGGTGCTCTAGGGAAGGGTTGCCATCTCCATTCCCTGGCTGCAGGACAGACAGGCAGGAAGTGAGAGGAAGAAATTTGTTCACAAACTATTGCTTAATTTTCCTCCCAACATTTTTTTTTCTTCTTTTAACTTTTTATTATTGAAAATGTCAAACATATAAACAAAAATAGAGACAATAGTATAAAGAGTCCCTTCTTATCCCCTGCACTTATCATTGAGCTTCAAAAAAAAAAATCAGATCACGTCTAATCTTTTAGTGTTCCATCAGCCATTCTCTGCCCCTACTACATTTTTGAAGCAAATTTCAGTATCTGTTACACTTAGTTTAAATTCATCTTTTTCATGCTCAAAACTACAATGAGGTATCACTTCACATAGGTCAGAATGGCCATCATCAAAAGATCTACAAATAATAAATGCTGGAGAGGGTGTGGAGAAAAGGGAACCCTCCTACACTGTTGGTGAGAATGTAAATTGGTATAGCTATTTTCGAGAACAGTTTGGAGGTTCCTTAAAAACTAAAAATAGACTGACCATATGATCCAGCAGTCCCACTCCTGGGCATATATCCAAAAGAAACTCTAATTTTGAAAAGATACGTGCACCCCAGTGTTCATAGCAGCATTATTTACAATGGCCAGGACATGGAAGTAACCTTAATGTCCACTGACAGATGAATGAATAAAGAAGATGTGGTACATATATACAAGGGAATACTACTCAGCCACAAAAGAATAAAATAATGCTATTTGCAGCAACATGGATGGTCCTAGAAGATATCGTACTAAGTGAAGTAGGTCAGACAAAGAAAATATTACGTGATATCACTTATATGTGGAATCTAAGTTGAACTTACTTACAAAATAGAAATAGACTCACAGACATAGAAAACAAACTTACGGTTACCAAAGGGGAAGGAAGTGGGGAATAAATCTGGGATTAGCAGATACAGACCACTATATATAAAACAGATAAATAACAAGGTCCTACTGTGTAGCACAGGAACTGTATTAAATATCTTCAGGTAAACTGTAATTGAAGAGAATAAAAAATTAAAGATAGATAAATTCATCTTTTCAGTATATAGTTCTATACCTGAAGTCTAGTAGAAAGAATTGAATAAATAAAGCAGAGTAAGAACTAAAAATAATTATGAAGCAGTCTGCATGCAGAATTCTTTTATCTGTTTCTTAGTTTTTCTTGCTCTTTATGGTTGTCTCGTCTGCACTTAATTTGTCTGTGAAATTCTTAGTAACTTGTGTGCTTTAAGTCTATTCAGCCTAGTTTACCTAGAAACATTACATTTTACTAACTCATGTTTAGTCAGTTTTACAGTATTTAATCAATTAAATAATTAATTAAAACTATACCGAGCTTAGATATTTTTTGGAGACATGGCATCTCATTTGTGGAAGCAAAAATGCTTGGGCACATTAAAAAGAAATATTCATTTTTTTTGAATATGAACAAAAGAATGAAACACATGAGATAATCAGGGAGCTGGTTAGTTGGAGGTTAGTTAAGAGAGCTTTGGTTGCATGTAATTTTATGGTGGATGAAAGAAGGAGATAATTCGTTCCTAGATAGTAAAATTTTCATTTTGCATTGAGGGCAGAACTTCAGAATCTTACGAAGATTTCATTATATTCACCTCATATGCTATAGAGAATAAGTAAACAAGGGATTCTTATTTTTTGTATTTCAATATCTAAAAGTAGGCATATTTTATGTTTCAGTTACATGGTCCATTAGAAAAAGGGTAATGTTAAGGAACAGGTATCATGCTAAGCCAAAGTGTCAGTGGTACTTTAATGACATGGATTCTTTCTCAAGTTTTTTACAGGTTGGTGGATAATGATTGACGCAGCCGTGGTATATCCTAAGCCAGAACAGCTGAACCATGCCTTTCACACATGTGGTGTTTTTTCCACATTGGCTTTCTTCATGTAAGTATGAAGGTAATTCTCAATGCAAGGTTATTTTTCTAAAAACATTTTTGCCTCACAGTTTAATACTATCTGGAATAACTTTTTAACTTAATTAATAGATTCTTTTTAACATAAATATATGTGTGTATATATTCCCACTTTATTAAGATTTTTAAATCAAGAATGAGTGTTGAATTTAGTCAGATAATCTTTTTATCATCTATAGAGATTATCTTGTGATGTTTGTCCTTATATTTGTTTAACTGACTAATTACTATGGTTGTTTTGTTTTGTTTTGGAGGAAGGTAATTAGGTATATTTATTTATTTTTTTAATGGAGGTTCTGGGGATCGAACCCAGGACCTTGTGCATGCTAAGCATGCACTGTACCACTGAGCTATACCCTCCCCCCAATTACTATGTTTTATAGGTCCTAAGATTATTTTTATATTTTAATATCTCTGAACATCAGGATGCTTTTTGTAGTCAGTGGTATCTCATCATTACAAAAGATAGTATTTTTTTCCTTCTTGGCAGTATAAAAAAATAATGGTGCATCTTAAAAATTAATGGCATCTTAGCTGTAACAAAATATGTTATATTTCTAGATTTTTTAGTAGTGATTCATCCTGGAGCATTCTAACACACTTACCTTTTACCATGGAGTATTATATTTTTTAAATGTGTTACTTGACTGTGTTTGCCAATATTTGGGGAAGGGCAGGATTGGCTTTACATGAGATTGATACATGGCTTTTCTCTTTTATTAAATCATTTTCAGGTTTGTCTACTATTTCACTTCATAAAAATTTGGAAGCTTTTCATGGATATCTTTTAATAATTAAAAAAATATGTTAAATGTTAAGATTACATAATTTTCTTAAATGTTAGGGGTTTTAAAAAAGAAACTGTAGAAGACAGAACTACTTATATTCATTCAGGATGCTAAGGAAAGACAATTCTTTCTACAAAGCACCTTGTTATAACAAAAATGGAAAGAGAAGCTGAACAAAGTGGACCTGTTTCTAATATATAGACCAGTGTTCTCTGAATTTGAGAAATGAATCAGAGAAAATCACTTGACTTTTAACACCAAGAGAAACTTTTAAACCCTGATTATAACAAGAACCTTAAAATGGGATACCTCACAGTGAGTCATTCATGTATAAATGTAAAACAGGCAAAGAAGTCAGAAAATTGACCCCTCTTTTATAATCACTGGAGACAAGTGATAGTAATCTCTCAAAATTAAGTGTGTTTTCTGGGTGTACTTTAGAAAAATAAAACTAACGTAACATTTCTACCCGCTAGGATATTTAAGTTAAAAGATATGTTCAGTTATTCAGATACTGACTTTAGTTAGGAAATGTTTCCCTTCTAAATGGTGTGTAAATATCTGTGAATATTTTAGCAGCATGAAAGCTTATTAGATGATTTTGTATTGTTCTAGGATAAATGCTGTGTCCAATGCTCAGGTGAGAGGTGACAGCTATGAAAGCGGCTGTTTAGGAAGAACAGGTAAATGCACTTCTGAGTTGTTAATGTATGCTGGCTAAAAAAGAGAGATTTATCAGCAGAAAAAGCAAAGCCCATAGTGAGTCTTTATTTAGGAATGGTAATGATTATATAGGATTTTTTTAAAATTTACTTTTAAGAAAAATTTTTTGTGTTATTTAAATCGTTAAGAAAATTAAAGTTACTGTCAGAAGTTTCTATTTTTTGTCGTGTTATATGCCCATAATATGTAGGTAAAATGTTACCATTCAAATAGATGGATCTTGGGCTCCAGGTTATTCCTCCAGTGCTAATGATGGATTTATTTTTATTCCAAATGTTGACCAATAATATTAGTTACAAGATGGCTGACCATGATTACTAACAACAAAGTATGGACGCATTAAGGGATCAAACCTAGGACTGCAGTGTTTTTCACCTTCAGTTGTGATCACCTGAGTAACACCAACAGACTGCAACGAAAGTATTTAGAAGAAACATTTTTTTTTTAATTTGAACTCTTTTGAATTGTCATTTAGTAGTATTTTCTCTTATTCAGGCTATAACACATTCTGTTAGAATTCCAGTAGTTTTGTTTTCAGTGGAATTTCCATGCCATACATGAAAAGCACGGTGCTAGATGTCCTATTTCCAACCTTTGAGGACTAGGGAGGGTGATTTGTGTTTATGGTCAGAAATTTGGACTAGGTGGGAGGGGAATTTTGAAGGATGATTAAGAATAATAGCAAGTACTTGTGGAGTACTTAGTGTGTGCCTGAGACTGTCTTGAATGCTTGACACGTATTAACTCAGTTAATTGTCACAGTAGTCCTATGAGGTAGGTGCTCTTGTCCTCAGTTTTAGGTGAAGAACTAAGGCACAGAGAACTTAAATAACTTGTCCAAAGTCATAAAGCAAGTAAGTGGCGGGGCCAGGACCTGAGCACTGACAGTCTGGTTCCAGATCCCATGCTTTTAGTCACCGTGCTGTGATCGTCTCCGATCAGGAGCCATTTCGTCTCTTTGTCTGTAGTACCGTGTGTGTGTGTGTGTGTGTATTTTTTTGGTCAGCATAATTGAGGATAATTTATATGAAATATAAAATAAAACTCATCAACTTAAAAGTATACAGTTTAACAAGTTTTGACAAATGTATACAGCAAGGTAACTACTGCTACAATCATGATATAGGATGTTTCCATTACTCCAGGAGGTTCCCTCTTACCCCTTGTAGTTAATCCTGTTTCCCCACCTCCTGGCCCCTACTGATCTGCTTTCTATCAGTGTAGTTTTCCCTTTTCTAGAATCTGTAAATGGAATCATAGAGCAAGTATCATGAGACTTTAAACCAAATAAAGGAGCCAAAGAGCTTAGCTTAAAAAAAAATTTTTTTTTAAATGTAAAAACGCTTAACATGAGATCTACTCTCAACGCAATTTCAAGTGCATGATACACTATTGCTAACTGTAGGCACCATACTGTACAGCAGACCTCTGGAACTTACTCATCTTGTAATAGCTGAAACTGTACACCCGCTGAACAGCAATTCCCCACTTCCCACTCCATGGCCACTGTTACACTCTCTGTTTCTGTGAGTATGACTCTTTTAGATTCCTCACATAAAGGGAATGGGCCTTGAAAAAAGGAGATCCTGCCATATGTGACAACACAGATGAACCTGGAGGACATTATGCTGGGTGAAATAAGCCAGTTACAGGGGGGACAGATTAGCTTTCTTTTGTTCCTGATGCTTTAATTGCTGATGCAGATCTTATAATTTCACTTCCATTGGGATCATTGAAGAATTGGAGAGGATGCGGATAGTGACAAATGACAGACAAACCTAAGTTAAAAGTGCGTTTGTGTGTGTGTGCATGAGTATGCGTGCATACACATGCATGCATGTCTTGTGCCCCAGTAATATCAGAAATGGTTGAGAGTAAAAAATAAAGCATGTATTGGCAAGTGAAAATGTACATAGAGCACACGATAATTGATTTTGATCATTTTTCTTTAAAGAATATTCCGCAGACATTGCTGTGGATTATGTTACTATTATCTATTTTCTGTAGAAAATTTCGTTGTAACTTAACCAAAGCTTTTTAGCTTAAAGGTAGAGCTTGTATTTGCCTTGGGTCTGTCTGGTTCCAAAGCCCATAGTTTTTACTCTTAGTAAGTGACTGTTACATTTTGTTCCATGATTAGTCCCTACCCAATTAAAATTCACAATACAGTTTATATTTATATTAGTGCCTTTAGTGCAATTTCTGTCTAATGCTTCAAAATTTAAGGGCAAACTGTCTTCTAGGCATGCTCAGATGTTGCCACACTAAGCTTCCATGCTACTTAAATGGTTTATTTGTAATTTAGCCCCATTTAATTCCTGGAGGAATTTGCAGGAAAGTCTTATCAAAGTAATAATACACTACAAATGGAACTGTTAAATAAGAAAGCTATAAAAAGGAATAGATACTAGATAGAAAAAAGATCATGCACTTAGAATCTAGGATAAGATGGATCCTCTTAATTGTTCATTAACCTTGGCCATGAGCTTCCTTGCAGTCAAAGCAAAAAAGGGAAAATGTTATAGTTTACTTTTTGCTAAAGAAAAACATACTCATTTTTCAAGGGAAGTTTTTTTCTTATTTAACTCTATTAGAACATTTTTGTGTTGTCATATATAAAGGACATGAAGGAAGATAATTATAAGAATTTTTGATAGTTCCTTTCATTCACTTTAGATGAAAGCTGTGACTGAATTTGGAGGATGTCTTTCTCGAAGGATCTAAACATTACTGTATATTTCTGGGGACCTGCTTAGTATTATAATAAAATTTAGATAATCTAGGGACCCATTTCTCTCAAGTGTCAGCTGTTCTTACCGTGCTGAGCTTTCAGCTTCCTGCATATCTGGTGCCTAAAATATATGAATTTTTGTTCACCTAGTAACAGAATATCTGCAGTTGCGGCAAACTTAGCTTTCTCTTATGGAAACTGGCCCAGATTTTATTTTCACTTCAGGGGAGCTTTATTCCCCTTCCACAGGGCGATAGGCTGTCAATATACCTGTGATCAGGGTTTGGCACAAATGCTAACCTTCTTTCCTAAAAATGTGTTGAATCTACTCAAGT
The DNA here is from genome assembly GCF_048564905.1 of Vicugna pacos. Classification (NCBI taxonomy): domain Eukaryota; kingdom Metazoa; phylum Chordata; class Mammalia; order Artiodactyla; family Camelidae; genus Vicugna; species Vicugna pacos. Next base: position 114,425,690 of record NC_132987.1, on the reverse strand, counting down.
GTCCGGATGATCACTTTATTGAGATTCTATTGTGTAAATTCTAGAATTCTATACAGTAGAGGTTTGAAGAGATGATTTTGTCCTTGATCTTTTCAAGGGCATGTGGTACCGATTGGCTGCCTCAGCCATAAGAGACTGAATACATGGCTGCTGTTAGCACCATATTGAGTAGTGGCATGATATTAACATTGATGAAAAAGGGGTGTATGTTTCTTATTCATTTGTAGTCTTTCATTCCTGTGTGGTAATGGGTATCTGAAATATATTTGCTATTTCTAATAGAGCAATTACCTTGATAATATATACAACAGGGTAATTTTTCAGTTAGGGTTTAATTAATCAGCTTAGTCAAATAATTACTTAGGAAGCTTGCCTAGTTTAGTTTATTCAACTGTTAGCCAGCAGAATGGTAGCTTACCCCTTTTCCATTTCCAAGTGTGGCTTAACACCTTTTAGTTAATTTCTTTTTTTTTTAATCTTAATTCAGTTAATTGTTATAGCAGGTACATGTAAATACGTGACTGTCTTTGATAGGCATAACACGTTAGGTTAACCGTGTTCCGGTATTATGTATTGTTAAGACAGAGAGCTGCAGAATGCAGAAATGAGCAAAGTCATACAACCTATTCTTCATTCTTCACACAGGCGCTCGAGTTTGGCTCTTCATTGGTTTCATGTTGATGTTTGGGTCACTTATCGCTTCTATGTGGATTCTTTTTGGCGCGTATGTTACCCAAAGTAAGTATTTCGTAGGAGAGATTCTGATATGTCTTTTATATTTGGCTTAGTGTGTTAACTCCACCTGGAGTAAAATTTAGTTTAATTATTCAGGTAGCATGAAGGTAAAACTCTATGCTAAGCTTTATAAATTGTTTAATAAAACTTCTTGGTAGGGTCATCGAGTGCAGTGGGATAACCATGTTAGGAAATCCAGGCCACTGACAGAGACCAGGTAACTCAGCCATCTCTGGAGGCTCTGATTTCCTTCCTTCAGGCTCTACACTAGAGACCTGTTTACTGACTGTGGTGGTAAAAGTGAGAAACCTGTACAGATCCACAGCCCCTTCTACACTATTCTAAAATCCATAAAGTGCTGAAGGTCGAGTTTTTCATAACCAGTTTGGCAGCAAAACCTGGCCTAAATTGACCTGGGGCTCTTTATGGTCTTTATTCCATATGGTAAGTATTCACATATTTTCTTAAAGGAATGTGGTTGTATTTGATTATGGGATGCTCGTCCAAACTCAGTTGGGGGTGCTATGTGATATTCTTCTTATATCTGAAAAACTCTGAGTTCCAAAACATGTCTTGCCCCAAGGGTTTCAAGGCAAAGCGTTATGAACCCTAGTATCTTTCATTCCATTAATACCTCTTCTCTCCAACCCCAGCGTGTAATTGTTGAGTGCTAGGTACAAGGGGGAGTTTTTTTAAGGGTAAGACTGAAGGTATGTGTAGCCTTCATGCAGAAACTTGCTACAGTGGAGAGAGCTCTCTGTGCACCATTCTGAGCTTTGCGACTGTTCCAGTCACGATAGCTTTCCATCCAGGGTGGGGCTAAAGAGCAGAAGTGGAGGAATCAGAAGACCCTGTTGCACTGGCTCTCTCCCTTCACGCCAAAGACATGAATCAGTTTCTGATACCTGTGTCTCTGGAATCTTTGTCACTCTGCTTAACTGTCAAATCTCTTTGTCCTGATTCACAGCTGGCCTTTTACTATCTTGATATGATGAGTATAAGATCTTCGGAACACCTTTGTCTTTTGTACAAAATAAGTCAGTACAAGAGGACAGTCGTTGGCTAATGTTTAGTACTACTCACCAGATATATCTAAAATATATTATTTTAGTTAATTAAAAATACTAACGGAGCAGACAGTTCTAGTATGAAGCTCATTTGAAAGTGCTTTTTTAAAAACAGCTTTATTAAGATATAATATGCATGTCATGTAGTTCAGCCATTTAAAGTGTACAGTTCAATGCTTGGTATAGTCACAGAGTTGTGCTACCATCACCATAATCCAACTTTAGAACACTTTTATCACCCCAAAAAGAAACTTCTTACCCATTAGCTGTCACTCCTCATTACCCTTTGCCAGCCCTAGGCAACCACTAATCTACTTTCTGTAGATTTGCCTGTTTCTAAGTGGAATCATATCGGGAAGGACATTTTAAGCTCATTTTATCCCTGACTCTAAGAAGGGTGGGTTGCTATTATTAGTTTCCTTGGAAAGTCTGCATACTTACATGAAGCAACACGTGAAACTTTCTAGTTTCCATTATGAAAACAGGAATAAATGATCATTCCTGAAAGGTATGTAGGGAAGTATTAAGTTTGTAAAGGTTATACATGCATTGGTTGATCTTAATCTTTGAAGAACTAGTACATATTGAGGAATTTCTCAATTACGGGTCTCATCTTCATATTTCTACAGCATTGCTCATTGTATACACTTTGTAGTTTGTAAACTGAATATACTTAGAGCATTTCTAACAAGTATTTCAAATCTTTTACTGTACAGATTTTCTGGAATCATAACAGCAGCTAATGTTTATATAGCACTTTATGGGCCGCATACTGTTGTAGGCACTATGCATAGTCCACATTTATCACACTCTGGGGCAGGTGCTATTACAATGTCCGTTTTACCAGTGAGGAAACTAAGGCATAATGAGGTGAAATAATCTTCCCGTGGTCATACGTTTAGTCAGTGGTAGAGTTAGGATTCAGATCCAGGGTGTATGACTCAAACTTGGAGCTTTTAAGCATGCAGCTGTATTGTTTGCTATGTGATATCCAAAGCTGCAAATTGAGCATTTCTTCATCCTATCTAGTATTTTTAAACAACATTTATAGTTTTATTAACTATCCATAAAAATATAAGTCATTTCCAGTTTTTTCTTTTTCTTCCTATGAAGATAGTACCTGTCTCCCCAGGAGAACATGATGATAAATTACAATTCTTTTTATATATGTCAGATTTGCACAATAAAATTCCTGAATTCATGAAAGAAAATAAATGAACAGACTCTTAAATCATCAAGAATTTAATTTGTAGGGGGAGGATATAGCTCAGTAGTAGAGTGCGTGCTTAGCATGCACAAGGTCCTGGGTTCAATCCCCAGTACCTTTGTTAAAAAATTGTTTTAATGTGTACCTGTGTAACATTGTGTATCTCTGTATTGGCCACAGGACGCGGAGGTATGAGCTGCTGCTTCCTTAGCAGTTTCCATGCAGCTCAAACCATGGCAACTACTTTAGACAAAAGGAGAACCTGATAAATTCATTGTCTTTTATCCGGAGTGACAGCAATCCTTTGTTTTGGGAGAATGAGACCGGCATTTTCTCATTTCAGTTTCTTCGTGGATTTCTTAGAGTTAATGAATAACCACAGCATTTTGTAGTGTACAGAGCGTGTCATTGTGAATGGCACAAAGACTTTGTGACTGCCATTTGCCTTTTGTGATCTTCTGATCTGTTTTACTTTGTGCAGATACTGATGTTTATCCAGGACTAGCTGTGTTTTTTCAAAATGCACTTATATTTTTTAGGTAAGTTGCCTAATTTCTTACTTAGACCTATAGTTTTACAGAAATGTCATCTTTATTGTAAGGGCAGCATGTGCAATGGGACATGTAAAATCCCTTGGATTAGTTACAATGTGTAGAACTTCTTTTAAAAGGTGAAAATTCTACAGTTGCATAGAAGCATACACAAGCGTTTAAGTGGGGCCCTGCTATGTGCCAAGACCTCAGCTGGATGTTACCAGCTGAGGTCTTGTTACCTTTTAAATGCCCATTTAATTATCTTAAGTATATAACCCAGATGGTGTTCCTGTTTTATAGATGAGGAAATAAGACTCAGAGCATAATTTAAGGACACCTAGCTAGCAAATCCAGAACAGGGATTTGAACCGAGACTGCTGCTTCCATAACCTGTGTTTTATTAAGAAACCATATCATGTACCTTTAATAAAAAAAAGAAACAAAGAAAGGAGTTAGAATTAATACATAGTATGCACATCATATATAAAACCTGGTTGGGGAATTAGATTTTTTGATTAGGTTTTTAAGATAACTTAAAAGTATAAAAATAAAACAATGTTAAAAGTATTTTTGGGGGGCAGTCTTCTAAAAAGCTTCCAAAGTGAAGCCTGTATCCTATACTTTTCAGAATGAAATGTCTTTTAATGTAAAGATAGGTATTTTAGGCATCATTTATGAAAATTATATCCCCTACCCCCCACCCCACCCACAAAAGTATTAAGATCTAAGCCTTGAAGAACTTTGTTATGTCGCTGGTTTTAAGCAGTTTGATTATGATGTGCTATGATGTAGTTTTCTTCAGATTTCTGCTTGGGGCTCATTGAGTTTCTTAGATCTGTGGATTTATAGTTATCATCAAATTGGGAATCTTTTCAGCCATTATTTCTTCAGATATTTTTTCTGCCCACCCTGCCCTTCTGGGATTCCAGTTACATGTGTATTAGACTGCTTGAAGTCGTCCCACAGCGCACTGATGCTTGCTTCTCGTTTTTGTCGTCTCTCTGTGTTTCACGTGGGATGGTTTCCATTGTTGTATCTGCAGGTTCACTAATCTCTGCTTCTGTCGTGTCTCATACAGTGTTACTCCCATCTGGTGTGTTTTTCATCTGAGACATTGTATTTTTCATCTCTGTTAGTGTAATTTAGGTCTGTGTTTTTACATTCTCCACATCTCTCTGTAACATGCTTCCCTCTACCTCCTTGAACATATGAAGTATGTGTGTAACCATTTCAGTGTCCTTGCCTGATTGTGTCAATTCTGAGTCTGTTCCTGTTGACTATTTTTATTTTCTTTCCATTTTGGGTCTCTTTTCCCCTATTTGTGTTCTTTGCATTCAGCTGGTTGGGGGGGGGGCTGGACTTTTTGGTATTTCTTTAAACGTTTTTGAGCTTTGTTCTGGATGCAATCCAGTCACTGGGAAACAGCTTGATCCTTTTGAGTCTTGCTTTTAAGCTTCATAAGGCAAGACCAGAGCAGCTTTAGACGAGGGTTGCATGTCCCCCTTACTGAGGCAGTTACACTTCTGAGTACTCTTTCTGATGCTCCATGTATTCTGAGGCTTTCTACTCTGCTTTATGAGATTGTGAAGTCTTCCCAGCCCTGTAGGAGCTCTGGGAATTGTTCTTTCCAAAGTTTCCTTCCCTTTTCTTGGGGAGTTTCCTCACATGCATCTACTATCAGTACTTGACAGAAGACTCAGGGGGTACCCCTGCAGACCTCCGGGGCTCCCTCTCTCCAGCTCTCTGTACTCTGCCTTGCAGACTCTAGCCCTGAACTCTCAACTGTTTCCTCAACTCGCTGTGCTTTGCCTGGGTTTCCTCTTACTGCACTGTGGCCTGGACACTTTTGGTTTTGAAAGATGTTTGATGGTTTCTGCTATCTTATGATTATATTTCTTGGCAAGTGGCTGACAACCTTCTAGGAATACAGTGAGTTTTCATGAAGACATCTTAGGCACTGTTTAGAGATCAAATTTAAATTCACATTCAGCCCTTTATAGTGGTAGATGAGTCCATATAAATGATAGTTGGATGAACAGTGTAAAGGCCTGTGCTCACGTGGACAGTGACTGCCGACCACATCAACTGTGTGCTCTGCCCAGAGGCTGGCAAGTTATCCAGCCAACTGTATACAGCTCCTGCTTCTCTGGCTGCTCTGCCTCTGTTTCCTTTGCAAGCTGATCCTCCACCCACTAACTTTGGGAGTTTCTTAAGGTTCTGTCCTAGGCCCCTTCTTGACTCATTCTCTTTCTCCAGGTGAGCTCCTTTATCTTGAGGCTTCAGTTGTTGCCTACATGCCATTGAGGCACAGATGTCTGTCTCCACGGCTAAACCACGTGTCTGGATTCTTACTTATACCCTCTCAGGTGGCTGACGTTTTAAATCCAAGCCATCCAACATACCCACAACTCAACTCAGGGTCCCAGAGTGTCCCATCTCCGCGCCTCTCCTCCTTCCCCATACTTTGCCGAGGTGATTCCCACTCTTCTTTTAGATCTCAGTTCGGTCACCACTTCCTCAGGAAAACTGTTCTTGCCCCCTCGAACTAGGTCAGATCCTTGTATTTCCCTCTCTTGGTGCCATGTGCTTTGCCTTTAGAGCATGTCTTTGAGTTGGGATTTGATTGTCTCCGTCATTGGACTCTTAGCTCCGTTAATATGCACATTTGTCTTGTTTTGATTCACAGTCACCTTTCTAGTGCTTAGCTAGGTGCCTGGTGCCTAGCCAGTACTTAGTTATGATAATTATTTGTTAAATGAATGAAGAATGGCAGCATGGTCTGTTTTAGGATTCTTCAGTTTTTGCAAGTCAGATACTGTAGAATCCTAGAGATGTGAGTGGCCCTAATGCCAACCACTATGAGAAGTGCCCCCTTTCCTTACAAGTATCCTATCTAATAACTTTCTAGACTTTAAGAAAGGATATTTAATTAAACTTAGCCATCAAGGTCAGCAAACAGCTTTAAAAAACAAGCAAATTCAGACCAACACCACCACAATCTTTAATTTTAGAAATTGATACAAAAGGGATCAGTGAGGTACCCAGCAAAACATATTTAGAAAATAAATTCTCTGTTGCTTGTTCTGTATGATTTTTCCTCCTAATTTATTTTAATATCTTTCTAGCACTCTGATCTACAAATTTGGAAGAACTGAAGAGCTATGGACCTGAGATCACTTTTCAAATCACATTTTCCTTTTGTTATATTCTATTTGTAGATAAGTTTTTATCTCTCAATATAATTTACACATTGCCAAATGGAATAGATTGTACATTAAATGTTTTGTTTCTTTACACTATTATGCTCTAAGTTTTGAGATAGTTTTATGAAATTTCTGTCCTTTTTTTCATTGAATAGATTATTAATATGTACATGAGACTATATAGATGGGATGATGAGTGTCAGTGTTTTATTCTTAAAGACTTCAAGTTTAGTCTGTTCCCTGAGCCAGAGTTGTATCATCATGTCATTTTAGAATTAACTACTTTGTCTCAGTATCGCTCATTTTCAAAGATGTGCAAAGAACACAGCTCCTTATAGCTGAAATAAGCATTGAGCCATTAAAAAGGGTATTTCAGCAAGTTTTAATTTATTTTGGCTTAAAAATGAGATTTTTTTTAAAGGAAAAAAGTGTTTGCTCTTATGTATAAAAGAAGTGGACTTTTATATGAAGATTTTTTTAAATGCCTGAAGGACTAGTTTGAAAGCCTCTTTTAAAAACAATTCCTCTAATATGACTTGATTTGCGAAGGGACGATACTAGAGCAGATAGGCTCAGTTTTGTATGGCTGGTGCAAGGAGACCGTAAGGCAGCTCAGCAGCATGCTTCTTTAAAAAGCAGCTTAAACAATCCATCCCCGGGGTTCTCTTTTGACAGCCTACTATTATCTGACGTTACAAAATTCAGTATCAAGCAAGTTTGAGACAAGTGCACTTTAAAAGCATGAACCATATAACAAAAGGTGGAATAATTAGTTTCAAGATAAAGCACTTCTTCCCAAAGCGGATTATTATGACCTAGTGAAAAAGTAGGCATTTCATCCACTTACTTACTGACTGCAAGTCTCTCTTCGCTCTGGCGCTCAAGCTTTAGGGTGAACTCTTCCTGCAAAATACATGTTTAACCTGAAAGTTCATACTCCAGGCAGAAACTTCTTTTGCTGAGTTTGGAACACTGTGTTTGCACTGTGTGTATTCCCGTGAGAGATTTCAAAGGGACCATTGGGTCTTTATTTCTACTTTTCCTTTCCTTTGTTACACAGGTTTTGTGTTGCACTTTTTTTCTCCAGAGGGATTTTTCTAGAGCCTTTTGCTGTCAGACAGAATAATATCAACGGTATTATATGCAGCTTCTAATATAAGCCTTATTTTGCTTAACGTCTGTCCTCCCTGAGGACTTAGTGTGCACAGAGTATGAAGCGGCTGTGGAATGCTGTGCCTTTGTCTGGATACCGTCCTGTTCAGTTACTTCTTTCTCTGTTGTTTTTTTTCCTCAGAATGTCGGTAAACTCTGTCTTGCTTCCAACAGATTGTAAGACTAATTACTTGTTTCCATTCCCTTGTAACCTGTTGCAATAAATACTACTTCTCAAACGTTCTAATATTGTTAAATCTGTTGGAGAAAATGAACCATAAAATTTGGTTTGCTGTTCATTTTTCAGTTCTTCAAGTCGACCTGGTCAAAGAAGCAGTTTCTCTTTATTAAATAAGGAGAATTATACTCAGGTTTGTAAAATACTAACGGGAAGGCTAGGAAGGGCCTCCGGAGGGCTGACTACAGATAGTGGCTGGTTTTTCTACTCTTGACTCTGCCACAAATTTGTTTTTTAACTGTGAGCAAATCCCTTAATTTCCCTGTTTCTTCATTTTTTGGGAAAAAAGGAGACAATGTTAGTATCCACTCTTAACACACTTTGTGAGTTAGAATATCTGAGTCCCTCATAATCATTTAAAAATGAATGTGATTCCCATAATATAAAGGTTTCCCTGTTACACAGACTCAAGGCTGTTGAACCTGAGTGTCTTTTGGTGTTCGTTGTGTAGACGAGTACTAACAAGAGCATTGTTTTATTGATTACACTGTTTCTAAGACCCTCATTGTATACTTTGTGTTATTGCCTCAGAGGCTAGGTTTTTCCATTATATACATTTTTGACATGTATCAACCTAATGAAGTAGCAGGATTTAAGACTCGGATCAATGCCATGTTACATTTGCTTCTTGAGCAAGAGCCCAGGAGTGTTTGACAGAGATGCATTGAGCTCAGGTTCTCTACATTTTTCTATGATGGGAAGGTTTTCAATCATAATGTCAACTCGGGACCCCCCCCCATTGCTCCATTTTATACTTAATTACCCCGTATCTGATAATCTGCCGATCTTAGAGATTTATCCAAGTTTTTTCCTGTACTCTCCTGTCATCACACTCTCATTTTGATTCTGTTTAAAGTTTATAAAAGCTTGAGGCTAGTGTTTGACATTTTAAATCTCAAATGACAACCTGTTAAATCCTGAGAGAAACATCTAATGCTAATTTTATTCTGCTCTAAACAATTAGACACATTTTATTTTTAACAGCCTGTGCTGTTATTTCAGAGCAGTCTCTTCACCGTATCATCTGTTCAGACTGGAAGGACTGAAGTAGGAACTACTTGAAGTAGAAATTATTACTTTGGTCTCTTTGCTGATCATTTTTCTTATTTCTTTGACTGAAAACAAAGGAATAGCCTAAAGCGATTGATAGGCTCAGTGCTTTTCCGAAGAATTACTGAGGAAAATCAACATGCTCACTTAATCCTGGAGGAGTTCTTTACCTTGAGGGAATTGTGGCACAAATTTTGTTCTCACAACCCACCCCCATTTCCCTAAAAATAGTCTTTATTATATTTGCATTTTATTAAAAACAAAGTTTATATTTACAGCCTGGTTCTTTGATATCTAAAGACAGTATCACTTTTCTTACCCTCCTCTCCCCTCAGCTGCATTATGACCAAGCCCCAGATGTTTTCCCCACCTCTTCTGTTCCCTGCCCTGATACCTTAGGCTTTCGAGCTTTCCGAATACAATCAATTCTCATTGTTCGCAATAGGTAGGTTCTACGGAGCCTCCCCACCCTGAATTAGCGAATTCTGAATCATCGCTCCTGGGGGACACGCTGGGTTAGGTGAGCCTTCGGCCACAATGTTTTCCTCAGCCATCAATACATAAGGTTGCTTCATGTGTGTTTCTGTTTAAAAACACCTCATTTAATATAGTTGATTCATTAACTTGAGCTCAGAGCCGCACTATAACTTATGTCTGAAGGAAGCTTCTAACTCATGCATTTTTTTCCATAAGGCCCATCCCCAGCCTTGGCCATTTTACACAGTGAAATCAGTGACAAGATACAAAAATGTGAAAAAAGTGGCACAAAATAGGCCAGGAAAAGGACACCTTACAGCTTGAGAGCTGAAATCATTGGGCGGAGCTTTGTCCCACCTCAGCTAGGAATCTGTGTCAGGCGTCTCCAGTTTCCCTTCTGGCACGTCCACAGATGACCAGGAAGTGCTGTATGGGTTGATTTTGGGAGTTACAAATATTTTAGCGAGTAAATGAACTTGCAGACAATGAAGTTCAACTACAGTTTATAAAGAACTCGGATTGGCCGTGTCTTCCTTTGGCACAGAGTCATTTCTTTCATCAGCATTCCTGTCACGGCCCACCGTTGCTTTCCTTGTTCAGTACTCTGCGGCCAGCTGAATCGTTGCGTTGCAGGGCGCGGTTTCCCGTGTCATTTTCTGTTCAGCACTGGTAGCTAACGTGTATTGAGAAGTTTCTGTGTCCTGTGTACTATCTGATTTCTCTCTCACTACTGGACGTAGGAACATTAGCCATCCTTCCCCAGCCGCCCTAGCACATGGGCGTTCCTTTAGGAAAAAGTGTGCCCTGGTCACAGAAGCATGGGACACCCTGGGCTGAACTAGGTTAAAACTTTTTTTTTTTTAATTCCTGTGAAGTGTTTTCTTAGAGCTTTGTATAAAATGTCTCTTGTACGGTTTTAGGAAGTGTTAATTCTGTGGTGTTTTCCATACTCGAGTCTTGGAAATTTATTTCTGGGAACACTTTGAGAAATAAAATTTGGGGAAACTGCTGCTCTGTTGACTTCAGAAAAATAGATAGAAGGCAGAGAATTAGCCAAAGGAAAGGGAAACTTAGGTGTGGATGTTGTGGCCTTAGGAAAAGCCAGTGGCCAGCCTGACATGGACAATAGAAATGCTGAGGCTGGAGGGAGGAAGAAGAGGATTTCCAGTAGCTTTGTTATTGCAGATTTCCGGTTTTGGAGTTGGTATTCTTGGGGGAAGATGAATTTACGTTTAGATTGGTGATTGGCTTACTATTCCCGAATTCTGCCACTGCCACTGCCACTTACTAGCTATGAAACCCTGAGGCTGTTTGTGTGTAAGTATGGTTTGAGAATTAACATGAAGAAGTGCCTCATGGTACCTGGAAACAATAAGTGATCAATAAATCTGAGCCCTTCTTTCCTTGGTGACTTTTTGGCTGAAGGGGTATTTCCCTTCCTCATCTGATGGCTTTTTAGCCTTTTGTCACAAGGTGGCGTGCTGCCTTTAAAAAGAAGTCTGGAGTTGGTTTGGAGCCTGCCAGTGCTTATTTTTTGTAGCAGACTTAAGACAGCTTAAGTCATTTTACACAGGGTTTTTAGATGATAATATATGCATCTTCAATTTTTTAAGCTGCAGTAAATAGGATATTTTAAATTTCTGCAAGTGTGGCAGGACAAGCTTTCTAGACCACCATGGATCATGCCAGCACAGACATCACCGGATCTTTGATTTGGGAGCACCCTCTCCAGGTGCCAAAAAGGGATTCAGTATGATGCTAAGTGTATTTACCTCCTGGTGTGCAGGTTGTGAATTTACAGATTAATATTTTATTTTGAGATAACTTCAGACATACAGGAAAGTTACAAAAAATAGCTCAGAGAATTCCTGTATAACCTTTAGATTCCCCATATGTTAACACTTCACCACACTTGCTTTGGTCTGTTTTTTCTGAAGCATTTGACAACATGCTGCAGACAAGATGCCTCTTTACCCTTGAATACTTTTGTGTATATTTCCCCAAGTCACAACTGGTGTACAGTACCAAAATTAGGAAGTTAATGTTGACGTGGTACTAAACACTTCATTCAAATTTTGCCAAGTGGCCCACTATGTGCTTTCTATAGTAAAGAAAAATACACTTTTTTTTCTGTTCCAGAATCCACTGTAAAGTAGCTGTTTTTCTCTGTAATATTAAAGTAACTTGCAGAAGAGAGACTGATTAATAAATCAAATAGAACAAATTCATTGTGTTTTCTTACTAACAGCATTATGTGGACTTGCACTAAAGTGGCCCTGTGATATGACAGGTGTGTAACAAATTGTAATCTTTACCTTACAGTCATAAATGCTTCTCGTCTGTTGAAGAAAAACCCAGATGCCAGAGGAGAGGGAGGAATTAACCTCATCCTGAAATCTGCCTGTTTTCATTCCCTTCCAGCCCAGTGTCTCTTGGGCCAGAGCACTGAGCTTTCATTTTATATAAAATTTGTGATATTATTTCATTATAAAAAGGAATATTCTCTAGAAAATGGCTGGAAAATAGTAGAAAAAGTCATTCACATTACTGTCTTAAAGTCTACTAGTGGCTTTTTGGTGTATAAGTTTTAAATCTGATTTTGCAAGTTAGCACAGAAACCTCACCATTAATTTTTGTTTGTTTTTTGGGGAGAGATAGTTTTTAAAATTTATATATATATATATATATATATATTTTTTTTTTTAACAGAAGTACTGGGGATCGAACTCAGGACTTCGTGCATACTAAGCATGCACTCCTCACTGAGCTATACCCTCCCCTGTCACCATTAATTTTGACAGTCGTTCATGAAGAAATTCTGTCTCAAAGCAATCAAATACATTTGTATTCTGTGTGTGTAAAGGGCACTCCTGGGTTTGTGCAGTGCACAACTTATGCAAATGAATGCATGGCCCTGACTGTTGGTGCTGTGTACACCTTTTAGTTGTAGCCTGGGGCTGGGTACTTGAGAATTGTTCAGGGGAATACTTGCAGGTACACACAGTCATACTAAGGTTCACAGCAGAAAGGAACTAATGAAAAAAAATTGGTTGAATTGATTAACTGAATTTTATGCCAAGCCCTTTGCCTGCCCATTCGCAAGGACCTCGGGGTCTGTCTGGGCTCATCGGCTCTTGGAGGGCTTAGGTCTTCTCTTATGCTCTCAACTACAAAAGGTATACTTATTGTCCACAGAGGTGATATCAAATAGTTCTATTCACCTGAATGCAAAAATGAAACAAGTCCAATTTATACTCATATTCATTATAAATTGTTATACACATCACTAATTACAAGGAAAAAGTAGCTAGTATCCTTTGCAAGTGATTATGTTTTAACTAGGAGTATGTATGTAAAGAAACCCTGGAGTCTGCCTCTCCCCTGTTTTCAATAATTGGGGGGCCCAGAGAAATCGCTCCTGCCTGTATTTCTGCCCTGGGATGAAATTTTAGGCAGGCATCATCCTCCGTCTTCCTAGAGTGCTGGCGAATGTACTGACCCGAGCCCTCCCCGGAGCCAAGTGCTGCTCCAAGTACCCACTTTGACCAGTTTCCGCGCCCTCACGATGCAGCTGGCCACCTTCCCTCATCACAAGCTGGAGGCAAAGAGGAGGAAATCTCTTTTCCTATATTCCCATCAGAGAGCCGAGGGGCACCGTGAAGAACAGGAGGTCTGACTGCACCACATGAAGATACCTCGCTCACCAAACAGTAAGGACGGTTTCGGATGTTCTCATCTAAAACACGGGCTTTCTGACATACAGCAGATTTATTCTGGGGCGCTCGGGGGCACCTGAGAGATGAGCGGCTGTTTTCTAGCAGCAGAAAGCAGCATACCTAGTGACTAGGCAGGCTTTTTAAAAACACTATGGACAGAAATAAGTGATGGTAAATGAAATAAAAGTCACAAAGGCAGATGCTCCAAGCATGGGCTAGGACCTGAGCTGTTCTCCACGCTGGCGATTTCAGGGTGAGACGGCAGCAGACATTTCTCCAGTTACGGTACATCAGCCGGCGCCCTACAGACACGGAGACAGCCTCCTTTCTCTGCCCCTACCCCGCCTCCATCTCCTGCCTGTGGACCTCCCCTCCCCACCCCCACGCTCATCAGCTCCTCACCCTGTTGGCCTTGGCCCCATCGGGAACAAGAGGGGCTCGCTCAGCCGCTTCCTCTCCCAGGGCGCTGAGGTCCCGCCTGCAACTGCACGGCTGAGCACTGCGGAGCCCCCAGGGGGCGCTATTCACAGTGCGGGCGCAGGAGATCGTACGTTCACTTAAAAAGAAAATTGGTGGTAAACAGTAAGGTCCTACTGTATAGCACAGGGAACTATATTCACCGTCTTGTAGTAACCCATAATGAAAAAGAATGTGAAAAAAATGTATAATTGAATCACCATACTGTAAACCAGAGACTAACACAGCATTGTAAATCAACTATACTTCAATTTAAAAAATACAATAATTTTAAAAAGAAAATTCATAGTACAAAGCAAAATGTCTTGAAAGACGGATGTCTTCATCTAATTCACACAGCAGTACCTTATGGACCAGCAGTGGCTTTGATCCAGCTACTCCATCATCTCAGGGCGACCTGTTCTTCACCCAGGACCCACTTTCCTCCATTGACCAGCATACTCCAAAACCCCGTATCTAGCCTTCCCTAGTCCTCGTCCATGACGTGCTCTATAGAATATATGCAAGAATTAAACACTCCTCCTCCCCTCGAATTAGACAGTCTCAGTATCAAATGGGGTCTTTTAAGGAACTTCTGTAACCAAATAAACCTAAATAGTGGGAGGGGGTCTGTTTTCTCCTATACAATGTTATGGAAATTCTTTTTTTCTCGTATACAATGAACATATCGTATAGATCAGGAGTCACCAAACTCTTTCCGTAAGGGACCAGGTAGTAGATATTTTAGGCTTTGGGGGCAAACAGTCCCTTACAACTACTCATTTCTGCCTTACAGCACAAAACGCCTTAGTACATAAATGAATGTCACTGGGTCCCAATAAAAGTTTATTTATGGGCCCTCAAATTTAAATTTCATATACTTTTCATGTGTGCTGAAATGTTATTCTTCTTTTGATTTTTTTCCCAACCATTTAAAGCTGTAAAAACTGTTTCTAGCTTATAGGCTGTACAAAAACAGGCAGCAGGCTGGATTTGGCGTGTGAGTTGCAGTTCGCCCCGTTATAATTTACAAGACTGTTTCCAGCTCAAACATTTTATGATCATGTACTTGGCTTGACTAGAAATTAAAGTCCCAAGTTATTAATCCCATCTGTTAGTCATTTATTTGACAAAGTAGAATACTATAAAAAAGGACTATCTTACTCAAATAATTCCTGTCCTTTATCGCAGATGACAGGCCAGCCCCATGCTGCCTCTGGATGTTTACTGAAGTAGGATGGTGCCCAGATGGGCAGCGCGGTTGGACTCAGTTGGGTGAAGCCAGTTGGGTGTCACTGGAAACCCTCCCCATAAGGTAATAACCTTGAAGAGCCTGGCCCGAGAGGAACCTGGAAACAGCGCTGGCCCCGGGCTTGGACTCTGAGTCTGCCTCTCACTTAAGCCATTGCCTTTAACCAAGAAGGGCTTTCTGGGCCTGAACCACAGTGACCACCTGCCGCAGGACAATGGACGGATTCCACCCCGAACCTTATCAGTTCAGCCTTATCGGAATCTGGTCCCCATGGCCAGCCTGCTTGCCCCTTACTAGCTGGGATACCTTTAATGGAGGGTGGCACAGAAGAGCTTACTTCTTGATTATCTGTCCCGCTTTCTGCTGGGCCTGGACTCTGAACCAGTTTTTTCTGCCGTGTACATGTTCTTCTCTCCCCACTGGGCAGCATCGCATGGCCCGACAGAGAAAGCTCTTCTATCTCAAGTTTCCTAAATGATCTGCGGGACGTCTTCCAATTTCCATCTACTAACTCTCTCTCCAAAGCTGTCCCAACTCAAGGTGCACCTAATTGATAAAGAAGATGGCTCACATGAGGACTTGCCTGAGGTGGGTGGGGGCTGCGAGTAGGCGTCCTTTCCTCTTATCACCCTGGATGGCAGCGTACACAATGGTGGGTTACAAAGTCAGCCCAAGAGCCAATCCCTCACCAGAGGCACAGGGCCCCAGCCAAGAGAAGGTGATTCCATCAACTAGTGCTAGAAGCTTCGTGTACCTGCCATCAGCGTCTCCTCTTCCCACTGTCAAAGTTAGGCTGCCAGGAGGTGCTTCTTTCTAAAGCAGACCTTACGGCAGTGTCACTTTGTGTGTGTGTGTGTGTCGAGAGGAGGAGTGAAGCTACGTGTCCATTTCCTAAATCTTAAGAGTCGTGTAAATGGGTTTTTAAGCCATAGCCTCTCAACAAAAGAGCCCATCTGTACTTGCACCATCAAACAAATGGGACCTAATGAAACTTACAAGCTTCTGCACAGCAAAGGAAACCATAAGCAAAACAAAATGACAGCCTATGGAATGGGAGAATATTTTTTGCAAAAGATGAAACTGACAAAGGCTTGATCTCCAGAATATATAAACAGCTCATACAACTTAATAGGAAAAAAATAAACAACCCACTCAAAAAATGGGCAGAAGATCTAAGCAAACGATTCTCCAGTGAAGACATATAAATGACCAATAGGCACATGAAAAAATGCTCAGTATCACTAATTATCAGAGAAATGCAAATCAAAACTACAATGAGGTATTACCTCACACCAGTCAGAATGGCCATCATTCAAAAGTCCACAGATGATAAGTGCTGGGGAGAGTGGAGAAAAGGGAACCCTCCTACACTGCTGGTGGGAATGCAGTTTGGTGCAGCCACTGTGGAAAACAGTATGGAGATTCCTCAAAAGACTAGGAATAGACTTACCATATGATCCAGCAATTCCACTCCTGGGCATATATCCAGAAGGAACCCTAATTCAAAAAGACACTTGCACCCCAGTGTTCACAGCAGCACTACTTAGAATAGCCAAGACATGGAAACAACCTAAATGTCCATTAACAGATAACTGGATAAAGAAGTTGTAGTATATTTATAAAATGGAATACTATTCGGCCATAAAATGACAACATAATGCCATTTGCAGCAACATGGATGTCCCTGGAGAAGTGAAGTTAGCCAGAAAGAGAAAGAAAAATACCTTATGATATCACTCATATGTGGAATCTAAAAAAAAAAAAAAGGCAAATGAACTTAAATATAAAACAGAAACAGACTCACAGACATAGAATACAAACTTGTGGTTGCTAGCACGGAGTGGGGCGGGAAGGGACAGACTGGAAGTTCGAGATTTATAGATACTGACAGGTATATATAAAATAGATAAACAAGTTTATACTGTATAGCACAGGGAAATATATACAAGATCTTGTAGTAGCTCACAATGAAAAAGAATATGAAAACAAATATATGTATATTCATGTATGACTGAAAAACTGCTATACACCAGAAATGGACACAACATTGTAAACTGACTAAAACTCAATTAAAAAAAAAAAAAAAACTTGCACCATCAGAAGACTTACAGGCCCAGCAGGTATCACTGCTGTCCAGTAGCTAATTCTCTTTACACGCCTTGCTCAATACAAGTGACACATCACGTACAAATTAAGTGCTAATGCAGTGCTGAAAATCCCCTTCACAGCCTTTCAGGGGATTAAGGGATCAGGTGACACAGGGCGAAAGTTCTTGTCACGTGATCACGAGGCCTCAGTAGCTCTACTGGGTGTTACTTAAGAAAACAAAAGCTTAGCTACACTAATTTTTAGAAGTTGAAACTTTGCAGAAAATAGGCCCAAATAAAGAAGGTGAAGAGGAAAAACTTCACGTAGGCTTTTAAAAAGCAAATTATGCAGTCTTTTATTTCTAGCTTGAAAAAAAAAATACTTAAATTACTAGGAAACTATTTATAAGATTAAGCACATTTTAAGCCAGGAGACTGGATGTGAAGGGCCGCTCAGTGTCCCTTGTTGGGACAGGCCGGGGCAGGTTACGTGACCTGCCCAAGGGGCTGAAACTCCTTGCCAGAATCAAGGAGAAGACCCCGTCTCCTGACTGCCTGGCCCAGCCAACAATGCACAAAATATCAGCATGGGGCCACGGCCATGTTGCTAACCAATAGTTCTGTCTTTTTAGTGTTTAAAAGAAAACTTGATTGTTTTGGTATGTAGAATCATTCTAGAAAATGAGTATGATTTAGAAAATTCTTTGTTTAAAGAAAAAAAATCAGTCTGTCTCTCCCGCGGGAGCTACGACCTCTCCCCAGGCACCCACGGGTTTCTTGGTGACAGGAGTATGGAGTCCTGGGCTCCCTCAAGTCCTGACAGTCACATCAGTGGGTTCACTGGCTTGGAGTCCTCCTTCCACGGGCTGCTGGCTCGGACCCGTGCTTTGGTTCACAGTGCTTTGGAGAACATCTTCTCCCTCATTCTCTGGGGACAAAACGATGGATACAGAATCCCAGGCATCATCCTTTGGCGAGCTGTCGTTGTCCAAGGCATCTAAGATGGGCTGATCCGGGTCCTTTAAATACTTGAGAAGATTGAAAACCACCATCATGATTAGTTTCTCAGTTCAAAACACCAGACCTTTCTGCTTTAGTTTTAGTTGGCACAATCCTATTTTATGCAGGGGTAGCTTTCTGTTCTGCCCACCAACGAAACAACCTCTAACACCTGAATATCCCCATCACCCCTCATCTTGGTAACGTGCACACAGATCCAAGGACCAACCAAGGGAACGCTCTGAAGGCGTGAAGGGGCATCACTCAGGAAAAGCAAGTTCTCACTTGCTGCACTGGATGCGGGCTGGTGGATTATTCATCCTGAAAAGTCTCTGGAATTCTAACTTTTCGGTGAAAGAGGAAACGGGACCTCTCATTCACCAACAATGGGGACAAAGAGGAGAAGCTCACAAGCTTTTTTCGCAGCCACTCTGCCCACCGGTTGTTTCTACTTCACACAACACACACGGTACAGAGGATCTGGGCCCACAGCGGTGGCGGTGCAGCTCTGGGAGGGTCAGAAAGTGCGGATCTTCAATGCGAAGTGATGGCCCACCCGGCCTGACTCTCCCTGGCCCTCCTGCCTGTGCTTTGGGCTTAGCCATAAGCCCAAAGTCACAACCAAGTGACTAGAGCTCCTTCTAGAAGCACCACTCTGTCTTTATAGACCAGCTACAACACCCTAAGATTCTGTTTCCAGTATTTTACCCTGATTTTACTTGGTAACTTTACCCAGTTACCAAGAACCTACTGCCTGGCTCTTGGAAAGGCTGAAAGGTACTGAAATACAATAAACTTAGCGCTGGCTGATTCAAAGAGGAACAGTAATGGATCATGTGCACTTGTGAAAGCTTGAAAATATAAGTGAAACATGATTCATTTTTCTCACGTAACTTCAGTGACCTTTGATGTAGATTTTTCACACTTTCCCAGGAAAGTGAATCGAAAGACTTTATTGTTTTAGATTAAAGCTCAGAAGGAAACAGCTAGTAGTAAATTCACATACTAGGGCCCAGCTGCTATTTCCACTCTGAGAGAGAGATTATGAATGCAAGTAAAATTCTGAGTTGAGAGCTGTTAAGTACGTTGTGACCATATTAACCATGGAAGTTTTTTGTTTTTGTTTTCCTTTTTGTGGTAAGAACATGTAACATGAGTTCTACCCTCTTAGCACATTTTTACGTGCAGAACACAGTACTAACTACAGGCATGATGTGGTACAGCAGATCTCTGAACTTACTCATTCTGCAGAACTGAAACTTAACACCGTTTGAAAGCACCTCCCCGTTTCTCCCTCCCCTTGGCCCTGGTAACCACTATTCTAGTCTCTGCTTCTGTGAGTGTGACTATTTTAGATGCTTCACGCAAATAGAATCCTGCAGCATTTGTATGGAGGTTCCAGGATGGAATTTAACATGTAATTTGCATAACGTCTGTGTACCTTAAACACCTGACACCGATAAAGACAAGAGACTAGAGCTCTTTCTAGAAGCACCACTCTGTCTTTATAGACCAGATATAACACCCTAAGATTCTGTTTCCAGTATTTTACCTCGATTTTACTGATGAATGATAAACCCCTAGAAGCAAATACTTCTAAATATTCTTTTTTTAAAAAAATCAAAGCATCAGATGAAATTTTTTAAAGAGATTTCAGTTTTTGAAATACATAACTATTACAGCACAAACACAGCATTTACAGGTTCTAAATACGTCTACATATTCTTGATCAGCTAAATTCTGAGCCTAATAATGTCCTGGCTGTGACCTCAGAGGGCCTGGCTGCCACAAGGAGCCTCAGCGGGGCTGGGGCTGGGCAGGAAAACAAGACTTTCCGCAAGACCCACCCACTCCACTTTTCTTTCTTAAATCTTTTAAAATAGTAGTAACATTCCCTGAGCCCTCGATGTGCAAGGCTTTGTGCTCATGGCTCAGGGTGTGTTTACCCCAGAATCCTCCTGAGTGCACTTTGTCTGACCCAGAGCTTGGGCTCTTGACTGCTGTTTCCACTGCCTTCATGTCCTCCAGCCAGGCTCCCTGGGGGCATCACGTCGTCCAGCCAGGCTCCCTGGGGGCATCACGTCCTCCAGCCAGGCTCCCTGGGGGCATCACGTAGTCTGGCCAGGCTCCCTGGGACTGATGTGTTGCCTCGAGAGGAACCTCCTGCAGCTGATTTCTTGGTCCAGCCAGACCAGGCCACCTTTTTGGCCAACCTCGTGCCATTTAAAAATTTTCTTAAACTGAACATAGACTTGCCCTATGATCTAGCAATCCTACTCCTAGGCATATATCGGAGGAAACTCTAATTTGAAAAGATACATGCACCCCAATGTTCACAGCAGCACTATTTAAAATAGACAAGACATGGAAGCAACCTAAGTGTCCATCGACAGATCTAGATAAAGAAGTTGTGGTACATTTATACAATGGAATACTACTCAGCCATAAAAATAATAAAATAATGCCATTTGCAGCAACATGGATGGACCTGGAGATTGTCATACTAAGTGAAGTAAGCCAGAAAGAGAAAGAAAAATACCATATGATATCACTCATATATGGAATCTAAAAAAAGGACACAAATGAACTTATTTACAAAACAGAGACAGACTCACAGACATAGAAAACAAATACGGTTACCAAGAGAGGAGAGGGTAGAAAGGGATAAATTGGGAGTTCAAGTTTGCAGACACTAACAAATATACATAAAATAGATAAACAACAAGGTCCTACCGTATAGCACAGGGAACTATATTCAATACCTTGTAATAGCCTATAATGAAAAAGAATATGAAAAGGACATCCATATCTGTATCTATATATGTGTAACTGAATCACTGTGCTGTACACTAGAAATTAACACATACATTAACTATACCTCAATAAAAAATAAAATAAAAAATTTTTAATTGTGGTAAAATATGTATAGCATAAAATTTGCCATCTTAACCATGTTTAAATGTACAGTTCAATAGTGTAAAGCACATTTTCAGTGTTGGGCAACCATCACCACCATCTGTCTCTAGAACTGTTTTCATTTTGCAAAACTGAAATTGTCCCCATTAAACACTAACTCCATTGGCACAAAATTGTAAACCGACTATACGTCAATTTAAAAAAAAAAGTATAAACACTAATTCCACATTTCCTCCCTCCCTCTAGACCCTGGCCATCACTATTCCACATTCTGTTTCTATGAAGATAAGTACTCTAAGTACCTCATTTAAATGGAATCATGTAGCATTTGTCTTTTTGTGACTAGTTTTCCTTATTATACTGTCCTCAAGGTTCATCCATGTTGTGGCATGTGTCAGAATCCCCTTCCTTTTTAAGGCTGAGTAATATTCCATTCATACGTCCACCACATTTTCTTGATCCATTCATCCATCGATGGAGCACTTGGGTTGCAGCTACCTTTTGGCTATTGTGAATAGTGCTGCTAAGAACATGGGTGCACAAGTAACCAAGAACCACTTTTAATGCAAATCTCTGTGCCCTTGGCTTTGCCTGCGGCTGTACTCCCATGTGGTACCAGGAGGCGTGGAGGGCTGACACATCCCCCTTTTCCGTGTGTGCACACATACCTCTTCTAATTGTGCTGGGATCCTTGGCGGAGACTGAAACCAGTATTTAACCAAGCCTCTGTATTTCCGGACCAGGAAGAGACAGGTCCCTACCACCACCGACAGCAACAAAAAGGTTCCCACGGCAATCAGGATGACTTGCTGAAGCTTGGCAGAGGCTAAAGAGACACAATAAAGTGAACAAGATGAGCATCCCACACATAACACAAACACGGTAATTTCTCATCCGCCGCTGTGATACATGGAGTTCATGTCCCAGCGAAATGGACGGGTACTGCCCCGATTCCACCCAGCCTCGTGTGCTTCAATTAATAGCTAGGAAAGGCAATGCTAAAACAAAGCGTTAGCTGTCTGGCAGCTCTCCCTCCTAGAGACTTCAACATGAGCTCATTATGCCTACAGTTCAGTGCTGTCTGCTCAGCCCCTTCTCTCTGGGTCTCCCCACGCTCACCGCCCTTCACCTAATTAGCAACCACTGATTTCACAATTTTAGGAGTAATCTTTTCCCAGCTCAGAAAGGACTTCAGAAAGCGTATGTTACCGCCTGCTGTTGTCTCGGAGCAAGATATGTCGCTTAAATGCCCAGGTCTCGAGATTTTCCCGCTTATCCAAAACAGTTCTGCCTTGACTTGAAAACAGTATGCTCTTAAGGGTTTTAAATTATTCAACGTGATGAAGTTGCTCCTGTAAGGGCGTGTAACCTACATAAAAAACACCAACAACCATATGTGAAAATTACCCACATGGACATGATCAAGCCCCTCCCATCTTTTCCAATGTTTCCTCAAATTCACACTGAACACAATAACCAAAGAATAAGATAATTCTGTTGTTAAAGAAACAGAATACACATTCTACATGCTTACAGTAGACAAATTTCATAAATGAAAACTGATGAATAGTATCAAGATGCTGACATACACAGCACAGGGAATTATATTCAATACCTTGTAACAGCCTATAGTGAAAAAGAATATGAACAGGAATATATATGTACATATGTATCACTGAGTCACTATGCTGTACACCAGACATTAACACAACATCGTAAACCGACTATACTTCAATTAAAAAAAAATAAAAAGAGGCTGATGTCTTCAGGGCTGTGTTTCTGGCTGAGGCCTCGGGGGTCCCACCAAAGACTCATCACGGCAACGGAGGGTCCGAAGCTAAAACTGTGCAAATTTCAGTTGCGAGGATGAAGCTTTCTCCTTTCAACTTAACATTTTGTATCTCATGGTGAATCTCATCTAGATACTTGAAGTTAATCAAGAAACAGAAGAACAGTCATTCTAAGAAATAATGTTCCTTTGGTTCCCAACCTGCTTCTGGCTTTCACTGAAAAGTGCTGGTTCCTTTTAGAGTGCAGATGGAAATGGTCTTAGTGATTCATGTCATCAGGAAAGAGCTGGGTCCCAAATTCTTAGAGGAGTCTGTCTCCTCTCCACCTCCCAGCCTCTACCCTCCCTCAGGTCCTGTCACCTCCACACCTCCAGTCAATGGCTCCTCACTCCCGGCCTGGACAAGGCTGTCATTGCTCCACAGGAAAACAAGGAAAAGATACACCATATTATGGCAATACAGGACTCCTTAAAGGGCTGCTTTCTTATTCTGAGATACAGCAGACAGGCTACAGCCATCTGGAATGGCGGGACATAACACACGCTCAGTGTTGTGGAAAGAGGAAGCTGCATATATATGTTGATTGAAAAAAGGCAGATTATTCAACAGTATATAGAACATGACCTTATTTTTAAAAATACAAAATAACCGTGTTGTACACGAATAGCAGGATTACAGATGACTTTTAATTTTTCCCCTCCTGTTTAATATTGATGACCGCCAGGGCAGAGGAGAGAAATTGTTGCTCCTGATGCCACATCCAGCAATTTTAAGGACGGCATTCCTTTATGAGTTTATTTCAGCAGCCACTTGGCCTTTCCAAAATTCAGAATCACAGGCCGCAGAGAAGAGCTAACATTTAGGCCTGACACTGCAGTCCGGAGAAAGGCTTGGTTGCGCGGCTGACGCACGGCTGGCATCTGGGAACTTGGATTCGGGGAGTGGCCTCACCATTCCCGGATAAGGGAGATTTAGTGTATAAACAATGCTTTTGGTGCTGAACACTTGCTCTCCTGCTGGGAGCCTGGAGTTTGGGTGTATAGACTAGGCAGAGGGTGCCTATGTGACCACCCCCAGTACAAGTCCCAGGCGCTGAGTCTCTAAGGAGCTCCCCTGGTTGACAACATTTCACACGCTGTCAAGCTTCTTGCTGGGGGAATTAAGTGTGTCCTGGGGGACCAGGGATGGCTCCGGGAAGCAAATGCCTAGATAATGCCTAGATTCCTTTAGACTCTGCCTTGTGTCCTTTCTCTGTAATAAATCACAGCCTCAAGGACAACTAGGTGCTGAGTCTCGTGCGTCCTTCAAGCAAACCTAGGGGTTGGTCTTGGGGACCCTGACATGCAGGCTCACAGCTGCAATGGAAAGCATACTGGTCGGTGGCTTTCACGGTCGCTTTGGCCCCAGAATCTTTTGCTCACAAAAGTCCAAAGTATAGACGCTCTGGCTGAAAAGCAGAAAGAGGAATCCCTTCTGGATTCTTCCAGGCCTTCTCTATCCCAGTGGACCAGACCTTGACCTCCGATTTCAGAAAATGAGTCTTTCCTTCATCCCCGTATGCTGGGAGTCTGTTCTTCAGTGACTTTTGCCTTCTCCGTGTTTTCAGTCACCACAAAGAAACGACGTGCAAATGTGGACTATGTTGGAGAAGAGCATCAGTTAAGAGCATGAGGGTCGATGTCCCCTCCGCTCCGCTAGCTGGCGGCTGCCGCCCTTGGGCAAGTCACGTAACCATTCAGTTTCCCTCCCTGTGACACAGGGTGGTGTCAAGATTAAATGAGATTAAATGTATCTCAAGTGCCTGGCCCAGGGCCAGATACAAAGAAAGCTCTGGATAAACATAAGCTCTTATATTATAAAAAATTATAATAACGTGGGACGTAAGAAATCATGAAGTTTACATAGATAATAAAACATCATTAAATGCAGTTTGGCTTATCAGACACTGGAGGTGATTAAACGCCATCCTTTTTCTCTTGTGCCACCCAGGGCTGACCGGGCCCCTCGGGTCTGACCCACCTCGGTCAACCCAGTGCCCGCCCCAGGCCCGCACACGGCCTGCATTTCTGATGGATCCAAGCACTTGCAGCTCCCCAAATGTGCGGTGCCTTCTCGAACCTACTGGTCCTTCTCCCTAGAACGCTCTCTCTCCTTCCAGTAACTGAACTTGTCACCTATTCACATCACACTCTTTGCAAACTGTTCAAACCAGAGGCTTTATATAGTTAAATCTTGCAGGCTGCAGTAGCAGATTCCTTGCTGTAGAAACAGGCCCACAGAACCTCCCCAAACTCCGGAGTGTGGCAAAAGCACCAGGGACTCCAGCTGAGTCCAGGTGCAGACAGTGGGGACCGTGTGACACCAGGCGGAGAGGGCCCTGCAGGCGGGTCTGGCGGGAGAGGAGTCTCCACACGGTGAGCAGAAGCAGGGGTCCTGAAGAGGAGGGTCTGCCCGCTAAGCCTCGGCCTTTCAGGGGATACCGGGATGCCTTATTTTCCTTGGCCGTTTTAAAGGGGACCTTCTTTTGCTATACAGAAACTCCAAAGAAAAGAAACTCAAAACAAAGAAGAATAATGGTCTTGCCTGTTGGATTCCGCCCTTTTCCCAGTAATAGACGTAATACAAAAAATAGGCTTCACTGGCAGGGACGTCAAAGGGAGAAGAAAACTTGATGTTAAAGGAGCCTTCTTCTGGGGTCACCCAGACGTTTTCTGGAGGTCCGATGGTCGCTGAAATAGAATTAAAAAGTCAATCAGTCAACCTATGTGTGTATATATACACATACATACCTACCCACGTCGTATATACATATACACACAATATGTATATTGTATGTGTAATTATAGTTAATGATATATAACATATATATATAATTATGTACATACACACATATTTGTACTTGTAATGAGATTGCATCCCGGCACACAAGACTACCAGATACTGCTCTGGGCACCAGATTTACTTGGAAGGTTACAGGGCAGCACCAGGGCTTTCTGGGGTCCTTGCGGCCACCCACACGGCTGCTGGCCGCCCCTGGAAATGGCTCAGTACACGTATCTGAAGCCACTTTGGGCAGGTACAGGAGCCTCCCTGGCTTGAAAGCCACACGAGCCAGTATCTCTCATAACAACTCCAGAATAGTTTTCGGAGTCCCCACAAGGGACACGCCCAGTTACAAGAATCCCTGCACTCAGCAACACCCCGAAGATGACTGCCGACCGGGTGCGTAAGACTGTCCCCATTGAAACGCAGTTTACCAGTCAGGGGTCCTTCTGACCATAAACATTTCTGCTTAATGACATGGCTTACGTGCTATCTTTATCAGATTTCCAGAGAAGCAGAGATGAAAGGTTAAGCATAGTTCAAATTTTCATGCAGAGGGGGAGAAGATTTTGTTAGTCCTTCTCTACTATATATATATAATTACATATTTTCTATATAAATGAACCTAAAGTGGTGTTTACAAACTTTAAAATACATTTATGTGTCTTCTAGCTTTTTGTAATACAATGCTTAAATATAATAACTGAGAGGTATTACCACCATAAGTCTATTCATTAAGGCTTTTCATACAATTCTCAGGATAGCAAGGACTATGACTCATGATAAGCAATAAATGAAAGATTACAGCATGCATCAAGGAAGCATTTAAATTGTGTAATTAACCAGAGGAACTCAGATCAAAGTACAGCTGTGTCCTCCAAGTTCTAAGAAGCCTGTTTCTGCACATCTTACACCCACAGATGATGTGAACGGTCATGTATTCACAAGAGTGGGGCTGGATTTCTCTCTTGCTTCCGCACTCTCGCTTGGGCTCTCCCAGGTTGGGCAGGGTTAGGCATGTGGTCTGGTCACCTTTCTCTCTGTGTGAAAGGAACTGGTCCCCACAGGGTTTGGACTCATGCCCTCTGATCTCATTTGTTCTGGTGGAGGAACTAAGTTCAAACAAAGACAGAGCTGAGCTATAGTGATGTTAGCAGATTTGCTGCAAGTAACAAAAAGCTCTCATTAAACCTGCTCACAAGCACTATTTACAATAGCAAGACATGGAAGCAACCTAAATGTCCAATGACAGATGACTGGATAAAGAAGTTGTGGTATATGTATATAATGAAATACTACTCAGCCATAAAAAAGAATAAAATAATGCCATTTGCAGCAACATGGATGGATCTGGAGATTGTCATACTGTAAAGTAAGCTAGAAAGAGAAAGAAAAATACCATATGATATCATTTATATGTGGAATCTAAAAAAGAAAGCACAAATGAGCTTATTTACAAAACAGAGACAGACTCACAGACATAGAAAACAAACTTATGGTTACTGGAGGGGACAGGGTGGGAAAGGACAAATTGGGAGTTCAAGATTTGCAGATACTAACTACTATATATAAAATAGATAAACAACAAGTTTATACTGTATAGCACAGGGAACTATATTCAATATCTTGTAGCAACCTATAATGAAAAATAATATGAAAATGAATATATGTATGTACATGTATGACTGAGACTATGCTGTACACCAGAAATTGACACAACATTGTAAACTGACTACTTAAAAAAAAATGGTCAAAAAAACCCCCAATAACCTGCTCACAGACACTGGCACACACATCCCGCGCTTCCGTTCCAACAGCTCCCTGACCAGAGTTCGGGAAAGCACACTGACCTCAGGGCCCGGCCTCCCCTGAACGTGTTCTCTAGACTTGTCTGGGCCTTACCCATGGGAGAGGGCGTGGGAGCCTGGACCACTAATCACTTAACTGCTGAAAGGTCAGCACTGAAAGACTCGCCTTTCTGAAGAGCGGCCCGGATCTGGAATCTGATTGCAACCTAATGAGCCTGTGTCTCAAGGGCGGACATCATCTGCCTTCTCTCCAGTCCTGAAGGAAGGCTCGAAGGAGCCACAGGTGACCCACTGAGAGCAACCTCCATACACCGAACGATCCCTATAAACCTAGACGTGGATTATGCGTGCACGTCCACACAGATCTGTGTAACAACTACACAAGGTCATCACCATGTCCCAGGAGAGGAGGGGAGAACTGAAGCCCAGAAGGGATGTCACTTGCCCAGAGTCACTGCCCGTAAGTGGCAGAATTGGGATGTGATCCCAGGTTTGTGTGATGCCAACGCCGACCCCCTCCAGCCACCATCTCACCCTCCCCTCTCCAGCCCTTAGTAAAGCATCTTCACAGGACCTACACATCGCAGCTCCACCACGAGTGGTGAAGGCAGTGATGGGCTCTGAGGACACCACTGCCTCGAGCTTCACCAGTGAGGGAGCCGAGCATGACATCCCCTCCCCAGTAACTAACCGAGGACACTGCTGCCCAACCAGCCCGGGAGGGCAGAGCGCAGCAGCTGGCTGACGCTGGATCCGAGACTTTCATCACGGGTCTTACTTCTGTTACTACAGTTACTGTATTTTCCCTATGAATTCCCAGACACGTGATGGTTCTCTACTCAAGACAAATGACCTGTCCCCAGTAGGTGACCAGCCGGCAGGGACTGGACCGTCTCCTCTTCCCATCCCCAAATCACCAGCACAGACCATCAATTTTTTTTTTCTCAGCTTCTTATTACAGAAATTTCAAACACGTAGAAAGTACAGAGAAGATGGTAATCAAAGGTCATGGATTCATCACCCAACTTTATTTTTTATTGAATGAAAAATTCTTTCAATTCTATAGTGCTTTGCAATTTTTTAAAGTTTCACACATATGATTTTGTATAATCCCACAAAAGCGCTTTTATTCCCCCATGCCTGAATCGCTCCTCCCCCTCCCCACTGGTAACCACTAGTTTGTTCTCCATATCTGACTCATCATCCAATTTTATTATACTTTTTATTATTTTTGGTAGATAATTAGGTTTATTTATCTTATTTATTTTTAAATTTTTAATGGAGGTACTGGGGATTGAACCCAGGACCTCATGCATGCTGAGCATGTGCTCTAGCACTGAGCTATACCCACCCATCACCCAACTTTAAATCAACCATCAAGTCACAGCCAGTTTTGTTTCTCCTATGCCCATCCACCCTGCCCTTGCCCCTCCCCACCTCTGGATTATTCTGAACGAATCTCAGACATGACATCATTGCAAATATGTGTAAACGTGTAAATACTTCAGTACGTATCTTGAAAAGATCTGATCTCTCCTTTTAAAAAAAGTAAACAAAATACCACTGTAACACCTAAAATAAACAAACAACAATTGCTTAACATATAAAATATCTAGACTGTGATCACCTTTCCTCAATTGTCTTACACCTTTGTTTAGTTTGAAACAGAGTCCCAAGACGTTCCATACTTTGTGTTTGCATAGACACTGAGGAAACATGAGGCTCAGCTGGCCATGCGGAAAATGAGCCACTGAGAAAACACATGTATAAACTAGTATCAGGTGAGTCTTATGCCCCCTTCCAATATCTGGGAGCACACGTGTGTTCATTCAATCATTCAACAAGTGTTTACTGAATATCTTCCATGCGTCAGGCATTGTTCAAGGCTGAATTAAAGTCTGTCTTGAACATAAAAGAATTAGTGCCAGGGAAGGGTGATCAGTGAAGCCAGTAGCCTAGTAACCCCCCTAGCACAGAAGTTAGCAAACTTTTTCATTAAAATGCCAAAGTAAATGTAGGCTCTACAGGCCAGAAGGACCTTTTTGCAACTACTCAACTCATCTGCTGTAGCACGGAAGCGGCCACAGACAAGAAATACATGAAGAGATGGGGAAACTGTGTTCTGATAAAACTTTTTTTTCAATTGAGGTATAGTTGATTTACAAAGTTAGTTTCAGATGTACAGCAAAGTCATTCAGGTATCTATGTATGTATATACACATGTTCTTTTTCAGATTCTTTTCCATTATAGATTATTATGAGTTATTGAATATAGTTCCCTGTGCCATACCATTAAGTCCTTGTTTATCTATTTCCTATATAGTAATGTGTATCTGTTAATCCCAAACTCCTAATTTATCCCTCCTCCATTTCCCTTTTGGTAACCATAAGTTTGTTTCCTATGTCTGTGAGTCTGCTTCTGTTTTGTAAATAAGTTCATTTGTATCACTTTTTTTAAGATTCTACATATAAGTGATAGATATATTTGTCTTTCCCTGTCTGACTTCACTTAGTATGGCAATCTCCAGGTCCATCCATGTTGCTGCAAATGGCAATTATTTTATTCTTTTTTATGGCCAAATAATATTCCACTGTATATGTTGACATCTTTTTTTCTGATAAACTTTATCTACTTTATCTACAAAAACAGGTTGATGGGCTGCATTTGGCCACAGGCTGTGGTTTGGCAACCCTCTGGTCTAGCAAGTCACCCTCCTCAAGCACCAGCCATCGCAGTTAGTACCTGAGTTTGACCATCATACCCACCTATTTGCTGGTTATTCAGGGTGACAGGCAGGAGTCAGGTGCACAGAGTCAGACTGCTGAGTGCAGGGGAAAGTGAAAAAAACCGGAAACGATAAAGGAAGTTGATGCCCAAGTTCTCTTACCATTCCGATAGTGTTGGAACCAAGGCGCCGTCACCCAATCAGAAACGAGGCCTGCCAGCTTAGCTTGAACACGTAAAGAGATGTTGAAACTCGGGGGGAAACCCTCTGAGAGGTTGTTTGTGGAAAAGACACACTTTGGCACAATGATGTTTGTACAATCCACCTTACTGTTTTCTTTGTTGACGTCGTACCAGTTACTACTGGGATTGCTGCAAAGGAAGAAAAGGATTTCGTTTCACAGAATTCTCACTTCGATCGTAAAGAAGTTTCCCCAGAGCTGAGTTTTTTTTTTTCTTTTTTATTGAAGTATCGTCAGTTTATAAGGTTGTGTCAATTTCTGGTGTACAGTGTAATGTTTCAGTCATACATATACATATATTCCTTTTCATATTCTTTTTCATCATAGGTTACTACAAGATATTGATATAGTTCCCTGTGCTATACAGTATAAACTTGTTTATCTATTTTATATATAGTCGTTAGTACCTGCAAATCTCAAACTCCCAATTTATCCCTTCCCCTCCACCAGTAACGATAAGTTTGTTTTCTGTATCTGTGAGTCTGTTTCTGTTTTGTAAGTAAGTTCATTTGTCTTTTTTTTAGATTCTACATATAAGTGATAGCAACATGGTATTTTTCTCTTCCTGGCTTACTTCACTTAGTGTGACAATCTCCAGGTCTATCTATGTTGCTGCAAATGGCATTATTTCATTATTTTCTATGGCTGAGTAGTATTCCATTGTATAAATAAACTACAACTTCTTTATCCAGTCATCAGTCAATGGACATTTAGGTTGTTTCCATGTCTTGGCTATTGTAAATAGTGCTGCTGTGAACACTGGGGTGCAGGTGTCTTTTCAAATTAGTTTCCTCTGGATATATGCCCAGGAGTGGGATTGCTGGATCATATGGTAAGTCAATTTTTAGTTTTTAAAGGAGTCTCCATACTGTTTTCCATAATGGCTGCACCAAACTGCCTTCCCACCAACAGCGTATGAGGGTTTGTTTTTCTCCACACCCTCTGCAGCATTTATCATCTGTGGACTTTTTAAT
This sequence comes from Vicugna pacos, assembly GCF_048564905.1. NCBI lineage: Eukaryota > Metazoa > Chordata > Mammalia > Artiodactyla > Camelidae > Vicugna > Vicugna pacos. Next base: position 114,394,240 of record NC_132987.1, on the reverse strand, counting down.
GATGGCCATTCTGACTGGTGTGAAGTGGTACCTCACTGTTGTTTTGATTTGCATTTTTCTGCTAATTAGCAATAGCAAGCATTTTTTATGTGCCTATTGTATGCCAAGAGCTGAGCTTTTGAAATGATTTTTTTCCCTTTTTTTTGGAGAGGGTGGTAATTAGGTTTTCTTTTCTTTTTTTAAAAAAATTTATCTTTAATGGAGGTACTGGGGATTGAACTCGGGATCTTGTGTATGCTAGGCGTGCCCTCTACCACTGAGCTAATCCCTCCCCTGATAAAAGGATTTTTAAAAATTGAGATATAATTCACATACCATAAAATTCACCCATTTAAAGTGTACAATTTCAGTATATTCAGTGCTGTGCAATCATCACCACAATCCACTTTAGAACACTTTTATCACTCCCAAAAGAACCCCCATACCTATTAGCAGTCACTCTCCATTTTCCCCCAACCCCCCAAAGCCCTACGCTTCCATTAATCTACTTTCCGTTTCTATGGATTTGCCTGTTATGGACATTTCATACAGATGGTATTGTAAACGATGTGGCCTTCTGTGATCAGCACCTTTCACTTAGCCTGTCTCAGTATGTTTTCAAGCATGATACATTGTAGCACGTCAGCACTGCATCCCTTTTTATGGCCAAATAATGTCCCATGTGCGTACACACCACATTTTGTTTATTCATTCATCTGTTGATGAACATGTGGGCTGTCTCCACTTTTTGGCTCTGGTGAATAATGCTAAGGATATCCACATGAAAGTTTTTGTGTGAACATGTGTTTTCAGTTTTCTAGGGTCTATATCTAGGAGTGGAATTGCTGGGTCAAATGGTAACTCTGTTTTTCACTATTTTCCAAAGCAGTTGCACCATTTTACATTCCCATCCACAATGTATGAGGGTTCCAGTTTCTCCATATCCTCCCCAACACTTGTTATTATGCCTTTTTATTAGAGCCATCCTAGTGGCTATATTTTTCCTGATAACTAATGATGTTGAGTGTGTTTCATATACTTATTATACTTATTAGCTATCTGAATACTTTCTTTGGAGAAATGTCTACCCAAATCCTTTGTCTATATTTTTACTGGGTTATGTGTCTTTTAATTGTTGAGTTGTAAGAGTTCTTTATATATTCTGTATAAATTTTTTTTTTTTTGCAGGGGAGGTAATCAGGTTTAGTTTTAGAGGAGGTACTGGGGACTGAACCCAGGACCTTGTGCATGCTAAGCATGTGCTCTACCGCTTGAGCTATCCCCTCCCCACCTTTGTATATTCTGGATACAAGTCCCTCACCAGATCTATAGCTGGCAAGTATTTCCTCCCATTCTGTCCTACAACTGATCTGCACGCTCCAAACTCGGCCGCTGCAGCCTACGTCTTAGACTGTGTTCATACAAACCACAGTCTAGCTGGAAGCAGGGTTTGTTTTTACCCCAAAGCCGCTCATTTAAAGAAAGGGTTGCCCACAGGAAGACCCTGCCAAATATAAGGCCAAGCATCCTTGTAAGTGAGAATGTACTCCCCAGAGTCCCAGCACCTCATTCCCGCATGGCGTTCTAACCCCCAACTCGGAGCTCTGTCCTTAGGTGACAGACTTGAGAAAAGGCAGGGAGGTGGCTCTAGACACCTCAGTGGGGAGCAGCAGGCAGTGTCCCCTCTAGGGACAGGCCATGTTCTGGACAGCAACTCTGGCCTAGAAAGCAGGCCAGGGGAGACAGAAGTTAGATGAGGCTCGGGTCACGGCCACTGGCTTTCACACACCACATGGACTTCTAAGTGTACCTCTGACCTTGACTGGAGGCTTACCTTCTATTAAAGCAGTGACTGACAAGATGAAAGCCATCAAGATGTGTCCCCAGGGCTTCCACAGGAGGTGCCTGTCCTACTGGCGCACCACCACGCCCTGGGCTCACAGACCTTAACGGGGAGAGGGACCCCAACGCAGGCACCCCTCCTCAGACTGGGGGGTGTGCCTCAGAAGGGAGAAGGTGATTTTTTTTTAAGTTATACAGATACTTAAAGGCACTCTAACCTCCTCCCAGCCGATCCCAGCTGTTGAACCGGGGCAAAGGGCCCCCTCCCTGATTCGCCAGGGAACTCACCACCCGTGTTCTGCCTCCTCCCCTCTCCTCCAAACCTGCCCCTTTCTCAGAACCACTTCTTAAAACTGTTTCTCAAAAACAGGGTTTAAAAGGGCACAAGCCATCCAAATTTAAACGACAGCTGGCACATGCAGGTCAGCAGTTTGCGGGGAAGTGGCATTCTGGAATGCTGCCTCCAATCAATTTGCAAAGGGTGAAAATAAGGTGCTGTGGGCCCCTTAGGTGAATAATGACACGGACACAGCCTCACATGCCCATCCGCAGACCCCAGCCTCTTGCCCTGCGTAAGTCAAATCAGCCCGCCTGAGCTTCACTCAGCAGGTGGTCCTGGCTCCCAGCAATGGACTCATAGGGACTGCCTCTGTCCCTGAATTTATCTAATTTTGAAAGCAACCTCATCACAAGAGGGAGCATAGTGATTAAACACAAGGACTCTGGAGCCAGACCACAGGGGTTCTCTGTTCCTCAGTCTCCTTATCCATAAAATGGGGATAAACGATGGCATCTGAGTCTGTTTGTCGTGAAGGTTGAACCAGGGGACACCAGGAAAGTGCCTAGGCCAGGGCCTGGGACCTAGGAAGCACCAAGTAAATATTTGCTGAACTCCGGGGCTGCTGCCCTGCCTCTGTTACATCACTTCCAAAAATGATTAAGTAAGTTTGTCCCTGCTGAACCCAGCAAGCCATCTTCCAGAAATGTAAGAAAACAATCGGGGCTGATTTATGTTCAAGGACATTACTTCCAACAGTCACAAACTGTCAACTATCTACACCACCCATGAGTGGGGAAAAGTTACAAAAATCACGTCTGATACATCACATAACAAAACATGGGATAAAAATGTTCACACAGAAAGAATCACATAAAAAAAAGTCACACACTTAACTACATCAAGTTAAAGGGAAAAAAAAAAAAAAGAGGAAGCAGGCCCAGAAGAGTCATCTGGGTTTTGTTTTAGTCTCATACACACACTGGCACATCTGCAAACAAGTACATGCGTTTAGAAAAAAAGTCTACAGAGAAACACACTGAAATGAGAATAGTGATTTTTCTTGGACACCAGGTTGGTTACATTTTATTCTTTTTACTTTTTTGGGTTTTCCAGATTTTCTATAAAGAACATGTATTGCTATTAAAATTAGAAAAAAATGAAATTAAAAAAAAATACTCCGAGAAGACAGTGGCTGGGCAGGTCTTTGCCTGGCAGCAGCCCAAGTAGGGTGTGACCAAGAAAAAGTCCCGCTGTCTGCTTGTCTTTGTTTTCAAGAAAAACCCGAAACTGGGTCCTTTTCTCTTTAAATGAAATCTCCAGATTTTAAGATGTTGGCATGAATTGGGGGAAAAAAAGTTTAAACACTGTGGGCCAAACACAGCCTGTAGGCCACAGTAACTGCAACCTCTGATTTAAACTTTAAATTTTCCCACAAAGTGCTGTGCATACTTTTGGCTTTGCTGTTGTGGCTATCAAAATACAGAGGCACATTCATTTATGATTATAGCAATGCTTTACTGGACAGAAACAGGAGGGAAAGTTTTAAGTCTCATGAGCCTCAAAATTAAATTCTTCACTGCAACTAAGATGTCCTAAACATGTAAAATGTATCTAAAAACAAATAAACAAAAAGCAAAGGCCCTCTTTGATCAAATCTGCAATTGGAAAAAACAAAATCAGCCCTGGTTTGAGTTTTCAGGGACACCTTCAGCTTTTGCAAACAGGGACACTCACATTCAACCCATCTCTTTGTTTCTTTTTACTAAAACCAACTTCTATCCTGAAAAATTGTCCACAGAGTGCTTTCCAAGTAGAAAACAAAGTGAAGTTGGTCTGTGATGTGCAACTGTCAAAGGCTTTTAGCAAATATTTCTAATATTTAGAGGTACTTGGTCAACCCACAAATGTATTTCCCTGGCCAAGGCTAAGGGATGCTCGTCAATAAATCAGCCATGACTTCCTCATACTGAAATCTTGTTTAGTTCCAGGAGACCATATTTACTAAATGCCGAGTAGGACAAGCTTCACGGGCATGTGACCTGTGCAGTACACAAAGCAGTACTCCTAGGAGAGAGCAGCTGATCTGAAGCTCTGCTGCTGCCATCCTGAAATCCCCAACACTTTTTGAACAAGGGGCCCCGCATTTTCGTTTTGCACTGGCCCCCACAAATTATGTAGCTGGTTCTCGTGGACTGGTCCATTGATTATAGATGATCATGTTGGTAATTTACAGTCACTGAAGAAATAGCTAAATGTGATTCAGAGATGGGCCTCAAATCCCAATTTAGAATCTATGCTTACTACACAAATATTGTTACAATGGACACTGAAAGGTGAAAGAGAAGTCGTCTGGAAATGTACTCCTCTAGCAAATTACCTGCCTGTGATTTTTCCAAATTCTCTACCTGTTCTTGACCACAGATACATTCCAAACTGTAGACAGTTGCAACTGCTGTCAGATGACACATAACTATCCTTTTTAGAGGTTGCCTAAGGGTTCAATCACAAGTTAACTTGACACAATTTGCTACCTTCCCACTGATGGACATGAACAGACATTGCGAGGTACAGCCCCATGAATTAAGTTTTGTATTTCCTGATGGGGGGTTGTATTATCTGCTTAGGGTAAAACTAATGTGGACATTCCCATGACTCTAAATAAATAGTTGAATTATTTTCCTAGAGGGCTGTGCTAATAATAGACCTTGATCCAGCCCTGTGTCCACCAGCCACATTCTCACAAGTACCGAGCATTCCCATGTCTCTTAATTTTGTTTCTTCAGTAATCTGAAAATGACTTAGCCAATTATTTTTACTTAGTCTACAATTAACACCTTTAACAAGGTACACAAGGACTTGGACGTTACCTTTCTTCTTTCTACATGTGACTAGACTGCAAATTGACTGATGGCCAACTATAAAAAAGCTTGAAAAGGGGAGAGACAGAACAAGGGACCAGAATAAAATGCAAAATGGAACACCAGTTTAGAAACTGAGAATTAGTTGTTCATTAAATGAATAAAAGCCCTATTAGGCCAGATGTGGCCTAGAAGGCTAATTAAACCAGAATTTTTTTTAAACCTGAAGAAGGTGAAGGCTAAAAGATGCCTCCTGCCCTTTCAAGGACAGGAAGCCCTTTTATACAATCTTTTTCCTGAAACCAATAAGAAAATCGACTTGCACCAAACTAAGAAGCCCTGTGTTTAGACAGCTGGGCTCTCTGATGGCCAGCATCCTCGCAGCCTTCAGACGAGTGGGAAGTTGTGAAATCTCTGTCCTTGGAGATTTTAAAAATACAGAGAAGTACCTGCTTCCCATGGATTTACTTACAATCCTGCCAAGAAGCAAGACATAGCAGTTGGTCTCAGATCCCATAACAACCCACCCCCCACCCCACCTCCACACCCAGGAAGGAGGTGGACAGAAAGGTCGCTTACTACTGATGCTGCACCTGGTAGACCACCGGTCTCAAGTCATTGCTCAGGGTCACCGGCTCCCAGCTCAGAGCCTGCTGCGTGTTGTACAGGTAGACCTTCAGGTTTCGAGGAGCAGGCAGCTGGGAAAGGGAGTCTGGAAAGGGGCAGAGAATGAGGGCAGGGGGAAGAGGCGGGAGAGAAAGGGAGGGTCAAGAGGAGAGAAATCAATTACAAAAATATTCAAATGCACTCTACCAAACTGTTCATTTGCCTCGGTTTTTGGAATTACCCTTTCTCCCTGGCACGTCTCCCCACCCCTTTAGCCTCTGACTAAAGACAGCACCACTGACACAGACTGTGGGAAAAAGGCATGAGGCTGCCTTTCCAGCTGCGGGCTCCAGCTCCTATGAACGGGTCCTGGGCATGTAGTCTGGCGGAACCAGAACACCTGGCCTACCTTTAGTAAGTGCAGGTAATTTAATAGACTGGGTCTCAGTTTCCTCTTTAGGAATACACCTAAGTAACAGAACGCTGCAGAAGGTTGAGGGAGGATTAAATTGGTGGACAACGGACATGCATTACCCCAGGCTTAGTACCAAGGGAGTTCATGGGTAATCCTACACACACACAGACACACACACACACACACACACACACACACACTGAGCCAGGCGTGCCAAGCCCAGAAGCATCTGGGAGGGTCAGGACTTATCTTCTGGGCTTCATCAGAGTTGCCACGCTTCTCAAGGACCCCAGCATCACCATCACTGAGGTGCTAGTTAAAATGCAGAGTCCCAGGCCCCACCTCCCACCAGGAAATCTGCAAGTTCAAGCCTCTTCCCAGGTGATTCTTAGGCACTCTGAAGTCTGAGAACTACTAACGACAAAATAACACACTCCCCAGGGAACCATCACCAAAATCAGCATCTCCCTCCCCGGGGTGACCTGGAAGACACAATCTCAACCGCCCCAAGCAGGTGCTGGTTTACAGGATTGGGCTAGAGGCTGCAAGCACAGAAGCCTTTCCTCTTGTAAGAAAACAGAGGGTAATGATAAGACTTTCTGTGAGATTAAAAGATTAATGAGAAACACCCAGAGGTGGAAAGGTAAGTTTGAAAAACATGCTGTTCCAGAATTCAAAGCAGGAAATCCAAACCACACATTTTCAGTAAGTGCATCCAGTCTTAAAGAAGGGTGCGTACACCGGCCGACGGCCCGGCCTGCTGCCCCTCTTCTGAAGGAGGCATTAGCTGTACTTGTTCGTTTACACAACACCCATGGTCTTCACAGCTCCCACCTGGGGCTGACCTTCATTCCAGATCTTAATTCAACCAGCTAACTTGACACTCCTGCTCATTCACACCAGGCCTTGTGGAAGCCAGGTCAAAGGCAGACAGACAGGGTGGCAGGAGGCTGGTCTCCGGGGCAGGCCCATTCCACACACCGTGGCTGTCATGACCCAGCAGATCCCAAAACTGAGCCAAGAGATAAAGATCTGCTTCCAGAAGGGGCTGTGCAGGGCCCCAGGGGTAAGCACCCATCAAAGCATCTCAGAGCCCTCCTTCTACTGTCTAATGGTTTCCTACTGATGCGGAAATAAATTACCACCAATGGAGTGTCTTAACCCAGATTTATGCTCTTACAGTTCTAGAGGTCAGAAGTTTGAAACAGGTCTCACTGGGCCAATTGTCAAGGTCTCAGCAGGGTTCTGTTCCTCCTGGAAGCCCTAAGGGAGAACTGGGGCCTTGTCTTTTTCCTTCCTTAGAAGCCGCCCACATTCTTTGCCTCGCAGTCTCCTCCTCCATCAATGCTGGGCAGAGTGCTCATGCTTCTGCCTCCCTCTTCCATCTTCCAAGGACATTTGTCATTATACGGGGCATGGAACCGTATCTCCCCATGACAAGATCCCTTTTGCCACGTAAGGTAACACGGTTACAGGTTCTGGGGATTAGGACGTGGACATCTTTGGGGACCATTATTCTGCCTGCCATAGTGCCCCCTCCCCATCTCCGGGGAGGAGCCAGCGGGAGTTCCCTCTGCCTTCACCCTCGCCCCAGTCTAGACATTCAGGTGAGAAAGGGCGCACCAAGGGGCCAGTGATGAAGGAAAGGCTTCCACCCCCAAACGACACGTGTACCCGAAGAAAGACTTCTTGGTAAGAATTGGAGTCTCCAGATGAGTCTTTCACTTTCTTCAGCTTTCGTTTTACCTAGGTGGGGAGAGGGGACCTGCAGTTTTGCTCTTGTATTTGAGTTTCTCGGAATCCCCTGTCTCACCACATTCAGAGAAGAAAATGCATCTTAGAAACTGTGGATTTCACAGCCAAGTCCCAGAGACGGCCCACTCACTAACACCCGGCCCTCCGCGCCTCTCAGAAGGCCCCTCCCTGACCCGCCTCCCGTGGCCACCTTCTTGTTCCTGGGAAATGCTGGGCACACTCCCACCTCGTCTTGACCTTGCTGCTCCATTTCTCTGGAACCTTCTTTCCCTCTGTGCCATGGCTCCCCCTCCCTGCCCACTCCCTTCAGGTGCCACCATACAGAGCAGTTTCCTGCCTAAAAAGCCCAGGGCACGGGGCTCCCGATCCCTGCTTAGCTTGTCTCCTGGTTTTCCCACCACCTGGGTCCTTGGTATACGCGCTGGTGGTGAGGAGCATGGGTTCCCGAACTAAACTGCCTGAGTTCAAAGCCACACACTCCGTGCGGGGACTTTCGGCGAATTGTTTCACCTTTGTGTGCCTCGGCTGTCTCATCTGCAAATGGAAATGAAAACAGTGCGACTTCAAAGGGTTGTTACGGGCAGATTCTCTTATATCAACCACTTAAGAGTAGCTCTGTAAGAAGCAACCTCTCCTCCTCTCTGCCATCTGCTCGGCAGCTGCAAAACAGCAACTTTGCATGAGTGCATCTCCATCCGTGTTGGCCAGGCTGGTGCCCAGATCGGTAATGCCTGCTGGAAGCTCTACTGCCTGGAACACGGCATCCAGCCCGATGGCCTGATGCCAAGTGACAAGACCTCTGGGGGAGAAGACAACTCCTTCAACACCTTCAGTGAGACAGGCGCTGGCAACCATCTGCCCAGGGCAGTGTTTGTCGACCTGGAACCTACAGTCATTGATGAAGTTCGCACTGGCACCTACCGCCAGCTCTTCCACCCTGAGCAGCTCATCACGGGCAAAGAAGATGCTGCCAGTAACTATGCCCGCGGTCACTACACCATTGGCAAGGAGATCATTGACCTTGTTGTGGACCAAATTCGGAAACTGGCTGACCAGTGCACAGGTCTTCAGGGCTTCTTGGTTTTCCACAGCTTTGGTGGGGGAACTGGTTCTGGGTTGACCTCCCTGCTGATGGAACGTCTCTCTGTTGATTATGGCAAGAAGTCCAAGCTGGAGTTCTCCATTTACCCAGACCATCAGGTTTCCACAGCTGTAGTTGAGCCCTACAGCTCCATCCTCACCACCCACACCACCCTGGAGCACTCTGATTGTGCCTTCATGGTAGACAACGAGGTCATCTATGGCATCTGTCGTAGAAACCTCGATACTGAGCGCCCAACCTACACAAACCTGAATAGGCTGATAGGTCAAATTGTATCCTCAACCACTGCTTCCCTGAGGTTTGATGGAGCCCTGAATGTCGATCTAATAGAATTCCAAACCAACCTGGTACCCTACCCTCTCATCCACTTCCCTCTGGCCACATATGCCCCTGTCATCTCTGCTGAGAAAGCCTACCATGAACAGCTTTCTGTAGCAGAGATCACCACTTGCTTTGAGCCAGCCAACCAGAGAGTGAAAAGTGACCCTCACCATGGTAAACACATGGCCTGCTGCCTGTTGTACCGTGGTGACGTGGTCCCCAAAGATGTCAGTGCTGCCATTGCCACCATCAAGACCAAGCGTTATCATCCAGTTTGTGGACTGGTGCCCCACTGGCTTCATAGTTGGCATTAATTACCAGCCTCCCACCGTGGTACCTGGTGGAGACCTGGCCAAAGTACAGTGAGCTGTGTGCATGCTGAGCAACACCACAGCCATTGCTGAGGCCTGGGCTCGCCTGGACCACAAGTGTGCCAAGCGTGCCTTTGTTCACTGGTACGTGGGTGAGGGCACGGAGGAAGGAGAGTTTTCTGAGGCCTGTGAGGACATGGCTGCCCTTGAGAAGGATTATGAGGAGGTGGGTGTAGGTTCTGTTGAAGGAGAAGGAGAGGAAGGAGGAGAGGAGCACCAAAGTTAAAATGTCACAAAGGTGCTGCTTTTACAGGGAAGCTTATCCTGTTTCAAACATTGAAAAGTTGTGGTCTGATCAGTTAATCTGTATGTATCAGTATATCCTCTCATACACAATTACTGACCTATGCCTTAAAACACAACACTTTGTTACAGGCCCAAGCTATCCACTTCTCTCATGGATTTGAATAAAGTATTCCCTGTCTTAAATGGAAAAAAAAAAGGGTCGTTAGGAGTCAGAGGCACGCGCGGGTTGATTTTATATGCGGAGCTGAGAACAGTGTGAGCACATGGTTGCTTCCTCTCCAGCCAGCTGCTCATCGACAGCCTCCTCCAGACTCTTGAGCAGCGAGCTCCAGGAAGGTGGGGTGTGGCTGGATTCGGGGGCTGCTTCACCCCCAGTGCCGGGCAGAGGATTTGGGGAAGGAGTGGCCTGCAGCCCAGCAGCCAGCTCTCCTTTAGGGATCACGGAGCCCATTTCTGTGTCCTCAGCGTTGCATTTGTCCATTCGAAACCCTCGCTAAGTTTGGGCTCTCTTTCCCTTCCTTGCTTCCAGTGTAAGTCCTGCCTTTTTCTCTGGTCTCAGAGGCTAGGGCAGGGGGTGGGTACAGCTTTAGACCGTGGACTTATCTCGATGGATCTGAAGAGTCAGCATATCTAGGGCCCTAGCACCTGCTGTCAGTGGTGCTAACAAGGGCTCTGTGAGAAGAGAGTTTTTGGACCAAGGGCTTTGGCTGGAATCCTGCCACCGAGAGCCCCGGGATCCTGCTATGACCCAACCCGAGCCTCAGTATCCCCATGAATAATGAAATGATACCATCTCTCCCAGAGATGGAGTGAGTGGCAAATGCAGGACCATGAATGTAAAGCAAGCCAGACACTGCTGCTCAGTGTGGTTTTTAAGACATGACTCTTTCAGGGTGTCCTGATGGATGGCTGCTTCTGCAGGTGGCGAGCAGCAACCTGTGACCCAGACTCTGCCTTCAATGACCACCAACAGGGCACCCAGCTCCACGCTGACTACTGTATTCAATGGTCTGACCCTGTCGTAGGCAGAACAGTGGCCTCCCAAAGACGTCTGTGTCCTGTGAACGCATTAGGTCACACGGCATAGGAGAGTTCAAGCTGCAGATGAAATTTAGGTTCCTAATCCAAAGACCTAAAAACAAGGAGATTATCCTTGACTATCTGAGTGGATCCAATGTCATCTCAAGGATGTTTCTCTAGAAGCTGGAAAAGGTAAGGAAATGATTTTCCTCCTAGAACCCTCAGAAAGGAGCCCATCTCTACAACACCCTGATTTTAGCCCAGTGAAACCTGCATGCAGCGGCTGACCTCCAGGACTGCAAGATGCTCAATTTAGTTCTAGGTATTTTCTCCATAAGCTTGTTTTCCTATAGACATCTTTGCCACAAGTATTTTCACTGCAAACATTTTCACTGAATAACTAACTGGCTGTAAGGCAATTTAGCTGTAAAAAGTAAAATAATGAAAAATAAAAGAGAGACATTAAAAGAACTGGATGAAACATGAAAAAATGAATAACAAAATTTAAAAGACTTTACTGTGAAATAAAAACTATTTGAGTATGTTTAAAATGTGTACAGATTCATGGCAATACTGGGCAAATACCTGATTTTATTTTGTGGGTTTTACGAAGCACTAGTCTTCAAAGTTTTTCGTTCATCAAATTTCACATTTTTTTTTTTTGCTTGATTTGTCTCACACTTCTTCTTTCAGTAAGCGAGGAGTTGGTTTCCACGCAATTGGTCACATGTTTGTCACCAAGCTTTGTACTGTGTTGTGAGGGCTTCTGTACTGTTGTGTGTTCTTGGCATACTGTCACAGGTCCATCGATAGATGCTCATCTCCATAGGAAATGTTCGCTCAACTTTGTGCTTTCACGGCCCTCTAGGCCTCTTTCTCCCCAAGGTGGTATGTTTCAAAATAAGAAACCAATTCCTGGGGCAAATCATTGCTATCTGTCAGCTGGATAAAGCCATCAATAATTTCACTAACTGGAAGAAATGCTAACACATTTCAAACCACCTGAAACCAAACTGTCAAACCAAACTGTCAACCAGTTATTTTATCTTTTGTGGCAAAATTGTCTTTATGGCCCATTAGTTATGCAGTGAAAATGTTTGAAGTGAAAATACTTGCAATAAAGGTAGCTATCGCAAAGGCGCTCACAGCAAAGATTCCAGACACGAAGAAATTTGTGCTGTATTGAGGCACTAAGTCGGTGGTCATTTGTTACAGCAACAAGGGGAAACTGATACGGTCCCTGGAGATGGATACCACACCTTTAATGACACCCCAGCTCCAACGTGATAAAAGCTCACAGTCCTAAGCAGGGTGTACACAGCCCTGCTCGACCTTCCTTTTCCATGGTCTCTGGGGCCATGGTTCATTAACTGTTAATGGTTAGAAGAGAGAACTTAGGTAAATGTCAAGTGTGTCCTCCGCATCTCACAGCTCTTTCTGTTCCGCATTCTGGCCTCAACTGGCCACTTCTGATCCACCCTGGATCCGAATGTTTGAGAGTTTACATGTTTTTAAGAATCGGCTATTCTGGGTCTTAAGAACTTAGTTTGATTAACACATTATACACAGATACTAAAATAAAGTACAACTAACATTAAAGTTAATCATTCAGTCTTGACAATCTAAGACCCTTCAGGATCTTTCCATGGTTGGGTCACTATGATGAACATCAGTGATCCCACCTCCAGCACCGGGTAGGTGAGCAGAAGTCAAAACACATTCCCTGAGTCCTCACCCACAACCAGAAGTCGCTCCCGTCAGTAAATACTGGACATCACCTTATTTACCTAGACCCCTTGTCTCTTCCTTTACAGCTCTTTGCCCCTTTTTTGATCAATGAAGCATTTTTTAAATTAATATATTTTTCTTTGTATGTAAAGGAGGAACTGTAACTCTCCCTAGTTGGACATATAACTCTTTTCTGCGAAAGAGGATGGTTTGGTTTCCTCAGGAGTAAAACGGGGCTATGACCTACTTTCAAAGAATGGGAGAGAAAATTAAGAGAGATGATGTATATAAAGCACTTAACACCTTGTCTGATTTAGAAGAGTGACCTAATAAATGGTGGCCATTACTATCTTTTACAGAATTTGCCACCATGTATTCCAGCTACTTGGTGTATAATGTGGTGCTGCTTTGCAAAGGATCTATAAAGGACCAGATTATTCCCCATGCATCCCACAGACCCAGACTTTTGCAGACTACAGTGAAAGGTCACCACTAGAAAGATGGACATGCTCATGGGTATTGTGGCAGTATCAAATTGCAAAGTTTCTAAATACTTCTCTCAACCTCTGGAGTCATGGCAGACAAGTCACAAACAAAATAAAGTCACAAAAAGTTTACAGACCAATTGGGAGCAGCACTAGTATAAGGCACCACTTGCCATCACCCAGCTTGGGCAATTACCAACATTTTACCAATGTTCAAATCTCATCGGAAGGAGGCCCAGGGAAGGGGCAGACATAGGTTGTTCAAGACTTGAAGCTGGGGAGCAGTAGAGTCAGGATTCAAACTCATTTGTCTGACCCTCAGGGAGGAGCTGCCATTTAAGTAGGAGCACGTATCCTCACATGCAAGGCCCCTCTTGTCAAGGACCTGCGGAATTTAAGGGCTTTTGTAAGGGATGCTGGCTGGTAGAAGAAACAAACCCAAACAACACCTTGAGATTTCAAGTGGGAGGAAACTTCTAAATTCTTGAGACTTTTTAAGTGTTACCCAACCAGTGATATCAGCCTCTCCATGGGAAAGAGCCCAGCAAAACACACACGCATATACATGCACAGAGAGAATGTTCTACATCCATCTGTCACTGAGGTCTTTCTCTTTCTTTTCTTCCTCCCTCCCTCCCTGAGTACAGGCGCGCGTGATTTTTATATTTGGCTCTTACCTGTGGTCAGTTAGTGTCAGAGGTAAGGAGGCTGAGCTCAGGTAAGGGACTGAACAGATAGGAGCAGAGCTGGGATTAAAAGTCTGGTTCCGCTGACCCCCGATAGGCAACACAACTGGGGGTCGGGACCCTTACGGGTCCTGTCCTGAGTGCTGCTCCCCATCTAGCTGACCATCTGGAGGTCACCCCCGCTATCAAACACACCTGGCCACAGTAACACTGAGTTACGGTCGCAACCTCCAAGACGGAGGTCTCTGCATATGACTGGCCTTCGTGGCACGAAGCTGGAAGGCAGGCAGGCCTGGGAGCGGGCTTCTAGCTCAAGCCAGTGGGGAGGTCACTCCAGGCAGAGGCTACGTTCAGGCGGACCAGGAGAATCGTCTGGGGACGGTAGGGGCAGCCTTTTCTCCAGCCCTGGATTCGATTTTTTCTTTGTTCATTTTGAGAAATGCGGAGAGATCGGCCGCGTTAGTTTTAGGGTGCGGAGGCGCGGGGCTGGGAGACAAGGAGCAGGGTGGGGGCGCCGGCCGTCCCGCGGCACCTCGGGCTGCGGCAGCTCCTGGCCCCGAGGCTGCCCGGAATTCCCCGCCCCGCGCCGTCCACCCCACGCCCGCTGAGCTCCCCGCTGGCCCCTATCCACTGCCCGCAGACCCCACCCGATGGGGGCAGCCCCGCAAGCCCTCAACCAATCTGGGTTCCCCGGGGACCCCAGCCGATTGGGGCAGCCCTGCAGACCCTCGACCGACCGGGGCTCCCTGCAGACTCCCACCCGCTAGGGACACCCCATTTACATCTAACCGATCGGGGTTTCCGTGGATCCCCCACATGCCGAGGCTCCCCGCGGACTCCCACCCGTGCGACGACGCCTCTGTCGCCTCGGGGGCCGGTCCCAGGCCCTGCTTACCTGCCGGGGGCGCCGCTGCGCCGCAGCCGCTGAGCCACAGCAGCAGTGGCAGTAACAGCCGCGGCGGCGGTGGCGGCGGCCGCATGGCCCGGGGCTCTGGGCGCCGCAGGCTCGGCGGCGGCTCTGGGCGCGGCCTGGCCCCGGCACGGGGTCGCCAAGCCGCTCACGTCGCCGCCGAGGCGGCCATGGCGAGCGCAGGGCGCGCGGGGCCCGCCTCTTCCCGAGCGGAGGCGGCGTTGGCGGCGCGTCCCGGGCGACAGGGAGCCCCGCTCGCCTCCGCGCCCAGGCCGGCCCCTCCCGGCGCCGCGCCCCGCCCCGCCCCGCGCGGAGAAGCCGCCGCGCTCCTGCGCCCCCGCCCGCCGCCGGGACTTTCCTCGCGCCCCCCATCCCCGCCGGCGCTCGTGGGAACCGCAGCCCGGGGCCCACGGCTCCGCTCGGCCCGAGCGCCCAGCACGGCCCAGGCCTTCCTCTGCGGCCGCCCGAGCCGGGACCCCGCCGAGCCAGCGCTGAGCCAGCGCTGAGCCGGCCGGCCTGGGCCTGGCCCCGAGGAGGGCGGACCCCGCCGGACGCCGCGACTGGGGAGCTTGCGACCCCTCTGGAAGAACCCGTGAAACCCAAGGCCGGGGCGGGGCTCTTGTGGAGCCCCCTACCCGCACCCCACCTCCTCTTCTCCCTGATGCCTGGGGTCACACAATTCGGCCATTCCTCCCTTACATTTAAACTGTTGCCTGCTTATTAGTATCTAAAGTACGGATTCGGCTCTTGACCCTTTTTGGAAAAGAGTTTTAAGCGTATAGTAGTTTGAAAGGGCCTGGTGAAGGAAGGAGAGGGGCTTCGCGGGACAGTGGGCGCGCAGCAACGCGGAAGGAGAGAGAAATGCCCTACATTTCGTAATGATCTGTGGGTTTGGCCCTGGTTCAGGCTATGAAATGTACGAAGGCGGAACCTCAGGAGCCGGTGGGTGCGGGGGGAGGTAGGGGGGAGGCCTGCTCTCAGAGTCTGAGGCTGCGCTCTCTCCAGTTTGATGCTAGCAAGGATGTGAGTCTCTTTTGTTCTCCCAAGATGCAGCTTAAACCGAGCTCAGAAGGGAAGGAAGGGGGCAAAAAAGGGAATGATTGGCTGGAAGACCAAGAATGAAAGAAGAGGGTTATCGGAGCCTGCTGGACTACTTGGCAGCCTAATGTTTGGCAACACCAAGCTTTACTTTTGGACTTTCTGCATTTTATTTCCTTACTACAGATCTCTTTTGCAGTTAGCCACTGTTGTAAAAATGTTTGACGAAATATCTAGCAGTATTTGAATGATGCTTTGAATGAGTTTTTCAAGACAGACGTGTTTATACATTTGTCAAAGAAGCAGGGTATAAGTCAGAATCTTTGCGAAAATGACACATTGAAAATGACTGGAGGAAATACACCAAAACACTGATGTGAATTTCTGTTTTCTTTCCCTTTTTTTTTTTTTAATGCTTTTCTCTTTTTCCCCAATGAGTATGTTTTCCTTTTATAATCAGGAAAGAAACATCAAGTGAAAGAAAAGGACAGATGTGCTTGTGTCCCAGCCCAGGCTAGGGAAGACTTGTGATCACCTTTGATTTAGAGTTCTCAGGAGCAGTGACGGTGAACCCTGTGGTCTTTGAGGAGTACATGCAAAACCCCGGGAGTACTTTTTTCTCCTCTGCTGGAGAATCTCCCTCCAAAGGTCTTCTCTGCTAAAAAGAGGGTTTGTGTTTTCCTGACAATCCTTGGCAGACTGCTAGAAGGAGCACACCCAGTTCACTATTCGGGGAGGCATCCTGCTGTCACCTCAAGCACACAGTGTCAGAGTGAGATGGGAAGGGGACAGGGCACAGCCATTCAAGGAATGCTACAGCAATTAACATCAAAATGGTAAGATTCAACCCCCAGTAGGCCTTGAGGCTCAAGATGATGAGAGATTTAACTTCTAGCAGATCTTGAGCTTCTTTATACTCTCATTGTAATATATTAACATGGTGAGTAACACGCCCACAGGCACCATGGCAGTCCCAAGGCTAGCCACAAAAAGTCAAAGAGTAGGAAATGGCCAACTTCCTGGGAATCCCAGCCCCTTCCCCAAGCTACTTAGACTGATCCTTCCACTTATTAGCATATGAAGCCACCAAGCCTATAAAAACTAGCGACACAGCATCTAGTGGCCGCCCCTCTCCCTCTTTCGAGATGGCCCACATTCTTTCTGTGGAGTGTGTACCTACTTTTAATCTGAGCACCCAACCCCCACACCTCGTGGCCTTTCTCTTGCCTTTCAATGTATCTCTCTGAATAAATCTACCTTCACTCAACTGTGGCTCACTCTTGAATTCTTTCCTGCGCGAAGCCAAGGACCCACACTTGGCGGGGCACATCCCATGGGCTCAACCGAGACCTGGAATACAGCCCTCCCCGAGCCCCACATCTGTTTTCCTGCATCAAGAGTAAGTAACTGTTCCCCAACTCCAAGGCTGCTCGCCATCAAAAGGCCAGTTTCCAGTGGCTGGCATTTCGGTTTCCTTTTCCTCCTGGGTAGAAGATTTTGAAGTCATGGATGGATGACTCTTCCACGGAATCCTCAATCTGAAGAGAACAGGCAGTCGATCTTGCTGAAATTTCTTGCGAAAGAGGTCTAGCATCTACTGCCTTTATCTGGTTCCATCTTACCTCACAGAGCATCATGCAATACTTTTGGTTATTGCATGTGACCTGTAAGTGGATTCCCGTCTGCAGCTCCTCCCTCTTTGTAGGCAGGTTTACTGAGAAACTGCTGAGTGCTTACACCTCAGCAGCCCTCCTTTCCACAGCCTCTTCCCCGGCCTTGCAAGGGGCTCCCCGCACTGTGTTCACTTGGTCATATGCTTTGTGAAATCTGCCAAGTAAGCAATTTTAGCCACAGTCGTTCAGACCTCTGTCTCTTTCCTCTTTGACTTCTCCTCTGACATTTCTCACATAGGCTGCTGTTGGTGGTGGCGGCGGTGTTTTCCAGAAAAGTCTTGACATTATATATCAACAGCAAATTGTGAAGTTAAAAGAAACTTTTCTAAATTGTCAAAAAGAAGAAACATTTTGATAAATCATTCTCGAGGAAAAACTGAATTAACTTTTTATTCTTTCTGTAGAGCATATTTTAAAAGGTTGCCATAGGGAGAGGCAAAGAGTACCTAAACAGAAATGCCTGTTAGAGAGTATTAGAGAGGTATGTCAGGCAGTTAGCTGGTACACATATTTTATTTTTCTGAATTTTGTGATGTTAGTGGTATTTGGCAGCTTTGGAAATTTTGTAACTTGTGATTTATTTTCTCATTCTAAGTAAATACTTTTGTACCTAATTTTGAACTCTTAATTGTGTATTCTTTTTCAAATGTTGTATAAACATGGTATGTAAACTTCAACCTTACAAAACCTGGATCACCCAGTCCCTTCCTATGAACTTGCTACCTTCTGGCCAGTTGATCTTCCTGAAATGTTTTCCTCAAGCTAATCACCTAGAGGGGCTTCCCTCCCCTCCCTCAGGAGGGTGGATGACGGGTGAGAGAGAAGCCAGGGGTGCTTCTGGCTGTGTCAGACCGCTCGGTCCTCACACTTCGGGGAGTCATGAGAGCCCTCTCTCAGGTGAGAAGACCAAGGCTCAGAGAATTAAGTAACTTGCTCTGCTGTGGACTTGTACTGTGTCTGTCTAGTGAAGCCATAACTAGAATTCCCCTCCTTTCATAGTTCTGAGTCACCATGGGCCAAGGGGGATTTTTTAAGATAGGATTTGGAAGGTAGAAGGGAAGATTCAGCCACATTCCTTTACTCTCAGGAGGCTGGGGCAGGGCATGGAGCATTGCTGAAGCTCACAACATCATGGCTTATCTGCTAGTGTCCCGGGAAGCAGCTAGGACTGTAGATTCTCTAGCACCTGCTGCATCCTCTGCTACAGCTTCCCCATCTCCTGGGCCAGGTGTGTGTTTAGCTTCCCAGCAAAGGATGCCAGCTTTTCCTGCAGGACACCCTGCTGGAGGCTTGGAGATGGCGAGATGAGGGTTTCCCCTTGTCCCTGCATCCTCTTCCTCTTGTCCATCTTCTCTTCCCAACCTCCTCCCTGCTAACGTCAGGCTCCAACACCAGACACAGAAAAAAAGAGTCTCGCGTAGACTGTGTAGCCAACTCTTGCAATTTCTTAAGGTCACATCCCTAACACAGACACATACGCAGATACACTGCATAGTGGTTCTGCCTGTCTCATCAAAATCTGACTGACTGTACCCCCAGCTGACACAGCCCATATGTGGTGGGGTGAGCTCCTAGCCAGCCCTGTCTAGGTCTAAAGCCTCTTGTATCTCACACCAAACTTCCAGTCCTGCCATTTCAGTTTCTCCATAATCAGGCCTGGCTCTGCCCACCTGATCATACTTTCTGAAGTCTCCCACAGGACTCTGCTGTTCCATCTGTAAGTCTTTAAGGATTTTTAAAAATTGAAGTATAGTTGGTTTACAACATTGTATTAGTTTCAGGTGTACAGCAAAGTGATTCAGTTATGTGTAGTTGACAAAAAATTAATCAGTCCATCTAAGAAAGAAATGGAAAATTTTATTCGTGTCAAATTTGGAGATTATAACCCGGGAAGAGCATCTCAGAAAGCTCTGAGAACTGTTCTGCTGGGTAGAAATCAAGGCACAGTTTTATGTTTTTTGAAACAAAGGGCTGTACATCAAATGATGTATTATTGACAGTTTACATAACCCAGATCTAAGCATCATCCTGGTGGGTCGCGTGACCCCTTACAAGCTCAAGAAAGAATGTTATCTTCTAAGGAGTTGTCTTGTTGATGCGAGGAGAATGCTGTTGTTTATGGTTGAGAAGATATTTCTGCTAATGGGGGAGGTCTGGTCCATGCGTAATGCAGATACACAGTGCACAGTGAGAGAGGAGGCCAAGAACAGAGAAGAATTTTTTTATGTTTAAATGTTTTCTTCTCTTGCCATAAAAAATATGAATTTTATTTCATTGTATATATACATACATATTTTTAAAAAATTCTTTTCTGTTATTGTTTATTACAAGATATTGAATATAGTTCCCTGTGCTTATACAGAAAATCCTTGTTGTTTATCTGTTGTATGTATGGTAGTGTGTATCGTTAATCTCATACTACTAATTTATCCCTCCCTCATCCATGAGTCTTTGCGGATGTACTTCAGGAAGGCCACATGTGTGCCACTTCTCTTCCCAGGCTGTCCCCCTAACCTGTGCACTCCCTCTCCTTCCTTCACCCTCTTCTCCCCTCCCCATCCTCATAATCTAAGTTCTAAAACCCCTTCTCTTGTCTGAGCTTCCACCTCTGAGAACTTTGTCTCTATCCCCGACTACTATTTTCTGCTGTTGGACACTCTCTCCTGGCATTGTTGAGCTCCGCTGAGATGGGCACCTCCAAAGTGTAGGTGGGTGAGTGCCCCCCATAGATTCAAGCAGAGCAACAAGAACTCTGAACACAAAGTAGGTCCTGAGCGTTGCTAAGCGGGGCCTCGAGTAGGTGGCCTCTGTTCCAAGCCATTCCAGCAGCAGGGTCAGAGGGACTAGCACGTAAGTAAAAGGACACATTTACCTTAGATCCTGTCTCCTCACTGTGTCCATGATGGGCCCCAGCGCCCTCCTTTCAGTTCCCTGCAAGTGTACTTCTGCTTCCCCAGTGAGGCTGCCATAAAAGCCAATCCCTAAAAGGATACTCCTGTTATTGTTGTTGTTTTAGTGGAGGCACTGGGGATGGACCCCAGTGCGTGCTATGCATGGGCACCATCGCTGAGCTATACCCTCCCCCACTGTTCCTTGTTGTTTTTAATGGAGGTACTGGGAAGCCAAAAGACATACACCTTTGCTCCTCTACTCCCTCCTATGAAAGACCCCTTGTAGGAATGACTGTTACAAAACAGGACAATCTGCATTTCATTTCTTTCTAAAACAGAGCATGGATGGATAGTATCTAGGAATTTGGCAGGGAGAAGAGAGAATGGACAGGGAGGAGGAAGTTTACAGGCCCTTTTAATCCCTTTATAGAGAGAAACTATGTCTATATTTTAGGTAAATACCAAAGCTTTAATATTCCTTCCCCTGGCGAGTCCCCTGGGAAAGCCCCAGCATCTCCAGGCCGGGGCTTCAGGAAGCTGTCTGTGGGAACTGGGAGGGGCGGACGGGAGATGTCTTCAGGAGTTGTTAGGGCAGAATTTGTGTCATGAAGCCTCTCGGGTTTTGTAATTCAGAGAAACGCAAATGGATCCCAGTTTTTGGGAAAGATTAAGATTGCATCATTATCTTTCTGTGTTTAAATTTGCATTCTGGGTCCTTAGACTTTCAGGAAAAATCTGGCAGGTTGGACCTGAGTAGCAGTGGTTCATTAACATGCAGGCTCAGGCTGGGCGGTGGCTGCTGTGAGTCTGCTAAGTGCAGCCAGGAAGTGTCAGGCGGGGCTTCTGCTGAGTCACCACAAGCACCGTGAGCAAATCGGGAGTCATGCCCATACCTTCCTACACGATTTGGTCCCACTGTTGAGACTTGCCCGATGTCACCCTTCCATCCTCGTTACAAACCTATGGAGTCATGACAGTGGTCTTGTTCAGCACGTTTTAAATACCCTCAGTATATCTGCAGAATTCTCAGCTTTATGAGTACTCCCCCTTCCAGAAAACTCTGGTTCCCAGTCTCCCTCGCAGCCACGTCGCTTAGCCTGCGCCCAGTCTCCTTCACTATACACCTTCTCTGGGCCAAAAATCATGAAAAATCTCACCTCCAAGAACCACCAGGAGTTCCCCTCAGACCCCAGTTCAATAATTTCTCATGAGGGAAATCAGCACTATATAATTAAAAGAATTTTGTTACATAGCCTAAAAAGTAAAAACACTTATTATTCTAACTCTCTTTCTTTGCAGATTTATATGAATACTCTTTCAGATATTTTCTTTACCTTGTTTACTGTGATTCACCTTATTTTAAAACATATGTGCATTTTTAAAAAAACATATTATGATTTGATTGCTGTTATTCTTTTTGTTTGGAAAATGTATACTGGAATCTCTTGTCAGATGTATGCTGTGTGTCTGTCTTCTTCTGTGTACATGCACACGTGCACACACACACACTCACAGAGGTGTATGTTTTGAGGATGGGTGTTGTGGACAGACTGTGTCCTCCCCAAATTCATATGTTAAAGTCCTAGCCCCACCCTGTGATGAAATTTGGAGGTGGGGCCTTTGGGAGGTAACTGGGGTTAGGTGAGGTCATGAGACTGGGGCCCCTATGTTGGGATTAGTGACTTTTCTGCAAGCCAGTGTCAACCTAAATAAACCTAGGAGGCAATAATCAAGCAAAAAGTATTTATTTGCTGGGGGGGGAAGTCAGGGAGGGTATAGCTCAGTGGTAGAGTGCATGCTTAGTATGACGGAGGTCCTGGGTTCAATCTCCAGTACCTCTATTAAATTTTTTTTTTTTAAAAAAGAAATGTTCATTTGAGACCAGAAAAATGCAATTCAGAGTTTACAGTAGCAACCTAGTGTCTGATTAAATAAAAATCAGGGGCTTCTAAAGGCAAAGAAGGGAAATTTGCATCACAAAGAATTTTAATGGAAGTTGGAGGCAGAGGCTAGTCTTGGCTAAACACATGTGAGGGCTAAACTATCACTAGAGGAGGGTGAGTTCCTTGCTGTGACAAGCGGCAGGGGTTCTTTCAGACTCCTTGGAATATTTATGGTTTGGCTCAGTTCAAAGGTTTATGGTTCCACTTGGTGAGGACGTGTGAAAGATCAACCTCCTTAATGGCCCCGGGGCTCCATTAAAAAAACCCTTAACATAAATAACTCCATTTTAGTTCACATTTCCTACCAGCTAGAGAGTTCTCACCAGAGCCTGACCATGCTGGCTCCCTGGTCGCAGACGGCCAGCCCCAGCACTGTGAGAAAATGACTTCTGTTGTTGAAGACCCTCAGTCTATGGTATTTTGTTATGGCAGCTCCAACTGACTAAGACGAGGGCTATGACAATGTGTCAAAAAGGACTCATAAAACAGGTGCTAGGAACTGCAGTGAGTAAGTCACCTGGCTTCTGTTCTGAGGATGCTTGTCTCAGCTTAGGGAGATTGTTTAGGGAACAGCAAGAGTCACATTTAAGATTCTGTGCTTGTACTCTCGCAACGAAGCAGTATAAAGCAGACTAAGAAACTAACTTCCCTGATGCGAAACTGTTTGCTGATTAATTCTATACTGAGAATAACTTTAACCCCGAGACTAAACTCCAGGAAGCAGATAACAGGCTGATAACCTCTGGATAGAGCCTTCGGAGTTCCTCCGGAAGATTCATGGAGGTTAAGAGGAAAGTGGCACAGATTATCACCTTTTCTGTTCCATCCAGTTTTTCTAGAAAACCTCAAGACCCCAGCCCCAAGATGGGCTCACAGCCTTTAAGATGTTAGCCTGCTGTGACTCCCTTTGCCGGGCAAAGCAATTAAGTTGCTCTTTTCTTTGCTCCCAAAACTCTGCTTCTGAGATGGAATTCGCTTTTCAGGGTGTAGAGGCTGAGTTTTCAGTAACAACACAATAATCGCCCTGCATGTATGAAGCCCCACATGGTGAGGTTCCTGTTTTACAGTCACTCTGGAGTCGCCACTCAGCGTTTCTGGTGGCAGAACCACACTGTCACACGGAGAGAGTATGATTCCAGCTGTAGTAAAGAAACTTGATGCTGTAACTCACCCGGGAAGCCTTTTCGGGGGCAAATGAATAACTTCTCTGGGGCTCTGTGAACTGTTGGGACCACTGTGAGATGGGGTCCCTTCTGCCAGGGTGCCTTCTGGAGGCCTGCCTGGGACCCCGTCTTCTGGGGGGCTGCATGAGTTTCCCATTGCTGCTGTAACAAATTACCACAAATTGAGTGGCTTAAAATAAAAACGTATTATCTTACAGTCTAGAGGCTAGAAGTCCAAAATGGTTCTAAATTTTTTTTTACTTTTATTTTAGAACTACCTTATGTACAGACATCATTAAAAAATGCACATACACTGAAGGCTGTAAGGGAGAACCTTTCCTTGCCTTTTCCCACTTCTAGAGGCCACCTGCATTCCCAGCATGTGGCCCCTTCCCCTGTCATCAAAGCCAACAGTGTAGTGTCTTCAACTCTCTCTTTCTCCAGTCTCTGCTTCTGTCATCACATCTCCTTTTCTTTCCTTTTTCAAAAATTTACAATAGAATTGATGTATAACATTTTATTAGTTTCAGGTGTACAACATGATCATTATTTGTATATTTGGCAAAATGAGCTCTACAGTAAGTCTAGTGAACACCCATCACCACATGTAGTCACAAAATTTTTTTTCTTATGATGAGAACTTTTAAGATTAACTCTCTTAGCAACGTTCAAGTACACAATGCAGTATTATTAACTATGGTCACCACATTGTACATTACATACTCAGGACTTCATTATTTTATAACTGGATGCTTGTACTTTTTGGCCACCTTCATGAATTTCACCCCTACCACCTGCCTCTGAAAACCACCAATCTGGTCTCTGTGTCTGTAAATTCAGAAAGTTTTTTCTTTCTTCTTCTTCCTTTTTTAATTCCATATATAAGTGAGACTGTGTGATATTTGTCTTTCTCTGTTTGACTTATTTAACATAGTGCCCCCAAGGTCCATCCATGTTGTCACACATGGCAGGATTTCCTTCTTTTTTCATGGCTGAATAATATTCCATTGTAGACATCCCACACTTTCTTTACCTATTCATCTATCAAGAGACACATCTCCTTTTCTGACACTCCTGCCCCATCTATCCCTTATAAGGACCCTTATGATTATAGTGAGCCCACATACATAATCGAGGAAAGTCTTCCCATTTCAAGATCTTTACCCTAATCACATCTGCAAAGTCCCTTTTGCCAAGTAAGGTAACATTGTCACAGGTTGCGGGGACTAAGATGTGGACAACTTCGGGGGCCATCATTCAGCCCATTGCACAGGATGACACCAGACAGGTGGGTGGCGGCTCACAGCACCTCTACCCTGGGCTCTTGCCGGTTCAGTCCTGCATGGTCCCTGCACCCAGCACACGTGCATTTCTAAAGCCTGGCACCCCCAGGCTGGCCACTCTACCAACTATCTCTCAAAAGCCGAAGGTTGTGGCCCTTGCAGGGCTATGCCTCCTGGGGCTAGCATTCATCCTTTTCTTGTGAAACTCAGTGCATTGTTAACTTGGTGGGTTTAAAAGCCTACCTTAAAAAGGGGGAGTTAGAAGAATTAACATTGTTTTCTGGAGCTTGGGGCTAGGGCAGCTGGGGGTGGAAAAAACTTGCTGCATTTCTCCAGTCATCTGTGTACACTCATTTGTGAACAAGACTTTCTGGTTGCAAAAGTGCATGAGTTGGCTCATGATGTGGGCTGTCCTGACCCGTCATTCGGTCCATTGGTAGGGAAGTGTTATCATTGAAACGGCAGTCTTCTTTACTTAACTCTTTCCTCAACACAGACAATTCTTTCTGGGTATACATTCTTCTTGAAAAGGTTTGTGCCAGAGTTGAGACTTCCAGGAAAAGCTGGCATTTGATATAATAATGCCAGTAACCTGGATGAGCATGTTGGCTTAGCTTGGGCAGGACCTTCCAAACTGCAGCAGAATTCTACTACTCAACAAGAAAAAACATAAATGCCATACCTCGTTCCCTAGAATTTTAAGGCAGTCTGGAATAATAAATATACCATATGGCAGTTTGTACTATATACATGTATTTTCAATGTAAAGATTTGTAAATAAAAAAGAATACATGGTACAAAATATTAGGTTAAGAAATTATAGGCCTATGGAAAAGATGTAGGTCTGGGAAATTAAAGTCAGAGGATGTGCTGTGGTGGGGAGGCAGTATATCCACATGTAGTCAAAAAGTCCTACGCATTTACTAAAATCAGCTTCTGAGCAACTAAAATAAAAACCAGGCTGCTTAATGTCCAAAGGTGCACTTGTATCTGAGGAAAGAGAAAGGCAGTTTACAAGACAGGCTTCCAATCTGATGTCTACTCCAGATAATTGCTACTTTTGCCTTTGCTGGGCCCTTGGTATGTGGCCTCACTTAACCTGGAATTTTAATTGATTTGGAACTTCTAAACTTAACAAATACACACAAGCTCTTATTACTGTTTTTTCTTTGTTATAATAATAGAACTTTCTATTGTCATGAATCCATAAAATAGTGAAAAAATAATTAAAAAGAGAAACTATAATCCTACAACCCAGAGCTAACCACAGTTTCAAGAACTTGAAACATCTAGTTCTTGAGTACCAGTAAGGCAAGGGGGCAATGTTACTTCATCATTTTTGAGAAGACTGTGGAAACCACATTCAGGATGGAACAGAAAGGGATCTTTTGTTTTTCACATGCTTGTTTTTCGTGACTGTGCAAAAATCTGGCTGCCTACAGTTTCAGGACATTATACAGATACAGTTTTGACTCTGCAAAGCCCCAACAGTCACTTGGGCCAGAGAGAAAAAGAGATACCTGACACGTCACATTCACTCCTCAGCAACCGTCAGGCTTCGGGTTTCGGTAGGCTGACCCCTTCCTTCCCCACAAAATTGTGCAGCAAGCTGTGACAAGCGCCTGGCCGACATTTCAGGTGTTAAGTGCCTGCGAACTTGCCTTCTCTTGCAGAGTCATAAGCCTTTGTCATCTTGAGATTTCTTTCCCTTTCTCCTTTGAACCTTCAAATACCACACTTATGTGATTTACTGATATCCATATGAAACAAATCGAAACAAAATAAACACAAATTCACTTCGGTACATTTGTTAGTGAGAGCGAGAACAGAAAGGGTCCAGGCACAGAGAAGCATGTTTAGAAAGCACAAGGTCAAGTTTTCAGTACTGCGTCCTTGTTCCGGAACCAAACTTGGGTCCGCTGCCCTGAGGGCGGTAAAGCCAACCTACTGACGCTGGGTTGTGGTGAAGGGAAGTGCAATGTTTACTGTGAGGCGCTGGACCGGAGCGATGCTCTTGTCTCCCAAATAGACCTTACTCACATTGTCTGGGAAATGAATAGTCCTAAAGAACTTTGATTCAAACCAAGGCAGCTAACGCTGAAGTGCTGACTTAGAGGAACCCATTTACCTTTTCATTCCTCAACAAGTATTTATCGGCACTCACCATGTGCCAAGTGTTATTCTAGTCCCAGCACTGTCACTAAATGTAAAGGTCAACATACCCTCAGACATGAATAATTTAATAAATGTTTACAAGATTCGACACAATATTGTAAAATGATTATAAATCAATAAAAAATGTTAAAAAAAAATAAATGTCTACAAGAAAAAAGTGTCGTTTAAACAGGAAGCCAGAGAGAAGACTAGCGGGCAAAACTAATTACTGAAAATATTCTGCACTTCCTGACCCAGATCAATCTTTTCATCAGCAGAAAGAGTGCGTCTGTTAAAAAGGTGGGCGCCTCTATCGCTAGTTTCACAACACCCGGAAACAGAACCATAGAACCATTTTTGCCATGTAAATCAAATTAAATCAAATCAAATCAATTCAGGCCCCATGTTCAACTTTCCAGGGCTCTAGAGTTGGACAAAGCCCAGGAAACGTGAGGCGTGCCGGTGGGCGTGGAGCGCGCTTGTAACACAGCGGTCCCTCTAGGGGACCCAAGCATCCACATCCGGGTCCTCCCCGCCACGCCCCCCCACCTGCCACTCAAAGCCTTGCCCCACCTCCTTCCCCCCCTCCACCCACCCCACCACGGCGAAAGGGAGAGCCCTTTTTTTTCCTTACAGGCATGTTTCACAAACATTACCCACGCCTCATCTCCCGCTCTGAACTACAGCAATACCAACATCAGGGCAACCGCAAAACAGAAGAGATTATTTCTAGTCCGTGAATTAAATTCTTCTCTAGTCTCTTCGCTTGAAAGCAGATTAGTCTTATTTCCGAGCGTTAAAATATGAACTTTCTGCCCAACATTGCATTTAGACAGGGTTGTCACTGGCAGGTAGAGGACCCCCTAAAGTAACAATGGAAAGCATGAGGAAAGATTGAAAAAAAAAACCAAAAAACCCCAAAACATTATAAGGGAAAGGTAGCCCTAGAAAGTGAAATGTGTTTTGTTACTTTTTAAAAACTGTAATAGATGAGTTATGGCCTGCCCATTATTTTGTGATATAATACAATCTTCTATGTTTAAAAAGAGCCTGTGATAAAACGTGACTTTCTTTGAGAAAATAACAGTCATTGGATTCTTTTTTATATAAAGTGTGTATTTTGGATAATTTTAGATTTACAGAAAAAGTGCAAAGATAGCACAGATGGTTCTGTGTGCCCCTCATCTAGTTTTCAGTTTCCCTAAAGTTAACATCTTACATTTGTCAAAACCCAGAAATTAACAGTGACACCTTAATATTAACTAGACCTAGACCTCAGGGTTTATTTGGATTTTACCAGTTTCCACTTTTTCTGTTCCAGGAGCCAGTCCAGGGTACCACATTACATTACACTGGATTCTTTTTGAAGTGGCAGATACAGGATTACAGAAAGGGTAGAATTAATTGTATGTTTTCCGTCTGGTGCTGGTGAAACCTAGACCTTTTTCTTTTTGAATTTTGTTTGCTTTTTAAAAATAAACCAGATCAAAAAGACGGATGCTTAGATTACAGGCATTTGATAAGGGGGGAGATTTTTAATTTCCTTATAATCTCAACAAACTTTATCTTAAAATTGTGAACAATAAGGAAACTTTGGGGGTAATGGAAATTCATTGTTTCGATTGTGGTGATGGTTTCACATACGTAAAAACTCATCAAACTGTACATTTCAGATATACACAGGATAAAGCACACCAATTATACCTCAGTCAAGCTGCAAAAAAGGAAACAAAAATTGTATGTCGTGTTTAAGATCTTAAAACAGAGTTGCAAGATGCTTATTCAATGATTGTCGAGGCATCAGATCAATCTATACATGCCAGGAGTCAAATTCCACCTTTCAGAAAACCTCAGTAAGAGAGAATATTAACTCTAAAGATATTCCATCTTTAATGTGATTTAGCAATCTTTCCCTTGGCAATCAGAACAGGACCCCTGTAAAAAGCGATCCCAATTCAAAGCTAGTGGCTCTGATCCCCTAAAGTAGTTCCAAGTCCTGGGGAAACTCCGCTTTGGGCTTGGCCATACCAACAACCCGGTGATGTCACGCAAACTGGGGCTCACCCTACCTGCCAGTCAAAGGTCACTG
The DNA here is from genome assembly GCF_048564905.1 of Vicugna pacos. Lineage (NCBI taxonomy): Eukaryota > Metazoa > Chordata > Mammalia > Artiodactyla > Camelidae > Vicugna > Vicugna pacos. The sequence continues at coordinate 114,365,402 of NC_132987.1, read as the reverse complement.
GGGCTGATAAGAAGAGAAAATACGCCAAGGAGCCAGAGTTGTCTCCACTGAGAATTGGGTACGTCAGGATGGCGTTGAAGAATTTTTAAAAGACCAAGTATCACAGAATAATGAGGCCATGGGAAATAATACAGGTGCACAATCCCAATCCACAACTCCAAAACCCAGAGCTCTGAAAACCACAAACTTTCGTAACCCATAACCTGAGTTAACACAAGGCTATATATATAGTCTTTAATTATGCCATTAAATGTGAAAGTTACACATTACCCTTGAGATGGATAACTAGTGTAATTGCAGGGCGCTGGCCCATACACTGTTGGAGGTGATGCATGATATCACTTGCAGCATATCACCCTTCTGAAACCACAAGATGCAAAACACACCTGGCCAGAGGTTTCCAGGTAAGGGGCTGTGCGTCTGCACTGGGAGCCACTCCCTTCTGTCATACATCAGTACTTGGTATCTTGGGGAATCTTCTCAACCAACTTGTAAAGAGGAAGTTGGTACCTTTTCTTACCTGAGAGGAAACTGAGGCTCTAAACTGGTCTAAACAGGAACCAACGGAACCCGCCCCAGCTAGTTCAGGCAGAAAGCAAGAGCATGAAAGGATATCAGGAAGCAGAATCCCTGCAGGGCCACAGGCCAGGCCTGGAGCCCCACGGAGGGGAATGGGCTTCGGCCACCTCTAGGCAGTCCTCCTGGGCATGTTCTTTTCCTAAACCTCACTAGCACCCAGGTGTTAAACTAGGCAATTTTTGCCCATTTGGTAAGAAAAAAAAAGTCAGATTTGTATCTTTTGACCATGGATGAGATTGAGCACCTTTTGTTTGTTTAAGAACATTTGAATTTTCTTTTCTATAAACTGTCTGATCACATCTTTGGCCTCTTTTTGGTGACGGTTATTGTCTCTTTTTAAATTGATTGGTTTTAGTGATATTAGCCCCACTCGGTCATGTGTGTTGCAAACGTGTCCTCCAAATTGTAGTTTTCTTTTGAATTGGTTTGTGGTAATTTTTCCCATATAGAAATTAAAAGATTAATCAATTAATGAATGATTTAATGTCATCAAGTTGCTAATTATTTCCCTTCCTGCTTCTGATTTTTTTTGCCTTGAAAAGAAAGGACTTCTGTATTTTAGCATTGTTTACAAATTCATTCATATTTTCTTAGAAGAAATTTTGTATTTGACCAGTCTGTAATTCATAGTTACGTAACAAATACAGTTAGAATCTCAGTCCTTTTTTTCCTGTTGGCATTTTAATTGAAACACTGCTGAGTTTAGAAAATCATTTGGTGATAATTGATATATTTTATAAGAACAAAGTTGATCTTTCTATTTACTCAAGTCCTCTTTTGTATTCCTCAAAATAATCTCTAATAGCTCTTGCTAAATTTATTCACCAGCATAGATGCCCCTCCCTCTCCCAGGTCAGGATGGGACTCAGAGTGGGTGGCGTGGCTGCCAGTTAAAGGCACTGGTTGCTTAGTAACCTCCCCTTGGTACTGGTGGGGCAGCCCCAGAGGGACGTTGAGTGTGAGCAATAAGATTCTGGAGTCATGCTGTCATCTGGAAGGGGTGGGCCCTGAAAAGGTGCGGAGACTTGGGGCTGGTGTGGGGGACCCCTGGGATGTGATTCACAGTGTAACTCTGGGGTCAGTTTCACCATCAACAATGGTAGCTAAAGGCCTGGAAATTATTGAGCATTTCAGCAATTCCCCCACGTGGGACAGAAGGAGTTGAATGAGAGAGACGATTGCTAAAGGAGAGGAGTCAAGTCTCTCAGCTGGTGGCCAAGGACATGGTGGGTCACTTACGGGAGCTGCCCAAGTTAGGACAAGTTTCCCAGATGTAGCGTTGTGGGGCAGTGAAGTGGCTGGGACTGGTGAGTCCCTTGGGGAAGGTAGACCCTCAGGACAGGGAGGGTCTGGGCTTCTCCTTGGAAAGGAGAGGGGAGCCATGTCCTGGAGAAGCCCCCGGACACTTGATACTGGTGGCCAGTCCCTGCCCCACACACCCACTGGGCAGGACCTGCCCTCCTGGGAGCACGTCCGCTAGAGCTGGGGAAAGCTCAGAAGGCACAGGAAGGTGTGCCTGCAGCCTGGGGAGGCCCTGAGCATGCTTAGGTAAACACAGATTGGACTTTCCTGATGGCATCATCAGATAGACCTTGGAAGGAGTGTCAGCCCTGAGACTGGTTTAGAACCAACGGGGAAGAGATGTTAGAGGAGAGTTCGCTTCCTGGGGTGATGTCTTTCGGCTAGCCTACACCCAGCAGAGCCTGCGGCTTGCAGTTGGCTTGTAATTTGTACTCAGCCTGCTTAGTGAAAATAGCCATCTGGTTCACATAATACTTGCTGCTATGTGGTTAACGTGAGAAGAAACTTTTACCAGTGGTTAAAGCCCTTCGGATTTTTCGCCGTTGATGGAGAAGACAAAGCGACATGTGGTTATTATGTTATAACCACACAGTATCAAAGGTTACTTAGCTAAGTGTGAAAGTACTGGTAAGCACTGCAGACATCAAGAAACTCAGGAAACTATTCCTCGAAGCCTTCTGACTACCTCCAGTACCGCGTAAAAATCGAATAGGTTCTTCTTAGACAGAGGTCGTACGCTCTTTGATGTGCTAAAAACCCCTCTCAGAGTGTGGAGAAATCAGACCCCAGTGAGCCAGTCTCCTTGGTACATTCTAAAGTCCCATAGAAGAGCAGCTGAGAGGTTCCCAGTCACGTCACTGAGAGACAGGGTGGTTCAGAGTGGGATGGGTGGACCCTGTCTCATGCTGGAAATAAATGTACACAAACAGCTCAAGTGACTTCACATCAACAAATACTGAAGCACTGATAAGGCATGAGACATTCCAAAGGGCATAAAGTGACATCATAGTCTCTGCCTCCAGGATCTTGCAATCAAATAGGACAGGGAGATGGGAACACAAATAAGGCAGAGGAGGAGGAAGGCAGAGAGAGTGCTTAGAAGGAGAGGGGCTGGTCAACAGGGTCCACCTCTGCAGAGGAACAAGATGGGGGAGATTGGACCAAAGCGTGGGGTGTGGTTGCTGGGGAAGCCGGTGGCTTTCAGCGAACAGCAGGCAGGGAAGCCGAATCGAGAGGGATTAACCAGTGAGTGGGTGTGAGGAAGCTGAGAAAAGTGTGGCGAGGAAGCTGAGAAAAGTGTGGCAATGAAGCCCAGCGGTGAGCCGAGGAAGTGGTAGGGCCAAAGGAAATCGGTGTCTATTTTTTTTTAAGTAGAGGGAGGCCTGGGGGTGTCTAAAGGCAGGGAGAAGGTGCCGGCGGAGGAGGGACTGAAGAGGCAGACCACGTGCCGGTGACGCACTCTCCCCACGTGCAGACCTAGCCCTGCTTCCTAACTGTTGCAGCACATCCTGAGCACCAGTGTTCCACCGTTTGATGAGCATGGCTTTGAGTTTTGTTTTACAGTGAGAACGTTTTCACAGTTTATTGGTGAGTTAGAAAACCACAGCCAGAACTAGCATTTGCTGAGGTCTCCCTAGTTTCCTGAAGGGGCTCAGGGCAAGTCTGAGCTCAGCTCAGGTCTAGTCACACAATGGAATAGTACTCAGCCGTAAAATGGAACACCTGCTACCATATGGATGAACCTTGAAAACGTTCTGCTGAGTGAAAAGAGCCAGGCACAAAAGGTCACGTGCTGTGTGATTCCATTTATGTGACATGGTCAGAACAGGCAAATCCATAGAAACGGAAAGTAGGTTGGTGGTTTCCAGAGATGATGGGGAGGAGGTGTGGGGTGTGACTGCTTAATGGGGACAGGGTTTCCTTTTGGGGTGATGAAAATATTTTGGAATTAGATATGGGTGGCGGTTGTACCACACTATGAAATAAACTAAATGCTACTGAAACATACACTTCATTATTTTTTCTTTTTTTGTTTTTGCTTTTTTTTTTTTAACAAATCCTTGTGTCAAGGGCTGATTTTCAGAAACATATACTTTAAAATGGTTAATTTTCTGTTATGTGAATTTTATCTAAATTAAAAAAAGAAAAACCAACAGTTCAAAATGATACCAAGCCCTGCCCACTGCTGGACTCTGCATCCTTCCTTTCAAGGGTTTGTTTCTCACTAGCTTTGCAATGCGGACAAGTCACCCCTGTCCACAGTTTGCTGATCTCTGAAATGGGGGTCCTAATATTTGTTGGGCCAATAACCGCCTGGCACTACACGACCCCCATTGATTTCCTCATTGTGTGGACAGCGTGCCTCTTCCTCTAGCTTCATCACGCTTCAGTCTTTAGCCAAAGTTGTGGCCAAAATATACCAGACTTTGCAGGGTGGCTGTCTGCTTAGTCAGGGGTGGAGTGTCTCCCCTGATGAGGGACTTTCAGTGCTGAAACTGGGAAAGTCCCAGGTAAACTGGGGTGAGTAGCTCACTCTATCTTGTGCTCCGGTTAAATGACTTTGTAGAAGTCAAGGCTATGATCTCTCCAGTTTTGGGGACAATCCCAGTTTCTCTCACCCTGAGATGGTCTTCCCTCAAAGTCACACAGTCACGTTACAGAGAAGTGTGACAGGGCAGGAGGCCAGATCTTAAGACCAGTGAATCCGAACCGGCACTAGATGAGAGGCTGGAGCAGTTTCTCCTTCTGTAGTGGAAACTGGAATTTCCTTTGAGGTCCATGTTGCGGTCGGGATGCAAGATACAGGGAGGCAAGGCAACCTGCCAAGGATTATGCTAATAGTAGTGGGCGGAGCCTGGCAGGACAGTCTGGATTGGACCAGAACCTGGGGCTTGGATACAGTCAGTTGGTGAAATTAGGAGATGCCGCAACCTGGGAGATGCAAATAGACTGACTAATTTACACGGATGCCAAGGAGATTCCAAGAAAGATTGGCTGGGACTCTATTTCTCTTTAATGTTCCGTGTTTTTGGAGCATGACTGATGGAAGAAAGAACGACAGGGGCTCTGATTCACCCTAAGGGCCGGGTGCCTGAAGGGTTAGAACTGAGGGGACCTGACCCGTGGGCCCGGAGCCTAAGTCATTTGGGAAGAGCGCTAGTCTGGGTCAGCCAGTGAGGGACGCGACAACCAGCGCATCGTGCAGCGCCTTCCGGGAAGTGGCTGCGTGTGAATGTAAAGTGGGCAGCTAATAGACTCTTCATGACAGCCCCAAAGTGGGAACGACCCAAATGTCCATCAACTTATGAATGAGTAAACAAAACTGTGATATATCCATATAACGGAAAGTGATCAGCAATTGAGAGAAAATACAAAGTGCTAATACATACTGCTTCAATACAGACGAGCCTCCAAAACACTGTGCTAAATGAGGGTCACATGTTGTGTGAGTCTCTTTATATGGAATGTCCAGAATAGGGAATTCTATAGACAGAAAATAGATCAATGGATGCCAGGGGCTGGGAGGTGGGGTATTGGGAGGGAAAGTAATGGGTTCAGAAGATCAATTTTGAGTCACATGTTCCCGCAGTGCCCCCTGGGGTCATGCCGTTTAACCTGGTGGGCCCATTACCCGGGGGCTCTGTTTATGCAACAAGACCAGCTCTTTGTGAAGGAGTCTTCGAGGCCGGGAAGGGTGAGGAGGGAGAAGCCAGGCAGACAGCCAGACGGAGGACCACACGACCTGTGCTCTCAGCCCCCTTAGTCTCTTCTGCCCAAATGCGGGTTTTCTGGGTCACCGAGCTGGTTGTTGCCCTGGGCTTTTGGTTTCCTGTCCCTTGCCAAGTTCCTGTTTGCCATCCTGTTGTGTGAGTTAGAGCAAGTCATAACTGCGGGTGTGGGAGGCCTGGAGCTGGCCCCTCTCAGTGTTCGCAGTTCTGGCTGCACTTCAGAAACACCTGGGTCTGTTTAAAGGCTGGCACTACCCGGGCTTGTCCCCAGAGTCTCTGGGTCAGTTGGGGTGGGTGGTGGGGACACACACCTTTGAGCGTACAGCCAGGATAAGAGCCCTTCTTCTGTAGAAAATATTACATAACAGATCAAAGAGCATGCAGGCAAAAACAGAGGAGCAAAGCATTACAGATGTGTGTCAGGCAGTTAATTAATATAAATATGTTATTTTCCTGGGTTTTGCGATGTCCATACTGTTTTATTCCTTTTTGAGGCTTGTAACTTGTAATTTTATCTTCTCATTCTGTACAGACATTCATGTTTGCACCTGATTTTGTAATCTTTTTCTTAAAAAGGGATTCCCAAGATTCTATAAACTTTATGCCCCACAAGACTTAGGATCTATTCCTCATTTACAGGCTCACTTAGGTTCAAGTTAAACATTTTGGCAAGAATGTTTCATACTTAAACATCACGTCAGTGCTCCAGTAATGTCTGTGTGTCTCAATTTTAGTGACCACTCAGTGCAGGTGGTGACAACTGGATGTGTCCATTGTAAAGGTCCATTTCCCCATTGCAATGAGTAAGCAATCAGTGGAGTAGGATGTGGTCACTGGTGCAAATACTCCACTCCCCAACTGAATGGTTTTAATATCCATTGATGAGCCTTTCCTGAGTCAACTATACAGGGGGTTGCAAAATGCTAATGTTATGATTCTTTCATTAATTTTGCCTTTATTGGCTGGAATTCCTCTATATAGAAAGCTTTCCTTCATCAATTTCACACGTAATTTTAATGTCAACCAACCGTGATTTAGAAGCACCGATTCGGTCCACCAGCCTCATTTACAGATGAGAAATACTGAGGTAAAGGTAGGTAAAAAGATTTGCTCAGAATCATAATAACTAGCGATCAAAAGCTACTTTTTTTTTTAATACCAAAAGAAAATTCCTTACCCTGAAACAACTCTGAAACATCAGAGCAGTACATCCCAAACTGTTGCTCTTTTAGCAACATTTCCTGGAACAGGACCCAGCTTTGGGAAATGCTAGAAGGCTTTTTGTCTCAGCCAGGAATGACATTAGCTCCCCACTCACTCATGGCCATTATTTAACATGGTTCTGGAAGTTCTGGCTGATTAAGTAAGATAAAAAACTAAAAAAGAGGTAAAATTATTCAGAATGAGAGTACAAAATCACCACTATTGGTATTCAGTATAATACTTTTTCTAGAATACCAGTTCTCAAATACCTTTCGGCCTCAGAACCCCTTTATCCTCTTAAAATTTCCTGAGGACCCCAAGAGGCTTTTGTTTATATGGGTTGTATCTGTGCTGATATTTCCCATATTAGAAATTAAGACTGAGAAAAAAATGTTAAAATATTTGCTTGCCAATTTATTCAGAAGTAACAAACCAATTACATGTTAATGTGACATATTTTTTATGAAAGATAATTGTATTTTCCCAAACAAAAAAGCATTTGATAAGAAAAATGCTACTCTTTTGTAACTTTACAGATCTCTTTGATCTCTGGCCGAGTGGAAGGCAGCTGGGTCCTTGTGTCTGCTCTGCACTCAGCAGGTGCACTGTCACACGTAATGCAGTTGGTGGAACATTCCACTGCACGCTCTTGAAAGAATGAGAGTGAAAAAGCCAAATAACTTCTTGATTATTATTATGAAAATAGTTTTGAACTTTCAGTCCTCCTGAAAGGGTTTCTGGGATCACACTTTGACAACTGCTGTTCTGGAACACTCAAGAGACTCAGCTAAAAGTTTTACTAGTATCTGTTAGCTTGCTAAAGTGGCTGGATAATGATAAATATATGAAAACGAATTGCTTTCCCGTATACTAGCATCTTTGCAATGTCCAGGCTCCACTCAATGTGTGTGTGTAGCCACCGTGTCACCTTTGTAGCAAATCTGGAATCTCTACAATCCAGATGACCTTTTGTCTCATGTTGCTGGGATTCCAGGCATTTGGAGGGTTCTTTTCCTCTAGCCATTCCTTCTAGGGCTCCTGGATGCGGAAAGAGGGGAAGACAGGATGAGAAGGCAGAGACGGAGGGCTCACATGTATCATCAGAACTGCGTCTGTTGTGAGCAGCCCTACTGTGTGCTGTTGGCCCTCCCTCCAAGTCCTGCCCTACACTGTGCTGCTGACATCCTGGACTCCCTGGCTGGGCCTTGGAGAGAGGACCCCATGGTTCTCTCAGTGCTGCTTTGACCTTCCCATAGCTCCTGGGTAGTGGGGGAAGCAGGTGATTGAGAAGTTGGCCCAAAGGGTGTTCAGGAGGGGCATGTTCCCAAAATCTCTGGCATCTGCCACCCTCTCTGTCACCTGACCCACCAACCAGACCTCTACATTTCTCACCAGGCAGTGCGCTCTCCTCCTCCAGTTCATCTTCCTTCCAGGAGCTGCCATCAGGGGGTGCAGTCTGTACAGGTGGGTCCCTCAGCCTCAAGTGAATCAGTAACTGTGACTGGCATCTGTGTCTATGTCCTCACATAGTCCAGAGCCCTTCAGAAGGGCTGTTAAGCAGGTGGTGGCATTTGCTGATTGAGTCTTATTTGACACCTGTCAAGAGACTGGGAGGACGGCAGTCATGTCGTGAGGGTGGGAAATTTTGGTAGCAAGAAAAAAAAAAAGACCCCACTTATCCTAAAAACAGTAAGAAACACTGGCAAGGCTGGAGAAGGTGGAGAAGACAGAGGTGCCAGGTGGAAAGAAGAAGAATAAATAAGGAAAAGGCAGATTGAGGATGATGTGACTGTTGGGAGAAAACGAGGGACCCAGAGGTGAGCAGATGGTGGCCAAGTCTTCTGGAAGTGTTGTCGAGGGGTTGTGAAGGGAGCTCCTTCCTCCAGACACCTCTGGGGGCCCAGTCTGGACGTCATTCTAGCACGAAGGGAGACCCAGCCCTTTCCAGGGGACCATGACTTCTTTGTGGCTAAATCCAAAAGATGCTTTTTAGTCCCTTTCTTCCCAAAGCAGTGGACATTTTTGGTGTCATTCAACTTTATAACAAAAAACTTGTTTCCTTTGTAAGTAGACAAAAAGTTATTTTTTTAAAAGATGATTTTCTGTGACTGTCAGGATTTTGTCCACAGTACTATTTTCCAAGTGTCCCCAGAGTTTATCCTACTTACGTTGAAATACTGTGGAGTCTAGTTTTGTCTCAGCCCTGGAATTCTCTCTTGTTTGGATGTTTTTCATGAAATAGAAACATGTTTTACATGATTTACAGTTGATCTATTGCCCAATTTGTTTTTTAAAATAGATTTTTGATCCAATCAAAAATGGGCAGGAGGACTTCCGGGCAAGATGGCGGAGTAGAAGGACGCTTGTAAGTCACCCTCTCCCACAAATACACCAAGACCCACATCTACAGACCCACTCAGCCAATCAGAGCACCTGCAGAACTCCAACAGATCATCGCCCTCTTCAAAAGATAAAGACGCCAAAAATCTGGTAGGAGAAAAGGAAAAAAGAAAGAACAAAAGGCAAAGCAGCGCAGGACGGGTCCCACGGGGAGGGAGCGGCAAAGGAGGACTGGCGCTCGCTCGCTGGGTCTCCCCTCTCCAACTGAGAGGCCAGTGGGACGGAGGGGGAGCCTCCGAGGCTCGGATCTGTACAGAGCAGCCCTTGTCTGACAGAACTAAGTTAAACGGGCACACAGCGTCCCCCCCGACACCCAGCCTGAGACGCGGGCCGGCAGCGGCGGGCAGGGCCAGGCTGCACAGGCCGGGCGGAGGACGGGGGCGGCTGCACAGAGGCAGCTCCGGGGGACTGCAAGGGGCTGGGCACCGGGGCTGTGGGTGTACAGGACAGAACAACCTGGGCCCTCCGTAAAACAGCAACGTTGATGTGCTCTTGGGGGAAGGGTGCATACCCCCATCTCTGAAAACCCGCGGAAACTTTTCAGGGGAAGAGGGGCGGGGCCCAGGCAGAGCCGCCATATTCTCCGGCGCTGAGCACCCAGGCGGGGGCAGAGGCGAAACTTGCGTCCGCACCGAAGGGCTTAGCAGCCTCAAGGGCCAGACTGAGACGAGCCTACAGCCCTGGGCAGATAGGACCCTTCCATTCTGGTCCCCCAGAGAACTTGCTCCACAAAGACAAACAAGCAGCTGGGTCTTGGCTCGGAGCAGGGTCGAGGCTGCCCCTTGGTCTTCCCCGAGCCCACCCGCGGAGCGCGACCAGGGCGGAGCGCCGGCGCAGAGCGTGCAGCCGCACAGAGCAGCGGAGCTACCGGTGGCGCAGGCACGGGGAGAGCGGCCCCCCGCCTGTCGGGAAGGAACACAACCCCTGACCGAGGTGCTGGGAAGGGGCACGACCCGCCCTCCTGCCTGGCCAGTCTGCAACATCTGACTGGGCATCCGGAGGGGCGGTGACCCGCCCGCCCGCAGCAGAGGAGAGCTGCATCTGACCCCGTGTTAGGAGGAGGCGCGATCTGCTTGCCGACAGGTGCTGGGAGCAGCACAGAAGAGGGCGCCAACGGAGGGCCTCTGAAAACAAGCTGAGCTTCCAAAACAGGACGAAGACAGAAGGACTTCACATTAAAAGCACACAGACTCCAGGAGAACACCGACAACCCCTCCCCTTTTTTTTTGTTTGTTTGTTTTTTGTTTTTGTTTTTGTTTTGTTTTTTTTTTAATCTGTTTTTACCTGTTCTATTTTCAATTACTCTCTTAATTTTTACTTCTTAATTCATTTCTATTTCTCTTGGGTTTTGATGTCCTGTTATTGATTAGACACAGGCTTCAAACACATATATTCATCTCCCCACCCCCCCTTTTTTTTAAAGGTTTTAAAAGGACGTCTCCACCCGATTAATACTCTGCTTCAACCCGCTCTTCTATTATTCATTATACACTGTTTTCAAACCCTCTTTCTCCCTTCTTTTAAAAATCTTTCTCTCTCTCTCTTATTTTTTTTTCTTTTATCTTTTTTTCCCCTAAGTTCTATTCCTAAATAGGCATTAGATAGATAAATTCCTTAAGATCCAAAATAGACAACTGATACTCCATAAACCACAGTGCTAGAGAGGTATGAGCAAGATGAAGAAGCAGAGAAACCTTTCCCAATTAAAAGAACAAGAGGAATCCCCTGAAAGAAAGCTCAATGAAATAGACATCGATAGCCTACTAGATCAAGATTTCAAAAAAGGAGTGATCAAATTGCTGAAGGAATTAAAAGAGATAGTGCTTAGAGAAATAAAATATGTCAAAAATGAAATTGAAGCTATAAAGAAGAGCCAAGCAAAATGGGAAAACTCATTGACAGAGATGAGGAATGATCTAACAGCTGTGCAAAGCCGACTAGTTAATGCAGAGGAACGAATTAGTGATCTAGAAGACAGGGCAACAGAAAGCACCCATTCAGAAGAACTACAAGATAAGCAAATAAAAAATAATGATAATAGCATAAGGGACCTATGGGATAATATAAAGCGTCCCAGTCTTCGCATAATAGGGGTCCCAGAAGGGGAAGAAGGATCAAAGGGGATTGAAAAGGTTTTTGAAGAAATCATGACTGAAAACTTCCCAAACTTAAAGAAGGAATCAGATATCCAAGTACAGGAAGCTGTACTTTGGGACCTATAAGAGGGTCCCAAACAGGAAGAACCCAAATAGACCCACACCAAGACATATCATAATCAAGATGGCCAGAGTCAAGGATAAAGAAATGATTCTAAAGGCAGCAAGAGAAAAGCAAAGAGTGAATTACAAGGGAACCCCCATAAGGCTCTCAGCTGATTTCTCTACACAAACACTACAGGCCAGAAAGGAGTGGCAAGATATATTCAAAGCCCTGAATGAAAAAAAGATGCAGCCTAGGATACTTTATCCAGCAAGGCTATCCTTTAGGATAGAAGGAGAAATAAAGAGTTTCACAGACAAAAAAAAGCTGCAGGAGTTTAGCAACACTAAACCCATGCTAAAAGAAATATTGAAAGGGCTATTCTAAATAGAAAAGCAGCAGGATGCTACAGAAATGAGAAACCTACAACTGGAAAGGTGATAACTCATGAATTACAAATAAAGAAAACACGAAATTACAAAAGAAGACATACAAATCACTGAGAGTGGGAGAGGGAGGCAGGGAAATATAGAATTTTTTTTTTCTTTTTAAAATTTTTTTAACAGTAGGATGGGTTTGAGATCATGTTATTATCAGTTTAATAAAAATGGGTATAGGTTAATAGATTTACAAAAAAGGGTAACCACAAGTCAAAAATTTACAAGGGAATCACAAAAATTAAATAAAATCCATGATAATACAAAGGAAAATTACCAAACCACAAAAGGAAGAAGAAAGGAACAAAGAGGATATACCAATTCAACTGCAAAGATAAGTTCAAAATGGCAATAAACACACATCTATCATTAATTACTGTAAATGTTAATGGACTAAATGCTCCAGTCAAAAGACATAGAGTGGCAGAGTGGATAATAAAGCAAGAACCTTCAATATGCTGCATACAAGAGACCCACTTTAGGGAGAAGGACACATATAGATTGAGAGTGAAAGGATGGAAAAGGATATTCCATGCAAATGGAAAAGCCAAAAAAGCAGGTGTTGCAGTACTGATTTCAGACAAAATAGACTTTAAAACAAAGGCCATAAAGAAAGATAAAGAAGGACATTTTATAATGATTAAAGGAGTGATACAAGATGAAGATATTACACTCGTTAATATATATGCACCCAATATAGGAGCACCTAAGTACATACAAGAATTACTAACAGAGATAAAGGGGGATATTGATGGGAATACAATCATAGTTGGAGATTTTAACACTGCATTAACATCACTAGACAGATCTTCCAGACAGAAAATAAACAAGGCAACAGAGAAATTACTACAATAGAAAAACTAGATTTGGTGGATATTTTCAGAGCTTTACACCCCCCAAAAATAGAATATACATTCTTTTCAAGTGCACATGGAACATTTTCCAGGATCGATCATGTACTTGGACACAAAAGAAACCTCAACAAATTTAAGAAGATAGAAATTATCTCAAGCATCTTTACTGACCACAATGCCATGAAACTGGAAATCAACAACAGAGAAACAAAGGAGAAAAAAAGAAAAGCATGGAGATTAAACAATATGTTATTGAAAAAACAATGGATCAATGAGGAAATCAAAGCTGAAATTAAAAAATTCCTTGAGACAAATGATAATGAAAGCACAACCACTCAAAACCTATGGGACACAGCAAAGGCAGTGCTAAGAGGGAAGTTTATAGCGATACAGGCCTTCCTCAAAAAAGAAGAACAATCTGAAGTAAACAAGTTAACCCACCACCTCAATCAATTAGAAAAAGAAGAACAAAAAGCCCCAAAAAGCAGCAGAAGGAAGGAAATAATAAAGATCAGAGAGGAATTAAATACAATAGAGATTAACAAGACCATAGAAAAAAATCAACCAAACCAAAAGCTGGTTTTTTGAAAAAGTAAATAAAATCGACAAACCTCTGGCCAAACTCACAAAGAAGAAAAAAGAGAGAGCACAAATTAGCAAAATAAGAAAGGAAAATGGAGAAATTACAACAAACAAAATAGAAACACAGAATATCATATGAGAATATTATGAAAAACTATATGGAACCAAACTGGATAACCTAGAGGAGATGGACAAGTTTCTGGAAACATACTGTCCACCAAAACTGAATCAAGAAGAAACTGAACACTTGAACAATCCGATCACTAGAAAGGAAATAGAAATAGCAATTAAAAACCTCCCTACAAATAAAAGTCCAGGACCGGACGGCTTCACCGGGGAATTCTACCAAACATACAAAGAAGAACTCATACCAGTCCTTCTCAAACTCTTCCAGACGATTGAAAAGGAGGGAATACTCCCAAACTCATTCTATGAAGCCACCATCACCCTGATACCAAAACCAGGCAAAGACACTACAAAAAAAGAGAATTATAGGCCAATATCACTGATGAACATAGACGCCAAAATCCTCACCAAAATTTTAGCAAATAGAATCCAACAACACATAAAAAAGATTATACATCATGACCAAGTGGGGTTCATCCCAGGGACACAAGGCTGGTTCAACATATGCAAATCAATCAATGTAATACATCACATCAACAAGAGAAAGGACAAAAACCACATGATCATCTCAATCGATGCAGAAAAAGCATTTGATAAAATTCAACACCCATTTATAATAAAAACTCTTGCCAAAGTGGATATAGAGGGAACATATCTCAACATAATAAAAGCTATATATGTCAAACCTATAGCCAGCATAGTTCTCAACGGTGAAAAACTCAAAAGCTTCCCACTAAAATCTGGGACAAGACAAGGATGCCCACTATCACCACTCCTATTCAATATAGTCCTGGAAGTCCTAGCCACAGCAATCAGGCAAGAGAAAGAAATAAAAGGGATCCAAATTGGAAAAGAAGAGGTAAAAGTGTCATTATATGCTGACGACATGTTACTATATATACAAAACCCTAAAAGGTCCACAAAAAAGCTACTAGAGCTGATTGAAGAATTCAGCAAGGTGGCAGGTTATAAAATTAATGTTCAAAAATCAGTTGCCTTTCTTTACACTAACGATAAATCAACAGAAAAAGAAAGTAAAGAAACAATCCCCTTTAAAATAGCACCCAAAGGAACCCTCCTACACTGCTGGTGGGAATGCAGTTTGGTGCAGCCACTATGGAAAACAGTGTGGAGATTCCTCAAAAGACTAGGAATAGACTTACCATATGACCCAGGAATCCCACTCCTGGGCTTGTACCCAGAAGGAAATCTACTTCAGGATGACACCTGCACCCCAATGTTCATAGCACTGTTTACAATAGCCAAAACATGGAAACAACCTAAATGTCCATCAACAGGTGACTGGATAAAGAAGAAGTGGTATATTTATACAATGGAATACTACTCAGCCATAAAAACCGACAACATAATGCCATTTGCAGCAACATGGATGCTCCTAGAGAATGTCATTCTAAGTGAAGTAAGCCAGAAAGAGAAAGAAAAATACCATATGAGATTGCTCATATGTGGAATCTAAAAAACAAAAACAAACAAACAAACAAAAACAAAGCATAAATACAGGACAGAAATAGACTAATGGACAGAGAATACAGACTTGTGGTTACCGGGAGTGGGGGTAGAGGGTGGGAAGGGAAAGACTGGGATTCCAAAATTGTAGAATAGATAAACAAGATTACACTGTATAGCACAGGGAAATATACACAAAATGTTACGATAAATCACAGAGAAAAAAATGTGAAAAAAAAAAAGATTAATGAATCCCCACAATCCCTTGCACCCTTCCTTTCCAACCCAGGACGGCAGAATGGCTCCCACAAAGAAGGGTGGCGAGAAGAAGAGCCGGTCTGCCATCAACGAGGTGGTGACCAGAGAATACACTATCAACATTCACAAGTGCATCCATGGAGTGGGTTTCAAGAAGTGTATGCCTCGGGTACTCAAATAAATCTGGAAATTTGCCATGAAAAAGATGGGAATTCCAGATGTGTGCATTGACACCAGGCTCAACCAAGCAGTCTGGGTCACAGGAAAAAAGAACATCCCGTATCGAATCCATGTGCGACTGTCCAGAAAACGTAATGAAGATGAAGATTCACCAGAGAAGCTCTATATATTGCTTACCTATGTACCTGTCACTGCTTTCAAAAATCTACAGACAGTTAATGTGAATGAGAACTGCTGACTGTCTATAAATAAAGTTCTAGAACTGCCAAAAAAAAAAAAGTTAACAAATCACATCTACCCATATTACATATATCAAGACTCAAAGGCAACAAAGGAACTTATCGCAGAATTTTTACCAAATTAAGCAAATTCTTCTACATAAAAAAAAAAAAAGGGCAGGAGACCTAAATAGACATTTCTCCATACAAATGGCCAATGGGCACATGAAAAGATGCTCAACTTCTCTAATTATTAGAGAAATGCAAATCAAAACTACAATGAGGTATCACCTCACATTGGTCAGAAAGGCCGTCATCAAAAAGTCTACAAATAACAAATGCTGGAGAGGCTGTGGAGAAAAGGGAACCCTCCTACATCGTTGGTGGGAATGTAAATTGGTGTAGCTATTATGGAAAACAGAACGGAGGTTCCTTAAAAAACTGAAAATAGAGTTGCCATATGATCCAGCAGTGTCACTCCTGGACATATATCCAGAGAGAACACTAATATGAAAAGACACCTGCACCCCAATGTTCACAGCAGCACTATTTACAATAGCCAAGACATCAGAGCAACCTAAATGTCCATTGACATATGAATGGGTAAAGAAGATGTGGTGTATATATAAACAATGGAATACTACTCAGCCATAAAAAAGAATGAAATAAGGCCATTTTCAGCAACACAGATGGACCTAGAGATTATCATACTAAGTGAAGTAAGTCAGAAAGAGAAAGATAAATACCATATGATATTGCTTATATGTGGAATCTAAAATATGATACAAATGAACCTTTGTTTTTATAAAACAGAGACACACAGACATAAAAAACAAACTTGTGGTTAACCAAGGGAAAAGGGAGTAGAGGAGGGATAAATTAGGAGCTTGGGACCAGCAGATACAAACTACTATATATAAAATACATGAACAATGAGGTCCTCCTGTATAACACAGGGAACTATATTCAATATCCTGTAATAAACCATAATGGAAAAGAATATATATAAAACAGAATCACTTTGCTATATACCAGAAACTAACACATTGTAAATCAACTATATTTCAATAAAAGTAGACTTTTGAGGTATAATTTATATATCATAAAACATCTATCTTAAGTTATAATTCAATAATTCTTAGTAATTTTATAGAGTTGGGCAACCACTACCACAATCCAGAATAACTGCTCATTTTTGTTTTGCTCTTAAAAATACCTGAAGTACAATTAGTGTTAAAGAAAAAAATGGATGTCTACTTTTTAAAAAGCATGAAATTTGAAAGTATTTTAAAGTAGTGTGTTTTTTCTTTCAGTGACAACAGCTTAAACTAAGCCAATAACTCATTTTAATGAATCAATCAACTATGGGATAATTTAACAAGCATCTCATAATGGTTAATTTTATGTGTCAACCTGGTTTGGCCATGGTATCCAGATATTTGGTCAAACATTAGTCCAGAGGTTTCTGTGAAGGTATTTTTTTCAGATGTTCCCTATTCTTCTCATAAAGACAGCAGTCATATCGGATTAGGCTCTACCCTAATGAGGTCATTGATTAAGGTTTTACCTTAATTAATTACATTTTCAAAGGCTCTGTCTCCAAATACAGTAGGATTCGGGGATACTGGGTGTTAAGAATTCAACATCTACGTTTCTAGGAGGTGAGGAGAGACCCATTTCAGCCTGTAGCAGATGAAAAGCTGGTCTCCTTGGCTAACTTCCTTTAAACTTTTATTATTTTTCCTTTTGAGATATTCATTTGAAAAAAACAGTTTCACCTAGTGTCTTAGTCAGTTTGGACTGATACAGCAAAAACACCGTAGACTGGGTGTCTTTATTAACAGAAATTTATTTCTCATAGTTCTGGAGACTGGAAGTCCAAGATCAGGATGTAGGCAGGATTGAGTTTCGGTGAAAACTCTCTTTTGGTTTGCAGATGGCCAACTTCTCCTTGTGTCGTCGCCCATATGAGAGCAAAGAGGGGAAGCAAGCTCTCCAGTGACCTTTATAGGAGCACCAATCCCATTCATGAGAGCTCCACCCTCATGACCCCATCTAATCTTAATTACCTCCCCGAAACTCCACCTCCTAATACCATCATATAGCAGGCAGGGTTTCAACAAATGAGTTTTGGGGAGACACAAACACTCAGTCCACAGCACCCGGATTGGAAGGTCAAAATTTAATTTTTAATCATGTGAGTTCATTAAGGGTTTAACTTAACCTTTTTGTCAAAGTCATGATATCTGGAGAATGACAGTGGCCGTGGCTGCCTGCTTTTGCTCAGGTTTTCAAAGGCGTGGAGGAACCTGAAATCTCTGTGAAGGTTTAGCTCTCCTCACTTGACTTCCCCTCCTGTATGTCACTCCGAGTAAAGTCAAGAAATAGGGCTTAACACTTTTTCTTAACACTTTGTAATTTAGTGAATAAATCACTCATTTGTTTATTCATTCATTTAACCATAAAATATTACTGAGCATCTACTGCGTGCCAGTACTTTCTAAGCATCAGGGGTACTCCAGTGACTAAAAGAGATTAAAAGGAAAAAACAAAGATTCCAGTCCTTGTGGAATGTACATTCTAGTGAGGGAGACAGAAAATAATCAAGAGACATAAGAGAATTTTTTTTCCTAAAAAGAAAAATAAATCAGGGAAGGGGGTTAGGAAATGTGTGTATGTGTGTGTGTTGGCAAGGGTAGGAATGCAATTTAAGATAGAGTGAACAGGACAGACCTCTTGGAGAAAATAACATTTGAGTAAAAACCTGAAGGAAGTGAAACTGTATGTGAGCCATGGGGATAAGCATGGGAGAAGCGCATGCTTGGCGGAGCAATTGGCAAGTGCAAAGGCCCCTAGGCAGGAGCATGCCTAGTGTTCTCGAGGAATAGCAAGGAGAGCAGTGTGGCTGGAGAGGAGAAAGTGAGGGGGAGATGAAACCAGAGGGGTGATGAGGTGCCCTGTAGATCATTGGAAAGATTTGGGATTTTACTTTGAGAAGGAACTCACGGAAGGGTTTGGCGTCAAAGTGTAGCATGATCTAGCTTACATTGCTAGCAGTCACCTAAAATTGATTGAGGGGAAACGGCTGAAGGAGGAAGGAAGACCAGCTAGGAAGCGACTGCAGTCATCTTACCAGGAGATGATGGTGGCTTAGACCAGGCGGTAGCTGCAGAGGCAGATAAAAGCGGTCAGATTCGAGATGTTTTGATGGGATTTCCCAGCAGATAGAATGAGAGACAGGAGTCAAGAGTGGCAAAAGGTCTTCGGCCTCGAAAAATGGAAGAAATCAGTTGCTATTTATTGTGATGGGGAAGACGCAGGGGTGAAAAGGGTGATTTGGTTTCAAATCAGCTGAAGCACCCGATTCTAGAATCTTCTAGATAATCCTGCAACCATGAATTGTCCAGCAAACTGTACGTCCATCACTGCTTAGCTCAGTGATTGCTTATCTTAGCTCATCCATGGTGTGACCTGCCGTATGAGGGATTTATTACCGTATGAGGGATTATATTATACCTGTGGTGTAATTAATGATCGCTCATACTTACTGAGTAGTTCTTGGGCTTCAGGCTGAGGTGACGCTGCTTGCCCAAGCTCACACAGCCAGTAGGTGGCAGAGGTGGGATTTGAACCGGTTTTGCTGGCCGTGAAGCCCCTGTCCCTTTGACACACAGTTTGGTGTCTAATTGCAAAACTGAATGAATGTTGTGTCACATCAGAAAGAAGTGTTTGCTAAGAATTCTAAATTATCCATTCCCATGCTCTCGGGTGAACTCTGTAATTTATCTGTTCTTACAGCAGTTGAGTTTTTGCTAAAGTTCCACGCTTAAAAAAATAAGCTTCCCTGCATTAGAGGAAGTGTAACTAGATAACTACATGCTTGGTCGAGGGGAAATTTTCAAAATAAAAGACAGTCTACATTTGAGGAAGTGGGTTAACAGGCCAAAGAATTAGAGAAATTCACATTTCTCCGTGACAATTGTTTAAAACTGAATGGACAACACAAAAGCAGCCTTACATCCTAAGTTTATAATCAGCCTAAGTGATGATCCTTGAACGTGGTCTGCCCCGACTACACAGTGTGGGCATTTAGTAACCAATCGAGGTTTGTAGGATGAATGAATGCTCTTGGCCTCCTTTTTCTTTTGTTTGTTTTTTTCAACTTCCTTTCCCTGAAATAACAGGCAGCAACAGAACTGGGAAGACGCAGGCTTCAGTTCACATATTCATTCTTGACGGTTATCGTCATCGAGATGTGAGTTACAGGAAGTGGATACCAGTCACAGCTGCTACAGGGCCAGTTACAGAGAACAGCTTTGGGTACAACCTCAGTACAGTTTCCGAGGAAAACAAATATGCAAGACAAATGTTTCATTTTACCAGTTCCTCTCTCTCGAAAGAAGTCAAAACTCATCTATTATTTTCTACATAGTTATGATTTTAATGAGGTCAAATGAACACTTTTCACTCAGGGGAAATATGCACTCAACCCCCACAGGTAATTGGTCATTTAAGATGAACTCTCCCAATTTCTAAGCCTGCAGGTTGTTGACCACACCGTGCAGGCATGGCTAGGTGCTCTGCTCAGCATATTATAAAGTGTTGTCTGGACTGAGCACTTGTCTGGAGACTCTGGGGAACCCCCCCCCCCGAAGCTTGTTCTTGTCGTTGGCAGAATTCTGTTCCTTGAAGCTGTAGTTCTAAGACCTGAACTTTAGTTCCATGTTGACTGTCCGCCAGTGGCGACAGGCCACCCAAATTCCTTACCATGGGGCTCCCTCTCTCCAGCAAGTCTGAGTTGAACTTTCATGCTTTGGATTTCTGACTTCCTCTTCTGTGATGAGCCAGGGAAAACACTCCCTGTTGAAGTACAGTCAGTTACAATGTGTCAATTCCTGGTGTGCAGCACAATGTCCCAGTCATGCATATACATATATACATTTGTTTTCATATTCTTTTTCATTAAAGGTTATTACAAGATATTGAATATAGTTCCCTGTGCTATACAGAAGAAAAATTTTTAAAATCTATTTTTATGTATAGTGGCTAACATTTGCAAATCTCAGACTCTCAAATTTATCCCTTCCCACCCCCTTTCCCTCGGTAACCATAAGATTGTTTACCATGTCTATGAGTCTGTTTTTGTTTTGTAGATGAGTTTATTAGTGTCCTCTTTTTTCTTTTCTCCTTTTTTAGATTCCAAATGATATTTTTCTTCTCTTTCTGGCTTACTTCACTTAGAATAATGATCTCTAGTTCTATCCACGTTGCTGCAAATGGCATTATTTTATTCTTTTTTATGGCTGAGTAGTATTCCATTGCATAAATATACCACAACTTCTTTATCCAGTCATCTGTTGATGGACTTTTAGGTTGTTCCCATGTCTTGGCTATTGTAAATAGTGCTGCTATGAACACTGGGTTACATGTATCTTTTCAAATTAGAGCTCCCTCCAGATATATACCCATGAGTGGGATTGCTGGATCATATGGTAAATCTATTTTTAGTTTTCTGAGGAATCTCCGTACTGTTTTCCATAATGGCTGCACTAAACTACATTCCCACCAGTCATATAGGAGGGTTCTCTTTTCTCCACAGCCTCTCCAGCCATCTGCTGCTTTCTATGTTCAGAAAAGTGGATGGTTAGATGAGCTCTCTTTGATGCTTTACTGTACTGTCAGCCATGCTTAGACATGAGCTCTCTGGGGAATGCCTGAATCTTAAATATGTGATGTGGTTGGGAGAAAAGAGATGCCAGATGGTGAAAATTAAAGACCTGATTCCTTAATTCCTCTATTAGAAAGCTATTTCATGTTCCTCGAGCATGCTGTGCAGTCAGAACGTGCAGTAAACATTGTAAAAAGTCTTAACATAACTTGGAACAGATTTCAATGAGATGCAAATGGAGTAATTTCAGTCATAAAAATTGGCCTGAAAATGAGCCCTCCAAATAAAGCATATGGAGATACTCAGTTTCTTGGTTTGTTGAGAAGAAATTTTAAAGAGAATTTTAGAGTATACCTAACAAATCTGCCTACCATTTTGGAAAGTTAGTTTTGTTTTTTTCAGTTTCTTATAGGGCTTGACCATTTTTCCATCTGGCTCCTGAGTTAACTAGTTGAATTAAGATGAAAGGAAAGCATTCAAGTTCCCGGCAAAACTTTCCCACATGAGTCAATTGATGTGAACATGTTACACGATGCTCTGTAGTGACAGGAGATCTTTTAGGTCATCTTAAGGATATTTATTGGGTTCAGTAGACAAAGATGGAAGAAGCGATTCCAAACACTGTTCCACACTGCACTATGGCCATAACCTCAATGTGGTACCTAGCATGGTCTGGCTTCTCCCTGGGGCAGATGGGCCAGGAGATGCTGCAATGTTAGTCCTCTGTCTTGGATCATAGCTCTGACTGTTCTGTAACCCCCGTCTTTAGGATCTTGTTCAAAAGATGAGAGTAAGAAGACGAGTCAGAGTCAACTCAGCCAGGAGGGTTAGTGCAGTGGTCATACCTTGGGGCCAGGGCTGGGGTCAGGTCCAACTCAGCTGTGAAGCAGGGTCTACTGCTTCCCATCCTCTCCAAGGCTATTTCTACAGATGCGGGGCTTCCTTCTCAATGATCCATTCACTATAAAGTCCTACTCATTAAAAGGCAAAGGTGGTTTTGTAGAGGAGGTGGTGGCTAAGTATTTGCTCAACTGCTTTGTTCTTACTTAGGAAAACCAACAACCAAGCCATTTCTGGGTCAGGTCATGGTGACCTGCACAAGATTTTTACTTTTTTTCTTTCCTTGTTGTTCAAGATGAGATATTTATAAATGGAAGAACTTCAAGAAGCTTCACGTGTAACCATACTTTGAGTAACTATCTTCTGAGGGTAATCATGCCTAAGGATTCATGTGGAGCCCTTTGGAAAGGATTGAGGCACACCATTAAAAAGAAGTTCCAAGCCGATGTTTCCCAAATTGCAGACTTATTTGTGGGGCACACTAAGTCTCTTCCAGAAATTTAAGAATTTGCTTTCATTTTGGTGGTAATCTTTAAAAAAACATATATAAGCAAATTTTGGAATCATCAGAATGAACCTATCATGTGTTTGTGCTTAGGGTTTCCTTGGGGTGTGCTAGCACTATTTTGACCATTTCCAGGTAATGGGACATAAACAGAGACAGACTTAACATGTTCTAAACTTGCCAAATATGGTTAAGTGGTATTAACTATGTACTATACAATCAGAGATTCATCATAGTTTGATTTTTTTAAAAAGTAATTACATACTAAATTGGTTCATTATAGGGTACACGGGAGACAAGCCATGCTGAGCTCATAAGAACCTTCACTTTAGATTCATTCTGCCAGTGGCAATTTAATTTTAACAAATAACATTATTCTAAATATTGGATTAATATTCTTTGCTTTAATTTTATTGTTTTACAGTTTTGATTAGAATTCACTTATAAACTTGATTTGGTTTTGTGGTTGTATGAGAGCTACAAACTGAAGATTATATTCAGTTTTAAATTCACACGTACTTAAGGAATATTATAATTTAAAAATGGTCAATATTGGGAAACACCAAAGAAGCCAATTACTATCCAACTTCTCACAATGTAAGACCAAGTCAGCATGGCTTCCCTGGAGAATTCTGCAAAGCATTTAAAGAAAAATTAATACCAAATCTTCATCAGCTTTTCCAAAAAATAGAGGAGAAGGAAATCTTTTCCAACTCATTCTACGAGGCCAGTATGACCTTGATACCAAAACCAGACAATGGCATCAGAAGAAAACTACAAGTCAACATTCCTTATGAATATAAATGCAAAAATCCTCAAAAAATACTAGCCAGTGGAATCCAGCAACATGTAAAAAGAATTATACCCCATGATCAAGTGAGAATTACCCCAGGAATGCAGGTTGGTTTAATATACAAAAACCAATCAATGTTATACGCTATTTTAATAATATAAAGGGTTAAAAAAAAAAGATGGTCTCAGTAGACACAGAAAAAGCATTTGACAAAAATCTAACACCCTATCATAATAAAAACTAAAAACACGGAACAAACTAGGAGTAGACAGTAACTTCTTCCGTCTAATGAAGGGCGCCCACGAAAGTCCCATGGCGAATGGTGAAAGGCCACCAGCTTTCTCCCCAAGGTCAGGAACAGGACACTGTTCACTTCTGCTCAGCCTTGTACTGGGGGTTCTAGCTGGGGCAGTCGGGCAGGGAAAACAAACAAAAGGCATCTAGATTAGAAGGGAAGAAGTAAAACTATCTGTATTTACGGATGATAAAATCTTGTATACAGAAAATCCTAAGGAAGCCACCAAAAAAAAAAAAAAAAAAAGCCCTGTAAGAACTAACAAACAAATTCAGTGAGGTTGCAAGATACAAGAGATAGACAGATAGATGTAATTTTGTTTCTTTACACTAGCAATGAATTAAATTAGGGAATTAATTCCATTTACAACAACATCAAAAAGAATAGACCTGTCCCTTCCCTGGACCGCTTTGTCCTGGATTTTCCAGTTTCTTTCATTCCAGGCCTTTTGGTGGATTCACAGGTCCAAGTAAAGGCATGTAATTCATTCATTCATCTAAAAACATGTGTTAAGCTCTACCTTGTACCAGATAGGATGCTGAGCACTGGGATTGTACTGAGCAGGCCTGTCAGGTCCTTGCCTGCGAGGAGCTGGCAGTCTAGTAGGGGAGAGGTCACTATCTGAGTACTTTTCCTCTCTTTTAATTAATAATTGTTTGTTCCTTTTCCTTTTCCTTCCTTCCTTTTTCTTTCTTTTTCCTTCTTTCTCTCTTCTTTCTTTCTTTCTTTCTTTCTTTCTTTCTTTCTTTCTTTCTTTCTTTCTTTCTTTCTTTCTTTCTTTCTTTCTTTCTTTCTCTTTCTTTCTCTTTCTTTTCTTTTCCTTCTTCCTTCCTTGCTTTCTCTTTCTTTTTCTTCCTTTCTTCCTTTCTATCTTTCTTTCCCCTTTCCTTTCCTTTCTTCCTCTTTTCCTTTCCTTTCATTTCCTTTTTCTTATTCTTTTTTTAGTGGAGGTACTGGAGATTGAAACTAGGACCTTGTGCATGCCAAGCCTGTGCCCTAACACTGACCTATTACCCTCCTCATTATCCGAGTACTTTCTAGGGTGATGTGGAAGTAGGGAGTGGGGGGGTGGGGGGGCTACAGCAGGGAGACACAACCTAGAGAGTAGTAGTTCAAGGAACAGGAGTAAAGCTGGGAAGGTTGGGCTGGAGAAAGGAGACATGTTAGGATTTGGGGCTTAATCCAAGGGCAACGGAAAGACATCTAATACGTCTCAAGTATTGTCTTCAAGGGGCCACTCTCCTGTGACGAGAATAACTTGGAGAAGGACAGACAAGGAGCAGGACCAGGGAGGAGGTGGGATGGCAACGTAGCCCAGGGCGGGGGCAATGGGTGTAGAAGCGGAAGGAGTTAAGAGTGATTGAGAAGATGGAGTGGACGGGACTTGAGGATGGATTGGATAAGGTGTGGAGGAAGGGAGGGTCAAAGACTCCTCGTAAGTTTCTGGTCTGAGCAAAAGGATGCACCATGGGTCCTTGTCCTAAGCTGGCACAGAGTGCAGTGGATTTACTGGTCTCCTAGTAAGAGGTCAGTACATGGAGGTGCTGAGAAAAGTAAGAGTAAAAGGCTGTCCCTGCCTCAAAGGAGGGCAGTCTAGGAGGCAAGAAAGAAACACACACAAATACACGCAAGGCAGCAGATAGAGTTGTCAATATTCCTGCGTTTTGACCAGTAATCCTAGCCCTGGAGAGTGGTCTGAAGGAAATAACTCTAAAGAAAACAGTGAATCCATTTCAATTCAACAGACCCTTTCTTTGAACAACTCCTCACGGTATGTCAGGCACCCTTTGGCCTGAGGATCAGACAAAGGAACAAAGCCCTTGAGCTCAAGTTGGCTCACAGTCCGGTGGGAAAGGTAAGCTTCCGAGTAACTGTGAGCAGAACCGGCTGACCAATGAGGGGAGGTTGGCAGGAGGCCAGATTCCCTAGAAAGGCCCGCACCCCCACAGCGTGGAGATGTTTCCCTCAGTGCTGCCTCCTTGGGACAGAATTAGGTTGGAATTTATTTTCCTGGCTATATAATGCTTGCAATATTCACTCTCTTAACCACTGTTTGCAGTTGTAACAAGAACAGGTTCCATGTAATGGAGCTAGAATAAATTTCTGTATGAAGCATTATTTATATTGGTTTTGGGGGGTTGGGAGGGCCTAACAGTACTTTTTAAAGCTCACATTACCAGGGTTGCCAGATTAAAATACAGGACATCCAGTAACATGTGAGTTTCACATAAACAGATGGATAATGTTCTGGTGTAAGTACGTCCCAAATACTGCATGGGATGTACGCTAAAAAGGTTTTTGTTGTTCATCTGAGATTAGATGGGGCACAAAGATTTCTCCATGTTTACAGGTAGAAGTCATTTAGAAGACTTCGAAGAGGGAACAATATACTTTCATATTAAAAAAAAATCATAACCATTTCTTTCTTTAAGTAAAATGCCAGACTATTCAAAGCATTATACAACAACAAAATTTTAGTGATGTCCCGTGCAATATTTGAGACACACTTATACTAAAAAATTACTGTTTACCTGAGATTAAAATTTAATTCAAATTGAACTGGGTGTCCTGTATTTCTGTTAAATCTAGCCACTCTAAACAGCATACACAGCCTTTGGCTGCACATTAAATCTAGCCACTCTAAACGGTATACATAGTCTTTAGCTACGCGTTGTTTCCTCATGACACAGCCATTCAGGAATCTGTTTCCAAAATACCAGCTAGTTGTGAACTTAAATAGGGCGACTTGCCTCCCTCTAGTGGCGAATCCAGTCAAAGTATGTAATACAATGCTTGGCTTAATCACTTATTAAACACTTCCCAAGTGTTGGCTACAAAGTTAAAAAAAGAAAAGATAGTCCTTGCTTTCATGGAGCTTGCCACCTAGCAGAGGGGGATCTATGTTGGCAAATGCTATAAAATCTCTCCTCGGGAGCGAGCTGGACAGACGTATAGGTACATATGGGCACAAAGGCAACTTCTATGTGTGTACATGGTGGTCTTCTAGGAAGACTGCAGAGTGAATGACACCCCTTTGTTCTTAAAAACTCATAACCGTATCTTTTAAAATGTTAAATTCCAGAGTATTAAAGCATAAAATCTGGGAACGGACAAGAGAGTCAAGTATGCAAAAAGACACGCTATATTTGTTACATATTTAAGGACTAATTCCAGCCTTTTGGAAAAATAGGCCATTTTTCTACTGGAGAGATAGGAAAATGTTTTTCTGATTCAGTCATTCACTTTCCCCTCAGCTCCCTCCTCTCTGATGGATTTAGGAAATTTGGTGGGGGAGGGTTGGGAGTCGGGGGTGGGAGCGGTGAGAGTCTCTGTGAGAAGAAATGTTCAATTTAAGTCTGCTATCACGAGATGTCATTTTTTCATTTCCTCCCTCTTCCCAAGACCTTTTTCTAAGCCAGAATATCTGCTCTGCTCACTTTTTCTTTTCTTGGTCTGTGTCAATTACTTCATTGAGAAGACATCTGTTAAAACATGAATTCTAAGCAGGGACAGAACACTGAAAGAGCAGGAAACTGGTATCCCCTTTGCATGAAAGATGTATCAAATTCTCTCTTCTTGCCTTTTTTCCCTCAGGTGAAGTGAAGAACCTGGATGTTAGTGGTGTCTGTCATTATTGTTAAGTAACAGGGCATTTCTTGGGCGTCGGAGATGAATTTAAAATATTTACTTCCCTGTACATTTTGGAAAAAAACATTTGAGGAAGCTTACTAAAAACACAAACTCTTCTAGAAGGGTTCCCAGCTTGAATGTCAATGGTGTTTTAACTTCAGACTCAAATATCTGGATGGCAGATCTACTTAAATGTGGGACTGGTGAGTCTCCTTCAAAAGAGCTTATCCTGAGAAGAAATGATGGTAGAAGGAACATTTGAGAGAGCAGGGTCTGCGACACCACTGCAAACCCATTAAGTCAAGGCTGTGCTCCAGCCAAGTCTTAAGCAGAGGTGAAAAAGCAAAGAGCCAGCAAGAGGGGTCCGTGACTGGGAGCTCCATGGGCCGGTGACAGCAGCGGTGAGTCCTTTAGGATCCCAACCCCGGACACGGCCACACCAGGTGCGGCCAGAAGCCCTGCTGTGAATACCTCGTGAAGGCATTCGTTGCAGTAGCTGTGATGCACAGAAGTTTAATCAATTCAAGCACAACCACCACAAAATCCAAGGCTTCTGGCCTGAACGTTTATTGTAAAAAACTGTTTAACAAATAGCAAATTGGGTTAAGACAAAAACGCAAATGAAGTAAGATACAAAAGTTCACTGAATAAAAACATTGGAAATACGGGTATGTTCTTCTCCAGTTCAACAAGACATACAAAGTGTCAGAAACACCTACTTGGTTCAACTTTTAGATTTCGGTCATTTGAGAACTATTATTGTCTGTGTTTCTACGTGTGAGGGTGCTCGGGCTACAGAAATGAATAAAAGGAAATCTCTGCTCTCAGGGCTTCTGGTCTCCTGGGGCGGGGAGGTGGGGCAGACACCACGTGAAACACACACAAACATGCCAGGTAGTCCAAGGGTTACGTAAGGAGCAGGTGGGGAAGAAGAAAAAGCTGCTGTAAGTTCTCCAAATTTTTAACAGCAATCTGAGGCTGCTTTGAAGGTCACAGTTTAAGGGAAAGATACAAACTCTAAATCGTATTTTAAAGATAACTTTTTTATAGGTTACAAATTTCTGGTCAGACCCTGAAGTGTTTATTTCTGGAGTAGCATTTATAATTTTCTAATTAGAATCTATGTTAGTAAGTACTTTATGGCTGTAGTCCTGGAAAACGGTCCACATCGTGTGTGAACGTGTAGGTCTAAGACCCGTCACCATTTACATACATATTCATCTATATTATGTTTTAATAGTAAATGTTATTGCTGGCTGTAATAATACAAATCTTTTACATAAATTCTTAGATTACATCCAGCCTAAGAACTATCAATATTGTAACTGAGGCACTATACTATCCTTCAGGAAAAACACTTACCACCTTGTAAGTGAGCATAGCCTGATTAAGCTACATGTGGAAGAGACCGAAGAATGGAATTTCAGTTTTCAGTCTAGAAGACAAGGCAAAGATGGACATCCAGTCTGACACAGCCCTTTTCCTGCAGCAAATCCTGGGCTCCGAGTGCTGACAGGCCCACACAAGGACAGTCTGAAAAGCCAGGCGGGGCGGGGCAGGGCCCTGGCCAGTTCCCAATGTCCTCCCTTAAGAGGAAAATCCCCACTGACGGGGCCTTTACAAGCGAAGAGCCAACCAAGATCTGCTTTAAACCGGATGCCTCTGGCCGGAAAGATCAAAGATGTGTTTGGCCCCCCAGGGATTCTCCAGCAGAGAGAAGAAATAACTTGCTTTTTCTTTCCTTTTTTTTTAATGGAGGGGCTGGGGATCGAGCCCAGGACCTCGTGCACGCTAAGCACGCGCTCTACCACTGAGCTATGTATGTCCTCCCCCAACTTGCTTCTCTCGAGTGCACATGGGCTGAGCAGAAGGGACACCTGAACAGCGTCAGACAGGGTGGAGAAGCTGGCCTGGGCTTAGAAATGATACACGTAAGCCATAAACACAAACCCCCCACAGTACGCTGATGGTCAAAAGTTGATTAGACACGATATTGTCCTAATTATGCAAGTCACTTGCTTCTTTCTTCCTGATTTACTCTGCTTCTCACTCTGTCTAGTCTGCCAGTCTTTTCTGGTCCCCAGGCTTCTTGCATACACTGTGACTTATGTCACATACTCCATGTCTTAAAAGGGATCAGTAACTTCTCTAATGAGTTTCCCATTTCTCTGTAGTTTTAGTAATTACACATTCTAATCAGAAGCTATTGTGCTAATGTCCTGAATCCAGAAGTCTTTGATGTACATATAGTAAAAGACTATCAGTTTTCTTTTTAATTTTTACTTTTTTAAAAATACGATCTGGTTTTAATCCTAAACGGTATAAGGGATAGGTAACTGTGATGTAGAAGCTAATGCTCTTGGGATAAACGGAGAGAATTCCCCCGACAAAGTTGGAAGGATCATGCTTCTGGTATCTGCAGCTGTTTTTCAGAATAAGCGACTTCTCAGGAAACCAAGTGATAGTGGCATTCAGGCTTTTGTAAAGAAATTTCCAAAGGGCCTACACTTCAGTGTCCAAAGAAAAGACCCAAGGTTCTAAATAACCCCTGAAAAACACTGTGAGAGAATTAGCCGATGAGAACACAAACCCTAAACCCTGCCCTTACCCACAAAACAGCACGGGGACTTCAGATGTCACCCGGAGGACACGGGCGGCTTCTGGTTTAACTCATCTCATCCCAGGCAGGTCCAATGACAGGTCTCTCAAGACTTTACACAGGAAAAGACGGTAGGAAACTCTTCTCCAAATTCATTTTAAGTAGTTAAGTGCTTTCCTGTATTTTTAGGACCTATGATCGGAAGATGATTTTCTCTCCCCCCACAAGCACATAGTCTCTTGATGGTTACTGAGAGGAGCTCGGAGCTTGGCTCCCACTACAACTCCCACTAGACTCCCTACTATTTTGGAGTTCATTTCCAGTCACACAGGTTCCTCTTGGAGAAGTCCTTCACTTATTTTACTTCCACTGTTTTCATCTTCATTAGAATAGTTTCCTGAATCTTGACTAGTTTGGGAACTGTATTTTTTGTAATCTTCACCAATTTGATCAGTCTCTTCTATTGCAGTAACAGTGCTTGTATTTTCAATTATAAAACATCTTTCCGTTTGTTCCTCAGAAGTGGAAAGGAGGAGGTTCCTCAGTGGCTTTTCAGAGAAACACTAATTTAAAAGGGCAAACATATAAACAAGATTATTTAAAATAACAAAAGTCAGTCTTCTAGATCTAACGAGCTTCAGGTTCTTACATCTACAATCTAGGAAGCCTATTTTTTTGGCATGCATATTAAAAAGCGAGCTAAGAGCAAACTGACTGCACTATAATGGTTAGAATAAAACCATCCTTAGGGAGTTCACATTCATCTTAATATTACGTTTTTGGTAATTATGTGAAGAGCACTGTGCTATCGGGGCAGGGGTGGAAGAGGAGGAGTGAGGAAGGGAAGGGAGAGCACTGGGATTGGGGACATTTTATTTTGAAATGATAAAAAAGTTTGTATCCAATCCATAAATGTCCAGAAGAAGCACAAGAGATAAATTAATTTTCCCTGTGCCATTAAGAATAATTAGCTAGTTTCAAGTTCTTTGCATAACAGCTCTGAAAAGAAGGGTAGATAAAATGATATTAAAGAAGTCAGACATAAAAGAGTAAAACAGTTCATATTTACAGAGCACTGTAAGGCTAGGCTTTTCTGGTTTACCTCCCGTGCCCTCAAAACTCCACTGGAAGGTGGGGTCAGCTCCTCTGTTCTACAGCCTAAGGTGCACAGGAGATGTGCTCAAGTTCATGGAGCCAGGAAGTGCAAACACACCACAGCTCATCAACCACCCACCTTCCTGCCTGGAGCTCCAAAGCCCAGGGGAACCCAAAACAAGGCAGGTAAGTGGAACCCATCCAAGTGAACGCACCCCCAGGGTGGTTTCTGGGCCCTGGTCTCCACCAGGCAGGGCCGTCACTGACTGTGCCAGCCTCACACGAGCGCCAACCTAAACACTGAGGCGCTGTGAGAGGAAACCCATGTTTTGTTATCTCCTTTTCTGTGATTTTTGTCCAGAATAGTTTCTGCACTGATGACAGCGTTTGAATCTTTCTGTGAAAAAAGGCTTTCAATGATTAAAAGAAACGCCACAGCAAGCAAGCTGCCAGATACAACATGAGCGTGAGGACACATCTTACTATTCCGTTTATATCCTATTAAATGACTTTCTAAAGTTAATTTTGTGAAACTCTGAAGAAAAAAACCCTAGTCTGTATTATTTTTTGAATATCAAGGAAACATTTATAGTCTGTCAAAATCAAATATATTTCCTGTTCTTGTAAAGAAAAATCCAGCAAGCTGTTGACAAAGAAGAGCAACATACCTCGTCTATAGTGGAAGGAGGTTTACTTGACGGGAAGAACACATAACTGACGCATCTCAAGAGGGCTTTCACAGTGTAAATGACGACGACGATACAAAACACCGCAGTGCAAATTCCAGCTATGAGCCAGGCTTTGGAAGTATTTCCTAAAAACAGATAAATGGTGTTTAGCATCAGTATAGGTTTTGACACACAATACATTAATAGCGCTGACAGTCTATGTGAAAGAATACAGCCATGCGAAAGGAAATACAAAATCTATTAAATAGCACCCTGAGAAATGTTGCTGGTAGCACTGAGCAGCTGCAGGCAACCGCCCTGACATGTAAAGAGTGGCCAGGGAACTGAAATAAGAGACCCTCAGCGAAGGAAACACTATGACACGGAGCTCCAACCACACGAAGTATTCTCTAGCACCTCTTCTGTGACACACAGCCAGCACACACAATCCAAAACATTCTGTGACTCAGCGTCTACAAGTCAACACCAGACACTGTAAAATCCAAAACGGGACCATACCATTCTCACATAAAAAAATTTACAGCTGAACTAATTGAGTGATTCCCAAGTGATAATTACAGCAATGATTACATTTAACAGTTAAAATAGTCTCATTAAATGCTAAGAGTAATCATAAAAGGACAATAATTATGCGGCTATGCATGAAATACAAAGGATGCAAAAAACACAACACGGTTGAGTATTAAAAATATTTTCTAAAACTGAAAGACTCAGCTTGAAGGTCTACTTTTGACACCCACAATCTGAGAAAACAGTCTCTCTCTATAGCTTTGCAGTAAAAAGGAAATTACTTCACGATTTTCAATGGATTGATTATTTTTAAGTCTTATGGCATTAAAGAAGGAAAGATACAGTAAAAGATCCTGACCTGGTTTGGTTTCCTCGCACACAGTGTCACTGAAAACACTGCTTTTGTTCCACCTGTTGCTCTCAACCAGTGCTCTGGCTTTGACACAATATACCGTCAGCGGTTTCAAGTTAGGAAAAGTAAAATCAGTTCTCTTCTCTAGAACTCTTCTCTATAAAAAATAAGTAAACCATTGATAAAATGCAGTACTCTGTGGAATCATACAGGGAGTATCTATTTTCTGAATTCCTTAAATATTCAATCTAAGATTGGCCTGTCCCAAACACTTAGTTGGTGTATGTTTAAGAAATATCTGTTTTGGACAACACCTTATAACCAAACTCAAAAGTTAAAAATGCTGCTGCCAAAAAAATAATATGATGTATTCCTAAGACAACTCAAAATTTTTTATAAGTACATGCTAATTTGGCTTCATTACCATTGTATGACCTCTGCTTAGTGGCAGAATGATTAAGAGCAGGGGTTCTGGCCTCAAACTGCCTGTATCAAGATCTCCCTTACAGCTATGTGGCCTTAGGCAAGGTTTTTACTTTCTCTGGGCCCTATTTCCAGATCTGTAAAATGAGGACAAATTATTACTCCCATCTGTATTAGTCAGCTATTGTCACAATGATGTTGTGTAACAAGACATTACAAGTACAACAAAATAATGCCGTGTAACAAAACAGTCTGTGGCTCCAAACCTATTAATTTTTCTCCCTGTGAGTGTCCCCACTGTCTGGGAGAGTTCTAACTGAGGCTGTGGACCAGACTTAGGCCTGCTCCACAAGTCTCTCATGCACCGTGGCCCAGACACCACATGAAGCTTGCCTTCCTCTTGGCAAACAGGAGAGGCACAAGAGCTAAGCCAAATCATGCACTTAAGGCCTCTGCTCACACCACGTCCACTCATGTTCCATTGTCTACAGCCCAGCATCAGTGAAGCAGTCACGAATACTCCATCCCATGGTAATTTAATCAGCCAAACTGGCAGGGTTGTTTTGATGAATGACTGAGACAATTCATATAAAATACTTAGCACAGTACCTGATACATAATGACTATTCAATAAACTTTGAGTTGTTATCACCATTGTAATTATTGATGCACTACCCAGCATAGGACGGGATGGCAACTAGAAGTTACCGAATCTCTACTGTTTGTCAAGCGATGTGGCAGGTATTTTCATATATACTGCCTCATTTTAAACCTTATAAACATCCTTTCAAAAAAAATTAAGTTGCTATGACCACCAGCACTTTACAGAAGAGGAAACAAAGTCTCAGAGGTCAAGTACCTTTGCCTAAGGTCACATGATTTGGCAGTGTGAGACACAAATTTAGGTTTTTCTTACCTAGGGACAACAGAGAACTGGCCGTAATACTCATTAGGGCGAAATTATGCTATGGTCACAGTGTGTTCAGATAAAATGAAAGCAGCCAGGTCACCGGAATTTTCTTAGATTTCCAACAGAAAATGAAGTTACAGAATTTACCAACTCAACTGCACAGTTGATTCCTCGATTAGTAATTCCACAGAGAAAAGTAATCTAGGAATAACGTGGATTATCTGATGTTGTATATTAGCTCTGTCAGTGGTTTTTGAATTTTAGTGTTTAAACTAGTGCTTCTCAACCTTTTTGTCATGACTACTCCCCTAAGGAGCCTTTTTAGACGTTTGTTTTCCTCATGCCTCCCCCTTTACAAAGTTGAATACTGAGGAGTAAGATTTTGTTGGGCAAAGTTGAACTTGGGAGGCACGTTTTCCTCCTGGAAGGTCAACCACTGTAACAGCTAAGATTCTTTTGCCCCCTAAAAGCCAATCGTTGCCCTCTCAGTGGTTCCCCACTATCTGGAGGTATTTTTGTTTGTCACAACTGGGAGGGAGGGCTACTGGCACCCAGTGGGTGAGCCAGAGGTGTTGCTAAGCATTCTGTAACGCACAGGGCAGCTCCCACAACAAAGACTCATCCAACCCAAATGTCAACAGTGTTGAGAAACCCTGGTTCATGAATCCATGGCAATCATGGTACAAGTACAAATTCCTGAGTCCTACTTCCAGAGATTCTGAGTAGGAATGAGCTCAGGATCTGAATTTTAAAAACTAACTTGGGCCCAGATGCAGGTAATCATAACTATCACGTAAAACTCAGAGAAACGCTCGCTTCTATGGTAAATATCTGAGTTAATCACATCGTCTTGCAAGTTTTAAAATTTCCCTACAATTTTAACTTCTAGCTTTGTTTACCCAAATCACAGTTAGAACTCTAAATTACAAACTTTTATTGCAGAGTCTTTTTACCTCAGCATTTGAAGTGTTTTCCCAAAAAACAACTTCATAAGTTAGTGGGTAAAGCTGGTACCCAGACTTGTTTTCAGACTCTTCTGGAGCCCCGATGGAGACGCGCAGTGAGTCCTCACCAATGAGTTTCATGTGAATGACTGGAGGAAATATGACAGCTAGAAGAAATGTGTAAAGATACACAGTTCAAATCCGATTAAAAAATAATCCAAAGAATTTGCGCCAAATTGGAGAATTAGAATGTAAAAGTAAAAACTACTGGCTTACTTTGCATTTCGGTATTAAATTTTTTCTCTTCAGACCACAGAGATGTAGTATTTCCATCCGCTGCTCGTACACGGATGGAGTAAATTCCTTTTGAGAAAACACTTTGAGGAAAGACGCAACGGGTCGTTCTGACATTTTCACAGTTTGGTATTTGTTTCCATTTGTCTGAATGGTCCCCAGGAATCTTTTTTAAAAAGGCACTTTTAAGACAAAAAAACTTTTTTTAAAAATTCCGAACACATTAATTCAGCAAACATTTACTGAGTACCTACAGTACGCTAGACACTCTGTTAGGGGCTAAGGGACAGAAATAGTCCTGCCCCTCAGGAAACTCAACACGGTGGAAGAGACGTTCACAAAAGCTCCAGAGTGTGATGAACTGGTGGTGTGCCAGAGCTGGCTCGTACCCGCTCACAAAATCCACTGCTAAATTTTCAGGAATATTGGTGGCTAGTTGTTAAATATGGCCATTATAAAAAATTAAGTTACAGAAACTTACAAATAAGTACATTGTATTGAAAAGTAATAAATACTCAAATCTCATCTTGTCCTCATTATTTTACTACTTTATTATCTGTGCACAAGGCTATTTATGTCTACTGTGTCTACACGGCAAAAAAACACCATTGATGGAGTGCTTACTGGGTGTCTTCCCAACTCCGTGTTCAGTGACATGGTGGATGGCAGCTGAAAGACCATGGTGGGAGTATTCATATTATGAAAACTGGCAAACACTACAAATAAGGCTCCTCCCTTCTGGGAAGCCAGCTGCTCAGCGGGTCCCAGCACCCCAGTGGGTAAGTGCTGTAACAGACATACAGACCATGGTGTTGTAAGAGCCAAGTCTACACAGAGGATGACTGAGCCTGAAGAGGTTAAGGAAGCTGCTCAGAACCAACAGCTCAAAGCATCTCAGTTCTAGCCTGGATCTACAACAGCCTCCTGACTGGCTTCCTTGTCCTCGGTGTCTCCTTAGTCCACTGCACCACACACACCACATACCTTCACCTTCCCCGAATACAGGCCTCATGGCACCCACCCCTCCACACAGAACTCCCAATAGCACCCACCTACCTATAGGATAGTCTGAGGCTAAGCCTAACTTATTCCGTCCTACTATTCGACTTTCTCTCTCATTGCTCTTCCATGACCAAATATTTTGCTGCTCTCAAAGCAGGTCTTCCTCCTTTGTAGGCAAAATTCCAAGATGGCCCCCAAGATTCCTATCCCTGGGACACAAGACTGACAAAATGCCCGTCCCTTCAGTGTGGGCAGAACCCATGAGTTCTTGAAAAGGTTACACTATTTGGCAAAGGTGAAGGGATTTCACAAATGAAATTAAGGCCCCAAACCATATGACTCTGAGTTAATCAAATGAGAGGCTATTGGGTCCTGACTCAATCCGATGAGCCCTTTAAAAGAGGGTCTGGAGGACAGAGATTCTCTCTCCTGATGGCCTCCAAGAAGCAGGCCACCATGATTTCTGCAGCTGCAAGGAATGGATTCTGCCAACCACCATATGAGCTCAGGAGACAGCAGCCCCGAGTGACACCTGGGAGGGACCCAGCTAAGCCACGCTTGGACTCCTGACCCCAAGTCACTGAGAGATAATAAATGGTGTTTTTTAAGCTGTTAAGTTTGTGGCAGTGTGTTAGAGAGCAATGGAAGATGAATACCTCCTCATTACGCCCACCTAATTCTGGTCTCTCCACGTCCTGAGCTCCACCTTGTGTATAGCCCGGCCTTGGATGCCCTCTCTTGTCGTTTAAAAACATCTGACTCAACAATCATGGCCTCGTTCACATCACATCTCCTTCCAAATGGCTCCTTCGGTCTCCCCAGCCCCCTCTATCTTTACATTTTTGCTTGCATTGCTTGTTTTATGAGGGGGAGGTAATTAGGTTTATCCATTTATTTCTGCTTGGAGGAGGTACTGGAGATTGAACTCTGGACCTCTTGTATGCAGAGTATGCGCTCAACCACTTGAGCCATACCCTTCATCCCACCCCGTTTTCGACTTCTTATAATTTGGGTACCACTCCTCGGTCTTAAATGACATTTTGCTACGCAGAATCAGCGCTAACTTCTTCGGATTTCTACAACCATGTGTTTTATTCTGCTCTCTCTCTACAATTCCTTCAGTGCTTTGTACAGTGTGCTAAGTACCCAAAAGAAACTTAGAGACCAGCCATCAGAAAGCACTATCCCTGTCTAGTTTGGGGCCCTATTATTTAATGTACTTCTGACAGTGAAGTACATATAAAACCTCCTGCACAGTTTCCTGATCGGTCTGTACACACACACACACACACACACACACACACACATATGTGTAGGGGCATAGATGCCCGCAAATGCACTTATTATACAAACTTATTATTTCAAAGCTAACATCAAAGGATGGAGAGAAATCAATCACAGTATCGACTTCCCTTCCCCCTCGTTTTTTGTTTCTTTCTAGTCTTTCTTTTCACTCTTCCCTTCCTGCCTCACCTGTACTTGCCTTTGGTCCTTCTAGTCCTCTGCCCTCAGTGTCTCTTTCTTTCCCACCCCTTTCTCCCCATAATGCACTTCACCTTCCATATTCCTCTTCTCTTCTTCCTAGTTATCCCCTACGATTTCCAGTCAATATAAACTATATGCTGTCCTCTTCCACCTATGTGGTGCCAAGACTTCACTCATATTTGGTTAGTCTCTACCCAGTCTACAGAGTTGTCTCCAACTCTGTTAATTCTCCACTAAAGTAATCACTAAAAAATCTGCCAAAACTTCTAAAATAATCCAGAAGATGGGAGGGCTAACTTGAACAAGACAGAGTGACTGGACTGAGGTCATTTCAAGGACCCATGGAGGAAGTGGGTTCTGAAGTAAAGACTGGGGTCACATGCCAATTATTCCAGACTGAGGAAGTAACACATGCAACTAGAATCACACCTTTGAAAAAAAGAAAAAGAGCCAGCAAGAACACTAGACATTATTAGAAAACACTCAATTTACAACAAATGAAGAAACTGAGGCCCAAGGAGGGTACGTGATTAGCTCGATGTCATCCAGTCAATTACTGGCAGAGCTGGGACTAGAATTAAGTACCCCATTTCCAATACGTCTTAACTACCTCTCCATCAGTCCTCATGTGTGCAAGGAGCTGCGGGTGGCTGAAGCAGAGTGAAAAGAAACGTAATAAACTGGGGCAAATAAACTGCAAGGGGGCATTTATGGAATAGAACTTACTGGAGCCATTGAGCTTGAAAGGTCATGTCGGTCATGTTTTCAAATCTGTAATCCCATTTCAGAACATAGATCTGATTTTCAGCACTGATCTCTATATTTTCTGGTGAAGGCAGTTTATGCTCCACTGCAAGACAAAGAATACACAGAAAAACACACGCATTTACTCTAGGGAGATAACACATGGTTAGAATTCTTAACAGCCTGGACAAGAAGATAAAAAGGCTTGCATTTCATTCATTATGAGGTAACAGCTACATAAGCTATGGTGTATATATACGCACAGTAATACTATGCAGCCATTTAACAGAACGTGACAGATCTGCATGTACCAACATGAAAAAGGGAGCCTCCTTACATTAGGTTAAACAAGCAAGTTTCAAATAAATCTAGCAGGACCCTATTTCTTAATTTAAAAGGCACATTCCCCCCAGCTGCAATTCTGCAAATACGTTTATATAAATCCTGAAAAAAGTGTGAGACGTTGCGTACAAACTGCTGGCAACGTTTACCTCTGATCAATGGAACTGGGGGTAAAGAGGCAGGAGAGGAAACCTTTACTTTAAGCCTTTCTGTACTGTTTGATTTTAAAAACAAAGCATGTTAAATTTACAATTAAAATAATAAATCCGAGCTCCCTCCCTTAACCTTAGTTGTTGGCAAGATGTCACTGATTAAATGTATCAGGATGCGTTCATATTTTAACATTTCATCTCTAAAGGTATGCTTTTTGGAAGAGTAACTATTCTCTAGCAACTACCTCCCCTTTTTGTGGATTCTGAATAAAAAGTTTTTGTCATTAGAAAATATTTTCATCACTATTAATTTGCGACAAAAATCCCCTCAAACACCTTTTTGCTTATGTACATGCTGTTAGAATGCTTGTTTTCATATCTATAAAACCATCATATAAACTTCAGCAACGATGGAAAAACTGCCAAAATTCATAGAATGCCAATCTATGTATATAGTTATTGAATCTAAAGCAAAACTCTCTCCTCACCTGTGGTAGTTATACAAGACACTGGGCTATAGACACCGACTTTTCTTGATGAACGCAGTTCTGCTCTCACTTTTAAACAATAAGTAGTCTCTGGTGAGAGTCTATAAATTTTATCTCTGGAATAAACACTTTCAGTCCTTTCCTATAATTTAAAAAAACAGAAGCCTGTTTGTTAAAAAAGTGTAAAGTCAAATTTTAGAATCAATTCACATCATTTTTTTCCCTCTCACATCAAACAAAGGTGAAAGTAACGCTTACTTCTAGACTTGAAGAGTTTTTCCAGATAACCAAGCTATACAGAAAGTTTGACTGATCCATAGCCCACATGGTACTGTCTTTTGTTCCAGGAGGAGAGATGTTTATTATTATTGCCTTATCTTCAGCTTTTAAATGTATGTCTGGAGGACCAATTTGAGCTGTAAAAATCAAAACATTGACTATAGAACTTCACTAACACAAGCCAAAACATTCATACAATTCTAAGCACTTATGTGCCTGGCAAATGAAAAAAAGAAAGTTCCTCATGAAGTGAGAGACATGAAAAAAAAAGATTCAAAACAAATTAGGTATGTTAATGCGAGCTATAAGAAAAACGACTTAACATAAAGGGACAGAGAATGGTAGCAAGAACTGTTTAGCTAAGTTAGTGAGGAGAAGGCCCCCTGAGACGTTTGAGCTGAGACCTGAACAAAGCGAGGGACTCAATCATTCACGACTTTAAGGGAGAAGTGTCCCAGGTTGAGGGGCACCCAGTGCAGAAACCCTGGGATGGGAACGGGCTCACTGTTTTCCAGAGACGCTAGGGGGCGCTCGAATGGCCGAGTGGTTGAAAATGAGCTCAAAGGTAGCTGGAAGCCAGCCAATGGGAAAGACTTTGAGTCTGTGACGTCAATGGAGGATGCGATTGGAGGAGTGCCGAGATTTGATTCGCTTTTTGTAAGGACCACCTGGGTTAATGTGTGCAGAAGCGGGGAAGCTACCGCAGATCTATGACAAATGAAAGTGGCTTGGCAAAGGCTGGGAGTTGGGGTGGAAGTGAGAAGGGACCCAATGCAGGTTCTACCCTGAAGGTTGATCATTCGGGACTTGCTGATGGACTGGATGGGGGATGTGAGGAAGCGATGTCAAAGGTGATGCCAGGGCTCTCGGCCAGAGCGAATAAGTAGGTGATGTCATTAACAGAGATGGAAAACACTGCAAGAAGAGCAGGGCGGAGGGGGAAAATCAAGAGCTCTGTTTGGCCCTTTTAAATCTGAGCTGACTTTTAGACCTCTAAGCAGAGAGGGTGAGGAGAGCTGGTGATTCAAGTCAAAGTAAGGGGAAGGGAGGGGCCTGGAGATACAATTGTGGGGAGTCCAGAGGACAGACAGTATTGAGAGCTATACGATTCCCAGGGGAGGGCGGGTAGAGAGAAGTTCCACGGCTGGGCCCTGCAGCTTCTCAACATTTAAAGGTCTGGAGGACGAGAAGAAACAGGCAAAGGAACAACCAAGGAGCAAGAGGAGAGCCAGGAAAGCGCAGTGCCCTAGAGAGCAGGGTTTCAAGAGGAAGGGAGTGGTAATCACACCCATGCCACAGAGGGACTGGGCCTGAAGAGCACTGGGAATCCACCTGGCACTGTGGAGGTCTCAGTGACCCTGGCAAGAGTGGTTTCAGTGCAGTGATGGGGAACAAAGCTTGAAGCAGAAGGTGGAAGAGGGAGGGGGAGAAAGAGTACAGAGAGGGGAACAGATCACTGTTCTATGTGTTTTGGTATAGGGCGGTGGTTCTCAGACTTTTTGGTTTCAAGATCCCTTAGAGAAACTGAGGGTCTGGAAGAGCTTTTGTTTATATGGGCTATGTCTCTGAATACCTAGCATATTAAACATTGACACTGATAAAAAATTAAAATATTTATTAACTCATTAAAAAATAGTAATGATAAACCCATTACGTGATAAAAAATATTTGTGATATAAAAATGACTACATTTGCTAAAACAAACCAAAAAATTTAGTGAGAAGACTGGTGCTGTTTGAACATGTTGTTCAAGTCCCTTTAATGTCTGGCTTAATAAAGACGGATGTGTCTCATACCTACTTTTGCATTCAGTCAGTCATCAGATCACAGCAAACAGCCTCTAGAAAATGCCAGTGTACACTCAAGAGAGAATGAAAATGAAAAAGGCAAGTAAGTCTTAGAATTATTGGGAAAAGTCTTGACCATAGAGACCTCCTGAAAGGGTCCTGAAGACCACACTTTGAGAACCACCACTCTAGGGAGAGCAGGGAAATGTGGCCATAGCAGGAGGGAAATACAGATTTTAGGGAATCTTTGTTTTTTGTTTTTTGTTTTAAAGATGGAAGATTTTATAGTATGCAAATAAACTGGCCTGGGAAGTGAGCTGTTCTGGTAACATTTAATAAAGAATACAATGTAATTCAGCTGGCAGCTTTTTCTTACCTTTTTTAAATGGTACAAACGGGGGAACCTCATGCCACTGAGAAGTGCTGTTTCCCTTTTCTGCTCTTATGCGCAATTTAATATTTTCGTAAACACTTCTTAAGTGGAGTGAAGAAAAGCTGCATTCCGTACGAGTAACATACTGACACCCAAGCAGTTTTCTCCAATTACCCATCCCTGGTCTTTAAAATAAAAAAGTGAATGAATGAATGAACATTATAAATACAAAAAAGTGACAAACATGTTTGCTATTTATATCAACATTATAAAGCAAATATAAGCAGTTATTTCTTCTACTTGAGCTAAGGTTCCGACAATATTAAAGTGGGAAACATTCCACTTTTTTTCAATGCATATCCTACCAAGTTATTATTTATACAATGGAATAATTCTGACATATAGTTAACTTTTTAACACAGTTCTATAATTCTGTGGGTGGCTGCATCAGGATTTCAAAGAAGCAGAGAAACAAAGAACCCATAAGGTAAAAGTGGATTAATGCTGCCTTTGTTAAAAACAGCTGAACGACCTCTGGCCCACTGCTTGTATTCGGGATCCTCTCTTCCTTTCTGAAAATTTGGGAACTGGATTTGATGATTCCCTTCTGACCTCCTCCTACGAATAGATTCACAAGCCCAAAGAAAGACCTCAGAATTGGCATGCTTTGAGAATTTCCTCTGCTCTCCTCAAATCCAGACCATTCCTTCTACAAATCGTAATTCCTTCTATTACATCATTAGAGACAAAGAACTTAAAATGTTAACACAAACTAATAAACTTCTCAAAGTGGATTTAGTTTAAGTGGAAAAAAAAAAAGGTTTAAGTGACTGATGAGATTCTTTAACCACATGAAGAAATCCAGTCGGCATGGAGTGCCTGAAACAGAGGTCATGTTGCTACAGAGGAGGGAGAGGAGGCTGAAGTGAAGGAGAGGGACAGAACACAGATACTAGGTTTCAAAATTTTTGCCTATGATAAGCTCTGTCTGCCTTACACCAGGCAGAAAAACTATCCTCCGAGAAGGCATTTCTGTCAGGACTAATTCAAAGTTCTAGCATCAGCTAACTTTAATTTTTTTGGTAATACTGCAGACCTCATTTTAAAGATGCTACAACATCTTTAATAAAAAGCTAAGGTGCTCTTTATTAAAATATAAACTACGGATGATATCCAAATAATTTTTGTGTTGACTCCAATTCAAGTCTACCTTATTTTTCAAAAAGGAAACATTTAAAAAAAAATTAGCAATAACATACTCTAGCACATGGGACACTTCAATCCTGGCCAGCTTCCCCTTCTACTCTACCTATCTGTGCTCTGAGATTAGAGTTGGCATTAATAATACCTTAATTTAAATGCAAATCTTCCTGAGAAACTCCTCCACATCACATTCTATTTTTAAAAAGTCCAGGTTTAAAAATCTAAGCCCAAAATTCAGATTTTGTTTTTCTCAAATGTCATTTATTAGAAAATTTAATTCCAGAGAAATTAATAAGAGATGTAAGGAGGCCTGGGAAGCGGGTACAGTACACAAACCTCTTTAAATTAGGGGCATGGAGGGTCAAAATAAAAGGAACTACAGACAAAAAGCCAGTAATGCATCTCTGGTCCATTTATCTGGACAGCTCCTATTATGAACAGAAAACCTTATAAAAAATTTAAAACTAGGCCTTGATATGGATTCAGCCCATCTGCACACTTCACATCTGCCCTTCCTGCTGCAGGAGGCACAGTGGCATGCCCCACTCCAAATGCTCTTAAAAAAAACTTTATCATATATAGTATTTAGATTAGAGCAGAAACATAACCTGAAAATGAATATGTAACCAATATGAAATTCATTTCATAAGAGCAGTCTCAGGACAGAACTTCATGCCGTCTTTGTCTCCCCTGTTCACTAATGTATTCCCAGTACCCAGCAGAGTGTTTGGCATAAAAGGCACTCAGTATCTGCTGAATGAAAACTACACACAGCATAATAAATTTGAGATGTAAGTCACGAACACTGATGTCTTTGACAGCGTGTGTTCAATATGCACTGGTACCCCAGCGGCTGATTTATGTGTCTGTGTATTACTTCTCACCAGTGACGTCTGTCCTACGTTCTGAGACTACACTGCAAAGTGTCTGTCTGCTGCTGACACTAACTACACTTCAGCCGATCACATACTCTGCACTACTGTTCTGCACATTTATACACAATTGTGCTACGCTCACAACCTGCTGAGTTAGATGCTTC
This sequence comes from Vicugna pacos, assembly GCF_048564905.1. Taxonomy (NCBI): domain Eukaryota; kingdom Metazoa; phylum Chordata; class Mammalia; order Artiodactyla; family Camelidae; genus Vicugna; species Vicugna pacos. The sequence continues at coordinate 114,321,428 of NC_132987.1, read as the reverse complement.
ATCACTGGGATGTCCCAGCCCAGTGTGCCTGCCACTGTCCTGGTTTAAGCTTATTGTTTCAGCTTATCTAAAATTAAGTGCTTCTTTTCACTCTCAGAAGCATCCTGGTTTGAATGATAACATATGGTCAGATTAATTTTTATCTTCACTTAACAGATAAGGAAACTGTGATAAAGAGAAAAAGTAGCAAAGGATGGATTTACACCCAAGCAGCCTGGCTCAAGTCCCTGCCACACTACACCACACTAAGTGCTACTCTGACTCCCTAAACTTGTGGCCTGGCATATTCTTACAAGGCAACCATCTATAAAGCGAGAAGTGAATAGAGTCAGAACGCATTGAAACAGTGCATCTGACACTAAAGTCAGAATGGAAGCATAAAAGATTACTGTGCACTGGAGAGTTTAGTATAAACAATAGGACACGTGAAGGAACAAGAATACGAGAGCACAGTCTTGGCTCTGTTCTTCATTCTAAGGGTAACTTTAAACAAAGGTATGTGAAATAATCTGTCATACTTAAAACAGTTGTTTAATAAGAACATTCTGAACTAAGGCAAAGAACAAAATTGGTAACAAAACTCAAAGTTCAATTTAAAGAAAATCTCTAAAGATGAAAATTCTTAAATTATCAATTCCGAGAAAAACTGTGTGTGCGTGTACACACACACATATAGTTGACCTGTGAACAACACTGGTTTGAACTGCATGGGTCCAATGACATGCAGATTTTTTTCAATAAATACATATTACAATACATGATCTAAGGTTGGTTGAATCCCTGGAGGTAGACCGCAGATATGGAGGGCCTACTGTAAAGTCACACTCAGATCTCCAACTGCTTGGGGGTTGGCACCCTAAGTCCTGCCATTGTTCAAGGATCAACTGCACACACAGACACACACACACACACACACACACACACACACACACACACACACACACACTACTAACAGTCAACTGGAGAACAACAGGACTGTGGTTGATGCAGTGGAATCCTGGTCCTGGAAGTTCTATGCCCTGTTTCGTCACTGCCCACATCCCTAGGCTGTTTGTTGCACAGGGATCATGGTTAGCAGACAGGGCTCCAATGCCCAAAGCGAACTACTGTACTTCCTGAGCTGTATTTCCTCCTGTAAACTTTCTTCTTCAACTCCCTGTCTGCCTGTCCCCTTGGCAATCAGTAACTGGAAAGTGAGCACTAGGGAGGAGGCAGAAACTCCAGAAACACTGGGTCTGTGGGAACACAGGGCTCAATATACTGATGTTTATAACGTGTATCTAAAATGGAAATTTTGTGTATGATGGGGATACAAGAAAGCCTGGCAGCTGATACCAAGACTGCAGCTAGGCCTTGAGGGGCACTCTCTCATATCCTCAAGGCATGCTCTAGGTCAGATCCTACTTTATGTCTGAAGAAGTTGGAGCATCCAGAACAGAGAAGGCATGGCAGTGGGCTACAGAAGTTGTCTGCTATCCTCACACTCCAAATTTCTTGCTTCAATGCCCAAAGATGACTGTGACTAAGTTTCTGTAGAAATGAAGTTACAAATATTATACAAAGTAGCCATACATTTTCTTTAAAAAGTGGAAAAACTCAAGTTTCCCAAATCTGAAAAAAAAAATCGGGTTAAAATTATAACAAGTATTCAGCAAATCGGTAAGCAGAGTGACGTACGTTTGATACTCTGCTGAAAAAGTCACATTCTTGAAATATCCACCGCTCCTGTTCCACTTCAGGGTGAAACTGTCATCAATGATGGAGACCTCTCCATTTTCAGGAGGTTTCATATTTGTTCCCTCTGTAAAGGCAACGACAAAAAAGACAGTTATATCTACATCTGTATGCTATAGACATTTTTAAAAATGTTATTCTTTCCTTCATATCATTGACTGAAGAATGAATACATTTAAATATAACAAAGTCTATTTAAAAATCTGAAAACAAAACCCAAAAACCTAGTGATTACTCTCAGCACGGGGAGGGGGCTAATTTATTTCTAACTCTGCATTCAAGAGTTGGAAAAAGGCAGAGTTTTTTTAATCTATAAAAAGCAAACATTATATGCCAATTATATCTCAATAAAGGCAGAAAAAAATAGATCATAAAAAGGTAAAGATAAACATGTGTTTTAATTAGAAAAAGTCTCTGTATGAAAACAGTATTTTTCTTTGGTCTTGAAAGTGACACTGACATAAAGGATATATGGGTCAACTGTTTAACAGCCTCCATTTGGTTTCACATTCTCTGTTCAGAGAGGGATATACTCTGAGAGAGAACTGAACAGATGTGGTTTGCGAGGTGACAGACAATCACAGGAAACAAATATTTACACAATAAAACCGAGAGGTAGAGGTATGAAGGTTTATCATGTCAGCCAAGCCCTACAGGAATCTGAGAAGATCTTGACTGCTGAAGATACCAAGTCTGAACCCTTCTGTATTTTTAAGGACTTCCATCTAAAGACCTATTTCTTATATTTCTTTTTTTTTTAACGGAAGTATAGTTGATTTATAATACTGTGTTAGTTTCAGGTGTATAGCAAAGTGATTCAGATATATATATACTTCAGATTATTTTCCACTGCAGGTTATTATAAGATTTTGAGTATAGTTTCCTGTGTTACACAGTATATTCTTGCTTATTTTATGTATAGTAGGTTGTATCTGTTAGTCCCATACTGCTAATGAATCTCTTTCCCCCTTCCCTTTCCCCTTTATTTCTTATACTTCTAGCACAAATCTTCCACCGGTTGGACGCCCTCTTTTCTGATTTTTCCCGTTGGCCCCTCCAATCCGAATTTTTCTTCCTCTCTGACCACCCAAATCCTCCAAGATCCAGCCCAAGTTCGCTCTCTAACAGAAAACCTTCCTCAAATAGTGCAACTCATGTTGACCTTACTCTTCCTTTCTGCCACGTCATGAATCTGCACACTGAACTTCACATTAAGTACATGCGCTCAGCCCAGTACCTGACATTGAGCAGGCTTTCAAAACTTGCGGAATGAAGTTTTTTTTTGGCGATTTCCAGTCTAGACGGCGGAGTAGTAGGACCAAGAACTCGCCTCTCCTTGTAACTACAACAAAGCCACAACTGACTGCTAAACAACCATTGAAAAAACCAAAGACTGGAATCTAGCAACAAAGATCCTCTTCAACTGGAAACATAAAGAGGGGACCACAGCGGGATGATGGGAGGGGCGTGCTCGGGATATAAGCGGGCCCCATACCCCCGGTTAAGTTGCAGAGGCCCCCGCCACAGGAGTGAGAGCTCTCAGCCCCACGTCAGGCTCCCCAGCCCGGGGTTCCGGCATTGGGAGGAGACCCCAGGACACCTGGTTTTGAAGGCCAGTGGAGCTTAACTCCAGGAGTCAGTGAAATAAGTCAGGAAAAGAAAGGCAAATAGTGTAAGATATCACTTACATTTGGAATCTAAAAAAATACAACAAACTAGTGAATATAATAGAAAATAAACACTCGCAGATGTAGAGAAGGAACTAGTGGTTACCAGTGGGGAGAGGGAAGGGGGAGGGGCAACATGGAGGTGACAGATTAAGAGGTACAAACTACCAGGTATAAAAAATAAGCTTCAAGGATGTATTGTACACCATGGGACATAGGGCCAATATCTTCTAATAACTCTAACTGGAGTATAACCTTTAAAAACTGTGAATTACTATAATGTATACTATACCTATAACATATAATATTGTGTATTACCTATACTTCAATTTAAAAAATGACATTGTAAAATGAACACATATATAAATAAATAAACAAGAAAAAAATGTCTTTTAAAAAATTGCTTCTTTATGTTAAACACAAACCTCCAACCAGATTTCAAGTTCCCTAAGGCAGGGTCTACACAGCTTCATACTTGATCTACATTTTTCAGAGTCCTCAGAGTAATACTGAGTTCACGGGAACTTTCTCAATATCACAAAAGATTGATTTTGATGAATTATAATTTTTAAAAGACCAGCTTTTAAATTTATTATTTTTTCCCTCCAGCATTTCTAGCCTTTTTCTGAGCAGGGCAAGCCTGTTATCTCCCTGCAGACCTTCCACACCAGGGGTCCTCGTGTAGATCTTTCTTTTATGGGGGCTGCTTCCTCTACTTTCCAGTTTGAGATACTACCGTATGGAGTCAACAAGGGAGACATCTGAGAAAATATTTTCTAAATTATTTATTTTAATTTGGTGAGGTGCTCATTGAGCCTCCCTAGCCTTGACTTTCTGCATTGCGCGCGCATTCTCGGACTCCATCATTGACTAGAATACTTCCCCTTATGCCACTCTAAACTTAATTCCCATCTCAGTTGTTGGAAGTTTATAGATCCCATGCAGCCAAAGGACAGTGATTGGGTTTACAGGATTAACAAAAAGGTCTGATGGCATTTGTAGTCTCTAGCCTAGAATATTCTAACTCTAGTAATTCTGGGTCTTGAGAAAGAACAAAGAAATCTGATGCCTGGGTTAGAGCCAGGTAATTCCTCAGGGACGCAATCCTTCTGCTATTAAGGTAAGGAAACTCCGGAGTTAGAAGCACCTTGGCATTTGGGAGACAAACAAATAACCGACTGATAAATGAACACATTGGAAATAATTATTAAACAGGATCTTAGATGTCGTGGATTCTGTTCCATTAGTATTAACAATATCCCTTTGACAATAATTTAGTTCACCTTTTTAGCATGTAAAATATATAAATGGATACTTAATTCAATAATTCTATTTATACAATTGGTTGTTTCCAACCTTTCACATTCATATTGATGACGAGAAATGATTTACTATATTTTTAAGTACGACATAAATCCAAAAACATACATCCATACAAATATAAATTTCCTCCTATAGCTTAGTTTTCTTAGACTAGGATCCCAGAATTGCTTTCAAAGTATGAATATTTTAGGGGAGGTGGATAGAGTGTACACTTGGCATCCATGAGGTCCTGGGTTCAAGCCCCAGTGCTTCCATTAAGGGGAAAATAAATAAATAAATAAATAAAGCATAAACACACACACACACACACACACACATTTAAAAAAGCATGAATATTCTGATGACTTTGAAAAACAGGGCAACATTATGATCTCAGGTTAGAGTTACCATTTCATTTAGTTTTGAATATTATTATTCCTTTGAGAAAAAAGTAGATTAGTTAATTGAAAGATACCTAAGCTTAACATATAGGATAATCAAGAACTAAATTGTAGGGGGAGGGTATAGCTTAGTGGTAGGGTGCATGCCTGGCATGCATAAAGTTCTGGGGTTCAATCCCCAGTACCTTACTTAAAAAACAAAACCTAAGTACCTCCCCCCAAGAAAATAAGACACAAGTAAACAAATAATAAATTTAAAAAAAAAAGAACTAAATTGTGACCTTTAGAAAAAGTCTAGCGTTAGCCCCCAGAGCTTTGAGGCCAGATTCCCTGGGTTTGATTTCCCCCGAAACCAGTGGCTAGCTGTATGGCCTCAGCCTGCCTAACCTGCAAAATGAGGATAATGGTGCCCAGCTTTGTTCTGAAAACTAAATGAGTTCATACCTTTAAAACATTTAGAATAGTGTGTGGCACTACGGTTAAGAAGGCAATAAATGCCAGTTGTGTATCAAGTTTATTTCAGCTCTCCTCTAATCAAGGTTAAAATTATGATCTTAATGAACACCCTCCTGGAGTGTTAATTTTACATGAAAATTCTGGGGAAATTCTTTTTATGCAAAAGCAAACGTAAGTTAAATGCAAAATTTTCATGAACAAAAGACTCCAAAGAAATTACCAGGGGTTACACCAGGATCCTAGTACCCATATACTATACTATATACCATGTTTGTGGAAGAGTCTGAGAAAACATTTGTGAAACAGGATAAAGGAAATCTCATTTAAAATGAGGACAGGAGGGTGGCTCCATCGTGCAACAGATAGCGCATTGGACTTCTGAAATGAAGACAACAGGCCAGAGGCCAGAGCCTTCACGCACTTCCACTCACCATCAATTACAGGAAGCGCCAGCAGCTCAACAAGAAGCCTCAGTAATCCTCAATTACAGATCCGACACGAAGAATTCTATTCCAGCAACAAGCCCGGCCGACGGGAAAGGCCGGCCATCGCAACTCTTGATTTCTTTCAAAACCATCCCACCCAACTTCCTCCCTCCTTTTTCTCTATAAAGTAATGTTCTTTTTTCTTCTTGTACTTGCCTATAGCTTTCTTGTCCTAAATTGCAATTCCTCTGCTACTCTGGAAGAAACCCACTATGCTGGTAAAATAACTAACTGGCTGTTTTATTTTTTTACAAGATACTATGTACCCCAGAAAACCAGGGTATGATTTTCTAAACAAATAGTAAAGTATTTAAGGCCACTAAGTGGCCTTACCAACCCCTGGATTCCTGCTTATTGCATGGCCCTGTTTGTCTCTGGGTACCCCTTCTCACTGCAAAGTCAAGCTCATAATAGTTGCCATTCCCCATGCACCTCTGCCAAGTTAGGAAAGCCAGCAAACTAGACTGGTGGCTCCCAACCTCTGTATTTTGGCTGCGTATTTTTCTTTTATTACCACTTTTTATTAGACTGCACGACTCCTGAAGGCAGAGAAATCCCTGCAAACCTTATCCCGCTCCCAAGTGGGACGGAGTAACTGTCTACTAAATTGAGGAACAACAGCATAGCTTGTTTATTATCAAACAGTCCAGGCGAGCTGTCGGATTTATAGTAAACAAACTCGACACTTAAGGGTCTCGCACACCCAGAACCCGCGGAGGTGGGAGCCCCGGGAACAGTCATAGGGCAGGAGGGATGGCGAGGAGGGCGCCCCCAAGCAAGAGGCGTGGAAAGATCTTGAACATCACTTTCTCCCGTTTGATTTTCGAGCCCAAGTCGGTTTCAGTGTGAGCGCTGTGACCACGGACAACCAGAGAGGAAGTCTGTCCCTCCCACCCGCTTCCAGATGCCCAGGTTTCCCAAGCCGCCGCCGTTCAGCCTCGCGCCTCGCCCCCGATCCAGCGCGCGGACCCCTATCTCTGACCTGCAGCTTCGGGCAACACCCATGGCGCTCCAGCGACCAGCATCAGGGTCGCCGCGCCCAGGAGCGCGAGCATAGTCCGCGGGCCGCCGTCGACCCCTCCGGTTACATCTTCGGCCGCCTCAGGTAGCGCAGCGCGGCGCTAGGGAAGCTTTGGCGTACAAGCCACCCTAGACCCCGCGATCCACACTCCACCGGCCCCCCGAGGCCGCGCTCCCCCCGCCCCCTCCGCGTCACCCCGCCCCGCCCCTCGGCGCTCGTCCCCCGACTCCCGCGCACGCGCCGTCCCTTCCGCGCGCGCCCCACCCCTCCTCAGTCGCCCCGCCCCCTGCCCTCGTCGCGTCCCCCTGCTCCCGTGCACGCGCGTGGGACAGCGGTGTACCGCCAGGCCGCCGCCTCCCTTCGCCTCTTTTCGGTCAGGGACTGCCCACTAGCCTTCCGTCCTCTCGTTCCGGGAAGACCACGCCTAGCCCGAGGCCTTGACCCTTGGAGGCGCGCGGAGCTTTGCCAGTGCTCATGCGCAGCCCTTGCGGTCTGTAGTTCCCCGCACTCCTTCCGGGTAGTTGCAGCCTGAGGCACTGCCGGGCCCTCGGGGCCCTCGGGGCCCTCGCCTTGCGCCGCCCGGCTCGCGGACGCGGGAGCCTGGAAAAGCGGTGTTGGGGCGGCTTGGGGATTACGGGAGGAAGGAATGAGGAAGCTCCCAGGAGAGCCAGGCCATTTCCTTTATGCAGAGCGTGGTGAGCGCGGGGTAGGCTCGAGTCAAACCGGGACACGTGGAGCGCTCGTTTTCGGGGCAACTTGGCCCGGGGCGTATGGGCCCCTTGGAGGGGGTCGTGACGTTTCTGGGTTGGAGGTGGTCTCCAGAACAGCGTTCTGTAACCTCTTTTGAGCGTCCGTTGTTACCAGTAAACAATTTGAGTCCACCATTCAAATGGTTATTTAAATATCTTTAAACAATTGTTTTAGTTTATTTTTTACTGCAATGAATTGTTTTTTAAAATTGAAGTACAATTACAGTGTGTCAATCTCTGATGTACTGCACAGTGTCCCAGTCATGCATATACATAAGTATATTCATTTTCATACTTTAAATATATTAGTAATAGATTATGTACATTATGAAAACACAAAAGGGAAAAGATAATGAAAAGATGAAATAAGCAGTCAAACGCTTACTGTTAATTATAACAACTAAACTAATTATCAATTATAAGGCATAATGGGTATTTGTAAAGACCTATGTACTTGAATGTTGCCTTATAAACAACTTTGAGGACTAATTTATATACCATGAAATTCACCCATTTTAAGTGAACGACGATTTTTAGTAAATCTGTCCAGTTTTTAGGCCTCATTTTTAAAAACTTTAGATTATTACTTAGTGATTCATAAAATTTTAGGTTTGATTCTGAGTATGTCAGTGCTTTAACTACATCATCAATGGAAAAATAACCCCAGGAGAATGTGGATCCAAATGGAAGAAGGAAGCTCTTGGTTGCACGTGCTGAATCATACATAAAAAGCCTTTCCAACAACTCTTTGACTTACGGTTTTCATTGTAATTTTTATTTCCTACTGTCCAAAAGTTGTCTTCCAAACTAGTTGGAATATGTTATATTTTTATATTTAGAACAGTGGGCCCAAAACATTTCGTGGACTGAAATATTTCATTCAGAATATGTCTTAAGTATTTTTTCCCCCACTTTCTTAGGTGGGCAACTAGAGGTTTTTTAGGTGCATATAGCATTTTTGGCAACAAAAATCAAATTCAAATAGAAATACTTCCAAATATACAATTCCAAAAGAATTGTATATAGTTTATACCTGTATAGTGTCTTTTGATTTTCATTTGCTCACAATAAAAGCAATTTTGAGAGATATAATGCTTTGTTTTGTTTTTCAACATTGTTACTGTCAACTGAAATAAAATCACACAATGTGAGAGTTGTGGGTTAAATTTTATCGGGGGCAAAATGATGACTATAGCCCGGGAGAGAGCAACCCAGAAAGCTCTGAGAAACTGTACCAAGGAGGCAGGGGGAAAGCTCAGTATGATATATAATTTCAGTGAAGGGGGGACATGCAGCCAAGCACACGTTCAGGCAGAGGCTGCTGCTAGTCACGAGGAGCAGACGTCACCGTTAATGATCCTAGTGCTTTTCTAGATACGAGGAGACACGAGAACTGGGATCATAAAATCTTCTCCTGAAAATACCTATCTGAAGGCCTGTTCAGCCAGTCTTCCCAGAGCACAGAGCGCCTCATTCCTGACCTCCATCCCGAACTCCTTTCAGGGTGTGTTGGTCAGTGGTTGCAACGGCTCATGATTTAATTTAAGCAGAGTTAGATGGCAAGTGTCAATTTTTAATTAGCACTACATCACTTGCTAATGTTATCCACTTGTTAAAGAGAAGGTCAGTAAGCATCTTTTGAGAAAATACACAATTCGTTTTTAAGTTGACAGTATTTGCATGGCACAGAGGACTTTCATGGCCTTTCCCATCTTAATACAATAATTGTAAAGATTAGATTGTATTTTAATAAAATTGAATTGAATTTTAAAAATTTAATTGTGACGCCCTGTAGCACTTTATGCACTCATTTTCAACCTACATGCTGTAATAGTGTGTGTATGGATGAAGCATGAATTACTTTCCTGTGTGGTGCTAGCTCTGTCCCTTAACCCAGAATCCCCTTCCATTCAAGTCATAATGATCCAGAGATTACACTTACAGTTTTTCCCTAAAGCGTTCTTTTTTAAACTTTTTATTTCAAAATAATTTCAAACTTACAGAAAAGTTGCAAAAATGTTAAGAGAACCCTTGCATACTCTTTGCCCAGATTCACCAAATTAATAATATTTTGCCATATTTTTATCTCTGTGCATACACACACACACACATATACAGACTTCTTTTTCCCCGAACTACTATAGCTGTCTTTAATCTGGAGCAGTTTTGTGGCCTTGGTCTTTCACAACACCAACTTTTTTTTTAATAGGCCAATTATTTTATAGAATGCTTCTCAATTTGGGCTTGTCTGATGTTTCCTCATGATTAGAATCAGATTATGCATTCCTGTCTGGAATACTGCATAAATAGTGTTGTGTTCTCTGCTATCCCATCTCAAGGCAAACAATGTTCCTCTGTCCCTCATTGGTGATGCTAGTTTTGAATGGATGGTCAAGATGTTATCCAATGTCTCCACTCAGTAGTTCCTATTTTCCCCTTGCAACTAACTAATCTGTGGCGAGATCCTGCAAATACCCAGCTCTTCATCAGACTTTTACATCTAGAATTAGCATCCATTGATCCCTGCCTGAACCAGTCTCCTATGATAGTATGAACCCTGCCTCTCCAAATGCAAATATTGGTCAGTATTGGTCAACATATTGTAGGAGAGAGCTTTCTCTTCTTTCTGTTTATTATCATTATGGATTAATAGCTTTCTTAATTTATTCAATTATTTATAGTTCATTAATAGCCTTATTTATTAAAAATGTATTAATAGACTTCACTTTTTAGAGCAGTTTTAGATTTATAGAAAAAAATTGGGCAGAAAGTATAGACAGTAGTTCCCATATATCTATCCCCTTTCGTCTCCCCATCAAGTTCCCCTATTGTTAATATCTTGCAATAGTATGGTATACTTGTTACAATGAATGACTTTCTGTTGATAAACATTGTGATTAACTGAAGTCCATAGTTTACATTAGGGATCTCTCTTTGTGTTGTGTAATTCTATAGGTTTTGCCAAATAGATAATGTTGTTTTTCTACCACTATTCAGCATCATGCAGAATGGTTTCACTGCTCTTAAAAATCCCCTATACTCCACCTGTACACCTTCTTTATTTTACTGAATGATTGATTGATTGAAGTATAGTCAGTTTACAATGTTGTGTCAACGTCTTGTGTAAGGCATAATGTTTCAGTCATACATAAGCATACGTATATTTGTTTTCATATTCTTTTTCCTTATAAGTTACTAGAAGATACACCCTCTTTTATTTTAATGCTCAAATTGTCCCAGTTTTGGCCAGTGGGAGCCATTTCAAGCTGGGGCCTCTTCCTTTGGATATATCCTGTATTTTTTCTTTTTTTTTTTTTTTAACCTTTAAGCACTTCTTTATCTTCAGGCATAAGATGTCTTAGGCTCATTTTATACTTTTCCTGCCCAGCCCTGAAATTAGCCATTTCTCCAATAGGACCAGGTTTCTTCCAGTGGGGAATAGTGCTTAAAAGCCAAAACTGGGACACTAAAATTTTCTGTTTTAATTAAAGATGTAAATTGATGTTGCATATGTATCTTGTCTCTTCCTTGGTGGTTAACAAAGAAAAGTAGTTCCTCCTGTATTTCACTTTTGAAGAGGGCTTGGTAGAAACAGCTGTGTCTCTGGCATATTGCTGCGTAAATACAGGGCAAACTTCCCACCCTGTGAAATTGAACTCTTGTTTCTTCAAAGCTTCAGCTGTATTTTCTCCATCCTCGGACAGTGGAATATGCTTTATCATCATAAAGCGGCAAAAAGAAGTGTTTCCTCATGACATGTTTTTTTTGTGTGTGTGTGATTGTTTTCATTAAGTAAGAACATCAAAAACAGCTTCTAAACATTGTCATCAAGTGTAGGGACATTTTAGAAAGAGCTGGAGTGGATAATTTTCATGTGACTTAAACACTCTTGCAAAAGTTTGCTTTCACAGTTTCCCCAATGTGATGGCCTCCTACTGTCATTAGTCTCCCAAGGCTCAATATAATTTAGGGGGAGATGAATAGTTAATGACAATGAGTGTAAAATCATTTCACAGCCTTCGTGATGATTTTCTTTCATCACTTTCTGACTTCTTGAAGGTTCTGATCAGATTGTCATTGTTTTTACATCATAACATGGTGCCAAAAAAAAAAGTTCATACTAGCAATAGGCCAAGAGTCAGTTCTGTTGTTTTTCACTTGTGCTAACAGTATTAAATTGTAAATACTGACAGGCATATGTAGAATAGATAAACAAGATTATACTGTATAACAGGGAAATATATACAAGATCTTGTGGTAGCTCACAGAGAAAAAAATGTGACAATGAATATATGTATGTTCATGTATAACTGAAAAATTGTGCTCTACACTGGAATTTGACACAACATTGTAAAATGACTATAACTCAATAAAAAAATGTTAAAGAAAAGAATTCAGTTAAGGACTAGAGAGCAGACAAATTTGGTTTTCTTGTAGCCACATTATAAAAGGAGGTATAAATAGGTGAGATAAATGTTATTTAACTCAATGCAACCAAAAATATTATTTCAACATGTAATCAGTATAAAAATTAATGAACTACAAAACAGTATTAAAGACAATAATCTCTTTTAAATCTCAGTTTATTTACAAGAACCTTGTCAAATCCATTTCTGAGCGTTTGGTTAAAAACAGCAAACATAATTACTGAACACACTTCACTGGGCCAAGTGAAGAGCTAGACATAGTCACACTTTCCAAAAGTGACCAAGTAGCAGCCCCACTGCACATTTCCACCTTGTGGAACGCCCACTCTGTTCTCACGTGTGTCACGCAGCACTGAATGTGACATGTGACCCTCTGACACTGGCACTAAGTGAAGGTGCTGGTGTTAGATCACATATCAAATACTAGTAAGGCTTAGTTTACTTATCTAACAATGCAAATAGAATTTTATTGACCCTCAAAATCTCTAGTTTAAGGTCGCCTGTGGGAACTGTCCCTAGTTGCCTTGAGAGTGACGTTCTGGGTCTGTTCTGGTGTGGCTGGCATGGATCCTGGCGAGCTGACAGCACTTGCTTTCTTCTAAAGCCCTTTCTGTAAACTCGGCCTCCCGGTCAGTAGGGATGGTGAGTGTGTCTGTTGGTGGAGGCCAAGCCCCTTTTACCTCTTGCTGATACACTTCAAGTACACTAGTTAGTGTGTGTATATAGAAGTCAGAGCATCACATTGTTTATTGAAGTTCCCATAATATCCACTTAATCCAGAAATGGAAAATTTAGGGATACCCAAAGGCACTGGGTGTCCAAGCACTATTTCAAAAGGGGTCAATCCATGTCTCCTATTTGGCATAATCTGGATCTTTATAGGGGTCAAGGGGCAAAGCTTCTGGCCATTTAAGTCCAGCTCTTGACAGATCTTTCCTAAAGTTCTTTTTATGTCTGGATTTTTTATGTTCCACTTGCCTTGATGAATAAGGATGAAATTTTGAGGAGTACCTCATAGTTTTTGCAAACGTGTGGTTTATCCCTGCTGTAAAATGAATTCCTTGGTATTCAGTTCATAAAGGAATGCCAAAACAAGGAATAATCTTGGTTATTAATTTCTTTGTCACTGCTGTGGTATTGGCACATCTGGTCAGATAGCAGTCTATCCTCTAAAGGTGCAGACAATAACAAAGAGGGAGAGTGGCCTAAAGCAGGAGGCAAATCTATAAAATCCACTTGGAGTGCCACAAAGGGCAGTGAAAGTCTGGGAGGACTTCCTGGGGTGTATACTGATTTCTTCCAGAAGTTTGGTGAGATTTACAAGTAGTGCACTGCAAAGTAATTTGGTCAGAAATTTTGTGAATGGTAGGATGAAACCAGTTTGTTTAGTTCCTTAACTATTCCCCCATCAGCACATATGTCCCGTTTGACGGGAGGTAAGTGCAAGCCAGAAAGTGGAAAGAAAAGGAGCTCCAGGAAGTTCATTTGGCCCATCTGATAACTGGCGCCATTTTTGTATCCATTTGTCTTTTTCGGGTTGCGGGGCGTTGACCTGATAGTTAACAGTATCAGTCAGGGATAAAGGCACGTTTAAAAATTAGGTGGAGAAAGGGTAAGAGGACTTGTTTTGCTCTGTCAACCCTATCATTCCCTAAAGATAGAGCATCTATTTCTTAGTATGGGCTGAGCAGTGAACAATAGCAATTTTAGAAGGGAGGTGGAGAACTTGTAATAGGGCAGCAATTACATGCCCATTCACAACAGCAGTATCTGCAGAGGTTAAGAATCCACGAGATTTTCAGATTGAGCCAACAGCATGGCAGACTCCAAAAGAATATTTGGAGTCTGTGTAAATCGTGGCAGCTTTCCCTTCTGCTAATGTGCACACTCTCATAAGAGTTATGAATTCAACAGCTTGAGCTGGTTGCACGGTGGGCAAAGATTATGCTTCAGGCATTTCAGGTGGGGAAACTATGGCATAACCAGTTATTATGTTTCCCTGGAAATTTTGAGAGCCATCACAAAATAAAAGTAAGTCCAGGATGTCCAAGAGGTCTTCTTGTGGCTTTGAGATCATTTCTATAGTTTCAAGGCAATCATGTGGATGGAGTGGGGCTCTCCACCATCAGGAGCAGGTGTAAAGTAGCTGGTTTTAGCGTATGACAGTGATGGAAGATGATGGAAGGGTTAGTGTTAAAAGCCCGCTCTGAGGTAGGTGGTTTGTTGCCCATGTAGGGAGATGTGTATCCCGTGACCTGGTAAGACAGCAGACACAGCATGGGGAACATCAAGATGAATGCAGGGGAGAAGGTATAGCTCAAGTGGTAGAGCACATGCTTAGCACACATGAGGTCCTAGGTTCAATCCCTGGTACTGCCTCTAAAAATAAATAAACAGACCTAATTACCTTCTACCATGAGAAAAAAAAAAAAAAGATGAATGCAGGAGCCTTTTGCAGGAGTACTGGCTTTGTCAGTCAAGGTGGCAGCTGTGGCCACCACAGGTGAGCATGGGGCCATTGTATGTAATGCCATAGGGTCTAATTGGCATGAGATGCCTGCAGGAATCCCATTATCTTCTTCGCTTTGTCAAAACCAGGGCTGGAGGTGTGGACAGGGCCAGTTTTAAGGCTTCAGAGGAAGTTAATGTCTCTGAAGTTCAGGAAATGGGCTCTGGGGGGATACCTGGGAGGAGTGGATGCAGAGGTTTAGCAAGGACTGCAAAATTAGCAATTTATTGGTGGCCCTGGCCAGATGCCCCTAAAAATGTACATAAGTGTTTTATCATTCTAGGGACGGATATAGATATAACTGCCTTGAGGCGTTTTGTGGGTGAATGTCCTAAGTAATCTCATGTCCTCCATAGCTAACAGTTGTTTGCACCCATTGAAGTTTTAGATCTGGGGGCTTTATGGCCTTGTTCTGTGAAGGAAAAGCCGGGGTGGGCCTAACTTGTAAATCTAAGTGTAACAAGTATCGGATTACTGATCTGTGTTCTGCTGGGCTAACTAGTAAATCTAAGTTAATAAGTGTCAGTTTGCTGATTCCCTGCTCGTGTTTTTTTTTGCTAGCCAGCTGGATTTTCAGAGAGACCTATCTGGCCTTGGAATATCAGCTTGCTGCCTCCCTGCCTCTGCTTTTGTGATAATGATGCTGTTAAAGCTGTTCCCTGCCTATTGGCCGAATACCCCAAGCTTGTAATTAACCCTATAAAACCTCATGCACACGTCTTGGAGGTACTCAGAGCTTCAGAGCAGAAGCCCCTCTGAGCCCACCGGCATAATAAATCTGGGTACTCCAACCCTCCTAGGGGTGCTTGTTTCTTGGCTGGCCTGTCGTTTCCGTAACAGTTCAGCTGGTGCCTTTAGGAGAATGAGGGAGCCTGGACATTGTCTCAGCTTAGTTTGATTATAAAGTAAAGGGTTGTCAGCATACTGAACAAATCCGTCAGCTTTAAGGACCTGGGAGACTATTGAGGGAGACTCACGATATCCCTGAGGTATGAGCCCGTGCTAATTATCTCCTTTTAAATATAAGTGCAAAAAGAAGTTGTAAGTCAGGGTAGAGATGGGATTGAAAAGAAAGCCTAGCAGAGGACAATCACTGTAAACCAGGCTGAATCAGCAGGAACTGAGGTAAGAATGATAGCCAAATTAGGGACTCCAGGGTCCTGAGGAATTACGGAAGAGTTTCTAGCCCTTAGATCTTGTACAAATCAATAGATTTGGTCCTAAGTCAAAATTTCCTTTCTTTACTGGAAAGATTGGAGTACACACGGTGAGGAAATAAAGCCGAGTACACCCAGCTGCAAGAGAGAGTCCATTATAGGATTAATTCCGCGCCCTGTTTTCCAGGAGGGAGGATATCACTGATCAGACTGGCTTCTTTTTCTCCCAGGCCTTGCACACAGCCTTAATCCCACTGCATTCCTGGCTGTGGCCCAGAGACTAACTGAGATTGTTTTTTAAAGACTCATCTTTTCCAGAAGACTTTAAATCAGGATGAGTTTCTTCTGATAAGAAAAGGAGGAAATTTGGGGCTTGATCTGAGGCCAGGGAAATAAAAACACCCTTCTTATTACATTGTATAGCGGCATTAAATTTCTATAGCAAATCTCTACTCCAAAGATTAGCTAGGGAGGAGTTTGAAAATAGAAACATGATGGATGTTAAGAGGCCCTAAAGATACTGGGGTGGGCTGAGGGATGGACAGTGAGGTAAGCTGCCTGAGTAGACTCAGAGGTGGCAAGGTAGTGACACATCCTCTGAGCGGGTGATGGAGAATGTTACACTGTTACGGAAATGACAGGCCAGCCAAGAAACAAGCACCCCTGGGAGAGCTGGAGTACTCAGATGTATTACGCCGGCGGGCTCAGAGGGGCTTCTGCTCTGAAGCTCTGAGCACCTCCAAGACGTGTGCATGAGGTTTTACAGGGTTAATTACAAGCTTGGGGTATTCGGCCATTAGGCAGGGAACAGCTTTAGCAGCATCATTGTCATAAAAGCAGAGGCAGGGAGGCAGCAAACCAACATTTCAAGGCCAGATATGTCTCTAAAAATCCAGCAGGCTAGCAAAAAAACAAAACAAAAACAAAACAAAACAAAACAAAAAAAACCATGAACAGGGAATCAGCAAACCAACACTAATTAACTTAGATTTACGAGTTAGCCCCGCAGAACTCAGATCAGTAATCCGACACTTGTTACACTTAGATTTGTGAGTTAGCTTGTTAGCCCAGCCCGGCTTTTCCTTCACAACACCAGTGTCAGTTAAGAAATCCAGTTCCCGACCTTCTGTTTTAAGTTTAATGGTAGGCTCTAGGGTTGGACTGAGGATTCATTGACCCCGTGATCTGAGGGGGAATTTTCCCTCGGGAGTGGAAAAATAAACCTGTGGGTGCTGGGGCCCAGGGAGTGTCGACTGAAGCAACAGCCTGAAAGTAGAGAGTTGTATTTTATTTGGCGGGAGGACTCGAGCCCGGAAGACAGCCTCTCAGATCGCTCTGAGGGACTGCTCCGAACAGGTAGGGGAGGAGCTAGGATATATAGGAGCTTTACAACAAAGACCAGGTCGTTGGAACAATTATCTAAAGAAAACCAGGCATCTCAAGTTAAAGAATTCAGTGCTTTTCTATGTATGGGAGGAAGCAAACGTTTGGGCTCACTGAATTCACTCCTTTGACAAGCACCTAGCTCTCTAGGGCCAGTGTATTGTCCTTTATTATTCTGAGTCCCCTCAGGGGGCACCACTGTGAGTGGCTGCAGAGGCCGGGCTGCAGGCTTGTCTTCCCTGGGCGGTGGTGGCAGCCGCTGATGACTTGATGGCTTCAGCGTTCTCTGCTTCCTGATAGGGTTTGCAGTATTTTTCGCTCACATGTTCAACAAAGGCTTTTGGATGTTCTCCCTTCTTCTGAGTGCATAATTCAACTTCAAACTAATTCATCTTGGGGGGAAGCCCTCTGCTCTTGTTCCCATCAGGCCTTGGATATCAGCCTCCAGCTGAGCTACTTCCAGGTCATTCTCCAGAGAGGATCTGGTCACATGTCTCTCCTGGGAGGGGAGTTTTCCCAAGGGATCTGCTGGCCTGTCTCAAATCTGCAGTATAATCATGGCTGTCAACTGTGCCCCTTACAGTCAATCCAGGTCCCTGTGAGTTGGGGTGTGAATAGCCACCAATCTTTCCAACTCCTTTCTAAATTTGGTGGGGCCTTCTGAGAGTGGATGGAAAGAGCTTTATAATTTAAAAGACCTTCTGCTGTCCAAAGGACAAGAATTATTTGCAGTGGGAGTTAGGATACACCACGAAGGACATTGCATAGGAATGCCTGAAGCTAACAGAGTCTGATTACAGAGAGAAGGAGTCACCCTAGGGGACTATGAAGTCCCACATGTTTCTGCTAAATTCACCCCGTGACTTTAAGCACTTTACGCAAGTAACCCTGTACCCCCCTCACTTGGAAGCTGGGCGGGAGTGCCCTCTGTAAGTCTTGTTAAGATACTGAAGTTAAAATAGGCAACTGGGAGTTTCAGGGGCTTTCCGGGGGAGTTGGAGGACCTTTAGGCTTTAAGAGGATTGGCTAAGGGGATGGAGTTGGGTTACCTGGGTTTTGAGGGAGTGGGGTTAGACCAGGGGCCCAGAGATGCAAAAAATCTTCTAGAAGGTCAGGGACAGGGAGTTGGGGACAAAGAAGAGATTAGGTGGGAGAAGTGTGGGATTTACGTCAGATTTGGTTTAAAATTTTGCTCTAAATCTGATTTCTATTCTTTCTGTTTATTCATGAAAATCTCTAAGTTTAGCCGTTATGCTTTTCTGAGTTCTCTTTTCAATTTGAACCTCCCATAAATGCCAGTAAGGCAGCTACTCGAGATGAGAGCAATCCAAACATTTTTTTCAAATATAGAGGTTTTTCCAATTCAAAAGACCCATCGTTTGGTCATTGACAAATAGGATTTCATTAGTATATTTATTCCAATAGTGACTCAATCCAATAAGACTTTTTATGGAAAGACCTGGAGGTAACTTTCCAGGTTTAGAACAGATTCTTACAATGGACACAAGACGTGCCCCTGAAGAGGGCACAGATGATGTAGTCCCCATGATCCAACAATCCCCTCCCAAGAATAGTCTAAGAAAGCAAAGGCCTTTGCTGCACAGGTAAGGATGGTGTCGTTTCCCATGTGTGATGGCTCCAGTTACAGACCACTAGCCTGTGACACCAGGCAGCTGCTACAGAAATGGGACTTTCCCAGCACTAACAAGCAACAAAGGTTGAGAAAATAAAGACTTCGTATGGACTGGGACCTGTTATGACAAACTCCCCTGAGAGCTGGGACAGCCAGGCCAAGAGTGTACTGTTTGTGACCATCTATCTCAGGACCCCAGTCTATTTGATTGGCTGCAAGATGCACTCTGGTAAATGCACCTGCTGGATGGTAGAGACAAGAGAGAATATTTTTATTGGATGCAAAGCCAGGACATAGAACAAGATGGAAGGAAAAACCTCATCTGGTTTTTGCATAGAGGATCCACAGCAAAGTTTGTCTAAGTAAGTGCTGGTCTAGTGAGAACCCTTAACTCACCAGTTTGGGAGGCCAGCTCGAGCCGCAGGCTTATCGGGCTTATGCCTGTGTTCCTGTGGTTCTTCCTCCTTCTGACAAATGACACAACAGAGTAAGGAAAATCAGTGACCATCTCTGAGAGGAAAGAATCAATAAAAACCAAGAGCATGTATTTACCAAATGCAAGTCACTATGTCACAAGGAATTGGCTCCCAAAAATATTTTCTCCTGCTAATCTGAATTTAGACAGAGAGAGAAAAGGGGCTCTTACCACTTTCCCTTCCACCCCGTAGGCAGAGATCTGGGAGGCTGATGTGGTAAGAAATCTGACCTTCTGCTGGCCTTTGTCAGATGTCCCAGAGGCTCTCAGCTGTGGCACCTTGGGTTGAGAAGAAGGGTCTAGCCAGTCCTGCTGGATTGCCAACTATCAGGAAAGGGAAAATTTCCTCCTCTCAATCTCTTGAGTTCTTGTGGCTGGACTAATAATAAAATTGACACAAGACAGATTAACAGGAGGAAAGAAACAAATTTTAATCCACACCCATGGAGTTCTCATAGAAATAGGACCTAAGAAGTGGCCAAAACTGGCAATTTTTATACTTCTTTTAGATAAAGAAATAGTACATTTGTGAAGAATTGACAGGACAAAGAATTTTAGGTTTTGGGTGCTTAATTAGTGAAAAATCTATACAGAGTTTGGGCTTGGGTAAATTAAAGAAGTAACAAAGTTTGTTTACTTCTTGGTCCTGTATTCCCTGTCTCTGGCAATAAAGGTATCCTTTTCCCAGATGTAGGGAGTGCATCTTTCACGTGGGAGATTTATTTCCTGCTTTCAGAGAGACAGAGGAAGATCAGTTTCCTTCCTGTATCAGCTGCCTCTCAAGAAACTTCAATCCAAAATAATCAATATGCCATTGGTATATTTTGGGGGTGACCCTCCCTGAGCCCCAACACCAGGTGTTCAATAAAGGTCATTTTCCCCCGACCATTGTGGTTATTGTATTTTCCGTTTCAGAAAGACTCAGTGGTGGTGGGGAAGATCTTGTTCTGCTAGATCTGAAGGATCACATGGCCCCAGAGGGCAACACTTCCTTGTCTAACCTCAACTGGGCAGAAACTGAAAAATTTCTGCATGCACTGCAAATCTCTGCCCTACCACTTCTCATTTTCAACGGACGCTCTTCTACTCAACTCCCATTTTCTTGGAAAATTCAAGCAATCAACAGATCACTGTGGGGTGGGGGAGAAGCAGGTAAGCACATCTCTTTTGGCTGCCCTGAGAAGTGTGGAGAATTAACTGGAACCTGACCTTGACTGCAATCACAAGCACAGTGATTTTGTGCCTCAAGTCTAGGCTAAGCCAAGACTATCAAAGCTGCGACTCTGCTGTGATCTTGGCATGGTTGTTACAAAAACTCTGCAATAAATACCTGTCATGAGCACTCCCTTGTAATCCTCCAAATCCAAAGAGCTCTGAAAACCAAAAGCACTTTTCTGTCACTCCTTTGGTAGCAAAACCAGACTAGAACTCCTTTGGGTGCAAAGCCCTGCCTGCCCTTACTTGCTGCAAAATGTGACCAAACTGGATGTGAATCTGTTTATAATTTTAATTTTTCTTTCAGTGTGACTATTCATAACGTCTATTCCAGATGTTTTAATGTGTTTGATTGTATTTCATCTAAAATATTGTTCAATTTAAGAGCTCTTTCTTGATCTCTGATTGCTCTTTCTACTGCGCTTTTTTTGTTTCACGGATGCAGTTTCTTCTTGTATCTCTCTGAGACTATTATAGTTAAAAAACCCCATAATTTTCTAGCCTATAATGAAAAAGAATATGAAAAAGAATATATATGTGGATCTGTATAACTGAGTCTGCTGTACACCAGAAACTAACACAACATTGTAAATCAACTAAACTTCAATTAAAAATAGATTAAAGTTAAAAAAATTTAAAAACATAATTTTCAGCTTTGTGCATCTTTTTCATTTCTTCCGACTTCTTTTGTGCCATTAGTGTTGGTCTGTCTTTCCTCCTATGTCTGGTGCCCTCACTGTCCGCTTTTAAGACGAGTAGTAAGTGGTGAGCAGCTGTTCTGTGTGTGCAGGTGCAGCTCGCTGATGGAGGAGCAGCAGGGCTGGAGGGGAACCCCCAGGTTCTGGTTTGGGTCTCAGCAGGCTTTCTTTCTCAGGGCATATCCGGTTTCCTAAAAGGCGCGGTCCCTTGCCTGGGGCACCTCGCAGGGGTGGATTTTGCCTGCTTGGCAGCCGCCTAGAAGAGAAGGAAAGAGGGCTGGAGTCTCCTGGATTGTAGAGTGAAGCTCAGTCCCCTCAGGGCAGTGCCTCATCTCAACTCACCCAGAGCCTAATGCTCCCAACCTCTCAGCTTTTTTGACGAGAATAAACCAGTGGGATTTGAGGAAGGGAAGCTGATTATGTGCAAGCTGGGGTTGGGGGGGACCTGGAGGGAGTAAAAACTGCTTACACACACTACCAACTGCCCCATTTCAACTTCATCCTGTGGTCCTGCCCCCTGGGGTGCTTGGCACATCCATTTCTGGAGCCTTTCTTGAGGCTCCTCGTTGTTTATCTGCCATCTCATGGGCCAGTATTCTTTACTTAATTTCTAGGTTTCTCTACTCTGCTAAGTGCTGTTCCTTTATTGACTTTCCAGATTCCAAAAGTTTGTCAACATCTCTTGTCTTCTTTTTCTCTTCTCCCACTATTATACATGTGGGTTTGTGCTCTTTTATTCTGTTCCTGTGATTTAGGTTGGAGTTTTCTGTACTTGGAAGCAGACTCTTGACACCTTAAGTCACTTCCTCAAGGTAGTCAGTTGGAAAACAACGCCGCTGGGATCTGAGTTGAGGTCTGTTTGCCCTCCCAGGGGGAGAACGGAGATAAACAGACGTGTCCAATTAGCTGAGTTTTGTATGGAACTGCTGGGACTTTTCTGCTGTGTATGGAACTGCTGAGTGGAGTTTTACATTGTCTTTCTTGCACAAAGCACGTAACACAATAAATCACTTTCTATTTCTGGGTTTGTTTCTCTCAAATGGAGCAAAAACATAAAGACACATGCGAGGCCACTTGGTAATAAAACAAATGACTCTTGTTTAAGACACAACAGAGGAAGAGAATTGAAAGTCCCCTACAGGTTGTAAGCTTCATGGCAGACGTCTGAGGTAAATTTTATGTTGGACTGGGGCAGGTCAGTTAAGAGAGACTTAAACTGAGGACAAGGAAGAGTTTCTGTGTTTCTGTGTGGAAACAGCCAGGAATCTCCCTCCCCGCCTCCCCGCAGTATGCGATATAATAACTGCATGCCTCTTATCTGCAAGGCATCACAACAGGGTGTATTCAGGAGAAGCAGGGAAGGGTGATGACTAAGACCTCAGGCTGTGGACTCAGGCTTGCCTGGTCTCAGTCCTTTGCCTGCTGGACTGAGGACCTCAGTTCCTTGCTGGCTAGTGACTGGAGGCACCCTCGGGTCCTGCCATGTGGGCCTTTCCATCTGGCAGCTCACTTCCACAAAGGGTACACGCTGGGAAGGCCCTAGAGAGAGTGCTGGCAAGAAGGGAGCCACGATCCTCCATAAACTAAATACAGAAGCGGCAGCCCACCTCTGCTGTCACTTTCTATTGAGTCATCGGTACTGTCCACATTCAAGATCAGGCGATTACTCAAAGGTGTGAATACCAGGGGATGGGGAGCACCGGTGGCCATCTCAGAGTCTTCCTGTCACGTGGGTAAGAGCACAGACTCTGGAGCCAAGCCACCTAGGTTCAAATGCCTGCTGTCACTTCTCCCCTGTGTGATCTGAAGTAAGTTACTTAACCTCTCTGTGCCTTAGTTTCAACCTTTGAAAAACGAGGCAAATAATAGTCTCTGCTTCAAAGAGCTCTTGTGGGAATTCAGTAAAAATGCAAAAGTGGTTAGAACAGGGCCTGCATCCAGAGGGTGCTAAGGAAGGACTGGCTGTTACTCCAGCTCCACTGGGGCAGTTCAGCGCCCTTCAAATGAACGGAAGTCTCAGCTGCCCTGTGTTTCCTGTTTTTGTAGAATTGTTTGATCCGATCTAGAGTCGGTCTTTGCCACGATTTCTCCTGCTCAGAGGTTTTACCCCTCCTAGCTTTAACCTTTTGGGCGTATTTTTAGTCACAAACCTGGGGCTGTAATCCAGTTCATAAAGTGCCAGCCTGTTAGTTACTGGCTGTTGAATGAAGAGTTCTGATGGATGTAGAAACTAAGGCAGTGTTTGGCATCTGCTTGGTCCAGAGGTGAGGCAGCCAGGAGACAGAATGTGAACTCGACTCAGGAAGGAAAATCACGTACAGTCTTCGTTGCAGGAGACTGATCATTTTTTTTTTCTGTGTTTTTCTCTTCCCAAGGAAGTGGATTGGCTTGAGCATGTCTGAACTAGAGAGTTCAGGATTCAAAATGGCAGGCAGTCAATCTCAGTTAAGTACCCTGCTGGGGAAGAGGGTAGTATCAGGTTCACAAACAATCACCTGCTTGCCCTCCTTCCCATTTTAAACATTAAAAAGAGGTTATATTACACCAGAAACTAATACAACATTCTAAACCGACTATACTTCAATTAAAAAACAAAAAAGAAGTTATCACTGGTCAGGTTAAAACAATGGAGGCGTTCACTGCTTTATTAGTTTCCTGTGGCCGCCTTAACAAATTACCACCCACTGGGGAGTTTAAAACAGCAGAAATGTTTTGTCCCGCAGTTCCGGAGAGCAGAAGTTTGAGATCAAGATGTTGGCAAGGCTGTTTCCTCCAGAGGCTCTAACAGAGAATCTGTTCCTTGCAGTTCTGGTGGTTCCAGACATCTCCTGACTTGTGGCCACAGCACTCCAGGCTCTGTCTCTGCGGTTACATGGCCTCTTCCTCTTCTGTCCACTGTCTCCATCTGCCTCTCACATGAGGGCACTTGTAAGGGCATTTAAGGCCCACTCTGATAATCCAAGATAATGTCTTTTAATGTCTTTATCTCAAGACCTTGAACTTAATCCCATCTGCAAAAAAAAAAAAGTGTGTGTGTGTGTATATAATTTTATTTTATGTTATTTTTTCCCAAATAAAGTCACCTTCACAGGTTGCAGGGATTAGCACTTGGGTATCTTTCTTTTTTTTGAGAGTTATGTTTTATGTGGCGGGAGGACTCGAGCTGGGATGACAGCCTCTCAGATCACTCTGCGGGACTGCTCCGAACAGGTAGGGGAGGAGCTAGGATATATAGGAGCTTTACAACAAAGACCAAGTAGTTGGAACAATAAAAGATTACTTGTTATCTAAAGAAAACCAGGCATCTCAAGTTAAAGAATTTAGTGCTTTTCTAGGTATGGGATGAAGCAAACATTTGGGCTCATTGAATTCACTCCTTTGACAAGCACCTAGCTCTCTAGGGCCAGTGTCTTGTCCTTTCTTATTCTGAGTCCCCTCAGGGGGCACCACTGTGAGTGGCTGCAGAGGCCGGGCTACAGGCTTGTCTCCTCTAGGTGGGGTGGTGACTGATGACTTGATGGCTTCAGCATTCTTTGTTTACTGATATGGTTTGCAGTATTTTTCATTCACATGTATGACTGAAGCATTATGCTGTACACCAGAAATTGATACAACATTGTAAACTGACTATACTTCGATAAAAATATACATAAAAGAAAAGAAAGTAAGGCTTCTCAAATCAACAACCAGAATGGGACTTAACTGGCATTGAAGAAGCCTCCAAAAGTCTTCAAGATTCCAAAACAGCTTCATTGAAAGATCCATTGCAAAAAGCTAATGAAAAGCTAAAGACATAAGAGGTACCTTGAACCAACTTTGGGATGTTCCAAAGGGCCCCTAGAATGTTTGTTCTCTATCCCTCTTTGTTCTTTATTTATTTTCTGTTTTTCTCTTTCTTGTTTCTTATTTTTTTTATCCTATGTAAGTTTCTTGCCTTCAGCTCCATTCTGCCATTCTCTGGACCCTTGGGACAAACACTGGCCGTATTATTGCTATGGTTGCCAACATTAATCTTCAGTTGCCCCCAAGAGTTCCTGCCTCCTCTCTGGTAATGGTTTATTCCGTGCTTTTTTCGTGGTTCTTTCCCCAAGACTTGGGTATCTTTAAGGGGACTATTTTTCATTCTGCCACACCATCCCGTTGTACTGCCTGAATAATTCCACGACTGAATTAATGCAGGATGACTACGTGGAAAATGTGGAGAAACAGCTTCCCTCATGGCCCAGTCATGGACAAGCCAAGATGTGCTGAAATCATAGACTGTAGGAAGGTCATTTCCAAATGTTCTAGAACAAATTAAGGCAGCCACCAAGGCACAGCAGAGGAAGAGGCAACACATTAAAATGAAGGAGTGTAACTAAATAACATTTACCTATCAACGGTTTTTGAGCTCAAAGAGGATTCATTATAAAGGTTCAAAGTGGGCACACAGCTATAGGCAAGTGTTTCAGAGCGACTTGAATCTTCTAACAAGAGTGCCCGTGAGACTGCAGCACCAGAAAGAGCCAAGAATCTTCCAGAGGTGGGCTTCTGAAAAGCAACATTTGCAGCAGGAAGAATAAAGAGGGGCGGGCCCTTTGCTCTGGGTAGGTGTTTTGTAAATGGAGAACAAAGAGGAAGCAAAACTGTTCACCTGCTATTTTTGCTTCTGGCTTCACCATCAAAGGGATGTGTCATCACACAGGAAAGGACAGATGGGGTGACAGCATGCTGCCAGGCAAATCAAAGCCAGAGACCAGCGTAGTTAAGGCGCCCATTGGAAGCAGCTCTTGCCCCCAAGGCAGGAAGACTTTGCAGACGTGACTGTGGACCAGCCCCTGTAATATCTGAGAAATACAGGTAGGGGGGCTGGAGAGGGGCCAGGGGAGTGAGGGAGAAGGAGATGGCAGTAAACTCGGAGCAGATGGGGTTCCTCACATCATGAAATTCTCCAGTTTGACTCATCATGTAGAGAATCCATTAACCATGGTCTAGAGAATGATTTTGAGTTTCGGGAGATTTGCTGGGGATGGAGACCTTTAGTTGAAAAAGTAGTAATGAAGTTTATCTAATAGTGATATATAGAGCCAGCTAACTAGGCCCTTCTATCTTTGAGTGTTTATTCTCTGTCTTTTGCAGGGAGAATTGAGAGTGTGTATCCTTGAATCCACAGGATTCAATTCTTGAGAGTTCCCTCCCCTCTTCCCTCTCACTTATTTCCAAACCTGGACACAGGTCCTCCTTCTACACCCCCAACACCCCATCATTTTTCCCCTTTTCATGAGCCAGACGAAGACATGGAGCTCATGAAAGGAAATCCTGACAGTTCCAAAGGGCTGGCAGCAGAAATTATAAGAAGGAAGAGACTCATTAAGGAAGAGGTAACATGAAGTTGGCTTGGGGAGGGGGCAGTAAAAGCATGAGAAGCTTTACCTAGGGATATTTCACTGTTTCACAGTGAGTTTAAAGGTTGTTACACGGACTAATAGGCTGTGAAGAATAGAGAACTTTAAATCAGTAGACATCTCAGCAACCATCCATCAGCCCCTTTGTAGTTCTAAGTGCTAAGGAGACGAGGGTAAGACTAGAATATGGTCCCACCACTCTAATAGCTAACAGGGTGAAACTAACGCTGTGGAAAGACAATGTTAAAAAGTGCTGAAAAGCAAACAAAGAAAAAATAAGTAAAACATTAAAAAATATAGAACTCAAACTTAAAAAAAAGGTGGGGGTTCAAGGGTATAGCTTAGTGGTAGAGTGCATGCTTAACATGCACGAGGTCCTGGGTTCAATCCCCAGTACCTCCATCAAAGTAAATAAATAAATAAACCTAATTACACCCCCCAACAAAAACAAATCAAAAAATTTTTAAAAAACTTATGCTTTAAAAAAAGTGCTGAACTGCTTTGGAAAACAGTCTGGCAGTTCATCAAAGAACAACTTAAACATAAATTTGTCACGTGTGCTGGTAATTCCAAGTCCTGTTTATATACCCAAGAGAACTGAAAACACGTCTACACAAAAACCTGCTGTACACAGATGTTCGTGACAGTATTATTCATACTGTATTCAAAAAGTGGAAACAACCCAAGTGTCCCTCAACCGATGAATGGATAAACAAAATATGGTAAATGCACACAATGGAGTAGTATGCAGCAATAAAAACAACTGGAGTGTCCCTCCATGCTACAGGATGGATGAACCTTGAAAACACACTAGTGAAAGGAGCTAGTCACAAAGGGTCACACACTATATCATTTCACTCACATGAAATCTCAGAAGAGGCAAATCCATTGACACAGAAAGAAGCTTAGCGATTTTCTGGGGCTCGGAGGGGATGGGAGGAATGGGGAGTGGCTGCTAAGGGCAAAAGGACCTCTTTCTGGAGTGATGCAAATGTTCTGCAATGAGATAGTGATGATGGCTGTACAAATTTGTGAACATACTAAAAACTTTCAGATCCTACACTTTAAATGGGTGAATTGTTTGATATCTGAATTGCATCTGAATTTTTTTTTTTTTTGTTAAGTGCTAAAGTTGCAACACACACAGTCTGCTAGGGCAGGACTAATGTAGCTTGGAGTTTGCTGTGAACTTCCTGTGTTCTTTGTACTGATGTCAATAGTGCTGCTTCTCTGCACAGTTTCCTGGAGTGCCCCACCCCTCCCCTCTCCAGCTCTCCCAGTCATTGTGATTGGCTACAAAACTTCCTCGGTTTTAAACAGAATCCATCCAAATATAAACTGCATTTGTTGTATTTGGCAAATGCAATCCATTGTCACTTTTTAAAAGACCATATTGTCTAGCCCCAAGTTCTACATAGACTTTCTGGAAGGCTAGAAATAGAAAGGGAAAATAATAATTTATTAGAAAAAAAAGAAATGTAATTGACCCTACAACACTGTGTTAGTTCCTGGTGCCCCACATAGTGATTTGATATTTCTATACATTTCAAAGGGATCACCCCGAGAGATCTAGTTACCAACTGTCACCATGCAAGATTATAATATTGTTTCCTATACTGTGTATTTCACCCCCGAGACTCATTTATTTTGGAACTGGAAGTTTTTACTCCTTAAATCTCCCCCACCTATTTCATTCATCCTCACAGCCCCCTCCCCTCTGGCAACCACCTGTTTGTCCTCTGTTTCGATGTTCCTGTTTTATGTTTGTTCATTTGTTAAGTTTTTAAGATTCCGCATCAAAGTGAAATCATATGATATTGTCTTTCTTTCACTCATTTCACTTAGCATAATACCCTTTGGTGCCATCGTTGTGGTCAAAAATGATAAGATTTCATTCCTTATGGATGAGTAATATTCCATTGTATATATACCACATCATCTGTATCCATTCATCTATCGATGGGCACTTAGATTGTTCTCACATCTTGGCTGTTGTAGATAATGCTGTGATGAACATAGGGGTGCATATATTTTCTCAAATTAGTGTTTTTGTTTCTTTGGAAAAATATCTGGAAGTGGAATGGTTGGATTGTGTGGTAGTTCTATTTTTTATTTTTGGGGGAAACTCCATACTGTTTTCCACAGTAGCTATACCAATTTACATTCCCAGCAACAGTGTGTAAGTGTCCCCTTTATCCCACATCCTCATCAACAGTGTTTTTTTTTGTATATATATATATTTTTATTGAAGTATAATAGTCATTCTGACAGGTGTGAAGGGATATCTCATTATGAATTTGCTTTGGGTTTCCCTGCTGATTAGTGACGCTGAACATCTTTTCATGTGCCTATCGGCTGTGCGAATGTCTTCTTTGGAAAAAACGTCTCTTCAGGTCCTCTGCCTATATTTTTTATTGAAGTGTAGCTGATGTACAACGTTATATAAGTTACAGGTATACAACATAGTGATTCACAATTTTTAAAGGTTATTGTCCATTTATAGATACTATAAAACATTGGCTCTATTCCCTGTGTTGTACAATATATCCTTGTAGCTTATTTTATACATAAGAGTTTGAACCTCTTAATCCTCTACCCCTGTATGTCCCCTTGGGTTATTTACTTTTTTGGTGTTGAGTTGTATGAATTATTTTTATATTTTGGATATTAACCGCTTACCAGATATAATATTTGTAAATAACTTCTCCCATTCAGTAGGTTGCCTTTTTGTTTTGTTGATAGTTTCCTTCACTGTAAAAATGCTTTTTAGTTTAAAGCAGTTGTTTATTTTTGCTTTTGTTTCCCTTGCCGGTGGAGACATATCCGAAAAATACTGCTAAGACTGATGTCAAAGAACATACTCCCTATGTTCTCTTCTAGGACTTTTATGGTTTTAGCTCTTACATTTAAGTCTTTAATCCATTTTGAATTTATTTTTGTGCATGTGTGAGAAAGTAGTCCAGTTTGATTCTTTTTCATGTAGCAGTCCAGTTTTCCTTACACAATGTATTGAAGAGGCTGTCTTTCCCCGTTGTACATTCTTGCCTCATTTGCCACAGATTAATTGCCCACGTAAGTGCGGGTTCATTTCTGGGCTCTCTATTCTGTTCCATTGATCTATGTGTCTGTTTTTGTGGCAGTAACAAACTGTTTTGATGACTGCAGTTCACTTTGAAATCAGGGAGCATGGTATCTCCAGCTTTGTTCTTCTTTCTCAAGGTTGTCTTGGCTCTTCCGGGTCTTCTGTGATTCCATGCAAATTTTAGAATTGTTTGTTCTAGTTCTGTGAAAAATGCCATTTGTATTTTGATAGGGATTGCATTGAATCTGTAGATTGCTTTGGGTAGTATGGTTATTTTAATAGTATTAATTCTTCCAATCCATAAACATGGTATATCTTTTCATCTCTTTGTGTTGTCTTCAATTCCATTTACCAATGTCTTACAGTTTTTCAAGTATAGGTCTTCTACTTCCTTAGATCAATTTATTCCTAGGTATTTTATATTTTTAGACATGATTGTAAATGAGTTTGTTTTTCTTAATTTCTCTTTCTGATAGTTTATTGGTAGTGTACAGAAATGCAATAGACTTCTGTGTATTAATTTTGCATCCTTGTACTGTACCAAATTCACTGATGAGCTCTAGTCATGTTTTGGTAGCATCTTGAGGATTTTCTATGTATGGTGTCATGTTGTCTGCAAATAGTGACAGTTTTATTTCTTCCTCTCCAATTCAATTCCTTTTGTTTATTTTTTTCTTTGTTCAAATGCTGTGGCTAGGACTTCTAATAATCTGTTGAATAAAAATGATGAGAGTGGACATCTTTGTCTTGTTCTAGATCTTAGAGAAATGCTTTCAGCTTTTTACCATTAAGTATGACATTAGCTGGGGACTTAACACATACGACTTTTATTATGTTGAGGTATATTCCCTCTATATATGCTTTTTTGACAATATTTGTCATGAATGGATGTTGAATTTTGTCAAAGGTTTTTTTCTGCATCTATTGAAATGATCATATTTTTCAGTTTGTTAATGTGGTGTATTATATTGATTGATTTGTAGATATTGAACTATCCCTGCATCGCCGGCATAAATCCCACTTGATCACTGTGTATGATCCTTTTAATGAATTGTTGAATTCAGTTTGCTAACATTTTGTTGAGGATTTTTGCATCCATGTTCATCAGGGATATTGGCCTGTAATTATCTTTTCTCCCCCGCCACCGTCTCTTCCTCTCTCTCTCTTCTTTCCATCCATCCATCCTTCCTTCCTTTCTCTCTCTCTTTTTCTTTCTTTGTCTGGTTTTGGTGTTAGGGTGATCCTGGCCTTGGAGAATGAGTTTGGAAGCATTCCTTCCTCTTCAATTTTATGGAATAGTTTGAGAAGGATAAATGTTAACTCTTCCTTATATGTTTGATTGCATTTACCTGTGAAGCCACCTGGTCCTAGACTTCCGTTTGTTGGGAGCTTATTGATTTGTGACTCAGTTTCATTACTGGTTATCAGTCTGTTCATATTTTCTATTTCTTCCTGGTTCAGCCTTGGGAGATTATGTTTCTAGGAATTTATGCATTTCTTCTAGGTTGTCCATGTGATTGGCATAAAATTGTTCATAGTAATAACTTACGATCCTTTGTATTTCTGTGGTGTTGATTGTAACTTCTCCTCTTTCATTCTGATTTTATGGATTTGGGTTGGGCCCTCTCTCTTTTTCCTTGATGAGTCTGACTAAGGGTTTATCAATTTTGTTTATCTTTTCAAAGAACCAGCTCTTAGTTTCATTGATCTTTTCTATTTTTTTTTAGCCTCTATTTTATTTTTTTTTGCTCTGATCTTCATGATTTCTTTTCTTCTACTAATTTTGAGTTTTGTTTATTCTTCTAGTTTTTCTAGATGTAAGTTTAGGTTGTTTATGTGAGATTTTTCTTATTTCTTGATGTAGGCTTTAGCACTATAAACTTCCCTCTTAGAATGGCTTTTGCAGTGTCCCATAGATTTTGGATCATTGTATTGCCATCTTCATTTGTATCCAGGTATTTTTTATTTCCCCTTTAATTTCTTCAGTTGTTTAATAGGATATTGTTTAGCTTCCGCATGCTTGTGGTTTCTGAAGCTTTTTACTTGTATTTGTCTTCTAGTCTCGTAGTGTTGTGGTCAGAAAAGATGTTTAATATAATCTCAGTTCTCTCAAATTTATTGAGATTGTTTTGTGGCCTAGCACATGATCTATTTTGGGAGAATGTTCTATGTGCACCTGCAAAAAATGTGTATTCTGCTTTTGGATGGAATGTTGTATATATATGTCTATTAAGCTCATTTGGTCCAATGTGTCATTTAAGGTCAATGTTTCCATATTGATTTTCTGTTTTGATGATCTGTCTGTTGATGTAAATGTGGTATTGAAGTCCCCTACTATTATTGTGTTACTATCAATTTCTCCCTTTATATTGGTTAATATTTGCTTTACATATTTAGGTGTTCCTATGTTGGGTGCATATATATTTACAATTGTTATATTTCTTGTTGGATTAATCCTTTGATCGTTTATGTAATGTCCTTTATCTCTTGTTACAGTTTTTGTTTTAAAGTCTTTTTTGTCTGATATAAGTATTGCTACCTTGGCTTTCTTTCCATTTCCATTTTCATGGAATACTTTTTTCTCATCTCTCACTTTCAGTCTATGTGTGTCTTTAGATCTGAAGTGAGTCTCTTGTAAGCAGTATGTAGATGAATCTTGTTTTTATATCCATTTAGCCACTCTGTGTCTTTTGATTGGAGCAGTTACTCCATTTACATTTAAAGTACTTATTGATAGTACTTGTTGCCATTTTGTTAATTGTTTTCTGGTTGTTTTTGTAGTTCTTTTCTGTTCCTTTCTTCTCTTGTGACTTGATAGCTATCTTTAGTGTTATATTTGGATTTCTTTCTCTTTTGTGTATGCATATCTATTATAGATTTTTACTTTGTGGTTACCATGAGGGTATAGGATTATTTTATGTTGATGATCTCTTAAATTAGAATACATTCTAACAACCCTACATTTTCATCCCCCTTTCCCCACTTAATATATTTGACATCAAATTCAAATCTTTTTGTTTTGTGTATCCCTTCATTATTTATTGTGGCTATAGATGATTTTACTACTTTTGTTTTTTAACCTCCTACCAGCTTTATAAGTGATTGACCTACTATCTTTATTGTATATTTCCCTTTTACAATGAGATTTTTCTTTTCACAGTTCTGTTATTTCTGGTTGTGGTCTTTTCTTTTCTGCATAGAGAAGTCCCTTTAACATTTCTTATAAAACTGGTTTAGTTGTGCTGAACTCTTTTAGTTTTGCTTGTCTATAAAACTCTTAACGCTCCTTCAAATCTGAGCGAAAGCCTTGCCAAGTATAGTATTCTTGGTTGTAGGTTTTTTCCTTTCATCACTTTAAATATATCATGCTACTTCTGGCCTGCAAAGTTTCTGCTGACAGTCAGCTGATAGCCTAATGAGAATTCCTTTGTGTATAAGTAGTTGCTCTTCTCCTGCTGTTTTTAAGATTCTCTCTTTATCTTTAATTTTTGCCTTTTTAATTTTGCCTTTAAAATTTTAAATTTTACTTACAATGTGTCTTGCTGTGGATCTCCTTGGGTTCATCTTGTTTGGGACTCTCTCTACTTTCTGGACCTGGATGTCTGTTTTTTTCCCCCAGGTTAAGGAAGTTTTCTGCTATTACTTTTTCAAATAAGTTCTCTGTCCCTTTCTTCTCTCTTTTTCTTCTGGGACCCTTATAATGTGACTGTTAATATGCTTGATATCATCCCAGAGTTCTCTTAAACTTTCCCAATTAAATTTTTTTTCTTTTTTTCTGTTCAGCCTGGGTGATTTCCACTACTCTTTCTTCCAGTTTGCTGATCCATGCATCTTTATCATCTGATTTCTTCTAGTGTATTTTAAATTTTTAGTTATTGTGTTCTTCAGACCTCTTTGGTTCATATTTTTATTTTCTAACTCTTTGTTAAACTTCTCACTGTATTCACTCATCCTTCTCCCAAGTTCACTGAACATCTTTATGATAATTACCTGGGACTCTTTATTAGGTAGATTGCTTATTTCCACTTTGCTTAGTTCTTCTAGGGTTTTATCTTGTTCCTTCATTCGGAACATACTCCTTTATTGCCTCATCTTGCCTACTATGTTTATTTGTATGTATTGGGTAGCTTGGTTATATTTCCTGATCTTGGAGAAGTGGCCTTATGTAGGAGACATTCTATGGGGCCTAGCAGCACACTCCTCTCCAGTCATGAGACCTATATCCTCTAGGGCTGCCCTCTATGTGGGCTGCATGGGTCCTTCCGTTGTGGGACAGCTAACTACTGTGGGTGCCCTGGCAGGTAAGACTGGCCCTTGGCCCAGTTGGCTGTGAGGTTCTGACTTTTGCAGTGTCTGCTAGGCCACTAGTGGCAGAGGCTGGGTTCTGGGGTGGCTGGCTGTATGTCCTGGGATCCTGGGATGGGATGCTGATGTGCTGGTGGCTGAAGCTGGGTCCCAAGGCAGCTGGCTGTGGGGACATGTCCTAGGACATCTGGCTGCAGGGCAGTGCTGGCCCGGTAGTGGGTGTGGCTGGCTGTCTGGCCTGGACAGCTGTGGGACTGAAGCTCACCAGCTGGTGGGAGGGTAGGCCCCCAGAACTAACAGGCTAGAGGAAGTGATTTAAAATTGTGCTTTCCAGCATCAGTGTCCATGTGGTAGAATGAGCTTCCAAAAATGGCTGCCACCAGCACTTATGTCCCCAGGGGCATCCCAGTGCCCTTCTGCTTCTCTGGGAGGTTCTCCAAGCTCAATAAGTGGGTATGACCCAGCTTTTCAAATTACTGCCTCTGTGCTGGGTCTTGGAGAGTGTGAGCTTTTGCACACAAAGAACAGAGTCTCTGTTTTTGACAGCCCTCTGGCTCTCCTGTACGCAAGCCCCGCTGGCCTTCCAAGCCAAGTATTCCAGGGGCTCATCTTTCTGGTGCAGGAACCTCCCTGGGCTGGGGGCCCAATGTGGGGCTCAGACCCCTCCCTGCTGGGGTAGAGTCTCTACAGTTGTTTTGAGCCTCCTGTTTGTGGATCACCTACAGAGGGTATGCGTCTTCATCATACAACATCCCAACCCCTCCTCCCTGTCTCCTTGTGGTTCTTTCTTTATATCTTTAGCTGTGGAAAATCTTTTTTTTTTGCTAGTCTTCAGGTGGTTCTTGTCTATAGTTGCTCTGTAACTAGTTGTAATTTTCGTATGTACGTGGAAGGAGGTGAGCTCAGGGTCTTCTTACTCTGCCATCTTCTTTGTCCTTTGATTTTTTTTTTTTAACTGAAGTTTCTTTCACAGTATTTGGTCCATTCTTGTCACAGCTCTCTCTTTCTTTCTTCTTTACCTTTTGGCAAGAATGAAGTTGTGATAAATTAAACGGCATTTCCAGTGACTTTGAAAGTAGCAAGCAAAACCCCTATTGATGGTGGTAGCGTCAGGACCCCAACACAGCAGGAAACAGTAGAGCCAATCTTTGAGAAAAAAATTGGGGGACATAGCAGCCCCTTAATTCTCATATCCTCTAAGGATGGTCAGAGTAATAAATGATAACTGAGAACATTTGACCAAACACTGGGTCGAGAAAATCCATAGCACTAGGCTTTTATAAATAGCCAAAAAGTGAAATTTAAAAAACTCATTTGGTAAAAACATTCCATCATTGGTCCTTGTGCTCAAAGACAGCTTTTAACATTAAAACAAAGTTTGCCACTGAGGGTATGACTTCTAATTCACCCTTCTGCTGCTAACTAAAATAAGGGCTGCATTTTGGTCACAAGAAATAAAAATATTAAAAATAGAGACTAGAATTGAGATGCTGTAAAATTCTGAGTAACTTCTGATATACAATTGAAAGTGAAAAAACAACTTCAACTCAATTTAAAAGTAGTCAGATTAGTGGGGAAAGGAGTGTGGAGGGATAAACTGGGAGTTTGGGATTAGCAGATACTAACTACTATATATAAAATAGATAAACAACAAAGTCCTACTGTATAGCACAGGGAACTATATTCAATAACTTGTAATAGCCTATAATAAAAAGAATATGAAACGGAATATTATATATATGTTATGTATATATATATATGTGTATATATATACACACACACACACAACTGAATCACTATGCTGTACACCAGAAATTAACACATAAATTGACTATATTTCAATAAAAAAAAGTAGTCAGGATGACCTTATACAATATAATCTTTTTCTTTTACCTGGAATGTTTTCACTGATTTTGTTTTTCTCTTGCATATGTTTTACAGTGTTTTGTTAAACAGAATTAGCTCTATGTAATCTGCATGTGTCCATGACTCTGATCTGTGGTGTAGCTGTCAGGTGTTTCAGGCTTCAGTGGAGAGGGGACTAGCTCAGCGGTAGATGTCTAGCATGCATGAGGTCCTGGGTTCAATCCCTGGTACTCCCATCAAAAAAAAAAAATCAAGAAGGCTTCAGGTTACCATTTTTTATTATCCGTTATTTGCACCAACACTTCCTAGTACTAAGCACTGTGTTAGATGCTGGCACAGAGACAAGGGTAGCAGTGGGGAGAACTGTTTCCCAAATGACCAGTGGTGAGCAGCTTGGAAGCCTGGAGCAGTGCTTGGAGGCAAATGTTTGTGCCGTGACAATATGTCCCAGAGAGTCTCACGACCCTGAATAACTTCTGATCTTCTTGTAAAAGCAGAGGGTGATGGATGGACCCTGTTAGCTGGGTATTAAAAGCAAGCGTAACACCTTTAACAGCTAGAGAACTAGGAGACAGACGGGGGAGCAGGTTAACAGGTACTTAGGAACTTTCATACCTGCTCTGACAGAGTAGTGGTCTGTACCTTGGCTGCACACTGGGAATAACCTGGGAGAGCTTTCAAACATAGTGATGCTTGAATCCAACCCCAGAAAGCCGGAACTGACTGGTCAGGGTGAGGCTGGGTGCGGCTGTGAGAAGGAACGGGGTGCTGGGAGGCGGATCCAGTCTCGGGGGGCGGGGCAGGAGCCCCACGGGGAAGTGCAGCGAGCGCCTCCCGCAAGGAGCCGGCAAGGGGAGGGCTGGGGACCAGGGAGGCTGGCCCAGGCTGGCTTCCCTCAGGGGGCCTTTCAAACAAACAGGACCCATGCTTCTGCTACAATGTTTTTGGGGTGGCCCACAAGATGACCTGCTGAATCCCTTCCTGGTCTCAGAATTTTTGGACATTTTCTCACCAGGGCGGTGCCTCCCCCTTTCACTTCTTAGCAGCAAAGTTTGCAGCCTCAGCAGCCAGTTGCCCACATCTTCCTCAACACAGCTGGGCTCCAGAGACTCAACAAGGACACAGAATCTACGCCAGGTGCCAGCAGGGCACAGGCCACAGGCCACTGCCTTGTCAAGCATCCGGGATGAATACTTAGTGTGGCTCCTGCCGTCAGCCTTGGGTTTCAGTACATGGCTTCAGAGGGTCATGCGGGAAGTTTGGCCATAAAAAAATAAAAGAGGTAATAAATGTCAAGTATTTATTGCAAAGCCTGGCCTTTACTCCCTCAGTGCCAGCTGGGACAATCAAAAGTGTTTCCAGACATTGTCAAATGCCCCCCGTGAAACAAAATGCCCTCTCCTTTAATTAAGAACCACTTCTCTAGTAATGAGGTTACTCTAGAAGTTTTTAACATACCGATCCATGTCTCAAATTCATCTTTGAAATACAAGAGGACCTTCGAACACTTCATTTTCAAGTGCTCTCCTCTGTGTTTCAGCTGCTTTTTAAACCTAGACTATTTATTATTGTTGAATGCAAGCCAATGGCTGTTTAGATTTACTCACCTATTTACCAGTTTCTTTCCTTTGTTTCTTCTTACATAACAGAACTTCCATCTGGGAATGGTTTCCTTCTGCCTGAAATAAGGTTTTTGATGTCAAAACCCCTCAACTTTGTTTGTCTGTCTTTATTTTATCCCTTTTCCTGAAAGATATTTTTTGCAGGCTATTCAATTCTAAGTTGACAAAGATTTCTGATGTACTTGGAAGAGATTCGAACGCTTTTTGGCTTCTAATACTGCTGAGAAATCATCCAGAAATGTAATTGTTCTTCCTCGGAAGGTAATCTGCCTTCTCTGTTTTTGTTGTCCTGCACTTTGACTCTGATGTGATTTCTTCTTATTTATCCAGCTAGGAATTTGTTGAAATTCTTGAATTTCTCGAGTGGTGCCTTTCATCAGCCATTATCTTTACAGATATTCAAATATTGCTTTTGCCTCATCGTTTTTTTTCTCACATCTCCTCCTGAGACTGTGATGAGACATGTAACAGATCATCTCACTCTATCCTCATGTATCTTATTTATTAGCCTCTTATAGTTTCCATTCTTATGTTTCTCTGTACTGCATCCTTGATAATCACTTCAGCTCTACCCTCCCAGTGATGGTTAATTTTATGCGTCAACTTGGTGAGGCCATAGTACCCAGATTTGATCAAAAACCAGACTGAATGTTGCTGTGAAGCTTTCTTGTTTTTGTTTTTTAAACATGAGATTAGCATTTAAATCAGTAGACTTTAAGTAGAAACAGATTACCCTCGACAATGTGCGCAGGTCTCATCCAATCAGCTGAAGGCTTTAAGAGAAAAAAGACTGAGGTCCCCAGGGGAAGGAGATAATTCTGCCTCCAGACTGCCTTTGGACTCAACTGAAACATGGACCCCTCCCTGGATCTCTTGGCTGTCAGTCTGCCCTACATATTTTAGACTAGTCAGCCTCCCATAATTCCCTAATATAAATGTCTCTCTCTCTCTATGCACACATCCTATTGGCTCTACTTCTTTTCTTGACTAATTATGTTCCTCCTCCTGCCCAGTTTATTTATTTTCTCTTCAGTTTTTCCTAATCTGCTGTTAAGTCCATCCTCTGACTTTTAAATGTCAATTACAGTGGGGGGTTAGGGGCACTGACCCCCTGCACTGTTGAAAATCCATGTTGTCACTTTACAGTCGGCCTTTGTAGCCATAGTTCCGTCTGTGGATTGTGTAGGGCTGTAGTATGTATTTATCGAAAAAAAATCTGCATATAAGTGGCCCTGCACAGCTCAAATCTGTACTGTCAACTGTATTATATTTTTCATCTCCCAGATGTCTATTTACCGCCTCCTACACCTCTCCCCCCACCCCCTGCCACCAAATCTGTTTGATCGTTTCTTACTCTCCAGATTGTAATGATTGCTCCCCATTATTCTCTCTCCTTGTGGGAGAATCATACATCCGACTGGTCCTATGTGACTCGCAGCTCCTCCCTGGGGAGGAGTCCACCTCCCTCCTCTCCTGACATTGGCTTGGCCATATCTCTGGCTGAAGGAAGT
The DNA here is from genome assembly GCF_048564905.1 of Vicugna pacos. Lineage (NCBI taxonomy): Eukaryota > Metazoa > Chordata > Mammalia > Artiodactyla > Camelidae > Vicugna > Vicugna pacos. Next base: position 114,282,346 of record NC_132987.1, on the reverse strand, counting down.
GGGAAGCAGGGACAGGCTCCAGGTCCAGGCAGGAGCTCTAAGCAGGGGCAGGCAGGCAGCTGTTTCCCCACTCGGCATGTCCTTCAGCTTAGATCCTAGAATTAAGGCATCACTGAGATTACAAGAGACCCATTGTTGACCGCCAGCCACACATACAATGAGTGAAGAAGAAGTCTTTGTTTTCAGAGCCACTGAGATTTGGGGTTCCTGTGAATCATTCAGCCTCTTGTGCTGTCCTGATGTTATCAGTGCCTTCTCACATTTATTTGACTGCGCAGCATGCTGTGTGTTCTCTGACTGTTCGTATCAGCATCTGAAGTCAGGGCGGGTGTGGCTCAGCTGCCTGGGGCTTCTGCTGGCTCTCGCTCGTGATGCTTTCCTTTCGGGCTTCGCGATTTGTAACTGTTAACCCTGAAGTTTTATTTGACCACCTGGAGAGTGTGGCATTTTGAGCCCCTAAAAACAGAGACGGGTTCACACTTGCACAAAGGAGATTCCACAGACACATGAGGGGGATTTAGGCAGGGATCAGATGAATAATGAGGTGTCTCCTTTCCTTCTCCCAAGCCTAGAAGTTCACAGTCCTGGTCCTCTTCCTTCAGGGAAGAAGAATTTACTGGGGAAGAGGATTGCTTTCTCCCTTGTTGTAAGACTAGCCCCAGACCAGCGTCAGGGGACACCGAGAGCCCAAAATACAATGCTTGCTCCCTCGCCTCGTTATTGAAAGCAATGTAAAAATACTGAACAGGTCAAGAAACTTCTGTCTATTTCCCCCATGATGTTTCATTTTAAAAATGTCAAATTATTTCAAAAAGTACTTTTTCTCTCTTTTAGGGAACTCTGATGAATCTGCTTTATTGGGCAATCTGGCCCAGAAGAAGGGACATCTGTTGCTAACCTAGGTTTGTGAAGTTAGTCATACCCATGAGATTATGTTGCTGGCAGGACTAGCTACTGTTCACTGACTACTCTGTGCTGGCGCGGGGGTGGGCATTTTTCACGGAGTGACACTACTCCTTGGGTCTTTTCATCCCCACATACAGATGAGGAAACCAAGCGGTCATGGGTGAGTAAGTGTCCAAGGCGGAATTCAAAGCCTGGGGCCTCCTATTCTCTGAAGCTTCCCAGATGCTGTGGGGCCCCTGCGCCAGGCACAGTCCCTGGTTGACCGCAGGCAGGGACTGAAGAACATCCTCTGAATGAATGGACATTAAACATGACGCATGAGAACCTTGTTCAATCTGACAGTCACACAGATGCAGTATCATTAATACACACAGATTAAATAAACTTTAATAGTGCTATATAAAACTCGTCCATGTAGGAAAGTAAGTCTCTGAGAATCCACAAAGTCTGCACTCTGTACAGTGTTTGCTGACAATTACTTCTGAGTCCAGGCCATTTTTTTGGACCAGTCTATTGGCACTCTGCTCAGATTTTACAGTATCTCAGTTTTTATTCCTCATTTTAAATATTTCTGCTTGCCACCATTTAAAACCTTTTTTTTTTTTTTTTTTTTTTGGTATATCAGTGAACACAAGAGGTTGAAAACCATACCTCCGGCAGCCAACTACTTCCTTTTTTTAATCATTAAGGCCTTTATAAAGTAGCAAGTTCCCAATACGGAGTCTTTTTGCCAAGTGAGCCTTTAAAATTCAGCTCTTTGGTTGTTTATGCTTGTCCCACTGTCTGAGAGTTCTCGATTTGGGGTTTACTCAGGTGGTCTCGGTCCTCGTTTGTGTGTTGCTCTGATCGCCTTCAGAGGCAGATGTGAGAAGCAGGGGGTCACCGTGCCCAGCTGAGTGTGGTCCCTCCTCGGAGACTAGTTCAAAGAGTCCCTGCCCAGACTGGGTCCTGAGGCTGCAGCTGGTGCCAGGATTCTGCCTGTGGCTTTCAGATACTTCTGTGATGACACTCAGTTTGTCAAAAACTTCATTCTCATCAGACAGTAGGAAGGAGAATGAGAGAAGTGTGCTGTGATGAGGATGGCCCAAAAACTGCAGGAGGAAAAAAAAAGAGTTAATTATCAAAGTTTCCCATTCTTTTTTTCTGGGCTCATGATTTTATATAGAACTCCTGGCTGGAAGACACTGTTTAAAAAAATGTGACAACAGCAATAAGACAGTTCCTCAAAAAATTAAAAATAGAATTATCATATGATCCGATGGTTCCACTTCTGGGTATATACCCAAAAGAACTGAAAGCAGGGTCTTAGAGAGACATTTGCACACCCGTGTTCAGAGTAGCATTATTCACAATAGCCAAAGATGGAAGCAGCCCAAGTGTCCATCCACGATGACTGGATGAACAGAAGGTGGTCTATATGTGCAATGGAATATTATCCAGCCCTGAAATGTAGTCAAGTTCTGATACGCTCTACAACACAGACGAAGCTTATGCTAAGTGAGCTAAGCCAGATACAAAAGGACAAATACTGTATGATTCCACCTGCATGAGGTACCTAGAGCAGGCAAACTCACAGCCAGAAAGTAGAATGGTGGTTGCCAAGGACTGCGGTGAGAGGGAGATGGGGAGTTTTGTTTAATGGATACAGAGTTTCTGTCTTGCAAGACAAAAGGAGTTCTGTGCATGGATGGTGGTGATGGCTGCACAACAATGTGAATGTACTAGAACACCACTAAACTGGACACAGAAGTGGTTACGATGGTAAAGTTTACGTTATGTGTGTCTTACCACAATTTTAATATTGCGACAATAAATCTGCACCTCATCTGCTAAGTGACCACAGGTCTGCCTCTGACAGTTCCTCTTATAAGCCAGGAGGGTGATTTTTCAGGACGATTAAGAAGCTGTGGGGCTGACACAGCCTGGGCATCCTTTCCTCTAGGAAGCAAGGATGTTGCAGGCACGGCATAGATGTGTCTTGGAAAAACAATCTCCTGTGCATCCTCACCCTGAGTTGGGGACCCTCTTTGGTGCCACCCAGTGTCCAGTGGGCCCCACACTGTCCAGTATAGCAGCCACCAGCCACACACGTGGCTACTACTTGAAATGTGGCTAGTCTGACTCTATATGTAAAATACATACCAGATTTTAAAGACTTTTATGTAAAAAGGCTGTAAATATTTCAACACTTGATCACATGTTGAAATGATATTTTGGATACACTGGGCTGCATGAAATGTATTATTAATATTAATTTCATCTGTTTCTTTTTACTTTTTAAAAAACCTGGCTACTAGCAAATTTAAAACTTATGTGCTGTGTTTCCGTCTAGCACGTTTTACGGATGCTGATTTTTCACAGTGTGTCCCTTCAGCAGGCGGGCTAGTTACAGACAGGAACCAGTCTAATCATCCTTGTCACTCCAACACTTCAACAATGAAAATGCCCATATATGTTTCCTGGAATATCCACTGATTTCACATTCTCCATTTTTCATCCTTGTAGGTCCACTAATGCTTTTAATCTTCAAGATGAGATGGAGAAACATTCCTTAAAGGATTGCATTTTTAACCTCTCCCCTGAGTTGGTTATTCTTTAAGTCACCTGTCTGCTCCCTCTTTATGTCATCTGTACATTCTCTAGACCATGGTTAATGGATTCTCTACATGATGAGTCAAACTGGAGAATTTCATGATGTGAGGAACCCCATCTGCTCCGGGTTTCCTGGCGCCTCCTTCTCCCTCACTCCCCTGGCCCCTCTCCAGCGCCCCCACCTGTATTTCTCAGATATTACAGGGGCTGGTCCACAGTCACGGCTGCAAATTCTTCCTGCGTTGGAGGCATGAGCTGCTTCCAGAGTGCCCCTTAACTACGCTGGTCTCTGGCTTTGATTTGCCTGGCAGCATGCTGTCACCCCATCTGTCCTTTCCTGTGTGATGACATGTCCCTTTGATGGTGAAGCCAGAAGCAAAAATAGCAGGTGAACAGTTTTGCTTCCTCTTTGTTCTCCATTTACAAAACACCTTCTACCCAGAGCAAAGGGCCCGCCCCTCTTTATTCTTCCTGCTGCAAATGTTGCTTTTCAGAAGCCCACCTCTGGAAGATTCTTGGCTCTTTCTGGTGCTGCAGTCTCACTGGCACTCTTGTTAGAAGGTTCTGGCTGCTCTGAAACTCTTGCCTGTGGTCACGGGGCCCACTTTCTATCCACACCGGAGGCTGTGCTGCCCACACTGGAGCTGAAGTGGCTCCTAGTGGAGTCCCTGTCCAGGAAGGCAGCTGTCTCAGCCAAGGGCACTTGTCCTCCCCAAAGTTGGCCTGGAGCAACTGACTGGCTGGTGTGGGGACAAGGCCTGACATCAGCTATCATGACAATATGGGACTAGGACCAGGAAAGCAAGAAGTGGCAAGGCCTGGGTAAGACATATGTACTTCAGAAGGTGGGACCCTTGTCCAGTGAAGATTCAGGGACCTCCCACATCCACTTTAGAGGTCCCATGGAATAGGCCATGCCGGGACACTCTCTGCAAAGGAAGGGACTGATTATCACGTCTTACCGCCCATGGCTAAGAAGGAAGCACCATACTAGGTGGGCCCCTTAGGGCTCTGGGGGCAGCATGTTCCACACCTGGAACACAACTCCGGTGTGTTTACTGACTGAGTGACACAAAAGGCTCCTGGCCCCGAGGGGGCCCGGAGCAGGAAAGGGCCCCACAGATAGTCTGGGCTTTGGAGCAAGCTGCCCTGGCCACATCCCATGCTGGTTAACACCGGGGTACAAAGGCCTGGCCTCATCTCCAGATGACAATGTGTTAACCCAACAGACGTGAAATGGCCGTGAGACCTGGGAGATCCCTGAAGGGCCTGTGGTGGGAAAAGACACTGTGGAGAGCTGATGGCAAATCCCAAGAGGAGAACCACGGTGCGGGTCACTACAGTCCTGCGGCCAGGCTGCCGTCTGCAGCGGAGGATTGCACCCTGTTGGCAAACAGCTCCTGGAGCTTGGGCTATGGGAACCTGGGAGAGACAGAACCTCCGGCCACAGGACGCCAGGTGACCATGCCACCTAAAAGTGACCATCATGAGGCTTGTCAGACCCACCCGGTCCTAAGGTGGGGTCAGAGGGTGCATGTGCAGGCAGCCCAGCCGACCCCCCTCATCCGCCCCTGCTGCCTCTGCTCACACCTTGACCTTGGTGGGGGATGAGTCCTTACGACTCGCAGGAGGGAGAGGCCAAACATGGCTCACAGGGAGGTCAGTGTGGCACGTGGGTGCAAACCAAACCTGGCCTGCCCCGGACAGCTGTGGTGAGGACAGTGCCTCCAACTGGCAGAGCTTCGGGCTGTGCGTCTGGTCATCTATCCTCTCTGTATGGAAAGAGAAGCGGCCCAAGGCCAGGTGTCTGTGGAATCCCAGGCAGGGCCCTGATGGCGAGGCTGGCGGTCACGGGCCAGAGGAAGGGAGACCGGAAGGCGAGGGAGTCCGGGAAGAGGCGTGTGGCTGGACTCTGGGAGCAGCTCCACGTGGGGAGGTCTCCGGACCACATAATGACTCCGAGACCCACAGCGGGGTCCTCTATCCCTGGAGCAAACGTTCTGTCAGGCCTCAGCAGTGCCGGCAAGGCCCTGCAGGACACGTATGGCTGATCATTCCCCAAACAGGTGTCAGCTCCAGTCGGGGTGCACTGGTGCCCCTTCCAGAGTCCGGGCCTCGGAATGCGACCCTGTTTGGAGATACGGTCCTTACAGAGGAAACCAAGTTAAAGGAGCCCCTTAGGGTGGACCCTGGCCTGATATGACTAGTGACTTAAAGAGGAAATCTGGACACAGGAGAACACCACGTGAAGATGAAGGCAGAGATGGGGTGAGGTTTCTACAAACTAAGGCACCAAAGATGACCAGCAGCCTCCAGAAGTGAGGGGAGCGGCCGGAGCAGCTTCGCCCTTATGGACCTTGGAAGGAACAGACCCTGCCAACACCTGCGTCTTGAGCTTCCAGTCTTCAGGGCCTTGGGACGATGTGTGTCTGTTGCTTAAGCCTCCCAGTGTGTGGTGCTTTGTTATGGCGGCCTGAGCTGACTAACGCACGCTCTGCGTTATACACCATGTCAGGCCCCGGGACCCAGTGATGGCAGAGGAGGCCAGGAGTGGCTTGGTATCCACGTGCTGCACCTCCCCCGCAGCGGCTGCCCGCCTGGAAGGACAGTGGCCAGCCTGCTGAAGGTTGGAGCACGTTGTCCCCTGGCACCAGGCATGCACCGAGACTCAACAACAGCATGTGATACTGTGTCCCGAAGAGGTTTAGGGACCAACAGGTGGAAATGGGAATGGCCCTGCCCACCCTCACTCCCAGTGATGCTCCTGGGAGCCAGTGCTCCCTGTCCACGCAATTTTAGGTTCTATGTGCTCAGAGCTGAGCTCAGCAGACTACGGCCCATGGGCCAAATCCATGAGCATGGACTGGTTTCAAAGGATGGTTTTAAAGTTGTAAATGATTACATGTAAGTGGTTCTATAGGTATCCACATAAGATCTCAATCTTGGCCTCAAAGCCTAAATCAGTTACTTTGTGGCCCTTCAAGGAAAAGTTTGCTGACTCTGAGCTAGAGGGTTCTCAGAGGGGACGTTTCCACCAGGGAACACAGTAGGGGTCCCACTAAACTTTCAGTTATAGCGGCCACCTTCTCATGTCAGGCTCCTTGTGCCAAGAAACTAGCCGGCAAGGAAAGGAGTCAGCACATGGGTCATTGGGAGGAGAAAAGGCTGCTGCCATGTGATGAGGGGCACCCAGCTGAGTGACAGGGCACCTCGTGGCACTGAGATGTCCCCTGTCCTGATGGCAAGTGGAGGAGCAGAGCAGCCCAGACCCATGCGGCCCCGTGAGCAGAGGCTCAGGCTTTTAGCACTGAGGGTGTGAGATGCCCTGTGAGGTCCGCAGGGCTAGTCAGGGGAGAGGGGTCTCCAGCAGGGACAGCAGAGCAGCGAGCCTGTGAATGTTACCCGGGACCAGCTGCAGCGGTGGGGCTGGACCTTGTTCCGTTAACCTTCCTCTTGTAACTTTCCCCAGGAGAAGAGATCAATTCAGCTCCTGGAGGAACTGTACCGTGGGTCCCGGTGGTTTACGGGGCGGGCTGGAGTGGATGCCACAGTAAGCCACCCGGACCTCCTTCAGCAAGGAGGCACACAGTCCCCTGGCTGCGGGAGCAGGGCTGCCTCCCTGCTGAGGGTCTCCCCACGAGTTTCCGCGCCCTAGTTTTGCCTCCCTCCTGCGGGTAGCCCACACCCAGCCCACGGTTAACATGGGACCCACAGGCCCTCTTGCCTCAGCTCAGGACATCTCTAAAGAGCCACCCCAGCTCCAGAGCCCCTGTGGGATGGCAGAGACCTCTGTTGTGACAGCATCACATCTCAACTTTCCCCTCCTCCCAGCCTGCTGACCTCGCTCCCTTAGAGGTATTACTCCCAAAGCTACTCATTAAGCCTTCTGAATGCAAACCTCCATCTCAGAGTCTGTTTCCTGGGGAATGAGACCGAAGATTGGGTCTCCTGGGGCTGGGCTTGGCACTGTTTCATTTCTAAATGTGAGCATATAGCCAGAATTTCATTTCTTAAGGCCACGTCTGTCCCACCATCTCTACCCAGGTACATCCCTTCTTCCTTCTAAACCCTTTGAAAATAGCTTTCCTAAAAAGACGGAAAAAAGAAAATTGCTTTTCTAGTCTCCGAACCACCTCCCATCATTTTTGTTGCTCCCAGAGACCCCCAAACTGAAGCTGCTCCTGCCCCTTCTCCCAGCCTCTCCCCTGGCTGTCCGCTGGCACTCAGCCTAGTTTTCTCTCCCTTATCTTCTCTGCTCTGAGCTCTGCCTTGTCTTTTCCTGTCCCAGGATCATCACCTTTGCTCCCTGACATCCCAAGGACAGGGAAGGATGGAGAAGGAAAGCGTCCTGGCTGGAGGGAGGGCTTCCGGAACAAACCTTTGTCCTCTCCCACAGGACAGTTCCATGAGCACAGATGTCCCTGAAATGGCCCCAGGGCTGGGACCAGCATGTGTCCTTTCCAGGAAAGCCCACTGTGCTGAGTTAGGCGTCCCTGACTTAGAAGGAAAACTCCTTCCAGCCAGCGTTTCTGAACCCACATCTGGCTCCACGGTACCACCTACCTCTTTCAGGTGCTGTGGAAGGGAATACCTCGGGGAGAAGGCGTACCGGGCCTTCCTGTACAGGCAGTGCAGCGAGGCGAGGCAGCCAAGGAGCAGCAGGAAGGCGGCACACACCGAGGCGGCCAGGACACCGGCCACGAGCCACGAGGGAGTGGTTTCTGCGGGGATGACGGGCTGGGTCATGTTCTTGTCATGCACAGATTGGATGACAGTGCCCTTAACGCTATTTTCACCATCACAATCCAATGGCAAGCCCAGAAATGGGGCCCAACATCTTGGAAGGTGTGCGGGGGAAACACAGCAGCTGTTCGAGGATCCAGAGGTTTGCAAGCCTCTGTCCCCTCCCTATCTTCCTCCAAGCTGGGCTTCGGCATGACTGCTTATATACACAAGCAAGCACTCTGACCTGCTTTACTCACAGGGCAGCCATCAGCAACCTGGTCTGGATAAACCTCTTCTGGCTTGAAGCAAGAAACAGGACTCCCTGGGTCCCCAGATCCCCACTGAAACACACGTGCTGCAGTGTTCTGTCCTGAGAATCACACGGACCACCCCATCCAATGGCCTGCACTCAGAGACTCTCAGGCCAAACCCTGAGCCCACCCAGCGCCCCCCTGAGCTCCTGTCTGGAAAAACCCAAGGCTGCCAAAAGATCTCACCTTTGTTCTGCGAACCTTCCTTTCTTAGTACATTTTCATAAAAAGCTTAGGACTGTAAATCCTTCCTCTGTCCCTTTGAGACCTACACGGATCTCCTACAACCCAAGAGTGTCTTTCTCAAGGACCTGAAAGCCATTCCTCTGAAGTGGGGAAAAAGTGGGCCCCTGTCTCTGAGTCTCAGTACGAAGGAGGAACCCATCTGACAAATACCGGTGAGCGTTAGACACAGACGGCCTGCCCGCATCCATACTGACCAGCCATCTCACCAGTTTCTGTCATTTCTCACTTCCCTGGCTCTCTGCTCTCTTCCCCTCCTGGTTCCCTATTCTTCCTTCAAAACTCCCAGCTCTTTCTCCTCCTACAGTTGTGATCGACTCAGATCAGTTTTTACTGCTTTAATTGATGTCCGGCTTTATCTTTGATGGTGTACAGGATGTTGTCCCAGGTGGTCCAGCTCCCCTCATTCAGCCCCGTGGCCAGCCGCCCTCCTTGACCTCTCTATGACCAACCCCTGGAAGCCAGCACCACCTTCCTGATCCAAAGCCAAAGCATTTGGTGAACGGGCCCAGCCCTGTGAGAGCAAGTCGTTTTAAGGGGATGGTCTATGGGAAAATGTCAATTCTTACTCACATAGGGCTGATCAAAGAACCCCGAAACAGCACACAATCCCGGAGCGACACTGACTGCAGTCCCCTGCGGGCCCCTCCCAGCACAGAGTGAGGTGCCCAGCAACAGACACCCCTTAAACACTGGAGGATGGATATGGTGGTCATAAGGGGTAAGAGGCTGGATGAGCCCGCTTCCCTTCCCTCTTCGTCCTCTTACTCCACAGTTCACACTGGCAGTGTGAACAACCTTTCTAGCCTGTGCCCTTGCCGAGCTCAGAGGGACTCATCCTGGGTCCCTCTGAGTTCTTGTTTCATTTACTAGAATCGAGGTGGGTGGTGCCTTCTAACCCGCACTTCTTGCATGTTCAACTCAGATATGTCTCCCTGGTAGACGTAGGGTATTGTGGCGAGGGAGCCGGCGGGGGTGGCCCCCAGGCTATCGCCCAGCTGTAAACAGGAGGTCGACCTGAGATCTGATGTCCCAGCTCTGGAGGAAGTTCCAGGATCCTTCTCATCCATCCGTCTTTTCATTTAATATTTCAGCGGTTCTTTAATTTGCCATGAATCAGAATCACCCACTCAACACTGATTAAATGTGGACTGCCGAGCCCCTCCCTGGCATGGTTGGTGACACTGTGATGAACCCCTGGGTGGCAGTGCCTGGGTGTCCTTGGGTCCCAGGCCCAGACATCGCAGCATCTTAGACAAGAACATTCCACGAACACACGTGGTTGATGGTGACGAAATACAAAGGGTGTTTCTGTGACTCACCCCGAGGGAGAAGAGGGGGTGGAGAGGACCCTGCTTTACACAGGCTATGAATTGTGGGGGAATTGAGTAATCACACCCTCTACAGAAAGCTCTCCAGCTGGTTTCAGTCTACCCGACCACGCTGTTGGCCGGACCCCTTTCTCTGTTTCACCCGCAGGGAAACCGCACCTTCACTTACCTACGGAATTAATCTGTAGGCAGTGGGCACAGACATTACTTCCCTCCTGTCATTTACTAGCTGAGTGCCATTGGGCAAGTTACTTCACCTCTCTGAACCTTCACCTTCCAGTCTGAGAAAGGGGAGGCCTTCCAGTGCTCTCACTAAAGACCTGTTGTGAGGTTTAAATGAGAGAACTGTTTCAACGAACCCAAAATGATGTTTGATGAAAGCAGGTTTTTAACGGGCTATACTTTCCCTTTTCTTTTCTAGAATGTTTGGACTTTGTCAGTTAATGGGTGATCCTTTACAATCATGAAATATTTCTTTTTTTGGTCAAACTGTGTGCCCCATGCCATGTTTCATGACATAAACCTTAAAGAATAAAGATATGAGATGAATAATGTCCTTATTAATAATAGTGATGGCTAATACGTGCTGGGGCTCACTCTGCACTGGGTACTGTCTGGAGTCCTCCCAGCACCACCCCTCCTGTGCGGTAGCATCATTTTATTTCCCCCATTTTGCAGATCAGGTGGCTGAGGCACCAGGCAGTTCAGGACTTGCCCGATGTCACATGTTCTGGAGTTCATGGTGGGGAAGGACAGGTCACAGGACAACCGGGCTTGTACTCAAGGCTTGGGGAAAGCAGCCGGCGGGTGTTTAGAGGAAAGAGGAATGATTCCAAGGTGAGGGCCTCTAATGATTCAAGCAGGATGCAGGTTCCCAAGGTACAGAATTCTGACACATGATTCAGGAGAGGAATAAAATGGTAGGCTTTTGTTATTTAAAGGCTCTGTTGAGAGGCTCAGTCACTGCAGGAGGAACACGGGCTGACAGAGGTGGGGCACTTGGGGGCGACAGAAAAAGAAAGGAGAGTGACAGAGAATTCCCTCTAGAGACACAGCAAGAATTTCCATCTTCTCTGTGGCTCTGCAATCCTGAGAAAATCTACTAATACGATTGTAAAAGGGTTTTGGATGACACTGAAAAGAGCACGTGCCTGGGAGAAGTGACAGAATCCTGGATTCGGGGAAGTAATTTGTGCATTTACAAAATATATGGGGAAAAAAACCTCAACAACAGTAAGATTCAGGAAACTACAGGCTGGTAAACTTGATGCAATGTCCAGAAAGAAAATACGAACATTCCAGAATAGATCGTTAAGGAGCTAATGACAAACACTTAAAAAAGATACAGACAGCAACTAAAAATAGTAGCATGAGGGCACCAAGAAGTTAGCTAATAGTGGCTGCCTTTCCTTTTTCCAGATAGAATTACTTACTGTTAAATAATGGCATATCCCAAGCTGTCTTCCTTGGAATGCTCATCCTCAAAAAAGGTGTTGAAAGATCTAATATGCTAAAAATGTTATTAATATATAGGATGACTTTTCTGAGAGGGAAATGTGGGGTACCATCATTTCCAAGCACATCTGACTACCAGGCTCTTGCTTTGTGAAATATCCTACAGCCACTCCTGGGATACTGCTGGGTCACTGGGTCCTCAATTTTAGCTGATATAAGACTCTACCAAAGTCTTTCACAGTGACTTTGTGGATAATAAAACAAAATAGCGCATAACAGTCCACGATACTCAGATGGGTGGGGGACCAGTAAGCAAGCAGTTGAGTAGTCTAAAGGAGGGTGTGTCCTAGACACACCAACAGTTTAAATAACAAACTGGTGAGGATCCTGAGGCTCTTCCCAGCAAATCAGATGGTGAGACAGAGCAAAACTGGGTGAGAAATATGTTCAGTGACAAAAACCAACATTCAGGGACTTGAAATGATGAATCAGTGTGATGGCAACCCCGTGACCGCCTCAGATGCAGCCACACAGAAGATGAAAAGCTGCGCACTCTCGCCGGCGGGAATTCTTTACTCTCCGTTGTATTTCTGTGGCCCCTCGCTCAGCGCCTTGCTTCCAGGAGGGCCTCCGTGAACACAAATGGCCAGGAGCAGACCTGCACCAGTGCATCCTTTCGTGGTCTGAGCTGGCTGAGCCTCTGGATGTCTTTAAATAGCAAAAAGGCCTGTCATTTGTGTGCAGACATCCAGGCTACAAGTTTTTATCACCTCGTATGCAATTGCAATGCGTCTGTATACAAATAATCAGGGTCCAGGCCAGCTGGTACCCTGCCCCTCCCTCTTTTCCTCCTTCCCTTTCCCCCTTTTGTGTGTGTGTGTGTGTGTGTGTGTGTGTGTGTTTTTAAGAAGCACCAAGCGTTGGGGCACTCTGCCAGACGCTACAATACACGTCATATGTGAAGGACTGTGCGGAGGTCCTGGTGCCAGCATCCACGAGGGACCCTGAAAGCGGCTCGCTGAGGAGAGTGAGAGGGCCTCCTAATTCCCACACATCGTGTCTGGAAAAACTGGAGATGTGCAGCCTGGGAAGGGAAGGCTCCTGGGTGTGTGTGCCAGGGCGCGACCTTTGCTGGGTGGTCTTGGGAGGGCTGAGACTTGCTTCAGGGAGCCCCAGGGGACAGAACCGGCACATTGGAGGGGGCCGCATGGCGGGGGACCTCAGCTCCCTGGGCAGAAGGACTTGCCTTTGGTCTCTCTGGTCTAAGAGTGAATGAGTTGCCTCAGAGGGTGGCGATCTCCCTCCCGGCATGAAGCGGTCAGTCACGGGGTTTTGGTGATATCTCAGGAGCCCTCCAGCCCTGATACTTGCTGGGAGTCTATAAAGCTCTGGGGGATGCTCAGAGTGGGGGAGCTGCGGATGGTGCATCTTAAGACTCACCGTCATTGGTTGTTTGTTCACAGACCAGCTCACTCCATTGCCCCGTTTTGTTCCGATCAGGAAGAAATCCTTGAACTTGAACACAGTAAGTTGTCCATGACTCAAGATTTCGGAGGACTTCAAAGTCGTACTGACAAGTAATTGTATACTATAATGGAGACAAAAATAAGAACATGCCTCAGCAGTAAAGGGGCACCATCTTTTCTTTCCTCCCCTAACACTCACCAGTTCTAATCTTCACTTCAGGAAGCAGGTGCTCCTCCCAGTTTATGTCAGGGCACCCTGATACCATCCTAAGGGAGGGGCAAGGACTGACAGGTCCTCACAAACCATCTCATTTCCTGAATTCTCTAGCTTAGACGACATACAAACCATCTTACCTTCTTTGTTTTGTTTTTTTTGGGGGGGGGAAGGGGGATGTAATTAGGTCTCGCTATGTATTTTTTAATTAATTTTTTATTTTATTTTTTAGTGGAGGTACTGGGAATTGAACCCAGGACCTTGTGCATGCTAAGCCTGCACTCTACCGCTGAGCTGTACCCTCCCCCATGTCTACTTCCTTAAAAAAAAAAAAAGATAAAGCAGCTGTATGGGTTGAATTTCATCCTCCTAATATTCATATGTTGAAGCCCTAACCCCTGGTACCTTAGAAGATGACTTGGTTGGATAGAGGGCCTTTGCAGATGTAATCAAGGTAAACAAGGTCAGCAGTGGGGGGCCCAATCCAGTCTGACTGGTGTCCTTGTAAGAAGAGGAGATTTGGACACAGACATGCACACAGAATACCACATAAAGATGAAGGCAGGGGTCGGGGTGATGCCTCTGTAAGCGAAGGACCCAAAGATGGCCAGTAGTTACCAGCAGCCTGGACCAGATCCTTCCTCATGGTTTTCAGGAGGAACCAATCCCACAGACACCTTGATCTCGGACTCCCAGCCTCTAGAACCTTGAGACAGTACAATTCTGTTGCTGCAGCCACCCAGTTCAGTGCACTTTGTTTCAGCAGCTAGCAGGCAGACACCTACAGCAAGACTCAACATGATTTTCTAAGTTGAGATCATGTTTTCCTCGGAACCGCGTCTCCACTCATGCAGCTGGGCTGCCCTCCCCCAGGGCTCACCTCTCCTCGAGGGCACACGCCACAGCCTGCCTCCGGCGGGGATATCCTGGACTCATCGTAGCTTGATTGGAATAGCGTAATGGGCATCATTAATTGATGACACATTTCTGAATTTGAGAAACCAAGATAGTTTCCGGCAAAATAAAGGAAATTAAAAGAGTACGTACGGCCTGTATTTCCAGCATGGTCATAATTTTCTGACAGAAGGGTCTTACGTAAAATCTGTGACGTGAGTAGGAACTTCACAGTGAGTGAGCGCAGACTCTTTTTCACTCTGGTAATTGGTTATTCTTCTGTGGGCCGCTGGGCTTGCTGACCTCTTATCTCTAGGCCTTTATTGTATGAGAAGCTAAGCTCACTGAGGTCAAGAACTGGATCATACTCACAGAAAACATGCAGAGTACAGTATAACTTCTAATAGTGAAAAACAAAAGTAAGAACTACCTCTCCCCTCCCCCAGCTGTCATTTCTAGAAATCCAATACCTCTAGCACCTTACAGTGCAATTTTTGCAGGACTAACCTCAGAGGCTGATGCTCAAGAGGCAGACAGGGAAGAGAGTGGCACAGATGTGAGGGGACCTGCTCAAGTCCCCTCCGCTTGCTTTTCTAGCCTTCCTTCACTTCTGGACAACTGCTGGTTGCATCTTCTCACTTTCTCCCTTCAGGAAGAAACAGAATTTCCAAAAGCCTTTTATGTTTTCAGCTCAGGGACCTACTAGGGTACCTGCTCAGGGACAGACACCTGCATGCGAAAAGGGAACCGCAATGCCTTATGGCTGCTGCAACAGAATGACACAGACTGGTGGGCTGGGTGGCTTATCAACAACTAACATTTATTTCTCATGGTTCCAGAGCCGGGAAGTCCAAGATCAAGGAATGGGCAGATCTGGTTTCTGAGGAGGACCTGCTTCCTGGTCTGTAGCTGGATCTTCTTGCTGAGTCCTCACAATGTGGAAGGGATGAGGGAGAGAGCTCTCTGGGGTCTCTTCTGTAAGGGCGCTAATCCCGTTCATGAGGGCAACACCCTCATGACCTAATCATCTCCCAAAGGCCCCACCTCCTGACACCACAAAATTGGAGATTAGGTTTCAACATATGAATCTGTGGGGTGGGTTGAGAGAACACATTCAGTCCACAGCACATACGAACTGCTAAAGGTGACACCACAGGCACCTGTGAGGGAGGCGCTGGGGAGCACGCAGCCTTTCCAATGCTCTGCATGTCACGCCAGAGCTTTCCACACAGCCAGGTTGAGTGATGGGACAAATGTGCAACCAGATGCCTATCCTGTGGGCAGATTCTAGATAAGAAGCTAAAGATAGACTGGGTTTTGCATTTTGCACCTGTGGGAGGTGGCACTCAGGCATGGTAACTGTGGAAGGGGACCTTAATCATAGTAGGAGTTATCTTTGCAGCCCAGAGTTTAGCAGGGACAATTGCACGCAATAAGTGACCTTAAAGCTCATCATTCTATATTGCTTCCTCGGCCTGCATTTCCTGGGGTCTTGACTATGAGGAAAGTCATCTTATCTGTGAAGGCAGATATCCTGTATCATTCGATGAAGCATTAAAAAATTGAAATATAGTTGACATACAATATCTTAAGAGTTTCAGGTGTACAACATAGTGATCCAACATTTATTTATGTTATGAATTGATCACAATGGAGCATTTCTGGGGGGGAAAATTCACTTGAGATTTCTTTGGGCTATACATTTAATTATATCATTCCTCAGATAATACACATGGGTGACCCTTTCCTCCCAGATCCTTGAGAATTACTGATAAGATCAACATTTAATGTAGAGAAGACAGAATATAACTTAACTTATGTAACATACATGTAAGTCATTTTAGGCCCACAAATGGCCTTCAGCCCAGAAACACTAAGTATAAGAATTAAACTTGACCAAAGAGGAATGATTATAGCCTTAACATATCTACATAACGGGAAGGAAACCTCACATATTGACCACATACATTGTTCAGATGATGGGACAAGTTAATTTTTTTCACTGTGTCATTAAATTTCATAACAACCCTATGAAGTAGGTTATTATCCCCACTTTATTCATGAAGTAGGTTACAAGCCCATTTTGCAGATGTGACAAGCTGAGGTCAAGAATCAGAGTCACACAGTGGCAGGGGCCAACGTTCCAACTGGGTCTTTTCACCTCTAGTCTCATTTTTTTTTATATATTTATTTTTTCCTTAACAGAGGCACTGCAGATTGAACTCAGGACCTCGTGCACATCAAGCACGCACTCTACCACTGAGCTATAGCCCCCACCTGCTGGTCCATGTTTTTTTTAAAGGAATTGTCCCCTAAAGAGGAGGAAAGCAATGGGAAAAGATGGGGTCAGTCAGGTAAAAGGTGACATCATTTATCCAGGGCTAGGGTGGCCCTGACCACGGACTTGACTATTCCATGGGGTATGTGGGACCTGGGGGTTCACACCATGAAACAGTAGTCATTCACTGATCACTGACACAGCTGACTCCAAGTTTTCCCAGCCAACTGGTGAGTCAGCTCTGCCTTTTCTGGCAACTTCCCTTTGTGGAAAGGAAGCCCAGCCCTCCCTGCACCAGCGGCCAGCAAGTCTGCTCTTTGCATTTCCCTTGTGGCCTGGAAAGCGTGACCTGACACACAGGTCGGGTAACCCCTCAAGTGGAAGCTTCTAAAGCTCAAAGGACGAGGCCTGAGATCCTCCGGACCATAAGGTGCTGCCATCCAGCGAAACCTCCCTCCTTGTCATGGCCTCAGACCAACACTGAGTAAGAGGCAGGGAGTTTACATCTGACATACATATGATTCACCCAGCTTACCTTTTCATCGGATCCATTTTTCCAGTATTGCACATGGTAAGCCCATGAGTTATAAATATTCCTCATGGTCCATGTTTCAGGTTCCTTCTCAATTTTGGGGGCTAAGAAACGCAGATGTAAAGAATTAGCAAGCCCTTCTACTTGCATTCCAGGAGGTCCAATAATAGCTAAGTATGAGAACACAACAAAATGACAATCAAAATTCACATGTTAAAAAAACATCAACGTTTATCTTCTGTAACTGGGCAGACCAACTGGTCTACTGAAGCGCTCTGCCCTCTGAGACACTGTTGCAGAGACACTGACTGATGGGGTTAAGACGGATAGTTGGATTTTGCTTCTTAAAAAAAAAAAACTAATCTTTCAACTGTTGCCTTTATTAATCAGGTTTAGTCCATTTATGTTTAGTGTAATTTCTGATTTGGAGTTATTCCAACTACATTATTTTGTGTGCTCTGTAAAGACTGCTTTTTGGGGGGCTTGTTCCTCTCCTTTTCTTTCTGTTGGGTTGAATTTTCTTTATTTCCTTTACTGAGTTGGAAGCGACAGATGGCATTTCTATTATCTTTAGTGTTGAACATATATAATTAACCATACACATTTTCCTACAAGGTCTGAAGCTGCTCCTTTCCCAGAAGCTCTTTTACTAGATATTCCCATGATGTCCCTTCACTTTGGCTCTCTGGTCAACTGCCACCTCCTCAGAGAGGACTGTCCCTCACCACTCCATGTAAAGAGCAGCTCTTATCTCTCTCCCTACCAGGTACCTCCTTTATTTTCTAGTGAGCCACAGTCACTATCATAAAATGCGTATCTGTTTGTTGATTATCTGTCTTCTCCATTAGAACGTGTGTTCCACCAGGGCAGGGGTTTTTGTCTTGTTCACTGTTGTAGCTTCAGCATTACGAATATGACTGTAACGTGGTAGGTGCTCAGTAGCAGTAGTAACTGTGGACTGAATCGGAAGTGGCTCTGGGCCACTGCTGTTTGTGTTATAGCCTGTGTTCTTCTCTGGCTGCTGTGACGCTTCGGGGGCTGCTAATGGGTCTGCTTCTGGCATTCTACCCCATTTCTAATCTGCTGATGGCTGAAAACCAGGTAAGAACACCTATTAGATATTTTTTCTGAAGCAAGTATAAACAGGTTCCACATGACATCTTGAAGCACTTTGCCATCATGTAAACTTCAGGAGGCAAACAGCCGACGTGGGGCGGTTGTTGCTAACAGCACAGATGGGGAGCCTGGGCCTGAATCCTTGCGCTGCCACCTGATACCTGAGTGACCTTGGGGCAAACTGCTTATCTATCCAGCATCAGTTTCTAAAGAGAACTTCCATAGAGTGGCCCTCAAACAGGATTTGGATCCAGTCAGAAACTGGTAAGTCAGTTCAATTGTTAAGCTGTTTGTATTTTCAAATGTTCGTTTTTTCTTAGTATCTATCAAGAGAACTTTAGAAAAGATAACATCACTTTGATAGTTTCTGACTCCAAAAATAAGATAGTTTTTTTTTTGGTCCAAGCCTGGGACAAAATTAGGAATGGGCAGAGGATATTCTAGCCACATTCCCTACCACGGAGAGGGAAATTGGGGGAGCCCTGAGGGTCCGAGCAGGGGCGTGGTCAGGACAAAGACCCCTCCCTACGCGGACAATCCTCCTGATGCGTCTGTCTGCTCTTTGGAGGGCTGTACTTGAGTCTTATTAATGAGATTCTCATCCTCTTTATTCTCTCAATTGCTAAATGGTGTTTTAGTTTTCAGTTCCTGATATTCTAATGATGTTTATCTCATGGTCTCTGGTGGGTCCCCAGGACCCTCCAGATCTAACCCTGGAACATTCTTTTTGATGCCTACTGGCCAGCCTGACCCAACCCATCTGCCGTCAGCTGTGTCCATTCCTCTGGCCTTCATGCTGGGCAAGCTGGCTGTCTGATCTGCTCTTTCTGTCTCAACACCTGCCTGAAATCAGTCTTCACTCTTCTGTCTATTGCGTCACATTTCTTTAAGTCATGATTCCAAAATGCCTTCCTTGTAGAAAATTCACCACACTAATCCTTCCAATGTTTCTCATCAACAGCACTGGACCCAACTCATTTTTTTTTTCTTTTTAGTGGAGTACCAGGGATTGAACCCAGGACCTTATACATGTTAAGTACGTGCTCTACCACTGAGCTATACCCACAAAGCCCCAACTTGTTTTTATTCTCAAGGCATTCAAGTTATCAAATTTCTTTTTTGCAGGGGGTGGGGGCGGGTAATTAGGTTTATTTATTTATTCCTAGAGGAGGTCCTGGGACTGAACCCAGGACCTCCTGCATGCTAAGCATGCATTCTACCACTTTAGCTATACCCTCCCCAATTCAAATTTCTATTTAATTATCTTATTGACTTACGCCTATCCTTTCCTATCTCCACAAACTTCTTCAAGGCCACAGCCCTCTTTATCATATCCCCTAAGTTCGATGTGCAAGGCCATTCACTTTGTGGGCACTCAAAGAATTCTTGCTGATGGGACACCCAAAGGGGGAAACAACCAAGGCAAGATGACATTACAATAAAACAAAAACCATCGTGGCTTACTGTCATCCACAGGACAGAAGGTGATGTTTATCCAGTCTGAATGCTCATCTGCAAATTCAGCCCTGACTCTCAAGGTGTGGTCACCATACTTGGAAAGACTTGAGAAGTCACATTCCATCAAGACAGTACTCGTGCATACATCTTGGAATTTCCTATAACTAGAAAATCAGAAAAAAATCATGAGAGTTCTAACCTGAGTCTCTGAGGCTGACTGGTGCTTTATTCTTCCTGCTACTAAAGATTACCAGAGGGTAATGAGAGAATAAGGCAAATTCTTAATCATCAATTTTTATGAAGAGTATGTATCACTTACACGAGCTTTTTCCAAACCGTGCCTCATGGGATCGTAATGATCCTTGAGGTATCATAAGACATTTCAAAAATAATCCATCCCAATGCTCAACCAGTTCAGGGCAAAAACTGGGTGAGATAGAAATAAGTGTCTGTTTTTACAACAGAACTTCTCAGAGACGTTCCTATCCTAATGGGCACGCATCTTTCCAAAAAGGGGTTGTGTATGCAACATATTTGACCAAAAGCTTCCTTCTTTGATTATATATTTCTGAAAACTGTGGGACTTGGTTTGTTGTGAAATGTTGATACACACAGGTTAGCCAAAATAAGTATATCATAACGATTTCAAAAATGTCCTTTAAGTGACTCTTGTTCAATTACACTGGAAAAATTATAAAACAACCTGTTGATCTCAGATCTCCAGCCCTGACACCAATCACCAAAGGGAGAGCATGAAGTGGAAGAAAAGGGCTGCTTGCAAACACCTACCAGGTGTGTGCAACCTAACTTCACAGCAGGAGGTATAATTAGCTCCGCCCAACTTCAGGAAATCCAGGTTCTTGCCTTGCAAAAAGTGAGAATTTTGTCTGCTTGACACCTTCCTGTCTCGATGCCAAAACCAATCTCACTGCCCTCAGAGGTGACAAAAAAGGTGGTGGTGATAAAAATAACAGCCAACACTTGATAAGCACTTAGGTGTCAGGCAGGGCTGTTTTATCAATATTATCTCATTGCATTTTCACAACCCAGGAGGGCAGAACTGACATCACTCCTATTTTGTAGATGCGGTGCAGGTATGGAGAGAAACCTGCCCCACGGAACCCAGGTCTGCTTGACTTCAGAGTCCACTGTCTCGGGCTCCACCCCACACTCCACTGCACTCTTAGTAGGCAGAGATAACTTGGCTCAGACTATTTAACTATCTTGCTTTTTTCACTTAATATACCACAAACATTTCTCTAATCAATCAACTCTTCATGGCTGCCGAACATCTCATCAATTGGGAAAATCCAGGGGTCATTTCGTTAAGGGGGTTTCTACTGGTGGCCATTTCCTTCCATGTATTTAAACTAATGCAATTGGCTGGAACACGGAGTACTTCGAGAGTTGTTTTGCAATAATGTCTCTTTCACTGGGTCATTTTTTAATTACATATAAAAATATTTTTCTCCCCATTAAGCAGGTAATATGACCCATTCCCCACATTTATATCTAATTATTTTAGATGTTTACACATTAAAAACCACCATGACATCATCTTCTCTGGCCATCCCTACACAATGCACACATACAACAGAGTTTGTGCTATGCGGCAGCTCAGGTTAAATTCGAAACAAAGCTTTTCCAGAGGCATAGAAGGGTAATTGGATTTTTCAGGATCAAATTTCTTCCACACC
This sequence comes from Vicugna pacos, assembly GCF_048564905.1. Lineage (NCBI taxonomy): Eukaryota > Metazoa > Chordata > Mammalia > Artiodactyla > Camelidae > Vicugna > Vicugna pacos. Next base: position 114,261,128 of record NC_132987.1, on the reverse strand, counting down.
CAGCACATGCCATGCTCGGTCTGCACATCTACCGAGAAGACCGGGAACCCACGCATTCACTCTTGGTTACCAGTTACTGGGGAGTCACTGGGAACATTTATGTAACAGACTTACACCCCAAACCAAACACCTCTACTCCAATGGCAAAGAAGCAAAGAACAGAACAACAAAAAATAAACTACGGGGAGAGAGACAGGGAAGTTAATTTTCCATAATGAAATCCCTAGAGCTATCAAGACAGAGTGGAGAAAACAGAGATGAGATTATAAAACCAATCAGTGCTAGAAAATACACTGCAGGAGAAAAAGAAGTCTCAGAATGCCCCTTCTTAAGCCCTTGGGAAAACCGACAAAAACTGGAATATAGACTTAGATTAAAGTATTGTATCATTGATAAGGCTGCCAAATCTTGGTAACTGTACTGCAGTGATGTAACAGGTTATCCTTGCTTTTATGAAATACACAATGAAATTTTAAGAGGCTAAAGGCATTATGTATGAGAGAGACGGGGAGAGAAAATGTGGGGAACCTTAAAAATTGGTGAATCTGGATACAGGCTATTTGGAAGTGCTTTGTATTATACTTGAAATTTTTGAAATGTTTTGTTGGCTTGGAATTATTCTGAACTAACAAGTTTAAAAGAATGTAAACAAGGATTCTCTTATTTATCTTTCTATTTCTTAGGGTAGGTCCCCTTAATAGAAATTGGTAAGAGGCTAGATAAGAAATTCAGGCAAGGTTTTATTGAGACTCACAGCATAAAGGAGCTAAAACAAGTAACAGGTTCCCTCGCTTGTTCCCTGAGGTGGGGGTGAGCTGGTCCCTTAAATGGGGTGAGGGCAGGGGCAGGTCCAGGGATCAGGCTGGAGGGGTGGCTTAGGTGGTCCCCCCACCCTCTTGGTGGTGCTGTGTGCAGGGATCACGCGCAGCTGCCTGCTTTAAGTGGCAGTTGGGTTTTTGGTCTTTTTGTATCTTGTTATTCATAATGTGCCCCAACTGCACATGCATGCAATTATTTTTAGTCCCTTATGGTTTCTTTGTATTTTGTTGCTCTAGGAGATGTTTGCCCTCGTGCAAGCACTGCAGCCCTGGGTCCCACATCTCAGGAGCCAGCCTGTCTCACTTTGACTTAGCAGGCCTTGGATATGTTTGTAAAATGAAGGCCGCGTGAGGAGTGTGGCATTAATGGCATCCGAGACCCATACTTCCTCTCTCCTCACTGAAGGAGTTGTCTGCCTTTGTATGTTTCTGAGTCACACTGGAAGCAGGTGTGTGGCTCATTGGCCTTTGGCCACCTGTTGCTGTTTGCACCTGGCACAAAGGGGCGTCACCTGCAGTCCAGCCTGTGGTGTATGGTGGCAGGCTGCCAAAGGACGGCTGGCACAGGGGAAAACCGACAGGCAGGGAAGGTACTGGGAGGTCAGAGCGGAGGTCATCATTGTGGGTGACACTCAGCCTTCCTTTGTAAGCCTCTGCTGTCTTCACAGAGCTTTTGACAGCCAGTGGCTGTCTTACGTGCAATCTCGGGACAGAGCCTTGGAGTAACTGAGCCCCCACTATGCACCCTGTCTGCACCACCCTGCACTGGGGCACCCAGGTTATAACCTACTGGAGGGGGTGGGTGGTAAGCTAGCAAGAGGCTTCTGGGCTTCTTTGCATGCCTCAGTTTTCTTGGAGAGCATCCACTTGTAAATTGCTGACTTCCAGCAATACTACTTTAAGTACTTGGAAGATGGTAATCTATGGCATTTTTCTCTTAAGAAACATCAATTGTGACAAACTCAGTATGCTCGCATTGTTGTAGGTTACTGCTGTGGCTGATGACACCCATGTCTACGTGATGAAATGTCTATTTTTCAGTGGCCCTGCAATGATCACACCACGAACTATCACAAGAAAAAGGAAAAAAGATTTTACTTGTCTGTTTTCAGAAAACAGAGTTTTGACAAGAATTTTAGGGCCAAAAAGAAAGAGGACCAGGAGAAAGGCTTCCCGTGGGCTACCATGGTTATGGAGGTGACAGGAGTCAGACTCTCCTCTGTGGTCTGGCCCAGTGACCAGCCCAGGGCCACCACCCTCTGGTGCTTTCCTGCCAAGAGTGCCCTCGACTTACCTTTGGTACTGAGCTGTGAAAGTCAGATTCCCCTTGGGAAAAGCAGGTGACTCCCACTGTAGAATGTTCTTGAAATTAACTGAATTCATTCTGACGTTTTCAGGAGGTGGCACCATTCCTAATGCTGTAAAAACAAAGGGTAAAAGTTGGCAACTTTTTTCCTCAAAAAGGTTGTCCAAGGAAATAACCATATCCAATACTCGGGTTTCCCCTATGGCTCCAAGTCTTCGAATGGGTATGTGGGTGAGGGACAGACAAGCTTTAACTGTGCTGAAGAGTCTGGATTTTATTTGAAGAGGGTTGGCGGGGAGGGTGGAAAGCAAGAGTGAAGTGGGGATGGATGAGGGTGACCTGGATTTGGGTGGTGGGAGAAGATGTGAGGGGGTGGGTAGATGGATTTTAGATATATTTCCAGAGGTATAAAACTGTAGAATTCCTGATACACCTGGAGTGAAGAAGTAAAAGTTAATATCCATTCCTGACTTAAGCACCTGATGCCCTGATTGGGGCTGGGAATAGGGAAACCAAGAGTCCCATTTTAGGATCTGCATTAGGTTTGAGATGCTGAAGGATGTGCAAGTGGGAATCAGAGGCAGACGGATGAACGAGCCTGGAGCACAGAGGACAGATTTAGGCTAGAGATAGAAATCATTTTTAAATTTTTAAATAGAAAGTGTCAAACGTACACAAAAGGAGAGAGAAGAATATAATAAACCACCATGAGCTCATCACCTAACTAGTGCCAACAGTGATAAAAATGTGAGTCACGAGAACGTAGCTAGTATTTAATGCCAGAGTTCGGCTGCCACTTCCCAAAGGGATAGTGTAGGGGAAGGAAAGAAGAGGGCTTCTACATGAACTTGGCGCTATGGCGACCTGGTACAGGTGGAGCACCCTAGGTAGAAACAGCCTGACAGTAGGAGGAACACCCCAGAGGTATCCTGGAAGGCCAGCGATAAGTTCATCAGAAAGGAAGGAGGGGACCATCTTGTTTGAACCTGGGCAGGCAATTTAGGGCAGGACAAAGGGTTTCACTGGACTTAGAACTCAGAAGCCACAGGGCTGGAGAGTTGAGGAGCAGAATTCAGATCTTGGGATGCTGAGGGCTGAATGGGAGGCCTGCCCAGGTACCTAGTCACTTTCAGTGTGCCTACGGGGTCCGCTCAAGGGGTCCAGGCGTCGTAGTCGGCCTCCGGGTCCCCGAGGGTACATCGGGTCGAGAAGCCGCACCACGGCGGGTCAGGGTCCCCGCGCAGGCTTGGGGAGGCGCCGGTGCACGCCGTCGAGCCGCCGCCCCGGAGACCTCCCGGTGTCCCCTCCCCGCAGGCCCCTCACCTGACACTAGGAGGCAGCCGCCCAGCCAGCTCTGGAGGCTCCGCGCCATGGTCTCGCCGGCAGCCCGGGAGGGCGCTCGGGGCCCGCAGGCAGCCGCGGGGCACCGGGGCACACGCCCCCGCGCCCGCGTCCACGCCCGGGAGCGTCGGCCTGCCCCGCCCCGCCCCGCCCCGCCCCGCCCCGAGGCTGCTTCCGGGAAGGGGCGGGGCGACGCGACGCGAGCCCCCGCCCCTGGATGAGGCCCCGCCCCTGCCTCGGGCCCCGCCCCTGTGCGCCGGGCGGGAGAGGCCATGGTCAAAGACTTGGCGGGGAGCAAGGAGGTGCAGAAGTGAAAGGGGACTTTCCTCCCCGGTGAGTGGAAAACACCGATAGTAAAACAGGTTGCAAAACTGTAGGCACAGTGTCCCATTACACTAAATGCTTGCTTTGAAAGGAGCCCGCAAGTTAAATAAATACACTACCATGCCAACCTAGAGGTTGTATTTGGATGGTAGACTTATGGGTGATGGTGGTTTTTCTTTGCACCATTCAGTGTTCACCAAGTTTTTTCCAGTGAACTGGCACATCCTCTATAATCCCCTCTCCCTGCAAATAAATTGATTTTAAAGCACTCCATTAGCAAATCCCACTTGAGAGGGTGTTTACCGTAACCTCCCCCCAGCCCACTGGGGATAAACAACACAAAACCAAGTCATTTATTTGGCAATAATTTGTTTCTGTCACAAGACTGGTGAGAAAGGCTCAATTTCCTCTTTTTAAACTTGTGCAGTGGTGACATCAGAAAGCTCAGAACAGGGTGAAATACTGGGTGACGTTAAGACACTGCCTGATACCTGTCCCAGGGAGGCAGAACGTGCCTTTGGCCCCCACAGGCCGTTGCACAGAGTTAGAGGGAGTTTTGTGCAACGTGGAGATGCCAGCAGAACCACACATCTGCTGGATATATATCCTCTCCAATACGAAACAACTCTGAAGACATTACCAAGTTTGTATGAAAAAGTATGTTTTATTTTTTACCAACCTCCATTATACAAAATTAAATCTTAAAAAATGACGCTGAGATTTTAGTCCCTCTCCTTAATGCAAATCTTTCTCTATAAGTCATCTGCCTGGCTCTAGAGTAATTTATGTGTGTGAGTCTGTCTTCCTCACTCAAACTGAAGAGGGCTGAACCAGGGGCTGAAAGTTAAATTCTCAAGAGCGTAGGAGACAGAATATCATCTGGGAGATGGCCAGGACGTGGCTGGGCCTTCCCTACTTCCAACTCAGAGCATGTGCTTCTGTTTCCTTGTGTGTGTCCTTCCTTTCTCTCCAGATGCACCCCCTGCCTCCCTCTCTTTCTGCCTGCTTTCTTGCTCTTTCCTTGAGCCTGTGCTGACTGCTCCCACTATGAACCCTGCTGAGTGTCTTCCTTTTCTCTCCCCCACTCCACTCTGGCCCAATTTAGTAATTTCCCAGAACTCTTACGGGGCCCTGGACCACCCCATGAAAACCACAGGAAATCTTGCTCCTTACTCTGGGGGACAGGATGCAGAAACATTATAAATTCATGACAGTAAAGGGGATGGGCAGGGCATTTTCCCTTCAAAGCCAATTGCTTTGAACTTGTAAACAATGCACTGAATGATAGCAGGATAGTGCGGTTCCCACCTCCCCTTCCCCTTACTGGGAATTTGCATAGATGATGTCATCAGGAAGAACAGTGACTCTGCAGTCTCCTACTCATTCCCTTGGAGAACAAGGGTTCTAGGAGGGGGAAGCTTGGAGGTAGCATTCGTCCAAGTTAATTAAATATTTCTGGATTCATTCATCTCATTATATAACCATCCCCAGTGTCAACAACATCTGACTCAGAAGTGTCACTGTGATCAGAAGGAGCATCTTCAGGCCACAGGCACTCCGCGGAGGGGCTGGGGAAGGGCAGCTGTGTCCCTTCTCTGCGGGCCACCAGAAGGCTCAAGTCTGTTTCAGCGGGACCCTCTGGCATGACAGCCTCTTCTGGAAGAGATGATAACATTGGAGTGACTTCCGAGTTGTCATCATCCTCGTCGTCAAGGACCCTCACAAGCACTGAGTTCAAATCCACATTGAAGATAATTCTGTCCCCAGAGTCCTCAGTGGGGCTGCTGCCCTCCTCGGAAAGGGCATCCTGCAGCAGATCCCCACTGACCTCGTGGGCCCCACTTGTGCATTCTGACTGCCAGGGGCTGGGCCCTGGTGCCATGGCGGCCTCAGTGACAGCCTCAGGCTCAGGCAGGTCCGGCTCCTCGGTGGCCTGGTCACTGCAGTCCTCCAAGGTGGCCGAGGAGGTGGAGGCGGGCCCCAGGGGCCTGAGTCCATGCATGGTGTAACCACCTGCGCTTACTTGCGGGGCTGTTTCGTCATCACTGTCACTTTCATCATAACTATAATCCCACACTTTCTTCTTTCGGTTGACATGAATGATCTCCACGGTAGCCACTTTTTCCAGCGGAGGCAGCTCAGGAAAGACCCAGGCTGACAATTTATAAAAATTCTTAAAAAAAAAAAAAAGAGAGAGAGAGCGCCTGTCAATTCTGAGTGTTTTCGACATAATAAAATGTAATGAGGTTAATTAACTGCCCCGTGATGGGGAAGGTGGTGACAATGAGGATGGCAGTAGTAACAGCTATTGTCACATAGTGTCTACTATTTGCAGGGCACTGCTGTTAGTCATCTACACGTTATAATTCATTCTACCCTCACAGCTGCTCTATGAAGTAGGCTTACGATTCTTAGCCCCATTTGACAGATGAAAAAACGAGGCAGAGAGGCTAAGAAACCTGCCAGGGCTTCAGGAATACTAAGTGGTGGAGGCTGGGTTTGAAAATAGGCAGGCTGCCTGCAGCAGAGACGATGGTCCACTGCCTCCTACTGCTGTCCCCTCGCAGCCTCTTGCATGTCAGGGGCCTCTCTCCATTCAGGCTTGACAGATTTCAACTCTTGATTGCCAAGACATTCTTTAGGGTGTCAGAGAACTGTGGGGGAGGAGAGATTCTAGGGAGCCAATTCCACTGGGGTCCAAGACCCCTGGACGGGAAGACCTTAAAGATGCAGGTGACCCCTAAAGGGTCACAGATGAGAAGAGTAGGGAGACTGGACCTTGCTCTGTTCCAGCACCTCCAGGACACAGCAGTGCGAGGTGGGCTAAGGAGACTGGCCACAATGGGGTCACGATGAGGAGGGTGGTCACGATTCCTCTCCCAGACCTGGAATCATCATTGACACCGTCCTCCTCTCTATTCTGCTCGGGCTGCCCAATTTGACAAATCTACTCCTTCCCCACTCTCTCCAGACCCAGCCTTGAGGAGAATTGTTCTATTGGGTTCATATTTTTACTTATTGATTCATAGGGGCTCTTTATTTAATCTGGATGCTAATTGTTTGTTGATTATTTATGTTACATGTATTTTCCCACAGTCTGTGGTTTAACATTTTACTTTCTTTATGATGACATTCAGTGGAAAGAAATTCTCAATTTTAATGTAAGAAAATGTATAAATTTTCTTTATTCATGGTTTTTGCTGAATCTTCTTTACCCTAAAGTAAGAATCTCCTATTTTGCCTTCCAAAACTTAACAATTTTGCCTTTCACATTAAGTGGTTAATATGCCTGAAATTGATGTTTGTGTATTGTGTGAAGCTGGGATCCAATTTCATATCCCCCCTGTACAGATAACATTTATTGACCTGTCAATCCTTTTCACACTTTTCAGACTTTAAGCTCCACAAGGGCATGGTTTTTTGTTTTATTCACATTTATATCCCCAGCACCTATGGCATATGGACACACAGTGAATAGACAACACATGTTTATTGCTGAAAAAAGAAGAGGGAGAAGAAAGAGGAGAAAAAGGAAAGAAAGAAAAGAAAAGACAATATTTAAAATTTTAAACATATATTCTTGATTAAATGTACATACACAAACATACTAGACCTAGGTCTTCTGTTTTACTATTCCTAGAATTTTTATTTAAACACAGAGTAACGCTTTTTAATGGAGAAATATTAGACAGACACAAGGTAACACCACCTCCTGTCATTACTTGAGCTTAACACACTAAGAGGTACAAATATAATTGGTATATAATTTGGGTGCATTTTAAAGACTGGAGGAACCCAGGGAGACCTAAGAGGAGGGTTAGTAATGAGTTTAGGTAATTCAGGAGAAGATTATCTAGGAGGGGATGGGTGTGGTGCTAGGGACCTTTCTCTCTCAAGGCTGCATGAGAAACAGAAGTTGGAGTGGGGTTTACACAAGTCCTCAGGGCCAAAGCAACGCATGACAGACAAGAGTCGCAAAGGCTGAGAGTAAACCTGCAACTGGACACTGCAAAGATAAAAGTTACACTGATAGAGATAAAACAACCACTCTTGCAAGACAGAGATCACAGGGTGGATGAAATCCCAACACAGGTCCATCTATATACCTCATGATGCCAGCCAGGTTCAACCTGTAAATAAACAGGTTTACCACTTGTAAATAAAAACTTCAAAATCACCCCCTCTCTTGTCCTGGCCAACCCTCCTCCCCCAACCCGACCTGAACAAATAAGAACAACAAGAAAAAGGAAAGAACACTTTTATCACCCATGGAGGGATATTTATTTGTGGCTGTTAAAAAATTAGAAGAGTAAGGTGAGTGAGTTCAAACATAGAAAAATAAGATATTTCTGAATGAGAAATTATAAAACTAATGTACAAGGAAAGCTATGGAACAGGGAAAAGGAAATGATGGGTAAAAGTGAGTCAAAACACGTAAGGTTTTAGAAACAGGTCACATCAATACCTAGACTTGGCTGAGTGTTAGAGGCTCTGTCTGAGCAGGAAGAGCGTATCTTAGGAAACACCGGGAAAGCACCAAAACGAACAAAGTGGCAGGTTTCACTAGTAATTAACACAAATCAGAGCGACTGAGGGGGACTGTTACAATATGACAAATGAACGAAAGGAGTAAAGATGATTAATCACTGTCAGCAGAGCTCTGCAGAAGTGTGGACACCTCTGTATTGACATGATAAATTACACACGTTTCATTTAAGATAAATCCACTTTGTGTATATATCCCACTGAAGTAATCCAAACTAAAAAGATAATCTGTATAAAAATGTTCATTGCATTATTCAAAATGGCCAGAGAAAGAAAAGAAAAGACAAGAAGTGAAAAAGAAATCATTCCAAAGGCCCTACAGCTGGGGAAATGATTAAGGGAAAAATGATACATTAATAACAATGGAACATTATGTGATTATTAAAAATCATATGTGGACAAAAGAAAGCATAAAATGCAAAATATAGCTTATAGGGATGGAAAAGAACCACTCAGAGTGATAAAACACCTTGTTCTTTTGAGAAAATGGAATTTTCTTCTGTGAAAATATTTAAGCATATAATAAAATTTCTTAAGTTAAACTGAAAAATTAGGAATTAAAAAAAAAGAAAAACGACATACCAAAACTTTGGGGAAGTCGTTTCTTAAGCATATATAACCAATCCGTTTCAGTATCATTATGGTGCTTATGAAGACAGCAACTATTAAAAACAGAGTAATTATTCCTCCTATTGTGGCAGATTCTGACGACTCTGTTGATGCAAAATTAAATGGCTTTATTTCAAAATAAATTCAAGGAAAAATCGCAGCTGGGAATAAAGGCACATTGATCTATCGGAGGTGGGGGGGTTTATCAAGGGAGCAAAAGTTGGAAAAACTATTGTTAAATACAAAGGAATGGAAAGTAATCCAAGTATACTTTTTAAAAAATGGATACAAATGACAGATTCAGTTTTTAAAAGTGAAAGATTATTTTCCAGTTGATGATTATGCTCTATGACTGCACTATCCAATATGGTAGGCATTAGCCACATATGACCATTTAAATGTAAATTACAAAAAACAAAACAAAACTGTTTCTGAGTCACAAGAGCCACATCTCAAATGCCCAATAGCCACAAGTTAGCATGCACCGCAGACAGGCAGGAAGTGGAGTTTGCCTGAAGAAAACAACCAGGTCACTTGTAAGCTGGACTTTGGCCATGCCAGGACCCAAAATCAGGGCTCTACAAAACTTGCTTTGTCCTATTATGAGTTCTCCTTTAGTTTTGTGTCAAACTTACTTCTGGAAGATTTCAATTTTCTCAATAAAAATAGCTTTTTTCCATAAATCTGACTGGACTGAGAAGAAATCAATAGTTACATAAGTAAGGTGCTCTTAAATTTCCAGGAAGAATTTTATTAATATTAATCCTATAACCACAGCCTCAGGCAACATAGCTACAGAAGAGAAAAAATGTGAAGATGGGTCACATATTTTAAAAGTCTTTCAGAAGGTTAAAGAATGACTAGAAAGAAACTTCAGTGAAATGTTAGATGGCAGAAGACTCATGAACCCTCTCTCATTTCCAACCACAATGAAGGAAGGAGTGTCTTATCAATGGCAGCTCTAGAATCAGATTTAGCCATGTAGGCGCACCTTTATAGTACAAAATTCCTACACATATAGCATCTACATTCCTGAAAAGGATTCTGTGAGCCAAAGTGACTTCCTAGGAGGAGCAATGATGTAATGGGATTCTGACCCAAGAGGCCCCACCTCCTCTCCTGTGCCAGTGAGTCACTTGAACTAGAATTTAGGTTTTAGGCTTGGCTTCTAGGGAATGTAAACAAAATGCCATACTATTTAAGAGACCCACCACCCTCTCCTTTTTACCTACCCCCTCACCCCCACCTCTCCCCCACTTTCTGCTTAATTTTTCTCCAAAGCACGTACCATCACTTACTATACTGCACATTTTACATATATATTTTACTTGTTAAATCTTGTTTTTTTGTCTCCCTATTGCAATGTCAGCTCCATAAGGTCAGGAATTTTTATCTATTTTGTTCACGATGTATCTCGTATCTAGATACGATCTAGAAGAGAATCTGTCACAGAGTTGGCTCCACTAAATATGTGTCAAATGGAATTAACACAGCATTCCCTCAGGACTTTGCTGAAAAAAAGCCAACCAATTAATTTAAAGTTTGACAAAGGGGAAGTCATTTCTCCAGATCTCTGGACTAAATACCCCTCATATCAGTACTGCTTTAAGATACCAGTGTTCACTGCTGAGTCTGAGTAAGTTAACTCTGGTCCCACATCATCCTTCAAGAATCACCCCACCATCCAAACCTACTTGGTCCCTGAATTTGGGCTAGTTGAGAGCAGTTCCCATGGTGAGCTGGGACAGTGAAAGGGGCTACATTATCTGAAACTACTTGGTTCTTGAAGTTTCAGACGAGAATTGGGACATGAAATATTTTATCCAAATAAATGAGGCATACCTGTACTTTAACTGTCTTGGGTAATGATAAAAGAATGGAGGCTGACAGTATGCAAATGAAATGTTCACACCCAGGAAACATGCAGTGCTGTGACAGCACGTTGTTGTATAGCCATTTCTCAGCGAGTGAAACAGAAAAGTCAGGAGAGAAACTGAATCATCACAGAGCAAGTACATCAACTTCTAAAGAAGCTGCGCTTTTGTTCAGGTTTGCATTCCCTTTTCAAGTGAGGACTGAGTTTCCGCAAACCATCGTCTGTCATGTCACATTACTAATCTGAGTTTTTATTGATGTGATATTGTGATTTCTAGCAAGAAATACATATTTGGCCTTTGTTCCCAATTCTGAAACCCTTAGAATTTAATTTCCTGAGTGATAAGGGCCAAGAAACTGAAAGGAGCATTTTTTTTTGTTATTTATAACAAGCTCTTTTCGAACTCACTTGAGTTTATGTTAATGAGGTGACTTTTGGAAAGCCCCAGAGGATGGGGGTTGGTTGCCAGGGGAATCAACTCTGTGATTTAGAGGGTTGGAACTTTCAGCTCCACCCCTTGATCTCTGGGGAGGAGAGAGGGACTGGAGGTTGCAGTAATCACCAACGGCCAAGGATTGAGTCAGTCATGTCTACATGATGAAGCCTCCATAAAAATCCTAAATGATGGGGTTGGGAAAGCTTCTGAGTTGGTGAACACATGGAGGTGCTGGGAGGGTGGCGTGTCCAGAGAGGGCATGGAAGTCCAAGCCCCTTCCCCATATCTTGCCCTGTGGATTCCTTTCTTTTGGCTGTTTCTGAGTTGTAACCTTTTATAATAAACCAAGAATCTAGTAAATAAACTGTTTCCTCGAGTTCTGCGAGCCATTCTAGCAAATTATCAAGGCCAAGAAGGGGACTGTGGGAATCTCAGATTTAGAGTAGGTTGGTCAGAATCCATGTGACAACTTGAACCTGTGACTGGCCTTTGAAGGGGAGAGGCCAGTCTTGTGGGACTGAGCCCTTAACCTGTGGGATCCGATGCTATCTCCAGGCACATAGTTTCAGAATTGAACTAAATTGTAGGATACTGAGCTGATTGGAAGAATTGTTTGGTGTGGGAAAAAAAAACTTCCACACATTTTAAGTAGAGAAGTATTCTGTGAGCAGAGGAGAAATAATTTCTCCATTCAACTGTTTTATAGTTGTTTGTTCATAAGGTCATGGTATCTTCACCATCATCATCAAATCTGACCTTTGTCCCTGGCTCTTGGCACAGAACTTCAAAAACCCTTGGGATCTCCTCAGTGATAGGAGCATCTTTTGGGGACCATATCTGAGTTTACGTTAATGAGGTGAACTTCTGGACCTTCTGGTCCCACCCTTGACCTCTAGAGAAGCGAGAGGGGCTGGAGATTGAATCAATCTCCGTTGGCCAGCGATTTAATTAATCATGCCTATGCAATGAAACCCAACAAAAACTGGCAGCCAGGCTTGGGGAGCTTCTGGTCAGTGAACATATCGAAGTACGGGGAGTGTGGTGTATGCCAGCTCAGTGAGGACAGAAGCTCCTGCACTCAGAAATTTCCAGACTATGTATCTCTTCATTGAGCTGTTCGTCTCCTTTACAACAAAATGGTAATGGTAAGTATAGCATTTTCCTGAGTTCTATGAGTTGTCCTAGCAAATTATTAGTGACTTCCCAAGAAAATAATCAGCAATGGATGTTCCTAAGTCCGATTAATTGTTCTCACTGCAAACCATTCCAAAGAAGAAGGTTCAGGGAGCACACCGTTTACTATTCTGAGGCCTTGGCAGCAGAAGGACTTTCAGCCTTCATCAGTGACTGTCTCATCCATCCTGGCAAGTTTCTCTCTCTTCTATGAGCTATAGTCAATCTTCCCTGGAACCAGGACACATCCATGAACCTCACCTCATCCATCATTCCACCCTTGATACCTCTGTACGCACTTGCTCCCAGCAACCCAGTCTCCTCCAGCACTGGGCTCGAAGAATGGCCAAACTAAGGGCACCCAGAGCCGGACTTGATCCTAACACCCTGAAATAAAAGTGTCTCCATTTCAGGAGGATTTCTGACCTTATAAAGGAAGATACCTGATCATTCCCATGGTACAGCATCATAAAAGTGACTCTACCACATGGTAGAGATGGACCAATAGAAAACATCTCTGTGCTATGCCTTTGTTGGAAGAAATACCTTTAGTGCTCTACAACTTTCGGATTCTTTCCTCTAAATACATTTCCCCTCAGGGTAAAAGTAAAATATGAATTTTTCAAAAATTGTCATACCTGATTCCTGTCCAGGTTGAAGAAGGGTACATTTTAAGGGAGATCTATTAATTTTTTCCGGATCTTTAGGCTCAAAATAAACAGATACACAGTAGTTTATGTTTGGGATTAACTTGTTGATGACATAATTGAAATTTTCAGTAATGTTTCCATTTACTTCAGGTTTATACTGTAAAAATAAGCAGAAAATCAGTAGGACTTTGAGTGAGAATTTCATTTAGAGGCAGGGCCTAAGACAGTCTTTGGGGATTTGTCTTCAAATCTTACACAGAGTTAGAAATATCATAGGCTTGGCAAGAAAAAGTATTTATGAGTCACCCAGGTAAGCAATTTATCACAATACTACATGTACCTGTACACACACACTCACACGCACAGATTTTTAAACCATGAAATCTAGTCTAGCAAATTCCTTTTACAAATGAGGAAGAAAAATCCCAGTGTGGAAAATCTTCATGGTGTCATTTTTAAAATAAGATAATCTTGCAAAAATAAGATAATAAGATTATCCTATTTCATTAACGATACATATTTATACTTCAGAAAGTGCTTTTATTAACTCATCTGATTATCAAAAGAGTCTGAAAAGTAGGCATTATTCCCATCCTCCAGATGAGGAATCTGCAGCCCAGAGTGGCCAAGGAAACTCCTCAAGGTCACCAGTGTGTCTGTGGCAGAACTGAGACTGAAGTCCAGTCCTCCGTCTCTCCCCTTAAGACATTCTGCCTCTCTTTCCCCACCCAGTTCTGCTCCATTTTGGGATTAAAGAGATTATATGAAGGTTCTTTCACCAAGAATAACTTTTGTATAATGTGTTGTAGTTTTCAAAGTACGTTCTTACCACTAGTTTTATACATTGGGGTTTCCAGCAGTTCAAATACAGCCTTCCAGAATAATGTTTTTTGCAACTTTCTTTTCGAAAGGAGGAGGAATCATTTTTTAACCACCACCTCCCCTCCCAACAAACTAAAAGAGGATGCAAACAAGCGATGAGGAAGAAAAGGGTCTGAAGCAGAAGCAGTGTCATGGTGAGAGGGCTCTTGCCTCAAAGGGAAAGAGGAAAATGATAGCAGAGGGTCAGAGCATCTAGTTTCCCATACTTGGTGTGGTCACCGTGTGGCCTTAAGTCTGCCGTGCTTGCTTCCTCTTGAACCGGGTAAAGGGAAGCTCCCTCCCTCTGTGCCCCTGGACTCTGCCTCCCCAACCATGACTCAGAGGTATAGTTCTTCCTCTGAGCCAAGGAACCCCCTTCTTGTGCTCAGAAGATCCTGTCCACTCTCATCTCCTCCAGGACATTGCTCCAGCAACACTCCCCACACCCCAAAGGAATATCCCCTCTGCAAAGCAACATGCTGTCGTTTCTCCCGTCTTAAAAAGTCCCTCCCTTGACCCCACGTTCCCTTCCAGGGACCACAGCATCTCTTTCTTTCCCTTTATAGAAAAACTCCTTTCTCGCTACTCAATTCATAGTCCTCTTCTAACTTGTCCCATTTATAGCACATCTGACACTCTCCTGGAACTTTCTTCTCTCAGCAACCAGGACTTTACTCTCAGAGTTCTCCTCCTGCCATGCTGGTTAGTCTTCCTTCGTTTTGTGTGCTATTTCCTCCTCATTTGACAGATCTCCACATCTTGGAATCTTCCAGGGCTCTGCCCCTGGACAGCTCTTCTCTCTGCAGGGCCACTCCTGGGAGATCTCACCTGGTTTCAAAGCACTCAATACACACCCAAAAGCCGATGGCTCCACAGGACGATTCTCTAGGTGGGAGCTCTCCCCTGAACTCCAGACTCAGTACATCCACTCCTACTCACCATCTCCCCCTGGATAACTTACAGGTGCCTCAAACCGAACAGGCCCAAAGCTGAGCTACAGATATCTAGCCATCCAACTGCTCTGTCCATAATCCCCCCTATTTTAATTAATGGCAACTCCATCTACCCAGGTGCTCATGCTGAAAGGACTGGGGTTCTTCACTTGCCTCCTCCTTCACTACACTGCACATCCAATCTGTTCCACTTGCAAAATATATGCAGAATTTGACCACTTCTCACTACTGCTAAGTGGTCCAAGCCACCACCATCTGTCACCTGGACTATACCAATAGCCTCTTCTCTTTCCCCTCTTGCTTGAATTTAAAGACTAATTTTCTTTAATGAAGAAGATGCTTATTAACTGTAGTTTTCCTCTCACAGTGTTTTCAATATCTTAATAAGCATAGGTCTCTTATTTTAGAAATAATAATCTAAAACAGAGTTAGCAGCTTCATGGGCTGAGTACAGATTAGATGCGACAGGGCTACGGATAGTTAATGAAACTTGACAATGTCTCCGAGATACACAAGCTTTTATTTTTTTCTGTTATTTTTGCTCTCTTTTCCTAATCAACTATTTAGGGTGTTGATTATAATCCAGGTGCATATTAAAGGAAAAGTTATACTAAGGATAGAATTTGCTCTTTCTATGAAGTAGTTACCATCCTGACAGTCTCTTAAGTGGTCTCCCAACTTCTACTTTTAGCCCCTATGGTTTATTCTTAACCCACCAGCCAGGATGCCCTGTTAAGTCCTTGGGTCCTCCAGTGGCTTCTATCACACCCTGAAGACTTGGATCCACAAAGCCCTACAAAATCTGGCCCTATTACCTCCCTGACCTTACCTCCTTCTATTCTTCATTCCAGCCCTCTGCCGTTTCTCAAACCCACTGGGCCCACTCCAGCCTCAGGACCTTTGGCTTCTGGCCTACGCCCTCTGTCTGAAATGCATTGCCCCTGCCTCTGATACCTTGTGGGCCAGTCTCAGTTGCAAGGGTTTTATAATCAGCCAAGGGCTATGCAGACACAAGCTGCCGCTACAGCAGGGCCCAGTTGTGAGCACAGTTTGTCTGTTTTCACGCCAGCATTCTGAGGGATCGAGAGAACACATAATTGAAGATTCGGATCTGTCTGATCCCAGGATCATCTTTGAGGTTAGTGATACTCAATTAGGTCCTTCGGGAAAATCAGGAGGGGACAGAATCGCTGGAAAGAGCCACTTCCCTTACATGTATGAGGGCTGGAGAGGTAGAGACATGCTCTTTATGAGTAGCTCAGCTAAACCAACCCCTTCCAAAGAAGATCTTGCCCTGGCGTGCTGGAATCTGGCTGTTCCCCCTGTCTACACCACACACGCCATGTATTTCCACAATGGATGAACCACAGAGACTTCTTTCCTGAAGTCAAACCACAATGAAGCCCAGACCCTTCTGTTTCAATTCTTCAAATCATTACAGATGTCTTTTATTTTTTTTAAAGAGTGCTAAATGTAGTCCCTGCCAACTCAGAACTGTTTTGACCACTTACCTTCTTAACAACTCCCCCTGACTGCTCTTCGATGACGTGCGCTAAGTAAAACTGTAATTCCTCTCCATCTAGTATCTTGGGAGTGACCGACTGAAATTTCACTTTCACGTCAATGTGGTCCGTAAAATCGACAATCTCAAACTCTGGTGGGTCCAAAGACATTGCTTAGAAAACAAAACAAACCGCAGGGTCAGTCAATAATAGCGTAACAGAAAAACTGCCATTATCGTGATACAAACATGCCTCTTTTCCGCTGTCTTCTTTTTAACTGCCTATGGCCCTCACTGAGGCATGGGTCGTATATTTTTTTATTGGTGAAAAACTGAGAACAGTAAAAGTGAAGTGATGTGCCTAACATGAGCACAAGAAATGGAGGACAGATTTTGGAATGAAAGTTGGTACTTGCCCCAATTTTTAGGTGGTATTCTAAACACAAGAGTGAAATAACTTCTTTTCAAATAATAACAATAATACATACAGACAGACAGGCAATTGTCCCTGAATGTGGTTAACCATCTTTTGTCTATGCTGTATGTGTCTAAATATATATACACATATATAAACTAAACTGAACTCACAGACACACATATCTAAACTAAAATTAAAATCATTCTTACTCACATTGTTTTGCCTGGTATGTTTTCACTTATTTCATAAACATATTAATGCATGTTTATCTACATCAAGAGATGGCAAACTATGACCTATGGGTTAGATTTTGCACAGCCTGCAAGTTCAGAATCGTTTTTTATATTTGAAAGGGTTGTAAATAAATGAAGAAGGATATGTGACAGAGATTGTATAGGGCCCACAAAGTCTCAACGTGTTTCTTCTTTGGCCCTTTAGAGAAAGTCACCCACCCTGATCTTCAGCATAATTTTTCACAGCTAATTCTATTCCACTAAGTGGCTGCACTATGATTTAGTTGATTCACTCTTTTGAACACTTAGATTGGCGCTAATTTTTCTGAACAGGGTCTATATATCAATGAGTATTCTTGGAACTCAGTCTTGGCATCTGGATATAATTACTTCTCAAGAACAAATTACAGAGGATTCTGGATTAGAGCAGGCACGTGTTAAGGTTTCCACACCTACTGCCACGTACCCTTCAACCAGGCTGTGCCAAAGTATACTCCCTGCGTTTCCACTAAATCTGGGTATTTGCATATTTCTTAAATATTCACCATTTTGAGCCTTGAAAAATGCTATCTCATTATTACTTTAATATACATTCCTTAACTGTCTGAATACCATGTTCCATAAGTTGTGCTTTTCTTTCTTTTCTATGTGGACACATGCAATCCCACGATTCCAGAGAATCTCCTAAGTATCGAGGTTTGCTACAGTGGGCTTCAGTTGTCATCACGTTGCTAAGCGCACGTGTGCGAGTGCACGCCCACACAGCCTTTACCAGGAAGCTGAAGCTGAATCTTTCTCTTGGGAACAGGCTGCAGATCAGGACACTGAGGAAGTGATGGAGACTGGCTGAGAGCCACTGACAGCTGCTTTGGGGCTGTTGACACAAGTGCCAGAGGGAGCTGCCTCCAGTTGCAGGCAAAGAGAGAGAGGGCAGACCCACTCTTGGGATGCAGTCTTCTCTGAGTCTGGACCCCACGTGCACACACACTTGGGCGTTCACACGTACAAGAGCTATTGGGGTATGACTTGTGGGAGGGGCTGCAGTATTAAGGAGCACATTGGACCAAAGAATTGTGACAGCTCAGACATGGGCCACCTGAGCCCCGTTCCCCACCTCCTGTCTGGCTGTGAAACAAAGCACAACGTAGCAGCTGCTACAGCCTGAATGCCTGCCTTCTACAGGCATTGAGTCATCGTCTGCAAAGTACAGGTTATCATTCCACTTTTTGGATAAGAAAACAGAGGCTCAGAGAAACAAAGTAATTACTCTGTGGTTACACAGCGAGGAGGCAGCAGGCCCAGGAGGTCTAGCCCTGTGTCTAAAACACCTCTGCGGAACTTCCTACTTCATGGCCAAGCAATAAAGATGATCTTGGTGACGATGATGAAGGTAATAAACAGAGATCAACTCACTGTCAGTTTCCAGGAAGAAAGAGCCCATGCAATTGACCAGTTGTGTGCCTCCTCTGAATCCCACCACTCTGGGGATGTATGTGTCCGTCACGTTTCCCCACACATCTGTTAGGTCACAAAAGGATCTCGTGATATTGGTACAGTCCTTGACGAGTGTCATATTTTGTGGTTTACTTTGAAAGGCAAAGAAATGGTAGAAGAAAATGTTAGCATTTATGTGATGAGAATCCACTGACTGCAGGCCCCGCTTCCTCACTCCTTTTGGGCTCTGCTCCAATGTCCCTGGTGTTAAGTGGTCTGCCTGAACCACCTTTCAAATGGAACACCTTACCCTGCCCCCCAGCCCTCCAACCCCTCTCTCTGGAACCCTCTTTCCTGTCTTTCTCTTCATACCATTTCCCACTACCTGCCCCATTCTCTCTTTGGTTATTGATGCGTCCACCTACTTTCAGAATCTCTGCTCCAAGAGAGTGGGGATTTTGGTTCATGGTTGGAACCCTGGCATGTAGTAGGTGCTCAGTAAATATTTGGTGCAGGAATGAATGAGCAAACATTGGGCATTCACAGCAGAGGTCCCAGTCTCCCTGCCCCTAGGGAACAATCATGAATGCCCTCCCTGAGATTCCCCCAACCTCTGGCCGAGGACCACATGGTCCAGTCCTAAGCCCGTGCTATGTAGGGACAGCACAGGTACTGCTCTCTTGAGCTTCAGAAAGGTAAGTCTCGGTGGTACATGTGACTGCCTAACGCATGGAGAAACCTAAGACGTAAGCAGGAATCCCTAAGTAGGAAGATTAACACAGACGGACCGAGCGCTGCACCCAAGGGTTACAGCTGGTTAGTGACCAAGCCAGACCTCGGACCTGCTCCTGTCCTAGTCTGGGCCAGGCAGCTTTCTTATCTGTTGTATGCCTCCCTGAGTAAAGAAAAGCTAACACAAACCATCAATACGGTCATCAGACCTCTGGACCCCTGTCCTCAGAAAACACAGCACTTTTAAACAGCCAGACTTACTGAATGAGAGAAATAAATTGTGAGCAACATGCACAATAATTATTTTGCTTTTGAGAATTTAACCTGTAGAAATTGGCTTTGGTTAAAAACATAAGCCTTGTCAAAAATAGCTTTGGGTTGTTACAAGTATTCAGTGTCATTAAAAATGGAAGGGTCTTTTGTCATTGGACTTTTAAAGCTCTGAATGAAAAACTGAGATTGAGGGGTAGGGATGGGGCAGTGCAGAGAGAGAGAGAAGCTCTCTCACAGGCAAGATCACCTCTTTCCCACTCCGCACACAATAGAAAGATAATATATTTGGCAAGAGAAAAATGAAATAGCCAACCAACCTTATGATGGTGTACCATAACATATAGTGAGTTGGTACAACTGAATGGTTTCTTACTTCCCACGATAAGACTGACCGGAAATTTTGTAATGTCATCTTTAAAGTGCAGTATTCATTTGAAAAATCTAAAGGCAACAGGAGAAAAAAAAAGAAAAGAAAAAATTGAAATCTGGAACCCAGTGTTCTATCTTAGCCACGGTCCAAACTGTGCCTTGGGATCTGGAACCCCAAACTTCCAGCAGAGAAGCCCTCCCATGAGTGCTGGGGTTTGGGAAACACAGAAGGAAATGGTTTTACTGGACACAAGAAATGAACTAATATGAGTGAGAAATGGCAACATATTGTCATGGGGGGCAAGCTCAGGAAACAGGGACTCAGCACTGTGTAAACAGAATCTGGGCTCACGCAATCATCACTGACTCTCAGAGGCTCTTTGGATCAAAATAATCCGTGTCATCCTGGGCCATTCCATTCTCTCAACTCAACTCTCCACACCTCCTGCCGGCCTCCTGCAGCAGCCCAGCCTCCTCGAGCTTTCCCTCCCTTGATTCCCCACCACAGAGGGGAGGGGGGATGTGTGTGCCCAGATTGGCCCTTGAGAAGCATCCCACCCTCAGACTGTGCTGAAGCATGTGCTATTAATAGACCCATTCTACAGACTGTGAAGTTGAGAAGTTGGGTTATGCAATGTTAGACAGCTCGGAAGTGGCAGCCAGCCAAGGAGACTTTACAGCTATGCCTGTCAAATCCTGCCTTATATGGTTAAAGTTTCAAAGACCATCTAAATTTCCTGTCATGAGGACCTGGGCCTTTGGTTCCAGGTTGCCAAGTTGTCACCCCACTCCCCGGCGCCCCCGCCAAAGTGCCCATCGCCAGGCTGGGTACATAGTTAATGTATAGTGACGTTTTGTGGGAGGCTTTATATGCAGGCAAGAAACTTAGTTTAAAAAATGTGTTTTCCCTTATCTGGTACCAGGAAGAATGCAAATTAAAGGGAAATTATTTCTGGGTTTTTCGTTTGGCACAGTCTATGTCTCCCTCTATTAGTGAGAGTACTAAGAGTTAAATATTCTTTAAAGGGGTTGGGAAATGATCTCTAGTGTTTATTTCTGATAACAGTTTTGTGAGACAAATGTGAAAACCAGAATTGGCAAAATTTTGACTCCTTTTATAGAGAATTTGAGAAAAAAAGATTCACACAAAATGGGCAAAAACAGATCTGGGATCAGAAATCACATTTCTCACATTTTTGACTTTTAAATGGTTGAACGGTCACACTGACACTCTGGTCCTAATACAAACTTTTGTCAAGCCGAGAAAGTCTCT
The DNA here is from genome assembly GCF_048564905.1 of Vicugna pacos. NCBI lineage: Eukaryota > Metazoa > Chordata > Mammalia > Artiodactyla > Camelidae > Vicugna > Vicugna pacos. The sequence continues at coordinate 114,240,003 of NC_132987.1, read as the reverse complement.
TACCGTGTAAAATATATGAAATACCAAACACGAGGCTGATGTGCACTAGGAAGAAGAAAAACATGTTAGAAAACCAGTAACGATTCCTCCAGGCTCAATTTATGATTGCTGCTCTGAGCTGGGCGTTCTTTTTACACACATGTATTAATATCGGATTGAGACTCTCGTGCTCAAGAAGAAAACTCAAGGAAATTGTTCTCAGAGAGCTGATGCTGGCATCAGCAGCACGTGGTTCAAGGATGTTTCGACCTGAGCAGATCCAAAGTAAGATCTGTTCAGGAGCTGACACTAGTCACGAGGGTTGGCTGGTTGAAGGGGTATCCTGAGACGCAGTCACCCGTCTGGAACAGTTCTCAGAATATGAATAAGCATGTTGCTTATTAGTAAATTTCCAAGATATTCACCAAGGTTGGTGGAGGAGGAAAGTTGTTGGTGATGGGAATTGGGGATTTTCCTTTGTTTCCTGGATGTCACCATAACTCAGGGGGTGAGAGGGGTGGTCACTGGCATTTTCAGTAAGTAGAGACCAAGGCTGTTATACATTCTCCAGTGCGTGGGCAGTCCCTGGGGAAAAAGAGACCGACTCACGGACCCCTTACCGATAAACTACAGAACAAATGACACAGTGACACAGGGGAAAAAAAAATCAATAATAAATGAAGTGTGGAAACCAAAGTTCAGTAATGACTTCTCAGTTTTGTGACGTGGTAGGAGATAAGGGGTTTGGCCTCTTTGCAAATATAGGAGTAGTGGGAGGGTATAGCTCAGCGCCAGAGCGCATGCTTAGCTGTACAAGGTCCTGGGGTCAATCCCCAGAACCGCCACTAAAAATAAATATATAAATAAATAACATAGAATAAATAAATAAATAAACCTAATGACCTCTCCCCTCCCCAAATATAGGAGTAGAGTGATAAATTCCATGCTGGATTGGAATGACGGTATAAAGAGAAATTACTCTTCAAATTACAATGAGGATATCCCCCACTGTTTTTGAGCCTTAAGTCATTTTTATTTATTTGTTTTCCTAAAATAACAGTAGGGAAAACCCATAGTGAATCTAAATCATTAACACAGCATTCCTACCTATGTTCCATTTGGCTTTTGACATTGGGCAGCAGATACTGGGTTCTCCAGGCAGTGAAATCAACTTGCTACATCCCAACAGGGCCCCTGGCCACCAAGTTGTTTTCACTGATAAGAAGTAATACTCACCTACGGGATACAAATTAAGTGGTCCAATTGCTGAGACATTCTGGCTCAAAACCATCTTTGCTATTTTATGTAACTTTTCTTTACTTTTACATCTGAAAAGAAATCAGTATTAGGTGATCAAAATTCTAAAGCGTCTAATTAAATTGCAAAGGTAAGGGGCAAAGACAAGACAACGAAAGACTAGCAGGAAATTTCTGATTCCAGGTTCCCTCTGCCCTTCTGGGAGCTGGACCATTTACCCCATTTACATGAGCAGCCTTTTCTCAGCTCTGGGACCAATTCCTTACCTAGTCAGGGAGAAATTGTAAATTTAACTTGTGAACAGGTAACATAGTCATTTGGCTCCAAAATTTTAAACATTCCAAAAAGTAAGTAGTGAAGGGTCTTGCTTCTTTTCAGAAAACTATTTTTGTCTTTTGTGAGTCCTTTATAATATCTTCATGCATAAGCAAAAATGTATATATATATCATTACCTTTTTTTTTCTCTTTTTACACAGAGACTGCATATACATTCCCTGTCCAATTTCTTCTTTTTCCACTTAAAAATATCTGGGAGTTCTTTCTGCATCAGCACCAAAGAGAATTTCCTGTTTTTTTAAAAAATAGTTGCATAGTCTACTCTATGGAAATACCATGGTTTGTACCAGTCCCTGTGGTGGAATTCTGAGTTTCTTTCAACAGTTTCTGCAGTGGATTATCTTGGAAATACGTCATTCTGCACATGTCAAGTGTGAGAAAGCTTCCCAGAAGCAGGATTGGTGGGCTAAAGGGTGTATCAGTCAAGGTCCCAGCAGGAAACAGCACATTCAAGTTAGGATGATTTGGGGAAGATTTCAATCAAGGGACTATTTACAAATGTGTCAACAGGATGTAGGCGAACCATAAGGAAGAGTATAGTATCTGAAACTAACAACAGCTGGAGCCGTTATCACCCTGGGCTAGAGGTGCAGAGAGAAGATGTCAATACTGGAATTTGGAAGAAGAGAATCCTGGATAAGGAGCTACGATGTAAGCCAGGTACCACCGGTCCAAGGTGACTGTGCAGGGAGGGGGCGGAAGGGTAAACATCCCTCACTGTCTTTCCTCCCTTCTCTCCTTGGGTCTCTCTATTGGCTGATCCCAACCGGTCACAGGCTGTCCCCATACAAGACAGGATCCCAAGGCACAGTAAAGGGTACGGAAGGCAGACACTGGGTCTGCAGGGGCAGACAGAAGAGACCTAGCACAAAGGGGCTATGCCTGTGTAATTTTGATAGAAATGGCTATACTCTTGCCCTTGTGGCTGTACCAATTTACACAGTCACCTGTGATGTGTGGGAATTTCTGCTCCCCATGTGGGGAAAGGAAAGTTTATGGGGAATAATAATGATAATGACAACCTTCAGAGGTTATCATCAAGCTCTTGGATTTTTATAAACCAAATTCATAAATGCAAAATTGTCTTTGGACGAACATTAATTTTGCCTTTTTCTTATTCCAAGTAAGATTGAGCATGTTTTCATATTCTTACTGAGCTATTTCCTTTCTTGTTAACTGTCCGTTTGTACCTTTGCCCATTTTTCTACTGAGCAGTTACTTTTTTTTTTCATATTGGTTTGAAGGAGCTTTTTAAGTATGAGGGAAACCGGCCCTTTGTTTGTGATATGAGTCACATCTGTTTTTTTTTTCCTTTCCGTTGTCACTTGTCCTTTGACTTGTCTGTGCTGTTTCTTTGTTTTTTGTTTTTACCACACAGAAGCTTCTGAGTTTTATGCTTTCAGACTTCAAGGTGTTTTCTTTCTTAGTGTCTGCATCTTGGGTGGCAGTTAGAAAGTCTTTCTCACTCCAAGTGAGAAGAGAATTCTTCCAACATTTTAAGGAGCCCATAGTTGGTCTTATTCCTTCTCTCTTTCAGGGTTTGTGTCTCTATCCAATCAACTGGGCCTTACAGATTCTGGGTGTTCTTCTGTCCCCCAAAACACTGAGGCAGCATCAAGCCCCAAGTCAAAATGATAAATGACCACAAAGTAGCAGATTTGAATTCAAGCTAAAAGCAAATTAAAAAGCCCTCCTGACTATCATGCTATCACGTCCCACCCAGGGTATTTCTAGAGAAATCCAAAAGATTCCAAGTCAGAATTGCCATCTACCACCCATAAGATATCCAGGCACCTCAACTTATCCCATAATATTGTACCCCTTTAGAACATCCACGGAGATGTCGTTGTCATATGTGATGTCATCTCCTGTCATCACTCCTCGGCAGAGGGCCTGCATGGTTGTGGACTTTCTAGAGGTGGGCGTACCAAGATTGCAGAATGCCACCTTGGGTGTGACTCCCTTATACCTGATTATCTGCCCCGTGGCCTCTGGGCCTTGTTTTTTTCTAATGACAATACATTTTTGCCTTTGTTTTGCAGCTGCAGAGCCCTCTCATCCTTCAGCAGCTCAGAAATACAGACACACAACTACACAACTAGAAGTCCCGCTCTCCTGCTCTGGAACAAGGGACACCTCTTCTTCTTCTTTGTTCCCGGTGACTCAGACTCTACTTCTAACCACGTGTCTGGTACTAGGTTCCTGGTACTGGAAAATCTAATTTCCCATTTTGGCATCCTGCCTGGAATTATAAATGAAGCTCTTTTAAACTCTTCCTGACTCTAAACAGATCAGACTTCCCGAAACGTAGCTCTTGCTACCCTCATCTCTGTAGCAGGCAGAAGGGTCCCATGCTTGGTTTGCTGCTCTCCGGTGGTCCTCTTGAACTTCTTAATCATTTTTTCTTTAAACTTGTGCGTTGTTAGTGACGTCTGATGGGACAATGGAACACACTGGGGCTTGGAGCATCAGTTTACACTTGGGTCTTGCTCCCTGCTCCCCTGAAGGATGGGGTCCCAGGCCCTGCCTGGCCTCACTCTACACTGACTGCCGATGCTCTTTTCATGGGGATACCAGCTGGGTCACATCACGGGAGAGGCCCATACTGCACTGATGCCCTCCTGGTAGGTGTGCAGGGAGGGCGGGCCAGGCAGAGTGGAAGCTGTCCCTGGCCTGCCTCCCTGAGAGGGCGGCTAGCTGGTCCGATGGGGCTAAGTGTCTAGGTCAACCTTGATCCAGGTACACAGCATGGCCAGGTGCAGGGGTTTAAAGACCCATGGACATCACCAGCATGCTGTGGGTTGGGATGGTAGGTCCTTGGAGAGGGGAGAGTTAGGGTTTAACTGTCCCAGAGCCCATCCCAGGTTAGTGTGATGGGTGGCTAGCAAGAGAGGGTTCCCAGCATTCTTCAGGCATAAGCGCACTCGTGCCCAGAGTTGCCAGGGCAGAGGGGCCCCAGGCACCTGTGGGGAGCTGCACTGGCCTGAGCATGAGGAAGTGCTCCTTGGGCTGGCTGGGTGCTGGGGCTGCAGTTAGAAACTCTCTCTCCAAGGTGAGAAAGGAATTCTTCAAATATTTTAAGGAGCCTCCTCTTCCTCCTTCCTCCTTGCTATTTCCTGAGTCTCTCTTCCTCCTTGCTACTTTCCTGAGTATGACCTGAGTTTGTTGCTTCTGGCTACTTCGAGGAAGGCTCCCAAGATGTGCTATGAAATGCCAATTGTGTAATTCCTTGACTCCTCGTCTGGATTAAATTGCTCTTATATTTGCATTTAGATCTGGCTTTGTACAATAGAAGGTCAGATAGTAAAATTCGTGCTAGTAATTAAAAAAAAATTTTTTTTTGCTTAGAATGACGTTAAATAGCAAAAAAAAAAAAAAAAGATTGAGAGAGACCATGGAAAAAGTTTTTCTTGTCTTCATAGTTTAGTACCTTCAGTGGTACTCTTTCCTGCTTTTTAAACAGATGGGTCTTGCATTTTAATCGTGTTCTGAGTCCTGCAGATTCTGCTGCCAGCCCAGCCTGTAGCTCACAGTTGCCTCATAAGGCACCAAGGCCTTAGGTTGAATTCAAAGCTGCCATCAGCCTTTCTAGTTTTCCCTGCAGTTACTGTCCTGCACCAGTGCTGAGCTCATGCCCATCCCTCCCTGGAAGCAATCCTTGCCACTGACACCCAAACAAACCCTACCGATTTTCAAGGCCCAGCTCAAATGGATACTGCCTGGGCAAAGTGATTCTTTAAATTCCAAGTCCAGGCAGACAGACAGAGAGACAGACAGACAACCCTCACAAAACTCACTGCCTCCCACTCTCCTGGTAGAGAGCAGAATTGTGTCTTTTCTTCTATCCAGTACAATCTGATGCCTGCCATATCTTCACTAGTCAATGAGTGAATGGATTTAGAAGGACAAATACAATTACATATTTTTTTTCCTGGAAATTCAAAAAGATACCAAAAAAAAAAAGCACCAAGAAGAAACAGTCATCTTTATTTTTTTACCGCCAAGCATCAACCACTGTTAATATCTTGGCATCTTTGTTTCTAATTTATTTTCCAAATATCTTTCTCATTTCGGTAAAAATTTTTCTACCTGCTTATTGAAAAAGTTAAAAATCATGTATAAAAAAAAGGAAAAATCCCAGCATCCAGATATTTCTATCATTAATCTTAGGTGAACACAATTCTGGAGAGCTTTCTATGCATAGACACACACAGACACACACAGTGTTTCTGTCTAAATTAACTCTACTTGGGAAAGAAACTGAAGCAAAGGCTGAAGAAATTGACATTTAAATTATTTTTTCTCCTTAAGAAAGAATAATTCCCTAAAACATCTCTCTAAAGTTAAAAAAAAAAGATTATGAAAGACATCAGGAGGTCGGAGCATAATATGTTCACAGCACTTTAACTGTTAAACTATATTTATTGATCGATGTTTTCAAGATGAGAACTATAGGATGTACTCACATTTCCTCCCATCTTCCTCCCCTACTTCCTTATTTTTTTCCTTATTGTTCTTTGGGTGTCTAGATTGATATAATAATCATATTTTATTCTATCTACAATTTCCAAAGATGCTTTGTATTAATTCTACATTTAAATAAATACTCATCAACAGTCCTTTTCATCAAGAGTATCCACACCAGAGTTCTTTCTCTTGACTCCTCTCTTAATTTGCTATTTGCTGGATTTTGTCATCCAAGCAGTTTTTTCCCATAGGGGCTCACACATGCTGAATTCCTTTTTTTCTTTCCTATTTGAGAAGGTCCACCTGTTGACTTTCAACTTGAATGACATTGTAACTGGATGAGATACCCTCTTAGGAAAACGTTTCTTTCCCTTAGAACTTTTCGCACAGAACCATTGTCTTCTGGCATTTAGCAGAGTACTGGAAAAGTCTGAGGCTAGCTTGATTTGGTTTTTCCCTCCTTCACTGATTCTTTTTTGGATTCCTAAATAATCCTTTTCCTCTGAATTTAAATTGTGTAAGTTATCTTGGTGCTGAGTACTCCCATATGAAAATTTCCTGGAAAATGGCGTGCTTTTTTGGCTTACAGACCATTTTTTCTTCATTTCAATAAAATGTCTTTCATCCTATTTTTATCTATATTCTCTTTCCTGTTTGTTGGTTTCACTACATCAGGGAACCCTAATTATCCTAATACTTGACTGTGCTTGGTCTGTCTTCCACACTGGCCTCTTTATAAATGACTTCATCTTGGTCTTTTTCATCTGCATTTGTTGGGCTTCTTCTGTTAAGGAAGCCTTTCCTCTGTTAAAATATTTTTATTTTCAGCATCTATTTTGTTCTTTCCTCTCATCTCTTCTGTAATTGTTTCAGTGATCTTCAATGCATTCCCATAAGTCTGCAATCTCCCTTTTCATCTCAATTCAAATTTTTTCTCACCTTTGAGTTTATTTTATTGAATTTATATTTTCATCAAGTTGTTGTAGGATGTAAAGCTATTGTAAGGGATTTCCTCCCATCCCAAGAGTCATATCTTCTTTTTAGTAAGACTTCTGCAAGCTATGTTGGTATTTCCTTTCTTTTCTTTTTCTTTTTTTCCACACCATTTCTGTTCACCTTACTTGTACTCGGACGGTTTTGTCACCTGCTAGTGTGCTACAGTGGAGTGAAATCTTGACTTCCTTTTAATAAATGTATCTGATTCCAGTTTGTTCTGTAGGGACTAGGCAGTTTCTCTAGCCCAAAGCACTGTGCTGGGACGAGGGAGCTCAGTCAAGGAGGTGCAGTCTGCCAGAAGACCCAGGCTCTGCTTCCTCCTGGAGGATTCTGTTAAATGTCCTGCAGGCAGAGTCACTGCCTCTGGTGGGGCCCTGAGGTAGGATCAGCCACTGGGCCTTTGTGTGGATCCTCTGATTCTGGTCCTGGCTTTTCGTGCTCCCATTTGGCCCATTTCACTCCCCTCTGACCAGCAGGAAGAGCCTACCACTCCTTAGTCCAAAAAGGAAACAGCTAAGTAATGCTACGACTCAGTTTTCTATTTATTAGGGAGCATTTTCAAGATTTTTATTGATTAACCAGTCTACTGTGGCTAATAATTGTCAATTTGTTTTTAGTGCTATTCTATCAGGAAACTCTGATACCATGGGGAAAAAATATATCTTACTGGCATTTGGATACTGGCCAACCACTTGAGCACTTGGTTTGCTACTTGTCTCGCTGTCTTGTATTTCCTGAAGATCACCAATTTCTCCTATCCCCCTTTCCTTTGGCTAAAATGGAGAATTAACAAGGTAACTGTCATGCTTCTGCTGGCATCTGTGCCCTTCCTGTTCATAAGCTTTCCTTTGCCATATGGTTTTGATGTCTTTTGGCATTACAGCCTCCCAAAATGTGAGACAAATATGACTGGGTTATTCAATATAAGCAAAAATAAAAATTTGAAATCTACGATTACCTTCACAGATTTTTATTGATTCACCAGTACAGTTCCCGGAGGTCAGGCACACTCAAATTTTACATATATTTTCTAAAACCCCAGAATTAAAACAACAACAGCGTTTAAGAACAACTCTCCACGTACCAGTTTGTAAAAGCCTGGCTTGTGGGGAAACTGAATGGACTCATTTTCCTGCGGGTTCCCGAGAACACTTGCAGCGGCTCTGAACTATTCCCCATCCTACATCTTTCTCTCTTCCCCGCTTTTGTTTTCTCTTTTCTCCGCTCCTCATCACCCTTACTTACTTCAACCCATCTGCTCCACTAGCGAACTATTTTCCTTTCTTCTTCCTGAATTGCATACCACCAGTTTCATCCTCTGAAGGAGTGAAAAATCCTTGGGGAAGAGTACTGACAAGCCCTGCTCTGAGATTCTATTGCACAGATTGTAAAACATGCACTTCTTTCTGACATCTGAACATCTCTGCAATAGGGTGCTTTGTACAGTGGCATGACACACCTTAACTGACAGTGGTTTTTCTTTCTTGGTAACATGAAGTTTAAAAAGTGTGTCATTCTCAACAGCATCTTAATTTTGGACGGGCAAAGAATATATATGCCACTGACTCCTCTATAGTCTGAAGGTTTATAAAGGTAACAGGGAGATAAGTCCAATGTGGCTCTCTGTGCAAAGTGGCTGGGATGGCATACACATTTTAATAAAAGTTTCACTTGTAAGATAATACCTCTGGGGTTAGGATTCTTCTAATTTTTTTTTGAAAGATAAATTACCATTTGTCAAATTTCAAGAACCAAATCTCAGGCAGATTTTCTTTAAATTTAAATAAATACACGAGAAACTTCAGAAAAAAATATGGGTAAGACTAAAACAGCCATGCAGATTTCTGATGATCCAAAGTTTAAAAACAACTTGTGAACTAGAGAACTTAAAAGTCCAAGTCATTTCCTGAGACAAACAGGTCAAACATCACTGATGCCCATATCACTAGGAAATGTTTTCTTTAGAGCAAATTTTGGTGTGGTCTTGCTCCCACCCTTTTCCTCTTCAAGCCCCAAGAGCAGGAGGAGGGGTACTTTGAAACCTTGCCCAGGTGTGGGACAGGTGGTGGGCTGTAGGTCTCGGCCACCAGGGTCAGTTAGTGTGACACCTGGAGGAGGGGGGACGGACTCCAGGCCTCAGTCTACACCTCTCACCTCCCTCCGTTCAGCTTCTAAGGGCTTTTTGCCTAACAAAAGCGAGGAAATCAAACAAATATTAAAAGAAAAAGAGAGAGTTTATCTAGAGTTTATGAAAACCATCCTAGCCACAAAAGAAGGCTGATGGATCCAACTCGTAATTGGGTTTAACTAGTTGCTTTGGTCCAGGCTGAAACGCTAGCGTCGACTCGCACCCTGTTCCTCGTTCCCTCCCGACCCTGGAGCCGGGTCCACTCCTCTGTCTCCGCGACGCTGTCCCATCGCCCTGTCCTCCCTCCAGCTTCCAAGCGATGCACCTGGAAGGACGTAGACAGTCCAGCCCGGCTGCCCCTCCGTGACCCGCTCCCGCGCGAGAACAAAGGATGGCTAACTGCAAGTGTTCTCTCAGAGGGAGGGCGGAAGACCTGGAGCCGGAGACCCGAGCCAGTAACCCAGTTTTGCAAGGCGTGGTGGCTCGTGAGGAATCTGGCTTTTGAACCCCACAAGGGCTCTCATCTGGCAGCGGCCACTGCCCTGGTGTCCCAGGCACCCCTGGTGGCGAGTGAGGGGGCTGCAGGGCTGCGTGCTATGAAGAGAGCTCCCGTGAGTGGCGATGAACGGAGGACGCCGAGCCGGCCGACGGCAGCGCGGCCTCGGGGGACGGCCAGCCGATGCCCTCCAAGGACCCCCGGGCTGCGGGGGCAGGGGAAGGGCGGCCCCCGGGGAGGAGGACAGCGGCGCGCGAACCGAAGCCCCGCGGCCGGCCGGGAGCGCAGGCGGCACCGGGGGGAGCTCCCAGGGAGGGACCAGAGCCTGTAAGGCGATTCCGGGAAGCGGCTGCGGAGAGGCGCCGTTCCTTCGGTCCCCGCCCCCGCCCCCGCCCCCCGCGCCGTCCCGCGTTACCTTGGCAGTCTGACCTCGCCGCGGCTCCCGGGGTCCCGGCCTCGGGCCCACCCGCCCCAGCCGGGCTCGGCCGCAGCCCCTCCGCACCCGGGCTCGGTGCTGCCGACCGGGATGCGCGCTGCTGGCGGCCTCTTTGGCAGTGGCGGCCGGCGCGGGGCAAAGGCGAGCAGAGCGGCTGGCGGTGGCTGGCTCCCTCCGCTCCGAGGGCGCCCCGGACCGACCCTCGGGGTCCCCTCCGGGAGGGGCGGGGGAAGCCTTCCCCGCGAGTGCGCGCGCGGAGCCGGCCTCCGGCAGCTGCGGGAAGGCGCGGGACCGGGCGGGGGCGGGCAGGGGGCGGGCAGGGGGCGGGGACACCAGATTTTGTAATTTGCCCTCAGTTGGAGGCGGCGCCTTCCGCCCCCCAGCCCCCGCCTCCTCCCTGTAAGCTCCATAGGGGGTAAGAAAAAGAATTTTGGCGGTTGTGTTTCCTGCAGTATCCTCAGGGTCTAGAACAGTCCCTGGCACTTAGAACAATGCCTAGCACGTTTAATCCGCTCAATAAAAATGTGTTGCATGCATGCATGCATGCATGAATGAATGAAAGAAAAAGTGAATGGGTTCCCCCCTGCTCCGCTACCTCCCTTACTAGTTCTATAAACCGCTCAGAGCATAATTCTCCAATCAATAAAACAGGGATAAGAATAGCTACCATTGAGTTGTTAAGGCTTGGTGTAGTTCCAAGCTCAAGCAGGTCTTTGTAAATATTGTAAATAATGGCTCCCTTCCCCTGCTCTGTGGGTCTTTCTTCTGCTCTCTTGCTCACTGATCAATGTATTTGAGGTAGGCAGAGAGGAAAGACAGTCCCTCATTATTTTGTTTACCTATTATTTATATCTGTCAGTTTCCAAAATAGAATATGAAGTAGCTTTCAGTAAGATGTAGGTATAATTTAAACATTACAGCTACCGAAATGGAAATGTTAAAATCCTTTGGAAGGAGAAGGAGGGAAAAAATACGAATCACCTAGGTTATTCTCATTGAGCATTCAATTTCACTTTCAGCTTTCTGACCTTTCAGGAAAGGGAGGAGGAGGCTGTTTCACACTTTTTGTACCTGTTAGAAAGGAACCTTTTCATTCATCGAGTCACGTAACATTTGCTGACCCCCGTCTGTACAATAGACACAGGGGGTGATCATAGGAGGCTGTGTCTGCTTCTCATGTTACGCTTAATCTTCAAAAGGAGCAGAATTCCTCATCAGCCCCCTAAGACCTTACTGGAGCTCATCGTGGGGTCTTGGTCTTTACAAAAGACATTCAACATTTAAAATATTTTCAGCATCAGTGTAAGAGAAGCTGCAGAAATAGCCTCTGAAAGTGAAGGAACGCCAATACAAAACTGTATGCACCTTTTTGTAAAAACATACATGTATTAGAAATAAAAATATGTGAAAATGTTAACTATGACTAATTGAAGATTGGGTGATTATAGGTGATTTTTCCTTTCTTTTTTACTTCCTATTTTTTCTAGGTAAATGTTTTTACTCAATATACTCAGAGAGAGTATATTTAAAAAAAAATGCTGTCCACGCCAAGATGTAAAGAGCTTAGAAGTTGTCACTCCACTCCTCACAACAAGAGAGAAGCAGAACCAACTGAAAAGTCAACTCTTCTTAGATCCATCAGTGACTTGGGGTCACAGGGCAAACTGTAGCCCTCCAAACTGGGGAGACAGCTTATGCAGAGAATCAGTGTACAGGGAACAGAAACCTCAGAAAAACATAGGAAAACTTAAACCATACTTAACTATTCGCTGGAGACTGAGAGGGGATTAGCTGGAGAGCCAAAAAGTCCTGGGGATCCAGTCTTGGTGGGGTCCTTCTACTTTCTTGAACTTTTCTCACAGGTGCCCCACCAGGTTCTCATGGTGAACACCAGAGAAAATTCCCGTCCTGTTTGGCCAGAGGGAGGATAAAAGTAACCATTTGAAACACACCTGGAGTGTTCTGTTAAAAAAAAAAAAAAAAGCCTGTCTCCAAGAGGAATTATTTCACCCAGGCCTAATCTGACTTAGTTCAAGGGTGATTAGACAACCCAGCCCCCTCAAGACTTCCTGTCATAAAAAGGAGGGAAAAACAAGGGTGGAGGCTAAGAAATTCCTCTGAAGGTCACAGTCCAGAGTTTCAAGCTCAAGCTCATTACAAACTCTGAAATTTCATCTTAAAATTATTGACTGTTTCCCTTCCACAGTATCTTCCACCACATCCGCAGGACTCCAGTGGATTACAACTCGACTTAAGAGAGAGTTTCTAGGGAAACCCAGACAATAGGGAAGAAAAAAATAAGGACACTGGATGAAATCAAAGCCTCTGACACCTACAGGTCCAGCAAACATTATGCACAGATGGACTCTCAGCCAGATAAACATGACACATCCCAGTAAAGGATTATGTATCTCAGCTCCTGTTGTCTGATCCGTCATGTCTGGCTTTCTCTAAAAAGCAGGAAAAACACAATCTGAAGACACAAAGTAAGCTTGAGAATAAGACTAAGATATGACAGAGAATTTGGAATTATCAGACTAGGTGGATACATGACATCATGTGTTTGTCAAAACCCATAGAACTATATAACACAAACAGTGAATCTTAATGCAAATTGTAAACTTTGGTGAATATTAAAGTATGAGTATTGGCTCATCACTTGTTACCAAGATACCACACGGGTGTAAGATGTTAACCATAGGGGAAACTGTGGAGGAGAAGGGGGTCTGTGGGAAATCTCTGCACTATGCTTTATTTTCTCATTAATGAAGTCTACTATATTTTTTAAAATGCACATTTGTTCATTCACTCAGAAATATTCGTTGAGCATGCACCCGAGCCAAGCACTGTTGTCGGTTTTGGAGACAACACAGTCTATGACCCAGGCCAAGTCCCTACTCTCCTGTGGGGCTTATGTTCCGGTGGGGGAGGGGTGATGGGGGTACAAAACATGAGCAAATGAGATAACTGCAGAGTGACATGAAACCAAAGTACTGGGCAGAAAGCTGGAGAGTGCTTAGAAGAGCTATGGTAGAGGGGCTGGTCTGGCCAGGGTCGGGGAGAGGGGGCTCATCCCTCAACTCATCCACAGGACATCGGAGCTGAGACCCAGATAATGCGAAGTGTGAGGCTGAGAGTTTAGAGGGCAGGGCTGCAAGAAGTGCAAATGCCAACGCCCCAAAACCCCTGGGGCAGGAAACAGCCAAGGAAGGAAAGAGCCTAGTGTAGAGTCATGGTTGACTGTATTCGTAGACTTGAGCCGTGAGCTGGCTGGTGGTATTATGAATTGACGTGGAAAAGACTGAGAGAGACAGTGTAGGGTTGGAGGATGGATGCCAGTGTTCTGTTTTGTGGTCTTAAATTGAAGGTACCTACTGATGCTCAGGCAGAGAGAGAGAGAGAGAAAGTCCCAAAGCTGGTGGGTGGCCAGAGCAAGACGGAGGCCATGCTGGCGGGGGACAGGGGAGCCATGGAAGCCCAACAGAGGTGTCAGAATCTGAACAGGGTGAGAGGGACATCCAAGGAGCAAGCTGATATGAGGCGTCAGAGCAAGTCAGAGAGGGAGGGTTGCATCCTTGTTGGGCGGTGGGGGAAGTGCGAGGCCCCAAAGCCTGAAAGGATGAGGAAGGAATTCTCATGGGAACAATGTGGAGTGGGGTCTTGGGACCCAGGTGGGTTGAGGAAGGCATCTGTGCTGGGAAGCCGGTGGACGGGAGAGGGGAGGTTGATTACATATAGGGGATCAATCAAAATACAAACCTGTTAAGAATAATGAGAACTGAGGTTGTCACAGATGGAGAAGGAAGTTACAAGCAATGAAAGGGAAAAATAAAAACTAATCCTAAATTGTTGGATTGGAATTGGAGGTGTTGATGTGAGCTTATGATTTTCTAGAGATGGTCAGATAGGTCCTTAGAAAGGGAAATACAGATATAGAAATAAGTATAGACATACATGCGTATGTATGTGTGTCTGTGTGTGTTACTGTATTTTTCTCCCTAATTCTGCCCTCTGAGATATAAATTAGTGCATGTGTGTGTATTTCCACCCCCACCCCACCACTGGCTCTGCCCTTCTAGGGGCCTGGTGACCTCTGACTGTGACAATCACACCTACTATTTAGATCTTTGATTCTAAATATAAGTTTCCAGTAAAAGGAACTGGGTTCCTTGGAGAAATGACGGGATCCCAAGGGACAGGGAAAGCACAAGGCATCTGGATCATCTTATTCAGGAAAGCAAGGAAATGCTCAAGGAATGATAGGGGCATGTCAAGAGAACAGGGCAAAGCAGGGACAATTTGGGTAGAAAAATAAATAATGCTAGAAATGGATTGTAACCCACTGAATAAAAAGGAAATCATGCATCCATACTTGTGGCTGCCATTTTAAAAATACTGAATACAACGAAAGTTTGATGAAGAGCAGGATATTTGCTTGTTTCAAAGCATCTCCCCACAAACGTACTTATTCATTACAAACGGGAACAGAGGAACTTTACAGTGGCGAACACCGGCAGAGGTCTTCTTAACCAAACAATGCAATCGAGTACCATCAATAATGGGGTAAAGTAAAACTACACACCACTCGACAGGGAGCAGTGAGAAGAAGGTTGTAGTACCACATCTGTGACACTCCTGGCCGAGGTTCATAACCAGATAGAGAGAGAAGCTACAAAATCACTGGTCTGCAGTTTCTTAATGTCATGAAGTTTATGTTGTGAAGGTCAAAGTCTGAGGAACCATTCAAGACTAGAGGAGACTAAAGAACCATGACAACTTGATATGATCTGTGTCTTAGAGGTGAATCCTTTTAGCCCGAGAGGATGTGACTGGTGATACTTGAAGGGGGTCAAAAGATGAGCTGATATCCATGTATCAAAGTCAATTTCCTGATTGTGATGTTGTAGTTTCTGTAGAAGTGTTCTTATTTGTAGGAAATATGAAAGTATTTAGGGATGATGGAGCATTAGAAAATGGTTCAGAAATAAAGGTCTTTGTACTATAGTTCAACTTTTCTGTGAGTTTGTGATATTTTTTAAGAGCAAAATTTTATAGGAGATGTACCAAGAAGAAGGCTGTGAGGTATACAATTCTGGGTCTTGGTGGAAAGGGATGAGCAGGAATTATAAATTTGCACATCATCAGCATAGAGCTGAAATGTTGTTACCAGTTTTATGGGGTCACCTCGGAACAGCTGGAGAAGATGGCTGAGGACCGGGCCTGGGGTCTCACCAATGTTTAGATGTCCTGGAGGGAAGCCAGGTGAAAAAAACCTGCCATGCCTGGTCAGTGTGGATGGGAGAAAACCAAGAGACTGGATGTCCTGGAAGCTGCGAGAAGAGAATTTCTTGATCAATTCTGTTGTATGTGGCTGAGAGGTTAAGTAAGATGAAGTAGTGATCAGGGCTTTGGAACTCAGACACTGCTGGTTACCTCTTGACAAGAGTTGTCTCAGTGGAGCCCAATTAGAGAGTGTGGCAGGCTTAATAATGGCTCCCAAAGACATCTCCATCCTGATCCCCAGAATCTGTGACTGTATCATCTTACACGGTAAAAGGGACTTTTTACAGATGTGATTAAGGATCTTGAGATGGGGAGATTATCCTGGATTATTTGGGTGGGCTCAAGGTAATCATGAGGTCTATATAAGAGGCAGGAAGATCAGAGTCAGAGAAAAGAGATGTAAGGGCAGAAGGAGAGGTCAGCCATGGGAAGATGCTGTCCTGGAAGACAGAGAATGGGAGTGAATGCAGGTGCCTTCAGAGGCTAGAAAAGACAAGGAAATGGATTTCCCCCCTAAATCCCCAGAAGACACGCAGCCCTGCTGTCACCTGTATTTTAAGACTGACCTCCAGAACTGTAAGATGATAAATTTCTTTTAAGTTGCTAAGATTTTAGTAATTTCTTACAGCAGCAATAGGAAACCAATACAGGGAGAAAGGGTTGGGAAAAAAAACGCGAGGTGGGAAAGGAGAGAAAGCAACTTTGGAGAAGCTTTGTTGTGAAAGTGAGCAGGGAAGAGGGGTGGGAGCCAGGGTGGGCTAAGGGTATTCATGAGCCAGTGAATATTTTTATTTTTTTAATTAGTAGATTATTTTTAAAGAGCAGTTTTTGATTTATAGAAGAACTGTGAGGAAAGTACAGAGTTTCTATATTACCCTTCCTTCCTGTTTCCCATTTAACATCTTGAAATAATGTAGCAATTTTTTTGTTTGTTACAAAAAATAATTTGTAATAAACAAACCAATAATTTGTTACAGTTGGTGAGCCAATGTTGGTACATTATTACTAACTACAGTTAGTTAGGGGTTCACTCTTCTGCTCTACAGTCTATGAGTTTTGACAAATGCATAATGACACATATCCACCATTACAGTATCATATAGAATAGTTTCACTGCCCCCAAAATGTCCCAGGCTCCATCTATTCATTCCTCAATTTTTCCTCCTTAGTCCCTGGCAACTAGTGATTTTTTACGGTCTCCATAGTTTTGCTTTTTCTAACATGACTTATAGTTGGAATCATACAGTACATAGCCTTTTCACATTGGCTTCTTTTACTCAGTAAAGTCACTTAAGGTTTCTCCATGTCTTTTTTTGTGGCTTGATATTACCTTTCTTTTTAGTGCTGAGCAATATTCCATTGTACAGATGTACCATAGTTTGTTTATTCATTCACCTATGGAAAGGCATCTTGGTTGTTTCCCTGTTTTGGCAATTAACAATGCTGTTGTAAACATCCTTGTGCAAGTTTTTGTGTGAACGTTTTCAACTCATGGGCAAATGTCAAAGAGTGCAATTGCCTGTATCATATTTGAAGAGTCATGTTTAGTTTCGTAAGAAACTACCAAATGGTCTTCCAAAGTGGCCACACCATTTTGCATTCTCATGAGCAATGAATGAGAGTTCTCACTTCTTCACATCCTCAGCATCTAGTGCTGTCAATGGTTTGAATTTTAGCCATTCTAATAGCTGTGTAGTGGTATTCCATTGTTGTTTTAAGGGATGGGCATTTTAAAGATTATAGATTACCATGCATGTTCACAGTCTGTTGATTACGGTCCGATAGAGAGTGAGACATTATTAATGGGGAAAAGAGGTGATAAAGGCAAGAGTGAAATTGTTTAGATGGAGTGGGTGAGGGGGATCCAGGAAACTGAAGGGGCTGGTCTTAGGTAGAAGGGGCCTTTTGTTCCCTCTAGAAATAGGAAGACAGAAAGAGTGGGTAGATTTGGGCACAGAAAGAGAGTGACAACTTCTGCTTTTTTCAGGAAGTATGCAGCAAACTCATCTGCTGAAAATGAGATGCTTGGGAAGGGTCATGGAGGGGGTTTCTAGGGAAAAATTTTCTCGATGTGGGATACTCTTGTGTATCAAAGACTTCATGATGGAAGATGACCTAGTGAAGGAATTTCCCTGGACTGAAGAGAGGACTGATGTGGGTTTGATCGCTCCTTTCATAAAATCCATACCCCTACACTCTGCTACTCTCCTGGTCTCCTGGGGGAGGGAAGAATCAGTAGAAAGAACTCCAACTTAGGGTTCAGAGAACTGGATCTGGTCTCAACTCTGACATGAACCTCTCATCGGTCAAGTTCACTTCTGGGGCCAAATGTTTAGCTCTAACTTCCTCTTGGTGGTGAGGCTGAGGTTCTAGATGCTGTGCTCGTGATCAGCCATGACCCCTCTCTCAAACTTGGAACACGTGAGGATTGTGGGGGTTCATTTCCGCCCAAGTCTCTGACTGAGAAACCACAAAGCAGAGTCTGAGCACACTTAGCCTCTCTCTGTGTGCAGCTGCCTTACTCAGCCCAGGCAGATGGGGAGAAATGGAGCAGGGAGGGGCTGCTTCTTTCAACTCAGCAGCAAGCTGTCTCTACTAATAGTCCAGGGCATTGCAACCTTGGCATCTTCTGGCCTTGTGTGATGAACAAAGAGTGGGCTACCTTCACCACCTCAACCTCAACTCAGGGACTAAGCCACGTGCACATGACTCTCTTTCCCCACTGCTGATTTTCAGAATTACTCATTTCCTCCCTCTTTCACCCTCTTTTTTAGCCAGCATCACCCTCTAGGGCTTGGCTCCACTCATACCCTCACCGTTATGACTCCTTATGGATGGGGCAGGTGCCAGGGCCCTGTGGCCACTGCAGTCCAAAGGAGTCGAGATCATCCCCTAAGATTGCTTGAGAAATGGGTACCACCAGGGCTTGAAAGGAAAGGGAAAAAAAGGAATGAGGGGATCTGAGACAACTTTTTCATCTAGAACATGCTGATAGACCATGTGATTCCTAAAGCGTCTTGAGACTTTGTACCATGGCAACGAATTCATTTATTCATTAATATACATTTAATAAATGCCATCTAGTGAGTCTGCATTACTACATAAATGTAGATTAATTTTTAAAACCATAAACCTCACTATTTTCTTATATACCCCAAGTTCTCCTAATGGTCTATGGCCATCTGTTGGGAGAACTCTGTGCCTGGAAAACTGATGGACCCCCCCAGGAGACCCTGCATTTCTAGGGGAGTAACTCAAGAAGGCAAGTAGCTTATAGAAGACTGGCAAGGGCTGATCAAGGTGCTGAGACTCAATCCTAGGTCCCAGTGGGTCCCTGGGAAGCAGTAGTGTCACTGGGGACACTGCTCCTCCAGGGTGTCAGTGTGCAGAGAGAGAAGGCTGTAAGACACTTCAAGACAAATGCTGTGAACCCTCCTCATGAATCAGTGCCCTTCTAAGAAGCGGAAGAGACTTTCCCCAGGAACCGAACTGGTCAGCACCTTGTCTTGGACTTTCAGCCTCCAGAACCATGAGAAATAAATATCTGTTGTCCAAATAATTCGGTCTATGGTATTTTGTTACAGCAGCCTGAGCAGACTTAGCATGGTTTTAATATCACTGAATGTTCCAGAAATGTAACTGCTGTGTAAATTGAGAGACGATTGTACTTTGTTTTGTTTAGAACTTTGCCACAAGTTCTTCTCCATTCTGGAAAAGTCACACAGCAATAACATCACTCACAGTATCTGAGTCAGTGACAGAACACAGCTGAATCAGGTTGTGTGGCAGCTGTGGCATTTGTGGTGCCACCAGAGCAGCAAATTAACACATGGCAGTTTATGGATTAACATGGCTTCTCCTTGTGTCTTGGGAAGGTCTGCAGAAGGAGAGATCGGATGCAGAGTGTAGTGGAGCAACTTTTGAAGTAGCTCAGATGTGATGGGGACCTGGACCAGGATGTCGGCTGTGAGGATGGATTAGAAATATTTAGGAAGGTGAATAAAGTGAACATGGTGCTAGATTGACTATGTGGAGTCAGAGCTAGATTCAGAGTCAAGGCAAACTCCCAAGATCCTGGATTAGGCACCTGCTGGATGGTGGTACCATTTTCTAAGACAGTACGATGGGTAAGGTACCCAGGCCATGGTAGGCCCTGGTACCCAGTCTTCATTAAATCTCAGTCTAGATATTGTTGTTAAGGTACATTTTAGTTGTGATGAATATTTAAATCCAGTAGACTTTGAGTAAAGCAGATCACCCTCTATAATGGGGGGTGGGTCCAATCCAGTCATTTGAAAGCCTTAAGAGAAAAGACTGCAGCTCCTTGAGGAGGAAGGCATTCTGCCTTCAGAATGCTTTCAGACTCAAGCTGCAACATTAGCTCTTCCCTAGATCTCCATCCTGCCAGCCTCCACAATTGCCTGAACTAGTTCATTAAATTCTCTCTCTTTCTCCCTCTGTGTATATGGACACGTGCATATACTTTTGGTTCTCTTTCTCTGGAGAATGTTGACTAATACAGTGTACATCAAGGAAGTAGGAGATGTTGGGGGGTGGAGGAAATGACAATCTCAGTTTGGGGGCACAGAGAGTTGGATGTGCGGGATCATTGAAGAAGTTTCCGGGAAGGAGTTGGTTCTGTGCGCCCAGAGTGAAGAAGATTTCAGCTGCAAGGAAGGATTTGGAGACCAGCAGTATACAAATGGCAACCGATTCTGTAAGCACAGGTGAGCTACTCCAGACAGACTAGGGATCAGGGCCCGGGCCTGTGAGGACAGAGCCACAGGCAACCTCAACTTGTAGGGAACACTGGAGGAAGTTGAGCCTGCAGATCAGACAGAAAAGGTGAGTCAGGGAGATGATAGAAAAACCAGGGTGCTGTTACAGCTGCCAGAGGAAAAGAATGCACGGAGGAAGTTGTCAATAGAATCAAAGGGCACCAAAATGTCAAGAGAGTTCTGTGCTGAGCAGTCCCCTGTGACCTGGTGGAACACACGTGGTGCCCAGTGGGGAGGATAAAAGCTAGGTGAGAATGTAGGGGGCTTGTTTATAAGAAGCTTTGCAGGGAAAGTGTGGGAGGGACCTAGTGTTGCAGCTGTGAAGTGTGGGGAGCTGAGAGGTCCTGCTTCATTCTTAACTTTTTTTCCCCCAATGGCAGAGCCCAGAGTGTGTTTAAAGGCTGGTGCAAAGGAGCCAGTGGCCCTGGGGAGGTGCAGGCAACAGAAAACCAGGGATAAGACAGAGCCTGAGGTCTGAGCAGGTGGACGTGATAGCCACTCTCCCCAGTTATGTTCAGACAAGGCTCCTCCAAGGACAAAATGGTATTTTCTGCTTACGTTTTGGAAGTTTTCCAGGGTGACGAGTTTACCCTGAAAAAAATGTCACTGCCTCTTTGATCTTGTCCGAATTTCCCCTGCCGTAGAAGGAACACACTTTTTAATTCCATAATATATTCTTCCATTTAACATTTGTAATATGTTCTTTCATTTGACAAGTATTTTTTCTTTTCTTCACTTTAAATTAGATCTAATTTTAAATCATTTAATTAGACTTCCTTTTAAATCAGGTGCACAGAATAGGAATAATCAGTCATAATCCTTAGTTCATGATGTTTTCTCATCATTGATCCCTATTTGTCCAGCTTCAAATTAATTCATTCTTTTATTTTGTTTTTAGTGTTTATTTATTTTTCCAGTTTTATTGAGATATAATTGACATACAGTACTGCATAAGTTAGTTATTTAAAACAATATAATAACATATATGAACCCACTTATCCTCTCCCTTCCCACACCTAGACCCCTAACAATAACCTACATCTAACTCTTCAGCATCCTAGCCTTCTGCCTCCTGCCTCCCCCACCCCCTCACCGCCTCACCAGGCATCCAGAATCCAGTCTACCATCTCCTTACTTTCTCTTGTTATATCACTTTGTTGCATCTGTACATATCCCTTAAAAGTACTTCTATTTTTAAAAAAATCTTTTTAGTTTTTTTTGCGGGGGTGGGGGAGGGTAGTTAGGTTTATTTATTTAATTTATTTTTAGAGTAGGTACTGGGGATTGAACCCAGGACCTTGTGCATGCTAAGCATGTGCTCTACTGCTTGAGCTATACCCTCCTCCTCTTAAAAGTACTTTTAAAATTTTAGTCGTTTTTAATTAGAGTCTTTTGGGGCTATATATTTTTTATATAGTATTAAATTTCTAAGGCTCATCCACATTGTTGCAGGTGGCTATAATTCATTCCATTTGAGTGCTATATAATATTCTTTGTGTGAATAGAGCATTGTGGAAGCAGAATTCTAAGAGGGCTGCCAGGATTCCTAGGTCCTGGTGTACCCACACATTATTCAATCCAACACTACTCTAGGCGCTGCTGTAATAGGATTTTGCAGATGTAATTAGGGTCCCAAATCAGACCTTAAGAAAGGGCACTTTCCACAATCACACGAGCCCTTTAAATCTGGGTCTGGAGTCAGAGATTGAAAGCTACAGGGAAGTTCCTCTGCTAGCCTTGCAGAAGGAAACTGTCCTGTTGTGGAGATGGCCACGTGGCAGGTGGCCTCTAGAAGCTAAGAATGGTCCCTGCTGACAGCCAGCAAGAAAGTGGAGACTCCGTCCTACAACCACTGGGAACTGAATTCTGCCAATAATCAGTGAGCTTGGAAGTGGACCCCAGCCTCGAATGAGATGACTGCCCTGTCTGACACCTTGATCCAGCGTGGTGAGACCCTGAGCAGAGAACCCAGCCATGGTGTGCCTAGACTTCTAACCTATAGAACTTTGAGATTAAAAAATGGGTATTGTTTTAAGCTACTGTTTGTGGTAATTTGTCATGTAGCAGGAGAAGATGAACACAACCATAATCTATTTTCCCATTTTTCCTTGAGGAGTATTTGGGTTGTTTTCAGGTTTTTGTTATTGACAGCAGTCCTGCTATAAACGTTCTTGTATATTTTGCTGGTTTCACAGGTGCAAGAGCTTCAAGTATGTTTCTAAGAGTGAAACTGTTGAGTCAGAATGTATGGGAATTTTTAACTTTAGGAGGACATGCCAAGCTTTTCCCCAATGTTCTTACATAAGTTTACACCCTCACCAGCAAATATGCAATTATTTTCATTTATATTAGCTTCTGTCTCAGTTACATATGGTCAGAAGATCTGGTTTGTATGATATCTAACTTTGAAATTTGCTTAGGTTTTCTCTATAGCCTAGTATGTGGTCAATTTTTGTTAATGTTTCATGTGTGCTTGGAAAAAAATGTATTCTTTAAGTTTTGGGTGTATAACTCTATATTTTTAGATGATGTTCAAATCTGTTATATTCTTGCTGATTTTTTTGTTTACTTGACCCATCATTGATTGAGAATGATGTGTTGAAATCTGCCACTGTGAAGGTGGATGTGATCAATTTCTCCCTATATTTATATCAATTTTTGCTTCATATATTCTTGGGGAATCAAATCTTATATCATTTTTAGAGACCCTCCTCATCCTTTATAATACTATCTGATTTATTTCATATTGCATTAATGACAATACATCCTGATTTGCCTAAGATGATCTTGGTTTATTTTTCTAAATAATTCTCAAAGGTATGCTGTCTTAAACAATGGATTATATATAGTTACCCTAATTTTAGATGATATTAATATTGCTACACGAGCTACTATTTGCCTGCTACACTTTTTCCATGCTTTTATTTTCAACCTTTGTGTGCTCGTATGTTGTATGTGTAACTCATATAAGACACTACATATCTAGATTTTTTTCCCACTCATCTTTCAATCTATGTCTTTTGGTGCATTTAGTTCTTTTACATCTATTATAGTTATTAATATATTTGAACCTATTTGTGCTGTCTTAATTAGGGCTGAGACTAATGTGAGGCAAATATGGTTCCCAGGCACAGAATTCAAGGAGGCATTCACTTTTGGGGTCATGCAACTTCAAAGTCAGCACCTGACAATGAGTGCCTCCTTAAATTTTATGCCCTGGGAACCACCATAGTCCCAGCTTGGCTTTTAATTTATTACTTAGTTTGTCCCACCTTTGCAATGTCTTTAAAAAGTAAAATTTGTTTCCCCCATCAGATAAGATAAATACTTAGCACACTGTCATAGTCCATGGTGGCCTCCATTCCCAACACCATGGTATTAATGTTTTCTAGAGCAGCACTGCCCAGTACAAGAGCCACTGGCTACATGTGTCCACTGAGCTCTTGAAATGTGGTTAGTCCAAATTGAGATGTGCTCTAAATGTGAAACACACACTGGATTTTGAAGAGTTAGTATGTGGAAAAAATATGTAGAAGGTCTCATTAACAGTTTTTTTTTATTGATTATTTGTTGAAATGATATTATTTTGGATATGTTGGGTTAAATAAAATATAATTAAAATTAATTTCACCTGTTTTAAAAATGAAAATGTAACTTTAGTTTATTTTTATTTATATATTTATTTAATGTATATATGTTCCTTTTCATTTTCTTTTTCATTATAAGTTATTACGAGATATAGAATCTAGTTCCCTGTGCTATACAGTAGGACCTTGCCATTTATCTATTTTCTATATAGTAGTTAGTATCTGCAAATCCCAAACTCCCAATTAGGTTCTTTTTTTTTTTTATTGAAGTGTAGTTGATTTACAATGATTTTTTTTTAACTGAAGTACAGTCAGTTACAATGTGTCAATTTCTTGTGTACAGCACAATGTTCCAGTCATGCACATACGTGTATATATTCATTTTCATATTCTTTTTCATTAAAGGTTATTAGAAGATATTGAATACAGTTCCCTGTGCTATACAGAAGACACTTGTTTTTTAATCTGTTTTTATATATAGTAGCTAACATTTGCAAATCTCAAACTCCCAAATTTATCCCTTCCCACCCCATTTTCCCAGTAACTATAAGATTGTTTACTATGTCTGTGAATCTGTTTCTGTTTTGTAGATGAGTTTATAATGTCCTTTCTTCTTCTTCTTTTTTTTAAGATTCCATATGAGTGATATCATATGGTATTTTTCTTTCTCTTTCTGGCTTACTTCACTTAGAATGATGATGTCTAGGTCCAACCACGTTGCTGCAAATGACATTATTTTATTCTTTTTTATGGCTGACTAGTATTCCATTGTATTAATATACCACAGCTTCTTTATCCAGTCGTCTGGCTATGGACATTTAGGTTGTTTCTATGTCTTGTTATTGTATATAGTGCTGCTTTAGTTTAAAATGACATATGTGGCTTACGTGATATTTCTAATGGACAAGTGCTAATCTAGACTTTAATTCTGGGTAATTATAAACATTTTTTTTCTTGTTCTTTGGTCTTAGTATTTTTTTTAAAAGACAATAATTAACTTTTCTAAGGTATTTTGTTACTTTAATTTCCATGTTTCTTGCAGCCACTCCTTGATTCGTTTCTCTGTTTATTCAAGTTTTCAGATCTTGTATAACTGAGAATATTTATTTCATGCCCTGATATCTCATGCCAGTTTGGCTGGTTATATATTTCTTGGTTCTAAGGTCATTTTCTTCAGTATTTTTTCAAGTATTTTTCTGTATTTTAACAAAAGCATGCTCCATTGTTTTCATGCATCTGCTGTTGCTGTTAGGGAATCTGATGTCTATCTGATTTTTGTTCCTTTGTATGAAGTGCTTTTTTTCTTAAGAAATTTTCAGAATTTTCTTTGTCTTTGATAATCCTACACTTTATTATAGGTTTCTATGTGTGATTCCTGCCCCATTATTTTTCCTTCTTATCATTCTACAGGCCCTTTCATTCAGGTCTGTCTTTCTTTTCTTTCTTTCTTTCAATTCTAGGAAAACTTAGCTCCATTATTTCTTCAGCTATTTCCTCCTCATTTTATCCCTCTGTCTTTCTGAGTCTCATTATCTGGTTGTTAGCACTTATACATAAATCACCCACATTTCTCTGCTTTTCTTTAATATTTCCTAATTTTTTGTCCTTCCTTTTAAGGTTTTCTTCAATCTGGAATTCCAATTCACTAATTTGTTCTTGAGTTGTATCCATTCTGCTACTTTTCCCATCAATGTGTTCTTTACTTCAACTATTTTTATTTTTTACTTCTTGTGCTTGGTTCCTTTTCTAGATTTCTTTATTATTGTTTCATTTCCCCTTGTTTCTTATTTATTTTTTATTTAAATTAGAGTGTAATTGGCATACAGCATTATATCAGCTTTATTACATTAGGTGTACAACATAATGATTCAACTTCTTTTTATTAAACAAATTTTTGGCAGTTAAAAATTTATTGAAGTGTAGTTGATTTACAATGTTAGTTTCAGTGATTCAACATTCATATACATGATCACCACAGTCTAGTTACCACCTGACACCATACAGGGTTACGAAATTTTTTTTCTTGTGATAAGAACTCTTTTTTTAACAGCTTTCAAATTTGTAATACTAGATTATTGTCTACAGTTACCATGCTGCACATTGTATCCCTACGACTTACTTATTTTATAACTGGAAGTTTGTACCTCTTGATCCCTTTCATCTATTGCTCACCCCTGAACACCCCTCCCCTCTGGCAACCACATAGCCTGTGTTTATGAGTTTTGTTTGTTTATCTGTTTTTTTCTTTGATTTCACATAGAAGTGAAATCATATGGTATTTGTCTTTCTGTCTGACTTATTTCACTTAGCATAACAACCTCAAGGTCCATTCTTGTTGTCTCATATAGCAAGATTTCATTCTTTTTTTTACAGCTGAGTGGTATTTCATTATACAGTTGATCCTTGAGCAACACAGGTTAGAAATGCATGGGTCACTTATTTGCAGGTTTTTTAAAATAGTAAGTACTATAGGACTATGTGATCCATGGTTGGTTGAATTGGTGGATATGGAATTGCAGATACGGAGGAACCACAGATATAAAGGAACCACGAGCATAGAGGGACTGAGGATACAGAGGGCCAGCTGTAAGTTTTACGTAGATTTTCAACTTCACAGAGTATGGGCACCCCCACGTAGTTCAAAGTTCAACTGTATGCATATAAACCACATCTTCTTTATCCACTCACTCATTGATGGACATTTAGGTTGTTTCCATATCTTGGCTACTATAAATAATGTTGCAATGAACATAGGAGTACACATATCTTTTTGAATTAGTGTTTTCCTTTTCTTTGGCTAAATACCCAGGAGTGGAATTGCTGGATCATACAGTAGCTCTATTTTCAATTTTTTGAGGAACCTCCGTAATGTTCTCCATAGTGACCACATCATTTATATCCCCACCAACAGTGTACAAAGTTTCACTTTGGTCTTCATCCTCACTAACACTTGTTTGGATGAGTTCCACTGCCCTGTCTTCAGCTCCCCAGTACTTTCTTTGCTTCATCTAGTCTGCCGTTGAATGCCTCTGGTGTATTTTTCAGTCCAGTTATTGTATTCTTCAGCTCTGTGGCTTTTGCCTAACCCACAAAAACAAAATTACACTTCAGTTTAAATAAATAAATAAGAAATAAGGGGAAATAAAACAACAATAAAGAAACCCAGAAAAGGAAACAAGCATAAGAAGTGAAAAATATAAATAGTTGAAGTAAAGAACACATGCTCTCCATGGAGTACCCACACTCTGTGAAGTTTGAAAATCTGTGTATAGCTTTATAGTCAGCCCTCCACACCCTCGGTCTCTGAATACTCATGGTTCCTTTATGTCTGTGGTTCCTCCACAGAATGTGGTTTCTGTTTGGCCCTCCATGTCCGAAACTCCACATCCACCGATTCAAGCAACCGTGGATCATGCATTCCTGTAGTACTTACCTTCTTATATTTTCTGTCCTTTGTTGAAGTTCTCATTGCATTTATCCATTCTTCCCTTGAGTTCCATGAACATTTTTACAACCATTACTGTGAACTTTTTACCAGGTAAACCTCTGTTTCATTAAAGACTTTTCTGGGGTTTTACCTTGTTCTTTCATTTGGAACATATTCCTCGATCTCTTCTTTTTGCTTGACTCTCTGTTTGTTTTTATGTATTATGCAAAACAGCTGTTTCTCCCAGTCTTGAACAGGTGGCTTTGCGTAGGAGATGAAACTTAATTGTTTAATGTTGCCCTAGGTCTTGGTTGTCATGTGAACCTTTGTGATTGCCTAAGCAGTCTAACTTATTCTTGCTCTGTCCAGTTACTGAGGGTGTGCCAAGACCTGTGGGTGTTCCAGAGGGAACGATCTCAGTCTGCACCAAGTTTCAGGCTGATTAGAAGCTAGACCCTTAGGCAGCAGGTTTTAAGATTTGCAAGTATATACCGCCTTATGAGATTGCGATCATAATGCTGCTGGCCTGCAGACCAGATGACCTGGAAATGTTCCCTGGGCAACAGTGGCAAAAACTTGGGTTCCAGTTGAGTATGTGAGCTCCTTTCTGGAAGGTTCTGATGAGCTGTGGCGCGGCCAAGGGAGAGCTCGGAAACAAAGTCCCCGGCTCACATTCCCTGAGACCACTTCTATAACCTCTTGATGTGTGCTTCTCAGGCTCACACTCCAGGACGAGTATTTAAGCCTTTTTTCACAGGGAGACTAGGGGTGTGTGGTCCAGTCTTCTGTTGGTGCAGTTTCCTGGAGCAAGTAGCCTGCCCAGAACGGCCCTTCTGATTGTTTCAGACCTGCGGGGCTGAGAAACACAATCTCCCCTGACCGCCGGGGCCAGGCACTCAAAGGGCGTCTCCTGTGTGGGCTGTGAGTGCCCTCCTGGCTTTGGTGGGGCCATGGGAGTGCCTCTGTCCCTAGAGAGAGTCCCCACAGGCTTCTGCCCCTCCAGGAGATGCTCTAAGGTGAGCAAATGAGTCTCTTTCTCTTACAGTCTCCATGCTTTTCAAACTGTGGCTCTTGTGCTAGGTCCCAGGGCAAGTGAGTCATCCCGCGAGCCCTTTAAGAGTGGAATCTCCATTTACCACAGCCCTGTGGTTCTCCTGGACATAAGCCCCATTGGTTTTCTCTTTCTTTTTAAATTTTTTGGGGGGAGGGGGTTTGGTTTGTGTGTTTATTTTTAGAGGCAGTTCTGGGGATTGAAACCAGACCCTGTGCATGCTAAGCATGCACTCTGCCACTTGATCTATACCCTCTTCCCGCAGGTTTTCAAAACCAGACATTTGGGGGCTGGTGTCTCCAGTTCAGGTCCCAAGGGTTGAGGCGCCTGATGTGGACACAGACCCCTCACCCCTCAGGGAGAAGCTCTGTGAGATGCCTCCTGATTGTGGGTCTGCGCCAGGCGTGGGGTTTGGGGGGAGGCTGCATCTCTGCCTCTCTGTCTTGATGCGGCAATTTCAGCCTTTGCTGTGAAGGAGATGAGATGTTCAGCTGTTCAGGTCTTCTTCGGTGGGAACTGGTTCATAGTTAGCTGTAGATCCGTTGTGTCTGTGGGGTGAGGTGAGTTTGGGATCTTCTCACAGCTGCATGCTGAACTCTCCCCCACCCACTTCTTAATAATTTATTAGACTCATTTTAACTTCTTGGACTTTAACAGCATTTCTCTTTCTGATGGAATCTGTAATCCAGCACTTGTTTCTTTGGTTTGGAAATGGTTATGCTTCTCAATATCTTTTGCTTTTTTGACC
This sequence comes from Vicugna pacos, assembly GCF_048564905.1. NCBI lineage: Eukaryota > Metazoa > Chordata > Mammalia > Artiodactyla > Camelidae > Vicugna > Vicugna pacos. The sequence goes on along the minus strand of NC_132987.1, from coordinate 114,211,033 downwards.
TGTGAGCTCATTTTCCATGGTGGGGGCTGGGGAGACTGGTGTCTCTGTTGGGCAATACCTACCGAAGAAACCTGGACTCTGGTCCACACTTGCCCCAGGGAGATGGGCGGGGACGGATCCGTCCCAGACACCCACAACACCTTCAGTCCCTCCACACTCAGCAAAACAAACTCCTCAGGTCAGTTTTCCATCCTTTGCCTCAGGGAGACACAATTTAGGAGTTGTTCTTTGGACTGTGGTTCCTTAGGTCTGGAGGGTTGGAGATGTCAGAGAAGGGAGTCAACTGCCTGGGGTTTGTTTTCCCCTATTTTTCTCAGTTTCTCACAAGCACAGGACTTCTGAGATGGCTGGATTTTCCTCCTGGGACATCTGGACCACAGACCTGAGTCACCAGTGGTGTAGGTCAAGCACCGCTTGCCCCTGGTGTTGGTGGGTGAGGAGCAAACACAGAGCCCACAGTTCCTTTCCTGTTTTATTCTTTCCACAGCCAGTCCACCGAGTCCTGTTTCTAGCCAAAGCCCCCATCCTTTCACAACAGCCTCCCCTGCTCCAATTCCCCAGGAGTTTCTCATAATTTTATCAGTTTCCCCCCCTTACAGTTCCTTCTGGGTTTATCTTGGGCAAATCAGCTTGTTGCTAATTCAGCCTCTTAGCAGAAACTGGAATTGGAATCTACTTTTTGGTAGTTACTGTGTCCCACTCTGCTGGGTGCTGTGCTGGGTGCCACAGAACCCATTCCTCATCCCCAGAGACTCTTCCAGAGCAGTGAAGAAAGAGATTAAATAAACAGCTACACAGCCAGGCAATTCATGGCAATTGTGACCTGTTCTAGAAGGGAGACAGAGTAGGAGCCATGAAAATGGGACTTATCCTAGGGGGCTGAGGTTTCCTGGAAGAAGTGGCATTTGAATGGATACCAGGATACTGGAGAAATGTTACCTTTAGCCACTGGAAGAGTAGGGGTTAGTGAATAAGAAAGAAGGGTATTTGGCAACATGAGATGGCTTAAAAAAAATCCTTGATATAATTGGAGTTAATTACAGAGTAGAGATTTAGTTACATAATAATAGCAGTTAGGTGGCTTATTTAATTAAATTATCAGAAACAGTAAATATATTCCTTTGTTCTGATAAGTCTCAATAAAGTTTCTTAAGTAAACACAATTGTTATTTTGGGTAATAAAAAAATTGTACTAGTAGCTACTAGGCATAGCATCACTGAGGAGCTGGCAGGAGGCTACTGTGGCTCAAGCTACTGAACAGGGGAGAGCGATGCTGATGCTGGAGAGGCAGGCGGGGTCCTCCTCACAGGCAGTGATAAGGATCTGGGGCCAGATTCTCAGAGCAGCGGGAGGCCATCGGCAAGTTTAAGCAGGAGAGTGATAGGATCAGATTTGCTGTTTTAGAAGATGACTCTGGTCTCAGTGAGGATGGGGACTCAGGCAGGGAAATCTGTGGGGGGGGGCCACCAGAGGAGTCCAGGTAGTGATGATGGGGACTGACACTGAGTGTTGGCAGTAGACGTGGAGAAAAATAGATGGGTTTTGCAGGTACTTAGGAGCTGGGCTTGGTAGGATTTGGTGACTGGATGGGGTGCAGGAAGCCAAATGGTGATGCTGAGCACTGAGGAAGGGTATTCTGGAGGAGAAGCAGTCTGGTGAGATGTCTAAATGGAAGACCTGCGCTCGGGGGAGGGGTCTGGCTGGGGAGTCGTTGGCCTGCCGAGGGCACCTGAATCCAAGGGAGTGGACACGGTGCGGTGTTTCTCACGGAGGGACCAGTCTTGTGGGTTTGGCAGTGGACAGTTCTTTGGTGACATTGCCCTCTTTTGGCCTCTCTGGCTCCCACCCATGAAATGCAGCCTCCACCCATCATTGTGACAAACCCAGACTGCCCTCACACGTCACCTAGTGCCACTTTTCTTTGAGAGCTAAGAGAAGAGAGAGAGAGAGAGAGAAGGAGAAGAGGAAAGGGCTTAGGGTGGAATCTGAGCACTGAGATTTCATAGAGGCAGAAGAACTGGCAAAGGAAGCTGAGACGTGGCCAGAGAGGCGGGAGGAATGCCAGGAATGTGTGGTGTCAGGTGGGAGCCCAGAGAAGAGAGTGCTTTTAGAAGAAGATACAGGTCGGTTGCATTGAATGCTGCCGAGGTGCCAAGCGGAAAACCACAATGTGTTCCTTGCACTTTAGAGCCTGGAGATGGATGGGATCTTAGCAATGCTGGGTCCGCGGAGTGTGGGTTGAGGGGTCTAGGCTAGGATGAAGTGGGTAAAGAAATGGGGGAATGAAGACAGCAAGGGGGGGGGGCGTCTGTGTGCCCGCCTATGTGTGTGCAAAGACACACATTCAGGTATTTGGCTACACAGCCTGGATTTTCTGGGACAATACCATTTAAAACATTTTCATTATTTCCCACAAAGGCAACTCACTAAAAATACACTTAAGAAGAATTTAACCTTCTAATTCTGTTATTAATATTCATAGAAATCCCGGGAACCAGAAAAATTAATCAAATTAAGACTCCTCATCATAGTTTTTAGTTGAGCAAATATTTGGTTTCTTGTTCATAAGAAACGAGCTCAACTATGGCTGCGTATTCCAGTAGGCTGCCGGCACTCAGACGAGCGCTGACACACCGTCTAAGGCCTGAGTCTCCGCCTTGAGGAACGTTCCAGAAGAGGAATTCCCGCCTGTTCTGGGTAGCGGGCCACTGCAGGCACGGGCATAGCAGTGTGAGCCTGGCCTGAGGGCTTCTGAACTGACGTTTAAGAGGGTGAGTCATCCTGTTACTGTAAGTCGGTCATATTGGGGCGGGCTGAAACGGGAGGAATGATCAGCTGGACTGAATAACTGGGGGAAAAAACTGCTTTGTTCTCACTGAGTCACCACCAAGCAGGCGCAGGGCTGGGCTGCGGGCTTTGCAGACCCTCCTTACTTTTCAGGCTGTTGTTTCTCTAGTTGCTCCATTCCCTCTTCTGTGTCTGACTCATTGGACATGACTGATTCTCTCTGCCCTGGGTTTATAGTTTCACCTACTTAATAGCTGGCTTGAAGGAAAGGGATACCATAGGACACACCCCCCCCAAACCAGTCAGCACTTGTCCTTACTACGTGACACATGCTCTGCTCTGTTCTGTTCTCTTCCTTCTTTTCCTGTATCGTTGTCTGAGATTCACTGAAGTGATTTCATGACCCACTAACAGGTCCCAAGCTGCAGTTTGGAGAACACTGATTTGGAGGAAGGCAAAGGAAACTCAGCCTCTGTAAGCGAGGGGGTGATTAAACCCAAAAACTGGTGCGGTTACTTCTTTGGTTCAGATTAGCCATGCGGACACAGCGACAGGCCCTCCCCTACCAGTGGTCCCGGCAGGCTGTGAGGCAGCCGCAGGGACGAGGTGAGGTGGCCGGGTGCCACAGCTGTGTCCCAGGCTGGGGCGCCACCTGTGCTGAGAGGTCACGCAGGCAGCAGATCAAAGATCATCTCCCAGTGGCCCGGCTAACTCCCTCCACGTTAGTTTTTCCTGAACTGCATTTCAGGACCTATTAGTGGGTCACGAGATCAAAATTCAGTGGTCTCAGATAGTATTAGAAAAAAAAAAAAGAAAGAAAAAAATGGAATGAAACGGGATAGAATAGAATAGAAAGAAACAGAGCACACAGTACGAAGCAGGGCTTTGGCCTGTTGCAGGTATGCTGTATGTGGTACATGTGTGGTGAGTGGTGTGTGTGGTGGTGTGTGTATGTGGGGGGTTATGTGATGTGAGTGTGAACAAAAAATACTGCAGACCATATCAGTAAACAAAGAATGCTGAAGCCATCAAGTCATCAGCTGCTGCCACCACTCCCCACCGTGTAGACAAGCCTGCAGCCAGGGCCCTGCAGCCGGAGGGGACCCAGAATGTGAAAAGACAGGACACTGGCCCTAGAGAGCTAGGTACGTGTCAGAAGAATGAATTCAGCGAGCCCAAATGTCTGCTTCCTCCCATACATAGAAAAGCACCAAATTCTTTAACTTGAGATGCCTGGTTGTCTTCAGTTAGCAAGTAATCTTTTAATGTTCCGACTACTTTGTCTTTGTTGTAAAGCTCCTATATATCCTGGCTCCCCCCCGACCTCTTGGGAGCAGTCCCTCAGAGCCTTCTGGGAAGCTGTCATCCTGGGCTCGAAGGGATTCGAGTCCCCAGGAGTGTCCACTGAATGAAACATAACTCAGCTTTTAGGCTCTGTGACTTTATTTCCGTCGACATGGGTCTACTGGGTTGTAATCAGAGGCAGCTTTCCCTGGAGGCTGGTGGGAAAATTGTTCACGTACTGAGATGCACGGAAGTCACTCTGGCTTATACATGGTTTGGCCCGAACTTTGGGTAAACCTAGAACAGCCGGCAAATACAGGTCCAGCCGGCTTGCTGTGTACATACTAATCTGTCTCTTTTGAAACCCTGAAGGAATGTTTCCTGTCATGTTGGGTTTATATGCTTTGTTCTGATGAGAAATAAAACTGTGCATGCTTCTACAGAGCCGGTTCTCAGTCCTACCAAGAGCCTGCCTCCTGGGCTACAGTCCTTAACTGGCTGGAACAAAACTCTTTTTCATTCTGCATTATAGATCGATTATTGATTATTTGCATTGACCAGGCTAATGAACTTGAACTTCAGGGACCCTGGCCCATTGCAAAGCTCTGTCCTTATTTTGGTATTTGTTATGCTCTGCCATGTTATTTTCCTTAAAGATGGGAAAGCCTCACTCCCCTCAAGCTCTGTGTTTGTTTCTGATTGTGGAAAAGCTCGCTTTTCTTCCTGTGGGTCAGCGTCAAACGTGAAAGCCACAGAATCTCACCCTCTCACTTTCCACCCAGCAGCCAGCACCACCTGGCTCAACTGCAAATTCACTCCCTGGCAGGACCCCCTCGCAGTGAAATGCAGACTCTTCAACTGGACCCAAAGGCTGCCTGTTCTTATTCCTGCTTCCTGCTTCCTGCTCCGGTCTTACCGGGACCCCTCCTCATCCCATCCTCTGCCCCTGCTGGGCTACATCAGTGCCTGCCCTCCCACCCTCTGTTCACCCTCCTCCCTATGGGGGTTTGCATGCCGCTCCCTGACCCTGGAAGACCCATTGATCTCCTCTTTTGTGGCCACTCTTTTCCTTCCAGGTCTCCGCTGAGCTATCCCTTCCTCCAGGAAGCCTCCCTTCCCCAAGTGTCACGGAGTGGACCCTCCTATTAAGCCCACAACATTCTCCATTTCCACTGTCGCAGCCCCCTGCACCAGGCTGAGGGCCGACTGGGCCCTACACCGTGTGCCCACCACACAGCGGCTCCTCCTGTATTGGTCCCTGTGCTGGGCCTGGCGCACATGCTTGCCATGTACCGTCATCCCTGAAGAGTCAGCAGCTGTTGGTGGGGTATAAAAGCTATTGGGTGTAAGACAGGTTCAGAGTTGTACTGTACAATGCAGGGAATATAGCCAATACTTTGTAACAACTGTAAATGGAAGTAACCTTTAAAAACTGTATAAAAATTTAAAAAACTAAATTAAAAAATATAGTAATAAAAAAGTCAGGCGTTGTTACCACTGTTCCCATTTTACAGACAAGAAAAGAGAGGCCCAGAGAGGTGAAGTGACTGGCTCAAAGTCACACAGTAAGTGGTCAAACCAGGATTCTAACCTTAGGGTCTGGTTCCAGAGCCTTCTTTGTGACCACATTCAAAGGCATTGTAGAAGGCATTTGATTGGTTAAATGGGATGTTAAAAGAACAGAAAATTTCAAAGCTATTTGTGAAGCTAGTGATGTAGAAGGGCCTGGTGCTCACTCTCTCCCACGATTACAACAAAAACTACATCTACATATGGAATAAGCTGCACAAAATATCTACTGAACTTTGGTAGAGTATCTCTTACAATCAGAAATACAAGGAAAATCCTCACAAAACCGGATAAACTACAAGTTTCTATTGTATAGCACAGGGAACTATATTTAATATCTTGTAGGAACCTATAACGAAAAAGAATGTGAAAATGAATACATGTATGTATGACTGAAACATTATGTTGTGTACCAGAAATTGACACAACATTGTAAACTGACTATACTTCAATATTTAAAAAAAAAAGCTATATGTAACCTAAGCTGATCTTTAGAAAGAAGGCTCAGGAGAGCCCCAAGATGGGGTTGCAAATGACAGGCGGCTTGGGGGCTGGAGAGAGCTGGATTTCCCTGCAAATGCCCGGCATAGGGCTGTGTGGGCTAGAGGCAGCCCTGGAGGTGGGGGAGGTCCAGGGTTGAGGATGAGGGCTCCAGTGAGGTGAACATTAGATGGGAGAAGTGGGGAGAGAGAGTGTGCTCAGGCCTGAGAGAGGACCCCCCTCCTTCCTTCTGCAGGGCACAGGAAGAACCAAAATCTCCAAGCACATACTATGAAGTTGTTTGGTGTGGATTTTGTGATGTAACCATTGAGACTCTGCCCTCCAGCACTTTCTGGAGTGCTCACAGGGCTCACGGTGGGAATGGATTCCTTTGACAGAGCTCCAAGAAGTCTAAGAATGCTGGCCCAGTGAGCTGACCTCCCATGGGTCGTGACTGTGGTGGGCCTGAGCCCATCAAGCTTGGGTCTCCAAAGAGCAAGGGACCCTAGCTGACTTCTGGAATGATCTAGAGTGAACAGCTGAGGGAATCAGCCTTGATTCAGAACTACCCCCTGATTTCACTGGAACTGTCCCTGTCCCACAGCCCCAGGGGGTATGGAAAGCCTGGCCCATCTCTGGGCCCAGACTCTAGCTTTCCATCTCTCACAAAAACTAAACTACACCTCAAATGTCCTAAAGTGCCCAGTAAGTACAAGTAACCTTAGGGGAAAGCAAGTGTGCTTTAAGCAAAGCATCCTACTTTCAGCAAAGCATTGTTCTTCCCTGGTCACATCTACTGTTCTAGTGGTGGTAACGGTGTATGTTGCATGAAATCTCAGACACTTGAAAGCATAAAGAAGTATGTACAGTACCTTTCTAATGATGTTTATTTGCAATGAACTGATTGTTGGTTACTATTTGGAGGCCTTTGTTCATCCTTAAGACAACTCTTTAGACTGGGATCTCGTTTTAAGATATCAGGGTGCTGTACACCAGAAATTGATACACTGTAATGGCCTGTACTTCAACTTAAGAAAAAAAAAAGGACATCAGGGTGAGATCCCTGATGGGTCTAGAAGCCAGGTAGCCTGACCCCTCAGGACACATGTAACTGCCTTTGTCCCCACTCTGAATCCCTAAATCAGGGGTGTATGGGACAAGGCTCCGTTTGCCTGGGAGGGGAAGGTGTGCCACTGTGGTCAGCTTGCTGCTGTCTGACCGCAGGACTGATGAGGCTTACCAGGCCCGGAGGTTTCCTGTGCCACCTCAGGCTAGCCAGTCAGCAGAACTGCCCCAGCCCTGGGTGTCTGAGCAGGAGTAGGAGAGGGGGAAGTCAGGAGGGAGGAGAGAGCCTCTGGGAGTGGGCTTGAGGGCTTCTGGGATGGCTCTTCCTAACATGGCTTCCTCATCTGCAGCAACCATTCGGTGCGTCTGGAACCTGGCCCGGCCTCTGCAGATGGCTGCCACATGCCCTGCTTGGGTCCTGACCTCCCTGACTTCCTCCTGTATCTTTAGATTTGGGAATTTGCATGACGTTGTCGAGAGGTGACTGGGTCTGGGCCTTCTATCAATCTGAGCGCACCGTTGCTGCCTGCCAGTATGGCAGTAGGGCAGAGACCTTTGAACCATGGGCTTATCATCACGGGAGCAAAAGCAATACAGGTGATTTAATTTTTAGAAAACAATGGAAACACATTTAAAACCTATCTGTCTGTCTGTCTATCTATCTATCTTTTTAAAAGATTAACAAGACTGAAAACAGGTGGCTCCTATAGCTGAGTCGTGTTCCCCACCAAATTCATGTAAATCCTAACCTCCAGTACCTCAGGACGTGCCTATTTGGAAACAGGACGTGATTAATAGGAAATGAATTCATTGGAGTGGGTGTCCTTATAAGAGGAGGAGGTTGGGACCCAGACACGCGCAGAGGGAAGACCACACAAGGACACAGGGAGAAGACAGTCATCTACAAGCCAACGACAGAGGCCTCGGAAGGAATCAACCCTGCCAACACCTTGATTTTAGGCTTCTGGCTTTAACAACTGTGAAAAATAAATTTCTGTGGTTTAAGCTTCCCAGTCTGTGGAACTTTGTGCTAGAAGCCTTGGCTGGCTGACAGAGTGGACACCCCGTTAGGGTCTGCAGCGACTTTTCTGCTAGGGAATGGCTCCCTCTTCTGGGTCTTTATGTTAAAAGCCAAATGCCCTGAAAACGCCACATTGCGTGTTTAGACACTGTAGGATTTAGAACGAAGTACTTAGATGCTTCTTTACAGAATCCTTTATAGAATCAAGGATGTAGATTCTTCATGGAATTCTTCACAGACTCCTTCACCTGTAAGCAGGGTTGATTTAAAAACATTTAGCGACTGGGGTGGCTCCCTACTGTGCCAAGCATGGGGGCTGAACTGTGAGGAGGTGGTGGTCGGGGGAGGTCCTGGGGGAGGGGCTGGGGGGCCGGGTGGGGAGGACTGAGGAGGGGGGAGCGACTATGCACACCAGCCCTTATGGAAGATGCCGCTGTGCTGAGTGTCCCGCTGAAGCTCGGTTTGTAATCATATAAAAGAGTTTCCTAATCCTTCCTTTAGAAAACTGCCAATCTTTCATTTTCTAGCGCTCCTAGAAATAGTCCACAAGCAAGTTCTCTTTTCTAAGCAGAAAATCACTGTCCTGCTGTGGTTTGTGGTTGTTCAACACATGTCTCTTGCAAGTAAGATTCATGCTATTGACTCCACTCTCCTCCTCCCAGGGGTCAAGTGGCATTGCTAAGGCTACGAACAAGACAGCCTTGTTCGGGAGACCATGTCCGGTGCAGCGCACTTAGAACGTTAAGCTTTCCATCACTTCCTACAAAACAGAGGGCAATCCAAGCAATTTGTGCTCCAAAAAGGTATGAGAATGGAAAAATTAGCTCCTCCTAGATTAGTGCTTGGTGCACATAGTAGGTACCCAATAAATATTTTTTAAGTGAGTGAATGATGATCGGGCACCATGAGATGAAAGCACTTGGTAGCCTGTGTTCCAAACTTGGGTAGTTCCTGGGCTGTTCTAGATTGCGTCTATGAAGTGAGGTTTTTCTTCTACCGTACAGATTGTACCTTTTCCAGACGCAAATAAGAAAACTGAGGGCAAAAGCACAGGGCACATCCAGCCTCAGCCTCCATGACTCAGTCAGATAAGAAGACACAGTGTTTGAAATTGGGACTGCCTGGCATATCCGGGCTGCACAGAGTGGGGCTATGGTCAAACCGCTCTCCTTAGAAGGATGAGGGAGCTCCAAAAGACCCCTCACTTGAGCCTCTCATTTGTTCCAGCTCTCGTGTATTCAGGAAGCATTTACTGAGGGCATCCCCTGTGCCCGGCACGCGCAGGGGTGACAGCGGTGAGCATGAGGGACACAGACCTTTCTTTCATGTTCATGGGGAGAGAGACAATTACACAGTGCTTGTAATCGTGATGAGGCTAATTAGGGAGAAATACAGTGTGACAGGGCAACGTGAGAACAGAAAACGGAGCTACGTCCGGCTGTGAAGGGCTGGGCAGCCTTCCCTGAGACAGTCATCTCTAAGGTGAGGCTTGGAAGGGGAGGCAGAGGGGGTGGGGGTGTGGGGAAGCCTTTCAGGAAGACGGAACAACTTGGGTAAATGTCTCAGGCAGCAGGAACCCTCAGAGTACGCTGGGGGTGGCATGTGGGAGCTCAAATCCAGCTCTGGGGGAGTGGGTTGTATCCAGTTCCCACGGAGGCACCACACCTGGGCTGCACTGGTCCAGAAGACATGCCTTTCTCAGGCTTGCACAAAGGGGCATTCAGGCTGGCGGGTCCTGAAGCCTGGCTCATTCAGGGAACTGAAGGTGCGTGGAATCATGAGGAGATAAGACCTCTCTGCCAGTTACCAGCTGCTCCTCAGAGATAACTGTCCTTATCTTTACCTGTGTACCTGTGTGTCCTGGTCTCTCCATTCAGGTAAAACCACTCTCCATCCATCGACCTTGCCCTTAGGGAGATACTGCCTATTCCCTTGCATAAACTCTCACCTCCTCTGGATCCCACCAAATGCCTCATCTGCTTACATCCCATTAGAATTGCTGCTGTTGTCACTCTATGCCCCGTGCAAGGCACATAGTAGGTGTGCAATTAAATGTGCAGTGGAATGAATGATTTTTTTTTTAAATGAGGACCTCCCTATGGAAACACCTCTGGCTTTACCTGAATCCCAGGTCTCACTGTAACATGCATTTAGCACTTGCTTCTGTGCACACCACCTGCAACCATCAGGGGGGATACACGCTCTTAACCTCCAACATCCTGGCTTTCTGGAGCCACGTCAGACCCTCTAGATGCTACCAAGAATGAAATGAAGCAATCTCAGAAAACAATGCACTGAGGCCCACGCTCTGGATGCTGCAAAAGCAACTGTCAATACACTTTGCCCTAGCTTATTAACTCTTACTTTACACACAATGGTAACTAGTTTTGATTCTCTGTTGTCCCAGCCTCCTGCAGAATAGAAATTGTAAACAGAAAGGATGGGTAACTGGGGGAGGGGGGAGCGGTGTGGAAAGAAGGAAAAGAGGAGTCTAGCAGGGTTGGAACCATGGATGACACAGACAAATGATAACAGATTTCTAATCTACCATCATCATTATTGGAGCTTGAGAAGGGTCTTTCTTACTAGGCTCCAAAGCAGGATTAGCCCAGCCACTGCCACTGCCGTGGGGGCTCTCTGCACAATACTCTTGTAGGACACCAGCCTTGTAGATGGTTCTGCTTTTCTGCTCCAGGTCACCCTTGGGGGTAGCCTCTATGGTGTGACCATCAGCCTCACACCACGCTGGCTCGCTTCTAGTTCCTCCTTCTCAGCCTTAGCTCTGAGATAGCTTGGAACTGACACTACCAGTTCTCATGACATGCAAAAACTGTAGACCAGCTGCCAAGCATTTGTTATTCAACTTCTAATTAGCTGGGCAACTTGGGGATCACTCAACCTTGGATAATATTACATAATTTCCTCTGAGTATCAGATGATGCTTAAAATTGAGAAATTCCTTGCTTACACAATTTTTCTTTTTCTGGCATCTGCCCAGTGGCGTAGATGTCATATTTTAACTTCTCCTTCCACAAAGGTTCAACCCAACGCTGGTGTCTTCTTTTAGCTGGGTCTAATCCAAAGTTCACAGGCACTACCCCCATCCCCCTCTCAGCCAGGCTCCTCCCTTGGGCTGTGTCCTAAAATAACTTCACGGTCATCTCAAATATGTCTGATCACCCTAGTGTGTATAATTTCCATTTTCTGCATGTAGAGCATTTTTTTCCCCTAATACATCAGCAAATATTCAGTGCCTTTGTATTTATGTGCCCATATTCTGTAATGTGTAGTCAGGGAAGCAAAGACTGGAAAGCCTGATCTTGCCAACTAGAGTTGCCTAAGTGTATGTGAATATAGAAAAGAAAGAGCTATGCAGCCCAGAGAACCCTGGCAGTGGGCAACGGCTCCCCACCCCTCTCCTCAGTGATGCCCAGAAACATGATATTTCCAGACACGATGCATCCCCAAGGGCTTGGGGTTGCTCCGTCCCTTTCCCCGACCAAGAAAACCTATGGAGTTTAGGGAGCAATAGGGTATACTCTAAGGGACGATCTTAAACGTCCTCTAGTCTATTGCTCTGAAGGCTCATCATTTAGAAACGGCGATATTTAATAACAAATCACCATATCACACCTCCTACTGAGACCCATCCATGTGGCTTAGGGGTGGCTGGCAAAGATAGGTCTGTTTTCTGTGTACAGATCACACTTAAAAGAAACACATTGAGTTCTTGAACTGCCTTTGCCTCCAAACTGCTGGTTGTGATTGGCAGAACAACACTGTGCTGAGAGATAAGCCTTGAAAAGGGGCAGTTGCAGTCATGTTCTTGGTCGATTGTGGTCCTTCCTTACTCGGGAGGATGGTCTGGATTCCAGTGTCTGCATGCTCAACCTTGGAGGCCAGAACTGTCATTTCTGGGCCTCTCTGAGTCTCAGTTTCCTTGTGTTGAAATGTGGGAATCTTAATTCCTACCTTGCAAGAGCTGTGGTGGAAATTCAATAAAATAATTTTGGGAGAGCCCTTAGCACTGTGCTGGCATTAAGTGGTGTCTCGATAAATATTTTCTGGGTGAAAAAAGGTGGCATTTACTTTAAAGTCTTCTCTGCAGCTTTTCTTTTTTGTTTGTTTATTTGGGGGGGGGTAATTAGATTTATTTATTTATTATTTTATTTAGTGGGGGTACCGGGGACTTAATTTAAGTGCATGCTAAGCACACACTCTACCCCTGAGCTATACCCTCCCCTCCTCTGCAGCTTTTCTCAACAAAAGTCTACAAGAGATATTGCCCAGTGATATCGAGCTAAGACAAGAACAGGCGGAAAACTGCTTAAGTGGAATTGCCTGTAAAAGTGGTGTGTCCGTTGTCACTGTTTCAGAGCTTTCAGTTAATCCAGTGTGTTCTTTGCTTCCTTTCCTTCCACCAGGAATTGTTCCTTGGGTGAGCTCTGTGAGCTGGGGGCTGTGATAATTAGACCAAGGTCGTGCGTCCGTCCCCTGTGGGCCAGTTAGCTCAGCTAGGCTCCATGTCCATGCACATTGATCTTAACCCAGCTGGCAGATTCACAAATGTGTGTCCGTGTCCCCCAAGGACACCGGGGGGACAGGTTTCTGTGGATCTGGCAAATAACTCCCCTCTGCTGGAGAAGCGACTCCACCACAGCTCTGTTATGGTCATTGTGACCTGAAGGTGGCGCTGTTTCTCAAGAATGGTGGGCTGGATGCTGGCCCTTTATTCTGAAAGAGAATGAAATGATAGACTATCAGAGTTGGAAAAAATCTGCAAGGTAATTTGGTTCAATTCCCTCACTTTCTAAGCAAATAAACGGAAACCCAGAGGTATAAATCTCTTGCCTGAAGCTAAACTGCCAAGGCAAGACCAGACGCTAGTCTCTCAGATTATAAACATTTGTAATTTTCTCTACACTAAGGGATTCCTGGTCCTAAATGGTACTACACAATTAATAATGTGTACAACAAAACCGAATGAATCACTGATACTTAAACTGGTGATGTTTCCAAAGCACTAAACTGTTGTTGAATCTCAAATGTCTATTATTCCTTCTCATAGGCCAGGTTCAAGCTGTCTGTTTTGGTTTTCATTATAAAAGTCATTTTCATGTATCTATGATTTAACGGATGATTTGGTTTTTTTCCCCCCACACAAATGGAGGAAGGAACATAATTAGTATGGGCGGAATTTTATTCTATATTGACTTTTTTGAGAAACAGATGTGTGATTTCTTTTAAAATGATCACAACTGAGACAGCATGTGGGTTTTTAAAAGGTGCTCATGGACAGAAGCTTGATAATGAAAACAATTCCAAGGTAGTTCTTTTTAAGCCCTTTTGTAATTCGTAGAGGGTGGAGCACGTCAGCGAACGGATGTGGCTGGAACATCTCAGCAGGCATGCACGGAATCTAAATTCAAACTTTTAGAAGGTTTCTGTTTTGGAAATTTTTTCTTTTTTTTAAGGAAGCTTTTGCTTACTTTCTGGGGAGAGTGAGAACTGAGAAAGGTGAGAGAGTTCTGCATCCTCGCTGGGCTTGTCATGGCGTGATCAGTGAGGTCCGCCAGCTGTTCCGAGCCTGTCTTACAGATTTCAAGGTCACAAAAGAGACAGGGCGTGTACCTCTGCTCTTGGCACCGGTTAAAACTTTTCTTGAGATGCTGATGAAGTGGAAGACGTCATCTCAGTGATAGGGCCATCTTTCCCCGCATTCACCTTGGAGAGATGGTGTTTAATATTCTTGTGTTTGTTTCTTCCTTCAGAGCTAAGGGAGACTAATACAGATGACTTCTGAAATGTGGGTCTACTGGGTTCAGAAAGACTGGATTTCTATTTTCTGAAAAATACTGTTTATCAAGTAACTTAGATTTTTTTCCCATAGCGCCTTCCTGTGATATAACAAAACTGCAGAATCCTCAGGTTGGGATCTGCTCTTTAATTTTATCTTTATCCATGCTCCTTTTAATGATTCCCTCTGCAACCTCAGTATCACCTGGGAGCTGGTTGGGAAGGCCGACTCTCGGGCCCACCTCGGACCTACGGAATCGGCATCTGCAGAGTTGGGGTTCCCCAGCTGAGTCGTGCGCCCCTGGATGTTAGAGGAGCGCTGACGAGAACACACGGATCCACCAGGTGAGCTGGAACGATGGGAAATGTTTACCTTTGTTTAGTCTCTGTTTCCATATCAGTGTTTTATCCTTCCCCACATAGTCACTCCATTCACGCAACTCCATCAATATTTATTGAGGTCCATGCTACGGCAGGCACTGTTCTAAGGGCTGAGAATAAAAGTGAAAATCCTTGGCCTCATGGAGCTTATGGGGGGAGATAGAAAACTACTTAGACTTATACAGAAGTATATAATATATAGCATGTTGGGCAGTGATGAGCTATGGAAGAAAATAAGGTGGGTTAAGGGGGACAGAAGTGTGGGAAAAGTGCCATAAGCGTGATCAGGGAAGGTCTCTGAGCAGGGATGGAAGGGAAGTGAATGAAGGAAGATGTGGGGGTGGGGAAATCTGCCCCCTTCCTGTAAAGTCACTCCGTGGGTCACTGTGTGTCAGGGTGGCCAGATTTAGCAAATAAAAACACAGGATGTCCTGCATTTTTAAATTTGAATTTAAGATTGAATTTCAGATCTACAATAAGTTCTTGGTATAATACACTGACTTGTAACAGTATAGTATATGTATATATAATTTAATACATGAGTTAGCACTTACTACGCGTACTAAGTTAAAGTACATGTTTTTTCAGTATATCCCATGCAATATTTGGGAGATATTTATACTAAAAAAACTCATCATTTATCTGAAATTCAAATCGGACTGGATGTCCTGCGTTTTATCTGGCGACTCCTTTGTGACCAATGGCCCCGGAGCAGACCATGGCTGTAGGAGGTGGCTTTATCTGCATAGTCACCGCTTCTCTTCTCCATCAACCTGTCCCTTGCTCCGTGGGCCGTGGTCCGGGGCACCTGGGGGGAAGTGGCTGTCCGTGACCTTGTTGCGTTATCCTCACGGGTGATGCCGGCATGTGGTTCCCCTGGACCTGTCTTCTGTAGTCAGGTAAGAATTTCCTGAGCTAAAAGCACCTACAAAGTCTTTTCTAGTCACCTCTCCACCCCGCAGCATCTTAGAATACCTCTAGTTGTGCAGTGTATGGTGAACGTGTCACACATCACCTATGGGAAGCATGATGCAAATCATTCCTTTGTCCATCTCGTATTTATGGGAGAAACTCATGATGTATTTTGCAGGCAACTCTCACAAAGCGTGCCACTCGCAGGTTGCTGAGTGCTGTTTGTGACGTGTGGCCCCTCCCGCCTCTTCCCGGAAGAGTCTAGGGCACAACGCCTGTCTGTCTGAGCTCAGAGCCAAACCAGGACCCTTCCAAATTTAAATAAGGGGAAATCCTCCTCCTCTCCTTTGTTAGACCACACCACTGGCAGGGACATGGCTGCTGAGGGGACAACAGCACTGTGGCTTTTCAGTGATCACCTCTTGCAGAGCCCAAGCTTGAAGAGAAGGTTCTAGAACTGGCAGCTTTTGTGTTTTCTCACTTAGGGGGATGATGACTGTGAACAGCTGACCTGACTTAGATCACCTGAGGGGCCGCTTGGCTGCCTTCTCTCGTGCTTCCGAACACCTGCCGTCACAAGTTAAAACAATTAATAACACTCAACAGAACAAACTTCAGTTGCCTTCCATGATAGTGAGCACCTCCGATGAGAGGTGGTTACAGCTGAGGTTAGAAACAGAATTTCCTCTCTGCCTCCTGGCCTGGGACCTCCCTGCGTGGCAGCGGGTGGCAGGAGGGACTCAGCAGCCTGAGTCTAGATCCTGAGCTGCAGATGTGACAGATTCTGGGCTGGGGCTGGAGTGGGCCAGATAAATGGATAATTTCTGCTGAAAAATTCTGGACAAGGAACACCAACACTGTGAACTCAGCTTCAAAGCAGTCTTAAAGACATCGATTCTCAAGTACCCTGGAGGTGACAAACTTCCACGTAATCAGGAATACACTTCATCTTTGTTTCTTCTGCTCTCTTTTCAGTAAAAAGTGAGGCAGCCTATCTGAAAAGAAATTAAGTTGCTGTTTAAATGAACTTGTGGCTCTATTGGAGGTGCAAACGAACTTAGACTTGCTTTCTGCTGTTTGTTGTGCCAGAGTGTTTCTGTTGAATCAGCTGGTTTGCAATTTCAAAAACTATTTTCAAAATTTGGGGTTATAGCGGGGGGTCGGGGAGTATAGCTCAGTGGTAGAGCATGTGCTTGGTGTGAACAAGGTCTTAGGGTCCACCCCCAGTGCCTTTGTTTAAGGAAAAAAAAAACAGGATATGCAAAATTTGGGATCATGAACTAGACTGCGTGTGTGTGTTGCATTTGTATTTTTCACATTCTGCGGGCTTTTCTACTCATTAGTTATGACTTGGATTTCTAAAACCAGGACGTTTTGATAGGAACTTCAGGGTGACACTAAAGTAAAATGCTTGATAAAAGTGGGAACCAGGAAAGCCACCACCAAAGAGGAAACGAAAGCAATTGACCAACCAATCAACCATTAAGTACATAATAATAAGAAAGAACAGCTACATTTTAATTATCCAGGATATATTTACCAGGACATATTATACCGGGCTATATCAGAATGAATTCGAAAAAAATTTAGCATACAAGTGAAGTTTTAAACGTAACATTTAAGTCGGAAGATTGACGGTAATATTAAATTATTTGTTTATAAAGTTTTCACGTTCACTTAGAAGTGAAATTATATATAATTTGCAGATGAACTATAGAAATCATGCTGCTTGTCACAGCTGTGTATTTTTATATATAATTCTTTGCTTATTATAAAAGTGATACATTTATACTGTGGGAAATTGAGGACATAGAGATAAGCAAAAGGAAAAAAATAACAATCAGGTAATTGTACCAGGCAGAGAGGACCTTTGTGAATTTTAGTGTGTATCTTTCTGGTTCTTTTCTCTGTCTGTATTTTTTTTTTTTTAAGAAACTTGCCCAAGTTCTTTTTAAACTGTCATTCTATCTGTGTATATGAGAATGGAGGAGACTGGAATGGAGAGGAAGGAATAGGAGATCTGGCAACGACTGATAATCATGACAAAACACAGCACTACGAGACAGGGAGCAGAATGCCATCATTCTCTGCCATTTTTATTTCTGTCTGCGTAACGGTCCACGGCACCCTGAAATTTTCATCATCATTTGTATTTTTTGTGTGGGCTGAAAGCACACATCTCCATGATGTAAGAATGAGTAAGTAGGGTCAGCTTTTCTTTTTAAGTTGTGATTCATTTCAGAAACATTTGAAACTTCCATCCTTGACGCACTGGAACCTTGCAACTTACTGACATGGATTTAGCGGTCAAGCATTTTCCTCTCTGCTTTTAACAGAAATGTCTAGCTTCACGCCGCCTGTGTTAGAGGCATGCATGACGAAGGAGAAATCCAGAAGACCAGCAAAGTCATTTACCCCCAAGCTGGAGGCCACCGCGAGAGCCTGCTGGGTTACTGACCCTCTACAACGAATCACGCAGCAAAAGAAAGCGAACAACTTTGCATGTTTGTCCAATCCCTGGAAGTAAAAAGTCAAAAAATGATGACTCCAGGAAACAAATGTACTTCTCCTTCATCGTCAGGAAGATCTTCAGTGGTGCGCGGACAGAAGCCAGCATGCAAAGTAAGAAAAAAAAACAGCTGTGCGCTTCAGCTGGGTGTGCCACCAGATTGTACTCAACGTGAGGATATTAATTTCACAGTTTTCGTAGATAAGTTTAAACATAGGAACATGTCACAAATAAGCAGCAATCTCCGCGAGGCCACATCAGCTGGGATTTCACAGTCTGCAGTTTTTAAATTCAGACTGGTCCCCAAGGGCCAATCAATATTGTGGCAATTATTCTTAGTACACAGTCCAAATGAAATGGGTGTGCTTTTTTCTTTTTTATCAAGGTGGGAGATTGTGATATAGAAATAAGCAAATTCCCTTGTGGATGGCAATCGGGCCGCCTAACAGCTGCAGCGAGTCTGCTGTGGGTCTCTTTTGCCTGTTCCTCGGGAATAGCCCAATAATGACCCCATTATTTTAACCCTTCAACGTCAGCTGTGTTTGATAGCTGGCTTGGAAAAACCTAGCATGTGTCAAACAAAGAGAGCATGAAAAAAACAAAGCAAAAAACCCCCACCCCCAAACCAGGAACTGCTCCCAAAGCAGCTGCTGGCAGCATTACCTGATACGCAGGTTTTATTTATACCCTGGTTTCTAAGCCACAACCTCTAGAGGGCCAATGCTTGGGACACAGGGGTGTTTTCACGAAGCAGAGTCAATTTACGTTCTAGAGTGAAAGCAGTGAAAACCTTAAAACATTTTTTTCCAAAAGGCAGATACAGAATTATGGAAATCTCTAGATTTTCTTCTTTGAAAAGTTAGTTTTGTTTTTTTTTTAACTTTTGGTCTATTTTGGGGGAGTTTGGGGAGGAGCCATGATGGGAGTGATGGGGATTAATGGGGAACAGAAAATTGTAGAAGTGGGTCTCAGATCGACAGTACAAGCTCCTTTTCCTGGCAGGGCCCAAGACTGGGGGAGTCAGCCCTCACTGGGAGGGATTCCCCCGCAATGCTGACAAAACCCAGGTCTGAGCTGAGCGGAACAGGGCTGGGGAACATGCATGCGCAGTTACAACAAATTAGGATTGTGGTTTGAGTTTTCTAATCCTTGGAGGAGGGCTTCTTTTGTCTTCAGCCTGGTCCCAAATTGGGCTTTTTCATCCCATTTTGCTTTTTATCTAATCAATCACTTAAAACATCCGAGTGCTAAGGAGTCTAAAATTATTCTAATGCCGTTTTAAGTTAGCTGATAAAAGAAACGAAGAACCAAAACAGATAAAAACCGGGTGCTTTGTTCCTACCTGTGTTCTCAGACTACCAGTTCTCCTAAATAAATGGTGCAAGAGATGGGAAATTCTGGAAAAGAGCCAAAGATGCAAACAGAAAATGGCCATAAGAACAGCAACCTGGTGGTTCTTCCTATACACCCAATAGCTCATTAGCTGCCTTGGAATTAGAGGTTTTTCTGGTGGAATCTGGCAATTTTCCTCTCACTTTGACGTACAAATTGGAATGAATGAAAGGGAAATTTTAGGAGAGTGTATTTTTACTTTTATTTTTGACGGAGGTATTGGGGATTGAACCCGGGACCTTGTGCATGCCAAACGCATACTTGACCACTGATCTATACCCCTCCCCCCTTTAGGAGAGTTTTAAGGCCATAAAACTCTCTGTGCCCTTGGAAAGTTCCGGGTACAGATGGACTATCATCTATTATTTGGAGGGGACTTTAGGAAGGAGATGAGGAAGAGGAATAAACAGAACTGGGTGTTACTGAGTTTAAGGTGGTATTTAATTCTTTCCTGCCTAAAAGAAAATTTACGGATGCGGGATTCATCCACTTACTCTGTACTGCCTTTTCCCTTAATCACAATTCTTTCAATTTCTTTGAGAGAGTGGATCAAAGGTGCCAGGAACTGGGGGTTAGAAGTCAATAGTCTGAAGGTCAAAGACGCTGTGTTTTCTTTCCCTCCTCCCCTGCTTCGAAAAATGTTCTAGAATAAAGGCTCCTGGTTGCGGTGGTGATTTGTGGTTAGTATCATTAGACTTCTGGCTTGGATTAATGTGCTAATTAGTTTCTGGCCTTGACTTTTTCCAATTAAAGCATAGAGGCCTTGGTGCTAAACACCTGGGCAGATTACCTAATTAGATGACAGATACGTACACAGTTGTTCACAGGTAATTATTTTAACTTTCACTGCTTGTTTGGCATTAAACACACTGATGAAAAGGGCATCCGTTCTACCCTGCTAACCTCAAAATGCCAGCTCATTGGCACAGAAGCTGGTACTAGGACTGCCTCCTAACCAGACAATGCTGAGTCCTTTTTGGTGAATATGTGCAGAAATGACAGATTTGGGGTTTTCCCCCCTAAATATGGGAGAAAACATACAACCTAGTCATGCTCACTCTGTCTCCTCCATGTTCCTTTGAGAAGGCAGTTTCCTTTGATGGGTTGAGCAGAACTTGGACGCTCTCCCTGGGTGCACAACACTCTTGGGTATTTTTGGAAGCATGCTTTTCCATTCCAGTGCTGAATAATTTGGGGGGAGACTCATTGCTTTACATGTGAGATGTATTCTCTGGTTTAGAATTCAGAATCAAAAAACTCAACTTCTGCCCCGTTTATATTCTTAAAAAAGGAAAAGACTGAAAGCTACTAGGATCCTTTCATCCAGGGGAGTGGCACCATGATCATTCCCAACTTGCATGTGCTGGCGGGAAGGGTCACATAGTAATGCAGATGGATAATCCTGAGGAACAGACAAGGGCTGTGGTGCCTTTGGGCCAGTGAATCCCAATCCAACGCTCAGTTTCCTTGTCTGTGAAATGGGCTCGTGATAGAGTTGCTGTAAGGATTCAACCAATGTTATGTATAAGTACCTAGATGAGTGCCTGGCTCCAGTAGGCACTCAGAATGCTAATTCCATTCGCTCCAGGAGTCCCCCAGGCTGGTTGCTGGCCCGGCTGGCATCTGCATGGGCTTCTAGACCAGTCCTCCTGACATAGGCTCCAGTCACAGCCACCCAGTTTCAGACCCTTCCCTGGTCCCTGAGTGCTTACAGAAGATAAAATCCAAAGATGCTGTTGAGGTTCCCCATGATCTGCCTCCAGCCTGATTGTGGTTTCCCTTCTGCAGCGTCAGTCCTTTCCCGCCGCACTGGTCTTCCCGTTCTCTCTCCTCCCAGGTGGTTTGCTCTGGCCCCTTTCCCCGTTTATGTTGCTTCCCCTGCAGCAGCCTCTTGCCGTTTCCTCCTGGTGGGACCTCACCCCTCAACAGAGGACGGACTTGAGGGCTCTGCCTCACTGCCGGACACAGCGCAGCCCTGGGGGCTGGGTCAGCGGGGTGGGCTCTCTGCGGCCGTGGGAGTACACCTCCGCTAGGTGGGCCAATCCGATGGGCTCCCCCAGGCACTTGGCACTGGGCTGAGTCAGGTGCTCAGGGTGGCTGGACCTGACCCTGGACCTGGCTGCTGGTGATGGTCCTTTCCTGCTGTGGGCAGGGGAGGCCGTGTGAAGCAACTCCCCCAGCATCTCCCTCTCCTCCCCCGGCACCTGTTCTCTCCACCGCTCCTACCGTCCACGCTGCACGTGGACGTAGGAATGCACCTCCCCAACCCTGCTCCCCACGACCCCAAGGAGACTGCTCCTGGTCCTTCTATTCGCACAGCCCTGAGCTCACAGTTGGAAGTTGGCTGTTGAATAAATGGATGAGTGGGTAAGTGAATGCTGGGTAGGAGGGAGGGGCCCTAACCCTAGATCAGGGAATCACCTGGAGAATGTGTTAAAATGCTGATCCTCTGGCCTCTCCCTGAATGAGCAGTTCCCCAGAGGGCCTGAGAATCTGCTTTGTAACAAGCCCTCCGGATGCTTTGATGCAGGTGGTGTGAGAATCACAGAGGTCGGTCACTACCGACTCCTGGGTCTGCCCCCGGTGCCAGTTCTCACAGAGTCTCACGTGCAGTGCGTTCACCGGGGCCAGGCTGTTCCTCACATGTGGTTTCACCCTGAATAACGGCCTGCGAGGCAGTGGTCCTCCAGTTCGGCAGTGCTGAATCGCAGGCAGGTGAAGTCCCTGGCTGGAGCCTCTGGGTGAGATGTCCACAGAGATGCTCTGGCCCTTGGGTTCCTCGGAGACCCTTCCTTGTTTGAGGAAGTCTCTGTCTCTTGAGTCTGCTGCTCCTCCAGGAAGCACCCAGACATTTGCTTCCCCAGCCTCCCTTGCCACATGGGACCTGGCTCCCTCAGTCGGACACTCCTCCTTGAAGTTTGGTTCAGGTCTGACAGACTCCAAGAAACATCTGCATGGACCCTCCTGGGTGGGGTGGGGGCAGAGACATCCAGCTCTTTGGGGGCAACCATGGCAGAAGTTGTAGCACCGAATGCAGTGTCCAGTGTCCCTGGTATGAACTTCATGGGTCTCTGCCCAGCAGGAGTGGCATAGACTCTTGGCCACAAAGCTGTTGTTCTGGTACCTATTACTGTGTAAGCAACACTGCAAAACCCAGAGGCTTAAAACTGCAGTATTTAGTTTGCTAATGAATCTGCAATTTGGGTAGGGCTCGGCAGGGACCATCATTTCTGTCCCACTCAGCACTGGTTAGAATGACTGGAAGGCATGGTGTGGGGGGGTGGTGAGGGAGTCTGGGGCCATCAGGCTTGCCCATCGGCATGGCTGGTGGTTGATGCTGGCTCTTGTCTGGGCCCTTCCCTGGGCCGTGGCCACAGCACCTATACGTGGTCTTTCCATGTGGCTGCTTGGCTTCCTCACAACATGGTGGCAGGGTTCCAAGGGTGAACGGAGAGAGAGAGGGGGGCAGAGACGGAGACAGAGAGAGACAGCCAGCAGAAGCTGTGTCACTAAGCTTCAGAAGTCATGCAACCAGTAAGGCTGGCCCACATTCAAGGAGAGCAATTAGATTCCACCTTTGATGAGACAAGTGTCCAAGAGTTTTCAGACAGGTTTTGAAATGGGCACAGCTGGCCTATCTGGTTCCCTCCCTTCCCTGAGCTTCTGTGAGCTAACCCCTAGGTTAAAATAAACTCCTAGGTTTAAGCTATCCGGAGTTGTTTCTGTTACCTCATTCATATGGCTGGTATGGGCGGGGCCAGGCTACACACCCAAATCTGTCTGATTCCAAAGCCATTCTCCGAATCCCATCTTGTCTGCTTCTTGGAGGACACAAGAGTAGAGCTCTCGTGGCCGATTAACTCATTCATTCAACCACGCAGCCCAAACTCATATGTTTAACAAGTACCACCCCTTTGCCAGGCCCTGAAGATACAACAATGAGCACACTTCCCTGCATTGTGTGTACAGCCTGATGGGAGGTATGGCACATAGTGAGACTGCTACAAGGCAGTGCAATGGGGGTAAAACAGGGAAACTCCAGGATCACAGGAGGGTCACCTAACCCAGAGGAAGGAGGGGGTTGAGGAAGGTCTCCTCGGGAGATGGCATCAAATCTGGGACTTGAAGAATAAGTATGAATGAATTAGGGTAGTGGTGGTGGTGGTGCTGGTGAAAGAACGCATCAGCATAGAGAACAGGATGTGCAAAGGCCCAGGGGCAAGCAGAGTCCTGCCCCTTCACAGGAGTAGGGGGGTTCTATGTAGCTGGAGCTCTGGGCGGAGGCTGGAGGAAACAGAGACATGAAGCTGAAGAGGTGAGTTGGGGGCAGGTCTCGTACGGTCTTCAGTAGCCTGGTCACTTAATTTAAGTTCAACCATAATGTTGGACATCAGAAGTACTTGGGATGGGGGGGAGTAGGATTATCTGTATAAAGTCAAGGGCCCACATTTAAATTTTGAGCATTCAAAGAATTATACCAGGATATCATTCAGAGACTGACTGCCTGAACTGATGCTCATTCATTCATTCC
The DNA here is from genome assembly GCF_048564905.1 of Vicugna pacos. Classification (NCBI taxonomy): domain Eukaryota; kingdom Metazoa; phylum Chordata; class Mammalia; order Artiodactyla; family Camelidae; genus Vicugna; species Vicugna pacos. Next base: position 114,187,305 of record NC_132987.1, on the reverse strand, counting down.
ACACATATTTATCTGAGAGCCTCCTTGCACTCCAGTCCTGACACAGTTTGATGAGAAGGATAGCTGGCGTGGCAGAGTGCATTTTTCTGTGACCTATGAAGGGAATGCTGCTTTCTTTCCAATGGATACGCCAGTTACCCTGTGGTCTGGACAAGGTGTCAACTTAATGCCAGCAATGTGGAGACAAACACTAACTGGCCAGAGTCACAGATGTGGGGCCATCCAGCTGCTCAAGCATTACTACCTTGGCTGTAAATGGGCTGTAAATCCAGCTGGTCACCTTCCTCTTATGGAAACACAAGACCAACAGAATTTCTTCACACAGAAAGGGAACAACACACATGCTTCCTGTTGCCCTTTGGATCGATGGCCTGAAAGAAGCAGGTGCAGGTGAAATCTCCTCTTGACTGAAGGCACGTGAGCAACGAAGACGGTCTGATGATGGGCACAGACCTTTAGCCAGAGCACCCTCATTGTGCTCTTTCAGTTTCCAGTTCACTCAGCTCTTGGGAGCATCTGTAAGTTACTGCATGCCGACAACTGGAGGGGAGGACGATTGCCTTCTGATTTGCATAGATGTGTGCACTGATCCCAGATCAACAGTTTCAGAAATAAGTTAAAATACAAACTAAAGTTCTAGAGTTTCACTGGCTGACATCAACATGGTGAACAACTTTCTGTTCAAACAACCAAGGACGAGGCAAGGGGGCTGGACAGTGAGGCTGAGAAGCTGGGGTGTCTTCACCACGTAGGAGCTGATGTCCTGGTGCTGGGCCTGGTGACCCACCTGAGATTCTGATGTGGTAACTTCCAGTGTATGCAATGTGGGTAACTGACCCAGGGCTTGAATGGTACAGTGTAATGATGCAGAATAACGATGGGCAATTCTTAGTCAGCACGGGAGGCTCTAACCAAGTACCATAGACCGAGTGGCTTAAACAACAGAAATGTATTGCTCATCATTCCAGAGGCTGGGAAGTCGAAGATCAAGATGCAGATAAGGTAGGTTTCATGTGAGGTCTCTTTCTTTGTCTTGTAGACAGCCACCATCTTGCTGTGCGCACACATGACCTCGTCTTTGTGTGTGTGCTCAAGTGGAGAGAGAGAACAAGCTCTCTGGTGTCTCTTCCATTTCCTATCAGGGCACTAATTCCATCATGAGAGCCCCAACCTCATGACCTCATCTAACCCCAATCACCTCCCAGAGTTCCCATCTCCAAATACTGTCACATTGGGGGTTAGGGCTTCAACACACAAATTCTTCAGGGGCAGGAGGGACAGAAACAGTCAGTTCATAACAACAATGGACAAACAATAAAATTGCTAGCCTACATAAAAATAAGCCCTGTTACTATCTCTTTTCATATTTGTTCAATCATCTAAGAATTTTAGGGGATAATGTGAAATGTAGCAGTACATAGATTTTGCTTGCTGAATTCAAGAGGCTGGATATATTTCTTGATTAAGTGTCATCAACTTTGGTGAAAAGGATTGAATTCAAAGGTTGCAAATGGGACAGTGAAAAAGCAAGTTGCCATTTAAATATGACAAGATTTCACATAAAAATTCTAGATTTATTACTTCTCTCGATACATTGCAAGAGCTAGCTCAGTTCTGACATGGAGCCATGGCTGGAGCAGCAGCTGCCCACTTCTGGTCATCCTAGTCCCCCTTGTCTTCAGTGGGGTTCCCTGGGAAGCCACCTCACATGGGAATTTATAGTCAGGAGTGTTTTGGGGCGTGGTCTCAGGGTCATTACTGGTGTAGAATGGAGGAAGGATTGGATGGCGAAACTGAATCAAGACAAGGTCAGTCAGTCACAACCATGGGCTCAGCCCATCCCAGAGGAGAGGATGATAGGATGGTCTTTCAAGGTTGTCCTGTCTCAAGGGAAGGAAGCCAGACCTTTATATCCCACTTTGACCATTGCTGGACATGGGCTGATTCCTAAGAAGAGGCATGACCTTGGGCAACATGGCTGTTTTCAGCTGAGCCCAGTTCCCCCAGAGAGTGACCCCACTGAGAGCCACCAGCTCACGCACTCCCAGCAGTGTGCCCATCCTTCAGGACGTCCGGGAAGCACACCACAGCATCTACTAACACCCACCTCCATTGCCTCCTTGGGCCTGAGAACAGTGTCACTTGTCATTTGTAGTTGCCCTTGCACTGTGGTTTGTCTGATGGTAGAGATGGTGTCTCTTTTACCTATGTCTCTAGCTGAAGTGACAACAAAACACCCACGGAAGGCTGCCTGTTTCAAGAAAAAAACAGAAGAAAAACATTGGTCCTGTTGGAAGTGAAGAATATTCATTCCTATGTGATTTGCAAACACTCCACCTGTTCCACTCATCTGTGTCACTTGCCGACCACTGTGAGGACTTGGGTGTTTGCCCCTGGGGAAGGCTTGGCAGGGCCAGCAGTCATGGGGGACCACTTATTTCAACAGGAACCAGGGAACCTCTGACTGCACTGTTCTTCTCCACATCTACTCCCAGGATGGACCCGGCCCGGCTGGAAGGGCTTTTTAATGGAGTGTCTCTAGAGACATTGATTCTGCGCTGTTTGCAGTGGATTCTCTTAGTTTCCTGTTGTCTCCAACAGAAAAAAAATGTGTGATGTATTTCTGTGTAACATATTGTTCCAAAATTTAGTGACTACGGTTAACAAAGGGGACGGAGGGCGGAGGGAAGGATAAATTAGGAATTTAGGGATTAACAGATACACACTACTATATATAAAATAGATAAACAGCAAGGACCCACTGTATAGCACAGGGAACTGTATTCAAAGTCTTGTAATAATCTAGAACAGAAAAGAACCTGAAAAAGAATATATATGTATATATATGTGTGTGTGTGTGTGTGTGTGTATAACTGAATCACTTTGCTGTACACCTGAAACTAACACAACATTGTAAATCAGCTATACTTCAATTTAAAAAAAAAAAGAAAATAGGCCTTTGCATTTTAAAATCCAATCCTTGGTGAGGAATGGAACTGATGCAGACATAGCTCAGATATAGGAGAGGAATAATGATGTAAGAACAAGGCTCTTTGCTTCTGAATTAGAAAAGGATGCTTCAGGCTGTAGGAAGAGGATGATTGGAGGAAAAGTGGGTGCATGAATATTTGTGGTCCCTGGGAAAAAGCCTTCTGTACCCCCTCCCTCACTGACTGATGACTGAATCCAGTTGGGGTTAAAAAAGTGGTTTGTGGGATGGATGAGTACAGGGGCTTGGCCTCATGCTTTAGATTCTAAAGCAGCAGCAAGAGCCTAGACAGAAATGAGACTATGGGTTGAGCTGGGATCTAGGCTCTGCCTTAGAAGCCTCAGAGTCCCTTGGAGGCTGAGGGCTACAGGTGTGGTGGCTGGTGCAGAGGGGCCCAGCTCCCGGATGCGTGCTGCCTCCCACCCTGTCACCTTGGAGCCCGGTGAACCCCTCTTCCCTGAAATAGAAATTAGTCCTGGATAAAATTTAGCCAAGTAATGGACTTTCTGCCAGCTGAATGGGGCCTTGAAGGAGATTTTAAGTGGTGTTACTGTTGTATAATAAAGCCTGTGACTGGCTTTTGTTTCTGGGAGCCTCTAAATTCTTGGAATTTCCCAGGTAACAGGAGTGTCTTTGTTACTCATGAGCCTCTTGGATCACACCTGAGTTTTATATACTAAGAGGCAAGATGACTCAGGATGCGGGCTGGTCACCAGAAAGCCAGCCAGGTGATCAGCAGGTTGGGGTTTGGGCCAGCCTGACCTCTGGGGGAGGGACGGAGGTGGGGTTGATTTCAGCCACGTGGTTGGTGAGTCAGTCAATCGTGCTGACGTAATGAAACTCCAGTGAAAAACTCTGGACGTGGAGGCTGGGGGTAGACTGCTGGCTGGCTGACACGTTCGTTCCTGTGCCAGGCAGGTGATGTGCCTGATGCTACGGGGCGGGGGCACAGAAGCTCTGCACTGGGGACCTCTCAGACCTTAGCCGCGTGTGAGCTCTCATTTGGTTGTCCGGGTTTAGATACTTTATAATAAAACTGTGATGATAAGTTATAGCACCTCCCTGGGCTCTGTGAGTCATTCTAGGGAATTATCAAACCCGAGGGGGCCGTGGGAGGCTCTGAATGTGCGGCCAGTGTGCGGCCAGTCGGTCAGAAGTGCAGGTGGCCTGGGAACCCAGGAGTGTGGCTGGAGTCGAGGTGAGGGCCATCCGGGGGAGGGCTGCGCCTTGACTTGAGGGGCCTGCGGGAAACTGGGTGCTTGAGCCAGGACCGTATTTCAGCTGGTGTCAGAAGGGTTATCAAAAAATCAAGTTGCACACTCACAAATGATACCCAAACACCTCACAGGGTTGAGTTTCAAGAAGCAGAGGTAGGAAAGGCAGTTCCCAGGACATAGAAGATCCTTGGTAAATGTCTACTTTTATTGTTTACTATTAATAAAGATTTTGTGGGGGGAAAGTCCTGGTCTGTGACTTCCCCCAGGTAAATCAGAGGTCCTTCATTCTCCCAGATCAACTTCTTTTTCACAGTGAGAGGAGGCGGCGGGAAGGGAGACAGTAAGATTCTCGAAAGTTTCATCTTCCACTCGTTTTTCTTTCACGACCGATCATCCATTCACTTATTAATTTATTCACGGATTATCCCTGCTGTGAGCCTGGTGTGGTCCTAAGTCCCCGGGATGTAAACGTTACTGTCCTCCTGGAGCTTGTGTGTCTTGGGAGCTGGGGTGCGGAGGCCGACTATACACAGTAAATGTGATAAATATAGGTCATTGATGTTATGGGTAAGGAGGTGAAAAGTGCCGTGGGGTAAAGTGAAGTAGGGTTTGAGGGGTGGAGCGCTGGATGGGGGAGATTACCATTTTAAGTAGGGAGGTCGAGGCAGGCTCATTGAGAAGGTGCTGTCTGAGCAAAGACTTGAGGGGGTGTCGGTGGGAGTGGTGAGGACGTCTGGGGATGCGTGCTCTAGGCAGAGAAGCAGCGTTGGCGTGCTGGAGGAGCGTGGCGGGGTAAGGTGTGCAGGGAGCAGCGTCAGCCAGGGGGAGGGTCTTGGGTTCCAGATGAAGTCCAAGAGGGACTGGCGATGGGGTGTGGGATGGGGCAGATCTTGTAGGGCGTCAGGGTGTTGGTGTGGTAAAGACTTTGCTTTGACTCTGAATAGAATAGAGGAGTCCCTGGAGGATTCGGAGCAGCAAGCTGACTTGATCTGACTTAGGTTTTTAAGGAACCATACTGGCTGCTGCGTTAAGAACAGACTGCGTGGGGCAGGGAGACCAGGTGAGGCTACGGTAAGAATCCAGACATTGCATGATGCTGTCCAGACAGAGGTGTGAGAAGTGGTTATATTCTGGATATCCTTTCAAGTTTAGGATTTGCCAACAGATGGGTTGTGGGGTTAGAGGGAGAGCAAGATGCTCCCCTGGTTTTGGCCTGAGCCACAGCTGCCACTCACTCACTGAGATGCAAAAGGCCACAGTGACCTTTTAGGGACCATCTGCTAGTCCTGCAAAGTCATGTCCTGCTTGGGCGTCCCCAGGTGGGTTTGTCACTTTGTATTTCTCCCTAAATAGCCCTGTTTTTTCCAGTCTTTGGTAGAAACTTCCCACGGAGAGCTCTGGCTTTAACTCTACAGACAAATCAGCTGCTTTGATCAGACTGATGTTTGGTTTGTCTATGGAGAGCTCGTTCAGAGTCATTCATCTTGAGTGCTTGTTTAGGAAGTGTGTGTGAATATATATATATGTCTGAGTTTATAAGATGCTTTCAGTTTTGACCATTTGCGAATATATATATATATATATATATTCACACACAAACACATATATATATACACATTCACACGAGTAATGTGGTGGTAATTTAAAACTACACTTAATTTTAGATCCATCCTTTGGAATTGAGCTCTCTTTTTCACATTGCTTCTGTCTCAGTGATAAAAAATATGACTGCTATTTTTCTTTTTAAAATTGAAATACGTTTGACAAGTAACATTGTGTATGTTTCAGACGTACGATGTGTTGACTTGATACATTTATATATTATAATACGATTGCCACTGTAGTGTTAGCTGACACCTCTATGATATCATATAATTATCATTTATTTTTTCATGGTGGGAATAATTTAGATGCAGTCTTTGAGCAAGTCTGATATTTCTAATATGATATTGTTGCCTATAATCGTTATATTGTGCATTAGATCTTGAGGACTCATTTAATTCCAGTTGCAAATTTGTATTCTTAAACACCACCTCTCCCATCTCCCCCACCCCTCTGCCCCCAGCCCCTGGTAACTATCTTTCTCTTAATTCCATCTCTCAGGATCCAAAAATAGTATATTCATTGCACTGACTATCCAAGGTCATTTTGGAATGCATTTGGAAATACTCTATGTCTACCATGTTACATAATCTGTAATCAATTAAATTGAAAATCAGCTACAATATTTTAGCCCAAGAATGTGTCACATGTGGCAGTATCAGGTATTTTAATGATAAACTTATATTTAATTCAAAATTATCTTCAAAATCATTGTTTGGAGTTCAATTTCAAAATAATATTTTAAATTGCTGCCCAATATTACAAAAGGCAATTTGTATAAAGTATGCGGGTAGGGTCGTACCTTCACTTTTTTACATTATTCCGAACTATGTGGATCTTTTTCACTATGAGGATATTTTTGAAACTTTAAAAAAATTTCATTAAAATGTTGTTGGTAATTAAACAGTTTACTAAAAAATATAGTAGCTTTCTCATTCCAGCCAAGTTACTATGTTCTAGCAAGAAACTATAATAAGTAGAGACCATAACACTAGTAGAGATTAGCACTGATTCTAGTGAGAAATGTTCCTTGAATAGATCTCAGAGACTGGGAGACTCAAAACAGCAGGGGTTAAAAGGAGAGCAAACACTGAAGAGAAAAGCCTGGGAGGAGACCCTGAGTGAAAATAACCACCACTTTTAATCTCTGATCTAACACCCACATGGAGCTCCACCTGCAGCTAACTTGAATTTCTTTTAGTTATTAGTATGTTGATAGGGGACCACCCTTATGACAGTATTAATCCACATTAGATTTTAAAGAGACAGAACAATATTAAAGAATAAAAATAAATGAAAATAATTGCAGTTAATTAAAACTACAGCATTCAAAGTTGGAAACTTTTGTGAGGCCAAGTTTCTGAAACAGAATCTCCTAAGAAGCAAGGGAAGGGCATCCAAGCTTAGGTGGGAAGAAATCTGCATGGTCCCTAGCAACAAGACACACCTCTAACAAAAGAGAAGAAAAATGCTGAATAGCCAGTTGCACTTTTAATGATGGCTGGAGAGAAAGGTACACAAAGGGAGTGACTGAATGGACATCCATGAGGAAGTTCGGTTCAGCAGGATATCATTAACACCAAGAACATGGCTTGCACTCAATAAATATTTGTTCAATGAAAAAATGAATGAGTCCATTAGGAATATTTAGAATGTGAAGAAACGGTTCAGAAAGAGAGGGAGAAGGCTGATCAGAGGATAAGGATGAAAGAAGAATTTTTAAAAGGAGGGGCTTATGAGTCAGAAATAAGGAACAGCATGATCCTAGCACAGGATACGTACATCTAGTGCCGACAGTCAGTTTCTCTTACTCATGCACAGAGCACAGTGCCTGCCTCCACAGCAGGTGTTAAACATATATTTAGGTAAAACTATGTTATGCTTCTGTAAATTATCTAATTTTAAGGACAAATGAACCGATTTCTTACAACCTTCTAGTTAGGGGCCAATATATATCACCACAGAACACAAACACACACTTTAATGTACAAACCAAAACCCCTACAAACAGGATGAAACTGCTCGTAAGATCTAAATAAATGCTCAGGTTTATCAGTCCGATACTTTGACTAAATCTGTGTATTAAATTTTTAGGAATAACAATGGGATGGGGTGAAACATTTATCTTTAAAGCCTGTAATATCAGACTTGCACTTCTGAACATTTTCGAGTACCTAGCACTAAACTACCTCACTCACCGCAAACCACTATGAAAGTGGTCAAAACATACGAAATAACAATTTTCCGACAGTGGAAAACAGGCCGTTCATAACTATGATCACCGAGAAAAGGGAAATAAACTTGGTGAGCCTCACAGTCACCCTGGCTTTCTATCTGGAGACAATTTCCAGAGTATAGTGTAGGGAGGGACAATTTCCAAAGAACCCAGTGGTCTTGATGAGCTGAGGAGATGGAGATGAGAGTTCAAGGCTACTGAGTTGGCTGGAATTTGTGGGGCAGGCAGTAGAAATAAGAGACCTATGTATGTAGAGAAGGAGCTCCACTAATCTGTACCCAGGGATCACTTGGACTCTTTGGCCAAGTACTAAGCTGCACAATCATTAGGTGAATGTCCAGGAAGCCACGCAGAGAGCAACCAGCAGGGAGCTGAAAGCTGAACAACTACTAGAAATAGCACAGGACGGCACACAGAGTGACCAAATCACCTGGCGGGAGAGACCCTGCTGACCACCACACACGTTCCAGACACCCCAGGAAACCCACGCTTTAGGAGAAGAGCTCAACTGGCCCTACAGCAAAGGCTGCCTTCTACAGGTCATAGCAGAGACCGAAACAAACCTCAAAGGATCCAGATGATCTACAAGTTAACTAATGGTCTACCAGGTCAAAATTCAGCATTTTTAAAATGAGGATAACAAAACCCAGAAGCTCAACACTCAGGATTCTTAACACCCATATCCAATCAAAAATCACTAGGCACATAGAGAAGCAGGAAAATGCAGTCTGTATTCAAGAGAAAAAAACAACAAAAACTCATTAGCAGACCCAGAAATGATAGAAATAATGAAATTAGCAGACAGGCAATGTCAGTGACTCAGTACAGACACAGTGTTACATACAAACATAGGACCTAATTTACATAAATTTCTTTCTGGCCATATATTAGAATAACATGATCCATTCAACAGGTAACTAATCAGGCTAAACCGAGATGAAGCTCCTAAAAAGGGAAAAAACCTACTACTACTGTAAGAATAAAAGTATTTTCAAGAAACTCCTTGTATAAATGCTAATCACTTACTTAGCTGAAGTATTCACACATTCACTGCAGTCACTTGGCCTGCGGTAAGTTTAACTTTCACTGATAAATAAAGATACCAGAAGTTTTACAAAAATGACAGAAGTCATTCAAACTGACAAACTATACTGGTTATAATCAAGAGATAATTCTTTCAAACAAGCTAGGAAACCATTACCATTCAGACTAGATGTTAAGCCAGACCCCGAGATTCCAGCGTGTCTCTCAATGAAAGAAATGACCACAGAGCTCAAGGCTCTCAGACAGCTGTCCCTCGTACTAGTGCCGGTCGGATGATGCAGCCTCCCTTACGGTTTACACCGAAACAGGACCAGCAGTAGCTGACGGACATGGAACTGGTCAATTCAGCCTAAATACCTTGTGCACTCGGCGAACGGCACTTCCCTATTTTCAGTCAGAAGATGGGGTCTGTGTTCACCTCTCAGGTCAGAGCCATCCGTGGGCAGTGAAGGGAGAGCCCTGGACCCCTCTGGCTGGGAGAGCTGTGGGTCTCAAGCTGCTCATACTCACCTTCGTGAAGCCCCGTGGTCTTTCTGTATCTCAGATTCCTCTGTACCAGGCCAGTTTAGCATATGCATCTACAAAACAGGTAAAATGAGAAATACATGATTTGGAAAGTTCAACTTGCTATGCAGAAACACACTGACCTAGGGTTTAAGGCTTCCTGTCCCTTGCCGTAACCCCAGCATAAATGCAGCATGGTGACAAACAAGTCAGTTCCCTTAGACATGAAGTAAGAGCCATTGTCATCTCATCCAGCCACGTAAATGCAAAGAAGTCCTTCCCTCGTAAAATCCCATGGATTTGAACCATTACACAGATCACTGCCAGAGGAAAGGAAAGGCTCTGCTCAAAAGTCTCTGTTTAGAGCTGAAAAGACACATTTTAATAAATGGTGGTTAGATTCTAACTTATTTCCATTTATGAAAAATCTACACAAAAACATAGTAAAAAAAAAACCTTTCAATGATTTACACACACACACACACACACACACACACACACAGACACACACAGTGTACGAATAGGTACATACATATAAAACCTGAATTACCCAAAGATGCTCCCTCCCCCACCCCACTCCAGGAGTTTTCTTCAGCTCTCCTGACTGTCATTCTGCCAGGGCCCACACACACTAAAGCTGCCTTCCAGAAACCTGAAAGTACAAACAGAAGAGATGACATACTGCAGCACAGCTAGAAGCTAAAGTATCATGAAGCTACTGAAGAGCCAGATGCTGCCTGCGTGGCTGCCTTCCCCTAGAAGGAAGAAGAACCAGGAAACAAAGAGGCAGCCAGGAGCACAACACAGGCGGAAAGCTCACCTACCACAGGCTGCCATCACCTTCAGCTAGGCCACAACTGTGTCACTTTAAGAAGTGTCTGAAGATGCAACTGAGTTGCAGGCACACTCAGTTTCTTTGGAAAGAAAGCTGCCTCAAACCTTCCCTAATCTCTGCCTCTGCCTTCTCTCAAAGCTGGCAGAGCAACAACAGCTGAGGGACACAGCCACTTTTTAAAACTTCCCCTCTCCTGCCCCAGGCAGAAAAGAGGAGAACCCTGCACATACTCCTCTCCTCACTTTTTTTAGTTCTAGCTAGACAGCTGTGAAACATATAAGATATTTTTAAATCTAGTCAAGCATTTGGTTGGGTACCTATATTGAATTGCAGCAGATACTTAAAATTATCCAATAAGGCAATCATTTGGCTTTGTGATTCCAATTAAAACACTGCATATTTATGGGGATTTTCCTTTACAAAATGCACAAAAGGCAAGATATTCATCTGACCAGAGACACTTTAAAAGTTAAGCACTGAGAAAATTGTTAACTGTTAGACAGAGGTTATAAAATGTAATAATATTGAAAAGTAAGCCTTCATTAAAAGTATACTTATGTAGCAAATAAAACACATCATTTCAGAGCTCATCATTAGTTTTCTTTCTTCCATATGTGCTGTGCAAGTGTTTAAAATTCGTGGCTGAGTTCCACACCAAATGAAAATAGTATAGAAAATATTACCATATGAAATGTTATACAATATCCTGAATATACAAAGTTCCCTAATGATACCATTAAAAACACTAAGATCTGTCGCTGCCTCCTGCCCCCACCCTCCAAAAAGTCAGGCAAAAGATGAAATTCTCATAAACCAATAGTAAGAATATGGAAAAACTTTCAAATTCACTAGAAGTCAAAAAGTAAGCCCATAGGTAAGTAACTAAGATTTCATCATTTACCTCTCAAACAAGCACATTTGTCCAAACCAGGCAGAATACGCTGAATAACGACAGCATGGATACAGCAGCTTTCTAGGACCCTTTACCAGAACGCTCTGCTAGCAGTGTTTCACAATTAAAGAAAAAGTGATAAAAGTAAAAATTAGTAAGAACATCCATCACAGTCTCCATGACAAACTTTGTGCCAGTATGCCTCAGATCCACGCAAGTCCCATGAACCAGGTGGCATTATTACAGCATCTGTCACATTATACATAGAAAGAAAAGAGTCCAGCAGCCCCACGGGGCCTGGCAGCTGGTGGCCCCACGTTCATGCGCTTGGGGCTGGTCAGTGGCGGTAAGGCAAACCAGACTCTCCAGGGTCCACCCTCCTCAGAGACGGAGGGAGTAGGGGTGGGGGGTGGTCAAGAGACTCGGGGAGCGCCCCTGCGAGACAGCACTGACGGGTCCTCACAAGAGGGAAGAGAAACTGCACCAGCAAGTCTGAAAAGAGATTGGGCTGGGAACCAGCCCCCTGCGAGAGATGTCCCCTCTCACGTGCAACCTACTTGAATGCAGGTGAATGCAGACGAATGGGTGGCCGTGGCCAGAAGAGATGGGAATTTAAAAGGGAGTCTAGGAAAAATGAGTAAACTTCACATCAAATTTTACAAAAGAATCTTAAAAAAAAAAAAAGCAAAGCCAGTTCTCTAGTCACCATGAATTTTGTGACGAGCTCACGAAACTGACCTGTGAGAAAAGACTAGACTAGGAAGTGAGCCACAGTCCAGCAGCCCTGTCCCTGCGGCCTCCCCCGAGACCCGCCCCCCAGGCTCCCGGCATACCAGGGACGCCCTCCACCTCGGAAGTCCTGGCTCTGCTGCTTTGCCTGAGCAACTCCCACTTCCCCTCCCAACTGCAGTTCAAATGTCACTTCAGGTTTCGCTGGAGAATGGAGTACAGACAGAGGACCAGGTAAGGATACACAGGTAGGCTGGACCAGAGTCCTTCCACCAGGGTAAGAAATCTGGATTTTGTAAAAAAAAAAAAAAAAAGCTATGAGGCCACCAGGGAAGGCATGCCAGGGGTGACATGGCTCTGGCTGTGTTTTCAGTCACAGTGATAAACACTCTGGGGTGTCTGGATTCAGTCTCGCCACTTACTACCTAGCAACTGAGTGACTGGGTAAATAAATCTGTGCCTCCCTTCCCGTCTGCAGAATGGGTTAAGCCAGTACTCACACCTCAAGACTATTATGAAAATCAAAGACTTAATGTTTAAATTGGTACCTGGCACATGGGACCTTCCTGGATTCTACACTACCCCTTAACAACCAATCTATCCTCTAATTCATTCATTCAACAAACATTTAGCACACCCCCACTACGCTCTACACCTTAGCTGTCTGGTACGGTAGCCACTAGTCACAGGCGGCCACACAGTGCTTGAAATGCAACTATCTGGGACTGAGATAAGCTGCAAATGCAAAGCACATGCAAGATTTCAAGGACTTAGTACAAAAAACTGAATGTAGACTATATCAATAAATTTTTAATTTTAAAGTAATGTATTTTAGATACAGTGTGTAAAATAAGATACCAAAATTTCAAACTGTGACTCCTAAAAGCTTAAATTACATAGGTGGCTTGTGTTCTAATCTACTGGACAGTGCTGTTCTAGAAAAAGTTCTTAGCATTAAAGACACAAGAGAAGATGAAGGGCAAAGTCTCTGGCCTCCTGGAGTTTGTATTTTATTGCTGGCTGGGAGAGTACATGATCCCTCACAAAATAAATAAGTGAATTCGGTCATGTCAGAAAATGATCAGTGTTCTGAAGAAAATAAAACAAGGAAAAGAGAAATTGGGAGTGGAGGGGAGCTGTGTCTCCCACCTCACCTCCTGTCTCTCACAACAGAGAGCGCAGCCAGGTCTCCTGTCAAGCACGAGCTGAGACAGACTGGCAGCGGCCGTCCTCAGCAAGTGCTGTTGCTACTTTCACACACCCCCAGGCTAACCTGAGCGGGTCAGAAAGCCCGGCGCTCTGCCTGCCCAGGCGGGAGCACAGAGAGGACCACCGTGTGTGCCCGGTTCTATGAACTGCATCCCCCATCCATCCACTCGGGCCAGAAACTCTCTCTCACCCCCACCTCCCTGTACACACAAGCTACATTCTGAGACTGGCCTCAGGAATGCCTCACAAATCCAACTGTTAATTTCTTTACTCTGTCAGGCTCTAATTCAGAAGAAAGTGAAAGTGACGAAGGGGTGATTCTACAGCACCCGAGCCTTACCCAGTCTCTGTGCCCTCTCCCCACTGCTGCCGGTCTGCTTCCTTATCACAGGTTCAAGATCAGCATCACTTTAAGAGATCCAGAGCTTCCAGGTTTACACGTCACCTCGTCTCATTGCCCGCCAGGTCTCTCCGTCCCGTGCCCCCATACACGGCCTCCCTCTGAGCTGCACTGACGGTGCCCAGGCAGAAGTGCTCCCCCGTCTAGAATGCGGTCCCTCTTCTCCTCTTTTCTGCTCCTAGAAATCTTGGATTCAAACTTTGAAACCCAGATCTCATGTCATCTTCTCTAAGAAACCTTCCCAGAATCTTGCAGTGAGCTGCTCCCCTGCTCCTTTTCTTTCCTACTATTCTGCTGTTAACACAGCGAACATGTGCTGTGCTGAAGCAATCAGCACATCCTCACAACTGGAACCCTTGAGGGAAGGACTGGTCACACTTGTTTATATATTCTCATGAACAAAACAATGCAAAGGCTTAAAATAGACAATAAATAAGTGGGTGAGCGAAGCAGAGAGACCCGTGAACCCCCTGCCCACAACCCTCCCATCCGAATGAGGGGCTCCTCAGGAGCGGCTGGGCCCCCCACGACTGTGCGAGAAGGACTTCTCTGCTCTGAAGGGCGAGACAGCCAGCGTGCCCCTCTCACTCTTCTCTTTCATGCCAGCACATAAAGGCATTCAATAAATATTTTATTCAATGAGTGTGCAGATGAACAAGCATTATCAGACATCAAGTTCCCCATCTCAATTTATAGAGGGGACACCTGTGACCCAGAGAAGTTTTATGTTTTGTCCCAAAAGGTTAGTGGCAAAATCAAGACTGGGACAGTCTCCTATCTTACACCCAACATGGCACATTTTCTTCTGATGAAAAGGTCCTGAAGTAGGCGTTTGTCACCTTTTGGTCACTCAGTATCTGGACACCCATCACAGTTTGTGACAATCACAGAAGACAGAAAAAGCCGTGTCTCCTACTATAAAAGCCAAACAGTAACAGAACTTCTCTCATCCCCACTCCCTGCTAGCAACCCAAGTTTGAACGGTCAAACGTTCCTGCTCAGCCTGAGAACTGGAGGCGCAGCTCCTGCAAGGCGCACGGGCAGTGTGAGCGCGCTCCCCGCAGGGAAGGGAAGACGAAGCTCACACAGCAGCTGACTGCAAAGAGCCAGGAGCGGTGAGGCCGGGCCTATGGCCTGACCCGGTGTTGTCCTCTGCTGCTGCCTGCCACGTTGCCTCCTACTTATTTCTCTAGCATAGCCTCCAGCTTTCCAATCAATTCTGCAGGCTAACTGATTCATTTTCTGCCTAAATTAGCCAAGGATGAGCTTGTTGTCTGCATCCAAGAACCCTGACTGTCGCACACAAATGAACAACAAGGGACAATCACTCAATAAAGGGGGATGAGAAAAGGAACAACGAAAGAAAATGTTACACAGAATAAACCAAGGCCCTGCTGGTGTTTACGGTGGCCACACATGCCACATGGACAGGACTGCTAGCCGACAACCAAAGGCATTTTTCTTCCCTGACTGAGGCAACTAGTCATTTCGCAGCTTCCCCCGCAGCTGGCACGGCCCTGGGACTCAGCTCTGGCCCGCGGAACGGCAACAGGAGTGACGTGTGTGCTAGCAAGCCGGACCCACAGACCTCCACACTCTCCCCCAATCCAATGACTGAATGCCAAATCCCAGGGCCACCTTTGGACACCATATGTGAGACAGGAAAAATATCCAGTTTGGTCCCTGAGTGACTGCATGGAGCAAAACAGTTATTGCCAGTCACTGGGGTATTACATAAACAAGAAATAAATTTCTTATTTAAATCAATGAAATGTCACATGTCTGTTACACCACTCAGCCTAGCACAATGAAAAAAGAAAGTAACACCTGCCTAGGGAAGTTAGCAAATTCTTCACTGAAAACAATGATCAGATGTATGTCACTTGCCATTAGTAAAGTAATACAAACAAAGCTACCATCCGAAAGTTAAGAAGTGTGCTTTTGATTTTGAAAGGACTTTTTCTTGGTGATTACAAAAGTAGAGGGTGGGAGGGAGTAAATTAACATGACTCTTTAAATCAAATGACATAATCCCTTTTTTATATGCATTTCCTTCCTTTGTTCAACATCTGGATTCAAAGGAACTCAGTATATAAAGTTTTTTCCAGGATAAACCATGAACTATATACTAGAAGCATGTTAAACCTTCCTATCTGCCTATAAATTTTCATTATGGAAAGAAAGTTGTATCATACAAGGTGCCACCTGCTCAATAGCTCACTTGGAGGGCTCTTTCTTACAGATGACATCCCAACCGCTTAAGATCTGGATTCATTTAGGCCTGAAATGGGGACCAGACATCAATATTTTTCAAAGATTTACCAGGTGATCAGATTACGGGGTGCCTCCACTAGAAGAATTTTGATGAAAATTTATAAGATTTAAAATAATGATGATATAGCACAAAAGTGCTTTAATATTTGCCATGAAAGCATAATTTTAAAAATCTACAATGGCAACTCATAACTGATGGGCAGACTTACACTAAAATTCTTTCCAAAATATTTTATGTTAGTATTCTATGTAATGAACACTCAACTGTACAACCCCTAATTCTCTGCATTTTGAGGAACCAAGTAAACTAACAGGTCACAATGTGAAGGAAAAAATCAGAAAACATTTCTTATAAAACTCTTGGATAGAGGGAAATATTTAGACAGAGGGAAAAATACATGTCTTAGCAGCTCCTAATGAGTATTTCTGAAGAGTGGGACTCTAAGAAAATAGGAGCAACTCTCATTATCCAATCTGTATACACTTTTATTAGATCACATTTGAAAAATCACCATGAGCAATTCACACTACTATAAAACACCAACAACAAACGCTCTTCTGAAAGCAGAACAGGCTACCTACCTTGAAGCAAAACTTCCTTAGTCACCTCCACCTGAGTTACCACGGTGACCCACACCTAGTGGAACTATCCTCTCTGCACCAAAGTTCCAACCATCTGTCATCTCTGGTGGCTTCTGAAATCGAGCTTTATCCTCTAGCTCTGAGGCTGAACTGCTACCTTCAAGTACAATGGCTGGCAAGATCTTAAGCAAGAGGTCAGCCAACTTTGTCTTAAAGCCAGAGTGTGAATATTTTAGGCTTTATCAAGTAATTAATTAACTCTGTCCTTAGAGCATAAAACCTGCCACAGACAATACATAAGCCAATGAGTGTGACTGTATATTTATTAAAAAGAAGCAACAGGCTGGATTCAGGTCTTGAGGCTTCAGAGGCAGCAAAGTTAGTGTGAGGCACTGAAATTATACACACACACACACGCTTATATAACTATATATTGCCTATCTACATCATATAAAATATTGTACGTTTATTTATATAGTACCTATGTTTGTGTTACTATCTCTTTTACCCCAACTATAATACAAAGCCATTAAGGATGCTGCTTCATTCACTGGCAAATCTTTGGTGAGTGGGCACACGATGGCACTCAAAAACCATCACTGCCTGGCTCAACTAATTCACCTCCTGAGACCCAAATACAGATTAAGAGGAAGGAGGGGGATACAAAAGAACCAAGTTTCTCCTGCCAGGAGTAGAGAGATTATTAAACACAAACCTAGGTTTCTATAGTCAAATGGCAAGCGCCCTCTCCTCCCTTGCCAAGACATCACTGTAACTGATGAGGACGACGAGCGCTAACAACGAGGGACAGTTACAGTACTAACAGCAACCAGAGGAGCAGTGACTTTTATCAAGAACTGCAGGCAGCAGAGTGGCCAAGGGGGACACCACAGGAGAGCTCCTTCCACCAGTCCCAGACATGGTGCTCCATCAGCAAGAAGGGAGAGCACCAGCCAGGGCTTCCTGGGGGGGGGGCGTCCCCAAGCCCGGGGCTCACGGCAGGCGATGGGGACACTCTGCCAAGTCTAGCTTCAGCTCAACTAGCTCACAGTGTGACGACCCTGGCCTTTCTCAAGGCTAAGATGCCCTTCCAGTAAAGGAGGGACAATAAATCATTCCAACACCTACGAGAGGTTCATATGAGCAAACTAACGTGAGCACATTTCACAAACTCTAATAAAACACCACACATATTCAAAGATAAAGGATGTGAAAGTTGCCTTCATGTTATGAATTCTCAAATGTCAGGATACTAATACAGGTGGTTTGGGGGAGGGAAGAAAGAACTGGGGCATGATTCCAAAAATGAATCCTCTCCACGTCTTCAAAAATATTACAAGAATGTGTAAGAAACAGCCACATAAATATTTACAAAACAAGGTAAATAGACATTAATTCTGATTAGTAGGTGGTTTTTAATTAACACAATACAAGCAAAGGAAAGGAAAACGGGGCATTCCAAGACATGGGAGGAACACAAGTAAGAAGCATCAACATGGTATGTTCAGGAAACATTACTAGGGGAGGGGACAGGTAAAGGCTCAACTGAGTCCACTCAAAATTCATGTTAAAGTCTAACCTCAAGCACCACAGAATGTGACTTAATTTGGAAATGCCCTTATTTGAAAATAGGGTCATTGTGATGTAATGAGTTAATAAGATAAGGTCATTAGGGTGGGCCCTACCCAGTATGGCTCATGTCCTTCTGAGAAGAGGAAATCTGGACAGAGAGACAGGTACACAGGGAGAACAGGGCAAAGCGGGGTCAGGACAGGACCCACTTCCATCGGCCAGAGCCAGGGTCTGGGCACCTTTGCTTCCACACGCCAGCTGGATCACTCTGTGACCAAGGACGTTCACCTACTCAGTTACAAATGCAAAAACAGATCAAGCACAGGCACAGAGACAGCAGGGGGTTTCTCCCCACAGACTGAGAGCCATACTGCACAGGGTGTCATGACCTGTCTGAGACTCGGAGCTTATCTCCCCTGGAAATCAGCAGATGGGAAACTTTCTGAAAGCAATAAAAATGTGTATAATTACCATCTGGGGCTTCAGCTGTGTTGTATTGTCCCCGTGTCCCAAGCGGCTGTGCTCTCCGAGGCTCCAGGTGTGCAGTTCACCGCTGGACGTCAGGGCTGCGCTGTGTGAGCTCCCGCAGGCAATGTCCCAGATCCGCTGGGTTTTCAGGGCCTCTGTCAGCCGGGGCTTGTCACAGGTCCTAGAGCAAGATCAAGTAGTATTCCCTATAATCAATTCAGCCTTTGGGAAAGAAGAAGAACACGGACATCTGCATGGACCCACGTTTAGTCAAAACAACAGCTATAGATCAACTGAACTGTCAAACCTTAAAACAGAACATATGAGGCCAAGTCACATTCCTGGAGATTTTTAAAAATATATTTTTCAGTTCTATCTTCATAAATAACCTCTCCTATGCAATTTTCCACAAAACAACTTTCAAAGGGCCTTCACTCTTACTATCAGTAACAGTTTCTTATTAACACGTAATGAAGAAAATATTCTTAAATTCTGCTGAAGTGTCCGAGTTTGCCATCATCACCTTCACCCCTAGAAAACACTTTCCCATGGATGGTTAAAGCCACAGCATGCCGCCCACCGGCAGCATTCACACACACAGGGGCTGCCCGAGCTGTCTGCCCAGGGGTTAACGGCCTAACTACCCACTGCGCCTGGCAACCAGTATGGACTCAATGAATCTGTTGAATAAATGAGTAAAGAGGATCAGCATTTCAGGGCAACAGGCACATAAAATAAGTGAATGATTATTAAACTACAAAGTGGACACCCCAGAAAGAATTTTACTTGCCAAGAAGGGGCAAAATAATGCTATTTATTAACGGGGTTGCTGCTATGTCAAATACAGAAAAGATCAAAATTCAGATGAAAAAAGTAAAAATAAGTACCTTTGGGATCAGGCAAATTGTCAAAAGCAGAGGCAATCAGGCTTTGGAGAAACGCACCTCCACACTGGGATTATTTAAACAAAAGTACCATCGACTGCAGTTAAGACACTACGGTCACTCTCCCCAGACAGCCCGCTCCCGCTCCTCCCCCAGCATGGACCGTCCTCCCAGGCCGTCCACCCCGCTCAGGACTGAGGAGGGTTTCCTCCGTGAGCGGTGTCTGCCAGCTCCTAGGCTCCCGGCCTCCAACACTCATCCCACCACTGCCAGAGCCCACGTGATCGAGGGCCATGTGCTCTGCTAAAGCACATGCTTCCCGGGCTCCCCTGCGCAGAGGGCACAGTGACAGAGACGCAACAAAGTGAGTAAGGCTTCCAGAAAAGCTCTCGGACAGGCCGGACGGGCCTGAGGAAGCATCTGTCTCATGCGCTCACCTGCAGCTGCAGGGACGTCTCTCAGCGAGGGCGGACAGCAGGCCAGCGCTCCCCGGGGGCCCTTGAGCTGCCGCACTGGCTCCAGACCCCACCTCCAGGCTTTTACAGCAGACTAAAGCCAAACACTGTCTTGCTCAAGTTGCTACTGTTTGGATTTTTCTGTTACAAGGGGTGAAATCTAACCCTATTCAGTACAGAGATGAACTGAGTCTGTTGTATCTAATTCAGTTCCTTCCTAAGAGGCCTCACATGGTTGGAAATAAAAGTAAGTTTCCTGAACTGAAGGGGTATGACTTTTGTAAATGGTTCTTTCTAATCACTGGGATTCACAGACACTGGGAATCTCGTCAAAGTCACAGGCTCTTTCCCCAGAACAATGACACACACTTAGGCACTGAAGGTGATGGTTTCAAAGATGCTATAAACCCCACCACAGTTCCAAGACTGAAACCCCCTCCTCAGAGGGGTATGCCCCACATGCCTGGGATTCCAACAACCACTGGTCCCCAAAAGCCTTGTGAAGCAACAAAAAGTCAACTCTACACCACCTGGAGCTGTACATTATTCCATTTTTATTCCTAATAGTCAAGTAAAACTTGAAGACTCCTATGCCACTTTAGGGAAAATTATTTAAGGGCTCGAGTTAATTACAGAGCACGAGCAACAGGCTTGTCTGCACACAAGTGCCAACCCTGGCCCCGTACCTGAGTGAATGGCCACCTTCTTGACCATGTAACTGCTGAGGGCTGTGATCTGCTGAGTGGTGGGCACAGTCCCGCTGGAGAGGCCCAGCCCCAGGCGGCCGCTGGTGGCTTCCCCACAGGCATACACCTTCCCTTCCACGGTCACTGCCAGGGACAAGCGTGAGCGCAGCATTCACGTTTCACAACAGAACTATGTATTCAGCGCTAAGCATCATTCAAAAACCATTTAACATTATAGGAGTCATATCTGCAAATAAACTTTTCGAACCACCAGCCACCTGTACTACATTCAAAGCACATAATTTCTCAGAGAATGAAGGAACTTTTATCTAAAATGGGATTTTTTAAAAAGCAAAAGAGAAAAAAATAATTTTATACACTTTGAAAATTGTAAGTCATCTTATCAAATGGTACAAAGAATTAATTTACATGGTTATATTAACCAAAAAAGTTCTTTTCTCTTAGAGATGCAAAGTAAAGTATTTTAAGCATGAAAGGATACAATAAGATTTACTTTAAAATAAATACGGGTCAGAGGATGTAGAAAATAAAGACAGAAGTGACACCATCTACCAGGAACTGCTGAAGCTGGCAGAGGAACCAGAGGACTTGGATCCCTATCCTTCCTACTTCGGTACACCTGAACATCTCATAATAAAAGGTGAAAAATAAAATACACATCATGTAAGGATATAAACAAACATTTGGTGAACTACATTTTATTTCAGGTCATGCCCTGCTCATTCCTGTTGATTCTGTCTTTTCTAAGAAATTATATGCTTAAATTTCCCATTGGAGATGGGTGTGATTTAGTGTAAAATTATTAAAGCCCCCATCTAAGAAAACTTTATGATTCCCACGTGTCAGAAACTATCAGTCACCACCACCATGGGAGAAAGGATGTTCATCGCAGCCCCGAAGTGCCAACTCACCTTCACATGCAAACCCCCAAAAGGGCCATGTGCCCTCAGGACCCCCTCGACAGCCCGCATCGTCCTGACCGAGGCTCCCAGAGCTTCTGGCCCCCACGCCCCTCCAAATGCAGCACAGGGACCTCCGAATCAAATGTAATTCATGGCTGCTGAATTGCATAAGGTAATTTTTGTTGTGCTAGAACATGAGGCTTAAAATGAATGAGCTCTAACTTTCCTTTTCAGCTTCTCAACGACGCAGGTAACTAAGGGATCTGACAACGGGCCAAGCCACCCAGAACACGAAGCAGCAGAGACGCTCATCTGAGAAGAAACTGTTTTCAGGCATGAACCCTGGGAGGAATCTGTTCTCTGGCTCCTCAGTTAGGAGCCACACTGAATTCAACTCCAGTTCAGATGCATCATTTGTTTTATCTGTTCTTCAAATCACATCTCGCTCATCCTGTACTATGACTACATTATTTTATTCACGGGAAGCAAACATGTTTACTGTATTGAAGGCAAGATAGATACAATTATCGTCTACAATGTTCACCCCTGTGCTTCTTAAATCTTTTCAAAAGTATACGCTTTAGTTTACAAAACAGCAATAATGCAACCGTATCTGAAGTGCCCTATTTTCCAAGGACAGAGGCTTCTCAGAAACTAAACTTGAGAATGTCTGTGGTTCATGCCAAGAAGTACTTTAGGAAAGTCAATTTTTAAGAACCACATGTAGAAAGTAAAAACATCACAGAAACCTCAGGAGGCCTGGCAGTGACTGGGCCCATGTGGGCCAGAGCAGCGGGGCGAGGCGAGGGCGGGGGCAATGGGTGGGTACTTTGGAGATAGAGGTCACTTAGAATGAAAAAAAAATTTTTTTTAATAAAAAGGAAAGCAACCTCAAAAACACACAGTTTGCTTGTTACTATCAGAAACTCTTGAAGTTTTGTTTTCATCCAAGAAAAATAATCAAAATTTAATATCCTGAGATAATACACAGGAGTTAGTGTTCCAGAGGATCAAAATTTCTAGATAACAGCTTGCAACCTTTCAAAACTACAATTTAATTTTAGCTTTTTCATTCGGTGGTGCTCTTCTTATAAGACCACAGTTCTTTCCTCCTGGACACCAAGTTGAACGTGACAGCTTTTACTGACTCAGAGCAATTCCCGCCCATCACCTCAACACACAGCTACTACAGATGTAGCCAGAAAGAACACTGGTTAAGTGGCCCTAAGAGTCACCCCCGGAGCTGGCTTTGTGGCCATGTCCCTAAACTCAGTCATCTGTTTGGTCATATTTTTCCTCAAAAGAAATAATAAAATTGGGGGAAGGGTATTAGTCAGAGGTAGCACACGTGCCTAGCATGCAGAGGTCCTGGGTTCAAGCCCCAGTACCTCCATTAAAAATACACAAACCTAATTACCTCCCCCACAAAAAACTGCCTGGCTTGATGTCTGGGGGAGGAAATACATAATATGAGCCTAGGTCAACATGTGCCATAAAGCAAGGGAGCAGTCAAAAATTAATGGCTCCACACAAAAACTACTAAAGCTGATAAATGAATTTGGCAAGGTAGCAGGATACAAGATTAACATACAGAAATCAGCTGCATTTCTTTACACTAACAATGAAATATTAGAAAAGGAAAGTAAAAATTTAAAATCTCTTTTAAAATCACATCAAAAACAAAGACAAAAAAACTTAGCATTAAACCTGACCAAGGAGGTGAAAGACTTATATGTGAAGAACTACAACACACTGATTCAGGCAATCAAAGATGATTTAAAGAAATGGAAAGATATCCCATGCTCTTGGATTGGAAAAATTAATATTGTTAATATGGCCATACTACCCAAAGCAACCTACAGATTTGATGCTACCCCTATCAAATTACCTAGGACATTTTCCACAGAACAAAAACAAATAATCCTAAATTTTATATGGACTCCCAAAAGACTCAGAATGGCCAAAGCAATACGGAAGAAAAAGAACGAAGCTGAAGGAATAACCCTCCCAGACTTCAGACAGTACTACAGAGCTACAGTAACCAAAACAGTGTGGCACTGACATAAAAACACACCTATGGATCAATGGAATAGAATAGAGAACCCAGAAATAAGTCCACAGACCTACGGGGTGAATTAATCTTCAACAAAGGTTTTCTTTAAATAGAGCTCCGGTTAATAAATCTGGGAGGGGTGACAAAATTTGTGATGGGTCTAGAAGGCAACATGAACAACATTGACAAACAGATGGTGACAACCAGCGACACTGTGTGCTGGTTCCTATGACACATTGCTGCTCAGGGGCAGCCAGAGCCCGACCACCCTGCAGCCCTCACTCCGACTGTGCAGGAGATGCAGAGGAGAAGGGGGAAGGCTGTGGGCCGATGTAGTTTTAGTACAAGTGAATGGCAAGAAAAGGAACACAGGAGAGGGGAACTGTTCTAGGTTAAAAAGCATTTCAGGGACCTATCACCCAAATGTAAAGTGTATGATCCTGTAGGTACCGAAATTCAGAGGAACTAGTGTAAAAAGCTGTTTTTGAGAATAATGGGAAAATCTGAGCAAGCATTAGCTAGGAGACAATAGTAAGGACTCACTGTTTACTTTGTCAGGCAGTGTTAGGTAACTGAAAGGTCATTATGTTAAAAGTAAAATTCTTATCTATACAGGATACATACTGACATATTTACAGGTAAAAGGAGATGATTTCTGGGATTTTCTCTGAAGTGTACTAACTAGAACAAGGATTAAAGCAGGAGGAGGAAGGATTTCAGGTTCAAAAAAACTGAAGTTTTAAATTAGATTGCAGTAAGTGATTTTTTTTTTTTTTAACAAAAAGAGAGGGTTGTGTAACTCAGTGTCGGAGTGTGTGTTTAACATACACAAGGCCGTGGGTCCAGTCCCACTGTCTCCATTAAATAAAATAAATAAATGAACCTAACCTCTGTCTCCCCTCAAAAGCAAAATTAGGCTGTGAAAGTGTCCAAAAGGCAGATGACCAAAAAGCACAGAACCCTTTGCCAAGTCACTGCAGACAAGCCCCCCTTCATTCTGTGGCACTGGCACTTCTTCGCTCATCTGCTGCCCCTCTGTCCTGTCTCCAGTCACAGAGGCCTCCCTGCTGGCTGCTATGCCCTCCTCTGTAAGGTGTCTGATTTTCTGACAATGAAAACCTAAGCATGGCTCCGGCCTTACGCAAGTACTCACCTGATTAGCGTGTCTCACATTCACTGCATAATCTTCATTACTCAGGACACCAGCTCGTTTTCTGTACGTCTGGGTCTGGGTGACGACAGCACCAGTAGACTGCAAAAGATAAACACGTTCTTTAAAATGGTGCCCCAGATAAACCTACTTAAAAAGAAAGAAGGATGTAAAGTCTCTAATATTAAAAAATAAACTGAAATATTATGCTACGTTTTCACTGTAAAATTCTTTGTTTTTAAAGGTTAATGGCAACAACACAGGAAGGAGAACTAACCTCAAAACCTTAAAAGTATAGAAAATTTCTGAGGCATTTCCGAATGAATCCCATGTAACAATTTACTGAAATCAGAAGTCAATGTGTCATATCATAACTGATTTCTTAATGGGGAGGGTATAGCTCAGAGGTAGACTGCGTGCTTAGAATCCTCGAGGACCTGGGTTCAAGCCCCAGTATCTCTTTAAAAAAAAAAAAAACAAAAGATTTCTTAATAACATCTCCTCTCATGGATTCCCATCCCAACATCATTCGATGTTGGAACATGGGTCTGTTTTAAAGCTAAAAGTAATAAAGGCACAGAAAACCAAGGTAGCACTTAGGAGCCCCCCTCCCCATGTGCCTCGCAGAAGCAGAAGGGCCCTGAGGAGTGGCACGGAGGATAACAGAGCTTGGGACAGATGGCACGAGGGAGGCACTGACCACAGTGTAGGCCGTGTCGTCTACAACCTCCACCACCTCCTTGTCTGAACACTCCTCAGACCTCGTGTCTGCGTCCAATAGATCCGTGACCTACATGTCTGCGTGGCCCAGCGGCCCCCCAGCCACGGCCTCCATGCCCAGGAGCAGGCGCACATGGCAGCAGGCAGCGAGGACCGCACGCCCAGCTGCGTACGGCGCCCCTAACGGCCGCATTTCCCAGGAGGCCTATGAACGAACAGGTGGGCACGTGAAGTTGAACACCCCCATGGAAAACACAGTACCTGGTAAGCGTTCCTGAGGTGCCTGTGGGTGACTTGAGGGCAAACTCGATGTTACTTCTAGGGAATCCCTCTTCCATGAGCTGGACCACAACGGGCAGAGCAGGACCCGGCGACGGCTGGTTCTTCTTTGCTCTGATGGGCGGACGTGCGGCAAGGGGACAGGCATCATGGAGCTGCAGGCTTCACACACGGTACTCGCCGGGCACATGGACCCCACAGCCAAACGCTGACACACAGCCAGCGCGGCGGCCTGGGCCAGCGAGAGCGGAGCGGGGGGCCATCAGCCGGGGGGAACAGGGAGTCTAGGAAAATGGAAATTACAGATGACCACTCCCAACTTCAGTGCAGAAGTGTTATTTCTATACCCAGGCCTACTGGGTATTTTTAGATGAATGGGTAAAACTTGTTAACAAGGACAGAGACAACTTTCATAGCTTAATGCAGAGCAAAAATATGGTTAAAAAGCTTCTTCAGCACAGACAGAACCTACCTAGTAAATCAGCCAAACAGCAATGCCCGATAAGGAAATTTCACAGCCCTGAAATCTGAGCTCTGAGTGGCAACAAGCTGAGGGAGTGAACGCAGAACGAGGGGCTCGAGGAGGCAGGAGAAAGGGACCCCTCCCTTCCCTGTGACCAGGCTGTGCCCATAGCCTCCCGCTCTCTTCCATCTGTGGGACAGGCCACAGACAGCACAGAGCCACCTCATGTGCCACCAAATCAACCCCCACCTACTGAGGAGTAACACAACCTCTCTGGGGGTTAAACACGTTATGAAAAAAAAGAGGGGACTAAAGAATGTTGGGAAGCAAATTGCAATGAGTTGATGAATCCACGCATCACTGGGGCCTGCAGCTGGGGACTGCCTGCCTCTGGACGCCTCGCCCCCTCCCTGAACCACCTGAAACTTCCTGCTCATCCGCTCTACTTCCTATAGCACTGACACTCGCTGTTTGTTTTAAACTGGCCACATGAGGAAGGAATTAGGAAGAAACAGAAGACATCATTGAGCCTTCCAGGGCTTAGGAAGGGTCAGAATCCTAGGGTTTTGCTGTGAAGTCTGAATAACTCAGAAGTGACAGGCTCCATCCTAAAAGCTTGTAATTGAGAACCAGATTGAGCTAGGAGTTCCGGCTCTGGCAGTAAGAAGCAGACTAGACCAAGCCTCTGCTGATAATAATTGTGAATTCTGGACAGAGTAGTTTTAAAAAACATTTGAAGGCAGGCCCTGGAGAAAACAGGGACAGGTGTGGCCCTGATCACAGAAAGGCTGGGGGCAAGTCGTGACAGGGCAGCGCTCCGGGACCGCAGCCAGGGGCCCACTGGAGCAAGCAGGGTGCGGGAGGACCACGAAGTGCACATGCAGACTACCCGCGACTCCTTGGCTGAACACAAAGCTGAGCCCAGCACAAAGGAACTGCGGGCAGGCCCAGGGCAAGGGAGACGGCACAAGGTCCCAGTCCAACCACGTTTGAGTGCAGTGGTCATGACTTTGAGGTTTCCACTGAAACCTCAGAAGACATTATAAATCCCATAGAATCAGAGACCAGAGACCAGGAACCAGGACTTAGGGCAAAACAAAAATCAAGTGTCACCAAAAAGTCTAGAATCAAGCCTCCAAGGACTGAGGAAAACTGCCAGGCACTGAACTGTCTGCAAAAATAAAGCTCTGTGTTCTCCAGAGGAGGGTGACAGAGCCCAGAGTCCACACAGCATAATATCCAAACCACCCAGCACACAGCAACATGGTTTCGACATGTGTAGAAGTAGAACCAGTAACTGACTATAACCAGCAGAAAAAACCGATCAGTAGCACACCGATGAGTGGCCCAAGTGTCAGAATCAGCAATAAGAAATTTAATATAGCAATCAGACGTATGTTTAAAAATATACAGGTATCAAGGGTGAAGTGTGTTTTAAGTGATAGAAAGGGTGAAGAGATGAGAACCGTCAGGAGACCTGTAAAACTGTAACACAGGAACCAAATCAAAACATGAGATCCGAAAGTGTGAAGAATTCCTTGCACGGGTTACAGCAGATCAGACCCGATGAAGCCGCACACCTGACCTTTAAAACAGCTCCGTGAAGCGAACCAAGACACACAAACAGAAACTCACTAGCAATCCCCAGACGACAGCAGCAGCCTCAGAAAGGAACAGGAGGGCAGGACAGGAAAAAACACCCGGCAGGGGCTTGGGCGACTTTAACCCGGCCTCTCAACCTCAGGTGTTCAGACCCGAGGAGCAGCTGGCACTTGGTGGGGGTCACAGAAGGCCCTGCACCCTCCTCCCCAGCTGCCCCCGCGCCCAGCATTTCCCACCTTCTCCCTCTGCACCCGCCGCTCCCTCGCTCTGGATCCTGGCTCCACGCAAGGTCTTGGTCTCTGCGGATCTCTACTAGGGTGTTTTCTGCCTGCCAAACTGAGCTCTCAAGGGTTAATTTTTGTCTTTGATGTTTTTGTCCAGAATTTCTGACGTACTGCACAGCAAGAAGGACTTAAAAAAAAATCTAGTCCTCCATGGAGTGGGCCATGGAAGTTCCCATCATGCTTAGACCTGCTCAGATGTCCTCTCTTCAGTGGGAAGATGCCCACAGTCCACCCCCGAGTATGCGGTGCAGCACGTGCTTGGAAACAGGGTGTAGACTGAGCGCCTGGCTTCAACAGAGCACGCTCAGGAAAGGCTTTGGTGTGAGTGAGACAAGCCAGCAAGAGCCATGTTCCTAGGCTTAATGCGGCTCTTTCAATGACACTGTTTCCTGGGAAAAGATTCCTCCAAGGACACTTGAGCAATTAACCCATGCTGAATCCAGCTGACTTTTCCAAATAACTCACAGAAATTCAAAATAAGATTAAACTTTAACTCATTCATTCTTTAACCAGTATTGTAACGTTCTATGACAAACATGCTTAAAACCTACCTAGTCAGAAGAATTATTTTGACATATTTAAAATTCAAACTATATCCTTAAGGAAATCTACCTACACATCTACCAAGAAACAATGTTGACAATCTCGTGTGCTGGATAAAAACTGCCAAGGCTACTACTGACTGTACCTCAAGCTCCTGTTGGTCAAATATGGCCTCACTGGAGACGGCTGGGTGGCTGAGGACAGTGACTGCTGTAAGAGGATCATTGAGGGCTGCAGGCTTTCAGGAGACATTTCACTGAGGTCAGGGGACACAGCTGCTCCATCATCTGAATTTAAAAACAAAATAAGAATGACACTGCATTTTCAATCACAAACATCTCTTTACTATTTTCTTTTTAACTTTTTTTTAAATTGCAGTACAGTCAGTTACAATGCATCAGTTTCTGGTGTACAGCACAATGTCCCACTCATGTGTATACATACATACATATATTCGTTTTCATATTCTTTTTCATTTAAGGTTAGTATAAGATATTGAATATAGCTCCCTGTGCTATACAGAAGAAATTTGTTTTTTTTTAAAACACAGTGCACTGAGCATGTTAAACCAGATATATGATTTCTACCTCACCAAGTGTTAGCCAACCAAAATGTTCAAGGCTTTCCCACTCCCTGCTTTCTGGCCTCTGTCCTTCTTTTGTTCTTCTGTCTGTCTCTTTAGAGCCAACCAAAGCCACCTCCCAGACTTCAGCCCCTGGTCCAGTTCTGGTCCATTCTCTGCCTTGGTAAGCACTCACTGCTTCAGAAACCCCAGCTCTGAACACTCCCAAGTGTGCGCCATGGCCCCAGGAACTGTTCTCTTTCCCCTTGTTCACACCATAAACTGACACCAATTCCAACTGTCCCATGTGCTTAGGGTGATGTTTACTGTCTTCATCTGAGCAGCTGTGGGTGACATGTCTGACACTTCTCATTTGCCCCGAGCCCACTGATACAATTTCAACTAATCCTCTAGTCCAGGGGTTGTAAATTTTTTTGAAGAGCCAGGGAGTAAACAGTTTAGGTTTACTGACCACAGGGTCTGTCACAGCCACTCAAACTCTGCCGCTGAAGGCTGAAAGTGGCCAGAGATGACATGTAAACAGGAAGGCATGGCTGTGTTTCTATAAAGCTGTGGTGGTCTGGCAAGCCCTGTGCTGGACAGCTCCATCTGGAGCCCTCGCTCTGCCCCGAGCATGGGATGGTAACCCCGATTCAACGCTGCTGTAGCTACTCACCAGGGTGACCACAGAACAGCCAGTCCAATTCCCTGGGCACGACTTAACTGACCTCTCCGGCTTAGCCCCACAATCCCTGATAAACCCTGTGCTCCTTGCCAAGCTCAGTACCCAGTACTCACTGATCATGCCTGTGCTCCTGCCATCTCCTCCCCTCGTCACCCTACAACCAGGGCCTGCCTCGCCCCTCAGAGGCCGCCCTCCCCTGCCCTCGGCCGCCAGTGCCCCCGGGACATGTGTGAATTGTGCTCAGACATCTCACGGCACACGAGCGTGTACCTGGACAGAGCTTCCTGCCTTCATCTTCTCTCCCCACCCCGACTCCAAAGAGTAAAAAACCATAAACGAGGACTGTCTGGTTGCCCATAATATTTAGCACAATGTCTTTCAACAGTAGATAGTCCAAAATTTTCTCAGCTTTGGGTTTTTTCATATTCAAAATGATATGAGATCATTCTAGAAAACTAAAGCCATACAGAAAAGTGCAAAGAAAATAAAGTCAGCTGAAATTCTCCTGTCACTCTCTGTGGCACATCCATAAACAGATACACGTACATAGCAATGCACTTTTTTTTTTTAAATCATTTTCACGTTTCCATGGTAAGGGGCACACACATGCACCACCACTGCACAGCACCACGGCATGCTACCATTCCGGTACACCACCTAATGATGGGCACTGAGGCATCTCCAGTTTTCAGCATAAAACCAAGACCAACAAAAAAAAGCCACAATGAGCACCTAGAAACACATTCCCTTGTGCCTTTCCATGTGATCAATTCCCGCAAGATGACTTGCTAATCAATGGCTGTACAGATAAAGATACATGTGCACATGTGTTTTAAAGTCTAGCATGTCCTCAGGTGCCCAGTGGACGGCTGTACCAACTTAACCCGCCCCCAGCAGAGTGTCAGAGAAGCCCCACTTCGTGTGCACCAAGAGCCTTGTTAAAAATGTGGATCCTGATTTCTCAGGTCTGGGCTGTGGCCTGAGGGCCCACACCTCTTTCCTATGTGCCACCGTCACTGCTGGCCCTGGGGCCACACTTTGACCATCGAGGCAGCAGAGCACTGTTTCCCTCTCTCCCCTCAGGCTTTGTCTTTCTCCCTCGCGGTCTGTGTTTCATCAGTTACTGGCCTGGTCGCACATCTTCCTGGTGGCACATAGAAGCCATCTCTAGTTCTCCTTCTCTGGGCCACCCGTATGTGTCCCTTGGCTGCCTTTCTTACAGGTCTGTAAGGGCTCTGAGAAAGTCACCTGCGTGAGCAGCTGCTGCATCCTGAACAGCTGGCTGAGACAAGAACTGCCTGAGCTGGTCCTGGAGGGAAAGCAGCGCACGGCCTGCCTTCAGGACGCACAGTGTCAGAGCTGGCCCCTCAGCAGGCCCAGGTCCCCTTGTCCTGGGGGACAAAAGGCCTCAGCAAGGAGGGCGCAGGCTCTCCCCTCAGCAGGGGTCGGCCTTGGGGAGGGCACTGCCCCGAGGGACTCACCTGACCTTGCAAAGCCTGGTAGTGACAAAGGGCTCGCCCTTCCCCGGGCTGTGGGTAAGCATCCTCCTCTGCCCTGGGGTCTCCCCTGCCACGTGCTGCCTCGGGTCGGGGTGAGGATGCGATGGTTTAACAAGGTTAGGGCCATGTTAACTACTGCTAGTATGATCAGGTGTTTCCCAAGTCGCTGAAATTTCACCCAGACACCTATGTCATAAATATCATACTTTCACCTTTTCTTGCCAAGACTCCTACAACACAATTTTGTCAGACACTCATGACATACAGTTCTCTAACTCATAAAGTCATGGCACTCTGTAGGATTGTAGAGCAGGCACACAGCTAGATATGAGCAGAGAAAGGGGTACCCGGGCCAAATGGCAGGAACTGAGCAGGAATGAAGGGTATGGGGCCAAATGCAAGAAACCCTACATCATGTAAGCACCAGGAGTCCTTGGGTAGAAAAGAAAGGCAGGAACCTCTGGGCTGAAAAGCAGTCTCACATTTTGGAGTGACAAGCGGCCTGGAGGCTGACAAAGAAAGGTGGGGAAAGGCAGGAATCTACAGTGTCCCAATACAACCTTTTACTCATTGTGCCCTCATTTCCAAAAAATTGGCCGTGCAGATTACAAATACCTATCATGTACCAATGCCATGACGCCAATCTGGACTAAATAAGGACAATAATCCTTCCTCCCTTCAGGAAGGTGGAGTTGGGATGAAACCAGGAGATACGACCCCAAACCCTTCACTTCCTAATGAATATTCCACCCATTCATTTGTACTCTATGTAACCAACTTGGCAAAGAAACTCAGCACAGCCGCTCACCTGAGCCTGCCCGCTCTCCCCTTGAGAGTGTGCTGTCCATGCCTTGTAAATCCTCACTTCACTTTCTTAATCGCCATGTCTCATCTGAATTCTTTCTGGGATGGTTCAAGAACCTGCACGCCGGTTACATCTACCGGCAACAGGATCTTATCTAATCGAATGACTGCACTGATGTCCACGGGCCAACGGAGGATCAGACCAGGGAAGCCGCCACAAAGATGCAGGCAGACCACAAGGAGAGCCAGACCAGCCACAGCAGCAGCATCCAGAGCAGGACACACCAGAGGCCATAGCAGGCAGTGTGGGGACATGGGGACTGGGGACATGGGCATGGGAGGGCACGGGAGGAGACAGAGGTGACTCTGGGGTGCCGAGCTCGAATACTCAGCAGACAGTGTTATTCACTGTGACAGGAAACGCTGGCTAAGGGACAAATTTAGTTGAACTGTGGAAATGCTGTGGTTTACATGCACCGCGCCCTCCAGCCAGACATGAGAACTGGAGAGCCATCATAAATGCTGTGGCAGGAATTACAGGACTGGGGAGTAATGGGTGAGAAAACTCAAGAAGAGTGGGCAGAGTGAGCCACAAGTGATGGACGCAACCACAAGGATGTCTAATGTGCAAAGAATAGTCAGGGAGAAGAATTCCGAAAGGACGCAGGAGGGGGAACGTTAGGGAAATGGAGAGCAGCACTCCAGACCAAAGGCAGAGCCAGAGCAGGGCTGGCCTCAGCCTCAGACAGGCGGCCAGGGTCCACAGACACAAAGTGAGGCAGGCCCAGGCACACAGGCCCTGCAGAGTCTGGCTGTGATGAGACCCGGAACAATGCTTCCAAAGGGTGACTAGGCTGGGGGCCCTTGTTTGGGGGGGTCAACATGCAGGGAGAGAACACAGACTTCTCTTCAAAAAGCGTGTTCAGAGTAAACGCTGGCACCAGGAGGTGGGGAGGCCTGGGGGTTCTCTGGGTGCCACTCCCACCACGGCATCATTCTTGGTGTCACACACACTCATCACACGCCCGCCGTCACTCAACCAGTGGTCAGTCCATCTGAACCCAAAGACTTCGGCACTGACAGACCTGCTCTGACAAAACAAGATGTGGTTCAAACAATTTTAGTTAAGGCTGTAGCTCTTTCATCAAGAAGCGTGTGTACTGACCTACAAAACTGTGTTTAGGTCATTTCTTTAGTTCGTGCTTTTCCAATTTGCTGCCAGCGAGGTTCACCAACTGAGCCCAGATGGAAAACATGGGCTCAGTGAAGCGCAGGTCGGTGCCGCTGAACACCGGGCAGGGAGCTGAAGACGGAGCACAGAGGCCTTCAACGTGTGTCCAGGGAGCAGAGCACGTGGATGTTCTGAAACCTGTCAGAGCGGCGAGTCTTAATTCTGAAACACCACGTGTAGATGTAAGTCTTTTTACATCTGAAAATAATGTTAAAAGATGACGCTGGAGGCAAAGAATTACATGTACAGTAAATAGAAACTAAATGTTTTCTTTACCAACGTGTCAGCAATAATTACATCAGGGTGGTGGTTACTAAATTTTTAGGTATTTTCTACAGCATGCACATATTCCTGTAATTATCAAAAATAGTGTTTTATTGAAAGATATGGTCAGGTCTTAGTTGGGTTACATCAAAGTAATATAAATCACTTTCTCTATGTATCCCTAATTCACAGGTTTAAGATGACACTAGCTGCCACATAAACCATGTCACTCAACATAATTATTATAGATTTTGTACATGAAGAAAGATCACTTAAGGGAATCATATTTAGGTTTGTTTTGAAAGTTAAGCTGTTTGATAAATAAATTTCATTAATTCACAGTTTAAAAATAATGAAAACTTATACTTCCACAGTACCTTCTAAGTAGCTAATGCCCTTTCATATCTTTTTGAGGCTAAAATAAGACAAATGAGATACTAATCTATGTAATCCTGTGAGATAGGTCCCATTCACCACTGGAGTGTGAGGTGAAAAGGAAGAAAGGCAGATGGGCTTCCTGAATTTGGATGGCGTCCTAGAAGGCAGACATAAACGGCCAGAATCAAGTTCTTCCCACTCACCCAGGAACTGAACACAGATTCACTTACCGGCTTCAGCTGGTTCAGGGGGCACACACGACAGGCAGGAATGTCACAGAGCTGCACAGTGATCCCGCCCTTCGGGGTGATGGGAGTCACAGTGCCTTCTCCAAACTCCTCGCACATGACTTGTCCTCCCACGTGGAACCGACTGTCGATGCCTCTGACCACAGCCAGGAGCACTGTGAGGCCCCCCACCCCCGGGTCCTCGGAGTCAGGAAGCTAGCCCCCCCACAGGGCCCAGCACAGACAGACAGCAAGCTTGAGGGGCAGAGTCCAGAGCGCTGCCTGCTTCTTACACTTACAATTAAGCTGAATTCATTTCTAGACTAGTTTCTTCAGTCTTTTTTTCCAGGAACAAAATATTTAAAAATATATCTTTGAATAAAATGAAGTGTTTAACAGGGGAGGGTGGAGCTAAAGTGTGAGAGACATGCTTGGAACGCACAAGGTCCTGGGTTCAATCCCCAGTACTTCCATCGAAAAACAAAATAAATTAACAAATAATACTAATTACCTACCCCCTGAAAAAACAAAACAAACAAAAAGAAAACTAGAGCCTTTTAAAAGGAAATTTCAAAGGGAAATCCACATCCTACAAATTTCTGGGAATACAGTTGTATTTTTTTAACACTAATTAGAAATAGTAACTTTTTAAATGTTTGAGTTTCTAATTGTCTATAGATAATATAGAGAGATAAAACAGAAATTCATGTTAATTTTATATCCAGTGAATTTGGTAAAGTCACTTAAAAATTCTAGCAGTTTATATGTAAGTATTTTAGTACTGAATATTCTACATACACGGGCAATTTGAGAATGATGGTTCTGTTCCTACGTTTGCAACCGACATATCTTCTATTTACTTTTCTTCCCTTATTGGACTACCAGCTAGGACCTCCAGTGCAGTGCCACAGAGTTGTTCACAATATACATTAATTATCTTTTTAACATCCATTGGTTCAGTGGAAATAGCCCCCTTTCATTTCTACTATTTCTGCTTTCTCCCTTTTTCCTTAGTTGGTGTGGCTAGAGATAATCAATTTTATTGATTTTCTCAAAGAGTCAAATTTTGGTTTCACTGCTTCTCTGTTTCCTTGTCTTTAACTTCATTCATTTGTGCTCTGACTTTTATTATTTATTTTCTTCTTGCTTTAGGTTAAATGGCTCTTCTTTCTCTAGTTTCCTAAGGCGGAATTTTAGACTCCTGCTTTCGGATTGGTCTTCTTGTCTGATATATGAATTCAATCATACACATTTCTCTCTAAATACCGTTTTCTGCATCTCACAAATTTTGACAAGTGATATTTTCCATTTCTTTTAGTTCAAATTATTTTTCACCTTCTCTTGAGATTTCTTCTTTGTCTCACGTGTCATTTAGAAGTGTATGGCTCCATCTCCAAATGTTTTGGAGTTTTCCAGTATCTCCTAGAAACAGATTCGTACTTTAATTCCATTCTGGTGTGAGAATATAGTTTATATGATCTCGGTTCTTTTAAATTTGTCAAGCTGTGTTTTACGGCCCACAGTGTGGTCTACCTTGGTAAACGTCCCACGTGAACTCGAAACGCAGCGTGTTCTGCTGCTGCTGGATGAAGTCGTCTACAGGTGTCAGTTACCTCCAGGTGACTGAGGATGCTGCTCAGTTCAGCTGTCTACAGATTTTCACCCGACTGGATCTACCAATTACCAATAGACAGGCACTGAAGTCTCCAACTGTATAGTGGATTCATCTATTTCTCCACGCAGATCCATCAGTTTTGGCTTCCTGTTGCTGAGTGTATACATAGCGAAGATTATTGTGCCTTCTTGGGGAATTGACTCATTTTTCATTACGTGATGTCCCTCTTCATCCTTGGTAATTGCCCCTGATCTGAAGCTTGCTCTGTCTGAAATTAAGATAGCGACTTGAGTTTTCAACAGTGCTAGCATGGTATTTATTTCTACTCCCTTTTATTTTTAATGTATCTGCATCTTTACAATTAAACTGCATTGCTTACAGAAAATCTTGTTGGGTCTTGTTTTTCAGCCACTTGGTCAGTTCTGTTCTTTAATTGGTATATTTAGAGCATTCACATTAAAGGTAATTTCTGATATAATCAGATTAGTATCTACTGTATGTATGACTGCTTTCTATTCATGGCTCTTTGTTTTTTACCTCTTCCTCTCTTCTTCTGTCTCTTTTATGAGAAACCTGAAGTTTCCACAATCCTGTGTCAGGAAAGGGGAACACTCAGTGGTGCCAGGCTCCCAGGATGCAAGTGTGGCCAGTGGGGAGGGGCAGGGCTGAGGGACGTCTCTGTGACAGGCCTTCTGTGTTGAGGTTGTGTCTAAAGAGCTGGTCACTGATAAGATGGCCTGCAGGCTAATCCAATGCAGACGGCAAACTGAGGCCCACAGTGGGGAGTCTGTCCATGGTCCCTGGGCAGTTGGGACACAGCTGGGACCCAGTCTCTGAGCAGGGAACACCTGGACAGCAGGCAGGCACTCACCTTGGTCCCAGCCATCAGCACCAGCCCCACAGCAGCCATGCAGGTACTCCCAGTGATCTTGATCTTCTCCAGGACCTGGTAAGCTTTTGTCCATGAGCTTTGTTTAAAACACAAAACCGTTAAACATCACATAACATAGTAGACAAGTCACTGCAGTGTACGGCCACCAGAAGCAACTGTGGAACGGACAGACATGTGCTGGAAAGCAGTGTGTCTTCTTCATCTGGCTACGAGGCAAGTTCTGGGACTGAACTGGGAAACACAGGGGCCCCTGCAAAGGCATTTAAAACAGGAGCTGGTGGAAGCATGCAAAACACACCATCTTTCAGCAGCTGAGCTCACAACCACCCAGAAGGACGACGCGGTCCCCAGCGAGGGAAGAAGACCGGGCACAGACATGGGACCCGGAGTAGAGGGTGCAGAGATGCCCGCCTGTCCATCCTGCAGAGGCGAGGCCGCCCACCTGAGCCCAGCATTTATAAGGCAGGGTACAAGCGCCATCACCCCACCTCCCAGCCCAGCGTCCACCCTCCTCAACCTAAGGCAAAGCCCCGTCCTCAACTGTCAAGGTTGGTCGGGATTCCCAAGGAGACAAAGTGTATGTGCTCCCCCCCACCATCGACAGAGAACACGCTACAGTGGAGGACACAATTTCGAATTGCTGGCGGCTGGGCACCCGGGTGCCCTCGGCCCCAGGGAGTCAGGGCAGTGGGGTGGCCCTTACCTCATATCCAAGTCAGCGATGGTCTCATTCAGGGGGCGCAGACACTCCACCCCCACGTTGCTGTCATCCAGCTGGATGTAGAAGTCACTGAAGTCGGGGATGGAGGCGAGCATGACCCCCACCTGAGAGCAGGACTGGCAGTAGAGGTCCTGGGGGTCCAGGACAGGCAGCCCACTTGGATGGGGCAGAGGGGCCCCACTCAGAGCACACTGAACCCCCTCATCCCCAGCCTTCTCCGGCCTCCTGCCCGAGCCACTCCCCGAGGGCCACCAGCTGGGCCTCGGACACTCCTGCCTGCTCACGGCCCTTCAAGGCTCCTCATTACCAGTAGCGGTGCCCCAGGATGCGGGATGGGGGACACAAGACCCCTACCATCCTCCTACACCCCTCAGCTCCATCCTGTTCCCCCCTCCCCACTTCTCCTTCCTGTCTCTCCGCCCAGCTTCTGTAACCCACACACCATGAAAGACTGGGTCTCCCATTACCAGGAGATCACATTTCCTCCGTTGGATGATGTCCTCCTATCCCTGGATTCCTGGGGCACCCCAGGCCCACCTCTGACCCCTGTTCCCCTCCCCATCCTAGAGACCGACCCTCCAGTGCAGCTCCTGCAGGTGCCCCTCATCCCTGCACCTCAGGGCTCTCGCCAGGCCCAGCCCTTGCAGACATGCTCACCACACATCCTGGGGCCACGGAGTAGATTAAGACAACTATGAAGTTGCACAAGACAGCACGGATCTGGATGATCATCAGGCGCCCTGGAAAACGCTGAGCAATAAAATACTTTTAAAAACACAGAATCTTTTACACACTTGTTTGTGGCCACAATACACAATTCATAATACAGAACGTCCAGAACCATCTGAATGCAGCTAGATCCTCACCCACAATTCATCCTCCACACACATTTCCTGGCTGTTTTCATATAATTCATCTCCCCAAATTAAAAAACTGGAAACTGACATCTTTACATTTAAAATAGTAGGAGTTCCCACCATCTGCCCGGCCCTGTGACACTGACTGGCCCTGAAGTTCACTGAACAGATTAACTTGACATTTTTATACTATTGCACCCTTCTATATCAGAAAAGGTAAGAATTTCCCTTTATTTGTGTTTTCTTTTATATGCTTTAAGTGTTATCATTTTCCTCACACAGGCTGTATACAATTGTTACTGAAGTATTAGAAATTTTATTTGAAGCCCATTTAAATACATTTTTGAAAAATTCAACAAATGATTTCACGGAGGTCTTCTTTGACTCACATTTCTGAAATTAGAAATTAAAACAACAACAGAGACCACAGGACCTGAGAGAAAGCATGGACCAAAGCGCCCTGGGCCGCGCAAGCCGCTAGCCCTCTACCCCCCCGCCCTGTGAGGTCGGGGTCACTACGGTCCCTGCTCCACAGGTGAGGAACCAGGGCGCAGACACCACCAGCAAACTGCACTCCCTCTGCAGACCAGGACACAGGGCGGGTTGCTCAGCTCACTGAGCTGAGACAGGTACACACACAGACCAAACGGCAGCATGAGAACTAACTTCTCATGACACCAAAAAGAGACAACTGGTCGGACGTGAACAATGGAAAATGCCCCTAGAACAGGAACCACAGTTACGTAAAGGCGGCCCAGGGGGTGTTAGCTGTTGGAACGTCCTCAGAGCTCACTGTCACTGTCTCAGACAGCGACTCTGCAGCCATGGCCAGGCTGGGCGTCCCGGACCCCACGGCAAGTGGCAGTTCACAGCCAGAGCTGAATTTCACAAAGGACCCCAACAGTGGGACGAGGCCACAAGGCAGGGGGACGCAGGGCAAATCAGGAGAGATAGCCTGTGCTCTACGGGGGAGAAGCTGTGGAGTGTGCCATGCCCGGGACACGACACAGGAGCACCGCAGCTGCACCAAACAGTTTGTGGAAGGCAGGGTAGCCGCTAAGTGACAACCTCCCTGATGTGCCTCAGCTCGGTGGCTGTGGAGTTTAAACAGTCCAGACAAACATGACAACTGCACAACCACATCCTTCTCCACTCAGCATTCCAACCTGTGCTCAGGGCTCCTGCCCTGTGTGTTGGGCCAGGAGAAGGCGTGGCCCGGCTCCCTGAACCACATGCTCCCGTGCAGGGGGCGGGGCACTCAAAGGCTTCCAACCAAATGACAATTAGGGAACCATGTAAATCACAGCTGCACAACCACACACCTCTGAAATAAATGTCCAGGTAACCCTGATGACAACTAAGAGAGTGACATTTTCATTCATTCCGACCCCCTTCCTTTCATACACAGCTCACACACACACAGAAAAAAAAAATTTCACAGCTCTCAGTGAGTCGAAATTTAAAGTTTAAAAAATACAGACAATCTACACTAAATAAATGAACACAGTCCCACACAGATACACTGTGGGAACCACTGGGTCAGAGGAAGGACGTGATGCAACACAAGAACAGGGAATAGATGGGAAACAGAAGAGTGATGGCAGGGCACCTGCAGGGGCTGGCAGGAGCTCTTGGGTTTCACACCAGGGTCACTGACCTCTGCTGAGGCTCCCTCTCCCTCCCCAAACAGGGAAAACCCAGAGGTTTTCTAACTTTGCAGTCACTGTCCATTCATCGGCCATGTCTAGTTTATCTAACCAGAACCGCAAACCCCCTCCCTGCCTTCCTCACCCCCTGCATGTGGCTCTCGGGGGATGGGGGGGGCCCTTCCTCCCTGAGGCCAGCCCTGCTGGGGCAGCAGGTGTAATAGGAAAGAACAAACCTGACTGCATATTAGATCTGCTCTTTTTCCTTTAACCCTGTGCTGTTTTCCAGGCTGTCTTACCAGCTCTGCCCCTTTTGTAAAACAATGTTGCCTTCAGCCTGAAATTGACAGGAGAGCCTATTCTCAAGGCTCTCCTCCTTAAGGATATGAACTCTTTTGCTCTCCTTTACACACAACAAGTTGCAGAATAGAAACTAACATTTGTTTGCAAGAGGTTTTACAGGGGCCCCATGACCTGACCCAAAGATGCACGAACAAAGAATTCCTGCACCAGGAAGTTTGCACCAACCACCCTCAAACCCTCTCCTTTTTAGTGTAAAAGGAGCCTGAATTCTCACTCAGAGAAGGTGGCTCTCGAGGACATTACCCTGCCATCTTCTCGGTCAGCTGTCTTTCCAAATAAAGTCACTATTCTTTACCCCAAAAACGCGTGTCCCGATTCTTAGGCCTCTCGTGCGTCTAGGGGAATTCAGTGTGGACTTGGAAACACAGGGAAGGAAGGCCAAGTCAGGACTCTCACCCTCCTGAAGGATCCCCTCTGCCATTGCTCAGAATACCACCAGGGGTTACTGGACAGTGGACGGGAAAATAGGGCTGCAACACGACCATGAGCACTGGGCCTGGGTGGGAGAGATGGGGGGTGCTGTCCGAAGCGCACCCGTACTCCTTCTGAGTCACATCACACCCACGTCCCCAGGACCCAGGGAGGCCTGGAACCCCACACAGCAGAGCGCATCCAAACCTGCAGATGCCCAGTGACTGGTTCACTGTGCACCCCTCTGGCGCCCTCCTCCCCGCTCCTCCTCCCTCTGCCCCACTGGCTCAGCGCTGGTCCCACCACATCCCCACCTAGGGCCAGCACTGCTGCAGGAACACCCTCGGCAGGCCGCCCAGCCTCACGCCCTCAGGTCCGCACGCCTGGTTGGTGCAGCTCTGCCCCTATCCAGCCCTCACCACTGACTCTCCAGCGTCCTGCTCTCCCGCCTTCCGCCCCCAGCCCTGCAGGGCGCCTCCTCTAGTCACAGCATCCTGGCCTCCAGGACCGACAGGGATCCCACCCCTTTGCTTCACCAGCTTCTCCTCTTGTTCTAAGAATGTTCAGTTGCGCCTATGGTGTCCCAGGACCTGCTTCTAGTACATGAGGAGTATCAGCTCCAATTCCCATCTCTTTCACAGAGACACGAAGGCCCTGAAGCTGGCAGCCCCTAGTGACGAGGGAGCCAGCTGGGTTGGGGAAGGTCCCAGGTGGTCCCAGAGCTGCCACACCGGCCTTGATGCCCTGGCTGTGGCCACTTCCACGTCACAGAGGAAAGCCCTCTGTTGACTCCCAGCCTTTCTCAGGGATACACGGCTGCAGTGGACCCCAACCCAGCCACGTGCACAGCCGTGCCCTGTCACCCCTCCCTTCCTCGGTATGTACTGGGCTTCTGCTGGGCAGCTCTGTCCCACCTGCCAGTCCCCATCCTCCCCAGCGAGATCCTGCCATCCATGCCTGGCCCCACAGTCACCTCCTGTCACTTGGCCCCAGTCTTCAGCACAAGCCCCGTGAACTCAGAGCCCAGCTATCACGTCCAGGGCCTGAGGAGGGCAGCGTGTGAGCACATGGGTCAGTCCCTGAACAGGGACACGCTGGCTGGGTGAACTGCAGCCGCCTGCGGTCCAGACCATGCGCTCCGCCCCAGCTGCTTCCTGCCCGGCAGCCAGGAGCGGGACCCGCTGCAGCGCTGGGTCAAAACCCCACACAGAAAAATGCTTGGGCCGAGGGAGGGCGAGGAGGGGAGAGTGGGCATTCAGAAGAAAGGGACTGGCGGAGCCCGGGACCCCTCCACCGGGGGATCCGTTTGTCCACCAGGCACACGAGTTCCCAGCACTGGGGACAAGGGTGACAGGACTTAGAAACCAGAATCTATTGGAAATGCTTTCACCTGGAAGTAGGCGAGTAAAGCCATCTTACCTGAAGTGGGAAACTGCAGCTGGACGAGCCAGAAGCCACCCCGTCTGAGAAATCAAAGAGCTGGACTGTGGCTGTTTATTTCAAGAGCATTTTTTCCTCAACTTCAATCAAGAGAGTACCTATGAATAACAAACAATTTAAATAAATAAACCTAGATTCAACCTTTTGAAGAAGTAGTTTCTTTCAACAGCAGCACAAAGATAACACTGAGTTTGTCAGACGTGACAAATGGGGGTTTAGTGGGGAAATGGGACGTTTGAAAATGAAGGTTCAGGACGTGTGGACGGTGTGCAGGACAAGGACAGAGTCCTCTCCCAGGAGCCCCGGGCATCATGGGGCCACGAGCTCAACCCTGGCTCCTAAGCCAAGGAAGAGTCCTGGAGAGTGTGAAGGCCACCGTCTATGACATGAACACCCGACAGGGCACAGGACCCTCCTTTTGGGGAGAACGGCATCACCCCTTGCGCTCATTCATTCAGTCATCATCCACACCCACCCATCGGGGCGCGCTCCCAGAACTCCAAACAGCACCCCACACAGGATGGGGCCTTAGGAGCTTGTGCCCCATGGATGACTCTTTCCACCTGCCTGGAAGGTGAGGGACATACTGCCTCCACCTGTCCTGCCAAGAGGGCAGGCAGAGGCCACGCACCTACCTGTCCAGGTGATAGGCAGGTGCAAGACACATACACACATGCACCTAGACCAGGTGATGAGCAGGTACAGGACACACACACAAACACACACACACGTATCTGCACCAGGTGATGTGCAGGTACAGACACAGGACACCAGGAAGCAGACGTAGAACTCCAGGAGGAGTAGGACGGTCACACCCCTAGGACAGATGACACATGGTCCCTGCAGTCTGGGCCAGGTGAGGTGTGCCCAGAGGATTCCTGGGACCGTGCCCTTCCTCTCCTGCCCCAACCAGGTCCTGGGCCCCAGCCCCAGGGAAGCAGCAGGGGTGTCTGGGGAGCTGCCCGTGCTGGTCCTCTTCTAGGAGAGGAGCCCCTCCTGTGTCCGCCCTCACTTCCCCGCCACCCCAGGGTCCCTCTAGCCCTGGGAGCACCTGAGAGGCACTCTCCTCATACAGGAAGGTCGAGGGCTGCACAGACCTGGCTGCCACGCACTGCCGTCTTCCTGGGCCTCATCTGGAGAGGTTTTTTCTAGAAAAAGCTGGATGCCCAGGTAGGGCCATCCAGGTGGCCACAGTGTGTGCAGTGTCTGGGGGTGGGGGTGGCTTCCATGTGTTTTGAATTGACTCCACT
Source organism: Vicugna pacos (assembly GCF_048564905.1). Taxonomy (NCBI): domain Eukaryota; kingdom Metazoa; phylum Chordata; class Mammalia; order Artiodactyla; family Camelidae; genus Vicugna; species Vicugna pacos. The sequence continues at coordinate 114,143,865 of NC_132987.1, read as the reverse complement.
TGGGAGGTTCATTAACAAAGTGGTAGAATCTTTTCACGGCCTTTTGGCTGAGATCAAGTGTGAAGAAGTTGGGACATCTGGAAGAAATGCAGAGTTTTTCTAGCGTTTTTCTTTCTAAAGAACAAAAATGCCAAACTCATTTTGACTTATAATGGTTAAATGTTACTAAAGATATTGTATGTGTGTTCCTGTCCAGAGCCGACTTTTTCTCATTTTAATGCATCTGAAAATGTGTCGAAAAGCACCTGGAAACCAGGGTGCCCGTTTGGTCTGTTCCCTCTCACAGAGGCTGTCATGACTCCAGAGGTGCATGTGCTCTGGACTTAGAGGTTGCAGAACTGAGTACATTTAAAAGTAACACCTGAGAAGGAGCAGCCCCACCCCAGCCAGCAGGCTTGCGCGGCCAACTCCTCTGGGAAATGGGCAACTGGTGTGCGGCTCAGGCTGCCCCTGAGGCGGGGGCACCACGGGACTGTGACTGCGGTAATGCTGATGGTCCCTCCTTCTGGATCCTCGCCCACTGCAGAGTCTGGGGGGCCTGGTGTGGGGATCTGAGATGCAACTGTGGCTCCACCACCTGCTGGCAGTGAGATCCCAGCTGAGTTACCTCATCGTCAGTATTGGGGCCCTCGTGTTTGTAAGTGGGGTCTCACAGCACCTGAGTGCTGGCACAGTGTGGAGGGTTTCTGGGCCCCACATGTGAGCAGTGGACGGTGCCCAGCCCACAGCAATGAACCTGGTTCTTTGAAAATATCCATAAAATCAATAAATCCCTAGCAAGTGTGACAAAGAAAAGGAGAGAAGGACACTGAAACACCACGAACAACAGTACACATGGAAATATGACAGTTCAGATCAGTGACCTACCCCTTGAAACACAAACTATCGCAACTCACCCAACAGGACAGATCATTACAATAGCCCTATAAATGCTAAAGACATTTAATTCGTAATTTTAAAATCCATAAAAAGTAATCTCCTTGCTGAGATGATTTCAGCAGAGAATTCTGCCGAACATTTAAAGAAAAACTAACGAATGAAACTACAACACTCCCTTACACCATATGCAAAAATAAACTCAAAATGGATCAAAGACTCAAACATAAGACAACATACAATAAACCTCCTAGAAGAAAATCTAGGCAAAGCATTATCTCACATACATCACAAAACTCTTCTCCTAGGCCAGTCTACCCAAGCAATAGAAATAACAGCAAGAATAAACAAATGGGATCTGATGAAACTTGCAAGCTTCTGCACAGCAAAGGAAACCATGAACAAAACAAAATGACAACCTACAGGATGGGAGAACATTTTTGCAAAAGATGAAACCGACAAAGGCTTAAACTCCAGAATAGATAAGCAGCTCATATGACTTAATAAGAAAAACACACACAACCCAATCCAAAAACAGGCAGAAGACCTAAACAAGCAATTCTCCAAGGAAGAAATACAGATGATCAATAGGTACATGAGAAAATGCTCGACATCACTAATTATCAGAGAAATTCAAATCAAAACTACTATGAGAGACCTCAACAGACCAGGAATAAACTTACCATATGACCCAGGAATCTCTCTCCTGGGCATATATCCAGAAGTAACCCTACTTCAAAAAGACACCTGCACCCCAATGTTCATAGCAGCACTATTTACAATAGCCAAGACATGGAAACAGCCTAAATATCCATCAACAGATGACTGGATAAAGAAGTTGTGCTACATTTATACAATGGAATACTATTCAGCCATGAAAAAGGTAACACCATTTATAGCAACATGGATGGATCTGGAGATGGACATACTAAGTGAAGTAAGCCAGAAAGAGAAAAAATACATCATATTATCATTTATCTGTGGAATCTTTAAAAAAATGACACTAATGAACTTTTTATAAAACAGATTCACAGACATCAAAAACCACCATACCTTTACCAGAGGGGCAAGGGGGTGGAATGAGATAAATTGGGAGTCTAAATACTAAATACTAATACTGAAACTACTAGTACAGATACTAAATAATAAACATAAAATAGGTAAACCGCAAGGTCCTACTGTACAGCTCAGGGAACTGTACTCAGTATCTTGTAGTAACCGGTAAACGAAGAGAATACAAAAAGAAATACATGCATGTTCATGGAGGATTGAAACACTATGCTGTACACGAGGAACTGACACAGCAGTGTAAATTGACTACACTTGAATTTAAAACAAAGATCAATGGGTTCCCACAACATGACCAAGAGGAAAAATGGCTAAAACACATCATATCCATAATAGCCAACAAATTCATCATCATGATAATAGACAAAACAAAGGTTCTTGGTCACCTTTGTAAGTACCAGGGCACCAGTTCATCATTCTGAAAACTGGGAACTCAAAGCAAGCAAGCAAACAAAAAATAGCCATCTCTTCTGCCTTTCCTTTATGAACTACATTATAGTGACCAGACTTCTTAAGAAAGTTTTCTTTAAAGAACACAGCTCCAGCTAATAAATCTGGGAGGGGTGACAAAATTTTTGACAGCTCTAGAAGGCGACATGAACAACATTGACAAACAGATGGTGATGACCAGCGACACTGTGTGCTGGTTTCTATGACACATTGCTGCTCAGGGGCAGCCTGAGCCTGACCACCCTGCAGCCCTCACTCCGACTGTGTAGGAGACGCAGAGGAGAGGGAGGAAAGCTGTGGGCTGATGTAGTTTTAGTACAAGTGAATGGCATGAAAAGGAACTAAGGAGAGGGGAACTGTTCTAGGTTAAAAAACACTTCAGGGGCCTATCACCCAAATGTAAAGTCTATGATATTGTGAGTACTGAAATTTAAAAGAATTCCTGTAAAAAGCCACTTTTGAGAAAACTTGGAAAATCTGAGCAAGCATTAGCTAGGGGACAATAGTAAGGACTCACTGTTTACTTTGTCAGGCAGTGTTAGGTAACTGAAAGGTCATTATGTTAAAAATAAAATCCTTATCTATACAGGATACTTATTGACATTTACAGGTAAAATGAGATGATTTATGGGATTTTCTCTGAAGTGTACTAACTAGAACAAAAGAATTAAAGCAGGAGAACGAAGGATTGAAGGTTGAAAAAAAAAGTTTTTAAATTAGATGGCAGTAAGAATGATTTTTTTTTTTTAAAAAAAAGGAAGGAGTGTATAACTCAGTGCTAGAGTGTGTGTTTAGCATGCACAAGGCCCTGGGTTCAATCCCAGTGTCTCCATTAAATAAAATAAATAAATAAACCTAACTACCTCTGTCTCCCCTCAAAAGCAAAAATAGGCTGTGAAAGTGTCCAAAAGGGGCATAACCAAGAAGCACAGGACCCTGTGCCACGTCACTGCGGACAAGGCCCCCGTCATTCTGTGACCCTGGCCCCCCCTCGCTCATCTGCTGCTCCTCTGTCCTTTCTCCAGTCACAGAGGCCTCCCTGCTGGCTGCCATGCCCTCCCCTGCCAGGGCTGGCTTTCGGAGACATGCACACATTTGTTGAACGAAAACCTAAGCATGGCTCCAGCCTGAGGCAAGTACTCACCTGAATAGCGTGTCTCACATACACCGAATAATCATCGTTAGTCAGGACAGCAGCTTGTTTTCTGTACGTCTGGCTCTGGGTGACGACAGCACCAGCACACTATAAAAGATAAACACGTTCTTTAAAATGGTGACCCAGATAAACCTACTTAAAAAGAAAGAAGTATGTAAAGTCTCTAATATTAAAAAAGAAACTGAAATATTACGCTATGTTTTCACTGTAAAATTCTTTGTTTACAAAGGTTAATGGCAACAGCACAGGAAGCAGAATTAACCTCAAAACCTTAAAAGGATAGAAAATTTCTGAGGCATTTCTGAATGAAGCCCACGAAACAACTTACTGAAATCAGAAGTCAATGTGTCATATAAATATTGATTTTTTTAAGGGGGAGGGTATAGCTCAGAGGTAGAGTGCACGCTTAGCATCCTCGAGGTCCTGGGTTCAAGCCCCAGTATCTCTATTTAAAAAAAAAAAAGATTTTTTAATAACATCTCCTGTCATGCCTATCCAACATCATTCGATATTGGAACAAGGGCCTGTTTTAAAGCTAAAATAGTAAAGGCACAGAAAACCAAGGTAGCACTTAGGAGCCCCCCTCCCCATGTGCCTCGCAGAAGCAGGAAGGCCCCATGGAGTGGCGCGGAGGAAATCAGAGCTTGGGACAGATGGCACGAGGGAGGCACTGACCACAGTGTAGGCCATGTCGTCCACATCCTCCACCACCTCGTCTGAACACGCCTCAGACCCCATGTCTGTGTCCAAGAGCTCCGTGACCTGCACGTCAGCGTGGCCCAGCGGCCCCCCAGCCACGGCCCACGCCCAGGAGCAGGCGCAGACGGCAGCGGGCAGCGAGGCCCGCACGCTCAGCTGCGCACGGGGCCCCTGATGGCCGCATTTCCCAGGAGGCCTATGAACAAACAGGTGGGCACGTGAAGTCCAACATCCCCAAGGAAAACACCGTACCTTGGAAGCCCAAAGCGTTCGCAGGGGCACCCGTGGGGAACTCGAGTGTAAATTCCATGTTCCTTCTAGGCGATCCGTCTTCCATGAGCTGGACCACAACGGGCAGAGCAGGACCCGGCGACGGCTGGTGCATTACTTCTCTGATGGGGCGGACGTGCGGCACGGGGTCAGGCGTCATGGAGCTGCAGGCTTCACACACAGGGCTCGCTGGGTGCATGGACCCCCCAGCCAAACACTGATACACAGCCAGCGTGGCGGCCTGGGCCAGTGAGAGCGGAGCCAGGGCCATCAGTCGGGGGAAGCAGGGAGTCTAGGAAAATGGAAATTGCAGACAACCACTGCCAACTGCAGTGCAGAATTGTACTTGTATACCCAGGCCTACTGGGTATTTTTAGATGAATGGATAAAGGAAGTTAACAAGGACAGAGACAACCTTCATAGTTTAATGCAGAGGAAAACCATGATGGTTAAAAAGCTTCTTTGGCACACACAGAACCTACCTAGTGAATTAGCCAAATATCAATGTCCGTTAAGGAAATTTCACAGCCCTGAACTGTGAGCTCTGAGTGGCAACAAGCAGAGTGAGGGGCTCGAGGAGACAAGAGAAAGGGACCCCTCCCTTCCCCGTGACCAGGGTGTGCCCACAGTTCCAGGCATGGCTGGGGAGACTGTTGCTCAGTGGTACAGCACGTGCATGAGGTACTGGGTTCAATCACCAGTACCTCCATTAAATAACGAATAAATTATATTTTAAAAGAATCCCAGGTCTGAAGTAAAGCTTTAGATGAACTGGAGGAGAAACAGTCTTTTCTTCAGCCTGGCAGTGTCCCTGTGAGGCCCCAGAACGGGAAGGGGTGGCATCTGTACTGTAAACCCTGTAACTGCTGAATCTGCTAAAGGTTTGAACACATTCTACAGTAAGAAAAAAGGAGTATCTTTTTTTCAGTGGCCTTGTATTTTGTGGCTATTATATGTGAATGTATACATAAAAATCAATGTAAGTTATGTGCTTACCATTTCTTATACGAAAGAGAAACCACTCTGATGAAGGAATATGACAAATACAGATATGTATTCACTGGACACAATTCCCTGGCTTTCTACAGCCAGTAGGTGGGTTGGAATTTAAACTCGAGTGCGACTAGTGGAAAAAGCCCCCATAATTAATGATGTGTGCTACGATTTCTGGATGACATGTGCAATGACTTTTGCATGATGGCCATTCTAACTGGTGTGAGATGGTACCTCATCTAGTTTTCACTTGTATTTCCTTGATACATGATCTGTTAAACATGTTTAAGATGCATGAGCTGTTAAACTTAAAGGCTAATTGAATTTACAGGCTTTTGCACAGAAAAGGAAACCATAAGCAAAACAAAACGACAACCTATGGAATGGGAGAAAATATCTGTAAATGATGCGACTGACAAAGACTTAACTCCCAGAATATATAAAGTTCATAAAATTTAATAGCAAAAAACAAACAACCCAATCCAACAATGGGCAGAAGACCTAAAGAAGCAATTCTCCAGTGAAGACTACAAATGGCCAATAGGCACATGTAAAAATGCTCAATATCACTAATTATCAGAGAAATGGAAATGAAAACTACAAAACACCAGTCAGAATGGCCGTCACTTCAAAGTTCACGAATGATCAATGCTGGAGAGGGTGTGGAGAAAAGGGAACCCTCTTAGCCCGCTGGTGGGAATGTAGTTTGGTGTAGCCATTATGGAAAACAGTATGGAATGTCCTCAAAAAGCTAAAAAAAGACTTACCCTATGATCCAGCAATCCCACTTCTGTGTATATATTCAGAGGAAACTCCAATGCAAAAAGGTACCTGCACCCCAGTATTCATAGCACCACTATATATAACAGCTAAAATGTGGAAGCAACCTAAATGAAGAAATAGGTGACTGGATGAAGATGAAGTAGTAGTATTTATACAATGGAATACTACTATGCCGTTAAAAGGGTTAAAAGAATGCTATTTGCAGCAATATGGAGATCATCATTCTTAGCGAAGTGAGCCACAAAGAGAAAAATACCAAATGATATGATTCACACATATAATCTAAAAAAAGATGACACTATGAACTCATCTAGAAAACAGAAACAGGTTTGCAGACTTGGTTAATAATCATGGTTACCAGGGAAAGGGGGTGGGAAGGGATAAATTTGGGAGTTTGAGATTTACAAATATTAGCCACTAAATATACAGTAGACTTTTTAAAAAAAGTTTCTTCTGTATAGCACAGAAACCTATGTTCAAAATCTGGTAATAATTTATACTGGAAAAGCCTCTACAGCCACCCACTGAGGAAGCAAGAGCAGAAAGGAGAGTGAGTTACCCTGGGCTAGAGCCCGGTCCTCCTAAAGTCCTTTTCTGCTGCTGACACTGCCTCCTGACCACACTGCGCCCTCCTCCCAGGAGCAGGCTGACATGAACACATATTTCCTGTAAACCTGGGGCAGCAGAGACCGCCCCCAGGACAGGCCATGGGGTAGATGGGAGCAACTGGACAGCTCCCAGGAGCAGACCCCTCTCCCTGCTGCTGCCGTGGATGCCACAGCCCCCACACCCTGGCAGCCCCGCACCCGCCTCCCGCAGGCGGGACCTGAGGGCCAGCAGAAAGTGCTCCAGGGCCGTTCGGCGCCCTCCCACCTCCCGGGGCTGCACCCGCCTACCCAAACCCGGGTACAAGCAGCAGCAAAGAAACGGGGTTCAGGGGCTACTAACCGGGGGAAGGCACCACGAACCATGACATTGGCCCCGCACCCGTCTCAGGGTCATAACGGGACATGCGGCCTGGACCTCACCCCACGCCCCCCTCTCTGTGCGCCTCCCCAGCTGTGCAGCCCAGGCCTCACCCGGCTCCCCGACCTGCGCGCTCCTACCAGCACCCCCTTACCTGCCCTGCGACGGCAGCGGAGGCGACGGCAAGTGGCGGCCCAGACCCCAAGCCGCGTTCCTCCTCGGGAACAGGTCCAGGGGCGCCTGGCTCCCGTCCAGCTTCCACACGCGCCAGGCGGGGTCCAGCGTCTGCGTGGACTCTCGGGGTGGGGCTCCCGCTGTCCGGTTCTCCGCCAGCCGGGCCGGGCAGGCTGGGTGGTAGGATAGTAGAGCGGGCCCACCCCTCTGCCTGCCCTGCTCTTCTCTGGGGAAACAGGGTACAGGACTCATCAAATGGCCACAGGGGCATCCCTTCCCCAGCAGTGCTGGTCCTTAGATTTGACCTCACCAAAGTGCTTGCACAACTTTCAAAGATGTTTTTTCTTCAGTAACATGAATTTAAAACAATCAGTATGTCATCAAGGCATTTTCAGAAGTGATCTGCCCTGCGGCTAAATATACACACATAAATACACACATATACACATAAATATATACACACATACATACAGGAAAGAGACAGGTGGACTGAAACACAGAGAGACAGAGAGAGAGAGAGAAGACAGACAGACAGACAGACAGAGAGGCACTGAGAGACAGAGAGAGAGAGAGAATGAACACTGGAGATGGCAATGAGTGGAAGTTACGCACATTTTCACAAGTCAGTCTACATGTCAGAACCCGGTCCCAGTATCCATCCACCCTGCAGGGGAGTGTGTGGGAATCACACAAGGATGTGTGACCAGAAGGCAAAAAAAAAAAAGCAGGGAGCCACTGTGGGGCAGCGCACCCGAGGCCGAGATGGGGCATTGGGCCTGAATCTGACATGACAGAATGACCTAGGAGGTTGCATGCCAGAATGGACGATATCAGAGTTGTGTTTAATTTCAACCCGCCTACAGGGAGCTGGGAAGCAGGTGGCAAGGAGGGTGACTTTCCGCAGAGCCCAGGGCAGACCCCGGCCTGTGTGGGGTGTGCCCTGCTCCCACTAGCCCTCTGTGGGGCCCTTCCTTTGCTGAGTCTCTGCATGAACTCCCTGTGATGCCAGCCCGCAGAGGTGACAGGTGCTGTAGGTGTTTGTGGTTCTAGAGACAGGATGGCTTTTCTAGGAAGCAGGGTCCAGAATGATCCCCACTGGGCCGATGGGGGATTGGGGAGACCCTGAGAAGCAGGTGGCTTGTCCAGGGTGACAGCACTGCTGGCGGGGGAGCTGGGTCTTAACCCAGCTGTGTTGTCAGAGCTGTGGCCCTGGCTGTATCCAGGCCTCCCTAGGGCTATAGGAGGGGCCGAGTTGGTGTCACTGTGTGGAAATGGCATGGGGTGGGAAGTGAGCCATCAGCTGCCCAGAGAGGCCCTTGGGGAGCTTTGTGTAAGGAGGAAGCTTGGGGAAGGGGACCCCAGGAAGTGACCTCACTTCCCTGGCAACACAGCCCAACAGAACTTGGAACCCAGGTCACCAGGCACCTGCTCTGTAGAGAAGAACACTTCTCAAGTGACTTGGCTGGTGAACTCAGCTCAGCTCAGAAATGTTTTGTTGCGTCCCAAGATCCCGAGGTCGCGGCCCCCGGAAAGCTCGCAGCAATGGCCTTTGCCAACAGTGCCGGCAGTGGGTTGAGTCTCACCCCAGGCGCCTCTGGCCTTTTGGCCACAGGGACCGAAAGGTAACACAGGGAGGCCCAGGGCAGGCCCGCCCAGGCCGGGCCACCACTCAGAGCCCCCCCGGGTGGCCCCACGGCCCCTTCCTGACTGGTGGAGGTGGGGCAGTCATGTTGGGGGGGTCCTGCCTCAAGCAAGAGCAGGCTGAGGAAGGGTCAGAGGCCTGGGGGGCCGATCACGTCCACAACCTGGGTCCAAGCGGGCTGGATGGGATGTGGAGAACCGGGGCAGGGCCCTGCTGCCCGAGGTGGCGCCCATGCCCTCTGGGAGTGTCTCTTGCCTCCCGGGTGACTGAGATGACCAAGGTGCCAGTCTGATTTGGCAGGAGAGGGTCGAGTGGGGCAGAAGCAGGAGTGGTCCTGGCCGGGCAGGGCTCTAAGACCTCCGGGCCGGGCCGGCTGCCGGTCACTGTCATTGCAGAGCCAGACACCGCAGGATCCGGGGAACCAGGACACTCATGCCACCTCCCCAAGTGAGGGGCTGGTGTGCCACACTGTGGAAGGCCAGCACAGGCTCCAGAAGAGTCTAGGTATGAAGGGCTCCCCACCACCAAGGCCTACTGCCCAGACACCGACCAGGTCTCTCCCCAAGATCTTGCCCAGGGCTGAGGGGCAGCTCAGCACCCCCAGCTCTGACCTGGAGCACCATGCCCACTTCCCGGGGATTCAGGTAGAGGACCAGGAGCCCCCCAAAGCAGAGCCCAAGGTGAGAAGGGCGGGGCTGGTGCGGGTGTGTAGGTGAGGGAGGGTGGAGCGCTGGGACACACAAGGAGGCATCCCCAACGGCTGCTGTTGGGACCAGAGCAAAGACTGGCCTCAGACCACCTGTCTGGAAGAATTTAGAAACAGAACACAGCCTGTGGGCACTTGCTCGGTGGGAGCTGTCTGCAAAGCTCTGGGAAGATTTCTGTCCTTGAAAGGCACATGGAAAGGGAGGCATATGGGTACCTTTTTCCTCTGTCAAGCCTGAGCACAACCACTAGACTTAAAGCTCTCTCCACGTCCAACAGTTACAGGTCCAGAGCAGGCAGAGGCAGGGGAAGACGGCACAGAACAAGACCACCAGGATCCAGCAGGAGACAGCAAGCTCCCTCCTGCTGCTCCTGCTGAACTTGCTGCTCCTGAAGATCCTGCAGCTCCTGCTCATCTTGCTGCTAGTGAGGAGCCTGCCACTCCTGAAGAGCCTGCTGCTCCTACTGATCTAGCCGCTCCTAAAGAACCTGCCGCTCCTGAAGAGCCTGCCGCTCCTGAAGAGCCTGCTGCTCCGGAAGAGCCTCCTGATCTTGCCGCTGCTGAAGAGCCTGCCACTCCTGAAAAGCCTGCTGCTCCTGCTGATCTAGCCACTCCTCAAGAGCCTGCCGCTCTTGAAGAGCCTGCTGCTCCTAATGACCTAGCCGTTCCTGAAAAGCCTGCTGATTTTGCCGCTACTGAAGAGCCTGCAGCTCCTGCTGATGTTGCCACTCCTGTTGAGCCTGCCGCTCCTGAAGAGCCTGCCGCTCCAGAAGAGCGTGCTGCTCCTGCTGATCTAGCCGCTCCGGAAGAGCCTGCCACTCATGCTGATCCAGCCGCTCCTGAAGAGCCTGCCGCTCCTGAAGAGCCTGCTGCTCCTGCTGATCAAGCCACTCCTAAAGAGCCTGCTGATCTTGAAGAGCCTGCCGCTCCTGAAGAGCCTGCTGCTCCTGCTGATGTTGCCACTCCTGTTGAGCCTGCCGCTCCTGAAAAGCCTGCCACTCATGCTGATCCAGCCGCTCCTGAAGAGCCTGCTGCTCCTGAAGAGCCTGCTGCTCCTGCTGATCTAGCCACTCCTGAAGAGCCTGACGCTCCTGCTGATCTAGCCGCTCCTGAAGAGCCTGCCGCTCCTGCTGATGTTGCCACTCCTGTTGAGCCTGCTGCTCTTGAAAAGCCTGCCACTCCTGAAGAGCCCGCTGATCTAGCCACTCCTGAACAGCCTGACGCTCCTGAAGAGCCTGACGCTCCTGCTGATCTAGCCGCTCCTGAGGAGCCTGTCGCTCCCGCTGATCTTACCGCTCCTGAAGAGCCTGCCGATCCTGAAGAGCCTGCTGGTCCTGCTGATCTGGACGCTCCTGAAGAGCCTGCCACTCCTGAAGAGCCTGCAGCTCCTGAAGAGCCGGCTGCTCCTGCTGACCTAGCCACTCCTGAAGAGCCTGCCGCTCCTACTGATCTTGCCGCTCCTGCTGATCTAGCCGCTCCTGAAGAGCCTGCTGCTCCTAATGATCTGGCCGCTCCTGAAGAGCCTGCTGCTCCTAATGATCTGGCCGCTCCTGAAGAGCCTGCTGCTCCTAATGATCTGGCTGCTCCTGAAGAGCCTGCTGCTCCTAATGATCTGGCCGCTCCTGAAGAGCCTGCTGCTCCTACTGATCTTGCCGCTCCTGCTGATCTAGCCGCTCCTGAAGAGCCTGCTGCTCCTAATGATCTAGCCACTCCTGAAGAGCCTGCCGCTCCTGCTGATCTAGCCGCTCCTGAAGAGCCTGCTGCTCCTGCTGATCTAGCCGCTCCTGAAGAGTCTGATGCTCCCGCTGATCTTACCGCTCCTGAAGAGCCTGCCGATCCTGAAGAGCCTGCTGGTCCTGCTGATCTGGACGCTCCTGAAGAGCCTGCCACTCCTGAAGAGCCTGCAGCTCCTGAAGAGCCGGCTGCTCCTGCTGACCTAGCCACTCCTGAAGAGCCTGCCGCTCCTACTGATCTTGCCGCTCCTGCTGATCTAGCCGCTCCTGAAGATCCTGCTGCTCCTAATGATCTGGCCGCTCCTGAAGAGCCTGCTGCTCCTAATGATCTGGCCGCTCCTGAAGAGCCTGCCGCTCCTACTGATCTTGCCGCTCCTGCTGATCTAGCCGCTCCTGAAGAGCCTGCTGCTCCTAATGATCTAGCCACTCCTGAAGAGCCTGCCGCTCCTGCTGATCTAGCCGCTCCTGAAGAGCCTGCTGCTCCTGCTGATCTAGCCGCTCCTGAAGAGTCTGATGCTCCCGCTGATCTTACCGCTCCTGAAGAGCCTGCCGATCCTGAAGAGCCTGCTGGTCCTGCTGATCTGGACGCTCCTGAAGAGCCTGCCACTCCTGAAGAGCCTGCAGCTCCTGAAGAGCCGGCTGCTCCTGCTGACCTAGCCGCTCCTGAAGAGCCTGCTGCTCCTAATGATCTGGCCGCTCCTGAAGAGCCTGCCGCTCCTACTGATCTTGCCGCTCCTGCTGATCTAGCCGCTCCTGAAGAGCCTGCCGCTCCTGCTGATGTTGCCACTCCTGTTGAGCCTGCTGCTCTTGAAAAGCCTGCCACTCCTGAAGAGCCCGCTGATCTAGCCACTCCTGAACAGCCTGACGCTCCTGAAGAGCCTGACGCTCCTGCTGATCTAGCCGCTCCTGAAGAGCCTGTCGCTCCCGCTGATCTTACCGCTCCTGAAGAGCCTGCCGATCCTGAAGAGCCTGCTGGTCCTGCTGATCTGGACGCTCCCGAAGAGCCTGCCGCTCCTACTGATCTTGCCGCTCCTGCTGATCTAGCCGCTCCTGAAGAGCCTGCTGCTCCTAATGATCTAGCCACTCCTGAAGAGCCTGCCGCTCCTGCTGATCTAGCCGCTCCTGAAGAGCCTGCTGCTCCTGCTGATCTAGCCGCTCCTGAAGAGTCTGATGCTCCCGCTGATCTTACCGCTCCTGAAGAGCCTGCCGATCCTGAAGAGCCTGCTGGTCCTGCTGATCTGGACGCTCCTGAAGAGCCTGCCACTCCTGAAGAGCCTGCAGCTCCTGCTGATCTAGCCGCTCCTGAAGAGTCTGATGCTCCCGCTGATCTTACCGCTCCTGAAGAGCCTGCCGATCCTGAAGAGCCTGCTGGTCCTGCTGATCTGGACGCTCCTGAAGAGCCTGCCGCTCCTGAAGAGCCTGCAGCTCCTGAAGAGCCGGCTGCTCCTGCTGACCTAGCCACTCCTGAAGAGCCTGCCGCTCCTACTGATCTTGCCGCTCCTGCTGATCTAGCCGCTCCTGAAGATCCTGCTGCTCCTAATGATCTGGCCGCTCCTGAAGAGCCTGCTGCTCCTAATGATCTGGCCGCTCCTGAAGAGCCTGCCGCTCCTACTGATCTTGCCGCTCCTGCTGATCTAGCTGCTCCTGAAGAGCCTGCTGCTCCTTATGATCTAGCCACTCCTGAAGAGCCTGCTGCTCCTGCTGATCTAGCCGCTCCTGAAGAGTCTGATGCTCCCGCTGATCTTACCGCTCCTGAAGAGCCTGCCGATCCTGAAGAGCCTGCTGGTCCTGCTGATCTGGACGCTCCTGAAGAGCCTGCCACTCCTGAAGAGCCTGCAGCTCCTGAAGAGCCGGCTGCTCCTGCTGACCTAGCCGCTCCTGAAGAGCCTGCTGCTCCTAATGATCTGGCCGCTCCTGAAGAGCCTGCTGCTCCTAATGATCTGGCCGCTCCTGAAGAGCCTGCCGCTCCTACTGATCTTGCCGCTCCTGCTGATCTAGCCGCTCCTGAAGAGCCTGCCGCTCCTGCTGATGTTGCCACTCCTGTTGAGCCTGCTGCTCTTGAAAAGCCTGCCACTCCTGAAGAGCCCGCTGATCTAGCCACTCCTGAACAGCCTGACGCTCCTGCTGATCTAGCCGCTACTGAAGAGCCTGTCGCTCCCGCTGATCTAGCTGCTCCTGAAGAGCCTGCCGATCCTGAAGAGCCTGCTGGTCCTGCTGATCTGGACGCTCCTGAAGAGCCTGCCACTCCTGAAGAGCCTGCAGCTCCTGAAGAGCCGGCTGCTCCTGCTGACCTAGCCGCTCCTGAAGAGCCTGCCGCTCCTACTGATCTTGCCGCTCCTACTGATCTTGCCGCTCCTGCTGATCTAGCCGCTCCTGAAGAGCCTGCTGCTCCTAATGATCTGGCTGCTCCTGAAGAGCCTGCCGCTCCCGCTGATCTTACCGCTCCTGAAGAGCATGCAGGTGCTGCTGATCTAGCCGCTCCTGAAGAGCCTGCCACTCCTGAACAGCCTGCTGCTCCTGCTGATCTAGCTGCTCCTGAAGAGCCTGCCACTCCTGCATCTGCACCTGCACCGCTGGGCACTGGAGAACCTGTTCAGGCATCATCACCCCCTAGGGCTGAGCCCCCTCTGCCCCCTCCTACACCTTCTCCAAAATCCCAGTATGAATCCCTTCCCCCACCTGAAGTTGACTTCACTACCCCTGAAGTTGTTTTTGTTTTGCTTTTCTTTATTTTACTTTGTTTGTTTCACCCCTTGTTTGGCATCCTTTATTTTTCCATTTCCTATTTCCTTTAATAAATTACAGATTTTTTCCCTTTTAAATTGTGCAATTCAGGAACATTATTGCATTCACATGCTGTGCGACCATCACTACCATCTAGTTTTACGCTATTTCTTTCCTGAAAATAATACCCTGGATCCAAAGAGCGCACTCCCCTTCCTTCCTCCCCTAGCCCCTGGTGGTCAGACCCCCAAGCCATGAGGCAAAGGCCAGGCTGCGGCAAAGGCCAGGCTGCAGCAAAGCCGTGGATGCATGACGACGATGTAGTGGAGTGGCCTGCAGATGGCAGCGTAGCGATCGTAAGACATGACTGCCAGGAGGTTACATTCAGTCGCCCCCAACCAGTGGGAGATATAGAACTGGGCCACACAGCCTCCATAGCGGATGGTCTTCTGTGGACCCCAGAGGTTGATCAGAAGTTGTGGGACGATGCTCGTGGTGAAGCTAATGTCCAGGAAGGAAAGGTTGACAAGAAAGAAGTACATAGGGGTGTAGGTGCACATCCATACAGGAAAGCAGAATGATGGTGCTGTTGCCCAAGACGGACACCACATAAATCCCTGAGACAATGACAAAAAGGACAGGTTCTAGCGAGGGTCGTTCAGAGAAGCCCAGAAGCACAAAGACTTCTGGAGAACTCCCACTGGCTACTTCCACCATCACGCAGAGCTAGAGGTGGGCACAAAGCCCACCTGCAGGTGAGTGGGGGGCACAGGTTATCAAGCACTAGGGGTTGTATCAGCGAGCAAACTTTAAACGTAAATGCATAGCCACTGTATTTGAAAGCACCCATCCAACTGCTCCATGGATGATCTTGTGCCATCTTCCTGAAGGCCAACTTGGAATGCGTGCTAGAAGACATGGAAATAAGCATAGCCTGGGGAAAAAATGGACATTCATGCAAAACTCTTGGACAGTTATGCGCTATTTCTTTTTTATTGAAATATTACTTACAGTAGCAACATCTGGAGTCAACCTAAATTTTTAGTGATGAGGTTTTCAATGGGTGGAGGATGGCATTTCATGTGGTGAAACACTGCACTGCCTTTAAAACTGAGCCTGTGCTGCCTCCCTACTCAGTTAATAGTCACACAGAGTCCATTCTGACGTTTCTCTTTCTCTCAAATCCCACAACTATCAGCAAATTTTTGCTTTATTATTAAATATAACCAGAGTCTCATCACCTCTCACCACTTACGCTGCTACTCCCCTGGCCCTTACTGTTATCATTTACCACCTGAACAACTGACCTCACATTCTGACTGGTCTTCCTGCTTCCCTGTTACTTGCCTTCAAAGCATACTCAACACAGCAGCCTGAAGATTACATTAAGAGACAATATGAGAATACGAAAGTGAATATATGTATATTCATGTATGACTGAAGCATTGTGCTGCACACCAGAAACTGACACAACACTGTAAGCTGACTATACTTCAATTAAAAAAAAAAGAATTACCCTGTGTACACAGCATTAGACTACAAGCTTAGAAGTGTACTAGCTGAGGAATACTTGCTGCAAGAAGTTTTAATCCAAGAAAGAAAAGTAAAACAGATTAAAATTTACACACAAAGGTACAAGCATGTATCGTATTTCTACGTACTAAAGCCTCAAACAGAATTCTATTTATATTGTACATAAATATAACCATGCAACAAAGTTATAAAAATAAATTAGTTATACTGAGATACAAAAGTGCTCAGTATTTTAAAGGGATAAGGAAAAAATAAAGCACGGAATGCCAAAAAAAAAAAAAAAGAGAGAGAGAGATGATAAGATCACACTGCTTTACTGCTCACTACCCCCATTATTGTGGAACAAGGCTTTTCCTCCAAAACAGTCACATGCTTGCCTTCTCACCTCCATCAGGTTGGTCTTCAAAAGTCATCTTTCATTGTCTTATTTAATACTGAAAACCCACCCAGCTCCCTTCTCTCCTTTTCCTGTTTTATTTTTATTTATAGTACTTATCACTATAGAATAAACACGCTATTCTAATTTATTATGTTCATTATCTGTCCCTTTCCATTACAGTATAAATTCCATGGAGCCATGCCTTCCTGTTATTTTGCTTATTGCATTTAGACACTAACCCAGTGTCTAATACACAGAAGTCCTTTAATCAATAGCCACTGAATGGGTAAACTGTAAGACAGATTGTTAGGATGGTATGTGGTCATGGTGGAGGCAGAACTAAAGAAATGGAAAGGTATAGCTGATTCTCACTCACTCACAGGGCAATCTCACAGCAGTATTGTCAAGAAAGAACTCTTGGAACTGTCAGAGTCATGCACAGGTGACTCCAGTGATCTCTTCATCTTACACACGGGGAGTAAAACAAAGGATGAGCCAGCAGGGATGATGTGTGAAGCCAGAAGCCCCCATAGAAGCAAATCGATAATCTCAATCTGCTTCCATTGTCCCTGAACATTTCTGGAGCCCTTATTTACAAAAACATGAATTTTTTCTTCCCTTTCTTTTAAAAGGAAGAGTAAATTCATTAAAATTAGAGCCCATTGAGATGTGAGGAACAGAGCAGCTGTAAACTCAACTGTCAATCCTTTTAAAGTCCCAGAGAGTGAAACTTACTTATCTCTATAACTGGCATTTTATGAAGCAAAATAAACTTGAAGACATGTACATTCACAGTGTTTTAAAATACATGGAGAGTTTCCCAGTGCATTTTGTAGAAACGGAGCTCAGAGAGCCTCAGGCATTTGCCAAAATTCACACATAGAAGTTATACTGGTGTGGACTTAACTGAGTTAGAATGCAGAGAAAATCCTCTGCTTTGCGTAGAGAAGACCTGAGCAGCACTGAAACTTTGAGAAAGCACCCGGGAGACGGATTCTGACCCCCTCCAAATTCAGGAAGCATGGAGAGCTGTCAGAACACGGGTGGTTTCATAGTGTGGATGTGGGAGAGGAGAAGTGAGCGAGGATAGTCATGTGTAACTGAGTCATGGCACAATAAAGTAATTGCCCTGTACAGACAGTCACCTCAGACAAACTGATGAGGACATCAAAAAGTAGAACAGTAAACCGAAAACTGCATTGTCCCCCTGGGTGTTAACTATCTCCTCTGGAGATATGAAAATTTTGTTGACCCACATATGAAGAAAATGTTTTAATGTCACCAAGAGAGGGGGACCAAGAGATCAGTCGTGGTCATGAAGTAATATAATAGTTTGGTAGAATTTTTGAGGACATAGAGATCTTTGTGACAATCAGTGGCTTACTCAAAGGCCAAGAGCTCCTCAGAGCTCCTTGGAGCACACTCAAGACAACAAGATTCTTAGTACAAAAATAACATTCCTGGTAAAGGAAGAGTTTTGTTCATTCAGTGAGTAACCAAAATTGTTACAGTGAAAAAAAAAAATCACTCTTGAAAATGTGGCCCCCACCCCAAGTCCTGTGACATTATGACAAAGAAAGGTAGCATGGTGACAGTTATGGGGATGAGTCCAAATTTTGTGAGTCAATTATGCAGTCACAAACTCTACCCATGAAATGCGGGCAACCTGCTAAAATACCAAAGACTACAAGAAGAGCGAATTAGATTACTGAAATGGATCAGTGCTCATCAATCTTAATTGAAACTGCCAGAAACTCCATGTTCTGTTTTATCTTAAATACCATGAAAAACAAATAGACCCCAGAATGTCACTTACTGATGGTGAGACAGCAGCAGCATCTTTCTGCACTCAGGTGCAAACATTGTATAATGAGCTGTATTTTATTTCAAGAATCGATAAGATCCACAAACTCAGGGCATGTGACATTAAAAAGCAGGAAAGCAGCCAACAGATTTAGAAGCCATAAAAATACTGGAAATCTCCAAGCCAGTAGTGGCAAGTGTGCTAGACTGTCTTCAAATGCATGTGTAAGGACAGAGCCTTAAGTTTTAAAATCAGAATAGGTTTAAATTAGAAAGAAGCACTTTTTTTCCCCTAAGAAAACTGTCAGCAAAAGTAGTGAGGATGATTCATAGTGTTTTCAGAATAAGAAATATATGCCAACCCCAAAGGACAAAGTGTGTCATAAAACCCTTAAAATCACAAGACATTCATTTTATCCCCTGGAGCAATCAGGAGGCAGACAGAGGGTAATGATGTCAGGAAGATGAAATTGGAAGGAACGAAGCTTTGGGTTTTTTTTTCCCTATTGACTGATTGCAATTTTATTATAATTTCTGTACACACAGAATTGATTCTTTTCATGAATAAAATGTTATTTTAGGTTTTTATACTGCCTAACATTGATTGCAGAACATAAGAATCAGTTATGTCTACACAAAATTTATCATGTAGTGGAGGGGAGAGTCTGAAATATTTGCCTATACCATAATTTTGGTACAGGTTTTAAAGATTTTTTTGAAATCCAATTATTCTATTATTGGTGTACAATACAATGACGAACTAATTTTTTTTGCTAGATCGTTTATATTTACTATGGTAAAACACATATAACACATACATTTACCACTGTAACCAAGTTAAAGTGTACAAATCAGTGGAATTAAGTGCAATTACAAAATAGTGCAACCATCATTAGTATCTGGTTCCAAAACTTTTGTCACCCCCCACATGCTCTCTTTAAGCAATCACTTTCTATTTGCTTTCCCTTCTCCAGTCTTTAGCAACAATTAAATCTACTTTGTCTCTATGGATTTGACTATTTTGGATATTCCATACAAATAAAAACATACAGTATGCGGTATTTTATGTTTGACGTCTTTCACTTAGTATAATGTTTTCAAGGTTCTTGGATACTGTAGCATGTATCAGTATTTTATTTACTTTTATAGCTGAGTAATATTCCATTGTGTGACTTCACTGCATTATGGTTCTCTATTCACCTGTTGATTTAAAAAACAGAAATTCATTTTGAACTGTTTCCCTCTGTACTCTTTGATTTGTATAGTAAAAAGAGCCTCAGTAGAGGACTGTTACTAAGAATTCGCCCTGTGAAATTATTCAGGACTGGGTTTGTATATTGCACTGGCACTAATTAGTTTGGACTGTTAGTCAAGTCTCTAAGTTAACTGTTTCAGTTTTTTGATATGTATTTTAAAGGGTTTTCAGAGTATTATTCTAATTTGTAAGGTAAGATCTGCGCCTGTCATAGTTACTAATACATTCCCCATTGTCCCATATATTTGCCTGATACCTCGCATGTTGACAATGCCTAATATATATTTATTATTATTATTATTATTAGTCAATGAATGAACGATTCTGGAGGTAGTCTGTTAATCAGAGTATAAAATGATTTTTTTTCTTAGCTTTATTAAGATATAATTGACATATAACCTTGTGTAAGTTTTAAGATGTCCCAACATGTGTTTTCTCTCCAAAGCACCAAATGACTCTCTCCCATCAGCTGGATGTCAATCCAACTAATTTTGACACTATATAATGCAAATTACTCCTGAGTGACCCTGCAAGGGGCTATCATGAACCCCACTTTAAAGATGAGGCAACTGAGGCTTTGCGTGGGCAAATGACTTGCTGAAGGCTATGTGGTTATTAAGTAGTAGAGCAAGGAGTGCACATGGGTTTGCACCTTAAATAATATATTTCCTATCCCCTCACTCCCTTAGTTATCTAATGCAGTCTAATGAGTTCAAATACTAACTATATCATGAAGATTCTCCAAATTATATCCCTGGCCAGCACACCCACACCCAACTTCAGACTCATACAGTTCATTGTCTATGTTATATCTTCATTTGGAAGATGGAATGGACTAAACTGCATTCCTCCAAAATTTATATGTTGATGCTCTTAACCCTACTGTGACTATGTTTGGAGATGGCGCCTTTAGGGATAATTAAGTTTATCTGAGTGAGGTCATAAGAGTACTACCCTAATCCCATAGGACTGGTGTCCTTATAAGAAGTTGAAAAACACGAATCTGCTTCTCCTTCCTCTCTCTCTCTCTCCCCATCTCCCTCTCCCACCCTGAGCATGCACAGAGGAAAGGCATGTGAACACACAGTAACAGGAAGGCTATCTATAAGTCAGGAAGAGAGACCTCACCAGAAACCAACCTCGATGACACCTTGATCTAGGATTTTCAACTTTCAGTACTGTGAGAAAATAAATTCCTGTTGTTCAAGCCACCCAATGTGTGATTTTCTTTGGCAGGCTAATACCAATTCCAAATTTAACACTTCAGAAAATGAGCCCTGTTCCCTACCAGATCTGCTCTAGCTTCACCCTCCCCATCCCAGTTGATAATAACTCTATTCTACTAGGTTCTCAAGTCAGAAATCACATAGTCAACTTTCATCACTCACTTTTCCACTCCCTACCCTCACTCAGCACATGAAATCTCTCTGAAAGTCCTACTGGCTCTATCTTTAAAATATTCAGATTACAATTACTTCTCACAACTTGTATCCCTGTGTCAACCATAATCACTGTATTAAAATGTAAGTCACATAGAATGTATCTTATTCAAAAGCATTCACTCCCATTCACCTGACTCTGAATAAAGACGCAACATTGCCGTAACAACCCACGAAGCCCTATACTAGCTGCCCCTTCACCTTCCATATCCATTACTTCTCTGACCCGATGGCCCACCACTTCCCCCATTCCTCCCCTGGCTGTACCCACAGGAGTCTCTGTTGTTCCTGACACATGACAGGCACTCATCTGACATTACTTTTGTCCCTGCTGAGGACTCTGCCTAGAACCACCACCCTCTCCTCATGTCTGTCCTCAAGTTTCACCTGGGGAGTGACTTTCGCTGTTGCACTACTCACAATGGCAGACCCGCCCTTTCTCCATTCCTGCTCCACTCCTCTCGAGAGTACTTTCCATCACCTCACATTCCAGATGCGTATTTCCTCATTCCCACGTCTGTGCCTCCTTCTTTCAGAATGGAAGCTCATGAAGGCAATGGTTTGTTCATTTCCTTCTGCATCGCCAGCTCCCAGAGCATGGTCACACAGATGCTGCTTAATGTTCGTGTGTATAAATATGCTGAACTGCACAGTGTGAGACCGTGGCCGCCTGGAGAATGCAAACAGCCCTAGGGAAGAAAGAATTCTCTCTCTGTTGAAAACAAGTAGTCTTTTCTTCAACTTGCCCATTCCAGAGCTGAACACGCTGTTAGAAGAGATAATTAGCTTGACTGGGGTGAGTGCTTCACAGTATATACCAAAATATCATGTCATACATCTTAAATAGATGCTATTTTTATTTACCACACCTCAATAAAGTTAGACAAATAAAACAAGAGACACTGGGTTTTGCAGTTTCCCTTTTTTTCTTTTCTATTTATCTGCAACTTTACAATTATTGCGCTACTTCACGTATCTTGTAAGCTGCCATCACAGATTTCTCAAAGACCTGTGTAGTCTTAGTTTTGTCTTAAAACATTTTTTTTACAATTATAATAGTGGAGTTTTTTGGCCAAAATTTTCTTCAATTCAAAGTTTTTTTTTCCATATTGAAGATAATAAAACAAAAACAAATACACTTCATTACTTAGAACAATATATTCCATATGCACAGCCATTGAGCTTCTCAGAATTTGAGTTTCCCCATGCATCACTGAGCAAAGCAATGGCATGGACTCCCATCATGTGGGTCACATGGGGAGATGTTAGCCCAAGAGTACAAACTTGCCCTTGGAAGACAAGTAAGTTTTGGGACCTGATGCACAGACAGCATCGTGATTATAGCTAACAATACCATACTATGTAGTTGAAAGTTACTAAGAGACTAGATCTTATGTGGCATTTAATCATATAAACCAGCTGATTGTCTTCTGAATGGTGTGCCTTTCAACTGAAAACAGATTATAAGAACAAAATGTCCACAGTTATTATTGAGCATGGGTCAAAGAGCATTTGAATAATACAGATTTTTATTTTATATTTTATTTATGTTTAATTTTATAGATTCCAGAAAGAATGCTGATAGATTACTAAACTATGTATGTTTAACTCTCTACGTATAATAAATCTAAGTCATCTGCTTCTACGCCCACTATCAATTCATAACGACATCAGTTTTCTGCAACTTAACCTCTAACCTTAGCGGGATGTAAACATCAGAACCATTAAGATTTGCCAATTCTTAGTGTCAATGACTGCCAGTTCATTCAAGGAAGTTGAGCTTATTAACTGCTAGTAAAGGATCAAATGCCAGAGGGAAATGCAGCATGAAGTTTGCCTTAGGGGAAAGTTCCTAGGAGGTGATAGAAAGGATGTTCTGTTGAGTATGCTAATTAAAGGTTGAGTATTTGCATTCTGATTAGGGAGAATGAGGCCACAGATCTATACACAGTTTGTTAAACCAAGCTGAATCTTTCATTGTTCAGAATACGTTTTTTAGCTAGGTCGTGGTCTTAAAAGGGATGGTAAACAAGACCTCAAATTCTTCAAAACTATTAACTTTGGTTTTTTTAATCCTTCAAAGTTTCTGGTCATTTCTGGAAGGAATGAGGAAATAACTCAAGGAAACAGCTTTCATTGTGATATATTTCCGCAAGTGGTGTCATAAAAGGAAATTTCCCTTCTACATTTGAAAATGTGTTGTGGCAACAAGGACACATCCCTCACAAGTTCCAGATAAGGATCAGTCGAGCTAATTATAACATTGTTGAGCATGAACTCCTCATTCTCATCATCATCACCAACTAGGCAATTGTAGATGACTGTTCTCTGACTATCAGAATAAATGGAAAGCATTTTGTGTCCTTTTCCAAACAAATGAAAGCTGAACTTGTTGGTAGGCAGGAGACCAAGTAGAGTGAAAAAGCAAGTAGAGAATACTGACAGGGAGGACTCTTGCAGAGGATAGAAATGACCTGCATCTGTGGGGAAGTTGAGGCACTGGCTTTGAAATGACTGGCATCTCTTACTCTTCTGCACAGCACTGAGAGTGCTAAATGAAGCTCCTATGACGTGCACGTCTGTTGTGCTCGGTCAACTCTCACCGCCACCATCATTGCAGAATACCTTACAGTTCACTAAAACTCACTTTCACTTATACACTATCCATTCTACAGATGAAGAATGCAAGTCCCAGGAGGTTCACTGGTTAGCCTTCGGTAGTAGAATTAAAGTCTTGTCCTTCCAGATGGACTCATGCTACTGTGAGCAGAGAGGAAGTTAAAGAGGCTGAAGAAACTAGAGGCCTTTGGTGTTACCACATCTCCATCATTTAGTGTCTGAGGTCCAACAGGGGCCTGCTTAATTGAGCATGTAGGGGATGATGAGTTTTATGTGTGAGTAATAAACGGTTTATTACACTGGCTCTCAAATCTTAGCAGGCAATAGAATAGCACATGCCCAGAGTTTCTGATTCAGCAGGTGTGAGCTGGGACCTGAAATCTGTATTTCTAACAAGTTTTCAGGTGACACTGATGCCGCTGATCCTGGGACCATGCTTTGAGAATCCCCGGCCTAGTACCTTCCTCCTTAAAGGACCAGCAGGAATGGCATCAGTAGGGAGCTTGATGGAAAGACAAAGCATTAACCCCAGTTGGAAAGAATCAGAACCCACACTTACAAGGTCCTTAGATCACTGTGAAAGTTTGGGAAACAAGGCTTTGGTACACAGGTTCTTAAATATGAACTAAGTAAACCATAAACCCAGAATGGGGTGTGAGACAATCCTGCTTCAAATATATTTCTCTCACTCTGGTGATTGAAACATAACTAGTAATACAAAATTTAGAAATGATTATAAGGCACTTGAGACCCATGAGCTCTGTCGATGGGGAGCAGTAACTTAAACATCTTCAGCCATGGTATTTTTATTTGGGAAAAAAGAAGGAATTGGAACAGATGAACATGCAGTTTCTGAATTCAGCAGATCAATTTCATGCTGGATACAAACTGAAGAAAATCAGTTACCTGTTCTGCTCTCCACTTGGGGGGAAACGTAATGAATAAGCCATTTCACCCCCCCAACAGCAGTGGCTCAGAGTCAGCAGTCAGCTAATCGCCTGCTTTGAAATTATCACTATGGCCAGCTTGTACTTTGTGGCTCTGATGGGTGGTGTAGGGGAGGGAGTGGGGGACCAGATGGTGGAGATGAGTATGTTAGGCCCTGTCTCCTTCCCGCTTGTAATAATAGCCTTAGAACAACAGGAAGAACAATTGCTCTACCTCGAATAACGTTCAGAACTTTCTATTTTCATACTCTTTCTGTGCAGTCTAGTCTTCTGAAGCATCAGACTGCTGAAGAAAGATATTTACACTTGATTTGATTTTTATGAATAGAAGAACAGACATTTTATTTTTAATTATCATTCTTTTTCCTTACAAGAGTTTCTTTTTGTGTGTTTGGAAGAGGACAAAATATTGGGAGTCTTCAAATCTCAGATTTCTGAGAAATAGGATGGCCCCTGCCATGTCTGAGCCTGAAATCCTGGAATTTCCTTGGAAGCAAAGTAAACCCAGAGTGTTAGATTTATTCTCTCCCGCTTCAGCTTGATTCTCCCCCTACATTACACACACACACACACACACACCCCGCCCCTTCCTGTCCCCCTCCCCTTCAGATCCGCCCCTGTCTACTTTACCATGCCTATGCCCATCCCCAGGCAGCTTGTGATTGGTGAAAGCACAGGCCAGTGGTCCGATGCAACACCCTGCCCTGTATTGTGGCTGTTGTTACTTTGGTCAAGGCACCCAGGATCTGAGAAACAGAGTCACTGTGAAGGATGGGAAATTATCTCCTGAGAGAATTCAGGTGAGTCCTGACTCCGGGCACAGCCCTTCTTGGAGAAAGAGAGCAGGGAGAAGGAAGCTAGGTGTATGCATTTGGAATAGGGGGGCAGTTTGACTTGAAGAAGGCTGAACTTGAAGACAGCATCCTCTAAGAGCACACAGAGACCTCCCAGTTCACCTTCTCTTGGCTTACTTTGCAATCATGGTAGGTTGCCAGATTTAGAAAGTAAAAATACAAGATGCCAGTCAGATTTGAATTTCAGATAAACAGATACATTTAAAAGTATAAATATCCCCATTCAATATTTGGAGCATTATTGCATAGGTCACACTTACACTAAAAAATTGTGTTGTTTACCTGCAATTCAAATTTAACTCTGCATCCTGTATTTTATCTGGCAGCCTTGGCCTGTGGTCACTTGAATCTGTACACTTCTCTTTCCTCATCTGGGTAAAAGGCTTCCCTCTTCATTCGTTAGCTTCATGGGATCAGTATGAGACTAAACTGTCAGGTTCTTGAAAATTACAGAAGCAAAATAGTTCACTGAAATGCTTTTAATTTAAGTAGTACTTTTTTGAGTTATTTTTTTTTATCCCTATCCCCATCAAATGCTTTTGAAGTTGTAGAACAGATATGGATAATAAGTATCATTCTTTTTACACCTTGCTTAATATTAAAGATTGTCTCTGCAGCACCCCATTCACCCATCCACTCTCCCAAACTCCTCCCATACAGTCTTATTATATTATATTAAAAAACTAGGCTTAAAAGATGGCATGTAATTGGCATATAACATAACATTAAGTATAAGCTGTACATAGTGTTGATCTGGTGCATTTGTATATTGCAATCTAATTACCACCATAGACTTAGCTAATACCACTATCACCTCTATCATGTCAGATGACTTCACAGAATATCATTTCTTTTTCTGTGCTACAAACAATTAACATCTAGTCTCAACAGCTGTGAAGTTTATAATACAGTACTGTTGACTATAATTGCTATGTTGTGCATTAGATCTCTAGGACTTACTTATTTCCTAGTTGCGAGTTTGTACCCTTAAACAACATCTCTTCAATTCCACCACTCCTCAGCCAGGTAACCACCATTCTACTCTGTCTCTATGAGTTTAGCTTTGTAAGATTCCACCTATAAGTGAGATTATACAGTATTTGACTTTCTCTGTCTGACTTACTTCACTTAGCATAATGCCCTCAAGGTCCATCCATGTTGTCACAAGTGGCAGGATTTCCTTTTTCGTGGCTGAATAATATTCCCCCCTCTATATATATATAGACTCTTGAACAATGCAGGGTTTAGGGGCACTGACCACTCCACACAGTCAAAAATCCACATTTAACTTTATAGTCAGCCCTCCATATCCACAGTTCTGTGTCTGTAGATCATGCGGTACTGTAGTAGTATTTACTGAAAAAATATCTACTTTTAGTTGGACCTATATGGTTCAAACTCTGTTGTTCAAGGTTCAGCTGTATATACATATGTATATAACAATATTATATTCAAGGGTAAAATAAACTGTGTGTATATATATATACATATTTACATCACATCTTCTTTATCATTCATCTGTTGACAGATATTTATACTGTTTCCATATCTTGGCTATTGTGAATAATGCTACAGTAAATACGAGAGTGCAAATATCTCTTGGCTATCCTGTTTTCATTTTTGTATATATATATACCCAGAAACAGGATTAATGGATCCTAGGATAATTCTATTTTTAATTTTAAAATAATTTTTGTAGTGGCTGAACCAACAGTGTACAAGTGTTCCTTCTTCTCTACATCCTTGCCAACCCTTATTATCTCTTGCCTCCTTTTTTTCCTCTTTCATTCTTGATAGTAGCCATACTAACAGGTGTGAGGTGATATCTTACTGTGATTTTGATAATTTGCATTTCCCTGATATTCAGTGATATTGAACATTTTTTCTGTACCTATTGTTCATTTGGATGTGTTTTTTAATACAACTAGGTTGATTTGGTGACACAATGCTCTAATCACATTACTCCTGAGTTTCAATGAGCAAATCCATTCCCACCAGCTAGCAGTTGAAATGTAGACCACTCATTCTGGAGTTTAAAGTCCTATATATTCTGTTTTAATCACTCCCTCCTTGTTTTCTTCTCACTTTGGGCGTTGCCTCCACTGTCTTATGTAGCAGCTGACCTCTAATGAAGTTACTAAGGAGCCTCTCAAAGGCAATTGTTACTTTGAATATATCTTTGCAGTCTCTGTGACTCCCTAGAACTTAGAGCAAAACAGGGATTTAAAGAATGTGTACTTAGTTGAGTTAAAAAAAATTTTCTTCCCTTTGTGTCATAAATGTGTTGTATGGACTTTATACCCTTGTCATCTGACCACTTGTTAATTTTTTGAGTTCAACCCTGCCTGCCTTGGCTGTCAGAACTCTTGCTCCAAAGTTCACTTTCAATCATTTTTACTTATCATATTCATTCTGCAGTGCTCTGGCCAAATACTCCATCTTCCTTATCTCTGCCAGAAATTATTATTTTATTTTATTTTTTTTACTATTCTATGCCTTGTAAACAGTTATACACACTGATGACACTAAACACATCCTGCCTAGTGTCATGACTACATGGGTGTAAGTCTTGTAGATAGTGGATTCTTTGACTACAAGGGCAGTGTCTTTAAACTCTTTGAGAAAGCCTTGAAATTCTTGCTCATACTCTGAAGAAGGAAGGCTCTCAATAAATGTTTTCTGGCTGATATGAAAAAGCACATGTGATTCTCATTCAAGAAAAGCAGAAGGTAAACTTATCTGCTTCAGAATACTGAGACCCAAAGGAGTTTTCCTTTTTTTTTTTTGTCTCCCTCTTTATGTTGATTTTCAAAATTTCTGACATGTATCTATTACTGCGTTGTGATAGGGTTGGTGATCTCTTTTGGACAACCCTGAACTTCTCTTACTTTATTAACATTAAAGCAGCAAGAGGATGCTGATTCAATTAGACCATGTTGTAAATGAAGCCAGTTAAGACTCAGAAAGATGGGAGTGTCTTGGTTTGCTCACCTTTGTGGTTGGAAAGACCCTTTCTCATTCTGCTCTTCAGCCATTCCTGTTTAGGATCTTATACCCAACTCCTGGAGAAGGCTATTGGCTGGATTTCAGTTCTATTTTAAAAATCCAGGCTGATGTGAAGAGCAAAGGGGTGGAGGTACCCTCTGGAGTTCTCATGATTGGCATCTATGAATGATGCCTCTGCAGTCCAGGGACTTTTCTAGGTCCAGCATGCCGCTACACTCAGGGCAGCTAGATTCAGCAGTACTCAAGGAACTCACAAGGCTGAGTGAAGTACTCAACTTACATTGATTGTAACAACTGATAATTATCTCAGGCTTTATCTCTGCCCTGCACACTCTTAGGAAATTTATTAGATTATCTCATTATTTTTCCGTATCTACTATCCAAGTGGTGGTTATTATCCTCACATACTGTGATCTTGGGAAAATGCAATATTAAATATGAAAATGTGTCACATAGTTGGATACGCTGATTAATTGGTGATGGGAGATATTTTATTCTCAGTGAGTAAAATATAGGTAATTCCTGTCTAGAGCACTCTTTATTGGTGAACTTGGTAAGGCAGGTTAGCAGCATTTCTTGAAGGTCATACAATCAGATAAAAGAGAAATGGATAGTTTCTGATAAATAATTCACTGGGAAATCACAGAGCTGGA
Organism: Vicugna pacos; assembly: GCF_048564905.1. Taxonomy (NCBI): domain Eukaryota; kingdom Metazoa; phylum Chordata; class Mammalia; order Artiodactyla; family Camelidae; genus Vicugna; species Vicugna pacos. Next base: position 114,115,137 of record NC_132987.1, on the reverse strand, counting down.
TTAAACTTATATTTGATAATAGTCCTTCTTTACTTGTAATCCTGGACAAATTCCTTGGTTTCTGGGATTCCATGTCCTTATGTCCACAATGGGGATAATAATGTTGCCAGATCCTAGCTTCAGTTGTGAAGATAAATGAAATAATGCATGTATGTTAACAGGGACATCGTAGGCTATTAATCACTGATGGCTATTATTTAACTACTTTCGTACTCTGAAGTCAGATTTTTTTCAGGTTCTTGAGCCATAGTGTATTTCATTTTAGTGAATTACTCATAGAAATTATTTGGTTCACAAGGAACCAAATTCCATGCACTGCAGATACGATTGACAACAAAATGGAAACATTCCACCTCATAGAACTTGTTTTATTAACAGAAAGGAGTTACAGACAATTATATAAATTATATAGTTCAGGTAGTTAAAAGTACTATGAATTAAATACAGCAGAGGAAGGAGTGTGATGTTATGAACATCTAATCTCTGAGGAGAGACCTGGATAATTGAGAATAACCAGATTAGGCAAAAATCTGTGGGATTCACTACCAGACAGAGAGACTATATATATATATATAGTCTTTATATATACTATATAAAGGCCCTGAGGAGAGTCTGAGTATGGTGTGCACTGGGATTAGGAGCACAGGAGGACATGCGGTTACTAAGGTGAGCTGAATCACTACTTGCCAGCTCCGTATTTTATAGCTGGTTGTCCTGTGCTCCTTTCTTTCTCTTTGTATTGAGATATAATTGGTATGTAAAAATTTGCATATTTAAAGTATACATTTTGTTAAGTTGTTACATATGTAAACTCCTGTGATATTATCACCCTGATCAATGTGCTAAATATATTCACCTCCAATTTCCTTGTATTTTCTTCTCTGTGTTTTTTTCTTAACTTTTTTGTTGAGTTATAAGCATTTTACAATGTTGTGTCAAATTCCAGTGTAAAGCACAATTTTTCAGTTATACATGAACATACATATATTCATTGTCACATTTTTTTTCTCTGTGAGCTACCATAAGATCTTGTATATATTTCCCTGTGCTACACACTATAATCTTGTTTATCTATTCTACATTTTGAAATCCCAGTTTGTCTCTTCCCACCCCCCACCCGCTTGGCAACCACAAGTTTCTATTCTATGTCTATGAGTCTGCTTCTGTTTTGAACTTACTTTTATTTTATTTGTTTTAGATTCCACATATGAGTGATCTCATATGGTATTTTTCTTTCTCTTTCTGGCTTACTTCACTTAGAATGACATTCTCCAGGGACATCCATGTTGCTGCAAATGGTATGATGATGTTGATTTTTATGGCTGAATAGTATTCCATTGTGTACATATACCACCTCTTCTTTACCCAGTCATCTGTTGATGGAAATCTAGCCTGTTTCCATGTCTTGGTTATTGTAAATAGTGCTGTTATGAACATTGGGGTGCAGGTGTCATTTTGAAGTAGGGTTCCTTCTGGATATATGCCCAGGAGCGGGATTCCTGGGTCATATGGTAAGTCTATTCCTAGTCTTTTGAGGAATCCCCATACTGTTTTCCACAGTGGCCGCACCAAACTGCATTCCCACCTGCAGTGTAGGAGGGTTCCCTTTTCTCCACAGCCTCTCCAGCATTTGTCATTTGTGGACTTTTGAATGATGGCCATTCTGACTGGTGTGAGGTGATACCTCATTGTAGTTTTGATTTGAATTTCTCTGATAATTAGTGATATTGAGCATTTTTTCATGTGCCTATTGACCAGTTAGTATGTCTTCCTTGGAGAATTGCTTGTTTAGGTCTTTTGCTCATTTTTGAATTTGGTTGTTTGTTTTTCTCTTATTAAGTCATATGAGCCGCTTATATATTCTGGAGATCGAGCCTTTGTCAGTTTCACTTGCAAGAATTTTCTCCCATTCTGTAGGCTGTCATTTTGTTTTTCTTATGGTTTCCTTTGCTGTGTAGAAGTTTATAAGTTTCATTAGGTCCCATTTGTTTATTCTTGCTTTTATTTCTATTGCTTGAGTAGACTGCCCTAGGAGAGGATTTTTGGGATGTATGTCAGATAATGTCTTGCCTACATTTTCTTCTAGGAGGTTTATTGTATCTTAACATATTTTAAAGTGCACAATACCTTATTATTGACTATAGGTGCTATGTTTACTGCAGATCTCTGAAACTTACTTATGTAGCATAACCAAACTTTATATCCATTGAACAATGACCCATTTCCTCCTCTCCCCCAGCTCTTCGCAGCAACCACTCTACTTTCTGTGTCTATGAGTTTCTCTATTTTCAATTCCACATGTAAATTGAAAATATGCATTATTTGTCCTTCTGTGACTGGCTAATTTCACCTAAGCATAATAGCCTCAAGGTTCACCCATGTTGTTGTAAATGGTAGAGTACTTTCTTTTTTATGGATGAATAATATTCAACTGTATGCATATGCCAGGTTTTCTTTATCCATTCATCTATGAGTAGACATTTGTGTTGTTTCTATATTTTGGCTATTGTGAATGACACTACAATAAACTTAAGAGTGAAGATACCTCTTTGAGATCCTGATTTTGATTTCTTGATGTATATCTAGAAGCAGGGTATATACTGGATCATATGGTTATTATGTTTTTAATTTTTTGAAGAGTCTTTATACAATTTTCCATAGCACCTGCACCATTTGGCTACCTACCAACGATGCACAAGGGTTCCAATTTCTCCACACCATTACCACCACCTGCCGTGTGTGTGTGTGTGTATATAGATAGATTTATTTATATATATATGTTTTTGATAACAGCCATTCTAACAGGTGTGAGGTGATAACTCAATGTGATTTTGATATACACTTCCCTGATAAGTAGTGATGTTGAGTACCTTTTCATGTACCATCTGTATGTCTTCTTTGGCAATGGAGGGAAAAATGATACAACTGTTCTTAAAGAGTTTAATTTAAACCTGTTCTGCAATGAAAAATGCTTCCTTCTTTTCAAGGTAAATCAGTATTTATGGAAAGCCTATATGTGACAGCACTCTTGACCTCAAGAAAAAATTAACACAGAGGACAGATTACAGTCCTCTAATGCTGATGAAAAAATTGCTAAGCCACTTCAAGAAGCACTGTAGTTAATCACCATTCTGTAACTTTAAGAAATTAGAGATTATATAGCTGAGAAAGCATAAAAACTTTTCAAGTTGACTTCTGCTATAAAGTAAAGTTTTTAAGAGTGTATAGAATGATGATTTGATACATGTATATGTTGCAAAATGATTACCAGGGTGTGATTCCTGGTGTCAAGTCATGGGTAATTTCCACTACATCACAACAGCCTCTTTTCAAGATAGGGCAGACGTTAATGTGTTCTAGGTAGAAGCATAAATATTGTACTGTAGAAACAAGAGGAAAGAATGAATGGAATTCTGAATTAGAAAGACAGGAAGGAAGGACATGTTTGAGGAACTGCTGTTTGGATTGTGCTGCAAATGTTAGGATTGTTGACCAAACTGGAAAAGACTTTCTAAAGTGTAGAGACAGTGTGCGAAAATGTATGAGTTTGAAGTATATAGTGGTTCAGGAAATACAATTAATTAATTGTCTGGTAATTATAACAAATTGTTCATGAATAGATCCAATTGGAGAAGGACTTGAAAATGAGATTCAGCATTTGATGATAAAGTCTTCTACAGATATTAACTACTATATATAAAATAAACAAGTTTCTTCTCTAAGGGATTATATTCAATATCTTGTAGTAACCTATAAGGAAAAAATATGAAAAGGAATATATGTATGTGTATGTATGACTGAAACATTACGCTGTACACCAGAAATTGACACATTGCAAACTGACTATACTTCAATAAAAAACAAACACGATAAAACGTAGCTCACAAAAATTAAAAAAAAAAAGAAACATTCTTGTGTACAAAATACATTTCATTAGACAACAAAAAAAAAGTCTTCAAAAGCACTTGGGAAGTGATAATGTGGTGAAAATTTATGAGTTGGAGAGAGATGTAACGTGGCTTATATTTTAAAGAGAATTGTATGAACTCAGTGTGTAAGGTGAAATGAAAGAGAAAAAATGGACAAAGTTAAGAAACTCTTAAAATACACCAGTCAAGAGATGGTGAAGAGCTAAAATTCAGCAGGAAAAACCAAAATGAAAAAAGACGTTTGGTGAAAGTAACTGCATTTCCAATGTTTGGCAGTCATTTAGATCACAGATGTGATGTGAGAGAAGGATAAAATTATTCCCCGAAATGAAATTTAAGATTATTCCTGGCATTTCCAGGGGACCTTTCTGTAATTAGAGAATCTTGGCAGATGCTGTATATATTTGGAGATGAAGGAAACACAGAAACAGAGAGGCAGTGATAGATCTTAGGTGAGACGGAACTGGAGAGTCCCAGTTCCTCTTACAGCTGTCAAACAAATCCCTATCAAATCTGCCAGATGGAGGAAACAGAAACGGTAAGAATCAGACTCAACCCACTCCCTTTCCTTTTCCTATGATAACGTTCTTTACTTTCTCCAGATGCAACCGTTACCCCATGCCTCTGTGTGGTCATTCACCCAATGAAAGAGCTATGAGTCTTGCACCAAGGGTTTTCCAGATCTATTCTCAGTCACTCTACTCCAATGGTACTGAGGGGAAAAGGAAATGATATTTATCAAGCAGCTGAAGGGTGCCAAACATATTGTACAGTTGGGTTAAATCCTCCTAATAATACAATGAAGAAGACATTGTTATCCCCATTCGTACAAGTTTTGAAATTTAGGGCACAAAGGTTTCAAACTCACAGTTAGAAGAGGCAGTTTAAGTCATTAGACACGAAGTCAGCAAGACGCCAAAGCTTGCAAGCCTTGTCTGCTTACTTGAGAGAGAACTTAAATAAGACTTCTTTTCAAGAAGAAGGTATATCCAGGCTGTGCTCTAGGCCTTCTGGAACATGGGAGGGTGTGAAGCCTGATGATGGTTCTCTGAGGGGACCGAGGGGATGCAGGGTTAGCCTTCTGCCTGCTGCTCATCTAAAGAATTCAATATTAAATGGATAATCAGGAATGTTTCCTTCTTCTGGAAATCTGTACCTGACACACACATTATGTTTAGAATGTATGAATCTTCTCTCCATCTACTCAGTGATGGAGTTCACGATGTCCTACCTCCAAATGCAGCATCTTGGTATATAGACTATTTTAAGCTGAAGGAGTTTGAGGAAACAGCAGAAGCAGGACAGTTATTCTGACCTCCTCACCCTTTCCGCTCTTCCCTGAAAGCATGAGCTAAATTGCTCACTTGAAAGATGCTCTCCTGTACCAGGAGGAAGGGAGAAATTCTTATCACCAGAGACAAGGAACTGAGGACCAAGAAAGCTATATAAACAAACTGTGTTACATCTTCACCATTTATTTCCCTTAGCCTAAACCCCTCTGCCTTGTCAATTCTTCACAGATGTTTTGTTTCTTTGTCTAAAAGGTATAAAAGCTTCCTGTTCTGCTTGTTTCTTCTGGTCTTCATTCTCTTGTGAAGGCTCCCATGTATATGCAAAAATTAAATAAAATTTGTATGCTTTTCTCCTGTTAATCTGTCTTATGTCAATTTAATTTTAGGCCCAGCCAGAGGCCTAAAGAAAGCAGAGGATAAGTTTTTCTCCTCTACATCATCTACCTATCTATCTGAAGTTTGTGTGCACCTATGAACACATCACGCAAACAGGCCCTAATTGACGAAAAATAATAGGACAATTTCTTAATAATGGCATAAAAAACTTCAGAACTATAGATTGATAGTTTTATTGTTCTTGATCATCTTGAGTATCTTATGATCTCTCTATGACCCAGACTTTCAAAGGTGATAGTTTAAAGGAAGATTCAATAACAGAAAATCTATACTGCCTCTGGTGGAATTAGACACAGTCTTAATTTCTTCAGACAAGATGGATTTAGAACTTGTAGAAGGTTTTTGGAGAAATCTTCATAACTGAATCTCTGTAACTGTTCATAAAGAAGCCATGCATTCCTGCTCAGGACTAAAATAATCAAATTAAAACCTTGGATATTTCCCAGAGAATAAAGCTTTAGTGTGCCCCTGACTTTAGAAAGGAGAGATAGTAAACAAAATATAGGAAAATCGGCCTTAAGACAAACTTGATTCATTGTCTCAACATTCTGCCATTACTTTTTAAAAAATTAATTTATTTTTTACTTGAAGTATAGTCAGTTTATAAATGAAGATGAATTCTGCCATTACATTTTAAATGTATCAAGTGCTTGGCCAGACATCAGAGACTGGAGCATCTGAGGCAAAGTCCCAAAGTTGAAGCAGGTGAATTTTCCTCGTGTAGGTGATCACATAGACTTTCCCTCTTTATTCTTATTAGCTAATATTTAAGCAAAGGTAGAATCTAACAAATTTCGGTGATGCTGTTACGTTTTCCAAAAAAATAAAGAAAGAATGGGCTAGAGACTTTCAAAACTAACTCTTCTTTGAGACCACTGAGAAGTATTTTGCATTGCCATTTTCATTCAATTTTTAATAAAGTTGCAGGTGCTTTAAAAGTGGAGAAAAGAATAAGGAAATCACCACGAAGAGAGAAACTGAGGAGTGCTAAAAAGTGGTAGCAAGTGTTAAGATGGCCTTGGTTTAAGCCCCTGTCATGAGATTCTTTTGTCTATTTTTAAAATTAACCATACTCCCAAGTTCTTATTTATTTATTTTATTAATCATTGTATATTTATATTTTATATATTTTATAATATATATTATGTTGTATTATTTATTATTTATTATATTATTATTTGTTATTGTTTTATTATTTTCCCCAGTTTTATTGAGATGTCATTGACATATAATATTGTATTAGTTTCAGGTGTACAGCATAATAATTTAACATTTGTTTATACTGCAAAATAATTGCTACAGTAAGTTTAGTTAACATTGATCACCTCACACAGTTGCAGTTTTTTGCGTGTGATGAGAACTTCTAAGATCTTCTCTATTAGCAACTTTCAAATCTATAATGTGTTATTAACTGTAGCCACTGTGCTGTACGTTACATCCCCAAGACTTATTTATTTTATAACTGGAATTTTGTGCCTTTTGACCACCTTCACATATTTCTCTCACTCCCTGCCACCCCTCACTTCTGGCAACCATCAATCTCTTCTCTGTATCTATGTGCTGGTGACTTTAAGATACCACATATAAGTGCGATCACATATATAGTATTTGTCTTTCTCTGTCTGATTTTTTTATTTAGCATAATGCTCTCAAGGTCCATTCCATACTCCCCAGTTCTTAACCTATTATCAACTTTCACCTATGCAAGACCATTCTCATTATTTTTTCCCCCTTCCTCCCTGATTCTCAATCTCACTCCTGTTCCCCTAAGTATCAATTTTAGCATATTTCACCTGTAACCTTAGAGAGAATGGATCTATTTATCTAAAATTTGAATAGATACAAATGATAATATGTCACATGAGTCTATTATTTACTTTCTTTACTCATCAATATCTTTGAGATCTGTAATTGTTAGAGTAAGTGCATCTGCTATGTAGCTGCTTCTGCATGTTCATTATCTGCACTCACTTCATACCATTCATTCACTGCCAACCCTCGCACCAAAGTCCTTCTGTGGACATTGAGAACACACCTCTTACATCCCTTTGGAAGTAGTGACCTGGAATGCACCCTGTTTCTTTTCTAAGAAGAGGCTGCACCTTCTACTCCCCCTTTCTGGATAGCTTCTGCATCTTCACATCCATTCCTACACTTGGAACATGCATGTTTCCTAATTCTGCCATTCATTCATTTTAATATAAATTTGTATCCAAGTGCTATTTTAATTTTCATTTTTCTGGTTGTTTGTTGGTGATTTTCTGTATTTATTCATATGCTCGTTAGGCACCAAAGCTTCTTTCAAATGTTTACTGTTCAAATCCTTTACTCATCTTTCTTTTTTTAATTTGGTTTCTTGCATTCTTGTGGATTAGCAAGCACCTTTTGAATACTGCAGACTCACCTCTTGAGTGTTAGCCAAGTTAAAGTAAAAAATACTCAATGACCACATGTGAAAGATGGCAAAGAAGACCTGATTTTACAGTCTAGGAGACAGATGGGGCTCAACTCCAAGTATGGCATGGGCAAGTGGGGATTTATAACTATGGAAGAGAGTTGGGGGGGTGGTCAGTGGGTGAAAAATTGCTAAGAAGAAATAGGGATAAAGGTGGTTTGGCTAAACAAACCTGAGTGAATTCTTGATGAAGACAGGCCAGGATGATCAGATATTACTTGGGGGATGGTGGAGGATGAAGAATTTGAGCTATCAGGGGCGAGGTTTCTAGTAAAAGTTTCATAGCAAGATTCTTGTTAAAACTGGATTTTACAAGGAAGTGCATAGACGGGACTAGGAGGAGGTTCAGGAGACTGACTAATGTTGGCTCACACAAAGAATCTCTGTTAGCTATTACAAATACCTGTTCTTACTGAGCATCTATATGCTAGTTACATTTTTTATTTACTAGAAATCCTAAATGTTGATATAAAATTTGTTATCTTTTTGCCTCATGGTTTGTGATTTGGTGCTTTCAAAATAATTAAATTTCCTTTCATTGATTTCTATATTAAAGCAAAATTTGCATATAGTGAAATGAGCAAATGTTAAGTGTAAGACTTGAGTTTTACAAATGTGGATACCCATATAACTGGTACCCAAATCATGATATATATGTAATTTTTTCATTATCCCTGAAAGTTTCCATGCCTCTTGTCAGTCAGTCACCTCCAAACACTGTTCTGGTTTCTATTCCCATGTTTGCCATTTTGTAAATGGTCCCGTACAAAAGAACATACTCTTGCATTTATCTTTTACTTAACATTAATGAAGAGATTCATCCACATTGCGTGTACCAAAGTTCATTCTTTTTTTATTGTTTAATGTTCCAGAGTCTATTTATGTGCAAATATACAAGATTATGATTATACATTCTTCTATTCATAGCATTTGAGTTGCTTCTGATTTTTGGCTATTATGAATCAAGCTACTAAAAATACTCACATACAAATGCTTTTGTGGATATGTGTTTTGAGTAATTTCCTAGGAGTGGAACTGAAGAAGTTTTTCCCCATTCTTATATGACAAAGCTATTATTCTGACATTTCTTTGACTTTGTTATTTACATCATCAATCCCTATTAGTATATAGCTTAAATTAGGAATTTTGCTTTTTTCTCTCTCTAAAACTAAGCCACATTTTGCAATTTCATCTAATAGAAGATCCACTCTTTTCTCTTTGAACTGTAGTTCCTTATTATATCCCAGTTTCTACATATTAATGGCTCTGTTTCTTTGTACTCAATTTTTAAAAAATATTGGCCTGTATCTTTACTGGCAGCATACAGTTTTTATTATTATGACTTTGTAGTATGTATGACTTGCTATCTAGTGTGATGCTATCCTCAATGACATCATAGAGGTTTGACATAAGAAGTATAAGGCAGAGCAGATTTTTCCCCCCAGTAAGATGGGTTTTAATATAAAGAATTTGGTGCTTACAAAAATCATTGGAATGACTGAAGTTGTAGGTTTGAGGCTGGGCCTCTTATAAAGATACTCTCACCCTACAGAACCGACTGAGGGGAGCCCCTCCTGCTCAGGAGGCTTCTAGAAGGACTTTCCATTTAAGAATTCTGCACCCCCTACCAACAATGTCTATGAGGCTGGAGAATGGACACCAGAATGTTTATGTGGAGAAAATTCCTCTTTGTGAGCCTGATTTTCAGAGGAAGAGCCATAAAAAGGCCTCTTCTCACTTTGGGCAGCACCTAATTTGCAGCTTGAATATTGGTGGCAAGTGAGTCAGAGGAAGATGGTAATTGCTTTCCTTTCTCTGAAAAGAAGGTAGAATAGATGTTGACGTTGCCCATCGACTGTGTCCAGAACATGCTCTCTTCATCACTCTTCGTTTCAAAATTGATTTAGCTCTTTGAGGACTTTTCCCTCCCATACTCATTAAAAATTTAATTTGTTAATTTTATCAGAAGTGCCAGATTGAATTCTGATTGGGATAACATTGACTACCTAGAGGGCAAAAAATGCGATGTTAATGCAAATACACTATTCCAATCAAAAATTGTTTGTAACTGTATTTATTCAACTCTTTAATGTGTTTTAATAGAGTTGTAATTTTTGTTTTTTTCTTGCATTCTCTTGTTAGGTTTATTTCCAGATACCATTTAAAATAGCAAATCTATGAAGTACATTATTCTCTAGCCTGGTATTGTTGAAATGCTACTGACTTTTGTAAGGTCACTTTGTGTCCACCAGCCTTGCTGACTTTCTCATTTATTTTGATGGTTTGTTAATGGTACTGGGTTTTCTACATAGTTAACACATCAGCTATAAAGTTAAACATTTCTCTCTTCCTTTTCATTTCTTGCAAAGCCTACTTGTTTCTTGTTTCATTTTTATTAACCTTGCTGTATGTTTTTGATATATTGCTTTTATCAAAATAAGGAAGTTCCAACTTACAATACATTTTATGAGGATTTTTATTGTTAATGGGGCTCAATATTATCAAATGGATTTTTTGAAACTATTGAGAAAATCTTGTAAGTTTTTCCTTAGATTCTAAGGTGGTAAATTATGTTAATAGACTTTGTATTGATGGCCTACCCTGTTTGGTATAAAACCTTATTGATTGTCATGTCCTTTTTGTTGTTGTTTTGATTTACTTTTTATTGAAGTATAGTTGATTTACAATATTATATTAGTTTCAAGTGTACAGGATAGTGAGTCAGTATTTTTACAGATCATGCTCCATTCAAAGTTACTACAAGAAAATATTTATAATTTCCTGTGCTATCTCCTTGTTGCTTATCTGTTTTATACATGGTAGTTTCTCTCTCTTAATCCCATACACTTAACATGTCCCTCCCCCTTTTCTCTCCCTTTTGGTAACCACTAGAATGTTTTCTGTATATGTGAATTGGTTTCTGTTTTGTGTATATATTCATTTGTATTATTTTTTAGATTTCATATATAAGTGGTATCAAACAGTATGACTCTTTCTCTGTCTGACATTTCACTACACATAATTTTCTCTAGGTCCATCCATGTTATTGCAAATGGTAGAAATTCATTCTTTTTTATGACTGAGTAATATTCCATTTTATCTAGATGATAGATAGATAAAGCAGATATAGTATAAATATATATGTCTCACAGCTTCTATATCCTGTCATCTGTTGAGGACATTTAGGCTGTTTCTATTTCTTGGCTATTGTGAATAGTGATGTTGTATAAACACTGAGGTATGTGTGTCTTTTTGAATTAGTGTTTGTGTTTTTGTTTATTTCTGAATATATACCTAGGAGTGGAATTGCTGGATCATATGTAGTTCTATTTTCAGCTTTTTGAGGAATCTCCACACTGGTTTTCATGGTGGCTGCACCAATTTATGTTTCCACCAACAGTGTATAATGGTTTCCTTTTCTCCACATCCTCTCCAACGTTTGTTATTTGTAGTTTTTTTGATGATAGCCATTCTGACAGGTGTGAGGTGATATTTCATTGCTGCTTTGATTGGCATTTCTCTACTAATTAGTGATGTCAAGCAACTTTTCATGTGTCTGTTAGCCCTCTGTATGTTTTCTTTGAAAAAAATCTATTCAGAACTTCTGCCCATTTCTTGATGGGTTGTTTGTTTGGTATTGAATTGTATGAGCTTTTTATATAGTTTGTGTATTAACCACTTGTCAGCCACATCATTTGGAAATATTTTCTCCCATTCTGTAGGTTGTCTTTCCATTTTGTCAATGATTTCCTTTGCTGTGCAAAATGTTTAGGTTTAATAAGGTCCATTTTGTTTGTTTTTGCTTTTATTGCTTTTGCCTTTGGAAACTGATTCAAAAAATATTACTACAATTTATATCAAAGAGTTTTCTACCTATAGTCCCTTCTAGGGATTTTTTGGTTATGGATCTTACATGTAGGTCTTAAAATATGGAAAAATCAGCCATTATCTCAGTACTCTGGCAAACATACATTTCTAGGCTTAACTTAGTATCTGATATTTTAATGATAGAATACTGATAATTTATTAATTCAGTCAACAAATCTTTGTATATCACCAATGTCTGATGTTACCTGAATTCTGCTTGATTTAAAAAAATTTTTTTACTTCATGTACAGCAGCATTTAACGTCCAGTTATATTCAGTAATATTAATGACATCAAACTCTAACTAGGTTCGTACTAAGTTAAGAAGTTTAGGCTCCTGTTTTTTTTTAACTTTAAAATACAAACATCCCTTAGAAGGTTAAATCTGTGAATCATTAATAACCTCAAGGACAATTACTTTAGTAGATTCTTTCTTCATTGGCCAATTTAGGAAAGTGAAATCATGAGAAAACTGGACTCTAGGAAGGCAGAAAAAGAACAGAAGACAGGGATGCTGAAATTAAATTTTACAATCTATCCTACTAATAATCATTATATCAAAATCTGACCGCTTTTGAATATTATCCAGAAAGCTCTATAACAGAATATATTCTGTAAAAGAAAAGGGTCCCTTCCTCTACAAATCTGATTTACTTTGTATTTAACAAGTTCCATTCTCTGCTTAGTGGTCCTATATGTCAATATCTAACAATGTTTCTTTAACTGTAAACACCAACACTGAGGAAATGACTTCTCTGAATAAAGCCAGTAAACAAGTGTGGAGCTCATAGTCTGAGATATTTTATATGCAGCCCTATGTAGAAACAGGACAACAGACCAATGTTGGGGATTTGATGACAGCAGAAAAAGACCAAAATACTGCTATGCTTGTTGTACAACAGGTGTAGTGAAAGATTTGATTAACTGAATTATGAGCCTGGCTCTGTTGCTAACTATTGCATAACCACAGTGTAATCACATTGTCACTCTGGTCACAACTTCATCATTCAGTCTGTGTTTGATTCTCATAAGAATGATCTTTAATTTATGGGAAAACCCTAAGAGTAATATGTACAACAAAAATTTCTTTCTATCTAAAAAAAAAATTTCTTTCTTTCTTTAAATTTTTCTTTTTTTATTTATTTTGTTGAGGGAAGGTAATTAGGTTTATTAATTTACTTTTATTTTTGGAGGAGGTACTGGGGATTGAAACCAGGACCTTGCACATGCTAAGCAAGTGCTCTATCACTTGAGCTATCCCCTCCCCCCAAAATTTCTTGAATAGTGGTGAAGATTACATTGCCCTATATGTACTTTGATGGTAAGACAGCAGGGTTTGGAGGACCTTGCTCTGGCTCAGAGGACCAGGGTCGATAGTCCTAGTACTGCACATGGATGTTCATAAGCTGCTGATGCTACTTGGGCTCACTGGAGAGTCTGCACCTTCCCATTATTAAGGTCTTTCTACCTTTTTGTCCCCTCCTACCTCTTCTGGTGACTCAGGAAACTTGCATTCCCAATTTTGATCAATTACAGCCTTGGAACTTTCCTGATTATTAAAAATGACACATTGAGATCAAAGATCACACTACAGACATTTTGCCCCATCATCAGCCTGGCCCCTGTGGTCAATTTCCAAATTGCATTCTGTAACTACAACTGCCAATTTCAAAGGAAAAGAGAAGTCTGACAAAATGGAAAGGCAGGCTTGGTTTTCATGGCAAGGAAAGCTAGAAAAGGAGATGAAAATATTTGGAGGGAGGTAACAGTCTCTTTCTTTGTGTTTTCCTATAGTTGCCTGAAAGACAATCAAAAGCAGCTCGGGAAGGAGAACCCAGATGTGAAAAGTAAATGGTAAGAACACAGCATATCAGAGCATTTCCCTCTCCCAAAGATTAACTTCCAGAATCTCTGTCCCAAGAGAGCTAACACCTTATCTTAGACCTCTTAGAACCACAATGATCCAATTCTTTGGTGATTGCTTCTAAGACCTTCGCAGAATGTTGGATGGGGACTCTATCTAAACATGAAAGATGAGGTATTAGTGGGTGTACATATTTTGTTTTTTAATAGCTATATAAAGCAAATGCATGAATGTATAGCTGAAATGAAAGATGTTTGGCTTTGGTTGGCTATTTGCAATGACCACACTTTTAACATATTCTTTATGCTTAGCCAGAATAGTCTTTGGGAAATACACATCTAATTATGACTTTCCCTTAAGACACTTTAATGGTTCTCTCTTACATCCAGAATAAAATCCAAATTCTTCACCTGGGGCTTCAATGAGGATTGACTCCTGTGTACCTCTCCAATGTCCTATCTCACCCTGCACACTCACCCATTATTTCCCAGGGAGTCACACTCTTCAAGCCACCAATCATTTTCACCTCAAGACCCTGGTACATACAGCTCTGTCAGGGCTCATGGTTTTTGTTTTCCTTGCTTGTGCTTGATGTCATCTCTTCTGGAGATGCTGGCTCTTGTGATTACTCTGAAAAATCTCCCTGACTAGACTATGTGGTAATGCTTTTTCCACACCTGGTGGATTTCCTTCACTGCCCACCCCACCTCCCCCACTTATATTTGCCATGCCTTTATCTTAACTTGTAACTTTACATATATATATACACACACACACATATATATATACACACATATATACATATATATAATTTATTTATTAATAGGCTTTATTTTTTGAGCAGTTTCAGGTTCACAGCAGAATTGAGCAGAAAATAGAGTGGCACACTGCCTTCCCCACCCACACACATATACTCCCCTACCCTCAGCATCCCTCATCAGTGTGGCATATTTGGTACAACTGATGAACCAACATGGGCACATTATTATCAACCAAAGTCCATAGTTTACATTAAGGTTCACTCTTGATGTTGTACATTCTATGGATTTTGCATAGAATGTACAAATGCATGACATGTAGCCACCACTATAGTATCATATAGAATACTTTCATTGCCCTAAAAATCTCTTCTGCTCCATCTATTTACTCCTCCCTCGTAACTTTATATTTGTTAATTTAGCTTTTTATTGTCCATCTTCCTCTACAGGCCATGTGTTTGTCAAAACACTAACCACTGTTTGACTCATAAGTGCCTATCTGTTGCCCAACCCTCACAAGACACTCAATGGAAAAAAAGGAAAAAAAAAAAAAAGAAGCAGTGAAAAAAACAATCTATATTTGGACACCAGTATTTTGCCTTGGCTTAGATGAACAGAAAAACACCCTGACTTGTTTATCGGTCATGGGCTTTTCATATCTTTGCACTCAACCTCTTTCCTAATCATTTCATTTCAAGGTCTGGGTTTCTACCTCTGAGATGGCCCCTCCTGCAGCTACAAAGCATAAAATGATGAGGGATTGAGAGGAAGGCCTAGGTGTTTGCTGGTGATGTGAAACAATGTTTGCAGGAATCAGTAATTTCCTACATCTTTCGTATCTGCTTTCTCTGCACAAAGGAAAAAGTAGAAACAGTAGGCTGACTATGACTGCCCTGTGACTCTTTGCAACTCTCCTTTACATTTTGTGGTTGGAAAGGAGATAGCAAGTATCTGCTGATGTTATAGAACCAACTTTCTGATTCTTATCTGCAGTGTTTTCCCCACGGATGTTCTGTGATTCATTATTTATTCTTGAAGTTCAGAAGGCATTACATAACAATGTTCCATATAATTTGTGCATTTTTCCCTATAAAATCAATATTCAGCTTCAAGTCTTTAAGTTTTATTTTTATATCTTTGAACACTTTTGTTTTATTTGTTTGGTTCTCACCTCCAGAAATAACAACTATGTTTATATTAGGCCTTCTTTTTTCATAATTAACACCTTGACCTTCTCATTTTATACCATTTAATTTTCCAGTGTGCTTTACATGCTACTGCTTTGTTTTTAGAGGAACTGATTTTACTTCTCCATGTTTTTAATGATGTTTTAATTTCTCTAAAATGTTGTCCTTTCTTTCAGTTGTTTACCTGCTGGCCCACTTTCCCTCTCCATGTCTTATTATTCTTAATATTTAATAACAGATAATCACTCTTTATCTGCCTTTAATACACTGTTTCTGCTATTTTTGTATTATGTTTGTTATGCAGGTCATTTTTGAGATAAAGTGATATGTATGTGTACATCTGGGCATTTGCTTGGGGAGGGTGCAGAGGAGAAGTAACTTAAGATTGAGGCTTTGATTTTAGTATGAGTCTCAGACTGCCTCCTCACCAAACATTCTCCCTCTGCCCTGGGCACATCTCTGTTCTGTGTGTATTACCTTCTTTGCAGTGGACAGGTCATTTGAGGTTGTATCCTTTGCCATCTCCATATTTCCTCTCAAGTTTAGCAGTCCGGGAAGCAAACAAAAGGTGATGTGTTGGCAACCTCAGCCCCTTTGTCTCTTCTCTTGTTTGGTAAAGAATCGTGTCCCTATGGAAATAATCTCTATTTCTCTCATTATTAGTCCACATAATGTCTGTCACTGTAAGTTGGCAGTTAGAATTTCTAAGACTTCTCATTTGTCTTTGAAGATACATACTCTCTCATGAAGAATAGCAGAGAAACAAAT
Organism: Vicugna pacos; assembly: GCF_048564905.1. Taxonomy (NCBI): domain Eukaryota; kingdom Metazoa; phylum Chordata; class Mammalia; order Artiodactyla; family Camelidae; genus Vicugna; species Vicugna pacos. The sequence goes on along the minus strand of NC_132987.1, from coordinate 114,098,622 downwards.
TGTGTTTTAATATTCTTCATTGACTCATTCCTGATTTCACCGTACTGCACGTATGTTCTCTGTACATATGATAATATACAATATACATGGTCTAAGAATTTAGTAATTCCTAAAGTTTCATAAATTATGGAGTCTGTTCTTCACATTTTTCATTCTTATCCTAGATTTTTGTGGTTTTTCTTTTTTCAGCTTTACTGAAGTACCTTGTTATATAAAATTTTAAGATATTTAGAGTATTTGATGATTTGATATATGTACACATTTGGAAAGTATTTTTCCACTGAAGTAATTCACACACCCATCACTTCACACATTTGCCTTGTTTTATGTGAGAGCGTTTAAGGTCTACTCTCTAGCTATTTCAATTATATAATACGGTGTTATTAACTATATTTCATACTTTTTCAGAAAGAGACAAAGTAAGCAGGCTTTTAATTTTACTTAACCTTTGAAATGTAATCTAGCAATGACCTTAGGTTAAGAGCAAAGAAACATTCCTTTCAAGCGCAATTTTAGCTTTGAGAACTGGAGTGTCTCATGTTATTATCTCTTTCCTTTGTAGGCAGGAAATGACTACACTTGAGACAGAAAATCAAGGTCAAGATAAGAAAAGTAAAGATAAGAAAAAAAAGATAAGAAAAGTGACTACTGCTTCAGAATATTTCTCATACTAGGGATGCTGTAAATCACTCTATTTCTAGCACTTACAAATGTTGCTCAACATCTCCCTCTTGAAATTCTTCCTTCCTCCATTTGTTTTGACACCACATTCCACTGTTTGGGTTCTCAATTGCTGGCCACTTCTCTACGATCCTGTGCTGCCCTTTCTTGGGTACATCTTAGATGCCAGTGCTTCTTAGGTGACCCAGATTTAGAATCTTTCTACTCTCTTGAGGAATTTGTGTATGAATGATTTTACTTCTTCTACTCTTTGGTATAATTTTCTTGGAAAAATCATCTAGGGGAGGTCATATTTATTGTGAATAATTTTTTAACATATAGGTTTAAATGCTTTTGTAGTTATAGACTATCTCCATTTTCTAATTCATCTTGTCAGATTTGAAAGTTACATTTCTCATCAAATTTGTCCTTTTCAACTAAAATTCAGAAGCCCTTAGCTTAAAATTGTTAATCATATCCTTGTATGTATTTAATGTTTGCAGGATCTATAATGATGCCCTCTGATTTCTAACATTGTTTCTGTGTGTGTGTGTGTGCACGCGCACGCATGTGCGTGTGTGCACGTGTGCACATGCAGATTTTCTATTATTTGATTAATCAGTTTTACTAGAGTTCCTTTATTTCATTAATATTTTTATGGAATCAAATTTTGTAACTAATTAATCATTTATCACAAGAGATGCTCTCTTTCTGGGCTTAATTCCAACTGGTATATAGCTTACCCAAATTCTAAGAGGCTCATCAAATATTGTGCTATTTTGATTTATAGGAAGAGGAGATGCAAGTTGAATCCGATGTGGTTATCCTGAAATAATTCAGGCTACTAACCCCCCTCAAACTTCAGTGAGGTGCAGATTCCTTAATTTTCCTTTGGCAACCTATGTGTTTAAAGTGGCCTGAGATACCTGCTCCTTTCCATTCACTAGGACCTATCAGCCTTATGTTCTCCATGTAGTAGAACATTAGTATGTCTTGTGGATATATGAAATGATCAATGTTAGTGCAAGTCAGATTTTGACAGACAGGAACTGATGAAGCTCTGAGACACACCAATGAAGCAGCACTGGAGTCCCTCCACATGAAAGCAAATGTATCTAGATATCTGTCATTCTGTTGCTTTAGTGAAGTAAACAGACCTTATCCGAACAGTAAATGCAATCAAAGTTGCCACCTAATTAAATCTGAGAAACTGTCCAAGACCTAGCTATCCTTTACTAAGGCCAAAATATAAAAAAGATTCTTTCAGGGCAGTCCCCTTGGTCCCTTAATCAGTTCTTGAACCACAAATTTAAACACACTGATTAAAGAATTTGAACATGACACAAACAGATGGAAAAATATACCAGTGTTCTTGGGTTGGAAGAAATAATGTTAAAATGATGATACTACCCAAGGCAATCTACAAATTGAAAGCAACCCCTATTAAAATACTAATTTTGGTATTTTTCACAGAACTAAAACAAATAAAAATTTGTATGGAAACACAAAAGACCCCAAATAGCCACAGCAATCTTGAGAAGAACAGAGCAGGAGGAATCATGCACCTTGACTTCAGACAATAAGCTACAATAATCAAAACAGCATAGTACTGACACAAAAACAGACATAGATCAAGGAACAGAATAGAGATCCCAGAAGTAAACCTATACACTTATGATCAAGTAATCTATGACAAAGGAGGTAAGAAAGCACAAAGGAGAAAAGATAGTCTCTTCAACGAGTGGTGCTGGAAAAACTGGGCAGCTTCATGTAAAAAAACGAAATCAGAGCATTCTCTAATACTACATACGAAAATAAACTCAAAATGGATGAGAGACCTAAATGTAAGATCAGAAACTACAAATCTTCTAGGGGAAAATGTGGGCAAAACACTCTTTGACACAAACTGCAGCAATGTACTTTTTGAATCTATCTCTTAAAGCAAAGGAAATAAAAGCAAAAATAAACAAATAGGACTGAATTAAACTTAAAAGCTTTTACACAGCAAAGGAAACCACTGAGAAAACAAAAAACAACCTACTGGATGGGAGAAGATGTTTGCAAATCATATGGCTGACAAGAGGTTAATATTCAAACTATATAAACAGCTCATACAATTCAACATCAAAGAAACAAACAACCCAATTTAAAAATGGGCAGAAGAACTGAATAGATATTTTTCCAAAGAGGACATACAGATAGCCAACAAACACATGAAAATATGCTCAATGTTGCTAAACATCAGGGAAATGCAAATCAAAACTACAATGACAATTATGGGTCTTCTGTGATTCCATATAAATTTTTGGATGATTTGTTCTAGTTCTTTGAAAAATGTCCTGGGTAATCTGATAGGGATTGCATTAAATCTGCAGATTGCTTTGGGTAGTATGGCCATTTTAACAATATTAATTCTTTCAATCCAAGAACATGGGATATCGTTCCATTTCTTTAAGTCATCTTTAATCTCCTTAGTCAGCATTTTGTAGTTCTCCACATATAAATATTTCACTTCCTTGGTCAGATTTATTCCTAAGTATTTTATTTTTTTGGATACAATTTTAAAAGGGATTATTTCTTTACTATCCTTTTCTGATATTTCACTATTAGTGTAAAGAAGTCCCACTGATTTCTGTATGTTGATCTTGTATTCTACCTTGCCAAATTCTTTTTTCAGCTCTAGTAGTTTTTGTGTACAGCCTTTAGAATATAGTACCATGTCACCCCCATATAATGACAATTCTACAAATCACCCTAAAATTTATATGGAATCACAGAAGACCTAGAATTGCCAAAGCAATGTTGAAAAAAAAGAATTAACCTGCAGGAATAATCCTCCCAGACTTCAGACAATACTACAGAGGTACAGGAATTCAAACAGCATGGTATTGGCACAAAAACAGACATGGATCAATGGAAGAGAATAGAGAGCCTAGAAATAAACCCAGAGACCTATGGTCAATTAATCTCCAACAAAGGAGCCAAGAATATACAATGGAGAAAAGACAGTCTCTTCAGCAAATGGTGTTGGGAAAACTAGACAGCAGCATGTAAATCAATGAAGTTAGAAGACTCCTTCACACCATACACAAAAATACACTCAAGATAGCTTAAAGATTTAAATATAAGACAAGACACTATAAACCTACTAGAAGAAAACATAGCAAAGCATTTTCTGTCATACATCTTAGCAATGATCTCCTAGGGCAGTCTACCCAGGCGATAGAAATAAAAGCAAAAATAAACAAATGGGACCTAATTAAATTTATAAGCTTTTGCACAGCAAAGGAAACCATAAGCAAAACAAAAAACAGCTTATGGTATGGGAGAAAATACTTGTAAATGATGTGACTGACAAAGGTTTAATTTCCAGAATATATAAACAGCTCATACAAGTTAATTAAAAAAAAGTCAAACAACCCAGTTCAAAAATGGACAGAAGACCTAAACAAGCAATTCTCCAAAGAAGACATAAAAATGGCCAATAGGCACATGAAAAGATATTCAATATTGCTAATTAACAGAGAAATACAAATCAAAACTACAATGAAGTATCACCTCATACCATTCAGAATGGCCATCATTCAAAAGTTCACAAATGATAAATGCTGGAGAGGCTGGGAAAAGGGAACGCTCCTACACTGCTGGTAGGAACGCAGTTTGGTGCAGCCATTATGGAAAACAGTATGGAGATGCCTCAAAAAACTAAAAATGGACTTAACATATGACCCAGCAACCCCACTCTGGGACATATATCTGGAGGGAACTCTAATTTTAAAACACATGCTCCCCAGTGTTCATAGCAGCACTATATACAGTAGCCAAGACATGGAAGCAACCTAAATGTCCATCAACAGATGACTGGATAAAGAATTTATGGTATATTTATAGAATAGAATACTACTCAGCCATAAAAAAGAATAAAATAATGCCATTTGTAGCAGCATGGATGTCCCTAGAGAATGTTATTCTGAGTGAAGTAAGCTAGGAAGAAAAAGAAAAATACCACATGATATCACTTATACATGGAACCTAAAAAAAAAAAACAAAACAGGACACAAATGAACTCGTCCACAAAACAGAGACAAACTCGCAAACATAGTAAACAATCTTATAGTTAGTGAGGGAAAGGGAGTGGGAAGGGAAAAATTGGGGAGTTTGAAATTTGCAAATATTAACCACTATATATAAAAATAGACAAAAAAATTTCTTCTGTATAGCACAGGGAACTATATTCAATATCTTCTAATAAGCTTTATTTAAAAAGGATATGAAAATGAATATATATATATACATATATATGCATGACTGGAACATATGATGTACATCAAAAACTGACACATCGTAACTGACTATATGACAGTAAAAAAAAATCTTGAGGTGGGGAGAGTATTCAGGATTATCCAGGTTAACACAATGTAAACACAAAGGTTCTTAAAAGGTAGAAGAGAGAAGCAGAAAAGACAATGTCAGAGTGATGCAGCATGAGAAAAACTCAAATAGCCATAGTTGGTTTGAAGCAATGGAGACGGCCATGATCCAAGGAATAGGGGCAGTCTACAGAAACTGGAAAAGGCAAAGAAATGGAGTCTCCCCTAAAGCCTCCAGAAAGGAATGCAACCATGTCAATACCTTGGTTTTAGCCCAGTGAGTCTCTTTTAAGAATTCTGATCTGTAGAACTGTAACATAATAAATCTGTGTTGTTTTAAGCCATCAGGTTTATGGTAATTTATTACAGCATTAATAGGAGACAATTACAACCTGAAATAGTAATGCTATTTTATAAGGGTCATTACTGAGGTCAGTTCCTAAGCAGCTACTCTAGTTAATAATTTCAACTCCGAGCTAAAATACTGAGTCCAGATCTTCTGATAAGTGCACCAATATCTAGATACTCATTCAGTCCCATAACGTGTGTGTTTTCCTTCATAATTTAAGACTCACAGAATCAATTCAATCAAATACCATGTTGTTGAATTCACCCTTTTGTTTATTTGATTTGGGCAGGTAGTTAATAAATATTAAAGAATAAAAAGGCATATATTCTCTTTCTGTTCTAATCTCTTCCATTTCAAGGGCATGCTTGGATCTGATTTTTATTTTCAGTCTGAATACAATGATGTGTTTTGTTGAGGGATACTGGCTGGCTTTCCTCTGCAAGATGACTTTCCGCAGGGTTTTTAATCAAGGAAGGAAGAGTCTCACTATTTAATCAGGATGAGAGGCAGTCCTTCATCTAACAACATAGTCTTACTTGCTGGTTTTGGAATTCAGGTTAATCGCAGTCATCAGAAATTTTCTGATATTCCTGTTCTAATTCTAAGGTTCATATTCTTTTCCAATCAATGCCTTACTCTCAAATAGGAAATCTACTAAGGTTGTTAAATTCAGCTGACCTTTTAGCATAGTGATGACATGTTTCACATCTTTACTCTGAGAATAAATATGATGCTTCTTTTAACACCTTCAGCACCAAAAGCTGCAACCACTTCACCCAATAGTGTTTGATTTCTTCATGCCCTTCATATTGATGCTTAGTTCCCCAGATTCTTGCCTCTAATGCTTTAATTGAATTGTATTCAGGCTACATAATTCCCTCAGTTTATGATTATAAGATGATATTAATTAAAAACATTTGTTAATTAAATTATATATGATTATATTTATAAAGATATGTGATTATATGATTTCTTATTTTAAAACTTTTTAAACATTTTTTGAGTTATAATCATTTTACAATGTTGTGTCAAATTCCAGTGTAGATCACAATTTTTCAGTTATACATGAACATATATATATATTCATTGTCACATTTTTTTCTGTGAGCTAACATAAGATCTTGTATATATTTCCCTGTGCATTACAGTATAATCTTGTTTATCTATTCTACATTTTGAAATCCCAATCTGTCCCTTCCTACCCCCCGCCCCCTTGGCAACCACAAGTTTGTATTCTATGTCTGTGAGTCTGTTTCTGACTTGTATTTATGTTTTGTTTGTTTTGTTTTGTATTTTTAGATTCCACATATGAGCGATCTCATATAGTATTTTTCTTTCTCTTTCTGGCTTACTTCACTTAGAATGACATTCTCCAGGAACATCAATGTTGCTGCAAATATTTGAAATCAATGCATTGAACATGATTTTTTTTGTGAAGAACAGTGAGCTATTAGAAATTACTAACAAACTTTGTTATACAAAGTATGTTTAATTTATTTAATATATTCTAAAATTTTGCTAAGAATCACTACCAAGTTTAGTAGGCTGTAGACTTAAGAATTAGTCAATGTTCCTTTTATAAATTGGGATTTTGATATATTTAGTATTCTGTGACCTCTCTAATAACTTCTTTATTAAAATACTAGTAGTGGATCTCAGATTAATACATGTATAATTTGCTTCAGTATTCATAGGTATAATCAACCTGAATCTGAATTTAACTGGAGATAGTTACTTTTGTTACTTTAGTACTTTCTTTATAATGTACTTTTCTCTATAATGATTGCTACTTAATACTTATCTCTATAATAATTGTTCATCTTAAAAATGATGTGCTTTTCCTGTGATAACTTTATACAATTTATATTTTAAATATCACAGCCATAATTACTCTTTAAAAAAATACTTGCCAAACTCTATTGTCATAGCATGTTTCTGGACAAAATTTTGTTAGTTTCAAAATCCACTTTTATTCACCAGTTTGGTGTGTGTCACTTACATAGAAACACAGTATTGACACTGCCTCATAACATTTGTTTTTCCTTCATTTTGTCATATAACCTTGAGAACTGTAGTAATAACATAGAATCATGTCAGATGTTTAGATGAAGTTTTATCACTGTATTTTATTCTTTCACCATCTCCTTACCACCAGCCTGTGAAGTTCTAAAACTCTTAGGTTGCTTTCTTTATATATATATATATTTTTTTTTTTATTGACGTATACTCAGTTTACAATGTTGTGTCAATTTCTGGTGTACAGCACAATACTTCAGTCATATAGGAACGTACATATATTAATTTTCATATTCTCTTTCACCATAAGTTACTACAAGATATTAAATATAGTTCCCTGTGCTATACAATATAAACTTACTGTTTATCTATTTTTTTTATATATTAGTTAGTATCTGCAAATCTTGAACTCCCAATTTATCCTTTTTATTTTTTATCCTCCAGGTAAAGATGTCCCATCCACTTCTAATCAGGTAATAAAAAAATTATTACATTTGTCTAATAAATGTCAAAATACAGACAACTTCATATAAGCCTAGTTGTAGCTCTTCCTTTACTTGTGACTTCTGAATGGATTTGTCAAATTTTTCATATTTTAAATAATATTCTTGTTCATTTTAATGCAGACATAAACGGAAATTAAAATATTGAAATATTTTAACAGATTTAGGTAATCTGTAAATTCTTATTCTTGTCCCAAGTCTACTGAAATCTATTATTTTAATTTTCAAAAACCTTGTAACAAAAATAAATGAAATCAAATTCACAGCTATAATGTGAAAGCATCAGTTCTTTTTATCTTTTCACATTCCTCTTTAATCCGTATATCCAGGAATTAGCGTTTATATTTATAGACATTGTGAATATCAATAAACATATTAAAATGTCTATTATTTTTAATACATAAGCATTGTACTGATTTAATTAACATGTAGTATTCATGTTTTAAATTTTCTTTGATGGGTCTATGCAACTGACAATGTATTTAAACTGTAAATTTTATTAATTGCATTTTATCCTATGAAAATGCATTGCTATGTAACTTGAATACTTACTTACTGAGATCTGATTGCTGCATATATTGCATCTCAATATGTGTGACCTAAAATATACGACTGCTTTTCTCTAGGTATTCAGGGAGACAACAGTGACTTTTTTTCCTCTTTTATCATCCTGAGGTGAAATGAAAGCAGAATGCGTAGTAGTTTGGAGTACAGTTCATGTTGCTAAAATAAGGTCTTTAAGAGGCTTGGAGAACAGGCTTTGAACACTTGAGGTGTAAGATCACCATCAGACAAGAAGAAAGGAGGCGTGGGTCACTGAGTTAAAACCTGATGGATGATTCTGGATCCTTGATCTCTTTTTTTTTCTTGGCAGGAAAATGAGAACGGCAGTGGTTTTGAAGAAGTGAGCTACACTGTCATTAATCACCTGCCCTATCGGAGACCCTCTCTGAGCTCCAATGATGATGGTTATGAGAACGTTCTGTCTACCACAGGAAGAGAGAGACCATTAAGAGAAGGGTCAGAAACAGAATATGCCCGTCTCAGGACAGCTTCTGTGACTAGGTCTTCTTCCTGTACCCTTGAGAATGATTATGAATTTGTACTTCCTCACTAGAACCTTCATTCCTCATTGTCTTCCAGTAACAAAGATGATACAGCGTAGTGGCCTCCAGGAGAGCTTCTCTTTCAGCAGTTCATGAAACATTCATTTCTGGCCAAATCTTAGAAATTATGTCCTTTTACTATATTTGCATTGAGAAACTCTGAAATATGGCATTTCTGTGGTTTGGGTAAAGCCATATAGATTGACATAATGAGATACAGTATTCTGCATCCTCTTGTTTGTAAGGTTTGAGGACATGGAGGTGGTGGGAAAACCTTCCTAAGACAAAAACACCCACAGATATACAACTTAGAATATCCAGTTTCAATCCTGCTTTCCAAATTTCAAAAGCCAACATTCATACTCCTAATCATGTATTTCAGTTTTTGAGGTTTAATATATTAAATAAACTTTTAAAATATAAGACCAGTGACTAGACCATTTGCTGACCTGATATTTACTTTAATCTTGTCTTTTCCATGTATTAGAGATTCTTGCCATAAATTTGAGGTAGTAGTTCAAAAACTAATACCTTTTGATAACTGGCCTTTCTGAAAGGAGAAACTGAGAGTGCCATTAAAAAAAAGAGGAATAAATGAATAAGGGTTAGGGTCTTTCTTTCCAATAGTAAATCACAGAACTCTGCTTGAAGATTCCTAAGAAAATGAAAATATACACGCTTATAGTTTTGTTCACAACATACTACTTAATTTAACCTATGACTAGTTATCTCAAATGAGGAAGGATGAATAGTGTCTGGTTTTAAAATTTAGGTAAATTTGTAAGTAATCCATCTATTTTACTTTCATTCCCAAGGATATTCCAAATGATATGCCAGCTTCTCAATAAAGACACAAAGGCCATAAGTGACAAAATATTTATGATTAATTTTTTACCAAAGTGGGTATAGAGGGAACATATCTCAACATAATAAAAGCTATTTATGACAAACCTACAGCCAGCATAGGACTCAACAATGAAAAGCTGAAAACCTTCCCACTAAAATCTAGGACAAGACAAGGTTGTCCACTCTTACCACTCCTATTCAACATAGTCTTGGAAGTCCTAGCCACAACTATCAGGCAAGAAAAAGAAATAAAATGGATCCAAATTGGAAAAGAAGAGGTAAAACTATCACTATATGAAGATGACATGATACTATATATGGAAAACCCTAAAAGCTCCACACAAAAACTACTAGAACTAAGAAGAGAATTCAGCAAGGTAGTAGGTTACAAGATTAATGTACAAAAATCAGTTTCATTTCTTTACACTAATAATGAATCAACAGGAAAAGAAAGTAAAGAAATAATTCCTTTTAAAATAGCACCCAAAGTAATAAAACACCTAGGAATACATCTGATCAAGGAGGTGAAGACTTATACATGGAGAATTACAAAACATTGATTAAGGAAATTAAAGAAGACTTTAAAAACGGAAAGATATTCCATGCTCCCGATTGGAAGAATCAATATTGTTAAAATGGTCACACTGCCCAAGGAAATCTACAGATTTAAAGCAATCCCTATCAAATTACCCAGGACATATTTCACAGAACTAGAACAAATTGTAATAAAATTTATATGGAATCACAAAAGACCTAGAATTGCCAAAGCATTACTGAAGAAAAAGAAAAAGGCTGGACAAATAATCCTCCCAGACTTTAGACAATACTACAGAGCTACAGTGATCAAAACAGCATGGTATTGGCATAAAAACAGACATATGGATCGATGGAACAGAATACAGAGCCCAGAAATGAGCCCATAAACTTTTGATCAATTAACTTTAACAAAGGAGGCAAGAATATACAATGGAATAAAGACAATCTCTTCAGTAAATGGTGTTGGGGAAACTGGACAGCTGCACATAAATCAATGAAGCTAGAACACTCCCTTACACCATACACAAAAATAAACTTAAAATGGATTAAAGACTTAAACTTAAGGCAAGACACAATAAACCTTCTAGAAGAAAATACAGCAAAACATTATCTCACATATATTTCAAAAATGTTGTAGGGCAGCCTACCCAAGAAATAGAAATAAAAGCAAAAATAAACAAATGGGACCTAATTAAACTTACAAGCTTTTGCACAACAAAGGAAACCATAAGCAAGACAAAGCAACAGCCTATGGAATGGGAGAAAATTTTTGTAAATGAAACCGACAAAGGCTTGATCTCCAGAATATATAAACAGCTCATATGACTTAATAAGAAAAAAACAAACAAACAAGTTCAAAAATGGGCAGAAGATCTAAACAAGCAATTCTCCAATGAAGACATACACATGGCCAATAGACATATGAAAAAATGCTAAATATCACTAATTAACAGAGAAAGTGAAAATCAAAACTACAATGAGGTATCACCTCACACCAGTCAGAATGGCCATCATTTAAAAGTCCACAAATGATAAATGCTGGAGAGGCTGTGGTGAAAAGGGAACCCTCTCACACTGTTGGTGGGAATGCAGTTTAGTGCAGCCATTGTGGAAAACAGTATGGAGATTCCTCAAAAGACTAGGAATAGACTTACCATATGACCTAGCAATCCCATTCCTGGGCATATATCCAGAAGGAACCCTAATTCAAAAAGACACCTGCACTTCAATGTTCATAGCAGCATTATTTACAATAGCCAAGATATGGAAACAACCTAAATGTCCATCGACAGATAACTGGATAAAGATGTACATTTATATAATGGAATACTATTCAGCCATAAAAATGACAACATAATGCCATTTGCAGCAACATGGATGTCCCTGGAGAATGTCATTCTAAGTGAAGTAAGCCAGAAAGAAAAAGAAAAATACCATATGATATTACTCATATGGGAAATCTGAAAAAAAAAATAAAGAAAACAAATGAACTTAAATATAAAACAGAAACAGACTCACAGACATAGAATACAAACTTGTGGTTGCGAGGAGAGAGGGGGTTGGGAAAGGACAGACTGGGAGTTTGAGATTTGTAGATACTGATGGGTAGATATAAAACAGATAAACAAGTTTATACTGCATAGCACAGGGAAATATATACAAGATCTTGTAGTAGCTCACAGTGAAAAAGAATACAAAAATGAGTATCTGTATATTCATGTATGACTGAAAAATTGTGCTGTACACCAGAAATTGACACAACATTGTAAAGTGAGTATAACTCAATAAAAAAAAAGAAAGAAAAAATGGCAATATCATGGAATTCATTTCATTTTAGGGCCAACTAAAAACAAATATTTATGTCACAAGCCATAATAATGCAGAAATAAAACAAAAGTTTTGAGGAAAAAACTAAGGAAAGTGGAAGATGGTGTAAACATACCAATTTCATCATCTTTTACAGCAAGGAAATGAATGGTATTAATCAACAATGATAAATTAGAAAGATTATAAGTAAATACTAGTATAAAGATAGAGTAAGGAAAAGGTTTTCATATACTGAAATTTGGCAGTGAAATTAAGACAGGAATACAAAAGGAAAAGAAATATATTTACTACTTGCTCATAGTGTGAATCAATTTTTACTACATTAAATAAGGAACTGTAAGTAAAATACAGAATTAAAGCTAGCTCTGTAGATTCAATGCAATTCCAATCAAAACCCCTGCACTTATTTTTCAAAAATTCCAGTCTATTCTAGAATTCATACAGAAACTCAAAGGACCCAGAACTGCCAAGGGCACCTGAAAGCAGATTAACAAACCTGAAAGACTGAACACGACCAGATACCAAGACTTATTATAAAAAGATAATGTGGCATCAGCATAAGCATTGACTACATAGTCAGTGAAAGTCAATAGAGAATCGTGAAATAGAACTGTATGTGGTTGATGGCCAAGGTGGCCTCATAATGCAGTGGGGACAATGGTGCATTTTTCAATAAGTAGTTTTGTATTAACCAGGCATTAATTAGTCTTCTATGGTACCATAAAAAATTATCACATATGTGCTGGCTTAAAATAATCCAAAGTTATTACCCACCATTTCTGTGGGTACTGGTATAGGTGAACTGGATCTTCTGCTCACGAACTCAAAAGGCTGCATAGGAGGTGCTTGCTGTCAGGGCTGGAGACTCATTTAAGTTTCTGTGTCCTCTTGTACATACATGGTTGTTGCTGGAATTCATTTTCTTTTGGTTGCTGAGCTCAAGCCCTCAGCTGATAGAGACCATCTGCTATTCCCTCACATATGGGTCCCTCTCCAAAATCAAAGTTCACTCCTTCAAAGCCAACAGGAGAACTTTTCTCATGCTTTGAAGCTCTCCCTTCAAAAAGGGCCAAGTCTCTCCGAAGGACTCATCTGAGTAGATCAGATCCAGTTAAAATAGTCTCCCTTTTAATTAAATCAAAGTCGGCTGACTTGAGGCCTTAACGACATTGGAAAAATCACTTTACCTTTGTCTATAACATAACCTAATCAAAAGTAAAATCCACCATGACAATCATTCTTTACATACTCTAGGGGGCAAGATTATACTGAATACCAAGGGCAGGAAACTTACAGGACATCTCAGAATTTTCTCACCACAGTCAGATACCCATAGAGATTAAAAAAAAAAAAAAAGGAAAAGAAAACAGAAGAAACAGCAGCTAAACGCCTTCCTCACACTATAAAGAAAACCCAATTCTCATCTTACCTTTTAACAAAAATGAATGGATTGCAGATTTAAGTGTCAAAAAAATGATTTCACAAAAATGTAGGACAATATGTTATGTTAGTGATCTTGGTTTTGACAAATATCTCCTAAAATGGTAAAATAATACTAACAAAGAAAAATAATAAATTGGACTATTTCAAAGTTAAGAACTCTTCTTTATTAAAAACATGATAAAAATCTAAGTTGTGAGAAGACGTTTGTAATTATATATACAACCAATAAGAGTCTATCCACCACATGTAAAGAATTCCTACAGATCACTATGAGAAACACAGAAAATTCAGTGGTACAGTGGGCAAAAGACCTGTGAAGGCAGTTGAAAAAATATATGCCAATAGCAAAAAAGCACATGAAAGACACTCAATTTGATTAATAGTCAGAGGAATGCAAATGAAAAACACAGTGAAACATACCAACACTTAAGAGAGCAGCTTAAATTTATAAAAGATTAAAATGCTAAGTATTACAGGGCATATGAATAAACTGGAAACTGCTGGGAAACTCTTTGTGCCTCCTAAAACTGAACATACCTATACTCATCTACAGCGATCACACTCCTAGATTACACCTAATAAATACATACCCAAACATATATGCACCATGAGACAGACCAGCATGCTCCCAGCAGAACTAATCCTCGTATCTATAAAATGTCAACTCCACAATGCCCTTCAATACAATAGTGGAAGAATCATGATACATTCACGTAACAGAATAATATTCAGAATACAAATGAATGTTCTACAAAAACACACACCTTTGAGATAAACATTCAAACATAAAGTTTAGCAAAGTTAAGTCACACAAAACACATAATGATTATACAATTTATATACAGTATTTTAAAAAACCCCAGCAAAACGAATCTATACTGTTAGAAGTCAAGATTAAGTTTCCTCTTAATGAGTGAAGACACTTGAAGGGATATGTGAGCAGATATTTGAGGTTTGGGTAGTATTACTCCCTTGAGCTGGATGCTGTTTCCGCAAATGTGTAAAGATTGTGAAAGTTTTTCAAGAGGCACACTTCTAAGATATTTGTGCTTCTATGTACAATTATAAGGCAAACTAAAAGTTTTTTACAAATAGGATAGGATGTCTTTAATTGCAGTTAATTTCCAAGTTAAAAAAAATGATAAAAGACATCACAAACTATTTCAATCAAGGAAAAAAAAAAAAAGCCCGAGTAACACCTTGAAAATCAGACAAACTTTTATTTGAGGGACAGAAAAAGAAAATGAGAGAGAGACATGAAATGATGAAACTGGAAATCCATAATGTATATCTAACAATTTGGCAAATGTACAAACTGGTCAACCATGAAGATGGGAGTATAAACAACCTCTGAAATTTGCAACTCCACAAAAGCAACAAACACTTGGCAAAAATTATCATAATCAACACTTACAGAATTCTGGAAAATAATGAAAGATAATCAAAAATGGTATAGTTTCGCCCTAAGAATAGACAGTTTAGTCCAGTGAAACAGAGTTGAGAATTCAAAAATAAACTCATACATCCATGGCCAATTGATTTTTGACAAGGATGGCAACACCAGTCAATGGGTTCAAACAGTCTCTTTAATAAGTAGCGCTCAGACACTAGGATACCCACTCATAAAAGAACGGCGGTGGGCTGCCTACAACAACCATATACAAAAATTACCTCAAAATGGATCAGTAACCTAAATATAAAGGCTAACATGACTGACCTTCTTTGGAAGAAACTTAAGAGTAAATTTTCATGACCTTATATTTGGCAATGAAGACTTAGATACGAAAACCACAACATGAGCAACAAAAGAAAAAATAGATAAATTGGACTTTAAAACGGAAAACCTCTGTGCTTTAAAGAACATGATCAGAAAAGTGAAAAGACAAATAATAAATGTAAAGGGGATTTGTCTTCAAAATATATAAAGAATGCTTACACCTCAAGAACGAAAAGAGAAATGTCCCACTTAAAATATGGGAAAAGGACTTATTAAAGTCCAAAGTTACACAAATGGCCATCTGAAGAGATGCTCTGTATAACTGGTCATGAGAGGAATGCAATTCAAAGTCACAATGATACATCACTTCACACCCACTGAAAGAGCGAGAACAACAAAAACATATTAAAAATCTAAGGAGAAAAGTGTAAAATAATGTGTTCCTGACGATGTGGCAGGAATGTAAACTAGTGTGGCCACTGTGGGGAACAGCGCGGCGCCTCTTCCAAAAAGCACAGAATTACAACCAGCTCAACAGTTTACTGAACACAGAGACCCAAACAGATACATCAGTGAGAAAGGATCAGTAATCCAGTAACTACTGCTGTAGAGCCAGAAAAAATATTAAATTTGGATAATTCGTATTTTAAGTCAAATTAATTCTGAGTTGAGAAACAAGGTAGGAGGTAAATAAAATCATAAGAAAACTAGCAGAAAATGTCACGTAATCTCAAACCAAAGACTATTTCCACAAGCAAATGTCCTAAGTGGAAAAATATAGGCGAGACCCGGGATACACACACATTTGCACACAACCTTCACGACCGAAACCCCAACACAAGAAAACCAGGAACACCACGCATGGTCGTCCGGGCCCCGGTCCCGACAGTGCCGCAGGAGGACCAGACCTCCGACCCCCGCGCACCAGGTTCCTTGGAGAAGCGCGACCAGGCCGAGGGCTCCCAGAGGCCTGCAGGCCAGAGGGCGGGTGGCCCGCCCCGCAACCCCAGCCCAGTCGAGAGGGACCTCACGCCCAGGACCGAGGGTTGCCGGCACACCCCGCACCCGAGGCCCGCGCCCCCAGCTCGAGCAGCTCTGAGAAGCTCAGAGAACTGCAGACTCACCCTCTGTGGAGGCCGTCCTGTCAGAGGCTCCTTGGGGGCGCTGTCTCCTGAGGGGCCGACGTCCTGTCAGAGGCCCCAGAGGGAGCGGAGGCGGCAGGTCTGACACCAGCAGCGCTGGGCCTGGCCACCTCCGTCTCCGCTCCAGACCGCAGCTTCCACCGACTGGACTGGCGTCCGAGGCCCTCAATGCATTCTGGGGTTCCGTCTGGCTGCCAGGTTTATATGCGTAGGGTTTACGTCTGTGGGGTTTACGGCAGGGGTTTACGACTTGGGGGAGTTTACGACTTGGGGGGCTTTACGGCTTTTGGGGTTTAGAGCTAGTGGGTGTTAGTCTCGGCCCCGCTTCTGTGGCTGCCGCCGTGGGCCACCTCTACTGCCTGGCTCTGGTGGCCCGGCCACTCCCGCCCCTGGCTCCCATGGAGGTGAGCCGTGCGGGAGGAGATCTTCAGCGGCCTCACCTGCGACACACAGGGGAGGCCACAGAGCCAGGAGCCTCATCTTCGTCTTCGTGGACGAGAGGCCTCCGAGCTGCAGCCTGAGGGGCGACCGCACCAGAAGGCCAAAGGTAACCTGTGTCCCCTCCCTCCGCGCGGCCTCCACATGGGTGTCCATAGGGACAGTAGGTCCTTGAGCAACACGGGCGTGAGGTGTGCGGGTCCACTCACAGCAGAGTGTTTCAGTAAATGGGTGCTCTAAATATGCACACCATAAACCAACCCATCTTAAAATGTTTCTCCCGTGGATTAAAGGAAAAGCAGGGAGTTGTGGTTTTCACAAAGTACGAGAGGGATTTTTTTTCCCCACTCCCTAGTTTCCCACGTTGTATAATATGATAATGTTTGTTGTGAATCTGCAAAAGGGCTGCATGCCACTTGTGTGTGCTGTAAGGTTTCTAATTGCTACCTTCAGCTATTTCTAAGATCGTTAAGTAGTCAAAGTGGGTTTATTTTGAATGTCAGTTATCCAAGAGCTTTAACTACTACGTTTTGTCACATATAGTTCACAATGTGGTTCAAAGACGCTGAATTACTTTTCCATAAACCATTTCTGTGGGTCATTGTGTCCTAAACTATATAATGGGGTTGGGGATCATCTGACTTCCTCACTGTCTCTGCATTTGCCCTCCCAAATGGAAGAAGCAGTATATTCCATGTGTCCTACTGACTTTTCTCACTAGTCTGTAAAAATCATTAGCATTTATCCTCAATATGGAACACTGTACTGAAATATTAGCATATATTTTAAATTTCTAGAACACATCCAGGGGGACTATACTTTGTGTGTTTTTGCCATTTAGCAATCATTTACATCAATAAAAAGCCATAAAGTCAAGGAGCTTTTTTTTTCCAGATTGCCTATGGTAGTTTTCAGTAGCAGAATTTTGAGGTATTAATTTTTGATTCTAGGAAAGTCTTTTTCTTAACTTAGTTCCATAAACTGTAGGACTGGCATCATTATTTTTTATCAGCTATTTTTATTTCAGTTTTGTTGTATATGTTTTTCTGTTTAATCTTTCTTTGTGTCATATATTAGGGGTGGATGGCAACATTGTCAGAAAAGCAGTTTCTTTACCCTCGGGCCCATATCCTCTGTGCTCCCTATAACTGAGGAAAAAAAGATTCATTGAGAACATGTGGTTTCCTCCTGTTGAGGGTCCCTCCAGATATTCAGGCATCTACCTGCTGAACAGTGTCCTCTGCTCTAAGTTGCAAAATATTTTTATTCTCACGTAGTGTATTTTTGTGTTTGTGTAATTATAACAATTTCTCTCTTTCCTACCCCCGCAACCACGCCATATACATAAAGTCAAGAGAAAAGGGCAGGAGAAGTGGAAAGAAAATCACAAAATTCAATTGGAAGAGGTCCCCAATAGTGGAACTTTAATTTTCATTGCACTTGGCTCTGTGGCCAGCAGGCCAGCTGCTTGACCTCCCCGGCCCCATTTTTGTCCTCCAGTGTTAATTTGTTTGCCCTTTGTTGCTGGCTCCTGTTGCCCAGAATCCCTGGAGTTAATCACATCACAAGGGAACTCGTTAACTCTGGGACTATATGTGACAGTATTAATCGTGCAGTTAGTCTTAGTTGAGCACAGTGATGCCCATGCAGTCTCCTGCAGAGGAAGGAACGTAAATCTAAGCTGGGCAACTCTTCTTTCTGGCACCTGCATGTGGGACATTAGATACTGTAAATTGTGTATGGTGTCAAATGAGTAGCTAGTGTTAATGTGTCACAGATTGAGTGCGACTCTGGGTTAAAGTCCTAAAGACAAGAAGAATGTCGAAACAATGGTTCTCAGTTGTAGAAATGATCAGTCTGATTCTTCCCGGCTTCAGCTGACTTGGAACTAAATGGATGCACACGGTTTTTAACTACTTAATCTCCTTATTTCATCATATGTAAAACTTCAATAATCTTAGCTTCTTCCTGTTTGTTGTCTCAATATCCTGTTGGGAGTTAAATGTTAATGATTTTCACTGAGCCCTCTGCAGCATTTCTTGCATTCTATTGATATTGCATTCAGTCTCTAATTGTGATTGTCCACTTTGCATTGGCTGTGTACAGAGTTTCTGGACTAGAGTTTCTTTGGTTTTAAATTATTCTATACTGTGCAGGCATATTTATCTTGAAAAGGAAAATTCAAACAAAACCAAAACCCTCCTACAAGGCCTATGCTATGCAAATGATATCTACGGATGTTTGTATTCCTTAAAGAAGTGACTCAAATTTACCTTATAAGTATCGTATCCTGTTATGTGGCATAGTTAATATATGAAATAATCATGCTTCCAATTTAGTTTCTTTTTCCTTTTTCAAATAAAACCCTACCATGTACTCTCCATTTCTATATTTGTTTCTTACTATCAGGAAATTCTTTGGTCTTGGATTGCTCTCCTTCTCATCTCTTTAAGAGCAAGGTGAATACAATCCAGACCTTCTCCTCTATAGATTCCTCTCCCAACTCTGCATCCTGACAGTGAACCTCTTACACTGATCATAAGATGCATACTCTCACATGTTTTATCATGTTCCTGCCTTATTTATGTATCCATTTGGTAGACTGTGAGAATGTACTATGGTGTTTGTAATTCCTGTATTTCCTGTGAAATTCCATTACCTTTATATAAAAAATTATATTGAGGAAAAGGTGTGAAAAATCTCAGCATTAATACATTTTAGCTTTTATTTCATCCTCAAGGTAGATGGAAAACATATGATCAATGAGAACAGGAATGCCACTTCATGAGATAATCAAGGATATCACACACCAGTATTCTCTGCTTTGACCTTTTCTCTTTAACTGTTTACAAACTTACTTCTCAACATCCAGATCTTAACTGCCAGGGAATTGACATAAAATCCTTGCAGTTTCTGTTTAATGTGATTTAATCACTCTGGAGTGAGTAATCAAAGTGAGAGTAATGCTGTGGACTAATGACAGCACCTTCTCTGGGTTCATTCTGGTAGGTTTTTCTGACCGACCTCAGTTGGAGCTGGTTCTCTTTGGGGTAATCATGTCCCTTTACCTCATGACACTCCTCGGCAATGCTGCCATCATCCTAGTATCCCTCTTGGACTCTAAACTCCACAATCCCATGTACTTTTTCCGCTCCCATCTCTCATTACTGGACCTTTGCATCACCAGCAGTATTATTCCTCAGCTTCTAGTCAACCTGGGGGGTCCAGATAAGTCTATCACGTATGGAGGCTGTGTGGTTCAGCTCTATGTCTCCCTTGCCCTGGGATCCACAGAGTGTGTCCTTTTGGCTGTGATGTCCTACGATCGCTATGTCGCAGTCTGTCGTCCTCTGCATTACGCCTCTGTCATGCACCCTCGGCTCTGTCACATCCTGGCATCCATGGCGTGGCTCAGTGGTCTGGCAACCACCCTCATACAGTCCACTCTCACCCTGCAGCTGCCCTTCTGTGGGCATCGCCATGTGGATCATTTCTTCTGTGAGGTTCCTGTGCTCATCAGGTTGGCTTGTGTGGACACCGCCTTCAACCAGGCAGAGCTCTTTGTGGCTAGCGTCTTATTCCTGGTGGTGCCCTTGTCGCTCATCCTGATATCCTACGGGCACATCACCCAAGCAGTTCTAAAGATAAAGTCAGCCATTGGATGACGTAAAGCATTTGGAACCTGCTCCTCCCACCTGACGGTGGTGATAGTCTTCTATGGAACCATTATCTTCATGTATCTGCAGCCAGCCAAGAGGAGATCCAAGGACCAGGATAAGTTTGTGTCCCTCTTCTACACTGTGGTGACCCCCATACTTAACCCCCTTATCTATATTCTGAGAAATAAGGAAGTGAAGGCAGCACTGAAAAAAATTCTGAGGAGGGGGAGGGTATAGCTCAGTGGTAAAGTGCATGCCTAGCATGCCCGAGGTCCTGGGTTCAATCCCTAGTACCTCTATTAAACAAACACACAAATAAATAAACCTAATTACTTCCCTCCCTCCGAAATATTTTAAAAAAGAACAAAAAATTCTGAGGATAACTTTATGATTCAGTGGGACATGATTATTAAAAGACATTTAGAAGAGAGTTATTTAGACCGATTAATGGATAATGACTCAGTAAATGATTTGGTCATGTTCATAATTTTATAAGTGAGTTTTAGTAGAAAAAATTTTAAACAGAGTTTGAATTTTCCACTTGGACGGACCTGAGTTTGAATACCCATTCCACCACATAACATCTGTGTGACCTGTACAATTTGCATAACCTGTATGTTATCTATAAACTGGGCTGCATAATATTGAGCAACCCAAACTAAAATTAGATTATTCTAGACGTTTTATTGTGTATAAAGTTTATTCATAAAATCAATTTATTTAGTAGGTATAACCATATGCTATATGGGTATAACTGTAATTTTTCTTTTGCAGAGATAGAGATATTTTGACCTGTTGCTTGTAAAAGAAAGAGCAAAACATAAATGTCAGTGGCATTATTCTTTCAACTAGCCATGGATTCCAGGACCCCTCAGCTTGTGGGAAGTTCCCCTGACTGAGTCCCATTATACACTGAGCTCACCTCTATTGCTGCGTTTTCCCTCCTGCTTGCAAGTTTCTGATTTTTTGTATTTCTTTCCTTAGTAGGTTTTTGGAGTCATCACAGTTTAAAGTCTTTACACAGGTGACTCCCAGATTTCTGTTCCAACACGAATATTTCATAGTCTATGTTCAACTATGTATTTCACTTCTCCACCTAGGTGTATTAAAACAACCTCAAATCAGCACATCCAAACTAAATCGAAAGCTCCCTGATTTTGTTTGTTTTCCCACACTATTCCCAGTATCACAAAATGGAACATACATCATCCCAACTCCTGTCTCCTATTTCGCCTACTGTACGTAACCTAGACACAGTCCTGTGGATTTTACCTTTTAGCTATCTCTCTAGTCTAACCATTTCTTTCCATTTTAATTTTCTACCACCAGTGCACTTCTAAGATGATCTCCTTACTAGACAGATGATATTTATTTAAGTGAATTAAATATATCTTCCCTTATACCTTTTATCATTTTGGATGTTGCTAGGTACATGCAATGTTTAGTGCATCATGGATCTTATGTTTGCCTTATCTCCTTTATGAAATGCATTTGTTTATTAACAATTACTGAGGCATTGAACATGCAGATGTGAACAAAACAGCACCCACACTTTTATATGCTAATGGTCCAACTCAGTCGACTGGGAGATTTTCCCTCTGTGATGGTATCTATTGGCAAACAATAGAAGACATTAGGGGGAAAACCCCTCACTTTCAGCATATTGATTGTAGAATCAAATCTGTCTCAAAGAAGTGATAATATTAATGGTTATGTGTTTTTATTATATTTGGATTTTTGATATTAAACTGATATGGTTGCTAAACAACATCATCTAGGCAGTAGCACCCCACCCTGAAGAAAGAGGAAAGAGTTTATATTGTTATTTGCTAAATCAAAAATATGTTAATATGTGTATAAGAAAGGAAAGAATCCATGAGTGAGTTTTAAAGGGGCTGACAGCTTATAACAGAAGCCAAATAGTTTTCAAGTGATATATTTTAAGTGACAGGGAGGACATTTTTAAACAAAATCATTAGAAGATTTATATATATATACACCTAGCAGGATATGGTTGGAAATAGAATGTTCTCCCTCATGCTGAGGAGAGCACAAACATCTCTGAACTCCAAGTAAACTGGGGCTTAATAATTTAGAAAAATATATAGGAAAGGAAAATCAGTTTATGGAGCACACGCACTGACAGGTTTTTTCTTTTTCTCTTTTGTAATGTGAGTGCCTGATTTGTGGTTTGATTCAATGGGGGATCCATTTCAATGGGGAATCCACCTCAAAGATGGCTCTCTCCAACAGACATGTTGCCAGCCACTTGACAAGGTAATCAATCAGGCCACCTTCTCCCACTGAGGTGCCTTTGTTTTAGAGATTTTAGTTCATTTCAGTCACTGACATTTTGGGCTCCTGGTTGTATTTTTTTCCCCAAATCTTCTGGCACTTCAAATTCTGGCTCTGATGGTTTAAATTCACCAACAAAGAGTGAACTGAACAAACAACCCAATCCAAAAATGGACAGAAGACCTAAACAAGAAGCAATTCTCCAATGAAGACGTATAAATGACTAATAGGCACATGAAAAAATGTTCAATATCACTAATTATCAGAGAAACGTAAATCAAAACTACAATGAAGTATCACCTCACGCCAATCAGAATGGCTGTCCTTCAAAAATTCACAGATATCCAGAGGGAATCCTAATTCAAAAAGACACCTGCACCCCAATGTTCATAGCAGCACTATTTACAATAGCCAAGACATGGAAACAACCTGAATGTCCATCAACAGATGACTGGATAAAGAAGGGGTGGTATATTTATACAATGGAATACTACTCATCCAGGAAAAATGATAAAATAACACCATTTGCAGCAACATGGATGTCCCTGGAGAATGTCATTCTAAGTGAAGTAAGCCAGAAAGAGAAAGAAAAATACCATATGATGTCACTCATATGTGGAATCTAGAAAAAAAAAGGCAAATGAACATATGTAAAACAGAAACAGACTCACAAACGTAGAATACAGACTTGTGGTTGCCAGAGGGGAGGGGGGTGGGAAGGGATAAATTGGGAGTTTGAGATTTGCAGATGCTGGCTGGTGTATATAAAATAGATAAATAAGCGTATACTGTATATCACAGGGAAATATATTCAGTATCTTGTAACTTACAGAGAAAAGAAATGTGAAAATGAATATATGTATGTTCACGTATGACTGAAGAATTCTGCTGTACATCAGAAATTGACACAACTTACAAGCTGACTATACCTTAATTAAAAAAAGTGTGAATCCAAGAAATCCTAGGTCTCCAACCTTGCGCCTAACAAGAGTAGAACCTCAGGCCCACTGCTGTCCCCTCCCCCCACCACATCATGTGGCCCCAGGTGTGTTGTGTAATTTTCAGGTCTTGTCAGTCATAAAACGTTTTTTTTCAAAGTTTCCTGATGATTGCTGAAGGTTTTAATTTGTTTTTAATTTTTATTTCTTTTGAGGGGGAAGCTATTAGGTTTTTTTTTTTAATTTATTTATTTATAGAGGTACTTGGAATTGAACCCAGGACCTCATGCATTGCTAAGCATGCACTCTATCACTGAGCTATATCCTCCCCACTCCACTGAAGGGTGTTTTGCAAGCATTATAACTACTATAATCTCTGCTCCAGCCACAGTGTTAACTGTTGATAGGCTGAGACCGGTATAAAACAACTTAATATGCAGGATGTGGAATCTGGAAATTTTTGGTAAGCAGGATCAGACTTAGATAATCAAGGAAAAATGGGGGCTCTCCAGTTCTGAATGACAATAAAGCAGCAATTAATTTTTTTCTTCTATAGAACCTGTGAAGTACTCTAAGGGTAGAAAAGAGAAATAAGAACATGATTAATTTGCTCAAAAATTCAAAGTGACATTTTACTATAGTGAGAACAGAGCAGTACAATAATGCCTGATATTTGTTGTTCAATTGGAAGTCAATCTTCAGCCACCTTGATATTCTGGGCCAGTTATTCAAGAAATTTACTCATGAGGTTATTTTTCTGAATTACTGTAATTTCTCTGAATTCTCTGTAATTACTGAATGATAGTATTTTTCTGTTGCCTTATGCAAGAATTATAAAGGGGTAATCGGGATGAATTTTAATTGGCAAATGTTTTGGAAAGTGCCAAGGTAAGCTCTTGATATCTTACTGCATAAATCCTTAAGTAAGAGAAAGAAAGATTGCAAGGCATTTTTTCATGATCATGGTCCGGGATCTTATGGACATTTTAATGAGTCCCATGTTTTCCATAGAGGAAATGTAATTCTTGTACCCTTCTGGGGACATGATGATGCCACATTAGCAAAGTCTATTGTTTGTTTCCTAGCATAAGCCATCTCGTTATGGAGGAAGTAAGTCAATGAGGTTTCTCTCTTTCAAGTTAATTTTTTTAAGAAGTGGGGTCACTAGGGGTAGCTCACTTTCTTCTCATACATTACTGTGCAAGCCCCAGGACCTGGTTTAGAAAACATTTAATTTTTCCATTATTCAGAATGGATATTTTCATGTTGTACCACAAACTGCATGGACCAGGAGCAACATGTTTTAGAACTGTTGCAGAGAGATTCATCTTCCAGAGAAGCAGCTCTGTAGCCATTGTGGTAACTTTTTAGTCATAACTGAAGATCAAACTTCATTTGTGCACCAAACTTCCAAAGATAGTTTTAACATTCTTGCATCCTCTTTCAGGCAGGGGAAGAAGATAAGGTATTATTTTTCTGGGCATAATGACATTGGTTTGGGTGGTAGTCAGTGTGAAGTCAGACTTTACAACATCCTGAATACTTCCTTTTCTTGGAACCTCTCATTTGGTTCCCTAGTTTGCTTTTTCTTGAATAGCTCCTGTGCTTCTGGGAGCATAAACTGAACACTTATTTATTTATTCTCAAGACACAGGCCGCTGGAAATAGTGTGGACAAGGAAGTAATTCCAGAGGCTAGAATTCATGTTCTTGTCCTGAAACAGGTACATTGACAGGAGGCACCAGCTGCTGTCATTAGACCAGCATCTCATCTCGTCTGACTAGATTGTATGTTTTATTGCAGATAGAGCAAACTATGAAATTAAAGAAACAGACTTGTGAAGACTGGATTTCAAATTAATCTTTTCATGTTGTCTCTGATTATTCCAGAAAATTTTCTTTCTCATAAAATTGCCTTGGCTCCTTTTTTTCTTCCTTCCTTCCTTCTTTCTTTCTTTTTCCTTTTTGATGCTTAATATCTTCCCTGTTCAAAGGCAGCAACAAATGGGTTTAATGGAAGCTTTCTGTATTCTTCAAAATGGAAAAAAAAAAACAGTCCCCTGACCCAAATATTTTTGCAGTGACACACATTTCTGAAACATCTTGCCAAGATCTAGAAACCATCTTACTGACTTAAAAGGGAATAATATCAAGATATACATTATCTGCTCAACCAACTGGTCTTACTTTTGACTACAAATAAATTTCCAGAAATTCATTTCTAAAAGATTAGCATATGCCTCACTTCTTCACTTACCACTCTGCTACCCCTTTATTTAATTGCAGTCTCAGTTTTCTGATCTGCTCTGGAGCTGATTGACTCCATAGACAATTAAAATGCTTGTTTTTCATATCAGCATGCTACTTCCTCTCATGGTACATCCTGAAATCTCCTTATTCTGAAAGGACATTTGAGCTCAATGTAAAATTTATTTTTGAGTGCAATTTTTGTTGTTTTTAAAAGGTACAGGTAGTTAGCTGACAATATTTGTGACCTTTAGCCTAGAGTTATTTCTATTCTATTTCTATAAGAAAGTTGTGTTTCCTTTATTTAAAAATAAACTAATTTTTGTGTTTTGTTATTGGATATTACAAATGAAAAAAAAAAAAAGAATCTACCAAAATAAGAGTAGAAAGTTGAATGGTGTATAGCAACATTTGTATACCAGAAGGTATTTTAAGGAGAATAATAATTCATGGGCTCAACACTATGATAGCACTTTGAACTCCCGCCCTATAATCACACAGTGAAATAATAGATGCCAGATATTTTCAAAGAGGAAAAAAAATGTTAGTGTTAGAGAAGAAGGCAAAATATGAGAGTTACAACATTTGTTGATACAGGTGGTGTTCCTGATGGGGCCAGCTGAGGAGAGGAAACTGGAGATGTGACACTGGATCTGGAATTCTGTGAACAGGTGAGTGTGAGGTGCTGAGGGGAATGTTCAGCAAAAGCAGGGGGAGGGGTTTTATCAAAGTTTTTTATTACAGTCAGGCTGGACACAGTGTGATATGACAACACCCAGGAGTTTTCCATACTTTAAGGTAGACGGGCTGGAGGTGCATCTTGTTCTCTGAGGGTGGCATGAATAATCAGTATAATATGAAACCACCCAGAAGATGGCTGTTTGGATAGATGATTGGACTGCAAGTGACAACACTGACTGGGTGACAAGCTAAGACACCATCGACTATGAGTACCTTATTTTTTTGTGGGTAGTACAGATAATCAATGGTTTTTAAAGGTGGTAGGTAGCTGTAGGGACACAGCATTACCTTCGAGGATGTAGAGGACCCTATCCAGTGGGATGTCCCATGTCATCATGGTGGATTGGCTCAAAACAAAGGGACCAAAAGTGCCCATGTCAGGAGATCTTTTCAGCTGCCAAATCCAAATACTAGCTTCATACAGTGGACCATATACCATAGTGCGCTGGGGGCACAGAAAGAAGAAATAGAATTGCAAGGGAGCATAGTCAGCATTTGTCAGGGAGCTAGAAGGGAAGGTTGGTTGAACCTTGAAAGACACTCGTTAGGTATTGGTGGAAGGAACAATTATTAGCGTGAGTCATTCAATCCCAGCTAGACAACCTGATTCTTTCCATGATGTGTCTGTGTATTTAAAGAAATGTGTCTTTGTTTACAAATATATTTCTACTTTAGTTAAAAACTTTAATGATGGTATTTTGCAGTACAGATGTTTTACAGTTTTGTAATAAAGGAGACATTACTTACAGTATAACTTGTTAATTTGCTGGGGTTTTTTGAAAATTTCTTTGTGAAGTAAACTTGATTAAGATGTTTCTGAAATATTTCCAAAATTATCTACTTGTTAATTTTGTATTTTTATCTTTATTATGCTATTAGAGTCTTTTCTATGTTTTTAAAGAGGTGTTTTATTACTATTCAGAATTAATTTTGTTAATTTATGTAAAATGTTACTTTTTTCAAGTTTTATTTTCTGGTATTTTTCTAACTTACTTACCTGTTCTTTTCTTATTTTGTCTTGTTTAAAAAGAGTGTTTAACTATAAAATTCTCATATTTTGATGCTTAGGATTTAAAAAAATGATACATTTAATAATCTCCAATTGAAATTTTGGCATCTTGTTTCACCTAATTTCCTACTTACTGATGGCAGTTTTACAGCAGTAAGTTAGAGGATATAATGAGTAAGGTTTCTATTCTATACATAATCGAAGTTTTCATTAAAGCTTAGTAACTGGTCAATGACATAAACTTTGTGTTACCAACATGTTTGCTTTTTCTGTGTTTATTTTACTTGAGTCTGAAAATCTAACAGTGACATGTCTTCATTGTCAATTATGTTACATATATTCATAAGGCAACTGTAAGAATGATTACTTCAGCTTAAATATTAGCTTTCATAGTGTTAAACTGTGAGCTTTTGATGTTAAGAAAATTTATTGTGAGAACTTGAGGGTATTGTGTTTCTGATTTTTTCATGTCCTTTGTCTGTCTTTCTTAATAACTCTGTTTTTTCCCTTTTCATTGCTTTCTATGCAAGTTACTCAAGCATATTCCTTACTCAACTTTTTTTCACTTACTTTCTAAATATAACTTAGAAAGTAACCATTATAGATATATATAATGTGGTTTCCCACAGTTGTTCTGTCCACATGTGGGGCATGTCCAATTGTGGTCCAATCAGAAGGGGTTATAGACTCAGAAAAGAGTTATTGCCTGATACGAAGGCACATGCAAATAACAATTAGAACCAGAGTTTTCATATATGAACTTGAAAATTGTAGTGAAACGCTTAAGGAATAGTCTGTTATGAGTGCAGCGTATCTACAGATCATAGTGAAAATACATACCTAGAGCTAAGCTGGGTCAGCACCAACTGCAAGCTCAGAAGTTGTAACATGGACACAAGCAATTTTTTTTCCAGTACGAGAATCTTTAACTACATCTAAAAAAAAAACACTTTGTAATGAAACTTAATGTGTGATTTGTAATCACCACACATAAAAGAACAGCCATTTTATTTTTCTTTCTTATTTTTGGCTCAAGAGGTATGCCCCGAAGACAAGGGCTTGTTATTCAGTTAGTTTGTTAATTATTTAACCATCCTTATCATAAGAACATGTGCATGTTTGTTACAGAAAAACAAGAAAGCAAAGACAATTAAAGAATATAAATTCCATAATCCCATCCACTCGCAGACAATAATAGTTACCAACCTCATGTATATACCTTTTTCCCTACTTTCTTCTTCCAAATTTGTTTTATTATATATGTGTGTAAATAATTTCAGCTTTATTGGGAAATAATTGACATACAGAACTATAAGATATTTAAAGTATACATCATGGTAAGTATACATATATATAGGTATATAATGAAAAAATTCCCTCCATATAGTTAGTTATAACACCTATCGCCTTATGTATTTATCTTTTTTCTTTTGGTGAGAACATTTAAGTTTTATGCTTTTATTAAGTCATTCAGTATTTATTCTATGTATTTACTAACTGTTTTGTCCGAGCCCCAACACCTGGTATTGTAAAGGTACTAAGCCAAAATCTGTGATCTCAACAGGGTCACACTAGTTGTTTGTATGGAATTTAGAAAAGGGAGAGTGGGAGCTTAAGAATCCCCATGTGCATTTTTAGAAATAGGCAAAAAAGAAGTAGTCCCACTTCATTGGCATGGCAGTTCTCATTGTAGGTGGCAGACTTACCTAATGCACCTTGGGTCATCTAACATCCTGTTCTGCCATCCTTGCTTTCCATCTAATGGCATAAATGCTGTACCCTAAATGACAACATTTTAGCCCTCCTTGGGGCCCATTCACTCCTCAGCTAATAAATAGTATTGTCTTATCAACCAACTGCCTGGAGATTTGGTTAGTATAAGTATGCTTCCTGAGTCTAATCACTGCTGGGTTAACTGAAAATTAGGTCCATGAACACAAAAAGTTGTTGGACCTAAGATGACCTCAGCAAGGTACTGAGTCCTAATATTGTTCTTACTCTTTTTCATAAACAGTCAATATTTTTAGGGTTATTTATAAACGTGCTACAGTGCAAGTGGGTCTCTGCCACAAGCTTCACCCAGGGGGAAGATTCCGTTTATATAATTACCTTGGCAAAGGTTTAGAGGAACTTTTCCCACTTCACATGTCCTCATTATTTACTGTTTCTATCTGGCTGCCTTGTCTAGTGGCCCTTAGCTTATCTCTGGCTCATAGTTCACATATTCTTGTCCTGTGACAGTCAAATGGTGGCATTTTTAAATAGTGGTGGTGGTGTAGAAAAAGGGGTGGGAGTATCTAAGAGGAGGGAACACTCCCAACTCATTAATTTATTAGCATTATTCTTATACCAAAACCAGAGGAGAGCACTACGAGAGAAGAAGACTGCAGGTCAACATTTCTAATGAACACACACACACACTTTCAACAAAAATACTAGTAAACCAAATTCAGCAGCACATTAAATGGGTCATTAACCAAGATCCACTGTGACTTATCCCTGGGATGGAAGGATGATTCAACATATGCAAATCAGTTAAAGTGGTACATCACATTAATATCATGAAAGAAATATATCATATGATTATCTCAATAGATACAGAAAAAGTTGTTAACATTTAACATCTATTCATGATAAAAACTACTAACAAGTTTGGCATAGAAGGAACATATCTCAACATGATAAACCCCATATATGAAAAGCCCTCAGCTAACATTATACTCAGTGGTGAAAGATTTTCTTCTAAGATCAGGAAGAAGACCAGGGTGACCACTCTTGCCACTTCTATTCAATATAGTATTGAAAGTCCTAGCTAGAGCAGTCAGGCAAGAAAAAGAAAGAAAAAGTTTCAGAATTGGGGGAAAAAAAGGAATAAAATTGTCTCTATTTGCAGATGACATATATATATATATGTATATATATATATGACATGTATATATATAAGTATATAACATATTTATATAATATATATAAACATATATTTTTATATATATATATAATGTGTGAATCTTTCTCCATCTTGCTTGCTCTTTTCTCTTAACCTGACTAGTTAGGCTAACTGATTCTGCCCTTTGTGTGACCCTGTTCCCCAGATTTCAAGTTAGGCCACTTGCAGGTTTTAGGAGCTTACCCTCTGAGCATTTCTTTTTCTTTTCTTTTCTTTCTTTCTTTTTTTTTTTTTTTGTATGATGCAGCCACTAAACTCAAGCTAGCTACTTCATAGCCTGACTATATAGGCTAACCCAATAGATCTTATCAATAAATTCAGTAAATTTGCAGAATATGAAATTAACATACAAAAACCAGTAGCATTTCTATACTCTGAAAAAAATTTAAAAATTGATCCCATTTATCATAACATCAAAAACAATAAAGTACTTAGAAATAAATTTAACTGAGGAGGTAAAAGATCTTTATGTTGAAAATGGTAAGAAATTGGTCAAAGAAACAGAAGAAAACAAATAAATGGAAAAGTATCTTGTGTGCATGGACTGGAAGGGTTAATATTGTTAAAACATCAATACTACAAAAAGTCATCTATAGATTCAGTACAATCGCTACCAAGTTTCCAACGGCATTTTTTTTTTTTACAGAAGTTTAAAAAAAAAGCTCCTAAAATTTAAATGAAATCACAAAAGAACCCAAATGCCAAAGAAATTCTGAGAAAAAAATAACAAAGCAGGAGGTATCACACTTTCTGATTTCAAGCTATGCAATAAAGCTGTAGTCATCAAAGCAGTGTGGTACTGGGTTAAAAACAGACAAAAAGACTAATGGAACAGAATCCCAAGCCTAGAAACAACCCCAAGCATATAAAGTCAACTAATAATTAACAAAGAAGCCAAAAATACTCAGTAGACTTATCATATGATTCAGCAATCCCACTCCTGAGCATATATCCAGAGGGAGCTCTGATTGAAAAAGATACATGTGCCCCAGTGTTCACAGCAGCACTGTTTACAATAGCCGAGACTGGGAAGCAACCTAAATGTCCATCAACAGATGACTGAATAAAGAAGTTATGGTATATTTATATAATGGAATACTACTCAGCCATAAAAAATAATGCCATTTGCAGCAACATGAATGGACCTGGAGATCATCATTCTAAGTGAAGTAAGCCAGAAAGAGAAAGAAAAATACCATATGATATCACTCATATGTGAAACCTTAAAAAAAAAAAAAGAAAGAAAGAAAAGAAAAAGAAAAAAGGTACAAATGAACTCATCTACAAAACAAACTCACAGACATAGAAAACAAACTTATGGTCACTGGGGGGTAAGGGGGTGGAAAAGGATAAATTGGGAGTTCGAGATTTGCAGATGCTAACTACTGCATATAAAATAAACAACTAGTTTATACTGTATAGCACAGGGAACTATATTCAATATCTTGTAGTAACTTATGGTGAAAAAGAATATGAAAATGAATATATGTATCTTCCTATATGAATGAAGCATTGTGCTGTACACCAAAAATTGACACAACATTGTAAACTCACTGTGCTTCAATAAATATATATTTAAATTTTTAAAAATAAATACATAATAAAAGTAAATTGATCATAGAAAAAAAGATCAGACTTGTGGTCATCAGAAGTGGAGAGCAGTGAAAGAGGAAATTGGAGGAATGTGGTCAAAAGTTACAAACTTAAAGTTATAAAATAGGTAAGTATTAGGGATGTAATTTTCAACATGATGACTACAGCTAACACTGCTCTATGACATATAGGAAAGTGGTTAAGAGGATAAATCCTAAGGGTTCTCATCACAAAGATTTTTTTTCCTTTTTTCTCTTCTTCTTTATTTTATTTTAATTGTATCTATACGAGAAGATGGATGTTAGCTGAACTTTTTGTGGTAATGATTTCACGATCTCTGTAAATCAAACCATCCTGCTGTATACCTTCAACTTTTACAGTGATGCAAGCCAGTGATTTCTCAATAAAGCTGAGAAAAAAAGGAAAGTAAAATGGGGTGGGAGAACTAAATGAGGGAAAAAGACCTTTGTGAGCTCAGGAAATGTACCAAATTTGGAAGAAAGATAATCTGCACATTTCCCAGATGACAGATGCTTCCCAAGGAAGCCAGTCATGGCAGCCTGAGGAGCCCCAGAATTGTCCGACATTTGTTGTAATAAATTGGGCACTGGAAATGGAACTGAGAGTCTAAGTCACCCAAGGCAAGTTACCATATCTTAGCGATCACATCTGCCTGAGGATGGTTCCTTGAATGAATTTTAGTTCTTTGTACCCACATTTCCTCCACCACAGAACAGGGTTAATAATAACCAGATTTGCTCTTTGTCAGGGCTCTCTGAATACTATTAATGTGAATACTATATTAGTTTGCACTGGTTGTTCAAAACACTCAAGCTTTTTTTTGAATTCGTGTTCTCACAGAGACTACTAAATATTGAGAAAAATGTGTAGAAATCTTGAAAGTTTATTACACACTTGAAAAATACTTTTGCCTAACAATAGACCTCCCTGATTATCCATTATAGTGATGGCTTATTAGTTAGATCTGTAAGACTGCAAGAGGAATTGATGCCCTTTATCATAGGATCTGAAACATAGACCCACACACCCCAAGACCTGTGTATAAACATGAGAATTGATTTCATCTTATAAGGGAACTTTAACAATTATATCACAGGGTTTTAAAGAGCATTCCTTGAAATACTTGTATTTTAAAATATGCAAATATTTTGATGAAAGTCAGAAAATATGTTGGGAAAAAGTAATGAAATAATTTTTAAAAGATAAGATTCATTAGATTATGCTAAAACTTACAAAAGCACCGGTATTCTGGGACACTGTTTTGGGAGCCCATGATCTCAAATGACGTACATCTGTCCACAAGTCTTTTTAGGAAACAATTCGTCATCACCGCAGCAATATCATCCATTTATACTGACCTGCGTCAAATTCTCAGAACAGATAATGTGTAGGTCTGGGTTGAGAGATTGTCCCCAGATTGATGAAGTTCCCTTCCCAGAGTCATCCCATTGTACTAAGGGGACAAGTGGTAGACATTGGGGAGCCAGGGCATTTCTCCAAAAAGACAAACAATTACCGAGGTATGGCACATGCTCACGGCCCACAGCCCAGAGGTTGCCTTTTTCTTCACCAAGATCTTGAAGAAAAGCTTCAGCTAAGTTAACGGGTCACAAAAGCCAGCAGCTGACCTGTTGTTTATCCTATTATGTTGGCAGACCAAGAACAGCCAGCCATATATCTTTCTTTTCTACGTTTAACAATGTGCTGGTTCCAGTTTTAGAAGGAGAAATCTGGAGGTATAATGAGTGGAAATTAGAGGAGTGTAGAAGGTAGATGGGTTTGTCCACAGATACAAAAACAAAGCAAAAGTCAAGAAGAAACACCTAGACATCTTGATTAAGTTGTTCTCTAATTAGAGGTGGCCAAAAGAAATGTAAGCTATTGCACTGATCAAGGAAATGCTTTGATCTATACTCCTCTTAGGAAAAACAAACTGCAAAATCATTTAAGTTAGGATTCGGTCATACTTTGTACATTGTACAAAGCATAGGTCTTTGAATAATTGCTATATAAATGAAATTAATGGATTCAATTTGTGCTAATAGCAATATAACATATACAGATTATTTTCATAGCAGCATTTAGTTTAATTTAAGAGATTGCCCCCATCTGCTTATCCTGAAGTTAATGAATTTGGAGAAGCTTGGGAGGGTAACTTTGGGGAACAAGAACATTGAGGTAAGAAGGCTTCCTGAAAAAAATTGATTACCTGTTAACTGGGAAGCCTAATTTTAAAGTTAAAATAGCAAATGTCTAGGGAACAAAAATGAAAATAGTCGAACTATTTGACCAAGTCGATACTGGCACTTGATTTTATATTACTTTCCAGGTATAGCCTAAAAATGAGGGGAGAAAAAAAATTAACTTCCTCTGAAACACCAACCCAGCAAAAGAAGGAAGTATTTAGAGGTCCAACAAACTCAGTACAAGGGGTTGTGAGCTCATCACACTCACTGAAATAGGGGGATGAAATGCTAACACTCCAGGAAATACCTTTCCTCTACTTGCTCGCTAGAAAAGGGAGTCTTTGATATTAATCTCCAACCCCATCCCAGTGTTCCTGTCACATATTACATTGGAAGGAATTTTTAAATGTTTCGCGTTGTTAGGAAACTATGATAAAGCCCCTGTATATTTCCTAGTAAGGCTTAATTTGTTTATGCCGTTGAATTGCCTGAGTCCTAAGGGCGCCTCCTATTCCCTAGAGATGAATGAAATGTCTTACAGGGAAATGGGTCTCAAGAGATTTTTTGTGAAGAATGTAGAAAAAGGGAAATAGTATAAGCAATTATTTCACTTCAGACCAATCACTAAAATGATTCAAATTTAGAGATGAGAGGAGAAATAATCCTTCCTAAGCATTAATTGGTTAATTACAAAAGGCTGATTGAACACTTACCTGGAGTCACAAAATATTTGGACTTACATTTCCATTGTATTTAAATTTGAATTCTCTTGTATTTAAGAACGCTACATTGCATTTACAGGGGGAATAAAAAAGTACAAACTCTTTAAATTAGCAAGCCTTAACCCTGACCCAATAGTCAACAATTCGTTCAGTGCTTGGCATACGAAAATTCATGAGGGAGAGTTGCTTTCTTGAACATTCGCACACACAATTACCTAATCCTTGGGACCAATTCCAAAGAAGATTTCCAAAATAAGCAAATTATGTTCTATAAACTTGGTCCATGCTGCGAAATAATAAAGACAATACAATCATATTCTGAATAGAACAATGGTGAGAGGAGACAGATTTTTATTTGGGTCTTGAGGAAGGCAAAAGAAATTGACCAGAGAGGGTCATTGAATAGGGAAGAGAAGGTGGTTCTTATAATAAGAAAAAATATTAATTACCAAGCAATATAAACAAACTTAATTTTCTGCCTTTCACAAGCAAACAATGCAGCATTTCTGTTATGTATTTAACTAACAGTTGTGCAACATTTTTTTCTGTGTTAAGCACTATTGTAAGCTATTTTTTCACTCCCTAATCAACAGAACTCATTATATCTTCATCCAGTGGTAGAACAGAAAAGAACCAGACTTTACATCTCTGTAGATTTGGATTCAATTCACACTCTACCATTTATAAGCCCTTTGACTATGGACAAATTAGGTTTCCTATTATATTCAGTTCCCATCTTTTAATCTCTGGTTCCAACTTCCTTTGGGATTCAGAACTTCATTATTTCTAAGGATCAGATAGGTCTTCTATTTCCAGCCCCCTCATTCACAAATTCCTTTGGAGAATGTAGTATCATTTATTTAAACCAAATCTCAGTCTTGCTTGATGAGAATGAATGAATAGAATTCTTAATTTACCAGGTAAGGGAAAATGTCCAAAAAATTTGAAAAAATTATTTCAGAGAAATATTATCAGAGAAAGTGCAGTATGGTAACAAAAAAAAAATCACTCCTATGACTTGTGTTAACAATAAGGAAAAACTTGGTCAGATTGTTACATCCACTTTTTAGAAAATTCTGTGAATAGTCTTTGCTCAAAAAGTCAGTGGCTTGGAAATTCAAAGAAATACTCCACTGAAAAAGTCCTTTTCTCACCCAAAAGAACGAAGCAATGAGACAGAATCTCCACATACTGATTTTGAAAAGCTAGGAGAAAGTCCACACAAGGTCCAGACTCTCTCAGTGGTAGGACTCACATGAGCTGTTATCTCTTTGATCCACTGAACCAGCAGTATCATGGGACAGACAGAGTAAAGAATGTCTTTATGATGGGAAAAAGCAACACCAGACAGCCAGGAGTCTTGTTTCTGCTCCTCACTCTAACAGGAATGAGCTGTGTGAACTTGGCATCTCTCAACCTTCCTGTACCTCTACCTCATTCAGAAAGTGTTGGATTCCATAATCTCTCAAAGTCTCTGAAGATCTAGAACTGGTAAAGGAGAGCCATTGTGGAGAACAGTCTAGCTGTTGATGTTGCCTGAACAAATCTATCCATCCTGTTAAAGAGAACTGACTCCATCTACTGGTACTAAAATAGAAGTCTCATAGGGACACAGTCATATTATCAATCGATAACCCTGATTTTTACCTCCCAGTCCAACTCTCAATGACTGTGATCTGGATACATGTCATTGCCTGATTCATTCTGTTATTTACTAAAGCACATAGACGAATAAAAGGAGCTCAGAGCATGTAACAAATAATGGTTCCACATTCACATCCCTGCTTCACATGGAGCAAAATATAATTTAAAAAAAAATACCAAGCAAACTTATGTGCCTGCTCTTTCTAGCCTATACACCGTGTTCAACAAGGCTGAACTAACACCCAGCCTCAAAATCTGAAGGGAAGGTTCTGGTTCTGGGTAAGATGAAGTAAGTATACTCTGCCCTGTATTTTCCTTTAAATGCAACTATAAAATCTGTGTATAAAGCCCAGAGGAGCTGTCAGGAAACTATAAAATATGAATAGTTGATGACAACCAGAATACAGAGCAACAAAAAAACAGGTGATGAGCTTACCGTGTTTTTTGTTTGCTTTTTATTGAAATATAGTCACTTTACAATGTTGTATACAGTGTACAGCATGGTTCATCGTACATATACATACACATATTCCTTTTCATACTCTTTTTCACTGTAGGTTACTATCAGATATTGAGTATAGTTCCCATACAGCATGAACTTGTTGCTTATCTATTTATATATAGTAGTTAGTATGTGAAAAATCTCAAACTCCCAATTTATCCCTTCCCACCCTCTTTCTCCCTGGTAACCATAGTTTGTTTTCTATGTATATGAGTCTGTTTCTGTTTTGTAAATAAGTTCATTTGGGTTTTTTTTTCTTTAAATTGCACAGATAAGTGATACCATATGGTATTTTTATTTCTCTTTCTGTCTTACTTCAGTTAGAATGACAGTCTCCAGGTCCACCCATGTTGCTGCAAATGGCATTATTTACTCTTTTTTATAGCTGAGTAGTAGTCCTCTGTGTGTGTGTGTGTGTGTGTGTGTGTGTGTGTGTGTTGCCACAACTTCATTAACCAGTCACCTGTCGTTGGACATTTTGGCTGTTTCCATGTCTTGGCTGTTGTAAATAGTGCAGCTGTGAACATTGGGGTGCATGTGTCTTCTTGAATTAGTTTTCTCTGGTTATATGCCCAGGAGTGGGACTGCTGGATCATATGGTAAGTCTGTTTTTAGTCTTTTTAAGGAACTTCCATACTGTCCTCCATAGTGGCTGCACCAATTTACATTCCCACCAGCAGTGTGGGAGTGTTCCTTTTTCTCCACAGCCTCTCCAGCATTTATTGTTTGTGGACTTTTGAATGATGGCCATTCTGACTGGTGTCAGGTGATACCTTACTGTAGTTTTGATTTGCATTTCTCTAATCATTAGCGAAGGTGAGCATCTCATCAGTTGCCTGTTAGCCATCTGAATGTCTTCTTTAGAGAAATCTCTATTTAGGTCTTCTGCCCATTTTTTTTCACTGGGTTGCTTGTTTTTAAATATTAAGCCTCCTCAGCTAGGGGTCACTATGGAAGTCCAAAAGGTGATTCTGCAAAGTGGGATCTCAGCCCTTACATCACACCACATTCCAATGAAAAACCAAGCATGTGGTGTATCAGCTGGTCCCAGG
This sequence comes from Vicugna pacos, assembly GCF_048564905.1. Classification (NCBI taxonomy): domain Eukaryota; kingdom Metazoa; phylum Chordata; class Mammalia; order Artiodactyla; family Camelidae; genus Vicugna; species Vicugna pacos. The sequence goes on along the minus strand of NC_132987.1, from coordinate 114,060,113 downwards.
TGAATATTACTCCAGCAGAATTTTACCTTGCTAGTGTCTTTTTCACATGAAACCTTTGTATCATCCATGATTTAAGACCATTTACTGTCAATCTTATTCTACCTGTACCACCGTAGACAAACTCTTTCCCAGGGTGTAATATCTATTTCCATACACCATTACTTTTTTTCTGCTATTTTCAAGTATTCTTACAAATTATCAGAATTCCACAATTTCTAGGTATTCTAACTCAACTCTCTGGTCAAATCTTTTTATCACCATTTCATCTCCTCTCCTCTTCACTTTACTTTTTGTTATATTGTATTTTATTGTATTAGTACTTTATTCCGATTTCTTTCCAACTGATGACATTTTGGAGGAGCATCTCTGAGAGTCAGTTTCCTGAGTCTCTGTAGAGACTTAGTGCAGAGGTCATTGGCCAGATTATGGATGGACTGATTGATTTCTCACTCCATCTCATGAAACTCCCATTCACCACTAACTATATACAAGAATGAGGTTTTGGTGAAGAAAAATGTGTCCATAACTGCAGTGTCAACGCTAGGACAAATGTCACAGTTCTGAGTGGTGGTGTATCTAAGAGGGTATGGTATGAATGAGTGAACATCCTGCAACCAGGACAATTTCTTTGATTTCCTTAGAATTTCCAGGATGTACGTGTGTCTAATAAGTACTTGTTGACTTGACCCATTGCAGATTTATCACAGAAATATCGTGGCTACAGGAGGTTTTAGGTGAAAGAATAAACCTCTTGGAAAGTGATGTCTGCAGCTGTTGCCAATGCCCTAGTCCAGGTCAGCAGGAAATACACTCATTATATGTGTGTGGATGATCTGACAGTGGTTGTCATGCCACAGAGACACAGCAAGAATAAGAATAAAGACAGGGACTAGCGCTCAGAACAATAGACTAAATTTCTTCAATCTTTTATTTCCAAGATGATGCCCTATGGGTGATTTCTTGAGCTTAAAAGGGAAACTTAAATTTTGTTTTTGTCAAATGGAAAGACAACAAGTGGCTACTAGATAGTCCAGATTTTTAACTGCGTAGAACCTAAATTCACAAGAATCAGCTGATGAAATGAAAACCTCAGTGAGAAACTGGGCATGTCTGACAGATCCTGAGCACTATCTTGGGTACTCTCTTGCCTTGTAATTCTAAACAACTCCTTTCCTCTCTGAATTTTGTCACATCATTTGCAAATGGAGTAAAAAAACCTACCTTCCATATGTCCTGTGATTGTCTATATAATACAGGAAGATTATAGAAGCAACCGAATTTTACTTTATTCTTAGTATCTCCAAAACATCAAGCTAAAGTGACTTTGAAATAATTTTTCCATTTCCATCTGGATATATTGTTTTCATAGATTCAGCCTCTGTCATAGTCTATGATTCCACTCCCCTCATAATCCCCAAAGCCTGAACTTACATTATCTACTAACAATATAAAATCAGCACACTTACCCTGGGTCTCCACCTCCAAACCCTACGTTTATACCAGGGCGCAAAATTTTGCAGCAGAGTCCTCTGGGAGTTTATAAAGAACCCTATTTATTTAATATAAAAGAAGCAAGCAAAGAGTATTTCCTATAACTAGGAAAAAGCATTATTCTCCTTGTAGTATTGAGTGGGAAAGTACTAAAGGCAATTTTTACTAAAAGCAAGATCTAAATAACAAAACTGAAGCTATTCCTAAAGGAATAGATTGCCAATGGCTGTGGTCCATGAAAAGAAAAGTAGACATCATTGAGATATCACTTGTCTAATATTTGTCATACCTTACCTTATTTAATTTCTACTACAACTTTGTAAAGTAAGTATTATTAGCCTCATAATACAGATGAAAAAGCTAGACAACAAGAGATAACTGGTAAGAGGAAAAATCAGTTTCAAACCTGGATATGGTTGCCATCACCCTCTATGCCTGGTCTGCAGCATCATTCATGCCCAGTAAAGGTGGCCATCCATTCAGAATGTTCTAGGACAGTTTCTAGTTGATGTAAGAAGTTGGACTAAGTTTATTTCAAAAGCAATTATTTCCAAATCTGGCTCTCAGTAATATCTAGAGAACTTTTTAAAAACAGACCCATACTTGGAGTTTTTGATGCAAGAAATCTAAGGAGTTCTTGGAAATTCATATCTTAAAGAGTCTTATGCAAAACCAAGTTGCAGTAATACTGCTCTGAGTAGCTTCCAATTCTAATAACTTTGGCCATCAAAAGTTTTTTTGAGATAGTGGTAATTGAATATAAAACAGCTTTCTTTCAAGAGGAATATTTACAGCTGATTAAAGCAATCTGCCAAGGAAACCAAAGTTCTTCATTCTATTCCAATGTTTTTCAGTTGTACTTTTGTCTCCAAAGTCTTGGACCCCTAACTCCAGTCAACTATCTTGTAAATACTTTGGCTGTGAGAGGAAGTCAAGGAAAAGGTACAGATGACTCTAAATAAACTCTTCCTTTTCAAAAGCAAACCAAAGAATACTCCTTAGTCATGGAGAACCAACCTCAATCTAGGACAACAAATTGTGATTTTACTGAGGTTGACTCGCCACTTTCTGAAAAACCACTGAAGTCATAACTAAAGGAGCTTCAAGAGGAGGCCACTCACATTGCCTCATTTTTAGTTGGCATCTCATGACATAGTCTGCAGACTGTGATTTGAATTAGTTCTGTACTGAGGTCCCTTGCAGTTGCAAATTTAAGCCCAAAGTTGGGTAAAATGAAAGTACATTAGAGATCTCCTAAAGCACACATCTTTAAACAGAAGGAAACCACTTCACATCCATGGAGCGGAACATGGGGTCAAACTCAAAAGCATTGTGGTTTCCATGTTCACTTCGCTCTTTAAATGTTAGTTCTCCACATGGTTGAGACATATACAAGAGGGCGAATCCAGAACATCAACTTATAGTGCCCTAACATTTCTCTTTTAGGTTTCCTTGGCCCCCTTCTCCCACCCCAGGAGCTTCCTCATTGCTCCTTTCACATCCTTGTTCCTCAGAGTATAGATGAGGGGGTTGACACTGGGAGTGACAATGGTGTAGAGGAGAGTGAGGAACTTGCCCTGATCTTGGGAGTAGCTGTTGGCTGGCTGCAGGTACATGTAGATGATGGTTCCATAGAAGAGAATGACCACCGTTAGGTGAGAAGAGCAGGTGTGGAAGGCCTTCTTCCGTCCTGCTGCTGATTTGATCCTCAGCACAGCAGCAGTGATCATGCCGTAGGAGGTGAGGATCAGGGAGAGGGGCACCAGGAGAAGAGCGACCCCCAGGGCAAAGGCAGATGCTTCCACCAGCATGGTGTCTTCACAGGACATGTCAATCAGAGCAGGCATCTCACACAGAAAGTGGTCCACCTTGTGACGCCCACATCGAGAGAGATGCATCGTCTGGGGACACATAACAAAGGAGTTCAGAAAGCTGCAGCACCAGGCCATGATCACCAGCTGCAGGCAGAGACGTGGGTGCATGACCACAGTGTAGTGCAGGGGCCGGCAGACAGCCACATAGCGGTCATAGGACATGACAGCCAGGAGAACACACTCAGTCGAGCCCAGCACCATATAGATGTAGAGTTGGGCCTCACAGCCATGGTAGGTGATGGTCTTCTCTGGACCCCACAGGTTCCACAGCAGCTGGGGAACAATGCTCGTTGTAAAGCAGAGGTCCAAGAAAGACAGGTTCCCAAGAAAGAAGTACATGGGTGTATGGAGCCTGGAGTCCATGATGGACAAGAGGATGATGGCAGTGTTGCCCACTAGGGTCAGGATGTAGAAGACCAAGATAAAAGCAAATAGAATTCTCTCCAGTCGAGGCCGACCAGAAAAGCCCACCAGGATGAATGCCTGTTGGTAGCTGTCATTGTCTCTTTCCATAATCTTCACCAGCTGTTACGGAGACACAGAAAAAGAATTAGAAAAGATGGCAAATGAAGACTGTACCCAGCAGTCTCCAGTTTCCATTTACAGATCTGTAAAGTTAGGAAGGTCAGTTGCCCCTCTGTTACTTTTCTAGTACACACTTTTTGTTACCTATTAAGTGCAAAGCAGTGTACCTGATGCCCCTGGAAGGCAGAGGATGAGTTTATTTAGAAGTTGTTCTCTTTGGTGAATAATGTATGTATATAATGATAAAGAAAGGAAAAAGTGAAAGTTCTCTAAAAGATTTGTTCAAAAGCTGAGTGTTTTGCAAATTATTTCCAAGTGATCAGGGAGATCTCTATAGAAGACTTTATATTATAGGGAGACTGCTGTACCTGAGAGGTTTTTTGGGTTTTTGTTTTGTTTTGTTTTTGGTTGTTTTTTCAAGTAACAAGTAAGAATGTATACATGTGGTTATATTGAGAGAAATATGTTCTAAGAAGGAAGAAGAATAGTAGGATGATGCTCTGGGAATCCACAAATGTACATCAGAAAACTCCTTAATGACATGCAGTTTTATTGACTTTAAACACAATACCTTTTGACCATAAAAGAAAGAGCTGAGATAGGCTGGATTCTGCCTCTATTATAAAAGGCACAATTGCAAACGTGTAGCCTGAAATCCAGTTTTTCTCTCTATAGCTTGGCTTTTCCTTGTGCAGGCTGGAGAGCAGACTAGATCCTCTCTCCATCCCCACCCAGACCTCACGTGTCTATGTGACTCATGGCGTCAGGTACATGCCCTGAACATTTCAGCTTCTTATGGTTTCCAGTCTGTGCCAAGGGCTTTGATGGGGCTCTGCCTTACAGTATAGCACCAGTCAGTGTTCACTCAGGCTTGTATCAGCTCCAGTAATAGCCAACAGCATCGTGGTGACACACAGGAAAGAAGCAGTGAGAACAAGGGCACAGAAACATTTTGAAGGATGTATGTCTTCGTGCAGCCGCTGTCACCACTGGTCAAGCCTGACAGTGGAGAAGTTATAAACTCTATCCAGCTGGCGCTGCAGGCAGAAATTTTGTAAGTTTCTATTTACTGCGCCAGGCACATGAAGAGATGAAAGAGGGCAGCAAATGATCAGAAGTAGCCAGCCAAGTACCAAAGACTTTACTAGGTCAACCGAGCACTCGAAAGGGAGGCCTTCCCACACACGCTTTGCTGGTATTGGTTGTGAAGAATAACTTGCACCTCTGTATGCATAGACCTGTCACAGCTTTCAGCCAAGTTTAATATAATCAATGGAAGCGTCTCATCAGAACAACAGAAGGCTAGACAAACTGCTCAGCTACGAAACACCATGCAGGGCCCGATTGCTCAGGCAAAACTGCAAATTTAACACATTTATTTATTTATAACTTATCTTCTCTAAGGGATATTTTCTCAATGAGCTATTCTTTCATTCCAAGATGGCCCAATGCTCAGCCTTATGCCCAGTACTCAGAGGCTCTCCTTTGTTTCCCCTAACAAGCGTTTCAACCATAAATGAGTGCACCCAATTTTTCACGCATTTTAGCTCATCTTTAGTTCAGAACCATGAAGTTGCAAGAAATACAGCTGTTGAGAATGGAAATCGAAAGGAATGGAACTGTTCAAACACCTGTAGTAGTCTACTTAGCACCTAATGCTATAAATATGCACTAATTTTGAAACCTTTGGCCTAGAAATCTTGATGAATGCACTGGTCTTGATTCCCTGACTAAAGATTACACCCAGTCCTGCCCCACCAACGCACAGAGGCAGACCTGCCGAATGGGAGTTAACAATACCAAATGGTGGAGCTATTTTTGTCTGTTTCAGGTATATAGCACATCTTAAACAATCATCACTCTTTTCATATTTACAATATGTTAAATATTTTGCTGAGCTTTTACACTTACAGTTACAGGCCAGCCTCACAGCAGCCCTGCAAGGTGGGCAGGCCGAGTATGAGGATCACCATGTTAGAGGTGAACAATTTCAATGACAGAATACCGGAGCAAGGTCCATAAGGCCAGTCCTACCCATTAGCTCAAAAGTTTTGTTCACTCTGCCTTCTTCCCCTGTTGGTATCTATTTAAACTTGTTTCAAGTTGGTCTTTTGTTACTGTTTCACTCACCTGCACCTACAGACCTAACAAAAACATTATGAGTACTTGCTGGGGAGAAGCTTGTGGTCATTCTCAGCATCGCCAGGGAAGGCTTGCAATGCTTGATTTGTCACTGTGATAAAACAGAACGACACAGAGGTTTTCTGTTCAAATTGGCTATTATTTCATGAGGAGATTAAACAGGGTGATATGATGTGTGTGTGTATATGTAGGGTCAGGGGATGCCCTGGGATCGGCCCAGCTAGGAGTGAGGAAGCAAACAGAACATCATCTCTCCTAATCTACCTGTCTTAGGTCCAGTTTGTTAGAATTTGGTGCATTCAGTTGTTTCTGAATTGGATGCAGTAGCTGTGTTTTTAAACGGAGTTAGAGTACAGGTCGGCATTGGGAACCACCTTATTCTGGTGCCCTAATAGATATAAACCCTAGTAGAACTATTACAAATATAATTATAAATCCAACAAAGGACCAAAGATACAGAAATAAGACTCATTGCTACAACAAAACTCATATCAAAATCCTCACTGTTGTTCTTCCCAGAAAGCAGAAGACCTAAGAATCTGTCATCCTTTCTTACTTCAATTCCAGAGATTAGCCAGGAGTTTTCTCAGGGATTAGGCAGCTAATTCTGGTCCCTTTTAGTTTCTGGATCTTGCGAAGGAAATTCCAGCAAAAACTCTGATGAGGGATGGAACACACACAAAAAAAATCTCTGCCCCATTGAAGTTTTAAAATGAAACTTTAAGTTTCTAAGCTTAAAAGAATAAAATAGTTAACTGTGGGCAAAAGCAATCAGGACTGGCCAGCGGTGGCATCTTTTCTTAGCTGAGTGGGTGAGGTTGCATAGTGCCACGTTTCAAATCAGCATGTTTTATCTCACATCCATAAATACAGGTACCCTAAGGTTAAGGAGATGGCAGATGATCCCCCAGGGATGAAAGGAAGCACACTTATTTCAAAGGGCTTTAAAAAACATTATGTCATTTTATTGGTGCATAACAAGGGGACAGGAAGACAGCTCTAATACCCGCCACCTTGGGAATTTGGAATAGTCTGGAGACCTGAAGACAGACATCAGTTTGTTTACAGAGCTAAGACTTCAGGGACTGGTGTCCTCATCTAGAGATTGGCTCCGGCTCCCACATGTGAAGGCTGAACTCACCAGGGAGATTGTATGGAAAATTCCCTAACATGGGACTCAGGTTTTCTTGAAGAGAGATTTGATTTCTGGGTTTTATGTAACAATGAGAGTAGATCAATTTCTTATTTTGATCTTATAATCACAAAGTTAAAACTATGAAATTGTGGAGAGCTAGGAAATGCCAAAGAGCTGAATCCACACCTTTCAATATGGGAAAGAATAGGGTAACGGAGATACTGATTTGGGAATTCTGACCTAAGAATTCTCACTGCCATATTGAGAAGCCAAGAGAAAAGTCACTTTTCCCCTCTAATACACCCAATGTGTCATCTGCAAGAATGGTGTCACATCTTGAGGATGGTGTTCAGCCAGTTCCGTCTAGATCAAGTGACTGGATGGTGTCTCTGACCCTCCCCTTCCCATATTCTCAGTGCATATGTCTTTCCAGGGGCTAAGGTTACCTTGTTTTGCCTCCTGCAGACCTCCCAAACAGAAACATGGGATGGGAATGTCAGTCTTCCATACAACTGGCAAAAATAATTTGATTACAATGTTTTATTTAGCTCTTCAAAATGGCAGGCACCACCTCTTGTAATAAGACAGGAATCTCTTTGAGAAGTTGCAGAAAACAGAATATATCTGATCTTCTTGGATTCCAGCTGCTCATACTTTATTAATTTAAAAAATACAGTCCTGCATATGGCTTGAAAAAGATTATACTTTTATATATAAAGGAATTAATTTCCAGTTACGTTGTGACTTACTCAAGGTCAGATTGCTCGTGGCTAGTGGCTGCCAAGTCTAGAACGGGCCATCAGACCTTCTTAATTCATAGTCTTTCCATGAAATCAGATGAAATGCAACTATTACACATTGAGGTAAAAGATGATTAGTCATTAGATTCAAACTGTTTTTCAGGCTACAAATTACAAGTTCAAGTCCTTTTTCATAAAAGCATGTGTTCACTGCATGGGATCCTTTCTTTTCTCGGACTTTAAAAACAGGAGGCCTATGGAAAACTGGAGAGAATTTTTGTTTTTGGACCTTAATACAACATCCTTTCTCATCTGCAGTATTTTTTTCTTGATTCAGCATTTTTCTTTATGAGATAGGTAAAGTCCATCACAAAACAGTCTGTGACAGAAAAGGAATTAAACTGATTCATACACCTAGTTACCATACACTTAAATAATATATCCTTATTTCAGAAGCTTATGAAGCTTTTAAACATACAATTAAGCACTTTCTGAGAACTGTGGTAAACCTATATTTTTTACCAAGAAAACAAATACTGCTAAAGTTCTTCATCTTTCTAAACTTTAAGCTGGGCTTGTGAATTTGTTTGTACATCTTTAAGTGTAGCTGTATTTTTTTTCTGCATAACTCTACAATTTTCTATATGTATATTTCTTTGTGTCTATTTATAAATAGATTAAGATTCATATAAAATAAGTTTAATTTGGGTACCAACAATTTTGCTAGAGTATTGTGATTGTTAGTGATTTTTCCTAATTCCTGTGAAGTCTGCATCTTGTTATTTGAATACATCTGTTTACATCCATTTCCATTTGTTTGAGTACGTAGGAGTCCCATTATAAAATTTACATTCTATATCCTTAGGACCAAAATCCTATACATATTTAGAACTTATAGGAATTTTGTAGAAATATGGTCCTTAAACAGTAATAGCAATAATGAGACAAATGAAAAGTCATTCAGGGAGCTGACTGACACTGGTCTCCCTAGGTTTGGCTCTGATTCTTCCTGTAGCAAGCTACAAGACATGGTCAAGTCACTTGTAATCTCCAGGTTGTCAGTTCTCAAAGTGTGGTCCTAAGGCCAGTAGTATCAGTTATCTACCTGGGGATTTGATAGAATTTATTTTTCTTTTACTCATGTCATTTTTCTGGATTTGAGATATAACTGACATAAAATACTCTGTAAGTTGAAGATATACAGTGATGATTTGATACACATATACTGTGAAATGATTACTGCAATAGAATTAGTTAACACTTCTATCACAATAGTCAGTTCACACACACACATTCCAGAACACAGACACGTACAGAGGAATAGCCAGGTAAAGACACAGGGAGAAGATAGCTATATATAAGCCAATGATAATGGCTTCATAGGAAACCAACTTTGCCAACACCTTGATCTCAGACTGGCAGCCCCCAGAACTGTGAAAAAAAAATGAATTTCTGTTGTTTAAGCCACCCAGTTTGTGAAAGTTTGTTATGGCAACCCTAGCAAATGAATATACACATCTATACAGAAAAATGAACAAAGATAGTTGATTTACAAGAAATACATGTAAGAAGCTCACTTATGTGGGTTACTGTTCTAAGGGTTTTACATAAATGAACTTGTTGAATCAGCACAACAGCATGTTGAGATACATATGATTAGACAGCGAAGAAATAAGACATTTCTGCCATTGTAGAGAGTTCTGTTCAACGGCATTACTCCACCTGCTCGTAGTGACCAGATTTTGCTGGGGATTAGAGTCCACAAAACCCCATTATAAAAGGAGGTATGATTTATAGTCTGAAGAGCCATTTCTTGTTCAGAAAGTAAAATGAAAGCCATTTCCTTCATGCACAGACAAGCTCTTTGTGAGGTTCAATCAAGTTTCTTGCAAGGTTCCATCGGACAGAGCAGCAGCTCAGAAATCCTGTAGGAAATCTTCCCAAGAGGCTGTCAGTTTCTCCTATGCTTATTCTACCAAATATACAGTGATTCCTACAGCTCAAAACAAATTAATTTAGAAGTAAAAATAATAGACTCCATTGTAACTGCAATATTAGCTAATTGTGACACTACTTGCTGTTCTCAAACTACTCTTTTCATAGTTTTTTTTTTGGTGGGGGGAGGTATTTTTTGCTTTTATTATCTTCAAGTGGGGAAGACCTTTGAGGTATTTTTTTAAAATTTTATTTTGAGTTACAGTCAGTTTACAATGTTGTGTTAATTTCCAGCGTAGAGCACAATTTTTTAGTCATACATGAACATACATATATTCATTTTCACATTCTTTTTCACTGTGAGCTACCATAAGATCTTGTATATATTCCCCTGTGCTATACAGTATAAACTTGTTTATCTATTTTATATATATACTTGTCCATATCTACAGATTTTGGACTCCCAGTCTGTCCCTTCCCATACACCTCCCCACTGGCACCCACAAGTCTGTATTCTATGTCTGTGAGTCTGTTTCTGTTTTATACTTAAGTTCATTTGTCTTCTTTTTTTATTTATTTTTATTTATTTTTATAGGTTCCACATATGAGCGATATCATATGGTATTTTTCTTTCTCTTTCTGGCCACTTCATTAAATATTGTGTTTTAAATCCTAGGTGTCATAAATAAATTATTAATAATTTTGACTACATAAGAATATTTTAAATCTCTGCAAGGAATGGGACCAAAAAAGTAAAAAAAAGAAAAAATAGGAAAAACTTTTGCAACTCATAATAAAACAAAAAGATAACTTTCCTAATATATGAAAAGCATCTACAAATCAATAAGCAAAAGATGAATAACCCCATAGAAAAGTGGGCAAAGGGTATGAACAGTTTTTACTACTCAGAAAAATTTTTGTAGTTATTTTTAGTGGTTCTTCAGATAGATTCTCTGAATCCTCCTTCCTGATTAAAATTAAAGAAGTCCTGCTTTTAGCCCACAAAGGAGACTGATTTTCAAAAACAGCAGAGATGTCAGCAAGATGATAAAATAGGAAGTCCCACACTTTATTTCTCCACAGAAGTACCAGTTTAGCAATGATATTTGAAAGGTTCAGATTCCGATTAAGATTTCAGTCATCAAGGCAAGCACAAAACCGAGGACTACAACATTGGGATGGGTAAGAAGAACAGTTACAGTATTCCTGCACCAGCGTCCCCCTCCGCCACCACCACAAGTCGACAGGCTCAGGCACCAAGAAAGACTGTCTCAGCCCACAACTTCTTTCTCCCTCTGGGAAAAAAAAGAAAAGAAAAAGAGTGGGATACATGTCCAATGATCAGGCTTCCCTGTGCACTGCTCAAGGGGCGGGTTTCTGTTTCACTTCACAAGGAGCGCTGAAGAAAACGTCACAATTGGTTGCCCGGGGCAGCTAAGAACAAAAGAAAAAGAGATGGGTGGCTTGCTGCGGTCAGCACAGCTCTCTGTAAAGCTGAGATAAATAGCACAGCCTGAGGCTTCTCCTCCTTTTCATCTGCCTTTCAGTGCTCTGCCCCAGGAGCTGCCTTCTGTCTCATCTCACTGGGGATGCTACTGAATAGTTTGATAGGGATAGCTGAAAACAAAGAAAAGAGGATATGTGTCTTGATGTGGTGGCACAGCTCTGCAAGATTACCAAGAGAGAAAGAAGAGCCAAGTGTGTCTACAGTGTCCCAGCTCATGGTTCAATAGCCCGACACCGGAGGGAGCAAGAGGTTATGAACTTCTGAACCAAAACAAAACAAACCCAAACAGTAAATCCCTCTAATTGATAATCTGTAAACACGAATCTAGATAACACACATGCATAAAAAAAATTTGAGAGGCTCCCCAAATCTCACAGTAGGAAGATTGGTGAAGGTCTTTCCTTATTGAAGCCAGTCCGTAAAGACTGGGAGAGGTGGCTGTTTCTTCAAATGCACAAACATCAGTGCAAACCATGAATTGAGGGAAACACAACACTATCAAAGGAACAAAATAACCCTCCAATAATTAACCCTGAAGAAACAGAGGTCTGTGAATTTCCCGACAAAGAGTTCAAACATGTTGTTTTCAAGAAGCTCAGTGAGTTACTAGAAAATGAAAGAGAATCAGGAAGGAAGTACCATGCAACATAGGTTGTTCCCGATTTTAGTCCCCTCATACACAAAAAAACAACTAGCAACTATTTATAGACAGAACACCATTGACAAAATTCCAGAACATGGCGGAGAGGTTAAAGCACTCTCCTGGAACACAGAGACTAAGAAGAATCACACTAGAAGGGTAAGAGGAGCAGCTACACCCTGACCACATCACCCCTCCCTCAGGATGGCACAGCTGTGTATCACGAGGGCCCCCTGGACCTATGGTTTCTCCTGTGGGAAAAAGAGAACCCAAGACATCCAGTTTTCCCGGCGTTTCAGGACCCTTCTCTAGGGGCCCACTCAAGTCTTGCCTGATGGGATCAGTGAAAAAGTCTGCAAAGTTTGACCCCTGGAAATCAGATAAAGGTGGAAAATGAGGGCAAGGCTTACAGCAACAAGTGCTCAGATATCGATGAACCAAATTCCTGCCAGCAGCAGCACTGAGATCCTGGCCAGTCATCTTGCCCATCTGCAGAGCTGACCTGGGAACAACATCTGTCCAGGGAGCTTAGTTGGCCATTCTGCCTGATTTGCATCCCTAACCAACAGACTGAACTGACCACCGAGCCCATTCTTTGTCTCTACCGAGGCCAGAAGGAAAATTCACAACCCTGCACAGTTGTTAAGCACAGCCTCTAGTCTTAGAACTCCAAAAAGCATGGCCACAAACATCCAGCAGCCTCAGAGCATATTCTATGGCCCTCCTGGACATGGAGCCAAGCCAGCAGACATGCCAAACTCTTAAACACAGCCTTGACTCTTGCATTACCAGGGACCCAGCCACAGAGCCCAGTCTACAAACCCACCGAGGAGTGAAGCCCTAGCCCGTGATCCTACCTGGTTACTGGACACAGCCTGTAGCCTTACCCAGTGATCTTGCCTGGGCAGCAACTGCACTTGACCACCAAGCAGTCTCTAACCCCACTCTGCTGCAGCATACAGTTGGTACCCTCCTCCTGATGGCAGATCGTGGCTAGCAGCCTCTCCCAGAAGGAAAGCACAGCCTAGAAGGAACCACAGTGAGCCAGGTAGGAGGGGTAGAGATATCAGTGTAGTCAAGAACTTGCAACCAAGAGTAGTCTAACCAGCAAGGCTATCGTTCTGGTTTGAAAAATAGATAAAGATGAGAAAAAGCTAAATGAATTCAGCAATACTAAACCAGATTTACAAGAAATGTTAAAGGGACTTTTCTAAGCAGAAAGGAAAAAAAATAGAAATATAAAAATTGTGAAAAGAAAAATCTCATTTGCAAAGATAAATCATATACAATAAAGATAGTGATCCAGCAATTTTACTCCTGGGAATACATCTGGGAAAAAATGAAAACACTAAATCAAAAAGATCACATGAACCCCAGTGTACACACCAGCACTATTTAGAATAGCCAAGACATGAAAACAACCCAAGTGCTCAACAACAGACAGATGGATAAAATTGTTGTATATAAATACAATGGAATATTACTCAGACATAAGAAGGAATGAAATTCTACCACATTAATATTCACTAATATGCTTAGTGAAATAAGTCAGACAGAGAAAGACAAATATTGCATGGGACCACTTACATGTGGAATCTAAAAATAATACAAATGAATGTACATGTAAAACAGAAACAAACTCACAGATACAGAAAAGAAAGTAGTATTTACCAAAAGAAAGAGGGAAGGAGGGAGGGGCAAGATAAGGATACAGGACTAAGAGAGACAAACTACTATATATAAAATAGATATGAAACAAGAATATGTTATATAGCACAGGGAATGATAACCATTATCTTGTAATAACTTATAATAGAGTATAATCTGAAAAATTCGGAATCACTGTGCTATACACCTGAAACTAATATAATATTGTAAATCAACTGTACTTCAATAAAAATAAATAAAATAAGTAAAAATATAAGTCAAATGCGTAGAAACAAAAATTAGCATGGTGATTACCAGAGGCTGGGGTCATGGTGGGGATTGGAGAATGGGGAAATTTTGGTCAGAAAGTGCAAATTTCCAGCTAGAAGATGAGTAAGTTTTGGGATCTGATGCACAGCACTGTGATTATACTTTAAAATAACTGTATTATGTATTTGAATGTTGCTAAGAGAGAACAGATGTTAAAAGTTCTCACAGCAAAAGGAAAAGCTAATTAAAATATAAATAAATAAAATCTAGGACTTGGAGAATGAAGAAATTAATATACAAGAATACGTAGGCACTGTTAATAGCTTTAATGTCCTTCACTGATACTGCAGATTCAACCTTGGGCAGAAGATTCTTATTTAAATACTGAGCCTACAACTGCAATTAAAAGAAGATTAATTCAGGCTGTAACTAAGACAATCACCCTGACTTTAGACTTCTGGAAAAGGAATCTATTCACCTTTCTCAGGGTCTCTTCTCCTCCCCAGTCAATTTTTTTATTTATTCTATTTCCAAAAAATTCTGTATCTTTCCCCACCCCGAAAAATATTAGTCTAATCAGTATCTGTGATGCTGGAAATTGTTACATGACAACTCTGTATCATGGCCCATCCTAGTAAAATTTTGCAATATAGAATAAAAATGAGATAGTATTATAAAAACAGATTAAGGAGAGAAGCATATCTGAGCAATGTGTACACGGGGCTTTTAAACTACACCACACTGTAACTGTCTCTTGGCCAATTTCGAGGATAACTTCAGATTGTTGGAGGGTGGAGCAATGCTGATTGCATTGCACATGATAAAAGAATTGAAGGGAAATCTCATCTCACAATTGAGTGATGGTGAACTGAGTTTGGGAAGTACTAGGTTTGAGATACTGGTGGGGCACTCCAGAAGAAATCTTCTGTAAGATGGAGGGATTTGAGATGAGAATGAAATTACACATTTTGAAAATTCATAATGAAGTAAGCCAGAAAGAGAAAGAAAAATACCTTATGAGATCACTCATATGTGGAATCTGAGAAAAACAGAAAAGAAAAAGACAAATGAACACAAATACAAAACAGAAACAGACTCACAGACATAGAATACAAACTTGTGGTTGCGGTGGGGGGAGATAGACTGGGAGTTTGAAATTCGTAGATACTGACAGGTATATATAGAATAGATAAACAAGAGTATACTGTATAGCACAGGGAAATATATACAAGATCTTGTGGTAGCTCACAGAGACAAAGAACAAGACAATCAATATATGCATGTTCATATATAACTGAAAAATTGTGCTCTACACTGGAAATTAACATGACATTGTAAACTGACTATAACTTGATAAAATAAAATTAAAAAAGAAAAAGAAAATTCATAGCCTACATATAAATGACACTATTTCGGGAAGAATGTGGGGAAACACAGAAGAAAATAGGAAAGATGAGATGAAAAGAAAGGAAAGGGTGAAAAAAAGGAGAAAGAAGTAAAAGAATAAGAAGAAAATGAAATCAGTGAAAACCACAAAAACAAGATTTAGATAAAAAACAAAGAGAAAGGGGATTGTGTAAAATAAACTACCAGTTGACAGCCTCTTCCCCAAAGAGAGAGTCTGTACTGTTACATAACTATAATCACACCCCCAGCCTCTATCCTGGCTGAGCACCCAGGTATTCTTCACCCAACTGAACTGAAAGGAAACATTAGATAGTGTCTCCTTTGAAAACTTTTATGGAAGAGTCGAAGGATTGCATGCCCCTTCCTTTATGACATGAAAGCAGTACGCTGTTAAAAGCTGAGTTGATTGGGCTCCATGTAGACTTTCTCATCATATCTAGGATATTCTAGTTCTAGCCCTACTTCAGGAGCAACCATCAGGGCCACATTTATACAGGAGGAGCCCCACCTTTTAAGAGTGTCTCATAACAATTATGGAGATTATCCCATCAACATAGTTTGTGGTTTCATGATGTTGCCGTTTGAGTGATTGGAGCATAAAAGCTGCTTATCCTCTAGACCTTGTCTGTCTCCTTCCAGCCAAGCATGAGGTACATGTCCTGGAAGGAGAAAACATGAGTTTCCCCAGCACAAGTTTGTTGTTGGACTTCTCAAATCATCTGTGGCTGGAAATGCCCCTCTTTGGAGTGATCCTGGTCTCCTACATCCTCACTCAGTAAGAAGAGTGAGTTCACACATTTGTAGGAGGGTAAACAACACCATCTTTTAAAATTATTTTCTGTAACAGTTCCCCTTTGCTGGATAGCCTCCAAGAAACTTTGCTGAAAAACTTTTGTACGGACCCTAACAAGATTTTTAAGTAAGACTTCATCGGGTTCGTCACACCTCCTCCCCAAACTATTTTAACCTCTCCTGTCTCTGAGCATCCCAGGCGCTCTCTCTTTCTCAAACATTTTATCACCCTATAATTTATCATATTCTTATTTCATTAATACCCTTACCATCTGTCTTAGATATTTTATCAAGATAATAATTCAAACCTCTGTGTAACAAATTTCCTTCACTTCTCTCAATTAATTTATGACAGATATGATTCAATATACCTTTATATTCTTACAAATATGTGACCCAACATTAAATTTATCTATTTTTCCCAATTTTCTAAATGGCTTTAAAGATTAGTGACAGCCCTTTTCCATTGTGGAGTGACCAATAGCTATTCAGCTCTAAATGCCTAAGACATACATAACATAGAGCAGTCATTGAATTCAGATTTGAACTGAGTTCATTAAGTACAAAGTGGTCTCCATTTATTAAGGATCAAGAAGCACGTCCATTTATTAAGGATCAAGAAGTAACATCCCCTTTGAGTTTATCTTAGCCACCTGCCAAAGCCATAGACAACTCCCTTTGCTGGGTGACGCTTACTTTTAATCTCTTGTAACAAAGAAGGAGGTGAAGATTTTGGTTCACTAAGAGACTTGAAACAGTTGTATACTGCCACTCTGTTCTCTTCCCAGGATATTATTTGAAAGTAGATACAACCTAAACTAGATTCAAGCCTCCCCTTTCTGAGCTGCCTTCTCTCTCCTGTGTATCTGGGCAGACATTGATTTCCCAGCCCAACATTTTGGTGATGGAGACAAACGCTTTGCTCACAATGAGGCATCTGTTTCAAGGTGGTGATGGCTTTGAAACTCTGACCCTCTCTGACCTTCCCTAGGGAGAGAAGACAGTCCTGTATGGTATCCAGTCAAAGTCCATTAGCTCATCTGAAGCAGGTTTGATGGACAGTTTGTCTCTTACCTATATAACTTCGAAGGGCAGCAGGCATACTTTTTTTTTTTTTGCAGAAATTCTGAAAATGTGGCATGTTCCATTTGTTGTAACTTTTGAAATGCATCTTTCTGAGGGAAAAATACACAGAAAAATCTTGCTGCAAATTCCTTCATGTCACATCTTGAGCATAAACCAGAAACTCATCTCATACTCAGGGTCTCGGCGACACTTTTTTTAAAACCCACAAGAAACTAGCCTATATAGAAAAGAAGTGATTGGGCAAGATAACCCTTACATCCACAATACATTCTCTGCCCTAACAAAGTCTCCCTGGAATGTCAAACATCCTTGGCCCACAAGGAATCAAAAGCCAAAACAGCAGAACGTCAATGGGTACTGTCGCCATCTCCAAGAGTTTTATTCATTCATCTGCATCCATCTCTGCTGTAGGAGTATTTCTGTTGTGTGATGAGCATTCAGGGCTCTGCACTTTGACTCCTTGGATACATTCCTTTGGCTGTTACTCTGCTATTAAAAGCCTGTGACTCTTTTCTTAGCTTTCCTTGGATATAGTCTAGGTACTAAAGATTTCCACAGGCTACTTTGCTTGGTCTTGCTAACAGAAACATGTTTATAGTTAAAGTCGATCACATCTGCTCATGACTCGTCGCAACTGTTGGGTTGACTTTTCTAGCATGATTCTCAGAGGATGGGTTTGTCTTCACTTTATCTGCAAAGTCTCTGGGTGACTTACCATGACTCCCTGCTACAGACTGAATGTGTCCTCTAAAATTTTATATGTTAAAATGCTAAACTCCCCATGTGATGATATTTAAGGGTGTGGCCTTTGGGAGGTAATTAGGTCATGAAGGTGGAGACTTCATGATGGGATTAGAATTCTTATAAGAAGTCACACAAGAGAGATGATTCTCTCTCTCTCTCTCTCTCTCTCTCTCCTCTCTCTCTCTCTCTCTCTCTCTCTCTCTCTCTCTCTCTCTCTCTCGTACATAGTGAGATGGCCATCTATTACTCGGACTTTCCTGGTCAGAACCTTGATCTTGGACTTGGCCAGTCTCCAGACCATGAGAAATAAATCATTGTTATTCAGGCTACCAAGTCTGTGGTGTTTATTATCATAGCCTGAGCAGACTGAGACACTCTCTACACGTGTGCTATGAATGTCTCTCTCCCTTATGGTTGAAACACAAAGCCGGGGATATTCTGAGATTCAGGGGACATTTGAAAGGGCTTCCTGCCCACGGCAGCAGTCTAACTCCAGAGAAAAAGTTACGCTGCTTCCATCGTGGGATAAAAGAAAGTTTCAAGAGGTAACGTAAGAAGTCTTATAATAAACATCGGGAAGTGAACACTACATCAGAGGACACTGAGACACGAGACATGAGAAATAAATGAGAGGACAGGCGTCTGTACCTGAGTGATAGATCACTGTCCCAGTGACCAACGGACACTAAGGTGATCTACTATGATGTAAATTTTGATGTTCCCTTTGATAGCTCAGCTGGTAGAGCAGAGGATTTTAAATTTTGATATGCTCATAAGCTTGTATGTTTTAATTACCTTATTTGAGTATGAAAAATCTTTTCATAGGTTGCCCGCTATCTGAAAAACTATCACCTCATACTCCACACACTCTTGGTCCTTACATAACCCACAGAATAATACTAATGAAGTCAGACCACACAGCAATCCCACAATATTAATAATGCATTAACTTTGCTCATTTCTATCACCAGTGACCTGCAGTCTTGACCAACTACCACAAAAGCAAAGGTTAACAGAGGTCAGTTGAGAGAATTACTGTAGAATTTCCCATTCCAAACACTATGGCCACTAAACCAATTATGCACAAAAGTCATCTGGACTCCAGCAGAATCGGTGGGAATGAAGACAGGCCAACCTACCAAGAAGAGGTTCAGAATCAGAAAGTTCAGGCAGCCTCTCAGCTTCTTCTAGACCCTAACGTCTAATGGTACTTAGGATGGTGTAGACAAAATGGGACTTTGTAAAGCAGATTCTTCCACACACAGATATTTAGATGCTTATAGTGGTGTGAAAAGATAATGCTGAGCTGAGTTGAGTTTTCAAGATGAGGAAGGAGGTGGGAAGGATGTTCCAAGAGAATAAGGAGCACCTAAAAGTGCATGGAATTGAAAGGGGAAAAAAAAACTGGCTTGTCCCAAGAATTATGAGAATTTTATTCCATCAGCATGTCAAGTATTTTAGGAATAATGGGAGGAAATAAGACTTATAACACTGGGGCCACCAATGTTAATAGTAGCATTATTTACAATTGCCAAGGTATGGAAGTAGCCTACGTGTCCATCAACAGGCTTAAGAAAATGCTATATACAATGGAATACTACTCAGCCATACAAAAGAGTAAAATTTTGCCATTTGCAGCAACATGGATGGACTTGGAGGGCATTATGCTAAGTGAGATAAGTCAGACAGGGAAAGGCAAATACCGTATGATATCACTTATAAGTGGGATCTAAAAAATACAACAAACTAGTGAATATAACAAAAAAGAAGCAGACATAGATACAGAATAAACAAGTGGTTACTAGTAGGGGCTGAGAGGCAATATAGGGGTGGGGGAGTGGGAAGTACAAACTGTTGGGTGTAAGATAGGCTCGCGGATGTATTGTACAACATGGGGGATGTAGTCAATTATTACAATTATTTTGTAATAATTGTAAATGGAAAGTAACTTTTTAAAATTGTATTTAAATTTTTTAAAAAATTTAAGTCACAGGTAACACAACAGATTTTTTAAATAAACAATAATATTTTAAATATCAATTTTAAAAAAGAACACTGGGGCCATAGGGTGATAGTGAAAAGTTTTTTGGATTTTTGTGTGTGTGTGTGTGTGTGTGTGTGTGTGTGTGTGTGTGTGAATGGTACAGGTAAATGGAGATTCAGCTTATTTTTAGTAGGCTAAGCTATGTCCCTGGCACAGAAGCCATTGCAGGAGCCAAAACCCAGCAATTTTCTTCCCCAAATCATGATTCTCTAGGAGTAAATAAGTAGCAAGTAAAGTAAGACAATGATCTTTGAACAGTTTTGCTCATATGTTCCCTAGAGTTAACATCTGGGAAAGCAGACGCTTGTGCATTTTTAAGTTGGCTTCAGCCAACCTTTTTTCCAACATTTTAGACTGTTGCAAAGGAGTATGTTAATGGTGTATATTATTTACCATGTATTTGCCTTAAATATGTTCATCAAACTTTGGATTTGTAGGTTTAGTTTATTCAATTTTTTGAAAGCATCTCCTGTCTTACTCCATGACTTAGTCCTCAATTTCAAACCAGCCAGGCTGTTAGATTTATATTTCATCTGAAAAATCTGCCTTACTTATTTTTTTAATTAAGTAAGTGGGTTAAAAATGCATCCCTGTGGCACTGTTGCCAAGTCTGGATTCTAATCTTGAAATAGATACTGTCAGAAAGATGAGAAATCGAGAAAACGTAAACCGACGTAGATTGATAGGTGCGGTTGCATGAGAGGGAGGAAGCATGGGGGTTCAGCATGTTTTGTCACCGTGAGGAAATCAGGCCACGCGGCCTTCAGTATTTCCCATCTGAGCTCTCTTGGGACTCTCTGCCGTAAATAATACTTTTTAAAAATTATCCCTTTGTTTTAAGTAGCCCTTTGTTTGCAATATAAAGCAATTTTTCTTAGAACTATTCAGGATGGGTGTGAACTCTGACTTCTGTCTCCTCGGCTCAGCAAGACCACGAAGGTGCTGTCGGCAGGGACAGAGGATGACTTGACTGTGTCTTGAGATCACAGTCCTGTACATCCCGTTGTCTGGCTGTAGTTGCTTCATAGCTTTTCACTTGGACTGTTCTGTCTTTGAGGAGGAGGTTAATACTGAGCGCTCAGATTACTGACCATCCCTCCACCTTCGTGTAGTCCCCAGAGTCCTGGTGTGATGGGACCTGGAAGACTCTTTCTGGGACGTGGAAGACAAGCTCTGGCTCGAGCTGTGTTTTCTTGTCTGGAGTTTGACTTCTGTTTTCAAGAATGGCTTTAAAAACTGTGTAAGAAATAAAGAATTCATTGTGAAAAAAAATGAAAAGAATAAAAGGAAATTAAGTCCGCTGTCAAAAAAAAATTCAAGATGGTGAAAGGAATGCCTGTTCAGCTGGTAAATGGAAAAAGATTGGTTGTGAAAAGGGAGGTGGGGAAGGAGAACTGACAGCTTCTGAGCTTTCAGACAAATGCATTTCAGACAAATGAAATTGGAAGCACCCCTCTCATAGTATCTACCAAACATGATCTTTCCGTTTCTTCATAATACCTCTCATGCAGCGTTTGGGAATTTCGAATGTTATTTAACTTCAGAATGAAAGGTGATGCAGGACAGAAGCTGTCTGACTCTTGATCCTAGAAATTGTGAAAACAATGTTATCAGGAAGATAAACCAGTACTCGGGGAGAAAATCTTCCCAGCACTATGCCCTGACTGTCTGAAATATTCCCCAGCCGAATGGGAAGCTGCAGAGGCTACAATACACAGGGGACCTCAACAGACAGACTCAGAGTTGAAATTGTAACCAGAGAGCCTTAACTAAAACCGGAAATAACATCATTAAAGTGTACTAGTAGCTCATTTTGCACTGGGATCACAGCTATGGAAAGGAAACTCACCAGGACTTCAGTGCCACCGACAGCTTGGAGGGGAGCAAGAGTCCTGCTGTAAAGAATGAGTGAGCTCTGGTCATTATGTGAGGTGATGGAGGCAACCAAGCTTACTGTGTGATTGACCATTTCACAATATGTACATGTGTCAAAAATCATCACATGGTACACCTTAAACATGCACTGTGTTATATGTCAATTATATCTCAACAAAGATAAAATAAAAAAAAAAGTGAGATTTTTGACCAGCTCATGTGAAGGAATTTTCATGAGTTTAGCAAAAAAAACAAAGTGCATAGAAACTATAACATTGCCCACCCTGGCTGTCTACCAAAAGATTGTTGTTGTTGTTGTTGTTTTTGTCTTTCCATGTGACAAGTAAAACAGGCAGTAGAGACCGTGTGTAGTAGTCAGAAAAAAAAATTCAAAAGTTACTACTCTGTGCCAGTCACTGTTCTGAGTGCTTTACAAAAACCAACTCATTTTGCACTTGTAATAGACTGTAGAGGTAATCCTGTGTTTCCGGTACTTTTTGGATCCCAAGTGAGACACGTAGAGGTTGGTTAGGTAACCTGCTCAAATACACACAGAAAATGTGTAGCTGAGCTTGGTGCTTAAGCCTGTTCAGTACGCTCACTCTAACTGAATTCTGTGCTGCACAAGTTACTCTTCCTTTCTGATTTTACGACAGCCCTCACCTACCCTAAAGAGTTGAAAATAGACCTGATTTCCTGTTGTTGGACCATTTCCTCTAGTCTCCTGGTCTTCCAGGATTTACGGTTAATTGTAAGCATCCCAAGCTCACACTCTACATCAATTACCAGCTAACCCTTCAGGTGCTAATTAAACATCAGGGGTAACTTCCCAGCCAGAGGAGAGCAAGGCTGTCCTCCCAGTGTCTGGGGAGAAGGAACAGAGCCCACATAGAAACAGATGGAGACAAGGAGGGCAAATTTCGTCTGCAGGATGATTTTGAAATGAACAGGGAGCATGACATAGGATGATTTGTCACCTAAGAGCCTTATTCTCAGAAGTAGCCTTCACTACATAAGCACATAAGCTTGCTCCACTGAACCAGAATGTCTGCAGCTACCCTAGGGATCAAGGATAGCGCATCTGGAAACCACGGGGTCTCCCCAGCAAGTGTGTTGTGGTGGAAGGCAGACAGACCTTTCTTCTAGACTGAGAATAATCTCTCCACACCTACTCAGAGGGCACAGCTCAGGTAAGGGTAAAGTCCCAGCAACTTCATCAGAGCAAACAGGTTGCTTCTTCCTAGACGTGGAGAACATTTCCAGTGACTCCATCCCTAAATGTCTCTACCCAACAAACAAAAAAAAACACCACATGCTGCTAATACAGCCTCCATTCCTAACCAAGCCCTCTGTAGAAGCCAGGGAAACATGGAGGTAAGTGGTTGGTCCTCAACTCTTCAAATTGTGTACTTCAAGCTAGAAAAGACAGCCAGGAACAGAGAATAGGTTGCCCTTGCCTCTAGGTAGACCAGTGTTCGATACTCACTGGCAGTGTGGGTATTGCCCAGAGTAAATGAGACCCTGAGTCCCATTTCTGCTGCCTCTCAATATTTTGGACAATGCTGGGGTCAACAATTACAAGAGTAATATTAAGCCCTGCATGGCCATGGAAAGAGGAATCGAGCAAATAAAGCCAAACCCATTCCCAGAGAAAGCAAGCTGCTAGTGGCATTTTAGCAGCAAATTGAAATATTCAGAGAACATAAAGAAGCAGTGGGGTATGGGTGAGGGACCGGGTTTATGCAAGAGGCCATCCCTGTCTCAGGGACATGTGTCTGCTTGCAGAGGCTGGTGCCCTCCCTGTGTAGGCTTGTGTCCTCTGTAGTCCCAGAGCCCCATCACTGCTGCGTTTCAGCTCCTCTCCTGCCCTTTTCCGGTCCCCGATACCACTGAAAGGGTGACTGATGGGGTTCAGGACTCTAAGCACCATCTGGAATAAGGAGTTCTTTGAAGGAAGAGGCCTTTATATTTGTTAACATAATCAGTAATGCTTTCATGAATTAAGTGCATGAATCATGCTGTCCAAATGCTGTGAATAACACAATGTGCGAGATTCTTGTTTTTAGAGAAAGCACAATCTTGGCAAAAAGTAAAAATTACCATACTGGGAATGAACAGCAAACAGTATAGCACGTTATTAAGTTTTCCATTAGGCCAGGTCTTCGGTATTTTTCGGCATGTTTAACAAAGAGTTGTCCTGGGTCAGGGGTTATGACATCTGGGGGCCTGTGAGGAGGTGTCCTCCCTTCTGGATAAACCAGTATCAGGGCGCTTAAATATCTCATCCCGTGGAGTCACGTTGCAGCTCTGAGCTGAGTGAGGAAGATGATCTTAACCTTTATGAACTGTTCCGTTTTCCCAGAGTTACTGAAATAGGACACAAGGCAGGGAACATATAGTGCCTGGTAGCCGGACTGAGAGGTAGCATGCTCATTCAGTGCTGGTGTGTTTCCTTCCCCCCTCACTGTTTGCTAGGGGAAAAAAATCTCTAAAAATAAAATATTTTGACAAATTATACTTCAGGCCCCTTGTGGGAATATGGTTATTAATGCTCCTCAAACCTCTGTGTTTGAGTATAGGGGATGACGCATAGTGAGGCATCAGTGAGAGTGGTTTATGAAAAAAGAAGAAACTGAGCTCTGATGAAATAGCACTTCCTGGCTGGTGGATACATGATGGACAAAGGTCTGGCACAGGGTGAGTGAGGCCTGTGGGTGCACCTGGGTGTTAACTATGCTGAAGGGGCTGGTGGCTTAAGAGTTAGCAGAACAAAGCCAAAGGGGGCAGAATGAGAGGGGAAGAGGCTAAAAGTATATTCTTCCTTATTGTGCCAGTTCACACCTTCATTTTATTCTAATCAGAATGTCCACCCAAGAAGCAGCAGGTCACCAGAACAGAACTGGAAATACAAATAAATCATAAGAAAAGTCCTTTTTTTTTGTTTTTGAGGAAAACATACCTATTAATATCAGTGAAGGAAGATAGTGTCATTCTTAAGCCTTGTCCCCGAGACTCAATCTGCAGTATAATTTTAGTTATGATCTTGGCAGTGAAACAGGGCTCTCAGCTGGTTAACTCAGTGATGGGAATTTTAGACTGGATTTTAGATTGAAGAAGGAGATCTTCAGAGCTAATAGGCAATAAGACCCTGTGGCCTAGTCCTTGTTTGCCTACCTCGTAAGTTTATTTTCAAATTTTTCTGTCTTATTCTTTGGAGGAGGTAAAATGTTTGTCACCCCTCAAGGGGAAGTCCAGCAGCCAGTGCCTGGCAGATAGATAGATAGATAGATAATAGATAGATAGACCGACAGATAGACAGAGAGCAGAGAGAGAGAGAGAGATCAGAAGTTTTGTATATCATACAAGGAATGACATGGAGTTATGGTTCCTATAATTATATATCTCACAAGGTATATTAATATGTTCACATCTAGCCTGCCAGTAGGTATGGTGTAAATACTGTCATTAATATTCCCCATGGCAGCTGCTAAGAGAGAGAGAGAGGTGACATGGTCAGAAGAAACTGCAGGGAGTTTGATGTGAGAAGGGTACGACCCCTGCTGTTGCCTGGTAACTCATTAAGGGGATGGGCTTTTATTTTTTTAAGGTAACTAATTGGAAGACTTAAAGATACCTTTGCTCTTAACACTTGACTCTTAGAAAGATGACTCTAATGTGAATGTGAGTGATGGGTTGGACAAGGAAGGGCCTGCCTGCACAGAGACAGTTGACAGGCTCTGAGAGGGGTCCAGACGACAGATCTGGCCCAGGATGGTAGTGGCGAGAATACAGACAGCCCCCATCACCACACCGTTGTGCTGGAAGAATGAATAGAACAAAGCCACTAACGAAATGTAGTAAATGAGGAAAATGAAATGAGGAACAATATATGATTAGAAATAACCCGAATTCTTCGAGTCAGGATGACTAATGCAGAGATAGCAAAAATTAGCAAGGAGGTGCTGGTTGGAGGTTGGAGGAATGGCTGGCATGTTAAATTGGGGCTGCTTCAGTGAGTAATGTCAAAAGGGAAGATGGACGTCAGTGAATAAGGGACAGCTAGAGACAACAGGTCTGGAAGGATTCTGCCTGAGGGTGATTGTATCTAATGTGGAAATTACTGGGTTTACCCAAGGAGGTGAGGCAGCACCTTGGGAAACACATCTCTTGGGGTGGAAGAAATACAGAAGGATGTCAAGGGAGAGCAGAGGTCAGATCTGAAGCAGAGCTGTAAACGTGAAGCGCTGGAGAGCAAGGTGTCTGATGCAGGGTGAGAAGGGTCAGGCTGGGATGGCGTCCAGCTTCGCAGCCAAGGGGCTGTGTGTGTGTGTGTGCGCGCACATGCACACGCATCTGTGCCTGAACACGGAACTGAAAATTACACTGCAGCCTCTTCTCTGTCCCCTTACCACTTTCCTTCCTGTGACATGACTCTTCTCTTTCTGGCCTTCTCTTCTATCTTGGTCATTTGCCCAAATGCTGTAGCTGCTCCCCAAGTCACCAACTGCTTTTTCAAAAACAAAATACTAGAAGCAAAAGCAAGCTAGTGGGATCACATCAAACTAAAAAGTTTCTGCACAGCAAAGGAAATCATCAACAAAACAAAAGCTAACTGAATGGGAGAAAATATTTCCTAATAGTGTAATGATTGGTAATATTGTAATAATTGATTTGTAATATTATAATTTATTTGTAATATAATAATGCATAGCTGATATTGTAATTGATAATTTATATATATTTATAACTCATACAACTTAATAGCAGAAAAACCCAATCAAATTTAAAAATGGGAAGAAGATCTGAACGGATATTTTTCCAAAGAAGTTCTACAGATAGGCAACAGGTACATAAAAAAGGTACTCAGCATCGCTAATGACCAAGGAAAGGCAAATCCAAACCACTATGAGATACCACCTCACACCCATCAGAATGGTTATTATCAAAACACCAAAAATCATTGTTGGTAAGGATGTGGATAAAAAGGCACCCTTCTTCACCATTTGTGGCATGTAAGTTGGTGTAGCCACTATCGTAAACAGTATGGAAGTCCTTAAAAAATTAAAAATAGAATTTGTATATGTAATTAGCAATTCCACTTTTAGGTATTTATCTGGTAAAAACAGAAACACTGGCATACCTCAGAGATATTGTGGGTTCTATTCCAGACCACCACAACAAAGCAAATATTGCAATAAAACAAGTCACATAATTGTTTGGTTTCCCAGTGCTTATAAAAGTTATGTTTATACTATACTGTCATCTATGAAGTACGTAGTAGCATTATGTCTAAAAAATGCACTTATCAATTGTATATTACAGCATCTAGGCTGAACAGATCTTCATAATTTTATAGTTAATGTATGAAGCAACAAATAAAGAACTAAAAAAGAATTCTTCATAAATTAGCTGCACACAGGACTTCATTTCTTTTCTTGTCTTTTTCTGTTTTTTAATTTTTTAGTTGAAGTATGGTCAATTTACAATGCTGTGTTAATTTCTGGTGTACAGCATAGTTATATATATATATATATATATATACACACACACACACACACACACACACATATATATTCCTTTTCATATTTTTTAAAATTACATCTCATTACAGGGTACTGAATATAGTTTCCTGTGCTATACAGGAGGACCTTGTTGTTTATCCGTTTTATATATAGTAGTTAGTGTCTGCAAATCCCAGATTCCCAATTTATCCCTCCCTACCCATCCCCCCTTGGTAACCATAAGTTTGTTTTCTATGTCTATAGGTCTATTTTGTAAAGAAGTTCATTTATGTCCTGTTATTTACATTCTACATATAAACGATATCATATGGCTTTTTTCTTTCTC
Organism: Vicugna pacos; assembly: GCF_048564905.1. NCBI lineage: Eukaryota > Metazoa > Chordata > Mammalia > Artiodactyla > Camelidae > Vicugna > Vicugna pacos. Next base: position 114,032,412 of record NC_132987.1, on the reverse strand, counting down.
TTTCTGGCTGACTTCACTTAGTGTGATGATCTCCAGGTCCATCCATGTTGCTGCAAATGGCATTATTTTATACTTTCTTATGGCTGAGTAGTATTCGTGTGTGTGTGTGTGTGTGTGTGTGTGTGTGTGTGTGTGTGTGTGTATCACCTTTATCCAGTCGTCTGTCAATGGACACTTAGGTTGGTTCCATGTCTTGCCAATTGTAAGTAGTGTTGCTGTGGACAATGGAGTGCATGTATCCTTTTGTTCATTTCTTTTCTCTCATGGACTGTATCATTCCCATTATGAACTTGAGCGGGTGCAGTCCTATGGGGTGTATAGGAGGCTGAAGGCCAATGGAGTAGGAAGGCCCCATGAATCAGCAGAGGGCAACCCAGCCACTTTCGGACAGCAATGGAATCCAGAAACCAAATCCACTGTGTTTTCTGACTCTGAGAGAAAACAGCTGCTTGGCAAAGAAGTTGTACGGGGAATGTCATTCAAACTGCCTGATAAATGTTATCTCTAAAGGCAATCTGATCCTTCAGTGGAAGAACTGGGGGCTATGTTTCTTACACTGATTACCACCTTTCTCCCTTTGCTCAAAATTCTATGTTCTGGGGCCTCATTGGGTACCATTAGGCACCAAGTCAAGAGTGGAAGTGACTTAACTCCTCCACTCCAGGGACTGAGAGGACATTGGGCTGTGCTTTTCTCCTAACTGCCAGAGTGAATTAGTGTCGCCCACAGGTGAGCAGTCACAGGACGAGAGACCGGCATGGTACAGGGAGCCAGGGAGGCACATGTAAGCCTTCGGCAGTGAGTAGGATGCGTTTATATCAATAAACCCCTTAGCTGTTCACAAAGCCCTTACTCTTGTTTTATGCCACCTTTCGCCTCCCATCCACCACCACCTCCAAAAGGCAAAACGAGAAAGCCTAAGGAAGTGGTCAATTCCTATTGATGAGTTTGTAGAGAGAAGTCAGACGTTCTAAAAGCAACAGGAACTGTGTCAGACTTTGACTAAATTGGAAGAAAGTTGTTCTTAACGATATGCTTTCACAAACCCAATGTCCCCCTATCCTCCCCAAGGCTCTGTATTTGGAGCAGGTATTTTCTCCCCACATTACAGATGCAGAAATTAACGTTCAGAGAAATTGAATGGCCAAGGTCACAGAGTAGGAAGGAGAGCAAGATATATACGCAACTGTTCTGACGCCTGATTCTGATTTCCCCCACATTTCAGTGTCACTGCGGAACATAAGGAAGACCATAGAGTGGAACCTGTATAGGAAAGCACAGGCACAGGCATGAGAAAGACGATTAACTTCTCTTCTTAGACTTTATTCATCCCAGCTTTCTTGATTGATCACAGGTGCCAGAAAATGCCTCAGCATGAGAAGTGACAACCAGAGCTTTTGGGGGGACCCTCCTGAGGACTTTGTCCTTCTGGGTGTTTCTGACAAGCCATGGCTGCAACTCTCTCTCTTTGTAGTCCTCCTGGTGTCCTATGTTCTGGCCATGTTGGGGAACATTTCCATCATCCTGGTGTCCCGGCTGGATCCCCAGCTCCACAGCCCCATGTACATCTTCCTCGGCCACCTCTCCTTCCTGGACCTCTGCTACACCACCACCACCGTCCCTCAGATGCTGGTCAACATGGGCAGCTCCAGGAAGACCATCAGCTACAATGGCTGCACAGTACAGTACATGGTTTTCCACTGGTTGGGGTGCACTGAGTGCATTGTCTTGGCAGCCATGGCCCTGGACCGCTACGTGGCCATCTGTGAGCCCCTCCGGTATGCCATTATCATGCACCGCCCTCTGTGCCAGCAGCTCGTGGCTGTGGCCTGGCTCAGCGGCTTTGGCAACTCCCTCGTTCAGGTAGTCCTGACAGTGCAGTTGCCTTTCTGTGGGCAACAGGTGTTGAACAACTTCTTCTGTGAGGTGCCAGCCATGATCAAGCTATCCTGTGCTGACACAGCTGTGAATGACACCACACTGGCTGTGCTGGTGGCCTTCTTTGTGGTGGTCCCCCTGGCTCTCATCCTTCTCTCCTACGGCTTCATTGCCCGTGCAGTGCTCAGGATCAAGTCCTCCAGGGGACGCCGCGAGGCCTTTGGGACCTGTTCCTCCCACCTAGTGGTGGTCTCTCTCTTCTACCTACCTGCCATCTACATGTACCTGCAGCCCCCTTCCAGCTACTCCCAAGAGCAGGGCAAGTTTATCTCCCTTTTCTATTCCATAATCACTCCCACCCTCAATCCTTTCATCTATACCCTGAGGAATAAGGATGTGAAGGGTGCTCTGAGAAGACTCCTGGCAAGGATCTGGAGGCTCTGCACAAGATGAAGACCTGAGATGTGGCAGTATCCATCGGTTAGAGAGCACTGGGCCAGTGTATTGTGTGCTCAGATCACCTTTCATTAAGGAGTCAATAATCAAACAGTGTGTTTTTGAGAGATCTGAGAGTCCCCAAAAATCCCTTACCCAAAACATCTCACTTCCTGCGTGCTCACAGCATCTGAAAGCCCACTTTTCCCAATAGTCTTTAATTCTAAGAGGCCGTATGTTTTTAGAAATTGTTTAAACAATTGATATTCAATAAGGATTTGTCGAAGTATTTAATTTCTAATTTTCTGATTCCTTCCCCTTCTCATCTTCCTACTTTTCTTCTATTTCTCCCCCATTTGTCTCTTTCTAAATTTCTTTCTTCCTTTTCTCAAATATCCTAAGTATAAATAATGTAAACTGAAACATAATCTTATATTACTTATAATAATTTCATGTTCTTCTCCATATATTTATATATCCATAAATTGTATGACTTTGAAAAAAATTCTAAAACTGAAGAATATTACTTTCTTCTTCCTGTGATCTTAGATTATGCTTCTTTTTTCTGAAGTTCAGGTTTTTGTCTATAGAAAGTTTTTCCACCATTGACTGAAAACAATACAAGCATATGTACTGTGACTCTATATTGGTTCTCTGAGTACGAATAAAAATAGTATAATCTCTTATCTAAAAAACAGAATACATTCCAGTTAAGAATACAGGCTAAATACAATCATAGTTAACGACAATAAAACTTTATTTTAAATAACAAGTTCAAGGTAATTGTAATAGCTAACATTTATAGAAAAGGTTTCCATGATGCAGGTACTAGATTAAGTGTATTTATATATACCCTCCTGTTTAATCCTCAAATAAGCTTATAATATCATTTTATGATCCCTCATTGTCATAAAATAATTTGATGATTAGAGAGATTGCAATAACTTGGCCATCTGGTAAGCGTTCAGAGAAATTGAGACCAGCTCAGAAATTAAGGGCCACCTCCCTTAGTAGAACAGAACCATGATGTTAGGACTTTTTATTTGCATTTTGTTTTCTCTTCTTCTAGATTTATTTAAACTTAATTTATTCATTTTTATCCCCCTACCATGTACATGCCAAATATTAACATAACCAAGCAGAGAAAATGAAATAATAATAATAAGTGAAAACTAGGACAAAAGGAAAATTAAAGAAGTCTTTGTTATATGGTAAAGACAAAAAAGGAATGTGAATCACAAAGCTATAGCGTTTGATTTAAGACAAGTGAAAAGACCATGACTTCTCCTGTTAACCAAGATCACAAAGGATTTTTCCCCTGGGCCATACAGCAGCCACTGGGTAACAGCTCAAAGCCCTTTAGAATGACCTTAGTGAACATACATAATGATGCACAAGAGCTTTCTCTCCTGATTTTTCCTAATGGCACAGATTCAAGGCACAATTCAATGAAAAGAATGTAACATGAAAGAAAGTCAGTCCACACGTATTAACTATGTAATGAACTGACCTAATTCTAGGATGCATTTGAGAGTATTGAGTGTCTCAAAATAGACATGCTAGATTAAACATGGTCTCAAGGTCTTTTCCACTCCTTGCAGTGAGAGATGGAGATGAATTTTCTTCTCCTTAAAGACTGACATTAGTGACATTTGACAATTTGAATAAAGTAAAAGTAATGGTCTAGATCTTTTTCAAGGCAAGGTCATAAGATTCAGCCAGCTTCCAGCTAGTAACACTCTTTCTGGGTCCCTGAGGGGCCAGGTAAGAAGTCCAGCTACCCTAAGACCGCCATGCTAGGGAAACTGCAGGCAAATGTTATCCACAGTCTCCCCCAATCCAGGCTTCCATCCAGTTCTCCCACACCTGGGTGGAGCTACCCTAAACCTGCCCACCAGCTGAACATCATCCAGTGACCTCAGTAGACACAATGTGGAGCAGATGAATCTCCCAGCTGAGCTCTGCCCAAATTCCCAACCCACAAAATGGGAAGATAACAATAAAATAGTTGCGATTCTAAGCCAGTAAGTTTCACGGGGGGTTGGCAGGCAGCAATAGGTAAATGGAACACCAGGGACCTCTAAAATATTCAATATCAGAGTTACATAAAACCACAAGATAAACATGGTGAATTTTCCAGAAGCATTGATATTATGCAACATTTTAGGGAAAAATATTAAAATAATTCAGCTAATAAACTGAAACATGTTTACATTTTAATAAACTACATAGATATAAACACATAGATAAAATTTTTATAATGAGACCCAATATTTTGCATGTTCTTGGTGCTTCACTCTGTTTTACAGTAAGTTTCCTGAAATTCACTTTCCTCTGCTTTTAAAGTACTTTGTGGAAAAGTGAGAAATGCTCATGAAAAGGAAAGGACAGAATGTGTGTCTACACTCCACTAGCATTTGTCTCGCTTTTCTTTACACAGATCCTGTGCATCCTCTGCCCTCTTTTACTTTCTGGAGATGCATTTCTTTTTGTCCATCGTGACATCTTTCTCTGTTCTTCTTTGGCCCGATCTACTGGGCCTCATCTTTCCAGGATGCTTGGGGGTGCCTTGAGTGAGTCAGTTCCCCTGCAAGGAGCCTCAGCGTTCTCCACGTTCAGGGAGGCTGTTAACTGAGTAGAGTCCCATGCATCTCCAAGGCTATATGCCTTAAACTTGTACAAATAACAAATAGTTATTTGTCAATAAAACTGGAGAAATGTATAATTCACTGGGTTTTGGTATGTTCACAGGTTTGTAGATTCATCACAATTTTGTTATTTTTTTTACCTCAAAAAAACCCCATTCTTGTTAGCCATCACCCCAAAACTTTCATTCCACCACACCCCTAGCCCTAGGCAGCCATCTACTTTCTGCCTCTGTAGATTTATCTATTTAGGACGTTCCTCTAAAATATTTGAGGTGCATTTTTTTCTTCTCAGTGATTTCTAATGCCCGTAGAGCTTCTCTACTGAGGTTGAAGCATCTGCTGCTTCAATGGGGTAAAGAAACCGTTGTTAACCTTGCTGGTTACATTTAAACACCTCAGTGGAGACTATGGTCGTGATTATTTGATGGTCAGGGATTTTGGCAGGAAGCTACTGAGTGGTTCTCCACTGACATCTGTGCAGTTCTGTAGAATCAGAATGGGGAGCCCTGACTTGGTGCAGTGTTCCATAAGGGCTCGTGGAAAAAGGATCCACATTCAAACTTTTCAAACCTAAGACAATGGAAGCAGAAAACAAAACTCAACAGAAAATGACCATTTTCCGTCAATTTTCCTCCCATGTGTCAGGGGCCCTCATATACAGTCATACATTCCTTTCTTCTCTTTATTACCTTCAAGGTAGTTGTTTTCGTCCATCTTACCTTCTTAGGCCCTCCAAACAGAGTTTTCCAGCTGAACAACTTCAACCTAGGATGAGAAAGCATCGTAGCCAGGCACCTTAGTGGTTGTGCCTAGGATGTTGGTCTCTGTGCTGGCCAAGGTGAAGCTTGCTCCACACACCCCCCCCCCCCGGCTGCCTCTCTGCTTCCTACTCTCCTGGCCCTATGGCTGGTGTTTATTTAGGTGCCTGACAATTTTGTGCATGGAAGGGTTTTTCCTAGTGCCCCACACCTTCATACTTTTACAGAACCAAATGAAGATGGCAAAGGTGAGTAGGAAGCAGTCAGAAACAACCGTGCAGATGACTTCTGAGTCCTTCCTGCAGAGACCGAAATCCTAGTTACACAGTGGTACCAGCATATGCGTTCACTATCCTCATGTGTTTTCATCTCAGACCTTAAGCATCTTTGTAATCAAGGCCATTGTTATTAGTAATCCACTTGGTGGTGTAGCTATAACAAAATCTAAGTGGCATAGGGCAGGTGCAGGTAATCCTCTTGTCCAAGGCCACAGTATTAAGGGAGAGGAAGCAGAGTGTCTAAAAAGTAAGGTGATGTTCTCAGGCTTCTAACTGGTAACTGAGTGATTGCTGCCATGAGGTGAAAACTTAGCAAATATTTTTATGCTGTTTAGAAACACTGTGTTACCCCTGTAGCCTAATGTGGCTTTTTGCTTTTGCAAATTTTTTTGTACTTTGTGCTATTAAGTAGAAGAAAGGGAAAACTTAAGGATAGATCTGTCCCCTCCGTGATGTTTTTCAGCCTATCATTTTATCTCCACCTTTAGAAAAAATATATATATAGTTGACTTTGTATTTGTCCTTATGCACACACATACTTAAAATCATGTCAGCGACTATTGCAGGGACACAGAATAGAGTCAGAATGAGAAAGTTTTATATATATATATCTCAGTATAAATGAATTTTCTTCTATAAGGACACATAAAATTTAGAATTTAAAAAAATACACTTCATTTGGTTCTATAAAGAAAGAAAAAAGAAATCCTTTTCCCTGAATCACCTCTAAAGTCTATTCTGAGTATCTTTTGCACTTTATCCATGAGGAAGAAATCACTACATTCTGAATCCAAACACACGACCAGAGTAAAGCATGAGAATGGGGGCCAGACTGAGGAGAAGTCGCCAAAGACCGATAGGGTTTATTGATTCTTAAATTTGTTGAATTGGTTTATGACCGGAAAAGTCTAATTTAAGATGGGATGGAAGACGGAAGGGAATCCCCTCATGGTTGATACTCTCCCGTCTCTAATAGCACAGAGCAGACATGGTTGGGCCCCTTGTAATAGCACAGAGCAGACATGGTTGGGTCCCAAGGGGATGGAGAACTCACCACAGGAGACATTCAGACCCAAGGCTGATTTTCATCTGGGAAGGGGTCCCAGTGGCCTATCAGTCTCAGCATGCTGAGGCTTCCTGAAATAGGCAGGAAATTTCCAGAGCACCACTCTGTCACCTCTTCATGGTTCTGTGCCCCAGGATGCTAATAAAAACAGGTCTCTGATTCCAGTCCCTCTTCAGTGACCATGGTGTCCTGGAGGTAAGTTGTTTGTACACTTGCTCAGGCTGTGACCAAACCTGAGCTAAAATAGTATAAAATGTACCTGAGAAGGAAACAGGAACCTGGAGATCTTTGGCAATGGCTATGATTGGGTAGGTTGAGGGGGAAAGTAGCCATACTCCAGGCACAGAGGACAATAGACCAAAACCACACTGGTTAATAATAATAATAACAGTAATAATAATAATAATAATAATAGTAATAATCAGAAGTGTTTTATGCAGTTTGAGGACATGAGGATCAAACATGATAGAATATTATTGAGCCATGAGGAAGAAGAAAATCCTGCCATTTGTAACAACACGGATGGAATTTGAAAGCATTATGTTAAAGGAAATATCAAGATAGAGAAAGGCAATACACGATCTTGTGGCAGCTCATGGTGAAAAGAATGCAACAATGAATATATGTTCATGTATGACTAAAAAAATTGTGCTCGACACTGGTAATTGACACAACGCTGTAAACTGACTATAACTCAATAAAATAAAATTTTTTAAAAAAGAAAGGCAAATACTGGATGACATCACAAACAGTGTATAGTGATGGGCAAAATTAACTGTTCATGGAGACATTAAGTGGTACCTGAGTACCTCCTTAGAAGCCAACGTAGGACCACCAGTCAAATCTCATGGCATCTACCATTACAGGCTGCTCCTGCCATTACAGGTTGCTCCTGTCAGAAGTGCAGAGCACTTATCAATACCATGTTAGGCGGAAACTCAGAAACCGGTAGCCACGTGGGAACACAGATCATTTAGACCAAATCAAATACTGCTAAGGAGTCAAGGAATATGGAAAAGGGAGGGAGGAGTTCACCAGAAAGAAATTTAACCCCTCCTGGAGCACAGCCCAGAAACCACCTCTTCCCTCCTTGCATTTCCATGGTTCCATGTTGTGCTAGCCCTTCCCAGATTCATCTTGTAGCTCCAAGTAGGGGACTCCTGCCAGAATTGTTCACAGACTGAAGGGTGATAAGAAAATGATTAACATAGGAATTTCTCCTTGAAGGATAATAATATCGATACAGAGATGCATCATAAGGGTTGTTTTTGGGATCAATGATAATCAGCTGGAAAACAAATTGATGCAGTCCCAAATGTTGAGCAATAACTTATATTGGCATTATTACTGAGAAGTATGAGAAACAAGTGGTGCTTTGAGGTCTGCTTTGCAGAGGGGAAACTGGTGGTTCAGAAACGGCACTGGTCTGACTGAAACTGGAAATCAGTGAATATATAGTGAGTACTTTACCCTGCAAGTCACTTTACGGGAAGCTGAAATGAATCAAGTGTCTCACTTGTCTTCCAAGGAATTGGAAATCTCATGTTCATGTATCAGAACTTTCTTATTCAGAGGGATAGAGATCATTGTATGTGTTTCCCCTAGTGAAAGTTTCTCTGCAGTTTTAGGGGCAATGTTTATTTTACCAGTGTGGTTTTGGTCTACTTAGAGATATTAGTGTCTGCAGTTAATGAGCAGAGCAAGCTGGTATTTACTTGGAGTTTCCAATGTGAGGGATTTTTCAGGGTGTCAACATTTAGGATAGCCATTTGTAAGAGACTAATATAGAAAATCATCTCATAAGAATGAAAATGAGATCATGTATAAAATTAGATGAATAAAAGTATAAAAAGATAGGATGCATTCATTTTTAAATTATTGAATATTAATAATAGAACAAGAATAGGAATGCTTGGATGATTCAGACTGAAAATTGTTGGCAATCCAAGTATTTGAGCTGTAGACAGGGGAAAGAAATGTAATAAATATATTAAATTGTTAGGTACCAACTGAGATAATATTTTTCTAAATTCCAAGTAACTGATGTAAAAATAATTTCTGTACAGCCTCAAAGGTGGCAGATACCATGATGACGTGATCATCAGAGCGGCCATAGGGCATTGAAAGAGGTGGGTGCCTTTGCACACGGACAGGTTCAGAGTGATGTCAGCGAACTGCGTGGCTGGGGGCAGATAGCAGAAGTTGGAGAGTGACCAGGGATTACCGGACAGGGTAAAGTAGGGGACCTAGTTATGGTTGCTCAACTAATTATTTAAATTTACATTATGGGGAGAGAATCTATAAAAGCAGGTCCTGAGCCAGGGGGAGAATGATATAAGAGATGTTTCCTATAGGAACGTGTGTGAACCGCAGGGTTTTCTGCAGAACCCCAGCATGAAGGAATCTGGTCCTGCAAGATCAGTCGTAAGCAACAGAGAGCAAAAAACCAAAGAGCACTGACAGTAACACAAGGGAAACTCTGAGCATGTACTTAGCACGTGTGTTTAGCAGGGAACGGAGAGGAGGGTGTTCTCAGCTTCATTATCTCTCTTATGCCATGCCTCATATCATTAAGTCCAGAATATCCAACACAGAAACACTTTTTGATTCCCCAACATATGCACAAAGTCTAGGTGAGACCTTGCCCTTCTGTCCGTGAACACCCCTTATGCTGTACCTCTTCTCTTGTTCCCCTGTGCCTGGATCGAACAAGAATACACCTGGGTCCTCGAGTCTCCTCCACCACCTATAACTATAACTCCCTTTAAGCTCTGAATGGGGTTTTCCATGAATTATCAAAACTGGAAAAATACAAAGATGGGGAAGGAAAGGCAAGTGTAGGGACTGACTTCTTGTGGAGGAAGCCAGCACCTCAGAGTTTTGGCGGAGTTTAAATCCAGACTGCAGCCCGTTAGACAGCCCAGTGCTGGTTACAGAGGAAGGACTTGGTGATGAACAGAGTAGGGTCCTCAGCTTTTTTCTAACCCAGCTCCCACTAACAGGGCCATCAGTAGAACAATTTTGCAATAGTAATAACGCCTCATGATATTCTATCATGTTTAATTCTCATGTCCTCAAACTGCATGAAACACTTATGATGATGATGATGATGATGATGATGATTAACCAGTGTGATTTTAGTCTATTGTCCTCTGTGCCTAGAGTATGGTTACCTGCAGACATTCTCACACAGGGTCATAGGACATCAAAGGAAGCACCAAAGTCAGCAGGGTAACACGGGCAGTTTGGAAATGTCCCTGTGGCAACTTTTGTATTCATTGCATAAGAAGCATTGAGCCTCATAGACCCGTGTTATTAGGAAAACCACAGCCAACTCCATGGACCAGAGGGCAAAATGGGACAAGCATATCTAGTAAATTAAAATGTTCTGGAAGGAAGATCCATTGGCCGAGGCTTTTCCAGATGTGGGAAGAAAACCGCTAAGTGGCTGCTAGTGTCCAGCCTCTGTCACAACATGAAATAGATGAGCACTGAGCGTGCACTGACGTAAACTACACCATCAGTTCACAAAGCCATGATGGCTTCATTGCTGCTTGATGGAAGTGGCACTCAGTGGCACAACGTTAGATGTCATATTCTGCTCAGTAGAAAAGAGGTTGACATGCCTCAGGATGAGTACGGAAATGGACTGGTCTTTTTGATTTTTGTTTTGGAAGAAAGGGTTCCTATTAGAACACACAAATTTTATTTATTTTTGTAATTTAATAGACATATAGTCGATTTACAATATTGTTTTAGTTTCTGGTGTACAGCATAGCAATTTATTGAGATATATATATGTTTTCCTTCTCATATTCTCTTCTATTATAGACCATTACAAGGTATTGAATATAGTTCCCTGTGTTATACAGTAGGACCTTATTGTTTATCTATTTTATATATAGTGGTGTGTATCTGCAAGTCCCAAACCCCCAATTTATCCCTGCCCACCTCCTGTCCCCTCTGGTAACCATAAGTTTGTTCTCTATGTCTGTGAGTCTGTCTCTGTTCCATAAAGAAGTTCATTTATGTCATGTTTTTTAGATTCCACGTATAAGTGATATCATATGTTATTTTTCTTTCTCTGTCTGACTTACTTCACTTAGTATGATAAACTTAGTATGATCCATCCATGTTGCTGCAAATGGCATTATTTCATTCTTTTTTATGGCTGAGTAGTATTCCATTGTATATATGTACCACATCTTCTTTATCCATTCATCTGTTGTAGACATTTAGGTTGTTTCCATGTCTTGGCTATTGTAAATAGAGCTGCTATGAATGTGTATTGGGGTCTTTTTGAATTAGAGTTTCCTCTGGATATATACCCAGGAGTGGGATTGCTGGATCATATGGTAAATCTGTGTTTAATTTTTTAAGGAACCTCCATACTGTTCTCCATAGTGGCTGCACTCCCATCAACAGTGTAGGAGGGTTCTCTTTTCTCCACATCCTCACCAGCATTTGTCTTTTTTGTGATGGCCATTGTATCATACATGAGGAGATACTGTAGTTTTGATTTGCATTTCCCTAATAATTAGTGACTTTGAGCATCCTTTCATGTACCTGTTGGCCTTTCATATATCTTCTTTGAAAATGTTCAGATTATTTGCCCTTTTTTGATTGGATTATTCGAAGTTTTTTTTTTTTGCTTGATTGTTTGGGTTTTATTCTTCGGCTATTGAGTTGTATGGGTTCTTTATATACTTTGGATATTCATTTTTATCAGATACAGGATTTGCAAATATTTTCTCCCATTCCATGGGCTGCCTTTTCATTTTGTCAATCATTTCTTTTGCTATGCAGCAGTTTTTTGGTTTTATGTGGTCCCACTTATTTATTTTTTATTTTGTTGTTTATGCTTTAGGGGTCATACTCAGAAAATCACTGACAAGACCTACACCAAAGATTTTTTCCCCTATGTTTTCTTCTAGAGGTTTTATGGTTTCAGGTCTTACATTTAAATCTTTAATCCATTTTGAGTTAACTTTTGTGAGTTGTGTAAGGAAGGGGCCTGGTGTCATTCTTTTACATGTGAGTATCGAGTTTTTCCAGCACGTTGATTGAGAGACTGCTTTTTCTCCATTGAATATTCTTGGCTCTCCTGTCAAATATTAGTGGAAAGTATATACTAGGTTTATTTCTGAGCTCTCCGTTCTGTTCCATTGATCCGTTTGTCTGGTTAGATGCCAGTGCCGCACTGTTTGACACATCTAGGTTTATAGTATAATTTGAAATGGGAGTGTGATGTCTCTCACTTTGTCTTTCTCAGAGTGGCTTCAGCTATTTTGGGGATCATTTGTGTCTCCATATAAATGCTTTTTCTACTTCTGTAAAAATGCCATTGAACTATTAATAGGAATTGCATCGAATCTACAGATGGCTTCTGGTAATATTGACATTTTAACAATATTAATTTTTACAATCCATTAACAGCAAATACCCATTTTTTTTGTGTAGTCTGTGATTTCTTTCATCAAAGTTTTATAGTTTTTAGAGTAGAAATCTTTCACTTCTTGGTTAAGTTTATTCCTAAGTATTTTATTGCCTCGAATGCTATTGTAAATGGTATCCTTTTCTTTATTACTGTCTCAGATAATTCGATCTAATTTCATCCAACAGTTTTATGGTGGAGTTTTTAGGATTTTCTGAACATAAAATTATGTCATCTGCAAATAAAGATAATTTTACTTATTCCTTTCCAATTCTGATGCCTTTTATATTTTTTTCTTGTCTGATTTCTCTGGCTATGACTTTCAGTATTATGAGTAGTAAGAGTGCACCCTTGTCATATGCCTGATCTTACAGGAAAAGCTGTCAACCTTTCACCATTGAGTATGATGTTAGCTGTGGGCTTGCCATATATGGCCTTCATTATGTTGAGGTACTTCCTTCTATACCTAATTTGTTAAGATTTTTTTTGTCATGAATGATGTTGAATTTTGCCAAATGCTTTCCTGTGTCTATTGAGATGGTCATATCATTTTTGTTATATCATTTTATTAATGTGATGTATCACGTCGATTGATTTGCGCATGTTGGGCTACCACCCTGGGGGTAAATTCCACTTGTTCATGGTGCGTGGTTCTTTTAATGTGCTGGGGAATTTGATTTACTAGCATTTTATTGGGAATTTTTACACCTACGTATATCAAGAATATCGATCTACAGCTTTCTTTTCTGGAAGTGACCTTATCTGGCTTTGGTATCAGGATATCACTAGCCTCATAAAATGAGTATGAGAGTGTTCCTTCTTTTTAGATTTTTTGGAAGAGTTTGAGAAGGTTTGGCATTATTTCTTACTTAAATGTTTGGTAAAATTCACCAGTGAAGCCATCTGATCCTGGGCTTTTCTTCACTGGCAGATTTAATTACTGATTCAATATCCTTACCAGTAATTGGTCTATTTTGGTTTTCTGTTTCTTCCTGATTCAGTCTTGATAGCTTGTATATTTCCAAGAATATTTTAATTTCTTATAGGTTGTCCAGCTTGTAGCATGTAGTTGATGATAGTGGCAAGGGCTAGTTTTAAGCATTCACTTTCTATATTCTTGCCTTCTAAGGGTTTACTAGAATTATACAAGTCTGGAGAAATTAAGATGAAAATGTCCCAAAAGGGATGAGATGAAAGAAAGGCCAGTAAAATGTTAGAAAAATTATTAATACAGGATAAGATAAGCAGTTTTCTAAAATCAAAAATGACTCTTCATGTAAAGAGAAGGAAACTGTCCTACACTGTTTGTGGGAATATAAATTGGTGCAGCCACTATGGAGAACAGTGTGGAGGTTCCTTAAAAAACTAAAATTAGACTTACCCTGTGATCCAGCAATCCCATTCATGAGCATATATATATCTGGAAAAAATAAAAATCCTAATTTGAAAAGATACATGCATCCCAATATTCATAGCAGCATTATTTATAATAGCCATGACATGGAAGCAACCTAAAAGCCCATCGACGGATGACTGGATAAAGAAGTTGTGGTATATTCATACAATGGAATGCTACTCAGCCATAAAAAAGGAATGAAGTACTGCCATTTGCAGCAATATGGATGGACCTAGAGATTATCATACTAAATGAAGTAAGTCAGACAAAGATAAATATCATATGTATCACTTACATGTGGAATCTAAAAAATGATACAAATAAACTCCTTTACAAAACAGAAATGGACTCATAGGCATAGAAAACAAACTTATGGTTACCAAAGGGAAAGGGGGGGAGGGATAAATTAGGAATTTGGAATTAGCACATATACACTACTATATATAAAATAAACAGCAAGGACCTGTTATATAACACAAGGAACTACATTCAATATCTTGTAATAACCTATAATGGAAAAGAATCTGAAAAAGAATATCTATATTCCTTCTATTTTATATATAAAATATACATATTTTATATATAAATATATATGTTTTCTATATATATATATATAAAACTTTTCAGTTATCTATGTATAATAGAATCACTCTGCTGTGTACCTGAAACTAACAACATTGTAAATCAACTATATTTCAATAAAAAATTTTTAATAAGTTAAAATCAAAAAAATTTTTTAAATCACTTTTCTCTGCCTCCTCTAGGTGACATTCTTTTTGATGTGTTGCTCCTTGCATTTCCAGGTGGGTGCTGGATGGACATGACAATGACACTATCCCAGATGGCTTCATTCTTTTGGGCTTTTCAGACAACCCCAGGCTGGAAATGGTCCTTTTTGTGGTTGTGTCTGTCTTTTACATGGTCACCCTAGTGGGCAATACCACCATCATACTCCTGTTCCACCTAGACCCCCACCTACGCACCCCCATGTACTTCTTCCTCACCAACCTCTCCATCTTGGACCTCTGCTTCACCACCAGCAGCATCCCCCAGATGCTGGTCAACCTCTGGGGCCCAGACAAGACCATCAGCTACCTGGGATGTGCGGTCCAGCTCTACATCTTCCTGGGACTGGCTGCTGCTGAGTGCGTGCTGCTGCTGGTCATGGCCTTCGACCGGTATGTGGCGGTGTACCAACCCCTACACTATGCAGCCATCATGCACCCACAGCTGTGTCACAAACTAGCATTCCTGGTCTGGGCAAGTGGGATTTTTGGAACCTTGGTGCAGTCACCCACCACCATGAAGCTACCCTTCTGCCATCATCACCAGTTGGATGGCTTTGTCTGTGAGGTCCCTGCACTGATCCGCCTGGCCTGTGGGGACACGCACATCAATGAGCTCCAGATCTCAGTGATTGGTGCTGTCTTCCTAATGGGGCCAATCCTGCTCATCCTCATCTCCTATGGCCACATTGCCAAGGCAGTGCTGGCCATCCAGTCCCGCGAAGGGAGGAGCAAGGCATTCCGGACTTGTTCTTCCCACCTGGCCATCTTCTTCCTCTACTACTGCAGTGCCACTGCTGTCTACATCCAGCCCCGAAGCCATTTTTCCCAGGAGCGAGGGAAGTTTCTGACTCTTTTCTACACTGTTGTGACCCCCACTCTCAATCCCCTCATCTACACCTTGAGGAACAAGGACATGAAGGAGGCTCTCCAGAAGCTATTTGGGAGAGACAGAACATCCAGTGTGGAGTAATGGAATCAGCTCAGACTTAAGGAGAGGTCAGCTGTTGCCCAGTTCAGTTGCTCGCCGCATTAAAAATGTGATATTTCATGCATGGGGAGCTCTCAATTATCAACATTAATGCTAAAGGCCAATAGCCTGGTTTGCCCAGACAGTACGTAGAGCAATCAAAAGTAAAACTGGATGCACCTTGCGGTGTTATTCTTTAATTTAAATGTAAGCACAACATTGCTCTCATCAGGTTACCGGCAGGAAACAGACACCATTCCAGTTATTTTCGAAGAAAGGATTTATTACAAGGAATTATTAACTGGCTGTTGAAGAAGAGAAAAGCAAAAGGAAGTAGCTACAACCCCTAGCACAGAGGGAACATAAGCAAAGGATTGGAATTGTTAGAACTGATGGACTGGAATTATTTAAACCAATATTCAAAGAAACAGCCTCAAGAGAGCACAAACTCTTAAACCTCCTACTTCTGAGATGGGGCATTGCTGGACGTGCTGATGTCATCACGGAGACACGGGTTCTGCTCGCCGCCTGTTGCAGAATCTTGATTCAGTTTGATTCAACTGCTGCTCACCTAATCAGCTGACCCTGGCAGTGTGAAAAACAAAACAAAACAAAACAAAAAACAAAAAACACTGATAGGGTCAAATGAACAAGAACAGAAAACAAACAGGAAGAAAGAGCAAAGAGCAGATTCCCTCTTCCAGCCCTAGCCTGCAGCCTATCTGCCCGTCTCACCCAGTATGACTGGAGCCTAATAAGGAACCAGCAAACAAAGCAGAAATACGGCATGCACGCTCCCGGGCCCAGCCTCACGGCAGAGCTGACTGATGCAGCTGTGAGTTTGGAGCTGGAAGACACCGGCCTCACGACTGGCACATCTAATTCTTGACGGTTACAACCTGGTGACCAAAGGCATTATGTGTCTGCTCTACCAGATTTATTTCAGATTAAACATTGTATGTTGAGATAAGTGTAGATACATATGAAACTCTAAGAATAAAAAGATCCCATGAGTGCCTGCCCAGTGCCTGCCTTGGGCTCCAGCTCAGTGTTCCAGTGTTTGCAAAGCCTGAACTGCCCGTTCAGGAATTAGGAAGGAGAATTTGAACCAAGGCTGGTCCTGTGGCCACAGCATCCCTGAGTCCGGCAGCCTGGTTTTCCTTGGCCATCTCCTGGGACCACTGTGGGAATGAAGGACAAGCAACAAAACCTGGAGGCCAAAGGGCTCAGGGCTTGCTCTTCTGCAACCTCTCGGTCTTGGGAGTCCGGGGAAGGTGTAAGCTCACAGCTCCCTCCCCCAACACATCTAAAAGACTCAGAGGTGCAGGATAGGCATGGACCTCTCCCGTCTTCCCACAGCTCAGCAGGGCTCCCTCCTAACCCCATGTCTGGTGGAGAAGGAGAAAGACTGTCTTGGAACTCTGGGGGAGACAGGGTAGTGGAAATGCTCCTCACCAAAGCATCCTCCCTGGAGGGTCACTGGAGAGCCCCCTGGGGAGAGACTCTTGAACACATGCCCACCACCCAGGAATCTGGGACGGAGCCTCGGCTTGCTGCATAAGCCCATCTCTTTGACCATCATGGTCGGGTAGAGTGACCTTCAGAGTCCTGTGGACATGAGGTTGCAGAGGGTGTGGCTGCTGCCTCCTGGGGCTGAGCCCACCTCACAGGCAAGACCCTGGGAAGCACTGTCCTTCCTTGGGTCATGTGTGGCCACAGACTGCCCAGCCCTGACCTGCCAGGGTGAGGGGGACATGCTTCTCTTCGGTGACAGGGTCACATGGCAGCAGGGACCTCGGTCCTTGGAGCCTTCAAGCCTGGGACATCCTCAGCTTTGCCTCAGCCCCTTTGAGCCTCGGCTGAGGGTCCTGTTGCTGCTCTCGACCCGAGAGATTCTCCCCACCCCTCAGAGCACAGGGTGCCCTTGGCCTTGGCCCTGCACGGCTCCCAGACATCCTAGGCTCCTTGATTCCACATGTGCCCCAGAGATGGTCCAGTGACTTGGTGCTGGCCCTGGGGGGCAACAGCATGATAGGGGCACACAGAATGGGACTCCCACTCAGGCTTGGCCACCAAGGAAGTAATGAACTAGCCATGTCCTGGTTCTGGACAAGGTCCAGTGCATGGTTGGTTCTACACACAGAGGCCCTGTGGCTGCCAGGCACAAACTGCATAGAGATTACACGTATGGGTAGGGGTCTGGGACCCGGGATGGCTGTCTGGGGCCTGAGCGTCCCAGGCAGGCAGGTGCCACCCTCCACGCCTGCCTGGCAGTGGTCTTCCTCTAGTCTGTGCCTGTCCTCCCTGCCCCCCCAAAAAAGAAAAAGATCCCATGAACCCATTACTCAGTGCCCCCAGCAGTAACATCTCGCGAAACTGTAGTGTAATATCACAACCAGTGTATTGACATTGACACACACAAGAGTATTTCCATCCCGAAAAAGATCCTCGAGTCGCCTTTTAAAGCTGCACCTTGTCCCCTCCCAGCACCATCACCCCTCTTAAATCCTGGCATCAACCAATCTGTTGTGTTCCTGTAGTTTTATTAATTCAATAATTTTATACAAATGCAATTATATAGTAGATCACCTTTTGGGATTGGCTTTTTTCATTCAGTATAATTCTCTGACCAGTCATCTAGGATGTTATATGTATCAGTCCTTTATTCCTTTTTATTGCCAGTGTCCCGTGGTATTGACCTACCAGTTCATCTAATTTTTCACCCACTGAAGGACATCTAGGTTGTTTCCAGTGTGGGGTTATTGTGAAAAAAAGCTGCTGTGAACATTCCTGAAAAAGCATCTGGGTGACTATTAGATTTGTGTTTCTCTGGGATAAATGCCCAAGAGTGCAATTACTGAATCCTGTAGTAAACACAAGTCTAATTTTGTGAGGAATTGCCGTATCCTCTCTAGAGTGGCTGTACCATTTATCATTCACACCAGCAACGGATGAGTGATCCAGCTTCTCTGCATCCTTGCAAACATTTGCTGTTGTCACCATTTTTGTTTTTAATATTACCCTTTCTGACAGATGTGCAATGATACCTCACTGTGATTTTTTTTAATTGAAGTATAGTCATTTTTCAATGTTGTGTCAATTTCTGGTGTACAGCACAATGCTTCAGTCATACATGAATATACATATATTCATTTTCATATTCTTTTTCACTGTAAGCTACTACATCCCTGTGCTATACAGTATAAACTAGTTTATCTATTTTATCTATACCAGTCAGTATCTGCAAATCTCGAACTCCCAGTTTATCCCTTCCCACCCTCCTCTCACTGTGATTTTAATTTGAATTTCCCTAATGGCTATTGATGATGACACATTTTCATCTTTCACCAGCGTATGTTCTTCAGTGTTGCTTGCCTTCTGCCTGTTTTCTGATTGTTTTTGTTGTTATTTTTGTTGCTGCTGTTGAGGTGGAGAATTCCTTATATGTTCTAGACAGAAGTCTTTTGTCAGACATGTGGTTTGGAAATATTTCCTCCCAGTCCATAGCTTTTGTTTTGCCTCTTAATAAAGGTTTACACCCAGCAAACATTTAAAATTTTTACGAAGTGCAACTTACCAGTTTTTCCTTTTATGGTTTATGAATTTGGTGTCGTATCTAAAATCTATACATCTAAAACCAAGCTGTAATCCAAGCTGTAGAAAACTTCTCCCATGTTGTTTTTCAAGTTTTATAGCTTTACATTTTAGATTAAAGTCTATGATCCATTTTGAGTTCGTCTTTACACAAAGTGTAAGGTTAGGGCAAAGTTAATTTTTCATTTATTTATTTAGCTTATGGCTGTCCAATTGCTCCCACACCATTTGTGGAAAAGAGCTCCAGCTCTAAGTATGGGATTTAGGAGTCAAAACCAAAAACAAAACAAACAAGGAAGAAACCAAACGCCCTCACCACTGTGTTGTTCCTCGCGTCCTGAGGTCCCCCAGCTAATCTGTCTGCGTCTCTCTACTGTCAGAGTCTTCTTATTTTTTTTATATACAGTGTACAAGGGTTTTCTTTGGAAAATTAGATCCATCCAGAGAGAGGTGGTGCTCCCCAGGAATTTTTTACAGTTATACTGATAAATAACTACTTTTCTCACCTAAGTGCAAACCTTACCTTATTTCATGAACAATTGGACATCTCTCTGGACCATGAAGCTTTGCTGCTCAAGCAGGCGATAAACAGTGTCAGTTTTACTTGGAGCGTGTTAAAAAATGCAGAATCTCAGGTCCCACCTCAGACACACTGAACCTGAATTTTAAGCCAGATCCCAGGTGATATGTACTTGCGAAGCCGCTTAGTAAGCACTGCTCTACCACACAATAAAATCAGCCTGACAGTGACTACAACTTCATCTCACTGGAGCGTGTCCTTCTGCAAACTCACAGAATCACCTCGGGTCCAATGGAATCATTCTCTCCTTCCAGTCTCTATGACCAGCCTGCTCCAGTCCTATGATCTGTTTATTTTTCTCCAAAGGCTTGAGGAGCTGCAAATCACTTTGCTAATATAATGCATAGTGTTGCCGATGACCGATGACCGATGACCGACAACCTTCATAGGTAGAACTCTTTGGTGCCCTTCCATTTGCATTCTTCATCTTACTTTTCCCTCAGTTCACATTCTTTTCTTTTTCTTCTTACATAGCACATCAGTTTCTTTTATAATGTCTTTATTTCTGCTACTTATATTTTTATGTCTTGCTCCTGGAAAGGCAGTCTCTGGAATTCATACAGTGAAGTTGAAAACATACGACTTAGCAAAGATTCTTCCTATTTTTGTTTAATAACTAACAACTTAGTGACATCTTGGCATCTTTCAAATGTTAAATTGCAGGTGCTAATGAAGACTGTTAATTGTTTTGATTATTTAACTTTTTATTTGGAAATAATGTCATGTGTCCATAAAAGATGCAAGAATAAGAATAGTATATATAGAACAATTCCATAACTCCCCCACCTCAAGATTTACCCATTGTCAACACTGACATTGACATTCTTGAAGAATACAGTCCCCTGCCCTTTTTAATACAACTTCCTCATTTGGAGTTTGTTTCCCAATGATTAAATTCCGGGTTCTCAACCAGAAATACACAGTGGTGATATTGGTTCCTTCTCAAGTCAGCTTACCTGAAAGCAGACATCCATTCTGCCCTCACTGATATTTTTCATTGGGGTTCTGTCCAATTTCTTCTCTGTATGTAGTTACTATTTTTCTTTTATAATTGATTAGCAAACTGTGAAGAGATCATTTCAGACTACACGAGAATCTTGCTCATCATTTAAATTTCCTATTAGGTTTTAGCATCCATTTCTGCTCTAAGCCTGACCCAATTTTTACTCTCTGTACATAGTCTCAGATACAGTTGGCATTGGAAGGTTAGCCTTTATTTGAATGTGTACTGTAGATTTTTAACAAAACAAGTTCTATATTTACTATGTGTAGTGTGATTTGAAATTCCCTCTTTCGTGTGTTTTTAATAAAGTGAAATTTATGTAAAAAAATGATTTCTTTCCAACTTCTATGCTGATGTTGGTATATTGATTTTCTATCCAGCAACTTTACCTATTTTTTAGTTCTGCGAGTGTGGAAAACCTTATGGATTTTTTCAAAATTAACAGTTATATTGTGGGATCTTTATCTATTCAGATATTCCCCTTAGCTAGTAAGAAATAAACTCTTAAGCCAATTTTAAGATCCTAGTGCCCAGAAGTTTCTCTTTCTGACTTTCTAGTTTAACTGTGTGTTTTATATTAGTTTCTCCTGCATGTCGAGGCATTTGTAGCAGAGATGCAGTCTGCAATAGCTCAAAAAAAATAGAAGCAAAAAAACAAATAAAAAGT
Source organism: Vicugna pacos (assembly GCF_048564905.1). Taxonomy (NCBI): domain Eukaryota; kingdom Metazoa; phylum Chordata; class Mammalia; order Artiodactyla; family Camelidae; genus Vicugna; species Vicugna pacos. The sequence goes on along the minus strand of NC_132987.1, from coordinate 114,010,920 downwards.
CAGACTATCTAAAAAGCATGCTTAGTACTGTGACTGATTTGCATTTTTGCATAAGCTCCTTATATCAACAGTCCACGGGCCACAATTTGACAAGCAGAGGTCTGGATGGCTCGTTTGATGAAGGAAGTAAATTTCCTTCCTGAACAATTTCAGGTGGTCCAAGAGTTGCTCCGTGTGTAGAGAAGCAATTAATCCATATTTATGAATGATTTAATGCTATGTGAAGTGTGGTAGATGAACCACTCCTGAAATGAGTTAAATCCAAGATAAGCTCTTACAAGTGAAGGCAAAATGCATTTTCTACATAATATTTCTATTTATGAATGTAGGCTCCACCTACTCTGAAACTTTCCTTTGCATAATTTTCAACCTCCTGTCCTACCAGAGCAGAAATCTCAACCATCAGAGTTAGGCTGAGGCTTTTTTTTTCTTCTATTCATTACAATTGAATCATTTGGCAAAGAAATTTTTTTAATGCATAAACATAAAGCAATTTAATTTATCTTTAGTAGTTTAGATAAATAAGTAAAAATATTGCTTGGTACCTTTTTTTTAATTAAGGAAAGGAAACAATTTAACTTAATAAATACAAAAAGGTTTTATATTTTCTGAATTTTCAATCAGCTATAATACAATAAACATGAATTAATTTATTAGAAAATACAACTGTTCAAAAATTAAAAATAAATAAGTTGGCTGCCACAAAATTGCAACATAACATACAGTTAACTCATTCTGTTACGGTCAGTTAAAAGAAAGATGGCAGAAGGGACGATATGGTTAAAAGTAAACAGAAAAAAAAAAGAGGTGGAAAGATATGAGGGAAAGGAGAGTTAAAGTAAACGGTAAAAAAGAAAGAAAAAGTGTTTTATTGAATGAGTTCGTTATATGAGGTCACCAGGAGGAACCCATCCTCTGACTGACGCACTGTGATGAGAACTGTATCATTTAGATGCTTTTCTTCCCCTGGTGTCTTCAACCCAGAGGTACATCGTGTCCTCTATACAAAGGCACCGTCAGCAAGCTTTCACTCTCCCACCCTGGACCCAAAGAATTGCAGAGAGGTGGTCTTAACTCTGATGGAGGAGCACTGACTACCACTTGCTCACACCTCGATGATGGGGGTGGGAGGTGGGGGTGGGCAAAGAGCACTGGCATCTGGTATCCCTGCTTCCGCCACTACCAAGAAGGCTCAAAGACAATGGTCAACCCGGGCTTTTCTTCTCGAAGTGTTTCTAATGCACATTTTGTATCATAATTGAAATACATTTTACACAGCCTGTAAAAGCAAACAGAGAGCCTAGGGTTATGCTCCTGAAATGAACAGAGTTTTGAGCTTTAAAAATCTCATCTCCTCACTGCACTTAACATTCTAAGATTTCCAATGGTGCACTTCATGCCGAATGCGATTTCTGGTATATTTGTAAGCTTCAAGTTTGGAAATGTTTAAACATGTAACTGTAAAGAGAACAGTGTAATGAATCTCCATATGCCCATTACCGAAGTTTGACAGTTAACAGCTCTTGGTTTCACCGACTGACTCCCTACTGCTTACATCAGTGGATTATCTTAAACACAGCATTTCATGCGTCTATAAATATTTCTAGCTGTGACACTAAATAAAGAAGACTTTTACAAAATAATCACAATGTCATTTTCATACCTTAAAAAGTTAATAGGTTTTAGTATCAATATTTGTCTAATCAGTGTTTAAATCCTCCACTTCTGATAACATTTTTATATTTCACTCATTTCATCAGGAGCCATATAAAGTCCACACAGTGTAATTGCTTGGGATGCCTCTCAAGTCTTCTTTGATATCAGTTCTTCCTTTTTTTTTTTTTAATTTCCCTGGCAACTGAACTAAGAAATTGTACCATTTATCTTGCATCATTTCTAGCAGTATTGATTTGGTTGTGTTATGGATTGTTTGTGTTCCTTCAAAATTCATATGTTGAAGCCCTAACCCTCAATGTGAGGGCATTTGGAGATGGAGCCTTTGGGGTGTAATTAAGGTTAGACTAGATCATGGGGGTGGGTCCTCATGATGGGATTAATGTCCTTAAATGAAAAGACACTGGAGCATGCACTCTCTGTCTCTCTGTCTCTGCCTCTGTCTCTCTGTGCCACATAAGAACAGAGCAAGCCTGGAAGAGAGCTCTCACCAGAAACCAAATTAGCCAGCACCATAATCTTGGATGTTCCATCATCCAGATCTGTGAGAAACTAATGTCTATTGTTTGTTTAAGACACCTAGTCTGTGCTGTTTTGTTACAGCAGCCTGACCTCACAAGACAGGCTGATTACATCCATGGATTCCCCAGTCTGTTTTGAAGTCTTTCCTTCATCTGCAAAGTGTCCATCAGGTCTGGGTCAATGAGCATACATACAGCGATGTCCCCAGCTTCATCTTGACCAATAATTCCCTTTGCTCCTTTATTTCTCTTAGCTCTGGGGATGGCTTTCCCTCGAACAAACATGCTCCACTATGTCCACAGAAGGATACAAGGCTGACCTGAACTTCTGTTTATATTAAAACCTGGTTCTTATTATTCTGACTGGTTCTCAGCCTTGAAGTCATGGACAAGGACAGAAATTTCTGAGATAATAGAATTTATAATCTTGGGGTAAAATATAGATAATAAATAAACAGGAAAGTGACATGGCATGTATGATGGTGGTCAACACTATGGGGGGGGGAAATAAGCAGAGAAGAGGAAAGGCATGCTGGGCTGCTATTTTCAGTAGGATGGATGGGGTCAAACTCAAAAAGAAGGCCTCTAAGCAGAGAATTCAAGGATGCACAGGAGTAAATCCAGGGATACCAAAGGAAGGAAAGTTCCAGGCAGAAGGAACAGCAAGTATAAAGGTTCAGACTTGACAGTGTTTTTTTGAAACAGTAAGGAGACCAGTGTGGGTGAACAGAAGGAACACGGGTTAGGAGAAGAATTTGCAGAAACAGCAGGGGCCAGATCGGGTGGGGCTGTAGATGCTGCCGTGAGTTTGTGGCTTTTACTTCGAATGTGACAGGAGCATGTTGGTAAGAGTGGTATGATCTGACTCATATTTTAGCTGCGTCCTCCATCTGCTATGGTAAGATGAATAGCTGCAGAGTAGCCTGGCAGAATGCTGCCAGAACAGTCCAGACAAGAGGTGACAGTGGCTTGAAACCAGGATGGGAGCCGTGAAGCTGCCAAGAAGTAGTCAATGAGTAGGCATGCTGTGAAAGCAGACTTAACAGGACATGCCAGTGGGCTGGATATGTGCATAAGGAAAAAGAGGTGTCAGAGAGGACACCAGGATTCTTTTGACCTTGAACAGTTCAGACTGAGCTACCACTGACCGAGACGGGGAAGACGCAGGTTTCAGGCAGAGGGAAACAGCACGGGTTTGGATTTGGACATGTGAAGTTTGGGAGGCTTATTGGACATCCAAGTAGGAGAGTGAGGCAAACATTTGCACATGGAATCCATGACAATACGAACTGGCAGGGAGGGGCACAGCACATGTATGAGAAAGCCAGTGGACTAGATGATGTGAACAAGGGAGAAAGCGTAGAGAAGAAGAACTAACCCAGGATTGAGTCCTGGGGCTTCGGCATGTGAAGGTCAGAATGATGAAGAAAGGCTGAGAAGACTGAGCTGGAGAAACTAACGGAGTAGGAACAAATCCAGAGGCGAGTGTGTTGTCCCTAAAGCCAAGCGAAGGAGATGTCTTCCGTGGAGAGTGTGATCATCAGAACTGACAAGAAGTTAGGAAACTGACTCAGAAACTCTAACTAGAGAGGCAATGAATACCTCCATGGTGTCTGATGATGGAAAGAAGCCAGTCATCCCTGCACGCTGCAGATAGACCAAAGTTTATAAAGTCTTGATGTTTCTGGAGCACTTTACATTTAGAAATCCCCAGAAACCAGACTAACAACACCCCTGCTATGCAAGGATATTTACAACTATGATGACCCACAGACTGGTCTAGTTCTACAAAGTGCAACACCTTGCATAGAAATGTAATTCTACTTGGCTACTTTCAATGCGACTTGTGTTTCTTTCTGGAATCTGGATGCAAAATCCCTTCCCACCCAACTGAACCTTGGTTATTCTCAAAGTCTGGATGAGGTCGAATATGTAGTTCAAGACACATACCGTATATCCATATAAAATCTGCAACCGGCCAAGGCCCGATCTCACCCGGAACACAAGATGGAACCCACTGGAGTTTGGAAACGGGCCACCTTTTCCTTAGACCGTGAGCCCTGCCAGACAAATCGCAGATCACACTTACTTCAGGTTTTTCAGGAGGCAGCCCTGCTGTTTCAGCACTTCACAGAGTAGCATCACCCCCAGGTCACCCAGGTCGTTGCTGCCTAGACTCAGCTCTCGCAGGCTCCGGTTAGAGGTCAGCAGTGTGGAAAGATCCCAGCAGCAGTGTGAGGTGAGGGTGCAGTTATCTAACCTGCAAGAAAGGAGGTGATTTAGAGAAAATATCCCCCAGATCTTAGCCTGGAATGTTTCAAATGCAAAAAAAAAAAAAAAGGTTATTCTTCCCTCCTTTTCAGATGAGAGTATTTTTTTTTCCAGGCTACTGGGTTGTGCAGATTAAATTAGCAATAGTGGTTTATGAATTAATTTTTCCCAAACTCTGTGTCTCCCCCCAAGTTTTCCTAAAACACGAGTGCTATTCCCATCCTTTTGTGGGAGAGAGATTTATGGTGGAAGGAGCTCCAGTATTTGCCTTTACACCATCTAAAAGTACAACTCACTGTCCCATGGTCCTGTAAAAAGCCACACCCTAGGAGGACGCCATCACTCCTCAGATACAGGTTAGCTCGTCATCATTTCCCGCAAACTACCCCCTTCCCCTCAGCCACCATGTGTTCCCATCACCATAACGAGCTAGGATACTTACTGCAACATCTGAAGCTTGCAGTTGGGGTGCAAGAGTCCCTCACAGAGGAGCTTGATCCCCATGTCTCGAAGAGCGTTGCCCCGGAGGTAAAGGTGCGTGAAATTCTGGTTAGAGCTGAGCACTGAGGACAGAGCCTGACAACAACCTGATGTGAGGCCAGAATTCACCAACCTGTAGAGTGAGCAGAGAGAAGAATCCTCAGGGTCCCAGCCTTCCTTGGACACTGCACAGCTGTCTCAGCACAGGAACTTCATCTTACCTGAAAAGCTTTATCCTTCAACTTAAAGATCAGGAGCCAGCTTCTTGGGTATAAGCATGACACCCTATCTCTGGCCCCATACGAGAAACCAAAGATGGTCTCAGAAGGTGCTTTCCTGGGATCAGTAGACAAGACAGAGCAAAAGCATACTGATCCACATTCCCTCCACATTCCTCCTTCTTTTTATACATATTACCTCTGGCCATGCAATGTTCCTCACTCCCACTTCTTCCAGAAAGACACTCCAGATTGTCTTTGACTAATAATTCCCACAACATTGCAGAGGCTTTCCTTATTTGGTTCTTATCCCAACCAGACAGGGTGGCAGCGCAGCTACGTAACTCTTACATATTTTTTTTACAGATTGGAAATCTGAAGCTCATTAGATCATATGCTTCCCTTAAGGTCAAAGAGAAAGTATATGGTAGAGGGGGACCCAGACTTAAGCCTTCTAACGCCATCCCCCATTCTGTTGCCCCTTCTGTCCATTTCATGCTACCTTCTGCACTGTAAAGGGCCTCTCAGAGCATAAAGCTCTAGGTCTCCATTTTACTCAGTGGAATGAAGATTTTTGATGTCCTACTCTTGGATCAAGTTGAACGTATTCTGTTACCTAACAAGAGCATGAGGGCTCTGAAATAGACAGCTGTGTCATTGCTACATAGACACTCAGAGGGTCGTATACAGTGTACAGAAAGTCACATATGCTAGGCCTTCAGCAAAGGCTTGATTTAAGAACATCTCAGGCAGTCACATCCCTTTCTGCCAGGATCCTTAACAATGACATGCTTTTAAATTCTAAGGGTCTTAGAATCAAGAAAAATAGAAAAACAAAAGAAGTCATTGAGATAAGTATAGCGTTGACCAGATGACCAAAAGGAAACAGAAGTACTTGTTTATCTACTGGTCTCCACCTTCCCCGTCAAGGGCGAATCGCAGCAGAAAAGACTGAGCAAGCAAGACAGAGAGGGAAGTGAAGCCCAAGAGGAATGAGTGAAAACAACCGAGCGGTTTGCAGCGCTCTTACCTCCAGCTAAGGAGACTTTTATCAGAGGGTCTTTAGTGAGCCTCAGAAGGGGTTTTCAGGACTCCTGGCTGTCACAGACTGAATGTAGCATGCCCCAAATTTCCTACGTTGAAATCTTAACTCCCAAGCCGGTGGTATTAGAATGTGAGTATTTTGCAATGTGATTAGCTCTTGGGAGCGAAGTCCTCCCAATAGGATTAATGCCCTCATAGAAGAGTTCCCAGGGAGCTGTCTCCCCAGCATCACCATATGAAAACACAGCTAAGGTGGCTGTGCACAAGCCAGGAAAAGAGTCCTCACCAGGAACAAGGTGCTCTACAGGCACCTTGATCTTGGATTTCCAGCCACCAGAACTGTGAGAAATAAATCTTTGTTGTATGAGCCACCCAGTTTATGGCATTTTTATTATAGCAGTGTTTTTAAAAAATACAGATTAGTTTTTTTTAATGTTATTTTATTTATTTGAGATTTGGGGGGGTAATTAGGTTTATTTATTTACTGATTTTTAGAGGCGGTACTGGGGATTGAACCCAGGACCTCCTGCATGCTAAGCACACACTCTACCACTTGAGCTATACGCTCCCCCCCCATTATAGCAGTCTTAATGGACTAAGACAGTGTCAAAGATGAAGAACATTCCAGCAGAGTAGAGGTGGTCATCAAAAAGGAGAAGAAAGAATATTTTCAAAGTTACAGAATTGTAAGCTTTACCACTATTTCCAGAAAAGGGCCAGAAGTTATTATGCAACAGGTGTTTGAGGAGAAGTATGCAGAGAAGCGTCAGCAATTACATGTAGATAAGGTCGTTTTCTCAAGAATAAGTCACAGTGGAATTATCAAAATGTTGGTAACCACTAAGACTGAGTGATGGGTACACAGAGCGCATAAAGAAATATTCAGAAAATCAAACCACCAACCAATCCACTAGATTAGAGGACTGTAACCGACATCACATATCTTGGTTTCCACCAATCTATTCAACTCAGTTCTACATTTACTGAACACATATTTTGCCAGGTACTATATTAACTTAAATCACTGCTTTAAAAAAAAATGCACTAATGATATGCCTTATGTTACAAATACGTCTCACAAAGAACACTGAGGAAGAAGATTTAACATTTATTGAGTAAGTGATGATGACTTTAAGATTATCTAATTGAGTTATTATGAAACCAAGATGTAGGTGGTGTTGTTATCTCTGTTTTTAAATAGAAAAACTGAAGGTCAAAGAAATTAATTGAAGAAACAGAAGGAGCGTTCTAGAGGGACAGTGGGAGAGTAAGGGTGACCCTCCAGGCAGAAGGAAAGGGATATGCAAGGGTGAGGAAGGGTGAAAGAGTGGGCCTTTTTGAAACTAAGAAGATAATTCAGCATGACTCAAAATGGATTAAAGGGTATGGTAGATGAGAAGGAAGAAGCAGTGATCTAGGGCTGGTCAGGGAGAGCCTTATGTGCCAAGCTAAGCTATATCAAATTCACTCTGACTTCAAAAAAAAACTTCTGAAAGTTTTTTGAACAAAGGCACAATATTATCACACTTGCATTTTAGAAAGTTCCCTCTGGTGTTATGTAGAGGGAAGATGAAAGGTAAAGGGAATTGAAAGTAAAAAGAAAAAATTAGAATTACTCTTTGTTTTCTTGTCACAGGAAAGTCCCAGGGAAGTCCCACTATTCCATGAGACGGAATGTAGAGGGCATTGATAAGTTACAAGGAAAAGGAAAATACATTACAAGAAATAATTTTGCAAATACTTAGCATGTAGTGTTTGTGTAATACTGTGGAGGGGGCAGAGGGAATATGCAGCCAGAAAGAAAGGCCTAAAGTTCGAGAAAAAGAAAATTCAGCCATACTTAACAAAACATAAAATGCCTAAAAGTTTTGCCTCCTTAATTCCACTTACAGGTATCAGTCTCAAAAGAAATATACATACACAAAGCTGCATGTATAAACGTGCTTTTTTCAGAGTTGTTTGTAATAGTAAAAACAGTAGAAACTCATCCAAAGGCTCATCACTCAATGAGTAGCTAAATAAATTACCATAATGCATAACATGGAGCATTATGCCCAAATCTTTAAATTTGTATATGCCATCATGGCAATGTATCCACAATAAATGAAAGAAGCAAATCATAGAAGAGTAGTTACACAATGATTCCAGTTTGGACAGAGTGTTATGGATGAATTGTATACCCCCAAATTTCATATGTTGAAGTCTTATCCCCCAAGACTTCAGAATGTAGCCTTATTTAGAAACAGAGTCACTGAAATACATGTACATTCATGTATGACTAAACTATTGTGCTGTACACCAAAATTGACACAACATTGTAAACTGACTATAACTCAATTAAAAAAAAAAAGAAATAGTCATTGATATGTAATTAGTTAAGATGAGGCCATTAAGATAAGCTCTAATCCAGTAAGACTGATGTCCTTATAAAAAGGGGGAATTTAAGCACAAAGACAGACAGACACACACCAACACGATGAGAGCACCAGGTACAGATGAAGACTGAGATTGAGGTGACACACCTGTAAGCCAAGGAACGTCAAAGATTGCCATCAAACCAACAGAGCTAGAAGAGAAGTATAGAACACAGTCTTCCTCACAGCTGTCAGAAGGAACCAAACCTGCTAACACCTTAATCTTTTAGCCCCCACTGCTAAGACAGTAAATTTTGGTTGGAACATTGTAACAATAGCAGAATACACATTCTTCTCAAGTGCACACGAAGCATTTTCTAGGATAAATCATGTTAGGCCACAAAACAAGTCTTGGAAAATTCAGGAAGATTGAAACCATGCCTGTCGGAGCCAGCCGACAATCGATCAGGTCCAGAAACCTGTGCTGCAGGACTGAGAAAAGAAAGACAAGACTAAAAGGTGGGGTTGAGAGGGTCTCACTCTAGCCCGCAAGACGCTAGGTCAAGAGTGGACATCGAGTTTATTTCAGGCAGTTAATTTATACAAATTCAAGTGACTACCTTGTGCATTCTTGCACGTAGGCACAGGTATTGTTTTTCAGGGTACATTAATGGTGTGCACTAAAATCATTATCATTGTTTACTGTTCCATACACCAAGATTGACTGATCCCCAAAAGCTAAGATCATAGACTAAGATTATTGTTCCTTTAGGCTAACATCATGACTCGTGTATCATTAGCTCAAGTGATTGTTCTTTCAGGCAAAGATCACTAACTTGTGGCCGATTGTATCTCTCTTTCCAGAAGCCCTAGTTCTTAATAACTCAATGGCATTAAGATGTTTTTCCGACTCCAAATGCACCTGCTGTTTTTCTAACAAAGGGGTGGCGGGACAGAGATTGTCTTAGCTCAATCAGCCTTAGAGCCTGACGCCCCGCACTCTGGGAGTTTAGGCCCAGTTTCTGTGCTCAGCAGTCCCAACCTCAGAGCCTGGCGCCCCGCACTCTGGGAGTTTAGGCCCAGTTTCTGTGCTCGGCAGCCCTCAGGTCATGAGTGGACCCCCGCAAAGCATGCTCCATTGTTTTCATGCATCTGCTGTTGATGTTAGGGAATCTGATGTCTATCTGATTTTTGTTCCTTTGTATGAAGTGCTTTTTTTCTTAAGAAATTTTCAGAATTTTCTTTGTCTTTGATAATCCTACACTTTATTATAGGTTTCTATGTGTGATTCCTGCCCCATTATTTTTCCTTCTTATCATTCTACAGGCCCTTTCATTCAGGTCTGTCTTTCTTTTCTTTCTTTCTTTCAATTCTAGGAAATCTTAGCTCCATTATTTCTTCAGCTATTTCCTCCTCATTTTATCCCTCTGTCTTTCTGAGTCTCATTATCTGGTTGTTAGCACTTATACATAAATCACCCACATTTCTCTGCTTTTCTTTAATATTTCCTAATTTTTTGTCCTTCCTTTTAAGGTTTTCTTCAATCTGGAATTCCAATTCACTAATCTGTTCTTGAGTTGTATCCATTCTGCTACTTTTCCCATCAATGTGTTCTTTACTTCAACCATTTTTATTTTTTACTTCTTGTGCTTGGTTCCTTTTCTAGATTTCTTTATTATTGTTTCATTTCCCCTTGTTTCTTATTTATTTTTTATTTAAATTAGAGTGTAATTGGCATATAGCATTATATCAGCTTTATTACATTAGGTGTACAACATAATGATTCAACTTCTTTTTATTAAACAAATTTTTGGCAGTTAAAAATTTATTGAAGTGTAGTTGATTTACAATGCTAGTTTCAGTGATTCAACATTCATATACATGATCACCACAGTCTAGTTACCACCTGTCACCATACAGGGTTACAAAATTTTTTTTCTTGTGATAAGAACTCTTTTTTTAACAGCTTTCAAATTTGTAATACTAGATTATTATCTACAGTTACCATGCTGCACATTGTATCCCTACGACTTACTTATTTTATAACTGGAAGTTTGTACCTCTTGATCCCTTTCATCTATTGCTCACCCCTGAACACCCCTCCCCTCTGGCAACCACATAGCCTGTGTTTATGAGTTTTGTTTGTTTATCTGTTTTTTTCTTTAGATTTCACATAGAAGTGAAATCATATGGTATTTGTCTTTCTGTCTGACTTATTTCACTTAGCATAACAACCTCAAGGTCCATTCTTGTTGTCTCATATAGCAAGATTTCATTCTTTTTTTTACAGCTGAGTGGTATTTCATTATACAGTTGATCCTTGAGCAACACAGGTTAGAAATGCATGGGTCACTTATTTGCAGGTTTTTTAAAATAGTAAGTACTATAGGACTATGTGATCCATGGTTGGTTGAATTGGTGGATATGGAATTGCAGATACGGAGGAACCACAGATATAAAGGAACCACGAGCATGGAGGGACTGAGGATACAGAGGGCCGGCTGTAAGTTTTACGTAGATTTTCAACTTCACAGAGTATGGGCACCCCCACGTAGTTCAAAGTTCAACTGTATGCATATAAACCACATCTTCTTTATCCACTCACTCATTGATGGACATTTAGGTTGTTTCCATATCTTGGCTACTATAAATAATGTTGCAATGAACATAGGAGTACACATATCTTTTTGAATTAGTGTTTTCCTTTTCTTTGGCTAAATACCCAGGAGTGGAATTGCTGGATCATACAGTAGCTCTATTTTCAATTTTTTGAGGAACCTCCGTAATGTTCTCTATAGTGACCACATCATTTATATCCCCACCAACAGTGTACAAAGTTTCACTTTGGTCTTCATCCTCACTAACACTTGTTTGGATGAGTTCCACTGCCCTGTCTTCAGCTCACCAGTACTTTCTTTGCTTCATCTAGTCTGCCGTTGAATGCCTCTGGTGTATTTTTCAGTCCAGTTATTGTATTCTTCAGCTCTGTGGCTTTTGCCTAACCCACAAAAACAAAATTACACTTCAGTTTAAATAAATAAATAAGAAATAAGGGGAAATAAAACAACAATAAAGAAACCTAGAAAAGGAAACAAGCATAAGAAGTGAAAAATATAAATAGTTGAAGTAAAGAACACATGCTCTCCATGGAGTACCCACACTCTGTGAAGTTTGAAACTCTGTGTATAGCTTTATAGTCAGCCCTCCACACCCTCGGTCTCTGAATACTCATGGTTCCTTTATGTCTGTGGTTCCTCCACAGAATGTGGTTTCTGTTTGGCCCTCCATGTCCGAAACTCCACATCCACCGATTCAAGCAACCGTGGATCATGCAGTCCTGTAGTACTTACCTTCTTATATTTTCTATCCTTTGTTGAAGTTCTCATTGCATTTATCCATTCTTCCCTTGAGCTCCATGAACATTTTTACAACCGTTACTGTGAACTTTTTACCAGGTAAACCTCTGTTTCATTAAAGATTTTTCTGGGGTTTTACCTTGTTCTTTCATTTGGAACATATTCCTCGATCTCTTCTTTTTGCTTGACTCTCTGTTTGTTTTTATGTATTATGCAAAACAGCTGTTTCTCCCAGTCTTGAACAGGTGGCTTTGCGTAGGAGATGAAACTTAATTGTTTAATGTTGCCCTAGGTCTTGGTTGTCATGTGAACCTTTGTGATTGCCTAAGCAGTCTAACTTATCCTTGCTCTGTCCAGTTACTGAGGGTGTGCCAAGACCTGTGGGTGTTCCAGAGGGAACGATCTCAGTCTGCACCAAGTTTCAGGCTGATTAGAAGCTAGACCCTTAGGCAGCAGGTTTTAAGATTTGCAAGTATATACCGCCTTATGAGATTGCGATCATAATGCTGCTGGCCTGCAGACCAGATGACCTGGAAATGTTCCCTGGGCAACAGTGGCAAAAACTTGGGTTCCAGTTGAGTATGTGAGCTCCTTTCTGGAAGGTTCTGATGAGCTGTGGCGCGGCCAAGGGAGAGCTCGGAAACAAAGTCCCCGGCTCACATTCCCTGAGACCACTTCTATAACCTCTTGATGTGTGCTTCTCAGGCTCACACTCCAGGACGAGTATTTCAGCCTTTTTTCACAGGGAGACTAGGGGTGTGTGGTCCAGTCTTCTGTTGGTGCAGTTTCCTGGAGCAAGTAGCCTGCCCAGAACGGCCCTTCTGATTGTTTCAGACCCGCGGGGCTGAGAAACACAATCTCCCCTGACCGCCGGGGCCAGGCACTCAGAGGGCGTCTCCTGTGTGGGCTGTGAGTGCCCTCCTGGCTTTGGTGGGGCCATGGGAGTGCCTCTGTCCCTAGAGAGAGTCCCCACAGGCTTCTGCCCCTCCAGGAGATGCTCTAAGGTGAGCAAATGAGCCTCTTTCTCTTGCAGTCTCCATGCTTTTCAAACTGTGGCTCTTGTGCTAGGTCCCAGGGCAAGTGAGTCATCCCGCGAGCCCTTTAAGAGTGGAATCTCCATTTACCACAGCCCTGTGGTTCTCCTGGACCTAAGCCCCATTGGTTTTCTCTTTCTTTTTAAATTTTTTTGGGGGGAGGGGGTTCGGTTTGTGTGTTTATTTTTAGAGGCAGTTCTGGGGATTGAAACCAGACCCTGTGCATGCTAAGCATGCACTCTGCCACTTGATCTATACCCTCTTCCCGCAGGTTTTCAAAACCAGACATTTGGGGGCTGGTGTCTCCAGTTCAGGTCCCAAGGGTTGGGGCGCCTGATGTGGACACAGACCCCTCACCCCTCAGGGAGAAGCTCTGTGTCTGTGAGATGCCTCCTGATTGTGGGTCTGCGCCAGGCGTGGGGTTTGGGGGGAGGCTGCATCTCTGCCTCTCTGTCTTGATGAGGCAATTTCAGCCTTTGCTGTGAAGGAGATGAGATGTTCAGCTGTTCAGGTCTTCTTCGGTGGGAACTGGTTCATAGTTAGCTGTAGATCCGTTGTGTCTGTGGGGTGAGGTGAGTTTGGGATCTTCTCACAGCTGCATGCTGAACTCTCCCCCACCCACTTCTTAATAATTTATTAGACTCATTTTAACTTCTTGGACTTTAACAGCATTTCTCTTTCTGATGGAATCTGTAATCCAGCACTTGTTTCTTTGGTTTGGAAATGGTTATGCTTCTCAATATCTTTTGCTTTTTTGACCTGTGAGCTCATTTTCCATGGTGGGGGCTGGGGAGACTGGTGTCTCTGTTGGGCAATACCTACCGAAGAAACCTGGACTCTGGTCCACACTTGCCCCAGGGAGATGGGCGGGGACGGATCCGTCCCAGACACCCACAACACCTTCAGTCCCTCCACACTCAGCAAAACAAACTCCTCAGGTCAGTTTTCCATCCTTTGCCCCAGGGAGACACAATTTAGGAGATGTTGTTTGGACTGTGGTTCCTTAGGTCTGGAGGGTTGGAGATGTCAGAGAAGGGAGTCAACTGCCTGGGGTTTGTTTTCCCCTATTTTTCTCAGTTTCTCACAAGCACAGGACTTCTGAGATGGCTGGATTTTCCTCCTGGGACATCTGGACCACAGACCTGAGTCACCAGTGGTGTAGGTCAAGCACCGCTTGCCCCTGGTGTTGGTGGGTGAGGAGCAAACACAGAGCCCACAGTTCCTTTCCTGTTTTATTCTTTCCACAGCCAGTCCACCGAGTCCTGTTTCTAGCCAAAGCCCCCATCCTTTCACAACAGCCTCCCCTGCTCCAATTCCCCAGGAGTTTCTCATAATTTTATCAGTTTCCCCCCCTTACAGTTCCTTCTGGGTTTATCTTGGGCAAATCAGCTTGTTGCTAATTCAGCCTCTTAGCAGAAACTGGAATTGGAATCTACTTTTTGGTAGTTACTGTGTCCCACTCTGCTGGGTGCTGTGCTGGGTGCCACAGAACCCATTCCTCATCCCCAGAGACTCTTCCAGAGCAGTGAAGAAAGACATTAAATAAACAGCTACACAACCAGGCAATTCATGGCAATTGTGATCTGTTCTAGAAGGGAGACAGAGTAGGAGCCATGAAAATGGGACTTTTCCTAGGGGGCTGAGGCTTCCTGGAAGAAGTGGCATTTGAATGGATACCAGGATACTGGAGAAATGTTACCTTTAGCCACTGGAAGAGTAGGGGTTAGTGAATAAGAGAGAAGGGTATTTGGCAACATGAGATGGCTTAAAAAAAATCCTTGATATAATTGGAATTAATTACAGAGTAGAGATTTAGTTACATAATAATAGCAGTTAGGTGGCTTATTTAATTAAATTATCAAAACAGTAAATATATTCCTTTGTTCTGATAAGTCTCAATAAAGTTTCTTAAGTAAACACAATTGTTATTTTGGGTAATAAAAAAATTGTACTAGTAGCTACTAGGCATAGCATCACTGAGGAGCTGGCAGGAGGCTACTGTGGCTCAAGCTACTGAACAGGGGAGAGCGATGCTGATGCTGGAGAGGCAGGCGGGGTCCTCCTCACAGGCAGTGATAAGGATCTGGGGCCAGATTCTCAGAGCAGCGGGAGGCCATCGGCAAGGTTAAGCAGGAGAGTGATAGGATCAGATTTGCTGTTTTAGAAGATGACTCTGGTCTCAGTGAGGACGGGGACTCAGGCCGGGAGATCTGTGGGGGGGGCCACCAGAGGAGTCCAGGTAGTGATGATGGGGACTGACACTGAGTGTTGGCAGTAGACGTGGAGAAAAGTAGATGGGTTTTGCAGGTACTTAGGAGCTGGGCTTGGTAGGATTTGGTGACTGGATGGGGTGCAGGAAGCCAAATGGTGATGCTGAGCACTGAGGAAGGGTATTCTGGAGGAGAAGCAGTCTGGTGAGATGTCTAAATGGAAGACCTGCGCTCGGGGGAGGGGTCTGGCTGGGGAGTCGTCGGCCTGCCGAGGGCACCTGAATCCAAGGGAGTGGACACGGTGCGGTGTTTCTCACGGAGGGACCAGTCTTGTGGGTTTGGCAGTGGACAGTTCTTTGGTGACATTGCCCTCTTTTGGCCTCTCTGGCTCCCACCCATGAAATGCAGCCTCCACCCATCATTGTGACAAACCCAGACTGCCCTCACACGTCACCTAGTGCCACTTTTCTTTGAGAGCTAAGAGAAGAGAGAGAGAGAGAAGGAGAAGAGGAAAGGGCTTAGGGTGGAATCTGAGCACTGAGATTTCACAGAGGCAGAAGAACTGGCAAAGGAAGCTGAGACGTGGCCAGAGAGGCAGGAGGAATGCCAGGAATGTGTGGTGTCAGGTGGGAGCCCAGAGAAGAGAGTGCTTTTAGAAGAAGATACAGGTCGGTTGCATTGAATGCTGCCGAGGAGCCAAGCGGAAAACCACAATGTGTTCCTTGCACTTCAGAGCCTGGAGATGGATGGGATCTTAGCAATGCTGGGTCCGCGGAGTGTGGGTTGAGGGGTCTAGGCTAGGATGAAGTGGGTAAAGAAATAGGGGAATGAAGACAGCAAGGGGGGGGGCGTCTGTGTGCCCGCCTATGTGTGTGCAAAGACACACATTCAGGTATTTTGCTACACAGCCTGGATTTTCTGGGACAGTACCCTTTAAAACATTTTCATTATTTCCCACAAAGGCAACTCACTAAAAATACACTTAAGAAGAATTTAACCTTCTAATTCTGTTATTAATTTTCATAGAAATCCCGGGAACCAGAAAAATTAATCAAGACTCCTCGTCATAGTTTTTAGTTGAGCAAATATTTGGTTTCTTGTTTATAAGAAACAAGCTCAACTATGGCTGCGTATTCCAGTAGGCTGCCGGCACTCAGACGAGCGCTGACACACCGTCTAAGGCCTGAGTCTCCGCCTTGAGGAACGTTCCAGAAGAGGAATTCCCGCCTGTTCTGGGTAGCGGGCCACTGCAGGCACGGGCATAGCAGTGTGAGCCTGGCCTGAGGGCTTCTGAACTGACATTTAAGAGGGTGAGTCATCCTGTTACTGTAAGTCGGTCATATTGGGGCGGGCTGAAACGGGAGGAATGATCAGCTGGACTGAATAACTGGGGGAAAAAACTGCTTTGTTCTCACTGAGTCACCACCAAGCAGGCGCAGGGCTGGGCTGCGGGCTTTGCAGACCCTCCTTACTTTTCAGGCTGTTGTTTCTCTAGTTGCTCCATTCCCTCTTCTGTGTCTGACTCATTGGACATGACTGATTCTCTCTGCCCTGGGTTTATAGTTTCACCTACTTAATAGCTGGCTTGAAGGGAAGGGATACCATAGGACACCCCCCCCCAAACCAGTCAGCACTTGTCCTTACTACGTGACACATGCTCTGCTCTGTTCTGTTCTCTTCCTTCTTTTCCTGTATCGTTGTCTGAGATTCACTGAAGTGATTTCATGACCCACTAACAGGTCCCAAGCTGCAGTTTGGAGAACATTGATTTGGAGGAAGGCAAAGGAAACTCAGCCTCTGTAAGCGAGGGGGTGATTAAACCCAAAAACTGGTGCGGTTACTTCTTTGGTTCAAATTAGCCATGCGGACACAGCGACAGGCCCTCCCCTACCAGTGGTCCCGGCAGGCTGTGAGGCAGCCGCAGGGACGAGGTGAGGTGGCCGGGTGCCACAGCTGTGTCCCAGGCTGGGGCGCCACCTGTGCTGAGAGGTCACGCAGGCAGCAGATCAAAGATCATCTCCCAGTGGCCCGGCTAACTCCCTCCACGTTAGTTTTTCCTGAAACTGCATTTCAGGACCTATTAGTGGGTCACGAGATCAAAATTCAGTGGTCTCAGATAGTATTAGAAAAAAAAAAGAAAGAAAAAAATGGAATGAAACGGGATAGAATAGAATAGAAAGAAACAGAGCACACAGTACGAAGCAGGGCTTTGGCCTGTTGCAGGTATGCTGTATGTGGTACATGTGTGGTGAGTGGTGTGTGTGGTGGTGTGTGTATGTGGGGGGTTATGTGATGTGAGTGTGAACAAAAAATACTGCAAACCATATCAGTAAACAAAGAATGCTGAAGCCATCAAGTCATCAGCTGCTGCCACCACTCCCCACCGTGTAGACAAGCCTGCAGCCAGGGCCCTGCAGCCAGAGGGGACCCAGAATGTGAAAAGACAGGACACTGGCCCTAGAGAGCTAGGTACGTGTCAGAAGAATGAATTCAGTGAGCCCAAATGTCTGCTTCCTCCCATACATAGAAAAGCACCAAATTCTTTAACTTGAGATGCCTGGTTTTCTTCAGTTAGCAAGTAATCTTTTAATGTTCCGACTACTTTGTCTTTGTTGTAAAGCTCCTATATATCCTGGCTCCCCCCCGACCTCTTGGGAGCAGTCCCTCAGAGCCTTCTGGGAAGCTGTCATCCTGGGCTCGAAGGGATTCGAGTCCCCAGGAGTGTCCACTGAATGAAACATAACTCAGCTTTTAGGTTCTGTGACTTTATTTCCGTCGACATGGGTCTACTGGGTTGTAATCAGAGGCAGCTTTCCCTGGAGGCTGATGGGGAAATTGTTCACATACTGAGATGCACGGAAGTCACTCTGGCTTATACATGGTTTGGCCTGAACTTTGGGTAAACCTAGAACAGCCGGCAAATACAGGTCCAGCCGGCTTGCTGTGTACTTACTAATTTGTCTCTTTTGAAACCCTGAAGGAATGTTTCCTGTCATGTTGGGTTTATATGCTTTGTTCTGATGAGAAATAAAACTATGCATGCTTCTACAGAGCCGGTTCTCAGTGCTACCAAGAGCCTGCCTCCTGGGCTACAGTCCTTAACTGGCTGGAACAAAACTCTTTTTCATTCTGTATTATAGATCGATTATTGATTATTTGCATTGACCAGGCTAATGAACTTGAACTTCAGGGACCCTGGCCCATTGCAAAGCTCTGTCCTTATTTTGGTATTTGTTATGCTCTGCCATGTTATTTTCCTTAAAGATGGGAAAGCCTCACTCCCCTCAAGCTCTGTGTTTGTTTCTGATTGTGGAAAAGCTCGCTTTTCTTCCTGTGGGTCAGGGTCAAACGTGAAAGCCACAGAATCTCACCCTCTCACTTTCCACCCAGCAGCCAGCACCACCTCGCTCAACTGCAAATTCACTCCCTGGCAGGACCCCCTCGCAGTGAAATGCAGACTCTTCAACTGGACCCAAAGGCTGCCTGTTCTTATTCCTGCTTCCTGCTCCGGTCTTACCGGGACCCTTCCTCATCCCATCCTCTGCCCCTGCTGGGCTACATCAGTGCCTGCCCTCCCACCCTCTGTTCACCCTCCTCCCTATGGGGGTTTGCATGCTGCTCCCTGACCCTGGAAGACCCATTGATCTCCTCTTTTCTGGCCACTCTTTTCCTTCCAGGTCTCCGCTGAGCTATCCCTTCCTCCAGGAAGCCTCCCTTCCCCAAGTGTTGCGGAGTGGACCCTCCTATTAAGCCCACGACATTCTCCATTTCCACTGTCGCAGCCCCCTGCACCAGGCTGAGGGCCGACTGGGCCCTACACCGTGTGCCCACCACACAGCGGCTCCTCCTGTACTGGTCCTTGTGCTGGGCCTGGCGCACATGCTTGCCATGTACCGTCATCCCTGAAGAGTCAGCAGCTGTTGGTGGGGTATAAAAGCTACTGGGTGTAAGATAGGTTCAGAGATGTACTGTACAATGCAGGGAATATAGCCAATACTTTGTAACAACTGTAAATGGAAGTAACCTTTAAAAACTGTATGAAAATTTAAAAAACTAAATTAAAAAATATAGTAATAAAAAAGTCAGGCATTGTTACCACTGTTCCCATTTTACAGACAAGAAAAGAGAGGCCCAGAGAGGTGAAGTGACTGCTCAAAGTCACACAGTAAGTGGTCAAACCAGGATTCTAACCTTAGGGTCTGGTTCCAGAGCCTTCTTTGTGACCACATTCAAAGGCATTGTAGAAGGCATTTGATTGGTTAAATGGGATGTTAAAAGAACAGAAAATTTCAAAGCTATTTGTGAAGCTAGTGATGTAGAAGGGCCTGGTGCTCACCCTCTCCCACGATTACAACAAAAACTACATCTACATATGGAATAAGCTGCACAAAATATCTACTGAACTTTGGTAGAGTATCTTTTACAATCAGAAATACAAGGAAAATCCTCACAAAACCGGATAAACTACAAGTTTCTATTGTATAGCACAGGGAACTATATTTAATATCTTGTAGGAACCTATAACGAAAAAGAATGTGAAAATGAATGCATGTATGTATGACTGAAACATTATGTTGTGTACCAGAAATTGACACAACATTGTAAACTGACTATACTTCAATATTTAAAAAAAAAAAAGCTATATGTAACCTAAGCTGATCTTTAGAAAGAAGGCTCAGGAGAGCCCCAAGATGGGGTTGCAAATGACAGGTGGCTTGGGGGCTGGAGAGAGCTGGATTTCCCTGCAAATGCCCGGCATAGGGCTGTGTGGGCTAGAGGCAGCCCTGGAGGTGGGGGAGGTCCAGGGTTGAGGATGAGGGCTCCAGTGAGGTGAACATTAGATGGGAGAAGTGGGGAGAGAGAGTGTGCTCAGGCCTGAGAGAGGACCCCCTCCCTCCTTCTGCAGGGCACAGGAAGAACCAAAATCTCCAAGCACATACTATGAAGTTGTTTGGTGTGGATTTTGTGATGTAACCATTGAGACTCTGCTCTCCAGCACTTTCTGGAGTGCTCACAGGGCTCACAGTGGGAATGGATTCCTTTGGCAGAGCTCCAAGAAGTCTAAGAATGCTGGCCCAGTGAGCTGACCTCCCATGGGTCGTGATTGTGGTGGGCCTGAGCCCATCAAGCTTGGGTCTCCAAAGAGCAAGGGACCCTAGCTGACTTCTGGAATGATCTAGAGTGAACGGCTGAGGGAATCAGCCTTGATTCAGAACTACCCTCTGATTTCACTGGAACTGTCCCTGTCCCACAGCCCCAGGGGGTATGGAAAGCCTGGCCCATCTCTGGGCCCAGACTCTAGCTTTCCATCTCTCACAAAAACTAAACTACACCTCAAATGTCCTAAAGTGCCCAGTAAGCACAAGTAACCTTAGGGGAAAGCCAGTGCGCTTTAAGCAAAGCATCCTACTTTCAGCAAAGCATTGTTCTTCCCTGGTCACATCTACTGTACTAGTGGTGGTAACGGTGTATGTTGCATGAAATCTCAGACACTTGAAAGCATAAAGAAGTATGTACAGTACCTTTCTAATGATGTTTATTTGCAATGAACTGATTGTTGGTTACTATTTGGAGGCCTTTGTTCATCCTTAAGACAACTCTTTAGACTGGGATCTCGTTTTAAGATATCAGGGTGCTGTACACCAGAAATTGATACACTGTAATGGCCTGTACTTCAACTTAAGAAAAAAAAAGGACATCAGGGTGAGATCCCTGATGGGTCTAGGAGCCAGGTAGCCTGACCCCTCAGGACACATGTAACTGCCTTTGTCCCCACTCTGAATCCCTAAATCAGGGGTGTATGGGACAAGGCTCCGTTTGCCTGGGAGGGGAAGGTGTGCCACTGTGGTCAGCTTGCTGCTGTCTGACCGCAGGACTGATGAGGCTTACCAGGCCCGGAGGTTTCCTGTGCCACCTCAGGCTAGCCAGTCAGCAGAACTGCCCCAGCCCTGGGTGTCTGAGCGGGAGTAGGAGAGGGGGAAGTCAGGAGGGAGGAGAGAGCCTCTGGGAGTGGGCTTGAGGGCATCTGGGATGGCTCTTCCTAACATGGCTTCCTCACCTGCAGCAACCATTCGGTGCGTCTGGAACCTGGCCCGGCCTCTGCAGATGGCTGCCACATGCCCTGCTTGGGTCCTGACCTCCCTGACTTCCTCCTGTATCTTTAGATTTGGGAATTTGCATGACGTTGTCGAGAGGTGACTGGGTCTGGGCCTTCTATCAATCTGAGCGCACCGTTGCTGCCTGCCAGTATGGCGGTGGGGCAGAGACCTTTGAACCATGGGCTTATCATCACGGGAGCAAAAGCAATACAGGTGATTTAATTTTTAGAAAACAATGGAAACACATTTAAAACCTATCTGTCTGTCTATCTATCTATCTGTCTGTCTATCTTTTTAAAAGATTAACAAGACTGAAAACAGGTGGCTCCTATAGCTGAGTCGTGTTCCCCACCAAATT
This sequence comes from Vicugna pacos, assembly GCF_048564905.1. Taxonomy (NCBI): domain Eukaryota; kingdom Metazoa; phylum Chordata; class Mammalia; order Artiodactyla; family Camelidae; genus Vicugna; species Vicugna pacos. The sequence goes on along the minus strand of NC_132987.1, from coordinate 113,989,302 downwards.
CATGTAAATCCTAACCTCCAGTACCTCAGGACGTGACTATTTGGAAACAGGACGTGATTAATAGGAAATGAATTCATTGGAGTGGGTGTCCTTATAAGAGGAGGAGGTTGGGACCCAGACACGCGCAGAGGGAAGACCACACAAGGACACAGGGAGAAGACAATCATCTACAAGCCAACGACAGAGGCCTCGGAAGGAATCAGCCCTGCCAACACCTTGATTTTAGGCTTCTGGCTTTAACAACTGTGAAAAATAAATTTCTGTGGTTTAAGCTTCCCAGTCTGTGGAACTTTGTGCTAGAAGCCTTGGCTGGCTGACAGAGTGGCCACCCCGTTAGGGTCTGCAGCGACTTTTCTGCTAGGGAATGGCTCCCTCTTCTGGGTCTTTATGTTAAAAGCCAAATGCCCTGAAAACGCCACATTGCGTGTTTAGACACTGTAGGATTTAGAACGAAGTACTTAGATGCTTCTTTACAGAATCCTTTATAGAATCAAGGATGTAGATTCTTCATGGAATTCTTCATAGACTCCTTCACCTGTAAGCAGGGTTGATTTAAAAACATTTAGCGACTGGGGTGGCTCCCTACTGTGCCAAGCATGGGGGCTGAACTGTGAGGAGGTGGTGGTCGGGGGAGGTCCTGGGGGAGGGGCCGGGTGGGGAGGACTGAGGAGGCGGGAGCGACTATGCACACCAGCCCTTATGGAAGATGCCGCTGTGCTGAGTGTCCCGCTGAAGCTCGGTTTGTAATCATAGAAAAGAGTTTCCTAATCCTTCCTTTAGAAAACTGCCGATCTTTCATTTTCTAGCGCTCCTAGAAATAGTCCACAAGCAAGTTCTCTTTTCTAAGCAGAAAATCACTGTCCTGCTGTGGTTTGTGGTTGTTCAACACATGTCTCTTGCAAGTAAGATTCATGCTATTGACTCCACTCTCCTCCTCCCAGTGGTCAAGTGGCATTGCTAAGGCTACGAACAAGACAGCCTTGTTCGGGAGACCATGTCCGGTGCAGCGCGCTTCGAACGTTAAGCTTTCCATCACTTCCTACAAAACAGAGGGCAATCCAAGCAATTTGTGCTCCAAAAAGGTATGAGAATGGAAAAATTAGCTCCTCCTAGATTAGTGCTTGGTGCACATAGTAGGTACCCAATAAATATTTTTTAAATGAGTGAATGATGATCGGGCACCATGAGATGAAAGCACTTGGTAGCCTGTGTTCCAAACTTGGGTAGTTCCTGGGCTGTTCTAGATTGCGTCTATGAAGTGAGGTTTTTCTTCTACTGTACAGATTGCACCTTTTCCAGACGCAAATAAGAAAACTGAGGGCAAAAGCACAGGGCACATCCAGCCTCAGCCTCCATGACTCAGTCAGATAAGAAGACACAGTGTTTGAAATTGGGACTGCCTGGCATATCCGGGCTGCACAGAGTGGGGCTATGGTCAAACCGCTCTCCTTAGAAGGATGAGGGAGCTCCAAAAGACCCCTCACTTGAGCCTCTCATTTGTTCCAGCTCTCGTGTATTCAGGAAGCATTTACTGAGGGCATCCCCTGTGCCCGGCACGCGCAGGGGTGACGGCAGTGAGCACGAGGGACACAGACCTTTCTTTCATGTTCATGGGGAGAGAGACAATTACACAGTGCTTGTAATCGTGATGAGGCTAATTAGGGAGAAATACAGTGTGACAGGGCAACGTGAGAACAGAAAACGGAGCTACGTCCGGCTGTGAAGGGCTGGGCAGCCTTCCCTGAGACAGTCATCTCTAAGGTGAGGCTTGGAAGGGGAGGCAGAGGGGGTGGGGGTGTGGGGAAGCCTTTCAGGAAGACGGAACAACTTGGGTAAATGTCTCAGGCAGCAGGAACCCTCAGAGTACGCTGGGGGTGGCATGTGGGAGCTCAAATCCAGCTCTGGGGGAGTGGGTTGTATCCAGTTCCCACGGAGGCACCACACCTGGGCTGCACTGGTCCAGAAGACATGCCTTTCTCAGGCTCGCACAAAGGGGTATTCAGGCTGGCGGGTCCTGAAGCCTGGCTCATTCAGGGAACTGAAGGTGCGTGGAATCATGAGGAGATAAGACCTCTCTGCCAGTTACCAGCTGCTCCTCAGAGATAACTGTCCTTATCTTTACCTGTGTACCTGTGTGTCCTGGTCTCTCCATTCAGGTAAAACCACTCTCCATCCATCGACCTTGCCCTTAGGGAGATACTGCTTATTCCCTTGCATAAACTCTCACCTCCTCTGGATCCCACCAAATGCCTCATCTGCTTACATCCCATTAGAATTGCTGCTGTTGTCACTCTATGCCCCGTGCAAGGCACATAGTAGGTGTGCAATTAAATGTGCAGTGGAATGAATGATTTTTTTTTTAAATGAGGACCTCCCTATGGAAACACCTCTGGCTTTACCTGAATCCCAGGTCTCACTGTAACATGCATTTAGCACTTGCTTCTGTGCACACCACCTGCAACCATCAGGGGGGATACACGCTCTTAACCTCCAACATCCTGGCTTTCTGGAGCCACGTCAGACCCTCTAGATGCTACCAAGAATGAAATAAAGCAATCTCAGAAAACAATGCACTGAGGCCCACGCTCTGGATGCTGCAAAAGCAACTGTCAATACACTTTGCCCTAGCTTATTAACTCTTACTTTACACACAATGGTAACTAGTTTTGATTCTCTGTTGTCCCAGCCTCCTGCAGAATAGAAATTGTAAACAGCAAGGATGGGTAACTGGGGGAGGGGGGAGCGGTGTGGAAAGAAGGAAAAGAGGAGTCTAGCAGGGTTGGAACCATGGATGACACAGACAAATGATAACAGATTTCTAATCTACCATCATCATTATTGGAGCTTGAGAAGGGTCTTTCTTACTAGGCTCCAAAGCAGGATTAGCCCAGCCACTGCCACTGCCGTGGGGGCTCTCTGCACAATACTCTTGTAGGACACCGGCCTTGTAGATGGTTCTGCTTTTCTGCTCCAGGTCACCCTTGGGGGTAGCCTCTATGGTGTGACCATCAGCCTCACGCCACGCTGGCTCGCTTCTAGTTCCTCCTTCTCAGCCTTAGCTCTGAGATAGCCTGGAACTGACACTACCAGTTCTCATGACATGCAAAAACTGTAGACCAGCTGCCAAGCATTTGTTATTCAACTTCTAATTAGCTGGGCAACTTGGGGATCACTCAACCTTGGATAATATTACATAATTTCCTCTGAGTATCAGATGATGCTTAAAATTGAGAAATTCCTTGCTTACACAATTTTTCTTTTTCTGGCATCTGCCCAGTGGCGTAGATGTCATATTTTAACTTCTCCTTCCACAAAGGTTCAACCCAACGCTGGTGTCTTCTTTTAGCTGGGTCTAATCCAAAGTTCACAGGCACTACCCCCATCCCCCTCTCAGCCAGGCTCCTCCCTTGGGCTGTGTCCTAAAATAACTTCACGGTCATCTCAAATATGTCTGATCACCCTAGTGTGTATAATTTCCATTTTCTGCATGTAGAGCATTTTTTTCCCCTAATACATCAGCAAATATTCAGTGCCTTTGTATTTATGTGCCCATATTCTGTAATGTGTAGTCAGGGAAGCAAAGACTGGAAAGCCTGATCTTGCCAACTAGAGTTGCCTAAGTGTATGTGAATATAGAAAAGAAAGAGCTATGCAGCCCAGAGAACCCTGGCAGTGGGCAACGGCTCCCCACCCCTCTCCTCAGTGATGCCCAGAAGCATGATATTTCCAGACACGATGCATCCCCAAGGGCTTGGGGTTGCTCCGTCCCTTTCCCCGACCAAGAAAACCTATGGAGTTTAGGGAGCAATAGGGTATACTCTAAGGGACGATCTTAAACGTCCTCTAGTCTATTGCTCTGAAGGCTCATCATTTAGAAACGGCGATATTTAATAACAAATCACCATATCACACCTCCTACTGAGACCCATCCATGTGGCTTAGGGGTGGCTGGCAAAGATAGGTCTGTTTTCTGTGTACAGATCACACTTAAAAGAAACACATTGAGTTCTTGAACTGCCTTTGCCTCCAAACTGCTGGTTGTGATTGGCAGAACAACACTGTGCTGAGAGATAAGCCTTGAAAAGGGGCAGTTGCAGTCATGTTCTTGGTCGATTGTGGTCCTTCCTTACTCGGGAGGATGGTCTGGATTCCAGTGTCTGCATGCTCAACCTTGGAGGCCACAACTGTCATTTCTGGGCCTCTCTGAGTCTCAGTTTCCTTGTGTTGAAATGTGGGATTCTTAATTCCTACCTTGCAAGAGCTGTGGTGGAAATTCAATAAAATAATTTTGGGAGAGCCCTTAGCACTGTGCTGGCATTAAGTGGTGTCTCGATAAATATTTTCTGGGTGAAAAAAGGTGGCATTTACTTTAAAGTCTTCTCTGCAGCTTTTCTTTTTTGTTTGTTTATTTGGGGGGGTAATTAGATTTATTTATTTATTATTTTATTTAGTGGGGGTACCGGGGATTTAATTTAAGTGCATGCTAAGCACACACTCTACCCCTGAGCTATACCCTCCCCTCCTCTGCAGCTTTTCTCAACAAAAGTCTACAAGAGATATTGCCCAGTGATATCGAGCTAAGACAAGAACAGGCGGAAAACTGCTTAAGTGGAATTGCCTGTAAAAGTGGTGTGTCCGTTGTCACTGTTTCAGAGCTTTCAGTTAATCCAGTGTGTTCTTTGCTTCCTTTCCTTCCACCAGGAATTGTTCTGTGGGTGAGCTCTGTGAGCTGGGAGCTGTGATAATTAGACCAAGGTCGTGCGTCCGTCCCCTGTGGGCCAGTTAGCTCAGCTAGGCTCCATGTCCATGCACATTGATCTTAACCCAGCTGGCAGATTCACAAATGTGTGTCCGTGTCCCCCAAGGACACCGGGGGGACAGGTTTCTGTAGATCTGGCAAATAACTCCCCTCTGCTGGAGAAGCGACTCCACCACAGCTCTGTTATGGTCATTGTGACCTGAAGGTGGCGCTGTTTCTCAAGAATGGTGGGCTGGATGCTGGCCCTTTATTCTGAAAGAGAATGAAATGATAGACTATCAGAGTTGGAAAAAATCTGCAAGGTAATTTGGTTCAATTCCCTCACTTTCTAAGCAAATAAACGGAAACCCAGAGGTATAAATCTCTTGCCTGAAGCTAAACTGCCAAGGCAAGACCAGACGCTAGTCTCTCAGATTATAAACATTTGTAATTTTCTCTACACTAAGGGATTCCTGGTCCTAAATGGTACTACACAATTAATAATGTGTACAACAAAACCGAATGAATCACTGATACTTAAACTGGTGATGTTTCCAAAGCACTAAACTGTTGTTGAATCTCAAATGTCTATTATTCCTTTTCATAGGCCAGGTTCAAGCTGTCTGTTTTGGTTTTCATTATAAAAGTCATTTTCATGTATCTACGATTTAACGGATGATTTGTTTTTTTTCCCCCCACACAAATGGAGGAAGGAACATAATTAGTATGGGCGGAATTTTATTCTATATTGACTTTTTTGAGAAACAGATGTGTGATTTCTTTTAAAATGATCACAACTGAGACAGCATGTGGGTTTTTAAAAGGTGCTCATGGACAGAAGCTTGATAATGAAAACAATTCCAAGGTAGTTCTTTTTAAGCCCTTTTGTAATTCGTAGAGGGTGGAGCACGTCAGCGAACGGATGTGGCTGGAACATCTCAGCAGGCATGCACGGAATCTAAATTCAAACTTTTAGAAGGTTTCTGTTTTGGAAATTTTTTCTTTTTTTTAAGGAAGCTTTTGCTTACTTTCTGGGGAGAGTGAGAACTGAGAAAGGTGAGAGAGTTCTGCATCCTCGCTGGGCTTGTCATGGCGTGATCAGTGAGGTCCGCCAGCTGTTCCGAGCCTGTCTTACAGATTTCAAGGTCACAAAAGAGACAGGGCATGTACCTCTGCTCTTGGCACCGGTTAAAACTTTTCTTGAGATGCTGATGAAGTGGAAGACGTCATCTCAGTGATAGGGCCATCTTTCCCCGCATTCACCTTGGAGAGATGGTGTTTAATATTCTTGTGTTTGTTTCTTCCTTCAGAGCTAAGGGAGACTAATACAGATGACTTCTGATATGTGGGTCTACTGGGTTCAGAAAGACTGGATTTCTATTTTCTGAAAAATACTGTTTATCAAGTAACTTAGATTTTTTTCCCATAGCGCCTTCCTGTGATATAACAAAACTGCAGAATCCTCAGGTTGGGATCTGCTCTTTAATTTTATCTTTATCCATGCTCCTTTTAATGATTCCCTCTGCAACCTCAGTATCACCTGGGAGCTGGTTGGGAAGGCCGACTCTCGGGCCCACCTCGGACCTACGGAATCGGCATCTGCAGAGTTGGGGTTCCCCAGCTGAGTCGTGCGCCCCTGGATGTTAGAGGAGCGCTGACGAGAACACACGGATCCACCAGGTAAGCTGGAACGATGGGAAATATTTACCTTTGTTTAGTCTCTGTTTCCATATCAGTGTTTTATCCTTCCCCACATAGTCACTCCATTCACGCAACTCCATCAATATTTATTGAGGTGCATGCTACGGCAGGCACTGTTCTAAGGGCTGAGAATAAAAGTGAAAATCCTTGGCCTCATGGAGCTTATGGGGGGAGATAGAAAACTACTTAGACTTATATAGAAGTATATAATATATAGCATGTTGGACAGTGATGAGCTATGGAAGAAAATAAGGTGGGTTAAGGGGGACAGAAGTGTGGGAAAAGTGCCATAAGCGTGATCAGGGAAGGTCTCTGAGCAGGGATGGAAGGAAAGTGAATGAAGGAAGATGTGGGGGTGGGGAAATCTGCCCCCTTCCTGTAAAGTCACTCCGTGGGTCACTGTGTGTCAGGGTGGCCAGATTTAGCAAATAAAAACACAGGATGGCCTGCATTTTTAAATTTGAATTTAAGATTGAATTTCAGATCTACAATAAGTTCTTGGTATAATACACTGACTTGTAACAGTATAGTATATGTATATATAATTTAATACATGAGTTAGCACTTACTACGCGTACTAAGTTAAAGTACATGTTTTTTCAGTATATCCCATGCAATATTTGGGAGATATTTATACTAAAAAAACTCATCATTTATCTGAAATTCAAATCGGACTGGATGTCCTGCGTTTTATCTGGCGACTCCTTTGTGACCAATGGCCCCGGAGCAGACCATGGCTGTAGGAGGTGGCTTTATCTGCATAGTCACCGCTTCTCTTCTCCATCAACCTGTCCCTTGCTCCGTGGGCCGTGGTCCGGGGCACCTGGGGGGAAGTGGCTGTCCGTGACCTTGTTGCGTTATCCTCACGGGTGATGCCGGCATGTGGTTCCCCTGGACCTGTCTTCTGTAGTCAGGTAAGAATTTCCTGAGCTAAAAGCACCTACAAAGTCTTTTCTAGTCACCTCTCCACCCCGCAGCATCTTAGAATACCTCTAGTTGTGCAGTGTATGGTGAACGTGTCACACATCACCTATGGGAAGCATGATGCAAATCATTCCTTTGTCCATCTCGTATTTATGGGAGAAACTCATGATGTATTTTGCAGGCAACTCTCACAAAGCGTGCCACTCGCAGGTTGCTGAGTGCTGTTTGTGACGTGTGGCCCCTCCCGCCTCTTCCCGGAAGAGTCTAGGGCACAACGCCTGTCTGTCTGAGCTCAGAGCCAAACCAGGACCCTTCCAAATTTAAATAAGGGGAAATCCTCCTCCTCTCCTTTGTTAGACCACACCACTGGCAGGGACATGGCTGCTGAGGGGACAACAGCACTGTGGCTTTTCAGTGATCACCTCTTGCAGAGCCCAAGCTTGAAGAGAAGGTTCTAGAACTGGCAGCTTTTGTGTTTTCTCACTTAGGGGGATGATGACTGTGAACAGCTGACCTGACTTAGATCACCTGAGGGGCCGCTTGGCTGCCTTCTCTCGTGCTTCCGAACACCTGCCGTCACAAGTTAAAACAATTAATAACACTCAACAGAACAAACTTCAGTTGCCTTCCATGATAGTGAGCACCTCCGATGAGAGGTGGTTACAGCTGAGGTTAGAAACAGAATTTCCTCTCTGCCTCCTGGCCTGGGACCTCCCTGCGTGGCAGCGGGTGGCAGGAGGGACTCAGCAGCCTGAGTCTAGATCCTGAGCTGCAGATGTGACAGATTCTGGGCTGGGGCTGGAGTGGGCCAGATAAATGGATAATTTCTGCTGAAAAATTCTGGACAAGGAACACCAACACTGTGAACTCAGCTTCAAAGCAGTCTTAAAGACATCGATTCTCAAGTACCCTGGAGGTGACAAACTTCCACGTAATCAGGAATACACTTCATCTTTGTTTCTTCTGCTCTCTTTTCAGTAAAAAGTGAGGCAGCCTATCTGAAAAGAAATTAAGTTGCTGTTTAAATGAACTTGTGGCTCTATTGGAGGTGCAAACGAACTTAGACGTGCTTTCTGCTGTTTGTTGTGCCAGAGTGTTTCTGTTGAATCAGCTGGTTTGCAATTTCAAAAACTATTTTCAAAATTTGGGGTTATAGGGGGGGTCGGGGAGTATAGCTCAGTGGTAGAGCATGTGCTTGGTGTGAACAAGGTCTTAGGGTCCACCCCCAGTGCCTTTGTTTAAGGAAAAAAAAAACAGGATATGCAAAATTTGGGATCATGAACTAGACTGCGTGTGTGTGTTGCATTTGTATTTTTCACATTCTGCGGGCTTTTCTACTCATTAGTTATGACTTGGATTTCTAAAACCAGGACGTTTTGATAGGAACTTCAGGATGACACTAAAGTAAAATGCTTGATAAAAGTGGGAACCAGGAAAGCCACCACCAAAGAGGAAACGAAAGCAATTGACCAACCAATCAACCATTAAGTACATAATAATAAGAAAGAACAGCTACATTTTAATTATCCAGGATATATTTACCAGGACATATTATACCGGGCTATATCAGAATGAATTCGAAAAAAATTTAGCATACAAGTGAAGTTTTAAACATAACATTTAAGTCGGAAGATTGACGGTAATATTAAATTATTTGTTTATAAAGTTTTCACGTTCACTTAGAAGTGAAATTATATATAATTTGCAGATGAACTATAGAAATCATGCTGCTTGTCACAGCTGTATATTTTTATATATAATTCTTTGCTTATTATAAAAGTGATACATTTATACTGTGGGAAATTTAGGACATAGAGATAAGCAAAAGGAAAAAAATAACAATCAGGTAATTGTACCAGGCAGAGAGGACCTCTGTGAATTTTAGTGTGTATCTTTCTGGTTCTTTTCTCTGTCTGTATTTTTTTTTTTTAAGAAACTTGCCCAAGTTCTTTTAAAACTGTCATTCTATGTGTGTATATGAGAATGGAGGAGACTGGAATGGAGAGGAAGGAATAGGAGATTCAGCAACGACTGATAATCATGACAAAACACAGCACTACGAGACAGGGAGCAGAATGCCATCATTCTCTGCCGTTTTTTTTTTACATTTTTATTGATTCATAATCATTTTACAGTGTTGTGTCAAATTCCAGTGTTCAGTACAATTTTTCAGTCATACATGGACATATACACACTCATTGTCACATTTTTTTCTCTGTGATTTATCATAACATTTTGTGTATATTTCCCTGTGCTATACAGTGTAATCTTGTTTATCTGTTCTACAATTTTGAAATCCCAGTCTATCCCTTCCCACCCTCTACCCCGCCCCCCCCCCCCCCGGTAACCACAAGTCTGTATTCTCTGTGCATGAGTCCATTTCTGTCCTGTATTTATGCTTTGTTTTTGTTTGTTTTTGTTTTTGCCGTTTTTATTTATGTCTGCGTAACGGTCCACGGCACCCTGAAATTTTCATCATCATTTATATTTTTTGTGTGGGCTGAAAGCACACATCTCCATGATGTAAGAATGAGTAAGTAGGGTCAGCTTTTCTTTTTAAGTTGTGATTCATTTCAGAAACATTTGAAACTTCCATCCTTGACGCACTGGAACCTTGCAACTTACTGACATGGATTTAGCGGTCAAGCATTTTCCTCTCTGCTTTTAACAGAAATGTCTAGCTTCACGCCGCCTGTGTTAGAGGCATGCATGACGAAGGAGAAATCCAGAAGACCAGCAAAGTCATTTACCCCCAAGCTGGAGGCCACCGCAAGAGCCTGCTGGGTTACTGACCCTCTACAACGAATCACGCAGCAAAAGAAAGCGAACAACTTTGCATGTTTGTCCAATCCCTGGAAGTAAATAGTCAAAAAATGATGACTCCAGGAAACAAATGTACTTCTCCTTCATCGTCAGGAAGATCTTCAGTGGTGCGCGGACAGAAGCCAGCATGCAAAGTAAGAAAAAAAAAACAGCTGTGCGCTTCAGCTGGGTGTGTCACCAGATTGTACTCAACGTGAGGATATTAATTTCACAGTTTTCGTAGATAAGTTTAAACATAGGAACATGTCACAAATAAGCAGCAATCTCCGCGAGGCCACATCAGCTGGGATTTCACAGTCTGCAGTTTTTAAATTCAGACTGGTCCCCAAGGGCCAATCAATATTGTGGCAATTATTCTTAGTACACAGTCCAAATGAAATGGGTGTGTTTTTTTCTTTTTTATCAAGGTGGGAGATTGTGATATAGAAATAAGCAAATTCCCTTGTGGATGGCAATCGGGCCGCCTAACAGCTGCAGCGAGTCTGCTGTGGGTCTCTTTTGCCTGTTCCTCGGGAATAGCCCAATAATGACCCCATTATTTTAACCCTTCAACGTCAGCTGTGTTTGATAGCTGGCTTGGAAAAACCTAGCATGTGTCAAACAAAGAGAGCATGAAAAAAACAAAGCAAAAAACCCCCACCCCCAAACCAGGAACTGCTCCCAAAGCAGCTGCTGGCAGCATTACCTGATACGCAGGTTTTATTTATACCCTGGTTTCTAAGCCACAACCTCTAGAGGGCCAATGCTTGGGACACAGGGGTGTTTTCACAAAGCAGAGTCAATTTACGTTCTAGAGTGAAAGCAGTGAAAACCTTAAAACATTTTTTTCCAAAAGGCAGATACAGAATTATGGAAATCTCTAGATTTTCTTCTTTGGAAAGTTAGTTGTTTTTTTTTTTAACTTTTGGTCTATTTGGGGGGAGTTTGGGGAGGAGCCATGATGGGAGTGATGGGGATTAATGGGGAACAGAAAATTGTAGAAGTGGGTCTCAGATCGACAGTACAAGCTCCTTTTCCTGGCAGGGCCCAAGACTTGGGGAGTCAGCCCTCACTGGGAGGGATTCCCCCGCAATGCTGACAAAACCCAGGTCTGAGCTGAGCGGAACAGGGCTGGGGAACATGCATGCGCAGTTACAACAAATTAGGATTGTGTTTTGAGTTTTCTAATCCTTGGAGGAGGGCTTCTTTTGTCTTCAGCCTGGTCCCAAATTGGGCTTTTTCATCCCATTTTGCTTTTTATCTAATCAATCACTTAAAACATCCGAGTGCTAAGGAGTCTAAAATTATTCTAATGCCGTTTTAAGTTAGCTGATAAAAGAAACGAAGAACCAAAACAGATAAAAACCGGGTGCTTTGTTCCTACCTGTGTTCTCAGACTACCAGTTCTCCTAAATAAATGGTGCAAGAGATGGGAAATTCTGGAAAAGAGCCAAAGATGCAAACAGAAAATGGCCATAAGAACAGCAACCTGGTGGTTCTTCCTATACACCCAATAGCTCATTAGCTGCCTTGGAATTAGAGGTTTTTCTGGTGGAATCTGGCAATTTTCCTCTCACTTTGACGTACAAATTGGAATGAATGAAAGGGAAATTTTAGGAGAGTGTATTTTTATTTTTATTTTTGACGGAGGTATTGGGGATTGAACCCGGGACCTTGTGCATGCCAAACGCATACTTGACCACTGATCTATACCCCTCCCCCCTTTAGGAGAGTTTTAAGGCCATAAAACTCTCTGTGCCCTTGGAAAGTTCCGGGTACAGATGGACTATCATCTATTATTTGGAGGGGACTTTAGGAAGGAGATGAGGAAGAGGAATAAACAGAACTGGGGGTTACTGAGTTTAAGGTGGTATTTAATTCTTTCCTGCCTAAAAGAAAATTTACGGATGCGGGATTCATCCACTTACTCTGTACTGCCTTTTCCCTTAATCACAATTCTTTCAATTTCTTTGAGAGAGTGGATCAAAGGTGCCAGGAACTGGGGGTTAGAAGTCAATAGTCTGAAGGTCAAAGACGCTGTGTTTTCTTTCCCTCCTCCCCTGCTTCGAAAAATGTTCTAGAATAAAGGCTCCTGGTTGCGGTGGTGATTTGTGGTTAGTATCATTAGACTTCTGGTTTGGATTAATGTGCTAATTAGTTTCTGTCCTTGACTTTTTCCAATTAAAGCATAGAGGCCTTGGTGCTAAACACCTGGGCAGATTACCTAATTAGATGACAGATACGTACACAGTTGTTCACAGGTAATTATTTTAACTTTCACTGCTTGTTTGGTATTAAACACACTGATGAAAAGGGCATCCGTTCTACCCTGCTAACCTCAAAATGCTAGCTCATTGGCACGGAAGCTGGTACTAGGACTGCCTCCTAAACAGACAATGCTGAGTCCTTTTTGGTGAATATGTGCAGAAATGACAGATTTGGGGTTTTCCCCCCTAAATATGGGAGAAAACATACAACCTAGTCATGCTCACTCTGTCTCCTCCATGTTCCTTTGAGAAGGCAGTTTCCTTTGATGGGTTGAGCAGAACTTGGACGCTCTCCCTGGGTGCACAACACTCTTGGGTATTTTTGGAAGCATGCTTTTCCATTCCAGTGCTGAATAATTTGGGGGGAGACTCATTGCTTTACATGTGAGATGTATTCTCTGGTTTAGAATTCAGAATCAAAAAACTCAACTTCTGCCCCGTTTATATTCTTAAAACAGGAAAAGACTGAAAGCTACTAGGATCCTTTCATCCAGGGGAGTGGCACCATGATCATTCCCAACTTGCATGTGCTGGCGGGAAGGGTCACATAGTAATGCAGATGGATAATCCTGAGGAACAGACAAGGGCTGTGGTGCCTTTGGGCCAGTGAGTCCCAATCCAACGCTCAGTTTCCTTGTCTGTGAAATGGGCTCGTGATAGAGTTGCTGTAAGGATTCAACCAAACAATGTTATGTATAAGTACCTAGATGAGTGCCTGGCTCCAGTAGGCACTCAGAATGCTAATTCCATTCGCTCCAGGAGTCCCCCAGGCTGGTTGCTGGCCCGGCTGGCATCTGCATGGGCTTCTAGACCAGTCCTCCTGACATAGGCTCCAGTCACAGCCACCCAGTTTCAGACCCTTCCCTGGTCCCTGAGTGCTTACAGAAGATAAAATCCAAAGATGCTGTTGAGGTTCCCCATGATCTGCCTCCAGCCTGATTGTGGTTTCCCTTCTGCAGCGTCAGTCCTTTCCCGCCGCACTGGTCTTCCCGTTCTCTCTCCTCCCAGGTGGTTTGCTCTGGCCCCTTTCCCCGTTTATGTTGCTTCCCCTGCAGCAGCCTCTTGCCGTTTCCTCCTGGTGGGACCTCACCCCTCAACAGAGGACGGACTTGAGGGCTCTGCCTCACTGCCGGACACAGCGCAGCCCTGGGGGCTGGGTCAGAGGGGTGGGCTCTCTGCGGCCGTGGGAGTACACCTCCGCTAGGTGGGCCAATCCGATGGGCTCCCCCAGGCACTTGGCACTGGGCTGAGTCAGGTGCTCAGGGTGGCTGGACCTGACCCTGGACCTGGCTGCTGGTGATGGTCCTTTCTTGCTGTGGGCAGGGGAGGCCGTGTGAAGCAACTCCCCCAGCATCTCCCTCTCCTCCCCCGGCACCTGTTCTCTCCACCGCTCCTACCGTCCACGCTGCACGTGGACGTAGGAATGCACCTCCCCAACCCTGCTCCCCACGACCCCAAGGAAACTGCTCCTGGTCCTTCTATTCGCACAGCCCTGAGCTCACAGTTGGAAGTTGGCTGTTGAATAAATGGATGAGTGGGTAAGTGAATGCTGGGTAGGAGGGAGGGGCCCTAACCCTAGATCAGGGAATCACCTGGAGAATGTGTTAAAATGCTGATCCTCTGGCCTCTCCCTGAATGAGCAGTTCCCCAGAGGGCCTGAGAATCTGCTTTGTAACAAGCCCTCCGGATGCTTTGATGCAGGTGGTGTGAGAATCACAGAGGTCGGTCACTACCGACTCCTGGGTCTGCCCCCGGTGCCAGTTCTCACAGAGTCTCACGTGCAGTGCGTTCACCGGGGGCAGGCTGTTCCTCACATGTGGTTTCACCCTGAATAACGGCCTGCGAGGCAGTGGTCCTCCAGTTCGGCAGTGCTGAATCGCAGGCAGGTGAAGTCCCTGGCTGGAGCCTCTGGGTGAGATGTCCACAGAGATGCTCTGGCCCTTGGGTTCCTCGGAGACCCTTCCTTGTTTGAGGAAGTCTCTGTCTCTTGAGTCTGCTGCTCCTCCAGGAAGCACCCAGACATTTGCTTCCCCAGCCTCCCTTGCCACATGGGACCTGGCTCCCTCAGTCGGACACTCCTCCTTGAAGTTTGGTTCAGGTCTGACAGACTCCAAGAAACATCTGCATGGACCCTCCTGGGTGGGGTGGGGGCAGAGACATCCAGCTCTTTGGGGGCAACCATGGCAGAAGTTGTAGCACCGAATGCAGTGTCCAGTGTCCCTGGTATGAACTTCATGGGTCTCTGCCCAGCAGGAGTGGCATAGACTCTTGGCCACAAAGCTGTTGTTCTGGTACCTATTACTGTGTAAGCAACACTGCAAAACCCAGAGGCTTAAAACTGCAGTATTTAGTTTGCTAATGAATCTGCAATTTGGGTAGGGCTCGGCAGGGACCATCATTTCTGTCCCACTCAGCATTGGTTAGAATGACTGGAAGGCATGGTGTGGGGGGGTGGTGAGGGAGTCTGGGGCCATCAGGCTTGCCCATCGGCATGGCTGGTGGTTGATGCTGGCTCTTGTCTGGGCCCTTCCCTGGGCCGTGGCCACAGCACCTATATGTGGTCTTTCCATGTGGCTGCTTGGCTTCCTCACAACATGGTGGCAGGGTTCCAAGGGTGAACGGAGAGAGAGAGGGGGGCAGAGACGGAGACAGAGAGAGACAGCCAGCAGAAGCTGTGTCACTAAGCTTCAGAAGTCATGCAACCAGTAAGGCTGGCCCACATTCAAGGAGAGCAATTAGATTCCACCTTTGATGAGACAAGTGTCCAAGAGTTTTCAGACAGGTTTTGAAATGGGCACAGCTGGCCTATCTGGTTCCCTCCCTTCCCTGAGCTTCTGTGAGCTAACCCCTAGGTTAAAATAAACTCCTAGGTTTAAGCTATCCGGAGTTGTTTCTGTTACCTCATTCATATGGCTGGTATGGGCGGGGCCAGGCTACACACCCAAATCTGTCTGATTCCAAAGCCATTCTCCGAATCCCATCTTGTCTGCTTCTTGGAGGACACAAGAGTAGAGCTCTCGTGGCCGATTAACTCATTCATTCAACCACGCAGCCCAAACTCATATGTTTAACAAGTACCGCCCCTTTGCCAGGCCCTGAAGATACAACAATGAGCACACTTCCCTGCATTGTGTGTACAGCCTGATGGGAGGTATGGCACATAGTGAGACTGCTACAAGGCAGTGCAATGGGGGTAAATTAGGGAAACTCCAGGAACACAGGAGGGTCACCTAACCCAGAGAAAGGAGGGGGTTGAGGAAGGTCTCCTCGGGAGATGGCATCAAATCTGGGACTTGAAGAATGAGTATGAATGAATTAGGGTAGTGGTGGTGGTGCTGGCGAAAGAACGCATCAGCATAGAGAACAGGATGTGCAAAGGCCCAGGGGCAAGCAGAGGCCTGCCCCTTCGCAGGAGTAGGGGGGTTCTATGTAGCTGGAGCTCTGGGCAGAGGCTGGAGGAAACAGAGACATGAAGCTGAAGAGGTGAGTTGGGGGCAGGTCTCGTACGGTCTTCAGTAGCCTGGTCACTTAATTTAAGTTCAACCATAATGTTGGACATCAGAAGTACTTGGGATGGGGGGGAGTAGGATTATCTGTATAAAGTCAAGGGCCCACATTTAAATTTTGAGCATTCAAAGAATTATACCAGGATATCATTCAGAGACTGACTGCCTGAACTGATGCTCATTCATTCATTCCACACATATTTATCTGAGAGCCTCCTTGCACTCCAGTCCTGACACAGTTTGATGAGAAGGATAGCTGGCGTGGCAGAGTGCATTTTTCTGTGACCTATGAAGGGAATGCTGCTTTCTTTCCAATGGATACGCCAGTTACCCTGTGGTCTGGACAAGGTGTCAACTTAATGCCAGCAATGTGGAGACAAACACTAACTGGCCAGAGTCACAGATGTGGGGCCATCCAGCTGCTCAAGCATTACTACCTTGGCTGTAAATGGGCTGTAAATCCAGCTGGTCACCTTCCTCTTACGGAAACACAAGACCAACAGAATTTCTTCACACAGAAAGGGAACAACACACATGCTTCCTGTTGCCCTTTGGATCGATGGCCTGAAAGAAGCAGGTGCAGGTGAAATCGCCTCTTGACTGAAGGCACGTGAGCAACGAAGATGGTCTGATGATGGGCACAGACCTTTAGCCAGAGCACCCTCATTGTGCTCTTTCAGTTTCCAGTTCACTCAGCTCTTGGGAGCATCTGTAAGTTACTGCATGCCGACAACTGGAGAGGAGGACGATTGCCTTCTGATTTGCATAGATGTGTGCACTGATCCCAGATCAACAGTTTCAGAAATAAGTTAAAATACAAACTAAAGTTCTAGAGTTTCTCTGGCTGACATCAACATGGTGAACAACTTTCTGTTCAAACAACCAAGGACGAGGCAAGGGGGCTGGACAGTGAGGCTGAGAAGCTGGGGTGTCTTCACCACGTAGGAGCTGATGTCCTGGTGCTGGGCCTGGTGACCCACCTGAGATTCTGATGTGGTAACTTCCAGTATATGCAATGTGGGTAACTGACCCATGGCTTGAATGGTACAGTGTAATGATGCAGAATAACGATGGGCAATTCTTAGTCAGCACGGGAGGCTCTAACCAAGTACCATAGACCGAGTGGCTTAAACAACAGAAATGTATTGCTCATCATTCCAGAGGCTGGGAAGTCGAAGATCAAGATGCAGATAAGGTAGGTTTCATGTGAGGTCTCTTTCCTTGTCTTGTAGACAGCCACCATCTTGCTGTGCACACACATGACCTCGTCTTTGTGTGTGTGCTCAAGTGGAGAGAGAGAACAAGCTCTCTGGTGTCTCTTCCATTTCCTATCAGGGCACTAATTCCATCATGAGAGCCCCAACCTCATGACCTCATCTAACCCCAATCACCTCCCAGAGTTCCCATCTCCAAATACAGTCACATTGGGGGTTAGGGCTTCAACACACAAATTCTTCAGGGGCAGAAGGGACAGAAACAGTCAGTTCATAACAACAATGGACAAACAATAAAATTGCTAGCCTACATAAAAATAAGCCCTGTTACTATCTCTTTTCATATTTGTTCAATCATCTAAGAATTTTAGGGGATAATGTGAAATGTAGCAGTACATAGATTTTGCTTGCTGAATTCAAGAGGCTGGATATATTTCTTGATTAAGTGTCATCAACTTTGGTGAAAAGGATTGAATTCAGAGGTTGCAAATGGGACAGTGAAAAAGCAAGTTGCCATTTAAATATGACAAGATTTCACATAAAATTTGCTTGCTGAATTCAAGAGGCTGGATATATTTCTTGATTAAGTGTCATCAACTTTGGTGAAAAGGATTGAATTCAGAGGTTGCAAATGGGACAGTGAAAAAGCAAGTTGCCATTTAAATATGACAAGATTTCACATAAAAATTCTAGATTTATTACTTCTCTCGATACATTGCAAGAGCTAGCTCAGTTCTGACATGGAGCCATGGCTGGAGCAGCAGCTGCCCACTTCTGGTCATCCTAGTCCCCCTTGTCTTCAGTGGGGTTCCCTGGGAAGCCACCTCACATGGGAATTTATAGTCAGGAGTGTTTTGGGGCGTGGTCTCAGGGTCATTACTGGTGTAGAATGGAGGAAGGATTGGATGGCGAAACTGAATCAAGACAAGGTCAGTCAGTCACAACCATGGGCTCAGCCCATCCCAGAGGAGAGGATGATAGGATGGTCTTTCAAGGTTGTCCTGTCTCAAGGGAAGGAAGCCAGACCTTTATATCCCACTTTGACCATTGCTGGACATGGGCTGATTCCTAAGAAGAGGCATGACCTTGGGCAACATGGCTGTTTTCAGCTGAGCCCAGTTCCCCCAGAGAGTGACCCCACTGAGAGCCACCAGCTCACGCACTCCCAGCAGTGTGCCCATCCTGCAGGACGTCCGGGAAGCACACCACAGCATCTACTAACACCCACCTCCATTGCCTCCTTGGGCCTGAGAACAGTGTCACTTGTCATTTGTAGTTGCCCTTGCACTGTGGTTTGTCTGATGGTAGAGATGGTGTCTCTTTTACCTATGTCTCTAGCTGAAGTGACAACAAAACACCCACGGAAGGCTGCCTGTTTCAAGAAAAAAACAGAAGAAAAACATTGGTCCTGTTGGAAGTGAAGAATATTCATTCCTATGTGATTTGCAAACACTCCACCTGTTCCACTCATCTGTGTCACTTGCCGACCACTGTGAGGACTTGGGTGTTTGCCCCTGGGGAAGGCTTGGCAGGGCCAGCAGTCATGGGGGACCACTTATTTCAACAGGAACCAGGGAACCTCTGACTGCACTGTTCTTCTCCACATCTACTCCCAGGATGGACCCGGCCCGGCTGGAAGGGCTTTTTAATGGAGTGTCTCTAGAGACATTGATTCTGCGCTGTTTGCAGTGGATTCTCTTAGTTTCCTGTTGTCTCCAACAGAAAAAAAAATGTGTGATGTATTTCTGTGTAACATATTGTTCCAAAATTTAGTGACTACAGTTAACAAAGGGGACGGAGGGCGGAGGGAAGGATAAATTAGGAATTTAGGGATTAACAGATACACACTACTATATATAAAATAGATAAACAGCAAGGACCCACTGTATAGCACAGGGAACTGTATTCAAAGTCTTGTAATAATCTAGAACAGAAAAGAACCTGAAAAAGAATATATATGTATATATATGTGTGTGTGTGTGTGTATAACTGAATCACTTTGCTGTACACCTGAAACTAACACAACATTGTAAATCAGCTATACTTCAATTTAAAAAAAAAAAGAAAATAGGCCTTTGCATTTTAAAATCCAATCCTTGGTGAGGAATGGAACTGATGCAGACATAGCTCAGATATAGGAGAGGAATAATGATGTAAGAACAAGGCTCTTTGCTTCTGAATTAGAAAAGGATGCTTCAGGCTGTAGGAAGAGGATGATTGGAGGAAAAGTGGGTGCATGAATATTTGTGGTCCCTGGGAAAAAGCCTTCTGTACCCCCTCCCCCACTGACTGATGACTGAATCCAGTTGGGGTTAAAAAAGTGGTTTGTGGGATGGATGAGTACAGGGGCTTGGCCTTATGCTTTAGATCCTAAAGCAGCAGCAAGAGCCTAGACAGAAATGAGACTATGGGTTGAGCTGGGATCTAGGCTCTGCCTTAGAAGCCTCAGAGTCCCTTGGAGGCTGAGGGCTACAGGTGTGGCAGCTGGCGCAGAGGGGCCCAGCTCCCGGATGCGTGCTGCCTCCCACCCTGTCACCTTGGAGCCCGGTGAACCCCTCTTCCCTGAAATAGAAATTAGTCCTGGATAAAATTTAGCCAAGTAATGGACTTTCTGCCAGCTGAATGGGGCCTTGAAGGAGATTTTAAGTGGTGTTACTGTTGTATAATAAAGCCTGTGACTGGCTTTTGTTTCTGGGAGCCTCTAAATTCTTGGAATTTCCCAGGTAACAGGAGTGTCTTTGTTACTCATGAGCCTCTTGGATCACACCTGAGTTTATACTAAGAGATAAGATGACTCAGGATGTGGGCTGGTCACCAGAAAGCCAGCCAGGTGATCAGCAGGTTGGGGTTTGGGCCAGCCTGACCTCTGGGGGAGGGACGGAGGTGGGGTTGATTTCAGCCACGTGGTTGGTGAGTCAGTCAATCGTGCTGACGTAATGAAACTCCAGTGAAAAACTCTGGACGTGGAGGCTGGGGGTAGACTGCTGGCTGGCTGACACGTTCGTTCCTGTGCCAGGCAGGTGATGTGCCTGATGCTACGGGGCGGGGGCACAGAAGCTCTGCACTGGGGACCTCTCAGACCTTGGCCGCGTGTGAGCTCTCATTTGGTTGTCCGGGTTTCGATACTTTATAATAAAACTGTGATGATAAGTTATAGCACCTCCCTGGGCTCTGTGAGTCATTCTAGGGAATTATCAAACCCGAGGGGGCCGTGGGAGGCTCTGAATGTGCGGCCAGTGTGCGGCCAGTCGGTCAGAAGTGCAGGTGGCCTGGGAACCCAGGAGTGTGGCTGGAGTCGAGGTGAGGGCCATCCGGGGGAGGGCTGCGCCTTGACTTGAGGGGCCTGCGGGAAACTGGTGCTTGAGCCAGGACCGTATTTCAGCTGGTGTCAGAAGGGTTATCAAAAAATCAAGTTGCACACTCACAAATGAAACCCAAACACCTCACAGGGCTGAGTTTCAAGAAGCAGAGGTAGGAAAGGCAGTTCCCAGGACATAGAAGATCCTTGGTAAATGTCTACTTTTATTGTTTTACTATTAATAAAGATTTTGGGGGGGGGAGTCCTGGTCTGTGACTTCCCCCAGGTAAATCAGAGGTCCTTCATTCTCCCAGATCAACTTCTTTTTCACAGTGAGAGGAGGTGCCGGGAAGGGAGACAGTTAAGATTCTCGAAAGTTTCATCTTCCACTCGTTTTTCTTTCACGACCGATCATCCATTCACTTATTAATTTATTCACGGATTATCCCTGCTGTGAGCCTGGCGTGGTCCTAAGTCCCCGGGATATAAACGTTACTGTCCTCCTGGAGCTTGTGTGTCTTGGGAGCTGGGGTGCGGAGGCCGACTATACACAGTAAATGTGATAAATGGTCATTGATGTCATGGGTAAGGAGGTGAAAAGTGCCATGGGGTAAAGTGAAGTAGGGTTTGAGGGGTGGAGCGCTGGATGGGGGAGATTACCATTTTAAGTCGAGGCAGGCTCATTGAGAAGGTGCTGTCTGAGCAAAGACTTGAGGGGGTGTCGGTGGGAGTGGTGAGGACGTCTGGGGATGCGTGCTCTAGGCAGAGAAGCAGCGTTGGCGTGCTGGAGGAGCGTGGCGGGGTAAGGTGTGCAGGGAGCAGCGTCAGCCAGGGGGAGGGTCTTGGGTTCCAGATGAAGTCCAAGAGGGACTGGCGATGGGGTGTGGGACGGGGCAGATCTTGTAGGGTGTCAGGGTGTTGGTGTGGTAAAGACTTTGCTTTGACTCTGAATAGAATAGAGGAGTCCCTGGAGGATTCGGAGCAGCAAGCTGACTTGATCTGACTTAGGTTTTTAAGGAACCATCCTGGCTGCTGCATTAAGAACAGACTGCGTGGGGCAGGGAGACCAGGTGAGGCTACGGTAAGAATCCAGACATTGCATGATGCTGTCCAGACAGAGGTGTGAGAAGTGGTTATATTCTGGATATCCTTTCAAGTTTAGGATTTGCCAACAGATGGGTTGTGGGGTTAGAGGGAGAGCAAGATGCTCCCCTGGTTTTGGCCTGAGCCACAGCTGCCACTCACTCACTGAGATGCAAAAGGCCACAGTGACCTTTTAGGGACCATCTGCTAGTCCTGCAAAGTCATGTCCTGCTTGGGCGTCCCCAGGTGGGTTTGTCACTTTGTATTTCTCCCTAAATAGCCCTGTTTTTTCCAGTCTTTGGTAGAAACTTTCCACGGAGAGCTCTGGCTTTAACTCTACAGACAAATCAGCTGCTTTGATCAGACTGATGTTTGGTTTGTCTATGGAGAGCTCGTTCAGAGTCATTCATCTTGAGTGCTTGTTTAGGAAGTGTGTGTGAATATATATATATGTCTGAGTTTATAAGATGCTTTCAGTTTTGACCATTTGCGAATATATATATATATATATATATATATATATATATATATATATATATATTCACACACAAACACATATATATATACACATTCACACGAGTAATGTGGTGGTAATTTAAAACTACACTTAATTTTAGATCCATCCTTTGGAATTGAGCTCTCTTTTTCACATTGCTTCTGTCTCAGTGATAAAAAATATGACTGCTATTTTTCTTTTTAAAATTGAAATACGTTTGACAAGTAACATTGTGTATGTTTCAGACGTACGATGTGTTGACTTGATACATTTATGTATTATAATACGATTGCCACTGTAGTGTTAGCTGACACCTCTATGATATCATATAATTATCATTTATTTTTTCATGGTGGGAATAATTTAGATGCAGTCTTTGAGCAAGTCTGATATTTCTAATATGATATTGTTGCCTATAATCGTTATATTGTGCATTAGATCTCGAGGACTCATTTAATTCCAGTTGCAAATTTGTATTCTTAAACACCACCTCTCCCATCTCCCCCACCCCTCTGCCCCCAGCCCCTGGTAACTATCTTTCTCTTAATTCCATCTCTCAGGATCCAAAAATAGTATATTCATTGCACTGACTATCCAAGGTCATTTTGGAATGCATTTGGAAATACAGTCTCAGTATTTGTGGAATGGTTTTGCTTGTTCAAATCTCAGGTTAAAGAAGGGTTTTGTGACATTGCGGTGTGCTTCCTTTTGGAAATCTGCTGATAATCTCTTTAACAGGACAACTTGAATCTTCCAGAGAGATTTTGGGATCCCATTAAAATGTCCAAGTATGCTGACAATTTACTGTTCAGATGAATGGCACCTATTTGAATATTATTTAGATAGTCAATATTTACGTTCTTAATTGCCTTTTGAAACCACGATCAAGGTTTAAGAACGGTACTTCGAAATGGCTTGTAACAACTGAATTTCCAAATTGAGCAGAAAAGACATAGAATTAGAAACCTTCGCAAATGGTCAGAACTGAAGGCATCTTATGAACTCAAACAGGGAAGACGCTCCTTAACACTAAAACAGCATCGTCAAAAGTGAGAGTGTGTTTGTTCACTGTCCTTGCTTCACATTTTACGTGAGACTTCTTGAAGCAAGGGAACTTTGCTAGAAATTGGTTGTTCACGTCCCCTGTTAGATTTGTTTCTGAAAATGGTTTTGCAAGAGAGTTTAATGATATCCCACAGTGTGGAGCCACACACTGAAATTGTCTTCAGCGTTGTTTACTATCTTTTTCTTTTTAATCCGTTACTGCTGAAGAAGTCATTGAAGCAGTAATGTAATTTATCATTCCTCATTTTGGTGACTTAGTGTTTCTTATTTGCGGAGCATCAAGGTAGCAGCAAAGAGCATCCTTGAACATAAGTGCTGTGAGCATAAGTGCTTCTTCGACTGGACGGAGGGGCGATGTGGGTGAGTGTATTGTAAAAAGGTATGATACCAACCTTGTGAACTGTATGCTTAATTTTTCCTAAAACTTCTGCTTTGTTTCAATTAAATTTTTCCTAGGAGGCGCTAGTAAAAACATTTTATAGTGGGGCATTTCAAGTATGTTTCTGAAATTCAATGCCCAAAGTAGAGAGAATAGTTTCATCAATTCCTATATACCTGAGAGCCAGCTCCAGCAGTGATCCACACGTGGCCAGCCTAGTTTCTTCTATACTCCCAATCTGCTGGGGTGTTTTGAAGCAAATCCAGACATTAGATTGTTTTATCCATAAATACATTAGTATAGAAAAGGGAAGGACTTGAAAAATAATGTATAACAATATACAACAAAGACAATTTATTTTGCATCTTGGCTTGTGGACTGGCACTAATTCCTGCATTATTTTGTCACTAGTGATCTGCTACTTGGAACATGTTTTCCCCATTCCATAAAAGTGGATACATTAGCTATTGTTTGATTATTCTGAGACTGTATTTTGAAAGAGGATTTATTTATTCAACAAATATTTACTAATTCCTACTAAAAGCCAGGAGTGGTCTATGCACCGGGAACTCAGAGACAGAACTCCCTAAGCTGGGAGATCAGCCTTGACACAAATACTGCCTACCATGCTCTCTGGCACAGGTGTGTATGGGAGAGATTTCTTCCTGTTGCTCACAATCGAAAAAATGCAACTTGATCCTGGTCAAATTTCAAATGTTGCTGATTAATTAATTAGGGATGCATACTATACGGCCCATTTTAGGTGTCTATAGGTTTATCACAGACAAACAGACCAAAGATGCCTTTCTTGATGTGTGCAACTCTGCTGAAAAGGCTTGCCCTGTTTCTCCCCAGCTTCCTTCCCCAACAGCACACACAGGGCCTCTGGTTTGGTAGCAGAAATGCTGGAAATGAATTCTGTTCTTGGGAACGAGGGAAGAGCCAGAGAGGGAATGTGGCAGAGAAGGCTGGGGGAAGGCAGGCCAGACACCGGCGGGGCCCTCGGTGGGACCAAGTCCCCAGGGGCCTCCCCAAGCAGTGGGAGGTGCCGGCAGCCGCCTGGGTTTGGAGATGAAGTGACTGAAAAGCTGTCAGAGGCCTGTGACACCGCCCTCCCCCCAGTCTCCCCATCCCTGGGAGTTCCACTCCCGTCACCTGGGTCTGGTTGGCCTGGCGCAGGCTGTGGGGGGCAGCCTCCTTAGGCAGGGGTCTCTTACTCTTCCCCCCGCCCTCCTTCCCTCTCCTCCTCTCCTTGGGTCTCTGGTACCTGCTGAGTAAGACCAGCTCCGCGTTGGGAGCTGCTGCTCCCCGGGAGGGCAGTGGCCTCCAGCCTGGGGACTGGAGCCGTGACCTGTTCCCGGGACCTCCCCTCCTGCTTCCCTCCTTCTCTCCTGCCTGGGGTCTCGGGGCTGGACTCCAGGCTTGGTGGGCTCCCGCCTATGCTCAGTCCCCAGGGGCTGCAGCCAGTATGCCCGGGCCCAGGCCCTGAGCTGCCGAGCTGGTTAATTAACCTGCAGCCAGGAATACCCATCTGTTCCTGGCAGGCTGTGCTGCTCCCATCCCCCTGCCGCCCTACCCCCGACTCCCAGACCAGGCAGAATCCCCCCCCCCCACACCTGCTCTTCTCCCTGGAGATGGTCCCTCCCTAAGGGCCTTGTCATGGGGCTCCATGTCACCATCTAGTAAATCCTGCTCTCTACTCTGCCTGCAGGACAGGTGGGGACAGGTGGGATTGGAGGGCAGGGGGACGGGGGAGAGACAGCTTCCACTGGTGACCGCTGAGCCCTCCCTGTGCTGCCCTCAGACCCTGGGGCCACCGCCCTCCTTTGTCAGGTGCAGGCACAGCCCCCACGAGGACGGTATATGGAGATCCTGGCCTCTTAGTTGGGGTCCCCCAGTGCAGAGCCTGAGACATGGGCTTGGGTATAGGTGGTCTATTTCGGGGGAACTCTAGGAAGCAGGGGTGAAGGGGTTGAGAAACAGAGAAGGAAGAAAGGCCAAGGAGAGGTCCAGCAAGAGAAAGAACAGAGAGTAGCCTGTTCAGAATGTTTCTTTAGGAAAACCAAGCAGCTGACGAGAAGTAGGGGAGGCTGGAGCAGGAAGCACGTTGAGGGGCTAGCCCAGACCGGGGGTAGAGAGGTTCTGAGCCTGGGTGGTGGCAGTGAGAACAGAGAAGAGGGAGCAAGAATGAATGACACCAAAGGGGAGGGGCTGGCAGCGCTTCGTGACAGGGAAGGGGTACCAGGGTAGAAATTGGGAACTTAGGACCAGACCAGGGTCTTTTTTTTTTTTTTTAAGGGAAACGGAAGTAAAGAGGATGTATTTGGTCTTGTACATGAACCTCCCTGCCTCCCAGGGCATGATACCTTACATTTAAATCAGTCAGCATCTGTGACACGGTTCTGCTCCCATTTTCCATTTCTTTTCTGTTCTCACCCTCCTTCATTAACTCCTCTGCCCTCTTAGCATCCCGGAGTCTGAGGACCCTGCCTTTGGGTCACAAGGAGCCTTGTTTTGGACACCCACCCCCCACCTCCCAACCCCGGGGCTCTCATTCGTCTCATGAGCTCCGCCTCTGGCCTGACCTCTTCTCAAGCTTCACAAACATCACCTGGTGGGGATGGGGGTGGGGGGCCTACAGTTCTTCAACCTGTCATTTCTCCAGTGAAACCCCTTACCTTTCTGACTCTCGTCTTTTTCTTGTTCTCCACGCACAGATGGACAGAGCGCCACCATCCATGTGGTTAGAAACTGAGTCCAGAAACTGAGTCTGCCTTCCACACCCTCCTTCCACCAGCTCTTCTGACCTCCCCCTCGGTGCCCCTCCTCGAAGCCCCTTGGCTCCTCCTGGGGCTCTGGGCGTTGCTGCAACCACCGGCAGGTGTGGCCTGACAGCAGCGCAGGGGGCACCTCTTCCTCTCTGCACAGGCCTGTGCAGACTTGCCTAGCTGTTCGGGCGTATGTGTAAACTTGGAAGTTCAAGGAAGGTAACATTCCTTTGGACAAACCTTGGCCAACGGAGGTGAGAGTTGATGGTAAATATCCCCTCTGTCCATGTCTTGAGTGGACAGTTCTGGGATCCCTACACATTTCCTCAGAGGGTCTGCAGGGGAACCAGCCTCACTGCCCACTGCGATGACCACCCCAATAACCCCCCTTGACCTGACCCCCTCTCCCCTCTCTCACTCCTCCCAGCCCCCACTGCTGTCCCCTGGGATCACTTCCTAAACTGCCTGCACATAAGCCCTTTGTCACAGGCTCTGCTTCTGGGGGAGCCCTAGTTAGATACCCTTTAAACATCCCTCAGAGATCTCCCTTTCCATCCAGTACCGCTTCCCCGCTACTCCCAGCCTCGCCATCGCTCACGTGGACCAATCACAGCAGCTCATGTGTCCAATTCGCCTCTACCCCTATTCTGTGTGAACCTGGCCACATTTTAGCCAGCGTGATCTATGTGAGATGAGAATTTGACTATGCCTCTCCTCTGCTTTGAGTCCTTAAGAAGCACCCCAGCGCCCAGAGAATAAATCCCAGGCCCTGCAGCACAGACCACAGGGCGCTCCTGGCCCGGTCCCTGCTTATCTCTCCAGCCTCGCCCGTGGTTTTCATTCTCCTGCTTCCTGTTAACTCCAAGCTGCTTTAGTTTTCCTGCACATGCCGCGCTGGGCCATTCCTCGGTGCTTTTGCTCATACACTTGCCTGAATGCTGCCACCTTTCCTGGCCTGGCTAATCGTCCCCTGGTCTTTAAGTCTTAACTTGGACATCAGCCATGGCCCCTGCCAGAGCCCTCTGCTGTCCCCACCTCAGAGCAATGCTCTGTGATCTGAGCTCCTCGGGGAAGAACCACATCCATTTACCTTTAAATTGCCACCACTAATACTGTGCTTGGCACAGAGCAAGTGCACAAGAAATACCTTTTTAGACTAAATGCTAAATTAAATCACCATTGATGCAAATCTTATGTCGCCTGAATTTCTCATAGTTGTTGGTCCTGTAGGACACCGGGCTGCCGAGGCACGCTGGGAGGAAGGGCTGGGGAGGGCGTCCTTGGCTGCGGGGGCAGAGCGGGGACCGGCTGTGCACTGCCCTGCATGCACACTGCCCTCATCACCGGAGCCCTTGTCTGGTTGGCTCCTCTCTCTCTTCAAACACCTGCTCTCTGCTTCCTGGTACCAAAACCTGCGCTAGCTCCCTAGGGCCGCCATGACGAAGCACCACGGACTGGGTGGCTGGAAACAGTAGAACTGTACTGTCTCACATGTAGGCCACAAGTCCAGAATCAAGATGCCAGCAGAAACATGTTCCCTCCGAAGGCTCTAAGAAAGAATCCTTTCTCACCTCTTCCAGCTTCGGATGGTTGCTGGCAGTCCTTGCTGTCCCTTGGCTTGTAATTTCATCGTTCCAGTTTCTGCTTCTGGCCCCAGAAGATGTCTTCCCTCTGTGTGTCTGCGTGTCTCCAAATTTTCTTTTCCTTTTTAAAAAGTTTTTTTTTAAATTTATTTATCATTTATTTTTTGAGAGGGGAGTTAACTAGGTTTATTTATTTATTTACTTGCTTACTTACTTATTTATTAGTGGAGGGACTGGGGATTGAACCCAGGACCTCATGCATGCTAAGCACGTGCTCTACCACTGAGCTATTCTTCCCTCCATCTCCAAATTTTCTTTTCCTTATGAGGACACCTGTCATTAGGTTTGGGGCCCACCATACTGCAGTAGGACCCCATCTTAACTTGATGACATCTGCAATGACCCTGTTTCCAAATAAGGTCCCACTCACAGGGGCCAGGGTTGTTAGGATTTTAATATCTCTTTTTGAGGGGGACAAAAAATTCAACCCAAAACAACTACGATTCACTGAACATGTCTGTGTGTCCAGGATTGTGTTATGTGTGTTGAGCATAAAATCATATTTAATCGCCCCCACGACCCTACCAGCTAGGTTGTATTACCAACCTGATTTCACATGTGAGGACCTTGAAGCTCAGAGAGGCCCCACAGCTAGTTCAGAAACAAGACTTCCCTGTGGCATGCATCATTCATCACCAGCTCCACGGGTGCTGTGAACAAGATGGTTTGGAGGGGGCTATGGAAAAAGGCGTCCTGGACCTCATCTTCAGCAAGCCGGCACCTGACGGTGGAGCCAGGATCAAAATCTTAGAAGGAAAGGGAAGACTCTGTATAAGGCAAATCGATTTAAAGTTATGAAACATCTCTGGATCAGAGGTTGAGGGAGGCCTGGGCCACTTTTATTTTCTGAAGCCCCTGACATATTAGGGGCGGGGGGAAGAAGAATGCCAAAAGGATCTTGTAGAGAGTACAAGATATTTTAAATGTTTACATTGAGCAAGTGAACATTTTGACATGTCAAAAAATATAATATCAAGATATTTAACTTCAACTTGGAGATAATATCAAAACCTGGAAAAACAAAGCTCTCTGGGAATGTGAGCTTCCAGTTCTAGGGGGAGAGTACAGACTACAGAGAAGAGCAAACGCGTTGGTCAAACAATAGGAACATGGTAAGTACCGCTGGGCATCGTTCTCCCAGGAGCACTGACAGTGTCCCACTGCGCAGTGACCAGAGGGGTTGGGTTGTCCATGTGAGGGTCAGGAAGGAGGGTGGTCCACCCGGAGCAGGCTGACAGAGCAGTTGGTGACCCCATTTCCCTAGCTTTCAGCCAAAGATATCCAGATGTCCTGGGAGAGCCGTTGAATGCTCTCAGCTCTGAGTTTTCATGCCTCTGCCAGCTTAGCACCAGACAGTGCCCTCCATCCAACAGGTTTTTTAGAGATAACCTGTTCCTGGGGGACCTAAAGCTTGTGGCTTTAGAATTAATCCAGAAAAAGAGTCCTGTTATCAAGGGGAAGGGAGCTGCCAGGCATTAAAGGCTTGAATTCAAACAAAAGTGGTGCATCCCATCCTGCTTTCTGGTCTTCTTTGGACTAATTTCTCCTCCTGTGATCAGAAGAACCTGGCTCCTGTCAGAACCTGCTGGGTCAGAGCCCGGTGGAGGCAGAGACGGGCAGAGGCATTGCAGCTGATGGTTACAACCCCTGAGGCCTGTGGTCCATTACTTTCAGCTTGGGGGTGGAGGTAGGCTGGAGAGGATGGTGTCAGATACTGATTCTTGAGGAGCAGGGGAGTAGTTTAAGTGACTGGGAAGGAGGAGGCCCGAGTACTAGGTTGGGTAGCGGGTGTGCCACTGTACTGGTGGCTATTTAGGGAGGACTGAGCCAGGAAGCACCCCCCCCCCTCCGCCGAGCCTCAGTTACTAAACAATCCAGGCCCATGTATCCACCTGCTGCCTTGCGGTTTATTCTGGTTACCACTACTGTAGAGAAAACCGCCCCAAACACCGGCGGTTTAAACAATGACAGTCATTTTGTGATCTCTCACAGTTTCTGTGAGTCACAAGTTCAGGAAATGTTCAGCTGAGTGGTTTTGTCAGGGTCTCATGTGGCTGTTGTGAGATGGCAGTTGGAGCTGGGACATTAGGGATCTGGAGCAGCTGGGAGCTGGCTTTCTTCTCTCTTCGAATGTCTGCACAAGTCTCCCCAGGGGGTCTTCCTGCGTGCGGGTGTTGGGGCTTCCTCACACCATGGCCGCCGCGTGGGCCCTTTCACAGCAAGGTGGCTCAGGACCCTGCTCAAGTGTTCCCGTGAACAGGGCGGAAGCTCCTTCACCTTTCCTGACTCTGCCTTGAAAGCTACACAGTATCACTTCTGACACATTCGATTGGTTACAAGTGAGTTACAAGCTCCTGTAGGTTCAAAGAGAGGCACAGAGCCCTACCTTGCAGGGGAAGGACTGCCACAGCCATGAACCATAGAAGATCATGTGGGAGGGGGGAGTGGGGAGGGCATAGCTCAGTGGTTGAGTGTGTGTTTAGCATGCATGAGGTCCTGGATTCAATCCCCAGTGCCTCCATTAAAAAGATAAATAAATAAACCTAATCCCCACCCCCCCAAAACAAACAAAGGTAAAAAAGATCACATGGGATGGAAGATGCCCTTGAAGTTACCTTGGAACAAATATATAAATTATATAATATATATATATATATAATATATTATATGTACATAATATATATTTGATTCAGGGTGTGAGACTATATATATATTATACCACATCTTCAATCAAAACATTGTTTTAAAAACAGAGATTTCCTCTGTTGGTCAGTTGGTTAGTGATGGGGAGGCCTCCTTTCCTTGAACTGTTTTCAAGGACTTGGAGATTTTCATTTTGAAAATGAGGAGCTGGGAAGTCTTTATTCTTCTGAAAAGATTTCAAATGATTTTTGAGTCTAAAGCTGTAAGTGGTGTTTCTTCAGATATCACTAAAACAAACAAAAAAATCATTCGCTTGGTTATACACAGATGGGTGCCTAAGACATACTTCTTCCCATTTTGTTGATGAGGAAACTGAGATTCAGAGAAGAGACCCAAGGTCCAACCCAATAACAGAAAACTGGGATTAAGTAGGATTAAGAATTTCTGGCTTCCATGTGAAGGCACTTAACACCACTGAACTGTAAAATTAAAAATGGTTAAAAGAGTAAATTTAATGTTACATGTGGTTTTTTTTAATCACAGTTGAAACAAAAAGACTCTGGTTTCCACACGAGGGCCTCCATCAGGTGATTGCCTTGGTGGTGGGGAGCCATTCACAGTTTCCAGGAGACATTCTGCCATGTCTGGGAGCTGGTGACATTCCAACAAAACTCAGACAAAACCGAGAGCAATTTGCTTCCTTGCTCAGAGCTCTGCAGTGGCCCCCAGCACACACAGGATGGAGTTTAAGTCTCTTTGCAGGATATTCAGGGCCGTCTGTGATCTGATGTGCTCCAGCAAAGCCTGCCTGCGAAGGGAGAGACCCAGCAGGAGGACTGGGTACCCTGCTGACCTCCCACACCTTCAATATCACTGGGAGGGTGAAATGATGGGGTTTCTTGTATATATCTTTCCTCAAAATTCATTCATACTGGTTGCAGGCCGACAGTTTCTGGAAAAGCTGCTGGCTCGCTGCTCTCCCACCCTCAGCACCTACACCCTCTTTCTTGAAGAGCTCTTGCAGGGTTTTAACAAAGGAGAGAGACCCACTTTGAAATTTCCTTTGTTCCATGTGAGGCGTGAAGCTGAAAGAGAACAGGTTGGCCGTCTGGACTGACAGGGGACTGATGGGGGCCACGGGCTGCAGAGGAGGCCAGAGAAGTCTTGGGCAAGTTTCCATATGCTGAGGAGTTTGTAGAAGAACTTGAAGCCAACTGCGCTTTTTGGAACAGTGCTTGTTCTGCGCTGATGCAATACGTCTCAAGTGGCCCATAAAATTTTTACCACATTTCGTCCACCCGTGGATACTGTGACCTAATGTGACCCAATCAGAAATCTGTTTTGGCACTGTTTTCAGAGGGGATTGGAATGGCCTTGGGCCGCGGCCGAATTGACAGTGTTTGCTTTAATCAGGGATGATGGCTTCTGGTGGGAATGGAAGGCAGGTGGTATGGGGAGCCGTGAACTTTGTCACAGAGCAGTGACTTCTGTAAAATTCACAGCAGTTCCTTCCAATTCTGTTGTAATGAGCCAGAGTGACTATAAATGTGTCCTATGGGCTGCGAGTAACGATGCAAATGGCTTCTTATTTCAACCTCGAACTCGTGGGACGGAAGCTTAAGTGGGCCAAGCGTGAATTGTTTAAATTGTTTGAAAGTTTTTTACCCTATTCTTTTATCTTATTAACTCAGATTAAATAAGTAGAAAGAAATAAAAAATATGGACTCTGCTTTTCTAATCTATTACAGTTAATCTATTCGGGGCTTGCGACTCCTAAACTGTTGAATTCCCCATGGTTGGTTAAGAAACCCTCCAGGAAAAGACTGGTTTTACTTTGAAGTCCCTAAAAACCTCGAGACTTTTCTTAGTTTGTAAATGTGGGAGAGTAGCCTCAAGTTCCTCTGGATTCTTATTTATTTGATTCGATCCTTGGATGCCTTTGAGCCAGAATTTGATGGTTTGTTTTTAGGACTTTTCTGATATTATCTTGTCAACCATTTTAAACTTCATGCTTCTTATATTTTCGTCAACCTATCAGACAAGCCTCAGGAGTCACAGCCATGTTGTCAAGATAACACTTCTGGCAACGGTAACATCATCTCAGTGAATTTCACCTAATTTTAGGTGAGTCCACATACCTTGATGGAAATAGAAGCAAATAAAACATGCTGTGACTTTGATGAAATAAATTAGATGCAGAACCTTGAAGTGGTAGACGTGCTTTGTAGGCACAATAAAGAAGTCACCACCATCACCACAACCATTGTTGGGACCTGCAATGATTCTGCAATGAGCAAGGCCACTAACGCAGCTCTGGCCAGCTCAGAGTTGACTTTTGGTTATTCCTGATTTTACCAGTTTTGCAGAGCTATAGGCTTAGCAAATGTGGGTCTTTAAGACTGTCTCTTGGCTTCATTAAATTTGCTTCAGTGCTACAGGACAAATAAGACAGGTGACTGAATCAAAATTCACAAAAATCAAAATCAAAATCAAAATCAAAGTGGCCACCAGAAATTTTGAATGCAAAGATTTAGCTTGATCAGATTTATGGCATTTGGGTGAGTGATCAAATCCAATGCTGCTTTCCTCTAGAGCTGTGATTCCTACCATGATGCAACTGTAACGTTTCCCCCTATTTCTAAACCAGCTAGGTTTTATATATATATAAAATCTATATATCTATATGGCATGTGTATATGTGTCTGTGTTTCAATTTAAGCAACATTGATGTAATTGTCTTATGAAAATATTTTATTGATTTTACTACACTGTTTAGGGAATTTGGAGATGCTTTGTGTTTTGTAAAGCCAAAGCTGAGAATGGCCATTCCAGAGAGATCTGGTGGTCTATTTGGGCACCTGTCCATTAACTTCCCCCAATTCTAGAGTGTGGGAAACAATAGGAGAGACTCGAGGAGTTTGCTTGGCTGTGGTGAGCAAGAAGATGTGATTTGGAGGGTGGGGACTGAGCTGTAACTCCGCCCAGACATTTTAAATGGCCCCTGCTTTGAGCCTTAGCAGACACCTTCCTGGCCACGTTGATAGTGGCTGTTAGTTGCTGAGCTCAGAAGCCTAGATCCCACTCTTAGAACTCCTGACTCCAAGAGGGTACCTGAGCTGCTGGAATTAAGACTACATTTCCCAGCCTCTCGCTGATAGGAATGGTCACATGACTAATTTCTGTCCTGTTGGTCAGGATGTAAATAGAAGAGAAATGCTACAGGTTCTAAGGACATCCCTTAGGAGACAACTGGCCCAAGTACCTCGGCCCACCTTCCCCTTTCCTCCGGCTATGAAGACCAGGGCCACACCCCAGAGACGGCAGAGCAGAAAACTGGGAGAAGCTATACCAGTATAGGGATGCCTGACTCCAGGGTCTCACGTGACAGAAAGAAACATATCCTCTGAAAGCCATTTTTCCAGGTCTCTTACTGGGAATCCAACCTAATTTTAATATGTTGATTCCTTTTATCCCTTCAAAATTTACCTGCTTGCATTAATTCCCCCAGACCAGAGCCATTCTCCCTAAAACATTCAAATAATTCAGAGTATTTAGTGATTATTTTGTGCTTCCCCTGTCAAGTAGTATAGTTATCTTTTTTACAGGAACCTTCAGAAGATTGCATCCTAAACCAGTAATTTAAAAAAAATAACAACTCATGTTCGAAAGAAATTCAGTGCCTTTCTCATTGTTTCTGGGAAGTCCTGGTGCATGTGCGTGTGTTGGAGAGGGGTGAGCTTACATTCTGCTGGTTAATGCTTGTCTCCTCTTTTTCCCAGCCCAGCCCCTGGCTTTTTCCTCCATCACATCTGAGGGTTTTCTCATTGCTGTATTGTCATTGCCCTCTTCCAAGGACACAGTCCCCTTTATTTCTCAAGGCACCTCTAACATGATGCTAATGAACTTTCAGTATATAATGGATCTTTATTGAAGGTTTGGGAATATCATAGTGTGATTATAGCACAGACAAATGAAAAACTTACAATTGGGTTTCCATCACCAGTGTTGAAGTTCTTCACCATACTCACTTGGTGTCAGTTAGGGCTGCTTGGATGTTGTAGGTTGACACCATCTAAAAGCTCGTTCACTCACATGTTTACAGTTGGTGTTGATTGTTGACAGAGATCTAGTTGGGTGGGGCTGTCAATTGGGACACCTCCACATGAACTCCCCATGTGGCCTGGGCTTCCTTACAACATGGTGGCCGTGCTTGAAAGGCAAGCATCTTGAGAGAGTGAGCCAGGCAGAAGTGGAATTACCTTTTATTACCTGGCCTCAGAAATCATGCAGGACCACTTCTACCACATTCTATTTGTCGAGGCACCCATAAAGTCCTGCCTAAGTTCAAGGGGAGTGGAAATAGACTCTACCTCTTGATGGAGGATGACAAGATTCCGGAAGAGCATGGAGGCATGGAAATACTGTTGTGGCCATTTTGGGAAACACAGTCCGCCACACGCATCACAGGTCATCCTTTATTGGCCATCATTCCTAGGTTGTTGGGATTGCTGTCTTCTAGCGGGGCCCTGTCCACCTCCCTTATCCTCAGATTATTCCTCTCAATAAACTCCCAAGCGTCAATCCAGAGAAAACTGAAAGCATCCACTCTTTTATGAATATGCAGAGCCATTTGGTTCTCTCTGTCTCACCCTCCCCATTCCCAACTCTGCCCTTGACCTCATCTTTCATAGCCAAGAGGTTCATTAAAGTGTTTCTTAAAACTAAAGTTTGGTTCTCTTCCAAAGCAGAAGGGACATAAATAGCAGACACTTAAAAAGTAGTATTTTTCTTTTTCCCTCATACATCACTGACACTTTTAGGCACTGATATGTGTGCAGTGAGGGGGGTTTGGAATAAGGCAGAATAGATTAGAGTTCTTATTTTACCACATATTAACTGTGTGCTTTTGGCAAGTTGCTTAGCTGTTTTGCCTTTATTTCCTCATCTGTAGAAGTGAGAGTAATATTCCCCACATTATAAGGTGACTTAGAGAACTCATGTGACCCTGAGTGAAGAGGGCTTAGCATCACAGAAAGTTCGCAAAGATGAAAGCTGTTGATCTTATTAAGGCTGAAGTGGGGGTTGGGAAAAGGGGATAAAAAGTTTTGTAAGTTGTTAATTTGTAATAAATCCCCGAAGGGATGGTCTTTCAAACTCATACTTACTTAAAAATTTATCAACAAACAGGGGAAAAGTTCTTAGGAGATAAAAAGATTTTTTTTTAGCATAAAGCTGATTTTCTAATATTTGAGGAAAGCTTAGAAGGTGTAGTCTGTAGAAAACTGTCCCTAGTCCCTGGACTTCAGGCAGGTGGCACTGTCTTGATGGAACTCAGTCTCATCACCTGTGAAATGAAGAGTATGTGGTCCCAACCACTTCCTAAGGTCACATACACTTGGACATCTATGTCTTTTATGTTAGATTACTAATGAAAATCTTTTATCAGATGTTTGGTTAAGTATGGATTATATTTAAGATACCTATATATATTTTTTCTTGCCTGAAAATCGCTGCAGTGAGAGCAGGCTGGAATTATGTCTGGGGTGAGATAATTCTCTTAGTGGGCTGTTTTTCTTGATCTTAGACCAAAACTCTCATTTATAATAGAGTGGTCTGTCACTAGAATGTCCCAAAGGCATGGGAGGTGTCCTTGGTGCTGAATTACAGGCAGGGAATCCATTAATCAACACCCAAGATGATCATCTCTGCTTTCGATGAGAGAGAGACAGAGAGAGAAGAAATCTGACATATGATACATTCCTGGGTTGTTGTTTGTTTCATTTTGTATTTTGGAAGGGGTGGATGGGGCAATGTGCTGATCAGATAAAGACTAGAAGGAACAAGATTCTTAAAAATAAATTTGTGGTGAAGCCCAGGGGATGGGTGCTGCCCATAGATTTTCAGGGCTTCCCTGTGTTGTCATGGGGATTAATTAGTCAATGTTTGTGCCTTATTTTGGAGTCACATTGAGTTAAGTATGTTCAGGGAGCTGTGACTCAGATGCTAAACTATTTTCAAAAGGGAAAGTGTGTGTTAAGGGTTTCTGAGTGGTGGGGTCCCAGTACTTGTACTATCACACTTGAAAGCATTCTTTTGTGCTATGTGAATAACATCTTGCCAAAATATGTTGACTATTTTTAGCTAAAAAAATTTTAGATTAAAATTAAATTTGTAAAGTGATATCTGAGAAAAGTATGTTGGAAATCCAAGGAGAATTGGCATCAATAGGATTTTTAAGAAAATTCCCTTCCTTCTTTTCTTTATCCTTCCCCTTTTCCTTCCCCACAACTGCTTTGCCTTTCTTACACTGAGTCTTTATATTAAAAAACAGGCCTTTCCTGTTTTTTGATATGAAGTCTTTTTGGTAGATTAAACAGCTCATTCATTATTCAATCATTATTTACTCCATATCTTTTCCATTAAAAATACTAGATGTGCCTTATTTTTCTTTATAGGCATCAGAGAAGTTAGAATTGCATTCATTCATTCATTCATTCATTCAACAAACATTTCTGGGGCACCTTCTCTGTGCCAGGCCCTGGGCATGGAGTGGTGTTTCATGCAATTCCAATTCAATGCTCACATGTCATAGGGGGCCTCACAATACGAGTGGATGTTTTCTTATAAAATTACCTATCAGAAAATGTAAAATCCTTAGATTTTTAGGTCACAAGATAGTTACATTATGTTTTTATTAACTCAAAGTAGACCTTATGACCATCAATTTTTTCTGGTAACTTAGATGTTACATGAATGGTCTTGCCCTTGCTTTTAGTTAAATTTTATTTTTTTCGTTCTTCGCAAGCAAAGAGATGCTTCCTGATTTCCTTCTTGCTCTGAAGAAGCAGATTTTTTTTCCTGGTCCAGGCTGGTTGCAGGTATCTACCAATATATGATACATCTTCAAGTAACCCATTGAAGGTACTGCGGCCACTAAAAACTGCTCAGGTCTGAAGGAAGACTTAGGAGTTAAAATAATACTTGCCTTGAGTATTTAAAATTACTATTATTACAGACAAGCTCTTGTTTGGTAAACAACATAATATAAAGTGCTGATAAATTGGTTTGTATAAACTCAAATACCCCAAATTCATATACCTCTTGAATTCACTAAGAACTCTTAGTACATGTTTGACATGTCCTCCACTCATGACAAATATTATTTGAATATTTAGATTACTTATACAACTTACTCTTTGGATCTTTTCCATTTTCTGTGCCATCATGCTGGTCCCAGGGGTCTTGAGGGACTAAACCTGGCAAAGTCTATGTCTGTAATTGACATTCATATGTAGGCAACTTCCCAGTTATAAATGAGTTGCTTTTCAAAAACTTCATTTCTTAGATCACCACGTGGCATTTATAGCATATTTCTCAATATAAGGGCCATTATACCCATTTTCTGCTGATGTCAGAAAGCCCCCTGGGGGCAGGAATGGAGTCTCTCTCACTTTTGGGTCCTGTGCACCATGTCTCCCTTGAAGTACGTGCTCAGTAGTGGAGAGAATGACACTTAACCCCTCTTGCTGAATGCCCCCTCCCATCCCTCCAACCCTTCAAGATTCGACTCCAGTGTCACACCCTCAGCGAAGCCTGGTGGCCCCAGGCAGAGCTCATCTGCTCTTCTCTCAACATCCTTAGAGTCTTATATTTTGATGAATTAGTGATGATTTTCCTGGTGTTTTTGTGAACTTCATGAGGGTAGGGGCCCTGATTCACCTGCCTGGGGATCCCTAAGACCCAGTTCTATACCTGAAACCTGGCTATATCTCCATAAATATTTAATTGAATATATACATATTTGTTAGAATTGCAGGCCACCCCAGAAGCAAGTTGTGATGTGGCTGAATTCTCATGTCTAGAACCTACCACTGTGGGTAATATCACTCCTAGGCAAAACCTCATTCTGAAGTTCAATGTCAGGAAGAGAAAGGTCCAGCGTAGAGGGTAGGAGGGGATGGAAGCGGTCCTTTGGGGAGGGGAAGTGAGAAGAGGAAGCAAATCCCAGGGGTTTCCAATAGTAATGCAGTGGCCCAGTGACCAAGGGGAAGGTTTCTAGGTCTGATGATGAGGATGTGTGTCCTCAGCAAGGATGCCCATTGACAGTGAGGAAGTGCTGTCAGTGAGAATCCACCTGTCTCCCTCTCTGGTTGGATGTGCGGTGTTTTGGGAGCCAGGGAGTGGTGGGCTGGGTCTGCTCTGCTTATGCCCCTGTGACATGGACTCTCTAGGGCTCCAGCCTGGCTCCCTGGGGCTGCAGGGTGGGCAGGTTAGGAGGCAGCCACTGGGCACCTGGTTTGTTCTGTGCTCTGGGTACAGATTACTCCGTGGTGATCTCACCATTGCGGACAACTGTGATAACTTCGTGCGCTCAGCTCACCACGTCACAAAGGAACCCCCAACTTCCCTTCTGTGGGAATCACATGCCTCAGGGTTAGCAAGAGAAAAGAGGGCGGCTTATGTGTCAAGCATGACTTATTTAAAATACTAAATGAAACCCATGTTGAGGGCCTTTAAGAAATGGCAGCTGATCACTGGCTTCAAGTCTCTCACTCATGCTCCCAGAATCCAACTTCCAGCAAAATACATCAATTTTACTGAAAAAAAAAAAAAAGGCTAAGTGGTGGCATTTCAAGTTGGTTCTTCAGTGTGATATTCTTAAACAACCATAGTGAAACTTAAAGCCGGAAATAGATGGCAAAACAGAGTGGGGAGGCTGGTGGTCCCCTGACCTGATCTTTGAACAACGAACGGGCTGTCCTGTGAGTGTCAGAAATCAAAGTCCTCCTGGCTAGTCTTTTATCCTGCTTTATCCTATTGAGTCAAACTTTAAAAAGAGAAATACCCCTTCTGGGCATTTTAGGGAGTGTAGAGACAGAAAGTGGTGGAGGAAAGGATATACTGAAAGACAAGATTGCGGAGACAGCTGAAGTCCAGTGATGGCTAGCGGCCCTGTCTTGCTGCCGTCCGGCAGAAGGCCGGGAGGAGGGGAGCATAAACAGAGGCATCTGGTCCCCCAGCATGGAGCGGCAGGCCCGTGAACCGTGGCAGATGCAGCCTCAGCTGTGATTGGGCACGAGGCATCGGTGTCCAAGCCTGGGTCACGCGCGGGGCCCGTTTTAACTGTGACAGTGCGGTGTCAAACTGCCATTCTTTCTTTCTAGGGTGTTTTTTTTTTTTCCTTTGAAATCTGCCAGCTCTCGGAAGCAGCGTAGACTAGGCCCCTCGGGTTCACAGGCTGGAGGAAGCGAGCAGGGAAAAGCCATGAGTGACATCCAGAGAGGGACGCTGGAGGGGGAGCGAGAGAGCCAGCAGTGAGTATGGCAAGATGTGAAAAGAGAGGCTCTGGGTTATGCATCGTGGGCAGAATTAAGTGTAGACGAGGCCCAGGGGCCATGGTTAGCAAATTACACAGGAAGGCATTTTAAGGCTTTGCTTGTGAGGTATAAACGTGAACTCTGGCAATACTTTTACAAATGTTCTTTATCAAAACTTAAGAAGAAAGCCAGTGGTATCAAGTTTCTTAAAAATCACTTGATATATTTGTGGAGGAAACCAAGAGAATAGGTGTATTTGGGATAGAGACATTGTGTTATGGCAAAATGTAACTTTGCTCTCCCTGGTCTCCAGAGCATTTAATTAACATAACTGCCCTCCCCCTGATGTGTGGGGCAGTCTGGTGGAGCAGACCCTCTTTGGTCATGGCCGATAACAATTCTTAAACCTCATCTGGAAGCAATTTGAAATAGCCTGTCTTTCTCCACTTTGGGGTGGCTGCTTCCCCCTCTCTCCTTCTGTTCCTCACTCTCTTTCTTGTTAGGAAGGAGGGAATTAAAAAACTTTAATTTAAACTTTAAAAAAAATTAATTAAAAAAAATCCTTCCAATTCAGGTTTTTACTTTCTGTTTGTTTCTGAAAGCCTGGAGATGGGGGCGAGGAGATAAAGCTGCAACTGGGATCAGAGGGAAGTTTGCCTCTGTGGCTGAGTCTGTGGTGAGAACCACGTGGCTTCTGATCTTCCTGCCATCGTCAAGCTTTTGTGTTTGGCTTTTTCTATTCTCCTGTCTTTTTCTTCAGTGCCGTGTCCCTCGTGGGATTCGTTCCAGGTTTTTCTTATTTCCTTTCCTGTCTCTCATCCAGCAGGGAGGGACTAATACGTCAGAGACAACTTAGAAACCTCTGGACTAAAAAGACATCCCAGTTCTGGGTGCAGGGACCTGGCAAATTCCCCAGTGATGGGGCATCCCGGGAGCCTAGGACCGCAGAGTCCCAGGGAAGTGCGTTAGGGTTGTGCTTATAGTTCAAAAAAAAAAAAAAAACAGGCAAAGGAACAAAAAACCTAATCATATTGTTCTCCCTAGTCTGATTTCTATTAAGCTCAGATTGGTTCCTTACAGATGTGCATTTCTGAGTCCTTAAATCCTGTAATTTCCTATGATGCTAGAATCTCTGTCTTTTCCTTTCTTCCTCGCTTTCTCTCTCTCAACATATAATCCTTGCATCCGATGTCTTAGAATTTGCTTCCATCTCTCGCTAGGTGCATATCCTATACCTACATCAAAATCCCTTCCAACTCCTCAGCTGGAGAATGTATTTCCCTATTTCTCTTCCATTGACTGGTCTCTGTGTTTGATTTTCTCCCTCTGAGTCATTGTGTCTCCTCCCCGGCTGTCCTCTCCATTCTCAAAGGCTGGCTCAGCTTTTGGCACTCACCTCTGCACCTTTTCTACTCAAACTCTTTGGAAACAGGGCATAGGTGGTGCTCTGACACCCTAAACATCTCTCGGTCTCTGAAAAAAAGTCATTCACATACACTGGCTCCAGCTGTGCAGGACAAGCAGGGCTGTTTCTAAACGGTGGGCAAGCCAGGCGTCTCAGCGCTGTGTTTGCAACTGAGTTTGTCCTTGTCCAGCAGAAGCCTTTTATTCACCTTAAGTGAAGTCTCCCCCAGAAGACCATCTCTACACTTACTCTCCCGGAGACCAGGAAAAACAGCAAGTGTTCACACGGCTGTTGGTGCAAGGTGCCTCTCCTCGCTGAACATCTGGCCCCTTGATAAATTGTTACAGTGCTCCCGGCCCATCGCGGGGCTGGCGTGCACTGCCCGGGATCTGTTCTCAAGTTGTTGCGGGGACCCCGCCGTATGATGACAATTAGGAGCTGTTAGTGTGCAGATGAGGCCCGCGAGTGGCAGGTGGCGGGAACGGGCCTCAATTAACTAACAGGCACCAAATCCCTTCCTAATGAGGCTGGGCCCCCCAGATGAGCCAGGAGGCATGTGTCAGTGACAGCAACAGAGGATTTGCACCGGAGATGGGGAGACAGGTCAACAGGTACCTGGCTCAGGCACAGAAAGAGCCCTTTTGATAGAGCTTCGTGGCTCAGAAAGAGCTGTTCTGGGCCAGCCGGGGCTGCGGAGCAGGCGTTGTGGGTGTGGCAAGTGCGGGACTCGGTTTTGCTCATTTTCTCTTTTCGAGCGGCCCCCTCCCAGCTCAGTTCACCTCCCTTATTGTTTGTGAGCGAAGAGTTACACGGTACGTGAGACACGGCAAGGTAACGATGTCAGAAATGTAAAAAAGGGCCTTTGTCTTGAGTGGACTTTGAATTCCAAATAACGCAGCAAGTGTCACATTGGGCGCTGTAGTTCACTTCCATTTCCATTTCCATTGCAAATCTTCCAGGTTGTGTGTGATTTCATCATCTGAACTTATACAGGATTGAAACCTGCCCGGCTCACTGGGAGATTTTAAGGATTAAAAAAAGAAGCGCAGAACTTTAAGAAAGCACCAGGTGTTAGCAGGGCAGCATCACTGGAGGAATTCTGGGCTTCTCGGTTACCCCACCTGCCCTGGAGCGTGAATCTCCCCAGTTTTTCACAAACTTGAAACAAATCAATATCTCTTGTTAGCTGTGTGCTCATGGTCCTGCTGGCGAGCGAAGGAGGGCACTGATTTATACATGCGTTTTCCAGGGGCCACTGCTTGTGCCCTGGGCGGTCTCAAGAGGCGCCTTTGTGTGTGCACAGTCCTCTCTCCATAAACCCATGTTCCAGTGCGTGGGCTAGAACCATATTTGAAACTGGTTATTTGCAATTCTTCCTTCCCTATCTTCTGTCTTCTCTTGCAGCACAAAGATTGTCTTGAAGAGGGTCTGACAACTTAAAAATCAGGCAGAGAACCAGAATCGGGGCTGTGACTGCCCGTTTGTCCACACGTGTGACGGTGTTTGTTTGGATAATATTATGAACCATATGTGCCAGGCTGCGGAGCTCAGAGACAAAGGGGTAAGCCAAGACCCCTTGGGGACCACCCCACGCTTCTCTCCTACTGTTGTTTCTGATCCAAATAATGTTTAATTGAATGCTTCTGTCCTTTCTCTAATTTTGTTGTTATAACCACCTATGTCTAAAAAGAAGATTCTCCTTTTGAAACGGGGAGTTTGCCAAAGTTTATGCATCCAGTTGATTTTATCTTTTAATGGTTCTGGCTTCGTGTCTTAGACAACTGAAGACTCTCTATTTAAATTCTGTGGCATAAGTTCTGCCTTTTACTGTCCTGAGTATTTGTATACTTAGGGATTCTCCAAGTCCTTTCAGGACAGTCCAGAAACACCAGTTGTAGGACTAGAAGATGGTACAAATTTCTTTTTTCCCCTTCTTTCCTCCTTCCTTCCTTTCCTTACTTCCTTCCCTCTTTCCTTCCTTCCTTTCCTCCCTCTTTCCTTCCTTCTTGCCTGCCTCTCTTTCATTCTTTCTTTTTTGGGCCGGACCCAGCTCCCAAACCACTTTTTAGGTCAAAATGTCTTTGCTTTTCCAGAAACTCCATAGGGAATCAGTCCCTCAGAAACATCTAGTGTCTTCTGAACCAACCTAAGAAGCTCCCCCAGTGAGCGCTTTACCTTCTCTCAGGCCCTGATGCATCTCTCTCGTCTTGTCCCACCCGCCCGTCATCCCTGTGAGAGGGGCAGGGGACTGTCTGATGGGTACCCATTGATGGAAGAAGCAAGAAGTCCTCCGACAGTTTCAGCAATATGCTTAAAGCTTCATGGCACGTTTTTAGAATCCTGAAGTTTTCATCCTGATTCCTTCAGAAGCTGACTCAGAGGCAAAGATTCGAGGCAAATAGTTTGAGAGTTGACCCCAGGAAACACTGTAGGAGATATGGGGAAGTGAGATGCGGGGGGGAAGGAAGCCGATAAAATTGCATTATTAAGCTAGTCACCGCTGTGAGAAACCAGTCTGACTTTCTAGGGGGGACTCCAGAGTTATTCCAACTGAGGGGCAACCCACCTTCACTGGTTGAAGCTGCTTCCTGGGGCATTAACTCACCAGCACATCCATGCCAAGCATGGTCTCCAGGTCAGAAGAAAGTCTTCAGTTAAGGAAGCAGCTTTTGGCAGAATCTTCAGCACATAGGGGTCATTGATGGGATGCTGGTAGCATCTGCTACACCTGACTTCTGGATTCCTCACCTGGATTTGTTCTGCTTTTCCATACCCTTTGGTGTGCAATGCAAGTGTTGGAGGCACA
Organism: Vicugna pacos; assembly: GCF_048564905.1. Classification (NCBI taxonomy): domain Eukaryota; kingdom Metazoa; phylum Chordata; class Mammalia; order Artiodactyla; family Camelidae; genus Vicugna; species Vicugna pacos. Next base: position 113,945,247 of record NC_132987.1, on the reverse strand, counting down.
GGGAGGGGAAGGAGTGGGGGAGATGGTGGGAGGGAGGGAGCTTCAGCGAATTTTCTTAACTGCACACAATGCTGAGAGATAGAGAGATGCCACATTTCAGCAGCCCTCAAAAACTGAATTTGATGAACGAAGAAATCCAGTTCATTTTCACCCCCTATGTGTGTGGACAGAACCAGTGGTGTGTGCCTGTGGATTTCCTTGTATATTGTTAGTTAATGTTCTCTGTCTGTATGTATATGGTTAGAATCATGAATGTTAGCACTAGAAAGGAATTCAAAAATGCCTGCTCCTGAAATCAGACAAGGATTTCCCTGATTTTACAGATGATGCTGTGAGGACTAGAAAATTACCTGCTCGAGGGCCTACTGCATGTGGTAACACCTGAATGGCCCCATCAGCTTGTGTGCTTCTGTCCACTTTCCCAGGTCCCTCCCAGATAGAGCCAAGGGGGATTTCCAGCCGAATGCCCAATCCATCCTTAGCTCCGCCTTCTTCTCCACATCTTAGTCTGCCTTAGCTCCTTTCTCTTGCCTTCCAAACCCTGACTTGATTGTTCTAGAACTCAACATCAAGGACTCCCCAGGCTAGAAGTTCCTTTCAGCCAGTGGTGTGGGATGAAGTTTTAATAGCTGCCTCTCCAGGGGTGGGGGTGGAGAGAGCTCTGATTTTAAGCATTGACTGATTTCCGTGGTGTAAATACTCCCACCAGGGATTTTTTGAGCCTCTGACAGAATATCACTGAACACAGAGTTGGGAAGAGATGCATTTGGTGCCAGTGAAAGCCAGTGCCACAAATCCCCACTCCAATCCCCAACGAGCTGAAATGCCCACCTGACTGGGAAATCTCCCAGACTTGAACATCTACCATCCCAAAGCCCCCTGGCAGCCAAACCTTCTCTGCACCCTCGCCATCCTCAGGCCCTCATCCCCGCTCATGCTTCTAAATCAGGCCAGTGTCCTTTCAAAGTGTCCACTTCAGACAGCTCCCCCGGGGAAGGGAAGAGAAGGGCCTTCCTCCCCCCTACCACGTGGTGACAGAGGGGTCCTCAGGTCAGATCTGTCTCTTTCAGCCTGAGAGATGTCTGCAGAGGTGCCAGACCTCCCTCCAAGATTTTCTGCAAGAAATATCTTTGTTCACTGGGACACAACTGGGATGTGGGTAGGATGTGAAGGTGACGCTGCTCATGTTTTGTGCTTATCTGTACTGGCTCGTTGGGTTTACAGCCAGACGCGTGCCCCAGACGCTTCCTCAGGGAAGCCTCCTAAGATATCCCCCCAGTGTAGACCTCTTTGCTGTTTCTGTTACAGACCTGTGTTCTTTCCCATTGGAGCCCTCTGCTCATTCTTTAATGTGGTTATTTAATGGTCTCTCTCCATCACTAAGTGTCCATTTGGGCTCCTTAGTGTGTCAACGAGCACTCACACAGTGCCTGACACAGAGTATTGATAAATATTTGTGTCCTGAGTGAAAGAGCGCACGAATGGAATGAATAAAAGAACTGGGCACTGCTGCTCTCAAGGAACCAGGGTTCTACCCCCTTGGGTGCACTCAAGACTCATCAGGGTGCTTTCAAAAAAAAGTACATGGGGCAGCCTCCGGCTCTGGTGGCCCTGGAAAGCTCCAGAAGTGATGATCACGTGCGCCCAGGGCTGAGAGCCACTGGTCTTGAGAAAGGGAGCCGAGGGCTCTTTAGGAGAGTGGTTTTCAAACGTGGCTGTGTCTCCAGACCCTCATGCCTGGACTGCATCCTGGAACAAAGCCTCTGAGGTGGGACCCACACATTAGTATTTCTAAAACTTCTGCAGGTTGATTCCAACATGTAGACAAAGCCGAGATCCACTGCCAAATGTCCCCTTTCTCTTAAGCTTCCCCTCTTCCTGTCCTGGTAGATTTGATTAGAAATATATGGTTTAGAGTAGGGGAGGGGATAGCTCAGTGGTAGAGTGCGTGCTTAGCATGCATGAGGTCCTGGATTCAAGCCGCAGCACCTCCATTAAAAATAAAAATTAAATAAATAAACAAACCTAATTACCTCCCCCCAATTAAAAATTAAAAAAAAAAGAGAAATCTATGGTTTAGAAACATTTATCCCTCCTCCCTGCCCCCATGGTCACCTGCCCTCTGACTGTAGGTGTGGCTCAGGAAGTTGGGGTGGCCCCGTGACTTTGGCTGGTAGGATGTCAGTGGACTTTGAAAAGCCCTTTGCCAGACTGCGCTTGCCACCTTGTGCTTTTGTCAATGCCGTGAGAAAACACATCTGGCCGCCTGTTGGTTTAGGGCAGAGGAGAAACACGTGGAGGAGAGCAGTTCCTGCTAAGCCCCAGGCCCTTGGGGAGACGCACACCGCAGCCGGGATCTGCCCAGCCCAGCCCAGCCCGACCTCAGCCAACCCGCAGACATGCAGACGTGGGCGATAATAATTGGTTGTTGTTTTAAACCACTGAGTTTTCGGTTCATCACACAGCAAAACTGGAAAACGGATACATCCACTTTTAAACGGTAGTATAAATATCCCCTTGGGGCTAATCAGGTGGTCAGTTCACCTTTGCAAAACTTCAGCGATGTTAGTTTCTTCACTGTTTCCCCAGGAAAAGAAAGATTACAAATGGACAGAATTTCAACCAGTTTGTAAAATCACATGATGTATGCATCCCATAAACCATATTGGCCAGTCTCCTTCAGTTAAGTTCATAGGTTGGGGGACTGTGTGACCTTGGGCAAAGATTGCAGGAATAATCACATGTTTAAACAGTCTTTCTATCAGCATCAATCACTCAGATGTTTGTATTTAACCTCCTTTCCTGAACTAAAGAATATGGATTAACAGGACATTTGTTAATCTTGTTGGAGTCTGTTTATCTGGAAATTGTCAACAAATGAAATATTTTAAGTATTATCTTATTAATTCAGAAAATATTGACTATTCCTTGTCCCCAGATATAAGTAGAATGAAATAAAGGCTATGAGGGTCACATACAGGTGCTTTTCTCCTTCACCTCCCTGGTGATTTCGATGTACAGAGTCCTTGGTACCTCCCTTGTGAGCCCCAGACTGAGGGGAGGCATTCTGATGTCTGACTGGAGCTTGGGCTGGGTCTTTGCAATGCCATTTGGGTTGAAATAGCATCCCCTGGGTAAACTGGGTACCCAAATCTCTGACATGCGGTTTGGAGAGGGTTCCAAGGATGGGCTCTGGGGTGGGTGCCACGAACCACCTGATACTGAAGGCAAAAGCATGCGTGGGGATGTGCGCACACGTACATGTGGGCACTATTCTGGGGAGAGGGGTCAGAGTTTTCATTAGGTTCTCAAAGAGATCAGTGACCATTTAGCAGGTTAAAGATCATCACCTTAGTGGAATGTCCAGTGCCAAGGAGAATCCTATCCTCCAAGCGATCATCCTTCAACTCCTGTAATTCCAGAGTCTGTAAAGATGAGTGGACTCTCCAGTGTCTTCCCTCCGCCTTCTTTCTCATGCAAATTTGGGTGTCCAGTCATCCCACCCCGCTCCCTTGGAGGGTGGGCAGGGCGAGGCCTTGGAGGCAGCCTCTCTCAGTCCTCACAGGGTCCTTTCCCAGTGAGGGTGACCAGCACTTACTACAGAATAACCCTTCCTATCTTGAAGCTATTAATTTAGGTACATCAAAGTAGCTTCTGTCCCCATCCAGAAGATCAAAAACAAAAACAAAACAAAACAAAACAAAAGCCACTAACTATTGCAGCAGCTCTCCAGGTTACAAACACGTTTTCAGTGCCGTTATAATCCTGCTTCTGCTCCCACACCCTCCCCCTCTTCCTTCATTGCGGAGCACCCTCCAGGTTTCTGCTGTCACCCTTAGGTGGCAGATTCCCAAATTCACAAGAGCTTCCCAAAGGCCAGGTTTAAGGCTGAGAGAAAGGCAGCTCGTCACAGAACCCAAATACCAAACGCCTCTGCTGTCGCAGGGAAGCCCACAGCGAGGAGGCGGGGCCTGGTGGATGAGGGTGGTTTTAGGGCTGCACGTGGGTGCACGGGTGTGAAGTCCCGCACCTTGTCTGTGGTTTGGGGCGCTCTCTCCCGCAGCTTTCACTTGGAGGAGAGCATCTTCCCAGCCCTGAGGGGCAGATCTGGGTCTGCCTTTGTCTGTGTGGATGGGGTGACTTCTCCGCTTGTGCTGCTCTTACTTAGACGAACTTAGGGGACAGGACAGTGCATGCGTGAATGGTGAAGACTGCGTCTGGGAGCGAGGGGGGTGAACTGAGGATGGGCCAGGCCAAGGAAGGTGTCCGGTCTTCCCCTCTTCCCGAGAAGACAGGGCACACCCCTCATACCTCAGCGAACAGGGCCCCCACCCGGGTCAGGGCTGGATGTTCTGTTCATGTTTCAAAAATGTTTTGTCTTCTTCCCTGAGACATCCCAGAGCACATCCACTAATGGTTTCCACCCAGATTTCCCAGCCTGGTCTGCCTGCGACGGAGCAAGTAAGGGTGACCACAGTTCCCTCTCTCACTGTGACATCCAGCAGCCATGGGGCCGGGCGCTTCCACTTTTCTGTGTGGTCTGACCAAGCCTCTGGATCACTCCTCAGAATCATGCTGTTAAAACAACATAAAATAAAATACTCAGGATTACAGAGGAAACCAATTACAGTGAAATACAGGGATGAAAATATTTTTAAAGAACAATTCTGGGACATATAATTACGTGTTTCTTTAAAAACACACAGGAAAGACCCCGCGGCAAGTCTCATTGTGTGAAAGTTTGAAATAGTGACGTGTAAAGCGTATTTTAAGATTTCTCCAACAACTGCGACATGACTTGAATATATCAGCAGGTTTGAATGGTGACAAATATCACTGTGGCCTGTGCCCTACATGTGTAATCAAATTGGAAATTTCAGTTAGAGGCTAGTGAAAATAAAGATGTAATTTCTCCTCCTCTAAGTTCATGGAGCCCGGCTGAAGCCTGCTGTCAACCTCTGAAGTCTGTTGAACTGGGTCCGCCACCAAATTCACTTGCTGAAGTCCTAACCCCCAGGACCTCGGAATGCGATTCAATTTGGAAATAGGATCATTGCAGATGCAGTTAGTTGAGATGAGGTCATACTGGAGTGGACTGGCCGCCAATCCAAAATTACTAGTGTCCTTATAAAAAGGGGAAATTCGGGCACAGAGACACACACTCAGGGAGAACACCATTGATGACGGAGACAGATCCGGGTGATGCTTCTACCAGCTAAGGAATGCCAAAGCTTGCCCAGAGAGAGGCGTGGAACAGACTCTTCCCCTCAGTCCTCGGAGGGAACCGTCCCTGATGGCATCTTGATCTCAGACATCTAACCTCTAAGATTGTGAGACACACAACTGTTGTTCAAGTCACTCACTTGAGGCAGCCCCAGCAAACTCGTACATGGCCCTTGGGTGCGGGGACCAAGGTCCAGCTCTGGAGTCACAGGAGCTGGGTTCCAATATATCCTCATTCATCCCCACCACTTGGCGGCTGCATGAGTCTGGGAAAGCATCCCATCTCTGGGGCTCTGTTAACCTCTCTAATTCCTTGCTGACAGAATGGAGACAGAAACGCTATCTACCTCGTAGGGTTGCCGGGAGGCTGGAATAGGTGGCAGAGCATTTTGCAAGCACTGTGTGTGCACTTTGGCTCTAAGTCACCAATGAGATTTTTCTCCTTAAATTTTGAGAAAGACTGGAAACAGAATCAATCCTTTAAAAGGCACTGCCCTCAGACTGTCTGCCAAGGAGTTTTGGGTTTATCTCCCGTGTCTTCTTTCCTTCTACTCCAAACCCCTCGTCTGGGGACACGATAGATTCCTAGGCAGACCGCATTCACCACAATTTTTTACCATCTGCGAGGGAATTGTAAAATTCTTGGCACCAAAACAGAGACATTGTGCTTAATTGCTGGGCTCACGCCTGATTTTGACAGTTACAATACCTGGTTCAACACTGCCACTAGCCAAAAGTCACCCGTTAAACATGTTTTTCTTAAACAGTGACTGATAAATTGTTATCTTCCAGCTTCTCCTGCTAATTAGACATCATGAGTCAAAGTTAATTTGGTGGAAAACATTTCTCAACTTAATGACATTTATGGGCAATTAGGCACGTGTGGAAGGGAACGCAGATTTGCATTTCAGCCTATTTCCAGGGCTTAACAAGAATCTCCTCTTTCCCGGCTGGAGATTTCTCATTCTCGGAGGGATGTGTTTGATACAGACACCACGGCCTCCTTGTTATGCTAGAAACTGGCAGTTGTTTGCACGAAACAAGCTTCCCCGCAGTAATGAGGTGCAGACGAAGATAAAATTAGGCTCCGTGAAGATTTTTGTGTTGTGTGGACCCGGGTCACATTGCAAGGAGTCCTGAACTTCAAGCCCAGTGAAAACCATGTCCACAGACTCACAGATGAATACGTGCCAAGCACATATTTCTCAACCCCTTGTCAGAAACGGCTTCTGTTTTTGAAGTTAACCCGTTTGAAAACCAGCTAACCAGCGAAAAAAAAAATAGCGTTCCTAAATTTTAAGATTATGTGCACTTACTGTTGGGTTGATGTTACTGTTCTTTTTTTTTGTTTTGGCCAGCAAAACAGTCTCAGTGGGTCATTTTGTCACAACGCATTGACATATTCCCTTGTGCCTGCACCCATCACGTGGGAATCCAGTTTGAGTGGCAGCTGAGAAGCAAAGGCGTGGGCACTTGGGCGCTTCAGTCCCAGCTCAGCTCCTGGACAACATGGTTACCCACCTGCAGCTGTCCTAGCCAGCATCCTTCTTACCTGACTCTGTCTTCTCCCCAGGAAATGCTTCAGTTAAACTCACGTGAACATGCTAGTTCTTTTCCTTTGGAAAGAAAGAGTCGTATTTATGAATATGAACACACACACACATGCACAGATAATAAATAGTGGTGATTCTTCACCCTGCCCCACTGGCAGGCTGGCTTATGGGTGTAAGGAACCAAGATTGAAATAGAGTGCTCCATTCCAGTAATTCCAGAGCAATTCAGTGGGTTATGGTGCTGAGTCAGGACTTAGAACTGACCAAATCGTCAACCTAGGAGCCAAGCATCTCCCATAGGATGCCAGGAATTCACAGTTCCGTAAAATCTGGACAATGAGGTACCCTCTCTCCCTGGTGCCTCAAGATTTGTAAAACCCTCATATTCTATGTAAATAGTTAAAACATTTTATTCTGTCTAATGTATAACACACATATACATGATATATCCAAAGATTTTAAAAAAATTTATTTTCTGGGTGGTTGAAGGGTAGAATAAAACTTTACATGACAACCAATAATGACAAGTTTAGTTGCTCATTAACTCTATAATTTAGGTGTTATGAACCGTTGTTTCCTAAGATAAGGCAAAAAACAAAATGAAAATTTTAAAAATATAAAAGTAATATTTAATATATGAATATTATTATAATACATAAGCTATAAATATAAGCTATAAACAATATATGCATAGTAAAATAAAAGGAATGCACAAAACAAAATAATGATCAGGTTAAGGCCCCTAAAAGTAAACAGCACTTTCTTTTAAGAAAACTTTCCAGGAGACAAATATGATTTTCTGATGATCTGCACTGCAGTTCGCTGAGATCCAGCTGTCCCTCGATGCCACGGTGAGCCTGCCTCACCTCAGGGGGAAGGTCCGCACGGAAGCCCTGGGGCAGGTGTTGGGGGGCAGCAGCAGACTGGGAATTGTGATACTGCGGTCTGGTGAAATGGGGGCCTGGCCCCCAGGTGTCCATCGGAGCAACCGCATGGGAGGGCTGGAAAAGTGACTTTTCCATGGAGAATGTCCTTGTGTGGTGTCTCATCTAGACCGCCAGGTGCTTGGTTACACCCTCGCTGGTTGCGAGGTTATGAATTCTATTTCTTTCCTCATCTGTAAGAGGATGATAATAATCATACCTACATAGAACTGTTGTTACGGAGATTAAATGGGCTTGTGTACGTGAACTGCTTCCAACAGTGCCCATCACAGTGACAACAGTTATAATAATAATAGTAATGACTAATGTTAGCTCTTTATCAGGAATGTTCAGACACCGATTGTGCTAAGAATGCCAAATGGGGAACTCAGAACAGCCAGATTTGAGTTCTGGCTAGCTGTTTGTTGTTTACAAAAAGCCACGTAATTACCTTGAGTTTCAGTTGCCTGTCTGTAAAATGAAGCTAATGATACCTGCCTTACAAAACTGTCAGAAGAATCAACAAGACATGCATGCTGGAGGCTGTGACCATGGACGGTGCTGGGGCAGGTGGTCAAGAAAGAAGCTCGGGCTTTTCCTTTGAACTGGGGAGCTGACTGCAGCCTCCATCTGGGCACTGCCTCTGGACCACATGCCACTCTCCTGGCCTTTCCCACTCCTCTCCCCCATCACAGTGTGCCTAACGGGTGTCCTTCTCTGCCGGATCCTGTTTCTTGCCAGGTGACAGCAAGGTAATCCGGCCACACACTCCTTGCTAATGGGGATTAGGGTGCTAATGGATTCTCCCTCTAGGTTGACATATGTACTTCTGCAGTGGGGCCTGCTGGAGAGATGCTCTTGCCAGAGAAATGACTCCAATGGACTGAGTCTGCAGGCAGTGGGAAGGGTCATCGCAATGCGGTCAGTCGTGTGCTCTGTCAGCGGCTCCCGATTTACCGCTACATCAAAGTCTGGCCACATTCCTCCAACATACCCATTTTCCCACTCCATTCCCCATCGTACAAAACTCAGAAGACTTTTCTTGAAGGAGAAAAAAATGTACCTTTTAATGAATTAATCAATGCACCCAATGTTTCCTAAGCACCTTGTAAAAGCATAATGATAATTGTCATTTATTAAGCTCCTACTATGTACCAAACCTTGAACTTGGTGCTTTATGTATATTATTTCATTTAATTTTTGCAACCACCCCCGCCCCACCTTACAGGTGTCGACTGAAATAAATGCACAACCTAAAAATTGAGAGTTATTTGTTTGGTGGACAAATCTGAGGACTCGAGCCGGGATGACAGCCTCTGAGATCACTCTGAAGGACTGCTCCGAACAGGTAGGGGAGGAGCTAGGATATATAGGAGCTTTACAAGACCAGGTAGTTGGAACATTAAAAGATTGCTTGTTAACTAAAGAAAACCAGGCATCTCAAGTTAAAGAGTTCAGCACTTTTCTATGTATGGGAGGGAGCAAACATTTGGGCTCATTGAATTCATTCCTTTGACAAGCACCTAGCTCTCTAGGGCCAGTATCCTGTCTTTTCTCATTCTGAGTCCCCTCAGGGTGCACCATTGTGAGTGGCTGCAGAGGCTGGGCTGCAGGCTTGTCTTCCCTGGGGGCTGGCGGCAGCCGCTGATGACTTGAAGGCTTCAGCATTCTTTGTTCATTGATATGGTTTGCAGTATTTTTCATTCACACAGGTGAAAAGACAAGTTTTTTGTTTTTTAAAATTGTAGTAAAATACACATAACGTTTACCATCTTGACTGTTTTTAAGGGTATAGTTTATTGGCATTAAGTACATCCACATTTTTGTGCAACCATCACCACCATCCACCCACAGGGCTCTTTTTGTCTTGTTAAATAGAAATTCCACACCCATTGAACAACAAATCCCCATTCTCCTCTCCCCACAGCCCCTGGCAACCACCATTCTACTTTCTGTCTCTATGGATTTGACTATTTTAGGTGTCTTGTATAAGTGGAATCACACAATATTGGTCCTTTTGTGTCTGGCTTATTACATTTAGCATAATTTCCTCAAGGTTCACATAGTGTAGCATGTGTCAGAATTTTCTTCCTTTTTATGGCTGAATAATATTCCATCATATGGTTAGATCACATTTTGCTTATCCATTCACCTGTTGAAGGACACGTGAATTACTTCCGCCTTTCAGTTACTGTGAATAATGCCATTATGATCACGGTTGTACAAATATCTCTTTGAATTTCTGCTTTCAATGATTTTCAATATATACACAGAAGTGAAATTGCTAGATCATATGGTGATTTCATTTTTTTTGGAAAACCACGGACTATTTTTCTTTTTTTCTCCACACCCTCGCTGACCCTTGTTATTTTCTGTTTTTGTTGTTGTTGTTGATGTTTGATAATAAACTTTCTTTTAAAATTTTTTTTTTATTGAGTATGGTTTATTTACAATGTTAGTTTCACGTGTACATGTTGACAACTTACTCTCAAATAAGTCAGGAAAGAAAATTCTTTGTACTATTCTTGAAACTTTTCTATACTTCTGAAATTCTTTAAAAATTAAAGGAAAGATTTTTTAAAAAAATCTACAAGGTAACATGTGACATCAGAATCTGGGCCCTACTTAATAGTAAATAATGGATCAAACATAAAGAAGTAGTAGTATATATAGACAATGGAATACTACTCAGCCATAAAAAGAATTAAATAATGCCATTTGCAACAACACGGACCTAGAGATATTATACTAAGTGAAGTAAGTCAGACAGAGAAAGACATATACCTTATGATACCACTTACATGAATCTAAAAAAATGATACAAATGAATTTATTTACAAAACAGAAACAGACTCACAGACATAGAAAACAAACTTACGGTCACCAAAGGGAAAGGAGGGAAGGGATAATTTAGGAATTTGGGATTAGCAGGTATAAATACAGAATGGGTAAACGACAAGATCTTACAGTATAGCACAGGGAACCCTATTCAATACCTTTAGATAACCTATAATAAAAAAAAGAGTATGCGTATACATATGTATGTATGACTGAGTCACTATGCTGTACACTAAACGAATACAACATTGTAAATCAGCCATACTTTAAAAAGTGGATCAAGCAAAGGGACTCCCCCCAAGAATGTGATAACCCTGAGTGAGCCTGTTCAGGCTCCAGCCTGGCTTTGAAGGACCATCCTTTGCTTTATTTCCCAGCATCAAACACATTTTCACAACAGGGAGTGTAGCTTTCTCAAGTGGATGATTGCACAGTGATGCCCAAGAGTCCAGAACAAACACTGTGTCCCTGCCTGTAGGGGAGGCTGCCCCCGCCCCCAGGTGCCTGCGGACTTTCTATGTGTTAGGAAATAACACCCATGGCTGAAATAAAAGATAGTGCGCATGTTCTGTGGGGCACAATGTGTTTTACGAGGTGATGGCAAGACTTAGGTTATAGACCCTCACTCCCCTTCCATCTGGGACACTGGACCCACTCCTGAGGTTATAAATTTGCTTGGAGAAGTAGGGGAGAAGCTAGAAGAAGAGGGGGCAGAAGGAGAGTGTTATAAAAGGTTTGACGGGGAAGGTGGAGGAAATCAGACTTGATGGAGTAGGCGTGGGAAGTCTCTGCTGATGCCTGAATAGGGTTCAATATATTGACAATGGCCTTGGGAGGGATTAAGAAGCCTGACTCAGAGCATTCAGCTAGACTAACCCCCATTGTCTTAAGGAGGCTGGTGGGCATGATAAAATTATTTTGATTAAGCACATGTGCATTCAGAATAAATTAATTAATACATTCGATTGTTTGTGAGAATTAAATGAATTAACAGATGGAAAATCATAGCTCAGTGCCCAGGATAATAAATGTTTGCCAAACACACAACAATCCCCGCAAACATGAGAAGCAGCTTCCCTAAGATGCGTAAAAATTGTACCTAACCCTGTTAGCAAAAAACCTGAGAGCCCAAAGGCATGGCATTGGACAGTCTTCTCCACCAACACGAGCATTGTTACCTCTTTATTTTATTTGCGACGGTGCTTTCCCTCTAAGGAATTCCAGGGTTCTTTACAAACTTTAAATTACCCAGGGGAATCGAATCCTCGCAAGCAAGAAAGCAAAATAAAGTTCGTCAACCAAGATAGACTCCCTCCACCTCTCTGACTCCCTGGGCGCCAAACCCCTCACCCAGAATAACCCAGGCCGGCTTTCCCTGCCTGCTCAGTTGCCACCGCCTCCAGCCTCCATCTCTCTCCGGCGATCAGCTGACCTTCTACGTTTTGCTAATCAACCTTGTGCACTTTAATCGGGAGGGTTTCCTTGGAGAACTTCAGCAAGGTGCCAGGCCCTCTTTGGTATTTAATGACTGCCCTCTGACTTCAACCACGCAGAATTCAAACCCACCCTGCTTGCAGGGAACATGAATTCTCCCGCCACGATGTTTGATATTGATGAAAGCTTCTTGACGCTTGGATCTGCTATGATCACACACGGTGTGTTTGTGGTTCTTGATCTCCTGGGAGAAGCAGCTCCCGTGATGATAAGACTCCTGCAGATAAACACGCCTTTGCAGAGACCGGAGTTCAAGACAGAAAGGTAGTCAGGAGCCTTGAGCTCGGATTTCGAGAGCTGCTCTTCCCCCAGTGCTCAAAATTCTATTAACAGAGTTGAAACAAATATGTTCCAAGTTGCCGATTTGGGGAGGAGCACCAGAGCTGTGTGGGTTTACAGCCCACTGGCCAGTAAGGGGCGCTGTTGATTGAGAGACTGTGGCTGGAAGCGGGGGAAGAGAAGTGACCAGCTGATGTTTGTATTCTCAGGTCCTTGGAGGCTTCCCTCTTTGGGGAGGGGGGCGATCTGATGGGAGCAGAAAGACTCAAATAAGAGACATCAAATTCAGCAGTCTCACTGCCGTGCATCCTCTGAACACAAAACAATCTCCACAGGCTGGTTTCCTTGCCAAGTCCTCCCTGGCCGCCCCTCCCCTGGTCCGGCCACCTCTGTAATCCAAACAGGGTGGAGGGCTCCAGACAGGCTTGCTCTGATCGCTCTGGGCTGAAAACTTCAGCCTGCTTGTTCCGTTTCCGTTTTCTGCTGCTTTTTGTGTATTTATCCTGGAGAACTGTGGCAGGCGAATCCTGCCCTTTATGCACTCACTGCACTAGTCCCCTCTGCTGGAATCTATCAAGCACTCAGCTTGACAGACTACTAGAATTGCCATCAAAGTTTTCCAGCTGTGGGAGGGAGAAGCCAAGAAGAGAGAGAAGAGAATCCTAGGACTCTGGCATTGCATATCTACCCTGCTTGTGATGGGACCTATTCTTATAAGTTGATGATATATAACATCCTTTAAAAAACTTCCCTGGCTCCATTTAGTCCGGGTTTAAAACACATTGTGCTCCTTGTGCTGAGACAGGACCTGGAGCTGTGACCCAAGGCAGGAGGCTCATCCCGTTGCCAGCTCCTTCCTGCAGCCTGAGACTTGTGTGCATTGGGAAGGCACTTAGAGACGCTCTCAAGAAAGGGCTATAGAAGTGCAAATTATTAATAGTCATTATCCCAGTGATGCTCATTTAAAACCCTGTTGGCAGCAGATAAAACAGTTGAGGCCTCTTGCCGTTCCCTTGGGTTTCTCCTGCTGGTCTCCCTCAGCAGAGACTGCACCAAACATCAGATGTTTGAAAACTCAGGATATTGGCTTTTTGTTTGTTTGTCTGTTTGTTTGTTTTCATCGATCAAAGGAGGCAACCCAGGTTTTGAAGGAAAGGTGCGTTTTCTTTAGAGCTGGCAGTGAACCAGTTAAATGAGATCTGTCCCCCTTTTTCTTTTTAAGGTCATATTTGAAGATAAAAGTGCTCCTATTAACATGCAGATTCGGATATCCATTTGCAAAGCACAGAGTTATTTCAGATGCTGTATGGGAATCCTTTCTGTATTTGTGTCTTTGGGGGTGGGAAGTCCAGCTGCCTCTTCTAAGATTGCCCATAACTCTTCAGATGTCAACAAATCATTGAAAGGTGTCAGAATGAGGGAAATGAAAGATAATTATTCCAGCCCTGGAGAGCTACTTTGAAAGTGAATAGAATCTGTCAGATCGTCTTTTGAAAACAGCAGTTGGCTGCTTGTCTTGGCCATATTAAATGGATATATCTACAGCCCAGCGAGGTTGTTTGAGATGGCGATAATCAGCTTAAGTTGGTTTTGGTGGCGGGAAGAAAGGCACTAGAAACAGGGCAATTACTGAGTTGGCGTGGAACAGCCGCCCTGATATGGTGACGAGGGGGCTTCTATTCAGTTCTTGAAAAAACGGAATCTTACATTCTTTGTGAATGAATAAAAAGAGAAGTCCATAAGGACTGGGTAATTTCCAGATGGGGTGGGTGTGGGGCAGCAGGGAGACTCGAAGGGGATCGTAGGGGCCTGGGGTATGAAGTCCAGTCTCCTCTCAGGCACAGAACCAGGAACGGAAGGACAGAGCGACCTTGAGGCTGGATCAGGTGGTACCATGTGCTTCCACTGAAAGTGAAAACGAAGCCATGTCAGACTTGGGTTACGCGTCCCCAGGGGGCAAAGTATTGAGGAAGTGGCTTTAAATACTCGTTCATATTATACAGAAGTCAAGGTTGTTCCTGCTTGCCTCACCCCGAAGTCAGATTCTGGGCAACTTGAACTTACCTGTTCATGGAGGAAACATCAGATTTATTAAAGGGAGGGCCCAGAGGGGCATCACCTGGGTCCCCTTCTTCCAGACTTCAAGCTTAGCCCTTGGGTGCTCCCTCTGAACATGGCTGCCTCCAGATTTGGTCTCAGAAGACACACTGGCTGCAAAAGACTTAACTTGCTCTCGGCCCCAACTCTGGGTCACGTTGTGGTGCTCCGGGAAGGAGCATTTGCAAACTCTGCCGTTACTCTGTGACTAGTCGAACTGTTTATGCATTACGTTTCTATGTGGAATGTGAATCTGGAAAGTAGACCAAAATTTGCCCCAGTTTCAACTTCCTTATTTGCTAATGTCGAGGGAGCCCCTGGTGGCCTGCATGGCACTGGTCTCTGGGAACAGGGTGAAGCGGGCTCACAGGCCCAGATGGCTGGGTGGCTTCAAGGCCTGTGGCACAGGCTTCCGTGGTTCTGGACCACAGACACTTTGCCACCAACACAAGGAGGCACTGTCCCGCCCTCGCTGAAGCAAGTCAGGTGAGGAGAGGCCTTCCCACGTGGCGTCAGCAGTACTCTTGGGCCTGCTGGGGTTGCCAGGGCCTGCCATGCGTGAGGTCAGGCACCGGGTGTCCCCCTCCTGCCCCTCCCTGCCCCTGACACCTGACATTTTTGTAGGTAGAAAGCCTGCCTCAAACAGATAGCTATTCAAGATGGGAGACCCCGCATGCTCCGAGGAAGGAAGGGGTATTCTGCGTCTCTGCTGTGTTTCTGCAGAAAATCATGCATCCCAGTGACTGTTTTCAGCAGGGACTGTCAAGCTCTTTTCATAACCAGAGATCACTGTCCCAGGCAGGAGCACCTTCCGGAATTCCAGATGCTGGGAAAGAGGTTTATCCTGTCGTCCTTGCTCCCCTCCTTGGCAATTTCTTTGCTAACATGGCTCACTCATCGTTCTCCCACATCCTTCCCTAAGGAGCGTAGGACAGTATAAAAGTCTTCTGACTCAACACACAGGGGTTTGGGATGAATTCTTACCCACACATCTTTAAGCCCCTTCCTCCCACCCCCAGCCCTGACACCGTGCCTTGATTTCATTATTTTTGGTTGGTGTTCATTTGTTTACTCACTCTGTGGGTGTTTCCCTGTGAGGTCCATGCTTCAGAAGGAGTTCCAAAAAGGACTCGTGTGTGCTAGTGACCAGTCTTGGAAAGGTGAGTGGAGGGAGGACCCGCTGACAGTTTCTGCATCTGGGCTCTTGTATTGTTGGCCAACGGCCAGCATCATTTGGGGTGAGTGAATCACTTGGCATTGGCTTCATCAAGGCTCTGGGCTTCGCTCCAAGCGTCCAGAGACCCAGGTTCTATTTGGCCTGGCCCCTGTCAGCAGTTAGCTGCTTGCTCTTGGGCAAGTCATTTGCCTAGAATGGTTTCAGGGTTTTTCAGAATAAGAAAATCCCTTTCCCTTTTACGGTGTTTCAGAAAAGCATGCCTAGACACACGTGTTTGTTTATATGGCAAGGCTGGCCCCACTTTGCTCTTTCTTTGGCAAACTGTCACCCAGTGATGAGTTTCAGAGCCATGAAAATGTGGCTGAAAGCAAGAATGTGGGTGCAACTCCCACTGAGGTTGCCACGTGCAAGATGTTTTCGCTATTTTTTGCTAGCCAAGGAGGAGTTTGGCCACCTGTCACTTGGGTCACCCACTTCTGCTCAGAGGCCACAGAGGAGCAGATGTCTTCCCCTAGGAAATGGGGACACGGCGGGGAAGGGAGCCCCACAGCCCTCTCCACTGCACACAGGCGGGGGCGGAGGCAGGAACAGGGTTCCCGGGGCGCTGAACTCTGCATGTGATTGAGACATGTGACCCCCTCCACTGCCATGACCTGGTGTCCCCTCAACAGAGAGAATTTATGTGGGACATTTCTCACTCCCTGACAGACCCATCTAACGGATTTTTGTTTCATTGGTGGATTCATGTATCTTTTCTCAATTTTTCCTATTTGCTAAGCAATTTTACTTTTTTTTTTTTTTTACTTTATCATGATCCTTAAGGTAGAAAGATTTCCAAAATGGAAAAGAGAGAGAGGGAAAAAGAGAGATCTAGTTCATTCAAAAAATATATATACTTCTGAATATCCCACAAAATGTTCAAAAACATGTAAGGAAGACTAATCTCGGGGCCTGAAAACCTAGGTTCTAATCCTAGTCTCACTTTCTTGCTGTTTGACTTTGGGCTAATTACTCAACCTTTCTGAGCTGTATTCTCCTTGTCTATAGAATGGAGATAATAGGCTGTGCCTCACTTTGGACATTATCCAAACAAACTAACAGATGTGAAAGCCGTTTGTAAAAGGTAAAGAACTATTCGTACATAAAGCATTGGTATGAGCAGTAAAAACCAGAGAATCTCGCAAAAATAACCTGTTGGGTCATCCTTGCTATGGGTTACATCTGATAAGAAAATAGCTATGGAAAAAATGTCCTGTACATTCTAGATTGCAGAAAAACAGAATTGTATTTTAATTACAGAAAAGATAACCAAGGTTTACACCTGCCCCCTGGGCCCCCTGCACTTCTTAATATTAGAACAGCTTCTAGTCAGTTCAGGGTCTCAAGACGCTGTGGTGACCAATGAGAAGGGAGAAGAGTCTCTTCTTTAGGTCTTATTGGTTACAGGAGCTGTCAGTCGTTGCCTGTCCACTGAATAACCCCCTAATAGGCTTAAGTGATCACTGTCTACACCATCTGACCTGGGCCCAAAATTTCTGACTAGTTTTTTTAGCTTGCAAAAGATGAGTGGGACCCTCTAATTCGGCCCAAAATTTCTAACTAGTTTTTCTAGCTGCAAAAGATGAGTGGGACCCTCTAATTGCTCTCTTGGGGTTTGGAATTGAAAGCATGAATTAGCCAAGTGAAGTCAGGTGAAGCAGCAAAAAGGGCATGTGAGGTTTGGGGTTCAGGGCTTGGTGGCCAGTGAAGGTCATGTGTAAGAAGGCAGGAGTATGGGGTGGGCTCCCAGAAAGATGCAGAAACACCATGAGAGGAAGGCAGGCTGGCTGCCTGGGACCCCTAGCCCTCTGCGTCTGTGTCTCAGTGTCTCCAGACCCTGAGCCTCTTCTCCCTCGGGGTCACTCAAGTGAGTTTCTATTCCTGATGCTTTCCTGCCTCATTCCATCCTCAGGCAAAGCAAGCAGGTAGATTTGGACTCCCTGACATTCATCTTAGGGTTCACACCTGGTAGGGCGGGGCAGGGGTAACAAGAGTGTCTGATCACTAAGACCAGCTTCAGCTTTGCCACAAAAAGGCTCCTGAGCTGGAAAACCCATATCTTTTGCAGGAGACACCATCCTGTAGGTCAGGGTCACCTGGGAGCCTGGCTGTGGGCAGAGGAGGTCTTCTTTTTTCTGTAGGGCAAATGACATCTTGGTTAGTTAAACAGCTGCCTGTTTCTGTGCCAGCAATCATAAGTGAGCCCGCCTCTGTTTCACAGACCCCCACCCCAGTCTGCTGCCTTGAAAATGTGGATCAGAGATGTGGGCAACGTGTGCGGCTGGTTCAGTACCAGTTCCTTCATCGGTGGAGTAACTCAAAGCTCATGTCTAGCTAATGGTGGCCAGAGCATCCTCAGAAATGTGGACTGTGTCACACTGTCTTTCTGTGTGAAGGGCAGTGAATGGATAACCAAATTAGTTGTAATAATAATAGTAATAAATAATAATAGCAGCAAAATTAATAATAGCTAGATTTATGACCCTTGAATTAAGGGTATATGCCTGGTACACGGTAGATACTAGGCTTTGCATTAGGTGCTTTACATTAACCTTGTGAGGTAGATAATACAATTACCCCCATTGTACAGGGGAGAAAACTGAGGCCCAGAGACACTAAGCAGCTTACCAAAGTCTCACAGCTAGTAAGCAGGACAGCTGACCATACTCTGACCCCAGAGCCTGCACTCCTGAGTGTTACATTATCAGACCTGTGCTGTTGTCACAGAATCAATAATTAATAATTACCCCTCCAGCTGGGGTAAATCAAATCATCCTTCATGTTATATTTTTTTAGCCACAGAATCATGCCCGGTAAGTCCCTTAGGGAAAGAGATTGTTTTTTTTTTTCCTCTCTGGCTGTAACTCCCTCAGCTTTTGGCATTGACCCCTCTCCTAGTGGGCGTCCAGGAAATTTTACTGGCCAGCTTCCCTGTCCCTTCCCCCTTGTGTAGTTGCTGTCCCCAACGCCAAGGAGAATCGGCAGCTTGACAGTGAACTGCTACTGGGAAACATTTTTAACTTGCATTGCTTTTTAAAGTACAAAGGATTATGTGGTTTTGGTTAAAAAGAGCATGTGATAAAAACGATCATTCATTTTCTGAATGGCTTGGTGTGTGTTCTTTTAGATAATTTTATGTATCGATGTAGGTGGTGTCAATGTAGATGCAGATACAGAGCGTGCCACATGGGTGGCTCCCTTTCATCCTTTCCACTGGGTTCACCGTAAGTTACCCCATCAGTCCCCTGTGGGTGGACGTTTCATTAGCTCCAATTTTTCACTTTTGCAAATACTATCATAATCAACTCCCTTGTACATATGTTATCATACACTTGAGGGAATAGCTCAGTATGATATAGTCCCAGAAATGGAATTTCTGGATAAGACGGTGTAAACATTTTATATGTTGGTAGAGGCTGTCAAGTTATTCTCAAAAAAAGTTACCACCCACAGCATATGAGAAGACTTGATGCTGCGCTCCCATCACAAAGGTATATTATAAATTTAATTGCGTTTGTACTCATCCTTAGCTTGACTTCCTATGGGTCCCGTGATCCCGGGTCAGTGTTTGTTTGCATGGTGGACTGTCACCCTGGGAACGGTTTTCCTACTGAAGTTAACCAGGATTCATAGGAATAATGCCACCTACACCATGGCTTCCATATTTAAGCATGAAAAAACAGAACAAAACCAAAAAGCCCTAACCAAAGAGAGGTGGAGATTTGTGCATATATACTGAATATTTTACATTCTTCTAAAGATATAAAGTTGAAAGCTTTTCCATATGGAAATTTCCATTAACTTTGAGATTCTGGGAACACTTTAAATATGTACTGTAAATGTCTGGAGGAGTCATGAAGATAATAACCAAAATTAGACTTATAGCCTCCTAAACTGATTTAATACCTGTTACTAAAGGGTCCAGAACTCAATGTATAGTTGGTTAAATATGGTAGATTTAATTTAATAAATTAATTTAATTTAATAAATATGAAGAATTTTACCTGAGGCTCTGAGTCTGGAGTGCATCCTCTTAACGATGAGGAAAAAAAGTCAGCATTTATAATTTCAACCAAATGACTTCATTTCTAGAAATCAACCCATCATAAGTGCAAAGATTACTCCAAAATTAATTGCGAGCAATTAGAATCTTGGGATGGAATTGGAAGTAAAGCAAAAGTAAACAGAATCATTTAAAGGTACCAAACCAATACCGGTGACCCTACACCCAACAGGTGGCAGGTGTGCATTTGGTTTCTCATTACGTCTTAAAACATGACTGTCACAAGAATAGTTTTTTATAAAATTACGACCAGTTTCACGTTGCATGAAGAAAATTCTATTCAGAAATAGGGCAGAGGATGGGCCAACTAGTAGTGCAGTAGGTAATCCAACTTCGCCAAATTATTTGGGTTTATGTTAAATAATGTTAATAATAAATGTCACTATTATCAAGAATCGAGTCAATGTGCATTCAAGTGGATGACTGGTACCCTGGAAACTATCTTCCTACTAAGATTAACCAGAAGTGACAGAAGTGATGTTGCCACTATCTGTTATTATTACTGTCATAGCTACCAGTGATTAAATAAACCCTTACTATTGCCCGGTAATATGTATCATACATTTTCCAAATATAATTCCAGTGGGGGAAAAATATGCTATCTCTTTTTACAAATGAGAATGCGCACCAACAGTTTAAGTGGTTTGCCCGGGATGACAGAGCTGGTGAAGTTCACACAGGAATTCAACTCTCTTCCCTTTAGTCCCAAACGTGGTGTTTTCATCACTGTGCTTTGTGTGTTAGCCCTCAGGTGAGTCTGGCTGCAAAATGATCTTATTTTGTGAGGCATTCTCTGTGCAGAAGTGCCATGCACAGGAATGGGTTGGGGTTTCTTTCTTTAAAAAACAAAAGCAAACCAACAGGGGTTGGAACAGGTGGAATGCTTAAGCCAAGCCAGCTTTTGGGTCTGTTTTTCATCGCGTCTCAATTTCTGTAATGAAATTTTCCCACCCAGCAGCAGCACAACTGTCTTGGTTGTGGAGATTGAATTGGGTCTTTTCCGGAGAATGACATGTCTTCCATTGAAACGGCCCCTTTCTTGGATGGGGTGATGGGGAGTGAGTGTGTGTGTGTGTGTGTGTGTGCGCGCGCACTTGTTTGCCCAGTAAAGCGGGCATTCAGGTGGCGCAATGCTGCGAGTGACTTGTTCGGCTATTTGTGAAGAAGCTGGCAAACTTGGGCCCTCTCCCTGGCAGGGAGGAGAAAGGGCTGCTTGTTTCCGAAATACCAGAAAAAAAGGCTGGCGCAGGTGGGGCCCTCATCAGTGAAATGTTGTTGGAAGCAGCGGCTGCAGGTGCTGCCTCTGGACACGATGTGTGCTTCCTGGGTCGGGTGCTGGGGAAAGAGGGCTGCCAATCCCCAAATAGAACCGCACTGTTGTCCCGGGGGTGAATGAAAAAGATGTTTCAGTGCTGTGGACGGATCTGGATGGTTTGCCACGGAGGACAAAAAGTCTCCTATAAAATTCCATTTACATAGTCCTATCTCACTTGGGCTTTTGGTGACCAGATTCAATTGTGCTGGTGTCCCCTGTGCTGTGTGATATCATAGCTTCAGAGGAAGGCTTTATTTAGAGGTCACACTAGTTTGTCCTGGGGATGTAGTCATTTTTTGTGTCACAGACAATGTTTTACTGTGGAGATATGAGCCAGATGGCTCAGCCACTTGCAGTCCAGAGCTAAACAGTGTCTGTATTGTTGGCGAATAAACAGAATCTATTGTCTCCTGCTCATGAAACTCTAGTGCCCACCACTGTTGAGAGATGAAGTATTTAATAAATTGTTAGGTCTCGCTTAAAGAATCTGAAACAACATCTCAGAAGGATGCAGGCCTCCCCAAATATAAATCTCATGGGTTCTTAAAAACCACCCCCGCCACCTTTCTGATGGCTTTCTTCCCTCTCCGCCCCCATCGACTTTTTTACAGTAGCCAAGGCTCTGATTTTTGTTTCTTTCCCACAGCAATCCATATGCTAATATGATCTGTAATCCTCAGGCAGCGAGATGGGGGAACAACATGAGGCCTGTGCCTGGCCTCCTCCAACTTTCTCACCCCCTCCCAAGTCCTGCCACCTATTTGTCAGCCCCGGGGAGCACAGTGGAGCCTTACATGGGAGAGAGTGGGCTATGGAAAGGCAGTTTCGGGATGTGGTTCCTCCCTCCCTGCCACCTGAGATGATGCCCCATGGCTGAGGATAGGTGCAGTGTCTGGCAAGCTCCTTTCACACGCTGATGGCCTCACACCACAGGGAGGGGCGGAGGTGGGAGAATCTGCTCACTCCAAACAACAACAACAAACAACACAGCACGGCGACACGGAAGGATTACAGCCGATTTCTCTCCTTTTGAAGAATGCATTTAGAAAGTTGCTTTCTGAACATTGACCGCTATCCACCTCCCTTTCTTTCTTCTGTGCCCTCACCCCCCCCACCCCAGTCTGCATCTTGTCTGTCTAAATGAAGCACACGCTTCCGTTTAACTTCGCCCAGCTGTGGCTGGGTATATTGCAATGTCAGAAGTCTTCGTTTCCTGCTTTAATTGCAGCCCAAGCCAACCTTGACTGGCAAGGAGAAAGCCACTGACAGGTTTGGGCTGTGTCCAGACCTCCTCAGACTCTCTGTCAGCCAACTGTTTGACAGTCTATGCAAATACATGCAAATGAAGGGACACTGGCCGAACACCTGCAGAAAGTGACCATCCCCGCTCGGGCTCGGCCTCCCCGTAACTGGGGGTTTTGAAACGCTGCTTGGTCGCTTTCTGTCAGTTGATTATGCATTTGTCAGCAGAACGCTGGGCTGATGAAAACGCTCCTCTTTGTCCTGAAGAGCCGCAGAGCTCCATGTGGAACTGTGAGTGCCAGGGATAGTGGGATGGCTCCGGGCCAGCCCTTGTGAGTCCTCCCCTCTGTCTCCAGGACCCGAGTGGCGGCATCCGAACTCTTGTGGGCTTGCCCGCCTCGAGGAAGGCCTTCTGTTGCCCTGGGTGTAAAGGCGCAATGTCGGTGCTGGGGCAGCAGAGCGAAAGGCCGGCTCTCTCTAGCAGCTGGAACTTGGCGACTTTGACCGGTAGTGTGTCCCGGATTTTAGGAAAAATCTGCCCAGGCTGTCAGGGAATTGGAAAGGGGGAGAGAGCCCGCCACCTCGAGTGGGAACCGAATTGCCAGGCACACACAAACCGCCTCCCGACTGTGGGAAGACTGCCAGGCGGCCCAGCTCTCCCATCCACTGGCGGCCTGGCCATCTCGGCCCCCATCTGCTCATGCCTCTGCTGGGGCCTGACAACCCCTCTCTTCAAGAGATGCTGGGGCCAGCCAGTCAGTTGTTAGGGGAAGGTTGTATGTGGGACTGTGTGGTTTTGAATTTGGCCTTTCTGAAGGTAAGGAGAGTGTCCCAACCAGCGCAGGACAGGTGGACGAATGCTGTTCCAGGAGAGAGGAGTAAGGCAGGGCACTGCCCACCGATGTTCTGTGTGGTCCTTACACATCTGCCGCCAGCACTGGGGAAAGCATTTTGCATTTTCTGTGCAGCTGGACTTTGATCCCCGAGAAGAACAAGTCATCTTGGGAATGGTTGTATGAATAAGAACTTCTAAAGCGCCCACCCTCTCTGCTTGCAGGTTAGAAGGACTTTGACAGACGGGCATCTTCTTGTGTATTGGGGGGGCACCTGAACATACACAGCCTAAACACAAGACCACGGTGTCTAGAACCAGCTCTGGGAGTAAGCAGGCATTGCTCGTAACAAACAAGTAACTAATGTCGGTGTAGACTGCTGATCCAAGAAATTTAGACTCCGAAGTGTTTTTTTCTCTCCCTAAAGAATCATTTTGCCATTCATGCAACTTCAATCCATCAAATAGTTGCCCATCCTTTCTTGTCTATGAAAAGAAGCAAAAAAAAAAAAAAATCCAGTGAAGACTTTTAAGGTGACCCTCCAGTCCTTTTCCTCTCTAAAAGGAAAAAGCATATCTTTGAGCTTTCCCAAAGCTGCTATTCTGGGACCTGGTGGAAGATATGAGTGCGTGGCTTTTAAAGCAGACATGAGTTCTCTGTGCTGAGACTGACAACTGACATCCTTCGAGCGGCCTGGATCAGAACCCTGATGTGTAACCAAGAGGCTGACAGATCACCTAGAGCCGGGGCTGCGTAACTGATAAACATCTTGGTATTGAAAATAAACAGCAGGATGGTGTCAAGGGATTGTGGTAACAGAGGTTCTCCAGCGATTGATCTATTGCAGAGTGAAAGAGGGCAAGCTAGCTCAGAAAGGTACATCAGATGCCTGCTAAGTCCCCAGCACTGGGCATCTGCTGTTATGGGTAAACTGAGGCCAGAAGGCATGGAGGAGAACTCACTCAGGGTCATGTCATCATTAACAATAGGACCAGGTCAAGATCCATCCACATCTCCTGTTAATTATATCACATAATACGTGCAATAAGGACAACTCTCAGTGGGACCAGATATCCACAGAATCTGGGGCATGTGTATATGAAAGATAAAGATGATTTGAAATAAGGGAAGTTTCGAGAAGGAAACTCCCTTCTTTCATGATGATGAGGGAAACCTCCCATCAGGCGGGTCTTTGCTTCCTCTGAATCTCCATGAGACTGATATTGTTTGTGGTTGTCATAACATCAGCGAGGAATGAAAGCCGGAATGTCATCGGCTGGGAGGCCGTGGATGGATTTTCCCAGCCCCAATGCCTGGCAGACAGGTAACTGGGTCCCACTCCTCAGTGCCAAGGCATGTTCCCTGGGCACCAGTTTTCACCAAGTGGAAAGAGCGTTTCTTCATACCAGCTGTAATTCATAATGTACGGCATCTCTTATTTAAATGAGCCCACTGTTTGCCTTTTTTTTTTTTTTAAAAAAAAGGGAAAGCCAGAAAGAAATAAAATGCCACATAAACGCGACCGTTTGGTTTCTCTCTGGCTTGCTCCCTCTTTTTAAAATACACTTTAGAACCCAAGGTAGTTGTATTTAACCAGCTTTAATGTCTTTTCAGGGCTGTGTGCAGGGTTGTGGTCACTCAGGCAGCAGTAACTTTGAAAAAATGACCCGTCTACACCCAAACAATAACAGAATCCCCCTTTTTATGTTGGAAACGCCCACGGCTTTCTGTGTATGGGCAGACTCCCCACGTAGATGCAACTGTTTGACCAGCCTTCTACTGAACAACTTAATTAAGCAAAAGAAAATGTGTCAGTTTCTGCCAACCTCACAAAAACAGAGCTGTGGGGGTAAAAAGGGTCGGCCGAATTAACCCACATTCCTGAACGGGTTCACTAAAGCGAGGCTGGCTTTGCAGCAATGCCAAGGGGAACCAGGCGTTGGATGGTCATTCAGATTGATCAAGACATATTGTTCGGTAGATCATACTGAACACAATTAAAGCTGCAGTACCTCGGGGGCTACGGCTGCTCGGGTGTGAGTTTAGCTTAAAGCAAAAAAAAAAAAAAAAAAAAAATCTTGTCACGACATGGTGCCCATCATTGACATTCTGCACAGTGACGGAGACAAAACAGTTTTCGCCCACCATATGAAAACAGCAAGTTGTTTTTAGTTTTTCCTCCTTGTTAGTATCCTGCCCCCGCCCCCTTCCCTCTCCGTGAAAGCACATGCAATATGCAAAGTAACTGTATGCTCTGCATGCAATTTGCTCTGGCCAGACCAAACCTGAATTTAATCCTTTTTTTTTTATCCCGAGGGCGGGGAAGTGCCCCTGCCTAAATCCTTCTCTGGAAGCCGAGAAAGCAGAGGCCCCAGGAATCCTGTTTCCTAGCCAATTAAATTTTGTGGGTTTTTTTTTTTTCCAGGCTTGGGTTTTGATTTTGCTTCCTTTATGTGAAGCCAGGATGGAGCTTAGCGCCCAGCACTCCTCCCCACCCCTACGCCTCCCTACCCGGTCCGGAGCCTCCTGCAGCCACTGGAAAAAGCAGGGGCTTTCAGTGGCCGCCAGAGTGAATTCAGAAACTTCACTATTCATTTTGGGGAGAAACTGGATCCGCACCAGTTTGGCGTGGAGGCCATGAGATTGTGGCATTTTTACTCCCAGTTATTCATTCTCTCTTTCCCTCTCTCTTTCTCAGTGTTTAGCAAGTCATCATATAGCATTTTCCATACAGAAAGCATCCCCCAGTTAGAACTACATTGCCCCACATTCCGGGCAGGGAAACACAGGCTCAGGCGAATCGTCTGTTCCCAGTTTTGCAGGGAAGCTGATGCACTAGTGTTTAAGGGTTGGAGGCCACTCAGTCACACATCAGATAGAAATGGGCTCCCCGGGATGAGCTGATGCACCCACACTTCTCTATGGGGACAATCAGAGATCCTACCCTTCTGTGCTGCAAGGAACCATTTAAGAGGCATTGCTGCTTGATACCTACTGTGGGTGTTCTTTGGAGTGGAGATGTTTCCAGTTAAAGATTCAAAGGTGGCTGAATTATTAGAAGGCCACAGAGGCAGCTGCATTTGCTTGGCCACTTGGAATAAATCTGCACAAATTTTGCCAGATAAACTGGGCAAAGCCCTGCCAGTTCTGACAGGCTGGGCAGACAGAAAACAGAGGAACTGGCACAAGTTTGGTGTAAGAAGACAAATTAATAGAGCCCTGTGCATGGTGCACAAGGCGACAGCGTCATTGTGCATGCACTCAGTACAGATGTGCATGGAACACGACGGGCCATATGGCTGCTGCTTCTGATTTTATAAGGGTTTCTGTCTTGACCTTGCACCCCACAAAAAGAATTATTTTGTCTTAAGAATACAGAAGTTTCAGGCAAAAGCCTTCAAAACTCAACACCCACGACAAGAATGGCTTATTCTTTTAAGGGTTCCTTATATTTACAGATGATGAGCCACGTGTCCCATTGGTGTGCTCTAAGATCTGGGATTAGCCTATATTTCTAATTTTTTCCCCAAATTATTCAGGCCCTAAAGGGGATTTTTCATTTCTGTCTAAAGGGTGAAGCTTCTCTGGTTGGCAACTTTGATCCCCCCAGGGGTCTGCTGTCCCCAAATGGTCCTTCTAGGCCCTGATGGAAAATCTGAGTCGGAGGACTTTCAGTAGACGTAATGCCCCAAGGACTCACCCTCTCCAGCAGGGCCAGCCAGCCAGCCAGGCTCTCACCCTGCCTGCACTCCTGGCCTGGTTTCCTGCTCTCTTGAAGGCCTCGAACATCTCACTCAGTCCCCAAGACAGAGTGTTGTCTCTTCAGAAGGTCCAAGGTCACTGTCTGTGCCTCTCACCACTTGGAGTATAGGTTCCGGAGTTGGCTGCAGGGGTTCAAGTCTCCTCTCTGCCACTTAACTGCGGTATGATTTTAGGCAAATTACTTAAGGCTCCTGCACATCAGTTTCCCCATCTGTGAAGCTGGGCAAATCTTAGTGCCTACCTCAAGGGCCACCATGAGGCTCAAGTAAGTTAGTTTACGCGGTGGGTTAGAACTGCATCTGACATCATAGCAATGGGTATGATCGCCCTGGGAGTCTCCAGACTCTTCAAGGGACTGGAGCATTACTTTATGATTGGAGTGGAAGTGCCAGGAGTGAATCTCCAAATCAGTTTCCCCAGGATACCCCGAGCTGTCCAGCTGAGTCAGAGTGCCAATCCCAGGGCAGGTTTCCTTGAGCAAACAACAGGAGGACAGAGGCTGAATGTGATGTGACCCTTTCTTTGCCTTGCTGGTGCTGCATGAAAAAGGAGGGCAAAGACCGTGAGGCTTAGACCCCAAGGGGACCTAGCAATCTCCCATATGGCCCTCCAACTCCCTTGATCCACAGCTGGGAATGGAGATCAGAGACAGTGACTGGCTCAGGGTCACACAGCCAGGGCTGGGACTAGAAACTGTCTTTAACCCTTGGCTGGGTACCATCATCACATTCAGATGGCAAGGTATGTAATACAGCATGCAACATCATTATGCTCATTCAAATATTTTCTTTCCTGAACACATGGCCTGAACTTGAGACTTGAAACCATCCAGATGAGGTTTAACACACCTGTCCGATGTAAGGAGAATCTCCACTACTCCCTTCCAATGTGTGGAAAGAAAGGGTTGTAAGAAAGCCAGCCAATACTCAGAGGCAGAGGGACACACATACACAGACACTCACAAACACGGCCCTCGGCTCCTGGACCCTGCATCAGCTCTGGGCCCCAGCCCAGCCCCGCCTGCGCCCTGGCGCCCGCAAGCCTGAGCGCTGCAGCCGCGCTGGCGGTTAGTGGCTGGGAGGTTTCCTAACGCCTGATCTTGATGGGACCTCTTGTTGGATGAAATTTATGACCCGGCACTTCCTCAGGGAGACTTCCCACGTCGAACTGTTGAACACTTCTGACCTTGCTGCCCCAAACAAGGGAAGGGTGGGGAGGGGAGGGGCGGGCGGGCGGAGGAAGTAGACAGGGGGAGGCGCTGCTCAGCCAGATGTCCCGGAGCAGGGACCGTGCAGATGCCCGAATGCACCTGCGTGGCGGGGGCTGGGGCGCGGGAACCAGGGCTCACCCGGCTCCGCGCGGTGGGGATGCGGGCCCCAGCAGCTCACACCTCCCCCTACCCTAGAGGCATTCGGCGGCCCGCCGGTCTCAAAGATGGACCGGAGCCTGGGGGAGTGAGGACCTGTCCAGGCCCAGCTTGTCCCAGCCCCCAGGAGTGCCCTCAGCGGAAAGGAATTGCGGAGCCTGGAAGAGACATGTGGGGTTTGTGGGTTATTGGCCCTTCGTTTATTTGTTTTTTCTTTGGCTAAAAGAAAGTCCTGAATCCTTTGAAGGGATTGTCACTGCTACTTGTTTTTTCCCTCCCACTTGGGAGAAGAATAGAATCACCTAGAAGGGCCTCTTGGTTCACAGCTTCTCAAATTTGGCTTCACTGGAATCACCTACTCAGTTAAACAAACAAACAAACAAACAAACAAACAAACCCAATGCCAGGCTCCCAGCCCACAAAGAGTGATTTAATTGGCCTGGGGTGGTGCCTGGTATCTGAGTTTTAGAAGCTCTCCTGATATTCTAATATGCAGCAAAGTTTGAGGACTCAAAGTTTGAGTAGCTGAGTTCTCCACAGTCAGCTCTGCATGATGTTGAGGGCCTCAACTACTCAATGGTGAGCATCTGAAAAATGGGCTTAACTTTAGACTTACACATACAGAATTCAAAGTGAAAAAGAACGGAAAAAAGTTTAGTTACTGGGGGAAAGGGGCTGGTAGTTAATAATTTTTTTTTAAAATTGAAATATAATTGACATATTAGTTTCAGGTTTATAACATAGTGATTTGATATTTGTATATATTGCAAAACGATCACAATAAGTCTACTTAACGTCTGTCACCACACATAGTTAACGTATTTTTTCCCTTGTGATGAGAACTTTAAGATCTACTCTCTTAGCAACTTTCAAATATGCATTACATTATTATTATGTGGTATTATTAACTATAGTCACCATGCTGTATATTACATCCCCAGGACTTATTTTGTAACTAGAAGTTTGTACCTTTTGACCACCTTCACCTATTTCACTCACCTGCCACCTCTGGCAACCACCAACTTTTTCTCTGTATCTGAATTCTGGTTTGTTTGTTTGTTTGTTTGGTTGGTTTTTATTTTAGATTCCACATATAAGTGAGATCATACACTATTCACCTTTTTCTCTCTGACTTACCCACTTAGCGTAATGACCTCAAGGTCCATCCGAGTTGCACAAATGCCATTAATTTTTTGACTAGTGGCTCATCTAAACTGCACAACCATTTACTAAAATAAAATTGAGCCAACCAATATGTTTTATCCTGGGGAGGAGTGAGTTCCAGTTCTCCGTGACCGATGTACTCAGATGCATTAACTTGCTCTGGCTTCGCCACTGTGGCTGCGTGACTTTTG
This sequence comes from Vicugna pacos, assembly GCF_048564905.1. NCBI lineage: Eukaryota > Metazoa > Chordata > Mammalia > Artiodactyla > Camelidae > Vicugna > Vicugna pacos. The sequence continues at coordinate 113,915,688 of NC_132987.1, read as the reverse complement.
GGATAAAAATGCACATTCTGTGACATGCACCTAACTCCCTCGACAGCTTCATCTCAAATCCATCCCATGGGATGCTCAGTCCCTCAAACATTCCCTGCTCCGTCTTGCCTCGAGGCTCTCCATGGCTGTGCCCTCTGCATGGAACACTCTTTTACTCCCAGCACCCGCACAGCACACATACTTTATCTAGTTAAGCCCTACTCATCCTTCATTGCTTACATCAAACACAGCTTCCCCAGAACACACCCCCAGACCTTCCAGATCATATGAAATTGCCCCGTTCTGTGTGTGTACTGTCCTGGTAGTTATCACACAGGAATTCAGTAAAAAATTAACTGTCTAGCTAGTTGCTTAGTATCTGTCTTCCCTGCTAAAATGTAAGCTCCATGAGACATAATGCATGCTTTTTTTGTTTATTGCTGAGGTTTAGATTCATAGTAGGACTGTGATAAATCCTGGTCCAATGATAAAGCTAGACACTGATCACTTAAAAAAACATCCTTGGGATTCAGTCTTGCATTCGCTTGGCTCTTGCTGGTCCAGTCTTGCTTATATATAGGAACTAGTGGTTCCAATATTCTGGCTAATAGGTTTGGCTCCCTGGAGTACTCTCCTGCACACATGGTGGCTGTTCTGTTGTTAATGGTGACAACCTTTTATATGTCACTTCATGCCTCAGTTTACTCAACTATGAAGCCTGCAGGGGATTACAGAAAACCCACGGGACCTCAGAGAATGGGCATGCTGCAGTTGTGAAATGCTGTGAATGTGCAAAATCTCGTGCAAAATCTCATGCAAATAATAGAAGTTTTAAATGATTCCTTTCATTATGGGCACCTTTTAGCAAATTTTCAATGTTATTCTTAAAATGTTTACAAGAGGGATGATCATTAAAGTTTATATACTATAATTAAAGAAAAAATTAAGAATAAAATTAAGATTTATTTAATATTGACGATATGCCAAGTACTTTTAAATTTGATGCAGCTTGATCCTAACCATACACCTATAATGTTGGTCTAATTGTAACCATTTTATAGATGAGGAAATGGAAATTCAGAGAGGTTCAGTAACTTGCCCAGCGTCACAGAGCTAGTACGAGGTGAAGGTGAAATTTGAAAACAAGAATCCGGAGCACATTGCCTCACACTAATTCTCTTTTAAAAAGAAAGAATCGTCAACTTGGGTTGATGGGGTTCTAGACCATATCTCACTTGGAGATGATATCGACATTGTGGCTATTTCTCTGTTGATTCTGAAAAAAATTTTGAGGAAGAGACTAATGCTTGTACAAAATCTTGGCAAAATACCCAAATCTTATTCTTCTTGAAGTTCTTTTCCAATAACTTAGGAACTGAGTGCTGGAGTCTAGATGGAACAGAGAGTTTTTTTCTTTGTGGCTGAGAGAATGATCAGTCTTCAGCCCAGAGCCCCTTAAGAGCAATAGACCCAATAAAGGAAAACCTAGTAGGGTGTAAATTTTACTCTGTTAGTCCATTTATCATAGAGCTGACATCTACATTATTCTTATTTATGTATCTATCTATCTATCTACCTATCTATTTATTTATTCATGCATTCATTCATTCATTCAGTGGAGGTACTGGGGACTGAACCCAGGACCTCATGCATGCTAATCACCCACCTGCCACTGAGCTACATTTTTCTTTATCTATCTACGAAAGGCTTGATCATGTCTTTTACTTCCTCTTTCCCCTGGTGACATCTTTTCAGATAGATTTTTTTTTTAAAGAAACCCAAACCTATGAAAATAATCCCTAAATCTGAAAGTTCTTGCTTTGTTCTTCCCCAGGAATTCTACTTCATGTATCTCCTTGTCATTTTTTCCACCTCAAATAATTCTTACTGATTTTATTCAGTAATTGTGTGGTTTAATATTTGCAGAGATTGTAAGGGCCCGTTGGTTATATCCTGAAAAGACCAGGCGGCCTAGGGCTGACAGTGATTTAAGCATCTTCCATAAATTATCTCCTCCTATTTAAATCAAGATCCAAGAAATACCATAAATCCTGGGTCAGACGGAAAATCAAGATAGGTCTTTGGATAATTGCCTCAACAGTATCTCTATCATGGAAATGCAAAACATTTGATTAAAAATTCAAATTATATCCTATGCTATTAGCCCTGGAATTTTCTTAAGCCTTGAGACACAAATGGCATCCTTTCTACTCTTCAAAACAAGGAAAAGGCTAATGAAACTTTAATGCCTCAGGGAGATCATTTCGAATTTGTTCTAAGGTGAGTGAGGGAAGGTTGTTGAGAAGGCTTGCGTAGCGAGTTGGGTGGTGGTTCCATCCACAGAGCTGGGAAGGAGGGGGAGGACCCAGGATCGTGGGAGGAAGGATTTGGAGCGCTCAATGAGTTGGGCTACACTGGAGTGTCGTAAGGGAAATGACAGACGGCGGTCCTTGCCCCCGACTCACTGAGATGACTGGGCAAATGAGCAGCTCTTTTCTCTTGTTCCATTTTACATTTTCAGCTTCCGTTTTTTTTCTTAGTTCCTTGCCTTATTTATATACTCAAATGTGGCATTAAATGGTATTGAACTTGACACCAAATAGTATGTAGAGTAGTTCCAGATTTCATCAAACCGTGTTTCACGAGGTTCCCCAGAGAACAGTCTTGACTTTCCCCAGGAGGAAGAGCACGGGTGGGGCCTCATCTCAGAGCCTGGAGTGTCCCCGGGGCTGGTCCTCCTGCTTCCTTTCTCCTTTTGGGCCACTCCACCACCTGCCCAGCCTGGGGAATGAATGAGAGGTTCCGCCTCCCAGCAGGGTCATGGAGGCCTGTGGGCCGGGCGGGGCGCCTCTCATCCCATAGGCTGTCCTCACTCCCAAGTCCTACTTGAGAGTCTCTGCCCCTCCCCCGACCCCCAGCAGCCCAGGCCACTGGCCGAGGTTAAGATCCTGCCCCTGATCTGTTGTTCTCTTGGGCACCGCCTCCCGGCCCCTCCCTGGCCCAGATGACAGCACTTACTGACCTTTCACACGGGCACTTCAGGCCTTTGTGTGCAGCAATTGGTCTTCCTGCTCTTTCTGTGAGGACACAGATTTTGGCATTACAACTGTCCGCCCGCCCTGGGTGCAGCAGTGGTGAGGGGCTGGCAGGGACGGTCACAGAGCCTTCGGAGAGGGCGGGAGTAAGAGAAGCCAGGACGGTGGTCCCCTCCCTCTCAACTTCCGGGGTGACTGCAGTCCTCGTGTGCGCGTGTGTGTCTGTGCGCGCATGCGTGCACCACCTCCCTCATCACCAAGCGGTGGCTGTGTTTGAGTGTTACCTGCCTACGGCCAGAGGAGCATCATATTTCCCTAGATGACTGGTACCCAACTATGTAGTAGAGATGGGTCTCCTCCTGGTTATGTCTTGACTGTGTACTTCCAAGAAGTCACCCCATCTCTTGAGACCTTCTTAGCTGTGTATTTTTCCTTATCTCCAGGCCCATTAGGAAAATAAGTTAAAAATACTTACAGCTCCCTGGAGAAAGGTCCTGTGCATAAACCAGACTGTAAAAAATAGAAATATAGCATGATTACTAACTATAACATTACTATTATTGTTTTAGAATTTCTCAGAGCGTTGTATTTCCTTATGCTCTGAAAATCTCATCTTCTGTCCTTAAAATCATTTCCAAAATGTTTACCAAATCCTCTCAAAAACATGATCATTTTTCAAAAATAAAATTTCTTTTCTGATTGTAAAAGTAATTTTTGTTAATTGTTAAAAAAAATCAAGAAATAAAAAAAGTAAAAATCAACCAAAATCTCACCATCCAGATATAAACACCAGTAACACTGCCCCAAACATTTCTTTACACACACACCACACACACATACACACACACAATTAGACATACTTAAAGTCATATTATACACATTCTACAAATTACAATATGTTATGACATCTTTCCCTAATTTATCTATCTAATGAACTAGAGCTCCAGATTATTATTTCAGATCATTCGGATCATTTCAGACTCAGATTATTTAAAATGGCTGTGTAGAATTTTATTGTAAACTTATAACAAAATCTCTTAATCTCATCCCTAAGGACGTTAGGCATTTTGATCAATTCCTATTTGGTCTTAATATTAAAAGCACCTTTGTGATGAATGTCCTAACACATAAATCTTTCAGTCCTCATGCTATGCTTATTTAGAAGAAATTCTCTGAAGAAGGATTGCTGACTCGAAGGGTAGGGTCATTAATAATTTATATAATATGTAATTTATATGTTATATAATGTATACTATATTACATTATGATCATTATAATATATGTAACCAAATTATATTTTATATAGGTATATAAAATTATATAACTGTTCTACACATATAGGTAAAGTAATAAATATATATTATATATATATAGGTAAAATTTGCAAGAAATTTTTATGAATCCAAAAGCTTCAGATGTATTCAGTGGTTGGGCATTGAACAAAGGCAATCATGACTTTTAGACACTATACTTCATTTTTGCTTCATTTTGTTTTGTGTTTTTTATTGGAGTGTAGTCAGTTTGCCATGTTGTCTCAGTTTTTGATGTACAGCATATACTTAATTTTTAAATTCAAGTCATTGGTGCTTGAAATTCCCCAGGGACCCACTAACAGTGTCTCAATCCCTTTAAACCTGTGACAGGTTTCTGTCTCCCAAACCTCTTAAGAGAACTCCCTTTAGGTTGTGAGTGAAGAAGGAAGCAAGCCTTCAGTAACAAAGAAGGAAAGGGGGACCAGCCTGTGTTGAAGAGTAGCTTGCTTGGACAGCCTGGTGATAGCAGAGCCCCGGGCCCAAGTAGGGAGAAAGCTACATTTCACAGGAGCTAAGTCTGGACTTCCAATGATGAGTTCCTAAGTTGACGGCAGATAAAAAAGTAAGACACTGGAACACTCTATCAGAAATTTTTTTGTTTTATTTTGTTTTGTCTTCGCTTCTTTTTCTTTTTTCTTTTTTGTCAATCCGATTATAACTACTCTATTCTGTTGACTTGTTGCGACTTTTTTTTCATAATTTGAAAGAATTAAAAATTATGGCATCCAGGAATACATATAACTCTTAGCTCCTTCTTATTAAGTGAATGCAGTCGCGGAATAAATACAGTGAGTGTTCACACAAAGAAAGTGGAGAATAGAAAATTGTTTAAGTGGCCAAAGAAACTTTATCCTATTGTGTTGTGGGCCAAGCTATTCCAGCTATATGTAAATGTAAGCGGTGGCCTGTGTTCATGTGTCCACTTTGAAGTTGCCATCTGAATTTAATTCTGCCTTTGTGATTAAATCAGGCCATTACGTTTAATCTCACTTAATAGTAAGGAACGTCCTTTGTTGTTTTCTATAGGCAACATATTCTGCCCCTAACATATACAGCTTGGTATTCACACTTTACTATTAATCCCCGATGGCTGATAATTGCTTCATCTCCAAGCCCTCTGTCCAATTCACAAGGGGCTGATTGCAACCATTCTTCCCCTATACATTAATGCACTGTTTGGGTCTTGCTTCTTTGGCTCAGTGAACCCCATCAAGCTGTCCACATTTTCTGGGCATGTGGGCGTATTGTGAGATGTTAAATTAAATTCTGTGTTGACCCCCCTAAACACCAGACTCTATTAGCCCCTGCAACTTAGCTGATTGACAAGGGGGACTACTTTTCCACTCAAAATCCTGCAGTAAGAAACAGCAACAACAACAGACTGAATATTGTGTTTCTAGGCAAAGTCTGGGGTCTTCTTACGGCTGTCTTGCTGTTTACATTTTCACGACCACTGCACGAGAAGTTGCAACATCGCCACGACGTTATTTCCTCTATCTGCCATTTGTCTGTCTCGTCACTTCTCTGGGAAAAATTATTAGATCCCAGAAAAGTACTATTAATTGCTTGAAAGCCTGACACCGTTTTCTCTTTCTTGATCTTTTTCCCCCGGAAATACTGTTTTAGAGGATGAGTTTTAGGGGTCTATCTGTCCCATGAATTACCCAGGCATAGATGTCTGAGGGCAAAGTGCCAGTTGAATGAACAGCCTTCTGTCTTTCTTTTTTGCACCGAAGGTAACAGATATGGTTAATTTTAATGTTAAGCTTTAGAAAGAAAAGAAGCTTTTCTTTCTGCCGCCCATTCATTCGATGGGCAATAGTTGCTAAGCTTTTCATTGTGCTAATTAAGGAATACTGTCATTATCAAGTTGACTTGGTGGTTTCAAAAGTATTATTAGCTGCTTGTGTTTAATTCATATTAACCACGTACAGTACCTAGAGCTTGAACGTACTAGTAACAGCACGTACATCTCTGTCTGGGTCTGCCGATAGCTTTGCCTGGCTGTGTACAATTTCAGCCTTCCTGTGGCTCCTGAGGCTCTTCTCCTGAGGGAAATCCAAGAGCCTATTAAATGTTTTGTCTGATTATGAAAGAAACCTCATAAAAGTAATGTTATTTTTATATATTATATAACTCTGATCTATATAAGTAATAATTATATAAAAGTAATCATATTCATTGGAGAAAAATCTTAAAAGTTCAGAAAAACTAAAGAAAGAGTTAAAAACCATTCCAAATCCCATAGACATAAGCGGCCGTTATCATATTGGTATATTTTCTAGGTACACCTTTTGTCTGTAACTTACATGTGAAGAGACTCTTAATATACGTAAAAATACATGCACTTAATTTTTTTTAATTTCCAAAGGATTTTATTATATTAAATGTCAAATAGTTGAGATACTGAAAAATGGTGTGCCATAGAGTTAATAAGAACTTCTTTTATTTATTAAATAAACTTTCTATTTTGGAATAATTTTAGATGTAGAGATGAGTTGCAAAGACAGAAGAGAGTGCCTGTTTATTCTCACCCCGTTTCTGCTGCTGTTAGCATTTGATATAAGCACGGAGCATTTGTCACAAGCAAGAAACACACGTAATTCAAAATATATACAATTGGGAGCAGACAGTTTCTTAACCTGCTTTAGCTGTCATATAAATAAATATCCTCATACGTCATCAAACATTCTGGTAAAAATGTCCTCATCTTTTTAAAGAGGAAACTAAGGTAAGATGCATGACTCATATGTGTTCGGTTCTAGGGAAATTTTTGATAAATTGTAATTAGAAAGCTGCTTCCAGAAAAGCTCCAGTCACAGGGGCAGAGCACCCGCTGGTGAGGAGCCTCACCCAGGAGCACCCCCACTTCCACCTCGCAGGTGCCCCGGTGGTGCCCCGGCAGGCTCGCCCCGACGCCTGTGGGGGAGCATCAGCAGCAGAGCCAGTCTGACCTCCGCAAAGGAGATTCTGTGTGTGAGCAAAAGGAGTCCAGGAGTTGTCATTTCTAGCCCTTGTTTTAAAAATTACAACAGAAATACATCCTCACTAGAGGAAATATACATAAAAAGGAGCAAGCTAAAAGCACTCACACAGCGTGCCAGAGGTCACCACTGTCAACGTGTAGATACATATTCGGATCACAATCTCCTTTCAGTCTCCTTTACCACTTATATCACGATCATTTTCCCCTAATAGTTAATTATTCTTATTAAAAATTTTCCATGTGATTCCATGGAATTCTGTTCTATAACTTTATTGTAATTATTTAACCCCATCTCATATTTTTGAGCAATTAGGGTATTTCTAGCTTTTTCCTATTCTGAAGGGTACGGCGGTCTTTTTCCTATTATAATATTTTTTCCTAATTTGTAACTTTTCTATTGTGTAATTCTTTCCCTAATACTCTAATATAATATTATAAAGGGTGTAACTAAGTAACATGCCTTATTGTTTCCTCAAGAAAAGTCCTCAAGTGTAGAATTCATGGTTTAGATCAAGCTTGCCCAACTTATGCCCTTCCTGAGTGGTGGTGTGCAAGAGCTACTGGAAAAAAAAAAAATCGAATTTCACTGCATGCGGTGGGGGAACCACAGGAGAAGTGTGAAGCTCAGAAGAAAAGACAAAGCCCTCAGTGCCACTTCGGTGATGCACTGTTTAGAAGTCTGTTTAGTCAACCATGTAGCTGCCCAGGGGCTCCCACACAGGCAATGGGTGTGTACACGTGTCAGGTGTTGAACAGGAACGCCGGGACTCAGGGAGCCTCCCAGGACTTGGCTGAAAGGTGATCAAGATGAAAACAAGGAGCAAAAAGGGAGCAATCGCAAATGGTTTTTTGGTGCATCAAAACTCCTACTGCTATAGTGAGGTATCAAACATGTTCAAAACCATAAACAAGATAAAAGCAGTTATAAGTAACACCAAGCCGCTCTTTCTCACGCAGAACTGGGATTCGGCACTGCGGATATTATTGTTGTGTTGCTGGGCTGTCAATTCCAGTGGACTTTCAAGCTTGATGCTGGTGTGAACTTATTATAATTGAGTTTATCTGAATTACCTACGAGTGATGGTGCTACTGTTCTCTTATTGAGTGGGAGTTGCTGTTTTATTTTTAGTTTACTTTACACTAAGGAAGTAATGGGATTAGATATGTGATTAAGAAGAAATTTCGAAAACATTTATCAGTTATAAAAGAAAACTTAAAAAAAAGTTGTGCCAGAAAATAGAAGAAAAATGCTAAAAATATTTCAGCCTCTGATAGACTTGTTCTAACATCACGTCAAATAAAAATAAAATTTTCCAGTTAGATAAGACACACATTTTTCATCAACCACCCTCTATACCTGGAGTCAGATTTTAAAGTGATTGAATGCTGCAAACCCCATGATATTTCTAGCTATTACCTCTAATTTCTGGAAGGAAGAAGTCAAACAGTGAATGTCTTTAAGGGAGGAAAAGAAAACAGGTGTCAGGAAAACCAAAACCAAAACCAAAAAAAGAATGATAACGTCATAAAATATGAAGAACAGAATTTCCTTGGGTACCCATGGGGCTCCTTGGAGCTCACCCATCACATGCTGGAAATGTGAGTGCCCTAGCATTTCTTCCGCATCTTGTAGTCCTGGGTATTCCTAACATCCTACCACCCTCTCTTTATTTCAGAACATAAAATTGGTAGCCAGAGAAGCTATTAGTATTGTATTCAGCATTTGAAATTTCTGAGAAAGCTGGGAAACCATTTAATTTCTGGAGTGATATTATTTTTCTCTGGGAGCATATGATTAGAGGGTTTGATTAGGACTGCATTTCGTTCCTTGACTCTTAAGAGTTTCCTCTCCCCCTCTGCCTTTCTTGTCCCACTTCTGTCCCCCTTCCCCTCTTCTTCCCTCCCACATTCCTCCAGGGTTTGTCCTATTTCCCAGCACAGTGGAGGAGAGGAGCTAAAGTTAGATCTGATCCCTGTGAGAGAGGAATTGAAAGGAGAGGGAGGGCGCTGAGTGCTTAAGGGAGGCAGAAAGGAGGAAGCAGCCTTTGGGTCAAGTTGTAAAGGGTTTGTAGGATTGCAGCAGGTGGATGAGGACAGGGACATGGAGGTCGACTGGCTGATGGGAGGAAGTAGCAGGGGTGGAAGAACCCAGAGTGTGGGCGGGTGTGAGGAAGGCATGTATCGCAGGTGGGGTCAGCAAGGATGGCACCTGAAGGAGGGAGTGGAACAGGGGCAGAGGGAGCCGAGGAGTTGGGAATGACTGTGCCTTCTTGGGGAATCTGTCCTGTAGGGGTGTGGCTCTTCAGCCTGATAAATGTTGACGGGAAGCTCTCAGCAGAACGCAACACGTGTATTGGGCAGAACATTGACCTTTTGAGGGGCTCCAAAGCTTCCTGTGGAAGATGGAGAAGCTACCAACTAGGTGTGTGCGGTACCCACATTAGTCACCTGAACTCGGTCTAAAGAACACTCGGATAAAACATTTCACTTCTACTGAGCTAGACAATTATTTTGAAATGATAAACTTTATCATGCGTTTGTTTATATCACTGAAGTGACATTACATGATCCAGTCTGCTTTTATGATATAAATAGTATCTGCTTCCCTAAAGAAACCGTCCCTGGGCCCAGAGGGAGCCCAGGAGTCTCAGAGGAGATGTAAGACTAGAACCCCAGGTGACAGCCTGAGATGGAGTCAGAAGGGCCCCAGCAGGCCTGCAGCTGGCTGTCCGAGCTCCTCCTGCACCTGGCCGGAGCCAGGTGATCGGGCTTCAGCATCAGACTGTGTGTGTGTGTTTATGGGGAGACCACACAAGCTAATAGACCAACGGTGAGTGCTGTGCTGACTTCTGGAAACCAAGTCGGAGGTTTGAGGTTAATTAGGTTTCAAAGCTGAGAGATCTTCCACACAAATGCGACACCCACGAACCAACTTCTGTACCCTCAAACTAAAGCAATTTATTTTCGGATCTTGTAGGTCTTGCCTATAAGTTGAGATAGGAAAGCAGCCCTGAGCTCTCATTTTAAAAGGGAGACAGGTGACATGGATGGCCTTGGAGGGCATCATGCTCAGTGAAATAAGTCAGACAGAGAAAGAAAAATACTGAGTGATATCACTTATACTGTGGAATCTAAAAAATACAACAAACTAGTGAATATAGCAAAAAAGAAACAGACCCACAGACATGGAGAACAAGCTAGTGGTTACCAATGCAGAGAAGGAAGTGGGGAGAGGCAGGGGATAGGGGTAAGGGATTAAGACATACAGATTATTACATATACAGTAAGCTACAAAGATATATTTACCACATGGGGAATATAGCCAATATTTTATAATAGCTATAAATGGAGTATAACGTTTAAAAATTGTGGGTCACTGCTTTGTACATCAGTAACTTATATGATATTGTACATCAACTATACTTCAATTAAAAAAAAACTTTAAGCCTCAAAAAAAGAGACAGCTGAAAAATAAAATTTAGAAATTGGTACTAACTTCGTTGCCACCCCCTCCTCCCCTCATTTTGCTCCTTTTTCAGTCTATAAACCCTGTGATGAGGCATCATGGCTCCCAACCCCCTCTCCTGGGAGTATTTCCCCTACCGTTGATCAAACCTGTTATAATATTCCCGGGGCAGTGCCTTGAATACAGACTCCCAAATCAGAAGAGGCTTCTATTGCCCTGCTTCGTGGAGTTAAAGTCATCGCGTAGGGACTTGAGGGAGCTGGGTTTGGCTTTGTTCAAAAAAAAAAAAAAAAGGATGCATAGTTTTAAACCCATTCTCTCAACCAACCCTGCCCCCCTGCTCCCACCCTGCCTCAGCTTCTGCAGGCCACGGGCAACCTGTGTAATTCAGGTTACCCTGAAATGAAAGCCTTGGTAAGTAAGATCCAGGATTGTCTTGATGAATTTGATTCAATACGGAAGACTGCTAAATTAAAAAAAAAAAAATCAAAGCAGAGCTTAGATGTTGGAGAGACAGCCTGAGTTTACAGTTTCAGGAAACAGAGTTGTCCCAGAAAGTCAGCAAGAAAGTTAAAATGAGGATTGAGCTTTTTTTGGTATGTGCCACCTTCACGTTAGCTTACGTAGCTAGTGCTGCGTATTTATTTATCTGTCAACAGGGGCATGGTTTTGTAAGCTATTTGAAAGCACAGTTTAAAGGGACTGGCTTTCTCAGCACCAGTCAGCTGGCTCACTCCGAGTGACGATCAAAAGCCCAAAGGCCTCCAAGGCCAGGTGAGGGGCTGGAGTGGCACGGAAGGGGCTGGTGGAGACGGCGGCCTTGGGGTCAGCCTTGCCCGGCTCTCACCCACTGGGCCGCAGAAGCTGGGCTAGTGTGGCCATGTCTCCCATTTTTTCCAGAGAAATTCAAAATCTAGATTTCTATGTAAAATTTCCTGATTTTCAAATATTGACAAATTCTAATTCATTTAACATAAAGAAACAACACACATCTGTTGCTGCCTTCCCTCCACAGGCCACCTCTGGTTTAGAGACTAGTGAAGACTTGCAGGCAGAAAAGTCCCTGAAATCGAACCCTTTGGATTTAAGTCATTCCACACCTCCCCCTGGTCATTCTCAATCAGGCGTGCTCACCTGTGGCGTTCTAAAAACCTATACGTGTCCAGCCTCCACCCTAGTCACGTATCTGTCTTTTAATTATTTTTTTCTTGTGGTAAAATGGCCATAATAAAATATACTATTTTAACCACTTTTAAGTGTCCAGTTCAGTGGCTTTAAGTACATTCACATTGCTATGCAAACATCACCACCATCCATCTCGACTTCTTTTTTCATCTTCCCAGATTGAAATTCTGTATCTGTTAAATGACAACTCGTCATTCCCAGTTCCCCTCAGCCCCTGGCAGCCCCCATTCTACTTCCTGTCTCTATGAATTTGACTGCTCTAGCTACTTCATATAAACGGAATCATACAAAATTGTGTCTGGCTTCTTTCACTAAGTTTAATGTTTTCAAGAATCATCTACCTTGTATGTATCAGGATTTCCTTCCTTTTAAAGGCTGAATACTATTCCAGTGCACACGCACGTGTGTGTGTGTGTGTGTGTATGTATGTACAAATATATACACCCATGCCACATTTTGTTTATTCATTCGTCCATGGTGGACATTTGGGTTGCTTCCACCTTTTGGCTATTGTGAACAGTGCTCCTATGAGTGTAAATGTACAAATATCCGTTGAGGTCCCTTATTTCAATTCTGAACATGCCTGTTTTTAAAGGTCCACTGATGGTTCAGATGAGCGCCCCTCTTTCTAACCTACGATCTTACCTGGTGGTAACCAGCCCCACATCTGCCCTGTGTTTCAGCCATATCACCTGTGATAGCACATCACCTGATTGTTACAAGTAAACAGCTAGTCTGGGTTCTTGACTCTGGTTAACCCAGCAGATGAGGAATTAATGGAGGGAGATTGGTTGGCTTATTGTCTCAATGAGGAGGCTGAGAAACTGGGTTTAGGGGTAACTGGAATGAGCAAGATCCTGCCACAAGAACAGTCTATTTTGATTTTTTTTTTTAGGTTTATTTATTTATTTATTTATTTTTAAATGGAGGTACTGGGGATTGGACCCAGGACCTCATGCGTGCTAAGCATGCCCTCTACCACCTGAGCTATAACTTTCCCCTCAAGAACAGTCTACTTTGGATGCCACTGCTGTCACCTTTGCCACTGGGCACTTGCTGCTGCCCCAGTTGGACCCTCCTGCTGAACTTTTGTCCAGGCAGTATTTCCCATGTCAGCCTCTGTACCACTGAATGTTTGAGTCAGTTGTGGCCACCACAAATACACCCAAACAAGCCCCCTGCCTGTCTGTCTCAACCCCCAGTTTCAATGACCTGGGCAGGGGGATGTGACTGGCCTCACTTAAACCATAAGCCCAAGCTCTGAGTGCCCAGGTGGGGAGAAGGAGTATATGTGAACTGCAGCTTCCTAAGTGGCAGTGAGGGCCCTACCTTCCACATGGCAGGGTTCAGCCCCAGAAGGAAGAGGATTCACAGTGGTGGTGAGCTGACCATGTGGGCTCGCCAGAACGCGTGTGCACTGCCTCTCATCCCAGCTCCACGTTCTCCGACATCACATCAGCAGCTTGGAATTGGCCATGGATGATGGGAGTATTAACACCATGGAAATGAGCAAAAATCAGGGCTTTGCCCTTCCCTCAGAGAATAAGTGTACAAGCACACCAGTGATTCTTATACCAGACAGCAAGAGTGACAGAGGTTAACTATCCTGGGAAAATAATCAGTGATTTCTGCAAATTAGATTATGGCACTGAGTGGAAAAGAGAGAAAGAGTAAGAGAGAGAGAGGCAACACACAGAGTCTGGATATATTTCTGCTGGTGTAATAAACACAGCTTAGAGCAATGCCATCCAGTAGAAATATAATTCAAATCACGTATGCCATTTACTTATTTGTGTATTTGAGCATATCACTTGTCCTTATTCATTTCAGTTTCTGAGGGTCTCCTTTGCACAGACTAAACATTACCTTTTAATGCCCAGGCCTAACTTGCTATTTTTCATATTTTTGAACACCCAAACTTAAAAAAAAAATTATTTATTTTTTATTTATTTTACTTTAAAGAGACTGAGACAATCCTTTTATTTTACTTTTCTGTTCTTGGGGTTTTTTTGGTGATGGGGTGAGGTAATTCAACTTATTTATTTATATAGATGTAGTGGGGATTGAACCCAGGACCTCATGCATGCTAAGCATGCACTCTACCCTTGAGTTATACCCTCCCCACTAATACCCAAACTTAATCTTGTATTTTTTCACTTTCTCCTCTACACATCTAGATATATGTAATTTAAAACTTTCTAATAGCAACTTTAAAAATGAAAAGAAATGGATAAAATTAATTTTAGCAGTCTATCTTATTTAACCAATGTGTCCAGAATATTAACATTTCATCATGGAATCGCTATAAAAATTATTAAAGAGAGAGCTTACATTCTTTTCTTCATACTAAGGTTTCAAACCCAGTGTGTATTTCACGCTGACAGCACATCTCGATCTGGGTGATCCACTCAATAGCTACTTGTGTCTAATGGCTGCCATACTGAACAGTGCAGGCTTATGGCAGTTCAAGAATGGCTGTGGTCTTCAGACCATCTCCTGGTGGTGGGTTGTGAAGATCAGACTGTGTTCTTCTCTTACAGATGTAGAAAATCAGAAATCCCAACATTGCATAGGAGTGAATTATGTATTTGCCATTATTGAATTGGTTGATTCAGGTAGAGAGTGGGTCATTTAATACAGATCTTTCTTATGAGCCAATTAAAAATATGGCAGAAAATATTGAACATAACCTTGAAAATACATGCATGCACGGACTGAGACAGGAAGGGGCGAGGAGATAGGACAGCTGAGGTCCCCCGTGTGAGCAAAAATGTCAAAAGATTCTCACAGCCCTACCACACTGGTTCTCTCCTCTCTCCAGAAAATCTGCCTACAATATACACCTTCCAGGGAAAGGACTGGATCCTGTTTATCAAACGGAAACAGACACTCTCATATATTGCTGGTAGGAGTGTTAACTTTAAAGGGGTAATTTGACAACAGCTCTTGTCATTTTAAGTGTGCAACCCCTTGGAACAAATGTATTTCTAAGAATAATCTTAGGAAGGTCCTACACGCATGCACAGATATGTGAGCAATGACGTTCATTCAAATATTGGAAACAACTGAAGTGTTCATCCTCGAGGACTGCAGTGAATGCCAGCGTGTCCTTTCCGTGGGACACTGGGCAACCACTACACATGAGGCCCGCCATGGAAAGAAAGCCACGTATATACAGAAACATGGAGAGAAAAAAAGCTAAATGCAAAACTATCTGACTAATTAACCATTTTTGTAAAAAAGGAAAAAAGATTTCCTGCATAGGTGTTGAAAAGAAAATTTGGAAAAAATAGTCAAGTTTACTGAAGGTGTAGGGACTATAAGAGGTTTTAGGGCTCGAATTTTACTTTCTACTTTATATAAATTGATAATGTTTGAAATTTTACGATGATCTTATATTGTTTCTATGATCATAAAAAGATATAGGGGGTGGATATAGCTGAAGTGATAGAGTGCATGTTTAGCATGCATGAGGTCCTGGGTTCAACCCCTAGTACCTCCTCCAAAAATACATAAATAAACCTAATTACCTCCCTTCCCCTCCAAAAATTTTTTTAAAAAGACACATGAACAAATTTTAAGACAAATACCCAGTGCTGTTGAGGCTGTGAAGACACGTGTTCTCAGGACCTGCGGTTGGAAGTACCCACTGGTCCTACCTTTCTGGAGGGACCTACTTGCCAACAAGCAATCAGAGCCTTATTTATATGCTAACCTTCAATGTGGTTGACTTCACCTCTAGAAATTTATCCTAGGATAAACTGAGAGAGGGCACGTAGATTTATGTACAAGACGGTCATTACTGTATGACTTGCAGTAGTAAAACAGTGAGGGGGAGAATGAAACGTCCATTTATAGGAAGCTACTTCAGTAACGCACAGGACAGCACACAGTGGAATCCAGCTTCAAATGGTGACGTGGGAACGTATGTATTGGCATTGAAAGCTGTCTGTGATCTATTGTTAAAGGAGTAAAGCAGGTTACAAGACTGCCTGGTTTAACCCTGATCTGTTTCATACATTTGTATGTGCAGAGAAGAAAATTTGTAACAATCCGTATGGGGATTGTTAGCAGCGGTTTTCTTGGAGTGGTGAGATTATAGACAATTTCCGTTTTCTTCTGTATTCTTTCTGAAATGGTCTAATTTATTTATGATGATTATATCCTTCAACTGAAATAAAATCACACAACGTGAGAGTTGTGGGTTAAGTTTTATTGGGGGCAAAATGAGGACTATAGCCTGGGAGAGAGCAACCCAGAAAGCTCTGAGAAACTGTTCAAGGAGGCAGGGGGAAAGCTCAGTATTATATGTGTTATCAGTGAGGGGGGACGTGCAGCCAAGCACAAGTTCAGATGGAGGCTGCTGCTAGTCACGAGGAGCAGACGTCACCGTTAATGATTCTAGTGCTTTTCTAGATATGAGGAGATGCAAGAACTGGGGCCATAAAATTTCCTCCTGAAAACATCTAAGTATCTGAAGACCTGTTCAGTCAGTCTTCCCAGAGCACAGAGCGCCTCATTTGTAACCTCCATCCTGAACTCCTTTCACGGGGTGTTGGAGGTCAGTGGCTGCAGCGGCTCCTGATTTGATCCAAGCAGAGTTAGATGGCCAGTGCCAGTGTGATCCAATCCTTGCAGAGGCAGATGGCAAGTGCCAGGTTTTAGTTTGCATGTCTAATGCTTTTATTATTTTAAAAAGTAATGAAGATCTCGTTTATAAAAACTGCCATAGTAGCCAGTTCCAAAGTCTCCCTTTCTGTTTCTCTCGTAACAGCTCCAAGGTAGAAATAGTCAGACAGTCATCGTGGCGTTGCTGACCCATGCAGGTCGTTTGTAATAACTAGGAGCCCCGTCTGCCAATCTTGTTTCACAGGCTTTAATGCTGTTTCAGTTGTTGAATGAGAGAAGGTCATTTGAATGAGCAAATATGTTTAATGAAGTCTCATAAGGAGGGTCTTTTCAAATTCTGGTTGTTTTTCCCCTGGGGATGGGGATGGGTACAGCTAAGTGGTAGAGCACAGGCTTAGCATGCCTGAGGTCCTGGGTTCAATCTCCAGTACCTCCATTTAAAAAAAAAAAAGATGTGGGGTGGGGAGGAAAAACAATCTGTGTGTTTTTAAAATTTAAAAATGAACATAAACATTTGGAGGGGAAGATCATTAGGGTCAAAGAAGCTATGAGGATTTTCAATTCCCTCTGCGTGCACTTGAACCAGACAACCTTTTTAAAAAGCCATGGCAAGCATTTTCCAAATAAATGGATTGACTTAAAAAATCTGACATGCGTGATATTTACCACATTCCGAAGACTCAGACAGCAACAGGGGTGACATGGAGAAGGACGGGCTGTCTGTGCCTGTTTTGGTGCCCCACCTCCCTGGGGTTAAGATTTCGGTGTGAGGGGCAGCAGTGGGGGAGGGTCAGCTGTGGCTCAGAAAACAAAGCCCTTTATTTCACCCAGTTCAGCCTCAGCGTGACGTGGGACTGTGTTCCAAGTCTCCTCAGGTTTAATTGTCCAGTGTGCTCTGATACGGCGACCCCAGGCTCCCTGCATGGAGCCACCAGGCTTCCAGGCCCAGGTGACACACCACTCCCTGGTGAAGTGAAGCGTCAAAGCCCAGGGCCTGGCAGAGGGAGTGCCCTAGTTCCCCAGGGCTTCAGAGTTTGGGGCTGGAATTTCTGCTGTGCAGGGCTGAGCCCAGGGCAGAGCTCGCTCCAGCCCCTGCACCCACCTCTCCCTCTGGGCTCAATTCTCTTATGTACACTCTTTTGTCAACCCCAAGCCCTTAGCACAGGCCTGATGCTCAGTAACACGCCTCATAAAATGCTCAGTAACAGTGTGGACCACTACCGATGCTACACTCCTACCAGTGCTGCTACCATTTCTGTATCTGGAGGCTACTTAGAAATGCAAAGAACTCCAGGCGCACGTGTGTGCTCCAGCCTGCATTCCTGGGGAGGGACAGCCATACCAGCGTCCGTGTAAACCGCTGCACGGAATAGGAGTGTTCCCTCTGCCCTCACGCTGCTCCTCCACCGCCTGTGCTCCCGAGGCAGGCAGGACAAAACAGGCACCCGGGCTCGTCTGCGATAATGATGGTTCCAGGAGCACTGCTGAGTGCTCGCAGGTGTCATTGAATCCTGTGAGGTGAACACCATTATCACTCCCATTTCACAGATGAGGGTATTGAGGCTTAAAGAGTTTACATATAAACCTGTGCAAGGGGACAGAGCTAGGGAGGAGGGAGCTGGGGCTGGAATGCAGGCATTCTGACGCCAGCCAGGCTGACCAAGACTGCCCCTTCTGGCCCTGGAATTGGTGGACAGGGAGCCACGGTCCGCATTTAAAGGGCTTCTCTCTAGCCTCCCCAGCCTGGCCAAGGCAAGCGGGACACTGGGGAGGCTGTGGCCTCGTGAGTGACATGGGAATGGCCCTTTCGAACTGGAAGAGGGTCTGGATGCTTGCCTCTGTTGCTGTGTTGGAGTATGGGGAGAAATCAGTGACCTGGTCCTGTCTATATTTAAACCTTTGATATTTTGTTCATCATGGATTTCTGCATCAATTTTGATTTTTTAAAAAAAATATTGCATTAAAATTTTATTGATAACTGAGTTTTTAGTGCCTCCTTAAAATTTATATCCAAGAAATTGCCTCACTGGCCTCACCCTAGTCCTGGCCCTGCTTACTTCTCAATGCCTTATTTCCTTTTAAGACCCAAGTAGCAAAAAGCAGGTCTAATCTATTTTATTTTACTTTGGGAGATTAGTTTAGTTCATCAGAGTATTTTTCTGACTGTGCCCTGTTGACTAGGTTAAGATGATAATTTAATTAATGAATTTGAACCAAAATGTAATTATGATTTAAAATTTGAATATTAATGAAGCCTCCCTCCCTCCCTTCCTTCCCTCCTTCCTTTCTCATTTAGCAAGTATTTCTGTTGAGACAGATTCCTGAACACAGACTGAAACTTGCTCTAGGCACCACACCCGAGTCTAGATGACCACAAGCACGATTTTGAGGAATAATGGCTGTGTGAGCACCAAGCAGGAAGGTGCTTACTGAGCGTCGGATCGACAGAGGTGTGATGGCTGAGGCTGGCCCGGGCTCGCGGGCAGGGAGAAGCCCCAGCGTCCTGCCGGAGCCCCTTGGGCGCCTGGGTTGTCTTCACCTCCGTGTGCTGAGGGTGACTCAGGCAGTGATGTCATTCAGCCAGTCTGGTGTTTATGCCCCTCGCCACAAACCGGTTGACACTGTTTGGAGCTGTCCTGAGCTGACGCCCCACTGGGATAGAATGACATCCAGTCAGCTTGTGGCCATTGTGGCCCCAACAGCTGAAATGCTGTGGCTTCTGAGAACCCATTGTCCGCTAGTCAATTGGCAGGAGGAGGAAGATCCCGGTGCCCTGCCCCCTCTACCTCGGAGAAGCAGTTTGGCCCCACAGTAGCAATGGTGGCGGCAGGGCTCTGAGAGCCAGCTTGGAAGGACGGAGTCCCGCATGGGACTCCTTAGGAGAAGCCCCTCAAAAGCCATCGCTGGGCTCAAGTGAGTGCCAGGAGGAGCTGTGATTTTAGAAAGCAGCTTTGCTCAGTCTAGATGGGTTTTTACTTGGCATCATCCAATGCCATCATGGGCCCTGTTGATGAATTACAAGAGGAGATGGAGTGCACACCACTGCTTTCTGAAAGCAGCCATTAGCAGCATAATCATCACTTCAGTAGTGTATTTCTAGCCAATGGAAAAAACTACGAGCGGCCACGGAAAAAAGAGCCGCACTTGCAATAGGCACTGTGCTAACACTTGACACGCGCTGCCTCCTTTAACCCCCAGGGAGGGGCTTCTATTATTAGGTCTTACAGACGAAGGGACCAAAGCACCCAGAGGTCAAGTAGCCTAGCCAAGGTCATGTGGCCAGAGAGTAGAGTAAGTTGACGGTGAGGCCCAACCAAAGGGATTTTACAGGAAGGGACGAACAGGAGGGCAGAAAGGAGATGGGAGAGGAGGTTGGTATTTGATTGAGCTGGAAAACAGCGCAGGTTCCAGGGGTGGAGGATGTGAAGGGAGGAAGGGCCCTCCCCCATCTCTGTCCTTCTCATGGGTGCTGTCACCACGCCAGCCAGCTTCAGCACGCGTCTCCCTCAGACACTCCCCGGCAGTGGTTTATGTTCCAGGCTGACACCTCTCCCTTTCTTTGAGTTCCTGTGGGTCTGTGTGAATCTAAAATACAAACGGCGTCTTCCGATGCTCTCACAGCCCCTAGGACCGTGGATTCTACAGTCATGAGAGAATTCAGAAGTTGTCTATTAAATGAGACTCTGTGATGTCCAGTTCTATTTATTTATTTATTTTTGAGCACAGTGAGAAAGTTGTTGGTTTTGCCTCCTGCCCGTGACTGTCCCTGATAAAGCAAAAGGCTGTGAGCAGCCAGGACTCCAGAAGCAAGCAAACGAAACAAAGCCATCACAGTGACAACAAAATACTCCCTTTGACTGGTAAGCTAGGTAGAGAAAGGTGATTAAATCATCTTCAAAAGTTGACTGATTTTACATCAGCTCCACTCTAGTTTTGAAGATCTGAATTTAAGGACACCTAGTGATTGCTACCTTAAAAGCTTTTGTTTTGGTTTTTGTTTTTTGCCTAAATTCTAGTAGTGATGGCAGGACCAGGGACACCTAATGTCTTGAAGGTGTGGGCTGAGTGAGGTCTGCCTTCTGCCCCAACTGTCATCCCTGACATCTCACTACCGTCCTTCCTGATAGAAGCCACCAAGATGAGCCCAAACACCCACCACTGACCTCAGGGCATTTTAACTCAAGAAAGAGGCTGAATTAGCGGGAGTGTCCACCCGCTGTGTTCGGGATATGCTGAACCCCAGCATCACGTCGGTTACACTTGCTCTGGGATTGTCAATCACAGCCAGAACCCTGAACAAGAGTGGAGGAGGGAGTGACCACCTTGAGAGTGGAGGACCAGGAAGGAAATCTAGGGAGGGCTGTCCTTCCCCCACACGAAGCCTCATTTCTTTCAGAGTCTGGTTCTACAACTTTCCTTAACTGGCCTCGGCTTCCTTGGTCTCTACTTTTTCATGCTTTTGTATTCTCATCTGTAAAACGAGGTAATAAACTGTAACGAAATGAAGTCATGTAAAATGCCTAGAACACTGCTTAGTGCCTGACAGGTGCACACTAGTTCTTGTCGATGCGGGATCATTTTTTATTCCTACAGGGGCTGTTCCAGCATCTCCACTATGAGCTCTTCCTCTTCCCAGCTGCCTGCCCCCAGGTGAGGTGGCTTTCTCTTGCTCTCCCCACAGATGTGTTCTCATCTGACCTCGTTATTTCAGAGTCTCTGAATTGTATGACTTTGGCATTCTCTAAGGAGTTACCGATGTTAACTTAGAAGCTTCTGGGACACAACAGCCCTTCCGGATCCCAGTGCTGGGGCCTCCGACGAGCTTCCCCCTCCCCCATTGCCTACCTCTGGCTGGTGCTGCACGTGCAGGGCCCCCTTCGGGGTGCCTGTCCTCTGTCCCGGGATTTGACAGCAGCCAGCCTCTTGGAGTAACATTCACATCCACGAAAAACACTGAACAAAAAGGTGCCTACACTATTGAGAAAATCAGGTCAGAGTCCATCAGCATCAGAACACTGAGGGTCTACATGGAAACACTGAAAGACAGCCCCAAAGACCCTGCCTCCCCCTCTACCCGGCTGCCCTTGCCCATCAGCTGTCCGTTCCCTTGCCGTCTGAATGTTGCTTTCCTAAACCCTAGTGACTAACATGTAATCATCGGAGGATCTCTCAAAGGGTTTGCTTTGCCTCCACTGCTCCCTGTCACCAATCTGGGCCTCCCTCGGGGCTTGGGGGCCAGGCTGTCGGAGAAAGTTCGGGTGACTGAGTTGCAGGCTGGTCACCTGGCAGGGCATTGGCCCTGAGTCTGCCTCCTCCGATGCCACTCGCAGGGACAGACCGAGGGTTGAGCAGAGAGGCTGGAAAAGGCCAGAGGCCAGAGGTTTTCCAGAGGGCAGAAAGGACGTGTTCACCTCCTGCTGGGAATTCTGTTTCCAGAAGATTCCAGTCCCACCAGAACAAACCAAGGGAGCAGCTTTTGCCTCCCCAAAGCAGGTCCTGGATCCTCGGATCGCTGCCTCCAACTACCTGTATGGCCTCAGGCATGTCTCCTGATCTTCCTGGGCCATAGTTGCCTTATTCAGTAGGGAAGAGGGTGGACAGATAACCTCTAAAGTCTCTTGCCCCATTGGCATTGATCTGGCACTTGTGACCTGCATGGTCTGTCCTCTGTGGTCATTGAGAGAGGCTGAGTGGCAAAGAGAAATTACTCTCTGCCCTCAATCCTGGCATTCCCCCACTCCTCACCCCCAGGCATCAAGCAGCCTGTAGTGTTTAAGTCGTGGTTGAGCTCAGAGCCTGAGATGGGGCCTGTCAACAATAGCCAGAAGCAACGTTTTCTAATGGAGGCGCAGTTTCCACACGAGCAGAAGGAATTTGATTTAACTTCTGATCAGGCATTTCAGTTTTTATGCTGGGCTTTGTTAAAAAGGACAGGACAGGATGGCTTGAAGAAGTCATTTGCAACATCCCCATAAATAGAGGCCAATTTATGTCTTGAGGATTAACTTGCTACTGTTTTCACACCTTATATTTGGTAGGAGAAGCTGGACCTTGCTTGAAAACAGTATTTCCCTACAATGAAAATCTGCTTGATAAAAGTGAATCTGTGTTTTAGAAAAACATGACATGTTTCAGTCTGTTGCTTCCTACTTCAGTGAAGGTGCTAATCTTCTGACTGAATATTTATGAGAGGGGAGAGGCAGTGAGCTAGCAAGAAAATGCCTTCTGGAGGAAATGCACTTTCCCAAGAGACGTGCTGTGTGCCATGGTGAGAAAACTAACCATCACCGTGCTTTTGGCAAGTTCATAAAGCATCCTTGTGTGGCAGAAAGAAAAGTCCTTCTTCTGGCTGGCTTCCTTTATGGCCTAAGAGGTCTAGCTAGCAGGCTGAAGCTCTGAGTATTGATCACCAACTTGGACCCATCCTCACCTGCATACCTTGGCAGTCAGCAAAGACTAGATGGGCTGCCCTGAACTAGATGAACAGCACTGTTGTTAATAATCTGAAATCCGGTAAAATGAAATACTTCCCACGCTTGGGGTGGAGACCCTTCCTGGATGGGGATACTTATCTTCTGCATTGTGTATTTCACAAGGCTGTATTTTCATACCTGGTATAGTCAGTTTCGCTTAGAGAAGAACTCCTGTAAATAGGCCATCACTACAAGGGAAATCCCACAGTGCATTTAATCTTCTGTTTACTGACTGCTCACCTGGCCTCTAGCACATATAACAACATAATTTCTCAGGGCCTTGTGTATTTTCCCCTTAGGTTCTGTTCACTCTCGTCGCTGGGACCGCAAGTTGGTGGTTGGCTGGATGCAGGGACCATTTTTTGGCATCAAACCACGTGTTCCTTCTCATCTTACTTCTGAAGCGTGGTGTACCTTTCTCAAGGACCCTGCCTCACAGCCTTTCTGCTTCCGCTACCCCTTCTAAAACCAGCTTAAATGTGTTCCTTCTGCAAAAAGTCTGCCTGCAGATTTCAAAAAGCAACTCATTGCTCTACAACATACATGTCTATGCTTAAATATTGTGCCTGCAGAATACACTGCCTCCCACAGATATATGTTGAGAGGTCTAACTTTGCATTTTGAGCTCCATATATGGTTACCTTTTACCTGTTTTATTCTACAGGACTTCCGAATGCCCGCTGATGCTATTTTTTGAGATGTACATTTCTCATAAGGAGCGGGTCTGCTAATTTTGCTTGGCACCTTGGCCAATAAGATGCTACATGCAGGCAGATAACTTAAGTATTTTAAAGATACTCAGAATAGCCCTGCATATCTTTGTGAAATTCATTCAGAATCTTTAGCTGTTCTGAAGAGCAGGATAGGGTGTGATTTTCTCAGTTAAATAAAAAACCACCTATTGCGTTACCTTTCCTATAAGGCACTGGTACTTGCTCCGATATGTAAGTAGAGACAGGAGGGAGACCACCCACTCCTTTTCTGTCCTGTAGCTTTCTACTTCTTTTAGAGATGGTTTTCCAGATGGTGATGGCATTTAAGTGATGGAGCTGGGACTATGAAAGGACTTGCTTTCTTTCTTTTTATATTTTTTAAAGATTTTCTTCTTTTTTTGTTAATGGATGTACTGGGGATTGAACCCAGGACCTCGTGCATGCTAAGCATGCATTCTACCAGTGAGCTATAACTCCCACCCCCAGGACTTATTTCTAGTATCTTATAAATATTTTTCTCAGGAGGACCTGATTTGGTTTTGATTTAGTTGTTCATTTTCTTTCTGTCCATCATCAAGATGTCCAGATGCAAGGTAAACAAAGACAGCTATTAAATAAACAGAAGGCTACAATTCACAATTAGCTGTAATAGAAGCCTGTGACTTTCCTGACAGCAAAGTTGAGAAAGAATAAGAAATTCTTCCCAGAAATGGGTTGGTGTATAGAGTTACTTTCTCTCACGTCATCTCCTGCCCCTCCCCTTGAGTAAACACTTAGCCAGGATGGTAGCGAAGGCAAGCGCTGTACTGCCAGCCCTCTTTCCCTCCAACCCCTTTTATGTTCCCAAAGTGAATACAACATGGGTACATGCTTCAGATTAATCAATGAGGATAAAATTCAGTCACCTCATTTGGGTTTTCTTTAATTTCCCACAGATTAAAGGGACATTATTTCTCCCCTAAGATCCTCCGACCTTTAAATGTGGATTTCATTAATAATGTCAAATATTTAAATGTTGCATGTGAGCAATTCCCCATTCCAAATTCTTTGTAACACCGCCAATCAAACAGAAGAGTTTTCTTCACCTGTTAGAATAAAATGATGTCCCAGGTACTTCATTTCCTAGGAGACAACTCCAACATGATTTAAATGACAGGGGGAAAGCTCTTAGCTGGGAGATATTGTTTAAGCTTCTGTCCACTAAGACAGAAAAGATAGGTTTCTGAGAAAGATGATGAGATATAAGATAATTTTATCTTAACTATATTTGTTAAACTATTTTTTCCCCCAGAGGTCAAAGTTGTAGTGTAAAAAGACCCATCCCCCAAGCTGGGCTAAGAACTAATTCCTGAAATTCCTCCCTCCCTCTCACCCACTGGCTCACTCGCAGTCCCTACATATCCATCTGATGCCGAACTTGACCTACAGTTGACTTCATTGGATTAGTTTACAAATCAAGAAGTCAAGTTTGTAATTTTTGAACCCTCATCGTTTAATTATTACCCATCATCCTGAGGTTCTGGATTCACCAGGGCACCAGGACATTTTTATTAACAAACAAATCAGACGAAAAACGTAAGGTCTTTAAATGTTTATTTTGTTGATTCTTCACAGCGCAACCAAAGTTAGAGAGAGGAAAAAAAAAAGCCAGTTAAATTCGGCTACTACCAACAACCAAAAACCTCAGACACGAAATTCAAAGCAAGTTGATGAAAGATCATAAAAATATCTTGGATGAAGTAATTTGTTAACGTCTGTAACAAATCAAGACCGATCATCTGTGTAGTTCTTCAGTCGCAAAGCGGCTGGAAGACCTGCCCCACGCGCTGGTCAAAGACCAGCGCACGCGAAGGGACAGCGCAGAAAATGCCATCCTGCGGTGGCCACCGCAGCGGGGACCCTCCGAGCTGCCTGCGGTGTGGGGCTCCCGGTCCCCCTCCACGTCTCTTGATGAGACACAACGTTAATTAGAGATCTTGCTTTCCGACAAGAGGTCAACCGGGAGTGCATTGCTACCTATTTTAGTACAGCGGGAACCCAGTCTGCGGGAAAGGTGGTTGGTTTTAAGCAAGCTCCAACGTTGGTTACGCTACCTTTGGGGGTGGGGTGGGGGTGCAAAATGGCGACTCTCGAGTTCTAAACTGTCCTTCTAAGAAGACCCCAGGATTTAGGAGCGAATAACGTCCGCAACAAAACACCCGGTTATGCGATTCTCAAAAACTGCACTCTAATAGTGGGGGTACAAAATCGGACTTTACAACCCAGCACACCCATCGACCCAGGAGTTGTCATTCCCCCTCCCGCGGCACTGCAATGCCAATCGTCCAGCCGCTGAGGGTCGTTTCGTCTGCTACGCTCGACACCGTCTGTACCGAATAACTGATCTTTTTCGGCTTCCTGAGGTCCGGCAGCCTCCTCTAACAGGGCTTGGCTGCTGGGAACCAGGACGCCTGTGACCTCTGGCTGGGCAGAAGGAAACACCCCCACGCCTACCCCACGCCCTCGGAGAGCAGCCCGTTGGTCCCCTAGCTGGGTGGATGTCCCCTCAGTAAGCAGTCGTGCTCGAGGCTGGCCTGCCGCCGCACCTCGTGCGAGCACGGCACCCCAAAATCCACACCACCCCTGCGAAGCGCACGGCTCCAGGAACCGGGAGAGACAGGCCCTGGGTGACAGTGGCAGTGAGAGCGCGCACTTGCTGCCCAAAGCAGCTGGAATCGATCCAGAACCCCAAACAGCCCCCACGCGCCGTCGAACATCCGCTCGGGTCATTTTAACTCCCCCGGGGTGGGGGCGGGGAAGGGGGCGCCCAACAGTCCCTTTATCTGGGGGAGAAGTTTTGAAATGCCCTTCTTGCTCGGCGGCTCGGGGCGCGCAGAAGCTGGGCGGCGGGAGGCCGGGCGGAGGTCGCGTCCCGGGCCCGGGCCAGCCCTCACTTGGAGAACTGCGCCTGCACCGCGGCCAGGCCCAGGCCTGCCGGGACGAGGTGCGGGAACTTGCAGACGGCGCAGGTGCAGAGGCCGGGGCTGCTCGCGCCGCCGCCCGGGCCGCCGCCGGGGAGCGCGAACTGGCCACACGGCGGCTCATCGAGCGCCAGTGACAGGTACTTGGCCGGGCGCAGCGCGTCGGGCGGCCCCACGGCGCCGGGCGCCAGCAGCACAGAGCCGGGCGCGGCAGCGAGCAGGGGCAGGCCGGCCAGCAGCAGGCGCGGCGCAGCGGGCCCAGCGCCCTCGCCGAGCGCGCGGCGCAGCTCCTGCAGCGAGCTGCCTAGCAGCAGGATGTAGTTGCGGGCGAGCAGCAGCGTGGCGATCTTGGAGAGCTTGCGGCCGGGCGCGCCCTGGCAGTGCGCCGCGGAGTAGGGCAGGATGACCTCGCGCAGCGCGTCCATGGCCAGGTTCAGATCCTGCATGCGCTTCCGCTCGCGGCTGTTGATCTTGCGCCGCAGCTGCTGTTGCTGCTCCTCTTTGGCGTCCGCCCGGGAGCCTCCGCCCGCGTGCGCACCCGGCCCGGATCCTGTGCCCAGCGGCTCGGCTGGCGCCTCCGGCTTCTCGCGCGCCACCTTGGGGAGGAGGGGGGCCGTCGTGGAGGAGGAGGAAGTGGAGGAGGAGGAGGAGGAGGGCGGCTGCCGGTAGCCCACCAGCTCGTACAGGGAGGCCCCGAGCTGCACGTCTCCAGGCCGCTGTGGCCGAAGCATGGTCGCGGGGGCCGCGTTCACGCGCGCCTGGGAAACCGCATAGTACATCTGGGGGGCGGTGAGGGGCGGCCGAGGCGCCCTTCAGGAACGCCCAGGGGTGGGCCTTTCAGCAGGCCGCCCCTCCCCGCAGACCTGCGCGCGGGGAGCCGATGGCAGAGCAGCAGCCCGCGCCGGACCCCTTTAAACCCGGCTTGGGAACCTGCGGGGCCGCGGGCTGCTGGGCGCAGCCAATAGGGGCGCGAGGTTTGGCGCAGGCGCGTGCTCATTGGGCGCGGAGGTGCCGCTGGCAAGGCTCAAGGAGATTATTGTGAGTGCGCGTTGGAGTCACAGGACAGGCACCCCGGGAGGGAGGGAGGAACGCGCCTTTTCGGGTGCAGTGTGGTTGTTCTTGGAGGGCTGGTGGCATTGGTGAAGCCAAAACTCCTGTGCCTACCTCCTTCTGCTCTGCCTCTTCTTTTTGGTATACATATGCATATTGGTTTGTTTTAAATTGTGTTCAATACACATAAAATTTACCATCTTAACTTTTATAAGTATGTAGTTCAGTAGTATTAAGTGCATTCACATTGTTGTGCAACCAATCTGCAGAACTCTCATCTTGCAAAACTGAAACTCTTTACTCATTAAACAATTTCCCATCTCCCCTGCAACTCCAGGCAACCATTAATCTTCAATGAATCTGATTACCCTAGGTACCTCATGTAAGTGGAACTATACAGTGTGTATTTTTTAGCGACCTGCTTATTTCATTTAGCATAATATCTTCAATGTTCACCCGTGCTTTAGCATGTGTCAGGATTTTGTTTCTTTTTAAGGCTGAATAATAAATAGTCCATTGTATGTATACACCACATTTAGTTAATCCAGCTCTCTGTAGATGGACGCTTGGGTTGCTTCCACCTTTTGATCATTGTGAATAATGCTACTATGAGCATGGTTGCAAGATGTTTTTTTTTTTTAATATGTGATTTCCTGTGAGGTTTTTAGAACTAAATGTCTGGGCTCAATGACCAGTAGCATCAAAATGGCTACTCCCAGCCTCTGCCTTCCCTCTTCTTCTGATTAAAAGGTCATTATGGACTAAGGAGCTTTTAGGTTGGGTTTCTTTCCTCCCCAAAAGGGAAATGTATTCATTCTGTCAGCGACTCAACTCTTACTTAAGCAAAAAACTCACACAGAAACGGACCTTTTATCAGAAAACAAAACAAAACAGCAAACCACCCACACACTCATATCTTCAGGGTGGAACTGAACTTTTCTCTTACCCAAATAAAATAGCATTACTTGGTGGCTGTGGAAGTTTTCTACCCCAATACCAGGGCATACAACTGTGGTTTCTTATCCTTGCATAGCACAATGTCAAGGGGAAGAGGGCCTTATGGTATCTAAACCTCTACCATCCAGTGTGGTAGCCACTAGCCATGTGTGCCTATTAAAATTTAATTCATTAAAATAAAATCGAGTTAGAAATTTCGTTCCCCGGTTGCACTAGCATTGCTTCAAATGCTTAGCAGTGGCTACAGTGGCCACCTCCTGGACAGCACAGAGGGCATTTCATCATCACAGAGAGTTCTGTTGGACAGTGCTGATGCTGACCGTGGTCCTCCTTGGTGTAAGAAGAGGGATGCTGTTGAAGGGCCTATCTCCATGGAGACTGATTTTAGCTCTCGGAGCCCATTGGCTGTGCTCGCTGATTTCAGGGCCGCTTTGTTCCATTTTCTTCCACCAAATTTCTCCCTGTAGGCTCACTCTGATCTTTGTTTCTGACCTTCAGCTTTGCCTGTAGCATCCCGCCCAGGCCTCAGGGTCAGCTTCAACATTACTTTCTTCCCAAAGTCTTGGTGACTTCTCATCTGCTTCCTCTCATCATGCTCGGCAGACCATTGATAGCACTTCCCCACAGCCTAGGTTGTGTTATGTGGAGGTCATCTCTGCATTCAGCTGTGACTGTTCATTTCTTCATCCTCCCAAAGCTTTGCGATGAGTGTGTGTCCCAGGGGATCTGAGAACTGGTCTGAAATCTCCACTAGCTCACAGGTTCATCTCTGAAATGTGCAAGCTCCCAACCATCCTTTAATCCAAGAGTTTCCCATAGGTTCCACAGAGAGGGAAGGGGCCTGGTAGGACCCACCAGCAGGCTGAGGGGCTCACTTAGAGAAGAAGAGGCCTCAGCAGGAAGGACCCGAGTCCCCAAGCAGAACCATACTGGGCAGGAAGGAGAGAGACCAAGGAAATTGCCTTGAAAGTTTCAAGCAGGTAAGTTTAAGATCTCACTAATCATTCCCCATTTTGTTAAAGCATGCTGTTTTTCAAAGTATTTGATTCTTATGGGAACCCTATGAGCTGGGTATTTTTAAAATCCCTACTGTAGATGGTGAAACTGAGGCTCCCAGATGGTAGTGGATTTCTCGGGTTGACAATGTGCCTTCAGACAGGACAGGTGGAGCTGCAGCATCAGTGGCCAGCTTCCAGAATTGCCTCCAGCTGGACCAGGCTTCCAGGAAGCTGAGGAGGGCGCCACGATGGGAAGGGTTGGGGACTCGGTAAAAGGAGGGAGGGGGCAGCCTCGGCCAAGCCAGTATTGAGGAGTTGATGGGTTTAAGCCATTGCTTGGAAGAAAGGGCTCCCAGGATCCCATCTCCATGAACCCTGAACAGCCCTCTCTGGCAAAGCTCACCCTTACCCTGAGGACCCCTCTGTCCTGTAGCTGAGATGACGGATGGGGGTGGGCCCCAGCCACCTCACCCTCTGGCTCCCTCCTCTGCCCACATCCTAGGTGGGGACCCTAAGGCCTTCCCCTGCCAGCAGGAAGAGGAAGTGAGTGAAAAAGATAGAAGCTCAGCCTGGGACAGTGGCCTAAACAGCACCCTGCCCCTTTCTCATCCATTGTCAGGGGCGCCCCAGGAATCGGAGATGGAAATACACACACTATTCTTCCCTCACAAAGGGATGTCCCTAATGGTTCCCTTGAGCCCTTGACCTCCTCAAATCTCGTCTTGGGGAAGGATTACTCCCTCCCCTGGCCAAGGACCCTGTCGGTCAGACACACTGTTCAGTATGTACTGACGGGCTCTCGGCGGAGCCTCAGAAGAGGGCTCTGGGTGGCCGTGTGGGCCCAGCATGGGGACAGGATTTGGCGCTTGTTGAAGCTGGTGACTTGGATGCCCCCTCTGCTGGTCTGGAGTTCCAGCGGCATGCAAAGTGTGACAGCTGGCAACGGCCAGCAAGCCATTATAGCCCCTGGCAGGGGCCCCGTGGGCCAGCGCAAGGGGAGGCAGCTGCCGTGGCCTCCCACATTCAGGACATGCTTGGGGAACAACTTGCATCCACCATAACAACCACTCTTGTCTTTGCCTAAAGGGGTTGTGTGTGTGTGTGTGTGTTCATGACTCTTTTCACCCCAAGGAGGTGTGTGTGTCAGGCTTCCTTGTTCCTGCATAGAAACCTACAGCATCTCTTGCCTGTCCCCCAGCCCTCTCGCACCCCTTTTGCTTTGGGTCAAGAAGATGGAGCTGTTGCAGTGGCAGGCAGTGGGGCCCCGAAGCCTCAGTGAGCGTGCAAGGGGGAAACGGGTGTTTTGGATACAGTGCCTTCCACCCTTCTGTCAGCACAGACAGGCTGCAAGTCCCTCTGCTGTCCCTGGAGAGACTGTCTTCTCGCAGAAAGCCAGCTAGGTGGAAAAGATCGTCTTTGCTAAGATGTGCTGTTTAAACTGGCTGGAGCTTGGACCTGTAATGAAATAGCAGAGTTCACTTTAAAGTGCTGCTTTTTTCTAAGAAGGGCAAATTCTCTGGAAAGTTTCCATTACCCAAGAGGTCTTGAAATTTACACTCTCACTCTGAGAAGGAGCCGCCATATCTGATGTTTGCCCTCAATCAGCTTCCCCCACCCCATCCAAATATAACTCAACCTGGAACACAGAAGACAGAGAGGAGCTGCAGGGAGAGGGGCATTGAGCTTCTTTCTGGGTAGAGGAGAGGAACAGAGAGAGAAGACAGGGAGGAGGAGGTAGATTGCCCTTGATAAGTGTCCTTGGATGGAGCACAGCTCCTTAGCCATGTTTGGTCCCCTCTCTGTTGGGGACCATCTCGACAGAATCTAATTCACAATTAGAAACAGTTCAGATTTAATAAAAGTTCCTGCTGGGAAAATTGGAAAGAGTACACATTTTGTTCATTTTCCAAAGACAATGCAAGTCAGTCGAGTTGTCATGCACCAATATGATGTTTATCGTTACTTACGATGTTGCTGCAAAGCTCTGCGATTGTCAGTGTCCTTATTCGCTGTGTGGAAGGGCAGAGGCGGTCATGCAGTGGTGTCTGTACTGGCTGAAACACTAAAGATCAAAGGTAGTAAATGTGTTTTACAAATTTTATAAGAAGATATATTTTCTTTTATTTTTAAAAAGTGTCATGTGGACCTGATTTTAATAAAGTTGACTGCTGAAGATTATTTCTAAGATTCACTTTTGCCCTGCGCCTTCTTTTCTGTGGAAAGAATGAAAGGGAAAGAAAGAAAAGAAATTAGATAACATCTGAGTATTTGGGGGGATTCTTTTTAATAACAAAATCTTGATTTGGTTATTTGGGGCCATAGCTCAAGCTGATGGGTAGATCATTCTTTTTTTTTTTTTTTGAACACAGATGATGTAACAGAAATAGAACTACTTCCCTGAGTACCAAATGCTGTAATTCTACATGTCATGTCACCTAGAGCTTTATATTGACATATTTTAATACCTCTCACTGGATATCTGAAAAGAAGTCTTCCTTAAAAGAAACTTCAAATAATCACTGTAAGAAGCCTAGAAAAAGAGAAATACATCCTTCTGTTTTAATGACGAATGGAGAGAGTTCCTGTCCCATCAAAACTTAGAAGCCTTTGGCAGAATTTTAAGGCAAAGGAATGGAATGTAGCTCACAGCGATCCTCTGGGTAAAGGTGCTAAGAATAACTGTGAGTTAAAATACGTATATTAGCATATGCGGCTCGGTGTTGGAAGGGTTGGTTTGGGGCCGAATGAAAATATTCTGAGTCTCCCCGAAGTCAGGAGCTGAAGCCAAACGCTCCAAAGGCTTACACTGACACAATGAAAAGAGACAATTTGCTTGGAAGGCTGTGGCTAATTTATAACACAATGTCCAATGTCATGGTTAGTTTTGTTGCAAAAATTTGGCAGTTTTACCCAGAGTCTCAGGCAGCCTGAAAAGATGCAAGGGATTCTGGCTGCAGCATCTCCCGTTTGCTAGATGTTCCAAATGGTTCAAACAAGCCCTTTCATAGAGACGCAGGGCCAAGTGTGCTCAAAGGAATGAGGGAAACAAAGGTGGCTCTGAAGTCATTTCCCCGCACTGGGTCCAGCCATCCGGTTTCACTCTTTCCCCATTGAACGGGCAGAATGCAACAGGAAGAACGCGGATGAAAGGGAACAAACAGGCCGATGTGTTTGGGGAGAAAATGGACGGAGGCCGGGGCAGTGAGCTGCTAAACTTTCATTCTAGGTTTTCAGAAAGGAGTGAATGATGAATTATAGAAACCTGAAAGGTAATAAAATATGGGTCACTGAAGCGCTGAGGCCAAGTTCCTAAAACACCTGCAGAGACAGAAGGTTCTGGAAGTCAGTGTGGCCCTGCGGTCACCCGGGCAGACACCCTGCCCGAGGCACAGAAGGGCACTGTTCAGAAACTCACCTGTTGTTTTCCCGTTGGCTCGCAGTCCTTCCCCGTCTGTAAGAGCCAGCGGCTGGATCTGACTCCAGATTAGACCACCGGGGGGAAAAAGAAAGGCAGTGTGCAGACTTCCCAGGGAGCAGCTAAGGAGACCGGAGCCGGGAGGCCGCCTACTTCCTCTCCCGAAGGCGCTCTGACCTGGAAATATTAACTCAGTTGGTGAAGACTGTCTGTGTTATACATGCAGATCTACTCTGCTGGGCTCTTCTAAGGCTTTTCTGCTCAGCCTCAGCCTATTTATATCTTACAAAGTAGAGTCCTGATCCCTGGATTGGGGATACGAGCGAGACTGTGGCCTCAGTGAGACTCATTTGAGCCTCAGTTTCCTCATCTGGGGTTGTTATAAAGATGAGAAGGGAATAGCAGGAGGGTGCCTTGCCCAGAGCTTGGCACCTATTAGCTGCTTAGTGAAATGATAACAGTAGCTAAGACTGCTGAGCACCTGCTGCGTGCCAGGCCCCGTGGAGAGACACTTATTTTATGGTTTTCATTCAGACTAGGATGGTGCTCCAGGTTTGTCTGCCTTCAGTGCACTCTTCCTCTGCATCGAGGATATGGCCCTCGATGCAGCCCCTTCTGTCCCTGTGCTCGTTGAACACCATGGATGCTCCAACCAAATGGTTCTGTTTCAGAGACCCTTTCCTGGACACACCTAACCAAAATCCAGCAGCAACTTGATAAATAAACTAAGTAAATGTGACCTCAGTATAATCTAATACTGTGAGAGCTGTAGTGCAAACTTGAGCCCAGATGACTTGGGTTCGAGTCCTGGCTCCTTCTGTGACTTATTACAAGAGATGATACCTGTCAGTGACCCAGTTTCCTCCACCTGCAAAACAAGGATGAAAGTAGAACTTATCTCAAAGACGGTGGTGAGGACTGAGCGAGATGATACCTGTAGGGCCCTGGGAACAAGGCATGGCAGAGTGTTAGCTATTATAACTGGATTTTTTTTGTATATAATATATTTCTATTGAAGTGTAGTCAGTTTACAATGTTGCGTCCATTTCTGGCGTACAGCATAATGCTTCAGTCATACAGAAACATACATATATTCATTTTCATATTCTTTTTCACCGTAAGTTACTGAAAGTTATTGAATATAGTTCCCTGTGCTATACAGTATGATGTAATTGTTTTTATTAACCTCTCTTATAAATTGAGTGTGTTCTTCAAATTCACATTGAAGTCCTCTCCCCCAGTACCTTAGAATGTGACCTTTGGAAGTAGGGTCATTGCAGATGTAGTTAGTTAAAATGAGGTCATTGGGGTGGGCCTTAATCCAATATGACTGGTGTCCTTGAAAGAGGGGGGAAATTTTGGCACAGAGATATCCATGCAGGGAAGATGCCAGGTGAAGATGCAGGCAGAGATCTGGTGATGCTCCTACAAGCCTGGGAAACCAGAGATTGCCAATGAACTACCAGACGCTGGGAGAGAGGGGTGGAACTGATTCTCCCTCACCTTGATCCTGGACTTCCAGCCTTCAGGACCAGGAGACAACACATTTCTCTTGTTTCAGCTGCCCAGTGTGTAGTACTTTGTTACAGCAGTCTGAGCCGATTGATGCAGCCTCTGTGCCAACACCTCCTCTGTAATGCCGTGGGGTGGTCAGCGGGCCAGTTCTATTTATAGCTGGGCCACTGGGGCTCACACTCAGCCTGTCACTTACAAGCTTAACCTCCCCGAGCCTTAGCTAATTCATCTGCAAAATGAAGCTTATAATTTCACTTCCGTCTGTACCTCACAGGTACTTGTTAAAGCAAGAATGAGATGGGTGCCTGGTTCACCACAATGTCAGCTGTCCTGTGTGCTTGTTTGGCGGTTTCTAGAGATAGTGGCGAGTGGAGGCAGAACTCTGCCCCAGGTCAAATCTCCTGGAGGTCTTGCAAACTGCAGATCCTGGTTCAACAGTTTAAGGTGGGGCCCGAGATTCTATATTTCTGACAAGCTCCCAGATGAGTCAGAGGACCACAGTTTCTGGATAGTGAGGCCAAGACGGCCTCACCAAGCCCCATCTAGGAAAATGAGACTGATTTACGAAGAATGTTTTTAGAAGAAGCCCTCTTTCCTCGTGCCTGTTACTTGGGCCCACAGCTGGATATTTGATGGCATCTCAATAATGTTTAAAGAAAGAGCAAAGCTGACTTTGGAGACAAGGATGAGGAAATGACCAAGGAGCCACCCGACAGCGCAGGAGAACACACATTGGCGAGATGGACAGACACAGACGAATGCACCTGAGACCCGCGGTTTGTCCTGCCCCAGGAGGTGCAGGTGGAATTGCCTGGAATAGGGCAGGGAGAGAAGGCGTGTGCTGGAACATGGGCCAAGGCCACCCTCTGGGGCCCTTGCCCACCTCTCTTCTCCCTGCTGGGAGCCTGCGCCCAGGTCTTCTCACCACTGAGTTCTCAGTGCAGAGATGAACCCTCATAAGGCCTTCTCAGAACAGCCCCCCTAATGGTGCCCCCCAGCCCCACCTGTCCCCACTGATCACACCGTCACTCCTCCTGGCTTTATTTTCTTCATGGCATTTACCAACAGCTACAATGGCCTCGTTACTAACTTGTCCACGTATTTATACGTGTCTCTCTGCTCCCGGTCTTGAGCAGAGGGTCCGCAGAGCAGTGTTCTCGGCTGTACCCCAGTGCCTTGAGCAGGGCTGGACCCCTACCAGGGGCTCAATAAATCCTTGAGTGAACGAGTGCAGAGGCTGAATGTAGATGGATTGGTCAAGTTCACTGAGTGCTTGCTCCGTGCAGTGCCCTGTGCCAACCCTTGAGAAAGTTTGGGCTCCTTGCCTCCTGATAATTTATAATCCACTTGAGGATGTGAGGTGCACACATTGGAACATCTGACTTGCATATCAGGTTACCGTATGGATGAGCTGGGAGGGAATTGGAGCTGCTGTGGCCCAGAGCACGTGGAGCAGCGGGATCTTGTTAAAGGGCAGAGTCCGGGTCGGGGAGCCCAGGGTGGGGGAGCCCAAGACGCACTGTTGTAATCAGCGCCCAGGTGCTGCTGACACTTATGGTCTGCGGGTCCTTGTTTTGAGGACAGTGAGGCTTTCCGTGTTTAGGAGAGAGATCGGCTGCTTACAGCTGAGGCCTCCTGGCAGGAGGGTTTGGTACTCAGAAGAACCCAGAGGATTGGGGGTGGAGAAGGGACAGGCAGGGGAGTGGTAGGGGGACAGGACGCCAGGGAACAGACCATGGTGCCTGGAAGGGAGAATGGGAATAGGATGGACAAACCAGGAAGGTAGGGGGAAGGGAGGGGCAAACCGGGAAACTCCAGCCACAGCCGTGGGGACACGCACCCCCACTCTGTATTCTATTTTTAAAAGCTGTTCGTAGAAGGATTGAGACAACTTCCTCTGGTCTATCAATAAGTCAGAAAATGTTTTCAGAAATGTCGCAACCTGCGCTTGCCCAAGCGGGTGCTCGGGGGGTAACAGAGCGCTGTGCAGGGTGCTGCGGAGGCCGAGGGCGTGCGGGCAGCCGTCGGTAGCGGTGGCCGTGTAGCTGGTTCCTGCCATCTGGGCGGGGCGTGTGTCCTGCCCGTGAATACCCTTGCTCTTATTTTTGCCTGACCGCTTTCACGTCTGTCATCTCGTTTGAGCCTTATGGTGTCTCTAGGAGGTTGGGAGGGCAACTGGGTGTTTTGTGGGTGAGAAAACTGAAGGCCAGAGAGAGCTGGGGCCAGTGCAGTCTCCCCTGATGCAGAGCCCAGACTAAGACGGACAGGAAGGAATTCTTCTCCCTCTTTCCTCTACGTGCCTCTGGCCTCGACGTTCAGACCTGTTAACGTGCGAGCAGGATTGGAGACCGGCAGTCCTTCTACCAGAGAGAGCCTCCCAGGACATGTGTGCACTGATGAGCTCTTGGTCACCAGCACTCTCTTGCCAGGATGGGGCCCCCTCTAGCCCAATGGTTTCTGGAATACCAGAATAGTCTAGAATCCCCCGAGGGTGGGCTTGGCCTCCGTCAGCTCCTCCACCAACGGGAGGGAAGGAGGTGCAGCTGTGGCAACCGGCACTGCTTCCCACGTTGCGTGGAGACGATGGTCAGGGCCAATTTCATGCATCTTTATCCCCTATTATGACCTGTATTTCCTTGGCGCATGGCAGCTGCTTGTGTCCAGACGAGGAGACAGGAAGTATTATATTGTTGCTAATAATACTCAAGGAGAGCAATCAGTCCATTATTAACTCACTTGATTCTTTCCGATCTTAACAGTGGATCCATTTAAAATGACGGAGGGCACTTAGGGCAAGTTCTCGCTTGCTTTCACAGAGCCGGGACTTGGCCTGCCTTTTCAGATTCTTGTCTGCTCAGCGATAACACAGGATTTGTGTGCCCTTTAACCAGGGAAAGAACTGAGGCAGCTATCGCTCTTCAGGCCTAAAAATTCCTGGGGTGCTGAGAGTCGCCGGGACCAGGAAAGCAGTGCTGGGGGTCCCAGCCTGGATCAAGACTGTCTCTGGCGAGGACAGTAGCTTCGTGTTGTCTCCCGTGCCGGGTGTGGCTCCAGCCAGCTAGGCTTCTCCCACTGGCTTCTTCCTGGTTTCCTGCGCTGCTGGCCCCACGTGCTCTCAGCTGGTGTAACATGATGGGGGCAGGGGCTCACTGCTGCTCCAGAGGACCTGGGATGTCCTATGGGGTACAGTTCTTCTGTCACCCTTCCCTAAATGCTATTTCTAAGCCACCACAGTAGTGTGGCTTCAGGATATGTGCACGGGCTTCTGAGTTTGCACTGCATGCATCACACTCAAAGCACACAGCCCAAACTCCCCAACAGCCACTTCTCACTGACATGGTGACCATCACTTCTTTCCCTGTGAGCTTTGTCTTCTTTCCAACCCCAGGTTATATTATACATATTTTCGTTCTCAGGGTCTAGGACTGTGCCTGAGACGTATAAAATACCAGATCAGTACTTGTGAATGAATGAATGAATGAATGAATCCCAGCCATCATGTTACTTTATCACCTTCAGACTGTTTTGCTGCATAAATAGAGATCTTTGCCACACATCTTTTCACAGATACCTTTGCAACTTTTGGGAAACTAACCATCCACAGTGGATATGGTAACTGACCCCAATTCTCTCTCTTTCCAGTTTCCAGGGATGCCCCAATGCCTCAGACGGACAGTACCCGTCTGCAGCCAGCCTTCCTTTATTACCGGATGCCAAATCCCATGAGGGGTCAACTCCAGCCTGCCGTGAGGGCAGCCAAACCTTCCACTTTGCTCTGCTGGACTTGTGCAGGTCCCACTGAGAGGCAGGACACCGGACGGTCTCCCATTTCTCATTTTGGACTTCCCCCTGGGCTGTTAGCAGGCTTGAGCAATTGCTTTCATGCTGCAAACTGTTTCTGCTCACTTTTGCACCAGGGAGCATTTTCCATCCTTGGCTGGGTGTACCATCTAAGTGCGTCCATTGTCAGTGCTTCTGGGTGGTTGAGAACAAATGGCTTATCCTCAGGATCTTGAGAAATAGTAAAACGACGGTTTCAAGCCACTACATTTGGAGGTAGTTTTTCTACCACAATATATAATTGAAACAGCTCCAACCCTTGTGTGTGCATAATTCTTGCCTACATACCCTAAGTAGGAAAAATATTTCCAGGGGCCTGGCCCACCCCTGACCATATACAATAGAAAGAGCTCACTGGAGTCCCGATCGGTGGCATCCTTCAGTGGTGCTTATCGTTAAATTCTGACTGTTTACAGCCGATGGGAATGGAATAAATGACACCTTGTGGCGGGAAAACATAACCTGCCAGCTGCTTCCTGTTTATTCACGTTCTGACAGAACAGCAGATAAGCTGAAAATAAAGTTCTATTCTAATTTGTGTAAAAAAAGTCCTACCCCTACAGCCACCATGTGACCACCCCATTTCTGTCCAGGAAGAATAACTAAATGAAAAGAGCCCTTTTAGAGTCAGTTCTGTGTTGGCTTGTTACCAAGGAACAGATGCGCATGACCAGTGCTCCTCTTTATGGCGACTGGGAGAGGTGGGAATTTTTCAGAAGTCAAGGTTGGGTAGTGGGTGTCAGGTACCCAACGGGTGGTGCTGGGATTCGAACTAGGACCTGCCTGATTCCAGGAGCCCTGCTCTTACTCTGGTATGACCAACTTGGAATTAGAGCGTTAACTCTCAGCTGACACGGTGCATCTCTCTCCTTGGCACCTTAATTCCCCAGCTGTCCAGTTATTGAAAGCATTGCCCTGATGCTGGTTGACAGCGGGCCTTTCTTCAGAGATCCAGACTGGGGACTCCTGGACTCCCTAGAATCTCTTCTAAAAGAGGAGGGTCAGCCAGCCGAAGCTGAGCAGGAAGGAGGTCCCCAGGCTTCGGGGGCGCTAAGCTGAGGGGTGACCCTTACAAGCTGCCATCAAGCTTTCCCACTGCTTTGTGGAGCCGTCAGTTGAGTTGGTGCCACCTCTACCCCTGGCCCCTCACTAGAGTGCTGGGCTGACCTTTGGGGCCCTGGATTGCAGACCTTGTTCAGACACCACTGGTTGTGTGACGTACAGTCATCGCATCTTTGGGGTCCACTCACATAAGGGTTCACCTCCTCTGTGAAGGCTTTTCAAGTTCTGACTCTTTGAAAACAGAATTGGCATGTTCTTAGAGAGTTAAGTTCCACCAGAATATCCCCTATGGGACAGTAGGGGACGAAAACAGAGGGTGGTCCCCGTCCCCTGTTGGAAGTTGATTGATTTTGCAGTTACCTTAGAGGTCACTGTTGATACTTGCACCTACGAGGTCAGCTCTCCATAGTGGCTGTTCTTTGGCAGCTGATGAGAAGTCAGAGTGTTGTATTTTCAAATGTCCGCAAACCCCAATATCTCGTCATTCTGGATAGAGGGGGTTAGAGTAAGTGGTGCTTTCTTGTCATGTCCCTAAAACTGTGTGTTGTGGTTTGAAGTGTGTTCTGCCAAAAAAGATATGTGGAAGGCCTAACCCTCAGGACCTCCGACTATGACCTTATTTGGACATAGGTTCTTTGCAAAGGTCATCAAGTTCAACTGAGGTCATTACAATGGGCCCTAATGCAATATGACTGTATCCTAATAAAAAGGGGGCTCAGAGACAGACAGATGTAGAGGGAAGACGATGTGAAGACACAGAGGGAAGATGACCATCTCCAAGCCAAGGCGAGAGGCCTGGAGCAGGCGCTCCCTCTCAGCCTCAGAAGGAACCACACCTGCTGACCCCTGGATTGCAGACGCCAGCCTCTGTGTCTGTGAGAGAGTAAATCTCTGCTGTTTAAGCCACTCAGTTTGTGGTGCTTTGCTATGGCAGCCCAATACGCGATGTAAGATGATTTTTCAGCTGAAAGAAATTGGACGTGGTTCTAAGACAGGGGTAAAGGCCCACAGCCATGAGGTGAAGCTCAGGAGGCAAACACCCCTGGGACCCGGGGACATTCTGGTTTCCACCCCTCATTTTCATTTTCTACCTTTTCCAAAGGGAAGGTGAGATATGGGCTAAGACATCCCCCCTTGGTACTGCCCCCATTCCCGTTAGTTTGAAGTGATATTTTTTTCTTCTTTTATTGAACTATATAGTTCATTTACAGTATTGTGCTAGTTTCAGGTGTACAGCAAAGTGATCCAATATATATATATTCTTTTTCAGATTCTTTTTCATTATAGGTTACTATAGGTATTGAATATAGTTCCCTATGCTAAACAGTAAATCCTTATTGTTTATGTATTTTATACATAGTAGTGTGTATCTGTTAACACAGTACTCCTAATTTATACCACTCCCCCTTTCCCCTTTGATAACCATAAGTTTGTTTTCTACGTCTGTGAGTCTATTTCTGCTTTATTTTATTTTATTTTTTATTGAGGAGTAGTTGATTTACAATGTTAGTTTCAGATGAACAGCAAAGCAATTCAGTTATACACATACATACATATATTTTTTCAGCTTCTTTTCCCTTATATGTTATTACAAGAAATTGAGCACAGTTCCCTGTGCTATACAGTAGGTCCTGGCTGGAGTCTACTTCTGTTTTGTAAATAAGTTCATTTGTATTATTTTTGAGATTCCACATATAAATGATACCATATACTATTTGTCTTTCTCTGACTTACTTCACATAGTACAATCATCTCTAGGTCCAAGTTTAAAGCCATATGGAAACATTGAAATGATAAGAATTTAAGTTGTTTTTAAATTTGCCGAGTCTGGGTTAGCTAAGAGTTGCTTGTTCCGCGCGGGCTGGCCTTCCTGTCTGCAGCTGCCTCAAGGCTGATCTGCTTTTTCCACTCTTGAAGTTTGCAGCTCCTTCACTCCATCATCCTTTGTGTGAACAGCTACCATGCGTGGGGTGCAGCAGATCTGGACCCACTCGTTTTCCGAGGCTCAGGAGCGGCGGCTCTGGCCTGGCAGTTGCAGGTGACAGTCCTGACCAGTCCAGGAGCCGATGAGAAGTTCATAGGCTGTTAATAAACTGGAACCAATCGGTGAATGCCGGCCGGGGGTGCTGGGGCCGGCTGGGGCCGCAGGTCCTTGGGAGAGCCTGCACTTGCGCTGCCTTTATCTGCATATAGCAGGAGCTGAGAGGGCCCGGCCGCTCTTGGTGTTTGTTCCAGTGAATAGACATATGTCCCTCACACTAGCACGGGGAATATCTAATTAAGCCACACAATGATTGCTTATGCCCTGGGGCTGTCACAAACAAGGCTCTGTCACTCTCTGCCTTGAACCACAAAATGGGAATTCGCCTTCAGTGCATGATAATGAATATATTCGAAATATATTAGAATTTATTTAGATCTCACACGCTCACCCTTAAAAAACAACACACGACAAATGCTGTTTTCATAAAAATATTTTAAATCTCACAGTGGGAGTGGAGTTGGGGGTGGGGGTGAGAGGAGGCTCTTGGTACCCACTGGTTGGTTGAGTATGATGTTCGGTGTAACTTGCTTTCCTATTTTTTAGTGAATGAATTAGGATCTTAAGAATTGAAGTTATGTTTTGCTCAATGTTAACAGAAATGTTTGCGTACACTGCATGGGAGTTGAAACCTTTGAGTTTTAAGGAGTGCATATGCTTTTCTTCTGTTAGCCTTCCCTTCCCTTACTTTAGTTTAGGTGGGACCTGTAAGGAAATTTTATTTCCTTTAAAGTCAAATCATCTTAGTACATGGAACTGAAGAACTGTAGCCCCTACTGAAGACTCATGCTGCTACTTTAAAATGGAGTGTAGTTTTTAACAAGGGAAAAAAAAAAACTCATCTTGGTCTAGAACATAAGAAATGATTTTTCCCGTCTCCTGTCATGATTAGGAAGGGACTTTGATGCTGGCCATAGAAGTGGGGACAGTGTTAGGAGTTGCCTGGCTGGGGTGTGAAAAACTGTGGAAACCACCTCAAAGAGTTTTTCATCACCAAGAGTAGAACTGGCTACATAGTCTGCAGGACCCAGTGCAGAGTGAAAATTTGGCTGCCCTTGTTTAAAAGTCATTAAGGATTTTTAAGAGAGTGACACAAAGCATAAAACTAAGCACAGGGCTCTTTTGAACATGGGGACTTGGGTGACAGACTGCAGGGGTCCCACCCCTGTGAACCAGCCATTTTTTGTCCTTGATAGGGAGGAGAAGAAAGAAGGCGGTGACCAGAGGTGATTTTAGTTCCTAATTTTTACACAACCCACGAGTCCAGAGATGAAATGAAGTGAAAAATGGATTCCAGATTTATTTTGTTCATCTGCTCCAGACGAATTGGAAGAATACAGCATCCCTCCAGCACTGGCAGCTGTGTTTGAAAGACATTTCTGTGCTTTTCCCTTTCAAAGTGTTAAGACCGACGTTTTCTTCCTCTTTTTCACACGAAATTCTATCCGCTCAGAGAAGCAGTTCTGTATAAGAACTACTCATTTGATGAACCAGTCAGAATTCTGGGGAGAGAAGCAAAGATGGAAAATTCCTACCTTCTCCACGAATCAAGAAATAAAAGCCTTGATTAGTATTTGCCCAGATGTTGAGACCCCTGGCTGCGTGCAGTTGGCTTTTGCCTGGTGGAGCAGGTTGGGTGCGGTGGCTTGTGGCTTGTGGTTTGTCTGTCTCTTGTTTGCTGCGTCCCCATGATGCAACACGGATGAGGCAGCCTCCTCATCCTCGGACCCCTGGCTGCCCCGCACTCCCTGCGAGTCCTCCCCAAAGGGCTGTGATCCCTTCTGGCTCTGCCGTGAGCCAATGTGCATGAGAAAATGGTTCGTTGTCCTCAGGGAAGATGTGTTCAAAGAGATCTGTCAGGCTTTTTTATTTTTCACCTGCACTTACAAAAAAACCAAAAAACCAAAAAAAAAAAAAACCCCACAACAATAACATCTTTTTTTTTTTTAATTGAAGTGAAGTATAGTTGATTTACAATGTTGTGTTACTTTCTGGTGCACAGCGTAGTGATTTAGTTATACACACACACACACATATTCTTCTTCAGATTCTTTTCCATTATAGTTTATTACAAGACATTGAATAGTTTCCCTGTGCTATACTATAGGACTTTATTGTTTATATCGCTATATAATAGTTTGTATCTACTAATTTCAGACTCCTAATTTACCCTTCCTTCCACTCACTTTCCCCTTTGGGAACCACAAGTTTGTTTCCTATGTCTGTGAGTCTGTTTCTGTTTTGTAAATACATTCATTTGTACCATTTTTCCTAAGATTCCATGTGTAAATAATATGTGATCTTTGTCTTTGTCTGACTTACTTCACTTCGTAAGGTCATCTCTGGGTCCATCCATGTTGCAGCAAACGGAACATAATATCTTAACCATTTTTAAGTGTACAGTTCAGTGGCATTACACTTGTTGTACAATGGATTGCTGGAACTTTTTTGCACCTGTTGGATTTTTAAGCCCCATCACCGCAACCCCACAGGCACTGGGTTGCAGATGTCCGAAGAAAAGGAAGGACTCTTACACGTGGGAGGCACGTAATAAATTTCCTTAATGAGTGGACACACT
Organism: Vicugna pacos; assembly: GCF_048564905.1. Lineage (NCBI taxonomy): Eukaryota > Metazoa > Chordata > Mammalia > Artiodactyla > Camelidae > Vicugna > Vicugna pacos. The sequence continues at coordinate 113,871,493 of NC_132987.1, read as the reverse complement.
AAGCTGTGTAATGAATGCCTTATTCATGACCCAGCCCAGTCCCTGGGCCCCCCACAAGTTTTGTAACATGCTTTTTGCTGTCTTCTGATAACTGTCCTTTTACAAAAAGACTTTTTAGTCACTTGGATTCTTTGATCTGTTTCTTTAGGCAGCTCTGGATTTGATTTCTAAATAATCTTCTAAACCTTCGTGTTGAACCTTAATGCTTACGGAGCCTTAGCAATCTCCCAGCTCTCCCAGGACTTAGTTCAGTGTCTGGTGTACAGTAGGTGCTTCATAAATATTTGATGAACGAATGAATCACTCAGTGGGTTTTCAGTATTAATGAGGAGGTGAAAGGACAACGTGTGATTTCTAAACGCCACTTATACCAGTGGCCTTAGTCCCCTGCCAGAGATTATTGCCCAAGCAAAGCTGATGGGATGTTGAGGGCAATGTGCAGAGGACCAGGGGGCCAGGGACCCCTGACTTGGAGGATTCATCTTTGGAATGAGAGCTAAGAAACTCTCTTTGGAAACAGAAAAGGTGGGGCAGCCTGGGGAGGACTGAAGTGGAGGTTGGTCATCTAGAGGAAATGCCCCACCCCCACCCCTTTGTTTCAAAGCAGCTGAGCGTTGGACTGAAGTCTGCCTGCTTGGGAACCCGAGGAGGAAGGCGGTGGGGCAACAGATTCGGGCAGGGCAGGCAGGAGCTGCAAAGCCTTGTGGGAGGAAGTGTTGCAGGAGAACAGAAACTGACTGTGGTCTGGCTTAGGGATTCAAAACATCTGGAAAGATATTGGAGGAGAGGGCGGGATGACATATTAGTAAATTATGAGAGGACTGGGGAGAGGCACTAGAGCATTTGGGGATATGAACCTGTTTCTTTTGGCTAAAATAGACCACGACTTGCATGTTTGTACATATCCTTTTAAAAAATGAGAAAAGAGCCTAAAAGCGTTTGCAAGGAACCCCTGGGATGACAGTGTGGAGGGAATGAAGTTTGGGCTAAGGAGCAAGAGAGAGCCCTTACTTACTTAGAGATGGTGTGTCTGTAGCAGGTAGGAGCAAGGGGGCAGCTTCTGAGGCTAAGGTCTAAGGCAAAGCAGGAAAAGGCAAAACTATAACATCAGTGATTTTGTTTTTACTGTCCCCCCACCTCACTATCGACAAATGGTTCAATTCCAGGGGTAGATCAAGAAGCTGTTTCTTTGTAGGAGAGGAGTATAGCTCAGTGGCAGAGCGCATGCTTAGCTAGCCTGAGGCCCTGGGTTCAATTCCCAGTACCTCCATTAAAAAAAGAAGAAGAAGAAGAATGTGGGTGTTAGCAATGATGTGGCTACAAGGTATTGAAATTCAGTGCGCCCTGACAGCCGCCAGGACCCTGGCCAGGAGAGGTGCTAGGGTCACATTTGCTTGTCACTGCAGTGGACTTTCTGAGCACAGCACTGGAGCAGAAAGTTTGGAGGGGGATAGCTGGAAATTCACCTGCCAACAGAATTCACTATATATGCCCCATAGGCCAATCGAATCCTTTCTCGAGGCCTCAGTTTCTTTGTTTTTGAGATGGGGTCACTGGTGTAGCTCACTGGATCGGCACCACCTGATGATTACAAACACATGCATCCGTGGTATCAGAGATGCTGAGTCAGTAGGTTTGGAGTCGGACCCTGGTATGAATGTTAAGAACAAACAAACAAACCACCCAGGTGGTTTTGATGCACAGCCAGTTTTATGAGTCACCACCCCATGGTGGAGGGGGGGCAGGTCTCACTTTTCACCATGAGTAGCCTTGCTTTTTTCATAGTCAGAAGGATGCCAGAGTTCTCTGAGCAGAATACACCCAAGGGTGGACTAACTTTTAGCATCCCCCAATTCCATGCTCAAATTGGCTTCATCTTTCAGGGCCAGTTTAAGTCCCCATCCTTCCTGCTGCCTTCCCCACCTTTCAGACCCCGCGTCTGTTCTTGCTTTTTCCATCTCCTGAATCAGTCATCACTTACTGATGGTTTCGGATGTATGGAACAACATGATTTGCTGTAATCATCCAGCCTGTTGTCTCTCTGGCTGGCTTTCCCAGAAGGGCACGCTCCTCGCTGGGAGATCCTTGTCTCCCAACCTGACACCGTGGGTACTGACTTCAGTTGGACTGCTTCTAGATGTGTTGGCCAGGTCAACGAGCCATCGCAGTATGGCTGATCACCACTTCGCTTATTGTCAGTTCAGCTAAGTTAGCATCTGCTCCTGGGTCCTTTCCAGTGTGTCATGTTATAGTTTATTAATTTTAGTCACCTTCAGGCAAATCTCCTGTGCGTTTATTCCTTGTAACTTCATTAGCCTGGAGGGTTAGGTTTGTTCCATGACTTGTTAAATTTCTCAAATTGTATGTATTCTTGGAACATTTCTGCTCTGATTTGGGGAGAAAAAACAAAAACTGTGTGACATCCACTCTCCTGGTCAGAGTCATGCTTTTCTTATTCATTGTTAGTTAGATTCTCTCATTCCAGGAAAAAAAAAAAAGGAAAGGAATTAACACTCTAAATTAGGAACATACATACGGAGGAAGGCAGAGAGAGTTGGGGGTGCTGGGGGTGGAGGAAGAAGCGAGGGCTGGGGGAGCAGCACTGTAAGCCAGGTGGAGAAAGTCAGCTTCTACTGTATCATGTTTCCTTGTTTTCCAATCTCCTGACCTCTTCTCTGATATTGTTTTAGGGTCCTTAAAAAAAAATCATAGTAATGCCAGTTATAATGTTGACGTGCTGGGGATAGGAGAATGCCTGCAAGAGAGGTTTTGGAGACAGAAATATGCTCTATGTCATCTTGCATGTGTCCAAACCTGGTGCCTATCCGTTGCTTTCTAACAGAATTTTACTGAACTTCTAAGTGATTCAGCAGGGTGTGCTGGTCATGCCTTTAAGTAAAGGTTCTTTATCTATTGATTCTGATAAAGCGGATTCTGGATGTCGACGGTGCAGGTTTAAAAGCAACCGAGCTCTTTCTGATTGCAGAAGCGAGGCTTTTGTTGGCGGCTCTGAAATAGGCACGACTCCTCTGTCTGCGCAGATGCGACTGGGCACGGACTCCTTCACTGTTTTCTTCTGTCTGGTTTTCCCCTGAGAAACTGCTAATCACCCAGCAGCAGAAGTCACGGTGGAAGTTAGACTCCTACGAAGAAGATTTTAAGAGGGAGATTCTCTTGTCACTTTGTAAAACGGAACCTTCGCTGCCCTGAGTGGTCTTTGTGGCACTTCTTTCCCCTGCATCCTTTTCCAGAGGAGTTGTTATCTGTTGTGCTTTAATTATGCTCGGGACGGTTCGGCTCTTTTCCACTCTGAGGGATTGTAATACTTCCTCCCAGTGTGCCGTGCTCACATGATTTCCCTCTAATCTCATAAATCTCCTTCCACCAAGTCTTAATCCAGCAGTGATTAGCTTTCCCTGTGTCCATTTTTCATGACAGTGGAATTTTTGTATAAAATGTTCCATAGGGGACTGTGGTTGATAATAATGTGCCCATGTTGGTTCATTGATTGTACCAAATATGCCACAATGATGAGGGATGCAGAGAGTAGGGGAGGATATATGTGTGGGTGGGGAGGGATATACGTGAACTCTGTATTCTCTGCTCAGTTCTGCTGTGAATCTGAAACTGCTGTAAAAAAACAAAGTCTATTAATCAAAAAAAAAATTCCATAGGAGCGATGTCTATAATTGCTTTGAGCTAGTCTTTGGTCAACACTATTAAACATGAAGATCAACTAAATGCAATATGTTACCATGAATTTTTTACCCTCCACTCTTTATTGGAACAAAGACCGTTAGTGGGAAAACTGGTGAAATCCAAACAGAATCTGTCGTTCGGTTAATAGCATGGTTAATTTCTTAATTGTGCCAAATGCTCCAAGGTTACGTCAAATGTTAATATGAAGGGGAGAGGTCAGGAGGGTGTATGGGGACTCTGTACTATTGGGGCAACTTTTCTGTGAATCTGAATTTATTCCAAAGTGAAAAGTTAACTTAAAAATGAACGTTTTTTTAGTAACATAAAATTTAGAGGGTACTTTTTGATGTGCCGGTATAAAGTGGTCTCTGAACGCCTGGGATCTTGTACCTCCCCACTAACTACGTGCTCTCTGGGCTTCCTTATCAGTAAAATAAGAGTAAAAGGACTCCTTGAACCAGCACACCTGGAACAATGCCTAACCCCTGGTAAAAGGACCCAATCACTGTGACTTTTTCTTATTAATTCAATGTCACTGAAATAAGTCTATACTTGGAGAATAATATCATCATGCAGTGTCTCTTAATTTTAAACAGTTTTCATGCAGGACACCAGATGAGTCAAGCTTATCACATTTTGGGGTCTAACCTTCTTGGTTCCAAAAAGTATTCCGGAGATATCTAGGCAAAATCACCGTATCTTCCACTCTTACTGCTCAGAGTTCAGGGACAAGGGTCCACCACTAATGGAAAGAGGTTTAGGACAGTTAAAGACTCAGGTCCAAACATGTGGCCTTGGGTGACTCTTCTCCTTAGCTCCCTTACCTGAGTGAGTGCTTGCCTCAACGTGAGTGTTTCATGGAAGAAGAGAAGGGCTTGTCAACTGGGAGCGATTTTGTTCTCCCGGAGACGTTTGGCAGTGTCTGGAGACCTTTTTGGTTGTCCCAGCTGTGGGTAGGGAGCTCCCAGAACCTAGTAAGAAGAGGCCAGGGATACTAATCAGCATCCTATCATGCACAGGGCAGTCGCTCATGAGAGAGAATTATCCAGCCCTTAATGTAATGGTGCTGTATTGAGAAACCCCGAGTAGAGTAGTCAACCATCTCATTGGCACAAGAGCACTTTTCCGGGTGAGGTTGTATGAAGTCTATCTTCCATATACCCAGAGAATGTACTTATCTGCAGTAGATCTTGGGAACAATTAAAGAACTTTCCAGATGGTTGGCAAAGACCATGGAAAGGTTTCTGAAGACAGTAGGCATACCTTCTAAAACAAAGACTTTGAAACTCAGATCTTCGACTATTTGAATAAGGGGAAAATGTGGGCAATTAAATAAAAATGTCAGCCCCCCCGCCCCAAAATATGTGCTTTTCTTGACTATGCATAAGGTACTAGTGCTCCTGATTTAGGTTGGAAGCTAAAAATGAAGAGGAAGGTAAAAAATAACAGAGTTTTGGGTCTTGGGGGTGGATTGGGGAGGAGGTGAAGGTTGGAGGGTAGTAATGAAAGACTGTCTTGCAGGACTATAACAAACTGGCCAACATTTTAAACTCTGATTCTTCCAAATTCTGATGATCTTAATCGGCACTGAATGATGGTTTTTCCTGCTAATAGAGTCAATACAAATAATGTTTTATGGTAAAAGACATACTTCTGACTTTGAGGAAACCCTCTGCATTTTGGGCCTGGCCCAGTTGTGTTGGTTTAAGCAGGAGAAACACAACCATTAATGATGCCCCTGGAGAGGTCTGACTGCCAGAGCATCCTGCAGCCTCTTGTCCCAGAACTGCACTGCCCAGTACATAGCCACTAGCTGCATGTGGCTATTTAAATTTAAATTAATTAAAATTAAATAAACTTAAGAATTCATCTCCTCAGTCACACTGGCCACACTGTAAGTGCTCAAAGGCCACGTGCAGCTAGTGGCTACCATATCGGGCCAGTACAGATATAAAATATTTCCATCCTTGCAGAAAGTTCTAGTGGGCAGTGATGCTGGAGTCTAGAGCTTTCCTATCGCACATCCAGGCATCTCACCAGGACAAGAACTTGCCTGACGGGACACAATGGAGCAGTGATCCATCAACGAACCTCTTTTAATGCACCAGGTAAGCCCTGATCAGGTAGTTCAAAAAGCCAAGGGGAATGGCTGGTGGGAAATTAATTGTTAGGCAGAACAAAAACCTATACAGATAACTCTTAAAAAAGTGATGAGTGAGGGCAGGGGGCAGGATGTGAATCATGGATTTTTTACCCTTCACTCTTCTTTGGAACAAAGACCGTTAGTGGGAAAACTGGTGAAATCCAAACAGAATCTGTCGTCCGGTTAATAGCAGGGTAACAATGTTAATTTCTTAATTGTGCCAAATGCTCCAAGGTTACGTCAGATGTTAACAAGAAGCGAAGCTACCAGAAGGGTGTATGGGGACTCTGTACCATCGTGGCAACTTTTCTGTGAATCTGAAGTTATTCCAAAGTGAAAAGGAGACACCTTTAATTTCTTTATTAGGCAGAGCTAGGAAGATCTTAGGTCATCAGTGATGCAGGCAAATATAAATTTAGTGGCACTTGGTAAAGTCCTTTCAAACATTGCTGATCCTGGCCGTGTTATTAAACAAGCTGACACTTCTCAGTCATCATAATTCAGTCTCTCCATCCAGCTTCCATCATGTTGCACTAGGGGAGGTTGGATTCCACTGGATTCTGTGTGCCTTATTTTGTAACACACTGCAAGCAAAAGTGTGCTTTCAGGGTGAGGCTCTTTCCCATGGGTGACAGGCCAGGTGGGTAAGTTGAAAAAAAAAAAAGATGTTTTCAGCAATGAGCTCCAAATAGGCTGTGGACTCTGAGTCTGGCTGAGCCTGACCCCACACAGATACAAAGGATACAGAGATTAGGAGGGTAGCTTCTGAAAGGCTGGGCGTGAACAAGAGCCCAAGTCAAACATGGTCAACTGACAGGTGAATAGCTCCCTGGGGACAGGGGCTGGTTCAGTCCACCTAATGAGTTGAAAGGGGTCACTTAGAGGCCTCTGGGCTCTGCTCCTTAGCACTGAATGAGTATGCCAAGCTCAAGAGACCGTTTCCCATCTGCGAAGTGGGGATAACGGATAACGTACATTCCACTGGCTTCTCATTTTAAACGAGGTTATAAGTGTAAAATGTCAAAGGCCCAGCGAACCAGCAGGTGCTATAGAAATTCACTCTTTTCCCCACCACTCATGTGGAAATTCACCCCTTTTCCCTTAGAAAATGGATTTCATCCTGTGTTTTGTCCACAACAAGCATTTATTGGGTGCACATGGTGAACCAGATGCTGTCACCAAACCAAATGTGGGTCTGCTTGCCAAGAGCAGTAAAGCCAATCTATTGACACTGGGCAGTGGTGAAGGAAAGTGCAGTGTTTACCACAGGGCACCAAACAAGGAATCCAGGCAGCTAGTGCTTAAAAGGCCTGGACTCCTCCAAGGCCTGCACGGAAAGGATTTTAAAGACAGCGTGAAGGAAGGGGGCTGTGGGCCTGTGATCAGCTTGTGGACATTCTTCCGGTTGGTTGGTGGTGAGGCCATCAGCAGTCAACATCATCAGCCTTCCGGTTCCAGCCCCTCTGGGGTCTATGTGTTGGTGGTCAGCATACAGGCAACTTCTTCAATCTGGTGGGGGTTTCAGTGTCTGCAAAACAGCTCAGAGGACATGGCTCAGAGTATTAGGTATAGCCTGTGAGGAGGAACTAAAGGTCCTTGACTTTGTTTAATAGCTAAATTATTATTATTTGTCTTGCTTAACTGTTCTCCTTTCTTTCTGCATTTTCTCACTTCTCTGATTAAATGCAATCTTTGGAACTCTGCAAAGCCCAGGAGACTAAGGTTTTCCTATAGACAAGAGGCAGGAGGACATGGGTGGGTGGAGGGGGCAGTCTGTTCCAGGGGGGCCCCGCAGCGTCCTGCTCAGTTTCAGTGCTGTCGATGCTGAGGTCTTTGAGTGACCTTCCTGCCTCAGCTCTGTGTGGCTTGGCTCTGTGTCCCCCAGTATCTGCTCTCCCCTTGTTAGTAATAGGAGTTTTAGTTACCACATAGCCACCCAGAAGAAGGCCACATTACCAACCTCCTCTGCAGTTAGATGTGACCATATGACTCAGTTCTTCCCTGAGGACTATGAGCCAAAGTGACATATGCCACCTCTGTGTGTAGGTAAAGGGAAAAGAAGGCCCACCCCTTCTCCAGTCCTGTTTGCCAGAATACAGTCATGACAGCGGGTTTGGAGGAGCTCTCCTGGTCACAGGTGGGGACTGTGTTTTGAGGACAGCTGAGCCACAATGGGGAAGGAATGTGGGTCTTTGATACGATCAAGCCTCCAGACCAGCCCTGGACAACCTCCCCTGGACTTTAACTTCATTTAACTTGTGGAGCTTTCTTGGTTACAGTGCCTAGCCTGTCCCCTAACTGATACACCCTCAATGCCCCTCCCCCAAACCTACTTCTGGCCAGCATGGCACTCGCCCTGTTAAGTCTCATGTTCTCTGTCTCCTTGGCCTACCCCGCACCCCTTGTAGGTCGGATTTGCCAGTTCCAGGCTCATGGTACCCTACTATAAACAATACTTTATTGACTGACCTGTGCTAATGGCTTCCTGTTTATTCCCCACCTCCAGCAGATGAGCATGTTTACAGGGCTTTCTGGAGACACACACTTATCCCAAACACCGGCATCAACAGGAGGAATGCTGCACGGACCACCCGTGGGGAGAGGCTGGGGAACGTACCAACTTCCTGGGGCTCCCCCATGAACACCATAAAGCTTAGACCAACTCTGAAGACCAAGTGGCAGGGATGTGCCCGCTTATCTGTTTCAGAGAGTCAGAGGCTAGGGGCTTATAGTCCTTTCTGGCCCCTTTTTGTGCCTGTGGGTGCCTCCCTGCCCTGTGCGGACCTGGGGCGGGTCTCTGAGCTACTGCCCTCCCTGAGCTGCTTGCCTCCTGGGAGGCTTTGCTCAGAGTGAGTCCTGGTGTCCAGCGCTGGGGCCGTGAGCGGGAGAGTGGGCAGGGCTGATGAGCTCAGCCTGGCGTGGTGGATGGGGAAACAAAGACCATCTTTGATGGTCCTGCCTCCTCTCCTGGGACATGTGAGCCTCAAGATGTCAACTCAGCCCAACCTGCTCAAGGCTTTGCTTCAAGGTAGGGGTGGGAAAGGCAAAAGTGTTGGCTAATGTGGGTTTTCTTCTCATGTGAAGGGAAGCAGGGACGGACCTCAGAGGAGGCCAGATGCATCTCACTTAGCTAGGTTTCCAAAGGAATTTCTTTGGACTCTTTGTAGTTGCAAGAAAGCTGGGTCTTGTTTGGGTTTGGGTTTGGGTTTGAGGGGTGGGTTCCCCTCTCTCTTTAGTGATTGACTGAGATATGGGGAAGGAGAGAAGACAGACTCCTCAGAGGAAAGGATGGAAAAATTAGAACTACACCCAAAACACCAATCCTGGGACTAGGAGAAGATGGAAAACGTGAGCAGTGCCCATGAGCTAACACACTGGAATAACACTGCATGTGTCTCCCTTCTTCTGACTTTCAAGCGTATGAAAATACGTTTCCACTCTGCTTCTGCAACAGGGTTCAAACCAACCGACACCCGCCCCCCCTCCACCGGAGCGATTCCTTTGCACCGTTGCTCTCCCCATTGTGCCCCTTACGGCAGAAGGGGCACCGCCCGCCTCCCAGGGACAGCCATCATCTCTCCAAAGAGAAGCAGTGTTTTGATCACTGGACAGAACTGGGAAGCAGGCTGGGGCTCTGCGTGCTGACCCAGGCAGGCGCCGCCCGGCTGTTCTCACAGCCATCTGTTGCGGCCTGTATTGCATGAGCACATTAGCACATGGCCGCCCCGCCAGCAGACTCCACATTGTTCTCCCGGCCGACTTGGTCCAGCCAACCTCAACAAAGGGGGCAGTTTTGCATTCGGGATAAATACAACCACTGAACAGTTTTTTTTTTTCTCCTTAGGACATGTCATGTGAAGGTTTATGCTGGCTGTCTGCATTGAAAAGTTGCAGCCCCCCTGCCCACCCCCTCCCACACGTATTCGTTCTGTTTATGACTTTGTGGGAGCTGCTAATTTGCCAGGAAATGTCTTTCCTCTTTCAGATATGCTCCCATCAGAAAGATGCATCAAATTGAAGACTTGCCTTTTTTTTTTTAAGCTGACAAGTTTGCCTCCCTAAGGATTAGGGCAAGTTGTCCAATTCTGAATCCATTTGATTGTAAGGTCAATCTGAGACCTCAAGGTCTGGATCCTAATTATGCTCAAAAACTAACCCAAGGGACTCAAGGAAGAAGTAGAGAATGTTACAGTTTTAGTAAGTTGGTTAAGTGTTATGTTATAGCTTTAGTAAGTTTGTTGATCCTAACTAATAAATTATTTCAGAAAACCCCTTATTTGCTCCCCATCCCAAGACCCATACAAGACCAGCCTCCAAGATTAGGCTGTTTTTTAAAAAGCATTTTGGGGAAGGCAGAGTTCAACAGTGCGCTTTTCCCAGAATCAGATTCTGCTTGTGTTTTCTCGTGTGGGAGCCTCAGTGAAGAGTGCCTCTTCTGTGCTGGTTAGGGAAGGGCTTCATGGCAAAAATCCTCCTAATGCATTCATCCCATTCATTCATTCATTCCATTCATTCATTCAGCCGTTGTTTAGTGAGCTCTTACTATGTGCTGGGCACTGTTCTACATCAGTGATCAGGATGAACAAAGATCACTGCCTCCTGGAGCTTATATGCCACTGGGGAAGACAGACAATAAACAACAAATTTAATAAATCAAAAAAAGAAACAGTATGGAGAAAAGAACAGTGAACAGAGTAAGGAAATTGAAAGAGCCAGGGCAAGGTTGGAGTATTGGAAAGGAAGAAGCTAAATTATTATCTCAATTGACAGAGTTTCCATATTCCAAAGAGAAACATAAAATATCCTTAAGATAATGGTACCTTTCCTAGATTAAAGTCTGACCCACCCAGTTCAATTCCAATTGGAAAAATCAGTTGACTGACCCCCTCCAATTAGGGTAGGTCTCAAAGCTCTGAAATGGTTAGAAAGAGCTTATTTCTTAACCCTGTTTCTGTATGTTTCCAACCTGCCCAAAGCAGGAGATGGGGTAACAGGGTGGTAAATGTGCTCTGAATGAAAGATGGAGATCACAGGAGTCAGGAGATCAATTTGTGCAATCCCCTGATTTGTGCTGAATCCTCATGATCTAGTTCATTGTCCACTTCTTAAAATGTGACTCTTAACTGTATCATAATGAGGAGCTGTATATGCCACAAGTAAGTTGGCCATTTCATCACCAAGTCACAAGTGATGAGAGTCTGGCTGAGTGTTTAATAAGGGAATAACTCACATAACACTACCCACTTCAGCCAGGCTTCTCACTAAGATTTGACCTCTCTAAGACCCAAAAGTATAGATTTCTTAGGCAGACCTGATCTACTGGGGTTCCTGTCAAGCCCCAGGGCAGTTTTTTGAATGGGTCCTTGACACCGGGTTACAGCTGGCAGGAAAGGTGTGGAGCTTCTTTCTTTGAGTGGCAGGGAGGACTTCAGAGTTGGGAAAAGTCGCAAAGGACCAAAACTTGGAACGGCCCTTGCCAAACTTTTCACTTTATAGATGAGTAGGTCAAGGCCCAGAAAGGTCAAGCAATTTGCCTTAGAACACCCAGCCTCCTCTGAATTTTTAACTCCTAGCCCAGGCTTCTTTTCATCATGGCAAGTCACATGCAGTGGCCTGAGGAGTTACTCAGAGGTAAATGAGACTGTTAGCAGATGAGTGGACGAACAGACTGCAGTACATACATACAATAGCATGGTATTCTGCTTTAGAACGAATGAAACACCAACACAGGTACAGGGTGGCTGAACCTCAAAACCACCATGCTAAGTAAAAAAAAAAATTAGACACAGAAGGAACATATTGCATGTTTCCATTTATACAAAATGTCTAGAATAGGTAAATCCATAGAAGCCAAAAATAGATTAATTGTTACCAGGGGCTGAAGGGACAGGGAGTGGAGAGTAACTGCTTAATAGGTTTTACTTAGGGGTGATAAAAATGTTTTGGAACTAGAGAGAGTAGAGAGAAGCAGTGATTGCACAACACTGTGAATGCCACTGATTTGTTCACTTTAAAATGGTTAATTTCATGTTATGGAAATTTCACCTCAATGAAAACAAACAAACCAAAAGAAGTGAATGAGTAGGAGGAGCTGACGGGTTAAACACGGAAAACGATGGGGGTGATGACAAGCAGATCTAGATGGGTGAGTGAGGCTGAGCCCAGATCCCGGCTCAGGGAGGGGATGTTGGGAAGTAGAGGGGCTGAGAGGGTAAGTCTCGAGATGGAGGTGGCTGGCCAAGCCTTTTTGGTTTAACAGATTTCTGAGTTCCCTGCCCCTGCTGCAGCCTTTGCCAGCGCCCGGGCTGCGCTAGGTCACTTCCTTCCTTCCCGAACTGAGCCATGCAGGACTCTGATGTCTTTATTAGCTGCACTGGCCTGAATAGCTGGGCGAGTTCAAAAGTGGGGTGATGGGGAGCTCCCAGCCGCACTCCCTGGAGGCCCCACCACTTCTCTCCCTGTGGCTCCCAGCTGCAATTCTAAGTGGGATGATCTTTTGCCTTCCAGCTGACCCCTTGCATCAGGTATCCAAGGGGCATGGATCCAGGGACCAGCAGGCCTGGCCTTGAGAGGGAGGGGAGACAACTGTGAGGCTATGGTCTCAGCTTGTTTCACAGGCCACCTTCCCTTCAATGAATTCCTCTTGGATTCTGGCTCCTGCCTGTGAAGGTACTCAGTTCTGTGTGGAGTGTGGGCCCTGTTGCACTATCCAATGCAAGAACTATGTGTCAGGCCCCGTACCAGGCACCCTGGGGCATTCGGAGGTGAGAATAGGGGCGTTTCCCTGAATGAGGAGGGGAAGGGAGGGGTTAGGAACTAAACTCTATATATAGAGTTTCTGGGACTTTCCTGGGTCCTGGCTCATACAGACCTCCTCGGTATGCTGCCGGGCAGGCCAGGTGACAGAGTAACAGGAATCCTAACTCATAGGACCCCCCAGAAGAGTTGATGAAATGACACCCCAGCAACCAGGCAGGCTCTTCAGCCTCATTGAGCCTGCCCTGTGTGCCAGGCCCAGGGCCCTGTTCTCCCTTTCAAGCCTGATGCCCAGTGGAGGTGGTACTAGCATTATGCCCATTTTGCAGAGAAAGAGGCTAAGGCTCAGACTCTTGTTCAAGGTCACACAGCTGGTGGAGCCGAGTCAAGGCAACATACCACCCCACACCTAGCTGCCCAATCATGGTCTTCCTGGTGCTTGACCACACCCCCCACCCCAACACATGACTTACCTGGGGGCCCAGACTCATGCGTGAGGGTCCAGCAGCTGCACCCCAACCAGGTCTCTGGGCCCAGGGCATCCATACATGGCTAGGACCAAGCAGGAGGCCAGTCACTTAATCCTAGGCCATTTCATTTAATTCTGGTAGTAACACAACTGTCAGGTACTATTATTAACTATTCTATTTACATAAGAAGAGACAGATGCTCTGGAAAGTCTCATAACCTTGCTCACTTGTAGGGTGGGGGATCTGAATCCAGCTGTCTTGAGTAGAATCAAAATTGCCCCCAGTCTCTAGGCCCCAATGGTCCCTATCAGTGCCTGATTCCCAGGCCACCTAACACTCTTGTCTCCCTCCCTAGGCCCTGGAAACCTCTTCCTTCTCAGTGTCCTCCATTCTCTTCCACTGGACCATCCATCCATTCATTTTTTTTTTTACATTAAGCAGGCATATCCAGATACAAAGACATCCATGCCGATTTCTACTATGGGGGAGCCAAAAACCCAAGGACCACTGGTCGTCATTTCTAAAATTGTCTACACTCCCACCTGAGTGGAGTCTGTGAATTCCATTGGTGCACACACAGGACACTAAGGGGGGTTGTTGTCACCCATCACACCCTCCCTGCTGGTCAGGGACTCCCAGAACTTCTCCCAGAGGTGGATCAGGGGACCCACGGGGCTCAGGTACGCGGGGTGGAGCCTGATCCTTCCACGGAGCTCTGGTGATCATCCATCCTGCCTCCATTCTACAGATGAGGCAACTGAGGTCAGAGAGAGCTCACAGAGCTTCCGAGAGGCCAGTCCCACCCTACTCTGCAAGGCAAGCTTCTATTGCCAAGAAGATTTGAGGATGAAGAGGGAGCACATGGTCCTGTTTCCCCACTGGCTCTTGCCAGGGATCCAGGACTTGAACCTGAGAATGAGTTTGGACTAGAAGGATGGCAGAGGGAAGGTCAGCGGCCCAGGCCTACAAGGCCTAGAAGGCCCAGGATGGGACAGATTCCCAGCTTTCCGGTCAGCCAAGGAAAGGGAAGGTAAACGGAGCCGTCCTCAGCTGGTCTCCAGAGTTCAGCAGGCCCCTAGGGCTTCCAGACCAAGGCCGGTGCTTCCAGGTTCCAGACTCGCCCGTGTTCATGGACCCGTAAGCACAAGCTAGGGTGCCTGAGGCCTCGTGCGTGAGTGCGGACTAAAATGCGTAGACCCGGGTGCAAGCGCCAGGCCTGTGTTCTCGAGCTTGGGGATTCCCTAGGGAAGCTGTTTGGCCTCTGTCCGAACTTCGGCGCTTCTGGTGAGTTCTGCGTGTCCTCCTCTCGGGAGCCTGCCAACCCCTCCCACAGCTAGTGGACTCAGAGGCCGTGGGGCCGCCGCGGTCTCAAAGCTCTTCAAAGGAAAGCCCCGCGCGGTCCAGGGCAGCTGCTGATCGAAGATTAGAAGATCCGAGCCCAAGCGGGCGGCGCGGGGGCATCTGCGGGCGGGGCGGGCCAGCGACGCCCGGGGTGCGCAGTCCCCGCGGGCCCGGTTCTGCCCGAGGAGGATGCAGGAAGCAAGGGGCGGAGGGGACGCCGGCGCACAGTTTGGCGCAAGATCACGGACAAGTCCCTTGCCGGAGAGCGGCGACCTGGCGGTCCAAGGACCCCAAAGCCAGCGCCAGCCGGGCCGTCCTGGTCGGCTACGCCACTTCCAGGAGTTGCAACCTGGAAGCCCGCGGGCCAATCCGGCTTCCCCTTGCCGCGTGTCTGTGGGGCCCTAGGGTGTTGTAAAGCGGGGTCTGGACAGCGCGCACTCCCAGCCCGCGGGGTCCCCACAGCTTCCTCCTGTGCCCCTCAGCCCGTCCCGCGCCGGGGTCGCCCAGGGCGCTGCAGGCATTTGGGTTGGCGACTCCTTTCCGGATTGCTGCACGGGGTGTGAACCACGCAAGCGGGGGTGAGGCCCGCGGGCCGGCGGGGGCGGCAGCTGTCCTGCCCGAACGACGGTCCCTCTCCGCGCCGCCGGCCGCCCTAATTAGTGGCCGCCTGGGCTCACCCGCTGCGGGCCGCGCCGCGCGCCCACCGGAGCCCGCTAATTGCTAAGGCCTTTCGGCACCGCCTGCCGCCCAGATAGGGGCGCGGGGCCAGATGGGGTCCGGGCGCACAAGGGGAGCACTAGGAGTAGCACCTAAGGGGACCTGGAGGATGGCGGCGGAGGTGGGTGGACAGCAGCGCGGGAGCTCCTAGGATTCCGGGAGAGGAGGTGGCTGAGCCAGGGTCTGGGGGGTACGGGTGGGGCGACCTGCCTGACATGGGCTCTGGAGTCAGACTCCCAGGATTACATATTTGCTGCCTCCATTTATTGTCTCTTCCCCTGAGCCAGCCACTTACCCTCTCTGCGCCTCAGTTTCCTCACCTGTAAAATGGAATGATAATAGCACCATCCTCAAAGGGTTGCCCTGAGAATTGAATGAACTAATAACACACACGAGAAGCTCTCGGTGTGGTGCCTTATACCGACTAGTCTTCAGTAACTATTGGCCCCTCCTCTTCCAGCCTTCTTTGCCTATTATTAGTATCCTGAGCTCCCCGAGGTGCAGCCTCACACTGCTTCCTTGCTCCTGAATCTGTCTCATGTTCCTCTCTGCAGCGTCTCCCCCCCCCCCATTAATCCCGCCCTGTAGCAATAGCACTGCCCCAAGAGAAAGACGGGAAGCAGGGATGTGAGTGAGGGGGTGATGCCCATCTCTGTCCTGCCTTAGAGTTGCCCATTACTCTGACAAGGGATGGAGGGCTTAGCCCCAGGGGTCTAAGCCTATGGACTGTCTGCAGCCTGCAAACGGAGGAATGGCCTACTGACCCACACAGTTCCACAGGTACCTCTCCCCAGCCAGGGCAGCAGCCACTTAGCCTGAGAACCACGAAGTCTGATTCTGCCCTCTCTTACAGATTTGCAGAGACAATGAATGAGGGCTTGTCACCAGCAAGGTGTCTTGAGATGGTTGGTGTAGGGCCCCTATCAAAGACTCCCATAATCCTTACTGGTACTGGGAGGAACAGACTTGACCCAAAGCTTGTATTAAAAGAGGGATTTAAAGTGAGAGGCAGGCTTGTGTAAGGGGAATCTTTTGCCTTAGAGAAATTTCTAGGGGTCATCAAGGTGTTTACTTAATAGAGGGATTTCAGACAGATTGCTAGGTAAGTTCTGCCCTAAAGGGAGACAGATGGTTCTCCATCACTGAGAGTGTCTAAGGGGCTCGAAACCCCAGTGGCCTGGCCTTGGAGCGTCTCCCTGGCTTCAGTCCGGTAATGAGAGGAACAGGCCTTACTTGCTGGGCTGCCTCAGCTCCAGATCACCACGTGTGTCCCTGGTACTTAGTATTTCCTACAGCCTTCCTCACTGGGAGTGTGACACCTCGGGTCTCAGCAACACATTCCCCAACTGAGATGCACTTTAACTGTGAGGGTCTGCTGTGCCTCTTGGTTTGCTGCCTGTTGCAGGGATTCAGTTTCGACTCTATGGGGCTAGAGACGCAGGGCAGCTCCCCGTGGGGTTCTGGCATGCCCTTCAACATAGTCTCCAGGGAACGGTCATTTCTCTGTGTCTCCTGCCCCAGGAAGGGAGTGAGAAGGGAGGCAGTGCTCTAGGGGGACAGAGGCCATGGAGGAGGGCCCTGTCCCTCAGCCTCAAGTCAATGAGTTTTTATGAGGGTGGGGAGGAAGTTGGGGAGAATCTCGGAGACCTTGGGGGCTGGTGACAGAAGCCTCAGGGCCACGAGGCTGAGAGCTGAGGAATTGCCAGGGCTGTGTAGGGGTGGGGAAGCTGAGCTGTGGGCCAGCATCTGAAAGGACCACCGGACCCCAGGAAAGGGACCCTACCTGCCAGTGCCCTGTAGACTGCGTGGTTCCCGGGACTGTTTACCGCCTTCTTCCTTTGGCTCTCTCAGTGCAGGGGTCCTTGGAAGTCAACGCGGTAGCCTAACATCTTTTCCCATCTACTCCGAAGCCCAGCCGCTGGCCTAAGCACCCCCCTCACGGCCCCGCCAGTCTGGGGCCACTGTCTGCAAGGAACCACCTGCCCTGGGGACCGTACGCGCTCCAGTGCGTCTGTGTGTGCCTACTTGGCATCCGAGGACGCTCCCGCTCTCAAGTGGTGGCCCAGATTCCTGGCTGAGCTCGAGGTTTAGGCGAGTGGCTCCCGGGAGGGCCCGGAGGCTGGCTGGATCTGGGCCCTCCTTCCTTGGAGGCCCAGGTCTAGCCTGACTGGCGGCTGGACACGCGCCGAGAGCTTGGGTCTGGGGGTTGGAGGGGGAGACTTGATTTACTTCCTTTCAACAACTGCCCCTCTGTGCATATGCCACGCACACCCGGGGCCCGCGCCTGCACATGCCAAGCCTCGAGATGGATGAAGGAAGCTGAGACTACCACCAGCAACACCCACCCCCCGCCGCCGCCCCGGCCCCAGGCAGCCCGAGGGGTTCTCTGTTTGTGTCTGCGGCTAGAGCAGGACCCAGTTTTGAATTCTTAACAAATTTCGTTTCAAATGGGATTTCAAAGTGAAAGCTATTGGATCCCTCCCTACCCTCTTCTTGGATTCGTGTGGAGCAACTCGGGCCCCTATTCCCTTTCTCCCTGCTCTGCAACCGCTCGGCCTCCTCCCAGCCTTTGGTAAAAAGCGAAGCCGGTACGAGGCCTACAGCCTCCCTGGGCGCCGGCTGTCTAGGCCAGCAGCCCGACGGAGCCTGCTGGAGGCCCCGGAGGTGCCTGCTCCCTAATTAGGGGATGGAGCCACTCTCACTCCTGGGCGAGTGGAGTCCTCTGGGCCTGGCTCAGGGGCGACCTCAAGGAAACCTTCTCCGTCCCTGGCAGGTGCCCTAGGCGCAGGAACCTTCTGCAGGTGGTCACGAAAGGCGCCTTCGGTGAGAGGGCCCAGGGCCGGGGTGGCCACCCACTGTGTCTGCCCTTCGCTGCTTTCAAGGGCGCACGTTCTCCCGTAAGACCAAGGGCTGAAAGACTGCAACATGGTCTGTCATCTTTCTTGATGGGAAAGACTGAAGCTTTTTTTTTTTTTAACTTTTACCCAGAATCTCTCGTGAGAGCCTCGTCCTAAATTTGTACTGCAATTTTGAAAACAGAGGTGACCCCGGGGAAGACCACGAGGCCAGAGCACTGTTCCAGTCTTGCTCGCCGTCAGCTGTTCCCAGCACCTGACATTCTGCAGTTCAAGGCCTGGGTGGGCGCCGGCGGAGAGTCGTGCATAGCTCCAGGAAGGGAGCGAAGGGTTAGTGGATCCCAAGCCAAACGCTCCCGCGGCACTTAGCCCCGACGGCCAAGGCGCTGCAGGTTCGGGGCCCCACACGGCTGGTCCGCAGCTGAAGCCTAGCGAAGCCGGGGAGCAGATGAGGGTGGGCGACCGCCTCTGAGCAGAGAGAAAATAAAGTCGCGACAGGGCAGGGAGGCTGAGTGCCGGGAACCCCAGCCAAAGGCAGGGGCTTCGCCCCGAGGCTCAAAGTTCCCCGGGCAGAAAAGGAAATTTTCATTTTCAATTAACATAATCCTTAACAGAAGGGAAAAGGAGTTCCGGATTAGGCAGCAGAAAATAAAAATAAAAACAAGTGATTTGTGAGAAGCATCCTAAGGATGTGCCCAGAGAGTGTTTTAAAGAGTTATGTGAGTATGTTTGTTAGGGGAGAGAATAGTCAAACGACCCTCTTCTATTTCTCTAGGGCGAAATCAGCAAAATGGTCCCCAAATCTGACCCCAAGTGACTGAGTCTTGCCCCCCTTCCTGGGGAGCTTCGCTGCAAATCTTACCACCCACAAGGCTGGAAAACACCCAACTTACTTTGAATTTTATTTAAAATCTCAACACTCAATCATTTATTTCATTTTTGCAACCAAACAAGTAATAAATATTATTTAGCACTTTTTTCTTTTTACAAAAATAAAACAGATGATACACTCTCTGCAAGGGGCAGCAATCAGAGGAGGGATGTTATGTGGCAGACGCTGTGAATCTCATATTGCAACTCTGGTAGCGCCCAGGCGGTTTGTGGGGAGGCAGGAAGCACGTGGAGGAGTTTGTCATTTATGTTAAATGTGGCAGAAAGAAACCAATATATAGAAGACGCGGTTTACAATCCGGAGGGGCTGGCAGTCACGTGAGCAAACAGCTTAGCAGCACGCACTTACCTCATTATCAACATTGTATTTACACATCCAAGAAAGAAAAAATTAAGGAGCCAACTGAACTGACAAATAACCAAAACTATATTCACAGCAAAATCCTTCGAGTTCTGTCAAACCCCAGGTATCAAAATGACTGCCCCCAATCAGGTAAGAAACCAACTCACTTTGTGCTCAAGAGACGGAAAGAATGCAGAGGAAGGGAGATTCTGTTGTAAAGTAACTAAAAATCACCCGTACCCAAAGTCGACAGTTTTAGATTACTCCAATCCACAAGTGGTTCTATTCTGACTGTCTATAAAGCTTGACTGTGCTGTTGAAAATGAAACATTGACAGTTTTATTAACACCCCCCCCAACCAATAGGAGCGACAGGGAGGAATGGCAACAGTTCTCAGACAGTTGTGGGTTTATCCAGATATGGAGATTGGACACGACCATAAGTGCTTCTGGTACCAAATACCAGCTTCGAACTAACTCGTAGGCCCTGGCCCTGGGCCACGGACCACCTTTGCGGTCAAGGCCAGACGGCCGCTTCTGGAGAGGGGCTCCCAAGAGTTTCCTACCTGCCAAGAAAGGAGGAAGGAGAGGGAGTCCCCAAAGCTCCCCCTCCATCACCTCCTCCTCCGTATAACGAAGTGCTGCCAGGGCCCAAGTTCTCAGGGAAACCAAAGTTTTTAGAATCATTTCTTTTTGGGAGGCAAGGGGAGGGGAGTTGGAGGAAGGGATGCTCGTAGAGGTGCCTTCGTATAAAGTGGTGGCTACCGGAGCAGCGCTGTTTAAAGCCAGAGAGGGTTGAACTAGGTCTCAGAGCAAATTTCCCTCTCACTCCCCACTGTTCAGTGCGCTCCACTGCTTCGGTCCCTGGGTGCTGGAGTCCTCACCACTGCCCCCACCCCCAGCCCACAGTGCTGCGCTCCCCCTCGGAACTGAGCTCCCAGGCCCCAGCGCCGGCCAGTCCTCGCTTCACCGCAGCCTCCGGGCCCCCAAACCCCGCTCGCCAGAACGCGCCGTCACCAGCCAGCTCACTTGGCGTCGGAGGTGAGGCGCGGCAGGCTGCCGGCGCCCATGGCCGACACGTGGTGGTGGGGCGGTGGCACCTGGCACATGCTGCAAGGGCAAGGCATGCCGCCCCAGTGCTGGAAGCCACCACTGCCCCCGCTGCTGCCGCCCCCGCCCCCCAGAGGGGCTGCCGCTGCCGCCGACGGAGACTTGAGCAAACCGTGAGGGGGACGAATGGAGCCGACCGACGACAACCCGGAGCCGGGCAGGGAAGCGCTGGACACCGCGGCGGCGGCCGCAGCGGCGGCGGCGGCGGCGGCGGCCGGAGGCAAGATGGGATGGTGCACCGCCGGGTGGTGTGCCGCGTGCGCGGCGGCCGCCGGGTGCGCCGTGGCGGCCGGCAGGGGTGCTGAGTGCGCGAGGCCGCCGCAGGCGGATGGGTGGAAGCCGGCGTGGTGGCCGCCGTAGATCTCGCTCACCAGTCGTTTCATCTCCTCCAGCGAATTGGTGAGCATGAGGATGTAGTTGCGCGCCAGCAGCAGCGTGGCGATTTTGGAGAGCTTGCGCACCGATGGGCCGTGAGCGTACGGCATGACCTCGCGCAGCCCGTCCATGGCGATGTTGAGGTCGTGCATCCGCTTGCGCTCGCGGCTGTTGATCTTGAGGCGTAGCTGTTGCAGCTCGGGCTCAGTCATCTGCTTCTTGTCCTTCTTGGTGGACGACGCAGCAGCTGACGACGTGGACGACGAAGTGCTGGACGAGGATGACTTGAAGCCGCCGCCGCCCAGCTTGTCCCCCGGGTGCGCGCCCGCTGCGCCCATGGCGCCGCGAAGCTCGGCGCTCAGCTCTGGCGGGCAATCGCTCGGCGTGGACGAGGATACAGTGCCCCCCGTGAAGCCGCTGCCCCCGCTGCCTTTGCTCCGGGCCGGCAGAAAAAGGTCATCAGGCTCTGGCGACGACGGGCGGCTAGACACCAAGCTGGCGTCCGAGTCCATGGCCCCAAGGGATAGTGGCAGCTTTCGCAGGGTCTTCCCTCTCTCGGGCCTCAGAGCTTCCACCGACGCCTACTGCGGAGAGGAGAAGAAACACGAGAGAGAGCGAGAGATCGAAATCGAGATTGAGATCGAGAGGCACTAGGAGAGTGAGAGAGAAAAGCTGCTCCCGCCTGCACCGCAGCGCGGGGTCCAGGCACTCTGGGTTCACCTCGCAGTCTCTGGCCTTCCTTCCTTCAGCATGCAGGTACGTTTAAGTAATCTCTTCCCCTCTCTACTGCCTCCTGTCCGCTCTCATCCACAGGTTGTTTAATCTAGGGAACATTGGCTACCCCTCAGTGAGGGTGGCATCTAGAGATTTTATGCTTTTTATTAAGAATGAGGAGACTGGATCTCCAGGGCTGGAATAAACGAGTGGCAAATAATGTTTTTTCTTTGGGAGGGATGGAGATATAAATAGAGAAGTATTTATTTTGTTCCTCAGACGCATCCACCTTATCTCCATTGACACCGCACAGCAAACACACGCACATAGACTGGCACTCAGCGCCCGCACGGGGCCCAGATTCCACGCGCTGCGTCCGGGGCCCGCAGAGGGCTCTCCATCCGACTGGGACTTAGGCAGAAAAAACTACTGTAGCCCTGACTTCTTGCTTTTGGTGGAAGGGGATGCTAAGTTGAGTATGGGGAGGGTCAAAGCAGCAAAGCCGCTTAGAAGAACTGGAGGGCAGCGGCGGGATCCAGGTCCCCTTACCAGAGCTTCCCGGGTCTCAGCCAAAGAGAGAGGCGTCTGTCCCTGGGATGTAGGCTCGGGTGGCTGGGGTTGCGGGGGGGAGGGGGGCGGGGACACTTACTGTGGATGCAATTAGAGGAGCTCTTTCCCAAAAGCTGCAACAGAGAACTGGGCCCCGGGCGCTGATGTCGCGTAGATCTATAATAAGCATCCGCACCTTTCCGGGCTCGGCGGGTTTTTATAGCCCAGTGGCGGCGGCGACTGCGGCGGTGGCCGAGGCGGGGGCGGGGAACAATGTGCGGGTCCTGGAGGGGCCGCGGCGCCAATGAGCTGGGCCGGCCCGGGGGGCTGGGAAGCTGATGTCATCCGGGCTAATTCCGCTCAATGAAACTCGCGGGGCCGGGCACACGCCTCCTCCCCGCGCACAGCCAATGGGCGCCCGCGGCCGGGAGATTCTTGGGGAGGGACTGGAGGAAGGACCCCAAGAGGGCGTGTGAGAGGCGAGGGGGAGAAGGGCGGGCTTGCGGGGGGGAGGGGGTAGTTCAGAGGGCCTAACGCGGTTGGGACCGAGGGAGAGAGGGTACATTGTCAAATTTCTGTAAAAAAACGGGACCACAAAGTCAGGCTGGGGGATGGGGTGGGCTGGGGGCTCTGCACACAAACTAACCTGATACCCAGATAACCCTGGCGACCCAGGAGCTGGGGCTGGGGCTGGGGCGAGTCTCCTTCCTTGCTTTTCCTCTCCCTGGGTTCTCGCCACCTGTTTCCATTTCATGGGTTTCATCAACACGTGTGCATTTTGAGCCCCAAATGTACGTGATAACCAGGCACAAAGCTCCTACTTTCTTCGCACTCCAAGCGCGCCTCTAGGAGGTGGCGGCTGCCGCAGCTCGGCCAGCGGCCGGTAGCGCCCCCAGCTGGGGGCAGGGCCTTGCGAAGAAGAAGGCGAGGAAGGAGGGAGGGGACAGACTCCAGAAAGGGGTTTCGAAAGAAATCACAACTCTTCATAGAAAAGTTGACAATGGTGTAGACACAGGGACGAGGTATTTCCTCAAAGTAACCGCACAACCACAAGAGGAAAGTCGAGCTTAGAGTTAAACACCCCCTCAGAGCTTGGGAACCAGATAACGGTATATTCTGCACCATCTTTGTGATGGTCACCGCGCCATGGGGTAGGGGGAAACGCTAGTTGATCTGCAAAAAGGAAGTCTCAAGCCTGGTCAACGATTTCACACCGTGGGCCAGACAACGAGATCCAACCACTCGCGTTTTACCACTCGCAGCCTGGCTCCCAAACCCAGAAATCCTTGCCATGAGGAATTAAACCTGGTCTGGAGAAGCGCCTAACTGAGGTAGTTCCGTGGTACTGACGCCTCCACCCCATTTTACAGATGGGAAGATCAAGGGACTGTGTCTGCAGCAAGCCTATGAGGAAAAAAAATTTTTAACCCTTTAAAGTGCAGCCCTGCCTGGACTGCAGATGCGGGTGTTGGTGATTCCTATATGGTAGAGACACTACCATCTCCCTAAACTTTAAGCTTTTCCCTAGTTGAATTTCTCACATCTGTACATTTCAAGTACAGAGATTTGTTTGCCGAGATCCCTGACGTTTGCCCTTTATACTGCAGACCCACAAACGCGCCCCTAGCCCTCTCTCCCACGGAGTGTTACTGTCCTCTGTTTACCTGCGTTGTTCGAGAACTTTTAATTTGGCTGTACCGCTTTTTAAAAACGCAAACAAATTAACTTAAGAAGTAATTCCCCTTAAAGTAGCAAAGTTATAAAAGGAAACAAATACAAAAAGAAACCCACGTTATGTTTCCCAGTCCCTGGGTAAGTCTCCCACCATCGTCTACACTAGAAAACCCAACGGGCTCTCCCCTTCGTCGCAGTCTCGTGCCTTCTGGGGCATTATTTTCCAGCCCGCGTGTTTCCCAGCTGGCTCTGCAGTCATCCGTTAAATATGTATTTAAAACATGAAGAACTGAAGCGTGGAGATGTGTCGTCCAACCGTTAGGAAGGATGACCCGTAACTGTTCAATTAGGAGAATCTCCCACTTGGAAGAACGCGGGGGAGGGGCAGGGGGAGTAGGACAAGCTCGGGTATTTAAGGATCATTCCTTTGGGCTTCCCTGGCCAACGGCCGTGAGGACATTGGTTGAGATGTGAGCTTTGGCCCAGCAGCCGGGGCGTGGACTTGTGAGCACGCGAGTGTATCTAATAAACACCAGCAAGCGCAACGAGTGCGCGCCTGGGCTGCAGCCGCTGGGGTTAGTGCGGTCCGCGGCACGTGTCCCGGAGCCCCAGTTCCTTCTTTTGTTTCTTGCCACCGGTGACTGTCTTGCGTCCGGCGGTCCGCGAAAGTACGCGGTTCTTTAAGCCCTTTCTCCAGAGGCTGGAGTTGGAAGCGGGGGCGAAGTCTGAAGGGCCCCTCCTGGCACGGAGCAAGTTTAGAGCCCGGGAAGGCAGAGTCCGAAGGCAAGAGAGCTGGCTTACTTGCAAGGTCCCCGCGTGGACGCCCACAATGACGCTCCAGGCCCCAGCTCCGCGCCACCGAGCCCAGGCAGCGGTGACTGTTCTGGGGCCGTGCAGCGGCACCTCGCCGTCCTCACTCCCCACCCCCGGAGCTCGGGCAGTTAGCTCGGGGCTGTTGGCCCCTGCCCCCAGCATCCTTCCCAACGTCCTCAGAGTCGCCAGAAAGTTAGTTGCTCGGGAGGTGGGAGCAGTCCGTGTCCCCTGAACACTTCTCGCTGTGTCTCTGAGTCCTCCTACCCCAGGAATAATCGGAAACTAACTAGAGCTCAGCCGGGGCGCTTGCTTTCATGTGGGTCCGAGAGGCGTCCAGGCACTTGTGCAGGGCTTGCGCCTGGTGTGCGCATCCTGGGAGCGTCCCCGGCTCCCCGGTTCCCACCCGCGCCAGCGTCTGGGCCGCAGCCCCTTCCCGCGAAATTGAGCGCTCACTAGCCAAGGCTAATGGGCCCGGCTCCGCGAGTTCCTGGCTGGCCCAGGTGTCCTGAAACTGTCGGCCTCCTCCGTCAAAACGGAAGACGTGTTTTTCCCCTTCCTTTGTGTTTCCCTCCCACAAAAGGCCGGGTGCGTGTCAGGGCCGGCCTTTGCTCAGCCTCCTGGAGGCCCAGGAGGAACTTGTGCCAAACGGGCCTGGGCGGGCCCCCGCGGGGCTCCAAAGGCGCAGACCTCCCACTGCTTCCCGGGTCCCTCCGGGGCCATTCTTTCCCATTCTCGCCTTTTCCTTCTCGGAGTTCCTGCGCACATTCAGGCAGCTTCTCCTCCCGGCTGCCAAGGAGAGCGGCGTCCTAGCGCGGGGCGGGCCAGCGCTGGCGGAGGGAGGCAAGGCTCCCGAAAAGAAAAGAAAAAAGCATTTCAGCCATCGCTTCTGATCCAGAAACCAGAAATGCGGAATGTCAGCATTTGGCGCCCAAATCTGAGTGATAAGCCCGCTTGGAAGGCAGAACTCTGCAAACAAATGGCATCTGTCTTCCCTGAAAGACTCAGCTCCCTGAGTCGTCCAGGGTCACCCCTGTGTCTCGACGGGTCTCAGCGCCGAGATCAGGGCCTGATCAGGGTGCTTGGTAAATACTTCGGAATGCATACACGTGCAAATGTTCACGGGGGCTGGTGTGGAACCCAGCTGGTAAAATTCATGTAAATGTGAAAGGTGCGTGTATATTTCTTCTGTGTGCACAGGTTAAACCAGGAGGTTTCTACTCTGGGTTGCTGGCGATATGGGAGCCTGTAGAATGACAGGGATGGTGACTTCCACCTAATGACCACTTAGAGGTGACCCAGGCTCTGCCAGGCACTTAGTGGTTCTTGACAGACTTCATCTCATTTATTCTCTCACTGACTCTAGGAGGGAGGTATTACTTATTCCCATTTCACAGTCGGGGAAGCTGATGCTGAGAGAGATGTGGGCATTTGTTCAAGGTCCCCTGAGCAGAGGGGCAGGTCCAGGGAAGCAGCATGGTGCTGGAGGCAGCATGGCAGAGGGCATAAAAAACTTAGGGGTCTCCCATTGTCTACTTAGGTTTTCATTCCTCCAGCGTGTTTCTAGAAGCTACCTGTGACCTCTAAGGTTATGTCTGCTGCAAGATTTGAGGAGGGGGTGGGAGCACTGAATAATATCCTCCCTTTGCAATTTCTCTATTCTGCTAGTACTCGAGCTGTTTTAGTGACTGTGAGTCTTTGGGAATGAAGCCCCACCCCCACCCCCAACCCTGTCCTGGCCTGGGCCAGGCTTGAGTGTCAGCAGAGACTGGGCCCAGTGAGAATCCCGGAGCAATGCCCAGGAGCTTGGGGGAAGGGGTGCTGCACCGCAGAAGCTAAAGGGAAACAAACAAAAAAAGCAGCCAAATAAAACCCAAAACTGACAGCCCTTTCCCTCCAGTCAGTCCCTCCCTCTGGATCACCCCTGTCCATCAGGCCCATGACTGTCACCTGCTTCTAAGGATCCCTGCCATTGAAGTTAACATGTCCCCAAGTTTGCAGTGGAATACAGTTAGAATAGGACTGTTGGGTGACCCAGAACTAGCTTTACAGATCTCAGCTTACAAACCATTATCTCATCCAAGCTCCACAACAGCCCTTTGGTGTTAAGAGGAAGGAATTTTTTTTTTCTTATTTTACAGATGAAGATACTGAAGACTGAAGGGCAGGGCAGGGACTGAGTTCACCTCTAGCCCACTGGATCCCAAGTCCCAGGGCCTCAGTGTTTCCCTCCATCTCCCTGGGCTCTCTCCCTCCATCCTTGAGACACCAGGCCCCTACAGCCTACCTCTCCACTCCCCCTTTGAGATTAATCCTGAGGGCAGGGGATCAGGGTGAACAAAGAGGTTAATCCGGAGGGTTCATCCTGAGGTAAGGTGTGCTCCACTCAGACACAGGGGACGAGGAAGCCCCCCACCTGGTTTGGGGCTAAGACTTTACATAAGAGGAAGCAGCCAGTTCTAAGGGCAGGAGAGACTCTTCTAGGCTGCAGGTGACAAAACCAGGCTGCCAGTTTCCAGAGGTGGGACTTGCATGTGCTCCCTGAACCAGGCACCACTTCGGGGTGGACTCGGTGGGAGAGCTGCATGCTAGGAGGGGGTGAAGCCTCTCACCTCCGTGTCCTAAGAGTGACTGCCTGTCGCTCTGCTCCAACCACCAGATGGGTAACCTGCCTTGTTATATTGGAAAATGTAGCAGCCTGACGTTTCCTCATCACCTTCAGGATTGAGTCCAGAGCCCTTTAAATGCCAGCTCCCAGGTCCTGACCTGGCCTCTGCCAGCTACTCATCCTTTCCCCCCTCCCAACACCCCCCACCCTGCCACTCTCCCTTCTCAGGACCCAGAGCATCTGGTGGGCTCTGTTCTTTCCACATTTTCACCCACATGCTCCCTCCACCCGCTCCTGCCCTTCCTCAGATCCATCCGTGTCTTGTACCAGCCTTTCTGGGATTGCCCCCTCCTTGAGCTCCAATAGCACCCAAAGCTTTCCCCTCTCCCTGCCAGGGTCCACCCTGCTCTATTGTGAGGGTCTGGCTCCGTCTCTGCAGGGAAGCTCCCTGAGGGTCCTCACTGGATGGTAACTTACTTTGCATTCCTGGGGCTTAGAGCTGCGACAGGTCCCAGAAGGGCTCAGTAAGTCGAAGTAAGAGTGGGTGGTAAGACAGTTACATTCAAAGAGTTTCATTGGCGTTTCCACACATCACAAAAGACAAAACTAATATAGCGTCAGAGGTAGAAGATTTCCCCCATATTAAACCAGATTCAGAACTGCTGGGTGAGGACCACGTTGCTCATTCCCTGTCATGTGGGAGGGGCATGTGACAGCCCGGCCCCTCTTCAAGGCAAACAGGTCATCCTTTAATGAGCAGGGCTGGAGATGGGCTCAGGTCTCTGTCCACGGGCTTTAGGCGGGGCCACAGCGGGAAAGAAACGGCGCGCGGGGCCCCGATCGCGGGACGACGGCGCAGCCAGGGACCCGGGCGGAGCCCTCTGGCGCCCGATGCTCTTATCCTGGCTCAGCCCGAATGCGCAGGCGGCAGGGGACTCCCGAGCCGCGTCTCCCGGCCGAGCGCACCGGGAAGCGGGGACCCCACTACGTGGGCCCCGCAAACTGGCCACGGCGCAGGCGAACGTCCCGCAACTTCCACCGTGTGGGGACCATTGGGCAGCGCCCAGGCAAAGTCCAGGGCGTTCTGCAGCGGGCGGATGGCCTTGGTCTTGGGGCTTAAAGAAGGCGGCGGGAAAGACTGGGGCTGGGCGCGGTCTTGTGCTTCTCCGCTGCCTCTGTCCCTTTCCGCTCTCTTCTTCTCGCTTCTAGGAATCTCTCCCCCTCCTCCCTTATCCTTCTTTCACATTAGCCTCCAATGCATATATCTGAGATATTCCCCCACCTCGTTACTGAAATAACTCGCGCCGGCTCCGGAGAGCCAGGAACCTTACTCGGACTCCGCGCGAGCCCCGCCTCCCTCCAGACGCACGCGGTCTGGGACCCGCAGCATCAGTGTTGCGTGGGAGCTCATTAGAAGCAGAGTCGCAGGCCTATCCAGACCCAGTGAAACAGAGTCGAATTTAACTAGGATCCCCAGGTGGGCACATTCAGGTTTG
This sequence comes from Vicugna pacos, assembly GCF_048564905.1. Classification (NCBI taxonomy): domain Eukaryota; kingdom Metazoa; phylum Chordata; class Mammalia; order Artiodactyla; family Camelidae; genus Vicugna; species Vicugna pacos. The sequence continues at coordinate 113,842,943 of NC_132987.1, read as the reverse complement.
AGAAGCACAATTTTCAGTCTTCTGGGGGCTCATCCTCAGGTGTGCTCCTCTCCCCAGCGTCCTTGAGACTTCTGGTTCCAGACACAGACCCTTTCTGGGGCTGACAAGGCTATTTCTTGGAGGTTCCACAACCCCTCCCCAGCATTTGAATAGTCCTTGCTCCCACTCCCTTGACCATCTGTCAAATAAAATTCGATGAGCATTAAAAAAAAAGATGCATGCCCAATTTAAAAATAAACCCAAAACTTTTGAAATAGTACAGAAAGAAAAAGTCACTGTTAGTCCAACTCCCCTCCTCCACAACAAGTCACTGTCAAAGATTTTGATGAAGTCCTTCCAGACCGAATACAGGCTTTGTAACCTGCCTCTTTCATTTCTTCGCATCTCTTGGACATCTTTCCACATCAATACAAGAGCCACCTGATCCCTTTAAACAGTATAGGATTGCACCCATCTCCCTCCCGTCTGGATCCTCCCCTCCGGATCCTCCCCTCCTTTGCTGGTCTAGCCCTGAAAAGTCATTTAGAGCCAGAAACCCTGAAAACAGATTTCTACTGTGTGTTCCCTTTTTGGTGGGAGGACTATGGGTTCAGGGCTGCTGCCTGATAAATCCAGGAAGGTGATCTCCCCTTCTGGTCCCTGCCGGGCTCTCTGCCAGTTGCTGGTTCTCCTTTGAGGAGCCTCTTTCTTCCCCCAGATGCAGTAAGAAAGATTGGCTCCCATTTTGGGGAGTCAGATGTGCAGAAGAGTTGACCTGCCTGTCTGCAGCTTGGATTGGCTCAAAGGCGAATGATTGAAGTGTGAACAGAACATTCCTAGTCTAGGACTGACACCAGAGCAGAAATTCTGACATTTTGGAAGATGCGGGAGTTTTAAACATTCAATTTCCTTTTCTTTCCCCACTTTCAATAAGAACAAAAAGTCACCTACTTCCGGGTTGACTCTAAGGCTAAATGTAAGCAAAGAGGCCATTCTGTTTAAGGCAGTATTTACCGTTCCCACCAGAAAAAGAAGAAGGAGAAAGAAAGGAAGAGGGCAGAGGAGGTGGGGGGAGAGGGAGAAGAAGAAGGAGAGAAAGAAACTACATCATATTAACTAGATTCTCTCTTCTTTAAACATGTTTGGAATAGGTGCTATATAGCACAGGCTTAAAATAAAACTCAAACAGTATTTGATTAAAAGTTGGTTTCCCTGGTACAACTGATCTTCCCCCAGAGGCAACTTACTGTTACAGTTTCTTGGGTATCCCAGAAATATTCTTTGAAAGTACAAACTACATATTTAAAGATCTCTTTCTCTCTCTTTTTTAACCCAGGTGGTTGCATACTCTATACATTATTCTCTTTTTTTAGATTTTTTTCCTTGAATAGGGAAGACTCTCTACCTTACAGCGCGCACACATACACCACCCCCCATATTTACAATAATACAGCTGTTCCTTAAATGCTTACCAGAGCAGTCAGAGGTGTAAGAAACTTCTCCCCATTCTAAATGAAGACAAGTGCCCACATCTCAAACTGAGCATCATGGCATCAGAATCTGGTGGTGCACAGGCCCTGATGGTACTTTTCTGCTTCCCTCCATCACAGAGAAGCTAGGACACTCTGAGCCACAGATAATGAGAGATCAAAGAGCATGGAGAAGCCATGGAGATTTTCCACAGTGTCCCCAGAATGGTACTTTAAGCCACTTGCTTGAAACTTGCAGATGAGTCCATTTTTTTTCTTCTTGTAACGGCAAAAACAATACTTTGTCTTCTTTTCTACCTGGAGGACAATCAACCAGCGAAATCTAGACAGATGTACTTTAAAGAAGATACATAAGGCTACGAGATGAAACTAATTAGTCATTGTTACTTTCATTTATTTGTCAAATAGCTAATATGTTCGCATATCTTGGCAGTCACTTCTGTGCAGTGCATTAAAAGCCTCTTCCTTAAAAAAAAGAGTAGAAATCCTGCAGTAGGGGTGTACCATTATGTATTTAGCTTTTGTCCTGTTGAAAGACAAGTTTATATTGCTTCTAGCCTTATACTATTACAAACAATGCTGCAATGAAATGTCTTGTAAATTGTCATTTGCGTATATGCAGTACATCATGAGGATAAATCCCTAGAATCAGAATTATTAGGTCAGACAGTCTGTGCATTTGTAATTTTGACAGTTGTTACAGAACTGTCACCTGAGTGTTGTCCTAATTTATATCAAAAGGTAGAAGAGAGACTGCTGGGTTGACAGCTAATTTAAATGCTCAACTTTTATTTTCCTGGATGCAGGGAAAATGTGATTTATAATTTGGATGTCAGAATAGGTAACAAGCTGACCACTGTGACTCTACAGGGTAGAATAATAAAATATCATTTCCCCCTTCAAAACACCAAGTTACAAATTATAATAGATTTCAACATCTGGTACCATTTTCAGTCCTTCCAAAGGTTTACTAATGATTTTTCCAAATAGTTGAGTAGGATGGTCTGAGTGTGCTTGTGTGTCATCTCTGCTGAGGAACATTTATGTTATGAGCATATCATTCAACAGATATTTATTGGGCTTCTTTCCTTTGCTAGGAACTGTCCGAGGTGCCAGGGGTCCAGCAGTGAACAAAACACACAGCATCTTTGCTCTCAAGCATATTAACAAAAGTAATTACTCTCATGATTATTAGTGTAATTTCTCTTAATTCTCTCAACAGCCATGTAAAGTGGTTAGAGTGGGGTGTATGTGATTAACCCTGGTCTCAACAGAACAGCAGCGTTGACACAGGAGAAGCACAGTTCTCTCTCATGAATATCCCTCTGCCAAGACAGATGATCCACAGGCTTCCTGTTGCATTGCTGTCGTCCTCCCTCATGCTGTATCCTCGCTCTGTGCTGATGGCTGCCCTGGTTCCATCATCCCTGCATCCTGGTCAAGATGAAGGGGAGGGGAAAGTGGAGGTAGGACCCAGAGGCTGCAGGCAGCACTTCTGCACATATCCCACTGGCCTCTTTCAGTCACATGGCTACACTTACAGGCAAGTGAGGCCGGGAAATGTAGTCTTTACACGAGGGACTAAGTGTCACCAACTGGAATCCATTAGGAGCTCTCATACTGGAGGAAATGGAGGAGGATGGATATTGGGGGAACCAGCATTTGCTTTCACATCTCAGAATCACTATTTTAGATGCTAGGAATTGAACATTTTCTATTGCCATAGGTGCTTCAATTACTTCAAAAATTGTTCCTTTCACAACCAGCTGCGAGTGACCCAAAGCACTGGGAAAACGTTTCTAGAAAAGACCAGGGAGGTCATCTTCATCACCCCAGCATAGTTACTGAGGTCCTGGGAACAGAGGTGACAAAAAAAGGAAAAGGGAAATGTAACAGGAGAGAAGAGGCTTCAAGCAGAACACAGAGAGTGTCCAAGGACACATCCCTGGGTTGAAAGGAGAGCCCTAGTTTATTCAAACTAACTCATTGATTATTGTTTTGTTTTGATAATAGAAGTAATGTAGGGTCCTTGTTAGAAAATTTGGAAAATAAAGGTCTTATGGCTGTAGAAAACTTGAATAATGCAGAGTTTTATGGTGACAAGGACCCTGTTGGGAGCTGAACTGTGTCCCCATGCCCCCCTATCCCATGCCTGTGTTGAACCTGAACCCCAGTACCTCAGAATGTAACTGCATTTGGACATAGGGTGTTTATAGAGGTAATCAAGTTAAAATGAACTCGTTAGGGTGTCCTTATGAGAAGAAGAAATTAGGATACAGACACAGAGGGGAGGGAAGACCAAGTGGAGACAAATGGAAAAGGCAGCCATCTACAAGCCAAGGAGAGAGACTCAGAAGACACCAATCTTGCCTACGTCTTGATCTTGAACTTCCAGCCCCCAGACCTGTGAGACAATGACTTTCTATTGTTTAAGCCACCTGGTCTGTGGTATTTTGTCATGGCAACCCTAGCAAACTAATAGTGTGGGCAGTGGCAGGGATATGGAGAAGAGGTGACAGGTGAGGATAATCTCAGGAGGTAAGATCCTCAAGCCTTGTGGACAGTAGAGGGGCGGAGTCTAGGATGTTGTTAGTTTTCTAAGCTTGGGTGGCTTGATGGATGGGATGTCAAAAAACTTGTCAAACCAAGATGGAGATTCCATGAGGAGGAGTCAGTATTTTGGACACGTTGAGTTGGAGAGGGGGAGGGACATCCAAAGGGGATGTCCAGGGGCCAGTGGGGGATGTTATCCAGGGAATTGAGCAAGAGGTCTGGAGGGGAGCATGACAGCACATCAGGGCGAGTGGAAATCATCCCGCAAGTAGATGAGGTTGCCCAGGAACCGAGCCGCCGATGAAGGACAGGCCCCAGGGAGGCCCACATTGATTTCCATCTGCAAGGAGGAGCCCCTCATTTATCGTGTGGATGGTCTGCATCGCAGCTGTTCATGTTTATTACGTTGATTCCAAAATATTATCTGCCTCCTCTAACTTCTCTTTCAATCTATTGTTGAAAAAATTCCCAAGATAGGCACAGCCAGACTACTCCCCACATGCTAAATTGGTCAAATTAGGGGGAAGGCTGTCTCTTTAACCTACCCCTGTGATTATTTGGTACTTATGGTGCTTAGCATGTGGGTTTCCCGGACCCACCATATGTGCAGGTAAGTGTGGAGCTGGGTGGGCAAACGGGGCTATTTCGCTTTTAGTAATAAGTGTTCTTACCTCTTTGGACCCTGCTGGCCTCCTGTCCTTGAAAATCTTTTAATTTGAAAAATGCATATCAACGCATGTCAGATACGTGTATGTATGGAAATAACCATCTCTTTTAAGAGCAATGATGTTATTACTGTGAGGAGGAGGATGATTCTGCAAATGGTTTTAACTAGCAGGATTATTACAGGATTACTACGCATCAGACAGTACACTACATTGTTACAGCTTTCCATTGAGACTTATGGTTCTTAAATTATAGAGGACACAAAATTTTAAGTTAGTTTTCTGTTTAAAAGTGCAGGATTTGGATTCATGTTGCCTGGGTTACAATTCTAATTCCCTCAGTTATTAAACTAGAGCCTTCCTGGGCAAGCTACTTAATCTTTCTGTAAGATATCTGTAACAATTACCTGCCCCACCAAAGATACCTACAGCAGATAGACAGCATCTGTGTAGAACTTCCTCATGAGTTTATTGTGAGGGTCAAATTTAATAATCTGTGGAAAGCATTGAGAATAGGGCCTGAACGTAGTAACACGTCAATAAATGTAAGTGCTTAGCTGTAAGTGCTCTCTGTAGATGAGGATTCCAGGATTTTTTTATATGCCTTGAAATTGTTGTTGGGAAATCATAACAAAAATATCTTTATAATCAAGAGCCAACATGATTCTTTTTGAGCCTCGGTTGTTCATCTAAACCCGTAGGTTTCATATTTGTCAGATGCTCTTATCAAAGATCTGTACCAACTAACTCTCCTGTGTTTTTCCGTGTACGTTTCCAAGTCCACCACTTTCTGTCAAGGCTGGATCAACTACCCGCATGTTTCTGTTTGAGAAATTATTTCCTTCTTTGAGGATAGACCCCACCTATGTCATCTCCTTAGCATGGCATGTTTGCGATTCTAGCAAATTTCTGTAAGTTAGTTCCCCAATGAGGTTGTCACCATTATCCCACTGTTGAAGTATTCAGTTCTACTTTTTAATCAAGTTTTGCAAAATCCCTTACCCAGAGGAAGATGCCAAGCACTCTCCTGCCTGACATTATACGAAGAATTAAAAATGAGGAAGCCAGCAGAGATCCAGGGGGAGGCTAATTGAGAAATCTGGCATGATTGCTGGTAATTTGTTGACAACGTGGTGCTTGTGGGGGAAGGGAGGCAGCGGGGAGGCAGAGGCCAGGGTCCGGTGTGGCTCCGCTCCCCCAGGCCTTGCATTCATGGAGTAACAGCTGAAATAAGTGTTCAGATTGAACACATCAAAGACCGTAGTCTTTGAGATACCATTTCTTCTATTCCATGATGTCAAAGGTGGCTGCAAATATATCCAGTGCTTTCTGGGTGGCATTGTTTAGAATGCTGGCCCCAGCAGATGGCCCCCAAGTGCATCTCAGCCTGGTAGAGCCGGGACCACATGTGATGGTATAGTCTTCTCATTAGCAAACAGAAAAAAAAAAAAAAAAGGCAAGATGAGAAAGGAGAGAGATGAAAAGAATACACAAAGACATTTACGTATTTACATTGTCTCTCTCGCGCATTTCAAATTCTCCTTTAGCTGAAGTGTCCATGGGCTTGCTTTCCTCCTTCTGTTTGTATATTTACTTGTGCTAAATAGATTATGGTAATCAGGCACATAAATGCATGCAACTGTTATTATGGCATTTTAATCACAGAGTTTTTCACTGGAAGCCTTCATTAGAATTCTCATAATCTTACTTGTTAGTGTAACAAACAGTAGTAAATGCCAAGGAGCTTGGATTAAGGCCGAGGCATTCAGACTTTAAAAGAGGAATATGGAAATGTTGTCAAATCTCTGCATTACTTATTGAAATGTCACATAAACAGTTCGGGACTCTAAATATCTTACTCATTATAAGGATAGGGAACCAGGCAACCTGAAGATAGTAATTATGTCTTTCTCTTGAGCACTACAAACATATGCCTTCCTAGCAGCCTCCTAACTCCTCTGAAATAACTAGCTTGTCTGATACACAGTGCTGGCCATAATTTATTACTGCTAAAATTGGAGAAATCTACTATTAAATAATTGCATTTATTTTATGGTTGATGGTAAGTATGTGTGAACATGAACACAAATTAAAATTATTAATGAATTCTCATTATCTTTTAATTTTGTGTTACTATTTGGCAAGTTGGTAGTAAAAAATTGCAGGTTTTTTTTTTTCTAGTAAGCAATATCCTAGCCATGTGCTTGAGCATGAATCACTCGTTCTGAAAATAGTGTGGTTTTGCAAACAGGTCTAGGCATTAGGACACAATAGATGACCATCCTGATTTCGCTCAAGTCCAGAATTTAGATGTGATCATGTCAGTTCTGGGGGGAAACTCCTTATTTCTATTATCCGTTGCTGTGTGACAAATGACCCAAAGACCTGGTGGCTTAAAATTATAACAGTGTATTATTGCTCATGGTTCTGTGGGCTTATGAGGCAGTTCTCCTGGTTAACTTGGTGCTGGCTGAGCTGCTGGGATAGTTAGAAGATCCACAAGGATGCTCAGCTGGGGCCGTTTGGCCCCAGACTCCAGTTCCTCTCTCCCGGGGCATCTCCACATGGCTGCCTGGGCTTCCTCACAACATGGTGGCCAGATTCAAGAAGAAACATCTTAAGAAGTGAAAGCAGGAGATTCAGACTCCTCAAGGCTCAGCCTCATAGGTGACACTGTCACTTCCACTGCATTCTGCTGGTCAAAGTGGCCAGCCAGGCCAGGATGAGAGGGGACTACACAGGGCATGGGTCCTGGGAGGTGTGGTTCATTTGGAGCCATCTTGAGAGACAGGCTTCCACACTACCCCTCATCCTGGGGGCAATCCTGGCTGGCTTCCCCATCATTCTGTCTTATGTTCAAATCGTTCTTGTCTACACTTGGGAGCAAAACCAGTGGAGGCTTTTTCCTCCGAGACTGTGTGCCAGGGAACCACCGTTCCTTACTTCCTCTCCCCTTAGCCTGTCCCCTGAGGCCCAGCTGTCCTTCATGGGGGTGCTGTAATAGAATTCCCACTACTGGCCACCGCAGCCCGAGATGATCAGAGGTTTAACCTCAAGTGACTCAGGCCATTCATCCCAGGTGTGAGTGCAAAATCATGGTCCCGGGAGTCCTCATCCTTGTCCAACAGGCTTCTCATCTAGGCTCCATCCTGCAGAATCACACTTCTTAGCCTGGTGTGTGGACCAGTCACCTGTATCAGGATTGATAAGGGGCCTGCCAAAGAGTGGAGGTTCCTGGGACCCACTCCAGACCCACCAAGTGAGGGCCTCTGGGAGTGGCTCCTCAGAGCCTGTCCTTTCAACAAGCTCCCCTATTGACTCGGCTGAGCACTCAAGTTGGAGGGCTCTGCTTTGTGTCCCTTTGGGCCTCTTGATCCTTGAAGAGTTGGGACTTTCTGGTCTGGGCCATGAGTTCACCCACTTGGACCTCTAGGTTAAAATTGGTGTCCTGGAGCCAGCTGATCCATTTCCTCTGTGCTGTTGGCGTGGGAGCTCCCCAGCTGCTCATCCAGAATGACTCACATCCCTGCTCAATTTCCTCTTTCTGGCCCAGTTAGCAGGACTCCACTTCCCACCCCCAGGCCAGGCCATTCTCTATCCTACACACCTCCCATGTGTGCTGCTGGATTCGTTGGTTTGTCAGGTGGTTGGTGTCGCCACTGTGTGTGGGTCATGAGATCTGTCTTCATTGCCTCAGCACATCAGGGCTAGAAGGACATTAGAAATCGGCTGGGCCCCAGTTGCCCACCTTACAAATCAGAAGCTGATGTTCAGAGAAGTACAGGGTCTGGCCTGAGGCCACACAGCAAACTACTGGCAGAACCGGGACCTGTCCTGTATTTCTTGGTGCTACCCCCCAACTACCCCCAACTGCCCGACCCTGTGACCTTCCGTTCCAACCAACAACAAAAGCCTTTCACCACTTAATGGTTCCTTCTCCCACACCTGCCCTCCTGGTCTTCTTAAGTTCAAAGGCTGTTGAATTTTCTTTTTAATGATTCAAATCAAAAGCAATCATGCACCTTGTTCCAGGGTTTTCCTCATGATCATTCCTGAGATATGACTATTCTGTTAGCATATACTTTAAGACCTTACGATGCTCACACACACCTCTGGGTGGCCACGATCCACAGCCACTTTTAGGGAACATGTTGGGGATGGGGGAGGGGCCGTGGCTTTAAGGACAGACATAGATAGCACATCTGGAGTGGTTGCTTGACCAGCAATGCCCACTGGGATTCAGATGGGTTTGCTCTTCCTGCCTTCGGTTTCATTCTCTTAATTGCAAAATGGCTGCTACATCTCCATACATGGTCTCCACATTCCAGAGAGGAAGAGAAGAAAGGACTACAAGTCTTTTTTCCTTCAAAGTTTTATGTTTTTATATGAGAATATTTGCCATTCCTAGGATTTCTGCCAATATTGTTTTGGCCAGAATGGTCACATGGCCACTCTTGACTGCAAGAGAGTCTGGGAAGATGGACATTGACATTTTAATATGGTCAAAATGTCATAAACACAATTAGGTCTTCGTTAGGAAGAAAAAAGGGGAACTGAGCTCCAGATAGGCAATCATGTGGTCTGCTAGATGATCTAAAATGTTTGCTGTATTATATTTTTTAGTTAAAAAATACAACAAAAATGTCCCAAAAGAGAAGTTTGATGTGTGTTCTTAGAAGGATTGCATAGTAAGAATGTTACATTAAGGTTAGAGCTTAAGGCTTTTTCCTAGTGATATTCATTCTTCCGTCACTGAATATAGAGTTAGCTGTTATTTTTTCAGATACTCCATTTATCAGGTTGAGGAACTTCCCTTCTTTTCTTAGTTTGCTCCGAGTTTCTATCAGGAATGTATGTTGTATTTTTCAGATATCTTTTCTGCATCTATTAAGATGATTATATGATTTTCCCTTTTTAATCTGTTAATACAATGAATTACATTGATTTCAATCAAAATTCAAACCAATCTTGCATTCCTGGAATAACCTCCACTTGGTCATGATGTATTATCTTTTCTATATATTATTGATTTCAATTTGCCAAAGTTTGGTAAGACTTTTTTGTACCTATTTTCAGGAGGGATACTGGTTTGTGCAGAGATATTATTAACCCTATTTTATTGTTAATGATTAGTAAACATATTCCTCAATGTGAATAGTTAACTTTTTTATATGAGAATATTTGGCGTGGGAGCTCCAAGATTTCAACTTGGGTCTGTATATTTTGAAAATTTTCATGCTTTTACGGCAACTCACTGTTTCTCAACTGAAAAGATGAAAGCATTATGTTTAGCTTTTAAGTATCCTCGTTGATGAAATAAACAAATCAAATAAAAATGTAAATAAATTAAAGATTTACATTTATTTATTCTTATCAATTACCAACATATAATGCTATATTTTAAGTAATGTCCATTGGCTGAATACTGGATATTGGATAGCTTGCAAAGTGAAAGCAGTCACTATCCGTGGTCCTCAGTCCTTTTGCTCTCTATGGTACCAACAGCTCAGCAGCTGCCCAAAGGCCTCCGTTGCTGCAAGGTCAGACACAGATTATCTCACACTTTGGAGGCCAATTCAGAAGCAAGCCCAAGCTTCAGACATTTTGATGTGAAGAATCCTCATCCTCTGTCCAAGAGAAGACACACAATTGATAATTAGAACCTGGAGTTATTTCCTAGAATTACATATGGTGGTTCATTCAATTAACCAATAAATATTTACTGACGGCCTACTAAATGCCAGGTACCATTCCAACTTCTAGGGATAAAACAGTAATGAAATTAACACAATTCTTGCCCTCATTGACCTAACATTCTAGCAAATGATGGAGTAACACCTCCAGGTCAATTTCAGGACAAACATACTGCAAAACTCAAAAGGGAAGAAAGTCTGAGGGGACAGGTTATAAAGTGTGTCTAAATTTATTGAAACCCTCTAGAGGTGTCATAGCCCCCTCAGGATAGAATCATGGGGTGTGCCTGCCTGGTGGGTGCCCAGCTCTAAGTCTTCCTTTATTGTTTGTTTATTAAGTTTTGTCTTACAGTAATATTCATATAAAAGTAGAGAGTATAATATAAAGAACAATCAAGTACTCAACAACCAGCTTCAATATATATAAGCACAGTATCATCTTGCTTCATCTATACCTCCACCCATCACCCTCTTCCTAGATAATTTTGTTGTGACATTAAGTAACTTTATTTGCAAATATTTCAATATGTGCCTCTATTAGATAACTGTTATTTAAAAAAAATTACCACAATAGTATATTGTACTTTAAAATAACATTTCTTCCTTAATATCTTTAAATTACTGTCATGTTCATATTTTCCTCGTTGTCTTACAGCTTTTAAATACATGGTTTGAATCAGCATCCAAAAAAGCCCCTACTTTGCAGTTTCTGAAATGACTTATAAATCTTTTTTATCTCTGTGGGTTTCCTCCTCCTTCTATCTTTTTCCTTATTTCTTTTTCTAAAATTTTTATTATTTTTTTGAAAAAATTGGATCACTTATCCTATAGCATTTCCCACAGTCTGGATTTTATTGATTGCAGCCTGATGGTGTCATTTAATGTCTTCTTCCATCCCTTGTATTTCTGCCCACTTGTATGTCCATGTGTATCCTGTCATTTTTCCTTTTATTCCTAGTTATTTTCTAAATTCTGCCACCTCTTTTTCCAAACTTCCTTTTCTCCAATCTCCTTAAATCTGAGTTTTTTTTTTTTAACTCCGAGGTATGTTGTTCTTTCATAGCTTCTATCATTTCCTTAATTTCCTTTAACTTATTTTGGAATATTTGAAACATTCTGTGAACATTTCATCCTAGCAGGCGTTCATTGTCTGTAAGACTTTCATTCTACTTCTTTTCTTTTTCTTTCTCTTAAGTTAATTTTTATGGGTTTCCACTCCAGGGCTTTTCTGTTGTTCATTTTCTAAATGAAAAATTTCCTCTGCTTTTAGGAGCCAAGGGAGCACCAAGACAACCTTTCTATTTTAAAGGCTCTAGAGCTATCTCTTCTGTTGTTTTCAAAAAGATGTAAAACAAAAAGCTTCAAACTTTTTGAGAGCTGCCTCCTCTGCTCTGCACCCCTATTTATCTGCATCTTTTCTCCTTGCCTCTATCTTTTGCTCAGATGTTCCTTAGTGCAAGGCTTCATATGAGAAGGGAGTTTGTTCACTTTGAGAGTGTAGGGGTCCCAAACCACCAGGCTTATTGGATCATGGCCCCACTGCACTTAACCATGGCAGGTTGTCAGAACCCTCTCCTGGTTGCAGCTGTGTATTCAGCTTGGCTTGCTGTGCCCTCCAGTTAATACCTACTGGTGATTTTGTGATTCCCCCATTCTCAGCATCTTCTGAACCACAATTTTCTTTCCTTCTCTTTCCCAGCACTGATGCTGCTACCACACAGTTCTTGACTTTTAGATTCTTTGTCCAGACCTGTTAGTATTGGCCCTTAGGGGGATTCTGTCATCACTGTTGTAGACACTGTCCATGGTGCTTTAGCTCTGCTAGTCTAGTTGCTCTGTTTAGTGGGGAGATTTGAGAAGATTCTAAAACTACCCCCAATTATTTTTCATTCTTTTTTTGCCTCCTCTTGGTACCCACTGTGACATCCCAAGACAGTAGATGAGTGACCAGTTCAAATTAATTAGAAGTGAACTCAATGAAATATTTGAACTCAGGGATGAATTTTCTCACAGAGGCCATGACTCCTGCTTCATTTAGTGCTTTCAGGAAAGCATACAGCATGAGAAAAGTGGACCAGGGATGCTGAGGGACAGCAGTTGGGTTGGGCATGGCTGTTAGAACCCACCTAAAGGCCAGAACGTTGAGTTCTGCCTCTAATACCACCCCTGGCAATGTTCTCAAGGAGAGAAAAAAATCACACAGGAAGTGAAGGGAAAACAGCACTAAAAAAAAAAAATTCTAGTGACCTGCTTGGGAATGCCCCAATATTCAACATTTGCAGATCTGCATCTGCCTCCAGCTTTGTATTGTTGGGCAAGAACTGCCCCGCCTCCCTCCCACTCCCCCACTCCCCTCCCCCACCTCTGCTGTTTCCTTGCGCTTCCTGGGTGGTGCAGGGTTGTGATGTCTTGAATACCAAGAGTGAGGCTGAACATATGTGAACCTTTCCTAATCCTGCTAATCTTTCTTCAAAAAACCTTTCTCAAAGTGTAGGCAACATCCAGATTGTAAAAAGAGAGCCTGAGTGAGCCTGAGCATTTTAATGACAAGTAATCTTTGTCCAAGGGGGAGGGGGCGGCTAGCTCAGCTGGAGATGGAGCTGATGGACTACAGCAGGTAGAAATAACGGCCCGTATTACCTCCTGTAATCTCCACCATTCAGGGGCAGCTGAGGTCTGAATGCAGGAAGAAATCGACTTTGCTTTTAAACAGGAGACTTCGCACCCACGACGGCTATTAAGCGGTAATTAGTTGTAACACAGAATTACCAGCCCCACAATGGTAGAGGGAGCCTTGCAAGGTCTTTGAAGCTGATTAGAGAAACTGAATGGATGCTACTTGCAATTTTAAAAATCTGTTCCGATGTGAGCATGAGGTAAGACTTCCCTCCTTTCTGTCCCTTGCTGTCTCCCTACCACCCGACAAACAGTGAATGTCTCCAGAGTGAGGCTCTTTACAGCTGGGCGAATGTTCTCCCTCGGGCTAGTGTTCCTCGCGACAGATTAGATACCAATTGGTCCTTGGAATTTACCGAACCAAAGGGAGGTGACTTTGTAGATTCCACTGACAGAACAGAATCAGGGAGATTAACCAGGGCTACAAAAGAAAAAAAAAGGAAAGGAAAAGTATTTGGGGGCCAACTGAGGCAACCAATCACACACGGTTCTAGAATGGAAAATCAATATCAGACCCTGAGAAATATAAGCTCATAGAAACCAGCCTTGTCAAGAGGCAGACATCTAGGGCTGGGAGAACAAAACACTTAGTCCCAACGAGATGGCTTTGCCAGTTATGCAACCTCAGTGGAGCCTCTGGTCCTCGAGGATCCAGAGCCACAGTGGGGGAAAGAAAGGCCTGGCTGCTGCTCCCCTGCCCACTGGGGCTCCTCCAGATGGGAGCTTGACTGCAAAGCATCAGCCCCTCTGGAGATCTGCTGGTCCAGGTGGCGGAGGTGTTTCCCAGCCAATCGCGTCACATTTTTCATGTCTGCCTTCTGTAAGATCTCTGCCAAGTGAGATAAAAGCTCACAGGGGAGGAATTTGGGGTTGCGAGGTTACTACCTGGATAGATTTGCTAGAACAGCCAGGTAAAATAATTAAATAAACTTCATGAATTGTTCCTCTTCTCCTATAGACAACAAGGTTAATATTTCAAATAACTGTGGATTCACCTTAGGTTTTGTGTATCTGTGTCTGTCACTACATTTGTCATACTCTGTAATTAAACATAACTAATCAATAGGTATATGGATAGATATTATATAATATAAGACTTCTATATAGTTCAAATATATATTGAGCGAGAAAGGGGGAGATTACTGTAATTATTTTAATATATATGTATAAAATTGAGGCACCTCCTCACTGTCCTTTCAGTAAATGGGCCTCCCTCACACAGGTAAGGACTTTTTTCACCTGATGCTGGCCCTTGAGCCATGTAAGAATGCAGCTGCTATCTCCATTTTCCAAATGACTTGCTGTGTAACATGAGAAAGGACCATACCTCTGGGGGGCTCTGTGTCCCAGTCTGTAAAGTAGAGGGGATTAACCAGTCCACCAGAATGTATGATGATACAGTGGAGCCTTCAACACCTTGTTTACTAATCCGCTCAGATGCCATTAGGAGTCTTGTGTTTTGATCCAGGCCCATTGTTTCACATTTTGCCGGGAGAAAGGATTTCAGTTTCTGCTTCTGCCTGAAATTGCATTTCTACTAAAATCTCTTGGTCTTGGGCCATTTCTGTGAACTTTAGATGGCAATCATAGTGTTGGTATTTTTGTTGAGTTTCTTGGGTGATACCCATCCAGTTCAGCCATCGTAACCATTGGGGTCACAGCATTCACAGTTAAGTTTACATGTCATCAAAAAGAGATTAATTTCCAGAGCTTGGAGCATGGCTTCCCAATCAGAAACGAAAGGATATGGATTTGGAGAAATATGGAACAACACATTGGGGAAGAGGGAATAATCTGTCTGGAGAGTCAGAAACCCAGAGTCCTAACTTGGGCTGTTCTTTTCTTAACTCTGTGCCTTCACATTATTTATTGACAATTGTCAGAAAGTTGGTCCCTCTACTAATAACAGATATATTATCATGTATATTCACTATTGAAGAATGGGACTGTGATCCTAATAGTCATTGATCTATTTTGTATGCTGTTTTAAAAGCTTGTAATGTAGGTTTAAGGTGGGCTGGCTACAAGAGCACTAAAACTTTTCACCTTTAAAAAAATGGAATAAAATGGAGATTATGATGGACTATTATGAGAATTACAGGAAATAATATATGTAAAAGTGTTTCACAGAATTCAAAGTAAAACACAATCATCTGAATTCAGTCCTAGATGAAACACATATACATACTGCAATCATTTTGTAGTAGAAATGATTCCTAACTGGAAAACAGGTTATATGTATAAAAATACAGATTTTCAGATGGATTTATTATTTCAGAAGATGAATAAGTATAAACACTTTGAGGGCAAGATACTGATCTCATCTTTGTATCTCCAGCACCTAATTCAGCACCTGGACTGCAGTCATGTGCTTAATAAATATTTGTAGAAAGGAAGGAAGGAAGGAGAGAGAGAGGGAGAGAGAAATGGAATAACTTTGATGCCCCATATGGTCTTTAAATAAACAAATCTTTTGTTTTTAAAGCCCATAAAGAAATTCTATAGGGAAAAAAATCCTAAAAGAGTATCAAACTGAACAATGTCGTTTGAGATTAAAAATTCTCTATTTCAATAAACACTATATAATTTTATAGCTGTGAATAGTTCACTCATACTTTCTAGTTATACTTATTTTAAATTGTAAAGATAATCTGGAATTGTCCTACATATTTGAAAAACAAAAACAACCCAGCCAATGAGAAAGCATACAAAGTAAAAAGTACAAGTTCCCTTTCTCCCACCACTAGATCCCAAACTCCTCCTCTTAGGAAAATCCTGCTAACAGTTTGATAAATAAAACATCTTTTTATTGGCTTTGCTCATCTTGTACCTGTCTCTGGAAAAGGGAATTGGAGGGGTTTATGAGGGGCATACATGAATTCACTAAGACAATTAAAAGAGAAATAAAAAATGGGAAGTTCTGTTTGGAGAGGAAACAAATAATAATAGAATTTAGGTGAATGTAATTAACACGTGTTGTCATTCATTCAACACATTAACTGACCTAGGTGCTAGGTAATTGGATTATGGTGGTAAACAAAATAGAATTCCAGTGGGGGAATCAAATATCAAAGCAATGACTAACCAAATGTAAGTGAATTTAAGTTTAAATGCTTCTTCTCAAACCATCCTTTTATTTTTTACTTATGTTTTATTTTCTTTGTTATTTTCCTTAGTTTTATTATTTTTAGTCCTCTGCTTCCTTTTTTTTTTTTTTAGCTTTTTATTTTAAAAAATTTCAGACTTTCAGGAATGTTGGGAAAACAGTACAGGGAGTTTCTACATATCCTTCATTTAGGTTCCCCAAATATTAATATTTGATCACATTTTCTTAATCATTTTCTTTTTCTCTTTAAATAAATTGTGGGCTGTTGGAGAGTAAGTAGCATCTACTTTATCTTGACTCGATGTCTTTTCTGATGATTGTGTTCAGAAGTTTCTTTGCTACTTAGGTATTAAATTTAAATTACTTTAATTTCTGATATACTTTTAAATTTTAAAATTTGATTGCTTTGAAATCTAATATGATGATATACTTATATATTTCTATCTTTTGTCATTTGCTAAGTATTTAAACGGCAGAATGTTGTCATCTTTTGTGAAAGCATTTTTTTTTTTTTTAAATAAGATTGAGGGAAACATGCATTGCTTTGTTCTCCATTTGGCTCTTTCTATATACATGTCAGTTTTGTATTACTCTCTCTGATTTCTAAAATTAATCATTTGCCTATTTGTTTTTATTTTCTTCGTATGTTTCAGTCAACTATAGGTATATTTCAGTTTACACTTTTCCTTATATTTATTTTTATTTTCTTTATATACATCTTGTTAATATGCTGTTTGGCACATATAAATTAAATATTTTTAGGTGCCCAATGTCGAAAGCATCTTGATTGTTATTAGTGTTCTTGTTTTCTGTGAAAAATGCTTTATTTGACTACATAAATTATAGTAATTGCCATGTAAGAATTGCTGCAACACACTGTGTGTGAATTAAACCACCTCCCATGTTAATCAACAACGTCAAACTGCAATTGTGGGCAGTCAGAGAAAAATGCATCTCAGAGAGATAAAAAGAATAAAAATATGTGAGAGCAGTTTAGCAATCCGAAAAACTGATTGAGAGGCTCCAACTTTGGAAATAGGTGGAAAATTCAGGTGGGAATGTTCACAATTAAAGAGAGACACAAATCTTCAGCCCCAAGTGTACAGTAAATGTTGTGCCAAAATCCACCCATCAGTAAATCCCCACTTAAGCCTAATGTAATGAAATGCAGATATACAGAGAAGGGTCTTAATAAGATTTTAGAAAGAAGACAAATTGGAATAAAACTGATAGTTGATTTCTCTTTATTGTCAAAGAATATTCCATTGTATGGATACACAATTTACTGTATCCGTGGATCAGCTGACAGACATTTGGATTGTCTGCACTCTTTGGCTTTTATGAATAATGCTGCTAGGAACACTTGTACACAAGTTTTTTTGTGTGGAAATGTGTTTTCATTTCTCTTGGGTACATACTGAGGAGTGGACTTGCTGGTCATATGGTAACTCTATCTTTAGCCTTTTAAGGAATCATCAGACTGTTTTCCAAAGCAGCGGCACCATTTCTTAGTCACATAAGCAGTGCAGGAGGGTTCCAATTTTCCCACGTCCTCACCAACACTTGCTGTTATGTCTTTTAATCTAACCATCCTAGTGGGCATGAAGAGGTATTTCATTGTGGTTTTGATTTGCCATTTCCCTGGTGGTCAATGATGTTGAGCATCTTTTCGTGTATTTACTGGCCATTTATATATCTTCTTTGGAAAAATATATTAATTTCTTAGAGTGACTGTAACAAAGAACTACAACTGGGTGGCTTAAAACAATAGAAATGTGTTCTTTCACAGCTCTGGAGGCTAGAAGTCTGAGATCAATGAGTCAGCAAGGCTGGTTCCTTCTGAGGACTCTGTGGAGCATCTGTCCCATACCTTTCTCCAAGCTCTGATGGTGGCCGGCAATTCTTGGCATTCCTTGGCTTGTCACTCTGTTCTCTGCCTCTGTCTTCACACGGCCTTCTCCCCGTGTCTGTGTCTTCGCTGTCTTCTTATAGGGACACCAGTTGTATTGGATTAAGGCCCATCCTACTCCTGTCGGACCTCATCTTGACAATTGCATCAATAACAACCCTATTATCAATGAAGGTCACATTTTGAGATACTGGGGGGTAGAATTTCAACATATATTTTTGGAGGGACACAATTCAGCCCATAACAAGTGTCTATTCAGGTTCTTTACCTATTTTTAATTGAGTTATTTGTCTTTTTATTATTAAGTTGCATTAGTTCTTTGTATATTCTAGATGTAAATTCCTTACCAGATACTATGATTTGTGTCTTCTACATTGGTTAGTTGGCATTCTGTCATAAAGAAAAACTTTCCCTTCATTTATTTAGTTACTCATTTATTTATATCAGTTTATATGTTTTAATCAATGGATAGCAATCTGGTAATATTGTTACTAATTTTGACCCTCAATTGTCCTAGCTTTGGCTGCTGGGAGTGGGTTCAAGCTGATTTCTGTTTCCTTGATTCTTTGAGGATTTAATTACTTTGTGGCATTAGGAGATGTTCCAGGCTCATTTATACTTTCTCTGTCCCAGCCCAGAATTGCTTATTTTGCACAGAACTTTCGTGGGTTTTTTTTTTTTTTGATGTAGGAGTATTTACAAACCAGGATCTAGGAGCTCAGTGGGTTCATTGTTACTAGGGTGTCATTGTCTCAGGGGAAAGGGTTAGTAAATGTACAAACCTGTGAGGGCGCACATACATCTATAGAGGTTTCCATATCTAACTGTGTATGTGTGCATATAATATACATACAGAGTATAGGATATATACATGAATGCAATACATAATATATATTAAAATTATTTAAAAATGGTAGTTCTAATTCTAATCCAACACCTCAGAGTTCTTTCTAGTCTTCTCCCTAACATCCTTTTAAATCCATTCTTTGACAGTGAGAAACCAGCTTCCCACTATTCTCAATATATTTGCTTATTTGCTTAATCATTTAACTTATTTGTTTAATGTAACCAGTCTCTAAACTACTTTGGCTACTTTCCCTGCCTACCACCTCTGTCTCCCCCACCCCTAAAGCCTGGTGTCTTGGACACTAGCAAGGTGCTGCTGCCACCTCCACGTGGGAGGGGAAGGGAAGATGGACGAGGAAGAGGATGGGAAGAGAAGGGGACCTAATATCCTCTGTATAAGGACGCAGGTGACAAATTTCAACTGGATTTCAATGACAGGAAAAAAATGGATAGTTTCAGTTTATTTTACAGTAAACTTGGGGCCCAGCCTGATTTTCTGTTTGCTTGGAATGACACTTGCCCCCTGTGCTCTCTGCCCAGTGGACCACTAGTCATGAATCAAGACTTGGCTTACTTATCACTGCCGAAGTGGTGCTTTCTCTAGGTTGGTCCCATCACCCTTGCTTTTATAAGGCAGGAGGCACCAGAAACAAAGTTAAAAGACAAATTACCAACTGGAAAAAATTCTTGCAACATATGGGAAAAAGTGATAGCAGTTTTGATAAATCACCTCAATAGAATAATGGACAGAGGATATAAACAAAACATAAGAAAACATGTTTATTCTCTCTTTTAATCAACTGAACACAGATGAAAATGGGACCTCATTTTTTTCTTGTAGGATGCCCATGATGACAAAAAGTGATGTTGACATGACTGATGAGGGTTTGGAGAAATGGTCTCATAAGCTCTAGTGGAAATATCTTTTCAACTAATCTTTCTGGATTAAAACCTAGCAATATTGTATGTCTTTTGATTCAGTAACTCTCTCTCTCAGGAAGCTACTTAAAGGAAATAATAAGATGGGTATTAAAATATGTATGTGTATGCGTATACAAGGATGTTCATTGCATCATTGTTTATAATATCAAAATTTGGAAAATCTAAATATTCATCATTAGGAATTTAATCAATAAATAATGATAGGATGGAAGATAATAGAGCCCTTGATCAAGCAAAGATGGAAACTTATGCATCGATACAGAGAACCACATTCTGTTTTATGCATAACCAAAAAACCCACTTGTATAATACTATCCATGTGCTAGCTGCTATTGTAAATATATTACAGATATTAACTTATTCACTGCTTACAACAGCCCTGTGGGGCATACAAAACTTGAGAGTCCTTGTTCCTGGGCACCACAGACCGCTGCTAATGAAACAAAACAAAACAGACAAGGCATTTCCTGATAAAATATATAGAGAATGAAATCTATGAAGCTTTCAACGGTGGTTCTTTCTGGAACTTGAGATTAGTTTCCATCAATCATGTATTATCAATAAAGCCAAATTATAAAATAAAGCTTGAGGAAGAGTGAGGAAGAGTGAAGGTCACTCAGACCGCCCTGCTCTGCTCCTCTGAAGCTTATCTTTCAGGTGCCCCAGGGCAGGTGGGCCCATGTCATTTGCTGGGGCAGCAAGCCCCTTACATTCTAGCTCCTGCCCTGCTGACAGGCCCTCCTGACCCTGCACCATCTCCATGTGCCCTCTGCTTTGCTTCGCCAAGGAGTTCAGAAAAGACACGCCTTAGGTGAGACAAGTGAAAGTAGGAAGCTGACCAAGAATATGCCACAATGTGATGCACAGCACCAAATAGGGATCCAGGAGATGTGGGTGCTCTTAGCTGGCTGGGTGGTGCCGGGCACATCCCCTTACCTCCCGGGATCAGCTTCTTACGAGGAAATGAATGGGTCTCCAGCATCTCATGGACTCTCAGAAAAAAGCTCACTGGTGAGGCTACAAAAATCAGTGTGTAGATGAAGCACTGAGCACCGAGCCTGATGTGGGGCAGGTGGGAAATGAGGGGCAGTCATTGTCATCGCTGTTATTCTTACCAGTCGGTGATGTGAGGGTGAGGGCAGGTGGACCCCAGGAGGGGCACAGATCTGGATTTTGTGCACTTCAGGAAATATCCTCAGCTGCTCAGGCTAGTCCAGCCCCCAAGGGCTGAGACTCAGGATTTGAGTTGTCTGGAGCGAAATATCAAGGTATTGTATGATAGAGATCCAAGCCAAAAAACCGGAAATAAGCCAGCAAATACTGAAGACTTTCACACTGTACAAAATGAGAGCACTGACATTCACAGGACAGTTCCTTCCTTCCTAATCATGCTAGACTATCATTTTACTGATAACTAAGTGCCCTGAGCACTTGATATTATTTTATTTCACCCTCTCAGCAATGCCCTGAAGTAAGTACTGTTTCCATCTCCATGTTACAGGTGAGGAAACTGAAGCACAGAGCAGTTCCTTAACTCGTCCAGCCTCAGATTTTTGACATTCTCTCAGGGACCCGTCGACAGGTCCCGTGATCTGGTTTCACAAGCTGATAGACACAGCAAAACAGAATGAAAGCAGCTTGCTCCCACGGGCAAAAGTGACGGCTGAGGGACACAGAGACGTCATAAAAAGCAACAAGGTCCTACGGCATAGCACAGGGAACTATATTCA
The DNA here is from genome assembly GCF_048564905.1 of Vicugna pacos. Lineage (NCBI taxonomy): Eukaryota > Metazoa > Chordata > Mammalia > Artiodactyla > Camelidae > Vicugna > Vicugna pacos. The sequence continues at coordinate 113,821,354 of NC_132987.1, read as the reverse complement.
ATGTCCTATAATAAGCCATAATGGAAAAAATATGAAAAAGAATATATATATGTGTGTGTGTGTGTGTCACTTTGCTGTACACCAGAGACTAACACAACATTGTAAATCAACTATACTTCAATACAATTTTATTTTGATTAAAAAAAAAAGGCAGACACCGGCCCTTCCAAACCAGCATGGCCTGGGTCGTGCCGCATGAGGACACAGTCACTGAGAGAAAAACTGGCCCACGGCTGCCTTTTGTTGAGTGGTTTCCAGAACATTTTCATTCTGTTTCATTTAACCCTGAGTCAACGAAGTTCAATCCAATTTGGTTCTTCTGTTTAAAGCCACGGATGTGTACCGTATAGTCGAGGAAGGGTGACTGATATTTTTGAGAACTTGTTGTTTTATTTAATTTTAAATTTTTTTTAAATGGAAGTACTGAAGATTGAACCCAGGACCTCCTGCATGCGAAGCACGCACTCTACCACTGAGTTGTACTCCCCTCTGTCCCCCAAGAACTTGTTGTTTTAGAAGAGTTAAAAAAGTTATCTATTACCCCAGAAATTAATTTAGGTAAACAACATCATGCAGGTGCCAGGTTCTGAGGTGCCCGACATGTATGCAGTGATGTCATTCTTGGTCCACGGCCGGCATCAATTTGATATTACCACGTTACACAGAGAGAGTTAAATTAAGGGTGAGAAATTCATTTTTAGTAAAGATTGCTCCTCCGTCATTCTTAGCTATGAATGGTGGCCCGTCCTTCCTTCCTTCCTTCCTTCCTTCCTTCTTTCCTTTCTCCCTTCCTTCCTTCCTTCCTTCCTTCCTTCCTTCCTTCCTTCCTTCCTTTCTTCCTTCCCTCTCTCTCCCTTCCTTTTTTTTTAAAATAATCAATAAACAATCTGTAATAGAAATAGAAAACACTTTTATCTGAGCCAAATAAGGACTATAGCCCAGAAGACAGCCTCTCGGATAACTCTGAGGAACTGCTCTGGAGAAGCACGGTTTTCATCTTGTCAGAACAAAGAACATCAAACAAGGCAGGGATACATTCCTTCAAGGCTTTAAAAAAAAAAAAAAAAAGATCAGCACATACACAGCGAGTCAGTATGGCCTTGGCGCCTGGGAAGGGAGTCTGATCATTGAAGAAGGACCAGCACTGGCATCCCAGGAAGGGAGGCATTTAATCTTTATTGTTAACATGGACACTCTTCACCTCTGGTCCATGTGTTTTTTCTTTAATAATTAAAGCAGATATACAATGTATGTTTGATAGGCCACAAACAGATTAGTTAATTAGCATAAAATTTGAGTTAATGTCTGCATAAGCCAGAATGACTTCCCAGACCTCAATGCATGTACATTTCTGTCAGCACTTTCTTTCACCCAGCTTGACCAGTTGTTAACATTTTGCCACATTTCCTTTCTCATTCATTCTCTTTTCCTCTCTCTCTCTCTCTGTCTCTCTCCTTCCCTTCCTTTCTCTTTTTCCTTCCTTTCTACCTCCCTCTCTTCCTCTCTCCCTCTTTCTGTCTCTCTCTTTCTTTCCTGTTTCCCTCCCTCCCTCCTTCCCTCCTTTCCTTTGGATGACACCTAAGGCTGGAGGCTGGCAGATGACAATGCAAGAAGAGGTGCGTGTTGGGCCATGAAGGACCTGACTTAGCAAACATATGAGATGTTAGGGTCCTGTTCCACCTGCTCCCGCCTCTCCTTGAAAGGCAAACCATGGGACCTCTTGGACCATGCTCCAGCCCATTAGCTCAGACTCCAGATTCCCCAGCAGCTCCGTCCCAGACCCAGAGGGGAGGGACTGTCCAGCACCCAGTCTCTTCTAGGCTCTCCCTCATGGCCTAGCCATAATTTATTGGAGGGGGTCCCGGGGCAGAGAAGGCCCTGTCTGTTTTTGTTTTAATGGTAATTTACAACGTGGGCTGCCCTCATGGTCACCTTCCCCTCTGCTCAAGGAGGTGAACACAATGTTTCCGTCTTGGTTGCCGCAGAAAGGGGCTTTCTCCCAGGGCGCCATGAATTGGCCATGGCTGCGCCCCTGACAGCAGGGCAGGGGGGCGATCACCCCACACAGATGAGAGCCATTAACAAAATGGAGTGTGCCATCTTCACAGCACAAATATTCTCCCTGACCATAATACCCTCTTAAGGAGACCTCAAGTGGCCCGGCCTTGTCAGCAGCTCTTCTAGAGACACCACCGATCGCTTTTACTGCTGCTGGCATTTGCAGGGAGAAGAGGCGGGAGGAAGGCAGGCCCCGAGAGCATCCCAAGAGATCCTGGCCCTTGTGGCCTATTGTTCTTTCTCTCGAAGACAAAGAACCTCCCAAGCCTTTCTCTAGTGAGTTGCTTAAGCTTCATCAATAAATCAGAGTCTAGTTCGAGCTATTCAGAAGCCGCCGAGAAATCCCGAAGGCTCTCCGACACGTCTCCTTTCTAGGATGTGCAGGATAGGGGAGATTTTTCTGCCTCAAGCGTTTTGTTTGAATTCCGCCCCCCCCCCTCCCCTTTTCTTTGTCACTTTTCTCTTTTCTGTCCGGCTCCGTGTGGAACAGAAGCTGCGTTTGTAGGCCTGAACCAGGGGGACTGTTTCCATCATCAGACCAGTCACGCTGGTCCCTCCCCTGTTGTAAAACACCAGTCCGGCCGGGGAACAGCGGCCCCATTGTGCGGCCCCCCGTACCACCCAGATTTCACCTCAGCCTTTGCTGAGCCCCCTTTTTGTTCCCAGTCAAAAGAAAGCATTTGCTCAGGGGAGGGGAGGGATGTTCCTATTGCTTCCACGAACATGGAGGTTAAAGGGAAGATTGATGGGAGAAAGTTCACCTAGAAAACCAGGATAAATTTCTTGCCGGCCAAGGCCAGTTGTTTCATTGTCCTGGGGCCATGTTTTTTGTTAATTATCTCTCACTCTCTCCTTTTATCAAGGAGAAGGGTAGCAAAGCGGGGAGAAAGGAACAGGATATAGGGGTCAGGGGTCCCATGGGCCACCTAGGTGTTCCATTCTAAGGGCTAGGGTGGGTGAGGCCGAGGGTGAGGCTTATCCAGCTTAGGGGTGGAGAAGAGTGGTGAGATCGAAATCATAACAAATTTAATGCTGCTGTTTACGGTGGAAATGGCCCACCGCGCGCCCCTGGCTCCGGCCCCCTGTACCCTTTCTCCAGCTCCCAGGGTCTTTATCTTTTTTCCAGCCCTTGGCCTGTTGCCCCCAACCACCCACCCACCCACACACACACACATACACACACACTTTTCCTTTCTTAATTTTAAGCCCCATGAAACTGTAAGGGAGATTTTGGAATGAAGTGGGGAGGGGGAGACAACAGCGAGAGAAAGACTAAGAAAGTTGGTCCAAACAAGAACATGTTGTCAAGGAAATAAACCTTGGTGAGAGCAGGCATGAAACCACAGCTGCTGCATTTGGCCGGTCTCAGATCCTGGTGGTAATGACAATGATTCTTAATGGCAGCGCCCCAGCTCCAAACATAAATAGGGCTCAGCCTGAAAGGAGAGGAAATGGAACAAAACAGTTCCTTGGGTACCACTGGCAAAGAAATAACATCAATTTCAGTTTGGGGGGGAAGGAAAGCCAAAGAATCTCCCTGTTTCCCCACATTAGCAAAGGCAAATTCATAACTCGCCAACAAAGTACCTTTGAAATGCAGCTGCACTCCACGAACACACTGCCTTTTTCCACCCAGAGAGACAACCCTGTCTTGACCAGAAAGAAAGGAGAAAGAAAAAAAAAGCACACACTATTGAAAACCCACCAGAGAGGGTAAAGGAAGAGGGGAGGGGGGATGCTGGGGGCTGGAGGCGGAGAGGGAGGGGAAATGTGTGGATCTTGGCAGATGCGAAAGATAAGCTCTATCTAATATAATGCAACCTTCTTTGCCTTTCCAAGAGGAGGCCTGCGATGAATGGCCACACAGATTCTCGGGAGAGGGGCTGCTCACAGGCAGCTGTTGGACAAAAGCAACCATGCGGCCAGGAAGGAAGGCTACTGGCTCCCAGGTATCAGGCTCTTGGCTCCCAGTGTCCCCGAGGAGCAGAGCAGCTGCTGCCCCCCTGGGGACATCTCCCGCTAGGAGGCCAGAGCCAGGTTCCCAGTGGTCCAGGGATGTATCTCTATGACAGCACTTTGGGATGAAGCACAAAGATGGAATTCTGGGTGCTTGCTTCCCCACCAGGCCCTCTGGGGTAAGCACCAAGCCGGCTAGGCCAATCCAGCTTCTACAGATAAGAAAAAGGTGGTTCAAAGTAGGAACACAAAATTTGGCCCCACCTCTGTGATGCTTTGCCTCTAGCCTGACAGATTTCAAAACTTGTTTCTCCTCTACCACCAAGAAGATTCTGGTGCTGAGCACCAGGGACGAGTCCTAATCACAGTATGATTTCTGATTCTGCCATCTCCTGTCACCCTGCTGGGGGACTCCACTAGTAGGCAGCAGGGGAAATCCTGGAAGACATTTCCATATCTTGGTGGCTTGTAACTTAACTAGAGAGAAGTGACGGCAAAGCACACAAGTAAATCCCACTAACCCTACCCCCCAACTCAACTGCCCCTTGGCTGCCCCCTTAGGTGCTCTCAGCCACTCCAACACCCACCAAAACAGGAAACTGGGAAAGAGGCAGAGTAGAAAGCGACGGTGATCTCAATGGATTGTGGTTAAAACATCTAACAGATGCAAATTTTATGAAAACATATGACCACGTGAACAAGTTGGAAGGGCCCTTCCCAAGCCTTGGAAGGGACCATGCAAATGAGGGTCCATTAAGCTTCACTAGAAAGTGGCCTCTGCCCACATGGGTTACTTGGTCAATGTCGGTATCTGCACGACTGGGTCCTGATCATTTTCGCAGTGCACCTCCTCCATGAAGCCTTCCCTGATATCCTGGGGAGAAACCCTGAATCTCAACAGAGCATTTTTTACACTGCTTGATCCTCACTGGGGTCCCAGGGACTATAAGTTGCTGTAGGACATGAATTAAGTCTTCCTCCCAGAGCAGCAATTACAGTCACTCGTACCTGGGTCTCAATAAGCACATGCTGAAAACAAGAGAATGAATGAATAAGAGACACCAGGTAAAACCCCAGGCTTATCTGGCTTCTGGAAAGAAGGTTTGCACTTCCTTACTCTGCTTTGGGGGTGGGATGAACGGGACATGGTATGAAGAGCAGTAATGGGGAGAGACAAACCCTTGTCACCAAAAAGGTGTCAGTGGTGCTTTCCAAGGTCGAAATTCCTTGTCCCAAGGTGCCCAGTGACTGTGCCCACCCTGAACCCCCTGTTCATTCACAGGGCCTGAAAGCCACTGCGTAGGAGTAGTTATATTTTCATGAGTGTGTTGTCTGTTAGTTCCTGTGCTGGGGGCTGGGAATTGCCCAATGAATGAGGGAATAAATTTGGGCTAAGCATTTTGTAGAAGCTCATATGATCTACATGATGAGACTCATTACGGATGAGGAAATGAAGGTCTGGAAGAAGTTAAATGACTTGTTGAGCGTCACACAGCTCCGAGGAGACTGGAGTTGGGATGTGAACCCAGTTCTGCCTGCAGACACTGACAAGCTCAGTGCCCAGTTGGGAAGGCAGCACAGAAACAGGTTAGTACACGGTGGGGTGAGCGTTCAACAGGAGAATGAATGCACACATGCTCTCTGAAGAGAGAGGAAGGAGTGGGTGGTTCTGCCCGGGTGGGACCTAGGGAGAGAGGATTTGCAGGGCAGGGTGAGTGAGAAGTTTCCTTTTTTCCCTCAGTTTTCTCTTCACCCAGGTCTGTGGCTTTGGAACTAGATGACTTCCCGCCCAACTGTGCAGGTCAGATTCATGTGTGTTCCACCACGATTTGGAGAAGAACCACGTGGAGACCCAGTCTTGCTTGCCAAGGGGCAATCTCTACAGCCCAGACTACTTCTGTATACACTTTTCCCGGATTTTATTATCCAAGGTCGTAAGGGATGGGGGAGGGCGGGGAATGAAAATGTTTTGAGGGCAGTGAGAAAGACAGAGATGGGGCTGGCGGGGTGGGGGCTGGGGGAAAATGGAAATCAGTGGTCGCCATGTTCTGAATTGGCCACTGACACTGATAGAGCCTCTCCTTGAACAAGCTATTAGCCATCCCAAAGGCCCCCACTCACACAATTCCTCCCCCAAGTGAAGGGTCCACTCTGGCAAATTACCATACCTTTCTCTGGTTTGCCCTTCCCAGTACTTGACATTCCCTCTCTTCCCCCATCCCAGCTATGGTGCCTGGAAAGGCCACCAGCTGGATCCCAGTCTCTCCTGGACTAGGGGGGTCATCATCAATGGCATAGTCCAGCAGCGAGCAATACTATGTGACTCACAGCACCGCGGGAGTCAGTAGTGTCCTGGTCCAGTCAGAAGCCAGGGCTGATCCATCCCTGCTGGGAGCTAATGGTGAATAAAAATGCCACTTCCTTCCTTTTCTGATGGCTTGGGCTGAGTTCCAGCCCTTCCTCTTGGGTAGCAGGGATGGAAGGCGGAGTTAGATCTGTGCACCATCTGTGCTTCCTGCTTTATACTTTTCCATTACCCGTATGGGTGGGGCCTTACAAAATTGAATCTACATGTTCTTGTTTCTCACGCCCTCCTAGCCGCAAACACCATGTGCACCATCTGTAGTGGTGATCGGCAGAGCTGCGGAGAGAGGGGATGTCCACCCAGCTGAAGCAGGTTTACTTCCTTTATAACAGTGGCTATGCTTCCATGATGCTGACATATTTTCTTAGACCCTCTTGGGTCTAAGAGGTCTATAAACAGGGCCACATTTGGCTAGGTCATCCATTCCATAGATTTTTTTTTTCTTTTTTAAAATTGAAGTATAGTCAGTTATAAATTGTCAATTTCTGGTGTACAGCACAATGTCCCAGTCAATTTCCACAGATTTTTCATACTATGTCTGCTCTGAGCTACTGTGTCACGGAAATTATATTTTTAAGAAGGAAGAATATTTGAGCTGGGCTGGCCACAAAGAGTTAGATATTTAGGGATTTTTCTTTTAACCACACCATCTGCAAAGTGCATTGACAAATGACTTCCCCATTTCTGTGCCGGCGGAGTATTTCCATAAAACAGAGCCAGGCCTAATGCGAAATTTACAAAAGGAACGAGAGACTCTTGCCCCCTGTTATTTTACTTTCACTCCTTTATCTCTTCTCTCCCTATTCAAGATCGCTTGAGACATAGTGAAAAACAAAACAAAACAAAACAGAAAAGCCACTGTGAAATAATTGGAAGTCTTTGCAAGAGGTCACAGAGAGTAAAATCTTTGCTGCTCAAAATCAGTACCTTAGGCATTGATAAAATAAGTGAACATTCGTTTCCCTTTGTCTTAATCTTTCAACAAAGTTTCAAGCTTTGTGAGTATGTAAATGTATTCATAAAATGAAAACTGAGTTGTCTGATTCTGGGGTATTCACAGGATTCCAGTTGTTACAGGACCAATTTCTTTGTTCTCAGTACTGAAGTTTAGAGTGTTCACAGATATTCAATATACGGAGGTATTTAGCACCACTAAGAAATTATTTGATTTGGCTTGTTTTCCTGTCTTCTTTTCCTTTCTTTATGTCCTACGTGTTATTAAGTAATCAGAGTGATGCAGTTACTTATTATAATAGTCCCGTGGGTATATTATTTAATCTCAATCAATTGAGATTGGCCAAATAAAAATACAGGAAATCGTGTAACTCAGTGCTGATGAGACCATGGGGGAAGCAGATATTTCATCCTTTGAAAACTGGTACAATGCCTTTTGAGGGCGTTTGGCAATCAATGCAGGTCATAGGTCATAAAAATGTTTGTACTCTTTGACCCTGTAATCTCATTCTTTGGAATTTATTTCAAGGAAGTAATTTAAAAGAAGAAATGGTGTATGTATTGATATATTTATAGCAGCATTATTTATGATAGTAAAAAACTGAGAATAACCTAAAGGTTTAGCAATAGGCAATGGATAAACAAATTATTAAATATTGATATAATGAAATATTAACTATTACTAAAAATGACAAAGGTGATAATTATTTAGGACTATGGAAGAGAACACAATGTCATATTTACAGAATTACTGAAATGATGTTAAAACATTACACATGTAAGTAAAAATCCAAAGAGAACAGAGAATGAAGTGGAGGAATGAAAACTGTTGTTTTATAGGATAGCAGAAATATGGGCAAAATTCCTTTAAACTGAAAATGGCCGTTTTTTATATTTTCACCTTTGTCTAACAACAAATGTTAGTTTTAAAAAAAAAAACTTACTAATTTTAATTTTTCTTTTTTGGCGGAGGAGTGAGGCAATTATGTTTATTTATCTATTTTAGAAGAGGTACTGGGGGTTGAACCCTGGACCTCATACATGCTAAGCATGCTGTCTACCGCTTGAGCTATACCCTCCCCCTACAAATGTTAGCTTTAATTTGGGAGAGACCTTCTAAGGCACTGCTACAGTATTAAGCATTTCTGTTACCCCAATTACCTGTTAATCTTTATCCCTTGTCAAGTAACTTGAGTTCCCACTTTTGAATTAAATCATTAACAAAGAGACTTCAATCAGAACAAAGTTGGCCTATGGGTGAAAATAGCTCATCTTGATATTGAAGAACCTTAAACCCAGGTGAAGGGAGTGACAGCCCTGTCCCCTCCAGCTTGCTGCTTCTACTCCCAGCCGGGGACGCATCCTGGCAGCTGGACATATACGACTTCTCGGACTGTGCTGCCTTCACCCAGGAGAGGGACTAGGGGTCTGGTTTTTCAATATTCCCAAACCAGCTTTCTTTAAGAGCAAGGAGGACCAGCCACCAAATTTAAAACAAACAAAGAAAAAGAATCAACGTTTTCTGTTCCTTCCTCTGCACATCGAATGGGGAATCTGTTGAGAGTCCGTGGGTGCACGACGCCCACTGCTCTCAAAATTAATATCTGAGTTGCTCACAGAGGACAGGACTGGGCCTTGTATGTTGCAGCGGAGGACACTGAGCAGCTTTATAACGCAGACAATAGTGGGGCTGTGCAGGGAAAGAAAAGGCGTCGCATGTTGGTGGGATATGGCTTCTTGCCCCCAGACTGGTGGGTCGCCCTTCTCCTTTGCTCTGTGCAAGGAGCCGCTTGCCTTCCAGACCCAGGGCCTGTTCTCCGAGGGTCCTCATCAATCACGCGTCCTGTTTGCCCCACGCTGGCCGATCGGGTCCAGCCCACCAGCTGCTGCGGAGACGTCTGTGTCGGTGCCTGCCAAGGGAGGAGGGTCACAGATGTGTGTGAGATGAGGGATGGGGCCAGATGCTGCTGGGAGCCTCTTCTAAGCAGCGTGCTCCCAGCCAGCCTATCTGCAGAGAAAACTTTGCTCCACTGAGTAGAGAGGGCCCGCTGCCTTTCCATCAGTGGGGATACTCACATGGACTTTGTGGAAGACTGCAAGTAGCACCTGAGTATCAGGCATGAAAAAGCAAAAGGGGTTTCATGTTAATTACATTTCAAATTACTAACACTTATTTCATATGGTGGCAAAATTTGTTGTAAAACTAACAATTTTAGGCAAAAAACTAATTTAAAATGCTTATACATGTCCCTGCCTTTTTTTTTTCCTTTGGTCTTCTTTTTTTAAAATTGAAGTATAGTCACTTTACAATGTTGTGTCAATTTCTGGTGTACAGCATAATGCTTCAGTCATACTTATACATACATATATTCCATTTCACTTTCTTTTTCATTGTAGTTTACTACAAGATATTGAATATAATTCCCTGTGCTCTACAGTAGAAACTTGTTCATCTATTTTATATGTAATAGTTAGCATCAACAAATCTCGAACTCCCAGTTTACCCCTCCTGAGCCCCTTACACCTCTGGTAACCATAATCAGAGTTTTATAAATACAGATTCTACTTTTCCTGATGGCTTTTCATTAGAATTTTAAACTTATTTGTACATACATGAATAGCCTGATTTTTGTTTTATGGAATCATTTTTCTGTTTGTTTGTTTTCTATTTTATGCTGCCCTCTTTCCTTATCAATGATTCTTTCTTATAGCACCTGGACCTATCCTTTCATATTTTCAGAGGGAAATAAATACCTTTTATTTACTCAAAACCAGCAACATTTATTGAGCCCCTAATCAAGACTTCGGTATAATGTGAGATCTTAACCGTGAAGAGAACACATAGATGTTGAATATTTAGCTACCCGCCTCCATGGATTGGCTGGGAGGTCGTAACTGGACCCTTTGGCTCAGATCCTTGCAGGTTGTGAAGGCTAATTACAGGTCAGTATGGTCAGCTAAGCACACTTGTTTAGTACTGTGGGCCTGACCCACCTTCTGGTTTGCATGTTTTATTTCTGAATAGAGAAACAGATACTTGATATGTGGTATCGCTGGTCTGGTACAAGTAAAAGGCAGATACCAGAGAGAGAGTATAAAGAAGTTTTAGCAAGACAATGATGTGCATATATATATATGACATACATATGATGTATGTGATACGTGTACATACATGTATATAGATATATATTGCTGCTTTCTATACAAATATCTATTCATTTTTCTAGATTGGTTCCTCCTCTTCTTCCTCTTTTTTTCCTCCTCTTCTTCCTTTTTCACCTCATCATCAGATTCTACTTGGGTAGCCCTGGTAAATAAGGACATGACCATATAAATAGAGCTGCAAGAATCAATTCTGAGGCTAAACAAAAGATATTAATAATATTCTCCTTTTGCAGAACGCTGAGAAAGATAATTTTATTGCTCCAAAATAGAAACAAAAATGAGGGAGAAAGAGAAAAGACATCTTTCTTATTTCCTTCTCTCTTTATGTGGATCTCAGACAAGGTGCTTCCCAGGCCCGGCACCCCTGGCCACAGCCGGATATCCATGGGGCACTGGGTCTCACTTCTTCTCCATTTGGTTTCGTTTTCCTCATCCTTCATTTCTAATTCTAATCCATTGAAAATCTACTTGTTTTTTTAAAAGGCAACAAAAAAGGAGAAAAATATCCTTAGGGAGGAGAAATCCCCAATCACCATTTCCTGAGAGGCAGATCCAGTTTGTAATTAAATTCTTCTGCAACATCTGTAGATGTCAGTACCTGTGACTTACAAGGGGCAGCATTAATCAGTCAATCTCAGAACATGGTTTGTTTCATTACTTAGGCCGGTGTCCTTTCATCCTCCCGCAATGGCCTGTTATTCTTAAGTCACATGGAATATGGCTGTGATTCTTGGGAGAAAACTAAGTCACATTACAGTATGAAGCAAGGTTCCACTTCTGGCTCTGAAAACTCCAAGCTGCAGTGTCCAGCTGTCAGACAGCTGGTGGAAGAAATCAGCTCTGTCAGCTCTTTCCTGGCACATTGGATTTCCAGGAGAAGTGAATGGCTATGAGGCTCCTGCGCCCTCCACAAACTTCAAAGCCCCCATTAATATCATCTTGGCATTTAGCTGAGGTTAAACTATTGCTTTGGAGGACAAAAAGCACTGCTGTGAATGCTTAAACAGAAATGGAGTATTTACATAGTCTCAAAGTATTCAATAATCACACAGGGAAAAATAAGTTTACAGTGGAGAACCTGGCAGATAACACCTTAGCCAAGTGGTCAGGGTAGACATGCTGAGCTGAGGACTGAAACCTCTGGTTTCTCTCCCAGTGATGCAGAACCCCAGTCTAATCATGAGAACACATCAGACAAACCCAAATGGAGGCATGCCGTTGATTGAGTGTTTGTGTCCCCCTGGCTGAAGCCCTTTGTTGAAACCTTAGTCCCCGGTGTGATGGTATTTGGAAATGGGGCTTTTGGATGGTGATTAGGTCATGAGGGTTGTACCCTCATGAATGAGATTAGTGTCCTTACAAGATATGAAAGAGATGCTCTCTCTCCACATATGAAGATACAAGAGGAAGGTGGGTGTCTGTAAACCAGAAAATGGGTCCTCATCAAAAATTTCCAGCATCCAGAACTGTGAGAAATAAATGTTGATTGTGTACGCCTCCCTGTCTGTGGTGCTTTGTTAGAGCAGCCCGAGCAAAGACAGGGGGCATCCTACAAAATACCTGACCAGTACTCTTCAAAAAAGTGTCAAGGTCATAGAATCATGGAGAGACTATGCAACTCTCATAGACTGGAGGAGGCTAAGAAGGCTAAGAAGATGTGATGACTCGATGCAATCTGGTGCCCTGGATCAGACCCTGGAACAGCAGAAGGACATTGGTGGAACACAGATGACAAGTGGTAAGTTCTGTACTTTAGTGAATATGAGACTGGAAGAAAGGGAGCAGGGCACAACCACTGAAGGGATGACACAGCTGCTGAGGACAGGACAAACTGGTTAGAACCAAGATGGCAGAAGCATTGACTTCCAGTAGACCTTGAGCCTCATGGCACACCCACAGGTGCCATGACAGTTCCTAAGCTGACCAGAAAAGGTCCAAAAATGGGTGGGAGCCCAATTCCTGGAAAGCTCTTCTTCTCCAACAGAGCTGGAATAATCCTCCCACTTGTTAGCATATGAAATTGTGGAGCCCATAAAAACTAACAACTCTGCACCTCATGGTCGTTCTCTTTCTTGCCTTCTGAGATGGCTTGCACTCGGTCCATGAGTGTGTATCTCTCTAAATAAATTTGCTTTCACTTTACTAAGCCTTGCTCTTAAATTCTTTCCTGTGCGAAGCAAGAACCCTATTCTCTGGCAACAAACGGTATCATGTAGAGGTTAGTTTCTTAATTTTGATCGATGATGTAAGGTTATGTAAGGAAAGGGGGGCTGAGTGAAAGGCTTACAGGAACTGTGTACTATTTTTGCAACTCTTCTGTAGATATAACTTAATTTTATTTAAAAAAATATTGCTGTGACTCAAAATGGCCAAGTGCAATCGGAAATGTCTATCAGGATTTTGGGGAGCAAGTGCACAAAACTACATCGGGCTTATAAGAAAGAAAATTGCTTCTTTTATGAAGAAGCTGCCAAGGAGCCTTAACAAATATTAGGCAGGCTTAGTGCCCTCAATGTGGGAAAGAAACCAATAAATTATCCAGAATGCTAAGGAGATTATCAATGGTTTTTATTCCTCTATCCTGTTTACATCTCCCTGCTCATTAGAAGTAATAAAGATGTGCAGGTTGAAACCAGAGTTAGTCTTAATTTACTCTTCCCGCTTTGTTTATCGTCCTGTAAAACTTCCAAAAGCTTGGCTTTACCTTTAATTCAATAGCAAGAACCAAATTGAAGTAATCAAATCAAGCTACTGTTATTATGTAAAGCTATTTTCTTGGACCCCTGCTTTGAGTAAATGATTCCTATTAACATGCAGATTTGCTGGGGATTACCAGAAAGACTCTCAAAATAATCATCAGAAGATGTCTTTCTAAAGAATACTTTTCTTTCTGACTTGGACCAGGATTCAGTCCGTAAATCTCTCCCTTCTTCTACTCAGGGACAATCCGGGACTCCTCCGTGACCAGGATGGGAAAATGAGGACTCCTCATTCACAGAGTTGAACAAAAATGAAAATACAGATCAGGCTCCCTCCCCCTCCTCCCTGCGTCACATTCTGCTGATTTTGGAGTTCTGTCACAGTCCGTTGTAGGAAGGAAATTCAGGAGGGTCAGGATTAACATTGTATGTGTGTATAGAGAAGACAGGAGGAAGGTGGGAGTTCTCTGGCACGTTTTTACTTGACTGCACTATTTAATACAGAATTTCACATAATGGAGAATGAGCGGCAGCCTAGTGCTGTGATCTAGGAGGAAGGGCCCAGGAGTCAGACTTAGTAAAGTGAAACACCTCTGCTGTTATTTACCGTTAGTGAGTTACTTAAACTCTCTGGGCCTCAGTCATCTTCACTGTGAAAAGAGGATATTAGTTACGCCTATCTTTTGGGCTATTGTTAAGATTAAATGAACAAATCCATATAAGAGCTAATCATGAAAGGATGACTACTGAAAACTAAGAAATTTTCTATCTTTTAAAAAGTGTATATATGTTTATGTAAATATATGCAAATACATGTATATACACATATGTTACTTATATATGTGTGTGTATATATAAAATCTTCAGTGCATTTATTTATAATGGGGGGACATTGGACACAATCTCAGTGCTGAATGGTAGCAGAATGTGCTACCCCAAAACGTGACTAGGAGTTCAGGACCTGCCACCCAAAACTGTGCCACTTTGGCATATTGATTTTTTTGAGCTGTATGTGTTACTGAACCAAACTCTGTTTTGCTCACCTGACATGCAGCAAAGTCAATGTACTGGCCTGGTGTTGTGGTGAAGGAAAGTAAAGCCTTTATTGCAGGGCACCAAGCAAGGGAGTGGGACACAGGCCTCACATTCGCTCGCACTTAGTCTTTGAGTTAAGTGGGCTTTTTTTCTTAAGGGGGAAGAACAAAGAGGCTGAGCTTAATCATTGTCTTGTGACATTTTTAAATTATAGTTTGGGAGTCAGGATGTCTCTGGTTTATGATTCTCAGGTCAGGTGACCCCATAGCTCAGTGGTCTGTGAGCTCATCTTGCCCTGGAGAAAGAACCTCACTTTGTATGGTAATAATGATATCTGCACTAGCAAATCTAGTACATTAACAATGTTACGGACAACAGCAATTTTAGTTATCTGACCCTAGTTGATTAGCGTTCAGTTAGCACAGAATTGAGCTCAGAGGGGACAAGAAAGGGAAGTAAATTTTGAACAGAGAGATTCATCATAAACTGGGTAAGGGAACTCGACTTGAGGGGGACTTGGTTTAATAGGCACTTGAAAAACAGCATATGCAGGAAGAGGCTTTCTCTGAACTCCTTTTTATCCAGACAGAGCCTCTGAAAGAACACAAATATCACAAATCTCTTCCTGTGCAGTGTCATCAACAGGGAAGACAGACTCATCACAGGAGAGGAGATTGGAAGCCAGGACCACACCAGACACACTTTGTCACAAATACCAGACCTTCCATCTAGTCTTCCAAGGGCCCCTTCATCTTTCCTAAAAATCATTTACTCTCCCTCAAGAGGCCTCCCTCCCCCTCCCTGTTTCCTTACTGAGATGGCATTTAACCCTGAATTCTAAGCCACCTTGGGAGTTACTTCCTTTTCCCCTGGGTAGCTCTCTTTTATAAGGTAGACACGTTAATAAACTTCTGTTTGTTTTGCTCTTGGTGATCTATCTTTTATTACGGAAACCTCAACTAACAATGCAGAAAGGTAGAAGGAAATTATTTTTTCCTCTTTATGTGGCCCATCAATGGGGAAATGGTTAATTGATGATATATCTACTCAATAAAATATTATGCACCCATTAAAATAATTACTTGGAAGACTCTGTCCCTGCCTGGTAATGTTCAAGGGAAAAGTAGATCACAAGCTGTTATGCACAGTATAGTTGTAACTGGAAAGTTATAAATTCATATGGGTCAGTAACTTAAAGGGAATACAGATACATTACAGTGGTTGTGCAGTAATGGGGTATAATGGGGGACTCCCCTCCCTCCAAGGCCATCTATTTTCCAGCTTAATGATTTTTAATCTTTTTTTCAGAAGTAAAAACATTTTAAGTAAAAATAACAGTGGGGGCAAGAATTTAGTGGCTATTTCTATCAGAAGAGCCTAGCTTTTTTGGCTCTCTCCCTCTCTCCTGTGCCTGGGTTCTGATCCCATCAAAAAGTGACCCGTGAGTGTCATTCAAAGATTCCCTCCCCTCTTGGTACCTTCCCAAGAAGGTGTCTGTCTGCTCATAAAAACTGCCAAGGAAACTTAGTGGAGCTCGGATCCGGGGCAAAGATTTGATTCAAAATTTGGGGAGGGTGTTTTCCCCTGCCCCAAATCTTTTTTTGTTTTGGTTTGGTTTCTCTACCATTGACATAATATATGGGGGCTCATTTTATTTACAAAGCAGACTTTTCAACCAGCAAATTCTGGCACTGATCTATGAAAAATAGTAAGTTGTAAAATTAAATATAAAACTCATCAACAAGACACAATATTATACATCTTATTTCTGTAGCTGTTAATTATCAATGATGTTCTCCTCATCTGGGGCTTTCTGTGCTGCCTTCCTTGATGAATGAAGCTATAGACTTTGAGCCTGGGTGTGGATGCAAATAAAATGGGCTGCATTTAAAAAATGTATTATCACAACCAACAAAGAAAATTGAACAACCAAGAAAACGGACTTTTTAGTAAGTCTTAAAGTCATTTAGCAATTCTATCTTTGAAAATATCCTCTTAAAGAATCAATAAAGCAGCATTTAGACAAGGTTCAAGGTGGGAACAAGTAGGGGTCTGGAGAGAATAAAGTGCTCTTCTCAACTTTGCCAAAGTTCTAATCAAATGTATGAGAAGATTACAATGTCTTTTTTCTCTTTTTCTACCAGGAGCAATAGAATTTGTCATTAAGGAAAATCACAACTTTCCAGATTTGTGGTTGAAACGCTGTCTTAATCCTGAGCAAGTCTCTGCTATTTATAGCCCCAGTGCAGCCAGAGCCCCTGGGGACGAGGCTGTAGACTTGCTGTTTTCCTATGTATGTGATGGTCCTTGCCTTCTCCCAAAGTGATGGTCAGCCAATTTAATGTGAGTCCTTGCTCCCTTACCCCTGCTCCCCACGCCCCACGAAAACCTTCAAGCATCATTTTCATGGCCTATGGAGGTCATTTATACTTTCTGCCTTTTTTTTTTTTTAATTTCATGAGCTATTGGGGAAGAAAGAGGACTCTAGAAGCAGCCTACTAAACCATGAAGCTTCGAGGGCGGGACCAAGTTTTATTCATCTCTGTGTCTCCATAGCCTAGTGAAATGCTGATTAAGAGCAATTACAGCAAAACAAAACAACTAATAGTAAGTTAAGGTTAGTAATTCTCACTCTCTGCCCAGCACTTTACATGCATCAACTCATTTAATCTTTAAAGCAATCTGATGAGTAGAAACTATGATAACTCTCCTTGTAGAGGTAAAGGAACTGAGGCTCAGAGAGGTAAGTAACTTGCCCAAAGACACACAGCCGGAGCTAGAATTCAGGTCTTGATGTTAGATCCCATTCCCTTAACCACTGGGCTACACTGCTTCAGAGCACATAGTAGGTGCTCAACAGATGTTGGCTGCCTGGAAAGAGTGCCTGGAAAACACCTGGGCAGAGGTGTTTGGCATCATAGGAATGTTCTCAGTCTAGGCTGTGAAAGAAGGTTTGACTTACAATATCACATCCTTTATCTATCCTTCCTCTTTTGCCAGAACTCACCATCAGCCTTTCAGGGCCAGACCCAATTTTCCCACTGAGGTGCTCACAGTGAGGACTAAGGCTGTGCAAAACCCCAGGCTGGGAGGATGCCTTGTTCCCTTGGAGCATGTCAAGTGCAATTCAACTGTTCCTTTCCCTGCCTGGGTTACTGGGAGCAACCTTGAAATTCCAGAAAAGAAGAAGGAAATCTTATTCTGAGCAGGACAGCAGATGCTTCATCTGCAAGCTTCAGAAACAGAAGATTGTCCCTTAAACAGACTGTGTGGGCAGACAATGATGTTCTTGAAATCTGGGTGCAATCCTTTTGGATTGAGAACTGCCTCTTTGATTGCAAAACTGCAAGTCTCAGTGAAGAAAGCAAGATTCAGACTGATACACTGACACACTGATATAAACTCAAAGCCAAAAACCAGATCATAATACCTTAGGTTGTTCCTGGATGCATATGGAAGTATTAAAACTGGACAAGAAGATACCAACCACATGGGAGTGGGGAGAGGAATGGATGGGGGTGGGTAGCAAGAAAAGTGTCTCCCTTTAAAAAAAAACACTGAAAACAAATTGAAAATACGTTAAATGTTGTGAATCTTGGATGATCACATGTTATTCTGTGTACTTTTCTGTGTCTTTAAAATTTTCAAAATAAAAAAAGACACGGTGGACTGATTTATATAATTTCTTGGAGTGAACAAAAGGACACAGGGCCGAATCTAGCACCTGGTGCTGCGCAATAATCCAACAGGCTCCCTGGGAGGTAGTGAGCGCTCATCAACAGTCCTGGAGAAGAGGAGGCGGGTGACTAAGTGGCAGGATTGTATATCTTGCAGAGAGGAAGATCCTAAATTTGGAGGGAGGTCCATTCTAGAAGAGTGTTTTTTGGACTTTTTCGATATAAGTTTTAGATTAGATTAGATTTATATTCACACATATACCCATTCGCTCCTGAAATAAATTTACATGAAAATAAAATAAAAATAAATAAATAGAAATAAAAACCACCTTCACCTAGCAATCTATGATGCAGTCTGCTACTTCCATTTTTAAAAATACTAGTCAAGACCCATTAAACTGATTTCATGGTCTCTGAATGGTCAGTGATGCCCAGTTTGAAGAGCCCTGAATGGAGGGTCTTTAAGGCCCTGGGAGGTCAGGTGCTCTGTGCCTCTTTTCAGATTGTTTTCTCTCCTCTCCCCCTCTTATCTCTGCCTGACAATGATCTACCCATTCTTCAGGTTTCCAGTCAAATCCCCTGTTCATCAAACAGCCTCTCGGATGCTCTAGGGCAAAGTGAATTTCTCCCTCTCCTAAACTCACATGCATTTCGTGCTCCGTATGTCATTTTTTTCACATTTCTTCATTCATCTAACAAGTATCTTTTGAGCATTTATTATGTACCAGGCACTGTCCTAGGTGCTGAAATAGTAGTTAACACATTAACCAACCTTGGTTCTCATGGCACTTGCACAAGACCAGGAGGAGATGCACAACAAGGAAATAAGGATGCAACTTTGTCAGGTGCTGGAAAGCTTTAACAACTGCTTTTGATGTAAAATCTGGCTTCCATCTCATCATGGACCCACAGGTCCAGTGAGCTGCTTAGCACCTCCCTCTGAGTACCTACATCTGAGGAAAGCATGGGAAAGATGAAGACAAAAATGAACCGAGACAAACCCAGAGGGAATAGAGACAATTCAATAAACTTCTCTAACCGAGTAGACATTTTTTGGTAAAACTGTGACTTTTTCAGAAGTGTAAAAGAAAATTTTCATTCATGAAACAAGAACAGGAAGATATAAAAATGGATCAGTCAAAGAACGAGAGTTCTTGAAGATTAAAATAGAATAACTGAATGAAAAAATAAAACATAATGAAGTGTTAGAAAATATAATCAAGGAAATTTCCTAGAAACATACCATCCAGACGTATGGAGGTAAATTCCAGAAAAATGAAAATAAGATCAAATAGTTGAAATTCCTTGCAGGGGAGTGAAAGTAAAGATTCCAGAAGTGGATCAGGGAACTGGGTTTATTCCTTATGATCCATTAAAGTACTATTTGATTTTCAAATGAGAGAATGTCTACTGGTAAAAATAAGCTATCTTTTTAAATTGTTGACAATAATTTTCAAGACTCTAGAAATGTATGACAAAATTGAACATGCCCTAAATTAAATATACACATAGTGTATATGCTTTAGGGACTCAGTATAAATAAATTACATTGAAAATTAAAATTCATAATTTGAGCCAGGCTGTTGGGAGAATGGTACAGAAACAGTGAATTTTCCTAAAAGACAGGATATGGTCTTCTTGGGTTGGCCAGTGGGTGAGTGGGTAGCTGGCGTCCCCTGCATCTCAGATTGCATGCCCTTGGACAATGGTCAGGAAGCTAGTCAGGACTCTCAGCTTTCATTCCTAAAGAACTTTTCAGACTCCTGCATTGTTCTCGCTGGGGCTACACAAGACCCTACCTAGACAGGTTTCTCACCACAAATCTCCTCTAAGAGCCAAAAAGATTACATAGTCAAAACTACTTTATACTCAGAAATAAGTAAATGGCTGGTGGAATCTCTGAGTCCTGATTAATATCAGGAGGAAAGGACGCTCTTTGGACCTCTTCATCTTATATCAGAAGATGGAGTCGGGGTGGGAAGTGGGGACACACCACACACAGAGAAGAGGATGAGAACAGCATGATTTAGGTTCGTTTTCTCACACTTACTCACATTTCTTCTCTCTGGTGAGATGAGAGGCTGGATGAATTGATCTCTGGGTTGTCTTGAAGCTCTAAGGATGCCCCACACTTGCAGGGTGCTGGCTGGTCTGAGTGCTTCCTGACTCGCATCTCAGCCCCATTTGGGCAGATGAAAGTCAGTCCCAGCAGGTGGGAGCCTGCCAAGAAAACAGACAGTACAGAAAATAACGTGTCTTGTGGCTGTAGGAAAATCATCTCGTGTCCTGGTAGTGCTTCAAAGGCTTTTGGACTTTCCCTGAACTCCTCCACATTTCCTGATGTGTGAACAGGCTTCAGGCAAAAGTTATTTTAAAAACATTGCTTCATGGGAATCTGCTTCCCCACCCTCCACCTCTGCATGCATCTGATAGACAGTATTAACAAGTGATGGAGAAGACACTCCATGATACAAAATTCAGTTTTATATGATAACAGTAATAATAATAAAATAATCATAGTAATAACAAGAGCTAGTTTTTACTAAGAACTTACCACGTGCCCAGCTCTCTCCTAAGTGATGCTAGCTGAAATTCTTCATGATCCAATCCTTCTGGGGTAAAGACAGATTTCACCTTATAAAAGAAACAGAATGGCTTTTTGGTGAATAAGCATCATCTTGCTGACAGACTTGCCTCCATTACAGACTTTTACGTCCTAACGGTCAGATTCCCCAAAAGATAAAACACCGTTTGGGGTTCCATTCCTGCTCCTCTGTTCCACCCAAAGTAGCTACTAAAGCCTAATCTGAAATTATCCAGGGATTCAACTTCCTGCCGAAAGACTCAACATTCCAGCTTCTTTTGATTTTCTTTCCTGCCTTGTGGAAATTTACTGCAATAGAATCACTTTGCATGAAACTTAGACACCAGAGTATTTTGTCCCAAACGATTACATCACATGATGCCTTACAATCAGAGCTATCCCAGTGCGGAACCCTCCTCGGAAATGTGGCACCCGAGGAGAGCTTTGACCAATGCATGTCGGTGCAAAACCTTCACCGCGTTGTCTTTTCCCTCTTGGCTGCCCAGTGTGCTGCTTGTACGTGAACAAGAGTAGGATACAGAAGGTGCAATTGAGTTCCCTGAGTTAACGACTCTGATAAAAGAGCAAGGAATAAAGGATAAAGGTGACAATTGGTTTCGGGATTTTCTGGCACTTTAAATTACCCAGGCTTCTCTTGTTTTTAGGGATAGCTGAGAACAGGACTACTCATACTGTTGGGCAGGTTGTTCATTGCACAAGAGCCCTGGACCAAGGAGGTGAGCAGAGACTGAAATCTAGCTTGTACTTTGCTTACTAAGTTGGGCGCCCTGCATGGGGCTCAGTCCACCTTAGTTCACCCAAAGCCATTATATGGGCTAGAAGTGGCCCCCATTAAAGGCATATTCCACAATTCAGCTTTATGGATTAGCACTTGGGGTGGAGGTGGGGGAAGGACGGCTGGTGGGAAAAAAAAAAAGGGAAACCATAAAAAAGGTGTTGCCAGTGAGTAGGAGGCTGTGGCTGAAGACACAAGACTAAGTTGAGATGTGACATGATGCCGTGTTTGTTGGTCTCCCCCACACCCCCGCCACATCTGATGGTTCACTTCCACAGGACGCATGTGAGCTTAGAGATCCTAACACTGGGGTGGGCTGTTCTCCAAACATTTCCTGAGTGGCAGGGTTTGTTTTGTCCTCCTGGAACTCATTTTTCAAGAGAACTTTCAAAGTCTGAGGGGATTTTTTAATCCAAGTGGGTTTGTCTGTCGCTTTTATCCTGCCATCAGGACTTGGTGCCACAGCCACTGTGGGCCTGGCACACTGCTCTGTCCTCGGGGTTAACAGCCCACGGTGCTGCTCTGGAGATGGCAGCGCGTAATGGAAAGAGGCTGAATTGTTTGTTTAACAGTCAAGTGACAAATTATTTAATTAGTACATATGCCATTTGTCTCCACAGCTGTGATCATCGATACTAATTGCAAAGCGGTATTAATTTATTGTCGATATATTGCTTCGTGATGCTAATGTGGTCATTACAAATGGCCATTATGCCCCTGTATCGTGTTTGGAAATGAGAGCAATTCCACCACATGGGGAAAAACACATCTCCCATCCTGGCCGATACGTGCAGCCACTACTGTCTCATCACAGGAGCATTCAAAAGAGCAGTGCTCCGTTGGAAATCTTTCAGCTGCACTTCCAAGGATCAGAGCTTGGACCAGGTTACCACAGAGAGCCACCAGCTTTCAAGCCAGTCCTCACTCCTACCCGCCCACCTGCAGACAAAGGTCAGAGTGGACCCTGGCACTGGCGGTCCAGAATTGCCCTCCCTCCCCTGCCCACCTGCCACTCACAAAGGAAAGCTTTTCCCTTCCTGCTCCCCTTAATCACGTATGCTTCATGGGCCCACGAATGGGAAAGTCAGAGCAGTGTGCTCATCTCAGGACAAACCCTGGAAGCGTCTTATTAACAAACACCAGTGATCAAAAATAGCAATCCAATATCCCTGTGAGCAGGGGCTGTGGCCACAATGAACCCTGTGGGTGGAGGACCTGGTGGGAGTCGGGGCAGGGCACATGGTGGGATCAGGGTCGGTGAAGGGTGTGCACATGCTCAACTGGGGAAGAGTTTCCCCATTTCTTTATCCCCAAATCTTCCATTAAGTGTGGTATTTGCGTCTGGGGAGTTTGGTTTGATTTAAAAACGTGGTCCAAATAAAATGATGCAAAACCCATTGGAGAAGAGGCAGCGGGGAGCAGGAGGTCGGAACACCAAACTCTGTCCGTCCAGCAGCACTGGTGACGTCTCGTAGTTTAAGCTTTAAGTTGAGAGGAGAGTCTTTTAGTACAGCTGGGGCCTGGGAACCACATGTTAACCAGCCAGGCTAATTAGTGGTCTTTCTGGAAAACAGCTACTCATCTATTTTCTCATTATCCTCTTAACACTCTGCTATGCAGGCAGAGGAGGCTGCTGCCCTGACAGGTGAGGGATAGTGGAGGTGAAGGGTGTGGGGGTGGCCAGCCCAGGGGGCCTGGTAGGGCAAGGATAGGGTTGCCAGGTTAAAATATAGGACATTCAGTTAAATTTGGATTTCAGGTAAACCATATATCACTTTTTAGTGTTTGCTGTTCACCTGAAATACAGATTTAACTGAGCATCCTTTTTTATTTGCTCTATCTGACATTCCTGGATGAAGCTGAGATGGAGAAGAGGACAAAGGCCAACATATCTCTTTCTAGAATCTCCATTTGGGGCGGGGTCCCTGCCTGCCTCCAGCCACACACCACAGGAGAAACCTCCAGGCTGGGGTCCTTCTGTGAGACCCCTACAGCCACCTGGCAGTTGGGCGGGCAACTCCAGGGACCCTGTGAGGCTCCCGGAAATGCCTCTTTGCCAAGTCTGGGTCTCCCTGCCTCGGTGCCACATCGGTGCCAATGTGGACAGGACCCTGCTGACCTGGGTGTGTTTCCCCCATCACTATATTGGATAAAAGGCTTTATTAAATCAGGCAAATGTCAACCCCACAGCTCAGTAATAACCAGACGACAGGGGTGGACAGATAAAAGTCCCCTTGTGGTAGAATTGGCATAAAAGGGGGCCCGAGGGGGTGGGGCGGGGAGGGTGTGCAGGCGGAGGGGACACTAGCCAGCCAGGCCCCAGCACTACTTTTCAGGTGGCCACTGCTCAGAACTCTGTCAGCTGGGCCTGTCCCCCAGCCGGCAAATTAAAAACAGCAAATGTAGCTCTATTCTTTTTTATTTTCCTCCCTCCCCCCTCCTCCCCCAACCCTTTTTTTTTCTTTTTCCTTTCTTTCTATTTTTCTTTTTTCTTTTTTTTGGTCAATGCAGAATACAAGGCCACTGCCAAAAACATATCCCACACAATCAAACATCAGATGGTGACTCCTTTCCCACAGCTTGTGTGAGTGAAAACAGTGAAATTATACCCATGTTTTAGCAGCGAATCCCCTGGTGTTCCAGCGGAGGCTGGCCCCGCACTGGCTCTTGTTGGCGCCTTTTTGTTCCTGCGTTCGCAGTGTTTTTAGCCTTGGACACCATTCAGCCCGCATTCAGCATTGTATGTCACTTCACATACGGTTCATCCGCTCCAAATGTGTGCATGTACCCAGAAAATGCAGCTTTTCATGATGTATTCTCTATGTAACAGAAAAGATTAAGATATAAGCCTGGTGAATGCGGCAGGAATTAGTTGGACAGATGAAGAAGGGGAAAAATGAATCTGGAATGATGGTGGATTTGGTCTAATGATTGTGGGAGGGCGTTAAGAACTTGCTGGTAGGTTTCAGCCCTTTTAATCCCGGGCTGTGTGTGTATTTTGGCAGGAGAAATGCTCCCTCGGAATTCCATCTAGAAGAGTACAGTAAGAGACGCAGGCGCTCACACACAGACACAACGGAAACCCCTCCAACCTGAGCAGATGAAAGATTTCCACGAGGAGGCTGGCTCCTCGGCCCCAAAAGGCTCCAGACTTACTCTGGCGGTTCAGAGGACTCCTGATTTCAACATTCAGCTTTTAAAATAAAAGTGGGAAGCCTTCCTGCCATTAATGGCACTTTCCTTTTGTATTAATTACATTTTATTTTGTTTGGCCTTAAAGACAGGATCCAGGCTGAGAGGAGCAGACTCTCCAAAATGGATTTGATTTTGAACAGTCAACAAAAGCTAAAACATTCTTAGATGCTTTTTACATCAGCACCCAAATTAGAAAAAGGAGAAAAGAAAAAAGAGTTATGGTCATTCGAAATGCATTAACTTGATGCCTTTGGGGACTAAAACTCGTCAGCCAAAAGTGCTGGTTGACACGGTTGAGTTTTCCATCAGCATTCGCAAAAGATACTTGTTTCACATCATTGTTCTCTGGCTTAATAAGAAGCCAGGAAGGAGAAAATTGAGATTTAGGCTTACTTACTTCCTACCCTAGTTTCCAGAGAAAGATTTTTTTTCCCAGCCAATTTTGATTGAAAAATCAAGATTTGCATCACAATAGAGATATTTCAAAAGTGTAAACACAAAAGGCTACAACTTCAGAGACCTCTTGGTCAGATGTGTTGGTCTCTGACACATCGTCTCAGAAAGCCTCTGGGAAGCGGCCGTTTTCAGAGTCAGCCCAGAGAAGGCTCTGCTCACTGCAGAAATTCACACGGCAGACTCTTCTGGAAACTCACATGTGACTATTTAATGTGGGGGAGGGGAGCACTGCAACATTTCAACTTTTGAGAAAATCGTTTACATAACTGAATTCACGGATATTTTTGGTAGGAGGAAAGGGAACAAATTATACCGTTTGACTAATTCACATCAAAAATAAGCTTATTTTTTGAGTTTAACAAAATCAGATAAAACTACCTTTTGGAGTTGTCACATAATCTATATATTTTGGTATTCTCTTGCATAATTGTGGTCCAAACATTTGACAAATACCTTTATTTGAGTAAAAAGAAAAATGCATGTTGCAAAGCCACACTTAATCAATGAGAAATTGTATCCTTCCCCTCCTTTTAATTTAAATGAATTCATTTTCATTTTTACACGTGATGTGATCAGTATTTAGTGATTTAGCTCTCAGGTTCATATTACCCTTATAGAAATGTTAACACTTTAAAAGTTTCTTTTCCATAACTAAAAATGCCAGGTTTTCCCAAGTTTTTCCCATTCCTATAAGCTTCTCACACACTTGTGACAACTATTGTGCAAAGCTGAAAAAATTTTGTTTTGAGGCTCCAAGTTCTATGTTTCTTAGCTGAGTCCAGGATTTGGACTTGTGGAAGATATGGCACCAATGAAAACATCATTCAATTTTCATACCATTTTTAGACAAATTGGTGTCTTTTGATAATGCCTTAGGGGGAAAAATGCTGATATGTGTTCCGTCTTCTTATTTTATGTAAAGCTTAACCTGCCAGAGCCATTTTCCTCCTGGGGTCTTGGTTGGAAAGGAAGAGCTCTTGGGTTCTCATTCCAGTATAGGCTGGACTAAATCCAGCAGAGGGGCCATCCCTGCATCCTGGTTTAGTCATTTATTTTCATATAGTTCCTGGTGTACCCATTCCTCTTGGGTGCCTGGAAAGCGACACAACAGGCATAAAACTCTTTCCTTCAGCCTGAATAATTTGGTATCATTTTTCCACAGTGCTTTTCCTATTTTTTCACAATGGGAAGTGTTTCCATTTGAAACAGTTTACATCAACATGATAAGCCCAGCTTCTCTCTCTCTCTTTTTTTATCCCGGAAAATTTAATTGCATTTTAGAATCTCAGCAAACAGGCTGGTGTTGCAATAAACAATCCTGGAAAAGTGGTGCTGGCAGAAAACTTGGATCATAATTTGCCTGACAGAACAAAACGGCCATGCCTTCTGCTTTGTCTTTGTGTATATTTGGGGTTCTTATCAGTGTTGCGGCTTTCTGTGCTAAATACAGGGCTGGACCGTGGAAAATCAAAAAACAAACTGGCATTTGGAAGGGCAATAACTTTTCCCGAAGAAGGGAAGGGCTCTACCGTTCGCCTATTATTTCAGACTTACTTCTGCTTCCCTACATCTACCAAGGTAACAAATGAAGACGGGTCACCCACCTTCAGTCCTGCAGCCTCAGAAAGCAACAGAAGCCTTCTCTCCAGGAATTAGAAAAGGAAACCTGTTTGCTTTTAAAGTTTCGAGTCCTCCCAGAGAGATGAAAGGGAAATTAAAGTGAGTTACCCCTGTGGAATCGCCAAAGTGAAAACGGGTCGCTTTATCCCGGCCCTTCAGAGCTCTTTAAGACCTGACGGTCTGGATTGAAATCCGTATAATACTTTCATTCACTAAGTCAAGATTAATAGCACTGGTGTTGTGTCCTTGGGGGAGCGCCTTCAGAAGGCATTTGGAAATAGAGATTGTTTGAAACACTTCCTCCGAAGCACACATCAGAAAAATGGATTTTATTTTATTCCCCAATAAAGATTTCTCTGGCAGCTGATTTAAATCCACTAAATCCTTTCCCCCATATAAGCTAAGTTTCCCCACGTCTTGTCTTTATGTCTCAAGTATAGCTGGTTCTTACTGTTTCTCCTCTCCCCTGCATAACGCTTTAAAAAACAGTCACTGGGTGATATTTTGCCTTCTCTTCTTAGTCACCTTATTTTTAAGCATCACCCTCATCTTTTTATGTCACCCCCCCCCGGGGTTTCCATAACAATATTTGAGATAGCTGTATTTAGGACCAGAAATAAAAACCTAAGTTTGCTTGTCTTCTCAAACATGTTTTAAAATAAAATTGGAGGGAAATCACTTGGAAATAAAGTAGATTTGATTTTAAGTTCTTAGCACAAATGAGATTTTATTTGCTTTCGGCTTTGCCCTAGGAAACAGAATGATATAAAAAGTAAAATAGAACCCAAACAATGACTGAGTGAAGGAAGTGGCTCTGTGTGCATTAAGGTGAAGAAGAAATTTGCGTCGGAAAGTTCAGTTCTGAAACTTACACGGCTGCAGAGGTACCGAGCCTGATGGCTGCTCCGAGGAAGACTCTTACAGGAACCTCCCAAGGAAAATTTCAGAAGTTTGTTTTCCTTTTGCTGACTTTCCCTCTTTCTCTGCATCTGAATGTAGTTCAGTTTTAGTGGTGGCTTTTTGCACGTCGGGAAGATTTTACTTTTAAAAAGCCATAAACCAAAGAGAACGCCTTTCGGTTCATCTTAAACCACAGAGCTGGCCGTGCGGGTTTCAGTGCCGGCTGTGCACTGGGCGGTAAATCCTGGGGAAACAGCCTAATCCCACACAAGCCCCTACTGCAAATTCTGTCCCTGGCATTGTGCTTCCTAACCAGCTCGGATGAATACCACATTGATCCTCAAAACGTGCAGCTTCTTAGCTTAGAAGTGCTCCCTTTAAGGAGCACAGAGAGCCAAGGCGATGGAACAGGTGATTGCATCTTAGGGCAAAGAAAGGAACAAGGTGCACCTGTCGGAGGGATTTCGCCTGGTGTGTGAGCTCAGTATTGTCAGTTAGTTTAGTCTGTCTGTCAGCTGTTTCACTGGTGTCTGATTAATCCTACTGGTCACTAGGGGTAAAGCCAGGGTTTCATCTGATCTAGGAACAAAACTTTTCCTCTCTTGGACAGAAGGTGGTCTGTCCAGGTCAGGGTATGGGTCATTGCAAGGTCAGCCTTAGGGAGCCTGCGTTTTCACAGCAACCACTTGTTACAATTAGTTATGAAAAAAAAAAAGAAGCTAACATGCAGTGAATTGACACTTTTGTGGGTCCCTTAGTCTGGATGGTAGTGCAATTGTTCTGGAAAACAATGTCAGCATCTTCGTTTGGAAATGGAGAGGACGACCGTATTTCAAGTTGCAGAATCACTGCATTCAGCCATTTGGGGGTTTCATTTCCTTCTGTGTCTAGGATGCTATCCTCCTGCTGTGTACTAAATCCAAGTATATGAAATGAAAATGCAGGAATGAAGAAGGGTTAAATTGAGTAAGACAGCATCTGAGCACACTGTCCCCGCCAGCTCCCCAACAGGGCTGACAAATCATTCACAGAATTGAAATTGGAAGCAGATTCCTTGAGCCCTGGGTAGGAATGCCTTCGGGCTGTGGTGAAGTCTAGACATCCCCCAATATCAGTTCTGTGGTTACTTTGCAGTGGAGACCCCAGTTCAGAGCTGGGCATGTGTCCACCTGAAATAACAACACTATATTTCAGAGAAGTGCTCAGAGCCAAGGGTGGCCTTGTGACTAAGTTCTAGCCAAAGGCTGAAGGTAGAAATGGTGTACAACTTCTGGAAAGTGTGCTTAAAGGGAAAAGGCATTCCCTTCTTTGCTTTCCTTCTTTCCTGCTGACTGGAATGCAGATGGGAAGGCTGGATGCCTCACACTAGGAGAATTTGTGCTAAGGAGGCAAAGACGCCCCCCATGACCCAAGCAAGCTGAGCCATCCCACCAGGCTTGGGCACATGAGAGAGAAATAATCTCGGGACATCTTCAAGCCATTTTTATTTGGGGACTGGGTCTCAGACAGATGAACCTAATTCTAATAAATGCAGGTGCTCAGGGGATTCTCAGTCTTGCCAAGTCCAGATCAAAGTTTTATAATGCACATTTCAATCTGAGTTTCTGGACTCAACTAGAAAAGCAAAATGAAAAGGTAAAACTGAGGGACTCCAGCCCCAGGTGACAAGCTGGCTCTTGTGAACAAAAGCTGCCCCTGCCAGAAGCCAAATCACCTTGCAACGCTGTTCTTTCAGGAGGAGTGTTGTGTAGATAAAGAAAATTGACTCTCAACTGAAGTTTTCCATTTACTGCTGTTTTTTGTACCTTTCCATGGGCTCTTCACCCGGCTACGCAGGCCCTAGAGAGATACTAGAAGGGGCAACACTTCAAATATATTTGTATAAAAATAAGTAAATAGATAATAAATGATAAAGGCTAGAGGTCTCCAAAACTAAACACCAAATGATGAATATCTTCTGCTTCACTGATTTTCTTTTGTGAAAAGGAAAGGATATACATTTAAGAGTTTTAACTGTGTTTTCTAACACAATTAAAGCAAGACCTGCACTGGTGTAAGAAACGTGTACAAACCACTGAATCGATAAGAACTTTAGTCTTTCTATGTACCTAGTTGTTAGTATCCAGCAGACATTGCAAGGAGGATATAGACACCATTCCTTGTGAGGTAGTCCAGAAATCAGCAATGGATCTCTGCATGCAAAAGGATGAAGCTGGACCCCTACCTCATACCATACACAACACTTAATTCAAAATGGATTTTAAACCTAAATATAAGAGTTAAACTATAAAATCCTTAGAAGAAAATATAGGAGTGAATCTTTGTGACTTTGGATTAGGTAATGATTTCTTAGACATGACACCAAAAGTGTGAACAACCAAAGGGAAAAATGGATATGTTGGACTACATCAAAATTTAAAATGTTTTTTTGTGTTACAAATGATGACTTCAAGAAAGTGAAAAGAAATCCACAGGTTAGGAGAAAATAGTTGCGAATCATATATCTGATATGGGACGAGTATCCAGAATGCATAAATGACCCTAACAATTCAATAATAAAAAGACAATCCAATTAAAAGTGGACAAAGGATTTGAATGGGCATTTCTCCACAGAGTATGTACAAATGGCCAATAAGCACACCAAAGGGTGCTCAATATTGTTATCCATGGAGGAAATGCAAATCAAAACCACAGTGAGACACTGCCTCACATCCACTAAGATGGGCTAGAATTAAAAAGATATAATTTCACGTGTTGGTGAGGATTTGGAGAAATTGGAACCCTCATACACTGCAGGTGGGGATGTCAAATGATTCAGTTGCTTTGGAAAAGTTTGGCTGTTCTTCAAAAGCTTACGGCTAGAGGTCCATGTGACACAGCAGTTCTACTCCTCGGTACGTATCCAAGAGAAATGAAGACATACATCCAGACAAAAGCAGGCACATGAACGTTCATAGCAGCATTGTTCATAATAGCTAAAAAAGTGGAAACAACCCAAATGTCCATCAACTGAAGAATGGATAAATGAAAGCAGCGTATACACACAATGGAATATTATTCAGCAGTAAAAAGGACTATGGTACTGATACGTACTCCAACATGGAGGAACCTTGGAAGCATGATGCTAAGTGTAAGAAGTCAGTCACAACAGACCACATGGTGTATGAGATGTTCAGAATAGGCAAAACTAGAGAAAAATAAAATAGATTAGTGGTTGCTAGGTGTGGGTGGGAAGTGGGGATGGGGAGTGACTGTTAATGGGGTATAGGATTTCTTTGGGGGTGATGCCAGGATTCTAAACTTAGTTTGAAGTGATGGTTATCCAACTCTGCAAATATACTAAAACCACTGAATACCATTCGATTTACTTGAATATACTTGAACCACTTAAATGAGGGAATACAACTTACACCTCAATAAAGAAGTTTTTTAAAAAGGGAGATAGAGTTGACCCAGCAACCAAAATGAAATGAATCCAAGAGGAAAGAGCCTGTACCCAGGATCTGGGTTTTCTCCAGGGCTCTTGTTGCTGAAGTGCCTCATCTGCTGGGTGAGGGCCCAAATGGCCTCCCCAGTCTGCACGTGATGCCTGAGCCATCCTGCCTGGGCTGGACCTCTCTGGACGCTGACTCACGTCCTGCCCAGCCTGTTCACTCCATCGGCCCCTGTCTGCTTAGCTAGCGCCTGACCCCACTGTTTCCGGGCCAACCCCTCTGTCACTGTGCATATTCCTGGTGGAACTACTCTGTATCTACATAGTAATAGTTGTCACATATGAGCACCTGCTCTGTGTCAGATGATGCCTTAGGTGCCTTGCTTGCTACATATAATTCACTTTAAATTCTTAACAATTCTCTTTGAAATAAGTTCTATTATTATCTTAACTGTACAGATATGGAAAATGAGGCCAACCAGATGACCAGGTTCACACAGGTGATTAACAGAGATGGAGGACTCCAGGCTAACTCAAGAGACCACCCTTGACCATGTACCACATTTCCTCAGCTGGCACTTGCTGACAGGAGGTTGATGGAGCCATAGTCATGACCTCTACGCCTTGTCTTTCGGCACAAAATCCCACTGATGGGGAAGGACTGGATTGTTTAAGCCCTTCTCCTTTGGGATCTCCTTAGATCCCTTTTTCTCATTTTTGCATTCTTCCCCCTGGGGTTTGCTTTGCTTCTGATAGCCAGTGCCTGTAGCCTCCCGTGGTTCCTGGAGCCCCACTTTGCTCAAAGATATGGAGGTCGAAGTGCCTTGGAATTTATCTTCCTCCAGGATGGCTCTTAGCCTCCAATGATGTGTGATTAAGAAAGCTCCAGCTTCCTTGCTTCCACTGAGGACAACTCTGAGGGGTAACTGCAGGGTCGGGGGAAGCCACCTCTGAACAGTTTTGCCTGAGATCACACCTGGGCTTGCTTTCCTTTCGTTCCTTGTCCTGCTTCCTCACCTCTTGACCCATTTCCCCTGGGAGCTTAACCTTTGTTTCTGGGTCTCCTGGGAAACCCAGCCTAGGGCAGAACATATGCGAAGTACTGAACACAGCCTGGAGCACATACTATGTGCTCATTAAACTGCCTCTGTTATTGGCTTTGCCGTTCTGAGGCCATAGCTTCTGAAGGACGCTCGTCTCTTCTCCTACCTGCCCCTCAATTTTAGGACTAATTCTTGAATTATGGAGAAGAGGTAGGGGGAGCAGAAAGCTAGAGATCAGGGGTCAGTCTTGGATTCTGCCGCTGTTTGCTTCTCTCAAGAGCTACCCAGGTCTTATACCAGACAGCCCCTGCTCCCACCACACACCAGTGCTCACATCTGGCCTGAAAGATGCCACCTGACATTAAAAAAGAGACATTTGTTAATAGCTGAGAGGAGAAGCTGGAGGATTATTCTTCTAAGAAGCTGGTTTCCAATGCTTTCCCAGCCCTAACCCTCAAAGTAAAAATAAAATATTTATTGAGAGTTTAATGTGTAAGTATAAAAAAAAGTTGTAATAAAATTAAAATAATGAACATTTGTATAGTCCTTGTCACACACTAAAGTCTTTTCAAAGTACCTTAACTATATTAATTAATTTAATATGAAGCAAGTGTTGTCACCATCATCAGTCCCATTTTTACAGATGAAGAAACAAGATCAGAGACATTAAGTGACTTCTCTTATTCCTTGAGGGGCTGCTACGTGTAGAGTCCGATTGTCTGAAAGGAATGAGTGCACACAGGTACACATTCACCTGCACGCCTTCTACCAGGGCCTGTAGTTACTCCTCTCTGGTTAAACTTCTTGGTCTCCGGTAGAGCTGCCCTTACTAGGCGGACCCACACATAGCTGTTATTATCCCCTGGTGCCCCTAGACATAGTCAGTTTATTGCATTACCCAGCAGTTCTCCAACAAAATTTTGATCCAGTCTTTCTTAGACAGTCTGTACTTTGTGGAAAGCGGAAAGGAGGCTGTGGGCATCTGTGTGTTTCTCAGCACCTCAAACTTCCCTCCTACAGAGGAGCTCGGAAAGCCTTTGAGGGATCCATGGATGAAGAGGGGAAAGAACCACTAAACGGTTTCCAAACTGAGTTCCGAGGAACTCAGGGGTTCCCTGGGGGTCCTGCCAGGTCCAGCACTGGGGAATCAGGAGAAAGGTGATGCCAAGGCGGCGGGGGTGGTCCCGTCACCCTAGCTTCTCCTGCCTCCAGCCTCCTCACTCACCCTCTTCCTTCTTCAACCAGAGAAGCTCTACCTCCATATCTTGCATATCTTTAAATGAGTTCGCTGCTCAAACAGTATTTGAAACCCCCTTTTCAAGGAGAGGATGGAGGGCTCCCCTCCATGCCCCCACTGCTCAGCCAGCAGCAGGTGGGCTGACTCAGCCAGAGACATTCCCACGTCTCACTGTCCCACCCTCCGATGATGTCCGACGAGCAGCCCACCGCCCCTCCCGGAGGGTCTGTCTCTGTGACACTCTCTGACTCAGATGCTGAGCCAGCTCGCAATTAACCAGGGGTGCATGTGTCTGTTTTCAGGTCATCCAGATACGGTAGCCTGTCCCCGGATCCTTTCCCCGCATCCCGCACACTAGCCTTGCTCCTAGGGTGGGAAGAGAAACTCCGGCCAGCAGTCGTAGAGGGGCTTGGTGACTCTGGTGAAACCTTTGGTGGGGGACCCTTAGGAGGCGTTAGACTGCCACCCGTCCCTATGCCCCTTATTACTGGGGACCAAGTGTGGTCTCTGGGCAGCAGAGCGGTGTCACCTGGGATCTTGTTAAGAGAAGCTTTTTCTCAGGCCCCTCCCCAGACCGATGGAATTAGGGACTCTAGAGGGAGGCCCAGCCAGACGTGTTTTCATAAGCCCAGCAGGTGACTCCTGCTTGCAGGCATTTGCTGAACTCTGCCGCAGGTACCTGCATCAGCTGTGCCCTTCGTACAGACAGCTCTCTGTGTCCCGCTGTCAGTAACCACGTGGGCCCGGGCCCCGGAGCTGAAAGAGGCTCAGGCAGGGCCCATTATGAACACACTGATTTGCAAATTATGACTTGAGGAACTTTCTCGGACTGAATGAAGATGTATGAAAAGCAGAACCCATGTGCTTCCCATTCCAGAAAAATCCTCAGAGCCTTCTTGGATGTAGGTCTTTCAAGAAAGAAAACATCAGGCAGGTTTCCTTTTAATTTCACAAAAAAGTCAGCAATCCTGGGGCCACTGAAAAGCCACGTGATGTCTTGGGGTCCAAAACCTGCCACATAGGATGGCATCAGAGTCATGGGGCTTCAGAAAATGTCCCACTTTCAAGGTACCTGTAGGATGTTCTAGCCATGTGATCCCCAGACAAGATTACTTCTTTGTTTGGAAAATAAATCATTTGTTTTCACTGGCCGAGGGAGACACTGAAATATTACTTGAAGCTGGTCACGTATTGTGGGCTCTGGAAATGCTGAGTAAGGAATAATTACTGGAGAAGATTCTCTATATTGTATGTCTCAGAATGTGAAAATTTACCGAGCCTATGACCTCCCAGTTTCTGTGAGGTGCTTGGTACCTAGAGCATCCCATGCCTTTAATTCTTTGTGGCTAGTTTTCTAAACTCAAAGCGAGGCTTCCCATATGCATTATTTGGTTATCATTTTCCTTTTGTAGTGTCTGCCTGTAAACACTTTTGACTTCTTTTTTTAAAAGGACATGCACTCTTTCCAAAAGAGTGCAGCAATAATCCCACCTTTTCCCCCTGCCTCCTTTCTATGAAAAGATACAAGTATGTGTGTGGATGATGGAGGGAAATCACTTTCAGAAAGACATCCGACCCTAAGCTTTGAATCACATTATTTTTATACAATAAGAAAGAACAAATGCATTTCTCAATTATGAAACCCATCTGTGAGGTGCCTTTCAAGGCACGCAGTGGTGCCACCAGACTTTGGATCAAATTCTTAAATCATCTTGAAACAGTAGTTGCCCCCTGTCCCGCTGCACGTTTGCATGTGCAATATGATAGCATTGTCTGCTTCGCTTTTTAAGTCAAACACGTTTTCCATTTATTCCAACTGGCACCAAAGTGATTCTGAAACACTGAGGGTGGCAACGAGCAGTGGTAACAGCCCCTTGGGGAGAATCATCAGCAAACAACTTGAACATTTCAGCTGCCATAGACCTGGAATTGGTTTGCTCTGCCTGAAACCACCACCCTTTCCTCTTGGGAAGCGTTTGCTGGACTCACCGTTAGCACTTTATGGAGTCAGTCCTATTCTCAAGACTCCATAGCCATAATTTCAAGAAACCGGGAGAGACTTTCGAAGCCATCTGTTAAGGATTGAATTGTGTCCCTCCAAAAGATGCCGAAGTCTAACCCCCGGGACCTGGGAATGTGACCTTACTTGGAAATAGAGTCTTTGCAGATGATCAAGTTAAGATGAGGTTCAATGTGATTGTTATCTTTATAAAAGGGGGAAATTTGGATGCAGGACAGACACGCACACAGGGAGAAGGCCATTTGCAGATGAAGGCAGAGACCAGGATGATGCCAAGGAACAGAAAAAATGGGCAGCCGTCACCTGAAACTAGGAGAGCGGCCTGGAACAGATTCTTCCTCACAGCCTCAGTAGGAACCAACCCTGCCAACACCTTGATCTTGGACTTCTAGCCTCCAGAACTGTGAGAAAATACATTTCTGTTGTTTAAGGGACCCAGGGTATGGTACTTTGTTACAGCACCCCTAGGCGGTTAATGCACCATCTAACCCACCCAAGTCTGCAGAAGAGATTTTGAGCCCTGAGGGTCCCATAGAAACAGATGTTTAGGGTAAAACTGAACCGTCTTAGAGCCTGAGTTGCAGTCAACCATCTTTCCATTACTGTGCCATCAGTCCCACTACTAATGGAAATAATCGTAGTCCTTGCCTTGAGAGATCATTGTAGCATCACCTTCCAAGGCTTCAGTTAAAATCTGCCTCTCAAGCATCAGGGGACTGAGAACAGGAAGATGCCCAAGATCCAGCCCTCAGCCAGCAGGTTTCTCTGAGGCAAAGCCTTCTTTAGCTATGCTGTCAGGAAGTTTTGCTGAGCCACTTTGGGCAGAAGAATGGGAGGACCCAATGTTGGTTAGTGAGGCGGCTGAGATGAAAGGGGCAGGGTTGACTCTCTAGCTTCTTCCCCAGCCCCTGGGATGCTCCATCCAAAGACAAACAGAGCACCTTGGCGGGCCCCTGATCACCTCTCCCTTTCTTGAGCGCCCTCTGGCGTTCTGAAGCAAGGACAGCAGTACTCATTCAACAGCTCAAAGGGGCCTGAAGTCCTGTCCAGTGTCTTCCCTTGGAAAGCTGGAGTTCGTTTGGGGGACTAATTTGCTGAGTTTAGTATGTTCCAATTCTCCAAGGACAACAGAGGTAGAAATTCTGAACTCAGATCTCGGTTTAGTTTCTCACCATTCCCAGCACTCTTTCCAACCTTGAATGTTACTCCTATATGTATGAAGCCTGTCTGAGTTGCACTAACTTTTCCCAGCCCCTCACATCAACCCAGTCCAAGAAAAAAGAAGGCAACTCTGACCTTACTTTCCTGGGCCAGGCTAGTCTCTAAAGCCACTTCTCAGCCTTGGCACTGGTGACATTTGGTGGCGGTCACCCTTGCGGTGGGGGTGTCCTGTGCTTCGCTGACGTTTAACAGCACCTCTGGCCTCCACCCACCAGACACCAATGGCATTTCCTCCCCAATTCATGACAACCAAAGATGTTCCAGATACTGTCAACTGTTCATTAGGGGGTCAAATCACCCCGTCCCTGAGCTAATGCTCCTTACATTAAAAAAAAAAATCTTTCACTCCATGAAAATGGAGCCACCATTCATAAAGTTCTCTTTGATTTTGGATGTCATATATAATCTATTTTTACATTTTTAATTAATTGGATGCCAACTTATTATGATACCACTGGTCTAATAAACAGAACACAATTTTCCAATCTATGGTTGGAATATAAACCTCCAAGATACATGTCAAACATATACACACATATATTTAATAACATATTAAATATAGTATATAATATACATATGCTATTGTGTAATTTTAATTATATAAAATGTATATATTTAATGCTACAAATTATTATTTATATTAAAAAATTATTTCCAGGGCCTTTACTTTTTTCCAGAATACTCTTTCATATTTTTGAATTAAATTCTCAAAATAATCCTACAAGCTGGATATTATACTCCTTGATTTTTCTTCTCTCTGTATTTCAGGGTTTTTTTTTTCCCACACTTTCAAGACTTCATTCAGCAAATGTTTGGTAAATGCCTATCACATGCCAGACTGTCTCTTCTCCCCCATTTTTCTCTTTTCACCTTCTCTGTCTCTGGGTCTCTCAGTTTCCCTCCCCCGCCTCCCCATGGGCAGCCATCAGCCCTGTCCTCCTCCCAGATCCTCCTCCCAAGCTCTCCATATCCTTCTTTTCTTTTCTTTTCTTTTCTTTTCTTTTTTGATCAATTTCTTTTTTTTAAACATTTTTTATTGAATTATAGTCATTTTATAATGTTGTGTCAAATTCCACTGTAGAGCAAAATTTTTCAGTTCTATATGAACATACATATATTCATTGTCACATTTTTTTCACTGTGAGCTACCACAAGATCTTGTATCTATTTCCCTGTGCTGTACAGTATAATCTTGTTTATCTATTCTGCATATGCCTGTCAGTATCTACAAATTTTGAAATCCCAGTCTGTCCCTTCCCACCCCCTGCCCTCTTGGCAACCACAAGTTTGTATTCTATGTGTATGAGTCTGTTTCTGTTTTGTATTTATTTATTAATGTTTTAGATTTCACATACGAGTGATCACATATGGTATTTTTCTTTCTCTTTCTGGCTTACTTCACTTAGAATGACATTCTCCAGGGACATCCATGTTGCTGCAAATGGTGTTACATTGATGAAGGAAATAAAAGAAGACTTAAAAAAAATGGAAAGATACCCCATGCTCCTGGATTGGAAGAGTCAATATTGTTAAAATGGTCACACTGCCCAAGGCAATCTACAGATTTAATGCAATCCCTATCCAATTACCCAGGACATATTTCACAGAACTAGAACAAATCATAATAAAATTTATATGGAACCACAAAAGACCTAGAATTGCCAAAGCATTACTGAAGAAAAAGAAAGAGGCTGGAGGAATAACTCTCCCAGACTTCAGACAATACTACAGAGCTACAGTCATCAAGACAGCATGGTATTGGTACAAAAACAGACATATAGACCAATGGAACAGAATAGAGAGCCCAGAAATGAACCCACAAACTTTTGGTCAACTAATCTTTGACAAAGGAGGCAAGAATATACAATGGAATAAAGACAATCTCTTCAGCAAATGGTGATGGGAAAACTGGACAGCAGCATGTAAAGCAATGAAGCTAGAACACTCCCCTTACACCATACACAAAAATAAACTCAAAATGGATCAAAGACTTAAACATAAGACAAGAAACAATAAACCTCCTAGCAGAAAATATAGGCAAAACATTATCTGACATACATCTCAAAAATGTTCTCCTAGGGCAGTCTACCCAAGCAATAGAAATAAAAGCAAGAATAAACAAATGCGACCTAATGAAACGTATTCCAGTTTTAGAGGAACTGAATGACCTGACCAAAGTCAACCGAGGCCAGGAACTAGTTAGTGACGGCATCCTTCTCTGCAATTCAGAGCCATGTTTGTGACACTTTGTCAGCTGCCTCTCTGAGCGTGGTCAGTGGCTGTGTGTCTTACTGTCTTTCTCTGAGACACCACAACTGCCTTGAGTGACCACTGAAGATTATTATGACTAATAACTAGTGGTTTTAGTGAGTAGCAGGAGCAGCCAACATTATTTGAGAGCTTACTCTGCACCAGTAACGGAGCTAAGCTCCTGTCCCATGTCAGCCTTACAACAGCCCCATGAGGGATAAATCATTATCATCATTTCACAGCTTAGGAGATGCAGGTGCAAAAGGCATCTTTTGGGAACCAGGCCTCCCTCCCAGGCAGGTGCCTCCCATCTCTCCTCCCGGGCTCCACCTCTGTAGCTCTTGGCTACCAGGTGAAATCCCCCGGTTGCCCACATATCCTTTGAAGAACCTCAGTTTCCACATTTGCTTTAGTTCCTCAAAATGTCACATAATTGCTTTTTAAAAAAAAAAATCTATACAGATTTTGCATTGTTTCTCCTAAGCAGATAGATTTCATTATTAGTGTGAAAACATAGTTTGGGGGCTGAAATAAATAGTTTTATTTCCCTGACTGATAAATGTCATTTCATAGTAATCACGGCAGTCATCACAGGTGAAGGAGCAGCAATAGTGGGAAAATGAGTCATCATAATCAGGAAACTCAACTTCATTTTATTAAAAATGAAAAGAAGTAATTTTACTGTGATGGTAGAGTGTTCGTTTCCTAGACATAACAAAAGTACCACACAGCGGGTGACTTAAAACAATGAAGATGTATTATCTGAGAGCATTAGAGGTTAGACGTCTGAAATGAAGGTATTGGTAGGGTCATATTCCCTTAGAAGTCTCTACCAGAGGACTCGTCTTTATTTTCCAGCATCTGGTAGCCCCAGGCATTCCTTGGCTTGTGGCTGCATCGCTCCAGTCTTTGTCTCCATGTCTCCCTCACATGGCCCTCCTTCTCGTGTGTCTGTGTGCCTTCCCATGGCTGTCTTCTTCTAAGGACACCACTCATGCTGGATTAGGGGCCCACCCTACTCTGCTAGGACCCCATGCTAACTAATTACACCTGCAACAGCCCTATTTCCAAATAAGGGCACGTTCTGAGATACTGAGGGTTAAGCCTTCAGCATGGGTTTTTAGGGGGACACAATTCCCCAGCAGATGGAAGTATCAAGGTTTACCTCTAAATCTAACAGATTATGACTGGGGTTTATGCAATATTTCATGTGGTTTGGGGATAATTACTGGAGTTAGGATATCTGAAACTTTGGCCTGGTCCCGTAAACATTCAAGAAAGAAAGAAGCAGAAATTAACAGAAATGTCCCTTGCTCCCTGTCCGTCTGAGGGAGGGGGAGGTAGATTTGTTTGGCGAGAAAGTGGGCATAAATGTTACAGGAAATGCATGCTTGCCTGGGTGCTTTGATCCACTTGGGGCTAGGGACAGGTATATTTTTATGAATTATTTTTCTGGGAACCGGATTCAAGCTATCTTGAAAAGATGTGTTGTGTCTTTTCTGCAATGTCTGGTTGCTTCTGTCAGAGACCCAAAGCAACAGCTCCTCTCCTGGGTTCTCGTCAAATACAAGCAAGACTCAATGGCAAATGGCGAATGCAAAATGGAAGACGGCTCTTCACAGCTGGGCAGCAGCCACTCACCATGCAGCCCAGCCTTTGGCCGCTGCACCACCATCATCACATCACTGTCCGTACTACCCAATGGCAAAACTCTTCACCCACCATGTGTTAGTGGTGTGGTAGCTGGAGTTGTATAGTTTGCTAAGGCTGCCGTAATAAGATACTGCCGACTGAATGACTTAAATCGTAGCAATTTATTTTCTCACATTCCTGGAAGCCAGAAGTCCAAGATCAAGGTGTCGGTAGGGCTGGTTTCTTCTGAGGCCTCCCACCTTGGCTTTTAGCTGCCTGCCTTCTCCCTGGGTTCTTACACGATTCTCCCTCTGTGTGCATCTGGGTCCTAATTTCCTTTCCTTTTATAAGAACAGAAGTCAGATTGGATTAGGGCCAACCTTAATAACCTCATTTTAACTTAATTACTTCTTTACAGACCCTATGTCCAAATACAGTCACATTCTGAGGGGCTGGGGGTGAGCACTTCAACACAGGAATCTGGGGAGGCACACAATTCAGAACAGAAGTAATATGGTCACTGTTGAGGATTAAGAAGGTAAGGCCCTTGACGCCTGGGTGTTGGATGCCATCAGAAGATGCATGCTCTTATTTTCCATTCCCTCCAATTCTGGTAGCGCTATGTGGAAAATTTTCCTTTAAGAAGTGGGTGACAAGGGGGTGTGGTGGGAATAGCTCAGTGGTTGAGCATACGCTTAGCATACACAGGGTTCTGGGTTCAATCCCCAGTCCCTCCATTTAAAAAAGAAAACGAAACAAA
This sequence comes from Vicugna pacos, assembly GCF_048564905.1. Classification (NCBI taxonomy): domain Eukaryota; kingdom Metazoa; phylum Chordata; class Mammalia; order Artiodactyla; family Camelidae; genus Vicugna; species Vicugna pacos. The sequence goes on along the minus strand of NC_132987.1, from coordinate 113,780,298 downwards.
CAAAGAAGTAGGGGACACACAGGAAAACTGGACTTCTTTTTCAGGCAATACTAATCCCTTTAAAACATCTGGTCTGCACCCCTTCACCACCACCACCTCCAAGAGCCGGTGCAAGTCCAGCCACCAAGGGCCAGGGCCGCTGGAATCCCAGCAGCTGCAGAAGCCCGGGCCTGGCTTCCTGGAATCTGAGCTGAACACTGAAGCCTGAGCTGCTTTGCAGGAGAGCTGGGGGGCTCAGGCACCTCGCTGCACCTAATCCTCTTTCAGAGGTGGGGAGGCGCTTTCACGCAGCCACGGGGTCCTCTCTGTGGGCTTGCAAAGGGGTCTGGAGGATTTTGGCGCTGTCCTCACCCACTTCCCCACCAGGCAGGGGGACCAGAAGCAAGGCCAGCAAACCTACCCATGGGACCACCTGACTGGGGCAAAGAAGAAGGGCCACGGTCCCGCAGAGCCTGCAGGAGTGCCCTGCTGTGTGCTGGCTTCCTGCCCCTCGGGAGTAGCCTCCTCTGAGAGGTCACTGCAAGGGAGCACCCCAGCCACCGCCAGGAGGACACCTAGCATCCGTCCCCCGTGTCCACTGCTGCAGAGGCTGGGCAAAGTGGGGGGTCCCTTCACTTCCTTATTACTGATTAGGGGTGGAAGGAATTGGGATTCGGGGAGCTCACAAAGCAGGCAAATAGGAAATGCTACAACTACAAACAACCATTTTGAGGGTGGCCCCGTCACCTCTGGTGGAAGAAATGGCGCCCTCTCATCCACAACCCTTGCTGTAGGGCCTGGAGTCTCCTTGAATAGGATGCCGGCCCAGGAGATGGGTAGACACCAGGGTTGGGAGTCGGGGGACTCTGTATGTGAGGATGGAGATCTGGGCGAGGAACCTTCCGTCTCCAGGTCTCCAGTTCTTCATCTGGTTGGATCAGTGACTTCTAATACTCTTTCCAGCTCTAATGTTTTACTATTCCATCTACATCTACACTCACCAGACTTGACTCTTCTGGTTGGACCCAGTTAGCAAGCAAGCATTGGATGTGAAAGGTGACGTTCACTTTTAAAAGGAGAGACAGAGACAGAAAACAGCATGTTGTCTCGGGAAACCAAGCTTAAAGACCCATACTTCTGTCCAGAATGTAAATATCCATGAACTGTCTTAGATTGCTCCCGCGGACTAGCCCAGGACAAATCCTTGGACTCAGCAGGTTTCAGGTAAAGTCTAAGTCATTTCAAAGCTCACCAAAGTGTGAAGGCGACTCTTGCAGACCATTTGCTTCTTGCCTGGCCCCTTCTGTCTTACCTTGTCCCAGACTTTCAGCATCCTCCTCTGAAGGAAATCATTACCAACTTTACAAAGTGATCCAAACTGTACTTTGTCTAGATTCTTCCATTAACAGAATCCTTACAAAGGTATAGAAAGATGAAGCTGATGGCCCAGGGACCCATAGGATGTACCTTCTCATGAATGTTCTGAACCTCAGTAGAATGAGCAGGAGGACTTGCTCGGTAAGAATTCCGGGCCTGGTTTCTGCTTTGAACTCACTCTGGCCTCTACCATCGCAGAGGCTGCCTCTGGGCCTCTGTCAGTCCCCAACAACTCCCTGGGGGACGTTGCTTGCTTAAACCAGAGTCTCCTCCTCTTGCAATTAAATTCCTGACAAAGTGCATGATATACAATCATTTCTGGGTGAAATCATTTTTCTACGACAGTTTCTCAAATGGGATTTTAGCAAAACACCCTCTAAGGAAGGGTTATACCCTAGAAGATACTTGATTTTTTTTCTTTCTCATTTGTTTTTCTAAGATTCCAGATAGACTAATTAATTGCACATTCATCAGCTCTCGATAGAGCGCCTCCTCTGTGCGACGCTCTATGCGTTGAGCACAACGGTGGTCAAGGCAAGGCTGCCTACAGGCCAATGCATCCCCTGGGCACTGCCTCGGAGCCCAGGAGTGGAGGGAACCCGTCCTGGAATGAGCTGACCTCAGCAAATCTGGTGCTGCCAGGACAGACAATAGTCCCTGAGCTGGGTTCTTTGGGGGTTTACCTCCCAAGGTGAGACTTCTGGGGAAGTAGGGGTGCCAGGGAAATGCAGGAAGCCTGGTTACATTTGAATTTCAAACAACGAATAATTTTCTAATTAAGTATACCCCGAATATTGCCCTGAGGACTAGCTACGAGTGTCATTCTACTTATGCTATGAATGAGGAAACCAAGGCCCTGAGAGGTTAAGTGACTTATCTAAGGTCACACAGCTGAGATGTTGCAGCACTGGGATTTAAACGCAGGCAGGGCCGTACCAGAGTTGTTCCCTTGTACCCTACTCAGGCAGCCTGGCCACACGGTGATGGGTGTGAACCCTTCCCAGCAACAGGGTGTTGATCCAGACTCGGGGGTCTCTAGAAAAACCTCCTCGGTTCCCTTCCCCAAAGGAAGGGCTAGGCTTGTACTCGGTCATTACATCCCACCACCCAAGATAGAGACCGATGCCTAGAACCTACGCAGTATTTGTTAAATAACTAAGTGAATAAATAATAAAAGTAATGTGAATTCTTTGCAGAAAACTTGGAAATATGAAACAAGTATTTTAGAAATACAACGCTAATTCCAACACCTACAGAAAGCCACTGCTAATACGTTCCAGCCTCAAGCATTTTGAAGAGATACATTTTATGATCAAAACCCTCATCCTTCGAATCCTGTACTTTCCCTCGGTCTCTTCTTTTTCCTCTGAGGTTTCTTAAGGGTTTGGTTTTTTTTTCTCAGAAAAGGATGTTACACTCATTCACACAGGTGTAAGTGGATAATAACAGCTGAGATGATTACTTGACTAGGTAATTTATATTACATTTTTAACGAGAGTTAAAACTCTCAAATGAAAGGATAAAGTGGCTCACGCCCCTTCCCCTCCAACTCCCCTACCTTAGGAATCTCAGAGTCCACTACACTTGGAATGATTAGATCTGAGATCTGGGCCCAGCATTGTCACTAATCCACCTTGTGTTGTGACCTTGGGCAAGTTATTTCATCTCCCTAGGACTTCTCTGTAAGGTAGAGGAGGGTGATCTGAGGAACAATAAATCACCAGTGTCCGACACACCTCCATAATAGAACTCATACATACGTATATATGTAATATTTATTGATTTAATGTTTTATTATAAAAATTACAAACAAACTGGGGGGAGAGTAATAGCTTAGTGGTAGAGCACATGCTTAGCATGCATGACATCCTGGGCTCAATCCCCAGCATCTCCATTAAAAATATTACAAACAAACTAATAAAAGTAGAGGAAATAATACAAATAACCTCTATTGACCCATCATCCAGCTACAAAAGGCACCAATTCCTGGATCTCTGGTTTCACTTACACTGCCACCAGCTTCTCTTCAAGCACCAGGTTATTTTGAAGCAAATCCCAAACGTCATACAGTTTCATATGTAAATATTGAGTGTCAGCCTCTGAAAGATAAGGACTCTTTATTTCAGTGAGATGACTGTCATACCTGAAAAAATGAAGAATAATTTCAATTTCATCAAATAAGCAGTCAGTGGAAATGAGTGTGTGTGTGTGTGTTTGTGTAGGCGTGTTCGGGATTTTGTTTTATTCTATGTGGTTTCAGGAGCCAAATCTACAAGTGCCAATCGAGCGTCTCCTAGGTGCTCAGGGGCTAGACACAAGGTCTGGTCCTGTCCCTTGTCCTCAGATGGAGTTTAGAACAAGAAAATAAACAATATAGAGCAGCAGGCAGTTAGAGCATTGCTGAAAAGGACTCTTGGTGACTCGAAGTAAGAGTGTGAGAGAACAATGAAGCTTAACTTCAGGAAGCCTGTCCTTGTTCAGAAAGACTTCGTGGAGGTGGGAGGCGGGAGGTGGGTATAGCTCAGTGGTAGAGCTCATGCTCAGGGTGCATGAAGTCCTGGGTTCAATCCTTAGCATCTCCACTAAAAGAAAGGAAGGAAGAAAGGAAGGAAGGAAGGAAGGAAGTAAGGAAGGAAGGAAGGAAGGAAGGAAGAAAGAAAGACTTCACGGAGAAGGTGAGGGCTTGAATTTAGGAGGATGCAAGAAGGGCATAAAGATGATATAAAAGCAAAGGGAAACACTCAACTCACTTGACTTCACAATCTAATTTCCGGAAGGCCTGGAGTCATGCATCGGCTTGAGGTTGTGTTCGTCTCCTATTCAACTACTTGTCAAACTTGACTGAAATCTACATAATGCTCTGAGTCTAAGCGAGGGTCGGGTTTGGGGGAGGAGATGGCATGGGAGATAGAGACACAAAGATGGAAGGAGTCATTGAGAAGCAAGCCCTCAATATGTGGTGTTGAATAAACACTGGGAGGGGGTGGTGACATGCAGCTATTGTCACATGATAAATCTGAATAATATTCATGTAGTTAATAAAGCAAATTGTCCTGTATTAAGGACAGATCTAGCACAGAGACATCATAGCATTGAGAGTGGCCCATCCTTGGAACCAGCTCTTTGCAAATTAGCACCCTGCCAGTCCCTGGAGGCTGTCAATCAATTCCCATTCTCCTCCACCACTCTGTGACTTTGGGCCATTTATCTCTTCCTTTTATTTCAAAATTACTTTAATTTAATTTTTTAAAATCAAAATTATAAATTCACAGAATTTAGAGAGTCAGGTTTGAAAAGCTTATGAGATGAACGAGAGTTCCTCAGCTCTGCCTCCCTCTCTGCCATTTCCTGATTCTGAGGCAATCACTTTCATCTTAACAGATTCCTTTGAGGTGTACATCCTATATATCTGTAATAACATGATTTTATTGCTATTTCTTGGGGGGTTTTTGGCTTTAGAACGTTACCTACTGACTTCATCTACAGAAGGATTTTACCCTTTCACATAAAACACACGTGTACACGTGTGCACACATGCATGTGCACACACACATACACACACAATTCTCCCTCTGTAATTTTATTGAAATTTTGAAGACTACTATTAAGCTTTTTTTACTTTATTATGATTCTGTAAATACTCTGAATAGCAGAACCCTGAATACTATGTTCATTTTTTATTCCTCAGCAACTTCTGTTTTTCCTGAAGTTTATAATTGCTTTATATTTTTCATCTGCTTTAATAATTCAATCCCTAAACTCTGCCATCCTTTCAATGTGTTCACACAATAATTCCATCTTTTTGTAGAAGTCCACTCCAGAATCTTCTGGATTGGTTACTCTCTACATTTCTTATACAGCTTTACTTCTCTTTTGTGATAGAACCCCAGTTTCCCAGACCCCTCATCTTCCTCTTGTTAAAATTTAAAAAATTTTACTCCTTTTTAAATAAAAATATCTCCAGTAGCTTCCTCATAAGGCCTTGCATATCTGAAAACATATTTATTATACCCTTACATTTGATTAATATTTTTTCTGGGTATAGAATTCTACCTTTGGAAATATATTTTCTTCAGGATTTTGAGACATTTATCCATTGTTGTTTATCATACTGTTGTTGAGAAGTCCAATGCCATTCTGATTCTTGACCCTTTGCATAAAGCATGCTTTCTTTTTCCTCCCTGGAAACTTAGTATCTCTACCCCGAATGTGATGAAATTGCATAGTAATGTGTTTAGGTGAATCAATTTTCATCCGTGGTGCTGGGGATAACTGGGAAACTCAGGATCTTGGTATCTGGGAAGTTTTCATGAATTATTTCTTTGGGGCATTTTCTCTTATTGTTTCTGGATCTGCTTTACAGACCTGGATTTAGACATTCTGGAGTTGGTCCTATAATTTCATTACTTCTCTCTTATTTTCTCTTTGTTTTTGTTACACATTCCAAGTGTTGTCCTTAACTTTTTCATTCTGCTCTTTCCAAGCACTTTTGCTTATTTTCTGAATTTTTAAAAATTAGAATCTTGTTTTCTTTTTTTTCCTAATTTTATTGAGATAGAATTGATATACATCACTGTATAAGTTCAAGGTGTACAGCATAATAGAATCCTATTCTCATTTCATGGATGCAAAATTTTCTCCTTGCTCTCTGAGAATATTAATAATAATTTAGAAACTTTTCCTTCTCCCTGTGTAACTTCTACAGCTGCCTCCAAATTACTCACCCCTCCTCTCTGGTTCTGACTTTTCAGTTACAGGCTGTTCTCAAATGTCAAATAATCCTTAAGTGTCTCTTTATGTCTACAAAGGAGCGCTAGACGCTGATGGTAAGTTCTGTGCACGTGCATAAGGCTTGACCATTATGGGCTTCAGTGTGGTGATCTTCCCATACTGTTTTCCTGGTGAATCTTGGGTTTCAGTATCTTTAAGTCTTTTCTGTTGCATTGTTGGAAGAGCTGCAGCGAAAGCTATTACAATCTCTCATGTGGAAGCAACAGTCCTTACTACCATTGTTCTGGAAACAAGGTGGGGAAAATGGCTGGAGATGTCAACATTCAGAATGTGAACATCTGTTTAGCCTGGCTTTGCAGAACAGGAAAGGAAGGTAGGGGATCCAACTACTTCTTAAAAGGACTGTTAATCAGTCATCCTGCATATAGATCGATCTTTATTCCCACTTCCATATGTCCCTAATATCACCAATTCCTGAGCAATTGAGTTGCTTCTGGTCTCCCCCATTGGTGGCTATGATTCAGCTTTCTCAGCTCTGTTACATCAGTAACCAAATATACATTTACTTTCCAGCTTCCAAATTTTATTGCTGTTATCATCACGTTTGTTCTCGTCATCCTGCAGGTTTGTGTGTTCTCCAAAATACCTCCTCTGTTGTTGTTTTAGTGGGCTTTCAGGAGGGACTGGAGACCAGTGCTTGCCATCTCCTCTCAGTGGCCTTGGCTTTGGAATTTTTTTCTGTTTTTATTACAGCAACAGTCAAGTAAGAAAGCAAAAGCCCATTCTAATATCCATTGCCACCTTATTACCTTGCTTTGACATATGGATAGAAATTTGTTTCTCCATTTCTGCACTAGTTTTAGACCACCTAACACAGCAATGAAGGAAAGAACAGAGAAAAAATTTTCTGAAGCAGGAGGTAAGTGGTTCTTCCCATTCCCTGGAAAACAGCAATAGCTTGAACAGGTCCAGGAGATCTTGATCTGTATGGGTGATCTTGAGGCATGTGCACTGCCCCCTGGTGGGTGAGCTGGTACTGCTTTTAGGGTGCTCTGCATGCTTTTCAAGATGGTGATGTGAATGGGAGTCCAGATACCACTGCCAGAGGAGGTGAGATTTGAACTCAAACCAGAAGAGAAGAGGAGGAAAGGTGTTCTAAATTTAAACTTCTTCTTCATTTCTTTCCAATCAGTACGTCCATGCCAGCTTCATTCAGTACACCCACTGTGTGTGACCTTGTAACTCTCACTCAGGATTTAGCATTCTTGCAAGAACAGCTAATTATTTTCCTGATTTCTAGATTGTTGCTACCCTGTGTGAAGGGAAAGTACCGGTTTTAAGAAAGAAGACATGTCATCCACGGGAAACACCTCCAGTAATATCACACCATTACCTTCTACAGCTGTGCTGTCCAGTATGGTCACCATCAGCCACGTGACTACATTTCAATTTATTAACATTCAAAATTCAGTTTCTAGTCACTCTAGGCAGATGTCATGTGCTTAACAGCTGCATGTGGCTACCATATAGGCCAGCACAGATAGAGAACGATGCCCATCGTTGCTGACAGTTCTACTGGACAGCATTGACCCAGAGTTTGTACTGGAACCTGGACGTTTCTTTGATTCTCACAGGTGGAATTAACCACAACCTCATCTATGTTCCTACAAGTGTCCCCACCTCTGACACGGCAGTTATTACAGTTGGACTTGAAACGGAGTTAGTTCAATAACAGACCTGTCTCTTTCACTTGACGGTGTGCTTATGAGGGCAAGGACCAAGTGTGTGTCATTTGCTGTCATTCCCAGCACCTGGAGCAGGGACGGGGGAAGAGAAATTCTGGAATAAGTGATGGTTGAATGAACGACCTGACTGTAAACTCCCTGAGGGCAGGAATGAAATGTTCTCCTTGTTTAACTCCCCAAAGTTCCTTGAGTAGAGCAGGAACCTCAGGAACCCTCAGGGGATTGTTGCGTGCTCTCATATCTGCCAGCCTAAGCAGGCGCTTTACTACCCCTGAGACAAAAAGCCAGACTGCTATGTTCCCCGGCCTCCCCAAGCTCCCTTTCGCCTCTGTCCTTGCACACGTTGTCTCCTGTGGCTTTGCTGCATCCCGCCCACTCTCGCTGCTGCTTCACGAGGCAGGTCTGCACCAGCATCACCCCCACACACCTTACACACACGTGCCCACCATGCTTGTTCTTGAACAACCTTCCCCTCCATCCCCATACCCAGAAGAGTGGTCTCCAAACTGCGATGTGTGCATCCCAGGAGTCGCCCCATAGGAGCCTCTGCAGTGTAGAGGGAAAATGTTTGGACTTCCATTTTTATTTTTTTTTCATCTCATTTAAAATTGTCTTAGGGGGTAGGGTATAGCTTAGTGATAGAGTGCTTGTGTAGCATACACAAGGTCCTGGGTTCAATCCCCAGCACCTTCTCTAAAAATAAATAAATAGACCTAATTACCCCCACCCCCCAAAAAAGAAAAATAAAATTACATTTTAAAAAATAAAAATAAAATGAAATAAAAGTGTCTTGCTCTGCTATGGATTTTAATATGTTAATACATTAGCATAATAATATGTGCTTATTTCTAAGTTAAATACACTCATTTGGAGTGTACTCTAACTTATTTTTATTGATAGGTGTATTTGTGAAAAAAGACACTGCCCTGGAATACTTCCTGGGCTTCCACTTCCCGGTCTTGCTCACACCTGAGGAGCCAGTAAACCTCCCCGCCCCACCCCCCACCACCTGCATCCTCCAACCACTCAGGTCCTGCTGATATGGGGGGAATTGATGTACAGCCTTACAAACCCCTGGCATCTCCTGTTTTTGAATGCGTAGTGTACCTCCAGGTAACACACGGCACTTTGCTGTTAAATTTGGATTATTTTCAGTTACTAGCTTTGTCTTTCCAACCAAATGGCCAATTCCATGAGCATCTTACAGTTATTTTGTGCTGAAGACCCCCTTAGAACGGAAGGGCAGAGGGAATACCCAGTCCAATCCCATTTTATAAATAAAGGAGATAATAGAGACAGGGAGGTAACGTGACCTAGTGAGGGACACACAGATGGGAGCCTTGCGTGGATTGGGACCGCAGATTTGGGCAGAGGAAGTTCAACAAATGTGGGAAGGACTGTGCTTCCAAGCGTCTGCTGCAGCTCACAAATCAAACCCAACCGCCACGGTCACGAGTTTCCTGCCTGCCTTGGGCTCCCCATCCTCGCCCTCATGGAAGAAGCACCTCCATGGGGCCTAAAGAAAGTCTACACCCAGAGGAGGTGTCAGCTGCTAACTTGACAAAAGATAAGAGCCAAGGTCATGACCTCCTAATGGTGAACCAGCCTATTAGTTTAGCAATATGTATCTCCAATGTCAGCTTCATGCCCGGTGGAGATTAGATTTTTTATTATTCAGGAAGCCCCTTACTTGAAAATGAGAGAAACCTCTAGCAACTGCTGGAAATCCCTTCTTTCAAAATAATAACGAGTAGAATCTTCACCTAAGAAACTTGGCTCCAGGCTCTTTTACATTCTGCTGTGCCCTTATGCTGGCTGAGGAGAAGGAGGCGAGTGATTCGAACCTGTGGGCTTTACAAAAAAAAAAAAAAGATGCCAATCAAATGTAAATGATGATCCCATTAAATAATGATTTTCATTCGAACTCAACAATACAAAATCTCAGACTTTGTGATTAGCTCTGTGTCAAACTTTTGCTCTTTTAAAATTTTTTTTTAGCAGTTAATTTGTGATATTCTGCGATCATTTTCGGTTTGGGGGTTGAAATTTTTTTTTTTTTAAGTACTGACCAAAAAAATCTTGCTGCATTCAGTCTCCTGAGAATGTTGGGTCGAGTTTTTTGATCCCTGTGGCTCATTGATTTGCGGGCTGATGTAGTACGAGGGGTCCTTATTAGTGGCGTCTGTCCCTGCTGTAATGTTTTTGTTATTTTTCCTCATTTGTTCACTCTGACATCATGTCATTACAGAATGGTGCTGTTCAGGCCCTGCCTGGGCTGTTCGTTAGCGTGTGTTTAATGAGCAGCTTAATTGAGCTGTCTAGTAGGCCACCTGTCGCCCTCCGGACTTATTAACATACTAATGGCCTGACATTGTATTCTCTGACAGGCAACAGGGCTTACTGATTTGATGTCTGGACATGAGGATTTTATGCAGGAATGAGAGCAGGCATTGGGAAGGAGGTTTAAAAAACCGCAAATTAACTCTTTGGTATCTCTGTGTTTATGGCTCTCTTGTGGGAAAAAAAAAAAAAAAGTTTAACCCATCGCAGGCCAGGAAAGCATCTTCTAGGTCTCCTTGCAAACCTGGTTGTGGTTCTCCAGGAGAAAATAGGTTCCGCCTAAGGAGAGCAGGCTTTGTTTCGATTACAGTGTTATTGTTGGGAACTGCTTCAAAGGAGTAATCTTCTGCAGCCCCGGGGAAAGTTTTGTGACTAGACTTTTCTCTCCTGTGGCTAAACAAACCAGAAGCGGCCATGCTCTGTTCGAGGGATTTGAGTGTGGTCTGCCTTTTGAATCTGGCTGAGGACAGGACTGGGAACGCTGCGCTCGGAGGGATGGCCAGAGCTCTCCCGTGCATGTTGGTGGGGAACACTCATTTTGTTTGTGTTTTTCTTCTGGGTTTGTGTGATTGGGTCTTTCCGCCGGCTTCTCTTTGCAGAAGCCGGAGGAAGAACTTCTGTCCTGGGAAATTTCAGGGGACTGAGTCTGGAGTGTGGGTATGGCATGCCCACAGAGGGGACTGGAGGTCGCTTTTCTGTCCCCTTTGCTTTTCTCACTAGCTGTCTCGGAAGACTATAAAACTTTGATGAAAGAAATTGAAAAGTACACAGATAGAAAGATGTATTCTTGGATTGGAAGAATCAATATTGTTAAAATGATCATACTATCCAAGGCAATCTACAGATTCAATACAATCCCTATTAAATTACCAATGGCAATTTTTACAGAACTAGGACAAAAATCTTTTTTTTCATTTGTATGGAAACACAAAAGAACCTGAATGGCCAAAACAATCTTGGAAGGAAAAACGGAGCTGACTTCAGACTATACTATAAAATCATAGTAATCAAAACAGCATGGTATTGGCACAAAAACAGACACATAGATCAATGGAACAGAACAGAAGGTCCAGAAATAAAACAAAACCACACACTTACAGTCAATTAGTCTACAACAAAAGAAGCAAGAATATATAATGGAGAAAAGACAATCTCTTCAATAAGTGGTGCTGGGAGAACCGGACAGCTACATATGAGAGAATGAAATTAGAGCATTTCCTAACACCATATACAGAAATAAATAAAAAAATGGATTAAAGAACTAAATGTAAGACCACATACAGTAAAACTCCTAGAGGAAAATGTAGGCAGAACACTCTTTGACATACATCACTGTAATATTTTTTTGGATCTTGTCTCCTAGAGTAATGGAAACAAAAACAAAAATAAACAAATGGGGCCTAATTAAACTTAAAAGTTTTTACACAGCAGAGGAAACCATAAACAAAATGAAAAGATAGTCTACAGAATGGGAGAAAATATTTGCAAAAGATGCAAGTGACAAAAGCTTAATTTCTAAAATACACAAATAGCTTATACAGCTCAATATAAAAAAAATGTTTTTAAGTGGGCAGAAGAACTAAATAGACATCTTTCCAAAGAAGACATATGGATAACCAATAGGTACATGAAAAGATGCTCAATATCACTAATTATTAGAAAAATACAAGTCAAAACTACAATGAGGTATCACCTCATACCAGTCAGAATGGCCATTATTAAAAAGTCTACAAATGATAAATGCTGGAGAGGGTGGGGAGAAAAGGGAACCCTCCTACACTGTTGGTGGGAATGTAAATTGGTGTAGCCACTATGGAGAACAGTATGGAAGTTTCTTAAAAAACTAAAGATAGAACTACTATATGATCCAGCAGTCTCACTCCTGGGCATATATCCAGAAAAGAAGAAAACTCTAATTCAAAAAGATGCATGCACCCCAATGTTCACAGCAGCACTATTTACAATAGCCAAGTCATGGAAGCAACCTAAGTGTCTATGGACAGATGAATGGATAAAGAAGATGTGAGATATACATATATGGAATACTACTCAGGCATAAAAAGAACAAAATAATACCATTTGCAGCGACATGGATGGGCCTAGAGATTATCATATTAAGTGAAGTAAGTCAGACAGGGAAAGACAAATATCACTTATATGTGGAATCTTTAAAAAATGATATAATGAATTTATTTACAAACCAGAAATAGACTTACAGACATAGAAAACAAACTACAGTTACCAAAGGGGGAAGGATAAATTAGGAATTTGGGATTAACACATATACACTACTATACATAAAATAGATGAACAGGAAGGACCTACTGTATAGCACAGGGAATTATATTCAATTCCTGGTGATAACCTATAATGGAAAAGAATCTGAAAAAGATACATATGTCTATCTATATATCTATATATATAGGTAGATAACTATAGATATGTAGATGGATGTCTATTTAGATAAATAAATAGACAGACAGATACATATTCAACTATTCAAACCAAGCAGTAATAACCACCATAATAATAACGGACATGTATTGAGGGCTGACTATGTGCCAGAATCTGTGGGAAATGCTTTTATGTAGATTATCTTCTTTAATCCTCATAAGAACCTTAGGAAGTTATACTACTGATGTATTTCACAAAAGAGGCGCAAAGCGTTCAACAATTTGGCCCATGTTTCCAAAATGAGTGAATAGCAGATCTGGGGTTTGAACTCAGGCAGTCTGACTCAGCCCACACTTTTGACTGCTAAGCATTCTGACTCCCTAATACAGCTCTTTGTAAGTCCATACAACAACCAGGAACTATTTCTCTGTAGGGAGATTTTTGATAAGATACTACAGAATGGTAATGGGACATGTGTACCTCAGGAGCATTACATTGCATCAAAATTCATGCTTTGAGCCTTCCATCAGCACCAACACAGAGTAATGATAGATTATAAAAATTGTCATGCTCAAAAAATAAAAAATTCCAGTGGCCAGAAACCCCAAAGTGAAAGCAGGGCTGAAGCTACCAGCCTGCTGGCCTGTGGGTCTGGAAACAGTTAGAGGAAGCAGAGAGCTTGTCTCCTACGCGGTGGTTGAAACTACAAGTGGCTCATGCAAGGCAGGGAACAGAGCCAGGGATGGGTGCAGCTCCCTCTTTATAAAGAGGATAAAAATGCTTCTATTAACCCCCGCCTCGACTTAAGACACATACCTATTAAGATGAGGAAAAGCAAGTAACAGCTTTGCAGCCGAGAAAGATCTGGCCAACTTGCCAAATGGCTCAGTGACTGGGACTGCAGTATTCCCAGTTAGCTCCCTAGCATGGACACTCTGAAACCCACAATGAGATGTGGTTCTGAAATGGAGACTCTAAGGCAGCAGAGAGAAACAACCCCGGGGGGGGGGGGGTGGCGAGTACAGGGCTGCGCAGCTGCAACAAAATCAACAAAACAAAAGCAAACTGACTTTTTTTTTAAGTATTTGTCATTAGAGCTGATTTACAATGTTTCAAGTGTACAGCAAAGTGATTCAGTTATATGTGTGTGTGTGTGTGTATGAAATCTTGGCTTTACATTTACAAAGAGATGTATTAGGGAGTCAGAATGCTTACTAGTCAAAACAGTGGGCTGAGTCAGACTGCCCGGGTTCAAATCCCAGATCTGCTACTTACTCGTTTTGGAAACGTGGGCCAAGTTGTTGAATGTTTTGAGCCTCTTCTGCGAAACAAACCAGTAGTACACCTTCCTAAGGTTCTTATAAGGATTAAATAAGATGATCTGTGTAAAAGCACTTCCCACAGATTCTGGCACATAGTCAGCCCTCAATGAATGTTTGCTGTTGTGGTGGTGGTTATTACTGCTTGGTTTGAAACAATATCCAACTTTAGAGAATTATTATTATTTGAAAGGCTCCAGTGTCCTGAAAGGCGGAAGAGCTAAATGCAGAGAAATGATTGAATCACTGAGCTTCTCAAGGCCCTTTCCTGTCTACTACCCATATTCCCACAACACATCTGTGCTTTGTTTCCCCATTTTATGGATAAGAACGTTGAACCTCGGGATCACTGCACGCTTTTAGTGACTGCCCATAGGCACGTGAGTGAAAAGTTACACTCACTGGACACTCTGGGGCACCAGCAGTGCCACCATTTCTTAAAAAGAGATTAGGAAGCAGCATTAAGAAAACTCTGGATCCTTCATGGAAATCAGCACCTTCCATCTCCCAGATGTTGCAGGTCTGTCAACGCAGCTACGTTGCCGGTGGTCTCGGGCACCTGACGTTCCCAGCAATGCGTGCCCCAACAACCGAGAGCGCTTCTGTTTCCCCCTCCAAATCCACTCCCCCAGTCGCCTCCACTCTGCTCTGTGCCCTGGATTTGGAGGAGTTACAGCCACAGGCTCCCGTGCCCTCTGGCTCCTGGTTGTGTTTGGCCAATGAGCAGGGTGACCAACTTTTTAGAATGTCAACCTGGGACATGGCCATTTAAGACCGAAAAGTAACAGTAACCACCTATAGCAATGTAATACACAGTAGATACTCAGATACACGCCTGCTATTCCTTTAAAATGAAAATATGAAAAATAGGTTTTTATCTGAAATGATATATTATTCTATGTTACTTACTTTTCTGTTACAGAAATGCTATTATTTAAACAAAACAGTAAGACTAGTTACCAATGGCAGTTAGAATCGTTGTCCCTTGGTATATACAGCGGACCCCACCATCCATACCAAAATCCACCGATGTTCAAGTCCCTGATATAAAATACTGTAGTATTTTAATATAACTTACACCTACCCTCCTATGTACTTTAAATCATCTCTAGATTACTTCTTATACCTAACACAGCGCAGATGCTATGTAAATAGTTGCTTGAGTGCAGCAAATTCAGCTTTTGCTTTTTTAACCTTTCTGGAATTATAAAAAAGCTTTCAATCCGCGGTTGGTTGAATCCACAAACACAGAACCCTCAGATATGGAGGGCTGATTGTAGTTAGTAGCAGCACTAATTAACCAAATAATATATGAGAAAAAATAATATTTTGATCATGTTTCTTTCTGTCCTCAATGTATTTCAACTCTTCATTGGATATTTAAATCTTGTAGGCTAGATTACGATCAAGATACGGTACCTCTTCAAAGATCAGCACACAGTCGGATAAAGAGCAGGTGATTCTGTTTTCCTGCAATCCTTTTCTCCATCTTCATTCTCAGTGTTCTCTCCAAACCCCAGAAGGACACTCTTCTTTTTCCAAACTTTGAAAGTAAGATTTTGTAACAGGTCAACATCTCTTCTGCGGTGGCGATAATGAGGGCCATCGCTGAGGCACATGGCAAAGGAAGCTCTCTCCTTCCGTTTCTATAAAGTCAAAATTCTCTTTAGGTGCTTCTGCCTGTTTTGAGAAAACTACAAGGTTACCCCAAACTTTCATTATGAAGGCAGCAATATCTCAAATAAGCAAATTACACTCCCTGAGTGCAGAACCACTAGCAGGTAAGATCTTTTTATTTCCTCTCATAAGAAATTTATAGTCTGAACAGAATTTGTGAGAATTTACATTTGCACTGTCAGCCAAATATGTGGGTAGATGAACAAAGTCTAGGGTTTATTTAGACATGGTATCAACAGTCTTTTGCTTTACATTTTCTTCAGTTATGTTGAACTCTTCATAGAAATCAAGATGATTTGAAACTATTTTTCAAATAGAAGTACCTCAGAGCTAGGGAGAACATCCTGTTGCTATGCATCATTTGATACACTGTAAAAAGCATGATCATTTGTAATCAGCCATAAAAATAAGCTTTACCATGTAAGGGACTGACACCTCCTTTATCAAAATTTCCCTCTTTTGTCTGCCTACACTCTAGGACAAAGGAAGTGTGGCCATGAGCTAATGCCCAAAGGTCACATCACCGGGAAGCTGCTGGCTTAATAGAAGAGTGTAGCGGCCAGCTGAAGGCTCATGTGCAGTGCCAGCTGAGAGGTGACAGGCCGGAGATTGGAGTGCTGTCACATCTGCCCCACATGCCTTTACAGAGAGCTAATATGTGGGCCATCTTCCCCTGGGCCAGAATGCAGGGGCCTGGGAAGCAAGGGGCTGCTGAGAGAGTGTCCCCCTCACTGCTGCACTGTGTCACCCCCTGAAGGAGGCTTGCTTCTCTCCCTAGCATCTTGGACTTGGAGGGTTTGGAGCTGTCGTTAGTGCCTGTTGCAGTCAGTTTGATGTGTCACCTTGGCTAGACTTACCCCCCAGTTATTTTATCAAACACGAGTCTAAGCATTGCTGGAAGGTATTCTGTAGATGTGATTAACAGCTAAACCAATCTGCTTTGAGTAAAGGAGAGACTATCCTTGACGGACTGGGTGGGCCTGAACTAGCCAGTTGAAAGGCTTTAAGAACAGAACTGAGGTTTCCCTGCAGAGGCAGATGCAAGGAAACCCTGCAGTTTCTTCCTGAAACGTCCTCTGTGAACCGCAGCATGACACCACGTTCGGGGGAAAATGACTTGCCCAAGAAGACGAGTCATGGCTCATGGCTGTTTTGGGGGGAACTTCATGCTGCCCTACCAGCAGGCAGAGGAGGGGACCACTGTGTTGTCTAGGGAGATTGACCCCAGTAACCAAGGGGCAAATTACATAATAGGGGAATGGAGTTCTGTGCGTGGACTCAGGAGATTCACTGGGCTACCTCTTAGTGCCTCCTTGTCCAACAGGCCTGCACAATGGAAAAACAGTGGCCAAGGACTAGATCCTTCCAAACATCTTCTATCTGATAAGATGTAAGCTGCTTGCATGTTTCAATCAGTTCTTTTTTCCCCCATATTGTTTGCTTTGAAATAATTCCAAATTTACAGAAAAGTTGAAAGAATAGTACAAAAACTCCCATAGACTGACAAATTCTAAACATTTTGCCACATTTCCTTTGTCATTCATTCTTCCTGCCCCCCCTCACCTGCCACCTGAGATTCACCTTTCCCACTTTTTTTCCCTAAGCTACTTGAGAGAATTGCAGACATCAACCCCTTTACCCACAAACACTCGTGTGTGTTGCCAAGAACATGGAGATTAACGGACATAAACATGGTAACTATCAAATTTGGAAAATTTAACATTGACATAAAACTATAATCTAATATACAGCCCATATTCAAATTTTGCTAATCATCCTAAAAATGTTCTTAATGGCAAATGTCCCCCTGATCCACCCTCCAATTCTGATCATATGTGGCATTTAGTTGCCATATTTCTTTAGTGTCTGTTAATTGGGACGAATTCCAAGAGCCTTCCTGTGGCTTTCAAAACATTGATATTTTTGCTTCAAAGAATATTCCATGATTTGGGTTTGAGCTGAGAAGGGTCAGTTTCTGCATTTCTGGCAGGAGCACTACATAAGTGATGTGTGTTCTCAATATATCATGTCAGGGGACACATGATGTCAGCTTCTCTTGTTACTGGTGATGTCAACTTAGGTCACCTGGGTAAGGTGGTGTCTGCCATGTTTCTCTTCTCTGTAATTATTCTGATTCCCATTGTAATTAATAAGCAATCTGTGGGGAAATACTTTCAGACTATTCAATACCTTGCTTCTTTTCAAACTTTAATCCACTAATTTTAGCATCCCTTGAAATTCTTGTCTTAAGCCCCAAGTCTGTCATCAGTTCAATCCTGGGGGACTCATGCTCCCCAGTGAAGAGTTCTTATGAATTAGGGCTGCCACTCACCCCTGGGGGACAGGGTCACTACTCCTTCTACATTTGATTCAGGTTTGGATACAGGACCCATGCCTTAATCCTCCCTAGCGGGACTAAGTTTCTGGCAGGAGCAGAGTTGGTACGTTTAGTTTGATATGTTTAAGCCGGTCTTTACTTGTGGGCATCACAGAAGAAATGTGAGATGAAAATCTGATGAATTCATCAGAAGCCACTTTTTCTCCATCATCTGGACGGCCTGCCCCAATCCAACAGCATACAGAAGATTTCTGAAGGGTGAGTTTGGAACTGAAAGAGAAGACTCACTGCCACACCTCCAGATTTAAAATGATGGCGTCTGTCAAAAAGATACAGCACATGTGGATTTACAGTGGGTGCTGCATGGCAAGAAAGATAGTCTCTCAAAGCAGTAATAGTTGGGCTTCAATGCAGCCATACTGGCCAGTGTGCGCCATCTGAATGGAGGCCAAGATAGCCCTCGACAGGTTGGGTGTGGCCAGGTGCTGCCCAAGCTGCTGCTGGTTGAGCAGCTTTGCAGGAAGTGGGGGAACTGGGACTAAGGACAGTACAGCTCATGTCAAAAGGCAACCACATGGAAACAGCCCACTTGTCCATCAACAGGTGAAATGGAGAAATGAAATGTGGTATGTCCACACAATGGAATATTATCCAGACATTAAAAGGAACAAAGTCCTGATACACGCTACAACATGGATGGAGCTTGAAAACATGCCAAATGAAATAAGCCAGAAACAAAAGGACAAATACTGTATGATTGTATGATTTTGCTTATATGTGTCTAGAATAGGCAAGTTCACAGAGACAGAAGTAGATTAAAGTTTACCAGGGGCTGGAAGGAGGGGGAATGGAAGGTTATTGGTTAATAATGAAAAAATTTTGGAACCAGATAGTGGTGATGGCTGCACATTCTGAATGTAATTAGTGTCACTGAATTGTACACTTTAATGTTTAAAATGGCAAATTTTATGATATATACTATATACACATTTTTAAATTAATCACGTAATATATCAAAACCATTGTATTGTACACTTAAAATGCGTGACTTGTGTAGCATGTGAATTATATCTCAGTAAAGCTGTTAAAAAAAAAAACCCCACAAGCACAGCCCTTAAGTCTTATTCTCAAAAACATTATTGTTCATCATAGCCCACATGGGTTCCTTGAAAGGCTGCCTTAAAGCACTTTCTGCTCACGCTTCCATGTCCCTTGATTGATCAAACAATTTGAAGTGAAACTCCTCAGCTTAAACACATCATCTCATTTCACAGAAGAGTAAGAGTAGATATGTGATAAGTCAGGTGCCAGCTAGTCTGCTCAGCATGAAGCCGCAGAAGCCTTCCCTGGCCCTGAGAAGGCTTTGCCTGCAAATTAACTGGTGATGAGAGAAAAATAGGGACATTTCTCCCTTTAAGTTTTTGAAAATTTAAATAAATGTGTTTTCATTATTTAAAATATAGAAATAACCACCATGAGATGCAACCTTATACTCTTTAGGATAGCTACTATCAAAAACCAGAAAATGATGACTATTGGCAAGAATGTGGAGAAGTTGGAAGCCTTGTGCATTGCTAGTAGGAAAGTAAAATGGTGCAGCTGCTGTGGAAAACAGTATGGTGATTCCTCAAAAAATTAAGCCTAGAATCACCATATGATCCAGCAATTGCATTTCTAGGTGTGTACCCCAAAGAATTGAAAGCAGAGACTTGAACAGATATTTCTGCACCAGTGTTCACAGCAGCATTATTCACAATAGATAGAAGCAGCCCAAATGGCTATCAATGGATGAATGGATAAACAAAGCATGGTATATATACACTGCATATTGCATAAATGGTATACTACACAGCCTTGAAAAGGAGGAAATTCTGATGCATGCTGCAACATGGATGATCCTTGAAAACATTACTTTAAATGAAATGTCAGGGACAAAAGGACAAATGCTGTACAATCCACTTATATTAGGTACCTTGAATAGTCAAATTCATAGAGACAGAAAGTAGGATAGAGGTTAACAGAGTCTGGAAGGAGGTGGGAATGGAGAATTCATGTTTAATGGGTACAGAGCTTCAGTTTAAGAAGATTAAAAAGTTCTGGAGATGGATGGTGGTGATACTTGCACAACAATGTGAATGTACATAATGTCACTGAACTGTGCACTTAAAAATGGTTACAATGGCAAATTTTTGTTATACATAGTTTCTACAATTAAAAAAATGTAGAAATAAGATAAGCCAAAAATTAAAGATCAACAAAATTTCTCTGCCCAAAGACAGTTGCTAATAGCAGCAGTCAGAATCATTGCAAAGTAATTCTAGGAATAAGGGTTGAATTGAGCCATGGCCGATAAGAATTGAGTTTCAAAGGGAGAGGTATCAAATTTGTACCTTAAGCATTGTTTGATTTACCCTTTTATTCACTTGTTAACAACAGTGATTTTAATTAGAAAAATAGATAGGAGAGATGGGTTGTCCAGCAGTATAAAGATAAGTAAGTTATCGCTCTTGCCCTCAGGGAGCTTACAGTCTAATGGAAAATATGAGACCTTGACAAGTTACTTGACCACAAGGGGAAGAATAATGAACTTCATATATGAGAGAGGTAGAAAGTCTAAGGAAAGGGAGCTCCCTGATACTATGGCATCATGAGAAGCATCATGGAGGAGGTAATATTTGAAATGGTCCTTGAAAAATGAGAAGGGGAAGATTCTCAGGTGGAAGTCATGTCTTGAGCAAAAGCTAGGATTTAGGAAATTTAAAGCTATGGAGTTTGACCAGAGGGCACAGTAAGTGAATAAGAATAATAAAGGATTAAACTAGAGAGAAGACCATGAATTTAACAGCATCCTGGGAGAGCTGACCTGTGCTTAAGTAAGTTTAATCTGACTTCCAAGGGTGTGTACATATAGGTCTGAGGAGGATAGATTTTAAAATATAGTCTTATTAATATTCTCTAAGGATGGCTATTTTGTTAAAGAATTATTTATTTTCTTAAAATCAGTTTAAAACCTGTATTTTATTTCTAAGACCAGGTCAGTTCTCAGGTCAGAGTATCTGCCTGAGTAGTGCACCACTACCACCTGTTGGCAGCACCTCTAATTGCAGGCAAAATAAAATTGTGTGGTGGGGTGGGGAGTGGTTTGTGAGTGTGGGAGGGTGTGTGAAGGGTGAGGAGAAATATTCCAATAGTGAATTTACAAACCAAAACATATAACAACAGATTAGCACATGGGATTCAGGGAATTTTTATTTTGACAAGAGAAATGAATTGCAATATTATCACAACTGACCCTAAGTGGAAACATATCTTGAGTACAATGTATTAATCCTCAGTTACAGAAAACACACCTTAACTTTGTGACAAGCAAGAGAGAAAATGTACAGTTCCTCTTATAATGAGCCACGTAGATTTTTCTGGGCAATTTCACTCCAAATTATACCTGCAAATAATATAAATGAAAATTGGCAAGAGAGAATTTCTGTCCATGTGCTGGATATCACCCATTGGAAATTGGCATCCTTTCCATTGGTTATAAGAGGTTTCTGGCTGTCTTAAAATTCGTATTTTGATTTTTTCACATTAGTGGTGGCACCAAGCCCGTATTCATCCAGCGACACAATGTTTCCCAGCCTTTCCTGCAGTTAAGTGTGGCCAGAAGACTAAGTCCTTTCTAATGAAATACAAACAGAAATAATATTGCCACTTCCAGGCCCACCCACAAAAGCTCACAGCCATTCCTCCATGCTCTGTCCCTCTTCTAGCCGACTGAGAGGATGAACACCCAGGACATCCTTGGAAGACCCACTCCAGGACATCCTTGGGAGACCTATGCTGAAGACAGCAAAGCCATCATCAATCAGCCTGAGTCCCTGAGTGATGACATGGAACAGGGTTGCCACTGCCTTGGACTACCACCTGAGTAATAAACGTTTATTCTTAAAGATGCTGAATATGAGGAGACTATTTGTTACCATAGCTCAGACTACACTGACTCCAGTCGCCTTTCTAGGTCCCCTCCGTATTCCAAAACTGGAAGCCTTGAACTACATCTTCCAGACTCTCCCACAAGGGTTCTGGATACAGCTTAGGTTCTACCAATCAGGTGCACTTGTGCACCATTTGGAGGTCGGTGGTGAGGCAGAGCTGTTCTGCCTTTGAGGGACGTGTCTGAAGGGAAGTCGCCGATAGACGCAAGCATTGCACCAGATGGATTTTCTGCCCTACTCTGGCGCCGGCTTTGCTGACCAGGATGCTCAGGTGATGATGGAAATTTCCTCCCTCTGGACATAGGTGTTGTGATGTGACCTTAAAGCCTAGTGAATGCCGTCTGCCTCTGCTTCTCCAGACCTTTGGACGTTTACGTAAGTGTAATTCCCTAGATTAAATGCCTTTCTGCATGTCACTGTCCTGCACTGATAATGCCTCCCCACTCCAGTGGGAGAAAAACGTTTCTTATCTTTTAAAATTAGTTCACAGTATTCACAAGAATTCACCCTTCCATTTTAATTTCTTTGCCCTCCTCAGAGATGCATCATCTCTCTGGTTCAAACATTTGTCTCAGCATTTAGTCAACATTATCTCTGAGCCTCTGTTTCCTTATCTCTAAAGTAGGGATAGTAATCTCTGACCTGTAGAGTTCTGTAGAGTTCTGAAGATAAAGTGAGTTATTATTGGATGGAAAAACCATTTGACAGATTGATGTATGAAATGTTAAATCCTTAAAAAGTGGATTAAGGAGCATTGCTTCAATGAACCCACGGGTGAAGAAACTGTAGTCATCATCTTTCTTTTGAAAGAAATGTGTTCTTACATGTATTGATTTCAGTAATATATATTTATGTATATATTTTCCAAAATATGTGTGCAGTAAGATATAAGATCTAAAAATTCTAAGTATAGGTTGATTGCTTAAATGCAAAGGATAAGGCATAACACAAGAGCAACAAAATATGATCATGATAATTTAAAATATCTTGAATCACTCAATATTTATTTTTGAAAACGGATTCATTGTACTGTGACCCCCAATCACCAACTGAAAAAACTACTTAAATCCAAGACAAAGTTTCTGTGTCTGAGTCCACCCTCTGATCAGCACCATTCTCTCATTAACACTTGTGGCCCCGCCGATGTTGCTCTCATTTGCACCGTGTAAAAGGTCTGTGCCAGCTTCCTTTCCTCTCTGTTCAAACAAACAATAGCTTTGGGAACAAAGAAGTCAATTTGCAGCAGGTGAAAGTTTAGTTTTAATGATGCTGAGACCAAATCGTTTTTAAACTTGAAATATGTAGAAGACTCCAAACTCCGTTTCATTTCTCATTTCTCATAGTTACCCATTGTAGTTTACAAAATCTCTTACTTTGAGTCATAGACTCTTTGAAAGAAATTCAGAAATGAACGTTTTGCACATACATAGCTTATTAGCAACACGAAAAATTAGTTTTCTCTCTGATGGTGAGTTTTTCTTCCTCCAGAACACAAAATAGCGACATAAATTTATAGGATGCTACATTTTCATATAACAGCGACCAGCGACATTTTCATATTTCCTTAGGGAAAGAAAATCTGGGTGAGAGAGGGTGAAAAAGCCTGAGAGCGGTCACTCATCTCCACAAGCAGCAAAGGTGCTATTAGGCGCTGATGAGCGGCTCAGATCAGAACACCCCGGGCTGCCGCCAGCTCTCTTCATGCCCTGCAGTCCTTGAATCAGGACTCTTAATTGGTGTATGAAAAGTCACCTTAACCTGGTTCGCTGTCACCTTTCCTGAAAATCCTCATGACAAAGGATTTGTGAAAACTTTTCTAAACAAACATCTCCTCTCAATGTTCAGCTATTCCAGAAAAATGAATGTCAGCTTTCACATACAGTCGTCACTCAGTATCTGCCTGGCATTGGTTCCAGGGTCTCTAGCAGACACCCAAATCCGCAGACGCTCAAGTCCCTTATATAAAATGGCATAGAGAGGGTCCCCGCCCTCCAGCCCCTATCTGCAGATTCTGCTTCCGTGAATCAAAATCTGCAGATGCAGAACCCAAGGATACAGAGGGCTGAGTCATTCCCACTCTTTGAGATCTCTTTTCTGCTAAAATCCAAGGGTAGCAATGAGGATGGAGAGACCAGATGTGAGCAGGCTGGGATGGTATTTGTCAGGCTATGTTACACAAGCCTGCTGGGTCAAAAGATATGTATATACATTTGCTATTTTTATAGTATTGCCCAACTGCCCTCTGTAGGGATTGTACTCATGTACATTCTCACCACACTTACTCAAGAATGCCTTGTCCCATCTGCCACCCAACTCCCGCCCCCAGTCTGCTTAGCAGAACATTACCAAATTCATGGATTTTTTTTTCAATCTGCTAAATGAAAAAGGGCTGATACCAGTTTCTGAAAATCAAGTGTGTCACTAGGATATTTCTGAAAGTAGTTCTTTTACCCCTTTCCTGTTTGCCCATTTCTGTCCCCCTCTAACCTTAAAAGAACTTAATTATAAGAATGAGATCACTAAATAATTGAAATTAACTCCTGACTAATGCTCTCCTGAATGCACACCATGCCTTGCTTAACCTGTTGATTCTTTTCCTAGACAAAAAGAAGATTGAAGAACAAAGCAGTTAATAAATGATTAGTTCTCTACCCTCAAAAGGCCCCTTAGCAATCCTGAAGGCAGATCATGTAGGCAAGATAACATCTGAAGAGAGAGTCAGCCAGTCTGCATGCAACAGAGAATGAGGCAGAACCCAAACTCCCACCTTGATGATTCACTGAGATGCTTCCCCCACCCCCATTTTTCCCTTAAAAACTATCATGGCTAAGCAGAATCTTTGGAGTGGGTCTCTGGACATGAGTCCACCTTTCTCCCAGATTGCCAGTTTTCTGATTAAAGCACCTTTCCTTTCTACTGACACTTGCTTCTCAAATTATTGGCTTTGGGAAGTGAGCAGCCAAACCTGAGTTTGGTAACATTTCCTTTTCTCCTTCTCCCTGCCCCCTTCTCTTCTGCTTCCTCCTCCCCTTTCTTCTCCTTGTCCTCTCCCTTCCCTCTTTCCTCGTTTCCAGGATTTTTCTTACTGTGCTAAAATAACACCATAAAATTTACTATCATAACCATTCTAAGTGTACAGTTCAGTAGCATTAAGTACACTCACATTATTCTGCAACTGGCACCATCGTCCATCTCCAGAACTTTTTCACGATCCCAAAGTGAAACTATACACATTAAACAGAAACTCCAATTCCTTTCTGTCCCCAGCTCCTGGCAACCACCATTCTACTTCCTGTGTCTATGAATTTTTCCATTCTAGATAACTCACATAAATGGAATCCACAGTATTTGTCCTTTTGTGTCTGGCTTTTGTCACTTAGTATTTTTTCAGGGTTCATCCATGTTGTAGCATGTATCACAATTTCACTCCTTATTAAGGCTGAGCAATATTTCTTTGTATGAATAGACAATATTTTTTTATCCATTCACTTGTTGATAGACGCTAGGATTGATTCCACCTTTTGGATATTGTGAATGATGCTGCTATGAACCTTGGTGTACATGTATCTGCTTTCGATTCTTTTGAAGCAGATAGCTGGATCATAAGGTCATCCTATGTTTAAGTTTTGGAGAACTCGCCAAACTGCTTTCCACCGTGACTGCATAATGTTGTGGCTTTTTAAATTTAAATAACTGATGTTTATACAATTAGAATTTTCAAAGTTATCTTTCCTTTAAAAACCTCATAACATCCTAATGAAAACCCTGTGAGGTGAGCGTTACTTCAATTCCCATTTGGCACATGAGGAAATCAAAATAGTCAGGAAAATGGGATCACAGAAGTCTGGTGGGATTCTTAGCAGCAAACAGCAGAACACACTCCAGCTAACTTAAGGAGAGAAGCTGCTCCTTAAAGATTTCTTAGGTAGTTCAGAGTCTCTAGGAGGGCCAGAAGGCTCGCCCCGGAGCCATGGAGCCCAACCACACTGCAGAGCAAAGATCCCACCGATTATAATCAGTGGTTACAAGTCTGTGCCTCTATTTTCTCACCTGTCAAATGGAGATAATAATCATTTATACTTCTGAGTGCCCCTGAGAGCATTCAATAATGCTGTGTATAGCATCTGGCATGTATAAGAGCTTAATAGAATTTAGGTCTTACTATTGTTGTGATTGATCTTGGTCTGGGGGATAAGGTTGAGATTGATCTGCACCATCTTAATTTGGGTCCAAAATGGGACATGATTTAATGAGACCTATTTTCTTTTGTGACTTACAAACAGGCTGTGCAGTTTGGGGAGCTCCAAAAGAGGCTTGCACAGCAGCAGTGCCAGTGGAGCAGAGACATGCACACTGAGCTTCCCAGGAGGACGGTGGGCCAGAATGTTTATGACGGAGGACAGGGCGTGCTGGTGCTTTACTCTCAGGCATGCTAACCACCTCCTACGTGAAGCACGTGAGTGACACCTTCTCCCCAGGGAGAGTCCTTGTATATCCTCTCCCGTTACTCCAGAGAGAGAGTTTCTGTGACATGGAGGATCCATTACACACTTTCCCCTGTGTTGCCGGAAGCAGCTCCCTGCTGCTGACCTGCCAGAAGGCAGTGCCCTGGGCGGTGATCTGAACCTCAGAACAGGTGAAGGGATCATCTCAGAAACCCATACAGATGCCTATTGCTGCTGTTCACCCCAAAAGTCTTTAAAGCTCTCCGTGTTAACATATGTACTCTTAACTCAGCTCGTGTTCTGAAAAAGGAACTATGCTTTGCTAGGTAACTCAATGCCCTCTTCACCCAAGGGTCAAGACTCAGACTTGGCCAGCTCAGCGAATTCTGTCTGATGTCATGCCCTTACCCTGCAGGAAGGCTTCCATGAATGGGCATGATCCAGACCCCAGGGAGGGAAGCTTACCCCTAAGATGTTGCCCTTAGCATCAGACAGGGGCCTGGTCCCATCTTCAGAGCGACCACTGACCACGACAGATGCTGGGATGGGAAGGCCAGATGGTCTGACATTGATCTCTTACCCACTGCCATCCCATCACAGGACTCAAGGTCAGAGAAGCCCATAGTTCTCTTGTATAGTCTTTTACTCATTTACTGTCTCTTTCATTCATAGATAGATAGATAGATAGATAGATAGATATGTTGTGCGATGTAATAAGTAGATGAATTTGTGTAATTCTTTCTTTCTTTCCCAATATCTTTTAAATTTGTAAAACAACGGGTAGGCCACCAGTAAATAGCTATTACTTTTACTGTCATTATCATGTTTACCATTACATGCTTGCTATTCTTCTTTCTTTCACCTTTGAGCAAATATTAACTGAGTGCCTAGTATGTGCCAAGGGCCCTGTGCAGCCTGACTCCAATTCAACCATGCAGACGTTCCTCATGATTCCTCAGGTACACATCAGTTACCATCAGGTCTCCTTTTACTGGATTACTCACCAATTCGCCAGATGCAAAAACTCACTACCCTTTCTCGCCTCTTACTACTTGCTCTGTCTAAAATAGCCTTTCTTCTTCTGCACCTGGCAAAGTGCATTCATCTCTCTGGACCTCTATCAAATGTCACCTCCTCTGTGAAGCCCATCCTGATTGGCTTCCCTTCTTTTAGTTACTTTTGGATACTTTAAGATACTTATCCCACTGTATCCTAATTATTATCTCACATGTTGATTACCTCCTGAGAGTGTAAGATCCCCTTTGATCATTTGATTCTTTCTACTCACCCCAGAACCCCCTCCAACAGTCTTTGGCATATATTTGGTCCTCAATTAATGTTTGGTGAATGAATGAGGATGCTATGTGTGTTGTGTGTTGCATTTGCCTTGGTATTATGTAGCAAAAAGGCAATTTTCTCCCCCTTCACATGGGCCTCTACTTCCTTCCTCTAGCAGCCAATAGCTTTGGAATGGGTTGGTCTGGTTAATATTTTAGTTTCCCCCTCTACCCTAATGCCTGCTCCCAAGTGACTGCAGATAATTTTTGTTGAGACAGACCACACTGTCATGGGCCCGTGAGTGCCTGATGATCTGGTTTCCTGCATGCTGTTCAACCAAGGAATTCAGGCAGCATCCCACTTTTACTGCTGAGGATGAAGCGGAAAAGTGCAGATTTAGGAAGTCTGATTAGCACCAACTGCCTCACGACCCATCATCAGCCTTTTTGTCCCAGGGTGTTTGGCACACGTAGGTTTGTTCCTCAGATCAGGCTGTGAAATCCCACACTTTTCCAGGAACTAACAAGCAAACAGGCTGAGAACAGGCACACAGCCAGCTGGCCACCTGCCCTCACTCATCCTCCCCTCTGTTGTCACCCCTTCGGCTCTATCTGGGAGTGAGACTTCTGGATGGCTGTGGTGACCTGTCTGCTTTGATCTTGCTGAGAAGCCATTAGCTAAACTTCTACAAAAAGAGCAGCCACTTCCCTGTGAGAGAAGGAGTCGTTAAAATTTTCTCTCTGAAAATGAGAGCAAATGTTGGATACAGAGAGAGAAAAGTGTTTTTTATGAAAGTTGCTTATCAAGTCCTGGGTCCAAACAAGGAAGAATACTAAAATTTGCAAATGAAAAAAACTTGGTGTCAGCATATCTTCCCAGCATGGCTCAAACAGCATTTTTTTCTGGGAGTGTTTTTAGCCAGCCCTCTGTTACCAAACCAAACTTGGGTCCATTCACCCACATGTAGTAGAGCCATTCTACTGACACCAGATTATGGTGAAGGAAAGCACAGTGTTTATCGTAAGGCCACGCAAGGAGTATGGGTGGCTCATGCTCAGAAGACCCAAACTTCCCAATGGCTTTCAGGAAAAGGTTTTTAAAGACTACATGAGGGAGAAGTTTGCATCTTTAGGGCAGAGGTGGTTTATGTTTGGCAAAATGTTCCTTACTAATTACCAGGAAATCCTTTACCAGAGAGTTCTGACTCAAGGACAAAGGGAATAACCCAAAATGAGGGTGGAATGGGTTGAATAGTGTCCTCCCAAATTCATCTCCACTCATATTCTCAGAATATAGTTATGGATCTCAAGATACCATATTGGATTGAGGGTGGTCCCTAAATCCAGTGACTGTTGTCCTGATAGGAAGAGGAGAGGATGTGGAGAAGATGGTATTGTGATGATGGAGGCAGACTGAAGTTATGTTACTACAAACTAAGAAATGTTGAAGGCACCAGGAGCTGGAAGAGGCAAGGGAGGTTTCCCCCAGAGGCTTTGGAGGATGTGGCCCTGTCAACAGCTGATTTCAGACTTCTGGCCTCCAGAACTATAGGACAATAAACTTCTGTTGTTTTTAGCCAACAAGTCTATAGTACATTTTTTATGGAAGCCCCAGA
This sequence comes from Vicugna pacos, assembly GCF_048564905.1. Lineage (NCBI taxonomy): Eukaryota > Metazoa > Chordata > Mammalia > Artiodactyla > Camelidae > Vicugna > Vicugna pacos. Next base: position 113,751,071 of record NC_132987.1, on the reverse strand, counting down.
AAACTCATACAGAGGGGCTTGAGTTTCCATACAGAGGGGGAATTATGTTGGTGGGTTAGGTAAGAGGCAGAGACAGAGGCAGCTATCCACACAGGATAAAAAAGGACTCATGGGCCATCTAGACTTCCCATCTAATAATGCCTTCCTTCCCTCCCTCTCAGTCCAGTCAAGAAACCGTGTCATAGAGGGAGGGTATAGCTCAGTGGTAGAGTAAGTGCTTAGCATGCCCGTTATCATTAAAATAAATAAATAAACAAACAAACCCTAATTACCTCCCCTCCAATTTTTTTTTCAATTAAAAAAAAGAAAGAAAGAAAGAAGGAAACCACGTCATCAAGACTTCTGTACTTCCAGGAACAGGAGACTCACTCCACAACCGTCTAGTGATGGTTAATTTAACCTGTCAACTTGATTGAACAATGGGATACTGGTTAAACACTATTTCTGGGTATGTCTGTGCGGGGGTTTCTGGAAGAGATTAGCATTTGAATTGGTGAACTGAGTAAAGCCGATTTTACCCTTCCATTGTGGGTGGGCACCATCCAACCCTTTGAGGACCAAAGTAGAACAAAAAGGCTGAGGAAGGTTGAATTTTCTCTCTCTTCTTGCTCTGGGATCAGAACTTATACCTGGGTCTCCAGCTTGCCAACTGCAGATCTTGGTATTCTCAGCCCCCATACTTGTGTAGGTCAACTCCTTATAATGAGCCTTATTATATACATAGATACAGATTTAGAGAGATCCTATTGGTTCCGTTTCTCTGGAGAACCCTAACTAATACATTTCTGAAGCAACTGACTCCATCTTTGGACAGTTCTTTTTTTGTAACAAACCCTAAATCTCTCTCTTGAGAAGTCATTCGTATCAAATCTACCATCCCCATGACAGCCTTTCAAATATTAGGAGATACTATTTTGCGCTCTTGCGTCTTTTCTTCCCACAATTTTTCATCCCATTCCTTTCAGCTGTGTCTCTGGGAACACAGCTTCTGCTCCCCCTGAGCACCCCAGCTCTTCTCCTTTGCACGTGTCCCAAGTCTTTTGCATCCCCCTTCTTGTGCATGCATAAGGGCAGGATGTCATCCTACAGTCACTATTTGACTACATGGAGGTGAGTAAGGCTATACTGTCTGTGGATTTCCATTGTTTCCTTTGAGTCACATGATATTTCATTTAAGAAACCACAGTAGCCTGCTCTGTGTTATCAAAACTATGATGGTAAACTTCCAAATAGTTCCAAGAAGTGGATTGCTGTGTGTATGAGTCTGTCATTTAGGGGGAAGGCAGCCTGGAATGGAAGTCCCTCTGGTTGGGAGGGAGAACAAAATATGAAGGCTGTGCTGCTCCATGGTAGGTAGGAAGTGTTCCTGACTCCCTAGGAGGGACAAATAGCCAACCAATAAAACCCGTAATGAGAGCTTTTGAAATAAGCAAGTATTGTGATAATTATTCCATTCATTTAAAATCAATTTTAAAGAATGTTTGCTCTTATTAGTAATAGTGATAACCGCATCAGTTATTGCATCAGTTACTGAGCAATGACTGTGTGCCAGGCACAGTACAGAGTGCTTCACATCTGTTACCCTGTGAAATCTTATGACTCTACAAGGTGTGTAGGATTAGTCCCATTTTATAGATGAGAAAACTGAGGCTTAGAGAAGTCGAGTGATTTGTCCAACGCTATACGTGTAGTAGAATGGGGTATGATTTGAAGCAGATTTATCTGATGCTGAGACTCATGTGCTTGGCCGCCTGGCTCCAGCTGTGTGAAACAGTCAACTCTAAAGCTAAAGTCATCACACACCTTCCAACACACAGCCCTCCGTAAGCTTTCAACACTGCTGCTACTCCAACCCTCCACAGCCAGGTCTGGCCCATGCATTTCTGCCCCTCCTTTTCACCCCAGCATTCCACCTTCTTACTCTGACTCAAGAAAGACAAACCAGCCAGTGAAAGCTTGGCCTCCCAGCTGTGCTCACAGAACCAAACTCTTTCCTATTTGTAAAATGTTCTATTTGGAACTCTACATCCTAGCATTTATTTTCTATATCACATTCGTTTTCTAGTCATCAAATTCCAACTTCCTTTTCAACGCCATCTTTTTGTCCTGAGAGAAATTCCCTGTAGATACCATCAGCTCCATGCACAGGTGAACACCAACTTTCTCCTAGAAACTCTGTACTACCCACGGCAATACTACCATCCCTCAGTAACTTAGGGGAGCAAGAAGAGTAGCTGCTTCATCTAAATCCCAAATACTTTAAATTGTGGCCAATGCATCATGAGTAACCAGAATAAAGCTCTTAAAATATTATTTCTTTTAATTCCAAAAATGTGCATATACCCCATCCCTTACTAAAGGGTGTACTTTATTTTTCCTTCTTCTAAGTTTAATTATTTATTTATTTTTATTGAAGTAGGGTCATTTTACAGTGTTGTGTTAATTTCTGGTATAGAGGATAGTGATTCAGTTATACGTACATATATATATTTCTTTTCATATTCTTTTTCATTATGGGGTTACAAGGTACTGAATATAGTTCCCTGTGCTATGCAGTAGGACTTTGTTGTTTATCTGTGTTATATAGAGTAGTTAGTATCTGCATATCCCAAACTCCCAATTTATCTTTCCACCTCCGTCCCTTTCCCTCCTGGTAACCATAAGTTTATTTTCTATGTCTGTGTGTCTGTTTCTGTTTTGTAAATAATTTCATTTGTGTCATTTTTTAAGGTTCCATTTATAAGTGAGTAATGCCTTTGCTACTTCCCTGTTCAAATGCTTGAAGTCCTCTCTGAAAAAATAGGTCACATATGATTTACACTCTTTGGAACGTCTTCAAGTAGATTTTTTTTTTTTTTGATAGGAAAGAAGGATACTATTTTTTCTTTTTTAAATTGAAGTATAGTTGATTTACAATATTGCATTAGGGAAGATACTTTGTTAGGGAAAGTATATATTCATTAGAGTGCTGCTCTTCTCACAGCATAAGAATGTGTCCCTGGCAGATACTGGAAATTTCAATCCCCCAACTTTGCACATGTTCTTAAAGCTGATGAAAAACAAGTATTCACCCTTGGTTGTGAGTAAGTCATTAGGCTATGATCAATGGGAGTGTTAGATTAAGACTGAATCTTCTCTTTCATAAACTCGTGGTGGTGTGTCCTTTAGAAAATTACACAGCCTCTCCGATGTTTTGTTCTGCTCTGTTTCCTTTCTTTAAAGGCAGCCTGGATTAAATCGTCTCTGAGGTCAATTTTGGCTGTAAGACGCTACTGTTATGATCATTGTTCTTTCCCTGTTAGTTGGTGGGTCCTTTGGCTTCGTCATTGCAACAGGTGTCCAGACAAGGTCCATGGGTGGAACATAAACATGATTCTAAGAAGACATTAACATGGGGACACTGGATTCTGTCCCAACCCATTTCAGAAAAGCTGGTGCCCAGAATTTGGCCCCCTACGCTGTGGTATTTGTCTTCATGGTAAAAATCTAGCTCCGACAAACAATGCAGAATCCTCAGATCTTGTCTCTGGGACTCGTCAGGGAGACAAAGATGGAATCACCCAGTGCTCATTAATCCACGTGGAAATAAAAAAGATTAAGCAGCACAGACACTGTGACCACCAGGAAAATGACAGAAATACAGATCATTACATGCATCTGGTCTTCCAGACGGGGAGAAATGGAGATAAAGCCTTAAGTCTTTAATAAGGCTAGAAATTAAAACTGGGATTAACACCGAGAAACATTTATGAGAAGCTGCACATGACACTCCTGCTGAAGTTTTGCTGGCTTGATTTCTGGAACATTTTCTATGCTGTTAACATTTATCACCAGCATCTTCTCTGGTTGAAAAGCAATGGCCACTGCCCACTGGCTGCAGGTCCACAGCCTTCTCCGTAGACATACTCGTCCTGCTTTGGGCTATACTCTTTAGAAGCAAAATTAAAGCACTGTTTTCATGAGGTTTGTGCAGAGATGAGGGAGTATGAATCTCTGAACTTCCATGCAGCTTTGATGTCTGACTTTGTCTCATAATAGAGAAAACAGCTCCCGGGAGGGGTGACAGAGGTATGTGCCACAGGCTGAAGACAGGGATGGGGGAACAGATTCTCCCTGCATTTAGATAGCTCAGATTCTGCCCCCAGTGGAGATCCACACGCCTCTATTAAAATGTAACTGCATCACTCGGTTGACCAACCATTGTGGGTTGAATTGTGTCTCCCCACAAAGTTATGTTGAAGTTTTAACCCCTAGCACCTCAGGATGTGACCTTGTTTGGAAACAGCAAATTAAGTTAAAATAGAATCATTAGGGTGAGTCTTAATCCAACATGACTGATGTCCTTATAAAAAGGGGGAATTGAGACACACACACACACACACACTCACCCACACACACACACACACACACAGAGACATGCGCAGAGGGGAGACTACGTGCAGAGACACAGCGGGGATGCCATGTGCGGGTGGAGGACTTGGGTGATGGGTCCACAAGTCTAGGACACCAAAGCTGGATGACCAACCACCAGAATCTAGCAGAACAGCCCAGAGCAGGTGCTCCCTCACAGCCCTCAGAAGGAACCACCCCTGCCGACCTTGAGCACAGACTTCTAGCCTCCAACACTATGAGAGAATACATTTCTGTTGCTTAAGTCACCTAGTTTGTGGTACTTTGTGATGTCAGCCCTAGGAAACAAATACACCAACACTTCAACCAGGTGGTGAGTATGAGCACCTGCGCTATTATTACCGAGGAAAGAACCACATTTAAAAGGAATAGAAAATACGTCAGATGGGAAGCCTGGATGAACCAGAGGAGGGTTTGCGCAGGCAGAGGGCACATCAGAGGCCGTGTTGCCGCGGGGCTATAGATACCCAAGAGTTAACCTAAGGGCCCCAGGAACCTCAGGGATTTGGGGACAGAGTCTAAGCTGAAGATCAGGAAGGTGTGGAAGGTGTGCTCTCCCTACATCACAGTTTGCTGAGGCTTAACCCACTAGATTTTATCCATATTTGGATTTCCAGGTCACTATGGATTTTCAAAATTGATTACACCTAGTACCACCACCTTCCAAATCATCTTAGCTCTCTTCACCCACAGCCCTTAACCATGAAGAAGAGTCACAAGCACATTTCCTATTACCTCCATGGCTTGTTAACAGGGCTGAGGTTATCAGGGCTGCCAGGCCTGGTCAAGTAGGTGGATCCAGCCTCAGCTGCCAAGATGTCAGAGGTATGTTTGGGCACAGAATATGGTGGATAAAATATGTGAGGAGCCTGGCTGTTGGTGGACACTTGTCAGACTTCAGGCCAAACTCAAGCAAGCCTGCAGAAAAAGACGAAGCCTAGGTCCAGCTCCTTCTGGAGCTTAGCCCATTTCCACCTTTATTTCTTGCCCTCTTGCCCCCACTCCACCCACACCTCCTCTGCTTCTCACCAAGTTCATCCCTTCCAGAATGTAGCCCCAACCCATCACAGCATGGCAGATCTCAGTAACTAGAACATTCTGGAGTGCGGAAGGCAGGTGCAAATAGTATACTGTACTAATTAGAATTAAGTTCAGCTGTAAGTTATAGAAAAAAAATGAAATAACAGGAAACTAAGTAAGATAGGGTATTTCTGTTGCAAAATGAAGATGTCTAGAGGCAGACATTCTAGAGTAGAGTTATGCTTCACAGTGTCAGGGACATTTTCCTCCTTGTTACTCCATTTTGGAAGCCCCCTGAGTCATCCTATTGTCCCAAGATGGCTGCTAGAACTCCGGCTAATACAATCACATTCCAGTCATGAGGAAGGACAAAAGAGAAGGAGAAAAGCATGCTTGCTTTCTTCAAGGAAAGCTCCTGAAAACTTGCCACATCAGCTGGTGTCTCATTAGCCAGAACTTAGTCACATGGTCACATCAAACTACGAGACAGGCTGGGAAATATAGTGTTCAGTCTTGGCAGCCACGTGGCCTAGAAATCAGGGACCCCAGTAACACAGAACATTTTGGGGGATTTGAACTTATTCTTTTCACAAACCCATGTTTCCATTATTAACCTGCATTTCCTTGATAATAAGAAAAAAATGCATGAAACACTAGAAAACAAAAAGTCACTATCATCCCACTATCAAGACTTGGTAAGGGGGGAGAATATAGTTCAAGTGGTAGAGCACATGCTTAGCATGCATGAGGTCCTGGGTTCAATCCCCAGCACCTCCTCTAAAAATAAATAAACCTAATTACACCCCCTCAAAAAAATAAACTTGGCACAAAAATGATAAGCATCATAGTATCTAATCCTGAAAAGATTTAGGGAAATGAATACTTTTATTCCTTGCTGGTAGAAATGTGAATTGTTCCAATCTTTCTGAAGGGCCATGTAATAATATACATGAAAAGGCTTAAAATATGCATCTGCTCTGACTTAGCAATTCCACTTCCAGGAATTCATTCTTTAAAGATTTATTCCAGAAGACATAAGAACATGCATAGAGAGTTATACAAGGATGTTTGTAGCAGTTTATTTCTATTAACAAAACCTTAAAAAACAATTGGATCTGACTGTCCAATTATAGGGAACTGATGAAAAGAATTAGGATGTTCTGTACTATGGAATACTAGGCAACCTTGAAAACTCAAGATGTAAAAACATATTTATGTTTACAATATACTACCAACTGCAAGATTAGGCTACAAAACTGTAGGTTTACTATACCTTGATCATCCTCAGTATTACTGCAAAACAAAACACCCCAGAACTCAGTGGCTTACCACACACAGTCACTCTTGTGCTCACGTGGGCAGGTTGTCTGAGGTTTGGCTGATCTAGGCTGGGCTCTGCTGGGTGTCTCTTCTTCAGGTGGGGGCAGTAGGATGGGCTCCCAGCTGCAGGTTGGGTCAGGTGTATTCCCTTTGTCACTCATCTCTCCAGTACAGCAGCACAGGGGCACCGTCTTAGCCTCACCCACAACCACATTTAAAGCCTCTGCTCATTTACATCCACCAGCATTCCATGACCCAAGCAAGTCCGTGGCCAAGCCCATATCAATGAGTTGGAAAAACACTTGGTGCTGCCACGTGTGAGAGGAAAGGCCAGGTGTCATGGCAAAGGGCATGGGTACATGGACGGGGGAAGAAGTGCAAATGAGATTGCCATGTTCTATCTCTGATGCTTTAAAAAGTACACAATATGCAATATCCACCTCTCAGTTACCTGCTTATGAAAGAATCTTTTTTAATAAGAAATGGGTTTTGCACTGAGTGACAGAAATCTTGACTGCAGCTTAAAAAGGTAAGTGTTGATGTTCCTCATGGAACGAGAAGGCCCGAGGCAGGTAGACCAGCAGCATCATTGAGGAAGCAGGCTGTGCTGTCATCTTGACCAACCACCCTCAGCATGTGGCCTTCATCCTTACACCACAAGATGCCTGATGCCCTGCGGGCATGTGTGTCCTGCCCACCCAACCCTTGAATTTTTCAGAAGCATCAGTTTTGTTTACATAGATTAATATGGACTTTGTCTCTACCTTGGTGGACCAGAAAGAGCTGCTGAGAATTGCAGTTTTCCTTTTCTGTAAAGAAATACCAGGATTCCGGGATTAATAATAAGAACTGTTGATTGACTAGAGTCACCCAACATTTTTACCCAAATCTGATGTCAATTTCTCTGAAGAAATTACCCAGCCCACTTGCTTCCCCTTGGAGCCACAGCAGCAGTAGCTGCAATTTAATACTCTTGGTTGTCACAGGGCTTAGCCATAAGCAGTCCTTCCTTAGAAACAAAACAAAACAAAACAAAAGGACACTGCCAGTCTGTTTGCAATTTTCTTCCTTGCTGGGAAGGGCCTAGCAAAATGCCTCTTGTGGCATAGCTGGAACAGACGAGAACCCCACCAGAAGTGGGGAGGCCAAGGGGGTGCAGACACAATTAACTTCAGTGATTGGGGCTTTCAAGTTAAGGAAGCTGATTGCAGCAAGTGTCTCCTTGCCAAACTGCCAACTTATTAGAGATCCACCAGGGACCCAGAGCGTGGGGAGGCCATCCTCAAGGCTGGAAACTCTTGCCTTGACTTGAATTTAGAATCAAGTTCAATCATTTTCTACCCCAATGAGAATCATTATTCCCTAGTTTATTTTTTAAATTTTATTTTTTCAAGTATTTTTAAAATTTATTTTGGGGGGAGGGTAATTAGGGTTAACTATTTATTTATTTTTAAAATGGAGGTACTGGGGATTGAACCCAGGACCTCGTGCATGCTAAGCACATACTATCACTGACCTATACCCTACCCCTTGCATTTATTGAAGTATACTTCATTTACAATGTTTCAGGTGTACAGCAAAGTGATATATATAACTGAGTCACTTTGCTGTACACCTGAAACATTGTAAATCAACAATGTTAATATATATATATATATTCTTTTTCAGATTCTTTTCCATTATAGGTTATTATAAGACATTGAATATAGTTCCCTGTGCTACACAGCCCTGCTTACTTTTTAAAAGAAAGTTTAAGACAACCAAGACCCAAAAGTCATAGGATCGAGACTTCACAGTTTATTTTGTATGTTTAGAATGAATCCAAGAGGGGAAAGGGCTGTTTTCATTTTCTGTTACTCGATTAATGTAAGAGCCCAAACTCCTGGAATACACTTCTCTCTCTTACTCTCTCTTTCGGCCTCTTTCTTTGTTCTGTGCTGACAGTACTCCTTGATAATGTCAAATGCCCACATCTTAAGTCTACTGCTCTTTGAATTTTGACAAATGTGAACCCATATAACTATCACCCAGTACAAGATAGAGCACCTTTCAATCATTCCAGAAAATTCCCCAGTGCCTCTTTCCAGTCACTCAGCCCTATTCTGACTTCTATCACCATCAATCAGTTTTGCCTGTTCTTGAACTTTGTATTAATAGAATCATAGAGTTAGTATTCTTTAGTGTTTGGCTTCTTGTGCTCAATATAAGGTATTTCAGATTCATCCATTGCCTGTTGCCTGTACCAGGAGTTTGTTCCTTTTGACTGATGAGTAGTATTCCATTATAAAAATATACTGTAATTTATTTATCCATTTTCTTGTTGATGTCCCCAGCTATTATGAATAACACTATCATGAACTTTCTTGGACACATCTTTTTGTGGAATATATGTTAATGTCTCTTGGGTATATACCCAAAAGTGGATTTTCTGGCTTATAAATTAGATGCATGTTTAACTGAAATTATACTATTTTATATTTTCACCAACAGTGTATCATTGTCAACACTTGATATTGTCAGTCTTATAATTTTAGACATTCGGGTAAGTGTGTTGTGGTATCTCATTTTGGTTTTGGTTTGTATTCCCCTGTTGCCTAATGACATTGAACACCTTTTCATCTATTTCTTGGCTATTCAGGTATCTTCCTTTGAAAGTGCTTTTTAAAGATTTTTGTCCATTTTTTACGAATTGGGTTTTTTATTATTGCTTGGTGGGAATTCTTTATATATTCTAGAAGTCTTTTTCAGATATATATTTCTTAAATATTTCCTCCCAATCTAAAGCTTGACTTTTCATTTTCTTAATGATATTTCTTTTGATGAGAAGTATTTAATTTTGATTAAGTCCAGTGTGTGAATGTTTGCTTTTATTGGTAGTACTTTGGGTGACTTCTTAAGAAATCTTTGCCTGCCCAAATAGTGAAGATATTCACCTATGTTTTTAAAATTTCCACTTCAAACTAATTTATACATGTAGTGTGAGGTAGGAGTCAAAGTTAATTTTTTTCCACTGCCAATATCTAGTTTTTCCATCGTTTTTCCCTGACATTTACTGACATGTGATTTATTTGCCTTTCCACACTAAATTGCTTTGGCGTTTTTGTCAAAAATCAATTGACCATGTGTCTATGTGTTGCCCAGTAACCACTGTGGATCTATTTCTGGACTCTCTACCCTGTTCCACTGATCTATTTTTTATCCTTATACCTATAGTACACTGTCTTGATTACTATAGATTTTTAGTAAGTCTTAAAATCAGCTATCATAACTCCTCCAACTTTGTTCTTTTTTTCATAGTTGCTTTGGGTATTTTAGATCCTTTGCATAATTTTTAGAACTAGCTTATTCATTTCTACAAAAATCTGGCGATTACATATACTCTATTGATAAATTTGAGTAAAGCTGACATTTTAACATATTAGATCTTCCAGTATGGGGATTACATATACTCTATTGATAAATTTGAGTAAAGCTGACATCTTAACATATTAGATCTTCCAGTATGTGAACATGGTATATCTCCCCATTTATTTAAGACTTCTCTAATTTGTCTCAGCAATATTTTATAAATTTCTGTGTAGAGGTCTTGCACATCTTTCATTAAACTGAAATTTATTTCTAGTATTTGACTCTTGCGTTACTTTAAGTAGTGCATTTTAATTTTATTTTCCCACCATTTGTTGCCTGTATAGAGAAATACAATTTAATCTTTACACATTGACCTTGTATCCTGCAACTTTACTAAATTCACTAAAAAAATTCTAGCACTTTATAGATTCCTTTGGGTATTTCATGTACGCAATGATGTCAACTGCGAATAAAGATAGTTTTACTTCTTTCTTCCTGCTCTTTATGCCTTTTATTTCTTGTTCTTACCATATTGCACTGGCTTGGTCTTCTACTGCACTGTAGAATAGAAGTGTTGAGGGTGAACACCCTTGCCTTGAGTGTAGAGGAAAATCATCTAACATTTCACCATTAAGTATGATGTTAGCTCTAAGTGTTCAATAGATACTCCTTATTAGAGAGGAAGTTTCCTTGATTTTCTGTTTTGCTGAGAGCTTTTTGTGTTTATTGTTTTAACTTTTTTTTTATATACTGGATGGGTGTTAGAAGTCATCAAATGTTTCCTTTGCATTTATTAATATGGTCATAAGGTTTTTTCTTCTTTATGACATTGATTTTTGAATGCTCAACAAACATTCCATATCTTAGATAAACCTCACTTTGTCAGGGTATATTCTTCTTTTTATACATTGCTGTATTCTATTCGCTAATATTTTGTTTGATTTCATGAATCGTTCTAATCTGAACAATAAACTGTCTGCATTCTGTCCAAATGAGGGTTTCTGCATTCCCAACTCCATAGCTGTGTTGTTGCCAAACAAGCCTTCATGAATCACTGACTTTTTAAAAATGTCTTATTTTTATTCTTCTGTGTAAAACTTTTAGAAGTAAAACTAAATGGAATTTATCACAGCACAAATACAAATGTGTAGATTGTAGACACTGTGTGTGAAATTGGAATCATATAAAAGCTACAACAAAAACCAATTCTATTTCTGTGAATGTAAGAATGCTCTTTTAAAAGTTATTAATTTTATAAGAAAAGAGAGAAATGTCAAAAACAAACAGAAAAACAGTTCTATATGCCGTAGAAAAGTAAGACTAAGACCAAATCCTATGATGGCTGTAACTGAGTGAATATCAAGGAACACGGCTCTCTATTTTTCGCAGTGATGCCTGTCTTCATCAATTTGTTATCAATGCAAAAATCCTAAAATGAACATGTTTATCCTGGGATTAAGAACTGGCCTTTTACAACTCGGGGAGCAAAATTATCTATGTGTAACATGAGCTTGAGGAAAGGAGGAAAGACGAATCCCTGCCCCACATCACCGGCGTCTCATCACCCAAATTCCATCCCAACTCCAGCCCCACCCAAGTCCTTTGGTCTCCAAATTAGCACTGTGATCTGCTGTGTGCAAGGGTGAACCCAATACAGGCTTTCTTTCTGCACTTAAGTGGGGTCCCACGTCCCATGTCCCATGTCTGGGGACCCCAGTTGCACCAGGCCCTAACAACCATCCCCTTAGAGTCTCTTTTCCCAGCATGCCCTTCCCCTCGGTTTGCCTGAAGAAGAAAATTGGGTGAAGGTCCCTTCTCACTCAGTCCCAAAGTAACCCCCTTCTAACTTTTCCAAACTTTCTGTCAGAGCAGGGGATGCTGGGATGGGATGACTTGTTTCTATAGCCTCAAACCTCTTCTCTCCTCTGGCCTGGCCTGGAGTGGCATCTGCTCTCGGGTAACCTATGTCCAAAGCCCATTGCCCCAGACCCATCCAGCCAAGTCCTCTTGCGTGCTTGCCTGTGGGTTCTGTGACGCTCTGGTCTCAGTGACCAGTCCCCATTGCTGGTTCCAACAGCCTTTCCTGATCATTGATTCTGAGATATTCCTGATTCCTTCCAGTAAACCACCCCTACCACACACGACCCTTTAGTCTTCCTTACAGTCCTTGAGCTGGTTGCAGGCACTTGTAACCAAAATACCTTGACTGGGTCAGGGAAATCAACATGCATAAAAGTGGGGGAAACAGAAGCATCACAAGTGCCCTGCAGGAAACAAGGCTTAGCAAAGCCACGCAGGAGGACATACCAAGTTAAACACGAGAGGGCAAGTCAAGACCTCTTGGACAAGGTGACGCAACCATCTGTGCAGGGGCAAGAAAACATTTTCAGCATGGAGAGCTGGAGGAGAGCACCCTTGAAAACAACTTCAAACCATGCAGTGCAGCTGGGGCGTCAAATACTCCTGCCTTCTGTCCACCTCTAGTGCCTTCTACACCCCCAGCCCCTCAGGGGGAACATGTATCCCTATCCTCATCCCAGTCCCAACCTTAGCACCATCTCCCTTCTCAGCCCATCTCCTCCTCCATCTTTCAATGATGCTTGAATGGCAGCATGAAGAGAGATGTGTTTCCTGGTGAACTGGGACAACAGTAACCAAATAGCAAAGTCCAGGGCACAGTCTTTCCAAATGCAGAGTAAAGAGAGGTTTGCTGGAAAATACCCTTCGTTTTTATGGGTGAGTTGTACTCCATTACATATATATACGATGCATCTTCTTTATCCATTCATCTATTGATATGCCCTTAGGATGCTTCCTTACCCTGGCAAGTATAAATAATGTTGCTGTTAATAGTGGGATGTATGTATCTTTTTGAATTAACTCTTGTTTTGTGGTTGGCTCTATTCCTTTGATAACTATGTAAGCTTAAAAAGCTAAAGCTCTAAATGTTCTTAGAAGCAATGAACAGTATATATATATATATGTAAATTTTTAAAATATGCAGTATATTGTGTATATGTATTTACATGCAATATATTGTACATGTGCAGTCAGATTGTAACAATTCTACCTAATAAAACTGAAAACTGAAAAAAAAAAAAAGAAGTTTGCTGATCACCCAAGGCTTGTTCCAGCCCACATGGGTGCAAAGGCCAGGAGGCCCCACCAACTCCAGTTTTCACATCTGGTTATCACTATAGCTCCCTCCATTCGGTCTCATGCCAGGCAAATTCTTAGATGCCAGTGACCCATCCATGAACCAGACTAAGGGTCCCTGTCCTCCAGGAGTTCGCGATCTATTTACTGAGCATCTATGGTAAGTTAAGCACTCTTCTAAGTACTTCATATGCATTCACTTATTCAGTCCTCAGAGCAACTCTATGGGGTATGTCCTGTAACAAGTGGCACTGTACAGTTGATAAAATGAGGCTCAGAGACTTGAGGAAACTGGACCAAGGGTGCACAGCCAGTGAGTGGCCGAGGTGGGACTGAGCAGGCAGCCTGGCTCCAGAGTCCAAGGTCTTGACTTCCATCCAGGTGGAAGTATCAGTCAAGGCTTATTCGCCCCCTCCCACACATGCACATATTATTAAACTGGAAACGCTTCTAGTCACGGAGATACAATGAGAAAAGAACCCTTGGTCTAAGGAGAGATGCAGCCATGTTTGGTCTTGACAAAGGGAGCTCTAAAGAAGGAGCTATTCATGCCACAGGATGTGGGTTCAAAGGGACAGGCATCCTAGAGAGGAAATCTCCAAGATTGGCTGAGAGAGGAGAAAGAGCAGGAGACCTAGGGGGAAGACGAGAGGTCTAACGAGGCTCTGAGACCAATCTCTTGTGGTGATGGAGATGGTGGAGAGGCGGGGAGAGGGGGGATGAAGAGAAGTCGGTGGGAAGTGAGTGAGAGGGAGTGTCAGGATGTCCTGTGCCTAGCCCGAGACTGTCACCTCAGAGAAAAGAAGAGAAAAAGGAAGGGAAGGAGGGAGGAAGGGAAGGGGGAAGAAGAGGCTTAAAAACCAAGGTGGGACAGGTTATGAAAGACTTGCAGTGTAGTAGTAAAGAGTTTGGGCTTTCTGTTGTCAAAGGGGAGTTGTTGATGGTTTAATCAGGGAGGTGATAAGCAGTACTCAACCAAATCTGCTTTTCTGTATTAGATAGATAGGTAGATAAACAGATAGATACAGATAGCTAGATAGATAAATTGATAGATGATATAGATTAATAATCTATGACTAATAGACAGATGGATGATTGATAGATAATAAATTAATAGATATATAGGTAGATGATTGGCGATGGATAGACAATGGATAGGTGAGAGAGAAAGGCGGAGGTAGACAAAGATGGAGGAGGAGATGGGATGAGAAAGGAGATGGTGCTGAGGTTGGAACAAGGATGAGGATACGGATGTATTTTTCCCCTGGGGGACTGGGAGTGTAGAAGGCACTAGGGGTGGACAGAAGGCAGGATTATTTGTTAGATTTCTCCTCCTCCCACTGTCCTGCAAACACGTCAAGTCCAAGAGTCCCTAGTGCTCCTGGCTGACACAGCACAGGCTGGTGACTGGGGGACGGACAATTCCGGAGGCTGTGCTGGCCTGAAAGAATAGCCGCTTCCCAACACCCAGGCTTCAGATCACCCACCAGACCCGCTGAGAACGTAGCCACTAATCACTGCTGGAAAAGCCCCTCCCTGAAAATGCAGGGCTTTGTTTTCGTGTTTTGCCCTCAGCAGTCTTGTCCACATTGGCCTCAGTCTCCAGCCCTTACTGTGACTTCCTGTTGGGTCTGTTACCAGGAGGGGACAAATCCGCAGGTAGCTGCCACCTTGCCCGCGATGGCAGCCTGGCAAAGCCAGCTCCTGCTGCAAGGGGCCGAACCACCCTGGGAGGAAAATGACCAAGGTCAATGTTGGGGACGCAGCGTCTGCAGCCAAGCATTTGCCCATTCTCCTCCTGTGGTCATTGTTACTTTCCACTGACCAGCTGCCTGCAGGCTCCAGGCAAAGACAGAATGGGTAACACAGCCGCCATTCAGGGGAGATTAATGCCTGAAATGAGCCACACCTCTGAACAATTGCTTCCTAGAAGAGGGACAGCGCTGAATGGCCACGGAGCCCCATTGACGGCTGCTATAAAAGAGGCGAAGCCCTGCGTCGTCGGAGGAAAGGAAAGTTTCACACCGCCGCTCGAACCTAGCTCCCGGTTCCTCCTTCTCCCCCTTCTTTTCCCTTCTGACTGCCCATTTGGCCCACGTTGCCCTAATCCAGACTCGTTCTTTCATGTACGGGGACTTGGGCAGCCAGCTTAAAATGCGCGCATTTGCTACTGGAAGTCATATCACTGCGGCTGCGCGCCGATCGCATTAGCACTGTTATCTGCGCAACTTTCCGACTTGACAATTAGGTACTATCATTCACACTGTGCAATCAGCTGTTAAATCCTCATTTATGCTAATTTGAATATGAATGTGCTGTTCAATAACATGTTAGATTGCCATGTTTACAAATATACTCCAGGTATTTAGAAATTTAGATGATGCAAAACATACTGTTTAAGCTGCGCTCGGTGCCAGTTTAAATAACTTAAGCCTATTTATCAGTCACTTAGCAATTCTTTTCACATACTTCTGTTTTCCTGGGTCCTACCCTGCTCAACCAAAGCTAAAATATGCTCTTTTTTTGTTTGTTCTCTTTGTTGCTGTATTAAACTAATAATCTTCAAGATGGGACATAATTAGCAGTCACCTCTACGTGGGTCTCCCTTTCTAATTCCTGCTGAACTAACTCCTGCCTCTTTTATCAGCAGATGAAACAGTCAATGGGAAAAAGAAGAAGAAGAAAAAAACTCTGCAGCTGCAGTGTTAAATATTAAGTCTCTGAAAGTAAATGACTTTTACTTAGCACAAAGAGGAGAGAAGAGCAAATATTTGAATGAAAGTAGAAACAGCAAAATATACCAGATCGTAAACTCCTGGAAGGGAAGCAATGTGTACTCAGGGCCGGGTTTCTCAAATCTTGATGTGCATTTGAGTCACCCGGGGATTCCCTAAGACTTGCAGATACCGATTCAGTAAGTAGAGCGGGGGCTAAAATATCTAACCATCTCCCGTGTTACTGGGCAGTAAGGCTCTAAAATACAAATCATACATCCACCTTCGACTAATATATTTACAATAAGGACACACATCTCTGGTAGGAGATTCAAAGACCAAGCTTGACAGTTCCCCTTCTGGGTATATATCCAAAAGAACTGAAAGCAGAGTCTTGAGGAAATATTTATACACTCATGTTTATAGCAGTGTTTATTCACAATAGCTGAGACGTGGAAGCAACCCAAGTGTTCATCCATGGATGACTTGATAAACAGAATGTGATATATAAATATAATGGAATCTTAACCTTAAAAAGGAAGGAAATTTTGACACAGGCTACAAGATGAATGAGCCTTGAGGACGTTATGCTAAGTGAAATAAGCCAGACACAAAAGAACACATATTGTCTGATTCCACTTACATGAAGTATCTAGAATAGTCAAATTCATAGAAACAGAAAGAAGAATGGCGGTCGCCAGGGGCTGGAGGGAGAAGGAAATGGAGGAGGGGTGGTGTTTAATGGATATAGAGTTTCAGTTTTGCAAAATAGCAAAGTTCTGGAGATCAGTTGTAGAAAAATGTGAGTAGACTCAACACTACTGAACTATGCACTTAAAAATGGTTAAGTAAAATTTACAAAATGTAAATTTTACATTATGTGCATTTTACCACAATTTTAAAAATGTTTTTAATAAATTGGGGGAAAATTTTTGGTTTCAGAGACATTATTTAAAAACATTTTTTTCTACCAAGAAAGCTGTATTTCAGCTGACTCTTATTCTTCAATGAGCTGGGCACTGTCACGAGCCCTGAGACCAGCTGGGAAAGAATTAATCAGTTTTCTCCCATACTTCTATGTCCTTTGATCAAAACTCTGTTTCATTAACTACTGCATCCTGATCAATGTTCAGGCTCTGTGTGTGTCTCCACCTCACTCCCCGGGTGTGGGGTTTTCAAGGCAATGGTTTGCCCTATAGTTAGGTCACAGGCACTGCTGGAGACCAAACCTCCAGGCACTTCCTCCCTCCCCCTTCCTGACATAATCCTGATTTGATTCATGTGTCTCCCCTTAACCGCTTGGTCCATGTGCTTCAGAGGAGAATGGGCCCCCCGGGTGTGGGCCAGAAGGAGTCCAAGCTGATCAAGATGGCATCCTTCTCCTCATAATGACTTGTTCCAACATAGTCATGGGGGAATTTTGTGGTCAATGAGACATGAGGGGTTCTGCTAAGGAGTACTGAGGAAAGGTTTCCTTGCTCTTAAAAGGAGACACCAGGAAAAGATTATCCCACTGCTTAGGAGGGATGTTGTCTGTCTGGATGAGATATAGGAAGTGAAAGCCGCCATCTTGACACCAGTCTGAAGATTAAGCCATCATGAGAAAGGGGTGGATCCACAGGAATCCAGAAAGACAGCGTCAGAGCTGGGGCCACCCTGCCTTTGGATCTGTCACTGCATAAAATCATAGAGTGCTTCGTGATTTAAGCTGATTGAGTAGAAGTCTTCTGTCTCTTGCAACCAAAACCACCTTAACCAATACCAGTACCTTGCAGACTGGAGATACTCTGAAATTTGCTGGATACATTAAAGTAGGAAGACTGGGCTGGTTCACTATCTTCGAGGAGGACTCAGGCATCACAATTGTCCCCAGCGCTGAGCAACCTCATATTCGGAAAGATTTTTCCAACTAGAAAGATAACACAATGTTTTTGTTTGTTTACTTACTTGTTTTATTGAAGGATTCTACATGGGCTATTTTTCCTAGAAAGTGTTTTGAATATCTTTTAATTTTACATATTGACAGCCTGTATCTTATAAGAGAAAAGCTCGAGAATAGGTCATCATAATGACTAATGCTTATTGAATACTTACCATATGCCAGGCATTACACTTTGTTAATCTTCACAACAGCCCTTGGATTGATACTGTTCTCACCCTCCTTTTACAAATAAAGAAATGGAAGCACAGAAAATTCAATTCCCTTGTCCAAGACCAGCGGCTGGGATTCGAATCTGACTCGTTGGCTCCAACCATTATGCTCTAAGCTACACTTTGGTTGGGTGCACGTGGCATTCCTCAGCTCAGATAACTGCAATCCATTCCATAAAGGGTGATCAGAAAAATCTCAGAACTATTCAGATCTCCTTAAGACTCAAATCACATTAAACTCCTACTCAGCACTCTTCAGTGGATTCCTGTGGATGGTCTAGACAGCATCTGAAATAACTGACACAGCCCAAAATGCTCTGCCTATGCTGGTCCTCACTGCAGTATCATTCCCAGCCCTGCCCCCATCCAACTGGCCACTCTGACCACGTTTTGGCTCCTCTAACTTTCAGCCTTTTTCATCTCAGGACCTTTGCACACGCTACTCATTGTGCCTGGACACAACATCTTCCCCTCCCACCTCAGACAGACAGATACACACACACGCACACACAAACACACCCCTTACTCTTGGATGACTTCTGCTCATCCTTCAAGTCTCAGTGT
Source organism: Vicugna pacos (assembly GCF_048564905.1). Classification (NCBI taxonomy): domain Eukaryota; kingdom Metazoa; phylum Chordata; class Mammalia; order Artiodactyla; family Camelidae; genus Vicugna; species Vicugna pacos. The sequence continues at coordinate 113,732,388 of NC_132987.1, read as the reverse complement.
ACATATTTCACTTTCTTAGCGAGTTCTTTGCTGACCCATTCAGACTAAGTTTGTCCTGCTGTCATCCCCTTTGTCACAGGCTTTGTTAGAATAGATCATGTGATTTGCTGCTCTGTCTCTGTCCTCCCCGAGACGAGGCTCAGCTCCACATATGAGGTATCATGTCTGTGTTGTCACTAACGTAATACCTTACAGGCAAACCAGAGGCAAGAGTGGGGAAATATTCGGGGAAAGAAGGGAGAAAGGAAGTTGAGAGGGGAAGAAAAAATTGGAAAGAAGGAAGGAAAGTGAAACTGGGAGAGGATTGGAAGGAAAGAAGGGATGGTGGGGCTCCTCAGAGTTGCTGTCATTGGAAAGCTTCCATCACTGAAACATTCTCCACTCAGATAAGCAAGGGGTCCCACCTTAGCAACAGCCAGCTCATCTCCTCCTTCCCTCCTTTCTCTCTTTCTATGTTTAGTTTCCTATTTCTCTATTCCTTTTTTAAAACCTCCATACAAAAGTAGATGATTGAGTAGAACCAACATTGAAAAATTAAATTATCCTTCAATTTTAAAGTAAAACATCTGTGTTGGGCCCACAAGATATTTTTATCTTTTTTTTTTTTTTTACAGAGAATCTTAGCATTTTCCTCCTTATGTCCTCTTTTTCTTCTCAAGGATCCGTTCGTCTTATGTGGATGGGTCTTTACAATCTCCCCAATATTTCAGTGCTGAAATACCATGCTAATATATTGGAACTAGACACATAACTAAGAAGGGTAACTAGACAAATGGCTGGATCTTTCACATATAGGATTAAGCAACCATAAAGAAATTATATCAAGAGGTCAAGAGACTGACCGCTCAAATGTTTTCCTTTAATGAACTAAGAAAGAACTAGTTGAGAAAAATATAATGACATGGAAATAGCCAAGCAAATAGAAAATGTTTGAAGGTGAGAACCATCAAAATACAAAATAACCTGTAAAAAGCAATACAATCACTAGCACTTCAGGTCGTCTTAAAATAGGCGAAATAAACTCATTCCAGAGCATATTCAGCTACTTACGGAATGATTCTATTCAATATATTGCCTAAAAATTTATTTTTCAGGGCACTGCATTAATACTAACAAGTAAAATGGCACTGACCAACAGAACTCTACACCACTTAAGCTATATATTGTTTCCCCAGGTTTGAAAGCACAAAGAATGTATTGTACTTGAAGTTTGGAAAAATGGGGACATGCCTTATTGCTTTGTTTGAGTCATTTTCAAGTTCGTTTTATTGAGAGTATCCATCAGTTAAGAGCCTGAGACTGAAGAAAGGAAGGGAAGAAGGCAGGAAGGAATCTACGCGTTCAAATTAGTATTGTCATTCAAGGGTGTTACCTGGAGATTGTGCATTTATTCTCCAGTAACTCCATCCCCAACCATCTGGGGAAAATTCCCACTTGAATCTATCTTTTCTGTAGTGGTCCTGGTTGGTAGCAGGTGCACCAGTTAGAGTATCATTGATAGATGGATACATGTGTATCGCACGCCATGATAAAGGTTCAGGCTTGGAAGGGACTTTTGAGGTTATCATGTGTTTATTTTATGGATGAGAAAGCTGAGATTCATCAAATTTAAGACTTGACAAAGTCACAGAGCTTTCACGCACTTAAAAATCAATGAGAGAGTGAGAAAAGGGATTTGAATCGTGACTACATTGAATTATTCAAAGTATACAATTCCTTTTTGTTGGATTCCTCATTCATTCACTCTACAGATATTTACCGAATGCCTAGTATGTTCCCAGCACTGCAAAGGATAGCAGTGAACAAAATAGACCAAAAAACAAAATGTCCATCTTCATGGAGTTCACGTTCCAGGAATTCAATATAATTTAAGTTCCTGATTCTATTTTCCATTCAGAGCTTGCTATTTTAACAGTTCTCAGGAACCACTTGATTAGAATCAAAGATGTTGAACAAAAGCTCTCCAGTCATGATTTGATGAGTGTAGGGGTTACAAATATGAGTCAATGCTATTAATCACAAAGAGAAAAGAAAGGAACATACGTTCATTTTTTTTAATGAGAAATTAAATCCCATGAAAAAACAGTGTTCCAACAGGACACCCAGATTCACCAGCCACGTCTCCTAAAACAGAGGGCAAGACTGTTGGAAATCAGAGGAAAGAAAACTAAGCATTTTTAAAGGCTTTCCACGCAGGATGAGAAAACATGAAACTTTTGGCAAGCATCCTGGTGGCTTGCAGGATGAAACCGCTCCTTGCCTGCAAGTGTTTATCCCACAGCTGTTGGAAATGAAGGATGTCAAAATACACAGAAGCAAGAATCCATGCGCACACATCAAAGAAGCAACGCTCCAGGGCACACCCAGCATTGAAGTGGACCAAAGCTGGGGCTCATGAGGAGACACAGGAATGGTAGGTCCTGGACCACATAGAAGACCAACCAATCTTGATGTCACAACCACCACCTTGGCTGTTTTCATCCCTCGTGTACTATCATGGGAAATTATCCCAGACATTCGGAAATGCATTCTAATAGGACACAAGATCTGTGGCTGTTACTTCAGTCTATACAAGGCGCATTATGTAGTTAATGATACCATAAAAACTGAGACAAGTCTCCTTTATTTATTTATTTATTTATCTTTTTTTTAACTAAATCTCATATTTACTGCACCAACAGACATCTCTATTCTTTAAAGCCAAAACATTGATCTTATTTTATAAAGAAAAAGCATTTGTATTTTGAGAAGCCAGTGTTCTGAAAGTTCATATATCCACGTAGTTCTTTGGTTTAAGTGAAAATACCTCATTCCAGCCACAAGGGAGCAGCTAATCCTCTGATGGGGCAAAGACTATGTTTCACAACATGGAGAAATGGTGACATGCTTTGTTTTTCTGGTTTTCAATCTTTATGGAATGTGACCACGTTAGTTTTACAATTTTAATAAATATCCACTAAAAATAAAAAAGAGTGATTCTCCACTATGACTAGAAGTAAGAGGTTGTATGTGCTAAGGTTCCCACTTTCACAAAAAAATGACAAAAGAAGGTGACAAAGCCAAAAAAGCAATGGAGAGATTACCCTTAGGTTAACTAAGTAACAGAACATGGGATGTACAAGAATTCTGATTTTTCTCTTCCATCACCTCTTCATTCGAACAATTCCAGAGACTTTTGTAAGCACTAGGAAACTGGTCCCTAAACTGTCACAGGCTATTTAGATAAGAAAAAGAAAGAGGTAGAAGGCAGTAGAGCAGCATTTCAAATCACTCTGATGAGAACCTAGAAAGATTTGAAAACAAATATATGCATGTATGTGCATGACTGGGACGTTGTGCTGTACAGCGGAAATCGACACACTGTAATTGACTGTGTTTAAGAAAAGGATGTGCAAAATTAAAAAAAAAAAAAACCTAAAAAGGATACAGTACAAACCACAGTTCCAAGGCCTAAGAGCTGCAAGAGGCTGGATCAGGACACGAAAGTATGGCGTCCCAGCCACAGCGTACTCCACCAGCCAAAAGTCAGCTGGCAAGACTTGTATTATATAATTAACTCCCAGAAGACAACTTGACGACACATATAAAACCATGTACGTCCTTCCACCCAGTAATTCCTCTTTTAAGTCTTTAAGAGCTAACCAGAAAATTACACAAAACTGTTTGTATAAAGATGCTCATTTCAGCCTTCTTTATGGTATGAAAGAAATGGACACACTCTCAATGTCCCACAAAAGGGCCTAATTAGACAATTAAGGAGTATCTATATGAGGGACTCTTATGCTGCCTTTAAAAAAAAATATACAGGCAGAGAGATGGTGATATGAAAAAAAAATCTCCATGACATATGGTTAAGCAAAAACAAGCAGTTTATAAAAAGATATGTATGGTATGGTGTCAATTTTATTTAACAAGATGTACAAATGATAGCGAGACATCTGGAAGAATGGTCTCCAGTCTATTGGTAGTGGATCTCTCTAGGCGGGGAATTTAGGAAAATGTTTACTTCATTCTTTATTCTGTCCTGTGCTGCTTGAACATTCGACAAGAGTGGATGTGGATTTCATCATCTGGTCCTGGAAGGAGGCAGAAAGGAAAGGCACTGGAGCCTCTTGGGAAGTCTTGGGAAACCCCAGGATACTGATCTGGGGAGCCCGTGTGGATGGATTTGAGGGTGGACAGAAAGTCTTCAATGGTGTGGAAGCAAAGAGTGAGCCAAGGCAGTTAATGGCCAGAGAAAGGACAGTGGCGAAGCAGAATTTTGAGGCAATTAGACTGAATTCTCCACGAGTCTACATGGGATTGCGCGTTCCCATTAGTATTCATAGAATTCTAGTCATCTGAGAACTCGGTGGGCCACTGGAACCACCTGGCTAACTGGGATTTTCTCGATTAGCTTAGGGCCTGTGTGCAGGGAAAGCAAATCCCAAGTTAATTTTCTCAAGAAATGCTACCTTCTTCCGAGGTGGGGGAGAAATTGTTCCACAGGATGTACTAAATCATCAAGGTCCATGGGTAGGCTCCAAACTGTGCTGAATGGTCGTTGCATTCAGCACTATGAGATATACTAAATTTTTCTTTCCTAAAAGAGGGTGAAAAAAGAGATCAAAGGATTTTTTTCTTACTGTAAATATAATAGGACTCAGCAGTAACTGTAGAATATCCTTGTAACTATTATATTTAGCTTTGAAATCCTCATAGACCAAAGATGTGAGTAGTTATCTATTAGAAGTATAATAGCTCTAATGCGCAAAAATTGGGGGATAAATGAGAAGCATTTTGGACCTGGTTACTAGTTTGCCTGATTGAAGACTCTTTATAGAGTGGATGGAGTTAGCAACAGAAATTAAAAGTCCTCACTTTTTAAACTATTTTCAATACTTCAATGACATATTTTCCATGACCTAAATTCAAAAAAGGGATCACAAAGATATAGCCAAAATACTTCTTTAAAAGAAAAATATCTTCAAAATTATTGCCCCAAGGAGTTCCAATTCAAATGTCTGGGAAAATGACATTGTCATTTTCAGAGGGCATTCCTATTTGATCCTTTTAAAACTTAATTGCCAAAAGAAATAAAAGAGAAAACCATAAAGTAAAACCAAGCTGCAACAAAGAATCTTCAAACACTTGAGCCTATTTAAACGTTTTAGAACATATCAAAGTGGAAAGTATCTCTGCTCAAACCTAGTTAGAAAATATTTGATGTTACAACACAGATTTTCTATCATGCACTTTGAGTTAACACAGAGATACAACTTAATACAATAAGCATGGCTTCTCCCGTTGGGGATTCTGAAAACATAAGAAATTGAGCATGCTGGCTACTTATTTGGTTTGAATTAATAGCAATGTATCTATAGGATATTATTAAGTTCAAGTTATTCTAAGGCCATTCGCCACTTAAAATTCTCCCATTTAGCAGAATCCATTCATTGACAATGTTAAAAATGAGTTTTTTGGTGAGACCCACCACTCCCTACCCCACCTCCCAAAAAAGTATTTGATTGTGTAATCTTCAAAGTGTTTAATCTGTATTAAAGCTAAATCCAGAGGCTCTGAAACCTTAGGGGCTCTCGATGTGGATTTTTGTTCTGGTTCACACACCTTGAGACAAAGGCTCATAGTCAAGATGTGGAGGAAAAGACGTTTTTTTGTGTGCGAGATGCCGGGCAAATTTATTCCCGAGGCAGCCTGGAATGGGCTTCAGAAAATGGATAGAGTGTCTTCTTAAAGAAAGGGCCTCTAAGTAAACTCAACTGCCATTCAAAAGATTTGCTCTGACACTTAACAAGTGGTGCAGGCAGAAAGGAAAATCTGTTGTCAGGTTTGGGGTGTTTATCAGCCCCCCTCGAGACACTTGACCTAATGCTTTGGCCCCCCTAATCCTCTGATCTGCATGCTGCGGCCTCACGAGCCTCAGCCCCCAACTGCTGGCCAAATTGCCTGCAACACTTGTCCCAACACAGAGATCCCTCGGGACATTGTGTGCTGCTCACCTACTCCCCCTTCTCCCCTCCCGCCCCTCTCTCGCGGCTCCCCCTAAATTTAATTCTGCTCACAAATTGTGAAATAAGTTGTTTGGGCTGGATTTGTCGAGTGAATTGTCTCACTAATGAAACAGTCTGTTCATTATACAGTTGTAGGGCGGAAGATTTAGCGCTCCCATACCCCGGGACCCGGGCAGGTTAACGTTTTTAGACTGACAGTTGACAAAAGAATGAATAGCTCTCTCCTGTCAAATCAGGCTTACAAACAGCTTGGCATACAAACAGTTACTGCTTGTATGCATGCGGATTTAGGGTCCCCGCCTGCTAATGCCCCAGATTTGTAAGTACAAATTGGTTAGTCTTCAAACTGTTTGCAAAAGGAATAAAATGACCAAAAATTAGTTTGTTTTAGCCTTTTCCCCTCCCCTCCCAGCTCCTGCAAGTGAAACATTAAAAAAAAAAAAAAGAAAAGAAAAGGATAAAATAGTGTGTAATGGTCTCATGGAATATTGTTGGGTTTTTGCTTAAGGCACCAAATTAAGCAGGACCATTGTTTGGCAGGAAACATTTTGCTCTGCTCGGGCACCCTGCTTCTCTGAAAGCAGCTGAAAATCTAATGGAATTAATTTAAGATGTGTGATTTTAAAAGATGGGGTGGGGAGAGATCAAAACTTTCATTTCTATTCCTTTTAGTACCTGTTACTGAAAACTGGTTACAATACCTCCCTTCCTTTTAATTGCATTGGTCTTTTAAAACGGGTCATTTAGATTTCTGAAACTTTTTCAGAGGCAATTATGTGTAAATTAGATAAAACCCATTTTATTTTTCTATGGCAGTTTCAAGTGTTTTGTGAATAAATTAAACTAATTTATGGCGGGAGAATGCTTTATAGGAAATAACGTGAATGTATTTTTACCATGTAATTTGTTACCAGCTTGGTTATAATTTTTTGTCTAGGCAAATATAACTCTTTGGTTTATTATAACTGCAGCAGAACAGCAGACAAAAAGTAATATCATGTATTTCTATCACTTTATAGGAGAAACGAACAAATAAAGGTAACAGACTAAGACTTTTTTCAAATTCAAGCTCAATCTATTCATCTTTGACATAAGAACTTTTTCCTTCTTGAGCCCCAGGAAGGCCAAACTCTTTCGAATACTAGGAAGAGTCTCATATGTTAGTAAGTTCATCATTACGTTTCCGTGTACTCCAAAGACAATTTTTAAAAATCAGATCTCTTGGCTATTTGCAAGCAGCAATTATGAGTTAATTCAAACATCTCTTAAAACCTTTTCACTTAACAGTGTCTGAAATCCTGTACTATTACTTTGCAGCATTGAGTTCCAAACAATAAGTATAATCTTAATTCATAAATATGCAGAGTCAATGACATTTGGCTGTTGGGAATCTGGATAAAGTAAAAGCATTAGGCTGCTAGTGAGTAAGCGGGACAGCCTTCATCCCTGATACGCTTAGATCATTTTTTATGACGTTGTCCGAGTATGGAATATACTGCACACGTGAGCTCTGGTGTCAAAATTGGTCGTTTAAACTGGGGACAGGAGTAGGAGAGAAAGTTTCAAACAACTCAACAACAAGGGTCTCTACACTAAGGCTACACAAAGACCAGCCTTGGGCGATCTCTTTCTGTTTCCATCTCTCCCTACTCCTCCCAGAATTTTGCCAGCGCTTCCCTATAACAGCCATTCCTTTTCCATCAAACCTAATATTTTTTTCTACTTCATCATGACATTTTAGGGCATTTTGAAGACAGAGGCCATGACTTGTGAAGAACTTCAGGCTAAGGAAATGCATATGTTTGGTCAAATAATATTTTTAGAGAAATGTGCTTAGAGAAATGGCATTTCCCGATGAATCTTGCAGTGGAATGACTCCTTTACCATGGAAAGCTATTGCAAAATGCAGGGGCTTTGGTCATGTGTCATCTGTTTGGGGTAGGCTCTCCTTGCAATCCATTATGATTAAAAAGAACCCAGGGATGAGTAAGACCAAAGCTGATCCAAGTTCCATACAAAGATTGAAGGGAAAAAAACGAATAAATACTTAGGGCTGTTTATTGCCTTAGTAGTGAGGAGAAACGAAAGTTGCTGGTGGAAGTATTTTTAATAGCAAGTGATAGGCTAAGATACAAAGCCTTCCTGCTTTAAAAAGGAGAAGAGGCTAAAAAAAGCTGCAGAATTAGCAGTAGGGAAGGGGACAGCCATTGTACGCAGGTCTCCGCAGAAGGAAATGCCGTTGACCTGTATGTATTGTCTTCTTGGGTGGCAAAATGACCCTTCTAAGAGCTTCTCTGCCCCTGCAATACAGTATTTCATATTGTTTTTGTGATGAGTAGTTTGTGTGTTACACTGCGGCTGGTCACCTGGTCCAGCAGTCTCTCTCTCTCTCGCTATATATATATGAATATATATATATATAAAATCAGTATCTATATCTTTATCTGTATCTACCCTTATGAGGTTTCTGAGAAATCTCAACCAGCTAAAGCAGAAAAGTACTAGTGTCTTATGAGGCATCCAGAAGACCCAATGGAAAGCACGGGGTCATGGATGTAGCTTGATAAGCTAACCTGGTTGGTAAACGCCACTCTTGTGCTGCACCCCAGGTGAGACCTGATTCATCAAATGCCAGTCCTGGATGTTTGCCTCCCTCGTTTCACAGATGAGGAAACCAAGGTTCAAATTCACATTAGTTTAAAATTCAGACTGCCTGACCCGCTAGTCTAATAATAATGTCTTTATTCCTTTATTTTAAAGGAAACGCTATAAATGCTGTAAACTGGTTTATCTTTTGGGTACATAATTCTAATATTATTTGTAAAAAAAATGGGACATTTGTGTGAGTCTAGTGAGTTTTCTGAACTGATATTGTTTGGCCACATTTTGCCTTCTAGGTGTGTTTATGGCTCTGTGAGAGCTATTTTTAAGAGTTAATTACAGTGTCTACTTTTTTCCCAGTTAAATGCTAAGGTGGTGGTTATTGTTTCGTTCCTTGTAAAGTCAAACAAAACAAAACAAATCTATTCACTTTTTAGCATCTTTTAAAAATGTTAACATCCAAAATACATTTTTCACATAAAAAATGTATTGATCTGAGAAAACTGTACCTAAACCATGACCCAAGGGTCAAATGAATGGCAAACAGGAATGGCAATTAAAACAAGGTTTATGAGAAATGTATTTGCTTTACTTTATCCAGGTTTTCTAAGATGCCCTAAGTTCCCCTAAAAACCTTGAAAGATTTTTGTTTTCTCCTTTGCCATTCCCCTCCTGGGGACCAGATTCATCACAAGCACCAATTCAATGTGATAGGACAGAAGCTGAAAGAGCTACCACTCAGGGCTCAGGTTAGGATATCAGCCGCTCATTGCTTGGACCACATATCGCCTTGATTCAACAGATTCTTTCTAAAATTCAAATATATCAGCACTCCAGTTTGGCAGAGATTATCCTTTAGAGAAAGGGATTCAGAAACAGAAAGGTTAATCACTCGAGATAAATTTCATCATTTCACCCAGTACCAGCTCACGGAAGATGTAAACGACAGCCACCACTCTTTAACAAAAGACGGGGCCTGGATATTAAATCCCACTTGAGAAGGAATGTAGTGTAGAGGTTGAAAACAAAAATACAAAATAAATAGGCTGTGCAGTCAGAAGATAAGACTTCAAATTTTATTTCAGTTCCTTAAAAGCTGGGTGACCTTGATTATTTTTTTTCTATTTGTATAGACTTTTAAAAATTAACTTTTATATATATATATATGACATATAGTTGATTTACAGTATTTTATTAGTCTCAGGTTTACAGCATAGTAATTCAGTATTTTTGCAGATTAGACTCCATTGTAGGTTATTACAAGATAATGATAATTCCTTGTGCTATATAGTATATCCTTATTGCTTATTTATTTTATACATAGTGGTTTATATCTCTTAATCCCATACTCCTAATTTGCCCCTCCCCACTTCCATAAGTTTGTTTTCTATGTCTGTGAGTTTGAGTCTGTTTTGCATTCATTTGTATTATTTTTTAGTTTCCACATATAAGTGATATCATACAGTATTTGTCTTTCTCTATCTGACTTATTTCACTAAGCATAATATTCTCTGAGAAAGCAATTTGGTGCAGCTGGTATGGAAAACAGTATGGAGATTCCTCAAAAGACTAAAAATAGGCTTACCATATGATCCAGCAATCCCACTCTTGAGCATATATCCAAAGGAAACCTCGATTCAAAAAGATACATGCACCCCAATATTCATAGCCAAGACATGAAAGCCACCTAAATATCCATCGACAGATGACTAGATAGAGAAGTTGTGGTATATCTACAGTGGAATACTACTCAGCCATAAAAATAAGGTAAAATAATGCTATTTGCAGCAACCTGGATGGACCTGGACATCATCATTCTAAGTGAAGTAAGCCAGAAAGAGAAAGAAAAATACCATATGCTATCACTTATACGTGGAATCTAAAAAAGACAAACGAACTTACTTACAAAATAGAAAGAGACTCATAGACACTGAAAACAAACTTATGGTTAGCAGAGGGGGAAGGGTGTGGGAAGGGATAAATTGGGAGTTTGAGACTTGTGGATACTGGCTAATGTATATATATAAAATAGATAAACAATAAACAACAAATTTATACTGCATAGCACAGGGAACTATATTCAATATCCTGTAGTAACTTATGGTGAAAAAGAATATGAAAATGAATATATGTATGTTCATGTTTGACTGAAGCATTACGTTGTATGCTAGAAATTGACACAACATTGTAAACTGACTATGCTTCAATAAAAATGTATACATACAACATCAAAAAATTTTCTAGGTCCATCCACATTGCTGCAAATGGCAAAATTTTATTCTTTTTTATGGCTGAGTAATATTTCACTGTGTATGTATACCACATCTTCTTATCCAATCATCTGCTGATGGGCGCTTGGATTGCTTCCATGTCTTAACTATTGTAAATAGTGCTGCTGTGAATGTTAGGGTGCATGAATCTTTTCCAATTAGTGTTTTTGTTTTTTTCAGATACATATCAAGGAGTGGAATTGCTGGACCAAATGGTAGCTCTATTTTTAGTTTTTTGAGGAACCTCCATACGGTTTTCCACGTGGCTGCACCTTGGTTATTCAACTAGGTTGTTCATCATTTCTTCACCTATATGGTGGGGGTGATATTGGATATTCTCAAGATCGTCTAGTGCCCTGCTCTTCTAAGTGAGGTTCTTAGACCTGCAGGATCAACATGACCTTGTTAGGAATGCAGAATCTTAGGCTCCATTCCACCTGCTGAATCAGAATCTGTTTTAATAAGACCCTGCTGATTCATATGCACATTAAAGTTTAAGGAACGCTAGCTTAGAATGCACTCCTCCCTATGCTCCCAACTTATCCTTTGAGTCTTCGGTTGGATGGTGTGTAAATGAAGGCTGAAGCTTTCCGCTAGGATCCCCCAGACACCAGAACACCACCCAGAAGGAGGGGTTGCCAGGCTGGTTATTTACTGAGTTTTATGATACATTAAATCTTCCGGACCTCAAGGCGATTGAATCATTAAAGAAATAACTTTTTTTAAGGTAGCCCAAAACAAGCCAACTCAAGCGAATAATGGGATTAGCGTGGTGATATTGAAATCAGAGCTGTACCACGTGAGTCCCTCTCCATCAACCACTGCTGCTGTCCTCACGGCTGATTATGGCACATTGTTTCATCAAATTAAACACCAAAGGGATGTTGTAAAGGCAACATATGGTCCTCTTTCAAAAGTAGTTAGCCTGGCATTGCACAAGCGGCCCCATCGTGGCTCCCCTGAAACCTTGTAAATCAACGCATTGAGGGTATTTGCTTTTGCAAAACAATGTCTCATAAAAGTGGTTGCTTCTAATTGCAGGCTTGCTGTTAACGGAAGCGCAGCCAGGATGTGAGATATGAAGGCGAGTAGACGGAATCAGGTTAAAAGGGGGAAATCAACTGTCCATCTTTTCCTGTTCTTCCATCACAGTGGCAGCAATCCTGGAAGGAAAGATGTCTGTTCTCAGCCCTGCCACTTGAATGGGTGCTGAGCTCTCAGAAACCTATTTTTTGCCCTCTCTTTTAGGAAAGTAGACTGGGGGGTAGGTTTTAGAATCAAGATAGGAATAATTACATGCAGTTAAAAGACTTGCTGAAAGGGAGAAGTTTTCTCTAATGATCAAGACAGAGAGATGACAGTGTTTTGTGAAGCAGCCAGCCTCAGGGCAGCTTCATCAGCCTCTGGTGGGTCCTGTAGAACCCTCGGAGCTTAGAAGAGGTAGTTTATGTGCCACTGAAAGGTAAGACCAGGCCAAGACTGAATTTCAAGAGAAAAAGTCATTAGGTAATATTAGAAGCAATGTTTGGTTGTTATTTTGCATTTATGTGGCTGGTCTTTCCTCCAAGGACCATGAGCACTCACCACAGTGTAATTAGCAAGCAGCATTCCTCCCAGAGCCCCTGTGAGCTTGGAATGGGATGGTGTCCAAGCCATCTTCCTCTTTTCCCATTTGCAACTTTTTTTCCCACCCTCACCTCATAGCGCCCCCAGAATAAGAAGGCTTGACCAACCTGGATGCAGGGGTTACATTAAGATTGTCATAGGGTATGTCAAGTCATTCTGTCGTACGTCTTAAATGTATGCAGAGCTGTATGTCAATTATGTCTCAATAAATAGACAGAGAATGGAGGCAAACACAACCAAGCAGGTAGGAAGTCTCTGAATCACAGCCTGAAAATAAAAGATCTTTTAAAAAATATATTATTGAAAAAATAAGACATGTTGTTTTTTAAAAAAAATATACTGTAGAGGATACAAAGTGAAAATCTTATCAACTGACCATCCCCTCTGACCATCCTTCTCCCTTCTGCCAGCGTGACCACTGTTGCTGGTATGTTATGTGTTCTCAAAGGGATCTTAGGTGGTGCCTGATCAGTTTCCCAGTGGATATTGAAATCTCCTCTCTGACGCTGAGAATGAGCCAAAATGTCCCTGTAACTTCACCCTGGTGCGAATATTTCACAAATATCAGCCTCTTATGCTGGAAGTTGAGAGATACTGGTTTTTATCTTGATTTATTTATTTTTTAAATTCTGGTAGGATGATGCAGTACCATAAGGGTGCTACTTTACCCTTCATAAAATGGACATGATAAAACCCACCACCTTCCTACCAAGGGGGCAAAAGCAATAAATAACTAGATACCCAGGACAATAAAATCCAGGAGAGTGGCAATGCTAGTGACCTCAAATTTCCAAGTTTTTTCCCTTAATTAAATGTAACTTTTATAACTTGAAGCAGAAGTTGAATAAACTATTGTTAAGGTCATTGTCTGCCAAAGAAGCTACTAATAAAGTAAAAGGGTGATTTTAATAAGAACTAAAACTCACCTACTGGCCTGATAAAGAAAATTCAGCATGGAGAGATATCATAGATGTGAGGGAAACTTTGTGTTCCTGCTGGAATAACTGGGGTGTGTGTGTCTTACATGGGAGAGTGTCCCCTCCAGTACAAGGCTCAGAACAGCACACAAATCTACGCCCCCAGCCACGACAGGGCAGGACTTAATAACCATGTTGCTCCTGGAGTGGGATTCATGGGGGTTGGTGCACATGGAGAGTCTTTGCCACGCAGCTGAAATAACAGATAGGCTTAGCCACTTTAAATGACCTTAATAGACTCGTAACCCTGGCGTTCTGGCCACTGTGGAATCTGCTGTCACTGAGGCGTAGCAAACAACCAACCTGCTGAGGAAAGATGCTACTCAAAACACACCTATGATGAGTTATTTTTTGGTATTAATTTGAAGCCCAAACACTGATGCAATTTGGCCCTCTTTAGAACCGGGCTGCCTCAGCCGCTCTCCTCCCCATTAATTAGCGTGAGCTGTAAGATGTTGCTAATAGCTACACATCTTGTAAACATGTTGAGCAGACCCTGCCCCTGAAGGCTCGCACTGTTAAGTGATATCTCAGCTGGGGCTGGCAGAGCTAGTGTCCCCACCAGGGAACTGCAGAAAGGTGTGCAGCCTCCGTGCATAATCAAAACACCGTGCTCTGAGTGCTCCCTTTCTGCTCTGGTTCCCATAGCGGTGACTATCTTTTGGTAACAATGATAATAATGATGAGGAGAATAAAAATAAAGCAGGCGCTGGAGAAGAAACTTGCCTTTACACTCACTAGGGACCATTCCTGATGAGGCCAGGTGGTGGGATTCTGGAAATACTGATTCCTTGCCACCGAGGTAACTGGAGGCAGGGCTCTCGCTCAGAGAGTCTCCCAGACTGTTCCTTAGACTCCTGAGACTGCTGGTCAGCCGCTTTTGGATGACTGGGTACCAGAACTAAAACCACGGAAGAAGATGATTAACAAGGTTTGCAAACCAGCTTTCAGATGGGGAACTGCTAAGGGAGAAGAAAGGATGGATAAAGAGGCGGGGGGCCCGCATGGCTGTGGCATGGTTGCTTTGCTTACTTTACGTTTGGATTCTTTGGTTGGATTATGTTCAATTTCAGGTGTGCAGTGGAATATCAGGAAGGGTGATGTGGAAACCAAGGAGAGAGAAGCCTGAAGTTAGAGCGAATTCATCCCTGTGTGCCTGAACTCTGCCGATTTCAGCACTAGAAGACTAATGTCCAGGAAAACCTCTCAGTTCCAGGCAGACCAGGATGGTTGGTCACCCTACCTGGAGTCACAGAAGTGCGTGGTTGAGAAAGACCCTAAAGACCATCTCATCCAAGTCCGTCATCTTACACAAGGGGAAACTGAGGCCCAGTGGGGTCCATGACAGCACAGCAGAGGGACCAGGTCTTCTGAATAAATGATACTTGTCACATGGCAAGCAGCAGAGGTTATGAAATGCAAACAGGGGACAAGACGAAGGACAGGCCCAGAGTGAGGTGGGTTCTAATCTGGGTTCTGCCGCTAGAAGGAGACCTTGCGTAAGATAAGTCCCACCTGCCACGCTCTCTCCACCCACTGTTTCATTAATCGGAATGACAGTCCTTTGAGGAAGGGTTAGTATACCCATTTATCAGGTGGAAAAAATGGGTTCAGAGAAATCAAGTAACTGGTCTAATGTCATGGTAGGAGGTGAGATTTGAAGGTGGGCTTCTCTGACCTCAAAGTAAACCCAGAATGGTACCTGGTGTGAAACTCTCAGCAAATTCCAACAGCCCATTGCTCCCATCAAATGAGTCATCAAGTGGGAACGACTGTTGGAAAAGGATTTTTTTCTGTTTGTGCACTGCAGTTAGAGCGGTACCATGATCATCACAGAATGCCCAAGCGGTTGATAATTGAGGGATAAGCACCTTGCCAACTTCCAAGAAGGATTCAAATTAGCAAGATACAAGTATTGACCTAAGCCTTCTTTCCTTTTCTTTCCTTTTCTTTTCTGAGAAACTCAGCATCTGATGGACTTTAACATTTTTTAAAGTCATCAGTTTCTTATCTCCACCAGAATCAGAATAAACTCCATGAGGACAGGAATTGTGTTCACTGCTATAACCCAGCACACATATACTTGGCACATAGTAGGTTTTCAGGACATATTTGTTAAATGAATGAAAGGAAGAAATTCAAAATTAAACACATAGAAATGTTTAATAATTTCGCTATATATTTTTATTTTATAATATATATCAAAGTTGATTACAAATCCAATAGAGGAGAAGGTAGCAATTAGGGAAGCAAAGATGTATCTGCCAGAAAAATTTTACTCAGAAAAATTATTGGATGGGCTCTGAAACACATGTGTATTTTTAATTTTTGTAAATCAAATACTTCTAGTTGTACTGAAGGAGACTGCTATTTCAAGGAATCAATTTTGTGTATATATGGATCCTATGATAAAAGAAAGAAATGAAAATTTACAGTAACATCTCACTTCTCTTTGTTTATGTGGTGACATATATATCAAGTATTTATTGTCAAAATAATAATAAATTATCAGAATTCTGATTCAAGCTGACTTTTAAAATAAATCTTTAGGTCTTTTTTAAATGATAAGCATTTTTAAATAAAAAATTTCTACAAACATACAAGCACATCTGTTTTTTTCAGCATATATGTTATACACAGGATTGCTCTGATACTATGGATGAAATGTGTATGGGATTTATGAATGAAGTTTAATGTCAATTAACAAGTTTTATGTTCCTTAACTAGTTACCATTTGAAAATGATAACACATCTTTGAAACGTATATTTGACAGCATCGAGTAAATAAGAATTAAATCACATAACTTAAAAAATATTGTTAAAATAGCCTCAGCTCTTAAAACCCATTTTAGAGGAAAAAAATAAACTCTCATATAGAGTTTATCATAACAAAGCAGTAAGTCATGTTTGATGGCAGGAGATCAGAAAATAAGCTTAAAAGCAATATATGATATTTATATATAAATGTAATGGTCTGAGAAATAGCTTTCTGACTGGATTGTACTGCTACTCTGTATTAGATGTGCTGTTAAGGCACTGATGGAACATCTTCTTTCTTTGTGGATACAAGAGGTCTAGTACCATAAAGATTTGATTAAATCTGTGGCCATTTTAAGGCAAACAGTGCATAAAATACCCATACTACAACAAGGAAATGTGTTGAAGCCAGGTTAACAGATGCATGAAGCCATATGAACTCTGCTTCTTTTGGCTTAGTCTTTATATCTCCCTAGAACTATGACTAATCCTCTTTATTTGAACAACTTCAAAGACTCTGATTTGACACACATGGCACATATATAACAGACAAACTTAGTTCCTGCCAGCAGGTAATCAGAAGCAACAAAAAAGTGTCTCTTGATGAAGAATTGCCTTGTTGTCCAAGCCACCACTTTAGTTTATCCAATAGAAATTCATCCTGTCACAGCCCACTGCTCAGAGGCAGAATGAAGCCTAGTTTGCTGAGACAAAAATAATTTAGCCTGTCACACTTGGAAGTGATCAATTTCATCTTGATCATCTTTACTTGTAGAAAACCTATTAATTTTTATATAACTAACTTTGTAACTTTACTTAGTCATCCTGTTTCTAATAGCTTTTCAATTGATTTTTATGAATTTTAGAAATATATAATCTGCAAATAATTCCTTCCTCATATTTATAGGTTTTGTTTGTTTGTTTCTCTTGTCTTCTCTTTTCTTATTGCATTGGCTAGTACTTTTAGAATAATATTAAATATTAGTTTCCATAAGTGGTCAATATTGTCTTTGATAATGGGAAAGTCTTTTAGCATTTTGCCCTTAAGCATCATGATACTTTTTAACTAATATGTGTATATGTGTTTATATGTGAACTTATTATGTCCCTGATCTATTCCTAACAGCCTAATAAAAAATAGCTGTTGAATTTTGATTATAATCTCTATTGCACATCAACAAGAGAAAGGACAAAAACCACATGATCATCTCAATCGATGCAGAAAAAGCATTTGATAAAATTCAACATCCATTTATGATAAAAACTCTCGCCAAAGTGGGTATAGAGGGAACATATCTCAATATAATAAAAGCTATATACGACAAACCTACAGCCAGCATAGTACTCAACAGTGAAAAACTCAAAAGCTTCCCACTAAAATCTGGGACAAGACAAGGATGCCCACTATCACCCCTCCTATTCAACATAGTCCTGGAAGTCCTAGCCACAACAGTCAGGCAAGAGAAAGAAATAAAAGGGATCCAAATTGGAAAAGAAGAGAAGAAATAAAAGCAAGAATAAACAAATGGGACCTAATGAAACTTACAAGCTTTTACACAGCAAAGGAAACCAGAAGTAAAACAAGAAGAAAACCTACGGAAT
Source organism: Vicugna pacos (assembly GCF_048564905.1). Taxonomy (NCBI): domain Eukaryota; kingdom Metazoa; phylum Chordata; class Mammalia; order Artiodactyla; family Camelidae; genus Vicugna; species Vicugna pacos. Next base: position 113,714,544 of record NC_132987.1, on the reverse strand, counting down.
GGGAGAAAATTTTTGCAAGTGAAACCGACAAAGGCTTGATCTCCAGAATATATAAGCAGCTCATACAACTCAATAAGAAAAAATTAAACAACCCAATCCAAAAATGGGCAGAAGACCTAAACAAGCAATTCTCTAAGGAAGACATACAAATGATCAAAAAGCACATGAAAAAATGCTCAATATCACTAATTATCAGAGAAATGCAAATCAAAACTACAATGAGGTATCACCTCACACCAGTCAGAATGGCCACTATTCAAAAATCCACAAATGACAAATGCTGGAGAGGCTGTGGAGAAAGGGGAACCCTCCTACACTGCTGGTGGGAATGCAGTTTGGTGCAGCCACTGTGGAAAACAGTGTGGAGATTCCTCAAAAGACTAGGAATAGACTTACCATATGACCCAGGAATCCCACTCCTGGGCTTGTATCCAGAAGGAAATCTACTTCAGGATGACACCTGCACCCCAATGTTCATAGCAGCACTATTTACAATAGCTGAAACATGGAAACAGCCTAAATGTCCATCAACAGGTGACTGGATAAAGAAGATGTGGTGTATTTATACAATGGAATACTACTCAGCCATAAAAACCGACAACATAATGCCATTTTCAGCAACATGGATGCTCCTAGAGAATGTCATTCTAAGTGAAGTAAGCCAGAAAGAGAAAGAAAAATACCATATGAGATTGCTTATATGTGGAATCTAAAAAACAAAAACAAACAAACAAACAAAAACAAAGCATAAATACAGGACAGAAATAGACTCATGGACAGAGAATACAGACTAGTGGTTTAAGTAGTAAGACGAAGTCCAGGGAATGTGGCCTCAGAGTTTATGCTTTGATTCCCTAAGTCACTCATTGATTCAGCCTATAACATGTGCTTTACTGAGTGCCTCCTATTTGGAAGGCACTATAGAATACATTTTCCTTTAAAAAAGCAAATGAATATTTAGGCCTAGGCAATGGAGCTAATGTTTATATCCCTTTAGTCCAGGCAGTACTTCCATAAATCTCCCTGATATTTCAATATTTCTGTCTCACCTACTGAGACCTGAAACGCAGACTGAGGGAATATTATGTTTAGCCCAAGATACTCGCTTGGTCTGATGGCATCCTGGCAGATCCTGTGTGGATGGCCAGGGTAATAAGGGAGACCTGAACTAAGTAGCAAATGTCATCAAATGTCAGTTTGATAAGGAGGCAGCAGAGGACACGGCCAGACGCAACATGCCTTGTCTGGAAAAGGTGGAAAACGTGCTAGAGTAAGACACAGCGTGCTTGGTCAGGAGAAGGGTGAAAAACGGGCAGAAAGTAGTTCCTCACGTGCATCAGCACGAGAAAATCACCGAGTACCGGCTACAGACTCCAAGTGAGAGTGGAGCCGTGTCCAGGAGGTGCTTTCACACCGTATGTCCTTTCCCCTGTCCCGGAGCCGCTGTGGCATTTTTTGAAGTGTTGGTCCTCTATTCCTTCTATTACCTGGTTTTAATTAACCTCCTGAAGCCCCTTTGTCTGGGTGGCAGTGTCAGCTGTGAGGGAGATGAATAGAAGGCACCCCTTGTCAATATTTTTTGGTTGGAGCCTTGTGAATGGGCCCGATGAGCCGAGGTTGGGGGCTGGGGGCGGGGGGAAGGAATGTTTCCTCTTTAATCCGGCATTTAATCGCTGGAGCTGAGGACAATGGAGGCTCCCCCAGCCTCCCAGAGCCTGATTCCATTTGACGAGACCAGCCCTCTTTTGTCAGCCTCACAACGAGTCCCCGCCTCCCCGTGCGCCACACAAGATTCCCTTCATAAGTGTCATTGAGATGAAACAGCCAGTCCAGGGGACTCGCGACTGCCCCTGTGACCAGCACTGGCCCATCCTTCACAGGCCTTTGTTACTCTCGGGATCCATAATTCCATGAAAAGCCTGATTTTGATTTCCAGGCACCTTTATATTCAGAGTTCTCAAAGGCAATACAACCCAGTGGAATCATTTTCTACATCTATTATTTTTCCTGTGAAAATTATGATGCCATGAAAGAGTTAAGGGTGCCAGATGGTTCTGAGCAATATGAAACTATGAACACAGTGGCCCTAAAATAAAAGGGAACCTCTCAGTGATTTTCATCTCTTCCTTCCTCTTCTAAGTCCTCATCGGCTGTGGCTGTCTAATTTTATGCAATAGTCGCGGCAAAGATGGGATTTTTGTATTTTGGTTATTTTCAGGCCAGTATTGTTTAATACTGCCATGTTGCTTTCATAATGATCATTTTTGCCTAGATAATTATTTCATCAAGTTCATATTTACCCTACTGCTGGACATAAAAGGGATGTAATCCTATAGGTAAGAGGACTTCAGCCCCGGTCTGCCTCTTTCCAGCAGCATGATCTGTGTACCTTAAACACTCTGAAAATGAGTTTCTTCATCTGTGAGGGGAGGGAACAGCATCTATGTCCCAGGGCCGCTGTAAGATCAAAGGAGACCCTGTGCATGGAGGCTGTTCCTGGGCTGCCAAGCCCACGCAAGTGGTAGTTATTATTAGCTTGTTACCAAATGTTCGGTCCTAACAATAAAGATGATAGTGAACATTTTCAGCCACACAGTGTTCAACTTCTGTTGAATTCTTTGCCTCAGAGATTCCAAGGAGTCTGATGACTGGATCAAAAAGAACAGGAACATTTTTACTCATTTTTATTAGATCGTAGATCCAAATTGCCACCTGATTTTCAAATGATCTGAACCAATTTACATTGTAACTGGCTATGCATGGAGATCGCATTTTGCCAAGGCCTCATGGACACAGCAAGCTTTCACATTAGGAACATGTCAGCTGGTTATATAAGTTGCTGCCACTTCCATTGTTTTGAGTGCTGGTGAAGCCTGAACATTTTTCATGTCTTCCCTTATGGAAAATAAGTCCTCTTGTGTGTGACGGCTTCTCCACTTGTCAATAAGTGAGCTTTTATACAGTATTAAGACCATTTTTAAAAGAATGCAAGTTCCCCCAAAGTAGCGAGGTGGGGGGTTACTATAGCATGTAGAGGAACCAACTTAAGCTTAAACTACCCTTATGAATAAACGTGTTTATAGGAGTCTATAGTCAATGAGCTCTCAAAAACCAAGAACCCAAGTTTCGACTGTTTTCTAGAAATGCGTCCCTCCACGAGGGTGGATGGTTTATTCACATCTGATGCCTGACCCTGCATCCCTGGTCCTTTTCTGTAGTGTTGTGTAACCTGGTAGTGTTGATTCTATGCATCCCAGGAGATGAAGAAATGGAGAGACTGTGTAGCCTGGAGTAATGGGGGAGGTCTTGAGAGAGGAGGTAAAAACTGTCCTGCCTTAGATCAATGACAGCAAAACACAGACGTGAGGAGCTTGTCCACCTAAAGCATTTAGTGCCCAGTCACTGAGCTCAGCTTTCCCTTACTGTGAGGAACTTCAGTTCCTGAACACCCATCCTGGAGAGAGAACTTGGAAATACATGGCAAATCACAAAACAAAAAGATAACTGTGAGAAATCTCAAAAGATAGTATTATAATATGTGAGTATTAGTATTTGAGTATAATATTGAGTATGGCATTATAATACGTGACTATTGGTACTATAGTATATTATTTGAGTATGGTACCAATCGTACAACATTTGAGTATTAGTATTTGAGTATAATATTAATATTGTAACATTTGAGTACAACATTTAAGGATAGCATCATAATAATATTTGGGCTGCATCCTAGCTGTTTGACTTAACCTTAACATAGTTGAGCCTCAATTTCCTCGTTTGTGGGAATGTAGTATTTCATTGCTCACCAAGATAAAGCAAGAAAAATGAGTGTGGAAGGGTACGTTTGTAACATTATTTAATGCTTTACCATTTACAAAGCATTTTCAATTCCCTGTCTTGATTGAACCTTATGGGCTCATTTTACAGATGAAAACACTGAGGTTCAGAGAAGACATGTGAATTGCGTAAGATCACAGGAGCCAAGTGAAACCCACTTGAAGCCTAGAAGCCTACATAAAATGGCATTTTGTTTTGTATCCACTAAGTATGTGGCAAGCTTATGTTTACTTCTGTTATCTCATGCAGTCCTCCAGCCTCTCCAGATGAAATGTCAGTCCTGGCTTATAGAATGGCATTGAGGTTCAGGGAAATATATCACGCAGGTGGCTGATGGCAGAGCAGGATGAGCTGAAGTCTGACTCCAAAGGCTGTGCACATGACTGACCCAACCAGCCTCCCCAGGAGATGATTTATCTGCATCTTGTTTGGGGGAGAGAGTCAGGAGGCTGCTGGACCCACCTGAGGGAGGGGCTCTGTGACTCTGCAGAAGAGCTGAGTGGGCTGGGGACCACTGAGGCCAACAGCATTTAGCTATAGCTCAATCATGCAACAGTTTGGTTCTGAAATGCGTGCTCCCATTTTCATTGCATAGCAATGAAAAATAAGGCCAAATCCTGCTACTTGTCATTTCACGTGGGCAGGCAATGAAGATGAAACGTGATCTAAAAATTCTCTGCCATTTGAGCTGATCAGTGAAAACAGATTTTCTGCTTGCTCCAGGTAATGAATCTTTTTTCTTTTCTTAAGCCTTAAAACATGCAAATAAACAATGCACTCTCATTTATTAGCTTGTTGGTAAATAGGTTTAATGTAATTTTCTGTTTCTTTGGGTTTTGCCTTCTGGTTATAAACTCTAACAATGTAAAGTAACAATTAACCAAGTAAAAAAGTCAAGTAAAAATGAAAATGTTCTCATCTTTTATAAATAGAGAAAATTTATTGTTCAGGTTGCAGATTCTGCTTTTTAAAATCTGTGGTTTATTAAGAAGGATTTTTATATTATTCTCACACAGTTCCATATTAATTTGTACTCCTTCCTTTTCCAGAAGATGTAACAACATTGTGAATATATTAATCATCTGAACTTCATATGCTTTGTTATTGATTTCCATTTCATTCCTAAGCATCCAGCACAAATATTAGAAAGGCAGTGTTTGAGTTATGATAATTGCAAATGATTCTAGGTAAACATTTAATCTTTTAAAAACTCAGAATCTTTTCATAAGGTTTCTTTTTAAAAACTTACAATTAAAATACTAGTCCTCCCTTACTGAAATAGATGCTATTAAAATGTAATTTTTAGTTGCAAAAAGAAATAGAAGTTATATTAAATTAATATCATATTATGGCAAATTAATTTGAAATATATATATATAATTTATATATAATACATGATAATATAAGTTTTATTTACAATTTGATGGCTTTAAAAAATTGTCATTTCTTCCTGGTGAGTATTACTTGAGTCTTATGAAAAAAAAAAAGTCTGTTAAAACTGGAGATGACTTTGAACTAAATTGAAACAAAAATCTGTTTCATTAATTGTTTCATAAATAGAGCAAATTACAAAATACAGTTTGATCTTGAACTGTGGATGACTCGCCTATGTTGAACGTGGTGGTGAATAATTTACAGAATTAAGTTAGCCCTGGGAAAAATAAGTTATGGCACAATTTTAAAACAGATTCCCTGCATTTTCACCTGCAGGCAGGAGAGGATATGTGTGAACAGCAGAGGAGAGGGCTGTGGTCTCTGGAGTTTTGCAAACTGTGGCCCTCTGTCAGTTGTATTTAGCACCTTTGCAAATCCATTGAACAAGCAGGGAAATATTTAAAATTTTTAAAACAATTGACTTCCCGAGTTTCAGAAAAATTTTTTCCTTATTTCAACAACCATGAAATCACAAAGAAAATAAAAACGATACTCTACAGAGAAGTGTGATTTTGAAGGGACAGTTTTATTTTTACCTTTACAGTTGGATTGAACCGGCTGGGCTCAGTATGAGTGTGTGGCTGATTACGAAGGTTCTGAAGGAAAAATGGCAGTGAGTAATTATTTGTGATTGTTTGCTATACCTGCAACCACACTGACACCTTTGGAGCATAATGCTGTTGACAAAAATAAAATACGAGAGAGCTGTGCAACCCTCTGGGGAAAACCCAGAGCCGGAGGAGGGCGCTCCCCTTGCTCCAGGCCCCGGCTCTGCCAGGTTCATTAGGACATCTCGGCCTGGAGCCCTTCACCATCTGCCGGGCTGTGACTTGGCTTTGCCCACTTTTCCAGGTTCAGCTTCTGAGCTGGGAACAGAAGGGCTGAAAGGCCACGTGCAGCAGGCAAGTAGGGGTTAGTTCCCCCATTCATCTCGGATGCCTGTGGCCTCCTCTCTTCTCATCCTTTGTACCCTTCTTAGTCTTAGCTCTGAGTGAAAGATCTGATTCCATGTTTGCGCTCTCCCGTCATTTTAAGTAGTCGGGTTGCTCCTGTTCAAATCTGAAACCTTATCTCTTAAATAGATGGTAGGATGTTGAAGCTATTGTTCACTCATGAAAGTACGAGGACACAGATGGGGTAGTGGAGCCACGGGCACTGGTGACCAGGCCTGCTAGGGCCCCAGGTCTCAAGGCTGCAGGGACCTCCAGGGGCCATCTGGCTTGGCCCTCAGCTTTCAGCCTCGAGGCAGAAAAGGTGATGGGCCTGGTGATTGCCTAGTTTGTCAGTCCGCTGTGGGGGACCACTGGGGGGCATCACTGGGGGGGACCACTGGGGCAGCACCAGGCCCCAGGCCCCAGGCCCCATCTCCTGGTGGAGTGAACTCCTCCCTGTAATGAGCTAAACAGCAATCACTTTCCGTGGGGTTTGTGATGTTTAGAACTGAGGCATTTAGAGGGAACAGTAACATAGGAGGTGACTATATACAAGCTGTCATCAAACAGGCCTGGCCCACATGGACAAAATGAAGAGAGTGGATTAAATGACTTCTGGGGTCCTTTCTCAGCTCTCCAATTCTGAGAATTCATAACAGTAAGGTTAAAGGCTGCTTTGGAGTTTGGGATAAACAGACACACACTACTATATATAAAATAAACAACAAGGACCAACTGTAATAATAGGGAACTCTGTTCAATTTCTTGTAATAACATACAATGAAAAAGAATCTGAAAACATATATAGGTGTGTATATGTATAACTGAATCGCTTTGCTGTACACCTGAAAATAGCACTGTAAATGAACTACACTTCAATAAAAAAAAAATTAAAAAAAATACTACTTTTAAATGGAGAACGTCATCTAGCTTCCTGCCACCTGGCACTTCCTACATTCCACTTCCTCAACTAGAAAATTTTCTGCTTCCTCTGCACCCCGACTCTGACACCATTCCTTATGCCCTTTGTCTCCAAGTCTTATTATTTCCTCCTTCAAGTTATTTCTCAAGTCTTTAGCATCTCCTTTCAGTCATATTCCTCCCACACACCTCCTGTCTGTTCCTTCACCATCTCAGGTCCCCTCTTACGTGCATTAATATAAGACAAGCTTGACCTGCCTAAAATGTCACTTCCATCATGTCCTGTTCCACTCTACTACCACCACCACTGCACCCCCCCCACCACCACGCTCTGGCCCACTCCCCTGCTCCCTCGCTCTTCTTCCTGACTCCCCAGCTCCAACCAACCCTCCTCTCCAGTCCAGGCTGCCGGGACGACCTCCTCGAGCTCACCAAACCCTGCTCACTCTTGGCTAGGTGTTTGTTCACACCGTTTCTTTTCCTGAGCATTCTTTCCCCTTCCCCACACCTTTCCAAGTGTTATGGGCTGAATTATGCCCCCCTCCCCCTCCCCACAAGTTCATGTGTTGAAGTCCTAACCCCAGAACCTCAGAACTTGAATATATTTGGAGACTATGTTTTAAAGGGGTAATTAAGTTAAAATGAGGTCACGTGGGTGGCCCCTAATCTAATATGCCTGGTGTCTTTGTAGGAAGAGGTGATTAGAACACAGGCATGCACAGAGGGAAGACCATGTGAAGACGTGGGGAGAAGACAGCCACCTACAAGCCAAGGAGAGAGGTCTCAGAAGAAGTCAGTTTTGCTGAGACCTTAATCTTGGGATTCTAGTCTTCAGAATTGAGAGAAAATAATTGCTGCTGTGGAAGCTGCCCAGTCTGTGGGCCTTGTTCCAGCAGCCCCTAAACCCACACAACAGGGTGTTTCCTTCACCAAGGATCAGTGTGAGTCCCGCATCCTCTGACTCCTCTTGTCCACCCTGTTCTCCCCTTTCTCTGAATATCCTGATGGGACTATTGAAGCCAGTCAAGGAAAGAAGTGAGGATAGGAGGGGGGTGGGAAGTAGTGATTAACCAATAGCAACAATGGATTACAGGTCCAGGTTGGGTCAAAAATCACGGGCGTTGGGTGTTCCAAAGATCAGAGGTCATAGTTGGAGACTGGGATGAGCAAGAATGGCAGCTACTGGTCAGGACCAGTAGCCATACCCAGTGGTGTGCTCTTAAACTGACACTGAAGAAGCTGCACTTACGCTCAGCCCCTCAGAGGTCAGTTATTGCAATTCTCTAATTATCCCACTTATTTGGGTGGCTCCAAGCTATCACACTCACTATTCCGTACAAAGACGCCTCCAGTTGGGCAAGGAAAAGGAGATTTGTCAAAGCGCTCATCCGTTCGGGGCTACAGGTTGAGGATGAGGGCTGAAAAAGAGAAGTTTTAGGGAGCACAAGGGGCCGATTTATACTCCAGTGATAGACACTGGGGATATGGCAGAGAAGAAGAGAACCAGTACCCTCAGTGAGCTTACCTACCCGTGGGGGTTGGAAATGCTCCTGGGTCCACATCTATTCCCACAGTAAAGTGAAAATAAGGCATGGCACATTCCCAGTCCAGCTCAGGAAAGTCTATTTTGAAGTTAGAAATAGGTCAAATGGTGGGGGAGAGTATAGCTCAGTGGTAGAACACACACACTTAACACGCACGAGGTCCTGGGTTCAATGCCCAGTACCTCCATTAAAATGAGTCAAAAAACAAATACACTTAATTACCTACCCCTCCAAAAAAACATTTAAAATTATTTTCAAAAATTTTTAAAATTTTGAAAAAAGAAATAGGTCCAATAAATCTGATCTCTTTCAAATATAACTCTCTTGCTGTCATAAAAAAAAAAAAAAAGACTGAGGTAGCCCCTTATGGACTGATAAGAAATAGACTTCAGAAATGCTAAGAAAGAAGCCAGGGACACAACAGTATGTAGAGTGTGTTTCCTTGATGTAAATAAAAATGGGTGAACACACACACACACCTGCCCACACTCATGCATGAACTTGTATCTTAGAATAATTCTGGAAGGTTATATAAGAAACGGGTAGCACTGATTAACTTTGAAGAGGGGAACTGAAGGATGGGGTGAGAAGAGAACCTACTTTTATTGTATTTTCTTTTTTTAACTCTTTGCATTTTTATCACACATGTGTTACTTTTTCAATTAAAAAAAACTGATAAAAAGTTAATATCCATACTTGGAAGGAATATAATCAGTTTAACTTTTCCTCTCATACTGTAGTCAAACCAAAGTCCATATGGAATAAAATTGTTAAATTTTTAAGAGTTAATTATATATTGCAATTATCAATGAATAAATTGATTCAATCAAGAGCTATCAATGGATACCAAAACCGGTGAGTCAAAGTTTGTTGGTGGAACAGGAGAGTCACACAGTCTCAAAGCCTCACCCCTTTTTAATTGTGGAAGAAAATTTAACTTGATCTCTGGGTGAGGAAGGATGTTTTCAAGCATAAGATCAGAAGAAGAAATTCACACTCCCCCAAATTAAACAGATCTGATTGCAAACAAATTCAAATTTTCTTTCCTGCAAGAAAATTCCACTGTCAGCTTAGTAAAAAGTAAACTGTACATTTTGAAAATAACTACTATGAATATGGCAATGAGTTAGTATATGTTTTATATAAAAAGCTCATACAAATTGACTTAAAAAAAATAAGACCACAATAGGAAAATGGACAAAGGAAAAAGATATTTCACAGAACAGATGGTAATATGAAAAAAAAGTCTTATCTAATCTTTCGTCAAAGTAATGCCAAGTGAAACGAAATTGCATTTTTTACTTTTCAAATTAGCCAAAATTCAAAACAGGAGTGTACTTAAAGTGACAGGCACTCTCACTGAGGCTGGAGAAAATACAAATTAGTTCAAATGTTCCAAAAAGAATTTAGCCAGTGTATATCAAGAATTAAAAAACAGTTCATATACATCAACTCAATAATTCTACTTCTATGACACTCATCTAGATAAATAAGCCAAATGCAGATAAAGCTTTTTATCTAGAACAGTCATCACATCATTGTCTATAACAGCAAAAAACTGGAAGGGGCTCAAACATCCAGTGACAAGGAAATAGTTAACTATAATACTTCCTTAAAATAGACCATTTTGCAGCCAATAAAATCGGGCTTTTTTTTTTTTTTTTTGGTGAGTTAATGGTAAGTCAAAATAGCAGCAAACAAAACTGTACAGTATGATCCATATTTGGATTTTTTTTAAAGAAAACCGTTAAAAAAGAATTGAAAGATTAATAATGATCATCTCTGTGTAGTGAGATTATACGTGATTTTTATGTTCTTATTTATACTCCTTTGACTTTCCTAAACTTTTCTTTAATCATGATTTTAGAATAGACAAGTTTATGTAATAATGGTAATAACAGCATAAGAGCTAACGTTTATTGGGCATTTCTTTCATGCCAGGCACATTCCCTGAATAGTTTCATTTATAGAAAATCCTGTGTTGGAGGGATTCTCGTTACTTCCGCTTTGCAGAAAAAGAGACCAAACTCAGTGTTAGTTCCAGAAACCAAATCAGGCAGCCTCTCTTGCAGAGTCCGCATGTTGGAAGAGTTTGGACTGATGAAGGCGAATGCTCCTAATGATTAAAATTATGACAAATCTTTGTAATGAACAGAAAAATATTGACAATAAAATGTTACCGGCGGTTATCTCTAGGGATAGAATTTGGGGTGATTAAAATATTTTTATTTCTATTTCTATTTTTTTAAATAATCACAGATTACCTTATTGATAAAGGAAAATACTACAAAACATTTAGTAGGAATATTATGGCTTAATTCAGAAAACTAACATCCATGGAAAATATATTAATTAGAAAACGTATTTTGAGTTCCAAAAATTTTAAAACACAGCCCCTTCATAGACAGGTGGCCATTTTTGACAATCCAATATGCTTATACAGCAGAATAATAGCAGAATAATTTGGTAACTATAAAGAAGTTGCTAGCACAACTTTTTGAACTTAGAATTGTCTCCATTAATGTCTATTGATGAAAAGTGACAAGACTAAAAGAAATTTTTGGAAATTCTAGAAAAAAAAATCTTTTAATTAAGAAGCACAATGACGTAACAAATTAAGCAACTCGCAAGGTAAATTGATTCCTAGCTGAGTCATATGGAGACCTAAAGCTGCACTATTATTCAGATTCTTTCCAAGACAGTTGGGTGAAGAAAGCCTGTGAAGAGAGACCATCAAAGAGAAGGAGAGCAAATTCCATTCTCAAATACAAAGTTAGGGCCAAAGACACTTCCTCAGAAAGGCGTCTGCTTCCCGTTGTGTTTTCAGTGAAGTGTTTGCTGTAATTAAGTATACCCTCTCTTCTTTCACTCACTTGCTTTCCTTCTCTAGTTCTAACTCAGTCACAAGCCTCAAGGAACCATCAGCATCTCTCCTTCCTCAGTTAATAGAAGGTGGACCACTTCTAATTTGGCTTCTTGTTTTGGGAAAGCTACTGGGAAAGCTTGGGCACCTCCTAGGGGAGTCAGCTAGCTTGTCAAAAAGCCTGTAAATCTAGTTTGGTTTGCAGAGAAACACTGCCATCTAGTGCATGAAAAAGCAATGCTTCTGTTTATTTTCCTGAGCTAATGGTGGATTAAATGTGTATAGCACCATCTCAATTTTAAGCTGAATTACATTTAAGCTTTCCCAGGAAAACTTTTGATCTTCTTCCTACTTTAAAAGTTGTACTTCAGTGAATTGGAAAAAAAAACATATAAGTGGGCTCTTCTTTCCTACGGAAATCACCAGAAACATAAGCTGGACAGGAAAGGGGAATAAAAATATTTTCAGTTCGTGATCGATCTGCTGTTTCCCTCATTATTACTGGTACTTTCCCCTTTTTTATTTACATGTTATAATTCCTTTGTCAAAAGCTTCACCTAATTCAGTCCCTTTCAGACTCAGATTACATAGATGCTCATATTAGCAAAACTTCCTGATCTGGGAGTCTGGTAATCTTGTTTTGGAAATATGCTATTAAGAAATGACTTTCAAAATAGAGATGAACTGATGACCCAAAACTCAGAGTAAAGGCTTAAGATTTTTGACAGCCAAATTTGGAATGTTGAGCATTATCAGGTATGCCCCGGTAGACTGTGGCAAAGCAACCTTAGAAAGTTTAGAATAAAAATAGAAGTGTGACTGGGATAAAAAACAAATCTATTATGTGGAGAAAATGACAAAAACAAGCCTAAATATATCAAAAATAAAATTAGTATGGATCAAAGTATCCCATTAAAACAAATTAGATGAAAAATGTAGCTATATTCTATTGACAAAAGATAAATTCAAAACATATGGATAAGAGATCAGTCAAAGAAAAATGATGAATAAGGACATAAGAGAAAAATACATAAACCAAAAATATCTAAGATAGCCATATTAATTATAGGCAAAATAACAATAAAGAGGGTAACTACCATTCTGCTATAAAATTCAATTTACTAAGAAAGCATGACAATTCTAAACTTCAAGGCATCACTTAAAATAGCATCAAAATATATAAAGCAATAACTGGGAGAAAAGGGGAATCCATGACATTAAATGGGAACCCAGAAGACTAAGGGTAGCCAAGCAATCTTGAAGAAGATCAAACTGAGATCTATTTATAAGTGACCTGTTACAAGGCTATAGTAACTAAGATGGTATGGTATTGGCACAAAAATGAATAAACCAGTGGAACGGAAAACTGAATCAAGAAAGAGAACCACATATATGAAGTCATCTGATTTATGAAAAGCTGATGCTGGGACAGGTGAATTTAAAAAATATCTTGATCTCTACCTCACTTCTAACATGAAAATCAATTCCAGATTGATTGCAGCTTAAATATGTTGTGCTGAACCACATGAATCTGCTGCCTTTTTTTGCATGTTGAATATTGGTAATTTCATATAGTGCAACCACTAAAACAATAAAGCTTTTGAAATAGAACATAGGAGAATATTTTCATGATATTGAAGTAGGCAGAGATTTATTAAACTGACACATAAAATGTGATAATCATAAAGAAATAAAATAGGTAAATTAAAAAAACTTTCAGTTAAGAACTCTGTTCCTCAAAGGACACCGTTTAGAGGGAAGAGGTAAGCCAGAGACTGGGAGAATGTATTAAAATACATGCACTCAACAAAAGACTTTTATCTGGATTATGTAAATATCTCTTACAAAGTGGTTTTTTAAAAGCTAGGAAACCCAATAGAAAAATGTGCAAAGTTAGGGACAGTCATGTCATTTCACATAGAAGATATCCATCAAATAGGTATAAAGAAAAGGTTAACCAAGACCACAGTTCCATACTAACATACACCCACCAGAAGGACTAAAATGAATAAGACACTACCAAGTGTGGACAAAGACAAAGAAAAACTGGAACCTTTGTATGTTCCTAGTAGGAGTGTAAAATGGTTGAACCATCTTGGAAAACTGGCCATATGTACTAAAACTGAAACATATATAGACTCTATGACCCAGCAATTCTGCCCCTAGGCATGTATTCAACAGAAATGTATACATATATTTACCAAAAGACACTCATAAGAATGTTCATGATCTCACTGTTTGTACTAGTCAAAAACTGGATATAACCCAAATGCGCATCAATAAGAGAATGGATAAATAAATAGTGTTATATTCACACAATGGAATAACGTACAGCAGTCAGTGAGAATGAGTCATCTCTAATTATTCAGATGAATGATTATTGTAACCATTATGCAGATTACAAGAAGCGAATAAAATACAAAAACTATGTTTCCAGCTCTCTTCCTCGGCGCTACCTACGGAGGTGGCAGCCATCTCCTAGTCGGAATCGTGGCCGCCCTCAGACCCCTTGTGAAGCCCAAGATCGTCAAAAAGAGGACCGAGAAGTTCATCCGGCACCAGTCAGACCGATATGTCAAAATTAAGCGGAACTGGCGGAAACCCGGAGGCGCTGACAACAGGGTGCGCAGGAGGTTCAACGGCCAGATCCTGATGCCCAGCATCGGCTACGGGAGCAACAAGAAAACAAAGCACATGCTGCCCAGCGGCTTCCGCAAGTTCCTGCTCCACAACGTCGAGGAGCTCGAAGTGCTGCTGACGTGCAACAAATCTTACTGTGCTGAGATTGCTCAAGTCTCCTCCAAGAACCGCAAAGCCGTTGTGGAGAGAGCAGCCCAGCTGGCCATCGGAGTCACCAGTCCCAACGCAGGCTGCGCAGCGAAATTAACGAATAGACAGCTCGTGCACGTTGTATTTGTGTTAATAAAACCGTGAAACTAAAAAACCAACCAACAAACAAACAAACCAATGATTCCGTATACATAAAGTCCAAAAACTGGTAAAAATCAATCTAGGGTGTTAAAATTCAGAACAGTGGTTACCTAGGGCCAGGGGGGAAGGGACTTCTGAGGTGCTGATAATGTTTTTTCTTCCTTGATCTGAGTCCTGGTACAAAAGCATATTCATTTTGTGAGAATTCATGGAGCTTATATACAATTAAGATATGAAAACTCTGTTGCAAGAATGTCTTACTTCAGTAAAAATTTGCTTAGTCTAACAAATGACGCACAAGAGTTCTAGTGGAAATATCTCAAACTCTATTAAAAGACATTGAAGAATATTCAGATAATGGAAGTATATGCCATGTTCACAGATATTACTATTTGAATTCTCTCCAAATTCAACTCTAAATTTGCCTGTGGCAACTAACTAAAGATTTGCCTAAAGATTAAAAAGCTTTAGGGGGTTTTCTGGGAGACAGAAAAAGCTAGATCTAAAATTTTCAGAGGAGCATGGGTCTAGGGTAACCAATACACTCCTGGAGAAGAGAAATAAAATGATAGAGAACTTATTGAGATCTAAATTAATTAAGGCAATTTGAAATTGGCACAGGGATAGACAAATTTACCAGGAGAATGGTATAGAAAGCAGAGACAATCTCACAGACATAGATAGAAATACTATGTTTGCATACTAATAACTGGAACTGGGAAAATGAGTTATTTGTATAAAAATTGATGCCTAAATCATATCATACTGAAAATTAGTTATAAATAGATTAAAAACTCAAATGTGAAAAGCAAAACTTTAAAATGTTCAGGAGAAAATATGAAGAAATATCTTTAAAACTTCAGATTAGGGATGGACTCTGGGGCTGGCCCTCTGGCTTCCAATCCCAGCTCTAGGATTCACTAGTTATAAGAACCTGGACAAGTTACTCCCTGTTCTTTATTTCCATGTTGGAAAAATAAGGATAATACTAGTACCTATCACAGAGAGTTGTTGGGAGGATTATATGAGTAGTATGCAGAAAGTGTTTAAAACACTGCCTGGCACTTATTAAGGGCTATTAGGTTTTTGTTACTGTTATTATGACTAGTTGTGTAGAAGTAGCTACACCTAGTTACAAGGGACAGGCAGGCATTCTCAACTTGGCAGATCTACGCCTAACAAAGTTCAGAAATTTTAGTAACTAAAGGAAAAGAATATTCAATAGTGGAAGGAAGCAAAGAAGAAAAAGCAACAGAAAAACACAATAGAGGACAGATTAAGAGTTCAAGATCCACTCCTATCAAAAAGCAAACATAGGTAAATGAGTTGAATTACTCTATTAATCATTTTATCTGTGTGCATCCCTCGCCCCACTTACCTTCAAGCTGCCCCTACCAAGAATCGGCTCCACGGGGTGTATTTTTGTCTTCTCCCTGCTCTACCTCCACATTCTGAAATGCTCTGTGCATCGTGCATCGTGGATGCCCAATAGAAATTCTTTGATCAAGTGAACAGAATCTCCAAACTTGATGGCACAGACATGGGTGGTTTGATGTGCTCTTTGTCTATTCAGAAGCACATTTTCTGGTAAAATGCCACAGAGATCAGACACAGAGCAAAATAGAGTCTCCCTGGAGGTCCAGTAGACTTTGCAGTAAGTCTTTTATGTTCATCTGTTACAAGTATCTATGACTTCCCAGAGTTTCAAAAATAGTTCTTTAATTTCACAGTCTTTTTACTACATGTTCCTAAAACGTAGACAAGCTGCAATGTACAGAATTATGATTCACCTGCCCAAACAAATAACATTATGCAGCTACAACATTTTGCGGTTTTGCCATAAGGGTGTGTTTTTTTCCTGCAGTAATTTTACTATACCATTCTTTTTATTAGAAGATTTATTACTGTCATTCTCATTTTATCAGCCAGTAGAACACATTTGCAGCATTTCCCATTTTTGCAAGTGATATTTAAAATACTGCAAAATTGATTTTTTTAAAAATTCTGCGAACCATGACCCTATATTTCATTTCTAACTGACCAGGTAGCAGCATTGCTTTGCCACCTAAAGCCAGTAGGATTCCATGAGTTCATAAAAACATTAGTTTAGGCAAGCCACACAAATGGTACTTCTATGACCTGAAATATCCAGGGTTTACTATTCCCCACTCCCACCCCAATAAACTTAAAGGATTTAAAATAGACATCCCAATGACCATTTGAGGGCTACATATTAGGAGAAATCAGTCAGAATCAGGACGAGGTTGACTAACAAGTGCAGTTGGTCTGTCTTTCCATCCTCTTGACTAGTTGGACCCCCCTCCTCCCCCTCCTCCTCTCAAGACAAGAAGCTAATTTTTGTTTCTGGTTTCATCCTATCAGTGTCTGGCTTATAACAAAAGTAATCTTATTGCTTCACAGATAGTGTTTCTAACAGACATTAACTTTTCGTCAATCATTTGGAACTTCGGTAGAAATGAGATAAAGCGAATATGAGAACCCCCTCTAACATAACAGAGTTCATTAAGGTAAGTTTTGCTGGTAAACATTTGGTGTGACAGGGTTTAAGGTCTGATTCCCTGAGCATCCAGTATCACCATCCAGTAGGTGGAGTACTTGGTCAGAAATCTATGGGCTGTAAGTGATGTATGGAAAAGGTTCCAGATTCATGGTCCAGATGGTTTCAGTTCTTATCTTATTTGATCTCTCTGCCCTTTTGAACACTGTTTACTCCTATCTCATTTAAGAAAGGATTTAGGATAAGGTTAGTATCTTTTGGAATGTAATAGGTTGATATTTTCTGACTTCTTCAATTACTTCTTTTTTTTTCAGTTTTGAGATATAATTCACATACTATACAATATGCCCTTTTATTTATTTATTTATTTATTTATTTATTTATTTATTTATCTATCTATCTATTTATTTTTGAGTGAAGGTAGATTTATTCAGAGAGATACATTGAAAGGCAAGAGTAAGGCCACAAGGTGTAGGGGTTAGGTGCTCAGATTAAAAGTAGGTACACATTCCATAGACAGAATGAGGACCGTCTTCAAAGAGGGAGAGAGAGAGGGGCCAATATGCCCTTTTAAAATGCAAAATTCAGTGGTTTTTAGTATATTCACAGAATTGTACATCCATCACCATGATCAATTTTAGAAACTTTTTATCACTCCAAAAAGAAACCCACACCCATTAGCAATCATTCTCTATTTCACCCCAACCCCTAGCCTTAGGCAACCACTAACCTACTTTCTTTCTCTATAGATTTATCTATTCCGGGTATTTTATATAAATAGAATCACACCATATGTAATGCTTTCAGTTCAAATTCTTCCACTTAGGTAGTGTTTTTAAGGCTTACCCATATTGCATCATGTGTCAGTATCTCATCCCTTTTTATTGCCAAATGATATTCCATTATATAAATATACCATATTTTATTTATCCATTTGTCAGTGGATGGATAAAGACTATATGGGTTGCCTTCATTTTTAGGGTATTATGAATAATGATGCTAACATTCATGTACAAGTTTTTGTGGGAATCTGTGTCTTCATTTTTCTCATATACCTAACAGTGAAATTGTTGGGTCATATTGTAACATTGTATTTGATCTTTTGCAGAAATTCCAGACTGTTTTCCAAAGTGGCTGCACCATCTATCACTTCTTACCTTATGGCGTGATAATTTATACAGAGAAGCCTAAAGTCTCTACTCAAAAACTATTAGAACTAATAAATGAATTCAGCAAGGTTGCAGGATGCAAGATTACTATACAGAAATCCATTGCATTTCTATACACCAATAATGAAATATCAGAAAGAGAAAAACTTAAAAACAATCCTTTCTAAAATCTCATCAAAAAAAAAATAAAATACCTAGGAATAAACTTAACCAAGGAGGTAAAAGACTGTGAAAACTATATAGCACTGATGAAGGAAACTGAAGAAGATTCAAAGAAATGGAAAGATACCTCATGCTCTTGTACTGGAATAATTCATATTATTAAAGAAGTAATTAAAATACTACCTAAAGCAATCTACACATTTAATGTAATCCCTATCAAAATATCAAGGACATTTTTTCACAGAACTAGAATGAATAAAACTAAAATGTACATAAAACCACAAAAGACGCTGAGCTACCAAACCAATCTTGAGGAAAAAGAACAAAGCTGGAGGTACAATCCTCCCAGATTTCAGACTATACTACAAAGCTACAGTAATCCAAAAAGTGTGGTATTGGCAGAAAACCAGGCACACAGATCAGTGAAACAGAATAGAGTGCCCAGAAATAAACCCAGGCACCTATGGTCAATTAATAAACAACAAAGGAGGCAAGAATATACAATAGAGAAAAGATAATCTCTTCAACAAGTGGTGCTAGGAAAGATGGACAGCCACATGCACAACAATGAGATTAGGGGAGAGGCTTCAAGATGGCAGAATAGAAAGATTTGGAGCTCACCCTCTCCAACAAAAACAATGAAATCAGAACATTTCCTCACATAGTATACAAAAATAAACTCAAAATGGTTTAAAGACCTAAATGTAAGACATGAAACCATAAAACTCTCAAAAGAGAACATAGGTGGAACACTCTGTGACATAACTCATAGCAATATTTTCTTGAATCAGTCTCCTAAGGCAAAAGAAATAAAAGCAAAAATAAACAAATAGGACTTAAGTAAACTTAAAAGCTTTGCCATAGCAAAGGAAACCATTGGCAAAATAAAAAGACCATCTATGGAGTGGGAGAAAATATTTGCAAATGATGCGACAAATAAGGTGTTAATATCCAAAATATACAAATAGCTCACAGTGAGGTATCACTTCATAGC
Source organism: Vicugna pacos (assembly GCF_048564905.1). Taxonomy (NCBI): domain Eukaryota; kingdom Metazoa; phylum Chordata; class Mammalia; order Artiodactyla; family Camelidae; genus Vicugna; species Vicugna pacos. The sequence goes on along the minus strand of NC_132987.1, from coordinate 113,695,239 downwards.
TGTCAGAATGGCTATCATCAAAAAGTCTACAAACAACAAATGTAGAGAACGTGGAGTAAAAAGAGTACTTGCACACTGTTGGTGGGAATGTAAATTGGAGCAGCCACTATGAAAAACCATATGGAGTTTCCTTAAAAACTTTAAAACAAGAACTACCATATGATCCAGCAATTCCACTCCTGGGTATATATCCAGAAAAAACAAAAACACTAATTTGAAAAGATACATGCACCCCAACTTTCACAACAGCACTATTTACAATAGCCAAGATATGGAAGTAACCTAAGTGCCCATCAATAGATGACTGGATTAAGAAGATGAGGATTAAGAAGCAATCTAAATGTTCATCAGCAGACGATTGTATTAAAATGTAAACTACCTCATGAGAGGTGCATACAGTAAAATATTTATTCAGAAATGTTAAAATAAAAAGATGGGCAAAGTTAAACTGGCAAAACTCTAATTGAAAAAGATGCATGCACCCCAATATTCATAGCAGCCCTATTTACAATAGCCAATTCATGGAAGCAATCTAAGCATCCATTGACAGATGAATGGATAAAAAAGATGTGGTATATACATATACATACATATATATAATGGAATATTACTCAACCATAAAAAATGAAATACTGTCATTTGCAGTAGTGTGGATGAAACCAGAGATTATTATACTTAGTGAAATAAATCGGACAGAGGAAGACAACACTTATGTGTGGAATCTAAAAAGTAATATAAATGAATGTATATGCAAAGCAGAAACAGAACTCACAGATATGGGAAACAAACTTGCAGTTACCAAAGAGGTGTGGGAATGGGGGGGGAACAAATTAGGGGTATGGGATTAACAGATACAAACTACTATGTATAAAGTAGATAAGCAACAAGGATATACTGCATAGCACAGGGACTTACAGCCATTATCTTGTAATAACCTATGATGGAATATAATCTGCAAAAATACTGAATCACACGGGGAGGATATAGCTCAAGTCATTGAGCACATGCCTAGCGTGCACAAGGGCCTGGGTTCAATCCCCAGTATCTCCTCTAAAAATAAGTACTTAAATAAGTGAACCTAATTCCCCACCAAAAAAAGAAAGAAATTAAAAATACTGAATCACTATGCTATACACTTGAAACTAACACAATATTGTAAATCAACTACTCTTTAATAAAAAAAAGCTTCTCAGTGTTTCAGAGATTTAAGCACTGTTCAATTAATTTTCCTCTTATTTGTCTATGATTTTATTTTTTAAATTCATTAATCCCATATAAACTTTATTCAATATACAATAACAATATAAATTCCTAGCAAGTGATTTAGGAATCATTGCTGAGTAATCTTTAATCTCATTGATATGATTGCTTTCTTTTATACATCACATTTTTATATTTAATAAACTGTAATTCTAAGTTGTTTATGCTGTTCCATTGATCAGTCCAAGTCAGTACCACACTATTTTAAAGACTGTGACTTTGTTTTAATAATGCATGTAACTAATCTCTCCTTACCACTCTTTATTTTGTACTATTCTTTGTTTATTGTCTCAGTTGAATTTCAGAAAACTTGTATTGACTCCTTTGAAAAAAAATCCAATGGAGACTTTTATCGCCATTGCATTAGCTCTATAAATTCATTTGAGTTGAGTTATTATTTTATAATACTTAATTTTTCTACCTTGAAACATGCTATTTCTGCAGAAGAAACTTCAAAACAAGACTTGAGTGCTTGGTGACTTGTTTGCTCTATGAACTAAAGGAGAAGGAAGAATCAAAAATGTTTCTGAGGTTTGTGGTCTGAGTGACTAAGAGGAGCTTAATATAAGCCAGCAGAGTATTGCTAAGGGTTATCAAAAAGAAGAAAGATTTTTCAATGTTACTTTGCAGGACAGAAAACAGGTTTCAAAATTACCAGGAGACAGATTCAGCCATATATACTAAACCATTTTACATAGTAGAGCTTTCCAAAACTGAAAAATCTGCTGTGTAAGGATGTAAACCCTTTACCTACTGAGGATGGATTTCTAATATCAAGAAGACAGCCTGCCTATTTCTTTTTGGGGGGGGATATTTAGATTTAATATTTTATTTAATTTATTTTAATGGAAGTACTGGAGATTGAATCCAGAACCTTGTGCATGCTAAGCATGTGCTCTACCACTGAGCTATACCCTCCCCTCTCCTATTTCTAATAGTCTGTGTTGACTACTTGTTCTCCAAATGACCTCAGTATAATTGACACAAGGGATTGGAATAATTCATGAAGAAGTGTAAAAGAAGATCAGAGTCAAGGATGGGCTTCAGTTAGTGCTCAAAGGAAGGAGAAAGAGGAGCCAAAAGGAAAGAGACGATTTAGTCAAAGAAGTAAACCAAGAAAAATCATAGAACCATGGATGACAATGGGGGAAAAGGAAAAGTCGGCCAATAGGCAAATACCACAGAGAGGGTGAATAGGTTAAAGCTTAGAGTCACTAGATTTGAAAAGAAAGTCCTCAATGGAGGACTTGGAGAGTGAAGTTTCAGTAGATCTATTTGACAATAGAATGATAGCTGATGGCACTCTAAAGTCAAGTGAAGGTTTATTTTTTTCAGGATGAAGAGGTTGTGCTTGTCTGAAGTTCAAAGTTCAGACAGTAAAGATTTAGAGATACAAAATGCAATAGGTCCCCGGCCTTTGTAGCTTCAATATTCCTGATTCCTACCATTTGTTAATGACTCCACAATCCAAGACAGGTGGTAGTTTTTAAATTTTGCCAAGGCTCACACTGGAATCCTGTCTGCTGTGAAACTGCCATACAGGAGTGGGTTACGGCCAACATCTATATCATATCACACCTTTGCTCTTCTCGACTAATTTCTATATATATTGTAACCATCATAAAGTGGTAGGCACTATACTTCTTTACAGATCCAGGTAAGATCATGGATAATGTTGCTGTTAAGATGATGTCCTATGACAAATTACTTTAGTCCAGTTGACCTTTGAACAATGTGGGGTTTAGGGGTGCTGACCCTCCTTGCAGTAGAAAATTCTAGTATAATTTATAGTGGACTCTTGGTATCTGCGTTTCCTCTGTATCTGCAATTCCACATCCACAGATTCAACCAACCGCTCCTCAGAGCAGGAGCTGAGAAAGCAAACTGTGCTGATAATAACCCAGTGGTGGGATGGTCTGGGGCATCCAGCCACGGCTAGGTGGGAGGATCATCAGAGTGGTGGGGAGGGAGGCATGGAAGCAGCTGATCAGAGAATCAAGAGTGGATGTGACAGATAAAATAAAACCAAGGCACAGACATATAGAGGTTTCTGTGAGAGCGGAGCAGAGCAGGAACATGGGAGAAAGAATAAAGAGGAAGCAGTGGCATCTTGAAAGTGGAACGGAGCCATATATCGATGACGAAGTCTAGAGCGCCCTCAGTGCTGGTAGGTGAGGACATGCGTGTCTGTGTCCTGCAGTGAAGTGAGCATCATAGTTGCTGACATTACCACAGAAGGAGCTGAGAAGGAAAGGAGGAATCTGACATGGTTCCTGAAGTTTCCCAGAACAGAATAAATGGTATTAGAAGATACTGGTCATGATCTTGAGGTGGTTAAGCCCGTGGTAGTTGAGACTTCGGATGATAACACATAGAGAAAGACTGTAGGAAGCAGTGGGGTTTGAGATCTCATTGCAGAAGAGTTTAAGGAGCCAGCATGTTAACACTCAAAGCAGTTGCTGAAGTTTAAAGACAAGGCAAGATTTGCTTCCATGAAGATTGACTTCAGCATTATTTCTTCAGAATATGTTGGAGAGGTAAGCATAGATTTTTTTTTTTCAGTCTTGTTTAAAACACTGGGTATTATTTGAATGTGGTATCAGGAGGCTGCCTTGCTCTTGTGATTAAAAAGAATGAAAGAAACAAAATTAGTCCAGGATGAAAGTAGAATTCAAGCACACAGTGAACAAATACTTGTCTATCACCCCTTGACTCCACAGCTGAACAGAACAGGCAGTCCCATGGTTTCATTAGTCTTCTCAAAACTCATCTTTGCTAAATCAGCTTCAACTGTGTGACCCAGCTAACAGAAAGAGCAAATGGAAATGAAGTTTTTAGTAAGATGGAGAGATATAAAACCAGTGATAAATGTTTAACATGCCGCACATGTTAGCCATATTTCCAGCCATATTTCTTTGGCAGCTGGGGTTTTTTATTTTGTTTTGTTTTGTTGCCTTCAAGTTTCCAGGGAGGAACCTACCTCCACACCCTCTTTGCCTTCATCCCAGTCCCCCACTCAGCAAGAGGTCCTGGAAAGCATCAAGGTCATAAATAGAGAACATGACAACAAGTAATGATTTTAATAGCTCCCATTATTGAATGTCTCCTTTGTGCGCAGTTTAGGCTCAATACTCCATGTGGCTTATCCCAGTTAGTTATTAAAATAACCGTGATCTTAACTCTATCTTGCAGACTGGGTGGTACAGAGCTGCAGTAGGGATTCAGCAATGTCCTCAAAGCACCAGGTTCCTTCATGTTCCCGCTCTGCCCTCCTAGCGATAGGAAGCACTCCCCTAGTCTGTGTCTATGTTCAAGTAGGAATAAGCAGAAGAGACTGGAGCAACAAACTTCCACTTGCCTTGATTCGGCCAGAACTGATCCCTAGTACGTTATTCAGGGTTCATGCTGGTTCCAGACAACAGAATTCACTCTAGCTAGTTTAAACAGCAAGGAGTTTTAAAAGACATACAGCAAGTTCCTAAATCATGTGGGAGGGCTGAAAAGACTCCTGAACCCGGAAAGTTACCAGAGAATTGGGCCATCCAGGGAGGGAGCTGCTGCCTCTTTCACAATCCAGCAGTTGCTGAATTAAGAGGCCATCTTCTCCAACAGGAAGCCAGTGCCACAGTCATCAGATCCTAGATGTATCTGCCACAGCCAGGAAGCAATTCAACCCAAAAGCACTAGCTCTCAGGGGAGGCCAGCTCTGCTGAGACCCATGCCAGCAACAGAGATCCTCAGAACTCCTTCCTTGCTCCCTGCCACTGAACTTGATTCCCAAACGAATTCTCGTGGTCCTCTCTCCATGTGACTCAGTTCTGAATCAAGGATAAATGATTAATAAAACTTAAATCATGTGTGGAGTCTCAGCTGCAATGGTAGCTGAAGGCTCTGCGAGGTGAGTATTTTAGCTTTCCAATCTCTGTAGCAGATTTGGCAAGCAAGAGAGAAAATGTTGGAACAGAGCTTGAATACACCAAACCATTACATTAGCCATGATTTTTCTGGAAGTTTGGGAAAGCTGGTGTATGGTCAGTCATCCTTCCTTTCCTCCATCCTAGGTGTCCTGTCTCCATATATCATCTTATTTAATCCTCACCTCAACCTTTTAATGAAATATTACTATCCCCATTTCCTAGATAAGGAAACTGAAGCTCCTAAAGGTTAAATGATAATGTTCAATGTATTATAATAACTACAATGGAATATAATCTGGAAAAATAACCCAAGTGAATCACTGTGCTATACACATGAAACTAACACAATATTATAAATCAACTAACTTCAATAAATAAAAAATTAAAAAAATAATGTTCAAGAAAGTAGCAGAATCGAGATTTGAACCAAAGTCCATTTTCCACAATTCTCATGTGGTAGAATTTATGTGTTTGCTTTGCTGAAACTGAACACCAAAAATAGTGGGTTCTCTCTAGTCTCAAATTGCTTGCTCCTCACTATGAATCACTGGCTTGCAAAGAGCTGGAGAGCCCTGGTGCTCTCCCATCTCCACACCTTTGCTCCAGCAATGTTCTTAATTGCTTGAGTTTTTTGATCCTGGGGACGACCTGAGAAGCGAGATGATGTGTGTTTCAGGACTGTACTGGGTGAAAGAGAAGGAAACATTTATCTATCAGCTCACGTCTTCCATTGGCCAAAGAATCCTACCATGAGGTATAACTGTCCTTTCCCCCATATCTGACTACTCAAATCCTAGACATTGATTCAAGCCCAGAGCAGCAATCTCTCCTCAAAGACTTGTCCAGTCTCGCTGCCAAAAGGTAGTCCTACCTTTCCTGAATCGCCCGCATATTTTCTTTGTACCTCCCTTCAAACATTTTCCACAGTCAACTTGTATAATCACCCCATTCATATGATAACTTCCTTGAAGACAAGAATGATGACATTTATCACTTTTGTTCTTTAAAGCTTCTGGTACAGTGCAGGAGTGTAGACAGGGTTCACTAGATGAATAATAAATAAATGGATACATTTCCCCAGGGAGGTGCCCTCCTCTTTAAAATATTAGATAATCCATATCTGGGTAATTACAAATCAATTGCTCTAGTTTTCTAGTGTTTTTCGAGAGAAAGACTTTCTTCCATTACCACATCAATATCTAATGAGCCCTCATCAGTTAATGTAATAGAATGTTTTTTACATGTTTATTTGCTCTGTGGTTTTTAACATTTTTTTTAATGAACTAATAAAACAGAACAAGACTACATCTTTGGAGCTGAAATGAGTTCACTTTCTCTTTGGAACAACCACAATAAGACAGTTTTTACACTAGTTCAAGCATTTGCCATAAGTTACACTTCATCAGGCCAAAAAAAGGGCAGCAAATCATGAAAGTGAAGCATCAAGGAGTCTCCACGCTCTATACTTAATCCATTCAATTTCCTGCTGAAGTAGAATTTCCTCCATTACTGTCAGCCCTTCCAATCAGCCTAGAGCAGCAGCCTCCTTAGTTTCTTCTGGAAACTTTCCACTTTGGAACCCCCAAAGAGTGGCCAGCAGTCACCAAGGAGGGTTCTCTCCTGCTGTGTGCTTAATGAAACTGGTAGACCGGCAGCTTCCTTCTGGTTGCCATGGAAATGAGCAGGGTCACTGGCCCTCTGAAAACAGAAAAGAACAGCAAGTGCAAGGGCAGGCATTCGGTCCTGCCTCGCAGATTAAACCAGCTGTCAAGGCAGAGTGAAGGATCAGCCAGAGGTCCGGGCAGCGGAGCAACCAGCCTCGCGTTGGAACTCCGAGATGTGAGTAATTTCTCTGTTCTTTTTGGAAAAGCATGTCTAGCTTGACGGACGGTTTTTAATAGCTTCAGAATTTCTGCTGCATGGCAGGAAAAGTTCTGTGACAGTTTGAAGAGCCACCAAGTTGGAGTCACCTTCTTGTAGTGTTTGCATTTCCTGAACATAAAGCACACTTATAAGTGAGTCATTTTCACCACTAAACACTCCTTAAACTTCCAGGCATGTGAATTGCTCTTTACTGAGATTCTGCCTTTAAAAGGAAATGTTTTCAGTACATTAAGCAAAGAATGAAACGGTCTTCTCATTAGTCCCTAAATAGATAAACTCATTTAGGTTAATATTACGTAACAGATATCTCTGTGGAATCTGGTTTTCTTGTTTCCATGTTGAAAATTTGGCTTTATTTTCCTGTCAGTCTTTAATGCTCAGTAACAAATGAAGGCGGTATCTCTTTTCCTCATCATGATCACAAACAAAACTAGGAATTCTCAAAACATCAGCTTTTATTGTTCCTTTGCTCTGCTTTTATCTAGTGGTATTGAATTTACTGCTTATTTTCACACAATGCATTAGAAAACATAAGAAGACAAGAAACCAAGCTCAGATGAGCATTAACATTTGGATTGGTTAGTTAACTTAAAACAAAAATTGATCCTTGTATTCAAAAGTGAAACAAACATGATAAATATTGTAGTAAAAGGGAAGATGCTGGGGACGTTTTTGTCAAAACCAGTAATCTTTACACGGTCCTGCATATTTTCACTTTTTAATAAGTATGTTTTGGGGCAGGTTTTTTTGTTTGTTTGTTTTTAGCAATAAGTGTATTGGCGTGCACTGAGAAAAGAAAGTGTTTCGAAAGAATTGTGCACAGTATTTATAAAAACCTGTCCTTAAAAACTACCCCAAAATATCAGACCTCATTTGCTTGAAATTTTTTTAATGAAAAGAACTATCTTTAGGATATTTTTAGACCAAATAATGCAATGTAGTGCAATATTTAAAAAAATTTTTTTGAAAGATAAAAAGATTTCTCATTACTTTTTTTTTTAAAACAAAATTGGGCATTTCGTGAAAATAACGGTTTCAGTAAAGTGTCTATGGAAATGAGTATTTTTCAACAGCTGACTTGGATCTCCCAATTTTCTTTTTCCCATCAACATTTTTATTGCTCAAACGTACTATACAACCCACTTTTAAAATTCAGATTCTGACGGATCATGTCTCCATGTGAGTGGAGAGAAGAGACAAATCACACAGTGTATAATCTAGGGGCCAGATGTGCCAAGCTGGGGTTGGAGCACCACTGATTGCTGCTCATTAGCTGAGTGTATAGCAAGCCATCCACGGGAAAGGCTTGAGGAGGGTGCAACCATTGGTTAATTAACTCTTATAAGGACCTGTGTTGAGCAGAAAGGAGCAGTAGCTACATATTTTAGTTGAGACTTCCCCTTTGGCTCGCTCTCTGTCTTTGTCCCACATTCCACGACTGTTAACAGAAGCAGCATTCAACCAGTGTTGCCCTTATTTTAAAATCTACATGTTTCTTAAAAAAGAAAGTGTTATAATGTCTGTGCATAACAGAATTTACTTCATTCCTTTTGCATCTTTTGTATCCTATTCATCTAGCATGAGGTTTCTATACACACTTTAGCTTAAAGACCGCAGAGTCTAGCAATAAATAGGATATGAGGCATGGAATGTGATTTGAGTAGGAACACGACCCTGGGGTGGGAAATAACACTGTAATTTCTACCACGACTCCCTCAAGTAGATTTGGCTATCTGGCTTCAGGTCTTAGTTGCTTCCTTCTGGCTCTGTGACTTTGACCAATCTATTTAACCTCTCTGTGTCTCCATTTTCTGATATGAAAATAGAGCAATAATATCTACCTTTACGATTACTGCAAGAGTTAAGTGGCATAAAACATGTAAAGCGCTTCAAGCAGTACCCAGCATGAAAGAAGCACTTATTAAATGTTATTACTAATCATTAAAAAACACATATAATTCCTAATTTCAGTCATTTTTCAACCCACATTTCTTATTTGGAAGTCCACTCCCTCTCATCAATTTTCTATGGCTAGCTAGGTTAGCCTTGGGAACTCAGGGCTGAGGGGCAGTAAATGTTGGTGCAGTAAGATGCTGTTACAATAGCATCCTTACCTAGTAGTCTAAACTCTCTTGAGAATCAAGAGCTGTGTATCTGACAAGTTAAGTTGGAGGGGTCTGTTAGCTATTTAGGTACAGTTAGCAAGTAAGATGCTAGATATATGAGCATGAAGCTCAGGGCAGGGTTCGGGACCTGGTTAGTCATCAGCATACAGATAATATTTAAATCCATGAGTTGGCATGGAGTCACCAAGGGAGTGGATGCACATAGAGAAGAGAGCCAGGCACTGATCCAGGGGCGTGCAACAACCCCAGGGAAGAGGAGATTCCAGCCAACTACTGGGAAGGAGTGGCCATTGAGGTAGCAAGGAAAAGAGGAGGATGTGGTGTCCTGGAAGAACAGCAAGTCCTTGCTCAGGAAGGAGGGAGTAGGCAACCACGTCAAATGCTGGTGAGAAGTCAAGCAGAATGAGACGAGGAAATTAACCATAGGATTTTGCACCCTGGGAGATGAGAGTCATTGGGAACCTGGTGACAAGCACCCCAATAGAGTGACCAGAAGAACAGCCTGAGTAGAGTGGCTTAAAATCTAACACCAGCAGGCACTGGGCTCTCTGTATGATTATGGATTTGCTTGCAAAATGCTGTTTTTAAATTTCTTTCATGGTTGACTGATGTGGACCAATAAGAAAAACAGGATTGAGGCAGGCAAGAACTATCATCCATGCACCTAGTTTACTAAAGATTCATGAAAGATCTGAAGACAGTTTAAGAGATGAGGGTGGTTCCTCAGCAGATGAGAAACAGAAAACAGTCCTAGACACAGAGGGCAACATAAGCAGCACGAGGGAGGCCACACACAAAAGGAGACAATACACACACACACCCCCATCAGGACTTGTTCTCCCAATATCCCCTGACGCCTCTCCTTTCTAGTTTTGATCCATTTCCCATAAAAGGATCACTGCTCATTTGCGTCTCTGAAATGCCTGGTCCCCAAGGTTATTAAGGAAGCTGGGATCTTCTCTGTGGCCAGGAGTTCTAAAAAATTCATTTGGAGCCATGCCTAGTCACCACTTCATGGATATTCAGTGTAGCCCAAATTGTGATGCCCAGATTATGCACTGGAGCTCTGCTCTTGTCACCAAAATTACCATCAATGAGTCATCAATGAGATCAGGAGACATTCTTTTCAAATAAAAGTCTTATTTTAGAATAGCTTTAGACATACAGAAAAATTGTGAACATAGCACAGAGAGTTCCCTCCATCCAGCCTCCCCGGTTATTAACATCTTACGTAACTATGGTAATACGTTCATCACCATTAATGAACTAATACTGATACATTATTATTATTAACTAATGTCCATAGTTTATTCCAATTTTTTAGATTTTTACTTAGTGTCCTTTTTCTGTTCCAGGATCCCACATTACCTTTAGTTGTCATTCCCAGGAGGCATTTAAAAACCCTTAAACATCTTCCAAGGAAGCAGCAAGGTTTAAACTGTCTTTGGTTCCAATATTTATAACTAAAACCACTAAAGGAAAATTTAATTCTTACTTTTCTAAAATCTAATAGTTGAATACAGATGAAAGGAAAAAGCTTAAGGCTTACATCTTAAGGAAATAGTTTAAAGTATTTATGGAGTTATAATAATGTACAACTGTAAGTGGAAGGTCTGAATCCCTTTTTATTGTTCTGGAAGCAGGTAATTAAAATATTAAATGTCTGCCAGCATTTTTTTTGTTTCTCATCTCCTAGCAAAGGGATTACTCTGACTTATTTTCCTTGGCAACCTCACACTCATATAATACAGGCCCAGTAATTTGAGCAAAGCTCTCCCTGAGTTAGTTTTATAAGACTGGATGCTTAAATGTTAGACTGTGGGGAAGTTTGCAGCAGGGGTTATTATAATCCCTCAGCCGAGAGTAATTGGGGTGATGGCTTCTGATGCTCACAAATGTCTGTGAGATCAATATATGCTGACTCTGCTCATGATTTCCTTCAGCTTGGGAAGCTGTCTGCAGTGAGGCAGAAGATCAGTGACCTGGGGCCCTGACCTGGGGTCCTGACGTGCGGCTCATGGTCCCCATCCTGAGTGTGTTTTCCCTGTGTCTCCAGCAGATCCACAGAAAAGTCCCAAGACACCTGCAAACTTAGACAATGCTCATTGGTGAAGTCATAAGAGGTCGGGGATGTCTCACGGGACTTCTGTGGGACTTTTGCCAGACGTCATTCAGTGACCTTTAAGGAGGCTCACAGGCAAAGCATAGGACACTGAGCTCAAGTGGCCCACCCCCTTATTCATACCCACAATCTGACTCTGCTTCCTCTAGGCTAGGCCATACGCTGAAATTCTTGCTAAAGAAGATGAATTTTGCTAGTTGACTTGATAATACGATACTCTCCACAATTCTAGGAGGTAAAAGGTAAGAGGGGAAGTATAGGATCAATAACATACATCTCCGACTTAGCTAATGCAGGGATTCACTCGGATTAGAGAAGTATGGAGTGCCTCTGTGTGTCAGGCCCTGGGCTGAGGGCTGGCGAAACCACGGTCAACAGGAAGACCAGGGCTTTGTGATCAGAAACCTGGCTGACACAGCACAGCAAAGGCATTGGGTCCAGCATCCAATAAGCAAATTAGTGGGCGAAATCTGCATTCAGTTAAGTTGAATGATTTCAAAACATAAAATGTCTGCTTTTCAGTTAATTATCTTAGTCTAGAAGATTTGAGGATTTCAGTTCATTTCTACTGTGAAATACATTTAATCTGAAAGCAGCAATCCAACGGGTACTTGAAGAGATCCTGGCTTCAACAACCAGTAAGAACAAATAAGGTTAAATCAATACTAATTGCTTGTATTTGGCTGGTTCATGCTCCCACCTACCTGCCTCCTTCCCACCACCATGTCTACACAATGGAGTCTCCTCTAATCATTTTGTGGGGTCCCCAGGAGTTCACAAATGATCCTTCATGTGCCTCTGCCCCTAGTCACCACTGGAGATTGATTGTCTTGTGCCACTGCCGTGGGGCTCCCTGTTGATTGGCTGCCTGGAGAGCAGTATCCAGAGGCATCCCAGTCTGGCCTCCAGGAGGGGCCAAGTGCTGCCTGCCCTTCATCCCTCACTGTGCCAGAGCTGGGCTGCCCTCAGTGCAGAAGTGGGGAGAATGCCTCTGTCCCCTGCTTGTGTCACACTTTGTCACATGGGCAGAAACCACTTGTGCTCCACATCTCAGAGTTCTTGAGAGCTGTCCAGGCAGCCTCTGCCTACAACTCCACTGGACTCAGCCCAAGGCATTAACTAGTCTGGGCTGAGAAGAGACAAGTGCCTTCCCATCCCTCCACTCTTCCTGCCCCAGACCCTCACACATCATCTTGACTCTTCCTTCTTTTTTCTTCAACAATTCCGCATGCAAATAACCACCTGGATCCAGTCATCACCTGAACTCACGAGTCATGTCTGGATGCACCTGTTTATGCTGGGCCGGATCCAATACAGGGTGACTACTTTATGACAGCCTCGAGCTTGGTACTACAGGAGAACTGAAAGGAACTGAGGACATGGTTACCCTAAGAGCTTATGATCCAGTCTAGCGAGCGTAAAAGGACATATGAAACAACTAATAAATTCTGCAGGGCTGTGAATAAAGAGGGGCTAGTGTGTTTGGTCCAAAAGCAGTTTGATGTGTTTGGTTGCATTTCCTCATAACTTCTTATTCATTTCCTATCACTACTGTAACAAATTCACACAAACTGAGTGGCTTAAAACAACACAAATTTATTCTCTTACATTTCTGGAGGTCAGCAGTCCAAAGTCAGTCTGACTGGGTTCAATTCAAGGTGTTGGCAGGGTTCATCCTGGAGACTCCAGGGGAGAATCCATTCCTTGCCTCTTCCAGCCTCTAGAGGCTCCCAGCATTCCTTGGCTTGTGGCCATGTCACTCCAATCTCTGCTTCTGTTGTCACTTTGCCTTTTTCTTCTCTGTCTCCTTCTGAATCCCTTTTAGCAGGGTCTTTGTGATTACATTGGGCCCGTCCAGATAATCTGGGATAATCTCCCCATCTCAAGATCTTTAATTTAATCACATCTGCAAAATCCCTCCCGCTTTGTAACATTCACACGTTTTAGGGATTAGGGTGTGGACATCTCTAGGGGCCATTATGCAGCCCGCTGCCATATCCAGCAGACACAGCAGGAGACCAGAAGGAAAGTGTTTTGATCATATCCCATACTCCTGCTGTCTCTGTAAACGTTTTACGTACATTCAGATTGGCAGAAATGGGAACTGGACAATTCTTTGCATCTACCAGACTTGCTTACTAACAGTTTCAAGGCTTCCCATTTCCCCAGAGTTTACAGGAGGACATTTGTAAATTGGATTTGTTTGTTTAAGGAAAAATGACACAAGAGGCCTTTTTTGTTTTATGCTGAGCCTGTTCTCCATTCAAATTTTCAATGCAAGTGGTGCATTAAATGAACTGTTATTTTAGATTTTTGGTGGGGGGTGGCTGGCTTTTGGGGTGCTCTGATCTCATGCTAATATGTTCCTGTCATCACTGTGGTTCTGACATTACAAAATATCATAGTTTATGAACAGGACTGTAGTACTCTGTGTATTATAGTTACTTATAAGTAATAGTATAATACTTACGATTAGCACTGATAGACTGTATACACTACCACATGCATTTGCTTTAATCGTATTCTAACCCTGTGTGGTAGGTATTATCATCTCCACACCATATTGAGAAAAATGACTCAGAAAGGCTCTCTGGCCCCAAGATGCCCAGTGAGTTGAACACGAACAATCACAAAAATACTTTACATTGTGTCTCCTGAAGGCCCAAATTGCATGCTTGACGCTAATTTTGACGCTAAATTCCAACTTACGGAGACATGAACTTTTACTTCCTCTTTTTCTAGATAAGGAAATAAATCAGGTGATAGCAGTTTAGGTCCTGCTGCATAAATCAAACAAGAAGCCGATCACATCAGAATCACAGTGAACCCGGCTTCCTGCCTCTCACAATGAACTGTGTAAACCTTGATGAAAGGGTAGTGATCTTTGTCAACAGAGACTGTAAAGGCGGTGACTTCAGAATCAGACACTTGTTAGGGCATGTGAAAATCCAGTGGCTAGTCCCGGGGTCGGGAAGGGTGCTATCGTGGAATGCGAGGAAGCAAGCAAAGACAACACTTACCCCAGTAAGAAAACACTGGGGAGAAACTCAAGTTAACTTAACTTTCAACATTATAAGCTTTGATATATTAAACAACAAGAATATCACTCCTCTTTTAAATATCATGTTACGTAATGTTTCTCTCTAACCTACCTCCTGCAGTGAACTTGTGGAACAGAGCCAAGGAAAAGAAAAGTGCTAAAAATCCTGTTTTCAAAAATCCTTCTCAACCGTGAGCATCTTATGCACATAATACAGAGTAGCCAACATTTCCTCCTTGGCCTACGTGGGAAGGGTGATTGCCTAGCCATGAAAGTGGAAACTGGACCTGAGAACCCTGACTGCTCAATTCTAGGTCCTAAAGAGGCGTCTTGGCCCCACACTTGCCCTGTACTTCTATTTAACCCTTGCTATCCCTCTAACAAGGGGCAAGGTAGGGATAAGGCTTAAAGTGCAAATACCCTTGGGTGAGAATGTGTTTACTTAAATCTGTATTAAGGTTTAACAGCGGTATCAGACCCCTACTAGAGAGTGAGTTTTTAGCCCCGGGCATCTGGAAAGAGTAGGGAGGGGATGGCCAAGGGGACAGCAGGGCAGGAGCCTTGACCTCATTCTACCTCCTCAATCCTACTCTCTTGGTCCTCTCTGTCCTTCAAGGATTCCAGATATTGAAACAGATTTATCTGGAGAGCCTGAAGTTAGAAGGAGCCAGCAGATGGAGAGCGATACACCTTCAAAGAAAATGCCAAAGAAAAGTATTTTCTTACTCAGAACTCATTGTCCTCTTTTCTGTACGCCTCTCATTCCATCTCTACCTGGCATCTAAGTGAACTTCTTAAGCACAGATGCAGACAGGTCTCCCTGCTTACAAACCTTCAGCACTGCTTTTTTGCCTCTTGCAGGGGCTTTTCAAGGGGGTGTGTTCATCCAAGGGAGTCCACAAGCCATGCCAGTGGGGTAGGACTGAAAAGACTCAAACTTTCATTTTTATTTTTTGTCTCAAATATTTAAGATTCTACTCTTTGTGTATTGTTTACAATGTAGAGAAGTATGGCATTTCGTATAACTTTAAAAATAAA
This sequence comes from Vicugna pacos, assembly GCF_048564905.1. NCBI lineage: Eukaryota > Metazoa > Chordata > Mammalia > Artiodactyla > Camelidae > Vicugna > Vicugna pacos. The sequence goes on along the minus strand of NC_132987.1, from coordinate 113,679,852 downwards.
AAATTACATCTATTGGAGTGGGTTTTTATCGATGGGGTGAAGATCAGGAGTTTGTAGACAAAACCCCTTAGCGTGGCCGGCACAGTCCCCCATCTACCCAGCCCTGCCTCTGCTCCCAGCCTCAGGGCCCCCGAGACACAACACATCAAGTAATCTAGTCTGAGATTTTGCCCAAGTGACTCCTCTGTCGACAGCATCTCAGCTTTCCTCACCCCAACCCCTCTCTGCTCAGCCCAAACAGCATCCTCTTTGGGAGTCTTTCCTATTACTTTGTGTCTAACACTCGATCTGTGTCTTTAATAAGCACTCAGCACTCACATCGCGTTATAATCAGTTGCCCAGCTGTTTGTGCCCAGAGTACACACGGAAGTTCTTTGGGCGACACATTAGATCCCTGGGGTGAGCGAGGCCATCAGTGTTAGCAAGCAGGGGGCACCCTCTGGATAAAATACACTCCAAACGTGCGGGGACACGTCTCACTTTGTGGGATGCACCCACGATTCCAAATTGTCTTTTTTCAGGAATTCCTCTTGTTTTAACTGCCTCCGAATCTTTGAGGATTTTTGCAGGGACACACTTTTGGGATTGCATTTGTGAGACACTCCCTTGCCGAGCTCCCCCAGTCTTGGCTTCAAAGTGGGTTTCTTGGGATGCCAGACACCGACTTTCCTCTGCCTTTCCTCCCCAGGCAGCAGCTCAGAATTACACTGCAGACCGTCTGCTTCTTGCTGGAGCATTTCATCAGTTTCGGGTCCTCTTATTTCTCTAATTTCTTCAATTGAGTCTTTTCCTTTATTGACTTTCCACTTAAAAAAAAATCCTTTCTAATTTCAAATTAAACTTACTTCTGAATTAAAATTCGAAATCACTCTTGATTTTTAATTGTTGTAAGGATTTGGAGAGTGGCCCTCTATTTTCCCACAATCATATTTCTTGTCTTTTGTGTTAAGACTATAGAGTTGAAAACATCATTATTCATGATATTTCAAAACTGTTTTGGGCAAATGGTCCAAACGCTATCCTCCCACTGACACAATATCTCCTTACCAGTAATATCTTCTTATAAACAGAACTAGTTTAGTTTGAAACATTCCTTTTGGAGCCAAGTATAAACATTATCTAAATTTTGAGTGTAATCCTAGATTGAGAAGGAATCTGTGTGGAATTTGTTTTGAAGTCACTGATGTCTGTATCTGCTCAATTCAGGAATCTTCACTTTCGTGCTAGTATTACTTGCTATCAAAATTTCTCCAACTGCAATATAAAAATTATATTTGAACTGAGTCTGAATAGGAGCTCTGGTTTCTAAACAAGCTCAGTGACTTAGTGGTCAAAGATTTAATGATCATACCTGGCTTTCAGCATCTTGCCTGAAAAGTTTAGGTGGACTGACAACCCCTGAGCTTTGGTCACGGTTGCAGAAAGTCATTCATTGTATCTCACAACCTTATTATGTCAGGCACATCTAGTGCCCACCGGTACCCATGTTCTCCTCTCCTCTCCTGGCACAGTTGCTGGACTTTATTTCCAAGCTGCCTGTAATGAGGTGGTGCCACTTGGCTGAGTTCTGGCCCATGAAATGCATGTAGAAAATACTGTGGAGGACCTGAGGGCCTTAGAAGTTGGTATTAAAAAAAAATAATAAAGCTTGAATCCCTGAATGATTGTGTGGAGCAGAGCATACCCTCCCCCACCCACCAACGGCATCACACCGTGATGTAAGGGAGGAATTAACCTTGGCCGTTCTTTCATGGCACATTTATTCATTTGTGGGCAGATTCCAGCACGGCATAAGTAGAGTAGGAACAAAGCCATCTCACTCCCCCTACCCCTCACTATGCCCCTGCCCCTGGGGATGTGAAGCATATTAGGAAACAGTAGGCAAATCTCAATGATGGAGCTCACAAAAAGCCGGGATGCTGAGAAAATGATGTGTCATTTTCCAATCAGAGGATTCCAGCCCGACAGGACCCCTGGATTCCCAACTTCCCACTGCCACCTCTGCCATCCCCATAGCCTGTCAATCTCTCAGTCCTACTTTTGGATATTTCAAATGCTGCTTACTCTATACTAATTACATCAATATTTTCCTTTTATTTTTCCCACTGAAGAAAATATTTCTCTAATCAGATATTAGTTCCTCTATGAACTTTGCCACTGCCAGGCAGTCCTAGGTGCAGACTTAACATCTCATGCAAGTTGTGATTATAATTATTATCACATTACACTGTGATTATTGGTTCCAATGTCTCTTTGACTGGGGTATAACTCCTCGATGGAGCTCTGATTGGCTTTATTTTCTCTGTTTCTAGCACAGAGTCTAGCACAAAGCAAGCGCTCAACAAATGTTTATTGGATGAATGAAAAAGGCACAGTTTACCAAATGTCAGGGTACCAAGACTCTGTTAACTGCTTGTTACAGAAATCCCAATTCAGATTGGCTTAAGTAGGAAAAAAAAAAAACTTGGCTCATATACTTTAAAAAATCAAGGAAGATTGTCAGGTATGGCTTGATCTGGGTGCTCAAAAAAAAAAAGAGTGTTAGGAGTATCTCTCCATTTCTTGTCTTTGTTTTCCTCTGTACTGGCTTCATTCTCAGATAAGCTCATACAAGGCAGTCACCAATAGATTCATATTTCCCTTCTACAAGCTGAGAAACCCCCAGAGAAAAAAGTCTCTTTCCGAGTAGTGCCCCCACTACCACAGGCAAGGGCAGATCAAGTGTCAGGGACAAGGTGAGGGATCTGCACCCGTTCTGCTTATGCTGTGCTGGAACGTGCCCACAAATGAATGGATACGTAGTGCAATGAGGGTGTTCACAATCCATGTTCAACAAACCTCAAGAAAGAAATCCAAGGTGAAACTGAAGGAAAAAATGTCCAACTAGCATCTCCATGGGAACCGCATAAACTGTTTACCAGGGATACTTGTCCCACCCTGTACCCCTTCATGAGGCTTCACACATCTGGCCTCCCTGTTCTGGCCTTCGAGCTCCCTGATGTCCAGAAGGCAGGGGTCCCTCTGAGGTCCAGCTGGCAGCTGGACATCTGGGAAGTTGCTCACAAATCCCTCTCATTCCAGGAAATCCAGCTGCACTCATTCCTGGAAATCCATGTCCTTTTTCCTTCTTACCCCTTTTCTTCTTCCATGCATGCCTCTGAACAGCATCAGCACCTAAAGAATGAGGGAGACACGTCTGTCACCAGGTTCCAGCTGATGTATAGATGCCTGTCCCTTCCTTTCCCTCTAAGGCTGGGATCAGAGCAGGCCAACGACAGTATTCCTAGTTCTGGGATGATGGGGTTACCAGGACAGGAAGTCCTAGAAACCTCCAATGGAATCTGGGACAGCTGATCATCTAAAATTATCTTGTAATTAATAAATTAAGCACTGTTCCTCACCAAGTTGGGTAGTCACCACCACATTCTAGCACAATGTCAAACAAGCCTCTCGTTCAGGGAGAACTCTGGCTCTACGTGTTTCTCAAAGCCCTTTTTTGTCACAAAAGGAGCCAATGAATAAATCCTTTAAGAGAACCCTGTGCCAACTTCAAAATAAACACAACACACTATAAAACACCTTATCTGGTCCCCTGAATGGACTTCACCTATCTCTCTGCTGTGATCCTGTATCTGGGTGTACTTTCAGGAGAGACTTTCTCAGTCCAGTTTTATTTGTCTTCCTCTTTGCATAAGAGTCCTTGGAGGGCAGGGTCCAGGCTTTGTTCATTTCTGTTTCTTCCACTTGGCCTTGGCATACAGCACATGCCAAGTGCTATCTGACTCCTGTCTTTGCCTCCCTCTCCCTCCCTACTGTTGCACCCCCTTGATCCTCACACGCAGGCCTGGCCTGCCTTGGACTCTGGAAGCAGAATCAAGTCCCTAGGAGCAGAAGCTCCTTAAGCTCATGGTCTTATTCTAGGCTATATCCCCAGGGCCAGCAAAGTGTCTGCCTCCCAGTAAACTCCCAATGAGCGTTTGTTGAATGAATGAACGAATGAATGACACTATGATTACCCTGAACCAATGTCTCACCTTCTGTTCAAGTTTACTTGGCAGAGCTGGGTTTTAATCTCCCTGTGCTCCAGCCATCAGCTGATGAACTCAGGCTTGCCTGCCTGTCTGCCTGACCCCAGCATTTTCAGCCCTGCTTGCCTTGGATTTCTTCTTTTTTTTTTAATATTTTATTTATTTATTTTGTTTGTTTTGAAGGGGGTAATTAGGTTTATTTATTTACTTATTTTAATGGAGGTACTGGGGATTGAACCCAGGACCTCGTGCATGCTGAGCACACACTCTACCACTGAGCTATACCTACCCCTCTGCCCGCCTTGGATTTCACGTCACCTTGCTTTGCCACCTTGTAGCCTCATCTTGCTCTCCAAGTGCTACAAGTCTGCCTAGCCCCTTTCCTGCTGTCACCGTCTTCTTTGGACACGTGTTTAATTCCTTGGACTGACCTTTCCACTTTCTATCAATCCCTCCCTACCACTCTTCCTGCCGGGGCCCCATCACTAGCTCTGGACTGTCCTAGTTGGACACCTCATTCCAAGTATCTTGTCTTGCCCACTACTAGACATATAGATGCACTGAACTGTATTGTTTGGTCTCTTCAGTCATCAGCTAACTCAGGGGAAATTCAATTATTTTTGCAAAGCTGAAATCTGGTGCCTTATTTCATAATATGTGCCTTATTCCAACACTCCATAAAAGAAGACTGCACATCTATTATATGCCAGGCATTGTAGGGCAATTTCCCCCTGAAATGGACATTGGTGTTGCTTTTTAAATCATACATGCATTCCTACCTTATTTAGATTATTTAACAGTGCTTATATATTGCTTACTACAGTATGTTCTTTGATTAAAACCAGTTCATAAAAGTTGTTCTGGGAAAGGAGTAGATAAATCAAAATCATTGTGACTAACTGGTGTGTGATTAGTCTTCTCACTGTCCAGTAACACAGTTAAAATCAACTCTAATACTGGTCTAGGAGACCAGGAAAAGTATGACTGGATTAATATGATTGAGGGGAGTATGTTTGTCTAGTTAGAAACTGAAGTTTACCATTAACTAAATGTTTCACTGGTATTCATGCTGAATTAACAGGTAGCACGTGGGTAACTGAATCCAACAAGGAACTGTTTGTCTGCTGAATTCCAGGAAGTCAGATATCAAGGAGGAGGAGGGAACGTGCATGTTTAGGGGGTAGACAGGTACTCAGCACTGGTAACGGGATGTTTGGAGGGAGGAGGTACACATTCAAATCACTCTGAATCCCTGCCCACAGACAGGATGCGGTAGGTCTCGTCTCTGGCATCTGCTCTTGCTTGCTTGTTGGTGTGTTAGCCTTCCTACCAGCAGACATCGCGGGGAGTCTCATAGCTCAGGTGAGCAGAGACCAGGGAGCAGGCTGCTGCCTCTCAGGAGACTCTGAGAAAAGAGCACTGCCTGCACTTGGGCTCCCAGCCTTGCCTGCCTTTGCTAGAACCGCAAGAGAGAAAAGCTTATGACGGGTTACTTGGGGGGCTCCCTTTCCACAAGCTGCACATTTCTAATGAGAGGCTGTGATAACAAAGCTGCATTTTTGCTTGCAGGAGAGTTCCAATGAACTGGCTCATGAAGGGGAAACACAAGCTCGCCGGCCCACACTGAGACAATAATGGCACTGCCTTCCGGGCGCAGCCTCCTTCTGATCGGGGCACTCGGCATCTTTGCACTCGAATGCTTCCCAAGAGCTCAGAGGAACAGCACACTAATTTTCACGAAGGAAAACACCATCCGGAACTGCAGCTGCTCTGCGGACATCCGGGACTGTGACTACAGTTTGGCCAACCTGATGTGCAGCTGTAAAACCGTGTTACCTTTTGCGGTTGAGCAAACTAGCTATGATGATCATCTGACCATCTGGTTCACAGACACAACTGCACTGGGCCTCCTGTTGAACTTCACGCAGGTCCGGGACCTGAAGCTTTCTCTGTGCAGTGCGACCACTCTCCCCACTGAGTACCTGGCCATTTGCGGTCTGAAGAGGCTTCGCATCAACACGGAGGCCAAGCGTCCCTCCCCAGAGCAGAGTTTACTCATCCACGATGGTGGGGAGAGTGAATCCAGGGAGAAGCCCATGTTGCCACATGAAGGCTGGCAAAACTGTATGTATATTTCCTTCTTAGATATGGCACTTTTCAACAGGGACTCATCCTTAAAATCATATAGTATTGAAAACTTTGCCAGCATGGCCAACAACTTCCCCTACTTTTCCTACTTTAAAACCTTCCCAATTCTAAGCAACAAAAGCTATATTGTCACATTCATTTACTAACATCGTAGCTGTGTCCGACCCCCGGGAACTCAGGCACACCATGGATCATTTCAATAAGGAATCTGTGAACAAGGTCATGGGTATTCCTCTGAGCAACTTCACTTCTCCCCCAGCCCCCATTCACACACAGCCCCCTCTGCCCCATCCATGCTCAACCATGGTTGCTGTTCTGAAAGACAAAATAAAAAGAACCAAAAAACCTACTTGATTCAGTCCGGAAACATGTCTCGAGGGCCAGCTAGAGGGTAGGCCCTTGCTGCTAGGGATGGGTAGAGAAATGTTAGATCAGAAATGGAGAGAGCAAAGCCCACCAGGGACTGCTTGGAGGTGCCCAGCATAGGGGATGACCCTCAAGAAAGTTATCTTCCTGTGAAACACTGCATCAGATTTTTTTTTTTTGCTCCATTTTGTCACATGGGCTGGAATTCCCCTAAGTAGAGAATGATTGATTTCAGAGGTTTTTAGGACTGTGAGCCCCACAAAATGATTAGGTTCTCTCAGACTGGTATTTTCCGATCATCTTGCTAAGAACATTCTCACTGAGCGAGGGAGTCTTGTGTGTGTTTGGTGGGGGTGGTTTGAAGCTTGGAGGAAGAACAGGCCTGGATAGGGCGGAGCTTAGGACCACATGAGGGCACTGGGGTCCTGAGGAGGGGGAAACAGAAATGAAAATTGAAAGCCACAAAACCCAATTGCATAGGGTGTTTTGCTTAAACCCAGAGGAAGTTTTCCTCTTGTGGTCCTCCTCTCAGTTTGCTTCTCTTTCCTGGCCTCCTTCCGTCATTGGCCCTGCTGTACCACCTCCCTATTCCTCCTCTCATCATTCTCATTCTCTCCTTCTCCTGCTCTAGAACTCAGAACTTAGATTAATACCATTAGAGCTACATTAAGGGCTAGTCTGCAAATACAGTAGCCACTGATAGCGTTATTCCCGTGAGTAAATATGCTCCGATTACTAATAGATACTTTTTTTTTAACTGAAGTACTGTCAGTTACAATGTGTCAATTCCTGGTGTACAGCACAATGTCCCAGTCATGCATATACATACATATATTCATTTTCATATTCTTTTTCTTTAAAGGTTATTACAAGATATTGAACATATTTCCTTGTGCTACACAGAAGCAACTTTTTTTTTCTATTACTAATAGATAATTAACAAGAGAGCTTTTAGGGCTCAGTCCACATGGAAGTTTAAGACTGAAAAGTTAAGACACTTTGTACAACCAAGTTAACAAAATAATTTTATGTGTGTTGATACAAGGAACCAAGCCAACTTTTTTTTCAAATAAACTGGCTCATCACGGTATAAAGAAAATTTTCCCTCACAGAGACACAGCTCACCATCAAAGTGGAATGTAAAGAATCTGTGGTAGTTGTGGTATAAATGTCTAAATTCAGAGTGCAAAGAAGTTGAAACATTATTGAATTTATGATACCATAATGATAAGAAATAGTTTTATTATGAAATAACAGGATGTCTTGGGATTGATGACTCCAAATCACATTTATCACATTTTTCTTTTAATTCTTAACATAGGGTAACTGAAACAACCTGAAATGTCTACATTTGCTTAATTGGTGGGGGATTTGGTCATTCAGGCTAATTAGCATGAGTCTATAATGTCAGTGTTTAAATTAGGCCAAAACTAAGACCAAAGTATGAATTTTAATAGAAAAATATAGTGACCTCATTACTGACATTGTATTTGAGAGGTAAGATTAAAGTAATAGAAAAAGACAAAGAAGGAAAAAAAAGACGGAGAGAAAAAAATAGTAAGAAGGATATACGTGAAAAGATTAATAATAAATATACTGCCATTAGTTACTTAAAATGTAACAAATTGAATTTTAATGGATTTTTATTAATAGAGTATAAAATTAAATGACTTTAGAAATTATGAGCATCTTAAAGTGCGTATCTTCCATTTGATGGCTTTTCAGAGTTTCAAAGCCCTATCACATGTTTTAAGTGCTTCTTCTAAGAAATAATTGTGGGTCACTGGGATTTAAATCAATAGAAGAAGAAAGCTAATTAAGTTATAAATCAAACGTGAGGTTGCCAGATTTCTGGGCTGAAATGCATTTCAGGTTGTGGTGGCAGAGGATAAACAAGGAGCAGAGAAAATCTACAGCCTATACATGGCGGAAAATGGCATGTGGTGCTCAGCCACAGGGTTGGGAGGACAGCAGGGAGTGGTGGGGATGGTGGCAAACTGAGAGTGTACATCCCCCCTGAAGGGGCCACAGCAGCTCAGGCCAGCTGAGTGTTGCAAGGGGAGAACACAGTGGGGCCAGATCTGATCCTTTAGGAGAAGAAGGAATTCCAGGTAATTTGTAAATGTCAGCACACTCTCTCACTTTTTTATTCATTGCTTTAAATAGCACTGTGTGGGTCAAACTATGTCAGTGGTCTGCAGCTAATCTGGGGCTAGCCGTTTGATCAGTGATGTGCTGGTGAAAGTTTAACCACCAGCTCTCCCCCAGAAAGTATGTGTGTATATAAATGTCCATGAGTTTATTATAAATTTTACTGATACAAAGGATGTGTAGCACATAATTTACAAATGATAATAAAATATATAATGATCTTTGTTTTAATAAACTCTGTATACAATTAATTTTCAAATAATGCATTAGTTGATTTTTGCCAAATGCTTGTATCCAAAGCCAACCTAGGGTTACAATTAATGAGCAAGTATAATTCTGGCATAAATGTTGGTGGATATTTTCATTTACATGAGGAGTAAGAGGAAATTTAAACAATAAAGATGTGTGTGGGAATGTCACTTGCTAGTCAGTGCTGTAAACAACTTCTTTGCTGAATCAAGTAATAGTTTTCAAATACTGAAAGAAATTTTCCTCACTTTTGGGGACTACTCACAATGTAAGGGCTACAGACATGATACATTTTTAAGTTCAGTTGCATTGTTAACCTTTCTTTTCTATCACACTGAACAAAACAATAAATCAAACCCTGACATGTAGTGTTTTTTGAGACATTTTTAAGATATGTATTTCTTAGCTTTATCCACTGAGACAGCCAAGAAGCAATGACACTCCTGTAGCAAAGAGCACACCAATATCTGCATTTTAGTTTCTCAAAACCATTTCCCATTAAAACAAACACACCACCACAACAAAGAAAATAGAGCCTTAAAGAAAGGACTGATTCCAGGGGGCGAAGGCAGCAAAACACTTAAGGTGAGTATGAAACATCTTAATGTGACAGAAAGTAAGAAAAGCTCAATAAATTGAAGGGGACATTTTAAAAAATACAGGAGTCAGCTTAGAGGATTTCACTAGCTACAGAAGGACCATCTGAACATCAGTGTGATCAATTACAGGAGTGATCATAGCATACTGATTTGGAAAAGATTCCATGAGTCAGTACTGTCGGAAGGGAGGAAGGAAGGGAAGAAGATGGAAAGAAAGAGAGAGGGAGGAAGGAAGGGAAGAGGGAGGGAGGAAGAGAGAAAAAGGAATGAAGTGGGAATGGGAAGGGAAAGTACTGCTTTTCAGAAGAATGGCAACTAATACATATAAAAGGAATATTAGAAACCAAAATCAGCATTTTACAAACACCACAGTAATGATGAATTCTGAACAGAATCATTAGTAGATGCTAAAATGATTGGATGAAATATTGGCTAAAAGTATCATGATCCTTCAGATTACTTATTCATTAAAAATTGTACCTTTATGATGGAGAAAGGTCCATAAGTGAGTGACTCAACTTAAGGGAACAAATTGGCATCGCAGGCTGCCTGATGAGAAGGCACTCATTCCTTGTGTAGTATTTTTCCCGAAAATGTTAAGACTGAATCTAATCCAAACCCAAATTGAGGGACACTCTGCAAAAACAAAAACAACAAATAAACATTCCCTCACTGCAAAAAAAAAAAAAAAAAAAAAAAAAAAAGACCTGGCCTGAACTCTTAAAAAATGTCATGGAAGTTTTAAAAAAGGAATGGGCTGTTCCAGAATGAAGGACACTAAATAGCCATGACAACTAAATGTAACGTGCGATCATCGTTGGACCCTAGTTAGGGGAAAAACCAACAGCTATAAAAGGCAGGAGAAGACAGACGTCCCAGCTCAAGCAAAGAGAGTAAACTTCGCCTTCTTTGCCTTTTTCTTCTATTCAGGCCTTCAAAGGATTGGATGATGTCCATTTGCATTGGTGAGGGTGATCTTATTTCTACTGGAGACACTCTCACAGACACACCCAGAAATAATGTTTTGCCAGCTATCTGGGCATGCCTTAGCCCAGTCAAGTTGACACATGAAATTAACTATCACAGACAAAAAAAGGCAAATCCATAGAATAAGCAATCACTTTATCTAGTGAGAACAAATTGCGCCCCCTTCATGATGGAAAGGGTCTAATATAATGAAACTGGCTGATCCTCCCAGGGAGTGTTCCATATTGGGGGATCAACACTGGCCTCTGCTGCTGACAGGCTGAGCACTAACCAGATCAGAAGTCCATGTTGAATCCATCCTTCATCCCTGATACCATGGTTACTTTGTTCACGAGCCCATTGTGTAAGCACTGGCATAGGCAGGGAAAGAGGTAGACTGGTATCTATAGAATGAGTCATCTCACCCACCTGCTTATTGAGAGCATCCTTTTTGGTGGGGGCACTTTGGAGTATTCACATAGACACAAATACCCCCTTATTCTTATTCCTTCCAAGTCCCCAATCATCCACTCCAGCCTTTCTCATTCTGGGTTTTATGAGAGAAGTAAACCATATAGAAAATTACCTGAATGACTATTTTCTCAATTCTTCCAAGATGGAACATACTTAGATGCATACAAAATAAGTTAATTTATTACATCAAATGGATGCCTTTAGGCATTATGGCTAATTCTCTCTAGGAATCCCAGTTGAGAAGTGGTGAAACAGCCAAGCCATCAGTTACTATTAATGAGTCAGGATAGACTTGTACTTCTCACCATGTTCTTTCCAGGTAAAGCAGACAACCAGATGAACTGCTCAGTATTCTGATACTGGAAGGATTCCCCTTCACCACCTCCCTCATGTCCACTTCTGACTGGGGCTGTAATGCTACAGAGCCCACTTTAGATGATGCCAGCACAATGTGTGGAAATATATGTGTCCTAGACTTGAATTTTTTCTTCCTTAATCAGTAAGTCATAGGGAATTTCTCAAGAGGCCACAAGTATAGTTCAAGGGACAGACAGCAATGTATAAAGAGTGAGAGCAGAAAAGCACAGGGAGCAGGAAGGTTCTCCCAACTTGCTCGTGTCTTGGAGACTGCTAGCATCCAGTCACCTATATACTACGTCCACTCTGTTTTGCTTGCCCAACATTATATTTTTAGTAGATCAGATAACTTCCATTTATTAGGGGCAGCTAAGATCACATGGTCCCTTGGTGTCCCATGGTTAGGCATTCAGTCTCTATTAGGACTTACATCAAGCCAGGAGCAATTTCTCAAAAGAAAACAACTCATTTGTCATTTAATTGAATTCCACTTCACCTTACTACCTGATCCATATTGGCCACGGACCTAAGAGCATCCTTATTATAAGAGTATTTAAAGCCATAGGGCTTAATTTGGTCCCTAAAAAGAGAGTGAAAAAGAGGACCCGGGGTCAAACAACAAAGCACCTGAATACTCAGGGATCACTTAGAGGAGATCCAATAAGGGGGTTGACAAGATTTGTGAAGAAGGAAATAACATAAGCTTAGGGTGTTTTTGAAGCAATGGTGTTCTGGTAAATATTTAATAACTGGTAAATACTTAATCTCCAGGAAAAAGAGATCTAATCTGAGGCTTTTGCTGATTTCCATGATGTAAATACTCCTACCATGGCCAATTTCAAGCTACAAGGTGGCATCACTGACCCTGAAGTTGAGAGGAGAGTGGACAATCAGCTCTTGTAAGCCAAAAGGGCCTTAACTCCAGCACACGCTTGAGAGGAGAGTGTTTCAAGTAGGAGACTGGAGTCAGTTGGGCTGAGGGCTGTATATGGGTCAAATAAGATGGACACAGAAGAGTCCACTGAATTTGCAAGAGGTAGGTCATTGGTGACTTCCATAACAGGAGTGTTAGTGAAGTAGTGAGGACAGTCAGATTGGAGAGGTTTGAGGAATGAATGGGACAGGAGGAAGGGCTGGCAGGGAGTGGAGACAAATGTGTGAAGCCTGGCTATGAAGGAGACCAGAGAAAAGGAGCAGTGGCTGAAAAGAGATGTTAAAAGAAGTTTTAGGACAGAACATACTAAAATAGGTATGCATGCTGCTGGGAACGACACAGTGGAAAGTGTTGATGAGGCAGAACAGGGTGGACAGATTTCAAAATTGTAGAATAGATAAACAAGATTACACTGTATAGCACAGGGAAATATACACAAAATGTTATGATAACTCATAGAGAAAAAAAAATGTGACAATGAGTGTGTATATGTCCATGAATGACTGAAAAATTGTGCTGAACACTGGAATTTGACACAACATTGTAAAATGATTATAAATCAATAAAAAATGTTAAAAAAAAAAGAAGACAGGGTGGACAAAAGAGAGAAGTCCTTGAGGAAACAGAATCCTGAGATCAAGTTGCTGAATTCATCTTTGATAGGAAGAAGGCTACTTTTTTCATTTTCACATTTTCACTTTTTTTCACATTTTCATTTGAGTGGAGGCAAGGGAGACAAGTCCAGACACAAGTAGGTTGTCTATGTGGCTCCCTCTGATGGTTCTATCTTTTCAGTAAAGAATTATGTAGTTATCAGTTGGGGAGGCATGAAGGGTTAGGGAAGAGGTATATAGTAATAAGCTCATGGTGTGGGAAAGCAAACTTACCAAGGAGACATTAAAAATACTGCATAGATAAATTTGTGGAAATTTCTGCATTTGGCTCTCCCGTGAGCTCTTCATTGCCATATGTTCATACATTTTAAAGTCTCTGTCATTGTTTTACTGGAATGATGGGGAAAGGAACTGATAAAAACACAGTCATTCTCACATCTTTACTCAAAGTCTCTTTACTTCTTACTAAAAAATCTTCCCAGCTTCTTAATCTATCATTTTGTTAAGACCTATAAGTCTCTTCTTAGGACAGTTTTGTGAAATTTGTGTTTTGCTAGAATACACATTTCCTGCAGAATTTCAAATGTATTTTGGGTTCCATATAACATTTTCTCATAATTAATTTGGCTCGTCCTCGTATCTGGTTATATCTGAAGTTGTGGGTGATATGTGTGTGTGCTCTGTATTATTAGGCTTCATTTTTCTTGTAATTTCTATGTTTTTGGTTTTTATTTTATTATTTTCTAATTTATAAATTACTATTTTATCTTTGAATAGTCCTACTTCTCAAATTCTTTGAATTGTTTTGCTAGTTTTATTTTTTGGGGTCATTTCTGAGGCTGAATACTTTATTTTTGTTATTACTTTTATAATTATAAACTTAGTTTAAAGTTACACATTATTCTCTGAGTGCCCCTTCAGCTATGTACCATATATTTTTATATGGAAATAACATTTTTATTAGTTTCTGGAGTTTTCAGATAATGTACATGTATTTTGTCTTCTTTGATTCAGAGATTTAGATGACTATTCATTAATTCCCAAGTAGTTAAGGCCTTTTTTTTTTTTAATTAGGAAGGATCTCTCACTTTCTTGAATTTGGTTTGTCATCTAATTTTTTCTCTGGTTGGAGAATGTGCCCTATACAATCTCTGCTTTGAAGAATTTGTTCAGGTTATTGTTTGCTTGTTTTGTAGCCAGGTTAATGATTGATAGTAACAAATAGGAGATTAAGTAGTCTGTGCAGAGTACAAAATTCTATCTGTACATTTGAGCTCACTGATTCTATTATTAAAATCCCATATAACCATGCATATTATTTGACTGTTTTATCTGGGGATAAAATTCGGACTAAGAAGCATAGTAAAATAATGCATTACAAAAAAAATTACGTATTTAGTGTCCATTTGAAGTTTGTAGTCAATTTAAGGGAAAATCAGGAAGGTTAACTAATTAGAGACAGATACAGAGAAGGCCACAGTCTGGCTCAACTATGGCTAGGGTTTTTCTGGGTGAGAACAACAAAGGAAGAGGGGGAAGGGAGTTGAAGTTGTTGCAAGGAAGTGACTGTAATCTTGTCCCAAAAAATCCAATCTGGATAAGGAGGGGGGAAAGGCAGGAAGAAGAGGATGGGAGGTGAAAAGTGAAGGGCTCATTGGACTGGAGGTAGAGTCAGTAGTCTGAAAGGACGAAAGTGAACTAGAGAAGACTCCCAGTAACTCCCTAGTAATTTGAGAAGGTCCAGGGTGCAATCATTATGATTATGATAGAAGGCTGACGGAGGAGATCAGGAGGATAGAGAACAAACTCCAAGTAGGTGTTGCACTGGAAGGTTGAAACCACTAAGAATGAATAAGCAAATATTCATAAAACAATTCTGGAAAAAAAGTACCAAAAATGAAGTATTAAGATTATCAGTGATTCTTATTTTCTTCTTTGTATTGTTCTGCATTTCCTAAATTTCTAAAATGTGCAGGTAGTACTTTTATAATTAGAAAAAGATTATTTTTAAAAGTCCACTTAGTTTTTTAAAAATTCAAAGCTTGATTTGATACTTCCTTCTATAACCATACTACAGTGTATTTAGTGTACAATTTGCTGCCCTTGAGTAAAACTAAATAACAGAAAAAAGAAACATTAACTTCTTTTATACCCAGAAGAGATACTTACAACTCTGTTGTCTTTAATAATGTATCTGCTTTTGATTTTTTCCCCCAAGAAGGAAAGACAATACTGCATGAATGGTATTGCGCTAACAGAGATAAGTATGTTCTTTTAGACAGGATGCACTGCTATTTTTGCTTCTGCAACGGTTGTGTAGTTCTTAGATGTATTCATAAAGTGTGCCTTGTGAATGTAATATAAATATCATACTACAATAATGAATTACACTTTCACACAGTAACACTTGAAGACATAAAATACTAAACCAGATAAAATAATTTCAGCTGCTCCTTATTTTGCATGAAATACTCAAAGAAAGGTTCACAAGAGGAGACATCCTGGAGCTATTAATTGTAATCATCTTAAAGGAAAATGTTCTGCTCAATCCCAGAAATCTTTCCACATTTACTAATGATAAAGAGATTTAAATGGCCATTGGCACATAGAGAAAAAATGAATCAAGTTGAAATTTATATCATTTTATTGTATCTGTGGGTTTTAAGTTATAATATCCTATTGATTTCTTCATAATATTAACTGCAATCGGTAATTAATTTTTGTTTTTTTACTTGTTTTATTATCTATCTCCAGTACCTGATTAAAGACCTAAAAGGAGAAAAAACACATCTGTCTTGTTTATATTCCTATTACCTAGCATCATAGCAGATCATAGCAGATGCTAAATAAATTTTGTTGAATGAATGGATGATTGGATGATGATAGAATTACCTGGTCTAAATAGCAGATGTATTTTTAAAATACTGAATAAGCTCAATATTTCCATGGAAGTAAATAAAACATTGTTTACTTTTAAGATACTCTAAATTTGGATGGAAAGAAATTTCACTAACTTTCTTTTTGTTGAAGAAACTATCATTTCAGAAAATGAAGGAATAGCCATTACAGTTCAATTGCCAATCCATTCATAACAGTTGAGGGTTCTCCAGTGGGGATACTAATGTGGCAAAAAAAATTTTATTTTTTAACTTCTAAAAGTCTGAAGCTTTCAAATCTGAATTACACCAATAATAGTAGTTTTCTAGAAAAGATAATCTTACTGAATTAGATACAATGGCTAAATGCAGTTTGAGGTAAAGAATTTAGAAATTTTCTAACATTTTTAAGAGGACCATTCACATGCTCTGGAGAGAGGTGCTTGGCTCTCTTTAATTGCAAAAGCTACATACTTGCACGGTAAAGAGCTTTACTCAGTTTAACCCACTGCTTAAATACCACTGAGCATATCTGTATGAATATCTTTAAAAAAAGAAAAAAAGGAAGAAAGAAAAGCTCCTCTCTGAACAAAAGCTATAGCTGAAGAGTTATTAAACTGGCTAAAATTACCATTACTACGAAATTTAAGTAACTCTTGTTTATTTTGTTAGAACTCATTGGTCCTAGTGTTCTTAGCTCCTAATTAATGGAAATAAACTTGAATTACTTTAAGCAAACACACACACAAATAATAAAACATCATCAACAGCAAAACAAAAAAGAAATTTATTCTAAGGATTTTGGGGTATCGAAGGGAACCCACAGGCAGGAGTGCAGTCCAGCTTTTAAGAAGAATTGAGAACATGAACCAGGAAAGATATGAGAATCCCATATGCTATTCTTCCTGTCCTCTTCTGCTTTCTAGCACATCTGCTTAATCCTTCTCTCCTGCTGCACAGACTAGCTTTCTCAGCTCCTGAATTGACATGGTAATTTATGGCTTTCCTTTGGCTTCTGAGTTCATTGCAATTCCAGCCACAAGCAGGGACTCACTGTCTCTGTTCCAAGTACAAAATCTTGGTAGAACCTGATTGGCCTCCTTTGGATCAGATGCCCATCCTCTGCCTAGTTAGTACACTGTATAACCAGGCTTCCAGCCTCGCTGGGATGGGTGCCCTTCTCCCAAAGGAGGTAGTTCCTAAAGGCAGAGAGGGCGGTATCTATGACTATTTTAAGAACTAATCTATCCAGTAATTTATAACAAATGTCTTCCCATCTTGTTTTGAGAATAAAAGGATGCAAGCTGTAGAAAATGTTGATTTATAGCAACATAGGGCAAAACATTTACCACTAACTAAACAAACAGATAATGTCCAGGACCATTCAGTCGAGAGATATGTACTGCCTACTGTGTGCCAGGTCGGTACTGTGAAGCTAGCAGTGAACAGAACATAAAATGTCCTCCCCCATGAAGCTTACACTTTAAGTTAATGTAGAGCTGCCTTCACCAAGGCAAGGTCTAAAGAAACTTAATTAAATAATTAAATGATTTCAGCTTTTTCGCCCCTTAGAATAGAATTATTGAGTTATAGTTTTAGAAAGAAAAAAATTCATAGATAAGAGCTTCCTAGACTATTAGATTTTGCCTGCCAAATAAAAATTTCAGCTAAAATAAACCATTTGGGAGGACTCACAGTTTTCACTACTTTTTAGTTTGCCAAATAAAGGTGTAACAACAAATTAACACTCTACCAGATATTATCATCATTCTTTCATATAAAGAAAGAGATTTTAGTATAGTGACATGGAAAGGGAAAGATAATCTCAGAATAAAGGACCTTTTCCCCCCAAGAAAGGACATCTGGCTATTCTACACGAACAGACTGTTCTTCCTCTTCTCATTTAGCAGCTGACTAGGGAAAACTTTTCACAGATTCATAGACCTGCACTGTTCCAGACTACAGAGTCTAGTACTGAATCAGCAAAGAAAACAAACACACTGGTTTGCCTATTGTGTCTGAATATATGGGTCAATAAATGTAAAGTCATAATTTTTCGGTGAAAAAACTAATAAGACTTACTGCTTGGAAGGTTGATTTAAAAAAAAAAACTGAACTAACTGATTGATTCAAACAACATGATAAGATGTAACAGTTCTATGGAAGCACCTTTGTCTTCCCAGAATATTAAAAACACTCCAATATTACATAGTGATGACATATCATATTCAATAAACAAATTCATTTAATGCTCAAAGCACTGAGCATTTTATATAATAATTAGTTTGTATAATATACTGGCTGACAGGCGACTGAAGCAGCCATTCAGTTTCAGGAATTTAATTTCTGCAAGGTCTGTAACCTCTAGAAGGACCTTTGGCAGCAAGATAGCTTTTCAGTGTTTAGCTTTGCCCTTCAATTATCTGAATAGGTAGACTGTCAAAGTTATAAATACATGTTGTCTTTTAATTTGTTGGCTTGCTTTAAAATGAACAGTGTCCTCCTCTCTATTCATAGCCAACCACCAATTTTACAGTGGAGGATCTTTTTGAAGTTTTAGGCCAAGATATTAATGTATTCTGCTTGGGACCTTATCTTTGTTACCTCTGCCCTAATCATGTTACTGCAGATTTGTGTCTTGGCTCTGGAGTTGGTGTCTAGAGGCTGATCGGGCACAATTCGAATCTTCTGTGATGGGAACTGGAGTTTAATTTCACCAATGAAACACTCTGTTGGAATCAGAACTTAAATCAATGCTGAACAGTCAGAATATAAGAACTTAAGAGTGATGAGAGTAGAATGGAAGCCAGATGTTAGTAACTTTCCCTATTAACTGGAAAGAAAATGTTACAGAGGATGCTCTCAGCCTAGACCATCTTTCTAGTTTCCAAAAGTGAGTCATGGGTGGGCAGATCTCAAATCCAATCAAAGGAAACCAAAGAAAAGGGGCAGATGTGTATGACACAGAGGTTCTTGGGTTTAGGATCTGTTGCTTCAACTTGGAACTTAAAGATCAAGTGGAAATTTTGACAGGATGGGGAGTACAAATTGTTGCAGCTTCTACAAAGAGCAATTCAGAATGAGCACAATTACGAATGCACAGTTTGGATTCAGCAATTTCAAACCTAGGTTCTTCACTCGTGACCATTTTTTGAAGCTTTTCATTACAGCATTGATTATTACAGCAAGACAGGAAAAAATCTTAATACCAATTTTTTGGGCTTGGTTAAATAAATTACAGTACAGTCTACCAATGGATCACTATGTAGCTGGATAAAAGAAATCACACTATGTACAGATATGAACTGACCTTCAATTTATGTTAGATTAAAAATACACCATTTGCATACTGTGTAGAAAAGGTAACTCATAAAAATATACCTATTTGCTTTTATCTTCGTAGAGTATCTCTGGAGGATCATGAGAAACTTTTAACATTGCCATTGAACTGGAAGGCTTCTAGAGGCCTGTGGGGTTTTTTCACTATATGAATGCACTTTGTTACCTTCTGAATTTTGAGACATGAAAAGTAATTTGCATATACGCACACAGGTGAAGGAAAAGGCCCTAGATTTGGTTACAAAACAAGAAAGCCTGTGAGTTCAACTTCAGATAAGCGGTTCCCCGCCCTTGCCCGTTAAGATTCTTATCTCTGTAACACGAGTCTGAAAAGTGTCACAACCATCCCCACCCCTCGAGCTGCTTTCTCCTGTTTGTTTCTGAAATCAGCCATGTTTCGGAACTGCCTAGCAAACTTGGCATTCTTTCAAAAACTTTTGCTTTCAGTGTAATAAAGGGAAGGGGGCTAAAATATCAGGCCAGGTAACATTTTCTCATGAATAAAATTCAGTGTTTTTGGAAGTGCTCTGTAGCCATAAAGCTGTAGAAATACTAAGTGTTACTCAATCGAGTTAATAATAACTCATTTCACACCTTAGTTTAGAGTCTCAAGAAGACCACCTCACCGTCGGTGCTGCACTTTCATCAAACCTGGCTGCACCTTCTGGCTCCTCCCCCTTCTCCCGCTCCTCCCCCTTCCCCTCCTCCTCCTCCCCTACCTGCCCCTCCCAGCGCTTGGCGGGAGGTTTCCTCGCGTGAACACTCTGCGTAAGCGCGGAAGACGCACTGCAGCACCCTAGGCTGAGGAACGGCAGGGTTTACTCTTTCCTCTCATCTCTATGATCCTCTTTGTGACCTGTCAGATAGCATGGGAGTCCCACAGTTTCGTACCAATAGTCTTCCAGGCCAGCAGAGGACGGTGCAAAAAGCTGACACTCTCGCGAGAGGCGCGGAGACCTCTCCAAGGAGTGAGAGCGGGAGCGCATGCGCACTCAGTGGAGCGCGGTAGCTGGAGGGAAGACCGGACCCGGCTGGAGCTCCGGAGAGCGCGCGTGCGCCGTCGCGAGCTCAGTGTTGCCGGAGCCGCGGTGTAGGATCGGGTGTGAGACCTCCGTTCGGGCCACAGGAATGTTCCGAAAGGCCCGGCGAGTGAACGTGCGCAAGCGGAATGACTCGGAGGAGGAGGAGCGAGAGCGTGATGAGGAGCAGGAGCCGCCGCCGTTGTTGCCGCCACCGGGCACTGGCGAAGAGCCGGGCCCCGGCGGCGGCGACAGGGCCCCCGGGGGGGAGTCGCTGCTGGGCCCGGGGCTGCCACCGCCTTCCGCGCTGACCCCGGGCCCCGGAATTGAGGCTGGGGGCTGTTTCCCGGGCGGCGCAGAGCCTGGCAATGGGCTGAAGCCGCGCAAGAGACAGCGAGAGAACAAAGAGGTGCCGCGGGCCAGCCTGCTCAGCTTCCAGGACGAGGACGAAGGTAACTGCGGCTCTTGGACCCCCCACGGGACTCCGACATCCCTACCCCGGGCCCCCACCTCGGGTGCCCACATTCCCTGCACGCCCAGCCTCAGCGCCCGGGAACCGATCCCCTTCCCGCCCGACTTGCTGCACAGTTTTCCCCGCCTCCGGCCTTCTGTTCCGGCAGGGAACGCGTTCCCGCGCCGCCACCAGCCTTTTCTTAACTACCGCCTCCTCTTCACCGTCCTCCCGTGCATTTCCTATTCTGAGGGGCCCGGTCTCAGATCAGTCATTCTGGGTTTTTCAAGTGGAAATTCAGTGTCCCCTGCCCTACCTCTTTCCTGGCGGGTGTTTTAGGGAGAACTTGAGTCGAGTGTCCTGACTGGTCTTGGCACGTTCCTTGAGCCCTGTGCAGGTCACGGTGCCCACGCCTCTTGGCATCCTGGTCTTGGTCAGACATTCTTGGTCAGGAAGGCCGGGTTTGTGAAGAGTAGTACTAAGTAAGTCTGGGAACAGAAGTCTGGAGTTGAAGTTCTGGTTCAGGGTGACCTTGGGCCAGTCCCCTGCGATGGCTGAGCCTCAGTTTCCCCGTAAAAGTGAATAGAGCTGCAAATATGTGGCTTTCCTTGCATTGACATTTGAACAATGAAGAGGTGTAATGGTAATTGAAAGCAATTTGTCCAATCCGGTGTGAGGGGCCAGGCTGCAGTGGATTTAGGTTTCTGATCATAAATGAGCCTTAAATCATTTTATTTCCAGAAGTGCTCAGTGTGTTTTTATATAATTCAATTAAGTCCACTTTACGCAAAAAGAAATTAAAATTTTTTGGAAACCACTCTTGCGTCTTGATGCATGATACTTTCTTGTTTCCAGTAATAGAGAGTTTCTCTTTGGCCTTTCTGTTATTTTTTATTTCAAGTTTGAGAGGAGTACAGCCACATTTTTGTTTTTGAGGATATAGGGGCAGTTTGGTCAAGTGTGTTTGATTTAAAATTTTTCGAATCGAAGATGATGGATACGTCATTAAAATTCACTTTTGAAAAGTGGTTAGTCCTCAGTTTAGTCTTTGAAATAACATGTCACTTTATAATCAAAAAAGTTACTCAGACTTGACAGCTCTGTTAACTGGCACCTTTTGATTTTGGATATTTTGTTTCATATTCCTTAAGAATTTGATGACTAGGTGCTTTTTCAGTAATTTTTTTTTCCTCCTGAAATATATGATTTAAGGAGACAATAAGAGACAGGAAAATTTTGTTCAGTTACGTGTGTTAACACCTTTTTAAAAGTCTCAACTTGACATTATTGCAAATTAAGAAGTTGACTCAGTTTTTGAGAGCCTATGATAGATTTGAAATAACTTCATATTATGTAGTGATTTGGACTGTATGAGTATGTACACTTTAAATTTTAAAGTTAAAATGGAAGATACTGTCTGAAAATGGTTGCTACAGACTTCATTTAATTTCTTTTTTTAAGAAAATGAAGAAGTTTTCAAAGTGAAGAAATCAAGTTATAGCAAAAAGATAGTAAAATTGCTTAAGAAAGAATATAAAGAAGATCTTGAAAAATCGAAGATTAAGACAGAACTCAACTCATCAGCTGACAGTAAGTCAAACTAATAAAATTCTTTTGAAATGACAAAATGAAACTCTCATAGAAATTGAATGGGTTTGGTATATATAGTGAACTTGTTCATTTGACTTTGTCTTTGTCAAGACTCAAAGTTGAGTGATGATTGAGTTCTTTTATTTAATTCTAACACAATTGCATTGTAAGTGCATTTTTTCAAAAGATTGAACCATTAGGCTGGAATGTTTCAGCTACAATGACTAAATCTTCTCCTGGTTTTTTTTTTTTTTTTTACTTGTGTTCAGATTCCTGTTGGACAGAGAAAGGAGGTTTCCCACTTAAACCTGAGATGCAGGTTTATTCCTATTTGAAGTAGTACTGTGCAAATTCCTGTAAATGTACTTCGCTGAGACAAGTTTTCAGTTTCTTTGGTGTTATTTACACAGTTGGTTTAATTCTTAGGGAATTTTTAGGAATGTCCTAGGTCTAATGTTGATAATACTCCCATTCAGCAGCCTTGTCAGATACGCAGATGAAGACTCCTCAGTGGATGGTGCTTGCCTACATTGTATAGACATTTCTTGCTTCCTCTCACAACCTCAGTTAAAATTTTTAAGCAGTTATTTGTCCTTAGGAAAGTCGTTTCATTATAATATGCTGTGGTCTGAGTTACTCTCATGCAAATGCTTTAGGGAAATCTTTCTTTTATGGAATTCAAGGTAAAATTATTGTTTCCTAGGTTTTCCACTACAGGCTTAATGTGAAAAAGTATATCATTATATCTCAAATTTACAATCTAATTTTGGAGACAGCATCACTTAAATGTATAACTGGACCCCAGTGTTTGGCAAAATGTCCAATGAGTGACTTAAAGGTTAACCACTTTCTTTTTAAAGAGGTGGGTCAAGGAATGTCTTATAGATAAAGTAGAATTTGAAGCTGGATCTTTGATAATTTGAATTCCAAAAACTAGGGAGTGTATGGGGATATTACCAAAGATTAAAATGACTTAGGCTGCTTTGGAAAGAAGCAAGTACACCTGACGGCCAAAATAGATGATTTGTGGAGGAAGCAGAGGTTTAGGGTGAAAGATACGTTGTTGACAGATTGTGAAGGATGTTTAGTATGTAGTAAGGGGTTTAGAGTTGGCTGTATTCAGTGACCTGCTGAGATGGTGACATGACAAATGCCTTTTGAAACCTTAACCTGGTATTAGCATGCAGCATGTATTGGCACAAGGAGAGATTGGAGGCATAAAGCAGTTTAAATGCAAGGGCCAGCTTTGATCCATTAATAGTGGGTTTAAAAAGGTCTCAGTTGAGCAAGACTGAGGCTTTTCTTGACTCGGTTGGAAATTGTGGATGAGTTAAAAATGTTTATTATGGGTGTGGGAAATGGAAAAAAATGGAAATGGAAAAAAAAGGGATTATTTGAGAAGTATTCCAAGGGAAGGATTGGTCGACTTGAGTGCTTTAACTATTGGATTGAAAAGAAATAGTCAAATTTGAGCTTTTGTGCCAGGTGACTGAGTGAATAATTATATATTACATACAGAAATAGGGAATGCAGGTGGGAGGAGGAGTATTTTTAGGGGAACTGATTATTTTGGAGTCTGGGAAGCTGCTTCAGTTTTTCCAAACCATTTGAGAAGCAGCTGTGTATAATGAAATCATATAAGAAAGATCAGGAAAAGTGAGAATCGAGAAAGGACCATTCAGTGTTGAGTTTAGAAATTAAAGCAAGTAAGAGGTTTATGAGGCCACCTTCTGTGACCTTCTCTGTCTTCTGCTTTCATAAAACTGATTTTCCACTCACCAGATAACTCAGTTAATGTCCTCCCCAAAGGTAGAGCCTCTGTATTATAAGTTGTCATCCCTGAAATGTTGGTTCTCTGGAGCTCTTTCATTAATCAACTCACAGTCCTGAACTCTTCCTACCCCAACCCTCCTGAGATAGGCAGAGGTGCATTGATTTGAAAACTAGGGGAGTATCAACTTGGAAAACCTATTTTGTGATATTCCTACAGTGGTGAGTTCACTTTTAAACTTGAATTTGAGTTCAAGTTGAATCACTGTCTTGATTTGAGCCAGTGAATAGTTGGAGATGTAGATTTAGGTACATTGAAGTGATAATTAAAACCAAAAGTAAATGAAATTGATAAAGGAATAGCATAAAAGAAAAATTCCTTTGAACCAAAAACTTCTGCCTATAATAAGCGTTACATAGAGAAGAGGATTTGCTGAAGAGAGGAAAGAATCATAAAGTCCAAAGGAGAAAAGATAGGAAAGTTTCAGGGTGGTGATTGTCAGTTATATGAAATAGTACGGGAAAGGTCAGGAAAAGTTAAGGCTGAGGAAGGGCTATTGCCAGGGTTGCTATGTTTTTTTTCTTAAGGGAGGGCATCTGGCAAAAGAGGCTAGTTTACTAGCCAGGCTGTGTGCCTGTTGGGAGGAAGGAACATCTTTTGCTAAATTGCTCAGTGATACTGTATGAATTAGCTGTGGCTGCAGCTTTTGAGTTAACTGGTGAGCGTGGAATGGGAGAAATCAAAGGCCACTTGCCAGGGTTCAGGTGTGCAGATTGGTGAGAAAGTCGTAGGGAGCAGGTCCACGCTGCTGCTTTGGGAAGCTGGGCAGAGAGAGAAGTAGAGGATAATAGCTAGAGAGACAACTGGAATCAAGTAGAAGTTCTGTTGTTAAAGAGAAGCCTGTGTCTGTAGACAGAAGAGAGGAGAGGGAGGGCCTGACCAAATTCAAAGTAAAGAGAATATTTGTGAGAGCAAGTTTGCTAAAATAGTTGTCAAAGAAATTGAGGCACAAGAGTAGCCTAGAAAAAGGTTATTTGGCATCTCTTTCATATAAAGATGTCTGGAAGGAAAATGCCTGACAACTTACAAAAATTTCAGCTGTCACCGTATTTTAGACTTGTGTATGCTCAGTCACAAGCAAATACTTGGAAACTTGTTGAAATAGTGAGTCTTTTAAGGACTGCAGAAATCATTATCTGGGAATATCTGATCTTGTAAAACTTTCGAAGTTCTGTTTTGTCTATTAAAAGCCATTGATTTAGTTAGATTTAGAGCAGAAGGAAATGGGTAGTTCTTGACAGCATATGTCTTTATATGTCTGATAAAGTGAGACAGCCTAAAACAGTGACCTAAATCTTATCAGCAAAGTTAAGGAGGGGGGGTGGTGGTGATAATTATCCCTGGAATTCTTTAGGGAAGTAGAATATGGTTTGAGAAGAATTGAGAATTTTTGAAGCAGTTTTTGGGAAGGAAACATTCTAGGGACACAACAGAAGTACACCTTTCATATTTAGAATGAACTTTTGTTTTAACTGTTTCATTATATTCGCTGTGCCTGTTGTGAACATTGTTAGGTTCAGTGCTTCAAGGTGGAAAACACTTTCTGACTTTTGCCTGGCTTGGAAGGTAGTAATAGGACTGTTTAATTACAAGTAAAGTAAACCACTTGGTGTAAAGTAAAACCAAGTGGTGCCTCCCGGAACCCTGTGGCAGGAAAGCAGTCTTGAAACTGGTTTCAGGAACGTCCTGAGAATTAGTTCTCTTCTCTGTCCGTGGGGCTGCTCCACAGCTCCCTTCCTAGTTTGCATGTGAGTTTTAGTACCACCTGGTCTCTGACTTGTTTCTGTGTCCCAGTTCCAGATTCCCAGAAAGATTAGGTTCAGTCACAAATCCACTCTTAAAACATAACACAATCCGCTCTTTGGTCATGCAGTGGAGTCAGAGTTTTGTGCAGTGTAAAAGTGATGTTTGGGTCTCACCCCTTAAGGTGATAGGTGACAAATGGTTGTGAACTTAGAAGATAACCTGTAAGTGTTGACTACAGAGAGGTTTATCTGGTCTTTAATCTTCGTTCTTGATAGAAAGCTGCCTTGAATGGGCTTAAAAGTTTAATTAATTAATGACATATAAAGTGAAATAATGCTTCCAAGAGGTACAGACAGTTACCTATGGGAATTTAGAGGAAGGAACGGTTAGTTTTGATAAACTAGTAACATTTTGATAAAATTAACTAGAGCTAGGGGTTGAGCAGGGTCTCATGCATCCGTTTCCCCTATTATTTTTACCTCTCAGTTGTGTCTGTTGTGGTATTTCATTTTCACACATCAGTAATTTGAATTTTTTTATAAACAATTAAAGTAATTCAGGCTTTAATGAATCAAGCCCATAATAGGAGAAAGAGTATCTCCTTAATCTGTGGATTTTGTTTTAAATATATTTCAATTACTTTTTCAAAAATGTAGACGAACCACCTTTGGACAAAACAGGTCATGTTAAGGACACCAATCAAGAAGATGGAATTATCATCAGTGAACATGGGGAAGATGAAATGGATATGGAAAGCGAGAAGGAGGAAGAAAAGCCAAAAGCTGGCGGAGCCTTTTCAAATGCTTTATCTTCTTTGAACGTTCTCCGTCCAGGTGTGTGCTCGCAAATACTTCTCACAACTGAATTAAGCCCTCAGGAATGAGCCATCTGTAAAGATGGTTGTTAAGGAAGGTGTTAGCTAAGTGGTATTTCTTATGACATCCCTGTTAGAAGCCAAGGTGTTTGTTTCCTTTTGCAAATACAGAAAGTGAGAGAACTAGAAACTTCCCAACTTTCTAAGTTCATCCTCAGACAGGCAGTTATCAAAGCAAGTATCAGTCAAGTAAATAGGTAAATGGTATTAAAGTCTTTTTTTATGAATTTCAGATGAAGATTTTTAACTTTTTTAGAACTGTCCCTAAAGGCAAAACTAGCTATTTTATGTTCACACTTTTTTTTTTTAAACTATTTTATGGAAATAGTTTGCAGACCTATTCACTGGCTAATCAGCTTTTGAGTAAGTGCTTGGTAGCCAAATTTAAATTATGAAGAATTTCCATTTAACTCATTAATGTCTATAAAATTTAAAAGCGCTCCCCCTGTGTTGGTAAAGTTGAGAAAATACTGTACATACATCCAGCAGCATTTTAATCGGTACAGTCCTTATGGGAAACCGTTTGACAATACAAATAAGTAGATTTCAGATACTCTTACGCTTTGACCCTGTACTGTAATTCCATAGCTAGAAATTTATCCCAAGGAAATAATGTTTTGATTGCAACATTGTTTGCAATGAGCAACATTTAGATAAAATGTCTAGCAGAAGAGGAATGGATTAGTCAGTTAAGGTGCATTTACATGATGGGATATTACATAGCTATTTAAATAACAATTAGAAAAGTAGCAAGACATTAATTTTTACTGTAGGTAAAAATGTCAGTTTGGTTATGTGGTAGATTATACTTTGTCTATGGAGTGAGTGTTGTTAAGCAATTAAAATTTATACTTAGCAACTTGGAAAAAAGCTTACTTTAATATGAAGAAAAATTGATGAGAATTATATATTCAGTGTGCTTACAGGTGAACGGAAAACTATTTGCAAGAGAAATATATTTGAAATCTAATGGTGTTTTTTAGCGTTGTAAAAAATTGTGGGTACCTTGTTTTTATCTGTTTCCTAGTTTAGTAATGATTTTATTACTTTTGCTTATTTTTTAAAAAATGAAAAAAAATTACTATTAAAATTAACTGCTTTAGTATATTTTCCCTTCTCTCCCTTCCCATACATATTGCCATTATGTGTACTTTTTAGTCTCCTTAGTGACTTTTAGTTTCCATTTAAACTAAATTAAAAATAAATCAGTTGGATTGCACAGCACAATTTGGGAAGGGGGTGCAAGCAACTAACATTAGAACATCACTATGCAAGGCTATCTTGGTGAAATTCTTTTATCTTTTATATTTTTAAGAAAATAGAAACATATGCCCTAATACTTTATAGTTTATAATCCTTACCAACTGTTTCCAGGAGAAATTCCAGATGCAGCTTTTATACATGCTGCAAGGAAAAAGCGTCAGATGGCCCGGGAGTTGGGGGATTTCACGCCTCATGATAGTGAGCCTGGGAAAGGCCGCCTTGTTAGAGAAGATGAGAATGATGCCAGCGATGACGAAGATGATGATGAGAAACGCCGTATAGTTTTTTCTGTGAAGGAAAAGTCACAAAGACAAAAAATTGCAGAGGAAATAGGTAACTTGATTTAATGGGACAATAAGCCTGTTACAATGCTACTAAATATGATTTGATACTAAAGTCAAATAAAAAGTACCTATATTTATTTAACTACGTTTAATGTTATAGAACCATTCTTGCTTGGGTACAAGTGTCTCACTGGGATTTTTTGAAAAGTAGAGCATGGTTTTGATAGCTATTGTTTATTGAGTACAGTGTGACCAGTATTGTGCTAAGCACCTGACATACGTAGAGATACATAACTGGCTCAACATTCTTAGGAGGCGTTAGGTTTTGTTCTTCCCTTTGTTGAATTCATGTCAAGCTCACAGAGGTAAGGAAACCTATCTAAGGTTTTAACTGTTACATTGATGCTGCCATCTGCTAAGGGATACTGTATATAAGACAAGCAAAGTTTGTATCAAATGAGATGGAGATCATAATAGACATTT
Source organism: Vicugna pacos (assembly GCF_048564905.1). NCBI lineage: Eukaryota > Metazoa > Chordata > Mammalia > Artiodactyla > Camelidae > Vicugna > Vicugna pacos. The sequence goes on along the minus strand of NC_132987.1, from coordinate 113,651,210 downwards.
AATTTTCGTAAGATTGAGTTAATACCAATAGTTTTGCTTAGTTTTTGTGTTAATAAATGTAAAATAGCATCCCTTCCATCACTGCTTTTCTGGTGTAATTTACATTTCTTTGCTGCTTATGGCTGTAGGTATTGAGGGGAGTGATGATGATGCTTTAGTAACTGGAGAACAAGATGAAGAGCTCAGCCGATGGGAACAGGAGCAGATAAGAAAAGGAATTAATATCCCTCAGGTAAGATGAAAGAATTAAACTTCAAAAATTAAGAAATTAATTTTAAAATTTTTTGTTGTATTTTGTTGAAGTAAAAACATTGTATATTGAATTGACTGAGCTATTAGAAGAAACTATTATGTTTTGCTTTTTACAGTCAACATGGTGAAAGAATTTCTAGATTCTTAGTTAAATATTTATCAAAGTGTTCTTTCAACCGCAGCATCAGCATCATCTGGAAGCTTGTTAGAAATGGAAATTCTCTCACCCTCCTGAGTGAGATCTACTGAATGAGAAGCTCTGGGGGTGGGCCCCACCATCTGTTTAATAAGCCCTCTGGGTGATTCTGATGCTCACTCAAGTATGAGGACCACTGTATTGATAAAATGTTTCTTTCTCATATAGCTTGTTTATTTTCTGACTTTAAAAATTATTTTGTAGAAGATGTATTTCTCAGTAATGCAGTAACTCACTGTAGATGAAAAATATCTTCCTAAATAGTTACAACAATTTGTTTTATAGAAGTAAATAGTGCAATGGAAATGTTGCATAAATGTAAGCTATTTTTATTACTAGTGTTTTGACATAATTTAATGTCCCTTCTAACTCTAAACTTCTTTGATACTGTTTTTCTGAAAATTATTAGAAATGAATCCAGTAATCCCATAAGACTTAGAACTTTCATCTATCCCTACTTTTATTTGATTTTAAGGAGCTCTGTGATTATTTATTTTATACTGTTTAGAAAATAGGTGTAATTTTTGCTTTTTTTTTTAACTCCAAAAGCATGAGATTATTTTCATAGTTTTACTACTAGTTTTCATTTCTATCCCATTTCTTTTCTAGGTTCAAGCAAGTCAGCCCACTGAAGTGAATATGTACTACCAGAACACTTACCAGACAATGCCTTACGGTTCATCCTATGGCATTCCTTATAGTTATACCGCCTATGGATCATCAGATGCCAAATCTCAAAAAACAGATAATACAGTCCCTTTCAAAACTCCCAGTAATGAGATGACTCCCGTTACTATTGATTTGGTAAAGAAACAGCTTAAAGACAGGTAGGGCAGATCAACTTCTTAAAGACCTGTCCTAGCTTTCTGTTCCCTCAGGCAACATGTAGTCTGGGGTAGCAGCAGATGCAGAATATCGGCAAAGAAGATTCACTGGCCCACCTTCAAAAGCTAAACAGAAGATGACTTCATACTTGGTTCTGCTACCTTCTTGGATTACTTCTGTGGAAGCCTCGAAAAGTTTTTAAAAATGCCACTCCATGGTCTTGTTGAAGACAGTTCTGAGTTTGCACCTCTTGGACTCTGAAAAAGTGTAGTCAAGATATGGGGGGAAAAGCAAAACAGTGAGATTTTTGGTTAGCCCACCAAATAACTTTATATGAAGTATGTAAACTGCCACTTTTGGAGAAAAAAGCAGTACAAATGAAAAGATCCACTCCATGCATTTTTGTATTCTAATAGTGGATCTAAGTGCATTATTATAATTTTGCAAGAGTCCTGACAGCATAGACTTTTGGATGTAAATGTGTTATATTTATCCTTTTCTGTTCTTAAGGTTGGACTCCATGAAAGAGCTGCACAAAACAAATCGACAGCAGCATGAGAAACATCTGCAAAGCCGAGTGGACTCCACCAGGGCTATTGAAAGATTAGAAGGGTCTTCTGGGGGTATTGGTGAACGGTATAAATTTTTGCAAGAAATGCGAGGGTATGTCCAAGACTTGCTTGAGTGTTTCAGTGAAAAGGTAAGAATGCAAAAATATTAATCTCTTTGAATAAGGCAAAATTAGGGAAGTCTAGACAGCCTTGTAGAGATCATTTCTATATTTCTCAGAAAATACCCACTGGATTCAGCTTTAAAAGAGATGAAAAGTCATGCCTCATTTTCTTCACTTCATTAGCGACATTCTATCCTAGGGGCTAATCTAGTACCTTTGTTGAAAACAAAAAGAGATAATTCAAAGCATATTTAAATAAGATTTTGGCAAGTCCTGTCTTAATGTAATGGCAGATAATTGGTCTGGCCTTGAATATTAGACTATAAGAGACTCATCTGATAGAATTTTTTTTTTTGTGGTCAGATCCAAACTTATCTTTAAACTTTTTCTACAAGTAATTCCAAATATGCATAAAGTTGCAAAATTTTGTTAGTTTTTATTTTTTATCCTAGATAAAATTGATTGCCATTGCTGCTGATAGTTTTCATCTGAATAAGCCTCTGCTTTATCCATTTCAGAAACCATTCACTGGCCATAATTTCTTTTAAGGTCTCATTTCTTCTAAGTTCATTTTTTTTTAGTATGATAGTTGGCACAATTATTTGCATTCTGTTGTTTGCATTTTAAAAATTAGCTGCACACAGAATCCTTTTCTCAGACAACCTTTTAATTGATTTTTCTTTTAAGATAAATGTATTGTTTGATGCATTGGTTTGTAGGCACCTGTGGACTTTCTAGCCTTCTCTTTAAAAAAAAAAATTAAAATATGGTGCTTTTGAATATCCTGTCTCTATACTTTCAAGAGATAACAGGTTTCGAAGGCACATTTTCTCTTATTCTTGGCTATGTGAATTAGCATAGAATCTGTAAGCATATAGTATGTTTAAATGAGTATTTTAACTCTTACTATCGCTGTTGGTTAATTCAGTATACCCTTAGGGCAAAGGCTGGCCAAAGAACAATGGCAGACTATCTTCCTAATGGGTCTTAATAGTTCCAACCTGTCTGTGGTCAGATCCAGGCTGAGACAGCATTCACCAAGTCTTCTCTGAAGGGTTCATGGTTTTGTGCTTAACTTCTGGAGAAGCAGCTACATTCTGAGCTACAGTATCCCTTGTGGCAGATCTGTGGCTTAGGGTGACAAGTACAGGGGTGAGAAAGAAACATGGGTTAGACTCTGTGCAGAGGGGCTAGAGTCAAAATGGGAAGCGGACAGAAGGGTCAGAGCTGGTGGTTGTGTTCTTCAGATAAAGCCCTTTTGAGCCAAGCGGGCATGGTGGTGGGGGCTGGTCTAAAAATCTTCTGTGACCAGAGAAAGGATCTTTGTTTTAGACCATACTTTGTAAGTGAAGTTTGTCTTTGTGGAGCTTTTTCTTGAAGTACCTTGGTCTTTGCTTTGGAACTTACTTGAGTAAACTCATACACTTGTAATTGCAAACTGAACTCTTAAAAAATCCTGGCAATAATATGATCACAGAGTATACCATGTTTCAGTGAAAGAGGCTAGGTACTAGTCTAGGTACTAGGTCCATCTAGTTCCTATAGTTTTCAACTGCTTATTATTTTAAAAACAGTAGTACACTTTCTCTCTCCTTGATTACCCTGTTCCTTAGATTGTGTTCATATGTTTTCTTAGAGTTATTTAGATAAATGTTTGGAGCAGTTCTTAAACCTTATCTATTATATAGTGACTACTCTATTAATAAAAGAGGTAGATAAACCCCTCTTTTAAAGATGTGTTAATTCGTTTTGACATTTTCTTCTGTATTTGGTTTTATTAGAGACCACTCCTGAGGTACTATTGTCATAAATTGTCATTTTGGAAATATTTAGGAATAATTGGATAGATTTGAATATTCATTTCAGTTATACTATAAAAAGTATTGTTTCAGGGTAAGGCCATAGAAAGATAGATATTCTTTTTGCCTTTTCCGCTTATAAAAATTTAAGTGGTTTTGAACTTAGATTTTTAATTATGTTGCAGGTCATTTTAACTTTCTGTTGTTTTATTTTCCTGTAGTCATCTTCCTTGTGTTCTTTGCCTTAAATTTGTTCCTGAAATAATAATAGTTAATAACAGTTTTGAGTTTGGAGAGGGTAAAGAAATTGTCATGGTGCAGTTGGGATAAATTGTATTGTTAAGAGACATGAATGAGAGCTGGAAATGTATTTTAGGGCTCTTATTCTCAGTAAAATTTCCTCTGGGCTTTGTTAAAAAGTATTTCAAGTACATAAACAAAAAAAATTACAGTATCAGAATTGTAACTATAAATTGAATAATGAAATTCTGTCTGATGCAATCTCAGGCATGTAGTTCTTACAGTAGAGGAGTGTTAACAATCTCCAGGACTAAAAGAATGCATCATAGGTCCATGGGTACACTTGTCTTTAGTACTGCGTGGTTTGAAAAAATGAGGGGGTGGGAAAGTGTAAGTCACAATAATGTGGAAGTAATTACTTTAAAAATCAATGATAGTAAATTTTAGAGTCTCTGGGCTCAGCTAATATCAAGATAATCAATGCAAATTTGGGGACATTGTTCCTCATGGTGTGGCATATTAAAGAATAAAACAACTCCATCATTCTGACCTCTGAACATTTGCTGCTTTTGCAATGGAATTATGCAAGTGTATGAAATTGCTTTTATTACAGACATCTTTATATTCCACCTGCCTTTTTTTATTTCCATTTGCAGTCTGTTCAGTTCAGGAAGCTGCTATAACACTTGGTGCCAGTGTTTCCCAAACTCTAAATAATGTGTTTTCCATTTGTACTAACCATCAGGAAACTAGAATTTCTGGTTTCCTCAGGTATGTGTAGTGGTTGTTAGTGTTTTGTGAAAGTTTCATAGCATTTGGTTATAACATGAGGTATTTATAAAGAGAAAGTTTTCTGGTTTCTTCTTTTTAAGTTAGGTTTCATTCTATAAGCTTATGTATTCCATATGAACCAAGTGAATGCTTAGCTGTGGATAATAACCTGGAAAAATTTGTTGACTTTGTAAACTGGCGGTTCATGCAAAGGATTTTATAATTACGAATATGGAAAAATTTAAACATTTGATAAGAATAGAAGAACTTTCTGAGTTTGAAATAGATTGATTTTAGATAGGTTAGTGATAGAAATTTTATTTACCTTATTAATGTAAATGAATACAGTTCACATTTAAAATGTACAACACAGCTGCAAAATAGTGTAACATTACTGTAAGGTACTTGGTACACATGAATGGCAGAGCAATATAAGTGTTCAAAATTGGGCATTTAGCACACTCCTGTTCTTGTCTACTCAGAGCCATTTCATGTTTTTTGGTGTCACACTGCAATAATGGTTCATTTTAAACTATAAAAATTGCAAGGCAGATCACGTTGCTAGAAAATTAAAAATAGACTTTCAAAAAGTTCTTCCAAATACTTTATTTTAAAAGAAAAGCACTAAAATTTCTGACATTTCTTTACTTGCTCTTTTTACTACTGTTAAAGTGTTAAGTTTCCTAACCAAACTTTTGCTCCAATAACTAGGCACTGGACATTATAGCTCTGTATATGGATTAAAAGAAGAAGTGGTGTTTCCCAAACATCCTAAAACTGAATTGCTATTTGTGTCCCATTAGGGATTCATGGTTATTCTGTCCAGAGGGTACTTTTTCAGAAATCCGGAAATAATATGGAACCCTCAAATAAATAAGCAGCTGAGGAGTTTGGTGTTACGGAGTGTGTTGTATTTTTACAGGTGCCACTGATTAATGAACTTGAATCAGCAATACATCAGCTGTACAAACAGCGAGCTTCCCGCCTTGTCCAAAGACGACAAGATGATATTAAAGATGAATCTTCGGAGTTTTCAAGCCATTCAAGTCAGTCCATCTTGAAGGTTTTTATTATTCATTAAACAACCTTGTTTACTTAGTGCATCCTAACTGAAAATTAGACATCTCAGAGCCTTTTTTTTTTTTTTAAGGAAATGAATTTCCTTGTTCTTGTGTCAGGTAGATCTAAAAATTATAATAGCATGTGCTTAGATTGTGTTTGAGAAAAATAGCTCGCAAAGGAGCTCAAATCATGCACTAGTATTCTATCAGTCTTACTCTTCTTTGGGTATATTTTTTCATTCTTTTGAGTATAGAAAAGACATTGTCAGTATTTTATCTTAAAACCACTGTTTATTTGACTCTTAATTGATTTTTGCCCCCATTTTTGTCTTGTTTATAACACTGATACAAATGCTATTGTTGATCATAGCAAAGATTTTTTAACTAGGAATTGAGAATTTTTGAATGGGAGGGGGGAGTTTTATATAACAAACGATATAACTCCAGGATTAGGGGAGTTTTGAGTTTCACCCCTTGGATAAAGCAAAATTTTTTGTATTTACATTTTTTTAATATTTTCCAATTTGCCTTATATACTGGGTTTTTTAGCAGATCAGTTGATTCCTACACTTCTTAAAATTCTAATGTAAAAATTTGGAAATTGAATTTATATTCCTTTCATTACATGTGTTAATTGAAAAACCAAAATTAATTAGAAACCTCGTATTAAATAGTTTAGCTGAAATTCTTTAAACATCAGACATTTTAAACCTTTTAATTCTATTTTTTCATTGCCCTCTGTATTCTTGGATGCTTGGGAATTTTCCTTCATTGAATTTCTTGTGGCTTCTTTTGTCATCTCTTTGGTCCCTATGTCAACAGTTATTAAATGGAAGTATGCATTGAAATTACCCATGATATTGGTTTAAAATGCAGATTTCTTGGTGCTGTCCCCAGGTCTTGGGTAGTGTCCAGTAATCTGCATGTTAAACAGCCACCCTAGGTGTTTCAGGTGCAAAGGGCCCTAAGTTACTATTCTTTCTGAAAAGAATGCTTTGCCATATAGCATGTCCTCTAGATTAGAGAGACATTGGATCCCTAAGAAAGCATTCTTTGTGCCGATGGGTTTTGGAACAGCATACAGAGGTGGAAATACGATAATCAGAGATGAGTCAGGCTCAGATATAAGCCATATGAGTGGCTTTGACCTTCTGTTTTTGCCACACATGTTTGAATTGGATTGTTGCCATGTTGGGCATCTAAGTGACTAATGCATCCCTCCCAAATCACTTTTGATCCAGACAGAACCAGATTTCTGGGGCAGATTTCAGGTAATCTTTATACCTACGACGGGAGGTAATTTCCTTTTAAGTTAAGGTTGTGTGAGCTGTGCATTTCATCAGATACCTTTTCCTGCTTATAATCTGTTCTTTATAATTTGGAGCTATTTACTTACATGGAATTTGAAGTAAGAGTTGAATGATGGATGTTAATTAGATTGAGAGTTGGAAAGAAATGAAAGGTAATGAGAAAGTGAAAAATACTATCCTAGAGGGAGTATTCATTAATTGCCAAAGAGTTGAGGAAAATTGTGGGGGATATTAAAGTATCAATTCCTTTTCTGATCTTTTTTTGAAGAAACAAAACATAGCCTGAAATTCATCTGTTTAGATTTGTAAACTTCTCACAGTTATTGCATGCAGTTCTTACAAAAATGAAGGAGGCTATCACTTGAGTCATCTACTCTTTTATCTCCCTCAATATATGTTTTACAAAAAATATAGTAACATTTTAAGCATTTACTATAGTGAATTTTCTTTAAAATATTTCTTTAGTGAAGGCTACTGCTTAAAGAGGCAGGAATCACTTCTGTAGTTTGGGATGTCTTAGCTAATTCATCTGTAGTGTGTAGTGGAGTCACAGTTGAGGTAGAGCTGGGGCATCTTTCTTGTTTACTAATCTTTTGTGTAATGTAAACTCTGGAATACACTTCCTAATATCTTAAGCTGTTCTGAAATATGAATGAAAGACTCAGTGAAAAAGACAACTTTTAAAAGTAGTAGCATCTAGGTTAGTTAGGATACACTGAAGTAGATAAGAGCTAATTTTTGTTTTTATTTTTCCTGTTGCTGCTATTGGTGACACATCTTTGATACCAGGGAAAGAATAGGCCAAAGCCCTTAATTGTTGTCTTTCATTTTGCATGTGATTCCCCCATCATTGGATTTTTTGCTTCCTGTTACTGTCCCATATATAAGAATATCTCCATATAGGAAGTGAGGAAGCATCACAGACAGATGTTTCCCCCACTCCTCCTCTACCCTAGGCGAGAGATTCGAGAACTCTTCTCTGAAGAAAGAGAATGGGTCCAGAGAAAAAACCCTTAGACACTAACATCTGGGGGCCCCAACAAAAAGTTGACTTTCTACCCAGTGATGTGATGGATATGCCTCAGTTAGACAACTCCCACCTATGGAATTTCCATGGAATTTCCATGGAATTTCCAATCTCATTCTTACGTAGGAGGTAGTTAATGATCATCAGAGAGCAACAAAAGCAATAGAACCAAAGGACTGAGGAAAAAGACTGCAGGTGGCAGGAGAAAATTTAAAACATAATTGATATCCTCAGAGAGATGCTAGAAGGTATCCTGTGCATAGTACAAGTAGAGGGTGCTGTAGAAGAGAGATATTCTAAGAGTAAGAACCATCTCTTGGAAACTAAAAAAATGTGGTAACTGAAATAGATATTTAAATAGAAAGGTTGAAAACTAAAGCTAGAGAATTGCCCTGGAAGTTAAAAAATAGAGATGGAAAATGGGGAAAAAAAGAAATAAGAGCATTGTGCTTTGAAAGTAGTGTTTGAGAAAGCACGATTTGTTCCTATTTAGATACGATTTTCAGTCTACATGTTGACTCTGCTGTTGTTCTAAAAATAGTAATAGAGAATTAATTTCTACAAAGAAAAATTAGAATAAATTATTAAACTCCTGCAACAAAGCTGCTTTTTCATCCTTCCTACCTTTGTTTCTTTGCTGTCATTTCATATCAGTCAACATTTAGTGCTTAAGTTCATCCTTAAAAAAAATCTTAACTATTTTTCCCTTTGCACAAGTAATTAAGATTTTTAATTTATTTGGTCATCATGATAGCATAAACTAGTTCTGTTCTTAGTAGACATAAGAACAGTGATTAAGCCCAGTTGCATTTGTGTAGTGTTGTTGAGCTCTCTGTTTATTTTTCTACTCCTTTTTGTGGGAACACAATAATATTGAGATTGCTCTGAACTAGAAAACTGTCTGGTTTACCAGATACTGCAGAACCCTGCTGTTGAGATTCGTAAGCAGTCTGTCATTATGGCTTATTCTATGCAAACTCTTTCCTCAAGATTGTTGAAGGAAGGCTTTTAATTTTAACTGTTACTGTTTTACAGATAAGGCTCTGATGGCACCAAATCTTGATTCCTTTGGACGGGATCGGGCACTGTATCAGGAGCACGCAAAGCGTCGGATTGCAGAACGGGAGGCCAGGAGGTAGTTCTACCAATGCTTGCTGTTGGTTTGCTTGTGAGGGGTGGAGTTCCTTTTGTCCGGTGTGGGAGCTTGTTATTTGTTGTTTAGGACTCGTCGTAGACAAGCCAGAGAGCAAACTGGTAAGACGACAGATCACCTTGAAGGCCTGTCCAGTGATGATGAAGAAACTTCTACAGATATTACAAACTTCAATCTGGAAAAAGGTTAGACATTTATTTGGAAATGAGATTCGTTGTCACCAGGGTTTCTACTTGGCTGTGGTTTTTACCATGAAATGGTAAAACCATTTTGTGGCCTCTGCTTTAGAATCAGGCGCTTTTTGCTTAATTGTAGAAACTTGCACCCATTTTTTTATTATTGAATATCATGATGAGTTCTCAAGATCAGTGGTAACACTTTGTCATGGGGTTTCTTTAGTACTTGCATCGTAAATGATATTAGCCTTCAGCATCATAGAATTCAGAAAGTGACAAGAATATGTTTCAGATCCCAGGGGCAGCCCCATGCAGCCTGTATGGTCTAGAAAGTTAGGGCACTCAGCCCTAAAGGAGATTCCTGGTTTAGAGAGTCCTGAATAATTCAACTAAGAGGAATAGTTAGTGCTGCTACATGTCAGGCATTTTCAGAAGGATTTCCAAAGAAAAGTCTTCATTTCCCACCAATGGCTATAATTATTTGGAGTTATATTAAGTGCAGGCCCTTTGGAACTTAGTTGGAGAAGCTTATTCCCCCCCCCCCACCTTTTTTATAGTGTATTTCTACATGTATTTCCAAACATAGGAAATTGGAAAGAATAACACATTGATAACTTGTATACCTGTCATCCAAATTCAACAGTTCTTACCATCATTTAACCAAGTTTGCTTTAACTCTCTATGTAGGGATATGTGTGTTTTGCTGAACCATTTGAGAGTAACTTAAAGACATCATAGCACTTCCCTCTAAACACTTTAGCATGTGTCTCCTAAAAATAAGGATGCTTTTCTACCTAATTGCAACACCACTAGCACACCTGAGAAAATTAACTAAAATTTCTTAATACCATGTCTGTATTTAATTTTCCTCAGTAGCAGCCCCACAAAAACTCTTGGGACTGTTTTTGTGGTTATTCTGTTTTTTCCAAACCTGGACGCATACAAGATTCCTGCCATGCATTTGGTTGTTATGTCTTTTTATCTAAAATTAATGAATATCACAAATACTTACACATACATACACCCCTAGTATGTATTTGTTTAAGACATTAACTTTCTGAAGAGACCAGGTCATTTGTCTTGTAGAACGTCCTACATTCTAGATTTGTCTGTTTCCTCATGGTATTAACTTGTTCTTCCATTCACTGTACTTCTTGTAAACTGGGATTTAGGTCTGAAGTCTTGATAAGATTCAGATTAAACTGTTTCTTATTGCATAATACAGAGAGCAAATGTTAGATCGTCCCACTATTGGTGATGTTAAGATGGATCTTGAGAAGTAGGCTGTCATGACTAAAGCTCTCCATTATAAAGAATTCTCTTTCTGAAGTCATATGAAGCATTAGATAACCTTTCATTTAGAGATGCTAACATCCATTGCTGATACTTGTCTAAGTCAGTTACTGCAGTCACCAGCATACTTTGAAAGAAGCGATATGATTGGTCACTGATCATGGTACACATCTGTTATTTACACAGTGATTTGTGAGCTGAAGAGCTAGATACAGAGTTTGTACTTTAAGCAGTTACTCACAGTTACTATACCATGGTAACTGAAATTTGAACCAAGATGTTGGGGAGAGATATTATTTAAATTGTGCTGACAGAAGATGGTACATATTGAAACCGTACAAAACGAAGACTGCCTGCATTGTGGTTTGCATGACAGACATTTGGAACCTAAACTTACCTCTGGTTATCCTTTCAGTTTCAGTTAACAATTATTCCTTTGTTAATAAGCCTGTTTTATTGTTAGGCAAGCTGCAAAGAAAGCACTGGAAAAAAACTGTGTTTTTTCTACTGCATATTAAGTTACGGTTTTCTGTGGGGGTTTTTGTTGTTGTTTTTAGATCGCATTTCGAAAGAGTCCAGCAAGGTTTTTGAGGATGTCCTTGAGAGTTTCTATTCAATCGATTGTATTAAATCCCAGTTTGAGGCATGGCGTTCAAAATACTACATGTCCTACAAGGATGCTTACATCGGTCTTTGTTTGCCAAAGTTGTTCAATCCCCTCATAAGGCTACAGCTTCTCACTTGGACTCCTCTTGAGGTGAGTGGCTTCTGTCACTGTTAGAAAGCAATAGACCATGATGCCTGGGTAATTTTAATCTCAAAGCTAGGGATGTAAGCTTGAGCAAAGTATTTTTCAGGGGAGATAGGTCATGGGGCTATAATTAATAGAGATTATATTTGGGTATAATCTTATGATGTTCACGTTTATGCTCTGTCCCTCTTCAAGAGAGCTGTCTCTTGCTTTCTGATTTATATGCAGTGTCTTTCTCAATCAATTAAAAGTACACGTAATGACACTAAGATATGAATGTGAGTGAATAAGAATTTGGTTCTTTGGTCCCAGAAACTGTAAGAGCCTCATGGGAAAGCTCAATGAGGCCCATGTGAAGTGGGGCCCTGAACTAAGTCACTGGTGATGGAAATCAGGAGAATGAGATAAACTGATGGATTTAAAAGGTGGCATCAGTAGGACCTGTTGCCTGTTACATAAGGGAGGAAACTAGAATTGTCTATATACATGTTAGTGGTCATGTTTAAGATACAGTTTTGAAAGTTACCAGCATGTGAATGGAGCTATGGGCATGAATGAGATGGGCTGGGCTCAGTATGTAAACTATAATGAAAAGAAGGCTGAGGTTGAAACCCTGGAAGCAACAGGGGAAAAAAAGGTAAGGTCTGGGAACCATTCAACTTACAGCTCCTGCTGATTGCTCTTTGCTAGGCCTTGTGGTGCTCCACCTTGTGCATGTGGCTCCCTCCTCTGCCCCAGAACTTCCAGCTGCCTCAGCCTCCCTGAACTTCAGTTTCTTCTCAAGTCAGCAGGACTGCGCCCTGCTTGCAATTCCTTTCCCTGCACTGCAGTCCTGACTAGGAGCTCACCTCATTTCATTCCCTTCTTTCAGAGGTCACAGTCCTGTACTGTCAGTGGTCCATTGTTTGAAAATAGATGTTTCATAGTATTTTATCCCGTTTTTAGTTTACGACTGAAGGCTAAATCTAGTTCCTGTTAACTCCGCATGGCTAGACGCAGAAACATCCACCATTTTAAAAGTTTGGCTAACCTTTTAAATATTTTCCAGGCAAAATGTCGTGACTTTGAGAACATGCTGTGGTTTGAATCTTTGCTGTTTTATGGTTGTGAAGAGCGAGAGCAAGAAAAAGATGATGTAGATGTTGCGCTATTACCTACTATTGTGGAAAAGGTGATTCTTCCTAAACTAACAGGTAGAGATTACTGAATTGAATCTTCAAACACATTGAGTTTTTTAATCTATTTTTAGGAGTTTTTAATCAAAGCATATTTTCTCATAGAAACTACATTATAAATAATAAAGTTACCCCCGGGCCCAGAGTTACCTAAAGGGTACACGTTTCTTAACCTGGGATTTGAAGACCACCTTCGGGAGGGTCTGGAGTTGGGGGCAGTAATTGATCCACAGGCAAGTTTTAGACATTTAAGGACTGCCTGAAGCAAAACTGAATACATAGTTTTGGTACAGGGGAGCATATGCATTTTTCTGTGGAGCAGTTTTATTACTTTCATCAATTTCTCACAAAAGATAAGGAATCATTGACACAGGAACGTATTTAAAATATTAAAAATAGAGCTCAAGTTCAGTTAAAAATTCTTCATGGAGGAGGCATTGCCTCCTAGGATATAGAAATCCCGCTTTCCCCAGTCTTTATTTTTGCCAAGCACCAGAAAACAATGGGAGGCTGTCCCCTCTCATCATTTGCCTAATCTTCAACATTCCCACAGTTAGTAGGACAAGGAAGACTGAAGCTTATACTCTAGAAAAAGAAAAAATAAATCACAATTGGCATTTCTAAGTTGAGGACTACTTGACATCAGATACAGTCAGCTGCAGATTTCTTCTGCATCTCACTACATGCTACTTTTCTTCCTTAATAGTGATAGCTGAAAATATGTGGGACCCCTTTTCTACAACACAGACTTCAAGAATGGTTGGAATTACACTAAAATTAATAAATGGATATCCTTCAGTAGTGAATGCAGAAAACAAAAATACGCAGGTAATTTAATTATTATCATGAAACATTTAAAAATTTTTTAAACATTTATTATTTTACCTTCTTTCCTTTTGAAAATGAGTAAGAGTTGAGAGAATTTGAGTGGTTATGTCCTGAGCCAGCCAGAAAATCTGATTCTCCCATTTGGACCATTTGGTCCTTTATAGCGTGAAATATATAAGATTTGAGATAATGGTTTTTAGTTTTAAAATATCTATATGTAAGGATGATACTATTAGTCTTGATAGACTCTGGTTTGTACTGTTGTCACCCTCCTCACCACCCCACCCCCATTCTCAACCAGAGTAATCAGACATCTCTTGAAGAACTGTGTTTTTTAGGAAAAAGGAAAACGTGAAACTAGTAGAATAGGTAACAATTGATGATTTAAATGGTGAAACATTTAAATAGCATATAAAACAACTAAATATTGTTTTATAACTAGTTTCCAAACTTCAAATGGCTACTGTCCCCCACCGGACATTCTTATGAGCTATTTAGACTTGAACAAGTACTCTTTATCATTGTTTTATTTTCACTGACCTCGTTTTGAGAAGAACAGGATTATAGGTTTGATCTTAAGTCTTTATATAGTAGTAGATTAAGGGGTTGGAAGATTTTTAAATGGGTTCATTGCTTGGTAATTGAAGAAGGGTAAGCTAAGAGTAGTAAATATTAAAGACCATAGACCCTTCAGTGGGGTAAGTAAAAAATTTGAGAAACTGTACACTCAAAATTGAGTACTCAGTTTATTATATGATTTGGAATATAGCTTATTTTTATTTCTTAAAATTTTGTCATAACCCTTATTAAAATGCATGCTCAACTTTTAACCCTTTAGGTGTACCTGAAAGCACTTTTATTGAGGATGAGGAGAACTTTAGATGATGATGTATTCATGCCCTTATATCCCAAAAAGTAAGTAACTCCTGAGAACATGAAAGATGGTAACGTTTTCCATTATCTTTCAGAAAAGGCTTCTTAAATCCTGAAGCAACTAAACATAGCTTGAAATACAAACTTGATTTATGTATTGTAAACCTGTAGTCCAAAGAGACTAGTTCAGTGGGTAAATTGTTCCCTCAAGCGGAATAAAGCAAATAATGCCCTTTATTCTTCTTCAGTATCTCAGAATAAATTGCCGTTACATTTATTTTCTGGAGTGGGGAGGTATAGCCCAAGTGGTAGAGCACATGCTTAGCATACACAAGGTCCTGGGTTCAATCCCCAGTACCTCCTCCAAGAATAGAAAAGCAAACCTAACTATCCCCCCAACCAAAAAATAAAATTATTACCTTCTGGAGTACAGTTGTTTGAAAATTTGAAAAATTAGTTACTTCTTTTGTTCACCTTTTTCACTTGTACAAATGTTCTAGCAATCAGATGGCACTTAACACAAAATATTTTTGATCGTGATGTGTTTGTCTTTTTTCCTTAGTGTCTTGGAAAATAAAAATTCTGGGCCTTACTTGTTTTTTCAACGACAGTTTTGGTCTTCAGTTAAGGTACGTGTCTGTAGGCTATCTAAACTAAAAGACCTCAGATTTTGTTTGACTTCACACATTATACCTTGAAAAGTATTTTAATATTTGGTTCAGTAACTTCATAGGCTTAGGTCTGTATCTAAATACAAAGTCTCCATTTTATAAACTGATTTTATTCCAAAAGTTTATTCAGGTTTGATGTGTCCAGAGGAGAAAATGAATCCTGAGTTCCAGTAAGGTCCACCTGGCCAGCAAAATGCCCTACTATACCATTGTTAACTTATTTAGCAAACAGAGTACTGCGCACTCTTCTAAGCTGGGAAATGTAGCACTGAATAAGATAGAAGTAGAGCCTTCATGATGCTTATAATCCAGCACAATCGACAGATAGAAAATAAGTAATCTTCAGGTGTGATGAATTTTAATAAAGAAATTCAAAGTAGTATGGGAGCATATGACAAGGGGCACAGAGACCTTGATGGGTGTGTCCACCCTGAGGAAGTGATATTTCGGTTATTAGACTAGAAGAATAAATAAGAGTTGACCCTGGGGTGAGGGAAAGCAGGGCATACTAGAACTGAGAATAAGTCCAGGATGGCTAGAGTTAGGGAAGAGATAAGTGGTTCAAATGATACGGGAGCTGTAATTTACGTATAGACATGTAATCACTGCCCAAATCAAGTTGGATAATGCTTCCATCGTCTCCCCCAAAATCTGTATTCTTGATACAAGTACTTGGTCAGATACATGATTTGCAGGGTTGTGACCCCTCATTCCTCCACCCCCCCAATCTGTGGCTTGTCTTCATTCTCTTAACAGTCTTTCAAAGTGTTGAAGTTCTTCATTTCGATGAAGTCCAACTTATCAGTTTTTCCTGTTATGAATTGTCCTTTAGTTGTCATATCTAAGAAGTCTTTGCCTAAAACAAGGCCACAAAATTTTTCTCTTATTGTTTCTTCTGGACATTTCATGGTTTTAGGTTTTACATGTGAGTCTGTGATACATTTTGAGTTAAATTTTGTATAGTGCATGAGGCTTGGATTGAAGTTTGTTTGTCTCAGCATGGTTTGTTGAAAAGGCTACCCTTTTCTTATTAAGTTGTTTTTTGTACTTTTGTTGAAAATCAGTTGATCCTATATGGGTTATGGAAGGGTTTTTAGTAGGAAAGTGACTTGAAAAAATTGCCATTTTAAAGATATTCTGGCTGCTCTGTAGAGATAATGGATTGAAATAGAGAATATAGTAATAATGAAAATGGGAATTAGTTTTTCTTACATATTTACTGTGTGCTAAGCCTTGCACCACATTCTTACATAGATCATCTGTTTGAATCCTCACAACAGCCCTGTGAGCTCGACATTGTTTTTCTCAAGCTCCTGATGGGACAGTGAGGCACAGAATAACCTGCCCAGGCTCATTCCTTTGTTAAGTGTTAAAGATGGGAGTCTAACTCAGGGCACTCTGACTCTTGAGTAGCTCTTCTCAGCTAGGGTTCTTTGATAGCTGATGCCCTAAGGCCTCCATTGTGTATGCATCTAGAATGGTACTGGCTTGTACCACCCTTGGGAAAATTAAGGCATCACTCAAATCATTTTCTGTAGGTTTTAGTTCTCTCACAGAATGCTGTTTGACAAAGACTATACCAGAGCTCATGTTCGTAACCACTTGAGTAACTGTAGGGTCCATAAAGAGATGATGTCAGCTTAGATTAGGGGGTGGCAGTGGGAACCGAGAGAAATGTACAGAATGGACAGAGGTGGGGTCCAAGAACTTGCGGAAGAGGTTAAAAATGATACGCAGGCTTCCAGCCTGATGGGTTGGATAGGGTTGCCATTTCCTAAGATGAGAAATACTGGAAGCTGAAAAATGTTTACGGTGGAATGGGCTGGGGGCTTCCATTTTATATGTTTTGAGCTTAAGTAGCTTCCAGTGCCCAGGATCATGAGGTCTGGTAAACATGCAGTATGATAGTCACAAAGAGAATTTCCATCTCTTGGGGGCGGGGGCACATAGGACTGGTTTAGGCATGATTTTCAAGGAGGGCATTTACCTAAGAATCAGCACTTGACCACTAGTATTTTCTGTTATGATGGAAAATGTTCTGTATTTACATTGTTTATTACGGTAACCACTTGTTCCACATGGCTATTTAAATTTTAGTTGATCTCAGTCATTCTGGGAAATATTCAGACCTTTTAAAACTGCTTATTAGTACTTGGGCAAGACATGCATGGTCCACTGTATTTCATAAGGTGTTTTACTGTGTAACTAACTTACTTTGTACTTAATTTAATTGCTTAACGTTGCCTCTAATTTTTTTTTCCTTCTCAAAAAACCAAACTTTTAATAACAGAGTCAGATTTGTAGTTGCCACAGGTAGGGAGTTGTCGGTAGGGGTGGGGAGATTGAGTAAAGGGGATCAAAAAGTACAAACTTCCAGTTTTAAGATAAAATAAGTTCTGCGGATGTAATGTACAACATGATGACTGTAATTAACAATACTGTATTGTATATTTGTATATTTGAAAGTTGCTAAGAGAATAGAAAAAAGATTTATAACTGTGAAATAAGGTGAGGTATGTTAACTTATGGTCATCATTTTGCAATATATACTTGTATCAAATCATTATGTTTTATACCTTGAATGTATGCAATGTAACATGTCAATTATATGTCAGTGAAACTGGGGAAAATAATTTTTTTTCTTCTTTCTAGCTCTTAGGAAATTTTCTCCAATGGTATGGCATTTTCTCAAACAAAACTCTGCAGGAGTTATCAATAGATGGTTTGTTAAATAGATACATTCTCATGGCTTTTCAGAATTCAGAATATGGAGATGACAGCATCAAAAAAGCCCAGAATGTGAGTTAAATGATTTATGGTAGTTTTTAAAGCATGTAAGTTAAAATGAATTAAGTTTTGTTTGAAGAGATTTGAGAATTTTATGAAAACTCCTTTGATTATTGAACTTGGTGTAATGTTGACAATCACCTTGCTTCCCAAGTAGTTCCAAACCCCCTTAGCACTTTTTAAATAAAGATTTATATTGTTATTTATGTGTATATTTATCCTTCTATCCATCTATCTATATCAGTATTTATTTTTGTAGGTATTAATAATAGTTTTAATTTGGGGATTTTTTTAACAGTTGAGTGAATGCTATTTTGAGTGTTACTAAAGAAATGGTCTCTCCTCATTAAAGAAATAATTTTAGTTAATTTTTTTTTACTTTATATACATGAGTTTGATCTTTTTTAAAAATATTTTTTAAGCAGTCATATGATTAAAGAAAATTTGCTAGAATTACCTAAACTATGTCAGAGTAATTCTCTGATGTGATACTTCTCTACCCTTAAATATTTTTGTGTCTGTTTCCTATAAACATGGATATTCTTGTACACGATTACAATATAACCATCAACATCAGTAAATAAACATTTATATATTACTCACACCTAATCCTAGGCCTCTCTTCAGGTTTTATCAGCTGTCTCAATAATATCCAAAAGAAATTGGCAAGAGGAAGGATTGTCCTTTGCAATTAATTGTCGTGTCTTGTTAGTCTGCTTTAATCTGGAAGACTTCTTCATTCCTTGACCTTCGTAACTCTGACACTTTTGAAGATCATGGTTCAGTTATTTGATAGAATATCCCTCAATTTGGGTTTGTCTGATAGTATCTCATGCTTAGATTCAGATTTTGCATCTCTGGCAGGAATTGTCCTAGACTTCATTAGTGGGAATCCCTCCAGGTTGACTTCTGTGATCTTGTGACATGTCCTGTAATTGGGAGGAAGCACTTTCTTGCTTACTGGCACACAATGTTCCAGGTCCATTTTGTACTTGCTCGGCCCAGTTCTGGAAATAGTCATTTCTTCGAACATCCCTGGGTTCTTTGATGAGGAGCCTTCTCTACCCACTGACTGCTTTCTCCCCTGTGGGAACCAGCCTGCCCTTGCTTGGGTTGTGGTACCCCATGCCAGGCTGCCACCATGCTCTGTTTCCCCTGCGTAGGCTCTTGCCCTAGGCTGCCTCTCTGGTGTGATGCTCTCTTTACCCCATTCTGGGCTAGCATGGCTCCCACTGCCAGCACGGATGACTGAACCGTTCCACATGAGGAGGGGCTGCACTTTGGTATTTATACTATACATGTTTTTACATCAAAAGCTACTGATGAAGGACAGTTTAGTTCATTTAAGGCTTCTTGGAAGACTGCAAAATGAAACAATTGGTTATTAACTTTTTGTTCCTAATTTACTTAAATATTGGAGAAATATATTTTGCTTTTAGTACCTATCTGTTGAAGTTAAAAATTCAGGTATATTTGCATAATTTATGTAGAAAATCAGGTTTAGAAGACAATCCTTTCTAAGTAATTTGTTACATATAGCTCAATAGGAAGTCTTAGTTAAATAGATTATACCCATTATCTAGACTCAGCTTTTAGACACTCATTTGTTTTTAACTTTTATATCTTTCTTCTTCATAGGTAATCAATTGTTTCCCCAAGCAGTGGTTCATGAATCTGAAAGGAGAAAGAACTATTTCTCAGTTAGAAAACTTCTGTCGATACCTTGTACACTTAGCAGATACAATTTACAGAAACAGTATTGGGTGCTCTGATGTGGAAAAAAGAAATGCAAGGTAATTATTTATAATTATTGAATGAAACAGTGATCGAGAGTCTTTAGTTGTCAGATTTAGTATTAGTAAAATGTTTTCAGTAGAGATGTTTCTATTTTACTTTAAACTGTACAGTGACTTAGTATTGATAAACCTACCAAAGTTATACATTTCTTCATTTTTGCAGCTTTTACCTAATCTTTTTTCAATGTGTTATATATGAAGGTCTTAAGGGAAGACTTCTGGTAAGCACCAGCCATAAGGGGAATGAATGAATCATTGTTTTCTCTGTCTCCTCCCTTGAGGAATTGAGAAGATCTTAGGCTCTTAGAATGTCATGGAAAGGGGAGGGTACAGCTCAGTGGTAGGGTGCATGCCTAGTTTGCACAAGGTCCTGGATTCAATCCCCAGTACCTCCACTAAAATAAATACATAAAAACCTAATTACCCCCCCTCCAAAAAAGAATAAAATTTAAATTCAAAAAAAAAGAAGAAGAAGAAGAATGTCATGGATCTTGGTCTTTGGAGATTCATTATACAGATGTAAACCCCAGGAAAGATGGCCACTGAAACCTAAAGTGTACTGAAGGTTCTATCCCAGTTTGGGGACATTTGTGCTCTACATTGAGGTTTTCTGTATCCATATTGTGGACTAAAGGTCATCACTCATGATTTTTGGGGAGAAGCTCATGCATATTTTTTAATCAAGTGTTTTGAGGAAGGAATGAATAAACAAACCATTATCCCTTTCTCGGGACATTGTCTTGGATGTTCATGTAATTTGGGGATAAATCTCTAGCATAAAAAGTAAGTAAATGGTAATAATAACAACTAGTATCATTTAGAAGAATTTTATTTTTGAAAGTTTTATTTCATATATTCTTCCTATGTCAGTTTTATTTTCATTTAGCTCACACCATTAGTCATACCCCTATAACAAAATCTCTTTCTTTTTCCTTGTTCCCCTTCCACAAAAAAGGACCTTATTTTCTTGAGAGAAAATTTGCTAACTTTTACAATAAAATTAAAAGCCAAGTAGATAGTAAATCCTTCAGTGGTAAAATTCTTTGGCAGGTGATTTTGGGTTATATGTTTATTTCATCCTTAATGTGTCATTTTGGTGCTGGTTGTTATTTATCGGCACTAATATTCTCAATATTGGTGTTTACTAGATAGATCCCATTTACTTACTAGATAAATCCTATTTACTTTTTAAAGTTTAGTTTGTATGTTTAACAGTGTTTTTGTTTGGGAGTTAAATATCAACAAACAGTAAATTCTTTTCTATAGAAAACAATTTCAGCAGCTGTTAAGCACCTTCTCTGTGCAATGCACATAAAGTAGGTTCCACATGGATCACAAAGTCTTACAAATTACAATTCTTCCCTAAAAGGTGCTTCCTACAATTTTGTAGAGAAGAGACAACTAATAATGTCACGTTGTGTGTGGTTTCTCACAGTGGTTCAAACTAAATGCTGAAAGTAGTTTCTGGGCAGGCAGCATCAGCATCACCTGGGAGCTTTGTTAGAAATGCAGATTCTCAGGCCCCACCCCAGACCTACCGAACAGAATTCTGAGGGTGGGACCTGGTGGTCTGTGTTTCAGCACCCCTCTAGGTAATTCAGAAGTGCGGTGAAGTTTGAGGATTACTGAGAATGACTCCTAGCTGGGGTGATAAAGGAAGCCAGTTTATACTTTACTAGTGAATTTTGGACGAGTGGGAATTATACTGGATCTTAATGGATTTTGATGAATATAGACAAATATAATTTGTGTTCCAAGTATATTCTAGAAGAGCTGGGACTCTGGTTTGGGAAGGAATGGGAGGCAGGGCTCTGAAGCAGTTAGGCAATAAATTTTCTTATCCTTTCTAGATATTGAAAATCATGGATCTGAATGAAAATTTAGGGTTTTATTTTTGAAAATGGGTCCTCTGTTTCTGGGTTGGTCATTTGAACACAGGCAAGTTTTGTTTAATGTGGATAATTTTTTTTGACATATTGTGACTTGCTTGTCTCTGTTTCCCTTTTTTGAAAGTATGTGCTTGGAAAAATTGATTACCAAGTGCAGAAAGGATCATAAAGTCAGTAACAGATTTTTCCTTCAAGGCTTTTGTGCTAATTAATGAGATGCTGCTATATTTTTTTTTCTTTTTAGGGAAAACATAAAGCAGATAGTAAAACTCCTTGCGAGTGTTCGAGCTCTGGATCATGCTATGTCTGTTGCAAGTGACCACAATGTGAAAGAATTTAAGTCTTTGATTGAAGGAAAGTAGATCTGTGAGACTGAAAAAAAGCCTGTTTGCTCTAATACCATTCCCAATGTACAAATTTTGTATATATGTAAAGTTTCTTAAACTGTAAAATATGGATTCTTGTTTTAATACAAAGAACATTATTAATATTCAATACGTGTCCTTAAATGCAATTTCTTTGGAATGAAAGGAATTTGGGTTATTTCTAGGAAGTCTATGAATGGTTTCCTTACTGCCTGTCATACTTTGTTTACAGAAGTATTTTATATGTTCATTCAAATGAACCCTTTCAGTTAATTGTCTTCTGTAAACGATGTGTGCACTGTATATTGTGTAATTATGCATATATATATATATTTATATCATCATGGAGTTAACTTTCACACTGGAAATTTGTGGTGTTTTTCTACAGAGTAAGCCTTTTAACAGCAGAAAACTATTCAGTAGCATATTGTCTTAGGGAAATACTACACTGTTACAAAAAAAGGGCTGGCAGGTGACTAAGTATTCATCACCTTTTGGTTAGCAGTTGCTGTCACTGTAGCTATGCTGCCTTAAAGTTGAGACGTGAGTGTGGACTTGGTTATTGGGTGAATGGGGAACTTTCCTTCCTTGAATAACATTACAGTCAAATGCAGGTTTAACATGAGCTCTAAGTGGTACATGCAACATAGGTTTTTGAAAAGAACATAGCAGCTTAATTTTGGGGAATGATAGACCCACAACCTAACTGCATGGTTTTGGGCTGACTGTCCTGTCTCATTCATGATTTTACTCCCTGACCAGCTTAAAAAAATACATGCATTTGAATTTTAGTAGTCTGTCATTATATTTAAAATCCCACATATGTGAGTTATATATGCAATAAAGAACATGCCTTGCCAATTAGCTACACCCAGGCAGTTTAATATCCATGGTCTTCTATAATGTTTATACCATGCTGTAAATATTCAGAGAACTTGTTTTAAAGTTTATGCTTTCTGATTCTGTGATTTTCAAAAGAGGAACTTTTTGGAAATTAAGGACTATTGTTTGATAATTATATATGTAATTAAGCTTTAGCCAAACATTAAATTAATTTTTAAATAGACCCTTTGTTGTATTTTGCTGACAACTAATTTTAGTTAGAGTGTTTCACGTGACTAAATAATGAGACCTTAGCATGTACCCTTGGTCAAGTAATATTTAGAACAATGTCATGCACTCTAATTGCTGTCAATTTTATCTTTCTTGTAGGAACATTGCTTATCCCTACAAATTCATTCTGGATGAATTTTTTGTTACACCTTAGTGGCATACTAAATAGAATTAAAATGAGAACGCTTATTCTCACCTTCAGTGGGGTAGAACATATAAACATGTGTGTGTATGACACACATAATTTGTGCCTTAATTTGTGTTTCCAAACCCACTGGACTGATTACTTTTCAGGTATCTTCTTTTAAGGACATTTGAAGTAAACTTAGCTTTTTCATCCTGTGAAATCCATCAGGCTGTTTTACTCTCAGAAATGAGTTTGAACCCACAGTAGAACCTTAATGTAAGGTGAATTTATCATAGAAAACAAGTGGTTCTCACACTGCAGCCAGAAGTTTTTTATTCCTGAAATAGCTAAAGGACATCCTTTCTTATGAAGTAAATTGTCAAAAGATAAATTCAGAGAGTGACATTTTAATAATGTGGAGGTTTTGTCCTTTCAGTTTTGTCTTTTGGAGCGGTCTTCTGAAATACTTCCAAAATAGGTGAGGAATGTTTTTGAAAAGGGAAGTTGTTTTATTGAGACAATATTAATCATAGTCATGAAGACTGATAACTACTATTGTACCAGA
The DNA here is from genome assembly GCF_048564905.1 of Vicugna pacos. Taxonomy (NCBI): domain Eukaryota; kingdom Metazoa; phylum Chordata; class Mammalia; order Artiodactyla; family Camelidae; genus Vicugna; species Vicugna pacos. Next base: position 113,627,494 of record NC_132987.1, on the reverse strand, counting down.
TGGTGTTGGTGACCTTATTGATGCCATGGTGACTTGCAAACACGCGCAGCTCTACCTGAGGGCTTTCCCTTGGCCTGTGCTACAGGCTAGAGTGTCTGTCACCTAATGTCCCTGGGAGCAACCCTCAGCCAAAGAAAGCAGCAGGAGGATAAATACCCCAGTGCGTTGGTTCAGGTCCTCTGGGGAGCAGTCACTGTCATGGCATTAGATGTACAAGAGACTTGTTGAGGGAAATGACATTGACGGGCAAAGGAGAGGAAGTGGAAGGGGCTGAGCTAGCCTTAGAGCCAAGAGGTCACGAGGCAGGTGTGATCTCTGAAGGAGAGAGGGAAGGAATTAAGGAAGGTGTCAGACATCAGTGCAGTTCTAAAAGTTTGGGCAAGGCTGATGAAGCCCTCAATCCAAAGTCACGATTCTGAGGAATTTGACGTCACCAGTTTTTTTTTTTTAAACATTTTTATATTAAGTAATAGTTATTGTACAATGTGTCAAATTCCAGTGTAGAGCACAATTTTTCAGTTGTACATGAAGATATATGTATTCATTGTCACATTGTTTTTAGCTGTGCTACCATAAGATCTTGTATCTATTTCCCTGTGCTGTACAGTATAATCTTATCTGTTCTACATTTTGAAATCCCAGTCTGTCCTTTCCCACCCCCCGCCCCCTTGGCAACCACAAGTTTGTATTCTATGTCTGTCAGTCTGTTTCTGTTTTGTATTTCTGTTTCTTTTTGTTTGTTTGTTTTATTTTGTTTTTTGTTTTTTTTTTTTTAGATTCCATGTATGAGCGATCTCCTATGGTATTTTTCTTTCTTTTTCTGGCTTACTTCACTTAGAATGACATTCTCCAGGGACATCCATGTTGCTGCAAATGGCGTTATGTTGTCGGTTTTTATGGCTCATGTCACCAGTTTCTTACCTTCCTTTGTATTCCCACCACACTCAGTAATTGGTAGAGAGCAGTTCCTGTGGACCATGGCCGGTACAACCAGATTCTCCTTGTAGGAGACCTGAGAGGCACAATTTCATGTTTACAACAGCTTCCTAATCTCAGATAGGAAGAGGTATGTTCCACATTATCTCCCAGAGGGCTTCAGTTGATTTGAGCCATAGTTGCCTGCAGTGATAACCTTATCACCCAGAATTGGCCAAGAATTGCACAAGTCTTAAAGCAAGTACCTGCCTCATGAGAATATACTAAAATATAGCGTTCCCTAATTTTCTTTAAAGACGGGTTTATTGAAGTATGATTTATAAACTGTAAAGTTTACCCTCTATAAGCATGTATAGTTCAGTGGGTTAAGACAAATGCCTAATTTTGTTTTAAATGGCTAATTTCCCTTGAAATCATGAAAACCTAAAAATGGTCAGATGTATAGCTTCAAAATACCCTGTGAAAATGTCAGTTGCTATGTTGTAGTGGTTCTTTATGGTTACAGTTACTCTTCTGATCTGTAACATGGTAATACCCATATAGTAAAGGGAGTGTTGCCATTCTGATTATGACAACACTTTGGTCTCTTGTTTCAAGTAAATGAAAATGAGGACAGTTAAACACTAGAACTCCTACGTGTAGTGAGTGAGAAAACAATGAAATATGTCTGAAATGTTTGGGAGGCCTTATACTTCGATAAGGCTGTCATTGTCCAAGACGTTTTTGGAGATTCCCCCCCTAGAACAGTCTATGGCTGTTAGGTTCACAGCTGCTGAGAGTGACTTCAGATTGCCCAGCAAAGGCAGACAGGCTAACAATTGTCATATGGAGTTGATATTGATATGTAGTGTTGAGTTTTGGACCTCTGGGCCCCAGTAATTTGTACTAGCTTTGTCCCAGCCCTGTCAGCCCTAACTGTAGCAGAGGCTTAGAGGAGAATCATCCAGTACCATGAGAATGCCTAGCACAGCATTTCTCAGAATGTATGTCATGGTCCACTAGTTCCTGGGCTTTTACTTTAAAAGATCTTTAGGAAAATGTACCTTATATCCAATGCTTGATAATTGAGAATACATGGTAAATGATAAAAGGTTTGACAAATCCTGTAGAAACCATTTTAAGCTACTTTACAAAAGCACTTTGACCATGAAAGCTTACCTTTTACATGTAACCTTAGATGTTGAAATTTCAGAGATGCCTGCTGCTTAGGGACCAAGAGCCAGGTTGAAGAGTGAGCATCCTACAGCTCTGATCTCAATAAGGCCAAGCCCTGTTAGAGCTCTGGTCCTTTGATTTCCATGAGAATCCTTGCATGTCATTAAAACAAACCTCTTTATTTGAGCTCTCTTGACTTGGTCTCTTGTTCCAAATGAAAATTTTTTGTCACATGCAAGTTCCCTGTTTGCTCCCATTGCAATTTTCTTATCTCTGATACATGTGAGAAATTTTTTAGTCTTTCAAAAACTTTGAAGTTTTTGTTTGATTTTATTCTCACGATGATTCTGCTCTCAAGCTCCTATATTTTGCTAGTTATAGGATTTTCCTTTTTCCAATTTAAAATCGTATCCTTCACTGATTACTGTGAACGTATTCTAAGCAAATAGCAAATGCTTTTTGTAACCTACTGTTGTGTTGCCTCTCAAGACCACTGTTTTCTCTTTAATAAGGAGCCGTCCCTTCCTATATGTGATAGATCTCTGCAGATCCTGACATGAAAGTTAGCTCTAGTTTAATCTGAAAAGAAGCTTTTAAAGATAACTGAATCAGGGTTGTTAATATTCTCCAAATTTGCCAAATGCTTTCTATCATTTTTGATAGGGAAGTCCTTTGATAAGAAAAAGTAGGCCCTACTACTAATTTACATGGTTAATTTGTCAAAATTCATAGCCTTGTAACATATGGTATATTTTTGTCACTGGCATAATCAGTCTTTTTTTTAATTGAATTATAGTTGGTTTGCAATGTTCAATAATTTCTAAATTAATAAATCCTGTCATGTACTGGGGACATACTATTAGACTGGGCCGTATATAGTTACTATGTGAATATTTTTGACCTATGGAAATGGTGATTGCATGTTTCAACCTGATACAGGGAACTGCCCATAGGAGAAATAACTCAGTCAAAAAGCAACATTTAAAAATCATGGTGTTTACCTTCATTTCATTGACACTATTAGAGCTGACGTCTGAAACATCCATCAGGCTGTTTACTGATCTGTTTCTCTTCTGGTGGAGTCACATAAGCCTTGTATCAGTTGTCTGTGGCTGCTGTAATAAATTACCACAAACAGGGTAGTTTAAAACAACAGAAATTCATTCTCACAATTCTGAGTCCAGAGGTTTGAAATGAAAGTATTGGCAGAGACATGCTCCCTGCAAAGGCTCTAGGGAAGAATTTCCTGCCTTCTTCCAGCTTCTGGTGGCTGCTGACATCCCTTGGCTAATGGCCACATTGCTACAGTCTCTACTTCTGTCTTCACAGTGTGTGTGTGTGTGTGTGTGTGTGTAAAATCCCCCTCTGCTGTCTCCTTATAAAGACATTTGTGATTGCATTTAGGCCCTACCCAGATAATCACAGTTCAAAATCCTTAATCATATCCACAAAGACTTATTTTTCCCATAAATTAATATTCACATGTTCCAGGGATTAGCGTATGGGTATCTTTTGAAGGTGGTATTTCTTATCCTACCATAGGCATCATTGCTCATTTTCAAGGGTCAAGATAGTGTCAGCACATCTCTGTAGGCCCGTAGGACCTCACTAAGAAGTATGCATATGCCACTTAACCTGTATTTTAAGTCAGGCCATGCCAAGGATACTCCAGATTTGCTGAAAATTTGTCCAGCTATTTTCAAGTGCTGTGATGAACAAAGAAGTATAAACAGAAAAGAGGGACAAAAACAGAAAGGAGTAACAGCTTTTAAAATCACTAGTAAATGGCCCTTATATTTTTAAACCCTGGGCATGTGCTCATTTCATGACTAAAACGATCTATTTTGCAAGGATTTGGAAAAGCTGTGGCCTTCTACTGACAACTTGAGGACTAAGAGTCCCACTTACCCGCAGATTAATTTGAAGAAAGAAGCAGAAATTCAAACACAGAACCAAGAAACATTGACCTCGGTTTCTTCAGTTCAAAATCAAAAGAAGCCAGAAATAGGCCAAGTATTTGCTTCTAAAAGGGCCTAGCACCGATATTTCCCACTCTGAGAAAGAAGGGGTACCTAGTGTAGCCACACAGACACAGGTGCACTGGAAGGTTTGGGGTGGGCAAATTTGGATGGAGGTCTCAACTCCACTTCAAACAGTAATTTTTAACCAGTTAACTTTTCTGGGTCTCAGCTGTCAACTTCCAAGCAATATATTCAATAACATCAACCTCTCTCCTGGAGCTGTACCTTCCACATGTTTTTCTTTTGGGGTTATAGATGTATACCTGAAAAGGCAAGTAAGAAAAATCCCATTCTCACCCACTCGCATTTCGTTTTCTCTGTCCAATGCAATCTCCAATTGAAATGGATTCTCCAAGAGGGAAAAATAAAAATAAAAAGCAGAGTATTTTAATGTAGAGTAAGTAGAATATTTTAATGAATTTAATTCTGAGGCTGCTGTCCGTAACCACTACAAAGAGCAAAAGTTTCTCTAAGGAGATGGTACTAAATGAGAGAAATCTCCAGTTCTCAGAACTAAATCTAAGTGTCTTTGCAAATCTCCTTTTAGAAAAGAAGTGGCTTCTTTTCTAATGAATTATAGCTACTTTAGTATCCTGAAACCAGGGTGGGTCTAGCTTCTCTAAAATAGATGAAGAAGTGTTAAATCAAGTCACATGACAGGGCTCAGAGGGGGAAATGATCTTGTGCAATATACTAAATTTAAATTCTGCTTTTGCTGTTAATAAAAGCAAGAAGGGGAAGAGGTAAAGAAAAAGCAAAGGCAAGTGGAAACGGTTTCCCAGAGTGCTGAATTCTTTGGGTTTTCAATTCCTCTTGACCCTGCAGGTTTGACTTCATTCCCATATTTAGATCTATTAGGTGGAAACGGAATGAGAAGCCCGTGGGGGCACACGGATATTAGCCAGGAAGCATGATTTGTTGAAAAGTGACGATAGGGTGAAAGGGCAAGATGTCTTTGAGAAATTACACGGTTGGCAAAGCTAGTCGCCATTCAGTGACGACCACAGCTGCCTGGGCCTCAGTACCGCCATGTTTGAGTCTCGAGATACTGGCTTGTGACTTCCCACTCTCCACAGCTGAGCCCTCATTTTTTTTTTTTTAATAGTACTCCTGAGAGCTCCAGAACACACCAGAAGAAAAGGCAGCGAACACAGCTGTTCCAAAGCAGGCATTAGTTTTTCTTCCTGCTACCTACCCAGACGCCCAGTCACAGTAAGAACTCGGCGCAGTTGGCAAGGGGACACCATGGACAGCTCTTCAGGCGCCTTGGGTTGGCCAGCAGGGCAGACCGTCCCGAGCCCTCCCCAGAGCCCGTTAGGCCGGTGGAGGCGGCAGGGGGTGGTCCTGACACCCATCTTGGGCACGTATCAATACCCAGCCCCCAAAGCTTTTCCCCAGAGTCCCTCCCTAGCGCCCACGGGGAGGGTTGGTAAGCTCTGAAGAGCCCACGCGAGGAGGCTGGGGAGGCCGGATTTTCCCTCTCCCGGCGTCCTCAGCGGTGGGACCTGAAGCTGCAGGCGGGGGAACACGCCGTCCGAGGCGAAGGTCGCTGCGTGTGGAGGCGGCGGGCAACCCACGAGTACCCGGCCTGCAGGGCAGCCCGGAGTGGGCGTGACCGCTCCGACGCCCCGCCCCTTCCCCGCGAGGGGCGGGCCTTCCGCCCCCGGCTGAGGCGCAATGCGGAAGAGATGGGCCTGCTGGAGCGGAAGTGACGCTTCCGGCGGCTGTGGCGGCGGCGGCTGCGGGAGAAGGAGGAGGAGGAGGAGCCGGAGAAAGAGGTGAGCCAGCCGGCGGGGGGGCGGGGAGCGGGGAGCGGGGAGCGGCCGCGGCCAGAGCCACCGGCTGCGGGGCGCGCGGGCCAGCGCTTCCTGAAGCAGTCTCCGCCTCCGCAGCTTGGGCGGGAGCGGTGAGAGCCGGGTACGAGAGGGCCGGCGGGGTGGTTGGGAGACCACCGGCTCTGCCGGGCGCCTCGTCGGCGGGGTCTGTGGTGACAGCAGCTGTCAGCCTGCCCGCGGAGAAGGCACCGAGTCGGTTTGGGCGCCGGGTCATCTCTTCTGGCGTGTAATGGAGGGGTCGGGCTGCTCGGCGCTTCCGTCCCTCTGGGAAGGAGCCGCTTTCCGGGCGGTTGACTGCCCGGGACCGCCGAGGAGCCCGGGTCGGGTCCGTGTCCCAAGTCGTGACTCCTCCCGGTGGCCATTCATATTTACTGGCTCTAGCTTGCGGACCCCTCAGCCCGCGGTGCCCTGGGGCTGGGCTGGAGGCAGCAGTAACCTGTGCCGCTTCCTTGCCCTTCACCGCCGCTCCCGGGAGAGCCTGTGGTGTCGGATAATCCTTTCCCTTATCTCGCCCCCTAAGGAGCTTTGAACCAGCCTTGTTAACCTTCCTTCCCACCTACCTCTCTCCTTTCCCCGCAAAGGAATGGCTCGAAGTTTCCGAATCGTTTCCCTTTCAACGTAGTGACAAATCCTGAAGCAGGAAGCTGATAAACAACTCCGAACGAAATACGCTCAAAATTTTCCCTTTTGGTAAACATAAAGTAAAGGGGAAACTCAACTTAACCAAACCGCTTATGGACTTGGAGTGATAAAACCTTGTCTTGCCTTGCTGTGAGAATTGGTAGCTTTTCCTCTTGCTTTTTACTAAAATTAAGTGACGACTTATCTTTTGGAATAAACCATTCTCTTCCTGCCCCCCCCCCATCAAAACCTGGCAGGGAGGGACTTCTGGATGCCTTGCAGTCCTTGCTGCAGAAGGAAACAGCTTTCCTTTGCTTGGTTGTCACAGGGCTGCCTCCGAAGCAGAAGGAAACAGCTTTCCTTTGCTTGGTTTTCACAGGGCTGCCTCCGAAGAAAGGAGAATGGCGTTCAGCAAAGGATTTCGGATCTATCACAAATTGGATCCCCCACCTTTCAGCCTCATAGTGGAAACTAGGCATAAGGAAGAATGTCTTATGTTCGAGTCCGGGGCTGTAGCCGTGCTCTGTAAGTCACATCTTACAACCCAGCTGATCGTAGTCTGTTTTGATTTGAAATAATTCAGATTCAACCATTTTTTCAAAGAAGACCCTGATAACCCCCTCATTGTATTTCATCTAGCAGGTCATGCTTTTATTTCCTTTTAACTAGACCTTATTTTCTTTTAATCTTTTTATTTTCTTTTCCTTCCCCTTCTGCAGGTTTTTGTTGGGGTTAGGGGGAGATGCAGATTTTGGTACAGGTTTTGCTTTCTCGGGTTCTAATGCTACTTCAAAAAGTAAATCTTTCTTTCCAAAGAAATATGGTTGCAATTTATAGCATAGCACATAAACCCATAGAATGGCTTGCTTGACATTTTTCCTGTGATGAACAGAATTTCTTATAGGTCAGTTTTAGACATGGATTATAAGAGTATTTAATGTTATTGGAGTACCGTATGGTAAGGCTGTTATATTTTCATTAAGAGAACTGTAAACAACCTTTAAACTTTCATGTTAGGTAGATGATTGATTTCATATTATTAAGAAATTATTTTGACAGTTTAAAGAAAAGGACTATGCGCCACAAGAAAAATAGTTGATTAGTAAGATTTGGGTTATTTTGTGGGCAGATGGATAAAATTAAAATAAGTTTAATTTGAATATTACATTTCTTAATATAAGATTTTGGTAGATAACTTCAGCTTGGGATTATTTCATATGTGATTGTATTGTTAGAGGCTTTCTAGTGACAACTACTTGTTCTATATCATGTTTTTTGCTATGTAGGATCAGTTTATTTATTGGTCATATTTTTATCAATTAAAAATAGCATTTAAAGGGTATACTTACAGATACAAGCCCCGAAATATTTTAAACACTAAACTTTCTCGAGTTTCAGTAGTGAAGAGCATAAGTCTATAATCTTTGCGTACAGAATATTAATATCAGTTAAATCTAATCTTAATACTCTAAGGTGGAAACATTTTATCCGGATTGGGGAAAAGGATGGTGACATAATGAAAAGTCTTAAGCAAAGAACAGCGCATAAGAAATACGTATTTTTGGGTACATATAGTAACGTGGTTTGAGGGAGCAGGAAGAGGATCTGTATGTTCTAAGAAACAAATATTAGTAATATTAGTTATTTTCAGTCAGTATGGACTTAATTCATTTAAACTGTTATTTATACTTAACCAAAATATAACTTGCTACAGTATTAATTTGCATAGCATATTTCTTCATACTACAAATATAACTCTTATATTGATGAATTCTTAATTAAAACCATCTGTAGGAAAAAAAGATTTGTTTTAGTATCTGAAACATTTTTCAGCTGCTTGTGCTTTTTGGTGACATCTGATTTCCTAATTTGTCTAAATTCTAAATGTTCCTTTAATTGTGGTTACTGATAATAATGGGAAGTCAAATTTTTGTCTACAAAGTACAGATTAGCTATTAGTTATTAAGATTATTGCTCTACTTTACTCCAAGATCAGGAAGCCTCAGGATAATCCTACTTCCAAACCTTCAGCAGTCCTCTTTTATGCCAAATCATGGTTAAAAAAAAAAAACAAAAACTCCCCAAACCATCCATTTGGCATTAACATTCATTTTGAGAAAAAAAAAATTAAAAAATTGTCTTAACTATTTATTAATTCTATTTATTTTCATTAGCTTTAGACTATATAAATAATTCAGGGGAAAAAAACCTTTAAATGTAAAGTTTGTAAAGCTAGCATAAATGGATATATACTTTCTTAGGTATGTCATTAACGTTTCTATTATAAGCTTTAATACTTAAATATTAACATTTAAGAGCTGACAGATTTTTTTAAATAAATAATTTGACTTGTAAAATTAATTTGACCTTCAATTTGGAGTAATACCGAGATGTGTATTGTGCTACAGAATTTTCACCTTTAAAACCTTCACATTTTTCCAATGCCTGTTGTACTTAGGGAACTGAGCTTGGACAATACTGAGGTGTTCTGTTTATCTTTAACAGTCCCAGTCCTTTGAATTTCAATGCATTCTGCGTATTAATCTACCAGAAGGATTTTCCAGAATCATTTTTGATATAAAACCAAAATGTAACCCCATTTTTCAGTAAGATTCAAGTTCAGTCTCCTCGACTTGTCAATCAAGGCCTTCCACAGTTTGGCCCCACCTTGTTGGTTCACTGTTGATCTCCTTTAAGGAAGCCTCTGATGTTTCCTCAGCACTTTTCCAAAGTACCATGCTTTCTCCAACCCTCATCATGCTGTCCCTCTTCCCTCCAAGACTGTTAGAATGCTTTTCTGTACTTTTCCAGTCGAAGCCTGTCAGTTTCAGCTCAAGTCTTCCTTCTTAAGAATCTGCCTCCATCTTCTCCCCCCACTTCCCCCCCCCCAGCTCACTCTCCTCCCTTCCTTCCCTTCATTTTTTGTAGAACTTAGTCTGTTGGGAGATGACCACCTTTTTATATGCTGATTTTGTTGTTGTCTGCATGCCTGTATGCAGGTAGTTTTCTTGAATGTAGATGGTGAAGATGACCCAAGCAAGGACCCAAAGTTTCTGATTGCTCTAGGCTGCAGTTGCCTGGCTTTAAAGTTTAATCAGTTAGACATCTTAGGCAATACATACCATGGAGGATTGGCAATCACTTAATTTTCTTGGCTTAGGCCAGATGTGCCATGAGATACCCAACATGAACATCTTTCATATTATTAGCTGTATTAAAAAACAGAGCGCAAATAACAGTAGTAATCTCAGATCATGGATCCTCTTAGGGGATCCACTAATCAGTCCAGCCTTAGAAATCTGTCTTTATGTCGATAAAGATGTTAAATCAGTCATGATGCCATGACTTAATCAATCAACGATCCAGTGATTTTCAGCCCTAGACACACATTCTATTTACCTTGGGAGTTTTTTTTTTTTTTTTTAAACAAATCCTGGTGCCTGGGCTCCAGCCCCCCAGAGATTCTGGTATAATTAGATTGGGATGACCATTTCTGAGCATTGTTTATATACGCCTTTCTGTGATAGATTATGGCATGACTTTTTTGGCTTGCAAATTTTATCCAAAATAGCCATGTTTCCAGAATTTTAATGCTGTTATTATCTCTTATGGGGTCAGGAATGAGTTTGCTTGAAACCCGCAGCCTGAACCACATGCTACCATTCCCGTAGCACTTTTAGTCTAGTGCTTTCGCAGAATGTGAAACTGTGTTCGGGTCTCTGTGTCTGGATGCTGCACTCCTTGAGGAAGTGGTCTCAGTAATCTTTGTATCCCTAGTATTTAGTTCAGTGTCTTACTTATATTGCAGAGTAAATGATTATTAAATATGTGGCATGGGGGAAAGACTAACCTACACTAGATTACAAAGTTGGCAGAGGTGCAATCTTCTGTTTGAAAGTAGGGTACCTTTTCCTATGAAATTTATTTTCTGTCTTTTAAAGAATTGCTGTTTGACTGAACTGCTGATATACAACACATATGTTACACATTGTTAGAATTTGTTATAGAAAAATTCTATTGGAAATAGCTATTAGCTACATTATTAAGGCTTTTTAGAAATACCAGTTAAACTGTGTGTGATGAATGTTATTTATAACTTCCGTAAGTACTATTAACAATTTGTTTTAAAATTACTTTTCTTTAGATGGAAAACATTTTCATTATTGATTTTTCTTTCATTGCATATATTTATTTAAAAAATCTTCTGAAACATTCTTATCCTTATATACGTTAATATGTTTTTTCAGTAGTATGTCCATTTTTAGTATTACTTATTTTTGAAAATGTTAGTCCAGAAAAAAATGTTCAGTTAACCTGAAAATTTGATGGAGCAGTGGTAGAGTGTAGCACGTGGACTCTCTGTGACTAGTATGCTGTGTCTAAACCAGCATAAGCAGCAAGTGTGATGGTCAGCAAGTCATAACACTACACATTTTTTCTTGGAAACCAATTTATCAAGACATACTAGAAGACATCTATCAGTTTTGTGTTGAGTTCAGTTTTCCTCCTCCTTCTACAGTTACGCACATGAAAAGACCATCATGGGGCAGGGGGGACAAGTAGCCAGTCAGACAGATACATGCACTCAGTTCACAAGCTATCTCATTATTTTATAGTCTGTGTCATACTTCAGTAAAGATAAATAATTTACTTCATAATTACATCCTAGTTAAAAGATGAAGAGAAGAGAAGGTCAGCACATGGGAAATGGAGGATGAGTCTAAAAACAGAAATTAGGGATTGCCTCATTAAAAGATGAGGATGTAAGATGTTGATGTAAATTCCTAACTCTTAAAAAATTAGAGCTTTTGTCCTTCTTGGTATCACTTGCTGGTACGGTAGTAGGGGTTCATTGCTTTTATCTGCCTAGTGGTGAGATTATTTTTAGGCTTTAACTCTGGACCTGGTTTTACCCCAGATCGTCTAAGTTTCTTTGTCTACCTACTTTTTTTCTTTTAGCATGGAAACTTGAGCCATAGAACTGTAGGACGATATTTTGGAAGTCTATCACAGAATGTGAAGTTTCTGCCGTTTCTCTGAAATTGCGTGCCATAAGGGAGTAATACTTGCCATTTATTGGACACTACTCTGCTAGTCACAACATTAAGCAAGAGGTTCCTAAACTTTATTGCTTCATGGTGTCCTTCGTGTCTCATTAAGTTTTTAACAGCACCCCTAAGCCACAGTTCTGTTCATTAAATAGTTAGGTCCAAACAATAAATATTTATGTCCTAACAACTTCAGTAGATGTTTGGAAAAAATAATGCAAGTAAATTGAAAATAATTAATTTCCTTTATAAATAACCAGTTACTTAACTTATGGCATGATATGCCTGTTGAGCACTGAACAGCTTTTCAAACCTTGGCATCAGATTGGACAGCACCACCCTCATTTCCTGTTGCAGGTTGATTTTGGAGTGGTACTTGCTTTTTATCACAGCAACCACTGGAAATCCAGCTTCACAAAGATACGATGTCATGAAGGAATGTACTGCAATTCAGTGTTAAAACTTTGAACTACCTTCTGCTAATAATAGTTCAGGCAGTGTCCAGGTCATGTTGAGTATCTCCAGGTTTCCTTCCATTTAAAATATCCCTTGTCTCTCCTGGGAGTTTGCTGAAGTGTCCTGGAGCATCTCAGCATATAGTTTAGATGGTGGCATTAGACATGCTTTATTTTATTTAATTCTGTGGGTTGTACTTTTATCCCCATTTTGCAGATATGGAAACTGAGGCTTGGAGAGATTAAATAACTGCTCCAGTGACATGTCTTACCATCTGTTTTTTTTCATTGTAATTATTATTTGTGCTGTTGTTAGGGTGGTGGTTATCATTTTTAGGGTTGGGGAACGAAGAGCAAAAAGAAAGAAATGCTGATAAAAAAGACTTTACAGTTGAGTGAAATTATGGTTGGTGAGGTTCTTGTCTCATCTCAGAAAGAATTCAGAAATGAGATACAGAGGTCATGAAAGCAAAGCAAGGATTTATTAAAGGATAGATAGTACGCTCTCAAGAAAAGAGTGGGCAGACGCAGGTGGGTAGTTGCCCCGAGTTTCTTTAGCAAGTTGTTTATATGGGTGTAAAAATGAATGGACAGAATATTCATTGACAGGAAGGGGTCTGGGGTCATCTTTTCTGATCTTCATCCCAACTCCACCTTCCTAGCGGAGGAGGAGGGATTTTTTTTTTTTTTGTCCTTAGCCTTGATTGGGAAGTCAGATGAGGTCATAATGAACAAAATGTTATGTTTGAATGAGGTATCATAAGCGAAAGGTTACATTTGGATGGAGGTCATAATGAGTGGGGGATGGTGGAGATTCCTGTCTTGTCCCACCTTTCTTTGCCTCCAGGACACTTGTCAACCCAGAATGTATGGTTTCTTATCAGCCTGGAGGATCCTGCTTTTCTTGGTCTGTCCAAGGACCCTCTTTGTTTACAAGATGTATATTTTTCTGCCATTTGGCCTGTGTCCCCATTTCTCTGCTCATATCTAGCTGCCTGTGTGCTCTAACAAAATGGGCAGCATTTTCTAATGAGTTTCTAATGTGTTAAATTTGCTGTGTATTTTTGCCTATAAACTATTAATACATAAGAGGGAAGCATGGTTTGGTTTAGCATTAGGTCATTAAAAACAAAGTTTTTTTCTCTGGGCCAAGTTAAATGTCAGGTTTTTGAATTTTGGATGATAAGCGTAGTAGGTGGTGATGACAAGCAGTGTGCATAGTTTTGTTTTTTTTTAATTGCCAAATGCTGCCAGTCAGCATGATTGCCCTTTAGATAGTTGCAGTATCTTTTCTCTTTTTCAGAAAAAAATTCAAGTTGAGGGAAGAAATGACTTTTTATAGTTGACTTTTTCTGCACAAAAATAATGGAATTTAGACTTGTTAATGTAGCACTTTATGTTAGGGTTGCAAAAATTCATCTTCTTTTTGTAAATAATTTTTGGAATGTTCATATTTAATAGAACAGAAAGTAAATAGCAACTTAAATACCACTGCTTAAAAAAAAAAATCAACCTTTCTTCTCCATCCTGGGCAGCATGATTAGCCTACTAATGTAGGGCCAAACTGATAGTTCTAAATGTTTTCATTTCTTTAACTTTGCTGTGAGGAGATAAAAGGCGAAGGCAAAATTTCTCTCTCACTGAACAGTAAAACTTTGTTATGTGATTTCTTAAAGCATGATTTCAGGTCTATCAGATGTTCTAAATTGTAGACTGGATTAAATTGTTCAAAATTGTATAATAGCAGGACTGTAACTTAGGGATATTCACTTCTGAGCATGATGCTGTGACAGGATCTGGATTTACCTTCCGCCGTAGACAGCAACAATAACACTACAAACAAAATATATGAAACAATTTTCAGACATTAAACAATAGGCAACACAAAACATAGAAGGGGAACAAATGAGGTGAGTCTCACAGTAGCTCCAGCCGACTGCCCTGGGAGCTTCCAGGCTACAGCTGCAGCAGGGTGAACCCAGACAGAGCCTGGCCGTCTCCCTGAGTGGAGGAGACAGTTGGACTTTGGGGAAACCAGAGCTAGAATTCTCAGGACTAAGTACCAGAAAAGGGATAACGGCACTGGGCTCCTGAGATGTGTAGTGGGTTCCACTTGAGACATCAGAGGAGTTCTGATTGGTACCCATGTGTGAGGCAGCTACCAAGGCAGGGAAAGAACCACCAAAAAGGAGCAAGAGGGAAAATTCCTGGCGCTCACCCAGGCCTGGGAATAGTTCATGCTCCAAACAGCCCAAATGGAGAAATCTGGTAATACTCAGGGAACTGGGTTGAATGCTCAGAGAAGGGGCTGTTGCTTCAGTAGCGGCCTAAATAGCCCTAGGCCAAATGCCGTTCTGGTCCTGCTTGACAAACAGCTTATAAGCAGGACCCAAAGGAATCAAACTGTTTCCAAATAATTTAACTCTATCCCACAACAAAGTTTAAGAATGTTTATAGGAAGACAAAATGTATATACATATATCCAGCATTCAACCTGGTAAATTTCACAGTGTCTGGCCTTCAATTAAAAATTACCATGCCTGCAAAGAAGCAGGAGAATGTACCCTGTAGTGAGGGGGAAAAGTCAATCTGTAGAAACAGATGTTAAAATCAATAAACAAGGACATTAACATTAAAACAGCTATTACAAAGATACTCCATATGTTCAGGAACATGCAGTTAATGAGCATGTTAAGGAGAGACATGAAAAATGTGGAAGACCCAAATCAAACTTCTAAATATGAAAACAACAATATCTGGAATGAAAAAAATGCACTAATAAGTATTAACAGATTAGACATTGCAGAATAAATGGTGAATTTGAAGACAGAATAATAGAAACAACCTAAAATGAAACACAGGAAAAGACTAAAGTAGATAAAACAGAGCATCAGAGGGCTATGGGACAACTTCAGATGGCCCAGTATATATGTGTGTTTAGAATCCTAGAAGGAAGGGAATGGAGCAGGAAAATATTTGAAGAAATAATGGCAGATAATTTTCCAAATTTGTTGAAAACTGTAAATCCACAGGTCCAAGAAGCTAAATGAACCCAAGCAGAAGAAACATGAAGAGAACTACACCCAAATACATGATCAAGTTGCTTAAAACTAATGGCAAAGAGGAAAATCCTAAAAACAGCCCAAGAAAAAGAAAGACATATGTGTAGAAGAATCAAGATATGAATCGTGGTACACTTTTCTTTAGAAACAATCCAAACCAGAGGACACAGAGCGAGGTCTTTAATGTACCGTAATGGAAAAAACAAAACCAAACCTGCCCACTAGGATTCTGTACCCAACCACAAACAAAGATGATACAGACTTTTTCAGGCAATCAAAAGCTAAAAAAAATGAGCCAGTTTTGTTGAGAGCAATTTAAATAGTATTGTTTTTCTTTGCATCTAGTGCCAACATTTTCAGAAATTCTGAGATTGTCAAGTCTGAATCAGTGACATTTTATTACTTAGTTATGTTTAAACTGTAAATCTGAAAGATCAGAAAGAGTGGAATGGATTAGTGCAATTGGCATTATCCTTGTGAGAAGAGTGCTGAAAGGAGATACAACTTTAAAAATTGCACACATTGTTACTGGTGATGGTTTAAATTTGCTAGAGTTTTTATAATGGTTGTTAGTAAGAATTTACCTTTTTCCACTAAAATAGATTTTGTGAATATAAGCCATTGGTGCTTCTATGTGATGTTATGTAATATAAGCAATGCATTCAAATTGGAGTACATTTCATAGCTACCGAACTATTCAAATAACTGAGTAAATACGGCATTTAGAAATGTGCATTAACTCTTCTTGGTCAATTGGAACTATTTAATTACTCCCTCAGTTCAAGTTGAAAGAATTTATGTGCTCTTTACATTCCGGGATGATTTTGAGATAACTAAGTTAGTTAAAAGAAAAAAATAAAGGAGGGGAGGGTATAGCTCAGTGGTAGAGGGTGTACTTAGCAAGCATGAGGTCCTGGATTCAATCCCCAGTATTTCTATCAAAAACAAACAAACAAACCTAATTACCTTCCCCCAAAAAACAAATAAACAAAAAGATACTACTTATTAAATTATTGGCTTAAACATTAAATATTCCTATATGTTGAGTTATTAAAATACTCTTCCATTTTTTTCTAGTCTCCTTAAATAAATATGAAGTATATTTACTTACATAAACTGAGTCTTAGCAGTAAATATTTATTATGGGTTGTGTTTCATTTTATCCACTAGAAGACCGTAAGATTGCTGTAGTCTGTCTAATACCTTATTAAAATGTAGATAAAGACTTTTAATATCCTGTGGATCATGTGCAAAGTATAGGCAGGATGAATCTTATTAAGTAAATTTCTAGCTGGAATCTTGTTATTAAGTAAATTAGTGCTTATTAATGGTCTGTCTTGGTCAACGTTGGGGATATGTCTCTGGCCTACCTTGTTTAATAATTTCATCATTCTCTTGGAGAATGGGGTGGAAAGTGTAGTTGTCAGATTTGTAGATGTTGCAAAGCTGTGTGGGATTGATACAGAGCTGGGTAGAATAATTAATTATTTTCGATGACACAACTGAGATCCAGCTTTTTCAAACTGAGATTGTGGGTTACAGCCCACAAAATGAAAATGCACTCCCTGTTACAATGGACCAGTTTGAGGTTTGGGTCCATTCCCGAACGAACTGCTGTGGCTATAGTGATGTCAGGTGCTACTTAGATCAGGCAGATGGTGGGCAAAAGAAGGTAGAAATTACTGTGATTGTCTGGATTCCTGTGATACCCCGTCTGTGTGGTGTATGGTGGCTACACAGCAAGGGAAGGTTGGCATGGATGCTGGGTTGGTGGTCGTACTGACCACTACATTCCTTCAAACCTTCTCTTCCCTTGGTCCTCCTTTTCTCGGTGGATGGCTCTCCATCCACTGAGCTGTTTAAACCAGAACTTAAGAATCACCCTCTACATCTCCTCCTTAGCACATTCACTCTGGTACCAAGTCCAGTCCACTCAGCTTCCTAATTTCATAGAGAACCTGTGCAGTTCACCGTTTTCACTAGTTCTACACTGGTTCTACAGTCAGGCCACTGTAGTCTCTTTCATGGACCAATATAAAAGCCTTCTTAACTGGTCTCCCTGCTTCCACTCCCCCTACTCACTCTCGAGTGTTTTTAAAAACACAGTTTAGATCTTATTATTCCCCTGTTTAATACCCTTCAGTGGTTGACCACTCAACTTAAAATTTAAACTCTGAAATGACCTGCAATAAAATTGAGTTCCTGCCTCCCTCCCTACTATCTTGTCTTTTGGTTTCTTTGTTCCAGCCACGTTGACCTTTTTATAGTTCTGAATGTGCCAAATTCTTTCTGGTCTCAGGGTCTTCACATATGCTCTTCCTTCTGCTCAAAAAAAAATTTTTTTTCTGCTCAAAATTTTATTTTTGAAAATAAACTTATTCGCACATGTAGAAAAGTACATAAACCATAAATGTACAACTTGATGAATTATTACAGAGTGAACATATTCATGTTACCATACTAGGTTGAGAAGTAGAGCATTATTGCTGGCTCTCCAGAAGATTCTCTCAGTTCCTTTCCAATTATTATCTCCATCATGATCTGCAAAGATAATCACTGTCCTGACTTCTTGCATCATAGATTAGTTTTAACTGGTTCTCAGCTTAACATAAATGAAATCATTCAATATGTACTTTATTGTGTCCAGCTTTCATTCAGTGTTTTGTATGAGAGATCGTTCGTTTTGTAGCGTATAGCAGTAGTTCATTCATTTTCATTGCTCTGTAGTAATCCATTGTATGAATAGTCCAATATTCTGTTGACATTTGCTTTATTTCCATTTTTCCCTATTATGAATACACTAGTATGAACATCCTTGTACATGTCTTTAGGTGCACATGTGTGCACATTTCTGTTGGATATTTTCTTAGGAATGGAATTTCTGGTCATAGGTTATGTGTATGTTGCCTGAAAGATTTTTACCTCCACTCTTCATTTGGTTAACTTCCTGTTTATTCTTCAGGTTTCAACTTAAGGTCACTTCTGCAGACAGGCAGGCCTGTTCTAATCACCACCCTCCCCAACAAATAATTTTAAATTAGGTCCTCCAGTTGCAGTCTGTTGGGGCTCCATCATTGTACTTAGTATAGTTTATAACTTTGCATTTATATGAATATAGAAAGTCTGTCCTCCTAATAGAAGGTATTAGGGCACTGACTTTTTTATTCCTAGTACCTTGTCAGGGTCCTGGTACATGGTAGGCATTCAGTAAATACTTGTTATGTGAGTGAGTGAAAGGTTGTTTTTATTTAAAATGTTGCCAAGATTGGAACGTATAGCTTATATGAACACTAATTTGAATAGTTTTGTATCTTTCAGCTAGAATTCTGATTACTTAATAATACGAAGAAAACCTTTTCCTTTTAAAATCGTTTTCTTTTTATGTATGATGAAATAGAAAGAGACGTTACCACCAGCTGGTTATGTGATCTTGGATGAATCACTTAACCTTTAGTCTTTTTCTTTTGAAAATGAGTAGCTTGAACTGCATGATCTGTGGGATCCTCTGACTAGAGGCACTCTGGTTCTAGAGTAGTGCCCGCATGCAAATAAGCCAGCCACAAACTGTGGAGCGTGCAACCATAGGCAAACTGTGATTCTAGGAAGATCATGCTAATTTGTAATCTTACTTTCACATTCCTCCCGGTTTTCTTTAGCCTGGTCTTCTGTATCAGCTAAGGAAAGACAGTCTGTTCCCACCTAGAAGGTTTGAGCCACAGCAGAATGTTGACATTGGATGGCCGGATCTTCATTCGGTAGCTTGATTATTTAGTTTGGAATACTGTAATTCATCAGAATTTAGAGAAATTTACATATAAATTTAATCCTCAGAACACCATTTAAGTTTAAGAAAAGTGACTTTTGAATTATCTGATGATGTTAGGTAATGAGTTAGTTTTGTTTCTTTCTGTTCAGACAGTGGCATTGGCAGGGCAGGTATGACCACCATGTGACAGTTATTCTATGTTTAATAAGCCTCTGTTTTAGAATCACAACTCATGAAAATCAAGAAATGGATATGTGATTATGTTTTTATCTGAATTTCTATAGCCTGATCTTATGTTTCATGATTTGCCTTCAGTTCTGATTTGTGAAGAGAGGCTGTAGTGCTGAGTAATGCCAGCTATGTCATATGACACAGTGCTGTAAAAGCAAGCCACTCCAGCAGAAAAAAGTGTCGACTAATGTGACAGAACAATCGGTATGTTAAATTTTGATAGAGAACAATTGATATATTTATGCTCTGAGTGGTTTCTGCAGTCTGTTAAAATAGATCATCTTGATAGCTCCTATTTTCACTACTTTTCCTGTAACTTAAATAGGAACTGTAGATTAGGCCTGCCTTCAGTCATGAATTTGTTCAGTTAAAAGAACTTTGAAAACATGCACAGAGTTAGAATAATGCATGAGTTAAGCTATCTGTATGAAGTTGTAGAATATCACTAGCTCAGGGCTTTATGTAGTTTAAATTATTTCTTAAGTACCTCTGTGATGATAAGTAAAGGCAAGTTTATTATTTTCCAATGATACCTTCTTCGACAGAGGGTATTAAGGCTAAGTTATTTAGGACAATTGTAAGGAAAACTTCTATGACAGAGTATAGCAGAAGTTACTCTTCCTGGGGGTCTCCATTCTCTAACTGCCTAGTCTTCTCCTTTCCCAATTTATTACATATTTATTATTTGATGAATAATGTGGTAGCCTTGGGAAGGACTGGAAAGGGCTGGCCACGGGCTGATCTCAAGGTTGTCGAACCTTACTGCTCCTTTTTAAGTTGATAAAAGTCCTAGTGCACATTGAGCTTTTGACTAATTGGAGGAAAATACCTGTCGGATCTCTTAGAATTCCAGTAGCCTCTTCTCTGTCACTGACTGGCCAAAGTTATCTTGTCTTCTCTCCTCTCTGAATTTATGCAAGATACCAAAGAATGCTGTCGGAATAAATTTTATTTGGGGAAATATCAAACATACATCAAAGAAGAGAGGACAGTATTATTGATTCCCATGTGTCTGTCAGCCTCAGCGATTAGCATTGACACAAGTGTTTATCTGTATCCCTTATCTACTGTCTCCCCCTCCCCGTTTATTTTGAAGTAAACCCTGAACATCATTTAATTTCATCCATGTTTTAATGAGAATAAATGTTTATGGCAAATATTTTATTTTGCTTTAAATTTTTTTCTGTGACCTTACTCATATTCATATATTCACTAGGTAGAATCAGAAGGTCTTCAGATGATCAGTTCTAATGATGTGAGGATATATTTAAAAATATAACTATACTTAAATTGATTTACGCTTAAGATAGCTTTATGTTCTCAGGAAATGCATGTTGGCGTTAGACTGAAGACTTAAGTTTTAAAGCATGAATGAAAAATGGTGTTGATATTGTGACACCAGAAGAAACGTTTTTCCTTTTAAAATAAGCTATGGAGGGAGTTAGGTACTATTGATGCCTGAGGTGTCAGAGCAGTAACTTGAGAAGCCTGGCTCTGCTGTACCTCGCAGGTGCGCTGAAGAGGTGCGTCCTCCTTACCTCAGCTGAACTGGCTGCTCGAGATCTTGATTGGCTCAGAATTACTCCTACAACAATGGTCTTCTTGGACATTCATACCTACTTGTGATTAGAAATCAGTAACTTGCAAAAAGAAAGGTTTGTTTTTCCTTGCATTTTGTTTGTTTAATAACAGCAACATGAAAAGGAGGGAAAAAAATCCCCTCTTAACAAAAAGCAGTCTGTCCTCGTGGAAAGCACAGTAGATGCCTTGAAAGACTGCACTAGCAGGAGAGTGAGTGGCCTGACCTCGCCCTGTGACCACGTTTCCTGAACTTTCATTTCTCCTTGTTCTTCCACTTTGTTGCCCCTGAGCCCTCCACACCCCTTGCCATTGTATACACTCTACCAGCTTAGACCCTGGTTAGCGGTCCCCTAACAATGCCCGTCTTCCCCACCCCACCTTCACGCCCCACTGTGGACGTCACGTTTGAAAATTTCCAGACATCACTAGGAAGAATTGTTAAACTTCAACCAATAATGGGGCATTCAGATACTGTGAATGGTAAGATAAAATGTTTATCCTTTTATGTGCTATTTTAAAACTAGCAAAACATTCCCTTTTGTGCCCAAACCTCTCAATTTATTTTTGTCTATTAGATGAATACTTAATCAACAGCTGCAGTGTTCAGAGTCTCTGTGTTAGGTGGGTATTGTGTTGAGCTATAAAGAAATAAGACCTAGTTTCTATTGCTATTATTATACAGGTGTCTGTAGTAGCAAATAAAGAGCAGAAAGAGAGTTCTTTCCAGCCAGAGTAATCAGAGAAACTTCAGGAAGAAGGTAGCATGTTTTGTTAGGTATTGAAAGGTGGGTAATGTTTGGAAGCACAAAGATGGCTAAAGGGTCTTTGGGATGAAAAGAACACTGAACAACAAAAGAGGGAAGGGAGAGGAAAGATCTTGGCGCTTGTAGAAGGGGCAACACGTGATTCATTTTGGCTGAAGCCTGGGATGCAAGGGGAGAGTGTTCAGGGGAAAAGAACGATAAGGGTGGACTGAGAAGAGTCATTACAAATGCTTTGTTTTATCTAAAGGTTATACACATTGTTGTAAATTATTATAGCTTCCTTATTTTAAATAATCGCATTATAGTGGAAGATTCTCAAATTACTTTCTAGAATTAAATTACCAGAGAAATGGGACAAATAATTTAATTAGGTCCATCTATTTCTCTGTATCTCATGCAGTTTCATAAAACAAGGGAATCTTTTTCCCCCAATTAAAAAAAGACTATATGTATGCGGAGGGTACAACATGGCATTATGAGAGAGTTTATCTTAATGTCATTTAGAGATAAAAGCTTCTTAATTTAGGAATATGCACCTGCATTTTTTAAAGTTATCTTTGCTGGTTACATTAAAATTTTTTAAAACAATTTCTAACATAGAAAAGTTGGAGTTCAGTACGAAGAATTTTTTTTTGAATTTTTTGAGACTACCAAGTTGCTGACATGATGCTGTTGCCCCCAAATACTTTATTACATATTTCCTAGAAAACTATTCTCCTATGTAACTACAATATAACCATTAAAAAATTAACATTAACACCTTACTGCTAAATCTCAGACTCCATTTAAGTTCATCAGCTGTCCCAACAATGTCTCTCGCAGCAAAAAGATCCAGTTGAGTTTTGTACATTTTACTTAGTTGTCATGTCTTTTTGGTCTCCTTAAATTTGGAGAAGTTTCTCAGTCTTTGACATTTATAACCTTAAAACTTTTGAAGATGAAAGTCAGTTGTTTTGTAGAACGTCCCCCACTCTGGGTTTGTGTGATGGTTCTTCATGTTCAGACTCGGGTTATATATCTTGGCAGGAATATTACACAAGTGCTGCTGTGTTCTTTTCATTGTATCCTGTCAGTTGACACAGTTTTGACTTGTCTCATTACTGTTGGTCTGCACTTTGATTACTTGGGTTAAGGTGGCATCTCTGGACAACTCTTTTTTCTTTTATAATTAATAAATGTTTGGAGGTGAGGTACTTTGAGACCACATATGATCCCATTCCTCTTCAAACTTTCAATTTATGGGTTTATTCAGTGCATTGTAATCTGTTACTTTGTAATTTATTTTGATGCTCAAATTGTCCAAGATTCCGCCAGTAGAAGCCCCTGTGAGCTGGCTTCTGTGTTTTTGTGGTATGTCTCCATTATTATTTGAACACTTTTTTATTTTCTGGCACTGAAATATATTCTAGGCTCATCTTGTCCCTGCCCTTGCCCTGGAATCAGCCATTTCTCCAAGGAGTCCTTGTTCCTGTTAGTGGCAGATGGTATTAGAAGGCAAGGTCTGGGTGCTAGGTATGCTCATTGCTATCAGAGTATTGCTTATTACAGGTCCCGTCAATGGATAGAGCTAAGGAAAGTATGTAAGTATGTATGTATGCTGTCACTGCCGCCTCCTCCACCACATAGGTGCCTTCCTCACCCCACTGGGGCTCCAGCACCCTGTCCTGGGCTCCTTCCAGTGACCCCTGCCCTCCCCCTGCCCCTCAAGCTCCAACATACCATGCCAGGCCGCTCCCACCATCCTTGGGTGGACACCACCCTCCTCATTTCACTCAACTGTCAATATCTCATGCCAGGCTGCCCCTCCTCCCAAGTGAATGCTTTCTTTCCCCACCTCTGGCTTTAGCTCCATGAACAGGGCCATGATAGCCTGGGCTCTGATAGCCTGCAAAGCACCTCCTTCCATTCTGCTTCAAACCTTTGAACCATAAGTGGAAAAACAGGTAAACATCCACAGGCCTTTAGATTAAAAATATTTAAGAAGAAAAGATTGTTTTCTTTTATGAAGTTGGAAGTGACTAGAGGTAAAGGTTCATATGGCTCTGAAATCTCGTTCACCAGTTCACTGAACATACAATTACTAAACTCCTGGTTGCCAGGCACTGAGCTAGGCCCCGGGGGTAGGGCAGTGACCTGGGCAGAGCCCCTTCCCTCGTGAAGCTGCACTCTCTGTCTCTGGCTGTTTACCCTTAGACGAGTTAGTAACAAATTAATAACCTCTCTAAGCCTGTTTTCCTCATGTCAAATGAAAATAGTATTAATTCTGCTCATGGGGTGGTTGTGAAAATTGAATAATGCATAGAAAATACCTAGCCCATGAAGTAGTTAGCTGCTGTCACAATCATGACAGAAACAGGTGGGTAAGGTACGGCTCAGTGGTAGAGCATGTGTTTAGCATGCATGAGGCCCTGGGTTCAATCCCCAGTACCTCCATTTAAAAAAAAAAAAAAATATATATATATATATAAAATTATCACAGAAACAGTATACAGGTACCTAAGCTGAAACAACACTTGTCACTCTAAAAAATCATTTTAAAATTTCATGTAGTGTTTTGAGGGGAGACCAAAAAATTCCTAGCAGGAAAAATGACATCTAATCTAGTCTTTGAATCATTTTTCTTTCCTTTAGCACACTTTTATCTAAAAATAAGCACTTTAGTTTAAATTGTGTGTGTATGTCCTGTTTCCTGAGTCTCAGAATATAATACAAAAGCATAACTAACTAAGCAGCATGACGTTTGTTTGCATGTATGAATCGGGTGACAGTCTAATAGATGGGTCTTCATTGGGCCTGAGAGACATGATATACCCATATATTTGGAGCACAACTAACAAAAAGGTAATTATATTGTGTAATTAGAAGAGAGAAGATTTTGCATGGTAATTTGTTATAAAATGGCTTTTTGTTTTCTAAGGGAAAGTGATGCTTAATATTAAAAATATATTTTATTTCAAACCCCTACTTACTGCTAAAACCTATAGATACGTCTAGTAATTCCTATATTACTCTATTAGTGATGGTATTTGAAGTGCATGTAGCATATAAAGTGTAAAACTAGAATAACATTTACCCTGGAAGCCATGCTTTCTGTCTTAGAGTTGTTAAGTCTCTCTAAGGTTTGCTTTTGTGTACATATGGTCCTCTTAATGAGGCCGTATTTGGGGGAAAGGGTTTCTGTTTTACTTTAAAAAATATAATTAAAATTTATGTTATGATGTTTTATATTTGTGTTCCTTGTCATGGAACGTTGGGAGTATCTGTTCTCTAAGTATATAGTATAATAAAAATAATAGGAATTATCATTTTATGATTGCAGAATGAATTTCAGATCCCCATCATTTTAATGACTTGGTAAAATCCTCACTCCCTAATTTCATACTGGGTGGTTTGATAAAAATAAAGGCCCACCCCTAATAATAAACATACTTGAGAACTGTAACATTGTGACAGTTTCAGTTAATGGCGTGATTGATCGTTTAGTCTTAGCCTGTGCTGCCAGCTAGCAGAGCACAGCTCATTCAAAGGCAGAAGTGGGATAACCAGAAAGAAGTGTAAAAGTAGATGGTCTGAAAAGAGGTGCAGTAGGCAGGGAACGTGAGGTGGTCTGTAGAACCCTGGAGAAGAGCTCTGAGACACAGGAGAAGAGCTCTAATGTAGAGCACTGTGGGATATTAGGCAAAGCCAGTAGACTTCACTAGCAGTAGAAGATAGCCCTTTTCTTGACAATAGAGATTGACAAGGAAGCCATGAGGATCTGCTTACATGCTTTTCTAATGTGGAACACATGAGTATCATCACAAGATGCTCTAGTTCTGTATCAGAATCTAATTTATTAGAATATTAGAATTGATAATGTCATGTACAGATCATAGAGGAATGAGGAAAGGGAAAAGGGGCCAGTGCAAGAAATAAGAGGTAAATAAGGAGTGGAGCAGTCAGCCAGGAGGTGAGTTGGGTGTGGGGTGGGGAGTGGATGAGGGAGGGCAGTAGAGAGGAAAGAATTGGAAGGGAAAGGACTGAATGAGGAAGAGGATCATATCTTTCCAGATCTGCAGACCGTAGAATGTACTTTTTGTAATTGTTCATGGAGATACTAGCTATGATTTATGTTTCTTTGGTCCTGTGTCCAATTTTTAATAAGTGTATTTGCTAAGAACTCAGAAGATTTACCTTTAAAGCTTCAGGATTTGTTTTTGTTTAACAACTACAACAGCCTGTCCTAAGGAAATTACTCCGTGGGTTATTCATTAGCAGATAACATTAACTTTATAGCAGAAGAAATAAATCCAGACAAAGGTCAGACTCATGATTTCCCTGTTCCTGTGCTAGACTCTGCGGTCAGTTGTTACCATTAGCTTTCATTATTTAAATGTTTGCAGTCTTCTGTGTGTCAAGCACTGTTCTAAGTGCCAGGGTTGAAACGATGAATAGGACAGAGTTCCTGCCTACAAGCAGCAGGCCGGCTAAGGAGAAAGACAAGAGATGAGTGTCTTTAAAATGTTTTGAAGAGGGAGCTCTGTGAAAGAACTATGCCTGGAGGAATAAAGAAAGGTTTCCAGGAAGTAACTGTATGCCTAGGTTTTTATAAGGTGAATAGAATTTTGCCGAGAGGCAAAGATTGTGTAGAGTCTTGCAGGCAGAAAGCTAAATTGCTGTGCAAAGGTACAGAAATGTGAAAAGAGCATGTTTGGGTAATAGTCAGAGTTTAATGTGATTGGCATGTAGGATGCATGAGGCGGGGGGAGGGAGAGGGGAGTAATAAAAAAGCGAAGCAGAAAAGATATGTTGAGGCCAGATTTTAGAAGATTCCTTGTTAAGGAGTTGGATGTTGTCTTATAGGGGATATCATAACATAGTGTGTTCCTGGTATTGAGAGTAGGCAAACAGATCAGTGAGACAGGGAAGAAAATTCAAAAGCAACCTCCAAAATACATGAATATTATTTAAGTTTGTACTTCAGATCACTGGGGTAGGATGGATTAATGGTGCTAGAATAACTTGTTAATTCTTTGGGGAAAACTATTAAGTTAACTAGTTTGAAAAAATATTTTATGCAGTACATTTAGGTTAAGAATATCTCATTTAGATTTAGGCATTTTGGGTTGAAACTCTGGCTTTATCGCTAAATAGAATCTGATGTTTCAGGTCCTTTTTCTCAGCCTAAAACTGCTTTTTGTTTTTTTTTGTTGTTGTTTTTTTGTTTTTTTTTTTTTGGTAGCATCAGCAGAAAAAGAGGCAATCAAGGGTACATACTCCAAAGTACTAGATGCATATGGACTTTTAGGTGTTTTACGATTAAATCTGGGTAAGTATACAATATAATTAATTTATATTTTCATTTCTATTTTTGTAATTCTAAGGATTTGAGAGAGATTACCTATTTCAGATTCCATATTTGAGCTGTAAGTACATAACATCTTTTAAACCTTAATTAAGCTAATCTTGGGATAATGTTTGTTGCCCAAAAAGGTATGCTATGTGCTCATGCCCTTGTGTGTTTAAGTTCCAGAAATAGCATCCTATTTGAACACTTGAAGAGATTGGTATTACCTGTCAGGAGAGAAGATCGGGACATTTCCCTTTTTCTTTGCTTCAGTGCATTTAGGAAAAGATGCCTTACTAGGAACTACACCACTGATTTCCCTGGTTTACAGTGGAAAAGAAATACATATGTTTTGTATTCAAAAGATCTCAGCTTGAGCCTGTCTCTTCCACATAGTATCACCATGGCTACAGAGTAACCTTTGTGGTTACCAGTTTGATTCTGTAATGGTGTGACCTGGAGTGTGGCCCAAGGACTGGCTACCGGTCTGTGAACTGTTTTATTATTGGTCTGGATGAGGTAAAAAGCTTGCACCATCATGCAGATCAACACATGGCTTCCTTCACTGATAAAAGTCTTACTGAGAAAGAAGGAAGTCAGCTAAACCACATGGTAAACTTAGTGATGTAGTTAATTTCTGTTCTGGAACAAGTACCTTTTCTCACTGTGAACAGGTAATTGTGAACTGGTTCATGACCATACTCTGAGGAGCGCTGGTCTATACGATGGAGATTTGCCATTTATTATTCATCTATCACATGTAAACCACTGTGTCTAGCATTTAGCTAATACCGTCTTGGGTCATCCTTACAGTCCCGTGAGATCTGTCTTAATCTTATTTTATAAGGGAGGATGTCTCAGGTTGGTTAGGTCAGAACAGTGAAGTTGGTCTAGGTAGTAAGTTGTGGAGGAGCCAGGATTTGGGGCACTTCTGCCTACATCAAAGCCCACACTCATAGTACACCCCTGCTGAATTCCACCTGCATACTCATTTCATAGGTTTTTTGTCAAAATTAGATGAAAAAAATCTCTATGAAAGTTTTTGTAAGCTAAATTGCTTTATAAATTGTTATCAGGGACTTTTTTCCATACATGTATCAGCAGCATGTCACTTTTATTTGCCATTTTTTCAACTTTACTGTACAAAAAACTCTCACATTGATTGTCTTATCTGAACTTCCTAACAATCTAAGCCAGGATATTTTTCAATTTTTACCTGAGTCTGGTTGTGAACTTAAATATAACCATGATGTCAGATTTTAAAAGATGGAGACACCAGAAGAAAGTTGGAAAAAACTTTGACTAGCTTGAGAAATACTGGAACTTTTCATCCAATTAAGTCTTCGGTTTTTGCAGGTGATGCTATGTTACATTATCTGGTCCTAGTCACTGGATGTATGTCTGTTGGGAAAATTCAGGAATCTGAAGTTTTCCGAGTTACTTCTACTGAATTTATATCGCTACGAATTGATTCTTCAGATGAGGATCGCATTTCAGAAGTGCGAAAAGTTTTGAATTCAGGAAACTTTTATTTTGCATGGTCTGCATCTGGAGTCAGTTTGGATCTGAGTCTTAATGCCCATCGTAGCATGCAAGAACAAACAACCGATAACAGATTTTTCTGGTGAGTTTGTATTACGTTTTTCCCTTCCTAATCATGCGCTATACAGCAGCTTTGTGATTTGGGGTTTAGCAGATTTTACAGTTATTTCCAGAGATAACAGCAGTGGGCGTTGCTGGTTGAGCTCACCACTCTTCACTGCTTCAGATCCTCAGCAGAGCATAGCAGGCAGCCACCGTCACTTTATTAAAGTTGTCATATGATGTGAAGCCTATTTGTCCCTCCTGATCTAGACTGACTTGCCATTTCAGACATATATTTAAACTTTTTCTCTTAGGGGTGAATTAATTGTAATAGAATTCTGTTCTACTATTGCTAGTTTTGAGATCTTGTCTCTGGCAGTATTGTCTTTCTAAGCCAACATTCCCTTATTATTTTAATTTTAAGGTTGTTAAGTAGATGAACTTAATTCAAGAGCAGCAGACTGTGAGGAGGTAGTACACTGCGATGAAGTTGAGTCCTGTAATAGATAAGACTTAAGTAGATAACTGTGACATATTTCTTGATTATGCGTAAGTGTGCTCCATTTTAAGTGCACATGAATGGAACGGAGGACCTACGTGACGGTAATTAATACTGCTTTATTGGAGCAGACCAGATTTCTGGCATAGTGGTTCTCTTGTCCACGGTCAGCATCACTGTTGACTTTTTTTCCTTAACACAATGGACAGATTATATTTCCTTTGTTTACATAGGTTATAAAGCCAAAGTCCAGGACTCTGCTCCCGGCCTCCCTCAATAGTTCAGATTCAAGGTGTTCCCGCCTGTATACTTCTCTCCCTCCCACTTTCACCGTCTGCCTGTGTGATCCTGGGTAGGCCCTGGCTGTCAGAGGCCTTCAAGTCAACGACGTTAGGAAAGGAAACTAACTCTAGAACAGCATCTGGGTTACCTTGTAGCTCGCAAGTGTCTTGGCCCAGAGGAGTGGCACAGGGGTGCAGAGAGGGCAGAGTGAGAAAGGGCTTTTGAGCACTGTAGTAGGAGACTTGGAGCCTAGCAGAGGAGGAGGTGATGAGGGGGCGGGAAGGGAAATCAGTGGGATGGACGAGTGGACAGAGTCCTGTCTGCTCATGTCAGCCCTTCACTTTTCCGTTGGAAGTGATGTGGAAGTTTCTGAAGAAGATAACAGTATTGCAGTTGGGCTTAGGGCAGCTGTCCTTACATTTTTCTCCCCCTGCTCATTCTTGCCCCAGATTTCTTAGCTTGAGAGAGAAGAGTTCTCCTGCCATAATTAGAAGTTCAAGCAGGTGCAGATGCATTGGCTAAACGGTCAGCAGTCAAGCACGTCACTGAGTTTAACCAGAGGGAATAATTCACATATCTTTTCATTTAGTGATGAGCGGAGGTGGGGAACATTTAGACGACAAATTGAGGAGGTTTACGCAGCAGGAGACAGGCTGAACAGATAGGCTGAAACTCCCCCAGTTTCTACAGTTTTGCTAAGGATTGGATTTTAGATTCTGGAGCTTTACTTTGCATAGAAAAATGAAAGCTTGTAGAATTCATTATGCGTACCCTAGCACCTTAATAGAAATAGTTCCCAGGATACAGCCAAATAAGTTCTGTAGCCGGAGAGTAGCAAATACCTATCGCAGAAACCCAGGTAGTTTTACTCCATCAGAGATTTGAGGCCAGTCTGAGTGGTGTATCAATTTAAATAGAATTAAAACAGTAATGTATTGTCAGCAAAGCAAAATGAAGAGTGACAGCAGAGGGAGAAACTCTACCTGAACAAATACACAGGATCTCTCACTTCTTTTTAAAGGAGGACAGTAAGTCTCTTACACTAACTCTGCTAGGACAAGAGCCTCAGCTGTGGTGTCTGGACAAACCGGGTCGCAGTCAGTTGGGCTTTGCCTTAAGTCAATGTAGAGAATAGTCAAGTATGGAAGCATAAGTCATATTTCTAAATTAATCATGCTCATCGGATTTAACATTATCCCAGTAGTAATCCGACTGCTCCTTTACATTCCACTGTGCTTTCTTGAGTGGATGAGAGGGGACGGGGTTATAGCTGGTTACCAGAACTGCGCACGGCTACCCCGCCTGCTTTCTCGCTCCTGCAGCTGGTGCCGAGGGAGGGTGGGGAGTGGGGGTAGGACGGGAGGGGGCATTGGGGATGACTGCTCCAGCAGTGTTTCTGTATATGTTTGATATTAATGACCCTAAGGCTTCAAGAAAATGCTATTGCATTGTTTTTATACCTTTAAGACAGCAAGATAGTGCAAAGCTCTTATGAAAGATTTCCACTTAAATTGGTAGAGTTTTAAAACTTAGAGACCCACGCTTCAGGATTAGAGAAACTTTACTTTTGTGAAGCACCTTGTTATCTGAAAGTACCGGACAGAAAGTTTTTCTGTACGACAGTGTATTTTCCTTGGTGTTAGGCTGGTTAGGAGCTTCACATCTGTGCTCTGGAGGACTCAGGTTCTACCACAGACCCTGAGGCAGTCACGAGGGTGAGAAGATGGTCAGTGTGGCAG
Source organism: Vicugna pacos (assembly GCF_048564905.1). Taxonomy (NCBI): domain Eukaryota; kingdom Metazoa; phylum Chordata; class Mammalia; order Artiodactyla; family Camelidae; genus Vicugna; species Vicugna pacos. Next base: position 113,596,589 of record NC_132987.1, on the reverse strand, counting down.
GCCATAGCCCCCATTCCTGCTTTAGCCATAGCCACTCTGCTTTTATCTGTTTCCCACTCATCAGGCTTCCGCATACTTGTCTGAACAAAACCCTTTGCCCTGAAAAAGTTTGGAAACCAGACCCCATCTGTTACGTAGAAGGTGAAAGTATTTGCAGCAATGGAAAACTCTAGGCATGCGTTAATATGGTAACCACTAGCCCATCTGGATATTTAAATTTAAATTAATTAAAATCGAGCCTTATAAAGGTTAAGACTTAAAAGTAGAGCCTTCTAAAGTGAGATAGGGATGTGTGTATGAAACCCTTTTTGAAAGGAGTTATAAATACATTATAAATGAACATATAATAGAAACGGGGCACAGATTCTAAAAACATAAAATGTATGTTGCTTTTCTATGGACCATAGATCACATGTCCAAGGAACTCATTTTATTGCTTATCTTCCAATCCCTAGCATAGTAAATGTAAATGAATTGATTTATTTTTGGTGCCTTTTAATGTTAATGTTCGAGAAGCACCGTTTGAAACTTAATGCTATGTTACCCAGTGCTCATTACACTAATGCAGTTATTTCTTTTTCTGTTAGGAATCAGTCTTTACACTTACATCTCAAGCACTATGGTGTGAATTGTGATGACTGGTTATTACGCCTCATGTGTGGGGGAGTAGAAATCAGAACAATTTATGCTGCTCATAAACAGGCAAAGGCTTGCCTCATTTCCAGACTAAGCTGTGAACGTGCTGGGACCAGATTTAATGTCCGGGGAACAAATGATGATGGTCACGTCGCTAATTTTGTAGAAACAGAACAGGTATATAATGTTTATATTACTTAATTCATGTATTAGATGAGAGGCACAGAAAATAATAGAGTAACAGATTTTTAATTGAGTCAGAACTCATTTTGACGTAAGTAATCTCATTTTATGGTTGTTCTTGGCTCCTTATTAAGCCTTAAGAAAGACTTCCCTAAAACAAACTTACTTGGGTATGGCTCTTCAAGTAAGTAACAAAATTTTTTACTGATCAGCATGGCATTGTCAGTGCCATATGTTTTAGTATTGAATTTAAAATTCTCAATTATAGAGCTAGACAACTTAAGAAAAGTGGGGTTTTCTGTGTGTGCGTGTGTGAAATTAAGCCAAACCCAACTCTTAAAAATAGATATATGTACCATCTAAAATTAAAAGTTATATAATATTTTCAGCTGTGAAACTATGTAATTGTAAATTTAGGCCATGCACCTAGTGCAACTAAGATCTTCAAATAAGTTTTTGAAAAATATAAAAAACTGAAGAAAAAAGTTAAATGAACTGTAAAGGTATATGTATAAAAATATTGAGATTCAAAAGGAATTCTTCTTTAAAAATTGTGATTGTTATGCTTATATTTTCACTATTTTCTTGGTGAGTGTATATAGAAGAACTATCACTAGTTGAACAAAAAAATTCAACTTATCCAACTTATATAGTGTCCTATTTTGGATATGTTGTTAGGACAATTTGTAAATGAGAGATTGGTCATAAGATATAATTAGTGTGCAATAGATGTTAGTAAATTTGTCTTCCAATGTAGAGGTAACAGCGTTGCCTGTGGGAGTATTTTATACATTATTTTTCTCTGTAGGTTGTGTATTTAGATGACTCTGTTTCTTCCTTCATACAAATCCGGGGATCTGTCCCGTTGTTCTGGGAGCAACCAGGGTTGCAGGTATGTGTTTTGACATTCAGATTTTTTCCCTCTTGGTGAACTTTCCATATTTTCTAAACTTTCAGGATAATTTATTAGTTCATTTAAGAGTGCTATCAATTTTTTTTTTGCTTTTTTGAGGGGGAAGGAGGTAATTAAGTTTATTTATCTATTTATATATATATTTTTTTCAATGGAGGTACTGGGGATTGAACCCAGGACCTCATGCATGCTAAGTACCTGCTCTACCACTGAGCTATAACCTCCCCTAGTTCTATCAATCTAATAATATTAGCTAGATTCATATATGAGGACCTATGTACAGAGTTCCTAAAATTGTTTTAAATCTATTTTTTCCTTTAATGTTCTTTCAAATATCCATAGAAATTCAGCTCTTGTATTTAATATTACAATTTTGATGTTTTCGTTGCACATTGATTTTCAAAGTGTTTCTATTTCTATATTTACTATCTCAGTATCTTAGTACATAACAATTTAGTCTCTCTGTAGGCAGAAAAATGTAGTAGTCAAAACAAAGCTTCTGAAAACAGACTTCTCAATTTGAATCCTTTACCACTACTAGCTGTGTGATCTTTGACAAGTGATTTAACCCCTTTGTGTCTCAGCTTTCTTATCTGTAACATGAGAATAACATTAGTAGTACCTACTTCTTCGGGCTCTTAGAAGGATGAAATGGAAAGCGCTTAGAATAGTAACTGGCACACACAGTGCTATATAAGGGTTAGATAGTGTTATTGCTGTTAAGAATATATCTGCTAAAAAAAAGAATATATCTGCTACTGAAATTTTACTTTGTAATTTGTAGTGACTTGTCATCTTGAATATATTCTCTGTCTTGCTTTCTGATTTTTTAAAAAATTTCCTTTGTTGATTAAATGTCTGATCTTTAAAATGTAAGTTTTTTTTTCATGTAGGATCATAATATTGGATTGCCCATAGTAGTGTGATTTTGCATTTTATTTTTATTCAAGTATCATTAGTCCTTAAAGTATAAATTATATTCATTTTAGGCTTCTGGTATATACTGTCTAGTAAATTTTGTGCCTCAGTCTATAGTATTGAGAAAATGGACGGAGAAAAATCCTGCCTCCATTTAGTTCACAGGTAGATCTCTCTGACATTCTAGGATGGTTGTTGCGGAGAAAAATTGCAGACCACTTGACTCTTTTCAGTAAAGCAGTTTACTCAAGACAGGCTAAGAATTAACACGGATTAACACTTGTACTGCTTTGCTAAAATTCTTGAGTTCTTGTCAAGACCATTTTGACCCATGTGGATTTTATCTTTGGCATATAGACATAACTTAAGTAGATATATTTCTCCCCAGATCTCCCTTGGGAAAGAATACCAACCCTACCCTACTTCTCCTAAGCTTTTGTGAGCAGAGAAGGATGTTTGGAATATTTGCTTTAAGAAATTTCTAAAACCCAGCTTTGAATCAAGTTTATAGTTTTGCTTTAGAAACAGGCTAGTGTAAGAGATTGTTATAACCTATTTATAGGCCCTATGTTTTACTAGTTTCTGTGTTATTTTGTTAAGTTCAGAATCACAATGTGTAATTATTCAGTAAGGTTGGATCCTGAGTAGTTATACTGAGGGATCCTCCTTGTGCAGAACTTCCTTCTCCTTCCTTCTGTGTTCGTCCACACAGATAGTCTGGCTGGATAATGTCATGTGATTATGGGCTGAAAACTACAGATATTTTAATTGTGCTTTTTTTGATAGATACAGTAATTTTTGAGACATCAAGACAGTCGAGCAATCCTGCCAGATTGTCACCGAGCTGGCCTCTTTTCTTGGGTTGGGTTGAGGATTAGGTCAGTGGTTCCCTATTATTTAGCTCAGTAGTTTTTAAAGCCAGCCTGTCTTTAACAGGAATCATGAGTATCTTTTATCATTTCCCCCACCATTCTAAAAGAGTAGATAATAGAGGAATGAAAATAATGGATATTGATTAAAAAAAATCAGAATACCAAGGCCCCAAATTCATTTCCTCATAGGAGATAAACAAGGACTTTTGACTTAGCCTGGTTGTAAATGGTGGTTAGTCGTCCTGTGTGTTCTCAGGACTGGAATTTATTTTAGGGGATCCTTGAAGTTAATGTTGCCTAGTGAGATGTCCCACCTCGAAGTCACGGACCGACGATCCTCAGGCAATTGCCCCTTGTTCTGCTTCTCTTTCTCCATGATTAATTCCTCTCAGGTTCTTAAATTAAAATATTTTAAAGGAATCTTTGGGAGTGATTTTAAAATGCAGATTCACGGCCTCAGCCTCATAACAGCTGAAATAGAATCTCTTAGAATGGGGCCAGGAATCTGCATTTTTAACCAAGTTCCCTGCCGCTCAAATTTGAGCACTCCTGTTGGGCGGGGTCCTCCTCTGCTGACCTTGCAGCACATCCAGCTCTGTCTGCTCCCACCGCGGCTCCTGAGTCAGCAAAGCGGCGCTGACGCCCAGCCCCAGCATAGGGACTCTCTCTTTTCATTCCCTCTCCTGTCATCTCAGTTAAGGTCTTCATAATTTCTTCTCACCTGGAAGATTGTCACAGTGTTCTAACTGGTCTCCTGGCTTTCAGGCAGTCCTTTCCACTTTTAATCTGTTAATGCTCATCAGATCTACTAGGCCCGCATTTCTTCTTGTGGCTCCGTCACCCTATGCCTCTTCATACCTGGCTGTTCTCTGACAGGACTCCTCTGCTCCCCACATTAAGGTTTGTTGTTTTCCAGCAGCCGACTCAGACCTCATGGAATGGACTCCAGTCACTCCTCTATTAAATCCTTGAATTCTTCCAATAGGTATTATTCCATATACATTAGGTGTCTGTATTCTTGTGTCCTATGAGAAATTCAAAGCGATGTTCTAGTTATGCTTCCAGAAAGAACTCACAATCTGTTCAGGGAGTCAGGCCTTTTACAGAAAAGGCAAATATCAGTATCAATTAGTCTGAGGCATCAGAAGAGTTGTCATAAGATGCTGCATAGTAAAGAATGATATTTTACATGCTGGCAACTCACGCATTTTACTTACGATTTCCTTTCTCTGAAGTTATTTAGCATTTATAGTTTGTAGTATCACTCTGATATTATATTATAGTCTATATTAGTCTTAAAAGATGTGAACATCATGAGATTTTGCGCCTGGCATAGTGTTGTATACTGAATTTTTGGCTGAATTGAAGTTTCAGAAATATGTGAACATGAAGCCATAACATTGTCAGAAAATGATGTTCCATACCACCCATTTAAATGGTTTTCTAAAAATATGTTTGATGCGACTTGTTAAAAAAAATGGGTAAATTTATGGTTTTTTAAAGCCTTAAAAGTTTCCAGAGTGCTACTTTTAGTGCCATTGACATAACTCTTTTATTATAAAATTTTTTCTTTAACATTGAGTAACAAAGCCTAGTCTAATCTAACCAGTATATTGCTGTGAGAGTTATAATATGTAGCTAGTTGTGTGTATGTGTTGGGGAGCAGGGTGGTAGGGATCAGCCACAGCCATTATACCTGAAAAATATGAGAACTTATATTTTTTACCTTCTTGAAAATTAAGAGTACTGTGGAAGATGAATGAATAAACAGAATGCTGAATCTTGAACTTTTATAGAGTTATAGGCAATTACCTGAGATTACTTCAAAGAAGTATTGCCTTCCGCTGAGTTTTCTGGAGTCTAAAAATGCTTCAAGTCCTGGAGCACACCTTTCAAGTTTTAAAATTTTATGCAGACTATTAAGCACTAGAAAATGAAATTGAATATAGATGTGACATTTGGCTGATCAATTTCTTATTAAGAAGAAAAACACTAAAGAGAGAATCCACTAACTTCTCAGGACAGCCATTCAATTGTCTCACTTATCAGAACAGGAGGGAGAATGCGGAATGTATGATAATACTGTTAATTCAATTTTTGAATTACATGAGCACATTAAAGCTTATTTTTTCTAGCTTTATTTGTCCAACTGCTTGACTGATTTGGCAGCCCTTCTCCCATGCCCCCTTTAAAGTCACTTTGTTTACAGATTAGCGGGAATGACTTCTGGGAAACTTTGATCCCAAAGTCTCAGAGGGAGATGTTTAAAAGGGAAATTCAGGGAAATAATCTGATCTCACCTTTGTATTTCTTCTTGACGTCTGTTACATCTTTCTCAATTCTGTCTCATCTCTCTGCTACTTTTCTGCATGAGAAAGAAAAACTGTAACAAAACACAATAGGTGGTTATTTTCCATCTGGTTTAATTTTCTTAACTCACATTTTCTTATTTTGCAAGATGTGCTGTTACTATAGTTGTGTGACTGAGAGATTGACTTGGAAAGTCTTTTTCCAGGAACAATATTTTTAATGTGTTGCATCTTTGGCATCTTTGGATAAGGGAATGGTAAGTAGAGTATTCAGCATAACAGAGGAAAAAAATATGTAAACATTGCACTTGTAGGCAGCCTAGAAGAGGAGGAATTTTAGTCAGAAGGCCAAAATTGTCATTCGAATCTTTTTTGAAATTAGTGTCCCTAGGAGGACAAGTTATTTCACTCGGCTGTATTTGTTTTTTTTATTGCCCAAGTAACAATATCTGTTGGCTTATGTTGTTTGAGCTTAAAACAAAGTAATGTATATGAGAGCAGTCTTAAGTATCTTTCATAAATAAAAATTCCTGTTAGTTTACAAGTGTTTGATAATGAACTAACTTGTTCTTTTTCATGAGGTTGTGTTTTACAAAATAAAAAGAAGAAACCTCTAGAACTTGTTTTTTTAAAAGAATACCATGAATGACAGTCCTTCAGCTTACTACAGTGTTTAGCAAATGAATTATTACCTGTTGTAAACAATGATATTTCTTTTGTCCACATGCTGCCTTTTGGTATGATTAAATATAATTTTTTGTCCTAGGTGGGATCTCACCGTGTCCGTATGTCAAGGGGATTTGAAGCCAATGCACCTGCTTTTGACAGGTAAGATGGATTATTTTTACATAGCACCGTTAAGTTTTGACATAGTTAAGTGGTAAGACTCTTGTAATTACATTTATTGATTCATTTCAGCTTTTGGCTGTAAGTAATATTTCTTCTTGACTCCTAATTTCACTGGAAGACAGTGACTCTTAACCATTATACATTCTAGGGATGATGGCACTAGGTGTGTGGATCTTGATGTCTTGGCCTTAAAACTACCTCTGACGGGTGTGCTCCTGGATTCAGTAGCCACTAGCCACGTGGAGCTCTTGAGCACTTGAAATTGACTAGTCCAAGTTGCGATGTGCTGTAGGTGTAAAGTACACACTGGATTTCAGACTTAGTGCAAAACAAGAAAAGCAAGATACCTTATTAATATTTCTTTTACATGTTAATTACCTGTAGAAATGATAGCTTAGCTATATTGGGTTAAATAAAATATATGTAAATTAATTCATCTGTTTATTTTTGCTTTCTTAAATGTACCATCTAGAAAATTAAAAATTATATCTGTGGCTTTTGTTATATTTCCTTTGCACGGCATTGCTCTTCACCCTCTTGAATGGTTAGAAGCTGGAGGGAAAAGGGGCTCATATTTGGGGCCTGTTTTCCTGAAGGCTGGAGCTCTAAGGAGGCCTCTGAAGATTCACAGAGTATGTGATGTCCTCATGTGTGAAGTGCAGCCCTGCGCCCTCTGCCCCAGCTGCCTTCCCAGCAAGCGGGGTGACCTGTGTTTTCCATGCCTGTCTAGCATCAGCCTGAGTGGAGAGGGAGCTGGATGATTCTAACAGCTGTAGCATAGGTGGGAATTTTAGCATTGATAAGTCAGAGAGGAAATTGCATTAACTGAGTTTTCATAAATTCAGAGTTTTGAGACCATGTGAAGTGAATTTGTATCCAGTTGTGTCAGTTCTGTGAGTTTAAAATACTGCCATGTAGGTCCTGTTTAATAATGGTTTCCTATTAATTGAAAAAAGTTTTTTGCTTATCATTGATGTATGCTTATTTCCTTTCTTTAATAGGCATTTTAGAACACTTAAGAATTTATATGGTAAACAAATAATAGTAAATTTGCTTGGCTCTAAGGAAGGTGAACATATGCTAAGTAAGGCTTTCCAGGTAAATATAATCATTTTTTTTTCTTCTGTTCTGGCCCATGGATGCCTAAAATGGTACTTTTAAAATAATATAATAAAATAATCAAATTCTTCCAGGAAATAAATTACTGCCAAGTGAAAGGTTGGGTACTTCTTGGAACCATTAACTCTTTGAGGCAGTTAGGCAACAGCTTAGGGTAATGTTGCTGAAATTGGGATTATGGAAAGCTTTCAAGGCAACTGACTCTGTTTTCTAATCTCCTTATTTATGTTGTAGAGAAGCAGAAGAATACCTTCCCCCTCAAAAATACTCATTTGTCACTGGTAGAAAGATACCAGGCAGTCTCCTCCTTTATCTGTTCATTGCCTTGTCTATTTCCTGGAAACCAAAGTCATTGTTTTAAACCTATGAAGTGGTGAATAATGCATTTGTGTACATGCAAGACTATACCTTGTATTGAGAAAGAAAATTTGGATTTGGGAATTTCAAGTAAATAAGAACCTAAAGAAATGTATGACTTCTAAAGAAAAAATATTTTTTACAGATGTTTATTGATTCAGTAATGAATTGATAGGCGGAGGGTATAGCTCAGTGGTAGAGTACGTGCCTATCATCCATGAGGTCCTGGGTTCAATCCCCAGTTCCTCCATTAAAACAAACAAAAAACAAACTGAATTACCTCCTCCCCCAAAATTAAAAAAAAAAAGAATTGATATAAATTATGGTGTTACATAGGGTTATAAGCTTAAATTAAACAACATGGTTAGAAAACATTTTCTAAAGTTCAAGTTAATAAAGTCCAGAATTATTTATTATTATAATAATTTATTATTTGGCTATGTTATTTTAATATCATTAGTAAACAATTTATACTTTAGCGAATGACCTTTTTATGCTAAACTTTTAAAATATCCGTATGTGTTGAATGAAGTTATAAAAAATGAATTTTTCAGTCTTTGATAGGCTTTGTCTTAAAAATAATTTTCTTTATTTTGAGATTCTGTAATAGATATAAATAGTCGTTATGTTCGCATAGTAAAAATGAAATGCTGGTAGTTGAAAATCGCTTTTCATTTTCTAAACCAGATGAGAATGTTATTTAAATTCCCTTATATTAATTATGTCATACCTAATCTCTCTGGGACTGTGAATGAGGTTTTAGGGAAAAGATGCCATAAGATATCAGCAAGTAATTTTCCATTTTACTGCCAGTGGTAATGAAAGCTTTGTGAGATTAGTAAGATTTCAAGGACCTTGCTGAGATTTTAATTTAAACTGTAAGTTTCCATTTATAACACTGTATTGATAAGATCAGATTTGGTTAACATTTAAATGATTGTTTGCCTTTTATTTTCAGAGTCATTTGAAAGCTTCTGAGCATGCTGCTGATATCCAGATGGTGAATTTTGACTATCATCAAATGGTTAAAGGAGGAAAGGCAGAAAAATTACATAGTGTCCTTAAACCTCAAGTCCAAAAGTTCCTAGATTATGGATTTTTTTATTTCAATGGAAGTGAAGTTCAAAGGTCTGACTGCTTTGATTTGCTTTTCTTTAAATTGGCACTTTGCTATAATTTTATTTAATTAAGTAAAACATCTTCCTTTATTATATTTGATTTTAAGCTTTTTTCTTTCTTTAGAATTCAGCAAATGGTGATAATAGATTACATTACTGGGCACATACTAGGGGTTGAGCAGTGTACTTAGTCTTTACAAGTATTAATAACAACTGTAGGGTTAGGTTCTATTACTGTCGCCATTCACATATGAGGACATGGAGGCATAAAGCCATCATCCGCCCCAAGTCCCATAACTGGGAGGCATTAGAGCTAGGATTCATCTGGCTCCAGACTTAATGCTCTATTCTATTTGTCTCTTAAAATTAATGTCTTAATAATTTTGTGACCTTAGTAAGGCTTATTAAATGCAAATAATAATTAAAAAACACAACTATCGTCTGCTTTAGCATAGAACTGTAGGGTTATAAATCTGAATGTGTGTTCAGCTCCTAACTGCTGGCCTAATTAAAAATAAGTGGATGTGGCTGAAAAGAGAGATGTGTAGTAAAGAATATATGGCAAAGTGTTAACAGTTACAGAATCTGGTTGGTTGGTTAACGGATGTTCAATGTAAAATTCTTTCACTTTTTTTGTATGTTTGAGAATTATTATACCAAAAAGGTTGGGGGTGTGGAAAGTGGATTCTACATTTTAATCTGCTTAAATTTTCTCAGTTTGTTTTAGCTTTCCTATTTTTGTTTCAAACTAGCTGTTTAACTTCACCAAATTTTTACAGATGCCAGAGTGGTACAGTTCGAACAAACTGCTTGGATTGTCTTGATAGAACAAATAGTGTACAGGCGTTCCTTGGCTTAGAGGTAAAAAAAAAATTAAAATATGTGTATGCAACTTGTATCAAATGACTTTTTCACTGCTTTTTTTAACATTTTATGTTTCTCATTAATTTTCATAAAATAAAGTTATGCTAAAGGCATTCTTTACTTCTAGTTTTTTTTTTGCCAACATCCCTTTTCATTTAAATGTTTCCTTTATCTGTTCTAATTACTTTCTTTAAATAGCTTCTATTTCCCTCTATCGTTTAACTTTCTCTTAAAAAAAGTGCTATTTATACTATTCCAGTAATTGCTTCTTTTGCCTGTCTTTTGGGTAAAGAAAAAATATGTGTATATATGTATATATTTGGCCTTCATTCTCTTTTAAAAGTCTTTTCAGAATTGGGGAGGATTTGTTTTCACACGTACAGCTCAATAGTATTATATACTTGACAGAGTCTAATGCAGAGCAGTTTACATGACATTTTCAAATCAGTTGCTACAAAAAACAGGATCAGATGAAAAATGTCATTGTCAGAATGAAAGTAAATGAGAGCCAACTTCAACAAAGTCTTTCAAAGTGTTTTTCTTTATTACTAAATCTATCAGATTCAGTCTAATTTAGGCATTGTCTCAACTATTTGACAAACTGTGTAGCAATGCTGAGATTCCTAAGTCTTACCTATTATGCAATAGTTAGGGTCCTAGGGCTATCCTGGGTCTTCATTTAGTTCCATAGGAACTTAACATAGTTCTCAAATACTGTAAAAACCGGGAATAGAAAGTAATATGTTCTTGTTTTCTCTAGTAAATCATCTTAGATTTGGCCAAAATATTGGTTAATTTCTCTGCAGCTGAGGTTCTTTCTATCTCAAAAATGAAAATATACTGTGTAGAATTCTCTGCTACAGAAATATATTTTTCATTCAACTAAATAAATGTTACTATCATGAACATCTGCTTCATTTACTCACAATATACAGTCATTGACCCTGAGCAAAAAAGTATTCAAAATAAAAATTAAATATTAACAATTAAAAAAAATGTTACTACCCTGCCTTTTTTGAAGTCTGTCATTGAGTTTTATCATTTTAATTTATTTGGAAAATCTGACAGAGACAAGAAAAGTGAAAGCAGGCATTTGGTCATTGGGATGGAGTTTGTCACATGGCCCAGGGTTGTTTTGAGTTCTGTTCTTAAGTGGCTGAATACATGTAGTTATATTCTGAGAGTAAACTTAGTGAAATACTTAAACATCTTCATTAAAAGCTAAACAGGTGTTTTCAGAATCTGACTTGTTAAGTACCCACTGTTCATTTTTAGGTGTGAGAATATTCCCTGGTATAGCAAGTGGTTAACTGGTTACAAAAGTTACTGCTAAAGTAGGCAAAACTGGACTACTAGTGGTGAAGACTATTTTGCCCAGTTCCTTAAAAAAAAGGTATAATTATAAAGGAGACTCTGGAATTTTTTTTTTTTAATTCTCCATGCTAGCAAAGAATAGCTTTCGTGTAAGTCCCTTGGCAATCAGATAGACTCAGTTTAGGTTTTCTTTTATATTATTTTAGTTTTTGATCCCTCTATAAGTATCTCCACTGATAGACAAAATAAAAGAAAACACAAGTGGTGGGGAGTTAAGAAAAATGCAAGGCACAAGTTATGACTATATTCCAAATAAGAGAAATAGACTGGATAAGGATTATACATTGCCAGACTGACTCTGCCAGACTTCAAGGCTAAAATTCATTCAGAGTAAAGACCAGTAACTTTTCTAAACACTTCTACCGTGATCTGTGATAAAGGAACTGTGCTGGCCTAGGAATCCTTGCAGTCTTTGCATGCTTTGTTTACACTGGTTCTCCCTTCTATGCATTATCAGTATGAATTTTATTCTATAAAAGCTGATATGACTTTATTCAGAGAGATGACTTGTTTTTTTAAATTTTAGTAACAGTTCAAGAGCAGCTCTACTTTTCTCAAATAGTCTTCTGACCTTAATTAGCCAAACTTACAGAACCAAATCCCCAAACTAAAGAAATTTAGTTATATATATTTAAATAAACTAGGTAAATATTTCTTTGCTCCAATGCATGCTGTTGCATAATTAGTTCTTTTAGGTGAACAAGGTAAACTTGTTTGATTTACAGGGACATTTTAATAAAATAATATCATTTAGCCAGAAAGAAATTCTTATTACGATAAGGGGGTACTGAGTTGCTTGTAGATTTCACTGATGTGGTACTTACTTTAGAAACTGAAATGGTGGGAAGTAACACAGCTTAGTAAACTGTTGTGTTTTCAGAATCCAATCCCCCATAGTCCTATAACTGTATATTTTTGGTTTGATTCTGGCAGTTCTTAAAATGTCACATAATAATTAATGTATTAACATACATATAAGTTTTTCCTTTGTTATTTTAGATGCTAACCAAACAGTTGGAAGCTCTCGGCTTAGCTGAAAAGCCCCAGTTGGTGACTCGCTTTCAAGAAGTTTTTCGATCTATGTGGTCTGTGAATGGTGATTCAATCAGTAAAATTTATGCAGGAACTGGAGCTCTAGAAGGAAAGGCAAAGGTAGATCTAGATCTATTGTAATGTTGTAAAAGATCCTCTTTTTCCTTTTTTAATAAAGCTTTAAATGGATTCTTTTTTAAATTGATAGGATTTTTGTTTGTTTTTTAGGTATCTGTTTTAGAATTCTATTTTATCATGCTTTTATGTCCTCTGACACTTCCTTCTATATTGGATACTAATGATTGAGTGAAGGTAGATATTTCCCTAGGTTTGGAGGGTGTATATGTATGACCTTTGGTTGTTTAGTGATAATCCACTAGACCTACATATGTACTGCTTACATTTTTAAAATGATTTTCACTTGCATATCTGTTTTACTTTTCATAATGTTTATTTTGATTAAAAATATGATTTTTTAAAAAACCCTATCCATTAGTCCTTCTAATAAAAGGTTTTTTCTCACTTGTGTTTGTGTCCCCAGCACTTTAGATAGTTCATACTGTTGAATAGATGTGTGACAGATGCTGGATGGACAATAAACCAATGGGCAATTTATCCACTATGGGTCCACTGTGAACCCAATGCTATTAGGGCTTAAGTTATTATTTTTTTAATCTTATTTTGAAAAGGAGGCTGTCAAAATTGCAAATGAAGTGTGAGATCTGGACTTCACTATAATTCTGTGCCTCATCATTACTTTTTCATTGCTGGTATTATCTGCAAACTACTTTCTACTCTACTGTTTGGCCCTTATTGAGGGACTTTGGATACATACTTAAGATATTTTTCATTATTTTTTATACTTAATTATTGAATTTTTTAAGCTCCTGGCCTCAGTTGAATTTATTAATATTCTAAATCTTTACATTTTCTCAAATTACCCCAGGAATAGAAACAAGGACATTTACCACTTTTATAGTTTCTTATTCAGCCTCTTCAGTATAGCAGTTGGAATTCTTAAGGACCATTTATTATCTCCAAGTCTTCTTTTAACTTTGAGATCTTCCTCCTCTTCTGTCTCATAAAATGCTATGCCTCTGTTCAGAGGTATTGGCCTTGCCTGCAAAGTTCCTTTTGTTCAACTCATAGAAATTTTTATTGACATTTACAAATATTTACTTCTTTAATGGGCCCTTTGTTTGAAAAGCTGAAATAGTTAAACTTTTAAGTGTTCCTTCTAAATAGAGAACATAATTCTTGCTTTCAAACCTGGTTCTCTGCAGCTGTTGCCTAAAATACTCTTCTGTGCTCTGCCTTTTTGTCTCTGCAGTTGACTAAGACTGTGTATGTACAGAGGTTACATATATTTTCAATGGTCTTTCATCTCTAACAAAAGATAGGAAATTTTATGTATTAAATATACCGACCTGAATTGAACTAAAATCTAACATCTGAACTGCTCTTTCTTTTCCTTTCTCTGGGTTCCTTTTGATTAATTGCCTGATAATGTGAATGGTGAGTGTCTTTTCAAATGTCATTTGCATATGTTTTATGGAAGGAAGTAACATTTTAAACTTCAAATTATTATTGTTTCTTTAAAGAATAAGAATTACATATTGCAAACTAAGCTTTTTTTTAATAATTATCAAAATCCGTAAGATCAGAATATTTTCATAGTAACTAACATGCCTGAGTAAAATATATGTTCATTAAAAGTTATAATCAACTCTCTCACTTTAGGAACTGGCATAAGCTTATGATTTTTATTATTTACATAGGCAACAAAATGACCTAAAATTACAAAATGTAGTTTATATGTTATAGGTTAGACCTATATTTTCATATTCAGTTTTAGTTTTAACTAATACGAGTTATTTGGGGGCAATTTCAATTTTATTTTTCTTTCTATTAGAGTACTTTGAAGTTTTTCTAAGAACACATAAGTGTGGTGTAGCTTTCTTTATGTCCCCTTCTTCTCCCCACCCAACCCATCCATCCCCAAGTCTAAAAGATAGTGCAAGAAGTAATTTCCTTGTTTTAAATAAATACATATCAGTTTATTTCCTTTATAGTAAACAATTTTAAACTTTACTGCTCTGTAGATATCGTTAGTGGATGCAGTGTGGCACAGAGCTTCTTCCATCTCTGTGCAGAGCTGTTATCCAAAAGAGGAAAAGAAACAATGACATCTTGAGGAATTTTAATGTGATGATTTGATATTCAAAATAGAATGATTAGGTCTTTTTTTATTACAATAAAATCATATAAAACTAGGTTCAAAGTACCTATTGAAGAAAAACATCAGTATTTAGAATGAAAGTCCATGCTTTTTTTCCCCAACAGGCTGGAAAGTTAAAAGATGGTGCTCGTTCTGTTACCAGAACAATTCAGAATAACTTCTTTGACAGCTCCAAGCAAGAGGCTATCGATGTTTTGCTACTGGGAAATACTCTAAATAGTGATTTAGCTGACAAAGCTCGAGCCCTTTTAACTACTGGAAGTTTGCGTGGTATGGATGCTTTATCTTTTACTTACTTTATTTTGTTTATATCCCTCCCAAAAGTCCAAGAGATAAGTGTAAACTTATTTACATAAATACTTTTTAGATTGAGTTGATTAAAATAGTTTTGGAAGGGATTTCTATCAATGTAATTTTCTAAAATTGTATTCTTCAGAGGAAGTTTATCTCTTCTAAGATGCTTGTATCATTAAAATTTTTAAGCCATAAACCAAGGCCTATGCATAATCTTTAATAGATTATGATTGAGGGGGTAAATGGTTTAGGTATTGCTAGCTTAATATAAGACAGGATCTCCTAAAATATTCAGCTAGTACTTTTAGTATTTTAATAACCCAGTTATATAGAAAACATCCCTATGTTGGTTATTTTGCTACTCACCACGCCAAAGACTTCTGTAACTTGGTATTACTTTTTAAGTGCTATTGTTTAAATAAGCATTAAATCATATTAATAATTGAAAATGTTGCTTATTATTGGACACTACCATTCCTAGTTTTAACATTTGACATAAGTATATGGCTTTTAGAATGGCTGTTGATTTTTCACTGTGTCTTTCATTAAAATCAAAGGAAGTTGAGCTCAGATCAGTGAGCATATATTAAGGGGTATCATGGGAAAACTCAGTATGCATTGTAGAACTTAGTAAATTAGACTTCCTTGGTTTTATGTTTTTTTCCTATTTTAACTTTTCAGCACTCTGAACATTTTCATTTCTTCTGTTATCCCCCAAACCAAACTTTTCAATTACCCCTGTTCAAGCAGGAGAAATTGTTTCTCATCAAATAATGTACTCTTGGGTGATTCCTTGGTCAAATAGGTTATCATGGATTCTTTCAGAATTCTGCTTGGGGCTGGAGGTAGTTAATTATAGTCACCTCCTCAGGGATCTGTGGGTAGGCTGGGGGACTGAAACCTGGTAAAGCTCTGAAGACTAGAATCCGATCTTAGCAACCGCTTTTAACTTCAGGCTTCCTCCTGGCTTCCAGCAGTAGACACTCACTGATTTGCATCTTCTCACCTCTTTCCACCTGTGCTACTTTGATGTGGAGGCATTAATCAGCAACAACTGAAAGTAAGCCGTTGAAGGAAAGAAGAGAAGTGAGGGCCCTGAGTAATTCTCAAACTTGATCATCAGTTTTTTAGTTTCCTGCACATTTTACTCTATGAAAAATACACCTTTAAAAAAAGCACAGTTCTACTATAACGCTTTTTCTGAGAATGGGAGTTTGTTCCCACATGGATGCCATATCAGGGAACATTCTGAGCATAATGCCAATTCTGCATCAGTTTATGCATGATTTCACTGGCAATAATGCTAGGTAAATGCAGAAAAGTGCAACCAGCAGAACTGAGTTGGGTAGACATATACAAGACACATGTACACATGTACGTACACCTCAGATACCTCTCTCCCTCAGTCCACCAGGTGTGTGATGAGCCATATTCATCCATATCTGGTGTTACAGCTTACCGTCCAATTTCAGAGACCTTTTCTTCCAGGATTCACAATTACAAGCACAGGCCTCCTGACGCCCATTTCTATAAGAAAACTTCAGGACTTTTTTAAGATAAAGTACCGTATTTTCTATATATTCAATATTTCTTAACCATGTAACGTGCAAAATTCTGCTACAGTTTTTATATTCGGTTCCTATCTTTTTTGGCACTTCATTGCCGAAGCGTTTTGAGTGTTGTTCCCAAATCCTATTTTTGCCATAAGCCCTGTGGCTGTGTGAATTTGCACCATTTTGCAGAGCACAGTGATTTTGCTGGAATGCATATGTTTTGTTATAACTGATTGTGCTTACCAACTGGTGAATCCCAGAAAGACTACTGAAAGGTATATGTTACGGCAGTATCTCCATATTTCAATGTCCTCCAGCCTCTTAGGGTTTCAGATTCATATTCTCCCTCACAGGTATGTGCACATGCACACACATACATACACACAGAGCAGCCTGGGCAGCAGGCCTAGCACCTTCTGATTGTGAAACTCTGGACATCCCTGAGTCACTGTCGGCTTTTTCTTAGATGCAGAGGGTTTGCATCAGTTATTGTCATTTATTTTTATCTATTGCCATCAGAAGAAAAGAAAGTCATTGAACTAAATCAAAAGGAAAAAAGTGAGACCGTCTGAGACTGTTTTGTCATTAACACTCTAGACTTCAACTGTAACTTGCTGTTTTACTAATGATTCTTTGTTTTCTTCCTGATGCATCCGTAGTTTCTGAACAGACATTACAGTCAGGTACAGTATAGAAAAATCAATCTATAAATAAAAGCAACTTTATTTTTTAAGTTAATGTTGTATATAAATAAAGCTGTAAATAAATGGAAACTTCCTCTTATTTTGCCTTCAGATCCTAACAGGATAAATTGATAACGTGTTTTAATCTGAGAAAAAAAATTTGTTTGAGAAAACTGAGTAGCTCATTTAGAAGGAAATATGCAGTGCTCTTTGTCTTCCTGTAGCAAATGCTTCATTCCAGTTAAATATAGCTCATGGAGTTTTAATTTCACTTTATATTTCATTGAACAAACATTATTAGTGTTATATCTTATTCCTAATAGGATAATGGAAAAAACCCATATGTGACTCTTTTGGATTAATGTCCGAGTACTCTTTGTGAGATTTATGACTCAGCAGTCTCTTTCACATGTAATATTTTAAAAGGTATTGATTCATTTTCTCATATTGTGGATGAGATATTTTCTGTAACTATAAGACCAGCACGAAAATAAGATCTGAACTCTTTTAAAAAGCATTAAGATTGCTGACAAAGTTAGAAGAGTTAAGTGTATAAGACCTAAGGGTCATTATTTTTCTTTCCTTTCCTGTTCTTAGGGATCTCACGCCTTCATTCTCTGGACAAGATTTATGAGCTTGTCTTTAAACTTGAATCTGTGGCAAAAGGGGCCAAAGCTAAACTCTTGTCTGAAATTTAACCAAAAAGTCATCTTATCTTCCCTTCAGTTAAGATTTGGTATCACTTAAGATTTATTTCGCTTAGTTGTTCTGAATGTTTCGAGAAACTATTGGTGATTTTTTTTTTTTGAGAAGGTTGTAAAAGAGAGCACTTGGATATATTTTTAAGTTACACATAAAATCCATTTTCTGAAATGATTCGGTATTTAGGGATGGACATCTGTTTGAACACAGACTTATTTCGTTCTGCACATTTAGGTGCCAACCAATTAAGAATAAACTAGGAATTTAAAAAAATTTTTATCCCATTTGTAAACTGACTTTAGTAGTTCACACAATGTGGCAATATATTTTTGTTCACACAACTCATTATTTGTCTTGCTGACTTATTTTAAGCTGTTAACTCATAGAACTTATGTTTTGATGTAGAAAGGATCATAGAAGCTGTTTTTGTAGCAGTAACAATGGCAATGACTTCAGTTATAAAGACCAGTGATAAGTCGTAGTGATAGGGAATGATTCTTTATCGAGGTACAGCCAGCCTTCAGTTAACGATTCCAATAGACCGGAACAAATAATCTACTTCCATTCCCACTGGAGACCTCTATACAAGTAATCTAATCAAATAGCAAGAGGGCTAGAAATCTGCATGTCTGCCCCTGGGAGCAGTAGGGGGATGTGCTTGTCATCTAAATCAGCAGTTCTTTCATGGGATTCACAGGTCATACGATTTTCATTCTAATCCTGCAATGTTATTTGTGTTTTTCGCGCGTTCTCTCTCAAGACTGCTTGCTGTGCCTTGGTATCCAAAAATAATATCATAATAAAATAAGATCATTTGGTGAAAGATGAGAATCATTTATACTTCCTTTTCCTCTGACCAATTAACTGCCAATTAAAGGCTTATCCTCTGTCTTTAGGTTGAGGTCTTGTTAAGGTTGTTTACTTTAAGTGCCAAGAAAAAAGATAGGTGGAAGTCAAAAAATAGGCAGGGAAGAGATTGAGGATTCAAAATGTGTTGAACATTTTTTCATGTAACCATCATTTATTGAGCACTTACTGTATACCAGGCACTCTTCTAGTCCCTAGGGATATGGCAGCAAATAAAATAGACCAACACTTCTGCCCTCAGGTAGGTTCTGTTCTTGTGAGGAGGGAAGACAGATCAGTCACAGGATAAATAAATAAAATACATAATTTGTACATGGCGATAAATGCTGTAGAGAAAAATAGCACAAGGAGGGGCTATGGAAGATAAGAGACAGAATGCGGATTTGAATCAGGTGGTCAGGAAAGTCAGGGCCTGAAGTGGGTGAGGGAAGAATGTTGCAGGCAGTGTGAAGGAGGGTCCAACGGCTGAGCAGTGAGTGAACCGGGATGGAGTGACAGATGAAGGCAGAAAGGCAGGGCAGGTTTTCTAGGACCTTGTAGAACGTCCTCAAGGACTTGGTGTCTCCTCTGTGATGGGAAGCATTTAGTAGTGGCTTCATTCTCTGACATCTCATTATTGTCCATAATTTGTATTTTTGTCAGGGAGCCGTAATTCATCAAACCACCTGTCACTAGCTTAGCTAAAATCCTAAATGTAATAGTCCTTGAGTGTTTTTGTTTGGGGAGGAATAAAATTTGTTTCACCAGCCCTTGAATGAAAGTTGTATGAAAGTCAGTTGCTATATTCCTAAAAATGTGCAGTGTCTAATTTTGTATAGCATAAAATGTACTGTTTCATTGAAATAGGACTGTTTGTTCTGCACGTTTTATGTTCCTGCAATAATTTTGTAATCATTTTTTTCCTTTGTCTGTTGTATTTAATGAGTTGTTTTTTTTTTTCAATTGTGTTGGTTAATGGCATCGTGCTGGGCTCTGTGTTCAAGGCTAATCCTTTTTTTGTGTGCCTGTGCATGTATCCAAGGCTCGTTTGTGCTGACAGTGATGATTGTACTTTACAGCCATCATTTCTCAGTTATGAAAATCAGTTGCTATCGGTGGTTTAATGCAGCCAAAATGCTGTTGTATTTTGTTTTTGATTAGCATCTTCTAAAGTACTAAAGAGCATGTGTGAAAATTTCTACAAGTATTCAAAGCCCAAGAAAATTCGAGTGTGTGTGGGCACGTGGAACGTGAACGGCGGGAAGCAGTTTCGCAGCATAGCTTTTAAGAATCAGACCCTCACCGACTGGCTTCTTGATGCACCCAAGTTAGCTGGCATCCAGGAGTTTCAAGGTTGGCTTTCTAGAAAACGGATTTAATTACTCAATCCTGACTGTGAATTATTAACCTATAAAGCAAATGTGGCACTTCACAACATGCATTACTTTACAGAAGAAACTGGGATTTATACATTTGAAGACCAGTGTTTTTACAGATCAGATCTCTTAAAATCTTAGCTCTTTTGTATTCCTAGACCTTTATCTGCTACTTCATAAGAAGACATCATGGGAAAATAAAAAAAACCTTTCTCTTTGATGTTTGATTGTCAGGAATTGGGATCCATATATAAATAGGTATCTTGAAGATAACCACATGGATGAGAAATGCTAGTTCTGTTTTTATTCTTTTAAATTGATACAAAGCAAGCTTATTTTGTAATTGATAATTTTTCAAATCCAATATGTTCCACTTTTCAAATATAGTCCTGTGCTTACTAAGATAAGAGTAGTCAGGGTGGATCACAAGCAGTTTTACAGAACTTGTTTTGACATTTGTTGGCCCTTTATACTTAACAGTGCTGATTCATCCTTGTAAAAACTTGATTGTCATTCAGTTTGGGGACTCCGCCACCAAGCTGTTAGTAGCCAGAAACAAGGATTAAGCTAAGGATGCTTTTATTAAGATTTTGATTAGAATCATGAATTTGAGGCCTTCCTTTTTTAAAGTCAGCTTTAATTCCTTTTTAAAATGGTACATATTTGCCAAGTTTTGTTTATAAAGGTGATGTGCGTAGGAAATATCACGAGAGACACATTTTCCCTTTTGAGTTATCTTTAACCAGTCACACCCTAAACCCTGGGATTTTTCCCTAAACTTTTTAAAAAATGCCCCTTTTCTTTTATATTGAACCTAACTTGAAATTGTACTTGTAGTAGTAATAATAGCAATAATAAAATAACAGCTAACACTACAGTTCTAAGTACTTTACATCTATTTATGTAATCCTTGTAACAGACCTAATACACAGTTACAGTCACTGTTATTATTCCAGTTTCACAGATGAAGAAACTGAGGCACAGTAAGAGATGTGACCTGCCCAAGGTTCACATCCTAGTGGCAGAGCTAGGATTTGAACTCAGGCAGTTTGGTTCCAGAGTTGTGCCATGCTGCATTTTATGTCTGAACTTTGGCTAGTTGCTTGGCTTCTTCAAAGCCTTAGTTTCCTGTCTGTAAATAAAAGGCAGATAAAATCAGTCTCACAGGATGTTTGTGTGGTAAATGAGAAGATTCATATATAAGCCTTGCACATAATAGCAGTCAATAAATATTTTTATCTTCGTATTTTTCAGAATTCACTCATAGTACTTATAGGCTCTTTCTCTAGCTATTTTTTCTCATTTCTGAATGCTTAGGCCACCAAAGTCCGCCAGGCTTGCTTACCTAAAGCAGCTTCTGTTCTTTTTGGTCTTGTCAGCTCTGAGACAGCTAATGGCTAGAACAGACCAATCAGCCTAAACCCCTGACTCTTCTCATTTTCCTAGATTTCTTCCCCCTAGGAATTTCCAAATTTAAGTGTAAAAAATCTCTCAACTGTTTTCTCTAGTTTGAGATAGTTACCCAACCACTTTACTGTTTGTGCCTTTCCTGAAAAATGTCTTTACCTTGCCAGTTTGATTCACTTTAACCTTTGAGAAGTGGCTTGTTTCTCTGCTGTCCCTGGTAGAAAGTTTAGCAAGAGTTCTTGCAAAATGCTTTCTGAAAGGACTTAAGGATCTTTAAGAATAACAAACTTAAAGAAGCAAACTTAGGACACCTAAATAGAAAGTATATTTAAAGTAATTTTGTCCCCTTCATGGATTTTTGCCTTTGATTTGAATTTGGTTAAACTTGAAACACAAAAATGGACTTTTATGAGATCTGATGTTGATCTTAGTTGTGTTGGGGATAGGGGAGTTGCCATTTAACTAAGGCCATATTTTAAAAGTCTTTCTTGGATGCTTAATTGTAGATAAAAGAAGTAAACCAACTGATATATTTGCAATTGGTTTTGAAGAAATGGTAGAGTTGAATGCTGGAAACATTGTGAATGCAAGGTAAGCCAGCCGGGTAACACACAGGAAATTTTTCTAGTTGAGAGACACAGAGGGCAGGTAACTAAGTACTTGTTACAAGGATAGATTGAGATAATTTACAGAACGGTGCTATTTAAACTGTAAAATAGCAGTTCTCAGGCCTTTTGGTTTCAGGTCTTTCTACACACTAAAAAATATTGAAAATCTGAAAGAGCCACATTAGAAATTAAAAGTGAAAATTTTGACACTTAATTCATTGAAAAATAACAATAATAAACTCATAACATGTTAACATAACTAACACATTTTTTTCCTGAAAAGTAACTATTTTCCAAAACAAAATTTACTGAGAAGGATGGCACTCATTCAGTTTTGCAAAATCTCTTTGGTATCTGGCTAAGACAGCTGGATTCTCACATCTGCTTTTGCATTACTCTGTGACAAGATGTTGTTTTCTTTGAAGTGTATGAAGAAGGTCACATAAATATGTAGTTGGAAGCCGAAATATTTTAATCGCCTTTTCAGATCATTTTTTCTCTGATACTGCTTAGCAAAGAGCAGTTTCTTAAAGCTTAGTTGCACTGGGGAGTCTGAAACCATAGCAATGAACTTTTTCTGCGCTATTGTACTAAAACATTGGTCCATCTTTTACCCTTGGATGATTTTGAAACATTGTGTATTGGTCATTTGGAACATATTAGTTCACTGAATTATGTAGGTCTTTCAAATTTTGACACATTTCATTATATAGTATCAAAAAACATCATACTGGTTAATTTCCTCACTGATCTCATCAGCAGATTCTTCAAGTATTTGGAAGCTTTCAAGATCACAGTAGCAGCAACAGATTTTTCAAAATTCTCATTTTTGCTTGAAAACATAAATTTTATCATTGGAAATAAATACTATTGGTTGTTTCCCTCGAAAAGACAGTGTTGGTTTAAAAAAAAGTTTGCCAAATAACCTAAATCTGAATAACTATAGTCTGTCTGTCATTAATTCCTTCAAGTAAAAATTGTATTCCACGAAAAAAAAGTGGCATTTTAGCTCTGAACTCAGACTGTCGAGTGTTTTCCTCTGAAACAACCATCGTGTGTGCGTTCAGTATGCAGCAGAAGTGCTTGGTGTGTTTTTCCCGTTCATCACACAGAATATAAAAAGATGGGACTTTGATTGAGCTTTGATAAAATTAATGATATTTACTGCTTCATCAGGATATTCTGAGATGAAATGGCATTTTTTTAAACTGCGAGTGTGTGGCAGTAAAGGTTAAGGAATATTAGTACAGTTTGGTGCCTGGATTCATGGTAAGGCATCAGCACTTTTACTCATTGTTTTTGCAACATCATGCAAATGTCAGGCAACACAGTGAAAGCGGCAAAACAATATGTTAGTGGAGTTTTGTCCTTGTAGGTTTTGGGGATCCCCAGTTCCTAGACCACACTTTGAGAATTGCTGTTCTGAAGCCTTATTACAAATACAAATTATTTTAGTGAAATCTAAAGCTTAAGTTTTATTTTAAGAAAGGATACTTGCCTTGAAAGTTTAGTAGTTGCCCATTTTTGTGATTTTTTTTTGTATTCAGGGGTCTTTAATTTTTTTATTTTTTTTTTGCAGGGGGTATGATCTTTTTTTTTAACATTTTTTTGTTGAGTTATAGTCATTTTATAATGCTGTGTCAAATTCCAGTGTAGAGCACAATTTTTAAGTTATACATGAACATACATATATTCACTGTCACATTTTTTTTACTGTGAGCTACCACAAGATCTTGTATATATTTCCCTGTGCTATACAGTATTATCTTGTTTATCTCTTCTATAATTTTGAACTCCCATTCTGTCCCTTCCCTCCCCCCACTCCCTTGGCAACCACAAATTTGTATTCTATGTCTATGAGTCTATTTCTGTTTTGTATTTATGTTCCTTTTTTTTAGATTCCACATATATGAGCAATCTCATATGATATTTTTCTTTCTCTTTCTGGCTTACTTCACTTAGAATGACATTCTCCAGGAGCATCTATGTTGCTGCAAATGGCGTTATGTTGTCATTTTTATGGACAAATAATATTCCATTGTATAAATATACCACATCTTCTTTAACCCTTCAAAAAGACATCTGCACCCCAATGTTCATAGCAGCACTATTTACAATAGCCAAGACATGGAAACAGCCTAAATGTCCATTAACATTTTTATGATTTTTTAAAAAGTTTTCAAAATTAAATCATGGGCAGAAATCATATAGTATATAGCCATCAATCTTGTGAATGAAAACTTTTTTCTTAGCAAAAGTGAACAATTTATATAGGGAAGTAGAAAAGAAATCCATCTTCATTCATTTTGCTGTTCGAATATCTTTCCTGAAAATGCATATTCAGATCTTAAAATAGAACATACTCTTAGGTTTCCCAGTACCAAACAAATTGTTCAGTTGTTTGTTTAAGTAGAGATTAATCAAATTATCCTTTAATAAAAGTAGTAATTACTCATTCATGTATTTAACCGATATCTATTGAGCACCTATAATTAGGTGCTAAGGATACATCACTAAATAAAACACAAAAACCCTGACCTGCATGGACCTTCTTTTCTGATAGAAGAAACAGACAATAAACAACTCTAGTAAGTATATTACATAGCATGTGGAGGTGGGGAGATGTGTGCAGTTTTGAGTGGGATGATTAGGATTCATGGAGAAGATAACTTGGGCAGTGAGCTGAAGAAAGGGCGAAAGCTGTCATTTTCTTTTCAGAATCCAGGTCATGGTGGGTGGAGTCATGGTGGGTAGAGAATCCATGCACTGAATTTGTATTTTGGTGGTAGCATGGCGTAGTGTGAGGTAGATTAGATGGATGGGTGTGAGATCATAGTCTGGCTTACCAATTATCCTTTGTATGACCTGGAACTATGAGAAAAACTCTTGCTCACCATTGGAGGTTCTTGGGCACAAACTTACTACTCTGAAAATGTCTAGATAGAATGGCTCAAGCGTTTATGCTAACTGTGTTTCAAAATAACTGAATCATTGATTAGAGAAAAGTTCTTTATAGATGAATTCCACCTTATTACAAATGCCCATGGAATGCTGAAATTATAAAATCAACATTTTGTAACCCCTAATGACATAATGGGTCTAGGCAGTGATCACCAGTCAGTGTTAAAACCCTAGAAGAAGGATCAATAGGGGAACTTTTTATTATAAAGAGGTGATTGTATATAAAGTATTATATATAAAATAGATAAACAACAAAGTCCTACTATATAGAAGGGAACTATATTCAATATCTTGTAATAACCTATAATGAAAAAGAATATATACGTGTAACTGTGTCACTTCACTGTACACCAGAAACTAACAAAACATTGTAAATCAACTGTACGTCAATTTAAAAAAAAAGAGTTGATTGTCACAGTCTGAACAGCTGATCAGGTGTAATATCAGAGAGTATGTACTTCTGCTGTGATGCAAGGGTGACTATACCACCTATGAGATTATTTTTTTGCCAAAACAAATAAATAAAATGGACTATTTCTTAATCAAGCTTCTATATTAACCAGTTTAAAACAAATCTGACAATTAGAGGATCAAGTTAAGGTACCATAAAGACACATTAAACAAATCCAGACTGTTAAACATTTTACAGACAGATAGCCCAGCTTCTAAAAAAGTAAATGCCTTAAAAGGGGGGTGGAGTGTAAAAAAAAAAAAAAAGGAGGTGCTAGGGAGGGCTGAGGGACTATTAAAGATTGAGAGAGATTCAACAGACAACAAGCAAATGCAATGTATGGGCCTTATTTGGACCCTGTTTTAAATAAACCAGTTGTAAGAAGACATTTTTTTAGATAATCAGGGAAATTTAAATATGAACTGAGTATCAGATGATATTATGGAATTGTTAACATTTGATTGTGATAATGGCATTGTGCTTATGTGAAAGGTACATACTAAGGTGTTTCTGGGTGAAATGGCCTGTATCTTAGATTTGGTTTAAAATATTCCAAGTTAAAATAAAAAGGTCGGGGGAGGAGTATGGACGAAAAAAATCCACAAAATGTTAATAATTGTTGAAGCTGGGTAATGGGCATATGGTGGTTTATTTCATGATTATCACTTTTTGTGTATATGTTTAAAATTTTCCATAATAACATTTTTTAAGCTATTACAATCCATAAAAATAATGAAAGAGGGGGAGAAGTCTATCTGGAAGCATGTTCTCTGTTACCTTAGTGAATACTAAGGAAGAAGTAAAGTGTACAAGCTTGAGGTTACTCACATGGCGAACACACGTTTAATAAGTAAGCTCATGTTTTCTTTGTAAGGAAGGGAGTAATAAGTTAGACTTCGAAGTGTGGTGTTCTTGGCTAAGTTTGGGATTTTCCTTTTTAAAGGAAACCAAGAAACGGCCTGCATTCCACTGCTGGTGTGGATTTCATGATGTCAGTAGTCTTAATAAATGTGGGCATATAAAAGTAAAATGTCTTACAAAATAGGCTATATTACTGTAGTCATCTTTTTGAAGGTTTCCTTTTTAATAATTTTGATAGCACAACAAATCAGAAGCTCTGGGCTGTGGAACTTCAGAAGACCATCTCCAGAGACAACAAGTATGTGCTGCTGGCTTCTGAGCAGTTGGTGGGCGTCTGCCTGTTTGTTTTTATCAGACCACAGCATGCTCCATTCATCAGGTCAGTAAACAGATCACTCCCCCTAGGCTCCTTCCCAGAATCTCATAACAGGGAAAGCACATTTGTGGCTTCAGAGAAACACTTACTCATGGTTCTTGTGTCTAAATATGTTCTTGATTGGCAAGTCACTAGTGGTTTCACTGTACTGTTTCACAGACTTGCCCTCAAAAGTGCCCTACAGTGTGCAGGGTTGTAATTATGTAATAGACATTCCTAATTGCTCATGCACACAGAACTGTTGGAATTCCTGGTCTTTGATTTAGAATTCTTCATTTTAAAGGGATGTTGCGGTTGATACTGTGAAGACTGGAATGGGAGGCGCCACTGGAAATAAGGGAGCGGTTGCAATACGCATGTTGTTCCACACAACTAGCCTCTGCTTCGTCTGCAGCCACTTTGCTGCAGGACAGTCACAAGTCAAAGAAAGAAATGAAGATTTTGTAGAAATAGCACGGAAGCTGAGTTTTCCAATGGTAAACTCTTGTGGCTTGTTTTTGAAGAGGAAGCTTTGAAATGTATTACAGTTTACCCCAAATTCTATATCAGTTTTTGCAAACTTCAGGCAGTTCCTAGAAATGTCAGCAGTGTTCACCTGAATAGATACTTCATGTGACATGACTGTCGGGCTACATAAACAGGACACAGCATGGGGGAGGCAAGCGTATCTGAGGCAAAGAAAAAGTTGTAAAACATCGTTTAAATTGATGGTTTTTAATTTAAAATTTTATCTCCCTGCTTCTAGGGAAGGATGCTGTTTTCCCATGACTATGTATTTTGGTGTGGTGATTTCAACTACCGAATTGATCTCCCTAATGAAGAAGTTAAAGAGCTGATAAGACAGCAAAATTGGGATTCTCTTATAGCAGGAGATCAACTTATTAATCAGAAAAATGCTGGGCAGGTAAATACATACTTAAAGTACTTGCATTAAGAAGAGGATCTTCAGTTATGAAAACATACTTTCCTTAATCAAACTATTGCTTTTTCTTTTAATCTCTTGGAGTCTGTCTATACTTAATAAATATATATTTATAGTTTAACAGCTGTAAAACTAGCTTCTCTTTTAAAAAAAGAAAAGGAAAGAAAAACTCATAATAATTCCCAGGGGCAAAAGGTATTATGTCTCTATGAGATTCACTTTCAAGTAGAAGAATATACTTTTTTTTTCAGTAATAGCAAATTTAGAATCTTACTCATCAGGGCTACTGCTTTTTTGCCTTTAAGAACCTATGGTAATAGGCTTTATTTTTTACTGTTGTTTCTCATATAATCTGACTTTGAAACTTACTTCTTAAAACTTGTGACCATAAGATTTGGGAAGAATTTATTAAAAAAAATTTTTTTTTTTAAAGAAGTGATTGAGGCCATTTGATATGGTACCTTTGTGGTCATCCGCCTTAAATTCTAACACTTTGGGTATTATGTAACTTTCTAAGGCCCCAGTTCCTCATCTGAGAGTAAGACACCAGACTCTGTGATTTCCAAAATTCCATACAGTTCTAAATATCTCATATAGTGCGAAAGTCTCATGGAATTCCACCGTTCATGTTTTTGTACTTTGTTTAACCAAACGTTAGACAAGTGTCATGAAAAAGGCCAAGTCTTAAGTTATTTTCCTTAAGGTCTGTCCATTCAGTTAGAAGTGTTCATCAGAGGCACGTAGATTTCACATGAGCGTTTCCAGCACATAGTAGATATTTAATGAATGGGTGCCTGAGTGAAAACAGAACATTTTTGCCTTTTTGAATAACTTAACTTTGTGTATGTTCATTTTAGATCTTTAGGGGATTTTTAGAAGGAAAAGTAACCTTTGCTCCAACATACAAATACGATTTGTTTTCCGATGACTATGACACCAGTGAGAAGTGCCGCACCCCTGCGTGGACAGACCGTGTCCTCTGGAGAAGACGGAAATGGCCTTTCGACAGATCAGGTCGGGAAATGGGGTTCGTTTAAATGAGTTAGTGCAAATTTTATGAAGAAAAAGGGAAATGATATAAATATCAAATAAGGAGAGAGATGGGCTACTTTTTTTTTCAATAAAGGTTATCTAGGATAAAATCAATGCAATTTAAATGTAAAACTTAAAGTTCTCAGACCTGCTTATAATTATTTAATTTTTCAGTCTATTTTCTTTCAGTGACATAGTGTCATATAAAGAAAAGCAAGGAAACCTCTTTATAAAATTGTTGGCTGGATGCTAATTAAGGTTTTTAACTTGAATAAGTCAAATGGTTTGCAAATATTTTGAACTGCTACTTGTCCATTGAATTATGTGTGAAACCCTGTCTGGTCACAGGCCTTTAAGTAATCTCAGTAAAGGCTCATTTTAATTTTAACTAAGTAAAGTATAACATGATAACCTCACCAAAGAGCCTTTCTAACCTAATGGTGTGTATACTTCCTGCCTCTTAGCAAGTGTGTCTGGTGTCCCAGCCTCAGAAAACTGAAGCTGGTGAAACAAAGGCGGCAGCTCCTTTCTCTGCATGACCTGTCATGCTCATGTGGCTTCTGTGTTTTGTTTTATTCTGACCGCAGCTGAAGATTTAGATCTTCTAAATGCTAGTTTTCAAGATGGAAGCAAAATCCTCTACACGTGGACTCCTGGCACTTTGCTGCACTACGGAAGGGCTGAGCTGAAGACTTCGGACCATAGGTTTAAAGTCTCCATATTTCTGTAACCGGGCTTGCAATTTACTTGAAATACATCCTTAAACGTTTCTAACACGTCTCTCTTCCTTTATGCCTAAGGCCTGTCGTTGCCCTGATTGATATCGATATATTTGAAGTTGAAGCTGAAGAGAGGCAGAACATTTATAAAGAAGTGATTGCCGTTCAGGGTCCACCAGATGGTACGGTGTTAGTCTCAATCAGGAGTTCCTTACCAGAAAATAATTTTTTCGACGATACTTTGATTGATGAGCTTCTGCAGCAGTTTACACACTTTGGTGAAGTTATACTCATAAGGTGAGTAAAGTATGTATTGTCCAAAAGCAACTCATGACTCATAAGTAATATTTTCTGTATTAGAAATCACCTTACTTTGTATTTGACTAGTGTATGAGTATTTGTATTTTCAAACTAAAAGAAAATCACACTATAGAAGTATTATTCAAAGGGCTCATAGGTTTTGAAACTGAATTCTTGAGTCGTGAAACTGTATATGAACAATTGATAAACAAAAATATGTGCGCATTTAAATGTGTTCTCTCAAGATTAATATGTGATATAACATGTAAACCTGTGGCAAAATGAAGATGTGATTGCTGTTTTTTTCCAAGGAGGGGTAAGAGTAAAGTGGAGTGACTATTTTGCCCTAGGTTTAAGAAATTTAATATTTTAATAATTTTAAGTCATTTAATTTCCAGCTAATGGAGAAGCAGTACTGCTAGGGGAACAGTCAGGAGTCTCCCGTTCCCGTCTTGGTTCCTGTCAGCGACTTAACCATGTGCCTTTTGCAGAACCAGATGCCTCTTTTGTTGTTAAAAAAAAGTTCTCTTCTGAATGTGCAGCAGTTTTGAGACATTGAAAAACGTATATGTGTTTGACTTCCATACAGAAGAGGTACTATTAAGTTCCTTTCTGTGCTGTCCATCTGCTTATTTAGGTGTGTTTTATAGACAGTTGGTGGGCATATCTCTATACTAGATGCTGTGGAAGAGCAGAGGAGAAACTGAAGACTCAATTCCTGTCTGGAATCTAGGGGTGATCAGCATATGTATAATGGCTTCCCTAGCTCCTAAAACAGAATTGTCCACAGAATGAAGTTGGTATGATTTCTTGTTGAGTGAGGAACATGACTGAGAACCCTAGAGTCCTTTTAGAGAGTAAATGGGCAAATAGAGAGGAAATTGTGTTTAGACTTCCCTCAAACCATTTGACAAAGATCTACCCCAAGGATTTAAAATGAGACATGAAATATCTGAAAATTGTAAGGCTCTAGCAAGTACATAGTGAAATGTGCAAGTTTACAGATGACAGTAAGCTTTGCCAAGTACAGAAATGCCAAACCCCCGGGACCATCATGTGGACTGTGTGAGTGGGCGGCCAAGTAGCAGATAAATGTCCTTTGAGCAAGTGTGAAATATTGCACTGGGCTAGACAGAACCTGAAGTGCACTTCAGGGATGAAAGACTCTGAAGAGGACTGTCTTGTCTGTATCCTAGTCTCAAATAACTTGGTATTAAATTAGAGCCAAAAGCTTCCCCCCAAATGCTTGTTGTCATTGGAAGAAGTATTGGTAACAAAACAAGGCATTATTCTAACATTATAAAACCATGGCGTGCCTCCTCACACGGAATATTCCAGTTGTTAACACCTTAAGATATCCAAGTTAGACTAGAAAAAGCAGACGCTGAAAGTAAACAAGGACAGGACTGCTGTCACAGGTAAGGCTAAACTGATTATCACCTTTTGGTCTAGAATAAGGCAACCATTAAGGAGTGGCTAAAGTCTCTACACCCCTTTACATGTAATTAAGAGATTTTCTGGAAATGTAGACAGGGCAAATTTAGATACTTATGGGGGGAAAAGTGTAGTTTTTATCCTAGTGAGTGAAAATAGGAAGAAAACACAGCTTCTAAAATGTCCTACATAAATCTGTGGGTTATCAGAACCAGAATCCAGTTAACAGTTAACTTGTTAAAGTTAAAAAACGTGTAAGGGGCACACTGGCAGTTAAGAATAGGACCAAGAAATTAGCCCTGCCTTACGATCACAAACGCTTTGGTTCCACCGTCAAAGAACAAATGCTGCTTGGGGTCGGGGAGACTGGTGCAGCCTGAGTGCAGCTGTATAGTAGTGATTATAACCTTTGGAGGAAGGTTATTGTCCGTTGTCAACAATTTGAGTAAGATCCCTTCATAATCTTTAGGTAGGAATGATGTCCCTATGTTGTTCAAACAATAGCATCCTGCAACTTAGTAATAACTTCATGCCA
Organism: Vicugna pacos; assembly: GCF_048564905.1. Taxonomy (NCBI): domain Eukaryota; kingdom Metazoa; phylum Chordata; class Mammalia; order Artiodactyla; family Camelidae; genus Vicugna; species Vicugna pacos. Next base: position 113,564,746 of record NC_132987.1, on the reverse strand, counting down.
AGAAATTGAGTCTCTTACTAAGTAAGTGTGTGTGTGTGCGCATGTCTATGTATTTTGCCATTTCTCATCTGAAAGATCTACAAGGATTTCTGAATTTATAAATACAGTTTGGATTAGTTCAACTATTAAAATTGTTTCTATAAGTAAAACTTATAATGTTATAATTTGTTTTATTCTTTTTTCATGATAACATTATTACATATCAGTGACCGTCTTCTTCAGAACTTGTTCTAATGGCCTTTCTATTTTTCCTTTTGTGGGTTTCTTATCTCAAAACTATAAACTTAGAATCACAGCTAAGGCTTTGAAGTCTCAAGAGAGTAACTGGCTGTCACTGAATAAATAAAGACAGGACCATAACCTAAGACTCCCTCGGGCCAGTCTGATTGAGGGACTGGCTGACAGATTTTGTTGTTGTTGTTGCTGTTGTTGTTGTGACAACTCCCTGCCTTCTTTCTTGGTCAAAAGAAATTTGCTTCAGGAAAGTCACTGAGACAGTGGCAATGCAGAGTACTGGATTCCAGGCTTGGGAGACTGGGATCCTAGCCCTGTAACTTACTCTCCTCGTAGGGTCACTTTGAACAAGCCCCTTAACCTCTGGCCCTTTTTCTCTTGTCAATGGAATGAAAGATTAGATTAGCAGGGATCATAACTGGAGGTCCACAGGCCCATTTCTTCTGGCAGACTGTTCTATTAACTAACATAGTACTTCAAAGAAATTTGTATTTGAACGCTTTTAGGGGAAGAGTGCCCTCTGCAGGTCACCACTGGCCCCACTGCTCTCGCTCTTGTATTTTCACTTTCTGGCCTCTGTGAGCCTTCGTGAATCAATAATCATTGGACTAGTCACTGAGCTAGTTATAAACTGAGTATTAATTATAGTTGTTTATTGTTTGTTTTTCTCTTCCTTAAAGATTTGTAGAAGATAAAATGTGGGTTACATTTTTGGAGGGAAGCTCTGCCTTGAGTGTTCTGAGCCTGAATGGTAAAGAGGTAAGTTTGTTGATTCTAAACCATTCTGAAACTAAGTATCTGAAGATTGTATTTTATAGGCATACAGCAAATTATCTAAATGTATTTGTAGTTCAAGAGGATAAAAGACCTTATGGTGTACTTTAACATTTATTATTTAGACTAGGTTTCAGATTAATTTAAGATTATTTTGGTCCCTCCCTAGAGATATTAATCATGGCTAGAGACTAAGAAAAAAAAAGTGTTTACTACCCAATTTTATTTTTATTATTTTTTTTATATAAAACTAAAATTTTTAATTGGAATAGTTACTATGGCTCATCTGTATAGTAGAACAGATTTCTAGCAAATGAAGAAAATGCTTTATTTACAAGAAAACAAGGGAGGAAGGTGCTCATTAGTCTAAGGAACTTGTTTTATTGGCTTGGATCATGGTACACAGGTACCTTTTTCAAGCATAGGTAGAATAATTCCCATAGATTACAAGTCCATCCCATTGAGGCATTTTAGAAATTTTTAATTAGTGGAGATGTTCCTAGCCTGTGATTTGAAGTGTCATTGATGGGAGAAATTTACATCAATGGCCTAGAATAATTTTACTTCTGTAAGATGCTGTCTATGTCCACTAGTGTTTCGTGAATGGTTTCAGACAAATCTTAAACATCTAAGTATATGATCAATTGACTGGACTAAAATCAAGACGTAATTTCTCCAATGGTAGGCAATTCCATAAAGATTTTCCTGAGCTTCCTCTTCTGTTACAGAACTTCCACTTGGAGAAAAAGACTTCCATGCATTTATTGTTTTTGAAATAGATTTTGTAAGATTTTATTTGTTTTTCCAGAATGCACTAGTAACATTCTCATGCAAAAATAAATCAAGAAATATAGAAAAGTATAAAGAAAAATAATAAAGACTGCTTGTAATCTGACCATTACGAAATAATTTTTCTTAACCTTCATATATGCATATATATATTAACACAAATGAGCTATATGAATCATGGACATCTACATGAACAAATACGTCATTTTTAATGGCTGCATTAGTTTCATTATGTAGATAAATATATAAATATAAATATAAATTTACTTAACCAGACTCTTATTAGTAGACATCTGCATTGTTCCCAACTTTTAATAATTAAAAACAACATTCCAGGGAACCCCTGTATACACTATAATTGTGCATGCTTATCCTGTTATTCCTTAAGATAAATTCCTAAATGTACATTTGCAATGTCAAAGAATATAGGCATATTAAAATTTGATATTTATTGGCTAATTGCTCTTTAGAAAGAATGTATCTAGTTGCATTGTGACTCGGATTACCTAATATCCAACATCCTAATCAAAATGAGGTATTTTTTAACTTCGACAATCTGTAGAACTAGAAGTACTATGTCATTTCTGTGTTAGTACTTTGATTACTACTTTTTTTAATTTATTGGTCATTTGTACTTCTCTGACAAGCTGTTTATGGCCTAGCCCGTTCCCCATTGGGGTATTCATCTTTTGAAGCTCCCTTGATGTTAACCCCTTTTTATAATGTGCTGAAGATATTCTTCCCAGCTTGTCTTGTGACTTTGCTGTGACTTCACCATATGGAAAGTATTGATTTTTAAATTTAATTCTACCTTTGACCTCTTAAAAGCCCTTCCTTATCCCATGATGACACATTTAAGAGCAACTCTCAGTTTGGTACTTTGTCAGCCTTATTCCCTTCCTGAATATTTCTTTTACCTTTCCTTGACAATTTTCCTAGTTTTATTTTTCCTTCCTTCTTTTCAGCTCTGTTCCTCACCCTCAAGTCTGGTCATCTATGTTATGCTCTTAGAAAGTAGCCGCCTTAGCTCCCTTAAAAGATTTTCAAAATTCTGAAAAAATAATGTTTTTGGAAAATGCATAATAATGTTTGATTTATCCTTTTGAAAGTTAGACATTTCTACGCCTCTGGTCTATCTTTGTTAGTACTGTTATTTCAGCCCAAAATCTTCTAGCTGCAAATAGATCAATAGGAACTCTTCCATTTCAGGGGAGAATCTCGGAAAAGTATACAGCTTCAGCAGGGCAAACCTAAAGGATGAGCTTCTTGAGCATTTCCTTTTCTGTCACGTAATTTTTTTTTCTTTTCTCTGGGCTCCAATTTCTGCCAAGTGGATATTCTTAAGGAAGTTCATCTTAAATGGCCGTGATAGTGACTGGGGCTTGAGAGTACTTGTTGGTATTCTTTGGCAAATACATAAAGAATGTTGTTGACTTTAAAAGGTAACAAATGACCTATGAAGCCTGTTGCCAAGTTCTGAAATTTAACTGATGTGGTCTAATAAGTGAGTAAAGAATTAGTCCTTAGGACTTTGACTTCAAAGCTCAATGTAGACACTAATTACTCTCATACATGGCTGTGCTATTCAGGCCAGCAGCTTTTAATCTCTCCATCCTATGCCTTCAAAGAATTCTACTGTCAATAGCACTTTGAGCCAAGGAGAGTATTTTTTTAATACATCGACAGGACAGTATACCTTGATTATAATGTACTGGTTGGTTTAGATTATACTTTTATCTAAAAGCTGCTCATATTTATGGGAAAGGCAGGATGCCAGTGTCATAGATACCAGCCCTTCTGTTTTTAGAATGATTAACTTTTGTTGAAGATTAAAAATGGTCTTAAATTCTCTCATTATTCTTCTGACATTTGAAATGCTGAAACTACTTCGGCACTATAAGTAACTTTCAAGACCATTATACCAAGTTAGAAAGTTACCCTTATACCGAATGAACAGGGAGAGTATTTTAAGGATTTTCCACTGTCCTTTCTGTAGTTGTTTCACATAAGAACAGTGATTTAATCTGTATCTCAAAACCTTAGGAAGTATAAAATGATGAAGCAGAATTGTCAGTGAATTTATATCTCACCTTGGGAAGATACTGGCAGCAAAGGAAACTTAAATCTGTGTGCATTCCGGAAAAGAAGACCTATTTAGCAACATAGGAGAATTGGGAACATTTTTAACTAGTTAAAAATGCAGTATAGTAAAACGGTTTATTTTGAATTGAGTATAGCTGAATTGAGCCTATACTGTTGCGTAGTATAACTAAGGCAGTCACTTTATTCCCACAGAGTTAATTTTCATGCCAATGAATTTTTATTTTATATCTCTGTTACTTACCTAGTTATTGGGTCGGACTATAACTATTACTTTAAAAAGTCCAGACTGGATCAAAAATTTGGAAGAAGAAATGAATTTAGAGAAAATCGGTGTCCCGCTGCCGTCGTCAACAAGCTCCACGCTGCTGGGGGAGGACGCGGAGGTCACGGCCGACTTCGACATGGAAGGTCTGCTTACTGGGCGCGTTTCCTTCTGTGCTTCTAGAGAAGTTTCCTTCGCATCAGTGAAGTCTGAGCCTCCGAGTTTATCCTTTTCTTCCTTCTTGTAACACACAGAGCAATATTAATTAGGTTTTGTTTTGCATTGTATTGTGTGTATTTTCCTCATACCCAGACTTCAGATGTATTTGCCATTGGGCCATTCACAGGTTAAGACCTTTACAAATGTTGATGTCCTTGTGTGATAAGAGCACAAATTGGTATTTTGGGTATATGGTTTGGTCCCACTAATTGTCCTCAAGGTAGAAAAGGAGAAGTTCATTGTGCAGAAATGAGTTCAAAATAGTTGCTACAAAAGAGGATATATTTCAAAATTAACTTTAAAAGATTTTCCAAGTGGCTAGGAACACATGCATTTGAAACTGAACCCTTCACACCTATATAAATATAATCATTTCAACTTTAGAATTTGGGATGGGTTATTTCAATATAATAATTTGCTTAAATGTGATTAAGAAATGCATTTGCTTTCTTATGCTATCTGCTGTTTTATTTTAGCGTAGTTTCCATTAAAATGCATACCTTAGTTTATAAAATGACATACATCATATTGTGATACCCTGTATAGCTAGATAATGCATTTCAGAGTTAAACACCTTAGATTGTCTCATTTTCAGTCCCTGTTCATTTGTTTACTTAGTCCCCACATTTATGCAGTACCTTTTATATGCCAGGTACATGCTGGGTGCTGGAAATTTAACAGATGTCATCCTTGCACTCCCTAGACTCACAGCTCAGTGGGTGCTACATACAAGTAAGCAGGCAGTTATAATCATGTGACATCAGTGCACGAGGGAACGATGGTACAGGAGTTCATGGGACACTTGTCTAACCTAGAGTTGGGAACTTGGGAAAGTTCCCAGAGAAATTGAAATTGAGAATCTGAGGACTGGGTGAGAATTAGATTAAAGAGAATAGAGCAGGGTGAACCAGAAAGAAGGAGTGTGCAGAGGCCTAAGGGGGAAAAGGACCTAAGCAGACACTGCAGGTACGCTTGTGTGGGAGTAAGTGAGAAGTGCGGGAGGAGGAGCAGGGTGGATGGCAGGAGATGTTGGTTTTGGGCATGTTGGATCTGAGGGGTCTGGGAGGTCTGTCGGGCCCAGGCTGTGGGTGTGTGCCCTCTCTCAGCAGAGAGCTCTGGGCCCACGAGGCAGCCCCAATGAGAGTTAGAGTCCTGCGTGTTTATTAGCATGGCCAGGGGGATTATACAGAGATGGGAGAGGACTGGTCCTGGGATTGAACAGAAACTCAGACTTTAAGGATAGGCAGAACAAGGCTGTGCATGAAAGGAAAATGAGAAGAAACAACTAGAAATGTCATTGAGCCAGGAGAATATAGCAGCTTAAACATCAAGGAAAGAAAGGGTAACAGGGGAGCGTGGTCCGAGGCGTCCTGTGTCGCAGAGAGAGAAGTGAGCAGTGCAGCTTGCCCTTTGGGTTTAGCACCGGGGAGGAGGCTGTTGGTGATGTTCAGGGGAGTGATTTCAGTGGAGTGATGAAGCCAGATGGTGGTAAATCGAGGTGAGGAGGGAAGGTGAAGAAGTGCAGAGAGTGTCTGTAGACAACTTTTTAAGAAGTTTGGCTAAGGCAGACTTGAGGGGGAGCGGGAATAGGAAGGCAGTTGCCCCAGGGAGTGTAGTTTTGAAATCGAGAGTCTTGAGAAGGCTTAGTGCTGATGGAAAGGGCTGGCGACATTGGGGAGGGGCAGGGGAGAATGAGCAGGAGAGCATGGTGGCGGAGAAAACAGGGGTGGTCAGAACCCCATTCTTTTCATCTATAAATATGAGTGCCAACCATGTGATTCAATGCCAGCTGGGGGGCAGGTTGCTGAAGAGAGGGGTTTCCATCTTAAGACTGCCCTTTTTCTCTCTGAAGTTTAAGGAGTGAGGCAACCCACAGTTTTCGGAGAGTTGAGCAGGTTCAAGATAGCACTCCTGAGAAGGGGTAAGAAGGAGAGAGAGCCAGCCAGGAACTTGTGGGATTGCCAGGCAGCTGTGGGAGCCCAGAGGAGGCTGAAACCCATGGAGTTAACTTGACTGCAGTCATCAGGACTGTGTGGTTTCCTCTGGCTGCAGCCCTCGGCAGCCTTGGTGCGGTTATGGAGAGATCAGACAGCGGGATCGATGCAGGTGCGATGGAGGAATGTGCAGGAGGGGGACGGCCGAGGTGAAGAACCAGAGGATGTGAAGACAGATGCAGAGAAGCAGAATCGAATAGGGGCCAAAAGAGGAGGGATGGAAGGCCTGGATCCTGCTGAAGTCAAAAGAGGAAAGAGTAACCAAGGGCGAGACTGAAAGGCTGGGAGCTGGTGGTCCGAGTGAAACGTTTTGAGCTTGCTGTTTCGGAGGTCCTGCAGTTCCAGGCACACATGTGTTTGAAGTGGAGGAGACTGGCAGCAGGGATAAGACATTAGCCCATTGGTGGGTTGTCCACGTGGACTTCAGTGTCACTCAGAAAGATGATAGGACCCACTTGCCATCTTGCTCTGTCCTTAGTCCTAGATGAATGGGTTCAAGTGACCAGAAGGAGGGAGGTTGGAGATTATGGCGGCAAGCGGTGGTTGAGGGTGTGATATACATTTCTTGATGGCACAGCTCCAAGAAATAGGCCTTTTTGTTCCAGGTTGGAGGATTATAGTTCTGGAATTGGAATTAAGTTGCAAGGGGCACCCTGACCGCACTTGCCAACCCTGAGGAAAGCGGAGATGAGGAGACCTCAGGGGAGAACCATTTCCTCCTGTTCAGTTCAAGCAAAGAGGCTGTATATTGGGTAGGGGGAGCACAGGGGACAGAGTAGTGAGGAGACTTTTGGGGCAGGGTGTGCGACCCTGTGACAGCTTGTCTGCTGTAAGGACCAGACCCGAACTGAGGGCATTGGGGAGGAGGCAGTGCCCTAGAGTAAGATGGGAGGTTTGGAGGCAGAGCGGTAAGCGTCTCAGTCAGCCAGCACGGAGACAGCTGCGCACGGGAACACTGAACGCCATTGAATCAGCCCAGCTCTGGGCTGCATCCTTCTACTCTGAGACAAGAGACGGTCTTTAGTTACATTTTCCATCAGAGCATTTGTGCTCCTAGTTTTATGCATATACATTTTTATATATGCCTGCATGTTTAATCTTTATGTATTTACAGTGTCATAAACCCCTTAAAACCTAGATTGGTGGAAAAAAATCTCTGAGAAAGTTACGGTGGTAACATTAAGAACCTTGTGTTTTCCCAGGCGATGTTGATGACTACAGTGCTGAGGTGGAGGAAATTCTTCCTCAGCATCTCCAGCCATCTTCGAGTTCTGGCCTTGGCACTTCCCCGGGTTCTTCACCCCGAACCAGTCCCTGCCAGTCACCCACAATATCGGAGGGCCCTGTACCTGCCCTTCCTGTAAGACCAAGTCGAGCACCATCGAGAACGCCTGGGCACCCAGCTTCACAAAGTGTGTATTTTATTTAAAGTGTTGTATGACTTTCCCTGGCTGATACATTTGATTTTGGATGGTTACATCTCTGATGCCCTTGGATTTCCTTTGGAGAGCCATGTTTGTTTAACTTTCATATCCATAAGCTAACGTGTACCATGTTTTCTCTGCATACAAAAGAGGAAACTTTGTAGGTAGTAAATGAACAGGATACTCATCACTGTCACTGGATGAGAATTTTTCTTCATCCTTTTTCTACGTGGTCAGGTTTGTCCGTGGCTTATCCTTGATGATTTTCTGTTGTTACGTAAGAACTCATAACTGTTTGGGCTTAACTGTATGTCTGTACATTACCTAAATTATAATATGGAACAAAAGAGACAAAGCAAATTTTTCAAATTCAACTTTATGGTCATGACTCCTTCAAAGTGGGAAGACTTGTCTCTGGAAGTTGTTACATGACGTGGTTAAGTTGCATGTTCCATGCTAACCAGCATCTTCAGAAAATGTCTTCCACCTTACACATTTCCCTAGTTCCCCCATGCGACTCTTATAGTTCTGGCTTCATTCAATAAATTCAAGATAAGCTAAGGTAGAGAGAGAAGAGACTCCCTTTTTCTTTTTCTTCTCCACTGGCCAGCAGACTACAGTGACTTATCTCCCTCAGTACTTTGTGCGGTCTCGATGGGGCCACTCAGTAAATCCCCTTCAGCACCTGGGGCCTGGGGAAGGAGTCCGGTAGAGCTAGCCTTATGCTTCCATGGTACCAAAGCGTAATTGAATAGCAGAACTGCTTAAGCTGTTGATAGTAAAACTGTGCGTCATTATGCTGTAGTAAAAAGTTAGAAAATAGCACAAGAGAGAATTGATGAGACATGTGTAGAAAGTGCGCTTTGTGCTCATACCCACCTGGAACCTGACCTTCTTACCTGAGGCACTTTTGTAGGTTCTCCTGTTGACACTCTGCCAGCAACACAACCGCAGCAGAAAGAGTCTTCCCAGACCTTAGAGCCCAAGCGGCCTCCTCCCCCCCGCCCCGTTGCCCCTCCTGCACGTCCAGCTCCCCCACAGAGACCGCCTCCGCCTTCAGGTAACAAACCGTTTTATTTCCAGTTTCGCTAGATTGAAAATCCTCCACTACTCTATTTTAAAACATGTTGCATGTTTTCGAAACTCTAGCTTCTAGATTTTATTGCTTTTCTTCGGTTGGTGCTCCTTCCTCAGCTTTACTAAAGAACATGGCAGGCCTGACAGGACAGGTGGAAAGACTGTTGCCCAGCTAGACTCCTGCAGCATGTTTTCAGAGCTGACTTCTTACAAGCGTGCGAGAGGCGTTTGTTTTGTTTCTGCTGATTTCATGTGGTCATACTAATTTCTGTACAGTGCATAACTAGAACTGAAGAACGTGCATGTACTTATTTACTAGAAAGTTTTATGTATTTGTTCTTTTTAAGTATTATGTTCCTTGTAAGTAAGTATAGTGTTGTTTCTTAAGTTATTAGAAGTGTTTACATCATAGCTTTTTTATGGTGCCAGTATATGAATGTGTAGTTTCTACATGCTGTTTGACATCATGAATACTATGGTAAATATTTGTTTCCATTCTTTATTTAATGCCATTTCCTTTCTGCTGCACATTCTCTTGTGAACTATAAGGGGCTAGGAGTCCTGCACCTGCTAGAAAAGAATTTGGAGGTAACCATTTATATCTGTTATAATGTATGGATCTTGGTTCATTAATTTTTTGGTGTTTGATCCCTATAACTGAAAGACATTTAGGTTTGTTTGATAAAAGTCAAAATGAATGACATTTATATTCCAAGTTAAAATAAGTGCAAACTTCCATTATATTCCTGCTGAGTGAAAGATCAGAGCTCGGTTTTATTAGTGAATAGAATTAGTGAGAGCGTCCGTTTCCCAGATAAGCACAGTTGAGTTACTCATCAAGGCCTGATATGCTTTTTCTTAATAAATATAGTCAGTTTGGCTACAAAGATTTAATTCCCCCAAATCACACTAATTTCAAGAATGATTCAGGTACAGTGAATATAGAATATTTCCCAAGTATCTGATTCTATTAGATTGTATCAGCTCTAGTGCATTCCCTTTCTAGTAGCCTGTGGATTAGCAACATGTTCCAGGAATGCAGTTTACAATTATAATAATTATCTGAAACACATCTTTCATTTTACATGGCATTTTCATGCCCTGTCATAAAATTCATACCTCATTTTTAAAAATAGAAGAACAGTTTTCTCTGATATACTTCAATAAAGAAATTCTTACTAACACATGGGTCACTTTTTGTTTATTTGGTTCACATGAAAACTCACACAAAGCTCAGTCGGAGGTATACATTTGACAAGCTTATTTAATCTAATTTAATTTAATTCTCTAGAAGGGCTGAGGCAGGTTATCACAGTCCCACAGAGAGCTTTTACAAATCCAGTTTTAATATCATTAAGGCTCACGTGTAGTTGGTCTCTTTCTGCTCTGGCTGCCTAACGACACTGCTGACTGATTCATATGTTATTACAGATTGACTTCGCTGTGTGTAGATGTGAAAGACTTTGTATAATAAGGACAGCAAAATTATTTCAGCACTAGAGCTTCTGCAAAATACTGCTGGGTGATAATTTTCCAATTGACTTACAGACAACATTTTTTTTCCGATTTCAAACTCATATTCTATTTATAGTTTCATGATAGATTCTATTTCTTCTCCTTTAATTAACAAATCTATCTATATAAAAATAAATTTTTAAATAAATTTGTGAAAAGTTATACCTGTTAGCAACTCAGTGGCTTACTTAGAAATCTGATTTAATTTTAAAAATTGCTCCTCTTCACAGTTCTTTCGTAGACAGTGTTTGCAGCATATTTTTTAACCCTGTAAACCAATAACTGTTTGAAGGTAGTAAGCTCAGAGAAAGTAATTATAGTACTTTTAGAGTTTTTTAAAATAATACATCAAAAACTAACTTCTAAGAGACTAAAGTAGTCTCATAGAAATTTAAAATGAAATTGGAACTTTAAGATTTTTTTCCCTTTTTGACTGTCAAATATTGGAGCTTTTATTAATGATTTAACTGTGAATATAAAGAATGATATGATCGTGAAGCAAAGTCTTTCATTACACAGATTTTTAAATTCCCCACTGCTAGTAATCTCAGATATAAAAAGAAAACTAACATCCCTTTTCTACTCATAACTGAGGAAAGGGCCCAACTCAGGTTTGGGCCAGGCATCTAAAATCACTTTGGTTTGTACTGATAATCTTTGAAGAAATTTAAAGCGGTGAACTTTCTTTGCAAAAGTAAGTTTAACTCAGAAATTGTTTTGTGTACCTGCTTTTCATTCTGTGCTGTGGGCTCTGAACATATACAGCTTCTTGTTTTTCTCTGAAAAGGTATTGGAGCCCCTCCCAGTCCTGGGGTAGCTAGGCGAGAGATGGAAGGTAACAAGACTTCTGCATCATGGAAACGGATCTCTCATTTGGTTCCTAAATGTCAGCCCCTCCAGTGTTTAAAGGCATAATAAGTCTTTTCTTAGTCCAGCTGTAAACTCCCCTTCCCACTCCTTATGTAGTCCTTGTTACCTTGTATTTTTTCTCTTTTCATTCTATGTTGTGTGTAGTTTCTAATGGATGTCCACTTAATTTCCCTGCAGTTCTTATTATGCTGTTTTGCACTCTGTTTTTTATATATTTCATATATAATCAGGATGTGAAATTACTGTACAATTTTTTTTAAGAAGAATGCCTTCAAAATTTGAGGGGGAATAAGTCAGATTTTAGAAATGTACTGTACTTGACTGATTAAACCTTATTAATTCAGGTCCAAGAATATAGTGTTTTTTGGATGATTTCAGGTAACATAAATATTTCTATATAAATGATGTTGAACTAAGTTCACTTAAAAGATTGTTAAGACTAGAAGCCGTTAAGATTATAGTTATTAAAAGACTGATATATTTCATATAACAATTACACTTGAATTTCCTTTCAAAAAGAAGAAACCTTAGATGCTGCCCTTAATAGTGTCCCCTACTCCTTTTGGCCCCAAAGTAGTTTAATCTCATTTCATCCTTTTATTACCTTTCTACTGAGACTGAACCATATTTTAACATGGTCTTGCATAAGGCAGATAGTTAATAGCAAGATGTGCCTGTCTTCTGCCTTAATCCTGGGATTTTGCTGTAGAAATCCAGAAGATCTCATCGTAAGATTACTTTATCCATAATGACATCTTCAGCTTGAAGCCCCACAACAGTGTCGTTAGGTGCCTCTTACGTGACTCGGAAAATGCATTTTTGTCTGTTTGCTCCAGAGTAATTTGTCCGCCAAGTTCTGGAAATTAGTAGTACCACATCTTGTGACCATTCCCACAGGCTGACCATATGTGTCCTAGGTTCATAGGAGACAGCTCTACTGGGAAAGTCACCTTAAAAGTGACCTTAAGGATGAGGTATCAGACTGAGTGCTAACCCTTCTGCCAGAAATATCACCATAAGTGTTTTAATTTTTCTCTGTTTGGGGATATACCCTTCAGGGCTGATAATACCCTTCATCATTATCCAAAACAAAGTACTTTTGTTCTCATCTCATACCCCCATTTCTGCTGATAATGAAACAGAACAGCCCACTAATGTTATGTAATATTGCTTTATTGTCTACTTATGACTAATTTTTTTCCCTTCCTGCTTCAAAGCACCCAAAAGCCCTGGAACGACACGGAAAGAAAATATAGGTAAAAACACTTGAATTTAGCTACTTAACCTTAAAACTGGATCATGACCAGACACTTGGGATAGAAGTACACGGTTTCTTATTTCTTTCTTTCTCGCAAAAACTTAAATACATGGTGTGATCTCTTTGTTCTAGGACGCAACCAGCCTTCACCTCAGGCAGGATTCACAGGCCCAGGACCTGCTGGATACAGTGCAGCCAGACCGGTAGGCAGCACCCCAGCCTGGGAGCCAAGAGGTCCAGGTTTTAGATCCCAATTTGCTACTAATCAAATATGTTATCTTGGAGAAGTCAGGGGGCCCATCAAGGCCCCAGTTTCCTCAACTTAAAATGAGGGAATCGCACTTGATGATCTCCAAGGCATCTTTCAAATAACAGTATTTTAACGTCCTCTGCATAAATAACTTAACATACTTCATTGTTTGAATAAAAGTGATGCAGTTAAATAATTACTGTCATTAAATAAATATCTTAGAATCTCTAAGTGTATGAGGAAGTACTGTATTGGGGCAACTTTTTATGATATTGTCTGAGTAATTAATGAGGTAAAATTATTCTTCAATAAGAAGAATTTTAAAATTAGATTTCAGAAAAACCATTTATGATAGTCGGTCAAATCAAGCTGGTTCTAAAGGGATTACAAGCAGGAGAGCAGACGGTGTTACAGAGCTTTTCCCTATGCCGTGAATCTCTGGTTTTCTGTGTGTTTACCAGTGTTCTCTCATACATAGAATTATTCTGTTATTTACCCAATTGAAGATTTTCTCTGGGATAGAGAAGTAATTTAAAGAAAAAGAAATAAGGAAAGAAAGAAAATGGAAACCAGTGCTCAGTGACCTGGACTGGTCTGGTGGGGGCTGGGGCAGGCGGGAGGCCTCTAGCTGAAGGGGGGTCTGGGAAGCATGACTCTAACCAGAAATTAGGAAACTTCTGCTTCTAATTTCTAAGAAATCCTCATAGAATTTCTAAGTTAGAAACATTTTGTTTTTTCTCTTGCAGTTTTCTATATAACATCCAACCTAAATGTCCTTTACTGTATATAATACTATATTGCAAAGTGTCTGTGGAATATACCTAAAAATAACCATTACCCAGTCTTCCTGTTTTTCAAGAAAGGGAAAATTGCTGTTCACTGACTCCACTACTTTCCACAAAGTGCCTTCTTTATTCTGTTTAATGTTCTAAGAGTAGGGAAGGAAAGTCAGGATTTTGTGAGAGTCCCTTTGTAACTTTTGCTTAAAATAAGAAGTATTGGGCTTCTTAAAGCCTTCAGCAAATGTATGAAAGTAGAAAGTTTTTTCGCCAGCGTGTCTTTCAGTATATTTACTTCAGCATATTGACTTAATCATTAAAGAGCTTTCACCTCCATGTTTAAAAAAATAACTCTCAGGGTGGTTTTTTGTAAGCCTCCGGGTTGCAAAGCGTATATCCCTTTCCGTCTCCTGTGACCTTTGATACCATCCCGTCTCCCATGCATGCAGCACTGCACAGGGTGAAGAGCAAGGGCCCTGCTGCTGGTCGGACCTGAGTTTGGATCCTGGCTTTATTTTCTAGCTCTCTGGCTCTGGGAAACTTGTATACACTTCTGCATCTTCATTTAAAATAGAGATGATAAAATAATACCTACCTCTGAGGGCTATTTGGAAGATGAAATGGAAATGCCTATACAGTGTGTAATTAACACAGCGCCTGGCACATAGTAAACAGTGGAAAATAGAAAGGAAGATTTTAAGACTTATGACTGTCTGGCTGTCAATAGCAATTAAAATGACAAGAGGCTGAGGAAATAAAATGAGATGCAAAAGCAGGTATTTTCACCGAATCATATCTGTTGAAAATGAGTAAATGTCTCAACTGTTAACGTTTCCCATTTTTAGACTATTCCGCCCCGCGCTGGAGTGATCAGCGCCCCGCAGAGCCATGCTCGGGCGTCTGCGGGGAGACTGACCCCCGAAAGCCAAAGCAAACCAACAGAAGTACTGAGAGGTAGACACTGTATCAGAAACGGCAGTTTCCTTCTATATTCTTTCCTTTCACTTCTTTTCCTTTTCCTTTCTCCAGTCTCTCACTTTACACAACTTGCTCAAATTAAAATACCCTTCTTTCTTTCTTTTTGCCACAAGAAATGAGGCTGCTCGGGGCCAGAAAGGGGGACGGGGGTGGGGTGGGGGCAGGGATGATACCATAATCCCCTAACATTTCACTAAAGTAAGGATAAAACATGGTTTTCTAGAAAACACCCAACCTCTGAAATGTTTTCAGGGCCAGCTCTTCCTGAACCACTGAAGCCCCAGGCTGCCCTTCCTGCGCAGCCCTCTCTGCCCACACCTGTTCAGAAGATGCAGGAGCCTCTGGTCCCGGTGGCCGCACCTATGCCTCAGGCCGCCCCGCAGCCAAACTTGGAAACCCCACCACAGCCACCACCTCGGAGCAGGTCTTCCCACAGCTTGCCTTCAGAGCCCTCGTCACAACCGCAGGTAAGTCCTCCCAGCAAACAAAAGAGCATCGTGATACCTCTCTGAGGGAGAGGGGTGTTTGTTTTGTTGTTTTGTTCTGTTTTTTCAATTTTTATTTTTTTATTGAGATATATTTGATGCCTTTGGTATAGTTTTGAGCATACTTATTTTAATTATTAGCTTAAGAAACAAATAGGAATTTTTTTTAAATGTTTGTCTTTTGGTAGTTAATAGCATCCTGAGATGTGACTTCAACAAGTGAATGTCATTTGACATGTCAAACTAGTCACACAACAGATGCATGGTTTGGCTGTTTGCGGGTTTGGGGTTTATGTTTGTTTGTTTGAACCTGTTGCTTTGATCAGGGGTTCTCAGAGAGGAACCCTAAATTGAGGCTCTTTAGGGAATTTTCAAGTGCCTCTGAGGCTGTTTTATCTTGTTAATGTTTAATGTGTTTGTGACTTTTTGGTTTTTGTAATGCATAATTTGTTTTGGATAGTTAATAAAGTAGGATGGACAATAATAATTTATTTTCTTATTGTTTGTGGCCAAAAATTCGTTTTCCCTTTCACTTCCTGGAATGAGAGGCATAGATCAATCCTTGACCATTGGCAATGTCGTTCATTTCCAGTAAATGGAGGAGAACTCTTTTATTCCACCTAAGACAGCAGTTAGCTCTTGTCTGTGGTGCAGCTGGCGCTGGGTTCCTCCGGTCTCTCTAACACTTTCAGACACTGCTGGGTCAGTTTAGATGTTTGGGGCATGCAGCAGTAGGCTTATTCACCAAAGTAAAAACCATCAAAATAGTAAGTTATCTCATCAGTATCACACAGAAAACAGTGCCATTGCCTTAGTAGGTAGAAGTCTTAGGGTCACAGGGACTTTGTTATGCCAGGGTGATCTCACACTGGAAAGACTTCCGGTGTGTGTGTACAAAGTTATTTTAACACAGGAATAATCATCCAAGTGATTTTATTTGGATGCTATTTTACTTTGTTTTTATTATATACATTTCAGTAAAATTGTTAAAATAAAATTTATCTTTAGTATAAGTGCATTTTTGTTGTCCAGCCTTACATTTTATTTTATCCTAAAGTTTTAACTTGAAAATGCCACCAAGGCTAAAGAAATGTGTGACATTGTAGTCTACTTTTAAACTTTGGAAAGATCTGAAATATAGAAATGTTATGCATTGGGAATGTCCCTTAAGCACATTAATAAATATTAGTTTGCATTTATTTTTATAGATATCTGAGCATGTCCAGTTAGTTGGCAGAAGTTAACAGTTTCTTACGCTTCTCCATAGTGAAACCTAGACATTAAAATAAATATGAATCTTAAAACGAATATTGTTAGCAATTAGCACTTACTCATTAGACTCATTAGTTGGTCACGTTTGTAAAACCTGAGGATTATATAATCAAGAAAGACAAAATGTTCTCTTTTCTAATTAATACAAAAAAGTGTTGTATGTATTTTAATTCGGAAAATTGAGCATGCTGAAGATATATGATACTTGTAGAAATCTTTCAGGCAATGAATTTTCTCTGCCAACCCACTTTCAGTGCATCGTGAATCTTCTTCTAGTTTTCTTCTAAGATGCACTATTGTGTTTTCTCTTTAATATAATTGGAGGGCAAAAAACTTTCAAAGTAGCCACCTTAGAGCTTTGTACTACTGTATTAGGACAGAAAGTGATCATTCCTATTCCTGGTAAAAGTGAATGCCAATTCGTAAAACTCTATAAATGTTTTAAGTATTGTAGGTAAATACAGTACTCTGAAAAACTTCAGAAAGAATAAACTGTCAAGTAAGATTGCAATTTTCAATAGAAAGTCATCTTATGACATAAAAATACTGCAGGATGAATATTCCAATGACTGCAGTGTGTCGTTTTCTTAGGTCATTTCCCTTGTTTTGGTCTCTGATTTTCACTGGAATGGGTGATTTGGTGACACACAGCAAGTACATGCTTTGTATGTGGCTTAGTGGATTGTATTTTCAAATCCTGTATTCTATTCATCAAAGCTATGAAAGATATTTTTTTAAACATTTCTTTTCCCTCAGTCATTGATGTCAAATTCCTATGAACATTATATACATTATATATAAAATAACTTTGTACACACTTCTTCCTCATGGGTGGGGGGTGGGGGTCTTGTTCATGTTAGACTGTCTTTGTGAACAATCACAAAGTGGTTAGTTTCCTCCTAGGAGCTACGGCAGTGAGGGGCAGGAAGGAAGGGGAAGAATTTTACCTTTTGTATCCTTCAAATTTTGAACCATAAGAATAATGCCTATTCAAAAAATTATAAACATTAAAAAATTTTAAAACCTTCTGTAGTGTCTATAACTTAAAGGATAAGATGTCAAAATATGACATTTGATATTTTGGTAATAATATGAAGTAGTCTTAGAATTGAACACTTAGTAATTTTTACAAGTCTTTATTAATTCTGCCAAAAATCTACAAGGTATTTAAAACATAAAAACACACATGACCCTGCTTTACTTTTTATTACTATTGAAATGTTCTTTGACTCTATAATTCTACATAGAAAAGATTCTTTTAATTCAAATGATTATGTAACATGTTATATATCTATAACTTAAATTCAGGAGTCTCATGTTTCGTAGGCAGGAAACAATACATAATGTATTTCAGAATGGTGTCTCTCTAAATTATCAAAGTGAGTTTTGGTATTTTAAAATAAGGTAAGCTTTAAATATTGGGGAGGATTTGCTCAAACTGTTTCTTGAGAATACTGCAGTTTTTAAAAGTACTGCTGTGTTATAGAAAGGTTGTGATTTCACTTTTAAACAACAAAAAGAGAATATGGTTTCTTAACTTGTACTTTTCAACCAATAAATTATGAAGTGAATTAGTGATAGTATCGTCCTTCAGAAAATTTGAGTAATACAGAACAAGCATGAATCCTGATCATTTGTTAAAATAAATATCAATTTTCACTTTTTTTGCACAGTGATGCCATTTTGTACATTTTCTCTAATGGCTATCTTAAGGCTATGTCCTACTCTTGGGCTGCCATAACAAGCCATAAACTGGGTAACTCAGACAGCAGACATTTGTTTTCTCATAGTTCTGGAGGCTGGAAGTCTGAGATCAGGATGCCAGCATGGTGGGGTTCTGGTGAGATCTCTTTTCCTGGCTCGCAGACAGCTACCTTCTCACTGTGACCTCACATGGCCTTTCCTTGGTGCTTGCAGGGGGAGAAGAAGACAGCCAGCCCTCTGGTGTGCCTCCTCCTAAGGGTGCTAATGCCCTGCAGAGGGCCCCACTGTCATGACCTCATCTAGCCCCAGTTACCTTCCAAAGGCCCCACCTCCAAATCCCATCACACTGGGTGTTAGGGCTTCAGCATATGGATTTGGGGGAGGACACAAACATTTTATCCATAACAGGCTGCTTAAGAGCTCCAAAAACCTATTTGATTTTGAACCAATTAGTAATCAACCTCAGAGAAAGTCAAAATTGAAGCCCTAATTCAACAATACATTTTTTTCATTCACAATGACAAATGAAATCGGAATTGTCTCCTGAATTTATGCTGTGACCTGCAGATATCACTGCTCTTGGATTCCTTGTATAATGTAGAACTGAAAGTATTTTGAAGACCGAATAATTAGGGTTGCTGGTTGGTCTCAGATTGCCCTCCTAACTCTCTCCTTTGATGTCTGTGTTCCCTTTCTCAAAGCAGGAGCAGCCATCAGGGTAACAGGTATCGGATTATTTCTCAATCTTATATGTGCTTTTCATCTGTCTTATCAGCACATTAGATGTATGAATCTTTTGCTTCATACATCTAAATTTTCACCCATTTTTAAAACCACCTGTCCACATTAATAAATTCTATTACCATACCATAAAACTTTCCTTCTTTTTAGTATTTTGAATTTTTAGGAACCATTTTATTTGTTCTTGCTAATGCTTTACCATTTTTTGCTTTGTTTTTTTACAAAACTTAACAAAACTAAAAAGGGTACTTCTAGAAGGTAAGCTTTAGGAATATGAATGTCTATTTGGCAAAACCAAATTGGTTCTTGGTTTTAACAATGGCATAGTTTTACATAAATACAAAATTCAGTTTTTGTTTCACTTGGGAAATTTTTTTTCAATAATTTTCATATCAAGATTCTTTTTGGTAAGGAAAAACTGATGATTTACAAAGATGAAAGTTAACATTATAGCAGGTTTATTTAAGGGGCCTTCCAACACCCTTCTCTGTAAAAACATCATTGTCATTAATATTAATGTTGAGTCATCACAAATCCTGCTTAGATATGTATAAATGAATTCTAATGTAATGAATGGTGGTGTGGCTCTCACTGTAATTTCAAGTATGGTTGGGCAAAATCATCTGCTATCAAATTACCTTCATTTGGAAAGAAAAAGTTTTAATATATGAAAATAAACATTTAAATGTATAGCATTTATTTGGCAAGGGCCTGCTATTCTAAGCTGTGCAAAGCAGAAACTTCTTACCTATCATGTCTATGCTGTGGACTCTTCTGTCACGGGAGAATTGGGTCACAGACCCAATCAAGTATTTCTGTTTTGTTATATGAACCATAAATAATCCAGACATTATTGATAGTGTAGATGTTAATTGTAATTTTATGTCTATAATAAATTTGTCTCTCAAGTACTTTAATACACTTAGAATACAGTTGACAATCTGTGACATGTTTGCTCTTTAACTTTGTACAAATATATTGTCACATTAAGTTTGAAGAAAAACATACTTTTTGACTCAATTATAAAGTATGTTCTAGATCAGTCAAAGAAAACAGATACTTGAGGGAATTCACTTATGAAGTTATCCTCACCGTTTCCTGTCACAGACAAACAGCCTTCCCTGTTCTTAAGCACCAGATTATTGTTTCATAAGATGCAATTACGTGTTATTGGGACTGCTGCTCTTTTTTTCCAACAGTTTTATGAATGTTTAGTTATTTCCTTTAATAGCTATCTGAATTCATTGTGTGTGGGGGGGGTAGGTATAGCTCAGTGGTAGAGCACATGCTTAGCATGCACAAGGTCCAGGGTTCAATCCCCAGTACTCCCATTAAAAATAAAAAAAATAAATAACCTAATTCCCCCCCAAAAAAAAGGAAAAAGAAGAAAATCATTTTAGATAATGTTCCATTTTGTTACATTGCAAGCCTTAAGCTAAAAGTTCCTGTCCTTTTTAACCCAAAGGTTTGTTTTCTTACCTTTAATTTGGCATAAATATCAAAGTCATCCACCTAATTTTAATAATTATATAGTTTGGGTTTTTTTTTTTAATGAAATGAAGTTCCTGATGAACTGGGAATATCTTATAAGGCCAGAATCATGTTTCATTTCCCATAAGAAAAGCTGGCTTTGCTCAGCCCACAGCCATGCTCCACTCCAGCCAGCTTCTTTGTGAAACAGGCGCAGAGGGCAGATTTCTGATGACTGTGAAGTAATTCAGAACCCTCCTCCTACCAACAGCAGTTCACAGCCAGCTCTGTCATGTAGAGAGGACTGTGCACCCTCTGGGCACAGCTTCAGCTTCATCTTGGCTTCAGAATTAATATACCAAATAGAAAATGGGATCTCCCCCCAACCCAGTTTTAAACAATCATTGCCTTTGGTTATTAATAAACATACCTGTTTTGGAACATTTTTTACAAGATGAAGAAGGTCAGTTAAGGAATATTGTGCCATTATTCACAGAGTTTATTCTGCAAAGAACTTACGTTAAAAGGCAAAGAATGCTTTGAAAATTTCTTTTTCAAGCTGAAAAGGAAAAGATGCATTGTCTTCAGCTTATGAATATACATACACTAATAAAATTAATTTTCATCCACAAAGTTATATTTCCATAGTAACGTTAACTTTAAATGAAATTATATTTAAAAGAACAATGAAACCACATCATCATCGGGGATGGGTGTTGGAAGTTTATTTATAGAGATTTAGCATGAGTTTTGAATATGGTTTCTTAAGTTCGTGCTAAAATCTGATAAAGGGCATGAATAGAGCTCATCTGCTAATTCTGTACAATTCTCCACTTTACCATATCAATACTTGCATGGACAAAATAAGCTCTTTCTAATAAAAGGATTTGTTTAGTAAGAAGTTTTTAAAAAATAAGATTTTAGCTGTTTTATCTTAGTTAAACCACTAGAGTAACAGACTGTACAAAGCTGCCTTTTTTTTCCCCCTAGATTTGTATACTTGCCCCCTAAAATGAAGAATAATTAAGACAAGAAGCATAGTGGGTAGTAAAAGTAAACGTATTACTTTTTGTTTGTTTTGATTATTCAGTGCGCTCTGTCTTCCAGGTAAAAACAAATGGCGTCTTGGCTGTCAGACTGGAATCACCACTAAAGAATGACCCTTTTGAAGATCTGTCATTGAATCTGCTCGCTGTATCAAAGGCTCAGTTATCTGTTCAAACCCCAGACCCAAAGGGGTTGATTTCGTTGCCTTCTGCAACCCTAAGTAACACAAATCCTTTGAGTTCTGTAAGCTGCATGCCGACAATGCCTCCAATCCCAGCCCGGAGCAAATCCCAGGAAAACATGCGGTGTTCTCCAAACCCATTCGTCACAAGCTCCAGCAGCACAAATCCTTTCACCGACAGGACTGCCGCTCCCAGAAACCCATTTAGAGCCGAAGCTCAAGAATCAGAGGCAATTCCATGGTTCTCCAAAGAAGAGCCTGTTGCTCCCAGTCCTTTCCCTTCTCTGAAGCCACTCGGTCATGACAGCAGCAAGCCTTCATCTTCGCTGGATGGCTTTGAGGACAGTTTTGATCCTCAGGGCCCACCTACACTAAAAATCAGCAACCCCAAAGGCTGGGTAACCTTCGAGGAAGAAGAGGACTTTGGGGTGACAGGGAAGCCGAGGTCCACTTGTTGTCCAGACTTACTGGGCAGTCAGCTGAGTTTGTCTTCCGGCTCCAAGGCGACCTTTGATGATGACTGGAACCAAGGTACCAGTGTCTCTTTCTGTGTGTTGCCGGCAAGAAGACCTCCTCCACCTCCTGTCCCTCTCCTCCCACCTGGCACCACCCCTCCAGGAGGTCCTCTCACCACCTTGGCATCTAAGGCATCACCCACACTAGACTTTACAGAAAGATGACGTTCTGCAGTAGAAAGCAGCTGTTTTTTTAGTTTCGGCAGGGTAGAGCCAAAAGAGTCGGGCATTAGTTTTTCATTATGTGCAATAAGTAATTGTTAAGTGCACTGATGGTTGTCATGAAATACCACTATTTAATGTGTACAGAGTTGGAATATGTGTATATTGGGAATAAGGAAAAATCTTTCTCGTTATTAACTGGAATTTTGGTGTGTTTCTGTTGGGATAAATAAGAGAGAGTAGAAGCCATAAAAAGTGCTCAAAGCTACTTTAGAAAATGGTCTTTATTCAGAAATTCTTTGTCAGTCCCCTTTAAAGAATCTCCAAAAGCCCGACCAAATTCTAGCTGACAGTACTGCCAGCCCGTCGGACTTGCTGACAATTGGTATTTACAAATATTTTACCAAAGAGCTGTCAAAGTCATACTGAAACAATTTAGAAAGACATTGCTTTAAAAAAAAAAGTGTGTATACACACACACAAACACTAATATATACACATATATTTGTAAAACTCATTTAAATTCTAAAACATGTCAGACCAAATTTTTACCTAAAAGCTCTAACAGAGTTCTTTTTTCAGTATTTCAATATCAAAAGGATGGCTGAAAATGAAATCTGGACATTTCATTAATTTTCTTTCCAAAACGAGAATCATCTCACAACAGAACCAGAATCTGCTACCATTCCACACCCGCCCCTGTGCCGCACATCACACATCCTCGTTACTTTCCACTCCACCACCTCCGCCTGCTGTTCTTTGGGAGGAGGCTCCGCAGCCGGGAACAGCATACTGTGGTCACTGTCGTGTGGACAGACACTCTAGCCTTTTCAAAAATGCACGCTGGCCTTAGATGTCAGGAAGGCACCT
The DNA here is from genome assembly GCF_048564905.1 of Vicugna pacos. Classification (NCBI taxonomy): domain Eukaryota; kingdom Metazoa; phylum Chordata; class Mammalia; order Artiodactyla; family Camelidae; genus Vicugna; species Vicugna pacos. The sequence goes on along the minus strand of NC_132987.1, from coordinate 113,541,773 downwards.
GCCACCAAGTTCAGTGAGAACTGTTACAGCTAAACGTACGCTGCCCGTGTCCCTCCCACACTTCTGTCCGCTGCTCCCGCTCTTGGAAGTCAGTGAGCAGGGTACCCGTCCCCCGGGCAGGTGTGCTGAACTGGGGTGTACTGCGTGTGTGCTCTCTCCCCTCACGAGGCTACACGACCCATCTGTGATGCTGCTTTACGTTTTTAGAGGCTCCACCTCAAATCAGCTGTGGATTTTGTCTCCTGCACTGCCAATATGCAACTGACCTGCTTTGATTAATTTTATGAAGAAGTACACGGAGTTTGTACAGAATGTAGTATTTTGATATCATTAAGTAATCCCAATCAGAAATCTCCTTGAGCAATAGTTTGTTGTCAGTTTAAGTTAAAATCACCTCTACCCATTAAGACTTACGTTAACGTTCCTTTTATACAAAGAGTTGTATATGTCCACCTAAATCCCATTGTCCGCATTTCACCTTCAAAGATGTGCATTGGGGCAACATCAGAAAATAGACTTCATGGCTAAGGATAGGTAAAATGTAAAAGCACAGCAAACTGCATTGCACTTACCACGTAAAGCAAATCTGTTAGGAAAAAGCACTTTTCTAAATGCTCCAATGTTATCAGAATACTATATTTATAAAAGTAATCCTCTCTCTATTAACAGCCAGGATTTGCTGTTAGAAATAACTCTTGTGAGTTTTATATTGTGCTTTTCTTGGAGGTCTTGATCATTTCAGCAGTAGTGTATTTTAAACAGCAGTATTACTATAAGCAGTGTGCTTCAAAATGTGAATTAACTTGTTGAAACTGTGGCTTTAACATCTATGTGATTAGTATATATGGTATTTGCTCTTTATTAGCAAAATTATTCATTATGAACTTCACTAGTGCATACTGCGGTTCTGTGAGCAATGGTTCCTATTGAATATAAACTACTGTCTAAAGTATACATATCATACCGCAGCTCAGCCTTTATCAGGAAATTCTATTTGGCAAGTTGCTGAAAAAGTGCACAGTTATGAAAGTTAAAGGTTTGCTGCAAATAACTAGCCATCATTCTGTGTATCATTAAAATATTTACGAGCTCTGTTAAAAGCAGAGCAGAAATTAGACACTAAGGATCTCTTTGTGAATTCTTTGTTCTCTATAGTAGATTGCTGTTTATATGTAAGAATTTTATTGCTTATGTGGCATACAATATTTATAACTATATACTTTATAGAAGTACAGTATTACAGTCAGTGGTATATAAACATTATGTATATATCCTGTGAAATGTGCTCTCATATGAAATAAATATACCTGTCTTTACCATATTGACTACTTTGCTCAGAAGAGAATTTTTCTCGGCCATTTTCCTTTAACAAGTTCAGTGACATTTGAGGACTAACTCTTATTGTCAAATCAGGTATTTTACATTCAAGATCTTATTTTCATCCTTTTCACTTCTCTATATAATACTTCGGCTAAAAGTAAGAAGAAAGCTATTCTGCGATACTGATCATCATTTGGAAGCCATGCACTTAGTCTGTAAGAGGCCCCCATTCAAAATCTTGTTGGCTTGAAAATAACACATGAAGCATGAATGACGACTTTCTAACCCACCGCAAAAGAAACACCTGGGGGCTGGAGGGGAAACAGGCACACGAACAGCCAGACACAAGAAGAGACCACCTTAAAAGACCCAAAGTAAGAGGTCCAGTTTGGTAGTTCCGTCAGCATTGCCTTTTTTCAGATTGCTTTCAAGACAAAAACCTTGATTCTTAAATAGTTCAATTGTATTCATTAACCTCTGATGAAGAAGTTATAAATACAGAATAATAGGCTTTGTAAAAGCTTTTCAGAGATAATTGTAGATTTGTACGTGGTTGTTTAAGAAATAATACAGAGAGATCCCATGTACCCGTTATCGGTTTCCCTCAGTGGTAACGACTTGCAAAACTAGCACAGTTCCACACCCAGACACTAACATCGATAGAAAACATTCCATCGCCACAAAGATCCCTCATGTTGCCCTTCTCCCACTTCCCTCCCCTCCTGTGTCCTTAACATCTGGCCGCCACTAATCTGTTCTCCATTTCTGTAATTGTGCCTCTTCAAGGATGTTATATAAATGGAATCATATGTAACCTTTCGGGATTGTCTTTTTTGACTCAGCATAATTCTTCGGAGATTCATCTAGATTGCGTGTATCAGTAGTTTGATCCTACTTACTGCTATGAATCATTCCACGGTATGGATGTACCGCAGTTGGTATAACCATTCACCCACCCACTGAAGGACATCTGAGTTGTTCCCAGTTTGAGGTTAGTATGAATGAAGCGGCTATAAACATACATCTCAGGTTTTTATGTGAACATAAATTTTCATTTCTCTGGGATAAATCCCCAGGAGTACAACTGCTGAGTCACAAGGTAGTTGCATGCTTGGATTTTTTGAAAACTGCCAAACTGTGTTCTAGAATGACTACCATTTTACATTCCCATCAGCAGTTTTTGAGAGAGCCAGTTTTTCTGCATCCTTGCCTGCATTTGCTATTGTTGGTATTTTTTATTTTAGCCATTTTAGTAGTAAATATTTCATTGTGGCTTTAAATTTGTGTTTCCCTAATAACTAATGATAGTGAACATATTTTCATGTGCTTGTTTGCCATCTGATATATTCTTTAGGGAAGTATCTATTTGTGTCTTTTGTCCATTTTCTAAATAGATATTTTTTTTACTATGGTGTTTTTTGCAGATATTTCTCCCTGTCTTAGCTTATCTTTTAAGCCTCTTCACATGCTCCATTGGGCAGATCGTGAGCCCTGCAGGTCCACAACTGCAGCATAAGTGACTGACACAGGAAAACCAAACTCATAAAAAATGGATGTACAAATCAAAATGCCAATTTATTGATATTAGAAAAATAAGTCTGACCACATCAGGATTTAGCGAACGTGCAAAAAAATGGGAATTCATCTGCTGTTGGTGAGAGGGCAGGCTGGCACATCAGTTCTAGACAGCAATTTAACAATGTCCAGTAAAGGGCGTATATTCTATCACAAGAAATCTGACTTGTAGAGAAACTCTAGGACACGTGGAACGGGACATGCATTGTCTGTAATGGTGAAAACTAGAAATAAACTAACCATCAAGAGGGGGATGGTGTGACATATTCATACGGTGGAATACAATTCAGCAGTGAAAATAAGTGAAATGTTAGTAAATTTCATTATGAAGCCATAAAGCAAGTTACAAAACAATACAGTATGACACCAGTTGTATAAAATTTAAAACATTCAAAACAATAGGCTCTACTCTTTAGGGATACATACATGTGTTAATGAGATTAAAAAGACGAATTTTTCAATAGAGAAAAAAATGTGCTCTTTTCCTCCCTGGCTGCCTGGTTTCTGACAGCCATCATGAATGGACCATTAATTATCTGGACCAGAGTGTTTGTCATTAATGGATTGCTTCAGCAGATGCAAATGATCATAAGATGCCTTTCCCCCTAGAAAGGCAACAGTACCTAAAATATTTAGAGACAATAAGCCAAAGTACATAAGATCACACAGATGTCATCTTTGTCTTTGGATTCAGAACCCACTTGGGTGGTGGCAAGACAACGGGCTTTGGCATGATTTATGATCACTTAAACCACACTGAGAAAAACCTACACACAAGTCTGTAAGACACGGCCTATATGAGAAGAAGAAGTCCTTAAGAGAACACTGAAGGGAATGCAACAAAAGAATAAAGCTAAGAGGACTACAAAGGCAAGTGTCAGTGCTGGCACAGATTAAAGTTGGTGCAAGGGCTTAATCTGTGACAATCTGGCAGACTTTCCATCAGATATGTAGTTAATAAACTACATATTTAAACAAAACTGGATGCTCAGTACAAACATGGGTTTCCTAATACTTTTCATTCATTTTATTAAAAATTACACCCAGAAACCTTGTAATACATGAGTTTGTGGATAAATGGTTTTCAATACCTAGAAGGCTATACTGTAAACTGTAAAACAAGTTTTAAGCGGGAGTTGGCCTGATGGATGTGGAACTGGATTCAGGAGAAATAGGGGGATGATCTTATTATTAACCCCAAAAGTCAGGAGCTAAGGGAACACAGTATGCCCCTTTCTCCCTCTGGGGAAGAGAAAAATTTGCCAGTCTGACCAGTACTGCATGTTCCAGGGTCTGGGTGATTCCTGCCCTAACAGTACTAGAGATGAAAACACATCTCCTCTCCCTGGGCGCCATCCCCTCTTCCATCCAGTATCAGTCTAACAGTCCTCCTATGAAGCCGTAGATTGGGCATTTCCAGGCCTACAGTCACACACTTTCTCTACCCTGCCCCAGAACTCCAGGTATACAGTTTTATGCAGGGAGCCAAAATTTCGGGTATACAAAGTAGCAGGTGCTTTTAATATTCGAACCTCGCATTCAGCAATGGCCCGTAGAAGGAAATAACAAGGGGCAGGAGCCTGGCACTATCTCAGCTTTGCCAGCGCCTTATTATCAAAGGCTCAGGGCAAATGTTATCCGTCCCTTAAGACATTCCTTGAGTATCCAATCTAAAAAGCCAATTACTGTTTTGTTTCCTTTATACTTCTATTTGAATTTGCCAATCTGTTTCTGTTTTCTCTTTGTCATTTTCACTAACTATAAGCTCCATGAAAGCAGTGACTCTGGATCTGCCTCCGTGTCACCGGCGCCAGGAAGAAACAGCGCCGCCGAAGTCCTTCCATTAGCATTTGCTGGGCTGTGACTGGCTGGCTAGTTAAGGGAGGGTCGCTCTGAACGCAGCCGCTTGAGCCACTCTAGATATGCAAATCCGAATCGGCCCGCACGAAGGAGTACGGGCATTTTCCTTGACCCCTGAGTGCTAAAAACCAGAGCAGAGGTGACAGATACCAGGGCTCAGCGAATCGAGAGAGCCTCTCCAAAACTCTCCACACCGGAAACAGCAAGATTCGTTTCCGGAAGTGAAACTGCGGCAGGCGGAAGTACTGCTGAGACTAGGAGCGGCGGTGCGGAGGCTGCCGCACGGTTCGGCACCTGTGGGTGCCCACCACCCAACTCTTTCCCGACCTAGCAACTTCCTTCCCACCCACCCACCTACCCACCCATCTCCCTGGGTGGAATCTCAGGCCACGGGCTAGACGACTGGGGGCCTGCGATCCCCTCCGACGACTTGGTTTGTTTGATGGTTGCCCGGACAACAGCCACTTCCGGGACAGGACTTGGCTAATCTGGCCCCTCAGGCCGGCCCGGCGGCCTTCTCGGGCTGTGTGGACCGTTTCTGGCAGTGGAGGGCCGGGTCTCCGCGAACCGTAGCTTCCCCAGCCTCGGGTTCTGACTGAGCGGCGGCCCCTCAGGCTGCGTTTCTTTGTTGCTCCTGGCAACAGCCACTTCCGGGAGCGGGTGCAGTTCCGCCAGCCCCGCGGGCTTCCGAGCCCCGGATTCCGGCCTCCCTGCAGCGGTTAGTCCGGCCTTCGCTGTTCGCCCGGCGAGTGACCGGGGGCCGCGCATCCCGGGCCTTCTCGCCGCCTCGGCGGGGCCATCGGGGCCACCATGGTTCTGCTGCACGTGAAGCGGGGCGACGAGAGCCAGTTCCTGCTGCAGGCGCCGGGGAGCACAGAGCTGGAGGAGCTCACGGTGCAGGTGGCCCGGGTCTACAACGCGCGGCTTAAGGTGCAGCGCGTCTGCTCAGGTGCGACCCGGCGGCGCGGCGAGTTCCCGCGCTGGGGCGGTAGAGCCGAGCCAGGGCGGGATGGGGGCCCGGGCCGTGCGGGGCCCAGGAGGGAAGAAGAGACGGGGCCATCTGAGACGGAGGAAGTTGGGCGGGACCCAAGGGGCTTTCTCGAGTAGGCTGGGGCCAGGGTCAAGTTTGTGATTTGCAGAGATATGTGGCAGACGGGCTTGAATTGGGACAGTGAGGTTCGCCAGAGATGGTTAAAGAGCCGGCGCACCGGTGGAGAGGCGCCCGGAGCCGGTGGGGCGGCCGCGCCCCAGGGTCCTGGAACCGGGATTGGGGCGCTGTGAGCAAACGAACTGAAATAGACCCGGTACAGAGGCAAGAGGCACAGGAGGGAGACGAAAGCCTGGGCCCCAGAGGAGGTGTAGTGGATTTTAACAAGTGTGAGAGGTGGGACGACCAGTGGGGCCGTTTTTGAAAAGTGAGTATCATATTTTGAGACTTTTGAGATAGAGCAGTATCCGGTGGTGAACCACCCAGCTTTGGGATGGCCTTCAAGGGTGAGAAACAGGGAGAGAGCCTTGGTGTTCTTGCCTCCCTTGGTGTTCCCTTCTCCAGGAAACAGCCTGATTCTCATGTTACAGTGTTTTGTCACCGTCCTCTCAACGCTCTGGAGCAGCGCAGTGCACTGGAACTTTCTACTTAAAACCCACTCACTTCATCTACAGTTGATTCAGACAGGCTCTGATGTTAAGTCCAGCGAAGACAAGGATGGATGAGGCCAGCCCCCTGCCCTCTGATACAGTCTGGTGGGGAGAGAGACAATAGATATCCCATAAATAGCCCGTTAAGTCACACCATTTGTTCCATAGTATTGTATTATTGCAGGCCACCTAGAGTCTTCATACAGTGCAGTGGGAAGACTTAGCTCCATGTACATTTTTCACATCGAAGAAAAAAGAAGGGAGGAAGGGAGAGAGGAAAGAGGGAGAAGGAAGGAAAGAAAGAAAGGCAGTTTTACAAGGTTAAAACATAGATTCGTTTGGTTGTGAATATATATGGAATAGGAAAAATAAAAAGCATGCATCTGAATAGTGAACATGATAGTAGAAAATCAGTCTTTTCCTATGTCAGGCACTTTAGAAGGGCGTGAGCTGCCTTAAATCCACCCCCCCCCACCATGATCTGATTCACATAAACTATTATTTTTTAATTGAAGCGTAGTTCACAATGTGTCAATGTCTGGTGTACAGCATGTCTCAGTCATACATTTACATACGTATATTTTCATATTCTTTTTCATTATAGGTTACTACAAGATATTAAATATAGTTTGCTATACAAAAGAAACTTGTTTATCTATTGTATATATAGTAGTTAGTATTTGCAAATCTCAAACTCCCAATTTATCCCTTCCCACCCACTTTCCCTCCAGGAACCATAAGTTTGTTTTCTATGTCTGAGAGTCTGTTTCTGATTTGTAAATAAGTTCATTTGTGTCTTCTTCTTTTTTTTTAGATTCCACATAAGAGTAATATTATATGGTATTTTCTTTCTCTTTCTGGCTTACTTCACTTAGAATGACAATCTCCAGGTCCATCCATGTTGCTGCAAATGGCATGGTTTTATTCTTTTTTATGGCTGAGTAGTAGTCCACAGATTTACATAAGTTTTTTCTTTTAACATTTTTTTAATTGAGTTATAGTCAGTTTACAATGTTGTGTCAATTTCCAGTGTAGAGCACAATTTTTCAGTTATACATGAACATACATGTATTCATTGTCACATTCTTTTTCTCTGTGAACTACCACAAGATCTTGTATGTATTTCCCTGTGTTATACAGTATAATCTTGTGTATGTATTCTACATATGCCTGTTAGTATCTACAAATTTTGAACTCCCAGTCTGTCCCCTTCCCACCCCCCTCCTCCTTGGCAACCACAAGTTTCTTTTCTATGTCTGTGAGTCTGTTTCTATTTTGTATTTATGTTTGTTTGTTTTTTTTAATTCCACATGAGCGATCTCTTATGGTCTTTTTCTTTCTTTTTCTGGAGTACTTCACTTAGAATGACATTCTCCAGGGACATCCATGTTGCTGCAAATGGCTTTATGTTGTCATTTTTATGACTGAATAGTATTCCATTGTATAAATATACCACATCTACTTTATTAGTCATCTGTCGATGGACATTTAGGCTGCTTCCATGTCTTGGCTATTGTAAATAGTGCTGCTATGAACATTGGGTTACATAAGTTCTTTATGAAGTATTTATATTAAGTTTTACACACAGTAGTGGCAGTATGACCTGAGCAAGCCTCGGGTGATACAGCTGCAAGTTGGAGAAAATGGGGAGAGGGAATGCTGACGACTGTGTTGCCTACTGCTCTAAGTTAAATGAGATAAACCTTATCAACGCACTTGGAGAAATGTAATGCCCTGTGGGACTAGGTGTGCAGACTGTTAATGCATTTTAATTTGTGCCTCCTGAGTGCTAGGAAGTACAACATAGCACAGAGATTTGGAGCGCAGAATCTGCAGCCTGTGACGGTGGGTGAGATCCTAAACTCTCTGCTGCTGTTGACCTCTGCTCACGAATCAGTGAGCATTTGTCAAAGGTCAAGGACAGGTCTAGTACACAGCAAATTGGCATCTAAGTGTTTGTTAAATAAAACAGCCAGCGGGCGAGACCCTTGACCGCTAGGGAGCTCACATTCTGATGAGGTGTGAGGTGTCACGATGATGATAGTGATGCATATTGTGTAACTTCTCTTGTTTTTAAGAAATGGAAGAATTAGCAGAACATGGCATATTTCTCCCTCCTAATATGCAAGGACTGACTGATGACCAGATTGAAGAACTGAAATTGAAAGATGAATGGGGTGAGAAGTGTGTCCCCAGTGGGGGTTCAGTATTTAAAAAGGACGATATTGGACGAAGGAATGGTCAAGGTAATCCAATAGTTTTCTTCTGTGTGTCTGCCTGAATATAGCAACCAGTGTGAAAGCAGTTCTTTAAGTCAAAAGATTGATTTCAGTAGTTCTATACAAACTTATGAAATACTACCCTGTGTAACTCCTTCTGGCAAAATGCTAATCCAGTGTGACTTAGGTGGATAAAGAGAGTGTCTGTCTTCTTGCTGTAAGTTGCCCACTAGCCTTTAAATGTAATAGATGAACCATAGGAAATGACTAGTTTTGTAAGCAACAGATGGTTGAAAATTGACAGTTTCATATTGTTCAACCTGACAGTTTGGGGGATAATCATTGACAATGTGTTGGAGGGTAGGCTTGTTACAGTGTGCAGATCAGGGTTTATTTAGAGATTGTGTGCAGAAGAAAGAAACGAATGTCAGCCCTGCGGTCTCCGCTTGAATTGAGGACCCGCCTCTCTTTTGTACAGAGCAGCTTAGGACACGTTGGAACACTGAGAAAATTACTCTGCTTTTAGTACATGGTCGCTCATGTGGAACTGGCAGGAAAAAGGGGTGATAATCCATTTTGGTGGCCTATCCCTTTTAACCGGCATAGACAGCTCCATTTAAAAGACGGTAACTGATCATTTAACAAACATCTAAGTAACTCCTGTGCCCTTAAAACAGTACTGGGAGCAAAAGAAATACCTAAGTGTCCCTATAAGGCCTTTATATGCCCAGAAAAAAATTTTTTTAGTATTGAAGGTAATAGAAATTTCTAGTATTTTTTCCTTTTAATTTTAAGCTGGAAAATTGTTGGTTGTCTGCCATATCTTTTTATACCTAAACTCATTCTCAAATTGGAGAGATTGCTTTTTGGAAGGAATTGCATCAATGAAAAAAATAACAGTATCTCATAAGAACAGTTACCAGTTTATTATTAGCAGTTCCTTATCATCCTTAAACCAAAACTGTCTGAATTAATCACTTCTATTTTAATACAATGTTATATTTCTCGTATTTTTAATGTCTAAGTATTACCACTATTTATTAAGAATATAAAGTTTGAGAGATTTTTATCTAACTTAGAGCCAGCTTTCCTGTGTCCCTCACCTGAATCCCATTCTGAACGTTCTCTCAGCTCACTTCCTCCCCAACTCAGACAGAAGGGTTTAGGATATTTAAAGATGACTCTCTCTCCCCCTCCCTTTTTTTATTTCTATAGCTCCAAATGAAAAAATGAAGCAAGTTTTAAAGAAGACTATAGAAGAAGCCAAAGCGATAATATCTAAGGTTAGCTTTCTAAGTGATGCTCTAAATCTTGTCTTTTGAAATGCCAATTCCAGTTATGGTTTCCAGAGTTATCTGCCAACTAGCCTCTTTCTTTCTTTTCTTTCTTTTATTTTCTTTTCAAGCTTTCCAGAGGCAAGGGAAACAAGCATGTTTGGGGTGAGCCCTAGCTTTTTCTTTTCTAATTATGACAGTTGTCCTCAATCCTCCCAATTTCTGCAGGTCAGGCAAAAAAAAAAAAATGTTGCTGGCTTGTGTAAATGAGGTACAAATATTAATTGATGCATATGTGGGTTTGTTTCCTTAACTTTTTTTTTTAATTGAAGTATAGTTGATTTACCATATTGTGTTAGTTTCAGGTGTACAATAGAGTGATTCAGTTTTGGTTTTTATTATATTCTATTTTAGAGATTACAAGATATTGAATATAATTCCCTGTGCTATACAGTAGATCCTTGTTGCCTATCTGTTTTATTTACAGTAAGTTTGTATCGTTAAGAACTAAAGAAAGCGAAATAGGGGGGATGTGAACCATCCGCCGGGTCTGTAGACACTTGGCTGACCCAGCACGTGTCTGTTATGCGTTAGCTTCTTGTAATCGTCTGAAGTATTTACGCAAAAACCATTTCATCGAAGGAGAAACATAAGTCATACCACTCACATGCAGATAATGTGAGTCTGGAGGAAAAGAATTTCAGGATTTTTAAAGAAATGCATGTTTTTATCAGATGCTTTTCTTTCTGTGTTGCTGTTGCTAGTTGCTACCACCGTCCACCGCAGGCCTTCTCACTTGATAACTGCTTTTCCTTCCAGTCTTCCCAGTGCACTGGGCATTTATGGTTTCCCAAATTCTTCAAGCTGTTAACCAGTCCTTTAAGTGCCTCAGGAAAGACTGCCCTTCTGTGCCTGTTAACATAGGGAAGGCTCCGGGAAGGCCTACAGGGAAGGCTTCAGTTAGTCCAGTGTTCACAAAATGCATCTGACTGCAGAACCTTTTTAAAAAGTACGGATAATAACTATTAACATCTCGTCAGATTGGCATATCTGAGAACCTGTTAGGAGAATGGTGGCCTGGACCCTGCTCAGCTCTCTTCACACCCCAGACTTTCTTCTGTGGAAATCCTTCCTATTCATTCCTGTCACTTCTTCCCTTTGTGTGTATTTTTATGTAGTCATTTCATAATTTAGAGAGAGAGAGAGATTTCACAGGGGTTTCAGTCACTTGCTGAGATGATTTGCCAAAAGTTGCAGAGTTTCCGGGCAGCCAGGCCCGACTTCCCATCACACCGGCCTCACCAGACCTGCCGTGCGAGCCCGTGGGTCGGAACGCAGTGGGCCAGCAGGTGAGGGCTCGCTCCCAGTGGCCTCACCGACCAGTCCCTTGGCCCTCTTCTTATTTCTGTCTGCTCTTTCTCCCTAAACATGTTACCTTCTCTGCCAAATACAAATTGCACTCTCTGCAGATAGGTCTGAAATCTCTGGCCTCCACCCCAGCACATTCCTCCACCTGCAGCCTGAGTTTCCAGCTGGTTCCTGGGTGGGTCCACCTGAAAGTCCAGCCAGCACTGCGGTCTCAGGTCTCTGGACAGGGACTCATTGATTCCTCCGCCCTGTATTCTGTACCCAAGAGGAGGCCCTTCTGCAGACTTTTCGCTTCTACTAACAGAGTCACCATGTCTCCGTTACCCAGGCTGTGGTCCTCGGTGTCCCCTTCACCACACCCCTCTCGGACTCCCGGACGCCCTAAGTCTGGTCCTGTCCCTTCTGCTCCCATGATGCGTCTTAAATCCCCTTCATCCTTTCATTTCCGCGGTCACCGCTTTATTTAAGGCTCCCCTGATAGCTTTGTGTTCAGACACCAGCGTGTGGGTGTCTGAACCTGCAGTTCAGTTCATCTCTGACGCTGACCACCAGAGCTGGCGTAGACCCCACAAGTTAAAGGGTGAGGTCTCCACCCAGACCTCCCTTACTTCAGACACTAGGCAACCACACTTCCGTGTGATTTGGCTACTGATTTGGAGGTTCCCACGACCCCCTTCAGGATCAGTAATTCGCTAGAGTGACTCATAGAGCGCGTGCTGTGCTTACTCCTGTAGTTTTGTCGTAAAGGATACAACTCAGAAACCACCAGATGGAGGAGACCCATAGGGCAAGGCTGGGGGTGGGGGTGCAGAGCCTCCGTGCCCTCTCCTCCTCTGTGGACTCCGGGCACCCACCCTCCAGAATGTCGGTGTGTTCTCCACCCAGGAGCTCCTCTGAGCATCAGTGTCCAGAATTTTTATCAGGGTTTCATTGTTTGGACCTGATTGGTTAAATCATCGGCCACGTGACTGAGTTCATCCCAGTCCCCTTCCTTCCCCAGAGGTTGGTGATGGCAGGTCCGAAAGCTCCAGCCCTCTAATCTCAGCTCAGGCTTCCTGGGGAGACCGTCCTCCCCTGGCCCTGAAACTATCTAAGGGCTCATGTAGGTCACCTTGTTGGCATGAACTCAGGTTTGGTCAGAAATACTCGTTACAAATAACAGGACACTCCGATCATTTATGAGATGCCCAGGGTTTTTGAAGCTCTGTGCCTGGAGCAGTGCCAGAAGCAGGGGACAGAGATCAGATACATCCTTTACATCACACCTTCCCCCTACACTGTTCAGAGCCTGCTGCCTGGTCCCCCCGCCCCCGGCTCCCCGCTCCACCCACTGCAAGATTAGTCTCCCAGCATCATCACCTCTTCCCGGAAATTCCACCTGCTGCCCGTCACTCTCACGGTCAATGCCAACTCCGCAGCCTGGCGTCCATGGCCCTTCCAAAGCGGGCTCCAGCCAGCCCGGCCAGCAGCCTCTTCTCTTCCCCTCCCCAAGCAGTGTGGGCTGCTGGCTGTTACCTGCTTTTCTTTGCTGCTGCTTGTCCTGAAGCCCCCTGTTCCCATCTCCACCCAGTCACTCTATTCGCGTTTGAAGGGCCGCCTGGGATGCTGTCCTCTCTGCACTGTTTCCTGGTCCCCTTCCCGTCTGTACTGCTGGACTGGGGTTCCTTCCCCTTGAACCATTCCCTGCACATCACTGCAGTCTCCCTGGTGCTGCTCGTGTTCTGCTCTGTGATCCAGGTCGTGGTGGCCGTGGCGCAGCCCCAGAAGTAGGCTGTAGTCACTGGGAGCGAGCTCCATTTGGTTCGTTTCATTACTCTGGCAGTAACTGGCACGGGGCTGTACAAGAACTTGACTGATAACTTGTTGAATTGTTTAGCTGTGTTTTAGATAACAATGGCTGTAACTACTTTTAGAAACAAGTAGAAGCCAGCGTCTGCGTTACCATGGAGATGGTGAAAGACGCCTTGGACCAGCTTCGAGGTGCGGTGATGATTGTGTATCCCATGGGGTTGCCACCTTATGATCCCATCCGGATGGAATTTGAAAATAAAGAAGACCTGTCGGGAACTCAGGTATGTGGCCCTTGTGCCTTCTGTAGGTGGGTTCATACCCTCCTCGAAGAGCAGAAGCCCTCAGACTTGGCCGTCCTCTTCTGATGTAGTTTACGCTTCATGCACAGCTTTCCACTTGCTAGGCCAGGCTTCAGAGCAGAGCCGTGAATTCAGGGGACGCCCCGAGGACGCGCTCCTGGCCGCGGGCTCGGCCCACACACAGACACACAGGGGCGTGAGGTTTGTGCAGCTGGCCAGCCGGAGTAACTGAAAATACTCTCGTTTTCTTTGGCCACTGAAAAGCTAGAAGCCTAATTGGTGCCTATTTCTACCCAAACATATTGGTTCCTTTGCATGGAATTTTGTGTTCTAGCCTTACCTGTTGCTCCTTGTTACTTTCCTAGGTTTATGTTCCATTCTCCTTTGTTTTTCTCATTTATTCCTTATTCTATGGGATGATATCTATTCCTCCAAGCCATCTTAAATCAGTGGAATATTCAGGAGCGAACAGCCCCATTATAGCTAGACCGTTCTTCCTTGATTTTCAATGGGGTTGTATCCCCATAAACCCATCATAAGTTGAAAATATAAGTCAAAAATACATTTAATACACTTAACCTATTGAACATCATAGTTTAGCCTCGCCTACCTTAAGTGTGCTCGGAACACTGATATTAGCATACAGTTGGGCAAAATCATCTAACACAAAGCCCTTTTTATAATAAAGTGTTGAATATCTCATGTGATTTATTGAATCCTGTACTGAAAGTGAAAAACAGAGTAGTGGTCTAGGTACAGGGTGGTTGTAAGTGTGCGGGTTGATCACTGGGAGGCGAGGCTGACTGAGCGCTGCTTGCTGCTGCTGCCCAGCCTCACGAGGTATCACACTGTGTATCCAAAAAGGTCAAAATTCAAAATTTGAAGTGTAGTTTCTACGGAATGCATATCACTTTCACACCATCATATAGTCAAAAAGTCAAAAATCAAACCGTTGTAAGTTGCAGACTTTTGTATTTCAACACCCAGCCGGATTCCAGTCATCTTCCCTGGCAGTAACCAAAAACATCCATCTAAGAGGGACCTATCACGGATGAGAGTGCCACTGAGATAGGATACCCCCTTCCCAGAGCAAGAAGTTACTGGAGTTAGGGCCTGAGTTGAAACTAACAGGGAAGGTGCTGGAATGAGCAAGAGCTCTGAGTAGGTGGGGAGTTAGTGCTTCCCATGGGGGTGCGGGAGGGCAGGAGGCCGGAAGCCTGTCCCAGGCACCCAGGGTGCCTGGCAGTGTCCTCACAACCCTAAACCTGGTTTTTACCACGGCCCCAGGCAGGACTGAATGTCATCAAAGAATCAGAGGCACAACTGTGGTGGGCTGCCAAAGAGTTAAGAAGAACAAAGAAGCTTTCCGACTACGTGGGGAAAAATGAAAAAACCAAAATTATCGTCAAGATTCAGCAAGTAAGTACTTTTACTTTGACATATCACTATTTTTCACTTTCAAACTGACAGCGATTTACGGTGAATCTGAAAGATTTAAACTCCTTGTGCAGACACTTCAGTCCTGCTGGTGCAGGGTTAAAGTAAAACTGGAGGAAAATATGGATTGAGGACAATATCTGGGGTTTGTTTTAATTAGGGGGAAAGAAGAGTCTGCCTTGTTAATTTCAACTTTAAAAATAGGGCTCCAGGTAACTAAAAAATGTTTCTTGAAATGAAAAATACAGCTCAGAGCTCTGTTTCCAAGTTTGCCTCAGTGCTGATCCCCTGTGAAGGAGGCGGTGGGAGGGACCCGTAAGGACACAGTGTGGGGCCTTATCTCTGCAGGCCACTGTGTGGTGTGCTCTCTCCCAATTCATCTCTACAACTGGGGGAAGCAGCCCCTCCCCCCCCGTGATTATCTCTGCCCCTTTCCCACTGGGCCTGCGGTGGTTGACTTGGGAATGGCTGTGACTGAGATGGCACAACCCCGCCTCTCCTGTGAGGGTCTAGGGGGCTGCCAAAGACCTGACTTCCCCTGATGCTTCACTTTGGAGGAGCAGAAATGGAAGTGGATGACCTGTTTATCTTTAGTAGTTGACAAAGGCAAATGTAAGACATTCGCTGTAACTTCCTGGGCGTCCTTACAAGGATGCCCTAACCTGCAATTTGCAAACCGTAACCCTCATCTTTTCAGAGGGGGCAGGGAGCTCCAGCCCGAGAGCCTATTATTAGTCCCGAGGAGCAGAAACAGCTGATGCTGCATTACCACAGAAGACAGGAGGAGCTCAAGGTACCGGGGGAATGACGGGTTTTCAATAGAGCTGGCGCCTGGGGTGTTCACCCGCATGCCCTCCCCACAGCACTGGGGCAGTTAAGGGGCAGCGTGTTCTGCAGGATGTGGAGGGGAGACTTTCTGAGCTTCAGCCTCTCCAGGGCTGTGGGGCCCCACCAGGTGTCCACCTGCATTAGAGCCTAGAAATACCCTGCTTCTGGGGAGGCGGGGAGCGAGGAGGTTGGTCTTCGTTTCTGCCAAACACTTTCCTGCGATGCCTTCCTGAGTAAAACACATTTATTTCCAGAAATTGGAAGAAAATGATGATGACTCCTGTTTAAATTCTCCGTGGGCAGATAATACCGCTTTGAAAAGACATTTTCATGGGGTAACAGACATAAAGTGGAGACCAAGATGAAGTTCACCAGTTGATGAAGCTTTCCGAAACATAGCTCCCCTTTCTTTAGGTAAAATAATAATAATAAAAATAAAAATAATAACTAAAAAGGACACCTGCAACCCTCTGTGAAAGATGTTGAAGTTTCTAGTTTTCCTAGTTTTTCTTTCAGTTTGAGTTTTTTAAATAAAATTATTCAAGATTTTAGAACTTAATAAATACATCCTCAAAAGAATCTGCCTGGATTAATTTTATTTTCAGGACAGCTGTCTAGTATTTGAGGTTTTTCTTTGGCAAAATACTGAAGTTGTAATTACAAACATCTTTTCTTCCTGGTTTCTTTATTCTGTAGTCTCAGGACAGCTGTTGTATTACAGGAGATCGAAAGTACCTTTTCTCCACAGTAGTCAAGGACCTGCTGTGACACGTGGCCATCAGTGGCCACTAGAGGCCGCCTGTCACTTCCTTGTCCCGCAGTTTTCTTGGGGCCTCCTGTGGGACTGTCAGAGGCTTGACTCTCAGCCTTGTTTCAGAGACTGGGGAGATCCAGCCGGAGGGTCTAACTATAGTCTGGCGTCTCCAAGCTTCAAAGGTGAAGTTTGCCTCCTGGGTGATACCTGGCTGAGCTTGTCTTCCAGGTGTAAAGGCTGTATCTGTGATGGAGGTTGGGTGGCCACAGTAGGCTGACCTTGAAACTGGACAAGATCTTCTGTAATTTCTGGGCTTTTCCTGAAAACCAGTGCAGATCCTGGATCTCCATGTGGATTCAGCATCGGTGTGCTGAGGTTGGCACCAAGGCTGACCAATGGCACCGGGCTCAGGTCCCTTGTGGGCTGGGTGACCATCGGCCACAGGACACACTGGCTCACCTGTCATCCTGACCAGTTTTCTAGCACACCTTTGATTTAAAATACTCCAACTATCATCTCCAAAAATCATCTCCAAAAATCTGACACTTCAGCAGCTCAAGTGCATCTCTCAGATTGCCTGTGTGTCCAGAAGCGACCTAAGCATCTCGTCCTGCTCATTTTGGTCCATAGAATACTGTTCCCCTAGTTGGAGGGGACGCAGCGCGCTCCCTCTGAGGAAAAGTGGGGGTGGGGCGTGCCCTGCCCTGGTCTCCGGGTGCCCACTGCTCCCCGCGGTGCCCTAGCTCCACCCACAGCCACGAGGGCGGAGCCGCAGGAGCCCCCGTGGGTGCAGTTTCCGCCTGCTGAGAGGCAGCCCTCCCTGGGGGGCGGGGCCAGGACCCTTGGTTCCCAGACCTGGTCCCATTGTGGGGGTGGGGACTGGCCACTTCTCCCTCTGTGCTGCTTCGTGGTTCAGAGGAGACAGAAGTAGGGACACAGCAACAAGACCCACTCAGACTCTGTCCCCAGCGCAAGGGGAGGGCTTGTGCCAGTAGAGACGAGTCCCTCTGGAGAGCACCCTCACAGGGTCCTCCAGAACCTTCTGCCGCTGGTCCTCACCTCCCCACCATCCCCACGTTACCTAGGGAGGCTGCCCCTGAGCTGCCTATCTACTGGGATTTCTGTTGTTCTTAAAGCTGCTAAAGCGGCTTGTAACAGACTAAATGTCATTTTTTTTTATTTAAGTATGGTCAGTTACAATGTGTCAGTTTCTGCTGTACAGCATTATGTCCCAGTCATGCATATATATATTCAATATCTTGTAATAACCCTTAATGAAAAATCATATGAAAATGACTAAATGTCTTGATTATACCTTACTCTTTTGGTTGATTGTCAAATTTTGTAAAATCAAATTTGCATCTGTTTTCTTCTTGATGTTCATTATTTAATTTTATCTTTATTTAAGTGTAGCTGACTTACAATATTAGTTTCAGGTGTAACTTTCATTATAACTTTAATGTCTCCAGGGAAAGCTTTTGTCCTTGGATGACAAAGTTTGTAATAAGATCTTGTGATTTTATTTGAGGAGCGCCTGCCTTTGTCAATGTCAAGTTTATGTGCGTTACATCCATGTTCAACTTGCAAAAAATGTTAATCAAGCCACGTGATCACAGTAGCTCTTCTTAAGGGTCACTATTTTCACATCATTAGAAATTCTTCTTGACTCAATGGGCTAGGAATGCTTTATATAATCACCAGAAGTTATTAGCCAAAGAGCCACTCACTTTGGAGTATAGAGTGTGACTAACGTCACACTACACCCCTTTACAGAGTACTCACTTAGAGCAGTCCTCTCTGCCTCATAACCCCGAGCTCTGTGTGCTCTGATGTAGCTGCATTAGAACAGAGGGACAAGAGCCACCTCTTCACAGCGTCTCTTAGGAAGGGGGGCAGGCAGTCACCAGTGCCTGCTCTCTGCTTATGCGTGTTGATTCACTTCCCATCCACCCTGAGGAAGGCGGCGGTGACCTCAGAGGGGTGACCTGACTCATCTGTGGTCACATATCTAGTGAGGGTAGAGCCAAGGGGCCACGCCCAGGACCCCCCAAGATAATCAATTTATCAGTCATCTTGCCAAGTGCCAGGCTATGGATTAAGTATGCAGTCTTGGTGTTACTGTTTTTAAATCCCGTACATCTTTGTATCATTGTCAATAACGATGCGTCTGTTGTCTGCAGGTTCCCAAGCTGGGTCTGCGGTTTTAGCCTTTTATTTGTCTCCTCACGTGGTTGTTTCAGGGAGACCAGGAATGCCAGTGATAAAGTTTGATACCACCCAAAACCCTCTGGACTGGCAAACTGAAACACCAGGTGGTATTTCTGTCACAGGATTGCCTCGTTTCTTGGCAACTGCTCTGCAAAGAATGTGCATCAAGCTTGAAATCAGCCGCCACAGGCTTAGGGCACAGTCGCCCTGAGCACTGCCGAATTCTCTACAAAGCCTCAGAAACACCCCCACAGCCATCGTCACAAGATCCCAGGAGCAGGAGTCCTCCCTCCAAGTTACTCCAAGTGCCACCAGCCCCAGAGAGTTCCAGGAGAGATGTCATTGCTTCCCAAGAAAAGTTCAGTACCCAGCATCATAGTGACAGTGGCTGCTTCCCAGCTACCATCGTACCAAGTGCTTTCCAAGTGTGTTTTCTTATTTATACATCATGACGGCCAAACCAGGAAGAAACTAGTGTTGTCATTTCACAAATAAGGAAACCAAGGCCCAGAAAGGTTCTTTTGCCCAAGGTGAAGCATCTAAAAACCCACCTGCTTGCCCCAGAATCAAGAATTAACTCTTTGTTAAGTTTCCATTTATACCTATTGTAGATTCTAAACCGCATGCTAATGACCATCAGTGAGTGAATGACCACAGAACACACAGCTGGGAAGGGCCCCAACCAATGCTGTTTCCAGAGTGGGCAGGCAGCAGCCTTTAATTTTCTGAATGTCTGAGGCCAACAGGGATGGGACTGTGGGTCCTAAGACTGCTTTGGTTCACTAACCACTGAAAAGGGGTAAAGATAAGTGAGCCCACCCTCGAGACGCTTTTAGCACTTGGCATCACTCTGAAAACAGCTGCCCTGAACTACAGTCTGGGGTTGTGTCCCAGCTGGAGGAGGGACCTCAACCTGCTCTCTGGCCCAAGACACACGGGTCACAGGATTCTCTGCCCATAGGATTCTGGGTCACACTAGCATGGACTGAGAGCTTAGCAGAGTCCACAGGCTAAGTCCCGGTCTGTCATTACTTTGAATAGATTGAACTCAATACATTCAGACTAAGGAAACAGCCACAGCTGTCTTGCTAGTCCAGCCATGAGACGGGATTCCAAAAGACCATGTGAGCCAACATTGTCATGAAATGCAGAACACAAAGCACCAAAAACACTCTTTCTTTACAGTTTTGTCACCTAAATCCCTGATCCAGCACTGCTCAGCCACCATGTAACCACAGCTATGCCCCTGCCTTTCCCCTTAACCACCCCCCACCATGAGTGCACTTGGCACCTCAGCCCACGCTACCTAACCTGGTCTGTTTTTTTCTCTTGGCTCAGTGAGAGAGGCCACGGTACTGCAGGTGCCAGGTGGCCTCAGCACCTGGATGTGAGACCCATACCAGCGCCTCCATTCTGCCCCTTTGTCTGTCACATCATTTTGAAACAAGACAAACCCATGTATGAGTGGATGACAGGACAATAGTGCAATAAATGCCCACGGGCTTCCTCTGTACTCTCTCCCTGCCCGCTTACCATCGCCTCCCCACACACATCCCCACTCCCCTCCCCAAACAAGGTAGGCAGATACAATAGCAGCCTTATTCTGTGAGTTCTCATTTCTTGTTATTCTATTTGTGTTGTGTGAACGGGTCCCATATGCTCAGAGCAACTGTACGCTTCAGTGGTAAATTAGCAAAATACAAAATGCACTCAAAGCTTCTGCTATCAGAATCCTGTGTTGGCATGACGTACTACTTGTATGTAGAATCTAAAAAAGTGATACAAATGAACTTATTTACGAAAACAGAAACAGACTCACAGACATAGAAAACAAATTTATGGTTACCAAAGGGTGCAGGGGAAGGGATAAATTAGGAGTTTGGGAGTAACAGATATACAGTACTATATATAAAATAGATAAGCAACAAGGTCCTACTGTATAGCACAGAGAACTATGTTCAATATCTTCTAATAACCTATAATGGAAAAGAGTCTGAAAAAGAATATATACACGTATATATAACTGGATCACTTTGCTATACACCTGAAACTAACACATTATAAATCAAATACACTTCATTCAGTTACAAAAAAAAAATCCTACATTGTAGCTAAATCACTTATGATTGTAAAATAAAAGATGGAGATAAAACTATTGAAAGCATAAATATGTTCGAACTGAGTGGGGAGAGTATAGCTCAGTTGTAGAGGGTGAGCTTAGCATGCACAAGGTCGTGGGTTCAATCTCCAGTCCCTCTGTTAAAAAAAAAAAAACTTAGAGCAGCTCTGAGATTAACTATTAGAACTTCACAAAATGAACTCAGTTCACATGAACAGATAGATGTCCACCTTTTCTTGTAACTGTTTCCAGGCCTGCAAACACTTGGCATTTCTAGAGGTAAATTAGAATTGAACTGAGGAGAGAGATTTTGAGCAACATAGCTTTTAATTTTTCCTTAGGAAGTAAATATGGTTTAAGTTATTGAATACAGTGTTTCATTAGCTTTCTGCTAAAGGAAGTCAAAAGTTGATGAATTTGTCTAGAAAATAAATGTCACAAATTGACTATTAGCAAATATGATTCGACCTATGAAAGTTTCACTGAAGCTGCCTATATTGAAAAATTCACCTTGAGCTGAGATGGAGTAGAAAGAAAGGAAATGTCACCTGGTCTAAATTAGCAATTTGTTAAAAACAGGGAGAGCTTCAGAATATGTGGACATCCCATGCTTGCCGAAATAATTAATGTAAGACTGAGGAGTTGGGCATTTTCCTTTTTTCAAAGCAATACATTTCCTATGGTGCTTCATAACGTACTACCATAGTTAGAATAGACCTCTCCGAGCTGCTTGTAATTCAGTCTTTATTTACATATCTGTCGTCTTGAATGGACTGTGAGCTCTTGGAACCAGAGATACTGTTTTAATTAGATTTTAACTCTTCCCCCCAAAAAGCAAGTGTTTTAACACTTCCCCCAACCTTTCTGAGAAGAAAGGTGAGGCAGGTGTCAAGTGAAGGGACAATGCTCCCATCTTACGTCAAATGCTGCTTTGCCTTTTGCTTATTGACTATGGAAAAGGCAGGGTGGGGCCACAGCTGGGGAATGAGAGATGTTAACTCCTCACAGGTCCATGCCTCAGGGTCAGTGATAAGTTTCCACGGTCACCACTCGCCAGAGCCTCTGGTTTTGCCTGGAAGATGCTCCTGCTTCCACGCCCTTAGGCTGGATGTGGTATTTCCTGGTACAGGATGAGTGCTCAGTGCACAGGGGAGACCAGGTTTATGGTCTGCCCTGAGTGCCTTTGTCACAACCCAATTTTTGGCCTGGGGAAATTCCTCTGTGCAAGTCAGTCTCACAGCTTTTGTGACTGGAGAAGCAATGATGTGATCAGACTTTCATTTTAGGAGAAGTCCTTTTCATTTTTTTAAATTGAAGTATAGTTGATTTACAATGTATTAATTTCTGGCATACAGCAGAGTGATTCAGTTATATACAAATATATTATTTTTCATATTTTATCATTGTAGGTTATTACAAGATACTGAATATAGTTCCCTGGGCTATACAGTAATATAGTAGTTTATATCAGCAAATCCCAAACTCCTAATTTATCCCTCCTCCTCTTTCTCTGCTGATAAGCAGAAGTTTGTTTCCTATGTTTGTGAGTCTGTTTCTGTTTTGTAAATAAGTTTTTTGTGCCTTTTTTTTAGATTCCATATATAAGTGATATCATATATTCATCTTTGCCTGACTTACTTCCCTTAGTATAATAATCCCTGGGTCCATCCATGTTGCTGCAAATGGCATTAATTCATTCCTTTTCATGGCTGAGTAATCTTCCATTGTATGTATATACCACATCTTTATCCACTCATCATGGACAGGTAGGTTGCTTCCATGTCTTGGCTGTTGCAAATAATGCTGCTGTGAACATTGGGATGTACATATCTTGTCTAATTAGAGTTCTCTGCAGATACATGCCCAGGAGTGGGATTGCTGGATCATAGGGTAAATCAATTTTCAGCTTTTTAAGAATCTAGGAGAGGAATCTTTAGCAGAGCACAGGAAGTTCTGTTATCACACAGAGAGCACCATAATAGATCATCTATTTTTTTTTAAGGAAACATTGTAGGGACAAACATTTATAATGGATCAGTTCCACCAGCACAGCTTGAAATGAGGCGTACTGGTTCTGTCTGTTCTTGGAGGCCTCCCTCCAGTCCTGTGTTTCTCAAAAGGGCCATAGAAATTCTACCAAAGAGAAAAATCTACCAAACCCTCATAGAAATTGTTCATTGAAAGAGAAGTGTCCCTGGGAAGCTTCCTGCTGTGCGTGTGGAGCTGAGGTGTCTGGGTGCTCACACTACCCCCATCCCCACCCCAGGAATGTGTCTTCCAAATGGGAGATGGAGCACCTCCCCCCAGAAGGTTTGGGGACCTGGAGCCCCCCTTGGACCCAGCAGTGCCAGACGTGCTGCGGGATGATCGTTCCTTTAGAGCTTTCCTCACTGCACTTGAATTCTGGTCCCGTCTTCCTCGGGCCCTGCGTGGTGCAGCCTGCCCCTCCTCTTGGGAACTGCGAGTAGCAAGCTCTTACCAGTGGCAGTCTCCTGATCTGCTGGTTCCCTGCACTGGAGTAATAATAAAACCTAAATTTTACAACACGAAACATAGGCAAGTACAAGCAGTTTAGAGGACGGCTCAGGCCGGGGGCATTGCTGAGATCAGGGTGTACAGTTCAGCTTCCGGAAGGCTACTTGCCTCTGTCCAGCTCTGAAGGTGCAGCTTCTCCCATCGAGACAGGATGCCCAGGACGCCTGCCCCTGCCTCCGGGGGTGGCCCTTCTTGGCTGTTCTTCCCCACACTGCTATCTAACTTGTGCCCCGCTGCCCAGCACCCCCACTCCATCCCGCCCCAACATCCCACAGTGATTGAGAGGCTGGGCGGGTGCAGCGACTAGGCTTTGGGTTTCCCAGAGTTCAGGCTCCATCTGAACCCATATTTGGGGAAGCAAGAGGGGAATAGAGGCTGCTAAGTTTAGAATTTCAAAGAAAAGTTCACAGCTTGTGAACCCAAGCGCGTTCTGGGCTGATTCAGTAACAGGAAGTTTATATAAAACTGTGGGAAATGTAGCACTTCCTTGGATACAAACACAGCCCAGTTACCTACAAGCTCATGATTCTGGCATTGTGAGAAGAGTCTCAGTAGCTGGAGAGCGAGCAGAATCCCAGCCAGAAAGTATGGCGACCGAGTGAAGTCGGTGGTTTTGGGGGATCGAGAAGGCGATTTGGGAACATTGAGTATTTTATGTTCTCCAGACTGGACTGCTGCCTGAATCCCGCCACGAGCCCCCCTCACTAGTTGAAGTCACCTCTAAGGCTCCCCTTTGACTTCAGAGTTCAGTCCAAACTCCTCATTCTGGTAGCAGAAGCCAGTCCTGGGTCACCATGGGAGGTCAAAACCCATCCACTGGCTGGCTGGTGCCATGATCTGCGCCCAGTTGGCTGTTCCATGGTCCCCACCCCAGTGACATCGCCGTCATTCCCTTCTGGCACCCGTGTTCCAGCTGAATGGAGCTGCCCACCCTTCCCTGTGGTGGTCACTGCCGAGCACACGTCACCCACACCATTCGCTTAACTGGGCTGATGTGCCCATCCTCCCATTGCAGTGAGGTGGCTGCTGAATTCTCACTACCACCCCATCCCCCGGGGAGTTGCTTTCTGCCAAACAGGAGCTGCCAGGATGGGGAGGTTGGCCCCTCTCCCCAGCAAATTCCTCACACCAGTGACCGACTGGACCAAACCTGTGTGCAGTCAATGCTCCAGAGCTCCGGTGGGGCAGGTCGCGCCCACACCCCTGCTGGGCTCTCTTCCTTTGCTCCACCCTGATCCCCCCTCCCCCACCCCCCGACAGCCCTCCCTTAATAAATCTCTTGAACACGAACCCCCATCTGAGGTTCTGCTTCTAGGGATCCTGACCTGAGACATTCCCCAAGTAGGCTCCCATTTGTGGTGTCCACCCCTCAGCTCCTCCTCTCCCCCAGAAGGCTCTCCTCCCCACCCTCTTCTGCCGGAGCAACTTCTGCCTATACTTCACGGGCTTGCTCAACAATCACCTCCTCCACGAAACCTCCCTTTATGTATAATGAGATGGAGACGACAGCGCCCTGGTTGTGCCATCTCACTGGAAATGGAGCTCAAGAACTCCTCGCTGTCCTGATTACTGAGCATGAGATGGAGTTGATCTGTCCTGTGGACGTTTGAGATTCTGCGCTAAGTGCTTCACATTCCACGGCAAAGTCTGTAACAGTCCCCCAATATCTCCTCTCCACTGAAGCCCCCATATTCGACTGGTGGCATGTTCATCTCGAATACAAACTCCGTTTCCCAGCTTCCCACGGAAGTGTAACTTTGTGATTTCTGACCAGTGGGCTGCAAACAGGAATTTTATGTGTGACTTCTAAGACACGTACCTTCTCACCCGTGCACCCCTTTCTTTCCAGCGAGCTGGAATGTGCAGGTTATTATGTCCCTGGAGCTCCAACACCATGGGCCATAAACTGACCTTGAGAAGGGAGTCACGTCTTGGGGCTGGACACAACATCTCCTGCCACTTGAGTATGGGAAGAAAATAAACTGGTATCTTTTTTACGCCATTCTTCTTTTGAGTTTTTCTGCTTCTCAAAGCTGAGTCTAATTCTAACTAATCCACGTGGGCTACCTCTCCCTGAACCTTCTGAAGAATCCTGAGGTGGGTGTTATGATACTCATTTTAGAGACAAGAAAACTGAGTCTCAGGAAGGTGGATTTCCTGCCCAAGGTCACCTGCAAAGCCAGGATTTGAGCCCAGGTTTATCTAAATCTGAACCTATGTTCTAAACTGCTCTGCTCTGTCGTCTCCAGCTTGGCAGGGTGGAGGGAGGGTACCTATCGATGGGGGCAGGAGGTCAAGGCACTCCTTACACTCGAGAAATAATCACTGATGGTTGTTAGAGTGACCAGGAAACATAATGCCAGCCCCTAGTCTATATCCTCTTTACTGGGGCTGTCATTCGCAGTTGTGCACAGCACAAATAGTTCTGGCTAAGGAGGTGTGTTGGGGCTGAGACGGAACATGGAGCTACCTCTCCCCAGAGAGAGCACCTCTTTCCTATTTTCCACAAACATTGTTCTATCATTAGGCCATGTATCCAGGGGCTCCATCCAAATCTAGAGGAAGAATACATATTGTCATTTTCATAGAGGCAACATATGGCCCAGTGGGGGCCTTGAACTTGATCCAGCTGAGACTCCTCCTACGTGGGTGGTTTAATGAGCCTGGGGAAGCTAGGCTACGCATGGACACTTCTAATAAGTGGTCTGAATTCATGAGAGATGAGCCAAGTCCTAAACTTGACTCTCTGTGACATTGAAAAGGATCTTGCAGCAATTAACTGGATGTCAGAATAAACAGGGACTGACAGGGACCCCATAATGCCAGGCCCTCATCCCTGGTGTGATGGAATAGAGTGTACCCCCCTTGCATTGGCCAGGAGAAAAACTGAACATCTTATTTTTAACATTTAAACAGCCCCCTCGTACATCCCACCTTCAGGCTGCTCTGAGGGAGGCAGAAATCACCTTTAGACCAACCAGCTCAGGGCGCTTTGCTTACACTGCTTTCCCAGCATAGCTTTTCCACAGATCCCGGCGCCAGACACATGGATGTCCCCTAGTTCTTCCTAAACCGATGGCTTTGATCTTCTTTCCTGTAATACAGCAGAGTAACTATAACAAAGCCTGCTATTTGCCACCTTATAGCAATTCTTTCCTTTTCTCTTAGCAAAAGAGCACTATAAAAAAAAAAGAAAAAGCTGGACACAGTGCTACTGGACACAGTGCTGGACACCACATTCCCTAGCATTCTTTACAACGAGGGGTAGCCATATAATTAAGCTTTGGGCAAAGAAATTAAAGTGAGGGGATGGAGGTATTACTGAAGCATCTCTTTAAAAAGGACTTCTTCCCCTTCCTCTTCTCTTTTTTCCTCTCTGTCACCTAGAATGCAGAGGCAAGGGCTGGAGCTCCAGCAGTCACGTTTGACTATGAGATGACACTGGAGGGAAGGCCATGTGTGGCAGAGCAATGAGATAAAAGGAGACTGTCTGTAATGTCTTGGCCACCGTATCACTCAGGAATGCCCGTGTGTGTTCTTCTATACACATACAGAACCTGAGAACTTCCTTACATGGAGATGAACCAATCTAAGTGGTACAGTGACGCCACCCATCCCATCTTCCTCCCACCGCACCATGGCCCCACTCCTGCAGTGCTTAACGATGTAAAGAAGAGAAACCAGACGCAGAATCGATGAAGTTGCCTCGGGCTGTGGAAAATCGAGAAGCACGGAGCCAATCCATTGTGCCAGAGTGCTGAAAGTCTACAGGGCACGCACCTTCCAGGGGAAAACAGAGGAGCCCTTCAAAGAGGCTTCCCGTCTTCCGGGCTCAAGACAGGAGCAGACGCTGCAGCGCTGGATTGTCAGACAAATGTGGGGATCGCTCATTGCTCCTGAATCAACATCAAATCTGGCAACTTCTCTTTCTCCTCTACTGAGCACTTTCAGCTGGCAGTTTTGAAGTGGTAAGTCATCGCAGCAAGTACCAATCGGCCGTTTCACACTAAGAGAGGAAGGAACTATAGGAGCTGTTCACTGAATGGGTGACCATAGTGGGAGGCTGGGGAGTGACTTTTGAATCAAAAGAAAAATCTTTTAAATTCCGGAGTTGGGACAATTGAGCAGCGCCCTTTATGCTGCTGACGACGTGTATCAGTTTAGGTGTTTTTGGGTGCTTGCTTGCAATAGTGGCAGGCAGGGCAGCCTGAGTGAAGACCCTGGGCTCACATTCAAATCCTGACACCTCCACTTGCCGGCTGTGAAATCCAAGCTAAGTTACTTTACGTTTGTCTGCCTCAGTGTCCTCATCTGTAAAATGGCATCATAGTATATCTAATTTCATACGGTTGTTGTAAAGACTACGTGAAATAGGCCTTATAAAGCACTTAATGTGGCACAGAGAGAGAGTTCTTGGGGGCAGGTATAGCTCAGTGGTAAAGCTGCATAAAAAGGAAGAGTTCCAGCATTTTCAGTTATTGTTCACAGTGTCAGGAGATGTGACTGGAGGACAGTCAAACTCTCCAGAGCCAAGTGGTAACTGAGCTGTCCTGGACTGAGGGAGATGAAGGACCATGAGAGATGATGGACCATGGGAGATGATGGACCGAGGGAAATGATGGACCACTGACTCGATCTCGGGACACAGCCTCTGGAGGAAAGATGTTTGTCACGTTTGGGTCCAGCTGGGATCTCTTGTGGTGCCTACCACAGTTCAAGTTTTAATAGAAAGTTGTCGAGTGAGGAACTTCACTAGAGCAGAGAGCCCCAGGGCCTGGCGCATCTGTGAAGTGCTGGGGGACCATCCTGGCGGGTCCCATCATGCCCTCGATACCCCTTTTTGATGGTCCCAAGGAGCCCAAGACTCCTGGGTCTCTCATCCCAGTGCCACGTCCTTCCGTTTGGTCCTTGAGAGCCTATGATACAGCCACAAAATCCCTCATATGCTCAACCTCCCCTTAGCTATCTCCTTTCTTCCGGCCCATCTAGATTCTGGATCTCCCCTGAGACCGCTCTCTGTGCTGCCTGTGAAGTGGGGGCCAGTTTCCCCCCACACCCTCAATTCCTAGATGAATGTGGGTCGATATCTCCCTTGTGGCTTCTAGATCACAGCTCTCTCTTCTCCCTCAAAACCTTGCCTTGTGACACTTCAACCCCTCGGGGTCTTCCTAACATTCTTTTTGCTGCCCCCTCACCTCCCTGACATCTGAACCCCTCCTTACAGACCTTGGGGCTCCATTAAACCACCCCAACAGGACCAGTCAGCTTCCACACTCCACTCTCTCCCTTTGGTATATCTGTTTGGCAAAACCCCAACCATCATTAAAAACAACATCCCAGCGCAGTGTGGTGGAGAGAAGTCCACCGTCCTGGTCATGGGGGCACCCAGGTCCTTAAAATTCCCACTTCAGCACCGATGCCACACCTCCTCCTTCACCAGATCTCTGCCCTCCTCCGCATTCCCTCTTGCCTCCTAACTCACAGAGAAGACAGAAGCTCCATCAGAGAGATGGTCCACACGCTCCCGCCACCACTGCACCCCCCCACCAGGCATCTGTCCCCACATCAGTGGACAAACCATCCAGGCTCCCACCCCAGCCACCCCGCTGACCTCCATGCTGACCGGCCTCTGTTCAGACTTGCATATGCCAACTCGCAAAGTGGAAATGACACCTCACACCCTGGCCACTTTGCGACGTGAGTTTGAGGATTGAGGGAGATGAGACACACACCCACGCACACACACGCACAGACGCAGATGCACACACAGATACTGCGTTCTGTTTGCCCTTCAAACAGCTAACGATTCTGATAGAAGAAACAGATGAGCAAATGAAGATTTGAGAGGGTGGAAGCCCGGTTTCTGCTGCTCTGGTGCCAGGTAGCCTTTGTGGGAGGGAGGAAGCGGCGCTCTGCCCAGCGTTGATGGGGCTGGAATTTGAAGGTGCTGATGGATCCCTACCCCCCCATCCTGCCCTCCCTCCGATGGCACAGCACCTTGTATGGGAACCAGACACATCTTCATGCTGGAATTCGGGTGAGGAGCTGAAGCCCAAACAAATGAGGACTTGTTTGTGAAAGGAGTTTAAACAGACTCCATGAGCGGGAAGGGCCACAAGGGGACACGATGGGAGCAGCACCAGGGTGAGGTAGCTGGCCCAGACCCTCCCAGAACTGAAGTCCAGCCGACCAGCCCGGGGACTCCATAAGCACCACATTCCTCTTTCTTGTTTCCTGGGGTCACGTTCCTGGGAACACTGGATATGTCAGCCTGACATTTCATGGTTCAGCCATCCAAGTGCAGAAAAGGGCATTAGTTTAGACTGAAAAGGTGTATTTTATATTCACACACTTGACTTTCAAGACCCTGAATGAATTTTGCTGAAATAAATATTCACCTTTGGGTTTAGTCCAAGTATGCGAAGTTTTAGTCTTTCTTTTTAAAAGAATATTAAAAGTGACTGAAAAGAGGGATTTAGAAATGAATGGCAATTTTTCAACATGCCTTATAAAAGGAAAAGGAGCAAATGCTATAATATTTCTTAGAGATATGGATTTAAGGAAAGTGAGATTTAGAAACCAGTGGCTGTTCAGTGCAATGGGAGACTGCTCTCCGTACAGGCCTCCGGGTTCCACACTGGATGTTCAGAAGGGAGGTGAGGGTGAGGTGGACCCCTCCTTGTGTGTCTACCCATCATGGGTTACCCAGGATGACTACCCTGGTTTTAGCACTGAGACTCCTGTGCTGCTGAAATCCTCCCAGTCCCCAGCAAATCTGGATGGTGGGTCACCCTAGTTGAAATTAGTACAGATATGAGAGGTGCTTATAAAACCCCATTCACCCCAGTTTCTCACCAGCCCTATAGACAAGACACCCAAGGCTACCCACTCTGGGTCAGTGAAAGTTTTTAGACAGGCTTACAGGAGGGCTTAGAATTTCTAGAGGCGTGAAGTTGAACTGTCTTCACCTGCTTGGCTTCCTGCCCCCTGCATTTCCCTGGGGCCGAGGACCCCCAGCACCCAGGGGCCAGTCCTGGTCCTCAGCCAAGGCCATCTGCCCCCTGCCCAGGGCGCTCCAAGTCACCTAAAAGGATAGATTCCAAGTCCTCACCCAAGAGCCACTGAACCTCCGGGAGCGGGGGGCCCAGGGGTCTGCATTTAAAAATTGTTTTTACCAAAGTGTAGTTGATTTGCAATGTTAATTTTAGGTATATAGCAAAGTGATTTGGTTATACATACACTTACATATATATTTTTTCTTTTCAGATTCTTTTCCATTATATGTCATCATAAGAAGTTGAATACAGTTCTCCGTGGTGTACTGTAGGTCCCTGTGGCTTATGTCTTTTATATATAGTAGTGTGTGTCTTGGGACCTGCTTTTGTATCACGGGCTCTCCGGGTGTCTTGACGGGCAGGCAGCTCAGAGGCCCAGCCTGGACTCTGACGGGGCTTCCTGAGCCCCGTCGTCTACCCACTCATCTCTTACAGCCCAGCTCCTCATTTGGGCTTTTTGTTTGCCCTGGTACAGAATCCCGTCCCTTTGCCCCACCCCACCTGCTCTCCACTCTCTTCTAGCCTTTTCCACCCTGACCTCACCCCGTGTGTCATCAGCTGTCTTCCCTGCCCTTCGACTTCCCATTGGTCTGGGCCAGTGGGGATCCCGTGGGAGATGAAAGGGAAGGAGGGGGGAGATCAGGTGTTTATTCTCCCAGCATCTTCATTTGTAATACGGTGGCATGGGGTGGAGGGGGCAAGGTCAGACTCTGGCCCCTGATCCACCTTTCTCATCCCATCTCACCTCTGTCCCTCCCTCGGGCTGTCTGGGGACATGGATGAAATGGAGCATGGACACATGAACCATGTTGTCCATGCTTAAGTCTGTGAGGCCTCTCACCGGGGGTGACAAGGATGAGCTGGGTCGAGAAAATAGGGACGGGGCCAAAGTCTGATCCTGCCCCCCTCCCCCCCATTCTGCCATACTGTTGCACCAAACCCTGAAAAGTCTGAGAATTCCAAGTTTGAACCTGGTCTTCAAGGTCATTATAAAGGTAAATTTGTCAAGGAAGGAAAAGAGAACCTTTTTTTTATATAAATTTTTGTTTTCGCTTAATGTATATAGCATTTGGCTGTGTGGTATGAAACACTCCATTTCTTCTTGGAGCCCTTGCAGATGTTAGAGGCAGACCTCTAGATGTCTGTGCATACACAGAAACATAGACTTTTATGTTGAGGCTTTTTCTTTTCCATAATAATACCATCATCTATTGCAGTATTTCCCAGTTGGTACTTTTCATTTAATAATACGACTTCAAGAATTTTTCATGTCAGCCCATACAGATCTACCTCATTTAAAAACCCAACACAATACATCTTTATCTTAATTTTTTCAGAACAGTTGGAATTCTTCCTAAGACATCTTCCGTGAGAAAAGAAGTTTTCCACGTGCATGAGCTGAGTGATGTAGGCGAGATGATTTAACAGAAAGCTTGGCGTGACTCCCCCTCTGCTGACAGCACATGCCTCACTCTCCCAGGCTCCAGAGGCTTCACAATCAGAGGTCAAGTTCTAAGGAAGGAAGTTGGGAGCTCAGAGCTGGGAGGCAACTCACCAGGGTTTGCAAATTCTTCAGAGATTCATAACACATTCTCTTGCTGGTTAATTGTTAGTAAGTTGGGAACGTTTTGCTTTTTCTCCTTGAGGGAGGTCATGTCACGATTCTGCCCATGCCTCTAATTGCTGCTCCCTCCCTTCCTCGGAAACGAATCAAGCATTTTCCAGGTCAGATTCGTGTTTAGTCATCTGAACACGAGCCTCCTTCTCCTTGCCGTAATCTTTCCCAGGCTGGATTTTGTCTTTGAAACAATAGGAAATGACAAGGTCTATTTTTCTTTTCTTGAAAGAACTCGATCCATGGAGTCATGAGTTGGAACAGAGAAAGTCCAGGGAATTAATATGCACCCCCGATCGGAAGTGACCAGCTTTCCTGTCTTTGTTCTGCCGAGTCCTGCAGTCTGAGCTCATGATACCATGGGCAGTTTGCTTAAAAGCAGGAAGGCGGCATTTTCACCTCAAGATAAATGCCCAATTGGATTTTCTGTTGGACCGATCTGAAAGAAATGCAATTAGGCTGTGAGCAATCTTTCAAGCAAAGATCGGGAACCTTCCAAAGAAGGGCCTGGCTGGAGATTATTTGTCAGGCCCTTGACATATATTTTCATCGGAGAAGTTCATTGCATCTTAAAACACCTGTGCGAGTCAGTCCCTGGAACAGCTTTCTAAGAATGTTGTTTAATTTCTCCAGTAGAAAATTAAGCTGTAATTTACTGATTTCTAAGATTTTAAGACTAACTGGATGGTGATCAGCAACCTTAGAATCAGAAGCAATGATTATTCCAAGAGTTTGAGGCCAAGGTTTGAGGCCAGGCCCAGAGAGTTACTGGCTGTGGGGGGACTGAAAAGGCGAGTCCCTCACCTGCTCTGAGCACTGACTTTTGCTCCTGGGAGATGCAGGCACACAGCTCGAAGCGGATGATGCCATCCCTACTGCCAGGATGTCGGGCAAGTCCCAGGGCAGGAGTCCAGACCCAGCTCCCGGTGTTCTGTACCCCGTTAGCCTTATTTTCTCCCTATTCCCAACCATGCTGTTCCTGTCTCCACCTGCTGACCCGCTGCTGCGGCTCCTCTCTCCATCCCAGTTTCCCCACCTGCACCTTTGAAAATTGTGCTTGTTCCTGAGGACCCTGCCGTCGAGCACCATCTCCAATAAGCCTCCCCAGCCGGGTGGGTAGAATTGTTCTCTCTGGGCTCCCAGGGCCATTTGATTTGACCATTTAATGTCCTTCTTACACTCTGTCTCGTGAAACTAAAACCTCCAAAGGATACAGAAAAGGGCCTGCGCTGACTCTGCTCACAGGTTCAGCAAAGAGATGGCAGATACCAAGGTTAAGAGGAAGAGAAGGGCAGGAGGGGTGGGCCTCGTGGACCCGGGGGCCGTTGCCTGGGAAGGGGGGAGGCAGGCCCTTGGTGTGAGAAAGGCTTGGCTTGAGGTTTCTCTGGACCATTGCTGGGGATGCTGTTCTCCTGCTGGGTCAGGAGGAAGAGGGCCTGGCTCTTCTAGGAAGCCACACTCTTTGCAGGAGACAGAGGAAGGGCAATTAACAGCAGCAGCGGTGCCCAAAGTGGGGCTGGTGTCTGCAGCTGCCGCGGGGCAAGTGACCAGAGCGAAAGGGTGCTGCGGGCTGTATGCAGCCAGGGCAGAGGAGGTGGACACGACCCCCGAGGCCATGGCTCTGCAGGTGTTAGTGGCCACAAAGCTTGTGCTGCACCAAGTGCCAGGAGGACAGAGCCCTCAGGGCTGGGCCACCAGGGCCGTGTGCCGGTCCCCAAGGGGGTGAGCAGAGGTGGGAGTAGGTGGTACCTTAGTCCCACGTTTCTGTGCCTGAGATTTTGATCCGATTACAGCCTTGGCTGTTAATGAAATATCCGCTTTCATTACGGTGAGCTGGGCTTGTGTCTCGGGGGCTGATCTAAGGCAGTAGCTCGGCCTTGCCCAGCAGAACTGTCTGCACTGTGGAAGGCAGTAGCCACTGGCCGCGTGGCCACCGAGCACTAAACGTGTGGCTAGCGCAACTGCGGAGCTGACTTCTAAATGTTATTCACTGAGTTAAAAGTTTAGCGAACCACGTGTGGCTGGTGGCTCCGTACTGGACGGCACAGTCCCGGGTTATCAGCATCACGGCTAGATATTGTCTCATTCACTCTCCAGGGAGCCTAGCGCTGCCCCCACAGGGAAGGGCCCGCTGATTTGAAACTCCCACAAAGAATGTAATGGCCTTGGATAGTGATTAGCTGGCTTCCTGAATTCTCCCTTATCTGGTTGATGTTATCATGGTTCTTTCTTGCCTTATTTCCAGCTACAGACCAGTATGGCTTCCAGTCGGCAGGGCATTTGGTTGGAGTATTTATTTAGGATTTAATCTCTGAGGCTACCGTCCAGCCATGGGATGGAGTTTGGCCAAATCCGCATTGGTGGTCAGGCTTACAATGGGCTTCTTAAAACCAAGTGACCATAGTTCCGGGTTTGTAATTCTCCTGCCAGAACGGGGCCTGGCCTTTTAAGCCCAAGTGTGGGAGACTTCACAATGGACTTGGCCGAAGAATCCAAGGAAGGTCAGGCCTTGACACTCTCCTTGGAGCCCTGCAGACAGAGGCATTCCTCCTCCAAACTCCCCTCTGAGGCAGAACCACAGGGGCTGCCTTGTTCTCCCCAATGGCAGCCTGTTCTTATTTCGCCCTTGAGTTCTGTCAGCTGCCCCGAGTGCAGCGCGACTGGTGCAGGATGGGCCGGGCTGGATGCTGACCCTCATGAAGAAGAAATAGTTGACGGGAAAAGCTTACATTTATGCTGGTTCTTATTAAAGTGTGAGGCAGAGTCACTCTCAACACCACTAGGAAGGAGGTACTATTATTATACCCCTTTTACAGATGAGGAAACTGAGGCACAGACAGGTCAACCTGGGACCAAGCCAGGACGAAAGTCAGACAGCAGCTAGGAGACAAGAGGGCAACACAGCAGGAGGGTCCCTGCACCTGGGGTGGGACAGAGTCATGTCTAGTCTGGCTGACGTCTGTGTTCCAGAGTCTGGGTGAGGGCAGGGAGTGGGGTGAAAGCTTCAGAGCAGTGGTGCTTTCCAGGAGGCCCCCACTGGACCATACGGGCTGCTGAGAGTAGACCAGCCCCAGGGAGAGTGGATGAGAACACTCTCTCAGCTCCCCTGCCTGCCAGGGAGGACTCAGCGTCAGGCCGTGGTTCCCCGGGTGACCTGGCCCAAGAACAGGCGTCCCCCCCACGAAGAAGGGCAGGGGCAGACTGAACGAGGGCCCTTGTGGGCGCCACCTTCTGAGACTCACCAGATGCCGGATGTGTGAACGGCTGGCTGCTCCCTGACATCACTTGCTAGTGGGGAGGGGCCCCGATGTTCCGTCCACTCTGGCTCCTGCTGAGGCTGCGGGTGACAGTGTGCCAGCAGTGTGGGCCGACAGGGACGGATATGCCCCCAGACCCCTCACACTGGATGTCTCAGGTCAGCTTCCCGAGATCCTCGAGTGAGTGGGTTATTGCAGCAGGGCTCCCAGGAGAGACACTTGTAAGAAAGTTGCTGTGGTCCGAATGTTTGTGTCACCCCCCCCCCAGATTCATATGTTAACATCTTAACCCCCAAAGGTGATGGTATTTCGGAAGGCTTTTAGGTCACGAATGGGATTAGTGCCCTTATAAACGAGGCCCCCTTGTCCCTTCCACCATGTGAAGACACAGCGGCAAGTCTGCATCCGAGAAGAGGGCCCCCACCCGCCCATGCTGCCACCCTGCGCTCGGACTTCCGGACTCCAGACTGTGAGAAATAAGCTTCTGTTTCTCATGGGCTACTGTTTTTTATAGTCTGTGGTATTTTTGTTGGACAAAAATGGCAAAGGGGCAAATCTCTGCAGAAGAGGGCAGCTGTGGGCTGTTCATGGGCCCCTCACAGCCCCCGGGGGCCGCCAGGCCCGACGCACGGAGCTGCGCAGGTCAGCGTCACACACTGTCCACTTGTGGGATCTGCTTACAGGGCCTCCCAAGAACTGCTTGGTCCTCGGATGTGTTCTGCTTCTCCTTGAAGCGGCAGCAGCTGGCCCAGCACTGACCGAGCAGGAGCAGCCCCGCTGGCAAGCTCTGTGTCCCCAGAAGGGCTGACTTTTACAGCAGGCAGCTCACATCTTGAAAGTCAGCATTGGCAGCAAGTAACTGAAGTAGTGACATGGGCAAACCTCCCACCGAGACCCGGCCTCTTTTCACAGGCCTTCCGGGACCGCACAGCTTGGAAACAGCAGGGTGTCGGCTGCCCAGAGATGCACAAAGCCGAGGAGCAGCAGCCCAGGTGTGCCCCACACTCGGGGTGGAGGTCCCTGCGGCGCCTTCTGCCAGCCACCACGCTCCACCAGCAACCCGTCATCCAAATCTGGTTCGGTCCTTTTCCTCCAGGCTTGGTGCCCATCCAAACACATTCTCAGCAGGACCCTGCAGCTCCTTCCATGAGAAGAACATAAGCATTTTCTCTTGGCCTCAGAAAATACAAATAACTCACTCACTGCATTTGCACAGGCCGAAGAGCAACCCTCGCCTTGGCCGGCCTGTCTTCTAGCACCTTCTTGGGTGACCTGGGAAGGGTGTGCCTGTGGCGGGGGGGCTGGGGGGAGACTCAGATAAGGGAAAACCCATTGTGGTGTTCAGCAAGAGCTTTGAGACTGAGGTCAGTGGGGGCATAGCTCTTTTTCCAACTGGAAAAGTGGACATCTTCAGCTGCCATGTTCTCTTTAGCTGCAGGATGTCATCAGATGGACAGTAGATATGTTCTTGGAGCCAGAGTAGATGCTGCTTGGGAGTTAGAAACTGAGACCATGGGGACAGGCTGCCTGGGAGCTGGGACGGTACCAAAGTGGTTTTTGCTGAACTCAGGAAATCAGAGGATGAGGATGCTCTTTGTTTAGAACAAAATCCTCACAAAGAAATTAGACAAAGGAGCCATATGTTCATTCTCTCATTCAGTAGATTCATCTTCGTCTCTAACGACAGACTGAAAATGAGTCATCCTCACCCAGTCGACTTCTCCCACTCCCCTACATTATGGATGGAGGACTCAGGGATGTGAAGTCCTGAGAAGTTTCAGCCTCTGCCCAGCCCCACCCACCCACCCCCAGCCTGTCCGTATGACACCTATCTCAACCAGTCTCTACCTTCTCACCTTCACAGGTGAGTGTAAGGGAGGCACAGTCTGATACTGGCAGAAGCAGGGGGTGAGAGGTGGGGTGTCACCCTGCCTCACCGTCACTCCCCCTTCCCTCTGTTGAGTGGAATCCACGAGATTTCTCATCAACTTTATCTGTGGCTGCCATGTTTATGTGTTATTTCACTGCTGTTAAAATACCACACATGAGGTGGGGGAGGGTATAGCTCAGTGGTAGAGTGTGTGCTTAGCATGCTCAAGGTCCTGGGTTCAATCCCCAGTAACTCCATTAAAATAAAAAATAAATAAACCTAATTCCCCCCCAAATTTAAAAAAAAAAAACCACACATGAATGTTTACAGGGGCACTATTCACAATAGCTAACGGTGGAAACAACCAGATGTCTACCAATGGATGAATTAATGCCTGAATGCAGCATGTCAACACAAAGAAATATGATTCATGGTAAAAAAAAGAGGAAGTACTGATTCCTGCTACAACAGGAATGAACTTGAAGACATTATGCTAAATGAAAGAATTCACTCACAAAAGACTGCATCATGTGTGATTCCACTTACATAAACTAACCAGAATAGGAAAATGCATAGAAACTGAAGGCAGAGGCTGGAGGGAGAGGGGTGTGGGCAGTGACTGCTTAATGGGGAGGGGGTTTTATTATCTGGTGCTGAAAATGTTTTGGAACTAGATAGAAGTGGTTGTCTCACAACGTTGTGAATATACTAAAAGCCACTGGACTATGTGCTTTAAATGGTTAATTCTGCTTCATGTGAATTTCAACTCTAGTGTCAATTAAAAATTTGTGTCTCCCCAAAACTCATGTTAAACCCTAACACTCAGTGTGATGGTATTTGGAGGCGGGGCCTTTGGGAGGTGGTTAGGTCATGAGGGTGGAGCCTTCATGGATAAGGTTAATACCCTTTTATAAGGGTGAGGAGGAGACCCCACAGTGCTCCCAGGCCCCTCTGCCATGTAGGGATGACCAACTATGAACCAGGAATCCAGGCTCTCACCAGATACTGAATTTGCTGGCCCCTTGATCTTGGACTTCCTAGCCTCCAAAACTGTAAGAAATAAATTTCTGTCTATGGTATTTTTGTTATAGCAGCTCAAATGAACTAAGACACACTGAATTCACAAAAAACAAACAAAACTGCAGCCCTTCCCCAATCTGGGCAGCAGGGCTGGTTGACAAGAGACAGACTGCTTCCTCTACACCCACCCTCCTCTCTGTTC
This sequence comes from Vicugna pacos, assembly GCF_048564905.1. Taxonomy (NCBI): domain Eukaryota; kingdom Metazoa; phylum Chordata; class Mammalia; order Artiodactyla; family Camelidae; genus Vicugna; species Vicugna pacos. Next base: position 113,503,529 of record NC_132987.1, on the reverse strand, counting down.
CTCGTATGGGCCCTTCACCCCCAGGATCTGGGAACTGAAAGAAATGCCTTCTGTTGTAAGTGTTATCTCTCGGGTTCCTGAGGGAACAGCTAGTATTTCCTGATCACCTGGTGACTGTGTTGGCTCCAGCACTGTGCACCATGTAACTTGGCCCCAATACTTCATCTGTCAGCCTTCAGTTTCCTCATTTACATATGCCTGGCTTGCAAAGGTTGATGTGATAAAGCAGAGAGACCTCGTTGAGAGTAGGCATATGAGATAGATATAACACCATCATTTTTATGCTTTAAGCCCCACTGGGACAAGACAGAAAAAAAAATCTTATTGTCCGTCATAATTATAAACCTCCTGTCCACCAGGGGGAGCCTTTTAAAGGAAACCATCACCAGTTCTCCCACCAGGAATCTGTTTCCTTAACTCCTTTTTCTTCTGCTCCTTCATGGACCCCTCCTTCTAATATGGTAGGACACTTTTTTTTTTTTTGGCAATAATTTGAAAAGTAACTCCACTTTCTGTTTGCCCACAGGACTGCTGGGGAATCTGGTTGATTGGTTTTACCACTAGAAGCTCTGCAGTTTTAAACCCTAAGCCAGGAGTCAGCAAGCTTTTTCTGTACAGGTCAAGAGAGTAAATATTTTAGGCTTTGCAAAACCACACTATATTTACAAAATCAAGTGGCAGGCCAAATCCAGCCTACTAACTATCTTTGTACAGACCATGAGCTAAGAATGGCTTTTACATTTTTAAATAATTGATTTAAAAAAGAGAGGAATATGCGACATTCTTATGAATGTGAAACAATTTCAAATTACAGTTTCCATAAATAAAGTTTTATTGAAACACAGCCATGTTCATTCATTACAAAGTAGTGGCTGCTTCTGAGCTACAGTGGCAGAGGTGAGTAGTTCTGGCAGAGGTTATATGACTTGCAATGCCTGAAATATTTATTATCTTTCCCTTAAAATTTTTTTTGCCAACCCCTTCTCTAAACAAATTATGTTAGTGATTAAAATCTACCACCAGTGAACACGTAGTGACTGAACTCATACTTGCCATCCTGAATATTAGTATAATTCTTTTATGGATAGATAAGGATCTCCTGTTTACTCATCTGTAAAATGAGAATGACAGCACTATATCACAAAGCCGTCCTGAGCATTCAATGACTTAATACATGAAAGCAGTTAGAACGGTGCCTGGTCTTCTAAGTGCTCAATAAATGTGAACTCTAATTTTGTTAGCCCATAGACATGAATTTAAATAAATCCAGAAAACAAAGACTTCTTCCCTCCTAATTTATTTTGAAATGTGCTGTAAACAGTTTGAAATGTCCCTTTAAGAGCTTTCTGGCTTCCCCAGTATTGGATGACATGACAAATTCTCCTTCATAGAAGGTACAAGTGAGACAGAACCGGAGGGGCATTTTGGATCTCCTTCCCTCTTCAGGAAGTGTGGTAGCATCAAGATGCATCTAGTTTTCAGTAGAATTGGCTCATGTTTCTTGGGAGTGAAGTGTCCAAACCACTGTTCATCCATATTTCCTGGATGATTTGCTCCCTGCGCTCAATCCGTTCTGCCAGCTCTGCAGCCTCTATAGAACTGTAAACAGGATATGTAGTCCTACAGAATCCTGACCGTTCCCCTGGAAAATCAGAGTCAGAGGAGTCCTCCTCCCCGTCTTCATCCTGGCTGTCCTCCTCGGCCTTGTCACTTCCTGGCACCAGGTGCTCCCTCGCCAGCTGCAGCTCCCGGAAGTCCTTGGTGCAGGACACTCTGAAGACCAAGGCACACAACGTGAGTGCCAGACCGATGCAGACACTGGACACGAACAGCAGGGCGGCTCTCTCAGGGTGGGCTGTGGGGAAAAGAAAACATATCAGGACCTGGAGGAACTGTCAGTCTTCATAAGGCCAGAGTCCCACAGAAGCAGGTATGTGCCCAGGCAGGCGGTTAATGTAGACTGCCAGTCCTATAGAGCATCTTTGAGATCATCCACACCTAGCTGATCATATGCCCCTACTAATTAAAAAAAAAAAGGTTTGGAGCATATATAGTCAATATGTGTATATTTATAAGAGGACACATAGCAGAGGAGTAGAGGGACTGAGAGGCAGACCCCCGTATTCAAATACAGATCTGCCGCGTACTAGTTGTGTGACTTTTGGCAAGTTACATAACCTCCCTGTGTCTCAGTTCCCTCATCTGTAAAATGGAGCTAAAAGCCCCTCTCTTTTCATTTCTGTGAAGCTCTCAGAGCACTCAGTGACACATAGTATATGTTCAATAAACTGTTAGCTATTATTAACAGTAGTAAATTTTGAAAAATTAATTTATATGTAAAGTATACATACAAATGTAAGAACTAATATAGTAAATGTTACAAAGCGTAATTTCTTTTAGATTAAAAAATAAATATAGATACAGGTTCTGGTAGTTCTTTCTACATCCAAATCATTGTATAATAATAATAGAAATAGAACTAATGCTAATTTGTACTATGGAATCTGGTCTAAAGCCTTGCGTATGGCTAATCATTACATTAACCCGATGTGGAAAGGACTATAACTCTTCAGCTGTGTACCCTTGTGGGCTACACCCCCATTTTAGAAGTAATGCTCCAGCTAATGCCCTCATAATGTAGATCAGGAGTTGACAGATTTTTCCTGTAAAGGATCAGATAATACATATTTTAAGGCTCTGTGGGCCACACAATGTGTGTTGAAGACTATTCAACTGTGCTGTTGTAACACGAAAGCAGCCACAGATGATACAGGTGTGGCAGTGTTCTAATAAAATTTTATTTACAAAATCAGCCAGGGGGCCATACTTTGTGGATCCCTGATATAGAGGCTCAAGCTGAGGCCCAGAAGGGGAGCTACTGTCCAGCTCAGTCGGCCTCTTTAGGTGGCGCCAGGATGGGAACCCAGGTCCAGAGATTCAAGCTGCTAACGTGCACGGAGAACCACTGGCATTTGCTCCAACTTCTCAACACAACCATCCTCCTCCAGGCACACAGCCTCCCGTCTCACTACACTCGAATACTGCAGACTGCTATCTTTGCTGCTGCGTCTGTCCTTCCCCAGAGGTGCAGACTGGAGGTTCAGAACTCGAGGGTTGTTAAGTTTCCCATCAAGGGATCCAGCCGCCGTGATCTGACGGGAGAGATCTAAGTGGGACACGTTATCTTCTTGAAACTTGAAACTTCCCCATTCGGCTTCCTTCACTCACAGCTCAAGTCACTGGCAGAGTCACTGGACTCAAATGTCCTTTGCTGCCATTGGCCCTACAAGCACAATCTCATCACTCCCTTTAAGACATAGAAGTCTAAACTCAAAATTGATTTTGGCTGGGGGAAGGGCAGTGAGCTGCGTCTGTAGTGCTGTTAACAACAATGTATTTTTTCCTAACGGTCATGATATTTTGAAGATGTGGTCAAATACAGACACATATCCTTTGTGCTATGTTCATTTCTGGGAGTGGTGGTAGAATGGGGGTTGGGAGACACTGGCATTTGGGACATAGTCATTAAACCATAATACACAAAATGATGCTAAGACCCGAGGCCCTGACCTGATGGGGTAAATCCTTTCTCCTTCTCCCCTGCACATCAAAGCCTCTGCCAGGAGTGGACTCCTCACTCCCGACCTCACTCTCACCTTCCTTTTCCTTTCCATCCTTCTCCTGTCCTGTCTTGCTGCGTTCTACCCCCACCCACCCAAGCCTCCCAGCCACTGTCCCCCCCAGTCCCTTCTGTTCTCATGCTACTCTGACGTCGGCTATCAACGCAGCCACAATTCATCCCCTCCTTCTCCTGGGAAAGCATAAGCCTTGAACCTCATCCCAGCATGCTTGGGGCCATCATTTCTTGCAGTGCCTGTAAGGAGTGCTGTGGATGGGGAAACTGAGTCCCACCCTTTTGTAACCTTTTCCAGACATCCCAGTTGAGGAAAAGGTCAGCTCCAGGCAGAAAGAATCCTGTGCTGGTCAAGCTTCTGGGAAGCAATGATCACCCACAGTCCTCTCCTCTCCTCGTCCCAGAAGCCATCATTCCCAGCGGTGGTGTCACAGGCAAACGAGGTGCTCAGGCCAGTACAGAGGAGGGGCCAAGGTCTCGCTCCACCCCCAGACAGGTGGGTAACTGTGGGCTAGTTACTGTCCTTCTCTCTCTCCCTCTCTCTCCCTTCCTATCCCTATTTCTTCTTAAGTTCTCCAGGTAGACGGAATCAAAAGAATCATAATTCCCAGGATGCAACATGTTCCCTTTATCAGTCAATGCATGGCCTTCCTTTATGTTTATTTATTTGATTAATTACTTGAAATTCTGTAATCAGTACCTGCTCTGTGAATAAGCCCCCCCCCCCCACAAAATGGGAGCTCGGGCCTTGACAATACTTGTGTCTACCCTGTGGGTTCCCCTCTCCCCTGCCCCACCTCCCCCATCAAGGTAACCAACACCTGAATTCCACGGTCATTCCTTCCCTGCTTGCCCTTTTATATAGTTTATTGCATCTCTGTGTATTCCTAAAAACTTTATGAAGAGGGTGTAACATTACAGATACAGTTTGGCGCTTGGCATTTGTTTTGTTTTTTACTTAACGTCATATTGCCGCATGCTATTCCGTTGTCTTGACCATAGTTTATTCACTCACTCGCCTGCTGGTGGGCATCTGGGTTGCTGCGGGGTTTCTGCTCTTTTGTAGCCGTGCTCATTCCTGTAACTGTAGCTGGTGGACAAGGGCAAGGGTTTCTCTCGGGTCCTGCCCTGGGAGGGATTTGGATGAGCTGTAAGGTATGTCCATTTGGGGAAATACTGCCAAACTGGTTTCCAAAGTGGTTGCACCGAGTGACGAATCCTGGGAATCCTCAGCTTCTCCGGCACCGGCTACGGACAGGCTTCTTGTTTGTTCCCCACCACATGGGAACCAAACTGCATTTCCCTATGGCTTGATTTGTATTTCCCTGATCCCCAGTTATGCGTACATCTCTTCAGATGCTCACCCATTCCCTCTTCTCAAAATGCTGCCTCATGTCATGGTCCCACTTTTTAAACTGGGTTTTTTGTGCTTTCCCTCTTACATATAAAGAATATATGTATGTATATATGTATATAAGTATTGAATCAATATGCTATACACCAGAAACTAACACAACAATACTTCAATTAAAAAAAACCCTGCACACTTAAAAAATCAGAAAAAAGAATGTATATAGTTCCTATATATTCTTTTTTTATTGACATATAGTCCATTTACAATGTTGTGTCAATTTCTGGTGTGCAGCATAATGTTTCAGTCATACATGTACACACATATATTCGTTTTCATATTCTTTTTCATTATGGGTTACTATAAGAGATTGAACATAGCTCCCTGGGCTATACAGTAAAAACTTGTTATTTTATATACAGTAGTTACAGAGGACAAGTTTCTATATATTCTTGATAATAATCATTTGACAGCACATATACTGTGAATATCTCCTGGTGACTGGCTTGCATTTTCATGCTCCTGAAGGTGTCCTTGGAGCTAGTGAATTTATCTGGAAAACAGGAATGATAAGACTTCTTCCCTGCCTCCAGTTGATCCCCTCTCTCCTCTCTTCCCCTCTCATCCATCTTTCCCACTGTAGCCATTGTAATCTTTTTAAAAAATGCACAGCAGATCGCATTACTGCCCTACTTAAAACCTATAAATGGTCCCCTTCCTTCCATAAGAAAAAATAGAATCCTGACCACCGCCGATGATGCTTGCTAGGGCCTGGCCTATTCAAACACCCTCTCCAAGTTCAAATCCAAAGACCCATCCTCTGCTCTCTGATTTCCTGCCCACCGGCCTCTCTCCAGCCCTCACGGGGGCCAGAGAGGTTCGCACGTTTGTGCTTTTGCACGTGCTGTTCCTTCTGCCTGGAATGTTCTCTCTCCCCTTTTCATCCAGCCCTCTGTGTCCCCAGCCCCAGTCTGGACCAGGTCCCCAGTCATTAGGTCTCATAGCCTCTCGAATATCACTCTGTTGCTGTGTTTGTCCTTTATTGCCCCATAGAAGGCAAGTTCCATGAAAGCTGGGGCCAAACTGCCTTGTTCTTCACCAAATCCCCAGTGTCTGGTGCATAGCAGGGGTGACACAGTCATCCACTGAGTGCGCGATGGGAGGGGTCCTAGGTCTACAGCACTAGGCTTGGAGCCCTGTTGGGGGGGCTCCATCGTGTTAGCTGCCTTTCTTCCTCTCCCTCTGTTCCTAGAGAGTAAGGGTCTGAATTCTATTTCCAGGAGAGCTTCTCAACCATCAGATCCTCGGTGTCTCTTGGCTCAGGTAAGCTTCCTGCCCAGTGATCAGTCTCCAGGCCACGTTTACAACAAGTCTGCTGAGATCCTGCCATCGAAGATGGAGAACACGGCAATCTTAGCAAGCCCATTGGAAACGAGGCTTCCGAGTCACCTGAACCGCCTAGTTTGAAGTCGCAGAACCACCAGATGTTGCTCAGATGGAGCCCTGGCAGGGAGCTGGCCCAGCTCCTCCTGTTTCAGCCCCTTTTTGTGTCCAAAGCCGCCACTTGGCTGGAACCCCAAGCTCGGGCCAGCGCTCCCTCCACGGCCCCAGGCTTTACACTAAGGGCAATAATTGGACCACTTTAGGCTTTTGTGACCTCTTTTCCTAGTACAGACTCTAGAAAAATAAAGGCATTAGTCTCCTTATTAAACAGAATCTTCACACTGTGCTCCTGTCGGTATGAGTCTCATTTTAGCCTCGGTTCATTCCAGGCTCAAGTGAATGCTGTGCATACATCAGCGGCAGCAAGCCCTCGGGACTCTCCCGGTGGCGGCCCGTGGCCTCTAAGGCGCCTGGACCCTCAGATCGGGAGCCAACACAAGCTCCAGCTCAAACTTACAAGCCACCGAGAGGCCAGGGCGAGGGTTCCACCCGTGGGGCCCTGCTACCGTCGGGTGAAAGCATGAAGCGTTCGGGGCCTGGTCTGACAGCACTCAGGGATGTGATAATAACTTTCTGTCGTGGAAGCCAAGATTGGAGGCCGTGGGAACACTTCAGAGTCCACACCTATGTGACAAGGTGATGCTGATTTCCAGTCGTCCTCCCTGACAGGGGATCATGTAACTCCAACTTTGGAACGTGTTATTATGCTTCTGTTTCGATGTGGGTTTGTCTGATATCCCGGAGTCCCTTTCATCTGGAACAATGATACCTTCCCAACTCAGGAGACGTGCTGCTTTCTCACCCGTGCACCCTGGGAGTCCACAGTGAGCTCTGCTGGAGGCTGAAGACACACACAGCCCCAGCCCAAGGCAGGGACAGAAACATTAGGCCACGGGGGCACGCAGTGACACACCAGCTAGGTGGGATGGAAGACATCAAGTCCTGAGCAAGTCCATCTACAGAAGTCTCCTTCTGCACAATCTGCAGGGGTGTGATGTCTGAGCAGCTAACAAACTGCCTTCCCCAAGCCTCCAGCGCGCACACACACACACACACACACACACACGTACGCATGCATGCTCCTTTCCATTTCCCTAATTTCAGAAATCTTCTATGAGCTTCAGACCATGATCTAAATTCAAGAATGAATTCAAGGAGTGGGTCTCTATTATTGACAGGAGGGTACATTCAAAAGCTCCTAAGAAGACATTTCACAGACCACTTAAATGGCCCAAAGAGAAATCATTTATCCAGGACCCTTGGACATTTTCGTGTCTGTTCTGCCAGCCTCTGTGTCTCGCCTTCCTGGGACAAGCCCCTCAGCTCTGGTTTCTAGTCTTCTTGTCCCCTATGTGCACCTGGCTGCACTAATGCAGCAAAGCTACCTGCAGCCTGACCTGGGGAAACACCCTTTTGGATTCGCTCAATCTACTGTTTATTTGGCTGATTTTGCCAGAATCTTCCCAGCTCACTTTTGACTGCTCCGGCCGAGGCCTCTCCTGTAGGAAGGCCTCCTCCCCTGGGTGGGTGCCCAGGGACCCCAGTCCGGTCTTCAGATCACATCCCTACATGGGGACGAGGATGCGTCTGAGAGTTGGCTGGGGCGATGCTTTCTAGCGACCATGAGGGTGGTGCTCGTGTTGAGATGGCTCAGCCTGGCATCCTGCCCTTCACTGCAGTGGGCTGACCTGCTGGGAGAGGAGGAGGCGGTGGGCTGGGGACCACATCCAGAGTGACCACCCACTTCTAATACCTGACAGTGTGTTCAGAGCCTCTTTCCTTTGACGTGAAATTCAGGCTTGGTCATGCCTTGCTGAGATGAATGTGCCTAAACATCCCTCAATAAAACCAAATAACCCATTGAGTCCTTTTATTTCTTTAAAATTGAATACCTATAAATAGCAAATATGGGGTGACAATCAGCTGCAGGATGGCTCATGACACCAGACGAGGATTCACCATCCAGGCACTTAGTAAGTCCTTACTGTGCATCTACTCTGTGCCAGCTCTGTCCCAGGCACCGGGAAATGACAACGACTAAGATGACAAACACCTGCCCTTGAGACGCTTAATGTCTAGCGGAGACATGGGCACTTAACCAATAAATCTCTCCAGCGACTTCTGGGAGTGATGAGCATGTAGAAGGACAGATAGGGATGGAGGGAAGTTAATTGGGATCACTCCAGCTCATGAGGTTTCAGTCCCTCAGAATTCTGCAGGGTATCCTCTCTTGGAGAAGCTGAGTCTGAACCCTGCCTTGCCACTGGCCACTCGGTGTCTTCAAGCAAATAGCTCAGCTCCTCTGAGCCTTGGCTTCCCTGTGTGCAGAATAAGGGATCCCAGTCCCTCTCTCACAATCATTGCTATGGTCTGAACTGTGTCTCCCCAAACTCATGTGTTGAAGCCTTTACCCACAATGTGACTGTATGTGGAGACAGAACCTATAAGGATGTAATTAAGGTTAAATGGGGACATACAGGTGGGGCCCTGATCCAATAGGATTAGTGTCCTTACAAGAAGAGACACCAAGAACTCTCTTTCTCTCTTGCCCACCCTGCTGTGTGATGACTCAGGTCTACCAGCCGTGAAGAGAGCTCTCACTAGAAACCAAACCCACTGGCACCTTGATCATGGCTTTCCAGCCTAGAAGAAAATTAATTTCTGTTGTTTAAGCCGCTCAATCCATGGTATCTTGTTATGGCCGCCTGAGCTGACCAGGGCGGTAGTTGAGGGGAGCTGACGTGGCCCGAAATGGCCGCAGCACAGTAAGCAGCCTCCTCATTGTGCCCTGTGTGCGGTGTTCTCATGGTATCTTTCCCCAAGGGGCTCTCCAGGCACTTTGGAAATACAGGGATGCTTTCAACAATAAAAATTGTTACATCTCTTAACTTCGATAATTATTGGAAGCAGCAAGAAATGGAAATGGGAAGGTGGTTAGAAAAGAGAAGATTCTCAGAGAAGATTCTCAGCAACCACACCACAGCCACACAGGAGGGATGCTGGCAGAGGACCCCAACACTGTTCCACCTCCTGTGCTGAGATGTTTCCTCAGGCCTTTATTTTCCTCTGAGGAAGGCTCACCCCAAACAGCCCCGCGCCGGCAAGCCTTGAGTAAGGAATGCTGCCATGCATCATATTACCATGTATTTGACAAAAGGCCTCAGAGCTTTTGGCTCCCTGAGCAGAGCCAGGCAGGCATTGCCGAAACTTGCAGAGGCGACATTCCAAAATACAGTCTGTCCAGAGGTGAGCGGAGAGGCTGGTGAGGAGGGACGGCAGGCACCCTGCTCGCTGACGAGCAATCTTGGCTCCCCTACTTAAGGAGGGCCGAGTCTGATTGATCCTCGAGGCGAAGATTATCAAGGGAAACCTTGGCAACCGACAGACGTAACATCGGTGACTCAGAAAGGGGCTCTGCCTTCGCAGGGCATGACCTGTTTTATTCACTAAGTCAGCTTTTGGCTCAATTTTCTTCCAGCCAAGGGTGGAATTCAATAATCCGATGCCCTTCCCAAATTTTAGAGCTGGAAAGTGCATTCCTCTGGTTCCTACTCTGCAAAGCAGAAAATTCCCAGGCAGCCCAGCTCCTACGTCGCGAGACTTTCGCGTCTGCTACCTTCCTATGTGGTTCTCTTGTTGGTCGCCCTGTGGGAACTGTGCCTGAATTCAGGGGCCTCTGTGTTCTGGATTGTAGAAGGCAGCAGCTGCTGTGTCAAACTCAAAGCCATTTTTCTTTAGCTATCCAAGTGCTATAACTAAACAGAGCATTTGTGTGAAGACTTCAGCAAATCCATGAGCATCTAGGAAGGTTCAGTTCACTGACCTACCTCTAATGTAGGCAAATGCCGCCAGGGAGTGGCTGACAATAACTCCATCCTTCCTCAGAACCCTCGGTTCACTTGGGTCAAAGTTTATACCTGTTTCACACACAAAAAAATGCAAGACTGATTAACTCCAGCTGTTCACAGTATGCATTTTGTTCCTAACCCAGGACTGTGACGACAAATAAAAAGTCATAGAAATCCAATAAGTGGGCTTCTAACTAAATTACAGAGGACTAAGCCAGGAAGAGCATTTGGTAAGTAGTCTCTTACAATATCAAGTGATAAAAGAGATTTAGAAATTCTAAAATGTGTTGGTTCCAACTTCAGGTACCATTTACCTTCTCTACTGCAGAAGGGAGCACATTTGTTCTCCCATCCTAAAGGCAATGGCAGTCATCATGCCTCTGGGAGATTTAACAGTGTCCTGCTTAACCGCAGAGCTGCCGCCTGCTCTGCTGACCACAGGTAAGAAGGCCTTGGATTATGCAGGGAGGCTCTGTTGGGCTACATTTTTGGAAATGACAGCAAAATGCAGGGCAGATCTGGTTTCAGTTGCCTGGTTAAGCTGCCATGATGGGGCTCTGCGGACCCCTGGGAATGTCAGGGCTCTCAGGCCTCCAGGCAGAGGGTCGGGGATATTCATAGGATCAAGGCGGGAGCCCTGTTAAAAGGAGCAGTGGGGCTGGGAGATGCAGAGCCTGGGGGAGAGCTGGAGGAGCACCATGAGGAGAGTGTAGGATATTAATAGTGGTTATCTTTAAGCTTGTTCTAAAGTTTTATTTTGGGGGGGGGAATTAGGTTTATTTATTTTAACTTTTTTTTAATGGAGGTACTGGGGATTGAACCCAGGACCTTGTGCATGCTAAGCATGTGCTCTACCACTGAGCTATACCCACTCCCCTATCCCTAAGCTTTGAGACTAGGGGAGAGTTGTTTCCTGGGGCTTTCCTCCATGTTCCACATCAAGCACACTTTTCTACTTAGTGGGACGAGACCTCATAAATATAATTAAACTAACACCAGATCAACTCTCAACCCGCAATGCACAATCTCTTAGGTAGAATGTCTTGAAGGCCTCTGTAGTTCCTATCAGGAGCCCCAAGGGTCTGAACTCCACTCTAGATTTGATAAGAACACCAAAATGGTCATCCACTTATTTACACAAGTCCGGTGAAAACCTCAGGAAGATGGTGATATGTATGTAAGATGGAGGCCCGTGGGTCCAGCCTGGGTCTGGCCCACTCAGGTCCACAGTGGGACTATGTTTCCATCATATGATCCAGGAACCCCAGATTTATTTCTGAGCAGATCTCTCTTTTTCTTTTAGGAAACAAGAGAGGGAGTGGAAGGAGGATTTGTCCCACTTATCATTTAAAACACGAAACGAAATGTCGACCGCCATCTGCAACCATCTGCCACAGCACCACCACCCTCGGTGCTGGCAGCTCCCACACCTCCTGATGTCCCCTTCCATCCCAGCCCGTGTGCACCCACCTGCGCTCACATGGGCTGTTTACCTCTACTTAAAGGGAAATGCTGGGAGTACGCCATAAAACTTACCATATTCACCATCGTTCTGCTTCAAAGTCGGTTTTAGATTGGCAACGGCCGGATCAATCGCTGAGAGTATGTTCTTGGGGACTAAAAACCAGAAAGAAATGCTGTTAAGACTTTGTATGCTTAATGTATCTTTAAAATGCAATGCAGATAAGATTAAAAGAAATCAGTTTTCAAATCAGTGCATAAATCGCTCACTCTGCTTGTCAGATTCACTCATACACAGACACCAGCGGTACCCACGTGATCATCAAATGTTCCAGAAGGGTTAAGTTTTAGGCCTCTCTTGCAGTATTAGAAAACCAAAATGAGGACAAATAAACAAGATATGGTAGATCTATGCAACAGAATAATATTTAGCAATAAGAAGGAATGAAGTACAACCATCCCCCGGGATCCTCGGGGGACTGATTCCAGAACCCCTGGGGATATTAAAATCCATGGATGCTTGAGTCCCTCATATAAAATGACGTATGACTTGCATATAACCTACGCACATCCTCTGGTATGCTTTAATTCATCTCTAGATTACTGATAATACCTAATACAATGTAAATGCTGTGTAAATAGTTGTCAGTGTGCGGCAAATTCAAGTTTTGCTTTTTTGAATTTTCTGGAATTTTTTTTTAAATATTTTCAACGCATGGCGGGTTGAATCCATGGATGCGGGACCCGCAGGCACGGAGGGCGGACTGTGCTAGTACACACTACAACATGGATGCCCCTCAAAAACATTACACTGCGGGAAGGCAGCCAGGCACAAAAGACCATCTATGGTACGATTCCATTCATATGAAATCTCCAGAAGAGGTAAATTTACAGAGACAGAAAGTAAATGAGTGGTTACCGAGGACAGGGATGGGAATGGGGACTGACTGCAAACTGGCAGGAGGGGACTTTGGGGGATCATGGAAATGCTTTAACACTGGAGTGTGGTGCGGAGCTGGGGGGCTCTCTCAGTGTACCAGAAATCACTGAATTGTTTTTACTGAAAACGGGAGAATTTTAAGGTATGTAAATCACACCGCAATAATGCTGTTGACTTTGAACACGAACTTCTCTGAGATATAGTGAAACCAAGTGAGTGCAACCCCCTCAAAACCCACCTCTGACCTCTCCCAGCTGCAGCTCTGCTTTCTGTCCACAGCGCTCTAACTCATTGCTTCTATAATAAGCCTGCAGAGAACTCTAGGGCTCCGTGCTAGAATGAACCTCTCAGTACTATTAAACAAAACAAAACAAAACATCGGACAGATGAGGAGGGAGGGCGGTGTAACAGACTCTTTTGGAAGGTGGTTAAAGGTTCTACTGAACTGACCTTAAGAATAAACCATCAGGATCTCAAAGACCCCACCACCACCACCATCCCAGGCAAAGCAGACAAGATGGGAGCAGGAGCCAAATGGGGGGAAAAGCGAGAATTCTGAAGACCCAGTGCCCTGCAGCCGGCTGGGAGGAGGGAGAGGAAACCAAATGTTTTTGCTGCAGAAAACTGCTTATTTTTGTTTGTTCTTTAGCTCAGCTGGTATCTGGGAGAAGTGGCAACAGGAAATAGAAGTGAAGCCAATACAAACCCTGCAAGTTCAAGGGTACTGATTTTTGAAACAGAGCTGCTAAGACATCTTCGGCGGCAAGAAAACCTAATTTCCTTTCTCATAGTGCTTCACTGAAGACTTTTGGGGATGTCCCAGGATCAGCAACCAAGAGGACATTCCTAAATTGTGAATTTTCCCCATGCAGGAGGCCCTGGCGCCTTTGTGGTCCTCAGCAGCGGAGGTCACTTTCCAGGGCCGCCTGGTGACGGTGGTGGAGGCAGCGGAAGCTGTCCAGGGCCCCCCAGGAATGCCCTCTGGGACCTGCTGATCCTGGGACACCGGCAGTGCCCCAGAGAGCTGAGCCGTGGGGCCCAGGATGCTTTCTGATGAGACAGCCTCTCCATCACTTCTGCACCCTGAGAAGGACTCCCTTGGTTCCCCAGCAGGAGTAAGTCCTCTCTGCCAGGAGGGGCACTTCTGTCTCACGTCCATCTCTTGGCTTGTTCTCAAGGTACGGCCCAAGGAGAGCTGGGCTCTTGGCAAATGCCGGAGGCTTGACAGCGCGATAAAGAGGAATTGCTCAGAGAGGAAGGGCATTGCAGGATGAACTTGGCAGAATAAAACATTAAATTGCCCGTGTACGACACAGGCTCGTGTCAGGGAACTTGCCCATTTACTACGTGAAAATGGCTCTAGTAGAGGGAGAATCTTTCAGGACCTTTGAAATCACAACAGGCGTCAACACACCTGTCAGATTCTCGTAGCTGCTGTTTCAATGTGATTCAGAATGAAGCCGGGGACTGGGTGTGATCTATTACTGCCTCTCAAGCCCACCCCTCTCCACCTGAGTCCGTTTGTGAGGACACGAGCAAACCATTTCCCACAGACTGCCTGCCACATGCCAACCCTGTGCTTTTAAAGTGTGTTTAGAGGGTGCCTCTTGCGTAGTCCTCATAGTGACCCCATGAAGATGCGTATCATTCCCATTCCTGCAGGTGGGAAAACTAAGGCTCAGAGAGGGACCAGCTACAAAGGTAAAAGGCAAAGCTTCAACTCCTGGTCTCGCTCACGTGTGCCCTGGCTCTTTTCTGTGATGCTGTGCTGTCCGTGGGACGCTCAGCCCCTGGGAACTGGACAGAGGATAATTTTAAAGGATTATAAAGGTGGCAAAGTGATTCCCAACCAGACAGTCCCTCTCAAGTCTGTTAGGTGAAACCAGAGATGACCAGAGATTCAAATGGGCTTGAATGGCTCACTAAATTTAGGCAGGGCCCCTTCCAGAATTTTTTTTTTCTGAATAAATCTGTATCAAGCTTGGATGAGGGCAGACTTGAAGAAAGAAACCTCAGCGGGAGGGTATAGCTCAGTAGCAGAGTGCATGCTTAGCAGGCACGAGGTTCTGGGTTCAATCCCTGGTACCTCCACCAAAAAAAAAAAAAAATCCAAGAAAGAAGCCTCCACAGGTTGAACTTAGGGCCCAAAATAATTTTTCATATCTGGGACAAAAAAAGATCTCAGCTTTACTATTCCCCTCAATAGGTACCCAGATTGCCCGAGCACCTCCGAATCCTGTCACCCCTACATCCTGCCTGTCCCAAACCTGCACCACGTATTCCTCCACCCCCAGTGCTTGCACCTCCTATTCTACCTGTCCCCAAATCCTGACGCACTCAGCCCTCATGTCCCGCTATCCCAGCACCTAGGGCGAAGAGGTACCCAAATCCAGGTACCACCATCCTTCTTGTCTCCAAATCCTGGCACCCATCACTTTTACCCCCAGATTCTGTTACCAGCATCCCTCCTGCTCCCAAATCCTGGCATCCATCTGCCTGCCCATCTCCTGGGAGGAGCTGTGGGCCCCAGGCTGAGATCCACACGTTTCCTGTCCCTCTCAGGAACTGTCAGAAGCTGTGCCTCTGTCTTGGTGACCCTCAGGGACCAGTGGCCGTGGCTCCTGGGGAGAAGCCCTCCCTGCAGAGGTGAGGGGGAGAGCTGGCCAAGTTCTCCAGGTCTGCCTCCTCCTATTAGGAGGTAAGTCTAAAATCTATCCTGTCGAAGAAGTATGGCTAATAATAAAACTTGGATTAAAAACTGAGAGAGAAAACCTTATCTAGCCATGCATTAAAGAAGAGTGCTGGAGCGAGGCAGCTCCCTGACCAGTCAATGACCAAGTGCTCTGCGCTCCCAGTGGTTTGACTTTGGCCACATGCAGATACCCTGCCTACAGCTCTAAAAGCAAAAGGCCCACAGCTCGAAACATTCCCTGAGAGCACACAAAGATGCTGAAATTCTCCGTCCAGCCTAAAAGCTGTGTGGTAGGGAGAGGTAGGATTAAAAGAAGCTATAAAATAGGGAAGAATGTTCCTACAAAATGGGAATTGCTTCTGTCCCCTGAGAAAACCCTCCAATGGCTCCTCGCTGTCCTTATGCACCAGCCAAGCTTTAATCTCCCATCCCACAAGGTCCGTCCAGTCCTGCTCCTGCGCTTACCTCCCAGCCTCCACCTGCCCTTCACCTTGCTGACTCCTACACATCCGGTCTCATTTCCCTCAGGCGGCACCTCCCCTAGGAAGCCCTCCTGGTCTCCCAAGTCACCAGGGCCTGGAATTCACATTCGATCCTACAGCCCATGAGGGCAGGAACCCTAGTGCCCACTGATGCACCCTCCCCCTACCCAAGGGGTGAGGTGTCTCCTGGCTAGGCACCCAGGATT
This sequence comes from Vicugna pacos, assembly GCF_048564905.1. Taxonomy (NCBI): domain Eukaryota; kingdom Metazoa; phylum Chordata; class Mammalia; order Artiodactyla; family Camelidae; genus Vicugna; species Vicugna pacos. Next base: position 113,487,472 of record NC_132987.1, on the reverse strand, counting down.
GCTGGGCAGGACAGCAAAGCCTGGATGGACACTGCATTTAGAAGCAGGGCATTGGAAGAGATTTCTATTTGGGGTGGATCTTCCCTGAACCTTTTGTGTGAGAGCATCCTGACTTGGGATGGGGGCTGCCTGGGCCCCTCTCTGACAGCCATGTTCATAATCACATCATGTAGTCCCTGATCTAGGTGGATCACAGCGGGGGCTACCTGACCCCGGCTCAGCCAATTAAATATATTTCTGTTAGAAATTTGGGATTAAGGTTGCCAGACTGCCAGTCTTCATATTGTTAGAACATAAAAATCTGACATAGGAATCACTCAGGCTGTGCAGACAGCGGTATGCCATCCAGCCCAGGCTCAGCGGAAGGCGGTCTGCAGGGGAAGGAGAGAGACAGAGACAGAGACGGAGAGAGACAGAGAGAGAGGACTAGGAAGCAGAGAAGAGAGACGCGAGGGATGGCTGCCACCCCCTTGGAGTTTCTGGCTTCAGCCCCACCCTGAGACCTTGTTTTCCTGCGCTAGCTTCTGAAGATGGTCTTAGGCTGCCTCTGAATTACCTTTTGGCTTAAACCAGCTAAAACTGGTTTCTTCACTTGTATCCAAAGAGTCTCAAGTAAGACAGATTCGCTTAGAAATTAATTCCTGACATCCTCTGTTTTTGTATCAACTTCCACATTAACTGAAATAATTTTTTTAAGTATAAAATCTTTCATGCCCATTTGGTGATCTAAAAGATAATGCAGACATTGCAAATCCTCTGTTAATGATTCCGGTTTCACAGTGAAGAGCCATCTGTCAGGGGAGAAATATTTGTAAAATGTCAAACACTTAGAAGGTGATTAGGAGTCTGTTTGGACACTAAGTCACCTCCTAGTGAGAGTCACTCTCTCCCTTTGGAATAACTCCTGGGGGACCACAGCGATGGTCCATGACAAAGGGGCACTGTCCATGGTTCCACATCTTAAACCAAGATGCAAAGTCCCGTCTTTGACCTCAGCCTCCTGTCCTAAGGGGACTCCCTCCCTCTGCAATCTTCCACCATCATCCAGACCCTCCCATGCTGACCAGTGAGCCTGGAGGGGCCCTCTTCTCCAGGCCGGATCTCGAGCAGCTGGCCTGAAGGAGGGAGCACGGCCAGGCAGACCAGGGTCTGGGAGCATTTTGACCGCTAAGCTCCCCCAGGCTCTCAACACTCTCAGCGCCGTTGCTGCTGACCTTTCTGAAGTCAGTCTGCCCTCCGGCCCTCACAGCCCCTACTTCCTGTCTTCTCTCATCTCCTCAAACCCCTCCCGCTCCCCCGTTCTCAGCGCTGGTGACCTCATCTCACACTTATTTTGAGGATCTTGCAATAGAAACACGAAGCCCTCCCTCCACCCATTCCCAGAGCCTCTTCCCCCTGTTATGACAAGGGACACACCCTTCCTGCCCTTGTCACCTTCTTTGGACCCCAATCTGTACAACTGGCCAGATGTCTTTAGCATCTTGAATGTCTTCCTACTTCCCCAAGCCTCTCAAATCCACCCAGTTTTTACCACGTCCTCCAGCACCGTTCCGGTCTGAGTCACTGCCTGCTGCTGTCTGACTGGTCTCCGCTTCCACCGACTCCAGCCCATCCTCCACCCTACGGCCAAGCGGCCTTTCAATAAGGGTCCGATCAGCATTACCGAGTGACCCCTCGACTTAAACCCTGCGCTAGCATCTCCTCCCAGGACCCCGCCGGATCCAGTCCTGGCCCTCCTGTATCACCCCACGCTACCTGCCTCCTCACCCACTCCTCTCCTCTCTGCCACTTTGGTTTGCACAGGCGTCAGGTTCTTCTTATGACGCCCTTGGCTCTCCCTTTGCTTCTACACTTATTTAAAAAAAAAACAAAAACCAGTCCACATGTCAGGATCACCAACCAGAAATCCACAGCACCCTGAGAGAGTAATTAATACCTGATTTTTTTAAAGGTAGCTTCATAAAATTGGAATCAGATGAACCGGGAATTCCATTTTATTATTTGAAGATACTGGGAGAACAGGGTTGTGCCATCACGTGCCATATTTAATGGTTGTAGGTAAGCATCTGACCTGCTGGCTCGACCCTGGGGGTCTGTAGATGAAACGGCTCTTGGCAGCATAGAGAATTAGTCATGTTAGGGCCTAAACACAGGACTGAAAACTTAGCTTGCAGCCAAACAATACTCAGTGAACTTGCATCACAAAAATTGCACACCCATAAATCTTACAGCCTCCTAAGAACCCAGATTAAAATCCTTCTTCTCAGGGACATGGATTTGATCCCATTTGCTGTTTTTTCCTACCCTCCCTGCTTGCTGCCAATCTGATTGCTAAAAGCGCTTTTAAAACCAGTTTTGACCAGAGGAAATTCTATTGCTTATCTGACATGAATGTTGTAAAGAAGAATAAAGCATTGGAGGAAGGGCTCTTAAATATGGAGGACAACATGGTTTCCGGGGTGGAGTGGGTGCAATGGCTTGTTGCTGGAAAACACCTTCTGTTCATGTGATCACTGCCTTCCTAAGAGGCCAGGTCCTGAAGCAGCTCGTGGAGGGTGTTTTTCTCCTCCCCACCCTCTTCCCCGCAGGGCGAACCGAGGGCTTCACTAAACCATCCAATTGTACTAGTGACGGGCGGTGTGTACAAAGCACAGGGACTTAAGCGACGCAAGCTTATGGCCCACACTTACTGGGAATTCTTCGTTCATGGGGAACAACTGAAATCCCTGATCCCCATCACGAAAGCGGCTCGAGGGGTTTACCCGCGCCTGCCGGCGCAGGGCAGGCACACGCCGAGCCAGCCAGCGTAGCCCGTGGGCAGCCCCGGACCTGGTACCGCTCAGCCTTGGGTGGCGGAATGCCACTCGCCCCGTTACCAAGTAGGGAGGGTGCGTTCTTACCGCAAGCGTAGGTGACGGTGAGGTATTTTTTCACTCCCGGCAGACAGGGGCTCCTGAAATGGTGATTGTTGACAAGGATTCTGCATCTCTGTTTCCCGTAGCACCTCCTGGATAAGACTTGCAAAGCCGAGTAAGACAAGCAATCTGAGAGGCAAGAAACACCACGGAGGACTTTGTGTTAGAGTCACATAAGGCCACCACGTAGCTGAGGGGGTTTTCCGTAAGTAAGTATACTGGGCTGGATTTCACACCTCAGATCGTGTCTCTGATTATGCTCTGTCTCATTAAAGCACCCGACTTAAAGCTAAGTTCCGCACAGGCAGAGCTGGCTAGAAGGACTTACTGTGTCAGCTTACTCTAATACTCCGCTGTCATTGTCTAGAAGTCCTTATATAGTTTTGAACAAGGGGCTCTGTATCTGCATTTTGTACTAGGACACCCCCCCACCCTGCCAGTTAGGTAACTGGCCCCGCATATAGAGCAGATAAAATACATAGAACAGTGATGAAGATTCTTATTTCTTTTCTGTCCTTTACCACTCTTTGAAACATTTTATTGATCGGTTTATTCTGAGAATCCCTCACCCCATAAGCTCCACCAGGACAGAGACTATTTGTATTTTGTTCATCACCTAGTCCCGTAGCTGGTCCACTGTGGAACCTCAGTAATAACTGACGAATAAAAGGATTCATAAACATGAAGCCATGTTTTTCAGCATCCTGGCACAATGTCATCACAATCGGTAAATACTAATTGAACGTGTGCCGAGGATGCGGTTCTGTACCGTCAGGAAAACAAGTCAGAAGAAGCCTGCCTTGCGTTCGCAGGACTAGGGCTGGACAGACAAAACCACATGTGTGACCCGTTGTCTAATAGCGTGAAACAGGGAGTGAGTGGTCCAGACAAGAGGGGCTGGGGTCAGAGGCGGGAGAGATTGCTGGGAACCGGGTTGGTCAAGACAAACTTTATGGAGGAGTGGGGTTTGGAGGAGTGGGGGAGGAGCATGCACTACGGAGAGGCAGGCAAGAGAGAGGTATAAACACCACGGCAAGGGGCCCAGAAGCACTGCGCGGGAGTCTAGCAGCTGAGTGTCAGCGGGAGTCTAGCAGCTGAGCGTCAGCTGGAGCAGCAGGCGTGGGCAGGGCAGACACAGTGAACCAGCTGGAAACGGAAAATGGAGCAAAACCGAGACATCGCTGAATGCTGAGCTAAAGACTGAATTTTATTATTCTGCCAGCAAATGGGAGCCTAAAATTCCCTGATGCTACTGTCCTTTGGGGACAATACGAGATGCCCTGGGGGAAAAAAAGAACCAAAGGCAAGGAGACCAATTAGGAAGTGATTTTAATAATACACACTGGGAAAAGCTAAGGGCTTAAAGAGCAGAAGGAGAGAATTTTAGAGAACTTGCCAACTTTAGTTCACTGAGAATGACAGTTAACATTATGCCAGGCTCTGTCCTCAGCCCTTGTATGTTAACTGATTTAATGTTCCAACAACCTTATGAGATAGGTTGTTTATTTTATATCATATATAGAATATATATGGAATACTACATACCATTATATAAGTTGTATAATCTATAATGTTATTTAAGACAGAATAGGTTCCTTATATTACATATGTGTTTATAGACATATATATATAGAGATACCGTGTGTATATGTGTATATAAAACATCAATTTTGTGGGTGAGAATGCAGACACAGAGAGGTGACATGACCTCATACAGCTAGAGAATTAGAAGACAGCAGGATCTGGACGTGAACACAGCAGCAAGGCTCCCTAGGCCACAGGTTGAACCCGTTAACCTCTGAGCTCTACCCTCCTGGCCTCCAGTGGAGGTTGGGGTGGGTGAGGGCCCCATCGAGGATGATTCAGATCTTCAGCCTGGGCACGAAGGGGACGGTGGCGCCGTTGCCAGGGACAGTGGAAATCAGTCAGAGGAGGCAGTTTGGAGGATGAGTCAGTAAATTCATTAAAACAGAACAAAACCAAAAACTAGTCTGCATTTCAGAAGGGAGGGGCTATTAAAGAGCATTTTCAGATCCGGAGATGCCCGTGGGAGGTTCATGCCTGCAGAGCCAGGAAGCCTGTCTCAGGAAAAGCGCAGGGCCCAGCGGCGGGGGCCGCAGCCACAGGACTTTTCTTGCGCTGTCTGCTCACGTCTTACAGATGACAAACTCCTCTAGTCGCTAAAAACAAAACCCTGCTCTCCCTCTACCCCAGAACCTCTCTCCAGCCTTATCTCTTTCCTTCACTGTCAGGTCTGGAAGGGTCCTCTTGGCCTCCACCTCCACTGCATCTTCCCTACCTATGTCCCAGCCATCCCTCCATGGGCCTCTGTCCGACACACACCTTGACATGGATTCCTTCCCTTGGATCACAGGGACCTACTGCTGTCCTAGCCAAGAGGTGGAGCTGGTCTTAATCCTGCCCGTCTCTGGAACACTCTTGTTGGACGGTTCTCCACCCTGACCCTGGCTGCCTGGTACCCATCTCCCCCATTTGTCTCTGAATGCTTCATCCCATCCCGCCCAACGTGAGCTCCTTCCTCAGCCTGGGCTCTTGTTCTCCACCTGCACATTCTATCTGGGCCCACCTCCACCTGGACTGTCAGAGAACCTTGAACCAGACCACTGTTCAGCTCCCATCATGGATTTTGCCTTTACTGTCTTCCAGGAACCTCTCCGCCCTCATGTCTAGACCTTATTCCTCACATACTCCACCCACCCCACCCTTGACACCCAGGCAGCCCAACCAGAGCCTACTCTTCTCCCACATCCAGCTCTCCATGATGGCCACCACATCCCCTGGGAGCCCAGCCAGCGGCCCCGGCTCCCTCCTTCTCCAAGCATTCTCCCGGTCTGATGCTCATTCCTCCTCAGTCTGAATCATCCCTTCTCAGTCCCCAGCCAGAGCCTCAGCTGCAACCCTGTCACTTACAGGATGTCTCCCTCCCTCATTTTCTTCCTCTCCCACTGTTCCTCCCCTTTGCCCTCAGCATGCTCTTTCCAGTCATGTCATTCCCCAGCTTAAGATCTGGCTCCCACTCACCTGACCCATAAGATCAAGTTCAGCTCCTTAGAATCATGCACAGAAACCCCGATGTGACTCACCTCCTCTCCCCTGGCTGCCCTTCTCTTGTCCCAGCCCATGTCCCTAGACTGCAGAGCCCTGCGTGTCCAGAGAGCCATGCTGTGAACCTCCAGGTCTCTGAACCTTTGTGTGTGCCCTCTTGCCTGCTTGCAACACCCCATGGTCCTTTCTCCATCACTCCCACCCCTTGGGCTGCAGCTCGTGGTTTTCTCCTCTGTTTCTACAGATCCTTGTATGGCTCGTATCTCACAGCTCCACTTATCTGCTCCTTTTTCTGCCTCCAGACTAGATGGGGACCTCTTGCTTCCGGCACCTTATATGAGGCCTAATGCTCGATAAATAGTCAAAGAATTACAGAAGAACGAAGGTAAGGTTCCAACCTCCATTCCTTCTGAATCTCCACCCAGGCTCTGGAGACCTGCTTCTGATGCCCTTATCACCAGGTGTTTGAATAGCTGCCCAGAGGAAGAAAGTCTTGAAACAGATTACTCAGGGAGAGGGGGGAGGGGGTAAATCAGCAGTGGGGTACAGGGGGTGCACGACAACCAGTGTAAGTGGGGTGTGAGAAGGACTCAAACGGGGCCAGAAGCAAGAGAAACACTACGGCTTCACCCCTGTGCTCCTGGCAGCATTATTCACAATAGACAAGACGTGGGGGGACAGACACACAAGATGTGGTCTGTACATACAATGGAATATCATTCAGCGTTAAACAGGAAGGAAATTCTGGAATATGTTACGATGTAGATGAACCTTAAGGATATTATACCTGCTGAAACAAGCCAGTCACCAAAGGACAAATGCTATATGATTACCTATATGATTATATGAGGTAGCGACAAGAGTCAAATTCACAGAGACAGAAAGTAGAATGGAGGCTGCTGGGGGCAGGAGAGAAAGGGGAATGGGGGTTATTGATTAATGGGTACAGAGTTTCAGTTTTACAAGATGGAAAGAGTTTTGGAGATTGGTGGCACAATGTGACCACGCTTCATATCGCTGAACGGTGCACACAGAAATGATGGTAAATTGTTTAAGTTGTTTCAACCACAATTTTTTTAAAAAAATTGTATTTTTAAATACGCTGGCTTAATTGTGAAGTTTAAATTAATTTTTCATAAAGTGCTTAGAACACTGCCTGGCACACAGTAAGCATGCAGTAAGTGTTAGCTCTTACTAATAAAGGGAAAGGAGAAAGGATGAGGGAATTAAGAACGTGGTGGAAGAGGAGAGGCTTTGCAGATGAGTGAAGAAAATGGGATGGATGGAGGAGGACACTCAAGCGGTATTCAGGGAAAGGGTCAACATCATGCAGATACCAGTTCTTCCCAGATGGATCCAGAGAGACCCCACTTAATTCCAACCAAAATCCCCACCGGTTATTCATGGAATACAAGCTGATTCTAATATTTCCACAGAAAAAAAGGCCAAGAAGAGTCAGGACTCTTCTGCGGAAGACAAACGAGGTGAGGGCACCTGCCTCCCCAGATACTAAGACTTGTCATGAGTCTGTAGACGTTAAGACAGTGCAGTGCCCCAGATTACAGATATAACTGATGGACCGAAAGAGAGGACCTAGAGATTGAGCCGGGTGTGTGTGGGACTGTGGTATGGATGAGGGTGGCATGGCAGAGAGGTGGGCAGTAAAGGGAGGGTGACGTATACGCAGTGATGGTGCATCTGGTTATCCAGAGGGTAAAAGTAGGATTGCGTCCTCATACAAAAATCAATTCCGGATGGACTGAAGATCTCCATGTGAAAAGCAAAACTTTAAGAAAAAAACAATTGGATAACACTTTTCTGACCTTGAGATAACAAAAGATTTCATAAATAAAATACAAAAGCACTAACTAAAAAAAGAAAGAATATTGATACGTTTGATTGTGTTAAAATTAAGAACTACTGTTCATTGAAATACTTCATAAAGAAAGTAAAAGACAAACCACGATGACCAGAGGCAGGGGGTTGGGGTGAAGGGGAACGGGATGAAGGCAGTCAAAAGCTACAAACTTCCAGTTATAAGGTACATAAGTCCCAGGGATGCAACGTACAACATGATAAATATAATTAACTCTGTTGTATGTTATATATGAAAGTTGTTAAAAGAGTAAATCCTAAGAGTTCTCGCCACACACAAAAATTTTTTCCTATTTCTTTCATTTTGTGTCTATATGGGATGATATCTGTTCACTTATTGTGACAATCATTTCATGATGCATGTAGGTCAAACCATTATTCTGTACACCTTAAATTGATACAGCAATGTATATAAATTATACCTCGATAAAGCTGGAAGAAAAAAATTAGAGATGATAAGAAAAAAAAAGACATAAGCCACAAAGGGAAAGATGTTTTCAGTCGAAAGATTCAGTGTTTCTACAAACAAATGCAAAATAGATAATCCAATTTTTCAAATGGGCAAAAATTATAAGCAGGCAGTTCACAGAAGAGGAAACATTTGACACATATATGAAAACACTTACTCTTATTAGTAATCAGAAAAATGCAAGTTAATACCACAGTGATGATACCACTTTATACCTTCCAGATGCGCAAAAATTAAGAGCCTGCCAGTGCCAGTTGCATCTGGCTCACTGGAAATTCTTGAATGTGGCTGGTGGTTGTGTCCCTGGCCATACATGGGCATCTTTAAATTTGAACATTGTTATAACCTAAGACTCAGCAGATTGACTCCTAAGAGACCACCATATGCCTTTCCTGAAACCCCTCAGGATTTACAATTCTTCTGATTTTAGGGAGGTAATCTTACACACAGGGCAGTGGCCCATAGTCAAATACACTGTTATTTCTCCAGTGAAATATACAAACATGCACGTTAAGTGAGATCAGTGAGGACCAATGAAAACCTCACATTCATCCTGGTTCCATCAGGTTTCTCTGCCACATGAATTTTTAAAAAAATTCTCGGTTTTTCAGAGTTTTGGATTTTCAGAATTGTGATAAAGGGCTGCACATCCGTACTCGAGAGGAAGTGTGACATACACACTCACCAGGAAACATGGACAAGAGTGTTCAGGGCAGCACAGTGCTTACCAGCAAAAACCTGGGAACGGCCCAAATGTCCATCGTTATGAGAATGAAAAAAGTATGCAGTGTCATTCATCAGCACAAATGATTGGACCATAGTTACACACACACAGTATGGATGAAACAGTGTTAACTGAAAAAGGCTAGTCCCAGAAAATGACATGCAGTTAGACACCATCAGTGTTAGACAACAAAAGAAAGAAACAAAGACTTAAAAAAATGTATGTAACATACATACTTATGAAATAAAACAGGTGTGACAAAGGGGAAGAAATAAACACAAATCTCAAAATAGTTGCTGCCACTGGGCGGGACGGGGGCTGGTGCAGCGGAGTAGAGGCAAGTTATCTGTAGGCTTCTAGTTGTTTGTGGTGTAAAACATGATATTATTGTGCTTTACAACTTGCATAAGTGTTATATACATTGTTTTGTGTATATAAATTGTATTAGATAATTTAAAACTTAAAAATGGACTATTAAAGCCTTTTTCAAGAAGACCTTTCTCCCAGAAATCTTTTAGATGAAGTGGGGACCAGAGACTTTGGAGGCAGAGAGTCAGGTAATAACAATGCCAAAGGAAATAAAAATAAAAATATTTATTTGTTGGCATATTGAGCCAGAAATGTCTCATAGAGGCACAGAGAAAGCAGTAACATCTGGTAAAGATTTGAACAAAGGGAAAGAGAGAGGAAGTTAGGTGAACAGAACAGCAGTCCCACATCCGTTCTTTCTCCCTTTAGTCTCCTTAAGCTGTCAATTCAAACGATGCTGCTAGAGTCCACTTCTAAAAGTGCAGCTCTGGTGACGTTCCTTCCCTGTTCATGCCGAAGCCCCATGAGGTGGGAGAAGCCTGGATCCGAGTCACTGCCTGGAGAGTCACCCAGAAGAACCACCCACGTGCCAAGGACAGTGATGTGAGCAAGAAATAAACCTTCACGGGTTAAGCACTGAGTTGTTTGTGATGACAGCTTGTGCTAATTACCTTGACTAATGCTTAGCAGGATGAGCAACTTGCCCAAAGCCTCGGTGTCTGGGGGAAGTGTGGGCCCTAGATCCCTGCCTGGTTGACATTAAATATGTGCCCTTAAATATGAGTGTTCTACTTAGGCAAGCACAGGAAAACATACTGGGGGAATCATGGGCTCAAACCATTTGGTAGGAGACAGATGGTAAAAGGGTGGGCTATGGCGACAAAGAAATTAGGGGCTCTGGATCCTGAGAGTCAGCTCAAGAAGGCAGAGGCATTTCCTAACGGATAGCATAAGTGACTAAGGTATAAGTGAGTGTGAGGAAAAAAGGCAGGTGTCAGGTATGCAAGAATGATTGGCACATGTCAAAGATGCGGCCCAGCTGGAGGAAACCAAGGGGGAGGCAGCTTAGGGGAGGCGAAAGTCAACAACAGGACGAAGCATGTATCCATAAGTCTGACGGTTTCAGAATGGGCCACGGGAAAACGTGCTCTGGATGGATCTGGAAGGGAGGAGGTGCAACCAATAAGGTTAGTAGAGTAAAAAGATCACCAAGGGGGGCAAGAGCCAGCCCCTCACTGTGGGGTGAGTGGGAATTCAGCAGGTCTGGAGGTGGCAGGGGCCCTGTGGTTGGCTGCTTATGGACAGAGGCACACGTGGGGGGTGACGATGGGTCAGGAGATGCTCAGGGGGCCCGGCAGAAGGGGAATGAGGATCAAGGATGCTTTCACAGAAATAGATTGGGGGCCAAAACCATAGACCGACAAGTCCCCAAGAAAAAAGGGTCAGAAAAAGAGAAGCAAGAGCCTCTAAGAAAGAGATGAGTTCATGGCCCAGGTAACTTAACAGGCTGCACATGGAGACCAGGGCTAAACATGTGAGTCAAACAGGGGAGCACAGCATCTGACCCGACCGGCCCTTGATGGGCAGTTCCTCTTCCGAGAGCACCGGTACTCAAACTGTGTTCCAGGGAACCCTGTTTTCTGAGGAGGCACCTCAGGGACGTGTAGCCAGAGCAAGGTGGGAAGCTCACTTCTAGGGGAAACTTGACCTTTATCTCTTATATTAACTGGAGATCTGTGAAAAAGTCCAGCCGAAAGGAAGGATCGGTGGCTAAACATTAAAAAGTTGGAAAGATGATGCTCTGAAGAAAAAGAATTAAGTATGTATACAAATGATATTTGTTTATATAATGTGTATATACATATATAAAATTATATACAGCATGTATAAATGTACCATGATACATATATGTATGTCTGTATAAATATATGTATACATTTTGTTACAAATCTAAATGTATAAATGTATTTTATATATATATATAAAATAGGCAAATGGTGAGAAACAGTACTATAAAAACACTTGATCTGAATGTATTCATGATGGTTCTGTTTTATATTGTTAAGTGCAGTTCCTCAATGCTTGATCACTGGAGTGCTGGGCATACAGTAGGCACCTAAATAATGTATAAATTAGTGGACTGACATGGACACCACCTAATGCAAACATGCCATATATCTGGCTTTAGAATCTCTGTGTGTGTTGGGGGTGGGGGGCTGACCTGTGAGTTCAAACCTATGCTGAGAAAAGCTGCCTCGAGGGCCCTCAGGAAGCTGTCATCCTTCTGTTGTCCCCAGGTCAGCTCTTCTGGGCAATTCGCTCTGGCTTGGAACAGACCCACTGTTACTCTGACTGCTCCTGAACACACCAGTCCAAAGGGTGCATCCTGCTGAACCTAATTTGGCAGGTCCTCATGAATGAAAGGAAAGTAGATGGAACAAGTCAAGCAGCCAATGAAGATGGAATGAAATGTTTTAGGTGCCAGAAGCATCATATACGTCTTTGTGAAGAGTAAAGAGTAGCAGAAAGAGCAGCGGGCATTGTCAGGGTCCCAGCAGACCACTCATGGCTTAAATCAAACAATCTAAAGTGGGCTTGATAAGGAGGCTTTACAAAAGTGTGGATGGGATGTGAATGCCTCGAAGGATGGTGCGGGACCCTGAGGCAAAGAAGGGCAGAGAGATGCTACCATTCCCAAGCCTGAGTGGCAAGGGCCGTGGTTTCCAGAACCCAGAGGGGGACATCCCCCGGGGAGAGGGCTGCTGCACGGAGCGGATGCCGGCCATGGGCAGTTGTGGTGCTTACGGTGTGCTGTGTTATGTTAGCTGTTTTTTGTGCCTGGATCTCTCAGTGGACCGAGAGCCCCCAGAGGGCAAGGGGGCACGCTCTTCTCTGCGGTTTGCCCAGCACCTGGTATCTGTTCAATACATTCAGACTCTTCCATGAAGCATGAGGAACGCCTTTGTCACTGTCTTTCTGTGAGGTTCGTACAAAGCCACTGCAGAAGTCAAAGCCCGCATAAACATGAATGGTTCTCACCAGCTGTCTCTCAGCTTGAATGAAACACCTCCTGCGGTTAAGATTCCAGAAGACCCTCTGCCCGCGGCAGCTGTGAGAAGGAGGATGGAGCAGTGGACGTGTCATTCCCCTTGCTAAGCCAGTTTCCTCGGCTGGATCATGAAGATCTGAGGAGCTGACTCCTTGGTTGGCGTGACTACTGCATAAACGCTACATTTAAAGGGTCCAATGCCAGCACCCAGTGTACGTCGGTTACCATTACAGACATCGGGCCGCTTACATTAGATGGGAAAGTGGTACTTCTGAAAAAGGCCTTTGGGACTTAGATAACTTATAGTCTAAATTACATGTCTTCTTTGAATCCTATTAAGTGAAAACAAGCATATATAGTTTGGTATGAGCAGACCTAAATATTAAAGCTGAACCTGGGAATAGGAAAAGAAATAAAAATAAAACTGGAAGGAGAATCGCCAGGATGGTAGCAGGGGATGTGTTTGGTTGATGGGAAAGAAATGAGGGATTTTTTTTTTCTCTATAGATTTTAAGATACTTATACTTTCCAAGCTTTTGCGAGTTTACACTGCTTTGAAATGAAAGCGCACACAATGAACTTCTTACAAAGAAAGATAAGAGGGTGGGAAGGGATAGACTGGGGTTTCAAAATTGTAGAATAGATAAACAAGATTACACTGTATAGCACAGGGAAATATACACAAAATGTTATGATAAATCACAGAGAAAAAAATGTGACAGTGTGTATATGTCCATGAATGACTGAAAAATTGTGCTGAACACTGGAATTTGACACAACATTGTAAAATGATTATAAATCAATAAAAAATGTTAAAAAAAAAGGTAAAATTCATGTCTGGAGAGACAACAGCTTTTGAATATGAGAGTCTCTGAGGCGATTTTTTCAGAAATGTAAATTTTTCTGTAAATGTAATAATAAACTGTTCTTTTGTGTAACTCAATTGGCCCCGGAAACCGTGACGTTTATCTAGAAGTAAAGAGATATTCTTTGAATTTTCTTCCTGTTTTTTTTTTTTTATTGCTTTCAGAGGCACAGAGTTGATTGTGGATATATTTTTTTTTTGTCTTCAGGAGCCTCATTATTATTTGGGGTTCTTAGCTAAGCACATTTATCCATTGAAAAAAACCCTTAAAACTCAAGAGATTTGAGAATGAGATGTATGATTTCTGCATAAACTTCCTACACTGGGAAGAAGCAACAGTCTGAATTATGAAGTTATTCTTAGAAGTCTGATAAACTTAATTTTTTCTGTAAACTATTGTTTTTTTTTTCTGTTTCAAAATAAATACATGTTTGTAGTTAAAAAACTTGAAAATCACAAATAATGCCAAAACCAGGAAATTAAAAATCCCCAGCAAATCTCACTATTAAGGAGGAAACAGTTAATCTTCAAAGAACATCCTTCTAGTCACTTTTCTACGTGTAAATGGGATTATACACATATTACTTTGTAAGCTACTTTTTTTCCATTCTTAATGTATTTGTAAAAATTTTAATATAAGCATCATTTTAAAGAGCTGCACAGTTTCTCATGGTGTAGATGTACCAGATCTACCGGCAGTATGTTCTTGGTAGACATTCAGATGATTTCTGTTGTTTGTTATTATAAAGAATTGTCCGTGGAACATCCTTAGAGCCAGGTATTTGCACACACATGCGGTAGTTTCCAATTCTTGGAAGTCGATCGCTTTGTCAACAGGTATTCAAAATATTAAGGCTTTGGATACACGCTGCCAAACTGTTATGCAGAAAACTTGTACCAACAGGTGCTCCTGTGGAATTGTGTGTAAGTCCTAGAAACTTAATATTTTCTTAGGAAATGTGCCTGATCATATTCTTTAAGGCTAACAGAGGAAGCGGGGGCCAAAAAGACTCCCATTTATAAGATCACAATCCTCCTGGACCCAGGAGGTCTTGTGACTGGTGAGATTTACAGAGGCAAGCTTTGCACTCAGAGTCACCCTGGGAGCGAAAGTGAGAGAATCCACAGTGTGTTTTCAGGAAGAGGCCCGAGGTAATTCAGGCCCCACTCGGGTCTGACCATTTCCTTGTTGACGCTGAGCTCTGAACCACTGGCAGGATTCTTTGCTTTTCTTTCTTTTTTTTTTTTTAAAGTGGTTATTTCCCTCCCAGACTGATTTTGTTTGCATCCTCTCTTCCTGGCAAACTACCCTCCACCCCAATACATGTGATAACAAGATATTCAACCATTTAATTTGTATTTTTTTGGCGACCGTTTAACACTGAAACTGAAGTTAATCGCTCTTTACAACCTGTGTTTATTTAGATAATTAGGTTGGTTGCTCTTAAGAGAGTCTGCCTTGGCAGTGGGAGCCCCTGGCACCTTGATCGTTAGCTGAAAAGTCCAGGCCTGCCCACACTTGGCTTTGGGGCGGCCTCAGCCCAGCCTTTGAGGTGCATCGTGTGGTTTTCTCACTCTCTTATTAAGGAAATAGAACCCTTGGAGCCCACCCAGAAAATGTATCTGCAGCAGGAAATGACGTGCCACGGTGGACGCCCCGCCAAGGGACCTTCCTGAAGGCCGGCTTTCCGAAGTTCACGCCCAGGTCTGTGGCAAGGCTCACTCCCCTCTCATGCTAGGATGCTGTTTCCCTGGTGTTTATCTGGAATCGATGCCATCAATTATTTTCATACCTTTCTTTCAGTTTCTTTCTCTTCCACTAGACGAGGCATACGTTCTGACGGATCTGATCGCTCCTTGGCAGCCAGAGCGGTCACCAGCCTTGCTGGTCTTCTCTTTGGCTCGACACAGCTGATGGTCAGCCTTCATATCCCGAGGGCTGTGGTAACAAGGACCACAAACTGGGTGACTTAAAAGACAGAATTTTGTTTCCTTTTAGTTCTGGAGGCTGGACGTCCAACATTTCAGGAGGGTTGGCTCCTTCTGAGGCCTCAGTCCTTAGCTTGCAAATGGCCGACCTCTCCCTGTGTCCTCGCAGGGTCTTCCCTCCACAGGTGTCTGTGTCCTCCTTCCCTCCTCTTATAAGGACTGCAGTCATGCTGGGTTAGGGCCCTCCCATACGACCTCAACTTAACTGAGTCACTGCTTTAAAGGCCCCGTCTCCCCCAAACATTCTGAGGTACTAGGGGTTAGGACTTCAACAAAGGAATTTTAGGCGGGACACAATTCAGCCCTGAACAACCCCAAGACCACCTCTGATGGTCTCCACTTCCTGGAATTCACACCCTGTGTAGCCTCCTCCCTCAACAAATGAGCTGGTCGGTGTGACCCAGAGTCTGGTGGAGGGGACAGTGTGAGGCTTCCTTTTATTCTTCCACCTCACAGGCCCTGGGAGAGGCCAGCTGCCATGTCGCAAGGACACTCAAGAGGCCCCGGTGGGGAGAACCAAGGTCTCCCGCTGACAACCAGCACCCGCTTGGCCGCCACAGGAGTGAGTCACCTTGGACATCCAGCCCTCGGATGACCGCAGCCCAAGACGACGTCCGAGCTGCAACTTCACAAGACCCCACGAGACCCCAAGCAAGAACTTCCCAGCTAGGCTACCCCCAGGAGCCCTACGCCACAGAAACTGTGAGGTAACACATGTTCATCTGTGTTTTAAGCCATTACATTTGGAAGTATTTCATTACATAGCAATAGAAAACAAATACACATTTTGAAATGTGGAAGTGGGTTGTCAGGGTAAAAAAAAAAACCCTAGAAGTATGGAAGTAGCTTTGGGACTGGGCAGTGGGCTTGGGTTGGGAGGACCTTGAGGAGACTGTTGGTGAAAGTCTAAGGGCCTCAGAGAGAAGCCCAGCACCCGTAACCTCTGTCCCCCGAGGCCAAGTGCATCTTCAGGGCAGAGCTCCCCAGCTTCAATGGTGGACGCACACAGGCACGCTGAGTGTTCCTGCTCCAGGCTTCCCTCGGGCTCTTGACTTTGGCACTGGGCAGTGCCCCCCTCCCCATACCACACAGATATAATTTCCTGTGTGTGATGACGTGGGAAGGCTGGGAAGCACTGTTCAAGTCCAGGGTGTGGCGTGTGACCAGCGCCTGACCGTGGCTGTGCCTGCCCTGATGCATTCCAGACGGGGCCAGCTTAGAGCATCACACACGGAACGTGGAGGCTCTGCCCACCCTCCTCCAGGCCCAGACCCG
Source organism: Vicugna pacos (assembly GCF_048564905.1). NCBI lineage: Eukaryota > Metazoa > Chordata > Mammalia > Artiodactyla > Camelidae > Vicugna > Vicugna pacos. The sequence goes on along the minus strand of NC_132987.1, from coordinate 113,470,936 downwards.
GAGTGGGGGCCTTGCTGAGGAAGCGTGAACACCCTTATGTCCCTGGGAATGTCCAGTAGGAGCTTGGGTCCCACTAGGGGAGGTGCTCGTGCAGCCCTGAGGATGCTTGTGGGAGCATGATGGTGTCATACCATGACTTGTGAGCCCCAGGCACATGCCCCGACTTCCACAGCGGCGTCCCCCTGGCCACCACCACTCAGACCTTCCTCCTGAACTTATCCTATGAAGTACACAGAAGCAACCAGCCATTTATAACAAACCCAGACTACGACTACGAGTTCAGAAAAAACACAGGGTGGGGTTAGGACACTTGCAGCAGAAAAAGTATGTGAAGAGCTAATGTCTCCACTCTGCTGCACGCTCATACAAATTTATGAAAAAAATTAAGACCTCAACAACACTAAAAAAAGGACAAGGGCTAGAGATACAATGTGTGTAATCACAAATATAATAACCACAAAAACATGGGGAAATGTTCAAAGTCATTGATAATAAAAAAAAGCAACTAAAAATATATAGAAAGACTATTTTAGACCTATTAACTTAGAAACATGAAGTAAAAATAATACACAATGTTGCCAAGTTTGCAGGGAGACCTGCAGCTCCATGTGGATGTTTACACATATAAATTGGTATGAAAAGGTTTTGGAAAGGCCTCTGGCGGTACAGATGAAGACTGTACACATGCCCTCTTTTGGTATAAAACTTCTGGGAATTTATCCCAAGGAAATAATCCAGAAGGAAGAAAGAGCTATAAGCACAAGTTCATTATACATTGTTTATGATATCTGAAAATCAGGGACAATGAAAACAAACAACCCAATTAAAAAATGGACCGAAGACCTAAACAGACATTTCTCTAAAGAAGACATACAGACAGCCAACAGGCACATGAAAAGATGCTCAAGATCACTAATTAGCAGAGAAATGCAAATCAAAACTACAGTGAGGCACCGCCTCACACCAGTCAGAATGGCCGTCATTAAAAAGTCCACAAACAATAAATACTGCAGCGGGTGTGGAGAAAAAGGCAGCCTCCTACACTGTGGGTGGGAATGTAATTTGGTGCAGCCACTATGGAAAGTAGTACGGAGGTTCCTTAAAAAACTAAAAATAGACTTACCAGATGATCCAGCAATCCCACTCCTGGGTATATGTTGAGAGAAAACTCTAATTTGACAAGATACATGCACCCCAAAATTCACAGCAGCACTATTTGCAATAGCCAAGACATGGAAGCAGCCTAAATGTCCATGGACGGACAACTGGATAAAGAAGTTGTGGTGTATATAGACAATGGATACTAATCAGCCAAAAAAAGGAATGAAATAAGGCCATTTACAGTAACATGGATGGACCTAGGTATTATTATACTAAGTGAAGCAAGTCAGACAGAGAAAGACAAATATATGATATCACTCATATGTGAAATCTAAAAAAAATTATACAAATGAGCTTATTTACAAAGCAGAAAGAGACTTAGAGACAGAAAACAAATTTATGGCTACCAAAGGGGAAAGAGGGAGGGAGAGAGGGATAAATTAAGAGTTTGGGATTAGCAGATACAAACTGCTATCTATAAAATAAATAAACAACAAGGTCCTAATGTACAGCACAGGGAACTACATTCAGTATCTTGTGATAACCTATATGAAAAAGAATGTGTATATATATGTATAACTGAATCACTATGCTGCACGTCAGAAACTAACACGTAAATCAACCAAATTTCAATAAAACTAAAAAATTTTTTTAAATTTAAAAAATCAGGAACAATGAAATAATCTAGCCACTAGGGAATGATTAAGTAAATTATACACTGCATCCCTTTAAAGCGAGTGATTGACATTGTTAGGATTTTGTTGGCCTCTTGGAAAACCATGCATGATACGAAGTTAAATTTGAGAACAGAGTTCAAATGTATCTGCTTTAGACTTGCCATTATGTAAGCACTGTTCTCTGCTCACACACTGGGACTTGGAGGAGCTCTTGAAAAGAAAAATCTTTTCATTTGATGGGTAACGTTTGTGGCTGAATCTTTTTCTTATTTCTAGTCAATATCATTACGGTACTTGTGCAGATCCACAACAACCGTGCTAACAGTCATCTTTTAGGAAGAACTGGAAATGTTCGCTCACACCTGGTGCCCGAGGACTGAAGCCACACTTCGCTCAGCTTCCTGACTGTGTACTGAGAGCTTCACCACGTATGCTCCTAGCGGGGCACCTCTGAGCATGTGGGGTTTCACCAGACTTTAGCTTACACACAAGAGGAAAAGGACAAATATCACCCCTCAGAGGCTCACGGTGGCTTTCAGGGGCCAACTCCCTTGGCTTTTAGGCAATCATCCTATCAAGCTCATGCCAGGCTCCAGGGTTAAAAATAAACAGCCCTTTCTCCTTCTTCAAAGCCTGAGGCCGAGCTGCAGTAATAACTAGGAACACAGAGCAGAGAGCACACACTGGCGGCCTGGGGACCGGATGTAGCCTGTAGGCATGTTTTATTTGGCTCACACAGTGTTTTAAAAGTCAGAAATTTTCACATTAGAAAAAATTGGATTTCCAGCCTCTCATGAGAGGCTGGAAGCTGTGACGACACCAGGCCCACATTCCAGGCCAGCAACCAGCTGCTCGCAGGGTGCCTCACTTGGGCGGGGCTCTGATCCATTCACGGGGCTCAAATTCACATGGGCACCTACTCTGCGCCAGGCCCTGCTCTGGTTGCAGGAAAGGGACAGACATCACCTCTGCAGTGCTCACCTTCTCCCGGGGAGAGAGACCACATACACATAAGTACCTATTTCCATGTCATAAAGACAATCACACAGACGGTGGGGGTTCGGGGGGACAGCTCTAGAGGGACGTTAGGGACAAGGTAATGTGCTGGAAGGGTGCTCTGGAAAGCCTCTCTGAGATGATGTCTGAGTTGATTCTTGAATGACAAGATGGCGCTGGCCAAGCAAAGATGTGGGGGAGAACATTGCAAAGGAAGAACTTGTGCAAAGGCCCTGGGGTATAAATGAGTGTGGAGTTCTTAGAGGTAGTGAAGGAAGGAGAGAGAGAGGCAGGACCACAGGTGGGAGAGTGGATTTATCCTAATTACAGTGGGCAGAGTGGAGGGCTTTAAGTGGGGTGGGGGTGATGTGATCTCATTTGATTTAAATAAAACCCCTCTGACTGCTAAGTGAAGAAGGGACTAAGTAGGGGGGAGGGAACTGGGGGTTTGGGAGGCCAGAGACTAGTCAGCAGGCAGCCCAGGTGGTCCAGGTGAGAGAAGCTCAGAGTGGGCTGGGAGCAAATAGGCTGGATTCAAGATGTAAAGTGCAGGGAGAGCCCACAGGACTTGCAGAGGCAGTGGGTGGGAGACGGGATCAAAAGAGGGTGTTTTTAAAGTGAGTGACATTGATGTGTGTATACAAGAAGGAAAACTGATGACTGTGTGGGGCAAATATGCCAAGTGCAATTTGGAACCCTCATGTACAGTCTACCTGTGGCAAGGAGTGGACAATTTCTTAGCACGTGGTTAGATCAAGAAAATGTGTCAACGCAAGCAGCCAATGGTTCACATTTTTGCACACATGCACAGTTCTACTTAACCCGGGAGGTAAGAACAGAGTCAAGGCTTCTGAGTGAGGCTGGGGGTTGAGATGAACGGGCATTCAAGATGGTAAGATGGATGGGGATTCAAAACGGTGAGATAGATGGGTACTCAAGATAGCGAGATGAACAGGCATTCTCAAGGACCCTTTCATTTTCCCTTGAAGTCCCTTCTCACTGCGGAGCTCAGGGCCAGCAGGTCTCTGGCATTTGGGCAGCAGTTCATAAATGCCCTGAAGAGTGTGATCCTCTCTAAAGAAGGTATTTCACATCAGTGGAGAAAAGGTGAATTAGTCATTAAATAGAGCTGAGACAAAAAGTTGTCATCTGGAATAAAAATTGGATCCATTAAAAAAAAAAGAGAATGTGATCCTCTGCCTCACAGGTACCCAGGGGGCAGTGGGCAGAAGCTCTCAGCTGTGAGGGGCGGGAGGGGAGGGGCAGAGGAGCAAGCAGGCTGTTTCTGCCCTACAACTTGGCCAGGGCTCAAGCTTTCAAAACTGAACAGCAAAGCCAAGGGCAGTCTTCCATTCACAGACCTTCCTCGAGTCAACAAGGCTTACTCATGGCATCCGAACAGCTGGCTGACCTGAGGATTCCTCGAACTCTCTACGGAAACCTGTCTTCTAGCCATGGTGTCTGCTAACGTTTCCTTTGGCTGATGACTTTCCCCTTTAAACCGAATTCCCATCCAACTTCCCGGGAACCTAAGGCAGCGATTCACGGAACGTAAATCATTCAGCTGTGTACAGATCTGCCTACTTGGTTGACCACCTTCTGCTCAAAAGAACCGCTGAAATAGATGTTACTGACTGCTGTCTCCCAAAACACATGTGGCTAAGCTAGACTTAGAAGGCTCAAGAAATGGGGGGCCCACACCAATATTAAGAATTAGAGTTCCTTTTTGTAGAAAGCAGTCAGATTACCTTGTCCAGCTAAGCAAACCAGATAATTCAGCGAGCCCTAGCAGCATGTTCAGAAAGGCGGAGATCAGATTTGCTTGTTAGAAGGCTGCCTCCGGCCACCCTGGGGAAAAACCATGCCTAGGGCTGGAGGGACTCCTGTGATGGCCAGGCAATGGTCCCTTGACCTAATGGAGTAGCAGGAACAAGAGCGGAGGGGGTGGAGACACTCTGAACACATGGAAATTTATATGAGAGGGAGAATGGAGTTTCCAAACCAACGGGTCACTTGCTGGGGCACGGGGCAGGGACAGACAGCAGGAGCCACCCTCACAAGTGTCTCTCTGCCCATGTGGCAGCCAAGCCTGTTAAGACAGAAGCTAATTAAGAGTGACTGGATGCCCAGACAGAAGGACCTTTCCTCCCGAACACTGGGTGAGGGGCCTGGGGATACACGTGGCACAAGTTCCTTGAGAATCATGTTTTGCCTGAGAGTTTGACTGTGTAGATAGGGCACTTTATGTTCTTTTTTGTTTTTTTCCAGAGCCAAGATAATACTTATACATGAATGTCTTTTTAAAATTAACGTTTAATTTCACATGCGTTCCATTGGAGCAATTTAACACATTAAAGAGCTCATTTTAGATTTGATGAATAAGGTGAAACTTTCTTGGGAGGTTTCATTCACAACAGGGTCTGTTCTCTCTGGTTATAGGGTGGGGGAAGATCACGGTTAATCTCTTGTGTCATTCTGGTGAGGCTATGTGCCCAGTGGTTTGGTCAAACATCAGTGTAGATGCTACCATGTAAGTATTTTTAAGATATGAGTAACATTCAATCAGCAGACTTTGAGTAAAGCAGATCACCCTCCACAACATGGGTGGACTTCAACCAATCTATGGGAGGCCAGACTGAGGTTTTCCAAAAAAGGAATTTTTTTCCAGGCTGGCAACACAAAAATTCTGCCAGGATTTCCAGCCTGCTGTCCTGCGGAATTCACATTCAAGACTGAACATCAACTCTTACCTGAGTTTTCAGACTGCCCGTCTGCCCTGCAGATTTCAAACTTGCCAGCCCCCACAACTGTGTCAGTCAATTCTTTAAAAACCAGTCTCTTTCCATCTATAGATCTCCTCTTGGCTCGTTTCTCTGGAGAATCCTGACTAATAATAACACAGAGTGACTTTGAAGGCTGGCACTTCCAGGCATATCCTGGCCATCACCTCTCAGCTCCAAGCTCAGACTCCTAAGTAGGATGACTTGTTGAGCTCTTCTTGACCCTGGACACAGCCTCAGGGCCTTGTACAAGCCCTTCCTTCCACCTGGACACCTTCCCCAGGTGTCTGCAGCCTCATCTCCTCTGCTCTGCATGCTCATCACCCCAGAAAATGGAGCTTCCCTGCAGCACCCACCCGGCTCCCCTCCTTCCCTTCCCCGCATGTGGTTCCCTTAGCGCCTATCCACACCTGAAATACAACATGTTGGCTTGTTTGTTTTCTGTTTTCTCATTGCCTCCCCATCCACTGCTGGAAGGTCAGCTCCAGGTAGACTCTGTGTTGATCATTGATGACTCTTCCATGCCTAGAACGGGCCCTGCATACAGCAGGTGCTCAGTGACTCCTTGGTGTAGACTAAATGAACCACAGATGGATTCAGGCAGGTGGGGCAGAAAGAGGCAGGACCCTGGTGGGTGGTTTCCCCCTGCCCTTGACCTTCCCTCTAATCCAGGCGCCAGCCACTGCGTGGCCTCCTTCCCTGGGGAGACAGAGACCTAACCTACTCAGACAGCGCCTAGTAACAGTCACATAGAAACACCTACCAAAGGGGGGGAGCCGCTCGGCTTCCGAGGAGCAGACGTCCCTCTCCTGGGTCCTCCTGCCGTAGGTCGCAGAGTAGATGTTAAGAAACTTGGATTCGTGGCAGTGCAGTTTCAGCTCGTGGTCTTCACACACGGTTTTGTTTTTTAATTCATCTGAAGCAGAAACAAGAATTGGCGGCACCATCACCTTCTCGCAGAAGGAATCGGTGAGCACCTCCCACATCCCGCCGTGCCCCGTCTGCTGTGGGGCTGCACCCCAAGAAGCAGACAGTCGCTATGGCCCTGCCTGCCTTGGGGTCTCTGACCCTGAAATCTCTTTGCAGGAAGAGGGTGGGCAGCAACCTGTCGGCAAGTGCAAAGCCCCAGGAGTTACACTAAGGAGCAAACGGTGGAGGAGAGATGCCTGGATGAAGACCTCGCCGGGCTAGGTTCCGGGTCAGGCGTGGCCGTAAAGGAAGTTTCTCTCTCTCCACTTGAGGTCACACATTCCTTAATTGAAGGGAGCCTTTTCTCAAATGCTGTCTTGAGACCCATACAGGTAAAGACCAGGAATTACCTGATAGAAGATTAATTTCAGGAGGGAGTCCAGCTAAACCTCACCACCCAACTTCACAGTGTTCTAGCATCCCATTTGTGTATTTACAAAGAGAGAGAAAAGTGATAGAAAAGCATAGTATTTCCTTTTCTTGGACAGGACAAAAACCAAGGCACAGGGTCTAGGAAGAACCCCTTTTTGGAGGAGTGTGAAGAGCCGGCCCCAAGTCTGGTGGTGCAGGAGCAACGGGCACCCAGGCTGGCGTGTGTCTTGGGGGAGGCTGATTCCAACCAGCTCACAGTTCCCAGAGAATTTAGGAAAAGTCTGTTTATTTGTTTAATCCACGTACTGCAGTAAAATTTCCCTTTGTAACATCACACAGAGATGACATTATAAATGCACCCTGAAGAAAATATAGTTTATTGGTTTTTAAAAAAAGAGTGCACCGTAAAACATTCAATGACTTAAAGTGCTTAACAATGACTTGATTTTTAAAGTAATAATAGTTAACGTTCCAGACACAAAAGGACTACCTAACGTATGATTCTATTTCTATAAAGTATCCAGAAAAGGCCAACCTAGAGAGACAGAACGAAGATCAGTGGTTTCCTGAGGCTGAGGGCTGGGGTCATGGTGTGAGGATGGCAAACGGACACAAGGGAATTTTTTGAGATGATGAAAATGTTGTACAGCTGGTCTGTCGTGGTGGCCACACAACTCAGCACATTCACTGAAAATTAGAGAATTGTACACTTAAAACAAGTGCATTTTATGCTATGTAAATTATACTTCAACAAAAAAAAATTTTTTTAATTTTTGAAGGGGGAAATAATTAGGTTTGTTTGTTTACTTACTTATTTATTTATTTAATGGAGGTGCTGGGGATTGAACCCAGGACATCGTGCGTGCTAGGTACGCACTCTGCCACTGAGCTACACCCTCCCCCCTCAAAAAATATTTTTAAAATAACGATAGCTAATGTTTATTGAGCACTTCCTCTGAACTAGGCCTGTTCTAGAATCTTGACGTGTATCAGTGAGTTTACTCCGAACGGCTCTTCTGTGAACCTCCTCTTCATATCCTTTGCTTTGGAGTTTTAGAAATTGTCTGGAGAAGGGAATCATAAATTCTGGATGCTAACTTCTGAACTTTTGTCTCTTACGTGTTATAAATATCTTTTTCTAGCCTCCCCCTTCTCTTGAACTTGGCAAAAGCAAAGCAGAGCAAAACATAGAGGAGACCATGGTCATGTGTTTGCACCCTCTCCCACCCCAAAGTTTATGAGAAAAAGCATCAAAACAATGCTAGCCCCACTTGCTCACCCCCATCCTAGTTTTTCGTACTTTGAAATGGCAACCAGGGGCACCTCGTTTAGCCAGACAAGCATTGGAGTCAACAGCAAACAAGAGCTAAATTCCAGGAGCTGCTCCCGGTGTCATGAGCTGCCTGGGATGGAGAGGAAGAGTCTGTCAAGACGAAGGAGAACTAGTCCACACCCCCAGTGACCCCGACACCCCCGTCTTTCACGTCTCTCACTCACTCAAGTTTCTGTTCCACTTTTCTTTCCTGGATTGGAGGTACAGGCTGATCCCAAGACCCAAATACACCTTAAACCAAAGTTTTCCAGTTGTCACTTGAGGCCCATTAATAAGCCATGAAGTCAATGTAGTGGGTTGTGACCAGCAATTAAAAAGAAAAATAAAGAATAGTTTGGAAAACATCAAAGTACATCCCACAAAGTAAGGATAAACACTGTTCCACAGCGTAAAAGCTTTTTTTCAGTTGTGCGTGTGTCGTGTTGGATCTAAATGTAAAATGTTTTTCTTGCTCTGGGTTGCAATCAAACCAATCCAAAAGGCCCTGAAGAAGGAGGGAGTGGTGAACATTAGGGCAACGGGGGCCAGTGGGACCTTTGTACCCTGGCATGGATGATGCGCAAGTCCCAAACTTAAAATATAGAAGAAAATAATTTCCAGGTAGAAATTCCACCTTTCTGTGACTTGTAAGATCCCATGCCTTTCTGCTCAACAGAGAAGCAGCAGCGAGGCCAAACTTTTGAACTGCACGAAGGAAAATGTTTAGGCTCTCAAGATTAACATCAGCTCCGGTGCCGGTAAACCTTGGCAACAATTCTTCAAAACAAGATGACTGGAAGATTCATTAATGAAAAGCGCAGAGCAGACACCGGCTTACAGATGCTCACAAAATCCCCATCCCCTCTAGCATCTGAGCACACCTGAGGAACCATCAGAGGAGGGAAGAGTTAGGAGGTGACTAAGCGAGTGTGTAGGATGCCCTTTACCCGCTAACTGGAATCTTCATATCTCAGTTTAAACTTAGAGCCAAGAAAAGTTCTGTTTTCTTTTTCTAAATAAAAAGAACACTGAGTCTGACCTTGACTTTGGAGGGTTTGATTTCGGTGAGTCATATCCGCACTGGCATGAGTTTTTCGGTGCTTTTGATGAGTAAACACTAAATCTCACCAACACCGAAATATTGCCTGACTTTAAAGGTCCGGGGTGAACAAGGGCCTTTGATGCAGAACAGAGGGCAATGGGTAGACACACCAAAAGAGCTCACGCACCCTTCCAAAGAGAAGAATACCAAAAATGCAGAGAATGCCTGCCATCGGCAGAACTTGCCAAAAAGGAGGAGGGAAGACAAAAGCCAAGCCTTATCTCAGTCAGCCGGAAACTTGTTAACAGGAATGGTTTCTTTCTTTCCTTTTCTCTCTCTCTCTCTGTCTTATTAGAATTTTTTAAAATTAGAAGAGTTTTTTTAAGGCATGTCATGAAATGCATTTAGTAGCCACCATCTCTCTGATTCATTAAGATGTATTCAATGAAACGTGGCCTCAGTACCAGCCAAACTCACCCGGAGTAACACAGTACCCTCAAGTAAGGCTTCCAGCGATCGCTGTCCCCCAATTATGGGCAAATATCTCCTGGAATGGAAGGGCCTGTGAGTGTCACATGACGTGCTTGGAGTTCCCTTTGTACGGTGTGGAATCACTTCGTTCCTTGGGAATGTATCAATTCACTGTCACCTAAAAGTGACATTTCTGGGTTCTAAAAGCAAAGTGACTACTAACATAATTGCTGCTTTTCTTAGAGAATTAGAATCTGTTTTAGATCAGGGTTAGAGGCGGGAGGGTATAGGTCGGTGGTAGAGTGTGTGCCTAGCATGCATGAGGTCCTGGGTTCAACCCCCAGCACCTCCATTAAAAAGATCAATAAATAAACCCAATTACATCCCCTACAACAAAAATTAAAAACATAAAAAAAGAAGAAGAGAAGAACTGAGTTAGAGTGCTAAATGGCCTCAGATTAGAAAATGTGTGGGCTACCTTCCGGAAACGGGTCACCAACATCCCCTTGGGTTTGGATGGGGAGAGCGACAGGAGTCTGGATGAAGGTAGAACCATGACTCTGCTTAAGGGACGACAGCAACCAATTCTCCCTCCCAATTAGAGGGCGATGTGAGTGACTCCTTAATAACACATAGACACATACACACAGCAGCCGGGGCCTTCCAAAGACGGGCAAGGGGAGGATCTGCCTTGATGGGGATATGTTATCACTGACGTTATTTACAGCTGGCAGCGCACAGCAATGGTCACGTGCAAACAGATATTTAGTCCCTTTTATTGTGTTCTTAAATTCTCAACAGACAGTGCACCCTACTATGACCGACACCCAGGGCAGAACACACCCCCTCACCCCCAACCAATGGTACATCGCTGCCTTTCAGTCATTCACATCTTTAGCAAGAATTACTTTAACCTACCTCTTGGAAGAAGAGCTACCAATTACTGAGCTCAACTCTATGCCAGGCCCTGTGCTAAGCATTTTACATACAGCACTGTATTTTCACAGTCTTTGCAACGACTCTATGCAGAAGGTACTTTGTCTTCATTTTTCAATTGAGTTAGGGGGCCTCAGAAAGTTTCCCTCCCCTGCCAAAGGTCACACAGCAGCTACACAGGAGACAGAAATATGAACCCAGAGCTGCCTAAATCAAAGACTCACTGGAACCAAAATTCTCTGAGGGGATGAGATTCAGGAAGGAGGTGATGAACTTTAGGGAGGAGGTGAAACGGGAAAAGAAGGTTCTAGTAAGGATTCCTGGTAAAATATTCTCCAAAAGTAAACACATAAACGAGCCCTGTTTTGTAGCCTTTGCCGATCGATCCCCCTGGCGTAAATACTGCCATCGTGGCAGATTTTGCTGTACACGGGCAAGGCTGGGAAGAGATGGGTACCACTGGCTCCTGTGTTAACAGCTGGCTTCATGCACTCCTGGGTGCATCAGGGGAGCCTCTGGACAATCAGAGTGTTATTATGCAGGGGCTGGACCTGGGACCATGGAGAAGAGCTGCCAGAAATGAGAAAGGCTGCAGAAAAAGAGGCAGGAAGGTGTGGGGACCACCTCCCTTCCACCTCTTTCTCACAGCAGCAAAAGGAGCTGCCTCCCCAGCTGCAGTGCCTCAGGTCACCAATGTCTAGGTCACACGAGGTGCTCTGGTCTGAATGTTCGTGTTCCCCTAAAATGCATATGCTGAAATCCTAATGCCCACGTGGTGCTGTCAGGAGGTGGGGCCTTTGGGAAGTGCTTAGGTCATGAGGGTGGGGCCCTCACGAATGGGATTAGTGCCCTTATAAAAGAGAACCCACAGAGATTCCTCCTCCCTCCGCCTAGCGAGGTTACAGGAAGCAGGACAGCTGTCTGTGAGGAAGCAGCCCCCTTGGCAGATACCTAATCCGCTGGCACCTTGACCCTGGCCTTCTTAGCCTCCAGAACTGAGAGAAATACATTTCTGTTGATTATAAGCCACCTAATTAATGGCATTTTGTTACAGTAGCTCAAATCAACTAAAATCGACTAAAATATAAAGGCTCTGCCCCTCTCATTTGTACACACGGGGCAGCCAGAGGGGGTCCCAACCCCACTGAGGACCCACCCTGCAGAAATGCTGCCCTCGAGAGAGACTCTACCTCCTTCCCTGGCCGTCAGGGCCCTGCGTCCTGCTCCAGCCTCTGCCTGGTGCTCCTTTTGCCCCCTCCAGCCCCCTGCACCCTCCAGTCACAAGCTTCTGTAAGGAGTGGTCTTCCTGTGCCCTGACCCCACCCCAGGAGTTCAACACCACTTGCCAGGAAAGTCTTCCCTGAACTCCTGCCAAGGTCAAGTCCTCCTCTGAGCTTCTTGCACAGGGGTCTTCTTCAGATGTTTTTTGGACAGTTATGATTTTTCTGGAGAAAGGTGATACTTGGCCTAGAGTCTAAAGGTTGAGAAGCAACCAGCTATGTGGAGCTCTGAGTAAATGCTAACTGGATGAAAGGACGTTGGAAACCACCCAAGACAGAACCACCATCCAGGAATCCTTTGTGAGATGTGAGTTCTCTTCAGAGCCAACACCTGGCCACACCTGTGCATAGCAGGTGCTTAATAAGTGTTTGCTACGATGAGATTAGCAAACAGACTTAACTGCCCACCGTACAAACAAGGCTGTTTCCCAGCACTGGCTTATCTGGGGTTCTGCTAATTCACAAAGGCCTTTCACTTCTTCGAGAGGCTGGTCTTGCTCAATTTTTTATTGTGAACGGTTTCTAACACATAGAAAGCATGAGAGAATATCCCAATAAACAGGTGGAAGAGAAAAAGAAGGCAAAGCTAAGGCAGTCAAGGGCGTGGCCAAAGGCAGGGCAGGGTGTGGTCACTTTTGAGAGTCAGCAGTGGAAGGATGCCACTAAGAGCATGGGCATCTGGAAGTGATCTTCCTGAGTCTACTGAGGGAGGCAGGACTTAGTGAGAATTCCTAGAGGGGAGGGGAGGGAGTTAGGCTGTTCTGCAAAGTTTGAGCCAGCTTGTGGGAGTCTGTGATTGTGTGAACTTGCAAGTGTGTGTGTGTGTGTGACTACGTGTGTGACTATGTGTGTGACAGTGCATCTGTGTGTAACAGTGTATGTGGGTGTGACAGTGTGCATGTGTGAGTGTCTGTGCATGTGCACTGAGTGTCTGATAGGTGTATGTGGGTGTACGTCTGAATATGAGTGAGTCTGAGTGTGTCTGAATGCACAACATGGGGGCTGAGCCACCGCGTGGGTCTGAGGTAAGGGTTTGAGACAGAAGCCTGGATGTTTGCCTAAAGGATCCAGGGTTTTCTCCACAGAGGTGTGCCCGAGACCATTGCATGAGCGTGGCCGACGCCTCACCCACCACAGGAACCCAGGCCACCCAGGGTCTTGGGAGATGCTGGGCTCCCGAAGCAGAAACCAACAGAGAACATAATGCAAAAAAAAAAAAAAAATGAGGACCATTACATTGGAGTGGCCGTGCAGAATTTTTAAAATATCATCCTTTATGTTTAGCTCAATGTTGTTGCTGTAACACTACTGTCTTCTCAGTAAGTTTTTCAAGTATTACTTGGAAACTGTAATTACCTACGGCTTGTCTCAGGCTGACCCTCCGTGCCTGGAGGTGTGACCTACTCCCTGAAGAGCAACCGTTTCTGGCCTGCAGTGGGTTAACCACAAAACCCATATGTGTTAGAAATGGCGAAAGTCAGTGAACAAAAGTGCAAGAGTCAGACAGAAGAGGTTGCTCCAGCCAATTCCTCTTCCTCTTTCTTCCTCTTTCTTTCTCCTTGGGAAAGGACGCTGTTTCAGGAGCCCCCAACAAAGACAAAAGTGGGAAGGGGCTGGTCTGTAAAGATCTGGAACCATGAGCTGGGCTGGGAGCTGTGCCACCGCCCCCCTTGGAGGAGCAAGTTGCCCTTCAGCTGGTGGGGACCCTCACAACACGCCTTCCTCAAAAGGAGGACAGGGTCCTCACATTGGGGATGAGCAGCTGCAGTCTCCTGCCACCCTGATGCCCCGACATCTTTGGCATCAGTACAACTGAGTTTTACATATTAGGGAGAATTTTTAGAAATTCAGGGATTTGCAAGAACACACACAGGTAAGCGTGCACACACACAGAAATACACACGAACTAAAAGGCCAAATGGGATGAGCCCCAACATTCCTATTAACAAGAGCTGCAAAGTTAAACGAATGCCAACTAGCAGAGAATTTTTGTCCAAGGTGTGAATGAAACGGGGCGCCCACACCACACACTCCCCCGTTGTCCCCCTCGGAAGTTACTTACTAGGTTGGCATTTAAAGGAGACCAGGAGGTATTTACTGCTTCCTGGACAAAGGTCAGGTCCAAAAACACGGCTATTGACCAAGAGGTGGCAGGCCCGCTGGTTCTGGCATTCGTCCAGCACCTTCTAAAATGAGGGGGTAGAAAAGGGACAGGCTTGAAAACCACACGCAGTGTCTGCGAGACCCCACACCTGGGCTGCTCCGGGCCCTGAGGAGGGAGGGGCACCTGCCCGCCGGGCGGGGGGCTCACACAGGAAGCCTCTGAGCCAGACGAGCTGCGTCTCAGACGGAAGCACACGCACGTGGCTGGTGGGGTCGGCGCCCCACCTCTCCCAAAGGGACACGTCTGCTCCAACAGCGCCAGGCTGTCAGAAAAGCAGCCTCCCGTGCGCCTCGCCTGGCACCCCTGCTGATGGTTCTGGCAAACTGATTTGGAGGCTGCTGGGGACGGAGGCAAGATCAGGGCACCGCAGAGTGTGGACTGGAAGCGAGGTGGGGGCCCCCGCCTGGGAGGGGCCCCTGGCTGCAAAGCTGAGAGGGCGCTCTGGGGATGGGGACCGTCACTGCAGCTCCTCAGCCTTAGAGACGGCCCCACGCCGGCCGCAGGGGCACTCAGCTTTCCGGGGATGCCTCGGAAGCCCAGACCCAAACCCAGGCCGACAAGTGAAAACTAAAAAAGCTGATTCCCACCCTCGCCAACCTCAAGGGCGCGGCACCCACTTGGCTTAGAAGCTTTCCTCTGCGTCTCCCCCAGTCTTCTCCAGGCCGACCTCCCCTGCTCCGCGGAAGCTTGTGGAGCCTCAACGCGGGGTCGCAGACAGGCCCAGCGTCCCAGTGCTGCCCTCCCAGCTCCCAATCGGACCAGGCCCTGCCCGTGACAAACACAGAGTTTCTTCGCTTGGTTCTGGTAGAAAGGACATCAAATACAGTACACATGTTCCCAAGAATCTACTGATGACTGTTGGACTGAATTTAGCACAGAGTCACCAGCCTGTCTGAGTCGCCAAGTTCTCACAGCAGCTCAGGGAATATCTCTGTAAAGGACGCTGGTCCTACCTGGACTCATGTGTCACCTCAAGGGCCCCACAGATGTGTATGAAACCAGGGACAGTGTCCGGGGAAGCCCTGAGGATCCCTAGATGATGGTGCACATCCTCGTGGCTGAGGGTGAGCCCCGGGATGGCTCCTTGGGTTACAACCACAGAATGGGACCCGAGGCAGGGCAGCTTCCAAATGGGATGACAGCTGAAAAATGCACACAGGCCACTTCCCGCGGCCGTTTAGTCACAGGCTAGATCAGGGGAGGTCCTCCTGTGCGATGTCAACCTGTTCTCGCCCACGTGACGCAACAGCTCTCTGAGGAGGCACCTTGCCTCGGCTCCCAAACGCGCTTAAAAGACACAAAGTAAAAGATCCTTTGATCTCTGGATGAAAGAGCAGCGCACAGGGAGGTTTCTGGCCAACAAAACCTCCGAACAACATCAGGATTGTGTTCACAAACGCTGACTTGTCTGCCTGGTTACGGGAACATCCTCGTCCCGGGGGCTGCCTGGCAGAGGCAGGCGCCCTCTTGAAGGACAGGTTGGTGCCCAGACTTTGGAACTGCAGGTGCCAGGAGCTCGTACTTGCACAAAGTAGGTGGAAGTGTGAACTTCCGCCCTGGCGGCTCTTGCCGACTTTCTTTTTATGCACCGAGGAGGGCAGCAGACAGCCTAGGTCCCAGGGACGGGTGGGCAGGACTGCTGGGGTGAGGAAGTGGAGAATCTGGGGACACAGGGAAGGATTGGGCACATAAGGAAGGTCACTGCTCGCCTCCAGAAGACATGTTGTCTCTCCTCAGGGTGTAGGAACCAGGGGATTCACTCAAGCACATCCCTTTTGGCTCCTCAGCTATCTTTACCAATCAGATGACTACCGAGATGCTACAGTGCTTGGAAGGGAAGCAAGACGTACTACACAAATAGAAAACTCCTTCCATTACCACACTCTCCGCTGCGGGCCTCAGGGAGCGCTGCACAGTGTTAAAGCGAAGTCCATTTCTCCTCAGTCCTCCGAGGGGTTTACCTTCACCCACGCTTCCCACAACTGACAATATCAAGCTGACATCCAGTTGCTACCTGCTCTACCCACCCTGACTTCAGCGGATTCATATGGAAATTTGTAGGCATTAAAAAAATCGAAAGCCAAGTGACTCCGTAATCTGGGCCAATGACTTATCAATGTTGAGGGGCTGGGGACAGCAGAGTAGAGTTTGCTTGGATAACTAAAAGCCACAGTAGTCTAACATCATCACTTTTGTATTCGTTTTGACCTCCTCATAGACAAAATATTTCCCTATCACCAACCAAAAAAAAGAATGAGTCAAACCCCCACCCTAATTCCTGGTACCATCCAGAAGGCAGAGACTGCCCAAAGTGCCCCAGATGAGATTACCTACAACTGGAGAAGCAAACCATAAATAAACAAAACAAAAACACCCAAAAAAGATAATTATCGATGTTTGGCTTCCCTGAGTGCGTTTTCTAAGAATTTGATATGACCTCCGATGTCTGCCTTGCGGTTTCCACTAAAGCATCCACAGCCTTGTCTCACTCCTGGGGTGCTGACAAGAGATACAGGCTTGGAGGCTGAAGCCCCACATGGCTGTACTCTGCTTTCCTGCAGGGAGCACTATGGCTATGAAAAAATTCATCTGGCACGTGTATTAAGGGAGCTCTCCGATAAGCAGGGATTCTATTTAGACCTGTTTGGTAAGGAATCCTTTTGAGAAGCAAAGAATAGCTCACCTGCAAAATTGGTGATTCATAGAAAGTGGGATTTTCATGGACTAGGTTTGCTTTGAATAAACTATAAAATCACAAGTATATACACAGAGAGAGACAGAGACAGAGAGGGAGAGAGAAAATCGTTTTGTCATCTTGAAACAGCTACAGAAGGCAATACCTGCAGCGTGGTGGGCGCCACACAGGTTAAGCTGTCTTCCCGCTGGGAGGCAGGTGGCTGTGTGCTACACGTTTGGTAATCTTGCCCGTAAAATGCCGACTGGACACTTATCGTAGAATGCCGAGGGCACTGAAGCTTCAAGTGGTCCCCGTCGCAGGCATAGGCAGTGTGGTTTTGCAGGAGCTTGGTTAGGTAACCTGGAAAATATTCAGCCAGGTTACAAGAGGCCCGGGATCGCTCTGTTCCTTCAGGGGTTTCAGAGCAGGAGGCCCTCGGCTCCCCCCAGGGAAGGGGCTGGTCAGTGAGGAAGGTGTGGATCGGAGCTTCCTCTGCTGCTCCCCAGAGAGGACACCAGCCAAGCCCGGAGCTGGGGCAGAGGGAGCAGGTGCCAGTCTTCACGTCTGGGCTGGAAACCTCAGTCTGGGATGGCCCGCTGCAAGGCTCCGAGAGATCTTTCCTTCCAGGAAGCACTAAGGGACTGGTCAGGGGCCAAGAAATCCCAAAGTGTCTCTATAAAGCAGGAAAAAATTGCGAGTGGGTGTCCCCGGGGCATGTGGATGCCTGTCCTGAGGGAGACGGAGTTCTCTCATCTCCCACTAGCTAGACTAGGCCTCCCTGGAGAGAGGGGGTGACATTTTATCTTAGGAAACCACTCCTGGCGCTGCCCTCAATCCTGCAGGCACCTTGCACAGAATGAAAGGAGGGCAAGGGGTGGATGGCAGGGCTTTGTTATGGGTCGAACAGTGTCTCCCCCAAATTCACGTTCACTTGGAACCTCGGGATGTGATCGTATCCGGAAATAGGGTCATCGCAGATGTAATTAGCTAAGATGAAGTCACACTGGAGTAAGACAGGCCCTTAATCCTTGATGACAGGAGTCTTGATAAGAAGAGACGCAGAGGGAGACTGCCTCTTAAAGACCAGAGCGATGTCCCGACAAGCCAGGAACACCATGGACTGCCAGGAGCCACCAAATGCTGGAAGAGGCAAGGAAAGATTCTTCCTTAGAACTTCCGAGACAGCGTGGCCCTGGCGACACCTTGATCTCTAACTTCTGGCCTCCAGAACCGTGAGAGAGGACATTACTGTTGTTTTCAGTCACCCAAGCTGGTGGGCATTTGTTCCTGCAGCCCCCGCAAACTCACACAGGCCCCCGATCCCTGCAGCTCCAGCGGGCGGGGGCAGCCGAGCGGGCCCTGAGTTCTGATGTGCTACGCAGATGGCCTGGCAGGCGCCGGCGGCCCGGACCGTGGCTCAGAAAGGAGGAAGGAAGGTTCATCTGAAATGTAGATTCCTTTCCTCCTTCTCACACCTCACGAGGTCAAGTGCAAGGCGGCTGGGAGGGGAGCCAGGGACTTTCTGGTGAGGTGTGTGGGAGACGGGCTTGGCAGCCCTCGGCCTCCGAGCGGGAGGAGTGGGTGTGGAGGAAGGCCGTGTCACGGCTCCCCAGTTCCCACACAGATGGGCTGTGCTCGAGCTACTCCTGCTTAGGTTTCAAAATCCTCTGGACTGCAATGCTCCGCCAAAGGCACCCCGTCCAGCTCCCCGGGTGTCCCTGATGGTCAGAGAAAAGGCACTGAGATGCTTTGCTGTAGGTGGGCAGCTGTGCCCATCCACACTCGCCCATCTGAAGATGGAGACTGGGCACCCGCCCAGCACACTTCATCCAGACCTTAGGTCTCTCGCTGCAACTTGTTTTTTTTTTTTTCTTGCCCTTAAAAACCATCATAAGAATGGCCAAGAAATCAGCTACCCTGATTCAACTTCACTTCGAGAAGCAGAGTCTAACTGGAGCAGCAGAACTGCCCTCAGGCAGCAGGGAAGGGAGTCAGGGTCCTGCTTGCTGGAATGTCGTCATTCATACGGTGAACCCCACCGAGAAAGGTCAGGCAGAGACCCTCTGGGGGCCCAGGTCAGCGTCCTCCTGCAGGACACACAGGTAGGTCCCGATAAAGCCACTATTTGTGAGAGTTGCAGCCTCCTTTGTGGGATTTCAGCATCCTGTTATGAGCCAAACCAGGGAACTCAGGGTGGCCCTGATGCTGCCCCCCAGCCGGTACCCACGTGGAAACTCCCCTGGCTGGTACCCCCTTTCTTGAGTCTTTTCATCTTCGTCATTAAAACTTTCTTGTCCATCACCCCATCACTCACCAGGACCATAAAGGATGATCAGCTGACTGAAATGTTAAATTAGTTATGGGACCGTGACTTCAGCTTCATGTTTATGGTTCGTCCACAAGACCATGTGTTACTCTGGCTAAATGAAGGTAATGATAAGGCCCTGGGGCTCGTAGAGCCACAAGATGGAAGGGGGCTGGGTCCCGGATTCACGGAGGGAATTGCTGCCTGTTCCACAGACTGTTACAAGAATGAGAAACTTCCTCTGTGTTCGGGCCATCACCTTTCTTTCCTCCATCTGTCATGTGGTCTGTCCTCCATCCCCAGTAAACGAACTTGAGCTCTGTGGGACCATTTACATCAGAACACAACACGAGTACAGTACAGTGGCCCGAGCCCTGCTGTGTACCACATTCGTCTTGTGAGAGTGATCTTTGGGAGGCAGAAACTCACTGCACGGAATTGACAGACTCGAGGTCTTTCGAGCCCTTCTGTACTTTGAGGCGAGAGGGGAGCCTCCCTCCCAGGATACCAGCCTTAACACTGCACAAGGACAAAGAAGGCACTGTAGCAGTAAAACCTGCTCCAGACTCAGTCCACTTCTTTCTTTGAAAACCTATGCCTAGGTCCAACAACGGAATATTATTCGGCACTAAAACAAAGTGAGCTATGAAGCCACAGCAGACACGGAAGACATGTAAACACACAGCATTACTAAGTGAAAGAAACCAGCATGAAAAGCGTCCATACTGCGTGATCCCAACTGTATGACGTTCTGGAAAAGGCAAAACCATGGAGACATGTAAAAACATTCGTGGTTGCCAGAGGTTTGGGGGAGAGAGGGACGAAGAGGTGGAGCACAGAGGATTTGTGTGACACTCCATCCTGTGTGATACTCCAATGGGGGATGCGTGTCATTACGCATTTGTCAACACCCGCGGAATGTACCAGACAAAGGACGAATCCCAGTGGAGACTATGGACTCTGTGAGAATCAGGCGTCAAAGCGGGTTCACTGTGGTGTTGACAGTGGGGGAGGCTGTGCATGTGTGGGGACAGGGGTATACGGGAAATTTCTGAACTTTCTCTCAATTTTGCAAAGAAAGTCTATTTAAAAAAGAAAAAGTTTAAAGACCACCCATGCCTTCCCAGGATAGCACTGCTTTGGGGAGGACAGCGGTTAGTGACAGGGGAGGGGTTTGAGGGGGAGTTCACGTGGACTGGCAAAGTTCTGCTTCTTAACCGGAAGGGTGGATGCATGTTTTATTTTGTGAAAGTTCACCCAGCTACACACTTAGGATCTATGCACTTTGGTGTTGGTAGATACTTTAAAATGTTTGTTTAAAAAAACCTTTACCTATAGGGGGCGGGAAGGGATAAATTGGGAATTTGAAATTTGCACCTCTTGGGGAGTGATGGGAATGTGAGCTATCTTGATTCTGGTGGTGGTTTCATGGGTGCACACATCTATCAAAAGTCATCAAATCGTACATATGAAATATGCGTAGTTTACTGTACCAGGATTACACCACAACAAAAGTGTTTTTAAAAAACCAACCTATATCTGCAGTTATGTGGCCAAAACTTTATACTAATAAAGAAAGTCTAGACACTATGGAGTCTGTGGCTGATTTATGGGGGAAGGGGAGTCATGGATCACTGTCTTCTGCAGCCGACCCCATCCACACTAGACCGTCCTCTACATTGACAGCAGGAAACGCTCATGAGGA
Source organism: Vicugna pacos (assembly GCF_048564905.1). Lineage (NCBI taxonomy): Eukaryota > Metazoa > Chordata > Mammalia > Artiodactyla > Camelidae > Vicugna > Vicugna pacos. Next base: position 113,450,149 of record NC_132987.1, on the reverse strand, counting down.
CGGGCTGTCAGCCCTCACAGGTGCCTTCCTGTACCCCGTTCTGATCGGTCGCAAGATGCTAAGAGGTCAGGAAAGACAATCAGAACTTCCCGCTGCTTTCAGCACCACGGAGACCATCAAGGACCATTTAGAGAGGCATTTGGGGCGGTGAGCGGGAAACAGAAGCTTCTTTAGAAAAGGTTGAAAAATGAGTGGAAGTTAAGGAAATTGAAGATGGTTCACGTGACAGACAGAATAATGCTCCACCCCTAAAATGTCCACAGGTACCAAGCCCCAGAACCTGTGAATATGTGGCTTTACATTGTAAATGGGACTTTGCAGTTATGATTAAGATCTTGAGATGGCGAGATGATCCTGGATGATCTAGGAGGGACCAACATAAAGACAAAGGTCCTTATAAGAGGGAGGCGAGAAGGTCAAAGTCAGAAAAAGGAGATGTGGCAACAGAACCAGAGGCTGGCACGGTGCAGCCATGAGCCAAAAACGTAGCTGGTTTCTAGAAACTGGAAAAGGCAAGGAAACAGACTGTGCCCTGAAGCCTCCAGAAGGAATGCAGCCCTGCCAACACCTTGATTTTAGACTTCTGACCTCCAGAACTGTACGAGAATAAGCCTGTGCTGTTCCAAGCCACTAAGTGTGGGGTAATTTGTTACAGCAGCCGTAAGAAACCAGCAGTTTACACAGATGGCCCTTTCAACCACTTGGTGAAGATGAGGAGAGAAATAAAGCTATGGTCATAAGAACTGATGCCCAGGGAGAGATTTTTAAATAGTTATGACTGGGTTGGGTTTGGGAAAGGTTTATGCACGTATGTATGTGTGTGTGTGTGTGTGTGTGTATAAATACATATGCACATGTCCTGGGTCATATGTAAATTATATTTCTTCCTGTGAGTTAAGGTCAAACAAAATTGAAAGTAGGTATTAGCAAGAAACAGCTTGATTTGATGGACTGTGGGCTCCAAGCTAAACAAAGAGAAGGAAACGAGCACGCACAGGCCCGGGGGAACAGAGGTCCTGCTGAGGTCCAGAGGTCAGAGCGGGGCCAGTCACACCAGCCAGCTGGAGAGAACTCTGCAGGCCCAGAGCTTGTGCCCAAAATCTGTCTGAACAGATTTCAAGGTGGAGCAGTTGCAGGTGATGAATGTCCGTGGACGTGGCCACGGAAGACGGTACACGAGGTGGGTGGAGGAGGTTATTGGAAGTGAGATGCCAGGAGCTGGAAAGATGCCCTCTGGATCCTGCATCTCCCAGGACGCAGGTAGGAGCTGGGGGAAGCAAAGGCCTGCTGCCAAGGTTGATCTTGAACAAGGGGCAGATGAAACATGACCTGCTCCCAGTCTAAAGCCCCTTCCAGCGTGCTATCCGGCTTCCCCAATGAACACATGCCCTCTTTCCAATGTGTTGGGTAGAGTCAACACATTACTTGGTGTCTTAGTCCATACTGACTGCTGTGCCAAAACAGCACGGAGAGGGTGGCTGACAAAAAACAGAAAGCCATTTCTCACAGGTCTGGGGCTGGAAGTCTAAGGTCAAGGCACCAGCATGGCCACGTTGTGGTGGGAACCCTCTTCCTGGTTCAGCGCTGGCCCCTTCTCACTGCAACTTCACATGGTAGAAGGGACAGGGGAACTCTGTAGGGTCCCTTTTGTAAGAGATTAATGGGATTCATGAATCTTATTCATGAAGGCTCCACCCTCATGACTTGAGCATCTCCCAAAGGCCCCACCTTTTAATACCACCCGCTCTGGGAGTTAGAGTTTTAATACATAAATTTAGGGGAAGGGGATAGACACAAACATTCGGGCCAGAACACTCAGCTTCCCCACACCTTAGTTTCTTGGCTGGTTCAAATGAGATCCTTTCTAAAGACACAGCTTTTTGTTAACAGTTCTCTCTGTAGCAAACGCCCCACCACACTGGGTCGGTCAAAAATAATTACTGTGTTGATACTCTCAGCCAGCGTTTTCACAACTGAACAGTGTATTTGTGGGCAAATATTTACCACCCTGAAAGAAGGGAGAAGTGTACACTCTGTTAAGAAATCACTCCTCAGAGTCTGGTATGGCCTGGAAATGCTCCGTTGATCCTTGTTTAAACCAGGGGAGAGGGAAGGATGGGAGGGTGTCGACTTTTTGTCACTTCCACATGACCCAGAGGCCTTGGAGCAGCTTCTGTTTAACTTAAGAAGCTTTCTGGACTGGTGAACCCTCCATCGTGTATCAGCAGAAACTCCTACAGCCCGGGCCACAGAAAGGCTTGGTTTGGGCCAGTCTTAGAGTAGTTTAGACAAAGGCTTTTAAGTTTCCTTTTTTTAAAGGTAGGTGAATAGTTCATGGCACGTGAACCCCTAAGAGTGGCACAAGTTCTTCTCTGTCTTCAGAAGGACACGGGGAAGTCGTTCGGGATCATCACCCCATCGCATTCACAAGGAAAACCCATTTAAGGGGGAGGGTATAGCTCAAGCAGTAGAGTGCATGCTTAGTATGCATGAGGTCCTGGGTTCAATCCCCAGAACCCCCTCTCAAAATAAATAAACAAATAAACCCAATTACCTACCCCCACCCAAAAAAAGAAATGAAACAAGGAAAACCCATTTATACACAAACAATCCGGGGATCACTGAATGACGAGAATGACGGATTTTCAAAAAATGGGGGAGGGAGGAAGGCAAGGTGTTCCATGGGAGGAATGGGTGTTACGCAGGGCAAAAAGGAGGTTCTATGCAAAATAAGCTTGGAACGTTTGGGCTAAACCCAGCCAAACACAACTCCCGCCCTTCAGTTCTTCACAGAGATACAGATGTGCCACCGCGCCCTGGGGCGAGGGGAGGGACATAGTGGACAGAATCTAACACACGTATCTGACCAGCCCCCCAGCACCCCCTTTTTTTGCATGAAGCATCTGAGGGCGATTGTTAAGCACATTATTCTGAAGGGAACATGCACTGGGTTCTGTCAAGCACAGTCAGTGCTAAGAGCCGCAACTAACTTGGACGATTTCTGAAGGCAGTTCAGAATCCCAGATGGCTGGGGAATCCTCATCCCAAGGTGGGTGATGGAGAGGGAAGAAGTGGGAAGCAGTGCATCAAAGGCTCCAAGATCAGAGTTCAACTTGGAATTTTTTTTAACATTTTTTTTATTGCATTATAGTCATTTTACAGTGTTGTGTCAAATTCCAGTGTAGTGCACAACCTTTCAGTTATACATGAACATCCATATATTCACTGTCACATTCTCTTTTCGCTGCGAGCTACCACAAGATCTTGTATATATTTCCCTGTGCTATACAGTATAATCTTGTTATTAAGGTGTGTGACTGTGACCATCACCTCTCAGAACTAGTGTCCTCATGTTTTCTTGTGAGGGTCAAATACTAGTGTGGGCATACAGCATCTTCCATCCACCATAAACCACTCCACAACACTAAGCTATTGCTTTTATATTGTTAAATTAATAGATCTTAATAGATAATACATAAATTATTAATAACAAATAAATTAATTAGGAGAATAAATATGTTAAATCTTGAAGAACATGAATTTACGCAGAACTCTCACGCATGCAATGCAAATCATACTTCGAGTCAGCCTCCTCTGCTCTGAGCATCAGTCACCAGACAGTCTGCTCAGAGACAAGCTCACGGCCCAGCAGCCACACTCACGGTCCAGAGAAGCCACTGCTGAGCTTGGAGGGAAAAGAAATTTTGCCTTCCCTCCCTCCCTCCCCTCCTTTCTTCCCCTCTTTCCTTCTCTTAAATAAATGAGGTCTTAAAAGTTACTAATATTTAAAAGAGGCCAAATAGGCTGCAAATTCTTCCTCCTCTGAAGCCAGACACTCTCCACAAAACTCCAGGTTTCCCAAGGGCTGACGTTGCCTGAGTCACTCCAAGCGCAGGATACAAGCGCACCAGCCCCTGGCCCCACATCCGTGCGCTCAAGTCCCCTAGTCACCAGCGGCCAATTTCACAGCCTTACTTCTGGGAACAGAATGGAATTCAATTGTATTGTCCTTGCCCCCAAACCCCGTTTTTTTTTTTCCAAATAAAGTAGCACCGCCTCTCGGTTCATACTTTCGATAAGAGACTACACCCTTTTATTCACAAATACTCAAAGATGTTTCTACATGTTTCAAGTTCTTTTCCAGAAAAGGGCATTTCTGTCTTTTGTGTTTGTGAGTGTGTTTAGAAAACTGACTAACGCACAAGGAAGTGCAGCCCACGCGGCTTTAGGGCAGTGAGTCAGGGATTCTCAGGACGCAGGAAAGGCCCCCACAGTGGATAAAGGGCTCATGACTGGGCCCCACCCTCCCAAGAGCATTAAGATCAAAAAGTGAATTTAGACTTTAAGTCCCTTCTCTAGTCTCCAGTTTGGCACACAAAAAAATGGAATCTGGAGGTTAATTACGAGAAGGACCGGAACCCTCAGACTGTCTCTTCCACGTCTGCGGGAAATCACGGGGACAGGGCGACCAACGTGGTTGTGCTGCTCTTAAGGAATGAGCTCAGACTCTGGCCCCAAAACAAGCCAGAGGAGGACAGAGGTAAAGTGAGAGACTAAACGGGGCAGAGACAACACATTTCTTGCCAAGAACATGGGAGGAGCAAGCTTTCCCGGCTTCCTTACAATATGGGACCAGTGGAAAGTGCTGGCCGATGGAAAGAGGGCAGAAGTGACGTTTGCCACCTGCAGGTCTGGCCCTCGAGACCCCCGTGTTACTCTCTACGCCCTTTCTCTCCTCATCTGCTGTCACACATGGAAGACAGAAGGACAAGGACAGACTCCGAGGTCCTAGAAAATGGGGGAAGCACGAGATGGAAGGACCCTGGGTCCCTGAATGACGGCACGGAGCACAGCCTCCCACCTCGTCCAAGCCCACTGGACCAGGGCACGAACAAGAAGTAATGTTCTGTCCCCATTATTCCTCCGAGGTCTGGGAGTTGTTGGTTTCAGCAGCTGGCCTCCCCCGACTAACACTCCAGCATTCTGTCAACTGGTACTTGTGTTAAGTCAGAAGCCAGTAGATCTTTGAGGAGATCCAAAAACTTTCACCAAACACATCTCACTGGTTTGCGCTGGGTGTTGACACCGTTCCACGTGACCTTCAGTTCTCCCTGGGGGACTCACTTCTTTGACCTTGCTACTGAAAGGCTACAACTGAAGGGAGTTAAATTACTAAGAAGACAAAAGGGATAAGAAGTCTCATTAATTAGCCTACAAGTCCCCATTCTTCATTATGCCACTGACTTTTAAAAACTGCATTAGCACAAGTGGAAAGCAGAGATGAAGTGGGCTTTTATGGAATGCTCACAGGCAGGCAAGTTTCCACGTGCTGGTGTGCGTGGGAGAGGGGACGGGGCTGTGGGCAGACTGGTGTGATGCTCCAAAGAGTTCTGTGCTGGGTAAGACGCCCCAACACAGAGAGGGGGCCGCAGGCTATGATGGAGGGAATTTGGGCTCTGAAACCCCTCAGCTCAGATGCTTATTCGGGCATGTTAAACATAACTGCTTTAGATTACAGTTTTCTCACTTACACCAACTTTACAGGGTTGGTGTCCAGGTGATAAGAAATAGCGTTGGTAGGGCATCTTACACAGCAGGTGAGCTCATCGATTTCATCCCTCGGACAGTATGGGAGGACCAGGAGGAAAAGAGATTGGGAGTCCAAGTTCTGTGGAAAAGGGAGCCCCCAAACAGGCAAGGACAAGCAGCCCCAAATCCACTGCTTCCCAGCTGAGCCTTGCTTTGGATTTAAGACTAAGACATCTGGAAAAGAGAAGATGATGCTGGCCTTCCCATTCTACGAAACTACCCCAAGGACCGGCTCATCGTCACGATGGGGACTATATCATTAATCATTTGTCCCCAAGTCTGAGGGCACCATGGAAGCGTTTTTTACAGAAATGAGCACAACACTTCCCGAAAAGAACCAGCGGAGTGTTAATCTGGATCAGTTTGCTGGCTTCTGAAACGTTACTTCTAAATCTACAAATTTCTGATCCCTGGGGGCCTGTGCCATCTGGTCCCTGGCATGGCGTGCCATGTCTCCCTCCTGTAGGACCTGTGAGTGTAATCGATCCTTCAATTTCACATGCCTCTCCGAGTGTAATTTCCATGGCTGTGTTGGAGTGACATTTAAAGAGTCCACAGGGAGAAATTACTGCCCTGTTCACAACACAGTATTGTAAGGCATATATGTGTGTATGTATACCATACACAGATGAATATCTATATACAAATATAGACAGAAAGAGAAAGATATGAATCAACTAATTAAAAATTATTATTTATTTATTTATAGAGGAGGTACTGGGGATTGAACCTAGGACCTCGTGTATGCTAAGCATGCACTCTATCACTTGAGCTATACCCTCCCCCCTAAAAATTACTCTAAATGCACTACGTTGGACCTGAATTACAATCATGTGATTACACTCACTATTTTGGACAGTCTAGTAGAAGCTCCTTTGTGTCTTTTCAACCAAAGATTTCACATCCTCTAAAAATGAACACCTTATTCAGTAACCAGGTACCCACCCCAAAAAGTTATTCAGCGAACACCATCTGGATTAGATTAGTTTAAAAGTAACTGGATCAATCCCCACTTGCCCAAAGCATTTACACGGAATACTTTTTCTTTTCTTTGGGATGCAGAGTAACCCCCAAACTGCAGAGCACACTTGGCGATGAAGGCGGGCTCGAGGGGCATTTGGTAACTTAATGCAACTTCTTACCAGCACTTAAAACTCAGATATGAAATCTACACTTGATCTTTTCTACTTGGAATTGGCCAAATTAGTGGCTCTATCCCCATGGACAACAAAAGGCCTTCAGAAACACTCAGGGAAGCCGCCCAACCAGAGGGTCCAACACAGCCCAACAGGTGGATGTGGGGGCGGACAGGTGCTGTCTTCCCGACCAGCCCCTGAAAGCGCCTTTCAACTCCAGGCTGTTTCATTTCACGTCGGCCCGCTCTCAGGATGTGTAGGATGATCAAGGTAGCTGTGATACGCTCAGGGTAGAAATAAAGACTGCAGGGCATGCATTTTGAGCTTATTCAGTTAATTGGAAAATTATAGTGTGATTTCACTGCTCATAATAATAAAACGTTTTCTTTTAACTTTAAAGATGATGGCTGGCCGGCAGCACTATGAACCTAAAAAAAAAAAAACCTATTTGGAGGGTTAAAAAAATTGGATTTAGGGGCGGGAGAAATTTGCTGGAGTTTTGACTGAACATGCTTTGTTCCCTAAGCAGTGAACAAAACCAGGGCAGGGACATTCCTAAAACTTGCAACAGATATAAACCTCGTATCCAGAAGACAGTGCTTAGGGAACACGGTGAGCAACTGTATCTATTACAGCCTCCTCATTGGTTTAACAGAGGATTTGGGCAGGTCATTTTGCATCTCCCTTCTTTGGTTTCATCTTAGAATTAGGGGAAGTAACAGCATTTCTTCCTTTGTATTTCACAGAAACAGGGGAGGCTGGCAAATGTAAAGAAATACGGGCACCTGCAAGGTGATCAGGCTGGCCTGGCCTCAGTCTTTACATTCAACCTTAATTGAGCCCCTGGCACACTCACCCCCGGGGCCTGGTGTAAACTTTCTCCAGTGGGCTGAGCATCACTCAGTGGCCCCAGGGACCCACATTCTCTTCCTTCTCCTCTGAGCTCTGTATTTACTCTGCTGTATCCTTCCTTTGCCAACACCTGTTACTTCTGACGGTCCTCATCTTACACCTGCTATTCTGAGTCTGCTGCTTTCTTTAATATACATCCGTTTGGGTGACAGTTGAGTGATTACATCCCCTTATGTCTACTCTCATCACCACCATGCTGGAGTCTCTTTCTACCGGTTGGCTCCTGGCCATCTTCTGGATGGTGAAGTGGAGGAAAATTTGACCCTGGCTCATTGGTTGATACAGCTAATCCTCATGATTCACAGAGTCCATGTTTGCAAACCCACCTACTCACTAACAGTTATTTGTAACCCCAAAGTCAGTTCTCCTGGGTCTTTCCCACCCATTCCCAGGAAAATTGGAGTCACCCAACGTGCATGGTTCCTGCTGAAGTGGAACCAGTTGATGCTCTGCCTTCTGGTTTCAACTCTCATACCGTGAACAAGTGTCCTTTTCATGGTCTGTCAAGTGCCCTGTGGTTCACATTTTCATGGTGATCCCCAAGCTTGGGGGTGCAGCACTGTCTCGTGTTCCTAAGCACAAGAAGGGATGGGCCTTATGGAGAAAATACTTGTGTTAGAGAGGTTTCATCCAGGCATGAATCACAGTGTTGTTGCCATGAGTTCTAAGTAATGAATCAACAGTACATATTAAATAAAGGGTCTCAAAGCAGAAACATGCATAAAACAAGGTTGTATATTCCCCTAGGAGCAATGGCTCAGTATTTGCTAACTCAGTGCCATACAGCAGGGACTTTGTAGAACATACCACCTGGAATCATGAGGATCCAGTGTACTTATGAATTAGGGATAGAGTGGGATTTATCCAGCCACATGAGTGAGAGCTTTTATATAGAATTCAAACATGCAGAACCGCTTGCAGGGACTGCCTTCAGATCAAGTCTCCATGTGAAAGAACTGTCTTTGATTTTTTAAAAAATAGATGACTATTCATTCCTCCTCTTTTTATAAAATTTCTTGAGCCTTACTAAAAGCCTTGCCATCTCTAGCTCATGAGCATCCTTATGGCAGCTCTCTGGGACGTCAGGGAAGTATTCCACTTTCGATGGCACAAAAGACCCCACGACCCACTAGTGATGGGACCGGGGCGAGTCCCGGCTCCAACTCTGGGCCTAAGTTCCAACTCCAGGTTCAAGGCTCCTCACTACGCCTGAGCCCAGGACACCAAATAAAAGAGGACCTGCTTGCGACTTCTCTCTCCACACTTTGTCACAACAGTATGCTTAGAGTGATTTTAAATCCTATGGCAGTGGAAGCACGGGGGGTGTCTGGTGGGTAGGGGACAATGACAAGAAACACCTGATGCATCTGAGAGGGAGGCCTGGAGGGCTTCCGGGTGGGAAGGGACGCCTGAAGAACGAGCAGGGGGCAACCAGGTGCAACTGAGGCTCGTGCAGCAGGGGCAGAGGTGCAAAGGCTCAAAGGGAGCTTCTAGACATTTGGCGCAGCTGGGGTAGCGGGTGTGAAGTCAGGAGCAAAGGCTGGAGAACGTAGCGGTGTCTTCCTATGGAGTTTGAATTTAACCTTAAGTCAGATGGGAGCGACTGGAGGCTTGAAAACAGCCAAGCGATGCTGGTCAGATTTGCGATTCCGAGAAATCCTGAATCTGGCTGCCTGTGTTGGCTGGACGGGAGGGACCCATGAAAAAGTCAGGGTGGTCACAGTCCTGCAAGGGGCCAAGGAAGAAGGCCTGAGCTAAGATGGCAGTGGGGGGATGGACAGGCAGGGATGGAGGCAGAGGTGACGTCATGGGTGCACTTCCTGTGCTGTTGTGCACAGCCACCCCCATGCTCAGGAGGGTCTGGCTCTCACTTTAATGCTCTGCTGTGACCATCTTGAAATTCTTAGCAATTTAATCTTTGAACTTGTGTCTTATAAACGAAGCCCAATGCGACAGTGGGGCCGGTGCATGGGCAGAGGAGACACCCACAATGTGAGTCCCTGCGGTTCCTGGCCACCACTTTGCCATGTTGCGTTTGAGATGCCCTGAGCATAGGATTCTGGCGGGAGTGCAGTGCAACCAGCAAAACTCAAAGTGAGCATCGGGAAAGCACGCTACATCTCCAACTGGGTAAGCAGAGATGCTGACGGCACCGGGACCACACTCTCCGTCAGACCAGGAATGAGCTTTGAATGAGGAAAGATGGCAAGGGCATCATAAGAAATAGGAACAACCCAGAAACCCGTCATATCTTTCCTTACTCGTGTTACATCCCTGCAGTAACCAGATACTTATGCTGAAAATGATGACACAGAAGGAAAGGGAAAGATAAACAAAGCTTCTTTTCCTTCCTTACACATCAGTAAGCCAAGGTAGAGCATGGCAGCACTATATATGCAAAATAATGTGTCATTTCTGTCATTCCACACACCCGTTCAGTGCTCTTATATTTGCATATTTAAAACCAGCATAGCATAACAAATGACAAATACTGGAGAGGGTGTGGAGAAAAGGGAACCCTCCTACACTGTGGGTGGGAATGTAATTTGGTGCAGCCATTATGGAAAACGGTATGGAGTTCCCTTAAAAAGCTAAAAATAGACTTGCCATATGATCCAGCAATCCCTGGGTATATATCCAGAGGAAACTTTAATTTGAAAAGATACATGCACCCCAATATTCATAGCAGCATCATTTACAATAGCCAAGACATGGAAGCAACCTTAATGTCCATCAACAGATGAATGGATAAAGAAGATGTGGTATGTATATACAATGGAATACTACTCAGCCATAAAAAAGAATGAAATAATGCCATTTTCAGCAACATGGATTGGACCTAGAGATCATCATACTAAGTAAACTAAGCCAGAAAGAGTAGGACAAATACCATATGATATCACTTACATGTGGAATCTAAAAAAATGACATAAATGAACTTATTTATAAAACAGAAGCAGACTCATAGACATTAAAAACAAACATATGGTTCCTGGGGTGGGAGGTAAGCAGAAGGAGGGATAAACTGGGAGTTTGGGATTCGCAGATACTAACTTCTATATAAAACAGATAAACAACGAGGTTCTACTGTATAGCACAGGGAACTATATTCAGTATCTTGTAGTGACCAATAATGAAAAAGAATATGGAAAGGAATATATATATATTTGTGAGTACAACTGAATCACCATGCTGCACACCAGAAACTAAGACAACATTATAAATCGACTATACTTCAATGAAAAAAACTGGCGCAGCTTAATATGAAGATGAACAGTAAAATCTATGCTAATAATTTAAAGTGTTGCTTTTTAAAATTTAGAACAACACTGAAGAGCAAATAAAAAACACAATGACAAGTACTTGGTATTTTAATGCCTTTAACAGCTCCTTCCGCCCCTGATTTCGGAACAAGCAGCCCCCATTTTCATTTTTCACCAGGCCCTGCCAAGGACAGCGAGTCCAGTTAGAAACGACAGGAATTTAGCCCAAGCATCAGTGGGGATGGGTGATGGGGACGAGGGGCACAGGGACAGGGAGGCTCAGTGATCCCTCCTGGGGTTTTAAACTGGTGGTGCCGTCCTTGTGGGAAATGCGGCATCAAAAACGGGGTTTATGATTCTGTTCTGAGTGCCTGTGGGGCGTCCCGACAGTGTCCAGCGTCAGGAGAGGGGCTTTGGAGGAGGGAAGCCGGCAAGTCATCAGCACACAGGCGGTGGCTGAAACCTGAGGGCACGGCCAGTGGGAGAAGAACTGTGGACAGGGACGCCGGAGAATGCACACCTTTAAGGGACAGGACAGCAAAGAAGGCCCCGTAGAGGGGGTAGAGAGGGAGGGAGGACAGGAGGAAGGACTAGGCACAGGGTGGCTGTGAAGGAGAGGCAAGAAATAAGATGACAGCCAGAGGTCAGTATTACAGGGTTGAGTAAAGTGGGGTGTTATCAGCTCAAGGGACCTTGAGCAAACTGCCTGACCTCTGAGCCTCAGACAGGCACCCACAAAATGAAGAAAATAAGAGCAACACGTACCTCTGGGGATTATTATCAAGATTAAATGAGTGTGCTGCTCAGAACTCTGCTGCATTAACTTCCTGTGGCTTCTGTAACAAGGTACCACAAACTGGATGGCTTAGAAGGGTAGAAATGTGTTGCCTCACAGTCCTGGAGGCCAGAAGTGCAAAATCGAGGTGTCTGTAGGACCAGGCTCCCTCTGCAGGACCCAGGGAAGGCTGTGTCTCAGGCCTCCCCCAGTTTCTGGGAGCTCCTCGGGTTGTGAAGGCATAACTGCAGCCTTCACATGGCCTTCTCCCTGTGCGTGCGTGTTCAAGTTTCCCCCTTTTATACAGACGCTAGTCATATCAGATCAGGGGCCACTGTAATGACCTCATCCTCTTAACATGATCACTTCTGTGAAGACTCTATCTCCAAAGAAAGTCACAGGAACCAGGTAAAGACTTCAACGTACCTTTTTTGGGGGGACACCCAGAGTCAGCTGTGTATAAACATTCACCTTTGTTATCATTACCTCCATTAGTTGCTGTTTGGTTCAAACGTATGAGGAAGAAATCGAGGGACAACTTGAGTTTGGGGAACCTATGTTTGTTGTGGTCACAATCTCCACAACAAAGTAACATTTCTGCAACAGCCCAGATGAAGGTAAATATATGAAGTAAGGAGAGGAAACAAAGAAGAGGGAATGACACATTCTGATAATGAGCCAAAGACAACCATGAGCAGGAATACCGACAGCCATGCAAGAAAGAAGCCACTGAGGGGCCCTCAGGAGGCCTGGTACATCAGATGGACAGAAATAAACAGCATCCCCCGCTCAGCCTCAGCCAATACGCTGTTCCCTACATGCTCACAGAAGGAATAGCAAGTTTTGCTAATTGATCAAAACAAACAATAGGTTTCATCAGTGGAGTAAGAAGGCCTTCTGGGCCAGAAGCAAAATGGATACCTTCCACCAACTGAAGCTCTAACGCTCTTTGAAGTGGTAAGAACCACAGCTGATCTGGAGATAAGCTACAGTTAATAAACAGGCTGTTACCAGGAGTGTCAAACTGGTCATCATCTTAGCAGGAAGTATGTCTGAGGCTAAACTGAAAGCCATCATTCCGCAAGGAAAAGACAGGGAGCTGTGAGGTGCACTAAAGCTTAGAAGAGACAGTTGCTCTGTTTTAGAGGATTGAAAAGCCTTGGATCAGAATCTCTCTTCCCTGCCTCTCTCCCAAATCCAAAGCCCTTTCCAGAACAAGTGCTCTCCTGCCATTTCATCCGACACCAGGAGCAAACGTTGGCAGTGCCTTCCCTGGGCCAGCCCCCCTCGCCAGAGCTCCACATTCCAGAACCGTTTTTTTTTTCCCTTCTTCTGCTTTAAGAGTTGCGCCCCCTCAGTTCAAGGCCTTGACAACTTTGCTAGATAAACTGCTGACTACACTGATGACTCAGTCTGTGCAAGGATGGCTGATGATGGCATCTGTCATCTAAAAGTCACCTTCACCAAACATCAAAGTTCACCTCAGAGTAACGGGGTGATGGACTTCCCATTCCTCTCCATGCAATGCTCCAAGAAGAACACAGCTTCACCACTATGACGTCCTGCACAAATGCATAAGGATAAAACCATGAAAAAACGTCAGACAAATCCAAACCAAGGGACATTCTATGAAACGGCCACCTCGTACTCTTCAAAAACGCCAGTGTCATGAAAGACACAGACCGGGGATCCGTTCTTGGTTGGAAGGAGACTAAAGAGACGTGACAACTGAAACTGCACGAGCTGGGATTTTCTTTTGCTCTTAAAGCACATTATTGGGACAACTGGGGAAATCTGGATGAGGTCTGTAGGTTAGAAAACAGTATTGTAGCAGGTTAATTTCCTGATTCTGATCATTGTTCTTGATTATGTAAGAGAGTGTCCTTGCTCTTAAGAAAGATACGGAATATAGAACAGATAAACAACGAAGTCCTACTGTACAGCACAGGGAACTATATTCAATATCTTGTAATAACCTATAGTGAAAAGGAATATATACACACACACACACATATATATATATAAAACTGAATCACTATGCTGTACACCAGAAACTAACACAACGTTGTAAATTGGCTATACTTCAATTAAAATATTTAAAAAGAAAAAAAAAACACATGGAAGTGCTTGAGAGTAAGGGATGGGCATCTTACCTGTAACTTAGAAAAGAACAAGGCGAATGTGATACAACGGTAACATTTGGGAAGCTGGATGATGGGTATCAAGGCAGTCTTTGTATTAGTGTTACAAATTTTGTGTCCAGAAAAATAATAGAAAATATTTAATATTGAATAAATATACAGACAAATAAAAAAAATGCTCAGTGCTTTCCAGCAGGTCTCAACCTTGAGTGTGCATCAAAATCACCTCTGGAGATTTAAAAATATCAGTGCCCAGGCCCCCGCCCAGAGATTCCGATTCAAGTAGCCTGGGCTAGAGCTCCAGCCACGGTACGTCTGAAAGCCCCCAAGGTGACTCTAGCACGAGCCCAGAGGAATGATGAACGGCCAGTTCAGCCCACAGTACTGTCAGGTGAGGGGAGAGTTCTGGGCTGGGGTCTTCCTGAGCCTGGGACGTCGGCTTCTTTTGAGAACCGACCCTGAGGGCAGCAGAGTGGCTCCAAACAGGAGCAGAGTCCTGGGTCCAACCATGGTCTCGGTCTAATGATCTGGAAGACAGCCTGGCAAGCCCCTCACTGGCGCCCAGCCCGGGTTCTCCCTGCTGTGGGGTGAGGTTAACCAAAAGCGGCCTCCGGGTGAAGTGGGCTTTCCGGGAGGAGGATGCGTGGTCCTTGCATCCCCGGAGCCCGATGCCCCACAGTGGGTTTGCACAGGACGACAGTCTGAAATCCTCGCGATGTCAGGGGGCAGAAAGGGATTAAGGCTTGACCAATTTCTGGTTCTGTTGGAAGGTTCCGTCACAGTTTGGTGATACCCAGCAGCCCTCTCCCTTCCCAAGGACCAAAGTCTAGATGGGTTCTTAGGAAAGGGGCTGGAGAAGGCAGGAGGACAACAGTCCTCTTCCAAGCGGCAAGGACGCCAGCTGGGGGGGTAGGAGGGGCAAGCTCCCTGCGGTGGGGGTGAAATGGGGCAGCTGCTGCTGGCCTCTTCATGAAGCAGGCCTGATGAGGGCTCTGTGGGAGGAAGGTGCCCCCACCAAGAGCTGAGGCCTGAGGCTCCATCCTGATTTGAGACCTCAACTCTGCTCTGGCCTAGACTTCTAAAGACTTCTAAGCCCTGCTCAACTTCTAAAACCGTGTTGCTCCAAATGTGGCCCCAGGCCACATGTGGCTACTGAGCCCCTGAGATGTGGCCAGTTTGGACTGAGATGTGCTGTAAGTGTGAAATACACACTAGGTGGGGAGGGTATAGCTCAGTGGTAGAATGCATGCCTAGCATGCATGGGGTAGGTCCTAAGTTCTATCCCCAGTACCGCCATTAAAAATAAATGAATAAATGAATAAATAAATAAGTAAACCTAATTACTTCCTGCCCCCCCTAAAAATTAAAATAAAATACACACTTGATTTCCAAGTCTTATAAGAAAAAAGAACATAAACTAGCTCAATAATTTTAAAAACACTGATTAATGTGGAGACGTTAATACTTTGGGTATATTGGATTAAATAAAATTTTCTATGGGAATTCATTTCACCTCTTTTACTTTTTCTAATGCGGCTACTGGAATATTTAATATAACTTCTGTGGATTACATCATAATTCCATTGGACAGCTCTGTTCTAAAGTCTGCATATTGTCCTTTTGTGACTTAATTCCCTGGTGATAATTTTATTAAAATCCAATCAAGGAAGGATTTAGCATGCAATGGCATCAGCTCTGGGCCCCGAATGCCCTGCCGTGAGAAATACTTAACCCTCTCCCCTGAGGTTCTCAGGCTTCTGTGATTCCAGCAAACTCACTCTTCCCCTACAGCCCAGGGAAGTGCAGATACGGTCAGGTAATGTCCCTTCCTTGCAGCTTGCTGGAATAATAATCATAATAATGATATTAATTCACAGCCTAACACTTGGCACTGCAATTTTAACCCAATTGGTGAAACAATCACAAATGTCTGATATTCTTAAAATAAAACTCTAAGTCAGTCAGACTGCGTATACTCCACCTAATAATGTACCTTGCCACGGGAAAACAATATGTAAGCGGGTAATGAGGATAAATGGTGCAGAGTAGATGCTCATCAAAGATGCTAAGGCAGCAGCAAGTCACATTCCAGAAGGTTCCAGAAGGCTCCATGGAAGTCTGTAGTCTGGATCTGGCTTGCACGTCACTGTCTGACTGCCTCCTAAGGATGAAAGGCCCCTCACGTGAGTGTGTGTGTGTGTGTGTGTGTGACAGGAGGAAATAACTAAGCCATTCCCTTTGGTCAGGCCTTCCTCACAACAACAACCTGGGGCCGTGGAGAGTCAGGATGGGTTTACCTGTGTTCTGTTTCCAGAGATCGATCTTGACCATGGTCTGATTTTATTTTGGACCCCAGCCTGGTGCAATCTATGTTGTAATGAGGTCTCCATGTTAAATTTCCCATTATTTAAAAAAAAAAAACCAACACCTTAAATTCAGTGACTGTCCAGGACTTTAAGGGAGTTTTCTAGAAACCAGGAAGAAGGAAATAGAGGTTATTTTGCCGAGGACCAGTGATGTTGGATGTAGGGCCCAAAAGACTGGTTTGGGCAGAAAGTCACTCCCATAATGCGGACTGGTGCTTGGCAACACTGTGAGAAATTTCCCCAGCCCAGAAGCTTACACTCTACTCACAGTTCAGCTGAACCCAAGGGCTAAACATGATGCTTCAGTTCTTGTTTGTAAAACACAGTATATAATCTTTATTAACACAGAGGCATAGAGTATAAATGTGTACTCTGTATTAAACTACATAGGTGATGAGAAAAATCTCTGTTCATGGTTTAATATCCTGGGAAGAAAACACCTAGGAAAAAGCATCTTCATAAAAAGTTTTTTCTGCTTATTTTTATAACGTCTATACCCAGAAGTAAATGCCAAATGCATGAAGCATTTGGGAAAATCAATTATGTCTCTAGGCTACATTTTCAAAAGTATATTAAAAAAAGATCTTGCAAGAAGATGCTCTATACATATATATATATACACACATAGAGAGATGGCCAAATAATCAAATATACTATATACATATGTGTGCATAAATATATATCAATAGTAGAAATATCTTTTTACTTTTACCGCAGGAAGTCATATTCATTTTAAAGACATACTGTACTTTGCTTAGGAACATGATGCCTTTTCATTAAAAAAAGGTGTCAAGGAAAGATGCTCTGATTTCTTCCTGTGAACAGATTCTGAAAACTCAAGTTACTCTCACACCAAAATGGGCAGAAATGAGAAAAAGCAGCCAAGCCCCCTTCATTGGGCAGCATTCTTACATCACCCACTTTAAAATTAAATCTGAAACAGAGTTCTGACAGGCCTGCTATTTTCTTCAGTGCCAAGAGCCACACAATAGATCTTTTTTTTTTTTTTTGGACAAAGCTCTTAAAATGCTTGGAGATTCAGATGTACTGAGTCATGAAACTGTACAAATACTGCACACCCATTCCTGCTGGTGCCCCTGCTCGCTCTTTTGGAAACAATACTATATTTTCTCCGTGTTTGGCAGAAGGAAAGAAATATTTTAGTTAGATTTGCAACCTGTTTGAAAGAAGGGTGACAGAAGAAGGCAAGCTCTGACAGTGGGGGGCTGTCCTCCGGGCTGGTGGCCTCCGAGCAGTGCTGGTAGTTATCATTTCAGAAGAATCCATTTGAGTCTCCTTCTGCTAAGTGTGGGCCTACAATGCTGCCCAGTCCCATGACCATAGACGCTTCAAATGTGACCTGATAAGGTTATAACATTCAGCAAAGAGGGGTGAGTGAAGTTGCACCAAAACTGCGGACACGATTCATCCATGCAATTAGCACTCTTAGAACCATCTTGCAAGGGGCGGGTATAGCTCAGGGGTAGAGCGCGTGCTTAACATGCACGACGTCCTGGGTTCAATCCTCAGTACCTCCGTTAAAAAAAAAAAAGTTAAAAAAAGAACCATCTCTGAGCAGGTCTCTTTAGAAAGTGTATAACATGCAGCACAGAGAGGTGGACATGACATTGCACAGAAGTACTGCAGGTATATGTGCTGTCTGTGGGTGCAGAGGTCGGGAGAGGGTGCAGCTAGAGAGGGCACCGGAGAAATAGAAGCAGAAACTGAGGAGGCGGAAAGTAGGGGGAGACAGTGGGAGGAGCCAAAGGAAAGCAGATCTATGCATGGTTTTCAAGACTTTCGCTCTCTCCCCTTTAAAAATTCAAATCAAATTGCTCCCCTCCCCCTTCAGCCAAAAGGATTGTTTGGCTGAAGTTGTGAAATAATTGAGAGGTGTTGCAAATGCATCTTCGCACTGCAAGCGAGCAACCGACTTCAAGTCTGAACATCTCTCCATCCAGAGGGATATTTTAGGTTGACTTTAATGATGGCAAGTATTTGAGCTTGAAATGAGGAGGACAAAAGGGCCAAAGACATAGGCAAGTTCCAAAGAGGAAGGTGTGGGCAGGGGGAGCCTGAATAAAACCCTCCTGGATGAGAAAGTGTGGAGATATACAACAGCGCCTGGGTTGCCATGCCCTTGGCTTTGAGGAACTGAAGACTTCTTTGTGGCTGCAGAAGGCAAGCTAGCCTTGAAATGCACCAAAGAACCATCTCTGGGTTTTCTGGACACAACTTTCGTTTTTAAAAAATTTCCCACCTTCTTCAGATTCCAAACATGTAGAAAATAAAGCGAGGACACATCAGCTGGTCTAGCCCAGCATTCCTCGATCTCAGATGAGGATTGAGGACCAATCATTCCCTGCTACAGGGGCTGTCCTGTGCATTGAAGGATGTCCAATAGCATCCTGGGCTTCTACTCACTAGGTGCCAATAGCGCCCCTAGTTGTGACAAAACAAATTGCCTCCAGACATTGCCAAATACTCCTGGGGGGACAAAATCTGCCTGGGTTGAGAATCATTGTTTTTTTTTAATTGAAGTATAGTTGATTTACAATATTTTGTTAGTTTCAGGTGTGCAGCACAGTGACTCAGTATTGCTGCAGATTATATTCCATCGTAAGTTATTATAAGGTAACAGGTATAATTCCCAGTGCTGTACAGTAAATCTTTCTTGCTTATTCATTTCATATCGTAGTTTGCATCTGTTATCCCCACATCCCTAATTTACCCCTCCCCCCTCCCCCCTTCCCTTCGGTAACCACTAGTTTATTTTCAGTGTCTGTGAGTCTGTTTCTGTTGGCATTTACATTTGTGTTACTTCCTAGATTTCACGTCAGTGATATCACATAGTATTTGTCTTTGTCTGACTTACTTCACTAAGCGTGATACTGAGAATCATTGGTTTAGACTAAACTGTAGAACAAGCTAAATTTTCATCAGGTGAAGACAGCCCCTATAAGGACCAGATGGCATTTTTGGTGACAGTTGACAACCCCAAACAACCTGCCTTGAACAGCCAGAGAGAAACACAAATGTCTGAGAGAGAGGAAGACCTTTTCCCTCAAAGTGCTGGTTTATGGCTGCAGGGAACCACAACACTATTCACAGATAATCCTGGGGGGAAAAAATCCTAGGACCTTTGCTTACAAAAAAAAAAAAAGGTAAATTAGATGAGAAAAACCATCCACTTAAACACTGGGGTTTGAAGAGACAGAGCAGGGAAGACAAGAAAGAAGCTCTACTCTGCGGATTTCTGCACAGCCTGCAGGACTGATTCCACCGGGCCTTCGACACCCCTTTTCATCCCGAGGCTGTGGACGGGGCTGAGTCTTTGCATCTGGTCTGACCTGTCCACAAAGCTTCTGGCATTGTTAGCTTGCGCCTCACAGAACAGAAGAAGGTGTTGAAAAATGACTGTCCCTTAACTTCACCATCAAATGAACAAAAAAGAGGTGTGTAAACCTGAACTTGGGTCAGTGTACATGTTTTTAATGGGAAACGGACTATAAAATTGTGAGCACACCTTGAAGCATATCCCTCAAAAGCTGTACAAATTGGCCTTTGAGATAAGATCGTACATTCTCATTTCCACCTGTCTCCCGTCGAACAAGCAGAGAGGAGAAAGGGCTCGGTGACCCCCGTCTCTCTCGTGCTAGAGTACAGTTTGATGATTTATGATTCCTAAGCCTGAGAACTTTGGAAGCCGCTGAACATGAAAAGAGGGGAAAATCTTCTAAGTCGAGAGAAAGAAAGGAAGGACGTGGTAGCAGAACGCTCTTCTCGGACTCTGAAACACTACTCTGAAAGCTGTCACGAGTAGGCATCGCCCGGGCCCTCGCAGACAAAAAGGGTTATTTTATCCAGATTATTCCCCCACATTGCAAGGGAAAAGGGACTCATTTGTAATCATCAAAGGAATGCTGACAGACTTGAAACGGGATTACATTCTATTATCCTCATCCGAATTAAAGATTTGTTTTGGAGATCATTCTTAGGTTTCTTCCTCTCTGCTCCTCCGACCCCAAATGAGGTGATTTGCATTCACGGGACATCCGAGGCAGACATGAAATCAGACAGTTTGCAAACATACATTTCAGATTCAGTGGCTTGAGTTCTGAATTTTAATGTTGCCTGGTTCTCTGTGCATGGAGAACTTGGCTCCTGGGTCGAAACTATCCCCAAGCATCACTGCATTCTCTAACTTGTTAACACAGGAGAAATTCAACTTCAGGAGCTTGAGTGAGCAAGAAATACAGGTGTCCAGAAATACAGGTATGGAAATGTAAAATCTATGCATGGGTGGTATTGTCTAGTAGGTCTATGGAAATTCTACCAAACCCTCAACTCCAAGCTCTGTGGTTTGGGTACCATTTGGAGAATATGACCTGCCAAGTCTAGTCTTCATCCCCCAAAATGCTTTGTTACATATGTGACCATGATCCTACTGAGAAGGAAGCCTCCCCAGGACAGAATGGAGTCTTTAGAGTAGGTCTGGGTGATAACTAGCACAGCATCTGATACGTGAAAGACTTGAGAACACTCCCTGTTCTGTCATACAGACCTCCCACAGTGTGGACACAGTGGAGCTGATGCCCATCTGGGGAAGTACCTCGGCTGAAAGTCATAAATCAGTGGAAGAGTTCAACTGGGTCAAAAACTACCTCTTGACTTTAGCTGCCAAAAGGACATGATATCTTAGGGAACATCTCTGTCAAGTCAAGGAGATGGGACTCTCTAAGCAGGAAGACAGCAAGGAACGTAGGTAAAGTACGTTAGAAGTTGTACCATTTTTTTTCTTTATCTCTTAATCCTTCCTTCTAGACACAGTGTCCTTTGGGGTCCTTTGGTAGGTCTTTCAGTCAGGCTTTATTAGTGGTAAACACGCCCTTATTTTACACTCCCACATGAAGATAGTTTAGCTGGGTATATAGCTCTGCAGTGACAGGTTTTTGTTTTTGTTTTTTGTTTTCTTCCAGAATCTGGGAAATATTTTACTGGCTTCTAGCTCTTGTTGATATGGCAAAGCCCTTATAGATGAAATTTTTTTTCCTCTCTGATTGTTTTAAGACTATCACTTTGTTTTAGTATTTTATAGTTTTAATATGATAGGTATAAATTTATTTTTATTTATCTTGCTTGGGATGCTTGAATGTGAATCTTTCATCAACTCTTGAAATTTGATCCTAAGTTATTATCACTTTGAGCATTGCCTTCTCCTCATTTTTCCTAGTCTATCTTTCTGGAATACTGATCTAATATATGTTGAACCGTCATTTGATCCTCCATGTCTTATAAACTCTGTTCCATGTCTTTATATCTTTTGCCACATTCTGGATAACTTCTCCAGCTTTATTTTCCAGTTCACTATTTCTCTCTTCACCTCTATCTAATCTATCCATCAAGCTTCTAACTTCGATGAATATATTTTTCATGTTAGTAGATATATTTGGTTCTTTTAAGAATATGTCTGGTCTTTCTTGACGGCCTTTCATTCCTTCCTCATGTTTTAGATTCCCTCTTTTATTTATTTAAAAACTCTCCTGTTTTTGCTGCTGACTGTTGTTCATATAATGTAACTTTGGACTGTGTGTTCATAATCAGCAGAATTTTATCTATTGGAATCTTGTGGGGCCTGTGTTGATGTTTCTATGCAGGGAGTATTTGTGTATTTTTCCCAGGTACCCTGGGAACCTGGGACAACTTTTTTAGTTTCTCAGCTTGGGTTTCCTGGTAAAGGCCATGTGAATTCAAAACCCAGACTCTTGAAAAGGCAGACCTGTGGTTACATGTTCTTAAGGGATATTATTTTTTTCCTCCAATCCCAAACCCAGGCTGAGATGTTTTTTTGTCATCTTTCTTTTCAAGAAGGCTGATTTGTTTCTCCTCCATCTTTTTATGAATGTTTAGCCATTTCAGGTCCCAACCTTATACAGAGAGCTTTATTCCAATTTCTCACTTGACGTTGGTCTAATGCCTAGTCTCTTGCCCTCGATTACCTATTAAATCTGGTTTTAAAGAACATCAAAGGCCCCTGTGTAGTCATATGGTCAGTGCCAGCTAACTTCTTTGGTTCTCTGATGTCCCTGTTCATTTTTGTTCCCTACAAGGCTACTCCTTGCAGTTAGTCACTCACTCGTGCATTTAAATGATGTTTATTATATTTCATTCAGCAGCTCTAGGTATTTTGTTAGGGAAATAATTTCAGAACACCAGTTTCACCATATTTCCAGAAATGGATTATAGATCCTACACTGTAATCAGTTATTTGGGGCTAAATGGTGCTATCTGAGACACGATGTGGAATGGACAATACCTGTATGTCCTGGGAAAGATTTGGGTCTGGTAGATTAAGAGCTAAAACTTACAGGAGAGGCACTGCTTTAAAGTACTTGTAATTTACGTGTTTTGGTATTAGAGATGCTGCCTGTGTTCAGCTCCCCATAGTTACTTAACCTCTCTTGCCTCAGTTTTTTCCACTTATTGTAACACCATCCCCTTTGCAGTGATGTGAGGATTCAATGAGTTAATAAACATGACATTCTTAGAACACTGTCTGGCATAGAGTGCTTTATGTGCTTGATCCACCACAGTATTTTTAACTCACCAATTTCTCTCACTTGTGCTGAGGGAACCAAGTAAAGAAGTTACCCCTTGCTGGGTCAGAGTTTTAACTGAGAGGGTGCACACACAGGGGCCGGCTAAAGGGTAGCAGAATTAGGAAAGAAGCTTAGAGAAAACAGATCAGAATCTCTTGGTTAGCCTCCCTCCCATCTGAGAGTCTCCTTCCAGTACTAAAATCTCAGTGACCCTAGGACTGATGTTACTGAGGGAAGCTAGTCCCTGCCAGAAAGATACAAACACACCAGCCTCATTCAGACAGTGGCCGAGTATCACAAAAGTTCAGGGTGCCTCACCCCTGGCTCCCAGAACCATTACTTAGCTTGAATGACAAAAGGATGGATTTTTGCAATAAGACAGTTACTAGATTCACATCCTGCTCCTAATTTTTACTAGCAGTTGTGGAACTGGGGTGGTGGGCAAGGTGGGAATAGGGCTGGATAATAGGGGAGCAGTTGTCTCTCAGTGTATGGTACCCCCAAACTGGTGCTTTTTCAAGAATTTTTAAGGTGCTGACAGGATGGCTGAAAAGATCAGTAACTTTCAAATTTTTAAAATCATGAACCCCAGCAGTAAAAGCTTTTTAAGAATGCATCCCCTAAATATATGTACATTTAGAAATTACGAACTTTTCTACTATCAACTTATATGTTAATTATAAGCAAGACACAACTCCTTTTTTTTAAGATAGAAAAGAAACAAATAGGAAAGAACAGAAATTCTAACATTTTCCTCCTGTATCGACTGGTTGCCTTGTGCGTGAACCCACTCTGCACAGACCATGATGAGACGACGCTGAAGGAAGGAGTGAGAAAAGGTCAGTCTTCTCAGAGGGCAGGCGAAACCACCGTGGTCAACCCATGAACTATCTAGAAAGGTTAAGCCAATTGTGACACCTTTTTTTCCTGGTCTTGCTCCCCACTCGGCACCTATAAGCCGAATCCCCCAGCCTGGCCCCACCCCTGGGCTCACCCTAGGGTCTGCCTCTGCTCGGCTTCCTAGCTGGGGAGGGGGGAGGCGGGGCTTGGGCTAGTTAGCTAACCCCTCTGAGGATGGTACTCATCTGTAAAGTGAGATTAATACTTAGCTCACAGGGTTGCCATGAGGATGAAATCAGATAACACTCTGCTCAATTAATTTTTACTCCTTTCCTTTCTATTCCTTCCTTGAAACGGCTGCTAGGCTGCCCTTTCCAATGGAGCACCTGGGAGACCACAGCCATCAATAACGGACCACTCGCTTGCTCAGACTCCTCTTCTCTGCCTCAGAAAGAGCCGGCAGAACACTTTTCAAATGCAGTTACTTTCCATGGAAACAGACCAGCCGTTTGAGACACTAGCTCTTCATCCCTTTTCTTCTGTGACAGCTGGACAACTCCTTCGGACATTCGCTTTGTTTTTCTTTGGTTACACGCTGGCTGTAAATGCCACAAAAGTTTTGAAAGTGAAGACAATCCTGAGGAAAAGGGTGATGTGACGAAGGCATAAATAAAATGCAGAGCTGTGTGTGCACATAGGCACACATGCATGTATGTGTAAGTGTGTGTGCGCACTTGCGTGTTGGGACGCAGTGGCAACCTGAGAGCCGGGAAGATACATCCTGGAGTCTCCCTGGTGGTGAGGGGTGGAGGGAGATCCAGTCCTGCCTGTGTGCCCTCGGATGAACTGA
The DNA here is from genome assembly GCF_048564905.1 of Vicugna pacos. Taxonomy (NCBI): domain Eukaryota; kingdom Metazoa; phylum Chordata; class Mammalia; order Artiodactyla; family Camelidae; genus Vicugna; species Vicugna pacos. The sequence goes on along the minus strand of NC_132987.1, from coordinate 113,425,678 downwards.
CACACAGGCAGGAGGAAGCTCTGCCCTCTGAACACCAGAGCAGTGGTTCTCAACTCTGGCTGCGCCCTAGAATTGCCTGGGGAGCTTTGAAAAAGAGCCCAAGGCCCCGCTCTCCCAGATCAATTAAATCAGAAGCCCTGGGGTTGCTGCTAGAGCATCCAGACATTTGTTGAGACTCTAAAGATTCTAGTTTGAAGCCAGGGTTGAGACCCACCATTGCTCTGAGCAGAACAGGAAGGTTCAAATCCTCCTAAAGGGGCACTTCCATCAGGACCTTGTTCCCACCCCGAGCCCCCAAGAACAACTGATTGACTACTTTTCTTTTATTTTAAATTTTTTTGTTTTTAAATTTGAGGGTGGGTAATTAGGTTTATTTACTTACTTTTGATGGAGATACTGGGGATTGAACCCAGGACCTCACGCATGCTAAGCATGCGCTCTACCACTGAACTATACCCTCCCCCTCGAATGACCATTTTTCTACATTCAGAAATTCTTGGCCAATGAAATAAGGAGCCAGAGTCAGGCTTATTTGCTGGGCTGTGAATGATCTGATAACAAGCACCATTTCTTGTTTGCCTGGGCTGCTGATGGAGGGGGGAAGACATCAGCCCGGAGACCCCCTCCCACCATGTGGTGCCATTTCTCTGAGGTCTGGGGACACTTTGGTACAAGGAAGGCCTTAAAAGCTGCCTCTCTCCCCATGTTTCTCATTTCCTTTCTCTTCTGCTTCCCACATTCACCACTACACGCCCTAGGGTAAAAGCAAGTAAACATATGGTCATGACTACTTTGTCAAAAGTCAGGAGTTTTCTAGGAATCTGAGTGAGGCCTTGATGAACTTTCCATCCTTTCCTTCCCTCCCTCCACCCCATCAGCCCATCAATCACTTTGAACTTCTTTGAGAAGAAAGAAAAAACACACACAAGAGTGAGAAAGGAAAGAGAGGAGAGAGACAGCAGAGAGTAAAACCATAAAAAAAAAAAAAGAAAAAAAAAGAACAAGGCCTGAGGGACATGGGAAATTCAGTTCACTGAAACATCACTCTCAAGCGGGACCAAGTGGAGAGGATCCTTAGCTTTTTATGGCTGGAACCCAAAATGGGACCCCTCCCACGCCTCCGCCCTCACTCCCGCCTTGTTCTTTGAACAAAGATGATGCTGACATTATACTTCTATTAAAAAAAAAAATCAGTGATCAGTTTGGACCTCTCAGGCCAAATCCTCAATCTGGGAATGCAGTCAAAAGAACAGAAGACTATCCCAAAGAGGAAGGTGGATGAAAGCCAGGCACATTTGCACACGGGATTAAGGATCAGAGGCACTAATTTTGCATGAACTATTCTTGCCTTCCTGGGATGCGTTTTTAATGCAGTGATGATAGCCTTTCAGTGGCCGCTGGCAGCATCTCAATATCTTCAGGGATGAGAGGGAAGGGGGTGCCTGGGGAGCCTGTTTCCTAGTGGGCTGGGAGGTGATTAGCACAAGTCACGAGCCGTTGGGGGAGGAGGCCCTGATGCAGGCTCTGGCTTATTAAGAGTGAGATCCGATGCTGGAATCTCCGGGGGCAAAAAAAATCAATGACCCAGGAAAACTACACCAGCTGACAGCCTCAGGAAAAAACTCAAGGAAGAGGTGCAAAGAAGAGAAAGGCTGAAGTAACTTTCCAAAACCCTGCACTGCTAATCTCCTCGGAGCCCCCAGTCTGTACAGACAGTGGCTGGGACCCCTTTCATTCCAGCACTTTCTTTCACCTGGATGCACCATCCTTCCTCCATTCCCTTCTACACGAAGGTTAAAGGGGTCCCAAGTTCCCTCCATCCTCCCTCTGTTTCGGTTTTCGATGTTTTCTTGTTTAGAAAAACAAGCAACTAAGGGCATTGTCAAATGCTGCTCTCCTGAGCTCAGCTACTGTAAGGCTCTTCGGGAGAGGGTACACTGTCTCTTTACAAGCACTACATTCTGCATATCCCTCCAAGTTCATAAAAAGGAACAAGACTGCCTGTCCCCAGGAAAGCAGGCATCAGGCTTTGAGGCCAGGACGGGGTGGTGGGTGTGTGTGGGAAGAATGGAGGGGGAGAGATGTTGGAGTCACATGATCAGGATCCACTGCTTCAACTAAAACATTCAGCTCATCTGAACCCTCAGACTCATCTTTGGAGCTTAGGAATTTCCCTCGATGCTATATGTCACATGTTTAGGGGATCCCTAAAGGTTCATTAAGTTTCAACTCAAATTCATCAACTTTGGAAGACTTCCTCTTTCTCCCTGAGCCTTTTCTAATATTTTCCCAATGCCCCACAAGATAGATTTTAGATCTCAATGTGAGTGTCTGTGGTTTAAGAGGAGGTTATTTTTCTTTTCTTCTCCCCAAAAGGCTCCCTGACACTTTCTCCCTGCTTTTCAGATCTCAAACTAAGCAAGGCTGACCAGAGGCAACACAGAGGCTCCCTGTGGATGGACCTGGCAAAATCACTACTGACTGACCACTGGCTCAGGGAGTTTTAAACCCCGGAATTCAGGTTCCCACCGAGAAGAGAAGAAAATTCCTTTTGACATTTATGTCATTTAAAAGAGTATATCTGTTATAATGGAAAAGACTCTGAAAAAAAAATCTATATAGGTGTATGTATATGTATAACTGATTCACTTTGCTGTACACCCGAACCTAACATTGTAAGTCAGCTACGCTTCAATAAAAAACAAAATTTTCTTAAAAAGTAAATAAATAAAGAACACATATGAAAACATCCATTTCCCAGGGTAGAGCGGCCCAGTTTGACAAATCAAGTTCACCCTCTGTAACTGCTGCTACGTACAGACAATTCCAAACTTGGGTGGTAACCTATAGACTGCTTCAAGGATTGCAGCCGCTGCACTAAAGAAACAAACTCTTAAGTGTCTGTAATCTGTGAAAACAATCTAATGGTTACACCGCAATTTACCTAAAGCAATATTTGTTCAGTTACAATGATGTCACAGAAGAAGGGCTTGTCAGCTTTCAGTTCTTTCCTTAACAATATTCAGACCCAGACTGTGGCTGAATTCAGAACTGTTTTCCATAGCTTAAATCAGCAAAGACAAAACTTTTCTAGCAGCCAAGAAAGTTCTATTGCAGAAAACAAAAAAGTCGATAGCACTTGAAATTCAGCATTTTCCTAGCACATTTACCACAGCGCTCTGACCCTGTGGTGCACGATTTTAAGGACCACAGTTTCCTTGCCAAATAGGCGTATCTTGGCTTCCTTTGCTAGGTAGAAACGCTGCCTTGATATTAAATATTCAAAGCAAAGAACCTCTGACCCAAGGGCTCTCAGCTAACAATGGCATTCTCTGTAAGTAAACTAGAAACCCAACTCAGCTTCTGGTTTGCCAGTGTTCCCTGCCATGTACTAGTCTACTGCACAAACAGAGCTGAGGAGTGACTCCCGTTTACCGTGATTATATTGCAAAAGACCCTCAGGCAGGAATACGGGAAGCCTGGACTTGGCAGAAGATGCTGGAGAAGCGGGGGGTGCGGGGAAAGAGTAGGGTTCAGAGCTGCTTCCTGGGCTGGGCAGGGGCGAGGAAAGGGTGAAAGGCCTCCAGCCTCGCCAGAGGGAGACCCGGGTCTGATATAATGGCAGAGACGTTGTTACTCTCAGCAAGCGCAACCAGTAACAGAAGAATGCAGCTCCTGTAGCCCTCATCAACCTAGAAACTTCTCTCTCTTTGCGGCGCCACGCCTACAACCCCAGAACTATCTGAGATCAGCAGCAGGAGCCTTGGTCCCAGTCCCCTAAAAAAAAAAAAAAAAGCCTCAACGTTTACTGGGAGGGGGAAGTCATCAATTTTTAAGGCGGTTGGGTCTGGAGAGGGCAGATGCTGGTAACTTTCGGCGGTAAAGTCCTACCCCTGAGTCTCCTCTCTGCTCCATAAGCTTCTCATTTCTCATTGCATCTCCACCAGACCTCCCATCCACTTGGGCTTCCCTCTGCTGTCGGCGCAGACTTCAGGTCAAGTGTCCCTCTGGGTTGGTCTCCTTACATGGGCACCCTAGAGGCTGGCTGGGGCACACCCGGACTAGGCGGATAGCAAACCAAGTGCAACTCCTTGGACCACAACACGTGTACCAACAGCGCTGAGCGCCGCACAGAGCTCAGCTTAAGGTGCTTCAAGCGGACACGCATCCGTGGGAGCAGGGTTCCTGACACTGGGAATTGACGAGGTCAACTCACGGGGAGAGAAACTCCAAATACCCTACCCACTCTTCCTTCTAGAAGGACTTGCCTGCCACCAGTCCACACGCAGCTACTTCTCTGTTAAAGGCTCACGCCAGACAAGAAAACTGGCTCTGAGAGCGACCCAGGTTTAATTCAATCCGACTGTGCCCTCTCGGGTGCCTGCCCCCAACTGAGGGCTCACCTGGGCGCACCGCGGTACCGGGGACGCACAGCGAGGGAGGTCGCTTCTTACCCGAGAAGTCCGTGAGCGCTGCGATCTCCCTGGAGCAGACCAGGACAGTGCAGTAGAAGAGGCGCAGGAGCTGCCCAGGAGGCTCTACCTGCCTGCGGAGGCCGGGATGCTGTGCCGGCTGGGGCACGGGCGGCGGGGGCGCGTGTCCTGGCAGGAGCATGGTGCGCAGCCCGACCGAACTCGGGCGCGGGCCCGGGACGCGCAGGGGGTCGCTGGGCGGCGGGCGGCGTCACATGGCGGGGCGGGGCGGTAGCCAGCGGCTCCACGGCCCCCTGCCACCTCCTGGCCCAGGCTGCCAGAGCCTCCTCCCCGGCGTGGGCCAGCACCGGCTCCCCAGCAAAGAGGAGGGGGCGGGGAACTGGGGCGGGGCGAGGAGCCCCGGGAAGGATCCGCGTAGTTTCCCCGAGAGGAAATCTCCGCTGCGGCCGCGCGGGAGGAAACGAGGTGGGGGCGAAGGGAAAGTGTAGCCTCTCGCGCCCAGAGACTGCGGAGGCCGACCCCTGGCGCGCTGCCGGCCACGGAGGGCGCCCCCAACAGCGCGCCGAGGGCAGCGCAACCTGAGCGTCTTCCACGCCCGGGTCCCCGCCCCCGAGTCGGCCGGGCACCCCTGGCCCGGCCCGCGCTGGCCCCGTGCCAGCCTCGCCCTGGCCGCCGGAGGAACGCGGCCGGTGCCCGTGACGCACTTTGGAGCCAGCGCCGCTGGTTGAGCCCTGGAGCTCCGGGGTGGGGCCGAGACCGGGGTGGGGGCAGCAGGAAGGTGGGTCCTGGAGGCGTGGGACCGCAGCACTGACCCACTGCGCTCCACTTGCAGAATCATGCAGCACGCACAGTTATCCCCATTTCACAGGAGAGGAGACTGAGACCCAGAGCATTGCCCAACGCCGAAGCTAACTGAGCCAGGACCTGAATGGCTGCGGGGGCCGGGGAGGAGACGGGGATGTTCTGCTCAAAACGGGTCAGATAGCTCCAGAGCCGGTTTCTCTTCGCTGCGACTACTTTTCTTCTGGATACTGGTTGTCCACAGCGCTCAAAGGATCTGACACTGGACCCGCACAGTCTCCGAACGCTAATAATTAGGCTGTGTTTTAAAATGGGCCACAGCATCTTTCTGAACCTCTCGATTACGCGCGCTGTGACCCACGTTTGGACGCCCAGCCCATGGGCGAGGAGCGGACTGCACGGCCCGGGCTCGGGGAAACCGGGACATGTGCGTGGGGGCTCCGTGGCTGTGCGCCGAGGCGTGCGGTACCTGGGGTCCAGCGACCCAGACCCGGCGGACTGCGCGCGGCGGCCGGGCCAGGCGGCGCCGGCGGGCGGGAGGAGGGCCGGCCGGGCGCTCTGCACAAAGTGTTCCCGAACACCGCGGGAGGGCCTGCCAAGTTCGCGGCGGGCCTGACGCGGAAACGTAGATAATGAGGCCCAAGGGCGGGACCGGGGGCACTGCGTCCGCGGGCTGTGAACCGCACGGCAAACGCCGCAGAGTGCCGTGGGGAGGCCTGGAGCCCGAAAAACCAAGACTCGCTATGGGACCCTCTTAGACGTGGGTCGCCAGGATCCCGGAGGGCTGGACGTCATTGCTTCCCACACGGTGCTCCAGCAGGGGCAGGGTTAGGGGAATTGCGATTCGGGCCTCTTCCTCCCTCTCTTGGGGTTAGAGGAGGGGGCCCGGGTGGCAAATGCAAGGATCAGTATTTGTTAGTGGGACCCAATCTGACAGGCACAATGATTTTTAAACTCTTACTAAAATATTCAACCTTCTCAATAACCCTTGGACATAAGTATTCTTCTTATGTCTGTAAGTATTATGCCTTACCAAGGCATTTTCTAGGTTGAGGAAACTGAGGCAGGGAGGGTGGGTAAGGATGCCTAGCACTTAGTAGCCATTCAGTAAGTAACTCAAAATGCAGTTCCCTCATGTAGTTCCATTCTATTCATCCATCTACTTTAGATATGAATTAGGTACCTATGTGTCCAATCCTCTGCTGGGAGCTGGGGACAGTGGCACAGGAAGGGAACCATGTTCCCTCAGGGCTGGGGGCTGCCACCACTGTCCCGTAGGAATGTGCTGCCTTCCAGATAACTGTGTGGGCACTGTTACTAACTGTGACAGCACCACCAGGCCTCCTTATCTGTAGTCATCAGGCTTACTGTGACGATTTGATGAGTTGGTACAGGTGACATGGGTAGATCTGAGTCTGGAACTAGTTAGTAGGTGCTCAGTCAATATTAGTCATTGTTACAGCAAGAAAGACGGACACTGAGCAGGTAATGCCACGTAAAGGACAAGGGGCCGTGGAAGAGACCAGATGGAGGGAAGGAGGTGTTAGGCGTCTTTTACAGATAAGATGGGTGGTAGAGTGTGTTCTTAGCACGAGGTCCTGGGTTCAATCCTAGTATCTCCATTTAAAAAAAAAAAGTATATAAAGTTGGGGGAAAAAAGACAAGATAGATGAGAAAGATCATAAGAGTTGGCCAAACAAAAGCTGGGTGTTTGGGGAGGATGAGCATCTTAGGAAAAGGGACCAGCCTACATGAAATCCAAAAGAAGCATGGCTCCTAGAGAAGCCTGGAGGAGATGGAGCAAAGAGAAAGGGGGCAGGGCGAGGGGACTTGGAGAGGTCAGCTGCCAGAGCTCAGGGACCCAGACACCTTGGTGAGCACTTTCATCTTTATCCTTAGCCCTTGTGAGCATTTCCATGTTAAGCCAGCAGAGGGTTGTAAGCAGACAAGTAACGCAGTCAGGAGTATGTTGGTAAAAGATGACTGGCTGCTCAGGGCATCTGGACTGGAGCGGTCAACAGTGGGTCTGGGGGTTATACACCCAAAAGAATTGAAAGTGGGGATTCAAAGAGATATTTGTGCACTCATGTTCACAGGGGCATTATTCACAGTAGTCAAAAGATGGAAGCAACCCAAATGTCCATTGATGGATGAATGGATAAACAAAATGAGGGCTATTATCCAGTCTTAAAAAGGAGTGAACTTCTGATACATGATACAACATGGATGAACCTTAAAAACATCATGCTAGGTGGAATAAGCCAGACACAGATGATAAATACTGTATAATTCCACTTACATGAAATAGCTGAAATAGACAAATTTATAGAGATAGGGCTTCTGTTTAGGGTGATGAAAAAGTTCTGGAAATAGATGGTGATGATGGCTGCATAACCCTGTGGATGTAATAACACCACTGAATTATGCACTTCAAATGGCAATTTTTATATTATTTACCATGACTTCAAAAAAAATGTAATATGCCAAAAACCACTGGACTCTATGCTTCAAATGGGTGAGTTGTGTGGTATGTGAACTATATCTGTATAAAGCCTTTTTTTTTTTTAAGATCAAGCAATGACAACAAATTGGGTCCAGAGAGATGGTCAGGAGGGGAGGGTAGCCTGGAGGCTATGACTGTGCATTGGGCTGGGCTTTACAGGACCAGAGAGAAGGGGAATGTGGCCAAATTGGAACGATGTCTGGGAAGGCTGGAGAGCGCGGTGTGACTGGCTGAGTGAGGAGCCTGGAGGACAAGCCCCTGCTTGCTGTCTTCTTTGCCCCTCAGCTGCTACCTGTTAAATCAGATCTTAGTCCTAATTTGATCTCTTCAAGAATTTTGGAATCTTGCAAGAAAAATGTAAAAATTCCATTTATTTTCCTCTCTGGTCCTCATACTTTCAAGTCTTTTTGTGCCCCCAACAAATGGAAGCCAATTACTCCCCACTTCCATTTCCATCTCTGAAAATATGATACAATCAAATACTTAGACTCTAGGATTCTAACCGGGACCGGCTACATAATTCACAGGCCCAACACAAAGTGAAAATGCGTGGCTCCTTGTTCAAAAATGATTAAGAATTTTAAGATAGTGACTGCAGGGCATTGAACCAAGCATGGGCTCTTTGAGCACAGGGCCCTGAGCGACTGCACAGGCCACACACCCATGAAGCTGGCCAGGCACTACCAGCACCTCCATGTCTCAGGTGCAGAAACCAACAGCCCAAGTCACACAGATCGTCTGCGGCAGGATTTGAAGCCCGCTTAAACTGCAAAGGCACAGCGATTAGGGGATGAATGCCAGGAATGAGTCAAATAAAAGTGTTCTTCCTTTCCCTATAATGGCAGCATTGGCGATCTGGGCCCTTCCTGCGCATGAGTTTGAGACATATCTCTGTACCTGGAACACGCATCCTTCGTATGAGAGGCATCCTTCGTATGAGAGGCATCCTTGCAGCACATTGTAAATTGCATACCTAAGTTTCTGCCTTTTGTTTTTTTCTACTTTTGAAGCAACTCTGTTCCTTCCTTCCAGCTCCAAATTACATCCCTGTTTTCCTTCTTCCTTAAGATCCTGGCCAATTCCCTTCCCACATAGCCAAACCTGCTGTGGACGATGTTTGTGTGCTGAGCATTTAAACCCAGCCCCAACCCTGTCCTCTCACCTGGGCCATCCAGGTGAGGCTCTGGGGCTTTCAACAAAGATGGGCTGCAGCTGCTCCAAGAAGACATAAGTCACCATTTGTCAGCTGCAAAGAAACCAATCTTTCAACTCAGGACAGTGAGGCAGAATGGTGTCCAGAGCTAAAAAGGCTTATTTTTAGAAAGCAACAAATGGTGGTTTGTTTATAGAGCTGGCACCAAAGAGCCACATCAATAGCAAAGAGTCTGCTTACTGAGGACGGTGAAAGCTGGGAAGGGGAGGGCACTAGAAAGGCCATGTGGGGAATGTTTGGCCCAGAAGCAGATGGAAGGAGGTCTTTAAGAATATGGGCTCAACACTGGTGTCTGTATGGCAGACCATCCAAGGTCAAAGGCATCAAGTGCAAGAGTCTGTATCCTGCTCCCGACAGACGGCCACCCACAGAGGTGTTTACCTCCCTGCCTCTCCTTTTTCTCAAGTCTGCAAAGTGAAAATGCTGCAGGCTGAAGTCCACTTTGACTCTAAAGCTCATAACCTATTTACATTAGATGTAGGATTTCAGGATTTTGAGTTCAGCCTATACTGGTTCCTTGACGTTCTTTAATGTTTTCTTAAATACATGTTTTAATTAATTAATTTTTTTGCTCTCAGTTTGTTTCCCTGTTATTCATATTTTTCTCTTTATGAAAGAAGAATGCAGCATGAGCAAATTTGGGGATGGGGTGGGGTGGGGGTTCTTGGAGCATTGTGAATGATTGAATTCTGCTCTGTGGGAGTTCTCAGTGTGAAAATTTCCAAGTATCCAAAGCAGTAAACTCAGTTTCTGAAGGTGGGCAGACACCATTTTCCCTTCTAAGATTGGAGAGTGCTGGGTTCCCACAGAAGCCCCGAGGCTGCTCTCTGCTGCCACCTTCAATAAATGCTGCAGGAAACCCAGCCACCTGGGCCCTATCTGAGAGCAGGCTATTTTGTTCCAGAGACCCCGGTCCCCGTCTCCATGCCCTAGCCTTCTCCTTCCTTCCCTCTCGGGACAGGCACTCTTCCTACCTGGTCCTCTGCCATCAGAAAGGGAAGTGTGCTGATGGAAGGGAGCTCCGTAGTAGGTTGGAAAGAAGCACATCCAGCTCTGCACGACCAGGCTTGCCCTGCAGGCAGACACAGCGAGGGGCAGTGGGTCCTTGTACCGGCTCCATGGTCAGAGCTCACAGGTTCGACTCTCAGCTCTGCCACTACTGGTATCTGTGTTGTGGATGGTGGTACAGCTTAGAGCAAACGTAGCTGAAAGGCTACTCATAGCAGAAGCCCCTGCAGGGTAAGAAACATAACCATCTTGTGGACTTAGTGTATTGTTGTTGCTTGAGCATAAGACAGTGTTTGATTTCCATTCAAACCCCCAGGAATGTCTTTGTGATCAAATACCCTTTGCCTTGTTAGGCAACAGTGGAAATGATTTCCAACTTGCTTACCTGGATGACAGTGGCCCTGGTCCCTGATGGGCTTTTCCACCAGAATTAAAAAAAAAAAAAAATTTTTTTTAATGAAGGTACTGGGGATTAAGCCCAGGACCTCGTGCATGCTAAGCATACATTCTACCACTGAGCTATACCCTCCCCACCTCCACTAGAATTTTCTTTCTCTTTCTGTGAACTGGCTGAGACACTCTCCCCTGCCCTGCTTTCTGAATATCCCCTTGTCTCCCCACCTCCAACCCACTCTGTTGGCCTCCTCAGGCCTGGCTCACCTCCTCACCCTCTTCCCCTGCCCAGAAGCATCCCTGTCCCCAGCCCTCTGTGACATGCCCGAGCTCTTGGGATCTTGCTTCCTTCCAAAATGCCAGCCGAATCTGACATCAGCTCTTCCAATCCTCAAAGGCCTGACACTATATAATCTTTCTTTTCCTACATAATTTTTTACTGTGGTAAAATACACATAACATAAAATGTAGCATCTTAACCATTTTTAAGTACATAGACCACATTGGCCCCTCTAGTGACTTTGTCTCTTGGAGAAGGAAGGAAAAAGAAGGATGGTCACATATGAGCCCAGTCTGCTTCCCTTTGGTCAACAGCAGTAAAAATCTTTTAGCAGAAGTCTCAGAAGGGTGAGGAAGAGGCTGGGAGGCCAAGGATTGTGGTGCTGCGGAAAGAGGCGACTGCAGGTTCAGAACCCAGCAAGGGAATGTACTAGGAACTGACAAGGGCGCCCTCTGTAGGTGAGAATCTTAATTTACACCTTAGAAATGGTGACGGTGGCCCATGAATTTCCTAAATAATTTTTTTATCGTAAAACACACATAATATAAAATTTACCATTTTAACCAATTTAAGTGTACAGTTCAGCGATATTGAGTACATTCACATTGTTGTGCAATTATTGCTCCCATCCATCTCCAGAACGTTTTCCTCTTCAAAAATGGAAACTCTGTACCCATTAAACTATAACTCCCCATTCTTTTGTCTCCTGGCAACCACCAGTCTATTTTCTGTCTCTATAAATCTAGCTACCGTAGATCCCTCATATAAATGGGCTCATACAGTATTTGTCCTTTTGTACTGGTTTCTTTCACTGAGCATAACGTCTTCAAGTTTCATCCATGTTGTCAGAATTTCCTTCCTTTTTAAGGCTGAATAATATTCCATTGTATGGATACACCACATTTGGTTTATCCATTTATCTTTTGATGGACACTTGGGTTTCATCCACCTCTTGGTGCTTGTGAATAACGAACATGGCTGAAGAAAAAAAAGGTTTTTTTAATTTAGATGATCATTCCCAAGGGGAAGTTTCAGGCTACTAAGAAGAAAACAAATCAAAGTCCACTGACAGAAATTCAGAATCAATGAAAGTAAGTTCCAATTAAGCATATAGAGCAGAAGTTTCCAAACTTTCTAAGTTCATGGCACACTTAGTGTCTCAATGATATTTCACAGGACTATTAAGCCAAAAAACCAAACCAAACCAAACCAAAACAAAACAAAATTGAACTGTTACAAATTTATTAACTAGCTAGATCCAAACAACAAGTATTTATGTTCTAACAATTAGGTAGCTATTTGGGGAAAAAGTATATATTATTTAAAGGAAAAATATTTTTTATTTTACTCTTAAATAACCGATTTATTAACAAGGTGCATGCACCCGTTAGGCATGTCACTGTCTATCTGATCTTGAAATCTGATTGGACACCATCACTCTTAGTTTCTGTTTCATGTATATTTTTCTTAGTCCTTGCTTTTATCACAGTAACCACTGAAATCCCAGTTTTATGGAACTGTGACAGCTCTGACAGAAAAGTAGCTCAATCTAATGTTGAAATTGAACTACCTTGAGTTAGTAGTTTGCAACAGAAGTCAGGAATTGCTGTATTTCCTTCAACTTATAAAAATATTCCAATCTGAGTTTCTTGCAGTGCTCTGGGCAGTTTGGAGCCAAATTTGGCAGCTGCAAATCTAGATAATTCAAATACTATGAAGACCTTACTTTGTCAACAAGAACTGCATAAACTGTGTCTGGCTCACTCTCCAACTGACTTCATTTTTACCACTCTAGCCCTCCCTCCCTTGCAGACACACTGGCCCTTTTGCTGTTTCCTGACCTCTCTGATTACACTGCTACCTCAGTGCCTTTGCATTTGCTGTAGCTTCTCCCTGGATGCTCTTCCCCCATGGATTGCCACAGCTCTCCTCCATCACTCGTTCAGGGATGTCTGCCAGTCCCTGTGTATGCTAGTCACCACCACCCCCACCATTTTCTCATTTCCAGAGCTCTCAGGTTGGCCTCCCTGCCATTCTATTGATCTTCCTGAACTTCCAGGGGGTGATTTGCCCCAAACAAACTTCTTTGAAAATTTAATTACCTTTGAAATGAGTGGTCTCCAATGATTTCAATAGCAACAAAGTCAGATTGCAGCGTTGATGTAATTAAAATGTTAATGGGCACCAAAAAAAGTAAATGGAAATAATAAAGACCAAAGAAAGGAAAGGAAATAATGCAAATGCACAGAACTGTCACAATTTAAACTAGCAAGCCAGGAGTACTCTGAGAGGAGACATCACATGAGGAGAAGATGGCAGCGTGGTGGCCGTGGCACTCGGCTGCTGAGACCCCTAAATCCAAATGGCTCCTGGGCAGGTGAAGAAATGCTGCTCCTACCTGAGGGAGGAACTGCAAAGTCTTGTTGCCAAGAGCCCTGAACACCAGGCTGGGAGGGGTTTGTGGACATGCTTTGCAATCTATCAAACCATGCTTTTCCCATTGATCTTAGGTGCCATCTTTTTTCCCTCCTTATTCTCCTCATTAAACTTAGTTTTAAGGGATCTCAAAATTCTGTCCCAGATTTTGGGTCAAGTTGTTTCTATTAAAAAGTGCTAACTCACAGACATAGAAAACAAACTATGGTTACCACAGGGAATAGGGTTGGGTGGGATGGATAAATTAGGGGTTTGGGATTTAAAGATACACACTACTATATATAAAACAGATAAACAGCAAGGCTCTACTGTATAACACAGGGAACTATATCCAATATCTTGTAATAACCTATAATGGAAAAGAATCTGAAAAAGTATATATGAATATGTATAACTGAATCACTTTGCTGTACACCTGAAACTAACACAACATTGTAAATCAACTCTACTTCAATCAAAAAAAAGCAGCAACTGTTGGCAAGAATGTGGAGCAACTGGAACTCTTATACACTGCTGGTGGGGGTGTGCAATGGTACAATCATTTTGGAAAAGTTTGACAGTTTCTTAAAAAGGTAAAAATACACTTACCATGTAACCCAATATTTCCATTTTTGAATATTTATCTAATAGAAATAAAAACATATATCCACACAATAAAAAAGTGCTGATTTTAGAAACTAAAACTTAAAACTGCCACCCCACCACACACACAAATGGCTCACAAAACATTTCTTTCCTTCTGAAGGTTTTCATGATACAGTGTTATTATTAACCAGTCTTTTACTATTAAACCTAAATGGCCAATTGAGACAAACAGTTCTGAGATCATTCTTTCACCACTGATTAACATGATCTTGACATTTTTCAATGAGAGGTGGCAGGTAGTGGGGATAATATTAATTTAGCCTCCCAAGCTTTCTGGGCAGACCTTGCCAGCTGCAGCAGCCTCCTTGGCCACTGCTTTGATGATACCCACAGCAACTGTCACAAACAGCAAAATGACCCAGAGGAGGATCATCAGAGAAGCTCTCGACACACATGGGCTTATAGGAACTATATCAACCATGGCAGCATCATCAGATTTCAAGGACTTGGGGTCACCTTCTAGCTTCTTCCCAGAACAGCAATCAATGTCCTTCAGCTTAGCAAATTTGCAAGCAATGTGAGCTGAGTGACCATCTCACACAGGTGTGTAGCCAGTGCTGATTTGGCCTGGAGAGTTCAGAATAGTCAGGAAGTCAGCTGCTTCCACTGGTGGGTCATTTTTGCCATCACCAGCCATGTTGCCGTGGTGAACATCTTTGACAGACACCTTCTTAACATTGAAGCCCACGTAGTTCCAAGGAAGAGCTTTACTTGAAGCTTCATGGAGCATTTCAACAAACTTGACTTCAATGTAATGTTGACTGGAACCAAGGTGACCACCATGCTGGGTTTGAGAATACCAGTCCCCATGGGGACAGTACCAATTCCATCAATGTTGTAAATGTCCTGGAGGGACAGACAAAAGGGCTTGTCAGCTGGATGAGTTGGTGGCAGGATGCCATCCAGGGCTTCAGGCACTGTGGTTCCACTGGCATTGCCATCTTTATGAATGACTTTCCATGGCTCCAGCATGTTGTCACCATTCCAACCAGAACTGGCACAAATGCTCTTGTGTCGGGGTTATGGCCAATTTTCTTAATGTAGGTGCTGACTTCCTTAATGATTTCTTTATATCTCTTTCTAGCTGTAGGAATCCCTTTTGTTAACCTGAAAAATTAGCTGTTTCACACCCAGCGTGTAAGCCAGAAGGGCATGCTCATAGGTCTGCTTGTTCTTGGAGACACTTGCTTCAAATTCGCCAACATCATCAGCAACAAGCTGGACAGCACACTCTGGCTGAGCTGTGCCTGTGATCGTGGTTTTGACAAAGTCTCTGGGTCCTGGAGCATCAACCATGGTCACATGTGTTGGTCTTGAATTTCCACAGGGAGTTATCAACCGTGACACCTCCTATCAGTGGTGATACTGCACTCACGTTCATCTTTCAGTTCATCCATTTTTTCATGCTTCTATGGTACATTGGTTAAAAATAAGAAACCAGCTTTTGTACATTGCTATTAACTAAACTCCAGACTTTATTTGTATTTCATCAACTTTCTCCCTAGTGTTCTTTTCCCATCCCAGGATCCAGTCCAGGGTATCACAGTGCATTTTGTTGTCATGTCTCCCCAGTCTCTTCTGATCTTTGACAGTTTCCCAGTTTTTCCTTGTTTCTTTTTTCATGATCTTGACAGTTTTTTAAAGTAGCAGTGATATATTTTTTAGACTGTCCCTCAGTTTAGATCTGCCTGATGTCTTTCACATGGCTGGGGTTATGGATTTGGGGAAGGATGCTACCAACGTGAATGCTATAAACTTTCTCATCACATCACATCAAGGGTCCATGGTAGCAACACAATTTGTCACTGATGATGTTAACTGTGATCCCTTGGTTAAGGCAGTGTTGCCATGTTTCTCTACTATAAAGTTACCATTTTTCTTTTTCCATGCTTGAATCTTTGGAAGTTGGTCACTAAGCCTACACTAGAGGAGGGAGGAGGAACTGTTGTGAACTAAGCTCCATTTCTTGGAGCAGGGAGTATCTACATATTACTTGGATTATTTGTATAGGAAAAATTTGTAAGGAATCTTACTTTGTAAGGAAGATCTTCTCCCCCATTTAATATTTTTTGTAACAGCACAGAATTTGTATATATATTTTATACCTGAAATTATAATCCAATTATTTGGATTTTTTGTCACTCAGATTGCTAATTATCATGTCACACAAATTGTTCCATTGGGAACTACTTCAGGTTGGTTCCTATGTCCCTTTGACATACCACCCCCCCCCCTTTTTTTTAAAGGGTTCTTGTTTTCTAGTACTACAAGAGACTCCAGGCTCATTTTATATGTGCCCAGTCACAGCCTTATATTTAGCCATTTCTCCAAGGAGCACTGGTCCCTTTTATTTGATAATGGTATTAGAACTCAAGATCTGGGCACTGGGTGTGCTCATTGTTAACTGGGGTGTCGCTGCTTCTAGACCCTGTCAATGAACAGAGCTAGGAAATGTATGCATGTGTATAAACTCAGGTAGAATACGTATCTATACTTATTTCTGTATCCATCTACTTCTGTTAAGCTAAACATAAGATCATAATGTCTCCAACTCTTATCCAGTCCCACAAGTTTCATTCTGGACTTACCTTCTTGCTTATAAGTAACTTATCTTGTCAACAATGAAAAAGCTAGTGGCACCCCCATCATCCTCCATTCGTTTACTTATTCGTTCAATTTCAGGATACATGAAAGTAATTTCAGAATTGTTAACTTATATCTCCATGACATAGGTCTGTTTTTGAGTCTGTATTCTGTTCTTCTGGGCTATTTGTCTATTCTTTTGCATTCTTATTTGCCATTCTAATTTGAGTATTATAACTTTCTGACTTAGCCACTCATAGTCCTTTATTTTTCCATACAAATTTATCATGATTTTTTGAGTTTCTTAATTTTCACTGAAATGGCGTAGTTTTATAGTCCGAACTTCTTTTACAATTTTTTCCTTAAAGGTGCCGTGCAGTCTTTTCTAGTTCAGTTCTGAAATAATTTACAGGTTTTTTTTTTCTTTGTGAATGGTGTCTTTTTTCCTATTACATTATTAAATTAATTATTGCTAGTGTAGAGGTAATGGTACTGATTTTGGTAACTTGATCTTTTATCTGACAACCTTGCTAAACTCTTATTAAGTTCGTATTTCTGGTGAATTTTCTAAGTATCTCTTATAATTCTCTCATATCTTATTTCTTTGTCTTACCTTATCTCATTAGCCAGGACCTCTAGTAATAGATAGAAGCGTAAATAGTGTACATCCATCTCTACCTTACTATTGTACCAAACATAATTCAAATGCATCTGAAATCTTTCCATTATGCATAATAGTTGCTGCAGGTTTTTGGTACATATAGTCTTTATTAAAGAATGAAAGTGCCTTCTATTCCTAGTTTTGTGTGAATTTAAAAAATCCTAAATAGGTATTTTTTCAAATGCCTTTTCCCATCTATTGAGATAATTGATTTTCTCCTTTAATCCATTAATATAAAAATGATATTAAAGCATCCTTGTATTTCTTGTTTTTTCTTAAGTGCAGTATTGGATTAGGTGAGCTAATACTTTATTTGCACTCATCTATGTCTGTAGCGAAATAAGCCCATCATTTTCTTACTGTGTATTATCCACAGTTAGTTTTGTTTCTGAGGTTTTATTAGTCTCATAAAAGAAGTTGGGATGCTTTCTTTCTTTTTTGTTTTATAAAGCAAACCGAATAAAATAGGAAGTATCTGTTTCTTAAAAGATTGCAAGAACTTACCTGAAAAATCATCTGCACCTCAGGGTAAAGTTTGATTATCATATTGTTTTAAGAATTATTGGTCAGTTAAAATTTCCTACTTTTTTTTTTTTTAGTCAACCTTGGGATTTTTGCCTTTTTCCAGAAATGCATTCATTTCTTTTAGCTTTGAAAGTTTTGTGAATTGTTGTTTCTAATATTGTTTATTATTTAAAAATCTAAGTTTGTGTGATCTCTCCCTTTACTCCTGTATTTTGCTGTTTTGCAGCTTTTCTTTTTCCTTCCTCATTAATCTTGCAACAGGTTTCATGATTTAATCTGAAAACAAAAAACAGTCAGCTTTTGCTCTGTGCATACTCTTTAGTGTTTTTTTATTTTCTTTGTAATTGATTTCTCTCCTCACCTTTGCTTGTTTTTACTTCTTATTTTTTGGTTGGTTCTATTGTACTTTTTCCAGTTTTTTGATTTGAATATATATTAGTTCATTTGTTATCAACTTTTCTTCATTAATGTACTTAAAACTATACATTTTCCTCTAAGACTTGTGTCTCACAGGTTAAACAACATAAAGTGTTCATTTTATTGTATTTCAAGTCTTTCATAATTTCCCTAATGTTTTCTGAGGATTACTTAGAAGATTTTTTTTCCCCTTTCCAAGGCTTATGGGATTTTTAAAAGCCTATCTTCTTATTATCAAGGTCAAATTTTATTGCCTGATGGTCAGAGAACATGTTGATTTTTTTAGACTTTACTGGGGCCTCCTTTGTGGCCTAGAAGGTAGTCAGTTTTTATGATTGCTCCATGTGATTTTAAAAGAACATACATTTTGCTTGTGGGTGTAAAACTTTCATACCATCTATTAATTTGAGTGCATTATTATCCACATTTTTTATATTTTCTCTTATTTCTGTCCAACGATTAAGATGTTAGACCAGTTTTCACAAAAGCTTTGAAATTTATCATTGATATTTTAATTTCTAAATTGGGTATGGATTTTGCTACATCCTCCTGTTCAAAGAATAGGGCCATCAACTCAATAACCTAGTTTTTTTTAATTGACTAAAAAAATTTTAGGGGAGGAGGAGGTAATTAGACTTATTTATTTTTTAATTTATTTTTTAATGGAGGTACTGGGGATTGAACCCAGGTTCCCGTGCATACTAAGCACACACTGTACCACTGAGCTATACCCTCCCCCTTAATAACCTAGTATTTTTGAGTAGTCTGATATGAGATCCTGGTCATCAACATAATACATATTTGTTGAGGATATGGCTCTTGTGGGAATTGTCCCAGCAGGATCAGTGTATAATTTCCTGAATGGATTTGAAAGTATATTTTTAAACATGGAGGCATGCCCCCAATTATAAAATGTAACCTATGGGATAATGGCTGGAATTCAGAGGCAGCTTCATGCACAATGTTCAGAAGCTCTTCTTCTCCTGGTCCATGACCTGCCTGTCTGTAACCCTACTCCCCAGCGCCTATTCAATGCCATTCAATGCCGTAGTGACTAAAACGCAACTACTAAACATTCACTTGCAGAGTTGTGATCTCCAAATGTCCTCTTTTAAAGTGTGAAAATATTCATGGACTGGCTGTAAATTGGTATTATTCTTCAACACTTGGTGGTAAATTTACCAAATTTCTCTGTTTTCTGATGGCTAGCTAAAAACACTTTTGTAAGGAAACAGGTTAATGGGAAAGGGTGGGCAAGAAGGGAGACAGCATGGGGAGGGAGGCAGCAAAAGGCATTTTCCAGGGAGATGACTCCCAGGAAAGCTGCAACTGTTGGGGTTTTGGGAAGATGGGGGCAGCAAGAAGGTATATGTATGTGGGGAGGTGGATGAGCAGACAGTGGACCTGGGGATACTTATGAAGTCAAACATCATCTGTGCCATGATTTTTATCAGCTGGCCTCACACATATGGCTAGCTTCTTCTCTACTAGACAAGAGGCACATTTTCTACTCTTCTTCTGTGTTGCCTCAGAGAAATAAAAAAGGCAAATTTGATGTTTCTGTTTTCTTCTCTGCTTTACTATCATTTCAATAAGAATCTCACAACAACCTAACCTGGATCATACTAATGTGATATATCTATTGCTCAAATAATTCATTTGATAGTTATTATATGGCCTTGTAGCATCTCATATCTTCTTGGGTTCTTGGTTAAGTTCTTTATTGTGATTGAGCTTAACAGGTGTGTCCTAGTCTCAGTGATACTGTAAGTCTCTTGAGGGTAAGTCCACTGGGTAACATTTTTTTGAATCTGTGATGGCTGGTTGTATAATGCAATGCACATAGAAAAATATTGCTGTAGGTTTATTTATCTTTTCTAGCCTATGGACACTGTGTCCTTCACTAGAGTTCATAGTGACTGCCTTTGAAGGAATACTTCAGTCTTACTGATAAACAAGCAGATAACATTCTTGATCTCAGATAAAAGTCGTACTAAGACATTCATCACCAGAGATTAAAACTTGTCTCAGAACAGAGAAAGAAATTCCGTATCTCTCCTCTTTATAGTGTAACTGCATTAATTAGCTTTTAACTAGATGAAATAATACAGGGTAACCTGTCAGGACAACTTCATCTTGTGTACAGTAATGCATACTTCTCACATCCTGAGAGTCCATGATAAACATGCTCTAATATGAACTTGACATGATTGAGCCTCTCTTTTTCACTCCTTTCCAGAAGCTGAATTTAACCTTGTTAGATTGAAATGGGAATAAATAAACACACTTACTTAAAGGTGAGTGAGAAGTATGGCCACTGGAGATGAACTGGTTGGCTATTAAAGGCCAGACTCTTGCCTTGGTTAATTCACCACAGTTCAGGGGCCAGTTCACAAGGTTGTAGACTCGAAAACTTGCATTCTGAGGCTTTTTGACAGCATTCCTGGTCAACCTGCGTTTTAGGATGGATTAACATTAACCAAGCTCAAGACCCAGGTCTCTGTATCCAATTATATCAACATTTATTTATTTAACACGTATTTATTGAGCCCTATAAGGTGACAAGCCCTGTTCTAGGCACTGAGAATGGAGCACTGAACTTTGTTTTGTGCCATTATAGAGTGCACATTTTAATGAAGGAGTCTGACAAACAAATGAATATCTAATATCACCAGTAGGTGATAAAGGCAATAAAGGAAAATAGAGGAGGGGAAGAAGATAGTGAGAGATGGACAGGAAGAGCCCACATGAAATGAGAATATGAGCCATGTGAGGTCTGGGCAGTTTCAGAGGGAGGGAACAGCAAGTGCAAAGGCCCTGAAGTGGATACCAGCTTAGAATGTCCCAGGAACAGTAATGCCTACCTTCAGTAGACCAGAATGTTTTGGGGGCAAATAAAGTCGTTTCTCTCCATGCAAGTCTTTTACCTAGAAAGCCATGTCACTATCCAGAGGCTAACTGGTGAGCGTGGTATCTGAACAAGTGGGGTTAAAGACCCAGTATCAAGGATTCCCTGCATTGAGCTGACTTAGTCTGAAGCATCTATCTGTACTTCTGCTTCACACCTCATCTCCTATGTCTCTGGCTAAAGATAGGATAGGCACTGGCAACTTCTGTTCCTTTGTTTTTAAATCAGGCTTAAGATACACTGATGAGTGGCTCCACCACTTATCAGCTGAGTAATACTGGCAAGTTCTCCCACTCTCTCTGTCTTTGCAAAGAGACATGATAATTTGCCCATGGACACACAGGCAGAAACTGTATAGAGTTTTTGACTGTTTCCTACCTCTCCCTGCAGTCTCTCAGGTCAGGTCCACTCTGGTTGAAAACAAAGTTGGTGGTCGCAATTAACCACAGAAAAGAAAAGAATCTGAGTGAACAATTAGAATTCAATCTGTCTTTACTAACAAGAGTATTGCCCTTTACAGCCTGAATTTTGAGCATACCCTTGTCTCTTAATACTGCTCCATCAGCTCACATCTGCTCAGGATGCTCCCTCTGACCTGCCCACAACTAGTCTTTTCCACAGGCATAACAGGCTTGCCAGATCAGAGGCTCAGGGTCAACACCATGGGCTTTTCCTATTAGAGGCTCTAAATTACCAACAGGCCATAAAAGGTCATGTCCTCACATGCTCACCACAGATCTCCTAACAGAACACAGAGCAGTATTTCCTCAGACTAGAAGACCAGCTGACAGGAATTCCAGGAGTCACTAAATTACTCATCTAATGATCTGATTCATGATTTATTTGACACATAACCAAGTATTCATGAAATTGTATTTAAAAATGCACCAGCCTATTTTCACTTATTTATTTATACCTCTATTTTATTTCAGAACACTTAATGCGGCTCTCAAGTCAACAACTTAAAAAAACACAGTTTTTTTTTTCCTTTCAAAGCAGTATTTCATACATTGCATCATTTTCCCCTCTCAGAACAGCTGGCTTTGCTGTCTCAATTTTAATGACGGGCACTTAGATGTGGAGGCCTCTGAGCTGTCCACGAGGAGTTTTCACAGACGTTACTTCACTCGATCACCTTCTCCCACCCTGCACGGCCGAAAGGGCACTCGTCCACCCTTGAGTCTGGGGAACTGGAGGTCAGTCGGGGGCCACATCCCATCAGACAAGCCGGTCTGGGTCAGGATATGAAATAAGCTAGGGGTCACGGTTAGGGACACCCTCTGGAGCAAGGACCTCCCAGCAGAAGCCCCCCTGGCATCTAGCCAGGGTCATCCACCCTCCCGGCAGATCCGCAGGACCACTAATAGGCAAAGCATCGAATCCCGCTGCAAGTCAATCAAGTTCAAGAGGCACCATTATGACGCCCTCAGGTCAAGAACTGATCTGACCGCGCATCTACCAAGCATCTGGGCTCGTGCCCTCTGGGAGTGGCGGTTCTGGGGGTTCTTCCTGCCAAGAACCCTCGAGGCCCGATGGGCCTCTCCCAGCTGAAAACAGAGCTGACAGCCACGGTAGCAGCAAACCGGCTCACTGAACAGCCCCGAGCTGACTCACATTTGGGACTCGATAAATACTTGTTGTGTGCATGAGCAGTACACTTATTTACTTTCTTGAAATTGCAATAAAGAGGTAAGTGTCGGTCGCCTCCGGCCGCGAGCGAGCCACCTGCGACCGCAGCATCAAGGTGGAACCCCGGACTCCGAGTTCCCGCATCTTCACTACCTGCTTCGTACGGACCGCCCTTCCCATAGGCCCCGCCCCTTCCGCCGACCTCCCTCACGAGTCCCCGCCTCTTCCGCCGGCCCCGCCCCTTTCAGCCCACGTGTGGGCCCGAGACGTGCGTACGCTGCCTGTGCGTGTCCTCCAGCCAAGTCCCCAGTGTGTGGATCTCGGCGCGCCCCCGCCCTCTCGGCCATGGGGGTCCCGAAGAGGAAGGCCCCAGGCGGCCAGGACGGCGCGACTCCCCGCGCGGGCGCGGCCAAGCGGGCCCGCACCGAAGAGCTTACTGGCGTGCGCTTCAAGGCTCAGCTGAGGGACCCGCAGGGCGCGGGGGCAGGTGAGTGCGGGGGCCCGGGGCGGCGAACGCTTGCGGGCGAGGCGGCCTCTCGGCCTCTATCTGAATGGCTTCCGTGTGCAGACACAGCCGCTTCTTTCTGCAGCTTTTCTTACTGAGCGTCAGAGCCTAGCCTCCCGATTTGCTGTCGGGAAACCGAGGCCCGGGTGCTTGGGAGTCCAGGGCCCCGACTTGCTGGATTGTGACAGCTCCGTGCGAACACACACCTCCTTTGCCGGCTCAGCAACCCTCAGCAAGCTCTAAAACCTCTTTATTGCAATTTCAAGAGAATAAATAAGGGTACTACACATGCACACAACAAATATTTATCGAGTCCCAACTGTGAGTCAGCTCGGGGCTGCTGAGTGAGCCGGTTTGCTGCTACCGAGGCTGTCAGCTCTGTTTTCACTAGCTTTAATCCTCCTTCCAGTAGTCACCCTGACCTGGTAACATGTAATAAGCTACCGCACGAAGCCACCACGGGACTTGTCAGTTGACCAAGATTGGACTAGTTGACTGATACGGAGCCGATTCTCTAATTTCACTTTTTGAAAAGTGTGACCATCCTTCACAACTCCTTGTAACCCATTAAAAAGTATAAAGGTTTATGAAGACAAAACACAATTGAATACACCAGTGTGTGGAAACACTAGCACTGTGTCAAAATAAAAAAAAACAATAAATGTTTATTCTCAAGGGAAAAATTAAGTTAATGGTCAGAATATCCTCAATTTCTAGGTTGTCTTCCACAGATTTTGTTTTTATTTCTGTTAATTCTTAAATTTTTAATTAATTAATTAATATTAAATGGAAGTACAGCCACAATGTGTCAATTTCTGGTGTACAACAGATTTTCTTTTTAAACATTTGATACCTGCAACTGTCTACAACTGCCAGCTAGTGCTGGGAAGATAATATCTGCATTAGCACAGAACTATACATTTCATTCATTCATTCATTCATTTGTTTATTATTTACAAGGGGCTGTTATTTGCTAGAGTAGGGATAAAATGGTGAGTAAGAATCAGATACGGGCCTGCCATTGTGAGCTTATGAATAGTCAGATGAGAAGGCAGATGTAAATCAGTAAAGTTGCACACAAACTGTTTTCAGCACAAGTCCTTTAAAAGATAGGAATAGGAATCTTTCTGGTAGAAGAAAGAGTATATTTAATTATTTGAAAGGTTCTATCCATAGGCATATTCATGGTTTTGCCCAGAGAGCTCCATTTCTTTTGGGCCCTGCATTTGAACAGGTTTCAGAAGAAAACCAGGGCTGATGGGTAGTGGGCGCAGGTGAAGGAGCTGGGAGATGAAGCGGAGCTGAAGTTAGTAGGTGAAAGTGGGAATCCCTGTAGGAGGCGCTGCTGGATTTGTGTTTGAATCTGATCTCTATCTTGGATTCTCTCTCCATTTTGTTTCGTTCTCATAACTTCTGTGGTAGGCTCACCTGACTGAAGATCGGGAAGTGGAATTGATAAGTGTTAGGGGGTTTCA
Organism: Vicugna pacos; assembly: GCF_048564905.1. Taxonomy (NCBI): domain Eukaryota; kingdom Metazoa; phylum Chordata; class Mammalia; order Artiodactyla; family Camelidae; genus Vicugna; species Vicugna pacos. The sequence continues at coordinate 113,401,263 of NC_132987.1, read as the reverse complement.
TTTTCATCTAGATATTTGGGAAGGTTTTTTTTTTCTGTTGTGTTTTGTTTGTCTGGCTTTATTGAGATATTATTGACATATAACATATGTAAGTTTAAGATATACAGTGTGATGACGTGATACATATAGATAGTATGAAACAATTACAATAAGGTTAGTTAACGCTGCCATCCCCTTATATAATTACCACTTTTTTTTTGTGGTGATAATGTTTAAGATCTACTCTCTTAATAACTTTCAAGTATATGATACAGTATTGTAACTGTAGTCACCACGCTGTACATTAGATCCTCAGAACTTAAACATCTTAGAGCTATATGTTTACACCCTTTGACCAACATCTCCCCATATGCACCCCTCCCCAGCCCCAGGCAACCACCACTCCACTCTCTGTTTCAATGAGTTCGGCGTTTTTAGATTCTACATGTGAGTGAGAACGTGCAGTATTTGTCTTTCCCTGTCGCACTTTTTTCACTTAATGCCCTCAAGATCCACATATGTTGTTGCAAGAAGCAAGGTTTCCTTCTTTTTTAAGACTGAATATTTTATTGTATAGATTTCTGAATATAGATATAGATATACCACATTTTCTTTGTCAGTTCTCTGATTATACCCCCTTTGTGGTAGGGGTGGGGGGCAGGTAAGCAGGGTTAGATTGATAAAGACCCAGAGGGTGCTCGGGGGTGGATCAGCATCAGCACCAGGGAGGACCCCTGGATCAAGAAGGGTTCTGCCCTGGGCCAGTTCCTTTCAAAATTGTTGCCCATGACTTAACTGGTGACAGAGAAGGAGCCGTGTCCTAACCCTCAGTCTCCCCGTCTTCACACTGCTGCTCTTTTCTCCAGCTCAGAAAGTGGCAAGTCCCATCACCTGGATGTTCCTGCCAGGAATGTCACTCTGTCACAGTAGCAGCTGGGTTTTTTTTTTTTTTAAAAGAGACTGTCTTTGTTAACATCTGATCATAACTCTTCTTTCAGCCTTGGAAGCATTTGTTTCTGCTGCCAAGAAGCTACCACGAGAAGATGTGTATGACGTCGTGGAGGGGTACATAAAGATTTCTGTTGAGTGTGCGGAGATCTTCCAGCTCCTGAGTGGGGACAAGCGCCCTGAAAGTGAAGTATGTTACTCCTTACCTGGCCTGACGGAGAGAAGAACATGCCAATGCCACTGTTGTGTTAGGTTGATGAAAAGAAATGTGATATACATTTCTAAGATGTTACCCCCTTCCTACAGAAAGTGATGCCTTGTCCCTGTGCTGTAGGAATACATTCATTTTGACATCATGACCTTTGAAAGCATTTTAGTGAAAAGTGCTAACTTATTGGTGAATAATACTGGATGGAATGATTATAGATTCTTAATCTAAACGCACTTGTTTCACTGTGGTTTGCTCTGACAAAGGGGAAAAAGGTAAAAACTGTCACACAGTTTTTATGTCAACCAATACAGACTTATATTGAGTTGACATATATATTACTGTTTTCTGGTTCCAAAGAGGTTCAGAATTTGGGACGTTTATGAACCTGTTGAAGTCTCTGGATTATTGCTGTAAGGCTGTAGACCTGCACATCCCCAAAGTAGTGAGGCCCAAACATTCATATAAATTTCTCTTTTCATTTCACTTTGTTTAATTGTCAAGCAGGCTGTTCTCTGTTGAGCTAAACTGTGGACGCAGGACTAAGCTGTCAGCTTCCTGCGTTTGGCTCAGGATCTAGGTAGGCCCAGTCCTGCCAGTGGAAGGTTTGACACCTGCGAGTGACTGCGGCTAAGACAAGAGGATGACGTATGTAGAGGAGGGAAAGAAATGAGATGACTCATCAGTCTTTCCATTCTCTTTACAGATGCTTTCAATATTTCAAGTTTTCGAGGCCATATTGTTGCGGACAGCCGGTGATCTTTCCCATTTTCATGTTGTGGGAACCAACATTGTGAAAAAGCTAATGAACAATCACATGAAGCTCATCTGTGAGTCCCTGTATGCCTCGGGTTACAAGTAAGTTGCCTGCCTTTACGTGGCAGGACTGGCCTTGGGCTTGGTCTGCGCTCAGCTCTCCACGAGCGCACTTGCCCTTTCCTCCACCTGCAGATAGAGCGGAGCCAGTTCCAAGGCCTTGACTGTGGCTCTGCCCCTCCTTCCTCTGTTGACCGGCCCGTCACTGTCACTGACTCCTCTCCTCCCACGTGTCCCTCTGCTCCCGTCTGCTGCTCTCCTCACTGTCTTGGGAACACTCCAGACCTCCTTTGTGCCGCCTGTCCTTTTGCCCCAACGGCTCTTATCCGAGATCATCTCGGGCTCCCTCCCTGTCTGCCTTCAGGGCTTTGCAGAGGTGTCATCTCAAGGAGGCCTCCTCTGACCACCCCATCCATCTACAGTTTTATGTGTGATGTGACAGTCCATGTCAGTCTGTTGACTCTGTCTCCCTCCTCTTGAGTGCAAGGTGCATGTGGGTGGGGGCCTTGACCGTCTTATAAAATGCTGTCTTCCCAGCTCCTAAACAGTGTCTAGTACGTAGTAGGTGCTCAGCAACCACAGATTCTGAGTACCTGCAGGATGGAAAGGCAGCCCAGAGCTTGCTTTTGGAGATGCCCACCATGCGGAAGTCTTCTTCTGTGCCGTATAAAGGCAGGGGTGATGGGGGTCTCCCAGCTATGTGAGGATTTCCTGGAGACGGAAATTGCCATCTTCTTTGTATCTTGTGTCTTGTGTTCTTGGGTCCTCCTCAGACTCAGTTTTTTAGCTTTCATTGAAGATCTTGTTAGGATATTTTAAAGAAAGCATGTCTTCATGTCTCCTCCATTCTGTTTTCTGCTTTGGGGATAGCAGAGCACACAGCCAGGTGTGCAGTTGGCTCGTGGTGAGGTGGCTGTGTGCTCCTGCTGTCCTGACGTGTCTGATTTCCCTGTTGTCCCTGAACAGGATGGCCCGAGCCTGCCTGAACCTGATGGCTGCCATGGTGACCCAGGGTCCGGAGGCTGCCAGAGACGTCTGCAGCCATTTTGATTTGAATAAAAAGACCTTGTACACCCTGGTGACCAAGAGGGATTCAAAGGTGAGAGGCCAAATGTCTTGTACCCCTTGAGTGTTTCCATTGCCTTTGTGTGTCCTCTTCCCTCTGGCCTCGGTCCTCATGTGGATGGAAGGGAGGCTTCCCCATGGAGAGTCCGGGGCCTTGGCAGCCTCTGGGGTCCATGAGGAAGGGAGGCCTCTCTCGTGGCCGGTGGTGGGGCCCGGCTGCCTACAGAGCCTGAGTGACAGGGTCACCCGAGGATGGCTCTCTCAGGGCTCAGCATCGCCGGGCCTTCCTGGCCCGTGAGGACGGCTGAGCTTGTGAGATGGCCTCCAGGTGCCTCGTGGTGTGAACCTCGTAGTGTCCTGGCCACCTGCACGGGTTCTGTCCACTCTGCAGAAATCTGCTGCAAGGCTCAGCCAGTGACATCACCAAAGAGGACACTTAATGGCTTTTTAATACATTTCTTGCGCCTTCCAATTATAAGTCTTCTAATGAGTAGGGGCTCCTTTGTGCCAAAGAGAATGGAAGTGTGAATGGCTGGTTTTCAGAAGAGCTGTCTGAAAAAAAAGTTTCTTGGTGACTCCAGATTTTTCACTCAGGTTTGGTTCCTGAGGAAGAAGCACAAGCTTCAGGACTCCTGAGCTGGTGGAGGGGCGGCCTCCCGCCCGCGTGCCGGCTACAGGCTGTCCAGGCCTCTTTCCGCGAGCCAGGCTGGCCCTCCCTGCCGTCGCCCCGGTGCTGTGGCAGCCCTGGCCTCGTCCTCCACACCCTCCTAAGCGGAAGGACCAGGCCACCCGATGGCCGCCTGTCCGCCCAGGCGGAGAGCCATGTTGGAGTGGTGGACTTCTGCAGCTACGTGTGACCTTGCTCTCTGACTTCCTGGGAGTTGAGAGCTTCTGCGTGGCGGGGAGGGTATAGCTCAGTGGTAGAGCTTAGCATACACAAAGTCCTGATTCAATCCCTGGTCCTGCCTCTAAAAATAAATAAACAAGTAAACCTAATTACATCCTCCCCCGAAAAAATTAATTAATTTAGAAAAAGTTTCTATGTTGCCAGGTTGTAGACTAAGTTAATCATCCAGGTAACAGCAGGTAATCTTACAGCCCAGTGTTGAGGGTTTTCCTGGAATTACGAATAAGGTTTTCTCTGAGGAGGACATTTCCAGGTCCTAGTGTTTCATGAATACTGTTCTTTATTAATGTGTCAAAGGTTCCGTTTAATGAGTAATGGCTCCTGGCATTTAAATGCGTATCTAATGAAAAGAATGTGCGTGCTGTTTGCACACTAGGGCCAGTATCTTGGCTCTTTGGTCTCACCTGGCCGTCAGCCTAGCAGTAATGACCTATCAGAATCCCTTCTCCTTCCCCGTCTCACCCCCAACCAGCCCAGCCATTAAGTAAAACATCCGGCGGTAGATAGGCCACCCGCCAGGGCACAGCCAAGGCACAGCGTGGGAAAGCCCGGCCTGGACCCCAGCCTGGCCCCGCTGCCGCTTCCTCTCGTTATTTTACATCTTTCTTGATCTGTCAGACAGGGGTCATGGTCAAAAGGAAAGCGCTTTTATTTTCTTTCATTCATCGTCTGTATCAAGTATCTTAAATACTTTGCAGGCTGTAGGAAATAGTTTCTAGATGTTATAAAACAATTTTTTTTGCATATAGGAAATGTGAGGGACCTTGAGAAATAGCAGCACAATGAATCCCCACGTACTTGACATCCAGGTTCACAGGCTGTCAGCTCTCCCGCATTTTGGTTTGTTGTGGGGCAGCCAGCCTAGCACAGCATATCCCACATGTGGATCGTATTTCACTGTGAATGTTTCCATGTGCATCTCTGATAGTGCCTTCATTGTACCTGACACCTTGAATAGTTTCTCAGTACCACCTAGTGCCCAGCTCAGGCTCTGCTTTTCCCCAACTATCTCAAAAATGTCTTTATACCTCCTGGTTCACATCAAGATCCAAATATGGGCCCCACGTGCCTTTGATTGATACCCTTCTTAAATCTCTTCTTATCTTTGAGTCTTCTGCTGCTCCCTCACCTTTTTTTTTTTTTTTTGTTAATGCCATTTAGTTATTCAAGAAGCTGGGAGATATGTTTTTTTTTATGAGTCTGTTTTTCACATTTTGGAAGGAGTTATTAAAGCCTCGTGAAGAAAGAGGATTATGGATACTTTTTCATCCAAAGAAAGCATTGTTAAAAGTCCTGTGCCCAAGAGCAGTTTTACCAAATATGTTTTGGTCTATTTTAGACAGTGTTTTGCAGAACAAGCCATAGAGATCAGGACACTTTCTTCCTGGGATAATAACCCTGTGTCGTAACAGGGTAGGAATGAGGAGTAGGCTTGCAGCCTTCTTGCCTTTGATGGAGTTGCTGCAGCCGGGGGCGGAAGGTCGAGGGCAGTGAGGGACTGTGGTCAGGTGGCCGAGGCCTGGCGGTGGCTGCATGAAGGAGGAGCAAAGGCTGTGTCTTGGGGGTTTTGTTCTCTACAATGTCAGGAGCCAGAAATTTGGGCTTCTCTGGGATACAAGATGGATGCTAGGAGGGGAGAACTAAATTCCACTTCAATTCAAAATGTGTTGCTAGAGGCACTTTTAAGAGGATCTGATCCAACCCTGCTGTGTGCACACAGGACAGAAAGACCCGGAATGGCAGGTCGGGACCAGCATCCCAGGGGCCTGACCCCCAGTACTTCAGTGGAACCAAAAAAACCCAAAACTGTGGAGCCTTTCCAACTGACTGGGAAAGGATAAAACCTAATTTAATTTTACCAGGCAAGTTTTAGCATTTTGCCAGAATTCTTTTGCAGTACAGAGACCAAGACAACAAGCTAACTGTGCTTGAATTAAGTGGCACATTTATTTGAAAGATGAGGTGTCTGGATAGGCTGGGAGCAGTGGTTACTCGAAGCTTCCTGAGGACAGGGACAATGTAGTAGTCATCTTTTGCATCCTCTCGGTCTGGGGTTATGGCATCTTGAGTGTAATTGGTGTTTTATTAACATTAAGTTGGTGCGTGAAGGCACCAGAGCACTGCTGAAAGTGCAGCTCATTTTCAAGACTTTAGCGATCATTGTCCCTAAACTCCATATTGTGAAGAGGACCACAGAATGGTCCCCAGACAAGAGGATAGTGTGCAGCTCTTAGTGTATCTGGAATAAAGCAGCATCAGTCTCACAAGGTCTTGCTGAAGTGCCTGTGGTTTGGCTGGAAGGAAACTCAGAAAGTACAATGAACGTGCAAGGCCCCACCAGGTGTTATAGAGCATAGGTCAGGTGTTCGTTCTTTTCTCCAGAAGAAACATACTCAAAACAAGACAGAATTAAAGACTCATGTAGATGCCTAAATGGTGCCAAGTATGGTCCTTGCACCCTGAGAGGTGGTAGAGTGAAGATGCCATGGGAGCCCTGAGAGGAAGGAGCTACTCTCTAGGCAGACATGTGGTCCAGAGTGAAGCAGTGTGTTTGTACAGTGACTTCTTACGTCCCAATCCCAGTGCTTACTCAGTTAGTAGTTGTGTAACCTTAAGCTTTGAGTTTTCTAAACCTCGGTTTCCTCATCTGTAAAATGGGTATGGTGGGCATCTGTACCTCAGGTTGCTGTAAGGAGTAGCCGAGATAACAAATGTGCAGCATTTGACAGTGTCTGGCACATGGTAAGTGCTCAGTGAGTTTTTAATGTCATCGTCACTCCTGCCACCATCTCTGCTGCTACTCCTGAGTGGAGTGGGACTCTCTGGAAGGCAGAGTCTCCTTCATCTTTTCAGGCATTCAGGGCAATAGTTCTCCATAGTATCAACTTATTTCTTGTCAGAAAAGTGCCTTCGGAATGACTATGACATAAGAAGTTTTCAATTTAAGCAGTGGAAGATCGAAGCGTATGTGCTGGTTCTGGTCCAGCTGACAAGAGACCTGCATGACCACATGCCGTGGGTTCTTTGGGTGGAAAACAGGAATGTTGAAGACACAGGTTTGTCTGAAAGTTACTGGGAGGGGAAACTGATCAGGTGGCCCACTTCAGCTTCCCCTGAAGTGTTGGCTGCTGGTCATGGCCTTTGGGCCCTGGTTGAGGATGCCCACTGTCCTGGGTCACGGCTGATGCCTGTGGGACAGCGCAGACTGCAGCCCAGGGAGGGCTATGCCAGCTTTGTCACATGACAGCATCTGTGCGTTGGTGTCAGGTGTAGATTTAGAATATCTAATAAAGACCAGACATCACGTCATTGGTGTTTCATCAAAAGCAGCACTAGACTTTCCATTATCTCTGGATTTTATAAAAGATAGATACATTGTTTCATTAAGTGAGAGTACATGGTATCTAGACAGGTATTAGGCACTTTACCGAAGTGGTCTGTGAGCTAAAAATGTGTATTATTACAGTTGGCGGAGGGGACACCTCTACTTATGTATTTAGAAAGAGCTTGACAGAGAAGGAGAAATAGAGCAGGAGACTGAGGGGGAAGGAGCAAAGGAGAAACCCCTTTGTTTCTGTAAAGAGCTGAGAGTGGTTTTAGACTTAGACCCTCCAATGGCACAAGCCTGGGAGGCCTTTGTGACGTTGGGACGGGACGTGTGTGCCTTCCCCCATGGTCCTGCTTCCTCGGGTTGTGTTTGGATACATCTGTGACACGTGTCTCCTTCGTCCCCCAGGGAGTGCCTGACGTCCGGCTGGCCTACATTCAGTTTGCCCTTTCCTTTTTGATCGCCGGCGATGACAGCACAATTGGGCAAGTGCTGGAGTTGAAAGGTAGGTGTGCCTCTTTGTCTCGGGGTGAAGCCAGCTCATGGTTTTGAAAAACTTACTGGAAAGTGTTTTGCAGGTTAAAAGAAGCCTGCAGCCTTGGTGGCCGCAGAGTGCGCCAGGACCAGAGGTGCATGTGCGGTGGGCCGTGGTCAGTGTGATTTTGATACCGCCGCTCAGCGTGGACACAGATGTCCCTGCTCTGCTCTCTGCGGTGCTGAGCCGCATCCTCACCGAGGAGAAACCCAAACCTCAGGGACTCATGCAAACACAGGAGGCTTTGTGTCTCCAGAACATACGTGGATTCCCAGCCTGGCTACCTGGCTTTCCTTAGTAGTTGTGTTTTTAAAAAATAAAGTTTAACAACTTTGATGGCTTTGCCCAGTGTTACGAGAATGTCAGTAGTAGAGCTTCAAAGGTTTCCAACTGGACCACCTCCTGGTGCCTGTCTCACTAGGGCAAGCTGGGCATGGCATGGTTTAATCTGTTGGGGCCGCTTGCATTTTAGCAAGAAGTTCAGGATGACAGTAAGTGGCAGCGCATAGACGGTGCTTAGCATGTGCAGTCGTTCATTGAGGTCCCCCAGGGTCATACCCTGTCTGCAGGTGGGGAGGGGCTGGTGTCCTGGCTGTGCTCTGGGCCTCATGGGAGGAGGAACAACATGGTGCTGTGATTCAGTCTCCAGGCTCCCCTTGCCTCCCCCAGCTTGGGAGACCCAAGCCCCCTCCACAGCCAGCTGCTAAGACCCTTTATGAGCAGGTGTGGGTGGCACTTCCCCACATGTTGTCGTCCCTGATCTGCACAGGTTGCCCTGTTGCTGTCGGGGCGATGCTGCCTTTGCAGGTGCAGCTGACAGGTCTTCCCTGATGGTTGCCTGGTCGGGGTGCCCTCTGCTGCCAGGGCTGGGTCTTTCTGCAGAATCCCCTTGGGTCTTCTCAGCATCTGGCCTTTTATTCAAGGAGAGTGGTTTGGGGTTTTCCGTCCACCCTGCTGCAGGGCAGGGATGCACTTCAGTCAGTGTTCCTGCAGAGCAGTTTGGCCAAAGGCATCTAAACGTGTACAGTGTGTGATCCAACCACTCCGCGCCTAGTCATTTATCCTAAGGAAATAATTAAGGATGTGAATAGAGGTTTTGTTATGGGATATTTTTTCATATTAGCTGAAAATTGGACTCCTAACTACCCACCAGCAAGGGATTGATTAAGTGAATTGAGGGCTGGTCATAAGGAGCAAGGCAGTTGTTAAAAATGATGTAGAAATGTACTTACTGATATCAGATTTTTAAAGGATGTATGATTGGGTGTAAACTCACTTATAAAACTGTAAAGTATGACCCCATTTTACTAAAAGTTAAATTTAGCAGAATATGGATCTATCAGAAGGTTAACGGTCAGCCAGTAACCCAGATAGTAACAGTGTTAACCTCCAGGTAGTGGAGGAATGGTTTATTTTAAGTTTCTTTCTTTCTTTCTTTTTTTTTTCTTTTTCTGGTATTTTCTCATTTTTCTTTTTTCTTTCTTTCTTTTCTTTTCTTTTTTTTTTTAAGAATAATGAACTTGCTTTTGTAGAAATTGCGTGTGCCTGTTAAGCATGTGTGGAGCAAGAGAAATTGTAATTGCTGTGATGCTGTTGACTAGTGTCACGAGCACATTAGTAGTGACGCAGTGCCAAGCCATGGTGACTGACTCCCTCGGGGATGGGAGGTGAAAGCGAAGCAAACAAATCAGCCCAGATTCTCCTGCCAATCAGTGAAGTGAAAACCATCCTTGTAAATACATCTCTGAGCAGGTCTAAGCAGAGAGAGAAACGTTGGAAAACTGTAACCATACCATACATTCTCTTTCACACCATGAATGTTAAATTAATTTTACTAAAATTAGTGTGAAAACAGGAAAGTAAAACAGAACTAAAGCACTGTTGAACTTTAGTAATAGTTCATTGTTTTGTCTTTAAATATTGACTTCCTGTCACAGAAATCATTTTTCCTACTGTGAACTTGTATGATTAAAAAGAAAAAACTTAAAAAAGAACCAAGTAAATGGCATTGTTTGCTGTACTGTTGTACTGTTTAAAAAGTGATGTTCTCTCATCTGTTCTCATATTTGAAGTAATGTTGAGTTTAATACTTTGAAACTTTTACTTTCAGAATTTATTCCTTGCATTTTCAGTTCAGGCATAAAGGAGGACAGGATTTCTACCATCAATATTATGTTATCCACACTGAAAACAAAGGTACGTGTGTGGTGATGAAGGCTCCTCTCATTTGTTTGCTCTGACGTTTTGCGGGACTGTAGAGCCATGGGTTATGCAGGTTTCTTGGGAAGCCGGTCTGGCAGTGTGTGTCAGAGGTCTTAAAAATGTTAGGACGCCCAGGTGGAGGGTGGGAGGTTGCCTCAGAATCCCCAGGGAACGTACTTGAAATACATAAACCCTGTCAGAGGTTCGGGGTTTGAGGGGTAAGTTTGGGTGGAGCTGAGAATTTGTGCCGTAATTCCAAGTCCATAGTCAGGGATGCAGTGTGGACTTTTTATAAGGATTCTGTCATAGCCAGAGTTTGGAAGTCACCTAACTATACACACCCAGGGAATAATGGTGAAATAAGTTATGGTCACTCATAGGCTGAAGGGTATCCAGCCCCCGAATGAGGCTCTAAAGGAATTTTAATGATGTGGAGACAGCTCGTGCTGTAAGTAAAAATAGACACAAAACTGTATGAAAATATAATCCCAAAGAGACCGAAAAAAAACCCACCCCAGCAAAAACTTAATACTACGTACACATGTGTATTTTATGTGTGTTTAGGGGTCAGGGAGGCTGAAAGGAAATACATCAAAATGTGAACTGTGGGTGTTTTAGGATGGTGGTAATATTGGTGAGTTTTATTTTCCTTTTTATGTTTTGTTTTGTTTTTGGCTAAGTATTTTGCCATAGAGCTATGTTACTTTTATAATGGCCAAAAAAATAAACACCATTTGAAAAATCAAATTCCTTGCAATTCATTTTTTTTCCTATTATTTTCAGGTAGTTCACAATAAAAACATCACAAAAACCCAGAAGGTGCGTTTCTTTTCCGGGCAAGTGCTGAACCACATAGCATCTCTGTACAACTGGAACGGGATTGTCGACGTGAGCCTGGAAAATATCGAGGTACAGTCGCCTCTGGTTTCACTTGGCCTCGCTGTTAGTGTGTGGTACCCACAGCTGGGAGACTGAAGAATCTGAACCTACACCTGCCTTTAAAAAAGTCTCTGCTTTTGATCTGTTTCTTTTGCCTTGTGGTTACATTAATTCTCCACTTAGATGCAATATGATTTTCAAATTTTTTTATTTTACAATAAGACTTTTTTTCTATCTCTGAGGTTTCATGCTAGTAAATTTTTTTCTTTTTCCTAAATGAGAACACTGTTATTCCCTTTGGCTGAGTGACATCTTAATTTTCCCTGCCAGCGTGCCCAGTAGACTGACAGGGGTGATCCTGGCTCCCTCCTCCTCCTCACTTTCCTCTCCTCCTCCTTCCATTCTTTTCACATCCAGCCGTTGGCATTTCAAGGCCTGTTGCTTTTATTTCAGGATCCTAGGGAACCTCAATTTCCTCACCTACTGACATGTGTAGTTTGTTCTGTAACAAGTGCTAAATTATGACAGTTGCTCTCATATTGATCCAAAGCCAGTGTATCTTTTAATTCTCCTTGTTTTGATTTTCCTTGGGTGTTTCTCAACATGGACTTGGCCGGAGTTGTGGAGGCTCAGACTTCTTGTTGATTTCATAGTAATTTACCTCTCAAGAGCTCACTATTTTACTCCCTTTTATCTTCATGCCTTGCCCACGTCCTCTTGTTTTGAACACATTTTGTTCGTTCTATAACCAGGAGGCCTCAGGGGCTTAATAAAAACACTCCCAAAATGGAATTTTACTCAAAAGAGCAAGAGAAATTAAGTCATTCATAAGCTTGTTTAAAAATACAGGTTTAAACCTGCCCCTCTTAGGAGTATTTTTTTTGATCTTTATTTTTTAATGATTCTATTTAATAGGTGATGACATTCAGATTCAGGGGGTTAAGTGATGCTCTCATTCCTGGTTACATTGTGATGCTCAGACCCCATCCTGAAGCTCTGCAGGAGCCCCTTTAGAGTTGCCTCATTAGAACGAAAGATACTTGTGTCATCTGGGAAATCCCGAGGGATTTAGAGCTCCGTGTGAGACATGACTCATCCCATCACTCAGGAAATTATAAGGGTTTTAAGAGCTCTATGCCAGGAACTGGGGACAACCACCAAATATTTATTTTTTAATTCTGTCACAGTATCACAATGCAAAAGCAAGAAAAAGCTTAGAAAAACATTTTCTATTTAAAGCATATGTTGTGGCCACTAATACTGATCTGCTCTGCACTTCCTAGCGCAGTGATGACTTAGCTGCCTGATCCACAGTTTGTTTGCTCATATGTAAAATGGGTGTAATCGCGTCTGCGCTGCCAGACTTACAGGGCTGCCGTAAGACTTAAATGAGAACCCTTATTGTGAAGTGCTGGGAAACAAGAAATGACATAAAATCTCAAGTTATCTGTAGTTTCTTGTTGTTCCAGCAACTCCCTGTTTATTCAACTTTAAAAAGAAAAAAACTTTAATTCAGTTTGTTTAAACTAAAAGAGAAATAAACAAATAATCAAAAAACCCCAGTTGACTCATTCCCCTGCCCCTCCGACCCCCACCTCTGACAACCACCAATCTTCTCTCTGTGTCTCTGAGCTTTTTTAAAAAAATTATTATTTTATTTATTTGTTTGTTTGAGATTCCACATATAAGGGAGTGTTTTTTAAGTTTGATTGGTGTTTCTCTTTTGACAGGTGGTGGGGAGTTGTTTGGTTTTGAATTAGACCAAGTGTCTAAAATGTTGTCTGAGTTGCCATTAGGTGTGTGATTTTGTCTAGTTTTCACTCTGGAGCTGTTACTAAGGCTTATGAACTTGGGGTTTTCATTGAATTTTTTTTTAACCCTCATAGACTTCTGCTGAAGACGCAGGGAAAGCCATGGTGCGGGAGCTCGTGCATAACTTCCTGACAGACCTCTGCTGTTCACTCAAGCACGGGATTAACTTCTATGACGCATCTCTTGGTACCTTTGGCAGGTAAGTCCTGAGTGTGTGTTCCTTCCAGCGGAAATCTGTCAAATGATGGATTAGAAGTAGGTTAGAACTAGAGTTTTAGACAGTAAGTCTCGTGAACCTCTGGGGACCCAGAGGACTGCTGTTCACTGTGTGCCCTCAGGGCAGCGTCTCAGGGTCACAGCTGACTTAGACACACAGTATGTGGTGTGTCACCCAGGGAGGTGCTGTGTGTGTTCACCTGGGGATGGTGGCGTCAGCTGGATCTGCAAATAAGTCTGTTACGTCCACCTTCCCAGAGACGGTGGGCCCCACCATGGGCCTCACTGCAGTCCTGAGGTGGGTACCACTGTTACCCCAGTTTTGCAGATGAGGGAACTGGGCACAGAGCAGTCAGGTCACTCGCCCTGTAGGTGGCAGAGCTCAGACTGGAACCTAAGAAATGTGGTTCCAAGCCCGTGTTCATGACAGCTAGTCAGTCCTCCCTGTCCTCAGGGATGGCTGCTGAAGAATTAGAATTTCAAAGTTTTGTTTTTACATTTTGTTTCATACTTTACCATTATGGTAACATTTCGTCAGTAAGGAAACATAAAGTCTACAGCTAATGGTTTAGATTCTGTTCTTCCAGACTTTCTCTTTAGAGCCATAGATCTATAATACATACCATGTCATTATTTTTTAAACCAAAAAGGCCTCCAGTTGGATATATTGTTCATCAGCCTGCTTTTTTCCATTTGACAATAAAAAATATTGGACTTATTTCCTGGTCATTGTAAATGACCCTTAGTTTTAACCCCTTGACATTTTATTTTAAGGACAGAGACGGTTTGATTTCAACCAGTCAGGAAACAACTGATTCCTTCATCATGGGGTTAATCTGGTGGGAACTTTTCTCTTTGCTTGTGGCTTTGAACTTGGTTCTGTGGCTGTTGTGAATTAACTTGCCTCATCATTTCTTTTTCTTGTAACTTTGTTTTGGTCGTAGTGTAGCTTTTCTCCCGGTAAGAATAAGCTCATTTTCTTGCTAAAATGAATCAGCAGGCTTTGACAGTCTAATGTACTGTAACACCATGCTTCAAACACGTTTTTCCTGTTAAGTAAACCCATATTGAATCAACTTGTGGGTGTGGGTCGTTGGAAATAAGCTGTGGGTTATGTAGAATTTTTCAGCCATGGGCAAAAAACAAATGTTTGTGCTAATGGGGGACGGAGGGCATTTTGTTTGTGGAGTGTTAATGGAAAGCTTTGAGAGGATTGAAATGCGTGGTTTCCCAGCGGTTGTAAAGCTCCCTCCTTTCCTTCAGGTTTCTAGGTAAATGTCGCCTTCTCTGGCAGCCCTCTTCTGAGATAGTCCTTCCACTGTCACTGTCCTTTGGCCTGGCCCTTGCTTCTGACAGGGACTTACCACCGCCTTGCGTATTTGTTCGTCCTTTCGTTCATTACCCAATAGGCAGGAGTCGGTGAGAACAGAGGCTGGTCTGTTTTGAATCCGCAATGCGTAGGACAGTGCTTGGCACATAGTAGGTGTTGAAAGTGAGGCATTAGTGTGTGAGCAAGGGTTGGCAAACCTTTTCTGTTTGGGGCCAGATGGTAAGTATTTTAGTCATGGTGAGCCATGTGGTCCCTGCTGTGACCACCCAGCTGGGCCGTTGTAGGACCAAAGCAGCCGTGACATAAATGAGTGATGTAACTGGTTCCAGTGAAGCTGTATTGACAGAGGCGGCTGGTGGCCAGAGCTTGCAGCCCGCCGTTTGGAGGTTCAGAGAGCAGTTTTTGGAGTGGCTGTGAGACCTCAGCAGGTTACTCCTCTCTGCCAGTGTCGCCTCGTCTGTAAAGTGGAAGTACGCTTACTGCCCACCCTAGAGAGAGGTGGTGTGCGCTCGCTGCCTCGAGCAGCATCTGGCATGTACTGCAAACTCTGTGGGTATAAACGCTGTTCATTTTATTAAATCATTTATTAAAATTGTGTGTGTGTATGTGATATTTTGGGCACTCTTTGCAGATTCAACATTCCATTTATTTGAAAGCATCAAGTATGTTTTGCTTATGAAATTTTCCTATGAAGAATTTTAAGCTTATTATAGAATAGCTTTCCGATCAAAATTGTGCTTTTTCTAATTCAGTTGTTGAAAACGTTTCTTATCTGTAAAGTGTCATATTGCATTTATAAGAGACCGCAAAACAGTGATTATCCTAGAAACCAGCAACATGACACGCCAGTGAGGCGCTTTCTGAGGCTTTTCTGGATGTTACGATTTTCCAGGGACCAGCAGACAGGAAAAGGGACCTTTTCTTAAAAGGGAGCTGCGGGTAGAACCCAGAGTCCTGGGGGTTTGACCACGTAGATCCTGGGCTAGGTGCTCACTTTCTTTAAGTTGTAATATCTGCAGGTTTTCCTGTTGTTATCATCTTATGTCTTTGAAAACTGCTCACTTTGGGACAAATTTTGACTATTTACATACAGTAGATCCCGCGCGCCTCCCCCCCATATTAGCTTCCTTCAGTGTCTAAGTGAAGGTGTATGAATTTGAAATAAGCTAGAAACAGAGAAGGCAGAAGACCTGTGGAAAAACTGTGTGCCTTCTGGCTGAGTTCTAGAAGTAATTTTGAGGCGCTCTGAACTGTGGCAATTCGTAAGTACTTCATAGGAAAGAAAAACAATGTAATCTTTTCAAAAGCAAAATACATTCTCTGTATTTTTTTATACTTAACACACACATCTTTACATACTTGCTTTTTCATGTGTGGTTGGAGGAACGAGGTCAGGAAAATCACAAAAAGAAATTTTAAAATTTACGCTCGCCTTGACTTATAGCAGACTGAAGGTAGCTGGGGAGAAGGGAGGCTGGATTTATTCCTCTTCTTTAAAAGTCAGGTGGAACTCGAGGTGGGGAAGGAGAGATGGGGAACAGGACAAAATAGAGACTTTTTTAGCCACTCCGAGGTAGAGGAGTGAAGTTGAGGCTTTGGGGTGGAGAGCGAGATCCCCACAGACCAGGAGAACATCCCACTTTTGTGCCGCGAGGGAAATTCACCGGAAATGAAACTTGCCCATCGCTGTGTTACAGCCGTGTTCACTGAGGCCGATTCCTCAGGATGGAGCTGCGCGGCACCCTGAGCTCTCCGTGGGCCGTGAAAGCTCTCTACTCACCCTTTCTCTGCTCTCTCTCTGACAGAGGAGGGAACCTGACCCTCCTGCACTTCCTGTTGGGTTTGAAAACCGCCGCAGATGACGAGCTGGTGGCTGAGCTGGTGGTCAGCATCCTGAAGGTGTGCCCTGACCTCCTGAACAAGTATTTCAAGGAAGTGACGTTTTCCTTTCTCCCAAGAGTGAAGTCTACTTGGTTAAATAATATCAAACTGCTAAACAAGGTGAAGCCCATGGGTGTTTTGAAGTCTCCTAGATGGGGTCGTGGGCGGGGTGTGTGGGGTTGGGGGTACAAGCTGGTGTGGGGGGTGACATTCTGATAAACTCTGCGGGATGAAGACCTGCCTTCAGCCGTTCTTCAGGGGATATGTTAGATGACATCTTCATCCTCTGAGAACGATTTGCTTTTCACTGAGCTGAATTTTGAGGTTTATGCTTTTGAATCTGCTGAGCCAATTTCATCGTCTTCATCCATATTTTGCTTGGAGTGAGATCTGGATGACTTCCAGCAGTTAGGCTGGAATTAGTGAAACATCTGAACTGTAGGATGGTTTTTAAAGATTGCTATTTCAGGTACTTGCAACAGCCTGAAATAAACTGTGAATTATTTCACAGTCTGTTTGACTGTGGCTGTTTGTTTAAGTGGATGTGAATTCATTTCCTTCTGATCATAGATGTCAACGTCCCCTCATCTACCAGCTACACAAATTCTTTGGCAGTACTGCCTCGGTCAGTTCACACCTCTCTCTCTCCTCTCCTTTCTCTCGCCCGTTGGAGGCCTGGATGTGAGTCCTTCCACCTCTGCCTTCCAGCCTTCTGGCCCCAGGGGTATCTGTTACTCTCACTGAGGTCTAGTTTTGTCATCTGTAAACATTGTTTATTTTGAAATAAAGTTTCCCTGCCCCAGAGCGTTGTCATGAAGTGTTAAAAGATGACATAATTTGTCAGGTGCCTGTCAGGTGCAGCAGCCGATGAGTGAGTAATCCGTTTGTCAGTTGTAGCAGTGACTCACTTGCCACCAGAGGTTTTAAGAGGCTTCAGAGACCGCAGGCCAAGCTCTGCTTTGAGGGCCTTGGGAGCGCCAGTCTTGTGACCTGACTTGATTTTAACAAGTGGGTTTTGGGGTTGATCTTCTGGGTCCTGTTCCTTGTGGGAGCCTTGGTCCTTTATTGCTATCATTGATTCCTTGGAGCAGCTCACTGTTGGGTGCCTACAGTTAGGCTCGGGTCTGAAAGTTAACTTCCAGTGCCAACTCATTGTCTGTTCCCCCTCCATAGATCTACGATGCCCAGCCGGACATTTCCCGGGCATTTCAGACCAAAGAGTTCATCCCCTTGCCTCGGCTTTTGACGATGGTGATGGTGACCACCGCGCCCGTCGTGTGCAATAAGATCATGTTCACCCAGGCATTGAACGTGAGTGGGTACCCTGCTTCCAGACTCCTTCCCGCCCACCCCACTGGCTGTGCTGGGGGTGGTTCTGAAAATACCAGCCTAGACGTATTGGATCGTGTTTAGTGAGCCTCTGAGACTTTCCACATGTCCATTCATCTGAGAAAGGGGTCCTGGGGTCTGAGGCACATTTCTGCTGTGGGTTGGGAGGGTGAGGGGGTGTCTGCTCAGCTCCGGCACGGAGCAGGACCACTGGATCCCTGCATCTCAGCTCTGGGCCTTTCCGAGGGTAGGAGGGAGTCAGAGGGAGGGAAGTGTGTCCAGCTCCAGCCCAATGTCATGTGTTAAAGTCTCATTAGGATTTCTGGACAGGATGGGACTGAAATTTACCTAGCAAATACTTTCTTTTGTGGTTTAAATGAATAGTGTTAAGTTTTCTGGGGGACATTTACTTTGAAGACCAGCTGTTTTAGGAGTTTGAGGAAGGATGTGTTTGTGGAAAAAATGGATACCTGCATTCCATATCACTGTTTATTATAAAGGTCCCCAGGTCCCATCAGAAGGCCACTGTGAGGGACTCATGCATTTTTCACCATAGCATCCTGGCCTTAGGTGAACGTCTGTAAGGTGTTGGCACCCATGGGTCCTGGTCCTGCCAGCCCCTCCTAAACCTAGGTTGCCTCACTACCTACCTGGGGGAGGCCAGGTGTGCAGAGGGATGCAGGGCCTGGGGTTTCCATTGGGCAGGTGGAGACCCCATCCTGTGTTACGTGAACACAGCAGGACCAGGGTTTGCTGTGGTGGGTTGGCCTCGTAGGCCCTGGTGGCGATGGGGCTGTTTCTGCGAAGTGGCGCACACTCCTCGGATTGTGCGGTGAGATGGGGCGTATTTTGATACCTGTCCAGGGTTTGTGCTGACAGCAGCCGGTGGGGTGCGGGGTCGAGAGAAGGAGGCCTAGGTGGGACCAGGCAGGAAGGCCTTTTGTTCTGTTGCCAAACCCTAATAACCAAAGTTAGGTCCCAGGTGGCTGGCCCAGCTGTTCTGTGAGAGACACCAAATAGTTTATCTCAAGGGACCTGCAAGAAAGTGGAATTGAGAGGAGGTTGTCTGGAGCTGCCTCCTCCTGGGAGGAAGATAACTCCCCTGGCTGCATTCAGGGTTCCCTTCGAGCTGATGCCGGGCAGTCTGGGCTAGAGAGGCTGTCTCGCCCCCTCTCACACTCCTGTTTCACGGGAGAGGGGTTGTGCCCCTAGGATGTGCTCCGTCCTCTGGGTAGAGAACACAGCCTTCTGTCCTGCGGATGCTACCGTCCTGTGCAGGCCCGTGTGTGGCCATCAAAGGGGAAGCCGCAGCTCTGCCTTCCCATCGGCGGCCCTTTCTGTGCTGACAGTGTGTTCGTACAAGTGACACCAGTGACAGGTGTGTCTTGGGGTGGAGTTACGATTGTGTGGGTTTTTTTTCTAATGACATTTTTCTTTTATTCTTTATGGTATTATCTGCAAAATTTTAATAGCATACATTTTAGAATCGGAAAGAAAACAGTGAAGTTATTTTAGAAACAGGAAACAAGAAAGTGTTTGGAGACAGGGTCTCAGGCTGTTGGGTGAGCCTTGTGCTCTAAGCCGGTGGGTTTACATGTGAACACCTGTTTGGGTCCTACCTTTGAAGTGGTGATGGGTTGGGAGTCATTCCTGGTTTAGGACATTTAGCATAGTGCTACTTTAGTGTACAGTGAACATGTGAAATGAGCCCCCAGCTAACTGGACGGCTGAGGGGATGGGTGTTATTAAACTAAAAGTACATCAGAAAACCTTATTGTTTCTATCTGGCTGTGAAGCTCCAGTATCCCAGCCGGTGCTCTCAGGACTTCCCTGCCCTAGGGAATCACCTGGAGCTGATGGTGTCGGTCTGGTTGGACCCTGAGATTGAACGTGTCTCCAAACGCCCAGGAGATGCCCTCACTGCTGCTGGCCCAGGACACACTGCAACTAGCTGGGCCCCAGCCTTCCCCGCTTTGGGTAGCAGCACGGGTTCTTGACCCTTATTCAGACTCTGCAGTGAGTTCAGACCTTGAAGGCCCGCCTGGCTGTCGTTCTGAATCCAGGTAGAGAGTCTGGATGTGGGAAGCCTGTGACGGGGCTGTGCTCCGAGCCTGGAGACGGCTGTTCCTGCTCCGGTTCCTGGCACCTCTGCCCGTCACCCTCCACCTGAGTGCTTTTCAGGGGCTGGTCGGCTTCTGGTGGGCTCTGAATTGTTGCTGCTGCGTCGGGATAATCCGTGTGAGCCGAGCAGTTGTCAGAGGAGACTTACCAAAACAGGCAGTGAAACAAAACTTAAGGCTGGCTACCAGACTCCTGCTTTATTTAGTAACCGCCTTCAGGGTGACTGCTGAGGTCGGGTCTGCAGGTCAAGGGGACAGGGCCCCCGGGCCATGTCTGCACGGCGCACAGTCCTCCGGGCTTCTGTGGCCTTCCCTGCGTGTGACCCGGGGAGGGCCAGGGCCCGGGCGACCTGTGTCCACCAGCACGGCCCCAAGACATTGGTGGATTTAACTCTTTTTCTTCCCAGTTGGACAGCAAGGCGGTGAAACACACAGCTTTATCCCTCATTTCCGTCATTTTGAAGAGAGCACTGAAAACTGTTGACCACTGTTTGAATAAAGAGGCCTGGGAGTCGGGAGTGTACACAGCTGCAATGATGGAGGACTTCGTGCAGCTCTTCAGAGAAGCCCTGAGCAAGGTGGGCATGGAAGCCGGGCTTCCAGGGGTCCCAGCACACCAGGTGGAAAAGTGCTTGGGGGCACAGAGGGTGGGTGCAAAGTGAGGTGAAGGGGTTGGGGTGCTCCTGGGACCCCAAGTCTCATCAGGAGCTGTTGTGCCCCTTGCCTCCCCCTCCACAGCTGCACACATGCGGGACTGGGGCCACGGTGATGGGGTGGCCTGCTCCCTCCTCCCCGGGCTCAGTCTGGTGAGCAAGGGAGGCTGGTTGTCTACAGACTGGCTGGCTCCCCTGAAAGAGCAAAGGGCTTGCTGGCCAGGGTCCCTGTCGCCTGTCATAAGGACGAGTTTATTGGTTCCCAGTGTCTTGCTCAGGTAAACAAGTGTTAAGGCATCTGTTTTAATAATCAATCCTTGTATTTTCACCAAATCTTACTGTGGTTCTAGGATTACACCCCAAACCTAGCTCCCGGAGGACCTGGGCCTCTTTCTCACGCCCCCACTGGCCCGCCCTTCTCCCTGTTCTGTGCTCCTCGTTCGTAGGTTCAGTCCATTTGTTTCTCTTCCTTTTAACGTGACTGATTTTCTGTTTGTTTTCCCTTTTAGATTTTACCAGACCTGAACACCATTGTCTGGGTCTGGCAGTCATTCAGAAAGCAGGAAACGAAACAGGACGACGAGAAGGGAAAGAAAAGGGACAGCGGGACCCCCGCCACCTGCATAGCTCCCCAGAGCGGTGAGGGCTCAGTGCGGCCTCTGCGGTTTGCAGACGGGGCTGACCCAGGCCGCCTGGGACGACTCTTGTCTAGAGGGACTTTTGAGGGCCTCACCAGCTGTGGCTGAATTTTGTGTCCTTTTTTGCTTGGGGAGAAGAATTGGCACGGCATTGTGGATAGAATTTTAACATCTGCTAGGAATGTGCCCAAGCTTTATGCAAGCACTATGTCTCTCTAGAAACTTGTATGATGGATGCCATGTGCTCTGGCCTTTCAAGGAGGGTGGAGGTGGGAGGGAGGGCTCTCTGGTTCTGCAGAGAGAGATGCAGATCGAGGTGGGCTATGCGGTCTCCTCTGGTAACAAGGTGTGTTGGCTCCGACCTTGTCATTGGCAAGGCACTGGGCTTTGTATATTGTGTCTCTGTCCTACTTAATTTTTACAGCGGTCCTGCGGGGGTAGGCACTGCTGTGTGTCCCCATTGTTCAGATGAGGACACTAAAGCACAGAGAGACAGAGTAGCTTTAACCTATCCAAGGTCACAGCAGTGAAATGGGGAGTTAAACCCAGCCTGTTTGAACAGTCTTGACTTTTTCACCACATCAACTCCTTAACTGTAGTCCCGTGGAGATCGGCCTGCAGCCCCAGTGTCCGGCATGCGGCTGACTGTGGTGGGTCATGGGGGGCTCAGCTGCCACTGATTGCTGATTGTGGCAAAGAACACGCATGTTTCCTAATTCCGGAAGTTTTATTTTGGTTCAGATGATGCCGAAACTATCCTTCTGAAAGCTGTCCTGCTCCAGGTCATCTGCCTCTACCAGAAGGTGGTCCCGCACGTGGTCATGCAGTATAACTTTGACTTCAGCAAGCTCCTGAAAGGTGCGACTCCAGGGATGGTGGGCGCTCCTCTGCCATTCCCGACGGTGGGGGTGAGGGAAACGCGGGGACACCAGAGTAGAGTCCCCGGAGCCAAGGACTGGGAAGGCAGACGGGCAGTTTGTCTGATGTGTGTGACCTACTAGCGGACTGATGTTCTTAAGTTGCTGCGTCCAGCGCAGCTCAGGACCATATCTGAGGACGAGCGACACAAGACTTCAGAAACAAAGAGACAAAGTGAAGAGCCAAGATGGGACCAGGGGACTCAAGATCTCATGGATCAAGGGTCCCGAAAGCCTGGTCGACATCATATTTATTGGGTATAGCTCAGAAAAAAATGCGATCAAAGAGGTGGGGTTTTAGAAATTCCATGCCTTAAGCACTAAGTTCTGCTTGCTGGTTAACTGATTAATTTCAGGCTCATCCCTTCCAGGAACAATCACCCTCCTCGGGGTATGCAAAATTTCTGTCTATCCTGTTACTGCCTCCGGGACATCCTGAGATAGCAGATACTTCCCTTGGGTTAAACAGCATGCTTTCATGCCAGAACAAAGTTCTGTTAATGGATGATCTGGCTTTCCAGGACCTTCCATTGTTTTACCCTAAGGAAATATCTGCCCTCCTTCATGCCCTTGTGGTCAATCTCAGGATTTCTCCTTACAAATTTTCTTTAGCATAATACATGTTATAGGTCATCTACTGCGTAAAACATTAAAACAAAGCAAGCATGTGCATTTTGAGCAAGTAAGTGTGAATGTAATATTTCAGGCTCATGGAAATTTAGGTGTGGCTTGTTTTCTAGTTGCTTGTTTTCCAACAGCTTGTTTCCCAGCATTAAGTAGCCCGTCTTCCTTAAGGAAGTAATCTGATGATCGCTGAACAGCGTGAGGAGAGAAGAGAGAAGCCAGCCAGGCTGAATTGCCTGCCATAGGGGATCAACAAATAAGATTTTGTGACATAAATGCTAAAGCCTCTTTTTAAAGGAGGAGGGTGCAGAGGGGTGCAGAGTGAGAGGCTCTCGGAAGGATGTCGTGTTCACACAGAGGCTCTTCTGACGTAGTTGCTCATATTTCACCCAGTGAGTCAAGTGCAAACCACATCTTGTAAAAGTAACATTATGCTTGTCTGGCCATGTTTCCTTGATGGAAAAATTTGTCTAATAAAATTGACTTTATAATTGGGCCTACGGAGGAAGACTTGCAAAAATATCATTCTTGGGACTTACGTAAGCCATTGAAATAATCCTATTCAAAAGATATAATTAACTTTTTGATTGTTTGGAGGCAAAAAGTTCTCTTGCTCTGAGAATATGAAATTTACTAGAATGTGGCCATTTAATATTTAGTACTGTGTCCTTCCCAAGCAAAGGAGAAGCCTGGAAATCAGGCCAGAGGCCAAGGACCCAGTCTTGGGCTTGGGTGGCCACAGCCACCCACCAAGTGCCTGCAGTCTGGGAACAAGGTCTGCACCCCCTCCCGGGGACAACAGTAATGAGGGGCGGTACCTGGAGGGCAGCATGTGGTGGGGGGTCAGGGTGGGCCGAGTGCAGGCCAGGCTTCCTTGGGCAAGTGCAATCCCAGCTCTCTGTTGAAGGATTTGGACAGATCTTGGGAGGGGAGGATGTGTCGGGTAAGATGGGTGGGCAGAAGAGCGGGCACAGCTCGTGACCAGGGACCACAGGTCAAGGGTGGACTGAACCCTGTGTCCTTCCTGCCTATTTCCACAGACAGTTTCTTGTTCAGACCTTGTGGCAGGGGCAGCAGTAGCTGGGCTGCCTCCTGTAACTTCTTATCTGTTTTCCTCTTTCTTACCCCCAGGGGTCATCTCAGAGGAGGGCCTTCGAGAGGAGGTGCCTCCAATCCTGCAGCACCACATTCTGAAGGTGGCCCTGGAACTTCCCGCCAGCAAGTTTCTGTGGCTAAAGGCACAGGTAGGAGGCCGAGATGCCGCCTTCTGTCATTAACCACCCTGCTGGCTTGTCAGCTTCTGGGCCCAGGAGTTCCTAACTGGATCAGAACCCTGACAGTTATGAAGGAAGACATTAACAGTTCTCCTTTTAGAGAGGAGCCTTTAGAGCAGAGGCCAGGTCCTGATTTATGAGCCAGGAATCTCTTTGCTTTTGCAAAGTATGGTACTTAACTGTCCCTACTGAAAATATATTATTGCTGGGTATTGGGGGTTTTAATTTTTTTTTAATCTTGATTATTTTAAGTTATTCTTATCCTTTTACAACCTTTTTGAAAATAAACAAACTACATTCCTTTTTCTTTGTCCTCATCCTTGGAGAATTTAAGGCAGAGAGGGGAATAGACACCAACCCAGGATAGGGTCAAGGCTGGCGGAAAAATTAGTAAAAGTTGCTGGCATTGTTTTCTGTGTTTCTGATAATGTCTTCTAGGACTTTCTGGAGAACATAATGCTTAATCATAAAGGGAACTCATGATGAGACAAGTATTTACCTGTGTATTTAAACACAGGATGCCACTTTACTTCTGTCCAAAGAGGGAAGATGACCAGGCAAAACCGTGTTGTCTAAGTGTGTTTCTCCATAGCTCAGATGGCTTATTTTCATGACTTGAACCATATATGAGATCTTGTATGAAGTCAGCAGTGTGGAGATGTACATTGGCACTTTTGCAGGTGGTGTTTCCAGAAACATACAAGCATGCTGTGGCACTGGGATCTGTGTGCCACGTGAGTCCTCCCTCTAAGGTTCACCTACATCGTAGTTGCAGATAATTCTCATCGAGAACTTACTGCGCACCAGGTTTAACACAAGTGTGCTAAGTGCCATCTCATTTGCCACCACGTAAGGGTGAGACAGCTGGAGGGGAGAGTGGTTAGAAGGCGTCTGCAGGGTCCCAGCCACAAGTGGAGGGTCCAGGATCGGGCCCAGGCTGTGTTACCCAGGGCCCTGCTCTCACCCTTTACATACCCCGTGAGGTCGCTCCCAGGATCCCAGAGAGATGACGAGTCTGAGGTGTTTGGTGTGTCACTCCAGCTGAACCGAGCCATTGGGACCTTGATGATTTGGTTGGAGAATGAACAGAGGCCTCTTACTTTGAAAGAACTGCTGTTAAAATATTAATTGATACCCCATGTCTCACCTTCTGCTTATAAGATGGGTCTGCTGGCTTTGTGAACGCCGGCCCTTCACGTGTTGGGATCAGGGCTTCGGGGAGACACAGACACAGCGGGGTCTGGGCTGGGAATCTGGAGCTTCACACATTCCAAGCCCAGAAGCCTTTGTTAAGAGGCTTAATTACGTATAAGGGACTGATTACATCAGCAGCGGCCTCCTGCTGAAATGTGGCGAGTGCTGTGTTTGACGGAGTCAGGCCACCCCTGGGTGGTCTGCTTCCCCACAGCCACCAGCCTGGCCCCCTCTGCGCCAGGACTCCCGCGGCTTGAGTCCCGCCTCAGCTGTTGAGCAGCCTGTTGCCTCCTTGTGCCTCAGCGTCCTCGCGTGTGAAATGGGGTAACAGCGCCCCCCTCAGGCTGGTTGGGAGGATAGAGAAAACGTGTGAGAAGCACCTGAGGAGGCCTGTGCTTCCTGCTGGTACTCTGTTATCACTCCAGCTGCTGTCGGGGTGCTGGGTGGGCTCCCTAACTTCTGGGCTTCCTCAGTAAAATCCTGGCAGCCGTGCTGAGCTGTGGTTAAAATGAGATGAGACAGGAGGCTGGGAAGGATACCGGGCCTGCAGGACCTGTTTGCTCACCAAACAACAGCCTCTGTTACATTTATAATAAATATCCTGTCATTCAAACTCCAGGAAGGCCCAGATGCAGAAATTATTGGCGGAAAACGATCCGTGTTTTACTTACTGATGAAAATGTTTGTGACCAGTAGCAATTCACAACTCAAGTCATCGACCAAACTCCTGATCGTGAAGGTGAGCACTTTCTTCCAGTTCCTCATTCTGAGAAGCGTTTGGCACAGTCTTCCTTATAGTGGGTGCTTAGTCAGTCACCAGTTGTTGAATTCAGGGGTGGATTAGGACTGTTACAATTTAAAAATAGAAGGTTTTATGGTAATTATAACTTATTTTGTCTTAACCTGGCTGTGTTCCCAGAGGCAGCCTGGTGAAATGGGAAAAGCATGCGCGTTGAAGTCCTGTCCCTAGGTTTGAGTCCTGGTTCTGCCACTTCTGGGTGGCACTGAACAAGTTGCTTGGCCTCTCTGAGTTTAGTTTTCTCATGGTCAGTGGGAACAATAAAGCCGCAGGATTACAGAGGAGATTACACGTGATCAAGTAGTAGGCCACACCTGGCGCATTTGGGGCCCAATAAGCAGATTTCGGCCCTCGGGGAGCTGTTCTGATAGGCGGCGCCCCTTCCCTCGGCCCCAGACTCAGCCTTCTCCAGGCGTCGGCCTCTTGACCTTGCCCATCACGCACTGCGGGTGTCACGGAAGTCGGCAGGAGGGAATGAGGACCTTGCCTGTTGGCTTCGCTTCCTTCTTGCTCTTGAATTCGTTCCAGGGCTGCGTCAGTTCTTGCTGCAGCAGCAGGAAATCCAGTTGCTTGGTCTGTTGTGCAGCAGGCACCTTGGGGATGCTGCAGAAATCACATTCGCCGGTTTTAAGGTGCAATGTTTTACCTCTCTGAAGTGCTGATAATCTTGCTACCCTTCAGCCTCACCTGACCTGTGTGGAGGATGTGAACGTCTCGGTCTTGACCTCTCTGAGTTGCCGTTTCCTTACAGGTTGTGGGTGTGAATTTGACCCCAGCTGGGCTTCGTGGTCACGTGCTGCACGGGGGTGGAGTGGCACGGTCGGGCTTCCCCTCGGTGCGCTCGGTGTGGGGCTCATGCCGTGGGGCTGCTTGGACCCTGAGTTCTGTCATCAGGCCATTTGGGGGTGTCACTTAACCACCCCTGCCAGTGCAGGTCCAGCCTCGTAACAAGACCTGTTCCTCTAGAGATGGCGGTACTTCTTGCCCGAGGCCGGAGTCCTGAGGGGCCACGTTGAGATGATACAACGTGACCTGTTCGCTGTCTCAGACACTTTCACGCTGGCCAGGGGTTGAGTAGCTATGAGGAGTGAGTCGTGCACGTTTACCTGGGTCTTTGTGGAAATCAGACCTCTAAGCAGCAGCTGGATTCTTTCCCTTTTTATTATTTAGGGAAGTGGAAGGAAAGGGATCAGCGGCTGCAGAACAAGGGATTCTGTTCTCCTTGATCGAGCCCCGGGTGGCCGCTTTTCCTTGTGTCCTCGGCCATGGCAGTGTGGTTTTGAAGCCGAGCTTTAAAATTGGATGGAACTTCGCGCCCCTCTGTGCCCCTGGGGTCTCTGCGTTGTGCTGCGGCTCCCCCAGAAGGCAGGTTCCACCCTCACTTTTCACCGGTGTCTGCCTCCCGACAGATCCTGCGGGACACGGGGGTGTTTGAACACACCTGGAAGGAGCTGGAGCTGTGGCTGGAGCACTTAGATGACACCGCAGAGGAGAGAAAAGAGGCCGTGATTCAGTTTTTGGAACGTGTAAGCGCGTATTTCCCTATAAAGGAGCACGTTCAGGACAGCGTACTAAGTGATCCGCAGTATAACTAAGGCATTTTTCATGCACCGGGGCCAAAAGGCCTCTCTTCCTGGCTCACCTCCTAATTTTTGCTGAGATGTCAGAACCTACTTAGTTTTAGAATCTGTAAAATGGGAATATATTACTGTGTGCTGTTTAATTCCCTTTTGGGAATTTGTCTTTGCAGGCAGGAATAGTGATACACTAAGAGTGGAATTAAAAGCAGTGGTTTAAATGAAAAAGGTATTTTTCTAAATTCTACGACAAAACGTTAAAAAAAAAAGACTTTGCAGAAGAAGTATTGTACTTATGCAGGCCTGTTAAGATTTTAGCTCTTCCCTTTATTTTACCAGTGACATTGTAGGGCATTTTTCATTTCACGTGCAACTATCCAAGTATTTCCCACTTTGCTCTTTAATGCTCAGGTTCTCCTGACGCTGGTGGCGAATCCCTATTCATACACAGACAAGGCTTCCGACTTTGTGCAGGAAGCCAGCACCCTGCAGGCCACCATGACGAAGCAGGACGCCGATGACGTCAGCATTCCCGTCTCCCACATTGACGGTGGGTGCCACTCCCTGCCCCTCCTTGGCTTCTGAAGAGCCAGCCAAGGTGGCATATTAGAGACAAAACAAGAATCACGCTGAAGCCTTGTGCAGAGTGCAGACATCCCATTTCTTTGTGTCAGAGATCAGCTTGCCCTGGAAACGAAAACCTTATTTGTTTATGTAACAGGAAGTGTGTGCTGGGCTTGTTGGCTGGGTTTTTATTTGTCCAGTGTTTGACCTTGCTCTGGGTGCTGGCCTAAGCCCTACAAATCTTAACTCATGTGACCTCATAAACAACCCTAAGTGGGGGGTATGTCCTCATTTTATATGTCGACAAGGCAGCTGAGGCACAGAGAGGTTAAGCAATCTGCTCAGCCTCACACAGCTAGTATGTAGCGAAGTCAGGATTTGACTCCAGACGCTCTGGTCCTAGTCTGCACGTTAACCCTTATGCTCTTCTGCTTCCCAGATTTTGGCTCATTCCCTTGAATATCCAGGTTAAAGTTCCTGGATAAAGTTCCCTCAGTGTCATCTGAGGAAACTTCAACCTGTTATCACCTGAACTGGATAAACCTGCATTTTGTTTGGCAAAGAATACGATTTTTTAAGCCATGCTCTTATCTGTTTAGGAACAAACATTACATTAAGCATTTTCCCCCAAGAGAAGTTTAGCTTTTATTTTTCCCTCTTTGAACAAGTATTCTCTTGCTCATCCTTCCCTGGGGGTCCTTCTTGCGCATGGGGGTCCCTGGGCAGCTTTTTCCTTGGCTGGATCCCCCCTTTCTGTCTCAGATGTTCTCGACATGGTGGACGTCCTGGTGGAGGGCAGCGAAGGCTTGGACGAGGAAATTGGATTCTCACTGAGTGAAGACATGATCCTGCTCACGTTCCCGTTCAGTGCTGTGGTCCCTGCAGCCCTGGAGGCCAGGAATAAGTTGCTCATGGGGACAGAAAATGAAGCAGGTACCTGTGTTCAGTCAGGATGTGCTGGGTGCGTCAGGCCAGCTGGGTCTCTGTGGGGTAGGAGGTGGGATTCCAGGGGCTCTGGAAATAATTGCTGGAAAACCAAGGTATCAAGGATTCAGACTCACCCAAGTGATGGCTATACAGCTGGTGGAACTAAGTGTTTAGGGGTAGGAATCTAGAGGCAGGCCAGGCTGTTGGGAAGTGGGTCATTTGACAGATGAGTCTGAAATACTGTGTTTACGTGGCTGCACAGATACCTGCTGTAACACTGATGTTTTCTCTTCAGTATTTATTCTTGATGTCTTAATGCTAAGGTACGAGTCCTTCATCCTTGCTGGGTATCCAAGCAACGCAGACCCAAGGAAGCACTCACAGATCACAGTGGTGTAATTAGTCAAGATTGCTCAGGCTTTGCTGCAGTAACAGATAAGCCCCAAAGCATTGGGGGTTTAATAAGTAAAGGTCTCTTTCTTGATCTTGTCGTAGTTCAGGACAGGTTAGGTTGCTCTCCTGGGTGGCTGTCCTCCAGAAGGTAGCTCAGGGATCCAGGCTGCTAACGTCTTGTAGCTGTGCCATCTCAACATATGGCTCGAGGGTCGCTGTGGAAGGGTTGACAGTGGACAATCAAGCAGGGTGTTCTGTCCGGGCCTGGAAGTTGCTAAACCAGTCCTGTGGTCCCAGCGTGACTGCTTGTGTTCCAAGGAAGAGGAAATAGATTGGTTTGCACTAAGCAGGTTGCTGTCCTGGGTGGCTTTGGCCTCACCTCTTCTATACCTGGGTCTCTGCTTCTGGACCTCAGCATCTGAAGTCTGACTATGTGCTGTATGTTTAATAAAATGAAGCCTGGTATGGTCTACAGTGGTCAGACCTGCCTTTCGGTGTGGTTATGTGATCCCTTGTGGAGTTAGTTGTTGGGGGTTTTTCTGGGTCTGGAATGTATGTAGGAGTTGGTGTTACTGATGGATCACAGAAGGGCGGTCCCAGCAAGCATCTCCCCGCCATGCCTCCCTCCCCTGCAGGAGACAGCATCGTGGCGTATCTGACGGGGGTGCTGACAGACCTCCTCCACACCCAGAGAGACCCCCTGGCTCTGTGTCTTCTGCTTCAGTCTTACGACAGATTGGAGCCTCCAGTCCCACCTTGCTGCCGCCAGCTGTCCTGGTTCAGCAGATATTACAGCAGCTGGATCCCAGAGCCGGCCCGAGAGGCGTTGGTGAGCTGGGGCGGCCACCACTTCTGGGAAAACCAGGCCTTTCTTTCCCTAGAAAACCCAGAGGTCTTTCCCTGTGGGCTGCAGTGGTGTGTGGAAACCTCCCTGATTCAGTGCCCTCACGTGAACACACACTAGGAAAATGTGTGTCACTGAGAATGTTGGGACTTGAATAAAATGCCGCAGGGTCACATACTTTTCAGCATCAGTAGGAGGTTTCTGTGAACTAGGCCTCTGTGTGTCGCCCGTCCCTGTTTCAGCGCACTGGGCCCCTTTGCCCTCTCTGCTGATCTGTTTTTCCTCTTCTCGGCCTCTGCTGTCTCTCCCAGCCGCTGCAGATGTCTGGCAGCCCTGCCCCGCCAGGCCCCCCGGACCCCTCCTTTGCCGCCCTGCTGCAGGCGGCCTACATGGGTGAGGAATCGGGCCCGCTCCAGCTCCTGGACGAGGCGGTTCAGGCGCAGCTGCAGGCCGCCCTCCTGCGCCTCCCGATGCACCAGGCCCTGCGCTTGGCCAAACACCTGCTGCTCTACGTCAGGAGCACCGTGGAGAACTTTGGCCAGGTCAGCACTGCCCCCACTCCCCTGCGGCGCCCACGTGCTCCCCTGTCCCTGCCTACAGAGAACGTGGCCTCTTGCAAGCGGCGGTGTTGATGGAGTCCAGGGACCCCATTGTCGCCCCATTTGTTCCATACGTGGGGAGGGCAGTGGCCTGCTGCGTGGGTCCCCGGGCAGGCCTGCAGTGTAGGGGCTTGGCCACTCTGCTGGTCCAGCGCCCTTCCTTCCTGAAGCAGAAGCAGGCTGTGCACCCGCTTTCTCCAGGCCTTAGGTGCAGACCCAGCGGACCTCAACTGGGAGTCAGGTGCAGCCGAACTCTGTCACTGGGGCAGCCGAGTCAGGATGGGGCCCTTCCCCTCTCTCCTGCATTCGTTTTAATTCAGAAGTTCATTGCTGAGTCTTCTGTCCCTGGTGTGATTTACAGATTTTTAGTTTAGGTTTTCAGGTGGGCCTTTTTCCCTTTTCCTCATTTTGGTCAAAATACACCTGTGTGTTTCATCAAGAGGACACGTCTTATTAAGAAATGACCTTGAGGTTGCTGGCATTTATGGGGAGTGGCCACTTCAGCCTATCTCCCTCCTTGATTCTCATTTCTGGCACCTTCTGGCCCCGAGGAACCTGCTATCACTGTTCTGGTGACTGTCAGCGCTTCCGTCTCATCCTCACAGCTGGGCAAAAGCACAGGGCCTCCCCTGCTGCAGTTCCTCCTGGATCTCCTCAGGCGCCTGGTTGTCCACTGTGAGCAGCTGGACGCCCAGAACCAGCAGAAGTGCCAGGCGGCCCAGGCCGAGTCCGACCTCTTTTTGGACATGGAGTCCATGGCCTTGCTGGAGTTGGCCAATGACAAGGTAGGGCCACCCTTCTTCCCCAGGTCTCCTTCCTGGTGGCCTTTTCCTGCGAGGTCACAGACACAGGCTTTCCCCCCATCCTGGTTAAAAACAAATGCATGTTCGTTGCAGGAAAATAGGGAGATGCAGAGAACTCTAGAGGAGACACTGAAAACCACCCGCGACTCCCCACCCCGAGATAAGCACGGTTGCCTTTGGGCATCCGTCTTTGCAGGCACTTCTCTCCGCTCACACTTGCCCTCCTGCGAGCACTTCTCTCTCCCACTGTGTGCTGTGAGCATCTCGAGAATTCGGCCTGCGTGTTTTCCTTTTAAAGAGTTGCAGCCTGAGTGGAGTAAAGGCCGGGCAGTGGGTGGGGCCCTCGGTTGTAAACACACACAGTGAATGCACTGCACGGAGAGGCGTGAGCCCTCCTCTCTGCTGTTAGTCTTGTGAGGCAGGCTCTTCAGTGGGGCCAGGCCGAACCTTTCCCACCACTTGCCATCTGACCTGTTGTACTGGGTCCAGGAGGCAGGCATGTCCCACATTTCACAGTGCAGTGCACGCCTCCCTCCTTTGATCTCCATGGGGGCTCCGGGGGTGTTGCTGGGGCAGGACCACCTTAACGTCGTCGGGCAGCATGCTCCAAACGTGCACTTTTCTGTTTTTATTTGACGAAGCTCAATTGGAAAGTGTGATAGGCTTCTCTTTCCTTCCCTGGAGAGTAAATGAGGAGAGGATGGTTATTCCCGTCCCTGGAGCTGGGGTGACCTCGTGGCCAGGTGTCACGTTCAGTGAGGCTGCATCAAGTCATTCTGATCCAGCAAGGGCGCTCAGCCCTTTTCTGCTCAGTGGTTTAAACTAGTCTTGGGGTCAGAGCTAGTTCCCAGGGAGGGTCACTCGGTGGGGGTCACTCGCAGCCCAGTCTTCTCCTGCAAGTAGATGCAGGATGAGCTTCAGTTCTGGAGAGTGGGCATTCATAGCAGTTTAACCCCTACCCGTCTTCCCCAGCCACGGGGTCTCCTAAGCTGAGGCTGCCCTGTCCAAGTTGCCAGGTGATACCCACAACCCTCCACCAGATTTATTTAGGTTGGTAGGCCTGCTGGGGAGAAACCAGGAGATGACTGATCTTAATCCCACGTTGGTGTTTCTGCATGGCCGGAGCCCTGAACGAGTGATGGTGGAGAGCAGTTTTGCTGCACAGCAAATTCATTTGGGCTCCATTTATCAGACACCTGCTGGTCTGGGCGGGGCACTGACCAAGTCACAGTTCAGCCCTTGTGGTCGTCCAGGGGAGAAGGTGCGTTACAATTGGGTAACAGCTTTGACTGGGCTCGGGCTGGGGTGCCTCGTGCACCCCTAAGAGAGGCATGGAAACAGGGGCTTGAGGATGCACCGGCTTAGGAAAGCTGTCTTCTGCTCTTCGTCCTGCCGCTGCCCGCTCTTAGCTGGCTGGGGCCGTGGGTGAAGTCCGGGCTTTGTCACTGTGTTTCAGACTCTGGAGGAGGTGCTCGGGGCCATCCTCAGACATCCCACACTGGAGGGCTGGTACCTGGCCCTGGAGCGGCAGGCCCTCCCTCCGCACACCCTCAGCCCCATCCTCGTGAAGCTCCTGGCAGCCCATCTCAGCAGAGGAGTCCTTCAGTTGCTGGTGGCCAGTGCCCCAATCCTCCAGAGCATCGGTCAGCTGGGCCTCCTGGCCAGGTACTCGGAAGCCATCACCCAGAGCGTCCTCAGAGAGCTGCGAAACCGGAGGGCGGGCTCAGCCTCAATGACGCCAAAGACCCTTCCTCAGCTTGAAGCCCTGCAGGGGCTGCATCCGTACATGGAGGGTGCCCAGCTCCGGGAGGTCACCCTGGCCCTGCTGAGCCTGCCGGTGGCCCACCTGGTGGCGCAGCGACCTGCCAAGTCCCCCAAGAAGGAGAGACAGCTGAGCGCTCTTGGGAGGGCGCTGGTCCAGCTGTTGACCAGCAGCCCCCGGGATCAGCTGCAGAGCAGCGAGCTCCTCTGGGCCTCTGAGTACGTGAGGGGCCTGGGGGCCCTGCTTCCCACGCTGGCCGTGGACGAGCTGGACGCTGTGCTCCTCCACGCACTGCAGAGAGAGCCCTTGCTGGCCTCTGTGGTTGGAGTCGACCTACTGGACTACTGCCTGGCCCGGCGGACGCAGGCAGCCCTGGGCACGGCGGCCGTGCTCCTGCAGCGGAGCTGCACCCACCTGCTGCGGTTTGAGCACTGGTGCGGGCAGCCCGGTGTGGGGCGCTGCCTGCGGGAGGCCCCGGATGACCTCCTCCCCGTCATCAGCGTGTACCTCCAGTGCCGGGCTCAGGGACCCTTCACGCGCCCCGTAGGAGGTATGGGAAGGGATGGCCGGGCGGGCAGCCGGTGGGGCGTGAGAGCACGGATCCGGTTTTAAGCCCGGGAACCTTACGTTCCTCACTGTGCTTTTGTTCTGTTTCCCCTCCGGTGTCTGACTCGGCTCTGGAGGTGGGGAAGGATGTCGAAATTTCCCCATCCTTCCCCAGACCCCAGACTCCTGACCCTCTGGCCTGAGGTGTTGCCCCGTGCTGCCGTCTACTCGGAGTTACCCACAGGGAGCTGGGGTGGGTGGGGGGCGGGAGATGAGGGGACAGTAGCTGTGGCCACTGGAGGCCAAGGAGGGAGCCGCCCGGGGCTGGGTCTCGTTAGGTTGAGGAGTCATCGGGTGACGGTCCTTTGGAGCGGTGCTGAGCCAAGGCAGCCTGGGCCTCGCTCTCCTCTCTCTCTACCAGTCAGGTTTCAGATTGGAGGCACTTTGTGATCACCTTGAACTTGAATTGTCTTGTGTATGAATGAGTTCTCACTCACTGCTTTGTCTCTGTGTGGCCTAGCTTTGCATGGATGACAGATGATAAATTTTAAAAAATAAGAGCCCCACAGAAGTGAGCCTTCCAGTGGGTGGTTCTCGGTGCCCGCTCCTGTTCCCAAGTGAGCTCAGGACTAGAAGTCTCACCGTCTGGTCATGATCTTGAGCGAGGGGCCTGCTGGGTTGAACCGTCCCTGTCAGGGTTGAGTGACGAGAGGTGATCAGTGGCGTGCTGGTGAACGTTTAAGACCTGGCTCTTAGGGGAGAAAGATTTGTAGCATTTACCGATTTCCATGGTGTTATTACTCCTGTCATGGCCAATTTCAAGCTACTAGTGTGACATCACCCACGTGACAAGACCCCTGAAATCCAGCCACCAGCTCACACGAGCGGGTTCTGGCGCTCCGCAGTGATGGACTTCCCCTCCTGTTTGTCTCCGCCCCAGTGTCCTCTGCTGTCATTCCTGTCTTGAGGAAGGCCCTGTGGCGGCAGCTGCAGACCAGGCTGCTGAGTGCTGATGGGCCCCCCGAGTCTGGGCTGCATCAGGAGATCCTGGCCCAGCTGGTCCCATTTGCAAGAGCCAGGGACCTCCGTGTTCTCATGGACCATTTGCCCAGCTTGCTTCGGGCTCCAGTCAGTCACAAGAGGTATGAAGGCTTCGATGGTCTGGCTCTCCCATCTCAGAGTCACTTCCCCCGTCTTGTTTATAAAGCAGTGAAAATTACGGTGTTGCTGTTGCCTCAGTTGGTGAGAACAGTTCTGTAAGAACTCTTCCAGCATCCTGGCTAGAGTGAGTTCATCTCCGCAGGTGGATGGCTCCAATTCCCTTAGAGCCGTGGTTCTCAACCAGGGGTGATTTTGCCCACTCCAGGGGACGGTTGGCAATGTCTGAAATTTTTTGTCATGATATGGACGTGGGGGGAGGGTGTTGCTTCTGGCTTCTAGAGGGTAGAGGCCAGGGTGTGTCTAAATATCCTGTAATGCGGAGGACAGCCGTCGTCCCCCTCGAGAAAGAATCATTTGGCTCCAAATGTCATTAGGGCCGAGGTTGTGATTGCCTGATTTAGACCAAGTCGTATCCTTTCTCTGATGTGCTGATCGTGTTTCCCCAGTCGTAAAAATGCTGGTACATCTTTGATGTTTGAGGAGAGGGCAGAGGAGGCCTGTGATTTCCGTGCTTGGGTAGTGTCGGTACCAGGACTCAGGGCACCTGTCTTATGCGGCCCATTGTAATGTTGTGTTATACTTCAAGCTAGAGGGGTTGAGGCCATGCCTGCCTCTAACTGTGACTGCTGTCTTCTGCTACAGTTGGATGGTGGCCGACTCCATCTCAGCCGTCCTGGAGGAGTCGGCAGAAGAGCTGTGTGCCTGGAAAAAGACTCTGCTGGAGGCCTGTGTGCAGTGGCTGGTCGAGGCCTTCGGTGGCGGCCAGCAAGACGACAGCACCCAGGACCAAGAGAAGCAGATACTGCTGAGATTAAACGAGCTCTTGGTAGGTGTCTCTTATCAGAGGCCCTAGTTGGATTTTTACGGGGAAGAGTGTGCTAGAAAAACCGAGGTTTACAGGTACATTCCAAGCCAGGTGGCATGACTTGGACCTGGCGGCCGGTGGGAGGGGCTGTGTCCAGGAGCCGCAGGTGGAGGGCAAACTCTGAGCTGACAGGCCATCGTTACCAGGGACGGATGTAGGAATTTGTCAGGATGCCTTTTGTTGCCTCTCCTGAGATGGTTGTAGAGTTTTGGTTTTGTTCAGACTGTTAATGAGGTGAATTATACTAATCGATCTTTGAATGTCAAACCACCCTTGCTTTCCCTGGTTAAACCTATGTGGCCTTGATGTATTATCATCTTTATATATTGTTGGATTTGATATGCTGATGTTTTATTAAGAATTTTTGTGTCTGTGTGCATGAGAGATATGAGTTTATAATTTTATTTTCTTGAAATGTTCTAGTCTGGCTTTAGGACCAGGTTATACTGGCCTCAGAATGAGTTAAGAAGAGTTTCACTGGGTGTGAAATTCCAGGTTAACAGTGGTGGTTTTCTTTCTGGACCTTAAAGACGTTGCTTTACTGTCTCCTGGGGCACATTGTTTCTGATAAGAAATCTCTCGTTCTTACCTATTTCTCTGTACATCACGTCTTGTTTCGCTGGCTGCTTCCAGGGCTGTTTTTCTTTACATTGCTTAGAACAGTTGGACTGTGATGTGCCTCAGTGTGGCTTTCTTAAGGCTTCCTGTGCTTTAGGTTCAGTGAGCTTCCTGGCTCTGTGAGTTTAGTGTTTTCATAGAATTCGGAAATTATTAGCTGTTTTTGGCTTTTATTCCCTTTTATTGATGCATCCTTTTTTTTTATGTACAAAATACTCATGTGTTTATGAATTAATGACCAAGTTAAATATGCACCTGCATATAAAAAGGGGCATGTGTGTGTGTTTCTCTCCCCCATCTGCCTGCTCTCCCCAGAGCAGCTGGGTGACGCTGGTGCAGGGGTGGGTGCCCTTGCTGAGTGACCCACTCCTTCCTTTTCCCCTTTATGCCTGACGCATCCTTTTTTTTTTTTAATGTTGTATTTTTTCACAGAAATAAATGAACCTCTTGAAGGCTGGAGTACGAGTTTTTCCTCAATGCACAGTGTAAAATTGTGTTAAGAGTCATAGAGTCTGTGACTTGTATGTAAAGAAACACTGAACCCAAGACTTAAAAGGGAATCCTGAGGAAAAGGACCCCAGGTGCAGGTTAATAAACGTGCGACAAATACATTTGGGTTCTAGGTCAGCTGTAGTGCCCACACAGTTGTGTTTAGAGACTTTATAACCAGTATTTCAGACTGAATTTGTTGTGTTACAGGTTTGTGAATTTCAGGCCTGTAGGAACCCAACGCAGCAGGACCCGGGAAAAGGAGGGACAGCCCCGAGATGTGGGGAAGCCGCGCTGTGGACGAGGGGCGCCGGGCCCAGCCGGCGGGTGTGAGGGCTGGGGCGAAGGCTGTGCTGTGCTAGGCATTTGTGTTCTCAGGGCCTGCCTCCCTCTTTACCCCACTTTTCTTTTTTCTTTCTCTCTCTCTCTCTTGCTTCTTTTCCCTCCTTTTTAACAGTCAGTTTGTAGAGCAGTTTTGGGTTCATGGCAGAACTGAGCAGAAAGTCCTGAGCTCCCACGGGCCCCCGGCCACCACCCATGCGTAGCCTCCCCACTGCCAGCATCCCAGCAGCCCTTTTCTTCAACTAAGGTGTAATTTTTATCTTGTGAAGTGCAGGGTCTTGAGTGTATAGTTTCATGTTGATGAATACCCCTGTGCCCACTCCCCTGTCCAGGAAGATTTTCATCATCCAGGAAGTTCTCTCATGTTTTTTCCTTGTCACCCCTTCCCTCCAGAGCAGCCCCTCTTCTGACGTAACATACCCTACATTTGGAGATTCTCTCCTCACCAGAGGCTGTGGACCTCTATCGGCCCCGTTGGTGGTGCGGTGGTCTTTCCCTGGGTAGACATGCTGTTGTGAATTTAAACAGTCATGTGTGGCTGCACATGTGTATGTTGTAAATCAGTCAGTGTTGCTCAAAATGGTGGGCAACAAAGAAAGTTACAGGACAATTTGGAACTTCTCTTTTGGTCATTTGAGGATCATAGGTTTGCTAACAGAATGACAGAGCTATTAGTGGAAATAAAACAATTTAAAAAATCAAAGAAACAACCACATGTTTTTGTGAATTGCTTAGGTAACTGTATTCCATGTTTACTGAGGGACATTAATTTAAATTGTATGTTTTCAGTTAATTGGGATATTCCACATACACTTCTCATTTTATTCATAGAATTCACTTAATGAAGTTGATCCTGGGGCTTGGCAGAAATTTGTGAAGACCGGACTCAAGTAAGTGGAATTTACTTGGTGTGATTCAGGCGGGTGGTGAATGCCTTCGCTGGTGCAGAGCCGGCAGGGTAGCTTGTTACTAGTGTAAAGGACGTGGTGAGCAGGTGCCACTGCTGTGTTAGAGACACTGATGTTGGGGAGGCTAAATGATACCTGCCCATTGATACATGTGTGCTTTTAACAATGATGAGGGGGCAGCCTTTAAAAAATGAAATATTTTTTAAAAGCAGAATTGTGCAGAGAATCGTATCAGCACCCAGATTTAATACATGCTGACAGTTTTCTCTGTTTGTCGAAATCAATTCTCTTCCCTCTTTTCGCCCAAAAGCATCACCTTTCTGAGCTTGAGCTTTGTCATGGCCTTGTGTGTTCTCATACTTTGGGTGCTTGTTAGTATGTCTCTAAGCAATAAATAACATTGTTTAATGTGTTTGACGTTGTATACAGATGTGTTACTTTGTGGTCTTTGCTTTGCATTCAAATGTTTTTGAGATACCCGTGTTGATACTGGAGATCTAAGTCACTCCTTTATGCTGTCTGATGACTGTACCAGAGTTGGTTTAGCCAGCCCCCTGCTGATGGACCGCCCCTCCCATTTCTCCCGCCCTCCTCCTGCCCTCCCGCTCCTGCCATGAATGGTGCAGGGCTTTCTGGGCCCACGTGCCAGGTTTTCAGTTTACTCTCCAAGGTGTTTGAGCTCACATGACACAGTGTGGAAGTTCATTTTTTAATTCATGCTCACTAGCAGTTGATATAGTCAGACCTTTTGGCAATCAGATAGTCATGAAACGTTTCATTGTGCCTCTGATATTCATTTCTCTGATTATTCATCCATTTGAGACAGAAAAATACTCAAGAAGACAAATAACTGAAGGCGGGTCAGAGGTTAATGGCAACCAAGTATTACCATCGTGAAATGATGGCATTTCTTTCAGTCTCTGGTTAATGTGTGTTTCTAGAAAGTCTGCTCTGTGCTAAGTGATTCTTAACATTGTTCACATGTGATTAAAAACTTGTTTCCTAGAGCAGGATGCTTTCATTTCTTCAGTGGGCTCTGAAGGGAGTTAAGATGAGAAAGCTTCTGAACCATTTGATGGGAGTGGCTTTTTTTTTTCCAAATTTTTTTCGTTTGTTTATTTTGGTTTTTCTGTTGTGTCCTGGGGCAGTGGTAATTAAGTTTATTTATTTATTTTAGCGGAGGTACTGGGGATTGAACCCAGGACCTCGTGCGTGCTAAGCGTGCACTCTGCCACTGAGCTGTACCCTCCCTGCTTGATGGGAGCTTTGAGTAGCTGAAAGGAAGGAGGGAGGGAGGCTGGCCAGCAGGGTGGGCTGGGGGCAGTGAGCGTTGTCTTTATTCAGGCTTGGCTGTTATGCTGCCTCCTGGCACTTCAGCGGGCTGGAAAGTTGGTGTGGCATTTGCACTGTCAAGAACAGAAGCAGGCTGCGTGCAGCCCTTGCTGTGCGAAGCGCCCCCTGTGCTGGGGGTGGTTGATGGGGGGGTGGCAGCGGGTGAGGTGCAGTGATGGGGCGGAGTTGGGATGCGGGGTGGATGAGTGTGCACTGTAAAACCCTCGCCTGGGTGGCATGTTGGAAGTCTTCCTCAATAAAACGCTGAGAAAAAGGTTTTTTATCTTTTATGATAAGCCGTTTCCCCCTTGGGTTCTTGCCTCCCAGATACCGGTATCAGGACCATGCATTTTTAAAGGCCCTCTGTGCTGCCATAGAGATCCTGTACCTTCCAGAAAACTCCATGCACTCAAAGCTCACCCAGCTCCCGGTGGTCCACACGATGCTCACCCAGCACTCGCTGTTCCTGCCGACCCTGCTGGAGTCCGGTGAAGAGGGAAACCCAGACAGCCACGTGAAAGGTGAGCCCTCACCCCACCTCCCATCTCAGATCTAGATTTTGTTGCCTGGTTTCATCGAGCTTGCTGTGCACCTAAGCTTAGCACCCACGTGTTTTCAGAGCTAAGGAAGCATTGCACAAACGGTATTCAGATATTTCACTTTTGTCAAATCAAAGCTCAGATTTAAGTGTTTCCTCTAACTTAGGGTCGAACAGCAAGTGCGGACCTCTCTTCAGAGCCTATCCTGGCTCACAGACGTCATATTTAATGTCCTCTTGCCAAATTATGGGCAAGTCTTAAAACTGGAAGTTAGGAGAAAGTAGGAGCAGGGTCTGACCTGAGAGAAATTGTTCAGTTACATAAAACGTCTTAACGGGGGTGGGTGAAACTTATTAAGGGTGAAGTGTTCGGAGGTCCCTGTGGATGGTTCACTGCCGGGGACCCTTTTAAAGCCCAGGCCTCAGCTACATCCCTAGTTAGTTCAATAAGCTTGTGCTTAGGGGTGGGGGAAGGCCATGGAGACATCAGAGGTCTGAAGGGTCCCGCCTCCTGAAGCCACGCTCGGTTAGAAACAAAATTAACACCCCTACACTGTTGGAAACCACTGCGGAGCTGGTCTGTAACAAACTGCTGAACTGGAGAGAGCCATGACCCACGTTCCTGGTCCGGGCAGTAGAAGTAAGAAGGCCCCACCGTTTCAGGCGGGAGGAGATGCTAGATTTTAGCAACACAATCGTGGGGGGAAATGCTTTGGTTTTAAACTCTTTGTTGGTTTAAAATTTGGAAGGGGGCTGGAAGAGGCTGACCGCAGTTTTGACAAAGACCTAGGAAGAGAGACGACTGTGAAGACATGTTTATTTTTAAAAAGGAAAAAGTAGGGAAGGGATTAAGACCAGTATTAGTCCAGTCCCAAGACCAGTATCATTCAGAGAGGGTATTTTAAGCATTTACGTTCTCTGAAACGCTTCCTTCTTTATTCTGAACGTGCACACGCCCCGCACTGCTGTGCATTTCAGTGTGGTTTTCTTCCAGAAGCCCTGGTGGACCTGATGTCGGTGGTGGTGAGGATGTGCCCTTCTGTTTGCAAGAGCAGCCACTTTGCAGTGCTCCTCGGGGCCTACGGCGCCACGCTCAGCATCCTGGGTGAGGGTGTGGGGACCGGGTGGTGGGAGCTGGCGGTGTGGAGACTGGGCGGTGGGACCGGGGAGGGTGTGGGGACCGGGTGGAGGGACCACAAATGTGTATAAGGAATAGGATGCTGTCACCGGGAGGTTTTCTAAACTGACTCCCAACTGACTTCTAGACCAGAAGATTTTACTTCTCCTCCGGGCGTATGAGCAGAACAACCTCAGCCTCATTGACTTCAGGTGAGTGTTGGGCCCGGAGGCGTGAGCGGCAGAATTGGAGGCAGCAGCCTGAGCCTGTGACTCACGCTCTGCACAGCGAGCGCCACACCCGGGATTGTCTCTCGGGGAAGGGTGTGCGGGGCGGACCCCTCAGCTCACACTCCAGCTCCGGCGTGGGCTGCTCTGGCCTCCCACCTGAGGGTGCTCTCCGGTGGCCCAGCCTGCGTGGCTGGGCCGCGCCGCTGGTGGACAGGTGTGTGTCTGTCGTCAGTCTGCCCCTAGACTTACTCCTGGTTCAGATGTCATTTACCGGGTTTTTCTGAAAACCTTTCTCTTCAGGGTTTGCTTTAGGTGGGAATGACTTGCGTGGGGACGTGGGAGAAGAGTGAGGAGCGCTGACCGGGTGTTAAACCCACTCTTCCCCATCTGTGTGTGTGTGTGTGTGTGTGTGTGTGCGCGCGCGCACGTGCGGTGTCTGTCCCTAGATTTGTCTCTTTCCTGTCTGTCTGGCTTTCTCTCTGTGTTTGTCTTGTCTGCCTGTATTTCTCTGTCTCTGCTGGGTTCCTAGGACTGCTTGCCGGCCTCCGTGGTGAGCGCAACCCTGGGCTCCACGGGCGGGCTGACTCCTCTCCCCGGGGCCCCGCCTCAGCTCTGCGAGGGCCGGGGCTAAGCTGTCTGTAGACAGCATCTGAGAATCTCTTTGCTGCCCTGGTTTCTTTTCTCCTTACCCTTTGGGACCAGCACCCTAGCGTTATGAGGTGCTTTTTGTGCTAAGACAGGAAGTAAGTTTTCTGGGCCAAGGAAAATAGTTCAAGAGAACTCTTCAGGGAAGAGAAAAAAAATTTCCCTTGTAGAATATTTAGGGAAAAAAAGAGATTAAAGATGTATTAACCTAGAACCCACTCCCAACCCCCCAAAACAATAGCAAAAGCAATTAAAAAAAATCATTTTCTACCTCTTAAAGAGTGCCCAGGTCATGCATGAACATTCTCCTTCCCTTCCCCTCACGGCCTCACCCTCTTGCTGCCTTGGAGCTGGTGCCACGGCCGCTGTGCCCTTTCTAGAATAAACAGCCCTGTGTGCACGCGAGAGAGCAGAGGACACAGAAGCAGTTTCCCTCACGGCAAAGAGCGCACCGTCCTCCCCACCCACCTCGGCAGCAGAATGCCATCTCGGGGTTGACAAAAGTCCCACGAGGTGGCCCCTTGCGCACAAGGGTGAGGTTGGGCTCAGCTCCTGGGAGAAGAGGGTGTGAGCAGAGGACGGGCAGCTCACGGCACCCTGTGCTGCTCAGGAACAGACTTAGGGTGGACGTCGCAGCCGCACTGTTAGGCGGGGGCACAGGCCTGAGTCAGAGGCCGTGCCAGCGGGGTGGGCTTGTCCCGCGCCCTGCCTGTTCGAAGCCAAGGCCACCAGGCCCCCTAAAGAAGGGTCTTCGCTTTCTAACTTGAGTGTCGGCTGTTGACTAGCATGGAAATGAGTCTATTTAAAAGAATTCCGTTTAGAAGTAGTTAACTCAATAGATGCTCGCTGAGTACCTGCTGTTTACAAGGCCCAGTGCCCGGCACTGTTGGGAATACCAGGAGGAGTAAAACACGGGCTCGCTGTCTGTTAGGGGATCAGATTGTCCTAAACGTGACTCTTTAAATTGGCTTCTGATTTACACACGTGCTGTCAGCCAGCTGTTCCAGGGCACACGGGAGCATGCTGTCCCCTGGGGAGTCAGGGAAGACTCCAAGACCAGGTTGACACGGGAAGGGCAGGGAGGGACTTGACTGAGATGAGGTTGGTGGAGGAGCCTGGGGGCATTGGGTGGAGGGAGTGGCATCTTGACAGGTGGGAGGTGGGGAAGTCAGAACATCCCTGGGAATGGTGAGCAGGTCAGCTTGTCCGAATCATGGGTATGTCCTGTCTCCCCTAGAAAAGGTGGTGGGAAGGCCAGACAGGTTGGTTGGGAAGAATTTTGAGTACCAGCCTGAAATGTTCCTGTTTCCATCCAGGGGACGGCAGAGAGCTGATAGACATCTGGGGGCAGAGAAGTGGCCCTCAGCACAGCTGGGCTTTCCGGGAGCACCTCCAGTGGTGGGGAGGTCGATGAGCAGAGAGCAGGGACAAGGGTGGGGAGGAGGAGGGAGGCCTGTGTCATTTTCCAGGCGGAAGGCGAGGTGGCCTCTCCAGGCAGCTGCCGTGGGGGCTGGTGGTGTGAAAGGAAGTGGTGTGTATGTGGGGGACTCTGGAGGTGGAGACAGCTCAAGGCCGTGTAGGCAGAGCTGATCTGCTCGCGGCCACATGTTGAATGGGGAGAGGTTTGTATCAGTAAAGCATCATCGAGCTGCCAGGGTTCTGGCGCAGTGGTCCAGCACAGACTCAGGAACCAGATGCCCCAGCTTTGAATTCCTGCTCTGCCGCTTACCAGCTGGGCAGCTGACCAGCTGAGCTACCTTCCAGATCCTTTCTGTGCCTCTTTTCCTGTTTTGCAAAAAGGGGATGATAATAGCACCTACTTTATGAGATTGTTGTGCAGATTAAGTGAATTATTACATCTAAAAGGCTTAGTGTCCGTACATCATAAACTCTCCTTAATCGTCGGCTCTGTCATCATCCTCAGCGCCATCACCGCACCCTCGTTGTCAGCCTCTCCATCACCCCTCCTTCCCCCTAAATGGTGGATTAAATGACAGAAAACATGAACTGCCGTTGGTACCTGGCACATGCTAACTGCTCAGCAAAGCTGCTGACAGTGGTCATGTCATCGTCTCCTTCATGACCTCTGCTCCTGGAGGGGCCTGTGACCAGCCTGCTCTCCCCTCCGGCTCTAGGGTGCTGCTCTGGGGCCCAGCCGCTGTGGAGCATCACAAGACATGCCGGAGCCTAGGCAAGTCGCTGTGGCAGCAGCCGAGCGTTGGGGACATCCTCCGCCTGCTGGACCGGGACCGCGTGATGAAGACTATCCTGCACTTCCCCCAGACCCGGAGGCTGCTGCCCCGCGAGGTGCGGGGGCTCGGGGCGAGGCCATGAGGGAGCCATCACGTCCCGTGGGTGCTATTCTGCCCGCCCCTCCGAGGGCTCCGATTACACCCTCCGCGTCAGCCGCTGTGAAATCCAAGCACTGTTTTTCTTATACTTTGGTAACTTAGAAGTAAAATTCCAACCATATGCAGAGGTGCAGAGACAGGACCCCACCACCCAGCCTCAACAGTTGTCAGCACTGGCCACGCTTGTTTCATTTATAACTTCTTCCCCCAAAAGCAAATCCCAAAGACATCATTTAAAGTACAAGCACTGTTTTTTACAACATTCACGTATTACGTTTCTGAGGTTGAGCTGCACGTTCTGTTTGTTTTGGGCTGTTTCAGGATGCACAGGAACTGATATTTAAAGACAAGAGCACAGCCGATCTCGACGGCCTTTATGACCCCTGCTTTCTCCTGCATCTCTTCAGTGAATTGACCCGGCCAGGTAATTGCAGCCTTGGGGGTGGGGGTTACTATTACCATAATTACCACATTAGGACCTTGATCGTGAAAATAATTCTTGAAGGAACGCAGCTGCCTTCTCACTTTTCCATTCCAGTGATTTTCAGCAAAGCGACAATTCATGTTTTGAACGTACAGTAATTTTTTTAAGGGCATGTATAGTTTTAAAATCCAGAGCATCCCTATGTCTTCGATGTTTTCCTAACCCTTAATGCCAAGAGCTGCTT
The DNA here is from genome assembly GCF_048564905.1 of Vicugna pacos. Classification (NCBI taxonomy): domain Eukaryota; kingdom Metazoa; phylum Chordata; class Mammalia; order Artiodactyla; family Camelidae; genus Vicugna; species Vicugna pacos. The sequence goes on along the minus strand of NC_132987.1, from coordinate 113,356,330 downwards.
CTGAATTTTCACTAGATAGTGGTCATCTACCAGCAGAAATGAGAGATTTTGTCCTTGAGAATCAGTGAGAGCCTGCCGAGGTTGGCTTTTTCTTGGTTTAAGTATATTTTTGAAATTGCATTTTGTGTCTACTAGCCTGAGGGTGGAAGTCCTTGCGGGTGAACAGATGGAGGAGAGACAGAAAGAAGAAAAAACATGTGCGTGTACCACACTGGTGAAGACCAGGGTCTGACTCCCAGGCTGGTGGGATCTGTTGGTTTGGGGCATTTTGTCATGATTGGTGGGTAGTGATGTCTCAGTGTGGTTTGAATTTGCATTTTCCTCAGGGCTAATGATGTGGAAGATCTTTGGTAAAAATGTCAGTTCGTGTGTTTTGCCCATTTATCCTAATGGACTTGTTCCTTTGTTTTGTTCTTACTGTTGAGTTTTGAGGGTTCTTTATATATGGTAGATAGTAGTCCGTTGATACGTAGTTTGCAGGTGTTTTCTCCCAGTGTGTGGCTTATTTTTCTACCCTCTTAACAGACTTTTTCAAAGAGCAAAAGTTTTTGATTTTGATGAAGCTGAGTTTATCAGTTTTTCCTTTTATGGGTTGCATTTATGGTGTCAAGTCTTAAGAAATCTTTGCCTATCCCTCGATCCCAAAGATTTTCTCCTGTCTTTATTTCTGAAAGTTTTATAGTTGTAGGTTTTACATTTACATCTGTGATCTGTTTTGAATTAATTTTTGTACAAGGTGTGACCTTTAGGCCCAGTTTCATTTCTTGGCCTGTGGATGTTCTGTTCCAGCCCCATTTGTCTATCTGCCATCTCCTCATCCTTCCTCCCAGTTACAGCCGGGCGGGGCGGAGTCCCAGCTCCCTGCGCTGACACCTCCTCCTGGAAGGGCAGGAGCGGCCCATCACTGCTCCTCACGTGGCCTCCACGGGCACCAAGCCGGGAGCCCTGTCCTTCCTCTGTAGTAAGTGCCCAGTGGGGACCAGCAGAGCTGTGACTACAGACAGGGTGCGGTGAGAGAGGCCAAGGCCTGTACTCTGCCTGTCTGCTCGTTGAATGGCCAGCGTGATGCCGGAGGAGCTCCCGACTCCTTCCTCCCGGACGTAATGGCCACGTGGATTAGGTGCTTCGGGAGACTGCGCCACTGATCTCCTGTTTTCTTCCTCTTTAGACGTGAAGTTGTCTTTTTATACTCAAATGCTCCTCCTTTGAACAGATTTGCTGATCCTCCACCACTGCCCTTTAGTTCCCAACAGGAAGACGAGAGGGCTGTGTTCCCAGAGGCTGCCCATCAGTAGCCCCTCCACAAACGCTGGGTCCTATGGCTAAGCTAGATTTTCTTTGCAAGAGAGCAGGGGCATTTCATTCCGGGCAGATGTCAAAGGATGGCAACGGCAGGTGGATCTCTTAATAGCCTGGCGACTCTTAGCAGTGACTAAGTGAGGCACGTCTCTAAGCCCTCTGACCCCTCCATGCCTTGGCGGTGCTGGCGAAGTCTGTTTCTCATCAAACATGAAAATAGATTTCCCACAGTCTAAAAATATGCAACTTCAGTCAATTATAACAAATCATTTAGTCTGTTGATCTATCTCTCAGTAGAGCTTTTAGGAGACGGAAGGCCAAGGTTTGGAAAACTCTTAATAGAAAAATAGAATCAAGGCAGTGTTTTTCTGAGTCCTGAATATTGCCCTTTTGGGTGGCGGTAGCGAGAGGGCAGGCAGGCTCTGGAAGGCCTTTTGTGAAGAGAGGTAGGTGATAAATGCTCTTGCAAGTTAGGGAAATCTCTAAATACAGCCTATTTTACGTTTTACTGGTATAATATAGATCAAACAAAGTTCATCATCTGATAAAAGGAAGCCCACCAGCTCACCAGGAGACGAAGACTCCGAGCAGGAAAATGAGAAGTTGAACAGACCAGAGATCTGTGAACAGCTTAATGTCCAGTGTAGACCAGGTTTACTGTAGTTGAATTAAGCCACAAATCTTTTTTTTTATATTATTATTTTTTAAAGTTACTCCATTTACTTTTGCCCTGGTGGATGAGTAAGCATGAACAATGTCTAATATAAACTTTTATTAAAGTGTGATACGTAGGAACCCACACAAGTCATATACGTGTGGCTTGAGTTTTGGCCAAACCTCCAGCAGATAAAGGAACGGAACCTAATAACAGTTCCTCAGGCCCCTCCCTGGTCAGTACTCCTTCCTTCCCAGTGGGAGCCAGTGTCGTGTATTTGAACTTTATGTAAATGGCATTAAACACTATATATTTTTTGTATCAGTTCCATTTATCCACATTATATTTATGAGATTTGTCCTTGCTGTGTGTAGCAGAAGTTCTCTGTGGCATGTTTTTACTTCCTGCAGTGGCACCTGGGTCCAAGTGTTGCTAAACATTTTGCAGTCCTAAATTGAGTGTGTGATTAGTTTTTACGTGTAGAGGCCAGGCTTCGGAGAAACTAGTCTTACTGCTCCATTTCAGCCCTTCGCTGAAAATGGGAACCTGTTTTCTTAACCCCACTGCTACCCTTGTTTGAGTCCTTGGCTGAGAGGCAGGGCCAGCCAAGGCTGGTAGCAATGGCAGTGACAGATGCTTTTCCCACAGCAGATTCTTGCCCTGAAGAGACCTGGGCTGAGAGCTTAAGCTCCTAATTCACACATGCCACGGAACAGGGAGGCCTGTGTGCGGCTCTCCGAGCCTTGTCACCAGGCCACCGGACACAGGCTCTGAGGGCCCCTCCTTGTGACGAGCCTTCTGGCCAGGCCGCCCCTTGGGAGGTTGTGTGAGAGGAGGCGTGAGGGAGAGCTCTTCATCCTCCCACGGGATCTGCACTAAAGCCCATAAAGCATGGGGTGCTTTTCATTTTCATCCTTGTAATTGTCCTGGTTAAGCCATTTTGATCTGAAGATCTGTTATCACAAGGCCACACTGCTGTTTATGAGGCTCTTGAGACAAAGAGAATGGCTTTTATAACTATTTTTAAGTAGCATATTATATTTTCAATACCCGGAGGCAGTTCTTTTCCATACATGTTACAAAGCCAAGCCTTCCGGAGAATAACAGAAATGAGCACAAAACATGAAACTGACTTTTCCCCATGGACGTGTGGAAAATCCTTTTCTCTTAGAGAATGTCAGTGATTACTAAAAATATCCCTACCAGCTGAGTACTAGCTATTTTTAGTGAATGTGATATTAAATGTTTAGAGTTCTCTTTCTCGAATATATTCTATTTATATGTTTTTTGTTATGTAAGTATGTAGGTGTATCTTAAACACATTTCATCTTTTCCAAAACAATACAGTTTTATGCCACAGTTTGTTGCTTTGTAAAGCGTTCAGGTTTTTTCCCGCCCTTATCAAAGTAGTCACTTGTTAGAAATGAGAAAATTCAGTCCATAAGCTGTTAGAGCCCAGGAGTCTTCTGATTGTTCTTTTTCCATCCTTTTACTTTTTTTCCCTTCCAGTTTTATTGAACTATAGTTGGCGTGCAATTAAGGTGTGCAGCATAATGATTTGACTTACATACGGCATGAAATGTTCACCACAGTAAGTTTAGTGAGCATCCATTATCTCATGTAGATAGAAAGTAAAAGAAAGAAAAAATTTTTTTTTTTTTGTGAAGAACTCTTCGGATTTACTTTCTTAACAACTTTAACGTAGAACATATTGCAGGGTTGATTAAATTATGTTGTACGTTACATCCTTAATATTTATTTATCTTATAACTAGAAGATTATACCTTTTGACTGCCTTCATCCAGTTCCCCCTCCTTCTACCCCTTGCCTCTGGTAACCACAAATCTGGTTTATTTTTCTATGGGTTTTTTTGTTTGTCATTTTTAAAGTATAATGGACCTAAAACACTTTGTTAGGTCGTGGTACACAAAATAGTGATTCAGTATTTCTGTATATTTCAAAATGATCACCACTTTATCCTTTTACTTAAAGTTTGCATTTGATATTAAAAGTGGTCTCTTGTAGACAGGATATACTTGGGTTTTGCTTTTTTATCCAGTCTGACCATCTCTGCCTTTTAGTCAGAATGTGTACACCTTTTACATTTAATGTGATAATTGATCTGATTCCACCTTATTGTCTTTATTGGCTTTTAGCTATAATTTGTGTGTGTGCTTGTGAGTGTGTGCGTTGGTTGCTTTGGGGTTTATAGTATACATCTTCAATTTATTGTGGCTTACTTTCAAGTGAGTTTATACCACCTGATGGATAATAGAAGCACCTCACAGTAGTATCGCTCCATCTCTCCCCTCCTGGCTTTGTGCTGTAATTACCATACGTTTTCCGTCTACATGCTTAAAAGCCCATAATATGTGGTCACTTTTGCTTCAGATTGCCAGTTACCTCTTGAAGGGATTTAAATATTTTATTTTCACTCCATAGTTATCATTCCTTGTTTTCTTCATTCCTTCATGTAGATCCAGATTTCCATCTTCTATAATTTTCCTTCTCCCCAAAATACATTGTTTAAGAATTCTTGTAGTTCAAAGCTGCTGGTGATAAATTCTTTCAGGTTTTTTATATCTGTAAAATCCTTTTTTCTCTCTGTGTTTCAGTTTGGATAGTTTCTGTGGCTGTCTTTAGGTTCATTGATCTTTTTTTCTGCAATGTCTAATCTGCTGATAATTCTATTCAGTGCCTTTTTCGTCTTTGACATCTTAACTTTCATCTGTAGAAGCTTGATTTGAGTTTTCATATCTTCCATGTCTCTGCTTAACATGCCCAGTCTTTCCTCTGAAAATGTAGAATTCAGTGATAATAACTGTTTAAATGTCTTTCTGTACTAATTCTGTTACCTGTATTATATCTGGGTCATTTTCAAATGGTCAATTTTTTTCTTTATAATGGGCCATATTCCTGCTTTTTTGAATGCCTGGTTATTTTTATTGGAAGCAAGACATCGTGAATTTTACTTTGTTTGGTGCTGGTTATTTTTATATCCCTGTGAGTGCTTGTAAGCATTTTTTTTTAATTTATTTATTTTTTTTTTATTATTATTATTTTTGTGAGCTTTGTTCTAGGGCACACTCAGGTTACTTGGACATGGTTTCATCCTTTCCAGTGTTAAACTTCTAAGCTCGGTTAGGTGGGACCGAAGCAACATTGAATCTGGGACGAACTTTGCCCCACAACTGAGGTGAAATCCTCCGAGCACTCTGCCCTAGCCCATGAGGATTCCACCCTGGCTGGTGGGAACAGGAGCTACTTCTGGGCATGTGTGAGCCCAGGGTTGTCTCCGCCCATCCGTTTGGGTGCTTCTTTCCCAGCCTTGGGTGGCTTCCTCTTGCGCCCTTGCTGACTGGCACTCAGCTGAAGACTGACACTCTCTCAGTGGCACGCTCTTCTCCAGGACTCTGCCTTGTCACTTCTGCCCCCTCGACCTCCCAGGTTCCCGCCTCATCCACTCAGAGTTCCCCAGTCTCTGCCTAGTTTGCCTCCCAGATGGGACGATCAGAAGGTCGCCTTGTTTCCCATCTCGCAGGGACCGCTGTCCTTTGTTGCTTCATGTCCAGTGTCTTGAAAGTCCTGGGTTCATTCCTTCAGTCATTTTTTCGTTGCTTGAATAGACAGCTGAATCTGGTTCCTATCACTCTCTCCTGGCTGGAAGTAGAAATCCTGGTTATTCTTTGATATGGTGTAAAAATTGAGAAAGACAGAGGAGGGGAGCTGTATGTAAGCTGCCCGCCCCCACCAGTCTGCCCTGGGTGGGATGCTGGCAGAGCTCCGAGGATCCAGCTGCTTCTGAGGGAGGACAAACAGAGCTCGCCCAGCGGGTAGGTCCCGGTCCCCTGGTGCCTCAGCCTCTCAGACCTTGTCACCCCCAAGCAGGGCTGCAGGCATGGCCACAGGTCTCCGCTTCATGGTTTCTAGTGACTTCTACACTTTTGGACAACCACCTATTTGGAGACCATTATGCGATTATGTAGCTGTTTGGACTAAGAAGTAGCTGATTATTGTCACTTTTCTTCTTGATTTACTCTTAGGTTTTTTTTTTTAACTGCAAGCATTATTCTTTTACAAGTCTAATAACTTTGGGGAGAGAAGAGGAAAAAAGAGTTTGACTTTTAAAAAATATCATCAGTGGTATATGACTCATTCGGGATAGTCATTTCAGTTGGTTCATGTTTGGTTCCTAACTTAACTGGGTCACCAGTCCCTCATTCTAGGTGATTATCATGGCCAAATACCGCATAATCATTTTTAAACTAAGTGACATATGTCTGTTCTGATGTTTTTCTTGACAGTTTTTATATTGTAAAAAGGCCTAGGTTTTTACTAAAGAGGATTTCAAGTGTCCTGAATTTCAGGTGTGGTCAGGCGGGTCCCCTCATGGATCTGACCTTCTCTCTTGGTCACATCCTCTCCTGGAGCGATATGAGTTTCTCAAGGCCTCACAGGTGATGAATGGATATTAGTCAGCAGGCTCTCTGGCTGCAGCTTTTGCTCAAGCTCGGTGAGCTGCTCTTCTGTATGATTTTTGTTGTTTGTTTGAAGAAAGAACTAGGGTTGCAGAGTGGATATAAGTTAATCCTTCGTCAAATTGATGGTCCAGCTCAGGCTGGTTTGCACTGGCTCAGTTTCCCAGCATCACTGCCTTATGTATTTTCCTCGGCAGCATTTGTAGTTAGGAGCTCAGAGTCAGCAGACTGGATGAGGTAGACACCGTGAGCTGGCTTTCCTGCTGGCACCCAGTGGGACCTTACCTCTGTTCTCTGGCTCATTGAGTATTTGTGAGATGTAATGAAAGAATCCTGGTTGGGATTTACAAGCATCTTAAAAGCTGGAGGCATGGTGAGGATTGCCATGGAAGGGGAGACAGTCTTTTATCCAGTGTCAGAAGAAGTGAAGGGGAGCAGGAGAGAGACTTGCATTTCTTGTACCTGGCACACACACGTAGCCAACAGTGGTAAAATGCAAAAGGAAATCGAATTCTCCGTGTTGCACAAGCATTGTGGAATCGTGTGTGTGTGCGTGTGTGTGTGTATGTGTGTATTTAATGCTATATTCTATTTCTCGTAGAATTTGTGGTGGATTGTCGAAAATTTGTGGATTCCAATGCTCTGGGCCTCACCGTCATGGCCCTCAGCAGCTATGACCCCCAGATGCGAGCCGCGGCCTACTCCATCCTGGCGGCCTACTACTCGCAGCTGGAGGGGGCGCGGTTCCGGGAGCAGTCCCAGGTGAGCGGGTGGAAGGACCCCTCAGGAACACAGAGGCGTGCTGCCAGGAGACCTGAGATAAAGAACAAAAGTCTGTCCCCTCCTGGGGGATGATGCTAGAGGTGGAGAGAGGTCTCCCCTTATAAACGCTCTTCGTGCATTGTGGGTGGGCAGAGCAGTTCTCATTTCTGTCAACTGTTTCCCTGGTCTGAAATCAGAGGTTACAGCAGCTGTCGTGCGGGACATATGAGGCCTCAGAAGCCATGCCCTGAGCTGTAGGGAACAGGAGTCACCTTTGGTGGTCCCCAAGGTGTGAGGAGCAGGCCTACAAAGCTGTGGTTTAGGCTGCTTAAGACCAGGCTGGTCACAGCTGTTCCAAAAATTCTCTTTTTTCCCCTTTTTTCGTGGTTTTAAGGTACTGTATCTCTTGGATGTTGTCCGGAATGGGATCCGAACTCAGAACATGAGACTCACCTTTGTCCTGACTCTCTTCATTGCCAAAGCAGCCCTGCAGATTTTGAAACCAGGTACCACTGATTGAAATCTGTCATAAAACTTTGTTTTGTTTTGGTTAATGGTGAAAAGTCATAGAATGTTGGTACTCTTAGAGACCACATTCTTTGAGCCTAATGTGGTCATTTTCAGATGAGGAGACAGCCTCCCATCCGAGGCCCCCAAGGTCAAATAGCTTGTCCAAAGCCCCACAATTAGTCTGAAGTCAAGTTGCCATTAGAATTCAGGTTTGATTTTTATCTGTTCCTATATCATTTTTATTATGTGGTTTTTTTTTTCTTTACTTTAGAAATTGTGGGAGGAAAGAAGGTAGTTAAGCATTTGTAGACTCTAAAGAAAATCCCAGCAGAGGTCACAGTGAATGGTTCTCGGCCTCCTGTCCAGTCTGTGCCACCTGGGCGAGCCGTGTCCCACCTGAGACCTCATGTCGGGGTCGCGGCGCAGGGCAGCAGCGGTCGTGGGTGGGCTCTGCGGCTGCAGGCGGTCTGCACAGACGGGAGGCAGTGATCCGATGGTGGGACGAGGGGGAGGAGGTGTCGGCCCCGTTGCACTCTAGAGCCAAGTGTCCCAGGGCATGTCTGAGCCCTGTCTTCTCTGTGGTGGTTCCCCCTGTGAGAGGCCAATGGGTTGGGTGTTAGCTGTGCTGCCTTATGTGAGGCCAAGCCTGGCTGACTGGAGCTTAGGCAGGAGGCTGATGACTGGGCGAGGGGAGCGATGTCTCCGAAGGACCCGACGTCCAGGAGTGGTTTCTGAACCACGAGGGCAGCCTGTATGCGTGTAGAACTAAGGTGTCCTACTGCATTTTAATTCTTGAGAACTAATACCCTGGACAAGGATTAGAAAGCCCCCAAGGACAGGGGTTTTTGATGTTTGATGTCCAGCCCCCCACTTGCCGGCTCCAGCCGACTGCGGGGTGTCCTGTTGGCACCTCTGTGAGTGACTGTCTCCCTGTGTCCACAGAGGAGCACATGTACCTGAAGGTCAACAAGTTCCTGCTGTCCCACGAGTACCTGAACATGAGCAAAGTCCCAGGCTTCTACCAGTTCTTCTACAGCTCCGACTTTGAGGTACTGCTCCCGCAAAGTCTCCCCAGTCTCTTTCCGGGCGCCCCAGTCCGGGCTGTGGGCTGTGCAGCGTGGGTGGGACAGGAGGCCAGGCGGGTGGGGGCGATCACAAGCCTGCGTGCAGAGGCACTGTCCAGCCCACACGGTGATTCTTAGGTGGCTTCTCAGATGTCGCAGGGCCCTGTGTGTCATGGTATCTTCATTCTATTCTTTTGATGAATCACTGAATCGAATATTAAATGTGCTTTTAGAGGACACCCCCCTGAATTAGCACAGTTCAGTGTTTGAACTTGACCTGGTCCTTTATTCCTGACCTGAAGAAGCCAAATCAGAGAGGAGGTGGAGGACTTTTAATAGCACGTCCAGAAACAGGGGGTTGGGACTGCGGTGCCGCCGTCTGTGCCACCACCCGAAAATCGTGGTATTTGAAGACAAGGGCCTTCACTTACTCAACTAGTGTCTTGTTTGCTTGGGTTACAGCAAAAAGCGGAACAGGAGTGGGTGTTCGGGATTCTGCGCCAGGGGCTGCGGGACAAGCACTGCTACGAGCTCTGCGCGCGGCGGGGCGTCCTGCACGTCCTGCTGGCCTTCTTCCACAGCCCGCTGTGCGGCGGCCAGGCCCAGGTAGGCGGCATCAGGGGGCCTGAGGCTCCGCCCTCCCTCCGGGTCTGTTTGCAGGTCAAGTCCGACGGATTCTAACTCCAGCCTGACCCGCTAGTTTGACAAGAGCTTCCTGTGCCCTCGCCCGAGGGCGGGGCCTGCGAAGAGGGAGGAGCTGCTGAGTAATCACGAGGCTCTGAGAGTTCTGGAGACACATGGCCCCCCAAAACAAGTGAGGTGCTTGGAGACACTCAAGCCACCAGGACGTCACGTGGTGCACAGAAGCCATAAGTCACCCAAACTGGGAAACTAGGGCCAGGGGTCGAGGCTGCCCGCCTCGCCGCTGACGAGGGCATCGGCAGTAAGCCCTGCCCCCTGCGGCGGGAGCGCGTGCGGAGCGGGTACACGCAGGGGCCGCTGGGGGGGTGACGGGGGAGCCTGTGGCATTTTGATTAATTCCTAGTGCGGTCAGCTTTTGTTTCTGATATTATGTACAATGCGGGTAAACAGCAGTGACTCAGGACTCAGAGACACATTTGAATAAACTGAATTTAAATAGGGTAGATTCTTATTTTTTATGGCTTGTGAGCTTTCTAGAGCACCCAGTTAACAGTTCTGGAGACAGTCCCATCTTTCTGTCCTCCTTCCCAGGTGGTAGAATTGAGGTGATGAAATGAGCCTTCAGCAGCTCGTGGCTGGGCTAGAGATGGGTCCGCATTCTCTCCCCACTCAGGCTGCTGGGGATGCAGGCCATGTGGTTTCCACACTGAGTCTTTGCTGGTGATGGATCAGCAGACGTAGCGTCCACCCGGGCCAGTGACTGCTGTGGCGGTCTGTGTACTCTAGCTGTCGCTGGTGGGGAGGGGGGTGCTCCCGCACGGCCACCACTCTTACAGACTTATCAGATGTCACATGCAGCCACCACCTGTCATTGTAACATACCATGCTGTGGTTTAAAGTATTCTTTTGAGCAAATGAGTCAAGTTTCCCCACTGAAGAGTGACTTTTTTGTTTTGGGTTTTCAGAATTGGATTTTGGAAATTCTGCAGAATGCTGCCCGGGACGCCAAATCTGCCTACGAGATCCTGCGGGACTACAGCCTCTTGACATGGATCTTACACATCCTCGAGAGCAAGTGAGCACCTTGTGTGTGAGAGACCTTGTGTGTGAGAGGTGTGTGTCAGGCAGAGGGCGGGGACGGAGACAGTGGCATCTCCCTCTGGCTCTGGTGTCAACTGGAAATGTCCAGTAGCATCCATGTTCTCCAACACAGTGTCCCCTACCTACCTGTCACCAACCTCCTGGTGATTGGTGATGCCGATATGGCATTTCTTCACTTTAAATCTGTCTTCTGAGCCTCTTGTCTGCCGTGGAGTGACAGGCGCCAGCTTCTGCCTGCGTTTGGCAGAGGCACTGCCCACTGACCAATCTGTCCCAGCTGCGCAGCCCAGAGGCCTCCCCTGGAGTGGTGTCCTCCATCTGAGGTGTCAGGACGGCTGCCCTGCCTGCGGTAGAAACCAGGAGCCCTCAGTGTCAGGAGCACTCGTTTGGCGATGTGGGTGACAGTCCTCCACTCCCGCCCAGGGTCAAGGTGCTCGGTGAGGGGACAGTGCCCGAGTGCATCCAGGACCAGGTGGGCATTTGTCTTGTTATCTGGGGGGACTAACCACTAGGATTCAGTTTCTCACCGTTCTGGAGGCCGGAAGTCTGAGATCAGGGGCCAGCGTGGCCGGGTTTGGGGAGTGCTCTCTTCATGGCTGACAGACTGCCGATTGCCTGCTGTGCCCTCACAGGGCGGGTTAGAAGGAACGGGGAGCTCTGGTCTCTCCCTCTCCTTACAGGACACCAGTCACATCATGGGCTCCAGCCTCGTGACCACATCTAAACCTAATGGCCTCCCAAAGGCCCCACTCCAAATACAGTCACATTAGGGGTTAAGGGCTTTGACACCCAAGTCTGGGGAGGGGTGGGGCACATGGTTCAGTCCATAGCCTGGTCTCTATGATTCCTGATAATCTCCTGAGTTTGAGGCTGTGTGAAAAGATGAAGACCTTGTCTCAGCAGACAGCCCTTGGCTCAAACAGCTGTCCGCGATAAGCCCAGGGATATCCAGGCTCTTCTGTGCATTTTTTAAATGAATTTTTAAAATATTCTCTAAAAGAAAGTAACACCTTACATCTAGAATGAATATATGGACATCAACTTCTAGACTGTCTCAGATTTATGAAAGGCACCGTTGGCTGATCACCTGTTCCCGGCTGTGACCTTTACGATTTAGAGTTGAGCTGTCCTCGTGGGCAGGATGGCTCTTACGATGCTGGCGGTGGCTCAGGAATATCTCTGTCGGGACTTCAGTGGTCGTCTGGTTAGAAAGGAGGGTTGGGACCTTGCCCTGGGATGGAGCTGCGTTCCTGTGGCAGGCACCTGCTGTTACTCAGACGCTGTGCTGTGTGGGGGCTGTGGTGGGGGGTGAACCGCTCGGGTGTCCACCCCATCGTGGTCTCTTCGTGGTTCCCACCTCCGCTCCCCTGGCAGATGTCAGTGGGAGGAGAGGATGTGACAGAGGGTGGACTTTCCCTCTGTTTCAGGTTTCTGGAGACTCCACTGCTGTCCAACGTCATCTCCCTGCTGCACACGCTGTGGGTGACCAACCTGGGGGACAGAGGAATGGAGGTGGGGGAGCAGCCTCCTCGCAGCCTTGGGTCCCAGGAGCCCCCAAAGCTGCTCGCCCTGCACTTGGTCAACGAGTTCCTCTACGTTCTCCTCGTGCTCATGAAGCACCTGAGGTGAGGCCCTCCCCGGTGGGTGGGACCCCTGGGAGGTCACCCACGGGCATCCCCTGGGTCACGACTCCACAGGTGGGCTTCGGGCCAGGATTGCCATCATTGTGGTGACGTCAGGAAACCTGTTTCAGCTCTTCCTCTCTCCACTTCGACTTTACGAGGTGCCTTTCAAGACCATGAGAACTTACACACTCAAAACACCTCAAATGTGTCCTGTGAGATCATTATTAGCAGACATACCATCTACTTGGAGATCAGGATTCAGGCACTCAAAATGATGTTTTGTAGAAAGAACATATTTTCCATGATGTTAACCCAGGGAAGTTAAGCTTTTCCCAGACTTGCTTCTACCTTCATTAGCCAGCGTGGGCTCTCTTATCCATGAATTTCCTTGAAAATTTCAGTATTTTCATCTGATCCCTTGGAATTATGCTCTTGGTTTCCACAGGGGCGCTCAGTTCCTTTCAGACCCTGCTGTGTTAGAGCGAACACACTGTGCACTGGTGTTTCTGCTTTGGGAACGGGTATGCTGATGGGAACCAGAATGACAGCAAGTAGATTGTTATCTCAGAATGAAAACTTTCTTGACAAAGAGCAGGTGTTTGGTTTTCTGTTGTGAATTCAATTGTCGAAGCAGTGCCGGACCACCCTTGTTTCTTATTTTGGGTTGTCCAGGACACCTTGGTCTCTGAGAACTGATTGTCATTCAGAATAATAATGATTGTAATTTAAAAATTGTGCGGAGCAGATGATTTTGAACTTTCAGTTCCTTAGAGCTCAGAGGGCTGTGTGTCCTCCGGGGCCCACCGTCAGGTTTGGCCATGGAGGTGCTGTCCTGGGGCTTTTCTGAGCCTTTTCACTGGGAGCTCCTGAGACGGAAAGGCAGTCCTGGAGTTGTTCTGCAAGGCGGCAGTGCCCTGACTGCCAGGCTCCTCCGAGCCCTCCCAGTTAGCTGTGGTTTCCTGAGTTTTCTGTGCCTCCAGGGTGGAGGCCAGACTCCGGTCCCCTTCTTGCCTTCCCTGGAGCGGCTCGCTTTTTCCTGCTCTGTGTGTTGGGGTCCATGCTCTTGTCTGTTGAGGACGGACTGTTTGCCCTCCAGGTCCGTGGCTGGTCTGTTGTCCAGCCGTCTTGGTCCTGGGCTGCGGGGTGAGGAGGTGGCTCTTGCTCAGCAGGTGTCCTTGGCTCCCAACAGGCCCACCTTGGCCTCTGCCCAGCTGACTGGCTTCTTTGAGACACTCGACTCCGTGCTGAGGTACCGGGCCACCGTCCTGCAGGCCTTCAAGGACCTGAACCGCTTCACTGTGAATGAGGCCGTGCTGTCCACCAGGGATGTCCTCGTCCTCCTGCACAAGTGGAGCCTCATTGAGAGGGACGTCCGGCTCCAGGAGGACCTGAGAGCAGCTGCGGAGAAACACCAAGTCAGGGAGCTGCTAAGTGAGTGTCAGACCCATGACCTGTCTTGTGCTCCCCGGAATGGGCTGGCTTCCACCTAGAACCGCCAGCGTCTGTCCCTCTCTGAGCAGTGTTTCCAAAACTGACGAAGCTTGGAGACAGGGCCTGTCTGTCCTCATAGCCCTGGTCGGGGAGGAGATGGGGACCAGGTTTTGAGTTCCAGCTCTGCTGCTCACAGGTGCTCGGCACAGCTCTAAGCACAGCCTGTAAGCTGCCCCCTCCTCTCCGGGGCACGCCTCACCGTCTGGATCTGTGTGGGGACGGGGGACACTGGTCTCACTGCTTCTCTTCTTTCTGTGTGTAACAGAAATGCTCAAAGATAAGAACAGGCCTGTCATGCCAGCCAGAGCCAAAGGCCTTCGGGGCCGGAAGAGGAGGCCTGGGGAGGCAGAGGAGATGGCCGACCCTGAGCTGCAGGCGTCCACTCTGGAGATGTGCAAGGGCCTCCTGAGATCCATATTGACCCACTGGGGGCCGGTGTTCCCCGGGCCGGAGCCCGCTCAGGAACCCACGGACCAGGCCACCCCCAAGAGCGAGGCCCCAGGCCCCGTACACACTGTCACCTCCCTGGTGGCCAGCTGGGCGCTGCGCTCGGTGGCCGAGAGCCCACTCAGCGGGGCAGGGGCTGCCGGCCTCCTGGGCTGGCTGAAGAGCCACGTTGTGCCACAGCCGCTGGTCGTGGCCGACCTTCTTCAGGACGACGCCGTGAGGAGCAGCTTATTTCGCCTGTACGGCCGGCCCTGCGACGCCGAGGGGCTGGCGGGGCCCGAGCAGGCCGTGGCCTGCCTGCTCAACACGGTCATGCTGCGGCTGCTGGAGGCCCGGGGTCCCGCGGGGAGCGCCGTCCCGCCGGCGGTCGAGGCCCTCCACCTCTCCTCTCTGAGTGCGGAGGACGGAGCCACGCAGGGTAACGCGGGGTCCTGGGCTGGGGGCTGAAGAGATGGGAGAGTGGGCTTGGGGGTGAGGAGCACCTGTTCCTTAGAGCCTGTCAGGTATTGTTAGTTAAGTATTTGGGCCCCTTATCACCACGTGAAGAATTATGTTTCTCATCGTGACCAGATGTGCCTTGTGTGTGTGCGGGCACGCAGGTCCCACAGTTTACATGCTTGGCGTCTAGCAGGTGCTTAGTAAAGGGGTTTGACTACACAGATGAAGAAACAGCAAAGGCCACAGGAGGGCGAGATTAAGCCCAGAGTTAAGCAAAGCAGAATTAATTTGTTTTATCTGCACGTTCACCACACGTTGCATTTAAGGGGTTGGCTGAGCCTGGGGCCCCGTGCATGTGGGCGGGTGACTTGTGGGCTGGTAGATTGCGCCCTAATGGTCCTGTTGTCCCTTCCTCAGCCACTGCCACGTTCCTGGTGTCTCTGTACATTAAGGATGTCTGGCTGGGGGCCCAGCGGCCAGACACCCTCTTGACCCACATCCAGATGGTCCTCGATGCCACAGAGGACGCGCAGGCTGGTGACGAGGAGGCTGTCGTCAGGCTCTGCAAGGACATGCCAGCCAGGTGCCCCTCTGTGGACGCCCAGCCGGCCGGTGCCTCCAGCTCCGGCTTCTGGGACTCGGGTTGAGCCGAAGGTTTCCGTGGAAGGCCTGCGAGATGACCGTGTTGTATACTGACTCGGTGTCCTGACAGGAAGTTGACTTTACTTAATTGACAAATAACAAGCTCAGGGGACTGTGTGTGCGAAGTGATCAGAGTCACAGGGGGCTTGGGGCCTTCGGGCCACGAGCAGGGAAGACCCTTCTTAGGGGTTCATTGTTCCTCAAAGAAATACCTCAAATTGAGGTAGCACTTCTGAACACTTAAGGGATTCGTGGATGTTAGCTGAAATGTCCAAAAATAAATCAAACTCAAGAGCATGAAGAGAGATGTTGAAGTTTCCTTTCTGTAGGAAATCATGACAACTTGTGTGGCTTTTTGAATAAATAATCCCTGCCAGTGTTGTGTTGATTGTTTTATTAAGTAAAAGGACGTCACAGTAAATCCTTAAAGTATCAAATTGACTTGACTTCTGCTTTGGGAAGATAACCTGTATTTTTTTAAATTGTGTTTCAAAGAAGGGATTGTACTTTTTATAACTTGTTAATAAATGTCTGTTTTTGTTAGGTTTCTGTGTTTTGCTTAATTGATGTTTACAAGCTACTTTTATTCCACAGAGACTTGCATTTTAGAGGTCAGATTTGACTTTTAAGATTCCTATATTAATTGATGTTGTAGCTGACACACGCTGAATAAGGAATGTCATGGGTTTCCCAGATAAAATTCAGTCCTGTTCATTTAAAGCTCTGCGTGTACCCACGTCCCTCCTGCACACCTGGGCTCCCGGGAGTCTGCTGGGCCCTTGTCCCATGTCAGCGCGCAGCATCCCTGTCTGTCACCTGAGAGACGGCTGTTTATTTGCCTGGATGATATATATAGCACTGAGGATGCCTTGGTTGCAGCTTAAACACTTACCTTTCTGTTTACCTCCAGTGGTGTTTAGACTCTCTTCTGGTTGTTTTAAAGACTTTTACCAAGAGTAATGCTGACCTGCTCATGTCCCCTTACCACAGATAGGGCCCACTGACTAGAAAGCAAGGACCTGTTACCTGCCCTTTTCCCTCCCCGCCAAAACCCCCACAGCGATGTTCGCAGAGTATTCTGAAGCCAGAATCCTTGGTTTCGATTCAAGTTGGAAAGGCCGTGTATTCCCCTCTCCCACTTCTGCATCCCTGGGGCCCATCAGTCTCCCTCCCCTCGTCCTCCCTTCCCACCACTGCCCCCAAGTCTGGTCCCCCCAAGTCTGGCCTCACCTAGAGGGGCTTTTCTTCAGTCACCTGGGATGGGGTGGTTTATGGGCTTGTGGCATGGTGCTGGCTCCTGGCCAGGGGCAGACTGTCAGGCACTAAAGAGCTAGGGTTTGGGGGGTCTCGCATCAGAGGTCACATGAAGTCACACCCAATATGGCACCCTCCTGCCACCTGGGCTTAGGCCCTGTCTGCCTTGCCAGGCTGCTTCCTCCGGGGAGATGCCTCCTTGGGCTCTGTGAGAAGTCTTGGGGAGGTCAGAGGTGTGGTTCAGGTCCCTTGACCACAGTCAGTGCCCCTGGCCAGACACACAGTGCTCCATCTTGGTAACAGTGACTGTCAGTGGCGGATGGATGGGAACTTGGGAAGCCCTCGCTGGGCGTCCTGAAAAGAGACAGATCAGCCAAGCCAACTCAGGGCCGATATTACAGAAGTAACAGTTGAAACTGAAAAGTGGCATGAAAAGATTAGTGAGTGAAGACTTTAAAATTTTTAATTCATACATACTTTATTTCCAGATATTTCTCCCCTTCCCAAAGCAAGCATAAGCACTAAGAAGGAGCTCAAGTAGGGTAAATAAAATGAGCAATGTTTGGACTATTTCCCTCTGTTGGGTGGGTGATTGCTGGCCTTGGATAAATGCACACACGTGCCCACTTGTACAGTCATCCTTGCCTAGGTGCACGTCCTGCCGCTGTGAATGGCTTTCAGAGGCACGTGTGTGTCCGGGTTGGCTGGAGTTCCCCGGCTCCCTCAGCAGCAGCTCCAGTCGGTTCTACGGTCAGGAGGCTGTGTCTGCAGGGGAGGCTCGCTGGGCACGTTTCCGATGTCAGCGGATGCCGTGCGAGTCCGCGTCGAGGGCCAGTTCCCAGAGGAGAGTGGTGGGGGCCCGGGGGGAGGTGAGGGGCGAGGTGGAGGGGCTCTCTGGCTGCGGCTGCTGCTGGGCAGGACTGGCTGCTCGGAGGCCTGGTTCCTCACCCACGCTGGGCGGAGGCTGCGGGGTCCCCTGGGGGGCCCTGTGGCACAGGCAGTGCCTCCAGACGCAGAGCGGGAGGTTGAGGCTGAGACTCCAGCGGCACGTTGGGTGGCGCTGCGTGCTGTTCCTGGGGACAGAGCAGTGGTGGGCAGGCATCCAAGCTGCCTGAGAGCAGTCCTTCCCGGGGGGCTTCCCTGCCGCACCCTCCTGCCTGTCCAAGTCCCACAGGGCAGGCTTCTGGGCGAGAAGTCCTCTGCCAGGGGAGCAGTCCCCGGGGAGGGTCAGCCCGGCTCACCCAGGTTGCCCAGGTCGCCGTGGTGGAGAAATGGAAGAGAAGAGGAAGTGCTCAATGGAGACCCTGACCTTGGGGCTTCCCCTCTGACCTCTGGTCACAGCTGGGGGGGGGGAGGGGCAGGTTGACCTTCCGTCCGTCCACGTGTTTGAGTGTAGTTCATCTCATATCCGTGCCTCAGGCCTACTTGTATCATAGCCAAAAATCCATCCTCCCTGGACAGAGCCTCCTGCACTCAAGATGTTGGGGGCAGAGGGCACGTCCCGCCTGCCTTCACTTTCATCAATGAAGTGGGATGATAATTGCCTCTTGGGTATCACTAGGATGAGATGAAGCGATGTACTGATAGCGGTCTAAGCTAGAGACCTAGTTTAAACGTGGTTATCAGTGAATGAAGAAGGCCAGGAAGGGAGCGTGAGGGAGCAGAGCCCTCCTTTCTGATGGTTCAGATGATGGTAGCATGATTTTTTTCTTTTTAAGCATGGACAGAACCTTGGGAAGCAACTTGGCATTTTCCTTCCTAAATCTAACTAAGGACCCATTTGTCTGCCCTGAGCATTCCTCGTCTGTTAGAAAGTTCCTGAAGAGCATGTTCTTTAGTGAGCCATGTGGCCAATCAGGGCAAACAGTGTCAGCATTTCACCCTGTTGTAAAATTGTATGTAGCCCAGGAGATGCTCAAGACCCCTGTGTGCTCGCAGAACCGGGGAACTTTCCACTTGCAAACTGTTGTAGCACAGGGCTTGCTCTAAGTCACCTCAGAAGAGCAGAAAAGAAAGGTAATTTCATTAGTTAGTCCCTCAGGGATCTCTTAGGGGTAAATATCGGCTTAGATTCGATGTGAGTTCTAAATACTGAAAGAAAAGAATGGATTTCTTTATTGCTGGAAAGCCAATCCCTGCCTCCCACGTGTGACCCAGGGAAACCAGATCTAGAAATGACCTGTTGCATGTAGACCTGGTGGATGAGACACTGTGGGCAGGGCGGGTGGGGGAGGGGGTAGAGGAAACAGAGGCCCCTCGAGGTGGGTCTGTCCACAGGTGCTCCCGGGAACGGGCAGTGGGCTCCTGTCGGGCACAGGGGCTGCCATCTCTGGATCTTTCAGGGGCTTGGAGGCGCCTCATCCCTTCCTGTCCCACAATAGCTCTGCTCACCTCTCCCTGCTATCAGCCACCTAGGCTGACATGGTTTCCACTCCCCAAGACTTCTTGGTCCACAATGGCTTCCAGCCCTGTCTTCCTCCTGGACCCCTCAGGGCCTCCAGGCGCCAGGCCACACGTGCCCAGGGGCATTGGCCAGCCCTGGACCAGCCATCTCCTGGTTAGCTGCCCACCCCAGTCCCATCAGCTGCGGCCGGGAGAGAGGTGGTATAGGGACTCTAGTAAGCACTGTCACCAGGGCAGCGGTAGCTGCGTTGGGCAGATGAAGCTGCCTGGGAGAACCGGACAACTGTCTAGCACAGGAGAATTAACAGGTACTGAGCTCGGCTCGAATCACTACTCGGAACTCATAGATTTTACCTCCAACTTAATTTACCCACAGTAGGCATTCAATGACAGACAGTGGCCATAGATGACTCAGTGAGGGTCCCATTTTCCTGGTGAGCTGGTTGGCAAGACCTAACTAACACAGAGAGTCACCTTGGCTTCAGCTTAACTGCAACAGCTTAACTGAAATCTATTTTATACACAACAAAATTCTCCCTTTTAAAATGCAAAATTCAATCATCTTTAGTATATTACCCTGAATTGTGTGACCACCACAATCTGTTTTAGAATATTTACACCATTCCCCCTAAAATCCCTGTACCCACCGGCAGTCACTCTCCTTCCTCTGCCTCCCCCAGCCCTAGGTGACCGCTAGCTGTTCTCTGTCTCTACAGGTTTGCCTCTTCTAGGCACTTCACATCCCCGGAATCACAGGACGGTGGCCTTTAGTGTCTGGCTTCTCTCACATAGCACGATGTCTCCAAGGTTCATCCGTGTTGTAGCATGAATCAGCTTCATTCCTTTCTGTGGCCAAATAACATTCCACCCTGAGGACAGATGGTCACTCCCTACTTGGCCGGGTAAGTCACCACCGCCCCCGCGCCACCCTTACTCACCTGGTCTGCGAGGGGCCTGACCAGGACATGTAGAGCAGGATGAGAAAGAGAAACAGCACGAAAGCAGCCAGGCTCACCCAGAAGGCGATGACGATCGAGTCTGCAGGAGGGGGACACGCGTCTCCACGTCAGTGAGGGAGTTACGGGCCCCCACGTGCTGTGGGAACAGGGCCCTGAGTGTAAGCGTTCCTGGCTGTGACCAGGGAGAAGATGTTTCCATTACCCTTGTGAAGGAACAGGGCAGCAGGGACCTGGCTTTTTCCCTGAGCCACTGGCCACTGGGTCAGCTTAGGGTGGATACTGAGGGGAAAAGAGTAACCGAGATTAGGTGGCATCTCATGGATTTGCTTTATCGGCTGCTCCTGCTGCTCAGAGGATGGTTTCCGCTCCTGTCTCTCTCCCTGGGAGGGAGGAGAAAGAGCTGTGGGAAACCTCGTGTGGCAGACTGGCCTCCCCTCCCCAGTGAGGGCTGCAGTCCCTACCAGGAGCCTTTCATGACCAGCCCACTGGGGACAGCTTCAGAGACCCCAAGATGAAAGACTTAGAGAAAGGATGTGTGCAGACAATGGTGCCAGCCGGCTCCATGGAGGGCCAGGCCCTTCCCTCTGCAGAGCAGTTAACCGTGGCCCGCCCTGGCCGGCCTGCTCAGGGACACGGGGAGAGCTGGCCCCTTTCTTGGCAGTGGACAAGGGGCCAGGGGAAACCAGAAAAGACACTTAGACCTTTCCAGGCCCTGGGTCGAACCTTGCAGGTCAGGAGTGCCTTTCTCTGGGGCTCTGGTCCAGGAACATTTGGCAAGTTGCTAGGGAACTGCAGCCACCTGACAGTTTTTCTTGGTGGTTGTCTATGGCTGTGGGCACCAAGTACCAGCTCATAATTAGTGTCTGCAAGCATCTCATCCCAGACCCACATGCCCCAGGATGAGATGCCCCCAACTGGGATGTGCTAGGTGCCTACATGTGCGACCAAAGGAGGCTACTAAAGGATGCTAATCAGCAGGTAGGTATTAAGCACCTTTGTGAGCCAGGTCCTGCTGGAGGCTGTTAAGGATTCAGAGCGGGCCAACCTGGCACCCCAGAAACCACTGACACCTTTCCCCTGCCCCTCCTCCCGCAGCGTCCTCCTCGAAACCCCTGTTGTACCAGCAGTGCTAGCCCCGCCCTGCTTTCTGTTCAAACAAAGAGATGTTTTTGTGTTGTATTTAAAGGAAGAGATGTTTATAAATGGGTGGACAAAGGAACAACTGAATGAATGGATGAATCAGTGGAAGATAGAGATTTGTGAGTCATTTGTGGGGTAAACAATGGTATTTGAGTAAAGGGTGTCACCTCTGCCCTCCACGACCCAAGACAGGTAGAGAGAGAAACTGAGACCTTGTAAGAGTTGATCTTAGACCCTAACAGTTAGCATCCAAGACAGGTAATAAGGAAAAGATGCAGTATTCGCAAAAAGAATCACGAGCTCCTGCCACCTTGTAATGCATCAGCAACTTGGCACTCACACTGCAGAGAGGCTAGGACAGCAGAGACCCCCAGGCTGGCTCTCACATTCTCTCCATTTTGTCTCTGAGCTGAGAAGCTGCTGGTGGCGCCCTAGAGCATCGAACTGTTGAAGGGGACATACAGGCTCCTGGGACAGAGGAAATGAGGTTGTTGCTGTCTGTCCTAAGCATAGGATTTTCCGAAGAAGCCTCTGACTTTCTTAGTCTTCCTGGCCTGCTTACTGTGCATTATTCTCCAATACCTGCTTCAGCTCAACTCCATCCCAAAGAATCATAACTCGTTGTATAACCACCAAAGTATGACAGTGTGTATTTTTCAGAAAATGTGGTTTGCAATTTCACTGGGTCAGGATGTTTCCAATTTCGGCAGACACTGACGCTCTTTTTCCTTCCTAAAAATGAAGCAGGATTTGAGGTCTTTGGCACCTAGGTAAGTTCGTCAGAGCCTTTCAGGAAGCAGCTTCAAAAACCGAGCGGTTGCGATACCCGCTCCCTGTCCCAGGCTCACACTGTCTGTCCCAGCCCTTGGCCATTATCTCCCCAGCTACTGAGCTGGAAGTGAGATGACACCTCTCCCTGAGCACGGAGTCTTCAGAGAAGCAAACTTTGAATTTCATCAGACCAAAGAGATCATCAGTAGCCACTAGCTGTTTCCTGTAGTACATTCTCTTTCATCATGTTGAAAAAGGCAACCAAGAAAATAGAGTTTTTTTCCTCTTCCTCCTGAAGGTTCAGCCTAAGTGCTTGGAAAGAACATTTTGTTCCAAGGGCAAGAGCTGTCATTCTCCAGTGTTGGAAGTGTTTAAACATCTGTGGGCTTGTTTTTACAACCAGGAGCACCAGGCTGGCTTGACAATGAAACTGGTCCAGCCACGGAAAACTCCCCTTCCCGCGTCTCCTCTTCCCACCCCTTCTTCCTTTCTCCCCCTTCCTCTTCCCTTCCCTCTTCTCTAGGATCCTAGTAGAAGATTTACCCCAAGAATTTTCCCTTCTTGGGGAATAAAAATGGGGTTAAGGACCCTAGGCTCTGGAGGTGGATGGCTCTGAGTTCAAATTCTGACTTTTCCATTTCCTAGCTATGTGAGCTCAGGCAGTCTGGGATTTTTACATCTCTAAGTCTGTTCTCCTCATCTGTTAAATGGAGATAAAAGAATGTGTTATATGGGCTGTTAGGCAAGTTAAATAAAACAATATGTCTATGCAATGGACACGGCACGAGTCCTTGTCTAGTGGTTGTGAACAGTGTGTAAGTAGAACTAAAATTATTTCTGTTAAGAGGCTTTGTGGCCCGTGATACCACGACATCCTTCAAGCTCACTACAGTGTAGGCTGTGGGTAAAGGTAACTGTGGCGTAGACTGCTGGTCTAATGTCTACTTTCAGGCGCTTCTGTACTGATAGAAGTCTTCCTAAAGGAGGGCACATGGCTGCCTGGGGTAAAGACTACAATTCCCAGCCTCCCTTTCTGCTAGGTATGATCATGTGACAAGGTTCTGGCCAATGAGATGTGAGTGGAGCAGTTACAGGACAGCTTCTAAGAGTCCATCCTGCAGAGACTGCTGGATGTCTAATTCCCATGTCCCCTCTTACTCCCTTACTTCCTTTCGGTGCCCAGAACATGGATGTGATGGCTAGAGCAAGGCTCGGAACATGGTGATGAGGACACATCCACAAGCCGGTTCCCGAAGATTTCATGGAGTTGACCCACTACCCCACCCTGCAAACTTTTACATGAGAGAGAAACCAACTTTTATTTTATCTGGTACTTTGTTCATTGTAACCAATTTTCTCTATTTTTAAGAAATGACTTTTTAAATGATCATACCAAAGCTGACAAGTCCAAGGAGGTGGGAAATAGCTTAGTGGTAGAGCATGTGCTTAGCATGCAGAGGTCCTGTGTTCAATCCTCAGTACCTCCATTAAAAAAAAAAACAAACTGGCAAATCCAAATGAATGCTAACCTTCAAAATAATCATCCTCTATCATAGCATCATCTAAATTTTCCTAAAATACATATATTGATCAAACATTTATAAACATTTATCAAACATTTATAAATTATTCTTTTGGAATTACCTTCAAGGACACACACACACACACACACACACAATTTTGCTGCTTTATGAGAGCATAATTTATTTTTGACACCCAGGTGGTATCAGTCAGCTTCATTTCATTCACCTGATTGGTTTCTGGGTTATTTTAAACTATTTCCCAGCAGCAAATCCACCCTCTAAAGAATATATAATTTATTCCTGTGGACATTTCATAGAACGTGTCAGGGCACAAAAGCCAGTTCCAAAGGAAGAGATCCAAGCAGTGTTTGAGCAATGACAGACTCATTCAAGTGTAGCACCTCTTCAAGGGGCTACCTTGATGGAAATTTATTCCAAGGTAAAACATTCTCGTATCTTTGTTTAAAAATCACTTTCACTACTTAGATCACACCCATGGCACTGACCATTTGGTGAAGACTTAGACATCATAATTAAAGTTGTAACCTGAGCTTGATCGCTCTGAACAAGAGAGAAGACTTAAATACATAGGTCCTTTGTCCAGTCTTTACACTGAAGTCTCTGTATTCAGAAGAGGTTGGTTCATGGGGTGTTTTTATTCTTTCTCTCCCAGCTGTCGGCGCAGCGGATGAGCAGTCTGCCTCATTACTGAAGCTGCCAGAGGCAGTGTGTCAGCAGAAGCCAGTATGGGCTCTGACAGATTCCTCCCCATCCATAATTAAAGGGAGAAGACATATTGACCTGAGAGGTAAATAATACAGCAGCAACGCCAGGCATGGCCCAAGGGAAATCAGTCCATCTTGCTGCACCCAGCAGTGGGGGCACTAGTGTGGTATCCAAGTACCCATCGTATTAAAATCATGTGTATTGCCGCTGTAAGATTGGAACATAGGACTGTTCTCCTAAGCTTAGCCTCTGCAAAGGGAACAGATGGAAGGTCAAACATAATTAGTCTGTTTAGCCAGGACCTCAGGAAACAGATTTGCATTTTCGACCTTCTGGATGGCGGTGGGGAGATTCTTAACCTTTTCTGTGAAGCAGTAGCCACGTCTGAAAATCACAGGGATCACAATCCTTGTGAAGTCCCTGTAACAAAATCACACCAGATTCCAAGCCACCCATGGGAAAGGGCAACCCACAGCCTTCAACTCAGCACCGAACGCTCATAAAAATATACCTAAATCCCTAGATGTTTCCAATTATCTGCCCAACCGTCATGGAATAAGTTCCATTGTATGGGCATGAACACAAAAATCTTAAAAATCC
Organism: Vicugna pacos; assembly: GCF_048564905.1. Classification (NCBI taxonomy): domain Eukaryota; kingdom Metazoa; phylum Chordata; class Mammalia; order Artiodactyla; family Camelidae; genus Vicugna; species Vicugna pacos. The sequence continues at coordinate 113,331,800 of NC_132987.1, read as the reverse complement.
CTCCTGCTTGTTAGGTTAGCACATGAGCCTGGGTATTTTTCCTTCTATTTTTGTCTCCTTCTTTACTCGGCACAGGAGTTGAAGCCCACCTGGCCTTCCCTATGTCAACCAGCTGCTTCAGGTGACCTTCTAGTGAGACGATCTGAGAGAGTTTTGCCTCTTTGTCTCACCCTAAAGCATTCCGAGCATCCTTCTGTCTTTGATGTGCACCTCTGCAGAGACCTGGGATGCGATGCTTTCTGATTTGTTTGACGCGTTGGACACCCAACCCAGAGGAACTGGCAAAGAGAGAAAGTCGCATTTGTCAGCGAAGAAGGTCACCTTCCTGTGGCTGACCTCTGTCCACCCTCACCTGGACTCATGCTTACCTTTCCCTACCTTCAAAGCCAAGTCACAGAGCATCCCAGACTGCCCGATCTGCCTTTTGCTGATCAATCAGAGAAAACCAAAGGGACACAGCGATAACAGTAGCCCAGAGTGAGGATGAGGGAGATTTCTGTTTTTGCAGATTTTTTAGCCTTTTTCTTTTTTAGTGAACTTATTTGAACTCAAATACTGAGGACAAAAGTAGGCAAGACATCTTTACTTAACACACAGCAGTGGAAGAAGTTCTTCTCTCCCCAGGTCATTACTTATAAGAGCAAAATCCTAGAAATATCCTATATGTTCAGAGACACAAATTTCTAGGCCACTGTGCAGCTTCTTTACAAGGTTTTTGTGAAAGAATATTTAACAACATGGGAAAACAAGATATTGTGAGATCAATAAGAGCAGAGTACAAATGAGCACATAGAGCCAGGTCCTATTTGAAATCTATTTAGGAGACAGGATGTCATAATAAACTCTCTGTGTCTGCTTCAGCTGATGTCCAAGACAAAGGTGCCGCTATGGACTGAATGTTTGGGCGCTTCCTGCTCCAGTTCTTATGTGGAAGCCCTAATCCCCAGTGTGATGGTATTTGGAGGCGGGGCCATTGAGAGATGATTAGGTTTAGAAGAGGTCGTGAGGGTGGAGTCCCTTGTTGGGAATAGCACCCTTATACGAAGAGAAAGAGATACACATACACTCTCTCTCTCCGTTTGCACAAAGGGAAGGCCATGTGAGCACACAATGAGAAGGGGGCCACCTACAAGCCGGGAAGCAAGCCCTCACCAGACAGTGAGGCTGTGGCCATCTTGATCTTGGACTTCTAGCCCCCCAAAACTGTGAGAAATAAATGCTTGTTGTTTAAGCCATCCAGCCTGTGCTATCTTGTTATGGCAGCCTGAGTAGACTGAGACAGATGTTGACTACTTAAAATCTGATTTAGTGATGCTTAACTCTAAAGAATTTTCTTTAGGGACAGTAGACAATATTCAGAGTCCACCACACCCCTCACCTTGCAGGAGAGGGCAGTTGGCGCCCTGCCCTTGAGTCAGTGGGGCTGCCCCAGGGCATTGCCTATGTGTCTGATGCACACGTCCCAGACTGCGGACCCGTGAGAAGTACATTTCAGCTGTTTACAATCCATCAGTCTGTGGCATTTTGTTATAACAATCTGAATAGACTGACAGGCTGCTGGAACAAAATACCACGTCTGGATAATTTGAACAACAGACTTGTATTTTCTCACAGTTGTGGAATTCTGGATACTCGAAGTCCAAGATCAGTGTCAGCAGGGTCGGTTTCTTCGGAGGCCTCCCTCCTCAGCCTGCAGATGGCGCCTTCTCGCTAGGTCCTCACGTGGTCGTCCCTCGGGGTGTGTGTCTCTGTGTGTGTGTGTGTGTGTGTGTGTGTGTGTTTTCTAAGCTCCCCTTACAAGGACACCGGTCATTTTGGGTTAAGGCCCATCCCAATGACCTCATTTTAACTTAATCACCTCTAGAAAGGCCTTGTCTCCATATACAGTCACATTCTGGAGTACTGGGGGTTCGGACTTTGACATAGGACTGGAGGCAGGGGGACATGATTCAGCCCGTGACACCAAGGAAGAACAAAGTGGGATGGGGTTCAGACCTCCCTGAAGGAGATGTGGTCTGGCCACTGGATGGCAGAAAAGCTGGCTGGTTTAGCCAGGTCTGAGCTGGCCTGGAGCTGCTGGACAAACCACACACAAACCATGCGTACTCCAGAGTCCCAGCCTTGAGGGGAAGGGATGGAGACGTGAGGAGGGAGCTGGCTGGTGGGGGCTCTAGGAGGCGCAGCCCCTCTGTGTGTGACCTGGTCCTCAACAAGCTACAGCTGGCCCAGGGGCTTTGGTTACTGTGTTGAGATGGCCACAGAGAGATTACCACCATGCCGAGGCTGCACAATCTTAGAGGGACCAGGTTCTGCGCCAGGGCCCAGGGCTGGTCCCACCAGACGTACCCACACCCTCACTGCTGACCTCTCCCCCTCCCCGCCCACCGCCCTCTTGCAGAAGGTGCCTCTCCAGAACACTTTCCTGAGAAGGCCTAACACGTGCTTACTTTAAAGGGATTCTGTCATTGGTCACAGAGCACATCTTGAAAGGTTCATTCAGAGCCAAGAGGCAATAAATTAATAATTGATGGAAATATTCATCATAAAAATTAATGCATGCAAGAGCTGCCCACTTCACATGTATTTACTCATTCATTCATTCCACAAAGACCTGTTGTGTACCTACTGTGTGCTAGCCACTAGTCAGGAGCTGGGGAGAGAGAGAGAGATGGCCAAAGTTTCCTGCCCTGCTGGGTCTGGCGTCGTGGTGAGAATCTGCCCCCAATCTGCCAAGTGTGCTGGGAAGAGTCCTGAGGCGTCGGAGCTGGCACGTAGGTCCCGGCTCTGTAAGTATCTCACTGGGTGACATTAAGCAGGTCACTCGGCCCCTCTGTGCCCTGGTTCCCCCACGTACTTCCACCCTCGCGTCTGTAACACCAGGGCACAGGGGAGGGACCTTTTCAACTGCATGCTTCCAGCCCCAGCCCATGGCCGTCTCCTGCCCAGATCTCACCACTTCCCTACCCACCCTCACATCTCTATGTTCACCAGAGTGAGACCCTTAGCAAGCAAACTGGACCCTGTCTCTTCCCTGCTTAACAATTTGAAATGACTCCCACAGCTTCGTGGGGTCCTCAGAAGCACAGCCTCTGTCACTTTTCCCAAAACACCCTTCCGAACGCACGTCCTTTATGCACAGGAGTGTAACTGTTCACCACCCTGCACCCGCCCTCCGTATAGCAGGCAAATTCAACCTTTTGGACTCAGCTTCGCCGTGTCTTCCCTGGGAAGCCTTCCTTCGCCTCTTACTTCTCTCTAAGGGTGTCCTTCTCTGTGCTCTGTTGGCAAATTTTGCAAATCTCCAGCCTAATGTCATGAGCTGAGTAACTGTTTATTCATGATCAGTGTGTCCCACCCGATGGGACCTTGAGGATAAACAGTGACCTGCTCGATTGCTTCCTCAAGCCAGTGTCATCTACAAAAAGGGCCTATTAGACAAAAAGACACTTCAGGGACATCACCAGATGCAGCCCATCAGCATGGAGCGGACAACAGCTCTCACACACATTTGGGGGAAATTGGAGAATTGGGTATTAGATGATACTAGGAAATAATTATTGAAATCTTTAGATGTACTGTTATGTTCTAACTTTTAATAGTTTCCTAAGTTTGGTAGAGGAATGTTATGATGTCTGTAACCTACTTGGATTATCGATTATCTATGATCACAAAATGGGTAATAATAGTAATAAAATAGCTATTGCAAAAAAATTGAGGACATGGATTTAGTCTTTTTGCTTTTGTACCCCCAGCTCCCAGTGCAGAGTCTGGCCTGTAATGGATAGTCACAGAATTTTGGTTGTTTAATTATTCATGAGTAACATCCAGAAGTTGGGAAAATGTGTGGAGTGTTTCTGGTCTACTGTGGAAGTGGGTCTCATGCAACAGAATGAAAACAAAATTGACAGTGCCTAATTTCAGAAGGACTAACAAGAGGGAAGGGGAAGCTTAGACCTGTTGGGAAAGGAAGGGGTAGGGAAATGAGCAAAAGGCCTGTGGCTGAGCCTGGAGTCTCTCCTGTGCAGGGACGCCGTGAAGAGTTACACATGTTGTGCACTTCCTGAATGGGTTGTGATTAGCTGTGTGCCCGGAGAAGGAGCTTTTTCCTAATTTTCTCTGCCTGATGGGATAACTGCAGCCCTGTTACTATGTCTATGGGGCTTGTGGAAGAAGAGGAGAGTCAAGATGACCATTTGATGTTCCTGGGTGCCCTGGTATGCATCTGTGGGACAGTCCTTGGCAAACCTAGAAGGTTGGTTACCCTAAGGGGAGTGCAACAAGGGGAAGAAAAGGTTGTGGAGCTGGAAGTGAAGATGGAGAGAGAGAGACAGAAAGCAGGGGGAAGAAGGAAGTAAACTTGTAGGTTGATGTTTTCTAAAGTTGCAAGAACATGGAGTTATTATCACCAGCTGACGACACAACTTCCAGCAAGCTCAGCATCCCGTCCTCCCTCCACTGGAGAGGATGGCCACTTGCCCACCCACTGGGCCCAGACTGATACAGTTACAGACAAGCCCAGGGAGGAGGGAGGGGACTCAAGGAAGTTCTCAGTTTGCTCACAGCAGCTCTGGGCAGGAGTTATTACAAATACTACACAGAGTAGGAGACTAATTGTAAATGGGTGTATAGGTGTGTGTACGTGCAAAAACAGACTTACCATATGACCCAGCAATTCCACTCCTGGGCATATATCCAGAGAAAAAAGTAATTTGAAAAGATACCTGCACCCCAATGTTTACAGCAACACTATTTACAATACCCAAGACATGGAAGCAACCTGAATGTCCATCGACTGACGACTGGATAAAGAAGATGTGATACACACACACACACACACACACACACATGAATACTACTCGGCCATGAAAAAGAATGAAATAATGCCATTTGCAGCAACATGGATGGACTTGGAGATCATCTTACCAAATGAAGTCAGTCAGACAGAAAGACAAATATTAGGTGATATCATTTATATGTGGAATCTAAAAAATAGTACAAATGAACTTATTAACAAAACAGAAACAGACACAGACATAGAAAGGGGGGGAGGGATAAACTAGGAGTATAGGATTAACGGACATGCACTACTGTGTATGAAACAAATAAACAACAAGGATTTTCTGTATGGCCCAGAGAGCTGTATTCGATGTCTTATAATAAGCTATTATGGAAAAGAATCGGAAAAAAGAATGCATATATATGTATAACTGAATCACTTTGCTGTACAAACGGAACTAATACAATATTATAAAGCAACCATAGTTTAATTTAAAAAGAAAAAGACTGCCTTGAATTTTTAACCCTTCTCCCATTGGAACACATCTCATTCCCTCCTCCTGAATTTGGCCCGGCCTTCCCAACTTATTTGCCCAAAGTCACAGAGGTAGTAAGTGGCCGAGCTCAAATGCGAAGTACAGCCGACAGCCTCGGGAGTCCACGTCCACAGCCTCTACACAGCCGCTGCCCTGAAGCCGGTCTCCCAGAATAAAACAGGCAAACGCCTATTCAGGGCGTAAACACCCTGGGGGGGGGGGATTTTTGTTTTGCACCAAACGTCTTTTCCAGAGACAAGAGAAATTAAATTCGGATAAGACACGAGGCCTGCGATGTGTGAGGGACAGATGGAAATAAAGGCACCCTCTCCCGTGGGTGTCGAAGATGCCCGACGCCGGGGGCTGGATGTAACGTGGTATCTGAGAGCTCCTGTAATACAGTTAGAATCAACTTCCTAAGACACAAAGACACTTTTGAGACACTTAAGATGAATTTCTTGATAAAGTTTAATTTATTGGAGTGGGGGGAGTTCCGAGAAGCTGGTTGAGTTTCTTAAAATTATAGATGTCATGTTTTCCATTATCTGTATGAAAATATGGGGGAGAGCCACTTTGTGTGTCCCCTGAGATGTATAACTTGGATAATTTCTATCAAAGCACCACTGGATGTTTACTCTTCAAAGAAGGGACCCAGCGAGTGGTCCCTCCCTGTGGGTGTCAAAAGCCCCCAACATCTAGGTTGTCTGGAGGGCCAGTGACTGGCATCTGAAGCAAGCTTCCTCTCTAGAAGGGTCTTTACTGGGTTTGAGAATTTGGGGAGGAGTTTCTTATTGAACCTGACTTCTGGGCTCACCGGGTATCAACTTCCAACTCTGGTTCATGTGTGCAAGAAGGATCATCTGGAACCTCACACACAGTTTAGAGAACATGAGCCATTTTTCCCAGAAATGGAAGTTGTTTAGTGGGTAAGGGTGGTGGGGGCAGAAGATTGAGATTGTGGGTCCTAAGATTCTAAAGTTGCAAAGGGACCCCCCCCCCCACCCAAAGCCTCGGGGAGGAGTTTTGCAACCCAGGTTATGGTCAGGCGGCATGTCACACAAAAGGAGGGGAGTGTCTCAAGCTGAGCCAGAATTTTATTTAATCAAGTTAACTTTTTAAAAGTCTTTCCTGACTGCAGACCTACATGTTGTTGTCCAGATCAAGACGTATCCTGAAGTTCTGGACTTCTGATAATATATTTATTAGTGGGCTTTTATTTCAAACCTGCCACTTTATCCCTGTTCCTATATGTCTTCCTTACTGTGAGCTGTATGTGCAAAAATCTGATTTTTAATTTCATGATCATATACCTTGTATCAGAAAACTATTGTCCCTTCCAAAAGCTCTGCTGCAGTGCTGGGACAGTAAGTCCTCAGCAAACATGCATGGGCACCTCAAGGTCTGGAAGTTGTCAATGAAACTGGAAACAGGAATACTTCCTAACCAGACGTTCTAAAAGACTTTCACCGAGGGTCCTGCCAGGGATCTGCCTCCTTTCATTAAATACTAACATCTGAGTGAACTTCAGTTCTGAGCTGGGGTGTAATAGACTATCTTTCTTTTCATACGAGAAGCATCTCATTCCTTCTAAAAACTGCGTTTATTCTTTGACAGACACATTGTGTAATCGTAGTGAAATGCCCAAGGCATTCCAGACTTTGGGACAGGCAGAGAGGATGGGCTTCTGGGACTGAAACTTTGTTTCTGTTTTATTTTGTTTTGTTTTTCATGCTCATTTCCTCAGCTTACTTGTTATCTTGCCTGAGTAGCTGGAATAATCAGGGAAGATTGCTCACGAAGTACCAAGTTACTCAAGAGATGAAGACTGAGCAGGGAAGATGAGGGAAAGGATGTTAACTCGTGCAATTGTCCTTCCCGAGACCATGAAGAAGATTAAACATCGGTGGGTACTTTAATAGGAGTTAGTGAGTCATACATCTGAGGAGTGGACATAATTACTCTCTCTCTCTCACATGTGCACAGAGTCAATAGAAAACTCAAAATCTACAATTTGAAGAAACTTACTCAGCTCACTGGAACCCTAGAAAAATCAAACTCTATTAAGAAATCTATCTTACCGGTCTATTCTGCTCCCATAGCATCTTTTTTAGTTTCTCAGGGGGTTCGTTCCAAACTTATTACTGAGGATAACAGGTGTCACCCTCCTTTCACCTGTAGCCATGAATCCGGGGGCACGTTCCGGCTTCCCCGTGACGCCTGCCGGAGTTCATAAGTGAATGGAGGGAAGTTGTTTGGGCCAAACCCCAGCCTCTGCCTGGCTGGCTTCCCCAGTTCAAGGACTCACGTTTGTTGGCTTTCAGCTTCTTCTCATCCACAGGAATGAGGTCCAAGTAGTCCATGTAGTATTCGTAGCTGTAGTACGCAGCGGAGGCATTGGTCCTGTTGGCCATGCCTGCGGCGCTGGGAGGAGGCACCTCGGAGCCGCCCAAGCTCTACCAGGAGATCGCCCAGCGGATTTCTGTAAAAATCATCCAAGTGTGTCTGTGGGTCTCCAGGCTCAAGGCCTGCCCACTTATCGGAGCTGTTGGGCTGGGAGAAAGGTCAGGGGGGTGTGCCTGACATCTTCAGTGTGCAAGCAGAGTGTTCCATACCGCCCGGCTTGACGGGACTCCAAGACAAACAGATCCGCGAGGTGGGAGCCTGAGGTCCCAGTGCAGGTCCAGGTTGGCCCTCAGCTTTCGGATAGGAAAACAGATCCCCTTGGGCCTCATGAAAGACAAGATGTGAAATAGGGGTAGAAAGGACAATTACTTTTGGCCTTAAGTACTTAAAAACTTAGGAAAACCAAATCAAACGCCCGCCAGTGCCCTTGACTTACATTAAGGCAGTTCTTGCTGCTATTAAGCAACCAGTACAGCTCACTGGCTTAGATTCATTATCCGAGGGCAGAAATTGAGTGATGTCGGCCCTGAACTTGCAACCCCTCTCATGCAATACACATCACCAATTAATTAAACCAAAAGAACTCCCTGTTCCAATTGAGCACACCTCCCAGCTTTTATAGGATCCCCCAAGAACCAACAAGCCAGCAGCCTCTGTTCAGACTGGAGAGGCTGTTTTGCGGGCCAAGATCCCACATGGATTGCACTCTGGGGAAATAGGGCCCCAGGGTTCACCAGCCCTTGGCTGATGACAAGGACTCCAAGTCTTCTAAGAGCACAGACGCAATCAAGAGAAACATTTCAAATATTTCGAATGAGTAGGACTAAATGTGAGAGCAGCCTAGAATTTAGCCTTTGAGAATTAGTCATGAAATCAACTATGAAATATACCAATTTTCTAGTGTTCTTGATTCAGGTCTACACTACCAGAGTACAGCTGGGCACTGATAGTGTAGACGGCGAACCCAGGTAACTTCAGGCCCTCTGCTGGTTTTCATCCAGTGCCCCCAAGCCTGCTGGGCCTGGGGCATTTCTTGGGGACCCCTCCCCCTGAACTGAACCGAGGTGGTTCAGTTGATTGGAAAGGGAGAAATGAGCTCCAGGGTTTCCAAAGTTGGGGTAGGGTAGTGCAGGGAGGATCCACTTGAAAAGACACTCCATACACCATGCACATAGCTGTGCACCTCCAGATGTTGCTGTAGACACAGCTGTGCACATGCCACCCAGGAGTACGTGGTTAAGGGACAGTGCAGGGGGGCAGGTAAAGCTCAGTGGTAGAGCATGTGCTTACCATGCATAAAGTCCTGGGTTCCATTCCCAGTACCTCCATCAAAAAAAAAAAATAGGACATGGAGTGTAAGGGACATGGGGATGGATTCTGGAGCCAGACTGCCTCCTTCAAATCCTGTCTCTTCCTCTTCACAACAGTGTGGCCATGAACAAGTGACAACCTCTCTCAGTGGGTTTTTCTCATCTGTGAAATGGGCACGACCACAGCATGTGTCTGCTGGGGGGCTGGGGAGGACAAGTGGGGACAGCCAGGTATAGTACTGACAGCAGCCCTGACTGTAGGAGGTGCCCATAAATATGAGCTGTTATTGTCACCTGCCAGCAAATGTGCCTTTCCTCCCATCTCATCATCTTCTTTTCTCATTTCTCACCCTCCAACAAGCCCATCTTCTCGTCCACCTCTACTTTCACCCCATCTGTCTTAATCCATTCCATCCCTTTCTGTGCATAATGTCAACCTTGGATACAGATGAATTCCTTCTATTTCTTGCCTTAACTGTTCACATTCTCCAGCCCTCTGTTTGCCCTTACTGAAGAACCTCTAGTAAAAATTTCCATCTTCAGCTACCATCGTCATCCACCAGCATGCACCCACGTGCATGCACACACACAGTATTTTCCAGAAAGTTGACTGGCTTATTCAGTCTTACCCAACCAATTAGTGACTGAGTCCAGATTGGAACCCAAGTCTCCCAACTCCCAGTCTGATGAGTTCCCCTTGGCACCAGGCAGTCTTCAAGAACGTGGCTCATAAAAAGCAGCTGGCAAGGAACATTGTGTTCGTAAGACACAGACATGGTTATTACATGGAGGGAGAAAAGACAGGGACTCTTCAACTAGGACTTGAAGGTCAAATGCATTGACCTAGACTATTAGCAGCAGAGACATGTGACCGAAGAGGGGTTCAGTTTCAAGGCTGAATGAGATCTGGTTGATAAGAAGATAGACAGAGGATCTCTGACTTTTCAGGATGTGTTGGAACAGAAACAATTGTGCTACCAGCTCTCCCTTAACTGGGGTTGTATATATTTTTATACTTTTAAGCAATTGAACATGTATCTGACCAAGTCACTACAATTTTTTTCTTTCCTCATTCTAAACTTAGGAGGTTGGAAGATTGGAGTCACGGGGATTGGCAAAATTGGCAGGTGGAGTGATGCACAGTGTGAGGACTCTGGGTCAAGTGGGAAGAGGGGCCCCCTCTTCCAATCCCCGAATTTTCCTATTCGGCTCCTTCAAGTTTAAACTCCCCATGGCCCAAGACAACTTCTCTGATTTGGCCAGACCCTGGTGACTTACCCTCCCCTCAACTCCAATAACGCAGATTTATCATCACTACCACCCTTTAAAGAAATATTTTAAAATTGTGATGTAACTTACAATAAATTAAACACATATGTCTTACAGATAGCTTGATGAATCACACACATGTGCATACACACACGCAACCATCATCCAGATCAAGATATAGAGCATCCCAGTGCCCAAGCAGGCTTCCTCGGGTCCTTCCTGGTGAAGTCCTGTCCCCCACCCCCCATACACATCAAAGAAACCACTTTTCTGACCTCTGTCATCACAGATTAGCTTTGCCTAGTTTTAAGCCTCACTTAGATCTAATCATGCAATACAATATATACTCTTTTGTATCTTTCTTCTCTTATTCAACATTTTTTTCCCATACGCTATTCCATTATATGAATATTCTATGGTTGATTGATTTATCCATTCTCCTGTTGATGAATACTTGGGTTCTTTCCTGTTTTTCACTATTATGAGCATTCTTTTTCACATATGTGGTGGACATAAGTACTAATTTGTGTATTGGGTATATATGAAGAGTAGGTTGATGAGAATAGCTTTGCTAGGTATTGCTAAACAGTTTTCAAAAATGTCAATACCAATTACACTTTCACAGTAATAGATATATATGGTGTATTGGAAAAATGCCTGTAATTCTTCTCCTGGTACACCCAGTAACTTTGCATTCTCTTCACATCAAAAATTGAAGCAAATTTCTCCATGTTTTTGATTTGATGACTTGTTTTGTCTTTGACTAATAAGTAGAACTGCTAAGTTGTATAAGTTTCAGGCCAAGGACTTGAGAGGCCATCCGTGTGCCCACTGTCCCAGACCCCTGCCCAGTCACTGTGTGAACAAGCACCAGTTAGCCTGCTGGGTGATCAGAGACATGCTGCCCAGTCAACAGCTGGCCAACCCCTGGGAGTGGAGTGCCCTAGTTGACCAGCAGCTGACCATAGACCTGTGGGTGAGCACAGCCAAAATCCAAAGAGCACCAGCTGAGCCTGAATTAAATGGCTAATCTACAGAATCATGAGATTCTGAGCTACTTGAAAGGTTGTTCTTGTTTGTTTTTGGTTTTTTTTACATTTTTAAATTGAAGTATAGTTGATTCACAATGTTGTGTTGTTTCAGCTGTACAGCAAAGTGATTCAGTTATACATATATGTTTACCTGTTCTTTTTCAGATTCTTTACCTTTATAGGTTATTACAAGATATTGAATATAGTTCCCTGTGCTGTACAATAGGTCTTTGTTGTTTATCTCATTTATGTATGTGTGTATCTGCTAATCCCAAACTTCCAATTTATCCTTCCTTGCTCCTTCCTGTTCGGTAACCATAAGTGTGTTTTCTATGTCTGTGATATATAATCTTTTTAAAATTGAGGAATTATAGATAAATTTACTTTTTCTTCTTTTCTTTCTTTCCTTCTGTATTAAAGTTCTCAAGATACAGAGCCAATAGGAGGAGATATACATATGTATATACATAATACACACAAATACTAATTCTCAGCCTTCATAATTGCATAAGCCAATTTCTTATAATAAATTTCACTGCAAATATACATACTATAATATATGTGTATATATGTGTGTGTGTATAAATATATGTACATATCTCAGTGTGTGAAAGCAGTTCAAGTCTGAGGGCTTGAGAACGAGGCAGAGGAAGACTGATACTCAGTCAGGTAGAGACAGAATTCAATCTTTTTATTCTATTCAGGCTCTCAAAGGATTGAGAGGTGCCCACAAAGTTGGGGAGGGTCATCTGCTTTACTGAGTCCACTGATTCAAAATGCTAATGTCTTCGAAACCCTCAAAGACACTCCCAGAAATAGTGTTAATGAGATATCAGGGCATCTGGTGATGCAGTTAAGTTGACACCTTCACCCTTCTCTTCTTCTCTTCCCTCCCTCCCTTTCTTCCTTGATACATTTTCCAATTGAACATAATTTTAATTTCATTAGTTTGGAATTTTCACTTCTGACAAACTACTGATTGTTAAAATGAATTTTCTGCTCTGGTAATAATCTTAACTGTTAAGTACCCACGAAAGTGCCCTGGTAGAAAAACTGATTAAAAAAATTATTTTCCCCTTTGACATAAGTAAGAACTAATACTTCCATCAAGGTCAACTCTCTGAGATAATAATGACATGTCTATCTTAACAAATACCTCGAAGACCTTGACGTTTGGCATTGTTTTTTGTCTCACTCTAATTTATAACCCAAAACTTGAAGGTGACGTCGTTTTTCCTTCAGTGTTTTCTTTATAGGAAATGCGCACACTCATTAGGCTATCACTGTGACCAGAGATGGAGTACAGGGGGGAAGGAGACAGGAAGGGAAGAGAGGCGGGGACAAAGGTTTACTGAGCAATGACCTGAGCTGTCCACTGTGCCAGTGCTTTCTGTGAATCTCACAGTACTCTGCTCAGGTGTCAGGAGCCCCGTTTTCCAGGCGGAGAGCTGGGATCCAGTCAGGTGGGGCAGTCTCTGTGCTCCGCCCAGTACACCTGGGATGTGCAAACTGGGATGTATTAGTCCTGTGGCTACCATGACAAATTACCACAGATTTGGTGGCTTAAAACAACACAGATGTATTATTTTACAGTCCTAGACGTCAGAAATCCAAAATGAGTTACAGGGTGAAAATCAAGGCGTTGCCAGGACAGTTTCCTTCCGGTGGCCCTGGGGGAGAACCTGTTTCCTGGCCTTTTCCAGCTTCTGGAGGCTGTCTTCATTCCTTGGCTCCTGTTCCCACCACACTTTTTCCCCCCTCTCAATTCCTTTGTCACATCTCCTTCTTCTGTAGTCAAATCTCTCTTCCTATTTCTTATAAAGATATTTATGATGGCATTGTGTCCACCCGGATAATCCAGGGTAATCTCACCATCTCAAAATCCTTAATTTGACATCCTTAAGGGACATCTGCAAAGTCCCTTTCGCCATAGGAAGTAATACTCACAGGTTCCCAGGATTGGGATGTGGATATTTTGAGGGAGCGACTATTCAGCCTACCACGTGGGGCAATGTCATGCTGCGGGTATACAAATCCTCAAAGTAAACACAGCAATTCTCTCTGGGGTGTTCATTTTTGGCAAAGATTTTTGGTAAAAATTTACATTTAAAAATGTATTTATTTTTGTTATTTTTCTGGGGGGGAGGTAATTAGGTTTATTTATTTATGTTTAGAGGAGGTAGGTACTGGGGATTGAACCCAGGATCTCATGTATGCTTAGCATGTGCTCTACCACTTGAGCTATACCCACACCCCCCCAAAAGTTACATTTTAATGTTGAAACAAGCATCGAAATATAACAGAGTATATGCAAAATTTGCATGATTTTTTAAAAATAAATTTTTATCATAGGCAATTTCAAACCTTTGCCAAAGCAGCAAGAATAGTACTGTAAAACTTCCTGTAACCATCATTCAGCTTCAGAGGGTTGAGGTGGAGGTGGGAGTGGGGGTGGGGGTGGGGAGATTGTCCCCTTCCCTTAGCCCTCCAGCCATGGCAGCTGCAACCCGACCCCCCAGCGAGCCAAGCTGTGTCAGTGTCAGCAGCGAGAGCCCCTCCCCGCCACATACACACCGGAAGACCAGTAGTCACCTCTTCCCGCTGTCTCGCCTTGGCGACCTATGGACAGAACTGCCGATGTGTATTCCTTCATCTTATGCTGACCTTGGCAAAGCTGCCAGAGATATTTTCAACAAACAATTTGTTTTGGGGTTGGTGAAATTGGATGTGAAAAAAAAGTCAAGCAGTGGCATGGAATTCTCAACATCTGGTTCATCCAATACAGACACTGGTTAAGTTACTGGGACCTTGGAGACCAAAAATAAATGGTGGGAGTATGGCCTGACTTTCACAGAAAAGTGGAAGACTGATAACACTCTGGGAATGAAAATCACCGTCAGGGACCAGATTTGCAAGGTTTGGAACCGACACTTGATGCCACCTTTTCACCAAACACGGGAAAGAAACTTGGTAACATTAAGTCGTCTTACGAGAGAGTATATAAACCTTGGTTGTGATATTGACTTTGACTTTGCTGGACCTGCCATCTATGGTTCAGCTGTCTTTGGTTATAAAGGCTGGCTTGCTGGGTACCAGATGACCTTGGGCAGTGCCAAATAAAAGCCGACAAGGAATCACTTTGCAGTGGGCTACAGGACTGGGGACTTCCAGCTACACAGTAATGTCAATGGTGGGACAGGATTTGGAGGATCAGTTTATCAGAAAGTATGTCAAGATCTTGACACTTCAGTAAACCTTGCTTGGACATCAGGGACCAACTGCACTGGCTTTGGCATTGCAGCTGAGTATGAGCTGGGTTCCCACTGCTTTCATTTCTGCAAAAGTCAACAACTCTAGTTTAATTGGAGTGGGCTTTGCTCAGACTCTGAGGTCTGGTGTGAAGCTGACACTGTGCTGGTAAGAGGGAAGAGCATTAATGCTGGAGCCCACAAACCTGAGCTTGCCCTGGAGTTGGAGGCTGAATCCAGCTGAAAAAAAACCTCTGGGAATGGCTATCAGAAGATTTGGCCTTAATATATCCCAGTGTGACCAACAGACTTCCCCTACCACATCCAAGAAGGCGATCAAAAGAAAAGATGATCTAGATAAGAGCTGTATTTTAAATATTTATTTTATTTTTTATTATATATTTTGTATTGACGTGTAGTCGATGTACAATGTTAGTTTCAGGCGTACAGCAAAGCAATTCAGTTATATATAGTATTTTAAATATTTAGACAGTTACTTGTTAGCTGGTTTCTAGTTGAATCGGTTATCTAGTTACTAACACTACAGCCATGGAGTCACTATACGTTGTTTAAATGTATTTAACTGTTAAATGGGCTACTCACCAATACTGAAATAGAACTTTATGAAAAATGAAAAAAAAATCACTCAACTTCAGCAACCCTCAAGTTGTGAGTAATTTAATTTCATCCATACCTCCATCCACTCTCCCCATTCTGGACAATTGCAAAGCAAATTCTAAATATGTCATTTGATCTGTAAATATTTCAGTACCTATCTCTGAAGGAGGATTTTTTCAAAAGTAAAACCATAATACTATTATCTCACCTAAACATTAATAATAGTTAATTGCATCAACTATCTAGTCAATGTTAAAAACTGCCCAGTTTGTCTCATAATTTCTTTTATAATGAATTTGTTCAAAGTGGGAGCAAATAAGTTAAGTGTGTTGGCAATTGGTTGAAATGACTCTGAAGTCCTGCTAAATTTATAGGTTTCCTCCCCTTCCTACTCTTTTTTTCTTCAATTTGGGATTTATTTATGCAGGAAATGAGTTATTCACCCTGAAGAGTTTGCCAGTTGGATCGTATGTGGTGTTAGTCATGTTCCCCATTCCCTGCATTTCCAGGAAAGTGAAGTTAGATTTAGAGGCTGGATCAGATTTATATTCTTTTTGGGGGGGGGGGCAAGAATACCTCATAGGTGGTGTGGTGTCTTATCCTTAAGGGACACGTAATGTCTGGTTAGGGTTAGAGTCTCTTTTTGTGTGATGTTATCAGCCAGGGATGATCATGGCTGAGATCCTTTAATGTGTTAAGCACTGTAAAATGGTGATTTTTTTATTCCATCATTCCTTCTTCATTTATAAACTACCATCCTTCTAAAAAAAAAAAACAAAAAAAAGGGAAAAAAACATTCTTCAAGAACTATTTGGTTACCTGGGGTACTACTGTTCATAATAAGGTGGGATAAATGTTTGATTTTCTCTTTTCTTTTCTTTCTTTCTTTCTTTCTTTCTTTCTTTCTTTCTTTCTTTCTTTCTTTCTTTCTTTCTTTCTTTCTTTCTTTCTTTCTCTCTTTCTCTCTTTCCTTCTTTCTTTCTTTCTCTTTCTTTCTTTCTCTCTTTCTCTCTTTCTCTCTCTTCCTTCCTTCCTTCCTTCCTTCCTTTCTTTCTTTCTCTTCCTTTCTTTCTTTCTTTCTTTTCTTTCTTTCTTTCTTTCTTTCTTTCTTTCTTTCTTTCTTTCTTTCTTTCTTTCTTTCTTTCTTTCTTTCTTTCTTTCTTTCTTTCTTTCTTTCTTTCTCTCTTTCTCTTTCTCTCTTTCTCTCTCTTTCTCTCTCTTCCTTCCTTCCTTTTCCTTTTTGCCAGTTTTCAAAATAAGAGTTGGGTTTTCTGGCATCTTCCAACAGTGGACAGTGAGGGGTTTTTTGTTTTTTGTTTTTGTTTTTTATCATCATGGGCTCATGCAATTAAACCTATTTGTGTGCTCCAATCCATTGGATTATCACCACTATCTTTACTGATGCCCAGATTACCTCATATTTGGACAGTGAGAGCCTCTTCATGTTGGTTACAGGAGTAGTTGCTTTGTTTTGGTTTTTATAATTTCCTTGCTTTCTAGAATGACAAGATGTTTCAGGCTCGTTTTGTGCATTTCCTACCGCTGATTCTGGATTCAGCCATTTCTCCAAGTACTACTGCTTTCTTTTAAGTAGGAAATATTTAGCTATCATAATCCGGGTGCTAATGATGCTTATTATTGCTGGTTTGGTTACAATGTTCAGGCCTATTCAATGTAGAGAGCTAGGAAATATTTATTTTTTTGAGATAAAAAACATCGTAAGTTCATACTGATACTTTAAAATTCAAAATCACCACCTTAGAAGTTTTACTTAACCTTATCTTTCTAGCCTGTATCTCTTTTTTCCAAAACTTAAAATCCTATTCCCAGTAATAATAATGTAATTACTCAATATATAATCCACACACAGACTCAGAATAATAATATTAATTTCAACAACAAGAACATGATTACTGAAAATCATTTAAGATCTTTTGGAAGGGACCCAGGGTTTTTTTGTTTGTTTGTTTGTTTGTTTTTTCCTGGTGCTGAGAATATCTCCTAGAAGATATGTATAGTCAACTTCATGTTTTAAAGTCACTTGAAATAGTTCTACTCTCAGAAGTTTTGCCATCACTAAATATGTTAAATATTTAAGTGTTTAGAGATTGCTTTTTACATTTTTGTAATTAATATAATATAATTTTATAATTATGTAATATTTACATGATTCCAAAGTCAAATAAATATACAAAATAAAGTATTAGAACTGTAGCTTCTATTCTTCTCTCTTCCTGTCACTCTCCACCCAAGTAAGCACTTAAAAGATGTTTTTGGTTTATCTTTCAATTTAAAAAATATGAGTAAATGTGTGTATATACTTAGTCTTTCCCTTTCCTTCTTTTTAGATGTGCAATAGCAAATCACATCTTTTTTTACACCTTGCTTTTTTCACTTAGTTTATTCTGGGGACCTCTCTGGGGCGTGTAGAGATATTTCTGTTTCTTTTTTACAGATACATAGTGCCGCCACTGTGTGGATATATTACAGCTCATCCATCCAGTTCCCAGTTGGCGGCTGTTTGGGTTGTTTTCAGTCTTTGCTATTGCAGACAGTGAGGCAATGCCTTGAGTTCATGTTTTTAATCTTATTTTTGGAATTGGTTCCTGAAAGTGAGACTTCTGTGCCAGAGGATACATACGTATGTAATTGTGTTAGACAATGCCCAATTCCTTTCTGTAGAGGTTATATTATCTTGTATTCCTTTCAGCAATGGAGGAGACTACCTGTTTTCCCCAACAATAGTCTAGGCAACAGATTATGTGGTTAAAACTTCTGGATTTTATCAAACTGATAGGTAAGCTACTGGTTTTCAGTGTAGTTTAAAAATAAAACTGGTAGAGAATCTTTTCACTTATTAAATATCTACTTTTCTTTAACTGTGACCCTGTATCTCACATTTCTTGTTGCAGCACATTTTTGCATAAGAAAGGATATGTGTAAGATTTCTGAAGTTTAGTTATGTCTGTAAATGTCAACTGCGCATGGAATTATGATTCAAGTGGATACATAATTCTAGTCTGAAAACTATTTGCCCTCTGAATTTTGAGATTTCCAGCTTCCAAAGTTGAGTGGCTGATGAGAAGTCTAACATCACTCTGATTCTTGGAGCTTTTTTCTCTGAAACTTTGGGATCTTTTCTGAAGGTTGGAATTCTGGTACTTACCATGCTACGTCTTGCTATGAGATTACTTCATTCTTTGTGCTGGGCAAGTGGTACATCCTTTCCATGTGAAGAGTCACCTCTTTTGGCTTTGAGAAATACATTGTATTATTCCTTTGATGATGTGGCCTCCTTTATTTGGTCTTTCCTGTCTGTTTGAACCACCTGTGAGTCAGATGTTGCACCTCCTGGACTAACTGCTTCTGTCCCTTATAGTTCTTCATAATTTTTATGTTTCTTAGTTATTTTATTCTCCTTTTATGTGAATTTTCTTAAATGTTATCTTCCAATCCTTCTGCCATGGATGCAAGATTGCCTCAAATCTCTTTAAAGATACATAACTTATATCTTTGATATTTAATATCTCTCTAGTATTATTCCAGATTCAGGAGTCACAATTTTCACTTTCGGATCAGTCTGTGTTGAGTTTAGGTGTTTGGTACAGGTGTTAAAAACTATTATTCCCTAATCAAGACCTTCCTCTGGTTATATACAAAAAAGATGGAAAGAACTAGGGAGAAACAAAGGCATGCTTGGAAAGAAAATGAAGGGCTGACTTTAGAATTTTATACTGGAAATACATTCTTCCCTTACGTCACATTGCAATTCTCTAGAGTTAGCCTCTTGAGGTACCATATTTTGAAAACTACAAGGCATTATCAAATATACGGTGTTATAGTTCAACAATTTGGTGTAGTGGTGTGACCACTGTCCTCAGGGTCGAGAGACTGAGGCTCTGGACTGGAATCTGTGTATTAGTCAGGATTCTTGGTGGTAAGTGACAGAAACCCAATTCTAACTAGCTAAACACCAGCAGTGTTTGATGGGGACATGCTGTGAGGGGCACCCACAGAACCGGAGGGACCGCAGAGGGAGCAGGGATGCTGCTGTTACTCCACCTCACCTCTGGTTCTCTCTGAGGATCAGTGTCCTGCCAGGCTGTTCCCCATGGCTGGGGACACGACTGATGACAGTTCTGGGGTCATGATTCAAGAGGGAAGGGTGAGCAGAGGACTCTCCCTCCAAGCTTTTTTAAAAAAATTATTTTATTTTATGGGAGGGAGGTCACTAGGTCTATTCATTTATTTATTATTAGTTTTTTTTTCAGTGGAGGTACTGGGTATTGAATCCAGGACCTGTGCATGCTAAGCATGTGCTCTCCCACTTGAGCTATACCCTCTCCCCATTGGCCTTGAAGCTTTGACATGAAAAGTTCCAAGGATGGACCTGGATAGGCCCTCATTCTGATACCTGCTCAGCTACAGCCAATCTCTGTGGCCAGGCAGGTGGTGGCTAAGACTGACCTGAGCCCACCTCTGGGATGGGGTGGCAGTGGGGAAAGTCCTTCAGGATGGGAAGCCCCACCACAGCCACATTGTTGGAGATGAGGAAGGGGGACAGTTTTCCCAAGAAGAGGGGATGGTGCTGGACATCGAACAGTCCAGACATCCACCAGTCTCTTCCACTAACTGGATCCTTGAGTTCTGAACCAAACCAGATCTCAGCTTTTCTATTTGTAGAGTAAGACGGGCAGGTGAAGCATCTCTGTGATTCTTTACCAGTACAGACACATGATTTTGCTGAAAAAAATCACAAGTTCTTCTCCTATTCTTTTTAAACTTGGATGAGAATTAAATATCTCTGTTCAAGACCGGAAAATCGTGATTCCACACATTAACTAGGAGGGGGATACAGAGCTATTTAAAGAGCATCCTGCCTCTGAGGATTTTTAAGAAGGTGAAGCATATTCCTGTAGTTATTGTCTCACCCCTGGAACACAGATATAAATATCAACCACACTATTCCCACACTGTGTTTTATCCCCCTGGAAAGGCTCTGATTGTAGCAGAAGGTCTTTGGGGGCTGAGTGTGTGGCATGGCTTTCTCTTGGTACCAGCTGGTTGGGGAGAGCAGTGCAAGTGCTCTTTGGCTCCGACATCACTCTACCATTAAGAGTTGGACCAAAAGCTCTTCAAATGCAGCTGCAGCCAGCTCTCTAAATACTAAAGGAGTCAGCTGACTGACTCCAAGGACCTGTAATCACACCTCATTGTTATTCTGTGTATACATGTAAGGAAGTGTGTGCAATTAACATCCAGTTCATGATTGTCATCAGAAGCTATTAATTTCTGATCTTCCCCAATCGCCAGAGCATTTTTTTAAAAAAAAAAAACTATATATTTTTTCCAGCCCAAGTGTCAAGGTCTCATTCATTTCTTCTCCCATTTTTCCTGTCCCTTCTCTCCCCTAGTTTTATTTTCTTACTTTGTCTCTCTTTCTCTAGTGCTAGCCATAGATGTTAAATGAAATTAACATCTGTTTGTTAATTTCTCCAAGGCTTTTGAACCCAGCCAGATATGCGAGTTGAATTAGGTAGTCTGAGTAACTGGTATGTTGGGCAAGATGGGCTGAAAGACAGAATCAAAACAGAACCTTATTTTGAATTTTGCTCCCTACTGTGCCCTGAGAGCTCATTTGGTGGGGACAGCCTTTGTGTGCCCCTCGGGGAGAGCAAGGACAGTCTGTGTGTGGAGTCCCTTTCCTTTGCCCCTCCAGGTCCACTCTCCACCCCGACGTGTATGGATTCTACCCACATGCTTCGTGCCCTCTGCATTCCAGTTGGATTTGAGCAATGGGGAGCTCCAGCAGGAAACTGGAGGAAGGGATGAGAACAAGGTTAAGGAATTTAAACTCCAGCTTCCTTCCCTGTGAGGTCACCTCACCTGGCTGCATCCCTTGATGGAAGGGTGATCCTCTGCGGATGGTCTGCTCTTCACAACTCTCTTTCCCTCCCAGTTCTAGTAACCTCTCTCTTCCTGTGGGTTAGGGAGGGGGTGGTGTCAGCTCTGTGCTATTAACCTGGGTGCCTGTAACCTCTTGAGGCTCCCCTGCTTGCAGTCTTCACCTTTGTTATTTGACACTTTGTAAGGAAACCCTCCCCCTATTATTGGAATTTGAGTGCACCCCCTTAGGGAGTAGACAAATTGGCAGGCACTTAAGTTGTGAACAGAATTTCAATGATAAAATGACAGTATTCAGCCCAAGATATTAATCAACACTGCAATCTTCACTTCAGGATAAGAATCATCCTCCTTCCCCAGGGAGGATGTGGAGGTGGGCGCCTGCCTCTAATGGGGGCAGGACATGTGGCTGGCTCTGCTCTCTTTAACACCCCCAACCCCCACTCCCACTCCCTGCTGATGCCATTCCTAAACTGAAATGGGGCAAAGGAGAGCGGACAGTTTCACTTGAACTGGTTCTGTCATAACCTGGTTTTGCACTCTCCTGGCATGGTTAGAACCAATTCTCTCTCCTGGCCCCGCAGAAATTTCCTGCACTCCAACCCCCAGGTGCACACCCATGACCAAGAAGGTCTCCCCTCTGATTGGTGGTCCCCTCTGGCCCTAGTTTTCCAGGGTCCTTTTCACACTTGGATGCTGCCTGATAGAGAATCTTCATTCTTCTGGCCTATCTTTTTGGGCAGAACTTAAGATTCTAGGTGATCTTCCTGCCATCAAATTCATTATCTGGTTGACAATCTACCTGGCTCAGCTTTGTTGTGCCCCCTAGTCAGCTCAACAGCCTGATTCTCCTGCTGGTCACTGTGTCCGCCATCACCTGGGGACACATGGGCTCTGGAAATGGTTCCTTGGTCTCCTTTCAGCCAGATTGAAGCAAGGGAGCAGATACACTTCACCTTCTCTATTGGGAGGACTGAAACTCACAACCCAGCCAGTCTCCAAAGAAAACCTTACGAAGTCATCTCTGACACCACTTTCTCCAGTCTCTAATATTCCTTAAATATGGGAGGAGGTTTAAGGGCAAGAGGGAATTCATTCTCCAATATCTGGTCTGCAGATTCCTCCAGGGGCAGCAGGTAGGGTAGGGGTGGGGGAAACAATTGTTCTCATATACACTTTGGTAAGTTATCCTTACCACATCTTGGAGTCTCAGTCAAAGCCTCAACTGGAACAGAACTGGAACAGTGTGTTCTGTATGCTTTTCATTGCTAGTAAAAAGAAACACAACAAAACCATTCAAACTGGCTTCCACAATAAAGAGAATTTGTGAATTCATGTAAGTGAAAAAAGTCCAGAGATCAGGTGCTCCATTTCTCTGTAGTTCTCTCAGTTTTGCCCTTCTCCAGGGCAGCCCTTCTCCATGTTTATGAGGTGGCTGCCTGAAGCAGCCGGGGTATGTGCGTCCTTGTTCATATCCAGGGAACAAAGAGGATATCTCTTCTTTCAACCACTAAACAAAACTCTTGAGATTTACTCTGACTGGATGGAATTCGACAGTTTAGGTAAAGGTCTTATCCTGAGTCAATTCCCAGTGCCAGGGGAGCACCATGTGATGATTGGCTTAAGCCTGGGGTAGGAGCCATAGCTCCACCAATCACTATGGAAGAGAGGTGGGTTATCCCCATTGGGTTAAACTACTGGGGACCCATTCCTGGAACTGGTGGTGATGGTAGCGGAGGTGATGGGGGTTAGACTCAACCTGATCCATATCTCCTAGTTGTATAACTAACAGGAAGGGTGGGACGGGTTGTTTAGGAAGCATCTACAACCAACCAGTCCAAAGTCATCTTAGTCAAGCATCTCTTTTTGTCCACATAAAATATGACTTTTTAGGTATCTAAACAGTTTACATTCATAATACAAACATATTTGTGACTATAAGAGGAGTTCATTTTGCATTGGGGATGAGGATATTTTTAGGGCCCCATGAAAATGTCTTAATTTTGAAATCAGAAATACAGTGAACTTTTAGACAAAAGTAAATATTTTAATATATAACATTTGTATATTTGTCTTAATAGCAATACCATTGTAAAGCAGAATTATTATTGTTGTTGTTGTTTTTAATGGAGGAACGGGCCTATCAAGGCAAAAGTGCTCAGGACCGCTGAAAGTCATCAGGCAGCCTTGCTTTGCATTCCTTCCTCACTAGAATATCCCAGCACAGAGTTTAAATGTTACCAGTAGGAACCCAAAGTCTGAGGCAAAGAGATCATCCCTTGGATTCAAGGTTTCTACCCAGTTACTTGTACCAGAGATGCTGTGCTTGAAAACAGCAGTCTGGGGAGGTCAGGTTTGCTTCCACAAAAGAAACAGAAAGAGGCAAGGCAATTCTATGGGAGAAATAAAAACTAAAATATTTGAAGCATTGTCTCCAAGTTGGAGGCTAATTAACATGGGCCCAGCGTGCTAGAGATAAAGTATCTCCATGCATATTATATCACTTGATCCCCGTAACAACCCCGGGTGTATTGAATAATTAAACTCAGGGAAGGCAAGTAGCCTTTCCACAGTTTCCTACAGGTTATACCTCTTGGAGGGGTAGGTCAACCCAAGGTTTTTGAGTCCAAAGCTTTTGCTTTCTGCTAGTGAGTGGTCAGAGGCAGGAAAACTGGAAGTAAATTTTTTGTAAATAGTTTATCTGAGCAAGCAAAGTGGGCACTGACTTAGGGCACACCCAAAGGGTCCTAACAGCAGGGGACACCTTTCTTCCCAGATACCTTCCCAGGTATCTTCCCTGGGGATACCTTTCTTCCTAGATACGCTGCCAGGTTGTCTGTGAGGCAGCTGGTCCCTTCTTTACCAGCCTTTCCCGCCTCAATCTGTGGTGCTTTAAAGTCAGAAGTGGCTTTCTGGGGTACCTGAGGAAGGCTGTCCTTACTGCCCAGAAAGGATGCTTGCTCCGTGTAAGGGCTGAATGGCTCCCAGATCCAGGCAGAGGAGGCTCTTACAAGCTTTCCGGCCACACCGCCGCTGCCTACTCCCGCTTCTCCAGCTTTTCCTTGCAGTGCTAGCCTGAGTGACCCGGGGCCCTTTCCAGAGTCTTGTTCTAGCAAAGGAACGTGTGACAGGGTGGTTCCCCAACAACCCCTGATTTCTTCAGCTCGAGGAAATCAGGCGGACGAACTAGAGCGGTGGCAACCAAAGTGACCCCGCCCGTACCGACAGCATCAGCAGCACCCAGGAGCTTGCTAAGCAAATTCTTGAGCCCGCCCCGACCTACTGAACCAGAATCTAAAGGTGCGACCCAAAAACCTATGTTTTAATCAGCTCCCAAGTGATTCGGGCACCTTAAATTTGAGGGGTTGTAGCATCTCGAGGAGGGACGAAAGCAGGAGTGTGCTCCAACTCCTCTGTTTCTGGGTGGTGTTTGGCCGGCGTATTCGCTTTAGTAACCACTGTTAAGGTCTCGGTAAGGAGCTGGTGACTTAGTTTGCGGCGCGTAATTTTCCCAAACACGCTCTCCTCCTATATAAGAGATAACTCTCCTCGCCAAATAGCCAGTCAGGCAAACCTCCAGCAGCCTCGATTTCCGTGGGATTAGAAAGCCTGACGCAGGCGCAGTGACTCCCGGGTCAGGCCCAGTTCCACGGCGAGCATGCGCACTACCAGGCGGCCCGCGATCCCTCTTCCCTCAGGCCCCGCCCCTCAGATTTTAGCCCCTTCTCGGCCTCCGCCGCCGCGCCCTGCTGCGCGCATGCGCAAGGTTTTTTGTTTTTTGTTTTTGTCTTTTTTCCCGTGGCTCTCCGCGGCGCGGGCAATTTGTAGGTAATGGCGGATGCTTGGTTTCCGGATTACTGCAAAGGATGCTCCTCTGCTAGCTGTGCATGTGGCGACAAAGGCAAGTGGAGCGACTCCTCGCTGTTAGGCAAGCGGCTCTCCGAAGACTCGGACCGCCACCAGCTGCTGCAGAAGTGGGCGAGCATGTGGAGCTCCGTGAGCGGGGACGCGTCGGTGGCCTGCACGGAAAGGACGCAGCGCGAGGAGGCTGCGGAGCCGGCCGAGGAGGACAGGCCGCTGGTGTTTCTGTGCTCCCGCTGCCGGCGGCCTCTGGGCGATTCTCTGAGCTGGGTGACGAGCCAGGAGGACACCAACTGCATCCTGCTGCGCTGTGAGTTCCGGCCGCGGAGGCCCTAAGCCTTGGGGCCGCCTTCTTTCCAGGTGTGCCGCACCTGGGCGGCCCAGGAGGAGGCCTGAGATGGCTTTCGGGCTGCCCAGGGTCTTTAAGAGCAGAAAAACCAGAGAGGGTGAACTGTCCCAGAAAAAGGGATGGAGGGTCACCGCTGCATCTTGGGCTCACGAGTGACAGGTCCTTCTCTGGGGTCCCCCATCCTAGAAAAGCGGCAGAGGAATCAGTATGGTCCTGAGCATTAGTTAGGAAAAAAAGACCAATTAGGCTGAAGCATTTGGGGTGTAGCTTCTATTGCTCCTCATAGATATTAGTAGGTTGTTACTCGTTAAATAATATTGTTAACAGTTTATTTAGGAAATTAAGCTGCTCAGCTGCCTGCTTCCTGCAGAGGATGTCAGGGTTGATTACTCAGACCTTATTGTATCAACGGACGCCTTTACAGTCTGACGTGTTAAAACCATAGAGTTGACCGAACACAATGCTGGAAATTTTTTTTTTTAGAAAGTAGGAAACTTTCAGTAAAATAATCCCATCAAAATTTGGAGAGGAAGGAGGTTGTTGTAAAAGAGTTAAGAAGGTCGGAGTTCTAGCTTCCAATTCTGGCTCCACCAGTTACCTGTAGGTTTTTCCCAACGTTCTTTTGCTTTGTTGTTTTCCTAGTATTTATTTAGGGGAATTTTTTCCAGCGTTGCCACCATTAGAACAGCATTATGTATTTCGGTTGGGATTTTTGATACAGTAGGAGAAGTTCTTTATTTTGGTGGGTGAGTTTGTGTTACGACTTTTTAAGAAATAATACGTTTGGTGTTAAGTCTTCAGTTTTACCGTACTTACATCTTTTCTATTCTTTATCACATGGGCCCTTTCCTTTGTTTTATTTTATCTATTAAAATAGGATTCTTTTATCCAGTTGTTCTATACTAGTAGTTTTTAAAATTGAAGTATTTTATATATTTTATGTATGTATGTGTGTATATATATATTTTTTTTCAGCTTTAGAGAAATCAATTTAACACCCCCCTTCATCTTTCCTCCCTCCCAAAGAAAGGTAAAGAAATGAACTGTTAGATTAATTTCTATTCCCCCGACCCCAATTTGAGTTAGTTTAATTATTTTTACTTTGTCAAGATTTATAACATTTCTGTAGCCATAGCATGGTCATTTGGCTTTAATGTTTCGATGAACTGATTTCTCAACTCCAGGACTTTTATTAATAGGAAAGCTTATTAATAGCTGTCTCATTCCTGAGTTGTTTATTTGATTAATCATCATCAGTGGTCTCCTCATCCCCAAGAAAACTTCAAGTTGGAGTGCTTGAAAATGTCATTATGTTGTCTTGGTACATGAATGTCAGCTTGGCTGCATGTTCAGTTCTGGGGTCATGCGCGTTGCTTTTTCCAGGCATAGGGGAGCAGCTAGTGCAAAGGGCTTGAGGCTAGTGTGGCCGGATAGTAGAATAAAGATAAGATTTAAGGAGAAAGGAAGGGGCCAGAAAATTCAGGACCTTGTAGGCTGTTCTGTAGAATCTATTCTAGTGAGTGGGGTGTTTAAGCAGGAGGGTGAGGTGACCCAGTTTTTTCTTTGGAGGACGCACTGAGGAGGAGAGTAAGCGTGGAAGTGGGGAGGTCAGTCAGGAGCTAGTGCAGTCGTCCGGGCAGGGGAGGTGGGGGTGGTGTGGGGGTGGAGTGAGGGTTGTCAGGTCGTATTGACAGGGCTGATGAGTGGAGTGGGTGTCGGGGAGCAGGGCGAGGGGATGAGGAATCAAGGATGGCCCCGGGTAGATGGAGGTGGATTTACCCAGTTAAGGTGGACTCTAGGAAGAGGTGACATCAAGAGTCTGCTCTGGCCGTTTTAGGTCTGATGTCCCTTCTTCATGTCCCTCCACCCCCCACCCGCTCCTCTAATGTATCCTGGACTTGGGTCCCCTGGGGATGTTTCCTGCTTTTCTAGGGTTCATCTGTGACCCCTGTCCAAGCTGTGGTCTAAAAGATTTGGGGCTGGGTTCCTGAGGACCCTCTCAGTTACTTCTAGAAAAATGAGCTCTGTGTTTGAGATCTGGAGATGTGTATGCAGGCTTTAATCGTCTTCCTTGGTTTTGATCCCAATTTTACTGTGTCTGGTGAGTATTCTTGGTAGTCTGTGGTTTGAGGTTCTGATTGTTCCAAGTTTTATTGTCAATTGAATTTCATCCCCTAATTTTATTCATTTGGTTAAGTTCATGGGAAAGGAAGGAAATAACTTTTGTTCTGCCATCTTTTTCCAGAAGACCTGTACATTTAGTTTTAAACCACCCCTGTGTGTATGTGACTTTGGACCTTTATTTTTTTCTGGCCTTCTGAGTTCTAAAATGAAAATTGAATTAGAAGTTCTCTAGGAGAGGGTGTAGCTCAAGTTGTAGAGTGTGCTTAGCATCCATAAAGTCCTGGCTTCAATCCCCAGTACCTCCATTTAAAAAATAAATAAATAAACCTAATCACCTCTCCCATCCCCCCCACAAAAGGCTTGTAACAATACCAAAAGTAAATAAATAAAATCTGTGTAGAATAGAAGTTCTCTAAATGTTTTCATATGTATCACAACAAACCGCATTAGTAAATAGTTACTTTCTTCTTTCTAGGTGTTTCCTGTAACGTTTCTGTGGATAAGGAACAGATACTGTCCAAACGTCAAAATGAAAATGGTTGGTGAGTAAGGCTATCTGTGTGAATATATATGTTAGAGAAAATGTTTTTCAAATAAAAATCTTTAAAAAGATCATCAGCAGTAAGATTTGGGATAAAACTTTTTCATGGTGATCACTATAAAATCAGTCATTCTAATATATCAGTTTTTGAGTGGGGATGGTCTACTTATAGGTGAGATGGAAGGGTTTCTAAATTTCTCAAGGCACGTTCTGACACTCCTTTTTTGGGTCTTTGGGTTTGGTGCTGAAGAAAATTGAAAATAAAAATAGAAAAAGAAAATATCTGCATCATGAAATCTCAGAGCCAAAAGATGGTTTAGACAAATGCTTCCCACCTTCTTCATGTCATGACAACCAAAGAAAACGCTGATGTGCATTCGCACGTGCACACAGACATAGAGCCTTCTGAGGTCAACAGACAAGGCTGCAGAAGGAACAGCGCGGGGCTCCAGCAATCTCAGGGCCTGTGCTGCCACCTCGAGGCGTGAAGGGTCAGTATCTGGCTCTGCCTCCAACCCATCTGCCGCAAGTTGCGTCCTCAGCAAACGGAATGGGAAGCTCTGCCTTACAGAATTGTTGCCCATTGTATGTGAATAAGTGGTACACAAGCAATTAAACAGAAATTAATAATCATAAGTGTATTTTAAAATACTGGGTTTTCATTTTTAATAATGCTAGAGTGTCCTATTCAAATAAAGTGTATTTTAATTAAAATTACCTAAGGAAAATTAAATTCATGATAGGACAGGTACTATGTGGATGTAATAGCAGTTGTACTGCTGGCGTGCAGGTGATTTGGAAAACCCAGCGCTAGGTCATTTCTCATTTTGTAGCTGAAGAAAGTGAGGCCTGGGGAGGTTAGAACTCACTAAGGATACAGGACTAATCAGTTAAAAGCTAGGATGATGCTTTGTTATCTCTTTGCTTCCTGCAAAGTTTTCTCTGCTTCCCGACTCTAGTCACCTTGATGTCACCTTTACCATTTTTGCCCTATCTCTGATAGCTGTGCTATCATGTACTTAATATTTTTCATTAAATTGACACAAGTTTTTAAAAAAAGGAATCTTTATATTACTGCCATAAGGGTATCACTTGCTGTAACCAGAAAGTAACTGTGAAGATAATTACAGTGAAAACAAATGTTATTAAATTCTAGCTGAGATACTATTCCCTGGTTGGTTCTGAGCCTGAGGTCTGTTCTCTTACTATTAAAAGATTTGCAACTGTGAGGTACAAGCTAAAGACATTCTAGCACCAGACTGAGACTTCTTCTTTTAACAATTAGGATTGATAAAGAATTGAAAAGGGAATTGACTTTCAGTCTTTGGACCAGTGTTACTTAGTCCTGTTTACTTGTATCCCCTGAACACATCCTTTATGCCGTGTTCCATTGTCTTGAATTTCACTAGCGTCACAGGTCACTTCGGGAAATACCTTATTACTTTAGGATGCTCATGAATTTTTTCATAGACCTATCCTACTGAATAGCTGCCTGAGCCATTCTGCAGAAGGTCGACAGGAGCACTTGTGGGTTTGGGAATTACATTGTAAAGGTAGCAGTGCTCTCTTTCCTGTATTCACCCTGATTCTGTCATTTGCTAGTTTTCCTACAAGCTAATTCATTCCTTGTCTAAAATCACCTTATGATTTCTGGCACTGCTTTCTCCATAAATGACAAGGGTGAATGCTGGCCAAAAATTTGCCAGCTGTGAAAGCAGAAAGATGCTGTGATAACAGAGACTGCCATCTCTTCATTGCTCCTCAAGAAGTCAATGGGTTTGCCTGCACTCTTTAGTGGTATCAGTTTGACTTTGATAATTCAGAATAAAAGTCTTATGCATTGATCAGTCTATTTTGTGTTTTAGTTTTATCTAAGAATCCTTTCTTGTCTGATGACACCCATGTTAGATATCAGTTCACAATCTTGGTAATTGTGTATAGTGGCCTGGTGTCAATCACAAGGTTTGATATGTAGCAAATTTTCCTTTCACTGTTGGTAGTATAGGTAGGATTCCTCTGTGGGGCTTATTAAAATGCTTTTCTATTTCTTATATAAAAACATAATTGACCTAAACATCCGTCAACAGATGACTGGATAAAGAAATTGTGGTATGGTTTTACAATGGAATACTACTCAGCCATAAAAAGAATAACATAACGCCATTTGCAGCAACATGGATGGACCTGGAGATCATCATTCTAAGTGAAGCAAGCCAGAAAGAGAAAGAAAAATACCATATGATATCACATATATCTGCAATCCCTCCCATCCCTCCCCAAAAGACACAAATGAACTTATTTATAAAATAGAAACAGACTCACAGGCATAAAAAACAGGCTTAAGGTTACCAGGGGAGAAAGGAGATGGGAAGGGATAAATTAGGAGTTCGAGATTTGCAGATACTAACTACTATGTATATAATAGATAAACAACAAGTTTATACTGTATAGCACAGGGAACTATACTCAATATCTTGTAGTAACCTATAATGAAAAAGAATATGAAAAGGAATGTATGTATGTGTATGTATGACTGAAACATTATGCTGTACACCAGAAATTGACACAACATTGTAAACTGACTATACTTCAAGAAAAAAAAAATAACAGAAGCTTATAAAAGCCCATATAAAGGCTTAATATATGATTGTGATATGTTATCTAATTATACCATCAATGAGAGCTTATGATATCAGGCAGTGATCCATTTTGTTTTTTGTTCTTTTTTCTGTATGTTGCCACAGCAATTAAGACTGTCTCTTAGTATCTAGGCAAACAATAATGCAATCTATAATACGCTGTTTGAGTCTTGGTTAGGTCCAATTTGCTTGATAGCAGACATAGCTATTTAGTTATTAAAAGTGTCTCACATACCCAAAGGAATTATAATACTTTTGGAATAACAGCTATCTTTTGTGGTATATGTTGCACTGTCATGATCATTACTAGATTTGAATCTCTAGTTATCAATTTGCTATGTCTTAGAACTGTAACTTTCGTATGAGTATTTCTATTTGGGTCAATTAGACAAGGCATTTGGGAGACAGAAGATTCTAAGTGCTAAAGAAGACCTGAATTGACGTGAGGAAATATTTTCAATTTTGCAGAACCTGAGCTGAGAAATATTGGGAATGAAGGAACAGTTTTGTGGAGAAATAATGATGGATCAAGTGAAATATTTGTGAATTATCTCTGTGGAACATATTTGTAGTTGATAGAGAAGTATTGGTATCCGGGGGGAGGGCATAGCTCAGTAGAGTGTGTGCTTAGCACGCATGAGGTCCTGGGTTCAATCCCCAGTACCTCCATTCATCAATCAATCAATCAGTCAATCAATCAATCCCTAATTACCTCCTCCTGCAAAATGTAAAATAAAATAAATGAAAAACTTAAAAAAAATTAGTATCCAAGAATAATTTTTAAAAAGTCATCTCTAACAAATACATCAAGGTGTTTTTAACTCCTTAGTGAGGGAATCAGGATATAGAAAAGTTGGTTTAGAGGAGGATACTCTATAGGACACATGTAGTTAATGTCCTACAGGACAGTAGAACCTCAGCCTTTGGGGTTATCTTTTTTTTAATGGAAAACATTCGCATCTGTACCAGGCTAAAATGATTTGTAATTTATCAGTCTTCTTTCTGTAAGTCATCATCTAACTTTAGAGAGTCTGGGCACCAATCAATAGTAGGTAGTAACCGAACAATGTTACCTCCATGGTAGCAAACTATGGCTCGTGGGCCAGGCACCAGTTTTTTGTTGTTTTTTTGTAAATATATTTTTACTGGAACACAGACTGTGTCCATTCAGGTCCATTCAGTTGTGTATTACCTGTGGTGGCTTCTGTGATGCAGTGGTGGAGGCAGGTAGTTACGACAGACACCATCTAGCCTGTGAGCCTAAAATACTTGTTCTCCGGACCATTACAGTGAAAATTTGCTTACCCTGGCCCCAGAGTGTTAATGATCCTTGGTGCACAATATAACATTAAAAGGGCGTGTAGAATCTTTTTGTCTTATTTCCAAATTGTAGATAATTTTTCTTGATACCAGATGGAGGCACTTACATTCTAGAAAAACACCGCCTTAGTGTACTCCCTTCTCGCCACTTTCGTATATGCCCCTTGTCGCTAGTGCTTAAGGCAGTGTGGCCTGGAGGTGACTCTGCATTTCCAATGTAAGCATCTTACTGTCATTTTTTCCTTCTTTATATATGTGACTTAGGAGGGTCAGGATAACATACTTCAGCAACTTAACCGTTTAGGTGTTTCTGGATCTGAACAGTGGAATCTTGCTGACCAGTTGCTGCTTTGCTGACGCTGTGGCGTTTCTGTGCTGCAGCATTCTGGAGCCTTTGTACTGCGCGGGGTGTTCACTCAGCCTTGGCTACGTTTACAGATGCACACCTGAGGATCTAGACTACAAGAGGGACTTGTTTTGCCTCAGTGTTGAAGCCATTGAAAGGTGAGTTTGCTATATAAGTGAATAGCTCATAACTGAACTCTCAAAGTTGTTTGCAGAGAAACTGGTATGAAAACATTGGAATTAAATCAACACTGGTTACAGTTTTTAAGTAATAGTTTCTGACAATAAAGTCAGTGATTTTTTTTTTGTTTGCACCTGATTTATTTGGTATTGGAAAAGTCTGTCATTCTAAATTGTAGGAGAAAACACTGAGGACATTTTTCAGAGTAAAAATTTGCTCAGTTTTTTTTTAACAGATAAATTTAGTTTAATAGGATTTTTAAAAAGCAGCTGTGTGTATCAGTATATATTGCCCATTTTATTTTTTTCTCTGCTTTTTAGCCTCCTAGAATATCATGAAGAAATAGGAATTTCAAAAATAGGTCAGGAGAGAAGTCCCTTTGGTGTTCTGGAAAAGTAGACATACACAGTCCAACTATTTCCTTGAAGGTAGTGAAGGATTGTGTGCTTTTTATTTTCTTGAGAGATGCAAGGAAGTACCTTCATTTCTCAAGATTTCTGAAAAGTGTTAGGAGACAAGGTGAATCAGGGTCTGATGACAGATGTCTTAATGGCTATCTAATTATTAGCCTTTTTAAATGGGGAACAAAATTAATCAATTGACCCCAATGTATTTTCACTTATCCTGGAAAAGATATAACCCTCAAGACTTTTAAGATATCTAAGAAATCAGAAAGAAGAACAATTTAAGAAGAAAAGAAAGTGCCCACACTTGCATTTCTCGAGGTATTTTTGTCACTCCTGTTGAATTTCTTAGTTTTTTTCTTTAAAAAATTTAAAACAGTATTTTTATTATGTTATAATTTCTCACTCAGTTATTCTTTGATAACTGCAGTTTTGCCACCTTCTTTGAAAGTAGGTAGGTTTAGATCAAAATTATAAAATCTTCAAACTTTTTACTGTCCTTACACAAAAGAATAATACAGCAAGTACTGCTCATCATTGTAAAGCATGTAGGCTTGCCTGGAGAGAGGTCACGTCTGTCTTGTTTTTTTAATATTTAAATAGAAGACCCAGGCCCAAACAAATGTTGTTTCCTTTAATCTCCACGAGAACTTTACCGGGATTTGTGAAAATAAAGTGAGCGAGAGTACAAGTATAATAAAAGACACGGACTCTCAGTCCAGTAGGGTTGGTACAAAACTTTGCAAAGCGATGCAGATGTGTGTAAAAGAAAACGTGTGGGAGGTTCTCCCACAGGGGGGCATAGTACTGAAGCAGTTTTTTCCTGAACAGTTGAATTTAAGGTAGTTACCTCTTGGGGCAGGATTTTAATGTCAAGGAACGTGGTTTGTGGTAGAAGTGCATGCTCTCTGTAATGTTTATTTGCAACTTTATAAATTACTCATTGCCATTTCATTTTTCCCCCTCATCTCATTTTTTCCCTAAGTAGGATGTTAATTGCCTTCTGTAATTTTGCTTCCCATGCCATTGTTCAGAAACAGGGTTTACAAGAGAAGATCGTTCTTATTTGACAAAAGAAGTGACACACTGGAATTGTCACATGTGATGAAAGACTACTAAAGAAATGCAAATGAATCAAGTTTTCTTTTGAGAAATACTAGCACTTTCTTCCTTGCTGTTTAGATTTATTTGGTTACCGAAGCTGGGCCTGTTTTCCTCCCGTTGCCAGGCCAGTTTTTCTGCTCGTGTGGCATTTTCTAAATCACAGCATCTCATCATCCCAGAGAGGGAAGCCAAACATAACTTACAAGTGTTGCAGTTGCCCAAATCTGGGTAATCAGGAGTTGACGCCACAAATTTACTGAAAGTCAAATTTGAAAATGCACATGTTCCTGAAAAGTTATATAAAGCAAAACAGCAGTGGCTTCTTAAGGATCTTTTTAAACTTTAAAATAGAATTTTGAACTGTAAGTGTTAATGTTTTGCCACCCGTGGAGGGGGGGGCCTATATGATTGGGGGGAGGGAAATAGCTCAGTGGTAGAGCTCATGCTTAGCATGCACGAGGTCCTGGGTTTAACCCCCAGTACCTCTGTTTACAAAACACACACACACACACACACACACACAGAGCCTTGTATGTTTTGCCACCCAGCTTACTAAAGAGCAACTTTATTCCCAATAATGAAATACTTACAATACTGGGAACTATGTGGGGCTGTCTGGACAAAGCTGTTACAGAGAAAAGCATGCTTTCCTGTGGTATAACTTTCTATGTAGATTGCTATGAACAAAAGTAGTTGTTTCATGTGTTTACTTGGTACTAACATATAGTTTAATATATTTTGAGTTTTAATATTACATAAATTTTATATTTACTCCCATTTCATCTTTTAACTTTGTGTTGTACTATACTTTAGTTATGTTTTAGGGTCCTCTGAAAAGCAAATTGTGTCAGAAGATAAAGAGCTTTTTAATCTTGAAAGCAGAGTTGAAATAGAAAAATCTCTAAAGCAGGTAATTTTGTTCTGCACTTTTTGTATCTTTGTATGAACAACTTCCAGTTAGTGAACAAGAGCTTCTCCACAAATAAGGCTTATAATGTCTTCTGTTTTGATCTTAGCACTTTCCTGGTGAGAGTGCTTATTTTGTTTTATTATTAGTTGTTTATTTCAGTTGGTAAGGTTGATTTTTTGGGAGCCAGATTACAAATTATGGTAAAGCTTTATAAAAAAATAATAATAAGACATTTCATGCTAAAATCAAAGTAATATATATTCTGAAACTATTAAAATGGAAATATATTTTAATCAAATCAATATTTCCTTTGATTCAACTTACATGGTAAAAATAACCTTGTTATTGAATGTTAACATCTTCTCATTGCCAGATAAGCAAGAGAGTGATGAATGTATAAAAAAGCTGTAGATTAGAGGTTGAGAACTACTGTTAATAGATGTATGTCTTATATAAATAGAATTCCATTAAAGAAACACTGAATATCTATGTGTAATCCATAACATTCAAAAATTGTATTAATGATGTATATTTTAATCATATTTAACCATGTATAATTTTAATCATATGTATTTTTTTTTGTATTCTTTTTTCAATTCAATAGATGGAGGATGTTTTGAAAGCATTACAAACAAAGCTGTGGGAGGCTGAATCAAAATTGTCCTTTACCAGTTGCAAAAGCTGAAATCGGTTCCAAGTCCCCCTTCTGGAGTCTTCCACTGGTGGACAGTTGTTTCACACATAGCGTTTCTTGTTATAATTTACTTCACTTCAAATGGAAAGAATTCTGAATGGGCATATACATTCTATTCTCTTGTACTGGTCAAATGAGAAGAATCGTGGAATTACTTTCCCGGCTGTACCTGATGGTAGAAGGAGGATTGTTTCCCAAATTCCAGTTTTAAAGTCGTGATACTTGCTGGAAGTGGCATTTAGGGGTTTTTGTCTGGGTAACAAACTGCCGTGATTTTCTAGACTGTTTTCTCTGTACCAAATTCATTATTTTTTATTTCCTATTTGTGTAAACTTTATTT
Organism: Vicugna pacos; assembly: GCF_048564905.1. Taxonomy (NCBI): domain Eukaryota; kingdom Metazoa; phylum Chordata; class Mammalia; order Artiodactyla; family Camelidae; genus Vicugna; species Vicugna pacos. The sequence goes on along the minus strand of NC_132987.1, from coordinate 113,295,893 downwards.
CACCTTTAATACTTTGAACAATATTTAATATTGAGTGGTAAGAAAATCTTAGAGGTTTTTCTGCCCGCTATGTGGTTGAATCTTCTCTGAAACGAATGCAAACAGCTCTGTGGAGAAACTGATCAGCTGAGTCACCTGTCAGGACTGTTTGAAACCTTGCGCAGGAGCAGAATAGCATGTATTCTAGTAGCCGCAGAATTCCACTTATCCTGTTTGTTTACTACTTTATGCCCCCCAAATCTGGCAGAATATTTACCAAAGTGGTAGTCATTTCTGGGGGTGGGATTCTGGGGATATTTTCAGCTTTCCAGTTTTCTATAATGTAGGACTTAGAGTAAGCACATGTTATTTTTATAATCAGGGAGAAAATAAAGATGAAAGCAAAATGCTCTACAGTTGATTTTTACAAAACTGCATTATTTAACTGAGCTCAAAAGTCCCAGTGCCCTGGGTTCCACACATTCCAGGACGTGGCTGGGTGGCGGGCCTGCTCAGGCCTACAGAGTAGCCCCAGGGTTCCCCAGCCCCTCTCTACCTTCGAGTACAGATGAGGCCACGTGACACTAGTACTCAGCGCGTGAGAGCCCCCCAGCTTCTGTCTTCCCGATGACTTCTGAGAATGCGTCAAGTCATCACAGCAGAAGGTCCTGAGTCGTGACTTGATCACGACAGTCACTGGGTTCTTTTCGATAGGTCAGCAGCCTCTGAGAAGCTGAAACTAGCGAGCCCTCCAGGTCTGTTGACACCTACTGGCAACAGGACAGTCATCCTGCCTCAGCAGGCTCGCCGAAGTCCCAGGGCTCTGTCCTTCTAGTGCTTCGGTGGCACTTGTGTCGAAGTTCATTTGGAGCAGATGGGAGAGCATTTTAACAATAAGAACAGCTAACTGGTGGCACGGGTAACAGAATCCTCCAACAATCACTTTCAGGGCCATTCCAAAGAGGTAGGCAGTCTGGCTCCCCAGGTCCTTTTACCCTGTTCATTCTGGGCCAGGATTTCTAGCTAATCCAAACATTTTGAAAACTACTCATTTCACCAGTGAAAAATAATTTCCACAGTGCTAACCAAGCTTCTGTTGTGGATTGAGAGAGAAACAGCCCAAGTGCCTTTGTGGCTCCTCTAAGTGTGGGCCTTTGATTAGCCTTTTCTGGCAAACTCACTGCCCTGGAATTTTATTTCCAGGTAGGGTCAGATGAACTTAACCAACCATCCTTGGAGTGTGGGTGGAAAGCTCACACACACTTGTATCACATGGTCTTCGCTGAAGCATCTGAAAGTAAATAAACGCCAGGAAATAGTTGTGTCTCATAAGGCGCAGCCCGCATCTTTGGCCTCTGCCTGTGATGTCACTGAAGGGGTGGCCTTGCCATCGCCGAGGGAGAGGCAGCTCTGAGGCTCCCACACTGCTCACCCCGAGGGGCCCACATGGGACCGCTTTGTCCTTCCTGTGCGCTGCTGTGGCACTTAGAGGACAGAGGCCTTTCCCACACTGTGGGCCAGCCTCCCCTGGGGCCACCTGTTTCCCTGAAGCCTGGTGGCTTGGCTTTTCTGGCTTTGCATGAGAGCTCATTGGAATGCTGTGGGGTTTTTGTTGTTTCTTCCTACTTGCCCTGTATGTCCACATACTAAAACCTCTTCCTTGGGAAGTGGGTTCTTGCTCCCATATTCCTTATAAATGCCACGTGCTGTTGTTTCTGGTTACCAAGCCCTGGCAAAGCACTGCCCATGAACAGAAATGAGGGTCCTGAAGCAAGAAACGGGCATTCCAGCCCATATTGTGCAGGACCCAAAAAAGAGGCTTCAGAAAGGATCTACCCAGAATTTGTTTCTTCAGCCATCGTTGAAAAGGGGACTCCCTAGTCCTTTAGGGAGCAGTGGAAGACTGGTGTCAGGACCTGTTACGTGGCATTTACAGACTGTTGTAAATGCATGGGTGTAGAACACTGTACATGGTTTTCATCCCAGAATGTGGGTTCTGTCCTTCTCAGCTAGCTCTCCTGTTAGGTTCAAACATTTCCAAGCTGAAGAGCCCGCTGTGGGCGGGCTTGTGTAGCGACAGTGCCTGGATGGAGTGTGTCCTGCCTGGGTGATTCTGGTCATGCTTGGGGCATTTAAAATGAGCAAAACCAGGAGAGTGCCTCCTTGCAGGACTGGGTCTAGGTGTTCAGTAAGAACTTCTTGAAAGAAGGAACCATGATGAGCAAGGTGATGTGTTTTTGAGGGAAATCTCAGGGGTAGCAGGGATCCTGGGCCAGAGTCCCCCCTTCAACTGCTTTATTAGCCGTGTGACCTTGGGCAGTCATTCAATCATTTTGAGCCTCTGTTTTTTAAAACGTCACAGAAATGAATGACGAAGGGTTAGTCTTGCTTAAAATGAGTCGATCTAATTCAGTCTTCTAGCCAGTCTCCCTGTAAGAGTGTATTGTATGGACATAAAAGAAAAACATCTGAAACACCGTATTTAAAAAAAAAATAGTAACACTAGATTTAGTACTCCAATTACAAATACACAGACATTGTAGAAAACTTGAAAAGTAGAACAATAGCACAAAGAACAAAATAAAATCCACAAACAATCTCACAACCAGAGTAATGATCACTTTTTCGGAGTATATCCTTGTAGTCATTTTATATGCAAATTTACCATTTTTACTTAAAATATTTCATAAACGTTTCTGCATCATTAGACATTCTTTTATAACCTGATTTTATTCACTGCCTAGGACAAAATACCTATTTTAAAACCTGTGTTGGGATCCTAAGGTATGAAATTCACACTTTTTAGTGGCTTAACAACTGAGTTTGGACAAATAAGAGAGAAGGCATGAAAGAACTCTTAAAGCAGCCCCCTCTGGCTCCAGGGACTGCAGAAACTGAGAGTCAATTGTTCAGTTTTCAGGAATTTGTGAGCTGACTCTTAAATCTTTGGAAGCTTCAAATTGTCGGTGATTAGGAGTCTTTACACCAGAGCAATCAGCAAGTGCTAAAAAATCAGGATTTCTTCTCCCCAGAGAGCTGGTTTCCCAGCATATTACTGTCTATTTTGAATTCCCCTGCTTACTGTTAACTGACTTCTCTATTCAACACCCAAAAGACTAGATCCTGATACCCTTTCATTTAATAAATCTGAAATGAAACACTGTATCTTAAGACCTTGGTGATTACAGTCACCATCTTCACCTCTTCTGGGGGAAAAGCAAAACATTTGCGAACAAATGACTTAAGATTTTATATAAAAGTTGCTGAAAGATTTGGCCCCGTCCCTGATGAGCCAAATAACTCAGAGACAGGGTCTTGGAGCTTAGAAGAAAAGAGGCAGCTTTATTACTTTGCCGGGCAAAGGAGACTCACAGCAGGGTGGTGCCTTCAGAACTGTGCACCCACCTTGGGCACGGGGCAGGGTGATTATACAGCCAGGGCTCAAACAATAAACAATAGAATCATTTTCTGGTCATAAGACTTAGAGTGGTGTCATGATGCCTCCAGGCGACCCATTCCATAGAGGCTGGGGTTGTCACTTTTTCAATCTTTATCTCATAAGAGCCCAAGGCGTGGTCTTCTTGGTATTTAGCCTGTTTTGTAAGGTTACAGTTCTGTGACTTTCTCCCTGGAGAACAACTCAGAAACCAAGCATGATTATTACTTTTGATTACTGGAATAAAGCAGAAACAGTAAAATTAATAGCTTTATTTTAACAACAGGCCTGGAGCTCTGAGCAGCAACCGGTTGGTCAGTCAGGCCAGTTGACTGTTTTAAGGGCAAGCTTAAGAACAAGCAATCCGTTAGTCTAAAAGTGCCATTTTATTAATTATTCTTTATAAATAGTCTATGTTACACACACCTTTTTTGTCCTTCCTGAATACGATAAATAACTGAGCAGTTGCTTGCCTGTGAACAAACAGAAAGTTTGTTTGCAATCACTTGTGAACTGAGGGAAGATAATTTATTCTTGAATCTAACCCAGACATGTTTTGTGTGCTAAGCGTTAATTTTGTTTAATGAGAGCTGAGTTCCATCTGCGGGGTGTTTTGTTATCCGAGCTGCCGGTCACGATGGTCCGAGTGCAGTCCAGGCCAACCTGTATAATTGTAGTCTCCTCAGAATGTTTACACTCATCTAAAATTTTGAGATAATAAACAGAGGCAGCGTGAAGTGAAGGGGGCTGAGGAAGTGCTGTGCTGGGGTCCAGCGTTTTATTGGCCCAAATGTGATTTCCAGTAGAACTGGCCCCATTTCATTCAAGTCGGTCTCGACCTCTGCTAGCCTGACAAAATTAAATTAACTATCACTTTTTTCCCCCGTAAATGATTACCACCGTGGTTTTTAGATCCTCTCTAATTCTAAGGCAGAGAAATGGACAAGGTAATCTCTCAAGGGTCCCTTCAACCTATGTAAGCTGAAAGGAAACCAGAAATAATTCAGAGGAGGAAAATGAGAATCCAGGCACCGACTTTGAAGAGCTGAGGAAACGGAATAATTTAGTCCTCTTCTTAACATTGTCACCTTCATGTTTCTCCTGGGAGCTGTAGGCTTGTAATTTTGAAGGTTTCTTGAGAATCATAGAAGTTTTGAAAAAGCAGGATGTATGTTTGATTGAATAACATTTTCCAAAGCAAATACAAGGGTGTGTAACCATTTTGAAGAGAAATCTTAAGAATTCTTCAAAGGGTTTTCCCTGAAGGGGACAGACGGCAGCTTGTGGCTGGGGGTGACCGCTCTATTCTTACCATTTAATGATCATTAGTGTGTACCCAGCACTGTGCTTGGATCTCCGCCAGTTCTCACAAAACCCTCTTCCACAGAAACCCTTCTTCCCATTCTATGGATGCCCAAGTCTGGCTCTGCCAGCGAGTGGACCCAGGGCTTTTCTCCTGTGCGTTGCTGCCTCCTCTCCATGCTGAGTGCAGTCGCGGTGCCTCCTTGCGTCTTGGCAGTAAAACAAGTGCAAGGAAGCTGGATCCGTCGCTGTAGTATTAGCAATCTTAGTGCCTAGCAGGTTTTAGAAGTCATGAACTTCTCCCTCTTTTTCTTCTGTAATTGAAGCTGATTGAGCCCCCTTGACCAGAGTTCCCTCCTCTTCCTTCATCCCTACTTTGGTTCTCTGCTGCGGTGTCTCCCGGCCTCTCCCCTCCTATGCCCAGAGTCGCTGGCTGGCCCGTTTCAAGCTCTCACCTCTCCGTGTATCCTGGATCTCCCTGGCAACCACCTCCCTTACGTGTCATTTATTTTGCTTTACTGCAATTATCACGTCGAACATCGTAGTTTATGTTTGTGTGTTTAAATTCTCTCACTGCTGGAGTGTCACCTCCACGAGAGCAGCGATTGTATGTCTTGTGGTTGTGCTGAAAGGAATGCAGCCGCGTGGCAAATGCTCATTTAATGTTCGGTGGAATGAATGGGATTGTTGCTTCACATACCTGTTCTTTGACATCTTCAGCCTCTGTCCACTTTCCGGATTCTTGAATCTCACCCTACAAGCATGCTCAGGTCTCTTCCTGGTGACAAACATCCTTCCTGCAGCCCATACCTCCCTGAACTGCTGTCCTGCTCGTAACTGTAGCCCCTCTCCCCGCCCTGGTCTCCCACTCTGGGCATTGCTGAATCTGCTCTCTCGAGGGCCACTGAGGACTTCCTACAGAGTGCTTCTGTCTGTCTGAAATCCCTAAAATTTCCAACAACTTAAGATTGTCTTCCCCTTTAAAATTCTCCTCTCAGTTGTCCATATGTCTCAGCGAGGCGTGGTAAAATGTGCAAAGGCAAGATGCTATGAGGCCTGGGATTTGCTGTAAAATCCTTCAGTGAAGTAGCTGCATAGTGAGAGGCATCACCTGGGCATCACCTGGTCACTGATCGTCGCTGAATGGGTGTCGGGCTTCATTATATCTTTGTTAGTGTGTGTATGAAAGTTTTCTTGTCAGACCAACAAGCAGGTGCACTCATACTCCATCTTTAATGGCATCTGCCCTGCCCTCCTCCTCCCTCGCTGCCCTTTCTGGCCGCGCTCCTTTCTCCCGCTTCTCCTGAGCTCTGCCCTTGCCCTTGTGTCTCTCTCCAGGCTCTCTTGGATACTTCCTGCCCTCCCATGACTTCAGGGACCAACCCTGGGTCTCTGACTCCCACAGCCCTGAACTGTCTCCCCGCCCCGTTTCTGATTCCCAGTGACCTGACCACACCCCCATCCCCTGCGGCCCTCATCACTGGCCCCGTGTTCTCCAGGTGTGCAGAGTGTGTTCACTCTAATGGGAACTGATGGTTTTGTTCTCAAGGCCATACACAGCCCTGTCCCCTTCCTGTGCCCCCTGAGTTCTTAGTGACATCGTCCCCCTTCTTGTGGCCTCGATGCAAAACCTAGAATCACATGAGCTCTTCACCATTCCTAGCCCTACTTCCGATCAATTGTCAGGTCCCTCTCTTCTTTCCCAAAGCCTCTTACTCCCCATCCTGTCCATTTCTCTCTTGTCACTTGTTCTTTTCAGGCTTCGTTATCTCCTGAGTTATTGCTTAGTTTGTCTTCATGCTTTAATCCCCCAATCCCACAAACTCACCATTGTCAAATGAATCTTGACTCATTTAGCATTACTCCATAGCACACAGAATACAGTTCTCTTAATCTGAGTTTCCAAGTCTCCTGATCTGGCCCCAGATGGCTTCCCAGCTGTATCTCCCACTTTTCCTATTTGGCACTTGGAGCTTCTGCAACCAGAACACTCTGACTCACAATTCTTACTTGTCCTTCAAGGTTCTGCTTGAACGTCACTTCCTCCAGGAAGTCCTTGCTGATTTCTGAGTCAAAAGTAACTTCTCCCGCCTTATCATTCCTAAATTACTCCAGGATGTTCTTCTTGCCTCATTTGATTTCATATTATAGTTTTTGTGGGAACCTTTCCTGCAAGAGTGATTTTTTCCCCAGGGACCTAAGATGTGAGACCTTGTATGTTGGAGGTAATTAGTACTTGTTAAATAAAGAGAGAATTTTCATCCCCTGTCTGCTTTGTACAGTTATGACAGTAAATGGAAAAATGTGAAAAACATCTGAGAAAAATTTTTATACCAAAGCATTCTGAATTGCTTTTAATGTTCAGAATTGACATATAAGACTAAAAAGAAACTACCCTAAAATGCAGTGGTGATGTGGGGTTAGAATTCAACGTTAATCAATGTAAATAGGAATTGGAGGGAAAATTACCAAATTGAACTCATTTACATGTGTAATTACCCACCTGTGATCATTCTACTGCCTTATCTATTCCATCTTTTTCCTCCCACACCAAGTTAAAAATACTTTGTATCGTTTTTTTTCCCCCTAACCAGATACAATGAATTCTTGGAATTGGGGGTGAGGTGTAGATGCAGCTTTGCTACTTGAAGCAAGATGCAGAATTACAAGGGGCCTCAGGTTGTGGGGGAGAAGCCTAGTAGACAAACACACAAGCCACCTTCAAATATGCAAGAGGAGATTTGGAAATAAAAGACGTTGGAAACATCCTGCTGCTTTCAACGACCAGAAAGCCAGAGAAAACCATGGCTCTTATTAACACGGAAATCCACAAAGCACAGGCCTATGGCAACTCTGACAAGAAGTTCCTTGATAAGGTAAGAAGGTGTCAGGGGCTTTGACTTCTCAAGACATTCTTTCCTGGGGAGGAAAGGCTGCCTTAGAGCTTGGGGAGAGAGGCCCTTTAGCTTGAAGAAGCAAAAGAAATGTGGTTATTTGGGTTCCTTAGTGTTTGGGTACGGGAAGGCATTGTAACCCCAGGGGATGCTCTCCAGGGTGCCTGTGGCCCCCGGAGTTAGAGGGGTCTGATGGAGCAGCCTTGGCTCAACCAAAGGACGGCGCCTTCCTGCGAGCCCCTGGCCTCTCAAAGCGCGGGCATCTTGCCCCAGGCCCTGCCAGGCCTATGTGAGTCAGCCGGAATCCACCAAGACCCCCAGTGAGCGCCACCCACGTTCACATCTGAGACGCGCTGCTTTCGAGGACAGAATAAACGCCCCTTTCGTAGGCTCATCTGTTTGGTCACGATTATTAATGACTGAACACTGTAGCCATTTTTTCAGCGCCTCACTTGACACCTGTGAAGTAGGGCAGTATGACTCCGGCTTTGAGGTCGACTTTTTCCCCTTAATCAGACCACAAGGGGCCGCACTGCACCACGTGAACGTTCGTCGCGTCCCGCCTGCTCACCGCCGCCGCGGCGAGAGGGGCGGCAGGAGCCCCTTCCCGTCGGCTGCCGCGTCTCCGCCCGCAGTTTGTCCCTCTCCGCTCTCGTAACCGGGCCCCTTAATCAACCTGACGGCCGAGACCTCTCCCCGCCAGCCCCCGCCAGTGCCAGGGGCTTGGGTTAGGCAGCATTCACTCCGAAACCGTCTACACCTACGCTCCCACAGGCTTTCCCCCCCAAGAGATTTACATTTTACACTGGGAAGTGGATTATGTTTTCTCTTTCAGTCATTTTTTCTGTTTCCACGACTCAGGGTCATTACTAGGCATCCCCCCCCCCCCAGGACCTCTGAGTCCTAAATGCTGCTAAATGCTTCCAGCTCCGGTTGGACTTGTCAAGAGGGTGGTGTCAGGCTTCCTGAGAAGTTCGTTTCTGATCACCTGGCTCCTAAGTCTGACTCATGCGACTTCCCGGGAATCCTCGCTGTCTCAACGCTGTCTGTTCCTTTGGAAACGTTAAGGAACACTTATTTCTTTGTAGGATGAGGCATCAAAAGCATTTTATTTAGCTTAAAACAGTTTCCAAAACCTTAAATTCAGACAATTCCACTTTAAGTCATACTTCCATTCACTGGAACGGAAGATTTTATATATGTATATACGTGCATTAAATTATTTTGCTCAACAGAAAGTCGGGGCAAAGAAGCAGTGCAGTGAGGTGGGACCAGACTGGGAAGCCTGGAGCCTCAGGATCTGGGTCCTACCTTGCCTCTAGCAGAGCAGTTGGCATCCTCGACTTCCCATCCCCCAGCCTCAGCTTCCTCATCTATACAAAGAGGAGGCTGGGCTAGAATGATCTGGAAGTTTCCTCCTCTGATTCATCTAGTAAAAGCAATCAGTTTTGTTGTGTTAGTGGAACACTTATTTTTTTAACCTTTTTAAATTTATGTATTTATTTTACAATATCTTATTTTTTTAATTGAAGTATAGTTGATGTACAATGTATGTTACGAGTATACAATATAGTGATTCACAAATTTTAAAGGTTATACTCCATTTATAGTTATTATAAAATATGGCCCATGTTCCCCATGTTGTACAATACATCTTTGTTGCTTATTTTATACCTGATGGTTTGTGTCTCTTAATCCTCCACCTCCATCTTGCCCCTCCTCCTTCCCTCTCCCCACTGGTAACCACTAGTTCCTTCTCTACGTCTGTGAGTCTGTTTCTTTTCTGTTATATTCACTAGTTTGTTGTATTTTTTTTTAGATTCCACATGTAAGTGGTATCTTACAGTATTTGTCTTTCTCTGTCTGACTTATTTTACTTAGCATAATGTCCTCCACATCCACCCATGCTGTACACCAGAAACTAGTACAACATTTTAAATTTTAGTAGAAACTTGCTGAGATGGAGACCTTGATCAACAGCTGATAGAGGATGGTACCAACCATCTGTCATCTGGTGGATGTGGACAATATTCTGCCCTTGAGAGAGCCAAGACCATGAGAGAGACTTCGAATGGAAGCACCGCCCACATTTGCTGCTGCTGCTTAATTAAAGTCGGAGGTGGCTGGCAGGTGGCACATCTTGAAAATATTCTTGAATCGGCTCGCGGAATCCTGAATAGAATTAACACATGGGCACGTGAACACTTAACAGCATCTCTGGTCACCAATGTTTGCTTGAGAATCATAGTTATTAAAATACATTAGTGATTTCTTTTGTCACTACTTGAGTTGCTTTCAATGAGGAAAAAAAGTCCTGCTGTAATCATTTCACTTTCGCTTGTCCTCCTGTTCTCTCCCTCCCATCCCTGTGTCCCCTTAGCAAAGCCAGAAGCAACCAGAACTTAAATTAGTCAGGGTTGGATGTCAGCCACAGAGTAGGGCGAGTGAAATCCCGGGATGTCAGCTCACCGGGCAGAGTTTCCAAGGCAACCGCTGTTGTCTGTGTCTTCACTCTGAAGGGAAACCTGGGAGAATCCAGTCCTGACGTGGCTCTGAAGAGAACCAGCCTGGGGGCAAAACGACCTGTGCATGAAGAGACTTCGGTTCCAGTCCTGTTTTTGTTTTATCTCTGTAAGGATGGGTCTTATTCACATTTATTTTCTCTCGCTCTGAAATGAGGATTTGATCTGAACTATTTTGGGGCGGGCAGTTAAAAGCATATTTAAAATATGCACAGACTACCGGTCTGAGAATCACTGCATGATCTTCCAATGATGAAGAAGAAACAGAGCCAGATTCGTACATGAAAACAGAATGATTTTTGCCCTTAAATGAGGGAAGGATTAGCAGGGGCCAAGAAGCAAGAAAAAAAAGGCAAAGAGCAGTACCCGATTAGAACAGCCCCCATCTTCGGGTTTTTCTCATTGTTGGTGAGATTATAAGATTTGTTCTCCAAACCCAGGCACATTAGAGGGTGCAAGGGGGAGATTTAATAATTAAGGGTCAGGCCAGGATCACAGAGGGAAACCTTCCCAGGCAGCCAGTGCCTGCGTCACCCTCTCGTTTGTGCTGCATGGTAACTAGTCTTGGGAACAAAGGTCTCCCTGCTAATGGGCTTTGAGACCCGCAAGGCTCAAGTGATGAAGATTACAAGTTGTCTGATAAGATTTAGTCAGGTGGGAGCAGAAAAGAAAAATGGAGAAACATAGGAGGGTTTGACCGAGAATCAAACAGAAATCAACGAAAAAGACTTAGAGATCTTGGTTGTCTCTGAGTAAGCACAATTTGGGGTGGCCCCAGTCAGCAGATTTGGGACTTTGTCCAGAAAAGAGTATAGTAATTATGGGAAAACTGGACGGCTACCTGTCAAAGACTGAAATTAGAACATTCTCTAACACCATATACAAAAATACACTCAAAATGGATTAAAGATAAATGTAAGACCAGATACTGTAAAACTCTTAGAGGGAAACATAGGCAGAACACTCTTGGACATAAATCACAGCAATATTTTCTTTTGAACCAGCTCCTGGAGTAGTGGAAATAAAAGCAGCAATAAACAAATGGGATCTAATTAAATTTAAAAGCTTTTGCACAGGTAAGGATACCATCAACAAAACAAAAAGACATCCTACAGAATGGGAGAAAATATTTGTAAATAATGCGACCAACAAGGGACTAATTTCTAAAATATACAAACAGCTCATATACCTTGATATCAAACAAAAACAAAAACAAAAACTAAGCAACCCAATAAAAAAAAAATGGGCAGAAGACCTAAACAAGCAATACTCCAATGAAGACATACAGATGGCCAACAAGCACAGTAAAAAATGCTCAACATTACTAATTCTTAGAGAAATACAAATCAAAACTACAATGAGATATCACCTCCCACCAGTCAGAACGGCCATCATTAAAAAGTCTACAAATGATAAATGCTGGAGAGGCTGTGGAGAAAAAGGAACCCTCCTACACTGTCAGCGGGAATGTAAATTGGTGCAGCCAATTACATGGAGAACAGTATGAAGGTTCCTTAAAAAGCTAAGAATAGACTTACCATGTGATCCAGCAATCCCACTCCTGGGCATATACCTGGAGAAAACTATAATTCAAAAAGACTCCAACGTTCATAGCAGCACTATTTAAAATAGCCAAGACATGGAAGAAACAACCTCAATGTCCATCAACAGATGACTGGATAAAGAAGATGTGATATATATATGACATATATATATATACACAATGGAATACTACTCAGCCATAAAAAGAATGAAATAAAGCCATTTGCAGCAACATGGATGGACTTGGAGATCATCATTCTAAGTGAAGTAAGCCCGAAAGAGAAAGAAAAATGCCATATGATATCGCTTATATGTGGAGTCTAAAAAAAAGAGACACAAATAAACTACTTATGAGTTATAACTTAGATGACTGATTTCTTGAATATATGTAAGCACATTTGCCTGTCCTTTATGATTGGACTACTTACTGCATTCTGTTGATTTGTATTTTGTAGTTGGCTTTATTCCTTGGATAACTATGTAAATTTAAAAAGATAAAGCTCTAAACTGTTCTTAGAAACAACTAACAGTACATATATGTACATTTAAAAAAGTAATTAATTTAAAAAAAGAGTATAGTAATTATGGTTTACCTCTGAGCAGTTTTTTTGGGAAAAAAATTCCTAACACAATAAACATGAAAACAGGGTTTATGGCTTATGATTAATCCTGTTTCCAGTGAAGAAATTCACTCAAAGTGGACATCAGTAAGCCTACAAAATATGTTTACTGTTCTCCTCAAAGGAATAAACTGAGTTTACCATATATAATGTGAGTTAATGATAAGATAAACTGGGAAGGTTGCAGTCCTTTAAGGTGTTAAATCTCCTTACCTTGGGTATAAACACATGTTTGTTCTTTAAGCAGTTTCCTGATGGAATCATCTTGAAAGTTTAAAAAGTATGTCTTATCTCAGGTGGTTATAACAAAATACCAGAGGCCGAGTGGCTTGTAAACAACAGACATTCATCTCTCGCCGCTCCTGGGGCGGGAAGTCCACGGTCAGGGTGGCCCCAGTGCGGGGTTCTGATGAGGCTCCTCTTCCAGGCTGCAGGTGGCTGTTTTCTGGTTGTTTCCTCATGTGGTGGAGAGAGGGTGAGAGAGCTCTCTGAGGTCCCTGTTATAAGGGCACTAATCTCACTTGTCAGGGCTCCACCCTCATGATCAAACAGACCTCACCTCCTAACACCATCACACTGAGAGTCAAGATTTCAATGTGAATTTTGAGGGGGACACAAACATTCAGTTCATTGAAAGACAGTCAAGAAATGTACTTTTATTGTAGAAAAATTAGAAAATATCAGTAACTGAAATGACAATATAACCATCAGTAATCTAAACACTATTAATGTTTCAGTATATATCCCTTGACACTATTTCCTATGTATTTTATTTATATATATAATTATGAAAATGATAGCTATAATTATTATTTTTAAAATATGTTATTTATTTATTTATATTTATTTATTATTTTATATATATATTTTGGCAGGGGAATAGGTAACTAGGTTTATTTATTTTTAATGGAGGTACCAGGGAGTGAACCCAGGACCTTGTGCCTGCTAAGCATGTGCTCTATCACTTGAGCTGTACACTCCCCTGCCTATAATAATAATAATAATTATATAATAATATTAATTATATAATATTTTTATATTATATATAATTATATATATTATATATAATAATTATAAATATTATTATTATTATTATATTATGAAGTTTTCCATGTTAATAGATATACTTTTACAACATTGTTTTAATGACTGTATCAGAGTTCACAGTATTGAATAGTTCATTTAACCAAACTCCTGTTGTTAGGTATGAGGTTGCTTCCAGACTTTTTGTATTATAAACAATGTGGGCCCAAACATCTTCTAGTGGAATCTTTGTGCACGTGTAGTGGATGAATCTGGAGTGCATGACACAGTGGTCGGTCTGAGATCTGAGCTCTGTTAGCTCTGGGCTCTGTTTATGATTCACTTGTGGAATAAACACACAACAAGAACAAAAGAGGGGACATGGGTTCTGGTTCCCATCCAGACACATCACCTTGATTGTGTCACCTAATCTCTCCAGGTCGTAGTTTTCTTATGTGTAACATTATAAAAATTAGAGATAATGAATGAACCTGCCCCTTGAACTGGACTCCTTTGAGGATCAGACAGGGTCAAGGAGTGAAGAATCACTGAAAGTTATAAAGCAGTTTACTTTATAGTGATTTATTCTTTTCTTTTCAAAATGCTATTTCAAAATTTTAAGTCAACTAAAACCGTTTCCAATTTTTGACATCCTCCAGGAAAACTGATTTTTATGAGACAACCGATTTTTATGATTTTTATGACTTTTATGAGCCAATTTGGAAGCTGTGGTATGTGAATGGGCACTTCCTGGGAGAAGCGGCTAGGAGTGTGTCAGGCTGATCAGACAGGCTGGTCACCTCCAGGGTCACCGCAAACCAAAGGCAGAGGGAGCAGGGCTTGCAGAGGCGGACCCCTCGCTGTGTGATCCTGAGGGGGCGGGGAGTTCGCTCCTTGCCCCCCTCACCCTCCCTCCTGCTCCCATCAGTCAGGGGGCTGCTCTGAAGCTGGAGAGTGATTCGGGCCTGATCCTGTCCAGCCCGACAGAGACAGAGCCCAGCCTGCTGTCAGAGATAACAACGGCTGTTAGAAGGGAAGTCTGGGGGAAATATTTTTAAAAAGAATCCTGGGAATTCCAGCTCCAGTTGGGTGAGGGCCCCCAGGGGGCAAGTAGGGTGCATGAATGGAAATTTGCAGCCTGAATTAACCCCAAAGGGACAAGCCTACAGCTGGAAACTGCATGCCTCCCACGTACCTGTCACTCATCTGTAAGATGGAAAAGCAAACGGGGCAATTCTATTCACCAAATATGAAGGGGTTTAGAGGCTTCCTTCCCTCTGACCCTTGTCCTCAGGGTGCCCAGCCCTGCTGGTGGGGCACCATTCACAGGGTGTTCTGTGAGATACTGTAGCCCCCTTGTGCTGGGGAGGCCCCAGGGGCCGCTTTGCCTCTCTCCTCCTCCTCTGTCTTGGGAGGTGCAGGCTCGTGGGAGATACTCCTTGTGTACTCACCGAACGGATGAGTGAGGAGTGGAGGACGTGGCAAGGGGAGGCTGAGGACCTCCCACCCACCCATGGGAGGTCTTGGCACCACCTGCCTGCCAATGACGCAGCCTGCAGGTAACTGCACAGTAATTCTCAGGTCCCTAAAGAAAATAACTTATTCCCATCCTCATGGGCAGAGGTCTCGGGTTAGAAGGGGAGGACAACTTAATAAAGGAGAAAGTGAAGGCTATTTCTGGCTCTATGCTGGGGCCGACGGACAGGAGTCCCCACATTTTACTAGAGCAGAGATAGACAAGTACTAGGTTTTTTAAAGACCTTCCTTTAGTTTGCTGTAAATCTCTCTGTTGCAAGTATTTGAAGTTCTCCTGGCTGTTTTAAGTATCATCTGTAAAGCGGACCAATTAAACACACCAGCACATCTCCTCAATTCTTTTAAACTCTACTGATGACAATATGGAAGAAGGGAAGCCCTATTAGTAAAACGGATTTTTATTTTATTTGCTATTTATAAAGAAAGTCCTAAAGTACAGATAAACATAAGAGGCAGCATTCTATGATAGATCATAAACGGCGAAACGTGAATGCTTCCGTGTCCTTAATTCCTTGTCCACATAGAAACAGTCTTCCGCCTTCAGGAAACAGAGTCTGGAGAGAGACATTTGTCTGGAGTAAATAGCTAACTTTTGGGGTTGCCTTCCAATCTCCAGTTTCTATTTTTGTTTGATGACTTCATTTTTTCAATTGCTGACAAATGATAAAAGTAGAGACAGATGGTATATGGGTTTATTCTCTTAAATGTTAAGTTCAAGAGATGTGCAGAAGCTCCATTTGGGGGCTGGGAGGTTCAAGGCTATGTCTCTGTTTCAAGCTTCCCAGACCCCAGCATGAGGTGCTTAAGGAGAATCATTTCTTAAAAGAAGTGATAGTTAGTGATGTAAGGATTAGGGGTTAGACAACTTGAAGAGAGGGGTGTGGGAGGAAAGTGGGGGGGTTAGAAAGAGAGAACAGGAATGGAAACTTGTAGCCTGAATTAAGCCCAAAGAGATAATCCTACAGCTGGACAACAACTGGAGAGACTGAGACCCTAGGAGTGGAATTGGTCAGAGCCACAAAAATGATCCTGGAACATTGGCTTCCACAAGGCTGTTTTTAAGCAGGTGAGAGAAAGACTCACTGATCATTTGCTGCCTCTTCAGAGACAGCCTTAGAGGAAATTCGCTGAAAACCTCGCCTTCCTCTTCTTCGCCACCTCCAGGACTCACAATTTCATGGGATTTTCGTCACTGAGAAAGAGGAAGGCAGATTGTCCAAGGGTTGTAACTGGAGCGGCCACGCCAAGGACTCTGGGTGTTTAGAGAGAAATTAGATTTCATATCCGTCCCATCAATCTACGGGCAGGGAGGCTCCTTCCGGAAGCTCTGAGGGCTCCTCTGGGGCTCAGCCAGGGGAGCGAGTGCTGGAGAGGCAAGGCAGGTGGCTGCCCGGGCCTTGGGGAGTGGCCTGCATGTGAGCTCTGTGGGGAGCTCCCAGGGTCCCCAGGGGGACGGGGGAGACTGGGGTCCTGCAGCAGGTGGGCAGGGCTTTGGGCTCAGGGTCCCCACAGTCTAGATGCTCAGAGCAGGGGGACCTGTTCGGAATCCTGGCCGGTCAACATGGGAGATGGTCAACATGCTGGTCACACACGTGTCTCTACGAAGATAACTGGCTGTCTTCGGGGGTTTGCTATGGGAGAGGGAGGCTTGGCTGGTACAGAACACCAACTGTGTTGTTAAAATTTTTTTTTTTTACCAGTGTGCATTTTACAATTAGAAAAAAAAATCCAGTATAGATTTTCATTTTGGGGAAAAAAAATTGGGGCAGGAATCAAGGCTCAGTTAGGTTCAGTGTGGGGGGCTGGCTGGTGGGCCCCATGCTGTCAGTTGGCTCACAGGCTGTGCCTAATGCCAGGGAAAGAGTGTCAAGTCTGAATTGAGTAGGTGGGGCTTTTGTTTCTGCCCTGCTCCCTTCTGTCAGGAAGCAGCCATTTTCTGAGCCTCAGTGTTCATCTCTGTGAAATGGGGTGGATGAAAGGCTTAAATGACACCTCGCAGAATGGTTGAGGGGCTTGCCTGAAAATGCCCCATAAATATTTAAGTTCTCACCAGCCAGTTGGTGTGTTTCTCCCCCCACCTTCGCCTCTAAATGTCCACAAGACATTCTTTTTTTTTCTCTAAACAGTCAGTTATGGCTGATGTGTGAAAGAAACACAAACGTGGTCCATGAGCGCCTGCTCAGCATTTTTATTGCATATACGGTGTGTCTTTCCTCATGTGCAGCCCTGTTTCCGGGTGCGGGAGATGAGGTGATGGAGCAGGGGACCTGCAGGGCTCTGTACGCTGCCTCTCTCCTCAGGTCTGTGAAATGCCAGAGAACTGCTCGCCCAGCGCTCTGTGAGGCTGCGGTAAGAGGCCAGGGTCCCCTCCGCCCAAACTTCAGGCTTCCGTGTTGAAATACAAGATGGCGAGGCCCTACCAACCCTCACTCTGTCTGCCAGCAAACCCCGGAGTCCTGCTCAGCCTGGGAAGTTTAATGACAACGAGGCAAGTGATCTCAGATTTATTTTGGGGGCTTTCCAAAGCCAGAGGGAAAAAGTAATTTTATTTTTATAAAGAAGAAAAAAACTACCCAGAAACCCTTTGCCAGCCAAGGCCTTTCTTCATCTTTTTTTTTCCCCCTAGCTCCTTGAGTCCCATAGCTTCCTAAAGCAAGTTTACTGTCTTGAACAAAGAGTGGCTTATATCCTTTTGCTACAAGACAAATGGGAGAGGGGGAGGAAGTAAGTAGGAGAGACTAGGGGCTCAGACCTTTCTTTCTGGAGGAGATGAAGTTCTGCTGGGGAGGTAGCTGCCGCCATCCATAGGTTAAAAAAAATCACACATATGGGAAGAGTTAAGAGGACTTGTGAAGTCAATGGGGCCAAAACTGTCTTCTTGTTACTGAGTGAACCAAAGAGCTCCCCTGAGAGCCTGGGGTGCAATCTCTGACCCCATTAGGTCTGAATGAAGAAGAAGAGTAAAAAGATGAATGAATTTCTGACACTGATTTTATTTCCCTTTGGCTCCAATTGTTTGAACTTGCTATGTATTTGTCTATGTTCTGGTCTATAAGTGGAACGTAAGTCCATGTGTTCAATGCGACTTAACAAGCTTTTACTGAGCACCAACGATACGATATGCCTGACTCCTAGCTGAGTACTGTTGGGGGACACCGAAGAGATGGCAAGGTCAATGACACTCAAGGACAATGTGGAGAATGGGAGGAGCATGAATCTGAATCCTAGTTCCAGCATCTGCGACCGTGGCTTTGAATCTCAGTTCCCTTGTCTGTAAGATGGGGAGAAATCAGCTAGGGAAGATATTAAACTGCACGAGGTAACACATGTGAATGTCAGAGTTAGAGTTCTTTGAGTTGCAAGGAACAAAATTAACTTAAGACAAATTTAACCAAGAAAGGGAGCTGTGTGTTAGAAGGGAGTTGGGGTCTCCCCTGGAATTCACTGAAAAGTTAAGCACGGGGGCCACAGGGAGGGCTGGGAGCGGGGCTGTTCTGGGTCTCAGTGGGGGGAGTGTCCTCCCTACAAAGTCTCTTCTGCTGCAGTGCTGCCCCCCCACCGCCCCGTGCCTCTCTTAGCTCTGCCCCTTGTCATGAGGAGTCTGCGTGAATTAGCTGAATCAGCTCTGCCAGAGGGGCAGGGCCCCAGTGTAGAAGCTCGGGTAAGATGGGAATGGACGCCTGTATCCGTTGATGAGGTCCGCAATAATGTGCCACAGACTGGGGGCTTAAACAGCAGGCATTTATTTCTTCCCAGCTCTGGACGCTGGAAGTCTGAGATCAAGGCGCCAGCAGGTGTGGTTTCTTCTGCGGCCTGTCTCCTTGGCCTGCAGAAGGTCCTCATCTGGTCTTTGCTCTGTGTGCGTCCGTGTCCTCATCTCCTCTTCTCATGAGGACACCAGTCCTATTGGATTAGGGCCCATCCTGATGGACTTATTTTAACTTAATCACCTCTTTGAAGATCCTTTATCCAAATATGGTCATATTTTGAGGTGCTGGGGTTCAGAACTTCAAGTATGAACTTTTTGTGGTACACAGTTCAGCCCATAAAATTACCCTCCAACAAAGAGGGTTGTTTGGGGCTGGGAAGACATGCCCACAGTGTCTGCTCTAGTGACAACCTGAGATCAGGGCTGGGAACATAGGAGATGCTTTTCAAATGTGGGTCCTCTCCCCTTCTCCCTGCAAAACACCATGCCTCTGTCATCCAGGGACTTACCCTTCTCCAGGGGAGATGGTGCCCAGGGCCATGAAACAAATCTCCAGCCCTGGGAAGGACGGGGACTTGGGACTCTGGAGTTTCGGGTTCTGGTCTGGGTTGTGCCTCTGCTCACCAAGTGGGTAAGAGATGCTGCCTTCCAAGTCTGTTTCTCATGCGTAAAATGGGGAGGGTGGGTAGAGGTGAGTGGGCTCAATAACCTAAGGAGTCAACGACTCCAAATCTGGCATTGGCTAAAGGCAGAGTGCCAAAGGGAAGGGCAAGTAATTGGTGTTGGCTCGAGTCACTGGGAAAGGTTTCGTGCTTGCTTAGAATGGAGTGTTTCTCATAGTCTTTGCTTGGGCTGCAGCCAATCATCCTCCAAGACTGACTCTTTTTAGTCAAAAGCAACTCATCTCTTTTTCTTCTGGCCAAGGGGAAAAAAAAAACTCCCCAAACAAACAAACAAAAAAACCCCAAACAAAGAACCTTCTGCCCTTTGGAGTCCGAGTAGCACATGTTTTGGGGGAAACCTCAGAGAAAGATGCTTTCTGCTCGTTTCTCTCAATCAACTCCCCGCCTGCCTGGCTCCAGCTCTGGCCAAAGCTGCTGGCATCTCTGCACAGCCCAGGATGTGCCCTGAAAATTCTGAAGGCTGGTCACAGAAAAGGCTCTGGAAAGGGTCAGCCAGGACCCTGGTGACAAAGTGAAGGAGTTAGGACAAAGGTCATACAAACAGAAGGAAGATTTTCTCAACGCCGTGTTCTGGAATGTTCCCACAAGGAGCCTGCCCTTGACTGACTGCTTGCCTTAATGACTAGGGGATTTTACTTTACACAGACACCCTGGTTGGGTTTTGGGAGCTCCTACCACATCCTCTCCTTCTTGCCTGAATCCTGCAGTAACTGATGATCAGAAAAAAAGGGCAGGAGGATGAGCCCCAGGGGCACAGTCACATCTCCCAACAGAAGCTCACAGAGTCAGACACAGGCCTGCAAAAATGACAGTAAGAAGGAACAGATCAAGTGATGTGTGATGAGCCAGGGAGGGAGCCGGGGACTGAGTGATGCTGCCTGGTGACTCTTTCCAACAAATGATAGAAGAGTCACTGAGGGTTTTTCCAGAGAAACCCTGAGTGTTATGCCAATAAGCGTCCTCCAACAGGAAAGGAAATAGAAGAACAAGGAAGAAAAGCTTCTTCTCCACACTGCTTTTTCCCCAAGACACTCAGGGGTGAGAAGTCTGATCTGACAGAGAGGGGGTCCACACTGCAGGACACCAGCAGCTTCAACACTGAAGATCAGCCGGGAGCCCTCCTTGTCTTCGGGAGACCTTTGGCTTGACGGCCACCAGGAATTCCTCCCCGGGCTCCTCTGCCCCAAGCTGTGGCCCCGTCTTGTGTTGCAGGATCTTCTGCGCCTAGAAGGGACTTCTCCTGCACAATTCCTCCGGTCTAGCTGTTCACCCCTCCTCTGGACGTCCGAGGACCACTGAGTGCCTCTGCTGCCATCCACTTCGCATTTCTCCGTTTAGCATCTCAGAAGAGCCCACAGGAACTTGGCCGTTTCTCTCTCCTTTGTCTGTGTAGGTGGAAGGGAACAATTTAGGTATTTCCTTTCCCATTGTGATGAAAGATGCCACCTCCCATTAGAAAGCAGAAGTGACTACAATCAGTTTGGGTGTTTGGTCGAATTCATCTACAGTAGTACTCCACCACAATGTGCTAAGTGGTTCTCTAAACATGTCGCAGGGTAACGAAATCAGTGGAATGAGCCTTCACTGTGAGGTCAACGATCGGTTAACCAGCTAAAATTTTACTCTTTAAGAACAGTGTGAATTACGGAGCTAATGTGATTCTTTTTCTGAATGGAATCCAGATTTCAACTCGATTTATTCAATAGTGGAGTTCCTTCCCCACTAATTTCAATTGCTGCCTAAATTATTTACTGAGTATGTATGTCGATCTGGTTTTGGACTCTACTTTATGTCAGTTGATCTGCTTGTCTGTTGCTGTGCCCATAGCACACTTGGAAAGTTACGATAACCTTATGGTATGTTTTGCCATTTCCTAGAGCAAATCCTTCCATGGTTGAGCCTTTTCCAAAATTTCTTGGCTTCATGTGTAGATTTTTATCTTCTGTTGATTTAAAAAAAATCAGCTTTATTGAGGTATAATTTACATATAATAACATTCGTGGAAAATAGTGTACAATTTAATGAGTTTTGACAAATGAATACAGTCATGTGACCACCATACCACGATGATACAGAACATTTCCGTCACTCTAAAAAGTCCCCTTGTTCCCTTTGGCAGTCAATCTCCTTCTCACCCCTGACCCCTGGCAGCCGTTCTTTTCTCTTTTGTCACACAGTTTTCTCTTTTCTGTAGTTTTATATGCAGGGAAGCAGACAATTCGTAGTCTTCAGTGTCTGACTTTTTTCACTTGGCGTGATGCTTTTTGAGATCATCCACGTTGTTCTGGGAATCAGGAGTGTGTTCCTTCTTATTGCTGGTGGTGGTCCCCCTGCAGGGATATCCTGCAATTTGTTTGTCTAGTCACCTGGTGATGGGCATTTGGGTTGTTTCCAATTTTTTGACTACTGTGAATAAAACTTCAAAAGAACATTTGCTTACAAATCTTTGAGCGGACACATGCTGACATTTCTTGTGGGTAAATACTTAAGAGTGGGATGGCTGGGTCATTCATATGGTAAGTTTATATTTACTTTTATAAGAAAAGTTTAGGTGTTCTGGTTTCTCTGCACCTTCATCAACACTTGCTATCGTCAGCTTTTCAGTTTAGCTATTTGGAAGAGCCCGTGGTGACTTGGCCATTTAAATGCAGTGGTACCTCGTGGGCAATTTAATTTGCATTTGCCTAGGGACTAATGGTGAACACCTGTTCATATGCTTGTTTGTCACCTATATTACTTTTTAGTGAAGTGTGTCTGTTTAAGCTTTTTGATTTTTTTTTAAATAAGGTTGTTTGTTTTCTTACTGCTGAGTTTTGGGAGTTCTTGACACATTCTTGATGCAAGTCCGTTTTGTCAGATATGTGATTTTCGAATAGGTAGCTTATCTTTTTATTCTCTTAGCAGTGTTTTCACAGAGCAAAGGTTTTTAATTGTGATGAAGTCCAATTAAACAATCTTATCTTCCTTGATGTCCCATCTGTCCTTTGCCTATCCCAGAGCATAAAGATTTTTCTGTTTTCTTCTGAAAAGATTAAACGTTTATGTTTTTTACTTAGGTTTGTGATCTATTTGAGTTATTTTGTGTAGAAGGTGTGGAGTGTATGCTGAATTTCTTTTCTTTTCCCCTATGGATATCCCACTGCTTCAGCACCACTTGTTGAAAAGGTCATCCTTCTTCCATTGGATCATTTCTGCACCTCTGTGAAGCATCCATTGGTCATATTTGTGTGAATCTGTTTCTAGGTTTGCTGTTTTGTTCCACCAAAACCCTGCTGTCCTGGGGAGATGG
Source organism: Vicugna pacos (assembly GCF_048564905.1). Taxonomy (NCBI): domain Eukaryota; kingdom Metazoa; phylum Chordata; class Mammalia; order Artiodactyla; family Camelidae; genus Vicugna; species Vicugna pacos. The sequence goes on along the minus strand of NC_132987.1, from coordinate 113,273,358 downwards.
AAGAACAAATGAGAGAGCTCACTCATTTGTTAGGACCCAGCTCACACCTTTATTGGAAGAATTCTTTTAAAGTATTTCCAGGTAGAACTCTCTCCTCACCTTGAATCTTTGCTGTCCATCCCACCTATCACAGCCCCACAGCCCTGTGAGTTTCCTGAGGGCAGGGATGGTGACATTCCTTTCTGTAAGCCCAGCACAGGGCCTGTCACAGAGTGGGTGATCAATAATACTTGCTAAATAAAATGAGTAATCATGGACCAGCTGAATATGGTCAGTTCTCAAGAAGACAAGAAGTTACAGTGTGAGGTGGGCTTTTTACTCACAGAATAACTTTCACAAATGAAGAGCAGACGGAGGCAGTTTCCTGTGCTGCAGTGGTGAGAAACATTTTTTTTTAAAGCAGAATTCTAATTCAGGTGAAGAAATATGTTTATGTCCTATGACTCTTTTTCCCCAATCAAAATGAAATGGCTGAATCCTCTGTAACCTAGAAAAGGAGCATAAAGTCTACAAGAGGTACAGACGAAAGTCTGGGCGGAAGCCAGAGAGGTGCAAAATGTGGACTGAGAATGGAAGTCATTGGCCTTAGGCATCGAACTGGAAGGTTGGGGTGTGGTGTCTGCTGCCTTTCAGTTCTGTATCAGGTGTGGTTGATGTTCAAACCTTACCTGGATCTGCAGACAGCAGAGCAGACTGGACCAGTGCAGGTCTTCTTCCAAGGCTTTGGTTCAGAGTTTTGGCCAAGAGACTCTTAGCAATCATGGAGGAGAGTAGGGAGAGGGCTGCATTTCTCAGTGTCTGGGCGAGTGCCGGGCACACAATAGATGCTTACTGAACATTTGTGTGATGAATGGTGTGTTCTATTTCTATCACATTCCTGCATGATGATAATTATAATGATAGTTGTACATTATATCCAGACAATCCCTAACTGCTTATAAAGTGCTCTCTCTTGAAGCTGGCAGAATTTAGTTATTCAGGAAACAATTACTATATATGTCGTCTGGCTACCAGGCACATGCTAAGTACTATGGATACAATGGTATACAAAATACAGTCTCTACTCTCAAAGAGCTCACATTCTGTAATAAACCATAATGGAAAAGAATATGAAAAATAATATGTATAACTGAGTTACTTTGCCATACACCAGAAACTAATACAACATTGTGCATCAACTATATATACTTCAATAAATTTTTTTTAATGAAATGGTTATATTAAATCCTGCAGAAAAAGTTTGTTTTTATACCTAAGATTATCCATTTTGTTCAATAAAAGAATGTGAATGAAGAAGCTGGCACTGCTTGTCAACTTCTAAAACCATACTCAGGTAGATTTGAGAAGTGGCAGCCTGTGGAAGCTTTATCATCCTTCCTCTTGAAGCGGCTCCTGGTGGGAAACCAGTCAGTCTCAGGCTATTCCTTGCTGCTGTGAAGAGTTATTTTTAGTAAGGAATCAATTGTTAAGAGATCAACAGAGCAAAGTTGCTTTGAGCCTTCAGTGAGACATGGGCATAACAAGGCAGTCATTCAAAATGGTGCTCTTGATAATAAAAATTTTCCCTGTGATGTCTCTGAGCTCTTCAGGGTTGACATGTGTCCTCTTAGGTATCTCAGGGGTGGAAGGGATGTCAGAGACCCAGCCTGAGAACCCCTAGTCCTTCTCTGATGCTCAGTTTCTCACATCCTTGCTTCAGACTGTCAGGTCTTAGCAGACAAGTGACAAGACTGGGGAAGTTAGCTGTGAGTCTCTCTAGATCTCCAAAGACTCTCTGTCTCTTCCTTCTCAAAAAGGGAAACACTCAGGATGTAATGTATCATCTTAGCACCCCATCTTCACTGATGGAGACGTGTTAGTGAGTGATCATTTTCAAGCTGCCACTTTGGCGTCACATCTATGAAAGTTGGCTACTTACCTTCTTGAGAGTTTCTGATTGTTGATTAGACATTTTGCTCACTCAGATAAAGCAGTTCTCCACTGGAAGTTTGCTTGGATTTTAATTGTGTTTTCTTCGGTTAGTGAAGAATCTGAAGCTCTACTTTGATAATAAGCGTACCAAACGATTTTACTTGAATCCAACAGTGAACAGTCAGAGCTGTGAAATTGTGTACGAGAGGTATTATGAACAGGTAAGTATCCTCTATACTGACTCTGAAAAAACTATAAATATAAAATCACTATGGCCTTTCTAAAAACACTGAAAACCAAATACAACCTTGACATTCAAATGTGACTTTGAGGGGTAAGACCACATTTCAGCAACTCAAGAGGCCTCATTTTGAGCTCCTTTCTTTAAAGAGAAATATCTAAATATTTAACCAGCATCTGTCAAGTCTTCCAGAAGTGAGCCATGAACAAGCCTTCCTGTGTTATGGAGATTGTAGTGGCTGCTAAGAACATAACTCACAAATAAATGAATCTAAGGAGGGGGTGGGTAAATGGACTGCTGTAATAGTTCACTGAAGAGTGAGCTCTGGACAAATTTTCTTGAGTGAGTAATTAAAAAAGAAAACAAAAGACAAACCAACCAGTGCTCAAAAATAGCAATAAAATTGACTTAAACGTTTTGGACAGGGATGCCTGTGGCAGTTCGTGTGTGTACACAGATAGGTATGTAGAGGTATGATCAGGGAGACAACTTTTATTGTGTACTGAGTCTTATTTAATTCTGACAACAATGTCATGGGCCACTATTCTGCCCATCTTACAGATGGAGAAACTGAGGCTGGCTATATCCCTTGATTTGGCCCAGGGTCACATAACTGGTCAATTCAGGAAACAGACCAGACCCTCCCAGCACGACAACACTGATGTTTGTGAATGTCCTCCTGCGTATATGGGCCCGTGAGTTTCACATGATTTCCAACAACTAAGACCCAATTCTAACATCGAAGATTCTTCTTTCTTTTGTTAGAGCTTCTTTTGTTTCCGTAGTACTGAGATAGGGAAGAACAAGTCTGACTCCATGTTAGACCTGTTCCTTTAGCTCTAACCCTGTGCTCTGTCTCCTGTGCTTAGCCATGCTGGTTCTGCACTTTTTGTAAAAGAATGCTGCCTAGAGCCTGAAATATACAGGCTAGTTTATTCTCAAGACTCTGACCTTTAAGGGACTAATACTTTCTCATTCATATAAAGACAAAAAGTTGCAGAACAGAAAATAACATTTTCTTATTGGAGATTTACAGAAACATCCTGACCTGACCTAGGTAGACAGCTGCAAGAGCAAATGATTCTGACACCAAGAAGTGTGCAACAACCAGCCACATCCCTGCCCCTTTTTAGTACAAAAGGAGCCTCAATTCTGACTTGGATAAGATGATTCTCTAGGACATTATTCCCCCATCTTCTCAGCCTGCTAGCTTTTCAAATAAAGTCGTGATTCCTTGCCCCAACACTGCATCTCCCGATTTATTAGCCTCTCATGCAGACAGCAGAACAGATGTGGACTTGGTGGCAGTACCAAGAAGATCCAGAAGACTGTGGTTCAGGAAATGTGATCAGGAATAACCAGGGAGATCCTTGCAGTCAAGTTGCACTGTTCTTTTCTTTTAAACCACTAAAAATGTTCTCCTTAGGAAATGCTCTGGATAGGTTATTAATGTGCCAATCCCACAGCACTTTTCTTCCATGGAGGGCTAGATAGAGTAAGGTTCCTTTATTTAAGAAACAGTGAACACCAAACATGAGGGCCAAACACAGCTGAGCCCTCCTCTGACTCTGTGGCCAGAATACCATCAGATTCTCCCAGGGCTCACGCGTACCCGGCCCCTTCACCAGGGACACTTCCACGGTCAGAGTCTTGTCATAACAAAGAGGGCAGCCCAGGAAAGGGTGATGATGGGGGTTCTTTTCCTTCTTCAGCTTTCTTCTCAACATTTCTGGGTGAAAATGATTGGACTTGTATTTTCTGTCAAAACGTATCACTATCAGCTAGGCTCCAAAGATTTTTTTTCAAGATGGGTTGGAAGATTGTTTCTGGGAACTGAAAATTGCATAGATGGCTTCAACTTTAAGTTCAGGTAAAATAACTTTCCCCCATGCCTGTCCTCCCCACCAGAAAACGATTTCCCAATAATTATAATGCTTGATATTTGTGCTGGGAATTAACGTCTCCTGGTCATCCTGAAAGCAAGAGTAGAGAAGAGATATCTTGACGTTGAAAAAAAAAGCTTGACTTCTTTTAAAAAACCCCTCCCCTGTCCCTACTAAAAGGGTTACATTTGTGTGTTCAGAAGAAAGTAAAAATTACTTATAGCTATTGCACAGCTATAAACACCACTAATATTTTGCTGAGATTTCCTTCCAGTGCACATACATGATTTTTTTTAAACAACTGAAATTAAAAAGTCAATTTTATGTCAACAGAGGAATCTGCATCTCTTATAAAGAGCTAAGAAATGTTCTCCCAACCCACCCTCCTCTACCCCCAGGAAACTAATCCTCACAGTGTGAGGTTGGAAAGATTATTTAGACATTTTGGGAAAAAGCAAACTGTACCTTGACCTTGAGGACTTCTGATATCCTTCAGCCTCTATCCACAGCCTCCAAACTCCCCCCTCCCTCTTCTTGATGGCAACAACAGGCAGAGGCAAGAATACTTTTGACTTAATAGAAGTCACTGGAGGTGGTGCACTCATTAAAATGCAGGCTTGCCTCTTGGTGGATGTTGAGCCAAGACACAATCAAGCCAAAGATGGGGAGAAGGAAGGATGTATTACTTGCAGCAAGTAAGAAGAACACTGGGGATCTTTCCCAAAGCAGTGTCTCCCTGAACAGCAAAATTGGGGAAGTTTTAATCTAAAGGTACAAGCATATTCATGATTGAAGTCATGAGGGTCAGAAAAGGTCCACATCATCATCCCTTAGGTTCCAGTTGATCTGGTGGTTGAGCCCTTCAGGCTAATCTTTATCATTGACACAGAACTGGAAGTCTTTACAACTGACATACTATCTTTGCTATTGTTACTTCTCTTGCCTGATAACATCATTTGTTTCTGAATTCTTTTGTTCCTGCATTCTTTTGTTCTATTAAGATCATTAATTACTGAGATCTGTCCAAGGACAAACACTGTGGCCAGACTTAGATCACAAAATGGCTTAGGCCAGAAATGGCTTCTCTTCTGTCAAGAAAATCATACCTGGTTCTCTTTCTCTGGGGTCCCCCTACCCTTCCTGGTTACAGAGGAGCTGAACCTGAGGATCTCTGAAGAAGAGAGGGGTGACATGAGCCAGGAAAACAAGGGTGTAGTAGTGAGGATGATGTTGGGGTTGACTGAGGAAGGGGCAAGGAGACAACTGAGAGGGAGTGGCGATTATGAAGTGCTGCAGAGAAAATCGCAGGCCCCAAGTGTGAAAGCTCCCAATACCTAGATTTAACCCCTGAGCTAACTGCAGTTTTGACTTTCCCCAGGAATGTAATCCTCACAGGCCAGTCTGGAATTTTCTGGTCAGTACCAATGAGGTAATCTGCCATGAGCGCCTTCCCCATCCCCCAAAGGAAGCAGAGGTAGTCTGCCTGGTAGAGCCCGACCCCCCTCCCCTCCAAAGAAAGTGACCTGGCCTGAAAATGATCCTTTTTTTTTTTTCCTTTGCTGACAGAAGTCCTTGCCCCACCTTCCTTCTGCCTATAAAAACCTATTTTTGTATAACCCCTGGGAGTATTCTTCTATTTACTGGTTGAGATTTTGCCCAATTCATGAACCATTGAATAAAGCCAGTTGGATCTTCCAATTTACTTGGTTGAATTTCATTTTTTAAAGGGGAAAAGCCAGCATGGCAGAGACCAGGGTTTCATCTGTCTGAGTAACCTCCAGCTTGCTCATAACAAGGCAGACTCATAGGACAAGCTACAATTAAAGTAGGTGGAGAAGGGGAGGGAGGGTATAGCTCAGTGGTAGAGCATGTACTTAGCATGCAACAGGTCCTGGGTTCAATCCTCAGTGCCTCCATTTAAATAAACAAACAAACAAACCTAATTATCCACCCCCCCATCCCGAAAAAAAGAGTAAGCAGAAGTAACATAAATTACTTCTAGACTGAAGTACAAAAGAGTGATATACGAGCCTCCAGCTGCCTCTTCCCCTGCTGCAAGGACCGAGGAGTCCTTACATTATAAATGGTGCATGGACTTTTGGTAGGAGAGTGTATTAAGTCACTGAGATTTGGGGGTATTTGTTACTACAGCAGAACCTATCCCTTCTTGACTAATTTAGCCATGCACATTCCCACGGTGGAGGCTGAAAGTGACAGAACTTTGTGATTTTTGTTTTGTGTATGGCTAGGTCTGGGCAAAGCGCCCATTGGCGCAGGTGAGGACCTATACTGGAGCTTCAGAAAATGGCTTTTCTATCTCAGGAAAAGTGATGAGTGAGGAGACACTACATTTTTCCCTTTAAATTTTTTTTAAATTAAGATATAATTGACATATAACATTAGTTTTAGGTATATAAGGTAATGATTTGATATAAGTATATAGTGCAAAAATGATCACCACAGTAAGTCAGATTAACATCCATCACCTCACATAGTCACACTTTTTTCTTGTGACAAGAACTTTTAAGATCTACTCTCAGCAACTTTCAGATATACAATACAGTATTATTAACTATGGTCACCATGTTGTACATTACTTCCCTATGACTTAGTTATTTCAAAACTGGACATTTGTGCCTTTCTCTTTTTCTTTTGGCAAATACTGTCATATGTGGATATGGTGCTTGGAGCTATGGCAGCCTCTTTGTGACCATGAGGGGAGACATCACTAACATTCTAAGGATGGAAGAGTAGAAATATGAACAGCATCTGGGTCCTTAACACCACAGAGCCAATGAACCACCCTGGGGCCTCCCTGCCTCTTTGCTTTTGATTGAATCAGTTAAGAACTTTCTTATCATTTTAACCAGTTTTAGTTGGTCCTTCCCCTACTTGCAATCAAAGTATCCTAGCTGTCTCTTTAATGTTAAGTAGTACGTTAACAATAAAATCATTAACATTATCATTTTTCTAATTATTAGTAATATAGTTTTACAGTTTTGCTATTTGTGAAATGCTACACTTAGAAAACACATTTAAGGACAGGGCTAATTCCCCAAAGGTTCTTGCTTAATGAAAAGATTCATCAGGTAGCGTTTCAAATAGCAGTAACCTGTGTGCACTTCAGTGACAAATTATAAAGTGAAAGCATTCGGAGCCATCTGTAAATTGATTATAAACCCAAGTGAAGTTTTATGATAATAAAATTATTAGGGCTTAGCCTATTGTAAGTGTTCAGTAGAAGGCAGTCTTTGGTACTATTATGCTTACGGCAATGAGTTGTATTTTGGGGAGTGAAAATTTGATTGATTGTTTGATTTAATTTTAATAGAGGTACTGGGGATTGAACCCAGGACCTTGTGCATGCTAAGCGTGCTCTCGATCCACTGAACTATACCCTCCCCCTTGAACTATACTTTTTTGAACAAAGATCCCATTAGGCAGCAGAACAGGAATGCTGAACCTGTCAAGCTACACACACACACACACACAAACACAGAGCAACCCGACAACCTCAGTGACTTGCAGCAACGTCAAGATTTCTTTCTCACTGATGCTACAGGCTCATCTCAGGTCAGCTGGGGCTCTGCTCACATCATCTGCGGTTCAGAGGCTGATGGAGCAGCCTCTTGTCTGGAACATCACTGGTCTCATGCAGGGGGAGAAGAGAAGCCATGAACCACGTGCTGACCTTTAAGTGACCTGAAAGCGACACACATAACTTCTGCCCACATTTCATTGGCCAAAGCAAATTGATAGTGGGGGGAGGGACACCACAGGAGGAAGACAGAATTTGGTGAACAGTAATACAATCTACCAGAGGCACTGAATGGGGGTGTTTGAGACTTTAAAGTCAGCCCAGCATCCCTAAGAAAGACAATATCCTTCTTCTTGGACCACTACCTGCATTCCTGGCATCTTACCTCTCCACTAGCTGTCCCCCAATATCGATTCTCTTTTCTCTCACAGAAATAGAGTGCTCAATTTTTAGCTGGACTCATGGCTCTCAGACTAAATCCTCCCTTTCCCAGTCTCCTCTGCTGTTAGGTGTGGCTGTGTATCTAACTCTTGGTCAATGGAAAGTGAACCAAAGTGACATTGGTCCAGATCATCCTCTTCAAAGGAAGGGCAGTTCCCCTCTTCTCTGCCTTTTTCCACTACCAGGTAGCTGGAATTTAGAACTGGGGTGGACCATCAGTGGACAAGAGTGGCACTCTAGGAATGACAGATCAACAAGGTACTAGGAATTTGTACCCCCTCGAGATCTATGCCTTTGAGCCACATACCAGCCTGGGCTTTTCCACAGGAGAGAAATCGATTTTCATTTATTTTTTGCCACTGTTACTTTGAGTTTTTGTTCAGCAATCTTACCCATTTCCTACCCAATACACTCCTTTATTATTATTATTTTTTTTTTGGTAAAACTCAGCTGACATTAAACAATAGCATGGAAAAAAGCAAGATTATATTTAGCAGAAAAAGAAAAAAGATGCCCAACTGGAGATAATCCCCTGATGTTACTTGGAGGGGTGCTCCTAAAGCAGTGCACCTGCTCCAAAAAGAGGGAGAAATGCCTGCAGCTATTAGACATGACAGCTTCTTGGAGTAAAGATGGATTTCCTTAGCCTCACCTTTACCCACTTTGTCTTGCAGAAATTCTTACTGTAGAAACGCTTGTCCTAAATGGTGGACTGAAGAAGAAGAAATATGGACAGACAGGTCTCCAATTTGTACCTGAACCCTGTATCTCAGCAAAGGAGTCATAAGGCTGTTCACCTGCCTTTACCTCTGTAGAGGCCAATATCCAATTGACAGGTCACCTAGGCTTCTAGCTTCTTTGTTGATGATTCCTTTTGTGCTGGCATAATTTCTCCTATGTGTTAGTGTTATTCCCAGCAGAGATTTCACATAGTTTTCATCTCATGTATCAATTCATATATCGGTCATGACTGCACGGCCACCATGTTGAGGAGGATTCTGCTTCGCACGTCTGAGGTCAGATTCCCTAAAGCAAAACTTGAGGCAGGGGTTCTGATGCTCTGGGTCTGTTGAGGGAGGCCTCCTTGGAGGAGGGAGTGAAGGAAGTCATATGGGCAAGGGGAGGAGCTACAGAAGAATGCGGTCTCAGTGCAGCCTAGCTTCAGCCTGGTCCCACTGGGACCCTGGAGCATGAACCACATCTCAGAGTTGGTCCCACTTTGAGGCAAGAGCCCCATTCTTTTATACCCCTAAGTAGTCATTTATTGGTTATAAGATGTCTTCACTGAGAGCAATTCTCTGGAGATGATGGCAGCTGTGAACCTCTAGCAGCTGACATTCATAGCAGCTGGGAGATGGATAGGTGTACTTGTTGATAAAGGGGATCTGGGTGGAACACCAACAGCATCTATTACTCTGCAATCATGCTCAGGAAAGGAGTGTTGTGATCAATTAGCAATGTCTTCCATGGGCATGGGCCTCGTCTCCGTAGAGACTCCTGCTCTGAGAAGAGGAAGGGCTGAAATAGGGTCTGCTCTATGTCAACCTCTCTACTAAGGAGTTTGCTTAGGAAAGGTATGAAAATTATAGAAAGAGATTTGTGTTATGGCTCAACCATTGTCTTGTAAATTGAAAGCTGGCATGACCTATTTCCCGAGGACTCAGGAGCAGAACCTGATGCTAAGATACTTTAGCTGCAAGCCACAGAATTCACCCCCGGGTAACGTCAGTATGTTGGGACTATGGGAAGGAAATCGGGAAAGCTTATAGAATCAAAGACAGATCACAAAGCTGAACAGGAGTTAGGGCCACTCCAGGATCCCAGCAGCAGAACCATGTAGACCACTTCCTAGGGTGAGTCCATAGCAGTCAGCTCCAATCATCTTCAGTCTCTATATTTCTATTTCTCTCACACTTTTTCAATCAGCTTGTAATTTTAGAGTAATTTCAGATTTACTGAAAAGTGGTGAAAATATTAGAAAGAATTCCCACACCCAGTTTCCCTAGGGTTAACACTGCTATGGTGCATTTATTAAAACTAGTCACTGATACTGATACCTTACTGCTAAACCAAATTCCATCGCTTATTCAGATTCCCTTAGCTTTTACCCAATGTCCCTCTCTGTCCCAGGATGCCGTCTGGGGAGCCATATTGCATTTAGTAGTCATGACTCCTTAGGCTCCTCTAAACAGTGCGTTCTAGACTTCCGTGTTTTTTACCTTGACAGTTTTGAAGAGTGCTGGTCAGGTATTTTGCAGATATCCTACACTTTGTATCTCTTTTTAATTTTGGCCCCGTTTGAGTCCAACCTCTCCTTCCTTGCATCAAATGGCCGTCATCATGAAGTGGGAGGAAAGGGGGCAGGGCACAATCATTGGAGGTTGGGCACAGCAATTGAGGACAGGACACACTGGTTAGAACCAAGATGGCAGAATATCTGACTTCCAGTAGACCTTGAGCCTCATGGCATACCCACAGGTGCCATGACAGTTTCTAGACTGACTACAAAAGGTCAAAAAGTAGGCGGGGGGAGCATTTCTTGGAAATCTTCGACCCCTTCCCCAAAGTAGTTGAAATAATCCTCCCACTCTTTCAGATATGTAATTACTGAGCCCATAAAACCTAACAACTCCACGCCTTGTGGTCGCTCTCTCTCTCTCTCACCTTCTGAGACAGCCTGCACTCTGTCTATGGAGTGTGTATCTGCTTTTACTTTAAACTAAACACCCCCACATCTCTTGGTCTCTCTCCCTCTCGCCTTCTGAGATGGCCCACATTCTGCCTATGACGTGTGTATGTCCTAAGCTGTTTTCCCTTCTGAGTGAGACAGACTGCATGCTGTCTATGGAGTGTGTATCTCTCTAAATAAACTTGCTTGCACTTTACCATGCCTTGCTCTTGAATTCTTTCCTCTGCAAGGCAAGGACCTACTCTCCCACAACAGTCAGTGGCAAGGTGGAGGCAGAGCAGGGCTGTGAGGGATCATTATGAACCCCAGCCATGCCAGTTTATTCTTACAACCCCAGAGATCAAACCAGGGGCCCCTCCTTGCAAGATTAGATGACCTGAGTTACAACTCCCAGCAAGATAATTACATGTGTCCCAAATAGTAAAATAAGAAGTAGCACAGAACTGATGGCCAAGGTCAAGCAATTATAGAGAAGAAACCCAAGTGATTCTGACCAGAACCAAATATGTGACTGCTACACAATTTATTCTCTGTGCCTAAGCTTTAAAAAAAAAAAAGCCAGTAAGCCTGGAATTCCTTCTCCGTTGCTAGTCATTTTGATCACTGCATGCAGCCATTTTTTTTCCATCAACAAAATAGCAAACCCTCAAACAATAGTTTCCTACAAGATGCAATTAACTTGTTATTTCTTTTGTTTCTCTTCCCTTCCCCTACCCTGAAGATTACAGCACAATTGATGTGCAAGACCCTTGGTTAAAGACAACTGCTGAGGAAAATTCAGAAATGCAATTCGTCTCTAAATAGGTCACTTGCAAAGCAAAGAATTGGAGTGCTCACTGAACTGAGCTGAGCTCGTTGGATTCATTGACTCATGCCTTTATTTAGAAAACAAAGAATTCATCTAAGAAAGCAATTATATTCTGGCCTATTGGTCTTTTGTAAACTGGACTATTATCTGTTTGTATAAAATGTAAAGGTTAAGGGAGTGTAGGCAATTGCCCCTTTGTGGTTACATTTTGTTTTCAAATAGAAGCAATCTTGCTGTGTATGTCAAAGCTGGATAAGATAAAACGATGATTTCCAGGTTCCTGATGATTCTTCTGACCTCTGCTCACCATCTAATAAATACCCTGTAGAGAAGGAAGGAAGAAAGGCAAATTTTTAAGGCCACTTTTCTTTTTTTTTTTTTTTTGGTAATGGCTTTCTTTGAGATATAATTCACATACCATACAATTTACACATTTAGGTATATAATTTAATGATTTTGACTACATTCACAGAGTTGTGAATCCATCACCATAATTGATTTGAAAACATTCTTGTCACTTGTTCAAAAAGAAACCTCAGCCGGAGGCAACCACCAATCTACTTTCTGTCTTTGTGGATTTGCTTATTCTGTACACTTCACATAAAGAAAATTGTATAATATGTGATCTTTTGTGATTGGCTTATTTCATGTAGCATGTTTTCAATTTTAATCTATCTTGTAGCATATTTTATCCATTCATCTATTGATGGACATTTGGGTTATTTCCTCTTTTTGGCTATTATGAGTAGGCTGCTAGGAACATTTGTGTGTATGTTTCTGAGTGAACGTATGTTTTTATTTCCCTTGGCTATATACCTGTGGGTTGAATTGTCAGGCCATAGGTTAAACTGGATCTTTTAAATAAATGTGTCAACTCTGGAATCAGATTCTTTCCCCTCTCCAGGATTTGTTGTTGTTGTTTGTTTAGTGATTTTCTGAATTAATTCTGTAAAGTCTGTATTCTTTGTCATGGGTGGCCATGAAGTCTCTGCTCATTTAGCTTAGGGATATCCTAATGATTGGACAGAGGGTGCTTAAGTGTTCAAAACCAGTAAGTCTAAATCTTTGTGAGGAGCTCTGTGTGTGTGTATTGAGGGTACATCTTCAACACTCAGATACATAGTTTACAGCTCTGCCTTAGCCTTTATTTCCTGCTTGCACAGAGCATCAAGGTCAGTCAGAGTTGAGAGCTTACGACCTTCTCAGTTCTTGCTTGAACATGACACAGCTTGGATCATGCCCACAGACCTATGCACAAGTGTGGCTTTCTAGAGTCCCAGAAATATATCAGAGCTTTGCAAACCCCTTCTGAATCATTCATTCGCCAGCTTTTTCTTTTAAGCTTGCTGATTGGCTTATTGTTTTCCCCAACTGTTATGCACTGTCTCAGGCAGCCATGATGTTAAACAACTGTCTCTGATTGTTTCAACAAATGTCTTGTGGCAAAGCCTGTTTGTACTTGGAAAGCTCTGAGTTATGTCAAATAAAGATAGCTTTGTTAATAAGTTCTTCCAGGGAACCACCAGACTGGTCAAATAATGATAGTTCTTGGAAATGGGGCTCTGAAGGGGCTGTAACCCTGTTTTGCTCTCCCCAGTGGCTTCCAGGCTGTTGGTTTTCACTGTGATTGTGGGCTATTGATTTGTCAAGAGTATAACAGATCTGAGAGTAGGTGGATGAGACCACAGCAAGTTCAAATGCTATAGAGTTCTTTGTTCTTACCAAGATTCAGCCATTTTTCTTTAATAAGTGCACCCTGGATTGCTGCTGGCCTTTGGCTAATTTCTACATGTCTGAAAATTTTGAATCTGACAATTTTTGCCAGTGTTTTTATGGAGGAGTGATGTTTCAGAGATTCTTAGTCCATCATTTTTGCTGACATCCCACACAATGCATTTTTTAAAAACTTTTTTTAACTGAGTTATAGTCATTTTACAACGTTGTGTCAAATTCCAGCCACACAATGCATTTTTATGGTGATGGCATCACAAAGTCCTGGAACTTCCTTACAATCTTAGATTTCTCATCATGGTCTAAATTCCAATGTTCTCTCTTGTTATCTTTTTGTTTACATAGAGTTACAAATAATGGGAAAATTGAACACCAGATAACTTACACTAAATTATGTCTTTCCACTTTTGATTCAGATACCTAGGTTAGTCTAATCATGAAAAAAAGTCATCACATGCCAGAGAGAAAGGTGACTAATGGTTAATCAGAATAAGCCAGGAGGCGCCTTCTAATCCTCTATAGGACAAAAGACAAAGAAGAGAGGCAACAGTTTGCTTCATGCCCCAACAAAAAGAAGTCACTTGAATTCAGCCAGCCTCTGCCTTCCCTCTAGAGCCAAGGTGGTATGTCCTGCCCTACCTGGGCCTCCTGTGAGTCCTGGACGGTTCCCTGGTAAACATTAACACGTGGCTTAACTCCCCACTCACCTCACACCTCTATCCCTTGCCTCTTGGCCTATTAGGGACCTATTGTCTGGGAAATTAGCTCTGTTGGGAAGCCACCATTTTTCCTGTTTAATGACAGCTAGCAGAAAAGCTTTTAACAACCAGGCCAGAGCCAGAAATGTCTCCCAAATGTTGCCCCTCAATGCCGCCCCTGTAAGTTTGGGTGGAAAAACGATTCATCTCAGACAAGGTGAGCAGAGGGGGCAGATGCCCTTTGGGGCAGGCAGGAGAGACAGTGAGCAGGCCTGGGCAGCAGACTGCTGACTGGCCCTGGCTGTGACCCTGATTTGCAATGTCTCTTTCAGAAGCTTTCAAATCACATTAGGCTCTGGCTGTCACTGACTTGATGCGCAATGTCAGAATTGCCAAGAGCTCTTCCGCCTGGCCTCGTTAGGCGGCCCAAGCCCCTTGGGAGGCGATGTTTGCAGCCTCTAGTCATTGCTTGGCCTGCTTCCCTCCTCTAAACTGCCCCACCTGCCTCTGCCAGCTGCCTTTCCTCTCACAGAGTCCCAGGTATTCCCCCTCATCATCCCCGACTCAGCTACCAGACACAGGCCCGGGGTATGCTCTGGTGTGGCTAGATTTTGTCCATCCTGTGGTCTCAACCCTGGCTTCACATTAGAATCATCTGGGGAAATTTTAAAAATATCAAGACCTGAATCCTACTCTGGGCCAGTGAAGTCCCAGGAGAGGCCTGTGATTTTCAGATGAGGAGACTGAGGCCACAAATTGGTAAGTGACTTCTCAATTTTGCACAGCGAGTGAGCGGACTGCTCCAGGATCCTGACTCCCAGCTCAGTGCTCCCTGGACTAATACTGCAGTTGTCTCTACTGTCTTTCTGAATCCAAACCTAGATTTCTCAAACTGTCAAGACTTTCATTCCTAGATATGGTAATGGGAGTATATGTGTTTCTTTTCAGGATTTTACAAAGCTTGATAAAAATTATGTCTTAATCTTTGATTAGAACACATGGACTATGCTTAGTCAGTATAAATTGTTTGAAAGACAAAAAGCTTTTAAAACTCAAGAGCTCATAGAAGAAAATTAATAAAGAGGTCACTGGTCAATCATTTGTTTAAAAAAAAAAAAAAGGTTGTGTAGTGTGGCACAAAACCTCCCTGACTAGACCCTTGCAACTTTGTCTAAATCCAGCTCTCTTACCCTCCAAGGTTCTGGCTGGTGGATCTGGCATGGTCAGAAATGCAAATGGACTGAATGCAATGCACGTCCAAGTAGAGCCTCACCAATGGCCAAGAGTGGGGCTCTAAGTGAACGACCAGGGGGACGTGGTGGGGCTCTTAGTGTCTTATCCCAGGGTAGAGGCTTTCAGGCTTTCAAGGTGGACCTGACTGCTATGCTCATCAGAGGAGAAAAGTGGAAGGATGCAGGGTCAAGAGCCCGGGCACCCAGAACGTGTGAAAGTGTAGACTTTAAGGAAGTGACCCCTCCCTCTGGTGAGTTCTGGCCAGTGAGTGTCAGATGCTCATCAGAGAGGTCACTGCTGTCTCCTAGAGGACAAGAGAAAGAGAAATGAAAGAGAATAGGAGTGTTTTTGTCTCTACTCTACTCCTTTTGGTAGGCTGAATGATGACCCCCAAAGATGCCCATGTCCTAATCTCCAGAATCTGTTCATTGTTCAACCTCTCCAGGTGGGTCCAATGTAATCGCAAGGATCCCCATAAGAAGGAGTCAGGAGGGTCAGAGTCAGAGAGATGTGACCATGGATGCAGAGGCCAGAGTGACGTGGCCACAGGCCAACAAATGCAGGTAGCCTCTTGAAGCTGGAAAAAGCAAGGAACTGGATCCTCCCCTGGAGATTCTAGAGAGAACTGGTCCTGCCTACACCTTGACTTTGGCCCAGTGAGACTGATTTTGGACTTCTGACCTTAAGAACTTTAGAAGACTTCTTAGAATAGTCATGATAGTCATATAGCTATTTTTTTTTCAGTTCAAACATTAATACTTGAATACAGTCCTCACTTGAAAGATAGAAAAGGACATATAGTGCAAAGAGACACTCTCCTCTCCCATCTCCCAGCCACCGATTTCTTCTCTCTAGAAGGAACTACAGTTAGCCACTTTCTTCTGGATACTTTCGGAGTAATTCTGTGCAAACACGAGCATATATCTACATAAACATCTACTTTGTGCAAACAGTCGCATATTACACACCATATTGTGCATTTTCTTTTTTCCCTTCATGTTATCATGGAGCTAATTCTGTATCGGAGTGTACAGTGCTGAGTCTTGTTTTTAATGGCAGCATGATTTCCTTTGCATGTAGGTATCGTCATTTTGACAACCAGTCATTTAGTGGTGGATATTTGAGTTGTTTCCAATCGCTTTCCAGTTCAAGCAGTACTGCTGCGAATACCCTAGCAGTACTGCATTTTGTGTATGTGTAAGATACCCACTGGATAAAATCCTAGAAGAGGGATGGCTCTGTCAAAGAGCAGGTGCACTTTTTCATTTGGCTAGATATCACCAAGGTGCCCATGTCAGAGATCGTACCAATTCACACTCTCAGCAGCAGTGTTTGAAGGTGTCTGTTCCCCAGCCCCCAGCAAAGCAGTGTGTCATCTTGACTTGATCTTTTTAAACAGCTTGACAGGTGAAAACTTGGAGAGCTTGATCAGCTCTGAAAATGGAGTCTGGAGAAGTACTGGGTCTTAGGATGAGTCATCAGTGACCAAGCCTGGAAGGCCTCCTGCCCCGTGTCCCCAGCAGCTGCACCTCTACCTAGGTCAGGGCACCTCTGAACCGAGACCAGCACCCTCTCTTCCCCACACGGCCCTTGGTGCTCCTGGACGTGCTGGTGTGAGAGTCTGACTTCTCCAGCTCTTTCTTGAACAGCATCCTTTATGGCTGGATAACGGGGCTTTGCAGCTGAGAAAGCAAAGTCTGGCATCCACGGACATGAGATGCTGCATGTTTCTGCTGCCCCAGGAAGTCAAAGGACGAAAGCATGACTGCCTTTTCAGGGCACATTAAAGTCACGCCTTCTGACTGCTCTGCATTTGACACTTGTCAGGCCTCTCCGAGTAATCTGAATAACAACTTTATATAAGGGGAAGTCAACCAGCCACTCAAAAAAAAAAAAAAAAAAACCACACAGGATGCCTTGATGTTAGCCTTTCCTCCCCAGCTTGACCTACCTCTGTCTTGTCTCCCTCCAGAAGGTTGATTTCACCAGTAGCTTAAGTAGCCTATAGTCACCCTCTAGTTACAAGTTTTAGGTTTTCTCTCTTCCAAAAGCTTCTTATTTACCAAATTGTGCCCCACAGGTATCTATGATGCTAAAATCAGAGTATGGTGGTGAGGGGGTGTGTGTGTGGAGTGCAGCCCAGGGAGTCTCTTTGTGGGTGTTGAGATAGAGGACCGGGAGAGGAGAAAGTGGGGTTTCTGGTCTTATCAGATATTTAGTCTCCGAAAAACTTAAAGTGACTCTCTCAATGCAGCTGGGGATTAAATCGTATAGTTTGGACTATGCTCTTTGTACATAGCATTCTGGTCATCTTTCTTTCCCTTCTTTTTCTTTTCCCCCCTGTTGCAGCTTGCATTATTATGAAGTCCACCAGGAGAAATGTCTGCCCAAATGGTCAGCCACAGGAGCAGGAAGCTCGTTTATTTTCTAATCCCCCGTCCAAAATAGATCCTCCCTGAAGACTTCCATCCAGGTTGCCTGCCTAGGATTGCCCTCAGAGCACAGCTCAGAGTTGGTAGAGAGAGGGCTGAGTTTGCCGATCTCCTGGGAAGCCTGCAAGCATGATCACAGGGAGGTGGATCCATCTCCAGCAACAGGCTCTGTCATGAGGAGATGGTGCCTGAGGTGTCAGTTAAAGTACACAGTTGGCAGGGAGTGCAGATAATTCCGATCAAAACTGAGAGAAGACAGACGTGTAGTTTGGTGGAGAAGTTGCAGTTTCTTCCTCCACCATTTCTCCAGTTGAAAACCTTGCCCATTGCTTGACTTGTGTGGGCTGTTGACCGGCTGGACAAAGAAAGAGCGTGTGTGTGAATTTGAAAGGCTTCTTAAAGAGATAGTCGTCGATCTACTTTTAACGCCTCTATTAAAAATGAGCAGGTCATACTGTTTGTCTTCTCCCCAGAGACCATCCCAGAGACCATGAAGCTGCTCTGACTTATCAGGAAACATCTCTGCTCCCCACACTTTGTTCCAAGTGCACAACAAAATTCGTTTTCTTTCTTTTAGAAGTTTTTTTAGTGAGCTATAGTCAGTTACAATGTGTCAATATCTGGTATACAGCATAACGTTTCAGTCATACATAGATACACCTGTATTTGTTTTCATATTCTTTTTCTTTCTTTTTTTTTCAGATACAGTCAGTTTACAATGTTGTGCCAATTTCTGGTGTACAGCACAATTCTTCAGTCATACATGAATATACATATATTCATTTTCATATTCTTTTTCACCATGAGCTACTACAAGATATTGAATATACTTCCCTGTGCTACACAGCATAAACTTGTTTATCTATTTTATATATACCAGTCAGTATCTGCAAATTTCGAACTCCCGGTTTATCCCTTCCCACCTTCTTCCCCTCTGGCAACCACAAGTCTGTGTTCTGTGTCTGTATTCTGTACAACAAAATTAATTTTCAAGGAATCTTTGTGCTTATGACATCACAATGTTCACCGTGTGGATGTGGGGATGGGGCACAAGGTCCATTAAAATACATCAATTCTATCCAATGGGCAATGTCAACCTGGAGCCCTTCTTGATGCTGTATCAAAGATGCAGAAGGACATGGTGAGGCAATACATAAAATAAATTCAAAAGGCTAATGAAGAAGAGTTCATCCTTTCTAAGCATCCAAGTGTGTGAATCAAAACACCACCAAGATTCTGCTTTCTTGTCTCCTAATTGCTCTTGTCTTCAAGTTGCTGAAGTTATTTATTTTATTTTATTATTATCTTGTATTGAAGTACTGTCAGTTGTTGAAGCTATTTAAAAATAATTTTGAATATTGTTGAGGTGTAAGATAATTATAATAGTATTATTAATAGTAATAGTAACAATAAACACCAGAGTGTTTACTATGAGCTAGAGCTAAAAAATCCCATTTTTACAAGTAATAACGTTCATTCCCACCACAATCCTATGAGGTGGATAATATTTTTATCGCCATGGTGAGCTTGAAGACACTGAGCATGGAAGGGTCACGTCACCTGCCCAAGGTCACACAGCTAGGGAGTGGATGCCAGAGCGCCCTGGTAGATCTGTTGGAAACACGCAGCTTTCAGTCTTAAAGTCTGAGACTTCGCGGAGAACCCATTTGGGGAAGTGTTTCTCAAGACTGGAGCAGCGGTGGGAAAAGAGTTGGATTAGGAGTCAAACAGTATCATTTCCCATTTGCTGGCCCTGGGCACGTTATGCAATGTCTCTGAGTTTTGATTTCTTTACTGGAACACTGGGGATGACATTACCCCAAAGGGAAGGGAGAAGATGGGCTATACTAATTTGCTCATGGGAAAATCTTTTCCTAGGGTCCTGGGCAAGATGCTAAAACAAAGACTCAGCCCCTTGCTCTTCTGGGACTCTGTTAATTAAGCAAAAGAGTCTGTGTGTTTGAGGAAGAACGATCTCAAAGGGCCCATTTAACCTGTCAAAATCACAAGACTAAATAAACTTTGGCAAATTGTCCCTAAAATGCTTTAACATACGCTAAGCTTTTTGCAGGAGCAGTTCTCATCCGTCTCTAGGAACCCATCCAAGGTTTAACACGCTTTGATGTTATTTTTTTCAGAGTTTATTATTATCTGGAGGATTCCATTAAAGGCAAGTAACTCTTAAAGCCACACTGTATCAAATGAATTTTCCTTTAGATGAGCTGCCTTACATAAATAAAATGGCTCCTTTGAGACGGAGCGCCACAGAGAGTACTTTGCTTGCAAAGCAAGCACCTGCATTTTTGCCTAAGGAGAGAATCGGACTAGTAGTGTGCCATTCCAACTATTTCAAACCGGGGCAGTTTGCCCACTGTTTGGCTCTGCCTCCTCATTGGCAGGGAGGGATGAAAAGTTCAAGCTCAGGGTTCAGCCTCTACAGAACGAACACGATGTAGTTGTACTTCACTTGCTACCTACGACCAACAGCATTTAGAGTTAGACTGAAATCCACAATTATGCTGAGTTGTTAAAAAGGATCTACAAAGTCAAAGCTCATGGAAATTGGTGGTTGCTTGACTTTGGGGGGGGTCACAGAACTTTTGAGGACTTAATAAAACAAGAAGAACTCTCCAGGAAAAATGCATATCCACATGTTCATTGAAAAGTTTGTGTACAGTTTCAGGAGCTTCCAGATTAAGAATCTCTGATGGAGAGAGAGGAAGAGGGGGTGGGGAGAAATACATTAAAACCTTGCCTGTTTTTTTTTTTTTTTTTTTGGCCTGAGCCTTAAATTTAGTCCTGGACTTTAAGGTGCATGCAAGACTGGTTATAGAGTTTGCAGGACCCAGTGCCAAATGAAAATGTGGGGGCCACTTGCAAAAAAATTATTGGGAATTTTGAGACAGTAAGAGCAGAGCAGTAAACTAGGCATGGGGTCCTTCTGCGTGGGGCACACACTTGTGTACTGGCTCTTGGCACATGAGGCCAGAGTGGGCTCTTCTGGTCTGTTTTTGAAATAATAGCCTTGAAAAATGAAATATCCTGCATTGAGAAATGTTTGGTGAACTTGATATTATAATTTTAAACTTCAGCATGATCTTTGTATTTATGATGGATAAATTTTTAAAAAATTAAACAAAAAAATCCAACAAAAGCCAGTCTCTTTCCCTACTTATGTCAGTGCAGGACTGTTAGCAAAAGATGCAGCACCTCCCTCCGTGGAAGGCAGCTGTGGGCAGATCAGCTGAAAACATATTATCTGGCTGGTGGCTCTACCAGACCAGCTGCACTGGAGTATCTGAGAGGCGTCACCTTTAAAGTCTGATGCTTATGAAATGTGACCCATTTAACAGGTTTATATTTATCAGAGTATCACATACACATGGTATAAAAAAAACCCGAACATTTCCCAATGACTTATATGAAAAAAACAGCTGTCTCTTAATGTACTACCCTCTCCCTTCCCTTTTCCCAGGATTTTCAACTCTGGAGCTGTTTCTTGGGTTATTGACCAACATTTTTCTAGTTAAGATGCTTATCTGCAATTTTTGGGTTTATCGGTTTTCATCATTATCTGCTGACTTCTAGAAATGGACATTTGTTATATTTTGAACATTCCTCGTATTCTGGTCATTTCCTGCATTCCCAAGATAGAAGCCATAAAAATTGCATTCTCAGCCTCCCTTCCAGCTGGGGTGTAGGAATGTAATTTAGACTTCATCAGTCAGTTGCACCTGTTCGAGTTTTGATTCCGAAGCTAACCCATGATGAAAGGGGCAGGTAGGGAGAGGAGCCTTCTGGCACTCAGGGTGGTGCAGGGCCTGGCTTTGGTGAGCCTCTGATGCACAGTGCAGGGGGTCAATGGTGTGATGTGTTGGCTGTGGTGTGGGTTTCAGGCACTGGAGACAGTGAGGCACCCACCAGTGCAGCCTGTAGTGAGTTAGGCATTGTTGCTGCAGATTCTGGAATGCCACCCGATTTGACAATTTCATTTCCTGCTTTAATGAGCCAGAGTGGAGTCTGTTGTTTGTAACTAGGAGCCTTGGCTACACACTGGGTGGATGAAACTGTGGCTTCCTCAGCCCTGCTCCCCATATCCCATTATGGCCCTTTCGTCTGTTTTGGTTAAATTAGTCTTCAGTGTTTTGCCTGATTAGGACCCTAACAATGTTGCTGATTGCTGAGCCAAGTTGCAGATTGTGTGTAATAGAATATTAAAAGGGGACATCCCCCTTTTTTTTCTCTCAATTTAAGCTGAATCTCCAAGATAAGAGATGCTACTGATTCCCATATTCCAAACTGAGGCACGAGGCTGCCTGAGCAGGACTTGCAATGGAGTCTCCAGTAACTGGATTCTGCTCTTAGCTGACCATCCAGCTCCAGCCAATAGAGAAAGGCTGTGGAAAACTAGGAAACTGCAGGTTAGATGAATATTTCTGGAGAGAGCTGTCAGAGTGCTAAGGATCCTGGTACCAACACACATGGGAGGAAGGTGTGAAATACTTTTTCCTCCCCTCCAGCCCAAAGAAAGGGGTTTCAATGAGTCGCCTCAGAGCCTGATGCATATCTCCAAGAGCTTGAGGGGACTTAGTAGGTGGAGTCTGAATCACTCCTGAAAACTCTAGAATGGGAGACCCTGTGGCTCTGATGGTGAAGACAAAAGAGGTAGCGGCATTAGGGATGCCCTGCCCTCCCAGAGTTTGTCAGAGCAATGGCTGAGGTTCCATATCCCCTGGGCCAGATGGCCCACATGAGAGAGGTCATCTTATGTCCAAGAGGCCAGCCTAGGGGGCATGGTGACCCCAAGAGGGAGGCAGACCACTGGATTCCCAGGAGCCAAAGGGGAAACAGTAGGTGGCCAGCAGGGGAAAGGCATTTGCCTCTGCCAAGAGAATTACAGATGAGAAATCCTCAAGAATTGTTGCAGTGAAGGTATCTCCAAAACCCTCACAAAAGTACCCTTCAAGAGAAGGCATCATTTTAAAATATGCACCCAACTCAGAAACAGCCATTTCATGACAGCATTCATCAAATAAGGCCTCTCTTGTCTCCTTTACCTCTCTTTTCTTCCCTCTGCTCCCACCCTGAAGGGGCCAGGACATTTGCTTAGCAAGCTGAGGGTAGAGAGAGAAAACAGAAAGCTGAGCTGCCCACCCTCTGCAGCAGGCAACCTGCCATAGGCCTGCGCAGTCAGAGGGCATTAGGTAGGTCTAGAGATTTTAATGACAAGACATTTTTGTAATTTCCAATGACCAGGGAGCTTTTAAATTATCTAATAAAGACCACCATAGACATTTACAAATCGGAGAACTTGCTCTAGATTTCATTCAAATAGTGGGACAAAAACTACCTTTGCAGAGTGGATTTAACTAGGGAGTGAGGAAAAAAGAATAAAATGGGGTTTGTTTTTTTGAGATGCAGATAGTATATTTGAGATGCAGTTCCAGAAACCGGGAGTGATGGCGCTGGGGGAATGAGACAGAGAGGAAAGACAAAACCACATAAAGTTGTATTAGCAAAGTCATGGAGGTAGGCAAGGGCAGCTCAGCCCCGCCAGACCTTCTGAGGAGTATACAGACTGCCTCCCAGAACTGGCCATCCAGTGTCTGGAAGTCTGTGCCATTTTCTATCCATGCCAGTTCTCCTTTGCTGAAAGCTGTACTTCAGAGATGTTGTTTTAAATTACGTCTAAGTTTTTACAACTCTTTCAATGTCAGAATTACACACATACGTATTTCTTTTCTTGTACAATCATTTTCCCAGAGTTAATGATGGCTTCATTTATTCATTTGCTTCCTATTCCATGAACCCCTCCAACTGCCCCATCAGCACTTTAATTTACAAATGTGCAAACATGTCCTGTAATTTATTTGTTTCATCCCCTCTTTCTTCTGACCTCCTTCCAGCCAGCAGGATGGTGGTTATTGTCCTTCCCTTTGCGTGTGCCTCTCCCTGAACTGAATTCATGAATCCTGTGGATTGGATTCATCCCCTTCTGGTTCTTAGTTTGCCCTTTGGTTTAGTAGGAAAAAAAAACTCCCAGTATCTTCAAAATATATGCTACAAGGTAAAATTTCCAGTGCTTGCATTTGTCAAATGCTTTTATTCCACCTTCACATTTGATTGATATTTTAGCTGGGTACAGATTGCTAGATGAAAAAACATTTCATGTAGAATTTTAAGGGTATCTTGTTTCCTAGGGGATGCTATTGAGAAATAAGGTGCCATTCTAAGTTCATTCCTTAATATGTAGTCTGATTCCCCCGCCAGTCCCTAAAAACTTTAATATCTTTCTTTCTCTCTGGAGTCTGGAATTTCATGAAGACATGTATCACTCAGCAAGTCCTTTCAATTTGGAAACTAATTTCCTTAAGTTTTAAGGAAAATATCCTGCACTGTTTTTTTATTTCTTATTATGCCTTTTTTTTTTAAAGAGCAGCTTAAGTTTCACAGCAAAATTGAGGCAAAATTGAGGTAAAGGTACAGAGATTTCCCATATACACCCTGCCCCTACACATGCACCACCCCCACCATTATCAGCATTCCCTGGAATGGTACATTTGTTGCAACTGCTGAGCTTACACCTGACACATCCTAATCACCTGAAGTTTAGAACTTGCATGATGGCTCACTCTCGGTATTGTACATTCTGTGGGTTGGACAAACGTATAATGACACTTATTCATTCTTACAGTATCATAGAGATGAATTTCACTGCTCTAAAAGTTCTGTGCTTCATCTATTTACCCTTCCCCTTTCCAATTCCTGGCAACCACAGATCTTTTGACTGTCTCTGTAGTTTTGCCTTTTCCAGAATGTCGTATAGTTGGAATTGTATAGTATGTAGCCTTTTCAGATTGACTGCTTTTACTTTTAAAACTTTCTATTATGTAAAAAGTTTTTCCAAGAAAACAGATTGGAAGTTCCTCAGAAAATTAAAGTATGTATGTTGCAGAAATTTAACTGCTAGCTCTATACTCAAAAGAATTGAAAGCAGGGTCTTGAAGAAATATTTGTCTATCCCTGTTCTTATCAGCCTTGTTCACAACTGCCAAGAGGTGGAAGCCACCCAAGATCCACTGATGGATGAGTGGGTAAATGAATGATGGTGTATATATACAATGGAATATTATTCAGCCTTAAAGAGGAAGAAAATGCTGACACTTGCCACAGCCTGGATGAGCCTGGAGAACACTATGCTAAGTGAAATTAGCTAGTCTAAAGAAGACAGGTACTGTATGATTCCACTTATATGAGGGACTTAGAGTAGTCAAACTCATAGAGACAAAGTAGAATGGTGGTTGCCAGGGGCTGGGGTGAGAGGAGAATGAGGAGTTGTTTAATGGAGACAGGAAACAATATTACAAATATTTCAGTTTTGCAAAATGAAAAGAGTTCTGCTGCTGGATAGTGGTGATGGTTGTACAACAATGTGACTTAATGTCACTGAACTGTATACTTAGAAAAGGTTAAGATGGTAAATTTTGTATTATGTGCATTTCCACAATTAAAAAAAAATCCCAAGAGCTCTTTTCTGTTCTCTGGTTGTTTTACATAATGTCTTGAGCTTATTTCATAAATTCAAAATCTTCTGTAGGACTCAGAGTGTCTTTATTCCTAGTTTGTTGCTTTTGGTATTGTCTTTAATGTTGAGGGCTTTCCTCAAACATCAGGCAATACTCAGCCTTTTCTTCATATGTGAGTGAGGTAATGAAGAGCTGAGTGGAAATCCTCTGTGCTGGGAAGGGCTTTTTGATGGGTAGGTTTTCCCTGTAGAGTCAGGGAACAGTGAGGTAGCCTTGTCAATTGGGGACCACAAAGTGTCCATATCTGGAGGTCTTTTATTCTGTGACTCTTTCTTCCAAATCTCAAGAGGAAAGTTTAATTGCCTTCCAGGGTTCTGAGGTTGAGAAGCATACAAAGATTCCATAATTTTGTAAATAGATATTTACTTGGTTCCCATATTTTCAACCTCATTCCTCCATTTCCCTCCTGTTTGCTTAGTTCCTTGTATTGAGAGCCTCTTTAGTTCAATTTCTCTAGGGAACAGATTTCCTGTCTCAGGTCTAGGAGATGGAGATGGGAAAAATTGAGATTCAGCTGTCCTGTGTACACTATTAAACTGTCCTCTTTCAGCCTGGAGACGTACTCTAACATCCTGTGCACTGGTGTCTCCGTTTCCTGGGCTTTTCCATGGTTCTGGGGGTGGAGACTGGCTCACTCCTGTTTTCCCATCTGGGGCTTCTCTAGCTCTACTAGTCACGTACTGCCTCTCCATCTACTTTGTAATCTATCTCAGCTCTTGTGCCATTCTTTTCCTCCTCGTGGGTTTACAATTTAAAATTTCCCTCTACTGTCATTCTCATAGAGTTCTGGGAGGAAGAGGAGAGAGACATGCAAGGTCAATCTGTTGAACTAGGAGTCACAAGTGTTGACTTAAATAACCCACCCACATTAGAGAAATGTCACTCTTGCTTCTGATTCATCAGCTTGGGTTCATCACACCCCATTTCACAGTAACTGGCCACCTTTATTCAAATATTGGGCCAAACTTACAAAACAAGCCATTCATTCAAGTGTCCAACAAATCACATGGCATTTGCCATGACAGAGCCTGCCTCGTTAGTTGTCTACCCTAAAGAAATTTTGTCTTGTTTAGATTAGGTTTCCTTCTCTTTATCCTCAGACCAAAACTTCTGTATGTAGTGTTTTCTAGGATATGATTAGCTACTTATACATATGTTTTTTGCTCAAGATGTTAATATGTCAACATCAAAGTGTGTATATGTATGTTGGAGGCAGCCTTTTGTGGCAGAAGCCATTAGTTTCCTACCCAACATCTGTCCTCTACATCTTTACCAACAGAACTTCAGTTTTGTTTAGGACAGTAATGTGCCTGTATTTAAAATTAAATCTCCATCCCCCAGTCGTCTTTACAGAAGACAGACTTCTGACCAATGAGATAAAAGATGGGTGGGGCTTCTGGGAAAGCTGTTTTAAACAGAGCTCACTCAGCTGGCATCAAGCTCTTGACCTTTGCCCTTCCCCTGATTCTTGCCTAGACCACAGACAGGGCACTGGGGCTGGAACTGCCATTTCACAGCCACTAGTGACCAACATGAGGATCAAAGCCACACAAGAAAGGTGGCTGATGGCAGGACAGAAGGAAGCCATATCTCTGATGGCATTATGGGGGCCACCATGTTAGAGCTGGCTGGCTTACTTTGAATTTCTTGTTTTGTGAAAAAATCAAAACCTTTAATATATTTAAACCATTATTTGGTCACATTTTCAGTTACTTGCAACTGAATGCAGCCCACATTGACAGATTTCCTCTGTGTCTTTTCTCATGAGCCTGTGCTCAGTTATATGTTCAGAGGAGGCTGCAGTCTCTGATGACATGGCAGATGCTGCTGGTGCCCTGAATGTCGCCTCTCCCATGCTCACCATTTCTATGCATTCTAGCCCAATTTCCATCAGCCACCACCTGCGACTCTGCCCAGGGCTACCTCCAGTCCCTGGGGACTGCTCTGTTTACACATGGGTCAAGCTGGATGTTCCAGGAGTTAATGTTCTCTTCCTCCTTACATCTGAGAGCATCTTTCACTGGAAGCCTGATAAGGTTGGCATATCAATACCCCAGCTCCCTTGCCTGGGATTCTGCCGGCAAGATTGCACTCCACTAGCCCATAGTAGTCACTGGCTTAATAGCACACAGTTAAATGGCTTCCTTCCTTTCTTGTCTTATGTCCCCACTCTCCTACCAGAGTTTTCTGGGATCAACTCCTAAATAAGCTACCTGCACTAGAATCTCAGTCTCAGATCTGCTCCTGGGGGAACCCAAACCAAAATAATGGGATTTTACCCAGGGTTGCTTTGAGGTCATGAAAGTTATCAAGACCCATAAGTATTCGTGTGCCTTTTCCCTGTGCCCAGCCAGTCTTTGCAGTGCAATCGCAGACAGTGGTTCCTGCTAACCTGGCACTGTGGGGCACCTGGCTCTCAATCTTTTATGGCAATTTTTTTCAGCAATTTTTTTCCTCCTCCATGACTTTCTGTGATCCAGATATCTTGTGTGGCAGGTTGGGAAAGAGGCATCAGTGTAAGTCCACGTTATTGTGGACAGCGGAAAGGACCAGCCATAAAACACAAAAGTAAGGCGAGGACACCAAGCCCAGCTCTGTAGTTTATAGCTGAACAAAGATGCCCACGGTCTCTGATGCGCTACGTCTGGTTTACCCGAGGGAGCTGACTTCTTCCTTCTCTCATTCTCCTTCCTACTGAGGCTCATCCCAGGAGACAGTGAGTGTTCCAAGTAGAATGTGCAATAACGTGTGTTTGTAGTATTTTTTCTGAATAATATTTGAGGAACATGGCTAGATCCCATGTCCCTCATTTTCAAAGAAAAAGCTCTGATTGAAAGTATTTTGTCTCATTCATAGACATGGGTTCAGAAATTAGTGAGTCCCAGAGCCTTGGCATCAGGTGCAATCAAACCCAAAACCTGGTCTAGAATATTCCACACTCTATGAAGACACACTTGTCCCCTTGGACCCGGGGTCAGTGAATGACCTCCCTTGAGCCAAATTGGGCCTATTTTTGTCAATAAAATCTTTTTGGATACAGCCATACGCATTTATTTACGTAATGGTCATGGCTGCAGTAATTCAGGGATTTAAGTGACTGGTTGTGACGGAGACCGTGTGGCCTGGGAAGCTTAAATTTATTTACTGCCTGGACCTTTACAGAAAAAACATGCCTACCCCTGCTTCAGGCAACCTCAGAGTATCCCACCCAAGTCTGCCCCTTCAAGAAATACCCTCCCCACTCCCCATCCCACCACAAGTGCCAGTCCGTCCCACTTTAGTTCCTGGGATGGCGCTTCTGAACCTTTAATATGCATATGCATCCATTGGCAATTGGTTATTGGACATACAGGTTCAGACTCAGTATCTCTGGGAAGGGGCCCATGACTGTATTTCTAACAAGCTCCCAGTCATCCTGCTGCTGCTGGTCTGGGGACCACCCTTGGAAGAGCAAGATTCTATAAGACTGGATTTTTCTTACCAGGACAAGCAACTTCTTAGCCCTGTTTCTCAGTTTGGCATTGTCAGGCAATACTACCCACTCCCTGACCCTCTGCCTTCCCTTATGCACATACACACACACACCTTAAAACAGGAATGTGCCATCACTGCCCCTCCCCTTCTCCGTGAGTTCTGGTCTTCAGTCTGAGCCACGATTTTAAGAGTTAAAGAGCTGTGAAGCCGACAGCAGGAGAGACGCCAGGACTTTAATTAGTCTCTCTTTTTATATTTAGTTTCCTATTAGATAATGCTCGACACCTGTTCACTAGACAGATCTGTTTTTAATCTCTTCGCTTTCACTTTCTTGGATATGCGGCTGCACAGACATGTTGCACCGCATGAGTAATGCAACGAAAGCCAAACAAAATAGCCGTTTCTTTGGAATCAGAAGCACGACAAGGGACTAAAAACAACCGAGGCCAGGTTTGGGCCAACCACGAGGTGCTGGTGGAGGAAACAGCTCTGCGGCTGGCGTTCGCCCCCTAGAATTCCACCGCGGTTTGTTTTCTTTCCCTTGACTCAAAGCTCCAGGGAGTCTGCAACGTGTTTCCCACCCTCAGGATGAAATGGGAGGAGATTTCAGGGAAAGTCTCCTAGGCTGGGCTGGAATCAGAGAGCAGGCAGACGGTTTTTCCAGAAATGATCTAAATATTTCTAACTTTGATTTGATTATTTCATTTGTGTGAAGTCACCCCAAATATGCAGTTTCAGCCTTAGGGTTCCTGAGACCTTTTCCCAGATGCCGCAAGCGGACCAGAAATATGAAATCTATTTAAAACCTTACTCCTTGGGTCCCTAGGGTTTGTTATCTGTTTGGCTGTGGCTGGAACTGACTGACAGATGTGGAGATTCAAATCATGCAATACCTATAGATGGGCAGCCGATGTCTAAATGTCAACCACACGGAGGTGGGGAGGAAACAGGTAACAGAAACCTCAGAGTTACAGCCATGCGGATAGATTTGATAGCGTGACATAAGGAACCACCACAGGGCAACATCTTTTTTGAATTAATGAGGACAGATATTGTGAAGAGAGGGCTTGGCTTGGAAACTGTCTTCTTTCTGAAAGCTATCCTGAGCCCAAACTTCCCCAAAGTGTCACATGGCGAAGAGACGCTAATCCCGGGTATTAATGGGAAACTATAGCAGGTCTTTTTTTTTTTTTTAAGATTGTCAAGTTAGCATACATCCTTTAATTAGGACTTTCCTGTCCTAAATCTCCTGAAACATTTTGCGGCTTGTTTTTTCACTCACAAAATGAAAAGGAGGCATTGAGTGACTGAGACAGAGTTTGTAATATTCGATTTAAAAAGAGTTTTTCAGTGTTAGGTTTTAGGTAGAGGTGAGGCCACACCCAGATGCTCTCGGGTTGGTCACGCTGAGGGAGTCGAGCTGTGCGGTTGAAATGAGCCCACCGACCGAGCTGCAGATGGTGAGCCCGCACCTTGGGGTCCGAATGGGGATTTGTTACTAATAGGGAGACTAAACATGTCTGCTGTCGGCATGGCAACCACGAGAGGAGAAAGGGTTGGATGCTGAATTGGCTCCAGATAAGGGCATTGGCTGATGCCAAGTGTCCTCAGTGCCCGGTCCTTCAGTCCCAGCCATCTTCCCACAGCAGCCTCGTCCCAGGACTTCACCAGCACCCCTCCCACTGGCTCTCTCGAACCCTGGACCTTCTCTGCAGAGTCCCTGAGCCTTCCACCTGGACTCTACACTGCGATTTGAGACCCCTGCTTCGAGCTTTTCTCTCCTCCTTCACCTGGGCTACCAGCTTTGGCTTCCTGAGACACACACCCTCACGGGACCTCTGCAGGGGCCAGGGCGTCAACAATCAGGGGATGAGAGAAGCAGGGGATTCATCTAGAACCAGGCTATCCCCAGCTACTCCTGACTGAGGCTATTTCTAGCTGCACAGTGAGAAGGGATTGGAACTTAACCTCAGAACCACTCGGCATGTTCTTCTCAGTTTGTGGGACTAGTGTTTGCCACACAGTCAACCTGTACTTGTTCATTCCAGAGGATGGGCTCAGTTATTCTCAATGAGTCTTTTTTTTTTTTTTGACCCTCCTGCCCTGGTTTTAAGATATTATAAAAGTTGGTCTCTACCCTGGGAAGTGGGGATGGTCGGCTGTTTGTGTCTTTGTACTCCCCCGCCCCTAAACACATTTGTGCCATGGACTTTAGGCCTGGATGGTATATTAGTCAGGGTTCTCCAGCGAAACAGAACCAATAGGACATATATATTTGTTTGTTTATTGTAAGGAATTGGCCCACGTGACTATGGAGGCTGAGAAGTGCTGAGGTCTGCAGTCAGCAAGCTGGAGACCCAGGGGAGAAGATGATGTGGTTCTGGTCTGAGTCTGGGTCAGAAGGCAGGAGAAGGGTGATGCCCAGCTTGAAGACGGTCAGGCAGAGTGAAGTCTCCCTTACTTGACCTTTTGTGCTGTTTAGGCCTTCAGTGGGTTGGATGTACCTGATGTGTCCACCCCACTGGGGAAGGTCATCTCCTGGACTCAGTCCACTGATTCAAATGCTGATCTCAGCCAGAAGCACCCTCACAGGCACACCCAGAATAATATTTGACCAAATATGTGGGCAGCCTGTGGTCCAGGCACGTTGTCATATCTAATGCAACATGACAGATAAACTAGAATTTTAAAGCATCCTCTTCTTTCTTCCATTCCTTCAGGCATCTCTGGAGCATGAAGTCCATATTTAAAATTAAATAAATACACCCAGAATATCCTCTGTGTGTGAAGAGGAACCTCCATGAGAGTTTTGACAGAAAAGTTCCAGAGAGGACCCGAATTGGTCTGATTCGGGTCAACCATTCATCCCTAAAAAACTCCCACCCCTGAAAAATGTCCACAGGGAGGGGACTGGCCAGCCTGGGTCACCAGCCAGTCCCTGTGATGAGGGAGGCAGCATTCCTACATCAGGGCACAGAATCTGCAGGGATGCACGGGCCTGTGAATTCAGGAGGTTGGTGAACTTGATCTGAGAACTTGCAGTTTTAAGTGTCTACTAACTGAAATTGTGCATTTCCTTTAACATCAAACATAAGCCAGTAGTAGTAATAGTGCCTGCAACTTTGAAACCAGTAGGCACACAGATCTATTTTTTATCACGTAACAGTTAAGGCAGACACCTCAACGTATCACGTGTTCTCACCACCTCTCCAAAAGGGTTGTAATTGTTAGTCCTGCCCAAGACCTTGGAGCTCATGCATTAATAAAGAAGCATGGAAATAACTGTATCATGGATTATAATCTTTTTGATAACTGTCTTTCAATATAACGGGTTCCCTTTGTAACCTTATGTATCTTACTTTATGAATATCAAAATTTTTTTCTGAAAAAGTGTCCATAGGCCTCACCAGACAGCCAAAGGGGTCCCTGCCAGGGACTGGCTGAGTGCTGTTTCTGTACAGAAGACTCAAGCACACACAAAATAGGAGCAGATGTCTCTGCTCCTGCGGGCGGGAGGCAAGCACTTTTGCATTGATCTGTGCCCATCTGTCCTTACAGAGAACCTGTAACTGAGCAGGACCCTGTGGATCTTTCCGAAGACAGAACCTCCCCACCCCCGCCAACCGACCTGGTGTCCTCTGCCTGACTGTGCAGGTTGCTAGCCTCCTGAATAGAGCAAACTTTCCTTTCCTACCAACGCTCGTCTCTTGGTTTTTGAGTGGCGAGCAGCCAAAACTGAGTCCCATAGCAAACCCACTGTGTACCCACCGCCGGACAAAGTGCAGATCTCAATGATTGTTGAGTGAATGTGCCCTGCTTCCCTGAAACTCTGGGTGTGGGCAGGTGAATCGCATGCTTTCAGTGTAGAGGGTTTATCCTTCCACATTATGTGCCGCTGAAGTCTTTTGATCACCCTGTGGAGAAGCAACAACAGCGCACCGGCAGGGCTGAGAGGGGCTCCGACCGGTCCCCCCTTCCCGCCACTGTGGGAAGC
Organism: Vicugna pacos; assembly: GCF_048564905.1. NCBI lineage: Eukaryota > Metazoa > Chordata > Mammalia > Artiodactyla > Camelidae > Vicugna > Vicugna pacos. The sequence goes on along the minus strand of NC_132987.1, from coordinate 113,240,699 downwards.
AGAAGGCTGCAGAGTTTACATGACCCAGGATTGCAATTAGTCCTTCTTGATCATCTCAGATGGACAAGCGCCTTTTGATTTTTTTTTTTTCCTGGAATTTTTCCTAGATTCCTTTTTTCTGGCACCACAGAAAGACTTACTAAGACAATTCCACCCCCCCCCCATTTCCTGCACAGGTACAGGGATGTGCCTGAAAAGGCACACGTGTGACTCCTCCAACATCTGTAGAGTTTAAAAATACTCTGTCCACGTCACTGTGTGACTGAGATCCCCCGTTGCCACAGCCTTATTCTTTCAGAACAGTGGTTCCCAACCGGGGGAATGGTACCTCCCAGGGGACGTTTGACAATGTCTGAAGACATTTTTGGATGTCACAACTGGCGTGTAGTGGATAGAGGTGAGGAATTTTGCTAAACATCTCCCAGTGCACAGGGCGGCCCTGCAACAGTGAGTTCTCAGGCCCTGAATGGCAGTAGAGCTGACCATTTCAGCATCATCACCGAGTTTTTCTTGCCATTTGCAGAGGCACATACCAACGTGTCAGAAAAATAAAGTAAAATCAGGGAAGTGACAAATCTGCTGTCTCGGAAAAAAAAAGGAATAGTTTTGCAGGTTACAGTTGAAAGCAGTAGCCCTCTTAAATAAAACACATTTCTTGGAAAGAGAATGGCTTTCAGGGCAAAAAGGAAAATGGAAGGGAGACGGTTTCTTTCGTTCTATAAATTTTTTTCTCTTGAAGTTCTTTATCCAGGTCCAGAGCTCCATATAGTTTCATCTTGACTGGATCTCTGTCTATCTATCATCTATCTATCTTTATCTACCTTTATTGTTATGATTTGATTATCTACCTATCCTCTACCATTCTATCACGTCAAGAGCAAGTTGCTCGAACTTTGGTGAAATGGAATGAGATCATTTCCCTTTGGGCCAAAACACATGAATTCCTATTTATGTTGCTGCCGCAGGATCTGGTTGTGAACAGCTGATTCTAATCTGCGGAGGCTGGAAGAACCAGCTAACATAGACCTTTGCTCGTGAACTCTTCAGGATTTGAGAGACCTTTCTCCTTCCTATTAAGGATGCGACAGCTCCGAGCCCGAGGCCCCGCCCTCTCCCACCCTCTCCCACCCTCTCCCTCGCTGTGCTGACCATCCCTGGTGGTGGCTCCCAGGGCAGAGGAGGGATCCTTTCAGCTCATGTTAAAATAAAACAAACAAAATTAACATCTGAGACAGATTCTGGGCATAGATCTTTGCCGTCTTTCCTCATTTTTCATCGTGTGGCCCCTCTTCTTTTTGCACGGGCCCACAGGCAGCCTTTGATGTTGACTGAATCTGACTTAATCAGGTAGATAAGAGATGGGGGCGGGGCCCACCTAGAAGCCAGCCGCAGTCATCTGCCTCGAGGCGCCTCGCAGCCCTGGATTCTAGGAGTGGGAAAGAACTCCAGCTGTTACTCCCTTCCGAGGGGCTGCCCTGACAGTCAGTTTTTCAGTTTGGAGGTTTCAACTTGCATGTTTGGGCTAAAGGAGAAATGAGGAGTTGGGAGGCACCTGAGCTCTGAGGGAGGGGAGATGGGAGAGTGAAGGGGTAACATTTCCACCGTACTCCTCACTCCCCACTCACGGATAATATGATGCCCCTTAGAGGGTGGGGCTAGGGCAAGAGGCTGAGAGAGGTGAATCCATGAGGTACAATGTGAGACTGTAGCACATCCAGGTGACAGAGCTGGACAGAGAGACTAGAGGGGCTAGCCTCTGTCCTTCCCCCACAGCTCCACTGTAGCTTCAGAGCCCTCGGAGTTCAGGGTCCCCCAGCAGAACTGGCCATGCTCTGGACTGGGGAAGTGGGACAGACATGAAGAAGGAGACCAGAGGAAGATCTGAGTGGAATTGTTCCCAGGTAGAGGAGAGGCACCCCCAGGGAGACCACAGGGCAGGGTTGGGGTGGGAGCTGCCACCCTGCAGTCAGGTGGCCGGTTTGGTGCATCTCAGTCTGATGACCAGTGCTAGGGACATGCAGGTGCGGGATGGCTCATCCTGTCCTGGGGCTGACCCATTGGACCGAGGAACTCACAAGACTAGTGACTGGGAGATGGGGTCTGGGAACAGAAGTCAACAAAGCCCAGAAAGCAAAATCCAAACCAGGTTCAATTAGCACCACTGTCTTAGTCCGTTCAGGCTGCTAAAACAAAATACCATAGACCGGGTGGCTTATACACAGCACACATTTATTTCTCACAGTTTTGCAAGCTGCGAAGTCCAAGATCAAGGTGTTGGTAGATTTGGGGTCAGGGGAGAACTTCCCAGTTCTTAGATGGCAGAGTTCTCACTATGTTCTCACGTGGTGGAAGGGTTGTGGAGCTTCTGCGGTCTTTTAGTATTTTTCAATTGAGTATCTATAATTTTTTAAAATTGAAGTTAATCAGTTTACAATGCTGCATCAATTTCTGGTGTACAGCATACTGTTTCAGTCATCCATATACATACAAACATTCATCTTCATTGTAAGTTACTATAAGATATTGAGTATAGTTTCCTGTACTATACAATACAAATTTGTTGTTTATCTATTTTATGTATAATAGTTAGTGTCTGCAAGTCTCAAACTCCCAATTTATCCCTTTCTACCCCTTTCCCTCCAGTAATGGTAAGTTTGTTTTCTATGTCTGTGAGTCTGTTTCTGTTTTGTAATTAAGTTCATTTGTGTGTGTGTGTGTGTGTGTGTTTTTAAGATTCCACATATAAGTGATATCATGTGGTATTTTTCCTTCTCTTTCTGGCTGACTTCACTTAGAATGATGATCCATGTTGCTGCAATTGGCATTACTTTATTTTTTTCACGGCTGAGTTGTATTCCATTGTATAAATATATGGGGTCTTTTATTCTAAAGGCACTAACCCCATCATAAGTATTTCACTCTCAAAGCCCTAATCACCTCTCAAAGGCCTCACTTTTTAATACCATCACACAGGGGGTTGGGGGTTCACAATGAATGGACGTTCAGTCCATAGAAATCATGGCTGATGGTATCACTTCCCTCTGATCGGTTTCATTTTGCTCTGGCCCCCAAACATTTGAGATCCCCTGAAGTTGAGGGAGAAAGAGCATGGGTAAAAGGTGGCATACATTTTATGTTGAAAACTGGAACTGGATTTGGGGCTATAAGAACAGCAAATTTCTGCACCTTTGGAGAGAAAAAGCAGTGTAGGGTACCAGCAATTGATCGTGAACTTCAGAATATAAACTTGCTTCACTCATTTACTTGTTTACCAGGCATTTATCTGTCATGCACCTATTACGTGTTGAGTCTGGGGGTACAGACGTGAACACAACCTAGCTCCTACCTTCAAAGGGCTCACAGCCCTGTGGGCTAAACAGACACCTATAGCTGAACTCAGATTATAAATCCAACATGTAAGATGCCTTGTTTCTTCTTGCTACACTTCTGTTTTATGTCCAGAGAAACCTGTGTGCCTTGGAGGACCAGGGCACACACGGGGAATGTATTGATGACACATACGACTCAATTTTGCCAGTTTAAAAAGACTTGCAGTAGCAGAAGGACCTCAAAACGGCCACGAGCAGGAGGAGGTGGAATTAATAGATGCAAAATTTCTAGGTCAAGCTGAACTTCCACAGGTCTAAAGATTATTGGAGACTATTTTTGTGGCTTCTCTGCCTATTTATCACCCCCATGCAGTGAGGTCAAAGCCAGCAAACGGTCATCAGCCCCCTTTGTCATATCCGATGGTTGGTTTGCTTTACAAAGAGCTGCAGGTGTGGGCCCTCTTCTAAGAGGGTGTGTGCCGGCACCATGGAAGCTGAGGACCTAGGAAGGTTAAAGTCACAAAGGGACTTACTTTGGGTGCCTTGTTTTTTTTTTTTAACTCAGAGACTATGGGTCTTTTTATCAACCCCAGTAATTGTCTGCAAAATTTGTGGATAGATGGGTATATAAATTTGAGGGGTGAGAAGGTCTGTGTATTTCCTCAGAGTTTCAGGGGTGTCTCTCACCAATGCTTATCACAAGCTCTCAAAGCAGAAGCAAAGGTTTGGAAGCATCAGGTCTTCGGGCATCTTCCAATTCTCATTTTTTAAAATTGGGATATAGTTAATTTACAGTATTGTGTTAGTTTCTGGTGCACAGCAAAGTAATTCATATATATATTCTTTTTTGATTCTTTTTCATGATAGGTTATTACAAGATATTGAATCTAGTTCCCTGTGCTATATGGTAGGTCCTTGCTGTTTATCTATTTTATATATAGTGGTGTGTATCTGTTAATCCTTAAGTCCTGATTTATCCCTCCTCCCTCCTTTTCCTTTTGGTAACTATAAGTTTGTTGAATATATCTGTGAGTCTGTTTCTGTCTTGTAAATAAGTTCTTTTGTGCCCTTTTTTTTAGATTCCACATATAAGTGATATGATATTTTACTGTCTTTCTCTGACTTACTTCACTTAGTATGACCATCTCTAGGTCCACCCATGTTGCTGCAAATGGTATTATTTCATTCCTTTTAATGTAAATAACCTTATTTATGTCTCTAGAACATATATTATTGGGGCACGTAGTAGGTGCTCAATAAATGTGGGGGATTCAAGGCAGAAACTACGCACAATGGTTCTGAAAAGAGGTAGGAATCAAGAGGCAAATTTCCCCCACTCTTCTGGTCCCAGGATGACAACTGGCTTCATGCAGGTGGACCCCAAACTCAAGACCACCTGGTAAAACCTCCCATTTTCTTCAGACCTTAGTGCTGAGTCACCTACCAAGAGCCACTGCCCCAGCCCTTGAATCAGCTTCAAAACTTGACACTGGCAGAAGGCAAACTTTCCAAGTTCAGGCCCCAGGAAAATAAAAATAAGTAAATAAGACTGCAACACCAGATGGCCTGAAAGGACAGGGCTGGCGTGGAGGATTCACTGGCTGGTAATAAAAGCTGTCGTTACAGAGTGTCATCGTTGGCGGGTTATTTATCAGCTCTCCCCTTTAGATACCAAATGTCAAATGTGTTAATGTGCAGAAACCAAGCCTTCCCCTCCCAGCTGCTCGGGTGTCAGGCTGCCAGCTGCACTGTCTCCTTTGCAGGACCTTCCAGGAGTTTCGCATTCGTATGTCACGTTAGACCTACCATATTGCACTTAAGAAAGGCCAGATGAGGCCAACTCGGCCTAATAATCAGCCTGTCAATCATTCTGCTGCATTGTGCATGGAATTGCTTTTCCCCAAACCTTTGTTCTCGGTTAGAATGGGCTGCTCCTCAGATCCACGCACCAGACAGGAACACATGGTTTATTTCACTCACCGTCGCTGGAATCGGAGGTGTATCTTCCAATTCCGCGCTCAGGGAGGCTTAGGGAATTGCAAAATGCCTGTTATGAGACATGTTTTGCCCATGTGGATAGTACTTTATTTCAAGTCTGCCCTTAGACAATCTCTGTGTCCCTTGCTCTCTCTGTCTTTCATTCTTTCCCTGTCTCACATACACACATATCCTAAGTGAGTTTTATACACATCATTCTTTTCATTATTTATTTTATCTGCAACTAAAGCATAGATTAACCTCAAGTAACCAAATACCATATTACGTAACCTAACAACAAATGTGACCCTAATAACTGAGTTTGGATATCATTCCCATTGTTAAGCAAACATTGAGCTAACAAGTGTCCACTGAGCACCCCTCTCTTTACACAGCACCAGCACCACTGGGGAGACCAAAAGAAAGTAAGTTCTGAAGGAGCCCACGGGCGCCTGGGCGTTGCAAGCAAACACGCCCGCCTTATGACCTTGCTATCTTGTATTTTGCTCCTTATTCAAGACAAAATTATTTGGGACAGTATAGACATGTGGTGAGAGAAGGGATCTGTGCAAATTACCTGGGTCTTGACAATTGTTGCCCATTTTTGGGGGGTGGAATTGCTGTCTGAGGCCACAGGGTGTTGGAAGTTAAAAGGACTATGCTGGTGTTGTCTTGAAGCCACACTGTGGGGTCTCCATGGCATCTGAGCTGAGATGGGGAGACCCAGCTGCCCAGAGCTTATGAACAGCACCCCGTGCAGGTGCTGTGGAAGGTAAGACTGAGAAGGAGCTCAAGGAGACGTACCTGCCTTCATGCACGATTCACTGGGGAGGCAAACATAAGCAGGTGAGAATTTCCCCCAGAGTGTGAGATGAGCTGTCCAAGAATACGATGGGGCAGTGTACCATTGCTAAGCAGCAGGGTAGCCCAGGGCCCAGGAGACGCAGGGAGCTTCAAGTGGTGTGAAACTTTAGGAGGGCTTTGATGGACGGTAAGGACTAGGCAGAAAGAGAGAGGTAGTAGGCCTTCCTAGGAGGGGGCCTCACAGGAGCAAAGTGGCGGTATCGTTGGGGTTAAGGGAGACCCAGTTAAGAACTCCTCTCTTCTCTTCCTTGACTTCGACACTAACTGAGAAGTAGGAAAAGGAATAAGGCAGATGAGAGGCAAAAACAAAAACAAAAACAAACAAACAAAAAAAACTCTATTGCTTTTATTACTGTGAAATACGATATTGGAGGATGTAAGTTGTACTGACGCATAAAGGGGCTGGGTTCCTAGCACACTCGTAGGCAGCCAGGGACCCCCAGAGTCTGAAAACCTGGGCTTGGTTCTGCCAAGTGTGCAACTTGGCCCCCAAGATAAAGAGGGAGGAGAAAGGCGCTGGGCTCCAAGGCTCTGTTGCTTCTCCCAAACCCACTAGTGAGAGAAATCTCTCTTCCACCAGAGAAGCGTCCACTAATGGAACCAGTTGCAAGGGAGATGGGAGCCCCTTGAATAATTGGGTCCAGGGAAAGGCGATTAAATCTTCCTGAGATGGCCGGGTGATGGAGGCCAAATAGAGTCTTTTGATGTCAAGCAAAGGACCATGGTGTTTACTTTGATCAATTGGAAACATTGTAAATTTCAGAAACTGATTTAAGCCCCCCTGGGGGGAGATTCATCTCTTATTGAAATGTGGGATGGATTTCCTGCGAGGAGAGACTGTAGGAAAAAGGCTGGTGGGAGCTTGTCCAGAGTTAATGCATGAAGGGTCTGAACAAGTGGGTCCCCTGGGGGTGGCCCAGGAGCTCCATGAGGAGGCAGAAAGGCTGGGATCTGGTGGCTGGTTGTGAAGGATGAGGGATGGAGCAGCCAACAGGAGCCAAGCTTTTGTGCCCAGATGACTGAGACATGGCGCAACATGAACAGAAACAAAGGCATCCAAAGAGAGAGCCCAACCTGAAGTGGTGGTGGGGATCCACCAGTATCTATGCATGTGGAGTTGAAAACAGAAGTGGGGCATCCCAATGCTCCTACGGGACTGGGATGCAGGGAAAGGGATGCCGTGTAAGTTTGATGGGGAGGCAGCTACCAGAAGGGGATGGGAAGGTGTCAGATGCCGGGGAAGTCAGGTTGGATGAGGACAGATTGGAAACCAATGTGCAGTAGTTGGGGTGTTGCTGGTGACCTTTCACAGTCAGTGCAAGAACAGAGATTGAGAAAAGCCTTCAAATGTTCTATTTCCTAAAGACGAACCCATGTAACCTGGATCTGACTTTTTCTTTTCAACCTGGTGGCAGAATTAGGAATAAGTAAGAAGGCAGCGTTTGGACATTTTATTTGTCATTTCCTCTTATCCTTTCAAGACAGAAATGAAATCCCAGTTTTTAAGCTGATGTCTTTGAAAATGTCCTCCCTCATGGCCTCATCCCTGGAGAAGTTAAAACAAGCAAATCATGTCTGGAGGGCAATATCAGAGGGATAGCATCTCTTGACCCAGGGTGATGAGCTGGTGGAATCCCAGACATTCCCATGTGACAGTTACGATGCTGGGGCCTTCCTCAAGCAGCTGTTTTGACGCAGCCATTTTGATGGAAGTAGGGAAGAGGGTGAGACTCAGGAATGGGTATAGACAGAAAGGGGATTCAGAGATTGAGTTGGCAATGCCTGATACTCATAGAACTTGGACATTTAAAAAATTCAAATAAGTCATTCCTTTAAGCATAGCCCTTTAAGGATGTTGTATTAGTCAGGGTTCTCCAGAGAAACAGAACTTCTAGGGTGGCTATGGATATACATAAGAGGAGGCTTATTACTGGAATTCGTCTACATGGTTATGGAGGCAGAGAAGACCCACAATATGCCATCTACAAACTGGAGACCCAGAAAGGCAGATGGTGGAACTTCAGTCCAAGTCTGAAGACCTGAGAAGCAGGAGTAACAGAGTCCAAGGGCAGGGGGAGATGGACGTGGCAGCTCAAGGGAAGGGAGTGAATTCACCCCTCCTGTGCCCTTCTGTTCTATTCAGGCCCTCAGTGCATTTGATGCTGTCCACCCACGTTGGTGAAAGTGAGCTTCTTTATTCAGTCTCCTGATCCAAATGTTCTGGAAACACCCTCTTAGACACACGCAGAAATAATGTCTTACCAGATATCTGAGCATCCCTTAGCCCAGTCAAGTTGACACAAAATTAGTCAAGTTGACATATTAAATTAATTATGACAAAATTAGAACCATTCTGTGTATGTCATCAAATACAAAACATCTTTTACAGAGTTCATGAGGAAATGCTTTCAGATCCCATGCCATACTCTTTCCAGTAACTTGAACAATGGTCAATATTCCTCTATTAAAGGTAGATTTGGGGTTTGGAAAACAGCAAAGAGTAAGTCAGAGCCAAGTCTCTGTAGATGGATTTTGAAACTTGAAGCCAAGTGAATCTCATAAGGTGAGTGACGGACCTGGGAAATGCTATTTTGGATCGAAAATGAGGTGTGCTGACAGCTGGGACACGATTTCCTTCCAACACTCCTTAACTGGCCCAAGAAAGCAGTTTCTAAGGAGAAAAACCCAAAAGTGACCTCACCGATGCAGTCAGGACACTCACTCCCAAAGTGGTCATTCTGAAAAGGGACGTCTCCCTGAGGATTAGAAGACCTGAACGGTTATGAAAAGTCATTCTTATGCGTTTATGTTCATAAATCACAATATATTATTGCTATTGTCTATGAGAAAAGACAGGCGCAAAACTCATTAGGGTTCGGGGAGATTATCATGACGTTTCCAGTTTACAGCTGTTGGAAAGAGAAATCGCGTTTTTATTACTTAATTTTCTTGGTGCCGTATTACTAAAACATACTCCATGGCAATGGTTGTCTGGGTGCTTTATGTAATCTGAATGTGATGGACCCTTCGTGGCGGTGAATTTAACAGCTATAGTTTTAATATCAGAAGTCCATGACACATACGGATTTATAATTTTGCTGAAGGAGGATTTTGGTTTAACGATGAACAATTTTCTGTATATCTGTGTGTGGGTGGATGAAGGGTATAGCACATGAGATCACTTGTTCTTGAATCCTTGTTTTCACATGATATCGTCTTTTGTACTGATAAACTCTATTTTCCTTGGAAAATCTCATCCCCAAGAGAAATGGAGGTGGTTGTGCTATTTCACCATTTGGGAATCTAGGGACATTTTGGAAGATATTTTTCAGGAAAGTTGAGGACTTTCTTTCTTGCACATACATGCATCTCTGCACACTTCTCCCTCTTCCGAAAACATAGTACGAGAGATGTCTTCCCTTCCCTAGAACAGAATAACACGATTGGATGGAATCTGGGAGACCATTTACTTCATTTTAGAGGCAGGAAACCAGGTCTCTGAGAAGTCACGTGACCCATCCAGCCCCACGTTGTGGATTTCTGCCCTAGTAGGAATCCAAGCCTGTGATTCCCAAGCTCCTTCCATTGTACCGTGTTCTCCAGTGAATCTATTCCCTGCCAAGGCTCTCTGCTTTATAGCAGCATCTGCGGATATCTAAGTGCCAGCTCTGCTTGCGATAAGCCCACCTAAGGCTCACCCAGGTTGCAGGCATCAGTGCAGTGAGCAGCCCCGAATGATAAAATGGAAATTCTCTGCAGAACTCAGAACCGAGAAGGAAGCAGTGCCTGTTTTCAACACCTTTTCTTTTTAGAGAGCTGTGTGCAGTTGGCTTCATTTAAAAGTTGGCCCTTTTGTGGTCTGTTTATAGGTCCTCTCTTAGAAACTTGAAATGGGGACTTGAAATACTCCTGAATCAGTATTTCCTACCAGAGAAGAAGTGAAATGCAGACCCTGGGGAGGTGAATGCATGAGGTGTCTGATACCACTCTGCCTCTTGAGCCGCGGCAGACATGGTCAGTGGATTACAGCCTGCTGCTCCTTTCTGTGAGCTCAAGGGTGACCTTGGAATCCTTCTCAACAGGCAGGCATGACCAATCAATCAGAACTGAAGCACCAGACAAAAACCAGCTGCCAGTCCTATATAGCCACGTGCTCCAACAGAGCTGGTCACACGAGATACCGATATATACTGTATAGAAATAATGGTGGTGATGAGAATGACAACTAACATTTATTGAGTCCTGACTATGAACCAGACTCTTGCTAAATATTTTACTGGTAATATCTCATTTCTTTTCAAGGCAACCTTGTAAATATGTACGAATATCCTCATTTTACAGAGAAGGAACTCGAGGCAGGGAGAGGTTAAGTAATATGCTTAAAATCTTGAAACTGTCAGTAGAAGACCTTGCATAGAAGACCTCGCAGATCATCTATTTTCTGAGGTTGCACTCTTAATCACTCTGTTACCTTTGCAGCCTCTAGACACTGACAATGGGGATGAGAAACAAGCACTTGTCCCATACCCAGACCTGCCCAGAAATCTACCAAGACCTTCATTTCCATCATTTCTGTTTTCATGCCTCCTCTTCGCTGGGCCTCCTCTGGACCGCCATCTGTCATCTAAAGACCAGATGTCTCTTGGCCCCTTGGCCCTGGGACATGGGATTCCCATTATCCTGGCCACTCTTTCATTAGGAGACATGCCAGAGGCAGCAGGCAGCCTGGTTTCACTGGCTCAAAGGTCAGTGTTGTGCTGACTTCACCTCCAAGACCCACACTAGTGAGCAGTGTCAGTGGCTGGTATAGATCCCCTGGCTCTCAGAGCCTCGGGTCTCCTTGTCTTTATCACTGGCTGGTGCTCTTGCTCAAGACAAGTTAGAGTCAGACTCCTTTTCCCCGTCATCTATTGGGAAGAATTGATGGACCTCAATTCACTCTTCAGGAAGAGTTGTTGACCCCTGCTTTAAGATCCAACATCCAGAACGACAAAAATATGTTACATCAGCAGGTCAGAGGAAGGAGTTCATTGGATTGGCTTGCAGAAAGAAGGTTCTTAAGAATGAAAATCTGACATTCCCATGTGTTGACAAAAGATACGGAAACAGGAATCACCCCTACCTTGTGGTTGATAGCATAATTGGTAAACCACTTCGGAGGGCCTTTTGTGACATCTAGGAAAGTGGACAATGTGCATGCCCCTGATCCACCAATTCTACTCTTTGGTATTTTTCCTGGAGAAAATGTTGCATGTGTACAAGAATATTTACTGTAGCATTTGTGTGATAGTGAAAAATTAGAAAAAATCGAATGCATTGACAAGGTCATGGAGAAGAAGACTACAAGCCAGAGACTCTGCAGAGGTTTGTAGGGGAAAGGGTAAAAGAAGGTCAGCTGTGCCTGGAGGGCAGGGTGTGAAGCAGAGGGGAGCACTGGGAAATGAACGGGGCATGATGGGGTCTGGCAGCAGAGGCCTTGGGAGCTGGCGTCTGCCTTGCTCTGTAAAGGAAGGGGGTTTGACCTCAATAGAAATAGAGTTTGACCTCAGATGTACGTCTAAAATTGATCCAGAGAAGGCCACCCCATATTTCCCTGTAGGTTCCCCTGCCTGGGAGCAAAAGCTGGCCAAGGTGAGTCTAGTACGTAGATTTCCTTGAGGAGGGGACATGACTGGTTAATTTCACAATTATATTTTGCTAACTTTGTTGAATGTAGAAATTTCCAAATTTCTTTACCTTCTAAGCCAGTTCTAGATTTCTCTGAAACACATCCTCGTTCAATGGCTATTAGTTTTGTCAGTTCTGTTGTTGACTTTCTCATGTACAGTGTTTGACTTTTGTTCTCTGATGAAAGAGCGGTCAGCAAGCCTAGGCCAAGGATTCACTTTGGAAATCAGGAGATCTGATTTCATTCCTGACTCCATCAATGGGACTCTGTGGATCTAGTTTGACAGGACTGACCACGACCCCCACCCCGTGCTCCTTCTTGGGTTTATTTATCCTCTACCCCTCAGTAAGTCATATTGTCTGAATTTGAGATAGTCATTGTTACAGACTGAATGTTAGTGTATCCCCCAAAACTCATGCATTGAAACCCTGCTCTCCATGTGATGGTATGAGGAAGTGAGACCTTTAGACGGTAATTAGGACTAGATGAGGTCAGGGGAGTAGCGCCCCCATGAATGGGATTAGTGCCCTTGTAAGAATCACAAGAGGGCTTGCTTGCTCTCTCTGCTGTCCACCGCATAGGCATACAAGAAGCATGCTGCAGCCCTGCAGAAGGTCCTCACCAGAACGTGACCATGCTGGCACCCTAATCTCCGATTTCCAGCCTCCAGAACTGTGAGAAATAAATTCCCATAGTTAATAAGCCACCCAGTGTGTGGTGCTCTGTTATAGCAGCTCAGACCCACGGAAAGTCATTTAACTCAATAGTGTGCTATTCCTCACTTATGAACTGGAAAGCCTTAAACCTGCATTTCTTTTTCTAGAAAATTGGTGATCTCAATGGGCAGAGCACTAAAAACACAGAGTAAAACAGAAGAAAAGTTAACACATTAGTGGCCTGGCAGTAAAGTGAGAGAAATCCTTCAAGCTATGAATCTAGTGTTGCAGCTGACAGTTACCTGAGGACCATCTGCAGGCTCTTGGTGGAGTAGAGTGTTGACGTGTGCACTTGTGTGCATGTGCATGCGCATGAGAGAGGGTACAGGAGACAATCTGGGGTCTACATATGGTTTATGGGTGAATCAGAGACCACTAAACCTGAGACTTCCCCTAAAGAAAGCCAAGACCTCCAGAAGCAGGCAAGCGGGAAGAAAGCCTGTCTCATCCAAGTAAAATGTGGGGATTCTGAACTATGTTGGCTTTGACTCTGAATACAGAGGAAAAGAGTCTCAAGAATTCCTAACGTCAAGCCTTCTCTCATGTGAATTTTAGACTGGAATTCATTCTATGTACGGTCACTGGGAGCCGTATCAGATTCTGAAGTCAGCAAGGAGAAATATAAAATCTGTGTTTTGTATGTTTAAAGAAATAAAAGAGGGTATTGGAAGTTAAAACAAGGGACAAGGCACATTGCAAAAGACCAGAAAGATTAATAAAATTCTGGACATAAAAACATAGTCATTGAGATTAAGAACTTGAATGGTTGGGTTAAACATCAGATTAGGCAGCTGAAGATAGATATTGAGAAATTATTGAGAATGCAGCGGAGAGAAACAGAGGATGAAAATAAGACAGACAAATTAAGGGACATGGAAGGCAGACTGAAAGGTCTAACATGGATTTAATCAAAAGGAGAGATGAGAGATAAGGATGAAGATGCAGTATTTGAAGAGACAATGGCTTCTAATTTTCTCCAAACAATGACACATGAATGATCGGATTCTGGAAGCTCAATGCATCCCATACCGAGGAAAGAAAATGTACCTTGTAGGAGGTAGAACACGAAGACAAAGATTTTGACTACTGAGAAAAGACAGACTACCTGTAAAGGAATGACAATTAGATTGATAGCTGACTTCTCAAAATCAGCAACAGAAGCAAGACAACATTAAGATAACATCTTCAAAATACTTAACGAAACCACTGTCAACCTAGAATTACAGAGCTGATTTAATACAGTCTACAAGGCAAATATTTATTCGTAACTTTAAAGAATATAATTTTTTTCAGAAAGAAAAGAAATGAACCCAGAAGGAAAATCTGAAATACAGTACAAAATAGAGAAAAACAAAAATGTAAACATTTGGATAATCCCAAGGAAACAATGACTATATAAAAGAACAAAAGTAGTAAACTTCTTAAAACATGTCTTGACTTTTTTGTCCCTCTGCATTCCCATATAAATTTTAGAATAGTTTGTTAATTTCTCAGAAAAAAACTTGCTGGAATTTTTACTGGATCAATTTGGAGATAATCAACATGTTTACAATGTTATATATTCTATGCATAAACATGATCTATCCCTTCACTTACTAATAATTATTAATTAGTAACTTATTAACAGCAGTGTTTTATAGCTTGTGTGTAAATTTTTTTCTAGATTTATTCCCGCTATTTTGGTTTTTTGATGTTATTGTAAATGATGTTTTAGAAATTTCATTTTATAACCATTCACTCTTTTGGTATAGAAATACAATTGATTTTTCTAAGGTGGTCTTTGATTCAGTAACCTTGCTAAAATTACTTAATAGTCTGATTGCAAGTCCTTTGGCGCTTTCTGCACACAGTTGTGTTGTAATCATGCTGTGTGGCAATAATGACAAGTTTAATTTCTTCCTTTCCAATTCCTACATTTTTTTCTTGCTTTTTTTCAATGACTAAGAGTACTAGTACAAGTATAAAGAGACATGATGAAAGTAGATGTTCTTGCTTTATGCTTTATCTCAGGTGGGTAGCTTTTAATAATTTATCATCAGTATCATATTTGATGTAAGATTTTTTTAATAAAAGGTATTCTTATCAGATTAAGAAAACTATGCTTAGCTAAAATTTTGATCATGAATGGATATGAAATTTATCAGATGCTTTTCTGTATCTATCAAATGGTCATGTAATTTATCTTATTTATTCTATTAATGTTGTAACTTTATGAGCTGATTTTTAAAATTTTAAGCTAGCAGCATTGTTTATCTGCAATAAACACAACTTGATCATGAACAATTTATCCTATTTATCATTGGATCCAACTTGCTAATATTTTGTTTGGGATTTTTGCATCTGTTTTCTTTTTATTCCCCTCCCAAACCAGGAAGCAGATTTGCTGTGGAAATTACCTGATATTTTAGTTAACAAAATTTTTTTTCTTGTGACGAGAACTTTTAAGATCTACTCCCTTAGCAACTTTCAAATATGCAATACAGTATTATTAACTCTAGTCACCATGCTGTACATTACATTCCCATGACTTATTTGTTTTATATCTGGAAGTTTGTAGCTTTTAACTTCTTTCACTCATTTCACTGAATCCTCACTCCCTGCTTCTGGCAACTACCAGCCTGTCCTCTGTATCTATGAACTGCTTTTTGTTTTTGTTTTTAGATATCATAGATAGGAGAGATTACATAGTATTTATCTTTCTCTGTTTGACTTATTTCATTAGAGTAATGCCCTCAAGATACATCCATGTTGTCACAAATTACAAGATTCCATTCTTTTTTATGGCTGAATAATATTCCATCACATCTAGCTATATATGATATAGATATAGCTATAGACCACATTTTCTTTATCCACTCATCCATTGATGGAAATTTTGGTTGTTCTGTTGCTTTGTTACTGTAAATAATGCTGCAATAAACATGCGGATATCTTTTCAAATTAGCGTTTTTGTTTTCATTGGATAAATACCCAGAAGTGGAATTGCTGGATCATATGGTAGTTCTATTTTTAATTTTTTGAGGAACCTCCATACTGTTTTCCAGGAATTGGCTGCACCAATTTACATTACTACCAAAAGTGCACAAGTGTTCTCTGTTCTTTACATCCTTGCTTGTTATTTCTTATCTTTTTGATAATAAACATTCTAAGAGGTGTGAGGTGAAATCTCATTGTGATGATTAGTGATGTGGAGCATCTTTTCATGTACCTGTTGATTATCCGTTTGCCTTTTTTTAGAAAGAGGTCTATTCAGATTCTGTGTCTACTTTTTAATTGGATTGTTTTCTTGCTATTGAGTTGCATAAGTTCTTTATATATTGTGGATATTTATTTTCTCCCATTCAGTAGATTGCCTTTTCATTTTATTGATGATTTCCTTTGTTGTACAAAAGCTTTTTAGTTTGATGTAGTCTCACTAGTTTATTTTTGCTTTTGTTGCCTTTTCTTTTAATGTCAAATCCAAAAAAATCATGTCACAACTGATGTCAAGGAGTTTACCACCTGTGTTTTCTTCTATGAGTTTTATAGTTTCAGGTCTTACGTTCATCTTTAATCCATTTTGAGTTAATTTTCCCATGTGGTATAAGATAGTGGTCCAGTTTCATTCTTTTGTGTGTGGCTGTCAAATTTTCCCAACACCATTTATTGAAGAGACTGTCTTTTTTCCCATTGTACATTCTTGGCTCCTTTGTCATAAATTAATTGACCTTTTATCATGAAAAATATTTCTCTTTATCTTTAGTAATGCTTCTTGATTGAAAATCTACCTTGTTTGATAGCTAATCCAGCCTTCTTTTAGTTAGTGTTTGCATAGTGTATGTTTTTCACCCTTTTACTTTCAACATTCTTATATTTAAGGCACCTTGTAAGCAGTATACAAATATATATAGCTATATATATATATATATCCAATATGACAGTCTTTGCTATTTTTAAATAACATCTTTATTCAGATATAATTCACGTATCATAAAATGCACCATTTGAAAATGTAAAATTCAGTGTTTTTTTAGTATAGCCACAGAATTTTGCAACCATCACAACTATCTAATTTTAGAGCATTTCTATTAATCCCCAAAGAAACCCATTAACAGTACATTAACAGTCACTCTTCGTTACCTCCACCTTACACCACGGTGAGCAATGATCTACGTTCTGTCTCTATGGATTTCTCTATTCTGAACATTTCACTGGATCATACAAGATGTAGTATTTTGTGACTGGCTTCTTTCACTTAACATAATGTTTTCAAGGTTCATCATCAGTACTTCATTCTTTTTATTGCCAAATTATATTCCAGAGCATGAATATACCACACTTTGTTTATTCATTTATCCACTGATGGGCATTTGGGTTATTTCTACTTTTGGGCTCTTATGAAAAATACTGCTAGGAACATTCAAGTCAAGTATTTGTATAAACATGTTTTCATTCTTTTGGGTATATATGTAGGAGTGGAAATACTGGGTCATATGGCAACTCTGTTTAACATTTTGAGGAACTGCCAAATAGTTTTCCAAAATTACTGCACCATTTTACAATCTCACCAACAATGCATGAGATTCCAAATTCTCCACATCCCATACTTGTTATGATCTGTCTTGATTCTAGCCTCATTAGTGAGTGTGATGTGGTATTTTATTGTGTTTTTGATTTACATTTCCTTACTGGCTAATGATATGGAACAACTTTTCATGTGCTGGTTAGCCACTGATATATCTTCTTTTCAGAAATGTCTATTCAAATCTTTTACTCATTTTTAAATTGGAATATTTGTCTTTTTGTAGTTATAAGAGTTATTTATAAATTCTGGATACAAGTTCCTTGTAAGGTGTATAATTTGCAAATATTTTCTCCTTCTGTCAGTTGTCTTTTCCTTGATGGTGTTCTTTGAAGAACAAAAGGTTTTAATTTCGATGAAGTCCAATTTATCTGTTTTTTTCTTTTGTTGTCTGTCCTTTTTGGTGTCATATGTAAGAAAGTAACTCAAAGTTATGAAGATTTACCCATATGTTTTCTTCTAAGTGCTTTCTAATTTTCAACCCTACATTTAGATCTGTGATCCATTTTTATTTATTTGAGCATAAAAGTGAGAATTTATTCCTGGACTCTCAATTTTATTCCATTGATTTATTTGTCTGTCTTATTCCAGTGCACACCATTTTGTCAAGTTTTGAAGCTGGAAAGTGTTAAGTTCTCCAACTTTGGTCTTTTTCAAAATTGCTTTGGCTAGTCTGGCTCCTTTGCATTTCCGTATAAATTTTAGGATCATCTCATCAATTTCTATAAAAATAAAAAGGCACCTGGGATTTTGATAGGTTTGGACTGAACCTGTAGATGAGTCCGGTGGAGTAGTGCGCTTCTCACAGTGTGTAGTCTACTGATCCAAGAACATGGGTTGTCTTTGCATATTTTTAGGATTTCTTTTCTTTCAACAATGTTTTACCACTTTTAAGGTACAAATCTTTTACTTGTTTTATTAAATTTATTTCCAAGTATTGTATTCTTTTTGATACTGCTGTAAATAAAATTGTTTCTTAACATCATTTTCACATTATTTATTGTTAGTCTATAAGAATACAGTTGATTTTTGTAAATTGATCTTGTGTCCTACAACCTTGCTGAACTCATTTATTAGTTTGAATAGTTTTTTTGTGGAGTCCTTAGATTTTTTTAATACATAAAATTTTTTCATATACAAGAACATGTCATCTATCAATAGAAATGATTTATTTTTCTTTTCCAATCTGGATGGATTTTATTTCATTTTCTTGCCTGATCACCCTAACTAAAACCTCCAGTACATTATTGAGGGGAAGTGGCAAGAATGGACAGCCTTTTCTTGATCCTGATCTTAGGAGAAAACACTCAGTCATTCACCATAGAGTATGATGCTAGATGTGGATTTTTCCTAGATGCACTTTATCAGGTCAAAGAAGTTCCTTCCTATTCTTAATTTATTGAATATTTTACCATGAAAGGATGTTGGATTTTGTCAGATGCTTTTTCTGTGTCTATTGAGATGATCAAATGGTTCCCCTCCCTTTATTTTAGGAATATTGTACATAACATTTATTGAATTTTGGATGTTAAATCAACCCTGCATTCCTGGGTTGAATCCCCCTCAGTCATGGTAAAATATCCTCTTACATGCTGTTGAATTTGGATTGCTAAGATTTTATTGAGAATGTTTGCATCTGTATTCCTTCTGGGACTCACCTTATGCATATGTTGTTAAGTCTGGTGTTGTCTTACAGGTCTCTGAAGCTCTGTTAATTTTTCTTGCATCTTTTTTCCTTTTTGTACTTTATGTTACTTCAGCAGACATACCTCCAAGTTTACTAACTCTTTCTTATATCAACTCAAATCTGCTGCTGAACCCCTCTAGTGAATTTCTCTCTTCATTTATTCTACTTTTCTACTCTGGATTTTCTATTTGGTTGTTTTAAATACTTTTTATTTCTTTATATTCCCTGTTTGGTGAGGTAGTCTGTTTGGTGAGGTAGTGATCTCACTCATACTTTTCATTAATTCTCTCGATATGATTTATTTTAGTTCTTTGAACATGTTTACAGTAGCTGATTTGTAGTCTTTGTGTAGTAAGATCAACATCTGGGCTTACTCAGGAGTAGGTTTTATCGACTGCTTCTTTTCCTGTGTACAAACCATACTTAGTTGTTTCTTTGCATGTTTTGTCTTTTTTGTTATTGTTGTTGAATATTGGACATTTAAAATAATATAATACGGCAACTCTGGAAATCAGATTCTTCCCTGTCCCTCAAGTTTTGTTGCTGTTTATTGTTTTTGTTGTTTATTGTTTTTGTTGTTTCTGTTTGTTTAGTGAGGTTCCTAGACTTATTCTGTAAAGATATATTATTTGTTGTGGATGGCCACTGAATTGTCTGCTTGGTTAGCTTAATGCTCATCTAATTATTAGACAAAGATTTCCTTAAATTCCTTGATCCAGTAAGTATCCCACCCTTTGCCAAGGAGCTCTGTGTATGTGTTGGGCTATACCGTCAATGTTCCAGTAATACACAGTTCTGCTGCTCTCTTCATTTCCTGCTTGCACAGAGCCTCAAGGTCAACTGGAGGTAAGACGTTAGGGCTGTCTTAGGTATTTCCTAGGCATGCATACAGCCTTGTTCATGAGCATGACCTTCAAGATTCATGGAATATGTTAGAGTTTTTCAAAGCCCCCTATGGACATCTCTTTCCCCATATTTTCCTTTTGTGTTTCTGTCCAGCCTGTTGTTTGGCTCAAGTAGTCTTGCCAAGTGAGGCAGCTATGACGTTAATTAATTGCCTCTGACTCCTTTAGACAAAGACCCACTGAGCAAGCTCTGAGAAGGCTTATGAATGGGGTTTTCCAGGAAGCTGTCAGAAAGGTCACATAGTAACAGTTCTCCAGGCATGGGTTTTGGGGAGGAGCTTCAAACATACTCTGCCCCTTAGTGGCTGCTAAGTGGCTGTTTTTCACAATTATTGCGGTTGTGAGGCTGGTGGTTTTTTAAGGCCACCACGTAGCTGTAAAGAAGAGGAGGGTGGGAATAGGGTAGGTTAAAATGCCACAAAGATCACTGTCCTTACCAAGATTTAGCTATTTTTCTGAAATAAATCTTCCTCATATTAGTGCAAGCCTTTCGTTAATTTCCAGAGTTCTGAAAAAGTTCATTTTGACAATTTTTTGCCAATGTCCCCTTTGTGTTTATGAAGAAGTAAAATTTTGGAAGTCTTTATTCTGCCATCTCTGAAGTGTCTGCCCAATCTTTAATTTTCAGTTGGCTTATTTAAATTGTTAACATTGAATTAATTACCAATATATTTGTGTTTATACCCACTGTCCTACTATTTGTAGTCTATTGGTTGCATCTATTTTATTTTCCTTTTTCCCTTAATTTTGTGCTTTTTAAAAAATGATTAATTATGTTTTACCTCTATTAGCTTATCAAAGATGTATCTTTTGCTATTCTTTTAGTGTTTATCTTAAATATTACAATTACCATTTTAAAGGATATTTTATTAGTTAGTACCTTCACCACTTTGCAGATAATGTTAGGGCCCTAAAACCTTTGACTCAATTTCCTCCCTCTTACCTTTTGTATTATTATTGCTGCATTGTTATTTACATATACAGGAAGCCACACAATACATCACTATTATTTTGTCCCGTCAATAGAAATTTCGTTTTACCCATATATTTATCTTTGCTGTTGCCCTTAATTCCTTCATACATTTCTACCTGCCTGAAGAAGTCCCTTTAGTATTTCCTTAAGGCAAGTATGTTGGCAACAACACCTGAAAAACTCCTTTATATCTCTCTCACTTTTATGAGATGTTTCTTCTGGGTGTAGATTTCCATGTTGGCATTTATTTTCTCTTAGCACTTTAAATATGACATCTAGCTTAGTCAGCTCAGGCTGCTCTAACAGAATACCATAAACTGGTGACTTAAACAACAGACATTTATTTCTCATAGTTCTGAGGCTGAGGAGTCCGAGATCAAGGTGCTGGCCAGTTCAGTTCCTGGTGAGGACTCTCTTGCTGGCTTGCAGACGATCATCTTCTTGCTGTGTCCTCACATGAGGGAGAGAAAATCATCTCTCTTCTGTCTCTTCTTATAAGGGCACTAACTCTGGATAGTTGCTCTTTTGGGTCCTGACTTTTGGTATCCTAGCTATTTTATTTTATTTTATTTTATTTTATTTTATTTTATTTTATTTTATTTTATTTTTAATGGAGGTACTTGGGACTGAACCAAGACCTCGTACATGCTCTGCCACTGAGCTATACCCACCCACCCCCTGACAGTTTTAGATTGATTGCTGGGTGTTGTGTGTGATAAATTATAGATATTGGATGAAGCTATGTTCCTCTACAGGGGATTGACCCTACACTCTGGCAGACAACAGAGGAAGACCAACTTAATCTAATCAGAGGCTGAGACGTCTCAAGACTGATCTGTGGGTGTCGTTAGGCTTGGTCTGAGAACTGGGAAGCTTCTGAGGACTTTTCCTTGGTGAGTTCTGAAGTTGAATTTTAACTTCTCAGCACTTTGAAACCACTGAAAACTTTGCTCTGTTTTTCAGCTGTTTCTGTGTGACTTCTTAGCATCATGTCAGCTAAGAAGAAAATGCTTCAATAAGAAAACTAATGTTGAGTGTCACACTCAACTCTCTGTGCTTTTTTTCTCTCCTGAATCTTGATCCCTCAAGACCTGGCAGCTCTGGTATCCACAAATCTCAGTTTTTATCTCTCTCACCTTATGAGATATTTATATAGCTCTGCTGGTTTTTCAGCCCCACACAAAGTTGGCAAATGCCTCCAGGGGAAAAGCTTCTTGCAAAATTTTGGCCTTCTTCAGTGCAGTTTCCTTCTCTCTGTGCTCTGCTGTCTCAAGCCCTGGCATCCTTGAAAGCTCTGTAATAACTTCAAACAGTTTTTTTTTCTTTTAATCCAGTTCTTCTTATTTTTTTATGGAAGCATTGACCTACTAAAGAGTTACTCCATTATAGCTAGAATTAATGTCTGAATTTATTTTTTAAATGTACTTAATTTTTTTATAAGTGGTCTTAGGTTCACAGCAAAATTAAGCAAGAAATACAGAGTTCCTATATATCCCCTCCCTCTCCCACCCCACATGCACAGCCTTCCCAACTATGGACATCCTGCATCAGAGTGACTCATTTGTTACAATTGATGAACCTGCACTGACACATCGTCATCACCCAGAGTCCATAGTTTACACTTGGTGACTTGGTGTTGTACATTCCATGGGGTTTGCCAAATTTCATGTCTTTCCAAATAAATTTTAGTTGGAAAAAATTTTAGATTGAAATAAAATTTGCAAAGATACCATAGTGAGTTCTTGTCTACCCTTCACCCAACCTCCCCTAATGTTCATGTTTTATATTACCATGGTATTAGTTTAAAAACAAAACTAAAAAAAATTGGTATGTTATTATTAAGTAAATACTGGACTCTATTTGAAATTCACTGATTTTCCGCTGATGTCCCTTTTTTTCTTTGTTTCTGGATGGAATTTGGGGCTCCACATTGCATTTAGTTGTCATATCTCCTTTGGTTCCCTGATCTGTGACAGTTTCTCAGCCTTTCCTTTGTTTTTCATGACATTGAGTTTTAAGAATTACTGGCTAGGCATTTTGTGGAATGTCCCTTAATTTGGGGTTATCTGATATTTTTCATATGGTTATACTGAGGTTATTTTTTTCTGGATGGTGAAATGCCTTGCTAATCATGTCATATCAGGGGGTACATGTTATCAACATGTCTTACTACTGATGATGTTAACCTTGATCATATAGACAAGATAGTATTTGAAAGGTTTCTCCTCTTTAAAGTCATCCTCCTCCACTTTCCATATTTTATTCTTTGGAAGTAAGTCATGAAGCCCAACCCACATTTAAGCAGAATTGGGTGAAATTAAGCTCCATCTCTTGGAGGGGGTATCTATGTAACTGTTTGGAATTCTTCTGTAAGGAAAATTTGTTTCTTCTCCCTTAGTTACTTATTTATTCAATCATATATTTATATCAGTATGGACTCATGTATAATTATTTTATACTTTGGGTTACAATTCAGTTTTATGTTATTAGTTTATTTATTTATAAATTATTTTTGATTGATTGATTGATCGATGGCTCAGATTGTTCCAGCTTTGCCATTGGGAGCTTTTTCCATTTGGCTTGTGTCCTTTTGACATGCCTCCATCCTTTTATATTTTGAGCACTTCCTTACTTTCTTAATACTCTATGATACTTCAGGCTCATCTTATATTTTCCCTTTCTCAGCCCTGGAATCAGCCATTTCTCCAAGGCTCTGGTTTCTTTCATTAGAGAACGGTATTTAGAAACCAATATCTGAATGCCGGTATGCTCGCGGCTACTGAGGTTATGTCACACATATGTAATAGAGTTAATGTCTGTTGTCACAGTCTGCATTTCATCTTGGGATTCTCCAGCCTTTCAGTTGATTTTTTAAATTTGCATATATTAAAGTTCACTCTTTGTGAGATAACAATTCTATGGAATTTGATAAATGCAGAGTTATGTATCCAGCATCGTAGTACCACGCAGAGTACTGACATCATCTAAAGGTTGCCTTGTGCGTCCCTTTTGCAGTTGTCCACTCTGCCCTCCCATCCTCTAGCAACCATCAATCTGTCCTCTGCATTGAGCTTTAATCCTACCATCTCCACCTTGTGTGCAGACCTTGGAATGGGTTGAAATGGCCAAAATGGGGTTCTAATGTCGGCTTTGTAGGAGTGAGCAGGCATTAATGCCTGTTACCTAGACTGTAAGTTATTTGCCTCATTCATTGTTATTTCTGTAGAGCAGCACTTAGCAGGAAATAGGTGCTCACTGATTTTTTAAAAAACGCATGAAGTCTTGGCATGGGCCCAATCAGTGTATGGTAAATCTGTGACAATTGAAAATGTGCTTCTTGAAAGGTTTGAGAATTTCTAAGTATTCTAACACTAGTAATTGACTGTGGCTGCAGTGTGGACTGGTTATGCCAATGCCAGCTCTGCAGATCTCTCCACCCCCCTCCACAAGGCTTTCTACATTTATGCTCTTATTGACCTGAAAACAACCCCTCCACATAGGCTATGTTACTCCCATTACAAAAATGACTGCCACTTTTGGGAATCTGTGTTTTTATCTATCTATCTATATGTGTGTATGTGTGTATACACACACACACACACACACACACACACACACACATTTAAGTGTAGAAATGCTTTACCACTTAATCTTCCATGTACTCAACAGCAGCCAAAAAAAAAAAAAAGCCTTGGAGAAGCAATAGATGCACCTTCCCCCAGCCATGCAAAATGAAGAGGAAGGATATCAACTCTTCAACAAGTCACATTCAATGCGTGATCTGCAGGAAGGGATCTTCACATCTCTTGGCTCCTGTGACAAAGAGTAAACAGAGAAGTCATTTTTTTTGGATACTGATAAAGAGAGGAAATGCAAGTTCATAACCTTGGCCTGGGTTGACATGCTAAGCTTGAGGCCATCAGATTCCTTTTAGAGCCAGACGTGAGGGTAAACTTCCTGGTGCTGTGAGCTTTCCTCTTTCTCTAGTTGTTTTCTAAGTGATGGAGAAGAGCCAGAAAGGGTAATGGAAGATGCGAGATAAAAGATACAGGAGGACTGGGGGAGGGTATAGCTCAGTGGTAGACCTCATGCTTAGCATGCACAAGGTCAGGTATTCAATCCCCAGTACCTCTGTTAAATAAAAATAAATAAATAAATAAATAAATAAATAAATAAATAAATAAATAAACCTAATTACCTCTCTCCTCAAAACAAGATACAGGAAGAGTCACTAGGACAACTGGGCAATTTGTTTATAAATGTATCTCTAGCCTCAGAGCTGTATCTACCCAGCAAAAAAGTGAAGTGGAAATTTGGCAAACATGATCATTAATTATCTAATTGGGCTGTTTATTCCAATCAAGTTAATTGGTTAACTGCTAGGTTTCCACTTCACTTTGAATTACTCAGGGACAGCAAAAGAGAAGGGGGATTAAAGCATACATCTGATGCTTTTCTCTAAAGCTGATGAAAATGTCTTTATGGCATAAATATTTGACCTTTAAGACTTTTCCTGCATTTTCTTTGCAAAATGACAGAAGAGGCTCAGCTAGATCTCTGGCCCATTAACTGACTTAGATAGTGAGATTAGGCCAATTCTTCTCTCCCAGGTCCCAGACATTATTCAACCATAGATCCAACACGATGCATTTAAGAACAAGATGGAAAACTCCTGTAGAGGTTGGCCACGTGCCCCTGGCCTTGGAGAAGAGAGTGCGGAGGCAGCACTCAGCTGATTTTCAGGAATTAATGTCCCTGCTTGGAAGATTGTTATATACCTTTCCATATTCATCCATCCATCCATCCACTCATCCACTCATTCATTCATTATTGGACATGGATAATGTGCCAGGCACCATACTAGGTATGGCAGATACAAAGATGTATGAGACAGGATCCTTGCTCAGAGAGTGGAAGTCGTACATCAATAACATTGCTGTGGTATGACCAATGCAGCAGGAGAGGCAGGTCCTGAGAATGCTGGGCACACAGAGTGGGGAAGATGGAGTCTGCCTGTATGGGTCAGAGAAGGCTTATTTTATAGAGTTAGGAGATGAAACTGGTAGATGAAACATAAATAAGATCCCTGACCCCTTGGAGGGGTGGAGGTTGGAGAGGAAGGTGTTCTAAGGAAGACAACAGCACATGTGATGACATATGCAACAGTGTGTTTCCTTAGGGGAGTTGCCAGATGGTCACTGCTCCTGGAGCTTGGAGGAAAACTGGAAAGTGAGGCATCTCATTGGCAGTGTTAAGGGCAGTCCTTGGAGAGTTTTAAAGAGGAAAGATCACTTCATCATCTTTGAAAGGTCACTGTAATGTGATGGGATGAGCAGAAACCCTGGAGTCAGCAGGAGACGGTTCAAATCCAGGGCCACTTTTTCACTGTGTAGCTTTGGAGAAGTTCCCAGCTGTCACTGAGCTTAAAGAAAATAGGATAGTAACACATTCTTCAAAATATTATTGAAAGAATTAGAAAATCTTAACATCCTTTTTAAAATAAAATTCATTAAAAAAAAAAAAGAAAGCTTGGTCTCTGATCTCACAGAATTACTCTGTAAAGTAGGAATAAGAAACCTGACTCATAGGGAGGTTTTGAGGTCTAATGACAAGCTTGGAAATGATTTTACACAAGGTTGGTGCTTGATAGTTAATGAATAAAAGGGTATTTTCCTCTTCACTGATTTCTGTCGATCCTCATAAATATTTAAAATCTCATGTCCATACTTTTATCTACATATCCAAATATCCAAATATCTAGTGATCATTTATTTACGATCCTATGTGTGGTAGGATATTTGCAAATATTCTGGTTCAAGTTTGCTTCTAGGCACTTGGAGGGATTGCATTTCCCTGCCATATTTGAAGTTAGGTGTGGCCATGGATCTGCTTTGGCCAGTGGAACCCAGGCAGAAGTGCTGTGCGTTCTGATGGGTGGGAGCTTTCAGCATAAGTGTGCGAGTCACCACTTAAATTTTCCTCACTGGGATGTCAGTCAAAGTGTATCCAGGGAATTGGAATCACTACAAATGCTATGGGATAAGGGACTGATTTCAGGAATCAGACCTTTACACAGTGGTGGGAGGGACTGGGGGAGTGAAGATTTGGAAAGGAGAGTTAGAAGATTAGAGATGAAGTTACTAACCAGTCTTCCTGAAGCCCTGGTGTGAGTAGGCAAGCTGGAGCTTTCAGGGGAATCTGAAAGGCTTGGTGTATCAAACCACCAAAGTAGGACCAAGAATAGGGAGCTTCTGGAGTTGTCCATGGGAAGTTGCTGTCTGAGTGCATCTGCCACTAAGTCTGACAGTGAGCCTGGGGCCACTGTTGGTCATTGGGATCTACATTCTGGAAGATGAGCTGGATGTGGAGCAGAGGAAGCAAGGACAAGCTGAGATCCCTTAGGCACCTCTGTATTTGCTCTTTCAGCATCTACTGATGTTCTGTTCAGATAATTGTGCTGGTTCACTTCTGCCTCGAAATCTTTTTGCAAATCCTATTTTTGACAAATTTTAGCCCAGAACCATACAGGGAAGATAATTCTGGAAGTGAAATGTCCAATTTAGTGGTCAATCCAGTACAATTTACTATGTTTGCATCTACACACACCTCTTTAAACTATTACTTCTGTATAAAGACAGTAGAAAAATAATGCTTCCACCTATCATGATAAACAACTACATGTGTACAACCAAAACCATGCTAACTTATCCCCCAAAGAGCATACATAGTCTGCAGAGTTTCTGATGAGAAATCAGATATATTCAAATCTTTGTTCCCTTGTATGTAATAGGTCATATTCTTCTGGCTTCTTTCAAGATTTTCTCTTTATTTTTATTGTTGGCGTATAACTATGGTGTACCTAGGTATGGGTTTCTTCGTAGTTATCCATATTTACCCTGTTTAGGATTTGCTGAGCTTCCTCAATCTGTAAATTTATGTCTTTCATCAAATTTGGGAAATTTTCATACTTTATTTATTAAGATACTTTCTCTGCCCCAACTTCTCTCACCTCTCTTGAGACTCCAACTATATGTATATTAAATCTGTGATCATTTTTAAACTGGTGCCTGAGGGTCTGTTCATTTTTCAGGGTTTTTTTTCCAGAATGAACAATTTCTATGGCTCTGTCTTCAAGTCCATTGACGCTGTTATTTCCCTTCTACTTTCAAGTACATACAACGGACTTTTAATTCCAGATATTGTGTTTTTCAGTTCTAGAATTTCTATTTAGCTCTTTTTTTTATGGCTTCTAGTTCTGTTTTACTTTAAGTCAGTGAACGTAGTTCAAAAGCCATTTAAAAACCCAAGACTGCTAATTTCAACATCTGTTTCATTCCTATTGGCTGACTTTTCCCTTGAAATGTCTCTTGAGGCATTTCCTTGGTTCTTCATATGTTGAGTAATTTTTTTTATTATACCCTGGATATTACAAAGTTTCTGTTGTGGAATTCTGGAATTTGTTATATTCTTTCACAGAGAGTTAACTTATTATTTGCTTTCTTTGTTTTAGCATCATAATTTGATTGAACTCAAACTACAAACTCCCTTTTAATGCCCCCAAGCCCTATTCCTGGTATAGCTCTTTTAATTGCACGGCAATTATAGACTTAAGTGTGAATCTCTCCTCTACTAAACTGTAAGCTTGTTGAAATTAGTAACTGGGTTTTATTCAACTTTGAGTCCTTCAAGTACAGGTTCGTGTTGCACACAATGAACCTGCTACAGTGCTGAATACATGAATGGAATAATGAACCATGTAACCCAGGAAATACCCACCAAACCAGAACACTGTTATGCAGAAGACCCAGGAACCAGGAGGGGAAAGCTGAGAGTCTTTTGTGTATACATTAACTTCTATCTTCTGATGCTTGGTGTAAGTTTCAATTGTAATAGATGACCGAGAATCTGGACCTCAGCTACATTTAATCTTCAATATTTGCATACTCATCTATTACTTCCCACAGAGTACACGTCATAGCAAAGCCTCATTATAAGAAAATAATTAAAACGCAGATGGTGATTGTTCAGTCATTACTTAAGCTGTATTTCCATAATGTGGAATTAATCTAAAAGGTATAAAAAGAAATCACAATTCAAATCCACAACTCAAGCTTATTTTATTCATTTATTCAATGAACACTTGAGCACTTGTGTTGTCACAGGTACTAGATTCCAGAAATACAAAAATTAATGAGTACAGTTCCTGGATAGGGGTGCTAAAGGGGTGAGAATAACACAGAGGTTAATCATTTAATCAGTTATTTGTATATTCTACAAATATTTATTGAATATCAGTTTTGTGCTGGAAACTTTACTAAGATCCAGGAATACGATAATGAGAAGATTGACAACTCTCTGCCCTCAAGGAACTCAGAGTTTCTCTAGAAGACATTAACTATAAGACAGGTTTTTCTGAATATTGAGGTCTTTCAGGTACTACCCTCACTTTTGTTTTTGCCTTTGCCCATACAAAGTGTACTACTAATTTATATTTTATTTGTCTCACTCTTCAAAATCTTAAATTAGTTTAATTTAAAAAGAAAGAATATATCACAGATTGGATATGCTATTTACACTTTTCAAATTCACATTAAAAGTACATGATTATTAAAATACAAAATGACTAAATGCAAAATACCAAGTGTCATATGTTCCACACTCTGGGAAAAACTGCTTCAAGTGTGTTAAATGTTGTTAAAAAGATATTTATAAAGTGCAAAAAGCATAATAGGAATATAAAAGGAGTTATTAATCCTGTCCATGTTTACAAGGAAGGCTTTGCAGTAAAGTCTCCTTGAGGGGGGTCCCAGGATCCCCTTTATCATTTTATCCTCTGTGATAGTTAAAATAAAGCCCCATCCCAAAGATGTCCACACCCTAACTGGAACTTATGACTATGTTACATTACAAGGTGAATGGCGTGTTAAGGTTGCAGATGGAATTCAAGTTGCTAATCAGCTGGTTTTAAGATAAAGAAATGATGCTGCATGATCTGGATGGGCCCAGTGTAATCAGTGTAATCAGAAAGGACCTTAAAAGCAGAAGAGGGAGGCAGAAGATTGTCAGCACGATTTGATCTGGAAAGGACTCTATGGCTATTGCTGGATGTAAAGACGGAGGAAGGGACCATGAGCCAAGGAAAGCATGTGGCCTCTGGAACCTGGAAAAGGCAAGAAAACAGATTCTTCAGAAAGTCATGCAGCCTTGATTTTAGTCCAATAACCTATGTTGTATTTCAAGCCTACAGAACTCTAAGATAATCAGTTTGGTTGTTTTAAGTCACTACATTTGTGATCATTTGTTATAGCAGCCATAGGAAACTAATACAACCCCTTAGAGTCAGATGTACCTTAGGTATTGGCTAAAAATCAACCAAAGTGCATGGGGTCTCCTCTCTAAGTTCTTTGGGGGCATGGTTTTCATCTTTCTGTCTGTTATAGACCTAGTGGCCACAGTCACACTTAGAAAATAGTTGGAGGTCAATGACTATTTTGAGTGCTCTTGAGGAAGGTGCTATGTGAATTGGCTGATCAAGAATGGGTTGACATTTCCTAGCCATGGAAATAGACTGAGGAAGGGCTCTGAAGATAGGGTAGCCGCTTGAGCATAGACATACATGTTCGTGCTGTGTTTGGAGAAATGAATGATCATCTGGCAGAAGAGGATGTGCCCAAAGAGAATGAGTGATAACTAATCCAGGGCAGTGGCAGGGAGCAGACCAGGAGGGGCTGTGGGTGGCATGCCAAGGAGTTTTATTGGAGTCTTGAGGCCATCAGGAGTCACGTGTCAATCTCCTTCCATGTGACATTAAAGGTGATATGAGCTTGCCCTCTCTCCAAGCTGGTTTCTTCACAACATCCACTGGAACCTTGAGTTTCTGGAACCAGGATCCTTGCAATTCCTGCAGGAGAAGGCCTGATCTTGTGGGCTTGGGTTCTTGGGCTGGGGGTCAAGTCTTGCACATCAGGAAAGGCCAGAGAGAAGAAGCCAAGCAGCCTGAGAAGCTGAGTGACCCCCCAAGGCTCCTTTGAGCTCCCTCCTGGTGGGAGCTGACGAGCTGTCAAGGTTTCCATCATAAACCCCACACTCCATATGTTTGCAATGTGGCCACAGAGATGCACATGGGATCGGGGGCTAGGGTGTGAGGGCTTAGCTCTGGAGGCATCGCTTCCTCTCTTCCTGTGCACTTTCGAGAGAGCTTGTTTTGCTTTCTTAAAGTTATGGCGTTGGAATAAAGGGACCGTAATGAGTTCCAGATGCTTTTATTTTCCCCCTTCTATAATTGGAAACAAAAATATAGCATGACTTTTAAATGGAAAGTGCCAGAGAGGAATAATGCTTTTAGCTCTGGGGTTTTAGCTGTGATTTAGAGCCCAGCGTGAGGCTGTGGCCGTCATCACCACACACCAGCTCAGTCACACTGCTCCCTGCAGACCTGGCTCAAGGCTTTATCTCAGCGCCTGAATGAGGTTCAACTGTGAGTCCTATTTTAAGAAACTCTAATACACAAAACCCAAACTTGCAAAGCAGACAGAGTTGGGTGGAGTGGGCTGCCACGCATTCAAAGGGCGATTGTTTTGTAGAGAGCCACTGCCCAGGCCTCTTTTAATTGGGGCTCCCTCAGTGCACCTCAAAGTTTCCCCACACATCATTAATTTTTGAGGAAGGGGACAAAGAACCTTCCAGTTGATGTTCCAAGTGTGAAGTGCCAAGTGAAGATCAATTTAAAAAACCAAGAGACCAGAATCTTGAAGTATAAAGTGATCTTAGGGAGAAAGAATGCTTGAATTACCACGGACTCGTTAGCACAACACCCAGCTTTTCAGGAGAGCTTGAAAGCCACTGAGTGAAGACCTGACTCAGAGCCATACTTGGAATTGGATCAGCCTCTTTGGGAGTCAGACAAAGAGATTATCCTAAATGTGCTGGAGGAAACACCTATGCAGTTTAGACTCAAGCTTCAAGCCCGTCTTGGAAACCTTCCTTCTTCCCTTTGGCCAATTGCTGTTACAAAATGGGATAGTGAGGAAGGTTGGATCTGGGTTTAGACTGTGAGAAAGCAGTTGACCTCCACTACCAGACATCATAAGTGCAGATTACACTCTCTCTGGGGAGGTAATCTTTAACACAAAGCAGATCCCAGCCCCCGAAACTAAAGCAACCCAGGACGGGAAGATAAAGCAAATGGCCACTCAGTCCTGACATGATTTGCACAGCGCCCTGGTACAAATAGGAATTCTGGACCCAAGTGCTGAAATTGAAGACTGGCTTCTTAGCTGTTGTTCGTAGCAAACCAAAGCGTTCAAGTTCTCTTTTGATGCCAAAACTCAGGTCAGTCTTGATGAGCAATAGAGATTGACCATCTCCATTATTCTCTCACTCCCTGTTCTCCTGTTGCCTTTTGTATTTTCCTCTTGCAGCTTTGCAAATAAATAGTCCTCAACACACTGAGCTGCCATCCATTGAGTACCTGCTCCGTGCTGGCCACCTTACAGGGTACGTGTTATTACTCCCATTCTCCAGCCCCTTACATTGATCAGCCAATTTCAAAGCCCAAAGTCTTCTCTTACATTTTGCCTTGTCTAATCATAAGTAACCCATGATGTGGTCTAAAGAGATTGTTCAGTGGTTTTTAACCCTCTTGCAAATCATACCAAGTTTGGGGCTCCACCCTGGACCTATTAATTCAGAACCTCTGGGGTCTAAGCCTCTGTGTCTCAAATCCGCTCACCGATTCAGAGGCACAGTGGGGCTAAGAGCCACTGCAAGAGTGTCTTAGGTGATGAGGGGTTTAGGAAGCAACTTGAGAGCTGACCCCTCTTCAGGGAGCCCTCCTCTCTGCAGTGGGCACTAAAGCGCACCTGCCGCCTCTCATTGGACCTGAGAAAATGACCAGTGGGACTGCGGCAGAGGCGCGCTCCTCATGCCTGACAGGCCTCCCGACCCTGGTCTGTCTTTTCTGACCTTCTGAGTTGCCGGGTTTCTGTCCCTCCCCTCCGTCCCTGGTGCCTCCTAGTTCTGAAGACCAGAAGGGGCCTCCCAAGAAGTCTTCCTCGTCCCTGTGGAAAACTTGCGAAGCCCTAATGACATAGAAAACATGGAGGAAAAAGGAGAAAACTGGAGAGTCACCCACTCAGTTGTTCTCAGCTCACTTTCTTCCAAATGGCTGGGATTTGTCTAGTCTCCCAATTTTTCCATTTTGTTGGTGTCTCCATTCCACTGAATATTGACAGGACTGAACCTCCAAGGGGAGGTGGAAAAGTTGAGCCTCCAAGCTCATGTGATCTTCCAGGTTTGGAGGATTTCTCAGACTCGAACCCCCTAGTCCCCAGAAGCTGGGGACCCCTGGAGATGAGACTCTAAATTCAGACACAAACCTGCTCTTCCTCTCTGGGTGAACTTACTTCAAGCCTAGTTACCTTTAGAAGGATGCAGAATGCTTGATTTTCCAAAACACGTCTTCACAGCCATGATTGCCTTCTCGAAATTCAGCTTATGTAAATAATTAAGGGTGTGCTGCCACAACTGGTTATAAGGGTGTTCACTGCAACATTGATTTTACTTGAGAAAACTTGGAAACAACCTAAATGGCCAATGAGAGAGGATTAGGTAAATGAGTCACGTCACTACAAAAACCCTTGGTGTACGATTTTGCTCGGGAGCCTGGAAGGTTATTTATTATATTTTAAATGCCAAAAGTGGGTTACAAAACAACATGCATATTATGATCTCATTCTCGCATCTGGAAAAAATGCAAAGCCAACTATTAGTAATCACTATCTCCAGGTGGGAACTGAAGGTGGCTTTTATTTCTTCTTTCTTTGTGTGTCTGTATTTTCTAGTAATAATAATAAGGAATGCATGCTACTTGTTCAATCAGTATGAATCTAACACTGGTGTTGAGTGAGGACAGGCATCTTAAAGGGAGGCAGGAAAGAGAGGAAACGTGGGCCCCGGACACGATCTCCAAAGAAATAAAGGCCGTGCCCCCATTCACATCTTACCCCAACTCCACTTCCCAACCACCAGTGACGTCACAGTCATGATGTACATTACTCACCACCAAGCCCTTCATATTTTTTCATTAATTAAAAGAGAAAACAGATAGTACCAGACTCCACAGTGGCTACACACTGTCTGAGGTTGCATAAAAGGGTCGTCAATCTTCAATGCAAAAAGAGATCCAACCTCAAAGACAGTTGATTTGGTAAATAGGCACTTCCTTTCCTGTCCGGACTGGCTGTGGAAGTGGCTTCCCGGGTTGGGAGCGGTCGCAGGAAGAGATGGGTGTCGTGCAGAGGGAATCCCGGTATCAGTTCATTTCTGCTAAAACTGTCTTTGAAGACCAGGGTTAGTTCTCTCAGCCAAGTGGTCATGATAATCCTTCATCCCTGAATGAGGCTGAATCGTGGCTCTGATAGTGGCCACACTGAACAGCCTCAGGCACCCCTGGGATGCTCTGCCCCATATGATTCCAGCATCTCGGAGCGCCCCGCAGTCCAGCAGAGCCCCCAGGGTGGGGCCTGAGTTTCCCAGTAAAACACACCCATCAGTCCCAGCACCTCCCCAGGGGAGGAATAAGGAGAAGAGAGGCCTGGAGTGTTATTCTAAAGTAAGGACCAGCAAACTGCTCCCATGGGCAAACTCTGGCTCCCTGCCTGTTTTTGTAAATGAGTTTTATTGGAACACAGCCACGAGCATTCATTTATGTATCATTTGAGGCTGCTGTCACGCTCCACTAGCGTAGTTAGGGAGTAGTGACAGAAACCGTATGGCCCAGGAAGCCAAATATTGCTGGCCTCTGCTCTATAGGATGTCTCGCCAGGAAAATGAGACGAGAGGGACCTTTCTGGCTACTCCGGGACACACACTCTCCTGATCGTTCTCCCCTCTCTGGCCTGACCTGTTTGGTTTTGAGTGCCAGTCCTCAGATACTAAAGTTCATTAAGATACATGCACCCCAATTACAATGTTCATAGCAGCACTGTTTACAAGAGCCAAGACATGGAAGCAAATTACACGTCCATCGACAGATGACTGGATAAGGAAGTTGTGATATGTATATATGCACATATATATACATATATAATGGAATACTACTCAGACATAAAAAAGAATGAAATAATGCCATCTGAGGCAAAATGGATGGACCTAGAGTTATCATACTAAGTGAAGTAAGTCAGACAGAGAAAGACAAGTATATAATACCACTTACATGTGGAAAGTGGAAAAAAATGATTGAAATGACTTTGTTTATAAAAACAGAAACAGACTCACCGACATAGAAAACAAACTTATGGTTACCAAAGAGGAAAGGGGGTGTGGGTTATAAATTAGGAGTTTGGAGTTAGTATATACACACTACTATATATAAAATAGATAAACAATAAGGCCCTACTCTATAACACAAAGAACTATATTCAGTATCTTGTAATAACCTATAATGGAAAAGAAACTGAAAAAGATATATGTAACTGAATCACTTTGATGTACACCTGAAACAAACACAACATTGTAAATCAACTATACTTCAATTTAAAAAATTTTTTTAAATAAAAAAATTAAGTTCATCAAGGTTTGCTCCTCAGTGCCCTCTTCTTGTCATTCTACATTCTCAAAATCTCAAAGGCCTTCCAAATCACACAAGTGTTAGCCCAGGGTGACCATATAATTGATTGGTCCAAACCAGGGCATTTGGGGGAATAATAATTTCTGGACAAGACTTTGAGATAATAGGCATAACTTGGATTGTCTCAGAAAAACTGAGAAGTAAGATCATTTTCAATGAAAACACTAATTATCTTCTTTCCCCCCACCTGGTCCTTCTCAAGAGTTCCCAGTGGTTCTGGCATCACCATCTTGCTCTTGGTACCAATGAGAAACCCAAGACGTACCCTTTACATCACCCTCTCCTCATCACCTGCCTCCAATCCATCACCAGCTCCTACTTCCTACACTTTTGGAATCCACCCATTTCTAACTCATCTCAGCTGCTACATCCAAGTGCAAACAACCATCATACCTTGTCTGGGCTTCTCAAGAGCCTCATCATCGACCTAATGCCACTGACTTCAGCCCCTCCCACTCCCTCTCCATGCAGCAGCCAGACTGATTCCTCTGAAACATCAACCTGATTGGGCCACCCCTGTGCATGAAGCAAGTGGCTTCCCAGGTCTTTAGGACACAGGCTAAGGTTCTTATGCTTGGACCCTAAGGCCTGCGTGGCCTGTCTTCCATCCTCATCCAATGCCCTTCTTCCTTTCTGCCTTTAGGTAATGCTTGAAAGCTTCCAGAGCCTCCCTGCTTCTAGGTTTTCCCACAGACAGTCCCCTGTTACTGGAAAGCTCCTTCCCCTATTGGAGCTCAGGTCTCTGTTTAAATCCCACCCCGTCGCTGTCCACACAAGGCCATTACCATGTCATCACCTGTCATGCACCCTGTCCTTCTGCCCTCACAGGAGACTCTAATGGAATCAGTGTACTTATTTGCTTACTGACCTGAAGATAGGGTTCGTGTCTCTTGGCTCACCATTGTATCTCAGCACCTCGCTCACTGTCAGCACGTGTCGGCACTCAGTAAATATCTGCCAAAAGGATAATGGAACAGGACAGCGAGCCTCCATGGTATCGGAGTCTGGGGATCTCAGTTTAGCCAGGATGGAGACTGCTGGTTTTCTGTGGCTGCTGTAACAAACCACCATAAACTTGATCACTTACAACAACAAACTTTTCTTTTCTCACCATTCTGGAGGCCAGGAGTCTGAAATCAAGATGTCAGCAGAGACTGTGAGGGCTCCCAGGCAGAGTCTCCTCCAGCTCCCAGTGGCTGCAGGCTTTCCTTGGCTTGTGGCCACATCACTCCCATCTCCACCTCCACCACACATCACCTTCTCCTCCTCTGCATCAAATCTCTGTCCTCGTGTAAGTGCCTTATAAAGAGGCTTGTGATGGCATTGAGGGCCCATTGAACAATCTCTTCATCTCAAAATCTTCAACTTGAATATATCTACAAAGACCCTTTCCCCTAATAAGTTCATGTTAACAGGGTCCAGGGATGAGGATGCGGACACGTCTCTGCAGCAGGGACGGGCTGAGGGTGGAGCAGGGATGACTTCCACCTACCATGGGGACATAGATTGTGGCCCAGTAGGAGAAAGGTTGTCTCGGGAAATTCAGGAGAAAATCCCTGCAAACCAGGGGACAGAACAGATTTCGGTGACCGTGGGGGGAAAACCTTCCTATGACGCTTCCCACCAGGGTCAAAACAGGCAC
Organism: Vicugna pacos; assembly: GCF_048564905.1. Classification (NCBI taxonomy): domain Eukaryota; kingdom Metazoa; phylum Chordata; class Mammalia; order Artiodactyla; family Camelidae; genus Vicugna; species Vicugna pacos. Next base: position 113,203,748 of record NC_132987.1, on the reverse strand, counting down.
CATTATGGTCCCCTCCGCATTTTTGCCTTCTCTGCCCACAAACAAAGGCCACTTCCCCGGGCAGAGAGCTCAGATGAGAGCCACTCCTATCCAGCCGCTGGGTCTCATGCCTGATGAGTCAGTGGAAATGAGCCAGATTTGCTCCATCATGTTGGGCAAAAAGCTTCATTTCAGGTAGCCTCAGTTTCCCCAATGATAAATCAAGTTCCCTCTTCCCAAGGGAGTGATTAAGATGTCTTCCTGTCATTTCTCATGCATCCTGGGACAGTAGTATTAATATAAAGCGTCACTGTATTTACCAAGCTAGCTCTCTGCAAGGACTGAATCTTGTTTTCAAGGCTACTTCTTACATCTGTGAACTCTCCAGCTGCTTTTAAAAATAACAACAAAAATCCACCTCCAGACTGCTCAGTCACCACACATCCTGTCTTTTCAACTTTCAGGAGGTGTCACCTTCAAGTTTTCCTTGACGTGCACCAGAGTCACATCTATCTTAAACCACACCAAGGGACAGGTCCTCTGTGGGCCAGGACTGTAGAACATCTTTTAAAAGGTATAGGTTCCAGAAACAATGAAAAGTGTGCAAACATAGCAGCCTGGCCAGAAACAAATGCTACTGTATTTTTAGAAGACTGAGTTCTTTCATTTTAGAGAATGAGTCTAATTTGATTTCTGTAAACCCAGTCGTCCGTCCATGGTTTAAGTTAGACTGAGCATCTTGTGCTTATTATGAGCAGCCTTCAGAAACGGCTAGGCTTCTGAGTGTGCTATTTATGAGGGAGAATTGGGGTGAGGTTCCCTTTTTGGCAAAGGGTAAAAATAAAGATTTTTCTCCCGAGTGGGCCCCTCTCAGAATCCAGCCTGCTGCGAGGTCTACACTGGGCACACGTGCACAGCATATGTCTCTGAAGAGAGGGTATGAATCACTCTGTCTGCCTCTGCTCTGGGGAGTTTTACCTCATGCTGCTTCTCCAACATGTGAAGTAGTGTTTGATTTTCTGGGAAGAAGGTTATAGATATTTTTTGCAGTAAAATATGAACAGTGAACATAGTCAGTCCCCACCGTGAGGACCTATGAAAAACAAACTAAGAGACGAGCATCAGATAACTTCCCCACCATAGGGAGCTTCCAGACCCTTTTCCTGTGGGCAGCAGGGTCGTGGCCGCCTCGTGAGAAGGTGAGGTCATTCCTTCAATCGGCAAACGTTTTTGGAAGCCTTCCCACGTGCATCGGGGAAACACTGAGATCCCGTGGAAAACAATGAGCTGGGTGGCATAGCGAGTGTTGTCTTTTAATGAAGCGAGTCACTCCAAGCTTTCCCCAAATCACAGTCCTAACAGCGAACTGGCTCTTGATGGTACAGAAGCGACATTTCAACCTTCACGTGCACAGGGGGCCAATCCTCCCTATTCATTGCAGGTAAGCAGGGCTGACCTCGTCCAGCTTTCACTTTGGGAACTCCAAGACTTTCCTGGAGGTTTGGAGAGATTCTGGGGCTTAAAGAGAATCAAATCTGGTATCTGCTGGAACCTGACTCCTCCAGAACCCCACAGGTGTAGGCTCAAAGCTACTCAACCCCCTGGGGCCATCCTGGGCATGTTTGCAGTCGGCCAGGTCCCAGGGGGCCTGGAGGTGCCAAAGCTCTACGCTGCTGTAAAGGTCTGAGGGTGTCCTTGAAGCCCAGGACTCAGGGGGAAAACGACCAAAATGGGTCGATCCGACCAGAGCCCCAGCACAAGAGCCTGGAGGTGGCTGGTGATGCTTCGCGGCCTGTTCCCTCCCTTCGTGGCCTGTTGAGGCATGAAATGTCTGAGGCTCTTGGGGTGGTGCTGCAGGGAGGACAGAGTGAGAGGCAGTCAAGGCCCCCACCCCCAGACCACGCAGGAGGGAGAGGGCCGATGCTGGTGAGGGCCGGTTACTAAAGGGGAATAGGGTTGTGTGCAGACGCCCTGGGCCTGGACGTGCTGAAGAAATGCCTGCGGGTGGAGCCGTGGGGAGGGGGGGGCGGGTGCTGGCTCAGCGAGAAGGAGCCTTGGAAGGACTTGCCCTGGCCCCCCACTGCTCCTTGGGGATCCTGTGTGTGCTGGTGGACGTGAGGGTGGGTGGGACGGGAGACGCGAAGTGGGGAGACCCCAGTAGACACATCAGGCTTCAACGCCTGCATCTGCAGCTCTGCTGAAGGAACCCTTTCACTCAGATGGTTTCTCACGCAATCCTGCCGTGTTCTCACCAGTGCCTATTCTTACCCGCCTCGATCTCCACTCCAGTCCTCACTAGCACTCCAAGCTTCCCCTCTTCCCTCCAAAAAAAAAAGATGTTTCATGAAAAAGTCATCAGCTGAAATCTTCCATCTTGGGAACAGGTAACTCAGAGGCTGGACTGAGATGGGGCACCCGGCTCCCTCCCAGGGATGGCAAGTCTGCCTCCCCTCCTTCCACAAGATCCCTTCCAGGATCCCTTGTCTCTGCAGTCACTTAGTGTTTTCCAGCTCCGTCACAGAATGGCCTCATCCCTCGAGCTCACGTGGAATTTTCTGGAACATAGCATGCAGACTGACAAAGCCTCTGGATATGCTTCTCCAAGCACAGACCTAGACGGATCCCATGCCAGGCCCTCTGTTGTTTCTAATCAGGCATATGTTGAGTCTGATTAGGGTTCAAGCTGCCTTCCTGGCGACACCTTCCAGAGTGGCAGCCCTCCAAACCATCCCTTCCTTCCCTCTCCTTCTTCTGGAACCTGCAGATGCTGCTTCTGTAGGAGTAGGCTTGGGGTCATGGGGACACCCCACCACCACCACTGCCTGTGACTGGAGCATCCTAAGTCGGTGGGGGGAGTTTCTGGCCCTTTGCTCTGTTCTGGGCCATCAGGGAGCGAGTGCTGCTTTTCCACAAGACTGGCCAGCTGGAGATTTACAGAGACCCGCCTGCAATAGATCTCCCTGTGAAACGCTGGCTGTGTTGACACACACCTTCCCATAAAGATGCCCCTATCTGTTCAAGACACGAACCAGTTAATTCTCTTAACTGACAAGACATTAAATATCAAAAGAAAAGAAAAGAAAACCAATGTTAAGTACCAGGTACGTGCCTTTTCCTTTCTTCACTTGTATTATATGGGGCCCAGTCTATGCTCAGCTATTTGCAAACAAATGCCCACTGTTGGTTTCTTGTCATTTTGTTTCACTAAGAAAGTCTGATTGCCTTGATCAATCTCTTCCCGTAGCACCGGTCTCCCCTTTCTGGAAGAGTCTGCAATAATCTTCCTCTTGAAGGAAATCTTTCCCTGAGAAAACATAGTGTATTCAAGAAAAATGCCCAGACTTGAAAGTCAGACAGATTTAGGTGTGAATCTTTGTTCAGCTCTGTGTCCTTTGGCAAGTGATTTCATCTCTCCGAGCCTCAGTTTTCTTAGGTGTGTAATGGTGGAACCTAACTTCATCTCCTACTAGCTGTGTGCCCTTGGGCTAGGTACTTAACGTCTCTGGGCCTTAGTTTTCTTTTAATCTGTGGAAAGGGATAAACATTGGTATCTATTTCAGGGTTGTTGCTAATATTAACTGAGTAACCATGTGGAAAGCAATTAGCTCTGGGCCTGGCATATGGTAACCGTGATGTGAGTGGTTGCTATCAGGATTGTAATGGGTTGTTGTAAGGACTGAGTGAAATGATGTGTGTCAAGCACCTGGCACATGGTAGGTACTTGTCCAACCCATTTCCCCTTCCCTGATTCTCCACCCCACCGCCCCACACCCCTGTCAGCATCCGCAGCTTCTCTCTGATTCTCACTTATGAACACGTTCTCAGGTGCATGTCTGGGGCAGGCCTTACACCCTGGTCCTTCCCTCAGCTGACCTGCCCTAAATCGTGTGTATCTGTGCTGACCCCAGCATCTCGCGTCAGGTTTAGTTACTCTCTTCAGGCTGAAGCCGAGTGGATGACTAAGCGTTCCTCTACGGACAGCGGTCCTGCTCTTCGGCATGAATAATATTCAACAAGAAAAATGAAGCCCAAATATAGTGTGGCAGGTTACATCTGGCCCAAAGTTTTGCAGCTCAAGAAGTGGAGTGGATTTGTCCCCCTTTGGAAAATGGGCTGGCCTTGTGACTTGCTTTGACTAATAAGATGCAGTCAAAGTGACATTGTCTGACTTCCAAAACCAGAACGCTACCCTGAGGACGTCACGTAAGGAAACTGGTCTAACCTGCTGGAAGATGAGGGGCCATGGGGTGAGCCTAGGGGCCCAGGCCAAGCTAGTACCAACTGCTTCTAATAAATCCCTCCCCACTCGTGTGTCTGTGTCCTTAAGTAAACCTGACTGGCAGCGTGGAGTGTAGGCATTAAAAAGACTTCCTTGGAGACACTTCTTTTGGAAAAGGTATTCAATGCCACATACTTATCTTGAGGTCTTCCCCAGGGGGTGCTGGGTGCCAGAGTTTGGAATGAGATGCAGGTCTTCATATTGGAAGAGTTTACCCAGACTTTGTAGCATTTTGGAGCTTCAATCATGAAGTCAAGTTGTAGACGGGGCTGAAGTGGAGAGGGACAGCCACATTTATTATTAGAGTGAATGAAATGTTCTCTGTGAATTTTTCCATCTCTGTAATTCCAATTTGACCTAATTCTGCACATGTGTTGGACACTTTGGAGACCATGAAAACAGAGATCAGACGAGAGATGGGTCTGGAGTTTCAGTCAGCATCGAACCCTTTTTGTATTTGACAAGGACTCCATCAACATGGGATCCAGAGCTTAGAGCAGAAAGAAGCCCCAGCATGATCACGAGTCCATAAGTAAGCCGGATGGTCCTCTAGTCTCAGCTGGGCTTGCTCATCCATCTGATGCAGGGCAGGGAGGCGGCTCTGCTGATCTTGGCTCGGCTGTCACATAGACATGGCAGTCAGAGCTGCAAAGAGACACTGGAAGGACTGGATGCAGGGAGTGGTGAGGAATTACAGCCATTTCTGTAACCAGTCTATCCCAGGTTGAGGGACGCCACAGTGCTCTGATGTCATGGAAGGAGCCAAGATATTCTATTTCCTTGTGAATTGCATGGTCTTTGGTCCTGTTATTTTTCCAACTGGAGCTTCCTTGGGTCTTCTCAGGTTTCTGCAGAAACTTTCATTGATCAGCTTTTAGTTTCACTTGCTCAATCTTCCTGCCCACGTCCCCTAATGTCCAGAGAGCACCAGGACATCGGACAATTGGAGTGTTTTGCCCTCGGAGCTCCTCAGTTCCACCCTCTGGTCCACACCCCCTTGTGCCTGGGCAATCCCTCCCATCAGCTGGCTCTCCCCCTACCCAACTTAGCACCTGGGAGGACACAGGCAGTCTTCCTCCTGAGCAGCTGAGGGCTCCTAACTCCAAAGCTCCAAGTAGTTTTCATCCTACAAGCCCTCATTCAGGACTGAAGAACACTTCTCCCCTGGAGCTTTCTTTTTTTTAATGTTTTTATTTTTTAACTGAAGTATAGCTGATTGACAATGTTGTGTTAGTTTCAGGTGTACAGCAAAGTAATTCAGTTATACATATATATTTTTTTCAGTTCTTTTCCATTCCAGGTTATTACAAAATACTGAATATAGTTCCCTGTGCTATACAGTAAATCCTTGTTGTTTATCTATTTTATAAGTAGTGGTACGTATCTGTTAATCCTAGACTCCTAATTTATCGCCTCCACCCCTACTTCCCCTTTGGTAACCGTAAATTTGTTTTCTATGTCTGTGAGTCTGTTTCTGTTTTGTAAATAAGTTCATTTGTATTATTTTTTAGATTCCAAATACAAGTGATACAGTATTTGCTTTTCTCTGCCTGAGGCTTACTTCACTCAGTATGATAATCTCTTGGTCCATCCATGTTGCTGCAAATGGAACTCTTTCATTCTTTTTTATAGATGAGTAATATTCCATTGTATATACAGATATACACCACATCTTTATCCAGTCATCTGTTGATGGATACTTAGGTTGATCCCATGTCTTGGCCATTGTAAATGGTGCTGCTATGGACATTGGGATGCACATATCTTTTTGAATTAGAGTTTTCGTCTTCTCTGGATATATGCCTAAGAGTGGGATTGCTGGATCATATGGTAAGTCTACTCTTAGTGTTTTAAGGAACCTCCATACTGTCCTCCATAGTGGCTGCACCAATTTACATTCCCATCAAAAGTGTAGGAGGGTTCCTTTTTCTCCACACTCTTTTCAGCATTTAGTATTTTAGACATTTTAATGATGGCCGTTCTGACCAGTGTGAGGTGATACCTCATTGTAGTTTTGATTTGAATTTCTCAAATAATTAATAACATTGAGCATCTTTTCATGAGCCTGTTGGCCATATATACGTCTTCTTTGGAGAAATATCTGTTTAGGTCTTCTACCCATTTTTGATTGGCTTGTTTGTTTTTTCGATACTGAGTTGTATGAGCTGTTTGTATATTTTGGAAATTAACCCTTGTCAGTCACATTGCTTGCAAATATTTTCTCCTAGTCCGTAGGTTGTCTTTTTGCTTTGTTTATGATTTCCTTTGCTAAGCAAAAGCTTTTAAGTTTGATTAGGTTCCATTTGTTTATTTTTGCTTTTATTTCTTTTGCCTTAGGAGACTGACCTAAGAAGATATTGCTATGATTTATGTCCAAGGATGTTTTGCCTGTGTTCTCTTCTAGGAGTTTTTTTGGTATCATGTCTTATATTTAGGTCTTTAAGCCATCTTGAGTTTATTTTTGTGTATGGTGTGAGGGAGTCTTCTAACTTCATTGATTTACATGTGGCCGTCCAGCTTTCCCAACACCACTTTCTGAAGAGACTTTTTCTCTATTGGATATTCTTGCCTTTTCACTTGAAGATTAGTTGACCACAGGTGTGTGGGTTTATTTCTGGGCTCTCTGTTCTGTTCCACTGATCTATAAGTCTGCTTTTGTGACAATACTATACAGTTTTTATTACTGTAGCTTTGTAGGACTGGCTGAAGTCTTGGCAGAGGTATGCCTCTAGCTTTGTTCTTTTTCCTCAGGATTGCTTTGGCAACTTGGGATCTTTTGTGGTTCTATGTAAAATTTAAGATTATTCTGTGAAAAATGTCCTGGGTAATTTGATAGAGATCACATTAAATCTGTAGATCGCTTTGGGTAGTACAACCACTTTAATAATATTAATTCCTCCAATCCCTGGAACTTTCTTAACAACTCCAAACCAGTTACATGTACCCAGCCAGGTCAGCTCTCTGGGGCTATGTCCTTAGGTGTTCACCCCAAAGGGCTTCATTCCTTCATTCCCCAGGTCTGATGTGCTTGTGAGCACAGACGTTGCAGCCAGGTGGCCTGGGTCCTGGCCTTGGTTCATCTATCGCTTGCTGACTATGTGATTTGGGGCCAATTACTTACTTCTCTATAAAATGGGAAGAGGGATAATCTACCTTGTGGGTTATCCTGAGGATTAGTTGGATTAATACACCTGCCTCTCCTAGAACAGTGCCTGGAGCACAGCAGGCGCTGAGTCCATCCTTCTTGTCATTACTTGGGCTCTGCAGCAATTGCCACAATTAACAGAGCCCTCTTTTTGGTCCTCTTCCCTCTATGCTTTTCTTGTGTGACATCAATACTGGCTGCTGCTTTAATTATTGTTATTATTTTTACATTCATTCAATCCTTCCCCCTTCTTCATTTACTCAAACACTGACTCCGTGCCTTCCACATATCAGTCGATGTGTTAGATGCAGGGGACAAAAAAAATCAATCAGCAGTGGTCTTCATCTTCATGAAGACAGTGCATTAAACAAACACTTAAGAAGTTCCAACAGTGAGGAAGTACAAGAAAGCGTGATAAATGCTTTGGTGAGAGCAGTAGGATGCTGTAGGAGCCCAGAGTGGAAGCAACCACTCTTTTTTTAGTGTTCCGAAATGCTGTTACAACAAACGATGCTGGGTAACTGGGCCATTACCTGGGGCTTGCAAATATTTTGGCTGCACTTCACTTGGATTTTGACTGTAACCGGATTTGACTTGTATTTAGTGGCTCCATTTCCTCAGGGTTGAAAAAGAGGTCACATCTTTCAGGAATGAGACTTGACAGTGAGTAGCATTTCTTCTTGGTGAATCGCGTATAGGAAGGAAGACCATCACATGACATTGTGTATAACTCGGTACGTTACATCTATGTTGGCGGGCCAAGTTGTTACAGTAATGGGTTTTTGTAAAAATTTAATCTGTATCTCTATTAAAGAAATGCATGGCCCTAGTTTAAAAAGTCAAACAATATTAAAAGGCTTCTATTGAAAACAGCAGTCCCCTGACCCATGTCTCCCCTTATATTTAATTTCTCCTCCCCTGAGGCAAATACTTCCAAATACTGTTTTAAGATGTTTCTTATGGCTTGCCTCTGTGTTTCTAAATAATATGTGTATATTTCTGTTCTTTGATTTCTCTACTTCGGATGTTTTTATACCCCACTCCTCCCTCCCTCAGTACTCACCTACACTTCTCTGCCTCCCAAGATCCTATTTATATATATATGAAACAATGTTTGGTCAAAGAGTATTCAGGGTTTGTGTTTTTCTGACCATGTAAATATAATCACAGAAGAACCACAGAGCTGATCATGATTTCTTTTTCTTTCTTGTACAGAGCTTTTGTTTTCCTAGAGTTAGTAATTGCCTTATTTTTAAAATTTGCTTAACTTTCTGTGTACTTGCCATTAATTTCTTATCTCTACCAGAGCTTAAATTCCTGTGACTATCAGTACATCAAGCTCCATTTTTATCTTAGATATATCTGTCCTGGATGATTTCTTGACTTGCTTCCAGAAAGACCCCAGACTGACCCCTGGAAAGACTCCAGACACCAATTCTGTCACTTCCCTTCACACTCGTAGTAGGATTTCCCTTCATTACCACCATGACCGTTCCCTTCAGCTCTTTCCCACGTTGGCACCTTTGTCTCCTTGGCCTCACATGTTCTTCTTTGAAAGACTTACTTCCTTGTGTTGGTGCAGCATCTTGGTAGGTGGAGTCTGTGAATGACAGAAAAGAACTTCATTGTACCACCAACTCGATTGCTAGGTTGGCTGGTGTGATGTTTAATTTTCTATGTCAACTTGGCTGGGCTAAGGGATGCTCAGATAACTGGTAAAACATTATTTCTGGGTGTGTATGTCTGTTGGGGTGTTTCTGGATGAGATTAGCATTTAATTCAATAGACTGAGTAAAGAAGATCCACCCTCACCAAGGTGGGTGGGCCCAAATAGAACAGAAAAGTGAAGGAAGGGAAATTCACCTCTCTTTCCTCTTGAGCTGGGATGTCTATCTTCTCCTGCCCTTGGCCATCAGAGCTCCTGATTCCCAGGCCTTCAAACTCTGGGACTTTTACCAGTGGTCCCTAAGTTCCCATGCCTTCAGCCTCAGACTGAATTATACCACTGGCTTCCCTGGTTATTCAGCTTGTAGATGGCAGACTGTGGGACTTAGCCCCCATAACGGCATGAGCCAATTCCTGTAGGAAAGCACCTCCTACCTACATTTGCATCTATGTCATCTAGAGCTATATCATCTCTCTTTTTTGTTGTGTTTCTTTGGAGAACTCTAACATAGCTGGGTATAAAATTTTAGTTTACAAATAATTTTTAATCAGTTTTAAAAGCATTGTTCTATTCTTTTCCAGATTCCATTATTACTATTAAAAAGTCTAATACCATTCTGATTCCAAATTCTCTATATGTGGCCTATTATTTTTTCCTCTCTTGAATTTTTAGGGTATTTTTTTGTGCCAGCTCTTCTAAAGAATACAACAGTTTGCCTTCATGTGGGTCTCCTTTTTGTTCTTTGAAGAAGAATGTAGCCCTTTCAATCTGAAGATAAATGCCTGCAGCTGGAAATTTTTTTCTGTATTTGTTCAACAACATTTTCCCCTCTATATTCTCTTTTCTCTTTTTCTAAAACTCCTATTATTCAATGTTGGCTCACTTACTGATTCAGATTAGATTAGATTTTAATTACCTTATCTACTCTTTCTTATTTTACCTTCTTTGTCTTCTCTCTGGATGATCTTTTCAACTTTATCTTCTAACTCTTCAATTTTTTTTTTCCTATTAATTAAAAAAATTTTTTTACTCTCATACTTTGACTTTCCAAGAGCTTTTTCTCATTCTATATGTTCTACAAATATTATCTATTTTTCTTAGCATCAGCTTTTTGTTTCAAATATGTAACACCTTTTCATCTTTCTGAGGAGAACTTTTGAAAGTTTTATTTAAAATTTTCTCTTCTACTCTGGTCAATGTCTGTCTCCTTTGAGTTCCTCTTGTCTGTGGTTTTTTTCCATCTGTCATTTATGCTAGAAGTTTTCCATCAGGTGCCTAGTAACCCCGTGGTGGTCCCTTTTTAGTCAAAAGAGGGATTTCCATTTGGGGTGATGAAATGTTTTAAAACTAGATGGATGTGCTAGTTGTACAATATTGTGAATGTACTGACTACCACAAAATTGTTCATTTTGAAATGGTCATTTTAGATTATGTGAATCTCTCCAAAATTTTTTGGAAAAAAAAGAGAGCAAAGCACAAAACTGCACTGGGACTAGGAGCTCTGTTGTGCATGGGTCAGGCCCACTGACTGGTAGACCTGCTTCCAGGGCACTGGCCAGGAACCTTGTCATCTCACTAGGGATTTCCAAGTGTCAGTGTCCAGTGGCCTTTCCCATTAGGCAGTACAGTTTCCTCAGTGAGGAATTTACAATCTCCTTCCTGGGTTTGGGTATAAACTTGGATCCCAATGTCTGGGAACTCAAGAGTGAGGGAAAAGACATGCTAACCTCTCTTTTCTCAGTGTGGCTTTTCATCCCACCCTGCTACTCAAAGTTACTTGGGGTCAACCTCCCCAGAGCATAAACTCTAATGCAGTTTGCTGTCAGGTTAGGAAGGGACAGTCCCCTGGCTGCATTGATCTGGGAGCTTTTCCTCATGCTGACCCTGATTTTAGTCCCACCCACATCCCTGCTGTCCTGGGTTCTAGGATCTCCAGATCTTAAGAACTTCCAAATTTCTGCTTCCTTTTTGATACTCAGGGGTCTTTACCTACCCCTCAGACATAGAGTTCCTCTGTGTGTGTGTGTGTGTGTGTGTGTGTGTGTGTTTGTGTTTAAAACACAAAGATGCCATCCTCTTGGCTTAAGATGTTCCTCTGGAAGGCTGCTACTGAAGCTTTGTTCTCTGAAGAAGGGCAGTGTGGTGAGATGCGTGAATGCAGGATAGGGGCTGAAAGTCTTAGGGTCTAGTCTTCACTTTGGCTCCGGCTGTTTGCACTTGAATATGTTAAGGGGCTGCTCTGCATTCCAGTCTTGTGACTATTTCCTGATCTGTTAAGTGGTGGGTTGAAGGCAGATGCCCTTGCCAGTCTCCAGAGCCAGTGCTCGGGCAGAGGCCTTTGGAAGATCAGGTGTCAGCCCCTTGGGGAGTTAAGAATTACTGGGAGTCCCTTTGAAACCTCAAATCGTCATTTAATCTCATCCGTACCTTTGGAGCAAGATTTTCAGCTGAAGGTAGAAAGCACTAAAAGTAAGAGAATGCTTGAAACACAAGATAATCCCTAGGGGAGAGAACTATTGAATAGAACAGGAGACCAAGGCTTAGCCTGTTGACTGAAAACTGATACACTTTAAATTTTCGTGCATAAAGGATGGCTAAAGTTTGCCTCACATTCCTCTACTCAATGACCTTTCTCCTTCCTTAGATCAAATTCTGGCTCTTTCTGGCTTCACACTGACTTTCCAAATTGCTGCTGAAACTGGTATATCTGCACAACTCACGCTAGAGTGTCTCATCAGCACATTAGAAAAGCCAAAACAAGCCAATGACGCAGAACAAATATTAATTTTCTATAAAGATTTTAAAAAGGCAGCCTCGTTTATGTCCGGAAACCACTTTGGAAAGGAGGGGAGCCGCAGGGATTTGGGGGTCGGGTCTGGGATACGGAAGAAGATACAGGCACTTAGTTAGGTAGGATGACCTTTAGACATTAAAAAAAAAAAAAAAAAGGAGAGCCCTTTAAAGCTGTCTTTAGAATCTAGGCTAATTCTGAAACTCCGCTGTTAATTTTAGAAAATGAGAATTGGAGGCAAGTTTGTGTGGTTTTGGTTTCATAAGTCTTGTGAGAAACTTTGCTTTCAGTTGTGCACCTCGAATGATCCCTTTCTCCCCCGCCTTCCTTCGTCTTTCACTCCCCTCTTCTTTTTATGTACTTGTCTTTCTCATCTCTTCCCAACCTGTCTCTCTGTCTCCCCTCCCAGAGCCTGCCGGTTCCTAATATGGCTGAGACCCTGCCCCAGCCTTGGGGTCAGAGAGGGGCACACAGACCTCCCCCCTCTGACTGCCCTTCCCTCCAGCCCATGGCCTCTCTGGTCTGTCATCAGGCTAACCTCCATGGGGCCTCTGAATCAATCCCTTTGGGTCCCTGATGTTTCTCTTCCAAGCTGAAAAGTTTAATTGTAACCCAGAGTGAGGCCTTGGAGGATGAGCAGGGGAGGGTGGACGCGATAGATTCTGGCCGACCAGCAGGACACGGTCCAATGCCCACCAACGGGGCCCCTTGGGGTTCAGCACCCCGCAAGGCTGTGCCCACTGACGACTAACCAGCACGTGATGACTGACAGCTTGCTCTCTCTACACGCGCAGTCTGCTCTGCTCATTTTTTCATTGAAATCTAATTTTCCTCTCAGCGCGTCTTTGCCTGACTCTCACTTTTTTCCTCTTTAGGGTGAATTCTTCAATCCATATGTCTGTTTTAACTGAGAAGTGTTGGGGAGCACAGATGGTGAGACGGGAACTCACAAGGTAAACTTGCATCATCCTGCTGCATCCCAGCTGAAGGGTGGCTTGAAAGGTGAAAAGGGGAAACTCAGCTTCCTTTGATATGTTAAATCAAGTTCATCTTTTTGCCTCCTTGACAAATGAGTGGATTTAACAGCTGGCTTTTTAAAAAGAAGGGTATTTTTAAACATACCTGTAGTCCAAAGGACCTCGGAATGCCTGTCAAACATGATGCAAAATCCCAAGCCAGGGAAGGAAGACTCCAGCTGGGGTCTCCCGGTGAAGATCACGCGGCATCCTGAGTTCCTGCGGTTCAGGTGGGAAGTACCTGGGAGGCCAGCGGATCCCCAATGTGTCCCAGCTGATTTACTGTGCAATTTTGAACCATTTAGTCTCTGCTCCACTATTTCCTTATGTGCACAACCTAAAAGCGTAAAATAAATCCTGAGGGGACTTTTCATGGCACCTGGGGCCTGGGGAAGAAGGGTTTTGCAGTGTGTGCCCTCTGGCGTAGGCGGGGTGGGATTGGCTGGAAAGCCAGTTGTTGGGCTGGTTTCTAAGGGCGGTTGTGCCTCAGTTTCTCCCTTCACTCGCCTTTTGCTGTCAACCTTGCCCCAGGAACCAAACTGGAAGACATTTAATATTTGTAGAGACAATGATTTTCTCCTCTACCAAACTGTACTCAGTTGCCATTGAACTCTGCAACTAGGCCTTGACTTTTGGATTTTCAAGTTGGTCTCTGCATTGTCCAGTTTTAGCAAGAATCCTGCTAAGTCAGTTTAACCAGAATCCCCTACCTTTGATATTTGAGCGTCCTCCTCCACCCCCGCTCCCCCGCCCCAGGTGATGTCTGATCACTCTGGCCTGCCTGCGGCAAGAATCCTGTTTGGTCTGTTTGGCAAGAATCCCCTTTTACCCCATCACGTTCCCTCTAAGTCATTTTCCGTCCACTGACCACCCCCCCCCCATCCTGCTCCTTGGTTCCGAAATCCCATTTGCCCACGCGGTACACAGAGATGAGTTCAATTTCTCCCCACTCCAGTGGTCCTACGCCTGTTGTCATGGCCCGCCTTGAATAAAGTCTTCCTTACCATGCTTTCACAAGTGTCATTGAATGATCCGTTCTTTGGCAGTATTTTCGACTTAAATGATTCTTTCACTGCTTGTAATCCCAGCCTGCGGCAGAGCTGTTGTTACAGTTGTTGCTTCAGACGAAGAAGAACTAAAATTCAAACAGATTAGGTGCCTCACCCAACCTCACACAGTCGGGAACTGAGTTTCACCACCATCCGGGTCTTTGACTCGCAAACTCACGTGCTTGCAGAAATGAGGCAGAAGTGAGGTGCATCTCTAGTTTGAAGAATTCTTGGAGCAAAAAGCATTCGTGTCAAAGCTGAGTAAGGGGTACCATTTAGGTGAGTTCTTATTCCCTACCCCAATGAACAGGGGCAGTTTTATCTGCTAAAACAAGAAAGTGCTAATCCTTACTTTACAATAACAGGTGCATTTCCCAAGAAGATAACTATCTTAGCAGCATCTAAGCTTTGAAAAGTGCACTGGGAATGGTCTGTTGGATATTTTGGGCCAGATCTCTACCAGGGGAAATAATTGGAGTGATTTGGAAGAGCTTTTTTAAGCCCACCAAGCCCTGAGATGAGGTGGTGCGTCATCCGAGACGTCACTTGCTTCTTAAAGGCTCTCCAAGGCACCCGTTCACACCAGCAAATCTCAGACGCATTGCCACTGGGTCAGACTGGGAGCTAGAGGACACTCTGGAAGAAATGGATTTGAAAGGAGCCCAAAGACCTTACCGTTTAGTCGACAAGCTCAGAATAAGGAACTGAAGAGAATCTGTAGTCCTCATCTGGGCTCTGCTGGGGTTGCTAGGAACTTGTCATTAAAGGCTGAGGGCAATGGGTTTGAGATGAATGCTGCTCTTTATGAAATGGTCCAGCAAGGATGTTAGAGAGGAAGTCCAGGGGAAAGAAAGTAGGAATCATGTGAATGGGGTCTGAATTCTGGACCAATTATTAACTACTCGAGTGGTGTTGGAGAAGTAACCATTCCTCTTTTGTCCTCAGTTTCCTCATGTGTACAGAGGTAGTTAGGCAAGGTGATCCCGTTTTTTAAGCCTCCTCTAACCATCTGATGTTCTTTAATCTTCAGTTTTCTGCCTCAGCTTCCTCAGAGCCCTGAGAAGGGTCAGGGCAGAAATGGGTATTTATAGTTACAAAGACTTCCATGCACATTATCTGAATTTTTAAGACAAGCAACCCAGTTTCCCCCAGGCTACTGGGAGGCCTGAAACAGATAGGGATACATGGAAAAGGCACATTCCTTGACCAACTGGAAGAGGCGGGGTAAGCCTCCAGGAGCTGACCATGCTCAAAACTAGACTAGCTGCTTCTCAGCACAAGCTTTTGATTAACCTCTGAGGTGATGATTCTGTTTGTGGTTGTGTGTTTTTATCCCTCCTTCTCTCCCTTCCCCTTTTCATCCAACCACCCCGCCATCCATTCTTTTATCCACCATCCATCATCCATCCATTATCCATCCATTTACCCATCCATCAACCATCCATCCATCCATCCATCATCCACCCAACTAGCCAGTTCATCCCTCATTATCTATTATTCTCCAAAAGTGTTTACTGAGCACACACTTGGTTCATAGGGGCTGTCACAGGCCCTCTGTGGGATACAAGGGACATGTTGAAGATGGGAACCTTGTTTTGATTTGGGAAGATAAACTCCTGAAGCAAAAATAATACAGCTAGGAAGATCAGGGCTGAGGAGGAGTCACAAGGGAGTCGTGGGACCCTCTTCACCCCTTTTCTTCTCCTCCATCCCCTTCATCCTCTTGGACACTGGGTAGCAGGCCTGTCCCTGTCAAACTCCTTCCCTCGTGGAAAGTAATTATGTGGTCATATTTATGCAGCTGAGAAAAGAAAGTCATGGAGTCACTTCACAAAGGCTTTCTGAGTGAACGGTTTTATTACTGCAGTGGGGCCCTCCTACTCACCCGGGGGAATGTCACTGCAGTAAGTGGGCCCTGACTTGGTTTTCTCAGAGTGTGTTAATAATAGTAGTAGTAGTAGTAGTAGTAGTAGTAATAATAATAATAATAATAATAATAATTAATAATAATAAATTAGATGCATCCTCTATTGGACAGAGCCTGTTAGTGTAATTCCCATTCAGCTTGTCATTTTATCATTAATTATAAAATAAATGAATAGTTAAAAGGATAAGTGCTTGCTATGATGCTCTGTTCTGGCCATCCCACCTTTAGGGGGTTGTGGTAAAGCTGGACTTTGTTCTATGATCAGTGTGGGAGGTGGGCGTGGTCTATGGGTCATCTACCACATCAGCAACTGTGGACGGTTAGCGTGGAGAAGAACTTCCACATGTTAAAAGGGTTCCCACTGAAGAAGGAGGGTGTTTGTCATGGGTTCACCTGCAAGGTCAAAGTTAAGGCAGAATTAGTTCAACAGAATTTTAGTTCAACATAAGAAATGACTTTTTGAAACAACCAAAATGTCCATCAAGTGAGAAATGGATAAACAAAATGTGATAAACCCGTACAATGAAAGGCTATTCAGTAATAAAAAGGACTGAAGCATTGGCACCTGCTGCAATGTGGATGAACATTGGAAACATGATGCTAAGTGGAAGAAGCCAGTCACAAAAGGTCGCAGACTGTATGATTCCATTTACAGGAAACATCCAGAACAGGCAAATCCATACAGAAAGAAAGTAGATTAGTGGTTGCCTCGGGCTGGGTGGTTGGTGGGAAATGGGGAGTAACTGCTAATGGGTACCGGTTTTCAGGGGAAGTTGGTGGAAATGTTCTAAAACTGATTGGGTTGATGGTTGCACAACTCTGTGAATATATGAAAAACCATCCAGTTGTACAATTTAAATGAGTGAATTACTTAATTTGTAAGTATCCCAAAAATTAATAAAAATTAATTTGCCTGTTTTTACCTTATTAAAAAAATGCAACTACTTTTTATCAAGGAGAGTAAAAGAATACATAGTGCTCGACCTGTGAAAAGCCCTGGATACCCCAGCTCACTTCTGTCCCCTTGTCCAGCAATGGGGAGACTTAGCTGAGACAACAGGAGCTCCTGTCACCCCTGGAGACACCAGCAAATAATGGGTCACCACCTGTTGGTGGTACAAAGATGTTTCTTGTAGTAAGAAGACGGTCTTGGTTTGGACTTTCTTTAAAGTAACACTTAAGGCTTAGATTTGGGGCAATTCATTGGTTTGGGAAGCATCCAGGAGCCAGGGTGAGGAGAAGGGGAGGAGCTCATGTTGGGTGCATTATCAAGGTCAATGCTGAGGGAGGGGCCTGATCCTCCTTGGAAGGGATCCTCCTGGGATGCATACAGAATGCCACTCCCAGTGTTCTGCTTCACGGGTGGGAGGCTGACCTCCTATCCACCACCTTCTCTCCGCACTGGCTGAGGACCTTCCCCAGGGTGTGTTCAGTCCCCCGCACTTCCAGCCTGTTTTTTGTGGGGGATAAAGGGACAACCACAAGCCCCCAGGGGTTAAAGCGGATCTGGAGTGGGACTCTAGGAGTGAAGTGGGCCGGGGCTCACACAGAACCTTCCACTGCGGCTGTGACTGAAGTCAGAGGTGGCTCAAGGAGATGTGTTATGGACGCTGGGCACATCTGCCACAAAGGGCAGTTTGGGCTCACACAAGTGATTAAATGAATATAACTTTTTTTTTTAATGAAGTAAAATAGAATAAAAATGCCCTAAGGGGATTGTGCCTGAAAAATACCATTTCGGGACATTTTTGTTTTGTTACCTGCTAAATGTGTCTGGGTGCATATGGATGTATTGGGTTACGATGTTAGATGTACTCATTTCTAAGGCCACAGTGAAAAATGCTGTTCAGCTGGAGCAATCTCAAAATTCCAAAAGGAAAGTTCATTTTAAAATAAGTTTTCAGGTTGTAGAGGAGAAAACTGAAGCATTGTGTGTCGTGATGGAAAGGACAGGAATGAAGTATGACTCCAGGGAGATCTGGGCTCTGATCTTGTCTCTGTTTCTTAGGGATGATGTGATCTAGGACCACTTACCTGACGTAAAGAGATTTATTTTAAGGAATTGGCTCATGCAACTGTAGGGGCTGGCAAGTCTGAAATCTGTAGGGAGTCCACTAGGCTGGAAACTCAGTCAGTGCTTCCTTGTTACAGTCTTGAGGCAGAGTTTCTTCTTTGGGAAATCTCAGCTTTTGCTCTTAAGGTCTTCACCTGATTAGACTAGGCCCACCTGCATTAAGGAGGGTAACCCCCCTTGCTTAAAGTCAACTGATTGTACGTGTTAAGCATATCTACAAAATGCCTCCACAACAACACCTAGATTAGAGTTTGATTAGATCACCAGAGGCTACGGCCCAGCCAAGTGGACACATCAGGGTGACATCACACCTGACCTACAGGGATTTAGACCAGTAGCAGAAGGTAAGCTCATTCTCTGCCAGCCTTAGAGTCAAATGCCTTAAGGAGATTAGAATTTGAAGCCTGAGGCTTGTGTGCTCTGTTATCAGAAATTCTGGAATGTTTGAGCCCAACTCTGTTCCTAGCTTTCTAGCTGAGAGAACTCAGACACAGAGAATTTATCCCACACTGTAAAGGTTCCACCATGAACGTGTGGCCAAACCCTTGCTCAGTGACACATCCTGTCTTTCTTAGAGACAGCGATGGGTTCCAGAATGCTAGTCTGCTCCAGCCAAGTGGAGAAGGAAATGCTGTGTTTTCACAGTATCCCAACTTCACTGCAAGTGGTTCTTATTTTCTTGCGCAAAGAGATAGTCATGTTTTCATTTGATGGTGAACATTACTGAGAGCACGTTTCCTGTGGAGAACAGACTCACTTCCCTTCCTCACAGGAGGAGGAGAAGGACTTCTTGAGAGGAAAGGGGGCCACAGCTGCTCTGGGAAACTCAACCCACTCTCACATGGATGGGTTTTCAGTCATCAGAACCAGATGTGCAAGTGTGTCTGCACCCCTCCGCCTCCCACACGGTGGCCAAGCCCGGAAGCGGGGCTGTGGCTTCCTGAAGGCTCTTCCGTGTGTCGGGTGCCTGGTGGGGAGGGGGCTCTGTGGCAGGAAATGCAATGGTCTTTCTCTCAACCCCTCTCCCTCCTTGCCCTCTGGCTTTCTAATCATTTCAACATGGAAGCGACCAGACTCAACTTGGGGTCCTCATCTTTATGTGTGTTCAGTTCTTTTGCTAGAGTTTCAGAGCGGTTGGAGTCAGTCAAAGCCCTAGTCTTCTCAGTGGCTTGTGAAGAGCTTAGTTTAAGCTGCACTTTTGTCTGTTTTATATGTTGTGGATCTGTGTGAAATTTCCTTTGAGAAAAACAAATTCCACTGCCTATATAAAAAAGGTCTGAAAATTATTGCCAAAGATAATGGGAAATTATTTAAGGTGATAGCCTTTGATGTGATGAATGTAACAAAATGTTAAAACTTAGGGGAAAAATCACCAAATCACATATGACCCTCCAAAATCCTATTTTTCAATACCCTTATTTATAGCCTCCTCTGTAAGAGTCAAAGACTCAAACATTCCTGTAGACAGTCAGAAATTATGGAAGAGGCAAATGTGTACTTGACACAAAGCGAAACACAAACACATCTTACTTGGACGAAGTTGGGAGGGGACCCAGGAGCCCAGTCTAACATACACATGCATCAGGGCAGAGACTGGGCCATGGGGCGTGACTTTTCTTCTCCAAGGGATCGGGCAGCTCCAGTCTTGTCCCTGTTTCTCTGACCATAAACAGGAGTCTGCCCATTCCAGCAGACCCAGCTGAACACCAGTTTACCCTCAAAGGGACAATAATCTCCCAAGCTTCTCATCTCACACTCAGAGAACAGACCAGGTCCAGCCAGGAATACAATCCACCTTTTAGATGGGAGAAAGCCCTGTTGCTTACAGAAACCTCAAGTTACCCCTAGTTTTTTAGGTTTCTTCATGTGTATGTAATTAAACAAAATAAAACGATATTGTTTGGCCTTTGATGGAAAATAAACACCTTCTGAAATGGAAAAGGCCTCATGTGATTTTGACTCTTAGTTGTACTTTTGCTTATGGGACATAGTAGTTACATCACAGCCAGATTTATTTGGAGAAATCATTCTGGTGTTTCTGCCAAATCAAAAGTGCAATGACCATCTGACATTCTGCTCGAGAGGTGGCCTTTGCTTATATTGACCCAGATAATGGCAAGCAAGTGTATGCTCGGGCACAGGGGCTGATGCCAAGAACGATGAGGAGGCTCCAGTGAGGGAAAGGGCCAGGCTGGGGTGGCTCTGTGACAGCTGATGGCAGCAGGGCATGTCTCTGGAGTTCCAGGAGCCACAGCATCAAGGAGCCATGAATAACATCCAACAGAATCCTGCAGGTGGATTTGTGAGTTTTCTGTCTCACGCGTTCCCCCTCCCCGACACTCACCTCCCTCAATCACACCCAGGTGGACCCCATGATGGAAGAAGGTTCTTTTCTTGGTCTTGATCCAGGCCTTCTCTCTTAGGCGTTTTACTGCTGTTGGGAACAGGAGGGCAGCAATGACAAACTACTTGGCTCAGATTTCCTAGTTGACTAACTTTCCCTGCTTCAGTCTTCATCTGAGAAACCCAAGCATTCCTACCAAGTGTCCTTGAGTCTGGGAATCTGCATCACCTCCCTCTTCTGTCTCTCAGCCCCCTTCTTCCACAGGAAGGCAGAAGTGTCCCCCACCAGGGTCTCAGTGAAAAGCAAGATGGCAGAAGAGGGCTGGTAGGAGAGCCAGCCAGGGCCACGTGCACCGTGGTGAGGACTTTGAATTTGATTCTAAGCAAGAGGGGATGCACTGGCACATTTTGAGCAAAAGGGTGACAGGGTCACTTCAGGTAATTTCTGGTTATAAAGGCTCTCCACTTTCTGGGTGAATGGCCTGTTGAAGACAAAAATGGAAATATGGACACTAGTTGGGAGGCCATGGCAGTAGTCTAAGGAATAGGATGGGGATGGGGAAGGTGAAAAGGAGGTGAAGATGGAAGGGGAGAAAGATGAAGAAGAGATGAAACTTGGCCCTGTAACATCCAAATGCTCTGAATCCTCTGGATAACCCTGACAGTGAAGGGTTAACTCTTATGCGAGTAGAAAGCATTCTCTTGGGCTTTCCTCTAACCAGGGAGAATGACCCTGTCCTGCCTGCATTAGCCCAGTGGAGAGGATTTATGCCCGGAAGAGCAGGGGTTTCCCCTCAGCCTCCCTTAAATTAGTCACCATCCTTCACCCAGCAGCTTGAACTCGTGAGCCCCTTGCAGGGAGACCTGCCTGGTGCTGAGGGGAGGAGGGAAGAATCTGGCCTCTGTTCAAGAGAACTATGTAGGGAAGACTGAAAAGAAACAAGACAAAGCTCACCGTCAAATAAAATTCAACTTTCAGAAACACAGCTCCTCACTGTGTCTGATCCAGCACATAGTTTTAGAAAGTTGCTCTCCAACTCACCCAGTCCCCAGACGAAGCACATGCTCTGATTAGATTTTAATGAGGGAAATATTTCCACCACAGAAATTAATCACCATGTGCTGAGATTTATAGGAAGAGTGATTTTGGTGGAGAATGATTTTTTTTTTCCCTCCACAAATGACAGGAAAATGTTTCAACAGAAGACAGAGCACTGAAGGTGAAACTTTATTTGGTTTTGGCATTGAGGAGAGAGTCACAGATAGTAGTAGCTGTCACAGAACTGCTTTAAGGTATTACCTATTAAGTGTAAAAACAGTGTATCACTAGCAAGAACAACTACACAAAATGTAAAGTCCTTGGGTAACATTTAAAGAGGATTTCAGCTACAAGAGTGCTTAGGCAATCAGGGTTTATTATAGTCACACACCAAGAAGTTACAGGTCAGCATTTGCAGAGTTGGTGAGCTCAGCAGCTTGTTGACATCAAGGCTCTGCGCCTGCTCACTGAGATTTTCTGGGCTTTTGCCTCATGGTCACAAGGTGGCTGCCAGCACTCTAGGCACTGTATTTTTACAACATGGTGTCCAAAAGCACAAAGTGTGGATGGACGCTTCTTTGTTTGCCTATTTTTATCAGGGAGGAAATCTTTCCTGGAAGACCCTAGCAGACTTCCTCATCTGAGTCCCAAGCCTACTCCTAAACCATCCCTGGCAAATTTTGATTTCCCACCATGAAGTTAGGTGTACCATCTCTGAATGTGTTGCTGCTCAGTATCTGAACAAAGTCCCAAGATGGGTTTCAAATATATCTAGCAACATACCATAGTGCTATGGATTGAATGTTTGTGTCTCCCCACTAATCAATTCATATATATATATATATGTATTCATATAAATTCATATAAATATATATATATTTTTAATGTCTCTCTCTCTCTCTTTTTTTTTTTTTTTTTAGGGAAGAGGTAATTAAGTCTGTTTATTTTTAATGTTATTACTGGGGATTGAACCCAGGACCTCGTGTATGCTAAGCAGGCACTCTACCACTGAGCTATACCCTCCCTTCCAATTCATCTACTGAAGCCTAAACCCCAATGTGATGGTTTTAGGAAGTGGAGCCTTTGGGAGGTAACTGAGTCATGAAGGGATTAGAGCTGTTAGACAAAGAGGCCAGAGAAGAACTCACTCTCTCTGTCTCTCTCTGTCTCTCTCCCTCCCTGCACATCACACTCCCTCCACATGAACACAAGCAGAAAGCAGCTGTCTGCAAGCCAGGAAAAGGGCCTTGGCCCTCACCAGAACCCAACCATGCTGGCACCCCAGTCTCAGACCTTCATCCTCCAGAACCCCGAGGAAGAAGTTTATGTTGTTTAAGTCACTTAGTTTTCGATATTTTTGTTACAGCAGCCCAAACTGACTGATACACTTAGATTATTATTATAAATATATTATTATGATGATGATGATTTATTACATATTATTATTATTTACTGAGTAAATGAACCATGGACCAGGTCACTTGCTTTGCATGTATTATCTACTCTTTATAACACCCAGTGAGTTAGACATCATCTTTTTGCAACTGAGAGAATTGGAACTTTGAAATGTAAAGCAACTTGTCCACAGGCTCACAGAGATAAGGAATTCACATCCCATTCTAACCAGCTCTAATGCTTGAGCTATTAACACTTCCCTATTGTAGGTAGAGGGAAGGGAGAACAGATTTACCAGAAACCTATTTTTAAGGTGACTCCTGGGAGATAACACATTCTGAGTGAAGAATGAGGCAGGCACGTCCAGACTAAGCCAGTGAGAAGACTTTGCTGGTCAGAGGGAATGAGCAATCTAGAATATAGCACCGCAGCTGTTGGCTCAGTCCCTGTTGTCTGACACATTATAAGACATCAGGGCTCAAAGAACACTCCTTGGCTACCTCTCTGAGTTGAGTGGAATGATGTAGCTGTTTCCTGAGGCTGCCAGAACAAATAACCACAAATTTGATGGCTTAACACAATGGAAATTTATTCTCACAGCTCTGGAGGCCAGAAGTCCAGAATCAAGGTGTTGCCAGAGCTGCATTCCATCCAGAAGCTCTAGGGGATGTTGTATTGCCTCTTCCTGCTTCTGGTGGCTGCCAGCTTTCCTGGGCTTGTGGCTGCATCTGTCCAATCTCTGTCTGTCTTCATTGGCTTTCTTCTCCTCTCTCTGGTGTGTCCCTTATAAGGATAGTTGTCATTGAATTTGAGACCCATATAATTCAGGATGATCTTGAGATCCTTAATTTAACTACATCTACAGAGATGTTTTCTGCAAATAATGTCACATTCACAGGTTCTGAGGATTAATAATTGAACATGCCTTTTCGGAAGTCACCATTCAACACACTATAAGCAGTATAAGGCTCTTTTGGTTTTATGTGACAGGCACACTACCCAAATTAAATAAGCTAAAGGAAATGTGTGGGTTTATGAAAATGGAACGTATAGGGGAGGTTCTAGCTTTCAATGGATCTAAGTGCTCACATGACGTTAGCAGGGTTCTTTCCTATCTTTGATTCCATTTCTCAGCTCTGCTTGTCTCAGTTTCTTTATTCTTTCTGCAAGCCTTTCCTGTGGGGCTGTCACCCCCACACTCATAACCTTGAAACCTTGCCATTGAAGAAAACAGCAAGGGGTAGCTGTTCACAGCCCTTTGGAATTCCTAAGGAAGACTCTGATTGGCCACCCAGAGTCACATGCCCATTTCTACAGAGGAAAGTGTTGGGGGAAGGGCTTTACAATGATTGACAACCCCATTAGAACTATATGGAAGAATGGAAGCATAGTTCCTCCAAGGAAGTGATGTTGGGCAGGAAAATGAAATATTTCTACCACAGGACATTCTTTCCCCCTCTGTTACTCGAATGAGGCACAGCTTTACATCTAGAGGACTCTAGGCCCCTGCTTCCATGAGAGATAAGCAGCAGATAACACACTAAATTACAAATTTGCATTAGGAGACAGTGGAATTTACTCATGACCCCATGTAAGAAAGACACCTAGGTGGAGTCCTCAAAATATTTGTTGAAGAAAACCACATAGGAAATGAGAGTCTCTGCATATATTTACAGGCTGGAGGGACTTGGAAATAATAACAAGAAAAAAATACCCAGGAAGGCCACAAATGTTTGAAAATCAAGCAACACACTTCTAAATAACCCATGGGTCCAGTAAGCAATCACAATTGACATTAGGAAATATTTTGAACTGAATGCTAAGTAAGTTGTGACATATTGCAGCTTATGGGAATGCAGCTAAAGCCATACTTAGAGGGACATTTATAGCCTTAAATGCATCTATTGGTTGGGGCAAGGAGAGCTGAAAAAATGAGCTAGACATAAATTTCAAAAAGTCAGGGGCTTTGTCAAAATGCAGGAATTATTGACTCTTGTAACTGAAAAGTCCAAGTAAGACTCTGTCTTCAGACATCTAGATCAGAATGTCAAAAAATATCATGAGATAGTAGCTGCCCATCCTGTTTGCCTGCTTGCCTCCAGGTTGAATTTATTCTCAGGTAGGTTATGTTCATGTGCTGGTGAAGACAATCCAGGTTTAGATCTTCCAAGCTGAGTGGGAGGATAGTTCAGTGAAAAGAGGAATAAATAGTTCTAAATGGCTCCAGTAAATGTTTCTCCATTGATTCTGAATCATCTGGCTTGGGCCCCATGCCCACCTCCAAAGCAATCAATGCGGCCATTGGAATCCCACTGGATTTGAATATGAAGAAGATGATTTGTTCACATTTTAAAAGTGGTTACTAAGTATCAGCATGCATCTTAAAAAACAAACCAACCTCATTCATTTTTGTTTTTGTTTTATTTTTTAATTCAAGAGACTTCTCCTTTGCATGATTTGGTTTCCACGAAGCATTTGAGAGTCTACCATGATACCCTTGTGATGGAAGTGGTGGACTTTTACTCGGTGCATTTGTAGCCAGTTGACTGATGATGATCACTTCATTCTTTTTCTAACTAATTTCCAAGCCATCTGCTTAAAATGTGTTGATAATCAGTGTGACAGGATGCCTCTCCAACGGACGTTCTTCTGGAGAATTCTCTCTAGAGGGTAACCCAATGCTTTTTTTCTCTGCCTCTGGCACAATTCCTTTTCAGTATTTTTCTTAGACAAATGTGTAAGAAATTTTTTTCTTCAGTTTTGAAGATGATAGGAAATAGAAAGGATAAGATCGCGCCATAAGGGAACATGTTGAATTTGACTAGAATTTTGTTTTGAAGGGATTAAGATGAACTTAAATAGTAATGAATACAAAAGACTGAATTTGATTTAAAAAATTCTCGTGTCCAAGTTTAGAGGGTAGGGAAAACATAAGTGGCAGTAGCTTATGTACAAAGTCAAGATCAAAGTGAGGCACAGAGCAGCTCAGCTCCTAAGGAAGTGAATGCAGCCCATGTGTCAGGACACCAGACCACAGCATTCCTGCAGGATGGTTCCGTGTTTGCCCCGGGGTTGCCTGCCGATCCCTCCAGTTCTAACAGTGGGTTTGGTTCCTGGGTTCTCATTTTAAGGTGGGGCATTGATGATCTTGAGAGTCCTCCAGTCAAGGCATTCTGATTAGTGAGGAATTCAGAACCATTATGTAGAAATACTGGATAGAGGAACTGGTTATATTTAGCCCAGGGAGCTGGAGATTAAAAAAAAGAACAGCTGCTTTTAAATATTAAAGGGCTGTGATGTGGAGGAGGAAGCAGTCCTGATCTTGTTACTCCAGAAGATGCACTAGGAGAACAGGAGGAATTTTTAAGAGAGTAGATTTGACTCAGGAAGAGATACTTTGTAATAATTGAAATTGGTAAAAAATTGAGCACCCTCCCTGGCCCCTGCTCACGAGCTCTGGCTGATGCTCAGGGAACTTCTTCAGGCAGAAATGGTATTTTTAGGAGTTCCCATATCTGTTGAAGGTTGTAGATGGAACCTTAAAGTCCTGACTGAATTTCACCAGAATCCTAGGGACCCACGAGGAAAATTTGAGGGTCTTAATGGAACACAAGACTAAATGAGCCAAAATTGTGACAGAGCTACTGGAGAAAAAAAAAAAAAAAAGCAAATGTGATCATTTCAGACAATTCTGGGCATGTTCTCATTGTCATCTCATTGTCACCTGCCCCACCCAAGCCTGGCTCCGGATGTTCGAATACAGCTACATTTGGTTGCCAGAGTTAACTAGAAATTTCCATTGTCCTGGAAATGCTTTTAACCAGAGTTTTCTTCAAGTATAGATAATCTTTGAAATGCAAACATTCTAGGTCTGGATAGTACCTTAACGTAAGCTCACTGATTCTAGGAACAAATTGGCAGCATCCTTTGTTCTGCGGAGTGCCTGATTCTCGGCCGACTCCCTGCATTGGGAGAGCAGGTGAGAAGACCCAGCTTGGGAGGCGGGGGGGCTCTGGGGAAGTCTAGCTTCCATTCCTGGTGCCTGGGGCTGTGGGATGTAATCCCTCAAGACATCTCTTTCTGCTGGGAAGCAGTTTCACTGTGAGTTCCAGGCTGTTCTCTGCAAGGAATTTCTCCAGGATGGAACAGTTGACAGAGAGAGAGAGAGAGAGAGAGAGAGAGAGAGAGAAGGAGAGAGAGAGAGAGAGACAGAGAGCAAATAAACACAAAGGCCAGGATCCCAAATACACAAAGGACTGCACTGGGGTGGGAGAGCTATATCCTAGAAGGGAAGAGGCTGGAGGCTGGATGCTCTGCACAGTAAGGTCAAAGGAAAGACATGATGGGAGGAAGCAACTCAGAAAAGCAAGCATATCTGATGAAGATTTTTCAGTAACAGAAAGAACGCTAATGACACCTAACATTGCCATGTATTTACCGTGTCAGGCATTGTATGCCCTCCTGCCTAACTTCACATAGTTATCTCAGGTGACCAAGAAGAAAAGGATGAACAAGTTGTCAACAGGAAGAGTTCAGTCAAGTCTAATTTTCACCCTTTTTAGATACCGATAATAACAACTCGTCAATGAAAATCAATAGCCAATCCAGGAAAGAAGTGGAAAATTTTCTTCGAGCCAAATTTGAGGATTATAACCTGGGAACAGCATCTCAGAAAGCTCTGAGAACTGTTCTGCCTGTTAGACGTCAAAACACAGTTATTTAAGTTTTTTTGAGTCAGAGGGCTGTGCACTAAATGATGTATAATTGACAGCTTACAGAATCCAGATCTGAGCGCCGTCATGACCCCTTACGAGATCAAGAAGGAATGTTAGTTTTAAGGAGTTGTCTTGTTGCTGTGAGGAGAATGCTGCTCTTTATGGTTGAGCGGGTATTTCTGCTGCTGGGGGAGGTTTAGTCAATGAATCACACAGACACACAGTGCGGGGAGAGAGGAGGCCAAAGGACAGAGAAATTTTTTATGTTTCAATATTTTTTGCCTTGCCATAAAACATGAATTTTATTTCACAAACCCTAGAAGTTGGAAATGTTTCATCTACAGTTTACTGAAGAGAAAAAGGTACAGAATTTAAGCAACATGCCTAAGACCTCACAACAAGTGGAAGAGCATTTGAGCTCAAGTGTTTGGGCTCCAGGCTGCACCATGTCATGTAGAGCGGGACCAGGCAGCTGGCTTTGAGATGAGTGATAGAAGTCTCTCTATCCCCTCTATGAAATCTTCAGTAAAATCAATGTTGCTCACTAGTTCTTTTGGTATGCCGTCCTCTTTCTGGGGCCTGGGAAGAGAGGCTATGTCCTGCTTTGAGATGGACCAGGGATGAAAACAAGAGCACGTGTGGAAACAGGTGACATCAAGGTTACAAGAAGGCTGAGCAAAGGGAAGGAAAAATTCTTTCTAAGATCTAGAGCAGAGGTAGACTAATCTCTCCACAAAATCTCTCATGATGCAATAGTCTCCTTGCTTGCCCAGTCCAAGCCCAACCACAGCATCAAAGAAAGAAGAGTCTGAGCCCATTTCCACACATGCTCTGGAACACTCAGAAAAGGCTATGTCGTGCTGCAGTAACGACGATCCCGTGCCCGCAATGACTTACAGCCACGGAAGTTTATTTCTTGCATAAGTTTCATGTCCATCATGGGAGACTACATCATGCTTCGTCTTCCTTGGGATCTAGGCTGATGAAGCAGCCTCTTTCTGGATCGTTGTCTGGCTTGTGGAAGAGGGAAAAGATACACAGAAAACCAGGCTTTGGTTCTTCAAGCTTTTGCCTGGAGAGGATGCATGTCAGATGATTTTGCTTGCATTTTTGGCAAGAGCAAGTCGCATTGCCAAGCCTGATGTTGGGGGATGAGGTGGGGGACAGTGAAGGAGCATCTCCTTCAGGAAGGGCCAGTAAATATTTTTGAATAATAGTAATACCATCCACGACAGTCTCAAAGCGTTAAATCCTTGAGGACAGACGAAAAGTTCAGCCTTTAGCACCATGACCCTATAAAGCACCCTTGCCCTTGAAATTAATGCATCCTAGGGGGAGGAAGGAGGAGCATGGAAGAGAAGGGGGACCAGAGAGGAGCCCCCTAGACCAAAAGTATACATTACTAATGACAAGAAAAAGGGGACAGTACAGCTTCAGCTGGTTAAGTGATGAGGGTGAATGCCCTTGGCCCAGGAAGGAGGGGAGGTTACAGAGAGGCCCATCCAGAAGGCAGGCCCAGAGGAGGAGAACCTGGCACTGCCTGGGGCTATTGTCTCGTTAGAAAATAGAACGACTATTTTCCTATGACCCAGTTTTAATACTGTGAGTTTGTAAGGAAGCTGAGGGAGCCAAACTTTAATCTCTAAAGAAGCTTAATTTCTGGTGAAAAAAAAAAAAGCACTTATCTACAGATAAGTACAGTTCAGTTCAAGTCTTAGAATAGAAAAAGTAAGTCAGAGAGGAGAACAGGTCAGGGTGAGTGGCTCAGAGGGAGTGGTCCTCAGTCTTCTGAGCTCATACGCTCTGGGGTTGACAGTCAGAGGACAAAAACCATGGCATACACATTTACGAATACACTTATGTGAACTGGGCCAGAATATTTTAAACTAAAAGTGTTATCAGAATCTGGGATATAACATCATGGGGCCCTGAAGTTTTCCTACAACTCCTAAAACCCACTCCAGAGAGGGACCTTCTGATTTAAACTTTCCATTGGCTCTTTGAGAATTTGAATAGTTTTTAAAGGGTTCTGGCCAACTTCCTCATCAAAGATATTGTCCAGGGGAAAGTGATGGATTGTGATGGCTGACAGGCAAAAGCAGGAGACGTGTGAGCAGATATTTCAACAGGAAAGAGTAGGTTCAAGTTTAACTCTCATGTTTTTCGGACAGCAGTACGTGTGCATGATAAAAAGCAAATGACTTATTGATCCAGGTAGGATACATTGGTTCAGCTGCTTTAACAGAGATGAAACTAGGGGCAACTTAGACAAGAGAGAAGGTTTATTTTCCTCTCCTTTGAGGTCTGAGCCGTCCAGGGCAGTCTGAGGGGCTGGATGTAGATCAGCAGTTCTGATCCACCAGGTCAGCCAGGGAGGCGGGTCTTTTCTTCTTGCTGCTCCGCTGCTCCTGTGGTCTCATCCCCGTTGGACCTGGTTCACTCTCCCTAAGTCCACCTTCCAGCCGAGATAAATGGTGTGGCAGGCAAGCACTTCCCTGAAAGGTGAGATCCTGGGGGTAACACACATCACTTCTGCAGCATCCTATTTGCTGGAACTTAGTCACGTGGGCATGGCTGGCCGCAAGGGAAGCTGGGAAATGTAGTCCAGCTGGGCAGGTCTATTCATCACGCGAGGAAGGGAGGGTAGATCCTGGGGAACCATGCTCAGTAAACAGTAAATGATATACATCCCTATGAATCAAGAAACAAAACTCTATGTTGTTAAAAATCCCTGAATAGGATGCTATGGCTAATAACTGCAAATATGAATATTTCTCAAAGTTAAAAGAATTAATGGTCTTCAGCCCTGGGACCTCTCTTTGGCAACTCGAAGGTTTTTATAGCCATTCACAGCACGACAGATCCAGAAGGGAGATGCTCTTGGTGAACTGGCCCATGGACCACATACTGTCTGGTCCCAAAGTCCCCCACTCAGGACAGCCAAACCTTCAGAGGCCCTGAGTTGCCCCGTGACCTGGGACAAAATTGAGGAGAAGAGGGAGTTTGAGATGAGATCCTCCTCCCCTACTGTGTCTGCTGGACTCCAGGTGGCTGCAAAATTCAACATGCCTCTCATCAAAACGGAGCCTCCTGCTTCTTTCCTGTGCTTTTCTCTCCATGGAGGAATGAGGCACCTTCCTGTCCTCTATCCCTCTCCCCACCACTCTCTTCCTACAGGTATAACGACCCCAACCCCCCACCGCCCCAGCCACACACACACGGATAGCAAAACAAGAGCCCCCGTGCAACTGGCAAGGTAATCCCTATAAAAGCTAGTTTGTGTTTGTGGTTCTTATATCGCCCCAAATCCCCATTTCAAGCAAGTAGCCAGGGTTTGTAATTCTTCACCAGAGAAGCAAGCTGGGCCCACTGAGGGTGAGTGAGTGATGTCTCACAGGCCACAGACAAGATATAATGCAGAAGGACCTTTCCAGTGGTCCATCAGAGTCCCATTAGAGTCCCCACAGGCACTCAGGTTTCCACAGAAACTGCAGCACTGCCCTCGGCTGTCCAGGCAGATGCCTCACAATGTCAGGAAAGCAGGCTGGCTGTCAGCAGGGTGGCGGGTGTCCCGTGACAGCAGGGAGGGAGAGCGTGGCATCGCCCGCAGGTCTGGGATGACAGTGTGAGGGTCAGGGCAGTGTCCCTGCAAGTTAAGCTGCTGCTAAAAATGGCAGCAGAGACAAGGTTTGCAAAGCAGAAGGACGTTCAGATTAGCCTGGCCTCCTCCCCCTTCCCTGGGGCCCAGGAGCTGTCTGTGAGCTGTGTCCAGCTGGTGCCACCATGGGCAGCCTGACATTCCTCATCTGTGTCCCTCAATGGGGTCTCCTAAGGAGATGGACAGATTGGGGAGGGCAGGGTAATGGTAGAAAAAGAGGGGATTGGAGAGAAGGAGAGAAAGAAGCAAGAGAAACATTGGAGGGGGGTGGAGGAAGGGAGGGAGAGAGGAAGGAAGGAAGGAAGAAAGGAAGGAAGGAAGGAAGGAAGGAAGGAAGGAAGGAAGGAAGGAAGGAAGGAAGGAAGGAAGGAAGGAAGGGAGGAAGGAAGGAAGGAAGGTAGGTTATTTTGTTAGCTCAGTTTAGGGGCCCAGGCATTTCCATTTCAAACTCTTCCTCATCCCAGGTGTTATGGGTTCAGTTGTATCCCCCACCCTGGAAAAACAACAAAAAGAGACATGTTGGTGTCCTAACCCCCAGTACCTCAGAATGTGATCTTATTTGGAAAGAAGGTCATTGCAGATGTAATTAGCTACGATGAGGTCATACTGGAGTAACACAGATCCCCTACTCGAATATGACTGGTGTTCTTTTAAAAAGACACAGAGACACAGGGAGAGGCCATGTGAAGATGGAGGCAGGTTGGAGTGATGCTGCCACAAGCCGAGCAACAACTGGAGCTACTGTAATCTGGAAGAGGCAAGGAATGCTCCTTCCCCTGCAGGTTTCAAAGGGAGCACGGCCTGGCTGACAACTTGATTTTGGACTTTTAGCCTTCAGATCTGTGAGCTAATAGATTCCTGTTGTTCTAAGCCACCCAGTTTATGATACTTTGTTGTAATAGCTCTAGGAAATTAGGATACAAGATTCTGGAATGAGGTTGAGGGCCCTTGAGGAAGGTGGCCATAACAGTGGAGCTGGCCACTCCTGGTCAAAGGTTGGTGGATCCTGGGGGCTGAGTGGCCATGGAGAGGGTCCTTGGTAAAGAGCCCACCCTTGGCATGGGGGTGGCAGAAAGGGTGAGGGCACAGGCAGGTGATGGGACGTTTGCAGCTCATGAGGCTGGGACAGTCTGCTGACTGTGACCTTTGCTGCAGGGAGCCTCCTGGACATGAGGACAGTGCCCCTTGTAGCTTTGTAGTGGCCATGTTTTCAGACTCCTTTAAACTCTCTGTATCCTGGCCTCCTCCACTTCTGCCCACATCCCTTCTAACAAAAGCTCTCATCTTCCCCTACAGATGCTTTGGTGGTCAGATGTAGAAAATACTTGGTTGTCCAGTAAAATCAGAATATAGCAAAGCTGCAGTGGGGGGAAAAAAAGGAGTTCTTATTCCTAGAGCCTTCCCAGGGGGGTAGGGGCTTCTCCAGAAGTGGGCTTTCTTCTGGAGGAGATGGGGTACTTGCGTTCCAGTCTGGGAAAGGTTTTCCTCTCCCACCAAGAGCCAACTGACACTTCAAAGAAGAAAGTTGGGCTGGAAGGGAGAGAGAAGAAGCAGGTAGTCTGTTTCCTGAAATTCATCCATGAAAATCATGTCTCTCTTCAACTGTGGTCAGGAAAATGATCCCAGGCAGAAAAATAAAAGAGCAGTAAAAATTAACCCAAAATATATCCTCGACCCAAATGTAAAACACAAAACTATAAAACTCCTAGAAAATAATGCAGGAGAAAACACATGACCTTGAATATGTAGATGCTTTTTTAGATACAATGACACTATCCATGAAAGAAAGAATTGATAAGCTAATTTTAACTTAATTAAAACTAACGCTTCTTCTCTGTGAAAGTCAATATTAAGAAATTAGAAGACAAGACACATTGGAAAAAATATTCGCAAAAGACACATCTGATAAAGGACTGTTACCCAAAATACACAAAGAAGTCTTAACATTCAACAGTAAGAAAACAAACAACCCAATTAGAAAATGGGTCAAAATTTTAACAGACATCCCACCAAAGAAGCCATACAGGTGACAAATAAGCATATGAAAAGATGTTCCACATCAT
The DNA here is from genome assembly GCF_048564905.1 of Vicugna pacos. Classification (NCBI taxonomy): domain Eukaryota; kingdom Metazoa; phylum Chordata; class Mammalia; order Artiodactyla; family Camelidae; genus Vicugna; species Vicugna pacos. Next base: position 113,170,609 of record NC_132987.1, on the reverse strand, counting down.
TTGTCATGGGAGAAATAATACAACTTAAAACAAGGTATCAGTGCACACCTATTAGAATAGCCAGAATATGGAACACCAACATCAAATGCTGGCAAGCGTATGGAGGAACAGGAACTCTCACACACTGCTGGTGGGAGTGCAAAATGCTACAGCCACTTTGGAAGATAGTTGGCAATTTCTTACAAAACTAAACATTCTCTTATCATAAGATCCAGCAATTGTGTTTCTTGGTATTTACCCAAAGGAGTTAAAAACTTGTGTCTACACAAAAATCTACACACAATGTTTATAGAAACTTTATTCGTGGTTGTCAAAACTTCAAAGCAAACAAGATATCCTTCAGTAGGTGAATGGACTTAAGGAGCCATCAAGATTAGAACCTCCATGGGGAGACTCCAACTCTTTAGTTACACTGGACTATCTTGTTGTTACACACTGGATTCCACTAATAATATTCCCCCCAAATATGGCAGCTTCAGTGAGCTAAAGACTTATTTCTCTCTCATGAAACAGTCCAGACAAGTGGTGCAGGTTCTCAGCTCAACTGTGTGTGGACCCAGGACCTTCCCATCTCCTTGCTTTACCATCCATAAAGTCTTCTCTTTGAACAGATTGTCAAAGTTGGCTCTCCACCATCTCCACATCCCAGCCCACGTGAAAGGGACAAGGAAGGAGGGAAGCAGGAGCATCTTTCCTATTATGGGAACACCCCAGAAGATGAACCTTCTGTTCCTGCTCATGTCCCACTGTCCTGAAACTGACCATATAATTGGTCATACTTAGCTGCAAGGGAGGTTGGGAAACATTACCTTTTAGCTGGATTGACCAAGTTGAAACTTCTATTACTATGGAAAGGAGAAAAGAATATTGTAGGAAACAAGAGCAGTCCCCACCACTAAGCTAATAGGGATTTCCTTCATCAGAGTTCATATAGAAGGGATGAAGTTTGTCCAGGAAGTGGGCGTAGCCCGGATCAGGACTCTCTGATCTGTTTCCCCAACATTGCTCTTGGACTTCACAGTGACCTCCCTAGTTTAGGCCTTCAAGCCTCTGGACTATTTCCATAGTTGGTCTTCTTAGCTCCTGTTTCTTTCCCATATAATTTTATATATCACCAACAATATTCTAAGTTGCATTTTAAAATTCAAATCTAATTATGTCAATCCCCTGATTAAAGGCTTTTGATGGTTCTTCACTGCCTAGAGGACCAAGTCCCATGCACTTGGCAAGGCACTGGAATCCTGGTCAACTTTTAACTCCCACCTTGGGCTGCCACCACATCATTACCCTAAGCTGGAGGCAGATGGAGACATTAATAGCTCTCAAACTGCTACAACCTCCCACTTGTATACCATGTTTCATTGCCCTTGTATATGATGTTTCTTCTGCCTGGAAGGCCCATCCTTGCTTTGTCCTTCAGATGAACTCAGTCTTCAAAGGTTGAGGCTCAAGATGTAGTTCCAATGTCCTTTCTCTGTAAATGTAAATTTCTTCATGCCCTACAGGCAGGGTCAGTCGCACAGAGAGTAGTGGGAAGCTGGCAGGCCTTGGAGTTAGACACCCTGGATGCAGCACCCACCTCTGCCACTTACTAGCTGGGCGAACCTGGACAATTTCTTAAACTTCATTTTTCTACATTTTTCTTATCTATAGAATGGAGCCAATCATACCTACATCATACCATTATTATGAAAAATAAATAAGATTTGCATATGCAATTCCTGACCCATAAAAGGTGTTCAGCTCACAAAAATATTCTTAAAATGATTAGTCTGTGAGTGAGTTAGGGTAAAGCTGAAATACTATAACAGGTATACCCTAATAGAATGTCTGGAGAAATGGAATGGTCTTTATCTTGAGAGGAGCTTGGGTTATGTGGGGGTGTATTTGTCAAAACTCAACCATTGTGCATTTAAGGTTTATGCATTTCACTGTATGTAAAATATTCATGAAGAGAAAAACAGTTATTGAAGCCTAAGTAGTAATATGCACGCCAACATACTAAGGAAAAGTATACAGATGTTGGCAATATACTTTGAATTGTGTCCAAAAAGTGAAAAGGACTGAAGGATGGATAGTTAGGTGGAAAGATGGATAGATTTGTAGTTTTTTAAAAAAGGGTAGTGAAATGTTAATGGTAGATTCAAGCTCTGGGCATATGGCTGCCCACTGAACAATTTTTTTTTTAACGTTGCTCTATGTTTGATATTTTTTGTAATAAAAACAAATAAAAAGACCCCATTATAAAGTGGTTTTAAATTTCCACTTGTTTGTCTCCACCTCAAGTAACAGTTCCAGAGTGAGTGTGCCAGGTTTGTGGGCAGTTCTGTCCCATCTGCTCATTCAGGGGTGCCAGGCTTGTGGGCAGGGACTCAATTTTTTTCCAAGTTGTCAAGTCATTGCTCCATCAGCCTATAGACCCAAGGACATTGTCCTCATCTATGGCCAAAGCTGGACCACTCTGTCCTGGTCCCAAGGGAAAGAGTGTGATAGACACGCCATCTCTTGAGGCTTAGACAACTGTAGACAGCATGACTTCTGTCTATACTCCATGGCAAGAACTGAGTCTTGTGACCACATGTGACCTCAGATGAGGCTGGGAAATAAGTAACTCTATGCTCAGGAAGAAGGGGAGTATCCCCCACTCTGTGTTCTCTGAGGACACTCCAGACAGCCGTTTATCACACTGGACTGTAGTCATTTGGAACCTGCAAACTGCTTGAGAGCAGAAATAGTGCTTTGAACCTCTTGGAATCACAAAGCCTGAAATGAGATAGGTGTTGAAAAAAATGTTTGGTAAATGAATGAATGCATGAAAATAAAAATGCATAAATAAATCAGATGAAGAATTAATAATACCTTTTGGAACCATACATTTCTCAGTATGTACCTACTCTTATTTATGGAAAGCAAGCTGTCTCTTGATACTGTAGATCTGTAATATACCAATTAATCCAAATCAAGTAATTCCTTTTTGAATTTAAGCCTGTCTCCCTCCCATCCATCCTCTTTCCTCAAGTTTTATCTTCATGAGGGATAAGAACTACTCTTTTACAAAGTTTACCAAACAACCTATGTGGCTTGGGAGAAAAACATTTAACCTGATTAAGAATGAAAACTATTTTCCACATTATTAAAGCACTTGAGAAACATCAATTTGGATTAAAATAATGTGAAATGGCACATGAAAACTGTCTACTTATTATAATCAACCCATAAGACTTTTACTTAGTTACCATTAAAAAAAATTCTATGTAGGTGCTTAGAAGTAATGTAATTGTGTTTCTTCTATTATATTCTGTAATTCTAACTTTCATTAACTCGTATTGAGTTCTTTGCCAATTGATCCAAATTACTGTGTTTTTACCGCACTTCTCCAACATTTAATCTGAGATTTAAGGAAACATGATAGTACTGTAAATGGCATTTAACCCAAGTTTTAATTGGATCACTACTGAAAAAAAGAATAGAAAATCTAACTTTCTCTATTTTGATGAGTTTGCCTTATAAAAGCTACAAAACTGTCCTTTCCAACTGTCATGTCTTTTTTTTTTTTTTTTGCTGTTCAATTCAGGGACCTTCTGCTTTTCTGCATTCACATCAAGATCTCCACATGTAGCTGTGTGGTAAAGAGTGAATTTCCCAGGTTATTTTAACTGGATCATTTTGTGTCTGTATAATGGAACTTGTTTTCATCAAGCTGGTATGATATGCAAACTCTAGCCCAGAAGATGTGGTGAATTCTGAAGCTTCAGGAATTGACTGTCACAAAAAGGATCTCATTTGGATAGGTATGAGCCTGGGTGTGTGCCTAATCAGAGAAGGCAGTAATACGGAAAAGTAAGAACTCTATAGGAGAACAAGCAAAAAGAAGGATGGCTTGGACATGAAGCAGTGCAAGCTGCAAAGGGCAACTAGGAGGTCAGTGGTGGGAAGAGGCTGCTGTAAGCAGCCTGGGAGGACTAGAGGAGACCTGTCAACCTGGACAGGAATAAGACTGGAATATCTCCAAAGTCTGGAATGAAGATGCCGATTGCTTCTCATGGGAATTCTGGCCAGGTGGGTTAATGCTGAGATTCCACTTTTTAGGGTTGCAAAATTCAGGACCACCATCACATCTGTCACTAACATGTTGTGGGTCTCCAAGAACGTTTTCACTTTGACACCATTGTAAGTTTGAGCCAAGACTGTTACCTGAAAACTGGGTTTGCTTCTTGGTGGGTGTGGAGCCAAAAGATACAACCAGGTCAAAAATTGGGAGAAAGAAAATGTATTACTTGCAGCAAGTAAGGCGGATGCTAGGGATCTGTCCCAAAGCAGTGTCTCTCCCAAACTGGGGAGGTTTGAAGCTAAAGGAATGCACATATTCATGAAGGGGCTTGGGCGGTAGAGTGAGCCCAAGCTTTAGTTGATGGAAGAAGTCATGAGGGTCAGAAAAGGTCAACATCATCATCCCTTCGGTTCCAGTTGATCTGGTGGTTGAGCTCTTCAGCTCTTCTTTACAGTTGACCCAGAACTGGGAGACTTTACAATTGACTGCTATCCTTGCTATTGTTAAGTTCTTAACCTAACAACAGTCATTTGTTTCTGCATTCTTTTGTTCTTTAAAATCATTAATTACTGAGATCTATTCAAGAACAAGCATTGTGGCTTAGGTCACAAAATGGCTCTGGCCAAAAATGGCTTCTCTTATGTCAAGAAAGCCAATGCCTGGTTCTCATTCTCCAGGGACCCCCTACCCTATCTGCTTACAAGACCACCTTCAGGTTCAATAATTTATTAGAAGGACTCATAGAGCTCAGAAAAGTCATTATACTCATGGCTACAGTTTATTAAAGTGAAAGGATACTGATTAAAATCAGCCAGGGGAAGAGAGTATAAGGCAAGGTCTAAGAGTCATCAGATGCAAGTTGTACCAACGGCACCGAATTCTCCATGATACTTTATGATATGCAGCAATATGCATGGAATATTATTAACCAGGGAAGCCCGTGCCTTGGTGTCCAGGGTTTTTACTGGGGCTCAGTCATGTAGACATGGTTGGTGACTGCATGGCTGACTTTTGCCTCCAGCCCCTCCAGAAGTCAAGTTAATACCACGTGGCCCAAGGTCCCCCACCATAAATAACATTGTTAGCATAAACTTTCTGTCATGGCCCAAGACTCCCGGATAAACAAGGCATACTTATCAGGCAGGGCATTCCAAGGGCTTACAGGCTATCTCAGTAGCTGAGGGCAAAGGTCCAACCTTTCTTTGAGCAAGGTAAGTCCTGTACCACACACAAGGGTCATTCTTGATTAGCGGCCCTATCCCCAGGGCAGATCAAAGGATCAAGTCCATAGCAGAGCATCAGATAGAAACTCAGCTGTTCTTGTATTCAAGGGACAATCTCAGAATTATCACAGGAGATAAAGCTCCAAACTCAGAACAGGGAAGATGAGCAGACATGAAGGTGGGAGTCACATCCAGGGCTTAGATACCAAGAGCTTGTCCTTACTGGGTGCTTCTCCTATGATGCTTGGGTTCCTCTCTCTGGGTAAAAAGTCTGGGACTGGAGTGGTCCAACTGAAAAATATCCAACCAAATAGGTATTTGGGATCACATTGGTTATGATGACTAATCTGGGCACCAGAAATTTTCCACCTATATATAGTTTGACCTGGTTGTAGAGCAGATAATTATATCCAAAATAACTAGCACTCCAATTAGGCTGACGGACAAGCACAGGGCCTGGGTGTAGGAGTAGACAATAGTCTCCAAATGGCATTCAAAGAGGCAAAGCTCCCCTTCTTCTTGCGTTGGGAAGCAGGAGTGACCACAGGTGAATTCAAATTTCCTCAAGAAGATTCTTCACAAGTTCATGAATAGCAGAGTCTGTACCCATGTCTGTCCTGCCAGGAGGAGAAACAATCCAAAACCAGGCTCCTCCACCATTTCTTAGACTAGGTCATATTGGATTGGAATGGGATTACTGAGCACAGAGCATCTCTAAGCCAGAAATCAGATGGAAGATGCTTATAAAAAGACTTTGGCAAAGCCTGTAGCCAGCACAGTCACTTAATCAATTTATACTTAATATTTTTTGAACACTTCCTGTGTACCTGTCAGTGGATTAACTCCAGGGATATCACCATAAAGCTCACTCCTAAGGAGCTTATGTTCCACTCTAAGTCAGACATTTATTGAATGCCCACTAAGTGCAAGGTACACATTCTCTTATTTGTCCAGGGTCTATATAGATTATGTGATGGTGGCATCTGGCTGGTCCATGAAGGGTAGTAGTTAGGGTCTAGTTGTTGCTCTACCTTCTCTTCCTGGATCCCCATGGGTTTCAGAGCTTTGGAGGAGTTCTAGAACCCCTAGTGACCAAGAAAAGGAAAATACTGATGTGAATGATTAGGGAAAGGACTGAAAAAAATCATCTGGACACCTGGTACTAAAGTGAACGGCTGGAGTACATTCTGATCTGGCAGGTTCATCCCACACAAGTTTTTAATTTGGAATATCAACTTGGCTGGATCCTCTCCTGCAAGGGTTCCTCTCCATCAAGGGCTTTCTATTCTCAGAGGAGTCCTGGGCTTGATGGACAAAGATTTCCTTAGAGGACACTTTCTGGAACCTTCCACTTCTCTCCTTGAATGATGACCTTTTTCTTCCCCACAACTTATAAGCCCTAAGGATTCATCTCTGGGCAATGAGCAAATATTCAGAATCATTTCCCTAGTTCATTCACCTCAGGACCCAATGTGGTATTTGATTCTGATAAGGCTTCTTTGTGCGTGAGAAACTGTTCTGAAATCTCCCAACAAAAAAACAAGTCATATTATATTGCACTGTATGGGAAATCCACACCATTGCCCCTCCTCCCTAGTGAGGGTAATCGCTGCCAATTCACGGTGCTATTGTGAAAATGAGTCATTTGGAGGGGTTCCAAAATAAGCAAAGAAAGGAGGATAGCAGATCGGACTGATGGATTTGGTGGCATTAAATCACAGATCTAAACGTGGTGTACTTTGTAGAGTCGCATTTTTAATCTTTATTGAGAATGTTGATTAAAGAAAGAAGTTACCTTGATTTGTGACATTTGGTAATATGATTATATTACCCTTTAAAAATTTTTATTTTTGACTAGATAATACATGCACGTGTTTTGAAACAAAATGACATGCAAATGTTCGCATTAAGAAGTCATGCTCCTAATCTTCCCCCATTAGCTCTTTCCCCAGAGGTAGCCACTTTTGCATCATTTTGTTTCTTTATGCAAATACAAGAAAAGAGGCTTCCTCTTTGGTTTGGGGAACCCCACACTAGAAGTCAGAGCTCGTCCCCTAACTGTAAATTCAAATTAACAGATACTTCTCCAGCCTTCTCCACAGCGAGGGCAAGATCATATGATCTAGGCTCAGCCAAAGTTGGAATTGGAGGGAGGTGACATCATAAAGCCAGCTCAGGGGAGAGTCTTTTCCATTGTAGGAGCAGCTACATCTCATTTCCAGAGCCAGTGAAGCTACTAGTTCAAACTGTAGCATTTGAGGTCCAGGGCCAATGGGATCAGCAGTGCACACTGAGGCATCTGCAGACCCAGATTAACAGTGAATCCAATGACTCAAACTCCAGGCCTCCTCACTCGAATGAGCCTCTTCCAAAGGCTGGAAGGGGGTTCCAGCAATGTATTGACACATTTTTGAAAAATCTGCAAAGGTCAGATATTTTTACTGCAATTAGTTAAAACTGTCTCTTTCCTCCCCAGCTCACCATTTGTCACACTTCCTTTTGTTCTATGTGGTGTTGGAGTGGCTGCAGTATTTTGCAAACAAGCTAATTGTGGGGAAGCTGAGTTAGGGTACCTTTAATTTGGGTTTAGTGTGACACTTTTATGTGGTTTATGATTACTTCCATAGTCTCTGCTAGCCAACCTGGGGACAGAATGGCTGCCAGGAACATTTCTGCTACCCACAGTGCCAATTCACCTAGCCTCGGGTCGTGAAGGTGCACGGCTAGAATTTGTACTGCAGTGTGGATGTGTCCCTGGAGCCGGGCCCTGGGACTCTGTGGAGAGTGGAAGAGAAATGTACAAATGTACAGTGCCAGAAGCTCAGCTATGGAAAAGCTTTCGAACTCTTGAGGATTACAAATGAAAATTCCCAAATCTGATGACAATCCAACTTGACAGGACATTGCTAATAATGGGTATGAAGCTGCAAAAAACTTCTGTAAATTATAAAAAACATAAAACTCGTCTGGATCTCAGCCAGATGACCAAGGTTAACATCTGAAGGGATGAGAGTGGTACTTCATCTGTGTGGGTTTCCTCCCCAAATCTAGAACCCCGGTAGGAGGGTATAGCTCAGTGGTAGAGTGCATGCCTAGCCTGCATGAGGTCCTGGGTTCAATCCCCAGTTCCTCCGTTTAAGAAAAAAAAACAAATAAACCTAATTACCTCCCCCACTAAAAAAATGTATATGAAGAATAGAATCCCAATCAAACCATGAGAAAAACAGACAAACCCAAATTGATTGGACATTCTACAAAATACCTATAAAATTCACAACTGGCAAGGTTACCAAAAAGAAGGAAAATCTGTGAAACTGTCACAGACCAGAGGAGCCTAGGAAGGCATAATGACTAAATGAATGTAATGTGTTATCCTGGAACAGAAAAGGGAGCTTAGGGAAGAATTAATGAAATTCAAATAAAGTGTGGAGTTTAGTTAATAATAATGTTTTAATACTGATTCATTAATTGTAACAAATATATACATAGCCCAAAAATGAAATGGAAAAAATATAATGTAGCCAGTGTGTCAGGCAAATAATTCAACTATTATGTAATATTTCTGGATTTTGTGATATTTATGGTATCTATCAATTTTTAAAATATTTAAATTTCTGTGATTTTTTCCTCTCATTTTAAATATTTGTTTTTGTGCCTAATTTTCTGTTCCTGATTTTTTTTTTAAGGATGGCCCCTTGAAATCCAAATCTGCCTCTGGGTACCAAGTCCAACCAAGTTCCTACTGCTCACCACATAACAGGCCAACAAATTGAGAGATGAGCTGTTGGGGCAAGGAATATGGACTTTATTAGAGAAGATGATGGACTAGTGGCCCAAAGAACCATCTTCCCCCAGTTAGAATTCAGGCTCCTTTATACTAAAAGTGAAACGAGTATGTTTGGTTGCTGCAAACTTCTTGGTGTCACAATGGTATCCTTTGTTCTTACAGCTGTCCAGGTAGGTCAGGTCACAATGTTCCTATAAACCTCCACCAAGACAAAAGTTATTCTCTGCTCTGCTCTGCTCTGCAACATGTTACCTCTCTACAAATGGAAGCTTTAAAGGTTGGAGTCCTTAGAATGGGCCATCCTGTATATCTCAGGCTATAGGCAGCATTCTTATAGCAAAAGCGATAGAATACAAGGGTTAAAGTAAAGGAAACAGATCCCATATGGAGTCAGATTTGTTCTTCCCTATTACAGGTGTATGTGTACAGCAGTGGGTAGTAGTGTTATCACTGTACCAGTCTATAATATGGTGGGCATTTGTATTGTTCTTTGGCCCTCCCAAAAGTCAGAGAAATATTTAAATATTATTTAAATAAATTCTTTTTTTCAGAAATCATCCATAGTTTGTTCCTGCTGCTTCTAAATGAGAAGTTGGACATCATTTAAAGCAGTGGTTCTAAGCCCTGGCTGTACCTAAGAGTGCCTGGGGGTAGGGATGGAGGTAGGAGGCTAAAATATACTGAAGCCCAGTCCCAGATGTTGAACCAGCATTTCCAAGGGTAGGGCCTAATTATCAGTAGTATTTAAAATTACCCAGATGATTCTAATACTCAGCCAGAGTTGAGAAGCCACTGAATAGAGTCTGGTCTCCAAGTGGCCCAAGTCAGCTATTTATGTTATGAGTCCTAACTTTGTGCCCATCATCATTGTGCTTGGTGTGACGGATGCACAGAGGTGTGAAACAGACCATCAAGGAGCCTTCAGTCTGGCCATCCCGGAGTGAGGTTGGGGTGTCTGGATTTCCCTGTAAGAAGAAGCTGAATAGAAAATTGAGTGCAGGCTGCCTGTGGAACAGAGCAAATGAGAAGTGTCCGGGAGAGCTGTGTCTTGCTTTATTAGGTCTAGGGGTGCTGAGAGATTCTTAAAGAGTGTTCTATGAATTCCCAGAAGCTTCCAATAAATCTAAGTCTATGAAGAACTTTCTGCCAGAATTCTCAACTTTGACATTAATGGGGAGAAAGATGATCTCAAATGGCCTGCAGGCCCCAAGCTTCTGCCTTCATGAAAACAGAATATAAAAGCAATAGCAAGGTTTTGGCCTGTTGTTAAGAAAACATAAAGGGAGAGAGGGAGAGAGGGAGAGAGAGAGAGAGAGATCTTGCTTGCAATAGCAACAGAAACACAAAATGCTGAGGAAACAAGAGATATACAGGATCTAGAGTCAGAGAACTACAAACTTTACTGAGTAAGTTTTTTAAAAACCTACTTCATAAATAGAAAGACTACATCAGGAAAGCTTAACATCGTAAATCCCAAACTAACTATATACATTCATTAGTATTTCAGTCTGTACCCCAATAAAATTATTTGTGGAACTTGATAGTGATTTTAAAGTTGATTTGGCAGAATGTGTGAAGCTGGTCAGTTAAAAAAAAAAAAAGAAGAGGAGGGGGAGGCATTGATCTTTACCAAATATCAAAACATAGTTTTAAAGTGACAAAAATATAAACAGAAAGATACTATCTTAGGAACAAACAGATAAGGAACAGAATGAAAAGTACAGAAACAGCTCTAAATTAATTATTAAACATAACCAGGATATGATAAAGATGGAATTTCAATTAAGTGGGAAAGAATGAACCACTCAATATATCATGTTGGAATAACTGGCTAACCGTTTGGAAAAAATCAAGTTGGATTTCCTCCTCAGAATATCCACAGTAATAACTTACATATGGTTTATATGTTTAAAAAAAAACATAAAAGTACCAGAAGGAAAAAGAAGGTAAAATTTTATGTAAACTTGTAGTAGGGAAGCTTTCTAAGCATAACACCAAAGGAAGTATCAATAAAGTCACATACTGGGAGAGATGATTATAAAAATATTGTAGTCTTATAAATCTAAAAAAAAAACATGAAAGGTAAATCACATCTCAGGAAACAGCCATGACATATGTGACATACATAGGATTTAATATCCTGAAATACAAAGATATTTGACAGACAAAAGAAAAAAGTTTAGTATAAAATAAGAGCTAATTTCCTACAATAAGTGCACACAGCCAATTAATGTACCAAAAACAAAAAAAAGCATTCAAACTTCTTAGTTAATAGAATGCATATGAAAACCAAGAGAAGCCACTTTGGTCTAAAAGATTAGCAAAGAGATATGGAGAAATAGATTCACCTCCAAAACATATAAACTGATCACATCATTTCTGGGAGACAATTAAGCATTAAATCTTCAGTCTTTCAAAGATTCATATCCTTTGGCCCAGCAGTCTCCTTTTGGGGAAGTCATTCTAAGAACCAATGACATAAAAGCACAAAGAGATAAAATTAAGTAAATGTTTAGGCATCAGCAAGGCAAGGAAATCTTTTTTTTTTTTAAATAAAAAAATTACAGGGGTAGAAGAGAGGGAAGGGGGATGTAAGAGGTACAAACTATCAGGGATAAAATAAGCTACAAGGATGTATTGGCCAACACGGGGAATACAGCCAGTATTTTATAATAACTACATAAAAGGAGTAGAACCTTTAAAAATTATGAATCACTATAATGTACACCTGTAACGTAATTTTGTACATCAACTATACTTCAATAAAAATTAAAAAGAAAAGAATTATATATTTGATATTTCACAAAGGACTAGAGAACTATCATCATAGATAAACCAGAATCTTGTTGCACCTTTTTTGTAATTTTACTCTTGGTTTTAGTCCCTCATTTGAACTAGTCAAGGGAATGCAGTGGAAGAAACCATGACTTTTTTTCACTGTTTCATTTATCTTTAGATCTTGGTCTGCACGCTGCATAAGGACATTCAATCGATTATTAATACTTACGGTAATGAAAAACTAGAAAAAAATGACACACAAAACAATAAATGGCCTGTTGAAAATGCATGACGTGGTCTTGAAATGGACTACTAGGAGCCACTAAAAATTATAATGGCAGGTTTCTATTTATTGACATTGTAAGATATAATTTACTAGGTAAAGAATAAAGTTCAAAGCCAATAATCTGGTAAGATCCTGTTTTCCTTAAGTAAATATTTAAAAGTATATTTATGCATAAAAAAAGAACAGAAGAATACAATGAGTGTGGGAATGAAGAGAGAGGATGGGCAGCATTTTTTAAGTCTGTATTTTCTAAATTTTCTATGTTGAAAATGAATTACTTTGGGGGTAAAGAAGAGATATTAATGGAAATTTTAGCCACCCAGTTGTAATATTTTCTGGAACAAGGCAGAGTGTAAATTAATTATTTAATTAAAGAAAAATAGAGTCACTGGCTTCATACGGCCGATCCCGTCTCCGAATAACTAAGCCGTGTGGACAACATCATTATTATTTGCTGTAGATTCGAAAACATTCAATCTTTGGGCATCAGTCCTCCTGGTTTTCTTGGCTCCCCTGACGGTGCCTGGGGGTGCTCAGCCCTTGTTAAAGATGAGCGAGCCCGATCCCAGCAAGGGAAGTGGCCAGCCCAGTGTCGCGGGGAACGTCGGCGACATCGCCGGGCGTAGCACAGGGCCCCAGGGCTGCCGCCTTCTGTCGCATGGCTGAAAAGTTGGTTGTTTTGCCAGTCCTTTTCTGTGCATTCTGTCCAGGCACCTCCTTTAGCAATAGATTCAGGGCCTCTCCCTTCCTCCTTTATTGGGATGGGGGGATAGGGGCAGGGGTCCCTTATTAGGCAAACAATTGTGGCACATCCCCCCTCCGTGGGGGAGAGAGAACACGGACAGATTATTATTCTGTCTCAAGAGGAGTTGGTGGAGGCCTAAATACCGCCTGTGGGAGTGGCTGTCACCCTTGGGGAGACCAGAGCTCCTAAGAGGGTTGACACCTTAGGGGACGACACGATGGGGCAGACCACACAGATGGAACACAGTTACAGTTGGAAACCTGGGGAGCAAATAGGACCCGAGGGAAGGCAGCCTCAGGCTTTTGGCCCATGGAGCCCGATATTTCCCGGGCGCCTTGACGCTCTGTCTGGGAGGCCTCATGAAGATTGTCCCCAAGCTTCTCTCCAAGTGGCCTGTGATCACAGCAAGGACCAGTGGGGGGCGCTCCCGGAGGCTGACCCCGACCCTCCAGTCAGTCCCTCTTAGCCTCCTTTTTTGTGCTCCCACCACTGGCTCACACCCCAAGCACATGCTGCCTTTCAGAATGGAGACAGGCTTAGCCCAAGCTTCCTGCAGCATCGTGTTTGGCAGAGAGGTCATCTAAAGTTCTACCTGTGGTGCAGGTGTTCCTGGGACAGAAGGAGCAATGCCCAGGGAGTCCTATAGTGCCTGTGTTGTACTCGGTGTCTCAGCTTCGTTGCCTGTAAAGTGGGGATGCTAATATCTCCATGCAGAGCTATTAGAGAACTGAGTTAATTCAGGTAAAATCTGGTGCTCAGGAAGCATCAGTTACCACTTGGACCGCAGTCTCTTCTTCTAGGAAAAATGCAAGGGTTGGTGGGGCAGCATAGGTGGTCCCAGCCAGCTCAGCTCTCTGTGAGTCAGTAGCAGGAGAGCCACCCTCCTCCCCTCACAGAGCTGACTGCTCTCAGCAAAGGGATGGCTCTTCACATCACCACAGATTTTCCTGAAAAGATTTTTTATATCCATTAGCTGGATGCTATAACTAGAATATCTTTTGTTTTTCTAGAAAAACATATTTTTAGCACTATATGCTGGCATGTTTTATTCTTTTATCCTTGCTTTAAAAAAATCTTTCAAACTGCTTGCCTTCCATGGAAGAATAGATAGTACATCATTTCTGGAAGGACCTCGTAAATGATTTAATATCTTAGCTTAAAGCAAATTTACTGTAAGATAGTTGCAAAGCTAATATTGACTTAAGAAAAAAAAATTTTTTTTGCCCAACTCTGCCCAGCTGCAGAGAGGGATCTCAAGCGAGAATCTGGACTTTCAGCTCAAGTGTTACACGGAAGCGCATTCATGGCTGGGCAAGCGCGAAGCAGCTGTCAGGAGGCGGTTCCCCTGTGGAGGTGGATGGGGGAGGTTGGCGGAGCTGGGTGGGAGGCTTTGAGGGTCTCTGAGCTTGGAGTGTGCAGAGACTGAGCTGGGCAGGGCAGGGCAGAGACCAGCGAGCTGGATGAAGGGCCCCTCCTGGGAGCGGTCAGGCTCAGGGGAGCAGAACGGGAGAGACTTGCCTGCCTGCCTTCCCTTCCTTCTGTGCCTCTTAATCTCCTCCTGCCCCCCCCCACTTCTTCAGAGGGGATACAGCAGGCAGGGGAGCCAACCCACAAAGCATGCTGGGAAGAACTCCCTCCCCCCACCCCAGACATGGAATCGAATGAGATAATAATGCATTGAAAGCATTTCCTTGTTTTGCAGATCACGTCACAAGTGCTTCTTCACTTCAGATCCAACTCTCATCACCTCCACTTTGAGGAGGAAAGAGGGACACAAGGGGAGCTAGTGACTTGGCCCCCATCAGGGTGCCCAGTGTCTGGGAGAGGACGCTGGCTTGGGCCTCCTGCTTCCGGTCCACGCCTCTTCTGGCCTTGGCTACACCGTGCATCACCTTTAAGAACCCCTCGAGCAGGTACTGTTATGCCCACACCCCGTGCTTGGGAGCCCAGAGTGGGTGAGTAACCTGCTCGTGGTCACCTGGGTGGTAGGAGCCCAAGAGCCCGCCCTCCCCAGCTCTGCCGCAGTCACCTCGCTCCTCTGAGAGTCCACTACTCCCCGTCCACACTGAGTGTCTTGTTTTATTTACTGCTTACAACGTCCCATTTTTCCAAGGCCAGATGACTAGTCCCAGGTCAGCCATCATACTCTTGGAGTTGATCAAAAAGGCAGGACACATCCAGGATCTTCCAGCACCCACCCAGGGCACCTCTCCCACACACAGGGCCTTGTGACACACTCAGCTTGGTCTGTGTTACAATGACAATAGCTGTGGGGGGCTCCCCGCCTCCCACATGGGGCCTCAGACGGCTCAGGTTCAGGAATCTCGGGGAGTCCTGGAAGCAGCTGGAGAGCTGGCATCAGCCTCTCCGGGAAGGTCCAGATGGGCCTGGAGTGGGGGCCAGAGGCCTCTGCAAACCTTGGCTAATGCTGCGGAATCTCCAGCGCCTTCCATGTGAAAGAGGGAAGAGGGGATAATGGGTTTCTTCCTGCAGAGGGGACCACCTGTGAAAACGGGGGAGCAGGGAGTCTAACCATTGTGAAGCTGCTGAGGGACCCTGAAGACGGACTGGTTTGTTCCTCTCAGGAAAAGACAGAGTGGCCCCTTAGAAGCACCAATTTTATCCCAGGGTCCCAGCCACTCCCTGGGGGCAGCTTTACCTGTCCTGGCGTCCTCTGCCCTAGTGACTTCAAGCCCACATCCAGGGCCTACACAGGCCTCTTCCCAGCAGACACCCTTTTGGGGCGCACACCCCAGTCCCGAGGGGTGGCCGAGGGCTCTGTGTGTGTGTGCGTGCGTGTGTGTGCAGGCTGGGACCCACACACAGCACAGAGGGTGCTTGTACATAAGCACAAACAGTGGATGCCCAGGACGGGGGGAGAAGAGCGGAGAGTGGGCCTCTGTTCGCACTCTTGTCCCAGCCCCGCAGACACAGAGAATGGGCCCGGGCCCGGGTGTCCCCCCAGGCCTCCTGACTGCCCTTTAAAAAAATTTATAAAAAGTGAAGCAAACAAAATAATACCCTGCATTATTTCAATAATATTACATAAACTTTGTAACGCATTTATGAAAAACACAGAGAAGGAAAAAGAGGAAAGAAAATGCACCTCAGTTCCATCCCTAGAGACAATCTCTGTTAACATTTTGACATATTTCCCCAAAACTGAGCCACCGAGGCCTCCACCTACTGGGAAGCCAGCGGGCCTGCTGTGCGTGGGGTCGAGGTAAGGGCACGAGCCCCGGGCGAACACTGCTCCGCTCCCGTCCAGCTGTGCTGCCGCCGGCAAGCTCCTGAACTTCTCTGTGCCTGACTTTCGAAGCCCACAGGAGAGCGTGTGCTTCCTAGGCCTCTGTGTAGAAAAGAGCTTGGAGGTCAAGCTGTTTCAGCCTCTGTTGACTGGTCGCCTCTCTGACACTCATGCTGGTGACTGTCCATTCTGAGTTTGAATATCTCTTGTGTAAGACTGTGGTAAGATGTGTGAAATGCTTGGAAGAGTTCCATGCACAGAGCAAGCGCTCAATACATGTTGGCTATTGGGATTAAGAAGGCCAGCGGTAAAGGTGCTTCATTTGTTCGTGACCCAAAGGAAAGAAATGGGATCAGTTGGGTGGAGCTACTGGGAAAGATTTCGGCTCTATTAAGGAGTGGCCCACAGAGGGGAAGGTAGTAGTAAGTTCCACTTGCTAGAGGCATTCAGACTCAGAATGGACAGTCACCAGCATGGGTGCCAGAGAGGCGACCAGTTGGCAGAGGTGGGAACACCTTGACCTCCCAGCTCCTTTCTACATAGAGGCCTAGGACACACACGGTCTCCCGTGAGCTTTGAAACTCAGGCACAGCTGCACCCAGGACTACCCCCTCCCTCTGGAAAAGCCAGCTGTTATGGGTTGAATGGTTTCTGTCCCCCCAAAATTCACATGTTGAAGTCCTCACCCCAGTACCTTAGAATGTGACCAACAATTGGAAATAGGGGCACTGCAGATGTGATTCGTGATGGCAACGTCATACAGGAGCAAGGTGGCCCCTGATCCAGCATGACTGTGTCTTCATAAAGGGGGCCATCCGGACACAGACAGACACATGGGGAGAGCACCACGTCAGGACGAAGGCAGAGAGGGAGCAGATACGTCTCTAAGGAACACAGAAGAGTGCCAGGAAAACATGAGAAGCCAGGGGAGCGGCCTGGAACAGCTTCTCCCTAACAGCGCTTGGGAGGCAGCAACCCAGCCGACATTGTCCAGCCTCCAGACCTGTGGAAGGGACACGGGTGTCGTCTCGGCCCCCAGCGTGGGGTGCTCTGTCAGGGCAGCCCGAGCAGAGGGAAGCACCAACCCAGGGCTGCTTTCCCAGCTGCACGGGGACAGCCACGCGCATCACCTCCTCTGCGAGTGGCAGCCCATCTTACCTCCCTGTTCTTCGAATGCATGCAGGGGGTCCAGCAGCCGAAGGGTTGCTGGTTGGAGGCAAAGCCATTCTCTAAAGGATCAGCCTTGGGGCAGCCGCCTCCTCTGAGCCCCTCCTGCGAGAGCAGCCTCCCGGGTGCAGAAGGCTGCCGCTCTGCTGAAGTTTTGAATGATCATGCAGGGAGAGGGCGGCCATCCCCCTGCCAGCAGTCAGAGCCCCTCAGCTCAGATTAAAGCCTCCACGGGGCCACAGGACAAAGGGAGGAAAGAGAGAAAGAGGCGCCCGGGCAGCCAGAAAGCCTGCTCCGCCACCTCCTATTGACCTGCTTTTAGAACGGGCTCCTTTTATCCTGACAACGGTTCAATTCAAGCCACCGGGGCTCTGCCCTTGGCCTAAGTTCACACCAGCTGTGTGTAGGCTGAATGCACCTTTAAAAACCAGAACCCACAGATCTCAGCATCCTGGTGCCGATCCCTCCGGGAGGACCTAGGCTGAAAGGCCAGGAACCTGGGCATCCACCGTCCCCTCTCAGCTCCCGAGACTCTGTAACAGCAACTCGCATCTGCCCAGCGCACAGTCCCCATCAGGCACTACGACGTGCACTTCGTGTGTGCTGCGTCTTTCGTCCTCTACCTGTTCGGGGTATGTGTGTGGTGGTGGTGGCGGTGGTGGGAGGGTCGTTCATTAGCCCATCTCTCACACAAGGAAAGTGAGGCCCGAGGATCTAAGGAACTTGCCCAAGAGCTAGCGAATGGTGGAGCCCAGCTCTGTGCTCGTAACCACCACGCTAAGCAGGGTCTGCCTTGGCTACGTCCTCCCCACAGGGAGACAGCAGGCAGGCCAGGAGGGCTGGGAGAGGCCCCTGAGTCGTGAGGGGCAAGGTGGAGGTCCCTCCAGAGCCTGCTGGCCCTGCAGAATGTAAAACCACGTTCTGCAGAGCTGAACAGGGCCTTGACATTCATACAGTCCCCTTTTTTTTTCACAAAGAGGCTGAGATCCAGTGAGGTGAAGTGACTGGCCCCAAATCCCAGAACAAATTAGTGGCAGAACCAGGCCACGAGCAGATGTCCTGGTTTCCAATCCAGCAATCTTTGTTAAATACCATGTTCCATCGTAACAAGAGGGAGTGATTTTCTTCCACAGCCTGAGAGGTTCATAAAGGATGCTGTGAAACGCTTTCAGATGGCTGAGGCTGTGATGTATTTGCTCAGGTTTGCCATGGCAGAGCTTTTGTCGAGTTTGAAAAATGGGGTAGATACCGTGACTCCCCGCTGGGACAAGTACCCAAACTGCTGCGGGCAGACTTCCCCGAGGGAGAGCAAATGCAGGCTGGAATCTCCTGGGACCATATTTTAGGTGTGAAGTTGAGTGAACTAACCTCTTGCTAAAAGTCCATCAGTCCTATGTTTACTGTACAGATCACTGATTGTGTTAGCTGAAGATAAGGGACTCGTTTTAGCCCAGTATTCAGAGACAGTTAAGAGAGGGAGAGAGGAAGAGAGAGATCAACTGTTGGTGGTTCTTGAGGCATGTCTACAAAACTTTTCCATCCATTCAACCACTTACCCATCTGTTCATCTCTCCATCCATCCATCTGTCTATCCATTCTTCCATCCATCTTTTTATCTATCCATCCATCTGTCCATCCAACCACTCATCCATTCACCCATCCATTTATTCACTGTTCCTTACTCTGTGCAAAGTATTCTGCTAGACCTTAGGATTTACGAAAGAATAAGACCTAGTTCCTGCCCTTAGAGGAGCTTGGATTCTAGTGGTGGGGTCATGTTGTAAACCTAGAACTACAAACTCCATGTGTTCAATGAGAGAAATAGCCAAAAATCTGATGCAGCTGGAGAGGGCATCTTGGAGGGAGTGACATTTAGTTAAGCAGGGATTTGTTAAGCAGAAAATGGGGGAGAAGGAGGGCATTCCAGATAGAGAAGCAAAGATGAGCAACAGCACTGGGGTAGGTTGGGCAGGTAATGATCATAATCCTTGGGTTAATCTGGAGTCCAAATCATGTTTGCAAAGTGTGTTCCTAACTTTAGTCACAATCAATTCTCCAGCAACCTTATGAGGTAAGGAGGGTGATGCCAGGAAAGGAAATGTGGCGTTTGCTCAGAGGCACAAATGACACCAAACAGTTCACGTCTTTTGAGCCCTCACTCTGTGGTGGATAGAGCCATCCTTGCAGGCAACATTCCTACTTTCTGGATGAGAAAACGGAGACTTAGAGAGTTAATGAACTCACCCAGGGTCACACACCAGCAGGTGGCAAAGATCAGCACCAGTCTTCGAGCCCAGCCCAGAATAGATACACCCCAGTTCTCTTCAGTTGATTGGAGAGGACGAGCTTGGATGATGAAGTTGGCAGCGGTCCCAACACTGGAGTTTAAACCTTGAGTTTCAGCTTCCTCTTTGACTAAAGATTTCCTATGAGTCGCTCTCAGATGAGTAGACAGGCTGTCCCGAGGAGATGCCATGAGCAACGCAACAGGCAAAGCAACCCCCGGCCCAGGAGACATGTCGCAGCTGCCGAGCGCACCTACTCCCGTAACAGCCTCACGTTTTTTGTTTCCCCGCATTCGCTCCCATTCCCTTCTCTCTCCAGATGGATTTTATAAACAAGATAAAATCGAGACTTAAAAGCCAAACAGACTCCACAGGTCTCTTTCACTGGCCAGGGCAGCCCAGCACTGTTTTTCCAGATGTTTTGGGGCCCATGTCTAGGAGGGGCCAGAGGTGAGGAGGGCGGGGAGGAAGCTAGGGCTGGAGGAGCAAGCGGGGGCTCAGGACCAGGTGAGGGCAGGGAGATCTGCATCCCCTGAACCAGCACGGTGCCTCCTTATCCTTCATGTTTTATGACCAGAGCCGCCCCCACTCTCCTCCTCCCTCTGCTCCAGTAACCCACCCAGCATCCTGACCGCTCTCTTCCCAGTAAGGGGAGGCGGTAGGTCAGCCCCATGCATCACCCTCAAATGCAGGCCCACAGCGTTCCCATCATCTGCTGAGAACACGTACCCCGAGGCTGGGCAGGGATGGGCCAGCCCCCTGGGCTGCAGAAGGGACCAAGCTACCCTGTGTGCACTGGAGGAGGCTGGGCAAAGGAAGGAAGGCCCAGGCGGCAGTGGTTGTGGGGCCAGGGCCTGCTGTGCGTCCCAGTTTCCTTTCTCTCTTACTAAGTGAGGTTTGCAGTGTAAAATAGGCTGCAGGTCAGTATCAAACTGTGAAACCACCAGGGCATTAAGACCAAAACCTTCATATTTTACTGTTTAAACTTGGTGGGGGAAAAAGCCAAAACTGCCATTGGACTGGCAATTGAAGCAAGTTCACTATATGTCGGTATCACGACTGCAGGGCAAGAGAAATGCTGTGACAGGCAACTATAAAAATAGTTAAAAAAAAAAAAAAAGGCGAAGAAGAAGAACCAGTGAAAGACCAGGCTGGGATGTGAACGCAAGGCAGTCTGGTCTTAGCGTCTGTAACCTTATCCGCTGCACCATGGGAGCCACGAGACGTGCCTTCCCTAACATTAAGCATTCGGACTTCAACAGGCAAAGCTAGGCAGAGCACTAATCTTGTCAAGAGACCCAGAGGATAAAAACAACTGGACCCTCTGCTTCCAGCTTTGGAACCTGAGGGACGGATGGGGTGGGAAGTCCTGGGAGTGGAGAATGGACTTCAGTCTGGCCTGGGGGCTGGGGAGGCCATCCTGTAAGCTCTGTTTCTCAAAGGGTCACCTGCGAAGAGTCAATCTGAGGAGTTGTTGAAATGCAGGGTTCTGTGCCCAGACCCACAGATTCAGAACTTGGGGAGGTGGGACTCTGGGGATCTGCATTTTTAACAAACTCTCCCTACCCGTCACCTCCCGCACTGGCCTCGGTGAGGCTGCTGCCCAGGAAAGCTGGAGGAGCAGCACGTTGACTGCCCACCTCCCAGTTCACCATCCGGACTTCACGTCTCTCCTCGCAGAGGCCAGGCGCTCTGAGCGTGGGGTGTGGATAAGCAGGTAGCATCTGACAACACACAGACCTTTCACTTATTAGGGAGCAACTGTATTCACACGGATCACTAGGTTCTTTGGGATGTGTATCAATCAGGGTTCTCCAGATTCTCTAGAGAAATAGAACCAATGGGAAATACACGCAGATGAATGGATGGATAATAGATGATAGATGGATGGATCAGTAGATCACTAAATCTATCCACCTGTCATCTACAGGGTTTATTTTTAGAGATAGGCTCATGTAGTCATCGGGGCTGTTAAGTCCAAAATTTGTAGTTCAGGCCGGGAGCTTGAATATTCAGACAGGAAATGATGCTACAGAATTTATTCTTCTCCCAGAGGCATCAGTTCTTTCCTTCTAAGGCTTTTCAACTCATTGCATGAGGCTCATTCCCTTTACTGAGGGTAATCTCCTTTACTTAAAAGTCAATTTATGTAGAAGCAGTTACATAAGTGGTTACATAAGTTGTAACCACTTCTACAAAATACCTTCCCAGAAACACCTAGATTAGTGTTTGATTAAACACTTGGGCACTATCGTCTCGCCAAGTTGACATATAAAACTAACCATCACCAGATATTTCTTAATTAACTTACATTTACCCAAGGTAGAATTGGAAGAAAAGAACATATATTAAACAATACATAGTAATATAACTCTACAATTTATGGCAAAAGCTGACTTCAAAGAAAAAAACACCCCACATCTACTGCCAGATAGAATCTTTTTAAGCTACCCAGAGGCAGAGGGTCACTTCAGTACCAAGAATCTCAGGTTCAGCAAGCAATGGCCTTGCATAATCCCAAGGGATTCTGTCTCATCCTGCCTCCTGGCAGACATGAGCTCTGGTCTCAGAATGAGCACTTTAATTAAGATGAATGTTTATAAGCACCGAAGAAAAGTAAAATTGTGCCTTAATTTCTTTGCCTCCAACCAAATAACTTTCCTAGGTACTCTTTCTTTCTTACCAAGAAACTTAAAAGAGACAGTGAGAAGGGCTGGAGCAGGGGGACAAGGTTGACGGAGAATAATATGTTTGCCTAGGTTGAGGTTCTCAACTCAGGGCCTGTGGGTTTCCTGCGAATCTCTGCTGGTACATATAAAATGTGCACATGTGTTTGTGCGTGCCTTTTGGATGTGGAGAGAAGCCATCCTTTCATCAGATTCTCAAAAGGGTGACTCCCAGATAGATTCATAACCTTCCCACAGCATTTGGGAAGATAATTCCACCTAGTTTAGAGGACAGTGAGGTGGCTGATCAACCAAGAACCACATAATGTGATTTTTAAAAATATACTTGAATTTTTAGAGCAGTTTTAGGCTTACGGCCAAACTGAATAGAAGGTACAGAGATTTCCTGTGTGCGCCCCACCCCCATGAATATATAGCCCCCTCAGCTATCAGCATCCCCCACCACTGTGGCACATCTCTTCTAATCGATGAACCGACATTGACAAACGATTATCACTCAAAGTCCATAGTTCACATTAGGATTTGTGCTTGGTACTGTACATGCTGTTTGGATAAATGTATGACAGGTGTTCATCATCAGAGCATCACACAGAGTGGTTCCACTGCTCTAAAACTCCCGTGCTCTGTCTTTTCATCCCTCCCTCCACTCTAACCCCCAGTAACCACTGATCTCTTTACTGTCTCCATAGTTTTGCCT
This sequence comes from Vicugna pacos, assembly GCF_048564905.1. Classification (NCBI taxonomy): domain Eukaryota; kingdom Metazoa; phylum Chordata; class Mammalia; order Artiodactyla; family Camelidae; genus Vicugna; species Vicugna pacos. The sequence goes on along the minus strand of NC_132987.1, from coordinate 113,147,656 downwards.
CTTCCAGCACGTCACACAGTTGGAACCATGCAGTATGGAGCCTTTTCAGATTGGCTTCTTTCTCTTAGTAATATGCATTTAAGGTTCTTCATGTCTTTTCATGGTTTGATGGTGCATTTCTTTTTCATGCTGAATAATATTCCATTGTCTGCAGGTACCACAGTTTACTTATTCACTCATCTACTGAAGGACATCTTGGTTGCTTTCAAGTTTTGGCAATTATGAATTAAGCTGCTATAAATATCCATGTGCATATATTTGTCTGGACCTAAGCTGTCAACTTCTTTGGTTAAAAGGAACACTGTTGCTGGATTAATATGAATTTTATAGATCCATGAGGTTTTCTTGATGGACTTGAACACTGATCAAACCAGTAGATGGAAAAGCTATTCCTGAGAGTGGAAGGGCTTTTCTGCCTGAGATAGCAGGCTCGCAAACCGGCAGGACGGAGGGCTCTGGAGCTGTGCAGTCCGGGTTCAGGTACCAGCTCTACCACTCACGAGCTGTGTGGCCAGGGCACATTACTCGCCTTCTCTGTGCCAGTTTCCTCATGTGTAAAACGGGGCTGGCAACAGCAGCACCTACCTCATGGTTCTGGGAGGTCTAAGTGAATTAACACATGTAAAGTGCGTAGAGCCGCTTTTGGCACAGAGTATGTGTTAGATTTGATCAAGCTGGGAGCATCCAGGGTAGGCCCAGGAATTGGCCTTTTTAATAAGCTCTCCTGGAGATTCTATTTGCAGGTTCAGTTATCCACAGTACTGTGAACACAGGACTAACCTGCATGTGCCTGTTCACAGCAAATCACCACTCACAATGCACGGGAATACCTGTGAGCCTCTGAGCCCTAATGCCTGTGCAACTGGCAAACCAGCTGGGCACCGCCCTGGCTCAGAGCAGCCCTCTCAGCCAGGAAGGTACGAGAGGCACCTGTTACAGCTGCAGACGCCACTTCCACACCCGGGGCTGCGGCGATGGCAGGATGGCAGTTCATGTTTCCTGGCAGCACGGAGGGAACCACAATGATGGGCAAAGCATCCCAACACAGCCAGTGGTTCCCTCCAGCCCTGCCCCATGCCACGCGAGCACCCCCTACACCGCAGCACCCGCTTCTCACTTGCTTAAGGATCCCTTCCCCAGGTGCCTTCTCCCACCCTCTGCTCTCCAGCTCCTCTCTCTGGTCCTGGCTTCTCTCTCTTGGGCTTTCCACCGTGGTCGCCCTTCCCTGCCAAAGTTAGAGAGGACCTGCAACAGAGGGGGACAAGTCTGACTCCATATCGGATCTCTTTCTTTTACTTTGACCTTTGTATTCTATTGCTTTTGTTACAAGTTAATCATTAAAGGGATTTTGCCTCTGAGCTTAAATTATACATAAGGGCCCATCCTGGGAACCCTGCCTCCTAGGTAACAAGCATTAAGCTAAAATACCTTAGTTAGCTCCTAGGAAACAGCCTGACCAGGCCCACTTGTGAATGACCAAAGGACGGAAGACATTAACACATCCCCTCCCGAGGCTGACCCGAGCCAGGATATATTTGACTTTACTCCTTCGCCTTATAGTATAAAAGAAGCCTGAATTCTAACTCAGGCAAGATGGCTCTTTGGGACACTAGCCCATCATTTCTCAATCTGCTAGCTCTCTGAATAAAGTCTCTATTCCTTTCCCCAACAACTCATCTCTCGATTTATTGGCTTGTCGTGTGGTGAGCAGTACAATCTTGGATTTGGTAACAGACCAAGGGGACATTTCGGCTCCAAATTGTCCTAGAGGCTGATGGAGACAGATGACCTGGCCTCCTGGCCTCCAGGAGACAGATGACCAGACAGACAAATTTCTGAAAAATCCCTGGAGGCCTGCAGGCAGGGGATGCTTCCAGACAAATCAGCCAGACCCAGGCCCAGTCACGAAGGTGATGTACAGAATTGCTGGAAGCAGAGGGCTAGGTCCAAAGGAAGCAGCACCTCAGTCCCTGGGCCAGCAAGAGCAGAGCCCCACGTCTGGGAAGCCTCTGAACCAGGTGGTCACATGGTGGAAAAGGTGGAGAACTGGGCCCAAGGTGGAGCCCAACCTGAAGGCCAGAGGTGAGTAGAAAGAGGAGGGAGGCCTGTGTTGGAAGTGGATTAACTCAAAGGTAAAGGAAAGAGGTCATTGTCCATCTGCAGGAACAGCTCTCAGCTTAGCATTGCTCATGAAGACAGGGCCTGCATCCAAACATGGACACCATCCACACGTGGACATCCACATGTGACTCCAACTGTGAAGGGGAGGTGCCAGGGCCCCATCAGGACACAGCCTGGGACGGCCGTACAAGAAGACACAAACGCCTGCGCTAACAGCTACCACTACTAGAGTTCGGCCAGGCATGCTTCCGACACGTGACAATAGTCCCGTAAACTGAGCCTTAGTGTTACAGGTCCAGGGTGGAGACCGTGGAGCCAAGAAGCCTGGTTCAAACCCCAGCTCTGCCACTGACTAGCCCTGTGGCTTTAAACTCGTTCTTTCATTTCTCTGGTCTCAGTTTTCCAGTCTGCAAAATGGGTGTGACAAAGGTGGCAAGTGTCCTGGTTGACATCCCACATTGTCCACATGATAAAAATAAATATTTAGACAAATAAAATGGCAGAGTGGCAGCCAGTGAGGGGAACACAACTAACCACTGGTGTGGCCAAGGGCCTGGCCTCCAGGAGACAGATGACCAGACAGACGAATTTCTGAAAAATCCCTGGGTAATGGGACACATGTATACACATATGGAAGAGGGGCCTGGAGGGGGGTCTTCACCTGGATAGTTAGTATAATGTTTCAGCAAAGCTTGTGGGTGCACATGTGAATGTCTGAGGGGAGACGCTGTCCCCTAGACTCAGGCTGAGAATTTAGCATCAGCCAAACTGGTATCAGAGGCCTCCGAGGTGGGGCCAGGGCCAGAGATGGCCTCGGTCAACCAGCTGTTGGTCCTTGCTGAGGACTGCAGTTCTGGGCACGGGGTCTTCAGTAAACGACGTACAAATGGTCACTGGCTGCTGGGAGCAAAGCCCCCGCAGGACTTACCGGGCAGCTTCCGAGGGTGGCTCAGAGGCTCTCTGTGTCTTTCCCTCCCTTCCTCCCTCCTTCCCCATCCCGCTCCCCTACCCTCAAGACTGCAGGGTGGGAGAAAGTCATGCATTGAATGTTTGGAAAGGATTAGTCCATAAAGCCAGATCAGATGGTTAGCTTTGGGGAGGCGGATGGAGGATGAAGTTAGAGCCTTCACTTCAACCTAGACTAAAATTAATTCCAGATGGCTTAAAGAATTAAATATAAAACATGGAGCCATTTTAAAAAAAAAAAACAACTTCAAAGGTGCAGCGGGTTAGAGGATGATCCCACAGATGAATTTCCCAAACATAAAAACAAGAGCAGGAGTCACAAAGAAAGGCTTGCTGGCTATGAATACATAAAGACGCAAAGCTTCTCCACACCAGAAAACCACCCTAAAAAGTTAAAGGGCAAATCACAAAATATTTGTAACATATACAACAGGGTTAATAATTATTAATACTTTTAAAATTCTTACAAAACAAAAGAAAATAAGAAAGTGGAAAAAATTACCAAAGTGGGTAAGAAATGCAAATATATATATATATTTCATAGAAGAAATACAAATGGAGACTATACATACAAAATGGTAAAAAAAAATAGCTGGAAATCAAATAAATACCATTTAAACCAACAATAAAATAACATTTGACTTATCAAAATCACACAAATTTTGAAAATTCTGTCATTCTGAGGATGTGATTTTGATCACATGAGTATATTGCCATAAATTAGTGCAACTTTTTGGGAAAAGCAACTAGAAGTATGTATAAAAGATTTTAAATACATGCCTACTCTTAGAAAGGCAATTCTTTCTTTTGGAATCTATTCTAAGGAAACAATAAGAGACATAAGACATGGACGAAGACTTACATTTTAAAATATTTCCTGCAGCATTATTTATAACATCGGGAAATTGGAAAAAGCCCAAATGTCCATCAGCTGGATATTCATTTGAAAAAGGTACATCCGTGTGATGTAGTATCAACTATGACACTCATATGACACTCATAACGCAATGCTAAATGAATAAAACTATACCACGTTATATTCAAATATAATCCCAGTTGTGGAGTGTCTCTTTCTTCTCCATCATGTCTTTGTTTCTGGCTCTGTCTCTCTGTCTCTCTCTGTGTCTCTCCATTTCTCTGTCTGATACACACACACACAAACACATACACACACAAGTACAACAAAATTAACCAAAACATTAATAGAGGTTATCTCTGAAGGGTGAGTGAATTAAGAATTTTTTGTACTTTCTAAACAAATATGTAATATGTCTGTGATCAGAAAAACCCCACATGCATATTATAAATTATGCAGTGAGACTGAGCCCCGTCTCGTAACAGAGGGGTGACGGCGCAGGCTTTGCTAGCTGATTGAGTGCACACTTACACAATCATGGCCATGGCCACCCAGATCCCAGAGCCATGGCTGGGGTATTTCAATAGACCACAGAAAATGATGGCAACGTAGGATTCTGGTAAATTCTTCCACTTTTGTGATAAATTCTCCCCTGAGAGTTACCCAACGTGGACTCGCCTCTCTGACTCCTAAAAATGATCAGAGGAATTGCCTCAGGCTTAGGGAGCAACAGTTTAGAGCAGCCACCAGCACACTCTGGCCCAAGGGCCAAATCCAGCCCACCTCCTGTTTTGTACAGCCACAAGCTACGAACAGTTTTTATATTTTTCAATGATTATTTAAGTACCTACATAACATCTTCGATTTCACCTCTTGGACCACAAAGCCTAAATTATTTACCAGCTGGCTCTTCCCCACTTGGTATTTGACTTATTTGCAGTTGGAGCTTATGTACATGTTAGTCAAATACTAGCAGCAATTTTCAAAAAGTAGTGCCTTTTTTGAAAACTAACAAGAGTGATATTACCTGTGGTTTGGGAGAACACACACGCAGGGACTACTCTGGTACTACTGGGGAGGGTGGACATTTTTAATCTCGTTCTTTACTATAATTTGAAATCACATATTGCAAAGCCTTTACTAATGCAAACTTATTCAGTTAGCAATTCCACTTTTTGGAATTTATTCTAAGAAATATTATATATGCGCACAAAGATCTTGCTACACAGGTGTTCACTGAAACATTCACCATGTAATTGAAAAATTGCAACCAGCCTCAATGTCCAGCAATCAGAAATTTGTTGGATATCCATGGATGTTATATTATGTGGCCCTAATACATACATTGTTGATAGACATGAACAGATGTTCATGATATGGTGTAGAGTTAAACAAAATAGATTATGACAATTACACAGTATGAGCCCACTTTTTATGATTATTAGCGTGCATTAAAATTTCCTAGAAAAATAAAAACAAAAATGCCAACAATGGTTATCTCTGTGTGATGGGATTGTGGAAAGTTTTTATTTTCTCCTTTTTTGCTTATCTGGACTTCAGGATTTTTATACAAAGAATATACAGTATTTATGCCTCTGCTCCCTTCCTACCCCTGCACCCTGACAAAGTAGACCAAAAGCCGATAAACATACAGTCTTGCTGATATGTCTTCTGATATCTTACAGAAGTGTCATACAAATAGCATTTGGAATTAATTTTCCTCTTGTTGAAGTGAAGGATCTAATTTTATCCCTCTCCTCCCCACCCAAGGCTAATCAACTGATCTGGCTCTATTGACTTATTCTTTGCAAATGTTTACTCTGCATGACTTCCTCTCATTTTATATATAATCTTAACTGTACCAAAAAGCTCCATGCTTCTGTGTCTTTGGCTGCAAAATATTATACCCAAAATTTAGTGGCTTAAAGAGTCACCATTTTATTATATGCTCAAGATGTTACCAATTGTTTAGCGTCTGATGGGGAAGAGCTTGTCTCTGCTCCGAATGGCAGTAACTTAGTAGCTGGAGCAGCTAAGGCTGGCGGAACTGTTTCAGCTGGGATCGTATGTCTGGGGCCTTGGCTATCACTGTGGGGTGTGTTCCCTATTCTCCACTTTATCCTTTAAAGCAGGTCTAGGCCAGCCCAGATTCAAGGCGAGGGAGTCCTGGGATAGTCTGGTATTCACTGGAGGCCACCAAAGAAACAATTTCCCACACTCAGCATTGACAGGAATATTTCAGCAATTTATCTGGAAATATACTCTGGTTGATTACTAATATAATTTATATTTCCCTATATAGGAATTCTGAAATTCACCAATACCTGTGAAAGAATGGTTCCCTATATATATATTAGTACTAATTTGCACTTCTCATTTGACATAGTGTGTATTTGATTGGTTTTTAAACTGACTACTTTTATATATGCCACTCAACAAGATAACTGTTCTTCAGATACCAACATCTACTTGTCATTCCCTTAATAGCCGCTCATAGCATCAATAAATTTGAGCTCAATACTGCTTTGGCTCCAGACTTCTTTTTGGTGAGATTCAAGTTAGGCTAAGTATTTTGGATACAAATTCCCAAAACATTTCCACCCAGATGAGCGTTTATCAGATTGTCAGGAAGAACTAAAAGAGGCTAGAGACGTTCAGCTGAAGTGACTCTGGTTATAGCGAACAGGGAGAGTGTTGCCCGGTGGGTGGAGGGGAGTGTGAAAACCTGGAAGGTCAGCAGTGAATTATTTTGACCTCCCCGTCCCTCTGCCCCCACCCCAGCCACCTACACCGTCTCTCCCAGGACCAGAATCTTGCTTCAGCTTTCTCTGCTCTCTTCTGTATTTTCAACTTCTCCTTGTCTTCTGGTTCATTGCTAAAATATTATAAAATTCAGGTCCATCTCAGATTAAGACAGTACCAGCAACACACACTGTATGTCCCTCAGGTCCTTGTACCCCGCCCATAACTACTGCCATAGCTTTCTTCTTTTCTGGTACCTAACCCCCGACAGAAGAGCCTGCACTCACTGTCTGCCCTTGCCCAACTCCAGCCCTCACCTCATCTCCGCTTTCCCCTGAGAGGTCCAGACAAACTCACCCATGACCACAACTACCAAATGCCTCATACAATCTCTTCAACTCTGTGGCTGAGCTTCTCCACAGCACAGGACACTTCGATGCTTCAGTCTCTTCTTGGAGCATTCTTTTCCTCGGCTTAGTTCTTAGAGCATCTTGAGTCTCTTTCCATCTCTCAGACCAGCCTCCTTCGCAGACTCCTTTTTCTTTGCCCACACCTTCAATGTTGATGTGCCCCCAAAAGGCTATCTTTGACCATCTTTCTCTTCTCTCAAGTTTATTCCAGGCAGGAGAGTCTTAACCTTGAGCCCAGGACTTCATTATGATTCTGGAACCAGGAACCCTATGAAGATTTTGGAGGGTGCTGTTTTTCAGGTAGGAAGGCCAGAGCTTTTAGTAGGTTCCCCAAGAGTGCTGTGATCCATAAAAGAGGAAAACCCATTGTCTGAGGCCGTTCCACCTGCTGTCCTGACTTCATCGACCCTCCACAGGCTGAAGATTTGTGAATCTTCATCTCTGGCCCCTAGATCTTTCTTAAGCTCCACTCTTATGTATCTGACCAAATGTCCTACAGTTACTCCCATGTGTCTCGTAGCAAACTCAATATGTCCAAAACCCAATTCATTATCTTCCCCTTTTTCCTTCTTACCAAAGCTCCCAAGCTAGAAATTTATCTCCTTCCCTGTCCCCATATTCAGTTGGTGGCCAAGCTCATTAATTCCACTCTTTTTACATCATTTCTAGGCCTCTTTCTACCATCTCCACCTTAGTGCCTTGGTTTAAGTCAGGAGTTGATGTAGTTTTTCTATAAGGAGCCAAATAGTAAACATTTTAGCTTTGTGGGCCATTTAGTCTCCGTCACCACTGCCCAACTCTGTCACTGCAGCTCAAAAGGAGTCCCAGATAACAGATAAATAAATAAGTGTGCTGTGTTCCAACAGAGCTACTTGTGGACACTGAAGTTGGAATTTTATGTAATTTTTACATGTGACAATATATTATTCATCTTTTGATTTTTCTCAACCATTTAAAAATGTAAAATCCATTCTTAGCTCTTGGGCCATACAAAAACAGATGGCAAGCCAGATTTGGACCATGGGCCGTAGTTTGTTGCCTCCTCGCTTAGGACGTCGCATCTCTTTCTGGAAACAATCCTTCTTCCTCCAGGATTTCCCCCATCAGTCTGCTTCCCACGGGGCTCCTGCAGAGATCGTCCAAAGAAGGAGGCTGTGAGCACCACTCTCCAGCTTAAAACCCTCCAACAGCCCCCCCCATTCACGTAAGAGTAGGGTTTCTCAACCTTGGCACTATTGGTATTTGGGGCTGGGTAATTCTTTGTTGGGGGATGAGGGGCTGTCCCATGCATTTAGATGTTCAGCAGTAACCCTAGCCTCTACCCAGGAGACGCCGGTAGCATCCTTACCTCCCTGGTGATGACAATCAAGAATGTCTTCAGATATTGCAAGATGACCCTGGTTGAGAACCCGGGCCCTGGGAGTAAAGCCCGGGATCCCTGCAGCGCACACAAGGTCCTCCCAGACTTGACCCTGCCCCTACTCCCCATGGCCCCTCACACTCCCCAAGCTCTAGCCACGCCGAGCCAGGCACCCCAGACCTTCCCCACCCCCGTGCCCTCCTGCCTAATGGGGAAATGCCCCCTCATGTTTCAACATTCAGTGCAGCCCTGTCTTGTGCATCTGTGCGGCGTGGGGAGATTTGAGCTATCCCTCCATCATGTCCTCATGGCCACCCCTACGTACTCCCATCAAAGCCCCTAAAATGCCCTCCAGTCCTGGTTTTCATGTTTGTCTCCCATCTTAGCTTGTAAGCCCCTTGAGAGCTTGGATTGTGCCTGATCTGTAGCCTCGGCGCCTGGTTGAATGCACACACAGGTAAACTGAGGCTCAGGCACTCAGCGTCTGTAATGGTAGAGCCCAAGGTCAAGAACTTTCACGCTGGAGCAGAGGCAGCAGACCAGTCTGTCCTAACCCCAAGCCATCTACCCACACTCATGCCACGTAGGCCCCGAAGCCTCGGCTTTGGTTTCGGCAGTTGAAGACTTGACTCTTACCAATAAATGGGAACCATTTAAGGTGAAAAGGACAAACAGGGGAAGGCAGTTTAGACACGTGTTGCTGCGCCCATGACCATCGACCCCTATTAAAGCTCTGGAACTCACTTGCCAGTGGGTGAAGGCAGACCGGCTTACACTGTGTGACCAGCCTCTGCACAGACCTTGACCAAGGTGACCTAGAGGCTGACCCAAGGCCGGGTGAGCCGAGGCAAGTAGGAATTAAACGCAAGCTGCACCCAGATCCCAGCAACCCGGATCCTCGCACGTCACAGAGGATTTTTCTAGCCGCTGCCAGCTGAGAAAAATGACTATAATTAACTCATGCTAAAGAATAATATTATGACACATGATTTTTGCAGCAGGCTCTTGAGCATCCCAGAGCCACCGACAGCCACACTGCTTGAGACAGCCGGTTACTGTCTGAGATGAGGCACTCAGAAGCAGTTTTAGAAAAGCATTCACAGGACCATAAAGCATCTGGTTTTGATTTCGGAAACTCAAACCATAATAAGGCCTGGGAATGGCCCCGAGGATTATAAAACAAAGGCAAGAAGGTGACAAGTAGCCTGGACCCCGTGAAGGCTGGGGGACCTCCTGTTTGTGCTCTAAGGAGAAGCAGTGCCGTGGGCATAGGGAGGCGAGCTGGCAATCTGATTCTGCCCAACACCCCAAGCCTCCGGTTTTGACATGAAGGATGGGGTACGAGTGTTCGGACATCTGGACCTCATTCAGGAAGCTTCCTTTGCCTGAGTCAGACCCCCTGCTTCCTCCTGCACATCCTTCCCACGGGTACCAACCACCACCAGTCTGTGCCCGGGCAGGAAGCAGGGAAGTCAGGGCACCTGCTCCTTCCCCCAGACCCCCACTTTGGAGCATCCAGGAGGAGGGGCTGGGGCGAGGGGAGCAGACCTCGAGGCCTGGCAGCTGGAGGGCAGCCTGCGACCACCCCTCCAACCATCCATCTTTCAGAGGAGGCCTCTGAGGACCGAGACGGACAGAGCCACCTGCCAGACTGTGACTGAGGGGGCTCTAAGGCCCAGCCCTAGAGGATGCGTCCCTTAAATGGCGGGAGTTCCCCACAGGGCAGAACCACGCAGCCCTCGAGAGAACGAGGCCACTCTTGAAGGGCTGAGGGGGCATCTTCAAGTCACACGGCAGAGCAGAAAAAGAAAGCGAGATGCAGAACGTCACCTGGGTGAAGAAAGGATTGAATATATGTATTTGCTTGGATGCTATAGTGGGTTGAATTGTATCCCCTCCAAAAGCTATGTCCAAGTCCTAACCCCCCAGGATCTGTGAATGTGACTTACTGGGAAATAGAGTCTTTGCAGATGTTATCAAGTTAAGGATCCTGGGATGAGGTCTCCCTGGATTCAGGGTGGGTCCTAAATCTGATGATGAGTGCCCTTATAAGAGACAGGAGAGGGAGATTTGAGACACGTAGAGAGAAGGCCACATGGAAAGGGAGGCAGACATTGGAGTTACGTTGCCACAAACCAAAGAACACGTGGGCTGACCAGAAGCTGGAAGAGACAAAGAGAAATTCTTTCCTAGAGACTTCAGACGGCGCACAAATAGCCCTCTGACATCTTATATTTGAACGTCCAGCCTCCAGGACTATAAGAAAATAAATTTGTATTGTTTTAAGCTATCAAATTTGTGGAAGTTTGTTATGGCAGCCCCGGGAAACAAAATTCAGATGCTAACTGCAAAGGATATTTTTGGAAGTTAATTTAGATTTTATTGAATAGAAGATCAATATAAAAAATCAACAATCAATAAATAATTAGAAAAGATTTAAACTCTACCATTTATAATAGGATCAACTATGTTAAATGTCCTAGGAATAAATATAATGAAAGATATACAAGACCACTACACAGAAAAAAAGCAAAATATTATTAAGGAAAATAAATGGCTTAATAAATGAAGGTATATATAAAGTTTATGGATTGGAAGCCTCCATAATATAAAGATATCAGTTCTCTCCAAATGGATTAATGCAATCATAATGTAGAGTCAATGCAACCACAATGAAAATCTAGGTTGATATTTGTGAAAATGGATAAGCCGATTCTAAAATGTGTGTGAGAGTCCAAAAGTTCAGGAACAGACAAGACAATCCAAGGGACAACAGCGACACTAGAACGCTTACCTTCCCCGGGAATCGAGCCTTATTACCAAGCTAGTCATTACCGTAGTGTGTTATTGACAAAAAGACAAAGAGACCAACGGAACACAATCAAGTTTTCAGGAACAGAGACGCATACAAAGGAACACTTTTGTTTTTGATTTATAACAAAAGATATGTGCTGCAGAACAGAGGAGAAATGGGGGCTTTTCAATAAATGGTACGGGGTCAATTGGCTATCCAGAGGGAAAAATATTTCTCTGGCCAGCCCTCTCCCACCACACACAGAAATCAATTCCAGAGCAGCTGAAGGTTTAAATGCGAACAGCAGAACAATAACAATTCTAGAAACACAATAGGGGGATGTCTTCATGACATCGGAGGAAGCAAAGATGTCTTCGAGGGACATAAAACAATAACCATAGTGGAAAATACTGATTTACTGGATTTCACCAAAATGGAGAACTTTTGTTCATCAAAAGACACTATGAAGAGAGTGGAAAGGAAAAAACATAGAATGGGACCAGACAGCTGCCTTCTACTTAACTGACAAAGGACTTGTATCCAGACTATATACAGATCTCTACTAATTTAGCAACAATAGCAAAAAACAACCCAGAGGAAATGATGAGTAAGAGGTTTGAATAGGCAGGCACCCCACAGACGAGGCTATCCAAGTGAGCAGCGAAAATCAAATCAAAAAAAAAAAAAAGTTTGTGGTCATTTGTTATGGCAACTCAGAGAAACTCACAAAGATGCCCAGAACATTTTGGAAATGCGTTTAGATCTGAAGTTCCCTGTCACGGATCTACTGTGGATCAGGCCCTGCTGAGGCCACAGCCAAAACGATTTTTAGTTAGTTAAGAAAAAATAAGTGAAAATACATAAAAAGGTGCTCAGTCTCATTTGTCACCAGAAAAGTGCAGATTAAAGTTGAAAGATAAACCACAGACACGCACCAGAAAAGTGAAAATGAGAAAGACTGACCAAGTCATTTGGTGGCAAAGATACAGAGCAGGTGTAACACTTAGGCTGCTGAGCAGAAAGTAAACCTGCTCGTGGCCTTGGAGAACTTGGGCAGCATTGACTGAAGTTGACTTAATGTGGAGGGAAAGAAGCCAGGCTTAAAAGAAGACAAATAGAAAATTTTTAAACACAGACGCAGGCATGGGAAGGAGGCCTGTAAACCCTGCTTAGCTTCCACCTCTTGAGCTGGACCGTGGCTTCATCCGTGTGTCCATCTGTGATAACTCACTGCATTGTACGTGTATGACATTTCTGTGTGTAAGGTACAGTTGCATGTAGGTATCTTAGCTAGCAATGAAAATTTTCTTTTAAAAAAACTTTAGAAAAGCTCACAGTGAACAATAACAACAAAAAAGGCCTGAAAAAACATTCCTGCTCAGGGAGGTGGAAATGAAAGGGCAGTGCGATTTTTAAAAAGAAAAATTCTTTTGTCCCCTTTTCCCTCTTGCTGCACACCTTTAGGGAGCAGAAACACCTTCCATGGCAGGGGGTGAGAGAGAAGGAAAAAAATGGGGAGAGAAAAGGAGCAAGAAGTATTGGAATCAGGAAAAAAACAAAAAACAAAAAACCTGCTTGACACTTCAAATCCCAGCCGTTTGGCTACCCAGCAGCATTTTAAAAACTACAAATGTTCCTGGCCGTCAGCCCCTCGAGGTGTAGAATGGGTCCAATGGTTAAGTTTCATCTTTTAGGCCCCGCAGATAAGTATTCAGGAATGAGGCTACTGGAGTGGAAGAAAGAGAAGAAACTGTGACTTGTAAATCGACCCGGGGTGGGGAGAGGTCAGGCTTAAATGGCTGATCATTAGAAGCCAGCCTAAGGGCAGCGTAGAAGTCCCAGGCACACAGGGGATGAGGGAAAAGAGATGTTCAAGAGCTTGGAAAAGAGAACCCGCCAGACTTCCAGTAACACCAAGGGTCCACTCACCTGTGAGAGTGTGTCTCACTCTTCCTGACCGCTGGTGAATGAGCTTCATTCAAATCCCACCTGGGCTGGCGGTGCCCCATCTGCAGGTGACCAGCTCTGCCTCAAAGAGCAGTTTAACCTCCAGGCTCAGCCCTGCCCAACCCTTGAGAGCCTGAGGGAGGACTACTGAAAAAGCTGGGATACCAAGGCTGAGCGAATCATGGTGGCCTGGGGCCCCCAGCAGCTTCCCCGTGGCCCCCTTTTACCTCCGGCAGACTTGCCTGAGCACCCTGAGTGCCCAGCCTGCCCTCTGCCGTCTCCCTCTGCTCAGCCAGCCCAGGCCAGGCTCGCTGCACCTCCTTCATCCCCATCCCCATCAGCTGGATCCCCACGCACCTATCTCTCCACGGATGGCCTGTTTGGTTTCCAGGTCTGGCTCACCCGCCACCCCGGAGCGCCATTCAGTCAAGGGGGAAACTGCTGCTGCTGCTGCTGCTGTAACTGTGTGCTTAGGTTCTGCTCCGTGCCAGGAATTGTTCTGAGTACTTTACCATCTAAAGCGCTTTGTCATCATGTGACTTCATGCCAACAACAGGTACTATTTATTGGCATTTTTATTCTACAGATGAGAAACTGATGCACAGAGCAGTTAAGAGACTGGGCCAAGGGCACACAGCTGACATGTGATTGTACCAAGACTTAGGCACGCTATGCTGAGTCAGGCAAAGAGGAGGCTAGGTCCAGCCACAAAATGACACCCTCAGGATGGGAGCGATCATGTAGAGCAAGAGGGCGAGAGGCTCCCGCAGGTGAGGCTGGTGTGAGGCTTCCACTCCGGCCGCCACTGCCCGCCGACAGGAGCATAGCCTCTCCGCACCAGGCCGGGGCTCCAGCACCAAGCAGGGCAAGGAAACAGCCTCAGCCCTGCGTGCCGGGCTCTGAAGCTGCTGCCCAGGAGGGCTCTGTCATGGGTCAGGTCCCTGCAGAGGGTGGAGCAGCTCAGCTACAGCTTCAGAACAAGACTGTGACCTTCCCACCCCTTCCTCCTCTTCCCGGTTCTCCACCATCACCGCCTTCTGCTTCGTTTTAATTGTCTGACCCTGCTCCTCACTGGAATATTAGCTCTGTGGGTCCACAGTCCTCGCTGGGTGGTTTTCCCATCGCTGCATCCCAGGCACCTACGACAGTGCTGAAAGCATCAGAGAAGCTCAATAGACGCTTATGAAAGAAACATACGCGATGGATGCGAAGAAATGCAACAAAATACATGCACGCTTTAGATCAAATAGACTCAACTCTGCTGGTCAGTCTCCAGATTCCTCCATGCCCTTTTCTGGGCTGCTTTGTGGCGGGAGGCTGACTCCGCTGCCTGCACTACCCAGGCCCTCTGGGACGCTGGTGGCTGTTGCTCCGGCAGCCCGTGGAGCAGGGGAGGGGAGAGAGTGGGCAGCACTCCTCGTCCCCTCAGCCGCTCCTCACTGGGCCCTGATGACACCACCTTCTTCCTCCTCCCTCCAGGCCCAGGGGTGGGGACAGCTTCCCCTCTGGTTAGCACCTGGGGCCCCCCTCCCATCCTTGGTCCTTCCCTTATCCCTGCCCGGCTCAGGTATTGAGCCTTCATCACAGTCTCTTTATCTACACCATTCGGGATGAAGTGTTTCTTGCTGGAATCCTGTCTGATAACCCAGGCAACTCTCCTTTTCTACGAATATGAGTTAAGTATCTTTTGTGTGGAAACAAATTATGTGAGCATAATTTTTCTTTCTTTAAAAACATTTAAAAATTTTGGCAACACTATTTTTACATTATTCTCTATGATTGACTTAACAACTACGTGTGCCTTGTTTCTACATTGTGTGTGTGTGTGTGTGTGTGTGTGTTACATCAAGAGAGAACTTTTATTATAACTGCAAAATTTAGAACCCTCTAAGGAACAAACAATATCTTAAACAAAACAGAAAAGGTTTAAAAATTTACCTTGCAAAAAAAATGGCAGCAAAATTTTAACTCCTCGAGATTAGTCTACAACTTTAGGACTAATTTATTAAAATTATTAAAAAGTTTGAATGGAGTGTTGTTGCTGTTTAGGGTTTTTTTCCCAATTGTTTTTTTAAAAAATCAATCAAAATTTGTTCAGTTAAATGTTACTTGTACAGAATTCTAATAACAGCTCATACAAAAATCATCTCTATTATTAAAATCATCTCTGTTTCCACGTTAGTTGAACTTCAGTGAAGGACAAAGTAATAGTGAACATTTTATTTAAGTAAAAATACTACAGTAGTACTTAACTAATTCTACAGGGTCCGATGTGAAAATAATGCATTCATAAGAATTATGTTAAAAATAATTTGAGACAAAGAATTCATAAAAATTGTATAAAATTAAGCTTTATTTTAAAATAGTATCTTAAGATTATAATGCTGTATCTACTTAAATAAGAGCAACTGTAGCATCAAAAAACAGCAGCTAAACTAGAGTCACATCAAGGTTGCTTGAAAGAGGAAACATGAGGATGTTGTGCTGCGGTTCTGAGTGTTCAGGACTCGGCCGCTGTGGACGATGAGTGAAGCCTGCAGGTGACCCCAGATCCCTGAGCCCTCACGGCGGGGCCCTAACCCTCCAATTCCCTGGGGGCCCAGGGGTCCAGGAAGCGCCCTCGCTTGCCCGCAGCTGTGGGCTGCAGGTGGAGCAGCTGGAGCACAAGGACCCTTGGGAAAAGGCTGGAACTTGGACCCCATCCGGCCAACATCTGCCACTTGTGGTCATTGTCAGGTCCTCCAGCTTTCTCCCCATCGCCACAGCCGCCATCCGGCACGCTGGGCTCTTTTCTCGTGGATACAGATCTTCTGACGGGAGGAAGTGGTTCTCTCCAGTTCTTTGCCCAAGTCCTCGGCCATCTTCTTATAGAGGTCACAGTCCTGATCTGCGGCTTTCACTTTTTTGCCCAGGCTGCTAAGGTTCTCCTCCATTTCTAGGTGCCTTGGTGATTCCCATGTGGGAAGGAAAAATCATGAAGCCAGGATTTGGGTACCTCTTTTGTTTCATATCATTTAAAATACTAGTATTTCACTTTTTAAATGAGACAGGATCACCATGCCCTGGTGATGAGGTGTCCTCAGCGGAGTTCTACCCAAGACAGGAGTCAGGATCCAGGACTAAAGTTCCTTTCTCTCCAGGTCAAATGATTGTGAAAGAAAGGCATTGGGAAAATAAATCTTAGGAGAAGAGAGATCTTCCCTAAGAGACTGGACTTGGCCTTGGAGGAAAAAATGGGAATAAGGTGGGGAGGAATTAGCCAAAAGGGTGGGAGGTGATTGGTTGCTGAGGGAGGAGACTGGGTTTCAGAACCTTCCTCCTCTCATCCCCGCTGCCCACCCCCCAGCATCATCCCCAACCACTCCCTTCTCATCTTTTCCTTAATAATCCCCAATAATTCCAAAATGGTTCCAGGAGAGCGCTGAGGAAAGAGATGCGGGCCAAAGGCTCGGGGAAAAATACAAATGACCAGTAAATATAAGGTGCTCAGTATCATTAGGAACTCCGGAAATGGGAATTAAAAACAATGACACAATTCCTTTGGAGGGTTTTCAACAACTGACGGAGATGGTCTCAACTCTTCCAGGTAAGGAGACTTTCAAGCATATAATTCCCTGGGTCTGCCTTAAGATGGACATGATTCTGATTTCAGAGTTCTTTTTTATGACAGTGAAATAACACTATTGTACCAACAAAAGTTGCAGGTATTTGGTGATTTAATAAAAGCGTGGTATCCAGGGTTTATTGAAATCATAACTCAAGGCAGTCTTGAGAGATGATAGTCATTTTTTCTTTGCAGTTATCATGTGGAGATTTCATTTGGAGAAATCAGAGCCGACAACCAGCACTGAGTTTTGCAAGAGGAAATTATCCTGTCTCTGTGCTACCCAGACCCTTCTCTTTCTTCCTTCCTTGGACTCCGCTCCCTGCCTCTGCCCCGACCCAGTCCTGCCTGGTCACGTGTCCACTGGAGTCTGGGCAATAGAACTAATAAGCCGTTCAGGGTACAGTCTTTGTTAGCAGATTTTTCTCCTTCCATGCCTAGAGAAAACTGAGATGTGGGGGCTCAGCCGAGAACTTCCTGGTTGGGTTCCCCTCTGAAATGAAGCTGAAACCACCTGGCATCACCTGTGAGCAGAAGTACGCACGACGGAAAGTCCACATATCCCCTCCATTCTTCACTTGTTGAAGAGCTGATTTTTATTCGATCTTCTGAAAACCATTTCCTACTTCCTTCCGTTCTCAGTCTCCTATTCCCACCAGGGAAGAAGAAAGTTAAGAAATGAACTCGAAACTTCCAGCATTGCAGAAACGCCATAAGGCATTTATTGCTCTTGTGAAGGGGTCTTTCCACATCCTACCTCATAAAGTGGCAGCTCTGCAAAGTGTCAGGAATGCAGGATGAGTGAGGGTCGCCTTCCACAAGGAACCTGGCAGATCCCGTGGAAAGGTCTGCAATCATCCTGAATGAGATGAAGGGAGAGAAATTCTTGCGTTGCATTAAGACTTCTGGAATCATTTCCCAGTATGAATGCAAGATTTGGTGAGATTTCCCTGGCCCCCACCAGTGTGACCATCAGGGAAGTTCACCAAAATATTTCAATCAAATAGTAGGATGACGTGAAACAGAAATGCTGGCAAAACCTCCTACTGGGGGCTTCTTTTATAAACTGGTCTAACTCACTACAGTGGTACATTTGGCCTCAAGCCTTTGAAAATAACAAGCTGGGGTTTACAGCCAGCAGGGGGGACCAGGGCTACGGGTCTTGCCTTGAAATTCCTGTTTGTGTCCGCCCAGGAGCTGTTTGGCACCATGTGGATGGGGACAGGCTGGGCGCCAGGGCGACATGCCGATTCCCGGCAGCTGATTAGGATGTCTGAGAGGCTCCCTTTCATTCATAGTTTCCCTGCCCTTTGCCAGCGTGAACTCCTCTGGGAACCTCCCCACTGGTCACGCTGGAAGGGGGCAATGCCAGGGACGCCCCTGCCACTCACACTCCTGGCTCAAACTCCCTGCGGCTGCAATCAGCTGCCAAAAAGAGAGGTCAGGCTGGGGGAAAGAGGGGGAGGGGGCCCTCAGCAGCAGCGCCAGGTACACCTGTGGCAGCCAAGGCGAGGGTTCCACATCATACATGTGATCACAGAGGCATCGAGTGGAGGCCAAAGCAGGATTGGGCTGCCTTTTAGGCTTGTGTGTCCTGCTAATGTATCGGTGACCAGCCTTCACGGGGGATGTTAAGGATGGACTTGCGTCTTCCCCGCTGCCTCCCCTCTCCAATTCTTATGTTGAAGCCCTAAGCCCTGGTGTGACTGGGTTTGGAGACAGGGCCTATAGGAGGTAATTAAGGTTCACTGAGGTCATAAGGGTGGGGCTCCAATCCTGTATGTCTGGTGTCATTACAAGAAGAGTCTTTGGGTCCCTCTCTGCACTGGGACAGAGAAAAGGTCACGTGAGGACACAGCTAGTCAGCCCTCTACAAGCCAGCAAAAGAGGCCTCACCAGAAACTAACCCTTTGATCTTAGACTTCCAGCCTCCAGGACTGTGAGGAAATAAATGTCTGCTGTCCAAGACACCTATTCTGGGCTATTTTGTTATGGCGGCCCCAGTAGGCCAATTGACTTTGTGTGAAAACGGGGAAGTCCAGGGAAAACCAGGACAGGTCATTACCCTACCTGGAGGTCCCCATGCCCTCCGCTTCCCCGCTTGGAAAGCCACAAGCGTGTGTACTGCAAGCCCCCTCCCACCATGGGAAGGCCATTGCTCTTTGCCTTCTATCTAAAGCGCTCCAGTCAGCGCCGGGCCATGGGCCACCCGCAGGGATGTGAACTCCCAGGCATTTCCACTCAGTGCCCTTGCAGGTGAAGAGGATCCAGCAGCAGGCGTCCGAAGGTCACAGGTGCAAGCAGGTAGAAGCGAAGCACGCAGAGGCTGGGGGATGCATGCCCGGAATGGGTAAAAGGGAGCCCTGGAGCTCTGGACACCAAGAATGTCCCCTGCTGCCAATATCCTCCCATTTTACAGATGAGCAAAGTGTGGTGCAGGGAGATTAAGCAATTTGCCCGAGACTGACGCGCTTTGGTTTGGGACTCCTTAATTTCAGACTTCTGGCCTCCAGAACTGCAGGAGAATAATGTTTATGTTCTAAGCCGCTCAGTTGGTGGTACATCTTTACAGCAGCCGCAGGAAGCCAAGCCAGGAGGGCTGTGTAATTACGGACTCGGGGGCGTGGCTGTAAGGGCCCCAGGCGGTGGAAGGCTGTTCTAGTGAGTGTGGCCAGCAAGGGCAGCTGCTGCTGAGGTCCTGAGGTCCAACTGCCCTGGCTTCGATGTCCAGGTCAGACAGGGTCTCTGGAACAACGCTGCCTCTGCAGTCAGCCACTGTTAGCTTAAACCTCATCCAGACTGAAGCTGACCCCAGCCGGTTCTTTTCCTTCTGAGCCTCAAGAACATGTGTTAGGAATCAGGATGCCCTGTGGGCCTCCTAGTGTGATAGTTCCAAGCCTGGCGGCTTATTGCACCAATAAGCTGAAAAGGAGCATCACGTATCAGGAAGCCTTGGTTCTCCCCTTCGGCGTCCCCGCTCCAGGTCATCAGGCTCAGGAGGTCACCCAGGACACAGGAGACCCAGTGACCTGCTGGCTTTGCAGCCTGGGCACAGTGAGCACCACAAGGCTGCTCCTTGTAAGACCACTCATGGCAGGGAAGCCACAGCGCCTCAGAGGAGTATGAGGCAGCCAAGGATAACAGTATTTATAGGGAGGTTTTAGAGGCAGCGCCAAATGCTTTTGTTATGTATCTATATTTTGTTAAGTAAATAAAGCTAGTGGCCACACAAATTGCATATGCAATTAAAAAGAAAAAGAAAATTTTAAAAAATCATGTATCTCAATATTGTCCTGTGGTTATATAAGATGTTATCACTGGACCCAAACACTAGGATGACTATTAACAAAAAGGTAGAATGTAGCAAGTGTTGGCAAGGATGTGGAGAAACTGGACGCTTTGTGTGTCTCTGATGGGAATGTAAAATGGTGCCACTGCTGTGGTCAACAGTGTGGCAGTTCCTCAAAAAACTAAACATGAAATTACCATGTGATCCAGCCATTCCACTTCCGGGGATACACCCAAAGGAAGTGACAGCCAGATCTTGAAGAGACATCTGTACACCCGTGTTTATAGAAGCATCAATCACAATAGCCAAGAGGTGAAAGCAACCCAAGTGTCCATCAACAAATGACTAGATAAAGAGAATGTGGTCCATTCCTGCAATGCGCTATTATTTAGCCTCAACAAGGAAGGAAATTCTGACAGGTGCTACAGGCCAGGTGAAACTTGAAGACACTATGCTAAGTGAAATAAGCCAGTCTCCAAAGGACAAACACTGTCTGCTTCCACATCTGTGAGGTACCTAGAACAGTCAAATTCAGAGACAGAAAGTAGAATGGCTGTGGTCAGGGGCTTGGGAGAAGGGTGATGGGGAGTTCTTGTTCAATGGGTACCGTGTTTTAGTGTTGTACGATGGATGGTGGTGATGGTTGCCCAACGATGTGAATGTACTGGAGGACACTGAATGGGACAGTTACAAGTGCTTCAACATGGTCAATTTTATGTTGTGTATATTTTACCGCAATTTTAATGAGTAAAAAGGATATTATCACTGGGGAAAACTGGGGAGGGTATGTGGTACTCTCCATACTGGTTTTGCAACTTATAGGAGCCTAAAATTTTTTTTAATAAAAAGTCAAAAAACTAAATAAAGTGAGCAAATCCTATATGGGTAAGAATGTATTTATGAGTGCATAGGAAAGAATTATGAGAGGATACACCCAATGTTTTTAGACGTGGGATTTGGGGGAAACATTCTTCTCCTTTTTTCCTTATCTTCTAGGCTTGTTAAAATTCAGCTGTATTATTCCATTTAGGGGGGAAGAAACCCTTTCTTTTCAAAAGGCTTCTGCTATTTTTCTAGTCAAATGCAGAAACACGAGTCTCTGATATTAAAGGGCCCAAACAGAGTCTCATTTTTAGACCTCCAGCAACTTGCAAACAACTGATTTATAAGTATAGATTTATAGATTTATATAAATTTATATAGATTTATAGATTTGTATAAATTTATATAAATTTATAGATTTATAAATCTATATTTATGAACACAAAGAAAATTTTGTTGAAGGAACTATAATCACCGTCCCTCTAATCAGTGGTGAGACGAAAACCAGGCAATTGCTGAAAAGAAAACAAAGGTGTCGGTCATAGCCCAGGCTAAGGGCGGGATGCTCTCTTCTGAACAGGAAAGAATGTCATTGTCACCAACAGACTAGTGACCTTGTCACCGGCCATCAGGAAGCTTTTCTATGAAGGTCAATCACTCCATGGGGGCTCTGGTGTCTTTCATCAGACTCCTCTGACCTTTTCCAGGCCCCCCATCACATCGCACCCCACAGACTGTGGAGAGAGGTTTTTTCCAGAGGAAACATCATTTTGAGCAAAAATTCTCATTTCCTAGCTGACTGGCTATTGTAGGTTAAATTGTGTTCCCCCCTAAAAAAGAGAAGTTGGAGTCCTAACTCCCGGTACCAAAGAATGTGACCTTATTTGGCGACAAGGTCCCTACAGAGATAATCTCCCTGCCAAGGAGAGCCCAATACCAGCAGGAGCTAGGAGGCAGGCCTGGGAGACCCGCTCACCGCCCTCCGGAGGAACTGAACCTGTCAGCTCCTTGGTCTCAGGATTGTGGCCTCCAGCCCCGTGAGACGGTTTGTTTGCTGTTCAAGCCTCCCGGCCTGTGGTATGTGGCACTTTGTCATGGGAGCCCCGGGAAACTGACACACTGGGCTTCACTGCATCTTCCCAGCGGCTGCTTTCCCGACAAGCCCACATCAGGCCACCGAAGGGCAGCCTCTGCCTTTGCGTCAGCTGTTGTTAAATTCTCCTTCCTGGACCCAAATCTGAAATGGCTGTTTTCCCATGTCAGCCTCAAAGACACAAGTTTGTCATCTCCAGCCCTTTTGCATTATTATTTTTCAAGTCTGATGGATTGCTCACCAAAAAACTGACTCCTAATACTGACAACCAATTGGAAGGCCCCTCCCCCTGTTCATGATGGCCACAGCCCAAAACAGGGACCACGGGACCTGATGACCTTCAGGACCCGAGACACCAGCCACACTGGGAGGCCAAAGGACAGGACATGTGGCCCTGGGGTAACCTTTCTAAACAGCTGTTTTGCAGTCTTGCATTTCCCAGGTCAGTGGGGTGCTTGGGCATGGCCCCAGATCAGGGCCCCAGGTTCCTGCCCTGGGAGGACTGGCGGGTGGCCCAAATCCACAGCGGATGGTTTGGCCCAGAATCAAGGGAATTCACAGCCCACACATCACAATGGGGAGGGTAGTTGGTGGGTCCAAATGGGATCACGAGCTCCAGCTCTGAGTGGTTTGGCAACATGAAAAACTCACAATTCTAACATCTCCAAACCTCAAACCTCCCCTGTGTGGGAAGGAAGGACCTGCAGGGCGCTTTCCCCACCCCGATTCTGCAGGGCTGCCCTGTCTGTGCATCCCGACCTCCAGCCCCTTTAAAGTGGTGCGTGTTGCTCTCTGGGCTTGGTGGGGGGGGGTGATTACGGGGGGAAACAACTTGCTGTGCCCTTTTCTCTCTAAACTACTAAATTCTTGAGCGATCTCAGCACACATCAAGTCCAGCCAAAGATCGGGTCTTAAAGCCAGGGTCAGATTTCTATTCATGTCATTGTGCAACAAATGTTGGCCAAATGCCTATCATGCTCCAGGCCCAGCTGGGCCTGGGAATACAAGATGAGAAAGCTATGGTTCTGAAGCTTGAAGAGCAGTTGTGAGTAGAAGGGGCAAGACAGTTGCAGAAACAGACAACTGTAAACTAACATAGTAAGTTAGAGTGCTCAGGATATGCACCGACAGCTACAGGAGAATCAGAGAGGGCCACTGCGTTTGACTAAATAACGCCCTCCCCTCAAAGATCTTAATAATCCCCAGAACCTATAGGCGTTACTTTTTATGGCAAAAGGAACTTAGCAGATGTGATTAAACTAAGGATGTAAGGATGTTACCACGGGGGAGAGGGTCCTGGATTATCTAGGGGGGCCAGTTAATCACAAAGGTCCTTACAAAATGGAAGGGGAGGGTCAGGGTCAGAAAAAAGAGGTGTGATGGAGGCCAAGATAGGTGCTGAAGTGAGGCACTCTGAAGTGGCCAAGCCAAGGAATACAGGCGGCCACTAGAAGCTGAAAAGACAGAAAAACAGATTCTACCCTTCAGAGACCCGAGAAGAAACCAGCCCTGACAGCACCTTGAGTTTAGCCCCATAGGACTCATGTCAGACCTCTGACCTCCAGAGATGTAGGAGACTACATTTGTATCATTTAAGCAGCTAAGTTTGTGGTTGTTTGTTACAGCAACAATAAAAAACAGGCATGTGAGGACACAGTCCAGGAGGGTGAGAATGGGGACAATGATATCTCCTTGGGGACAGAACATTGGCCATAGTCTTAGAAAATATGCAGGAAAAGTGAGAGAGAGGGCCCACCCAGCACAGGAGACAGCAGATACATGCAGGGAAATATGAGCAGCTGAGCATGGCTAAAGCACGAAGTTATAGGCAAGGAACGGTGAGAGTTGAGCTTGAAAGACAGGCAGGGGCCAGATTGCACTGAGCCCTGTGTTCTTGCTAAGCAGAGAGGAGTCTAGCCTATGGGTGTTAG
The DNA here is from genome assembly GCF_048564905.1 of Vicugna pacos. Lineage (NCBI taxonomy): Eukaryota > Metazoa > Chordata > Mammalia > Artiodactyla > Camelidae > Vicugna > Vicugna pacos. Next base: position 113,123,721 of record NC_132987.1, on the reverse strand, counting down.
GGAGCCAATGAGGGGCCCTAAGCAGGTTAGTGACATGGCCAGAGTTTAACATTAGGAAAAGCAGTGGCCAAGTGGACAAAGGATGGATTTCAGATCAGTTAGATAGTTGTTGCAATAAGCTTGACTCAAAATGATAAAGACTGTTGTAAGGGCTATTGAAAGGAAGTGGTTACAGTGAAAGGATGAAAAAAGCAAGATCCTGAGACTGGTTGAACATTGGAGCCAAAAGAGAAGAATCAAGCATGACAGCCAGGATTCTGGCCCCGGGGACCTCGGTGCAGAAGAAAGGAGAGAATAGAGGAAAGAGAGCAGATTTAGGCGGGACACTGGTCCTTCTGGAGCTTTACATGCTGACTTTGAGGTACCTAAGAGGTAGCTGAGATTTCCAGCCAGAAATTGGACACTCACGTCTGAAGTTCAGGAGGATCTAGATGTTAACAACTTCGGGAGTTTAAACAAAGAAAGTTGAGTGTGATGGCTGGGAGGTAGGGGTGGGAGGTGAGACACCAAAATTTGAAAGCAGGTGAGAGAAGAGGAAATCCAGAGGGAGACCAAGAAGGGAGAGTCAGAGATGAGAGGAAAATTACAGAACTGGGAGAGTAGAGAGTTTCTAGGAAAAAAAGTGTATGAGTCAGCAAAGGCTGCTGTAACAAAATACCACAGACTGCTGGAAGTCAGGGTTGGTCAGCAGGGTTGGTGTCTCCTGAGGTCTCTCTCCACGGCTTGTATAGATGTCAGTCTTCTCACTGTGTCCTTACATGGTCTTTCCTCTGTGTTTTTGCATCCAGGGTGTATTTTCCTCTTCTTATAAGGCCCCCTAGTTTTACCCTGTTTGGGGCCCACCGTTATAACCCCATTTACCCTTAATTACCACCTTAAAAGTCCTCTCTTCAAAGTACAGTCACATTGGGGTTAGGGCTTCAATGCATGAATTTGGGAGGTGGGGGGACATGATTCAGTCCGTAAGAGAGAGAGTCCAGTGAAATAGACAAAAAACATTCATTGTGTTTGGTAAGGAGGAAGTTTCTAATGTTGCTGGAGAACACTTTCAGGGAAGAGACAGGAGAAGATGCCAGAAGACAGTGATGCCTGCTGGATGGAACAGCATGAGGAGACGGAGGCAGCGAATGTGAGGGCATCTTTAATAAATTTGGATCTATTGGGATGAGAAGTGGAAGAGACAGAACAGATCCAAGTTGGAACTGTGTGGGGTCAATGTAGGGCAGGACTGGAGTGGCTCACTGTGGTGTACGGACAGCTTTGTGGGGAACTTCTGGGGGTGGCTTCTCGCCAGATGACATGAGGTCCTTCTAAGAAGAGTGTATTATTCAGGGTTCTCCAGAGAAAGAAAACCAATAGACTATACATACTTATACACACACACACACACACACACACACACACACACACACATATATATAGAAAGAGAGAGAGAGATTTTTTTTATGAGGAATTGGCTCCTGCGATTATGGAGACAGAAGTCCCACAGTCTGCCCTCTGCAAGCTAGAGACCCAAGAAAGCTGGTAATATAATTTCATCCAAATCCAAAGACGTGAGAACCAGAGAAGCATCTGGTGTAAATCTTAGTTCAATAGCCAGAGAAGATGAGATGAGGTGTCCCAGCTGAGCAGTGAGGCAGTAAAAAAAAAAAAAAGGGGGGGGGTAGTATCTCTCCTACCTCCGCCTTTGGTTCTCTCCAGACCCTCAATGGTTGGATGACGCCCACCCACATCGGGGAGGTGAGCAGCTGCTTTACTGAGTTCACTGATCTGAATGTTAAACTCATCTGGAAATGCCCTCACAGACACACCCAAAATAATGATGAATCTGGGCAGTTTGTGGCCAGACACTTTGACAAGTAAAATTAATCATCACAGACAAGATAAACACTTCTACGTGTTTGCTCCATGAATATCTGCCCATCCACTGAAGTGGATTTCTGTGAATCCACAGGGGTGGCCTGTGAGACTGGAAGTCAAAGACAGATCTTCAAAAGGGCTTGCTGTAACCTGTCTGCCTGGAGGCAGCAGGACCTCCTACACCAAGCAGGCAGGTCTGTGCCAGAGGGTTGAAGAGGACGTGACTGCTGCTTCATGCCTGAGTAAAAATGATGGTGGTTTTAGGAGCAAAGAGTCTCAAATTTTTGCATTAAAAAAAAAACAAAAAAAAACAATGAGCAAGCTAGACATTTGACTTTTTTTTTTTAAAGCATTTGGAAAAAAAGCCAAGAACAGATGGCAAAGAAGAGAGTTTTTGATTGTCATGGAAGATTTAAGAAAGGAAGGAGACGGTTCAGCGATGGAGCAGGGGGGAGTTGCCTTGTCACTCAGAAGAGCAATGGAAATGCTGAAAGGTCAGCGCGTTGGACAATTAATTGTGAGCATGACGGCTCAAGTGTTACATTCAGATGCAAGAGGACTTGAACACCAGGGAAATTTCTGTGAAAACTTGCCAAGGATTTTGATTGATGAACTTAAAAGCAAAAACCCTTGGCATTTGCTCTGACTTTTCAAGGGGTGTTTGAAGAAATAAAAAAACCACACAAGTTTTTGAGAAAAATAGTAACTGATCATGCAACATGGTGTTTCTATTATGATCCAGAAGCTTAAGTGTCAACGTTTGTGGTAGAAAACTTCAACAACCCTAAGTCTGAGGAAAAACACTCATTTCAAAAGCAAAAAGGAAGTGTTCATTTGTTCTTTCACATCAGTGACATTGTTCATGCTCCATTCATCTCACAAAAGCTGAGAGTTGATCAGATTTTTTTTTTTGCATAAACACAAAAGTGATTGGGAAATGTTAAATACTTTTTTTAAAGACTGTCTATGATTTGCATCTCACCACTGGCATTGCTTTGGCTCACCACTTACTTTTTGGCACATCGTTATTTGACTCACTTTATTACCAAACTGTTTCACCAGATAAGATTCCAAATGACTTTTGGGTGTTGAAGTATTTTTTAAATCCACTCAGAAAGGAATTGGACTTGACACTGTTGGTGGCATTCGGAAGTGCATAATGAATCAGAGCTCCTAAGAAAAATGGCTGTTTCTAGGACTGGGGCAGAGAAAACACAAGATGAGCCTGGAGCACCTAGGAGTGCCGGAAAATAAGGGAGTGCTCAAAAAACAAAGAAAGGAAGCATATCAAGGGGACACAGGAACAAATCTGAAAGTTATTGATGGACAAGACTGGACCAATTTGGGCAACAAAACAAAGTGTGCATATTGAGTTATAACTTAAAGTACAGAGCAGATGTCCCTGCGTCCATACGGATATTAATAAGTGATTGAATGAATAAATAAATGAGAGGAAAGAGACACATCTTCCTTAAAGAAGAATTTCAAATAATGTGTGTAATACTCCTTCTTCCAGGAAGTAGAGCTCAATTCCACCTCCTTTCACTTAGTCACTGATTTCCACAAACTATAGTAGAGAAAGGGAAAAACAGGAACTTGACAATGGAGAAACCTGGCAAAATCTACCTTAACCAAATAACTGAGGGCCATGTCATCATGGTGCCATGTGGTTCCCATGTACTCCCTAACACGATGTGATGAGGAGAGCACTTCTCCTCTGTGGCAGTCCTTACAAGGACCCATACACACCCCAGGCTAATTGAGGAAAACAAAAGACAAGCCCAGATTAGTGACATTCTACAGGACACCTGGTCAGTACTCCTCCAGACTCTCAAGTTCCTGAAAAATAGCAAAAGACTGAGAAACTGCCACGGACCAGAGGAGACTAGGGTGACATGACAACTAAATGCAATGTGGTTCCCTGGATTGGATTCTGGAAGAGAAAGAAAACATTCATGGGAAAACTGGTAAGATCCAAACAAAGTATCTAGAGTTTAGTTAATAGTAATGCACCAACATCAGTTTCTTAGTTGTGACAAATACACTCTGATAATGTAAGATGTTAACAATGGAGGAAACTGGGTGAGGAGTTTACAGGTGATGGGAATTCTTTGTACTATCTTTGTGAATCTAAAATTTTTCCAAAATAAGAAAAGTCTAATTCAAAAAGATATAGGCACCCCAATGTTCATAGCAGCACTATTTACAATAGCCAAGACATGGAAGCAACCTAAGTGCCCACTGACAGGGGAATGGATAAAGAAAATGTGGTATATATAATACAATGGAATATTACTTAGCCATAAAAATGAAAGAATGCCATTTGCAGCAATATGAATGGACCTGGAGATTATCATACTAAGTGAAATAAGTAAAATATCAAGTGAAAGACAAATATCGAGTATTATCACTTTTATGTGGAATCTAAAGAAATGACACAAATGAACTTATTTACAAAGCAGAAAGAGACTCACAGAGATAGAAAGCAAACTTATGGTTACCAAAGCTAGCATCAGGGGGAAGATAAATCGGCAGTTTGGGATTAGCAGATACAAATTACTATATACAGAATAGACAAATGACAGGTTTCTACTGTACAGCACAGGGAACTATATTCAATAGCTTGTAATAACCTAAAATGAAAAAGAATATGAAAGAGAATATGTATATGTACAACTATGCTGTACACCAGAAACTAATACTATATTGTAAATCAACTATGCTTCCATTAAAAATTTTTTTTAATTTTCCAAAATAAAATCATTTTTTAAAAAAAGGCTACTATGAATTCCAAGAGCAATACCAACACAGAATTCCACAATAACAATTTGAAAAATGGCAGGAACACTAGATAGAATATGAGTTCAATCTCTCAAGGGGCGGAACTCGACTGTTTTTGTTTTATTTCGGTGAGGCATCTCTCCCTAGGAAGTGAGCAACTTGTCCATAGTTCTTCAATGCCAATCAAGACTGAAAACGCAGGTCCCCCACTCTGGTGCTCTGTGCAACAGCACAACACCACTGCCACAGGATAGCTTACACTTCTATAGCACTTGCTTTGTACCCAACTGTTCTAAGCATCTTGCATATGGTAACCATTTAATCCTCATTTACCCCATTACCCTGAATTCCTGTTTTGCAGAAGATTCTAGATTTGATGCATCTTCCACTGCACCATGCTAAATGGCATGAGTGGAGAGTGGGTTTCATGCCTCCATGTGGAGTTTGTACCAGCCGTTGCTAGCCCTTCATCCTTGGAGGATGAAACAAACAGGATTTGTGAATGGACTAGATGTGGGAGGTGAGAGGAGAGTGTGGTCCAGGATGATGCTCAGGATGGGGCTTGGGCAAGGAAGTGTCTGCGATGCCCTTTACTACAAGAGGGAGCTCAAGAGAAGCTGCTTGGAAGGATGAGATCATTAGTTTTGGATACACTGAGTTGAACGTGGACCTTCTCTGGGGCTTGATAAGCATGCTTGAAGCTCCAGAGAATATTCTGATCCGAATACAGAGTTTTAGGGCCAATCACATCAATATTTCATAAACCCCTGAACATAGCATTCCCACAATTAAACACCTCCTCACCTCTAAGTTGTCCCTCTGAGTGGTTCTTTTGTGAAAGTCTATGTCAGAAGGTGACCAGAGCATCAACCCGTCCCCAGAGTCTGCCTTCCTTGGGGTGGACTGCCAGTCACTACACGTGATGAGATGTGGATTCCTCTCCTTCCTGCCTCTAAACATTCCAAAGGCTCCACCCAAAGCATCACTTCCTAACACCCTCAATTCTTGACATCTCAAGACTTCACAGAGTTGACTCTCCTGTCGTGCCCAAAGCACGTGTCAGGTCCAGACTTGCCAGGCTTCTAGCCCTGATGACAGTGGGAGAGAGTCCCTAACCAGTGGATTGGGTTGAATAGTGTCTCTATGTCCACCTGGAACCTCAGAATGTGACCTGACTTGGAAATAGGAGTATGACAGGTATAATTAGTTAACATAAGATACTGAGTTAGAGAGGGCCCTAATCCAATGACTGGTGTCTTTGTAAGCAGGCCATATGAAGACACACAAAGAAAAATGGCAAGTGAAGATGGAGGCAGACATTGGAGTCATGAGCCTATAGCCAAAGGATGCCAAGGATTGCCAAGAACTGCCTGGAGCTGGAGGAGGCAAGGAAGGATCCTCCCCTAGAACCTTCAAAGAGGGTGTGGCCCTGCTTGATTTCAAACATCTCTTCACCAGCACTGTAAGAGAATAAATTTCTGTTGTTTTCAGCCACCAAGCTTGGGGTACTTTCTCACAGCAGTCCTAGGAAACTAACACAGCCAGATAATGCAATGAGAAGACCTGTGAGATACGGAACATGTACATGGACAATGGCCAGATCACATAGAGCAATGGAACCCTGATTCTCAACCTCTGCAGTAACCAGCCTGCAAATCCAAACCACACCGTCAGCCCAGCCTTTAGGACTTGGTCAGTGGATGCCAACTCCCCCTAATTTTACCCCTGCTTCCAACTCTGCTCCCCTAACCAATCACATAGGATGTCCTGCTTCCAGTTAGCCTGCCTCCGGCTTCTCCATGACAACAGCCTCCAATGGAGCACACCTGAAGCATTCCCTTGATTCCACTATGCAGCTTTCCCCCTCCGCTGCTTGCAGCTGAGTCTCTGCCAATTGCCGAGTGATGGTTCTGACTCCCTTGCTACAGTGAGCTCTGAGAAATGGCCTCTGTTTGTTCTCACTGGGTGGTCATCATTATTTCCACACCTGGAATCTGAGGGTGTATGAGTTACAAGGGTTGCCATAACAAAACACCACAAACTCGCTGGCTTAAGCAACAAAAATTTATTTCCTCCCAGCTCTAGAGGCTGGAAGTTCAAGATCAAGGTGCTGGCAGGTTGCTTTCTCCTGAGGCCTGTCTCCTTGGCTTACATGTGGCTGCCTTCTCTCTGTGTCCTCACTTGGCCTTTCCTCTGTGCTCAGGCATCCCTGGTGTCTCTCTGTGTGATCAAATTTCCTCTTCTTGTAAGGACACTGGTCACATTGGATTAGGGCCAACCCTAACGGCAGCCTCAGTTTAACTTAATTACCTCTTTAAAGGCTCTCTTGCCAAATACAATTCATATCCCGAGATACTGGGGATTATGGCTTCAATACATGACTTGTGGGAGGACACGACTCATCCAGAGCAGTTTGGAAGAGACCAGGTCAGCTAGGGTGAGACAGAGTTGTGTGAATGCCATCTTGATTAGCCATTATGTCTCCCTTGTAAAAATGCATCATCTGTTTGCAGCTTTTAGGTGATTTGTGTGCAGCAGAGCTGAAAGATGGGGGTGACAAGACATGAACTAAATAGAAAGAGCATCTCAGAGAAGAGCTTGGGCCTCAGTAAACTGGCCTAGTCAACAGCTGCATGGGTGGAGGGGGAGCCAGGTGACTGTCCCAGCTTCTTCCATAATCATGGCACCTGCTTGCCAAATCTCCATATAGTCACCAAAGGGAAACAGTCAAAAGGACAGACATGCATTTGAGAAATGGGGACAATGGCTTTACCACACAACCAAGACCCATGATTAGTTGTTTCCAGGGTGGCAAATGGACCTGTTAGGAGGAGGCAGAACTCTGGCTGTGCTCTGTGAAAGATGCCCGTACCCAAACTTAGAGTCCTGTTTCTTTACCAGGTCCTCCACTTTAATGTTTATAACATACTTGAGGGCCTATGCTCTGGATTAGAGGAATATTTTCCTTTCCCTTAAGTGCCCTTCAGTCAACTACTAGTCTTTCATCTAACTCCTCTCAGCATTTACTCTTAATCCTATTTATTCATCAGTCCACCTACCAATCATCCATTCGCTATCAGTCCAAACTGATCACCAATTCACCACTATCCATTTACCATCCACTACCCATCTATCCATTTATCCATCCATCCATCATCATCCATTCATCCATCCATCATCCATCCATCCATCCATCATTCACCCATCCATCCACCACCCATCAGCATGTCAGATGTACTCATGGAGGACTAGGAGTGTTCAGGGGAAGGTAAGACAAATCATTTGGGAATGTGGAAAGAGCAGTTCCACATACTCTCTTCCTTCAAACACTCCTCACAAATCAGTTTCCTTCTTTCTAATATGGTCATCACCATGTCCACCCTCTGGCCCAAAATTTGCAAAAGGGAGCGAGCAGACCCCAGACATTATGACACTCCTAAGCAACCCCAGGGCATCCTTTAATTCTGGGCTCTTCATGCCAGGAAGTGGGAAGAGAACTGACCATGAAGGTAAATAGTTTGAGTTCTTCATGGCCCTGTCTCTATTCTGGCCTCGGATGCATCATCTGTACCCTGACCTCTGCTTCTTAAAATTATTCCCTGAAATATGTAAAGCAGAGAGGACAATCAGGGAAGGAGTCACAACATTCACACTGATTTTGCATCTGAATCCATGACACATGGTAGTTTTAAGGGGGAAAAAAGGGTATTATCTTTTTTTTAAAATCAGCAGTGAGTTACAAAAACTCTGCTCCAAGCAGCCAATTCGTGCTTATCCTGGAAACCCGAAATTTCTTGCTGCTCTTTGTGGACTGCCCCAAACTCTTGGGGGCACTGAACCCAGGACTAGGTGACCCCCAGGTCCTTGTGATTCTGTGACTTGGGCCTGGATGTTCTGAAAATGCGATTGGCTCACACAGTTGAAGCGGCCATGGGTGGGAAGGATCTGAATGGGCTCTTTGGGGCTCTCTGACTCAGACGGCTCTCCGCGGAGGGGATGCTGGTCCCGCGCCGCGTCATTCAGGTGTGAGTAATGGCCCCGATTTGTCTACTAGGCATCACACAGCTCCGCATCTGCTCTCAATTTAGACTTGTTCCCTAAAACGTTGACTAAGCTCTCTCTTTTCATAAGCAAGCAAGAGCCCATTTTTGAGAGGCTGTTCACAAAGAGAATGGGAGATGGCTTGAATGGAATGCAATTTGAGTACCAGGGCCACGCTCTGTTCTGCGCAGAGGAAGCAGGGATGAATCCGAGATGGGGTTGGGGGGACGAAGTGGCAGCGGCAGACTTGTGACCAGGACACTCTCCTGACGTGTCGCCCTGCCCGTGGAGGGCAGCCAGCATTGGAAATCTACCAAAAACAAAACAGGAAGGGGCTCTCTTTCTTTTTTGCAGGTGGTGGGTTCCTAAAATGAAACATCTGTGGTCTGTGACGGCATTAATCTTGGTTCTGTGAACTGGGCGAGCTACCTAAATGTACATGTGAAACAGAAACAACTCGCCCACTTCACAGGGGCCTTGTGAGGACTAAAGCAGGAGGCCTGGGGGGGGACTGGGGAGGGTAGAGCTCAGTAGTAGAGTGAGTGTTTAGCATGCATGAGGTCCTGGGTTCAATCCCCTGTACCCCCATTAAAATACATATAAATAAGTAAACCTAATTACTTGCCCCCCCCCCCCCCACCAAACAACAACAAAAATCCAGGAGGCTTAAGGGCCAAAATCTGTGTGGCTTGTTCTTCTCTGCAGTCTACACATTTTTAAAGGGTTGTTAAAATTAAAGCAAAACATGAAGAAAAATATAGGAGAGACTGCATGGTCATCTGCTAAGCGTAAAGGACTTGCTACCAGGCCCTTTACACAAGTCTGTGGGTCTCTGGATTGAAGGAAGAAAGACACTTGAAAGTACCTGGCACAGGGCCTGGCACACAGGGGACGCTTGGAAAAGGTAGAATTTCATCACCAAAAGAGGACGGTTTTCAGGGAGTAATTTAGTTGTAAGAAAAGGGTAAATGAGATTCAACATATGGGACAAAATCTGTAGGGTCTGTAGGATATATAAATATTTCTATGTGGCCTCCCCCCGTGTTAGTCTGCTAGGGCCGCCATAACAAAATGCCACACACCGGGCGGCATAAACAACAGACATTGCTTTCCTCACAGCTCCAGGGGCCGCAAGTCCAAGATCAAGGTGTCGGCAGGTTCGGTTCCCCCCTTGGCCTCTCTCCTTGGCTGGCAGATGGCTGCCTCCTCCTCGTGTCTTCCCATGGTCCTGTCTCTGTCTGGTGTCCCTCTGTGGGTCCAAATTTCCTCTTCTTAAAGAACACCAGTCAGACTGGATCAGGCCCACCCTGATGGAGGCCTTATCTTAACTCACCTCTTTAAAAACCGTGTCTCCAAATACAGCCACATCTGAGGTGCTGGGGGTTAGGCCTTCGACAGATGAGTTTTGCGGGGAAAACAACTCAGCCCATAACACTCCCTCTTAAAGGAAGTATTAATAAGTAACAATGCTTATCCCTTTATTCAGAACAAATAATCCTTACGCGCTAAGAGGTGTCACAACTGGGTAACAATGGGAAAGGCTGGTCCAATTTTAGGGGACCTGTAAGTGACAGGCCTCTGTACCTTCCTTGTGGCAGAAACTTTACCTGCATCCCAAATATCCACATGCTCTCCCACATTTCTCAGCCTCTTGCTCGTGGACAGGCACAGGACTAGTTCCAGCCCTCACAGAGCACTCAAGGGCCAGTGGAAACTCTTCAGCTCACTCTTGCTCTGCTGTGGTGGCCAGAGAAGCTTCACTTTGAGTGAACAGGACCACAAGCTGGAAGCGGCCTGGATCCCTGAGTCACACATGGAAGGCAGGTGCTCTGGAGTCAGCCAAATGGCATAAACATTCATGGGAGTAGGAAACAAACCTTTATGGGACAAACCATAGAGATTTGGGGTTTAATCTCTTCTCATCGCTAAGTCTGATCTACCTAACACACTGGTTGCCAGAGAGGAGCCGAACACTGGTGATGGGGTCACAGAGGCATTCTCATCTCAGACCTGCCATGAATGCACCACCTAACCTTGGACGAGAAGCCTTGGTCCTGATACTGGCTGGCATCCCACCCTTGTCCAGCCGGCTGTGTTAACAAGGCTTAGAAAGAATACATTCTGTTATTCTGGAGGGGCTTATATATAATATCAGCCAAAGATTTTCCTTTCAAAATAACTATGGGCCGCCTTCTGAGCAGCGAATATGTTGAGTAACTAGCTCAGGCCCTTAAGTCAGAGTCTTTTTTTTTTTTTTTTTAAATTCTGTAAATAATATACCTTCCTGGCCTTGTCCTCTCTGCAATGCCCTACTGGTTAGTCGCTCAACTCCAGTTGGTCCCCGAGTTTTCTCCACATCTGTCTACTCTATACTCCCCGAGCTGGTGCCCCCGAACTCCTCCTTATCGGCACACCAGCTCAAACGTGGATATACTTGTGGAAGGAGGTTGCCAAGGCTGAGGTGTCCCCTGACCTTCCCCACCCCCAGTCCCTTGGTGCCACAGACATGAGCTCTCAGAGATAACTGTGTGTCCTGAAGACAGGTCCGCAGAAAAGTGCAAATATAGACCCCATTTGTCTTTGGAACCAGATGTCTGAAAAGCTCCCTTGACAAAACAAACCCGCCACAAATAACACATTCATTTACTACTCAGGAAATACACTCCTTTCACTGGGAAGTGATGACATTAAGTTGAACCAGCTCCCAGTACTGCTCTGAATTATTCTAACTGTCTGTAGCACAGAGGGCCTTACAGAGAAAACAAATACAATAACCAAGAGGCTTCCAGACGCCCCCTGAAAATAGCAGTCTTGCATTCTTTCTGAACTTGTACCACTGGACGACATGACTATGCAGAAAACACTTTATTGACTTAATCCAGTAAAACCCAACAGCCCTTTCACAGCCAGCGCAGATAGCAGGGCTGTGCAGGGGTAGATGTTTACGTAGGGGACCTATTGAGAAGGAAAGTCTTTCTCCAGCTTCGAGTCGATAGTAGACAATGAGTGGATAACATGTGAGGTTCAAATCTCAAGAAGCTGCACGATTTTGAGAAGGACTTAAAACGGCAGCCCCGGTCCATGCAGAAACCTCAGATCCCTGTCGTAATGACGGTTCGATCTGCTGTTGGCTTTCCCCTCTGCCCACGGTGGCCGTGCTCTCTGAATGCTCTGTGTTCTTTGAGGGAGCAGCCCCGCTCCCCAGACTCAGTCTGAGGCCAGCTCACTCAGGGGCCCTGGTGAGTCCTTAACCCATCTGGGGCCCCAGTTTTCTCTTCTTTCATCGCTGGTTCCTCTCTGCTGTAAAATGATCTGAAAACATCATCATGAAAACTATATACACCTTCTTACTCCCCAACCCCACCCAACTTCATAGAAAGCTTCATGCAGCGCAAACTGTGGGCCTCCTGCTTTCCGCCATGCCACCCTCTGAGCCCCACTGCACGGAGGACATGGGGTTTAAGCAAGGTGGGATATAGGAAAAACTTTTTGTGAAGAGTTACGAATAAATCTGGAACAGGGCCAATCCAAACAGCCCATCCAGGACCCCTCCCATTCCACTTCATTGCCCCTCTCCCCACCTCCCTCACCAAGGCCTGAAACAAGGACAAAATCTAGAAGTGACGTTCACAGGTGTTATTCCTCCTTTGCCATTTTCAGAGTCTTCAAGGAAGATCATGACCCCGGCCCCCAGCCCGGAAAGAAAAATGCTGATTCGCCTTGAGCTGCCATTTGCTGCACACCAGGCAGATGGATTCTGCAGGCACACCTGTTGCAAGTGAAATGAAGCCGAAAATGCTTTCAAATACCCACAACGCGATTCCGTCTTGCATCCTGTCAGTTGCTGGGCCAAGAACTTTACCTAGAAGATGATACGATTATTTTGCAACCTCCTCTTAGTTTTCATATTTATCAGCAAAACAAACAAAGCAGCCAGAGTGAGGGAAAAGTGTATTTCACAGTCATTATAAAAGCACATATATTTAATCATGGTGACATAAATACAGTCCTTACTTGTGACCAAATCGTACAATTAAAGTTGACTTTTCCTCCAGGACATCACACGATGTTGGTTCAGTCACCTCCGTCGGTAAGTACAGGCTGACTGAGCTCACAGGCGCAGACTAACGAGAGACAGTCATGGTTCAAACGAATGACACACTTTGTCCTTACCAAGGGAGAGTCAAGTTTTCCATATAAATATAATAAAATAATAAAAGAATTTAACATTTCTTCTTTTACTCGATTTCATAGATGGGCCAGGTGCTCACACACACACAATACAGTTTTCCACCCCCCACCCCCGCACCCCCTCACTGGGTTCAGAATTGACCTGAGTTCACAGTTCAAGTTGCCAATGGTGACACGGTTGGTCAGTTGTAGGATCGTCTGCGGTGTTCTTGAAACGTGCGAGGGACGGGAAGCGTCCCGACAAGCTAACGGTGACACACTCATGTTCCCAAGGCAAGTAAAACACAAGAAAGAGACACAAAAGGCCAGACGAAGTTCACAGGCACAGCTACGCAGCCCTCAAACCTGCAGAGGGGGCCCTTGAAGCTGGAAACCAGCCTCCGAAACGGCTTCTTCACCCATCAAAACCCAAAACTTCACGGCAGATGGACAGAGGGACCTTTCTCCGATGCTTCTTTTCTTTCTCTCTGCTTAAAAAGCTCTATTTTCAATGGAAAGTTCCAGAACCCGGTCTGGAGCCATACAAAGGAATGTCACCAACAGCCAGGAGCCTGACCGCCTTGGGCTGGGGCAATCCTATCAAGCAGGAAGCTGTAGCCCAAGATCCTGTCAAGCCAAGACTGGGCATAGGGGTGGCTTCTGGGGACAGCCAGATATCCGTGCCCTCCTCACTCAGCCAGAGACGTGTGGGGCAGAAGGTCACCGCTGGTGAATGAGGAACCACTCCCACTGCCCTCTGGCGCAGGCTGGCTGCCAGCAGAAGTGAAGGCAGGCTTTGCAATGCTCCAGGCCTGCTTCAGAATCAGTGAGCTGAGAGGACCAGCCCTGGGGTGGCCACAGCGGTGGTTTCTGGTCATGCCTGCACCAGCCAACAGTTACAGACTCCAAGCCGCAGTGTAACCTGTCTCCCAGGCTGACGGCTATCCAACCCGTGCTGATTCTTCTTTTTCCAGTTCTGCTCATGACCGAGTGGTCCCCACCAAGTGCCAGGGCCCAGGGGACCCAGCCCCAAGCCAGCTCCAGCCAGACACGGTCACACAACACGGAGGTCCACAAAACACGTATGCAGCGACGGCACGGACACAGACCCGGAGATGTATCTTTGGTTCCATCCTTGGCAAAAGGTGTGAAAACAAAACAAGGACTCAAAGCCTGTTTGGGGAACACCGCTTTCTTCAAAGAAGACGTGGTGCTGTACTTTGAACGTGATTCTCTCCAGGCAAGCCTCTCACAGCTCACCGCCAACTGGCGGAGTTCTAAACCAAACTTATTTTTTTGGCAGCTGGAAAACTGCACTGCACAGAGGTAACGGTGTCTTCTGGGTACATCCACATCCAACCTTAACCATTTTCTCTCTTTCTAAATAAGCAAACCTGACTATGCAATATAGCTTCCAGAAGGAGGGGGGCACCGGGGGTGTGACGGGAAGAACACAGGGCCGGCTGTGATCAGTGACCACCAGCCACTAAAAACATCACCTGGGTGAGCTTTGATGCCCTCCACACATATCCTCTCGCAAGAACAGGAGTTTGCCGAAATCGCTTTCCATCTCTCCATCCAGGTTTTTAAGAATTATGTTGCTTTGATTCAATGATATCACATAAAGAAAAATCATCTTTGGGAAAGATAATTCAACTATTAGCAAGTTTCAACCAAAAAAGAAAAAAAAAAAGTCAAAACCTTGCTTGGCAAATGAGTGTCCCCACTGGTCCTTTCCTCTCACCAGGGTCCCTGCTGTTTGGATCAGTCTTTGATCAGATGCCCCGTTTTGCTCAGAGGGGTTGGTGCTGGTTTCAGAGGCTCCTGCCCATCTTCTTCAGGGGTTCCTGGAGGCTGGTGCTCTGGGGCACCAGCTCTTGCCACCCTGCAGGGATTCACTTCTAGGAAAGGAGGGGAAACCGTGGCCTGGGTGAACCCCTCTGACTGCTGAAAAGGGAACCACCCGCTGAGAGGCACACACAGAACACAAAATGGAGAAAGAGCTCGAAGGGTATGTAACTGGAGGAGCCCAGAGGCCGATGCACGGTTTTTGCCTGCCCGGGCCCAGCTGGGAGGTGGGCAAAGGGTCGGTGATTGGTGGGAGGAGGGACGCCGCGCATGATCGGAGCTGGCTGCACAGAAGGCCACCTCCCAGGGGATCCCAGCATCCCCGGGGGAACCTGACTTGAGACCAGGGTATGAGGGCTCTGGGTCTGCAGGTTTCAGCTGTGGGGACATCACACATCAGGAGGAGGTGGGGCCGGGAAAGATGCTCCGTGAGAGGCCTCTGAGTCTTCACACCCTGATGGACTCATGGAGCTGCTCACTGCTTCCCGTGGAAACACCCAGAACCCCACCGCTGGCCGAGTTAACACTGGCCTTTGACCCCGTCAGCCATGTCAAAGGAGAGGCTCACGGGGGCCATGGGCTGCAGCGGGGGCATGCTGGCCTCCAGGGGCCTGTCCGCCGGGGGCTGCACGCTCTGGTGCCGCTTTCTCAGCATCTGTCCAACGCCCATCATGGGGAACCTGCCTCGGCTTTTCACACAGTGCGGGCTCCCCAGGGGCTGCGTGGAGCCGTTACCCGGCCCTGGGGGTGGGGAACACACGCCCTCCTCTTTGGGGGGGCTGTTCTTATCATCGTGGGCAAAGGAGACCAGAGTGGGGTGCAAAGGGGTTTGGAGGGGGGATGGGCTTCCGGGCAGCAGGACGGGCGAGAGCGTTCGCTCACCGGGACTCCCGCGAGCCAGGCCCCCGGGGGAGCTCAGGATCCTGTAGTGATGGGATGGGGACAGCACTTCCGTCTGCTCGTCGCGATCCACGGACTCGAAGGAGCGCACCATGTCCAGCATCAGGGGGTCTTCCTTGGTGGGGATGCCGGCGCTCCCAGGCCCTGGCTGAGGGGGCTCCGGTTTCTTGACAATCTTGGGGGTCCTGGGGGGTGGCACCGGGATGAACTCCATGGAGGAAGAAGCCACACAATTGGAGTCCGAGGTTTTGCGGAAAATATTGCGGCAGCCGAAGGAATCTGCACATCAAGGAAGCAAAGGAAATCATGAAGATGGCTACACCAACAGGGCCGACGGCCCTGCTGCCACCTGCTCCGACCTCCAGCGTGACTGAGACAGTGAGAAGTTACCCAGGGAGGTCAGGAGAAACCGAGAAGCAAACGGCCTCAGCATCTGACTCACCCTATGGGAAACAGATGGTCGTCCTAGAACAGAAGGGACAGGAGGCTGGGGACAGGAGGCCTCCTGGGTTCCGATTCACCTCGTGGAACCAGCTTAACATCCACTCTCCTTCTGAATTCTTTTTTCCCCT
Organism: Vicugna pacos; assembly: GCF_048564905.1. Classification (NCBI taxonomy): domain Eukaryota; kingdom Metazoa; phylum Chordata; class Mammalia; order Artiodactyla; family Camelidae; genus Vicugna; species Vicugna pacos. The sequence goes on along the minus strand of NC_132987.1, from coordinate 113,107,549 downwards.
CAAAGTAAGTTTTTAAAAAAAATTTTATTTACTTTTTAAAAATTGCTTTTCTAATTTTTTTAAAATGGAGATACTGGGGATTGAACCCAGGACCTCATGCATGCTAAGCACGTGCTCTACCACTAAGTTATACCCCAGCCCCCTCTGCTCTCCTTTTGGTTGCTTAAAATTCTGGACCCCACCAGAGAACCTTTAAATACAAAGGCACATGGCTCAACAGAATGACCAGAAAACCACTGGAAGGACATGGAATCCAGCATGCTGAGGACTTGCAAATTTGGTCCTCAGGATCAAAACTGGAAAGAGGGTTTTGCTCGTGACTTTTTTTTTTTAATTATGGTAAAAAATACATAACATAAATTCATCATCTCAACCATTTTTAAGTGCAGCGCTCAGTAGTGTTAAGTGCATTCACACTGTTGTGAAACGGAACTCTTCCCCTTGCAAATCTAATAGCGGTTGCCGGGGGCAACCGGTCTGTGAATCTGACTGCTCTAGGTCCCTCATATGAGTGTAATCTACAATATTGGTCCTTTCGTGACTGGCCTGTTTCACTGAAGGTAACGTCCTCCGGGTTCACCGGTGCTGTAGCATGGGGTCAGAGCTCCCTTCCTTTTTGAGAACTCCCTCCTGACTTTTGGTCTCCCTGGAGCCTCATCTAGTTCTGAGCAAGGGAGAAACACTCTTCCATCTATATATTTAGGGCAACCAGCCAATCCCCACGGTTTCCATCTCAAGTTGGCACAGACTAGAATCCAGGTTTGCAGATTCTGCCAGAAAAGAAAGGGAAAATCCCCACGAATGTGGAGCCAAGGGAAGTAAAGCCAAGTTCCTGGGGAACAGGCTCTGTGTCAGCTGCCTTGTTTTACCGTCACATTTTACAGGCCCCGTCGGGGCCGAGTGGCAGGAACAAGCTGCCACCACCGGGAGTGATGTCAGGGGCAGCCAAGGGCACTGGGAATCCTCCTCGCCTTACATAAATAAACACACGGATCCCGAAATAAACCTCCTCCTCAGGCCAGCACAGATGCCTGAGCTTCACCGGCAGGGAGAAGTAAGATTTCACTGACGGCTAACGTCTTCCAGGCTTCCAGCTGGCACGGGCGCCCCTCCCCTCTCCCTGAGACGCGCGTGCTCCCACCTTGCAGCCCAGCTTGTCCCTCCGCCCAGCCCTGCTCCCTTCACCTTCCCGCACCTGTAGATCCTGGGATGCTGCCTCACACACTCGCCCTACAAATCTCCCCAGTCAGAGTCAGCCCCGGGGCACCGACCAGACCCTGCATCCTTCCCAGCAAGGAGGGCGTGGACACCGGCCCGACCCTTGAGCACGATGCCAGCTCCTCTTCGCCCCACCCTCCTGGGAGGCCGTAGGCTACACAGGCCAGGAGGGAAAGCCCTAGGGCCAGGCTGTGCGGTTGGGAACCTGGACTCCATCACTTCCCAGCTCTCCGACTTCGGACAGCTCTCTGCTGTTTCCTCGTCTCTAGAAATGGGGGTGAGAATGATCTCACTGGGTTGAGGTAAGAGTTGAAACAGCGCCTGCCACACAGTGAGTGGTCAGTGTTAGCAGTTATACCGGCTCCGGGCTGTTCTAAGCCAGCAGGCTCTCAACTCCCAGGAGGAAGGAAAAACGCAAAGAAACAGAAGACCGTTGGCCTGGGAAAGTACCAAGGAATGGACTCCACCTCTGAGGCCGCACGTTTATCCCAAACACAGCAGCGATCTAGACTTCCTTGGGGGTATTTCCACAGGACGCCGCTGTCAAGGGCCCAGATTCGCTGCTGGTTCCAAAGCCAGAAAGGAGAATCTCCCAAGGAGGGGCAAGCACGGGCCCTCCAGTGAGACCTGCAGGACTAAACTGGACCAAGCGGGGTTGTCCTTCCGGGTGAGAGCCAGCGCCTCTCCGGGTCCGCAGACCCGTGCCGCTTGGGGCTGCGTCGGCCTCCCCAGTCCTTCCCTGCTTCCCCAGGGAACCGCCGGTTGGCGTCAGACAGCCAGGGCCCTCTCTGAACCTCAGTCACTTCTATTTAAAACGAAGGGATTGTACTGAACCCCATGATCTCTCCCATGCCCCCCCTTCCATGTAACAAAGACCTGTCCTCAATACCGTGCACACCGTCTCCACTTTCCCAAATCCTGCCTGCACAGGGGGCCAGCACCATGCCGCGTGGACCCTGATTGTCCTCGGGCACCTCACATGTGTTAACTCTGCTTTCCCACAGGCATGAGAATGGGTCTGTCCCGGGGGCGCACAGAGCCACGTCGCTGAACACGAGAGGCCTGGCCCGAGACCCCGCGGCTGACGCACCTTTGTCAGGGAAGCCGGGCTTGGTGGCCTTCCGGTCCTTCAGCAGGGCCCTGGTGTTCTGAGTGTGCGTGATGAGCGAGGCTGTGGGCTGTTTGTGCGGCGGCAGGTTCTTGTCCAGCTTCTTGGAAAATGGCCGATGAAGAAAGTCCCCTCTTTTTTCTTGTTCTTTGGGCTTTTTATCCTTCAAATCAGAAGCAAACATATGCACTCAGATGCACACAAGAATATACAATGTGATTCCTCTTTGAAGAGTTGGGGGAAGGGATAAATTAGGAATTTGGCATAAATAGATATGCACTATTATACATAAAATAGATAAACAACAAGGACCTACTGTATAGCACAGGGAATTACATACAGTCAATATCTTGTAATAACCCATAATGGAAAAAGATCTGCAAAAAATGTATGTATAACTGATTCACTTTGATGTACACCTGAAACATTATAAATCAACTATACTTCAATTTTTTAAAAAAGCCACACCTTGAAAAATAAAAAGTTATCGAAGTAGTTAAGAAACCCCAGTTTTTCAAAACACAATGCTCTTAGCTGCATGTTGAACAACAGAAGGGCCGAGGCCCAGTGATGCTCCAGGGAACCCGCCTCCCTCTCTCTGGGCACAGCGGGCTTCAGTCGTCCCTCGCTGTCTGCACTGTGCTGTTTCAAGGTGTTCCAACAAGGACAAGGTCATCCCTGGGCGGTCAGTGACTCCAGAACACACTGAACAAACCGAGGCAAAGCAGATGAGGACCTGAGGACATCTGCCGTCTTACTGAAAGCAGGGCCCTAAGATTCTGCCCACAGTAGTGGTTTTGCAAAGGCAGCTTTGCAAAGGAAACATAACCGCTTCCATCTTAACCTCAGTGTTGGTGTGTTTAGTCAATCCGAGGGGGTGGACAACAGCCCCCCGGAGCCCGGAGCCAGCCTGGGTGAGTTTCTGACCCCTGTCCCACCTCTGGTCGTGGGGCACTTATTCGTATACTTAAACTGGCTCGATTCAGCGTTTGCGCTGTCAGTCTCACCTTGACTGAACTCAATTAGAATGTCTGATGGGAGTGAATCTGACTGTTTTCTAAATCTTCAACCCCACAGCCTCTGGCATAAAGCCAAGGCACGGAGAGAAAGTGTAATAAACAGTTATTGAAATATGGAAAAACAAAAACAAAAAAGCCAGTGGAAGCTGAACTGAATTAAAATGAATTGAGTTCAAGCTTCTGGGAAGGGTGATGCCACTAAGAGGTTTTTTTCCTGGCCCTAAAGATCGTGTTTGATGCTTGCTGGTAAACGGAGGCAACCGAATCCCTGACCTCACCCCGAGTGAGGGGGGGACGGGGCAGAGGGGAGACAGATTTTCACATTTTTGCCTTAAACTTTAAGAGCATTTGCAATTCAAGAGAGCTCATCTATTTTTCATGGATGTTGTTGAAAAGCTTCTCAAGGAAACATCTCCCTGCACTTGCAGAGCCCTTTCTAATGAGGATTTTCAAAGCTTTTTTGGATTGGGGTTCATTATGCCGGGGTTTTGAGTGGGAAAGAACAGCAGGGAAGAGATGGGAAGTGGGGACCCCCAGCCCAGCTTTGAGTGTCACCATGGGGACAGCAGCTCCCAGGGGCCTGGGCCTTGGCTGAGGTGGCTCGTCCCGTGGGGGTGGGTGGGAGGAAAAGAGGGGTGACACTTCCACAAATGCCTCCCCTCCGGCATCCGAACAGCCACCGATGCCTTCACTGAGGATGCCTGAATGCCAGACGCTGCTCTGGCAGGACCCGCGATGAGGCAAATCCTGTCCTCCCCTCTTCCAGAGGACCCTGCAGTGGTTAAATCATTCACCTAGGAGCCAGACAACATCCCAGATTTTCATCTTCCTCCCTGAAAGTCCGTGTTCTGAACCCTTGACTCCATGCTGCCTTCTGGAAGCCTGGGGCAGGGCCAGGCAGTACCAGGGGTGGAGAGAGAGGCTGGACACAGCGACTGGCCAGGGCCAGGGACCACATTGTAGTTCGAGGGCTACAGGTCAGTATCCAGGATGCTACAGGGGGTGGGGGCCATGCGCAGGATGCTATGAAGGGGAAAGGGGACATCTGCTCCAGGTCATCTTGGTCAAGGCCAAGCACAGTTCTCCACCACCTTCCTCTCCCTGTTTCTACCAAACACGAACGGGCCCCCTTCTCTATGGCAAAGGAGAGTGAGTTTTCACGTTGTCCCCTCCCCACATTCCTGTCCCAAAAAGTCTGGCAGAATTCCATCCTTTGGCTCCGTTCTTCCTATCTCTGTTTTTATGAGAAAACTCATTCGTTCTACCTGTTTACACCTTAAACATGAAAAAAGAAATCAAATGTACTTTGGTGATACGTTATAAAACAGCATTTGGAAGAAAAAACAAAACTGGAGTGTTCCCCTCCCTCCACCCCGTCTAAGGGTGCTTTTTAGAAGGATGAGCACTCCGTCCTTCGGGCTGCTCTGCGGTCCCTACACCTAGAGGGCTTCCTGCGGGGCTCCCTGCATTCACCTCAGCTCCTTCCCAAGTCTCCTTGGGTCCTCAATGCTGGAGGATCAAGATACAAACTTTCAAGGGGCCAGTATCACCACCCAGAGTTCATGAATCAAAAGGTGTCCAAGAATGATTCTTCTGCAGAAATAGACCAAGCTTGGTTCTAGAAGTCTCTGCTGTAACTGATAAAGGTATATTTGGCAACCAGTAGAAAGCCCGCGATGGGGGCAGAAGAATGGGTATGTGGACTTATTAAGGCTAAAGATTCCGGGAAACCCTGCTCAGGGCCCCCTGCTGAACTTACTAACCCCAGGGTCCTGAACCCTGGTGCTTCCTCCAAAACCCTCCAGAGCACCCTTCTCCAGCTTAAAAGGATGGGTGACTTCATAGTGACCGGTTTTCTAGGGGGATGCCAAGAGTTCATCACCTGACCGCTCCCTGCAGGGGACAAACCCCTGGGTCAGTCCACATGGAAGGGTCACCAGCCCCCAGGACACAGGTTTGTTTACAAGCAGCCAACCTCCTGTCTTCCAGACACAGGTTACAAATGCAACCGATCATCCAATTTTACCTTTTCATTTGCATGGCCTATTTTCTCCAAAGGAGATTTCCGAGGGAGCAGGATGCTAAATTGCCTTATGTAACAGAAACAGATCTTCAGAAGGACTAATTATGTTCCCCCTTCGACAGGCCTGCACCCACTCCCGCGCCCCGCCCAGCAACGCTGGCTGCCTGCAGGCCTCTTTGGTTTCCTGCTGATTCTCACGGGTGGGCAGTGCGCCCCTCACCCACTGCACCTGCCGGTGGGCAATGGAGCTGAAGCTGCCAGTTCGGGGGGGGTCTTCTTTGCCCCCGCCAGCGCTCATCCCGCACCCTCAAGGCAGAGCCAAGAGGAGGCCACGTGACACACCGGGTGCAAGCAAGCCCCACACAAAACAGCTCTTTGTTTCCTTTAAACCATTTCCCACCCACCACACATGTGCAAGGACATTTACAAAACTGGACACTTCGGAAGTGTGGCCCCATGAAGGATTATCTACCCAAGACGTGTTGGATGTCATGGACTGTTTGAGGGAGGAGAGGAAGAAGCCAGTGAGGGATGACCCACTGGGCTCCTGGAGGGGGAGGTCTGCAGGTTCCGCAGCCCGAACGAGGAGGAAGCTGGTCCTCAGCCTCTGAGACGTGAGCTCCCGGAGGCTGGTGCCTCTAGACTGTTCCCTGCGACTCCAGGTTCCAGAGAGACCCCTCCTCTTGCCTTCCCAGTCTCGCTCCTGAAGGCATCGCCAGGTGACCTTCGGCAAGGCACTTCCCCTTGAGGGCTGCACCTCCCCATCTGTAACCAAAAGGATGGGTCCCTCCCAGCTCTTTGGGGATACAAATGAACCTCACATCTCACCTGCTTCATTGCCTGCAAGGCAAAGGCATCCATCTAACAAGGACAGATGCGGCAATGTCTCCTGAGCTCCCCCCCAACCCCGGCTGTAGGAAGAAGTGCTGCCTGGGGGCGGGGGCAGGGACCCCCTCACCCCTCACGCAGTGAAGAGCTGACCCCAGAGCGTGAAGACGCGGCAGAGGGCCTGGGGACTGGTGGCGAGCGGAAGTGTCCCCTTTGAGGAACCATCAGGTCGGGCTCAGTGTGGGCTTTCTGGAGCCTGGGGTCCCCGTGCCGATGAGGCAACCTCACGTGGCGATTTGGAGCATCAGAACTAGATGTGGACTGTGGACACCCGGGATGGTGCAGGGACCCAGCTGTCATTTGTTCGTTGATTTTGGTTCCTTGCTGCCCATCACATAAGGGAAAGCCACAGAGGCCTGATTTTGCCTTAGGAAACACACGAATGAGTTGAGAAAAAGAGGGCTTGGTTCTTAAGTTAGGCCACTGAGCCGGGAAGCCCTGGACTGCTGCAAACCCCACTTCTATGCAGACAGAAACATGAACGCATAGCCAAGCGTGTAGTTATAGCAAGACAGTTTAAAGAAAAAAAAGAAGTCAACTAAACATAGAAAGAACTGGTCTGATCTGAGGAGATTCTGATAAATCCACTTACAGCGGGACTGGACAAGATGGGGGTGTGTAGAGTCCAGAGCCCCGGGCAGAGATCCGCCAGCCTTCAGGGTCATAGTGATGGCTGCGTTCATGTGCCAAGTTGGCTAGGCCAGGGTACCCCGTGTCTGGTCAAACCCCAGTCTACATGCTGCATTGCAGGTATGTTTTAGATGTGATTGACATTTAAATCAGCAGGCTTTTTGAGTTAAGCAGACTACCCTCCACAATCTGGGTGGGCTTCATGGAATCAGTTGAAAGCCTTGAGAGAAAAAGACTGAGGTGTCCTGAGGAAGAAGAAATTCTGCTTCCAGAAGGCTCTGGGACTCGAGCTGAAACATCAGCTCTTCCCTGGGTGTCCAGGCATCACACACACACACACACACACACACACACACACGGTTTTGGATCTGTTTCTCTGGAGAACTCTGACTGTCCATCACAACCCCCTAGTTCTTACCTGTACAGCATGAAATTCAAGGTCTCTTGTCCAGGTGTCCAGGGAGGCCTGTAAAAAGCAGCATTTTTCAACAATTCAAGAAGCTGCACCTGTTGTTTATTCCCTAAACTCTACCCTCTACCACTGACAGCTCTGATGAAAGATTATTCATTTCAATATCTATAGACAAGAAATCAAATAGTGGTGGAAGCAGGCATCAGATGTCCTAATTCCTGCCCTGAATAGATTTTCCAGGTAAGGTTTTTATTAAAGTCTAGGACACGTAATAGAGGGGTGCTTTGAGGACCAGTAAGTAGTTCGATGTTTTCTCAAACAGCAGAAGCATGTATGGAAACAGCACCCTGATGAAGAAACAGAACCCAGCGGGCACCTGGAAGTCCCTTGTGCCCCATGTCCTCACCCCGTCCCCAAAGGTAACTACCATTCTGATTTCTAACAGCACAGCTTGACCTGATTCCAAAATTTATTTTTAAAATTTGCACAAATTCTGCAATAAGATACAAAGCCAACACTGTAATATTTTACCTTTAAACTTATAGTCCCCTTTAAGTATTTATAGTCCCCCAAAATGCATATGTTGGAATCCTAACCCCTAGACCTCAGGATGTGACCTTGCTTGAAGACAGGGTCAAGACAGGTCTGTCACATCCCCTTTGAAGCCTGGGGACGGGAGTGGGGGTGGAGGGGAGTTGGAGGGGTGTGAACGCTCACTCTCCTTTGCCTTTGAGAAGAGTAATTGTTCATGTTACCTTTACAGAGGTAGTCAAGTTAAGATGAAGTCATCTGGGTGTGTTTTAATGCAGTGTGACTGGTACCCTTATAGAAAGAGGAAACTGATCGCAGACACACACACACACACACACACACACACGCACACACGCACAGAGAGAACACGATGTGAAGATGCAGGCAGAGATCGGGGTGATGCTTCTGCAAGTCGAGGAACCAAAGGTGGCCAGAAAACCACCAGAAGCTAGGAGGCATGAAAGAGATCCCTCCCAGAGCCTTCAGGGGAACCAACTCTGCCGACATCTCAACCTTGGACTTCTTGCCTGTAGACCTGTGAGATGCCACATTCCTTTGTTTGAGGCACTTTGACACTACAGAGAAGCCCTCCTCGTGCTATTGTACAGTTTCCTACAAATCAGCATTATTTTTAAAGACTTGAACAAAAATGGCTCTCTGTGGCTTTAATAAGCCAGTTTAAAAGTGATGACCACCCTTCCATGACCCCTACAGTCCTCAAGGGCCTGTTTTAGGGAAAGGAGTCTCTGAGGCGTCACATGCCCACGGTGTTCTTCGATGAGACAAGTGTGTCATATTTCCAGACACACTCTGCCCGTTACAGGAAGAAGAGGTGGAGAAAGTGTTAAAGTCGTAAAATGACAGCACTGTAATCCCAAGGGAAGTTTTTTAATTCAACTTAATTTGGATCCTGTGTCTCCTAGGAGAAAAAGAACTGGAATTGAGAAGAAGAAAGAGGCCACCACATGCCCTCAATGCCTGGACACAGCCCCAGAGCCCGTCTGTGTGCAACCTTGAACTTCTGTCCACTGCTCCTGCTCCCCACCCCAGCTCCCCTGCCGCCTGGTGGCTTCTCCTCCAGGACCACTGATGGGAACTGGAAGGAAACCCACAGAGGCTCTAAGTGGGCTTCACCTGGGAAACCTGGCCTCCTTCAGACTTTCTTACCACCTTTTCTAACTGGCCCCATTCCACTTTCTAGGTTCCAACAGAGCCGAGTTGGATAATCTAGTCATAGCCTGTAATTTATTTAGCACAAGGATCGCTGCAGTTTGGAGAAAACAAATGGATCATAGAAAACTGAAATGCTGTTTTCCCACTAGCGTTCCTATTCAAACCCTAACCATTAAATATTTCAACAAATGCTTGAAAATGCTTACCATGTGTTTTGGGGCCAAAAGAAATAATCAGCTGAGAAAAATAAGCTGGATGGAAAAAAAGGGGGCCCCTTTTCCATCGTGGCTCTGACACTTTTGAACACATGAGCCGGGTCAGGTACCAGAGCGACCAAGGACATGGGTATCAGCCAAGTGGCTTAGAGGCCACCTGGGGCACACACGTGGGGGCACGTGGTATATCTCAGTTTGCTTTATTACCTGAGGCCCTAAAAGGTCAAAGGCAAAGCAAGAGGCTGGGGAGCCTAAGAGTGAATTCTGCAAAGCCCGGACCCCAGCCAAGGTGACTGCCCACAGTGCAAATGACTATAAGAAGTCCCTCCCTGCCGTAGGGCGTGGCCTTCAGGGGATGAGGGTTCAATTTGTGTGCTATAGTGCAAGCAGTGCCTCCACCTTGATCAAGTTAGATGTCCCACCTGGAATGTTCAAGCTTCTCCAGGTGCTGGCTCAATTCTATTTTTCTGAGACTTGGGTCAAAGTCAACTCGATTATTTCATTTGTTGATTTAGCAAATTTTTTCTTGAGCCCCTGCTGCATGCCAGGCTTTGTGGGGGCTCTAGGGACTTTCCCTGCTCTTAAGAACTCACAGTCCAGAGTGGGAGAGAGACATTCAAATAGTCCCTAAACAAATGAAACCCTGCCAATGGGACAAGCCCCAGGATGCAGAACGTGGTGTGACAGCCCTCACTGGAGGGGTGCGATCTAATGGCAGAGGTCAGACAACGGCAGAGGTCCAGGAGAACAGGATCCTGCCTTGGGATCTGAAGATATATAGACATCAACTCAGCAGAAAGGGGTGGGGAGAACATTCTGGAAGAGGGAACAGGGTGTGCACAGTCCTGGCAACCAAGAGAGCACAGAAGTTGGAAGACCCATGGGACAGAGCACAAAGCAAGAAGCAGGGCTGGGGCTGGGGATGTGAGGGGCAGATGGGGCTGGGAGAGGAGACTGGAGGAGCTGACAGAAGCCGGTCCAATCCAGGACATGGTGGCCACGTCATAGAGTTTGCCTTCCAGGATATGGAAAGAAGCCTTTGAAAGTTTCGAGCAGGGAAGTGACATGGTCTGACTTGAGTGTGAATAGCTTGCTCTGGCTAGTGTGTGGAGGACAGAGTGCCAGGAAGTCGTGGGGAAGGAGGGAGACCAGTTAGGCTGTGGCAGCGGTCCAGGCAAGAGGGGAGAATGGGGATGGAGAGAGTGGGGGCGGTGCTGCTTCTCAGGGTGAGGGCAAGGAATCAAAAGGACTCCCGGGTTTCTGCCCTGTACTGAGGGCGGGGCTGCCATTTGGAGACAGAGACTAGGGGTCAGGAGAGAGGTGGTTCCAGGCGTGCTAGATTTGAGACATCTTGCTTATGCAAGAGGAGGCTTAGTTAGCAATTGGCCAGAGGCGTCTGGGGCTCAGGGGAGCCTGGCCCCTACACCACCTCCACCTAAAAGCCATGCGTGTGCTTGCGGCTCAGCCCCAGGCTGCACATCCCCCTCCAAAGGCTCACCTCCAGCCTGGGGTCAAGGCGAGGCCCACCCAGGCCGCTCTGAATGCACACCCCTCCCCACTCACCCCTGGCGTTCCTTCCTCCTCCCCCACCGTGGCTCCTCCCCAACGCCACATCTCCAAGCAGAAGCCACATCCTCTCCTCATCATTGCCAGAGACCTATGCTCCCTGTCGTCACTCCCCCAAATCCACGTGATCTCTTTTCTGCCTTTGCCACTTCCTCCAGGACATCTAACTGCTCAGTTGTCACCACGGACCGTTTTATACTTGACCTTAACTGTGTCCTCCTGGACACCCTTCCCTCGTGGGTCTCCGGCTGCTCCGTCATCTTTGACAGTTTCTGTGTCATCAAAGTGTCTCCTCTGCCTCCCTGAACCATGCCATCCCCCAGACTCTGTCTAGATCGGTCAGACTCACCACTCCCTAGCTCCACACCTTGCCCACCTCCACACTTGGGGCAGCCACTTTTACACGTGGCATCTGGCAGCTCCGTACCCCATCACCTGCATCACCAGGTTGGCCTGGGTCGTGTCCCATTTGCTTCCTGCTGTCACCAAGGAGCCCAGAGCAGTGTTCAGTCACCACCCCCCAGCCCCTCAATGCCTCTCAAAGACCCAGGAGACCTTCCTTCTCCAGTGACATGTGAGGCTTGTGGAATCAGGGTGAAAACTTATGGGTCAGAAGAGGGAAGAGGCAGTGGACAGGCCACCTGCCTCCCACAGAGCATGGAGGGCGGGTCCTTTTCTGATTTCTCCTCAAATGAAGGAATTCCTGGGTGTCCCAGGAGACGCTCTGGTGGCAGAGGGACTCAGGCACATGGAAGAGGCTCTGGAGGGGAAATGGAAGTGGGTTCCGTTTTCCATGGAAAATCACTGAGAAGGCAGAGGAGCCGCACTCGACAAAACAGCAAATGAGGGGCCCTGGGGGCACCGGGCTCCAGACCCCGGATCTGAATTTCCCAGGCATATTCTCTTAACAAGCGTGTATCTGGGGTCCAAATTTGGGATAATATGATACTAGTCTTTACCCTGAAATCAAAGACCCTCGGTATTTTCTCTCAGGTATGTTCTAGGTAGCATCCGGCCACCAAGGACAACTGCCTGGAAAGGCTTTTCTGACACTTTTTGCAGTTCCTCATCTTACTTTCTTCTTCTGATGCCCAGCGTTACCTTCACTTCTATTTTTCAGCATCTCGTTTTCGCCTTTTGGAGCTCTGCCAGTGGTTTCCAACCTTGACTGTTCAAGGGAATCGTCCAGGGAGCTTTAAAAAATACTGCCCCCCGCTCCCACCCCTTGAGATTCCACAGAATCAGTTCAAAGTGCGGCCTGGGCATCCGGATGTTCAAACGCTCCCTGGGGATTCGAATGTATGGTCCAGCTAAGAACCACAGTCTGGAGACTGAGCGATGGTGGCCTGGCTGTAAACCATGTCTCAAAGGCTCAGTTAATTAAGCGAGTATTTGTCTTTGGCTACTTTTGTGTCCCATAATGATTGGTTTCCTTTCCACTCCACCCCCACAAAAATGGAAATCCACTCTTCCAGAGAGCTCCTGGGCTGTGTTTGGGGGTCACTCACCTCATAGGGCTCCTTGGTGGGCCTGCACTTTTCTATCTGATAGAGCTGGGTCTTGTAGCAGACACTGTCCTGGATGTCGGATTTCTACCAGAGAAGAGGGGAGAAAAAGCCTGGCTTAACTCATGGGAAGCAGAAATGTCCATTAAGCAGTCATTAATTTTTAAACCAGCACTCGGCTGAGAAAGGGCAGAATGTGGTTGGCAAGGCCCTTAATTGCAGTGCAAAGCCTCATCGGAGGTCAGCCCGCAGGAGCCCGGGGAGAGCGCCGGGCCCAGAGTCAGGTGACCTGTCTCTGTTACTGGCTCTGCCAGGAAAGGGCCAGGCGGCCCTGGGCTCATCAGTGCTCCTCGCTGGGCCTCAGTGCTCTCACCTGTGCGATGAAGACCACTCCAAGACGTGCAAGTGGAGACCGAATATGTGAGCAGGGAGGAACAGCTTATTTTATCGAACTACTGACTAGGACACAGATCTTGCTTGTTTAAAAACAGCCCTAGTTCCCCGCCCAATAAAAGTCACATCCATTCATAATAGCGTTTCAGAAAGACAGATAACCACCCCTAAGATGACCCAGGAGCATGACTTAGGTGTAACGCTCTTTGGTGGCAGGTGTAATTAAATGACTGATTAATTGATCAACCAACAAATATTCATGGGATGCTTTTACAGGCTCTCCAAATTAAAGTCCAGGCCTCTAGGTCTTAGAAAGAGGAAACAAGAATCAAGGGAGAAGGGGAGAAATGACGAATAATTAAGGTATAATATTTACTTTTTATAGTTCACTAGTTTCACTTTCAAAATTACATGTTTGTCAGTAATTAGCGAATGATATTATTAGCTGGGACAGTGCGATGACAGTAGCCTTGTGTGGAAATTACTGATCGGACCAGATATGACTGTCTGTGGGGAATAATTCACTCTTAAAAGCAGCCACCCACCTCGACAGTGGTTCTCAGACCAGCTACGTCCTATGATTTAAGGGTAAATTTTGAAACAGACACAATCAAATAAGAACCTTCTCCAGTTAGAACTACATTAGTTGAGTTTCCGGGAACTTCTCAGCAGATAAAACCACAGAGCTCTGCAGCCCTGCAACATTCGCAGCCCTGCTGCTGGGCAAACAAAGCAGATGGCAAGACACCGGGAGAAACCAAGACTCAGCCCAACAGCTTCAGGCAAACGTCTCTTACATGGGAGGAGCCGCGTGATTGCTTAAGGGCACGAGCAGCCAAAGTTTGCATCTGTAGATGTGGAGGCTGACATAGAAAGAAACTATTTTTAAAGCGAAAGCCCCTCTATCTTACTGATCAGTAGCCAGAGAACCAGTTCTGCCAAAAGAAGAATGTCTGAATCTGCCAGCTTACTTGGGAAAAGAGCAGTGTCATCCTTTAAATATGTGAAATCGTGAACTTTACAGCCAGTTTCGTGGAAACACTTTTTAAAAACTACTTTTTGAACAAATTCATCATTTCAAACAGAAAATCAGTGTGTTGACCCTCCTCTGGTCTTTTTACTTGAGAACTACTAGTCTCCTGGCATGGTGGTCCCCAAATGGTGTGTGACCTTGAGCTCATAGCATGTGAAAAAGTTGTCAGCAGGCATCAATAATATGTGCATATTTATTTAAAAATTATAAGCATGTACTGTACTAATATATCACGTACACTATAAAATTTGCAATAAAATAGGAATTTAAAAGGATAAGATAAGGAAGAAATATAGGGCATATGGTCTCCTTACAGAAGAGAAATGAGAAACAGCTTCAAGGCTAACAAGTCTTTTATGCTCATCAGCAAGGTGAACAGAGCCTCTGCACAGTACAGGAGAATCTCTTAATCACTCCTACTGCACAATAAAATGATATAATTAACACACTACGTGTCAAAGGTCCTGGCCTTCAAGTCTCTCCGGCAGTAGCTTTCCTGTGACCGTGGCACTGTCTCTGAAACCTAGCCTCAAAGCTGCATACCTGTTTCCATCCAAAGTGTCGTCCCATCACTGCTTACAGAGTGTTTTATTTCCCACCCCCACAAAACATTACTCTTTCTTAAAAAGCCTTTTACTATAGAGAATGTCTCTTCTTGTCTACATCTTTCCTTTGGTGTTTCACCAAATAAAAGTTGTTCTGTGGGTAATTTCCTGTTGAAGTCAAATCTGTGATGGACCCTAAGCTGAATCCACTTAGAAACATCAAAACTGCTGTTCAGTTGTTTCACAAAACGCCCATAAAGCTCCTTCATCTGCTCGGCAATGTTTTTGAAATGCCTCCCAAATCTATTTGATAACAAGAGACCCATTCTCACCATCTTGTCTTCCGGGCATCATTTTGGTCATTTTGGTCATTTCTGCCTCATCAGGGAGAATATCATTTCCCCAACTGTCAGTGGATTTTTGTCCTTCGCTCTAATATAAAAGCCTCACAAAAGGTTCTAAGACTATTGTTTAGTGGAGTTTTGTGATATCTGGGGCTATCACGTGACTTTAAATTGCACTGGAAAACTTCAGAAATTCGTCTTCATGTTCTGGATTGTAAATGTCAACAGGGACAAACCCCCACAATCAGATCTCAAGGCGCCACAGACATGGGGTGAAGATCATCCTTCAAGACAGTGGGTATGAAATCAGCTTTCAGATGGGCTCCCTGACAATTCCAAATTTCTCAGGCCGGCGTCCTGTTAGATCTGGTCAGCCCCTGTCACTCCGAGTCAGAGAAACAGAAGGAGTGATACACAGGATCTATCACTGCCTTTGATCCAGTTTTCTTTGCAGAATTCTTTTTTAGCCATTGTCCATTTAGAAAGAGTTGATTGGATACGGAAGCATGTAAGTTCCCTTACCCAGGCATGTATGCACTGCAGGTGGCAGAAGGATGAAGGTGGCCAAAGCAAGCGGGTACCACCATCCACCCCAGACTCCCAGCTCTACCTCCCTCATCTGCGACACGTGACACCTGGGCTTTCTGATGCCCAGACGGAGTGAAGGGGCCACAGTCAAGCTGGTGAAGTTCCATTTCATTCCTGTTTTCTAGCAAAGTAAATGTAAACAGTGGCTTTCTCATACCCCGAGCTTTAGAGGTGAATGCCTGAGAGCCTCTGCTCCCCAACCTTTAAAGCCACACACGTCCCTGGTGCCTTTTAAGTGGCGAATCCAAGGAGCCACCAGAAACTGAAGGAAAAAGAAGCTCGAACCTCTCCCGAGTCTGCCCAGACCTTCACTCTGTGGGCAAACATTTGAAAAACACCTCAGATCGAAAGCGCTCTCTGAGAAGCAGGTTTGGGTACTATTTTCTCCCACGTTCAGGAAACCCAGCCTTACATTCGCTTCAATTAACAGCTCAGATCAAGTGTCAGCAACTGGGAAGGAAACACTTTGGGTGTCAGAGCTCCTCTTTCCCCAGAGGGTAAAGAGAGCCGCCGCGGGGCCCCACTCACCCCTGACAAATAGCGCTCGAGTTTCTTGTTTAGGAGGAAGTAGATGGCGAGGATGTGACAGGCGCGGTTGGACAGCACTGTGTTGATTACGTCACTGTTCTTGTAGCCCAGCTTCTCGGTCATGTGCAGCACCACGCTGGGGCTCAGGTCTTCCAGGGAAATCCTGCTCGGCAGAGGGACAGAAGACCAGTCACATCTCCATCCTCCCTGAGAGGCCCTGGGGCCTGCTTAGTGATGCTCACAAACATGGCAGCACAGAGACCCCCACCCTCAACACACACACACACACACACACACACACACACACACACACACGCCCCCCCATGGACAACCACATCCATCATTCACTCTTTCATTCACTTGACTTTTTATTATGAAAAATCCATGTACAGAAAAGTAGAAGGAATAGTACAATTACCCTACGTGTGCACCCATACATGGCTCTACCCATTGTTAATGCGTCACCATACATGCTTGCTTGCTTTATTTATTTATTTTCTATAGTATTTTATATCCCAGACATCGTGACATTTCATTCCTAAACACCTCAGTGTGCATCTTTAAAAACCAAGGGCATCTCCTGCAGAATCACAATACCATCAAAATACTCAGCAAAATTTTAGTAATGTGTTAATCTTCTCTGATATCTAGAGTATATTCAGATGTCCTCAATTGTCCCAAACGTCTTTGCAATTTGACATTTTTTTCCCTTAAAATGTATTTACTGGACATGGGTGGAGCCCACACTTAAGTTGGGTGGAAGCTGGCGTGGGGAAGGAGAGTGCTCAGGAGCCAGTCCAGCCCGTGTTTAAAGGAACAATGCGAGCTTACAAGCTCACAGATAGGGGATCTGGGGCTCAGCCATAAAGTAAAATGCTATTTGAGAGGCAGCGAGTGTAGAGGTTCGTCTAGACACTGAACTAGGTTGCTCGGGTTTGAATTCTGGGGCTGCAACTTTTGACAGAACCTCAGAACCATAACACCCGGAGAAACCACGCAGTACACCCCCATAATGGTGCAGAAGAGGAAGCCGACTTGCCAAGTCCACAGGCCAGTTAGTAGGGGCAGGAAGGGCAGACCCAGGTCTGCTGACCACCTTCCACCACCCTCAGTGTAACCTATGTCAGCCCTCCCTCTGCTACGTTTGGCTAAGTGCAGGCCAAAGAAAGCACACCCAAGAAAGCAGATCTGCCTTCTTCACTCCTGATGGCCACAAAATGACAAATTCTAGAAAAAAGGTTGAGTAGGGTTGGCATGATTAATGGTTAAAAATAATAACATTTGTTTAAAAAGGATACACTTACTTGAAGACTGCCAAAGCACTTAACACAGAAAGCACAATTGTTTGAAACTAGCTGGTAACATCCAAGTGTGGGCAGGCCTGCCTTTGGCCAAGGAGATCACTACCCCCACTTGACCCCACTCGTGGCCAGTGAGATCCCTGCTGTGCCCCTGACATTGGCCAATCAGACCATGGCTTCGTGGCCTCACCCCTAGCCAATCAGATCATGATTTCTGTGACCCTCCCCCCACCCCGACCAATCAACCCACAGCTACATTGGATGACCCCACCCCTAGAAGGCCCTGGCTATCTGACATCAACCATGGTTCCCTGGGGAGCAGGCCCTGGAAGGGGTGCCACCGGGGTGGGGCTGGGAAGTGGAGGAGAGAGGAGGAAGTGAGCAAGGGCAGACACCCCATCTCTGCCCTTCATATCCTTTGTCTTCAAAAACACATGAGCTCTGCCAGCATATAGGCTGTGGGCTGACTCCTGACTGAGAGGAATATTTTAAATATTTTCAATAAGCAATGTGTATATTTGGTGCTTTCCTGTGTCAGTTACTGAATTTGTATCATCACTCCATGTTTGGATTACAGAGACGATGGTAATAAAATGTTCCGGAACACTAGGTATAACTCTGAGTAACATGAATCCAATTTTATTCCACTGTGGTCTAATTCTGTCCTGCGCTACCAATGGCCTCCTTCCCCTCCCACCCATCACCAGCGCTAACTACAGGTGTGGGAGCCTGTCCAGGCCCAGGCAGGGCAATGGGAGGGGGTGGCTTAGGGTCTGCTCTGAAAAAAATGTCAGCTCCCAGAACAGGGAGGCCAGCCCGGCACACCGCAACATCTGTGACTGGCTGGCATGAACATTTATTACAAAAAATTTACTTTTAAAGATATTTTCCTCTTGCCTCTTGGAAATCAACCTGGAGGCCCAAATGAATGAACAGAAGGCTTTACAGAAAAGTGATGTAAAGCATGGGACCTTTATTTTCTTTCTTTCCCAGAAGTAAAACATGGACAACATCTAAAATAATTAAATCTGGGGCTACACATGTTGGGAAGCTATAAAATAGACTTTATAAAGAAAATATTCCTTTCCTGGTCACATATCACTCCATTTATCTGTGTAAATGGTAAAACCAGAAAGATAATTATCAAAAGCACTTTTTGGCCTTATATATTTTTTTCAAAATAAAGACTGTAGAAATTAACACAACATTGTAAACCAACTATATTTCAGTTAAAATAAGAAGACTGTACATAACATCTGTCTTCCCCAATGGTTTAGAGTTCTGGTTTCATTATTCAAAAACCACACATGGATTTGGCTCTAGTATAAAATGAATAATGGGCTTCAAACAAACAGTAGGGACTGAGCTGCTGTTTTCGTTAATATACAAGATTTTAACCATTTTTACGATCTACCTAATTGATCATGTGTAGCCTTTATGCTTTTGACCAAGTCCAAATGCAAAAATTATCAATCTGGCAAAGCCAATACAGATTACTAGAATTTAAGTTTTAATCTACAAACGCCTGCCTATAACCCAGGGAGAAGGTACAAAATGAGATGCCAGGGCATGAGCCTTCGTGGATGAAGACGCGGCCAGCAGGGAGGGAGGAGGCTGTATTTAATACCGGGTTCCCTTCCTTCAACAGCTGCCCCATTGAGTGGATTGATTATGCTCATTTTGACAGTGATTACATTAGGTTAATGACTCATCTGGCAGCTACTAATGCCTCCTCTTTTAACGGAGAGCATACCTGTGTGCTTCAGTGCGGTGTGAGCCCTGGGAACGAGGCGTAGGTCCTCGGCTCTGCTTTCTGTTGGGGTAATATTCCTGGTATCTATTTCAGATACTAGACCAGACCGAGCCAGCACTGGAAACCAGCAGTCTATTTCCAGGTTCCCTTGGTAACCTGAGTAGCCTAGACTTTGTTTAAATTACCTCCCATGGGTGAAATGCTAGAATTCTATAAGGCAGCTGAGTGAAAGCACCCCACCTACGGCCAGGCGAGCATCAGTGTGGCCCAGTAGCCTAGATGCACATCCCACACCCCACCCCCAGACCCCCTGAAGTTCTCCTAGAAGGTCCTCCCCGAGGCAGAGCCCAGCCTGCCCGTCTCAGCTGGAGACCTCAGTGCTGCCTCCTTCATAAGGCTTGTGGATGCTTCCAGACCTTCCTGGGCCTTTTGAACGTGTGATCACAGAGGACACCTCTTTCCCTAGCCTGTCAGTCCCCATCTGCCCCCCCCCCCCATCAGTGGTTCTTCTGTCTTCATCTGAGCTTCAGATCTAGAATGTGCAGGCCAAGGTAGCTCCCAGTCCTGGAGGGTATCTGACCCACGTGGTCTTCATGTTTGCTCTAAAGTCACCAAGGTGAAGGGTTAGGGTTAGGGTTAGGGGTCCTCATACCCTCCCTCCGGTGAGTTAACAGTAGGTCAAATGAGAAGGAAAAAAGTACAAGGAAATTTGTTCTCAAATCTGGAGTCGACACCCCTGCATGGGGACGCGTGGGCCATCAGGTGTCCTCAGGGTTTCCACGCTGTGCATTCCGGCCTGTAAGCCTTCCTGAAAGAGCCCTCCCCGTGAAAACGGCCAAGGCGCAGCCTTCCTGGGAAGTCCACAGGGAAGCACGGCCTGGAGGGCTCCTGCTCCTGCCTTTCTTCCCGCCCCCAGCATTGTAAGGCGGGGGGCTCAGGACTGAAACACACATCAGAGCAAAGAGGTGGCAGAACAGGAGCCCAGGGGTGATCTGAAAGGGGAAGGGGCAATTCCACAGGATTCTGCCTGATGCTGGCAGGAGAGCTCTTGAGTGGACCACACACTCACACACTCTCATATACACACACACACACACACACACACACACACACACTCTCTCAAGCCATGGCTAGTCTAGACTGTCCCTTTGTGTGAATTAGAAAGAGGCACCACTCTGGAGAGATGTAAGTCCTTACATCCTCAGGGACAGGGTTGACCATGGGAGTGTGGCCTGGATTTCAGCCTCCACCCACCCACCTCCGGGCACCCCCTGCAGGGTGAGCTCTGCACAGCCGCCTGGGGTGGCCCTGTCCACACCTCCTCCTATGCACTGAGGTGGGCTCGTCTGCGGGCCTGGGGGTGCGGAGGGGGAAAGGGCAGCCAAGAGAAGATGCAGCTATTCCCTGAATCACATACAGCTTCCTGTCCAGAAGTATTCAGGGCTCGTAAGACAGGGCCCGTCTTGCCCGGGAAGGGGTCCCTCTGGGTGCACTGGATTACCTGTTGGGATAGGTGACATTACATGGCACTTTGCCCACGTAATTCTCATTGAGCCAGCGGTTGGCCAGTGCTTGCTGGATGTTGGGCCTCTTCACGGGATCTGGTTCCAGGAGAGAACGCAGGAAGTTCACAGCTCCTGGGAAGACATTCGGCAAAGAACAGGCACATGTCACAAGCTGAACGAAGACTCAAGGCAGGCGGCCCGCCACGCCTCCAAGCCATGGCTGATCTATTTTCTGGCACTCTGGGTACCACAAGTCCTGAGTTTAAGATATCTATCCAAGGGATGCACCTGGGACGTGGTAAAGCAAGAACCAGCGTGGGTCTTCCCACGCCCTGCACTTCCCAGAACCACCGGTGGTCTTTTCTGGAGGCTCACCTCTAAAGGTGAGCCAAAGAGGGATGAAAGGAAGTGAAAAGACAATGCTTGATCGCAAGGTAGGTTTTTGAGGACTCAGAAAGTAAACAGAGGGTAAAGACATTCTCACTTAGACCCTCCACTTTGGCCTTCACCACTGACGCCCAAAGTCTCAAGAGGACAGGGACGTCCTGCTTTCCTTCTGGGCCTTTCTTTTACAGCCATTCTCTGGGGTCACCATTTACTCCCCAGACTCTGTGAACTGACGGTGCACTTAGCTGAGCCAGTCAGGGCGAAACAAATCCAGAGAGACAGACTTGGTTAAAGTGTTAAGTAAACTCTGTAACAAGGACTCCAGTTTTTAAATTTTAGTTCGTGGACAAAATTCATGTACTCTAAACCCACGTTGGCCTGCTGGGCCCGCTCCTTTTGAACTGTCTTGGGCACAATATATGCCAATAAAGTTTGTCCTGACTCTCTAGCCCACTGAAGCTCGCTGCAGCACATCAGTCATGTGGACCGTGGGGTGTAAGCAAACAATGTGTGACATGATTGACAAATCGTGAAATCCTCACCTCCCCTTCCCCTTTCATCCCAGGCAAAAATGGTTTTTTCAGATGCCCTGTTTTCCTTTCATTAAATAAACATGTACAGAGCATCTGTTGTCCACCCAGGCATTAGTGTTAGGAAGCTGGTCTGTCCATAAATGGAACATTTGTATCCTTTAAGATTATAAGAATAGTGAGGAGGGTATGGGTCAGTGGTAGAGCCCATGCTTAGCATGCAGGAGGTCCTGGGTTCAATCTCCAGTACCACCATTAAAAAAAAAAAAAGATTTAGAACAACGGAGACAACTACACAACATGGAAAAATATGTTTATAATGCACATGAAGGTCACAGCCACCAAAATTGTTCAGCACAAGAATATGCAGGTTCACATACGGAAAAAGAATCCCAGGGATTATTTCAAAATGAAGATGGTCTGTTTTGCTTGAGCTGTGGGGTCACGATAGTTTCTTATTTATACTCATTGTATGGAGCATTATGATCACGTCTTTGCAAGAGAAAAAATACATGAACTCCAATTTCCAATATACCAAATGATAGGTTCTGGAAAACGATCTTCATTTGCTTGGTCCCCAAACTTTTCTGTCCTTCTCTCCAAAGCCGTTTTTCAGTTTTCTAAGATAATCTAACCTTTCGAGGAAAGGTCGTAAAAATTCTCACTTTCTCACAAGCTTTAGTTGTCATTTTAAAACTGTCCTTTACAGACTGATGGGTGTGACTGTCAACCATTTGTTGCAGGGTAAAAATGAAGCCATCAGAAGAGGGGCTAATGGGGTGCCAGGATCAACCCAAGAGAAGTAACTTTTGCTAGGTCATGCCTCCAGGTGGGTTCCTATACCGCTGATGAGGTCACCAGAGGGCCATTTCCCTCTGAAAACGTAGTGGGTAAAAGTATATGTGTAGACGTCAGAGCAGTCATGTGATACATTTAATATTCTAAGTTTTATAGCTGGGTCTTCAAATAAAACTTTTCTAAAATGTTCTTCAATGGTCTGAAAAGCAAATGGGGCTCCAGAAGAGGGGTTCCTCTTGTTGGACCCGCTTCTCCCTTCTCCCGACTCCCCTCATTGTAAGAGTCATTAGGATGCTTAATCAGGGGCATCTATTGGTCAAAGAAAAAAGACACCGGCTTCATGAATTGAAACAGGGAGGCTATTCAGTTAGCGATGTTTCTGAGACATCTCTGTTGCTTACCCTCAAAGGACCTGAACAGCAACCCAGGCTTTTTCAGAGTATGATTAACCAGAAGAGCTAAGAACAGACTGGATGTGCGTGTTCATTCTATTTTCAGAACCAAGCGCTCTGCATCTTCACAAATTGCTGATGAGCACAAGTAATTTTAGTTCAGATCTCCACTGGTGAGTTTTCTTTCTTTGGACATCACAAATATTGCATTACTACCCGAAAAGGACTTTGAAGACATCCTGAGAGCTCTTTGAAGTTTGTGTTAGGGCCTTGAGTATCCCTGTGACTCAGGGACATAAGGGATTGAGGTAGTCTCCACTGTCCTGGAAAGCGGTGGCGGGCATGGCTTCTGATCCAGTGCTTGGGGGTCTCCATTCAGGCCTAAGCATAGGGACGGCCCACACGGGGCATGCTCCCGCTCTGTGCTCCATGTCACAGAAGGTGCACATTCTTTGGGTGCAAAACCTGCTTTCGTCCATGAGCATCAGCCTTCCAAAGCCTGGACTGGCTTGTGTGAGCACCCTGACCCTGTGTCTAGGGAAAGAGCCACAGGAAACAGATGAAGCCATCGGACTTTCATGCAGCCCATGGGATGCACGCGGGGTCCCATCCCCACCTGAGGCTCTTCCCTCATCACCTCCCAGGAGAAAGCAGCATCAACAATTATTGGACCGTCTAGCCTCCTTGGAAATCTTAATTGGTGTTGGCTCATCCCTTGCAAATGCTAACATCCCACCTTCAGCATCAATTCAGTGACTTCATGGTACAAAACCCTCTTGATTTAAAGTGAGTGCTTGGCATGCATTCTAAGAGCCATCCTTGAGGCGTCGTGATGGAAAAGCAAATGTGGAAACGATGAAAGGCAGTCACGACTCTGTGATGTAAAAGCACCAACAAGCAGACAGAGAAACTGTCTAGAAGCCAGAATGGGAAAGCTCCCAACAGCTTATGCTTTCAACCCACATGGTAGAAAAGAGGGGCAATTCTTCGAAAGCACGCAGAATGGGCTCACAAGGGCAAGAACGCTGTGCTTTTTTTCAGCTCAAATTTGGCAGAAATTCTTCCAACTTAATCTAAAAAAGAGTACTATTATAACAGACGTGGCGAGAGCACTACAAGTATGAGTGACAGAATCATCAAATTAATAAAGATGTGTTAGTGAGACACTTAAATGGTACATTCTCCAGTTGGACATTTCAATTTTGATATTACTCAAAACAGAGGCACAACAGATGATGCCGCTGAATCTGGGGTGGGGAGGGGACTGGGGGCATCTTACGCTAAATAAAATAAGGAAAGACAGGGAAGCAGCCCAGGATAGTAGGGAAATCCAGGTGTGGGGGTCAAGCAGGTGTAAATTCAGAAACAGAGAAGCTATACCATCTTGCTGAGACTCAGTTTCCCCCTTGGATAATAGAACTTACCATGCAGAGCTGTCCTGAAAACAGGAGATACTATGAAAAGCCCTCACCCATGGCCATTCAATAAATGGCAGCTACTCTTGTTACTGGTAAGCTAGTATTATGGGATGTAAACAAGATGGTATCATAAATGAAGGTGAAAAGAAGTGTTGTACACTTGGGGTGCAAAGGACAAAGGGTTGGAGAAGCTGGGGGCTGGCATGAGGGGAGTGGCTGATGCCCCAAACGAAAGTCATTCACTCTCTAAACAAGATAAGATGACCTGGGCGTCCTCTGCAGCTCTGGGTCCTGCAGCCTCGGGCCAGTTCCCATCCTCAAGTAATCCAGTGAATCCATGGGCTGCCTTCCCAGCCCACACACTTTAACATAAGTGTCAGCAACCTCGATTCCCTGAGCAACTACCAGGTGCAAATGTTTGCCTAATACCTGGCACAAAGGGTTAAAGCCCGACGTGAGTGGACATTTATATAATCCCAATAGTAAAAGAATCAAAGGGGCAGGGACGGGTCCAAATTCCCTAATTGTAAAATCAGACCTAGAAATGCAGTTCATGCTTGTTCATGTTTGACAGGTCAAGACCACAAAGTCCAGCAGGAATGTGAAGGTGAACAAGCACACACGCAGAGCTCAAGGCCAAAGTCAAAACTGATGCTCAGGGCAGGAGCTAGGTGAGGCTGGACACTAACTCCAGTGATGCTAAAATTGCTTGGAGCATTTCTAGTTCTTTCTGTGGAACTTCTTTGGACTACTTTTTTTAATAACATTTTCAGGGGTGCAACTTTTACTTCTTTAAGGGTAAATTTAATTGTCACAATCAGAAAACACTTAGAGCCCAGCCTGTCAAGTCTGGATAATAGTATTGGGATAAAAACAAGGTTAGTGGTTCAGAAGCAATGAGACTGATTTTCTTGTGCTGTTAATTTACCTGTCCTTGCCCAGCTACCCGACTCACCCCAGTGCTGATCGCCAGGTCCCACCTGCTCCTCCTCCTACAGCCTGCAGTTCACACTGATGCTGTTTGATCAACAGATATTCCTGGCTTTCCACCATCCAGACACATGGCAGGGTTGCACTTCCCCAGCTCATTTAGCTGGGTGAAGCCATGTGACATGTTTTACAAACTCAGGAGTTATGAGTGGAACAAGGGTGGGAGAGTTCATTACTGACAAGAGAACTTTTAGACTTCTCTTTCCCTCTGCGGGG
Source organism: Vicugna pacos (assembly GCF_048564905.1). Lineage (NCBI taxonomy): Eukaryota > Metazoa > Chordata > Mammalia > Artiodactyla > Camelidae > Vicugna > Vicugna pacos. The sequence goes on along the minus strand of NC_132987.1, from coordinate 113,082,540 downwards.
ACCAGATTTGTTTGAAATGGTGGCTAACCCATCCATCTGGTACCCTGACTGACTAGGATGAACAGAACCCTCCAACTCTTGATCCAACTCTCAACAAATATGTAGCATGAATAAGAAGTGAATCTTTGTTGTCTTATGCACCTGAGATCTGGGAGCTATTTGTTACTGCAGCATAACCTGGGTTATCCTGACTACTACAGTGAGAAGCAGTTCCAGTTCCTCAGTGTCTCATTGGGATTCAAAGTGAGCACTGTCTGCTTTTTCCAGGCATGAGGGTACCAACATCCTCCTACTGTTCTTTGTATTGGACCACTTAGAACAAAACAGCCTCTGAACCATAAGAGGAACTTCAGAATCACTCTGAAAGGTGGCAGGGTTTATGACTATATAACTCTTAAAAGAGACTACCTTGAAAGATTGCATTTATTTGTAAACATTAAATCTTGTTTGTTACCGCAATAAGGTATCATTAGACCCCTATCAGAATGGCTAAAATAAAAAATAGTGAAAGTATCAAATGCTGGCAAGGATACAGAGAAACTGGATCACTCATGCATCGCTTGAGAGAACACAAAGTGTTACAGCCCCTAGGAACAAGAGTGAAGAAATTCTTTACAAAACTAAATACGTGCTTACTATATACAACCCAGTGATTTCACTATTAGGCATTCATCTCAGAGAAACAAAACCATGTTCAACAAAAACCTATGTATGAATGTTGATAGCAGCCTTATTTATCATTGCCAAAAACTGGAAACAACCCAGTGTCCTTCAATGGGCGAATATTTAAACTATGGTATATCTCTACCATGAAATACTGCTCAGCAAGAAAAAGGAACAAAGGATTGATACATGCAACAACTTGGATGGGTCTCAATGGAATTACACTGAATGAAAGAAAAAGCTATCATCTATCTATATACACACACACATATATATACAGCATTTTTGAAAGGACAAAAATTACAGAGTCAGAGAACAGGTGAGTGGTGGCCAGGAGTTAGGGAAGGTGGGAAACAGAGAGGTGGCCGTGGCTTTAGAGGGTAGGATGAGGAATCCTGGTCATGGTACTGTTCTGTATCGTGACTGCGGTAACTGTCACGGGGACCTACACGTGTGATGAGATCGCACAGAACTACGTACACAGCGACACGTACATCTGAATAAGGTCAATGAATTTCAACAATGTCCTGGTGGTCATATTGAACTACAGTTACTTAAGATGCTACCACTGGGGAAAACTGGATGAAGGATAGATGGTCTCTGTATGAATCTACAATCACCACACTAAAAAGGTATTTAAAAATCTAAACTGGTTTAAAAAAAAAACCTATCTTTATTCTCTATCCTCTTATCCTGATTTCTCTTATTTTCTTTAAGAACTTAAACCACCAAACATCACATGTGTTTATCTGTTTGTTTTTTTGCCTCCCCTGCTGATAGGTAAGCTGTATATGGGTAAAGATTGTCTTACTTCTCTTCCTGGTGACAGAGCGTTCCTAGCACATAGTTGATGCTCAGTACATTTTCGTGGAATAAGTGAATGCACGTGAATTATGGAATGAGTGAATGACAGTCACAGAACAAGTGAATGCATATGAAACGTGGAATGAATGCATGAATGTGCTTTCACTGCAGCACTTCCAACATTTCTGAAAGCTCTAAAACTTAAATATAACAACTCGGTCAACATTTTGCACATTTTCTAACTCCAGGAGTCACGGCTCTCAGCACAGAACTATTTCTTTTATATGGACGGAACTGTAACTCATCTTCCCAAGAACACAGTGCCTGCTTTGCTTTCAGCCTGCAGAGATTCTGCCCTCCCCAGCAGAGGTGAAAGTATGAACCGAACTAGATAATTACGGACAAGAACACATTTCAGCTTGGACACCATTTGGCAACCATAAATTCTGGGTCAGCTTCACAGACGCTTTGTAAACTCAAGAAAAAAAAAAAACCTAACAGTAGTAAAATAAAAGTGCTCTAGCTGAACCATGTATCATAAATTGAAATTAAATAATTACACCTTTTTTTTTTTGGCCACATGCCTTACCTCAGTGAAGCTGAGTTTATTCTAAGGAGCCAATTAAATGACCATCAAGGCCAAGCCGAGGCCAGGAACTTGAAGTGAATTGTGAACCAAACAAAAGAACAAATTGTACTAATCTGCTGGATCTGAAACCAAACCTTATAGGAACTGTTTACTGAAATGAGAACCAGCTAAAGTTTGAGTGTACTTTCCAAACACACCTGATGATTCAGTCTAATCGAGAAACTGAACCCATGTAGATTTAAAAGCTTTTGAACGGGCTCAAAAACCCACATTGCAAAACAAATCCCAGACCAAACTCAAATGAAACTAATAGCTCTTTAGAGTGGCTTGCTGAAGGAAGACACAATAGAAATGTGATGACAAACACTGTTTTCAAAGTCAACACTATAAAAGGGTGAGTCTTAAAACAATTCAGCCTCCATTATTTTTCCAGTGGAGACTACGGTCCTTCTGATAGGTGTGTTTTGTGAGGAGGAAGGAGGAAGTTAGGGGCTCAGAATTACGATGGAAAAGGAAAGGACTGAGGGCAGATGAGGGGAGTGGCTCCTTGCAGATAGGAAACCAATCGTTTCTTGAGACTTCGTTTTAGTACCAGGAAGAGACCGAGTACCCTGGACCCTGAATCGGAGTGGCAGGTGCATTACCTGTGGAGAGCTGGGTGGGAAGGGGGTTCATTTCCTTGTCCACCATCTTCTGGTACAAAGCCCTCAGGCTAAAAGGCTCCACCGTGAAAGGCAGGGTCCCCGTCAGCATGGCATACATGTTCACACCTCTGAAAAGAGAGACACCAGAGCGTGAGACCAGAATCCCCGGGAGAGGATGACAAAGAGGCCACGGACCTGGCCCAGCGGCAGCCCTGTCGCTTTCGCATCCCCCTCAATACACCTTCTCCGTCAGTTTCTAGAATCCTCAGCTCTGCCTTGAAACAGCAAATGCGAAAGGCATGGGCGAACTGTGAGGACCTGGACGATGGCTGTAAGAGGGGTTTATCCAGAGCTACCCACCCACTTCAGGAGGGGAAACTATGTCCCTTCCAGAAGGAAGTCCAGGCCAAACGATGTGAAAAAATACCTGGGGGACGACAGGAACCTTGAATAAAATTAGTTCTGCCACGATGTGGTTTTCCAAGTGTGGTTTACAAAGCAGAGCCTGGAGGAGGCCAGACCAAATATTCAGGGCAAGACCCTGCACGGAGGGGCAAGTCACAGCCTGGCCAGCCTGCCTGGTTTCCACGCCGCCCTTTGAAACAAGTCTTATACCCCAAGCCGGTGTTTGGCTCTTGCGTTGAATTCTGTTTGGACCTGTAACTAGAGAAATTCCTTTGTGAGGGGTCGGGGAGGGGGAGGGAAGGGGGAGGGGAGGGGTCTCCTTCTCGCTCTTATGCTTTTATAGCATTGTTTACTGTGAGTTTCTGCTACGTAGCCCCTGCTCAGTATCTCAGATGTGGTCAAAAGACCTTCCAAATGGGCTTAACTGCTTACGTCCAAAGCCAAACTAGAGAACAGCAACATCTCTTGGAGTATTTTTATTTTCCCTATGTGCAAACCTACTATCATTTTGATGCGATTTCCTGATGGGGATGAAACGCCTTGCCTGCCTAGAGGCCTCAAGTGCTCAAAGTACCCAAGGGAATCTGTTTTAAAAACAGGCAACAGGATCTCCAGTCAAAGCAAATCCCAAGACAGGTTGAAATGAAGATCCCTGGGGCCCCACTGCACTGAGGTGCCTCCGAACCACAGTGCTCTGGATAAGGACAGGTCCGGAGCCCCCCAGCTCCAGCCAGAAATCCTTCTCAAATTGCAGACATCCACTGAGACCTAGTTTCTGCTCTGCAAGTCACAGTTGAGTTGGAGAGACAGACACCTCCACATTCATTCCACAAATGCTTTTGGGCTGGCTCTTGGCCCCAGGCAGTGGTACAGATGTTGGCCTTGCGGAGGGAGGACCAGAAAAGGACTCGTCATCTTGGACTTAGAGTGGGGTGAAGGGACAGTCACAAGCAAACAAATAAATAAACACAAGCCTTTCAAGCAGTGAGTGCAGAGAGGGTAAGAAAACGCTCTGGCTGCTCTTGACCCCAGAGGAGTTCAATTAAGGGAGAGAGAGGACCGTAGTAAGTACGTGAGGATGGGTGGCCTCTCGGGGGTAAGTATATGTGTGTGAGCGTATCTGTCTTTGGCTGGCTGGATATGAGGATAAACTGTGTAGACCAAGCATAGAAGATAAGAATGGACGGAACACAGGCAGAGCTGCTTAGAGCAGCATTTCCCTGTGTGTGCCTCATGGAACCCGTTCCCTAGGGCAAGAACAGACTGGGGGGGGATAAAAGTTCTACAGCCAGATAATGTGGGGAGCAGTCATATGGCATTAAGGGGAGGAAAGGGGCTCAGGACAGGGAGCAGGAGACTGTGGCAGTAGATTAGCACGTTGAGAATAAAGTCCTAGCGGGAGGGGAGGTGTACAGTGGAAAGAGAAAGGCAAATATGCAATGGAGACATTTGAAGGGGACGAGGCAGGATGCAAAGGCAGAAAGCAGGACGACGATGGTGACGAAGTCGAGGAGGCTGAGAGGGGAGCCAGTTTGGGGGGCAGAGGGAGGGGGTTCGGGGGAGGTGGCATGTTTGAGAACCTACGGTGCAGTGCGGCACTGTGGGTGTGTCTGAGGCAGAGCCAAGCATCCCTGCTTCCGTCAGCCCTGGTGAGTGACAGAGGGCAAGCTAAGAGGGCCTCCGAACTGTATCACTTTTGCATTCGAAGGGGTCTTGGACACATGGCTCTTATGGCTGGAAACCCCGTGGGACACCCCACAGGGTTGTTGCTGGAAGACCCTTGAAGAGCCTCGGGGTCAAGCTCCCTAAGGCTGCCACTCAGGGCAACTTGACGCACACAAAGGGGCTTCCGAATACTAAGCCAAAGTCTGTAACTTCCACCCACTGGCTGTGGACACGACCAGTCAGCCGGTCCCTGCTCACCTCTGTGTGCCTTAATCCTGGCTCCAGCACGCTCACCCGAAGCTGAAGCACTTAAATAATATCGTTTTTCCCACAAGTGAGTGTTTTATGATACTCAGTGATTCTCCCCCTGAGGCCCTTGGACACAACCTCAGGGGCTCAGCAGTCCCACTTTTTTTTTAATAATTTTTTTTAATTGTAAGGTTTTTTTGGGGGGGGTAATCAGGTTTTTGTGTGTGTGTGTGTTTTTTTAATGGCAGTACTGGGGATTGAACCCAGGACTTCTGCATGCTAGGCACACACTCTACCGCTGAGCTATACCCTCCCGCTCTGCAGCCCCACTTTTGATTTTCTCTTGGGGACACACTAAAACACTTGACAAAGCCCAACAAGGGACATCAGACGGCCACTATACTCCTCAGACATCCTCCACTGTGCACACTTGATTTCATTTCATTTCACCTGCTTTTTGCATTTGTGTCTTACCAACACACACTTTTTGCTAAAATATATCAACTTGATTCTCACAGGCTAATGAGAAAGGATCAGGGGCAGACTTAATTTGTCAGTGGCATTCCTGTATTTCTATCTGTGGGAAGGAAAGCCTCCTGATGATCTGAAGAGCGCAGTGGTTCCCAAAGCGTGGTCCTTTGACCAGGAGCAGAAGCAGCATCTAGGGACTTGTTAGAAATGCAAATTCTTGGGCCCCACACCTTCTGAATCAGACGCTCTGGGGCGGGGTGGGGGGGCCTCCCTGCAGGTGCTTTGGAAGCACACTCAAGGCTGAGAGCCACTGGGATAGTGAAAAGTGGTGAGTGAGCTGGGCCTGAGCTGCTCAAAGAGCCTGTGCCCAGCGTGAGACTCGGACTCAGACTGCATACAGCAATTCAGCTCCCGCGGACAGCAGCCATGACATTTAATGGATGTTGCTACTTTGACTATTTGAGGGTCCTTTTTCATCTTGGTTAGATTTAACTTGTAAATTAGCTTTGGTTTTTCATTTGTACAGGACCCTAAATAAAAGGAGTTTAATTTTACATTTATGCCCAAGAAGTAAAATTTAAATAAAAATGAGAAGTCAACATGAGGGGTTACCAAGAATGCTCTTCCTTTACAAGAAGAGTGGATGATACTCAAGTTTGACGAATGCTGCCCTATTACCTTTCCTATTTTCCTTTATCTTTAGGGATGCTGAGCATCCTGTTACAGGTGGGGTGCCTAAAATAATGCAGGATGCTACAGGAGGTGGGGTGTTATGGTAATAGGGCAGGGATCCAACTGAAGGAGTTTGGCAAATGTAATATGGGAACAGAGGACCAACTCTAAAATCTTTATGAAGTTTCTTTCTTCAAAGAGTTCTTAAGACATTAAACTGCGTGTCTTCTTGTCACCCCTAGCTACAAAAGATGACAAAAATCTCCTCCAGTTACCGCCCCTCTCTGCTACCTGGTGGTGACCACAGATCAAGGAAAAGGATGCTTGTCTTAAAGACAGTGCTGGTGAACTCTGTGGTCAGACCAGGATCGAGCAAGTGGTTTTTATAGGCGTTCTAACTGATTATTTTACCAAACTCCCTCCAGATTTCCATTTCTCTTGGAGGAATTTATCATCAACAGAAACATCCCATATCTGTAAGGAGGACACAGCTCTTTCATCCGGCGTCTCTCATCTATAAAATGCGGTTAATAACCACACCTGCTTCTTAGGTTGTATGCAGGTCAAATGAGCTAAGCCACAGAAAATGCTGAATGCTATGCCTGGCAAGAATTGAGTGCCTGATAAATGTGATCTGTTGTTTCATCACAAAACTTTCAAAAACAAGAGATAAAAAGCTGCAATTACATTTGTACCCTATTGCCAAAGAATAACGGAAACCTACATTAATAGTCACACAACCACAGGAGATTTTAAAAGGGAAACCAGATTGAGCATCTCAATTCCCCGCTCCGGGAGTTTTCATTACACGTTTCATATCTGGATAAAGAGAAATCTAGTCCCTTTGACATTTCGCAAGTATGTGAGAATACCAAGGGGAAATGTGGAATGCAGCTTATAAACCTCCGTAATCCTGTAGAATTAGTAGGAGTTTCAAAACACGTTCAGAATTTCCTGATGTGTCTTTTGAAACATGGCCCAGGGGCTTTCGAGCTTCTCCACGGCAGACGTGGGGCCCTCAAGAACCACAGATAGTTTTAAAGAAAGTGATGAGATGGCAACAAGCAAATATAATTCAGGGCTTTCCAAGCAGGAAGAAATAAGGGTGAGTCACTGATGGATGGAAGCAAATCCAAGGAGACTGGCCAGGTGGAATACTCCGAGGTCAAAAGAGAAAGAAAAGCTGATGCTGGAAGAAGAGAGAAAGGGGCTCCGGAAACGTAGATGTGGAATCTTTGGGATTAAATCAGGAGCCAAGTTGGGGTCCTGATATTTAGTTGGATACACAAAAATAATCCTTGGAGGAAAAGCCGGGGTATCACTCGGCATCTCTGAAAGGAAAGACATGGAAACACAGCTCCCTGGAGAAGTCAGCCAGCAACTTTAACAAGACGCAAGGGACAAAGCAACTGACAGAGGTGTGGTGTCAGGGGAGGGTGTGAATACTGGTTCTCAGGGGGCTGGCGGGCAGCCCAGTCTATACCAGCGTGCAGCTGAGAGAGCCTTCAGCCAACATACCTTGTTTCTGCGTGATTCTTCAAGAAACTGCCTTGGAAAAATTAAAAACAGCTCTCTGCCAAAAGGCAATATCCTTCCATCTTTCAGTATCAACTTTCAGTACAACTTCCGCTTTAACATCTTAAAAGCAGAGTGGGAACAGATCCACCCGTTTGGAAAATCTCAAACTTCACGACTTCCCCGTTAAATGGTCTGTGTTCAGCAAGAATTTATTTTCTTGTGGATTTTAAGACTTCCCCACCCCGACTCCTTTCTTCCTTTCCCCCTTCTGTTTTAAATGCACATGCTAGCAACAAAAACAAAAAGCAAACAACAACAACAACAACAACAAAAGTCTTGGATTTTATAACTGAAAAATCTCAGAAGCTAAAGAAATCTTCTCTTTTAAAAGTCAGAAGCCCTAAAGGACCTAAAAGAAGCCATCAGGCTCCTCTTTCTGCCTCCTTCTCCTGCTAGCTTTCATTTTAAGGGGGTGTGAATGGAGAGGAGGCGCTATTTTGCCATATTTTGCCCTTGGAAGTAGCTGATGGTGTCTGGTACAGAGGACTGAGGACTGGAACAGATTCTCCCACCCTCCCTCCTGAATGCTTAGGCCTATATGGGGATAGAAGGGCTGGAAACAAGATGGTGCCCTCGGCCAACTTGTCTACCCAAAGGGACAGCGCTGGGACAGAGGCTTTTCTCACAAAGTGAAAACAGACCCAGTGATCGCAGGAAGGTGGTCTGGGCATATCAGTACGACATTCCACTAAGCACCAGGACTTCACACAAACGCTTCCGTCACCTCACACATCCACACGAGACCAAAGAGCAGCTTTGGTGGAAAAAATGTTGCATTCTCAATCCTTCCGGGATAGAATTCTCAATTCCTGTTTTCCTTATCCTTAGAGACTCACCAAAGTTCTCAAAAGACCATTGTAATGTTCTGAAAATTAAGTTAATTTTGATTCTTTTCGTTTAAAAAGTACATCTGCATTAAAGTTCTTTTTTTAATTAGCATACATGCCACTCTGAGGACAAGTCAGTTAGCAATAAAAAAAGGTTCGCTGCACCAGAATGAACATTTTATTTTTGTGTCTGAAATTTCAAAACTCATTAGAGATAGAGATATTTCATTCACACGGACTAAGGGAAAGAAGTGAATGAATGTAAAAACATTCATATATGATTCCAAATATGAAAACAATGACCACTGAAAATAATGGGAAACCCTCAGGATAGCAGGTGCCATTTTCCATTTCCTGATTCACTAGATGAGGAGGGTCTTGGGGGCCCCATTTGTGGGGAGGAGCTTTCTTTAGCAAGGTTTCCTTGAATGACAAGCTGGTTTTCTTCCTAAGTCAGTCTCGGAAGTCTTGAAGAAAGGCCCATTTGTCTGCCAAGGTCCAAAAAAAATTTCTGGAGACAAGAGTTTGCTTTTGATTTTGGAAGTGAACCCTTCATTCTGTCGTTGTTTCAGAGCAATAAAAAGGGATGTTTTAAAACAACAGTGCCTGACCCAGGGAGAAAACCGGTCCACTTTCATTCTCTTTTTAAACAGCCTTTAAAATTAAATTCTTTTTGGGTTTTCCGTTTCCATTCCTGCCAGCAAAGTCGTGGGCACCAAAGAGAAACCTAACCAGTTTTCCAGACACAGACCCGACCAGTTTCTCAGACATAACACCCCAAACTGGTGGAAAATTGAATTCTTAAAGAAGGCTCTGAAGTTTTGTTTTCTCCAAGATGAAGAGCAAGAGGAAACAGATTTTTCACATCTTGACTTTGCATAGGCTGTTCCCTCTGCCTGGAAAGTTTCCTTTCCTGTTGTCCACCTGGAAAAGTCCACCTCACCCCTCAGGAGCAGATTCAACTCTCTTCTGATCCTTCTTGAATTTAAGCTAGCTGGGGGCTTTGTTTGTTCTCTGCACCGTGCCTCCTGACATCCCCGCTTTGTTTTCAGGTGAGACTTACAGGTCATCTACCTGCAAGCAGGTATCTTGGTCAACTCAGGCTGCCACAATAAAATGCCACAGACAGGGTAGTTTAACCATCAGAAATTTATTTTCTCACAGTTCTGGATGCTGGAAATCAGGGTGCCAGCATGGCCAGGTCCTGGTGAGGTCTCTTTTCCGGGCTTGTAGGCAGCCGCCTTCTCCCTGTGTCCTCACATGTCAGACAGTGAGCAAGCTCTCTGAAGCCTCTTCTTATAAGAACACTAATCCCATCATGAAGGCTTCACCCTCATGACCCTCCTCCCAAAGGCCCCACCTCCAAATACAAACACTTTTGGGGGTTAGGGCTTCAACATATGAATTGTGGCGGGGGGGGACATGATTCAGTCCATAGCAATAGATGAGTGTTTTCAATTGCAAAAAAAAAAAAGGCCCCAGTGGGGAGGGTAATAGCTCAGTGGTAGAGCACATGCTTAGCATGCACTAGGGCCTGGGTTCCATCCCCAGTGCCTCCGTTAAGGGGGAAAATAAGCCACGGATGTCTTGCCACTCCCTCCATCAAGGGGTGGAGTCTACCTCTCGTCCTGATGCTGGGCTCCGCCATGCGATCTGCTTCACCCAAAGAGACGTGAGCAAATGTGACACAGAGGCCTCTTGAAAAGTGCTTATGCACCAAGGCTTGTCCTCTCTTACTCCAGGGACTCTTCCAGCATCATGTGAATGAAGTTCTACTTACTTGTGGTTTTCTTGTGCTTCTGGTTTTCATGCAGCCAATAATGTATGGCCTACTGGGGACAGCCAGGACTGAGTCTGTGGTTTATTGATCTGACCATGGAGTGACCTCTGTCGGGAGGACTGACGGAGACTTACACTCCACTGTTGGGAGAAGGATGATGAAGACTTCAGTTAGTCCATTTCATCTGTCAGTTAGCGAACTTGATTCAGTAAAGGAAATATTTCATTTACCCTGGGAAGGAGAATGGCTCTTGGGATCTGGCGTGGTGAGTTTTTACTCCCCTTGGACCTTTCCTGAGATCACGGAGCTTAAACAACAGAAATGCATCACCTCGCAGTGCTGGAGGCTCAAAGTCTGAGAAGCAGGTGTTGGCAGGGTTGGTTTTCCTGAGGCCATGAGGGAGACTCTGTCCATGCTGGTCCCCAAGCTTCTGGCAGGCTGCTGGCCATCTCTGGCTCCTTGGTTTGGAGATGCGTCATCTGATTCCTGCCTTCATCTTCACATGGCCTTCTCCCTGGGTCTCTCTGTGTCCAAACTTCCTCTTTATAAAAGGACACAGTCATGCTGGACTAGGGTTCACCCTCATGACCTCGTTTAATTAATTAAAGACCCTGTTTCCAAGTAAGGTCACATTCTGAGGGACTGGGGTTTAGAGTTCCAACATATCTTTTTCTGAAGAACACAATCAAATCCATAACATTTTGTTACCCACCTGCTTACGAGCATCCAATGGCCTCTCATTCCCTTTAGGACAAAGTCCAAACCCACACCTTCCCTTCCATCCACAGCCTCCACACATCCTGTTCCATCTGCCTAGAGCCTTCCCCCCAACACCTCCCTCCTCCCATAGCTGAGTCCTCCTCATCCTTAGGATTTGACATTGAGGTCTTCTCAAGAGGCCTCCCCCGAATGTAATTTGGTGCAGCCACTATGGAAAACAGTACAGAGATTCCTTAAAAAACTAAAAATAGATTTACCATATGATCCAGCCATCCTACTCCTGGGCATATATCTGGAGAGAACTCTAATTTGAAAAGATATATGCGCACCAATGTTCACAGCAGTACTATTTACAATAGCCAAGACACAGAAGCAAACTAAATGTCCACTGACAGATGAATGAATAAAGATGTGGTGTATATATATATATATACTGGACTACTACTCAGCCATAAAAAAAGAATGAAATAATGTCATTTGCAGCAACATGGATGGACCCAGAGATGATCATACTGAGTGAAATAAGTTAGAGAAAGACACATATCATATGGTATCACCTATATGTGGAATCTAAAAAGATGACACAAATGAACACAAAAGAGACTCATAGACATAGAGAACAAACTTATGGTTACTAAAGGGAAAGGGGGCAGGGATAAATTAGGAGTCTGGGATTAGCAGATATAAACTACTGTACATAAAATAGGTAAACCACAAGGTCCTACTCTATAGGACAGGGAACTATATTCAGTATCTTGTAATAACTTAATATGAGAAAGAATATATATATATGTATAACTGAATCACTTTGATGTACACCAGAAACTAACACAACCTTGTAAATCAACTATACTTCAATAAAAAAAGGCCACCCCATCCTCGTTCCCTGCAACCCCCATCACCAACTTCCTCCACAGCAGTGACCACACTGAATTTACAACTTAAAAAAAAAATTTGTGTCTGTCTGCCCCACTAAAATGTAAACCCTCCAAGAAGAAGGACAACACTGGAGCAGCAGCAGAGGGTGACGAGGCAGACTCGAGCCCAACCAGCTGGGTGAGTCCTGGCTCTATCACACACCAGCTGTATTATCTGGGCACGGGCATCAGTGTCCTCATCTGTAAAGTGGGACAACAGAGCATTCCCTCGAAGCGTTGTTAGGCAGGTGAGATGAGCTGAAACATGCAAAGCCCTTAGGACACTGCCCATCACTCCGTCGGAGGGTGTGAGGGTTAACAATGATCATCACAGGAGCAGAACAGACCGAGGCTGTCTTACTCACCATTGTGCATTCAGAACTCGGCTCAGCGCCTGGCTCCACAAATATTTGCCGAATGAACAAATTTCTAGTAAGCCAACATTTGGCTCATGCAGCTTCCTTTTGTTTTTTTTAAGCTTCATCAACAGCTTCTAAAAAGGGCCTAGTTTATATCATCCCCATGAATTAGGTGTGGGTCATGGGGTCTCACCCCCTAGGATGGAGTCGGCTAACACAGGGTTGCTCCGGGCAAACCTCATTTCTAAGAAAGATTAAAACATGGTCCTTTGTGGCTAAGCAAGGGTAAAACTCTCCACCCCAACTCCCTGCCACAGGGCACCCAAACAGGGACTGTTGGGGCTGTGGTTTCCGGTCTACCTGGAAATCCCACGTGGGACTCCAGAGTTTTGCCGCGATGAACTGAAGAACCAGAGTGTGTACAGTGCATTACTGTGTATCAAAGGCTTTTGCATACATTACTTGATGGCATCATGACTAAGAATGAGGCCTGATTAGAGCTTTCAGGAGATCTTCAGCTGCAAGTCACCTTCTTAAAAAAAATGCAATTAAGTGGAGGTTAGTAAAGGCCTCAGTGTTGGTTACAAGGCCAGGTGCTCTTCTGCATCTCTGACGATTCACACGCTCCTTCCTTCTACCAGCAGCTGTAGACTTTTCGGAGATGCCTGCTGTATCAGCCACGGACTGGAAAGGTCCCCCTTACACAGGCTGAGTCTCATCACCATGACAACCGGTGATGACACTGTATTGTCCATTCTCCTCAAGAGCAGGATCTCAGGAGCACACTGTAACCTCCTCTCCAACCTACCAACCTTTCTTTCCCTTTGATCACTATGCCGCCCACCCTGTTCCCTGTTGCCATAGTTATAAGTCACCCCTGAACTTCCTGGTCTTTCAGATGCCCCATTCTCCATAGCCTTCTTTTTGGCACATAAATTTTCCCTTTCAGAGTTTCCCATTTAGCATAAATAAGTTATGCCTAAGGGAAGAAGGTGATTATAGACTCAAAACAGTTCTATTCATTCATGAATAAATAAATATTTATTGAGAACAGATTATGTGCCAGACACTTATGAGACCAAGAATGGATTCCACCTGTATGTTGACTCTAATCCATTGGTGTCGGCTGTCTGGAGGGCTATGTTGAGAAGGATTCTGAGGCCCATCTGGGCACCGTATAAAAACTCTGTGATTAGCGATGCCATCCAAGCCACCCAGGGCACCTCAAAAGAGAAGGTGTCCTCTGCCGCTGCTCCCTGCTACCACTCCCACCCACCCCAGCGACCCCCGTCCCCCTTCCTGCACAAGTCATCAGCACCCACACACTCCATATGCAGCCTCCACTACACCTCCTCTCAAGAGGTAGGAAAAGAAGCCAGGAGCTCAGACTCAAGTACAAAGCACAGCTCCACCCTGTGCAGGCTGTGTGTCCCGGGGCTGCACTAACCACTGAGCATCCCCCATCTGTGTAAAGCATGCTGAGATGGCCTCACACTCTGTCCTGAGGACCACGGGGGACAGTTAACTCCATGCACTCAGCAGCTGTCCCTGACTAACCCACTTCAGCCCCTGGCTGAACAGGCTAAGCTGGGGTGCCAGGGAGAGCTGGTCCTTTCTGGGAAAGTTCCAAGAATTCTGGTGCCCTCAGAATCACATTCTTGTCTCTGGTTCCTCTGAATAATCTCCAACCAGAACTTCCTGAAGTCCCCTCACTGGGTCACTTTCCTTTGCTTCCTCTGCCAACTTTAGCCCAGATCCTCCGGCTTCAGCTCACCTGGACCAAATGCCTGTCCCTCCTTCCCTTCCTCCATTCTCTTCCTCCCTTCTTTCCTCCCTTCCTTCCTTCCCTCCTTCCTTCATTACTTCCTTCCTCTCCAGCCAAGGCTCTATGCTGGGTGCTGAGAAATCCCTGGAACAACAAGAGATGGACCCTGCATAGTGAAACTGGATTAACACCAGAACGTGGGACTGGACAGGCCATTTGAATGACCAGGAAATGGCATTTCAGGCAAAAGAAATAGAGAGTGCTTGCCAGAGGGAAGGGGGGTGGGAGGTGGGGCAAAATAGGTGAAGGGGACTAGGAGGTCCAAACTTCTAATTCTAAAATAAGTAAGTCACAGGAATGTAATGTACAGCATGGGGAATATAGTCAATCACATTGCAATAACTTTGTATGGTGACAGGTGGTGACCAGACTTATTGTGGGGATCAATTCATAATATATATAAATGTCACATCGCTATGTTGTACACCTGAAACTAATATAACATCAACTATATTTCAATAAAAGAAAAGAAATAGCAAGTGCATAGACCAGAAGTAGAGAAGATAAAACAGGCCAATGTGTCTGAAGAACCGGGAGCTGAGGGTGGGGTGGTGGGTGAAGAGGCAGGAGAGGTGGGCAAAAGCCAGACCTGCGAGGAGCATGGCTGGGCACCGAGTCTGGGTTTGACACTGATGTTGATGGAAACCTTTGGGAGACTTTGATCCGGGGAAGGATATGAGTGATGCATGAAACTAGCACATGATCTCGGTAGTGCAGGGCAATGTTTGCTTCTCCCCGGGTACCTTAACAAATTTTAATAAAAGCCTCTTGGGCAATTTGTGGATAAAAGACAGAAAGAACAGAGATGGAAAGTGGGACCCCAAAGAATCACTGGATACACATCCCAGAGCCTATAACTCATTCTCATCAAACACTCAAATGTTGTTGCATAAGAAGAAGACGGTGGAGACAGCAGGAGGGAGAATTCACTCTCAGAAGCTCAGTAACTCACATGGACCAGACATCGATTTTGGGGCCATATTTCTTCCTGGCAAGAAGTTCGGGAGCGGCGTAGGCGGGGCTGCCACACTGCGTGCTGAACGGGTCGGAGTGGCCCAGGATCCCGGCACAGTTGCTCAAACCAAAGTCTGCAAATAGGGGAGGAAAAAAGGCTCTGAATTAGAAAACTGTGGAAGTGAAGGAGAGGGTGAGGCAGAGGGGCAGGAAACATTCTCAGGCTAACACATCGTTTCACATCCAAAAGGAAAACCAGCAGCTGGGAATCATAACCTCTGGATATGGGTCTCAAGACAAAAGAATGTCAGGCAGTGGTTCCCTCGCTGAACTGGAAACAGTTTCCATCAGGCCTCCCAGGAAAATCCAACTCGAGCTAAAACGTATGTTGAACCAAAACATATTTTCATAAAATCTTGGAAATGAGTCATCCAGAAAAAAGACAGGCTTCGCTTTCGAGGACTAAGGCAGAAAGAGAGAACACGCAGAAGTCCTTGGAGTCAGCCTGCTGGCTTCCAAGTGGCCAAGTGGGAAAAAGATGAAGGAAGATCGATTTTCTCTGGCTGGCACTAGCGTCATCCCAGGTGACACGCGATCCTACCAGTTAAGAGGTGACTTTTGCGGCTGAATGTTTTCATTTCATGCAAGTCTCTTAAAAATGCTCCCAACGCATGCGGCAACATATGGTGATTTGAAGAGGGGGAAAAAATACACCCAGCGATTCAGACAATGCTGAATGTTGGCTGGAAAAATAACGCCAGAAAGACAGCAATGAGAATCAGACTAAGTGACCTCCCAGCACTGCTTTGATCCTGGCAGCAGGGAAGAAGAAAGACGAGCCCAGGGCACCTAAAGCGTCCATTACGCCTTTTGTGCTGTGTTTACTTCTGCTCTTACAGACACGGCAACTGACAGGTAATTAGAGAGCTGTTAGTGTCAGGGCCTCATCTGATAGCTTTCCTCTATCTCTGTTGATCTCAGAATTAAGACCAGGGCTCCTCCTTTGAACTTCAATGTAAATATTATGGTTCTGGTCCCCAAACAGAAGACTCGGCCCACAGGGCTCAGTCAGAAAGGGGCTATGGTCAAAAGACAGGCTTCACGTCTGGACAAAACCCTCGCACTTTCTCAACTGGCAGGATTTACATCTAATTTTGTTACTGTGTTTTTCTCCTCGACTCTAACACGTCTCCACCTGCAAAGCCGTGGCTCTTGGGAAAGCTCAGGAAAGGAGAAACGTCGGTGGGCCGGCGGGTAGAGCTGTGAGTCCACGAAGTTACAAGATGCAACACTAAAAGCCCCCCCGACAGTCGTTGGGTTAAGCTGTATGGTGAAAGAGCGTTTCCAAACGCAACCCCATACTTGGAACGAAGAATCAGAGCCAAAACAGGGACTGGCAAACCAACCAGGAATGCTGCCTGTTCACACACTTAACTTTTCTTTTGGGGTTGGGGTTGGAGGGGAGGGGGTGTATGATTTTATTTTTGCCTCTTAACCTCCCTCCTCCTCTCTTCCTCTGCTCCCAGTTCTTCCACTCCCACCCTCACCTGGCCCCCGTTTCCTTTCCCATCAGCCCAGTCAGCACCATTAGGTAGGCCCCACACAACCTGCCAAAAAGGCCCTTCATGAGCCCCAAGGCTCTCTTGGATTTGTATTTTAGGAGGAGATTGCTGTTCAAAAGGATCTGAGGGCCCCTGATCTCAGGCCCCACCCCGTAGTATCACGGAAGTGGGAGAAGGGTGTGGTCGTAAGTAGAAAAACCTTGTTGAGCTTTACATTGAATGGCCCTTTACAATTCCTAAAGGAAACTGAAGGAAACAGCCAATGCGTAAAGAGCACCCACTATGGTGAGATGGAGACATGGCATCAAGGAATAAAGATTATATTAACTGGGGCAACATTTTAAGGAAAATTTCATAAACAGTGATTTAGAGCCCAATCTCCTAGGAGCCCCTAAAAACCTCCCTTCCTAACCTCCATGGGGTTCCATTAACTCCTTCAGTTTCTTCCCTCAACTTTTGACTTGGGTGTACGACAAAGCGACAAGGCGCTTGATTTTACAAAAGGGCAGGGGAGGAGAGATAAGAGGCCCGATCACCCCCGGCTCCCAGGCAAGCTCGCGAACACAGCGTCTTGCCTTGTCTTAAGCACAGTTTCAAGAAGATAAATTAGCCGAGGACCTGGGGAATGAAGAAGATAAAAATCTACATTCTAAGTGACTTCTGTTGACCCAGCCAAAAGGGCTTAATTTAAAATACACTGTAGAGGAATAACTGGTATGTTTCACATGCTTAATTGTAAGCATTAAAGTTTTACACATATGCCTATAATTAGAATTGTGGAATGAGGGAGAAGTTCGCCTCCCCATAATGCCACACTGGTCTGCCTCAATTAGATTTGGTAAACACATAAACCAATTATCAGTCAATTTTCTGAGAGCTACAAAATGAATCTCAAAAAACACCCCAACGAACGCTGTTTTGGAAAACTGAAGTGCAAAACTGTTGTAAGCTGTGGCTCTTATATTTTAAGATTATACTAAACTAAAAACATCAGCCTGCTTTTTTTTTTTTTTTTAAGGAGGGGGAACCCTGATTATATCAAATCTTATTCTGGTTAATTCTAGTTAACTTGAAACACGGCTTACATGGCTTAAGTAAATTTATTTAAATCAAATTATTTCAAAGAAAGAGAAACTATTAAAAGAAAATGCTAATAGCTATAATTAACCTTTGAATAAACAACTAGGTAATCCCTTTGAAGAAAAGGTTCAAAGGGCTTTGAAGTTGCAGAGACAGTTGTGGAGGCATTTGCTCCAAATTGCCCAACCCAGGGACAAGAAAGCCCGCAAGACACTGGGCCTTCCTTGCCTCCAGCACTATTCCTTCCCTCCTCCAGCCTGCTCTGTAAGAAAAAATGAGGAAATGCAGATTCTACTAAACTAAAGGCAGTTCGCAGCTGCCCTCCGGGATGGCAGAATGTCTCTTTCCATTGAGTTGTGCCTTAGTGCTCTTGGGTTTGAGCTGATCAGGAGAGAACTGGGCGCCAAGTGAAAAGTTCTAACAAAGGGACATCCAGGGATCGGAGCCTCCTTCCCAGCAGTTTTGGGAATTCAGGTTTCTGACACCTGGTTTCTGACATTTTGTCCAGATGAGCTGCGATGCCTATGTGGGTGCCAGTCCAGTGGCTGCCAAGCTAAGAGGTGACAACTCGGAGGCACTTGAATAAAATGGTTCCTGGTATCTAAAGGGTCCCCCCACTCACCTCCAGGGGAACCGTGGGCTCTAATTCAGGTCTATCCTTCCCTCATCTTCTTTGCGCAGGTCTCCTCTAAGAGGGTTTATTAGGCAACTAATCTCTGAGCTACTTATAAATGCATCCGCTATTTACAGAGATTGGTTCTTTCAGAATCTTCTCAGCAGTGAAAATGTCTGAGCTTTTCAACATCGTTTATTCCTTCGGACACACCTGCTCTTATAAATGGTCACCTAAGGCCTGAAGAAAGAGAAGAGAGAGCAAGGACAGAGGCAGAGAGGGAGGCAAAGTGAGAGGAAGATGCGGGATGCTGAGCGGGAATGGAGACCACCCCCCAAGGTCTGCAGTTTGCTAGAATTACCAGCCTCCATCTAGACGACGCACAGGGAAACGAATTATTCTAACTCGTACTGGAATGTGCATCCGGCCTTCACACAGCCTGTTCTCTTACAATCTCTGCTGCTTTAGGGAAACCCTGTCACTGTCACCACCACATTATCTGAAGGCAAGTTCCACAGCAGCCTGCCAGGGAACTTACAAAACAAACTCCTTTCCTCCATCCCTCACCCCCGGACTAGGACGTGCCTTTGTTTACGCCACAGATCCTGGAAACAACGGCCAGAAAGACATCCTACAGGCATTTCAACGTCTGCCTTGAATGCTGCTGTATTTTGCCCTCAGGACAACGAAAATGCGATAGCAAAACAATCTGATAAAAAAAAACAAAACTCTTCAAATCGCCCAAGAATCTTTTAAGAATATATCCTATAAAACCTTTGGGGGGGCAGGAATCAGTTTCCTCTTATTAATCTTCTAATAACGAGTGCGTTTATCAACACCTGTCAATGGTGCTTAATCACCCAGCCAAGGGGTCTGGTGTCCCTGCAGCACCTTGCCTGTTTCTGGGTTGGAAGCCAACTGGGATTCCAAAGAATATAACTGGTCATCTGAATGATATGTTTTAGAAAGTCTTGAGATGGTTTTCAGTATTTGCCAAGCAAAATTTCCTTCTTGGGTATGAATGTTAAATTCACAAAGTTCTATGAGTCTTCTCTTTACTCCTAATATAAAGTTGTTTGAAGTAGATCAAGGTGGAAGAAACTACTTGCATTTTAGGTGGGAAAAGAAAAAAAGGAGTAAAAGACGGTGCTCACATCTGGGTATAAAAATGATGCCCTGCAAACATGCAGGCAAACAGAAACATGACTCTTCCAAACAGTGAGTGTGAATTCGCATATGGACCCTGAATTGTAAACCGATGGTGACTCACTCCATTCCAGAACCTCCCTCCTTCTGATTGGCACAGACCTCTAAGTAGCCCTCCGTGGGGGTTTCTCTCTGCACGACCACCAGTGTACTACAGGGCTGGGATAAAGGGATTAAAAAGAGAAAGCAAGTCACGTTCCTCTTATTTCAGTGCCTCTGCATTCATTGAGAAGAGGAATAAGGCGTGGTCAAGCTAAGGGCAGCATTTCTGAATCAAACAATGTTCCACTATTTTTAAGAAGCTTTCTGGTGAATTCAAATGAACAGAGCCCCTAGAAAAGTTCAGCTCCACCTGAATTAATGGAGAAGCAGAAGTTTGAATAATCCTAAGAACTAGTTTTATGTTTCAATTATTATTAAAATTAATTTTCATTTTCAAAACTATTATTAAATATTGAAGGTAAAAGGTGATACTCTAGAAGTATTGTTTGGGGATTAGAAATAGACCATGATAATTTTCAAAGTCAGAAAATAAATAATTGAGAACTGACAACACACCACTTGAAGGATAATCTTGCTTAAGGAAAAAAAAGTCATACCGATCAGCTTGATATTATTGTCTTCATCTAGCAGCAAGTTTTCTATCTTCAAGTCTCTGAAATAAAGAAAACCATACAACATTTCAGGTAAGTACTTGAAACAGTGGAATAACATTTTGCTTCTGAAAGAAAATGAACTGTTTAAGAGCCACTTTGAACCAACTCATAAAGCTTTCTGCCAAAACTCACACAATCGATAAGTAAATATTTATAGAACGTGATATAAGTAATTGCAGCAGACTGAAAAAGCTACATGATTTCAGAGAAGACAGACAGCAAGGAGGGCGGAACAAACCAGTTTCTGGGAAAAGTGGGACCAACGCTGAAACTTGGAAGTGAAGGAAACCGGGCTTGGGAGACGGTGGAAGACGTCATTCCAGGCAGGCTCCGCTAGAACAGTCGGGAAATGCAAATGTGGCCACGTGTTTGTGAGTCGGTGAGCAACACCAGCCAGAGTAAGAAAGATGGAGGAAAGCAGTTTAAAAAAAAAAAATGAAATCTGACATAATTATTAGTCCTACAACCTCCAAGCTTGGAGCCCAAGTGTTATCCACAAATTGGTAGGTGGTAATAAATTAATCTATTTAGCAAGCAGCTATTACAGTAGGCAGAAAAATAAACCCCAAAGATGTCAGGGTCCTAATCCCTGGTATTATGCCTGAGGACATGTTAACATGACATGACCAAAGGGAATTAAGTGCTAATCAGATGATGGGTGACTTTGGTCGTGGACACTGAGCTGACTGGAGGAGGTGGGAGGAAGAAATGCACTCAGGGTCATGCTGAGTGAGGGGCCTGTGGCATCCATACAGGCTGACTGTCAGCCCCTCGAAGGCAGGAAACACGTCTGCCTTGCTTACCACTGTGCCCCAGTACCTTTGCACATTCCATACCTAGTAAATATCAGTGCATCTAATTATCAAAGTGATTGTTTAGAATTCCAGAATTAAAAAATGTGGGCAAAATAATAAACCATCTACGTCAATGATTATGAGCATCTTAGGTTGTAGCCTCTCAACTCAGACACACCATGAATATTAAATATAGAAGAATATTCCTCCCTTCTATACACACACAAAATGCTTTCTCCCACTGTCTTGAAACATAGCATCCTTGGTCCAGTTTTTATTTTTCCCACTTGTGAATAGAGATATGGGCAAAAGAATTATTTTTGTCCTCTTATCTCTGTTGTACGAACTAGAATAGCGTGGTCATGGTAAACAAAAACAACAACTGATAGCAGTTCGTCAGAAGAGCTGAGGCAGAAGGGAGCAGCTTCTAGGACCGTGGTAGCCCAGGAGAGCACGAAGTGTCCCATCTAACGGGGACAGCAGCTCACAGCTCGGTCTCAGCACTGCCACCTCCTCCTGTTTTCCAAGAGAAGCCAGAAATCTGGATTCGATCCCAATTTTTAAATGTTGGCAACAAATTCACATCTGAAACAACAGTAACAACCACAATGCGTGGGCCAACCTCGCAGGCAAGATACAGCCCACAGGCTACCAATTTTCAACCTCAGTATGGGTGGAGGTTGAGCCTTGAAAGGACAGGAGATGCCCAGGGAAAGGGAAGAGGATGATGGGGGCGGGGGAACCAAGGATGACATCCTGGTGGGAACACTGACATCCAGAGCTGGCTGGGAGGGAACAGTCGGGGAAGTATCAGCACAGGAATGACAAGAGGCAGCATTTCAAGATGAGAAGAGTTAAGTCAAATGCAGAAAAAGACCAGCTCTGAAAACCTGACCGGAGGATTGCAAAATTGGAAGGTGGCTGGTAGCCTTAGGGCTGGACACCCGGATGAGAAGGGAGATTGCGCGGAACCTGGCAGTTGGGGAAGATAAACATAGTTCCCAAACCACACACACACACCCCCACCAATGGGAGGAAGAACTGTATACCTTCACTTCAATTCAAACAAAACAGTACACAGAGTACTGAAAAACTGCCCAGCCGTTAAAAGATATCACATATGTCCAAATGCAGGGTGTCCCCCAGTATAAGGTGATCTTCCTCACTCTTCCAGTGGGTAGACCCTGCCCCTCAGGAGGGGTTTTGAAAAGCACAGAGACATAATTTTTAGAAATGCAATGAAATTACCAAATGATTATACTATTTATCTATAGAGCTGCACCATCATATTCAAGAGCAGATACTATAAGGTTAATATAATTAATCTTAGAAATATCACTCCCATACCCTCACATTTTATAAAACAATTTTATTCAAACTTGTCGCAGGCAGGAGCAGGATGACAGAGAGCATCATCACAGGGTGTTTCCAGTGTAACGTGATCTTTAGGTGGACTGGATGTTTGAGATGAAGCACTTTTCAAATCTGTGCATGATGCACTTGCTGGAAATACTATCCCAGGCATCCATTCTGAATGTCTATAAATTCACCGTTCAGTGAATTGAGTTTAGAGTCGTCTCACAAGTGCTCGCAATTATGTCATATCCCTTTAGAAGTTATTATCAAAACTATATAAAATGTCTTTGCCTCCCTTTCTGTTGGCTTCCTCGGGTGACTTCCAGAGTTCCCAAAGTCATCAGCGGGTCAGGTCAAGGTTAACTGGTACTTTGTTGTTGAAAATAAAATAATTGAGATTGTGCTCCCATACTGTGAGACACTTGGCAAGCACTCTGTAAGGCACCTCCTCTTCCCTGGAGATGATGGGGACAGAATATAACCTTAACCTTATATTCAAGCATATACGGTAATTCCCAGCCACTTGCAAAGACTCACAAAACATTGTGCCAGCAACAGCCCAAACTGTGATTCTGTGAAAACTGATTATAAAGCAGCAGCACTATTTTCATCTAAAGGAGGGCCACAGTTTATTTCCAGCAAAATTAAACCTCTTTCCCTGGGAAGAATGGAAGCCACACTAAGGTATTAAAGGAGAAATTTGGTTCAGAACAAATACTAGGGAGAAAAACAGCTTAAAGACAGGAGGTAAAAGAAAGCAATTGACAAGAATAATAAAACTAAGCTGGATAATTCTGGGGCCACAAAAGCCCAGGGAACAACCACAATGATTAGAAAAATGATATAAATGGAAGGCTAAAAATAAGAGAAAATGCAGAAGAAAAAAAAATGCCCACTTTTAAAATCAGGAAAATGTCATAAAACCAGGGGAGAAAGTATTACAAGGTAATTATTAGGCAAAATGAAAAAAATGAAACCACGGTTTATTTTCACCCATTGCATCCCATAGTAACCTACCCCAGCCCCTGGGAAAAACGCTCAGCGCAAACCTGGCTAACTGGTTGTTTACGCAGACCTTACCCTTTTGTTAAGGTTTCTAAAGGATTTCAGCAATAACCAATCTAACTCCTAAAGGTTCCAGGACTAGTTAATGGAAAGGTAACTACATCTGTCTCTGTACTCAGTCTACCCAAATGAAAGGAACATTAGACCTCTTCTGGCTTTAGTTCCGCCTCCTGCTTTGTCTTTGGAGACTTACCTAGAAGGAGGGGATGGATACTTTCCTTCCAACTCTTTAGGGAAAAAGGCTCTAAAATTACATTTTTAAAAATAGTTTTGGGGGAGGGTATAGCTCAAGTGGCAGAATGCATGCTTCGCATGCATGAGGTCCTAGGTTCAATCCCCAGTTTCTTCTAAGAATAAATAAATAAGTAAACCTAATTAATTACCTCCCCCACCAAAATAAAAATAGTTTTAACAACATTGTAAATCAATTATATTTCAATAAAAAATAAAAACAAATAAAAGTAGTTTTAGCCTAGGTATCTACCCAAACGAACAGAAAACTGATGGACATGAATGTTTACAGCAGCTTTATTCATAACTGTCAAAACTGGGAAGCAACCAAGATGTCCTTCAGTAGGTGAATGGATAAACAAACTGTGGGGCATCAAGCAACAAAAAGAAATGAGCTATCAAGCCATGAAAGCCATGGAGGAGTCTTAAGTGCATGTCTTTAAGTGAAAGAAGGTGGTCTGAAAAGCCTATGTACTGTATAATTCCAGCTACATGACTTTCTGGAAAAGACAAAACTATAGGCAATGAAAATGTCACTGGTTGCCACAGGTTGCAGGAAGAAGGGTAGAGAGAAGAGGTGGAACACATTTTTTTAGGGTGGTGAAACTTTTCTGTATGATACTATAATGGTGGCGACATGACATCATGCATTTGTCAAAACCCATAGAATGTACAACACAAAGAGCATCTTAATGTACTGAGTACCCTAAGGAACCCTAATGGAAACAATTAATAATAACATATCAGTATTGGTTCATCAATTGTAACCAATGTACTATTCTACTGTAAGATACTAATAACAGGGCAAACCATGTGGGAGGGAGCTGGGAACTCTGCAGTTTTGCACAATTTTTCTATAAATTTAAAACTGCTTTAAAAATTAAAGTCTATTAATTTTTTTAAGTAGTACCTGGATATCTTTCCCCTTCCTACGAGGTCAGTATTAGGAATGCTATGGTTACCACCAACTGCCTCACTCAGGATGTTCACACTCGAGCATGCTTACCACCTGAGGTTAATTAAGAATCCATTCAGCACAGTGGGCCACTCAGACCCTCTGCCTGGCTACTCAGCAATGACCCCAAAGGCCACAAATACCAAGAGGCCACAGAATTGAAAGATATTGTCTTGAATAATAAACAAAGATGAACTTATTCTTAAGGTTTTAGTGTTAATGTATTACCATGTAACATTAAAAAAAAAAAATACTGGCAGGCCTCTATTATCCAGAAAGTTCCCTGTGGTCCAAGTGAAAAGCATGGGGTTTACCCTAGCTCCATCCCAAGAACAAACTGGCTGTGTTAAGTGTCAGAGCCACCAGATGGGAAGGAAGGTTCTGACAGTTGATGGTTTGCACTTAATGATGGGGCGATGCTCACTTTCGCATTAACGCTCCTTGATTGGATTAATCACTTTGTGGTGAAGAGAGAGTAGAGGGCTCTTCCTCTAGTCCTACAGTGTGAGATGCTCCTCTCTGTGGCAGGCAAACTTGACATGGTGTGAACTTATAACTGAAAGCCAAAGGGAAGGAATGAAAATGGTCCCTGCTGGAGAGGCAATAGCCTTTCCTTGGCCAAAAGGGAATTCCAAGAGGAGTCAGTGTTGCTGGCAATTAGGTTCTTGTCTCATCCCAGAAGGAATTCAGAGCCAAGTTGTGGAAGTCAAGAAAGTTAAGCGAGGATTTATTAGGTGATGGACAGTACCCTTTCAAGGGGAGGGCAGGCAGGCTCAGGTGAGCAGCTTCACTAAGTTTCTTTGGTATTTGGTTACCTTGGGTGTAAAAACGAATGGGTGGAATATTCACTGGGGAGGGAAGGGCCTGGGGGCCTCTTCCTTGACTTTCATCCCAACTCCACCTACCCAAGGGAAGGAGGGATTTGTCCTTATTTAGTCTGGATCAGAAGTATCAGGGCATCAGTGCATGAGGGGTACTTCTAATCTGCAAGGCTAATTTTATTGTAATGAGGGCATAATGAGCAAAATTATACTTGGACACAGGAAATTTCTGCCCTTTCCCACCTTTCTTTGCCTGCCTCCAGGACACCTGTCATCCCCTAAATGTGTCATCTCTTATCAGTCCAGAGGTTCCTCCTTTCTTCTGTCTTCCCAAGGACCCCCGCTGTTTACAAGATTATGGTTTCCTGCCATTTGGCCCATGCCCCCCCTCCACCTTTCTCTGTTTATATCTAGTTATCTGCCTGCTCCAACATCAGGACAAGCAAGAAAAGGGATGGAGCTCGTATGGAGGACCTGGTGACTAGGACAGTGCTAAGGGGCAGTGGTGGGAACAGTGTGTCTTGGGAACAAAGGGAAGTAGCCAGTGAAATGGCCCTTCAGCAAAGCAAGAGGAGGGAGCCCAGCCCAGAGGAGGCCAACCAGAGTGCAGGTTCAGAGGCTTCTGGACCCTTCTCTGGTAACCAGGCAATTTCAGGGAGAAATGCCTAATGGGGCTCATCATGGCGGCCCTTGGCAGACCTGACCTTGGATTCTGTTCTCTGCACTGTCTGGGGGTGGGGAGTCGGGGTGGGGATTCAGGGTGGGGAGGCATTTTTCCAGAGACTGAGAGAAGGCCCAGGGGAGAGCCCTAACCACCAGCCCTTTATTCTAGGTTATTTCAAAAGAACAAGCTCAAACAGGCCATGACTAACAATTAAAGTTCACCCACGGGCTACCAAGCACGCCTCCCCCTCCCCCCACCCAACCACTCCAAGGTTCCTTCCATTTTTTAAAAGATGGTAATCTCTAGGGTTTGGAGACTGGCCACAGTGAACTCCAATCACTGCCCTCCCAAACAGAGGGGTGGAGCGGGGGACCCCGTTGCCAACAACAAACACAGAGTCCCCATGCACTGTGGTTGGGGGTGGGGTGGGGAGAAGTGGCAGCTGCTAGGACCCTGCAGAGCAGAGGCAGATGGGAGCAGCACGGGGGAGTGGGGAGTGGGAGTGTGTGTGTGCACACTCACCTGAGTCTGTGCATGGGTGTGCACGTGTGTGGCAGTGCACACACTCCATGTAGGAGTACGTGTATGAGGGTGCACGTGTGTGACTATATATGTTGCATGCATGCCTGCAAGTGTGTTTGTGAGCACACGTGCCCATGTGTACACATGGGCATGCTCTGTATGTGTGTGTGTGTGTGCACGCACATGCTTCCAGAATACCGGGCTGGGAACAAAGGAAGTTTCTCCCCTGGGCCTCACCAGGCCATGCAGCGAAGGTCGAAGGTCGGGCCACTAACAAGCCCCAGGCCTCAACGGAGGGACAGGAACTCAAGAAGGAGCCTGCGGGAGCCACCCAGGGCTGAGACCCAAAAAGAAAGTGAGGAACCAAGGGGAAGAAAGCTGCCAGGATTCCAGGGAGGGGAGAGAGGGATGGAGTGGGACCTGGAGGAGCTGGTGAGGAGCCAGCGAAGGCCCAAAGTCGGGGGGCTGGGCAAAGCCTGGACAAACATGGCAGCCTGGGGAGGCGAGAAAGACAGGCAGCCGAGGCCAGGTCTCTGCAACAAGTCTCTGACCCGCTGAGCGGCCTGGGGCAACTTACTTAAACTCCCTGAGCCTCGGCTTCTTCTTTGGAAAATGGCATCACAAGAGGGCTGTTTGCAGGTGGAAATGAGAAAGTGGGCCGCTCCCAGCTGAACAACCTCTAAAAAGAGGTGAGAGGCCGGTGAGGTGAGGTGAGGGTCGGCCGTTAAAGATTCTAAGACAAAGTGAAGGGGGAGACTCCGGAAAAGACTTCAAATAGGTGGCTCATTTGGCGGTAAGCAAACAGTACCAGGAGGCATGAGCCCTCAAATGAAAGGTCAGAGAGAAGGGGCTGGGGCAGGAGGCGGGGAGGCTGGACCAAGCGCACAGAGGATTAGGTCTGGGGGAGAAAGCTGCGCCTGTGCAGATGGCCGCAAGATGGATTTCAGTAATAAGCCAGAATAAAGCATTCAAGGAAAGTACGTAACTCCCCAAGGCAAGAGGCACTTTTCAGTGAACAAGAGGGTTTTTTTTGGTTAGGTTTTATCTTCAAAAGCGCCGTATTAAAACCAAGTGATTTTTTAATCTTTGATTTCTTTACAATATGAGCAATTTGGTAAAACACAAGAATAATTTGTTAAGCGTGTACCTAATTTATTTATTCAAAACGAAACCTGTATTGAGCTCCTACAATGCCCCAGGAACAAATTCTGTTTATAAAATGAAACAGCTAGTCATTCACTAAGAAGATGCCACTCTACAAATCGTGACCTGAAAAATAAACAAATTGGTACGACGTCAATGAAGAGACTCCCTTGAAATTCCAGGGAGAATACGAAACATTCCAGAAAGAACATGCAACTGGCTACCAGAAAGCTTCCACGCCAGTGCTAACTCTGACACTAGCTGTATTCATTCAGTTTCCCTTCATTCATCCAACAGTCTTACTGTGTGCGTCCTGGGCTGGGCACTGGGCTAGGTGGTGGCCTGTGCAGAGGACAGTTACCAAACAAGCAAGTTATCATGTGAAGAGTATTTGGAGATCAAAGTAGAATTCCGGCGAGTCTATGACAGGGGCGGTGGGGGGTGGGGTGCTTAGCCTGGAGGGCCTCCTGGAGGAGGAGCTGGAACCTGAAAGATGAGCAGGACTCAGCCAGACAAAGACAGCAAGGGCAGCACAAGCAGAGAACAGCTGTGAGGCCTTGAGCATGCAGAACTCAGCCTCCGTGGATAAAATGAATGAGGTAGACTGAGTAGTAATCACAGCAAACACGTACTCAGTACTTACCAAGGGTCCCAGTGTTAAGCACTTTACATGAATTGACTCATTTAATCCTCACAACAGCCACGTGAAGTGGATAATCCCTTATCTCTATTGTGTCGCTGTGGAGCGAGAGGCACAAAAGCCTGAGTGATCTGCCCAGGGCAGCTTCTAAGAGGCAGACCCGGCGTGTGGACAGACGCAGGCGGTCTGGCTTTGGAATCCACACGGCTAACCACTGTACATCACAATCCACAAAGTTGTGGGGCTAGAGCTCTGTAAAATTTATTTCCCATCATGTTTTTTCAAGCCTAATTAAATGAAAAGCCTTTGATCTACATAATCAGCACTTCCAGATAGGTGCTCAGGCCCTGGGATCTCCAACAGCCCCTGGGTGCGAGCAGAAGTCATTCCCTTCTCATCTGACTTCCCCTCCCTCCTCTCTCTGAGAAAGCCTGAGTTAAAAGAACTTCTTAATACCCCACCAGTACAGGTTTGGGCCTGCTTCTTGTCAGGCCCTCGAGAACAAAGAAGGGTCCCCTCTCTTGCCCTGCATTCCTCCCACGTGCAGAAGGCCCTTTCCCAATGTTGATGAGTGAGGAAGGTCATGGCCCTGGGAGCGGCCGCGATGACACACAGCCAAGCCCAGGCTCCGGTTCCCTTTGATCATATGTCATTCTCTCTCTCTCAGTCCTTCGGGCCCCCATGGCTTGTCTCTTCCTGCTTAGGGACAGTGGTATTGTGGTACCCTGGTATGTTTTGTCTGCACAGCTTGATTGGACCTTGTTATTCTGAATGAACAAATGAATCTCAAATTAGCCTCTCAGCAGAATCAGCATTCTTGATGATGGATGTTAAGAGTCAACGGTCTACCTAGATTAGGGGACCATCAGATTTTGGCACCCCGCTGGGTGAGCATGGTTGAAAAAAAAAAACTCATTAGATTTTTAAACTCAAAGTATCTCAGGCAATCCTAAAACGATATAATAAAGAAGTTAAGACCATACTCTAACTTTGCAGAAGTTAAAAACAGCCCTATTGCAGCAAAAGACACAAAAGCTATGGTAGGTCCAGTTTAAAACAAAGTTCTCTGCCAGCTAAGGAAGTCTGATTTATAGACGTTTCGTTTCCTTTTTCCACTTCCACTTGTCATAGTTACATGATTTTTAAAGATCTTCTTCCTTTAAATGGTATTTAAATAGTTCCATATAGATAATTTTAAGTATTTAGATTTAATTTCACAGGAAATGAGGGCTCTGCTATTAAGATGCATTAAGTTGACGATGACATGACGATATGGTATCAGCCTAATCGGGAACTTTTAGAGCATCCTCTAATACACACAACCAAACACCCTTTAAATCACATAATGTAGCCAAATTCATCCTAAATCCTTTCGGATGATCTGATCTGTGTGCTCAGAAATCTGCCCGCTGGGGACTCCGGGACATCTCTGAAATGCTATATAAATTCTCTTACTCATTTGAAAAATCTAACCTCAAAATAATTTATGAAATTCATTCCACCTTTGCAGCATAAAGGAGAAAATTCTCCATCACAAAAAAGGGCTACAGGATATAACCAGCGGGGAGCCAGATTATGTCTGCTAAAAATTAGTGGTATAGAACTTTTCAAAGTCAAGATATTCCAGGCAAAGCCACTCATGAGTCTATTCTAAACAAACATCGTCCCGTGAGGTTTCAGCCACCTCATCACTTGTGTCCGTGTGTGTTGACACTCATTAACTTGATTTCTAGCGAGGAAAATGAAGAACTCCTCCAAAATGACACCTAGATTTCCAGTCTTCCCTGACTGGGAGCCCCAGACCTCCCCACAGTGTCCCGCTGAGACGCAGGACCTGAGCCTTTGCCAGGATTGGCTTATGAATATATTTCCAAAGAGGGAGGAAGAAATAGAATGCTGGAGAGCAGAGAAAGAAAAGGCACACCGTCTTTGCTATCAAAACATTATTAAATTCATTCCTTTGACATTCTGACAGTAATTGTGCTGAGAGGGATTGGATTTTTGTTAAAATTACTTTAAAAGGGTGTTGAGAATTTCCTGCGGGAGGGACCAGCCAGCAAGGCGCAGCCTTCACTGGCTTTTCTTTGTTGTCCTCAAAATCTTGCAAAGTCCAGTGTGCATCTGACTTTTGACAGCAGGAAACCCTTGTAATAACACCCTCAGAAAGCTCTTCCCCTGGTTCTATTTTCTGCCGTGACCCGCGGAGTTGGTAATCCAAGCTGATTCATTCGCGAGGTTTCTGCCTTTGTCATCTTAATCAACGGAGACAGAACCAGGCACTCTGACGACCATCATTTTCCTAATAATGGCAGAACTATGACACGGCAGGTTACACAAGGGTATTGTTGGAAAGAGCCAAAAATAGTCTTATTCACTTCAAATTTCTGAATGTTCCCTTCCTTGTGGATTGAAACTCAAAGAGTTCTAATGAGGCGTGATTTCGTGACAATATGTGTGACTAAAAATACGTACATGGAGAGGTTGCCTTACCTTGGTGAGGAAATAATCTGCTTGAATGGGGCCTGGCCAAGGCTGGCTCCTGGAAAGCTCTGAGCCCCAGACCTCCCCACAGTGTCCCGCTGAGACACAGAACCTCCCCTACTGTGTTCCCCTGAGCCCAGGACCTCCCCCACAGTCTCCCTCTGAGCCCAAGACCTCCCCACAGTGTCCCCCTGAGACACAGGACCTTCCTCATTGTGTCTCCCTGAACCTGGGACCTCCCCTACACTGTCCCGGGTTCTAGCACAGAGGGCAGATCATCCCCCAGTGCCAACCCCACTGGTACAGAGACAGCCCTCTCCACCTTGAGTTCTACTGATTAAAGACCTGGAAGCTGCTTTCTCACTGATCAGAATATGAATGGCTTTCAAACAGATAAAAGACACCATTAAGAGTTGAATTTTTAAAAAAACATGTTTCCTCAAAAGGTTAAACTTTGGAGTTTACCTTGTGATACAGCCCTTCCACACCTAAGAGTAGAATTCCCCAAAAGAAATGCAAACATACGTTCACACAATAACTTGCACGTAAATGTTCATGGTGGCATTAGTCACATCAGCCAAAAGGTGGAAACAACCCAAATGTCCATCAGCGGATGAACAGATAAACAAAATGTGGATTATCCAGAGAATGGAATGTTATTCAGTCATTAAATGAAGGAAGGACTAATAGACTGCAACAGGTATGAGTCTTGTAACATTATGTTAAGGGAGAGAAGCCTGTCTTAAGAAACCACATATTGTTTCCATTTATATGAAATGTCCAGAATAGGCAAATCCATAGAGACAGAGAGATTAGTGGCTACCAGAGGCTGGTCAGAGGGGCAGGCATGGAGGCTGACTGCTAATGGGTATGGGGTTTCTTTGGCGGGTTGATGGAAATATTCTAAAAAAATTTTTTTTCTTGGGGGGTAATTAGGCTTACTTATGTATTTATTTATGTAAAGAAGGTACTGGGGATTGAACCCAGGACCTTGTGCATGCTAAGCATGTACTCTACCACTTGAGCTATACCCTCCCTCTTTTGAGCTATACCCTCCCCCTCTGAGCTATACCCTCCCCCCTTAAAATTATATAGTGGTGATAGTTGTACAACTCTGTGAATATACTGAAAACGACTGACTTGCACACTTTAAAATGGTGACTTTTATAGTATGTGAATTGTATCTCAATACAAAATATTTTAAACACGTGTGTGCATATATATATATACACACACATATATATGTCATTTCCTTCCTCTTGATTTTTAAGTGAGAATCAATTAAACATCAGCCCTAATCTTTCTCAACAACTCAGAGTAATTATCAATTACAATTCCACGAAGGAAGAACAATGCGTTTATTGGTGAAGTCAGCACTTTCTTGGCAGGAAAAGAGGGCACCTTCCTTTCTCATTTTACTGTATTGTACTGATTTTATTTCACTCTAGCATGAGAAGTCGGCACCCACCACCAATGGCAGCACTGCCAAGAATCCTGTTTCTGTTCACTTTGCCTGCAAAGCTCCTGCTCAGGAGGAAACAGGCTGTTAAAAAAAAAAAAAAAAAAAAAGGTTGATTTTCATAATAATTTGCAAGGTGGGTTTGGCTTACGGGGAACATCCCTCACTTTCAAAAGCAAGTTCACAATTCAAATGGTGATTCAATTCAATTGAATAAAACAGCTATTGAACAAAAACCATATGTAAAGCAAATACAATGAAAGCACCATCACTCACTGAAAGGCCATTTCATGCCGTCTTAACACTGATGCTTCTTTCAGGCACCTGAGTAACTGTTCTCATAACTTTACAAATATTATAAGAGCAGCCAACACTTAACAAGTCCCTAACTATGTACCAAACACTCTTCCAAGCTCTTTCCATATATTAACTCATTTTCCCTTACACCAACCATGAGATATATATCATTATTACTCCCATTTACAGAAGAAGAGATTGAGGTTCAGAGTGGTTAAGTAACTAGCCCACACAACTATTAAAGGACAGAGCCAGGATGCAAATCCAGGCACCTCTGGCTTCAGACACCACTCTTTTAACCCCACATTAGCATTAACCCAACTCACAAAACACTTCCACGAAACGAAAATGTAGGAAGAACTGTAAAACATGCTATAAGGACTCAGCCTTGTTTGGAGCACACTGTATCAGCGCCGTCCATTCGGCACGGAGCTGGTGATCAGCAGCATGGCATGGCCCTTACCTGTGGACCACCCCGGCCCGGTGCAGGTGCTCCACCGCCGAGATGAGCTGCCTGATGTATCTGCGGGCTTCAGATTCCTCCAGCCGCTTCTTCTCATATATCTTGTGCATCAGGTTGCCCCCAGGACACAGCTCCATGACCAGGTAGTAGCTGTTTTCCGTCTCTAAGATATCGAGGAGCTGGGTGATGTTGGGGTGGCGGATCATCTGCTGGATCTGCCCCTCTCGCCGAAGGTTTTTAGTGACATAGGTGTCCTTTTTGGCTCTCTTCTTGTCGATGACTTTTATGGCCACCTAAAGAGACACCAGGAATATGGCTGCACTCAGACACTGCAGGCAAAATTTATTCCCTGACTATTCACAAAACCCTAGGAAAATACACAGCGACTCCTCTGCACCAGGAGAAAAACCTTATCTGAAATAGCATCAAGGGAAAAAAAGAAAAATGTAACATCAGCAAAGATCTAAAGATTCAATTATTAGAGAAAAGAATGAAATTTACTTAAGCAAACTTGAATGGTTGCCTGAAAGGCTCAGTGAAGAGTCGGTGTCAAACCTGGTTCTCCGCAAGGTGAAAACATAAATTCTCCTCCAGCAAAGGCCCCTCCCTACTCCCTCTCAGGCCTCAACACCATCCCTCCAGGTTGCCCCCCCCAGTGCCTCCATTTCTGAAAGACCAAATCCGCCCCCATCTTCAGTTCGAGGGCGTGGTTCGGGAGCTGGGGGTGGCAAAGCCCAGTGATGCAGCACCTCGCCCCTCCTGCAGCAGGCCCTCAGGCCAGCCGGCCTCTGCCCTCTGATGGTTGTGATCGCTGCACAGGTTAACTCTTGGCCCTAAGCCAGGCCCCAACCTGTTGCTGCCCCAGAGTCGCATCTCAACTGCCCATTGGACATTCTCCCGGGCCACTTCCCTCACAACCAAAATCACATGTGTGGACCTCCCAGCATTGTATAAAGACAGGGAAAGACAGAGGGAGGGAGAGGAGAATGGACCTAAGGACGGAGGGATGGAGAGGAAGGGAAGACCGTCTTCTGCCCAAATCTGCACCCTTCCCCGCTCTCCCCTGTCTTTTGACGGCGGTCACCAGTCCACTCACCTGGCCTTGAAACACACCACTGGTTGCCCTCCTCTTGTCTTATATCTTCACTCCTCTTGAATGTGACCAACCACATTGATTCCTTCTGCTAACCGCCTCCCTCACTTTTCCTTCCTCTCTGTTCCCACGCAGGTCGGGTTCATTAAGGACCTTGCCTCCTAGCACCCGGACGCGCTGTCTCTAGCAAGACGCTGGTAACCCAAGGGGCATTCTCATACAAGGTACTGACTCACTGGGCCCCAGCACAAAAACAGTGGGCCTTCCATGTCTGTTTACTTCCTTTTTTTGTAACTGCTTCATAATGCACTCAATGTATGAGTACAGAAGTGATCAATCAATAGAAGATTGATAAACGGCTGACTGACTGGTAGGTGGACAGATACATGTTTGCAGTGAGGGGTTCAAAAGTTATTTCCTTGACATAGGTTTCTGATTAAAAAAGTAATAAAAGTCTGGCCACCACTAGCCTGGACTATGACATCAATATATTCCTCCTGGGCCCCTGAATACACTCTATGCTCTGCCCTGAAATCAGGTCTAAAACTCTGATTTCCTGCTTAAAGCTCTCCGGAGGCTCACTGCCGCCCGCAGGTCCACAACCCCAGCCCGGCCCCATGGAGTCCAGCCCGACTCCCAGCACCGGACGCAGGTCTCCTCCCAGAACGCTCAGTTACGCTCCAAGCTTGTGCTCACACCACCCCTTCACCCATTCAAATCCCCCTCCTGCAGAGGCTAACCCCAGTTCCACCCCCTCCTAGAAAGTCTCTTTACCTCTTCTTCCTTACGCTCCCACCACACCCACCACTTGCGATACCATTTAAAGCACCCATCCCTTCCTGCGGGGACCCTCCTCTTTCACCTCACACGGTACTTTGTAAACAAGTGACCACTTGGTCACCAACTGAGGAAATCAGTGAACCTTTTTTTTTTTTTTTGATCATTGAAGCAAAAATAGCTATAAACAGCTTAATCTGTTCTCTCTTCTGGAGAACAGTCTTTTTTGTTTGTTTGTGCTTTGTTTTCATTTATAAATTTAAACACCCTTCCAATTAACATCAGTTTAATGGACCAACATTTAAACAATGTTTAGAGAACAGTCTTTTGTTTCATTTTTAGTTTTTGAGTTGAGATATGGTTGACATATAACACTTTATTAGTTTCAAGTATCCAACATAAGGATTTGGTATATGTATATACTGGGAAATACTTATCACAATAAGTTTAGTTAGCATCCATCACCATCATTACAAGTTTGTGTGTAGGATGAGAACTTTTAAGATCTTCAGTGTTAGCAACTTTCAAATGGACAATGCAGCATTGTTAACAATATTCATCATGTTTTGCATTACATCCCCAGGACTTCTTTATCTTATAACTGGACGTTTGTACCTTTTGATCACCTTCGTCCATTTTAATGGGGATTTTCAGGCCCATTATGACTAAGAGGGGATAATGAGCCACTGGACCACACAAGCCGGGTGCCTGCACTGTCCCAGGGCAATGTGAGGGTGATGCTGTCCACTCACAGAAGCGGGCTGTAGTTTGACGCCCCCTCAGTTCAACAGATACTAGACTAAAAGCTTTTAAAACTGTACTCATTTGTGACTATATATATATACGTATCTATCTCCATCATCTTGTGGGGGGTGGAGAGAAAGAGGGATGCTGGAAAGTACAGTAAGATTCCATCTTTGCTCAAGTCTATGTTACAATGTTTTAAAAATTACACCCTTTGGCAATGAAACTCTTGAAAGTACTATGAATAAACAACAGCCTGAAATCCCAGCAGTAATACGACCTGCCTTCCTTAACAGCACACAATTATTATTAGGATATTCGGCTTCACCCTTTAATTGCCTGTAGCAGGTTATATAACAGTTACCCAGAGACATTAAGTCCCCATCCTTGGACCACGTAAATGTAACCTTATTTGGAAAAAGGGAAGGATTTTGAGATGAGATTAACCTAGATTGTCTGGGTGCGCCCTATCTGTCAGCACGAGTGTCTTTATTAAAATAGAGGCAGTGGGAGATTTCACACACATTCACAGAGACATCCAAGTGATGAAGGGGGCAGAGATGGCCGTGATGGGCCACAAGCCAAGGAGCAATGCAGCCACCAGAGGCTGGCAGAGGCAAAGGACGGATCCCCCGGAGCCATTGGAGGGAGCACAGCCCTATCGACACCTTGATTTCGTTCCAATGAGATTGATTTTGGACTTTTGGCCTCCAGAACTGTGAAAGAATAGATTTCTGTTGTTTTAAGCCACTAAGTTTGTGATAATTCATTACAGCAGCACAGGACACTAACACACCAGATGTGTGCCCCACCACCCTCTGACTTCTTGGTTCCCAAGTTCTACTGATTCTCAGAGTCCTTCAGTGAAAAACCTGGACCCTTAGGCAGCCTTACCTGGAGAAGGTTTCCTATAAAGCCCTCTCTCTGTTTTTAAACACCCTTTCTTGTAAGCATCCCTAAACTTGTAAGCTCTGCATTGATAATGCTGCAAACAGAATGCCATTCTTGATTACACAAAATCATTTCATCAACTTCAATTGTAACAACCGAAATGGGAAAACTGAATGGGAAATGAAGGAAAAGGCAATGATCAATGATTACCAAAGGGAAGCATCTAATTTAATTTGACAGTAATCAGAGACTCACAGGCACTGATCCTACCAGGTGGAGCCCAGTGTGATGATGGGTCTCTAGCTGAAAAGATAAACTGCTTTAGTGAGGAGAGTTTTAAAGATTAAATCTGCGCGGACTGACTGAGGACCAAGTCCAAGGACTAGACTGGAACTCCCAACCTGGTTCTCTTCAATGGATCCCAGTTGCAAAGCCTCCTAAAATTTTACAGAGGAATCTGTTTTCACAGACTGCCCCCATATTTCCGAGTGGCGGGAAATTAGTAGCAAGAGAATGTCACGGCTCTTGTATAGCACAGCTGAAACGGATTATTCAGCAACTTCCCTCAGTGTGAAAAGAAGTTGCACTTTTCACAATATGGCAATTCCCACCTCCCACCACCAGAAAAATACCTATCAGTGATGGACAAGATCAGTAAACTTTTAAATAGCTAAGCCCATAAGAAAGAAAAGGAAATCCCCAAAGGCCAAAAAAAAAAAAAAAGAGCAGATTTAAGAGGAAGAGGCAGCAGCTATGGGGCAGAGAAATAGAAGATACAGGAGAGAAGGGAAGACTTCAGGCAAGGAGTTCCTGAGGGAGGAAAGGAACAGGGAGAGGACTCCTCTCTGCAGGGAAGAGGGGCACCACTGTCCCCTACCGTCCCCACCGCAGGAAAGAAGGAACGGGAGCACGTGGATCCCAGGTCATCAGGAGAGGGGCCAGCTGCAGAAAGGCATTCACGCTTCACGGCCCTGGCTATGTATCAGGAGAAAAATTCCAGCGTAGAATTTTACTTAGGATGCACAAAGGCATATGGCCCCGGTCACGGCGCACACCTCCACAAACCAATCGGTACCTGAGATAACGTACTGTGTAAAGCACTTAGAACAACATCTGGCGCCTAGTAAATGCTCCTGAAATTGATGCCCCTATTATCATTACCATTTTACTTTCACTGAGGCAACCTGTAGAGAGGGCGAAAAGCATTCAAGCTAAGTTCAGCTAAGAAAAAAAAAATGTGACTTCCTTGACCCGGCGCTTTAGCATATTACAAAGAAGAAGGAGAAGCCTGAACTACATTTCAGTGTTTGGAACTCTCTGGAATAGAGTCGCTTTTAAATCCCAAGGCAGTGGTTTAATATCAGTCTAGTCTCTCATCTTCTTTAAATACTGACTCAGTGGAGACTGTCTACATGGGATCAGAGTTAACAGGATTTAAAACGCATCCCTTCATCCCGAGTCACCCTTCACTGCCTTTAAATTCATTCCTCTGCAACACATCAAGGATTGTTCATGTAGCCAATCTCCAGAATGAAAAGGCAGATGTAAAACGGCTGAGGAAGGAAACCCCTGATCAAAGACACTGCTCTTTAAAATATCACAAAAACACGTATGTTTACCCATTAGACAATGTATCATGTGTTTTTGTAAGTTCAGTCTTTCTTTTTTTATTTATTTAACATTTTTATTGAGTTATAATCATTTTACAATGTTGTGTCAAATTCCAGTGTAGAGCACAATTTTTCAGTTATACATGAACATACATATATTCATTGTCACATTTTTTTCTCTGTGAGCTACCACAAGATCTTGTATATATTTCCCTGTGCTATACAGTATAATCTTGGTGATCTATTCTGCATTTTGAAATCCCTGTCTGTCCCCTCCCACTCCCTGAGTTTGGTCTTTCTCTAATAAAAGAGCTTTTATACCGTGATGTTTTAAATAATCAGAACACAAGGAGAATAGGAGGCCCTGATCAGCTGGATTTTCTTTTTTTTTTTTTCAATTTTGTTATAGATTTTTTTCATTATTTTTTCTAATGAAAGTCCTGGGGATTGAACCCAGGATCTCATGCATGCTCAGCATGTGCTCTACCATTAAGCTATACCCAGCCCCTTGAATTTTCTTTTTACATGGAAATTAGCCAAAAAGAGATTTGTTTCCAAAACATGTTGGTTTCTTAATGAATACTACATGTTAAACGCAAATGAATCTTTTCTTCTTCAGCAAACATTTATTAAGCACCCAAAATATACCTGACACTGTCCTACGTGCCAAACGCACACTATGAAAGAGACGTGGACCTTCAGGCCCATTTGCAGGGATAATTCAGATTTTGTTATAGTGGCTTAAGACAGCCACTCGTCATGGGCTGCACTGTGTACCTCCAAATTCACATGTTGAAGCCCTAACCCCTAACGTGACTACATTTGGAGATAGGGCCTTTAGCAGTAAAAAGATTAAATGAGGTCATAAGAGCGGTAGGACTGGTGCCCATGTAAGACAAGGAAGAGATACTGGAGATCCCTCTGCCCACACATGCACAGAGGAAAGGCCATGTGAGGACACAGCAAGAGGACAGCACCTCCAAACCAAGGAGAGACGCCTCACCAGAAAGCAGCCCTACCGGCATCTTGGTCTTGGACTTCCAGCCGCCACAGCTGTCAGAAAACAAATGATTGTCATTGAAGCCACCCAGTCTGTGGTCTTTTGTTATAGCTGGCCAAGCAGAACAGACCATCTGAGCATCATACAGTCCTTGCCCTGCAGAAGAGTCTCACTCTAAGTAAGAACCAAGGGCTAGCGTCCATTTTCCAAGGGCCGGGGTCAGGTCTGATGGCCCCTTTCCTGACATCACCCTGCCTTCCACACTCTGGAAGTTCAGACAGTGGTCTGGCACAGCAGCTAGGCACCCAGGCTCCAGGGCTGGGCGCCTTGACCTCAGAGCCTGCCTCTGCCACCTGAGTTCCTTCACTGTTATAAAAACTGAGGGGGAGAATAGTGCCTACCTCACAGGGATGTTGGGGATATAACTGAGGAGACCCAGGAAGGATGCTGAGTGCTGGGCACATTCATGGGAGCCCTCAATAAGGGTCCACTGTTAAATTTGCATGTTTTGTGTAGGAAGAGTGAGTAAAAGCAGAAGCCAGGAAGCCCCTGCCACCCAGCTCCCATCCCCATCACTCCCTAAGTCCTTGCCAGGGTCCCTGGTGCCTCCTGACCACCCAGTCCATGAGGTCACTCCCTCTCCTTGCCGTCTGCGGGCCTTGCACCTCCTGTTTTTCCTCCCAGCCCAGCCTTCCCGAGGGTCTCCTCCCTCCTCACATTAGGGATGTCCCATCCATCTCTTCCACTTCCGTGATTCCTATGATCTTCCATATGCTGAGAAGCGCCAACTCCTCCATCCCGCTCATACCTCTGTCCCGAGCTCTGACGGGCCTGTGGACATCTCCATCTGGATGGTCCACGGGTTTCCCAAAGCCATCACTTACCCCTGTTCCTCCCTGAGGCTCCCCAGCTCAGCCCAAGGTACCTCCCTCCACAGGCGCCCTTGAACCCCAGCTGTGCATCCTCCCCTACCCACCACACTCCTAGTCCCACAGCTCATTCATCACCAGGGCTTGTCACCTCCACCTCTTAAAATCTGCCCTCCCCATTCCCCTCCACTGCGTGCTGCACCACCATCCTCTCTGGCCTGGATGGGGCTCCTCTCCCTACCTCCAGTCTCCTATCCCTGCCTGGAATCCCCTCCCACCCAGCGCTCTCCATCTGGCCAACTCCCACCTCCCAGTCCTCTCTCTGACCTCAGATTACAGTTGGCTTCTCCCCTCCAGACTGGCTCGTGTCACCCTGCACTTACTCCCCCAGCTGTCACACCCATCACACACACACTCTGAACAACTGGGGGCTCCCTCCCCGCTGTCATTTCCAGGAAAGCAGGCGTGGTCTGGCCTCCTTACTTTTGTGTTCCCAGCTTTCAGCCCTGGGCTTGGCTCATTAAGACCAAGGACAGGAAGGAAAGAAAGAAAAGGAAGAACAAAAGATCCCCCCAGTCTGCCATGGCCGGTCAGGATGGTGAGTTTGGGGCCATCTCTACGCCTGCCTTGGGTAACCTAGCCCCTCAAGCCCTCCCCTTCCTCAGCGACAACACAGGGGGACCCAAATCCTTCCCTTCAACCATTAAAATGATCAAATGTGATGCCACCTGTGGACGTGGTTTCAGCTCATGTGTGACTGTGGTGCAGAAACACAGCCCCCGCCCCCCACTTCTCAGAGAGCCTTCCCTAACCGGCCTGATTAGAGCTGCTCCCACGCCCTCTCCCCACCTCCCAGCCGGCAGCTTCCACAATCCCCTTACTCTATTCGGCTTTTCCACTGGGCAACAGTAGGACGTTCCTCCTCCCCGGCACACATTTCACCCACTTCCAGATCCCCTTCCCAGATTCTGGAATTAGCCCTGCTGGATCCTTCTTGCTCTTCTTCGAGCCTCATCCTTTTTCATAGAATACTCTCCTAGAACCCCGTCCCTGGTGCCAGCCCCCATTGTCACTGCAAACATCACTCACCCTTCCATGCCCAGTGCCTCGCAGTGTCAGGAACAGAGAGGCTCAATAAACACGTACTGGACCAAGAACACAGCCAACGTCTGGGCAAGTTAAGGAAAGAGGAAGGAAGGGAGGAGGCCAGAGGAGAGGGAGGGTGGACAGGTGGCCACAGCACCCCCATTACATGCATGCCTTACAGAAGCCAGACGACGCACGCTAAGGTCTCCTGCTAGAATACAGATCAGATGACCCTGAACAAACAGTATCCCTGGTGACCCTCTCGGGTGAGCGAGAGCAGAGACTGAAACTCAGGACCACTGCCAAGCTAAAGGCACAGGGACAGTGGTCTCCTGCTCACCACGTGTGGACCACAGCCGTTCAGCCATCTTGCTGCAGAAAGCAGGTTCTTACTTCCTGAGATTCTGGCTGAGAGCTGGGAGAAGTCACTACGGGGAAGGGGTGCTGGAGAAGATAGCCATGATCTGTGTTAAAGCCTGCTTTCTGGGCACTTGGCGTCCATCAGGGAAGCAGCCTCATTCTCTCATCAGCCACGCCCGTGTACCCTTAGTTCCCTCCCACCCCAACGTCTAATTCTGGGCTGTACCCCTGCCAGGTACACCCTTTCTCCCCCCTAAACTTGTCTGAACCATCTGTCACCTTCTCTAGAACAGCTAATCTCAAGGGACAGGAAAGTTCCCCCAAAGCAAGAACCAACCAGAATCCCATGTCTCCCAGAGACTGGAGACCCCACACGCAGCTGCTTCCATCTCTGACCGCATCCCCCTCCAGTCTCCTCATTCTCTCTGCTCAACTACTGGCCTCCCTGCAGTTCCTAGGATGTGACAGGTGTATTTCCGCCCTGGCCACAGACTCACTCCCTCACCTCCAAGACTTGCCGAGGTGTCACCTCTCAGAGGGGCTCTCCTGACCCACCTAGTGACAGCCACACCCACCTGGCACTCACCATCCCCTTCCGTCTGCTTGTCCCCCTCATACTTATCCCCTCTTTAATCCTACAGAACTCATCCACTGCTTGTAGAACCTGCTTGACCCATGGCAGCTCCCAGAGGGAAGAGACAGTCCTCTGTCTCCTCTGCTGTCATGTTCTCAGCATCCAGAAGGGTCTCTGGCTCATGGACAACACTCAGTGAATACATCTTGAATGAATGAAAGAATAAATGCAAGTGCAGTTGGGAGAAATGATTCTATTAACTATGTCGGAACCTGTTATGGACCGAATTGTGTCTACCCTCAACTTCACATGTTAAAGATTCAACCCCCAAGGTGACTAGTTGGAGCTCGGTCTTTACAGAGGTAATTAAGGTAAAGTGAGGACATGAGGGTGGGGCCCTAAGCCAATAGGACTGGTGTCCTTGTAAGAAGAGGAAGAGACACCAGGGATCTGCTCACACAGAGAAAAGGCCATGTGAGGACACAGCAAGAGGACGGCCATCTGGGAGCCAAGGAGAGAGGTCTCGGGAGAAATCAAACTTGCTGACACCTTATTCCTGGACTTCCAGCCTCCAGAACAGCAAGACATTAAATGTGTTGTTTAAGCCACCACGCTGGAGTATTTTGTGGTGGCAGCCTGAGCAGACTAACGCAGAACCTTCGTGAAAGTTATGAGTGATGACAGGATGGCTTGCTTTGTAGATGTTACTAGAACAATCAAATCTCGGTGACAAAACTGGATGAAGTCCACTGAGCGGGGGTGAGCTAGAAGGGACGCCCCGAAAGCCACAAAGAAAACAGCAAGGGGCGAGAGCTCTGAGGCTCCAGGCTCCAGCCCAAGCCTGAATTCGGTGTAAAAGGGCTGAAAACTGTAGTGATTAGCATGACCCAGTGGGACGTATTGGAAATAAATTGGTTTCACGCCTTCTTTCCGAGAAACGGTTGGTGTAAACGCATCGGAGTGAAACGGGCGCCTGTGTGGAGGATACTTACTTAACAGAAAGCAGAAAATATCCCCAGCCGGCTTTATAATTAATTTCAGGATTGCTCCAATTCCCGGAGAAAGGATGCTAGACAGCAAGGCCAAATTCTTTTCT
The DNA here is from genome assembly GCF_048564905.1 of Vicugna pacos. Lineage (NCBI taxonomy): Eukaryota > Metazoa > Chordata > Mammalia > Artiodactyla > Camelidae > Vicugna > Vicugna pacos. Next base: position 113,039,310 of record NC_132987.1, on the reverse strand, counting down.
AGGGGCCCATTAATTGCTGCTATTTATACAGCAGAACAGGACAGCTCTGACCCCGGGCCCCCCGCCGGCCACCCTCCCGCGGCGGCACGCTCAAATCTGTCTTTGTGGAAACGAGAGGGAAAAGTTGCCTTCCCCAGTTTAAACAACAGAGCTCATTAGGACCGATCCTGGTGACAAGAGCAGAACCCAGAGCTGGATAAATGCAAAGAGCTCAACTCTAGTTTAAGAAAAAAATCAAGCCAGCTCACAATGCAGGGCTGGGAGACCCTCCCACGTCCTCCCCGGGAAGTTCTGAAGCCACGATCACCGGGTCTCTGCGCCATGAGTCCAGCTCTGATTCAGAAAGCAAATCACGTCCTGACACCCTGGAAACATCCTGCTGGTGCGAAACGAGAAACTAGTTCCTGTGAGGGAGGAAAAATGCAAGAGAATTTTGAGACAGCAAGGTGGCCTGACCAGGTGCCTCAGGAAGGGCAGAATTGTGCAATTGTTGGAATTCTTGCCAAAAGCCCATCTACTTCATTAAAATACGTGTGCTTCCTTTTCATCAAAATGTATTTATTATCCATAAGGATAAAAGTAACCCCTAATTCCCTGCCCAGCTGGAATTCACCAAAACTCAGGAATCCTAAGGGGAGACGAGGTACGAATTAAAACAGGTAATGCTAGAATCATTTCTCCTTGGTTTTGGAAGAGAGTCAGAAAGCCCCAGCTCAGTAACAAGAATACAAGTTTTTTGAAACCAGGGGTAATTCATTTTGGTATTCCCCACAGCGCCTGGCTCCCGAAGCAAAAAATACATTAAATCACTAAATACATTGGTTAAAAAACTGAATGCCCATTTGTCTCAAATACCCTTCAACGCCGATCCCCCAGCAGCCTCATCCTGCTCCATCTCTCTTCCAACTCGGCCCCATTTTTAATCACCTAGAACGTAACTCGGGGACAATACTGAGGAAGCCTCAAATTACATCATCTAGGAGCAAACTGATCCAAGGAATCCAAAAGATAATGGCATGGTTAGGCATGACTACCTCTCCCCAGCCATCACTGTCAACTGGCTGAGAACAGCAACTCCCCACTGCTCCGGGGACACCCACATGGACAGCCTGCAACCCAAACCTCCCATCACAGCCTCTCCAAGAGCACACCCGCTATGTTCCTCCCCTAAGACAATCGCTCTCTGCTCTCCGCACTGAGGCCATCATCCTCCCCATCTACTGGCTGAGCAGTCCACTCCCTCCACCCCCTTCCCCTTTCCCCAGACATAACCAATCACCATGTCTCTTCTGTAAGTTTCCACTGCTGCTGGTCCAGCCTCCTGAGGGCTCCCTGAGGTTCCCTCAAGTCTCCAGCTTCTTCCTTGTCTACACACTGAGGCATGTTTTCTTTCTAAGGATGGTTATGATCATCTTCTGTGCTCAGGAATCTTTAATAGAAACTTGATTCCTTATTAAGAAATTAAAAATCCTTCATAATCTGGTACTAGCACCCTGCCGCCCTTACCTCCCCCTCTGCTTCTTTTTGAACCAAATTTTATTTTGACTAGCTTGCATCCCATCAACTTTCATTTAACCCACCTGCTTTCAGTCCCATAAAGTCTTCATTCTTTAAATGTTTTCACATAATAGTGAAAATAGACATATACACTTCTTAAGTTCTTGTCTGTTTTTTTCTTATTTATTTTGATTTTGATAAAAGACACCTAACAGAAAATCAAGCATTATTAAGTACACCATTCAATGGTATTAAGTATATTCATATTGTTGTACAATCATCACACCCATCCATCTCCAGAACTCTTTTCATCTTGCAAAACTGAAGCTCTGTACTCTTCAAGCAATCGCTCCCTGCGACCCCTCCTCTGGTAATCACCTTTCTACTTGTTTCCATGAGTTTGATTTTTTTTTTAAAGATTCCATATAAGTGAGATCATGCAATATTTGTCTTTCTATGTTTAGCTCATTCTACTCAGCATAATGTCCTACAAGTTTATCCGTGTTGTCACAAATGGCAGGATTTCCTTCTTTATCGTGGCTACATAATATTCTATTATGTATGCATTATGTTACATTTTCTTTATCCATCCATCCGTCAACAGATGTCATCTGTTAATTTGTTTCCATATCTTGGCTATTGTGAGTAATTTTTAAGAAGACAATTTACATTTTTTTCACACTAACTCTCTGAAAACTGATGTGTATTTCTCACTCTCAGCTGATCTCAGTTGAGATCAAGCACACTTCCAGTGTTCAACAGGCAAATGTGGCAAGCGGCCAGGGTTGGATAGTGCAGTCTTGGTTCCATGGCTCTGGCCAAGTCACTCACCCTCTGAGCCCAGGACCCAGCACAATGTTTGCCTGAGACTGAGACAAAGCACTCAACTAAAAAAAAGTCTGGTGAATGAAGAAAGAAATGAAGAAATGCTCCCTTGTTTTCATCTGCAAATTGTGTAGGAGATTACCAATCACACCAATTTGTAGTGAAAATAAAAGCATGCCTTCTGGAGCCAACCAAGGTCTTGCCTCAGGCAAAAAACTTAACCTCAGTAAACCTCAGGCTGTTCATCGGTAAACTAGGGGGTGATGATGGTGGCCAAGATATAGCACGTTAAGTGCCTGGCACAAAGTGAACACATTACTTGTAGTTAAAACTGAGCAAACAATAGTAAGAACACAGTGGGATCAGGATACTGCTGCTCTAGTGACATAGTGCTAATGGGGAGAGGAAGAAAGGAAGACAGAGAGGGAGGGAGGGAGGGAGGACTGCAGGGGGAGAAGGGAGTGTCTCATGGAAACCTTTGCAGAGGAGGGATGTGCTGCTCAAGGTGGAAAAGAGTTCACCGGTCCTCACGATATGGGGGAGGGAGAGATGCGATTCCAGGAAAGGATAGAATAATAGCTGTGCACTAACTGAGCGCAGGAATCCTCGCCAGCCCTCCCGTCTCCAGAGCCCCGGACGGCTGATGCCCTCTCCCACGAGGTCCTCAATCGGCGTCTACTGACGGCTTCCCTGTGCCACGTGCGCACAAAGCTTCCTTCCTTGCCCCTTAAATCACGCGTTAAACATCAGGGCTGGCCTCAGTGCCTGTGTTCATCAGAAAGAGAAAACTAGATCTTTTTCCCTCTCCGCTCTGATTTATACGCCTCCATTTATGGTGTCAGTCTGGGTGAAAGCAGAATTTGTGTTCCTGCAGTGACACCATAAATCCTTCTGGTCTCCCTTCCTCTGGCTGGGAATCCTGAATGCTCTGCTCCCACTGACAGCAGGTAATGGCTCTTAGGGGAGACAAGGAATTCACAAGCAGGTCACAACGGGACTAGGAGGGAGGGCCGTGCGTGTCTGCCTGCGCCTGTGCGCAGAACGGGGACCGCGTGGAGAGTGCCTGGGGGAAACCGTAGGACACCAGCCCTTGATTCTTTTTTCTCTTTTTAATATAGATTATTCTGGCAATCACTTTAATTAATATCTCCCAGTGTATTTGTTCGCGAGGGCTGCCATGAGAAACCACATCAGACGGGCAGCTTCAACAATGGAAATTTATTCCCTTACGTCCTAGAAATCTGAGATCAAGGTGTCCACAGGTAGGTTTCTTCTGGGGCCTCTCCTTGGCTTGTAGATGACTGTCTTCAGCCTGCATCTTCATGTGGTCTTCCTACTGTGCATGTCTGTGCCCTGATCTCCTCTTCTTATAAGGACACCAGTCATACTAGGTTAGGGGTCACCCAAGTGACCTCATTTAAACTTAATCACCTCTTTAAAGACCCTAACTCCCGGGGGTGGGGGGGGCGGTTAGGACTTCAACATCGGAATTTGGCTACGAGACACAACTCAACCCATAACATCCAGTAAAACGTCTCACAAACTTTAAGAGAAAGGAAGCAACGAATCTAAAGGAGAAGGAAGCTCACCAACAATGTGACCTGAGTAAACTCAGTTCCAACAATCACACGGCTTTGAGTTTCTTTTTATTTGTCACCTGTTTTCCCTGCTTATGACTTTCAACATACTTACTATCTTAAGTTACACCCTTTTCTACAAATAAGTATTATCTCCTGCATCTTAATTTTGGACATTTACTTCCTCCTCATCTTCGAAAAAGAAGGTGACCATCTTTTTATTTGCATTTGTCCTTGTGGTTTTCTTTTCTTTTCTTTTCTTTTTTCAGCTGCTTTTAGTGATGCACAAAGTTTAGGAATCAGATAAAAACACTTTCTACTCTTTACCATTTGTTCATTTAAAGTTTAGCAAAAAAATAAACAGAGACGGAAAGAGGATGCAAGAATAGACTGAAAAAGATTTCCTGAAGCAAATCCATGTCAAAAATCTGCCAGGATTTCAATATGTGAACATAAAAATCCGGTCCTTTGTGGTGAATAGTCATAATCTGAATGCTGAACAGAGAAGCTGTGAATAATTGCTTAGCTTACAGGAAAGGGGATCTCGAGATGGTTCTAGGAAGGAACAGAATTGCTTTTTGCCTCCATCCTCCTTAAAGAGGTCTTTAAAACTCTTGTAGTAACTGCAAGTGTCAAATGAGAAATTCACACCCATCCCCAAAGAGCCTATTTTTCCATTAATACTGTTTAGTTTTCTTAAACGGTATCATGACTTAAGAGTAACATTATTTAAATCAGCTATCAAAAAAAAGAGGAAACCACTTTTAAGCAATGTTGTTCACCCCATTAGATACAATCTGATTATGTTTTAGAAAGACTTAAAACCTTTCTTTTATTTTCTCTAAAATCTTTTTCTTCTTGTGACAGTGCATTTTTCTTAGCACATCTGTCTGAAAATGTGAGCATTTAAGAAAGGATTGGGAGTTTAGTTTTGTTTCCATTGATGGGAGGGAGTAAATTGTATTTAATAGGAGTTCTGGGACTTCTCGAGGATGACACAGACAATGTGGCAATTCCCTGACTGGAATGTAATTATTCCAACTCGATCCAGGATACCAATGTTCAGAATTCTTTTAAAATACAGGCTTTTTATTCATCATTGAGTCAACTGCCTGCTGCAAAGGTAATTTTGGGGGCAAGAATAAATTAATCTGTTTGGCCAAGAATTAAAATTATTTTGAACTCAACAGTATTGTCAGTAGCCAGCAAACATTTTTTATTATTCCAATGGCAAAAAAGTAACTAATGAAACAACATGAAACATACACACACAGCAACATGAATATTTATATAGTCAAGTCCAATCAAAGAATCATTTCAAAAGAGCAGACTATCATCGACTTCAAAGAGACATTTCCCACTTAAAAGAAAGTGATCACTATGAAAATACATTTTAAATTCTGAGATATCTTTTTTTCATTTTTGGTGGAGGGGTATCTGTGATTGGAGTTATTACTCTCAGTTCATGATTTCCAACGCTACTGGGTCCCATAATGTGAATTTGGGTCAAATACCAGTTATCTATTTCTTCCATCAAAATTAATGGAGCTTTGTTGTGTCAAAATCAGGATGGAAAGATTTTAATAGAGTCTTTCACAGGAGACAAGATTTACCCATTGCAAACATCACCTCCTCTCCCCTTCCACCAAAAAAAAAAAAAAGGCACTTTAATCATTATCAGGTTTTTTAAGTGGATCAGTAGTGATAATCTCATTATATTGAACACCTTTTTTTATGATTACAGAAAGAAAAGATTAATAGTGTGAATAGTATTAAAAATTCATGTTGTAATTAGGGGTCAGTCTCCCTAGTCCAGATAAATCGATCAGTCAATCAACTGAATAACTAAAAGCTGTGTAAATATTCAAACTGGCTGGGGATCCATTTCATGATCTAAGTTGTCTAGCTGAGCTGTCTATAAGCATAAAATTAATGAGCTATTTGGACAACTGCCATTTCTTTGCCAATTACCCGGGATGAAAACATGAAAGGCACACGTGTAGACCACAGTCACTGAGCCACATGAAGCTCAAATCGGAACTAGTCCTATTCATTAAGCACTTGCCAAACAAGACTCTGCAACTCGTTCTACATCATTTGTCCCATGTGTCTCCCACAACCCTACTACTTTCCCTTTTTACAAGAGAGGAAACTCTTGGTTTCCACAGATTAAGAAACTTGCCCACAGGTGGCCCAGCTGGGACATGGTACAGCCTGAGTTTGACTCTCAACCCACAGCTAAGTTGCTTCTTGCCATGTAGAGGGGCTGTTGGATCTAGGTTGGAGTCCAAGCTGGATGACCCAGTGGGTTATTTGATTGCTGTAAACCGATAAATCAGGTAATTCAATATATTACAAAAACAAAACAAAAACAACTCATCTTACTATGCACAATGGTCACTTTAAAAGCATAATCCCTATACACAAAATGTTATGATAAATCACAGAGAAAAAAAAGTGACAATGAGTGTGTATATGTCCATGAATGACTGAAAAATTGTGCTGAACACTGGAATTTGACACAACATGGTAAAATGATTATAAATCAATAAAAAATGTTAATAAATAAATAAATAAAAGCATAATCCCAAGTCTCTACATCATTCCACTGCCTCCTGGGACATCGTACGCTGCCTCTGCTAGCCAAGAGGAAGTAGTCCGGCCCCACCGATGCTCAGAACTTGGCTAACAGAGGAAGAAACAGGACAGGTGGGACAGTGCAAACAGAAAAGGGCAAGTCCCAAGTTTAAACATTAGCTAAACACAGGTGTGACTGATGCAAGGTCCTTAGCTCTGAGACCTCAAAAGCCCCCTCCAGGAGGGACTACCAATTCCTGCGGACCAGTGCCCGCGTTCCCCGAGCCCGGCGGGTCACTCCTGCCATCAGCCTGAGGCCTCCATACAGAATTGCTGGTGATGCATTAACGGCCAGGCCCACAGCCCAGAGGTGGCTTCCCAGGACCACAGGGAGCAGCACGGATGGGCACGGGCACCCTCTTCTCCACACCTGCTTCACCTCGGAGCGTGCATCCCTCCTCCCTGGCAGACATCAGTGCCTCACCCAAGGCACCCAGGCAGACACACCCCTGGCCCACAGAAGAGCCAGAGTTCAGTGCTGTCACTGGTTGAAGTGTGCCCCCAAAACAGTCACTCTGAAGTCCCAGCCCCCCAGTACCTGAGAACACGACCTTTAGAAATAGAGTCGCTGCAGATGCAATTAGTTAAGATAAGTCACTAGGGTGACCTAAACCTATGACAGGCATCCTTATAAAAAGGGGAGATTTGGACACAGACGCACGCAGGGAGGAGGCCACGTGCACATGGAGCTGCGCTGCCACAGGCCAAGGAGCACCCAGAAGCTGGGGGGAGGGGGCCCTGCAACACAGCCATCCCTAGAGCCTGCAGAGGGAGCCTGGCCCGGTCAACACCTCGATTTGGGACTTTCATCCTCCAGGACTGTGAGAAAATAATTTCTGTTGTTCTAAGCCACCCAGCTGGTGGTACTTTGTTACCTGGCCCCAGGAAACTAATCCAGGACTCATCCCCAGTGCATCCTGAAACCTCTGGGAAGTCCTTTCCAAGCCCTCCACATTCAGTCCATCAGGAAGTTAAAAATAAACCATGTAAACCGGAGGCTGACTTGGGATAAAGGCTTATTTCCAAAGTACTGATTAACTGAGGTCTCACACAGGGCTCAGTAGAGTCACGTTGTTCCAAGGAAACCTCTGGATGGTGACAAAGCCTCAGAAGAATGGCCGGAGACTCCGCAGGAAGACCTGCCTTCCACCAAGTTGTCCGGGACCCACCATCTGCGAAACACCAGGAGAGGAACAGAGGAGTATTTATTTTGAACAGCTCAAACCTGGTTCTGCCTAAATAACCCGGCAAATTGATGAAGGAGCTAACACACACTCACTTATGCCCACGATGTCACATGAGTGTGAAAGGTGAAGGGGGAGGGGAGACCCAGAAGCAGGAGACATCTCTTTGAACCAGGCAGATCAGGGCAGGCTCCCTGGAAGAAGGGGCATCTCAGCAGGGCTGGAAGGGTGGGCCTGCAGGTGGCACCAGCAAAGAGCAGGGGCACACAAGCAGGCCCCCACAAAGGACATGCGGAGGACAGAGAATCCACCTGGCCTGGGCTGACACAAACACTGGTGGAAGAGAAACCAGGACACAGCTTGGGGACTGAGTACTGTGAAGCCCAGATGGAGGGGACCAGGACACGGCTCGGAGACTAAAAACTGAGAAGCCTGGATAGAGGGGACGGCATTTGGAATCCACTCTGTAGATAATAAAGGCACCAGCCAATCAATATCTTTTAATAATCTATAATGTAAAAGAATCTGAAAAAGAATATATATGTATAACTGAATCACCTTGCTGTACACCTGAAACTAACACAACAGTGTAAATCAAATATATCTCAGTATAAATTAATTAATTATTTTTAAGTTCAGACAAAAAATACAAAAGAAAACAAAAAGGTATGTTGAAATCCTAACTCTGAGGACCTCAGAATAGGACCTTATTTGGAAATAGGGTCATTGCAGATGCAATTAGATAAGACAAGATGAGGTCCTACAGGAGCAGGAAGGGTCCCTCATTCGATGTGGCTGGTGTCCTTATAGGAAGACACAGGGTGAACGCCTTGTAAAAACGGAGGAGAGACTGAGTGATGCAGCTATGAGCCAAGAAACACCAGAGATTGCTGGCAAAGCACCAGAAGCTGGGAGAGGGGCAAGAAAAATCCCCCTGCAGGCTCCACGGGGAGCCTGGCCCTGCCCACACCTTCATTTCAGACTTCCAGTCGCCAGCACTGTCAGATGAGGAATTTCTGTTGTTTTAAGCCACCTTGTCGGTGCTTTGTTTTGGCAGGCCCAGGAAATGAACACTGAATGTGAAAACAGAAGATGGAAAGAGGGTTAGCTCATCGGGAAATCACTGCCAGCTTTAAAGGCATCTCGGCCACAGCACCAAGTGTGGAATTTGCTTTTCCGGGTTATACTCAGATAACTTCTACCAGAACAGTGGGAGAGGGTATCACTTACAGTCACTGAGACTGTCTCCACTGTAACATGCATCATGAATGTTTGTAACGTTAAGCCATAAAAGAGAGTAAGTTCACTAACCGTATCCCTCAGGAGGCTCCCAACAAGCTATGTGGGCGCATTGATCGGGCTTTGTGCATATCCAAGGCTTGGCTTTCAAATCAGTCTCTTTCAGTATCAGCAGAAACTGCCTTTCCCCAAACTTCTGGTTCATTACTTCACCCAGGGCTAGTCTCCAACCAGCCTCAGCCCCATCCCCACCCTGCCCCACCCCAAAGTTCAACGCCGGGCCTCTCAGAGAGGTGACCAAGAGACAGCGGACAGGCCTTCAGAGTCTGCAAGAAAAGAGAGCTTGCAAAACGCACATTCGGTACACTTACTTTTGCCCTAATAAAGCCACAAAAGATAAAGCGTGTCCTGATAGTAACCCCGAAACATAAAATGGTTTTGCCAGGTGGGGATTTACCCAGGGGCATGCGAGTGAACAATAAGGCTGAGAAATACTGCCCTGGGTTGCTCACCTCTTTGCCTTCCCCACGGAAGCCCGCCCACCCGGGGCTGCGAGCTCAGGTGGAGCTCAGGTCCAGTCCAGGGTCCAGCGTGTCCTCTGATGTCTAATTAGCATCACCATCCGCATTCCCACGACACACCTTCCTCGAGCCTCTCCCCAGGTGAACTGTCCTCCACCATGAGCCCCAAGCGCCCTTAACAGTGACTAGCATGGAGGGAGTGAGGCTGGTTGAGTACCCTAGAAAGCTAGAACGGGGGACGGGGGTGGACAAGGGGGAACAGAGGGGTTGAAACTCCATGGAAGGTCCAGGCAGCTCGCGTCACCTGAAGCCCAAGGAACACCAAAGCCCGGGCAGTCTGTATTCTGGCCCTAACCACTCCACTTCCTTCCCCTTGACCTCGTCTGTCTCTTGCTTTTTGCTTCAAGGGTCCAAAGGCCTTTTACGGACGAGTGAAGTGAATGAGAAGGGATAAGAAAGAGAGAAATCCTAACACGATGTTATGGGTTGCATTGTGTCTCCGCCAAAGAGGCTAAAATCCTAACCCCCAGAACCTGTGAATGTGACCTTATTTGGAAATGAGGTCTTTGCAGATGATAAAGTTAAGATGAGGGCATTAGATGGGTCCTAATCCAGTATAACCGTCCTTATATTAAGGGAAATTTGGACACACAGAGGATAGACAGTGTGAAGATGCAAGGAGAGCGGAGTCTACAAGCCAAGAATTGCCTGAGGCTGCCGTCCTTCCTCAGAGCCTCAGCAGGAACCAACCCTGCCAACACCTTGATTTCAGACTTCCCGCCTCCAGGACTGGGAGAGAACACATTTCTGTCGCTGAAGTCACCAGTCTGTGATACTTTGTTACGGCAAAGTATCTAGGAAACCAACACACCTGACAAAATGCTGTCGGCAGTAATAACACTTTCAGGGTAAACACACTGAGGTTCACAGAATAGGCTTTTGGGTTCACGTACATCATATGCAAATTATTCATAAGCCACTTGCCAATATTTCATAAACAAACAAACTATAAGTATCTTTTCAAACTGTCTTTGTGATTTCACACCCCTAAATGTGTCCTTTAAGAAATTCTAGTAGAAATTTAAACTGTTTTTGTTCTTCTGAAGGCTGTAGAAACATATACATCAGGAAAACAGAAATCACAACCGGGACTAAATGTTTTCAGAAGGATTATTATTTATTTATTTATTTATTTATTTATTTATTTATTTTTGCTTTTCTACATGGAATCAGACAGCCTGCAGCATCACACAACAGCAACAAACCAGGAGTTCAATTGGCCACATCACTTTCCTTACTGCGAGGAGGTGGCTGTTTCCAGAGATTATAGTCTCTGGACAGAAGGCAATTCACTACAGAGCAGAACTCAGTGAGGCAAGGAGTGTGAGGGGAAAAAAAAAATCTCAGGTCCTTTCCAAGAGGAAAAAATTACTGAAGAAGCAAGAGGACGTGGTCTCGATAACCCACGGAAGTTTCCAGGCACGATTCCTGAGGCTGGCCCCAGCTTTCGGGACACCCAGCCAATTTGGATATATAAACACTGTATGCATTTGCCACAAAATACCACAGCACAGGTGACTTACACAACAGAATTTATTTTCTCATAGTTCTGGAGGCCGGAGGTCCAAGTTCAAGGTGTCAGCAGGGCTGGTTTCTCCTGAGGCCTCTCTCGTTGGTTTGCAGATGGCTGCCTTCTGGCTGGGTCTTCACATGGTCTCCCTCTGTCCTAATCTGTGCCCGGGTCCCCTCTTCTTATGACAGCATCAGTGGTACTGGGTTAGGGCCCACCCACATGACCTCATTTTACCGTAATTATCTCCTTAAAGTCCCAATACAGCCACACTCTGGGGTCCTGGGGGTTAGAACTCCAACAAAGGATTTGGGGCGGGAAGGGGGACAATTCAGCCCATAACAAAAAACCAAAGAGATGCAAGACTTGGACCTCTGTGTGAGGATGCTCAGGACAGTGGCTCACCACCACTGCAAACACCAAGCACCGGCTTACAAGCCCTTGGAGGGGCAGAAGCCACACTGAGCAGCTATATTTAAAAGGTTGCTTATGCCTGGGCACCAGTGAGGCATGGCCCACCCAGCTGTGTGTGATAAATCAAAAGTTACTTTCCTGCTGAAATCTTCCTCTGTCACACTGAGATAGATGCGCCTCTCAGCTGACACACAGAGAAACCCCAAACCATTATGCTCCTTTCCCAGAAAAACAACAGTGAAAACCAACTCTGTTCAAAGACTCTTGCTCTTCATTCTCTCCACTTGCATGTAATTGTCACCGACCCCTTATTAAACTGTCTCACTATTTACCCATCCAAGGAAGGGATCGTGAGAAGGGGGCTGAGGCCCAATCAGCACTTTGGGGGAATTTTTCTGTTCGGACTTGTAGAGCAGGATCCATGGGACTCCAGTTGAACAGCTGCTGCAACTCTTAACACATGGGAGATCTGAGCCTCAGTCCTCTCCATCGGGTTGAATGATGACTCAGGAGACAGGGGGTCACAGGTCTTGAGGCTCCAGGGAAGGGCATTTCCCCCCCAAGATCTTAATGTTACATACGCCAGAGTATGCCTTGGGTCTCCCGGGAAATGAGTAACACAAACACAACTGAATTTATTTCTCATCCAGATTCTTCATCTTGCTTGTCTTTCTCTTAGAGAGGACTTTTCCAGAGAGGAAGCAGGATTGATTCTGCAGAAGTTTGCTTGAGATTTCCTAAAAGCCTAGGACACTTCATCCATCACTCTTTGAGGAAATGTATTTCCCATGATACCGTGAGGTATGTGTCTGTGGTTCACGGCTTGGTTCTGACTCTAAAAAGTCCCTGCTTTCCTGAGGACAGATCTGATTCTTGTGCCTGTTCACAGTGCATTTTACGCACACACACACACACACACACACAAAACATCCACTGGAGGGGGCCATTTGGGACAGAAACCCAGACTCCACTTGGCTTGCCAACCCGTGTGGCCTGGTGGCACCACGTACCATGGAGCTGCAGCCACTCAGGGGGCGTCCATTTCCAACTGGTCTACCAAAGGGGATGCCTTTTTCTAAACAGTCTGCCCAGGGCAACATCTTTTTCTAAGAAGTCTACCTAGACACATATGCCTTTTCTAATTTGCACAAAAGCCCATACAAGTGGCCAGCAACTCTGCATGAAGACGGCAATCAATAAATGCCTGAATGAAAAAACACACGATCATCTCCAAGGGCCAAGGAGAGATAAGGCTTTCTTTAAAAACTGTTCACAGCCCGGAAATGTCTCTAGCCATGAGCATTCTGACATCATAGTACACCTAGCCAATGGCTTCAGATTAAGGAATAAATCTTCTAAAAGGATATTATGGAAATGGGAAGGGTCTTCTATGAGTGTAGACGGAATGATTTAGAACAGAGAGAAGTCATCAGCTGTCCTCTCTTTTCCATTCTCTTTTTTCCCTTCCCTTCCCCTTGGCCCTGGACAATCTTCCCTTGTGTAACAAAGAGATCTTAGACATGATATCTTCAAAAGTTGGCATTTCGTACTTTAAACTCCAAAATGAGCTCTAATTCAAGAAGCATTCCTGTCCCACAAGCAATAGGAAACAATCAATATTCTATTCTCACATCACAGGACGACTGGCAGCCAAATGGAGCTGAAAAAAGTACAAGAATAAAGTTGCCTTTGAAGGGAGGGATAAGCTTGGGGGGCACTACAGGAACTGGAAACACATATTTTGGCAGTAATAATCCAATAAAAAAATTCTTAACCCAATCCTGGACTCTAAAGAGATCTTAGAACACACTGGAAACAGACACTTCCAGCGAAGGGCCAGTTAACAAATGTAGCCCCATATCCCCAAAACCACAAATGGAGAAGAAATCATAACCCCTAAAGACAGTAGAATGTTTTACTGAGTGTTGAGGAAAGAGCTGGCAACCAAATCAAAAACATGGGGAATTAAGTTGTCTAATAAATTTTCCTAAACTGTACCAATCTGGGAACTCATGGGGAATCACCTATAAATTTACTCTTTCTTCTATTGTTAAAATGATTTTCTACTGTTAAAGGATGCTCAGTGCCAAAAAAGGTGACCAGAAGGTCAGGACAGTAAGGATTCAGCAATCAGACTTCCAAGCACTATGTTCCCAATTCAGGAAATGTCAGGGAAACAACCCTTAGAAAGAGCAGAAAGGGAAAACCAGGAGGCAGAGATGCAAAAAGCAGAGAGGATGGCAGACAGAGGAATGTTCTTTACAGTCAGAGAAGTTCCAGGCAGAGGAAGGGAAGGGAAGAGGAATGTTTGGAAAGCAGACATCCAGACCCCTGGGGAGTCCTGCAGACCCTCCCGTCCTCAGGGCGGTGTTTCCTGCAGAGGTGGGAGACGCAGCCCTAGTCATCTTCCTCACCTCCCCTTCATCCTTAAAATACACTTCATCTTCCATGATAAATTGAGTGGGTACCTGTTACTTGCTTTCTAAAAGAGCCTAACTAACACATATCTTTAAGGGTTAAATATAAATGTGAAAGTCTAACAGAAGAAAATAACCCACTGCCTTAGTTCACTAACACAGGACAGAATACATTTTCAGACTAATGATGTGCTTTACACATATATACACATACAAGTATGTAAAACATATATGTATGTATATTATACATATGCATACATATATATTTTATACACACATTTAATCAAATTTCCACTGAATACCAATGAGGTATTATTATCATCATTTTACAAATACAAAAAATTGAAGTTTAGAGGGTTTGAATACCTTACACAAGATCACTCAGCTACTAGGTAGCAGCTGAAAGGCCATAGGAACCCAAGGCTGTCAGCTCTTGAGTCTGTGCTTTACTACGTGACCCCATTAGGTTAAATCATTATGCAAGAGGTTAGAAAATTCAGTCAAAAATACACGTCAACACAAAGATTTTTCTGCAGACAACAATGAAACACTGGCAAGACTTACTGATCATTTATAAAGCAAAACCAAGAACAAACCCTCTAGTTTACTTAAATATCAAAAAATGAGAAAACTAAAGAAAAAAGACTAATTGGTTTGTCTAGACAAAATATAAAATTTTTATGTACCCCCCCAAAAGGAATCATAAAATGAATCAAAACCTAAATACCAACTGGGAGAAAATATCTGCAATAAAGCAGATAAAAAGCTTTTATCCTTAATATGTAAAGAGTCTGTACAAATCAATAAGACAAACAGGAAGAAAATGAGGGAAAATTATTAACAATAGTTAATAAAAGAGAAAACACATTTTCAATCAAGTACACTAATTATGATACACCCTACTAATTATCAAAATACACTTTTTAAAAGTGTATATATACACACACATATATATGTATGCATATATATGTATATATCTGTATCAAATGTAACCAGCTCGAACACCTTAACCCAGTGACTATCACTGGGTTGTGTGATTACAGGTGATTTTTATTTTCCGCCTTGTGTTTCTGTTTTAATTTCCATGAGGAACCAGGGGATGGGGGGAGAACGGAGGTGGGGGACAGGGGAGAATTATGTTTAATGAATCAGAAAAAAAAAAGGATAATTGTTTTAGGGTATCTAAAAACAGAAAAGGAGTAGATGATGAAATGTATTTAGTCAAGTGTGGTAGCAAGTGGCAGAGTTAAGAATGAAATATTATTTGTAAGTGGCTATGCAAGAAAAAAATACATGGCAATTAACAAATATTAGCCTAGGATTTATCCTGATTTACTAAAAACCTCAAATATTCTAGAATGTACCTGTGACTGGACTAGTTTAAAGAATCCTAAAACACAAGTTACTTAGTCCAAGATATTTTTTTAATTATTTTTTAAATATTTATAGTTGATCACAGGAAAAAACACTAATTTATATTAGATGATTTATATGTGATTTATTTTATTTATATATATTTATAAATATAAATATGCCCCATTGAAACCTGTAGGATATTATTCTAAGTCTGATTATTGGAAAGAAAGTTCTTGTTATCCTACACACTCTCAGGTGCTTTAATTTGATGGCCCTCTATGATAAAAAGCTCATTCTTGATCTAAGAAAAAGCATCTCAGGGTAATGAATTGGGTGGGAGTACAACAGCCATAAAGCACCTTCCCTCCAGAGGGAAATTCAAGTTTCATTATGTCAAATTGGGCTTGAAATTACAAATGTTAGTTTTAAGTAGAATAAAATGTCATCCTGTGGGACTGACACTTTACAAACCTGAAGAAGTGTTTTCAAAACAAGTTTTTTATTAGTGGTATAAATGTAAATGCTCAGCTGAGAACTGAGTCATCGACTAGTTTCTCTAATTAAATTTTTAACCTGGAATAAAGAATGCACTTAAAAAGCCAGACTTCTACATCAGAGCACCAGTAATTCCGACTGAAGACCAGATTTACGTCAGTGATAACACTTATCTTCGTCCCTTTGGTTTCACTGAAGTAGGGCTCAGATAAAATGCTAGAATATTCTGATCCCAGACTTTACAACCAACTTTTTCTGAAGCTTCATTTTCACTCGGGCACTTCCTCCTTCCATCTGCCTCTGGTGACCCCTCTCAGCCCAAATGGGGGCTGAGCAAAGGCTTCAAAAAGCTAGCCTAGCTCCAACAGTCTGCATAAAAAGCAAGACAAAGGCACTGGGTGTTTTGCTTTGTTTTTAATAAACAATCTGTGTTCACCCTTGAAGGAGGGTGTTCTAACAAGGAGACTCTAACGAATTGTTCAGTGAGCTACATAAGAAGTGCTCTTGCAGCTTCACCATTTGATTCAAAAATCCTCTCTCCCCAATGAACAGATGGAGCACAAGGGATTTTTAGGGCAATGAAATTATTCTATATGATTCTGTAGTGGTGGCTACATGTCATTATGCATTTGTCAAAACCCATAGAATGTACAACATCAAGAGTGAACCCTACTGTAAACTACGGACTTTGGTTGATAATAATGTGCCCATGTTGGTTCATCGATTGTAAACCAAATATGCCACACTGATGAGGGATGTTGACAGTAGGGGAGTATATATATGTGGGTAGGGAGGGCTATGTGTGAACTCTCTGTATTTTCTGCTCAGTTCTGCTGTGAACCTGAAACTGCTCTAAAAGAATAAAGTTTATTAAAAAAAAAATCTTCTCTCCCCTCATACAGATTTTTCTTCCTCCAGGGCAAAAAAAATGGTACTAAAGCTAAGATTGAACGCTAACCAGAGCAACTCAAAGTGGCTACCAGTCCTCACTGCTTCCTTCATTAAGAAAGTCTGTTACTGACATACCATATCACTATATGTGGAGTCTTAAAAAAAAAAAAGGATACAAATGAACTTATTTACAAACCAGAAATAGACTCACAGATACAGAAAACAAACTATGGTTATCAAAGGGAAAGGAGGGGATAAATTAGGAGTTTGGGATTAACATCACACACTATTATATATATACAAATAAATAAACAAGGACCTACTGTATAGCCCAGGGAACTATATTCGCTATCTTGGAAAAGAATCTGAAAAAGAATATGTATATGTTTGACTGAATCACTATGCTGTACACCAGAAACTAACACAACATTGTAAATCAACTATACTTCAATTTTTCAAAAGTTTAAAAAAAGAAAAATCTGCTACCACAAAGTTGTGTTTATAATTAGCTTGGTACTATGATGTTTATTTAATAGTACACACACACACACACATACACACACACATACACCCCAGGCTCAAGCTCTTCATCTCATAGTGAACTTGGAAAAGATGACAGCCCAGTACCTCTGCCCACGCTTGGAGACTCGGAGTGCACTGTGAACCTAGCACGTTGGAGCCAAGGGGTGGGAAAAGGCCCCCCTCACTACCCAGGACCATCCGAGAAGGTCATCATCCACAGCAAGCATCCCAGTCATGCCCAGGGCTTTGGGCTTTGGTTCATTCATCCCTGATTCACAATCTGATGAATTGCTCTTTAATACTTGTATCTGAAATCCTTTAGTAAGATTTCAAACATGGATGAAATGCTCCCTTGGGTTCATCTGGTTTTGCTGTTACCTGAGGAGTTTCCCAAAATTCGGGACTTTCCAGACTCTCGGGCACCTCAAGATGGCTGGTCAACCTAACTTGCGAAATCGGGACAATGGTACCTACTACAAAAGGTCATTGTAAGGAATAAATTTTATCATGCAGCAGAGAGGGACAGGGTTTTCAGACATAGCCTAGCAGATGGTATGCAATCCATAAATGTTAATTATTACCATCATTATCAGTATTACATCCTCATGGTCAAAGCCAAGAGGAAGCACTCAGTCCTTTCCTGTAGGTTTTGGTGACTCAGAAGGTCACAAAAGCCCTGCTCTGCTCCAGAACCTGAACTTCATCCCATCATCCTAAACAGACTGTCCCTCAGCACCACACGCAGTGTGTACATCCATCACCGCTGTCCACCCTCCCGGGTGCTATTCACAGAGCTGACAAAGAGCAAGTCATGACCAGGAGAGGAAATTCGTGGAACAAGACTGTCTCAACAGAGTCAGAAAGATGGCCAGACACCTTCCCAAAAAGCCATGGGGCAGGATGTAAGACAAGAACTCACAGGAGATAAAAGTGACAGGGGTAACGCAAGGAAAGGGATGAGAACAGAGCAAATGGCTCAGAGAACGGGCAAGAGAAGTAAGCAGGTTTGCTAAATGTTTTGGCAGCAATTTGGCCACGAGACTGATAAACTTATTTAAAAAAAAAAACTGTAGTCAAAGAGACAGAATCCAAAACTTCATATATCTCCATGGGAAACATCCAAAAAAAATGTATGTTTGCAAATAGCAACATCACCCATCTGCTGCACTGTTGGAACATTTTCTCAGGAAAGAACTGAGGGTCCATTAACAGCCCCATGACATTGCAGAATATTCCTCTGCCTTGCCTGGTCACTCTGATACCGAGCCCCGTAACAAGTCCCTGCAGGAGACACGGTTGTTCCGGGGCTGGGATGCTTCCCAAAGAGCGCCAGTTAGACAGCCTGTCCCATCTACTCATCGCTCACACACACACACCCAGGAGCTGCAAGAGGTGAGAGAGACAGGGCTTTCAGAACCATCCCTGGCCAAATGGGGACACTGTCGTCCAGAAGGCTGACCTCATGTCCTGGGGAGAGCAGAGCATTCTTTCATCCATTCAAAACATGTTTACTTACAGAGCACCTCCTCTGTACCAGGTACTATTCTAGCCACCGAGGACGGAGCACAGACCTCTTCCTCATGGGGCTTCCAGTCTTGTGGGGAGACAAATAAACACCTGAACATATAAATATATACCATGGGATCAGGTGAGATTTTGAGTTGAACTGAGTACCCCCCCACAAATTCGTATGTTTAAGACCTATCTTGGTCTGTTCAGGCTGCTATAAAAAGAAATACCATGGGCTAGGTAGCTTGTAAATAACAGAAATTTATTTCTCACAGAGTTGGAGGCAGGGAAGTCCAAAGTCAAGGCGGATTTGGTGTCTGGGGAGGGTTCTCTTCCTGGTCCACACACAGCCATCTTCTTGCTGTGTCCTCACACGGCAGAAAGGGAAGAGACTTCTGGGGTCTCTTTTTAAGACCACAAACCCCATCATGTAATGACCTTCCAGAGGCCCCACCTCTTAATACTGTCATACTGGGGAATCGGTTTTAATGTATGAAATTTGAGGGGACACAAAACTCAGACTATAGTAGGTTCTAACCGCAGTGCCTCAGAATGGGACCTTATTTGGCAACAATGATCTTGACAGAGGTAATCAATTAAAGAGGGGACACTAGGGTGGGCTCTAATCTAGTATGACTGGCATCCTCATAAAAAGGGGACACGCAGGCACAGAGACAGACACGCATGTGAAAAGACACAGAGGGAAGACAGCCACCCACAAACCAAGGAGAGCAGCAGATCCTTCCCTCACAGCCGTCAGAGGGAGCCAACCCTGCCAACAACTTGATTTTGGACTCTGACCTCCAGAACCGTGTGAATAAGTCTCTACTTGTTTAAGCCACCCAGTGTGTGATACTCTGTTACAGCGGCACTAGCAAACTATACAGCTGGTGAGAGCAACCCCACTCCTGGGCATGTGTCTGGCGGAAACTAATTTGAAAAGATATGTGCACCCCAATGTTCACAGCAGCACTATTTACTATGGCCAAGATATGGAAGCAACCTAAATATACACTTCCTGGGTAAAGAAGATGTGGTATATATACACAATGGAACACTACACAGACATAAATAAAAAAGAATGAAATAATGCCATCTGCAGCAACATGGATGGACCTGGAGATTGTCATACTAAGTAGAGTAAGTCAGAAAGAGGAAAAAAAACTTACCATATGGTATCACTTATATGTGGAATCTAAAATACGATACAAATGAACTTATTTACTAAACAGACTCACAGACACAGAAAACAAACTTATGGCTACCAAAGGGGAAAAGTTACCAAGGGGGAAAGGGGAGGGTGAAGGGGTAATTTGACAGTTCAGGATTTGCAGATGGTAACTACTGTATATACAGTAGAAAAACAACAGGTCCTACTGTATAGCAGAGGGAACCATATTCAATATCTTAAAATATCCTATAATGAAAAAGAATGTAAAAAAGAATATCTATATATGTACAACTGAATCACTACGCTATACACCAGAAACTACAATGTTATGTTATACTACACAACTATATTTCAATTTAAAAAAAAAAGAATAAACAGGGAGCAGGCAAGATGGAGGAGGCTTCAAAATACATCACTGAAAGAGGACTAACTGCCTTAATATATAAAAAGTGCCTATAAATCAATAAGAAAAGGACCAAAAACCCAAGGGAAGATGGTGAATGGACATGAAAAAATTAGCAGAAATGAAAATTGTTGTTGGACATATGAAAATATGCTCAACTCAAAAATACAAGAAATCCACATAAAACAAGATACCATGTTTACTCTACTAGATTGGTAAAGATCAAAAAGTTTGAGACTGCCTTATATTGACAAAGATGTGGAAAGATACTGCCATACCAGGTTAATGGAAGTATAAACTGGGACAACCTCTATGGCAGGTAATATTCATCAACAGTTAACATAATCATACCCTCTCACCTAAGACTAGGAATTTATTCCTTAGGTATACTTGAAACATTTACAAAATGACACATAGGCACAGATAAAATTTACTGCAGCACAATTTGGGAGTAAAAAAAAAATTGTATACAACCTAAATGCCCATTTTTCAATTGTGCTCAATTTTTTAAATAACATCTATGGACTGAATCAGCAGGGAATGGAAAAGTAAACACGGTACCACCATACAATGAATACTATGCAGGAATTAAAAAGAATAAGGCAATTCTGTAGTAATTTAGGGAAAAGATGTTCAAGACATATTGCTAAGTTGCTAAAAAAGCAAGATACCGAACAGCATGTACAGTGTAAAAATACATCTTTCTCTCTACATTTACAAATGTATGCACATAGAGTATCAGATGTATGTACACTTGTATGCAGATGGAGTATGTCTGGAGGGCCACACAGGAGGCTAGAAGTCGGGCTACCTCTGGGGAGAGGAACTCATCACTGAGGCCCACAGATGGAGGCAGAATTACCTCTCACTGCTTCCCCTCTTGAAACTTTTCCATTGTAGACCATGTGTCTGCATTACCTATTCCAAAATGTAACCATATGAATCTTAAAACACGCACACATGAGTGATTAACAACCAAAAAGAACCTAGTAATTAGAAATTGCAAAGCTTGGTAGAGCAGTGCCGGTGCTACGAAGGAGAAAGTGGTTAAGAGGATGCTAAGAGATGGCTCCCCAGCCCCTCCAGCAATCTTTCTGTCATCCCAGTGTCTGGAACCGTGACTCTATTTGACAGTAATCCAAATTCCCACAATTCCAGAGTGACGGGGGAGGGAGGGTCTCTCCCACTGCCTCATGATTAGACAGACACACTGGTCACCAAGTTCGCCAAACTCTGTTGACATAAATTTCTCAAGAGAAAACACAGAGAACATATGAAAGTGCCCTAAAAGTACCCACAGACCAAACAGAGAGCCCTGAGGATCCTCACTGCAAAGAAACCTGAGGCCAGAATAGTCCCAGGATGCTCAGAGCGCTTAGAACGGAGACTCTGTATGCTATTCCCTCATTTCAGGTGGAGGCACCACAACTTGGTTGGCAAAGTGGGCTGGGGAAGCTGCCCACTTTGTTTATGGAACCAGCTTGAACTCAAATTGAGACCTTGTGCTCTGGCCCTGTCTCCCCCAGCAAGCCGTGGACATCCGGCCTCACTGCTCACTTTTCTGGGTTAAGAACTTCCTCCCCAGCTATTGCTGCTGCTGGCTGTCTGCTGTGAGCTCACCCGAGGAACTGCCCTCAGCAAGTGTTCAAGGCCATGTGCCCTCCCAAGGCAGCCCCCATCCAACGATGGGTCCAAAAGTATAAAGGCCTGGTCCCCTCGCCCCAACGTGGACACCTCAGCCAATATAAAGATATAGAGCCCCAGCTTGGACATCTCAGCTCCTGAGATCACCATGGCAAGGGTGGGGGCTTCGGCTGGGATGGCATCAGGACCCAACTTCTTCCTCTGCCTAATGCTGCCTTGCTGCTCCCCTCTCTTCCCCTCCCAGGTGCTGGTCCTGCGTATAAGCCTTAAGACCACATCCCCCGCCTTCTCAAGGTCCACTTTCCAGGAAATTACCTGCAATGCAAGCTTCGTATCTAAGAAGGTGTTGTGGGTTGAACTGCATCCCACCAAACCATGTGTTCAAGTCCCAACCCCTGGCACCTGTGAATGTGGCCTGATTGGAAATGGGGTCTTTGCAGATGTCATCAAGTTAAAGGGCATTCCTACCATTTTAGGGGTGACCCTAAATCCAACGACTGATGTCCTTATAAGGAAAGGGAGATGTGGTGCCCAGGAAGACACCTAGAGAAAAGAAGCCATGCAAAGGCAGAGGCATAGATGAGGGTGCAGTAGCTACATGCCAGGGGACGCCAAGGATCGCAGGCACCAGAAGCTGGAAGAGGCATGGAAGCACCCTCCCCTTGAGCCTTCAGAGGCTCTGCCAACACCTTGATTTTGGTCTTCAGGCTTCCAAAAGTAGAAGAGAAGACATTTCTGTTGTGTTAAGTCACCTGGTTAGGATAGCCCGAGCCACAGAGAAGAGAAGGGTTGAGGAAGAATCTAGCCAGGGCATACTTCCACGTGCTCAATGGGGGTAAGGACACTGGCAAGTTCATTCTCACCCACCCAGGGCCACTTCTAGCATCTAATGAGAAAATGCACGGAAGACCCTGAATACACCAGAAAGCACTATACCACTGAGCTGGTGTGCAGGAGAAAGGAGAGGCAACAGCTCTCTCCACCTGTCTTCTCGGGTACCATTCACCCCTCTCCTGCTCTGGTCATCCTAGCAACCAAGAGCATCTACGTTAGAGAGGGCGAAATTCAATTCAGGTCAGCACTTGAAAGTGGCCAGAGCCCAGGCTGAGCAGAGGAAAAGGTTTCACCAGTTTGCTAAAAATAAGGCTCGGGGATTATCTGTGGGTTTCAATTAGCCAGGAGAGCAAGCAGGTCACTCGGTTATCATGAATAATCAAGATGAGGTGTCCATCCCCAGGTAAATGACACTTTGTGCCCAAACCGCCTTCCCACAGAGCACACCCTGCCTGGCCCTCCCCCCGGGGCAGACACCGCTGCCGCCCCCCACACCTTCTGGGACGATAAGCCCTGGGATGGACGACTGCCACGCAGCCGGCGTTGTACGACACGATGCAGCTGAGCCCAGCCTGTGCCGGTGACTCCACACCTGCAGAGAAAATCGAGGGTTGCACTCCTCTTCGTGGGCACCGCTCAGCACTGTTGTGCCGACTCCAAGCGCCCTTTGAAGTCCATGGGACCTGCGT
This sequence comes from Vicugna pacos, assembly GCF_048564905.1. Taxonomy (NCBI): domain Eukaryota; kingdom Metazoa; phylum Chordata; class Mammalia; order Artiodactyla; family Camelidae; genus Vicugna; species Vicugna pacos. The sequence goes on along the minus strand of NC_132987.1, from coordinate 113,015,915 downwards.
ATCAGTGAACACTGAGAAGCCAGCCCTAAGTGCCAATTTCCACCGTTCGCGAGGACTTCAAAAAGATGAGCCCGGGCAGGAAGTTCAAAAAGCTTGTGCCTGCAAACTGCAATCTCGGAAATTATAGGCACTGCCTTGTCACACATGACATGCTGAGCAGGTGCTTCTGCCAAACGCCTCTTGCTTGCCAAGAAATCCCTGCTGAGGATTAATAGGAATTTCCAGTTCTCTTAAGTATTTCTTATTCCTCAGAGCTATTACCCCTAAATTTCTAGCTCTTACAAAAAAAAAAAAAAAACAGGATTTAGCACCTGTTTGTTTCAGAAATACTCGTTAAAAACAATCTGCCAAAAGGCGATCTCTAAAATTAGTCATATTTCCTGCTCTGAAAAACATAGTAAACTGTATTTTTAGTAACTCCTTCACTCCAGGTATCTGGCACTGTAGGGCCCGAAGTAGAATTATTGACAGCTTACTAAGCAGGCAATCCTTTTTTTAAGCCCCAAAATAGCTCCAGTGAAAGTGATAAACAGGCTTTTTTTTTCTAATGGAAGTCCTGGGGATTGAACCCAGGACCTCATGCGTGCTGAATACATGCTCTACCACGGAGCTATACCCTCCACTCAGGGTTTGTTTTTTTTTTAAACCAATGGTTAGAACAAAATATTCAAACATCTTAACTAATCATTTTATGTACCCAACTGTGTCTCTTAGGGAGACAATCACAAAAAAGGTAATTGTGGCATCAACTCTCTGCCCGTTTTTGCAGCTTTGCCTGCCTGTGAAACCAGCTCGACACCTGAGATACACGTGTGCTTTTCTCTGTAAGCCTCTGCAGCTACACCTTATCATTTTTTTAAATGCAATAACAACCTGTGAAGTGCCAGCGATTACGCGCTTCCCAGGTTTTGAGGACCAGCATCAGAGGTCGCAAGCACACCTCTCTCTGGGTCTTTTAAAGCTGTCACTTGATTCTCCTGCTCAGCAACTTTGCTCTTTGTCTCAAAGCTACTGAGAATACTTTTCAAAGTCTGATTTTGTGATCGTTTTTCCTCGTCTAATCATCAACTAGTCCAAGACAGACTGAGAATGCGCCGATTAAGAGTTTCACATGATCGAGTGAATTATTTACTTTTAAAGCCACATTAACGGAGGCTGCACCAACTCAAAGCTAAAGGAGGACAAAATTTGGTCTTGCCCAAAGCCAGCCTTTATTTTCAGGCAGTAAAAGGGCCGTCCTGATTCAAATGACTTTCAAACAACTTCAGTGAGAGGCAGGCAAGAAAAAAAAAAAAATACTGTCCTGCAGGAGTGGTGGGGAAAGGAGCCTTGTCATAAGACAGGATTGAAGCCTGAAATGAACGTCAGGGGGCTCCTTCTGTCAGTTGGACTCAGTAACTCCCAGCGAACCATGGGAGGAACCCAAAACGTTTTGGGACTATGTGCCAAGTCAAAAAGCAACTCTCTCTCTCTCACACACACACAGACACACACACACTCTAAGTGCCCCCAAACCAGCAATACTCTCAATTTTGGCATAAATCACCCAAAACAATGTATACAGTTTGAGACTTCAACTGTGAAGCAGACCAAATGTGGGGCACCTCCTCTTCCTCCCTTTTTCCGTCCGCCCTTTCAGATTTTTAATGAACTGATTCCTCACAACAACTGCCTTGGATCCTTCCACCCAGGGGGTGGCATAAGGGGCTACATCTATTTCTTACTACAGTGTTAATGACTTAATTCCCCTCTTGCAGTGGTCTGTGGCCTTTCGAAAAGGAAAGGAAAAAAAGTGAAGTGCTTTCTCCAGAAAGTACACCCTCCGCCAAGGAGGGAAGTATTGAGGTGAGAGGCCTTCCTGGGACATTAACGTCACCCTCTGGGGACACCTGTTTCCCTGCCTCGGGTCCTGTCATCTCAAGGTCTCCCCTTGTTTGGCTCACAGGATTACTCCTTTCTCTGGGCAAAAACCCTCTTAATAGCTCACCTTTTAATGAGACCTGGAGGCTGCAAATAGTGTGAGGTTGACTTCACCTTTGTCCTGGCCTTAGTAAGACAATATCCAGAACATGAGTGGGGGCGGGGACGCATGAACTCAGCAATCCTTCCCAGGCAGAGTTGTACACACACACACACACACACACACACACATCACTTGAATCCCTACGACCTGCCAAAAACTAAATCTATTAGTTAAGCATTAAAGGTGTTGGATTTGGAAGATAAGGGCTATGAATGACACCCAATGGTTCCTTAAAGCTGGCAATTAAGTGAACTAAAATCCAGATTTCTCACGATTCTTACAGTCCCTGGAGTACCAATTCTCCTGGCTGAAGTAGACCACGTCAGAAAAATCTCCCAGCCCCTCCTTCATCCTCAGAACCATCCTCCTTCACTAGATCCAGTCAGTCCAGCAAAATAATTTTACATCCAATTTATAGTTCCTCCTGACGCGGAAATAAAGTGAGATTCACCACTTAAGGAAGAAGAAGAGATAAATGGGCATGAGCACCTCAGGGTGCAGAGGGCTCCTCACTGGACCCTATTCGGGCAGGAGTCTCCCGCATTCCAGTCTGCCCATGGGCCCCGCACAGTGTTCTGGAACCCAAGCACCCGGCTGGGGACTGAGCTCTGAGAGAATCCTCAGGCAGTTCCGCCAAGGCTAACAGCCTGATATTATGGGGCAAAAGTGCACCGGGGAGGAACTGGAGCCACAACACCGCGCAGGAAACTGTCAACATAAAGCCTGGTCTCTTTATGTTAAGTTTCAAGAGGAAGCATACACAACCTGACTGAATCCTACACATTTCGAATGAAAATGAAGTCCTGCCACCTGTGCCAAGAGGAATTTACACAGGGACGGAGAAGTGAGCGCAGCGTAATCAGCGAGCTGGGCCCCGGGCATCCTGGAGCCCAGACGGGCTGTGTAAGTTCTCAGCCCACTTAGAACCCAGGAGGAAAGTGCGCAGCGCTCCCTCTAGACTAGAATGAGGCTTGGAGGATTTTTTTTTTCCTTCTTCTTTGAAGGGATCCTCAGTTCAGAAAGTAAATTCTGATCATGTGCCTTTTGCATGGAAATTCAAGCAAGAGGCACTTCCAAAACTACTCACTCTAACCCCACTTACTCAAAACAAAGGAGCACCCCACCCAGAGTAGCTGCAGGAACAGAGGACAAATGAGACCTGCACTCAAATGCAAGCGGCTCGAGGACACAGTAGGGAACCAAGGAGGGTAACTAAAGATAGGTGAGGCTGGGGACCAGAGGGCAGGCTGCTGGCCCTGTAATCAGAGGTCCCACTGCAGAGCATTCCCAGGAACTCCCAGGCTGGGCAGAAGATGCCAGGGCAGGGGGTGGGAGGGCAGGTAGGAAGCCAGGGGCTTCCTTGTCCCTCCCATACTGCTGATGCGTCCCTGGTGAATGGGCCACATAAAGGGCGTACTACCTCACCTGTACTAAGCAAGCCCCAGCCTGGGGCAGAGGGGCAAAATGGGGAGCCTTGAGTCTGAGGTGACCATGAGCTTGGGGCAGCCCTAGTCTGAAACAGTTCCAAGCTTGGGGTAACTCCCAGGCTGGGGCATCCTCACCTAAACGTGTCATCATATTTTTAGTGTCTTCTAAGTTGTAACTTAGGTCTATCCGGGCCGTGCCTGGCAAGGGCTCACAACCCAACAACTTCTCACAAGCCTGGAGGGGGTGCTCCTCCACAACCCTGGGGGTCTTCCTCTGCTTTCCCCTCTTCTAGAAAGATAAGGAGTCTCCCAGCCTCTGCAGTCTGGGGGTATCAGTGTGTGCTTCTGTACCTGCCAGAGCTCCCACCCCAGCAGCCGGAGTGAGGACCCAGAGAGGGGGTGGAATGATTGGCGGTGATAGCGGGATGCAGGGGTGGGAAGGGCGGGTGGAGGGAAAGGCGGCGTGTGAAAACTCTACTCTGAGCACGAAAAAGTTCCCCCAGTCGCCCCAGTACACAGCGGGGAATGCCCCTGTGGTCTCGGCCTTTCCCGCACCTCCTCTCCACAGCCTAGGATGGGGATCAGACTACAAGTTCCCCCAAGGGCTGGCTAATCAGCCCTCCCACCCACAACAGAAGGACGCACACACTCCAGCCCTGGTTCCCGCCTCCGCGCTGATCTACAGCCCCTACCGGCCCCGAGCGCGGCGTCCCCCTACCCTACCCCCCGCGCCGCTGTCCGCCAGGCGGCGCCTTTCGAGGAGCAAAAAGGCTGCGGGCGGCTTCGCGGGTAAACCAGCCGCCCACCGGGGAAAGCGACCCCAGATCACCCCTCGGGAAGGGCTGCGAGGGCCTGCGCGCGCGTTTGGCTCGACCGCTCTTTCAACCCGCGAGCAAAGGCAGGCGGAGAGGGAGGCGCTCGGCCCGCGCTCCGCAGCCGGACTCGCAGCGCGTTTCTCTCCACAGAGGGTCCCGCTGCCCCTCCCGCCCCGAATGCCCAGCCCGAGGGCCCGGGGCCGGCGCCCCGGGCGGCTCACCTTCTCTCCGGTCAGCACGTGCAGCCCCTCGCGCACCTTGGCGAAGGAGCCCTCGCCCAGCTTCCTGCTGCCGATGAGGTAGTTGCCCACGCGCTTGTGGTGCTGGAAGTCGCGGAGCCGCTCGCGGGGCACGCCGCTCACCCAGGCCGGCAGGAAACTTCCCTCGCAGGCTGCCGCCGGCCTGGCCGCGTCCTCAGCGCCGCAGCCGCCCCCCGGAGCCGCCGGCTCGCCCAGGAGCCCGTCCCCCGCCGCCGCCGGCATCGCGCTAGCCCGCGGCCCGCGCCGCTCCGGCTCGCCTCCCGCGCTCGCGGCTCCTCCTCCTAGTCTGGCTCCCCGGCTCCCCCGGCTCCTCCTGCCGCCGCCCCGGGCCCGGCCCCGCCCGGCCCGCGGCTCCCGCGCCCCGAGCCGCCGCCGAGCGCCGCGCGCCGCGCGCAGACAATAGCGGCCGCCTGGGCCACGGGGTCCCAGGGGCCCGCCCCCAAGAAGTTCTTCTTCGGAGGGTCACCCGGGCCCCTTTCGGGACCTAGAGACCCCACTCCGGGTCCCGTCCGGGCGGCTAGTGACAGTCGCCCTGCTCGGGTGCGCAGAGGGCGCGCTGGTCCGGGAGGGGCGGCGGGGGGCGCGGTCCGGTGCCGGGTCCCGGGGCCGGAGTGCCTGGTGCCCGAGCCCAGGCGCCTCCGCAGCCTCAGCCCTCGCCGCCGCCGGCTGGCCCGCACGGGCTCGGGTCCGGCTCGCTGGCTTCTAGCTGCGCTCCGGGCGGCCGCTCCCGCCCGAGAGGAGCGCGCGGCGGGCTGCAGGCGCCCTCTGGAAGGCAGCAGAAGAAAGCCCCATTCAGTTTGAATTTGCAGAAATTTAATCCGGTCGCGGGCGGCGGGAACAGATGCGAGCTCCACTCCGCAGCCTGTGCACTTTCAAATCCCTCGTAGCCCCTCCTTCCCCGCGCGCAACAGCCAAACTCGACCCTCGCCGGAGAGGGGAGGGCCCGGGGAGGGGAGCGGCGAGTGGGCGGCGGAGCCACCTGAGCGCCAGACGGGGAGACCCCGCGCGGCCGCTGAGACGCGCGCTCCCGGGCCGCCCAAGTCGGGCCGCCTCCCGCTGCGCCTCTTTCCCGGATTCTGGGCTTGTGCTTTCTGGTCCTTCCCGCGATGAAATCCCCCACCACTGGCCGCACCCACCAGGGCAGGAGGAAGGGAAGGAGGCGCTCTTGGACCTGGCGGACTGTCGGTTAGGTGCCCGGTGGGTGTACAGCCCAGGGCCTTGCACACAGTAGGGCTCTCTGGACCCTGGATGGGTGGAAAATAGGATGGATGGAAGAAAGGGTGGAGAGGTGGCGGGGCGTCTGCCCGGGCTCACACCAGACGGGAACACTGTGTTGGAGGAGGAGCAGCCGCAACAATAATAGTAGCAGCGGTAACGTAGGAACCAGGGCGCTTGCTGTCGCTGCTTGTACGTTTACACCTTTTCTGCTTTCCATTGAAATGATGCGGGCGATTGCAGGAGGAGGTGGACCAGCGCTCGCTGCTCCTGGAGGCTTTTGTTCTGTGCGCGCCCTGACTCTGCTCATCCCTCGTAAACAAGTGCAGCTGCCCTGACGACTCTGATCTTCTCCGGGATCCCCAGTGTCTTCTCAAACCAAAAATGAAGACTCGTGAGGGAGAAGCGGGGGGAGGAAGAAGGTTGGGGGAGGCATTTACAAAATGCTACCTGTTGAACAGCCAGATAAAAGGCGCCAGCGTTTAATGCACACGTAACCCATGATATTACAACAGCAGAGTTGAAAGGAAGGATTCGGTCCTAAACAAGTTCCTTTCTTTATTGACTCCTAGGTAAACAATTATGGCACAATCCACGTAAATGCTCGTAGATTGGGACGGGGCTGGGAGGGGGTACAGCTGTCAAAAATCCAATGTCTTGGGGGCTTCCTGACCCATCTGAAAAGTGACCCAGACAAATGCCTGTTTTAAGTAGATCTAATATGCTATGATCAACTACTCACGTGTTCTGACTGAGCGTGTTTTTTCCATCAGTCTTCTCATTGTTCCCTTTTGCCAGTGTTAAAAATACACTTTCAGATGTTTTTCTTGTTGTGCTTAAGGAGCTTCTTCGCGGCCACTCCACCCCTATCATTTCTGCAAGGCCAATCTAATTGCTATAATGTCTCCTATTCAATTATCAGATTTTAGGACAATAACATGGAGGGAGAAGGGAGCTGTCGGAATAGCACAGTGCCTGCAGAATGAATGCTCAGCAAACATCTAAGGGATGAGGAGCTCACACTGAGATCAAAACCATTCGGAATCTTCTTTCAAAAAAGGTTTTAGAGTTTTGCAAATTAATAGCCTATGTATTAATAGAGTACAAATTTCTTTCAATTTTAGGACAATTAGCTCTAGATGAAAATTTAGAAATTACTTTATTATAGTAAAGGCAAATAAATGTCAGAGACAGTTCATCAAAGGATCTTTATGGCCAAAAAAAAGTTAGCTTACTTCAGGCACAAAAATGGTGGAAGACTTACAATGAAAGAGATTTTCTTTCCTTTTAATTATCCTCTCAGGGTGGAGGTCAGGAAAGAGGTGAAGAAGAGAGAAAATCCAGGCCCATTAATTCTTTTTCAAGCCTGATGCCTGGGTTTGATTCAGGTTCACTGCTAATTCCATCAGCTGGGATGGATGCCAAAGAGAAGTCCAAATCCTACTCTGCCTGGGCTTAGTAACTGGTTTTTGAACCACAGGTCCTGTTCCCTGAAACGGCCCTGTTTAATAAGGAATAACCCCAGAAATTCCTTTATGTAAGACAGATTAGGACACAAAACATTGTACTGCCCGCATATTAGATAGATGTGCAGAAAACATCTGGTTGAAAGACAGTGGTCCAGCACTGATTTTCTACCAATTGTCCCAAACTCAATCCCACTCCTGGGGCATCTCCCTGAGCACTACACTTCAGCTGTCTTCATCTGGGATTGACTTCCTCACCTCTGCACCTTTGCATCTGCCACCCCCACCCCGAGTCTGCTGCCTCTGACCCATCTCTACCTAGCACAGAGGTTCCCTTTCCCATGAAGCCCTCCGTAATCAATGAACTGCAAGAGACTGGTCACACCTCCATCCTCTCTTACTATATATCACTTACTCTCCTTAAGTCCAATATTACTTCCTGTGAAAGTCCTTCTCTTTTAGACTCATTGAGAACTGGAGCTGCCTTATTTCATATTCGATTTGCCCTAGAGCACCTAGGACAGTGCCTGAGACATAATCATCTTTCAATATATATTTGTCGAATAAATGAATGAAAGTTATCTTTCACTGATTCTCGAGTGAGTGGAGCTTCATTGCTCCAGACAGCCAGACCCCATCTGTCCTGGGGAAAGATATTTCAAATAACTTTCTAAAAGCATTTGCAGTCACATAGTTGGTTACCCTTGGGGGTCAACAAATATAACTGTTTGTCTCGTCAAAGATGGGCCATTCTCTAACTTGGGTGAGTTAACCCTTTAAAAAAAGATCACCAAATTGCAATGGGCTGGAAAGCCATGAAAAGCTTTCTCAGTTGACTCATACCGGCTGCTTCCTTCCTCCCTGTCTCCTTCCCCATCTCCTTCCTCCATATGGCTGGGAGACTGTCTCTGTGCTCCCACAGAACGCCAGCTAGGAGACCCAGCTGGAAGCAGTCAAAGACAATTAGAAGTAATCAGGCTGGCACAGCCAGGAAATGAAAGTTGGCTAGAGGGGTTAGGCTGGCAGAAGCTGGCTGGTTTCTGGAGAAGGAACGGATAGCAGAGCAAAGACAGCCGGCAGGCATAAACTGCCTGGAAGACATTCTGTGAACTCTATATGTTAATTCTCCTCCAAACAAAGCTTCCAATAAATCATAGGGGCAGGACTTGAACTCATGCCCCCAGAGTTCTGGTCCACCATTACTCTTTGCACAGCGCCCAGCTGTTGAATGTGCGTGGTGCAAAGGCTGCGGAAGGCAGGGTCTTTCCACCACAGACTGGGGTGTTGGAGACAGGGGAGCCTGGTATTGGCGAGCAGGCAGCCTGCAACACCCTGCAGTGAAGTTCTTCTCTAAAAATGAATCGTGACTCATCACCTCTTTGTGCCTGGGTCTCCTTCATCTGTAAAGCTGTGATATTAAGGAAGTGTGAGGATTAAATGAGATTATGCACAGAAAGCATTCAGCCAAGTACCTGGCACTTATAAGCTTATGGTGAATTTGAGCTCTCATTCCTTCAGTCAATACCATCATCATCAAAACACTGGGAGCAGTCACTCAGGAATGCCCCAGGATTCCACAAACACAACCGTCCTTATTATGGAAGAAACCAAACATTTTCTTCAGGTTGGATCACTTCCCTGAATCCAGAGTCCTGTGACCAGCACTCTTCTTCTCCACCAGGCAGTCTCAAAGGGTCTCAGACTTCACCTGGGCTCAACACACAAACACACATACACACACACACACACACACATCCCTCTCCACTCCAATCCTAGGGCTTCACCCAAATTCACCCCAAAATCTGAGTCATCCTTTGCTGCCTCTTCTTCCTGAATCTCACATCCAATCCCTCAGCAAATGCTATGGGTTCTGCTTTCACAACACACACATATGTGACCACTGCTCATCCCCCTTCGCCTCTGTCACCCTCCTCAAGCCACCATCATCTCTCTCCTCCTAACTGGTAACCCTTGATGCCTCACTAGAGCCCAAACTATCTCTTAAAAATGGAGATCTGATCACAACATCACTTCCCTTCCCCAAACTATCCAAGAGAACCCATCACAGAAAAGATACCCCATGTGCCTTGTGGCACAGCTGCTGCCTCCCTCTTCAGCATCTGACCTTCTGAGACTGGGACTAGCTGTACCTCCCTCTCGCTCGTCCTACAAGCCACCCTTAGGGCTTTTGCCCTTGCTCTTCCCTCTGCCCACAACAAACTTCTTCTCAATCTGCATTTGGTCTGTTTCTCCATTCATTCAGGGCTCTGCTCTCTGGATCAGAGAGGCGGGGAGACCTCCCCAGGTCCCTTAATTGCCATCCTTTTCCCCACACTCTGCTCAGTATTTCCTCGAGCCATTCGTCAGTAGCTGACAGAAGAGTGCACGTTGGTTTGTTTATGTGTTTATTGTCTCTCTCTCCCTCAAAACTCTGTGCACACAGCCAGGGACGTTGTCTGTATCGCAGCCCCTGCGCAAGGCGGGCATATTGCAGGAGCTCAGCAGCACCCGAGGAACCTCATCTCAACTCCTGGTCTGCTCGTGCGTAGAGAGTGGCTGGTGGTACCAAGCCTGCCCTCCCAGGACGGCTTCCCAGCAGCACCGAGCTGAAATCAGGAAGAGAAAGGGGCATTCTTCAGACAAGATCCTGATGGCTGCCCCTGGGAGAGTCCGACTCTATCATGGTTGTACCTCCGTCAGTCCCCAAGAGTCGGATGCCATGTCTGTTTTGTAAGAAAAATCTATCCCCCACCTCACAGCCACAGGGGAGCCTGGGGCTTTAGGAGACCACTCCTTGGGGTTTGGGCCCTTCCTCCAAATCCCAGATGGAGGCTACTGAGGAGGAATGGAAGTTAAAATACTCTATAGCGAGAGGGCATCACACATAGTCCTCTGGACCATTTCTCCTTGCATGCATTTCTTATTGGCGGTCCACCCCAGCACCATCCCCACGGCCCACAAGGCCCTTCCCGCTCTGTGACCTACACCCCTTCCCCATCCTTTTACTTCTCTGAACTCACCTCCCCCTGTTCACTCTGCCACAGCCACACTGGCCTGCGTGCTGCTCCCACACATGCCCAGCTCACTCCAGCATGAGCCGGCCCCCTCACCATCTTTGGGTCTTGACTTCAATGTCACCCCTTCTGTGAGCCTGTGTCTGACCACTTCGTTTACAAGGCAGACTTCCCCCAGACTCCCAGCTCCGGGACTCCCTCTTTTCCCTCCATGCTTGATTTTCCTTCCTGGCACTGAACACCACGTGACAAACCCTATAGTTTCCTTGTTTATGTTGTTTCCTGTCTGTCTCCCTCCTTAGAATGGAGGCTCCATGAGGGCTGGGATTTTTGTTCAATGCTCTCTGTGTGGTGCCTGCCCCCTAGGAAGGAAGCAATACAAATGTGTTGTGATTGAGTGAATTTGTAATTTACAGGTTCTCCCATTTCCAAAGAGGGGACCATAACACATGAGAAAGCAGAAAAGAGAAACCCAGCAAAAGTGAGTTCTGCTGAGGAAAGCATGCCTCATAAAGACAGATTGGGGAAAAAAATCAATATTCATGCCACAAAGATAAACCTCTAGAACAAGACACACATTTGTACTCTGGCAGGAAGGAAAAGGTGGTTATTAGCACTCAGGCTGGAAACTGATGGCCTCCATATATGGGTGCTAATGACTGTCCATTTCTGGCTGGGGACTGGGCAGAACCGAGCAGGATCATTGGGTCTGCAGTGGCACCTGGAGACTGAGCACACAGTGGGACAACTCTAAAATGTGACCAGTGGGTGGAGGGTCAGCGAGAGGAAGGGCATTCTGGAACTGAGCCCACTCACCAGTCATGGGTCTGGCTCTCAGACAGTGAGTGACTGCAGAAGCCTGCTCAGGATGGCAGTGGCCAGACCCAGACAACGAGAGTCAGGCGCCCCCTGCTGGTTGACTCCGCTCTGCTTTCCCTCACAGCCTGCCAGGAAGCCCAAAGAACCAGTCTGGAAACCCAGAACCTCCCTCACCAGCTGGCCTGGTGACCCTGAGCAGGGCATTTATCATCTCTGAACATCAGTTTTCTCCATCTGTAAAGGGATTAACTCCTTTCAGTACTTCCTAGTTCCCTGGACTGTCGCCTGGATAAAATGAGGCAAATATATATGAATGTGCTACAAATATAAAAGCTATCTTGGTTATTGTCATCTTAAGTCAAAGTGGAAAGTGTGTGGGACATACATTGGAAGACAATGAATTTAAAATAAAATGGAAGGGTTGAAAAGATGTGGTCATTTAGAGCCTCTTCCTTCTGAGGTAGAGGCTTTCTGGGGGATATTGACATGGGTGTAAGCATCATGCTTTGTGCCTACCATCTTAGGACCATCCACATGTCTCCACCTCAGACCTCCTTAACGATGATCTTCCTATGTTTCTCCTTCCAGGTCCCTGGTCAACTGACAAGCCATTTGTTACTGCCGATGAATCTGTGTGTATAGATAATAGAAAGATTGATGGTATATATTCTTCATCTGGACCAGTAGGTGACCAGTTGCACTGAAACTCCACCCATTGGAAGGAACTCCCCTCCCTGTTGTCTCCAAGGCCAATTCTGGGGGCAGCTGTAGTGCAGTTACTGTGTATTTTGGGCTGGTACCCACACACACCAAGCAAGAACAAAGCTCGTGCATTGGCCTCTTCCATAAGTATGTCATCAGGGATCCGCCTTCCAAATGTGGTCATATGTATGAGCTGATAGAGAGTTGCTGGTGCAACAAGGATGCAGGTTATGGAGGTCTGAGCTACCTGCTTCAGTAGCTTGCTTGGGCCCTCAGGCCCTCCTCATACTCCATCCCCGAAGGCATGACTGGAAATTTGGATGATACAGTTCCAAGATGCAAGGATGGGAGGTTCACTCTGGCTGTTGGCAGGAGGCCTCAGTTCCTTGACACATGAACCTCTCCAAGTAGTGGTTTGAACATCCTCATGGCAAGGCAGTTGGCTTCCCCCCAGTGCAGTAATCTGTAAGACAAGGCAAGGCAGGAGCCTCAATTATTCTGTTTTCCTGAATTTATTGAGTTTTAATTGACAATTTTGAATTGTGTATATTTAAGGGATACAACTGGATGGTTTGAGACATAGATATGGATATAGCTATACACACACGCATTGTGAAATATTCATCGTAATCAAGTTAATTAACATATTCTCACAAGGTTGCCTTTTTTCATATATGTGGTTTGAATACACTGAAGATGGAATTTTAGCAAATTCCAAGCATCCAATGCAATATTGTTAACTATAGTCACATTATTGTACATTAACTCTCCAGAACTTATTTATCTTGTATGACTTTGTACCTGTTGACCAGTATCTCCCCAGACTCCCCTCCTCCCAGCCCCATTCTACTCTCCATTTCTACAAGTTTGACAATTTTAGGTGCCACATATAAGTGAGAACATTCAGTATCTGTCTTTCTGTGTCTGGCTTATTTCACTTAGCATAATGTCTTTCAGGTTCATCCATGTTTTCTCAAATGGCCGTATTTCCATCTTGTTTGTGGCTGAATAATATTCCACTGTGTGTATACACCACATTTTCTTTATCTATGCATCCATGGACATTTACATTATTTCTATATATTAACTATTGTGAATACTGCTGACATAAACATGGGAGTACAGATATCTCTTCAAGATACTGATTTCATTTCCCTTAGATATATATTCATAAGTGGAATTGCTGGGTTATATGGTAGTTCTATTTTAAGTTTTTTGAGAAACCTCCATATTGTTTTCCATAGTGACTGCACTAATTTACATTCTTACCAACAGTGCACAAGGGTTCCCTTTTCTCCACATCCTCTCCAACGTTTGTTATCTTTTGTCTTTGTGATAATAGCCATCCTAACAGATATGCGGTGATACCTCATTGTGGTTTTGATTTGCATTTCCCTGATGATTAGTGAAGATGAGCACCTTTTTATGTATCTGTTGCCCATTTGTATATCTTCTTTTGAGAAATGTCTATTTAGGTCCTTTGCCCATTTTTTAGTTGGGTTATCAGGATATTTTTGTGTGTGTGTGCTCTTGAGTTGCATGATTTCCTTATATATTTTGGATATTAATCCTTTATCAGATATGTGGTTTGCAAATATTTTCTCCCATTCTGTAGGTTGCCTTTTCATTTTGTTGATGGTTTCTTTTGCTGTGCAGCTTTTCAGTTTGATGTGATCCCATTTGTCTATTTTTATTCTTTTATTGCCTGTCAGGTCCAAAATACATGTATTTATTTATTATATGCATATAATTATACATATACTTGCCCAGCTTGTTAGATCCTATATCTCAGGAGAGTACTCCTAAATTGACATGCTCTCCTTTATCCAACTGTATGTTCCACCTCCCTTCATCCAGCACCTGAGAAGCCAGTTCCTTCTGTTCTTTTTGGACTTCTGCCAGTACATGTTGGCTGGGTCCTGCAGCTCCTCCAGCAAATAGTTGTATTGCTCCCTTATTCACACCAGCACTCCACCAGTTGTATTATGTTGTGACTTAACCCTAGCTATTGGTCTCCTGGCCAGGAGGGGAGGTTGGATCAAGAGACCAAGGCCTCTATACCATGCCCAAGCAAGAGGGAGGTGCTAGCCTTCAACAGGGAGATGAGACTATAATGGTAAAGAAAAGTGCATCCTCCAATGTCAAGATGGACATGAAAAGTAAAAGAAATGCAAAGGCTAAATGCTATTTTTAGATCAAAAGCATAAAACTTAAAATACAAAGCAATCCCCAAAGAGAATCTAAGAACATGCACATTTTAGCTTATACAAACAAATCTAAACACACAACAGCAAATTCAGAGTCCAGACTTGTACTAAAACTGTAATAAAAGATTTCAATGAGGTCTACCTTAATTAAAGTCAAAATTATAGCCTTGTTGGTGATGCGGTACACTGTGCAAAAGAAAACAGGCAGAAGAACAAAGCTTTGGTGAAGGACCGATGACCTTCCAAGAGAATGCTGACGACCACCAAGGAAGAAAAACCCAGGCGGCAAGGTGAAAACAACTTGTTGGAAATGTACTAAGTAAGAGAAAACGCTGGGCTTTTTTTTTTTTTTCCCCATTTAATAGTCAGGAAGAAAAAAATGTGAGGAGGTGTCATTCCTGAGTGGAGATAGTGGAGTATTTCTGTGTTGATTTTCTTATGCTGTCAATACTTCCTGGAACTTATTTTCTTCCAGTTTTATTGAGATATAACTGACATACATCACTGTGAAAGTCTAAGGTGTACAGCATAATGATTTGACTTAATGTACATCATGAAATGATTATGACAATAGTTTAGTGAACATCCATCACCTCATATAGATGTAAAGTGAAAGAAATAGGAAAAAATTCCTTATGATGAGAATTCAGCATTTATTCTCTTAACAACTTTCATGTATAACATACAGCAGTGCTAATTATATTTACCATGTTGAGTGCGACAGCTCGAGGGCTTATTTACCGTATAACTGGAAGTTTGTACCTTTTGACTGCCTTCATTCATTCCCCCCTCCCCCCGACCCCTACCTCTGGAAACCACAAATCTGATCTCTTTTTCTCTGAGTTTGTTTGGTTTTGAAGTATAATTGACCTACAACATGATGTTGGTTCCTGTTACACAACAGAGTGATCTTGGTATTTCTGTACATATCAAAATTATCACCACGATAAGCTTGGTTATGCCGCTATACAAAGATACTACATAGATATTGATTGTATTTCCCACACTAAACATGGCAGTATATACACCTATATCTGTATCTCTCTGTCTGCGTATTTATCTAGCTAGCTAGCTATCCATTCATGTGTGATTATTTGAAGTTGCGGTTCTCTTAAGTTCAGACTCAATGGTCATGCATTTTCACTCACCCCACCATCCAATGTTTACTGGTTTTGACGTCATATTTTACATCTTTCGGTTTTGTGTGTCCCTTAACTGCTTCTCATGGCTATAGATGATTTTACTGCTTTCGCCTTTTAATCTTCCTGCTAGCTTTATACATGTCTGATTTACTTCCTTTATTGTATACTTGACTTTACCAATGAGCTTTTTCCTTCTGTAATTTTCATGTTTCTAGTTACGTCTTTTCTTTTATGCTTAGAGAAGTCCCTTTAACGTTTCTGGTAAAGCAGGTTTGGCGATGCTGAATGCTTAGCTCTTGTCTGTAAAACTTTTGATCTTTCCATCAAATCTGAAGGAGAGCCTTGTTGGGGAGAGCATTCTTGGTTGTAGGCTTTTTCCCTTTTACCTCTTTAAATATATCATGCTATTCCCCTCTGGCCTGCACAATTTCTGCTGAAAAGTCAGCTGACAGCATCTTGGGGGTTTCCTTGTATGTTACTTGTTGCTTTTTCCTTTCTGTTTTTAATATTCTCTCTTTATCTTTAATTGTTGCCATTTTAATTACAATGTGTCTTGGTGTGTTCCTCTTTGGATTCATCCTTTTTGGGACTCTCTGTGCTTCCTGGACCTGGATGTCTCTTCCTTTCCCAGGTTAGGGAAGTTCTCAGCTATTATGGCCTCAAAACTGTTCTCTGCCCCTTTCTCTCTCTCTTCTCCTTCTGGAACCCCTATAATATGTTAGTACACTTCATGTTGTCCCAAAGGTCTCTTAAACTGCCCTCATTTCTTTTTATTCTTTTTCCTTTTTTTTTTTTCTGTTCAGCATCAGTGATTTCCACCACTCTTCCAGCTCACTGACCCATTCCTCTGTATCATTTAGTCTCCTGTTGATTCCTTCCAGTGCATTTTTCGTTTCAGTTGTTGTGTTCTTCATCTCTGTTTAGTTCTTCTTTAGATTTTCTACACATTTGTTAAAAGCTTCTAACTTCTCACTCTGTTCATTCCCCCTTCTCTAGAGCTCTTTGAACATCTTTCTGATCATTACCTTGAAGTCTCTGTTGGGTAGATTGCCTGTGTCCACTTCACTTAGTTCTTCTTTTGGGGTTTTATCTTGTTCCGTTGTTTAGACTATGTACCTCAGTCGCCTCATTTTGCCTAATTTGCTGTTTTTATTTCTATGTATCTTACAGGTGGGTGATGTTTCCTGACCCTGGATAAGTGGCCTTTTGTAGGATGCCCTGTGCATCCCAACAGTGTACTCCCCTCTGGTTGATGTATGCTCTAGAGGTGCCCCCTATGTGGGCTGCATGGGTCCTTCTGTTATAGCAGGCTGACTACTGTGGGTGATCTTGTAGGTACAGCTGGCCCTCAGTCTGGTTGGTTGCCAGGTCCTGCCTTGTGCAGAGGCTGGTTGATGAGGCCAAGTCACAAAGCTGCTGGCTGCAGGGCCTCGGGGGTCCCAGGACTGGTGCTGGCCCAATGACGGGCAGAGCTGAGTTCTGAGGTGGGTGGTTGTGAGGCCAGGGAGCTCAGATCCAGCAGTATAGGCCTGCTGGAGAGTGGGGCCAGTTCCTGACGTAGCTGGCTGTGGGGTCTGGGATGTCCCAAAGCTGGTGTCAGCTTTTTTGGCGAGTAGGGCTGGATCCCAGGCAGCTGGTGGAGGGATCCAAGGTGTCTCAGTGCTGGTATCAGCCTTCAGGTAGACAGGATCAAGGCCCAGGGGATCCCAGGGCTGGTGCCAGCTCATTGGTGCATGGAGCCAGGTCCTGAGGTCTCTGGCTTCAGGACCCTGGGGGTCCTGGAGCTAGTGTCAGTGCACTGGTGCTGGGGAGCCAGGTCGTGGGGCCTCTGGTGGTCAGGGCCACATCTTGGGGCAGCTGTGGGCTCAGAGGGTCTTAGGTCAGCAGGCCTGCTGGTGGGTGGGGTTGTGTCCCTGCCCAGCTAGTAGGCTGGCCTCCCCGTACTGGTGCAGAAAAGCTGGTGGATGGGGCTGGGTCCAAAAGCCAGAAGGATGATTTCAGAATGGTGCTTGCCAGCCCCAGTGCCCACATGTAGAATGAGCTCCCAGAATAGCTGCCGCCACAGTCTCTGTCTCCCGAGTGAGCTCCGGTGGCCTCCTGCCTCTCCAGGAGACTCCAAGATCAGCAGGTGGGTCCCCCCCAGGCTCCTTTCAGATGACTGCTCTGCCCTGGGCTCCAGGGTGTGTGAGATTGTGTGTGCACCCCGTAAGAGTAAAGTCTCTATTTCCCACAGCCCTCTAGCTCTCCTGAAAGTAAACCCCATGGGCCTTCGAAGACAAATATTCTGGGAGCCCATCGTCCCAGTGCAGGATCTCAAGACCAGGGACCCTAGTGTGGGGCTCAGACCCCTCGCTCCTCAAGGACAACCTCTGCCGTTGTAGGAGTCCTCCTGTCTGTGGGTTGCCTACCAGAGAGTGTGGGACTTGACTACTGTACCACGTCTCTGCCCCTCCTACCTGTCTCACTGTGGTTCCTTCTTTATATCTTTAGCTGCAGATCTCTTGTGCTAGGCTTCTGGTTCTACTCACCCGGCGTTGGGTTGTAAAGAGCTGTAACCTTGGTGCGGTCACGGGAGGAAGTAAGCTCAAGGTCTTCCTACTTCACCATCTTGGCCAGTCCTCTTCTTGGAATTTTAATTAAGAATAAAAATACCTTAGGGGTATTTTTCACAACTTCTGCAAACTCTAAATAGGATCAGACAAATCTACTGTAGACCTGAGACTCTGTGTGGGGACTAGGGAAATATCTGGAATTCTTCACCTTCTTGCTCAATGGTGAAAAACTGACAACTTTTCCTCTAAGTTGCAGCGTCTTATGCCATCCATCATGAATTACGAATACAGACCACCAACAACGGGAGTAAACTTCTTTCCAAAGGATGTTCTGGACCTCATAAAAATGACAAGAAATAATACAGATACTCCTATGTGTCCATTGTTGTCTTTTAGGCTTCAGACATCCCTAGAGCCCTGTTAACCTCATCCAACTAGGAGACCCTGCTACAAATGCATAATTCTTGCATAATTCAAGCCCCAAAGCCCTAGCTGATACAAAGTACAAACATAAAAAAAAATGTTCTTGGTCTAAGAAAAACAAAATGTGGCCTGAATCCATTAAGTGAACCTACATGAGCTAATTTCACATCTGAAAATTTTTTGTTCCTTAATTTTTAAAAGAGATCTTAAACGGTTAGTTAGTTCATCTTTTTAAAATTCAATTTATACTCCCTTCATGTACAAATTTTCATCTTCTTCCCAGAACCCAGAGAAGCAACTGGAAGAAAGTGCCAGTATCCTTAATGAAGAAGCAAGGGTTTGAGCCCATCACCAAATACTGAAGCAAGTAAAGCTGTGGCAGGACCAAGATTCAAACTATTTCAGAGAATTCCTCATGATGCTAGAGGTCACTTAATTGACACAGGAAGACAACATGTTAAAAGGGCGAGGACTTTAGAAAGACACAGTAAGAAACCCTTACTGAACAAAGATGTCAGTACTGTTCATTAGAAGCTGGCATCAGTAGTAGTGACAATGTCATTGAAAATGAACTCTGCTACAAGATAGTAATCTGCTGCTGCTGTGAAACAGCCAAAGAAAATTACTACAGATCACCTCAATAGATGTAGAAAAAGCACTTGACAGAATTCAACATCTGTTCAGGATAAAAAGTCTCAACTACCTGGGTATAGAAGGAACATACCTCAACATAATATAGGATACATATGTCCAGCCCACAGATACTGTCATATTCAACAGTGAAAAGCTGAAAACGTTTCTTCTAAGATTAGGAACAAGACAAGGATCCCCACTCTCACCACTTTTATTAAACATAGTACTGGAAGTCCAGAGCAATAAGAAAGAAAAAGAAATAAAAGGCATCCAAATTGGAAAGAGAGAAGTAAAACTGTCTCTATTTGCAGATGACATGTATATATAGGAAACACTAAAGGCTCCATTAAAAAAAAAAACTGTTAGGACTAATAAACAAATTCAGTAAAGTTGCAGGACATAAAAATCAGTATATAAAAATCAGTTGCATTTCTATACAATAACAATTAAAAAATCAGAAAGATAAATTAAGAAAACAATCCCATTTTCAGTTTCACCAGAATGAATAAAATACCTAGGAATAAATTTAACCAAGAAGTGAAAGATTTGTAGATTGATAACTACAAGACATTGATGAAAGAAATGAAAGAAAACATAAATAAATGGAAAGATATCCCATGCTTGTGGACTGGGAGAATTAATATTGTTAAAATGTCCGTAATACCCAAAGCAATCCATAGATTAAATGAAATTCCTCTCAAGATTCCATGGCATTTTTTACAGAAATAGAAAAACAATTCTAAAATTTGTATGGAACCACAAAAGACCCTGAATAGCTGAAATTATCTTGAGAAAGAAGAACAAAGCTGGAGGCATCACACTCCCTGATTTCAAACTATCTTACAAAACTACAGTAATCAAAACAGTACAATATTAGCATAAAACAGGCACATTGATCAGCGGAACAGAATAGAGAGCCCAGAAACAAATCTGTGCTTGTATGATCAATCAATTTATGACAAACAGCCAAAAATTTACAGCAGAGGAAGGGAAGTCTCTTCAATAAATGATGTTGGAAAAGCTGGACAGCACATGCAAAGAAAGGAAACTGGACCACTATCTCCCACCACAGACAGCAATCAACTCAAAATGGATTAAAGACTTGAACATAAAATTGGAAACCATTAAGTTCCTAGAAGAAATCATAGGCAGTACCCACCTTAACATCAGTCTTGACAATTTGTTTTTTAGATTTGACATCAAAAGCAAAGGCAACAAAAGCAAAAATAAATAAGTGGGACTACATCAAACTAAAAAACCTCTGTGCAGCAAAGGAAGCCATTAAACAAAATGAAAAGACAATCTACAGAATGGGAAAAAAAATCTGCAAATCATACTTCAGCTAAGAGGTTAATAACCAAAATACATAAAGAACTCATACAACTGAATAGCCAAAATATGAACAATCTGATTGTAAAAATGAGCAGAGGAACTGAGTAGACATTTTTCCAAAGAAGACATATACAAGGCCAACAGGTACATGAAAAGATAGGTAACATCACTAACCATCAGGAAAATGCAAATCAAAACCACAATGAGATATCACCTCACACCTGCTAGGATGGCTGTCATCAAAAAGACAAGAGATCACAAGTGTTGGCAAGGATGTAGAGAAAAGGGAACCCTCCTACACTGTTGGTAGGAATGTAAATTGGTGCAGCCACTACGGAAAGACAGCATGGAGGTTCCTCAAAAAATCTAAAATAGAACTACCATAGAATCCAGCAATTCCACTTCTGGGTATATATATATATATATCTGAAGGAAACAAAAAGGCTATGTTGAAGAAATATCTGCAACCCCATGTTCATTGCAGCATTATCTACAATTGCCAAGACATGGAAACAACGTAAGTGTCCATCTACTGATGAATGGATAAATTATATATACATGTGTGTATATATATACACACACATATATACATACACACTATATATATATATATATATATATATACACACACAGAATAGAATATACACACACACATACACACAATGAAATATGAGCCATTAAAAGAAGGAAATCCTGCCATTTGGGACAACACGGATGGAACTTAAGTGAAATAAGTCAGACAGAGAAAGAAAACACTGTATCATCTCATTCGTATGGACTCTAAAGAAGCCAAATTCATAGAAACATACAATAGATTGGTAGTTGCTGGTGGGAGGTGGCTAAGGTGGTCAAAATGTACAAATTCTAGTTATAAGATAAGTCAGTCTGAGGACATAATGTACAGTATCAATGACTGTAGTTAACAATACTGTATTGTATATTTGAAATTTGCTAAGAGACTAGATCTTAAAAATTCTCACTATAAGATAAAAAATTGTAACTATATAAGGTCATGGATATTAATCAGACTTATTGTGGTAATTATTTAGCAATATATATCCAAGTATCAAATCATGTTGTACAATTTAAACTAATACAATATTGTATGTTGATTATATCTCAATAAAAGTTGAGGGAGAAAATTACTATGAATCATTTTATTTTTAATAAAAAAACTGGGAGCCTTTAGTATTTTATTCCACTAATAACATTTGCCCTAAGAGAGATAGACAGAGAGACAAACAGATAGATGCATGTGTTTTGCAGGCCAACTTCCCAATACAATGGTAGTAGTTGAACATCACACTGGCTAACCTAAATATTAGGTACCATGAAAGCAACTGATTCCTAGAATGTGCAACTTGTAAGCATGTGGAACTTACAATACAAGCTTAGGGAGAGCTTGATTATATACAGATGATAAATTATAAATGCAGCTACAGACACATTACATAATATGATATGATAGCAAGTTTCTTTACTCTGCACCTTTAGCAAGACTATAAAAGTTAGATTATGTGTCAGTATAACACCCATCATTAATATAACTAAAGATGTGCAAAAAATGAAAGAGACAAGACAGTCCCTAAACAGATGAAAACCCATAGAATACAATCGTGTTCTAAGAGATGAAGTGTCATATCACTATCATAAAACTAAAAACTTAAATTTTCTCTTTGTGTACATCTAGGCTCCAGGGTTTTGTTCAAGCAAGTTTGCAAGCCACGTAGCACAAGTAATGAGCTACAGGCACGCCTCTCACTCTGCAATTTTCTTTGCTACATAGAACTGAGATGAATTGGTTTGCAAGGGGATTCGATTACTAGGGACACATTTCATTTTCAAATCTGAACATTCCTGTAAAGAAGGATATTTTTAGAAAGCCTCCTGATATTTCTTTTCAAAAGCACTACTGACTTGATTGAAATCAAAACAGCAGAAGTCATTAAGATAAACATGTAGAATAGACAAAAAGACATCTACACTTTGTTGTTTTAAAGAAAAGAAATTGAATTTAAAACATGCAAGAAGGATTTTGCTGAATGTTCAGTTTTGGTTCCTCAGAAATGAGAAAATCATAATGTATGCATAAATGTGAAAGATGTTGAAAATATGTGTACCTTTTGACCCACAATTTTACTTCCAGGAATTTATCCTTAAAAGAATTCTTAGAAAAGTGTGCAAAGACACGTACACAAATATGTTTATTGCTGCATTTACTCACAGCAAAATACTGGGAAACATCCAATTGCCTAATACTAAAGGATCAAATACATAAAATCCGCTACCTCTGAAAATGTGCAATACACAGCCATATGTGGTGGGGAAGAATATTTGTGGACGTGGGGAAGTTTTAATATTAAGTGGAAAATATTATAATGCTAATGGTATAGCATTAATAGTTGAGTAAAAGGGATGTATGTGCATACAGTCCGTGCACTGAAGACATAGAAACATATTTTACTAGTGATGATCTGTAGGTAGTACAATAAGTGTGATGTGTATTTTGTTTGGCTTGGGCTTTTCTGTTAACGCCATCAACAAACATGTGTTAATTATCTTCTACATGCTAGGAACTGTGTTAGGGGCTAAGCATGTGACATGGTTTGAAAACACTGCCTTAATTTTTTTTCAGCTGTGTTGAGATATATCTGACGTAGAACATTGTGTAAGTTTAAGGTGTACAACATGATGATTTGATATATGTACATATACAGTGGGATGGTTACTGGAATAACATTAGTTAGCACATCCATCATCTCACACAGTTATCTTTTGTGTGCTGTGTGTGTTTGGTGAGAACATTTAAGATGTACTTTCTCGGCAACTTTCAAGTATACAAGACAGTGTTGTTAACTATGGTCATGACGCTGTGCATTATGTCCTCAGAACTTACTAATTTTATAACTGGAAGTCTGTATGCTGTCGCTACCTTCACACATTTTCCTGCCTCCCTCCCCCTGATAACTGCCAAGTCTTTTCCGCCTGGCTCTCTTAGAAGCTCACGGTCTAAAGACTTCCCTTAAATGCTCCCTTGCTGAACTGAGTTGCTGTGCTGTGAGACACTCAAGTCACAGGCGGGGCACACAGTGGTGCCTCTGTCCACGGTCTCAGTGGAGCCGGCCTTGAGCCAGCCCAGCCAGGCACCAGGCAGGTCGATGGAGAAGCCCTCTCAGAGGTGGGTCTTCCTGCAGCCTCTGCTCTTTCAGCCCCAGCTTTGAGTCTTGCTAGCTGAGACCAAGGCAGCATGGAGTAGAAAATACTCATCCCCCATGTAACCTTTCAAATGATTGATTGCTGTCTAACGTCATTAAATTTGGGGTGCTTTGTTACACAGCAAAGATAACCAGAACTGCATGTGATAGTGTCTACAGTAGCAGGCAAAGTAGACACCAGAGAAGTTATCAAAGAAGATAGTTACAGATGAATGTAATGAAGGAAATGAACAAGCTTATGGGGGCTTTCTCCAGTGTTTTTTTTATTACTATCTGCTGTACTATATAATCTATTTTACTTATTTATCTTCTCTGTCATGTTAATAAATGTTCTTCAGAGAAACATAACCAATGGGAGAATCTATATCTGTATGTGTGTGTGTGTCTCTCTCTCCTTCCCCCCTTACCTCTCTCTCTCTGTATGTACATAGAGAGAAAGAGAGATTGATTGATTTTAAAGAATTGAGTCACATGACTGGGAGGCTGGCAAGTCCCAAATCTGCACGGCAGGCCAGCAGGCGGAGACCCAGGAAAGAAGTGATGCTGTCGTCTCAAGTCGTAAGGCAGGCTGGAGGCAGATTCCTTCTTCTAAGACCTCAGTCTTGTCTCTTAAGGTCTCCCATTGACTGGATAAGGTCCACAGACATGGTGGAGGGTTATCTGCATTACTCGAAGTCTACTATCATAAATGTTAATCCCATCTGAAAAAAAATATCTTCACAGCAACATCCAGACTGGTGTTGGACCAAACACTGGGTACCAGGACCTAGCCAGGTAGACACACAAAATGAAACATCGTATCTGTTCTCTGATTCTCACCACTGGAAAGTAACCTCCACATGGGCGAGAATTCTCATCTGATTCACGGCTCCAATACACAGAGCAGTGCGTGGACCATAGCAGTTTTTCATTAAATTTACAGAACCACGAAGTAAGTGTATGATTGGACTAGATTGGTTGCTTTATTTAAGTAGTCAGGAAAGGCAATATTTGGATGGGGAACTGAAGATTGAGAAGGAGTCATCCACATAAAGCACATTTGAGACAGAGAGACCCGCAACGGTTACTGCGCAGAGGTGGGGACGAGCAGCAGGTTCACAGAGGGAGGGAATTTGCCGTGGCTAGAGCCCTGGAAACAAGGGGCTGGGCAATGAGAGATGATGCTGGTGAGAGAGCAGAAGTCGTGCCACTGGAGTATCGTAGTCAAGGCACCTTTGCACAAATTAGAGAAAGGCGCCCTCTCCCCAGAGCAGCAGTTCACTCCCTGGAAGGACCCAGAACTGGGATCAGGCTGGACAGCAGCCTCTTGGCCACGTTGGCCAAGAACCCAGAGCAGGATACAAACTGCACCCAGTGGCTCCGCTTACAGCTCCCTGGAAGGAGCCTGGGCTTCATTCTGGGACCATGAGGATGACAACTGTTGATCTGCACTTTAGTTACACAACTGGCTTCTTGGAAAAGGACAGAAGCAGGAAGACCCTAAAAAAGCTCCCATGCAGATGACTGACAACAGGCCCTTGGGCAAGTGGCATGGCCACAGTGTGGCAGGAGGGGCACAGATTTGATGTCTGTTTTGGAAGTTGGACGGACAGGACCTAATTATGGATTCAGTGTTGGGGTTGGAAGGAAGGAGGAAAGGAGAGTAATGAGAAAACAATCATCAGTGGCTCCAAGTTTGGGGCTCAGGCAGCTGGGTGGGTGGGTGCCCTGGTCAAGACAAGCCAGCCCAAAGAGGACTGAGTGTCTGCTGGGGGGCTGCAGGGGGGTCGGGCACAGGGAAGCAGGAACTCCATCAGACAACCATGGACACACGAACCTGGGACTCAGAGGAGAAGACTGGATGAGGCTGTACGTTTCGGCATCCGCAGCATGTCGACCGACTGCAGTTGTGGGCCTGGATGGGCTTCTCTAGGGACTGGGATGGAACAGACAAAAGCCGAACAGTCAGGCCAAGCCCTCCAACTTTTCTGCATGTGCCTCTAATTTCCACGTTTTCTGCACTAAGCATAAAACAAGTTTGGATTAGGGAAAAGAAATAAATATTATCTTCCAAAAGATAAAAAAGCCATCATATCAAGGTTCCTTCCATGGGAAACAGATGGCCCACTGGGAAGAGAAACAGAAGCTAATTTAGTGAAGGGAGGAAGATCCAGTGTGGGTAGCGCTGAGAAACCAGCAGGGAGGGGAAGCCCTCTGAGGCTTGGGAGGGCCAAAGCATCTCTCAGCCCTGGGCCTGGAGGATCAAGAGGAGGCATGAGTGTGGGGCAGCGAACGGCAGCCATTCCACAAACAGTGCCCAGCAGGGAGGCAGCTGGGAGGATGTGCTCCCATCTCTGTCTCTTTGTCCATTCTCAACTCTGCTGGGGCCTCTGGTTGCCCAAACCCAGTGGGAGTCCACAAGACCAGGAATCGAGTTGGTGCTGATTGGGACATAGACCTCTGAGATGCTCAGGAGGGTGGAGGATTCTGCGGCAACCCTGGAGGGACAGTGGGGGTGCGGAGCAAGGCAGCCTCTTCCTCTTGCCTAACAGAGGAGCGAGTAGTCACAGATCCCTGATCATAAGGATTTCTGGCATGAGTCAAACACCAGCCTACAGTGTCCCTCCTCCACCCCACCCCTCACCTGTAGGACAGCAGAGCAAGCTCTCTCAGTGGTCCTACTGGATCCCCTTTCCCTAGACTTAGGAAGAAGAGAAAGCACCCCTACCTCCCTTTTGAGGTGGAGAGACTCCGAATTCAACAATCTTCTCTAAGGAAAATCCTCCTCTAGCTTCAACCTTAGTTCTTTTATGCATCCTATTTTTTTAAATTGAAGTACAGTTGATTAACAATGTTGTGTTAGTTTCTGGTGTACAGCATAGTTTTTCAGTTATATATATGTATGTATATATTTTTTCATTCTTTTCCATTTATTGGTTTATTACAAGATATTGAATATAGTTCCCTGGGCTATGCAGTAGGGCCTTGTTGTTTATCTATTTTATATATAGTAGTTTATATCTTTTAATACTAAACTCCTAATTTAACCTTCCTCTCACTTTCCCTTTTGGTAAACATAAGTTTATTTTCTATGACTGTGAGTCTGTTTCTGTTTTTTAAATTAGTTCCTTTGTATCATATTTTAGATTCCACATATAAGTGATATCATATGGTGTATGTTTTTTCTCTTTGTGACTTACTTCACTTAGTATGATAATCTCTAGGTCCATTCATGTTGCTGCAAATGGCATTATTTCATTCTTTTTTATGGCTGAGTAGTATTCCATTGTGTATATGTGTGTGTGTGTGTGTACCACAACTTTTTTACCCAGTCATCTGTCAATGAACATTTGGGTTGCTTCCATGTCTTGGTTATTGTAAATACTGCTGCTATGAACATTGGGGTATGCACCCTAAATTTTTGAGGGGCTAAGGGTCATAAAATCCTTCTGCCAATCTTTCATGGCACTCCCACACAGAGTGGGACATGGCATCTCTTGAGGATTCAGCTAAAATAAGATGAAAACAGTTCCATACAGTTCTCATTACCTATGTATAGATGGGAATTTAATATTTGACACAATGGACATTTAAATCAGAAAGGAACAGACCAGCCATTCAATAAATTATGATGGGACACATGGTTATCAACTAAAGACAAAAATTAAATCCCCATTTCACACCATTAATACAGATAAATTGCATCAGGATTAAAGCCCCAGTTTTAAAGTATTAGCTGGAAATAGAGGATAATATGTTCATCCACATCCTTCTTAAGAGACAAAAAACAAAAACTACACACATTAAAAAAGGACCTCATCTGCCAGACTCTGAATTCCATCACTGTGTGACTCTGAGGCCATCCACAGGCTGCTCCTGGCCAGTGACTGTGCATGGTGGGGACACTAGGACAGCCCACTCGTGGAAGCAGGGCTGGCTTCACAGGTACAAGACCCAGGCACTTGCATAGAACCTTGTGCTCAGAAGGGCCCCATGCTTGGTTTAAGACTCTCCTGTTAATAATTTGTTAACAAGAGGTCTTGTGTGTTCATTTCACATCAGCCCCACATATTATGTTGTAGCTGGTCCTGCCTGTGAGACAGGTGACCCCCAGGAGGGCTTGAGGACTACCCAGCATCCTTGTAGAATCTTCCTTAAATTGCATGACAGTCTGGGACCCTTCCACCCAACGCTTCTTTTCTTCTTCTCTCAAGGGTTGCTAGCACTCCCCAATTTTTCTGGCCTCCCTCCCCATTTCTCACAGGCATCTGCCCTAACAAAATCCTTGCACGCTTAAGCCCATTTCATTGTCAACTCCTTGGAGGACCCAGATTAGCTTAAGTGGTGCCAAGGGAGGTCAGACAATACAGGCAGAAAGATGGAAATTTGTGACTTCCTCACCCGCCACCTGGTGGGCAAAGAGATGCAGTCTGGGTTGGTAGGTCACAAAGTAGCAGCTCTGTTGCTAAAGATGTCACTGGTGGTGGCCTGGGGAAATGTCCCAGTGGGAGGGAGTGCTGTGGCAGGGGTAGGGATGTGGGCATTTGATGTGGGGGGAAAAGCCTACAGAGAGAGCATCGTTGGCTGAGTTATGCTAAGTCACGCTGCTGCTCTGCAAAAGGAGAAAAGACAGGTAGCTGGTAACCAGCAGCACATGGCAGAGGGTGAGAGCCAGAGTACCCTAGTGGGAGCCCACAGAGACCCAGATCAGCTGCAAAGGAAGGACAGACACAGGCCAGCAGCAGGCTAAAGACTTGATTCTGTGGGTAGCTCCAGAGATGTCTGAATACTCAGCCAAGGCAGGTGTGGGATGCAAAGGTCAAGGCCCTGGTGAGGAAAACCTGCATGGATGCAACCCAGCCTGTAGACTAAAACCAAACAGAAACAAGGAGAGAAAGAGACAAATATGATGCAATATGGCATAAGCCCCTGGATCCAGCCATACCCAAAACCAAATCTATCTCTGGGCTTTTCAGCTTTGAGAACCAGTATTATTCTCTTTTGCTAAGAGTAATTTAAATCTAATTTTTGCCACTTGCACTGCAGAGTCCAATCATAGTTTCCCTTTCTGTATCTTTTTGCACAGATAAGCATCTTTCTTCTATGTAGTCCAGCTACAGCAAAAATAGCTATATGCTTTCCTTCATTATTTTTGCAGAAAATGGAGAAATCATAGACTCACATAGAGCATGATTTCGTAAGATAGTCTTGTTTTGATCAAGAAAATCCTCATGGTCATCTGGAATTCATTTCATTCCTTCATTCTCTGCAACCCCCTTTGAGGCTTCCTCTTGGTGGACAATTAGTTTTACATAGGATGGCTCCAGATTGCTTTTTAAGCCCCGTCTTATACAATCTGGCTCTGGAACTAAGCCCCTCAGCTCCTTGGGGTTTACAGCCTGGCTTCCTGCTGATGCAAATTTCTTCTTAATCCTTAGAAGTTCCAGACCTTTTTCCTTCTAATATTTTACAAGGCATTTTGAAAAGACACAATAGATGTGGGGTTGAGGGAATGGATATCGTGGTTTCTTTACCCACGGATGGAGGGGAGTTCTTACTTAGCTGTGGTAATAAAAAATCATGAGATTATTTTAACCTCATTTCAGCTTTTCTCATAATTCAAAGAGGCATACAATCATGGACTTCTACTCAGAGAGAATGGCTTGTATGGTTGGGATTTGGGAATGCATTGGTACATGGTTATTTATCGTATGGAATTGTCTAACTGACAAATATTTACTGAGTCCTTTGGCATGTGGCATTATTGTCCTTAAATATTTGCTGCCCCTCCCTATGGAAAGATTGTACTTCCCTGCGCCAGTGACATCAGGCGAAGCCATGTACCTTGTTTCAGCCAATGAAAAGTCCATTACAGTGATGTGTAATTTACAGGCAGAAGCTGCAGTGTAAGTTTGGCTATGTTCCTGCTTTTACCCCTGCCAGGGGCCAACAAAGTTCCAGACAGAGGCTGCTCTGTCAGCTCACGTCCCAAAGTAGGATGCTACGTAAACAGAACCACAAGACGAGCAATGGACATACAATACAAATAGGAAATAAATCTTTTTGCTGAAAGCCACTGAGATTTCAGGATCATCTGTTACAGCATCTTAGTACCAGCTACCCTGAACAACACACAGTACCCACTATGGTACTCATTCTTGTGCTGGATGAATAATTTATTTACACAGACATCTATAAGGTCATAGTCCCCAAATGGCTTTGCTTAATAGGAGCTTCTTTTAAATAAGGGCATTAATGTCATAGAAGATTTCAAACTTTCTTTAAGCAGCAAAAATCCCCCACCTTATGCAGAACATCAACTACTAAACTGATACCAGCAGAGTTGCTCTGTTTGAAAGAGAGAGGGCCAGGAACTTGGCAGTTCTATCTCCCCAAAGACCATACTCAAGCCAGTGCCAGACATCTGGCCAGCACTCAGTGAATATTTGTTGAATAAATAAACAGATAGATTATTTCCTGCAGAATTCTTTGAGGACTCTCTGGGGAGCTCTATATAGATCCATAGAGCAGAGTTTAAAATTCCCAGAGCAATGGTATGGTCCTATAGGAGTTTTCAGATTTAGTTGTCAAATTCATATATACAGAATAAGAGAACAAGAGCAGAGATGGTAAAGATTCAGATTTTACTTTAGCTTATTGTTCCTACATCTTTCCAATCACAGTTCCATCTGTGGTGCTAATGATTGTTATTAAATAGTTTTGTTAAGGGTTTCCTATGACATCTTTTTTTTTTTTTTTTGGACTGGTTTCTTCTGGTCCAGCCAACAGAATAGATACTAATAAATAGAGGGGGGGAAACAAATAAAAAGATCTAATAATTCACATATTGGATAATTAGTCCTAAAACAATAATTCAACCCCCTGTGTTCAGACTGTGTGTTAGGGAAGATTTTTAAAAACTGATAAACCTAGAGAATTGGCTCAAAATTATATTTCCAATGTAAGAAGAATTTCTTTCCTTACTAAATCTCTCTCTCTTTTCCCATAAGTGTAGCCTGCTAGACATATGTGCCGAATGCTCATATTATTCCATATTATATTAAGAGATCCACAGTGATCTTTTAGCAAAAGACTTTATAAAAACAATAATGGTGGGGCAGTCAGCTGCGCTGGCAAAATGACAGGCTAAAATAAGCCTTCCTCAGCAAACTCTTAGATACGCTGCCTAAAATATAGTTTTTAAAAACCCTTTTAAATGTTATAGTTGAGCTCACAAGAAAGAAAGAAGAAATCTCAGGGCAATGAAGAAGGAAGAATTGAAAAACTGCTGTGTGAGCTGACACTGTAGGTACTTTTTTTTGGCGGGGGGGAGTGCAGTACTGGTCCAAATGACCAAAGGACTTAGGTTTCAATGTTCATTAGGGAGCTGAGGTCCTGGGAGAGATGAAGAAGGAAGAGTGAAAAATCCCTCCATGGAGCTGACTTGCAACCTCAGCAAGACAGTGGACCAGAAACATTTATCCATCAGCACAGCCAGTGGTTAAGGAAGAAAGCTCATCTGTCTTCTGCTTAGGCTCCGGGTAAAAAAATAAACAGAAATTAAAACTTTAAGGCATTGCTTCATGTGTCTGAGATTCTAATTTATACTAATTGTAGAGTCTAGGAAACAGCAAAACTGGAAATTAATACAAAAATTGGTCTTGGACTAGAGGAAAAACCCAGTGGAGAAGAAAATGCAAGATGATTCAGATTCTCTGCAAAGAAAGCCACACTAGACTGACACAAAACGGAAGCCTTACTAAAGATTAACTTACAAATATATTACACCATATATAGTATATATACATATGTTCACATATATGTATGTGTACACACACACACACACACAATCCACAGGAATCATAAGACAAAACCAACAAGAAGATTAGGGACCCTAAGACTTTAAGATTTTAAAAATCAAGAATCTGGAAAATAATACAAATTAAATATGCTAAAATTTAGTAAAGAACTAAATAGGGGATATGAAACTATGAAACCCTATAAAGTGAAGGAGTAACTATAAAGAACAAGATTTAAAGAACCAAATAGAAATTCTAAAAATGCGAAATATACGAAATGATATTAAATGTAAATAAACAGAAAAGCAGCAGATTAGACACAGCTAAAAAGAGAATTGGTGAAAATGACAAGGTCCTACTGTTTAACACAGGGAACTATAATCAATGCCTTGTAATAACCTACGATGACAGAGAATGTGGGAAAGAATATATATATGTATTTGTATGACTGGATTAATAGGCTGTACACCAAAAACTAACACAACATTGTAAATCAACTATACTTCATTTGAAAAAAAAATCAGCAAAATGGAAGATAGATGTGATGAAATTATTCAGAATGCCATACAAAAAGAAAAACAAGGTACAGCTACTATGGGATACAGTATGCAGGATCCTCAAAAACTAAAAGCTACAGCTGCCATATGACCCAGCAGTTCCACTTCTGGGAATATATTCAAAGGAAACGAAAACACTAACTCCAAAAGATATCTACACCCCCATGTTCATAGCAGCACTATTTACAAGAGCCAAGACATGGAAACAACCTGTGTGTCCATCAATGGATGAATGGACAAAAAAATTGGGTAGAGAAAGCATACATATATATATAACAGAATATTATTTAGCCACAAAAATGAGGAACTCCTGCCATTTGAGATAACACGGATGAATCATGACAGCGTTATGCAGAGGGAAATAAGTCAGATGGAGAAAGACAAATACTGTATGATCTCACTTATATGTGGGATCTAAAACCAACAAACAAGCTCAGACTTCTGTTTAACAGAGGCAGAGCAGTGGGGGGAGGGGGAACTGGAGGAAGGTGGTCAAAATGTAAAAACTTCAGCTATAATATAAATAAGTACTAGGGATGTTATGTACAACATGAAGACTCCAGCTAACACTGCTGTATGATATATAGGAGAGCTGTTAACAGAGTAAATTCTAAGGGTTCTCATCACAAAGAGAATTTTTTTCTTTTTTCTTTTCTTCACTTTTTTATTGTATCTATGTGAGAAGATGGATATTAGGTAAATACATTGTGCTAATCATTTCACAATATACGTAAATCAAACCATCATGCTGTACACCTTTAACTTATACAGTGATGTATGTCAATTATGTCTCAATAAAACTGGGGGGAAAGTGAAAAAGAGAAAGAAAAACAGATGGAAGAGTGGTTAAGAGATTTGTAGGATAAAGTCAGAATAGCTAACATAATTCCTCAGAATTTCATGGGAGAGAGGAAATATCGGAATACAAAATAGGTGAAAATTTTCTAGGATCTCAGCATTTCAAATACGACACTAAAAGCACAGCAACTTTTAAAAAATAGGTAAACTGGACTTCACCAAGATTAAAAACTTTTGTGCCTCAAAGAATACCATCAAGAAAGGTGAAAAGAAAACCCACAAAATGGGAGTAAATATTTGCAGTTCATATATCTCATAAGAGGCTTGCTCCTACAATTAAAAAAAAACAACTCTTACAACTCAACAATGAAAAGACAACCCAACTAAAAAGTGGGGGAAAGATTTGAGTGGATATTTCTCCAAAGAAGACATAAAAATGGACAATAACCACATGAAAATGTATTCAACAGCATTAGTCATTAGAGAAATGCAAATCAAAAACACAATGAGATACACCCATTAGGATGAGCATAATCAAAAAGAGACAAAAACAAGTGTTGGTGAGGATGTGGAGAAACTGGAATCCTCATACATTGCTGATGGCAATACAAAATGGTACTGTCACTTTGGAAAACAGTTTGAGAATTCCTCAAAAAGTCAAGCACAGAATTACTGTGTAATCTAGTAATCCCACTTCTTGGTGTACACCCAAAAGAACTGAACCTGGGTGTTCAAACAAAAACATGCACATGAATACTCATAGCACTGTTATTCGTTATAACCAAAAAGTGGAAATAGCCAAGTTGCCCATCAACTGATGAGTGGACAAACAAAATGTAGTCTATTCATACCATGGAATATTTTTTGGCGGTAAAAAGGAGTGCTAATACATGCTACAACCTGGACGAATTTTGAAAATACTACGCTACATGAAAGTAGCCAGTCACTAAAGACCACGTAATGTATGATTCCATTTATATGAAACACCCCAAATAGGAAAATCCATAGAGACAGAAAGTAAGTTAGTGCTTGCCAGTGGCTGAGGGAAGGGAGGAACGGCAAGTAACTGCTTAATGGCTATGAGGTTTCTTGTTGAAATGATGAAAACATTATGAAATTAGATAGTGAAGATGATTGCCCAATTTTGAAATATGCCTAAAGCCACTGAATTGTACACTTTAAAAGGGTAAATCTTATGATATGTTAATTATATCTAAATTTTTTAAAGTTAAAAACTATGAATGGGGAAATAGACAACCCTAAAAACAATAATGCTTTGATTCAAAAATGTTTGCCAAGAAAAGAAAGAGGTTAAAAATTAATTATGACGTTTAAAGAACACACACACACAACTGCAGAGCTTCCAGTGCTCAACTCACACTTACACTGGTTTTTAAAGAGCCAGGACTGCCATTCTGCAGCGTTACTAAACTGGAAAAAAACTATTTGTTTTCAGGGAGGCTACATGGAGCTGAGGCAATAGTAGAGAGGAAGAGCCAGCCCGCCATGCCTGGCAGGGAGGGAGGAACGTGAAAAGAGACCCCAGGTTCACTCTTCTGCCTGTGGCCTCCTGCCAGTGCCTTCCAACAGCCAAACACAGATAGCATCCCGAGGTCAAGGAAGTCCACAGATGGGCTCCGTAAAGATTAAATTAACAAGACACTGAGCAGGGTGGATGGCTGGAGAGTGCTACTGGAGAGACAAATGGAGAAGGCACAGCCCCCATTCTTAATTCATTTTGTGTAAGATCTAAGTCAGAGAAGAATCCAAGTTGCCTGGTTTGGACCCAATTCTTACCTCTTGGGTAGGGAAGGGATGAGCATCTTGACTTGTATCACATTGAGACATAAAGATGCAAATCATGGTACTTTAAGGAAAGTAATGCAGGCTGGTTAGCAGACAGTGATATATACACATCTTTTAAAACTTAAAAAAAAAATACTTTCGTGCTTTTTTGATCCCAGACAACTGGCTATAATACAAAAATGAAAATAAAATTTTCATTTCCTTTGTAAAACTAACTATGATCACTGAGTCCTCCCTAGCTATGAGAGGTTAAAAATCCAGTGGAAGGTTCAAAATAATTCTTTGCAAACAATGATAAAGGAAGTGCTTCCCTCCTCGGCACAGGTCTGTGTTAATGTATGTGTGTGGGAGGAGCGGCGTCTGACAGCTCAAGTCTAGGTCACAGAGTTGTATTTCTAAATGCCATCCCAGGGACGCAGACTCCTAGATCCTCTCTACCAAGCATTGGATAAGAAACTGTAGCACACAGTGGTCAAAGTAACTTGTCCAAGATCTCTCAGCTGCTATGTGGTGGATCCAAGATCAAAACAAGAGCCCTTTCCATACTGCCTAGAGGTACTCTGGTTAACTGTAAGCTCTGATGTCTAATGAGGCAACTAGGGACTAGAGAGAAGAGAGCGGCCCAGTGTCACACAGTAACTGACAAAGCTAGAATCAGATAGTCCTCTGATTCTGAAATCAGTGCATTTTCCATTACATGATGTAGAATAGAGAGAATTTCATTATCTCACAGTTTCCTGTTCTTCCGATCATGAAAGGGAAGCCAAAGGGATGAATGAGAGAGAAACAGGAGAAAATATCTAACTGAGCTCTGTATTTTATCTAAGTCCCTTTTCTTTCTTTGGGGATATGTGAGCAAAACTGACATGAATAGCTCTCTGTGTTCATCTAATACTGGAGGGCACCATATAGAGCAGTAAGAGTATACACGATCAGAAACAGTATGCAAATGTGGGTGTGAGGAGAACTCATTTGATTCTCCATCTGTCTCCGTGTTTAATTACTTAGCCATAAATTAGCACTTTTTACTAGCTACATTCAGCAAATGTGATCAGTTCACTGACTTTAATGTCAAATATGGAATATTTTTGACTTTCAAGTATTTAGCCTTTTAATTTACATTCACATTTGGAAATCTAAATTAACTATTGAAATCTACCCAAATACAATGTTGGAAATTTTTCCTATTTGTCTTCTCATTAAGATATTTCTTTGATTGAATCATTGATGAGCTGCATTTCTGAAACATTGCTTCTTCCCCAAAGGGTAAGAAAAGAAAGAAGTTTTAACATTTAAAGGATATAGTTAGGAAGCAGATCATGCATAGGGTGACCTCAGGGCCTTAAAGACACAGAGCCTGTAACTCTGCTTGAATTTGCTTACATCCCAACAAGATGACCACATCCTGCCTTCTCTACACTAACCTTATCAGACTTTGATCATCAGAAGAGGAACAGCACCTTCCAGCCCTCTCTTGCACATTTTCTCTTAAAGGAGGGCAGCTTTTGGGGGGAGGGGTATAGCTCAGTGGTAGAGTGCAGGCTTAGCATGCATGAGGTCCTGGGTTCAATCCCCTGTGCCTCCATTAAAAAAAAAAGAGGGCAACTTTGAGCTTGTCCATTGGTGAGATCATCCCTTATTTGTTGTGTATTCACAGTGGATGAAACCTAACAGAGAACTACGGAGGATGAGGTTATTTCCGGTATTAGAACATTAGGGATGAGAAAAAGCCCACCTGAGGCAGAAATTGTTAAGGAAACATATGATAGAATAACTACAAATATGTATATGCATACACTTGCCTACCCTGTCCTGACACCCTACTCCTCCTTATTCCTTGTCCACAGAAGCCCAGTTTTGGTTAGGAAGGTAACATACCAGCTCCGAGCAATGGGTCAGGATTGGTTGAAGCCAATCATGACAATCCTGCTCCCCAAATTCCCAGCTCTCTTGCAACTACAGATAGCCATGGGTACAGATAGCCACTCTAGCTGATAAAATTTAATAGGGAGACTTCTGTGGGCTTCTAGAAAAGCTTTTGCCTCCTTGATATAAGCTCTGGGGTGCCCCTCCCACCCTTTCCTGTTATGAATGTAGATGTGATATTTGGAGTGGTGAAGCCATCTTGAGATTGTGAGTGAAAGGCAAAAAGAACTTGCCAAGAAATCTCGGAACTAACGCCAGGAACCACCTACTTTTGGACTTTTTATTGTATGATAAAAATGAATCTTCTATTACATGCAACTGAGTGCATTCTTAGCCAATACGTATATGAATTGCCAAAATATATTTAAGTACAAAAGTACTAAAATAGATTCATAACAGGGGAAGAGTTACTGGAAAGCCAAGTGTTAGTTCAATGTTTGCTTCCCAATTAGCCTCAAAACACCCAGCTGGCCCAATTTCAGTTCCTCAATTGGGTGCTGATTCATCAACCCACTAAGACAGTGGGTTCTGAAGTGTGGTCTCCAGGCTGGAACAAATGTAAGAGAGAGATGTGTTAGTGTTTTGAACGATGCACTCAGCCAGTACTGGGAGGAAAGGCAGGCACTGAATGTTCTGACTGGCTTCACTGCTCCAAACTCACCAACTCACCATGGACAGAGCGCTGGGCAGTTGCTGAGCCTCCTGGCTAAGAAGTTCCAAGGTTAGACCCTCTGAAACCAGCTGAGAAGCTTCTCAGTAGTCCTTGTAGTCCCAGAAAAAAGCCAGAGCTCGACCCAAAAGAGAGCTACACATTCGATGCAATCTCTATCAAAATTCCAACATTAAAAAAACAAAAAAGCCAATTCTCAAATTTATATGGAATTGCCTGGGTGGGGTGAGAGGCTCTGAATAGCCAAAGCAATCTCGAAAAAAAAAACAAAAGAACAAACTCAGGACTCAACACTTCTCAATTTCAAAACTTACCACAAAGCAAAAGTAATCCCAAATATGTGCTACTGGAATAAGGACAGACCTAGAGACCAAAGGAAGACTAGAGAGTTCAGAAGTAATCCCATACTTACAAGGGCCAATTGACTTTTGACAAGGGTTCCAAGACCATCCAATGGGAAAAGAACAGTGGCTTCAACAGATGGTGCTGAGACAACTGGATTTCCATGTGCAAAAGAGTAAAGCTTGACACTTACCTTATACTATATATAAAACTGAACTCAAAATGAATCAATAACCTAAATATAATCATTAAAACCATAGGAGTCTTAAAAGAAAACAGAGGTAAATCTTCAAGACCCTCAATTTGGCGATTCTTAGATACAACACCAAAGCACAAGGCACAAAAGAAAACAAACAAACATAAAGTTTCTTCTGTATAGCACAGGGAACTATATTCAATATCTTGTAATAACCTTTAATGAAAAAGAATATGAAAATGCATATGTGTATGTATATGCATGACTGGGACACTGTGCTGTACACCAGAAACTGACACATTGTAACTGAATGTACTTCAAAAATTTTTTAATTTTTTGAATTAAAAAAAAAACAAGAAAACAGATAAACTGGACTTGATTAAAATAAAAAATTTTATCCATCAGAGGACAAAAAAAAAAACCCTACAGAATAAGAGAAAACATTTGCAAATCAGGTTTATGTCAGCAAAATGTCCAGAGTATGTGCCCATCCCTCATCACAGTGCCTTATGTGCATGGAGCACTCACTGGCCTGATGGAGAACATGTGGACCTACAACCTAGCCTTCTGTTGCCCCGGTGAAATTAATCACTTCACTGTGCTGACCCACCACTGATTAAGCTGGCTTGTTCCAACACCTACAACAAAGAGTTGTCGATGTTTGTTGTGGCTGATTTTAACTTCATGTAGTCTCTCCTTATTATCCTCTGATAATATTCCTTTGATCTACACATTCCCTGCCACCCTGAAGATCCATTCCACAGAAGGCAGGAGCAAAGCCTTCTCCAATCTGTGGCTTTCATGTGACAGTTTCGTGTGACCATATTCTATGCAACTCTTTTCTTCATGTAGCTCAGACCCCTTCAGAAGAGTCCATGGAACAGGGGAAAATGATGGCTGTGTTTTATACCACTGTGATCTCCATGTGGAATCCCATGATCAACAGTCTGAGGAACAAGGATGTGAAAGAAGCTTTGACCAAAGAACTGTTCAGTAGGAAATTGCTTTCTAAATAAACTTCGGTGCTAATTAAAAAAAAATTTGCAGATCATATATCTGATAAGGATTTAATATTCAGAACATATAAAGAACCCTTACAACTCAACAACAGAAAAGACAAACAACTCAAATTTAGAGAGGGCAAAAGACTTGAATAGACATTTTTCCAAAGAAGACATACAAATGGCCAATAAGCACATGAAAAGATGCTCAACATCATTAGTTATTAGGAAAATATAAAACCACAATGAGATATCACTTCACACTTAATAGGATGACTATAAAAACAAAAATAACAAGTGTTGTTAAGAACACGTGGAGAACTGGGAAAGCCCACACATTGCTGTTGAAAATGTAAACTGGCGCATGGCCACTGTGAAAAACAGTTTAGTTAGCTGTTCCTTAAAAAGCTAAGCATGGAATTACCATGTAACCCAGCAATTCCACTCTCATACCCCCCAAAACTGGAAATAGGGATTCAAACAGATCCTTGTACACCCATCTTCACTGCAGCATTATCCATAATAGCCAAAGGGTGAAAACGACCTGAGTGTCCATTAATGGATGAATAAATAAACAAAATATGATCTATCCATGCAGTGGAATACTATTGAGCCATTAAAAAAGAAAGAAGTTCTGACACATGCTACAACACAGTTAAACCTTGAAAATATTATGCTTAGTGAAAGCCAGACACAAAAGGACAAATATCACATAATTCCATTACATGAGGTGCCCAGAATGGGCAACTTCACCGAGACAGAAGGTGGATTAGAGGTGAATGGGGCTGTTGGAAGGACAGAATGAAAAGTTATTGCTTAATTGCATGGGTTCAAAACCTGGGAAGCCTCCCAGGTGAAACCAGCTCCTATACACAAAGAGCAAGGAGAGACCAAGGAAGCGGCAGGCCACTCCAGATCAGCAGGCAGCAGTGTCAATAAGCAAGGTGAGTAGGTCTCCATATCTGCCTGCCAGAATCTCAAAAGTTTATATGAAGGCTTCAACAGGGTTCACTCACATAGAAACCATCCAGATGGTCTCAACAACCCATTGTTCTTTCAAGGCTGCATCCTTCAAAATGGTTCCCATGCTGTATAGCTCAGTGACAGAGTGCATGCTTAGCATGCCTGAGGTCCTGGGTTCAATCCCCAGCACCTCCATTAAAATAAACAAATAACCCTAATTGCCTCCCCCACCACACCCGTTTTTTTTTTTTTTTTTTAAGTTTCCACTCTGGGAACAGTGGGCAGAGCATCCATTCCAATGACAGGGGAGGGGGCTGAGGAGCCCAGGTCTAGCTTATTGGTCAACAGGGGTCACATCCTCTGATGACTTCCTTCAACAAATGGGTACAAAGTTTCTGTTTGGGGTGATGAAACAGTTTTGGAACCATACAGTAATTATGATTGCACAACATTTTAATTGTACTTCATGCCACCTTAAGTGGTTAAAATGGCAGATTTTATGTTATTGATACTTTGCCACAATTTTTTAAAATTACGTTAAATTGAAAAAGCCAGAGCTGGGGCCCAGAGCCCTGATGAAGG
This sequence comes from Vicugna pacos, assembly GCF_048564905.1. Taxonomy (NCBI): domain Eukaryota; kingdom Metazoa; phylum Chordata; class Mammalia; order Artiodactyla; family Camelidae; genus Vicugna; species Vicugna pacos. Next base: position 112,976,051 of record NC_132987.1, on the reverse strand, counting down.
GCGTCACATCCGACCTGCTCTTGGTTCTCTTGGTTCTATGGGAACCCAGTGATTCCTGACCAAAAGCCCTGGATGACCTGCTCAACAACCAAGAATTCAGAGTTTCAAGGTCACTGCCCTGAGGAAGTTGGGTTTTTCTGTAACCAAGCAGGACCCTGTGGGACCTTCCCAGGACAGACCCTTCCATCGTACCCTCTGCTGAAGCTCCTCTCTGAGGCGCTGAGATGATGGTATCTCATGTATATTTCCTGAGTTTTTCAGATGCTAAAAACTGCCACCAAATGGAAGAAATTAACTACTTGATGATCGTCGTCACGTAGCCCCCAGATCGTCTGGTGCCTAAGGACTGATCGCCATCAACCAGAGGATTGTGCACAAGCTGATCACATACCCTGTGACCCCGCTCCCTCACCTGGCTTTGCTGAAACTCTTCGGGGAGTTCAGGGGTTTTCTTGAGAATGAGCTCCTCGTTCTCCAGTCTTGGCACTGCAATAAACGCAGTAAACCTTTCTCTGCTCCAAACTCTGACCTTTAGGTATTTTTTCGGTCTCACTGTGCATCGGTAACATTTCCACCCTCTTTTCATTCGTGATCACAGCTGGTTCTAACGAAGGTATTTTTCCCATGGGCTTTTCTCTGAGCAAAGAGCTGCAGACCAAAGTCTGAGAAGCACGTCAAGCACTATTCTTTGATCTGAGCGTAGAGATTTGTTTCCTTCCATACTCTTCTTCTGTGATTGGGGTAGCGACTGCTAACTAAATAGCCCCCACCCGCACAGCAGCACGGTCTGTCCTTCCCCTACGTAAAGCTCACCTTCCTTTCAGCCAGGCCTTCCAATATGGAGCCCGCATGGTCTAGGAGCCACACAATCCAGCCCTCGGTGGGGGACAAGAGTAAATTATTAGAACTCTCGTATTTATTTCCCAACTCGCCCTTTTTTAACCTCGATTTTTACATGTGTTTTGTAATGCTGATAATATATTAGAATAGTGGCACATATACATTATTGACAAAAATAAACATACCTATATATGTGGGGCACACTTACAATTTTTCTTTACTGATAAGCATATTTGCTCAAAAAAGGTACGACACCAGGGCTTAGGATCTCTCAGGGGAGAATTTGTGGCTCAACCATTCGGAGTTGGGGCTTACTATGGAAAAATATTTTACGATTCCACTCATATGAGGTACCTACAAAGGCAACTTCACAGAGACAGTAAGTGGATTTTCTACTGCTTCCTGCCTCCAGACTGATGCTCTTGGTCCCCTTCCCAGGCTGGCCCTTCTCCTGGGCCTCCTCTTTATCCACAAATGACCAATGACACAAGAACAGTTTGCACAGCAGAATTACTGAGAGTTTGAGGGCAATAGAAGGGGACTATAACACAGAATAGTCAGCAACTTAAAATTAAATATTTGACATCAATGTTCTGGAATGTTTCTTGTTTATTCTCACCATTGGGAATTTTGCTTGGCCCATCTCCTCCTCAGGCCCTGGCCTCCTACCAAGTCGCTGGGCCCCTCCTCTCTCATGAGAGAAGCCTGCTCCATCTTTCTAGAACCTCCTCCTTTACAGGTCTCCAATAATTTCCAGATTCCTGCTACTTGTTTACGCAGAACAATGCAATGCCATCACTGCTCACATCTCCTCTTCCAGACTCTCTGCAAAGGCTTTGCCTTTGACAACCAAAATCTGCCTATGGAGGTACTTCCATAAACTAAAAAGCAGTTCCTTCCTTGGGTAGATTCTGCAGTCTTCCCAGATAGTGATTCCCAGAATGTGAGCCTCAAGCGTCTGAATCATGTAAGCACTTATTTTAAACCCAGATCGCCAGGCCCCACCAGCCCAGTGCTGCAGAATCCAACTGCTGCTGGTAGAGGTGTCCTGGGAACCTGCACACCCAGGTTTGAGAACCACTGGCCTCTAAAGGAGGTGACTCACCTGCAGATATAGATGACCTTTGAATAATGCAAGCATTAGGGGCGCCCACCCTCCATGCAGTTGCAAATCTGAGTATAATTTACCGTCAACTTTCTGTATATATCGTTCTCCATATCCGCGGCCGGGATGTCATGAAGTACTGTAGTATTTACTGTTGAAAAAAAAAAATCCGTGTATAAGTGATCTGCTCAGCTCAAACTCATGTTGTTCAAGGGTCAATTGTATTTGTTTTTCTTTCTGTCACAGCTGATTTGCTACCAAATGTATTGAGGGCAAATTTATCTTTTGCCCTGTTATCCAACCCACACCTGTGTTCAGACTACTTTTCCAAACCACACACACACCTCTGACAAGTGTTTAAATGTAACCCTCCAGGTAGATGAGTCCCACAGGTTCACCGTTTAGTGACCTGATGAGGGCCCTGTAAAGATCAGACCAAGGCATCCCTTACTCTGGGGACACAGCCCCACACCAGGGTGAGACGCTTACCAAGTGGATGTGGACTGGGGTTCAGCTGGGAACTCTTGTCAGTAAACAACATACATACCCTTGTCATTGGAAGAAACCCACCAAAATAATAATCATCTTAGCTCCCTCTCTCAGATGTGGGCTCCCTAGAGGAAAGTGAGCAGGAGCTAGTGCCTAAACTTCCTGGGACCAGGATAGCAAACACCTGAAGCATCTATATCCAGGCTGCTAGGAAAGGTTTGTCTTCTTGATAAGTGTTAAAGAACAAATTATTCTGACACTTGTTAAAATGGTAAGGAAGACTTTATTTAGGATTATTGCAATAGGTGTCAAGACTATTCCAACAGGGAGAAAGGGGAACCCTCCTACACTGCTGGTGGGAATGCAGTTTGCTGCAGCCACTATGGAAAACAGTGTGGAGATTCCTCAAAAGACTAGGAATAGACTTACCATATGACCCAGGAATCCCACTCCTGGGCTTGTATCCAGAAGGAAATCTACTTCAGGATGACACCTGCACCCCAATGTTCATAGCAGCACTATTTACAATAGCCAAAACATGGAAACAACCTAAATGTCCATCAACAGGTGACTGGATAAAGAAGATGTGGTATATTTATACAATGGAATACTACTCAGCCATAAAAACCGACAACATAATGCCATTTGCAGCAACATGGATGCTCCTAGAGAATGTCATTCTAAGTGAAGTAAGCCAGAAAGAGAAAGAAAAATACCATATGAGATCGCTCATATGTGGAATCTAAAAAACAAAAACAAACAAACAAACAAAAACAAAGCATAAATACAGGACAGAAATGGACTCATGGACAGAGAATACAGACTTGTGGTTACTGGGGTGGGGGGCGGGGTAGAGGGTGGGAAGGGATAGACTGGGATTTCAAAATTGTAGAACAGATAAACAAGATTACACTGTATAGCACAGGGAAATATACACAAAATGTTATGATAAATCACAGAGAAAAAAATGTGACAATGAGTGTGTATATGTCCATGTATGACTGAAAAATTGTACTGAACACTGGAATTTGACACAACACTGTAAAATGATTATGAATCAATAAAAATGTTAAAAAAAATAAAAAAAAATAAAAGAGAAGAGATGGCAGAGGTAAAAAAAAAAAAAAAAGACTATTCCAACAGGGGAGAGAACTAGGGCTCAACTTCAAATACAAGGATGGGTTGGAATTTAGAGGCAAGGAGCAGGGGGAGGGGACCAGGGATGGGAAATTACTGAAAGGAGACATCAAGGGTAGGGGATTTTTGCTGAAGGTAACCAAGGTGATCAGATATCAAAGGTAGGGGATGAAGAATCTGATCAGATATCAAGAATGTTCGGATACCAAGAGTGGAGGACTTCTCTCTAAATTGACTTAGCAGGATTCTTGCTACAACAACACAGACCCCCAAAGGAGCGGAAGCAAGGTGGAGGTCCAGTTGAGAAGAAGGCTCGGAGGAGCTCGAATAAAGTTTGGTCAAAGAGAGAATCTTTGTTATTACTCAATTGTATCATGGTTTGTCTTTCTAATTGTTCCACAAAGTAATTCTGGTCTAAAACACAGCCAAGTGCTATCGAGGTACGCCGGGTGGGTTTGTTCCTTCACCAAATGGCCCCAGTAGATGGCTTCCCAAGTTCTTAAGTCAAGTTCTAATACTTTGGCTGTCACTATTCCTACTATTCTGGTCGTTGTCATTTTTGCTCTTGTCACTAGACTTGCCTTTCCAACTTGCTGCGGCCAGTCTGCCGAGAACTAGGGAGCCAGACTGCTAGCTTTGCGAGCAGTCTGTCTCATTCGAATGGTGAAACTAGGATGCTAGAATCCTGGTTGATTGCTCCCCTAGGTCAAATTCCTCTTTAAAAGCCTTGGACTACACATCCTTACCATTTATAATTTTTCTCCCTCCTTATGGGACAAAAAACAATAATCATACCCATAGTGTTTCATTCAAGAAACAAAAGCCAGGTAGATCTCATTCAGAGTTGTAAAGTTCACAGCGTTGCAAGAAATTAAATGCGTGGAAGCTTGCAAATCTCTTGCGAGAAATCTGTTCCAAAGAAAGGAAAGAGGTGGGCCCATTAGGCTTGCCCCAGTCAGGCAACGGAGAGGTGATTGGGCATGCTTGCTGTCAGTCACATTTGCCTCGCGAGCGAGCGGCCGTGGAGGGTCCCACACTTTCTCGTCCTTCTGAGCAGACCCTGGTTGCAGGCTCCTCTGAGAAGAGGGCTTTTGGGCTGCTCAGACCTGTGCGAACATAAATCATCTCACTGGCAGAAGTCTGCCTGATTAGACCTAAAGCTGTATTATATTTTTTGAATAGAAAATAAAAGGAAAGCAAAATGACTCTCGGAGGATTCCAGGTGTCCTGAAACATTCCCTGACCTCAACACCAAAAATTGGGCTTGAATCAAAGGAGAGAATCCACTCTTGATTCTGGCCAACAAATGCAGTGCCTTTTTAATGTTTTAAAGTTAAAATAATACTTCTTTTTCAACTGTTAGGGTCTAAAATAAAAAGAGAGAGGTCGAATGAGGACCAGAGGAGCTTTCCTGTGAACACAGTTGGTAAACTTCAGGGCATGGATTTTGTGACACAGGGGCTTACTGACTTGTACAGTTTCCGGCTTTCTTCAAAGCTTCTGGGTTAATTCCAAGTAGCTGGGCTCACTGGGTAATGAGTTGCTCCCTTAAAAAAAAAACAATATAAATAATTTGCACTTAGAGAGTGCTGCTTTGTCCTAACACACGTTCTTTTGCCATGCTGAACACTGGAGTTCACAGACGGGGTAGGAGGTGTCCCTCTGCCGAGCCAAGGGCTTTTCTTTCAGGCTCCTGAGAACACAGGTAGCCTTTGCTTTCTCCAGCAGTGGGTCTGTGTCCTGTCGTCACCATCCTCACCTGGATGGCTGCAAATGGCCCCCGTGGCTGGCTCCCTGATTATGGAAATGGTGTAGCCTCATTCTAGCTCAACGTTCTTCAAAAAGTTGAGGCTATATGTCTACGTTAAGAGAGTGTGAGAGTGTGTGTGTGTCTGATTGAAATTTAAAATTTCACGAAATAATACTTAAACCTTGTTTTAATTTGCTAGGGCTGCCATAACCAAGTTCCACAGCCTGGGTGTTTTAAACAACAGCAATTTATTTCCTCACAGTTCTGGAGCCTGGAAGCTAAGATCAAGATGTTGATAGGGTTGGTTCCTTCTGAGGCCTCTCTCCTGGCTTGTACATGGCTGGGTCCTCACACAAGAGGGTCTTCCCTCTTCTCCGTCTTATAAGCATTGGATTAGGACACACTCTCATGGCCTCATTTTAACTCAGTTACCACTTTAAAGACCGTACGTCCAAATATAGCCACCATCGGAGGTCCTGGGGGTTGGGACTTGAATGTGTACGTTTTGGAGGGACACATTTTCAGCCCATAACACCCCCTCTGCTGCATCCAGGTGCAATCTGTTCTTTTCTATTCTGTTCTGTTTCAAAAAATACTAGGAGAGATGCTCTAAATTTGACTTCGTGACCCAGTGATGGGACACAACCCAGAGTTTGAAAAACACTGTATAGCATCTTGGCCTTACCCTGTGATCTGATGATTGGCAGATAAAACCTTGATAAAGAGTCAGAAAGCACGGCCCTCAGATCCTGACTGGGATCCTCGCCTGTCCTCAGGGAGACTTGGTGAAGTGAAAGGAGCAAAAGCTTTGGGTGAGTCACACCCAGCTAGAAACCCCAGCTTTATCACTCACACCCTGCGTGTTCCTGATCTGTGAGAAGGCCTGGAGCAGAGGGACCACTGGAACATCCTGGCTTCCTTCCTTCCTGATTTTGTACGTCCAAGATGATTCCCTAGGTCCTGATTCCAGAATTAAATGTTGGTCCTGCTATGTCCTTTCATCTCCCCACACAGATTAGGGGCAGAATGGGCCAGTACTTCCCCAAAGGAAATTTTACTTCTCATTCACACAAACTCCCCCATAAATCAGAAACTTCGTTCTCTGTGAGTGTGTTTCACAGCCATCCCTCTTCCCCATGCCTCAGAGAACTGAGTTTCATCTTCTATAAAGGAGTTCCTATAATTAGTGTTTCTAATTTGAATTATTTTTTAAAAGGATGGTTAACATCCTTACCTTTTTTTCGACTTCATTCCCAGTGAATTAATTCTAAGTGAATTTCTTTTGTGCAAAATTAGATTTTTTTCTTTTGAAAAAAAAAGCCTTTAAGTATTAAAAAAAAAGTGAGCTGGTTACTAAATATGAATTTAAATTCTTGCCACCTACATCTCGATGTTCAAGGAAGTTTCTTGGGCCCTCAACATCAAATAATCAGTCCTGATCGCCAAGCAAGGCAGGCAGGTGCTGTGTGTGAAGATGAGGATGCTGCTTCCTTCCTGGAAGAAGTGCACAGAGAAAACCTGAATTGGAGATCTGCAGGCTAAGAGAAAAGGAAAATTCAGACACAACTACCCACAAAGAACACTGTACACAAGAGAAACTAAAAGGAAGCACGTGCGATAGAAAAAAATGTGGGCCCTGTGGTACCCTGAGTTTCTAGGATAGCAGACACTTTCATCAAAACCCACGCTGGAGCATTTTCCACTTTCTGGTTGAGAAGATGAGGTGAAAGGTGCCTTTGAGGAAAATGATGCCAGCACCATTTTTAAGAACAGAAAGGATCCCTGTGGTGGCTGAGTGGGGAAACATTTCTCGACCACTTTTTGATTATATGTCTCTCTTTTGTTCTCCATTTTCACCCACTTCCTTCCATCTCTACAATCTCACCCCTTTCTCTCATCCCACCATCTCACTTTCAAAGTTATTTTTTTCCTTCTCTTTTGAGTTTCCTTTTTCACTCTCCCCTTTTAGAGGCATCTTCAAGCAGTCCCCAATACCATGCCTAAGCCCTCACCCCTCATCCATATATCTCTGTCCCACAATGTGGAATTTAAGGCATCAGAGGCTCTTGACATGGATTCTAGATTTTGTAGTACACACACTGCTATGCTATGCTACCCTTTAGTTCCTACCGTCTGAGAGCTTACAATCTACAATAGACAATATATAGTGATCTGCTTGTGCTGGGTAACAAACAATCCCCCAAATTTCAGAGGCTTCCAATGTCAAACCTTTATTTCTTGCTTCTGTGATAGGAGGACTGCAGGTCAGCAGTGGCTTTGCTCCAGGTGGCAGTATGACTTCAGTTCTGTTCCACAGGTCTTCTCACTCTGGGACCTAGAATGGAGGAACAGCCCCATGCATCATGCTGTTCTCCTGCAGAGGGCAGGAGCGCAAGGGGCCAAGCCGAACCACGCAATTGCATCTAAAGCTTCTGCTCTGAGGTGGCCTCAGTGATGTTTGCTCACATTCCGTTAGTGACAGCAAGTCGCATGGCTGAGTCTGTCAACATGCCCTACCTCCAGGGAAGGAACAAAGAGTTGTGACCAAAACTAAACCTACAACAAACAAGTGTGTGGACATAGGAACAAGCAGGAGACCAGCACCAGACAGGAGCAGACACCTAGTAGCTGATGATTAATGAATTAGCATTTTCATCAATCTGGGTAACTGTTTGTCTTTAAAAAAAAAAAAGTGTTATTTGCAGGATAAAAAAGTTAATTGTGGTTATTATTTTTAAAAATTGGAAAATATAGGGGTAAAAGAATAAACAGGATAGAAAAAAAATCCATAATATTGCTACTCAGAGACAAGTTTAGTGCATCTTCTTCAGGAATTTTATCTATAAGTGGGTGTGAGGGGGAGAGGATAGTTAAATTGTGATTATATGTCAAGGTTTTATATCTTGTTTTTCTTCATTAACATTGTGTGCCTTTCCCCATGTCAGTAAAAATCCATCACAAATCTCATATTATATAAATGTGTTATTTTTATAATGTAGAAGAACAATTCACATCCTCCTGTTATTGGACATTTATAGGCCTCTGAATTTTTATGCTACTGTAAATATTTCTGCAATAAACATCCTTACAAATACATTTTTATGGTATCTATAATTATTTCCTAAAGATGGAATTTATCAAGTTATAACTGACATACAGTACACTACATATATTTAAAGTGTGCAGTTTGGTAAGTGTTGACATATGTGTGTAGACACGCATGAAACCACCACCATAATCAGAAATAGATGGTGAACATACCCATCACCTCTAAAATTTCCCTTTTGCCTCTTTGTAATCCCACCCTTTCACTCCTCCCTACCCTATTCAAACTATTAGGCAGCTGTCACTATAGGTAAATTTGCTTTTTTAGAATTTTATAAAAATTAGAATCATTTAGTATGTATTCTGGGGGGCTGGCTTCAATCCCTCACATAATTATTTAGTGATTCACCCACGTTGTTGCATGTATCAATTCAGTAGTTCCTTCCTTTTTATTGGGTAGTAGTATTTCATCGTGTGGCTATACACATTTGACTGTTCATGGATATTTCTGTTGTTCCCACAATCAAAACTTGCTTCCAGTTTTTGACCATTACAAATACAGCTCATATGAATATTCATGTCCAAATTTTTGTGTGGACATATGTATCCATTTCTTTTGGGTAAGTACAAAGAGTAGAATGGCTGGTTAAGTGAGAAACTGCCAAACTGTTTCAAAGCAGTTGTACCATTTCACATTCACATCAGTGGTGTATGAGAGTTTCAGTTGCTTCGCAGTTCATCAACGCTTGACTAGGCCAGTCTTTTTAATTTTAGCCACTGTAATAGGTGTGTAGTAATCTCTCAGTGTGGTTTTAATTTGGTTGTCCCTAATGACTAAAGATGTTCATCTTTTCATATGTTTATTTGCCATCCATAGATCTTTTTGGGTAAAGTATCTGCTCAAATTTTTGGCCCACTTAAAAAATTATATTGTTTATTTTCTTATTATTGAATTTTGAGCATTCTTTATATATCCTGTACACAAGTCCTTTATTGGATATATGATATGAAAACATTGTCTCCCTGTTTGTGGGTTGTCTTTTCCATTCTCTTATAGGAGCTTCTAAAGAGCAAAAATTTGTATTTTTTAAAAATTTAATGTGTATGTAATTCCCCATTCCTTCCCTCTCTCCAGTTCCTGGTAACCATCATGCCACTCAGCTTGAAGGAATTCCCTTCTATTCTAGGTTGCAGACAGTTTTATTAAGAATTAATGTTGGGCCCTTTTGGGCTCCCTCCTCTTCAGATACAGCCCACAGTCTGTCTATGGGGCGTGTACCTACTTTTACTTTAACCTGAGCACCCAGCTCCCACACCTCCTTCCTTGCCTTTCCTTGCCTTACATTCTATGCAGTGTGTATCTCTCTAAATAAATCTACCTTTACTCAAAAAAAAAAATTAATGCTGCATTTTGTTAAATGTTTTTCTGCATTTATTGAGATGATCATATGGTTTTTCTTTTTTATTCTGTTCATGTAAATTATTATTTACTTTATTTTGTTTTATTATTATCTTGTTGATGTAAATTACATTGATTGATGTTCATATGTTAACTCAACCTTGCATTCCTGGAACAAACCCTATTTAGTCATGACAAATTATTTATTTTACATATTGTTGAATTCAATTTGCCAATTTTTTTCCTTTTTTTCTTTTTTTTTAATTAAGTTACAGTTGATTTACAATATTATATTAGTTTCAGGTGTACAACAGAGTGATTCAAAATCTTTATAGGTTATACTCCATTTAAAGTTATTATAAAATATTGGCTATATTTCCTGTGTTATATAATATATCCTTGGAGCTTATTTATTTTATACATAGTAGTTTGTACCTCTTAATCTCCTACCCCTATCTTGCCCCTACTCTCTTCCTTCTCCCCACTGGTAACCACTAGTTTGTTCTCTAGATCTGCTAGTCTGTTTTTTTTGTTGTTGTTATAGTCACTATTTGTTTTATTTTTTAGACTCCACATAAAAGTGATATCATACAATATTTATCTTTCTCTGTCTGACTTATTTCACTAGTATAATACCCTCCAAGTCCATCCATGTTGTTGCAAATAGCAAAATTTCATTCTTTTTTATGGCTGAGTAATATTCCTTTGTAACTAACACTGTCTGCCCTGGAAAGCTCTTATAATTAGATATCTCAGAACTGTATCTTCATTGATAGAAGAGACATCAGTCTATTGCTGAGATTTAGACAAAAAGTATGTGTTGGGTGGGGGAAGGGGCCATAGAGTCTTTACTGAAGATGACTGGTGAGTGCCTTGAAATGCCAGTGCTACAAAAGCCTTTCCTTTCATTCTTTCTTTCCCTTACTTCAACTGTGTTTGTCATTTTATCTTTACAACTGCCCTCTTCTCCCCTCCAAATTCCTTTATGACATTTCCTGCTTGAGGTCTTTTTTCTTTAAGTTTCTAAATTACCAGCCTCCCTCTGGGCACTAAACAAAATGATAAACAAAGCATCTGTGAAAGCCCTCAGGAGCACAATGAAAGCTGTTAGGTCTCTGCCCTCTGCCCTGGAGTGTCTTTGATAGCTTGGAAAAGATACAATGAGAATCAACAAAGGAGAAATTTCTTTATTCCAAACCAATAGTCATGAAGCATGTGGGCTTAATGTAGGCTAAAGGAAAGTGGGGGTGGGGAGGAGAGTACACGTCGGAAGGGAAAAAACAGAAAATATTGACTTCAAGACTTACAACACATAAAATAAATAGAAAACAAAGCAACATTCCCACTGATGCCCTACACAACATCCTACACTCCAAATAAGTTCTCCTCTTCTTCTGTTTTCTCCTCGCTGTGTTTATCATGGCAGTTAGCACATAGTCAGCTAGAGGTAATAAAAAATGTAAACTCCTAGGGTATTAATTTTTTCACATATTAAGTCCAGAGGGAAGCCCTTTCTGCCATTAGTTTAGCTGCTCAAGCTCATTAAGAACCCAACTCTTTTCACTCTGCCACCCTCCATTTGTTGGCTTTTTGTCTTTGTGTCTGTGGCTTCATGGTCACAAGATGGCTGCCACAGCTCCAGGATTCACAGCTGCATTCAAAGTCAGGATGCAGTGAGGCAGCCAGATAGAGAGGGCTGACGCTCTTGCCTTCCATCAGGGGAGTCAGGAATATTTTTCACAAGCCCTCAACAGACTTCCCTAACCAACTTGGTCACGTGGCCCTTCACTAGCTGCAGCAAAAGTGAGTACCTAGCAAATGGTATTAGCTTAACCATGATTGGCTTAAAACAAATCACAATTCATCCCAAAGAGCTGGGCACATTGGTGTGCACCCCACCCCACCCCACCACAAATAATCAGAACTCTATTAGCAAGAAAGAAAGCAGAGAAATGACCCGTCACTAGGTCTGCCAAGCTCATCTACACATGCGCCTTTCATCCTGTTCACCTATCCTGTAGTGGCCTCTGCTGGCCCCCTCCTCTTACTCAGGGTCATTTCATACTTCAAGACCCCAGCTGAACTTGCTGCCTTTAGGACCCACCCAGGACCTCAGCCCCACCTGGAGAAGAGGCTCAGCTGAGCAATGACTCTGACCCAGTAGAGGAGTCTGACTTCCAGGGTTTGAATCCTGGGCAAGCCTCTTTATGATTATGGCCTTTAAGGAATTGCTTTGATCTTCCAGGAATGAGGATCCTTCAGTTATTGCAACTGTACAAAGAACGTAAATAGAATGACTGGCATGAAGCTGTCTTCAGTTTTAAATAATGGTTTGATGGATGGATGAATGGATGGATGGTTGGATAGATGGATGGATCACACCTACCCCCACAGAACTGAGACAGGAGGAAAGGGGGCAGGGCACAGCCATTCAACAAATGACAGCAATTTAACACAAAAATGGTGGAAGATTCAACTCCCAGTTGGCCTTGAGGATTAAGTTGGGAGGTTTGACTTCTAGTAGACCTCGAGCTTCATTATATGCTCATTGTAACAGCATGATAAATAACATGCCCACGGGCACCATGACAGTCCCAAGGCTAATGCCAAAAGGCCAAAGAATGGGTGGTGGCCCAGTTCCTGGGAATCCTAGCCCCTTCCCCAGGGTAGTTGGAATGGTCCCACCTGTAGGCATGTGAAGCTACTGAGACCATAAAAACTGACACCATGCCTTGCCACCCTTTTTCACTCCCTCCCCTCCAGAGATGGCCTGCACTCTGTCTATGGAGTGTGTACCTACTTTCACTTCAACCTAAGCACCCAATTCCCACACTTCTTTCCTTGCTTTTTTTCTTGCCTTACACTCTATGCAGTGTGTATCTCTCTAAATACATCTACCTTTACTCAGCGGTGGCTCACACTTGAATTCTTTCCTGTGTGAAGTCAAGGACCCACACTTGGCGGGGCATGTTCCAGGAGCTCAACCAAGACCTGGGATACGGCCCTCCTTATGCTCCGCATCCATTTTCCTGCATCAGCATCACTGTAAAGATTAAATGAGACAACGTATATGAAAAGACTGAACAACTCCTGGCATGCAGTAAATGCTCACTAGACACAGGGAGAACCAATGCTATCACCGCCCCTGCTTCAAAACCTTCAATAGCTTCAGTCCCCCTTATGGAAAAGGATCAAGTCCAACTGACGCAGGAAAACGGATGTGGGGTATGAGGAGGGCCCTGTCCCAGGTCCCAGCTGCGCCCCTGGAACGTGACCCACCAAGTGTGGGTCCTTGGCTTTGCACAGGAAAGAATTCAAATGCGAGCCACCGTTGAGTAAAGGTAGGTGTATTTAGAGAGATACATAATGCATAGAGTGTAAGGCAAGAGAAAGACAAGGAAGGAGGTGTGGGAGCTGGGTGCTCAGGTTAAAGTAAAAGTAGGTGCACACTCCATAGACAGAGTGTGGGCTGTCTCCAAAGAGGAAAGAGCAAAAAAAGCCACTAGGCATGGTGTTGTCAGTTTTTATGGTCTCAGTAGCTTCACACGCCTACAGGTGGGACCATTCCAACTGCCCTGGGGAAGGGGCTGAGAGTCCCAGGAACTGGGCCACCACCCATTCTTTGGCCTTTTGCCCTTAGCCTTGGGGCTGTCATGGTGCTTGCGGGCATGTTATTCGATCCCACTGTTACAATGAGCATATAATGAAGCTCAAGGTCTACTAGAAGTCAAACCTTTTAATCCTCAAGGCCAAGTAGGCAGTGAATCTTCCACCATTTTGGTGTTAAATTGCTGTCATTCCTTGAGTGGCTGTGCCCTGTCCCCTTCCCTCCTGTCTCACAACCTGCTTAAACAATCTGGCCCTTGCCTACATCTCGGGGCTCAGCTGTCATGCTTGTGGCTCCTGACCCTGTCACTCAGCTGCACACCTGCTCCTCCCACACATTCATCATGCACTAGCCCTCCTGGGACCTTCAACTCTGTTCCTCACAAGCCTAGCCAGGTAAGGTTTCTGGGCAAAAGGAAGTTAGAAAATCTGAAAACTTACTCAGGGAGAATTTTTGGAGCTGGCCAGCAAGAAAGCAACCTCTTGAATCTGTACCGCCAAGACCAAAGGCTAAACCTGGGAGAAGCCGACAGGGCTCATCTTGTTCTGCATCTGGGGAAACTGTGGGAGCGAGGACTGCAGATCAGACCACGATACTGCTCAGGATGGACCTACAAAGAAGAGCAGTTTCTCAAGGAACCAGGCCGAAAAAGAACTTGGACAGACTCCACAATTACCCAGGAACCTACATGGTTACAATCTCCTGAACTGTCTCATTTTCTAATAAAGATTTTCTTATACTTCTACACGCATGTCTAAAGTTAAACTGTTCATCTGCTCTTTCTTTCAGCCCCTCCTTCCCTACTCTCTCTGCCCACCCTCCCAGGCATTTTTCATCCTTGACTCTCACGCCCTGCCTGGTTGGTGGTCCTCACAACCTTCTCAAGGCACCCGCTCCCTCCACGGCCCCACTGCGCATGCTCAGACCCTGTTCTCACTCCTCTGGGGCTCCCCACCTCGGGCCCCTTCCTGCTCCCACCCGTCCTGCGTACAGAGCCCGCAACCCTTCCTAAACCACCGCTCTCATCCCCTCGGCTGCCTGCTCAGACACCTCCACAGGCTCCCAGGCGTTAGGTGCAGACGTCTCACCTGGGCAGTGAGTCCCCAAGCGCCTTTCTGTCCGTCTCTCATCTGGCCTCCCCCTCCCCTTTCTTCTTACTTTATTTTGAAACATGTCATACATTTGAGAGTGTTCTTAAGAGATGTACAAATTGTTCTCATAAAGACCACACCTGTGAAACTGCCGCTCACGGTAAGACTCAGATATGTCAAGTTGGTTAGCTGGCCACTCACTTCTGTGCTCCCCCCCACTCCCCGCCCCCACTTACCCTTCTGCTCCTGACTCCAGCCATTGCAGAACCATTCCCTTGATTTATTTACAGTTGTGCCACCCATTCCTAAAGGGCATGTTGTTTAGTGTTGCTGGATTCTGAATTCTCTATAGATTCTATCATTCTGTATTTATTGTACTATGACTAGATTTTCCCTTTTTAATGGCTTTTTTGAGATATAATTAATATACCATGCCATTCACTTATTTAAAATACACAGTTCAGTGGTTTTAGTATATTTAAGCTAACCATCATCTCAATATAATTTTAGAAAACCTTATCACCCCAAAAAGAAGCCCTGCACCCCTCCGCCCTGAGCAACCAGTAACTGACTTTCTATCTCTACAGATTGGCCTATTCTATTCTATTACATCTGAATAGAACCACACTCACTTGGCCTTTTGCACACGCTGTGCTGTCACAGAAAAAAACCACTCTTCCCCGTCACGTGCAGGAACACTGGTCATTCTGCCTGGAGAGCCTCCCTGACCGTTGCTGCCCAGCCGGGGCTGTCAGTTTCTGCAGGACCTGACCCAGTCAGCTCTCTTCCATGAAGCCATTCCTCTTTCCCACTCCACCCCGTGTGTTGCTTCCCTCATCAAATTCTCAAAATATGTTGCGTGTCAGTTTGTTTTGGGGGTCTAGTGTCTCCCTGCTAGACTGTCAGCTCTGGGAACTGTCAGGACCTTGCCTGATTTCATTCTCTGTTGGTCCCTGGAGCCATCTCAGAGCCCAGCACATAGCAGATGTCAAAAGGGCATGTGCCGGAGAGTAAAGGACAGGCATGTTATTCTGTCTTAGAGCATCATCACGTGCGCATAGAACTAGTCCTCCAATGAGCAGGATCCACTGGTACAATCAGGAGTGACGTTTCCTTTCTTCTGAAGGGACTTGTCTAAGCCGCTCTGTGGGGCTGGCTCATTCCCTGCTCCCAGACGAAATCTCAGGTGGGCTCCGTGGCTCCCTGCTCACTCTCAGATAATTCATTCCCAACATCCAGCCCATATAATGGTCAAATCTCCATTTTAAAGTTGAAGCCCCTCCCTGGGTAAGTTGTGGTCTCCTCCTGGCTGGCCCCTTCCCTTGCCTTGCTGACTGCAGCCTCTGATCTCTCCGTGGTTAGAATCGAGGCAAACAGCCACCGACCATGGTGCATGTGTGAAGCCAACTCTTTTTCTGAGCCTCCCTCCTGCCCCCAGAAAATGGTGATACTTCCCACCTGTTGTGCCCTTGACTCAGGCAGAAGCATCCCATCTAGTTGGTCACCTAAGAGCTCTCCCTTGGTCCCTGGTCACCTGTCAATGCCTCTTGCTTCCTTCTGCTCTTAGAATTCTGCCGGATAATCCCGCAGGACTCTCTGACATGGTTCACCTCTGGTCTACAGTGACTTGCATCTTTGACTGTGGTCAGTAGAAGTGCAGGCACACAGATCCTCCTCTCTGTGGCCTCAGCCAGCCCCTTGCCTGTGAGAATTCACATGCCCACATCAGACTCTGGCCCTTGAGTTACCTAATTTCCTAGGGCACCGAACAACCTCTCCAAAAGGCGTCATTGATGCCACCCTCAGAGACTGTGGAAAGAAGGCAGCACCATGCCCTTCCTCCATGGAGGGATAAAGCTGACGGCACACAGCCTGCTTCTCTTCAGAGAGATGCTCTCTTTAGTCTCCAGACCCTCACTCAGCCTGTCTGATAGTTTGTACAGGCTGCAGCTAGGTGATCAGCTGGGGGCCTCAAAGCTGGTTTCCAACGACCTCCTTTGTGGTCCTGCCCGGGAAACCACACGCCTCACTTTGGAATGTGACTATTCTGGCCACCTATTGACTTGGGGCCTCGGTCAAAACTGAGACAAGCCCCATTTTAACATCCTGTTCTTGTCTTATCCTCTCATGAGACTCCACACTCCTGGGAGCAGGAACTCTGCCATTCTCACCTGCATTGCCTTCTCCTCTCTGCCCTAGTGCGTAGCAGTGCCGTAATCAGGGTGCTGCTAGAGGTATTTTAGAGGAAAATCACCATGGCGATGAGCCAGCAGCATGAAGAAGTGTGGAAGAAGAAAAGGCAAGAGAGTTCAGTTCTGGGGTGGAGTCAAAGAGGAGGCTGTAGAAGTTTCCTTCTAAAGTTACTCAGGCTTGGAAGCTATTTTTCAATGAAATCAGACCTCTCCCTGGTCCGAATGCCTCTGGCATTGAGTCAAAAACTACATAACATAACTAATGTCATATAGTCTGGCCTTATAATACTGAGAATGCACAAAATAGGATTAGTGAGATTTAAGAGAAAACAGACAAGCAAAAAAAATCACTCTCACTGCACGAAGGTCCCTCCAGTCATTTTTCTGGATCACCCTGTTCCCAAAAATCAGACCTGTCATCAACCACTTCTTTTGGGCGTAAGGAAACATATTGGTCCATTTGTTTAGACCTGGTCAAGGCATATGCTCAAGGTGTTGGGCACATAGAGAAGCAAAATTTGTAGTAGGATGGAGTTCTGGGATAAGACACAAAAGGTATCCAACTCCTGGCTAAGCAACAGATCCTCGGTGCTGCACCGAGAAGGGGATCACATCCCTTTGCACTCAGGGCCTCTGTTACGTCCTAAACTTATGAGGTTATACTCATTTGTTTGTCAAATATTTCCTGACACTTGGTACAAATTCTGAGTTAAGGGCTCTAAGCCTGTCCCTTCTAAATTCCCTGCCTTTGTGTCAGCCATCTGCCTCCTCTCAAAAGGTCCACTTTAAAAATGGCCCAGAGCTACAACCCTCCTTTTGCCCCCATTGTCAATATTGCATCTCCCCACAAATACCGTCCCAGTCTACCCACTCCTGTCTGTCCCACCACGGCCCCTATCAGGTCTTCCCCATCACTCAGCAAGTGGGCTTGTACAAAAGAGCTTTATGCATGGCTCATTTCACCACCTGTCAGTCTTTTTTATCCAATATAACTTCAGCAGACATGCCTGGTATGGACTTAGTTGTGTCCTCCCAAAATTTACTTGTAGAAGCCCTAACCCCTGGTACCTCAGAATGTAACCATATTTGGAGATAAGATCTTTAAAGAGTATATAAGTTAAGTGGGGAGGGTATAGCTCAGTGGTAGAGTGTATGCCTAGCATGCACGAGGTCCTGGATTCAACCCCCAGTACCTCCACTAATATATAATATATATTATATTATATTTATTTTTATTTTTATAATATATATTATATTATATTCATTTATATTTATTATTATTTTATATATATATAAAATAAATTACCTCCCCCAAATAAATAAATAAAAATTGGACATATTTTTTAAAAAAGAGTTTAAAAAAAGCTTTAAAAATAAATTTTAAACAAATAAACCCAATTTCCTCCCTGCCAACAAAATTTTAAAAATAAATAAAATTCTTTTTTAAATAAATAAAGAATATATAAGTTAAAACAAGGTCTTTGGCCAGGGTTGGGAGGAACCTAATCCAGTATGGCAGGTTTTCTTATAAGAGGAGGAAATTCAGACACTGACATGCACACATAGAGGAAGATTGTGGGAAGACAGATGGAGAAGATGGGGAGAGGCCTCAGAAGAAATCAAACCTGCCAATGCCTTGATCTCAGACTTCTGGCCTCCAGGATTGTGAGAAAATAAGTGTCTGTTGTCTCAGCCATCCAATCTGTGGTATTTTGTTACGACAGCAAATTAATACAATGCTCATTAGATTCCTACACATAAATCGGCACATTGTCCGTTTCCTTTGGGATCAGGTTCGAGGTCCTTAATATGGCACATCTAGTCCCTCTCCCAAGCCCACCAGGCCTCTTTGACATCATCTCCCCCTTACCTGTGCTGGCCCGTGCCACCATCCCCACCCCACAATCCAGCACATCAACACAGACCTCAGAGCACACTGTGCCTTGACCACCTCCCTGACATGTCGCATCTGTCACCTCTGTCTGGAATCACCCCCTCTGTGCCTCCCTTGTCCTTCAAGGCTTGCTCAAATGTCGCCTTCCCATGAAATCTTCTCCCACACAGAGTTTGTCCCCCATCATCTGTGCATTCCTGGCACTTTCTCTATTACAGCACTTGCCTCTTTGGGTTGTTACTGTTTGCATTGAGTTCTTTGAGGCAGAGACCGTGTTTTACTCATCAGTACAACTATAGCACACAGTAGGTGCTCAAAAAATATTTGTTGAATAGCTGTGATGTCCTTTTTTTAAATTATTATTTTTCTTTTTTGTGAGGAGGGGAGGTAATTAGGTTTATTTGTTTTGTTTTTTAAGTGGAGGTACTGGGGATTGAACCCAGGACCTTGTGCATGTTAAGAATGTGCTCTACCACTGAGCTATACCCTCCCCACCTTGGTGTTATGTTCTTAATGTTTGTCTTCCCCTCCAAGTTCATATGTGAAGCCCTAACTTCCAATGGAATGGTATCTGGAGATGGTGCTTTTGAGAGGTGATTAGGGTTAGATGAGGTCATGAGGGTGAGACCCTCATGAAAGGATTAGTGCCCTAATTAGAAGAGACAACAGAGAGCACTTCCTCCCTCTCTCTTTCACCTCCATCCCTCTCCAGGAAAAGAGCTCTCACCAGGAACCAAACTGGTCAGCACCCAACCTCCAGAGCTGTGAGAAAAGTTAATCTCTGTCATTTAAGCCATCTAGTCAATGGTAGTTTGGCATGGCGACTTGCGCTGAGTAAAACAGCTGGGTGGCTGAATAATGCAGGGGCTCCTCTCACTATTTTAACCAAGGACTCTTCCCAGCCCTGGGAATTGCTTCCTTGCGTGGTCACTGCCTGACGCCCGATCTCAGGCAGGCCCCATCTGTCTTGTTTCCCTGACCCTGATGAGCTATCTTAGACTCTTAGAGCTTTTCCAGGTGTATGGCATTGTCTGTGCTAGATCGCCTCTTTAGCCACTTTCTCCTTTCGGGGCTTAATAATTGCATTTGACTTTTACTAAAAAGTCTACACTTTATTTTTTCTACCTTGGACATTCCTTGTCCCTTTCTTTTGCCAGGAGCCTGTTTATGTAAGTCAACCCTTCCCAGTCATCTTCCTCATCCCAGGTCTTTGCCAATATCATCTGATTACAGTCAGATTACTCTGTCCTGGGGAGTCGGTGCCTTAGTCAGAAGCTTAAACCCAGCTGCTTTCCTCCACGCCAACCCAGGACTCTTCAAATCTCTTCAAATTCTTCTCTGGTTACGTAATTGTAATTCCCACATGCTTTCCCCTAAAACATTTATAACACTGCACCTTCAAGCACACATAACTCTAAGAACTCACATTAGTTTAAGCATACGTGAAACTGGAATAGAAATATAACCCACCTGGGACTCGGGCACTTCATTGCAGGCTGGTCATTGCTTTCCGCTCCACATAAGCAGATAGACTTGTTGCGTCAACAAAAAAAATGCTTGGCGAAGAACTGAAATTTCCTCACGCGTATCACTAACATTTCAATAAGCCTCTCCCAGCCCACCTTCCCGCTCACCGTGTGAAGGCGTCTGAGAGCTCGCAGAGAAATTGCAGGGCAGTGAGCTGAGTGTTTGCTTTCCTCCTCTGGTGTCAAGGAGCCTGGAGGGGGGCGATGGAGGGTGCTTGGATCACCTAAGGGAAAAAGAAAAAACTCAGCTGAACTGAGATTTGGAGCATGTAGCCAGGGAGGAAGGCCTTGGAGCTACATCCGTGTTCTACAACAGCACTGTTTAATACTGTAGCCACTAGCCACCTGCGGCTATTTAAATTTAAATGAATTAAAATGAACTAAAAGTTAAAATGCCATTTTTTAGGCACACTGATCACATTTGGGTGCTCAAGGGCCACGTGTAGATAGAGAACATTTCCATCACTGTGGAAAGTCTTGTCAGGCAGCACTAATCTATAACGTAAACAATGCTTATAAGGAAGATCAAAATGTGAAGTTCCTACGGTTAAAATGAGTGTTGGAAAAATATGCAGTGGACTTGGGTGACCACAATAAGAGTAAGATATAATTTTTTCAAAAAGGCATTCCGAGGTTCTCTACGGACAATGGTGAAAAATATTGCAACAACTGTATGTGGAAGGTAACCTTTAAAAATTGTATAAAAATTGTAAATTTTTTTAAATAAAAAAAAGTTGAAAAACAGCAATGATGAAAGAAAGGAATGAAGGGCAGAGGGAAGACAGGAAGCTAGTCAGATGCTTGTCAGCACTATTTTGTCTCACTGCAGATCAAGGGGACCCATCATCTCTACAGCATGAGAAAAGCAGTGGCCAGGGGCCAACTTGTTGAAGCCCTGTCGGGGTGAGGCAGGCACTTTCTCATCTGAAGGAGTGGCTTCAAATGTGTGATCATGTAGACATGGAGTCACAGGCCATTCAGGTATTAGATGTGGCTGTTTAAAGACCTAATATGAGGGAGGAGAGGATGTCACCTTTAATTAGCTCCTAATTCCTATTTACATATCGCTTCCTTCTCTTAAGGCCACTTTGGATGATGGGCCAGTTGTGCAATAACCTACGTGAGCGCCACTGCTGGGCAAAAAAAACACCCACAGGCAAAGGAATTTGTTGCCCTCACCTAAGCCTGCCAAGAGAGAAGGCCCAAGAATCTATAATGCCAAGAAGTCTTGGTTTTCAGACTCTGGGGCCCATGATAGTGAGTGGTGCCCGTGTTCTTGGCTTCTCTAACATCCCATCCCATCTCCCTGGGTTTTTAAACCTTTTCTCTGTTTAGTAACACACCATCCCTTCCTCACCTGTCAAGTAGTAAATGGCTAGTGTACATTCTATTGCCATCTTGATTTTTCAAGAATCGTTAACAGCGATCCTGCAACATTCTTGACTTTTGGACTCTGGAAGTTTCAAAGAAAATCAGCTTTGCTGACTCCTCATTCCATTCACCCTGTCTGGTGGACTGGCCAAGAATGGAATTATCCAAACAAGCTCTGGAACTGGGCAGGACCACTCATGTGAGCATGACCCAGCCAAGGCTGACTTACCAACACCTGTGCTTTTTTATCCATGAAATGCTAGCCAAGTTTGGGGCCACAAAGCACAATTCATATTCTATTGCTTAGCAACAATGACCAAGTGAACTGTTTCCAGTAGATCCACAGATTGGCAGGATGTCTAAGACCAGTTATTGTTCATGGTGTAACTCGGCTATAATCCCCTCTGCCTCACACTCTAACCAGGAGAGACGTGACGACAAGAGGCAAGTCCAGGCGTGGAGAGAGGCCTCCCACTCAGCCTGGGCTCTGCTCCTGCTTACCACCCCCTCCCCCAGTGCTGTCTCACATACCCGCTCCACAACCAGAACAAGGAGGAGGGGAATGTCTCTGCACCCACATTCAGGGGTTGGCAAGCCTGTTAACCAGCTGAAGTCCAGAACATAACCATCAACTTTCTGTGATCCCTCAAGGCCATACGCATGTGTGCACATGGATACATACACAAAATACACATACAACACACACATACAACACACACACACACCATACACATATATGCATCATTCCCCAAACACATACATAGTCATATACACATGTACACATGCTCATACCCACAGACATGTACAGAACATACAAACCTGCACACGTGTGCACATGCAGAATACACACTTAAATACATACAGACCACATGCACACTCACACATAAATATATATACACACATACATCTATATACAGGCATGCTTTTGGGAGTTCAGCCATCCACCAGCGCTGTTTTGCTTGGCTAAGCTTTAAGCTGCCCATGAATAGGAAGCAGGCTCAGGAAGTGGGGCCCCTGCTCGCCCCTCCCCTACAGCAGCAGCTCCGGAGAGGGCAGGAGCATCTGTGCTGAACCCTTTCCCACTTCTGCCCCATCCCAGAGGCATTGGGAATAGGCCTGAGCTCAGGGGAGAGTGTGGGCTGCTGCTCAGTGTTTTTGGCCATAATGTCACATTAGCACATTTCTAACAACAATACGTATGTTGTCTATTGACAATGTCATATGGTCTATGATGGTACATGTACTGATGTGAACGACATATGAGAGATCTGTAAAGGATATCTATGAACAGGCCAACCAGAGGAGAGGCAGGGAGGAGAAAAGCAACAGCTCTCGAGCAGGAAGCCCACAGCACACTTCAGAAACTGGCCCAGCTACCCACCAGTAACGCAGCCGGGGCTCTAGGCTGCTTGCATGTAATCCCTGTTACACACAAGTCAGGCACCATGGCCTCCCTATTCCGGTGAGAGGTTCATGCTGACATCTGCACGGAACCAGCTATTTCAAAGGAATCGAGAAGAGATAAGGGCTGATGGAGGGGCAAAAACGTGAATTTTTGAAGGTGGCTCTAGCTGCTTAATGATATCCGGGTTTCCAGGCTGTGCTGCGCATGCTCCGAGGCTCCTGCAAACATGAGCTAATGAGCCTGTACTCGGATGTGGGTGCCGCACGTGAACTGTTCTCTCTCAAGCTTGCAGAACCACTTAGCTCTGTCGCACTTCTTGTAGCAACATGCCAAGTAAGCACTAAAAACACACTGGGTTTTAAATACCTGGATCTAAACTGATAGTGCCGGGAATCTGTGAAGCCGCGGGAGCATTCGCGTTAGAATTCTCCCCCTCCTCCCCTAGTTCTTGGCGGCTGTAGGTTCTTCTAGACTCTGACGCCCACTCAGTTGTCTCCCTCCTCTACAAAGCCTTCCCCAGCTATGCTTGCTTGTAAATCAGTCCTTCTTTATAGTGACCAACTGTCCTGGGTTGCCCAGGACTGTCTCAGTTTTAACACTGCAAGTCCCATTTCCCAGGAAACCCCTTGGCCGACCAGGATGGTAGGTCACCCTAAGACTCTTCTGACCCTGCAGGATCAGTACCATGTGATTTTGTCATTAACTATGCTGTATGCTGTCTAGTAACCTAACCTACTGATTCACACGCTAAGCTTGTCCTAAGATTATGAACAAGTGTCCTTTCTTCATCTCTGGTATACCTATTTTGGGCACTGAGAATTACACACTGACTTCATCACCTTAAATACCAGGTCTTGGCTATGACACAATACAAAATAAGACCCCCAAAAGGTTTCACCTCTAAGGTTTCGCTTCCCACCAAGTGATGTCTTGAGCCCCCATCCTCAAGATTGAAGGTCCAGACCAAGAAGGGATTTTGCCCTGATTGGTACAAGAGCTCTGAGGGGCCAACACTTCTCAGTTGGTCCCAACCGGGGTTTAAATGCAGGTTCCCTGAGCCCATCCTCAGAAATTCCAATTCTGCACTGCAGCTCCCCTGATGATTCTGATTCAAATGGCCCTTGAAAAATATAGAGTAGAAGCTCGGTCATCAGTTGGGACTAGTTGCTGGTTGCCAATCAATAAAGACCACTTACAGTGAAAATCCATTTAAGAAAATAAAAAGATACATACTTACCGTAAACACTTCTTTTTAACTTAAAACATGTAAATGTCCGTTCCTTCACCTACCTTCTGAGGAATGCCCAAAGCCTTTCTTGGGTATGGGTTTGCTGATTGTAAATCTTCGTTGTTTTTCTTGTATAAATCACATCCATATATTTCTAGTTTTGACTACTTTAAAATAGAACAAGAAGTTAAAGATACTTGTGAAGTGTTCTGAGTGTGAAATCCTTCTAGATTCTTGCAATATTTTTTCAAATCTTTTTACAGTTGTCTCCACCACACCAAATGAAGCATAATTTTTGAGCAGCTCACATTTGTTGAGTCTCACAGAAGCTTTCAGCTTAGTTCTCATAGACACAAATCTATCAGGTAGATTGGTTTTTGCATAGAATATGTTATGTGAAAAAAAATATTTGTTTCTTTGTTTACCAATTTATTCCAAGCATGAAGAACAAAAGCTTGGCACTTTGTTGATGTTCAATTTATTTTTTTAAAATGGTTCACATAATATTTAATTTGATTAATTAGTTACAGTAATATGTACAACAAGCATACGAATATTTGGGAACTAAAACCTGGCTTGATAAACACAGCAGCAAAATCTGCAAGTGGGTGAGAGTGGTAAGTTAGCATGAAATTCAATTTACCGCCCATCCATTAGCTTGTGTTTTGGGGGGAATGGAGAGTGTCCATTAAGCTGGGGAGTCAATCAGGTGAAGGTTTGTTATGAGACTTCCCTCTCTCCTGGTAAGATAAGGAACCCGGGTCAACTGAGGAGTGAGAGAGAGTCAGAGGAAAGAGTCAAGCAGAATTTCTCCCATTTCCGGTTTGTGCAGAAGTTCTTCTCCCAAAGAAATCATTTGAAGTCCTTCAACCTGTTCTAAGTAACTAGGAGCTGCTATAAATCACATTGTAGGGTATCGATCCTGCTGCCATTGTAAGAGCAAAATATCCACCAGCTTCTTTTTTTTTTTTCCATTTGTTTATTGAGGATACGAAGGTAATTAGGTTTATTTATTATTAATAGAGGTACTGAGGATTGAACCCAGGACCTCATGCATGCTAGGCATGCACTGTACCACTGAGATACACCCTCCTCCTACCAGCTTCTTGATGTTCTTTATTCATGTCCTTCTTCGCCAGGAATGCATCTAATTCAAATCATTTGAGATCACATTTAGAATGACATCAGAGAGTCAGACTGCCCTGTGCAGATTGTGGTGTTAGATCAGCAATGTGAAACCCTGGACAAGATCGTGATGTTACGTCAGCCACGTGAAACCCTGGGCAAGGTCTTCACCTTTTCTCTACTTTGGTGATAACACTTCGTAGAGTTACTGTGAAAACTGGATAAGAAAACACATGCAAAAATTTTGAACCCAACGTGTCATATATTTGTATCTGTGCTCTGCTTCTTCACCAAGACCTATGGAGTGTCAAAAAGAAGTAATCAATCAAATAAACAAAAAAAAATTGTTGACTGAATTTCTGCTCCTGATCCATTGTATGTAATTAACCTTTGCTTCTTCAGATCACATTGGTTTCCAGGACAGTCATGACTCATGGCGAGAGGCAAGCAGAGAACATGATACTTTGAGACAGATTTGGAAAGGTTGCAGAAGAGTCAAGGAATGACATGGGCCACCTTATTGTCCAACAGGATCTCTCTCAGACCCCTGCTCTTTAGAAACCTAATACATTCTTTGGATGAAATCTTACCTAGCCATTAAAACTGATTGCATAAAGAATTTTCATTGATAATGAAAAATCGCTAAAATACCAACTTAAGCTGTAAAAAGCAGCATTTAGGCAATGATGCCATTGGCAAATAAAACAAATGAAATATATGTTCTTGTAAGATGGCTTAAGGTGAAGCATTATTGGATTCTTGGGCTGTGGGCTGCAGCTAATGTTTGGATGACTGGTCATGAACTTGAAAGGAACAACATTGGAGAATTAGTAACAAGGAGGTTTGAGAAGGTACATGGATGTGCTTCTGGGAAAGTGCCCCAAGTATATACTCACCTAAACATTCTCACTCCCCAGAAGGAAAGGTACTAAATAAACCAGCAGACAAGACATCCACTCCTGTAACTATTGGTCAACCTTCTCCCCAGCCACCCTAGTGATTGTTCAATGGGCCTGTAAACAAAGTGGCCACGGAAGTGGTAATGGAACATACTGATGAACTCAAAGACACAGATTTCCCTTCACTGAGGCTAATCTGGCTCCCTCCAGCATGAAGTCCAACTTGCAAGCTAAGGTAGCATGAACCATCCTTTATCCTCCTAATATTGTCTTCCCTGGATGGTAATGAATTGACTGAATTTAATCCTTTCTACCATGAGGCATCAGCATTTGTCCTCATGGATATAAACACTTATTCTGGATTTAGACTTGCTTTCTACACCTGCCATTTTTTTGGTTAGCATCACCATCAACCATCACATTGTGCCTGTCTAAAGAACACACGTTGCAGGGGAAAAAAGTCAATGGGCTGCTGAATTTATAATCCACTGATCCTATATTGCACATTTTCACCCAGAAATAGCTTGTCAAACAGACCAAAAAAAAAGGGCAGAGGGGAGATGTGATGTTGGTTGAGTTTGATTGCTCTTGACTATCAAGGGGGAAATAGGGCTGCTCCTCCAAGCTGAAGGCAACCAGGAGGTAGATGGAACCCACGATCCTTGGGCTGCCTCCTAAAATTGCTGTGTCCAGTGGTAAAGTCAATCAAGGGTTATAGAAATCCTCTTCAGGCAAGACCACCAATATTTCCAAACTCTTGGAATGAAGATTTGTATCATTTCATCAGGTACAGAATTCTGGCAAGGTGAGGTGCTGTTTGAGTTCAAAAGAAACATGGTGGTAGTGAAGGGAAGATATATTTATCAGCTTTATACTCTTGAGCAAATACAGAAATGAGCACCATAACTTCCTTCCTCACTAAAATATACATGTTGGTACTATAATTAATTTTCTTCCTTCTCCCACTATTTTGTATCGGGTGATGGTGATCACTTTTACAACTTTTCCCAGAGGTTACAAAATATCAAAACGGGTTCATTATGGAATAGATGAGAAATGGTCATGGTCCAGGGAGCCCGAGCTCCAAGCTGGACCCAGAACCAATGAGACTTAGGAGCAGGGAGCATATTTTCAATGGCATGAATGATGGTTGTTAGGTAGAACGTATAAGGATAAGAGTATATGCTGCTGTTGGGCCACCAAAGGGGTGCCAGCTAAAGGACCATTGTCGTTCTCCCTGACTAGCCAGCCTCTCAGTCCCCACACTGAGTCTCCAAGAGATGCAAAGGCAACCTGATAGATGCTGAAAATGGCAGGTGTTTTCTTCTCCAGCCTCCTTGAACCCAGATTCCTTACATCAGACACATCCACCTGGACTTCAGACGAGGAGTAAGTACTGCTATGAAGCCAGAATGGCAGGGAATTCTGCATATGTGTGTGTGTGACAGTGGCGGGAAGACTGAGGTAGAGGCAGCAGTAGCAGCAGAAATGGCAGAAGGATGGTGATTCGAGGCATGGAGTTCTTGGATCAGCAACAGAAGCCACGGCACTGGGGCAGGCTGTGGCATCAAACTGTCCTCTCCGTGATGTGGTTTTAGGCATTTTTTTCCCCTTGCTTTCTAGTTCTAGAAGCTTCCATGAAATACCTGTTATTCTTGCAGCAAATTCCTTTTCTACTTTAACCAGCCAGTCATTTTATCTTGCATACAACTAAGAATACTGGCTGATTCAGTATGTGCAAGAAGGCTAATTAAATATCCTTTCCATAGCCCGCCCCACACCTCACTTCTGATAGCCACAACTGGGCTGCCTTCAACTCAACTTCTCTGCCTTCTTTCTGTTTTCACATTTCAGCAACCTGTCTCGATCCTGATTCCTGCCTCCAATATGTACCTTTTCCTAATCTTCCCAGGGGGTCATCCAACTCCAGGGCACCAGTCACTCTGTTCTGGAAAAACAGGATTTTTAGACTCTGACAACTTGGGTCAAAACAGAGATTGTATTTGGTTTGGAGGAAGGCTCACCAGGACTTACTACTGTGTTTCTAAGTTTCCGTTAAATGTCTTCCCTTTTTGGAGAAGCCTCATGGTCTCTCATTTGATGTTTTTGTTCACTTTGTTTTCACTCTTTTTTTTTTTCATTATTTGATGGTCTGGCTTGATGGATGCAGTTTTTGCTACTGAAGAGTGATTAGCCATCCTCTGCTACCAATGCCAACGTCCAAACGCCTCTCCCACTGCTTCTGCAGGGCCCTTAACACCAACACTGTCCTCCCTCAGTGGTGATACATGTCCAGGGCCCCAAAACATAGCCTCACCCTTTCTGTTGAAACTAGAGAGCATTTGAGGGACACTATCCAGCACTATATCAAACATCTTGGTCACTACATCGGAACAGGAACCTCAGAACAATCAGGGCAATCTCAAGCCATTTCCCCCAGCTTCCTGAAACACCCAGATGCCTCCTGATCACAGCCACAGTGGGCAGGCTTTGCCCCCCTGATTTGAGCCAAACTGCTCAAGTAGGTATTCTAAGACTCTACCATGAGTCCCAGCAATCTCTTCACCATTTCCAAGGAGATTTGGAATCCCTATGCAAACATAATTTCTGGTTACTTTATGATATCCCAGTGTTCCTGGTGGACAGACAGGTTAGGCCAAGATCATGACCCTCATAGGCAATGAGACACGCGGTATAGTCAGCATCTAGGCAAACTGCCCCGGTCTGCCCTGGACTGCCCCGGTTTCAGCACTGACAGTCTTGCATCCCAGGAAAATTCTCAGTCCCAGGAAATCTGGGACAACTGGTCACCTAGCAATCAGCCAAAGTGAGAAAAAGAATGTCTACAGGCTGAGAGCAACCAAAAGTTAAAGTAAAATGATTTGATACCTTCAGTGTTGGTACAGATTAGTTTTTTTTTCATTGTGTCTACACACAGTGCGTTTTCTTAGACCTACCAAAATGCTAAAGTAATTATGCCCCCTCTTTGTCGTAGCTTGAAAATATTCATAGAAGCCCTGGAGCCGGCTTTTTTCCAGCCAGCTGACTGCTTAGTGAAGCAGCCCCTGCTTAGCTGCTTCAATCTTCCCCTCTTTTCATCATTCTAGCTGATCTGTTCTGAACCTCTGCCAACTTGTCTGCATCTTCTTGAAACCACGGTACCCTGGATTGAATGCCAGGCACATTCATGTAAGACTTTCACCTCCTCGTCTCATTAGGTGCCTCAGGCAGTCAACACAGCAAAACCATGTAAGCATCTTATCCAATTATTGCAATTGCTTTCAAGACGCATACACAAACAGAAGGATATGCTTTGCTAGTCAAGAGAATTAAATACCTCCGAAGGTCAAAAACCACATCTCTTTTAGTTGAAAGAAAAGGCAGGACAATAATCTTGGAAAATTGATGAGTGTAACAGTCAAAAGAGCAGTGGATGGAGCACCGAGGCTCTTGTTTGAGCTCTGCCCCCACCAGCTGGGAAACCTTGGAGAAGCCGTTTCGCCAGCCTGGCTCTCCATTTCCTCACACATAAAAATGAAGGGCTAGGAGAGGTCATCACAAAGGTCCTGACATGCTATTTGAGAAAAGACAAATGCTACCTCAGGATAACATTTCATCCAGTGGATCTCAGTGGGCGTGGAGCTGAATCACTTTTGCTAAATACACCTCTTTCTCTAGCCTGTTGTCTGCCGCCCCTGCCCCCGCCCGCTGAGGCATGTCAACATGGGGAAAACAAGGGGAAAGAGGCTTTACACACTCTTCTAGTGATTGTGATGGTGACTGTGGTAGGCATAATAATGATCATGTCCCCCTCCTAATCCCTGAAATCTGAACATGTAATTTTACCCGTCAAAGGAGAATTGAGGTTGCAGATAGAATAAGATTGCTAATCAGCTGACCTTACAATAAATGACACTGGATTATCCAGGTGGGCTCAGTGCCATCCTGAGGATTCTTAAAAGTAGATGAGGGGGCAGAAGAAGAGGTCAGAGTAAACAGCGTGAGAAGGACTCTGCCTGCCCTGGCTGGCTTTGGAGATGGAAAAGGACCACAAATCAAGTGGGTAGCCTGTGGAGGCTGGAAAAGGCAAGATTCTCCCCTAGAGTCTCCAGAAGGAACACAGCCCTGCCGACACCTCGACTGTAGCCCAATGAGAGCCATTTCGGACCTCTGACCTTCAGAAATAGAAGATAATAAATTTGCATTGTTTCAAGCCACTCACCATGTGACATATTACAGCTGCAACAGGAAACAAACACAGTGGCTTCTAGGGCCAACATGCAGACAGGCACTCTCCTGTACAAACACCCACACACTCCCACAATCACACACACTCATGTGGTCACACTCACATATTCCCACCAAACCACACTCTCTCTCATATGCACACTCATGTACACTGACACACAGATGTGTTCATGCAGTCACATGCACTCTTCTGGCACTCACACACCCAGGAACTCCTCACACACACACTCCCTCACATACACACACTCACTCACACACATACTTACATGCTTGTCTTTAAGAACGTATCCAGGGAAGAAGGTATAGCTCAGTGGTAGAGCACATGCTTAGCATGCACGAGGTCCTGGGTACAATCCCCAGTACCCCCAATTAAAATAAATAAACAAATAAACAAATAAATAAATAATCTATCTCCCCACCAAAAAAAAATTTAAAAATTAAAAAAATAAATTAAAAATTAAAAAAAAAAAAGAATGAATCCATTTGACCGCCCTGGATTGGATGGAATAATACCTGTGGACTTTTCAGCATCCCTAAGAGAAAACTTTAAATTTCTTCTAACCAGATCAAGAAATAATTTGCAGCGAAACAAGCTATGGAACATGACAGGGGTTCTGGCAACCTCTACTTCTGCCAGGCCTGCTCTTTACACAGCCCTGCCCACACTTTTCCAGGGGAGAATCTCTCCTTCCTTCCCCCACCCCCCCCACACTCTGCATACCCCTCAACACCCCCTACACACACCCCACCTTGCCCAACTCCCTCCCTCGGCCTGAAAGGAGCGCCTTACTTTCTCTGCCACACAGCGACACACAGTGACCTCTTAGACCAGGACATTAAACCATTCTCCCTGTGCCTTTCCTCCCAATTCCTGGCTCCTCCCTCCCCCACGATGCATTTGAAATGCTCTTCCTGATGCCAGGACCTGAGTTTTTTCTTTGCTTATAGCTCCCCAGGCATCTAGTGCACAACTTTACCCTGCAGTTGGGGAGCTGATCTGATGGGAAAAAAACTGGGCAGGGAGTCAAGAGTCCTGGCTGCTCCCGTTATTTCGTGGTCCCTTAATTACAAAATATGTCACTCTCCACAAAATAAATTAGACTGCTGGTCTCTAAACCCCACATGAAATGTTTCATTATGAATGTATTTATGTTCAGTGGGAATTTTCTATGTCCCCCAGAAATTAAAAGCTCCTTCAGGGCATGAGTTGAGCTTCTATTTACTTTTAATTCACCCTCACATCTAGTAAAATGTACCACACCCTGTGGGTGTCCAGTAAATGTGGGTTGATTGACTGCTGCCCTCAAAGGAAGAAAGGTACGCAATTCAAATATTGCAAATCATGAACCTGGTTAGGAAGAGAGACTGCTTTGCTGGTATGCATTTGTATTGTCTTCATATCACCAGTGACCTTCTGGGAATCTATATCTAAATGGAGAAAATCACTTTTAGCATGCTATAAAATAATTACTAGCATCATTATAGCTTCACACTGTAATTATGTTTTTATAGCAGAAAGTGTTCCATGTGAAAACTATTAGACTTTCTTATTTTATTTGGAAGGCAAGCGTTACAGGCTAAATTGTGTTCCCCGCAAATCCAAATGTTGAAGGTCTGACCTCCAGGACCTCAGAATGCAACTGTACTTTGACATAATGTCGTTAAAGAGGTAATTAAGTTAAAATCAGCTCATTAGGGTGGCCCTAATTCACTGCGACCAGTGTCTTTATAGCAGAGGAGATTAGGGCACAAACACATACAGAGGGAGGACCACGTGAAGACCCGAGGAGAAGACGGCCGTCTACGAGTCAAGGAGAAAAGGCAAAGAAGAAACCAGTCTTGTCGATACCTTGATCTCAGACTTGTAGCCTCTAAGACTGTGAGAAAGTTAATTTCTATTATTTAGGCAACTAGTCTCTAGTACATTCTTATGGCAGCCCTAGCAAACTAATATACCAAATCTATAGACAAATTTTATTTATTTTAGATGTTTGTGGAAAGTATATTCATTTCGAAATTACATATTTAATACATGGTTGTTGTAAAAGAAATTTCTGTAAACAGAAAACAAAAATTTAATGAAATTTAAACCTCCCCCTCCCTCACCACTGGTGCATATCTTTCCAGAACTTTTTTCGAACAAAATATATGCATATAAATATATACAAGTTTTTGAAGTGAATGATACACATACAGCCTATAGTCAACTTTTCCACCAAATATATGTCAGTTTCGTTCTTCTGTTTTAATAAATGTACATATAATTTTAATTTTAATGGCTATCTAGCTCTCCGTCATATAAGCATATGATAACTCACTTAATCAGTCCTCTATTGTTAATGGCTAGACTTTTTCTTGATTTTTACTCTCATCTGATGCACAATGCACACTTGCTCATCCATCTTTGCACAATTTCCTAGAGTAATTTCCTTAGGATAAGTACCTAGGAGATTGCTATATCAAAAAGGGATTCAGTTTCCAGACTTTTGATACCTTTTTTAAGGGACTTATTTTGTTCTCCCCCGCGTCCCCCATACCTCAAACAAGGCCCAGCACAAAACAGAGGAAAATCAATACTTTTTTAATTAATCAGTTTTGTCAAATGAGGTAGACGTACTCATGACACGTCATTTCTAAATCTATCTTAAGATGCCATAAAATTAAAAGTTATTTGAAGACCCCAAATTCATGGATAGTCAGAGAATGGCAGAAACGAGGGCCAACTGGTGCCCTCAATCTCATGTACGTCTGAGAATCTTACCTGGTAACTGAGCCACAGGTGATGTCGTTCTCAAAAATCTGTGTTTTTGTCAGTAGTATGTATGGACTTGGAGGGAGTGGAGGTGGGTTAGCCTAAATCAGTTACCACTATCAGAAAAACAGAAACAAACAGAACACACACACCCACACATACACATGCCACTCAAGCTCAGCTTATTAGAAGGCCAGCACGTAACGCCTCTGTCTTAGTCCGTTCTGGCTGCTATAACAAAATACCATAGACTGGGTCACTTACAAGTAACAGACATTAACTTCTCACAGTTTTGGAAGCTGGGAAGTCCAAGATCAAAGTGCTAGCCGAATGTGAAAAGGTGCTTAAAGTCGCTTGTTATTAGAGACATGTGAATCAAACTACAATAAGGTATCACCTCACACTGGTCAGAATGGCCATTATCAAAAAGTCTACAAATAATAAACACTAGAAAGGCTATGGAAAAGGGGGAATCCTCCTACACTGCTAGTGGAAATAAAAATTGGTGCAGCCATTCTGGAAAACAGTATGGAGGTCCCTTAAAAAATGAAAAATAGAGTTACCATATGATCCAGCAATCCCACTCTTAAGCATATACTCAGAAAAGACAAAAACTCTAGTTTGAAAATTCAATATATGCACCTCAATGTTCATAGCAGCACTATTTACAACTGCCAAGAAATGGAAGCCACCTAAATGTCCATCAACAGATGAATGCATAAAGAAGATGTGATATATATATAGATATACATATGTGTGTGTGTGGAATATTACTCAGACATAAAAAATGCAATATTGCCATTTGCAGCAACATGGATGGACATAGAGATGATCATACTAAGTGAAGTAAATGAGACAGAGAAAGACAAATGCCATATGATATCACTTATATGTTGAATCTTTTAAAATGATACAAATGAACTTATTTATAACACAGAAATAGATCACAGACATAGAAAAACAAATTTGGTTGCCGAAGGGGAAGAGGGGAGAGAGAAATTAGGAGTATGGGATTGACAGATACAAACCACTATATATAAAATAGAAAAACAACAAGGTCCTCCTGTATAGCACAGGGAACTATACCACTATATTCATTATCTTCTAATAACTTATAATGGAAAAGAAGTTGGAAATGTGTGTGTGTGTGTGTGTGTGTGTATAACCGAATTACTTTGCTAGACACCTGAAACTAAAACAATATTGTTTATCAACTATACTTCAATTTTTAAAAGGTGGGGGGAGTGTGAAAACAGGAGGAGCTAAAAAAAAAGTCTCAGCTGATGCAGTGTCTGGTGTGAATCTACTTCCTAGACAGCCATCTTTCCCCTGTAACCTCACATGACCTAGAGAGTGAGACCCTCTGAGGTCCCTTTTATAAGAACAATAATGCCATCACCAGGGCTCCACACTCATGACCTAATCATCTTCCAAAGGCCTCCGACTTCTAATGCCATTATATGAGGGTTAGGTTTCAACATACAAACTTTGAGGCGACACACTCAGTTGATTGCAAAGCCCTCTTCAACAGAGATAAGAAAAGCGACCCTTTGTCTTTAGCAGTGGACTGTCTTTATATTAAGTATTTGAATCATCTATTTTACTGCCCTAACATGAAATCGGTAGATAGTATGGCCACCCCACACCTGTAGTCATGCTCACACTTGACTACAATGGAAGACATCACTGAGTAGTCAGATGCTTGTGTTCCGTGCAGAACTCCAGGAACAGGACAGCTACGACTGCAGATTAAAATGGGTGTGTCACATTGGCAACTCAAATCCCAGCAGAGTGTTGCCATCAGTGATATTTTCAGAAACGGTGACTCCTGGTAACGGGCTCTCACAAACCAGAATGCACCGTTATTTCCATTAATACATGGTTGTAACTCAACTAGGATTTATTGCATATTAAAAGTGTATAAAAATAATTTGTGTTACACATAAACTAGAGTTCAGGTCTAGGATTCAATCACTTTCGGCCACTTTTTCACCTACATGAATGACCAACAAGACATTGGAGAATAATGCAGGCTGAGGGACCATTCTTCATTATGAGGGGAAACCTCACTCATTGCAGGATGACAAGTAACCCGTGCTCCAGCTTCCTAAGTGCCAGGAATGTCCCTAATCATTGTAACAACAAAAAAGTCCCACAAAGACGTGGAGAATTGGGAATACCTGTGCACTGCCAGTGAGAATGCAGATCAATGCAGTTGCTAAGGAAAGCACCAGGGAAGTTCCTTAAAAAAAATTAAACATGGAATTACCATAGGATCCAACAATCCCACTTCTGAATATGTACCCAAAAAGATCTGAAAGGAGAATGCCCAACAGATGCTCGTATGACCATGTTTATATCCGCACCATTCAGAGTAGTCAAAAAGTGGAAGCAATCCAAGTGCCCACCAACAGATGAACAGATAAACAAAATATGGTCTATCCCTACAATGCAAAGGGAAACGAGTCATGCACAAAATGACAAATACTGTGTGATTCCACTTTAGTGGTATCTAAAGCCGGCAAATTCATAGAAACAGAAAGTAGAATGATGACAAGGAAACTGTGGGAGTAGACTGAGGCGTTAATGCTTAATGGGTACAGAGCTTCAGTTTGAGATGATGACAAAGTTCTGGAAATGGACGGTGGTGATGGTTGCACAACACTGTGAATGTACTTAATGCCACTGAACTGTACACTTAAGAATGTTTAAGATAGTAAATTTTATGTTATGTATATTTTAACACACACACACACACAGAAAAACCAGAGACATTGATAACACAGAAAAAATAAAACAAACAGAAAAAAAATTCCCACAGATTTCCAAAACACTCCAAGAGTGGAACTGCCCAATGGACCATCATTGCACCGATATGCTTCTCAAAACAGAAGCCCAAACACTAAAGTTTGAATGGGAAGTCACGGAATTGTGAAGAAGAACATCTCAGGGATGCCAAATCGGTTTTCTCTCACGCACCGGTGGTTGCTGGAAGTTGACTAAAGCACTGTGTTGAGAAGGCGCCTTAGCACTGCCTTTGAACTCAGCAAGGAAGAAAACCACAGTCTATCAGTAATACCTTCCATGGGCCAGAGTATGAGGCCAGGGTGGCCTGCGGGTCGCATGTGTGCAGGCTCAGAAATGTAAACCCTCGTATTCTGAATGTCTTCCACCTATGACTGGAGCCTAAAATCAAAACAGCTTTTTGGCAGGAAAAAA
This sequence comes from Vicugna pacos, assembly GCF_048564905.1. Lineage (NCBI taxonomy): Eukaryota > Metazoa > Chordata > Mammalia > Artiodactyla > Camelidae > Vicugna > Vicugna pacos. The sequence continues at coordinate 112,939,729 of NC_132987.1, read as the reverse complement.
TGCAATTGACATATCAAGCTCCGTTTTCCCATATTTTGCAAAACATTTCAGAATTTAGAGCAAAGAAGAAAATACTGGGTTCAAATACTCAAAACTGTATTTATTTTACCCCACAAAAGAAACTCACTGTGACAGAGGAATAGGAAAATAAAAATAGCACTGCTTAGTAGGTCTATGAAGCATGGTTTGGGAACCAGTCTGGGGAAATTTACATGCAGGCAGATCCTAAATTCAAAACTCGAGTAAAGTTCTTACATTTATTAACTTTGATCACAATTTCCTTCCATATTCTGCCCTGTGGTGATGTTAATATGTAGAAAATTCATCTGAGATTGAATTTACTAAGGGAAATGGGGAACATATGGAGATAGAAGTCAAGTTCTGCCCTTCTGATGATGGAGGGAAAATGCTATGGGTGCTGCTGGTGATGATGATGGTGGTGATGGTGTTGATAATGATGACGGTAATGATGGTGATAATGATGTGATGGTGATGATGATGGTGGTGACGGTGATGTTGATGATGGTGTTGATAATGATGATGGTGATGATGGTAATGATGATGACAGCAGTGGCAGTGATGGCAGTAATATCTAATTTCTCTCTGTGTAGCATTTCTCTCTGTCTGGCTCTATTGCAAAGGCTTTACATACATTCCTTAATTTAATCCTCACAACAACCTTATGGGACAGGTACTTTTATGATCCCAACTCACACAGGAGGAAACCGAAGCACAGAGAGGTTATATCACTTGCCGAAGTAACACAGCTGGTAAGCAGAAAGAGGTCCCAAACACTCTGTCTAAAACACTGGTTAAATAAAATTTCCTAATAATTTGTTCTTAATTGGAGTTTCCCTAAAATTCTCTGTCAAAGGAAGAGTATAACCTGGTAACTAAAGGCCATCGGATATTCACACATCTATGTGAAGCACCTTAATCAAACATTACTCCCATTGAAGGTGGGAGGGGAGGGGTGGCATTGGAGAAGCACCTAAAGAATAGGTTTTGGGGGAGGGGCTGCAGTAGGGGATGGGCTTGACTCAGGCTGTGGTGACAGCCTCCCAGATAAACAAAACGTGTATCTAAGAACAGACTTGGGAAGGTTTAAGTATTCATCTATTGTGTTTTAATAAAAGGGAGAGGGAGTAGGGTTGGGAGGGTAGAAAAGATGATGCAGGTAAGTAGCCCTGGGGGATTGGTTTTACTTAGCATAACTCATCTGTGGTCGTATTTTGCTTGGATTTCCCTCTAGCCCCGATTCTGAAATCACTGAGTCTCTGAGTGGAGTGACAATACTAAGGGGCTGTGGATGGCATCTCCATGACAAAATAGCATGCTTTTGCTTTGACATGGTTCGTGGAATTATGTCAATAGATGGGATTTGAAAGTAAATGTTTTATTAGGGACACAATGTGATTTGTAGTGTGAAATAAAATTCATATTTTATGGCAAGATAAGAAACATATAAACATAAAAAATTCTTCTCTGGCTTTTGGCCTTTTCTCTGCCCCACTGTGCACTGTGTATCCATATTACACGTGGACCAGACCTCCCCCATCAGCAGAAATAGGCACTCAACCATAAAGAGCAACATTCTCCTAGGAGCAACACATAAAACAACTCCTTAAAAGATAACATTCCTTCTTGATCTTGGAAGGGGTCACGTGACCCACCAGGATGACGCTTATACCTGGGTTATGTAAACAGTCAATAACACATCATTTGATGTACAGCCCTCAGTCTTGAAAAATTGTATAACTGTGCCTGGATTTCTAACAAGCAGAACAGTTCTCAGAGTTTTCTGAGATTGTTCTTCCTGGGTTATAATCCTTAAATTTGGCTCGAATAAAATTTTCCATGTCTTTCTTAGATCAACTGATTATTTTTTCGTCAACAGTAGGTAATGTCAGCTGGTGGTTAAGTATTTCATAGATTGTTCAGGTAGGGTGAAAAAGAGTGAAGGGCTTCCCTGAGCAGATGATGCTTAAGCTGAAAACTGGATGCATCAAAGGAGCCGACTGTGAGAAGACAGGGAGCCCATGTGTGCAGTGTCCAAGGCACGGGAAGGAGCATGTTGGGAGACAGTCCGCAAATGTAGGAAGGGTGTGACCAGGTGGACTTTGTAAACCAGGGAAAGGATCTTGGCTTTTGTTTTAAGTGCTATGGAGAAGCCTAGGTGGGTGGTGGGTGGATTAAGCAAGGTTGTGGCTGTGATGTGATTGTTTTTAAGAACAGTGTGTTTGAGGAACACTGGCTGTGGTTGAAAAGGACAAGGGAGGGGGCACGGGAAGCAGGATGAAGGTTCTTGGCAGAAGTGCAGGCCAGCAATCCTGGCGGCTCGTGCTTGGCTGGAAGCAGAGAGGGCGGAGAGAGGAAGGCAGAGTCAGATGTGTCTCAGGAGAGTAGGCAGGACCTTTTTGGGATTAGTGAAAGGCTGAAAAAGAGCTGAATCAAGGATTTGATGTTTTGGCCTGAGCAGCTGGGTGGATACTGGCGCCATTTATGGAAATGGGAAAGACCCAGGATGGAGTAATTGGTTATTTTCCTTTTGGAAGTGGTGAAGTGAGCGGATCAAGAGTTTATTTCAGCCCCATTAATTTTGAAACGCCTACTTGACATTGGGGAGGAATTCCAAGCAGGACATTGGAGATGCAGGCCTGAGATTCTAGAGAGAAGCCAGGCCTGGAGAGGCAGTCGAGCATCCCATGTGTGTAGGTAACAAATACGCATTAACACAGCATCTTCCGGCTCACGGAGTACCTTCCGTGGGCCTCAGCTCACTAACCTCACAGCCGTCTTGTGAGGTAGTTACTGCTTCCACAATTTTACTGATTAATAATAACACTTTGTGTGTGTATCTCACTTTAGAGTTACCACACCACTTCCCCAAAGGCTCTTCCTGTCACATTTTGCTCCTTTTAATCACACTGGGAAATAGAAGGCGTGGTGATGATGGCTGTGAGCATGGGATTATACCTGTCAAACTTACACCTGTAGGGGCATGCAGGTAACGACATGGGGTGTGCATACCTGTGCTTATTCTCTTGGGGAAAAAAAAAAAGGCAGTTAATTTTTTTTGTGACGGACATAAGAGCCCTCTGCTGTTCAGACTGGGCGTATCCATTAACTGTGGTTTTTTTTCAGCTGAATAGTGTAAAACTATTGAAACAGAGTTCTCTAATTTTTGTAAAATGCTCTTGGGCTAGAAATACTGTGTGATGACCACCAGACATTTTTAGAACAGTTTAGCTTGTCATAACTAACAATAGCTCTATATTATAGAACCCAATATTTTATTTTTCAAGAAAGCAACACTGAGTGAGAAAAACAAAGAGTTCTATGTTTGAGACTAACTTTTTTTCACCACTAAATACCCAAATCTAGATATGGTCCTCACATAAAAATAGCAACTGCATGGCTAAAAGAGGAATGAAAAGCACCTAAACCTTTATAATAGCTGTTGCATAGGAACGCCACGTGAAATCAGTAACTGAACAGCTCAAAACATTTTTGAGAAACCTTGTCCTATTTACCAGTGTGCTTTACCAGTGCATGGGTAGAAGGGCATCTGAAGGGTGCTGATGTATAAAGGGAAAGGTATGAAAAAATAAAAATATAACGGGAAGAGTATGAATTGGTCCTTGATGATGTAGAGGTTGTAGAAACAAGTGGTGAAGGGGATGCCGGACAGAAGAAATACCCTGAAGCCAAGAGAATCCTAGGCCCTTGGGCTGCGACAGGAAGATGGAAGCGTGTTCCAGCTGGGCTGACTGAGGGTCTTCAGCACCAGCTGGGTTTGGCCTCCACCGGGTTGACAGTGGGGACCCCAGAACACTCATTCACCAGATGGTGACATACATGATCAGGTCTGAGCTTTACTGGAGGCTCCGGAAGGGGTATGTAGGGCAGTCAGAGCTGGGAAGGGGCAGGATAAATAATGGCCTTTAAGTGGCTCGTACAACCATCCATCAAAGAAATCACAAGGTCCTCAGCTAGGGTAGTGGTAACGGGAAAGAGAAGCCAGAATAAAACTGAAAGGAAGAAAGCAAAAAGGAGGAAAGATGGTTGGGAGAATGGAAGAACCACTACATTAACTATTACAAAGAGGACTTGGAAAATAATTGCCGTTTAAATCAACAACAAGACAACAAACATTGTGTACTTCTCAGGCCTACCTCTACGCACTGCGTCTTCCTATTCCTAGAGCTGACTGGCATGATTTCCCCAGGCCCATAGTTGCCCCTAGTCCCAGGACCCATTCTAATCTTAGACTGGTGCCATTTAAGCATCAGCTGAGAGCATTCCCACCCGTAGGGGGACGTTTGAATATGCATGAGAACATTTTTCATTGCTAAAATGATTAAGGGTGGTTACTGACATTTAGGAACCAGAGATGTAAACATCCTGAAATATTTAGGAAAGGCCACACAATACAGAATTGAACCATGTGTAACCAGTAGACCCATCGCTGAGGAACTCGGCGCAATCTCCCTGCTGCAATCCCCTTTGATAAACAGGCATTTGCTGTGTTCTCTGTAGCATCTCCCACAAGACTGGATGTATCCAGAGACCTACGAACACAAAGCTTTAACACTCAATTCCTGCTGCAAACATTTGATATTCTGCCAAGATCGCTCGAGTCACACTGCTTGCTTTCTCCATATTTTGAGAAGTTACCAAGTACGTAGCACTGTAGTCACAGCTGGTGGCCTAGAGAGGCAGGAAAGGAACCCCAACTTTAGTCCCTGCCCACAAGGAATTTAACACCCCTCTGAGGAATAAAAGCCTAGCCCACAAGAGAAACCCTTAAAGCAAACTGGATTGATATGTATCAGTATACAAATCAGAGTTGAAGTTCTTAATACAAACCAGAAGGATTTTAGAGATTCAGAGGAGAAGGGAATAATGAAAACTGGAAAAGAGGAGGGGTGACTAGATAAATGCTCATCAATAATTCCCAAAGTGGGTTCTGTGGAGCACTGGTCCAATGGAACAGCAAGCATCATTAGTGGGGTGGGGTGGGGGTCTGGGCTTAAATAAGTTTGGGAATTGCTGGGCTGAGCAGAGTTAATCAGGTTTCTTTATTCCAGGACCTCTTAGATTGTCTAATAACTGATAACTATTGTCTTCTCTGAGAGTGGGTTTTCATCTTCAAAGTTTGCTCCATTTATTTGAACATGGCACTCTTTCTCTCTCTCTCTCTCTCCTCCCCTCCCCATCACCTTTTTTTTTTTTTAACCAAGGACCTTTTTTTTTTTTAACCAAGGATTTCATGGTCCTAGGGTTGTATGGCCATAATCTTGGGAAAGACCATTCTAATCAGAGCACCAGACACATGGAGGCATTGGGTGGGAGAGGTGGGAACGTGCACGAAATAGTGAGAAGACAGGCGTAACCAAGGAGGAGGGGAAAGCTGGGGAAGTGGGGGGCAGCAACCAGCAATATTTAAACTCTTCCATCAGACCGTAAAGGTTCAAGTACTACCTCTGCCATCTATAAGCCACATGAACTTGAGCACGTGACTTCACCTTGCAGGGCCTCAGCTTCCTCCTATGTAAAATGTGGTTAATAATAGTATCTGTCTTGTAGCGTTGTTATCAGGATTAAGTAGAGTAAAACAATTAAAAAGTACTTAGGACTGGTCCTGACCTAGGATGAAATCATTGTAGGCCAATGTGACGAGGCTGGAGGGGCCAGACTTGAAGGGTCTTTCAGTTGGACAGAGAGATGTAGGTGCTACGGAAAAAAAAAAAAAAGTTTCAAAAAGGTTGTTTATTTATACATGTTCCTATTACTAAATATTACACACAAAATAAAGAATATATGTATATACATGTAGGTGTGAGTGTGTGTGAGCAGTAGATGCAAGATTTAAAGAATTATAAAATAAAGACCCATTACCCAGCTAAAGAAATGGAAGCTCACCAACACAGCTACCCTCACAAAGCCCTTCCCCGTCTCTCTCCTTCCCTCCCCGTCAAAGGGAACTGCGGGTCTGATATGGGCAGTCATCATTCCATCTTTCGTCTTGGTAGTTTAACTACCTCTGCATTTCCCCTATATACATTAGTCAGTTTGCTGATTCCTGAACACTATATAAAGGCAGTCACACTGTACTTATTATTTTCCTGTGACTTTCTTTTTTTGTTCAACTTTTCATGACCCTTAGAATGGACCTGACAGTCTGCATGGCTTGCAGAAAAGCAACTAGTTAAAAATTGGAAATTCTAATATATTTCCCTGGATCTGTTAAAAAGCATCTGGACCCAGGCAAGGTAGTTTGCATCTTCAAACCTCATCCTTCTCGTCTCTAAGTCGGGCATTATTATCGGCCCCGGGAGAACTGTTATGTGGCATAACAAGTAGTTAGTGGCAAAGGGCCCGTGGCACCTATAAATCCAGATGTCAGCGTTCAGTGGTACGAACAGGTGATGCGCACATTAGGGTGGAAGCGGCATTGAACATGATTGGCGCAAATGGTGCTTCCCTGCTACAGCTTGAATCTCACTAAATTTTAAACCAGTCAGCTCCATATTTTCCCAGACCACTGGTTTCCCTGGCCTCCTGCACAACTAAACAGGACAGCCCCTGGACCGGTAGGAGGGTTTCCTGAGAGGTCACACCTCCCTGGGCAGGACCGGCCAGCATCCCACTGGAAAGCCATGGCCTCATCTTCATCATCCATCAAATCTTGCTTCACCCAGCACAAACAAGACCAAAACTCATCCCTCTGGCTGCCTCCTGCCTTGGGGCAGGGTCAAGTGCATGGAAAGAAGTGCTGACCCCAGCAGGGGGTGACTGAAAGAATTGTTACAATGCCCTCTTCTCATTAGAAATAAAATGTGTTACGAAGCAGGAACAAATCATTAGCGGTCCAAATACAGACAACTGATGCAGGTAGGTGTTCTGATATGGCCTAACTGGGGTGCTTTTGGAATAGCAGTGAGCCTCTAATTTGTGAACCACTGCAGAGCAAAACTGAGGACCAACAAATGGTCTCTGAGAGGGACTGCAGGACCGTCTCACCGTACACCCAAGGAGGGCTGAACCAGGAGGCTCCCTGAAGCAGTGTGGGTATATCTTAAACCACCCAGGAACAATCCAAACATCAAAACAAAGTAAAGGGATAGATTAATAAAAATGTGATATATCCATAGGCTAGAATTCTAGACAGCAATAGAAAGACATTAGCTAGATCTCTCTCTCTCTCTTTTTCTCTCTCTCTCTCTCTCTGTGTTTGTGTGTGTGTGTGTTTGATTGGCTCTCAAAAATACAGTATTTAGTGAAAGAAGTAAGTTTCTAAATGAACATTCAGTATAGTATCATGTATTTTATAAACACATAATGTTCACAGAAAATATATTTAAAGGTATGTAATATATACTTTTAATGGGCCAGAAGGATCCTTGGCAAATGTATAGCACAGTTATCTTAGAAGAAGGAGAGGATACTGGAACTGAAGAAGGACTTGCATTCAATCTGCAATGTTTTTTTGTTTGTTTATTTGTTTTGTTTTAATTTTTTTATTTTATTTTGGAGGGAGGCAATTGGGTTTATTGTTTTTAACTGAGGTACTGGGGATTGAACCCAGGACCTCACACATGCTAAGCATGCATTCTAACGCTGAGCTCTACCCTCCCCCCAATCTGAAATGTTTTATTTGTTATATTAAAACAAGAAGACAAAGCACATATGTTACGGTCAACCATTGTTCATCTTGATGATGAGAGGAGAGACAGGAAGAAGGAGCCAACCACTTTCATTTGGCAAACAGGGCTCTGGACATCCAATCCACAAGGAGCGTCTTCCCGCCCTCCCCACCACATTGTGAATGGGGAGGAGTCTGTTCCCTCCACTGCGCAGGCTCCCAGTATCACGCCCAAACAGGATGCTTACTGTAGCTCCCACTCCATTCCCCCTCCAGCTGAAAGCTTTGCTTCTCCCATCTCCCTCCTCAAGGCCACAGACAACAACCGTGCAGCAGGGACCCCTGTGATGTCAGCCCAGGAAAGTCACAGAAGTGTCTTATAGGCCAATGCCACACCCCTTCCTGGTAGCATGTTTACCGATAAAGCTGAAATTTACCAACAGAAGAGAAAAGCAACAAACATTAATTATCAGGCCAAGGGCAAATCACAGCCCTTGTGGTACCTGTGAGGGTCACTGTTGCTGTGTCCAGTTACCCAGCTTAGAACAAAGTTCCCTCAGTTCAACCTGACCTTGGTCAGGGGAGACTTGTCCCTTCCCACTCTGCCCATCTCTTTTCACCCAAAGGAGCCTGAGTCCCAAGCGTCTGTTCAGCATGTTTGGACCGCTGGACCCTTCATGCCTCTGCCTCCTCCGCTTGGGGCTAAGGACTCTGCTCCCTCCACACTGTGCCCTTGTCCCTGTCCCCTCGTAGCCCACAAGATCTTCCTACACCCCTTCCTCTGCTCCCTGCCCCTTCCCAGCCTCCAGCCATCCTTCTTGTTTGGGATCAGAGAGTTTGTCTCTGGGCTTCAGCATCCAGATCTTTCTTTCATCCAGGTCAGTGGTATCCCTTTCTGCTATGAGTCCTGGGGGCAACCTTAGCAGGCAGGAAGGAAAATACCCAGAAAACCAAGTGTTTCTCTGCTCTGACAGAGACACGGCTCCCTGCCAGTTAGCTGGGTTGATCCTTCCACACTCTTGGGAAGTGGATTTTGCTATCATTCCTATTTGGCAGGTGAGGAAACTAGGGCTTAGAGTCGACCCCATGCCTGTAATCACTAAGGAAAAGTTCCATCTCTTTCCTTCCTTCTCCCTCCAAGTCTTTTGAAACAGAGAACTGGGAAGGAGAGAAGGAACACAAGAGGTATGCAGGGGAGACAGCAAGGGTCAGGGGAGTATTTTAGGCACTGGAGGTGGTGGTGGTGGTGCTGAAAACAGCACCTGTGTTGTACATTTGCCGTGAATGGGAGCGAGGAAGGGGGATTTTCAGAGCTGCTGTTGGGTGATTATGAGTTCCCTGGAGTTCAAGAAATAGATGAAACAAATCTGGGTTATCTTGAAATGATGTTTGGTTATTTAGCCTTTCTTGTTTTGAAGGCAACAACATACTATAGCTGATCCATGAGATTCTTATTTTATAAGCTTCATAGTAGTGAGTAAGGGCCAGGATCTGGCCTGAGACCCCTGGGCTCTGGCACCCTGTCCTTTCCACTGGCCCAAGGTGCCTGTTCCACTGTTCTCACAGCCCGGACCCAGACCTGGGGTGAGTGAGCTCTTGAAGAGCCCATCAGTTAATGCTCAGCCTCTGGTGTGCAGTGAGGCCCGTGCAGCACCCACTGGGGGCTGGGGGCTCTCCTGCAGGGGTGCAGTGGGCCTTAGCTACAGCATCCTCTCTGCTGGAGAAAATCCACCCCGGGTCCTGAGCCTCTGCCTGCCCCTGCACCACACTACTTCCTCCTCAAGGCCACCACCTGACCAGTGAGGGGCCATGGAAACAGGATGGGACGAGGAGGCTTCTCACTGAGACTGTGGGTAAGCAAAAAGCCAGAGAAGAGAGTAGAACTTAGAAATACGGAGAAATAAGAGGCCAGGGACCAAGATGACCAAAGGGGAATCTGAGGAACCAGAAGCAGGCCCAAAGCGTGCCATTCTGGTAAGCCTGGCAGCCCGTCACCCATCCGTCTCTTCATTCATTCTTTCACTCACTCATTCATTCACTCTACAAATGAGTCAGGCACTAAACCATGTGCCGGGAGCACTGTAGAAAAGTTCACCGTGCTCCTAGTCCTTGAAGTGCTCACACAGCAGTGGAGGTCAGACATCAAACAGCCCCATTTATAACATAAGGTCAAACAGTGGTAAGTGCTACAAAGCAAAACGAGTTTGAGCGAGGGGACAAAGACGCCTGGAGTGAGGCTGGCTCCTTCGGTTTGAGTGGTCAGGAAAGTTCTCTGAGAAGGTGATGTGGCCGCTTGGATAAAAAGAGAGGGTGTTCCAGGCAGAGGGACTAGCAAATGCGAAGGCCCTGAGGCAGGACTTTGCTAAGGAACTCTGAGAAACCAGTGTTGCTGACCCACAGGGAGCAAGGAAAAGAGTGTCAGAAAATGAGAAAAGGGAAACAGCAAAGCTTAGACCATGGGGCCTTTGTCAGCCAATATAAGGACAGATTCTTTTGTTTTTAAGTGAGTTGGTAATCCACTGAAGTTCTAAGCAGCAAAGTATCATGATTTCATTTTTCTTTTAAAAGGTAGTGCTACCCTGGCCACGCTCAAGTCGGCTGGGCCCTCTTTTGAGTCCCAGAGCCAGAGATCTCTGAAACTAATCGATTTCTCAGCCCTCTTCCTAGATTCAAATCTTCTTTCTTCCCTTCCCAGCTGTTTGCCCCATTTTTCTTGTGCATCGATTCACACTTCCAGCCCCCAAGCCTGCCAGCTCCAAGATGTACTCCTACAACACCTCTGTCTCCTATCTGTCAATGTCAGGCCCAGGAGACCCAGCAAAAGTCGCAAAAGGCCTATTTGCATCTCCCCCACAACAGGAGAGCAAAAACGGGGCACAGCTGTAATTAAACAAATAATTGGAGGTAGGAAGCTCTAAAGCAAAAAGAGAAGGGAAAATTATACCGACACAACTAAATATAGATTCTGCTGTGGGCCATCTTGCTGAGGTGCAGACATTTACAGCAGGTGTTCGGTTTTGGTTAAGACCCTTTGCAATCATTCTTAAGCTGTACAGCAAGGGGCCCTGAGGGAAAGATCCCGACCAATCACCTCACAGATGGGGAGCTTGAGAAGCAGGGGGGTGAAGTAGCTCACCTACGGTCACACACGGCTGCTGAGCGCCAGGGCTCAGCTCCACCTAGGCTCGTGACAACAACCAGGGCCTTTTTCGACAACCCTACATTGTCTCTCAGCAAAGATTGATGAAAGACTGAACAACAATAAAATGAGCTTATGCAACACTTCCCCCGGATGCAAATTAAGAAACTGATTTCAGGAACAGAAACTTTGTTATGGCTTGCCTACCTACAAACAGCACAGCAGAGAAAGTTCAATACTTAAAATAGAAGAAAATAAAAGAAGAAAATGGTCTCTTGTGTGACTGGGAGCATTATTTCTGCTCTGAATACTGGGGAGGTTGCCTGAGAAAAATCTTACACTCAAACCTAGAAATGTTGAAGTCTGTTGTAAGCTTCTCCAATATACCAAAAAATAGCCACTATTTGCGGAGTTTACTAGTTTACAAAACAAAGTCAGAGTAAACATCCACTCATTTAGTCGTCACAATAATCCTGAGAGGGCCTGAAAATCAGTATTGTTATCTGCATTCCATAGCTGAGGAGACTGAGGCTCAGAGAAGTAAATGACTTCCTAAAATCAGGCAGCTGAGCCTTGAACCTCAGGCTGCTGAATTCTTTTCATTAGGTACAGAAGGAGGAAACACAAGCTTGAAGTTAACAAGATGTGGATTTGAATCCTGACTTTGTTACTCACCACACCGAGGCCTTGGTTGATGCATCCACAAAACAGGGAGAATAACCCCTACATCGTGTGAATTAAATGAAGAAATGTATAAAAAGCACCCTGCTCAGGTGTAGGTCTCTGTTATTAATATTTACAGTTTCTTTTTATTCATCTCAATGTATAGCCTTTCCAGCTATTCTTTGCAAGACACATGACTGAAAGATACAGAAGGGAGATGTCTTTTTTAATGATCTCACGCCTTCATTCGTTGGCCTGTTTCCTTATAGAGAAAAATATCGGCGTGGTGTAAGCAAAGATTCACCTATCAAAAGAATCAATCGAAGGGGAGGGCATAGCTCAGTGGCAGAGCGTGTGCTGAGCATCCACAAGGTCCTGGGTTCAATCCTCAGTCCCTCCATTAATATAAACAAACAAACAAACAAACCTAATCATCTCCCTCACCGCTCAAAAAAAAAAAAAAATCAGTCAACGGGGTCACCAGAAGGTAAGTGTGAAGGAGAAGAGGACCAGCACGTCATTCATTTATACAATAAATATTAATGAAGTGTCTATGACAAGCTGAGTTTTAGGGGGACCATGGTGAACCAGGTAGGGACAGCCCTGTGCTCAGGGAATTACAGCTACAGGGAAGACAAACATCAAGCAAGTCATTTGAATCACCGACATCATTGTCTTTGTCTCAAGCTGCTATAACAAAATACCATAGACTGAGGGTTAGAAACAACAGAAATTTATTTCTCATACTTCTACAGGCTGGAAGGTCTAAGATCAAGGTGTTGGCAGATTCTGCGTCTGGTGAGAACCAGCTCCCTTGTTCATAGACGGCAGCTTTCTTACTGTGTCCTCACACTGTGGAAGGGGAGAGGGAGCTCTCTAGGGTCTCTTTTATAAGGATACAATTCCATGACTTAATCACCTCCCAAAGGCCCTACATTTAATGCCATTACCTTGAGGGTTAGAATTTCAACATACAAATGGTAGAGGGACACCACCATTCAGACCACAGAAATGACTTAGATACCTCTGGTCCCTTGGCAATTTGAGGGTTCAGAAATAACACACAAATGGAGCTCTTTCCTCCCCTCTGCTTCCTCCACTTATATGCAAAATCATCTCCAGTTAATGAGCATCAAATCTAAGCAGAGAAAATAATTCAGTCTTTAGTGACTCCCATCACTGCTGCTTGCATTCCACTGCTGAGAACTAATCACATGACTGTATTGGTCTGAGCAGTGACTTTCCACACTAGGGAGGGGGAGCATGAATTTGTGGTAGTCAACTGACCACCTCTGTTGCTACTAGAAAGAAGGCCAAACATCAGTAATTAATTATAACACCTAATGAAAGTAACATAAAAATCAAATATAAGGCTGTGGAAAGAGAAAAAGGCACATGCCAGGTACATATTAATATTCAATTCACACAAAATAAAATTCAGAATGAAAAACACTAAAAGGAATGTAGCATAGTTATAAAATTACCACCTACCATAAGGTTATTGCCATAAACCTTTATGAACCTAAAAATCTTAGCCTCAAAATATAGAAAGCAAACCCTGATAGAAAGCGAGGAGATGTTGACAAGTTCTCATAATGTGTGACTTTAAACACATGTCTCAGAAGTTGGCTGATCAATTATTACAAAAATGAATAAGGCTTGAGAAATCCTGACTAATAAAATTAGCAATTACAATTTAATAGATATATGGAAAGAAATACTTTTAACATAACAGAGATTATACAATCTTTTCAAAATTTCATGAGACATTCTCCAAGTGTCTTAGGTTACAAAAGAAATCACACCAAAACCCCAAAAGGGAAACTCTGACAGTACATATTCATGAACCATAATGGAATAAATTAGAAAATAATAGCAGAAAGATAACCAAAAAATCAATCCTCTTAGATATTTTACAGTCCTCTGCTAACTAAGTCACAGTTTTGAAGGGAAATAAAACTGGAAATAACAAGCTATTTAGAATCACAAGAGCACTACATACATATCAAAACCCATGGGCTTCAATAAAGCAGCATTCAAAGGAAAAAGATAGAGCTTTAAACACATATAGTAGAAAAACAGAAAGGCTGAAAATAAATGAATCAACCAAGTTTTCAACTCAAGAAGCTGGAGGGAGATGGGGAGAAGAGAGAGAAAAAAGAAATCTGAAGAAAGTTGAAGGAAGGAACAACGGGGGAAGATAAAAGTAGAAGTTAATAAAAATAAAAAAACAGAAGACAATAGAATTGAGTAACTAGTTCTTTGAAGGAATTAATGGAAAGACAAATCTTTGGCATGCCTATAAAAAGAACAAAAAAGGTAAAATATCAAGGCAGAAATTGTAAGAATGTTGACCTTCATGGCAAGCATTTTGAAAATCTCTAGATGAAATAACTAACTTCCTAGGAAATATTAAGTATAACGATTAATCCAAGGAAAGGTAGGAAACTTGAATAGAATCTCAACCATTAGAGAAATTGAAGAGCTATTCAAAGATCTACCTAAAATAGGCATTAAGTCAGAGGGCATTTCAGGTAGATTCTACCAGACCTTTAGAGGAGAGAGAATTCTATATACAGTGTTTTCAGAACCTGGAAAAGACAAGAAGCCTACCTAATCCTTTCACAGGTTTCATGTAACACTGATCTCTTTCTCTCTCTCTCCACATATATGTATATATATGACATATATATATCACTAATAAAGATACAAAATTCCATATCCAGGAGTATATTAAAGGAATAATTAAAAAACTGCCATTCTAGGAATGTAAAGATGTTTCAATATTAAGAATCTATCAAAGAGATGAAAGTAGGAAAACCATATGATTGTATTACAGACTTTTTACAGGCATTTGCTAAAATTCAGCACCAACTCATGACAGCAAATCAAGAGAAGAAATGCCTAAAGACTGATATCGAATGTTAGTAACTTAAGCAAGAGCCACTTTATGGGTCAAATATCATAAATCCCTCCCATAAAAATCAGAGATAAGGCAAGATTCCTATTCAGTATTGTACTGCAGGTACTAGGAAATACACTAAGAACAGAATAGCTATTACCATTCATTGACAAGTCTTTCCTTCAGGTCAAAAAATGGAAACAGTCCTCTATATCTCTTTGTACTTTACAGTGTACAAAAGAGTTCTCTAAGCACTGTCACCTGCGACCCTCACAATGTCCAGGTGAGATGCGGATAGAGATGTCATCTTTGTTCCCAGCTTTAAGGATGAGGAATCTGAGAGTCATGGCATTTTTAGATTTCCCTAAAGAAAAACAGCTGGTAAGCAGTGATGGGGGAATAGACCCCAGGTTTTTCTTAATCTTAATCTTAATGGATGCCACGTAGCCTCAATTAAAACACAACATACCTCATTGCTACCAATCACTGACACTGGCCAGGCCACTGTCCCTCTGAACAAGTTAAGTTGGAGCCTCAGGAGCAAACTGGGGTGACGACGGGGGACACTGCATGGTGAATAAGACAGAAGGAAGACAGAGAACCCTGAGGATAGACGTTCTTGGTGCTGTGTTAAGTAACCTGAGATGCTGTTTGACAGAGGAGGCTGTGCTCAAGTGTGCACCAGGTGCTCCTCCAAGCACCTGTCTATGTCAGCTTATTTCATCCTCAGAACAATTCTCATGAGGTTGGCACTATGAATATTAGTCCCATTTTACAGATGACAAAGCTGAGTAACGCACCCCCCACTTATAGATTTAGAAAAGGTAGTGTCAGGATTTGAATCCAGGAAGCCTGGCTGCAGAGTCTTTGCTCAAAGTCACTACATTATATTATCTTGAAGGCAAAACCCTGGTTCCGGGGGTGAGACCAGAAACCAACATGCTGTGTGTGTGTGTGTGCGCGTGCGTGTGTACGTATCACCTTAATGGAGGCACTGGCGATAACCCCAGACCTTGTGCACACCAAGCATGCACTCCACCACTGAGCTATACCCACCATCCCCCAGCCTGTCATGTGCATGTTTTAGATATAAAAACAGTATCATCAAAGAACCAATCTGTTCAATTTTTCTGATATTACTGAGGCCAGAAAGAGGGGGAAAGTTCTAACGCACACACAATCTACTTAGAAACATCCGTTTTTATTATCTGCTTTGCTGCCTCCTAAAATTAGACTTAGCACACAGAAAGGAAGCTGTTCCCCTCAGCTTGTTCCCTTCAATCTATAGACCTGTACACTGAGTCTTACTCAGTAAGAGCCATGAAAGAAAATAAGAAAAAAAGTTATGATTGCTCTGTTAGCACCCTAGATAGGGAATATAAAGTGTTATTTTAAAGAATGATCCATGTAATTATAATTCATTGCTCAAAACTTATTTTATCTGCAACTATATTCGTTTCTTATGTCAGAGGTCCTTGACTTCTTTCCCATACCCCTAATCTGCTTCTAGACCTTGCTGCATCTCCCAGAGAGAGCCTGATAACACTTAGGTTTTGTTCCCTTACCACTTACATTTCTAAGCGTAGATTTAGATAATCTCAACTTTGTATTCACATGGACCTGCTGGAGATTATCCAAACAGAATTACTTTTTTTTTGCACAACCTGTGCCTTCACCCTGGAAGAATTTCCTCAAACCCTTTAAGACCCAGTTCACCTCTTCCAGGAAGTCCTCCCTGATGACACCATCACATGGGCTCCAGGAAACCCATACAACTCACCCATAACAGTAGCTCCCTTAGCAAGTCCCACGTTGCAGTTTTTTTCCTAAACTTCTCAAACTCTCACTTGAAATTGTGAACTCCATGAAGGCAGGGACTCTGCCCTATTCAGATCTGTGTCTCCACTGCCTTTGGGTTAAGGAATAAATTAATATTTCAAGTTTATCAATTTGTCATGAAAATTGAAGATCAATGTTTTCAAGAATATTAAATATATGTTATAGTATTTTTAATAAAGACTTTAAATTTTAAATTTTCATAAATATTAAGCATCACATAGAGACATCTAAGAAACAATTTATTTCTAGTGAGAATATTATAAATAATGTTTATAAGGAAATAATAAAACAATGGTCCTTTGCCATTGGCAATATATTTGGAGACTTCCTTAGGAATTTCATATAAAAAGCCCATGAACTATCTTAATAAATCAGAACGTAGACAGGGATTGGGAACGCTACTGCCCTTTAGATAATAATATTTCCTTATCAAAGTAATAGAGAAAAATATCCAAGGAAGTAAAAGAAAAAGAAAAATCTTTGAATTTATACTCTGTGTAGGGGGAGGGAAAAGAAAGAGGGAGTTATGATTCTGATAAATGAATGGAGGGAAGATCGGGTATTAAATTTTACCTAGGCTGGGATGGCAATAATGTCACTTTGCAAAAAGAAGTCAATGGAAATGTCATAGATAATAAGTACAAAATCTGTCAATCTGAACAGTAACATACATTAAAGATTAATGAAGCAACGTCATTGCATTATAGAGTGACAGGAATTATGTCTAGCGGAGACAGATTGTTAGAGTGGCAGGTATTACAGAAGAATACTGGGATAATTTTAAGACGATTTAAAGACAAATTGACGAAAATGATCTGTGAAAAGCAATTCCACTGAAGGACTAGATGTGAGATAACTCTCACGCAGCCACTAAATCATAGATCATTTTAAAACAGAAAACATCAGGACATTAAAAAATGATATAGCCACACGTCAGGCACTTAAGCTTGGTCTGTTTATGCAGGAGACACGTGTCATGTACCCTGAACTATTTTTCCAGGGGTGAAATGGATCAAGGAAAGCATTTGTCATCGTTTTTGGCTGAGTATCCTCTGAATCTCCCTCTTATGGTTGGGGTAAGAATCTGGATTTATTTCCCCAGATTAGAAATCCTCGCGGAAAGCAGACTGTATCCAAATTCTTCTCCTTGAATCTCTTACAAGCACAGATGTAGAAGACGAATATCCAAGAGTAAGAGGGTGACAGGCAATCATGAAAGAGCGGAAAGCTAGCTGTTATAACTGATCAAACTTGGGAACTGCTCTGGTCCAGGAAGTGTCAGTGAGATGGGAGGGTGGGGACAGCATAAGACATAGGCCCCTACTCTGCTTTGATCTGATCTCAGGGAGAGATGAATCACTCCTTTGATCTCAAAGGAGAGCCTTAGATCATAAGACATGTTTGAGGAGGGAAATGAGCCTCCTCAAACACAGAAGAGCCAAATCCACAACTTCTTGGCAGGCGTAGGCTAGGCAATGACAATCTGCACTTGATGTAATAATAACAGAGTAAGAATAACAATAATAATTGCCCCTTATCTGTGATATAGGAAAGGTAGAAGAACAGTCTTATGGGAATCATTTGTATTTATAATCCAATAGAAATAAGATGGAAATATTTAACTTTTTTGAATTTTTTTGAACTTAAAAATTTGAGATTTCCTCTCTCTTAAAGACCTTAAAACTTAAAAAGATGTATCTAAAATAAGTCAGCAAGCATTTTGTGTAAAGGGTCAGGTTTTGCAGGCCATATATTCTCCGCTATAATGGCACAACTCTGCCATTGTAGCATGAAAGCAGTCATAGGTGATATGCAAATGAAGGGGCATGGCTGTGTTCCAATAAAACTTCATTTCTAAAAACAGACGGTGGGCCACATTTGGCCCGCAGTATGCCCACCCCAATCTAGAACACTGCACAAAAAGTAACAAAGAATGCTCTTTCACTTAAAACATTCTTTCACGCATAGTAGGCAAAGACAAGCCAGATCAAAATGACACTGGTATTTGAGGGAGAAATACTTGAAAGTGAGAATTAATGGTGGGGATGACGGGAGTAATGAGGGAAGAAGAAAAGCATGTTTATTGATTATTTAACAAATGCCTACATAATGCTTACTAAAGTTCCAGGCTCTGGTCCAAACACTTCATAAATTTTAGCTCATTTAATTCCCAAAACAACCCTATCACAGACCACCATTATTATCCCCATCTTACAGATAAGAAAACTAAGACACGAAAAGGCGGTCACCTGCCCAACATCAAAAATGTAGTAATCACGGAAGACAAGAAAATCAAATTAGGAGAGGCTCTCATAGAAATGTTATCAGAAGACCAAATTACAATTCTCCTTCCACAACTAACTATATAGACAGCACAACTAGCTGGCATGCACTCCTTTCTAAGAACCTTGGAAGGTTCTCATCACAGTACTGCCCTCCCTCTTGACTGCGCAGAATCCCTGCATCTCTCAAATGTGATTATACATTTGAAAGCAGTTCATTACTTCTGTCTGCTCCCACAAAATGTTAGTTAATATCAGTACTCAGTTATCTAACATATATATATATAGAATACCAATTATGAAGCACTGGGAGATACACCCCAATAGATTTGTTATTTTTTCAAATATGAAAAACAACAATCAAAATAAGAAATGCAGGATTGAAACTAGAACTAAAATTCATGATCAGCGTGACTACCTTGTCCTTGTGGAATTCAGATAAACAAAACCTGCCGCTACACTGCCCTCAGCTCCATAATGATTTTCACATATATGAATTAATTTGATACTAACAACAATTGTTTTGCAGGCTAGAAATCTAAGATTCAGAGAATCAAATTCATCTGCCTAAGGTTATATTAAAAACCAGTTCCCTGGACTCTTTCCAAGGCTTTACAATAATAAAGAAGCTCAACGTGAGGGAAATGGTGCAGTGAGGCCTAAGTAGGTTTATTATTTTACTTGTATAAGTCTTTCCTAAATGCTTAATAGTGTCTCATTTATTTCTATTACTTAGAATTGAATTATCAATATACTTAAAATGTTTGGCAACTTAAGTGTATCTCTTATTATAAAACTATACATTTCAATCATTCTTTAACTTAATCAATATTTATTTCCTTTCACGACAACACTCACATTTGTTATAGCGCCGTCTTAGTCCAGATTCCAGTCACTCCCATCCTGCAGGACAGTAGTGATCATTATAAAGGAATAACAGTTCTGGGGGATGCCATTAGGAGCTATAAACACAGAAGATTCTATATTGAGTCAGTTAGGATATTTTCAATCACCAGTAACAGAAAACCCCATTTAAATTGGCTTCAACAATAAGGAAATGTATTGGCTTTCCTAATTCCAAGCCCAGAAGTAGAGCAGGCTTCAGGGTTGGTTTAATCCAGCAGATCCAGCTCAGCTTTTCTAGGAGTCTCCTGGTTCTGCTCACCATCTAATGGCAACTTCATTCTCAAGCTGGTATCAAGATGGTTGCAGGCATCACATACAGAAGATGCTACTTTCTTTCTTTCTGTCATTCTCTGGAACATGAGAAATTTCCCCCAGAATCTCCCCGACACATCATCTTCCATCTCATTAGACAAAAATGTGTCAGGTACCTATTCCTGAACCAACCTTTGAGGTCAGAGGAACATCCTGTGGAGCTGGCTTGGGTCTGCATTTCCGAACAAATCACTAACAAGGGCGATTACATTATTAAACTTGTCCTGGATAAAGCATGGGCTAGCCTTGGAGTTGAGATTAATCTAAACTTCATAGTTGTTTGACAGTAGAGGGGTGAAGTAGATCAGGAAAAGCATCTGTCATTTTTTTTGGCTGAGTAGCCTCGGAACCTACCTTCATATGCTTAGGATAAGAATCTGGATTTATTTCCCCAGATCTTAAGTCCTGATAGAAGGCAGACTCTAATCCCCATGATTGAAACTGAAAGACAGATTTGCCCCTCCCCAGGTGCTTTTGTAGCTAGGTGTGGGCAAGTGGCCAAAACTTGGTCAACTGGACACCTCCCCCGCCTTAAGTCACCCCCAGGGAGTGAACCAGGAGCAAGTGACCCAAGGAAGCAGAGTCAGAATAGAATCAGAATGGTCTGCCTGGCAGGGATCTCTCACCGCGGCTAACTGACCATGAAATTTCCAGGACCAAAATCATAAAAAGCCCACTAAAGCGTCTGATAACCAGAGTCACAGTATGAAACGTTTCAACAGAGAGTCTCAAACCCTAGACTTGAATTTGTTCACAGACCCAGAGCCTCTTGAATGAAGGAAAGGCCAGGAACTCCTGATAAAGAACAAACACAATAAGATCACAAATATGTATTGAAAATCCTCATCCTTATCTTCCTCTAAAACAGTTACCATCATTAATCAGGATAAGTGTGTACTAGAGAAGGGGACATACCTAGATCTTCAGAGGATTATTGGAAACTGGGTCCATTACTAATGCTAATTCCTCTGGAATCAGAATGCCACCGTTGTCTACCAGTCAGAGAGATTTATGGGGAGTAAGGTAATAAATTGAATTTTGACTTAAGTTTGTCTTCACTAGGCTCAAAGAGCCCCCCAAATCTGTGTTTATTTCCTTAGCTTACAAAGGTATGAAATGAATCAACACAACAAACAGCAAATCTCAACGTTGGCTCTCTAGTCCATGAAGTAAGGGCCATTATGATAGGAATGGTCAAGTGCAAACTCATGGCGTTTATATATAAAATAGCACACCACAACTGATAACACACCCCTAGGAGAATTTCGGAGATTAAAAGGCCTCAGAGACCCACAGGTGATGATTGCTACCACATTCCCATTTAACTCTCTGGTTTGGCCAGTAAAGAAAACCAGATGGGTCTTGGGGAATGACAATAGATTATTATAATCTTAATCAGTTACATCTGCTGTTCCTACAGCCTTTATTTTACAAAAGCAAATATACAAACACCCAGGCATTTGGTATGCATCTGTGGACTTGCCAAAAGCATGTTTTCTCTATCCCAGCAGAGAACACCAGAAGCAAGTGTTTGTTTGTCTGTTTTACCTGGCAAGGACAACAGTACACCTTTACCGTCTTACCTCTTAGTATTATGTTACTTCTCTGATTCTGTGCCACAGTTTGGTGTGCAGGAACCCCAATCGTCCAAAGGAAACCAAGTTGACAGAATCCAGGGAGCTGAAGGAGCAGACACCCAGGATGACTAGGTTAAACAACTCGCATCGAAGGATGGAAGACAAGTCTCACAAAACTACATCAGATTTGGCACAGTGGGTTTGGGGCAGAGGTGGGGGAAAGGGCTCCGATAATGGAGAGCATGTTGGGCTCTCTTTCCAAAATGACAAGTAAGTTGTTATACCTTGCAAGCTCTATGACTAGGAATCATATAGTCATATAGTGGGCCTATATAGGGCTTCAGACTTGATTAATACACTGGCTGTGCCATCTGACTCCATGGGTGACACAACTGGCTCTCAGCTTTAGAATGAAAAGGTCCAGAGCAGGTCCAGGCTGTAGTGCCAGCAACTGCCCCTTAGCAACTGGGATCCAGCTGATCCAATGAGGCCTAGCATGTCTCTGGCCAATTGGGATGCAACAGAGTCTGTGGTGGGCCCTGATAGGAGAACCAAATGGACGACCCTGGGGTTCCAGGAAAAGTCAAGACCTCTCAGCAAATAACAAACCTTTAGAGAACCAGCTCTTGGGTTGCTATGCCACAAGGCAGCATCACGGACTGATTGGGAGCTCTGGCTGCCTGCATTTGAATCTCATCTCTGCCACTTACTAGCTATGAGGCTGTGGATCATAGCTTCTTTTCCTTTTGTCTCAGTCCCGCACCCATGAAGCTGGCTTAACAGTCAAGACCTGATGGAAGGATGAAATGTGCTCACGCATGAGAAGTACCTGGCATGGTGTCTGGCACACATGACAGCTCCATAAATATTAGTTACTGTATTCACTACACTGAACAAGCATGGGTCACGCCACAAACAAAATCTTCATTCTATTTCCCCTCACCACCTTCAAGCTCTGTTCAGTGGAAGTAATCTCCTCATGAGCCTGGATGAAACTCTAGCAGATCCCACAGCTTTTCTACTAGTTTCCAGGTCATAAATGAGTCACACTAAGTCACAGTTTCAATTTATTAGAGTGTCAGAAAACTCAACCTGACAGTGTTAAATCCTCACCCTTCCCCAACTTTTTACTAGAAGCTTCTGCTCCTCCTCTCCTTCGTCCACGTCCTCTCTAGCTTGCCAGGTGTTGGTGTGGGGCTACCAGGCTGAAGCAGGAGTGGGGACAGAGGAGAAGAAGGGTCTAGACCAGTTCTAATTTGGCTGATGGCTTCATGCTGAGTGTCAGAGCCGACAGATGGTGAGTGCTGGCTCTCGCTCATGGGTGCTCTGGTGGGCTCTTCAGAGGTTCCTTCCAGGATCCTTTTCACCCTCTCTTCCTTTGACCACAAAGATGTAACTATTCTGTCTGGTCTCTTGCAATTCCCTCTTTCATCCCTGGGCATGCAATTCCTGGTCAACCCCAGCCTCTTTCTGCTGAGGTCTCCAGGTGTCTTATCCAATAAGACCCAAAACGAACTGCATCACTGCTTTCTGTCTCCCACTCAATCCTCAGTCACTTCCCCTACCCACCCTGGATCCAGGTGTCATGGCACTCATTCTCCCACTAGAAAAGGTATTCAGTCCTTTGCTCACCCTTGGGATTTTGTAGGAGTCAGACCTCAGCCTTTGGGCTACCTTAGTTGCCTTAGACATAGTTTGTATCTGTCTCCTGCCTCCACAGAACACATTTCAAAACTCTTCCAGTGATCCCTGAAGTCTTATTCATGAGGCATGAGGTTAGGATAAGGGTCAGCCAACTTTTTCTGAAGAGAGCCAGGTAGTATATTTTAGGGTTTGTGGGTTCTAGGTCTCTGTGGTAACCATTCAACTCTGCATTATAGCTTGAAACACAATATATAGACAATATAGACAATATGTAAACCAATCAGCATGGCTGTGTCTCAATAAAACTTTATTTATGAAGAGGTGGTGACCAGATTTGGCCTGCAGGCAGAAAGTCTGCCAACCCCGGGGTCAGAGGTAACATTTCCTCCACCTCTCATTTCATGTCCCAAATAGGTGGGGTGGAAGCTGAAGAAAGACAGACGCTTTCTTATTACCAATCTCCTTACACCGATTCCCATCTCTTTGTACCCTGACCACTTTTTTTTTTTAATTTAAGTATAGTCAATTTACTATGTTGTGTCAATTTCTGGCGTACAGCATAATGTTTCAGTCATACATATATATACATGTATTCATTTCCATATTCTTTCCCATTATATGTTACTACAAGATATTGAATATAGTTCCCCATGCTATACTGAAGCAACTAGTTGTTTATCTATTTTATATATAGCAGTCAGTATCTGCAAATCTCAAACTCCCAATTTATCCCCTCCCATCCCCTTTCCCCTCCTGGTAACCATAAGTTTGTTTTCTAGGTCTGTGAGTCTGTTTCTGTTTAGTAAATAAGTACATTTGTCTTTTTTGTTTGTTTGTTTTAAAGATTCCACATATAAGTGACATCATGTGGTATTTTCCTGTCTCTTTCTGGCTTACTTCACTTAGAATGACAATCTCCAGTTTCATCCATGTTGCTGCAAATGGTATTATTTTATTCTCTTTTATGCCTGAGTAGTATTCCATTGTATAAATATACCACAATTTCTTTACCCAGTCATCTGTCAGTGGACATTTAGGTTGTTTCCATGTCTTGGTTATTGTAAATAGTGCTGCTATGAACATTGGGGTGCATGTATCTTTTCAAATTAAAGTTCCCTCTGGATATATGCCCAGGAGCGGGATTGCTGGATCACAGGGTAAGTCTATTTTTAGTTTTTTGAGGAATCTCCATACTGTTTTTCCATAATAGCTGCACTAAAATACATTCCCACCAGCAGTGTAGGAGAGTTATCCTTACCACTTTTATTATCTCAAAGTGGGGATGAGTTGTGCAACACTTTCTCAGACATTTCCCTTGAAAATGTGAATTGGCCTCACAATCACTTTTGTAGCTGACGACAAACTGGCACCTTCACTGAAAATGAGGCAGGAAATGTTTCAAATGCGTTGAGCTAGAGATAGCTGCGGGCTCCAGCTGGCCCATCCAGTAGAGACCTGAAGGCTGTGCCTTTAAAGTCACAGGATGAACTGGCTATAGTTCCTTTCTCAAAAAAAGGCATAGCCATCACCCTCCATTTTATCAGAGGCTGTCTTGCTTTCTTAAGCAAAGAATGTGGCTCACGCCTTCAATTTCCTTGTCACCTGGGCTCTGACCACACAGCAGCCTTGTTGTGACTTGCCGTAAAACAGATGCCACTGGAGGGGCCCAGAACTAGTTTCCTTTAGAATGAACGGGCTGGGGTGGAAGTGAGGATGGGGGGTATAGCTCAGTGGTGGAGGCATGATTAGCATGCATGAAGTCCTCGGTTCAATCTCCAGTATCTCCATTAAAAAAATTAAAATGAAATGAATGGCCCTGACACACCTCCCCTTTGCCTTGATGAGTTCTTGTGTCTGCTTTCTACAGATTTTTCTCTTTCCTAACTGCCAGCCTCTCAGCAGCCACTTCTTGTTGCCCCAGTTAGCCTAGCTCCAGCAGCCTCCTTCCCTATTTTGCTACCTTTAATGTGTTTGGACTTAAAAATCAAAGATTCAAGCTGTTAGATTTGGTGGATAACTGTACTAGGAGTGAGGGCTGAGTAACTGTCTGGTTGGTGGCATGTACCTTTTTAATAGGTGGACAATAAGTCGTCTATTTTGGCTGTTTACTGATTTGTTTTTATTTGTTCGTTTAGAGGGAACATCTACTGTGGTTGCTTACAGACATTTATTTAATCATTCGCTCATCCTTCACTTATTTGTCTTTTGCTTGAATACAGATACTCAGCCATGCTGCTGCTATTTTGCCTCAAAAGATGACTTTTTAAAAATCTTCTAATTGATTTATGTATTCACAAATGTACAGAATTTGATGTAAATGCATACATGTGATCCACGTATTTTTAGGGCACTTTTTTTTCTTGCCTCCTCTCCTGCCTTCATCCACATTAGGGCCCCTTACCCTACTGTGATGTAGTGTGTGCCAGCAACTGGGTATATATTCTTCCATATTTTCTGAATGTGTATACAATCATACAACATACACTCACACAGGGGGTGTCTTTTGTTTGGACAACAGTTAATCTTTGTTGTCCACTCAGCAGCCACAGTTTAGCTCCCTCCTCCCCCTTCTATCTTGCTAATAGAATTTATTTGTTTAAATAGTAGGCAAACATCTCTTAATACGAAGAAAGTCACCCACATTCTAGCCCTAGTGAATGAAGCTCGATTGGTTTTAAATAGGGAATCTCATTCTTCTTTTCATTTGTTTAGGGATGAACATATGGCTCAGTTCTGGTAAATAAGAGCTAACAAGAACTGTGTGGATAAGTTCCTTTCTTCACAAAGGAAATGTAGTGTGTGCTGGATTTCACAGTGGGTTCACTTCAGATTTGTGGTCATGAATATTAACTGAGAATCAAACATTTCAATCAAAATACCAGTAGAGCTTACTCCTTCTCCAAATTGATGAGCTTTAGCTAAAATATATATGGAAATGCAAAAGAACTAGAGTACCAAGATAACCCTGAAGAACAACAAAGTTAAAGGACTTACATGTATTTCAACCATAAACTATAGTAATCAAGATACTATGGTATTAGCAACCAAAGGAACAAAATAATAAGTTAGCTCATAAATACATATGCAGCCATTTAGTCACAAAGATGTCAATGCAATTCAGTGAGGGGAAGAAGGCTATTCAATAAATGAGGATGGAACAACATTTTAAAAAATGAAACTTGAACCCTATCTCACATATACACAAAAATTAACATGAGATGGACCAGAGACCTAATATGAACATTAAAACCATAAAGCTTGTAGAAGAAATCATAGCAGATATCTTCATGACCTTGGGACATGCAAAGATTTCTTAGCCAGAGTACAAAAAGGATTTAAATATGAAAGGAAAAATTAATAAATTTTACTCCATAAGAATTAAAAGCTTCTAGAAACTTCTGCTTCTAGTGATGAAGTAGTAACAAAGGTTCAGAGTTACCCTTCTACCATAACATAAATTTTGAAAACTGGAAAATATATAGGAAACAACAATTTTCAGACAATGGACAAAAGGCAAATTACTGACAGAGGAACAAATACAAGAATTATCGAAGACTTCTTATGAGGAACTATGCACACCAAAAAACACTGGGATAACACATATAAAGCACTGGGGGTTGGGGAACCCTGAAATGTAGTATTTTATACCTACTGAAAAATATCTTTCAAAAATAAAGATGAAGTATAGAATTTTTTCAGATAAACAAAAGCAGAGAGATTTCAGTGACAGCAGACATGCACTAAAAAAAATATTAAAGGAACTTCTGCAGGGAGAAAGAAATTGACACCAGATGGAAACTTGGATCTATACAAAGGAATGAAGAGCACTGGAAATGTTAAATATGTGGGAAATATAAAAAGCATTATCTTGGTTTTTAAAGTCTTTGAAAGAAAAATGACTGCCTAAAGCAAAAACAATACTAATGTATTGTGGACATACGTGGACGTAAAATATGGGACAGCAATAAGCACGAGGATTGGAGAGGACGCAAGTTAAAAGTAAAAGGATGAAAAAATATATCATGAAAATACTAATCATAAGAAAGCTAGAGTGGCTGTATCAGTAACTGACAAAATAGATTTCAGTCTCAACAAATTTAAAAGGATTGAAATCAAACAAAGTATAATCTCTGCCTACAGTGTAATTAAATTCTAAATCAATACCAGAAAGATACTTGAGAAATTCCCAAATATTTGGAATTTAAACAGTGCATTTCTAAATAACTCATGGATAAAAAAGAAACCACAAGAGAAATTACAAAATACTTTGAACTAAGTGGAAATGGAGACACAACACAACAAAATTTTGAGAGGGACAAGGGGAGGGTATAGCTCAGTGGCAGAGGGCATGCCCAGCATGCATGAGGTCGTGGGTTCAATCCCTGGTACCTCCAGCAGAAGTAATAAACAAATAGATAAATCAAATTACCTCCACCTCAAAAAAAATTAAAATTGAGTTAAAAATTTTTTTTTAATTTTGAGAGAGAAATTTAAAATTTTAAGTATTTACACTACAAAAGAAA
The DNA here is from genome assembly GCF_048564905.1 of Vicugna pacos. NCBI lineage: Eukaryota > Metazoa > Chordata > Mammalia > Artiodactyla > Camelidae > Vicugna > Vicugna pacos. The sequence goes on along the minus strand of NC_132987.1, from coordinate 112,912,294 downwards.
ACGTCTCAAATCAATGATCTAAGCTCCTACTTTAAAAAATTAGAAAAGGAAGTGCAAACTAAATACAAAGCAAGCAGAATAAAGAGATTAATAAAGATAGGAGTGAAAAATCAATGAACTAGAAAGTACACAAACAATAAAGCTAATCAATGAAACCAAAACCTGTTTCTTTGAAAAGATCAACAAAATAGATAAATCTCTAACTACACTGAACAAGAAAATTCTAAGAACATTCAAATTACCAACATCAGGATTGAAAGAAGAGATATCAGATAGTAAAAGGATAATGAGAGAAAATCACGAAAAACTTTATGCCAATAAATCATCAACCTTTAAATAGACAAATTTCTCAAAAAATACAAATTATGAAAACTGTCTCAAGAAACAGAATACCCAAAGTGCCCTATATCAATTTTTAATTGAATTAGTAACTTAAAAAAACCTCCCCAAAAGAAAACTTTAGACCCAGATGGTTGCACGGGTGAATTCTAACAAAATCTTAAGGAAGAAATAATATCAATTCTATACAAACTCAGAAAACAGAGAAGGAAGGAAACACTTCTCAGATCATTTGATGAGGAAAGAGTACTCAGACACCAAAACCATTACAAGAAAAAAAAAAAACTACAAACCAATATCACTCATCAACATAGAAGGAAGTGGTCTTGACAGAATATTTGCAAATTGAATCCAGCAATGCATAAGAAGGGTGACACCCCATGTCCTGTGGGGTGTATTCAGGAATGCCAGATTGGTTTAACATTCAAAAACCAATCAATGTAATTTAATTTATCCACTAAAACAGAATAAAATAGAAAAACCATATGAGCCTCTCAATAGACACAGACACAGCATCTGACAAAATACAACACCTACCCATGATTTAAAAGAATTTTTTTTAAACTCTCACGAAATTAATAAAGGAACTTCAACATGTTACAGGGCGTCTATGAAAAATCTACAGCTAACGATGTAAGTCATGGTGAAAGAATGTTTACCCCTGGGATAGGACACAGGATAAAGATGTCCAACTTCCTTCTCACAAGACATGATCACGTATAAAGGGCCAATATGCATATGAAAAAATGCTCAACATCAGGGCCAGGTGTTGGACTCTGGAGAAGTAGTTCCACGAGGAAGGAATGTATCTATTTTTGCTCACCAAGAAATTCTAACGCCTAGCACAGTGCCCTGCACAGTAGACATTTGTGTGTATTTTGTGAATGAATGAATGAATGGGCAAATGTTAGACTGGGGTGGTTCAGTCCTAAAAGGTGACATTTCACTTCAGTCAAGACTTGATTTTAAAAATTCAATTTTGGAAAATGGCTAGGAGAAACTGTTTTCCTTTAATAGTTACTTGTGATAGTTAATTTTATGTGTCATCTTACCAGGGCCACCGAATGAAATGCTGAGATTAGCTGTTCTTAGGTATGTGTGTGAAGGTGTTTTGGATGAGATTAGCATCTGAATTGACAGGATCAGCAAAATCGACTGCCCTCTCCAGTGCAGGTGAGCATCATCCAGTCCACTGAGGGCCTGAACAGAACAGAGGTGGAAAAAAGAGGAATTAGCTCTTTTTATTTCCTGCCTCACTGCAAGTGCTGGGACAGCTCATCTTATCTTCTCCTGCCCTTGGATGGAAATTTACATCATCCATTTCCCTGGTTTTAGAACTTAGCCTGGGACTGACCACCAGTTTTCTTGATTCTCTAGCCTGCAGATGGCAGATTGTATGCATATATAAATATATATATATTGTATGCATAAAAATATATATATATATCTCTATATAGTCATCCTTTGGTATCTGATGGGGATTAGTTGCAGGACCTGCCACACAGATACCAATATCTGGGGAGGCTCAAGTCTCATAGTCCATCCTCTGTATCTGCTGGTTCTGCATCCAAGGATTCAACCAACTGTGGATCATGTATTAAGTTTGCTATCCACAGTTGGTTGAATCTGTGGATGCAGAACCCAAAGATATGGAGGGCCAACTGCATATTTATCGAAAAAAATCTGCATATCTGTCTCAAACCTGTGTTTTTCAAGGATCAACTGTATAGAAGATATACACATGGAGAAAATACTATATATACTATATATAATGGTATATCTATGAGAACACATATTTATATAGAGAAAGAGTATATATGTGTGTGTGTGTATGTATGTGTGTGTGTATATATATGTGTGTATGTATGTGTGTGTGTGTATATATATATATATATATTCTAAAGGTTCTATTTCTCTAGAGAACACTAATACATTACTTATATGCTCACATGCTCACTGTCATAGCTAAGATTATCTATCCAAAGCATTTCAGGTTTGCTGTACACTTAATCTGCATGATTTCTTTTTTTAAGGAGCTTCCTCTTTCCGATTACAAAAGTAATAATTGCCTTCTGTAGGGAGTCTAGAAAGTGCTGAAAAATTAAGAAGAAAGTGAAAATTCCCTAAAGTCCCATCACCTCAACTGCCACTGAGCTCTTCCTTCTTCTGCTTCCTGTTTTCCTCATTGTCTGCTGTACTATTTCAGCATCAACAACATAAAGGGCATAGAGATAGAGACCGACACAAAAGAAATCAGGTGGGTCGCTCGCTCGGGGACAGAAGGGGACAACCATGTGGAAATTTCCAGCAGGGAGTAGGAAATGCAGTTGTAAACCAGGAGAGATTTCAGATCTGTAAGTGGGGAGGGAGAGGGATCCCAGAGGTGTCAGCTGAAATTTCAGGAAGGTGAGGAAGCTGGCCAGAGAAGGAAAACAGACCAAGAAGAAAGGAGGAGTCTTGTAGAGTGTAATTAGTTTATACTTGCTCCAGAAAGTATAAGGGATAAAGCATTAGAAAGAACTTGCTTTCTCTAGAATTCTTATCTATGAATATTTTCCTGTGCTCTTCAGGAAATGCTCTTTTTCTGTATTCTCCACACCTGTGGACCACAGCCAGCATTCCTCTCCAGTGAATGAGTTGACACGAATTAACCAGGATAATACTTTTTGAATGCCATTTTTTTCCTTTCCTCTCTTTAAAAACACAAGTCTGTTTGGAATGGCTCAGAACTGTCTACTTCCACACCCACATTACGAACACATGAACCCATTTAAATCTTTGTTCTTTGAGAGAAGGCTAGTTTGCAAGTGAATAAAATGTCTTGCTGATTTTTCTCAGTTGCATGTATTTATGATCCTCCAGCCATCCTTTTAATAGGCTGCATTCCTACTGCTTCAAGGTCTGCTCATGAAGGACAGTCCTCGTGAGTTTTTGTTATCTGACCAAAATGTCCTATTGGAGGATTTGACTTGTCTGCCGGGCAAGATAGAGATGGAAATCTGGTAGCAGCTATGCAAATGGCTGCCAAATGTCCCAAAGCAGACAGAGGTGCTGCCATCTTCTGAACAGAAACATGGTAGAAAATGCAGCCAAGGCACCCAAAGCCTAGCTGACAACACATATGCCCCAACCAACTACCAACATATAAACCAAACAACCCTATCCAGGAAAGAACTAAATTAATCTAATTTAGATAATCTAAATTATCTATCTCAAACACAAGGATATTAGACATCAAATCTTGTTCCTCGTACATTCAAATCTTAACAGGATGGTGCACAGAAAATGTTCTCCTCCAAGCCATCATCCCCTCAGTTCAACAGCCATAAAGCATCGAGTCCCAAATGCAAAACGATTAAACCTGAACTCTCCACCTGTCCCCCAAGCCCTTCTCTCCTATCCCTACTCAAGACTTCAAATTTCCTAAGTCAAATCCATTTCCCTGACTCACAGGAGGAAAGAAGACTGCAAGTATGAACTGGGGGACAAGGAATTCCATCAGGTTTTGTAGGCCCATTTTTAAGTTCTGCCACTGTTCATTGAAAGAGAGAGGAAAGGCACAGCAGATTTTTCCCCCTTCTAATAGCAATACAAGGTCAGATCTGCTATTAGCAGGATCATGGAAGCATATGCTGGGAGATGTTGAGTCTGGCTGGGAGGAGAGTTAGAAAGCTTTTCAGCATAATGCTTAACACAAAGTAGGTGACTGATAAGTGATTAATGATTGAAAGGAGGTAATATCTGAACATCAACCAGATGTTCAATGGGCCTGCCTACGTGGAGGAACAAGAAGGGATTTTACATGAGAGCAAAGGCCAAGCTGTGACAATTCTCCGACGTGCCCAGGGAATGACAAAACTTTTTTTGCCCTGGCAGTAGGCTGGAAACATGGTGTGGGGATCTTGGACAGTATTTGGTAGACAACAGATATCCAGAAAAGCCAAGGGGTACATCTACTAAGAATTGTACTTTCCAATGCAGTGCTGGTGGTCCTATGGATGGATTTGCTCTTACAGAAGCAAAATGGGTTTAAAAAACATAATGGTAGTTGATGTAGAGGGTATAGCTCAACCGATAGAATGTATGCTTAGCATGCATGAGGTCCTGGGTTCAATTCCCAGCACCTCCTCCAAAAAAATAAAACACCTAATTACCCACCCCTCCCCCAAAAAACCCAAACATAATGGTAGTTGAGCTGAGATTAAAAGGTAGAGATATGAAATAGATGAGGGATGGGCCCAAAAGAATATTTGGGATCTATTTTGTTTTGTTCCTTCAACAAATAATTAAGAGTGTACTTCACATATCCTGAAAGAAACAAGCACACTCTTCCTTCATTATACAGCTTCTGCCTGGAGCACTCACAAACTTGCCTTCACAATCAAGTCTGTGAAGAATCTTCTGCTGCCTTCCCTACTCGAATGCACATCAGTTTGGCTTCTGCCCTCTCCACTCCTGCCAAAGTCCCTGCTGAAGGCCTGGTTGCTACCGGGTACTTTCCAATCTTTACCTTGCTAAGTTCTGGCTTCAGCACCTGGATGAGGCTGACCGCTTCTCCCATGCTCTTTCTTGGCTCCTTCTCACTCCAGCTTCTTTACTCCTCACACACCTGCGTTCCCAGGCTTGTTTCCCCTGTCTGTTTCAGCTCCTCCCACCATGCTGTGCACTAATGACTCGCAGATCTCCACCTCCTCTCAGCCATCTCTCCTGACTCCACATGTGTTTATCCAACTGCCTCCTAGACATCTTCACTTATTTGCCCCAGGGGAAGCTCAAACTCCACAGGCCCCAGAAGGAAGTCCTCTGGCCTTGGGCATGTCAGTTAACCGAACTGGGCCCACTCCCTGAACTATAAAACAGGGCCATTACCAATAGCCACCTCATACAGAAGCCCATTATGAAGCTTAACTGAAATAACACAGAATAGCATGTCAGCTAGACTCCGGCACATGGTAAACAATCTACAAGTGTGAACCATTATTCTGCCTTCATTCAAACCTATTCCTTCCTACCCACATACTTCTGAACTTAGAAACCCACCACCCATGCCCTTCATCCAAGCTAGAACCTCCTAGAGCATCCTCCTTGACACCTCCCTCTTCCTTAACCTCAGTTGTGTCCCAGCCCATCCATTCCACTTAAGTATTGGTCCTTGTCTCTCCTCTATTCCACTGCCTTAATCCCTCAGCATCCCCAGGGACTAAGGCTATTCTTTTCCTGACTCCATTCATGTTACTCTACGCCTTTCTGGGTAAAGAGCACATTGCATGACAGCAACCTCCTCTTATAATCTTTCAATGGCTCCCCACCGCCTTGGGGACAAAATCCAAACTTCTTGTAAGGGCACAGACTCTTCAGAGCCTAGTCTCAGTCCACACCACTCCCTAAGCTCCAGCTGGTCCTCCTTGGGTAATGCCACAGTACTCAACAAGCTCAAGTCCGAGTGTCTTCTCTAACCACTCTTGCTTCTTCCAGATGTAGGTCGGGTGCCAGTTCCTCTGAGAAGCCTTCCTGGACTTCCAGTCAGATGATTATCTTTCTTCTTTGTTCTCCAGGGTCTCTGCCCTAACACTTGCCACGCTTTAGTTATTATGTGCTCATCTGCCTGTCCTTCCCTACTAAACCGAGCTGTCTGCAGGAAGAAAAACTAAAAAATTATCTTCTAATTTCCATATTCCCAGAACTCAGCACAGTGCCGGGCAGACAGTAGGTACTCAGGGGAAGTGAATCAGGGCAAAGTGTTACCACTAAAAAGGAAACAGCGTGGTCTGGGAAATCGAAATCAGGGTTTAGCGAATCCACTCCTCCTGCAGCACAGGGCTGCACAGGCGTTCTTTAGGCCTGCGTGGATATCCAGTGTCTGCACGTCCTTCTTGTGGCTTCAGCTCACGCAGAATTAACTCGCACAATTGGGGCAGACACAGGGCTGCATCGGCACACGCAGCACAAGGGCTTGCAAATGCACGCCCAGCGGGCTGAGGTCAAATTCTAAACCTTTTGTTCCAGGCAGCGGAGAGCAAGTGGCTCCGAGCCCGCCAGCCCCGGCCTGCCTGGGCGGAATGGCACACAAAAAGCCATTGGGAAGCACAGCGTCGGGTAGGGGCGCGCGTAGCGCGGGCCCTCTCAGTGCCAACCTCCCGACCCTGGGATCCCGCGCTCTCCGGCGCCCCTCGCGGGAACCTAGACTCGGAGCCAGGTAGTCTCCCCGGCCCTAGGCCCCAGCGGGCGGGAAAGCGCTCGGCGTCCCGGCGTCACGCGCCGGTGGTTGGGCGGGTGGCGCGCGCGCGCGCGCGCGCGCGCGGCCGGGGCGGGCGGAGGCGGGGCCACCACGGCCGGGGCGGGGCCGGGCGGGGCGGGGCGGGAGCCGGGCACAGGAAGCGCTCGGAGGCCCGAGCCATCCCAGGGTGCCCCGCGCGGCGTGGACTCGGGCCGCTGCCGCCATCCCGCTGGCTAGAGGGAGAGAGAGGCCCGCCCGCTTGCCGGTCGGGCCAGTGTGGGCCAGTGCGTGAGGGCGCGGGGGGCCGTGTCAGCGAGACGCAGAGCGCAGCCGCCACCACTAAACGGACATGTTGGAGCCCAGCGCCGCCGCCGCCTCTTTTTCCTCATCCTCCGGACGGGACTGAGAGGGGGCCCGCCACCCCTCCGCCTCTGCCTCTGCCTCGCCCGCCCGCTCCGCTGCCTCGGCCGCAGCCTCTTCCTGCCCGGCCTTCAGCTCCGCAGCTTATCGCCGCCTCCGGCCCCCCCCCCCAGGCCCGGCCGGTTCCCTGGCCCCGCTTCGCCGCGGCGCGAGGTCTATGTGACCGGCGGGCCCGGAGCAGCCGCCGCCGCAGCGCGAACATGGACGCCGTCAACGCCTTCAACCAAGAGGTGAGGGGTGCTTAGGGCAGGGGGCGCCGGGCCTGCCGCGGGAGTCTGGGCGTCGTTTCTCCCGCCACCGGAGGTTTAAAGCTTAGGTCGGGGTGGGGACGCTTCCTGCCCCGGTTCCGGGGCGACGGGGCCTGCGCGGAGCGGCCTGTGGCCCTGGGGAGGTCGCGGCCGCCGCGGGAGCGGACCCCACACCCCACACCCCTCCCCCACCGCCCACCCCTGGGCGGCGACCTCGGTCTGCCCCTCTCGCCCCCTTCCGGTCTCCTCCAGCCCGCGTAGACGCCGGTGCCTCTAAGTTCGCCCCCTTCCAGGTCCGGGCGCTCTCGCTCTCTGCTTCCAGCCCCGTTACTGGCTTCCCAGTGCCGGGAGCCCGCAGGAGGCTAAGAAAGAAGCGCGGGCGGGCGTGGGGGGTGGGGGGCGGGAGAGCGGGAGCATCTGCCGGTCGCCGGGCTGCGGGAGCAGCGGCCTCGGCTCTCCTGTTGCTCGGGCCGCGCCGCGCAACGGTGGCCGGACTCTGATTCCAGGTCGGAGAGGAGTTGGAGAGGGTGTTCATCCCCTTCCCCCGGAATTCCTACATTTGGGAAGTAGGGTTAATAAACGGAGTGGAGGTGGCTCCTTATACCCAGTCGTGAACACAAGCCCGTTACGGGCTCTGTGGCCCCAACGTGACACCTAAAAAGTTAAATGGGAGAGAAGTATTTGCTCTGCCTTAGTCCGCTAGAGAGCCGGCTTTGGCCTCCAGTCCCCCACCCTCGCACCCTTCCCGCGGTAGTTAATCCTCAGCTCCCTTCTTTAGAAACATTTACATGTGAAAACCTCCCAAAAACGGGAACAAAGCTCCCTGCCTCCCTAAAGCTCTATGGTTTTATCTCAAATCATTCCAGGTGCTGTTTTTGAGGCTAGAGTCCACACATTCTGTTTTTTAGAATCGATTTAGGGAGAGGGGTCTTGACCATTGATGAGTAAAATGTAGTTAATGAGTGGAAACATTTGTCATGGGTTGAGTTGGATTATATTGTTTTTCCAAATACTAAAGATAAATCCAACATTGACAAACTCAGATGTAGTAGTGCTAGATGTCCCGGGACAGTGTTAGAAACTTGCTGCATTTCACAGTCAGACTTCGTAGTTTTACTTGTATCAGAATTAGAGTGCTATAACTTCCAATTTACAGTGCCATAGTATCGTACTCCAGTTAACACTGCAGTTAGGACCGTTTATTGCCTTATTAATTATCCTAGAAATGATTTGTCTTCAACTAATACATAAAATGTATTAACTGCAGAAGTTGGACAGTGTCTTGCAAAGTTCAGTAGTGATTATTTTCGGAATGGTGAAATAATATTTCCTGATTTTTGATGGCTAGAGAATTTGTAATAGTGCCCCAAAGATTTCAGGGCTGAAAGTTGACTTTGTTTCCTGAAGGCAGAATACACTGAAATGTTGACTCCTTGAGGGCAGGGAGTTTCTGTTCTTTGCTTCCTCCCGACAGCATAGCAGATGCTTCCCAAATACTTGTTGAATGAATGAGAATTTATACAAATGGTACAATTTGTAAAAGATAAGTATATTTCTTTCTCCAGATAAAGACTTTTAAAATATTTTTAATGGCAACTTAATAAACGAAGAGAAGGATTTTTAGTGTATTCTTAAGATCAGAAGTATTTAGTTCTGATTTAGGCATTATGAAAGTTGACATTAAGCACATTATTAAGCAAAATGTCTTATGTTAATTCCAGAAAAATATGATCAGTAGTTTTTACTTTGAAAAGCCAAAATTAGGAATGATATTGACTCCTGGAAAAAGGAAAATGGTATTTTAAACTTCTTAAATGTACAAACCGAGAATTTTCTTATTGATTATTTTCCTCGAATAATTTTCATTTCCATTTCTAGTCTTTATCAAGTGCAAATTGCGTTATGTTAGGTTTATGTTACCAATTTCATCTCTCTTCTGCCAAACTTTCTTCTGAAAAAACTTTCTGGAGAATTTAGTCTGACTTCAAAAGCCGTCTCCTTGTGCCTGCCTGATTGTAGTGATTTGATTCTCAGTTAATTGTCCCCATTCAGGAAATGTTATTGATTAGTTCGTTCCCTGTAAGCTCAAATCTCCCAAATCTTACCTTCATTTTACAAACTGTTGAGTGCCTGCTCAGCTGCAAACCTCTGTTCTGAATACAGTGGCATTACTAGTGAGGATCTCTGTGTCCTAGGAACCTAAACTAATAGAGGACACAAAACTTTGACATGTAACTAATATGTGATAGAACAGCTTCCTTTGGGGCCCTCAAACTACTGTAAGATGGCCTTTGGGAGGGGTCAGACTTGAGAGAAGTGTCAGTTTCAGGATTTCCAAAGATGTAGGAGAAGTAATTCAAGGGCAACAGTGGTGAGAAATAAGGAACATTAGTTTGGCTCCAGAGGCTGCTGGGAAGTAAGGATGGTTAAAGTAGTTTGGGGACCTGACAAGTTTCATGTCTGTCCAATGTGTTTGAAATCTTTTTTTTTTTTGAAGGCTATGGATAAGGTTTTAAGTAGTGGAGTAATATAATCAAAATGCTGCTTGATTTGTAGTATGTTTTATAGAAGGCAGAGATTTGGGGAAATTTGACAGATTGGGGACTGAGATAGGAGAAAAGTACAATCTGAATTTGGCATGTCCATAGAGGGAATAGAGAGGAGGGGAAGGATGTAGACCGGAAGGATATATAGTCCTGACATCTGCTAGGTTTTTTGCCCTTTTGCCCCTCCATTCTAAGTGCTGGGAGAGTGATGATGCCATTAACATGTCAAGCAGTCGTCAAAAGTATATTTTGTAAAGGGGAAAATGTTTGGTTTTTGAACAGGTTGATTGAAGTGAAACAGTAATGCAGAAATTTTTGGCAAGCAGCTGGTCATGTAGGACTCAAACCTGGACACAAGCAAGAGATGGAGGAGACATGGGGAGTCACTCTCAGATGTGTGGTGGAGAAAATTGAGAGGGGGAAAGAAAAGGAATTAATATTTAATAAGCATCGATAGCATGACAGGCACTTTATATATACATATCTAATATAATACTCCCACAGCCTTGCAGAGACATCCATTTATAGATGAGGAAACTGATTTTCAAAGAAGTTAAATAAAAATTCGCCCAAGGGCATACTACTAGCAGAACTGAGATTTTAATGCAGATGATTCCATCTTCATTACTGCCTGAAGATAATATTCTTTATAATACCAGGGGAGTGATCATGGGTTAAGACTTAAGAAAAAGGCCACTAAATTTTTTGAGGGTAATGGGATCTGTAGTTTAAGATTGAATAGTGCTGGGAGAGATAGGAAAATAAGTAGCAAATATAGATGTTTTTTGTTGTTGTGTGGTTTGGGATTTTTTTATTTGTTTGTTTGCTTTTTTTAAGAAGTTTGCTTGTGAGGAATTGAAAGGAAAAGTTGCTTCAAGGATAAAGGGAAGGAAGACCAATTAATGGTGTACTAAGCACTGGTGGTAGGCCTTTCGTATGTTTATATAGTGTATATATAAGGTCTTAACGTAAGTAGTGTTCAAGCTCTAGTCTCTATTAGGTGTAGAAGTTTAAGCATGTTGAAGGAGTTGTGCAGAAAAACATAGTTTAAAGCAGTAACAGGCAAAATTGTGGATGAGAGGAAAGGGACAGATCAGAAGCATAGTTGTAAAAGGTCAGTATATTCCTGATACAGAAAGGAAGATTAAAATAGGTGAGGTTATTAAAGACATTTTGATAGGACTTTTATGGCAAGACACTGTGTGTTAAGTGTTGTAAAAGATGAAAAGATGAGTGAAAAAAATCAGTGCTTACTTAATTGTGTTCCATGTTTATACACAACCTAATGTGAAGAGTTTAGTATTTCATGTGTCAAATGGATAAAGGTTATAGATTGGGTTTTTTTTTTAATCCAGTGATTGCAGTGTTAGCCTCTAAATCAGTCCTCTAAATCCAGAAGAATCTCTCTCCCACCTTTTTTTGCAACATCTATGATTTTAAGACATTTAATTAAAGTACAAGAAAAGTGCAGAGAAAATATAACAAGAATTGACAGTTGTTATTATTTTGTGTTTTTATTTAAAAAAATAAAATATTATAAAGTCCTCCTTTCCTCTTATCTCCAGTTCTTTTCCCACCCCTCCACCTACCCCAGTCAGAAACAATCAAATCATGAATTTAGTACCAATCTCTGTGGTCTATATACTATATATAATAGTCTGTTTTGATACACATGTGTGTATATTGTACATATTCTGCAATGTGGTTTTTTGCTTAAACATTATTAATACTATATATTATGTTTTAGTTCTTTCTGGCTGCTGTGTAGTTATGTTATCATTTGAATAAATCTTATTTATGTGGTTCCCTAGCTGATGAACATTTGTTTCTCACTTGTTGCTGACAAACACTGCAGTGGACTTTCTCAAACATGTCTCTGTGTAAGTTTCTCTAGGACAGCTGTTCTCAAACTTTTTGAATTTTGACTCCTTTGAACTCTTAAAGACCACAGAGAGCTTTTGTGTCCATAGGTTATATCTATTGATACTTAGCATACCAGAAATTTAAACTGAGGAATGTATTTATTAAAAGTAATAAATCCATTACATGTTAACATAAATAAGATTTTTAATGAAAAACAGCATTTCCAAAACAAAAATTAGAAGAGTGACATGATTTTATATTTTTGCAAATCTCATTTAAACTTTGGTTTAATAAACCTGGATTCTTGTACTTCCTTCTTCATTCAGTCTTTCGTATTTACACACATCAGGTAGCCTCTAGGAAAGTCTGCTGTATACTTGTGAGAAAATGAATGAAAAGGGCAAGAAATGTCTTTATGAAAACAGTTTTTACCTCACAGACCACTAAAAGGAACTCAGGCCCCCCAGGGATCCTGGAATTATTTTTTGAGAGCCACAGCTTTGAGGTGGTGTGCTTATAATGCTAGTTTGAGGGGAAGGAAGGAAGAAAATGTAAGTACTTTTATATTTGTCTTTATCTTTAAAATCAGGCAGAAATTAAACTTTATGAGTACTTTGTATGAATTGATGTTGCTACTCTTACCCACTTGGGCTGTCAGCCTTGAACCTTGTTATCCTGAAGGAAGAATTGAGTTCCACATCTTACTGGGGAGCTTGCCACCCTTCCTATTCCCACTGGAATTGTTCTGTATGGACTATTGCATATTTCACTTATTGATTACTAGGTGTAATTGTCTTCTAGAATTTAGATCATATGATGAGGGTAATTTTTTTTTTTAGCCTGTAATGTTAATCTCGTTATTTTTGATTATTCCTTCCTTTGAGAGGTCTATCGAAATAAGTGGACAAAGAGTTGAAACAAGATTCTCACTATGTGGAAGAGATGTAGAGGACCAGAGCAACAGTTGAAGTAAAATTGGCCATGTTACACTATTAATCACAGAAGTTCAGAATATTAAAAGTTAGTTATAGTTTTATTCCTTTGCTTTTGACTCTCAGAGAATTGCTTATTTCCAAAAACAGCAGAAAGCTGGCTTTATGGTAAGTGGAATAAAGCTGACTTTTCAAGGGTTTCTTTAGCAGGATTTGTTCTTGTTGAAAATATCCCTCTTCCTGGTCTATCATTTTGTTTAGTTTTTTTTTTCTCAGAAAAAGTTACATACACATATAATAAGGAATGATTCAGAGAAAAACTTGAATAATGGAAAAGTTGGCTTGTAAATTTTTGTGAAACAATTCAGGAGATAAAAGTACCTAATAAACAGCTGACCCAAAAAAGTTGACAAAATGGTAGTTGGTTTTTGTATATGTGTGTTTTTGTGGGAGTGTTTTGTTGGTGGCAGTGGTTTTCACCAGGTACAAATTATAGGTTGCTCTGCTGTACCATGGATCTCGAGTGAATATAATTTACCTAGCATTTCAGGAAATTTTTTTTTAAGTATAGTTGATTTACAATATTGTGTTAGTTCAGTTGTACAGCATAGTGATTTCAGGGTTTTTTTGCAGATTATATTCCATTTTATGTTATTACAATATACTGGATATAATTCCCTGTGCTATACAGTGAATCCTTGTTGCTTATGTTTTATGTATAGTAGTCTGTATCTGTTAATCCTTTATTCCTCAGTTGTTCACCACCCCCTACCCCCTTGGTAATTATAAGTTTGTTTTCTATATCTGAGTCTTTCTGTTTTGTATATAGATTCATTTGTATTGTAGATTTCACATAAGTGATATCATATGATATCTTTTCTCTGATTTGTTTCACTAAACATTCGTTAGGTTCACCCGTGTTGCTGCAAAGGGCAATATTTCATTTGTTATGGCTGATTAACATTCCATTGTGTGTGTGTGTGTGTGTGTGTGTGTGTGTCACATTCTTAAGTGAGTTATCTGTTGATAGGCACTTGGGTTGTTTCCATGTCTTGGCTATTGTAAACAGTACTGCTATGAACACTGGGGTGCATGTATCTTTTCAAATTAAAATTTTCATTTTTTCTGGATATATATGCAGGAGTGGAGTTGCTGGATCATTTGGTGGTTCTATTTTAGATTTTTAAGGAACCTTTATACTGTTTTCCATAGTGGCTCCACCACTTTACATTCCCACCAGGCAGTGTGCAAGGGGTCCCATTTGTCCATATTCTTTCCAGCATTTATTGTTTGTAGACTTGTTGATGATGGCCATTCTGACCAGTGTGAGGTAATACCTCACTGTAGTTTTGATTTGCATTTGTCTAATAATTAGTGTTGTTGAGCATCTTTTCATGTGCCTGTTAGACATCTGTATGTCTTTGGAAAAATGTCTATTTAGGTTTCTGCCATTTTTTGATTGGGATGTTTGTTTTTTTTTAATATTGAGTTATATATCAGGTAACTTTTCTATACATGTCTGTACATATTCAAAACATTTAAAAGGTCCCTTGATGACATGATAGGGAAAAGGTTGTTACATAAATGATGAACCTCTAGTGTTATTGATAACATTTTTTGAAATAATATGTCGAATCTTTTTTTTTTTTAAGCATACCTCAGAGCAACAGCATACAACTTTAATGATAAGCTAAAAACACGCGTACTATGTTAGGTAGTGTATAGAATAAGCTTACCTATTAACAGTTGAAGTCTTGGTGGAGTTGGTAATTGTTAAATTTGTATGTATTAGGCTTTATCAAGATCTGTTGAGGAGCTTAATCTAGAAGAGACACGTCTACCTTTCTGTGTTAATATTAAGTATAATTAACAATGTATTGTCATCTGTTTTTGAGAACTAGATTTTCCAAGCAATATTATAATTTATTATGCTCCTGTCACCTTCATTCTTTTCAATATTTGCATGGTTTAATGATTACATTTCATTGCTTTATAGTTAGAGCTCTTTATTGGTGCTTGTGAAGTCATAGATTAAATACTTAGAAACTTTGAATACAAATGAAGTATTGTACAGGTTAGCAGTGAATTCAGCAAGAAATTCAGTGTAACTCTGGAGTGGAGTTAAGAATTAGAAGCCAAGGCTTAGAGGAAGAAAGGTAGCAGAGCTCAGTGAAAGGTGAAAGGCCATCCGAGTACCTCTTGAAAGTGATAATTTCTGTTTGGATAATTTGTGATTTTTGGTATAAATCCATGTGGCTCAGTTGGAAGAGACCATAGAGCAGTAGTGTACCTAGCATATTCGACACCCAGAACAGAACGGTTTCTTTCCTTTTTTTAAACACACTCCTTATTCTACAACAAAATTATTTTCAGAAATAATCATGAAATTGACCAAGAAAGAAATTTGAACTTTATACCATTTACACATAAATATTACAACAGAGAGTAGAAGTTGGTTAATATATTTAAATTTCATAAATACTTTTAAAAATAAAAGTAGAAAATCTTATCTACATACTGGTCTGTCACAATAATGAATAGTAATATTCTGGTTTCTTTTTAAGCCTTAACTTCTGCATATTTGTCAATGACTGTCACAGCTGATTTTCACATATTTGAGTTCAGTAGACAGTTATGGTCAGATTTAACAATCTTACCTTCCCCCATAATTGATTGAAAAACACTTCTCATTAATTCTAATTACAAAAGGTTGTACATAAAGCAGCAGATATACAGATAGTTGGGAAGTCTTAAACATAAGGTTACTTCAGCAGAAATTTAGAAAAAGTTCACTTCACAGTAAATTCTAGAAATCACAATGCTATCCATGTCTTTTCAGGATTGATTCTAGTGACTTTCAAATGTCCTCTGGGACAAAAAAAATTTCACTAAAGTGTTTTCACTCGAAATTTCAATATAGGTTTCTATTATATTTGATAAACATTTTTGAAATAATGTTTAAATGTTCACTTCCTTATATTTTGTTGAACAGTAATGGCAATCTCCATAATTTTTGTTCATGGATCTTCAAGCTTCGTGTTCCTTTGTTCAAGGCTGATTCTGGCTGTTTGTAAATATTTATACCAGAAAAAAGATATGTCAGGAAAGAAGAATTGCACACAGCTATCATACTTTAAGTGCGCTGTTTAAAAATGTATATGTGTATGTGTGTGTGTGTGTGCGCGCGTGTGTATATATAGGAACCACAGAATTGGAGACATAAACTGAGCCTGAGGAGGGTGCAGGCTATCCTGAACCTCTTTGTAGTGATTCTCCAAATGAACAGGTATAGTGAATTTGCATGTTTTGCACATTGACCACATAACTGGAGGGTTTTCTAATGAATTTCCACTTAGAATAGATTGCTTATTAAAAGATACATGATAAAAATATACAGATTTGATGCTTATATATTAAAACTCATCAATAACCACAGCAGTAGTTTAAAACTTAAGAATCTTGGTCAACAAAATATTTTAGGGGAAGGAATATTTTATCCCTGATATTTAGAATTGCTAGTGTTTGATGATAAAAGAATTCTCAGTTTTATTATTGTATGTAGAGTTTTTAGAGACCCACTTTTTGCTTTCCGCTGGGTGGACTTCCATTGCCCCACTCTAGGTGTGTTATTACGTTGAAGAGCAATGGTTAAGCAACCCCATAATCTGTAAATCTCCCTCTGCAATGTCTCCGTTATATCTTTATGTACATTATCATGACTATTCCACTTTATTTTCTCCTTTTGTCGGAGCTTAGTTTTAGCTGATGTCGAATTATAATGCCCTGCTTAAAGGAAACCTGTAATATGGAAGTTTTTGGTAATATGGCTTTTAAGCCTTTAGGAAATGGTAAAATACTCTTTAAATTTTTATGGTCATATATTACCTAGTTCACCTTAATTAAGAGAGAGACGCTAAATGATAAATCACTTTGGAAAGAACAGCCAAGTTTGGGGTTCAATTGGAGATACGTTCAAATCCATAAAGACCTTAACCATTGTTTAATAAATCTAAGAGTATATTTTATAAGTTAGAGGGGGGTTTTGGATATATGAAATACCCAAAATAGGCACATCCATAGAGATAGAAAGTAGATTATTAGTTGAGGGATGGGGAAGGAATGGGAAGTGACTGCTAATGGATATGGAATTTCTTTGAGATGTGATGAAAATTTTCTAAAATTAGTGTTTATGGTTGTCTAACTATATGAATATAGTGAAAACCACTAAACTGTACACTTTAAAAGAGTGAGTTTTATGGTATAGGAATTACAGCTCAAAGCTGTTAAAGGCAAAAAAGTCTGGTTTTAACACCATTTTTATTGTTTTATTGCTTGATCTGATTTTTCTGTCAGTTTGGAAACAATATCTATTAGCTGCTGAGTGGCTCTGTAAATTATTTTGTTGATCCTGAATCCTAAGTTTGTTCAAAGGATATCTTTAGTTTTTACATGCTATTTTAAGAAGTAATTCAGGGGAGACAGTTCAAGGGAAGGACAGGAAAGGAATCCTGCATTTGCTCATTAAATACTAACCAGATACCAGGTTAAGGGTTAGGTGTTTTATATATGTCTTTACATAAACTGGAGGGGTGTTGTGATTTGTCCAAGGTCACACGGTGTAGAAATGGCAGTTCTGAGATTTGGCTGAGTACTGTCAGAGGCTGCCTGAGCCCAGTCCACACCCCCATGTGGCTGTAATGAAGTTTTGTGAGCAGCCAATCTTTGTCTACTATACTGCTTATGAAGGGAGAGTGCTCCCTAAACAACTTTTGTATATTTGAAGCATGGTGGCAGGTGCACTATAATGTGTCCTTGGGGATGAATTTGCCACAGTTTAAGAATAATAAGGTTTGGTAAGTTTGTGAGTCATCCCCAGTAGTAGAATAGATGCAATCAGTGTTTAAAACTTAAGATATGCTTTTATAGGCGTTTATATTTCATTTGCTAATTAATATTCACACTTAAAATTTTTAAAATTGATTAGGGACTTTATAAATGTTGACATTTTCCATTTTAACCCCATGCTTGTGTATAGATCTAGTCATTACAACTTTGTGGGGAGAAAAATAGATATAGATAAAATACATAATGTATGGGATAATTTTTTTTCTTCTAATCAAATGATTTTATATCCTGGAACCAGTTTTTATTTCTTCAGTTCAAGTCTAGGAGGAACTATATAATTCATGAAAATATTTTGTGGCCAACTTTGGGCAGACACAAAGTTTACTTAAGTGAGACATAATAAAAGCAGTTCTGAAACCTGTGTCCTATGCTGTAAAGTAGAGCAATGGCATGGATAAAATATTTGGCATTTCCTAAAATCACATCCTGCCCTGTTTCTTGAGCAAGGGAAAACGAAAGAATTGAAGGTTGATTGTAGTTGTTAACCAAAACGGAGGTAAGGAATAGAAAATGACCTGTTGTAATAAGTGGAACTGAAGGATTTAAAAGCCCTGATGAGAGAGGCAGCCTGGCTTCTAAAGTGAAAAGTTTGAGTGAAGGATAGACTTCTGGAAATTTTAAGGGAGTTAGTCTTAGGTGAAGAATAAATTAGGGCATACTTTATAGAGTGAGTCGTCAGAAATTAGAAAAGTAGTTCTGCTGGCAGCAAATGGTAACAGAACTAGGGGCTGGTGACATAAATAAAAAGTGTGAAATAATGCAGATGACGTTTAAACTACTGTTTGCTGTATTATTATATTCTGTTTTCTTAATTTTCTTAATGCACATAGAAACATAAGTAGTTAATTAGAAAGTGATTTCATCCATAATAGTAACAGTTCATATTTGCACTTATGTATTTTGTAAAGCATTTTCTAGAACTAGGAGGAAAGTTGGCGCATTTGTGGGAAAATGTAATAAGGTAAAGAAATGTAGGAAGAAGTAGGTATGAAAATTTTAAAAACTCCTGTCTTAGGGATATTTTGTATTAATGCCAGGCCTGTCTTGTCTATAAATTCCTCTAAGCAAGTGGAAAATTGGTTAAACATTTGGGTTTCAAAGGATTTGACTCTCTGGAAAGTTAACAGAATTAACATGGGAGTAAATTATATATCAGTAGTTAAAGGGATGCTTTCTTTAATGCACAGATGTCAAAAAATATATTTAAGACTGTAATTTCTAAGATTTGGATTTTATATGCACAAAGGCTTCAGTAATAAAGATTTTAAAGGGCAAAATTTTGTATTTTTAAAATTTTGTTGTAATTTTGAAAAGGTGTATTAAAGATTTACAAGCCATTGATTTAAACATAACTATTAACTTCAAAGACAAGATATACTCCATGGACAAATTGTATCTGATAATAACGATTCTATTTATTTATTATATTTAAAATCAAGTTGGAGAAATGCATTTTTGTGTCTCAGACACAAAGTTTTCCATTTTTAATCCATGAATTTTAATTTTTTTCATTTTAAAATCAATGCAAATTAGGTAAATTTAAATTAAAAAACAAAGAAAATATCCCACCTAATACCATTAACATTTTAGAGTGTTTGTCTTTTTTCCCCCTCCACTTGTGTTTGAAAATTTTATATGTGGTTACCAGATCTTTTCAATAACTTATTAACGTATTAATATAACATATTAAATGCCCAGTATTAAGAAATTAGTTGAAACAAACCTTATGTAAAGTATATGTAGAGATGTAAAATGGAATGTCAGATAAAAAGGGACTATAAACTATCCCTTATCTAATTGTTCTAGCAGTAAGCATTTTATGGAGCTGTCCTCAGGCTATATAATTAGATGGACAAAGCATCTTTGCAGAGAAAATAATTTTAAAAGTTTTTTTCTAGTTATTATTAAACTTAACATGTATTCTTATAAAGTATATGTTACCAATAAACATTTAAGTTACGTCGGCTTTAACTCTTGATTTGTTTGAAGCCAGTGTATCAGATTTGTTGAATCAAATGAATGAAAGAGGAGGAAAGCTTGTAGAATTAAACAATTTGGTATCTGAGTCTGTCAGAACAGAGATTTGAGTACCAGCCTGTCACTGTGAGTGTATTTCCTTTTGGAAGCACCCATATTTTTTTCTTTACATTAAACTTTATAATTTTTAACAGGCACTTAAGATAAAATTTGTCATTTTGGACATCATAATAGCAAAGGAAGGAATACTGGATGTGATCAATTTAATTCATTATGAAATAAATTTAAAGAAAGCAAATACTTAAAAGTTTAAGTTTAAGGGGAAAAGGTGGGGGATAATAAGTATCCCATTGAAAGAGATTCTGTCGAAAGATTTCTAGTCACTAGGAGCCAGAACAGATTCACTAATAATTAATAACAGATCAGATTAAACTATTTTCTTCTGTAAAGTGTACTTCCTCTAGTGAGGACTCTAAACCAAATATTTCAGAAAGATATTTACCATGATTTCATCATGAATAAATTAGAAAACTGTAGACAGGATGAGAGTATTGTTAAGTGATTGTTAGCCGACTGGTGGGGCTCAAGAAATACCAGATAAGGTCATCCTACAAGTGGGTCCTGTTTTTTTTAATTTTTAAGAAAACCATTGTATTGGAGGAAGCCATATAAAGTAGGTTTATGAAATTTACAAGCTGACTGGAGTAGCTACTACCTCAAATAGCAGAAAATGATTTCCAGACTACCTACACAGATTGAAAGGACTGTCAGAAACAAATGTAAAGTCAACATAAAGATCTAGTTTTGATAGAGATTCCAGTGAGGGTCTCAGTTGATTATAAATGTGAGTTAATAATGAATTGAGCACTATTTTTTTAAATAATGAATGATCTCCCACCCACCCATGTCCATCTTCTGAATCCTAGAACGTGTTATTATAAGTTAAGGGTCTTGATTTGGGTTAATTATTCCTGAATTATCCAGATGAACGCAATATAACCTGCAGGGTCCTTATATGAGAGAGGCAGGAGAGGAAGTGATATGACAGTGTAAGCAGAGGTTAGGAAAAAGATGCTGTGCTGCCAGCTTTGAAGATGGAAGAGACAGCCATGAGCCAAAGGAATTTCGGCACCCTGTAGAAGCTGGGAAAGGCAAGAAATAGATTTTTGACTTAGAGCACCCAGAAGGAAGGCAGTCCTGCCAACACTTTGATTTCATACTAGTGAGATTCTAACCTCCAAAAGTGTTGTTTTAAGCTACTGAGTTTGTGGTAATGTGTTCGTGCAGAAATAGGAAACTGATGCAAAAGACAATCCACTAGATTTCCACAGGAGCACATCTGGACCCTGTTGTTTATTTTGGGATATTATACTTAAAAGGTTTTAGCCAGGATAGTCAGATATAGAAACCGTATCATTTGGCTAATATTCTGATATTGAAGAGAGAGGGAAACATGCTTAGTTATCTTTAAATATTATAAATATTTTATCACATGAGAAAGATCACTATTGTTATGTGCTCCAGAGGCAGAACTGGAATAGGAGAGGGAAGGTTATCAGAAGGGAGATTGGGGGTCAGTACAAAGAAGACTGCTGGTAACCACTGGAGCTGATTAGTTATGAGTTACTAAGCCTGTGTGACCATATGGAATCTGGCAGATATATTGTGAAAGCAGTTCCGAATTTAGTAGAATACTGGTTTCAGTACTAAGGTGCTATATAGCTTTAAAACTCTTCGATACTACTGTATTTTCAATACAGAGAAGATTTCTTTACATGCAGCACTTGAATAGTAAATGTAATACAAAAAAGATAATTATGGTAGGCTGGCACAAAAAATTAAAAACTCGGGGGTGGTGTGTGTGTCAATTCCTAGGGCATTATATACCTCTGAGCCATTTATATGTTACCACGTACTAGGCTAAGAGATTATATACATTCCTAACAACCTTATGAGGCGAAGTGAGTACGATTAATCCTCTTTTACAGATTTCAAAACTCCTTGAAATTTAGAAAACGTGAACTAAACATCTAAGTTTATACTGTTAGTAAATAACAGAGTATCATGTTACTTTGACTACCAAACACTATGAATTCTGCAGGTGTCATGGGCCAGATATGCTCATTCCTTATGTTGTCTTGAAGCTGTTCTTTATTGATGTAAGGGATCATGATGAGCAATTCTTCATAATTTTTAGAATACTTTGTGTATGAGGCATCCAGCAGAATAGTGTTCATATTTAGACTTTCTAAAGTGACAGCAAAAAGACAAACTCTGCTGCTGGCAAGTATGTTTTTCTTACTAAGACTTTCTAAGAAGGTTTTGTACCTTTTGGGGCCTACTGCTGCTATTACTTTCAGTAAGAGAATTGCATGGTTTCTCCGGCTGCTTTGACACGTTTGTTTTCATTGACAGATTACATTAATTGTGAATACAGAGTTGGAGTAGCGCAGAGTACTGCAGCTAGTGACGTTGATGGGGCGCTTGTCCTGTTGCAGATGACTAGTATATCATGCCACATACAAAAACTAACAGTAGCATTTGACCCTTTCAGATACCTTTAATTTCCAGCATTTATCCTCGTGTTCATTTGTCCATCCCCTTTCTCTGTACCACGCTGAAGTTTCTAGTATGCCCTAGTTAATTATATATTCTTGGTTCTCTTCTTACTCATCCTCATGGCTGTGATCCTGTGACCTTTCAGTTTCTAGCCCAGACACAGATCCATAGTCCAGTGTCTGCTGAAATCTCTGCCTGGATTTTCAGTAGGCATCCCAAATTAAATTCAGTATGTCTCATCATTATCCCTGAATCAGTACAATATAAATACAGACAGACACAGATGCCTGCTTGATATTTTGTCTGTATTCTCTGTCATAGTTAATGGTCTCTGCATGTGTTTAGTCAGTAATCAGCATTGTATAAGGAGATGAGTATGCTGTTAAGGATTGTGAGCTTTAAAATCAACAAATTCTAGTCCAGACCTATTCCTGAGCATCGTCTAAAACAGATACAACCCTTTTGAGTATCATCTCAAAAGAGGTATAACAATCTGTTATTTATTAATATGATTAAAGTAATGCACCAGCAAACTTAATTCTTCCTTATTCATAAGTGCTCAGTGTAGGTTTTCTTCTCTTTTCCGAAGCTGTACCTTCTTTAATGGAATAAACACCCTTCCTCTGTCTCTTAGGTGGTCAGTTGAAGGCTTTCTTGCTGGTCTATTGCTTGAATGATGGTTATACTGCTATATGGTATAGTCTTTATTTTAATTTTTTAAAGTAGATTATGATTTAAATATAGACTGGAGTGTTTCATCAGAAGTTGCATTGGTCTGTCTGGTGTTGCTCAGTTGACTTTTGTTGTTGTTGTTGTTGTCGTTGTTGTTTAATACGGCAAGTTCCTTACTGCTGAGATAATCAAGAAGTGCTATTTGGGACATTAAGTGAATATTAGCTCTGGCTTAGGCTTCATTAAAACATGATTCTCTAATGTTTTAATGGCCAGAGAAGTAGTCTTACTGTTGCTCATTCTTAAGATCATGTATAAACCTTTTTGCATCTCCTTTCTCTGCTTTTAGTTCCAGAGAAGGAAATAGAACAACAGTAATACACAGCCATCTTAATAACTGTTATAACTGAGAAGTGGGCAGAATAAACCCTTTTATAAAATGTGTGCTGTATATTTCATGCAGTGTTGATTTTTTTTTAATTTGTATTGAAGTTGAAATATTTTAAATTTTCTTAGTTTCTCATTGGTTTATATAATTTCAAAGATTACTATCTCCTAATAGTTTTTCAATTTCTGAGCATTTATTCTCAGGGAGAATTTCTATTATGTTGGTAAATAAAACTAAAGACTCATGACCATATTTATTTATATAATCCGTTTAATTTTTTTTTGAGAAGGGGAGATAATAAGGTTTATCTATTACTTATTTATTTTAATAGAGGTACTGGGGATTGAACCCAGGACCCTGTGCATGCTAAGCACTCTACCACTGAGCTATATACCCTGCCCCCTAGATAATCCCTTTTTAAAAAATGAATTCCTATGCTAATATCTTTGTGTTTCTCTTTTTTTCTGTATCTTGGTATTATTTATAGGAAAATTCTACCTTTATCCACTTAAACAGAGTACATAACTAGTTCATATGTTGATTATATCTGGCATTGCATACTTTTTCTAAAATTACAGTTACCATTACCTATAGTCCCATTGTGTCTGTAGTTCTGAAAAGCTGTGAAAATTCTCTGTTGCTAGAGAATTTAAGATATGTTCCCAGGTAGGGCTATTTACATGGAAAAAAAGACTTTAATTCTTTAGGCTCACCTCTTAGTAAAGGTGATCTATGTCTTAGGGATTCCATATTTGAAATATCAGTATTAATTGGAAAGAAATGAAAATATGATTCATGTAATATGAATGTTGGTATGATTGAAAGTGCTCAGGAAGCCTTGAAATTTATTTCAAAATATATTTTTAGAAGTGTGTGTATATATGCCTATGATTAAAACAAAACAAAAATAAGAATTTTTAAGAAATTAGATACAAGCTTAGTAATGTCAGAATTTTATCTTTTTAACGCTGTGAGCTCTCATGTTTTGGTTGGATTTAAAATTTAGGGGGAAGGATTATTATGCATGTGTGGTTAAGTCTCATGGGAGCATCTGATTATTGGATTTACTGTGGTGAGATTTGTTAAATATGGTGTCATTTTTATTCCTGACTAAATCACGAAATTGTGAATTCAAGCTTTATAATTGCATGTTAAATTTCTTGCCTGATTTAATACCTGTGCTTATCCAAATGAAGCTTAGAATTATTTGAAGTTCTCTAAAATCTCAGTGAGGCTTGGATTGAAATATTAAATACTGAGTCACACTGTTGCCACTTTTAGTCCAGGAACATGGTATGTTTGTTTCCATTCAGAGCATTTTTGAGTTCTTCAGTAAAGTTTTGTGATTTTTTTCTGTTACAGATTTTGAAGATTTCTTACCTTTTACCTTCCACACACCCCCCCGCCCCATTTTGCTGCTTTTAACAATCTTTTCCCATTATATTTTCAAAGTGATGGTGCTGCTATGTAGGAACACTCTTGGTTTTTCTTTACTACACAAATTGTTAAACTTTCCAAAAATTTATCATTTTTTTAGTTAATGTATTATAAATATATTTGTAGAACTGAAGGATTAACCTCTAATTTTACTTTCAGTTAAATTTTTTTGTTTTTGTTTTTTGCTTTTTAAGCTCTTTTCACTTATGGATATGAAGCCTCCCATCTCTCGAGCCAAGATGATTCTCATCACGAAAGCTGCTATTAAAGCTATTAAGGTAAGAATAAAATAAATATATTTAATTTGAAAAGTGTTTTTGAAATTTTGAAATGTTTTTGTTAAATGTGGCTTCATCTTGTGAATTAGTTCAGGCCTGAATCAAAGAGCCAGGTTTTACTGAAGATACATAATAGTACAGTATGGTGCATTTGCATTGTAACATATTGTTTTAAAACCTGATTGAGTTTTTTGTTGTTAGTATTTCCCATTTATATTTTTTAGCTATAAGAAGTATAATTGACAAATAAATTTAGTCATATAATTTAATAAAATATGATTTGATACATGTGTACATTGTGGAATGATCACCTCAATCAAGCTAATTAATACATCCATCACTTCACATAATTACCTTTTATGTGTGTGGGGTGCTAAAAAAGTTGAACTCACTGAAGTAGAAAGTAGAATGGCAGGTTTTTTTTCCATTCAATTCTTACAAATCGTCAGCATATTAGCTTCATTTTTATTTTAAAAAACCCTCAGGCTTCATGAAATTAAATGTCTTACCCAAGATCACTCCTAAATAAGTGAGTCACTTTAAAAACTGCATTATTTAGTCCCAATTCCATTGATCTTATTCCTGTCATAAAGTTCTCTGATAAATTGCTTTATGAGGATTTACTGATTAAAAGTCTAAGAAAAGGGCCCGCTGTTTCAGGGGATTTTTTTTTTTTTATAGTTTTCTGTTTCAGTTAGTTTTTTTCTGATTTGTTAAGATTTCTTAAGTTGTTGACTGTGTGTTGAGTATGAATTATTTCTCATTGTCATTCAGTGGGGAATTAATCAGATCCTGCAAATTTCAAGGTTTTGAATATTTTCTGATTACAGGAAATGTAGAAATAATGTAAACTGGATAATGATCTTCTTTTAATTCTTTTCAGCTTTATAAGCATGTAGTTCAAATAGTAGAAAAGTTCATCAAAAAGGTAACTATCCATTTCATTACTACTTCATTTTAGTTATGATCAGTAATTGTGATTTACTTTGTAATTTGTAATTTGGATGCTTGCTTCTAAAGCCACTCTACAAAAAAGTTGTCACTAGGAGTTCATTTTAATCATTAGAGATTTTGGGGGTTTTTTTTCTTTTTTAACAGAACAAAAATGTATAGCAGTACTGTTGATTAAACAATTACTGTGAGATGGCCATTCAACAACAGAATTTCTTGTCTGCTGACAAGACTCTCTTCCTTGAGCCTGATAGGTCTCCTCTCCCCTTTGCCCTGTCTACTCTGTTGACATTTAACTCATCTTGGAGTACTTGAAATGAAATCACTGTAAAGTTTTCCAACTTTTCCCTGCTCCCATCATAATTGAACTATTTTTCACTTCCACAATTATATATTGCTTTACAACTGTGTGATTAGCACGTCTGTCTCAGTAGAGGACCGAGAGCAGAGATTTGGACATCTTTGTCTGCTTCCCCAACCTGGAATTGCGTCATGTAGTACACACTGATAAATGTGTATGGACTCCAAAAAAAAAAAAAAAAAGTTGTGTGTGGAAATGTCTCTGGCCCATGGCCTTTTAATACTGGCTGAGAGATAGGAGTTAGAGCTCCACCAGACCAAAAAAGGATAGTCAGTAGAGGTTTTTATAGTAGCAAATCCAAGTACAAATAAATAAAATAGAAAAAAAATTTAAATTACCTATATGCCATCACCCCAGATACTATGAATGTCTTTATTTCATTTGGATCTACTCAGGTTTTAGTGTGTACATGAACATTTATAAAAGGAAAAATGAAGACATACTAATTGATAATCTGCTTTCCCACTGAATTTATCATAAACATCTATGAAGTATTTCATCGTGATTGTTTTCACAATTTTTCTCCTTTTTTTATTGAATGAGAGATTCTTAAATTCTGTAGTGCTTTAAAAAAATCTATAATGCTTTGTAATTTTCAAAAGTTTCATACACATGAATTCATGTAATCCCATAATAACCTTTTTCCTCATCCCTGTATTGCCCATCTCCGTTCCCTTTCCTCACTGATAACCACTAGTTTGTTCTCTATATCTGAGTCTACTTTTTTGTTTCATTCACATTTGTTGTATTTTTTAGATTTCACATGTAAGTGATATCATAGAGTATTTGTCTTTCTCTGTCTTATTTCACTTAGCATAATGCCTTCCAAGTCCATCCACGTTTCTGCAAATGGCAAAATTCTATTCTGTTTCACGGTTGAGTAGAATTTTGTTGTGCATATATATATATACACACACATACACGCGCACCCTATCTTTATACACTTATGTTGATGGATATGTTTTCATTATCTACTCAACCAGTTCCTTACTGCTGGGCATTTCACTTCAGGGGCTAGCTTTATGGGGAAAATTAGAGACATCTTAATTGTTTTCCTTGGAATAAATTTCTAGATGTAGACTTGTTGAATCAAATAAGACATTGCTTTTATTGCTAAATCATCTTTCATAAAGATTGTACCACCAGAGATGTATGTAGGTGTCTTTTTCTCTGTTCTTTCTATCTTGCCAATTTGGTAGGCCAACAATGACCTCTCCTTTTTTGTTTCTCTGGTACTGTAATAGAATTAAAATTAATATGTTGTTAAAATTATCTTTTTGATAATTTTAAAAGGTAAAAATTATATTTTTGAGCAGGATGAATTGAAATAGAGACTTATAAGAAGTGGATTTGTATGGAAGTGGCCTAGGGATTGGTAAAGTAATGTTGATTCTGGGGAATTGTGTGTGCGGAGATAGAGGGATCAGGGAAAAGTAAAATATTGGGGATCTGAAGTTTTAATAGAATGGCAGTTCTCTACAGACCTGTGGGAAATTTGACAAACTAGCCAATAAGAGAACTAAACATTCGGGTAGTTTCTAAATAAAAATAAATGTTGGATATATAGAGTTTCATAAAAGTGAGGTTAATGGGTATCAGATTGTGATTTGCTTTTCTTGTGTTGACTTTACATCTTTATCTTTGTAGTGTAAACCAGAGTACAAGGTTCCGGGATTGTATGTAATCGACTCAATTGTGCGACAGTCTCGTCATCAGTTTGGAACTGATAAAGATGTTTTTGGGCCAAGATTCTCTAAAAACATAACTGCCACATTCCAATATTTATATCTTTGTCCATCTGAAGATAAGGTATAGTTTATAATTTTAAAATTAAAACTTGTATTTTTGTTTTGGTTTTGTTTTCATATTTATTTAAGTCTGTTTAAATGTATATTAGATATTTGATACTAGAAAGATAATTATGTAGCGATCTCTGTGAACTTGAAACAAAACCCAGTTTTTTCTGTAGTAGTCATCTCGTATTTATCCATTTTTTTTGTGAAGTCCTTCAGGAATGTTGTATTGTTAAAATTTAAAAGGAGCACCATCTTGCTTTAAAGAAGACGTTGTTAGAAAGATTTCTTGTGTTGAGTGGTAAAGAAATTCTGCAGTAGAGGAAGGCAGTGCTCACCTCAGATTGTTGCTTATTCCAGAAGGAAGGGACTAAGAATTGATGGCTTTCCCCAGTGTATAGAGATGCTAGAGTGTAAATGGTTTTTTCATTAGCAATCAGGCTATAGTATCTAATCCCTCTCATATATAGCTGGCTTTACAATGTACTATAAAAAGATTTAAAAAAAAATTACAGACATGAAAACTAGACTCCAGTATGTGGAAGAAATATACCGGTAAGGTAAACTCAGTGAAGGCTAGAGACTTACAATAAATGGCGCATAAATTATGAGTATTATGAATTCTGTATTTATACTCTTGGAAGAATACTCTTCTTGGGAAAGTACACAAGAGAAAAAGATGATTTCCTTAAGTAGGAGATAAGAATTATACCCATGAATAGCACATTTTCTCTGGATTGCCTTCATATTTACTGGTCCACAAAACAACTTACATTAACACTTGCTGGCCAGTTTCTTAATATTTTAACTGTTACAGTCATCCTGAAAATTTTTTTACTTCAGTTCTCTCAGATAACTATTTTTGTTTCTTTGTAACTATGAATAAAATATAATGAAAACTTCAAATGCATTATTATAGTAAATTTCTTTTTATCTAGATTATATTCCTTTTTTTTTCCTCCTGTTTCTTAGACCAAATTATACTACTGAAGAAAGGTCAATTAGAGGAGTTTAATCAGGTTGTAATTCAGATGATTTAATTCTTTTTATGAAACAGATCTAATTTGAAGATACTAGCTTAGGGTATTTTTTTTTCTCTTTGTAAGAAGTATAATAAATTATTTAAGCAAATATTTATTGTATATTCATGTTTTCTCACACATAACAGAGTAAAATAGTTCGTGTGCTGAACCTTTGGCAGAAAAATGGGGTATTCAAAATTGAAATTATTCAGCCTCTTTTGGACATGGCAGCAGGAACCAGTAATGCAGCCCCAATAGCAGAAAATGTTACTAATAATGAAGGTATGGCCAAGTGTATCTGTGAACTTAGAAATGATACAATTTTTTGTGCATGAAATATTTGGAGTCTATTTATAGTCTATTATACTTTTTCCATAAGAAGGAAACTTGAGTTTACATCTTAGAATGTATGGTTTTCTTTCCATAGTTCTTATTTCTAATAAAAGTTTTCAATGCTAGTATAAACTGTAATACTATAATCTGTATTTTTACTGTGTTTAACTGAATGGGGTGTTTTGTATAGAAACTTAATGGAGTTTAAAAAAAATTTATAGGTTAAAGTTTTCTTAGGCCTTAATGACCTTCTTTTTTAGGTTCACCTCCGCCTCCAGTCAAGGTTGCTTCTGAACTTCCACAGGCCACTACAAACTCTGTACCAACTGTACCACAGTTACCCAGCTCTGATGCTTTTGCTGCTGTGGCCCAGCTGTTTCAGACAACTCAAGGTCAACAGGTAAACCACTTATCCGAAGATTAAATTGTTTATTTAAGATACTGTTGTCAGTTCTTATTTTTCATTCCTAATTATCAAGCACATTTTAGGGAGGAAATATTTCTACTTTTCAACTAGAAAAGCCTTCACCAGGAAGGTAAATGCATAGGGCTAATAGGAAAACTGTGGGAAAGGGTGAGAAACAGGGGAACAGCACACTGAGAAATAGCAGTACCCGTTTGGAGAGAACTTAAGAACTGCCAAATGGCTGGTATGGCTGCTCGCAGTTACAGAATTTCCAATTGATTTCAAAATTATTTGGATCGGAGATGGTTTTTTTTACAGTTTTCTAGAATATATATTTACCTTGTTCACAATTTGGTGTATTTTCTTTTCTCTTTGACCATCATTTTCTACTGTTGGGGTTGTTGGCATACATTTTTAACCTTAAGTGACACACATTGTTTCCCTGACATTCACAACAAATGTAACCATTACCAAAAAGTGGATTCTTTTTCCCAGTGTACTCTGTGCCTATGCTATTTTGAGTCACCTGTAAGATTTTTTTTAGTAAATTAGCTTTTGATACTATGGTTATACTTTGTTATGTGGTTTATCAGTTTTCCCATTCTTTAAGCTTCAGCAGATCCTTCAGACTTTTCAACAGCCTCCAAAACCACAGTCTCCCGCCATTGACAATGCTGTGATGGCTCAGGTTCAGGCTATCACAGCTCAGTTAAAGACAGCTCCTACACAACCACCTGAGCAAAAAGCTGCTTTCCCCCCACCTGAGCAAAAAACTGCATTTGACAAGGTACGCTTCTCTCACATATCCCACTCTATTGTCTATATCACTCAGGTCGGAATGTGGAAGTTCTCCCTTCTCTAGCTTCTCTGGATTGTCATTTCGTTGCGTTGTGGTTTGAGGGATTTTCCCCCTTATATCAAAACATAGATTATTATTTCTGGTTATAAATGTAATATATACTTGTTGCAAAATTTACAGTGTAAAGGAAACAGGAGAACATTCACCATTAACATACTTGAAGATAACATTTTGATGTATATCTTTTCAGAATTAATTTCCTGGGGTTATATACTTTTCTCTTTCTTTCATTTTATATATGTGTGTACATACATATACATATTAAAATATATGTATGTCTTTAGTATATATAAACACTGTTTCTGACTTGTGTGTTTTGATCTTAATCTTGTTTCTTTGTTGTTGTTGAGGTTAATAGATGGAGATACACATTTTTACTGAGTGATCATTTAGGAGTATTTCATTCCATGGACACATCACAATTTAGCCATTCCCCCTATTGATAGACATTTAAGTTGCTTTCTGTTTTTTTGCTGTTAAAAACATTAATTATATCTATATGAGGGTTTGGATTGGTTCAGTGTCTTCCAGCTGTTCTCTTGGGCCTTATATATGTTGAAGGAGCTGCCACTGAGGATATAGATGTGCTGAATATACACAGCTCAGAGCTTCCTGTTGAAATGTTAACCCAAACAACTCCACTTTTATCTTGTCTATGTATTGGATTTATGGCCATACAAAATTTCATTTCATTCTATAGATTTCACTGCAAAAAACAAAAGTTTGAAGATCCTGGAATGATATATCTTTCAGTTTAATCTCTAGAATTTTTATTCTTTCTAGCATTTATATTTATATTTATAATTACAAGATAACAATAACTTTATTGCTGGTAGTCCATATTAAGAATCCATATATAAACAAATACTGGTTATATTGTAGTGATTTATGAATGAATATTGGTTAAAAAAAGGTTGAATGAAATTTTTAAGTAGAAAGGAATACATGTTTATTATAGGGAAAAAAAAAAACAAGTAATACAGAAAGTTCCAAAGTAAAAAGGAAACAGTTCCACTCTGCTTTGAACAGATTTGTTTCTTCTTTTCTGACCTGTTTTCAAGCATATGTGAACATAAATTGTTACGTATTGTGGTTTTGTTTATTAGTCTTCTGTTTTGTGTTATAATTAGGAAAACTCTTCCCACTGGTATTAAAAAGTCTGTATTTCTCCTAGTAGTTTTATATTTTTGTTTTTTATGTTTGTCTCTCAGTCCATCCATCCAGAACCATATTTTAGAATATCTTCATATTTTGGAAACTGCTGATTCTCCCTCACAATTTTTGTCATACACTTAATTCTCATTTGTTTCTATGTCTATCTCTAGACACTATTCTGTCCCACTAATATATTTGTTTATTTCTGCATCATAACAATTTAAATACTTGCAACTTGTATTTTATTTCCAGATGTGTTTCTGCCCTTATTCTCTTTTAGACTTTCTTTGGCTATTCTTGAGCATATGTATTAGGGTTCTCCAGAGAAATGGAAGCAGTTACACACACACATGCACACGCACACACTCACGCAGTTGTCCAGGCTGGCAAATTTGAAATTTGTACGTCAGAATGGCAGGCTGGAAATTCAGATTAGACTTAATGTTGCAGTCTTCAGTCTGAATTCTGCATGGCAAGGTTTCCATTATTGCCATCTTGAGAATTCCTTCTCCAGGAAACCTAAATTCTTGGTCTTAAGGCCTTCGACTGATTGGATGAGGCATACCCATATTATGGAGAATATTTATTCAAAGTCTACTGATTTAAATGTTTAATAACATTTTTAAAAACCTTTCACAGCAACATCTAGATTAATATTCAACCAAACCACTGGGCACCATAATGTAGCCAAGTTATATACGATTAACCATCATAATATACTTTCGCAGATGAACTTTAACAAATTTTAGAATTTACAGATTTATATGTTAATTTAAGAAGTGCTGATAGTCTCTGTTGCAGAATCTCCATTTATTAGGTTTTTAATGTAAGTTGTATACATTTTTTGTTCCATTTATCCATTCTTAGGTATTCATTTTCCATGTTTAATTTTTTATAACACTTCTATTTAGTTAATGATGCCATAGATGAAAACTTAATTTTTATTTTATCTTGTAAATGATCATGGTATTAAATGCTGTTTTCTAGTTGGTTCTCTCAGATTTTCTAGGCTACTAAACTTGACTTTTCCTCTCAACATCAACATAGGCATTTCTTTTTCTTTTCTTATTATACTGGTGGCTAGGACTTCCAGGAAAAAGATGTTGAGTAATAGCAGTGCTACTGGCATTCTTACTTTGTTATTAACTTTAATTGTAATTCTCTAGTGTTTTACCTTAAGTGGGTTAATCAGTGTTTTTTAGTTATATAAAGTTTAGAAGAAGGAATTCTTTGCTTTTGACTAAAAAAGATCTATTTTAAGCTAGTCAAACAGCTTGACTGGGAACATTTTGTCTGTTTCAGCTGCTTCATAGATCTTCAGTTTCCTAAAAAGCAACAGAAATGCCTTTTTGGATATAAAAGTTTAATTTTTTAATTGCTTCAAATCTTTTTCCAAAGCAATAGTTATAAATCTCAAATTTTAACATACCTGTATGTGATAAACTGCAAAGATCATAGGGTTTGAGTTTTCTGTAGGCAGTTTAGACTCGAGTTTTAATTTTGGCTCCTGTTATTGACTCTTTCTTAATGTTGGGTTACTTAAATACTCACTGTATACCAGTGTAATAAAATAAAAAACAAGTTTCTTCTGTGTAGCACAGGGAACTATATTTAGTATCTTACAATAACTTTTAATTAAAAAAAATGAAAACGAATATATGTATGTATATGCGTGACTGGGACATTGTGCCTTACACCAGAAATTGACACGTCATAACTGACTGTACTTCAGTAAAAAATTTTAAAATAAATTTTAAAAAATACCTATATTTTCTTATTGCAATGAGGGTTAAGTAAGCTAATGTGCGTAAAGCAGCAGGATGCCTCAGCCATATTAGATTGCTCAGTTATAAGAACTTTTAATCACATGGCCTAGAATTACAAAGAAAGGAAGACAAATGTTGTCCAAGAAGGGGGCTTCTCATCCTAATTTAGAAATCTGTTCAGTAGAGTAGAATCAGAATTTCTAGGCAGAACTGTCACAGAACAATAGAAATACAGGAATCTGAGGCTGGAAATCCTTGAGCAGGAAGGGTACAGCTTGAGAGAGATGACTGCTGTTTGACACCAGAGACGGGGCTTTGAAGTAGTAAAGACCATTGTCTACATCCTGATTCTATCATTTATTAACTGTATGGTCTTGGTTTTGGTTCTTAATTCCTGAGCCTTAGTTTCCTTGTCTGTAAAAAGAAGAAATTATATCTACATTGTATGCTTCTTGTGATGATGAAGTATTGTATGTAACCTACCAAAACACGCAGTGGGTTTTCCTATGGAATTAGGTGTATTACTTTCCTTCCTTCCTACCTTTCTAAATAAATGTGATAATATTTTTGAGTGGCTCTTGATGTGATTTTGTGAAGTGCCCTGATTGGCTTTCTTGATTTTTTTTTTAAATGAATTGTTTCTGGTAATCTAAGGTGAGCTGCGAAGTTTTAAGAAAGAAGCAGGTAATCAGGTAGACTGTGTGGCCCTGTCTATGCCATTCTGTTTCTTCTTTTTCGTATTACTAGTATATTCTTGAGCAAGCAGCATATGGACATTTTTCTGTAGGCATTTAAAATGATTAGATAAGATGGTCTTTCTTTTTGTACATTTTACAAAGCTGACTGAAAATGTATACCCATTTTCACATGTGCAAAGTTCCAAAAGTTTTTAGTCTAGTAAAAATATGTCACTAAATTAGCTATAAAATCATGTAGAAAATACTCAAAAAGAGAACACTACTTAGAATTGGGGAAGAAAAGCAGAATTTAAATAATTACGTCTATTCAAAATGACATTTGTATAAAAATTGTCTATGAACCAAGGTCCTAAGAGACATAAGGGAAAATGAGATTATATGTGACAGCATGGTGGGGTTATGCATGGTGGTGAATATCTGTTGTTTGTGTAAAGATTTTTGTGCAGTGAAGCATAGTCTAAATTTTAAAATGGAATATTGACATGCCTATTTCAGAAGCTACTTGACAGATTTGATTACGATGATGAGCCAGAAGCTGTGGAGGAATCAAAGAAAGAAGATGCTGCTGCCGCCGCCGCCGCCGCCGCCGCCGCCGCCGCTGCTGCTGCTGCCGCCGCCGCTGCCACTGCCACTGCCACCAGTGCCGCCACGGCACCTCCTGCTGCTGCCGCACCCCCAGCTCCTGCTGCTGCCGTGCCTTCTGCTGCCCCGGCTGCGGCTTCTCCTCCACAGGCCCCCTTGTG
Organism: Vicugna pacos; assembly: GCF_048564905.1. Classification (NCBI taxonomy): domain Eukaryota; kingdom Metazoa; phylum Chordata; class Mammalia; order Artiodactyla; family Camelidae; genus Vicugna; species Vicugna pacos. Next base: position 112,877,426 of record NC_132987.1, on the reverse strand, counting down.
AGTTTCTTTTGATTTCTCAGCATATACGGATTTAGTAATCATTGTAAGGCATGATGCAAGTAACAATAACATAATCATTTTTCAAAACAAAAATAATCATTTTTCATATAGTCTTTTAAAGAAAATTTTTTTATTGTGATATTACAGGTTTTCTTCTAAATGGAGAGGGTCCTATCAGATTTATAGTAGAAAAATGGCTTTTATGTTAGGAATAATGCTGAATGTATAAATTAATATAGACAAATGTATGATTCAGTCAAATGCTGATAATTAATACTCCTGAGCAGCATTCTTTTAAGTTTCTGTAATATACATGTGGCTAAGAGGCATGTGTTTTTGAATGGGTAAAAAGATTACTCATTTTTTAGTGGATTTCCTGGAGATGGCATGCAGCAACCGGCATATACCCAGCATCAAAACATGGATCAGTTTCAACCTCGAATGATGCCAATACAGCAGGATCCAGTGCATCATCAGGTAGGGACATTTTTCTTACAGCTGAGTTTTAGTAACTGAAGATCTATTTATTAGAGCATATGGGTTGGACTTCTTAGGTCACTGTTGCTAGCTGGTGTGAGTGGCTAAATAGTACTAGAGCTGCAATAAAAGCTGTTGAGCACATAACTGATTTGAGTTGCCTTTTGCTTTAATTAAAACAAGGATGCTAATAAGTACTGCATGCTAACAATACTAGGTATTTTTATTAAAATAGTTTAGAGAGATTTTGGTTCTATTTCAGAGAACTGGCTTGTTTAGTTATATAGCTCTTTTCTTATTTCCTCCCTTCCTTCCTTCCTTTCTTTCTTTTTCTTCTCTGCTTATCTCTCTTCTTTCATTATATTGTGTGATTCAGTGCTTTAGAGGGCTTTCAAGCTCAAAGCATTCAGGAATATAGTTTGAAATCTGCAGTAAAAGGAGCATGACGTGTGCTTAGAGGATTACAGGAAGTTAGTAGAGCTTTGTTCATTTGGTTTATTTTTTTAAAATTCTCTAATTCAGAGTTTTCTAAACTTGACTGCATCTAAATTATGGGGGCAGGGGAAGGATGTTTTAAAAAAATACAAATTTGGGGCCTCTAGTGCTATAGTCAGTCTAAAGAATCTGTTGTGGGGTTTTTTTGTTTGTTTATCTGTTTCTAATTGTGTAGTGATTCTGTTTTACAGTCAGCCTTGGGAAATACTACTTTATAGACTTAGTTTAGAAAGTGTTCTAAGAAATCTCTTTAGAATATATTCATTTTCTTTTCTGTATCATGTTCTGTCCCTACTATAAACTTTCCTTGTTTTAATGTGCTTCACGGATTCTTTGGGGTTTTCTTTTTTCTTTTTTTTTTTTTTAAACAAATTGAAGGTTTGTGGCAACCATGCATTGTCAGATGATTGTTAGCATTTTTTAGCAATAAAGTATTTTTAAATTATATACTTTTTTTAGACTTAATGTTATTGCACACTTAATAGACTGCAGTATAGTGTAAACATAACTTTTATATGTACTAGAAAACCAAAAAATTATTGTGATATTCACTTTGTTACAGTGGTCTGGAACTGAACCCACAATATCTCTGAGTGTGCCTGCATTTGGTCATATGAAATTGATGCTGTTTTAATGACTTGTTGATGAATGACTTTTGAAAGATATTTTATGAGCCTGTTTAAAATATGAAGAAAACCTATGAATTTATTTCCAAATGTTTAACAGTTACTTAAAGTTTATAAATAATTTAGAAAGAATGCTTTTTTGTGATATTGTAATTACATATTTATGCTTTTAATTCTATTGGTATTGAAATGACACCTGTAGAAATATGTTAGATTGTGGCTTATTCTAGTTATTGTGATATTTGAAACCTTAGAAGTAGGCATGTTGGTTGAAACTCCCCCTTGGAGTAGATTTTTTTAAAAAATCCCAGAAGTCAATGCTTCTAGCCACTCTTCCCGTTCAAAAGCTTGATTGCCTTTAAAGTTGTAGAGAGTTTGCAGTTGAGTACCTCTGAGTTTCTTTAGTCTGTCGCATTGCTTCCTTGCATAAATGAAGTTATGTTTTTAAATTATAAAGCCAAATTTGTGTATTCATAATTTTAAACTGAGTTACAGGATGTTTAACCTGTGTGGTTAGATATGTAACAGTTCTTTGGATAAAGATTGTACCTGTAGAAATGTTAATTGTTGTTGCATGTCATGGTTTTTCCTTGGTCAAAATTTATTGAAGATATTTTAGTTTTATATAAAGTAACTAAGATTTTTTCGTATTATTTTTGGTAGCTATTACTTAAAATCTGTTCGTATAATTTTTTGAAAAACAAAGGTTCCACTTCCTCCTAATGGACAGATGCCAGGATTTGGCCTTCTTCCTACACCTCCATTTCCTCCCATGGCTCAGTCCGTGATTCCTCCAACTCCACCTGTGCAGCAGCCTTTCCAAAGTTCCTTTCAGACACAAAATGAACCACTTTCACAAAAGACACATCAGGTAAAACTTCATTCTCAGATTGTTGATTATCTTTTTGGTTCCCTTGACTTATAGCAGATACCTGCTTGTTGGCTTGTTATCTTCAGTTTTGAATACGAAGAAACACTGTTACCTTGGGTACATATTAACCCTCTCTGTGACCTAGATTTTCATTTGGAAAGTGGATGAATTAATACTACCAGTTTCCATTGGGTTCTCTGAGAATTGAGATGGCGTATGGAAAGCTTAACCAGGGCCTAATTCACTAATTTAGGTGATGGTTTATTGTAACAGTATGTAACTGACATGAAATAATTTCTAGCAGTAGACAAGTATTTCTTCTAATCTTGTAAACCATATAAGAAAAAGACTTTTCCCACTTGTGACTGGTCATTGTTAAACTAGTAATATGATCTTAGGTAAGTCCCAAAGAAAACTGCTTCAGAGCAAGGGATTTGTAATTTAGCATTTTTTAGATGTTGTCCTCTTGCCTTTATTTATAATTTCTACTTTCCAGTTTAATGATGGCTTTTGGTTTTGTTTTTAAAGGAAATGGAAGTAGAGCAGCCTTGTATTCAAGAAGTGAAGCGACACATACCTGATAACAGAAAATCAAGATCTAGATCAGCATCCAGGTAATTTAAAATGTTATTCCAAATCTGTATGTCTTAGGAGATGTAGAATTTAAAATCAAGTTGGATTATTTTTAGATGTGCAAAGTTAATAAACTAACACTCGGTATTTGTAAACTTGGTATTAGTAAACACTTGGTATTAATAAACTAACACTTGGTATGTATGTGTGAAGTGGAGGCAAGAGAAGTATTAATAAAAAAAACTAAGTCAGTCATCTTTAACCCACATTTATTCCCTTTTGAACTGCTCTAATGCCTGCTTACAGTGTTACATGGAATTATAATATTTATATATTCCAAGTTTCGTTACCATTTACCAACCAAAAAATGGAAAGATAATAAGTAATACTATTACCAGATTATGTTTTTAAAATTACTACAGAAAAGGTTTTACTGAGCAGATAGAGAATAGTAGTCACAATATATCTCAATAACATTAAGCTTCTGCACTACAAAGATGTCATTTAGTATAGTACAAATTTTGAAAAATGAGAGATGCAAAGTTAGCAGCCTTATTTATCTTGTTTGTAATATATGCATGCTTTCTAATTTTGAACGTATTAAAAATCTTTAAAATGAATTCCCTACTGTCAGTTTCTTACATATCCAAACATTAAATTACCTAGTTGTGTTTTTTGTTTTTCACATTAACAAACACATGCTTACAATTTCTTTTTCTCTCCACGTGTTATCCATTCTCTCTCCTTGTGAAAATATTAGGTCACCAAAAAGGAGACGATCTCGATCTGGTTCTAGATCTCGAAGGTCTCGTCATCGACGTTCTCGATCTCGATCCAGAGATAGACGCCGACATTCTCCTCGATCTCGATCCCAAGAAAGACGAGATCGAGAAAAAGAAAGAGAACGCCGACAAAAAGGCCTTCCTCAAATCAAATCAGAAACTGCTAGTGGTAAATGAACACTTACATTCAACCTTCCTACATTATTTTGCATGGGATGGGTGTAAAGTGTTTTATAACTGTTAGCAAAATACTGCTTTATCATGTTTTGTTTGTACTTTGGCATATACCCTTGGATTTGCTTCTGAACGTTAAGCCAGTTGTAAAGCAGTGAGTAAATCAAACCAACAGTAATGAGTAATAGGGTGTCTTTGATTGAATGTATGAAATAGGAAGCCATTAACTAGCTTTCCTGTACTACACAGAGTAGAAAGGTGGTTTGGTCTTCATTTTCCTCAAGAATAACTAATGCCCTCTTATTTTTATAAAGATGCACAGTTTAGAGAATGTATTAACTTGCATTATCTCCTGAATTTCATCATGTATTTAGAATATGTTCAGTAAGATGGGCCAGACACATCTTATTAAACAAAATTAGTGAAATTTTAATTTATAGTATGACTGAAGCATATATAAAACTTCTGACTCTAAGGCTTATCAGCTAGGACACAACATAAGAGAAAAATCATACACATTTGATGGTTAGACAGGGACAGCTACATACAGTGAACCAAACACCGAATTGGTTGGTGATCAAGAGAGTTGGAATCAAATCTTAGCTCTTCCTTTCACTTGCCAAGGGTGATTCTGAGCAAGATACTGCTTCCCTGGTGCTGGTTCACATAGATGAAATCTTCAGATGTCTATGAAAGCCATTTTTTTCCCATCTCAAAGGTGTACCTTTCACTATCCTGGTTCCATTTCTGGAAGTACTACCACAGTTTACTAGAATTTTTAAAATGTATGTGGGCTTTTCTACTTAAACTTGGTGGAATCATAATGTGACTCATGCATATTTTCTGTAAAGTACAGTGCTGCTCATTATCAAATATGTATATTTTTATGATTGTAATTTTATTTTAAGTTTGTAGTACTACACTCTGGGTGGGACAACTGGACAAAAGGACTACTCAGCAAGATGTTGCCAGTCTCTTAGAAGAGTTTGGGCCAATTGAATCAATTAATGTGAGTGTTTATTAAATTATTTAATGACAGTAGACTGATGTGATTAATCTTATTTTATGAAATCAAGGACTTGAGACCTAAGTTAAAATTTGCCCAGATTTGTAGAAGATACAACTAGAGTTTAGGTATTATGATTTCATGTTTAGCATTCTCTGCATTTAACCACATTTCTTGGATAACCAAGTTTAATTTAGAACCTTTTTCTAAAAAAACCTTTATATAGCAAAGCTTGGGGGACCGTAGGTTTGTTGATAACTGGCAGTTGAGACCGAACTGGAACTGCCAGTTACAAATTCATTTAATCTCAGATTATAGAACGCTGGCTAGAGGGTGCAGGGGGTTGGAGTTAGAGTTGTTAACTGATCAGTTACTATTATATCTTGTTGCTCTTTGATTTCTTTATCATATTTTATAATATTAAAATCTTTTGGAGCAGATGATTCCTCCCAGAGGTTGTGCCTATATTGTTATGGTTCATAGGCAAGATGCTTATCGTGCCCTGCAGAAACTGAGCCGAGGAAACTATAAAGTGAACCAGAAATCCATAAAGGTACTGTTTTATATTGTATAATTCATTTCTTTAGAAGTTTAATACATAATACTATGCAACTTTTTAAAAACCAGTTTTAGACACCAGAGTATTATTACATACTCATCTTCTTTTAAAGAGGTTATCTCTTAAGAGTTAACAAAATTTTAAATCCTACATGCATGGTAGAATTTTGTGAGTTTTTTTTCAAGATGGATAGATTCATCAGGGTATTTAATTGGTGCTTCAAATATAATGTCAAATTTTGTAAAATATTTTATCTTGTCATTCAAAAAATTGTGATTTTTTTACATTTTAATTTTGAAGTTTGCCATCTCATCTTAGAATTTACTATGAAAAATACTTACTGAAGATAGAGGAAAAGATGTAGGTACATGAGTATTCCCCCCCAGAGGGGCCAGAGTCAGTGTTTCCTCAATGTCACAATACCCTGTTATACCCTTAGATTGCACTGCAAAGGACATTATCTCATGTTGAGTAATCCTGAGGTACCTGAGACTTAAAAGTGTTCCTCACTTTTCTATTCTGAGTTGTATGGGGAACTTCACCCTGTCACTGGTAACTTTTTCCTTTTCTCTTAAGTTTTATGCTGCCCGAGTTAGGGGGTGGTGAGTTCATAAAGACATGATTACCAGTCAACTTTACATCCTAGGACAAAGTGGGATAAAGGGGTAACCAGTTTCCTGGTGCCAAATATACCTTTGAGTGAGATCCAGGGATAACCAAGCCAGGTTTCTGCCTTGTTGACCAAGTCTTGGTGATTAGGATGGTGGGAAACAGTTAACGCTCAAAATTTTTGATGTTTTTCTCCCTTATCTTTTTATATTTTAACTAATGGTGAAATAGATTGCCTGGGCCTTAAACAAAGGAATAAAGGCAGATTATAAGCAGTATTGGGATGTAGAACTTGGTGTTACTTATATTCCATGGGACAAAGTCAAGCCTGAAGAACTGGAGAGTTTTTGTGAAGGAGGAATGTTGGACAGTGATACACTTAATCCAGGTAAAGCAGTATTTAATTTTTTTTAAAAATTTATCTATTTTCTTGGTAGTGCTATGACAAATGTTCTTTGCATTAGGAGTTGATTTTTGAGATAATTTCAAATACTATGTGGGTGCCTGTCTCTCCATTATAAACTGAAGAAACAACAGTGAATAAGACAATTGTGGTCCTTGCCCTCATGCAACTTATATTTAGTGGGAGAGATGCAGACACAACAAATGAAATAATTACTGATTGTGGGGTTAATTATTAATTATGGTATTAAGTAGATCTTAAGTAGGATTTTTCACTGAAAACCTAACAGATCAAGTGAGTCTTAAACTGAACATTGTTGTAGTAAAAATCTACTACTTCATAATAATTTCTTTGAAAAATGTTTAAATGTTCAGAGAGGCTATCAAAAGTAAATGTGTAAGACGAGGAGGTACAGTTATTCGTAGCCTGAATATTAAATGCTAGATGAACAGTGGGACTGGGGAAAATGGCATTGGGAAAATTTGCAGCTTATAGGGGCATGACCTGAAGACTGATACATAGCAGGACAAAAAGGAGCACTGGATGGCATGGCAAAATAGAGTAAATGTGCGAGGGAAGCTTCAGACAGGAGTGACGGTTTGACAGCCAAAGGGTGGTGAAACAGTGCTGGACTGTTCTCATATCCATCCCCCTTCCCTACATGGTACATGTTGCCTTCACTTAAGGTTGCCTTTCAATTAAGGCAAACAGGTATCTAGGGTCTACTGTGTACCAGGTGTTCTGAGGGGTTCTGGTCCAAGGTAAGAAGAATCCTGCTTCCTTCCCAGGATCTTTAATCCAAACAGTACACTGTTGTGGTTAAGAACATAGACGTTAGAGCCAGATATGTCGGGGTTGAGTCCCGTCTCTGCCAGCTTACTAGATATGTGACTTTGGACAAACTGTCTTTGTTTACCTCATTTATAAAATGAGGATAATAATAGGACCTACTTATGGATGGATGCCTGTGAGAATTAAATGAAGGTACATGTAATATATATATAATGCTTAGAACTTTGCCTGGCACATAGTAAGCATTCTTTTTGCATGTTTGCTGTTGTTATTCATTAATTTAAATAATTTATATAAAATTAGCATAGGCATTTAATAATCAGACTGCTGTCTGATTTTAATATCAGCATTTTAAAAATTACTTTAAAGTTTACAGTTTGTACTGAAAGTTAAAAGAGTTTAAAGTTACAAACTAAAAATGTAAGCTTTTGTTACATTTCTCTAACTCTCATAGATTGGAAGGGAATTCCCAAGAAGCATGAAAATGAAGTTGCTCAAAATGGAGGGGCAGAAACCTCACACACAGAACCAGTGTCACCCATCCCTAAGCCTTTACCTGTGCCTGTCCCTCCCATTCCTGTTCCCGCACCTATAACAGTACCACCTCCACAGGTAAGAATATTTGGGGCATTATTTAAACTTTCAAATGTGTGGAACATACCTTTCTAATCGTACTGTAGATATGTGTCTACATTCATAGTCAAAGACAAGTATGTAAATGAGCATATTACTTTTTTGTGTGTTGGCATATTATTTATAAACTCTTAAAAACCAGAATAAGTTCATATTGCCTTATATCTGTCTGGATTATTCCATGTTTTACCACATAAGCTTTTTGACTTGAGGTGTGACTTTTCTGTTACATAACAAGAGCTAAGTAAGTAACATTTTGGTAAAAATTATGAATACTTGACCCATACTTCTACGTGTGATCCACTAGATTTTTCTTTTCTTTCAATACCTTCCTTCCTCAGTTTCTCACCGTAAAATTGAATCAGATAAGTCTGAGTTGTCACCAGAGTGAGTGGCCTAGCTTCTTGATTTTCTCAGTGTAAGGAGAAAATTACATGCTTTGATACCTAATTTAGCTGTGATATTTTATAAGTGGATTCCCCAAATCGGCACTCTTCAGTTGACCTTTTGGATATGCTGTTCCAGATACGGAAGGATATGCCTTCTAGATAAGATTCAGTGTTATGTCATGACTCATTTAAAGAAACTTGACTAATCTATAAAAGTTGATCATACTTTTTTTAAAACATAATACCTGACATATGTTGGGTGTTTATTAAGTGCCAGGCAGTAGCACTTAACATTTATTTACTCTTTAATCTACCTAATTATGTCAGGTTGGCAGTTTTCCATTTTATAAATGAGTAAACTGAGATCGTAATGTAAGTAGCTTGCTCAGTGTCACAAACTGCTTAAAAGGGGGACCAGGCATTTTGACCCTAGGACCTGTGATCTTAATCCTGTGCAAATTACCAGGTAGCTTTTCTTAGTGTTAATTTCTCAAAATTACTGTCCTGACCATAAGACATTTTTAAACATTATATTCTAGCAGAATACCAGTATAGGTGCTAGTGAAATATAGTGTGAATTTGCTGTCATAAAGTAGAGAGCAAATAAATAAATGATTTCTATTATCTAAAAATGTTTCTATAAGGTAAACATATATCATATGAAATGTATGATTTCTATCACTTGGGGTAGGTACAGGTTTCCACCTATTATCTAATAAGTTTATCACATAGCAGGAACAATTTAGAGAGAACTGTTTTTTCAACAAGGTATTTTCTTTGTCTCTACACGGTAAAAGGCTGGGAGGGTGGCTAGATATGTGGCTCCATTTTTCTTTCTTTCTAGGTCCCACCACATCAGCCAGGACCTCCTGTAGTTGGTACTCTCCAGCCACCTACTTTCACACCTCCTTTGGGAATTCCGCCTCCCGGCTTTGGTCCTGGTGTTCCTCCTCCTCCACCTCCTCCACCGTTTTTGCGCCCAGGATTCAACCCAATGCATTTACCACCAGGTACACTGAATTATGTGAGAAGACATTCTTTTTTTAGAGCCTGAAATAAAATGACACAGCTTGAATTGACTTTTTTTTTTTTCTTACTCTAGGTTTTCTTCCTCCTGGACCCCCACCTCCTATAACTCCACCAGTATCCATTCCTCCTCCTCACACTCCACCAATAAGCATCCCAAACTGTAAGCATGTTTTTCCTTTGTGTTCACTTGTCCTCTTGGAGCTGGGAGTAGGAGGGAGAATGGACCAGTAATAGGATCTGTAGTATGGCAAAAGAATGTTGACCGGGGAGATAATTAATTATTCAGCTTCACATGTTGATGTAATTATATTCCTTAGCTACTATCGCTGGTATAAATGAAGACACTACAAAAGACTTATCTATTGGAAATCCCATTCCAACAGTGGTGTCTGGGGCTAGAGGAAATGCCGAGTCTGGTGAGAGTGTGAAAATGTATGGCTCTGCTGTGCCACCTGCTGCACCCACGAATCTGCCCACCCCTCCTGTAACCCAGCCTGTTTCACTTCTTGGTAAGTTAACTTTTTTATCATTACTTTTCTTTCCCCTGCCCAAGTTCGTTTTTTTAATAAACAATGCTAATGTTGGTAAAATGTTCTCTGAGGCTAATATTTTTCTTTGAAGATTTTCTTCTTAAATATATGCACTTGGTTTTTACCAAGAATACCCTCCCTCAAGAGACTGCCTCAGAAATCAAATCATGTTTATTTGTCTTGAATTAAAGTTTGGATTTGCACATCTTGATTTGGTATAGAAAAGTGATGAAGCTAATCTCTGTAAAAAAGGAATTGGTACAAAGTTCATGATTGACATAACCCCAGACATCCCAGCTTAATAAGAGATAGCATTTCTTTGACAACATAGATTTTTTTTCCTGTCTGGATTAATTTTTATAATATTTAAATTCCCTGGACTTTGGTAGCTTTCTCTCTGGGTTAGTAAAGAAATCATCTTTGATACATTGCAATAAAATGGCTTTGTTACCTGAGTGACAGTTGCACCGCCTAAGGTGTGCATTTCCACTGGCCCCTCAGTTTTCTCCTGCAAGAGTTCATCTGTTGTATTCTTTACCTGCAACTTTACTACTGCGATCAAGGGAAGCATGATTTAGATTGTTTACATCTTTAAGAGGCCTTACCCTTATTTGCTTGAATTCTAAATGAATATGTCATATAGTTGTTATAGTGACCAACCTTTCAATAATAAATTGTTGTATTTGAAGTGGAATTGCCAAGTGTAATTAACACTTGATTCTCCTAATGAATAGTTAATTCGTCGTTAGTATTTTAATGTTCTAGTCCTCTGTGCCCACTGTATTTTTCAGAGGTATATGTGTGTGTGTGCAAATGTTTGCTTTCATAATCTTAGATTTTTTTGGAAAGAGCACATTGGTTACCTTTGCGATATAGAACTGTGGGACATTGGTTTGTGATGTAGGACTTTTACTTTTCACCTACAGCATTCGGCACTGTTGGAAATTTTCACTTTGTTCCATGTACGACATTTATAATAAAAATCAATTTGTTTTTAAATGGCATGCTGTCTTCTGCCCGCTCCAAGACTGAGTTTAGGCTAATAATAAATTTGATTTTTATTTCCTTTAGTATGTGGACTGGGTAATGGTAAAAGGATTTAGGGTTAAAATTTTTCGCAGGTAATGTAGCAGTAGTCTTAATGATGGAAAATGGTTTGTTTAATGAGGAAGTTGCTCAAGAGGTCTATGCCATAATGGAAATCATAGTAGAAGGAAAATTGGAGTAGGATCCAGGAAACCTGAACATCTTTGGAGATCAGTTTTGTTATGCTCCCCCCCCCTCCTATATTTGTAGAAAGATGGTTATACAAGAATCATAGAATCTAAGTTGGGTAGAATTTTCTGATCCACACCTTTCCTCCACCCAACACCCACCCTTGATAATGAATTCTCTCTGAAATAAAACTTCCTGGTCTAGTGTCCTTAGATGCTAGGCCACCTGAGACTGTTAACAAAATTGCATGCTTTGGGCTTTTTTTCTGAGCTTAGTCAGCTCATTGAGTGAGTGAAGAGATTTCATCATCACCAGGAGTCTAATAACCACTACTTTCAGACAACTTTGAAGAATAAATAAACTGCCTCTGATTTAACATTTAAGTCTTGGAGACTCTGCCCTTTATTTCTTACCACGAGTGAAATATATATAAAGTCTCAGCCAACATGTGAAACAAAACAAATCAAAAGTTGATAAGCTTAAAAAATCAGCTTAGTAATAAGCTGAGCACTGCTAGAAAAATAATAAAATTTTTGACATTTATCATTACCCAACATACCTGTTTGGATGTCCGGCTCCTCCCACCCCCCAGAATGGACGCTCCATGAGAGAGGAACATCTGTTACGTGAGTAAGTGGATAGGTGGATGGTTCTCAGTGTAGGGCTGTTTTACTTCTACCTCTGGTGATGATCTTGGTCTGTAACTTTTTAAACAACATTTAGAAATTGGAGGATGTTCCAAATATGAAATGGTTAGAATATGACATAACATAAAAATGAAACTGTTTTATTAAACACTTTTAGCTAAAATGCAGTAGTTTAGTTCCAATCATGAGAAAGAAGCTTTCCCTATTCTTTCAGTTGGAAATCTTGAAAAGAATATCCCATGAATTTTGACTTTTTATTGAAATGAGACTTTTTAAATGTGTATCCAAATAAAGAATATTTATCCAAAAGATTAATCACAATTCCATCATACTGATCAAGGAGTACAGTAATCACAGGCAGTGTTGCAGCACTGCAGAACTAGTAATCAGGGCTGGGCATTGTTGACGTTAACCAAGTCATGGAAAATTAGAACTAAGATGCTTTCAAGTTTTGTCTTGGTGCTCTAATGTTTCCTCTTATGATAATAAAAAAGCAATGTTATACTATGCCAAAAAACTTTAAGCCTAGAAGGTGACACTAAACTTCAGTTCTTCAACTGTGGGAAAAGAAATAAAAATGCCACGCCGGGGTGTTGTGATGATTCAGTGAGCTAACATATAAAACAACTAACATGGGGCCTGCCACGGGGTAAGCGCTCAGTTAATGGTGGGTGCGATATTACAGGTAAGGAATATCCTAGGTGATATTTAGAATACCTAGAGAAGAATATACTTTGAAACTTTGAAATATTACTTTATCTCTGATTTATTTTAAACTGTTCTAATTATTGGCAAAGGGTGCAGTCTTTTCAGGAAAGTATGTATCTTGGCATAGTCACCTCAGATATTTTCATGGTTTATTAGACCAGATCATAAATCCACACATATTAAAGTTCCATCAGTTGGCTTGCTGAGAAAATGTGTGTTAGTCACAGTGATATTTCATTTAAATAGCACACTCTAATATCTGTGTTATTCCCATTAATGATACTCAAATCATTTTCTTACAGTGGAAGGTAAATGTATCCTTGAGACTTAACTGAGTGTTTGGATCTTAATTTCTGAAATGTGGCAATAATATTTTTAAAGTAGAGGGGCCAAAGTTTCAACAGATCTTCGAAAGTTCTGTAGTGAGTCCTGGTTATGAAGGAGGCAGTGGGGTGCTTTAAGATTGGTTTGGTTTAAATAATTTTCTCTTAGTTTGGGAGGGATGAGTATGTATTTCTGGAGTTGGGCTGAGGGTAGCCCACAGTACCAAGTTTGTAGAGACTTAAGCCTCTGTCTTTCATAGATTTTTATTGTTTTAGTAACTGATAATCTGAAAACATGAAATTATTTGATGCACAGCAGTGATTCATTATCACTTGATTTTAAAGGAATCTGTTCTTAGTACCTCACACTCCAAGATAGCTAGTTAGAGCGTTGGTGGTTTCATAAAAGCTAGAGGACACAGTTACAGTTGTTGATCATGTAGGAGAAAAGGAATATTAAAGATGATAGCAATTCAGTGCATTCTCCTTACTGTATAAGTGTATGTGTTTACTTTTCCAAACTTTTTGTATAACATGTATTTATTAATATGTACAGCATATTTTTTTTAAAGTTCATTGTAAATGTGAAATTTGGGTTATTTTGGTGTTCCAAACAATAAAAAAATACACAAAAAAGTTTGTTTGTGTTACATATCTCTATTGTGTTACCAGCATATCCAGGATATCTTTTCAAGGAAAAATTAAGCTAAGTTGGACTCATTCCTCTTGTGGAAAATTGAAGTCTCTTCTCTTGCCAGATACATTTATTCATTATAATTATTAAAATACAGACATTCTCTCCAGTTTTATCACACTGCTGTAAGGTGGTGGTGAAATTTATAAATAAGAATTGGCTATGTGTAAGATTGCTTCTTACTGATAATTTTTGTTACCAAAGATTTAAAGTAAAAGTCATGAATTGGTGGCCTCCAGGCTGAATTGCTAGAGAGTGGGATGTACTTCATGCTTGATTTCCACACATCGTTGCCTGGCCTCAGTAGGCATTTGAGTTGATGTTCCAAAATTGAGACACTTCAGGAATTATGTAGACAGAATTGGCTTGTGAATTAAACAGGTGTGTTTGCTTTTATGCAGTAGCTATGATCCTTAAGACTTCCATGAAGGTGAATAATTTCACCATCAAATTCTGTAATTACAGTTGACTCTTGAACAGTGTGGAGATTAGTGGCTCTGATTCCCACACAGTCCAAAATCCACGTGTAACTTTATAATTGGCCCTTCATACCCGCAGTTCCACACCTGCAGGTTACCCAGCTGTGGACTGCGTAGGACATATTTACTGGACACAGTCTGTATATGAGTAGATGATGGAGTTCAAACCCATGTTATTCAGGAGTCAGCAGTACTTTAAAATTGGTAATTGAATTGTGGTGATTTCACTTAAGCTTTGGATTTTTCTGCCTAGAATTTTGATAACTTTTATAATTAGCAATTTTTAACATTTTGAATTAGAACATTAGAGCACCAAAATACTGGTATAAATAGCACTCAAAGGTGAAGAAACTTTTAAAATATTTTTTCTTGTTGTGAACTTTGCTATAATATTGGTTATATTATAAGCCAGAAGGGTCTACCAAGGTGTTTGTTTACCCTATAAAAGTGTTCTTCTTCAAAGCTTTTAAGATATTTGAGTCGATACTCGAAATACTGCATTATATTGTTCCACTAGAGTTAGGTAGTTAGAAAAAGTTCCCAATTACTCATCACAGTGCCTGCAACTTAGTATATAACATTGTTCAGTGAATGACTAATAGTGATTAATCCACAAAAAATATTTACCTTGGATATGAATTTATGCATGAATACACTATTTTCTCAGAAGGTAAAGCACTTCAAACAAAACATGGGGAAGGTCTCGCACAGAAACTTGAAAGCTGCTTATCACACTGTCTGCATCTCCTCCTGCACTTCCTAGACTGCAGAACTCCAGCCTAAAGAGTCTATTTTAAGTTTAAAGCCCTCTCACATATTTTTGGGCTTGAGGAAGGTGGGAGGGGCAGACACTCTGGGCTCTAGATTAATTGTGATAGACAAAGATAATGCTGTGAAGAATTTCAGGTAAGATTTTTTTCCAGCTAACATTGGAAATAAAATACCCTGTGGATAATCTCATTATGTGATGGGTTAACTGTACATCCCAAACATCTTGACTTTTTAATAGTACAACTCTTAACTCGAAGTCACAACTGTTACACTTTGCCAGTTATAGTAAAATAGCAATTCATATAGAAACTGAAATTCTTAAAGACAACCATAAATAACTGTAGGGAAATTGATCAAACCTTATTGTACGTTATTTTTCAAAACCCCAAGGAGTCATTTCAAAGAGATAATAATAGTCTCTTATTCTTCATTTGAAATTATGGTTTTATGTATTAGATTTTATCAAAACACAATGTACTCTATGCTCAAAATAGATACACATCTTATATATTATTGAAAATTTAAATTTCTCTTATTTATTGCTAACATTCTAAATGATTTTTTGGTATAATTATAATGTAATCTAAAATATGCTTTTTCTCTTTCTTTGAAAACTAGCTCCTCATTTTTCCAAACTCCCCAGCTCCCAACACAGTGCCTACTATAAGAGTCGCCTGAGAATCTGTTCAAAATAATTAAGCTCTAAATATTATTAATCGGTGAATCTAGGCAAAGGAAATATATGTATGGATTGTACTGTTACTTCATTTTTCTGAAGGTCTGGAGTAAAAACAACAAACATTTTTATGATTAAAAATATATGTTTTTTATATAATGTACACATACGAATCTCAGGGTATTGGTAGGAGAGACAACAGTGGTTGATAAATCTTTTTCCTTATGTGAACAAATTTTGTGTTAGGTTCATGCAAGAATGCCACAGAAATTCATTCTGTTGGAATCAAGTAAGGTGGAACTGCGACTAGGAACAGAAAAGAAGGTTGTGAGAGAACACTGCTGCTTTGCTTAAAATAAATTTCAGATCTTCATAGGTTTACAGTGGACTCACTGCCCTGGGGAGAGACCTGGACCTTGTAGCCAGCCACTGCTCTTGCCCCATGAGAGGTATCTTTTGATGAGTTGGTCGTCACTTATGGTGCCATCATTTATTCATTCATACATTCAACATGTATTTACTCAATACCTACTGTGTGCCAGGCACCCTTTTGGGTACTAAAGATACCCGAATGACAAGAGCTGTTTTCCTGGGGCTTAAATTCTAGTGGGGGCTTAGATAGTAAGCCAATAATTTCGCATGGAGATGCTCCAATGAAGAGAGTAAAGCAGAGACTGGGATCGGAGGAATGTTGCATGAGATGTGCTATTATAAATGGGTTGGCCAGGGAGAGCAGCTAAGGAGATAATACGGAGATAAAAGAGGAAAGAGCTGTGTAAATGCAGAGGGGAAACATTTCAGGAGGAATAACAGAAGGGAAGCTTGGACTGATAACAAACTTGGCTTGTTGGAGGGACTCCAGTGGGCTGTTAGGGCTGGAGCAGGGGTGATCAAAGGGAAGAGCAGCAAGTGATGAGTTCAGAGCTGGTTGTCAAGCTGGTCATGAGTCCAGCAGGAGTTGGTGTAAGACTTGAGCAAAGTGTTGTAATCTGGTTCCCATTTCTTAAACGATTACATATGGATGGGTATTCTGTAGAAACCAAACTATAGGAGTTGGTAAGAGTAGAAAGAGGAGACCAGTATGGATGCAACTGGAATAGATGAGGTTAGAGAGCTAGCAGTGTGCACTGGGGTGGTATAGTGAAAGTAGTAAGCAGTCGGATTCAGAATGTATTTTAAAGATAGAGCCTCAGAATGGCCTTATTACTTAAATATGTGAAGGAAGCAGTCAAAAATGATTATTTGACCTGAGCAGTTGGTAGAGTGTAACTGCCACTCCTGAGATGGGCAGATCTCAAAGAAGAGCAGGCTTAGGAGAAGGATGTTGAGTTAAAATGTTGGATGTTTTAATATTCAGGGGCAACTAAATATTCAGGTCAACAAAACAACTGGTAAATAAAGTCTAAAGATGTAAATTCTGGTATCATCAGCAAATATAGATACTATTTACAGCCACCAGAGCCTGTAAGATTACCTAAGGAAGAAATGTATGTAGGGAAGGAGTGAGAGGGATGAGCCCAGGAACACTTCAGCATTTAGCAGTAGAGAATCTGATATGGAGAACTAAGACATGTTGGGAACTCTTCTAAGTGTTATTTAAGCCTTACAGTCCTTGGAAGTTGACACAGTTACTCCCATTTTGTGGGTGGGAAATCTGAAGCATCAAGAGGTGAAGTAACTTGCCCAAGTTCACAGCACCAAGTGGCAGAGTCTAGAATTCAACACCTACACTTTTAACCACTGTCCTGTATTGTTGCATCCAGCAAAGTACACTGACAGGGCACAGCCAGTGGGCAAGGAAGCAAAAATCCTTTAAGCCCAGGAAAGAGAGTTCCTAGGAATGAGGGAGAGATCAACTATCAGATGCCTTTGTTGGGGCAAAGAAGATCGCTGAGACTTGCCAACTGGATTGTAGGAATATGAAGGCTTCTGGGTGACCTTGAGAAATGTGGTTTCATTGGCGTGATAAGTTCAAAAGCCTATATAAGTAAATGCAGGGTCAGGAGATAATGAAGAAACGGATACAGTGATTTTGGACATCTCTTTGAGGAGGTGTGCTATATAGGTAAACAGTAAAATGGTGATAGCTGAAGGGAGATGCAAGGTGAGGGAGGGGTTTTTTGTTGTTCGTTTTTATTTCTAAAAGACTGACAAAGACTAGAAATTTTTATTGGAAAGCCCAGTAGAGGGGTAATTTCTGATGCAAGAAAGGAGGTAGTTGCTAGGTTGATATCCTTGTGAAGGTGAGAGGGCACGTACTTAGGATTTGAATAAGAGGCTTCTTTAGCCTTTGGAACGCAGTTCACAGACGGGAGGAGTGACACAGAAACAGGTGCGGGTAAATTGGTAGATTTGGTGGTAGACAGGTGGGTAAAGTCTTTATAAATGCCTTTTTAAAATGATAAACCAACTAGGATAAGTAAAATCTGGTATTTCCGTATAATGGAATATTCACTGGTAATACAAAGAAATGAAAGACTTACACCAGCTACAACATGGATGGGCCTTGAGAAGATATGCTGAATGAAAGAAGCCTGTCACAAAGGATCACACATTGTATGGTTCCACTTATATTAAATGTCCAGAATAGGCAAGTCCATAGAGATGAAAAAAACAGAATACGTGGTTGCCTGGGGATTGAGGTGGAGTTAGAGGGAAATGGAGAATGATGGTTAATGGATACAGGGTTTCCTTTTGAGGTTGTGGAAATGTTCTAATATTTACTGTGATGGTTGCCCAACTCCAGATATATTAAAAACCATTGAATTTTACCCTTTATGTGGATGAATTACAGGCTCTGAATTTTATCTCTGAAGCTGTACACAGCAAACCAGCTAAGAGTAGTGGAATTAAGGAGAAGCAGTAATAAGTGAAATACATATCTAGAAACATGAGAATGTGAATCGACTAAGAAAATTAGAATTGCTGGCCAGATTTAAGGGAACATTTCTATTTGTAGTTATAAATTTTAAATAAGACCAGTCAGCATGTTGGGGGTGGTGCACAGCCGTGTTCATGTGGAGATCAGGTAGAAGAGTTGCATTTAAAACCAATGGTGAGGTTTTTCCGGGCAACATGGTGAGGGAGAACCATGGACTCCAAGGCAGGTAAGGAGGAAAGTAAAGATGTGAAGGGCATTGGGGACATGATCCTAGTGGGAATGACGGTTGCTCTGGGAAGAGGGTTAGAGTCGGGTACTTGAAAAACAGAACTTGGCAGTGAAAAAGTTATTTGTAATGAAAGGTCCAGGACTTTGTAGAGGCAGTGGCTGTGATAGGATGGAAGCCGAAAGCATGGTGCAGAATAGGTAGAATGAGCACCTTGCCTTTTCTACTAACTTGCCTTTTCAGATGTTCCTTCTGCTCCTCCTCCTCCTCCCTTCCTTACCTTTTTCACATGGCAAATCCTTGCTTTTTTTGAAAGATCCAAATTAAATCCTCCATGAAAGTGTCCAACTAATGTGCTCAGTTGATCACTCCTATAGTGTTTAATTCAAGCCTTATAACTTTCCGTATGTCTCCCTACCTACGCAACTCTGTGGCCATCCTTGGCGTAAAGAGCCCTATTCGTTTATGTACATTTGTATCCCTTATTTATATTTTCTAGATTTCAAGGTCCACACTAGTCTCAAGCCATATCAACCTACTCATCCCTGGCCACCCCTTTAGCCTTTTAACATACTTGTTCTTTTTCCCCCATAATTACCAACATCTTTGCTAGAGATAGCAATGGCACCTCCCCTTTAATCTTGACTTAAATTTTTAAATTGTGAAACTGTCAGGGTTTTTTTGGCTTATTGTAAGAAATAACTAGTTAAATGCCTGTGTATTTCTTATACTTCTGTAATTTGAATGCAGACATTTGAGACTGTCACTTTTTTGGTCTGCCCTAAAATCCTACTGTATTAGAAAATTTGGAAATTTCTATCTAGAATGATACTTCCCCAGGTCTGAACTCTTCCCTTTTTTGTTCCGCCCATATTCTGGATAAGTTAACACCATGACTCTTCTGTGCTCTACCTATATGCATTTAATCAGTTTCAGCGCATTTCCACTGGATGTTGCCCAGGCCCCTCCAGCTCTCAGTATTACCATGTAAAATTTATCATGTCTTCAAAAATTGCATCTCTTCCTAAATTTCTGCATTGCGTTGATGTCTCCATCCACTTGTTCATTCAAAGCAGAGAGCTATGTTCCTTCTCTTAAATTCTCAGTTCTGCCTGCTAACGGTCTTAAATCTGCTTCTCAGCTCCAGCACCTCTTTAGTTCAGTCTTTCTCCTGGATTCTTAGATTAAGAGCCTAGCTGCTCTCCAGTGTCCTCCCCCTTGCTTTCCTGTATACAGCTTGCTAGAGGGATCTTTCAAAATGAACATGGGGTCATCCTTGCTAAAAATTCCTCCATAGTTTTCCCATCACTCTAAAATCAGGGTCCAAGTTCCTTGTCATGGCATACAAGATTGAATTGCCCCAGCCTACCTGTTCAGCCTCACAAAACTGAACTTTTTTCTTTTAATTGATAGCCGTTTTTATTCATACAGATTTCTTTCTAGCTGCTTCAGTAATAAACCTCATCTTCTCGCCTTGATTTTCCTCAAATTTTCTATTGCAAGTCTTAAAACAGCACACTTTACTGCTTCACCTTCCTGTTGATAAGCCTTTCAGAAGCTGCTGTTCTCTTGACCAGTAATAACCTTTCTTACTCGTATTGACCTTGTATGTTTTCCCCTTCCTTTGAGACCCAATTCAGACATCCCCTGGGATTCCCACTCAGACTCACACACACCAGCTTTATCAGTTCCACCCTTGTCAGCATACTATAGTATGTGCCATCTCCTACAGCAACTGACATTTGTCTGTTTCTGTGAGGCGCTCTCCTGTTTGAAGGGAAGGACTAATTTTTTTTAATCTTTAATCCCTAGCACATTAAATGAGTTAATGTAAACCTCAGATGTTCAACACATGTATGAGTGAATTTTTTTGAGTTTGTAACTCGTGAGTGATACTGCATGTCATACTTCCAAATAAAATGAATAACTGCTTTGAATGCCATTTAGACATGGGTAACCCACTATATATTCTGTTGGCATGTGCATAGTGTCAGCTTTCCTAATAAAAATAAAAGTGAATTTCAGCTACTATGCCTACCAAGAGCTTGTGCCGCCTGATATATTTTTAAATATAACTTCTATTATAAAAGCTGTACTTTTTTATTTGAATGCAAAACAACAGATAAGCAAAAACAGTCCATAATTTCACCACTTCTGTGGTCTGAAGGCCAACATTTGGAACAATGGGAATATTCTAACAGGGAAATCTATAAACTTTGATGGTCTATAAAGTGTTAGAAGGAAATGGACTTACCTATGAAAAGGGGAAGGGATTTAAGTATATAGTATTTTAAGCAAATCCAAAATACAAATATCCACTTTTATGGACTAGATGAATTAGGCACTAGTTTTTCTAGGCAGTTTAAACATAAAAGTTAACCCTGTTTAATCAGTCTGTATACACCTTCAAATGCATATGATAAAGGACTTAGAGATGTGTTCCTAGAGACAGGGTTATATTTTATAAAGAATCATTGCCCATTTGATCTCTTCTGTACAAGGTTGAGGTTGGCCTTGCTTCTTTTGGCAGCTGTCAGATGGGTAGTTGAGGAAGCCAGTCATCATGGAGAAATTAGGAATAGGACCTTCCCATCATTCTGTAAGTCAAGTGTTTCCTGTTAAAGACTCATCTGAACCTAAAACTTTTGGTATAAGAAGATGCTTTGAACCTCTTCCCCGTTTTTCTAGTGTTATTTTAGAACTTGCTTTTGGCCCTTTGATCCTATAGTTGGGTACTGGAACGTGTTGCAGTAACTTTTTAATAGTAAACATTGATTGTTTTAGTCCTTGAACAAAAGCTGGTAGGGGGCATTATACCTCATGCGTACAGTGTGTGCTTAAATTAACGTGCATGAGGTCCTGGGTTCAATCCCCAGTACTGCCATTAAAATAAATAAATAAACCTAATCCCCCCCCCCAAAAAAATGTTTTTTAGAAAGCTAGTGGGAAAGTAAAGTTTGACTTTTTAAAGTATTTCCATATATACCTCTATTAAAAGAGGTTGTCCCTGGGTACATATTTTTTTGCTGCCTGTTTTGAGTTGAAGTCCACAAATACTGGGACTGCACGATTCCTTTAGAAAGTGGGAGAAAGTGGGGGAGGGTATAGTACAGTTCAGTGGTAGAGTGCCGTGCTTACCATGCACAAGGTCCTGGGTTCAGTCACCCAGCCTCCATTAAAATGAATGAATGAATGAATGAATGAATGAATGAATAAACAAACCTAATAACCTCCCCTCCCCACCCCCCCAAAAAAAGGTTTTAAAAAAAAGTGGGAGAAAGGACCTATCTTGGGTGCCTTGTTGTCCTGCTGTATGGTATATGCTCAGACGTTCGCTAAATGATATGAAGAATGCTTGTCTGCTGTGGATTTCATGTCAGTCTGATATGGTATAGGTGGTGGTCCTATATATGTTCATTGGAATTTTCCTAAGGACAGTCTGAAGAATCTGTGGACGGATGAGGTCTTTGCCTTGTCCATCTGTTTCATCATTTCACCTTTTCACCATGGTAATTAGTATTTCTAAACTTTGGGCCTGGCATATGGAAGCTCAGTGTATTCATATCTTTCCCAACTACCAGAGTGCTTGACTGTAAACTGTGGTGGATTTGGGGGGACCAGGAGAGGCTAAGAAGATCTTAACAGTCAGAAATGAAAAATGCTGTTTTTGCAAAGTGAAATACTTAGTGTTAGGACATTTATCATCTGTCAGAATACATGTGTGAATAATAACAAGCACCCAACTGTGTGCCAAGCTCTAAGCTCACTTAGGTGTTCATCTCATTTAATCTCAAAATGAGGCAGGTAAATTGTCTGCATTTCTGAGGCATGTGTCCAAGGTCACCTCTGTGTTAAGACTTTTTTCAGCATAGTTCTCTTTAAGCATTTGAAAGAAGATAACTCTGTTAAAGTAAATACCAAGTGATGAGTCTTCAAGTGTTAAGAGAATTATAGACTGATATATGTATATTTTCCAGTCTGCTCTATTTAGTGCCTAAGTCTGGCAGAATAGTATTGGAGCATCTGTTTTGAGGAGTAAAAACTAAAGTAGAAATTCTTACCTGTCGTATTAGTATTAACTGTTTATACAAAAAATCTAGGAGCAACCAGGACTTGTTAAATGTTTGCTAAAGTGAGTAGGAGGAAGTGTCTTAAACCGAAACTTATGAGCAAACCCTCCTGTAAATGGGACATAAAACCAGTAAGTCGTCACTTTCAGTAGCACTAACTTTATCAGTTTTGCCACCTTTGGGCAAAAAGTGAATGGCTGAACACTCAGCATGGTTTAGCAGTCATTTCAGCCCAGCAGCATACGTGTTATGCTGTGCTTTGGAAAGGAGCCTGTTTGTGCACGGGTCATTTGATAAGCATTAGTGTTTAAGTAATGCTTACTGCATAATAACTACATGAAGCATTTTAGTGACAAAGAGCCCTCTCTCTTTACTGGATTTTCTGGGTCATTGACCACATTTTTTTCTAGTAATAAATTAAGACTTGGAGTATAAAATTTTCTAAGAGTATACCTGAAATAGCCTTCAATTGGTTCAGTTCGGTTCTTTATTTCTTTAGGGCATAGCACGTGTTTCTTGAGTATTTTGAATGGTAAAACAGCTACTAATCAAGGCTATGAAAGGAGATTTTCACATACTCTTTCCAAAAGTTGATATAATTTCCTTTTGCAGCTTATTTTGACTTCCACTTATATTAGGTACTAATGTTTTTATATATGCTATTAATAGATAGCTTTATCTAATTTAAGTGTGTAACATATCTTTAGAACTGCTTGCCATGGGTTGTTACTGGGCCCTCGCATTGAGTTTCTCCCAGGTAGACTGGCAAACAATATGAAGTTTGAAGATTTTGGACTGAATTTCATTTTACTTCAAGCTCCACAGGAAATAGTTGAAAGTAGTGTGACGTCTTCTATGTTATTTACATGTTAATTTTTATTGCCTCTCAGGTACTCAAGGAGTTGCACCTGGTCCTGTAATTGGGCTCCAAGCCCCATCCACTGGTCTTCTTGGTGCCCGACCTGGCCTAATCCCACTCCAGCGCCCGCCAGGAATGCCTCCACCCCATTTACAGCGATTTCCTCTGATGCCACCTCGTCCCATGCCACCTCACATGATGCACAGAGGTCCGCCACCAGGCCCAGGGGGCTTTGGAATGCCTCCGCCTCACGGAATGAAAGGCCCCTTTCCGCCCCATGGCCCCTTTGTTCGGCCTGGTGGAATGCCGGGGCTCGGGGCCCCAGGACCAGGCCCAGGCGCTCCTGAAGACAGAGACGGAAGGCAGCCGCAGCCACAGCCGCAGCCGCAGCCGCAGCCGCAGCCGCAGCAGCCGCCACCGACTCAGCAGCCGCCACCGACTCAGCAGCCGCCACCGACTCAGCAGCAGCCACAGCCGTTTAGAAACGATAACAGGCAGCAGTTCAATGCAGGTAGAGACCAAGAAAGGTTTGGAAGAAGATCTTTCGGAAGTAGGGTGGAGAATGACCGGGAACGGTATGGGAACCGTAATGATGATAGAGATAATTGTAATCGTGAAAGGAGAGAGTGGGGAAGAAGGAGCCCTGACCGGGACAGGCACCGAGACTTGGAAGAGAGGAATAGACGCTCTAGTGGGCACCGAGACAGAGAGAGAGATTCTAGAGATAGAGAGTCTCGTAGGGAGAAGGAAGAAAACCGAGGGAAGGAAAAGCCTGAGGTGGCAGACAGGGCCAGTGGGAACAAAGCCGCTGAACCTCCCCTTAGCCAAGTGGGAACCGTAGACACTGTTTCAGAACTTGGCAAGGGGGAGTCCGAGTCTGCAGTCGTAAGACCTTCTGAAGAGTTGCCTGCTGAGGCTACCTCATCCGTTGAACCTGACAAGGATTCCGGCTCAGCAGCAGAGGCTCCTCGTTAGAGACTGGAATTTGTCAAAATGTGACGGTGACGCTTCCGGAGTGTAGAGCTTGAGGTGTACAGATGCTGTATCATATTTGCTCCTGCTTATCAGCCCCGCAGTAGTTGGCGGGGAATTGTAAGCAATTTGATTGCTTCCCTTCTATTTAAAAATAGCCACAAAATAACAAAAAATACTGAAAATATGAATAAATATTACCCTTTTTGCTGTAACTTTTTAAAAGTTTTGACTTTAAAAAGTTTACAAATCGTAATTAGAAGTGCTATTTTTTTTTTTAATTTAAGACAAGGTAACGGTGAAAGCTCCTCAGAAACAATAGGGACGTTTTTAATAAACTCTATTTTCGTAACAAACGTTAACGTGTGTTATTCTTCCTGCACTGCAGTGAGGTGGGAAAGGACTGTTCACTGTCAGAGTCTGAGCTGTTAATACTGTATCGGAGTCTAAGTTAGACTTGTTCATTTGATGGAAATACACGTCTTTATGTAGTCACTCTCAAACACTTTTCATTTGTAATATTTTTGATTTTTAGCATTTCAGTCATAAGGTAAAGGTTAGTGGTTTTAATGTTAACCGAAAGCTTGTTTTGCAACTCAGTCAAGGTTTTCTTTTTTTGCCATTGGTTTTGTGGTAAATGTTGCCCTAATTACTCTGTAAAGAAAAATTTTGCTGGGGGAAAAATTGGATCCCAACGTTTCCCTACCTGTTGTACTATACGTTATCTGATTGGGTATTACTTATTTAGAAGGCTGGGTGTTTTTCCTGCCATCCCGTTAAATTTTTCAAAAGGATGAAAGAAATCAAGGTTAACATTTGCAAAAGCTTTTTGTCTTGTATCTGTTCAAGGGCTTGAATGCAACCTATTGTTTCCTACAGCCTTGCCTGTTGCCTTTCCTTATCATTTTTTAAACCCCCTGCTGGGCAAAGGTAAACTGAACCTTTTGTCACATATACTTTTATCTCTTTTCTGTAAAATTGTTGGGTTAACTAGGAAAAATAGTTAGGTATCCAAGAACTATTACATGAAGACATCCAAAGCCAAATCAAACCCATACCTGAAATAGTACAGAAAAGCAGTTACATAAAACCGCTTACCCAGTGCCAAGGAAAAGGCTGCTGTTACACAATCCAAATATTTATGTCCTTGTTGAAGGTTTTTTCTCACATTTCTTAACTGTCCTAGTTTCAGGGTGCTGAGCAATTAACTTTTTCTTTGCCCTCATCCCCAGGTGAAGCTGCTTTATTACTTTGGTTTTAGTTTTATACAGCAAGATCTTTGTTTTGATGGGGAGAATGTATCAATGTATCTATAGCAATTTTTTTTGTCCTTGATTTTGGAAAATAAGAGAAAATTTCATTTCATATTTGCAGACTTGAGTTACAAAATTTTTCCTTAGTTTTATGTTGGCCCACCGGGAAGTTTCAAAGTCCTAGCTGAAACTGCTTCTAGAAAGAGACATTTGATTAGTGTCCAGATTCCCAAGACTTGCAGCCCTGTATTGCCAATATAAAGTATTTACAGCACTCTATTTGCACGTGGCAAAACCCCAAACTACCAAGTGCTGGTAATTACACTTGAGGCTTTAAAGGACACAAGCAAGTCCTATACTTGAGCCTTGTCCCACAAACTACATTAGTGAAGGCCGGTAGTGATTGCTTTTAAATTCCCTGATGATGCATTTAACAATTTGTTGTGAGCAAATTATCACCAATTTAAAAACTTTGAAAACACTAGTCTTTTATCTAAATTAGCTTTCCCAGCTTTGATAAAGCCCAAATGATGATACATTTGATAAAGCCCATTATACATTTGTGACCAGTCAAAGTTATTTCTGGCTTCTTTATCAGAAATAATATTCTACAATTTTCAATTAATAAACTAGCTCACAGTCAAACCTGAGATTAAGAGTTCATTTAAAACCATTCTCTTACAGGTATGTATTTACATTAACACGTTGATCACTGACTTGAGGATCAGGTGCCCCTGAGGAAATACAAATGTCACCCAAGTTTGGGTGACATGGCAATCAATGTGTTAAGAGAAAATAGACTGGAATTCACTACTTGGATGTATAAATTCTTATATTTAAATAGAACACATTTCCTTGCTTCCACCGTACAATAGTAAAACGCATTTAAGGAGACTTATCTAAAAGCAGATTGTGCCAACCTCCACTTTTATTATAAACTAAATGTTCGCAGGTCTACAAAAATGGAACGTGCCATTTTGGCAGGTAGGTAAATTAATCTTACCAGCTAACTGGGGCTCTAACCTGCTGTTCACAATTTCACCACAAGCTATCAAAGGGCTCTCTTAAACCATAAGATCTACTTTTTAAAAACTTACATACTTTTTGAATCAAAATACCGAAGTGGCTTAAGCAGGAAAAGTAACTTCCCTAAAATTTAACAAAGGATAGCCTATTTGTCCAAGATTAAAGTTCAACTTAGTCTTAGCTAAATTTACCAGTTGCTAAAACTGTAAACATTTTGGTGACCTCAGTTAAAACACTTTAAAAACAGGGCTCCATGAAATAGTTAATACCTATCAACGAATAATCTCTTCCATTCAAGCTCTGAGTATCAGCCAATTTAGCATTTCAATTTAAATACTTTAACAGGCTCAAAATACAGTGTCAGAGAAAGTATGTTTATTGCAGGCTTGAGTGAGAACTGAAGACAGACAATTAAGTTTAATATCCACATGTGATTAAGTGTGGCAAAATACAGAGATCAATGAAACACATTTTAACTGAATATGACTTTTACAAAGATACAAATCTTCCAAATGATCACAAATCAGTTCTCATTACAGGAACGTAAAGCAATTTTTAAAAGTCACACAAATTACACATTTAAGGTTACAGTGTTTAACGTTTCTCAAGTTAAAATTTCTACAACTAGCAAGACAACAGATGAGTTACTAGGACTCAGACCACGTCCTAGGGAATGCTTATTGGGCGATCCCAATCACGCCGCAGGCCAGACGACTTCCAGCATTTCCCGTCTTTGTACTTTCTTCATTTCCACCTTTGCCCAAGTCATCTGGTTTTTCATGGACCTTTAAAAATTTTTAAGAACATTAATTTAGGGTTATCAAGCAATTACCATCTCTTCTTGCAATACCCAGAAGACTTTTAAGAAACAACATTATAAAGTGGCATGGTAAAATAATCCTACTAGCAGGAAAATATATTCATATTTAATCTAGTAGTAAGCAGAAACTACTACTCAAAGGTCTTCTTGATGATGCAAAGGCATGTGTTACCCCTAAACATAAACACTAGGTGAGCACTGCTGTCTCTAAATTAAGTACTGAAAGCACACAATTAGGTTAAAAGGCCGCCACATGCTGAATCCCCCATGGGAAACTTCAGTAAGCTCAGTTACAGTAGTCATTCTTTGAGTATAAATTGCTGTGGGGGAAAAAAGTGAACCAAAAAGAAACTTACCAAAATCGTGCCTAATGAACTACAGGTCCATAAATAAGAGGTAATCCTAAAAATGTCTCAAATATTCACACAATAATATTTAAACTTTTGCTCATCAAACACTGATCAATGATTTTTCTGCTTCATAACTATAGCTGAAGAAAATTCTAAGGATAAAGGATCAACTGAAAGTGTCTACTGAATATTAACGGCCCTCTGGAGCAAGCCAAAGGGAGCCGAGACGGCGTGCTTTGTCTGAACCAGCTGCAGCTCCCTACGTGGCTTGGGCAGCTGCTTCCCACGTGTGAAACAGGTGGTGATAACCTGCAGACAGGAGTGAATACAGTGCTGAGGTCCATCCCAGGTTTTAGACTAAAAATGTTCCGGTTAACTGCAAGGGGAAAACCAAATGGCGAGAAAACAGCCATTTTAAAACTAGACGGGGCAGGGTACAGCTCAAGTGGCAGAGTGCGTGCTCAGCGCGCGTGAGGTCCAGGGTTCAATCCCCAGTACCTCCATTAAATAAATAAATAAACCTAATTCCCTCCCCTCCCCCCACACAAAAAAAATACAAATAAGACTAGATAAAGACCACTTCTGTTTCTATAACACAGATTAATATGATCAGATATAATCTGCCTTATTACTGCATCTTCCTTATTTAGCAGAACAGTGTTCTAACCAATCTAGATCATTAGCTCATCTTTACTATAACCATCCAATAAAATAATTGCTTTTCCTAGTCCTAGAACTAAAGGTACAATTTATGTGGATCCTTAGAAACCAGGATTAATAATCATGAAATCATGAAAGGATACATGACCATGTGTTAGAAGAAATTTTATGCATATCCTCACTATATAAAAACTTACCACCATTGTGCGGCCAATGATGGAATGGTCTCCTGAGAGTGAGATCAGAGGATCTTCAATAGACACAATGGCCACACCATCTTTGCCAGCAGTCACATTGCCCAGGTCTCCAACATGCCTAACATTGAAAAAGCATTAGAGGAATTAGGACTGATTTACATTTAACTTCAGTTCATGAGCTAAATTAAAAACAGACTGAGTCAGGAACGTTAAGAGTGGGCTAAGAGGTGGATGTACCAAACAGGATCCACTTTTCCAGGCTGACAAAATTTTGTTTGAAAACATACAAGTTTAAAAACAAGTAACTAGATGTTCTAGATACAAGGCTCTTCAAACAAGGCTTCAAGTTTATAAAGCAAAGCTCTGGGAAGTCATGGGATGGGGGTGCACTTCTAATTTCAGAGGTAAAGTACCAAAGGGTAAACCTTAAGTTACTGATGCCTGTTCAGTGTTGGCATGGCTAAGACAGCTATGCCCCCAGGCCTCTGACAGAAAAATAAATTAATCCTTGTCCTTATGTGTAGTATTTTCCTGAAAGGCTCTCAGAAAACAAACACATACAAATGAAGTCTCAATGAATTTTCAGTATCGATTTTTTATCTACAAATCTTCCAGTGTTTCTCACGATGATGGTTTGTTTTGCTAGTGGCTGGCAATACTGTGACTCATGACATTTCCTGTGTTAGTTCCCTTTGGCTCTTGTATTAGTTCTATGTTCAATAAACGCTACAAAACCAAATCGTTTCTAAGTGTCCCCATTTGTCAGTTCCTTAGCCTAGGGAGTAAGGCATTCTAGCACCTGGGGGCAAAATGTTACATGGGGGCAACAAGTTCAAGAGCAGAGGTGCAATTATCATAGCATGCACTCTGCAAGTAGTCTACCCATACTGACCCCCAAAAGTCATCCCTGTTAATTTCAAAAAGAGTTAAGGTCACTCACCTCTCTTGATCCTTTGGCCCACCATGTTTTTTGGATAGAGGATTAAAGTGAGGACCTGCACTGGTACAGCCTATTTACCAAAAAAAGTAGCTAAATTATGAATCAAAATTCCAAAATAAATTCTAGAAAGAAACTGATTATTGCTAAAACCTCAAATGGAAAAAGTACTGACCCACATTGTGACTTGTAGGCTAATAAAAACAGAAAGGAACACCTTAAAATGAGCAGGGAGTAGAGGCAATTTCTAACCACTGTGTGGTACTGGTAAAGTTAATAACCTTCTCTGGGCTTTGGTTTCTTCACTGCTTTGTAAAATAAGAAGGCCAAGAATTGACCTTCAATGGTGGTTCTACTATTAAAATCCCATGATGATGATTCTACTTCATAAGATGACAGCATACCCTAACTACAAAAAACTTATCTCCCTAGCAACATACTACCAAGCAGCTCTCCCATTTGTGGCCTTTACTTGGGGGCATGCAGGATATAATATGGCACCTTACGCCCAAGGGCTGTTGCCTCACACAGCTCTAGGGGATGGCACTCAGGTTATATTCTGTAAAAACGGCACTCCTGTGCACCAGGGAACACCATTCACACAGAACACAACCACAACAATGCAGGTTCTTTTATGACATGGTTCTTCATCCAAAAGCTGATGGGAAGTTTCCCCTGTTTACAGCTTTTATCCATACTCCACTGCCCCCTCAAGCCCTCCCACCCCAGGGAGAAGGCATGCAGGTTGCAGGGTGTGGCACACTTGGTCAAAGCCACAGAGCAATCACCCCCCAAAGCAGAAGCAGTAAAACCAAGAAACCACTGGAGGAACTTTTATAATTGTTAAAATGGATCAAATCTGATCATTAAATCACTATAGGAACAATTATGGAACATTAAAAACAAGTTTTCCAGCAAAATGAATAAAGTTCTCATCATTAAAAGTCTAAACATTGTTTAGATTACTCAAATATGGCAAAAGGTCACTAAATGCAATTTAACCCGTAAGTTTTTTTTTTTACATTTTTTATTGATTCATAATCATTTTACAGTGTTGTGTAACCCGTAAGCTTTTAACTTGCTTCTAATCCTAAATTGAGAAAGTGAAACTCAGTCCAAAGCACCAACAGTTTACAATCATCCTATCATCAGTTTGCATCTTACTTCCCCCACTGAGGATCCTGCGACGGAGGTGTGGAGCTATTCTTACAGGGGAACGCAAATACACGCACCCTGCGCTCGCCACACCTGCCCTCGGCCTGCAACTCACAAACGTGCAATCACTGATAATCAAACCATAATCAAGATAAAGAAAAATCAACTCCTTTCCCTTCCATTCCACACGTTAAGAGTCAAAAACCACTTCTGTGACTAATACATCCCTGAGGTAGTCACATAACTTGACTTTTTTTTTTTTCATGCTGAGTTTTTAATGCCTGGGGGTAACTCTACCCAGTTTCCCTCACTAGATTAAATCAGCGCAAGTCAGCAGACCAGCACGACACCCACCTTGTGTGTTATCTCCAAACTGATGGACATGGAATCCATGATCGCCTTCAGCCAATCCTGAAATGGACCCCGATACCACGACTGGCCCATTTTCCTTCAATCAAAGAAAAGGGCGAGAAGTTTGAGAGAGCAAGGGCTTCTGAACAAAGAAAACAGCTGAATTATCTTTACCATTCACAGGAAAATGGAAAAGAACGAACACGGACTTGGGAGTTGAAAAATCTGTGTTCAAATTCCAGGCCCACCACTTTCTAGCACTGAATCTCCAGGGAGCTGCCTAACTATTCATTTAAGTATGTTCTTGTTTATTCTGTAAATAGTACAAACAGATTGTACTTGGGCATGGTGCGAGTGTGTGTGTACATATCAAATGTTTTAATCCAAATGTCAGCACATCATACTTCTTTTTTTAACACCTTGCTTTCTTTATGCAGACACTTTTCCATACTAGCAAACATACAGATCTGCCTGGAAGGGAGGAAGGAAGGGAGGAAGAGAAAAGAAAAGAAGCACCCTGGGAGTGACCAACTTGTTACCCAAGGATCCCTGTTCTCCACTCTCCACAAGAGGAGTGTTTACCAGTTTCCAGCATAGAATATTTTTGATTCACAGCCAGAAAATACCCTACCCCACTGCCCCTGAAGGACTGATTCTAGTCTAACCAGAAGTACTGTTTTCTCCAGTCTTATTAGGCATTGAAACCTAGATAACCTTTCCACTCTAGGAACTGAAATGAAACATACACATCATCCCCACCATACAGTAATACATGATGGTGTCTCTGCCTTTAAAAAGCCAGGACCAAAAGTTACAGGAGGTGTTAACCTTGAAGATCTGACTTTTCACTGGTTGGATACCACTGCTCAAACAAAGCAGCATGGTGACCACTGCCTTTTGTGGTTTCTTTTTGAGAATAGATATTATTCTTCTAGGTACAACCTTTAATTTTGGAAAAACCCAAATGTGAGTGTTATCCCCCCAAACACACCATGTTATCAAAAGCAGAGAGAGAAACATGACAGGTTCTGCCAACCCCCCATCTAACAGGTAATGCACAGAGCACACGGAAGTAGTCCGCCAGTAAGCTGCCCTGGTGCAAGCCCACAGGGGCCAAGCCACTATCTCAAGTGAGTAGAACAGTTCAGGGAAGCAGGAGGAATGGAAACCGGTCCCGCACAGTTTTGCCCTGGACTACTGAAGCCTCAGTATAGGCAGATCACCAAGTTTTTCAAGAGAAGCTAGGAATTTGGACGTACGGGTGAAAGTTTCTGATTTGTAAAAATTGGAAACTAATCCAAAATGTTAAAACACCCAATAGGCCGAGAAATAGTTTATTGCCAATTTTAATACATCTGCATTATAGGAGGGTCTTTATCTGGTACAAACAGCACCATCAAAATGAAGTTCAGAACATGAACGAGGGAGCCATACACGCCACTCAGGGAAGGTGGAAAAACTAAGGGAACCCTCAGTTATGAATGGATTCACAGCCTGGCTTCTGAATGTAATGCCAAGAGCTGTTTCTCAGCGTTTAGAGGGAAGGGACTCCTCAGAGGCTTCTAAGATTCTCTAGTGGGAGGAAGGAAGGTGGACAAAACAAAGTCTAGCAAATAAAAACAGCAAAATTTAGTCAAATGCCAAAGAGCCTTTTCCAGGAAAATTTCAAAATCACTTAAAGGAAAAAATTAAGCTCAAACGTAAGTTTTCCCTCATATAAATTTATAGTTGGGAAAGTTACCTAGATGGCTTTTCCTGTCCTCTCACATTCTAATAAACCATTTTAGAGACTAAATCTCATACATACGTTAAACAGTCCCTCATGATTAACAAGCCATGCACAACATAAACAATCTTCCACTGGTCACCTACGATTTGGGGAGACAACCTTAACACAAGCACCTCCCTTACAACACCTGTGTTTTGCTACATTACTAACGAGAGTTTCTGTACGCTTTATTTTACAAGGTTTGTTGGGACGCTTACCCTCTACCATCTCATTACCAGGCCTACCGGTAGAGAATTTTCAAAGCCACTTTACAAAGCATTTGGCTAAACAAATGCTCCAAGAGCAGAGTTAAGTAACAATTCCATGCAATGGAAATACTCCAGGTCTCCCAAAGTTGGAATCCCAAACCCCATCCACCATCCTCTACCAACAGGAATTCTCAATCCTCCATGCACTGTTAAAAACCACTTTGGAAATCTTAAATATAGCAAAGTTCAGAATGCACCTAACAGACTCTGATGTAACTGGTCCAGAGCTGTGTCCTGGTAGGTGCATGCTAAAAAGCTCCCCAAATGAGTCTACTGTGCACTCGGAGTTAAAAACCACTCCTCTGGAAAATCCCCTCCAAGGGAGTCTGCTAGATCTCTGGCTTTTGGAGCTTTGATCAAGGCCGTTTCCTTTACCCTTATAGCCTGACGATCACCTAGAGCAGGGATCAGTAAACTTCTGTAAGGGGTCTCTGTCGCATACTCTTTTCCACATGTTTAAACATAAACATAGAAAAACATATTAAAACCACTCTTAGCTCAAGGGCTGTACAAACACCGCCCCCGGCACAGATCAGGCCCGCAGGCCGTAGTTTTCTGACCCCTGAATTAGCTCAAGCTGGAAAGGAAGCCCCAAAGGGATAACGGATGCTACAATTCCCAGGCCTCCCGACCGCACCCGCCACCCCCGGATCTCAAGGGCGGCCGGCGCCTCGGACTGCGCAACTCAGAATCTGCAGGATCTCAGGACCCAGAAAACGACCCCGCAAGAAAGGGCCACAGCCCTGGAGAACACCAGGGAGGCCTCCGCCCTAGGCCGCCGAAGGGGCCCCGGGAGGGGCATCCGGCCTTCCTCCCTCGCTTCCTCGCCTTTCTCTGGGGCCCGCGCTTGCTGGCACCCACGGGGTCGGCCGGGCGTTCTCTCCCTGCACCCTCGCACAGGCCTCGCCACGCGCCGCCGCCGCCGCCGCCGCCAGGCTCGCCCGCCCGGTGACTCAGCACTTCGCGGCCGCGCGCGGGTGGCGGCTCCGGGGGCCCGCGCGACTGCAGGGCAGGCCGGCCGCACCGACCCGCCGACACGCGCGCCGGGGGCGTGGCGAGGGCGGCCCGAGGCCCCGCCGGCCGGCCGCTCCAAGGCGCAGGTGCGCGGGCACAGCTCGCCGCCGGCCTCCCTCCCCTGCCCTTGCCTTCTGCTCGAAGTGGATGATGCCCTGAACCTGGCCGTCGCCCTTCAGCACGCACACAGCCTTCAACGCCATGACTATCGGGGGCGCGCGCCGCTCAGGGCTGCGAGGACAACTCAGGCAACGGGAGACGCCGCAGAAGACGCCGACGCAAGAAGCCACCGCCCCCGCGCGAGATTTTTATAGGCCGGCCGCCGAGCCCCGCCCACTCTGGCCCGGAACCAATCACCGCCCCCGTGCTCCGCCCGCTCCCCACGGGGGGCCTCGGGACGCTAGTGGCCTGGAATGACCGGGGCGGGGCCACAGGGCCGCGTGGGGAGCCCTGGGGGCCGCGTGGGGAGCCCAGTGGTCCCAGTCGCCGGCTTTTTCCGCCCCGCGGCTGTAAAACGCCCAGAAACCTGCAACAGTGGAAAAACCAGCCTTTCTCCTCCAAAGGGTATAACTCGTGGATTGCAGTACACGAAATTGGGAACATGAGGTATACATGGCACTCCTTGAAGATCTGAAGCAGCTTTGTCTGGAAATGTCATTAGTTATAACTGACTTTGGTCATACTGTTGTCGCGTTTGTTATTTAGGGATGTATCAATCTGGTTGCGTTGGATAGTTCTGTTATTGTCTTGTGTTTTGGGTTTCTGTGAGCATGTAAAGCCGATACATCTCAATCCTTGGCCTCACCTTTTCTTCCCTGTAGTTTTCTTAGTCCTTGGCACATAGAGTGACTTGTTTGGTTACCCGAATTGTGTATTCTTTTCAAATATTTCCTGTTTGGCAAGGCCACAACCCTAAAAATACCAACAATGTCAACTGATTGATTTCTACATACCTCTGTGTTTTGTCTGACTCTGCCACAACAGATTACAAAAACATATGAAATGAGCAAACAGTACAAACTACTTTTGTGGGGTTTTATTTAAAAGTATAAACGTCTTTGCTTGTATGCTCAGAAACCTTGAGAAAGATGTATAGGAGACTGCAGGTGGGTACCCTTGGGGAGTGCGAATTAAACTTTCACTAATGTTCTCTTAAAACTTTTTTTTTCTTTTTTGCGGGGAACATGGATTTGTCTGCAACAGTTTGGCTTAGAATGAGAATCCTCTTGCACCAGATACACATACTAGTGTTGGGGGAATAGTTTAGTAAGCTGAGGGCTCCAGAGGGGGCATTGAGGAGAGAAAAAAACCATCTTCCCTCCCCACGGTGCTGCCTGCATAACAAAGATGAGTGAACTGTTTTCGGAGCAGGCGAGGTTAACTTAACCTGGAAGCATGTCTTGGACTCACCCAGAGAGCTCATTAAACTGCAGGTTGCTGTGTTTCTGACTCACTGAGTCTCGAGTGGGAACGTGGAATTGACGTTCCAACTGTGTTCCCAGGTAGTGCTCATAATTCTGGTCTGGGATCACACTTCGAGGACCTCTGACTTGCAGGTGTTTTTCATGCGCAGTGAAGTATACAAGTTGGGGGCAAGAGCTGGACCCACTTGACTCAAAAGAGGAGATGGGGAAAGCGTCCTGAAAAGAAATGGGGAGTCAAGGAGACCCAGGCAGGGGCCAGTCAGGGACCTAAGGGAGAAGAGCTCCAGCTGCTGGGGATTTCTTTTGCCTTTGTTTTGTGGGATTGAAATCCTTCCCATCTCCCCTAGAACTCCAACACAATCCACGTAATCTCCGTAGGAAGGATTTTATTGTGAGGAGGATGTCAAAACACTGAGGCATAATTCAAGGCCAGAGTGAAAAAAGCAGAGTCTTGCTTCAGCCCCACATCTTGGCTTACAGTACTTATTTATTTAATTATGCTCTTGGTCTCTAAGTCATCTTCTGTCAGAGGTACACAATCTACATTTTTCTTTATCATCCTCTAGAAAGTATATATTTGTAATTTTGCTTATTGTACTTACTAGCATTTTCCAGATAATTGGCATAGGCTAGGCAGTTGCATAAATGTGCCAATATCAGCCAAAGGGCCTTTGCCCAAGGCTGAAGTTTCTTTGGGTTCTTGGAAGTTGGAATCAGATTTCAGTTCACTTGCCAACAAAGCAGCCCACGAATACAAAAAGTGGCCCTGGGATCGTGAGTCCTTCCTCTTTTGAGATAGGTAGACAAAGCCTGGGTCGGTGCCAGGTTTGTGTTGCGCAGGATTAGAGGACCCGTGAGGTTCATTCCTAGTACTGCCCTCACACCTGCACATGGGGGTCCCACACTTTAGAGGGCCCTTTTCTGTCCCTCCTCAGTCCACTTCTCCCATGGGGGAAAGAGTGTGGAGCCAAGAAGGTGGTCCCACCCAGAATCTTAACCCTCTTTCTAGAGCAGGGTTAAGGAATTTAAATATGTGATCCTGAACAGTATTTTTGTCCTCCTAAATTAAAGCAGAGTATCTCAACCTCGGCACTGCTAATATTTGGGGCCAGATACACCTTTTTTGCGGGGGGCTGTCCTGTGCGTTGCAGTATATTTAGTATCATCCCAGGCTTCTTACTTCTAGATGCTCTAATCACCCCCCTCGCTGAGCTGTGACAACCAAAATTTCTCCAGACATTGCCAAATATTCCCTGGGAGGCAAAATTGCCCTCAGTTGAGAACCACTGTTCAAGAACAAGCATTAAGTATCCAGGACCCTGGCCCTAATAGCCTTCAGTCTGTTTCTAGGACCTGGACAGTCTACGGATGGACTGTACCACCATGGGTACACACCTAAACTTGACCATAGGCCCCTTTCCCCATGGAGGGCTCCAGTGCAACCTGGAGCCCTCCATGGGGAAAGAAGGAAGAAAGACCAGGGTGGGGGCATCTGGCTCTCATTCTACTGCCACTTTCCTACAGAGACGTCCAAGAATTCCAAATCTGAACCTGCCTTCCAGGTCTTCGTAAAGCTATATTTGTGAAGGCAGGAGGATAAATTACATTTTATTTAGCTGTGTTATTTTGATTTAAAATATTTAAACATACAGCATATGATAGGAGGGCCTCCATTTGTGCCCTTGCCCATGCCCTGTTAATGTTAGGGCAGCCCTGTTCATTTTGACCTTGAGATTCCATGATCCAATGGCTTTGGGGTGCTCCTGCCCAATAATCTAGTCATGGAGTTCACGTATGTGACCAGAGAACTCAGGTAATTTTGAAAAGTTCAAATCCCATTGAGAGTCATTATCTCCAAGAGATCAAGGGAATCTGAAAGCAGCCTGAGTTGTCTTGAGCCCAGGAATGAGGCTGGAATCTGATAGTCAGAATTGGGCACAGGTATTCCAGGGAGTCTCTGATTTTGTGGGGAATGATGAGGGCTGGCGGCTTCAGATTAGACTGCAGCTCATGCAGATGACTAAGCAATTGTCAGTGTGTCATTCTGACTCCTGAGGATGAAAATCAGTGTTTGAGGACCTCTGTGGTTAGGAGGGTAACAAGAAGGTAGACCAGAAGTTCAGTCTTGCATTTTCATCATTTTCATCTTCTTCCTTCCTTTTTCTTAGAACCCATTCTTCTCTTCTCTCCTTTATCTCATCTCTCTCTTTCCATAAATCATTTTTCCTTCTGTAATTCCAGGCAATCCCCCTCAACATCTTCATCATTCTCAGTAAATAAGCAATTTTCTATTAATCTCCTCCATGTCCAGCATCACAAAGGCATTATCACCAAGGCCTTTGCTGATGAAAAAGTATATATTACGCAAATCGTAGGACAGTGTCAGTACTAGAGGAAATCCAAAAGAAGCAAAGTACAAAAAGAGAGGCTTATTCTAATGCTAAGAAATAAATGCACTAATAACTAGGGAGCAAATTAGAAACTGTTAAAGGCAGTTTTAGCTAGTCCTACCAGCAGACATTTAGTGTTAGTAAATCCCTAACACAGAAAGCTATTACCAGTAAGCACTGTAAGAAGATTATATCACAGAATCATGAAGTAGCTGAGGCATTTTTAAAAGTTGGAGAGGAGAAAAAGTATAAAAATAAATTTAGATTGTTAGTAAGCAGGACTGAACAGCCTGCAATTAGAAATTTATGAACTGTAATTGACAGCTGTATATTTAATTATCTTGGCAGTAGCCTATTTCATATGATCTCTGTTTAGCAGTTTCAGCCTGGGCTCTGGCCCACTCTTTCATCTTTGATAATTCTCTGTAGAGCTCAGCTGTAAATCAGATACCTGGGTTTGGTACAGGGGTTATCAACCCTGACTGCACCTTAGAACCCACCTGGGAGCTTTTTGAAAACAGTGCTTGGGCCCAAGTATAGTCACATCTTCAAACTGTATGTATTGAAACTGTAAGTGCACATTATATTACTGTAAGATACATAAGAAACAACAATGATTTTCACTGGAAAGGGGCTACTTACCTTGTGCTTTCCATCCCACAAGGGATGGAAATAAATAAACCTTTATTTGGCTAAACAAGGATAACCAGCTTTCTGTTACATGTGGTCGAAAGCAATTCCTAACTGACAGAGACGAGAAGCCGCCAAAGGAGTTTTAGCAGGAAGTGACATGATTATGCTCATGTGCAATAAGGACTTCAGTGGGTAGATTGAAAGGGGTGGGGTGAGACTGGAGGCAGAGAGGCCATTTGGGAGAAGTGATAAGGTCTTGGCCTGAGGCCATTGCAAGAAAAAGGGAGCCGTAATAAAAAAAGAACCTCCGGTCTCAGGCACTAACTAGACCTGCAGGTTGATGCAGGGAGAAGGCAAACGTTTGGGGGCTTGAGTGACAGAAGCGGGGGGTTGTGCACCTGGGTGTCTGAGGAACCTCGAAGTGCCGAGCTGGAAGCAGCCATTTGGACACAGATGTGAACCTCAGGGTCACCCCCTAAGTGTAGACCCTGCCTCAGACTCAACACCCATGCTATTCAGATTTGTAACAAAAAAGTGGTTACTCATTTCCTTCAGGGATATCATTCTCTTCGTGATTCTCTACCACTCTGGGTGGGCAGGAAACTGGTGAGATTTAGGCACCAATGATATTATCTCAAGTTCACCTGGTTCAAACAGTCTCTTTAAAGCAGTGATTCTCAAACGTTAATATACCTTAGAATCAGCTGGAAGACTTGTTAATACACAAATTGCTGGTCCCCACCTCCAGAGGTTTTTTTCTTTAAAAAATAAAAACAGCTTTAATAATATATAATTTATGTATGATAGAAATTTCACGCATTGTAAGTGTACACTTCAGTTATATTTTTAGTGAATTTATGTAGTTGGCAACCATTACCAAAATGCAGTTTTAAAACATTCAAACCAGCCCAGCAAGTTTCTTCATGCTGGTTTTTGCTTGATCTCTCTCCTACTCCAAGCCCTAGGCGACAATTGGTCTGCTTTTTTTCTCTATGAACTGGCTTTTTATGGACATTTCTTGTAAACAGAATCATACAGTACGTAGTCTTGCATCTGGTTTCTTTCACTTAGCATGATGTTTCAGAGCTTAATTTTTTTGTAGTAGGTAATGGCAGTTTTTTCCTTTTTATGTCTAAAAAGCATTCCGTTGCATGGACCATACCATAAATTGTTTTTCCAATCACAAGTTGGTGGACATTTGGATTTGTTATGGGTTGAATTGCGTCCCCTCCAAAATTCTTATGTTGAAGTCCTAACCATCCCCCTCACAAAGGGACCTTGTTTGGAAATACTATTTCCAAAGGTGAGACACTGGAGTAGAATAGACCCCTTATCCAATATGACTAGTGTTCTTACAAAAAGAGGAAATTTGGACACAGGCAGGCAGATAGGGAGAACGCCACGTGGAGATGCAGGTAGAGATCGGGGCGATGCTTCTACAAGCCAAGGACCACCACACACTGCCAGCAGAGCCCAAGATGGGAGGGGCGAGGGACAAATTCTCCCTCCAAGCCTCAGAAGGGACCAACCCTGCTGACACTTTGGTCTCAGATTTCTAACCACCAGAACTATGAGCCAGTTTCTGAATTTAAGCCACTTTGTTAGATTAGCCCTCACAGACAAATACAGGATTATGTCTGGGTTTTGACTGTTACAAATAATGCTGCCAAGAATATTGGTGTTCATGTCTGTGTGGACATACCCTTTCATTTCTCTTTGGTTTGCTAGGTTGTTTTTTTTTTTTTTTTTTTTTTATAATATCTGGGGGTTTTTTAGTATTCCTCATAATTTTCTTTTCTTTCTTTCTTTTTTTTTTTTTTTTCTGTTGTTGTTGAGGGGGAGGTAATTAGGTTTATTTATTTATTTATTTAGAGGAGGTACTGGGAATTGAACCGAGGACCTTGTGCATGCCAGGCATGCGCTCTACCACTTGAGCGATATCCTCCCCTTTGGTTTTTTGGGTTTTTTTTAAAGAACTGCCAAACAATATTTCAAAGTGGCTACATCATTTTGCATTCCCATCAGCAACACAAAGGTTCCACTTTCTCCACATCCTTGCCGACACTTGCTATTCTTTCTTTTTTATTACAGCCATTTCAGTGAGTGTGTGTTGGGATTTTCATTGTAGTTTTCATTTGCATTTCCCTAGTGACTAATGATGTTGAGTATCTTTTCATGTGCTTATTGGCTATTTATATATCTTCTTTGATGAAGTGTCTATGCAAGTCTTCCCCCATTTTTGGTCTTATAACACTGGCTGGAATCTCCAGTGCAATGCTAACTAAAAGTGGGAAGAGCTGAGATCTTTGGGCTGTTTCCAGCAGTTGAGGGAAGCAGTCAGTCTTTTACCATTAAGTATGATGTTAGCTGGAGGTTTTTCATAGATGCCCTTTATTCAGCTTGAGGAAGTTCCCAGCTATTCCTAGTTTGCTGAGTTTTTGACATGAAAGGGCATTCGCTTTTGTCAAATGGTGTTTCTGCATCTATTAAGATGATCATGTGGTTTTTGTCCTTTGTTCTATTAATATAGTGTATTACATTGTTAGTTTCGGATGTTTAACCAGTCATGCATTCCTGTAATAAATCCCATTTGAACAGAGTATATAATCCTTTCTATATGTTGCTAAATTTGATTTGTTAATATTTGTTAGGGGATATTGTTCTATAGTTTTATTTTCTTGTGATGTCTTTATTTGATATCAGGATAGTACTGCTGTCACTGAACAAGTTGAGAAGCATTTCCTCCTCATCTATTTTCTGAAAATGTTTGTGAAGAATGAGTGCTATCTGTCTTTAAAGATTTTTATAGAATTCACCAGCAAAGCTCAGGCTTTTTATTTGTGAGAAGAAGATTAATTACTAATTCAATTCCTTATTAGAAGTCATGTCAAATATTCTGTTTCTTCTTGAGTTATTTTTGATAATTTATGTCTGCTAAGGAATCTGCCTGCTTCATCTAAATTGTCTAGTTTCTTGGTATAGGGTTTTTCCTAGTATTTTCTTATAAACTTCAAATGTCTCTAGAATTGGTAATAGCATCCCCCTGTTTTGTTCCTGATTTTGCTAATTTCTGTGCTGCTCTTATTTTGTTGGTCAGTCTAACTCAGCAGTTGTCAATTTTGTTAACTTGTCAGTTTTGTTAACTTCTTCAAAGAACCAACTTTTGGCTTTATTGATTTTCTCTATTGTTCTTCTGTTTTCTGTTTCACTGATTCCCAATCTTATCTTTATCATGTCTTTTCTTCTGCTTGTCTTGGGTTTATTTTGCTGTTCTTTTGTCTAGTTTCTTAAGGTGGAAGCGTTGTTTACTGATTTGAGATCTTCTTTTTTAGTGTGGGTATTTAAAACTATAAATTTCCTTCTAAGCATTGTATTAGCTACATCCATAACATGATATGTTACATTTTTATTTTAATTTAGTTTGAAATATTCTTTAATTTCTCTCATGATTTCTTTTTTCTCCTATGCATTCCTTAAAAGTGTAGTGCTTAACTTACCAATATTTAAGGATTCCCCAAATTTCCTTCTGTTGTTGATTTCTAATTTAATTCTATGGTGAATTAAAAGAATGTGTTGCCGAAAAATCAGCCTCCTTACTCCGAAGAAAAGCGAATTCAAACTCAGAGGCAGAGTTTTGGAAACAAAGAAAAGAGCAGCTTTACTGCTTTGCTGGGCAAAGGGGAGTCACAGCAGGCTAATGCCTTAGTGACGGTGAATCCATCCTGGGGTTGGGGTCTTGAGATTTTATAGAAAAACTGGATGGAAAAGAAAAGGTGACAATCAGGGTGTTTTACAGGGTGTTGCATTCTCTTCATCTTGACAAAAACTTGCTGTTGTTATGGAGGAACTTAGGAAAGTCTGCCCATTTTGTTGAGGTTCGTCCATGACCTTCTCTCAAGACCTTTAGGGTAAAAAGGATTAAGTTATTCTAAGAAAAGAGTGCACAGGGAGGGGAGCCTGTTGGTCATAAGATCAGTTAAGCTGAAAGTATGGGCCTTAATGACTCAATAGCCATCTTCTTAGTTTTCTACTCTTTCAAATGTACTTTGTCTGATTTGATTCCTTTTAAATGTATTAAGACTTACTTTATGGCGTAGCATTTGACCTGTTCTGGAGAATGTTCCTTCTGCTCTTGAGATGAATGGATATTCTGCAGTTGTTTTGGTGAAGCATTCTACATATATTATTAGGCTGTATAGATGGATAGTGTTTTTTAAGCCCTCTGTACCTTTGCTGATTTTCTGTCTAGTTTGTCTAT
Source organism: Vicugna pacos (assembly GCF_048564905.1). Taxonomy (NCBI): domain Eukaryota; kingdom Metazoa; phylum Chordata; class Mammalia; order Artiodactyla; family Camelidae; genus Vicugna; species Vicugna pacos. The sequence goes on along the minus strand of NC_132987.1, from coordinate 112,834,452 downwards.
CAATTATTGAGAGTGGGATATTGAAATCTCCAGCTACTATTATTGCATTGTCTATATTTCTTTTTAATTCTGTCTATTTTGTTTCATGTTTTTGAGGCTCTGGTAGTAGAGGCATATACATTTATAGCTGTTATCATTCCTGATATAGTGACCTTTTATCATTTTGGAACACACCTCTTTGTTTCCAGTAATATTTCTTATCTTAACATTTATTTTAGCTGATAGCCATATAGCTACTCCAGCTCTCTTATGGTAACTGTTGTCATGGCGTATCTTTTCTCATCTTTTTACTTTCAACCTATTGATGTCTCTGAATCTCAGGTGTTCTCCTGCCGACAGCATATAGTTAAATCATGTCCTTGTTGTTTAAATATTTTATATATAGCAGTGTATATTTGTTAATCCTAAACTCCTAATTTCTCTCTTCCCCCTTCCCTTTGATAACCTTAAGTTTGTTTTCTATGTTTGTGAGTCTGTTTCTATTTTGTAAAGAAATTCATTTGTATCATTTTTTTAGATTCCATGTGTTAAGTGATATCATACAGTATTTGTCTTTCTTTGACTTACTTCACTTAATATGATAATCTCTAGGTCCATACATATTGCTGCAAATGGCACAATTTCATTCTTGTTTTTTGCTGAGTAATATTCCATTGTGTGTATATATGTGTGTGTGTGTGTGTGTCTACAGCTTCTTTATCCAGTCATCTATCGATGGACATTTAGGTTGTTTCCATGTCTTAGCTGTGTGTATAGTGCTGCTGTGAATGTTGGGTGCATAAATCTTTTTGAATTAGAGTTTTCTCTGGACATATGCCCAGGAGTGGGATTGCTGGATCATATGGTAAGTCTGTTTCTACTTTTTTTAAGGAGCAGTACTCCATACTGTTCTCCATAGTGGCTGCACCAATTTACATTCCCACCAACAGTGTAGGAAGGTTCTTTAATATTTTAAAATTTATTTTATTAGTGGTTGCTCTATAGATTGCAACTTACCAAAATCCAGTTGAGATTAATACTAATTTAATTCTGATAAAATACAGAAACTTGGGGGTAGGGTATAGCTCAGTGGCGGAGTGCATGCCTATCACGTACGACGTCTTGTGTTCAATTCTCCAGTACCTACATTAAAAAACAAACAAACAAGCCTAATTAACTCCCTCCCCAAAATTAAAAAAAAATATATATATATATATATAGAAACTTTGCTCCAGTGTAACTCCATTCTCTCCCCTCACCTTTGTATTATTATAGTTACATGTATTACATTTATATGTGGTGTAAATGCAACAGTACAGTGTTATGATTATCGTTTTACACAATCTTATGTCTTTTAAAGAAATCAGGAGAAGAAATCAGGAAAATACACTTATAGAGCCTTTTATATTAACTCACATGTTTACCATTTCCAGTGCTTTTTATTTCTTCCTGTGCACTCAGTTGTGATCTGATGTCACTTCCTTTCAGTCTGAAGGACTTTTTATAGTATTTCTTAAAAGCAGGGCTGTCGTCACTTCCATTAACTTCATATGCTAACAAGTGGGAGGATTATTCCAACTACTTTGGGGAAGGGGCTGGGATTCCCAGGAATTGGGCCACCGCCCACTTTTTGACCTTTTATGATCAGCCTCGGAACTGTCATGGCGCCTGTGGGAGTGCCATTTAGCATGCTAATACATTACAGTATAATGAAGCTCGAGGTCTACTGGAAGTCAAATCTCCCACTATCTTGGCTCTTAAGGCCTCCTGGGAGATGAATCTTCCACCATTTTGGTGTTAATTGCTGTGTCATTCCTTGAACGGCTGCGCCCTGCCCCCTTCCTTCATGTCTCACTTCCACACTCCCTGTTCTACTTTTGTATTCACAAGCACCTGTTGGGAGGCCAGGCAGGTATCATGATCCCCATTTTACAAAATGAGAATTAAGACTCAGGGAGGTGATCACACTCTAGAAACGGCAAAACCCCAGATTGAACTGAGATACTCTGGATTCCAGGCCAGCACTCTTTGAACCATACCATGGAATCTGTTTTAAAGTCTAAAATGACACCTTATCCTTCTTCTGACCTGTTATTCTAATTTGGCATATTAAGCACGATTAATATAACTAAACATCATAAGACTCCCAAGTGTCTGATTCAAACAAAATGCAAGCTAATTTACCTCAGGTCTCCAGAGTATGTTTAGTTTTCTGTTTCTAAAAGTAACAATAATTTTCTTTCATATGTCTCTTGATTAGAAATTTTTCCCCCTGACAATTTTCTTACAAATGTGCTTCAAGTTAACCGTTTAGTGCCTATACAACAAGATTCAGAATCACATTGATTCTAGAAGTGATCTTTTTATTCCACTTGACAATGAACAGGTCTTTAAATGTATAGCAGTCCTGTTGCGTATGCATTTGTTGTTTGTGAAATGGCATGGAATGTTTTTCTTCTTGTGAAGCTCTTCATTTGCATGGGATTAAAAACTCTGAATTGGTTTGAAGTGAGAAATTTAGTCCAGTTTTACTAAGGAAGACAAGTCAAACCAGTTTGGCTGGGTGAAAAAGTTGTTTTCTTTTGTTTTGTTGTATTAAAAGCCAGTTATTTTACCAGGAAAATGAGTTTATTTGGGAAAAGTAGAGGAATTACAATTCACAACAAGCAAACTGGAGAACCATCCTGAAAAAGTGGTTCTAAATAAGTTGGTTTGAGAGTGAATATAGAATGTGGGGTTTTCTTGTTGTTTGTTTTTAAGATGAGAAATGTTCCAGAAATATAAATAAACTGAAGTCTTCAAAGAGCAAACCATTTTTTAAAATATTCAGGGAAGTCTGATCATGACAAAATGTGTTTGAGGTTGAAAGGAGGCTTCTCCTCTAATTATTCGTGTGCACATGAATAGTGAAAACACCCTTATTAACCAGGAGCTCTTGTGTGGAGTGTTGATTCTTCTGTCTGGTGTTCTTGGATTGCAGTTCCTTAGCCTGCAAAATGAGGGGTTGACAAGATGTATGAGTTCCTATTACTACTGTGATGTATTACCACAAACTTAGTGGTTTAAAACAATACAGATTTATTCTCTTACATTTCTGGAGGTCAGATCAGGAGTCTGATGGGGGTCTCACTGAGCTAAAATCATGGTATAGGCAGATCCATGTTCCTTTTTGGAGTCTCTTGGGATGAATCCATTTCTTTGCCTTCTCCAGTACCTAGAGGCTGCCTGCATTCCTTGGCTGAAGATTACTTCCTCCATTTTCAAAGCCAAAGCCAGCAATGGCCAGTTGAGTCTTTTCTCCCATTGCATCCCTTTGACCCTGACTTTTCTGCCTCCCTCTCCCTCTTTTAAGGATCTTTGTGATTACATTGATCCAGCACATCCAGAATCATCTCTTTGTTTTAAGGACAGCTGATTAACAACCTAAATTCCATCTGTGACCTTAATTCTTCTTTGCCATGTAACCTAACATCGATACAGGTTCTGGGAATTAGGATGTGGACATGTTTGGGAGACATTATTCTGCCTATGATATTAGGCAGTCTCTGAGATCTTTCCAATTCAAAATTTTGTGATAAAGAATCAACATAATTGCCCTCTATTATTTTGGTTTTAAAGTGCAATATATAAAACCCAAACAACTAAATTATAGGGAAAGAAATAGAATGATATTTTCATTTGTGGTTTAAATTTTATTTTATTTTTATAGAAGGAATTATATCCACATAGTTCAAAAACCAAAACATAGTAAGAAATAGATTGAGGGTCTTGCACTCATCCCTAGTCATGTGTATGTACCATTATTTATTGAATCAGCCTCCACTGTATTACTTTCCTAGAGCTGCCATGACAAATGATAATTAACTGCATAGGTTAAAATAACAGAAATGTATTCTCCCACAGTTCTGGAGGGCAGAGGTCCAAAATCAACTTGTCAACAGAGTGTTGATCCCTCTGAAGGCTCTAAGGAAGAATTCTTCCTTGCCTCTTGTAGCTTCTGGTAGCTACAGGCATTCCTTGGCTTGTGGCCCCATCACTCCAATCTCTGCCTCCATGGTGGCATGGCCTTCTTTCCTGTGTGCATGTCTGTGTGTCCTCTCCTCTTCTTCTAAGGACACTAGTCATTGCATTTAGGGTCCACCCAAATCCAGTATGACCTCGTCTTAACTAATAATATCCACAAAGATCCTATTTCCAAATAGGGTCACGTTCATAGGTGCTAATGGTTAGGACTTGAACTTATCTTTTGGGGGACATAATTCAACCCATTACACTATGGATGGACATGTGGCTGTTTTCAGTTATTTGCTATTAGAACAGATGCTGCATGTTTTCTTACAGACCTGTACATATACTCCCATGGACTTGTGAAATGCCTCTGAAATACAAATTCCTCAAAGTGTACATGCTGAGTCATGGGTTTCTGCCAAATTGTGCTTCAAAAGGCTGCACTTACTTCCATTCCCATCCTCAATGTTTATCTCCCTACAGCTTCACCAAACCCCCATAATACCAGTCTGTCTATCTGCCAGTCTGAGAGGTGAAAAATAAACCTCATTTTTCATTTCCACTTCTTCGATTACTCATCAGATGAGCACACTTTCGTGTCTTTATTGAATTTGTAAGTATGTGAATTGTTGGTTGTCTCCCAGCCCCTCCTGAGCTCCTGGTCTATTTTTAAATTTGATCCATGTAAGACACTCTAAGTCCTTATTTTTTTTAGGTCACCATTTTTTCTTTGTTCTTTCACTTGAATGGAACTTGATCTTTTACGTAAACCTAAGACCAGAGACTGTGTGAAAGTACATATCTACAGCAGAGGAGTATTAGCTTCTCAGTGTTGAATTTCTATGAGGCAGCTGTGATGTGAGTTTGGAAAGTACTGAATAAGCCTCTGGTATCTGCAGTGGGTGCAATTTCTGTACAGAGAGAGAGTAGTTTTATCAGAAATGAGGTATGACTGAAAGTATGTCAGTGAGTGGGACTTTATACAAATCTGTGAGAAGGTAAAATCCCTTTTTCTCTTTTTTTAAATGATGGGGCTTCAGTTAGGTTATCAAATTGGTGGTAACCATCCAACAGACTGCATGTCCATCCTGGCTTTCTCTTCCCGACATACAGTCATTTAGTTTGTAATTAAGAAAAGTGAGGAGGGCAACTCCAAAAAGGACTGAAAGCAAGACATGATCGGGTCAAGTATTTGTACACCCGTATTCATAGCAGCATTATTCACAACAACCAAAAGGTGGATGCAACCCACAGACAGATGAACTGATAAAAGAATTGTGGTCTATCCATAAAATGGCATATTATTCAGCCTTGAAAAGGAAAGAAATTCTGACCCGGACTTCAACACATGAACCTTGAAGACATCATGCTGTACTTTTGAGTTAGACACAAAAGGACAAATACTGCTTGATTCCACTTATATTTGTACATAGAGCAGTCAGATTCATAGACACTGAAAGCAGAAAGGTGGGTGCCAGGGACTGGAAGGAGGAGGGAGAGGGAAGTTGTTTAATGGGGACAGAGTGTCAGTTTTACAAGGTGGGAAGAGTTCTGGAGGTGGATGGTGGTGATGGTTGCCCAATAACGTGAATGTACCAAATGCCACTGAACTGGATGCTTAAAAATGGTTAAGATGGTAAATTCTATGCATACTTTACCACAATTAAAAATTTAAAAATGTAACATTTATGTTAGATATATTTTACCACAATTAAAATAAAGGAAAGAAGGAAGGAAGGGAGGATGAAGAGGGGCTGCTTATGCCTCGTTTCGCAGCAGGTAACTCCTAACACACGGGGCAGCCCCAGGACAGTGGGCCCTGTCACTGGTTTCTGCTCGCGTTCCTTTATCCCCAGGCTCCACCTCCAACCCGCTGGCTGTAAGATGTCATCCTAGAAATCAGAAATGGCTCCTTGTTTAGAACTGGCAGTGTGGAGCACTGCTTAAGTATGAAAATTAGGTAATTCATAGGGATTCCTGTGTCAGGAAACCTGTCTTTGTTGAAGAAAGGCATAGTGTAACAGCCTTTGGGAATCCTTTGCCCATGGAAGAGGCCTCAGTGGTGGACACAAAGCCCTTGCCTTGTAGGTCATTTAAGGAAGGAGGGATTTTCGCACCCCAACATGAGGCTGTTTAGATTGTAGTTAAGAATAGGGAGGTAGGGTATGTTTTTGCCTTGGTTCTTACACGGGGCACTCATCCACCCACCCCTTCCCAGCTCTTCACCTCCAAGAAAAAAAAAGTTGTGGTTTTTTTTAATTGAAGTGTAGTCCGTTTACAATGTTGTGTCAATTTCTGGTGTACAGCATAATGTCTCAGTCATACATGTACATACATATATTCATTTTCATATTGTTTTTCATTGTAGGTTATGACAAGATACTAAATATAGTTCCCTGTGCTATACAGAAGAAACTTGTTGTTTATCTATTTTATATATAGTAGTGTGTGTCTGCAAATCTCAAACTCCCAATTTATCCCTTAAGAGTTACTCATCCTTTTTTTTTTGTTGGTTTTTTTAAAAATTGAAGCATAGTTAATTTACAATGTTGTGTCAATTTCTGGTGTACAGCACAGTGCTTCAGTCATGCATGAATATACATATATTCCTTTTCATATTTTTTCAGCATAAGCTACTACAGGATATTGAAGATAGTTCCCTGTGCCATACAGTATAAACTTGTTTATTTATTTTATATATACCAGTCAAGTTGCTCATTCTTATAATTTACTTACCATATTTATTTTTCACCTTGCTCCGCATGTTGGTATGTGCACTCTCACGAGGACAGAGACTTTTGTCTGTTTAACCCACTGATGTGTCCCAGATGTCTAGATCAGTGTCCAGCAGCCGTAAGCATTTGAGAATGAACGAGTTTCGTCCCTACTCCCAACAGCTGGTTGGATATGTGAACCCAAGGTGTTTCTTGGGGACTGGGGACTTGTCCCACCCCCGCCCGTCAGTCCAGCAATTCAGAGCCCCTGGTCCAAGGGTCTAGAATAGGCCCGAGGAGGAGGGAGGGCTGGCTAGGAGGCCTCCCTAGGCCCTAAGGCTAAACTTCCCCTACCAGCTGTGGGGGAGGGAGCCGGAGGTGGGGTTGGGAGGGAGGGAGGGAGGGAGGGCCTGACTTACCTGTATACCCTTTTGGGCCATTTGACTTTACCATCCTCATGTCCTGTGTTACCTTTTCCAAAAATATTTTATTCTACATTTTACAAATGCTTAGCTATTAAAAATACGCCTAAGTCAAATTTTACAAGATAGAAGATTCATCTCTGGTTGAGATGGTTAAAAACAAGACAATCGGCCCCAAATGGAGTCACTTATGCTAAGCCCCATGTCACCACACCAAGTAAACTTAATGGCAGTGTCGGCTTTCCCAGAAATGGAATCTTTAACCAGTCAATCAGAAATTGCCTGATTCCTAGCACTAGTGAGGTCATCTGCCAGACAGAACCCTGCCTTTTCCCCTAAAGGAAAGTAACCCACTTTAACCAACCCGCTTTTTTAGCTTAGTGTAACTTCCTTCTCTCCACTCCCTTCTGCCCTTAAAGTCTTTCATTTTGTGCAGCTCCTCAGAGCTCATTTCCATCTCCTAGATTGGATGCTGCCTGATTCAAATCAGTTTGTGCTCAAAAATTCTTAAAACTTTTAATATACCTCAGTTTATCTTTTGACACGACTGAGCTAAAGTTTTCAGTCCTCAGAGAGTTTTTTCTTCTCTAGAGTTAAAATAACTGAAAGCCGTCTCAGAGTGGTGCCTTTCTTCAACTTTGACCTTGCCTGTCCTGTTCATCATTAAACCTCCCCAGCCAGCATAGCGCCAGGCACAGAGTAAACCGTTAATAAGTATTTGACGAGTAAATCAATTGGTATCAAAACAAAATGCAGGCTGCGTTCATGTTCCTCGATTCTACATTTTCCTAAAGAAAGGATATACGCGTCAGAGTATGATAATGTAATTAAATATATATTTGGTCTTTGTCCATTTCTGGCACTAAGCACCCTAAACCCTTGCAGTTTCCTAAGTGATGAGAGGAGACGGATGTCTTTTGTTATGTTAATGAAGTGACTTTTGGATCCATCTAAGAATGGGGACAGGTTGCCTGGAGAACCAACCATGTAATTAGAGGGTTGGAGTTTTCTCTCCCATTCCCTGACCTCCTGGGAGGGAAGGGAGCTGCAGATTTTGTCAGTCACCAATGGCCAGTGATTGAATCAATCATGTCTATGTATTGAACCCCCAAGGGGATAGGGTTTGGAGAACTTCTGAGCTGGTGAACACATGGTGATGTGGGGAGAGTGGAGCGCCTAGGGAGGGCGTGGAAGCTCTACCCCCCTCCCCCCGTACCTTTCCTTACATCTCCTCCACCTGGCTGTTCCTGAGCCATGTCCTTTTATAATAAACCGGTAATCTAGTAAATAAAATGTTTCTCTGAGTGCTGCGAGCCACTTCAGTCAATTAATTGAAACCAAGGAAGGGGTCGTTAGAACCACCAATCTATAGCTGATCAGTCAGAAGCATAGGTGATAAACTGGCCTGGTGACTAGCTTCTGAAGTTGGGGAGGGGGGCAGCCTTCTGAGACTGAGCCCTTAACCTGGGGGTCTGATACTATCTCTGAGTAGATGATGTCCAAATTGAGTTGAATTATAGGACACTGGGCTGGTGTCTGGAGATTTGTTGGAGGATATGGGGAGCCCCTCCCCTCCCCACTGTGGAGGTGGAGTGCCCCAGGGTATGTGATCAGCTTTGCACAGTTCTCTGGTTGATGGTGATCAATCCTTAGGCGCCAGAAGGTCTGGGGGCTACGCGCTCATGATCATTGACCATCAAGTATTTCATTTCTTCCACACGTACATGTTGGAATTGGTACTAGAAACATTTTACATAGAAATCACACCGTCTGAGAATGTCAGCTGAAGCCCCAAACCAAGAATATAAATGACAGGTGACAAGTCCCTGAGATTCCAGAGGGATGTAAGGACATGCCCTCTTACCTTGCTAAGAGGTGGCTGGACCAATCTTTTGACCTGGAACCATCCCCCTTGTGTGACGAATCAGTCAGCCACATGAGAGTGAGATTACTTTGAAGAGCATGGTTGGCTTGGGGAGAAGGGGTGATTTTCCACTCTTACACCCTAAACTGAAGGCAAGTGACAGGGCTTCAAAAGAAGTGTGGGTGGACTACCAGGAAGAGAGAAAGACTAAATGCCGGGCCGAGCTTGAGGATGGTCAGGCAGTGGGTAGTGGAGGGCAAGAGTTGTGGGATACTGTGGGATGAAGAGGAGTTCTGGGATGGAAGAGGACTTTGCTTTTTATTTTCACTCTCTGTTCTCTTTAGTTTTTTTTTTTTCCTTTATGTATTTTTTATTTTCTAAAAAGCTAGCTATACCTGTGTTCAAATTACATAAAAGCCACTTTGGCTTCTCATTTAGGAGAGAAAGGCTCAGAATATTAAATCAGTGCTTCTCCAACATTAATGTGCATAAAATCCCCTGGAAATCTGGTTAACAGTGCAGGCTCTGATTCAGTAAATCTGGGGTGTACCCTGAGACTCTGCATTTCCAACAAGCTCCCAGGTGATGCCCAGACTGCTAGTGTGCAGATCACACTTTGAGTAGCAAGAGTTAAGTGACTTGCCTAAGGCCACCCAACTAGGACTAGAATTCTGATCTCCTGCCTTCCAAAGCAAGATGGCCTTACTCTTGCCTTTTTTTTTCCCCCCAGTTTATGTTGACCGCCACTGGAAATCAGGACCTCAGAGATGGTAGTGACCATTAGGCTGGCTCTTTCTGTGTTGGTGTGGGAAAATGGTGCATTTTAAAACAATTACGGATAATTCTGCTAAATCTCAGGCTTCAATAGAGTTATGCTCCCCTTCAAGCAGTTATATAAGCACTTATGCAACAGCAGATGAGAAAGTGACATTTTTCTTTTGCTAAAAGGAATTTGCTGGAAAAGAGCCCTTCACATAGTGAAAGCATGCCTTCCTCCTTTCTGAGACCTGGGACCACCAGAGGGAACCTTGCTTATCCCACTGAGCTATCCCTTGGGCCATCAAGAACCTTTGATGGGCGGCTGTGCACCATCCTTTGGGGTCCTTTGTGCCTGACTCTGTGACAAAACTCTCAGTGAGTCATCACATCTGACCTGAATGGGAAGGTTCAGTGGACCCCTTTTACAGATGAGGCAACCGAGGCTCCAACACATTATTGGCCTGAAGTCATACACTTGGAACTCAAAGTTCTGTCCCTCTTATACCAGAGTTCCCACTTGTCACCACTCCACTGTGCTGAAAATGTTGCAGGTCACCACAGGGGCAAGTCTTGGATGAAGCCCCTGGAATCGTTTTGGTGGGTTTTCTTGGAACAGCCCAAGCCTGGCCCTTTTCCCAGCCTTTGCTGCATGTGTTGATGATTGTAGCTTTCTTAATTTTCCTATACCTGAACTAAATTCCTGCTTCAAACACTCATTCTGTGAGGTGAAGAAGCTACATCTCAGCCAGTTCAGTTCTTCTTAGTTAATGCCACATTTTGGGGGCAAATCAGGGCTTCCATAGTCAAGTCAAGGTTCTTTTTCCCTTTTCTTTGCCCACAGAAGCTCTTAGCATTGCCGGCTCCTTGTCTTTCAAACCTTTATTTCAGTGTCACTTTCCTAAACAGATCATTCTTACTGTCAATGAAAAATTAATCAGTCGATCTAACAAAGAAATGGAAAATTTTATTTGAGCCAAATGTGAGGATTATAACCTAGGAAGAGCATCACAGAAAACTCTTGAGAAGTGTTCCACTAGTTAGAAGCAAGGCACAATTACATAAGGTTTTTGATGTACAGAGGGTTGTACATCAAATGACATAATATTGAAAGTTTGCCTAATCCAGATCTAAGCTTCATCCCAGTGGGTCATGTGACCCCTTACAAGATCAAGAAGGAATGTTATTTTCTAAGAAGTTGTCTTGATGCTAGAAGAATGTTGTTTTTTATGGTTGAGCAGGTATTCTGCTGGTGAGGGAGGTCTGGATACACAGTGCACAGTCAGGCGGGGGAGGAAGCCAAACTGTAGCAGGAAAAATGGGGCACGAGAAGATGGTCATGTCCCAGCTCTCAGGCGAGTCCCTGGAGCGCGCCCCACCAAGTCCTTAGCTTCACACAGGAAAGAAGTCAAGAGTGCACCATAGTTGAGTGAAAGTAGATTTACTTAGAGAGACACATACTCCATAGACAGAGTGTGGTCCATCTCAGAAGGGAGAGCGGCCATGAGATGTGGGGGTGATTAGTTTTTGTGGACTGGGCAATTTCATATGCTAACCAGTGGGAGGGTTGTTCCAACTATGTTGCGGAAGGGGTAGGGATTTCCAGGAATGAGACCCCCACCTGCTTTTTGTCCTTTTATGGTCAGCCTGGGAACTGTCCTGGCGCCTGTGGGTGTGCCAAGAGGCTGGAGATCTACTGGAAGTCGGATCTTCTGCCATCTTGGTTCTAACCAGTTAATCCGTCCTCACTGCTGTGTCATTCTTTTAATAGTTGTGCCCTGCCTGCTTCCCTCCTGTCTCAAAAGGGCAGAGAAGAATTTTTTTATGTTTAAATTTTTCTTATCTTGCCATAAAATATGAATTTTATTTCACACTGTCCAAACAAAAATCACCCACCCAGTCCTTCTGAGACAGGAGGGAAGGGGGCAGGCCACAGCCACTCAAGGAACGACAACAATTTAACACCAAAATGGGGGAAGATTCACCTCCTAGTGGACCTTAAGGACTAAGAGGTTTAACTTCTAGTAGACCTTGAGCTTCTTTAAATGTTCATTGTAACAGCGGGATCAAATAACATGCCCGCAGGCGCCATGACAGCCCCAGGGCTAACCGCAAAAGGCCAAAGAATGGGCGGTGGCCCAGCCCCTGGGAATCCCAGCCCCTTCCCCAGGGCAGTTGGACTGATCCCACCTGTAGGCGTGTGAAGCTACCGAGCCCATAAAAAGTGACAACACCTCGCTTAGAGGCCCTTTTTCGCTCTTTCCCCTTTGGAGATGGCCCGTGCTCTGTCTATGGAGCGTGTACCTACTTTAACCTGAGCACCCAATTCCCACACCTCTTCCCTTGCCTTTCTCTTGCCTTACGCTCTATGCAGTGTGTATCTCTATAAATAAATCTACCTTAATTCAACGGTGGCTCGCACTTGAATTCTTTCCTGCGCGAATCCAAGGACCCACACTTGGCAGGGCACGTCCCAGGGGCTCAGCCAAGACATGGGACTCGGCCCCCTCACGCCCCACATCTGTTTTCCTGCATCAATTCAAACTCTTTGGATTCCTTGTCTGTTTATTTTTATTGTCTGTGTCTCCCCATCGTCACTCCCACCAACGCTTGGCACTAACAGGTGCTCAGCAAATATGTTCTAATGAGTAATTAAGATGTCCCTGGGAGGAGCCTTCTGGTTCCTCTGTGGGAATGAAACGGGTGGGGGGAGAGGGGGCAGGAGCAAAATTTCACTCTTATGCCCAAAACAGGAGCCCACCAAGGCTTTGGGAACCCAAGTGTTGGGTTTGGGTCTTTTTTACCTTTTGTCATGAAGAAATAGAACATCTGCCTGTGGGCCCGGCTGCCTATCTGAGGAAGGCCGGAGGAGATGGAAATCCTGAATAGGACCTCGAGAGGAAAGAAACTCTCTCCTCCTCATTCGAGGCAGTCCAGGATGTGTGGAGAAAGACTGGGGTACAGTGCAAAGCTTTTCTTCTCACTCCCAGCTCCTCTCGCTGACAGCCCTTTCTCCCCATCCCCCATCCCCCCCAGGCCAGAATTTGTCTTCCTTTCCTCTCCCCTCCCCCATCCCTAAATAGTAAGGCTCGGCCTCATCTCCGTTGAACTTAGTCCCATTTGGAGGAGGCAGATATTTTTCCAACTGTCATTAACAGTCCCACGGTGAATAAGGAGGTGTACGAACTTACATCTTTTGTACAAATTGCAAGGCAATTTTCATTGTAACATTACCTTACTGGGAAATGTAATTTGATAGAAGAAAGAGATTTGTTAATCTTTCAGATTCCTTTTTTTTTTTTTTGGCTTTTAAAAATTATTTGTTGCCCAAACTGAAAATCGGCGCCACCTGTGGGTCCTGGATGCAATCAAATCAGAGAATGATAGTGAGGCCAGCAGGGCCTGACTCAACAGACTAGAGGGCTTTCCTTCCATAACTGATGGGTGGAGAAAAACACTGGATGTGAATTCTTTTTAATTGAAGCATAGCCAGTGTATGATGTTGTGTCAATTTCTGGTGTACAGCATTATGTTTCAGTCATACATATACATGCATGTATGTATTCCTTTTCATATTCTTTTTCATTACAGGTTACTACAAGATACTGAATATAGTTCCCTGTGCTATACAGTAGAAACTTGTTTATCTATTTTCTATTATAGTAGTTAGTATCTGCAAATCTCAGACTCCCAGTTTATCCCTTCCCACCCCCTTCCTCCCCAGTAACCATAGGTTTATTTTCTATGTCTATGAGTCTGTTTCTATTTTGTATATAAGTTGATTTGTGCCTTTTTTTTTTTAGATTCCACATGTAAGTGATATCATATGGTATTTTTCTTTCTCTTTCTGACTTCACTTAGAATGATGATTTCCAGCTCCATTCATGTTGCTGCAAATGGTATTATTTTATTCCTTTTATGGCTGAGTAGTATTCCATTGTGTGTGTGGGGGTGTGTGTGTGTTTGTATGTGTACACATATATATACACACCACAACTTCTTTTGGATGAGAATTCTTAATAACCAGACTCTACTGGACTGTTTTTTTTTTGCAGACTGGCTGTCGGTTTCTGTGCTCCAGCCCCGCTGTTTAATCCAGGTGGGATTCCTCTTCATTCCAGGTACGTGGGTGTGCAAGCTGGGCTCTTCCTCCAAGGTCATGAGCAGGTACTTGCACTGCCATGAATGTATTACAAGGAAAGGGCTGTCGACAAAAAATTAATCAGTCAATCTAAGAAAGAAATGGAAAAATTCTATTCAAGCCAAATTTGAGGATTATAACCCAGGAAGAGCATCTCTAAATATTCAGAGAACTGTCCCACCAGTTAGAAAACAAGGCACAGGTTTGTAAGTTTTTTGATGTACAGAGGTACATCAAATGACATGTTATTGACAGTTTATACTGTGGGCACAGCGTGGTGGCCAGTCGGTGTCATGGTGACACACGGGTTGGTAAAAGAATTTGCCAGAGATAAAGTATGAGAATAGAAAAGGAATGTATTAGGTGACCCTGCCATAGACAACAGCAGGCCACTCAGATGAGTGGTTGCCTGTGTGAGCACCGAGGGCCAGTTACTGGGATCTCTTATAAGGCAGGGTCACAAGGTGCCGGATCGGCTTGTGCTCAAATCTCTGATTGGTTGTAGATGAGGTAAGAGGTTTAGGGTGGGGTTTATGGCTCTGATAAACTGGGCTGAAACAAGCCAGCCTGAGCTATTGTGAGATTAGGCATTACCTGGGGCTCTTAGTTTGTTAAGGGAAACACGCCCAGTAAGTAATGTACTTAATCTGTTGAGGGATCACAGGCAGACATCGGAGAGCCTGGACATGGGGGTTGTTGGACGCTGAAGGACCTCAGCTGGCCTAGCAGTTTACACAATCCAGATCTAAGTGGGTCATCCTGGTGGGTATGTGACCCCTTATAAGCTCAAGAAGGAATGTTATCTTTGCAGAGTTGTCTTGCTGTGAGGAGAATGCTGCTCTTTATGGTTGAGCAGGTATCTGCTGATGGGGGAGGTCTGGTCCACGCGTAATGCAGATACATGGCGCACAGTGGGGGAGAGAGGAGGCCAAAGGGCAGAGAAGAATTTTTTATGTTTAAGTTTTTCCCGTCTTGCCATAAAGTGTGAATGTCATTTCAGAGGGCACTGTGTGATAAAGAATCTAACCTTGCCGAGAGAGAGCTCTGGTCTTTGCCCCCGTCTCCCGGGAGGTGATCACTAAGCCCTTAGACTCTCCTGCCTGATCAAAGTGCCTTTGTGTTACTGAAAACTTGGGTCTGCTCACCCATGCGCAGTAAAGCCAATCTACTGACACTGGGCTGTGGTGACGGGAAGTGCAGCGTTTATTGCGAGGCACGAGCTGAGGAGTTCAGGGCAGCTAGTGCTCCAAACCGCTTGGGTTTCAGGGAGGCCTTTTTAAAGGCCAAGTGAGGGAGTGGAGCCCCAGTTATGTGATCAGCTTGCACGCAGTTCCCTGATTGGTTGATGGTGAGGGCACAGGGCAGTGCCACAGGGGTTACATGATCAATCCTCAGACCCAGTAGGGCTGGGGAGTACATGCTCGTGGCTATCCAGTAGTTAACTTCTTCTGTTTGGCAGGGGTTTTAGCATCTATGAAACAGCTCAGAAAATGTGCACCAGATATTGTTATCTGGGTACTTCAGGGAGGAACTAAAGCAGGGCACGTGGGGGGGGGGGTCTGTCCCAGGAAGGGTCCTGTTCAGGGACTTTGTTTACCTGGACATCAAGGATGGACCTCTCCTGACTCTACCCTGTGCGTCTCTTCTCTTGGCTGATTTTCATCGGTATCTTTTCGCTGTAATAAACCATAATTGTGAGTGTAATAGCTTTCAGCAAGTTCGGAGAGTCCTTCTAGTGACTTACTGAATTTGACAGTGGTTGTGGGGACCCCCGGACCGGCCGATGGTGTCAGAAGTGAAGGTAGTCTTAGGGACTGTGCCTTAACTTTGAACACATGGTCTCTGGTCCTGGACTCTCCTGTTGGGCTGAGTGAACCACTTCATCTCTTTGATGAAGGTGCCTTTGCCTCAGTGCTCAGAGAGGAGGGTGTTATCTGTGTGCCCTCCGGAGGAGGTTGCTGTGGGGACTGGGATGGGACAGGGCTGTGTAAGTTGTCCAGCTCCATGCAAATGCCCCCTCTTGGCACCAGTGGACTGAGTGCATCCTCACGTAAACATGAGACACGTTTGACAGTGATGGTGACAGTGAGGACCCCATGCCTACAGTCTGACTAACCTCATCTGTCTAGACAGGGAGGTAAGCGGTGCTGGGACCAAAGAATAGGTACCTGAAGCTGAGTCAAAGCCATTTCTCTAAAATAAGATCTTCACAGCCACTTACTGGGTGGAAGAATGCAAACTCTACACACATGAGGAGACAAACCCAAGTTACAACGCACCTGTCATTCATCAGAATGGCAAAAACTCAAAATCTTGACAAACCACTCTGTGGTGAGGCTGTGAGGAAGTGGGCACTCACATAACATGACCGGTGGGAGTACAAAATGCTTCATCCCCTGTTGAGGGGAAGTGAGCAATAACTAAGAAAATGACACAGCACTTACTCTTTGACCTAGAAATACCACTTCTCAGTACTATCCTGAATTACCTCTAACAACACAAACAATCGTCATGGTTATTTATTACAGCATGATTGGTAATTCAGAATATTAAAAGCAACCTAAATGTCCGTATATAAGAAATTGCTTGACTAAATTATAGCACGTCCCCACAATGAAATACCGCATTGCTATAAAAACTGACAAGGAGGAACTCCATGAACTGATACAGAGGGAAAGCCAGCTATATGGCTGCATGAAGAAAGCAACACAAAACAAGAACAGAGTTCACTAAAATGATTATAGATGTCATAGCACGTTGAGTCAAAAAGAATCTGTGAATCGGAATGATACCAAAGAACACATAAACAGGAAGAGTAAAGAAAGCTCTTCTTTCATCATAAGGGAAAGTAAAATGCCAACTAATAAATGTAGAGGGACTAATACAAGTAGAAAATCAAGTCACCACTTTTCACACATCATAGCAAATCATTGATATCATCACTGACTCAGGCTCGATCATAATGGATGCTAAACCTACTGAGTTAAAGTTTGTTGGGGAAGGGGATATTTATAATATGTATACAACCTGAAAGCTGTTCCCCCAGATTACTTCTCAGTTACATACTTACCAGACTTACCATACTTACTTAGTCAAGAGATTAAAATCAACATCTCAATGATAGGACAAAGTGGTGACATGCCTCCTGATGGATGCACTGACAAGACCACAAGATCACAGATACAGTGTTCCTGCCAAAAACACGCAACCTGAACTAAATCATGAGGAACAATTATATAAACCCAAGTTGAAGGCATTCTACAAAATAGTGGCCTGTCCTCTCCAAAAATGTCAATGTCATGAAAGGTAAAGAAAGGCCAGGGAACCTGTTTCAGATTTTAAAAGACTTACGACTACATCAAAATTTAAAGCTTTTGTGCACCAAAGGATACTATAAAGTGGGTGAAAAGGCAGCCTATAGAATGGGAGAACATATTTACAATGTATCTATCTTTTATTTTTTAATGGAGGTACTGGGGATTGAACCCAGCACCGTGTGCATGCTAAGCATGTGCTTTACCACTGAGCTATACCCACCTGCTTATATATCTTATAAGGGGTTGATATACAGAACATATAAAGAACTCCTAAACTCAACAACATCAAAAACAAGACCATTAAAAAATGAGCAAAGGTCTTGAATAGACATTTCTCCAAAGAAGTTATAGAAATGGCCAATGAGCACATGAAAAGATACCCAGCATCACTAATTGTTAGGGAAACTTGAATCAAAACCACAACACACAACACAGGTGAATCTCAGAAACATTGCACTGAAAGAAGTCAGACACAAAAGTTTACCTCTGGACATGACTCCATTTAGAGGAAATGCTAGAAAAGGCAAAGCCATAGGGCAGAGAGCAGATCAGTAGTACCTTGTGGTCCAGATGAGGGCGGCGATGAGAGCAAAGATGCAGGTCGGAACTTCTCTGGGGGATGGAAGAGCTCTAAACAAATACAGTGGTTGCAGGACTGCATATTTACCAAATGCATTGAACTCTCCACTAAAAATGGGTGGATTTTTATGTAAAGTATACCCCCCAAAAGCTATAAAATAACAATATTGAGGAGGAGGAGAAAGTCTGGAAAAAAACCGTATCTCAAACTGAAATCTGCCACACATACTCATGAGCAGGCTGACCCAGTAACCCTTGGCACCTCGCCTGGCAGCTCCAGGGTGTCTGGCTCAGGGTCTTAGCCTCCAAGCTTTGTTTCCTGAAAGGTTCACTCAGGGCGGACGCAGTGCTCAGGCCTCGGGTCTCAGGAACAGACGCCTCCCGGGAACGTCTGCACATGTGCGTGGTCCAGAATCTTCAACCCCAGGTGCTGCTCAGAGGGGCTCAGGCCACAGGACTGGCCGGATTCTTATCCCCTGCTCATGCCTGGGGGGCCTTCCTGGTAACCCTAGCCAACCCCCCTGTCTGAGCACTGTTTTTCCACAGTGAAAACTGACTTCTAACGTCCATCAGCTAATTAACGAAGCCTCTGTTGTTGATAGGAATGAAAGTGGCTGAAGCCTTTGTAATAGCTGACTCCGGGTGGTGGGCTTTTCCATCCCTTTAGCTTTATATTTGGAAAACATTCCAACCCACAAAAAAGTTGGAACAACGGGACAACGAACCTCTTTATACCTTTCATCTAGATTCATCAGTTGTTAACATTTTTGTCTCATTTGCTCAGACCCTTCTCTCTCTCTTTCCATTCCACATACGTATATATGTGTATATGTGTCTATAGAAATATATGGATATATGCACACAATATCTATACCTGTGTATCTAATATGTATAGAGACTGATTTTTGCTGAATCATTAAGTCTAATATGTCCCCTTTAAACCTAAATAATCTAGAATATAGCTCCTAAGAACAAAGGCATTCTCTTACATAATCTCAGGGAAATCGTCAACTTCAAGAAATTAATATTAATACAATATTATTGCATAACATATTTTGCCAGTTGTCCCAGTAGTATCATTTATAAACCTTTGTTTTCAAGTTGGGCTCCAATCCTGGGTTAAGCAAGATATTTAATTGTCAACCTCATTAGTCTCCTCTAATCTGGAACAGTTCCTCAGCCTTTCTTTGTCATGACATGGACATTTTTGAAGAGAACAGGTAGGGGGCCCCTCAGTCTGGGCTTATCTGATTGTATACTTGAGATTATTCTGGTTCGGTTATACATTTTGGGCCTGGAGTGACGTGATCTCGGTGTGCCCTCCTACTTACTGATGTGTTTGAACGTTGGACACTTGAGGCGGTCGTTCACATTATGATGTCTGGGGTAGTTCTCCACTACAAAGGTGCTTTTTCCTCTGTACCATTAATAACGCAGCTGTAGGGAGATACTAGGAGCCTAGGTGAATCTCCTGCTCCCAAACTCATTCACCCCAAAGAATCAATAAACTCGGACTTCCCAAAGAAAATGAGTCTCCCCTGAACTCGGCAAGATTCTGAAATTCATCCATCAGTGCTGGACCTGTTTTCAGAATAAGCTGGACAGCTTCATGCTCAGAAGTGCCTAACTGGTGTCCTCAAGGTGTCCTTGGATGGAATTCAGGGGCTCTTAAACGTAGCTGGGAAGGCAGCTAGGTGATTATTTTCACCAACCTCCAGCTGAAACCGAACACCCTCTTCAACTACGAGTCAGAGAACAAACCACAGCAGCACCGATGGCTATGCTACCGATGGGAATTCCAGGTGTTTTACATCACATTACATCTGGTGCACAGTACTATTTACATTCATCACTCCCTCGAAATCATAGAAGTTATCAGATGCATCGCTCGAGCTTGTTATTTAATGCGTTAATCAAAAAGCAGATATATTGCATATCACAGATTTTAAATGCATTTTGGCGTTCAGCAATGTTCCCTTCGTAATCCTGTGTGTTCTGTTTTATGCACCTGTCTTAGTCTGATTGGGCTGCAATTACAAAATACCAGCGGTGTCTCTTTCAGTTCTGAGTAATCTTTTCTGTGCTTTGATTGTCTATGTTTCTAGCCCAGATCAGCGCCTGGCTGGCTTGGCTACTACTGTCTGTCCTGCTGCCTTTCTGTCTGTTTTTCCTACTGAATGATTAGCTCTGTAGGACCCCCCTTCATCCTGTCAGCACCTGACCCAGTGCTGGAACACTGTACCTGGTTGAGAAATGCTTGCAGAGTTGAATAGATGCAGATCCCCGCTTTGGAGTAAGAACACTCAGGTTCAGGTGAGAAGTAACAATTGGAACCTCAGGGCTAGAACCCAAGGCTCTCAGTGCCTGGCCTGATCCACTCCAGCACACCAAGGGCCTGGCCAGTTTGCTTTCCTGAGGCAGAATTTCAAACTACTGTTAGTTACATTGTCTTCCTGGATTGAGTAAACAGTCTCCCCACCCCCACCCCCCGCCCATTTTGTTTTATTTATTTATTTTTAAAATTTTGTAACCAGTCTTTTTGAGACAGGCTTAATGCAAAGATAAATGCATCAATGAGAATTATACCCATCAATTTCTGTTTGGATGTGACTTTTAAGATGTTAATCAATTCCTAAAACCCCTGAATTTCTTCTTCCCAGGGGGCCTCTCAGACCCTTTTTAACTTTTGTATACAAAGATTTTCAAATATTCAGAAAAGTATAGAGAATGAATTAATGAACCCATCACTTAGATTTAACAGGGATCATTTCCCCCTTTTTTTGCTTCCTGTTTTGTTTTATATAATTTCCTGAAGCATCTTAAAGTAAATTACAAACATCATAGCATCTCAACCCTAAATAAAGAAGACAGTGTCTTTCAGAACCGTAATTCCTTTGTCACGCATAAGGAAATTAATTCCCTAATACCATTTTACACATAGCACATATTCGAATTTTCCCAGTTGTCCTTGAAAAAACCACTTTATTATTGCTGGTTGGTTTGAGTTCATGTTGAACAATCCTCTGCTTTTCCTTTGTTTAATTCCATTGTCTTCTTGAGAAAGCCAAATCAGTTTTTCTGCAAAATGTCCCACATTCTAGATTTGGTGGGTTGCTCTCTCATGGAATCATTTAAACCTGTCTTCCTGTCACATGGAATTTAGATCTAAAATACTGCACAAACTTAACAAAAATATTAAACATTTTTGGTAAGGCTGTTTCAAAGATGATGTCTCATGCTTTGTGTTTGAACACACCAAGGTGCTTGAAATATCGGATTGCCCCGTTACTAGTGATGCTAAGATTTGGCGAGTTCCGGTGATGAGACCCTGATACCTTCTGGTAGAATTGTATTTCCCTCTTTAACCAGCAAGTAATCTCTGGCCTGACACTTGTCATTCTGCTTCCCTACCAGTCTTTCACCCAAAGGTTTTCTCTTCTATTTATCACTGTGGCCTGTTTCAGTGATTTTATTACAGTTTGCAAAATGGTGATTTCATGCTATGATTTTTTCTACGTTTATGAGCTGGCATTCTCCTGTAAAGAAGAGGCTTTTCACATCATTCTGGCCTATTTTGGTCACCCTGAAATATAGTTTCTAAAGGGAAGGTAAGAAGAATGTTCAGTTATTTCCCATCAATGGTCAATTTTCAGAGTAAGGCGTTGGAGCCATAGCTACCTCCAGTGGTGAGAGACACATTGTTCCCAGGGGAGGAACTTTCTCTTCTGGCTGAGTACCCTAATGAGTTCATGGTTTGGGAGGGTGGGTACTTTAGGTCTCATTCTAGGGTCTCAGATAAAATAGGATTACAGTCGGTCTTCCGTGTCCTCAAGTTCTGCATCTGTGGATTCAAACAACCATGGATTGAAAATATTCCAGAAAAAAAATTCCAGAAAGCAAACCTTGAATTTACTGTGAGGCAGCACCTATTTCCATAGCATTTACGCTGTATTTACAACTCTTTACAGAGTGTTTACATTGTATGAAGTATTCCATTGATCATGTAGGTTGGCCCAGACTAGGTGGGAGGAGAGAACAGGAAAGTGTAAACACAAGGAGGCAGGGATCATAGGGGCCATCTTAGAAGCTGGCTACACATTTTCATAGCCTATAAAAACATTCCAGAGGTAAATTAGACCTCTGGAGCTACTTAAAAAAGAGACAGAGAGAGAAAAGAAAAAAAAAAAAGATAAATTAGCTTAATACAAAGACGTCGGAGAAGAAAAATAACAAGACATTTATCAGAATTTTCCAGCCTCCTTTGATATGCACAGAACTACACTTGAAATTTTTCAGAGACACTGAGAAGAATGAAGCTGCCTTTTTCCAGTGAATACAGGTGTTGTATTATATGTATATTTTATGTCTCACGAGATGTACGTGCCATAAAAACTAGCTGGCTATTAGGAATCGTAACTAAACCTTTTACCAGTATTATGAAAAGAAACAGTAGGGTATTATTTTTTAGTGTAAGCATAATTGCTTTTCCATCTCTGTAAATGTCATTTATATGCTAAAAGTAGATTACATTTGTGATTTTACGGTAGTCTATGAAGTTGTAGGGCTTTCTGTTCACTGGGAAATCAATGGTTTCACTTCTTTATTCTTTGGAAGCATTTGGACTTAGACTGATGGTTACAGAGTCCACTCTGCTATTCGTAGGACAGACTTCCCATGCGTCTACCTATGCTGGCATTTTTGTGCCAAGATCAGCGAGGTCTCTTTCACATTTCTACCCAGCTCAAATGATTGATGGCTCCTTTGGGGACGTTTATGAAGGGGTGTTTTAATGCAAAATCAGGCCACTTTAATAGCACACTATAGTCTCAGGAAATTTATTTAGTAAATCTGACAGCAGCCCAGGCCATCACTCTTTGTTTTTAGTTGAAGTATAGTTGATTTACAATATTGTGTTAGTTTCAGGTGTACAGCAAAGTGATTTGGAGATATATATATACATATATATATATTATTTTTTCCAGTTCTTTTCCATTTAGTTTATTACAAGATATTGAATATAGTTCTCTGTACTATACAGTCAATCTTTGTTTTTTTTTAATATCTTTTATATATGGTAGTGTGTATCTAATAACCACATACCCTCCTGATTTATACCCACCACCCCCACTTTTCCCCACCTTTGGTAACCATAAGTTTGTTTTCTATGTCTGTGAATCTGTTTCTGTTTTATAAATAAGTTCATTTGTCTCATTTTTTTGAAACAAACATACAAGTGATATCATGTGATATTTGTCTTTCTCTGTCTGACTTACTTCACTTAGTGTGATAACCTCTAGGTCCATCCTTGTTGCTGTGAATGGCATTGTTTCGTTCTTTTTTATGGCTGAGTAATATTCCGTGTGTGTGTGTGTGTGTGTGTGTGTGTGTGTGTGTGTGTGTGTGTATGTACAATGGATATATATAATATATATATTTTATACACACACACACACACACACTGCATCTTCTTTATCCAGTCATCTGTTGATGGACACTTAGGTTGCTTCCATGTGTTGGCTATTGTAAATAGTGCTGCTGTGAACACTGGGGTACAGGTATCTTTTTGAAGTAGAGCTTTCATCTTTTCTGGTTACATGCCAGGGAGTGGGATGGCTAGATCATATGGTAATTTATTTTTTATTTTTTTAAGGAACCTCCATTCTATTTTCCATGGTAGCTATACCACTTTATATTCCCACCAACAGTGTAGGAGGGTTCCCTTTTCTCCACACTCTCTCAGTCTTAATGTATACACCATTACTTTTAATATATAGTAGAGTCACATCCAACATACATTTACATATAACTCGCAGGAAATCAATTATATATGCACATTAGGAGGAGGGGCAAACAGAGACTGAGAGTCAGAGAGAATATGAATTTACATAATGAAGGAGGATTTTGCCTGTTATTCCCATCAATAAGTTTACAGCTTGGAGAAAGGGAAGACTGGAGATTTGAATCAAATATTCCTTCACAAGCTCTCAGTTTCTAGGTAACTCTCATGGTGTGAGCATCTCACCTTGTGAGTGTGATTCTACTATTTTAAGTATATATTGCTTTCTTCTGTAACAAGGCCCTGAATACCCAAGCAATTACTTCAGCTGATGCTCAGTTGAAAACACACAGAATCAGCAATCTGCTCATCTCTGGGGTCAAGGCAAAGGACAGTTTTGGACAGCTGACATATCACTCACCAACATACTCTGTTAAGACAGCCCCTCGTTGAGAACTTAAGGTTCATGGGAGTAATTTTGGCAATACTAAATTCCAGCCTTTTATATAGTTCTTAAAACTAAGTTCCTGCGAAAGCACACTACTGTTTTTATCCTGCAAAATGGCTCTGTCAAGGATCTCCCAAGAAACAATATCAATAGGATGTATGTATATGTATGTATGTATTTCTGTGGGTGTGTGTGTGTGTGTGTGTGTGTGTGTGTTGTGCATAAGGGAGATTGACTTCAAGGAATTGGCTCATTTGATTATGGGGGCTGACAAGTCCTAAACATGCAGGGCAGGCTGGTAGGCAGGAGACCCAGGGAAGAGTTAATTTTGCAGTCTTGAGTTCGAAGGCAGGCTGGTGACAGAATTCCTTTTTCTTCTAGGGACCTCAGTCTTTTCTCTTAAGGTCTTCAACTGATTGGGTGAGGCTCACCCACTTACGCAGGGTAATCTACTTTACTCAGGTCTACTCATTTAAATATTAACCACATCTACAAAAAATACCTTGACAGCAACATCTAGACTGGTGGTTGACCAAACAACTGGTACCATAGCCTAGCCAAGTTGACATATGAAATTAACCATCACAATGCTCCAGTGGGAATCCACTGAATGAACAAAAGCCCAATTAATTCCTTCACTGACTTCATTCCATGTCTTTGTCATCAAAAGCAATAATTCCCATTTGACATACAAAACTGACATCCAAATATTGGAGGAAAAATGCCAACTCCTTTCCCTTAGAGTCATCAAGACATAGTCCATGGGACATTGCATGGGCAACAGCTGTACCTTTAGAAGTGGGGCCAGAACTGGAGCTGGAAGGCCCTAGGAGAATTCTAGACAGCTAGAACCAAAGGATATGATCTCTGCTGACATTTCCTTCAGTTTACAGAACTGAAGTCTCTGGACTTCGGAAAGCTCTGAGAACTGTTCTCCTGGTTAGAAATCAAGGCACAGTTATATAAGTTTTTTGAGACAGAGAGCTGTACATCAAATGACATGTTATCGATAGTTTACATAATCCAGATCTAAGTGTCATCTTGGTGGATCATGCGACCCCTTTTAAGATCAAGCAGGTATGTTATCTTTAAGGAGAGGTCTTGTTGCTGCAGGGGAATGCTGCTCTTTATGGTTGAGCGGGTATTTCTGCTGATGGGGAGGTCTAGTCGATGCGTAATGCAGACACACAGCGCACAGTGAGGGAGAGAGGAGGGCAAAGGGCAGGGAAGAAGTTTTTATGTTTAAATTTTTCTTGTCTTGCCATAAAAATATGAATTTTATTTCACAAGATTAATGACTAATAAAAGGCAGAGAAATCAGACCACAATTCTGTGACCCTTTCCTGCCCTTGCCCTGGGACAGAGCTTTCTCACGTGGCTATAAGTCTGGGTGTCTGTATAGTCAAGAGTCTCAGCCGGAAACTGAAGTTGCACTCAGATGGAATTCTAGAAAGAACTTAGCAAAGCATTCACTTTCAGAATAGGGTGTAGGGTTAACGGATACAAAGGAAGATGGAGAAACCCTTAGAGACCAGTAACAATAGTAGAGACAAGGAAAAGAAACTTACTGAGCCTGGTGAGAGCTGGAGCCAGAGAGGAGCCAGACTTGCCACACAAAGCAGGAAGTACAGGGAAGAAATACCCTGGCCCCTCTCTCCTCCTGTTCTCTGATCTCTTCTTAGTACCTCTCTCTCTTCAAGCCCAAAAGGAAGCCAAAGGAGAGGGAAACTCCGATAATTCATCTACGGGGCTCAGCCCCCCTGGGGCACAGAGCAGGGCTGAGAAGGGCAGGGAATGGGTTGGGCTTGGAGGGGCAAATGGAGAATAACCCACACAGCATTGTAATGTGTTTCAGGTGCTTCACAGATGCTCAGAGCCCTTTCAACTAGTGTCTTAGGAAGCATTGCCTCCCCCCAACAAGTCTGGTTAAAGTGAGTTGTCACCTGCACTTGTGAACCTAGAAATGCTGGTACCTAAGGAGGCGTTAACCTCCCAGTGGCAGTGTCCTGAGGAGACAGGTTTGTGGGGGGTAAGGTTGTGCCTTGGGGCCACTAAGAGGGGCTGTGGTGGTGCTTCTTCGTTCTACCTACACACCAAAATCACTCCTGTAGGCTCTATGAGGGGGGCTCTCAGGAGAAGGGGAGGGAGGAAGCAAGGTGAGGAAAGAGAGAGAGTAACTAAGCAAGGAATTCACCACTGTCAGTTCTGATTCTGAGACAGGAGGTAACAGGGACACAACCATAAAAAGAATGACACAGCCATTGAGGATAAGACATAAACTGGTTAGAGCCAACTGGGCCCAAGATGGCAGGAGATTTGAGCTCCAGTAGACCTTGAGCTTCATCGTGTGCTCATTGTAATACATTGGCTGCTAAACGGCACCCCCACGGGTGCCATGACAGTTCTGAGGCTGCCCATAAAAGGCCTCAAAGTAGCTGGTGGCCCAGTTCCAGGAAATCCCTGCCCCATCCCCCAGATTGTTGGAATAATCCTTCCACTTGTTAGCCTATGAAATTACCCAGCACACAGAAACTAACAACCCTTTACCCTGGGGCCTCTTGCCTTCTGAGATGCCCACACTCTGTCTATGGAGTGTTTAACTCCCTGAACAAACCTGCTTTCACTTTACTGTGGTTTGCTCTTGAATTCCTTCCTGCGAGAATACAAGGACCCTCACTTGGTGGGGTGCGTCCCAGGGACTCGCCTGAGACTTGGGACATGACCATCTTCTCAAGCCCTATTTTCCTGCAACAGTTCCGCCCCCCTTGAAGTGCAGGCTGGCACGTGCAGCTCAAAACTCTCCCCACAGAAACGCGCGAGCGCTGTTGAGGAGGTGGAGAACCTGGAAAACTTGTGCGTTGCCAGTAGGAGGGTAAAATGGTGCAGCCACTGTGGGAGACAGTTTAACACAGAATTACTGTATGATCCAGCAGTTCCACTCCTGGGTGTTCCCGAAGAAACTGAAAGCAGAGTCTCAAACAGATAATTGTACCCCTGTGTTCATAGCGATACCTGAAGCTGGAAACAACCCAAATGTCCATCTGCAGATGAATGGATAAACAAATGGTGATAGATCCATGCAATGGAATATTATTCAGCTTAAAAAAAAATACACTTTTGATACCTGCTGTGCTGTGTCAGTCCCAGCCTATTGATGGTCATGCTCTGGGCTAGGAACACAAGCAGGAGCTTCCCCACCGGGGCCAAGAGCAAGGTTCATCACTCCCAGGCCCTGGAGGTTCATGGCGCACTGAGGCTCACACGGTGAGCACATGGGTTGAGAGAACGTGAGTGCAGATCTGGGGCTCTGCCTTTATTGGGGTTTGAGGGTGAGGTGTCTAGGGTTTTGGCTGTTGGCTAGGGTCGTCACTGGCTGCTGGCTACTCTGAAGCATCAGAGGGGGAATCAGGGCCCAGGAGCATGAAGGCAGGTCACTGAAGTGGTCGGTTACCTAGGTTGTCCAGGGCTTTCTAAAAGGGGACCTGCATCGGCAGGGGAGACCTACTTCCTCATCTGGTGGTTTTCCCGGTAGCTGTGTTGCAGTGGGCAATGTGCTTTTTCAAAACAATGTCTTTTAAAACGGATGCCTCAACGATCAAAAGCTTAATGTCACGTGTTTACACTACATGTTACCACATGGACGAACCTTGAAGGCATTGTGCTGAGTGAAATGAGCCGGTCACAAAAGGACCAATACTGTGTGATTCCCCTTATATGTGGTGCCTAGAACGGGCAAGTTCATAGACACAGAAAGTAAAACAGAGATGACCTAGAGCTGAGGGGACAGGAGACTGGGAGTTACTGTTTAATGGGTATAGAGTTTCCATCTGGGATGATGAAAAGTTCTAGAGATGGATGGTGGTGGTGGTTGTACAACCAGATGAATGTACCTAAAGTCATTAAGTTGTACATTAAAAAATAGCTAAAATGGTAAATTTTGTAAAGTGGATATTTTACCACAATAAAAAAGAATGAAAACAAAATAGAAACCTCCCAGCTGCTTCCAAAGTAGATGTGCAGCCAAGTCCTGTCTCTGCTCCATCGCCCTCCCTTCGACGTGGGGCCTCTACCTGGGTCCTCTGGGCCTAACCGTTGAACCTGGCTTCCCTCTCTGGTCCCCGGCAGCGTCAGGGGCACTGAACTGGTCCAGTCTGGTCCAGACTGGTCAGGGGCCCAGGCTGAGTACACTGGGAAATCATTTGATCACCACTCCCCTGAAGCCCTTTCCCTCTTGCATTCCTGGCCCCAGGCTTTTCCTTCTTCCCAAGCCCTGTCTTCCCAGCTCTCCCTCCGCCCTCTCCTCCGCTCAGGTTCCCACCCTGCCAACCCAGTTCCCCAGCTGGCGGTTCATCCCTCAGGCTGGAGCAGGGCTGCAGAAGGCTTAGGCTGAGGTTTGGGCAATGCCTCTCCCCTGCCCAGGTGGGGCTGCCTTCCTGCCCACTCTGATGCTGTCTGCCCCAGACTCAGTGGCCACCCAGCCTGGGCCACGCTGCTCTCCCAGTGCCCCCGCCGTCATCAAGGTGGGCAGTTCGGCATGGAGGATCCAAGTGCCAACTTAGAACCAGATGGCCTGGGCGTCACTACTTACCAGCTGTGCAACTTTGGGCAAAAGCTTAACCTCTCTGTGCCTCAGTATTCTCATCTGTGACTCAGTGATGACAAATGTGTCGCTCCAAGGATCACTGTCAGGAAGTTGAGGGTGACTGTGTCACGTGATCCTCTCTGCCTACCTGGAGACCCTCCTTTCTACTCACTGAAATCTTGCGTATGCATGGACCTGCCTGGCCCCCATCCATCTCCTGTCAGAGGTCCACCAGTTGAGTATAAGCTGCTAGAAAGCACTGATTCCATCAGTCATCTTGCTTCCTCTCTTCTCCCAATCATCCAGAGCTTTCTCAGCCCTTGGAGTGACAGCTGAAGTTCCATTTTTTCTAGACCCTTCTCCGAGCCCTCTAGCTGACCTACTGGGCTCTCCTCCTCTGAGATCCCTCTCCACTGGTGGTCAGGAGCACTCCAGAGGGACACTTTTTCTCCTTTCATTTTGCTCAAGTGAAAATGGACTTCCTACATGGAACACAAGGCCTCGTCCTCATTTACCTTTGCTTCTGCGCCCTCAGCAGAAGTAAAGACAGGGGCTGCAGCAGACGCTGTTGATGGCTTGCCCAGATTCCCTGCTAGGTCGGTTGTGCCACGAGTGTCGGCTACGGTTCACAGCTACCCTTTCTTCAGGAATTGCCCCCCAGGCACAGGAGCACAGGGCATGGGACGTTGGGCTCCCCCAGCCCACAGCTGGTGGCCCCCTGACACAGGTGGACCAAAGGCCAGCCCCCCACTCCAAGTGGAACCAGCTCTGCGGTGCCACTCATACCAGAGCTTCCTGCGGGATCAGCCTCCCTCCCCTCCCCCTGAGAGCCTCCGCTCAATAAATCCTAGAGCAAGAATCTCAGGCTCTGCTCCTGGGCAACCTGACCCGGGACACTCGTTAACCAGTACTTGCTTTGTCCTAGGCACTATTCTCAGCACTTTATATTGATTCATTCAAAACATACTTTAATAACGAACCAGATCCATGACTTTTATATGTCTGTGACCCCTAAAATGCAGTGAGTTACTACTGATAGATGGTACAGAAGTTCCGTCTGTCACTCTGGCTCCTCCACTGTCCATTCTCTCTTCTGGTAGAATTCTTGATCTTCCTCCACTCCTTCACTCTCAGTGCCTGGGGTCTGAGTGGGTCTGACCCATTCCCCAGCTTCAGGGGTGGGCACATGACCCAGACTGAGCCAATCAGGGCACTCCATTTCTAGGGCCATGGTCGTTGGCTCAGGGATGGGCACATGATCCAAAGCCAGGCCAATAAAACTCAATTCCTGTAATTTCATTGGACCTTTTGGGGAAGGGAAGCTGTCATCCCACCGCGGTTGCCTAACTGGGAGGATGGGAGTCCAAGGCCACCCTGCCCCTACGTGCAACCATCAGGGAAGAAAGTAGAGCTGGAGCAGCTGAAGAGAAATGGATTCCTGAAGTTACCAACCAAGCATATGGATCGAGCCACACCAGCCTTTTAGTTTCTAGGCCAATAAATTCTCTTTTCTGCTTAATCCAGTGAGTCAGATTTTGGTTACTCCCACTGAAATTATCCCAACTAGTACAGACTGATTTCTTAACAGGATACCAGTGAACAATTATGGGAAAACTGTTAGGTAACAGGGCCACCCAATTTATGTTACATTCATTTCATTACCTCATAGATGTCCAAAATCACTTTGCCAAAACCATTTGATAGTGGTGACAACGAATGTCACATATATCCTAAAAGAATTTTGAAAAAAAATTGTGTTCCCCCATATGCTTTTTAAAGTTTTAATATTTAAAAAATCATTTTTCATGTTAAGTTTAAGTTATTGCAAAAGATGTAATTTCTCCCATACTGTAGATGTTGACATTTTCAAATAAAATTCATACCACTTTTTCAGGTATGAATTTCCACTTATGCAAGATGGGTAAGTTCTAGAGGTCTGCCTGCTGCACGACACTGTGCTTATAGTTAGCTGTTCTGTATTGTACACATAAAAATTTGTTAAGAGAGTAGATCTCATGTTAAGTGTTCTTACCCACACAAACAAAATCTCTCAGATCACTTTTAAATGTGCCTAGTGGAACCTTAATATCACATTGATTTAATAATCATCATTATTTGAACCATTTACAGAATAGTTAACGAACTCTTTTAAGAGTTAGAAATTTTGCATCATTCCTTTCCTCCTTCAACTTGTATTTCTGTTCTACATCCCCCACAGAATTCTATCCTAATAGAATACATGCTGGAAGATCTTTTGTTGATCACCCATTATTTCTCTGCAGTGAACTTGTATAAATTTAAATATTTTCCACCTCCTATAATCACAAGGTCATAAGATTTACACTTTCTTTAATTTGGATCAATTTATAATGACAATAATTAGTACTGCACAATCTATTAAAACAACAAAAATATTGACAATTAGAAAGCAAAAAGTAATTGTATTAGAAATACATATCTTAAAAAGATGGATGATTTTTTGATGACAATGAGTTTATCTAGTTGGTAATTAAAATTACTTACTGCTAGAATGAATCATACTTTGGCACCAATTCTATCCTCACTTTTCATGTAGAAAAGTACTATGGAAAACTACTCAGCAGTAAAAAAAAATTGATTCATGCCACAACTTGGATGAATTTCAAGGGCATTATGATGACTAAAATAAATCAATCTCAAAAAGTCAGATACTGTATAATTCCGTCTCTCTGGAAGTGACATTGTGCAGAGATGGAGAACAAATGAGTGGTTGGTGGGGGTTAGCAATGGTGGCGGGCGGGGAGGTGTACGTGGCAATGAAGGAGCAGCACAAGGAAGATCTTCATGGCGATGGCGTGGTTCTGTGCCGTGACTGTGGTGGTGGTGATGTGAATCTGCACACGTGATAAACGGCACAGAGCTACCCACACACATCGCACCGGTGTCAGTTTCCTGGTTTTGGTGTTGCACTACAGCAGCAGCAGGTTAACCATCGGGGGAAGCTGGCGAAGGGTACATCAGACCTCTCTGTATTATCTTTGTAACTTCCTGTGAATCTAAAATTAGTTAATAATTTTTTTAAAAAAGATGGATGCTCTGAGAAACTGGCTTCATATAAATCAGAAGATGGTCTAGAAGGAATTTTGTGACAGCCATGCCATTCAATTCTTTAAATTCCTTCAGCATAATATGCCAGGAATCATTGAATGGTCTTTCATCAAAATTAATTTTAATGCTCTATTAATGGGCAATTCAGTTAGGTCCTCCTCTAATTCTGTTTAAGACAATGCGTGGGAAATGCCCTCACTTATCAGGACTCCGTCATCAGTCATTTCTCTGGGGCCGCACAGATACTGCTCTTTCCCCTTTGTTTGGTGCCTGGAGGGTCCCCTGCTCCCAGGTCAGGGCACTTTAGTGAGACCGAGGGTAGGTAACAGGGATGCCTTCCTCTGTAAAGTGGGAGGAGAGCAATTACAAAGAGGGAGGGAGGCTGAAAACCGACTTGACGCTTTATCCAGCGCTTTATCCACACTAGCTGTCGACAGAGCAACCTGAGAAGGAGAGTAAATGGAAGCTGAGGATCTGGAAACTGTTTCTCCCTTTGAAAGTTATCAAGACATGCCATCACCCCCAGGTGAAGCCAGACCCTATTCGAAGAGCCTTTTTATTGTTGTTTTTAATTTCTACTGAACTGTATTCGATTTACAATGTTAGTTTCAGGTGTACAGCAAAGTGAATCAGTTATACATATACATGTGTATATATTTTTCAGATTCTTCTCCATTACAGCCCATTACAAGAAATTGAATAGAGTTCCCTGTGCTATACAGTAGGTCCTTGTTGTTTATCTATTTTATATATAGTAATGTGTGTCAAAGACCCTATTAATAGCTCCATTTTTATATCAGAGGAAAGGAAGCTAAGAGCACTTAAGTCATTCGCCCAGCACCACCCAGCCAGCTGATGAACTGGAATTAAAACTCTAGTGATTAACTCCATTTTCTTTCAACCACACTGTCCTGTGTAAACAAGGTCCTTGTGTTTCCCCACATTTTCATAAGAGCAAGTGCAAAAGATCACATTGGTGGGCGTCAGAAATTGCCTTATGCGAACACTGTTAACACTCCACTGGGCACACAAGTGCTGGAGAAGACTTGTTGTAGGGAAATGCAAAGAAAAACATTAATCATTAATTTTTTCCTTACCACAGCCCCACCCCAGAAATCCAGCATCACTTGTCGCAGAATTGCTGCTTTGTGACCAGCAGGTGGCACCACCACCTCACAGTTGTCTCGGTGACCTAGTCATTGCTGACTCATTGATTTGGGGGAAATTCCATTTCCTCCTCAGCTAAAGATTAAGTTGAAATGGAAACAAAGTGTGCGGCTCTTTCCTTCTCTCTCACTCTGTCGTCTTCATATGAGTGTTTTCCCCTCAAAGATGGGCAGCCTCAGTATCCGGCTCTGATTTGTTTCCTTGAATTTTGCTTCTTTGATAGCAAAGAGGATTTTAGCTTGTAGTTTTGGCTATGAGTGGATGAAGAAGAAATACACTACTGTAAGAACTCACTCGCACTTGGCTTGGATCACTTCATTTAATCCTTTCAGTACGACAAGGAGGCCAGTTCTATTTTGATAACAGTGGTTCAGACCTGGGGCACCTGGATCCTGTTTTATTGTTTTACTCTTTAATAACTAACCAACGTGTTTTGTGTAATGTTGATAAAATGTTCCAACATCAATTTTTCTCATTAGAAGTTTTTTTTTTTAATTGAGGTATAGTCAGTTTACAATGTTGTGTCAATTTCTGGTGTACAGCACAATGTTTCAGTCATACATGAATATACATATATTCATTTTCATATTCTTTTTCACCATAAGCTACTACAAGATATCAAATATATTTGGAAGTTGATTATTTACAAACTTTTATTGGATAATATGGTCTATTCTGGGTGACTACAGTAAAATGGGATGAAAAGCAAATGATTCATAAATATTATATATGATATTTTCATTTATAATCATTACACACACGTATAATATTTATGTTTACTATATAAATGTATACTTGTGTGCGTGTGTGGTGTACACTGTGGGCAAGGCCAGTGGTACGAGTCCTCCCCAGCTCACCTGGTGCCATGCCGACTTTAGGCTTTAAGGATTTGTGTACAGATGAAATGTTATTACCAAAAATCACCATATGGCAAAAGATTACCAAGCCCAATCATGAGATTAATCCAGTATTGCCCAGCGAAACCCCTTACCACGCAGATGAAGATACTGTGATCCGAAGAAGTGGTGATTTACTGAAGACACACAGTAGTAGCCGCGGCAAAGCCCCGATCCCCTGACCCTACAGCAGAGCTCCTTCCAGATGTCCAGCTGACCTTGTGCATTTAAAAAAATAATTCTAAATACAGGGCTTCTCATTTATCTCTTGATGAATGTCATCATCCTGATTGGGCTTCTTGACCATTTAGATTTCAAACATTCCTGAAATTACCCGCCATCAGTAAGCTGAGTGTTGGGAGAATCCCAGAAACCCACCGTGTGTCTCTCCCAAGAGGAATCCCCTCCGTCCCCTGTGGGGAACCACAGTCCTGGCTTTAGTGGAATTCACCCCCCTGCATTCTTCATAGTTCTAGTAATTTTCTGTTGTATTTCTAAGTCACATAGTTGAGCTATTGAGCATTCTATGAATGGAACCAGAGTGTATGGAAAATTGGGGGGTGGAGATGGTAGTAGCCCAGTGGTAGAGCACATGCTTAGCACTCACGAGGCCCTGGGTTCAATCCCCAGTACCTCCATTAAAAAATAAATACAATAAAATAAAATGTCAGAAAATCCCTTTAAGAAATAAAAATAAAATAAAATAATCTTTAAAAAAAAGAAAATTGGGACAAACTTTGCCCAACTCTAACCTTTAGGGGTTTCTCTTTTTTTGGTTTTGGAGGCAGGAGGTAATTAGTTTTTTGTTTGTTTGTTTATATCTTTCTCCACAATTTATCAAAGATTAACGAGACTGATTTCACAATCATAATTGTAAAACCTTTGAGAAAATTTTAGGTCCAAATCGTCTAAGTCAGTGATGTGCTGTCATGAGATTTCATCAGTATTCATCAACATGTTTACTCCTCAGGAAATGAGAGACTGAAAATTTAAATATGGTTTCTGCTGAGCTGGATCTTGGGTTTCTTATTCATCTATAAAATCTACTTAGAGAAAAGAAAAATAGTAGTTACAAATATTAGAACATATAAAACCTTATAAATAATGTGTAAAATATTATACAGGGTTACAGATATTACACAACACTGTTTATATTTGCATTCAGCCCATATTTAGCCCTCCAGTTCCTGCCCTGTGTTTTAAAGTGCTAATCGGTGGAGCTGTGTTGATAAAATGCTCTCCTTGACCAAACTTTCATCGGGTTCCTCTGAGCCCCCTTCTCAACTAGGCGTCAGCCTCGGGCACCCCAGCCTCTCAGTTTCAGCAAGAATCCTACTAAGTCACATTAAGGAGAATCCCAAACCCTCATCCCCAAAGCTTGATGTACAAGCCCTTGGTTTGCCTGTAGCTAGGATTCCGTCGGGTCAATTTAGCAAGAATCCCCTTAACGCTGTTTCCTCTTAGTAATTTTCCACGCACGGGCCTGGTCACCCTGCTCCGTGGCTGTCAATCCCCGCTGGTTTTTGTTGTACTTAGAGTTGAGCCCTCTCTCTCCCCATGGCAATAGTCTTTTTTTTTTAATTGAAGTATAGCCAGTTGACAATGTCATGTCAATTTCTGATGTAAAGCACAGTACTTCAGTCATACAGGAATATGCATATATTCATTTTCATATTCTTTCTCACCATGGGTTACTACAAGAAATTGAATATGGTTCCTATGGCGATAGTCTTGAATAAAGCCTTCCTTGCTGTTTTAACGAGTATCAGAATAATTTTTTCAGGCTCTGAAATCCAGGTACCATACCTGGTGTGGGCTGAGCTCTACTTCCCTTCTTTTCATGCTGCCAAGCATTGAAATGCCAGGTTTTCTTCTTTAGGCTCCTTAAGACCCACTGCTTATTAAATTCAGTGTCTTTTTAAAAAAAATCCTAGGGTTTGTCAGCCTATTTTAGCCAGTCTCGTACCTGGAAACCTATAAGCGCCCTGAAGGAGGGAGGGAGAAATTAGCTTCCCACCCCAGGCCAGCCATCTGTCCACCCGCCTCTTCGCTCACAGCCTTGTTAGACTCACAAGGGCGTGCACAAACATACACACGCACACACACCCCCACCCACCCATTCTCCTGGTAGATGCGCTGCACCGCGGGGTGAGGACGTGGGCCACCCTGGCTGCCCGATTCCCTCCCAGACCAAGCTTCTACTTAATTGCAAAGCAGTTGGAGACCCTACAGCGTCTTCCCCCACCCATGGTCACTTCCTTTAATTCTGTTAAAGTTCACAGGAAGATAATTCATCCTGTAGCAGGAGGAGGAGCAGCAAAGCTCCCTTCAAACAACCGTGTGAAACGTTCAGCGGCGAACAAGCAGCTCACGATCTAGTGGGGGTGGGGGAATCCTTCTGCCCGAAAATGGGAGTCCCAGGGAGACTGAGGTCTCTTAGAGAGTACAGTGTGCTTGGTGGGGACTGGGGGGTACCTGGCTGAGCCTGGCGGGTCGGGGACGGAAGAGCTCCCCCCTCTACCCCTGCTGGGGAGTGAACAAACAGCTTGAGTCAACGTGCAGAGGCCTGGCTCCCACTCCCTCTCACCCACCCCCACCTCTTCTTCCCCCGTATTCCACCTTATGTTCATCTGCTGGGGGCTGGCATAACAAAATGCCACAGGCTGGATGACTTCAACACAGGCATTTATTTTCTCACTGTTCTGGAGGCTGGAAGTCCAAGATCAAGGTGTTGGCAGGTTTGGTTTCTTCTGAGACGCCTCTCCTTGGCTTGCCTGTATACGGCAGCCTTCTCACTGCGTCCTCGCTTGGTCTTTTTCCTGTGTGCCTGCGTCCCCGGTGTGTCTCTGTGTGCACCTGCAGCCCAACCTCCTCTTCTCATAAGGACACTAGTCAGATTGGATTAGGGCCACTCATATGACTCATTTTACTTTAATGGCCTCTTTAAAGACCCTATCTCCCAAAACAGTCACATTCTGAGGCCCTAGAGTTTAGGACTTCAACATATGAGTGTTGAGGGGACACAATTCAGCCTGTAACACTCATCTTGGTCAGTGGTGTCACCATTCAAGACCATGAAACAACAAACATGAGAAAAGTTGAAAAAACCTGGATCCTTGAAGACACCAGTGTCCCATCTCCCTCCAGACTCCTTGTGAAATGAACAATACCTGTACCTGTTACCGAGTCCAAACTCGTTCTGCTCGCCCCATGACAGGCCAGTAAATCGGAAGACGAGGTGTTGGGTCAAAGAATAATGACTTTATCTGGAAAGCCGGCAGACCGAGAAGATGGCAGACTAATGTCCTGGAGAGCCATCTTCCCCAGGTCAGAATTCAGACTCCGTTTATACTAAAAAGGGGAGGGAGTGTGGTTGTTGCAAACTTCTTGGGGTTGGAATCCTTTGTTCTTGCAGATTTCCACATAGATCAGGTCACGGTGTCCCTGTAAACCTCCAACAAGACAAATGTTATTTTCTATTCTGCAACTTTTTATCTCTTTGTGAATGGGAAAGTATTGTATCCTTTAAGATCGGAGCCTTGAGAATGGGCTGTCCTGTATATTTCAGGCTACAGGCAACATTCTTTTGCAAAAGGTGCAGAAGCAGCATGACTGAGCACAGGAGACAGAGCACAGGGTTAGAGCTAAAGGAACAGGTCTAACATGGAGTCAGACTTGTGCTCCCCTATTACATACTTGTGGTTTAAGTCACTGTCAGTCAGGTGACCTGCCACTTGAATGAAAGTATTCCTACGTGATACATTTCTCCTGCATCTAACACAGTACCTCGCATACAGCAGGCACTCGATAAACATGTGGAAACAAAATACCGCTCCTGCTTCAAAGCCTTCAGTAACTCCCCATCCCCTCTGTTATGAGACTGAAACTCCTTAGCAGATCATATAAGACTTTCTCCCTGTTTAATGTCTGGTCTTGCCCCACGTCTCTGGGTTCCACTCACTCTACATCCCTCCCTTGGGCAGAGTCAATCCTTTTGCTGCGTACAATTAATCCACAGGGATACAGGGAGAACCAACAAGACAGCAGGGGCTGAATGTGTATTTCAGGGGCTTGGGGAGGCAGAGGTACATGGGGATGACCTGGAGGAGAGGCAGCCCTAGACGCCCTTAGGAGACAAGAGTGAGGAGCTTTTCAAAGCAGAGCGGGAAGGACCAAAGCTTGGGTGAGAGGTTAGGAGGAGCTCAAAGGGACACAGGAAGGATGCGGATCACAAGGTTAAGGAAAGTTTACTTTCTTCTCACAAAACCAGGAGCCATGGTGACGTGGGCTGCCATAGCAAAGTACCACAAACTGGGAGGATTAAAACAACCAGCACTGATTTTCTCCCAGTTCTGGAGGCCAGAAGTCCAGAGTCAAGGTGTCGGTTGGCAGAGTTGGTTCCTTCTGGGGGCTCAAGGGAGAATCTGTCCCATGTCTCTCTCGTCACTTATGGTGGTTTCCAGAAAGCCTTAGCATTTCTTTGCGTTTAGCTGCATAATTCCAATCTCTCTCCGCCGTCACATGCTGTCTTCCTTCTGTGTGTTTCTTTCTCTTTCTCTCTCTGTTCTTCTCACAAAGACGTTAGTCATATTGTTTTAAAGATCAGCCCTACTCTAGTGTGACCTCATCTTAGGTTACATAGTAATTATATATGCAATGACTGTACTTCCAAAAGGTTCACATTCAGCATCCGTGCCAAAATCTATGCTGATTTGCTAGCGTCTCCCTAACAGAGCACCATCTATTGTGTGGCTTCAACGGCAGAAATTGATTGTCTCACAGCTCTGGAGGCTAGAAGTCCAAGGTTGAGACGCTGGCAGGGTTGGTTCCCATGAGGGCTATGAGGGAGACATCCTGTGCCCCTTCCTTGGCTTGTAGGTGGCCGTCTTCTCCATCTGTCTCTCCACATCATCTTCCGTCCTTGCGTGTCAGGATTCGGTACAGCCTCTTGTGGGGCACGCCTCAGCCCTCGGCGGCCTCCTGGCGTGTTCTTTCCCGCTCCGGGGACGTCCTGGGTGGCTGTAGTTGGCACCTGCCTGAGGGCCCTGTGATGGCAGGGCTGGTATTTCTTCTTCTTGTATCTTAGTTATTGCTTGTTCCCCATAGCGCCTGACACGGCACATCCTATAGAATAGGGTCTCAGTAAAGGCCCAGGGAGTTTAGGGGCTTTATTTCCTGTGTGCCCCCAGCAGCAGGGCCAGTGCCTGCCGTTTATAGGAGAGGCTGTGCTGCAGGCTGGCAGCTAGGAGGTTAGACTTTCATGTTGGGCAGACTGGCTTCAGATCCCAGCTTGGTCTTGTTTTGGCTCTGTGGCCCTGTATTAATTCCCTAAGCCTCTATTTGCCCATCTGTAGAATGGGAACCCTAAGGATATTCACCCTATATTGCTGTTTTGAGGAAAAAAATCCTTAGTGCAGATAGAACGTTCAGCACTGGGCCTGGCTCGTGGCAAGTACCGAATAGGGGCTACCCTCTGGGGGGGCACACATGAAAGTGTGTTGACTTGAACTGTGTGGCAACATGAGACCCAGGTCTAGAAATGCGTTCACCTCTCAGCATCCCAGTGTGGACCACGGCACGTGGGGCAGTGTCTGGCTTTTCCTTTGCCGAGTCCAGCCCTAACATCCCTGTCTAGCCAGAATGGTCACTGGATGACTTTCCCACGACCAAGGCCGTCAGCAGCAACATCAGAGGAAGCTGGCTTTTGGTCATCTGCAGGCAATGATCATCTGATGCAATAATTCATTCCCATGGTTACCAACTTTGCTTTGGTTTGTTTGATCTGGGACTCCAGGTCTTTGTTACTGCATCCGTTTCACAATTCAGTTTAAAGAGAAAAAACAGCAGAGGGAGGGAGAGCCACTTGGCAGGAGACCCACAGGAGAGAGTGGGTGGGGCCTGGTTTACCTAACAGCCCCAAAGAGAGGGTGGAGAACCTTTGTTCTGCATCCCTGGCAAGTTGGAACACAGAGGAATGATGTGTTTTGGTGGCAGGATTCCACTGGCTGCAGCCAGCTAGGGGGAGAGGAAGTTAATGACGAGTAAGCCATTTACAGCCCCAACAAAGGCCCAGCGGATTCCTCATCTGCCCCGCCCCTTCCTCCTCACTTTGCAGGACTCTGGTGGGCCTGGGTAGACAGAGAGCTCGCAGAGGAATTTTAGGGTCAACCCTAGATCAAGGTGGAGCTTGGCTTCCCAAAGGCAAAAGTTAAAAGAGGCAGGCAAAAGGGCTTACCTTGCAAAAGGGTGCTGTTTTCATCAACTTCAGATGGAGGAAAGTGGTTGGAGCTTGTGGAGGAAGATCTCTGCTTCACGGGGTGATGCTGAGATATCCTGGTAGTATGGGGGGCAAGGCAGAGAGGGGTAAAGATTGATGGGGCAAAATACAGCTGGTTGGCTACAGTCCTCTCACTTTTTAAATAATGATGATAAGAGTTACCACCTCTGACATTTGTTGTATGTCAGGCTTCAAATTAGGTGATTTTCATGTTATCTCTGGTCCTCTCGACTCTCAAGGTGGACAACACAGGTCCTTTATCTATGACTGTGAAATAAACCAACCCAAGGTAAGTGACGTAAAGCCACAGCTACTTTATTATGCTTGCAGATTCTCTGGGTCAGGATTTGGAAAAAGCACCCCAGGGACTGCTTGTCTCTGCTCTGTGATGTCTGGGGCCTCGGCCGATGTGTTCCAACACCGACTCTCTGATACTCACTGATGTCCTAAACTACAATTCAGTTCTGGCACTACCTACCTAGGGTGAGCACAGACACCACAAGTTAAGAGCCAAGTCCTTTACCAGACTGTCCCCACTTCATCAGGCACCAACGCCAAGTTTTAGTCGTCCCTAAGCCACCTGCATGTCTGTTCAGCCAGCTACAAATTTGATGCTTCCCACAAACCCCACAAATTTGATAATTAATGAGAATGATTCATGGGACTCAGGAAAGCGCTGTATTTACAATGACCACTTTATTATAAAAGATACAGATAAATAGCCAAAAGAAGAGGTACCCAGGGCAAGGTCCGGGAGGGCCCTGAGCACAAGGAACGTCTGTCCACATGGAGTTGGGGCGCACCACCCTCCCATTAGATGGATGTGTTCACCAGCCCGGATGCTTTCCCCAGCCTCAATGTCCAGAGTTTGATCCGGGTTTCCTTATGTAGGCGTGGTTGATGACGTCATGGGCCCTGCAACTGAGCTCAGTCTCCAGCCCCCTCACTCCCTGGAGGATGGTGGGTGGGCCTGAAAGTTCCAACCCTCTAAACACTCAGTCTTTCTGGTGACCAGCCACTCTAGGGATTTAGGAACTCTGGGCCAAGAGCTGGGGACAAAGACCAAATGCATGTCTAAGTACACCACAGAGTTCTTGAACCTCTGAGTCTGGGTCACCTTCTATTTGAATAAGTGTTGTGGCAGAAGAATTTTCCAAAGATGACCTCAATAATTTCTCGCAGTCCACAAGCTCTTCTTACAATGAGAATTTAACCCTCTTCTCATCA
Organism: Vicugna pacos; assembly: GCF_048564905.1. Classification (NCBI taxonomy): domain Eukaryota; kingdom Metazoa; phylum Chordata; class Mammalia; order Artiodactyla; family Camelidae; genus Vicugna; species Vicugna pacos. The sequence continues at coordinate 112,793,212 of NC_132987.1, read as the reverse complement.
CGAGGTGAACTTGAATCTTGGCAAGGGCAGAAGGGACACGATGTGACTTCCGGGTCTATAAAAGGCAGTGAAGGGGGGAGGGTATTGCTCAGGTGGTAGAGCGCAAGCTTAGCATGCACGAGGTCCTAGGTTTAATCCCCAGCAGTGCCTCTTAAAAATTAAAAAGAAAAAGAGAAAAAAGGCAATACAGTTTCCACCTAGCTCCCTCTCTTGGGATGCTCACTGGTGGAACTCGCCATGCTGTAGGGAAGCCCAGGCTGCGTGAGGAGGTCTCACAGGGGTGTCCTGCTGACAACCCAGCCGAGGTCCCTTGACAGCATCAATCACTGGGCACGAGAGTGATGAGTCTCCAGATGATTCTGGCCCCTGCCATCGAATCTTCCTGGTACTTTGAGTCTTCCCAGCTGTCCTATAATAAGAACTCTGTATAGTCTTTGTCCCCATTCCTGGCACAGAGCTTCAGAAACCCTTGGAATTTCCTGAGTGACAGGAGTGTCATTGTTATGCTAATTGGGTGACTTCCGGTGGCCCCTAGGTAGCTTTGGAATAGGGGCTGGTCACCAGAAAGACCAGTTGCGATGTTAGAGGGGTGAAACCTTTAGCTGCCCCAGTCCAGAGAGAGAAGAGCTCTATTAAAGATTCAGTTTCCAGGTTGCCGAATGCACCCCTGGGCCAGGCGGGGGGCACACTCCAGCTCCACGGGGACAGAGGCTCCTGCACTTGGGCCCTTCTGGATTCTCCCTGTGTTCCTCTTCATCTGGCTGTTCACTTGTCTCCTTTAGAATAAACCAGTAAACGTAAGTGAAGTGTTTTCTTGAGTTCTCTGAGTCAATCTAGCAAATTACCAAACTTGAGGGGTGTCATCCAGACAAAAGAGGGGTAGCCTGGGCTCCCCATTAGCAGCTGGATCTGAAGCAGGGGCAGTTTTAGGGACTGAGCATTTTAACTTGCAGGTGAATACTGTCAGCCCTTGAGCTCCAAGGAGACAATCTCAGCACTGAATTGAATTGCTGGACACCCAGCTGATGCCAATGAATTGGTTGTTGATGTGGAAAAAGCTGCACACAGACTCCCCTGGACCCTAAGCTCCTAAGTTTCAGCTCTGAGATCTGAACCCAATCTCCCTGGGCTCAGGGCCCTCTCCCCACATTATGGCACCATGATAACAAAACCCCTAAAGCTCTTGGGTTCCCTTTACACTCCGTCTTCCTCTCTCCTCTAGCTGCCAGCTAACCATCATCTGACATGAAGCCTTGATACTCTTCCATCTGCTTTTATTTTCCTTTAAACCATTTATTCTCAAATTTTATTTCTGCCAAGAAACAGAGGGCAGATGTGTTCCATGCACAGCACGCTCCCTTTGGAGCCCCAGATCACAGGCTGTGGCCCAGATGAGGGAGCTCCAGGGAAGTACCACCGGAGCTAATGTGAATCCCACACTTTGTCCTTCACTCTCTAAAGCATGTGAGAATGCCAGTGGGGAGAGGGGACGCATCATTGGGATAGCTTTGCAATCCACCATAAAACGTGTAAAAAGTGAGTCCTTTGCCACATGGGGTACTTAAATATTTTTTCTTTTTATTTGTTTACTTGGAGGGGGAGGTAATTAGGTTTTATTTATTTTTTAAATGGAAGTACGAGGGATTGAACCCAGGACCTCATGCATGGTAGGCAAGTGCTCTACTACTGAGCTATACCCTCCCCCGCCAATGCTTTTCCTAATGATCAACAAGCAGCCAGCTTTGCCCCTGGTGGAGGTACTATGGTTTGAGTCCACAGCTTCAGACACTTGGACGTGGTGGACCCACCATGACAACAGGTAAATCTTCTTTCCATAAATCCAACTTGCAACCATCCCTATATTGGTTGTTTTATTGTTCATTCATTTTGCATATGTTCCTCTTTAAAACCTGAGGATCTCCAACCTCCTTCTGGTTACCGGTTTTCAGCCCAGCATTCCTGTACTCCCCGCTGGGCCACTCCCTTGTCCCCTTCCACCTGAAATCTCTACATCCTCGTTTATTGATTCCTCCCAGCTCGTTCACATCCTCCAAGGCTAAAGCCTCTTCGGTAGGTGCCTAACGTGGGAAGAGTGCTCAAGATGTGCTGCCTCAGGTGCGGTGACTCAACTCGGGAGTCCAGTTGTCTCAGTCTTCTAGGGCCACCATAGCAAAGTACCGTACTCGGAGAGGCTTAAGGAACGGAAACTGATTTTCCCACAGTTCTGGAGGCTGGGAGCCTGTTCGAATTCTTGGTGAGGCCCTCTTCCTGGCCTGCAGACAGCTGCCGTCCAGCTGTGTGCTCACACAGGGGCAGAGAGGCACACTCTCCGCTATTTCTTCTTAGAAGGACACGAATCCCCTCATGGGGCCCCACCCTTTCATCTAAATCTAATCAATCCCCAAAGGCCCTACCTCCAAATACTGCCACACTGGGGGTTAGGGCTTCAAATGTAAATTCTGGGTAGACATAATGCAGTCCGTAGCACTGATTAATGCAGTTTAGAAGATTTTAAGCGTCAATGACATCCTCCCCAGGGCTAGCTGGCAGTGCAGATGGGAAAACGCCACTCACTGTTTCAAAGAGCTTTCCATTCAGATTTCCAGTTTCCTGTTTCTCTTACGCAGCGTAGAGCAGAGGGGCTTGGAAGATAGGCATCCTGGGTTTTGAATCCTACTTTCTCTGTTGACTGGCTGTGTGACCTTGGACATGTAGCTTAACCTTTCTGTGCCAATAATGATTCCTACCTATACTATAGGATACTAGGGTCATTATATGACATAAGACGGTAAAGTGCTTGGCACTTAGTGAGCCTTTTAAAAACTGTTGGCTACTATTCTTCTCATCTAATAGTAGAAGTAAGCTTGTTGAAAAAGTGTAAAATGTAGTCCCTTGTTGAAAGAGTGTAAAATGCAGAAAAAGAAAGAGAAAGGGAAATATTGGAGGAGGAGGGGAAAATTGGGATGGAGGAGGGGTTAGGACAGGTCTCCCGAAGGATTTACTCACTGTCCTAAAGCAGTGCTATCCAATAGAAATACACTGCAATCCACACATGTGACTGCAAATGAAGCCACTCGTGTAATTTTAACTTCTCTGGTAGCTGCATTAAAAAAGTAAAAAGAGACTGGTGAAATTAATTTTAGTATATTTTATTAAACCCCATTTATTTAACCCAATATATGATAATATACTTTATGCAATCCAATATTTAACCCAATATATTGACTGCTGTATGAAATCAATCTAAAAATACCACTGGGATAGTTTATATTCTTTATTCATACACAGTCTTTGAAATCCAGTGTGCATTTTATGCTTACGGTACATTTTTTTTTCTTTTTTTATGATTGTACCATAGCGTATTTGCAAATTTTAGGCTGCTTCAGTAATTTTGCCCTTATGGATAGTGAACATATGGACATCCTTGCACATAAATTGGCCTGCAAATTTCCACAGAAGTTGAATTCCCAGGTCAAAGAGTAGAACATTTTTAGAATCTTTTAGACTCAGTGTATTTTGCAAGCTGCTTTCCGGAAAGTTTTTCCCTGTTTACATCTGCATCAGCCACAAATGATTATCATCAAAAGATAGAACTTTGTTGACTTGAATTGTAATAAGCAAGTTTTGTGATTTGCCTTAATGTAATTCAATTTTTAAAACTTTTCATTGTGGTTTTAATTTGCTTCCCTTTGATTACTAGTGAAAATGAACACTTTAGTGTTTATTAGCCATTGTATTTCTTCTGGGAATTGCTCCTTCTATTATTAGGGTATTAGAAGATTATCATGGTTTTTTTTGTGTACTTTCCCATTTTATGTGGTTCTCAATTTTATTTGTGTCTATGATTTTTTAAAAGCTAAAGCTGTTTACAAACCTGCAACTAGTAGATAAATCAGCCCTCGAGATCTAACCCACAGCATAGGGATCAGCGCCAACAATACTGTATTACATGTAAGCTTCCAAGTTGCTAAGAGAGTAGATCTTAATTGTTCTCCCTGTGAAAAAGAAATAATTATGTGACGTGATAGAAGTGTTAGCTAACACTAGGGTGGTAACAATATTGCAGTATATGAATGTATCAGATCAACACTTTGTACGCCTTAAATCTGCACAATATTATGTCAATTATATCTAAATAAAAATTCATTTTTCTAGGGGAGGGTGTAGCTCAATGGTAGAGTGCATGCTTAGCATGCACGAGGTCCTGCCTGGGTTCAATCCCCAGTACCTCTGGTTAAAAAAAAAAAAAAAAAAGAATTAAAAAGTTTAAAAAGAGAGAAAAAAGATTTTCCCCCAAAAAAGAATGTTTGTAAAAGTACCTAGCAGAGTACCAAGTGTGAAGATAATTTCTTTTCCTTTTTAAAATTAATATTTGTTTAAAAAAAAAAGCTAAAGCTTAAAAAACTTTTTGTGTCGTCAAATCTCTCATTTTCCTTACAATTCCTTCTGTTGTTCATATTCTTAGACCCTCGGGAGTCATCCAGAGGTCACCTAGGTTTCCTCTGTCTGCTTTTGCTTTGAACTTCTCCATCTTTCAGGAATTAATTTTGATACATGAGGTGAGGTATCAACGTTTACACCCCTCCCCACCCGGTCTAGCCGTTTTCCTTGCAGCACATCCCCATTCAGAACCCCTTTCCAAGTACTTGTGACCACGTGTGGCCAGCAACCGAACTGGATGGCACAGGTCTCATATTTCAGACCTTTATTCTCATGTCCCTGAGTATTTGTCTGAGTGACTTGCAAGCGCCACGCAGAGAGGATATTTTTAGCTGCTGCTGACAAATCGAGGCTCTAGGCAGTGACCGTCCAGCTCGCTGCTGCCGCAGCCCCGTCCCTTGCCATGACATCAGCTGACTTCCTCTAAGGTGCTGGAGCACTTCTTTTAGCATCCCACTCGGGGGCTGAGATTTAAGGGCCTGTCTTGGTTCCATCCTTAGTTTTGAATTCATGTAACCCATGGCAACAGTGAGGCTCCTGGAGCTGACTGCTGCGTTCAGTTTCCACCAGGCTGAACTGAGAAGTGGAAAGGAACAGTTGGCCACAGCGTGCGAAGTGGCAGCAGGGCCGCAGGGGGACAATGCTTTGGCCAACGTGATGGCCTGTTGGCCATGCGCCCGCTGAGAGGCTTGTGACTCCTTCTCAAAGCTTTCGTTAGTGGGATGAAGTCCTGAGAGCAGAGTTAGTGATGCCAGGACTCTGGCCCCATGAGTCACCTGTTTGCATATGGATGGACAATGTTTTCTGTCACAGCCGAAGTCACTCAGCTGGGTCAATCTCTCAAAACCATGCGCTTACGATTATGCCCGGGGGACGGTTTGAACACTGCGTTTGAGCACAGGGCCACTACCTCCCTCCAAGAGGTCCCATTTCCACTGCATTTTATAGAGGTTAGTGCCCCATGGACTGTGTATCTTCTCAGAATATAATGAGGAAGGTGCCCCCACCCCCATTTGTACAGCCTGCACCCCTATTTGAGGAGGCAATTTGGGAAAGGAGTCAAGAGATCTGGTTCTGATCCTGGCTCCATCATTGACTAGCCTTGGGACTTCTCTCTGAGGCCATTTTCTCATCATGAAGAGTGATTTGACTGGTTGATTTGTATTTTGAGGGCTTCTTCCAGCTCCTATTCTCCATGTTTGTGTTTTGGGGAGTAAATGACCACCCCTGGGGAAACAGTGGAAAAGAAAATGAACTGGCAGTTAGCATCATCTTCCTGTCCCTCCTTACAGACACCAACCCTGTGCCTCCAGGATTAACCCTGCATCTCTTTGAACATCGGTAAGATCCTTCACCATCTTCAACTGGTGCCCCACTTCTCCACCCCCTCATCCTGTGCTCTAATTTTAACATCTCCTCAAGGTCTCAGTACGACCCACTCTATGTCTTTCCTCCAGCTCTTTCCTCTTTGTGGAATCCCCTCTCCCCCTCCTGATTCGGGAAACCCTCGTACAGAGAAAGCTTTGATGTTGCCTCCTCCAGGGAGTCCTCTGACACACTCTGGCTGAATCAGGGCTCCTGAGACACATGACTTGAACATGATTCACTCCATTCCCGAGGGTGGCCAGGCAGAACGTGTTCTGTTCCCAGGCTTCCTAGCACAACCCCTGCCCGTAGTGGAGCTTCTGTGAATTCCAAGTTTTCTGTATCAACTCTGCATACCTTTGTATTACACAGAAAAAAAAAGTAAGAATGACTAAACAAATGCTACGACTCAGTGTAGATTATACTCAGCAATGAATGTCTGAATGCCCAATCTCAACCTCTCTTAGCGTTTTGAGGCCAGAGCACAGAAAATATGCTACAAGCTGCCTGGTCCTTCACCTTAATCGCTCACTCTATCAGTTTGTTTAAGCAAAAGAAGAATGCCAAAATTTCTTTTGGGGTTGGGGAGGAAGATATAGCTCAAGTGGTAGAGCACATGCTTACCATGCACGAGGTCCTGGACTCAATCCCCAGTACCTCCATTAAAAAAAAAAAAAACTAATAAAAAATAGACTTAATGACCTCCCCCACAATAAAAAATAAAATAAATTTCTTATGAATTTACACATTTGAACATGGATAAGACCTCCCCCTCTTATGTAAAAATAACATACCAGATTAGTCAGGGGTCTTAGAAATAGGGTTGCCAGATAAAATGCAAGCCAATCAGTGAAATCAGAATTTCAGATAAATGACAAGTAAATTTTTTAGTATAATTATGTCCCAGTGTATAAGGTCCTCCCCACAGGATATGCTCACATTAAAAACTAATTTATTGTTCATCTGAAATTCAGATGTAACTGGTGTCCTCTGTTTTTATTTGCTAAACCTGGCCACCCTACTTAGAAATCATCTGCCCTAAGTCCCCTCCAGCACGGGACCCCCTTTGACGCCATCACTGACCTGTGACCGTCTTGCCTTTCTTAAATCATCCTATGAGCCAGTCCATTTAATTTGAGACAATTTTCATTGTCAGAAAGTGCTTTGTTATAGTGAGGCGAAGTCTGATTTCTGCATTTTTCATCTCATGTTCTTCTAGTCTTGAAAAATGCCTCATCACTCTTCTTTAACAACAATTTTAAAAACCACATATTTTGTTGAAGACGAGGTTTACACTGAAAACAGCATTTCGCTGTTCCATCCCTTCTCAGTCCTGAACGTTTCTTTCTAAACTTGTCGTTCTTCCTTCTGGTAGAGGATTAATACTGCTATTTATTTTTTCATTATTATTTGATTATTTTTATACAATTTTATTATGAAAAAATTCAAATAAAAGACAGGGAGGACATGATAAGAAATCACACACACTCATCGCCCAGTTTCAATCATGATCAGCTTGTAAACAATCTTGTTTCATTAGACTCTCATACCCTGCCCCTCCCCTATCTCCCCCCACTGGTTCCAAGACATCATGTCATTTCATCTATAAATGCTTCAAATACAGCTACTTCTTTATTCAGCACTTTGGTCCTTGTCTGTTGGGTCTGTCTTAGTCCTTTACGGCTGCTATAACAAAATAGCACAGACTGGGTGGATTATAAACAACAGAAATTTATTTCTCAAAATTCCGGAAGCTGGGAAGTCCAAGATCAAGGCACCAGCAGATTCAGAACCACTGCTTGGTTTACAGACAGCTTTCTGAAACGTCTCATGGCAGGAGGGCTACGGGAGCTCTCTGAGTTCTCTTATATAAGGGCTCTAATCCTACTCATGAAGGCTCCACCCTCATGACCTAATCACCTTCCAATACCATCCCACTGGGACTAGGATGTCAACATATGAAAGTAGGACATGAATGAGGGACACAAACATTCGGTCTATAGCAGAGTCCTAATGTACAAGCAGATCATTCAGCACCTTGAAGCCGTCCGTTGTCCCTCATTTACTTACTCTCATCCTTCCAAACATATATGATAATTTTTAGGTAAACCAATGTGTCAGAATTACTTATTATGATTAAATGGAACGTCAGCTATTGGTGAGCCAGGTGGTATATACCATGGCTCTGTTTCCTCGTACACATTTTTTGCTCTTCCTGGAGTTGGTAAGTACTTCTTTTTTCCTAATAATTCCCCAATATCCATCCTTCTCTTCTTCCTTGTCATAATAGAAGTCGTCCACCCAGTTTGCCAGTTTGTGACATGGCACCCAGAGAAACAGAACTGATAGGAACTAACTGGATGGGTACACAGAGAGAGGGAGAGGGAGAGAGACTCAGGATGCAATCCCAGGAGCTAGAGGACAATGAAGAAATACCTTTAGAGATCTGCAGAATTATTTTTGACCCAACAATCTACACATGGTCAAACTATACAAACTGATTCACATTTTTTTTTTTTTGGCATATTGACTTCTGTCAACATCTCTCTTGTGTCTCTCTGTCTCTGTCTCTCCCTCTCCCTCTCTTCCTTTGGGATCTAGCTTTATCTGCAGCATTCTAGAATGCCATAGTGACATGCCTTGGGGCTTTTTCCTCTTCCTGCTGGGCACGCAGGAATCAGGAAACTCACATCTCTCAATTATGGAGCATTTTCTTGAATTATTTCTATAATAATTTCCTCTCTGTTTTCTCATTTCTCTCTACAATTTACCTATGATTTGGATGGTTATACCTCATGTCCTTATCCTTTAAATTTTAAAATCTTATCTCTTCTATTTGCTTTGGGGGTTTTTTTGGGGGGGGTGATTTCCTCAGTTTTATCTCCCCACCCATTGGTTAAATTTTTATTTCAGCTAGAAAATATTTTTAACAGTATGTTATTCTTGTCCTGGAGATACAATATTGCTGTCTGAGATATTGTCCAATGAATTATGGGTTAAAATTTTTGTTATGTTATTCTCTGCATTATTTCTGCCTCCTTCAGAACAAACTTCTGTTTGGCCTTGGTCTTTGCTTTCATACTTGACAATAGCTAGCTGTGATCGCATGACGGTTCTGGCCAGGGAGCTGGAGAGAAGCCGGCTAAGAACTCCTGAGAAAGCCTTTTCTTTCTTGATGAGAGGGCGATATGGCTTCCTTACCTCTTCCTTCCATCTTCCTGCTCCTGGTTTAAATGTAATACCTAAAGCCAGAGAAGCCATAAGGTGGTGGTTCTCAAAATGTGGTTTGGGATCTGCGAAGATCCGAGGAACTGTCAGGGGTCAAACTGTTTTAATGATAACAGTAAGACATGATTTCCCTCGCCCTCCTTCTCTCATGAGTGTACAGTGGAGTTTCCCAGGGGCTGCTGACCTGCAATGCCGTTTTCATTCTGACAACCAATGAACATGTATTTATGTGTCCTTGGGTTTTCACATTTTCTCAAGCCTAGTTTCTCATAAAACAGATATCAATAGGTATAACTCATATGAACAAAAGCACTGTAGGGTCCTCAATCATTTTCTTTTGAATGTCTGTATTTATTTGTTAATTTATTTTGCATATATATTTATTTTTTATTGAAGTATAGTCAGTTTACAATATTATGTTAATTTCTGGTGTACTCAATCATTTTTAAAAGTCTCGAGGGGTCCAGAGACCAAAGAGATTGAAAACCACGAAAAAAAAAAGCTCCCTCACATGGCTAACGAGTTGAAGTTATGGCAGCCTTCCACTACGTCCTGTTTTGTTGTTGTTTGTTGTTTTTATGTTAGAATAAGCCCATATTTATTTAAGCTGCTGTTGGTTGGATTCTCTTACCTACAACCAAATTTATCTTAACCAAGAAAAGTCAGGGAACCCGCCATTCTGGTTGTTTGCTGAGAACATCAAATACTGGTACCTACGGGTCTTTTCTCTGGGACATTTTGGTTTCTCCAAAAAGTCGCATCAGGCTCTTGCCTAGAGTTTGAGGCTGGAAACTGGGAGTCTCTCCAACTGGTATGTGAACTTCCACTGAGTGACTCTGGCGCCACCACCCCACTCCCCCACCAGCATCTCTGACCTGGGGCTTCTTCAGGCTTCTGGTCTCCTCAGGGCAAGGCTGGTGGCCACCGTATCATGTAAAATGAGGCCAGGACACCAGGGCCTCTCTGCTCCTTATGCTGTCTTCGGTAATCTTTCCCTTCCCTTCTTTCTGTCCCACCACACCTCACTCCCACCTTCTCTGCTTCCTGTGCCTGACCTCATGAAACTTTTCCAGGTTCTGGGGAATACAGTGCTTATTCTGCCTGGCCTCCCCATCTGCAGGCATGTCCTCAGCTCTTACAGCTTCTCCATCTACTTCCCATTTTAAAATACTTTGTGACGTGCCTTGTCCGCTGTTGCATACTCTCATTGTCTTTGACCTTTGTACCGTGTCTAGTATGAAACTGCCAGACTTCATTTCTCTGACTTAAGAAGCAAAGCCCCCCAAGAGGTGACTTAACAACTCCCCAACAAATGAAACTTCTAACAGCGAGTTCCCTTAAAGAGACCGATCGGTTATCAAGTTAATCAATTGCCCCTCTTTCATTTTAATTAGGTCTTTGAGAAAAAGAAAGATAAAATGTTCAATCTGCCATGTTTAATCAGAGCCCTTCTAAGGTTGCAACCCTCACACATTCTGAAGACAGGTTCCCCTGAGTGCCCTCCATCTGCTCTCTAGCTCCACGTGTCTGCTTCCTTGAGTGGCTCTCCGTGGCACGTGGTTATTACAGCCTCATCCAGGGTGTCACCTGCAGGGGCGCTCTTCAGATGAACTCCTCAGGATTCCTGTTTCATAAATATCCTGCCTAAATCTGCACCCAGTCCTCCAGAGTGACGAGGAAGTTTTCAGATGTCCTTGAGATGGGCATCTTGGACACAGAGAAAGACAGCATTTCGAATTTCAAATTAAGGTTCCACTTGTAAAATTTGCAACAATCTTAGAGGTGGTAGCTTTCCATAAGCCTTTCAGATTAGCTGACAAATACTATTTCCATTTATAAATCTAGTAAATTTTAACAGCCGCTTTCAGAGGGCCTCATATGTATTTATCAACTCCAATTGAGCAAACGTAGGTACCTTAAACAGTCAGTCCCGTTCATGAATTCAGTGAGTTAAATTCCCTTAAGCAATTCAAACTGAATTTATGACGTGACTAGATTTGATTTTCTAAACTAAAAAGCAAAACCTCCCCAGGTGTCTCAAAAATCGAATAAATCAAACTTTTTAGTAAATTTTCTTAGAAACTAATATGCTGTGCCAGCTTAACCCAGTTCTTTAATAACTTTCCACTCAAAATCACAAATGTAAAATCAATGACCAAAGTATGCATCCTCACTTGGAATCACAGGCTATTCTATTATATACCCTAACATGCAAATACCCTTAAATATCTCAAACCTTTGAATGCTTAATGTATACAGATCATCTTAATGAATACAAACCCTTCCTTTTCCTGACCTTAATAAATACGTATGATCATTAATGATGTGATTTATTTCATCTCTATATTTAATTAGAAATTTTTCTAGGAGTGGAATTGCCAGTGATAGGGTGTATGCATGACCCAGTAATTTCACCCCTTGTTATAAACATAACAGTAATGTACGCATATGCCCACCAAAAGCCACGACCTGGAAGCTCAGAGTGGTATTATTCGTAACAGCCCTCGACTGGAAACTGCGCAAACGCCCATCGACAGTGGATACGTACTGCGTGTTGTGTTCACCCCACGGAGTCCTACCCAGCAGTGAGGTGAGTGCTCTACCACCACACATGGTATGGATGTCTCCCATGCGAGGACCTACCGCGTGATTCCATTTATATCAGGGGGGAAACAAAGCTGTGCCGTCCCAAGTTAGGACAGAAGTTGCCCTGGGGGAGAGGTAGTGATGAGAATGGAGTGTGACGGGGCTTCTGTCCTGCTTCTGTTCTGTTTCTGAATCTGGGTTCTGGTTCCACGGGCTTGCTCAGCTTGTGAAAATTCTTCAAACCCTACATTTAAATATGTGCATGTTTCTGCATGTAGATTATACTTTAGTAAAAAGTGTTTTTTTTTTTTTTAACTTGGGCTGAAAGGAGTATTTTCATCATCCTGAGGAAATTAGGTTACCTGCTTAAGGGCAATAATGTTGCACGTCAGACAGAGATTTTTACTGAGACAGGGGGCCAGACTGCACTCATTCTGGGCAAGTCTTCTCAAATGTCAGGAGAATTCATTGAACCCTTTCAGTTGCCATCATAGCAAGGGGACCTCGACCCCATGCCCTCAGTGTAACTGGATCACGTCGGTGTCCTGGGTCTCAGTCACTTGACTCTCTGATTCTCGTCCTGCCCCGGGTGACTCCCAGCCTCCGTTCCTTCCCTTTTCTGCTTGGTTGCCTTTCTTTTAGCTCAGGGTATCTTGATGTCTTGCCATCTGGCCTTTCCATTCCATCAACTCTTTTACATTCTTAGGTGATTCTCTCTCGACCTCTTTTTTATTTTATCACCTGCTTTGGCTGGTTGGGATTCTGTGATATGGTGACTCATCGTTTTAGGCCCTGGTTATGTTCTGGATTCTTTCTTGGCCTTCCTGCCCTGCAAAGCCACAGCTCACCCGGCTGGAGTCTGTCTTTTTCTCTTGCGCTGGTCTGTTTTCCTATCACTTGAGTCACACTGACGACACAGACGTGGCTCGATGGGAGGAGAGTGCACATTTTTCTTCCCTTGCTTGATTGAACTTTATTCAGCAAAGCCCACACCTTGCTTACTCTGGTTAGGGGTGGGGGATGGTGTGCCAAGTCATGCTGCTGATCCCGTTGGCACAGACTCTAGGCCTCCCACCCACCCAGCACAGATCAGCTCTCTCTGTGCACTTTGTATTCTGAACCTGTGGGCCAGGCTTTCCATTTATCCCAATTACCTTTCAAATGTTAGATTCTGTCCATTATTCCAGCCTGTCAAGATATTTTCCAATCTTAATTCAATCGCCCAGCATTGAGTTTATCCCTCCGAGCTCCTGATAAGTCCCCATCTCCGCATTCAGTGATGACAATGCGGACAGTGAGGACGTGTGCTGTGCATGGTGCTGACCGCGGCTGCTCTGTCCAGATAAAGAAAGAACAGAGGATGGAGGGCAGCCCAATCAAAGATTGGGTATTTCAAAGATAAACTCTCGGATCCTTTTTTCTTACACCTCTGGCTTCCAATTCAATAACTCAGTCCCTTGGAGCTGCTCCCCAAAGGCTGAGGACCAGAGACGGGGGTGTAAGGGGAAGTTTCAAATGTAGGTTCCTGAGAGAGCCCGGAGAGAGTCAACATGGAAGAGGTGGCTTTCTGGCTACTTTCTGGGGACTCCTTTTTCTACCCCCGAAGTCCACAGCAGAGATGCCAGAATGGTGGGCTTTCCTGACTGCGCTAGAGAGTGTGCAGAAACCAGCCACCTACTGGCCAAATGGGGAAACTGAGGTGCAGCAGACTTAAGTTCCTGGTCTGGTCGTGGATGATGGAGCCAAGACGGGACACCCAGTCCCTTTGCTCCTCACTGGACCATCTCAGTCAGGTGACCATGGCCTATGCCTGCCCGCAGTGTGCCTCCAGAGTTTTGGGGGATGGAAACGGTTTCCTTTTTTTGGGTACTTAAAATTTTTTTAAAAATTGTATTACTTATCTTTTTAATGAGATATAGTTGATGTAATATTACATAAGTTTTAGGGGTGCAACATAGTGATTCACTACTTTTAAAGGTTATGCTCCATTTATAGTTATTATGAAATATTGGCTATATTTTCTCTGTTGTAATACAAATCCTTGTTGCTTATCTATTTTATACATAGTAATTTGTATGCCTTTTTTTAGGTTTATTCATTTATTTATGTTTGGAGGAGGTACTGGGGATTGAACCCAGGACCTCATGCATGCTAAGCATGCACTCTACCACTTGAGCTATACCCTCCCCCATAGTTTGTACTTTTTCATCCCCTCCCCCTACCTGGCCCCTCCCCCTTCGCTTCCCCCCCCCCCCCGTAACCACTAATTTGTTCTCGTTATCTGTGAGTCTTTTTCTTTTTTGTTATATTCACTAGTTTGAAAAACGTTAGTTTCTTATTAAAATATGCAAGCACAGATTATGGCACAGAATGCAAAAACCACTTGGATTTTAAAGACGAAACAAGAGGGTCAAAGAAATGTGCATTTACTAGTTACTCGGACCGTGGATACTAGATTTCCTCCAACAGTACAAAAATAAGTTATTTAACCTCATGGGACAGTTTTAAAACAGAGAAATAGGACTTCAGAGAGACTTAATGACTGTAAGAGCACTGCCTGTAGAGATACGTGAATGGGAAGTGTCGGTGGGGAGGAGGAACCATCATTTTTTCCTTCATGTTGTTGTTGTTGTTAGCTATTTGTAGAGTGTAGCCAGTGCGCAGAGCATGAAAGAAAATGTTTTCTTCCAGCTAAGAACCTTTGTCAGTTTACTGGTATCTCACGTAGCCCTTGCTGAGACATTCAGGTTCATTTATTTAGCTTTAAGAGGACATCAGTCAGTCCTTGCAAAATGCCAAGGAAGCAGAAGGACTGCACGGTTGAGGCTCATTTCTCCTGGCTGTGGACTGACTTTATTTTGCATAATTAATGGTGAATAACTCAGGACAGCATCCTTTTGTAGGCATGAATTTCCAACCGAAGAACATCTTTCAGCTCTGAGCATTGTTGAACTGAATGTTGCTATGAAACTGTGGCTATTTATTCCTCCACGATGTTTTCTTAAAGAACTGTGATGGGGCTGTGGTAACAGAGCTTATTTTTTCATGGCTACACAATCATTTTTATTCTCTCTTCTTTAAAAGAAGAAGAAAAAAAATACCCCTGTCATTTTATAACATTTCCCGTGAACACATTAGAATGTTAGATGGGTGATGCACGCCAGAAGTCTTGGCAGCGTAGGAGCCCTTTCCACTGTTTAATCTGTTTTAGTCTGATGTGGTAGAAAGTAGCTTTGCCTTGAAGACCCAGAGACCATCAAGATTTCACTGAATGCTCCAGTTGTGTGATAAAGGGCTAACCCCCCCCCCGCCTTAAACTCTTGGACACTTCTTGGAAGAATAGATGCAGATACATGGTTTTAGAGTAAATATGTTAACAATATCATCTTCAACCAACACCTTGGTGCATGTCTATTTCACAACAGAGACGTGTGTAGGGAACTTCTCTTGGTTTTGCTTGCCTGTGATCCATTCCTTCTTTTTCAACTGAAATAACTGTTTTCCTTGGGGACCCACGCTTCTCCAGAGGTGACAGTCAAAACAACTAGAATGACGTGGGTAGTACCATGCCTGACCAATCAGGATCCATGTTGACTGTAACAGCCCCTGAGCCCAGCCTTCCTCACTAGATACACTTTCAGTGAGTCTTGAAATCAAGATGCCCTGCCCTTCCTACTCCAGGTGCCAGGCATGAACCGAGAGAGGCTACATGGAGTCTCTGTCCTGAGAATTTGCATATTGATCAGTGACACGGGCAGGGCTGGGAATAGTTGGCACACGTGTGTCCTGAAGATGTTACCCTGGAAACATCAGTTTTCCTAAGCTTTTTCTTTGATTCTATAAGCTACCACCATGTCCATCCGATTTTTTTTTTTGCTTATATTTCCCAGAATTCATTTCTGTTGCTTGCAACCAAGGAACTCTAAGGCAGTTCAGAAAATAAACTAGTAAAACAAATTTTCTGTAATGGAAGGAATCCTGTTTCTCTGGGTAGTTGTATTGTAAAATTGTAGAAATAATTCTGTGGAAGGAGTAAAAGCCTTTATAAGAATACATAGGAAATACAATGAAAATGAAGTTAAGGAAAGCTGAATTGTGGGGTAAAACACTCAGTTTACTTACTGGTGTGACAAGGACTTGAAACAAAGACAGTACAGTTGCTAAGCTTTCTGTGGGTTGCTATCCGGGCGTGGGTGGTTGTTGTTGTTACTGTTGTTTTAATTTCTTTAAAGTAGCTTCCTGCTTGGAGAATTCCCCTTTGACCTTAAGTCACTAGATAGAATCCTCCAGAACATGTTTCTTGAACTACAATGCACATATAAATCGCCTGGAGGATCTTATTAAAATGTAGCCTGATTCTACATTTCCATCAAGCTCCCAGTGATGCCAATCAATCCTGCTGGCCAGAGGACCGCAATTTGAACAGCGAGGCTCCAGGTCAGAAGATTTCGCTCCAGCCCAGATTTCTTAGATTCCCTGCTTAGGGGTTCCAGACTCTTTTCGTCTGTGTAGAGCACAGGTGTCATACCGCTCCACGCCAGCAGGTGGCACCAGCGCACTCTGAGAGTCCCCGCTGAACTCATTCCTCCCTAAGAACCAGTAAGATACATTTCAGGAGGGTTCCTGTAATGGGAGCTTTAAGAATCTCCAAAGTACTCATATTTCATAGCATTTGGTTATAGTTTGAATCTCCAACAAAATGACGACTGAGGGGGGAATTTTTGCTAAGTATTTTCTTACCCTTTTTTCCCCCTTTAAAACTCATCTGTCCATACCTCACTGGAAATTTGGCTCCTTACATTTGTACCTGGAAAGTAAGAGGTTCTTTAGGAGAGCCTGCTGCAGATCGACTTTCAGAGGGCTTTCTCATGCATTATCTTACTGCTAGAAGAATCTTTACTACCATTATTGTTCCCATTTTACAGATGAGAAAACAAAGGCACAGAGAAGAGAATTTCCTGACTTTCCTGGTAGAACACAGATAGTGAGGGACAGAAATGAGATCCAACCTTGAGTTCATCTGCTCAGAAACCTCAGTCTTTACCCCACTGAATATGGAGAGACAAAAAACAAACAAACAAAAACTGCACCTGAGTTCTCTTCTGCATTAAACCTTGGTCTTCTCAACATTGAAAGTTAATTAATCTTTGTCAAGGATAGTGATTTAACTTTTAGGAATTCCTGGGTTCTTGATCAAAGGTGCTGGAATACAGAGATTTCTGGGCATAACTTCTCCCCAAGTGCAATGATACACTTTGGATACAATCACCTGAGATTGCAAGGCTTCTACAAACATTGTATTCATTTACCATAGCCAAGGAGTCCCTGTCCTACATGTGGTATCAATGTTCCCTTTGAAAAATTTCTAGGGAGATTAGGCATTGATGCAGAGGTAACATTCTGAGTACATTTGGATTTAGGAAAAGGTTTTTTTGTACCTGAGAGGAGGAGAGTTTAGGGGAGTTGATGTCTAATTTCGGAGACCCTCCCACAGGTTTTGCAGCCACAGTCAACTCTGGGGGCTACCCGCGGCCCTCTCCCCCACCGCTCTCCCACCATCAAATCTGGCACAAGGAAGTTGCTGTCACCTCAAGGCCAAGCCCAGCAGATTCTTGAGCTTCACATCTCAGGGTGGGAAGGGCTCCTGTGGGGTGACCTCAAGGAACCGCAAGCTCACCCACCACTTCAAGCATTTTGCAAAATGGGTTCTATGAGATGCTGACATGGAGTACTAGGGGGGAAATGTTTCGGTAGTCAAGCAAAAATAAGAAATGCTGGTTTAAACAGTCGTAGAAGTTTCTTTTCCAAAGGGCTTCTTGGGGTGTTCTTGTTGGGGGCAGGGATCTGTAAGAATGGGGCTTGTGCTCCTTTCCAGTCGGGAGGGTGAGGAGCCTTTTGTTCCTGGAACATCTGACACTTCAGAAAACCCTGTGAAAACCCTGATCTAGTTCCTCTGTCCCTGCAGACGGGCCAGCTTCATGGCAAGTGGCCGGCACAAGACACAGGGCCCCAGATTGCGTTGGTGCTCTGCCATCACCGTCTTGAAATTCTCAGTAAGTTTTGAACAAGGGGCTCCGCATTTGGTTTTGCACCCAAATGATGTAGCTGGCCTGGCCCATGGAGGCCCCAGAGGAGGAGAGGGAGGCCAGAGAGGAGCCGGGTCTTGGCCCATACAGTTCCTATTCTTTCTGCCTCTTTCTCTCTGCACTTTTCTTAGCCCCCTCTTCCCACCTCTGCCCTCTCCTCCCATTTTCCCTCTTTCTGCACCTTCTGTCCTCCTCTTCCTCCCCTCCTTTTACCCACTGTCTCTGCTCATGGGCATGTGATCTTTTCTCCAGCCCAATTTTATAAATCACTAGAATAAAGCTTTCTAATGTTTCCTTATTTCCCTTTGCACTTGTCATTATGGGATGTGCTGTATACTTGAGTGAACATGCACGCTCTGCAGGATGGTCAGTTACACTGAGTGGTGCTGTGGAAATAATGCTGGATGTTACCACTCTGCTCCGGGCACTGCTGCCTTCGCTAGTTTGTATCTGGGAATTCAGAGAGAGAAGCAGAGAACAGAGAAGAAAGCAGAAAGAGAACACATTTCAGTGATAATTAAAATAGCCCTTTCTGAGACTAATAGCATCTTTTGTCTAAACTGATTACATTAATGGTTTGAAGTGAAATGTTGTTAGCATCTTCTTACAGTTAATGGAAAGGATCAGTGCGGTGCCCCTGGCGCATCAGGGGAAGAATCAGAACTGAAGATGGGTTACAGCATCGCTCACTGACAACTAGAGAAGACCTACTTACCATATACAAGGCAAACTTGCCTGCTGGCTTTCAGAGTCCTCAAAGACCACCCATCCTGCCCAAACCTCTTTCTCCCTTTCTCCCTTACCTTCCATTGTTGTCAAAACTCTTTTTTTCTTTTTCTTTCCTTTTGTGTGTGTGTGTGTGTGTGTGTGCAAATAATATACATTTAAATCAATGGGGTAGGTGGGTGGGTATAGCTCACTAGTAGAGTGTGTACCTAGCACGCTTGAGGTCCTGGGTTCAATCCCTAGTACCGCCATTAATATCAGTTAATCAAACAAACTGCTATAAGGAAAAAAGGAGATATATTGGTTCCTTCTAATTATGCAATGTAAGGATTGGGAACGGCTTCAGGTATAGCTGGATTCAGGAGTTCAAATGAGGTCATCTAAACTCCTTTCTGGCCCCCTCCTTCTCTGTGATGCCTGCTTTCCTTTGGGACATATTCTCTGTCCAGCTCTCTCCACATAGAGGCCAAGAGTGCCCCAGACATCTCACAGAGTACATGCTTCATGGCTTATGATCTAGAGAAAACGGCATTCCCCCGAGGATTCCGTAGGAAAACTGGAGGGGAGATTCAGATTGGCCCAGCCAGGTTAGGAGTCATAGGTGATGAGCTCACCCCTCAGCCAATCACAGTGACCTGGAGAATGCAGTGCACTAGGATTGGCCAGTGAGGGTCATGTGCCCACCCACGTGCTGGGCTGGTGCTGACCCTGGTGGCACCAGGAGGAAGAATGAACTGTTGCCCAATACAGAGAATGGGTTCTCCCTAGGAAAGAGGGGTCCCAGTGCTGGAAGGAGAAGGGGTATATGTTCCACAGACAAGCTAACAGCTCTGGGTGGCTAGCCCTTCTAGGTCTGTCCCGTAACTCCTCGGCTTCCCCACACTTTACTGGTATGTGCCTCGGAGCCTTTGTGTGGCTCCCTTCCTCCATTTTCTGGGGTCCACCCAGGCCCCCACCGGGCCGAACCTGCGACGAGCACTCAGACAGTGCTTCGTGGGCTCTTGTGGGAGCCAGCGGGACGCTGAAGAGGTTTCACAAGGGAGGCAGATCTTTTGCTGAATGGAAATAGTTGGTTCTAGTCTAGCGACTGATTTCCACCAGGCTTAGGTGAGACTCTATGCTGGTCAAGGCTTTTTAGTTGAAAGGACTGGATAGACAACGAATTAGTCTAAACAGAGGGGAGTGGACTGAAAGGAGGCGAGGACGTCTCCTAGAACCAGAGAACAGCTGAACCCCAGGGGCTCTGGATGCTGTGCGTGCTGGGAGGAGACGCAGTCCTGCTGGCGCTCTGGGGAGAGAGGGTCTCCCGTCCTCGGGTCTGTCGGTCTGGACGGGGCTCCCACTTCCCTCAGCAGCCGCCACTGTCCGACTGCTCATCACTGCGCTCTGTGGGAAAGGCGACTGCCCGGCCTGGCGCCTGCACCTTTTAATTCCCATGCCCACCTGGGGCTCTTTGCTCAGGTTTTTGAGAAAGAGAGAACACGTTTGATCACTGACCGGCCAGTGCATCCGCGCTCCTTGGGCATCCCCCATCAGTCCAGTAATCTGTTCGCAAGGGTCATGCAGCACACACAGGGAGAGGGGCTCGGATGAGGGGGTGGGGGCTGGCAGACACCCCAGAACATGCCTCTTATGAGTACGTGGGGCAGCTATTTCATGCTGGGTGGGTTAAAGCTGAGAGAAGTTGAATGACCCACAACAGGCCGCCCAGCCAGGGAGAGGCGACCCAGGTGTCTGACGGCTGCTTTTTGGCCACGTCTAGTGAAGAGGGGATGCCCCAAGGCCTAAGCATGGATCAGCCCTCGGAGACTGTGGGAAGGGAGCCCAGGAAAGAGGCGGGGCTTCGGTGGGCCCCACGATGTACACTGAAGGCAGAACTGGAATGGAGAGGAGTTAAGACCTTGGGATTTGACTGGGAGGGTCTTGGTGGCCTTCAGGGAAGCAGGTTCTGATGGCAGAGTTAAGGGGGAGGTGAAGAAAGGATGGAAAGAAAGGGAATAAAAGGGGGACGTAGATTATCAGAAACAACAAATGGTGAAGCCTTGGTCCATGTTCTGGCATCATGGACTGTGCTCTCTGCTCTGCTGTGTTATAAGAAATTCCAGAATCGTGCCCTGTCCAATAGTTAAGTGACAAATGAGTGGAAGGAAGTCCTCAACTTGGTACCTAAATAAGCATTAGGTCTAAGATTCTGATATACTTCAGAGAAACCAGAAACTATTTGTTCAGTAGGATTTGGGTTGAAAAGGTGTCCATCATTATAAACTGACTATGCTTCAATTAAAAAATTAAAAACAGAAAAGATGCCCATAATAGAACAAAGTTTAATAATAACCAGACAGCTCTGTTGAAGAGGTTATTGTTGACACAGGCAAGGTCTTTTTCTAAGTTACAGGGAAGTCACTTATTTTTTGTGATATTAAATGCGTCTTGCTAAGATTCTTCTTCAGTTAGGACCATTTTCAACTGCTCATAAGAGAAAATCTAAATAATAAATCTAATAAAACATAAATTTAGTAAACTAGATAACACATACCTGTCTCGGTATTTTTACTGAGTAGGCATTTACAGGGATGGCTCAGGTGACCAACCATGTCGTCCAGTATCCAGACTCTGTTTTTCATTTCATCCTCAGTGGTTGATTTTTCATTCGTGTAACAGTCACCTCACGGTTGCAGGATGGCTGCTACAGCCCCGGAAGAAAGGGAAATTGTGGCACTGGCAGGCCCTCTTCTTGCATTTGTCCCTTTTTATCAAGAACCAGTGATCATTTTCAGAAGCACTCTGGCAGATTTCCAAAAGTGTCAGTAAAGAGACTAGGACACTTGGCCAGTGTAGCTGCAAGAGAAGCTGGAAGTGTAAACATCCATCAAAATGGAACGTGGTATCCTTGGCGTGTTCAGCTCAATCAGGACCCACCCCCAAGGGATACGCCAGGGTGGGACCCATTTCACCTGAGCAGAATCTATGATCTGTGAACAAGGAGGAAAGCGTGAAGGCCACCAAGAGCATCCTCACAATCACAGCTAACCTCCACTGGCAATGCCATTTTCATGGCAGGCCTCCTCACCGGGGACATGAATGATGCTAAAGGCTTTGCACCGACGGTAGCTCATGTGCCTGGATCAAAATGACTCTAAGATGTGACATAAGTCACATGACAACACAGATCACTGGGAATGTGTCAAAACTCCTACTTGCCACTTAACTTGGGGTCGCTTGGGTTTGCATAGACTGCTCGCTAGCAAAAGAGTAATTATTTCCAAGTGACATTTTTTACCGTTGGTTCATGCTAAGGGTTTTGAGTTATAACAGCGTGCAATTACTCTGTAACATGTCACAAATGTCACTGATGTTGGTTTCTTTAAGAATGAAGGTGTTACTCACACCCCCGGCACCATCTGTTGGGGGCTTGTTCTGGCTGGGGTGTGTTGCACTGGGCTTGACTTCTTCTCTCCTCATTTTCAAATTCATACTCACTACTTAGCAAAGTAGCAATTGAGAGATTTGTTCATTTGGAGTTTAATAAAAGGTTATTGGATTTGTTGATGTTAAAAACAAAAGAGAGTTGACTTGGAAGCCACGTTCAAATAACTGAATGTTTTTCAAAATCTAGTGTTGCCCAAGCACGTGCACCCAGGGGCTGGGGGCCTGGTGAGGATCTTGGCACATTGGTGGGTTTGTGACATGTCCAATGACTGTGGCCTTGAAGGGATTCAGGCCGAGTGTGGCTGGACCTTCTGCTTTTTCAAAAAAAAAAAAAAATACAGAAACTTGAAATTTTGGGGACATCTCTCAATTTCCTGATTATTGGTAACAAAGTCTCAAAATTTTAAAATACAGACTAAACCAGATTTATAGGTCTGATTCAGTGAGAGGGTTGTCACTTTCCAACCTTAATGCAAGCCCCTCATTTGAATGGTAAGATCATGAAATCCTGGGGTGGAAAGGGAGCTGGCGCAGAAGGACAGACATTTCCCGGGGGTCCTCTCCAGGCCAGGCAGGTGCTCCCCTTCACTGAGAGGTTAGTAATTTGCCCAGGTGAACAGAGGCTCATGTAGACCCAGAGACTGGAGAATTTTCTCCCCTAGCTGCTGGAAAGGTTGTCCACTGACTGCTTTCAGCCAATAGCCTTCTTTGGAAACTGGTTTCACTTAAGAAAGTTGCCTCTGCAAGACATACCCATTTCTCAAGGCAGCCGGCCTGGCATGAGGTCCCCTGGTCCTGAAGGGCCAGCCCAGGTCTGAACATCCCTCTTCCTCTGCGCCATCCAGCCCTTCTCTTTCCCATGTGCTCCTGATCCCAAGGACACTATCAACAGGCTAATCTCTAACTCAGCTCCTGCCTTCCCTGGAACATGACCTGTGGCCCTTAGCTCCTCTCTCTGTCTCCTTTCTATGTCCCAAGTAAGTGTATTTAATGAGCAAGACCAGCTTAAGATAGTAGCCATCTTTGATGAAGACATTTTCCTCATAAAGTCAGATTTTTCAAGAGATCTAATTTGGAAAAAAAAACCAAAACCTTCACACACACCTATTAGAAATATAGCAGAATAAGGAATGTGTGTAAGAGCTACACAGGAACTTTTTTACCCTCAGGCCAACATAATCTTTTTCTTTTTCTGTGATATAACTGACATGTAACATTATATTTGTTTCAGGTATACAACACAGTGATGTGACATTTGTACATATTGTGAGATGATCACAAGTCCAGGTAACATCCATCACCACACATAGTTACAAAATATTTTTTTTCCTTATCATGAGAACTTTGCGGGTGGGACACACTAGGGGTGTGGGGATTAACAGATGCAAACTACTATACATAAAATAGATAAGCAACAAGGATATGCTATATATGCTATATACCACCATCTTGTAATCTTGGAGTATAATCTGCAAAAATACTGAATCGCTATGCTGTGCACCTGAAACTAACACAGTATTGTAAATCAGCTCTACCGCAATTAAAAAAGAGAACTACTGTCTTTGCATCTTTCAAGTGTGCAGTACAGTATCATTAACTCTTGTCATCTTGCTGTACATTACATCCCCAGGACTTATTGATTTTATAGTTTATTTATTTTATAAGTCAAAGTTTGTACATTTTGACCCTCTTCACCCATTTCCCAGACCCCACCCCCACTCCATCCCCACTTCCACCCCAGGCAACCACTAGTCTGTTCTCTGTGTCGATGAACTTGGTTTTGTTTGTTTCTTTGTTTTAGTTTCTGCTTATAAGCAAGATCGTACAGTATCTGTCTTTCTTGACTAATTTATTTCACTTAGCATAATGCCCTCAAGGTCTGTCTGTGTTGTCTCAAATGGCAAGATTTCATTCTTTTTATGCCTGAATAATATTCCATTGTGTATCTGTAACACATTTTCTTTATCCATTCATCCATAGATGGACACTTAGGTTGGTTGCATGTCTTGGCTCTTGTAAATAATGCTGCAGTGAACATGGGGGTACAGATATCTTTTTGAGTTAGTATTTTCATTTTCTGCAGATAAATACTCAGAAGAGGAATTGCTGGATGGTACAGTAGTTCTATTTTTAATTTTCTGAGAAACTTCCACACTGTTTCCCTTAAGGGCTGCACCAATTTACATCCCCACCAGCAGTGTACAAGGGTTCCCTTTTTCTCCACGTCTTTGTCAACATTTGTTATTTCTTGTCTTTCTGATGATAGCCACCCTGACAGGTGTGAGGTGATGCTATCTCATTGTGGTTTGGATTTGCAGAGGAGCCTTCTCTGATGCCTGCTCAGCAGATGAACTTCCTCTTCCTCCAATATCAAGCCTGAGTGAGTTCGCAGTCCGTGTCACAAGCATCTGGTGAAACAGTATTCCAGCGGCCATGGTAAGACTGGAGGCGAAGACCTGGGTCAGAATGTCTCCACCTGTGTTAGCCCCCAGGATTCTCTATAGCCCAGTCCTTAGAATCAACTCAAGAGTTGATAAGAATGATTTAAATAAACCAGGCGGAGGAAGAAAAGGCAGTGGTTGGGGATGCTGGGGGTTTTGCTTCTCTCCCTAATGACTTTATGAATAAAGGTCACTCAGTTGAGCCTTTCTTTTCTAAGTCTCAACAACCCCACTTGGAAGGGTTTATTTTATAGCACATGTTTGGAAAGGGGCTACTCATTTTTATGCATAGTGATAACAATACTGGGGTGGAGATAATAGGAGACAGGGTCCCAGCAGATAAGAATAAAAAGAAAAATGATCATCTTCCTCTATTACATTTGCAGATTCAAGCGAAAAGATAAATATCAACTGAGATTAGAATGAGAGATAGTACGTATTTTCCCAGTACTGCTAGCCAGAAATATGGTTCCCTCCTCAGCTCCAGTCACTACCTCTTGAGAATGTCTTTTTTTGGGGGGTGGGAAGGAGGGAAGTAATTAAATTTGTTTGTTTATTTATTTATTTATTGGTATTTTTTCTTAATGGAGGTACTGGGGATTGAACCCAGGACCTTGTGCATGCTAAGCACACACTGTAGCACTTGAGCTATACCCTACCCCCCAAAAATTCTTTTTTTTTTTTTTTTTTTTGAGGTGGGAGGTTAGGTTTATTTATTTATTTATTTATTTATTTATTTATTTATTTATTTATCTTTTGATGGGGGTACTGGAGAGTGAACCCAGGACCTCGTGCATGCTAAGCAGGCGCTCTACCACTGAGCTATGCCCTCCCCTACTACCTCTTTTACAGTATCTCTACCTAGCTGTGAACCCAAACTCAGGAAAAAGAAATTAAAGAGTAATATAAATTCTGGATGTACTTCAAACAGTATTGTAATATACCATCATTTCAGGACCAGAATTTTCCGGTCTTGGTCTGCATGCAGACAGGAACAAGAAGAGGAATGTCTGCCATTTTCCCACCTAATGACCTCAAAAGTAAACATTTGCCCTTTTCAGAATCTCTTACTACGAAACAAACTGACTCTGTCCTCTCCAAGTCATAATGGAAAGTGCAAGAGGTTTAAAGATGAGGTTTGACTTTTGCGAATAAGAAATATTGATGAAAGCAAAGCTAAGTTAGGTCTAGAGTAAGACTGATTTGTCCGAAGCTAAGAACAATTAACTCCAAAATTTTATTACATTTTTTCTTGAATAAGGGAGCCCTCAGTCCAAAAGAAGAATTCGAACTGGTAGTCAGGTTTCTTGGAAAGGCTAGTACTCAAACTCCTCTTAGCAACAAACCCTTCAGGGAAAAAGGGAATTTTAGCAAAGGAAGGAAAGAAATGGTATATACTGTTTTGATTATGGTACATGTGTCTAGATTGTTTGATTCCAGTTCAGACCTAAGAAGATATGATTCTGTAACTGGGATGGAAACATCCTGAAACCATGGCATTTGATAAATTTTGTCTCCCTTCCAAAAGGGTTACAGCCCAGGAAAGAGTTTTTTTATTCTAGAAGTTTGGCCTGTTACTTCGTGAAGCTGAGTTTTAAGAGTAATGGGAAAAAATAAAATCTAATAATTCTAAATTTTTTAAATGAATAAAAATAAACACACAACTCCTAACATGCACCTTATTTTCATTATTTCTCATAAAGTGGGTGTGGTAGGAAGAATACTGGCCCCCAAAGATGTACACTTTCTAATGCCTAGAATTTGTGAATATGTTATGTTTTACATGGCAAGGAGGGATTAAGACAGTGGATAGATAGAACTAAGGCTGCCAATCAGCTGACTTTGAAATGGGGAGATTATCCTGGATTATCCTAGTGGGCACGATACAATCACAAGGGTCCTTCAAAGTGGAAGCAGGAGGCAGTGCAGCCGCAATGTCAGACTTACGGTTGGTGAAGCAGCAAGAGAAAGATGCCATTGACCGTTGCTGGCTTTGAAGATGGAAGGGACCCACGAACCCAGGAATGTGGGCAGCCTCTAGAAGCTGGAAAAGGGGAGAGAACAAATTCTCCACGAGATCCTCAAGAAAGGAACACAGCCCTGCTGACACCTGGATTTTAGTCCTATGAGCCCCATTTCAGACTTCAGACCTTCAGAGCTGTAAGATAACCCATCTGTGTTGTTTCACTAAGTTTGTGGTAATTTGTTACTGCAGCAATGGGAAACTAATGTAGCAGGTCAGTCAAGTAGAAACAAAATTCATTTATGAAACAAGTTCTTCTTTAGTTCTTAAAATGATGCTGATACAATCAAGGTAAGCATACTGTTTTATGCACAGATATTTCATTCCATGTGACCCATTGAGCAAAGCACCTGGTAGTCCTGTTTTGCACACAGTTTCTCTTTGGGATAAGAGCCAGTGTTTATTACATGAAACAGTTTTTTGTTTTGTTTTGTTTTTTGAGCAGGATGTATTATTTTGTCTTTTACTAGCTGGCTATTAGAAGCGACTTACAATAAGAGTCAAGGTCTTTATTTCCAATCAGGAGCTATCTTGGAGTGGCGAATGGGGGAAAAATAGTTGTGAGCCTTTTATCTTTCCATCACCTAACCAAAGAAATAATATAGGAGCGATAAATAAATACATGGGGGAAAATGTCTGGGTATCTACAATTTGTGATATTTTTTTCAGTTACTAATCTATATGTTAGGAAATTGGGGTTTGACCTCCCCCCATCAAAAAAAGGAACATCATTTGCAGTAACAGGGATTCCAAGAGCCTGGAATGTTGCATCCTGCAAGTTTTGAGATGATAAAAGCAACACTTGTTCTAGAAGGAAAGAAAGATACAAATAATAATATGAATGCTGGGAAGAATGAATAACGCAGCTATTGAAAGGCACCTGTAGGCAGAGCTGAGTTACAGACATGGAATACTTTGGAATATTCAGAATGCTGTGAGAAAAGGGCTCTTTTCTCAAGCTGTGGTGTCTCCACCTCATACCCTGGACACGGCACCCCCCATCCGCTTCCCAGAGCTCCTACAATTTTTTGATCCTAAAGCTCCCTAATCAGTATTGTCCTTCACTCTCAGGCTTTTAAAAGAAGCACTTAGACATCTCAATAATACATTTCCCCGCCTCCTTTTCAAAAGGAAGAGAAGAAACATTTCTGAGGAGAGAGGACACCTTTTCAGTGACCCTTCTTTGGTTGTAACCAACCAAAGAATTCAATTCTATCCAACAAAGAGTTACGCCGCTAGGAAAACTGACCCAAACACGATGGGAAAGGCTGATTCCGAGTACTCAGCTGTTGTGTGTTCCTTCTCCACCGTGTGGAAGACGTGGTGGGGAGGCGGTACTTGCTATGGGCTGAGTTGTGCCCCCACCCCAACTTCCCGTGTTGAAGTCCTAACCCTCAGTCCCTCAGAATGTGACTGTTGGGAGATGGGGCCTTTCAAGAGGTGGTTACACTAAAATTGGGTCCTTAGCATGGGCCCTAATCGAGTCTGACTGGTGTCCTGACAAGAAGGGATCAGGACAGAGAGGGGACATCGGGGATGCTTGCACCCAGAGGAAAACCTGTGTGAGGACGAAGTAAGAAGGTGGCCATCTGCAACCCAGGGAGAGCGATCTCAGAGGAAACCAGCCCTGCCTGCACCTTGATCTCAGAGTTCCAGCCTCCAGAACAGGGAGAGGATCCGATTCCGTTGTGTAAGCCAGCCCACCGGCAATGCCTCGTTAGAGAAGCTCGAGCAAAGTCAAATGCTAATACCCCCATCGAAGACACGCCAGTTGTGGCTTAGCAGCAGCCCAAATGGACACTCTCGGGTTGCAGCATGGAAGCCTGGGGCTGGCTCCTGCCTCACACTCAGTGTTGCCCTTCCAGGCCTGGCGGTCAGTTTTCAATTCCTGCTCCCCGCCTTGGCCTCTCTCACTCTGCACCTCGAAGCCTGGGGAAGCCATGGCTTCTCTGTCTTTGCATTTCTCCCTTCCTTCAGCCCCAGATGTTACAGAGCACAGAGCAGGCAGTTTTCAACGCTGGTTAAATGAGGGCTTGTCTCTAATCAGTGCACATTCTTAAACTTCCCAAAAAAGTAAAGATGACTATCCTGGCCCCACCTGAGAAGGTAGGATGGCGGATCAGGAGAGGGAATGAGATTCCTGCAGATGCTCAATCCTATATTTGATTCCTCCAAAATTGACTGATCTTCCACCTCTGGGAAGACTCTGGATGGGGCCATGGGAAGTGAGGATAATGGAGCTATCGTCGCGAGGAGCAGTGTGAGCTGCCCGGTTCCCTCTAATACAACGTGATGAGCATGATACACCTGGGAAGATGGAGTGACGGATTCTGTCTGGGAGGCTGGGGAACCCGCGGCGTGGGAAGTAACCGGAGATCCCATCTGGGGGAATGATGCATTAACTCTCCGACCTCAGCAAATCTCTCAACCTCTTTACTGTTTAAATGGAGATTATAGAACATGTTTTGGGAAGGTGACTGATGTGATTATTAAATGAAAATTTGAATTAGAAACTACATGATGCAATGCCTCACACCTCGTAGGTGACCAGTAACCACCAGGAAGAAGAGAGTCCCTCAGAGGAGATGATGGCCCAGCCTGAACTGGAACGGTGAGCAGGAGGACACTGGACAGAGGAGAACTGGAACGGAAAGAGGTATTCCCGGCAGAGGACCAGGGAGAAAAAAGATGCTGCTTCAGGGAGCCCTGGGTTACCCCACGTAGATGTTAGGAGTATTGTGGGAAATCAGAAGGGTAGGATGGGTCTTCAGGGCCAGGTGAAATAAGTGGTCTTTATTCTTAGCAGAGAGACTTCTCCAGAAAGTGAGTGGTGGAGGGGTAGAAACTGGAGATGGAGGAGGAAGGGTTAGAGTCACTCCAAGGGGTAGGGTGACTCCAAGCTGCCTCCCATTTTCCAGCCTGGGCATTGCCTCTGCAGATGGTAAGGCCAGAAACTGACCTGGGAAACAACAGAGAAGTTTAGTGGCGCTTGTTTGCTGTTGTTTGGGGAAGGTGATGGAGTAGTTACAGTGAGATGGTGGACATGTGAAGTCCATGAGGCTTTCTTGGGTCTCTAGGGAGAGATGCCTAGTGACCTTGTCCAAAAAGAGTCTAGCTTTTTGTAAGTAGGTCAGGGATGCATGTGTGTCTAACATGGGATGAGTACTGTTCTAAGGTTTCACGCCATCAACTCGTCCAGTCCTCATCACACCCCTGTGAGATGGGCAGTATCATGAGCCTCCTTTTACAGATGAGAGCTGTGATGGACTCACTTGTGTCTGTCCATCACCCCCCGCACCCCTCCCCCCAAATTCATATGTTGAAGCCCTAACCCTCAGTGTCACTGTTTGGAGATAGGGCCTTTTGGGAGGTTACATGAGGTCATCAGGGTGGGGGCCTAATCTAACAGGGCTGGTGTCCTCATAAGAAGAGACACGAGACATCTCTCTCAGCATGTGCACAGAGGAAAGGCCATGCAAGGTCGCAGCAAGAAGGCAGCTGTCTGCAAGCGGGCAAGAGAATTCTCACTAGAAACCAACCCAGATGGCATCATGATCTTGAACTTCTAGTCTCCAGAACTGTAAGAAAATGAATTTCTTTTTCCTCTTTTTCTTCTTTGACAGTGAGAATAGAAGCAGCCGTCTGAGTCATGGCAGTAACTCCCCTGCAGAGTCACCCACCATTCAGGGTTAACTTTATGCATTAAGCCTCTGAGTTTATGGGGCTGTTTTTCACCGTGGATTGGTCTTGTCTGTCCCGACTGATCACATGGGCAGTGCCAAAGAGGACTTTGTTGCCTCAGGAAGTGAGTTATTATAATGGTCTTTTTGTTGTTGTTGTTGTTGTTGTTGAATTAAATGGAAATGGAATTAAATGGAAATTGTTTCAGTTGTAAGGTCATTAATAAATTACTTAGCAACTAAAAAAAAAAAGAAAATGAATTTCTGTGATTTATTTTAAAGTAAAATAAATGTTTAAGTTAGTCTGTAGTATTTTGTTATGGCAGCCAAAGATGACAAATACTATGCCAATTCAGCACAGAGACATGAAGTCACCTGTCCAAGGTCACACGGCTGGGAAGGAACAGAGGCAAAATTTGATTTGGGCAGAATCTTTGCTTTTAACCACTAGCCTCTTTGCCTTTAACTACTGCCTCTCTAGGCAGTGTGTGTGTGTGTGTGTGTGTGTGTGTGTGTAAGGGCAACATCTCTACATGGATGGAGAGAAAATGGAGCTGTCACCTTATTCTGAGAGGAGAGGTTGATTTCTGGGGCTCCACCGCACCAGTTTGCCTTCCTGGGAGGCCTAGTGACTTTCGCTGAGGCAGCATGGCCATGTTCCAAGCTTCTCCATCCCATTCTGTTCAACTGGGGAGGATGACACTTCTGTACAATGGAGACTAAACGTGCGGTATGAGGCAGGTGGGGATGCAGACACAGGCTCTGGCATGCCCTGTCTGTCGCACCTGGCCCAGGGGCCGGAGGAGGGGGGAAGGGTGGGGGAGACTGAGTGGTTCTCACCCTCACTGGGCTGGCAGGAAGGGTGGGCCTTGCATGTAAGTGAAGCGAGAATCCAACAGGATACGATCTGGTAAGTCCTCCAGAGACCTGCTATCTTACAGTGGTTATAGTTAGAGATGAATTGAAGATCAAACTGGGGCAGGTGGAGGCAGAAAAAAAGGAAATCAAACCTGTTTTCCCTTGGAGACCCACGAGTGTGTTTCTGGTCATAATTTTTGATTACTAGCTCTTTCCCCTCAAAACACATTTTGAGGAGGGTTTTTTCTTTTTTTCCTTTTTTTTTTTCTGGTTGTTTGTTTGTCCCCTTGCCTTGAAGTTTCTGAAATATTCCACAGCTCTGTCCCTGCCAATTCTGCAGAAGTGTTGCTGTTGCTCAGAGCCTGTTCGCAGCCAAGTGGGAGAGTTTCTCCACAAACTGCCATTTCAGTGAAAACACAGAAAATAAAATGCAACCAAGCACATTGCAAAGAAGAGGCAGTGCTGGGCTCCTTGGCTGTGGTGTGACCTGGTCTGCCAGCCCTGCCTCTCCGACCTTGTCTTTGTATTGCTGGGCATGTTAGTTTGCATACTGAGGCTTGCTTGGTCTTTTCTCTGTAACTGAAGGCTTGCCATGGCTGCAAAAATGTCCTAGCTTCCTCAGCCCCCTTGTGAGCCCTCTTCCACCCTGCCCCCAGCATCTGTCCTCAGGGACTAAGTCTCTTACTAAGAAGTTGTCTTTAGGATTGTCATTCCTCCCTGGTGACTTTGCATTTTCCAAGAGGGCTGATGTGCTTCTCAGACACTGTGTGCCGATGAATCACCTGAAGCTTTTACCGTGATGGAGATCCAGGTTCAGTGTGTCTGGGTTGGGGCCGCCCTGAGACCCTGCATTTCTGACACTGGGCAGTGGTGGTGCTGCTGGTCTGTGGACTGTGCTTTGAGTAGCCTGGCTGTAGAGGAACACTGAAGAGTTGAATGGTTGTAAGAAACACTGTCAGAATGAATGTAGTCAGGATTCTGCAAAGAAACCAACTGATAGAAGATACTTATATTTATGTAGATAGAGATAGAAATCGATATATGAAGAGATTTATTATAAGAAACTGGTTCATGTGACTATGGAGGCTGAGGGGTCCCAAGATCTGTAATTGGCAAGCTGGAGACCCAGGAGAGCTGATGGTGTAAATTTCAGTCTGAAGTTCCAGCAGGCTTGGACCCAAGAAGGGCCGATATTTCAGTTTGGGTCTGAAGGCAGGAAAAGACCGATGTCCCAGCTCACATCCTCAGGCACGAGGAACAGGAGGGTCAACCTTTTGGTTCTATCCAGGCCTTCAGCTGATTGAGTAAGGCCCACCTGCATTAGCATGGGCTATCTACTTTACTCAGTCTACTGATTCAAACATTAATCTCATCCAAAAACACCCTCACAGACACACCTAGAATAATGTTTAACCAAATGTCTGGGCACCCCATGGCCTAGTTAAGTTGGCACATAAAATGAACCCTCACAGGATGGGAGTGTGAATCCTCCTCTGGGGTCTTCATAGCCCCTGTGTTGTCGTTACTCGTCCTAGAACTCTCTAGTGAGAATACCCAGGTGTGTCCTGTCACAAGGTCAGTGTTCACTGCTGCACTGCGTGTCCAAGCTCTCAAGGGCTTCTCTTTACAGAACACCTGGCCTCACCCCATCTGTTCTGGGATGTAAAGGACAAATACTATTTTACCTTTATTAGGTAACCCCTTAATTTAGTTGTACTGAGTGCCTGCTGTGTGAAAGGTACAAACTAGAGGGCCAGGAGGACCAAGGATGAGACACCAGAGTCGAAAGGGTGTGGTAGGGACAGGCTAATTTGTGAGGCCCAGAGCCAAAAGAAATTTTCAGGATCCTTTTTCAAAAATTAAGAGTTTTAAAGACAGCGGTATCAGGGCAATAAACCAAGTATGGGGCCCTTCTGAGTGTGAGACCCTGTGGGATTTCATGGGTCAGATGCCCTTGAAGCTGGTCCTGGGTGTTGGGAAAGGAGGAAGGAAAGTAGGCAGAGCTGGAAACAATATGGTGGAAGGAAGGGAAGGAGAGTCAGCTCAGGAGCCAAATGGAAATGCTGGGGTATTGATTTGTGCCTCTTTTTGTCTTCTTCCTTCCTTCCTTCCTTCTTTCCTTCCTTCCTTCCTTCCTTCTTTCCTTCCTTCCTTCCTTCCTCCCTCCCTCCCTTTCTTCCTTTCTTTCTTCCTTCTTTTTTCTTTCTTTCCTTCCTACAAGGCATTTTACCACTGTTCATGAAATAATGTGTTCATAATCCACTATGTGTGTCATTCCACAGATACTTATAAATTATACCAGTTTGTATCACTTTATTTTTTCCTTTTAATTTTTTAATTGAAGTATAGTTGATATACAATATTATATTAATTTCAGGTGTGTACATAGTGATTCAGCATTTATATACAATACAAATTGATCAGCAGGTAAGTCAAGTAACCATCTGTCACCATACAAAATTATTACAATATTATTGACTATATTCCCTTACATTACATCCCCATGATTTGTTTAGTTTTTAATTGGAAGTTTGTATATCTTAATCCTCTTTACCTATTTCGCCCAGCCTATTCTCTTTGGCAACCACATGTTTGCTCTCTGTATCTATGAGTCTGCTTCTGTTTTGTTTTGTTTGCTCATTTGTTTTGTGTTTTAGACATAGAGGTCAAAGTATTTGTCTTTGTCTGACTTATTTCACTTAGCATAATGCTCTCAAGGTCCATTCATGTTGTCCCTCATGGCAAGATTTCATTCTTTTTATTGCTGAATCATATTCTATTGTCTATCTTTACCACATTTTCTTTATCCATTTATCCATTGATGGACACTTAGGTTGTTTCCATGTCTTGGCTATGGTAAATAACACTGCAATGAACATGGG
The DNA here is from genome assembly GCF_048564905.1 of Vicugna pacos. NCBI lineage: Eukaryota > Metazoa > Chordata > Mammalia > Artiodactyla > Camelidae > Vicugna > Vicugna pacos. Next base: position 112,759,468 of record NC_132987.1, on the reverse strand, counting down.
GGTGCAGGTATCTTTTTGAGTTAGTGTTTTTGTTTTCTTACGTCTTTTTTCATTCCTGTTGCAGTGGTGGCTAGAGTCAGAATCCTGTTACTAAGGCTGTCCGCTCTGTTGTTGAGGGTGGGGTGGTAGTCCAAAGTTGGGGGCGGGTAGTGGTTGTGAATACCCAGGCCAGGTTTGGTTTAAAAGTGGTCTTCCAGCTGTTTCTCAGAATACACAGGAAAGCTCTAGAGGAGTGAACCTCAGACGAAAACTATCCCAGGAATGGCCTCCTGGAACTAGAAGGCAGAGTTTCCACTTTCCCTGAACCTCTGTCAGGGTCTTGGTATTCATTTGTGATGTGGCCAAGTGGTTAGAGAAAAGCCCAGGAAGGTAAAAAACAGAGGTCTCTGTTGGTAAGATCTGACTAACTAGAATTTTCTCATTCTAGGTTTTAACTCACATGTCGACTAACCCTTGAGGCGAGTAATGGGATTGAAGGGTTTTGGCAAGAGGTTGGGGATGAATCAGAGTCATCTCATCAACTCATCAACAACTGCTTTGGAAAATCGCTCTCATCTCTCTCCTGGTGGGTCTGGAGTAAATGATAACTCAACCACTGAGTTCTTTTGCTGTAAATATTTCTGAAACACATACAGTGTGTAAGGTCCTGGAGAGTAAAGTGTCTCCTTAAGGAGCTTAAATTTAGATGAAGACAAAGTGCACTAGTGCTTCCCTCTCTGCATGAGTGAAGCCCTGATGGAGATATGTGTATGTGTTTAATTGAAGTACTGTCAGTTACAATGCATCAATTTCTGGTGTGCAGCACAATGTCCCAGTCATGCATATACATACATATATTCGTTTTCATATTTTTTTCACTAAAGGTTATTACAAGATATTGAACATAGTTCCCTGTGCTATACAGCAGAAACTTTTTAAAAATCTATGTCTATATATAGTGGCTAACATTTGTAAATTTCCAACTCCCAAATTTATCCCTTCCCACCCCCTTTCCCTGGTAACTGTAAGATTGTTTACTATGTCTGCGAGTCTGTTTCTGTTTTGTAGATGAGGATAGGTGTATTTTTAATAAGCTGCCTCACGTCCTTTCTCAAAAGAGGACACCCACAAATAAATGACAGAAAAGAAAATAAGCGGTAGGGAACACACGAGGCTAATTCATTCATCCTGTAAATTTTCACCGAATACTTACTATGTGCTAAGCACGGTTCTGGACAGCAGGATTAATGCCGGAAACCAAACAGACCACCGCCCTGCCCTCAGGGGGCATCTGTCCCAGTAGAAGACCAGGTAGGAACAGAAGCTGCACAGGGTGAGAGAGGAAGGTGTGGGCTCATCCCTCGTAGGAGGAGAAAGTGAGGAGAGCCATTTACTGTGACAGCTATGATGGTGTTTAGTGAGGCTTTCAGTAATTGATGGGGAATAAAATGTTGATTCGTAGTTGAAGTTGGGGCCATGAACTAGAAATATAATTTCTGCTGGTTCTCCTATCCTAAACCCTTATTTCTGCCTTTAACCACTTGATTTTTTCCTTTCATGCCAATGCTATGTTCTTTTTAGATGTCAACAGTGCCCTCAGGAGATGGGACGCCAGATGGCATTTGTCTGTGTTTTAATCAAAACGCCCTGTTCTCTTTGCCACGCGTGAAGCAGCAGCATTCCGTGCTGAGCGGAGATGAGAAACAGCACAGAAACCTGTAGAACCTTTTCAGGATTTTGAGGGCAAGAAATGTACCCAAAGGCTAGGTCGGCCTAATTCCATTAACTTCAGTGGCAGCACCTTGATTATGGCAACAAAGCCTCCCTCAGTCAGCCCTGGGTGGATTCTATGAGGTAAAGTCCTAATGGGTTGAGGTAGGTGGGGCTCAGGGAGAGAATGATTGATAGGGCTGGACCACAGGGGGGTGGGGGTGGAGGTGGGGGTGGGGTTGGGGGTATTTCCTATGTTCCCATTTCCCTTTCACGGGCAGGGCTAGCATTTCTCTTCTATCATCTCATTCAGGGTTTTCAACCACTTAATGAAATGCTATTGTCCCATTCTAAAGATGAGGCAACTGTGGTTCAGAGAGTTTAGCTAACTTAGCTAAACCAATAGCTAACTTCTATGAGTGCACATTATGTGCTGTGCGGTGCCTCTTTTTAATCCTCTCAACATCCTTATGGATTAGGTGGTATTACTCTTGTTTTATGGAATGAGAAAGTGAGGCTTATGCAAGATTAAGTAACCTGCACAAGGCCGTGGAGCTGGAAAGCAGTAGAGTTTGGATTCAGCCCAACCAGTCTAAGTCCAGGGTTCTGCACTTTTTGGATTTCTTAGGAGCAGAAAGAGCTATGCCCAAGGCAATCAGATGGCCACTCTGAAGACTCATCTGAAGCTCACCTTGCAACGATGTTACCTCCTTAAAAGGAGGGCAATGATGGCAGTAGCCCTCAGAGAGGGAGAGAAAAAATAATTTTTGGGGGGGGTGGTTTGCAAGCAACAGAAACTCACTGTATTATTTAAACATATTTTCAGCTGCTGTACCAGAGACCCAAGTATAAGAGGCATAATAAAACAAAGATTTATTTCTCTGACATGCAACAGTCTTAGTGTTAGGATATAAGGGTGTGTGTGTGTGTGTATTTTTTTTTTCATATATATTCCCCTTCCAAAATGGCAGCTTGTAATAGGTTAAGAAATTGCTCTTTCTCCTGGGATGAAAAGCTTCACACAGGAACGACTCTCCATTGAGAAGCATGGGCAAGGTCTTGGCTGAGATGAGGTCATTTTTTGAAAGAGTGTCTTTTGGAAAATCTCTCAAACTTCACTCAACATTCCTGCCATACCCATTATGGAACCTGGTGGACATATCACCCTGAGATCTACTATCCTAACCATTCTTCTCAAACTGATGTTTTAGAAACACTTCAGATCTTCAAAGTTCTTACTTCTCTTTTTGCTCCTCTATAATTCATTGCTTAAATATTTTTGAGTGCCCCAAATGTGCCAAGTACTGTGCTAGGTGCTGGGATACAGGAGAGAACAAGATAGCTAAGGATCTGGATCCAATGGAGTGCTGTGCTGGTGGTGGAGACCATAATTAACTGCGGTTGCAGCCTCCTTTAATACAGGAGTTGGTGGGATCACTGTGGGGAGGAGATATGGGCATATAACCTTAACTGGATACAGGAGGTTTCCACCGTCTACAGGACTGTCTGCTGCAGTTGGAGTTTGGCAAGAGTCTATTGCACAAATGCATTGGTTGCTAAGCTGTAATCTGGAGAATGGGTGGGAATTAGTCAAGTGAGGGGAAAGTTTGGGGGTGGGATGGAGGAGTGGGGGTGGGTTCTGGGCCAAAGGAGGAGACCCAGAAGTCAGAGAGCAAAATGAGATTTTTCTGTTTAGAAGGATGATTCCACAAAGTGGAGAGTAGGTTTCAGGAGGTGAGGCCTGGGATAGAAAGAGATGAGGCCTTTGATGTGGTCTGGGGAGAGAGGACTGGGAGGAGGGCATGGATTTGGGAGTTAGGCTAGAACAGACGGGAGAAGGAGGAGGGAGAAGTCAAGGGTGACTTTCCGTTTTCCAGTTTAGTTTCACCCTCTTTGACACAGGCAATTCTTTTTGCAGTTTCCTTTGGTTTTCAACTAGATAACTCTGGGATTGCTCAGGCCTCCCCAGCCCCTCAGGATGAAAGGGTCCACCAGGTCAGGCTGTAATGCATATTCACCCCAGCCTTTGTTCTTAAAGGTGGTGTCCAAAGCTCGTAAGGTGAGGGGGACTCACTGGCGGGTGTGGGGAAGAGGTTTCCTTAGTCTCTCCTGTCAGCGTCCCTTGTCCCTCACAACCTTGCGAAAGGTAAATCCGTTTCCGGATTTTACAGAAGAAACCGGGAGGTCTGCGTGAACCTAGCACGAGTCGCGTACTGCCCAGTAGGTGAATGTGAGACTGTGATTTCAAGTGTACTTGCTGTACAAGGTGAGTCAGCCCGGTGAGTCTTGCACTCCCCAGGATTCGGTTAAGGCCACCGTGCCCGACCTGGAGCTTGGTTAGCGCCTAACACCGTCCACACTCCCGCCTCCTCCCCAGGAGCATCCACAGGAAGGGATTACGTTAGCGTTTTTTTTTCCTAGTAAAAGTTCCTGTCTCCCCTTAGAGTCAGGCACACGCCTCCAAAGCCAGACCACGTGTCTCAGGTACAACGTTGTTTTTTTTTTTTTTTTTTTGGTCTTCCCCTCCCCCGTTTCGTTCCCCTTTCCTCTCTGCCTTAGGTGGCAGGAAAATCCTTTACCTCCGACCAATCCCACTGATGCCGAGCCGCGCGCGCGCGCGCCAACTCAAGCTCCTTCTCTCTACGTCATTGGCCACCTCCACCTATGCACAGTGACAGGCAGTTTCGCGGGCCTATTGCGGGAGGAGGCGGAGGCCGCTCGGCCCTCCCAGAGCTGCTTTGTTAGGGGCTTCCTCGCTGTTCCCCCGCCTGTCGCGCCTCAGCTGCCTTCCCCTGCTCTTCTCAGCCCGCTCCGCCGGAGCCTCGTGGGAAAGCAGTCCCGGCGCGCGTGGTGCAGGCATCTCTTCAGCCGCGCGCCCGGAGTCGGGATGCAGCCCGTGTACCCAGCGTGCGCCTGTTGTCACTCTCGAGCACAACTCTGAACGCCCCGCTCCTGTATTCGCCGTCTCTGATTGGTCGGCCGGAGGCGGAGCGATTGTCAGGTGGCCCAATCAGAGCTCGGTTTCCCACGGGCTCCCTAGGCCCCGCCCCCGAGGCCTCCGGCCGAGGCACCCTGACAGCTCCCATTGGCAGACGGCGAGCGGGCCGGATCGCTGCCGGGCCGAGCAGCGCCGCCGCCGTCGGGCGCTCAGCTCTGCAGCGCCGCGAACGTCTCGGCGCCAGCAGCCCCGGGAGCCCGGCGGCCCCGCATTGTTTCTTGCCCCGTGGAGGAGATCCGGGACGAGCGTCGGGGGTGAGTACGGGTGGCCTAGGGAGCGCAGGCCGGCTGGTCGGAGCCGCCCCGAGGGACGGCGGTGAGGACGCCCGGAACCCCTCTATCCGTGACGGGCACGTCCTGATCCCCGTCTCCCGCACACTGGGGCTCCCGGTGGGTCCTAGCTCCCCCCGATTGGGTTTTACTCGTATTGTTTTCTCGTTTCCACACTTGGGAGGTGGGGAGCTGGCGGGGGGAGGCAAGGGGAGGCATCTCTCGCTCGAGGGAGCAGTCGGGGAAGAGGAGAGCCAGTGGCGCCCAGGTGCCCGGCGCCGAATGGAAGTGACAGTGTCCAGGCGTTGGCATTTGGTCTTCCCGGCAGCAGGAGGTCAGCCGTGACCTGCGGTAGCCACGATACTTTGTATTTGTCGGCTGATTTTTATCAACTTCGGGGAGGGCGTGCGTGTGCTTGCGTGTGTGTCTGTGTGTCTCCATCCCTGACTTGGGCACCTCCAGGCCTGGGTTTTCGGCGATGCTGCCTGGGCGCTCACCTTGGCGATCGGTACCACGCTCGGGACAGGACACACGGAGGGGAGAGCCCGGGGGTCGGCACACAGGGCCAGAGACCCGCGGCACACCTGGGAGAGGGCATTTAAAGCGGCCTCCTGCGCGCGCGCAGACAATGACTGGTCCCGGCTCGGGGTCCTGGGGGCCGTGTGTTGGGTCCCGCACTGGATCTGAATCCCGCCTCCCTTTCTCGTGGGCTCCGCGGCTCGGATGCTGCAGGGTCGAGCTGTTCATCGTCCCGCGGGAGACCCGCGTGGGGCCCGCTTTTGTTTACAGACCTAGCCATTGGGCGAGAGCTGCGCGCTGCGCTCCCCTAGCCCCGGCCGCGGCCGCGCGCCCCTCCAATCTGGGAGAAGTTGGTGCGTGCTGTCAGGTGACGCCCCCTCCCCGGGCCTCCTGGCGTGATGCTGCAGGGAAAAGACGCCCAGACGGCGCCTTCGCGCCCAGTCTCCGCTGCCCTCGGCGCCCCCAGGCCCCCTCCACCCAGAGGCCCTCTCAGATTGGCGGCCGTCGGGGCGCTGACTGAGCCACTCTCACCTCCCTTCCAGTAGCATCCTCTGGCCTTGTCCCCAGTCAGCCCAGGTTGATTCTGAGTCTGCCTTTTCCTGTGTTGGTAAGTCTTGGAGGACGTGCGGGAGCCCTTGGGAACGCTGGCCAGTCTCTGCCTGTTTCAGTGGTACCCACGCGGCCCCGCAGAGCAGCTGTGGGACATTCTTGAGTCAGAGCGATCAGGATCGGGTTACCCACGCGTGCTGACTTGGCGCCCACTTTGTTTGAGCTGGAGCAGAGGTTGAGAGCCTGGGCGCTAAGGTCAAACAAACCTGGCTTCCAGTGCCTGCTCAGCCTCACTCACGAGCTGGGTGATCTCTTCTGGGCCAAGCTGCTTAATCTCCCTGCGTCTCAGTTTCCGCATCTGTAAAGTGGGGATAACGAGTATCCCCATTTGTGGGGGTGCCGGTGGGAGTAGGGGTGAAAGGACAATATAAATCAACTGCTTAGCATAGTAACAGCCGCATATGAAACACTGGAATGTTTCCCTGTTAGAGAGACTCTGTTCCAGAGGATGGCCCCGCGTCTCTTCCCCTTTCTGCAGTTTTTCATTCTCCCAGCTCCAGTTTTATTTTAAAAAGCCTGAAGGTTTGCTGTTTTCAGCTGCAAACAGGGCTTGTTTTACTTGGCCTTAGGTTTGACTATACTTATCTAATCGCTTACAGCTCCTTTTTATGCATTTGAATTTCCACTAGGTTTTAGATGTTTCTTCTTCCTTCCTTATTCCTTAAGGCTATGCTGAGACCCGGGCCTGGGTTTGGAGGAGGAAACCTCGTCCAGGTGGGAGGCCGTTGCCGGTGAACCAATGGCCGCTGTGCAAAGTGAATAATACCCGGATGGAGGGAGGTTTGAACAAAGAGTTACCTGGAGGCAAGGAGGGAACACTTCCTGGTAGAAGTGAAATTTGAGCTGTGCCTTGTAGCAGAAGTTTGGTAAATCGCTGGTTTCTAGAATATGATCTTTTGAACCCCACCGCCAGGGAGGTTGTCTTGGAGTGGTAAGCACCGAAGTTGCTAAGTAATTATCTTTGAATAGAAGAGAAATATACCTAAAGAGGAGACTGTTGACTAACAAGGGAAGGTAGAAGAGGATAATTGATTTCACTGAATATCTTCAAAATGCCATCAATGTGTTTTGACTTGATTTTCCTTTGCTGCACCAGCTCAGTGCTTCTAATTTCCTTCAGGCAAAGGGAGAAACCAGTTTTCTACAGGAAAAACAAAAACAAAAACAAGAAAAGCTCCTCAATAACCCATAATCAGAAGAATGAATAGTTTGGAAAAGACAATCTCAGGCTTGGCTACAGAATAAGATTTTGGAAAACAAATGCTTACTGCTTCGACACCCTTTTGCCTGCAGGGGCAAATTACTGAGCTGGGTCCACTAACACATCCTTTGAATGTAGACCCCAGGGGACTTTACTGACCACGGCAAGCAAGCAAAGAAACAAATAAATGAAAACTAGGTGAGGGATTTGCAGTCTGTCCAGTGGGGGCAGAAGCCCACAGGGAGTGTTCCCCATATCCTCTGTTCCCCTGAGACTGCCTGGGTCACCCCAAGTGGAGGCTGACTCCTGAGGGCTATGGGGCGGGGCGGATAGCATTACTGCTAGATGCCAATAAATAAATGTGATAACCTATTTAAAATTCCACTCCCAGAACGGATTCCGATCCTTCCTGCACTTGTTCTGGGAATTCTCTGGCCCTTAGGGATGCTTGAAGGCATCTTTGCCCCCTGCTGCTGTCTGGGGATCAAATCAGTTGGGGGCCTAGACTTGAAAGGGAGCACGTGGTTAGGAAATCTCATTAGCTGACAATTTAACTCCACTCTAATGCGCATCTAAAGAGCCAGGACAAAGACTGCCCCCCCACCCCCACCCCACAGTTGTCTCTCCCCACTCCCCCCCTCCCCCTCTAAAGCCAGAAAAAAGTGGTACTGGCCCTGTCCCCTGAGCCCCCTTCCCGCAGATTGGGCTGGCAGGCGGAACCCCAGGCATTCTAGAGCGCCTGGGCAGTTCCTCCCCCAAGGCTTTGCTGGGGCCTGCTAGGGTCGCATGGTAACACCTCCTTTCCTTTCCGCGAGGAGCTTGCTTACTTAAGCCTGAAAGGGAAGCATTTTGTGAGAAAGCACTTTAATGGATGCAGGTTTAAGTCTCTGCTTTTCCAAATGAGGAATGCAGGTAAGAGCCCAGGAATCATGTCCAGGCCTCGCTTAGAAGTCAGTGATGGCAGGGAGCTTCTGCCTGAGACTACAGGAGGCGTGAGAGTGAGAAGGCAGAAAGAGAACTGGGGTTCCTGTGGGCCTTGTACCGGGAGTCCTGTGGGATTCCTGAATACTGCAGATTCAGGCTGTGGTTGAGCAAAATCCTTATTTTCACTGTGTCCAGGCATTTGGACTCCTGTATCTAAAATATTGTTTCCCTGGGGATGTGTGTGTGTGTGTGGGTACATACATGCATATACACTATTTATTTTCCTTTCTAAATTAAGCAAATAGAGTATATATTTATGAGTATGTCCCCCCTCACTTTTTTCCCCTCAACACAGGACCAGAAAAAACAGATTTGCAAGGCCCCCAGCAAAGTTCTTCCATTTTTCAAAATTCTAAACTTCAGATCATTTCATTTTTAAATATTCAGTTTTATATAAGTCATAATTCCTGTGTTAAAAATAATTCTCTCTCTTCATTGTAGGCCAAATCTCTTATTAAATTTTTTTAATTAAATAAAGGAGGCACTTAAAAATAAAGCAGTATTCAGCCAGGAACAGAATTTTTTTGAAAATGAAACAATGCTCTAGTGTAAAAGGTACAAAATATTAATAGTTAGGAGCGTTTTCCCCTTCCATCCACTTCCCAACCTCCACACCCCTCCAGCATAAGACTTTCACTGTTCCGTGGTCTCCAGGGACCTCATTAAGAAATTCATAAAGGCCTGGACTGTGGATAGGGAGAGTCCTCCTGGACTCGGGAGGTTCTTCTGGGAGGCCTTGGAGCTCTTTTGCTTGGTGGAGAGAGATTCCTCTCTCGCTGAGCTGAGGCTGAGCTCGGAGGCCTGCATTTGGCTGTAAGTGGGGTCTCAGTTCATTGAAACGACAGCAAAAAATAGCGGCATGATCTAAGAGCCGATCAATTGTGTGCATCCAGAGGATGTTGAACAAAGAGCGATGATTCAGTGCGGACCTCTGTGGGAGGAAAGCGCCTTCAGTTGAGCGCATCCTCAGTTTCCAAGGATGCCAAGGCCCTTTGAGTCTCGGTGCTGTCACAGAGTTTCCTTCTGTAAAAAGAGACTTGGGTGTAGTTGTGGGGAGGGGGGTCTAGCGTTTTGGAGCCCAGCAAGACCGGTATAATATGAAAGGTACCGCTCGTGTTCTGGCTGGGCCACTTTCAATTCACGAAGGAGGAGAAATGAATGGGAGGGGGAAGTGTCTTTGGTTAAAAAACGAAGCAAAACAACCCCCCACCCCTACATTATTTAATTCCAGCTTCTGCCCCCTAGAGCAAGATTTTATTAAAGACCAAAGGATGAGGGTATAGGTATACAGGGATGTGAGGAGATACGTGACTGGCAGACAGTGGACCTGGGACCAAGCTTGGCTTGGGATGGGCAGGGAGTGGATGGGAGATCAGACAAGGAAGAGTAAGTTATTTTTCCTTAAAAATCCCAGACTTCTCTGTGGTCAAGGAGGAGACAGGATATCCTGCCTTAGTGATGGCTGGTCTCCTGCTTAGCCAATCGCTGTGCTCCTGGGTCGGGAGATGCTAACCTTGTAAACAAATCAATTCCAGTTCCTGCTCCTGGTTTCCTCTACTGAGGTGATCATGAGCCCTGGAAAGTCACCAGCTCAGCCTGGGGGAAAGGCAGCTCAAGGTGAGTCACAGACCTAGGAATCCTTGCTTTGGAGTTGCCGGGACCACGGAAATGGAGTGGATGAGATTTTTTACCCACTGATTGCTTTTCAGACAAGGGGCTGATGGTGAGCCTGAGGTCTGCAGGTTGAGTCTGTGGGACCCTCAACAGGTGGTCTGCTTTGCCTCCCCTTTCTCTCAACCACCTTGGAGCCCCGCCTCCAGGTCTGTGAGGGAGGGATGCCAGCCCCAAAGCCTGACCATCCCAGGGCTTCTCAGATTCTGAGGACAAGATCTCTTTGACCAAACTGTATCTCCTGTGGTGAGCGGGGAGTGTTTGGCTGAATTCCGGGCAAAAGATTTCTAGCAGGAAAGTCTAGGCCAGTCAAGAACTCATTAGCTATTTCCCAGTTGACTTGAGGGCAGTGTTTTAGAGGCTCAGAACTGTGGGTTTGGTCTCGACATGACCTTCTGATGTGCATTTTGGCTTTTTTTGGACTTAGTAGGAGCCTGACCCAACTAATATGTTAACTTTAGTCTTCTTATTTTTTTTTTCTTCCAAAATATGCATCTCAACCTCTTCACACAAGGATGTCCTTGGAAAGTGGGAACCTGGGGTGGCGGCAAGTTCTTTATCATGACGCTGTAGCTCCTCAGATTCTGATAACCATGGGGTGTCCCTTTCCATGCCTATAAGGCCCTTGGATCTCTGGGGTACCTTGGTTACTCCTGCTCATGCTTGTTGCCTAATTCTATCACTTGACATTCTCAGAGGTGCCCCAGTTTGCCTCCCTGGAATCCTGAGTCCCAAGGGTCAACATTGTAACCCTGATTATGTCTTAAATAACTGTGTATAGTACTTTCCTGATGGCAAATCCTGTTGTGTTCTAGGGGTGAGCAGCCTCTATCTTCACCTTCTGTTTTTTTTTTAATGTTATTTTATTAAAAAATTATTTTTATTTTTCTTGTGGGGAGGTAATCAGGTTTACTTATTTATGTTTTAGAGGAGGTACTGGGTGATTGAACCCAGGACCTTGTGTATGCTAAGCATGCACTCTACCTCCCCACCCACCCTCTCCGGCTTTTGGTTTTTCAAATGTGTTCAAGCTGTGCAGAGATTGCCACATGTGCCTTCTTTCATCTAAGATGTCTTGGGATCCCAAAGTTGTTAGGACTTTTGAATATTCTTGCCATGGTGAAGCTTCTTAACTGTCTGCCACAGAGAGGGTAGGAGGTCTGTCTGTGTTTCTTGTTCTCTTGAGCATCTAACCTGCATTTCCAAGCTATCTTACGAGGGATGCAGTCTTTGGCTATAAAACTTGCGTCAGCTTTGTGTAATATATTTAAATCACTGTTTGGCTCAGTGGTGATGAGCCACTTTAATATTTTTCCTGACATAAAGTATATTCTTATTTCACATGAATTCTGCAACTCCAGCAATGCCATGTTTGATTTGTGTCTAAAAACAAAGTGCAAAGTAATAATTCCATGTAGTATTAACACACTGACAGAATGGATGAGCTTATCGAGAGAAACACGTTCTGTCCTTGTTTTGTTTTCTTCCCGCCCACTCCTGTACTCTCCAGAAATAATCACTTTTGTTCATTTTTGTTTTTAGTTCTTCTGGTGATTGCCTTTATATCTCTAAATAAGATGCTTATGCCACTTTTATTTATTGGCTTTCTATTATGACAAATGATAATTTACCTTACTTGTTGCTCCTTCCTTCCTTCCTTCCTTCCAGATTTTTGATGATGATATTTATAGTGCAAACTTTCTGATGCTTATATGGACTAACTTAGTTCCATCAACCATTGACAGTGACTTTGACCCCCCTCCTCCTTTGGAAGATGAGCATATCAGTGTCCTGAGCTGTCTTTCCTATCAACTTTCCTTCATCTTATGCCTCCTGCTTCTGTCACCTGTCAGGGTTGGGGAGATGGTGCTCTGTAAGCATGATGAAGTCTTGCTTCTGTGCCTTGTTTGTGTTTTGATAGCAGGTTTATTAAGATATGATTTACATACTGTACAATTCAGCTCTTGAAAGTGTACAGTTCAGTGGTTTTTGGTAGATTTACAGAGTTGTGCAGCCATGATCATCCTAATCGATCTTAGAATGTTTTCATCACCTCCGAAAGAAACCCATACCCATATCACCCACTTCCCTTCGCCATCCATCCTGCCAGCCTCCAGAAACCACTAGTCTGTTTTCTGTCTCTACAGATTCACCTGTTCTGGGCATTACATATGAATGGAATCGTATAACATGTGGTCTTCTCTGACTGTCTTCTTTCAGTTAGCATAATGTTTTCAAGGATCATCTGTGTTATAGCATGTCAGTACTTTTTTTTATTGCTGAATAATATTTCATTGTATGGATAGACCACATTTTACTTATATCCATTCATCAGTTGTTGGGCATTTGGGTTGTTTCCACCTGTTGACTATTGTGAACGGTTACAGCTTAAACATTAGTGTATAGAGGGGAGGGTATAGCTCAGTGGTAGAGTGTGTGCTTGCATGCTTGAGGTCCTGGGTTCAATCCCTAGTACCTCTATCAAAATAAATAAATAAACCGAATTACATCCCTCACCTCCTCCCAAAAATAAAAAAGGGATCATCTCAGTCCCTTAAAAAAAACTAGTGTATAAATACCTATTTGAATACTTGTTTTAAATTTGTTTTGGTATCTACCTTGGAGTGGAATTGCTGGCATTGCTGGGTCGTGTGGCAATTCTGTGTTTAATCTTCTGAGGACCTGCCAGAGTGTTTTCTAAAGTGGCTGCATCATTTTACATTCCCACCAGCAGTGAATGAGGGTTTCAATTCCCCCATAGCCCTGCCGGCATTTGTTACTACCTGTCTTTTTGGTTATAGTCATTCTGGTGGGTGAGAGAAGGTGTCTCCTTTTGGTTTTGATTTGCATTTCCCATATACATAAAGATGCTGAGCATCTTTTCAAGTGTTCCTTGGCTAATTGTGTATTTTCTTTGGAGAATTGTCTATTCAGACCCTTTGCTCACTATTAAATTGGGTTTCTGTCTCTTTATTAAATTATAAGGATGACTCTGTGTGTGTTCTAGATGTAAGTCCTTTATCAGATATATGATTTGCAAACATCTTCTCCACTTTGTGGGTCATATTTCACTTTCCTGATGGCATCCTTTACCTATCATTTGCTTTTGAAAAGCTGAAGATCAATTATTATGACTGTCGATAACTAAGTCCACTTTTCACTCCATAGCCAGGTGGGATACTAGTTTTATGACTGCATGACTTAAGCTATAGACTGAGAGAAGAAGCACTGAAGACATTTTCTTTTAACTAATTAATTAAATACTACAACTTAAAAAAATTGAAATGTAGTTAATTTACAGTGTCAATTTCTGGTGTACAGCATAATGTTTCAGTCATACATATATGTACATATATTCATTTTCATATTCTTTTTCATTATAGGTTTCTACAAGACATTGAATATAGTATCCTATGCTATACAGAAGAAACCTGTTTATCTATTTAATATACACTGATTAATGTTTGGAAATCTCGAACTCCCAATTTATTCCTCCCCACCTCCTTTCCCCCCCAGTAATTATAAGGTTGCTTACTATGCTTGTGAGTCTATTTCTGTTTTGTAAATAAGTTCATTGTTGTCTTCTTTTCTCTTTTTTTTAGATTCCACGTGTGAGTGGTATCAAATGATATTTTTCTTCCTCTTTCTGGCTTCCTTCAGTTAGAATGATGATTACCAGGTCCATCTATGTTGCTGCAAATGGCATTATTTTATCATTTTTTATGGCTGAATAGTATTCCATTGTATAAATACCACAGCTTCTTTATCCAGTCACCTGTTGATGGACATCTAGGATGGTTCCATGTCTTGGTTGCTGTATATAGTGCTGCTGTGAACATTGGGATGCATGTATCTTTTCAAATTAAGAGTTCCCTCTGGATATATACCCAGGAGTGGGATTGCTGAATCATATGGTAAGTCTACTTTTAGTTTTTTGAGGAATCTCCATACTGTTTTCCACAGTGGCTGCACCAAACTGCATTCCCACCAACAGTGTAGGAGTGTTCCCTTGTCTCCACACCCTCTCCAGCATTTATAGTTTGTAGACTTTTTAATGATGGCCATTCTGACTGGGGTGAAGTGATACCTCATCGTAGTTTTGATTTGCATTTCTCTGATAATTAGCGATATTGAGCATTTTTTTCATGCTTATTGGCTATTTGTATGTCTTTATTGGAGAATGCTTGTTTAGGTCTTCTGCCTATTTTTGGATTTTTTTTTGTTGTTGTTATTAAGTTGTATAAACTGTTTATATATTTTGGAAATTAAACCTTTGTCAGTCTCATCATTTGCAAATATTTTCTCCCATTCTGTAGGCTATGGAGACATTTTATTTTAAAGCTCTGATTTCACGTTAAAAAAAAAAGAGCAATATTTCTTTTACTTTAAAAATGCTGCATGAATGACTCAGTTACTTTATTTATTTACCAAAGCTGCAGAAGAGTGTATTTGCAAAGTAAGTTGAAAGGGAGCTATCTTTGGGTATCAGCTTTTGGGTGATACATTTTTGCTGATTGATGTATTATTTATTTATTTATTTATTTTTTAAATTTTGTTTTTTCATTGAAGTGTTGTTGATTTACAATGTTAGCTTGAGGACAGAGATTCTTAACTGGGGCCAGTTTTGCTCACCAGGTGACATCTGGAAATGTCTGGAGGTATTTTTGGTTGTTACACTGGAGAAGTATCTAGCACGTACCTGGATACAGGGAGATATCTGGCATCTGGCTGGTGCAGGCCAGGGATGTTGCTAAGATCCTGCAAGGCGTAGGGCAGTCCCCCAGACAAAGAATTATCTGGTCCATAGTCAGTAATGCTGAGTTTGAGAAACCCTGCATTCAGAAGACACAAACACTACTAGAGATCACATATTTGAGTTTCTTTACTTAGGAAAGGAGCTTATGTTTTCTAGATATTTGGAAATGAACTATCTGGAGGCATCAGATTATTTTGGGTATTTAAAACATTTTGGTTATTATTTTAGTAGGAATTAGATTAATAAAGTATCTTTCTTTTTTAGGATAGAGAGTTAAAAAAAAACTGGATAATAATTTCAGGCATTTTGGGCTTCTCAGTGCTTAAGCAAGTTCACCTAGTTAATGACTTCTGGATATCGCTAATAACTGTGTCATGAATTCTTCTGTGGTTCATATTATGGTAGGAAAAATATTTGCAAGCTGATCATTACAATGTTACTCCTCTTAAGCAGTTTATTGAGCATGAAAAAATTTTTAGAAGAAATGTTCCAAGTGCAGTGCAAGATCTACCGTGAGGTTTTAGAAAAGTTTTATGAATGTTAGACTAATTATCTCACCTTGAAATCTCTGATTAGAAATTATTTCGATTCTGCAGTTATGTCAATTGAACTTTTAACATTTCATTGTGATTAAAAGAATTAAAACCTCATAACTATGGTTTTCACTTAACTACACAGTTTAACAATCTAATTATTTTAAAATAGATTTAAAAAATTCACCCTGTGGTTTCTTTCCTTTTTTTTTTTTCTCTAAAAGTTAATTGCTTTAATTTGGGGATTGAATGCTTTAAATGCCTGCAACCTTGGTCCTGTGAACTCTGTATCAATTATAGCAAACTAGTTAAATTACCTTAAAGAAAAAGGTTTGCGGGCACCTGTTGCCTGATTTCAACTCACTTTGAATAAGAACAGCCAAGTGACCTTCTCTTTCTTCGAGGAAATGGGGTCAAAACCAGATGGACTTCTTTTGTAGACGTTGCAGGTTAGTCTTACGAAACCTGGAGTCTTCTTGACAAAGACTTCAGAGATCCAAATGAACGGCCCATTCTTTAAACCAGGACTAGTTAACATGGCTTATTTGAGTGAGGAGGGCCAAGATGATTTCTCTGCATTTTAATTGCAGTAATCCGTGTCTTCTGGGCCTATGACACAGCAGTTCTGAATCCCATCCAAGTCAGGAAAAGTGAATTTGTGGGCCTGCTAACAACTAGCAACTAGCAATGTAGAGTGTCTGGACTTTGTTACAGCACATAGGGCCAGCTCCTCCAGCATTCTGGGGCCTGGCAGCAGCCAAGACAGCCTCGAGTTACACCTGCAGGCCTATACATACAGGTTTTGGGGAGGCAGGTACCAAGGACATAAGATATGGTCTTGGTTGCTGTGTTATGGTTGCTAGAAAACTATAATTTGCAAAAAAAAAAAAAAAGTAAAATGGAACGCTCTCAGGGAAATATTAAGGTACGGTTTTTCCATCTTGGAAAAGTTATTTGGTGGAATTCTCAAATGGAGAGCTTAATTAGGATGTGAGTCAAATTTGATAGTTTGATATACCCTGAGTGTTACAACTGACTTGAGGATGCTGTGAGAGTCACATTTTGAATTTCTTCCTTTAATTTGAATAAAATCTCTCTGACCTCTAGCAATGTCAAAATGGTTAATGGCCTTTGATTACCTGGACTCATTCTTCTCCATTTTTCTCAGACATTCTGTGTGTTTTCTCCCCTGTTTGTGTGTGTGTGTGTGTGTGTTTGTCTATCTAAATGATTCTTCCCAAATAGCTCATCTTTAAAGTTTTTTTCTTTAATCATAAAGTATTTCTCTTAATTACATCAGGTACCAATAGTAAATATAGCCAGATACCAACAATTAATATCTTTTAGTGTTGAAGTTAAGGGGGAAATTTTATTTTCTTATGCATAATTTTCTCTAACTGAAGGATTTTCCTATGAGTAGGGGTTACTTTTATAATCGGAAAAATTGTATTAATTAAATACACATTCATCTTTGGGTAGGTGGTGACTGGTGGAAACTTAATCTCGCAAGTCATATTTTTTTGTTTGTTTGTTTTGCAATCCACGTACACACGGGGATTAATAGCAAAGTGTCCTCTCAAACCATAAGGACCACAGGAAGAATAAAGACTGTGTGGATTCTGGCCCTGGAATGAACAAAGATGAGAAAGCCCAAGAGGGCAGCCCAGAGACCCAGGGATTAAATATCAATGGAAAGATTAGGCCCTTTGTTGACTGATCCTTTCAGGATAAGACTGAACCAAGACCCTCAGTCATCAGAAAGTCGTTGACCTTGGAGGGCTGACTGCATTCCTTTCTTTTGCTTCTTTCCCTGTAGATAGTGGTCTTACATCCATAGTTCCAATCATGATCGTGCCTCAGGACCTCGAGGTCGCCTCCTTGTTCATGAACCATCCCATCTTCTCTGAAGGTCCTAAAGCATTGATGAGTTTCAACTCATGCTTAATTCATGTCTATGTTCTTTTTCTAGGGCTGCTTGTAAAAGGTACCTCCCACTGGATGATCTAACACGATAGAAATTTATTCTCTCATGGTTCTGGATGCTATAAATCCAAAATCAAAATGTTGGCAGGGCCATGTTCCCTCTGAAGGCTGTAGGGTAGAATCTTTTCTTGCCTCTCTCAGCTTCTGGTGGCCCTGGGCGTTCCTGGGCTTGGGACACTATCACTCCAGCCTCCACCTCCTTCTTCCCCATGGCTGTCTTCTCTTGTGACTGTGAGTCTGCTTCCAAATCTCCTCCTCTCTCTTTTTTTTTTTATTTATTTTTAATTTTTTTATTTTACTTTTTTTTACATTTTTTATTGATTCATAATCATTTTACAGTGTTGTGTCAAATTCCAGTGTTCAGCACAATTTTTCAGTCATTCATGGACATATACACACTCATTGTCACATTTTTTTCTCTGTGATGTATCATAACATTTTGTGTATATTTCCCTGTGCTATACAGTGTAATCTTGTTTATCCTACAATTTTGAAATCCCAGTCTATCCCTTCCCACCCTCTACCCCCCCCTCCTCCTCTCTCTTATCAAGACACCAGCTATTGGATGTAGGGCCCAGCCTAATTTTACATGACCTCATCTTGACTTGATTATATCTAAAAAGATTCAGTTTCCAAATAAGTTCAGATTCATAGTTCCTAGAGTTTAGGGCTAAAGCATATCTTTTTGGGGGACACAGTTCAACCTACAAGTGTGTCTAACCACTCCTGTGCAGACTGCCTGTTTGAATCACTTGAGAACATATAATATGGATATGTACTTACTGCTAAGAAATCTGACTTTCTTAAAGCTTAGCTCTGATATGCCTCTATTTGTTTTTGTTCTTTTAATGAGGGGAGGTAATGAGGTTTATTTATTTATTTACATTTGGAGGAGGTACTGGGGATTGAACCCAGGACCTTGTCTGTGCTGAGCACGTGCTCTACTGCTTGAGCTATACCCTACCGCCATATCCTCCCCCACCCCGATATGTCACTATTTGTTTTAAACTTTAAAATGCTCTTTCCAGCCCTTTGGTCCCAGCCCTGCTTCCCCATTTCATCTCTCAGGACTCCTTTCTCAAATACTTAGAGCCAGTGAAGCGGGAGTTCCATTTACTCTGGGGTATATCTCATTTTCTCTCTTATTTTTTTGGCTCACACTGTCTCTAGATCTGGACTGTACCCATTTTTTTCTTGCCCTTCTTCGAGGTCTGGTTGAAATCAGCAATCCTTATGCAGTTTCCTTGATGTCCCAATGTTTAATGGCTCTTTTAGATGTGTTATCATAGTCAGCCTTGTGTCTCTGTGAACTCTTTCCTAGGACTGCAAACTCTTTTTTTTTCCTCCTGGGAAGTCTTGAGAAGTTTAATGTCATTTTTGATTTCAGAGTCACTTCAAGAAGAGTCCTACTAAGGGCACTCTAGTCAAGAAAAAGTGTGGCTTGGAAAGTTTCATGCTTAGCCCAAAGACACCAAGTGGAGAGGCCCAGCTGGAAATCTCATTAAGCCTTCAGGCACCAAATGGCAAGCAGTTGCCATGGTACTGGGGACTGGAGGTCATCGCATACTCCCAATAGCAACTGGAGAGAAGCCCCAAAGACAGAACAGTTACCAAGTTTTCCTGGGAAAATTTATGGATCCTGGGATCTACTGAGGGGACATGAGTGTGGGGTTGACCCTCGATGGCAAACCCTTTGAGGGTAGCATCTCAGCCAAATTTATCTTGGTTTTGCCCATGGTTACCCCTGTGGGGAGGGGAGCTCGAAATATGTTAGGATAAGCCTGCCCCCAGCTTCCAAATCAGCAGGCAGTATGTAAGCATGGTGCCCTGGTCATTGCCGAGACGGTGGACTATGGAGGGTGGCAGCTAGGGGATGAGAAGCCTAAGGTACAAAAGGTCTGTACTCTGGAGAGACGAGGGGAAAGGCATATTCCCTAAGGGCCCACTGGCCAGAGGAAGGTGTCTTGGTCGCTGGTGAGCAGTCTTTAGCCAGGATGAACGTGATGCGATAGTAGAAGCCAAAATTAGGCGCCATGCACTCTGAGGGGGAAGATGGGTGGGTGGGTGGAGATCTTACTTCAAGTTGCTGTAAGGAAATAGCATGGACTGGGTGGAGTAAACAGCAAACATTTACTTCTCATGGTTCTGAAGCCTGGAAGTCCTGAGATCAAATTGCCTGAAAGGCCAGGGTAGAGCCCTCTTCCAGGCTGTGGCTTCACACGTTCTTTCCTCGGTGCATGCACACACACACTGACAGCTCGCATCTTGTCCTCTTCCTATAAGGTCATTAATTTCATCATGGGGGCTCCACCATCTTGACCTCATCTAAATCTAATTGCCTCCCCAGGCCCTTCCCCTCATCACTTTGGGGATTTAGGGCTTCACCATATGAGTTTTTAGAGGATACAAACATAGTGGTGAGCAAGTAGCCAGGCATAGAGTTGGGAACCAGCAGATAAACAGGAACCAGGAAACAAAGAAAGGGTCGAAGAGCTTTGACCAATATGCTTTCTTTTGAGGGGGGTGGTGGTGAGGTAATTCGGTTTATTTATTCATTTTTATTAAAGGTGCTAGAGCTTGAACTCAGGGCCTCCTGCATGCTGAACTTGCACTCTACCACTCGAGCTATACGCTCCCCGGCCTCCCCCTAGTATGTCTTTAATTCCAAAGCGAGCTATTCTGTACCTGGACTTTGTTGAGGATCACGGGGGCTTGGTGCTAGGCAGCCCAGGACCTAGCCTACAGATGGATGGGGGAGGAATTTGTACCTGGATACTGAGAGGCTCTGGGTAGAAAATAATGGAAGAGCCTGAGGGTGGTAGTGAGAGGTGGGGGCAGATCATCCCGCAATATAAACAGAGAGACAGAATAGGAAAGGGGATCTTCATGGAGGGTGGTCCCTTGATGGATGGTTTGTAGCATGTGGTGGGTGCAGGGTTGGGAGCACAGCACGTCACCGCAGAGGGAGGGATGATGGTCACTGACTCTAAGGAAAGTGAAATCTCAAATTGCTGACTGAGATCAGATAAGGTCCAGGCGCCCCCAGTCTATTTGCTAGTCGGGGCAGCAGGTAGAGCTGGATAAGCACAGGGCTTTGTGCTGCAGCTTAGTGTTTAAAAATGTATTTTTATTTACTGTATGTTTGTTGGGAGAACGATCAAGCGCATTTAAAAGGAGACATTCTCCGTATCTACTCTATTTGCTTTTGGGTTTTCTCTGTTCTTTCTTATCTATATTTTCATGCCTTTTTTACACATTTGTAACTCTTGCATAGATACAGCTTTGTAGTTTGTTTCTTTTCACGTAACATTGCATCATCAATGCCCATGAAGTAGCCACGTGGACAAACGTGGAAAGAAGAACCATACTTACACACGGGTGTAAACTCGTAGCTCAGATGAACTGAGGATGATGTTTGTTGTCTGCAGTGAGTGTGGAGATGGATGGAAGTTCTACTGAGCTGGAAGAACTGGCAAAATGTCTGGATCATTAAGAAAATGGATTTTGTGATTAACTTTAAAACTAGGACAACCATCTAGTACTCCTGCAGATCAGAGTTTTAAAGTAACATATATCCCTTGGGTTGGATAGTCTTTGTTTTTGACATCACATCCGTTACTTAAATGCCTTTAAGTTCCAAATCAGTAGGGAGACCACATAAGAATTTGTATGGTATCTGTTTCAAAACATTAAAAATTTTTTTTTATAAGTCAGTTGATATTAAGCTTTTGTCAACTAAAAAAAACCAAACTTGTGATGGTCACATGTTCCAGTGAGCTGATCACTTATGTAACCATTCCCCTGTAATGTAATTGAATATTTATTGTTTCTTTTTTAGTCACTATTTTAAGATTCTTTTGAAGTTCTTGATATATATTTTGCCTTTTCTCTTTCTTTTAAAACTTGTTTTTTTCAGAATAAATTCTTAACGTGGTATCTATATTAAATATGACATTAAAAAATCTCTTGATTTGAATCGCCAAATTGCATTAAAAATTCTTAATCAGTTCACATATATGAGTGTATTGGCTTCACCACAGCCTAACCTGCGCTAGGTTTTAATTATTTAATTTTATTTTGTTACTGTTCATATAATAATAAAGAATGTCTCTTTCTTTGCTTTTCAGGTAGACTGAACTTTTTGGGTTTACTATCTTGAACATTTTTTCAAGCTTTCAGAAAACCCTGTTATTGGCTATCTCTTAAATCCTTTACATTCCTTGGAGCAAAATAAGTTAACTAAAACAAGGACCAACTTTCTTTGGATTCGTCATCTGTGAGATGATGAGGTTGAAGCAAGTTGTTCTGAGGGCCTTTCTAAAAGCTTCTCAGGTCCGTGTCTTTGGGTTTATGAACTCAAAGTTTAAAAGGTGAATGGGAGGCAGCATTAAGCGTTCTGATGTACAGGCTGGTGAAATGATCGTGGGTGACCTGTTGCAGCTGTTTTTGGTTTTTGTTTGTCTTTTGTTAATATATTTTAGTTTATAGAGCAGTTTTAGTTCCTTGCAAAATTGAGCAGAAAGTTCAGAGAGGTCCCATCTACTCCCTGTCCACACACAAACACAGCCTCCCGCATGATCAGCAACCCCCCCACCCCGCCCCAGAGTGGTATCTTGGTTACAGTCTATGCACCTGCACTGACACATCACCACCCAGAGCGCATAGTTTACATTAGGGCTCACTCTTGGTTGTTGTACATTCTCTGTGTTTGGATAAAGACACAGTGACATGTATCTACCATTATAGTACCATATAGTAGTTACAGTGCCCTGAAAATCCTCTGTGCTCTGCCTGTTCATCTCTGTTTTCCCCCACCCCCTGGCAACCACAGATCTTTTTGGCATCTCTGTAGCTTTGCCTTTTCCAGTGTGTCACATAGTTGAATTGTGGCTGGTTTTGAGGAGGCTGACATCACTCTTCCCTCAAGAGCCTTTCCCCACCATTCCCTGCCCTTCCTCTGTGATTGCCTCTAGCTTGGTATTTCAGAGCTGGAGGGATAGATAAGCCCCTCCCAGTCTAGGAATCTTCTCTGTGACACCTTGGCTGAGGAATGAGCCTTTGCTCAGTTCTCAAGGTGGAGCAGAGGGATGAACAGAAGACCCAGAGGCAGAGGGTCTGGGTTCCAGTCCTGGTGCTCACTTGGGTTAGCTAAGTCACTGGCCCTTTCTGAGGCTGGCCCTCCTGTCCCTCTGGGGAGTGATGCTGGAGCAGTGCCTGTTCCCAGGTTGTAGGGGTGACACGAGATACGTGTGGCTTTTGTTAACACCAAAGGAGGATATGAAAGGCAGTCTGAAGAGGCTGACGCTGGACAGCCTGGTCCTTGGTTGAGCAAGTGAATTGTTACAAAGTTGTTCCTTGCAGGGAATAGAGGCCTTCCTGAAACTTCCTCCCTTCCGTGCTGACTCCGTCCTGTGGGGGCATAAAGTCAACCCCCCTTGCACCATAACCTCTTGCTGCCGGCTGTCACGCCTCTGCCCTCCTCATTCCAGTGGCTCCTTCCAAGCCATGTTTCTCTGCTCCTTCATCTGTTCTTTGTATCACACGGATTCTTTTCTTTCTTTTTTTTTCAGACTCTAATACATTTTAATAAGAAGGCGGCAATTTAACTTAAAAAGCATGAAAACCCTTGCTTTCTTTTTGCAATTCATTTTGCTTTTTTAAAAATTGAAGTATAGTTGGTTTACAATATTGTGTTAGTTTCAGGTATGCAGCAAAATAACTCAGTTTTATGTATACATTTATTGTGTTCTCAGATCTTTTTTCATTATAGGTTATTATAAGATGTTGAATATAGTATCCTCTGCTATACAGCAAACCCTTATTGCTTGTCTATTTTATGTATAAGAGTTAGTATTTAGTCCCATATTCCTACTTTATCTGCCTTCCCCCACTTTGGTAACCATAAGTTTGTTTTCTATGTCTGTGGGTCTGTTCTGTTTTGTGTATAGATTCATTTGTATTATTTTTAAATTTCCATTTGTAAATGATATCATATAATATTTGTCTTTCCCTGTTTGACTCACTTCACTAAGTATAATATTCTCTAGGTCCATCCATGTTGCTGCAAATGGTAATATTTCATTCTTTTTTATGGCTGAGTAATATTCCATTTCGTATATATACTGCATCTTCTTAAACCAGTTGTCTGTTGATGGGCACTTGGGTTGTTTCCATGTTTCCATCATGTGGATTCTTTAGTTCTATGAATACCCAATTCAGCATTTCAAATTTTGCTGTAGGGAGGTTTTGTGGGCTGAATTCTGTCCCCCCAAATTCATATACTGAGGCCCTAATCCCAGAACCTCAGAATGTATTTGGAGACAGGGCCTTTAAAGAAGTGAGTTAGAAAGAGCTCATTAGGGTAGGCCTTGATCCAGTCTGACTGGTGTCCTTATAAGAAGAGGAAATTTGGACACACAGAGGGCCACCAGACAGAGGGAAGGCCATGTGAAGACACGGTAAGATTCCACTCCCCAGGCTGGGGAGATAGGCCTCGGGAGTAAGCTACCCGTCAGCACCTTGATGACAGACTTCCAGCCTCCAGAGCTGTGGGGAAACACGTTTCTGTGGTTTCAGCCGCCAGTACCAGTCTGTGGTACTTTGTTATGGCCGCCCCAGCAAACCAGGGTTAAATTCAGTTTTATCTCCCTCTTCCCACCTCTTTTCATCCTCAGTGTCTTCTTGCAGCCTCTGCTACACTTTTCTTATTGAACTGTTTTGGAGAATTCATGAGACTTGCAGACAAACGCTGTCCTTCATCTTGTACTTTCTTCTGGGCAAAGAACTAGGAGTCCCTTTTTCACAAGTACACAATGAATAGTTTTATAAGCGGTGTTCATGACCACGACCGTTAGACTGGCTCCCTTTTATAGATTCTTGTGCTGGGCCTTTTTGCTACTTTATCCGTCCCCATTAAGAAATCCTTGCAAGGTGGGGATTGTCATCCCATTTGACAGATGAGAAAGTGGGGAAGCAGGGAGAGTAGATGGCATGAGCAAGGCCATGCAGAGTGGTTTCGTGGACCCACAAAAGCCACACCCATCAGCCGATGACAGCGCTTGGGCAGCTATGGGGGCTGGGAGAGGCTGATTCCACTCCCCATCCCAGTAGTCACCCCCTTTCAAGGCTGCTGCATTCCCCAGCCCCCTTCTCATTTCACTCCCCTCCTCGGAGCAGCCCAGGGTGTCCACGTGACCCTGCTCCACGGAGCAGACTGTTTATTGTGGCTTAACCCGCCCATGCTCGTTTCTCCTGTCGTTTAATGCAATCCAATAGCTCAGAGCACTCCGTCCGAGGGATTTTATTCAGGCAAGACCATTTAAGAATGGAAGAAATTTCCTGTTGAGCGATTTTATATATGTGGTGTGTGTGCGCTCGTAAAGGCAGATGGATGTTTAAGTGTGTGTGAGGCGAAGGACGGCAGACTCCGGAAGTCTGGGGACCACTTAGGGCTGTAACCCTCACTCCCGCACCAGCTGTCCAGCTCCTCCGGGCCTTCTGCCTTTCCCATTTACGGGGCCCTTTTACTGTTATGACACCTGTTTAAATCTGGTGTTTCCATTACGCGGAGGCATGGTAGGTGGCTGGAGCCGGCGGGCGGGCAGGGACCGTGTGTGCAGCTCCCGAGCTCGGGCAGCCGCCCCTCCTCCCTCCACTTCTTGTGCAAAATCCATTTTTGGTGTTTCGTTTCAGTGTGAAAACTGTAAAAATATTTTCAGGGACCGCCCCCCCCATCCTTCTTCCTTATAGCTAAAATTTCAGCCTTTGATAGTGGGGACATCTTTTGAAACAAAGAAAGCACTCATCCAAACATTTTGTAGTCACATTTCTTTTGGGGGAAGAAAAAGATGATTTTTGAAGCATGGTGTGTGGATGGTGTTCCATGAAATTCCATGACATTAAATTTGCATGGGGACAGCACTCTGTGTCACTTGCCTAAGAATTATTGACATCATCAGGCCAGGAGAGCTTTGCTGTAGACCGAGCGGCGTCATCTCCAGTTAGCAGATAGGAAGCTATTTCCCAACGTTTGTGTGTATCAGTGCTTATTTAAAAAAATACCAACATTGAAAGGTAACATACATTAAGTGTATAGCTTGATACATTCTTTTTTTTTTTTCAAATGGAAATACTGGGGATTGAACCCAGGACCTTGTGCATGGTAGGCACGTGCTCTATCACTGAACTATACCCTCCCCCAGCTTGATGAATTCTTACAAACAACACACCCTTGTAACCAGCGTCCAGATCCGGAATCAGAACGTGCTGAAACCTTCCTTGTGCCCCTTCCTGTCAGCATCCCTCTTAAAAGCAGCCCCAATCCTGATTTCTGACACCGCAGAATATAATAAAGTATGCCCGAAGAAGTCTTATTTTCACTCTATCCCATTCTTCTTCACCCTCAGATAACTCTTGTTTTTTTTTTTTTGGTGAATTCTTGCAGATTTATATGTTTATGTAAATAAAGCTGTTTCTAATTTTTGCACTTTTCTAAAAGATGTCACCTCATCCTCACTGTTCTACATAGTTTAAAAAAACTTTTTTGAAATTACTAAAAATTTTTTTTCTAATTTATAATTTTTTTTCTTTTTTTAGAGGAAGCAGTTGGGTTCATTTATTTATTTTTTTTTAGTGGAGGTACTGGGCATTGAACCCGTGACCTTGTGCATGCTAAGCAGGCACTCTACCACTGAGCTATACCTACTCCCCCTTTTTTCTATCTTGCTGTGTCTCTTCCCTCTGTCTCCCCACTGAATCCGGTTCCCCTGCCATGGCTCAGGCCCTGCATATTGGGTTGAGTAGTGTCCCCCCAAAGCTCATGTCCACTGGAAACTCAGAATGTGTCCTTATTTGGAAACAGGGTCCTCACAGATGTAATTACTTAAGAGAAGGTCATACAGGAGTAGAGCGAGCCCTAACTTCAGTGTTTTCAGATTCAGAGACACAGACACAAGGGGAGAAGGCTGTGACAGTGGAGGAAATTGGACTGATGTACTGACAAGGTGTGGATTGCCAGGCGCCACCAGAAGCTGGAAGAGACAAAGAAGGATCCTTTCCTAAAGCCTCCCAGGGGAGCGCAGGCCTGCGCTCCCTTCACTATGGACCTCTAACCTCAGAGCTGGGACAATCGGCCTCTATTATGTTAAGCCACCCGGTTTGTAGTGCTTGTTTTGGAAGCCCTCAGAAACTAATACACGCTCCTTGCCCTCTCTCCTGAACGCTTGCCTTCCCTTCCATACTGTCTCATCTTTACACCCCAGTGCATTTTCCCCGTGGAGTCAGCCACCCCCTTGATAACCTGTGGGATCATGTCACTCCCGGCTTAGAACCCGTCAGAGTCCCCATTGTCTACTGGATAAAGTCTAGGCTTCTTGGCCTGGTGTCTGTCCCCTGTACTGTCCCTTCTACCCCACATCTTGCTCAGCCCAGCCTTGTCCACTCAACCTTGAGGTGGACGCAGATTGGCAGCTGCCAGCGAGGAAGCTGTGTTTGGATTGAAGGGCACTGGGATGACATTGAACTTGATGCATGTAGATGGCTCTTCTGGACTCCAGTGGTCCATCACTGTCCTCATGACTCCCTTCATCAAAAGGTTCTTGCATTTAAATTACTCTCCTGCCTTCCAAGGTGGTCCAGGTTTCAGCTTTGGCTGAGAAATTGACAAATACAGCTTGCTCTTGTGTATGCAGGCACTGGGGCCCCTTGGGAAGGGCAGTAACCCAGAGTGGGACAGTTTGGTTCACACTGTCTGCTTGGCCACTTACTAACAGAATGACCTTGAGTAATTTATTATCTTGCTCCATGCCTCAGTTTTCTCATCTGTCAAGTGGGGATGGTAATAGTACCTACCTCGTAGGGCTGTTGTGAGGAGTAGATAAGTTAATTCCTGTAGATGTTTCCACAGGGCCTGGCACCTGGTAAGAGCTCAAGAAGCTCTTTGCTGAGCTGAATTTCTCCCCTTCTGTTCTAGTCTTAGTTACTTTTTTAACCAACGCAGACACCGTCATCTCTAGAAAGTCTTCTGGGACCTTCTCTGCTGGCGTAATGACCTGTTGTCTTCTACTTATCCATTTGTGTGCCTCCCTGTCGAGGCCCTAAATTCTTAAGGGCAGGACCATTCTAGGCCTCTGTCACCCCCATTCCTAGCACTGGGGCTGGCACCCTGGTAGGCCTTCAGTTGGGTGCTTGCTCGGGATAAGAAGGAATAATGAGTTGACTGTTCCCCCCTGCCCCTTCCACCCCGCCAAGTGTCACACAGTGGATTGTGCCAGGGCTGGACCTCAGCCTCTCCTGTCAGCTGAGAACCCTTGTCTGGGGGCTTTTCTGTGCCCACAAGAGGGATGAGGAATAGCTGAGCTCTGTGGAGAAATCAAGGTGATGGGAAGGAGGAAAAGATCTGGGTAGAGAACCAGCCTGTCTTAACAGTTAAAGGGACTTGCCACCATCCAGAGCTCCAGTGGGATCTGAGAGGCCCGGGCCTTTTGATGCACGAGCCATGCTCATTCCCAACCCCACAGGGCCTCAATGTGGCCGTCCTCCCACTGTAAGGCTCGAGGTCCATACCTTTCATGAATTTTAAGGCATCAGAGCTGAGTTTTTAAAATTGTGCCTTCCTTTCTTTCCTTCCTTCCTTCCTTGTTATTTTTTGATACAGGTACTGGGGATTGAACACAGGGCCTCGCACATGCTAAGCCCACACTACCACTGAGCTTTACTCTCTGCCCTGAGCTCATTTAGATATGCTTCCATTTTAAGGTGATATAAAAAAAAAATTGGGTCAACAAGAACTTCCTAGGTCGACTTAGGGCAACAAGGACCCTGAGGAAAGAAAACCTCAAGAACTGCAAATACTCTGACAGCCACTGTTCTTTTAGGATTCTTTGGGAGGTGAAGACTCAGTGACGGGCAGGCAGAAATTAAGATTGATGCCTAAGTGATGATTCTGGAAGCTTTGGTTTGTCCTGGAACTTAGAACAGGCTGTTAGCGCAGGGGGCTCAGTTTCCTGTCGTTAGAGACACTTGCTTTCTCAATGCAGGCACTGAGACGCAGTGACTTTTTAATAAGGCCTGGCGATCCACAAAAGAAACCCCACCCTGGCCGTTCTCTTGGGCTTAGCAGTTAATCGTGAGTTTGGACAGGTTTTGTTTCAGCCCCTACTGTGGTTTCTTGGAGCTCGGAGGTACTCAATAAACATCTTGTGTTTTCTATTCTATTGAGGGATGTTTGTTAGGATTTTGGATCTGAGGCTCAGGACCCTGGAGAGGTTCTTCTGATTCTAGGCAGCTATTTCTGATAGACCAAAGGGCACTTTTGCCTCTTGAAGGAAGGCTCTACGAAAGAAAAGTTCAGCGTATCCTGTGATTAGGCATTTAAGAGATCAAGAATCCTTCATGCTTCAGAAATCCTTTATCTAACCTCATTTCTTCCTGGGCACATGTTACAACCAAAGCTTCCGTAGCTGTACTGCCCACTATGGTGGCCACTAGCCACATGGGGCTACCGAGCCTTTGAGATGTGGCTGGTCTGAATTAGACTGTGCTATAAGCATAAGCTATACCCAGATTTCAAAACTTAGTGAAAAAGAGAAGCTAAGACACCTCATTAACAGTTTTTTTTGTATTGATTACATGTTGAAATAATATTGCTGATATACCAGGTTGAATAAACTGGGTTACTAATTTAACCTTCTCACTTTTTAAAAAATGCAGCTACTAGAAAACTTAGAGTTTTTTTTTTTTATTGGATAGCCCTGTTCAAGAGACTGGCTGCTCACTTATCTTCCCAGGATAACCTGCTAGAGTGGGTGGAGTCTCTCTTATTTCAGGAATCTCTTCATTCTGACAGGCCCTCCAAAGCATGTTGGAAGCCAGAGTGTGGGCAAAATGACACATGGATGGGAGAGTGAGTTACACACAGTGCATTTTCTTCACCAGCTCCCTGGAAGGACAGAGGAATTCTCTCTGCAGCAAATTTAATTTAAGCAGATTTCGATGATCAGGTAGACATGATCCCAGCACCTATTATGAGTAATAATAGCACTGCGTATTTAATTGCCTGACTTCCTTTTAAAAGCTTAAGAATAAAGCAGAGTAGTCACAAACCCTAAAATAGTTTAAGACAAATTAATCAACAGCGTAAGGAGGGGAGGTGCGGCTTTTCGTGGTGAGATCTTGCACGTGGCTTTGCCGTGTAAGTGAGGGTCCATCAGTGTGGGGCTGTTTGGGTATGGGCATTCAGGACTGTGCCTGGTTTTTGCTGGTCCAGAGGGCTGTTTCCTCGTCATCTCCACTCCTGCTCCGTAGCCAGAATGATTTGTGAGTCCTTGCATCATTAAACTGCTTGTAGAAGAATGAATTTCATGCCTGTTTGCATGGCTGTGTCAGTTTCGTATTTATTTCCTTTGCTGTTGGTTGCTGATTTGTTTTCCCTGACGGATGCCAACCAGAGTCCTTGCGACGAGAGATATTTTTAATTCCTGTCTGGTTGAACATAAAATGCATGTTCAGTTTGTGTGTGTTAATGGATAGAGTTAGTGGTTCCTTAAAAAAAGCGGATTGTGCACTTTGCTCCTCTCCTGCCCTCTTTCCTCTGGGCCCATCCTCTTCATTTCTTTCACCACCTCTCTTCCCATTTTCATCCCCCCCTCTTTTTTCTGGTAATATATAGGTCACGTGAGAAGTCCTAAAAAAAAAATGTCTTCAGCAGGCCTGTCTGCACCACCCTTCTTTTTTTTTTTTTTTGAAACCAATAAAGCCTTGCCTTAACTGAGTGTCGCTTTATTTCATTTTATTCTATTTTTTATTTGACCACCTTTGCCCTTCCTCCTGCATGGCCTCCTCTCACTCGGGCAGCCCCAGGGCTGCAAGGCCCTCACGTGGTACCCAGCGGCTGGCTCGCGGCACAGACTTGCCTTGGACAAGGGCCAGACTCAGGGTTGGAGCTGGGCAAACACGCCTGCACCAGGGAGCTGATTGGAAGGAGGCCCAGGGTGGGGTACCCATGGGCTCAGTGGAAACCTGGTTTTACTTAAGATATTCCAAACAGTGAAGGGGGAGTAAACAGTCTGCTAATTAAATCTGGAGGTGGCAGTAAATTTGGAGGTGTTGCAAAGCCCTCTGCACACAGAGGACGTTGGGAAAACACAAAGAGCTGTAGAAAGGTGAGGCAAGGCTTGGGGAGATGAGATTTTTGCCTGGAAAAGTACAAGCCACCATCTGGAGAGAAATTAGCCATGGTAGCGTGCTCTGTGGGGCGTAAGTCAGTGGCGCTGGGATTGACTTGGAGCCAGAACCGTTCAGTTCTGTTTCTTGTTCTTGATAGTCAGTAGTCGTTGTTTATTTTTTTAACCCCTAAATTTATTACTCAGGAGTAAGCCAGATCCACTGGGTTTGTAAGGCTCAGCCTTAAAGGTGAACTGATTAGAAGTGTGTCCCTCCAAAATCATTTGTCCGTTTGCTCACATTTTCTTTGGCTCTGGACCCCGAGGGAGGCCAAGGGTCCCAGGATCTTAGAGGTTGGTTCTGGAAACTAGAGGTGTGGCCGGCCAGCTGGTGCGGGCAGCTGCCTGCTCAGTGTGGACCAGGAGGCGCCCTGCTTCTGGGTGTGCGTCCACCAGGAGGGCTCCTGCCGTCGGTCTCTGGGGTAGCCTACAGTTTATAGGTTTAGAGCTCTCCAGCCTTCGTGGCCCCGCCGCCTCTTTGATCCCCATAATCACACAAAGATGCTTCAGTGCTCTGAGCCTGCTTCCATTTGCCGGTTTGAGAACTTACACTCATGATGGGAAACAGGATGGCCTCGAGGCTGAAGAGCAGCGAGTTTTGGAGTTGGATGTCTGTTCAAGTCTCTGGGCAATCTTGGTCAAGTTGCTTCAGTTCTCAGCCTCAGCTTTGTCTGTAAAATGGCTCAGTAAAGCTAAAGAGATGTAGATAGGGAACTCTGCTTGGGAGTGAACTTCAGCTGCGTGAACGTTAACTGTCCCTGAAATAAGTGTATATCATACTCAGAACCTTTTCACTGTAAGTTCAGAGGGGACCCTCCCGGATGCGGTTGCCCTGGGAGGTGGCATTGACACTAGACAAGAACTTAGAGGAAAATGATGGCATCAGCCCCCGCAGAGCTGACCTGGGACAGAGGTTCACATTTGAGTTTCCCGACGTGGTTGTTTGAATGCCGCATTCTCTTCTTGCCTTCTGACATGCTAGAGTAAATAAACATTTGCAGGGGGTTTATAGAAGCAATGATACGTCCTTACTTAAGCAAAGACGGTGACTGGTAAATGATGTGACGTTCTTGACCAAGGTGAGAGAAACTGACAGGGGCCACAGAGGGTCAAATCTTCCTGCTGAGAGCATCTTTCACTGTCTCTTGTGGATGCTCCCCTGCGAAGGAAGGGGCATGAGAGAGGCTTCCTGTGGAATGAGAGAGGCTTTCTGTGGAACTGAAGGAGGAAAGATGACTAGGTTGGAGGTGACAGACTTTAAACTTATAAACACACGTCTGTGCAGCTGCTTTGCAACGCCTGTCACTCTCTGTATTTGAGGAGGAACTGTTTAGGGGAGAAGAGCATTGCTGGTTGGGTGACCTGATTTGTTTACTTTGTTTCCTTCTGGCCCAAACTGGGCAGGTAGCCCTGACCCACAAGGTCTTAAACTGCCTGGAAGGAAATCCATTTGCTGATAGAGAAGATACACTTAGAGATAAAGAAGAGAATGTTTTGTTTACTGCTTCCCCTGCTGCCGGGCCCTGGCTTTGTCAGAGTATTAAAGAGCTGGTGACTGGACCACACTCCTCCTGGGTCTGAAATCTTACCCTTGGAACTCAGACCGGACCATAATTACGGTGGTTATTGTTTTCTAATTGTTTTATCTGCATTCGTTTTTCTCTCCCCAATCCAATGGGACTGAATTTTACTCATTGAGGACAGAGTTCATGACTCCACTTTCCAGCACAATTGGACTCAATAAATACCTGGCTGAAAGAGAAAGAAAAGTACCATATGATATCACTTTTATAGGGGATCTTAGAAAAAGACAAATGAACTTATTTACAAAACAGAAACAGACTCACAGACATAGAGAAAAAATTTATGGTTACCAGGGGGCAAAGGGGGTAGGAAGGGATAAATTGAAAGTTTGAAGTTTGCAGATATTAACTACTACATGTAAAACAGATATACTTTATAGCACAGGGAACTATGTTCAATATCTCGTAGTAACCTATAATGACAAAGAATCTGAAAACAAATATATGTATGTATGTGTATGACTGAAACATTATGCTGTACACCAGAAATTGACACAACATTGCAAACTGGCTGTATTTCAATTAAAAAAATGCAAAAAAAAATTAAATATCTGGCTGACACTCTTCTCATCCCCCTTCAGTCCCTACTCTCATCTATTTCTCTCTGTGAATGAATGACTGTTGGTGTTTAAGTACTGAGGTCTCATCCACCTTCTTGTGAGCTGGGATGTTTAGAATCATCCGTTTGGGGCTTCCCATCTCAGATGTATTAACACTGTAATGCGTGTATCAGCAACAGCCTGCCAGACTGTTGAAGGAACAGACACGGAGCTTCCACTCTTGTTTCTCTTTGTGTAGGTAGAGGAGACATTTCCTTGGGGGAGACTTGACAACTTAAGAGGGTGGAGACTGGGACTTGGAAGATGTTGAGGAGATTCCAGTTCTGAGTTGGACTTGGTGACCTCTAAGATCCTTTCTGTATCTTCAGGTTTTGTGATAAGTGGCAGGGTGGGGCAGGGTGGGGCATGGTGGGGGTCGGTGGCTGACTGGATGATTTCAGTCCCATCCCTTCCCTCTGGGAGTGTCAACACCTGGCCAGGAGTAGGTGGGAGAGTCAGCTCTGAGGTACATCAGGGTGAAGGGGGAACTGGCGAAAGTGCCTCCTTGTTTCCCCTTGGACCTTCATGCTCTTTGAATGTCTTACTCATCTTTGTCTTGATCTTAGTAGATACTCAGTGTTTGTTGTTTGAATAATAAATTGTCTGTAGCTTAAATTCCCTCTGCTGGGAGTCTTTAAGACCCTTTATTTTTAGAACTTTCCACTGCGCTTTATAAGTATGGCACAAACTTTCTGCAAAGTTGAGAGGCGGGAAACCTTCCCGAAGAGTCTAATGACCTGGGTTTCCCCCGACCCTCCCTCTCCCCAACCTTGCTTTCTAGAAAATGCCTGTGTCAGCATGAATACGTTCCAGTGGGTGTGAGGAGTTTCAGTTCAAGGTGAGGCCAGGAAGCCTAGGCTGCTGGGTTAATAGGCAGGAAGTGTGAGGAATCTGGGGGGACCTTATGGGTGTGTGGAGCTAGAGGCAGCTGCTGTCGGGGTGACTGTATCTGAGCAGGAGTGTGTCAGATGGATCCTCTGTGCCGGAGCCTGCTTCTCAGGAGTCTAGTCCTGAGTGGGTGACCTGGAGAGCTTTGGAAGTTCTTGGAAGTTTGACAGAAAGTTAGGCTCAAGAAACACCGAGACCACAAGCTTTTGGGACTCTCACAGAGATACTGTGAAGGTCAAGTACATGATGAGCTACATGACCCCAAACTCGCTGGAAGGATTCCCTTGTATGGAGCTCGAGGTCTGTGTGAGAGTTGGGAAGTTATCATATCGTCTTAGAAGGAAGGGGAGTCATGGGACATTCCCGGGGGACCTCCTCTCCAGGTGATGTGCCTGGATTTCTCTATTCAGATTGACCTAAAAGGTTTAGAAGGTCATTAATTTGCCAATTGAACTCAGTGTATACAGCCCGTGACCAGAGACAAAATAGCTGTATGTAAACTGGCCTAGGAGTTTCCAGAAGTTTCTGCTGTGCAGTGTGCATTCATCAGAGCCAGTTGAAACAGGTAATTGGGCCTTTGGCCTCATTTGGTTGCGCCGTCTGCTCTCCAGGCCTCCACCTGCTTCCCCTCTTTCCCCTCAGCCTGCAGCTGTGGGTCTGCAGAGCTGAGCCTGTTTGCTAACTCATCTACCCAGGCCCCGGGGTGCTGTGTGGGTATCACCTCTGCCAGCCAGGCCTTAAAGCTTGCGTAGCACGGGGGGAAGTGCCCAGGTGATGAGGTCAGGCGGACCAGGTTCTGAGTTACCAGGTGAGAAGGTCAGGTAGGCAGGATCCAGTGTTCCTAGGGGATGAGGTCAGGTTAAGCAGGTTCAAACTGATCAGGTGATGAGACCAGGCAGACCAGGTTCCCTGGGAGAGAGCTACTTAACATTTTGCCTCCTCAGTTTCTGTCTTCACGTGGAAGATGGGTGGTGATACGTGTCCCTGGTGTAGGGGTTAATAGCACAGCTCTGGCATCAAACTGCCTGGGTTTGAATTCTGGCCCCATCAACTACTAGCGGTGTGACTTCAGGCAGGTCACTTCATTCTGCCTCAGTTTGTTCATCTGTAAAATAGGCTTAAATAGCGTGTGTCTTGCCAGAATGTTATGATAAAAGCCTAGTAGTGCAAGGTGGACACCAAATGCCATGTAAGTTTTGGCTCTAATGAATGATCTGAAGGGGCATTACACAAATAAAATTAATATAAAACACTTGGGCAGAGTTTGGGCTCAGTACGCTTTACCTCATTTGCTGGTTAACCTTGGCAGAGAGTAAACTCTGATTATATTTCCTGACTTCCCATTGGATCTCCCATTTTCTTGTTTCAAAGCTCTCAGGATCAAAATCATCATCAGCAACTGAAGGAAAATCTTGGTGTTCGTTGCCACCTAGCAAGGGAAGAGCACTGAGCTTCTGAGTTAGACAGGATGGACTTCAGGGTCCTGGTTCTGGTATTGGCTAGCCATGGAATTTGACCCTGAGTCTTAGTGTTTTTTCATCTGAGCAATGGGAATTAGGATGCCGGGAGGGGAAGCCTGGCATGTATTATTATCTCCACTTTATTAATGAGCACACAGGTTCAGAGATTTGCCCACAGTCACGCAGTTAGTCTAGAAGCTCTTCACGTTGTCCAGGATTGTCATGGAGTTTTTCATGCCATTGCTCTGAAATGATGGTCTTTTTTTCCTTCATTTTCAAAGTCCAGACATCCTCCTTAAAAGAGTCTTAATTGAGTGGTTCATATGACTTGTCCTCAGTTGAGAAGAATTTTCTGTTGCTTATAGAAATCCATTGTGTTCCTGTAGATCTCTCTTAATTGCACTATCTGGGATTTTTTCTGCAAAAGCATATAACTATTCAGTTCATTAAGCTATATTTAACAAAAATTGCATCTAATAAAGTTTCAGGGCACCCTTTTTATGTCTTGGTGCTATATCTCTGTTGTTTGATAACATTTGTAGAGAGGAATTAAATATAACTTAGATTGTTTTATTTGATTTACTTCCCTTTGTAGGTACCTTTTGTAAGGTGTGAAAAGTTGCAAAGAGAAATCTCATTTTGCAGAGGAATTACTGCTGTTTAAAAACATGGTATTGGGTGCTGGGACAAAGCTGTTTAAAGCCTTGAATGATGATGGTCCATTGAGAATGATTGAGAATGTGCTAAGATTTGTTTTACAGGTGGATGGTGAATTATAGCAGTTGCTCCTTAATTTAAACAATGGATTTTGTGGTTGTAGCTTAAAAATGTGTCACATTAATATACTGGGTAGTATTAATTTCTAGGATAGGGAAGCAAAATCTTAATTTGTTATTTAAGTTGTTTGAAGTGAAAGAAACGTTCTAGTTATCACTATTTTCAACTCGTGATATGTTATTTCCAGTCATCCCATTTGTATAAAACTATTTGCAAAGGACTACTTTGGTTGAAAAAAATGGGCTTTTCAGATGTTGCCAAACACTTGTGCTAGAAGCATCCTTTTAGAGGACTGGTGGTCCAGTTCACTCACTGCCGATGGGGAGCCTGAGGCTCAGTAACCATGGCTTCTCTAGAACATAAACAAGTATGTTTAATAATTTCATAGTAGGGATATGTTTAATAATTTCTTAACATTTGGAGTTCTTGCTCACCTTTACTTCTTAGAGACTCAATTGTGAATGTGTGTTTCACATCACATTTGTGATGTGAAAACCAAGGCTCAGAGAGGTTAAGTAATTTGCTCAAGGTAACACAGCTAGTGAGTGCTGAAACCTTATGTTTTCTGGAATTCTAGAATATGATCTTTAAGAAAAATCCCAGAAACCTTTTTATTTTTGGTAATCTAAACTAAGACATCCAGCTTGATATTTTGTCAACTTTCTGTTATTTCTGATTATCTGACCGTAAAATAGAAAGTCTAGTTCGTACAGGGAACTATATTCAACATCTTATAGTACCTATATGAAAAAGAATATAAAAATGAATATATGTATGTATATGCGTGACTGAGACATTATGCTGTATACCAGAAATTGACACATTGTAAACTGACTAAACTTAAATAATTTAATAAAAATTACATAAGGAGAAAAAAAAGAAAGTCATCCTCATTAAGAATTTTAGGAGGAGGGTTTCTTTTTAGAGAAAGTGGCAGAGTTGAGGTAATTAAGAGTAAATCTAGCAATCTATCCCTTCTTAAGAAGTTCAGGAAAAAGCAAGCATAAAGCCACTCGATGTGTGAGCTCACGCACTTAGGGAAGGAGAGAAATTGAGCATGGATCGTTTATTAAGCACCTGCTCTGTGGCAAGCTGTGTTCTTTCACTCATGCTGTGTATAAACCCCTGACATTAGTAAGGCATGGGTCCTTTCCAGGATTTACTGTCTCATTATGAAGCAGGTGTTCCTTCACCTGTGGAAAAGGCGGCAGAAGCCTGGAGAGTTTTTAATTGGTCCAGTGTGGGGAGTTGGTGGGCGGAGCCAGTCTTGAATTCAGCTTCTGATGCCAAGAGCAGGGTTCTTTCTCCTGCCCCACAGCTTATGTTACACAATGTTTCTTTATGTTTATATGCCATATAAATCTCCAGTCGGACGGCTGGGAAGTGCTTTTGGCTGGCTTTGTTGCTTCAGCTGTCTAGAAGGAATGGCTTTCATAAACATGGAGAGCGAACTGGATTTTCACTTTGGGATAATTCATATTACAGAAGTGGGAAAGGTCATTACCACGGGAATTCCATTAATCCCTGAAGCAGTGGGTCCTAAATGAGTTGGCCTGCCCTAGGATGGTCACATTTTTTTCGCTGTTGGTATTAAATACCACAGACACTTTTTTCAAAGAAAAGTTTAATGAATGTAAATTTAAACTCAAAAGAAGGGAAAAATAAAACGTAACCCATAAACTCGTCATTCTTAAACAGCTATTGCTCGTGTTTCTGTTTTTCTAAAAAATTTTTGTGGTATTATACATAGCATAAAATTGACCATTTACCCATTTTCAAGCGTCCAGTTCAGTGACATTAAGCACATTCGCATTGCTGTACAGCTGTCACCAATATCCATCTCCAGAACTTTTTCATCTTCCCAAGCTGAACTTCCGTATCCATTAAACAGCCACTCCCCCTTTCTCCCTTCCCCTAATCCCTGACAACTATTATTTTATTTTGTTTATGAGTTTGACTATTCTAGATACTTCATAAAAGTAGAAT
Organism: Vicugna pacos; assembly: GCF_048564905.1. NCBI lineage: Eukaryota > Metazoa > Chordata > Mammalia > Artiodactyla > Camelidae > Vicugna > Vicugna pacos. Next base: position 112,721,743 of record NC_132987.1, on the reverse strand, counting down.
CATACACTGTACTGGTCCTTTTGTGACGGGCTAATTTCGCTTAGCATCATGCCCTCAAGTTTCGTCTGTGTTGTAGCAGGTGATAATTTCCTTCCTTGCTGAGGCTGAGTAATATTCCATTGTATGCGTATGCTACACTTTGTTTATCTCTTCATCTGCTGATGGACACTTTCATTGTTTCCCTGTCTTGGCTGTTGTGAATAATGCTGGTATAAACTTGGGTGTACAAATATCTATCCGAGTCCCTACTTGCTGTTCTTTTGAGTGTGTACCCGGGAGTGAATTACTGGATCATTCATGATAGTTCTGTGTTTAAGTTTTGGAGGAACTGCCACACCATTTTCCACAGTGGCTGCACCAGTGTACGTGCCCACCAGCAACGCACAAGGGTTCTGATTTCTCCCCATCCTTGCCATTACACCCTATTTTCTGTATTTTGATAATGGCCATCCTAATGGGTGTGAAGTGATACCTCATTGTAGTTTTGATGTGCGTTTCCCTAGTGACTAGTGATGTTGAGCATCTTTTCATGTGCTTGTTGTTCATGTTCTACAATATTATTGTTATTATTTAACCATGTTATTGTTAGTATTTTCCTTCTGGTGTTTACCTTGGCGTCTGTTTTTCTTTTTTCTTTCCTGAATGTAATCATGGTGAACACAAAATTATGTTCAGAATATTCTATATTTTCCACCAACTATCTTCATCAACAGGTTTCGTGTGGCAGCAATGTGCGAAGGTATATCTCAAACCTACCCAATTGGTGCTATTTTTAGTGGTAATTTTCGCCACTGCAAATTCTTCTCCTTAGGAAACGCAAGAACACTGGGATGTTAGCAGCCATCTGTTGGTAATATCGCAGGGCCAGGCACACTGTGTATTTCAAATAGAAGGCTCTGGGGTTTATTATGAAGTGAAAGGAGTCTTAGGACCAGTTATAACTTTTCTGATGCCTGGAGGTTTGGAGCCTGTGCATGATATGTATGATACGTACATATCATACATATGGACCCTCAATGAATGGGTTAATTGCATTGCTTTGATTCCTAAACAGAAAATAGTGTTTGTGGGATGAGCAGACCTTTCTCTCCCATGGTGGTGTTCTAAACTTCCTTTTGTCTTTTATTTGGAATCTGGAGTGTTTTTCATAGAAACAATGACTTTCCCAGGCTTTCCCTGAGGACCATAGAACCCACATGTCTATTCACTGGAGCTGGCAAGGCATGCTGGGAAGATCAGACTGATGGAGTTTGCACTTGGCTTTGTCCCATGCCTATGACTGCCCGTCCCGCTGAGCCCAAGTTTCCTAGTCCATACCATGGAAATAGGACCTGCCAGCATGCGTTGTTGTTCAGAAAAAGAAGTGAACTGATTAATGAGGGTATTAGCTTCCTAAGCCACAAATTTGATCGCTTAAAATAGTGCTAATTTCCTTCCAGTTCTGGAAGCCAGAAGTCCAAAATCAGTCTCACTGGCTCAAAATCAAGATTGTTGGCAGGGGCACACTTCCTCCAAGACTCCAGGGGAGAATCTGTACTCTACCTCTTCCAGCTTCGGGTGGCTGCCTGCGTTCCTTGGCTTGTGGCCGCATCACTCCCGTCTGCCTCTGTGTGCCTTCTCCTCTTATATCTTTGAAATCTCCCTCTGCTTCCATTTTATTAGGATACTGGTGATTGCATTTTGATTAAGATCCTTAACTTATATCTTTTCCCATGTAAAGTAGTATTCACAGGTTTTGGGAATTAGGGTTTGGGAACATCTTGGGGGGACCTTTTTTAGCCTTCCATAATGAGGATAAATAGTAAGAGTATTCTCCACCAGAGGCTGTATGTGATTGTGATTGTCTTAGCTCCTTACATAGGTCACCTGCGATCACGTGGTGGAGCAGGGAAGAGTTATGGCCTTAACCCTTTCACTGTGAGTATCTGGGTGCCTGGCACGGTGCCTAGCAGAAGACAGGAGCCCAGTACATACCAATTTTTTATGTTTCTAAGAATTTTCTGCTACACTGCCCTGACTTTCATTCAGTTTTATTTTAATGTCCTTTTGTCTATTTCTTTTTCTCCTTCTCCTTCATCTCCTCCTCCTCCCCTTCCTCTCCCCCTCCACCCCCCTCTTCTTCTTAATTCTGGATGAGCTTAGTTGTGTAGGCACCAAGAGCATACTGAGTTTTGCACGGCTGGGACTTGGGATCAGGAGGTGAGAGGACAGGGTGCCACATATTGTGGGTTAATCACACGAGGGTGGTTTCTTCCCTTTGGGAGCCCATGGGAATGGTTCCCATGGAGCCAGTGAAGACCCCTTGTGAGACACAAACCCCTGTCATTCCCAACATTTCTGAGTATGCTTTCACTGCCCAAGGGATCTTACGTTGGACCATGATCATGACTGGGAGCCCTGCATTCTTTTCTGTTAATCACTTGCTCCATGGAAATCCTGACCAGCTCCAGTTTCGTCCTGTGGGAATGGGTGTTGCTGTCACTGTGTGCCTGAAAGTATGTGGTGGTGGACAGCTGATAGCCTGTGAAGCTGCTGATTTCACACTGCCCTCTCTGATTCTAAAAGAGGTTCCTTAGGTTAATTCAACAAGCATGTGTTTATCGGATACCAGACTCTGAAGGGCTTGTAGGACAGACGGCCTAAGCTTAGTGGGTAGAGGTGGAATAAGGTATTGACTTAAAGTTACGGCAGTGGGCGCCAAGCTTGAAGGGACATCAGAACTTGCTTTAACAAGAAGTCTTGTTACTTTCCCTCCAAGAAGGGGGTGGCAGCAACTTGTACAGCCATGACCAAGATTAAGGCTCGAGACCTTTGCATCAAGAAGAGGGAGCTGCTGAAACCCTTGGAGGACCTGAATGTGGAGCTGTCCCAGCTGCGCGACACTAAAGTGATAGGCGGTGTGGCTTCTGAGCTCTCCAAGATCCAAGTTGTTCACAAATCCATTGCCTGTGTTCTCACCGTTATTAACCAGATTCAGAAAGAGAACCTCAGAAAGTTCTATGAAGACAAGAAGTACAAGCCCCTGGATCTGCAGCCCCGGGAAACGCGCGCCACGCGCTGCCAGCTCAGCAAGCAGCAAGAGAACCTGAAGACCCAAGACTGAGAAGCAGCAGTGGAAGGAGCAGCTGGACCCACCGCCGCGGTCTGCGGTCAAGGCCTGAGCATCCAGGCGCCAATAAAACAGACTGGCTGGGGGTGGGGTGGGGTGGGGTGGGGGAGGTGGGAGGAAGCCTGTTAAAGCCCAGAGTTTCTGATTTAGCAGGTTTGCGGTGGAGGGCAAGGATTTTGATGTTGGTGCTGCTGGTCCAGAGACCACACTTTGAGAAGCGCTGTACCCGGGGCCTGGAGGACAGAGTATGTAACCCGATCTAGAGGTCAGAAGGGCTTCACAGAGGTGGGGAGTGGTTCCAGCTGGCCTCGGAAGGATGGGTCGGATTTTCCTAGACGGGCAAAAGAAGATGGGGGCGTTTCAGGGAAATGAGGTGTGTCTGGTGGGGCGGGGGTTGGTGGTGGGTTGTGATTTTGGAGGGCTGGCCTGTAAGTGGAGAGTGAAGAAAGGGGCAAAGGTGGAGAATAAACTCTCCTGTGCTTGTGGAGCCAGCGTCCACCCCTTGGAGGGTCTTTTGGTCTCGGGTTTCTGTAAAAGTGCCATCATGTCTACGGAAATCTCAGGGTGCCCTTTGGCCAAGAGTTGCCAAGCCAGGTGAGGCTGTTCCACCCACTTCTGTGTCGGAATCTCGAAATGGGTTTGGAAGCTGCTGTACGTGTGTGATAGGAGTAAAGAGGGTTGGAAGCAAGAAGTAATGTGGCTGCGTCTCGCTTTCCATCTCTCCAAACTTAGAACACAGGCTTTCCGCTGGAACAAAGTCGGCTTTGTCCCGGGGTCCCACTGGCTTCGGGCGCCAGGAGGACTGCTTTTTGCGGAGAGAGGGCAGCTCAGCCACACGGGCAGGGACCACACCCAGACCTATGGGCGCAGGCTCTGCAGTTCAAATCCTGGAGGATTTTAGGACTGTGGTTGGATCAAGATTGAAATCAAAGTGAATTTTTTACTTTCTTTCCACCTTGTAGCTTAACATTTTTAGCAGCCGTATTCCTGACCCTGAGCATGGGTGGCTCACCTTTAGACTCCTAGAAACAGGAACCTAGAATTTGCATTCTCTCGTTCAACCAGTTTGGTTGGATAATTGCCTTTTCAGTTGAAAACAGTTTTTACTTTTAGTCCTGGGTTTGCGTTACGTTTGGGGGCAAACATCTTTGATTTTACAGTCAGTGAATCTATTCTTAATTTCAAGTCTTAGATTATGAGGTGGAGGGAATTTGGGATAAGGTGGGGGAGCGGTCAGAGCAGAAGTACAAGGGGATTTTTTTCTCCCCAGTAATGCCCCTTTGTTGCAATCCTTTAGAGAAATGTGCTGGAACATTGGTTTTGCAAGTAAATTTGGTTTGATGTAAAGACAGCAAGTGACGGGAGTGATTCCTATATGAGAGACTTCTTTAAAACAAATTCAGTTTCAGTTTTTTGACAAGGGTGTGTTCTAGTTTCCAAGGAGCTTATTTTGACAGTCTTGATTCCTTTGCTAAAGAACACGGAAGAATGACTAGTACTGAGAGGGAGAGAGTTTGGGTTATCGACCCTCTTGGTGGCTACACTGTAGTGATTAAGGGTCTATATTGTGGTGATGGATGCTAACCAGACTTATTGTGGTGAGCATTTGCAATGTATACATATATTGAATTAATATGTTGTACACTTAACTAATATAATAATGTTATGTTCAATTAAATCTCAATTAAAAATGATTATGAATGTTTGCATTTTGCAAGATGGTAGCACTGAAACTCAAAAGGAATTTTGCTTAATGATGAACACAGGCATCTGAAATACTGAGAAAATTGACTAAGAGATTAATTCTCAGCTGCACGGTCTAGTGGGGGAAGAGCACAGAGCTCAGTTGCCTGAGTTTGAATACCAGCTCTAAGACCCTGAGAAGCCACTTGTCCAATGTTAAGTGACTTCTCAGGGTCTTAGTGTCCTCACCTGTAAAATGGGCATATTATATAGTTCATCTGTCTTACAGGGTCATTGTGAAGATTAAATGAGTTAATATCTGTGAGGAGCTTAAAACAGTGCCTGGTGCATGGTACATGTGTATGTATGGAACATATATGTGTGCATGTGTGTTAATGTTTATTAAAATAAATCACTTTCCACAGACTCACAGACATAGAGAACAAACTTATGATTACCAGAGGGAAAGGCAATGGGAAGGGATAAGTTGGGAGTTGGAGATTTGTAGATACTAACTACTGTATATAAAATAGATAAACAACAAGTTTATGCTGTACAGCACAGGGAACTATATTCAATATCTTATAGTAACCTATAATGAAAAGGGATATGAAAATGAAAAACAATCACTTTTTAGATAAGAATGATGTTGAAAAAAATGTTAAACTTTACTGACGTTTTAGCACAGAGCTATTAGCCCTCTTGAAACCCTACATAGTCTTTAATGTTCAATTTCTAGTTCTAGAATGTTCTCGTTTTCTCTATGTTTAGAGAAGATTATCTTAGACTTTGGAAAAGAGAAGAAGGCACTGGGGGTTTTCCTCAGAATTTAGTCCCTGACTGAAGTTAAATAGTTTGAGGGAAAAAAAGAGCAGGAAGAGTCTTCTAGAGGGTTGGTTCTGTGGTTTATGACTGTGGGTTGTAAGGCATTTGCTGGTTTATTTAGGGCTGTCTTGATAACATTTAAAAATTGCAGTAGATGTATATAAAATAAACAACTAGCTTATAATGTATAGCACAGGGAACTATATTCAATATCTTGTAATAACCTATAATGAAAAAGAATATGAAAATGAATATATATGTATATGTGTGACTGAAATATTATGCTGTACACCCGAATTTGACATAACATTGTAAACTGACTATATGTTAACAAAAAAAAGAAAGGAAAAAAATTGCAGTAGAATAAAAAATTTCAGTGCATCTCACCTGATAAAGGTAGGTGTCATGTAGGACATTGTTTGTGTTACATACTTGTGGGCTGGGTTTATCATTGGACCCTAGCTCACTGCCCTCCTTTGTATCCACCTGCCAGGATAGTGTCTCTTGTCTGCCTCTGCCAGTCAGTTCCAAATACCTATCAGTTTCACATGGGCTCTCGAATTAGATTTTCTAAAAAATATTTTCCCCCTTGCCCTAGCAACCAGATGTAAGCTTAGGGTTTTAATACTTTTGGAATTTTTTTTAATATTAAACTCTTCCTCATGGCACTTTGGTGCATTTTGAGGTTGCACATGATCAGTCCAGGGTCAGGGAGGCCTGATCCAAGAGTTTTAGGGATGTCATGCACAACTGAGAGAAGCATGCTTTGGGGTCATAACTCTTTGTTAGGATCAATCAAACAGTTTTATAGCTTCGACTCTGTGCCAGACATACGGTGCTTTATAAATATTACCTCATTTGATTTTTATAATAGTATTAACTAGATGATGACATCATCATCACCCCCATTTTACAGATAAGGAAAACTGAGGCCCCGAGGGCATGACTTGGCCAAGGCTGGGTGACTGGTAACTGACAGAGCTGGCATCTGAGTTCAGGCATTCTGGCTACAGAGACAGTGTTGACAATCACTCTGCTGCATTATAAAAGAAAACTTTTGCATTTTATTTAAAGCTAATAATTAAAAAAATTGAACTATAGTTGATTTACAGAGCTAATAATTTTGATTGAGGCTTTCTACTCATTGCTAAGTGGCATCAGAGTTCAAACCTTCAGTGCCATCCACCTGCTCAAGCCGGGGTCCTAAGCTTGGGTTCTTAGGGTTGCACTAACAAAGTCCCACAAACTGGGTGACTTCAAAGAACTCAGGTTTATTCTCTCACAGTTCTGGAGGCTAGAAATCCAAAATCAAGGTTTGGCAGGGCCTGGCTCCTTCTGAAGGCTCTGGGGGGTAATCTGTTTCCCCTTGCCTAGATTCAAGGTCGCTGACAATCCTTGGTCTTCCTTGGCTTGTTGGCTTGTCACTCCAGTCTTTGCCTCTGTCAGGACACCAGTCATATTGGAGTAGGGACCCACTCTGTTCCAGTGTATTCTCATCGTAACTGGTTACAGCTGCAATGACCAAATGTAAAATGTACACGTTTGCCAGATAAGGTCACTGTTATGGGCTGGACTGTTTATCTGCGTCCCCCACTTTCACATGTTGAAGCCTCAACCCTCAGTAGTACAGAATGTGACTGTATTTAGAGGTGGGACCTTTAAAGAGGTAATCAAATTAAAAATGAGGCCCTTAGAGTGGGCCCTAATCCAGTCTGACTGTTGTCTTTATGAGAAGAGGATATTTGGACATACACAGCGACATGCATGAACGTAGAGGGACCACATGAGGACACAGTGAGAAGGTGGCCGTCTCCCAGGCAAGGAGAGAGGTCTCAGGAGAATCCAGCCCTGCCGAAGCCTTCATGCCCAGACTTCCAGCCTCCAGAGCTGTGGGACAATAAATGCATGTTGTTGAAGCCACCGTCTGTGGTACTTGGCTATGACAGGCGTAGCTGACAAATACAGTCACACCCACAGGAAACGGGCTTAGGACTTCAGCATAACCTTTCTAGGGGACACAACTGAACCCATAGCGCCAGGGTTTGATTTCACCTTTCAGGTTAGGAGGGCCTTCAATGACTATCCTTACAGGACGCTGGTTCTGGTCTAGGGGTAAATGGAAGGGCAGCTTTTCACATCGTTCCAGCCTGGGTACTAATAAACATGCCTCCTGTGGCTTGGGGAGGCCCCTAGAGGCGGAGCTCAGCGGCTGACTCATCCTCCAAGTTTGTGGCTTTAAGAAGCACATGGTAACTTGCTGGTAGCAAGGGTTGTCATTTTAGGTAGTGCGCCGCCTAGAGAACAGCGCCGCCTTCACCACCAGGGAAGGGCCGCTGACTTCATCCCTTTTAGAGATGATCTTCCTCTGACAGCCCGGCCAAAGCACTGGGGGTGGGTCTGGCAAGCACTCCTCGCCCCTCCCCTCCTGCGGGCCTCCCCTCCTGCTGGCCCCGCCCCTCCTGCTGGCCCCTCCCCCCATATGGCCCCGCCCCTCCTCTTCCCCTACCTCTCTGGACTCTCAGGTCCTCCAGGGGAATGGGAGATGCACAGCTCCCCTGGGGAAAGGGATGAAGCATCGCTATGAGACGCCAGGTTATTTTTGCTTCCTTCCTGGGTGTGGGTGTTTGTGTTGACAGCGGCGGAGGAGGCGCGGTGACGGGCGCTGGAACACTTGGGTGCTGGTGGAGCGGGTGGGAGGTGGCGCCTGTGCCAGGCAGGTGACTTGGCGTTCACGTGGCCCCGGGGGCTTTGCAGGGCTCTGGGCGAACCGGATTTGTTCCTCTGTGCTGGGGACCCCATTAGGTCCTCCATGTCATATGTGGGGGCGCTGCTTGACCATGGAGTGGTGGCCCCTTAATGGTCCCTGCGGGGGACCCGCATCTCAGCAGGCAAACTTTGGTAGCAGTTCTGAGGAATCGTTGTTCGGGGTGCTTTCCATCCCCCCTAATCTCCATCAAATATCCCCTTGGTGTATTTAAACAAGAAAATCTTGGGGAAGACAGTGTGCTTGCTCCCACATCTCTGGGGTCCAGTCTCAACTCGGCGCTCACTCCGCTAGAAGTACGTGTATGCATTGTGTTGGAGGGGGCAGGGTGAGTTATTAGCAGTTAGCCCAGTTCGCTAACTGTTCTGTGATGTGTCATACCCCGAATGCCGGTGGTGTCCCCGTTGCCCTTCTATGGGGACAATCTGGAACTGTCCCGGTGGGGGCAGTTGGAAAAGCCCCCGTGGGATATTGAAACCCAGGCGCTTGTTTATCCAACCCAAGAAAAGATGCACAAGATTGCCAGTCTAGGGCTTTTCCCACATTCAGCCCTGTGTTAAGTTTCCTGGGCTTCAGTAACAAAGTCCTCCAAGCTGGGTGGCTTAAAAAGCTTACAGATTTATTCTCATAGTTCAGGAGGCTAGGAGTCTGAAATCAAGATGTTGGCAGAGTCCTCTCTTCTGAAGGCCCTAAGGAAGACTCCTTCCTTGTTTCTTCCTAGCTCCTGGTGGCTCTCAGCAATTCTAAGATTTCCTCTGCTTGCAGCTGCATGGTTCCAGACTCTGCCTCCTTTTTCACATGCCCTTTCTTTGGGTCTGTCTCTGTCCCCAAATTTCCCTCTGCTTGTAAAGATATGAGCCATTGGAATAGGGCCCACCGTAATCCAGTGTGACCTTATCTTAATTCAATCATCCACAAAACCCCAATTTCCAAATAAAGTCACATTCCCAGGTTACTGGGCTTAGGACTTCAGCATATCTGGGGGGCCTGTTTGACGGACACAGTTGGGCCTACAACACCCCCCGCCATGCTATTGCGTTGTCACTCTAAAATGCCTTCCTGTAGTATGATTAATGTTACAGGCACTGCTGCCGGCATCAATTTTATTATTGTCTTTCTGTTTCTTTCCCTCTTACTTGAGCTCAGAGTCATTCTTTTTATTAAGTGTTCCCTTCTGCCCTCCCCTGATAAATCTTTTTAGTCATTATTTGCTTTGTCAGCCTCTGATGACAGCACACTTCTATCTGGACATTTCTGTGCCTTTCCAGGGAGGTGCACACTCTCCTCCAATCCTGCAGAGCACTCACCATGGAGACAAACAGATATTTGCCTGTGATCTGATTCCTGTCTCTCTGTCTCACTAAACTGCAAACCCCAACAAGACGGGGGATCATGACTTTAGCTCATAATTGATTGTGCCCTTGGTACCTAGCCCGAGGCTGAGCATATAGCTAGTGTTTTTAAATATTAGTCAAATGAAAAAGAAAACTTGCTTTTCTATTAATTATGGTTAGGGAGAAGTGTGAAGTAATTTTAAAGAGATACACGTGCCTCCCTCCAAAATTAAAAATAGAATTACCATATGACCCAGCAATTCCACTTCTGATATATATCCAAAGTATTGAAAGCAGGGACTTGAAGAGGTATTTGTACACCCATGTTCATTGCAGCATCATTCACAATGGCCAAAAAAGTAGAAGCAACTCAAGTTACCATTGATGGATGAATGGATAAATGAAATGTGGCATATATATGCAATGGAATATTATTTAACTTTAAAAAAAGGAAGAAAATTCTGACACATGGATGAACCTTGAGGACATTACATTAAGTGAGATAATTCAGTCATAAAAAGAGGAATTCTGTATGATCCCACTTATATGTGGTACCCAGAATACTCACATTCACAGACACAGAAAATTGAGTGGTGGTGGCCAGGGGCTACGAGGAGAGGAGAATGGGGAGCTCTTGTTTAACGGGGACAGAGTTTCAGTTTTATAAGAAGGAAAGAGTTCTGGAGATGGATGGGGTGATGGTTGCACAGCAATGTGAATGTACTTAATACTTCTGAGCTCTGCACTTAAAATTGGTTAAGATGATAAATGTTATATTCTGTGTAGTTCCACCCTCCTCCCCAAGACCAAGTGATATGGAAGGATGCAAAAAAAAAAAAACAAAACCAAAAAAACCCCCCAAACGAAAAACCAAACCCACATTTCTGTGCATGTGCTATGTGTGTGAAAGAGAGTGAGTGGGTTTGGAGAGTGTTACAGAGGAAAGGAGGGGAGAAGTGAAAGGGGAGGCAGCCTGGGGAGGGGAGACGGGAAAGCATCTGAGTGGTTACCAGTGCCTAGGGCAGTAATCTGAGCTCTGTCTCCAGCTAGCTGTGGAATCTTGAACAAATCAGTCGTTGCCTGTTGTGGGCATCAGCTTTGGAAGGGAGCGGGGATAGTAACCTGGGAAGATCTTTCCAGCTCAAAAGACTTCAGAGGTTTTGAGCATCTGACCAGGTAACGCTGATCCACTGATTTTTTTTTTCCTCCACGGTTCTCTGCAGTGTCTGTCCTCAGTGGGGACTCTCCCAATCCTGCTGGCTCCAGAGGGTCCCAGTTTGCAGGAATTATCTTCCAGTCAAGAATTCCCAGTCTTTTTAATGGCACCCATTAATTTGGTTTAAGAAGAACACATGTAATTTTTTTTTTCTCAACCTCTCTGCTTCTATCCAGTTGCCAGGTCTCCTAGTTTTAAAATTTCCTTGGCCCCTTATCTTTCTTTTAACATTTATACTTGGTCTTCTTGTCTTCTAATTATTCATGCTACTCATAGTAAATTGTGTGTATAGCTAAGCTTTTTTGCATGACTTAGATCATCAAATCCTTATGTCAACACTGAGGTAGATTCATGATCTCTGTTTTATGGACAAGGAAACTGAGTGGTTAAGTAGCTTGCTTGGCCTTAAGGTCACCCAGCTAGTCAGTGGTCTAGTTGTGTTTGAACATGGTTTGTTCTGAGCTGTGTATGCACTGTGGATACTGCTCTAGGCGAATGCAGTCCTTCTGTGTCCTAGGTCCCTTTATGGTAGGGACAATATGTTTTTTATTTTTGGTACTTCTGAGATCTCCAGTACAGGCCTGTCAGGGACTAATACAATTTTTTCGAAGGTACTCGCTTGTTTGAGTGATGGTTCCTGTCTCTCTGTGTCAGGGAAGGCATATCTCTAGTGCTGAGCAGACACAGTAGTCAAGTTCTTAGCTTTTGGGGAGAAGAATTAGTTCCTCTACAAGTTTCCTTTATGGACTAAAGGGCAGTTATTAGCAAGTGTGATGTCCTGTGAAAAATGCAGGCTAATTTAACATCTGAAAGGATGACTCCGGAGCTGAGCCTAGGAAAGCCCAATGGGGCTCCTGCGTTTCCCCTCCGCTGCAGAACCTCCCAGCAGCCTTTTTCCGCACCCGGAGACCCACACATGCAGAACTAGCCTTAGGTCCATTGCTTTGAGCTAACAGGGAAGTAGGAGGTTTCCCATCTCTGGAAGCTTACGTGTTGCAGTCTTCTCAAAACTAGCAGAGAGAGGCTCTCGATCCTAGCTGTACGTATTACTTCCATTTCTTAAGCCAGCATTTGGGAGCTTGGAGGGATGGGGTTTGCTCTCAGGGTGGCCTCCAGTAGGGAACTCGTGTCATCAGAGCCACCTTCTTTTTGATAAAGTGGTAACCCATCCCTGGAAAGTACAAGGAGAGTGAGTTACCCCAAAGGAGTGGATTCTTTGCTCTCCGCTGACATATCCACTCTTCTGGATGTGCCTTTGCGTGTCCGTGAAGATTAAATCAAGCTGCTCCTTCGCCAGCAAGTGTGGCTAATCTCAGGCTGATCAGTTTCCCCATCAGGGCTGTTGTTCCTGTAGTTCTGGGTTGCCCCATAGTGCAATTGTAGGCAAGTGAGAACCTGTAACACCCCTAGCAAGTCAAGACAGACAGCAGATCAACCATCAGCGTGCTCATATGTTGCTTGGAAAGGGGTCACGCTTCCTTTGGAAGATTCAGGCTCTTGTTTGCTGTTGGATTGGGCACGGGTCGAGAGGAGAGATGGTGAATCTTTTATCCATTTGCAAGGGATACCGGGTAAGCCTTCGAGATCTGCTCTGGGAAAGTGGATGGGCTGATCCCAACTCTTCCATTGGAACACCTGCAGTATTTAGTGTACTGAGTCATTCTGAGAATTGTAGAGTTGGCAGGGGCCGTAGTTCGCCCTCCCATTTGATAGCTGAGAAGACATCAGCTCTCTAGCAATTTGGCAATAAGTTCTTCCGTGGAGTGGGCTGGAGTAAGGTCTCTCCAAAGTTGTGCGCCATCTTTGCTAGAATGTCCTGGTCTATACTGGTCATGTCCTCAGCTGTGAGGTGACTGAGATGGAAAAATGGCCTTCTAGAAACTCGAGGTGGGGGACAAAGAAGAGGCATGTACATGAGATTCAAATAATACAGAAAGGACTAAGCTAGAAGTTCTTACACAGAGAGACCCTTGAGTCACCCTTTCACATTGGTTTCATGCTCAGTGAATCTTGGTTTCTTGCGCAGAGTCTGGGTCCTTCCAGGGGGTGTGTGGAGTTGCTCATCCAGAGGGTGTATTCACACCACCCGCGCTCAGAGCAGATGGTGCAGACCGATGGGGTGAGGGCAGGCCCGTGTGGTGTGAACCCTGGGAACAGGGGCTGTCTCTCTGTGGGGTGGGGTGGGGCGGTGGGAGTTGGTCTGCCCCATCTTTGAAAGCTGAGTGGTAGACTGTGCCATGTAATCGATTTCATTGCTTCCCTCCCAGAATGCATTTGGTTAGGACCCGACTCTCGTACTCTGAGTGGACCACCGCTAGCAAAGCCTTTTGCGATGCTCATTTTGTCTTTTGAAGACTCACCTTGCAGGAGTTTGGTCCTGAGTTGTGAGCAGGTCTCCTGCCTTACAGGTGTGTTCATCGTTGTGGGTGGAACAGTGTACGGAGTGCCCTGTGGGGGCAGAAGGCCTGGTCAGTCCATTAACAGGGACCATTTTTGTGATTTGGGGTCATTCTCAGTGCCAGTTTTCTTGTCTATAAAACAGGTCGAGCACCCAGATGATCTCTAGCAATGAACGGTTGTGACTGTAAGATTCCTGGACTTTCCTCTCTGAGACCTTCCTTTTCTCTTCTACAATTTTCCCTGTCCCATTTTTCAGTCGTTTCTTGCCAAGGCAAATTCAGCATCCTAACTCAGCAAAGAGGTTCGAATGTGAGGATTCCTCGCTTGACTGATTGCCTTTCCTTAAACTTCCTTTGCTCTCCCTCAACAGGAGAGGCTCCTGGATAGAAAAATGGCAGGCAGCCAAAGTTGGAGATTTCTGCCACCTGGATTAGAAATCCTTGAATAATTAAGATCCGAGTGTTAAGAAACTTTGAAATGCGTTAGAGGGTGCACTCCAGGGTGAACCAGGAAACCAAAGACAGATGATGTGGGCAAAAACCATCTTAAGACACCTTCTTGAATTGAGCAGAAGCTCCTCTCACCTGATCCATTATCTCAGTGTCACAGTTTTCCTCTTTCCTCCAGATGGAATCCTATCCCTAATTCTGTCTTCTGCCCTAGTGCTCGGTGCTGCCCCGGATGGGTGGTGGTGGTGATGGTGGCAGAGGAAGAAATCAGTGCCTTTTTATTGCTTCCTGGCAGTGATAGTGGGTCCCGGAGTGTCTGTCTGGTATTTCTCCCTTTACTGTTCTCTTAAGACATGTCACCTGGTGGACTGGTTTGGTGACCTTATTAGAACCAGCACTATGGAGTCATTAATTCCACAGTTGCATTCCTTAACACTGGAAATTTCCCATGAGCTCTCAAAACGGCTAGGTGAAAGCTAGAAAATCTGGTGGAATGGGGAAGAGAGGGGAATAAAAACAGTGGTGGAAGCTGTGCCCACTCTTAGTGAGTCTTACTCCAGTTGAATTTGATCAGGTAGCTGATAACCAGGGCACACCTATCCAAACAAGTGGCTTTTTTTTCCTGGTTCAGACCACTTAATGGATTTTGTGGATTCCAGTGAGAATGCTCTTTGTGTTGATGGAAAAACAGGTTGTCTTAGTCCATTTGGACTACTCTGATGAAACACCAGAGACCAGGTGGCTTCGAAACAACAGAAATGTATTTCTTACAGTTCTGGAAGCTGGAAGTCCAAGTTTAGGGGCTGGCATGGTGTGGTGCTGGTGAGGGCCCTCTTCTGGGTTGGAGGCTGCCAGCGTCTTGCTGTGTTCTTTCCTGGTGGAAGGGCTGAGGGAGCTCTGTGGGGTCTCTCTTACAAGGGCACTAATCCCATTCATGAGAGCTCCGCCCTTGTGACCTAAGCACCTTCCCAAGACCTCACTTCTCAATACCATCATCTTAGGCATTAGGAGGATTTCAACGTATGAATTTTGAGGGGACAGAAACATTCAGACCATAGCGCAGGTAGAGATGGAAGACCAAAGGAAGGTCTGGGCTCGGGCGACTTTGGCTGGGTAAAGTCAGACCCGGGTTTCATTTCCATTCCTTCTAGCTACAGAGTCACCTCGAAAGTGATTTTCTGTTTCTGTTTGACTCTTTTCATCCTGATTGACCTGTGCTCGGCTGCCAGCAGATTGTATTAAAAAAGATCAGGGCCCTGCCGACCCCCAACAAGAAGTAGCCACCAATCCTTTTTTTAAAGTATAGTTGATGTATAATATTATATAAATTACAGGTGTGTGATATTCGCAGTTATCAAAGTTTATACTCCATTTAAAGTTATTAAAAACACTGGCTGTATTCCCTGTGTGCAATGTGTCCTTGTAGCTCATTTTATACCTAATAGTGTGTACCTCTTAACCCCCTACCCTTATCTTGCCCCTCCCCCTTCCCTTTCCCCACTGGTAACCACTAGTTTGTGTATCTGTGAGTCTGCTTCTTTTTTGTTATATTCACGAGTTTGTTGTATTTTTTAGGTATCACATATACGTGATATTATAGAGTATTTGTCTGTCTCTGTCTGACTCATGTCACTTAGCATAATGCCCTCCAAGGCCATCCATGTTGCTGCAAATGGCAAAATTTCATTTTTTATGGCTGAGTATTATTCTGCTCTCTCTCTCTACACACACACACACACACACACACACACACACACACACACACACTGCATCTTCTTTATCCATTCATCTGTTGATGGACACTTAGGTTGCTTCCACATTTTTACAGTTATAAATAATGCTGCTATGAACATTGGGGAACTTGTATCTTTTCGAATTGGTGTTTTTGTTTTTTTCAGATACATACCCAGGAGTGGAATTGCTGGATCTATTTTTAGTTTTTTGAGAAACCTCCATACTGTTTTCCATAGTAAGTGGCCAGCACTCTTACGGAGGGGGCATGCTTCAGGGTCTCCAGGGGAAGCAGACTGTGTGTGGGGTGTGAGCCTGTCTCTGCCATGGTGGGGTTCGTGGTCCTGACCTTTGGGACTATGAGACGGTCTTTCTTTAGCTGTGTCTTCCTCCTTCCAGGAAGAATGAAGAATGCGCATGGCGGCTGCTTCCAGTAGGAAGAGGGCAGGGAGGAAAAGGAGGCAAAAGAGAAAAAAACCCAAGAGATACCTGAGTATTTCTCATATTTCTCCTTCTTCTGCAAAGGCTTATTACTGGAGCTCACCTTTCCTGGGATGTTATTTATTACTTACATTTGTAAAAGTGTCCTACATCCCCAGGCGAGTCAGGAATTTCAGTTTTCCTTACAAGAGGGAGTGGGAGGAAGATGTGTTAGTTTTCCAGGGCTGCTGTAACAAAGTACCAAAACCAGATGGCTTAAAGCAACATTTATTCTCTCGCAGTCTGGAGGCTAGAATTCCAAAGTCGAGGTGTCAGTGGGGTTGGTTCCCTCTGGAGATTCTGTGGGATAGTCTGTTCCATGCCTCTTCCCAGCTTTCGGTGGTTGCCAGCAATCCTGGGTGTTCTTGGGTTGTAGACGCGCCACTCCAGCCTCTGCCTCCAACGTACGTTTTTGGCACGTTCAACCCATAACCGAGGCTTTATGTCCTGAGCGTGATGTCAGCAGATGAAGCAGGAGGGCTTTGCTGGCCGAGGGTCTGCTACATGGCAGGTGCTGTGAGATACTTTCACCTGCTGCTTTGTGAGGGCAGCTCTGAAGGTAGGTGGTGTTTTTTCCATTTTGTAGATGAGGAAACTCTCAGAAGATCAGTCACTGGCCCGATCACAAAGAGCCCAGCAGGGAGAGCTGGGCTGGAATCCAGGTTTCTGACAGCAAGACGCTCTTTCTGTGTACTGTGCCCTTCTCTGCCGCTGCCTGTTTATTAACGTACGTCACCCACACGTGGACACACCTTCTTAGGACACTGGAGCAGCACTCGGGGCAGAAGGGATGAGTGCATCTTTTGTTATTTGTAATTGATGTTCATCTTCCTCCACTAGTCTGACAGTTCCTCAGTCTGTTACCTTTACGTCCTGGGAGAGAAAGATCCTTTTTCACTCAGCTTATACTCTGCCTTCTTACTATCCCCCTACCCCATTCAAATGCAAATGTCAATTAAATTTCTGATTACAGTTTATGTGACAGTTTCAGGCACAAACACACACACACACAGATGTGGCCACCCAATTACTCCCCCAAAGCACTAGAGACTGAGTAATGGAGCCAAGATCTTGGCCCTTAGAGCAGCTATGGGTTTCCTTAAGGGAGAGAAAGTTGTCTTGGGGTCCCCTGCCTGGTGTTCTGACAGCCAGAAAGCCAGGTGAGCTCTGTCCCCCAAATGCCCTACCCCACCTACAGAGATGCTCCCTACTCTCTCTGGCTTCCTCAGAGCTGGTATCTTCTTATCTTCCTGTTGTTGTCTGAGAACTTGCTCAGTCCCCATGAAGTTTAACAAAGGGTGAGTCTAGACAGGTAAGAAGGTCCATTTCCCTATTCTGAATTGCCCTTCACTGAAATCCTGTATGATCATCTTGGAAACTCTTAAAAATGTCGCATAATCATTTACAATAGCCAAGACATGGAAGCAACCTAAATATCCATTGAATGATGACTGGATAAAGAAGACGTGGTGTAGAAATACACTGGAATATTACTCAACCATAAAAAAGAAAACATAATGCTATTTGCAGCAACATGGATGGACCTGGAGATTGTCATACTAAGTGAAGTAAGCTAGAAAGAGAAAGAAAAATACCATATGATATCACTTACATGTGGAATCTAAAAAATGAGACAAATGAAGTTATTTACAAAACAAAAACAGACTCAGACATAGAAAACAAACTTACGATTACGGGGGGAGCAAGGGAAGAGGGTTGGGAGGGATAAATTGGGAGTTTGAGATTTGCAGATAAATACTACTATAAATAAAACAGATAAACAAGGTCCTACCGTATAGCACAGGGAACTATATTCAATACCTTGTAATAGCCTATAATGAAAAAGAATATGAAAAGGAATATCCACACACACATTTATGTGTATAACTGAATCACTATGCTGTACACCAGAAATTAACACAGCACTGTAAATCGACTATATTTCAATTAAAAAAAATTGTGTAGATTCAAGACTGGCTTTCCTTCAGTGACACAACCACTGAATTGGCTTGTAGGCATGATCTCCAAGGGCGGGCAGCTGCTGCTGAGGGCAGTTGGACGTTGTTTATATTTGGGTCTGCCCTATTGAGGGGCGGGTTTCCACCAGCCCCCAGAGCTGTTCACCAGGTCTTCACAGGCTGTCCTGGTCAGACGCAGGGCAGATGGACTGTGTGCCAGATGATTAAATCTTAGAATCACATCACATCAACGTGGAGAACAGGGCTATGGGGAATGGTCTGTTGTAAGTAGATTACATAGTTTATTTTAGGGGAAATTTCTATCCAATTTAGGCTGAAACTTGATAGCACATACTTTCCAAGCCCCCAGCTCTGCTTGTCTGGAACGCGCCCTTTCTAAACAGGCAGCTCTCCAAGCACAGCGGCCCGTGGGGTCACATCTGGACAGCACCCTGCCAGGTGGCTTTAATTCTGTTTTCTGTATTTCTTTGGGCTGAGCTACCCCAAACCAGACCCTTGCACCATCATTTTCCTTAAGCATTGTTTTCAAGGTAATTTTCTTTTGTTTATGTATATATTTGAATAGGTAATATATGCACGTAGTTCAAAATTAAAAATATACGAGTTTATAATAAAAAGTTTCTCTTCCATCTCTGTCCCCCAACTACCCTATTCCTCTACAGACAAGCTACTAATGTTCCCAGGCTCTTATGTGTCATTACAGATATATTACATGGAAATTATTACGTATCTATGTGTGTATAACTATCAGTATATGCCTATGTAGCTATATATTTATCTTTTTTCCCCCTTTTTCTTGCTGCCTTTTACACAAATGGTAACACTCCATACATCCCATTCTGCAATCTTTTTTTCCCTCGTTTAACAGTGGATTTTAAAGATCTTATCAATACATAGCTTCCACCTTCTTGCAGCTATCTGTTTTGATATTATTTCAAACTTACAGAAAAGTTGCAAAAATCATGTAAGAAGCTTTCATTATACCCTTTACCCAAATCTCCCAGTTACCTGCATTTTGCCCCGTTTGCTTTTATAATTCTCTCTCCATGTATGTAAATATACATCCACACATTTATCCATATATATAGATGGAAAAGTATGTATACATTTATCCATGTATAGGATACCCTGTACACATTTATCTATATATCTATACACACACAACACACACATTTATACACTCTTTCACGCACGCACTTGCTTTTCCTGATCCATATGCGAGTGCATTGGAAACATCGTGTCCCTTTGCTTTGGAAGTACTTAAGTGTGTCCTCTCTAAGAACACAGACACCATCTTACATAAGCAGAGAACCTTTAATCACGTTTAACTGCTCTCTTCTCCAAGTCTGATTTTATGTCGATTGTGTGGGTGTATGTTCTTGTTAATTTGGGGACCAACCTGCTGTGACTGCTCTTTTGTACGAGAGTGAAGGGGTAAAAAGCATGTTATTTCATACTGAGCCTAGGAGGTGTTCTTTCTTGGACCTGTAGCCCTTCCCCTCTCTGGCCTTTCCGGTGGTTTTTGCTGGTCTCTGTAACAGTCAGCCCTCCCTCTCTGCGGGCTCCATATCTGCGGGTTCTGCACTCGCTGATTGAACCACTTTGACCTGCAGAGGATGTGGATCGCGCAGAAACGGAGAATTGACGATACTACCCCATTATACATAAAGGACTTGAGCACCGTGGATTTTGGTATCCGTAGGGGTTCCTAGGACCAGTCCGCCATGGCTATTGAGGGACAGCAGTACTTTCCTCGTCTTTGCTCCGGGACAACGAGCAATCTTTATTGGGACCAGGAGGATGGAATGTCCCTCTTAAAGACGTGCCCCATCTCTCTCCTTCTTGGATCACTTGTCGCAAAAGATGGAGGCAGGAGGAGCGTCCTGGGGACGTTTTGCGTTATTATTTGGTTGCAGTGTGCATTAGGAGCCTGTCAAAACTGCAGAAAAAATTAGACCTGCTCTATCTCTTTGAACAAAAAGTCTAATTCAGTTTAACAGGTGTTTGTGGAGCTGGCCACTCCGTGCCAGCCGAGCTGTCAGCCCTGGGGCCATACACCGGGCTCCTGCCCCCAGCTGGTGCAAAGTTCTCCACTGTCCCTTCTCCAGCTCCAGACCTTCACGCCCATGGCTGCTGGATTCATTTTTCTAAAGTGCAGCTCCAGTGTGTCACTGTGAAATCACACTTCACCTAACCTTCCCTCGTCTGTCAGACCGAAGCAGGTGCCTCAGACTGGCATCAAGTCTCACCAGGTCTCACTGTTTAGTTTTCTTTTTTTTTTGGTTGTTGGTTGTTTGTTTAACTCATGGGTTACCTGTACATACTCTGCCTTTCAGCCCAAATGAATACTAAACACTGTTCCCAGAATTATTCTTACAGTTTTCTGTTTCTTTGCCTTTGCCTAAGCTGTTCCAACTCTCTGAAAATGCCAATCCACCTAATTCTTCATCCGTCAAGAGCCGTTTCCAGTAACAGCTCTCTCTTGACACCTTTCTTGAAATTCTCAACTCAAGCTCTCTTCCTCTTTTAAAGCCTTCTACTATTTCGTGTCTTTTTTAAATCATTGGTTGGTTGTGTGCCTTAGATGTTTGCGTATTTAGCCCTCTCACACCCCTGTCCCTCTGATTAGATTACAATTCTTCAAAAGGCTGAAATTCACCCTCCTTCCCACTCTCCGTCACTACCCCTGTTCCAGTAAGAATTCAAGGCCGCCAGGGCTGTGTCTGAAACACTGTTGAATTTTCCACAGACCTGCACTGCACCTGGCATGTAGTTGGCGCTCAGATGCAGGATTCAGCTGAATGAAAGGAAGAAGGTCACTGAGTGGTTTTGGTAAATTTACACTTGTAAATACTGGGGATGTCTGGGAGGGTGCATATATCCATCGACAAACAACTAACTATTGACTTCATTAAAAAGGCAACTTAATCTAAACACACCTTCAGGATCTTTATCTAGCCAAATTCAATTTTTTTTTTTTTGGCTGAGGGGTTAATTAGATTTATTTATTTATTTTTGGAGAAGGTACTGGGGTTTGGACCGAGGACCTTGTGCATGTTGAGCATGCCCTCTACCACTTGAGCTATACCTTCTCCTCCTCTAAAGCCAAACTTAATTCTTGTCTTCTCACTGTGCACATGTGCACTTATTTTAGAATCAGTATATATGTAATGTGACACATGGATATTTTTTCACTTAACGTTTCATATATACACATATTAATTATTTTTAATGCTTGAGTAGTCTTAGGACGCTAGCTCCTGAAGAATAAATCTACAGGCATATAGAAGAGAGGTCTTCTGTCTCGTCAGATGGTGTTATCATTTGTTACATGTCTATCTTCTGAGGATAGAAAGCCTTACATGAAATTTGTATCTTTAAGAAGATGATTTATGTACTATTATCTACTGCTTGTGCTTCTCACTCAGCTCCATTCCTGAAAAAATTGCCCTGAAACTTTTCCTTTCCCCAAGTCTTATAGATTCATGAGTCAGTTTATTTAAAGTCTAAATTCAGAGAAGACTTTCAGCAGCTGGTAGTCTATGAATTGCTAAAGCTGAAGAGAGAAATGTATAAGATCTTTCAAATCCTCGCTTTCATTGTGCTTCCCATGTGGCCTCAGAGTACCCATTTTCTACCTCTTGAATGTGTCTTGAAGGATATCAGCTGCTTCACCTTCTGTTTGGATTTAGCTACAGTCAGGGTGCAGAGGAGGCAGAGTTGGGAAACAGATTGGTAATTGACAGGAAGACATTATGAAGGTTCTAGTCACGTGTCCTCTCACTGCCTTGCTGGGGATCGAGTCCCTACCATCTGACACATTCTCTTTCAGCATTAAGGAGTTGGTAGGATCTCAAACACTTAGTAGTGAACCTTGGTATAGGATTCTATCAGTGAGGATGTTTTTGATTGCTAGAAACGAAAGACCTAACTAAAAGTATCTTAAAACAATATGAGGGATAGTATCTTACATTGATGGTTCCAAGGTTAATTTGACAATTCATGGATGGCATCAGAATTGAGTTCTTTGGTCCCATTTTCTTGCTCCACTATCCTCAGTGTATCTGCTTGATCCTGGGGTGATTTCTACACAGTGGCAAGGGATGGCATCTGGAGTTGGAACACTGTAAGTAAGTGCAACAGCACTTGGTAAAAAAAATGACAGGCATTTCCTCCAGCTTGCCTTTCTTCCCCCATAGGCAATGAAAACTCTTCCCAGAGCCACCAGGTGACATCTCCTCTTGTTCTATTGGCTAGAGCTGGGTCACATGGCTGGCTGTAACCCAATCACAGGCAAGAATGCCCCTGATTGGTTCATGTAAGGCCTAATGTGGGTTGGGGGAGGCAGTTCTCCAGTCCACTGTGGCCTTGAGAATGTGCACCCGAACAGTGAGTATTCTGTTGGTAAGGAGGGTGGCACCCAGAGGTGGCTCTTGGGATGACAACTGTTGACATACTGTTAATTTTTTAAAGATCGGTCTAGGCCTGCTGATGGCCTTCAAAAATTACTTTCGTACACCAGAAACTAACACAACATGGTAAATAACTATACTTCAATTAAAAGAAATTTTTATTCCTTGTCTTACCCAAGGGTGATGCTTGGATATTTTGAATTTCTGCATTACTGGATATGATATCTTCCTGAAACTTTAGGCTATCTGTAAGAATTTTTTATGGCTATCAAACTACTTAATCATTTTACATGAGGTAGAGTTAGAGGGGCCCTCACAGTGACCCCACGTCATGCTAAGAGGGGGAGAATGACCTGCCTTCTTTTAGTTAACAGAAAGGATGACGAAAAGGTGCATCAGATAATGGGCATCTGTGCATTGTGTAGGTTTTTTTTGTGTTTTTTTTTTTAATGGTGGGAAGAGACTTTAAAATAATGCAGATACAAATTCTTTGGGAAAAAATAGGAAAAGCAAACTTTTCTGTGTCCCTTGGAATTCTTTTCCTTTTTTCCCCGCATTAAGACAAACATTCACACGAGGCCCTGGATTAAAAAGGTCTTCTTATTCCCCTCAATCCTATTGGTTAATAAAATTGTTGAAAGGAAATTTTAATGATCTGGAAACCTGATTTTTCTGGAAGCCGTCTTTGAGCCATTCCAGCATGGAAACAGCCAGGCGTGCCGGGGGGCTGACCTCGCAGCCCGTGGCTCTTCCTCTCTGAGCACTTTCCGCTATGAGATGGATGAGGAGCTGACAGGCTGTCTCCGACTCAGGGCAGCATCTGTACTCAGGAGCAGATCCCTTGCAGGTGTGCGGTGTGCGTGGCCTCTTAGGGATGGCTTCCCCACACCGGCTGTCATCGAACCAGGATGTCCCCTCAAGTCTGGCAAGCGGGGTCCATGCCTCTTTCCTCGGCACAGTTATTAGTACCTTAGAGATGGATACGTACCCGGCGCCAACGACAGCCTTGAAGTCTGTGCTTGGCAGGAATTCTTTTCTATTCTATTTTCTTTCTTTCCTGTCCATAAAAGGTATTTTTGCTGGTGAGGATGTAGAAATACAGGAGGGTGCAGGGAAGAAAACAAAACTTGCCCAAATCCCACCACTTGAGAATAACTGCTGTTAACATTTCTGTCTTTTTATGTCCTGTATCTCTGTGTCCTTCCTCCTTGCTTTCTTCTTTTTTCTTTCTCTGTCAGCACTTAATGAGGATCACACAGAACATAGGTATAATTTTATATTTTTACCCTGGTTAATACACTGTCTGGAGTCAGATTGGTTGGATTCAAGACCTCCTCTAAGCAGTGTGTGACCTCTGTGTGCCTCAGTTTCCTAATCTGTGAAAGGGGGTGAGGGCTGTTGAGGGCACATTGTGAAGATATCCATGGAGTGCTCATTCTGGTGCCAGCGTTAATGTCACCTTATGTCTCGGTGACCAAACCCCTCATACCTTTCCGCAGCCCCTGACCCCTGATGCTGTGCAGTAGGACTGAAAACCCTGGCTTCTGGCAATGGGAAACAGGACATCCTGGGCAGCTTAGCGCAGGGTTTCTCAACCTTGGTACTGTTGACCTTGCAGGTCCCAGGCCTTGCAAGGCTCTACCCACTAGAGGCACTAGCACCCCTCCTCCAACTCCAGACTTGTCAAAATCGCCGTGGGATGAGAACCACTGGACTACTAGACTCCTCAGAGTTTATCGCCCGTGGCCACCCGGAACAAAAGTGATGGGCGCCTTTGAGGGTCAGACACTGGCTTCTCCCGCCTGCTTTTCCAGTCTGAATATCTGTCATGCATTTGGTTTGAAGGGTTGAAGCTGCAGGACCCAGCTGTCCTAGAATCCAAGGAAAGACCTGCCTGTGGCTGAGACACCATGTCACAGCCAGGGCCGCTGCCTGTCCTTTCCTGCCCCAGACTGAGATGCCCACCAGGTGAAGGCGCCGCACCACAGGAAGGTCCCCGAGCAGCGATGTAACTCTCGTTCTGTCTCAGGCTGTGGGCAAGGCAGCTTCTCACAGTGTGCTTCTGCTCCAAGACTCCTCGAAATCAAAGACCGCTGGGCTCTAATGGGCCTCAGGCCCCCCATGAGGAAGCGCAGCCCAGCCCCTTCCCTTTTCCACCGAGAGCGCGGGAACAGGAGCCCTCTGCGGGGCCAGGCTGCTGAGCTCAGTCACGAGGAGCAGCCAACTGTAACCTGCATGGTTCAAACAACCCCCTGAGCCCCGGGCTGCAGTGAGGACACAGAGCATTTGCCAAACGTAAATGACGTGCTTCGCAAATCTCACAGCGGATGCTCCCTTGGCCCCTCTTGTCCTGACTCTGAAAGATGTCCTGGCCCAGCGGGACAGTCTTTTCACCTGCCTGTGGTTCTCCTCGGACTTAGTGGCAGGATGGTGGTGGCACCGCTGGCCTCCAGGGGGCGGTGGGGAGTTTTCCGAGGCCACCGACCAGCTGGCAGAGGGCAAGGGTTTTCATTCTTTCCCAGAATGATTCAAAGTGGAAAATGGTGATGATCTAGTCTGGATGGCCAAGAGGCTCCCCGTCCTCTTGTGTCAGCAGTGCAGCCGGGCGCCTCTCTGCGCGCAGCCCAGGTGGTCCGGGGGTGAGACTCGTCCTGAGGTGTGGATCATCGGCAGGGAGAGGGCTGGAGCTGATTTCCATGCGTTGATGCGCAGCTTATCCTGATGGCGTGACGAGGACGGCCCCTCAGGGTCAGCGAGTGAGAGCACCTGGAACCTACATGTGCTTAGGCGGCAGCGCAGAGCTCAGAGGACTGGCTCTGGAGTGGGCTGTGACTTGCCCTCCCCGACGGTGTGACCTTACATGGGGAGACTCACTCTCGTTGTGCCTCGGTTTCCTCATCTGCAAAATGGGGGTGATAGTAGCCCCTTCCCCTCAGGAGTGTTCTGAGAATTGAATGTGCATAGATCCATATCTGGCCTATGGTTAGCAGTCAACTGTTGTTGAACTCTTGGCTCTGTGCTACCTCCCTGGGACACAAAACATGCATCGTGTGCACTGGATAAAGGGCAGGCTGTCTTTGGGGATGTGGGAGCTGCACAGGCTGACCTCGGCTTTGGCTCCAGATCACTGCAATAAAGCAAATATTGCAATACAGTGAGTCACGTGAATGTTTTTGTTTCCCAGGGACTAAAAAGAATGGTTATGCTCTACTGTAATCTAAGTGTGCAAGGTACATACCTTAAGTCAAGAATGCTTTTTTTGCTAAAAAATGCTAACCATCACCTGAGCCTTCAGTCGGATGTGTTGCACTAGTAACATCAAAGATCCATGATCACAGGTCACCATGATAAATATAAAAATGAAAAAGTTTGAAATATTGCAAGAATTACCAAAACATGCTGCAGGGATGTGAAGTGAGCAAATGCTGTTGGAGTAATGGTGCCGATAGACTTGCTCGACCCGGAGTTGCCACAACCCTTCCATTTGTAAGAAATGCAGTGTCCGAGCAATGAAGCAAAGCATGGTAATACGGGGCGTTATTATAAAACGTCTGCACTGAGGCTCCTGGTGCAGCGGCGGCTGCTCGTCCAGTACAGAGAATAATGTCCTTAGAAGTTTGTGGCTCGAGGTGTGGAGAAAAGGGAACCCTCCTACACTGTTTGTGGGAATGTAATATAGTGCAGCTGCTATGGAAAACAGTATGGAGGTTCCTTAAAAAAATTAAAATAGAGTTGCCAAATGATCCAGCAATCCCACTCTTGGACGTGTATCTGGAGAAAACTGTAAGTTGAAAAGATACATGTAATGCAGTATTCACAGCAGAGCTATTTATAATAGCCAAGGCAGGGAAGCAACCTTAATGTCCATCAACAGATGAATGGAAAAGGAAGATGAGAGATAAATACACAATGGAATCCTACTCAGCCATAAGAAGAATGAAATAATGCAATTTGTAGCAACGTGGGTGGACCTGGAGATTATCATACTAAGTGAAGTAAATCAGACAGAGAAAGACAAATACCATAAGATATCACTTATATTTTGAATCTTAAAAAAAATGACAGAAATGAATTTATTTACAAAACAGAAACAGACGCACATAGAAAACAAATTTACGGTTACCAAAGAGGAAAGGGGGTGAGGGAGGGATAAATTAGGCATGTGGGATTAGCAGATACAAACTACTATATACAAAATGATAAATAACAAGGTCCTGCTGTATAGCACACGGAAAACTATATTCAATAACTCGTAGTAAACCATAATGGAAAAGAATATGTATGTATATAGATGTGTAACTGAATCACTATGCTGTATATCAGAAACTAACACAACATTGTAAATCAACTGTGCTTCAAGAAAAAACAAAAACAACTGGCAAAAAAAAAAAAAAAAAAGAGAGAAGTTTGCAGCTCGAGGTCTAAATTTTGACTTGTAATTCCAGAGTTAGCCTTTTGGCTTCTCTCTGTCTCCCATCTCCACACTCTCAGGCAAGAGTGATATTAAACATTTCCACTTTTTTGTCTCGAGATTGCCACCTGACTTTTATAGGCTCCTAGAAAATGCCTCAATGACTTGTACAGTGTTCACCCAACAGTGCAGCCTCTTGATACCTGCATTCCTGTCCGGTCTCTACCGTAATGATATGAGGATGAGGACAGCAGGGTCAGAGAACCACTTCCTGGGACCGGTTGGAATATGCATGGACTATGGAGTAAGGAGGGGTAAGCTTGGTGCCCTCGACTTGTTCCTAATTCTCTGTTCCTCTGTGGCTTTATTATCTCAAAGGAGGCCTTCATGGCACACAGCCTGCCTGGCCACTGTGGCCCCTTCTCTGTTTTAGAGTTGTGGTGTTACCTGCAGGCTCTGCCCCTGGGCCACCATCCACGACAGAAGAATGGAGTGTCATTGACCTGGCTGTGCCTGGGGAGGCCTTGGATCCTGAGGATGCCATGGCTGGGGGCAGGGTCTTCCAAGTTCCGTAGAGTCCCCATTCTGGGTGAGTGGGAATCTGACATGTCAGGACGCACAGTGCTGTGGGCCTCGGGGCCTGGCTGGTAGCTGGGCCTTGAGTGGGTTTACCCATGAAGAAACTAGTGGACGAAGGATTTGGAACCCACACAGTATTTTGCTTCTCCAGACTTTGGCAGATTCTTTCTCTCCGTTCCTCTCCTTGTTCACGTTGGTTAGAAGAGCTGATATGCAAGTGAGATCCTTGTTCAGGCAGCTGGATTTGGAGACCACCCACAATGCTCACTGCACGGTGTTAATTCAATAATCGGATACTGAAGTCTGCATGACTTGGGCTCATACCTGTTGGGTATGTGCCCTTAGATGCAGCAGGGAGCAAAGCAGACACAGCCCCCCAACCCCCGCAGCCTCCCGCTCGAGTCCGTGGGGGTGATGGAGACTGACAGGTGGTTGGAGTTCAGCGTGCTCCGTGGGTTTCCTGACTCTTTTCTCAGCAATGATCAGGGGTCTGGAACTCCTGGTTCACTTCCATTTTCCAAGACTGCCCTAGTTCTGCTTAGGAGTTCCCCGGCTGGACTCTGTTCCCACCTGCTGGGGACAAGGGGCATTGTCTCTGGTTCTCTGTGCAGATCTGTCACGCTGCTCCTCGGCGGCGTGTGCAGACTCTCGCAGCTTTGACTAGAGTCACAGTTGCCTCTCTGGTTCTTGACTGTGCAGTTCTCCGGAGCGCTGGTGGGGCCAGCCATGCTGCCGCCCTGGATGTCACATGAATCTTGGCCCCTCGAGATTCTGATTGTCCCAAAATGAATGGAAGAGACTGTCACAGAGCAGCTGCTTCTGCACTGAGGCATCCACAAAGCGAGAAATGAGTCTCACCATGTTGAAACTGTGACATGTGTTTGAAAATAAAGTTTTAATTAGAAGGAGCATTTCTCAGCCTCAACCTGGTGCTGGCTGTCTTAACACTGAGCCTAAAATAAACCAGCTCCAACTTCTTGGCACAAGACCCACTCTGCCATTTACACACTGACTCTTTCGGGCGGAAGCATGTGGTGTAGTTGTGTGTGTGTCTTTTCAAGACCTCAGATTTCATAAGACAGAAGAGAAGAATGGTGTTTGCTCCCAGAGTGGTGGGGTCTGCAGCAGCATTTGCTTTGGACTTGATGGTTTTAGTCTACTTATCTTCACTTACGTTTATAAAACACCTCCTTCTCTCTAAACATAAGTCTAAGGACGTGATAGAAGGAGCCAGCATGAGAGGCAGCGTGGCGTGGTGTGAGGCCAGGATCACAGCCTTGGAGTCAGATAGACCTGGGTTCACATCCTTCTTCCTTGACGAACGGCATGGCTTTGGGCAGGCCACTTAGTCTCTGAACTTTGGACCCTCGTTTTAATATTTGTATGACACCATCATTACCAGTTTGACAGTGATGCTCATAGATAATATATGCACAGAGCCTGGTGCAGTAGTAGCTTGTTAAAAGGTATCCATTATTATTATAATTTAATGGTTGGCACCATCCTTACTTGCTCTGAGTCACTGCCAAGGTCTCTCACGATGTTTTCTGCATTAGGGTGTCCTCGCCTGGGGTGCTTCTGGTTGAGTTAAGGACTGACAAGCCTGCAATTAACTTGGCCAGATGCACTCAGGCTGGCAGGTGGGTGTGTCCCCGAATGTCAGCTTGCATGTTGCGTCACCCTTCTGTTGCATTTCTGTGCCCCTGCCTTGCGTTCTCTCCTCCCACCTCCCAGCAAAGCCATCACCAGACGGAAACAAAGCAGAATGGGTATAGCCTGAGGACTGAAAAACAAGCCCTTTCTGGATTTCTTCATGCCAGGTGCATCCCAGGTGACTAGAAGGGTGGACCTTTCGGTTCGTATGCAAGTCGAGGGGTGTGATTAGTGAGAAGTGCCCTATGGCTCTAGTTGGAGGTATCGACTGTGCCCTTCGGGTCTGGGTCGGAGTTTATTGTTGAGCTGAGGAGGACACTGATGGTCATCCAAACTCACTTTCTTCTTATGCAGAAACCCCTTCATGCAGGAACACCTGTGACCTACGGGCTTCTATCTGTCCCTCCAAATACCACTGGAGATCAAAATTCTGTCACTAAGCAGCCTTGTTCTATTTTGGCAGGGGTGCGTCTCTAATTTTAATTATCTCCTCTTCTAATACCTTCACCAGTCGGCACCTCAAGCATCTGAAGATCATTGCTGTGTCTTCCTTTTCTCTCTCTTTCCAGGTTAAACGTTACCGTTTCCTGTAGCTCATTCCTGGGGCTTTGTTCTTAGACCACGCAGAGTTCTTCTGCTTTCTTTTCCGAGTCGTTCTGCAGACTGTCAACGACCTCCTTGGAGTAGGTTGTGTTTCCTAGAGCTGATCCCATTATTCCAGCTGTGTTTTGATCACAACCTTCATTTTTCTAGATCCCTTCTTAGCTTTTACAGCATGTAGTTTTTTTTTTTTCCTTCTGCAGCCACATGACCCAGTCGTTTCCTTGAGCTTTCAGTTATCTAGATGGTGTGGAACCACATGTGTACCCGTCTTCCTCACCAGTTCCTGTCTTGCTGATCGTATTTAAACTTAGGTTTCTTTACTTTCTTTCTTTCTTTCTTTTTTTTATTGAAGTACAGTCAGTTACAATGTGTCAATTTCTGATGTACAGCAGAATGTCCCCATCATGCATATACATACATATTCCTTTTCATATTCTTTTTCATTAAAGGTTATTTTAAGATATTGAATATCATTCCCCATGTTATACAGAAGAAATTTGTTTTTTTAATCTATTTTTATATATAAACTTGGATTTCTAATAGAAGTTTGTATGGACTTAGATTAAATTTTATCTTTAGTGTGTCTGGATCTTTCCATTGCCTCTGTCAGGTCACTTAGTGGGGCAACAGCAAAGGTGTCCTTCTGTCCTTTAGTTGGGACACAGGATGGTTTCTTAAGAAGCCAGCCATTTCAAAGTACTCCCACCTCTTTAACTCTGATGTTCAGTGATACCAGCCACCACCAGCAAGTCTAGATTATTGGAAAGTACAAGGAAAGAAGAGACGAAGAGAAAAATCGGGTCTATCGTGGGAAGTCGTGAGTTCCCAGTATTTTGTTTTGTTTTGTTTTATTCTATTCTATTCTGGTGGCAGCTCATTGGAGTCTACAGGCCAACAGACATTGCAGTAGACATTATGTCCATGTTCAAGTGGTTCTGGCTTGATACTTAAGTAGTCTGTGCTTCAACCAGCCCTATGAATAAGCCTAAAATTGTCAGTTTCCCCCAGCGTGGAAAAGCTCTTCCTCCTGGGCAGTTCGGTAGGTGACTAAGTGCTGCTTGGCTTGGAGGAGCCCAGGCCTCATCACTTTTACTGACTCTCACTGGTAACCAACTGGGTTTTCTCTTCTACTTCACTTAAGATCTTTAACAAAGACTTTTACCTTATTTTTTCTTCTTCTTCTTGGATGCTTGACTTGCTATGAGAAATCAGAAGAGTGATTTTTATTGAAAGAAGGTAGGATTTGCTGTCACAAAATGTGGGTTGGACTCCTGGCTCCCCACCCAATAGTCCTGGGACTGTGGCCAAGAGACAAAACCTTCTTGAGTCTCAGTTGCTCCCCTTGTACATGGAGAGCACAGGGGTGTCATGAGAATTCAATGGTGGAACTATGTGAAGGGCACTTTCGTGGTTTGAAAGGTGATAATTAATCACCCCCTTCTCTTCCCAGAGTTCAGCGCCAATTGATGACTATAACCGAGAATTCAGACAGATGGGAGGTCAGGATACCAGCCTTATTACAGAAAGAGCCGGTGGGAGAACAGGCTTAGAGGTGAGGGCCAAATGGGCTTGCTCACCACCCTTCCCCATGCGCAGGGCTGGCCAACCCTGGGAACAGGGCAGAGGAGGAAAAGGTAAGTCTTGAAGGTGGTCGGTTCCAGAAGAGAGAATCCAGAAGGCACCAGGCATCACGTGTTCAGTATCTTCTTCCAATCCGCCAACCAGGGAAGCCCTTGTCTTTCCTGAGAGGAATGAGTTAGGGGTGTTGAAAGAGAAGTGATGTTAGTTTCCTGGCGTAGCCATAACAAAGTGTCACAGACTGGGGAGCTTAAACAGCAAAAATGCCTTGTCTCACAGTTCTGGAGGCTGGAAGTCCAAGGTCAAGTTTCCTCCTGATGCTGGGAGGGACAATCTGTTCTATGCTTCCCCCTGCCCCCCCAACCCCCCAGCTTTTGGCAGCTGGCTGGCAATCTTCAGCCTTTCTTGGCTTGGGGAATTGCCACCCCGATCTCTGCCTTCATCTTCACATGGTGTTCTCCCAGTGTGCTCCTCTGTGTCCAAATTTCCTGTTTATGAGGACACTGGTCATATTGGATTGGGGGCCACCCTCCTCTGGTATGACTTTATCCTAACTAATAACATCTGCAGTGACCCCATTCCAAATAAGACCACATTATGAGGTTTGGGGGGTTGAGACAGAGACATGTGAATTTGGGTGGGGGACATAATTCAACCCAGAGTTAGAGGTCTGCTTTTTTTCCTTCCAGGAGGGTGGAAAAAGATTCTTCCCACCGTGAGGAGTAGTAGGTGTTAGTACACAGTAGGTGCTCAGTAGTTTTCTGTAATGGACTGAACTGTGGTCCCCCGCCCCCAAATTCGTATGTTGAACCTGTGAATTCACCCCCACCCCGGCACCACCCCCGTTGACTACATTTGAATATAGGGCCTTTAAGGTGATAATTAAGGTTAAATGAGGTCAAAGAATAGGGCCCTGATCCCATAGGGAGAGTGTCCTTCTAAGAAGGGCAAGGGACACCAGAGCGCCTTCTTCTCTCCTTGTACGCAAAGGAAAGGCCTTATGAGGACACAGTGAGAACGTAGTTGGGCTACAAGCCCAGGAAGAAAGGTCTCCCCAGAAAGCAACCCTGCCAACACCTTGATCTTGGACTTCAGCCTCCAGAACTATGGGACAATACATTCCTGTTGTTTAAGCCACCCAGTAGGTGGTGCTTTGTTACGGCCGCCCAAGTGGACTAAGACATTGTCCTTTCTTCCTAAGATGCCAGCTGTGTGCAGTTCTGTTCACAGTAACGTTGGCCATTAAAAAAATATATATATATATCTATATATAGATATATATAAAAGATTTTTTTTTTTATTTTTAAATTTTTCTAAATGGAGGTACTTGGGATGGAACCCGGGACCTTGCACATGCTAAGCATGCGCTCTATCACTGAGCTATGCCCCCATCCACCCCTGTGTTGGCCATCTTTGAGGTCAGGGTTGGTGAGCTTGCCTTTACTCTGACACAGAACAGGGTGGTAGATTGTGGTCTGTGTTATTTCCAGTCTTCTGTCTTCACTTGGTGGATTGGATCGTGAAGGATGAGAAAGCTGAAGCAGTTTGCTCAAAGCCACTTTAGTCGATTAGGCAGTGGAACCCGAGGGCGAATCCCAAGGCTGTCAGAGCTTGCTTGGGTAAATCCAGAGCAAATATACTTAATTCTTTATTTAAAAATGCAATTCACAGTGACATGGGAATGTCATTGAGTAGCAAAGAAATGAAATAAAGTGGGTCAGTGACACACTGCACTGTTTTATGATAAATGTAGGTTAACTGATTTAATGGAAAACCACAATCTAAGGGAAAGTGGACTTGAAAAGCTTAAGCCCTTGAAAAATCTCCAATTACCCAATTATGACTGGGAGAGAATAAGTGCAGCTCTTTGAGGCTAAACCTTTTATCCACAAACACTTTTGCTCTGCTTTGCAGTTGAAACTGCTGCTTTAATTCAAAATATTCTTATCGGATGGTGACTGTGTACCTGGGTTTGTACTAGGCATTAAGCACTGAGAGATAAAATGTGTAGGTGCTGTTCTGAATTAGCAGAACGTTTAGTGGACAACAGCCACTAACTAAATGGACAATGGCCACACAGCATTGCAGCTGTTTCCTGAGAGGGCAGAGAGAGGTCATCACAGAGAGAGGTACCCTGTGGGGGAACTCTGGGAGCAGGGGGGCATCTCGCATAGACCAAGGGCAGACATCAGGGATGGCTTTCCTAAAAGAGGCAGTTCTTGAGCTGAGTTTTGGGTTACTCAGGCAAAGCTGAGTAATGGTGTCTCAGGCAGAGAAATAAGTAAGTGTACCAACATGGACATAATGGGGGGGATAGCCTACTTGGAGGACTGTGTACACACAGATACTGCCTCTTTGTCTCCTTTTCCCCCTTCTTTTCCTTCCTCCTTCTATTACATCGTGGTGTTTTGGTAAAAAGACTTTAGGGGTGGGTAAAAAGGCCTGATTTGTAGTGTCTGCCAATTTCCATGGTGTAAATATTCCCACTGTGGTAGATTCCAAGTTACCTAGATAATGTCGACTGGCCCAGAACGTTTTAAAAACTTTAGCAATTGGTCATAAACCTGTACAATCTCACTCAGTAGACTACTGTCTCCCATCTATCCTCCATCATTCATCCATCATCCACCCACTCATCCATCCATCCATCCATCCATCCATCATTCATCCATCATCCACCCATCCATCCATCCATCATCCATCCATTGATCCACCTATTCATCTATCACCCATTCATCTATCTACTCATTTATTCATGCATCTATCCATTCATGATCTATTTATTATCCATCCATCCACCCACCTGTCCATCCATTTATCCAGTCTGTCCATCCATCCATCCATCCATCCATCCATCCACAAGCATAGTTTTAATCAAATAGCATCATAGGAATAAATCATGTTAAAGATTTTAGAGTTCCTTTAGTCAAGTCCTTTCATTTTATTTTATTTTTTTTCTCTCATTTTATAGGCAAGAAAACATATCTAGAGAGAGGAAGTGACTTTCTTAAAGTCTATTTGTAGAACTGAGATTAGGAGTGTTGGCTTCAGAATTTAAGTCTGCAGCTGCCTCCCTTAAGGAAAGAAAACACAACCTCAAATATGGCTTGATAATTCCTGAGTTGGAACAATGTGGAATTCATGTTGCACACACCACAGTTCTGTCAGTCTCTGCTTTTCTGTGACAGTCCTAATGCTTATGAAAGTGTTTTTGTTGTTCCTTGTCGCAATAGTTGCTGCTCCCAGCAGGCTCACAGTTTCCCTCGTAGGGGGTTGAAACTGTCCCTGTTGAAATAACATTCTTCTTCCAGCTTGTAGCAGTGGGCTTCAGAATTTAATTTAGCAGTTGGCTCTTGATATTTGTTCAGTCTTGGATGTTTCTGGATTTCATTTCTCTCTTTCTCTCTTTTGTGATACAGACATCTCTCCTTTGGGACTCCAGCTCAAGCCACTCACTAGTGGTGCTAACCAGCTGCTTCTTGGAAGCCCCATTTGTGTTGGGATGAACTTCCTTGGAAGTAACTACAGATTTAAAATTTTCTTTTCTTCTTCCAGGACTTCTAGAGTGTGTCTCAGAGCTTTTGGGAGATGAATAATTGATACTGCTTTTGATGGTCTTTGTTTTTTTTTTTTAACTGAAGTACAGTCAGTTTACAATGTTCTGTCAATTTCTGGTGTACAGCATAATGTTTCAGTTATACATATATGTACACATATTCACTTTCATATTCTTTTTCATTATAGGTTACTACCAGATATTGACTATAGTTCCATGTGCTATACAGTATAAACTTATTGTTTTGATGGTCTTTGTTTTTATCTATCTGTTTATTTATTCTTTACTGAAGTATAATTGATGTACAATATTATATAAGTTTCAGGTGTACAACATAGTGACTCACAATTTTTAAAGGTTATATTCCATTTCTAGTTACTATAAAATTTGGGTGTATTCCTTGATGGTCTTTAAATTGTTGTCAACTCTGGGAGAGCGGGGGTGACTCTTAGTATCTGAGCAGCTTTATTTTGAGACTGTGGACAAATTAGCTGGTGAATCAGATGTGCCAGAGGACTCTGTTTAAAACTAGCTTAAATGTTGTGATGCTGAGTGACAAGAGCAAGTTGCTGGGAGATGCCTTAGGGTGCTACTTCTGTTAAAAGTAAGTGCGCAAATTGGAGGTTACCCCTGGGGAGTGAAAATGAGGGTAGTAATGACTTGAAGAGAAAACGTTCCACCTTTTAACTTCATATGTTTCTGTATTGTTTACTTATTTTTTCTTTTTAATTATAAGCACGTAAGAAAGCAGACTAAACAGAAAGCGTGGTTACATTTTAATAGGACTCATCTGGGTATGGGCAATCAACTTTCTAGTATCTTCTTAAGATAATTTGACATTTGCCAAATGTAAAGTCTATGTGTGTCTAGTTTATAAATTGTAATTTAGTAATTTTAGATACAGTTAATTTTGGCTGCTAGAAAATCATAAGATGTATTCAAACTTGCTCAGTAAGGGCAGAAATTTAAACTTAAACTTCACCGTGAATTCTCCCTTCACCTGATAATTTTTACCAATTGTTTCTTAATGAGATTAATCATCTCCTCGGTTGCACTGCCTGAGCTGGTCATTTTTCAGGACTTCTTACAGAGATTCTAAACTCTCCTGGTGATAACTGTGCGTGCTGACATGGGGCCATTACGTTTTTCCAGTGCTCCTTGACCGTGGTGCTCTCGGCTGCCTTGGACAAGGGGAGTCACTTGATTTCACTGTTTTTGCAGAAGATCATCAAGTTCTGTGATCCCAGCAATCCTGCCTTCCCTCCTCTTTCCCCTGAAATGAACTTTTCCCTGTACTTGACAATTCTGTCTTCATCTTTAGGATGTCCTCTGGTGTTCTGATCTCAAATTAGGAAAAATAAATTGAGTCCCATTCCTGGTGGCTCTGAACATTTGAAAAGGCAGGGAATGTCTGGATATTGTACAAGAAGTAGGATCAGTTTGTCATAGGCTAAAATGGAAAAATAAATGTGACTGCTTATTCAGACATTTGCAAAGCGATGCAGGCTGCCTCTCTCAACTGTTTTTTTTATTAAAACCATTTTCAGGAATGTGTGGAGTAGGTAAGTGATATGTTACTGGTACAAAGCACAATTGTGATTATATTAGCAGGGGATTGTGGTCCCTCTGTCTTCCAGTCTATGCAAACCTCTTCTGAGTTATTAGGTTGGACTATGTGAATCACCAAACTGAGCTACCAAAAGGGCAGTTTCATCCAATTCGACCTAAGAGGGCTTATTTTCTGAGTTATAAGACATGGGAAATATGTGTCTACATACATGAGATGGACATGTTTTTAGGAAGCGCACATCTTTTTTTTTTTCTTTTTTCCGTTGAACCTGTCTCTAATGGTTAGTGTTCACTTGGTTGACACTGGTTGTTTCCTCACTACCTTTCAGAAAGTATCTGGAGCAAAATTGGTTGCCTGGCAACATGTTCTAGCCCAGGCGGGTTGGAGAATGGGTCAGTGATTAACAATTATGTACAATCAAGTTTAAAAATGTGTAGCAGCCTGCAGCATTAATGCTCTGACCACCAGGAAGCATCAGCGTTCTGCTGGCCTGGGTTTATGACGATCGTATGTGGATTTATTGCAGTTGTGATCTGGACCTCATGGTTGCAATTCAGAAAAATGTTGCTGTGGACCGAAATAGGCTTCTGGTGCCCCTCTGTCCATTGGTCCATTTTGCAGAAGCATCTGACACCCATCATTTGGTTGGCTGCTTCTCTAGACACTCATCCCTTTGAAAAGTGAAAAGAGAAAATGAAGAATTTGGATCTTTATGATTGTTGTCATCTCAACAAATTGGCCCCTATTAGTGAATCTGTAATTTGCCAGAGAACAAGTACACACGAAATGCGTGCTGACGGCTCCCTCACTCAACCCAAATCATTCTTTCAAGAGTTACGAATGCTGGGCAGACATTCTTCCTGAAGTGGCCCAAGCCCTTAATTGTTTCTTTTCCTTCCGTTCCAGCGAAAGAGAAGACACACTTTGCATAATCTGGTCCTCACTTAAATCTTTCTGTCAGCACAAACGTCAGTGGGGTAAATCCTGCAAACAGCAGTAAAGCTAGGAGGTTTTTCTTTTCTTTTTTTTTAATAACTCTGGCAAGGCTAATAAAAGAACATTTCATTGTGAAGAATCATTGAGTTTAATTGGCCAATCATTTTTTAGGCCTTTTCCATTTGTATTTTGTTTAATCAACAAAAATAAATCGCCCTGCCAACCTTGAAAGCTCCAAGTCGGAGAACAGTGGCAAATATTTTGTTGGCCCTGCCAAAAGTGCTTTCCAACAGAAATGTCTTAATTGAAGATGATTTATATTCAGAAGCAGGGACGTTTTATCATTTGTCTGAAGAAGGAAAAAGCTGTGTAAGCAAGTAGTATGCAACCGGTTTTTTTTTTTTGGCATTGTTTTTGACATTTATCTACACTTTTTATCTTTCAGATGTTTATAGAAAAGTGACCTTCCCCGCCCTCCGTGTCGGTGATTCGGGCTCCATGTCCTCGTGTAGCTGTCAGATAGCCCCTGTACTCTTTGATGGGAGGTTTTTTGTTTTTTTGTTTGGCTAAGGAGGGCTTCTAAAGCCTTTTCCCTGCTTCTGCAGGGTTTTGCTGACCCTGAACCCTGCTCTCTGGGCCTTTGGTGGGAAATGGCTGACATCTTAGTTGGGAGGCAGGCCCCACGAGCGTGCCCCAGGGATGTAGTTCCATCTTGCTTTGTTGGTAGGAAGATCTCCCTAGCCACACGGACCACGAGGTCTCAGGGGACACTAGACTGCTGTGATCTGGGCGGGTGATGACCTTCCCTGAGGGCTGCGGGAATCCACTTTTGGCTTTTGCTGCCTTCTCTGCACTCCAGGGAAGGGGGAGAGATGACAAGAAGTAACATTTACTTCCTGCCTCCACGGCGTGTTTTTGTTTCTCAGGACAACCCTGCGAGTGAGGTCGCTCGACCCCATGTGTCTGGTGAGGAAGGTGAGGTTCCAAGAACATCAGTAACGGTTTGTCTGGGGAGTGGCTGTGGTCGGAGTCCTGTTCCGTCTGTGTCTGACTGTCTTCCATTTCACTGGTGCTGGAAGCTAGAAAAGATACCCCCCACCCCTCAATACACCAGTTTCACTGGCCCGGGTTTCCCCTGTGGGGCTCCTGGGACGCAGGTGCTGTAGGGTGGTGGTGGCCGATGGCCTGTGAGTGCCTGTTGTGTGCCTGGCACGTTTCCAAGAGCTTGTGGCATCCTCACTGTCTTATTAGCTGCAGCTGTTCTCATCTTACCAATGAGGAGATTGGGGCCCTCAGTGGATGGGGGACTGGCAGGGCTCTGTGTGGGATGGAGGCTTTTGTCCCTGTTAGGTGACCTTGCTCAGGTGGCTGTCACTCCCTTTTGGCATCTGCCCTGGTGTGGAATTGGAGGTTGATTTTATAGGCTTCTGTTTGTGCCTGAAATCTCTGCATTAGTGGAGGAAGTGGAGAAGAACTCTGATGTCAATTCTAAAACAGACCCGGGAAGGCATTTACAGGGTCTTAAAAGCACTTTCTCAATGACAACCCACACAGTGCTATGAGATTCATACTGAATGGTATAGGGGGAAACTGCGACTCAGAGAGGGTGAACCACCTATCCTGGGTCACACAGCAGGTGAAGCGCGGGGCTGGGCTCAGGCCACGTGTCTGTAAGGTAAGAGCTATCTCCTCAGTAGGGGCTCGCACCTGCCCCCTCCCACCTGACCCCGGATGGGGCACCTGCTGACTTTCTTGTGGGGTCAGCTCTGCTAGCCTGCTGCTCCCCACACCCCCGAAACCCCCGCTTGGCTGCCTGCACACTATGCCTTGCCTCTGCGCCCCAAGCCTCTCAGAACAACAGGACGAGATTTTCCACATCCCGGAACTGTTTTTGCTGTTGCTTGTGGATCCGAGCACCTGCTGAGCTGATGAGCTTTTGAAATGTCACTTGACTGTTGGGAGGGAGCTGTGAGCGACTTGCAGGAACACACCGTCCCAGCTGCCTCCCTGGGGCAGGCGGTGGTGGGCGGCACGGAGACGGGGGTTCCTCCCCCGCCCCCGCCCCCGGGAGAGGGCAGGAGGCTGTGGCGGGCGCGGCTGGCATGGGGTACCCGTGGCCCGGGGTACCCATCGTCAGCCCAGCCGTCTCTCTTCCCCTGGGCAGATGGTGGCTGTTTTTGTGCTGTGTTTCTCTGACGGCTTTGGCTCTCCATTTTGGGGTCCACTTTTGAGAACACAAGTCAATTTTTGACCTTTTTCTTTCTGGATTTCTCTTTTTAGAAAATTGCCCGTATATACCAAATTCTGTATACAAATTCTGGATTTTCATGGGAACCTTTACACTTAGAGCCTCCTCGAACATATGCCTCATTCCCGGTACAAATACCATGAAATCTAGCTTAAAAATTGTGTCTGCTCGGCCCCCACCCCAATCCCACTGCCCAAATGAGAGTAAATATGGAAAATTAAATTTGTGATTCTCTGTCCCTCCTCTCTTTTCATTGCTGTCAGTCAGAGGCTGGGCAGGGACATACATGACACGCTCAAAGAAGTGGCAGAAGAGAGTTTAATGAAGGTTGTCATGGAGTGAAGAGGCAGAAAGGGGAGTGAAGTAGACTGGCGCAATGGGAGGGGCCCTCTGTCTTAGTGCGTTCAGACTGCTAGACGGGGTGACTTATACACAGGGTACATCTCTCACAGTTCTCAAGGCTGAGAAGGCCAAGGCCAAGGTGACGGTGGATTCAGTATCTAAGGAGTGCTCACGTCTTGGTTTGTAAGATGGCCGTCTTCTCTGGTGTTGGCACATGGCGGACCCCGTGAGGGAGCTCTCCGGGCTCTCTTTTATAAGGGCACTAATGCCACTTGTGAGGGCCCCACCCTCGTGACCTGATCACCTCCCAAAGGCTACCTCCTGAGACCATCACCTTGTGGATTAGAGTCCAACATACAAATTTGAGGGGACATAGTCTATGACACCCTCCAACCCTCAGAAGTAAGCACAGAGGGAGAGGGTTGCCTGGAGAAGCTGGGACCTGTGGTGGAGAGACCCCCCAGGTGACCCTGCAGGCAGGAAGCAGAGGGATTCGTGCTCCTTCCTCCCCTCCCCTCCTTCTACTCTCCTGACTTCTACTGGTACTTCCCAAGGGGCCAGAGGGCAAAAGAGCCCAGCTGACACCGGCCTCAGAGGTCAGCCTCCCAGGACACAGATTCCAGTGAAAGCAGATGGGAAGTAGTCTGAAGGGCAGAGAATATTTTTTGCATCGCACTTCTGATTCTTAAATCATTTTTATCCTGTAGGTGGCACTTTCAAGAGTGCAAGAAGTCACTCTGTCATCCTAAAAGACTCTCCCTGGGGATTGAGCATCTCGGGAAATTATGTAGCCAGAGCTGTGGAGGTTTTGTAATCCTGCTAGTGATTGGAAGCATCCTGTTCTTTTCAGATGCTTTTAAACTCAGTCTTTTATTTTTTTTTTCTATTTTATTTGTACGCCTGTTATTACAAAACCACTTTAAAAGGCTTCGTTATACCTCATGATGATGACTCAGTCTGCCTCAGTATCACAGGGGATTGCACATAAATTACTTCCATGGCATTGTGTTCAGAGATAGTTTTCCCCTATCTCATGATAGCTTGATGTATGGAAATGGGAATTTCTGGATTTTGCAAACAGAAAAACTGTGTGGGGAAGCAGTGGAGAAATTAAAAAGTGTTACATAGTGTAAGGTGTTAGGAGGCAGCGGGTGTAACTGACATCGCTGAGCTTGGATCCGGGAGGTCTGGAATCTGCTGCTGGCACCTGCTCACACTGGCTCTGTGACCTTGGACACCACCTCTAGGCAAAAGCATTTCTCTTTTTAAGGTGGAATTCTCATTTACTAAAAAAGACCTCTCTCCTTAAGCAAACTTTAGTCAGGCTCCTCTGAGTCCTGTTTTTGTCTTGACCTGGACCTTGGTCCCTGTCCTGTTTCTGGTGTCTGCCTAGCCCAGTTGTAGCAGGAATCCTGCTAAGCCAGTTTAGAGAGAATCCCCCACCCTTGTTATGTGATTGTCCCTGACATCTGATCACTTCACTAGGAATCCTGTTGTCTGTGTAATGACTCCCTTACCCCCGATGTCTCCTCTTAGTAATTTTCTGTCCACTGATCATCTCATTCTGTTTGTTTGTTGTAAATGTCCAGGTGTCTTGGCTATATTTGGAGTTGAGCCCCATCTCTCTCCACTTTTGCAGTAGCTCTGAAAAAAAAAGTCTTTCTTACCATTAAAAAGCACATTTATTTATTTATTTACTTATTTACTTTATTTTATTTATTTTTATTTTCTTTCTATTTTAACAAGCATCAGAATAAATTTTTCTTTAACTTTACCCACCAGAAAACCTTGGAATTGTTTAGGATTCTCAAGGACCTTTGATCCAACCTCACCCAATGCCGAGAGCCATGTGGAGCCCCCCGTGAGGGGTCCAGCACCTCAGGGTAGCAAACGAAAAGCCCATTCACTCCCTCAGGGGCTGGTTCTCCGCCTTCATTTCAAGCTCAAATCCACCTTCGCTTTTACGCACTGATCTCAATTCTGATCTCCCTTTCCTTGAAACCTGTTTCCCCCTTCATTAAGCAAATAATTTAGCTTCGTAAACTGTAGTCATCTTAATGAGGATAATTTTAAGCAGTGTCTACGTTGCTCTTCTTGTGTTAACAGGACTCTGAGCATGCTTGAACTTATGTTGCCTTTACTCTGGGATATGGTGTCCAAGGCTGCATTAGGGTGATGCTCTGAGGGTCTGCTCTGTGTGGACTGTGTCTTTATTTTATAAACTCTTGGACTGCCCTGCTCCTTTGTTTCTAGTAAGTCCTTTGTTTCTTTCCTTTGCTCTTAGCTCTTGCTGAGATACAGTTGTTTGATAGAATTTTGTAAATGACGTGAAGTGCTTCTTTTTCTTTCATGGAGTAAAGTGCATGGGCTTTGTGAAAGCTGTGTATCACTCAGAAGTCTTTTTCATTTCTCTTTTTGAAATTTCCAGATTGATGGCTGTTTTTCAGATGTTAACATTATCAGAAGCCTGACCTCCACGTGGTATGTATGCTTTGAAGGACTTTCGAAGTGCATCAAGGGTATATAAATACATTACCTTTTTCATTTATTTGTTTATCATTTAGCCCTAAATCTCTGCCTGGTTTTTGTTGATTTTCAGCCCCGTTCTTTCTGCATCACCTCATTCATGGGTATATTTGGAAAGCAGTGACTTCCATAGCATCAAAACAACCAAAGTCATTTTCTTGGGGAAAGAATTTTAGGATGAGGGTTTAAAAAGAAAATCAGATTTAGTTATAAATCTTTCAGTGTGACTCTCTGAAAAGATAAGGATTCTTTTTGTTAAAACATCAACACAATACTATTGTAACGTAGAAAATGGACACTAATTAATTTCTTAATATTACTGAATGTTCATGTTCAGATTTCCCTGATGATCTAGGAAACAGTTTTTCACAGTTAGTTAAAAATACTTCAGAGTAATCAAAGAATTTAAATAAAGTCCACACATTGGATTTGATTGATACGGTTCTTAGGTCTCTTTTAATATACAGTTTTCCTGTCCCTCTCCTGTTCTCTCCTGTGATATATTTGATGAAGAAGCTGGATCTTTTGTCCTGTGCAGTCCGCCAAAATGTAGATTTTCCTACCAACATTCCAGTATTGTCATTTAACATGTTTCATTGTCCCCCAAATGTCCTATAAACTAAAGCCTTAATCAGATTTAGGTTTAGATTTGGGGTAAGGATATTTCATGCGTGATAGCATAACTTCCATCAGGTGACCTATTCTGTCTTTTTCTGAAACATTAGTACTGACAGGTGCTGTTAGTCTGACCATCTGTTACTAGGGTCCCCATCAGCTTTTCCCCTCATGGTGGTAGGAGCCTAGATTCTGATCAATAATGGGAACCTAGATTCATTCTTGATTTCAGGGTTACAAAAATGTCATAGTCTCATTCTGTCATTTCTTCTGCATGTACTAGCTGGAGAATTTCTGTAAAGAGGAATTTTATTTCAACCTTTTTTAAAAAAAATTACCTTGAGGTATAGTTTGTATATAAAAGGCAGATTAGTGACCTGATTCTCTCCTTTTCTTTACCAGAATAATGATTTGATTCTTATGTTTCAAAGATGATCAGTGAGTTTTTTTTTTTTTAAAGATACTACGAACTCTTGAATTCTTAACATATTTGATATGGGGGTAAGGATTTGGTAAAAACACTAATAAAAAATAGCCTCTTTTTAAAAATGTCTAAATTCTTCTTAATAAATACCTCTAGATAATAAGAGAAAGGAGGGAATGAAAGATGTGGAATGAAAAGGAAGAGACTAAGAATCTCTAAGTATAATTGAAGGAGGTTGGAAGTAGGATAAAAAATAAAGATGCTAAAAGAAAGAGATGGAAGGAAAGGAAAAAGGAACCATCTCAGATGCAGACAAATAGGAAGGAATTAATTGACTCAACAAATGCTTTTTAACTGCCTACTCCCTGCCTGTCTCTGCTCTGGGCACTGAGGACAAAATTCCTGCCCTTGCAGAGCTTACATTCAAGCATGTGTGAAGTCTGAAGTAAATACCTATGTAGTATGTACAGCGTGTCAGATGGTGGGTCATGCTGTGAGGAGAAACAGGGCAAGGAAAGGCGCTGGAGCATCCTGGGGGCAGGGTTAGGGGATAGGGCTGTGACTTTCACAGGATGATCAGGGAGGCTCTCTCCCAGGAGACATCTGAGCGAAGAGAGGAAGGAGTTGAGGGAAAAAGCTAGGTGCCTTTCTGGAGTGTTCCAGGCCAAAGGGAGAGACTTGCAAAGGCCCCGAGTTTCAGAGTGTCCAGATGGGTCCGGTGTGTTTGAAGAACGACAAGGAA
This sequence comes from Vicugna pacos, assembly GCF_048564905.1. NCBI lineage: Eukaryota > Metazoa > Chordata > Mammalia > Artiodactyla > Camelidae > Vicugna > Vicugna pacos. The sequence continues at coordinate 112,677,578 of NC_132987.1, read as the reverse complement.
GCCATTGTGGCTGTTGCAGCGGGAATGAGCAGGAGAGGACTGAAGGTCAGTGGCGGAGCGCATGGGGATCCAGACTGCATGGGGCTTCGCAGGCCATCACAAGGACTTAGGGGACCATTGGATGGACATGACCTTACTCATTTTTTAACATGAGAATATACCATTGGCGGTGGCAAGGGGAAGCGGCGATCAAGGGCAGAATCAGTGAGAACAGTTAGGAAGTGACTGGAGTCCGGGTGTTGGAACTGGTGAGAAACAGCCAAATTCTTGGTACGTTTTGAAGGCGGAGCTTTGGAGATTGGCTGATGGCCAGGGTGTGAGGTGTGAAGGAGAAGGGGGTTCCAGGAAAGGGAAGAACCACATGTATTTGGGGGATGAGAGCTGACAGTGGTGGACCCTGGCTGGTCGAGGCTCCCTGGACCCTTCCTTGTGCTTCAGCCTGCAGGGGGGTCCAGTTTGGCGAGTGGGAAGGCTTGTCCACTGAGCGATTCATTCTCTCTCTTTTTTTTTTTCAGTTTTAATGTATTTCTATTGAAGTAGAGTCAGTTTACAATGTTGTGTCAGTTTCTGGTGTCCAGCACAACACTTCAGCCACATAGGAACATACATTTGTTCTCATATTCTCCTTCACCAAAACTTACTATAAAATATTTCATATGGTTCCCTGTGCTATACACTATAAACTTGTTTATCTATTTGATACATATTAGTTAGTTTCTACAAATCTCCAACTCCTAATTTATCCCTTCCTCTCCCTTCCCCCCCCCGCCCCATAACCATAAGTTTGTTTCCTATGTCTGTGAGTCTGTTTCTGTTTTGTAAATAAGTTCGTTTGTCTCTCTCTCTATTTTTCTTTTTTCTTTTTTTTTTTTTTTGAGCGCTTCATTCTTCAGTGGTGTGTGAGTTGCTAGGCAGGTTCATTCCCTTGTAAACCCATCACTGCTTTCAATTCGGGAACCACAGCCTGCAGTCCTAGCCCTGGCCGACTGCCTGATACAGAAATGGCCAAGCAGCTTGGGGAGGTCACACCGAACCTCTAATGGACAGAAGACCAGCCCCACCACAGAGTAGCAGCTGCTTCTGTGAGAGAGAGACTTGTCTCCTTGAGAACAAAGGCTGTTGAGAACCGATTCCTACCTTGTGGATCTAGACTGGATTTTGGTCTTGGGTGTGAAGGACTGGGGTCGGTGTCTGGTGGGTGGTTTGGGGTCTCCCAGTTCCCTTTGCTTGTTCCTGCCGTTTCTTACAGGAGAGTCTTCGACGTGTCCTGCTACACCCCTCCTCCCTGGCCCTCTGAGGACCAGAACAGGGGTAGGCAGATTACAGACCGTGGTTCTGTTTTTGTAAATAAATTTTTATGGGAACACAGCCACACCTGTTTGTTGACATATCATCTGCCGTTGCTGTAGTGTTGAAGCAGCAGAGTTCAGTAGTTGCCTGAACAAAGCCTGAAATATATACCCTTGGGCCCTTTACAGCAAGGAAGTTTGCTGATGTCTGGTCTGGAAGGCAAGGGGAGGATGGATAAGGCTTTAGCGTATGGAGCAAACAAAAATATTCCTCAGCACTAAATGCCGCTCAGCCTTGATTCCTGTGAATGTGAAACTCTGTGGCTCACAAATTGTGGCTTAAATCATTAAAATAATTTCATCTTTCTCTGTTCATTTTTCTACCTGTTGGTGACATCATCCTCATACTTGAATGGAAATAGAATTCAGCATGGATAGGTTCACATTACATAATGGCTTCATTTTATGGGGCAGATAGTAGACTATTCGTAATCCCCAAATTCAGCATTTGGGTCCTGATTGGCTATCCCCTCTTCCGTAGATAGTGTAAAGCTTTCTCTTCCATCTGTGTATTGCTATGTGGTTCGTTCTGCCTCTGTATGATGAAGAATTCTCCATCCTATCAGTGAAGGTCTCGTGCTAAGGGTTTTCATAATAAGTTTTCCCCCTAAATGGAACTCAGCTAGTTTCATCTAAGCTGTTCATTCTGTCTGTTGGCTATATTGTGTGCTACATTATTACAGATAGCTTTGGAATTCTTTATGTAAAAAAAAAATAAAATAGATTTAAAATATAAAGGATTTTTCTTTTTAAATTACATCTTAATGTAATAAAAACCAGAGTGTAATTATTAAGAATGATGGAAGGAAAGAATTAAAACAATAAAATTGCTTAGCAAAGATCCTGGTTCGTAATGCATTTGGCAATAATTGGAATCATAATGTGTAATTAACAATCTTTCTTTGAGGTATGAAGCTTAAGCTTGGGTGCGCAGGGGACCTCTTCAGATGTGGTGATGTCTGAATTGGTTCCTACAGTAGCACTTCTGCATCTGTGCACAGGTTGAGCATGTTGCTACCTGCCTCATTAAGTGTTTTTTTTTTTTTTTTTGTGGTAGAGAGAGATACTGTAAGAAGGGTAGAACAGAGATTCCTCTGATGCTTTACCAGACACCTACTACTGCCCTGTTGGTTAGGGAAGAGAGGAGAGGAGAAATGTCCTTAATCTGGGCGGTGGCTTTAGCTCAGACCACAGGTTAATTTCCTGTGAGTTTCCTGGAGTTGCTGTAGACCAGGGGGAGGACTGTTTTGCCCAGTATCAAGTGCGCCTGGGACTTGTGCTTCAAATGGGCTGAGCAGCCTCCTTGGCTCATTTTGTAGATCCATCCCCTCATCTGGCCCCGAGGATCTTATTGCTGAGATGGCCAGGGATGATGAGTCCAAGAAAAATCACCACCAGGAAAAAGAGGGGAAGGGAACGGACTCCCAGGCTCGGAACCTGAGCCTCAGTTTCTCCGTGGCCACCTTGGGGCCTGTTAGTTTGAGAGTTTTGGGAGACCAGAACACACAAGGACTCAGATAAGAACACTGGGAGAGAACCTTCCAGGCAGACTTGAGCTTTGATTACTGCTCCTTTGGTTCAAGTGTTTCTTGCACGTGCCTGCTCCTTCTCAGAGAGGTGGTGATGGGAGGGGTGGGGGGCGCTGTTCATCTTCCCCTCGTGCTGAGTGCCTGTTGGGGGCAGTTTGCTCTGTCTGCAAAGAGGTTGAGGTCAAAACAGTTACACCCCAGCTTATCTTCTGAAAGAGTTGTGTTGGGGGCGGGAGTCTGGGAAGGCAGCACTGCCCAGCACAGTTATTTGAAAGAGGCTACTGCTGTTCAGGAATTTTGGGCCTATTCTTTGAAAATAGTTTTCAGTGTCTTGAGTGTTTTCTTTGGAATAGCTTCATCGACAGCCAGTCTTCCTCTTTTTGGATGGCTTTGGTTTTTGGTAGAATTCTTTAAAATTTTTTTAAAATTTATTATTGTATTATTTAGTTATTTTATTTGGGGGGGGCGAGATAATTGGGTTTATTCATTTTTAGAGGAGGTACTGGGGATTGAACCCATGACCTCGTGCATGCTAAGCATGCGCTCTACCACTTGAGCTATACCAACCCCTTCTAGAATTCTTTTTTTTTTTAATTTAATTTTAGTTTTTTTGGGGGGAGGGGTAAAATTCAAATGTCACCTTTCCAGGCAAGCATCTCTGAGAATTGAATATGAAATGGCAGCCCTTCACACACACACCCTCCCTACCCCTTCATCACCTCCCGTTACACTACTCTGGTCTCATCCTAGAACGGGGGCCCTTGAAAATTTCTTATTCACTGGTATGTTCATTGCTTGTCCTTCTCAGGGTCACCCGTGGCCTGTGGCCTCCATCAGAGGTGCTCTCATTCAGAGACAAGTTTGCTAGGAGGGGTAGTTCTTCAGTTGGATAGCATTTTAAAAATAGTTTTCCAGGATGACTACATTGAGGGAGCAGTTGAGATTCAGAAATGTGTGTTCTGATCTGTCTCGGTAATAAAAGCAAACGAAGACAGTTTTCCTAATCAAATCTTATGTGTTGGTGTGGTCTGGAGTGTGGTGGCTTAGATAGGGTGCAGGGTGTCTATCTAACGTGGCTTTAAACCTTCGTGGTCCCCCCACCTCCAGCACCCCCAGCACAGTTTCACTTGGGTAACTAGGAGATTCACCTAGATTAGAGTCTGTCTACCTCACAGACACTTAGGACTGGGTACTTCCTGTGATGTAGGCTGACCTGAGCTTTGTGGAATGTTTAGCAGCATCCTCTGCCCTCTTCATGCCCCACTTGTGACAACCGAAGTGTCTGCAGACATTGCCAATTGTCCCTGAGGAAGCAGAGTTAAAACTGCCTTGGTTGAGAACCACTGGTCTAGTGATACACTCTCACATCCAAGATTCTATCATTAACTTTTTACCCCATCCTTTATCATTTATCCATTTGTGTGGATCAGATTTGCCAATGTGTAAGAAAGCGCTTTGAAACAATGGCATATTGTTCAAATTTGGATTGTGTTGATGACTGACGTTTTGTTTTGTAATCCAGATTTTTGGTCTCAGTTTCTCTGTCATCATTGTCTCGAGTTTTTCACTTTTCTCCTTTGTCATTTATGAAATACTCTTCTCCACTCCCACTCCCTCCTCCCTTTACCCGACCAAGAAGGATGTCGTCCTTTGCTAATGCGTTGTGTGAGTTAGATACCAAAGATCACAGTCATGGCTGGAAGGAATCTTTATAGATCTTTAGGCAAGAAATGTCCAATTAATGTCAACACCATTGTTGTCATCTTGTTCATTCCCATTATTCTAAAGATGAAGAAAGGGACAGAGAGGGACAGGGATTCATGCAAGTTGTGGTTCCTGGCAGAGCGATGACTGTCTGGGTGTTTCCGGGGAATCTTCTTACACTTTGTTGTTTTCTGTGTGGTTGATGCAGTGATCGGCAGAGTCCTCTGCGGGCTCTTACATCTCCTGTGACCTCCCTGCCGGAGCTTGAACATAAAGTGTTTCCGTTATAGGCTCGTGGAGGAACTGCTAACAAAAAGATGCTTTGAAAAAGATGATCAGGGAGGAGATTAGGGGAGTCAGAGGAAGGGAGGGACATAGAAGACAGAGCATAGGCATTTAACGGAAATGGGGAAACTGTGTGCAAAACAATGCAAAGGAAATAAAAAGAGAAGAAAGGAGAAATCCCTGGTAAACTACCGAAGAATTCAATCAACAAATGCAATGTGTGGATCTTGTTTAGATGTTGATTTGAGGGGACCAACTCTGGAGTCTGTGTGTGTGTGTGTGTGTGTGTGTGTGTGTGTGTGTTTGTGTGTGTATGTGTTGAAACAGGGTTGAACTGGATTATGGGTACATGGCGATTATGCCCTCATAATAGTGAAATAGTGAAAAAGAAATGGAAAAATGATCAATTTCAGTAAATTGTAAACTTCTTTGTAATGACAAAAAAATATGAATGAACAGTGTGAGATACTTGTTCATTTTAAAATCTTAAGGAGGCTCTTCTGAGCCGAGCAGACACTCTCCATGTTTGCCTGCCAGAGTCCCTTTGCCTGGAGTGACAGGCAGATGTGGGAAGAGGAGCTGGAGGAAACTTGTCCTCATCAGAAGGGCAGGGAGGCTGCCTCTCTGGGTACCACCGGGTACCCATCTCCCTGGGGAGTTGCGATGCCCTTGGAAACGAAACACGAGGGCCTCCATCCTTTCTGCCCCCTCCCTGAAATGGTCTGTAGACCAGCTTTTTTTTTCCCACATATGTTTTGCTATTTAAATATTATATAAATAAGATATATTTTGTTATAAAAACCATTCGGAGTGAAAATGAATGTTCCTGTCTTTCTTTCTTTCCCTCCATGGATTTCATAACCCTTTCCAAAAATACATAAATATTTATAATAAAGTGATGGGTATCTTTTTAGCTTTTTTTTTTGTTCTTACCACCATGTCAGAGTTTCATTTTATTTCTTTCATTTTTCATAATGCAAATAAAATGTTTAGGTAGTCACAGAAAGTTGAGAGTCTAGCCCAAAAGAGCTTCCTTTCCTCCACCCTAACTGCCTAATCAAATTTTGCCTATGTTCTCATAATGTCCTTTATAAGCAAAAGAAGCTAGTTCCGACTGATACATTGCATTTAGGTGTCATGTCTCTGAGCACCTGTTATGAGTGATGCCTTGTTCTAAACCCTGGGAATTTATCAGCAAAAATTATAGACTAAAATCTGTATTTGCGGAGCTTGCATTCTAGCCAGGGAGACAGAAAAACAATAAACATAACAAATACTCAATCTTGTAGGATGGTAGAAGAGGATAAATGCTGTAGATGAAAGTTTAGCACAGCGCAAGTTCCCTGTGGTGCGAGTTGAAACACGTTGGTCAGGAATGGCCTGAAGAGAAGGGGCTTTTGAGCAAATACTGAAAGTGTGGATGTCAAGGAAGAACATTCAGGTAGAGAAGATAAGAGTCAGTGCCAAGACTTTGGGGCAGGAGTGTCCCAGTGTGTTTGAACAAGAAGGCCAGGGGGCCAGGTCATTCAGTTTTTGTAGGCCTGTTAATCTTGCCCTCATTTTTTGGACTTACTCTTTTTTTTTTATTTAAACTGCTATTATTTACTTATTTATTTTTTAATGGATTGAGCCCAGGACCTCACGCATGCTAAGCATGCGCTCCAGCACTGAGCTCTACCCTCCCCACCACCCTTCTGATCACTTTTTCACTCATAGAAATGTCTTCATTCTACTGCTGCCCTTTCAGCTGATGACTTTTCCTAAGCTCCAACTTTTCTTATCTTTCCTGACATCTTTCTGCTGAGGTTCTCTCTTGCCGTGCTGTGTGAGATCTTGGACTCTGATTTCGTTTGTTCTCCTGGCCACTGCCCGTCTACTTCTTCCCTTCACCCCATCCCATCTTCTTTCCTCCCTTACTTGTGGCTTCGCCTTTTTCTTTGCCTTTCTAGGAATCATTCGATGCGCTTAACAGTTAATTTAATCATGGGGAGCAACTTTGGGCAATAGGTACTGTTGTGTTCTCTGTTTCATGAATGAAGAAATTGAGGCCGGGAGAGAATACGGAGTTTGGCTGTAGTCACACAGCTGGGAAGTGCTGGGGCTCAGCTCCTGGCCCCTTGCTTCTAGCATGTGTGCTCTCACCCACCACGTGATGGACACATGTCCACACCTGACCTCTCTACTGAGATTTAGCCCAGCCACTCTGGTTTCTGAGGGACTTGGAACAAATAACCACAGTCTTAGGGTCTTAAAACAACACACGCTCACGATCTCACAGTCCGGTGAGTCAGAAGTCTGGGTGCACTTGAATGGGTCTTACAAGTCTGTCATCAAGATGTTGGCCAGGAAGCATCCTCATCTGGAAGCTGGACTGAGGCAGAGACTGCCTCCAAGTTCATTCACGTTGTAGGCAGAATTCATATCCTTTCAGGTGTGGGACAGAGAAACCTGGATTCCTGCCGACTGCCAGCTGGAGGGCACTCTCAGTTCCTAGGGGCTGCCCGTAGTCCTGGCCACATGGCCCCCTCCACAGGCAGTTCACAACCTGGCAGTTTGCTTTTTAAAGGCCCAGCCTGCTGAGATGGACTCTTACATAATGAGATGTAGCCAGCGCAGTGACATCCCATCACCTTTGCTCTATTCCACTGGTTAAAGTCAAGTCACAGGTCCTACCCACAACTGAGGGGAGGGGGCTTGAACAAGGGCCAGGATCCTTGGGCCCCCTGAAGATGTCCCCTCCACCACAGGGCTCACTGATCTGCGAAATTCAGCCTGAAACCAGAACTCACCATTTTCCCTTCTTTAACATCCCACATCCATGAGTGTTACCACTTTTAGTCTGAGTGTTAGCATTGATGCCTCTTTTTCTTCGTCATTTTCATTTCACTTGTCTTTACCTTATTTTACATTCCACCTTTCACTTTTTAAATCCTCTCCAATTTTCTTTGAAGTGTCCTTTGAAATCTGTCTTCTTATACACTGACTTGTGTCTCTCTATCTCTCTGTCTCTGTCTCTCTCTGTCTCTGTCTCTGTCTCTCTCTCTCTCTCACACACACATACACACACACACTCTCTCTCTCTCTCTGGTATTGTGTTTCCCCTAGAGTCTGGTGTTAGTCTAATTGTCCAATCTTTTCTTGATGAGTAAGTTGCTTCACTATTTCGTTTTCGTCCTGTTGGCTCAGAGCATGCCTGTCCCTCCTGGACTGTCCCCAGCATCTCTCTTCCATTCTTCTCCAGCAGATTCCACCTCATCCCTCACCTCTCAGCCCTGAGCCTCCTCCATCACTCCTTTCTCTGAACCCCACTTAACGCCTGGTGCTTTCCACCCCAGCTTCCTGTTAGAATCATCAAGGTCACTTGAATTGGATTACTCAACCATGCATAGACTTGGCTGACTTCCCTATACACAGTACATATATATTTTTTATTAAAGTAATGTTGGATGGATTATCTGAATTTAAAAATGCATGAAAAAAAATATGATCTATTAAATCAAGCATGCGGTCTGTTTGGCAGTCTGAATCACCCGGTCGGCCCATCCCCTCAGCTGGCTCTGCCCGGGGTTGGGTACCCCAGATATCAGCAGGCGTGATTGATGGCCAGCGCCAGGATGCCTGTGGCCCAGGCGACTGGCCGCGCCTGCTGCTCGAGGCCTGATTAATGCTCACCTCAGAGCTACAAATCACCTCGTGGTATAACACAGATGACAAGGCCTGTCTTAGCTTGTGGGGCCCCAGCCCCATCCATCTTGCGTGAACTTTTTTCCTCTTAAATTCTCAGTTTGGCTTCTTAGCTTAATTGGCTTCTGGATGGATGAGGTGCTATTAAATGATGTCTGAGGCCCACAAGGACTGTTTTGATGGACTCTCAAAGAGGAAGAGGCCGTTGCCTCCCCCTGGCTTCTCTGTGGGTCAGCACTGTTCTTTGTTGGGGTCTTTTGGGTGCATGCTGTGTGCTCTGCATGGTCCTGCGCCCTGGGAAGCAAGATGCAGAGAGAAAGTACTGATTCTGCCTTGAAGAAATTTAGATCCAGGTGGGAAGCCGGGCACCCTTGAGAAAAAGCAGACTTCCTAACAGCAGGGTCAGAGGGAGAACCGTGGTGGTGATGTAGAACCTGCTTCCTGCAGGGTCAAGGAAACACTGGAGAAGTATCTTGGACTTGCTTCCGTGGAGGAGGAGAGAGGCTCTGTTGTTTGTGATGGGGAGGTTGGGAGGGGCCCCTTTGAAAGGAGGTGATTTAGGGGGCATTCCAGTTCTTCTGGGGGGTATGGAGTTGCCTTTATATTCCGAGAAGAAGGGAGTTGAGTCCTGCTTCTGTCTAATAACAGTCACTGGGCTGAAGGCAGCCGTGCTCCCCAGGGACCAGGGGGCCCTGCTTTCTGCAGCTGCCGTGTCCGTGGGCAGCTCCTTCCTTCATCCTGTAGATTTTGCGGGGAAGGAAGAGGCTGGGTGTGTGGTTGCTGTCTGATACCAGATTGGTTGCCCAAAGGGAGTCCCCAGGCTCCACGCACTTCCCTTCCTTTTCGTAGCCTTCCAGTTACTTGCTTTTCTGCCTAATCCAATTATGCCTAGGCATGGGCATTTTTTGCTTAGTCTTGGTCAATTTCCAGGAAGCTTTCCCGGTGCTTTGTCTAGCAGAGTGCCCTGATGCCAACCAAACCCAGTCTTACCCGAGAAAGAAAAGGGAGGCCCATCTACCTGCCTGTGACGATTGCCAGGCAGGTTCCTCTGTGGAAGTAGCTGGTGTTTTCTGCGCGGAAACTTTATGGAGGAAACTAGTAGTTAATTAAAAAGCAAAACAAAACAATAGCTACTATTATTTTTGAGTACTTATTATGTCTGGTTAATGATGTTGGAGTAACTCCTTAACATCATTGCTTTGTTAACTCTTCAGGACAGTCTGAATGGGAGGATGCTGTTAGCACATTTGCTATTGTAGATGGGGAAACTGAGGCTGGGAGAGATCCAGTGCCTTGATCACAGGGATTTTTAGGAGTGGAATTCAGGGGACTCAGCTGAGTAGAGCTGGACTCTCTGACTCAAAAACTCAGGCCCAGAATTTGGGTATCTGCCACCCTGTCTGGTAGAGGTTGTCCATGCCTTCTGAGAGCTGCCACGGTTCTGAATGTGGAATCCTGAGCGATTCCACAGGGAAGCCTGTATCCTGAGTTCAGAAGTGGACTTGAGAATGAATGTTTGCAAACAGCTCATTCTCACTTTCTTCTTCCTTTTCCAATGACGTTAAGAAAGATTCTTCTCTCTTTCTCTACTTTCTCCATTTTCTCTGCCTTTTTTTTTTTTTTTGATCATTTTCTCTCCCTATCCACCTTGCTTTTCTTTCTTACTATTATCCTGTTTAGGATCCAAAATGGCCTGAATATTTGTAGTTCATAAGGTTCAAGGTAGTATTGGTATCTTTAGTTTTTACATGAAATTCTTTTTTTTAAAATGTATTTCTATTGAAGTACAGTCAGTTTACAATGTTGTGTCAATTTCTGGTATACAGCACAATACTTTGGTCGCATAGGAACATACATACATTCGTTCTCATATTCTTCACCATGGGTTACTACAAGATACTGCAAGATATTGAATATGGTTCCCTGTGCTATATAGTATAAACTTGTTGTTTATCTGTTTTATATATATATATATATATATATTAGTTAGTATCTGCAAATCTCAAACTCCCAGTTTATCCTTTCCCACCTCCTTCTCCCCCTGGTAACCGTAAGTTTATTTTCTATGTCCTTACATGAAATTCTTAATAATTAAACAAGACCACCAGTCTTCCAAGAATGTCTCCAGCCACCCTGTTTTCTTCTGGTTCAATCTACTTTCTATTTAAGCACCATCTTTTACGCTGAATAAATGGCTTCCTTTCGAGCTTTATTGTTTTGCTCTAATTTTACTGCAAAATTTGCAACTTTTCTGTTTTTGGCATTTGTTCATGTTGAAGATGTGCAGCAAACATCAGTTTGCAAAATCAGTGCAACATCAGTTACATTTTGGATTGAAAGGGCCTTGCGGGCTGGCTGAGCGTGGCCGGGCTGCCGCCACGGGGCCTGTTACTGTAACGTGAGACCTTCCTTGGCTCATTTCCTGATTGTGGTGAACGAATATCTCCTGTTGGTATGTTGGGGATGCTCTGTATTTCTCTTCTATTTCCTTTGCCTTCTCTGCATTTTCCTTATTATACTTCACCATTGCCTGGTCTACACTCAGTGATACACAGAAACTTTCCCTTGATCGCGCAGTCTTTGTCCACCATGAAAGCTAGTGTGTAAGTTTCCACTGGAGGCCCAGTGAGCTCGCTGAAAGTGAGCATTGGTGAATCTTAGCACGGAACAGGAGGAATTGTGCTTGGCACCTCTGCCCTTGGGATAGGCATCAGGGTCATGAGGCGTGGTATAGCCAGAACTCACATACCAGTCTGCAGTGGATAACAGCACGAGAGGTTACTTACAAGTTTCAGCTGCAGAAATTTTGGCTGAAGGCATAGTTAGTTTAGACAACACCCCCTGCCCCCAAACCACCCTCTCCAAAACCCAAACCAAAATATGCAACTAACAAAACCCCAGTCTTCCCTTCATTTCTCTTTTCTCTGACTGCATTCATTTCTCTGTGTCAGGCAGGGCTAACTAATAAAGTCAGTGATACATTCCAGCTCGGGAAGGAATGGATGGTCGTCTTAAATTAAGTCCTGGATTTTACAAGGATTTGGGATAGCCTAGGTCTCCTGTGACGAGAACATGCTTTGGATGATGCCAGGAGTTTGAGTTCCTGAGATCTTTGCCGGGTAGGCTGCGGTGGGGCAGCGTTTGTGACAATAGCCAGAATTCCATGCAGTTGCTAAAGGTCTGAGTCTCTTTTGATTGGAATTGTGGACAATTTCCAGAATGGCAAAGGGAAGCTTAACATCGCCTTGATCTTCCACATTATGTTCCACAACGTTTGCATCTTAAATAAAGGAGTCTTTTGCAGTGAGCACTGCCTCTCCTTCAGCAAAACCAAAATGTAACATAAAAGAACTGTGGTTAAAGAACATTCTAGAAGACCCTTGTACTAACCAGAATGAGGCCTGTCATGGCATTACTGAATGTTAAAGCCAGCAGGAGCATAGTAATAAAATGAATTCAAATCTTTCATGTTGCAGATTAAGAAATGGAAGACCTGGATTAAGGGTTTTGCTCAAAGTCAAGATTCACTCATCACCATAGACCGTTTCTCACATTGACCTGTGACATTTGGTGTTGCATTCCATATGCCAGGTGACGTTTCCTGCAGAAACATTACCTACATAGAATTGTCTGTAGCAAAAGCAGCAGTTGTGTCTGCCTTCTCTCATTCTTGGAAAGGGTTGCTGATATATGTATTTTTAATTGTTAAACAACATTTAATTGGAGACTCCAGTTAATTTGGATATTAGATCATTATTTGAGATCCTGCTAAACAGTCCGGCTTCTTTTTCCTCAAGCTGAAAAATTTCACTTCAGTGCTTGGGGGGGGATATAAATATGAAATTAATATTGTAGCAATTAGTCGTGTATTCTGAATTTTTTCCTTGTAAATTCCCAGAGCGTACGCGTGAAATTTCATTAGTCCAGATCCCTTATGCTTTCAAACCATCGTGGCGTTGTGGATATTTCTACCCCTCCTTTGAAATTTAATGCAACAAGGAATTTAGTAGAAATCTGCCTTTATTAATTTATTATTTGTAAGTCAGGAAGCTGTAAATTCCTCAGTTGCTGTTTTCCTGAGCTGATACAGGCTGGCTCAGCGCCACACTTTTCAGTGACAGGAAAGCCGGTGCAAATTCTAAATGGTAGTGCCTCGACTTCAAAGAGCGTATTCAAGTTGTTTGATAACTGCTGTTGTAATTTCCCTGGGGTAGCTTATCATTAATACTGTCCTTATAAATACAGGTCCCACTGCTGGGCGCTAAAGATGTTAGAATTGATTTTCATGAAATTTTTCACTTAATGAAATCTCATCAATCTCTCTCCTCCCGGCTGCTTTAATTTGAGACCGAGGAGGGTCTAGGCATGAACAGTTTACAGACTGTGGCTTTTACCTTTTGGGAGGCTACACTGCATTAAGTCCTGTTCTTATGAAATATGTTCTAAATGACATGCATGGCAACCAGCTCCGTCTGATGTTTTATATTACATAACAGGTCAGATTTATGTTGCCTGTCGTGAATTCCAGATCCCAATTTTTAGGGATTTGCAAGAGGGGTAGGCATACTGTTAGCCTATTGGAGAATGAAGACTTGGAAAGCCATAATAATTCAAAGGTGGTAAAAACCATGTCTGTAAAATATGATTCTTTTTGTCCCTAATCGGCATATCAGAAATGATACTTCAAAAGCTGAAAGAGATTCATGACTCGGACCATAGGCATCTCAGATCTGGGGATTTTATTCCAACGGTGATGGAGGGGAAATGAGATTATTTTATAAGTCGGAATTTAAACTGGTCAAACAGGGCTTGATGGTCAACTAGGGCTTCAACACCAGATTTGCAAGGCGAGACAAGAGGGGCTAGAAGCAGGAGAGTGCGCTGAGGGAATGTTAACACTTAACTCTGCATGAATTTTCTTAAAACCATTTTCCAAATAATCTGGCCCTTTATTAACGGATTGATAGACTCTGCCCAATTCTGAAAAGTGTTTTGAGCCATGGGAGCATCTTTGTATCTCTAAGGTAATTGTCTTGTGGGAAACTTGCCCTCCCCTGCTCCCCATAGTTTTAGAATGTCTGAGGAGCTGGCCCTGATATGTCTGCTCATTTTCTTGCATGTTACTAACTAGAGGGTCTAATGATTTCTAATGACTGCAAGCCACTGGGGGATCTGACAGGCCTGGCCATGTCCCACATTGGGCTTTTGGTAACCCATTCCTTCCCGTCCTGCCTTTCTTTGTCTTTCAGAGCTAGAGCTGTGAAATGAAAGGTAAGCGCTCTCACTTTTTCTGTTTTTTTAGGCAGGGATGCTTTCTGCCTAGATTGCTCCAAGGTTGTTAAAAGTTACTTTTAATCCTGGATAACGTGTATGTATAGAGATATATTTGAATTTGGTATTTACTTATTGGCTTATTGAAACACTGGTTAAAAAAAACCTGACCGATCTCTGGGGATCTTCTAGTCCTTCTAGTCCTAGTTTTCAGTATTTACCTGGATGGCCTGGCATAGGGTACCTCTCCTCTGGCCTATTTTCCTGCATAACTCTTAATGAGGTTTTTACAGTGCAGAACTCCAGGGCCCTACCTTGACAAAGTCTCTCTCCTTGACCAAACTTTAGTCAAGCTCCTCTGAGCCCTGTTTTCAACTAGGCCTTAACCTTGGCCTTGTTGGTTCTCCTTTTGGCCCGCCCAACCCAGTCTTAGCAAAGAATCCTGCTACAGTATTTCCCATCCTTGATGTCTGATCACTCTTGATATCTGGTCAGGTTCCTTATCCTCTGCCTTTTATGTCTATATCCTGGGCCTGTCTTTAGCAAGAATCCTGTTAGGCAAGTTTAGCGAGAATCCCTCTACTCTGATCGATCGATCTATCTATCTAACTATCTATCTATCTATCTATCTATCTATCTATCTATCTATCTATCTATCTATGAATTTTAACCCCCCTACTCTTGACGTTTTCCCTTAGTAATTTTATATCCACTGTGATCCCCTCACCCCGCTCCTTGGCTGTACATCCCCACTTGTCGTTGTACTCAGAGTTGAGCTTAATCTCTGTCCTCTATTACAATACCCTTATTACAATAGTCTTGAGTAAAGTCTTCCTTATTGCTGTAACAAGTGTCAGAATAACTTTCTTTAACAAGACTCTAGATTCTTACTTGTTAATGTCTGAGTTGGGACTCTGTGCATTAGCTTGGACCCAGGCTCCTTCCATATTGTGGCTCTGCCATCTGTAACATGTGCCTTCCGCAGTCACCATCAAGTCAAGTCATGGAAAAGGAAAGAGTCTGAAGGCTTGTATGAAGGAGGGCACATCTCTTCCTCTCATATTCCATTGGCTAGAATCAAGTCATATGGTCACATTTCTCTTCAAAGGAGCCTGGGAAATATAGGCCAGAGGAAAGGGTTGGTTTTCAATAAATTGAAATAAATTGAAAACCAACCCATGAACCTACATTTTAAACAGATATCACATGTCATTCTGATGTAGGGAGATACTTGGATCACACTTTGAGAAGTGCTGTACATAATTATTGCCAAGTGTTTTCCACTCCCTATGTTCCGTGCTTCTGTGGTGCTGGGACTTTTTACATGGGAAGAAATGCAAGCAGGTCCTTCCAAAGTAAAAATGGAAGCTGGACAAACAAAATCATACTAGATTTTTCTGTCCATATTCTAGGTTTGGAATTGCATGTTGACCTGTTCGGATCAGCTGATTAAAAGGTCAGTGTTACCATCTCTTCTTCCCATTGCCCATGGTCATCTTGCTGCAGCTCTTCTGCTTTGGGAACACATCAGGATATTACCTTACGGTGGTGCCTCATTATATAATGAGGTGCTGGGTACCAGAGGGAAGAGCACAGGAAATAGGCTTATTTCCCTTAGCAACCAACTATAGTGGATGGTTTGCATCTTTTATTTGTCTCTGTAAACTCACTGAAGACATGAGGATTTTCCTGATCTCTTCTGCTTAGAATCATTGATCTGGGACCATGAACCCTCTGATCGTATCTGACTTGGTCATTTATGTTGTGATCTTTAAAAAGACCAATGATTTTGGTTTATTTTGTGTCAGGAGTGATGCTAAAAGCAGACACGTGGCTGGGGAAGGACAGTGTAGTGGTCAGTTTTCCCGAACTCCATCAAGTTAGTGGAGTAAGAAGAAATATTTGGATCTGTGATCTGCATGAGATACAGTTTGAGCAAATTGCAGTTGTAAGGCGAAACTAGATTGTGAATACAGAAGCTTTGAATGAGACTTTTTTGGGTTTTCAGTTTCTGAAAACCATCAGTTGCTAAGCTACTGGCAGATGTGACAGAGGCTAGTGGCTACTTTTCTAGAATGAGTATAATATTCTAAGTAATATTAACTAAAGTAGGATACTTACTGTATGAGGCCTTTGTTATTAGCTTGTTTCCTCATCCTGAACACAGAAGGTTTTCTCACCAGATGAAGGAAACTGAGGCTGAGGCCCCCAGAGGTTTGGTGATCGTGTGAGGTTAGATTGTGGGTCATCAAGACCTTGTTGATAATCAGAAGCATAAGTAACCCATGGCTTTGTTCCTTCTCAGTCTGATTTGTTTTACATTAACCATCATATTCTCGGACAACCAGTGGTTTTTGGAGAGAGCCGTCTCTTTCTTTTTACATATAGATTACATGGTATAGAAGACAGTGGTTCCATTTCCTTTCATGAAAATTATGGTTTCTGGGTTAGTATTCAATACTTCCAGGTTTTGGAGGCTGTGGGTAAAGTCAGCTCTATCTTTTACCAGCCTTTGATGGTGTACAGCATGCTCAAATACTATAGGAAGCTTATAAATACTAATGACTGGCCAACTGTATGTTCTTTCAGGGATCATTTTGTAGAATGTTACCAGTCAGATGCACTTGAAAGCAAAGAACGCTTTTAAGGTTTCTGTTGTTCTTATGGAGTCAAGGGAAGATGGCATTGGTCTCTTTGCAACCAAGTCCAGTTTTAAGGGTTGTGCTGACCCCTTCTTCTTGTCCAGCGGCTTCTGGTGGGTTAGTGGAGATGGCAAACTACCCTTTCCTAATCCACAGCAGACATCACTAACCATCTACAGGTGAGCACTACCAGTTGATCACAGCATGTTAGCTGTAACTCAGTTCTCAACCATGCTTGACAGTATACCTGCCTTTATTATCAAATAACTAGATGATTAATTTAGATCAGTAGTTCTCAACTGGGGATAAAGTTGCCCTCCAGGAGACATCTGGCAACATCTGGGGTTATTCTTGGTTGTCACAGCTGCAGGGTTTTCTACCAGCATCCAGTGATTAGGGGCAAGGGATACTGCTAAACATCCCAGCAGTGCACTGAACCCCTCATGACAGAGAAGTAGCTAGCTTCAAGTGCCAACAGTGCCAGGGTGACAAAGCCCTGAGTTGATTTTCAGAGGGCTTCTGAATGGCTAATCAGGAGTAAGGAGTTGGATACAGAGGAGGGCTTGGGAGAGAGACCAGGATGTCTGGAAGAAAGGAGAGAAAGCATTTATAGCTCCATGCATAAGCTGAAGGTAGGTCTGTGCACAGATCTGTTCATTCCTGCAGTGCCCTGTTTGAGAAACACAACTTAGAGTGTCAATTCATGTATGCGTCGTTTGGTAACATGGTCACTTCTTGGACCCTTTGGTTGTCTGGTGTTTAAGGAGTTAGTAAAGAGTAGCTGGTAAGGGAAACTGATCGACTCATAAGCACCTGCGTATTCACTTTCAAAAGGCTGATCATTTCTTAACAAAGCAGCCTGAGATTTGGACAAAGATCTATCCACATAAGGTCCATTCCAAGCTATTGGAAGCAATCTAACTGTCCCCAAACCAAGAAATGGTTACATGATGGCATATCCATATAACGTAATTTGAATATTTAAAAAATGACATGGGAACATTTTCAGGACACACTGCATCAAATATGTTAGATAAATAACTGTATATATAATATGATCTTAACTTGTCTGTTCACTAAAAATGGACTAGCAGGCTTACAGTTTCAACAGTGAAGGAATGTTTTCTCTATACTTTAATATATTTTCCAGATTTTCTTTAAAGAAGACAGGTTGCTGTTGAGATGAGAAAAAAGTAAATATTTTAGAGTTAGCTACAAGTGATGACGTCTCTGTGTTTAAAAGAAATGCATATATCTTTTGGGACAAGAGTCATTTATCAGGTGGTTGCTATCTGCCAGAGACAGTGCTGGATACATCACAGGCCGATAAATGAATGGATACAGCCCACTAGGGGAGTAGGGGATGAGGTAGGGATGGGAATCAAGTTCTGTGGGACGACAGAGGGCAGAGTAGGCAGGTTTCTTTACGGATATGAAGGAAGGCTTCACTGAGAAGGTGGCATGTGAGAAGGATCTTGATGGCAGGGTAGGAGTTTATAAGGCAAAGGTGGGCTGAGAAACAACAGACCAGTTTTAAAATTGCTTCCTGAAAGGTGAATGGGAATTGTTGGTCAGTTCTGTCCTGTAATCTGTAAATTGTGATGTGAATGAAAGTTATTATTATGCTTTGTAATAACATCATTATACATAGAAAACAACCTCTGGGTACCAAGGGGTAACAGGGTGAGGGTGGAGGGAGAGATAGATTAGGAATTTGGGATTAATAGATACAAATACTATACATAAAATAAATAAACAACAAAGACCCACTATATAGCACAGGAAACTGTATTTAGTTTCTTGTAATGAGCTGTAATGGAAAAGAATCTGAAAAAGATATGTATGTATATGTATCACTGCTTTGCTATACACCTGAAATTAATGTTGTAAGTCGACTACACTTCAATAAAAAGTAAGAATTAAAAAAAAAGTCATTAAAATGCTACAGGTAGCAGAAGTGTGTGACTCAGGGCTTTTTTTTCCCCCTTCCTACTGGTCCTTTTTATATGACAGTCAGATCGATCATTTTCCATAAATTAATTACAATTTTGTTTGTATTACTTGGAAAGGCATTTTGTGGCTTAGAAGCACATATCTTCAGAGTAACTTTATATTCCTAGGTCCATAAAACAAGCCTTTTCAAACCTTGTTGTGTTACCCTTGTTGCTTTAAACTCTAGGACTAAGAGCCTTTCAAAGGCTAACTTGAATGAAGTTGGGTATTGGTTTTAGACATGAAGACTGTTTGAAGTCTGAAATTGCTGCTGTGGAACATAGATTCCACTGTTCCTCTAAAAATAGCTTCAGTACAGGTAGTGGGGCCCAAAAATTCTTGGTGTGAACGTTGGGCTCGCACTTAGTGAGAAAGTGAAGAATTCATCTGCTCAGTCCCAAAGATCGTCTTACTGGTCTGTTTAGGTTGATCCAAACGTGAATAGATTATGAATTTAGAAAAGGAGGTAGATACATGCTGCCTGAGATTTTAACCATATGTTATTCATTCCCCAACTGATGAATTAATGAATTCAGTAGTTGTTCATCGTGTGCCTACTGTGTGCCCGGCAAACTCTACTCCCCAGAAGAACGCAGACAATCTGAGAGGTCAAGCTGTTAACACAGATGCCTCAACAGCCCCGGCACCAGTGCTCTTGGCTTCCTTCTGGAGAGTCGCTGCGGATCTGGAACGAGCCTACTGCGCCGTCTCCCTCGGGTGCTGGGGAGTTTGGGAATCAGAAGAATGGAGACACTGTAACCACGATGGAAGTACATCATCTGAGGGCTGATGTTAGGGGTGGTAACCACCTGTTAGGAAGGGAGGAAATCCAAAGTCATTATAGGCACATGCCTGAACTGAAAGACTTTAGCAGTGTTGAGAAGAAATCTTTCCAGCTCCCAACTGTGGTCTTCACAGTATTAGAGCATAACAGAAAAACAGGTCACCATTTGTCATCAGGAAATGAATGGCTCTGCATTCAGTGAATTCTTTGCCATGTTCGTTTCAAATGGCAGGGCAGCATGTAATCTGTTTCAGCTCCCCTCCTCCTCCCTGGGAGACCTCAGGGCTCCTTTGGGTTCCCTCTGCTGGCCATCGTAGGGCTCACCTCCTTTGTATCCAGTCTGTTAGAGGTCACTGTCCTGTGTTTCTGCCGTTCAGTGTCTGAGAACCATTGTTTCGTGTATTTTGTCCGTTTCTAAAAATTGTTTCAGTTGGGTGTATAAATCTGGCTCCTGTTACTTCATCTTGGCTGGATATCGAAGTTCCGCAATATATTTAACAGTGCGTTACGTTCCCTTTCAAAATAGACTTTAAGAAATTAAAAAAAATTTTGAACTTTCAGAAATATTAAGCTTCAGTTACACAGTAAATTCACGTGGAATACCGTGTTACCTGACAGTCTTTTTGATAATTGTTTCTGTGTATGAGCTTGGAGTTATGATAGATCAGCATATAAGTCAATTATCACCTTCATCTCAAAGCATAATTAAGACCTCTCTTCTCAGCCATCAGGGGATTGATCCCATTTTTCAAATTTGCTGCCTCTTATTCATATGTTTAAAGAAATTGTTCTTAAAGAAAGGCTTGCATTTCCCAGGTTTGGTGGGTATTGCTGCCACCTTGGACTAAAAGTGTGGATTGTACAACATAATTGCAGTTGAAATAGATATTGAAGTACTTGATCTGTTTGCAGAGGTTGTATTCACAAATGACATAACCGATCGTGTGTTTTCTTTCTCTTTCTACCCGGTTTGCCCCGTCTAATCACCGGAATGCTGTTAATTTGGGATTAAGGTGCATTTCGGAAGATTGTGGCTTTTGAAGAGCACGGTGGTAAACTGAACTCTTCTGCAAAGCCCCTCGTGGTACCAGTAGCTATAAATGGCACCGTTCATCCCGGTGAAGTCTTTCGTACCTTTTTAAAGGTCAGGATCAAATCTCCGAACACTTGCCTGACTCCCTTGCTCTGAAGAGGTCTGGCTTCCAATTTCGCCGGTACTTATTGCTTCAATTACTTATTTACCTGCCTGAAGTCGTTTTTGAAATGAGGTGAGAGAGAGAATGGAAGGAGAACATAGAAGGCCTTTACTTCACTGTTGGATCGAGATGCCCACATGAATTTTGGTTTGTTTCATGTTTCCTTTGCGGGTTCACCTGGCATTTCTCTGAGTATCAGTAAAACACAGCACGTCTCCCTCAGCGCCTCCTTATCGTCCATTCTGCCACCAGCGTCCCTTCCCAGCATGTCGGGCTGATCACTGTTGCTCCCTTGTGACAGGAGTTACTGCCTACGCATTACAGACCAATCTCGGTGATGTGGTGTTCAAGGCCCCGAATTCTCTCCCACTTCTGTCTCCATCCCAGGGGCGTTATGTTTGGCAGTAGGGCTCTTGCCGTTGCTGGGACATGCTGTGTATTGTAACACCACTGTGTATTTGCCTCCATTGTTTCCCTGGAGAATCCTCCTCCCTGTCCCCTCCCCTCCCAAAACGCGCATGTTGGGACATCTTCCCAGCCTTTACACATGGAATTGCTTCTCCTCTGATCTGAATGCCTCTAACTCTCTCACAGCCTGGCCTGAGGCTGCGTCTGGGAAGGTGATGGTCGCTGTGACCAGGAAGGTCATGTCTAAACCTGAAGGTCAGATTGCCTGGGTCCTGCTCCTGGGTTTAGTACTGCCAGTCCTCCTTGTCATTGTGCAGGTGGGAGAGGAGGGGTGGCAGTAACCACGCTGAAGGGCACAGTGGGGAGGGTACAGCTCAAGTGGTAGAGAGCATGCTTAGCATGCACGAGGCCCCAGGTTCAATCCCCAGTACCTCCTCTAAACGATAATAAACCTAATTACCCCCCCATTAAAACAAACAAACCAACAAAACAAAACAAAACAAAACAAAACAACCCTGAAGGGCATTTGGGAAAATAAAATGATGTAGGCTTTTACCACTGAGAAGTTGGGAGCAAAAGAGCAGCCAAGAATTCTCTGTCCGTCCCCTCCTGTTTCTGGCTTTATTTCTTGTTGCCTGGAGCAACAGAGAAATGACAATGATTATGTAAAGTGTGGAGAGCTTTCCACAAAGAGTGTGTATGTGCGCGCGTGCGCGTGCGTGTGGCAGGGGATCTTGGATTTTTGACATTTTCACCCCATATTTATGAAGGTTTCCAGATTTCACAGAGGTATAAACAGGAAAATAGTTGTCAGATTCCAGGTAACTCTGCACATCATGTTTCACTGCATTCTAGGGAGGTTAGCCACATGTGGGGGAAAGGACTTTCTTTATTTAAAAAGTAAAATAAATAAAAATATATCTAAGCAATCCTGAACACCTGTTAAGTGCCAGGCACTGTTCTTGGGCCTTTGAGATGCAAGAATGAATTAAACATAGCTTGCACCCCCAAAGTTCTCCGTCCCAGCTCAGCCGTTCTCACACTGTTGTTCCCAGACCACCAACATCAACACCAGCTGGGAAACTGTTGGGATGTACATTCCTGGGTCCTATCCCAGACCTACTGAATTGGACACTGTAAGGGTTGGGCCCACAATGTGAATTTTAACAAGCCCTCCAGCTGGAGAGAGACTCTTTCAATACAGTCTGGTCGGAGCCACTGAATGCATGTTGAGTCTGTCGTGGGGAGGTGAGGTTGATGCCTTTGAAGAGTCAGGTAGGTCGTCAGATGAATGAAGTTCAAGTTAAGTCTTAATTGGTGAGTGGTTTTTCTTCAGGTGAATATGGACGAGAAGGAGAGCATTTTCAAGTCAAGAGAACCACGTGCAAAGTACAGAGCAATCAAAGGACTTGGTCACTTCTGGGGGTCATGATCATTATTGTCATTACGTTGTGATTTTTACTATTATTCCTATCGCGGGGTCATAAGAGGAGCTAAGCTGGCAAGATCAGTGGCCCGATCCTGCTGAAAAGTTTGGCTTTTCTCCTGGAAAAAAACTGAATGGTTTTTCAGCAGTGAAGTGAAATAATATTGAATTTGCAATTCTGTTGGATGTACACAAAAAAAACAGAGGCTTTCTTAAATTAGCAAAAAGTCTTTGTGATGTATTGAAAACCTAAGCTGAGAGTGAAGGAGGAAAAATAAAGAATTCAGAGTTTAATTTTTACTATTTATAATAATTCTTAAAGAATTAAAACAATTTAATAGACTATTTTTTTACAGCAGTTTTAGGTTTACCATGATATTGAGCAGAAGGTGTAGAGATTTCCCATCTACCCCTTGCCTCCACACGTGCATACCCTCCCCCTTCATCAACATTCACAACCAGAGTGGTAATATTTGTTGCAGTTGGTGACCCTGCACTGACACATCATTATCCTCTAAAGCCCATAGTTTACATTGGGGTTCACTCTTGGTCTTGTACATTTTACGGGTTTGGACAAATTTATAATGACATGTATTTACCATTGTAATTATCATACAGTATAGTTTCGCTGCCCTAAAAATCCTCTGTGCTCCACCTGATTATCCAGCTCCCTCCCGCAAACTCCTGGCCACCAGTGATTCTTTTACTTTCTCCATAATGTCTCTTTTTCCAGAATGTCATCTAGTTGGAACCATATGGTATGTAGCCTTCTCAGATTGGCTTCTTTGATTTAGTGATGTGCATTTGAGGTTCCTCCATGTCTTTTTGTGGCTTGATAGCTCATTTCTTTATAGCATTGAATAAAATTCCATTGTCTAAGGTTACCACAGTGTATTTATCGATTCACCTACTTGGATAGGATATCTTGGTTGCTTCTTAGCTTTGGCAGTTATGTATAAAACTGCTGTTGATATCTGAGTACAGGCTTTTGTGCGAATGTAAGTTTTCAACTCCTTTGGGTAAATATAAAGGAGTGTGGTTGCTGGGTTGTATGGTAAGAATACATTTAGTTTTGTAAGAAACCACCAAAATGTCTTCTAAAGTGGTTGTACCATTTTGCATTCCCTGTAGCAACACATGAGCATTCCTGTTGCTCCACATCTTCGTCAGCATTTGGTGTCGTCAGTGTTCTGGATTTTGGCCATTCAGATAGGTAGTGGTATCTCATTGTTTTAGTTTGCCTTTCTCTGCTTATTTACCATCTGCGTGTCTTCTTTGGTGAGGTGTCTGTGAAGGTCTTTGATGCATTTTTTAACTGGGTTGTTTGTGTTCTTGTCATTGAGTTTTAAGAGTTCTTTGTGTATTTTAGATAACAGTCCTTTATCAGGTGTCTTCTAGCTTGTGACTTGTCTTCTCATTCCCTTCAGATTGTCTTTGCAGAGCAGAAGTTGTAAATTTTAATGAAGTCCAGCTTATCAATTATATCTTTCATGGATCATGCTTCTGGTGTTACATCTAAAAAGTCCTTGCCACATCCCAGGTCATCTAGGTTTGCTTCTACATTATCTTTTATAGTTTTGTTTGTTAGTTTTCTGATTTTACATTTTACATGCAGGTCTATGATCCATGTTGAGTCTATTTTTATAAAGGGCCTAAAGTCTGTGTCTAGATTCTTCTTTTTACCTGTGGATGTCCAGTTGTTCCAGCACCATTTGTTGAAAAGACTGTTTCTAATTTTAAACAATTTTAATTCTTAAAAAGACACAGAAAACATATAGAAAATTTAAAAATTAGAAAATACTGGAAGAAACAAAAACGAACTCCTAGCTCAACCTAGATCAAACTGTTGTTTACCTTTCAGTTGTAATTTGATGTCGTCTTTTCCCCCTCTTTGTCTTGTGTTTATTTTATATAGAATGAATAAAAGATAAATTTAAATTCTAGCTTGACATTTCCCCCCATTTCATGGGAAAAATGGTTGTGTTACAAATGTCCTTAAGTACTTTGTAAACATCTGTTTTAACAAGTGTTTAACATTCCATGGAGTGCTGTACTGGGATTTACTTGAATCTTATTTACATGTATTGATTATGTCTCAGTTAGGGTTTGGTGAGTTATTAGGGTTCTCCTGAGAAACAGAACAAACCAATAGAATACCTTTATCCATCTATCCATCTATCTACCTATCTACCCATCCATATGGGGGGAAGAGAGAGAGGAGGAAAGAGAAAGAAAGAAAGAAGAAGAAAAAAGAGTGGGAGAGAAACATTTAGGTTTATTATGGGAATTGGTTCCTGCAGTTCTGATTGCTGAGAAGTCCCATGATCTGCCCGCTACCTGCACACCAGAGACCAGGAAAGCCAGTCGTGTGGCTCAGTCTGAATCCGAAGGCCTGAGAACCAGGACTGCCAATGTCCTGGGGCAGAAGAAGATGGATATCCCCACCCAGAGAGAAAATTCATGCTCCCTCCACTTTTCTGTTCTCTTCAGTCCCTCAGTGAATTGGATGACGCCCGCCCACTTTAGTGAAAGCTAATCTCATCTAGAAACACCTCACGGACTCACCCAGAAATACTGCTTTACCAATTGTCTAGGCATCTTAGCTAGTCATGGAGATGCATAAAGTGAAGCACCACAGTGAGAGATGAGGAAGAGGGATTTCTCATGGGAAGTTGAGCCCAGGCCCTTGTGGGAGCCGGGAGAAGTCTGTGGAAGGCTCTTGTCTCTGCCTCTGGCTGCACATGTCGGGCCAAACAGCCGCAGGTTGGTGCTGGGAGAGCCAGGGCACACTGAAGCCCGAGTCTCTCCTCCCGCCTCCTGCCTCCATGACTCGGGGTGACTTGCAGAGAACCCCTCTGCCTGTGCCTTTGGAGCTGCACACGAGTCTGGCTCAGGAGCTAGAGGGGCTGTGGCCCCCCTGCGGCACCAAATGAACTCACGACCCTGACCCCACCCGCTTCTCCACTTGTGCTTCCAAATCCTGGGCCGACTCCCCTCGTGGCCAATCGTAAACCAGTACCGCCCGGGAGAGGGGATTCTGGGAAATGTAGTTCCTGCTTCGCTACGATGACAGGGTGCAGACCCCCAGGGCTCATTTCACATTCTTATTCTATTGTGACTGAATACTGCAGAGGATGTCTTTATTTCCAACACTTTCAAATTTTGGATCATGTCTTTAGAATAGATCCTCAGAAGAGGAAGTATTAAATCAAAGAGTCTGAACATTGTAAAAAGTTTGTATGTTGCCTATTTACTTTACACTAAAAAGATTTTACCAGTGACACCACCAGGGCAGAATATGAAAATTCTTATTTTGTTGTACTGTGGTTAGTACTAAGCACTGTATTCTTTTTCCTTTAATATCTTGAGGTTTTCATTTGAATTGTTGATGCCTGTCCTTTAAGGTGAAGGTTGTGTTTTGTTTTGTTTTGTTTTGTTTTGTTTTGTTTTGTTTCTAATTAAGTTGGCTTGGCAGCAAGGAAACACTGGTAAAGTCTGTGAGCTTTGAACCTTGAGAGAATCACTTAATGGATATTATGAGTAACAGGTAAACCACCGTCTCCTATGGGGGAGTTGCTAATTGCAATAGCAATAAAATGAGGGCTAATTAGTTGTCACAGATCCGGGAACAGGTATTAGCAATTGCTGTGAAAGTGAGAAGCTCCTTTGGTGCAAAGTTCTCTGTAATTGCACTCAGTTTCTATAGAGTATTTTGGAATAGTTTTTGATTGCAAAGATCCAATTATTTGCTTTCTCCTTTTAAAAGTACCTGCCCCCATATGATTACTTTTAATTTTAATTTGTGACCTCTAATCCTAAAGATATAACCTGTCATTTTTGCTTCTCTCGGTGCTTGTCTTTTCCTGTACAGTCTCTGTCCCGTTGACCGCAGGCCCAAGCCCTTACAAACCTCTCTTAACTTTGCAGACGACTTTTCTTCCTAGCTAATTTTCACGAGGGACTGGCATGAAAACCAAAACTTCATGAAAATCAAGGTGAAAAAAGCACGTTGTCTATGACTCTTTGTAAAGCAGGATGGGTGGGCTCTCTGTGTTGTGGCTTTTGCCAAGATGGTTTCTCAAGGGATCTGAACAAGTGTCTGAATCAGATTATTAGAGCAGGTTCTACCGACTGCTGAGTTTTAAGTCCTATTTAAATAGTGCTCCCTTTAAAGAATGGGACCACAGTTGTTTTTTTCTCCCCCCAAATCCCCCAATCAAGCAGTCAATCCACTGACCCAGTTTTAATATAAATCAAACTTCCGTTTTCATAAACCATAAAATCTGAACATGTATGTTTTCTAATGCCAGCTAAAATGAGCTGAGATACGTTGACTTGTGATGGTGTGCTTAGTTCCACTGCAAACTGAATGATTCCATGGAGTTCCCAGCCCATGAAGGTAGCTGCTCATCTGGGGAGAGGAATGTGGTGTGGAGTTTCATCTCGACCCTGGCTGCCCAAAGCAGTCAAGAGTGGTCCCTGGGACCAGCATCGCACCTGTGTCATCTGGGAGCCTGTTAGAAATGCAGGATCTCAGGCCTCACCCAGGTGAACCAGAATCTGCATTTTCTGAAGATCCCTGGCTGCTTCTGGGCCCAGTTCGGTCTGAGACGCTCTGTCCTGGAGAAAGCTGTCTGTCCTGCTGTGAGCCCATTGCCGGCTACCTTTGCAGCCGCCCACTTTCCTTCTGGCAGAGCTTTGTTCCAGGAACACTCAGACATGTGGAGTGGCTTCTATTTTGTTGATCTGTATACTGATCAGGGCTGCTGAGATTTGTTAAAATTCTTGGAATTCCCTAGAAGCAGTCTCTTGGAGGGACTGACTGATTTCTCTATGAGTGAAGTCTGAGTGTGTCTCCTTTTCATCTGGGTCTGGGAGGGCCATGCAGGAGATTGTGGCTAGGGTAGGAGTTAGGAGACTTGAGCTTGGATCTCTTTAAAAAAAATTATTATATTGCTGTACACCTGAAACTAACAACATTGTAAATCAACTATACTTCAATGAAAAAATTAAAAACATTTATTGTAAATTGTGATAAAATACACAGGACACAAAATTCATCATTTTAACCATTTCTAAGTGTACCGTTCAGTAGTGAGTACATTCACATTGCTGTGTAATCCATTTGTAGAATTATTTATATGTTGCAAAACTGAAACTGTATCCATTAAACAACAATTCCCCATTCTCCCCTCCCCCAGCCCCTGGCAACCACCAGTCTGCTTTCCGTTTCTATAGATTTAATAGAGTCTAGGTCCCTCATATAAGTGGAATCCTATAGTATTTGTCCTTTAGTGACTGGGTTCTTTCACTTAACATAATGTCTTGAGGTTCATCTTAGAGGGTTCCCTTCCTTTTTAAGGCTGAATAATACTCTCTTCTGTATATATGTCACGTTTTCATTAACCAGTCATCCATCCATGGATACCTGGGTTGCTTCCATCTTCTGACTGTTGTGAATAATGTTGCTGTGATTGAGTTTGGATCTTAAGCTGCTACCAACTGGATATGAGATCTTAAATCACTAAATTTCTCTGTCCCAGTTTCCAATACTTTATTAATAAACTCAAAGCAGATGCTTTCAAGCATTCTTTTAAGTTCTGGTTATAAGATACAAAATAAGATCAAATCTGTATCTATTAAAAATTTATCTGTTTTCTGAAGATTCCCATGGTTTCTGCTAAGGATACCATTTACCTTCGAGCAGACTTAGTTTTCGAATATCCTTGACAGCAGAACTTACACAACTTTTTCTTGGAGAACAGCTTTATTAAGATACAATTCACATACCATGTGGTTCACCATTTCAAGTGTACAAGCCAGTGATTTTTTTAGTATATTTTCAGGGTTGTGCAGTTATCACCGCAATCAATTATAGAAGATTGTTATCACCCCCAGAAGAAACCCTGTACCCAGCAGTCACTACCCCTTTCCCTCCAGATGTTGCCGTCACTCCACCCTAGACAGTCACTAATCTACTTTCTGCCTCTATAGATTTGCCTATTCTGGACATTTCATATAAATGGAATCAAAAATTTGTGGCCTTTTATGACTGGCTTCTTTCACTCAGCATAATCTTTGCGAAGTTTGCATGTAACTTTCTAAGGTGTCAACTCATCTCACTGGTAAGGGATTTGTTTATCACCATCTGATTGCTCCTGTTGCCAAGGGCCAGATGTAGGGCTGGGACCCAGAGATACAGCGGTAAATACCAGACACATCCCATGGCTCTAAAGAGCTATTGATTTTGTGGGGAAGATGGGCATTGAGTGAATTTCTACATAGATATTAATCACAAACTACTAATTTCTGTAATGGAGACACCTTGGTTGCTTTGAAAGTGTCTAACGAGCAGAAGATGAGGGAGCCCCCTCTGGCTTAATGCTCACATTTTCAGGATGGTTGCTGTCCACAGATCTCACACTGGGATAGCCTCCAATCAGTGTCTATTAAGTGACTCTGTTGGCGATGATGATGTAGTAAAAAGTGAGACTCAGTTTGTGTCCTTGAGGAGGTCACCCTGTCACAGGACAGAGAGCCATCCATACTGATGGATGGTCCCGAGTCTGGACCATGGTGGTGGAGCATGGGTGGTTCTCCCTGAAGTATTCAAGGGAATCTTTAGGGAGTGACGACGATGCCCGATTGGGATTTTGATAGGTGAGTAAAGTCTTAGGAAGCCACCATGCACATGGAGGGAAAGCAGTTTCTGGGTTGAGGTCCCGAGCAAAAGTGCAGAGGTCTCAGTTTGTTCATGGGGATGGGGATTCAAGGAGGCTGCTGTAACCACGGTGGGAGGAGCAGCTACAGGAACCAGGCGGGGAGGGCAGGTTACTTCCAGGCTGTAAAACGCCTTAAAGCAAAGGTTGGAAGCTTTATCTTACAGACTTCAGATTTGCATCCTGTAATTCCAAGCACCCCCATCCCTATGTGGGGCAGTCACTGCATTCCCCTCCTAACTGTGACTCACCAGGAGCGGGAGTGGAGGTGGTGTGTCCTCTCGAGGCCTTTCTGGAGGGCACTAGAATCTTCTGGAGGGAGCTGTCTCCTCTGAAGTGTCAGTGCTGAAGGCATCAGAACTTTTTTAATCAGTAAATGATCAGGCAGTTCTTTTAGATTCACTGGGACATAGGAACATAAGAAATTTGGAGTCGGGCAAGAAGGAGTTGAATGGTGCTAGGAGCTGCAGGGTATAGTTTTTCTGGGTCCAAACTTACAGGTGGAGCGGGCTGCTGTCATTATGGATAGTGCTTGTCATGGCTGCTAGATGTGGGACCATGGACAAGTCCATCATGGCTTTAGGGCCTATTTCATCATACATCACCTACCTTGATATCTAGGATTCTACAAGATGACCAAAAATATGGCATGTAAGGTCCAGCAATTACCATTTCCAGGCAATCTAACCATCACTGTGTGTATGTGTGTGCGTGCATGCATGTGTGCATGTGCATGTGCATGCATGTTTTAATTTCAATACAGTGGATTTACAATATTATATTAGTTTCAGATATATACCATGTTGTATGTTTTTAAAACATTTTAAATTTAATTTTAATTTTTTTCACACCTTTTTTTTCAGGAGTGGTGGTGGTGGTAATTAGGTTTCTTTCTTTTTTTTTAATTCACTCTACCACTGAGCTATACCCTCTCCCTGTCATGTCTGTTTTGATGCTTTATGACCCAGGACCATTTGTAGGTTTGTTCCTCTGTTCACCCAGGATTACATTTAGCGTGTTCCCTCGCTCTAGTTCATGTGCATTCAGAGATAGATGCGTCCCCTACCCTGGAGTACCTAACATGGTGATTGGAGACATAGCCCAGGGTTACAGACTTAGAGTTCAAAAGTCAGCAGGCCTCCCCAGCATGTGGGTTCCACGCTGTCGCATTGGCATTGATAATTAACATTGCCATCTTTGCTACTCTCTGGGCCTGTGGAACTCTTATCACCAATAGCGTCACTCATAATTTCTCTGGATTTTCAAAGGATGGCATCAGAGGTTCCTGAGGCTGATCACAGTGGTCACAGCCACCAGGAGTATCCGACTTGTCCTTCCTCTCTTGCTGGGCCTCCGTCCGTCAGCCCCACTGCTCTCAGAATTCCTTAAAGGACTGTCTCAGTCAAATCTTTATGATGAAAATAGCTCAGTCCTTGCCAGGAGGCACACTGCGCACAGACATGCTGGAGAACAGCTCTCTGACCGCTGAGATTTTGTTGTCTGAGAACTAAAATGTTGGATCCCCAAGACTGGCCAAACCTTATGACACAGCTCCTTCAAGGTTTACCCTAAATAACCGTCCCCTACCCCATGATGTCCTCCCCATGATAGAGAACCAGTTACTGTATCACGGCACCCTGTTTATTATATAGTACGTGTCAGAATCTGAAATGATCTTGTAGTAACGATCTCTTCCTGCACTCTCGCTGGATCTTGGCAACAGCCCCATTGGGGTGAGGTTGGGGGCTGAGCTTGTCTCAGGATTCCAAGTGAGGCAGTCTGGCTCCAGAGTCCATCTCCTAGCCACTACATGTGTGTTTCTTGTGTCTTTACCTATAAGAGTATCAGTTCTGTGGGGGTAATTTTTCTTGGTACCAAGAACGTTGGTTCTTAGTAGGCTCTGGAGAGATGGTGAATGAATGAGTGAGTGATCAGTGTGCAGTCAGAGAGATTTTCTTGAGGCAGCCAGGCCTGTGCTGATGAGTCCAGGAGCAGCCAGGCAAAGGTGGGTGCAGGTGGAGGTGCAGGACATCCCCAGCAGAAGTCATGGATGGTGTGAGCTCAGGCAGGAAGGGGTCATGTGCTTTGGGGTTTCTGGAGAGGGACTTGAGAGCCTAGGCTGGAGAAGAAGGTAGATGGGCATCTCTAAAGAGGACTTTAGAGATATTCATGTTGAATCCCCAGCAGAGTCTTTCTAAGTGTGACCAGGAAGCCAGCTTTGTTAGAACATGATGGTACTTGTTAAAAATACACCCTCTGTTGCATCAGAGACTAGGGTGGTGGGGTGCATAGGGGTCTGTATTCTAATGCTCTTGCCTGGTAAGCTTATGCACACAGATGCATAGGGACCACTGTTTTGAGAAGCAAGACAGCTGCTAATAAAGTCTTAGCATTATTTTCATCTTTCAGCATTTCTTTACAACTATCTCCCACTCCTACACCCAGTCTGAAATGAAGCTGTAAATTAACATGCGTCTTTAGCATACTTTCCTTCTGGTCATCCTGTCTTAGTCAGCTCGGGCAGCTGTAACAAAAACATTGTAGCCTGGGTGGCTTCAACAACATGGCTGGGAAGTCCAAGGTTAAGGCACTGGTGGATTTGGTGTCTGGAGAGAGTCTTCCTCCTGGTTTGTAGAGGGACATCTTCTGCTGTATCCTCACATGAAGGAGAAATTCTCTTTTCTTATGTCTCTTCTGGTAAGGCCACTAATCCCACTTATGAGGGCTCCACCCTTATGACCTGATCACCTCCCCAAAGTCCAGCTCCAAATACCATCACACTGGGGACAAGGGCTTCAACACATGAGTCTGAGGTAGGGGGTGGGTGGAACACAGGCATTCAGTCCACGGCAATCCTTTGTATGTTTACGTTCTCTTGTCTGTGGGGCTGGTGCTTGTACACTGTACCAGTGTTCTAGGGCTGTTACAATAAATCACCACCAACTTGGTGCCTTACAACAGAATTTCATTCCTTTTCATTTCTGGAAGCCAGAAGCCCAAAACCTAGGTGTTGGCAGGGCCATGGTTCTTCTGAAGGCTCCAGGGAAGGGTCCCCTTCTTAGTGTCTGGTGGCTCCTGGCAGTCCCTAGCATTGCTTGGCTTTTAGCTGCGTCAGCAGATCTCTGACTCTGTCTTCACATGACCTTCTTCTCTTTATGTCTTCTCCTCTTCTTTTTTTAAAGTGACGTATCATTGATTTACAGTGTTGTGTTAGTTTCTGGTGTACAGCATTTTGATTCAGTTTTATATATATATTTTCTTTTTCATATTCTTTATCATTATAGGTTATTACAAGACCTTCTCTTCTTTCAGTGCCACCGGTCACTGGATTTGGGGCTCATTCTCATCCACTGTGACCTCATCTTATCTTCATTACATCTGCAAAGACCCCATTTCTAAATGAGACCACATTCTGGAGTTACATGGACATAACCAGGTGGACATGAATTTTCAGGGACACGATTTAACTAATTACTTAGAAGTTTGAGTTCTGAAGGCAATTCTACTTTGTCAAGCAAAGATTTGAGAAGTATAAACTTGGTTGAAAGCACCTCCACCAAATAACGGTAACAAGAACAAAACAGCAAGTCAGGCAGTCCTTTCAGTTCTAAGTTGGTGCCTCATTTTGGACAATCTTGCGTACTTTACTGAGAACCTATATTGAATTCATTTGTCTTCAGGGTCTTTAAGTTGACTTGCTTACAGGATGCTGGAAACATCTTTCACAAATGTCCCTTAAATAAGCCTCTCCAAAATAGTTAGTTTTCCACACTCAATTCCTGAAGATTTTGGGAGCCCATGTTCACTGGCATCAGAGGGGGTGTCAGGAAAGTGGGAGGCTCTGGCCCCTGGGTCTATCCCTGGGCACTGTGGCTGATGTCAGCATCCTGAACCATACTTGCTGGCTTAAAGGAGTTTTTTTTTTTTTTTTCTTTCAAAGCCTGTTTTCTGTACCATGATATATTATTATGTGACAGAGTCAGGAGTATGCTTGTGGTCCGGTCTAATCCGTTTACCACGTTCTCAGGTAGCTCAGCCTCTCCTGATAGATATTTCTCCTAAAGTCGCCCCTTTTGAGAATTGCATAGTAGTTCCTTATAAGGATGTAACAATTTAACTCGTTTCCTCTGGCTCAATATTTAGTCTTCCAGTTTTTGATTTTCTTAATTGTGGGGCTTATGAACTTCCTTATATGTAAACCTTTGCATCTCTTCTTATATCTTTAAAAATTTTAGATGCAGATTTACCAGGTCCAAGGGTGTGAACCTTAAATACGTCTAATGCATTTTATTGCTGAATTAGTGTCCTGAGAGAGTGTTTTCAAGTGTTGTCATATGGAACGTATGTAATTGTCTTAACAGTTCCCTTAGAAGCACTGAGGAGGTTTATCTGTTCACGAAGGGTCAAGGTCTTTGGGAAGGTGGCACTTAGCTCGAGGTGGGTCTTCTTTTCTCTGAATATATGCTTCAAGTGGCCCGTCTGACCTATAGGATATTATGTTTAGCAAAATCAGTTAGAGAAAGGCAAGTTCTGTGTGCTATCACTGATATGTGGAATTTGAAGAATAAAAGGAATGAATAGAACGAAACAGAAACAGACTCACAGATATAGAGAGCAAGTGAGTGGGGAGAGCTCTGGGGGCAGGGCAAGATAGGGGTAGGGATTAAAAGGTCCAAACTACTATGTATAAAATAAATAAGATACGAGGGTATTTTGTACAGCACAGGTCATGCAGCCAATATTTTATAACTCTAAATGGAGTATAATCTATAAAAATATCGAATCACTATGTTGTACCTCTGAAACTGATATAATATTGGAAATCAACCATACTTTAATAAAAAATTTAATCAGACAAAACAAAATAAAGCGCCCCCCCCATTTTTATTCCTCTGTTGTTTAATGATGCATCTCTTACTTCTTGGTCCTAGTGAATCTTTTCATCATTTTACTTTGCTTCCAATACATAGATTTCTTACGCGTTCATGGACAGGTTAACAGAATTAACAGTAATGATTCCAAGAATAATTCCCATTGTCGAGTGCCATCCAGGTACTGGGTGCATTCATGAACGATCTCACTTAATCCTCATCGTGCAGAGGAGGACGGAGGCCAGAGGTGTTTAGTGACTTGCTGGAGGCCTCAGACATGGTTGGGGCTGAGCTGGTTCCAGAGTAGGGGGCTGAGGGGTGGCTCCTGGCCAGGATGCTGTGGGGCGCTGGTCTGTGCTCTGGGCCCGGCCGGCCGTGTCTGGGGAAGACCGAGGGAGGGTGCAGAGAGCGGTGTGCTTGTACCTTCAGCCGTGACTCAGTGGAGGGGCTGGGAGGCCAGGGACACAGCTGGGCTTTAAAGCCACCTGAGTGTGTAACCTCGATCCCCCTTTCTTTTGTTCAGCGGCAGGTAAAGAAGGGACAGTTCTCAGAGGCCTCGCCACGCAGCTGGCTGCGAAGGGCTGCTCTTTGAGACCGAGTCCTGTGCGGAGTCCTCAGTGCTGGCCGGCTACCTTTCTTCTCCGGCGGTGTGTGTTTTCTCCGCGTTTTCAAGGGAGCTCCCACGAGAAGGTGGGTCTCAGTCTCCTTTTCATTTTGGGTGACCTCTCTCACTCCCCGGGCTTAAAGCTGGACTCTTGCTTGACTGGCCGCTCACATCTGCTGTGGAGATGACCTGAAATTCGCAGAGGCCTCTTCTTTCATCCGGAGTCACGTGCTCTCCCTCGCTGGGGCCGCTGCTGGGCTTCTGTCCGCAGCCGCTGGGCCGGGGGAGGTGGACGTCCCTGGATGTTCTTAAATCCATGCTGGTGGCCGGTGCCTAGACCGTAACTCCGGACCGCAGCTGTGTGGTCCCTGCGTGGATGCTGGAGAGCCTTTTCCGGCATGGCCCCTCTGCTCCTGTCTTGCTCTCCCACCATCTGTCTCAAAACAATAGCCAGAGGGCACCTTTTAGATCAGACAGTGTCACTCTGCTCAGAACCTTTCCATGCTTTACCGTGCACGCTGCCGCCCCCACCCCCCACCCCCAGCATCAAAACCAAAGTGTTTACAGTGGTTTCTGGGGCCCCAGTAGGAGCTACCCCCTCCCCTCTGCTGTTCCCCTCTTACCTCCTCCCCTTGGCTGTGGCTCAGACGTACCAGGCAAACTCCAGCCTCAAAGCCCTCGTCCTGGCCGCCCCCTCTGCCTGGAGCTCTCTTCCCCTGGGAGGCATGGGGGGTCCCTGCCACCCCTTCAGGTGTGGGTTCTAGCGTGTCTCCTTTTCAGTGAGACTGTCATCCCAGGTCACCCTTTTGAAAACCACCGTGAACACGTCCTCCACCTCCTGACTCCGTAGGTAGAATGTGGCTGGGAGTGTCTGCAGCATCCGTGGGGACCGTAGGTGTGCTGACCTGCAG
Organism: Vicugna pacos; assembly: GCF_048564905.1. Classification (NCBI taxonomy): domain Eukaryota; kingdom Metazoa; phylum Chordata; class Mammalia; order Artiodactyla; family Camelidae; genus Vicugna; species Vicugna pacos. The sequence continues at coordinate 112,642,203 of NC_132987.1, read as the reverse complement.
GTGTTCTGGGATGTCCTTGCCTCTTCTCTGCCTCCTTGGTGGCAAGAGGTTTCTTCTTGCACGTGGCAGCAGAATCTCTGTTACAAACTGTGCGTTTAATTTCTGTGATTTGTGGCAATTCAGCTCCAGATCAGGGTCTTTGCTTGGGTTCTGTTAAATGTTAATTTGATTCACTTTAGAGGCTGCTACCAGGTGTCCTCAAATCGTCCCGCAAGTTCAGAAGCATCAGAAGATCCTTGCAGTTCCAGCCATGAAACCATCTCAGGCTATTATGTCTGTTTGTAGAACTTAACTGTCTAATTAGTGATGGATGGTGGTGAAACATGTATGAAATAAATCCTTAAGTGTATCTGGGCTTTATGGAAAATTCTAGGGCCCACAAACCAACAGAAGGTTAGTACTCCGTGGTTTGGGGGCCTAGATTTCAGATAGAACGTTTGTTTACAAATCCCCAATAGCTGTGAAAGTCCTCACTCTGCTCCAAGCAGCTGTTTGCAGGGGTCTGACGAGATTCCAAGGTGGAACAGAGGGTGCATTTGGACTCCCCACGCTTTCCCAGTGTTTTAATTGAATTTACTCATTTCCGATGTGGCTCTGTATCCAGTGATTGTTTACGGTGGGTGGAGCAGCAGAGTTGCTGCTGGGGACGCTGGGGATGATCACTGCGTTGAGTTCATAATTTGCCGGAGAAGACTGATGCAATGCTCAATCATTATAACTTAAGCCTTAATCTGGGTCAAAATGTAAGCAGAGTGGGGTGAAAGCACTGAGCAGGGAACCACGTTTGTCCAGGGACTAAAGATCACTTTGTGGGATACACAGCCCTTGAGGCGCGGATCCTGCAGGGTGAATAGAAGATGAGCAAGAATTTGGGGTGGGAGGAGGCAGGGAAAGCATGCAGGGCTAGGGGAGCAGCACGAGGGCACCGGTGGAGCAGGAGGATGCTGGGCTTGAGGGGAGAGGAGGACTGGTCCCACGTGGTGGCAGGTGGGGTTTGTGAGGGACTATGTGGACGGGAAAAGGGAGAGTTCAGTGGGGGTCCTGTGGTGGAGCCCTTTTTAAAGGTAGCGTGAAGGAGTTTGAATTGTACTAGCAGAAAATCAAAACCCACGGAAGAGTCTTTGGGGATGGGAGGATGACACCTGCCATCTGTCTTGTAGAGAAATCCCTTGGGTGGCATCAGAAGGCCGGTTGGTTGGTGGAGCCAAACGCGGAAGAGACAATGTGAAGAAAGCATCCTGTTGGGTCATGGCCAGAAACAAAACAAGAGAGGCCAGTATTCTCCCCAAATCACTCAGGAGCTTAAAGGCCAAATTCCCTTCCCCAGCAGTAAAATGCACTCACGGGGACCTTGAAAGGAAAGCAATATGAAGAAAAGGGAGGGGATGCTGAGAGTCTACACCCAGAAGAGGCAATGTCAGTCCCATCATCCCAACATGGGATGGAGGAGAGAACAGTGGGTACCGACAGCAACCTGGGAGCAGGCAAAGTAGTGCATTTTAGTTGCGTTGGTTTCTGACATCAGTGATTGATCACCCACGCGCCTGATTCCTGGATTAGAAACGGGAGGGAGGGTAGGGGCACACACCTCTCATTTTTACACACTAGTGTATGGGTTTTGAGGGAACGTCTTGAATGGCTGTAATCGAAGAAAGTGATTTGTTAACTAACTCAGTGGGTTTGCTTGATGGTGACGTAGTTTTCATCTTTGGGAGGAACACGTGCTTCAGTGACAGCCGTGAATATGATTACTGATGCTGTTAATAAGATAATCAGTACTGCAATATTACTGTCAATTCCAGCTAACTTTGCTAAAAATTCCCAGCCTTGTGCGAAGTGCACTGTAAAAGTGTCTTAGATGGAATGAGATCCTCTTTTACTGAGCTGAAGGGTAAGGAGACCTAAAACCGAGGCTCTCCCATGTGTTTTGTATCAGGTGCTACGTTCGCGTTAGTTTTAGTTTTACTGGTGGAGGGAGTCGCTCATTGCTGGAAGAATCACACAGAACATTCCCCATCTCTCCGGGGTACACCTTTCCTCGTGCCTTCCTGCCTTCTCGGACCCGTCTGACCAGCTGACCATGTCGGGCTTTCTCGGAGCCACTGGCGGGAAGGCTCCTCAGAGGAGCTGGCTATTTCGAGTCAGGGCTTGCTTTCCCCTCCTCTTGTGGGCAGTGTCTGTTCGCCGGCACATTCCAGGACTCTCCGAGTTTGGATGATAGATTTGTTTGGACGTGACCTTTCCCAGTTCCTCTTCCCTGGATTTCTGCCTGCTGAGGAAATGATCCTCAGATCCCATCCATCTGCACCGGTGGCAACAGAAGAGAGGATTTCTCTTTCCTGTGGTCCAGGTCCAACTGCGCAGACACCTGTCCTTCAGAGGCTCGTATTGTTCTGGTTGGTATCCCCTCCCGCCGCAGAGACTTGTTATATCCCAGTTCTGGAAGTCATCAAGTTGGACGTGAGACGAGGAGGAGGCGGCGGAGGGTCCTTGGCTGACCTGGGAGGCTTTTATTGATTGCGCTCGGGACACATAGCAAAAGCTGTTTCTCCCACCTCCATCCCTCCGTAATTGGTCCTGCTAGGAAGCGTTTCCCGTTTGTGGTTGATTCATTCTGAGAACTTTTCATGTCCTTTGGGACGCTTCACTGTTGGATTTGAGAAGGCAAAGGACAGCTTCTCTTTCAAGTCTGATGAAAACCATCTGAGCCAAACATGTGGACACAGGCAGTAGATTTATGCTTTTCTTATGGACACTCAACTACTCCCCTGGCTGTTAAGGAAATCCACACGAGGAAGGGGGGCTGTACATTGGGATTCTCAGATCGTGTGTCCTCGTGTTACAAAGCAAATGAATCCTGACCATTTCTGAGGCTTGTCAAAGTTTTTCCTCTGCGGCTCTGGAATTTTCTCTCTTGTTCTTTCAGAGTGGCCAAATCCATGGACTCCCAGGAGCTTTGCTCTGGAGAGATGGCTGATGTGGGGTGAAGTGTGGAGGTTGAGGAGCCAAACCATAACTCTTCTTTTAGGCCTTTGCCATCTGCCCAGTGTCTTGTTTGCAGTCCCTGTGAACTTGGAAGAAGGCTCCCTGAGCACTGCTCCCATCCGTCCACCCCGGTCTTTCTGCGGATTTCCAGATGTTGAACTTGGGCAGGTGACGTAACCCCAGCTGGCGTTGCAGCGGGGGCCGGCCGAGTCACGCTCCCGACTGTGGGACTGGATCCCCATCTCATCTGGAGGCAGGAACCCTGTGGGGGAGGCAGTGCCTGGTTTGTCTGTTTGCATGTTCTTTGCCTGGGCCTTCCCTGAAACTGAGCTCTGGCCCTGGTGTCAAGTATAAGCGCGCGTGATGAGCAGACTGCCAGCTCTACACAGTACGTTTCATTTCATCTGCTTATTTTGAAGAAGCACGATGATAATCTGTATTGTAATAGCCCTTTCTCAGGCGTACACAGACGGGGGCCTGACGGGAGGGAGGACGATGTCCTCTCCAATGAGATGGGTGAGGAAGGTACCACCCAGACCCAGGACTGAGGAAGGAATATTATTATTCTGATGATCATCTCTTGTTTGTTTCTCTAATTAGCTTAATTTATTTACTTATTTACATTTGGAGGAGGCACTGGGGATTGAACCAGGACCACATGCGTGCGGAGCATGCACTCTACCACCTGAGCTATACCCACCCCCTGATCACCTTGTTTTTTGAAAAGAACGGATGCCACACACTTTCCAGTGCTGCCCAGTTCTGCGTTATGCACATACTTAGACGTGATACCCAGGAGCTGGCAAACCACAGGCTGCAGGCTAGATCTGACCGGTCACCTGTTTGTGTAAATAAAGTTTACTGGCACATGGCTCCACCCATTCAATTATTTCTGCGGCTGCTTTTGTGCTTTGTGTGGCAGGGATGACGGAAGGAGCTCGAAATAGTTCCTCCCTGGCTTCTTAAAGAAAGTTTGCTGATCTTTGCTTTCCATCCACCCTTACCTAGACAGAGAAATGTAGGACATCCCCTTTTATTTAAGATCTCTAGTTTTTAATATTTGCTGCTTTTTCTTATTATTATTTTCAGTTTAGCCCACAGCTCCTCCTCGTCCTTCTCCTCTTAGCTCTCGGATTATTTCAGGAGTTACATTTTCGGTGGAATGCTGTTTCCCTCTTGAGAACATTTGAAATTATGGGGTGAGGAGCTTTTACCACTGGGAGCCACCTCTGGTATTGCAGAGGCTGGGAGAGGTTCTCAGGGGTCCCCAGACTGCAGGACAGCCCTACCCGAAGTGCCAGAGCACAGTCATTTTGAGAATGACTTACTTAGTTTTTGGTTTTGTCCACAATTTAAAGTTTCTCATGGTGTCTTTGTAACATCTCCCAGTGATGAGATGGTCCTTAATACTTTACATTTCAGCTGCTTTTATGCTCTTGTGTAAGTTACTGTCAGACACAGGAGACCGTTGGGTAACTTACCTGCCTACTGATGATGTGGGGAACTCACTTGGACTGCTGTCTCTCTCTCTGTTTTTGTTTTTTTTTTCTCTCTGTCTCTCTTATGAACACATGCCTACACCCTCCACGCCGCCTTCTGTCCACCCTAAAAACTCCGCTTCAGTCAATTCCCAGGACAGGATGTTCCTTTCATTTCCCTGTCTTGTGTAGTGCCGGGGAAATCTTGGATCTCATTCTCTCTCTCTCGTAGGAATCACCAGCCTTTGTAAATCCTGCTTTAAAAAAAATAAAAAGTCTTCTTAACTCTTCACCCCCCTCCCCCCGCACCAAGCTGGCCCTCTTTGCTTCTGGGACCAGGCTTATAGCTTTCAGCCAACAGAAGCCAGCTGGGCTCCCCCTCTGAAGAAGGAGGCCTGGGTAGATGTGTCCTACAGCCCAGAGACAGCAGCAAGGCTCCCCGAGAGATGGAGAGAGGGGCAGGGGTGTGATTGTAGGAGGGAGGGGGTTAGCAGTGTCTCACAGAGTATCTTAGGGTAGAGTTTGGTGGTGGCCCACGTGTGGAACTAAGAGCGGAGGACCGTCATGCTTGGTATCTGAGTAGCACGAAGTCAGTGCAGGGTGGCAGTGGACCGTGGAACCTCCGTCATCCTAGAGAGATGTGGGAGCAGGAACAGGAGCTGGAGCAGAGCTGGGCGGCCTGTGAGAGCCTGATTCTGAGATGTCCAGAGAGACCTAGGAAGGAGAAAGTCGTGAGTTTCTGCCATTTGTGTGAAGGGTGATGGACATGGGTGGGTGGGGAAGCAATGAGTTTGAGACATCCTTAGGACCACCACCCTGCAGAAGCATAGGGGACACTCGAGTAACACACACAGTGGGTTTTCTGTGGCCTAAAGCGTTGGTATGCAAACTTTAGCATGTGTCAGAATCACCGGGAAGCCTTGTTCAGATCAAGAGTGTCCCGCCCCTAGGGTTTCTCATTCAATAGGTCTCCAGTGGGGGTTCAAGAATTTTCATTTTCAACAAGTTCCCAGGTGACGCTGATGCTGAAGTTCTGGGGACCACACTTGGAGAACCACTGGCCTAAGCGTGGAAAAGCAACTGTGAAAGCAATCCACAATGGGGAACTAAACCAAGACCTGATTGTAAGATGGAGAGCCAAGCTGACTGCACCTCAGGAACAGTAATTTGGTCCCCATCAGGTGATCACTGTGGCTGAAGTTCTAAGTTCTAAGAAGGGTTAAGAGAGTTTAGCCAAAATGCGATTGAGCAATAAAACACACTGTAGAGACTTTCATTAAAATCTAATTCCTCTGCATTTTCGGAGTTTATTCACTATAAACAGGAAGAGTGTTTCAGAACTGAGTTTTGGCTCTTTGTAATTTTGAATCCTTTTAGCTGATTCAGTAAAGAGAGCCCCTCATTTGAGCTTTTATTTATGAAAGAAGATGATTCAAGGGCCTGAGTGGCCCCCTGCTTTCACTCTCTGGCTTTGTCTTCTCAATATCAGGGTGGCTATTTGATGTCAGTGGGCCTACATTTTCACTTGACAAACTCTCGTTTCTCCTCTTTTTATTTTTGGTTGTAACAGATACTTGATATAAGATTTGTACACAAATGTGAAAATAATTAAAATATAAACAAAGATGACAGATAGTCAGACACATAATAAACAGTATAACCACGTGCTTCAGAAAAATCCTGACGGCTCAAGATTGATCTGGAACAAACTCTAGGTCTTTTTTTTTTTTTTTTTCCCCTCATGGGCTGAAGATTATTTACTGGGAATTCAGAAAAACTGCATCCTTCACATGACCCTCAGTTCAATTTCCTTTGTACTTCATTTGGCTTCGCTGTGCTGCAAGTTTTCTGTATAATTTTAGAAATACACCTAATACGCATTTTGGCTAAGTACCAAGTGTTAAAGTCAGTTTTCATTTGAAGCAAATACTGCAGCTGAATATCACCATTAAAATTTGAATGCTAGGCCTCAAGGTCAAATAAAAAATTATCAAAACATTTTTAAATTACAATGACTAAAAATTGTAATTATTTTGTTAACGTTTGGAATACTATAGGATTGTAATTTTTCAGTACTCTCAGCTACTCAGCACTACTGAAATGACCTCCAAGTTCAACTGAAACTGTAGGTCTTTAAAAGAACTGACGTCTGTGCCCTAAGTTAGGATTTACTTTCTGTGAGGGGGAGATACAGCAAAACTGCCAGGAGCCTTTTAAAATGCAAAAGTGAGACTTCCTGAAGATCTCTTATTTACTTCTCTGTTCACATTAGGTGGATCTGTCATTCACTGAGTTCTGAAAAAATCATGATGAGGATTGATTTGAGTGCAAGCAACTCATCTGAAAAGGAGGATATTGAAAACCTTGACCTTGAACTTGGAGCCTGCTTACCCGTGGCTCAAGACATTGACTTTCAGGTTTACCCTGGGTCCTGCCTCAGCCCCAGTGGTAGCCCTAGGGCTTGGGGCTGAATAAGACTCCGGGTCCTTCGGAGCTACATTTATTTACACATCGTTGGGATTTTGGCCAAAGTTTTCAGACTTCTCCATGTGTGGGTCTCACCATCTGTGAACCCCATTGATGGTGTGTAAATTAATAAAGTGCTCTGTGATCCCAGGATGAGAGACTTTTGGGGTGCCAAGGGGAATCATAATAAATAATATTAAACAGCTCCAGGGATTTTAGCAATATTTACAATTTTGGCTTCACACACAGAGGGATTTGGAATCGTTTTTTATAAAAGTGGCTTGAAAGTCATACAGCAGGCTTCCTTTGTGTGATTGGCAACATTTCAGACACCACAAGGATTCCTGCTTCTCAGCCTTGTTTTGTGTGAACCCTGTCTGTATGGGCCAGAACTCTGCCCCCAACACAAGTCCTTCCTTTGCTGGTCATGCCTCTCTCCATCCCAGAGATGTCAGTAGTGGGTGACCATGAATGTGTCCTCCAGGGATGAGCGACAAGTAGGAAAAAGAATGGTGTAGCCAGTAGTTTCAGTGTTATTGGGGTGGCTGGTGTTTTGATAGAATCATCTGCAGAACTTGAAAAACTCGTCCGGTGGCCCCAGGTTTTGCGAGTGACTGTGCACTATTTTGGGGAATTTGTTGATTTTTCAGGTGAAAGGTGAATGAGGGAGGGGCAGGGTGATACATTCCACTATGACTGTCATGTGTCTGCTCTGCTGGGGTTTTGTCCAAACCTTTAGATTGCTCAATCTCAGGCTTTCACCTTCTATGACTCAAGGTCCTCCGTGTAGCACTCAGGCTAAGAAAAGTGTTTCTTTGGGCTGAGGACCCCCACGTGGTCTAATCCTTTACTCTCCCTAGACTTGATAATATGTGGATTATTCTAGAATTATAGCAGCACCTTCGTGTATCTTAGATTCATAAAGTTTGGGACATAGGTGCTTAATAAAAATGTATTGCATTAACAATAACAGTAATAACAGACAACCCTTGAAGGGTGCTTGCTAAAAATGGGGCACTGTTCTGCACCCTTGACACGTATTAACTTACGTAAATCCTCACGAGCATCCATCCTGTGTGGCAGGATCCTAATTGTTATCTCCATTTCACAGATGGAAACTGCCACTGAAAATTTAAGTAACTTGCCCGAGGTGATGTGGGTAGTAAATGGTGGGCTATGGTATACAGGGAGATGCTACAGGGATTCAGTTCCTCCAGCATCAAATTCTTTGATCTTAATTGTGCTATAGGCCCAGTACTAAACTTCCCACAAATCGAATAGATTATAGAGATGCCTGGATTTTGTCTTGGAAACTGCTCAAGAATGCCAATATCAGAGAATGTAAAAGTTTCTTTAACAAGTTTAACTCTTAAGCCAGGGGCTCAATTTGTGTTACCTGACGCTTTGAGGTGGGGTGAGGGTGGAGAATATGTATATATTATATATTATATAATATATTATAATTATATATGTATGTAAAGCAGTGTGATCTCCAAGGGGATTTGCATGTCTGGGCACCTTCGAGAAGAGTCTAGGATGACAATCTTTTTGAGTACTCCCTGTGTTTTGAATTTCATAGGAATTAATTCTTTAGACTTTTATAGCCAAACTAGTTGAGGTTCATTCAAGTTAAGCCTTGGGAGGATGGAGGTGAGTTTTGTGGATGAGAGATTCTGCTGGTTTTGCTTTTCCTTAATCATCTTCAAATGTCCCTCTGTTACGTGTGTACTGGGGGGAGTGGGTTGGGGAGGGGCTATTAGTGGCACAGCAGAGCCAGGAGTTCAGCAGGGAACTGGTCCACGGTGGAATTAGGCTGAGGAAATTAACTGCCTTGGACTCCTTGAAGAGAGTGTAAACTCTGGTGGGGAAGCCCCCTTCCTGGCTGCCACTCCCAGGACTAGAGTGATGTGTTCTTAAAACTGTATCTGGAAGTTTTGAGGATCAATATCCAAGTGTTAGAATCTAGGAGGAAAAGGGAACTGCTAATATGGGCAAAGCCCTGCAAAACTAGCAATAAATGTATTAAATTACTTTTCTTTTTGACCTAAATTACAGGTTATAGACTCACAAGACTCACATAATTTTTCAGTAACACAGAGGTCCTGCGTACCCATCACTCAGTGGTGACATCTTGCTTAGCTAAAGTGCATTATCAAAACTAGGAAATTGATATTGGCACCATACAATTAACAAAACTACAGATCATACTGGAATTTCACTAGTTTTTACATGTACTTAGTTTTTCTTCTTTCTTTATTTTTTGCCAGGACTTAGTGTATATAATTTGACCAGTGTTTCTTGACAGGCAGGAGGACCTTTGACTAAGACTGTAATCAATATTTTACAACAGACACATGCCTTTTAGTTTAATGCTCTTCGCCTGTTTTTAACCTGGCAAAGGGATGAATGGAATGTGAATTTCAGCAGCTGGGTTATGGAAGAGAAACCAAGACATTTGGTTATTTTCATTTATGACCTTGAACTCTTTGAAGGATGTTATCTCCATTTCTGTTGCCTTTACAGAGGGAGGAGGATATTTTCTAGAGAGAAAGGATAATTCAAGGTCATGGTGTCGTACGAAGAGCTCTTGGAGGGAATGATAAACAGACATTGTTACCCCTGGAAGAACGGGGAGATTTTGATTAATCGGATAAAAGGTATGGGCTGATGGGACTCAAAGATCATGGATGCAATTTCATAGTAACTGTTAGAGTGGATTTACTTTTCAGATGACAGCGCTGGAGGAGTTGGGGCTACATGGCAGCTGCCTGGCTGACCGTAATTAATTGCTCCTGCCTCTGCAATCCCATCGTGCTTTGCTGAGGCTTCCAATTAGCCTCCGTCACTCTCTGTCCTGGAGCCGAGCTGTTTGTGGGGGTGCCTGTCTTCCCAGGCGAGGGATGATTCTTTGAGGGCAGGGACTGTCTCATTCAGTTTTTGACTTTCTCCTCTTCCCTTTCTCCTAGAATCGAGCAAGATGCTTAGCACACAAAGGCTCTCTATTCCTGTGCCTCCAGATTATTCCTTATTCTAGCTTCACTTCTTTACGTATTTAACCAGGCATCTATCTGTTTGCATGTTATGTGTATTTGAAACCCATAAGGCTTAATCCATGATAGATTATTGTGTAATTTGGGGCCATCATGAGTCAGGCTGGCCTCGGTTCTCTTGGAACAGCATTAAACAGCCTGAAAGCTTAGTTGATTTTTGTCTACAGAAAAGCAGTGGAAAGTTCTTGTTGGTTGTTTTCCTTATAGCATAAAAGTTTTGAAAAAAAATATTCATCTTTTCTGCTTAACTGTTAACACCTGGAAGAATTATCTAACATTTTTCTGACTCATGGCCGCCTTTTGGGGTTGGGCTTTTAAGGAGTTGACAGTGGTCTGTGATTGTGGCCTCTCCAAATTGTCAGCGCTGCTGTGGGCCTTGTCTTCTCTGAGACCTACAGGAAAATAAGGTTTGCAGTCACCTTGTCTAGTAGAGCAGTGAAAGGGAGGCAAAATAGTATGTCTTGGGGATTATATGGTTATAAAGAAATGGAAAGAAGTTCTCAAATAAACTCGTAGAAACACGGCGTTACTGAAGAGAGATGAGAAAATACTGTGAGTAGCCAAGGACGGCAGTAGAAAAATCAGGAAGGGATGCCATTCTTACATTTTTCAGAGGCCCGTGTAGCCTATAAATTTTGCTTTTCTCCACGAGACTCTGCTGTTCTCTTGCCGCTACTAGCCGACTGGCTTCCTTAATCTCTGGTTTCTCAGATTCTCAGATTTACTGCTTGCTGACTGGCTTTGACTTGGTACGATGTTGCAGCACCGCACGGTCTTTCCCGTAGATAACTGTCTTGGTCTCCCAGTGTCTCAATTCCAAATTTTTCAGTGAGAGTCTGTTTGGCACGTACTGAGTCCTGTATCCATCTCTGGTCTATCCAGCTGTTGCTGGGATGAAAGGGTCATATGTGCTTTGGGTGGTCCCAGACACGTCCAGGCAGGCTCTCAGGAAGGCAGAGTTGGTGGGAGGCAGTGATTGGCATGGCTGTCATATCCCAATCAGGGAACAATTCCCCATTGTTTCTGTTTGGCTCTTGGATGCATTAGAAAAGCAGAGCCCATTTCTTTTTTGGCTTTGTCTTAGCCTCCCACATTTCCCAGTTGGAATTTCAGGTCTAGGCAGCTGACCGAGGGATTGTTTATAGGCAATGAAGAGGTGATTACTCACACTAGTTAATTCCAGGGGTGGTTGGATCCCTGGCATCACCAATCAGTATTTTTTAAGAAATACTTTAATTCATGCCTTTCAAATAAATTAATGCATTTGAATTTATGTTTCTATTTGCACTTGTTTACTTTTGGAGTTCTTAACTTAGACTTAAAAAAAAATTTGTACTTGTGGTTCAAAGATTCCAATTTTATAGCCAAGAACTTCTGGTGCATGTTGAAGTCTTTGAATGACAAGGGTACAGTGACAAGATGACAAGAAGGAGAAGAGGGGTGTGGAAGATCTGAAGGCCTCATCTCCCCACTAACTAGCTCTGTCACCTTGGTAACTTAGTTCTTTGAAGCTCAGTTTCTTTATCTGTAAAATGGAGTAAGAAAAGCATCCATCTCATAATGTTGAGAGGATTATTCAATATATTATCTCATTGAATTTTATGTCATTAAATTTTATATTGAATTTACTTTGAATTACATTGCATTTACATTGCATTTACATTAAGTATTATATTATTTGAAGGACAATTTTCAGACACTCAAGATGTGGGAGTGAACAAAATACACTAAGATATTACCCCCCTGGAACTTATATTTCAGTATGTGCTGTCATCCCTCTAATTTGTAAATCAAAGAAGAGTGGTATACTTACCTTTTTTCCAATTTTATCAAAATTTAGTATTTTGTTTTTTGTTTTTTGTTTTTAAAGAGAAGGCCATGTAACAGACAGGTGGGCTTATTTGTCTTTTGAGAACCCAGGTATGGGAGTGTATGTGTGTCTAAGTAAGTACCATCAGGAGCCATCAAAATCCAGGAAAATGTCCGCATGTTTTGAGAAAAGGTTTGTTTCTCAAGGCAAAAGTTAAATGAGTTTTATTTAAGTTAAGGGAATAAATCAAACTTGCAGGAGACCTTTATGAGCTGATATCTTGGCTTTGATGACCCAGGGAAAGACATTTCTACTTGTGCAGGAGGGTAGCTCACTTTGCTTTTATGAAATCAAAGTTGAAAATCTTAATGGGTTTTAATAACCCTAAATGTCATATTGAAGTTTGGACAATTTCAGATAACACCTCTTTTTAATTGCTATGGGTTACTCATCTCTTGGGCTATAGCATATATCTCAGGAGAGAAAATCCTCCATTTTTCAAATTTTCACATTTTGCAATTTGTCATGAGACACAGAAACTTTTGGAGATGAGCTGTTTTAGATGGAAAGAAATTTCCCCCCACCCAGTGTATCCAAACAAGTCATCCTATGTGCCAAAGGAAGCAATTTCCTTTCTTTGCTTTGTGATTTGAAACAGTAGTGTATTATATACAATGATTTAAGTTAGTTGACCTAAGCTTTAATTTCTTTTTTGTTTAGCGTTTGTAGATTGTTATTCACCCTAAATCCACTGCAGTTTGAAGTGGCACAAAGAATTTAACGATCCACTGGTTGAAATTTTAAAGAGAGAATTTATTTAAGCCAGTATAAAAAGCAATTTCATTGCTTTATAGATAAATTGTATGTATATCTGCCAATGTTGTGTCTAAAATATTAGAGGATGATCTATAGTAATAGAAAGTTAGTACTTTTTTTTTTATCACACAGAGTATTAATGAGGCAAGCAGCCAATTCCATCTTGTGGAATTAACTTTGGCTTTGCTGGTTCTTTGTAGTTTCTGGCAAAGAGTGTCTTTAATTGTTTGAGAAGAGACAGAGCTTGGTGACAAGAGATACGGATGTTTACGTCTCTGTCAATGACACAGGGTAGGTGATAAGATCCATATTGTCATGTCACACCAAGTAGTTCCCCCACGTGGCCAAGGCACTTGTCATTATAATTGGTCATAATTTTTCTCCTTCACTGAGGGAACACCAAGTAATCATCAGACCCGGGAACCGTGAACGTTGCTTTGAGGATGGTAGAGTTCTGCCTCGGCAGGATTTCAGGACTGATGACAATCCCCCAGTTCCACTCGTGCCCAGTTACATGCTTAGATGTTCAAATGTGAGAAAGAATAGAAAAGATGCGGGCTCCTTCCAAGGGTAACAGTAGCTTTCGTTCTTCAGTGGATTACCATCACGTGGCGCTTTATTTGAAAAATCCGCCGATTTCCATCAGTCGCGTAAACCATTACCCTTGTGTGGGAACCCGGCCAGGTCTCACGCAGGCCCACCTCCTCCATAGTTTATTCATCCAGAAGGATGGCGTCAAAAGTAAGATTGTTTAGAAATTTTCCAGGCCATCGTGAAAACAGGTGCTTCCTTTGTGAGTTCAAGTTAGTGAACTGATGTGGTCATTTCAACCCAATTTCAACCCTGGTTCTAAAGAACAAAGACATTTTCTCTGCCCTGAAGATTGACATTTGCTGGCAGAGATTAGGCACTTCCTGTGACCCTGGGTCCCATTCTGCTGGTGTAGCCGGAGCTGTGGAAGGGAAGGCGTGGCCTTCCATTGCAGTGGGCGGGGCTCCGCATCCGCGCGTATCTGCACAGAGGCAGGCTGCAGCTTGCTTAGATACTTATCAGGAACCTTCTGGTGCGTTTATTCTCTAAGTTAAAAGTGAAAAAGGCTGCCAGTCAATGACCAGTGGTGAAACCTGTTGCCTCTGCCCCTTCTGAGCTCCCTTTCCCGTCCTTTTTCCTTTGATTCTTTCACTTTCTCTGCCAGAAAGCAGCCCCGGCACCGTCACATTCTGACTCCGGGAGTGGAATGAAAGGGTTCCTTTCTGTATGGAGAGGTTGGTTTTACACAGAGCTGCCTTTGACGGGTAAGGCGTCCCTCAACAGATTTAGAACGTAAAGTGTTGACACCAAGCCAGAGAGGACAGTCGTAAGTTGTCATTTGAACGAGGTTTCATTCAGTCTTTGTCATCTGGCGTGGAACATCGCGCATCCTGTGATACCCAGAGCTGCTTTGGTCAGTGTGATTGTCATACTTTCAATTAGATTCACCGCTTTGAGATCTACAGTATGAGGTTAAGGTGTTCAGGCAGTTAACAGAATGTTCTGAAGAGTAGGAATAATGGTTCCAAATTAAGCCTTTTAATTTATACACAGCTCTAGTTTTCCAAGTGGTGAGATGTCTTGCCAACCTTTTCTTTGTACAACCTTTTGCAAAGAGAAAAGGTGATATGATTTCTGGTTCATTTAGACATTGATCTTTCTTGGCAGTTTTTAAATTTTTGGTTAGAAAAAAATGGTGACCTGAAGCAAATCTGACAAAATGTAACGCTCATTTCAGGTTGCCAGGATAGAGATATTTGTATATTGATTTCCACTTTTCTGATTTGTTTTTTTTTTCCCCCAGAAGATAGGAAACAAATTGGTAGGGGAAGGGAGGAGAGAAAGGAAGCCAGCAAACAAATTAAAGCATGGACCCTTAACAGCGTTTGAGAAAAATTTATTTTTATTTCATTTTTATGTTTTAATGGAAATATAGTTAATGTACAATAGTATATAAGTTACATATTTACAGTATAGTGATTCATAATGTTTAAAGGTTATACTCCATTTACAGTTATTATAAAATATTGACTATATTCCCTGTGCCCTACAATACAGCCCTGTAGCTTATTACATAATAGTCTGTACCTCTTACTCCCCTACCCCTATCTTGCCCCTCCTCCCTTCCCTCTTCACACTGGTAACCACTAGTTTGTTCCCTATATCTGTGAGTCTGTTTCTTTTTAGTTATATTCACCAGTTTGTTATATTTTTTAGATTCCATATATAAATTATATCATATAGTATGTCTCTTTTTCTGTCTGACTTATTTCACTTAGCGTAATAGCCTCCAAGTCTGTCCGTGTTGCTGCAAAGAGCAAGATTTCATCCTTTTTTATGGCTGAGTAGTATCCCACATTTTCTTTATCCATTCATCTGTTGATGGACACTTAGGTTGCTTCCATACCTTGGCCATTGTAAATAGTGCTGCTATCAGCATTGGGGTGCATGTATCTTTTCACATTAATGTTTTTGCTTTTTTGAGTATGTATACCAGGAGTGGAATTGCTAGGTCATATGGTAGTTCTATTTTTAGTTTTTTGAGAAACCTCTGCACTGTTTTTCACAGTGTCTGCTCCAAGTTACATTCCTACCAACAGTGTATGAGGGTTCCCTTTTCTCCACATCCCCATAACAGTGCTTTTTGATAAAAAAAAGACCTGTGTGAGAACTTGGTCCTGTCTGTGTGGCTTTGGCCATGCCAACTTCTCTGCCCCAGTTTTTGTCACTTATTATATGACATTTATCTATAAGCATGATAGTCCTTGGTTAAGATAGAATATTTCTTAAGAGCCAAACATGGCACCTAGTTCATAAAAGATACCTCAACAATCTTAGTTTCCATTCATTACCTTTTCAATGTAGCATCACAGATCTTTAGGTGAATTGAAAGCAGACCCTTGTCTGCGTGGTTTTCATATTGGTCTTGGCTAAAATGTTGTTCACTTAGGCGAAGTGGATAGAAAAGGTTATTTCCACCCCTCTCCGTTTAGTTTGATCAAATTTATTGAGGACCAACTCAGAACCAGATACAGTGGGAGTAAGGTGGACTGAATCACTGCTTCTGTGGAGCTGATATTCTGGGGGAACACAGATGGTAAAAAAAACAAGTGTCAGGTGGCAAAAACGGGTTGAAGACTGAAGCAGGTTAAGAGGACAGACGTCGAGCCATGGTGGGTATCTGTTTTAGGTAGGGGGACTGAGGGCTTCACTGAGAAAGTGTCATTGCAAGGTTTGCATGGACTGAGGGAACAAGCCTTGTAGAAATCTGGGGAAAGAACATTCCAGGCAGAGGGAAGGAACTAGGGAGAGGCTGAGGATCTACAAGAGGTTGTGTGGGGAAGGCAGGAAAGAGTAGGGAGTGAGGCCACGGGCCAAGTCACCCGTAGGAGGGTCTTGCTTGGGTTTTATTTGCCCGCGGTCAGAAGCGACATCCTTAAACCACAAAACCGGCCACTCTGCTACTCTAAAGAGACTCTGTGAGATGTGTTTTGCAGAGAAGATGGAAAATAATAGTGTATCTGTTACTTTGATTACAGTTCCCATCATGTAATAATTAACTGCTAGCTGTAATTATAGGACTTCCTCTAATTTCGTTTAGCACCCTTGGGACCTCTATTAGCCTATATCTCAATCAATTTCGCAGCCATTAAGGGGGAAAAAGGCATATCCCTGTTGAATTTTAAATCTAGTGGGAAAATGTTCAGTCTCTTTGTTTGTACTCTGCTAGACTGTCTTATTTTCTCTTTCCGTTTGTACGGCTCCCCCCGCGCTGGTCTCTCCTCTGGCGTGCTGATGCAGGCATGTAGCATGTCACTTCCTAATTAGGATGTCCTTTCACAGATAGTTGTTAATGAATTCCATGCATCCCACGTCCTTTTGGTAACCTCTCAACAAAAATTTTCAGCTGACAGCCAAGGGAACACGTGGTCCCCTCCCCACGATTGATGTCTTAGTCAATATTTATTCTCACGTCTAGCACCTTTAACTACTCTCGCATCCTCTACGCAAGTTCATTTATGTGAAGAAATGTTATGCAGAGAAAAGTCCATTTATGTAGAGAAATGTAATCACCTCTGTCTTCTCATTTGGGTTGAACAGTAAGTTCTCCTGTCATAGAAAATACAGGGAAGTTTCTCTCCTTTTGGGCTCTTTGGCATTATCAGGTGACTTGCAGTGTTTAGATAACCCTGGATTCTCTCTGCTGCTCTTGGGAAAGCCCTCCTTACTGTCACATTGCTGCAGAGGTGTGCATCCCCGTCCCTAATGGGTGGCTTCTCTCTGGAGGCAAATAGAGATCTCTATGTCGGGCCGTTTGTTACATCACTATCCGTAGCCCCTTGAGAAGCAGGGCCATCTCCAGGCAGCTCAGTCTTACTAGTTTTGAAATAAGGTCTGTAGCTTGTTGGTAGGAACTGGGATCATGCCACACCATAGAAGAAGCCAAGACTTACAAGCAAGGAGGTGGAGGGAATGGTCCCCAGTGTTGGTGGCCAAGTCATCATCAAAGGAAGCCCTGAATTTACTCGTGTGTTCTGACTAATGTGTGTGTGTGTGTGTGTGTATAAATGAATAGAATTATTTTTTAGAGTGGCTTTAGATTCACAGCAAAGCTAAGCAGAAAGCACAGAGAGTTCCCACAGCCTTCTTGTCCCTGCATCTCAGCCCCAACCCCCAGCCTCTCATCATCATCAACATCCCTGCCAGAGTGGTACCTTTGTTAGAATCTGTGAACCTATGTCAACATGTAATTATCACCCAGAGTCCATAGTTACATTAGGGTTCCCTCTTTCTGTTGTACATTCTGTGGGTTTTGACAAATATATAATGATGTATATCCAGCATTATAGTATCATACAGAATGGTTTCACTGCCCTAAAAATCCTCTGTGCTCCACCTAATTATTCCTTCCTCCTCCTTATTCCCTGGAAACCACTGATCTTTTTATTGTCTGTAGTTTTGCCTTTTCAAGAATGCCATATAATTGGAATCATGCGGTATGTAGCCTTTTCAGATGGCTTCTTTCACTGAGTAATATGCATTTAAGGCAATTCCATGTCTTTTTGTGGTTTGATAGCTCATTTCTTTTTAGCACTGAATAATATTCTATTGTATGATGTACCCTAGTTTATTTATCCAGTTCTAAACTGAAGAATGTCTTGGTTGTTTCCTGGTTTTGGCAGTTATGAATAAAGATGCTATAAACATTCATATGCGGATGTTTGTGTGGACATACTATGTATGGATATTTATCTATATTACATATATTTAAGGAAGTTTTATTTTTTCTGATTATAAAAAAGTATGTGCTCAATGGTAGAACATTTGGAAAATATAAAAAAAGAAGAAAAATTTAAAAATTCAGTACAAGTCTATTTATTAATTTAATGTAATAAAATACATGAAATGGGAGCTGTCTTGGAAAATGTAGGACATATGGTTATGATATCCTATAATAGTCAGTGGTAAAGACAGGAAAGATTTAGGGCGTTCTAACTGGTAGTTCTGTTTCCATGAAAATTGCCTCTTAAGTGACTTTTTATGATAATCAACCTTCAAGCAAACACTGTCAGCTTTGCAAAATAGCTAACTGAGGAGTCCCTTGAACAACTGACCTCCAAGGAGGTACTGAAATTGTGCCCTGAAAAAATCCAAATGTACATTAGTGCCGGGTGAGGGGAATCATTCGTGTGGAATCCAGTGGATCGGATGCATGCGTATTTTATGATGCCTGTTGTGACTGCTTTGGGTTCTAGGCGTGTTCATCTCTCCTGGGTACCTTCTGGCGGAGAGGCAGAGGATGCTGCGGGGGTGCAGTAATGCCTGAAGAGCAAGCCCAGAAGTGCTTATAAGTTGACCCAAGCATCTTGTCGCTTCTCATTGCTTGTTTTTAACAAGGCAAACGACCCATAACTCAAAAAGATCTTTTCATAATTTCTGTGAATGGAAGTATATGCCTAACAACTTAAAAAAATTAGTTTTAAATATCCTTTTTTTTTTTGGTGGAAGAAAGCTGATCTCGGGCAGGAGTACAAATGAAGGCTCACAAAACCTATGTCTAAATATATAAAAAGTTGTAAGTCAAGCTAATAAACTGTAAAATAAAAGATGGCTTATTTGCCTACTTTGACAAAGAAACTTTCATCATGACCTGGAAATCGGATTCAGATCTAGAAAGATTAGACTTCTTGAAATATCACAAGGGAGCGTAGAGGTAAAGGATGGCCAGCCCCCAGCCCATGGTCCATCCTTATCCTCCTGCCCCTGGCTCCATCTTGGACCATGGACCCTACAGCCTACAGGAGCAAAGCACACAAATGGCTGCCCTTGGGCACGAGTGCACAGCCTCCCCCCCCCCCCATGGTAGGATGGAAGTCAGAGTCTCCGGAAGGGCCTGGCTGGGGGCACTGGGGCCAGGGTACCTGGGTGTGTTCTGGAGAGGGCCACGGCTGGCCTCTGTGTGCGGACGTCTGCTCGTCTTCTGTGAAGGGCATGGCTGGTGTTGGGCCAGAGAAGGCCTTCTGATGGGAGTGCCCAGGTCAGGGCCCTTCTTTCCTGGTATGAGAGATGATTCTGGAAAAGGAATCTGGAGTCTTTGAGCTTTGGTTTTGCTCTTAGTAAACTTAGCCATTACTCTTACCTTAATGAAAGTAGAGCGAGAAGCATCCACTTTAAAGTACGTTGGGATTCAGCAGCATGCGGTTCAAAAGTTGTTTTTAAGAGGTGGTCTCATCGTATTCTGGCATAGGTTCATTTAAAAAGCTCTAGGCTTGAACAAACAGTACCATATACATTTATGTAATCCCCCCCCATCTTTTCACTTTTTAAGAATTATAAAGAAGTTTTGCCTAAAAACTGACTCCTGCTGTTGGATCCCAGGAATCACAGTTTCCTTCTGAGCTAAAGTAACGATTCATCTCCTGGAATCTCCCAGGTGGTGTTCTTAATGCTCACAACATCTGAGACTGTGTAGATGTTCCCGTGTTCTAAATTCTTGCTTTGAAGAGGTTGCTCATGAGATGAGTTAATTTCCATACACAGGAAAGGTCAAAATCGAGGTCAAGTTTAAATTGGAAGGGGTGTTTCTAAAAGGTAGGATAGTGAAATTCTCACACATACTGATGAATCACTTGTCATTTTTGGTAATGATAATGTAAAGGTTTTACACACAGTTTATTAGTGAGGGTCTCAAAATACTTTAGGGATGTGTGGACAGTGAACAAAGTTGGAGTCCTGAGGTTCTGTTCTCCGGTTGACTCAAGCGTATTAAAGTAATGCTTTGTTTTTACATCAGTAGCCATTTAAGCAAGATGGAAAATATGATGTCCATTGGTACCGTATCTAGAGAGGTGTGTACCGAGGGTGAGAGGTATGACCTCCCCCCAAGGTCAGTGTGCTCACTTACCTGTTCTCTCATTCTTGCTTTGGAAAGTCTGTGCTCTCTAGAAAAAAATTTTCCAATAAGATTAAAAAAAAGTCTGTTGAAGGTGAAGGATCTCATACAGATAAAGAGATATGTTTCAGAGTTGTTTTTTTCCCCACTGTTGGAAATATTCCTGATCACTGAAAGTAATGAAATAAATTTGAGATGTCGGGTGTAGTACGTGGTTGGGGCGCAAAATAAAGAGCCCGAAACTCAGAGTGGAAGCCCGACGTTTATGGTTATAAATGCATACTTTAGAAAGTGATTTATAAAGAGGAACACCAGTGCTAAAATAGATAAATTGAAGCTTGTTCTCATTTAAGTAGGTTAGACAGTTCATCAAATATTGCTTAAAATCTCTCTCTCTGAAGGTTGGAAATAAGAGATTAAATGTCAGTGGCCAAGGCAGGGGATTTTGGAAGCCCAGCTACCCGGCAGTTCAGATGGAGATGAAATGCAGTTGGGCGAAGTGAATACGCCTGGTGCTTAGCACAGGGCCCGGAGACTGAATCTGATCTGCTGCCTCTTTTGTTTGTCCCTTAAGGTAGGAGTGGGTTTTACACTTTTAAATGGTTGAGAAAAAATCCTAAGAAGAATAATATTTTGTGATATGAGAAAACCATATGAAATTCATGTTTCAGTGTCCATGGATACAAAGTTTTATTGGAATGTGGCCGTGGCCGTTTGTTCATGTATTGCCTCTGGCTGCTTTCACACTGCGGTGGCAGAGTTGAGTAGGTGTGACAGAGACCATATGGCCCGGAAAGCCTAAAATATTTACTATCTGTCCCTTTGCAGGAAACATTTGCTGAACCCTGGCTGAGCTAGATGCTGCTGGCAACCTGTGCCCTCTCTTCCCTCCCCTTATCTTTTTTCTAATACATGAATGAATGAGTGTTTAATTATGTTGATCGGTAACACTTATATAGTGCTTACTGTTTTCCCATTCTTTTAGCCCATAATAACTCTGTGATGTGGGTACAATTATTATTCCCATTTTACAGATAAAGAAATGAAGGTGTAGAAAACACAGACGACTATACAAGTCAGCAGTTGAGATGGACTTTTGTTGACTCTGATTTTCTTTTTGACACAAGTAAGAAAATTTATTTTTTATTTTAATTGAAGTATAGTTGATTTACATTGTTGTGCTAGCTTCAGGTGTACAGCAGAGTGATTTGGTTATACATATATATATTCTTTTTCATATTCTTTTCTATTATGGTTAATTACAGGATATGGAGTATAGTTTCCTGTGCTGTATAGGTAGGACCTTGTTGTTTATCTCTTTTATGTGTAGTAGTGTGTATGTGCTAATCCCACTCTCCTAATTTATCCTCCCCTCCTCCTTTCCCCTTTGGTAACCATAAGTTTGTTTTCTATGTATTGACTCTGATTTTTATATTTAAAACAAACACAGACAGTCCTGAAGTACCAAATAAAATCTAGAATAACTCAAGGAAGTTAGAAAGTTTGAAAACAATTTGGGCACCTTCCCTCTCGATGTTTGACGCTTTTTCATTTGATGATGTGTTTCTTTGATTACTTTTATTACTAAAGCCCCTTTGGATGTTATGTATTTCCTTGAGTATCCTAATTGTTTGATCCATTCTCTCAACTCAGAATTACTATGTGTCCAGTGCTGGTTAGACACCCTGGGGCACATCTGTGAACACAACAGGATACTCGGCCCAGAGTGAGCTACAAGAATATGGTCATCCTCCAGCAAATGTCTTTATATGCTCTACTTAGATTTCAGCAATTTGTATCACTCCCTAGATGTTCAGCTGCATCGGATAATTTGAAAACAGCAGATCCCAGCAGATAGAGGTGCAGCTGTCAGATCAGGAAGCCTGTCTGTCCACTGGCCCAGATCGTTCTGATGATTTGTGGCATGACCTTGGAAACATCTTTACATTTTGCATTCCAGATTTTCATTCTGGAAAATACCAGCAAATTAAGCTGGTCTTAACAAAATCTGGTGCCCCCACGTGATGTAATGAGTTCTGCTTTTTTGTATTTCACATGCTTTCCTTGTTTACATGGATACAGGTTGTTGGTCTGTAACTTGATGATGTAGATATATCCATACAACATGGTGCACACAATCACAGGTGGATACAAGAACTCTTGTTTCCCAAGGCTTACCTGAACTGCCAGTGGGTAGGACAAGCTGAACTGGGTGGGGGTGCAGTGTGGACAAGTCCAGGGTCATTTGGGGGAATTTGCAAAAGCACATTTAGAGCGTGTTTGTAAGGCAGAGCGAGAAAACTATGGATGTGTGAAGAGGTGTGGGGACAGTGTTCACTTTATCCATTATTTTGAGTTCCTGGTGAGTTCAGTATAGCCCAGGGTCAGGCACAAATAGGTGTTCACTAAACATCATTCTACAAAGTCTTTGTACTGCCCAGTGGCCCTGGCACTTAGAGAATCACTGTATGTTTAGACTGAGGGGGCTAGGATTAAAACAGTTCATCCTAAGTGTTCTAAGTTTATAAAAAAGGTGATTATGTTTTATACTTTTTTTTAAATTGAAGCACAGTCACTTACAATGTGTCAATTTCTGGTGTACAGCACACTGTCCCAGTCATGCATATACATACATATATTTGTTTTCATATTCTTCTTATGTTTTATACTTCTTAAAGATGTGTATGATACTGAGAACTATGATTTAAACAGATAGTCTACTATAATAGTTCACAAAGGTAAAAATGATTAATTTCCGATATTAAAGACACAGAAGCGTAATTCTTAAACCAAAAATGTTGCATGGGTTGCTATTTTATGTTATTTTGAACCATACACTTTATTAACTTTTAAGTTTGTTTGCTGTGCTTTTTATAGCAAAGACCTTGACTTTTTATTTTCCCCCAGTTTCACTGAGGTAAAATTAACAAATAAGAATTGTATACAGTTAAGGTATACAACATGATCATTTGGTACATGTATACATTGTGAAATGATTACTACATATCACCTTACAGAGTTATATTTTAAAAATTTAAAAAATTTTTTTGTGGTGAGAATACTTAAAATCTGCTCTCTCAGCAAATTCCAAGTATAGAATACAGTGTTATTAGCTATAGTTACTGTGCTGTTTATATTAGATATCCAGGTCTTAATCATACTGTATGACTGAAATTTTATACTCTTTGACCAACATCTCCTCATTTTCCCCACCCCCTGCCCCAGGCAGCCATTATTCTACTCTGATTTTTATGAGTTTGACTCGTTTACATTCCACATAAGTGAGATCATATGGTGTTTGTTTTTCTGGGTCTGGCTTATTTAACTTAGCATATAATCTCCTCCAGTTTCATCCATGTTGCACATGATAGAATTGCCTTCTTTTTTAAGGCTGGATAACATTCATATGTATGTAAAATGTTATTTTCTTTATGCATTCATCTGTTGGTGAACACTTTGGCTGTTCCATATTTCCATATCTTGGCTATTTTGAATAATGCCATGGGGGTGTATATATTTCTTCAAGATCCAGCTTTCATTTCCTTTGGATATATACCTAGAAGTGGGATTGCTGGATCATATGGTAGTTCTTTTTTTACTTTTATTTATTTAATTTTTTGGAGGGGAGAGGTAATTAGGTTTATTTATTTGTTTGTTTGTTTATTTTAATGGAAGTACTGGGGATGGAACCCAGGACCTCATGCATGCTAAGCATGTGCTCTATCACTGAACTATACCCTCCCCTTCTATTTTTAATTTATCCAAGAATCTCCACACTGTTTTCCTTAATGGCTGTACAAATTCCCACGTGGTTTATAAGGATTTTCTTTTCTCTACATCCTTGCCAACACTTGTTATCTTTTGTCTTTTTGATAATAGCCATCCTAATGGGTGTGAGGTGATATCTCTTTGTGGTTTTGATGTTTTGATTTGCATTTCTCTGATGCTAAGTGATGTTGAGCACCCTTTCATATGCTTGTTGGCCCTGTGTATGTCTTTTTTTGAGAAATATCTATTTCAGGTCTTTTGTCCATTTTTAAATTGGCTTATCTCTCTCTCTCTTCTTTTTTTTTTGCTATTGAGTTCTTTGAGTTTCTTGTATGTTTTAGATATTAACCTGGTAATGGTTTGCAAATGTCTTCTCACACTTGCTAGGTTGTCTCTTCACTTGAGTGATTTTTCCTTTGCCGTGCAGAAGCTTTTTAGTTTGATGTAGATCCACTTGTTTATTTTTTCTTTAGTAGCTGTGTCAGATTCAAAAAAATCATTGCTCAGAACAAGATAAAGAAGCTTTATTCCTATGTTTTCTTCTACGAGTTTTACAATTTGAGGTCTTAGGTTTAAGTTGTTAATCAATTTTGAGTTGATTTTTATATATAGTGTGAGGTAAGGGTCAGTTTCATTCTTCTGAATGTGGATATTCAGTTTCCCCAAAACCGTTTATTGAAGAGACTATCCTTTCCTTGTTGTATATTCTTGACTCGTTTGTCATAAATTAATTCACCATATATGTGTAGGTTTATTTCTGGGCTCTCTGTTTTGTTCCCGTGGCTTATATCTCTATTTTTATGCACATACCGTACTGCTTCAATTACTGTAGCTTTGTAAAATATTTTAAATTCAGGAAGTGTGATGCCTCTAGTTTTGTTCTTCCAGCTCAAAATTGCTTTGGTTATTTGGGATCCTTTTTGGTTCCATATGAATTTTAGTTTTTTTTTCTCCTGTTTCTGTGAAAAATGCCACCGGAATTTTGAAAGAGATTGTGTTGAATCTGTACATCACTTTGAGTAGTTATGAGACATTTTAACAACATTAATTCTACCAATCCATGAACATGGGGTATCTTTCCATCTATTTGTTTCTTCAATTTCTTTCATTAATGTTTTATAGTCTTCAGTATTCAGATCTTTCACCTCCTTAGTTAAATTTATTCCCAAGTATTTTTATTCTTTTTGATGGTATTATAAATGAGATTGTTTTCTTAATTTCTTTTTTGGATAGTTCATTGTTAGTGTATAGAAATACAACTGATTTTTGTATGTGTAATTTTAACAATTTTTTTTGGTGGAGTCTTTAGGGTTTTCTGTATATAAGATCTTGTTATCTGCAGAGACAATTTAACTTCTTCCTTGCTGATATGGATATCTTTTATTTCTTTTTCTTACCTAATTGCTTTGGGTATGATTTCCAGTAATATGTTGATAGAAGTGGTGAGAGTGGGCATCTTTGTCTTGTTGCTGATCTTAGAGGAAAAGTTTTCAGTTTTTCACCATTGAGAATGATGTTAGCTGTGGGCTTGTATATCTTTCTATACTTACTTAAACTGTTGAAAGGTTTTATCATGAAAGGATGTTGAATTTTGTCAAATGCTTTTTCTGCATCCATTGAGATGATTGTATGTTTCTTCCCCTTCATTCTGTTACTGTGTTATAGCAACTTAATGTTTATATTGAACCATCCTTACATCCAAGGATAAATCCTAACTGATCATATTTTATGAGCCTTTTAATATGCTATTGAATTTGATTTGCTAGTATTTTGTTGAGGACTTTTACATCTATTTCATCAGGGATATTGGCATGTAATTTTCTTTTCTTATAGTGTCCTCGTCTGGTTTTGGTATCAGGGTAATTTGGACCTCATGAGTTTGGAAGTGTTTCCTCCTCTTCAATTTTTTGGGAGAGTTTGGGATGGGTTGGCATTAATTCTTTAAATGTTTGGTAGAATTCACCAGTGAAGCCATAGGGAAAGACCTTGACTTTTATTATCTCATTTTACATATTATCAATTGACTGACAATTAAAAATTTGTTTTATACAATATAAAAAGAAAGAGCACAGATACTTCAAGTCTGTCTTACTCAGTATTCTACTTCTAACTGGCTACTCTTTCAGAGAACAGGGTCATTGGAGTTATTCTGTATTTGGGAATAAAGAGACCAAAGAGCTGATAGGAAACCTCCTGACAGGCTTTATGATAATTTATTTTACTTGATTTTATGTCTTTAATGAGATACAGAGGAATCTGACAGCTAGTGGGCAGAAGTGTTGAGATTAGAGATTTTATGTATTTGATTTGCTGTTGTGACTTTGTCAAATATATAGTTAATCTCTCTGCTGTTGATTTCCTCCTGCCATTAGGTTGGTAGTAAACAGGGCGTAAGCCGGCATAGTCACCTGTGCTTTTGGGCAGTGGTTTGTGAATTTCCTTGTGGTTTTTTTTTGTACAGAAACACAATTCACTGATGAGTGCTAAGACTTCTAGCCACAGGAGTTTATGCTCTTTGTATATGAGCTCGCAGAAGTATTGCATGTGCGAGATGTTTACCATTTTGTTCCATTCCTTCTCTCTTTTAAATTTCTGATTCAGGAATTTCCAGTTGACCCAGTTTAAATGTCTCCTGCATAAATCTCTTCTCATAGTGTTTTACTGGTATGCTTGATACGATATTTGAAGAAGGGGACTGTGTTATCTGTGTCCTCTCAAAAGGCTTGGTACATTACACATGAGAGCTCATTGGTTTTGTTGTTAGTTTTACGTATGTGTGTATTTGTGGATTTATAAAGTTATTATTGGAGTGCTGCTTTATGCCAGGTCTTTGCTTAGCAGTTTATATGAGTTATTTCATTTATTTTTCACAACAACCCAGTAGGAGAGGCACTATAATTTCCCTCATTTTACATACAGGGAAACTGAGGCTTGGAGAAGTTAAGTGGGGCATCCAAGGTCATTCAGCTTTTGAATGATGGGGTTGGGATTCAAACCTAGTTCTGATTCCAAAGCCCCTGTTCCTTCCCAATCTATTATAATGCAAGTGGTATTGAATTAAATGTATAGACTGCTTTATGTTGTGTATCTGTTAACTTTGGGGTTTTGACCAACATTTTAATGAACTAGAAAAATTATGGTACCAAGTATACTCCTTTTCTTTATACCATGACTAGTAATGGGATTGATTACCTTCTAATGGACTTTTTCTTTTAAACAACTTTAGTTAGCTATAATTTACATACCATACAATTCATCCATTTAAAGTGTACACTCCAGTAGTGTTTAGTATATTCACAGAGTTTTACAACCATCCCTGTAATCATTTTTAGAACAAAAGAAACTCTGTACCGTTACCAGTCCTTCCTCATTTCTCCCCAACGCTCCCCACCCGTCCCCAGCCCCAGGCAACCATTAACCTAATTTGTCTCCAGATTTGCCTGTTCTGGACATTTCATATAAATGGAATCATGCAATGTATGGTCTTTTGCATCTGGCTTCTTTCACTTCACATCATGTTTTCAAGTTTCATCCACATTGTGGCATGTATCAGCACTTCATTTCTTTTTATTGCCAAATAATATCAACTTTGTCTGGACTTACATATTTTATTTATCCATTCATCAGTTGATGGACACTTGGGTTATTTCCACTCTTTTGCTATTGCAAATAGTGCTGGTGTGACTCATTCACATACAAGCTTTTGTGTGGACATATGTTATCATTTACCTAGAAATGAAACTGCAGGATCATACGGTTACTCTAGGTTTACTGTTTTTAAGAACTACCAGACTGTTTTCCAAAGCAGCTGCACCATTTTCTATTTGCATCAGTGACATATGAGGGTCCTTTACATCCTTGCTAATACTTGTTATTATGTATTTTTTTGATTATAGGCATTCTTGTGGGTGTGAAGTGGTGTCTTATTATGGTTTTAATTATTTTTGTCCCCTAATGGCTAATGCTGAGGGTGCATCTTTTCTTGTGTAACTGACTTGTAAATACAGATTTTTGTGTATATATTCTTTCTGAAGCAAGTCACACCTGTGCTGGTGTTGACATTTTCTCATCTCCTTTATTGTAATCAATTTGGAATTGTATCTAGAGTTGCAGCTAACTTGTCTAAAGTCTTACCTTGGGTGATTCTTTGGCCAAGGGCATGGCACAGCGTTTTGGAAGCAGAAATTATTCATTAATTCATTCACATCAATCTGTTGGCCAAATTGTGTGGCTGAAAATGTGCATGGGAGAAGGAAGGGCTTCAGGGACTAGAGGAACCAACTAAAGATTAGCCTAAAACATTTAAAAGTCTGGAGGGTTAAAAGTTCAGGTGTCCTGGACAGAGCATGAGATACATGTGGGCTGGATTGGAGGCTGGTTGAAACACACTAAAAGAATGTTAATTAACGAATCAGCACCAAATTGGGAGGGTGTCTGTAGTTTAAACCACAAATTGCTCAATACCTGAAGAATCACTGGCATGGTAACTTCCATGGGATGCTCATTTCTTATATGAGAATACAGTTTCTTTGTTATCTAGGACTTATGTTTGTAAGTATCAGAAATCAGCTCAAGAACACAGAAGTTTTGTTTTGTTTTGTTTTGTTTTGTTGAGTTTATATTTGGTTTTTAAGGAGGTTGGCAGGAATTTTTTATAAAAATACAGAATATCTCCTGGACCGTTGGTAGTTATGTGTCTGTCTAGAGATTGTGCACACTGTGGATGTCATCAGGATTCTGGATTCCCTGGCACACTTGGTTCCTCTTGTCTCTGCTAATCTGTCATTTTTTTCTCCTTTCCTGCAGCCTTTAATTATTTTTTTATTCCTCTTGTTCCTGAATTGACATGGCCAAAAATGTGTCTGCCAACAGTTTCTGAACTTGAATATGACATCTGAATAGAAGAGTGTTCAGTAGGGTGTTCGGTATGCACTCTGAATAATCTCAGCTGCCCCAGGTGGCAGGCAGAACCTGTGACATATTTAAAAAGCAGTATGTGATGTTCTGCAGAGAGTCTGGGGAAAGAAGAAAATAGATGAGACTTGTACACACACGGAACAGGGGAGGCAGGACTTGCAGCAGTGTGTGGTCATGAGAAATGAATGAATCCATTCGTGGGCTAAAGGATACGTTGTGTCCTGGTCCCCCTGGTCGTTCATCAGGTCAGCCCAGTGCCTGAGGACCACATCTACCTCCCTGTTCAGCATTGTAAAGAGAACTTTGAGAAAAGTAGTCAGAGGAGCAGAACCGAAACGATATTAGGAAACTTTGGTGGCAAAACCATAAAAAGGAGACAAGACCACCTCCTTCTGCCATTTGAAAGCTTAGCATACAGAAAAGATAGAGATTTGGTCTCGTTTCTCCAGCAGATGGGTGTTACAGACAGGCATCTTTTAAAATTCATCTAAGGAAAAAAATGTCTAACTCTTAGAAACAGAGTAAGGAGTGGCCTACAGTTTTATGTTTTCTAGCTGGGGCTATGTTAGTTACCACGCATCCAGGATATTATAGATGTAGATGGAGTTCTAGATTTCCTCTGTACTTTTAATGTCTTTTGATTGTGGCATTAGCCAGCATTGAGGCATTACAGTTGGGCCACATGGCAATGTAATATGTAGATGGTAGCTCTGGGAGATACAATACACACATATTTGGACCTATATTGTCTTCTATACCAACATCTCTCAGGGTTGCGAATGTGGAAAATGTTCTTTCTGCACTAGTTAAGACTAATTTTACATTTCAGTCAGTTCTCTTCATCACCCAGAAATCTTACAGTTGTCGTGCCCTGCTGCTGCATGTGTGTTGGGGGGAACAGTAACTAATTCTGATGGTAGCCTAAGCAAAATACCATTAGGGAAATCTCGTGCCAAACACGCATCTGCTCTAATGTTTGCCTTCATTAGTGTGCGTAATCAGGAGTTTGCTTTAAATACTGTACGACCTTTAGTGTGAAAAAGTGAAACAGAGAGAGAGCTGCAGGAGGCATCAGAGTTTTGGGGATAATCATTTTATGGTCATCACTGTTACTGTCCAAGACTTGGATGCACATACGAGGAATGGTGCATGAGCGTGCGTGCGTGTCTGCAGGCACGCGTGCGTGTGTGCATCCCTGCGGGCTGCGCGTCTGAACTGTACAGGGGAAGCACCATTAAGGAAACAGAGAAAAAGAGAACTAAGAAAACAAAGGGATGGATGTGGCATTACAATTTAGGAGACAGATAATTAAAATTCAACTATAAAACTGAAAGACACTTGGAGGATATAGATAGTAATATTGATACAAAAGGGATATAGATAGTAATATTGATACAATTGATCATTTCTTTCTATTCTTAGGAAAGAGATTTAGAAAATGAAGCAGAGTTTTTCTTTTTTCTTTTCTTCGTTTATTATATGGGTTATTTTGGTGCTAGAGGGTGTGTGAAACTTGAGATATTTAGTGTTTGGCTTTTTGGATATAAGGAGATAAATGCATGTTGTGAAAAACAAATCTTCACATATGTGATGAAAATATAGTTACTTATTTTTCCTTTTATATATATGAGTGATTATGGTGGGAACTTTGAAAAAACAGAAACATATGAGGAAGGGAAAATAATTGCCTGTTTACCCACCAGTAAAAATCATGCTCATACTGTGGTTTTTTTCCTATTCTTTTTTTTTATTATTTTAACATACATATATATAATATGTACATACACATGGTATGTATTTTTTCACACAGTCCCCTCAATTATCTGGATATAGATGGTGCTATGTTAGTGACTTTCAGTATGTTGCTTTTAGAGCTGTTGCTTCTGTGAATGTGGCTTTCAGGGGACAGGGGGTGGGCAATAACTAGGAGGGGATTGTAGGACCAAAGGAGAGGGTTTTATTTTAGAAAATAAGGGAGTACTTAACATATTTATGTAGCTGAATGTCTAAAGCCGATCATTTCCTTGAATTAGCCCGAGTTATTTCTGCCTGTTAGACTTTGCCTCAAACTTAACATCTCTCTGAATGAGCTGACTGTTCTCATCTCTGCCTCTCCTTTTCAAAAAAAAAAAAATCCTGACACCATCCTGCTTCTCTGTGTTCCCGTCTTAATTCTGTTCTGCTCCCCATTGCATCCCCAGGGTTTTGCGTAGTCCTTGTCACATATTAGATGCTCAAGAAATATTTATTATTATGAATGAAATAAAGGTTGACTTCTATCTTTATGTCTTCTTGGTTTGTGGCATCTCTAGCTACCTAGTTTCTCCTCCTCCCCCTCTCTTTACTTCTCTTCCTTTCATTCCTTCTCTTCATCTCTGTGGCTACTGTCCCAGCTTAGACTTTTGCTCTCTCTTGCCAGGCTGATTTCCATGGCTATTCTCCTAAAGCTGTCTGTGTTTCTCAACCTGGTTGGCCAAAGATACTCCCTTGAATTCCCAGAGCCTCCATGTTTCATATAGAGATTCAGTTCAAACCTTTTCAACTTACAGTGGTGGTGAGCAAAGGATGAGTTGTAACCTGTACATTGATCAGAATAATGTAATAGAACCATGAAGGATTTCTTCAAGTCCAGATGCTGAGAAAGCTAAGGAATCCCAGCCAGTGATTGCTGTGGTGTCTTTAGACCTTGGATGGCGAAACTGGATTATGTTTTCCTACATTTTTAATGGGGAAAAAGACCTGCTACCTTTAGGTACATTAGAATTTATGAGCAAGTGAACGCAGTGTGCCAGCGTGTGAGGGCTTTCTGGAGGATGAGGAGAGCTCCCTGTTGGACCACTGGGACGATTACTTGTCCACAGTCAGAGCTCATATATATATTGCCCCGGATTGTTTTGATTCTTCTTCTTTTGAGTTGTCTGCAGCTGAATTAATTAAATTTCAAGAATAGTCTATTGTTAGCTGAGTAAACTCACTTTGGGAAGAACCCAAGGTCACAGAGGGCGAGATCTGCAAATACAGCAGTCACTGCATGACTCTGGGAACGTCTTTGGACTCAACTTGGAGAAGCTGGTTCCCTGGAGTGAATGAGTCTGGGAGCTCTTACATGAGAGAACCCAGAGTCTGGGTCTTCAGAGGACCTGAGGAGTTTGAAGGACTTACCTTCTTTGTTTTGTTGCCTGATGAGACGGCAAGTAATGCTCCAAGTGAGGAATGTCGGTCAGGTGCTGGGGAATCCTTAACGATCATTCCACCTAGGCTGGTTAAACAGGAAAGCCAGAGTCCAAGTGGTTCAGCAGTTCAACGCTTTTCCCCCCACCTCCCCCACCTAGGGAAGCCTTGCACTTGTTCCATTGTCACACTGGAAAAGTATTGTGAAGGGACGAAAACATACAGGAACAAATTGTCATCCAGGAACCCTAGAGTGTGTCTCACATCACATTTTCATCCCTGGTCCTTTCCCTCTGATGACCCTTTGGAAAACGATTGGGTGAATGACTCACCCTCTGTTGGCTGGACCCTCAGCTGTAAGATGAGGGGGAAGGGGAGGCACTAAATGAGCTCTCAGTCCCCCTCTTGCCGTTGCTTTCTGGGGGACCATGGAGCCAGACAGCAGCCGATCCTGGGGCCTGAGTGATAAGGCCAGCCGGCAGAGCTGGCCAGGGGTCCCAGGCAAGTCAACTAATGACCTGCAGCATTTTCTTTTGCCGCAGCTTGACTACCCATATGTTTCCAATCACTGCTTCGTGTTAATAGAAACTAAATCTCTCCAAGCGCTTGTCTTGAAGTTATTGTCGGAGACTTTTGGTTACTGGTCAGAAAACAAATTTCTAGTGGTTTGGGCTGATAGCGGAACATGTTAATTCTGAAGACTCTGGCCCTCGTGTTGGCCTGTGTGACTGCTCTGTAGAGCCCTGTACGAGGGGGCCAGACTCAGATGACCCCGGACCAGGGAGGCTGTCTCGGTGGATGAGTGCCAGGGCGACCCAGGGTGACTAACGGCTGGCAGGCCACCCTCCGGGGCTTGTTGCTGTGGTCCAGTGTCGCCAGCTTTTTCTATTTTTAAAGAGAAGTTGGAACCCCTGATTTGCCTGTGATGTCTTTTCAGTTTTAAATGTTGGACCAAAAAGGAAAAAACATTTTTTTTAAAAAACAGTCCCACCGTCCAAACAAAATATGTCTGTAGGCCACACACACCCTCAGGCCACCCAGAGGCAATTTCTGAGCGTACAGAGCACAGTATTTCTTGTACACACACACACACACACACACACACACACACACACACACACACACCTACCTATCCTGGATTATTTTGATGCAAATCCCAGACACTATATTATCTCATCTGAAAATATATCAGTATGTGTTGCAAAAATATAACATGGAAAACCATACTGCCTAACTCCTTAATAATATCCAGTATCTAGTCAGGTTTTAAATTTACGCTTCCGTCTCATGATTTTTTAATAGCATATCTTTTTCAGTCATGATCCATATCACCCATATGTTGCCACTGATGGATACACGTCTTAAGTGTCATTTAATCAGTAAATTCCTCACTGCTCTCTCTCTCTTTCTCTCTCTTGTCTTTTCTGCCTTTTACTTTATTTGTTGAAGTGACTTAAGTCTTTGACCCGTCAAGTTTTCCATGTTCTGGATTTTGCTGATTGAATCCCTATGGATTGGTTCAAAATTTACATACTAATTTAGTATCTTTAGTTTTATAGTATAAAGGAGTCTAGATACCTGTATTTTTGGCAGTTGTGCCTGTTTTTTTTAGCAGTTTTTCTCCTGCTGCTGCATAGGTTAGACAAATTCCTGCTTTACAGGGTCTTTCTCCTGGAAACATGATACTATTAAATGTCCTTTTTTTAAAAAATTGAAGTTTAGTCAGTTTATAATGTATCAATTTCTGGTGTCCAGCATATATTTCAATCATACATGTACATACATGTGTTGGTTAATGTCTTTTTGCTTTTACAAATAGGAATATGGTGGGATGATCAGATCTAAGATCATGTCAGCCTATATAGCTGGCTTTGGGATCTGTTGATGGATTTATTTGAAGGCTGTATGCTTTCCTGAAATGCTCGGTGCTGCCTCGTGATGCAAAAACTTGGTTGCTATTTTTAGCTTTTCAAACTCCAGACAGCAAATAGGAGCCTCCAGAATCATTTTGGAGTAGAGTATTTTGGATTTGAAATCAAGGCACACACTGTGGCACTCTCATTAAAAATGGTATGTATGTAGTTCAGCTCAAGTGAAATAATTTGTTGAGCTACAAATAGTAATAAATTGCAAAAGTGAGTCACCTGGATTTTTAGGAAAGGTTATTTGGAAACCTGAAGATCAGTTGTTTTGAAATAATTAAGCTATTTTAAGAATGAAGCCTAAGATACAAAGTGGAGAGTTATTAATATTAGTCTTAAATGTTTTCCCTTAAAATCTTTCATGAAGTTAAAATAATTGGTGAATTTCTTTTGTCAACTTACTGTCAGGTTGGTTCAGAGTCCTTTAATGTAATACATAGAACTCAGTTTGAATTCAGAGAAAGGGTTTCAATATTAATTCTTTAAATATGAATCTTTATATGAAGTGTCTGTTATGACTAAGATGAGCCTCTTGTGGAAATTTATTGGTGGTCTGTTTCCTGGTTTTAGCACATTGATTTGTTGAAACTTAGCATCTGATTTTGTTCTTTAGGTCTTTGTGGTCCACAAAGCTGTTCAGAGAATTCAAACAGCCAATGAAGTTATATTGATAATATGATGCCAAGTAAGATGTTATTTAAAGTAAAATATTATAATGGCCCATGAGGACAAGAAAATACCAACACACAAGGGCAAATGTGTACATAATGTGAACAGTGAGCTGACTTACGGCTGCAGGGTGATAAATGATGGAATTACTAAACTGTGAAGAAACAGAACGTTGTCATCTCGTTTGAGAAAGAAGAGAGTGTCTCTTGGTTGTCTGTTTTCTAGCCCCAGGAAGGATGCACGAGGTGCATTGGATTTTCTGGCGACCCTTAACTGCACTGTGTCTTTAGCAAGAAGAAACCATTCTTGCCAAATTCATTGGACGGGTAAGCTTGGGTTGAATACCAAGGTATTCAGGTTTAGTTGCTATGGAGATTTTTTTCACAAAGAAAAAGAATACAAAACCATTTAAAATGAGTAGCTAGCGAATTTTTAAAAAATGTATTATGTTATTTTGATCTGTCTGCCTGGTACATCTAGTTCCATTCTGTTGACTGGGAAACTAAGTCTTAGTGCAACTTGATTTCAAATCAGCCATTACGGACAAACTTGGAAATAGAAAAGTGATGTCCACACTCTTTTAAGCTCTGTGCTCTGTTTGCTGTTCACAATACTTATAACCCCAAATGCTGTTGTGACTCTTTGTAAGGGGAGGGGTGGGTGGAGGTGAGGGTCATTGCTGAACTAGCCTGAGCTACACCGTTGATGTCCTCTTTCCTTCCATCCTCCCTTTGCTCCCTCCTTCTCTTCTTTCTTTCCTTCATTTCTTGCTTGCCTGTCTACCTGCCTCCCTGCTTTGGATTACAGTTCTGTCTCCAGAGCCATACTTTAGGATCTGTTCAAATCTGAAGAGTGGTGAGTCATTTCCGTACAGATTCTCCTGTGGTTCTTTGTATTCCTCTTTTGTACGCAGACTTGATCCCTGGCACACTTCTATTCAAGATTTCCACTTATTTAAAAGAGTACCCAAGCATCATCTTTTTAATAGTCTGTCTTCCAGGGAAACATACAGCTACTGGAGAGGAAGGCTGTCTCAAGGGTCCAACTTCAAGATGCTCATCGTGAAGCTGACATTGAGCTTTCTCTTGATGGGTGGCCTGGATTGATGGATGGAAGAAGAAGGGAGGTGCTATTGTGGGTTCATTGCATGTTGATCCCCGAACTCAGGAGTCCAGGGCGACGTGATTTTCGTCCTCTGTAAAGAGAGGAGTGTATTTCCTTTCATTCAGGACCTGCCTAAGTTAAGTGACGTCTACAGGGCCATTGGGAAGAATAAGATAACTAGTTTTCTGCCCTTTTTAGTGTGACAAACAAAGAGTTGCTTTTGATAATGGACAAAATCCAGCTTCAGGAAACTGCAATTTACTTTCTGTGTCCTTTGTCGAGCATCCCAAGGGAACACTATTCATGGCTGTGGTATCTCATAGCAGGAGGCCTGGTAACTGGGGCAGCTCTCCCTGGATTGCTCCTTGGGTTGCACTTTCACAGCGGGATCCTGTGATGCTGGGCAGCGCGGTTTGATTCAGGGAATATGTATCAAGCACCTGTTAATGTTCTAGGGACTCTGAGAAGTGCTAGAGATAAAAGAATATGTGAGACACAGACGCTGCCCATCAGGTACTCACAGCCCAGTGTGTGACTCAGACACGTAATCACACACGTGGAGAACAGTGTGAGATGCAGGCAGAAGGAGACTTAGACACAGAGCCCAGAGTAGAGAAATGCCCATCATGTTGGGTTTTCTTGGAGGGATCCTCTCTCCTCATGAGTGTTTGGAGACTGGATCCCAAATCCTCAAACTACAGTCTAAGGGCCAAATTCTGCTTGCTTCTTGTTTTTTAAGCCCCTTACATTTTATGGTTGGGGAAGAAAGTCAAAAGAAGACTAATAAATCATAATGTGAAAGTTATATGAAATTCACATTTCAGTGTCTAAGGTGAAAGCTTTATTGGAACAGAGCTGTGTTGTTTGTTTCCGTGTTGTCTGTGGTTGCTTTTACACTACAGTTTCTGAATTCTCACCATGGAGAATGTATTGCCCACTGTGTTAGTCGGCCTGGCTGCTGTAACATGGTACCGTGGGCGGGGTGATTTAAACAATATAAATTTTATTTTCTCACAATTCTGGAGGTTAGAAGTCTGAGGTCAGGATGTTGGCAGGCTTGATTCCTTCTGGGGCCTCTCTGCTCGACTTGTAAGTGGCCATTTCCTCCCTGCGTCCTCACGTGGTCTTCCCTCTGTAACTGTTTCTGTCTTAATCTTCTCTTCTTATGAGGACACCAGTCATAGTGGATTAGGGTCCACCCAGATGAGCTTATTTTAATCTAACTACTTCCTTAAAGATGCTATCTGCAACTACAATCATATTCTGAAGGACTAGGGGTTAGGACTTCAACGTATAAATTTTGGCGGACCCAGTTCAGCTCATAATACCTATATTTCTCGTCTGCTCTTCATAGAAAAAATTTGCACACTCTGGGCCATGCCATTGCTTGACAATTTGGTGGGCTCCTTCCTTTCCCCTCCATCAGCATACAGTTCTCTTCTCAATCTGTCCATCCATCCTTCCATCCCTTCATCTGTGGTTCTTGGTCACCATGGCATCAGCTGCCCCAGGACTTGATTATGGAGAATACAGAGCTCTCACCAACAATTCCTGTAGGTTGAGCTCTGCATTCCTCTTCATCCATGGCTGATGTTCCAGTATTTTCTCAGTTCCATTATTCCACTCTCAAACAGCTTCCTCCGCCCCCCAGCACTCAACTCCAGCAGCTGGTTACAAGGCCCACAGAGAGGGTATTCAGGAGAAACCTTAATTTTTTTTTGTGTGTGTGGCCCATTGAAATGTAAAACAATGCAGGGCTGGGACCTCTGTGCAGTGAAGCTCACCACGGAATTACTTAAGAAAGCTATTGGCTGGCACAGCAAGGAACGCATTTTACCTTTCTATAAAATGCTGAAATTATGTACTTTATTATCGAGATGATGGAGAGATGTATGAAGTCAGTGCAAAGGACTCCCACAGCCGTAAATTTTCTTCCCTGTTGTCATGGAGCTGTTTTGCTCTGTGCTTTTCCTTGTGGTATTTCTTTCTTAAAATTGAACATTACTGATCTCATTTTACGCAAAATGCTCAGGAAATGTACAGGAAGAGGGCTTTTTTTTTTCTTTCTTTCTGTGGTTCCACTGCATGTTGTGTGGTTTCAGAGGCACTTCCTTTGGTTGCCCCAAACGTAGCGTTTCCTCAAAACCAGAGAGCTTTCTTTTGGAAGCATTCTAAGATAATAATCTGGATCTGGCAAAAACGTCTCCAGCCACTGCTGCGTTTTCAGTTCTTGATGTGGGGTTGATCGCCATTCTCACAGAAGAGAGAAAAATCTCAGATATTCACTATGTGGTCATTCAACATTTGGAAAAGAAAAAAACCCCAGAGATTAAATAAAGAAATCAGTAACAAATTTGTCAGGGAGAAGACACATATATAGGGTCCAGTTTTAAAAGAAAGAAAAAGAGAAAGCTTAAGGGCTCACACAATATGTTCCCAGGAGCATGTGGTGTGGCGGTGTACTGCGGCTCACAGGGCCATATCTTTGCTTCTTTCTCTAGTAAAACAGCAGTATTAACAATAAAACCATTAAAAAAAAATGTGAAATTGCAACCCCATTAGTTAGAACTTTGTGCTGCAAGGTTTAGAAACCCTAGATGATTTAAGGCCAAAGTGGGAAAGTATTGGCCCCTGTAAGGATCAGGATAAGGCCGACTTAGGGGACAGTTTGACCCGGGGAAATTAGCATGTTGGGCCTCTCTTTCATCACTGTTTTTCCTTGAGTCCGATTAGCTTTTCTCAGTCTAGCTTGAACCAGAGATGTGGCTGCCAGCAGCTCTAGGCTGACTTCCTCAGTTTTAAAAATTATTCTCAAGGAAGTTCTCCGATTGGCACACATAGATCATTAACCCACCTCTGGACCAATCACTGTGTCCAGGGGCTTGGGGTTTAATGATGATCCTAGCCTGGGTCATGTGCTTATCTTTGTCTGGGGATGGTGGAAGAAGAAGGTATGGAGGTGCTGTGCAGAGAAAAATAGTAACAAATAAAAGAGGATAGTCATGGTCCCCACCACCACTATTAAGCAAAAAGAGACATCAGAGAACTTGATACTCCTATTCCATAGGCTGGAGACTAATCAGAAAATAAAGCAATTAATGCCCCTGAAATATAGATAAGAAAGATAGAGTGCTCATTGCCCCGAGAGATATTTATAGGTTTTTCTTTAAAAATAAAAATGTACCATATTCATGGGTCATGACTCATCATGAGCACAAAGGCTAACACTCTTGGGTGGGTGGCTTGACTCTTTGGTCTCGATGTGGGATGAACACTGCACCTTTCCCACTTCCTTTCTGGTGACCCTGGGTTGTAAGCATCAGATCCATAGCTCATCCTGTCCAGTGAGTCCAGAGAAGGGTATGTGTATCATTTCTTTTGATCTGTCTATGTATCTACCTGTCATCTATCAATCATCTAATCAGTCATCTTTCTGACAATCTTCCTTGAAGAAGAATCACCTGAACCTACAACCATGTGACCTACTGTTAGTTTAATGGTTGGAGGAGAATGCCTTCATGCAGTAAGTATCCCTTTAGAACAAGTATGTTATCTTAAATGTCGTTAACTGTTTTATTGAACTTCACAGAGATTGTATGAAGCACTGCTGCTCATACAGGATTTTATATCTATAGCCTACAGTTAGAAAGCTTGTGTATTTGGGGAGAAGGTTAATATTTGGTGGGAAATATTTTTCTCCAAGGGAGGTAGTTTTCATGTGGATTTTATTAAGTCTTTTTAAATGGTGAAACATGCCACACATCCAGAATAGCACATAGAACTTGAATGGACAGCCTCCTGGCTGGTGTGGTCATCACCAGCTCAAGAAATGGAACATTGCCAGCCCCCCAGAAGGCCTCCGCTTCCATCCTCAATCACAGCCTCCTCCTGCCTCGTAAGGGTAACAACTGTGCTTGACTTTCGTGGAATCATGTTTTTGTTTTTCTTCACAGTTTTATTACTCAAGTACGTATCGCTGAGCACTTTAGTTTAGATTTGCTTACTTTTAAACCTTATATGAGTGGAATCAGTCTTCATTTACTATTTTAGGTCTGGTTTCATTTGCTCACTTTAAAAAATGAGATTCATTTCTCTTGTGTCTACGTAGATCTGGTTTGTCCATTGTCATTATTACACAATTTTGTTGTATGAATAGGCTAGCTGATGTAGTCATTCTACCACTGATGAAGTTTGAGTTAGATCTAGCATTTGGCTATTATGAATAGTGCTGCAGACAGCCTTGGGGGACATCTTCCCCAGTGCACATGTGCATGCATTTCTTGGGGTTTATCTGTAGGACTGGAGAGTCTTCATCCTTGATGGATAAGGAATTGAGCCAGTTCCACTCTCCCTGAGAGGACAGAGGTGTTCCTATTGTTTCATGTCCTCAGGGACACCTGGCATTATCACTCATTTGAATTCTAACTATTCTGGTAATAAGCGTATTTCCTGGTTTTAATTTACATTTTCCTGATAGCTGATAAAGCTAAGCTCCTACTCACAGGTTTCTTGGCCATTTGGAATATCCTGTTTTGTGGCCTGCCTGTTCAAGTCACTTATCATTTTTCTACTTGATAGTCAGGTCTTTTTCTTATTGATTTATTGTATGTGTGTGTGTGTGTATATGTGTGTGTGTTAACATATTCTGGATAACATCCTTATGTTGGTTATATGAATTGCAAATATTGTCTCCTAGTGTGGCTTCTCTTTTATTCTCTTATTTATGAAAGAAAAAGAAAGAATGGAAGGAAGGAAGGAAGGAAGGAAGGAAGGAAAGAAAGAAAGGGAGAAAGGGAGAAAGGGAGAAAGGGAGAAAGAAAGAGAGAGAGAAGAAAGAAGTTTTTAATCCTGAATGTAATCAGGATTATTAGTTACATGCCTTTTGTGTCTGTCCTATTTAAATAAAATCTCTTTGTGACCCAAAATTACCCATAGTTACCTGAGATACAGCATCTTATATAAACTGGTATTTTTATCCTTCCCAGATAACACCAGGGCATGAGAGTATTTTAATTCCTTTTACCCCATCTGGTTTATAGGATATTGTTATGGTATAATTATGTTAAACCTCCTAAGACATTATTATTTTATCTGTCTCAAATGGCCTTTGTTTTTACTCAGTATGGAATTCGAGGCTGGCAGTTCTTTTCCTTGCCCACTTAGAAGATCCCCGTTCACCCTCTGCTGGCTTCAGTTGTCCCGTGGATGCTCTGAAAGCATCAGGCAGCCTCTCGCTGCCTGTCCGACTTTTCTCTCCATCTTTGGCTTTTGCAGTTCTACTGTGACATGTCAAGGTGTCAGTATCTTTTGATTTCTTCTGCTTGGGGTTCATAGGACTTCTTGAAACTGTGGGTCTGTGGACCTTGATTTTATGCATTTTGGGAAATTTCCAGTCTGCATCTCTTTTGCCAATTCACTTTTTTTCCTTCATATTGGACCTTTTTACTGTATTTTCTGTGTCTCTTACCTTGTCTTTCTCTATTTTTCATATTTTTGTCCCTCCATTCTGCAAACTAGTGTTGTGAAAAAGAAATACTATTTGCTCACTCAAAATGGTCTCTTTGGTCCTACTGTGTGCTAAGCACTGTCCTAGGTGGTTGAGATAATTCAGTGAACAAAAGAGACAAAGTCCCTGTCTTTGGGAATTACCATTAAATAGTAAACAATTGTTTATTAATTGTAGTGAATTAATTATTATTAATATTTCTTCATTTTAATTCATTAAATTGAATGATATAGTATGTTAAGGAAAAGTAGAGCTGCTTTGGGAAGAGGGGCAGTTTGGTGGGGAAAAGTGGGCCTAACTAGGCTACAGTGATCAGAAGGTACCATTTGAATGAAGACTTAAAGAATGTCAAGGGATTTGTTAATTGCATATCTGGAATGTTCCAGAAAGTGGGAGCATGTTTGGAAGGTTCAGGGAGCATCAAGGAGGCTAAAGTGGTACAAGTGAGGGGAGCTGGAGCAGGAGACGAGGTCAGAGAGGGAACGATGAGGCCCAAGCAAGAGGTGACAGGCTTTGTAGGGCCCTCCCAGGAGTGTGGCTTTTACCCTGGGTTGAACAGGGAAGGGATGTGGTCCCATTTTCACATTGAAAGATTCCCTCTGGCTCCTAGGATGAGAATGGACTGTAGGTCGGCACGTGTAGAAACAGGGAGACTAGTTGAGAGGCCGTGCTATGGTCCGGTAGGGAGTGGATGTGGCTCAGACTTTAGTGGCAGCGGTGGAGGTGCGGAGAATTGATTTAGATTTAGAGGAGAAAAAAGAGTGCATCTTCATGCCTACAAAAATGCCGCAGCAGAGCGAGAGAGTTTGAGAATGTAGAGGAGAGAGAGGGAAATTGCTGGAACATCGTCCTTGAGTGGAGGGTGGGGTTGCGTGGGGTCTAGTCACAGGTGGAGGAATTGGTTTTAGGTAGGATGTGATAGTTATCTAAGGTCACAAGCAGGAGGTTGGAGCGGAGCATCTGGGTGCAGACAGACACGTGTTGGTGACTATATGTAGCCTTCAAAGTGATGGGTCCCATGTGACCACTTCAATTTTCTCAGAGAAGTATGACGAAAAATCACCAGCTGAGAGAAAAGGTGGGGAGAAATTATTGGGCATCTGGGAAGAGAAGAGTAGATGTGAACTTCATTGAGTGGACTGGGAATTTTGGTGTGAAATCACTGATTTCATTTAAGGGGACTTGACAGTAGTGGTCATGGGATTAAAATAAGACCAATAGGTTGTTTGGGTTTTTAAAAAACTTTTCCTCAGAGTCAACTGTTTGGGTCTAGGCAGTTTGTTGGATTTAAGCAGGTTGGTATCTTTGCCAGACAGATGTGACCAAGTAATAGAGGGACAAGGAAGTTCAGGAAGGGAAATTAATGATAAACCAAGGAGGACTGCGAGGCAGCAGAGCTGTGAGGATCAGTGAAAGGTGGAGGGATGTTTGGGTTAGGGTCTGAGAGGGGATGGTCTGTCTAGACGGGAGGCCGTGAACTGAGGGTGGGGTGCATGGTGTTGGCTGTATGGAGGGTTTATTGGTATCTTTCCCCCTTTTGGTTAACAACTCTATGTATTTCAGATACTTAGCATGCAATGTCTTGAAAATTCTTAGTAGGTGTTATAAGTTGAAAAGCCCAAGTATTTGTGTATTATTGGAATAAACGTATATATGCCCCCGTCTCCCCGACCCTGGTCCCTATTT
Organism: Vicugna pacos; assembly: GCF_048564905.1. Classification (NCBI taxonomy): domain Eukaryota; kingdom Metazoa; phylum Chordata; class Mammalia; order Artiodactyla; family Camelidae; genus Vicugna; species Vicugna pacos. Next base: position 112,599,432 of record NC_132987.1, on the reverse strand, counting down.
CTCTTCTTGCTATTTGGGATTCTAAAAGGAAGTGGCAGAGGACTTTACTCTGCGTTTAGGAGAGATGTCATGCCTGGGTGGTTTTGGTCATGCTTCTGGTCTTGGTTATCATCACAAGGGTGTAGTCCATTTAAGTCAACAGGTATTTTTTGAGGGTTCACCATGTGCTAAATACTCTTCCAGGTACTCAAAATAGAGTCGGGAGCAAAGTAGATAAAAGTCCTTACCCTGGTGGAGCTGAGATTTGGTTGAGGGTGGAGGGTGGGAGGGAGAAACAATAAATAAGACAAATAGTCATATAAGAAAATGTTTAGTGTGTGTATAAAGCAGGGGGCAACCTAAAGCAGGGAAGTGGGGAAGGAAGTGTGCCAGGGGAGAGAGGTGATGGTGGAGGGCTGGGGGAGTGGCTCAGAGGACCTAACTAGCAGGTACCTTGAACAAAGAGCTCAAATCAAAGGTCCATGTATGCCCAGAACAAAGGCAAGTCCCCACGGGAGCAAACAGCACAAGCTGGCACCATGTCCTTGTAAAAACAAAAATCCATGCTAATGCCAAAGCCAAGAGTATTGTTTTTGGTTATTGAAGTCGAATGAGTCAATAGACTCCCTGGATGTGGCAGTAGCGTCTATGAGACCGGGGACATGGGCAGTTCGTTCGCAGCTCTATTTGATTTTTTGGGAGAGGAGGCTGTCTGGTGGGTGTTCCTTCAGGAGGCTGCTGACCTCAGACCCAGCCAACCTGACTAATTTTTGCCAATGGAAAGTTATGTGTGTAAAGGATTACAGCTGTTCTTTAACGGGCTGAGCTCATCTGTGGCTAGAAAGAAGAACAGAGGCTTTGGGAGGAGTGAGGAGTGTGAGTCATGATCTCCAGCCTCAGCAAGGTGTGTGAATGCACTGAAGCTGAGATGGCTTATCTTGGTCACAACCAGCCCTCTGCGAGGATTCTCGGCTTGGAAGGTTAGCATTGCTGTGATCCAACGCTGAGAAATTCCTTTTCTTGGAAGCCAGGCAGCTGGGAGCAGAAGACTGAGCTTGGGTGTTCCAGGTGATCTGGGGAAACGTTCGTCAACCTGCTTGCGTGATCCTACCCCACACCGACCGGTAAGCGTGTGTAATTCTTGGTGCCTCCACCAAGAGCAGTGTGTCATCCTGTGAGTCACCTGCTGTATTTTACTGGGAAGTCTGGGAGAGCGTGAGCTGGTTGAGCTCGAGCAAAATTCCGTTCAGTATGTATTTCTTGACTGTGAACCAAAATCGCAAATAGGTTAGTATGAAATACCCACCCAGTGGTTACTTATCTCAGCCCAGATCTTGAACTTGGCTCTGGCAGGAGACCTTGGTTCTGCGAAAGGACCTGGTGAATATATTCGTGAATTTCCTTTGACGATTGCCCAGTTTGATTTGCTCATCTTAGATAACCTTGCTCAGTCATCTTTCTCAGATGGCATGATGACTACCTTCCAGGACAAGTCCTGAAATCTTGCCTTGGTTGCCTGCCTGCCACATTTGGCCTTGAAAGGGAGATGAGGTGCCCCGTGAGTAAGCGTGGGCTTTGGGAGTCAGACTCAGCTCTCTGGCTTTGTGAGCCCAGAACCTGTGAATGCTAATGGTGATGAGAACAATAAAAACAAATTCAATGCATATGAGGATGCCCAGGTCAAAGATGATGACAAGACTACAGGCCAGCTGGAGCAATGAGATCGGGGAGAGATAGGGTCCCAGCCTCAGCGAGACCAAGTTAGAATTTCAGACCTGCTTCCTATTTGTTGAGCAGCTTTGGGCAGTTCACGTAACCTCTCTGTGCCTTAGTCTCCTTATCTGTAAAATGGGTGTAGCCATGGTACTTTGTTGAACTGTCATGAGGATGAGGTACAAAAATAGATGAGCAGCCCCCAACCTCGTGTTTTTCACGAAGTGCTCGGGAAATATGGCCTCACAAGCGCAATACTGTTATAGCCTGTTTTGCAGATGAGGGACAGAGGCTTTACAAAAATTAGGTGATAGGCTTGTGACTAGAAAAGGAATTTCTGGCCAGTCTAGGTCTGTTAAATGGGATAAATGTATAAATTGTGGTCTGTTTAAATATGTGCCATTTCGTATTTTCAACTGGTAATTGGAGTTTGATTTATTTCCCATTCTTATGGTTTTGGAGTCAGATCCCATCCTTTCTGGTTTCTTGATCTGCTTTGAAATTTGGGGTTGGGATGGGTTGGTGGACGTGGATCTACGGTGAGAGATGTTCCCTACAGGCATGACACCTGGCACACTCTGGAAGCTCTTGGTGTGCCAAGGTGTGCCTCGTTTCATCTTCATAATTGCAAGAGATTTAATTTTACAGGTTAGACAATTTCATTTTATCACTTACAGTTGGAGAAAAATGCTCTTTTAGGCGTGTGATTGGGATCATGGTCATGTAACAGGGAGAATCGGCACATTTTAAAGCTTGGTTAATGTGCTTAGATTAAAGTTTTGATTCCTTTTGTTTTTAGCAGCAGTAGTTTAAAAAGCTACATATACCTGAGCCAGTAGGTTGAAAAATATGTCTTTTTTTTAATCAAAGGTTTTATGATGTGAATTATTCAAATACAGTAATTACCTTAGTTGTCCATACGTAAATATTTTTGCTCTTTCTTTACCAACATAGCTCTTTCTCTATTTGAAGGCACATGTTTGATTCCTTTGCCAATGGCCCAATGAATCTTTTTAGTCCTGGATTTCTTGCAATCATAAATCAATAGATCTAAGAGACTCAACAGGTACTCCTATTTGCATCAGAACATGCAAGTCTCTTAGAAATCAGGACTGCAGTTTCTTTTTTTTTTTAAGTATGTATATTTTTTATTGAAGTGTAGTCAATTTACAATGTGTCAATTTCTGGTGTACAGCACACTGCTTCAGTCATACATGAACATACGTATATTCATTTTCATATTCTTGTCCACCGTAAGTTACTACAAGATACTGAATATAGTTCCCTGTGCAAATATGTCTTTTTTGACTCTTTAAAAATTGTGGTAAAAATATATAACATAAAATTTGCCATTTTAACCATTTTTATTTGTACGACTCAGTGACAATAGTTACATTTACAGTGTAGTACAATGATCATCACTATCCCTGACCCAAACTTTTTCATCACCCCAAGAAACACTGTAGCTATTAAGCAATAACTCCTAATTTCCCTAACCTCTAATTTCCTCTTTATCTTGATGAATTTGCCTATTCTACATTTCATGTAAGTGGGATCGTTTAGTAGCTGTCCTTTTGCATCTGACCCCATCACTTAGCATAATATTTCCAAGGTTCGTTCATATTGTAGCATGTATCAGAACTTCATTCCTTTTAATGGCTGAGTAATATTCCATTGTGTGGGTCAGACCACATTCTGTTTATCCTTTCACCTGTTGATGGACACCTGGGTTATTTTTCACTTTCTGTCTATTGTGAATAACGCTGCAATGAATGCTCGTGTACCAGTGATAAGTGATGCTATTTTGTGGCATCTGTAGAGACATATTTTAATTTCTTGGGACTCTAGGAGTAGGGCTTTCCTAATTGGGGGAGTCCTTGTTTTTGGCATGACTCCCTGGCCATGTATGAATATATGAATGTGTCCCACGTCTCTACCAGGCTTTCCCCGCAGTTTTGCTAAGTTTACCACTGTAATCTGTTTGCGAGGATGCTGGCTGTTGGTGAATCACATCGCCTTCAGCCATCCTGGCTTGACTACATCCTTGCATCTCAGGTCTCTGAGCCTCTTGTTTACTTGTCTGGGGATGAGCCAAGAAACTTCTCATGCACGCAGTTACTATGGCTTACTTACTAGTTTTAGATGGGATCAATTTGTTTCACTTTTTATTTACATATGCCTTTTGTAGTATGTTGGGGTACAGAATTATATATGCATATATATACTACCTTTAATGTTTATTTTATGGAATTTTATTTAAGGAGGTAATAATTGAGTTGATGGAACATACAGCCGATTTGTTTCCATAGATCTGGCTTCTAGGCTGAATCTGCCATCATTTTATTCAGTGAGCCTGAGCTGGTTACTTAACTCTTCTGACCTCAAATGAACAAATAATTTGTAAGAGTTCTTCTCTGCTCTTACCTATGTGAGGGTCTGTGACTCTGCATGTGTCTGTTGCCCTACCTTGGGCCATTTAAAATTTTGAGATTGAGGCTTGTTGTATTTCCTGATTGAAAATAATCTTTGCATGTTAGATTTTTGTTTTCATTAGGGAAAATGGCACCATGTGCTCCTAGAGACCCTCTGATCGAATGCCTGTGTCCTTGGCAGGGCAAAGCAAGACAAGTGGGTTGTCATTAGCATGCTCCCCTGACATCAGAAGTCCCCTCATTTTAATTGATTGTGTCGCCGTCACTAGCAGAGAACTCTGTAAGGTGCCAGGTGTTGGAAATGCACCTGTGGGTATGGTCCTTTCCACTTCACCATCGTACCCAAGTGCTAGGTGTGTCACTCCTGTCCGGGTTCACCTGGATTATGTTCTGGTCCAGAAAATGTGAAATGATAATCACTGATGTATTTTAATATAAAATAAAAATAAAAAAACTATTCTCACTCATGAGAAACAAAACCAAATACAGTTATACAGGTTGTCCTTGGTGAGTGCCACGGGCCAGCGTGGCTGACATGGCGATCCTCGCCAGAGGACTTGCGCTTCCCCACGATAGAGGCTCAGTGTGGAGAGTGACGAGGTCTCTCTGTGGCCTGGGGGTCTTGGAAGGGGTCCCCTCGCTCAGCCGGCATGTAACTAGTGTCTGAACTGCACTTTATTCATTACTAAAATAGCAATATCAACAGGAAAATGTCAAGAACATTGTAAATGCAAATGTAGTTTGAAATATAGGCTTGGCTTATTTCCTGGTTGAAAACCGTCTTTGCAGGTATAGCATCTTCACTACTTAGGGAGAATGTCGAGCGTGTGCCTGGACAAAGCCCGTTAACTCATTGTCAAAGGCATATATTTCAGCCTCCCGTTTTACTGACGGGGACACTAGATGGCTTGCCCTGAGTTATTCATCTGGTTGTTGGTGGAGCCTGGACTTGAACAAGATCCTCTTACTTCATGTCCTTGCTTCTCCCGTGACCAAATGAGGTCTCCCAAAAAGGAGCGTTCCCGGAGCTGGCTGTTTCTAGAGGCTGCAGTACAGAGGACCATAAGGCTATCCTGGCTACATGTTCTTTTGGGAAGAAGGCGGGACTGAAATTAGAACTTGATTTATCTTTGTACATTCGTTGTTCAGCATGACCTAACTCTTAGTGCCAATAATGATTGTGATTGTCTATTGCTGCTGAGTGGAGAGGTGCCTGGAAGATCCCCCACCAGTGAAACCCCAGATGCTCTCTCCCCCGCGAACCACATGTACCTCTTGTGCAAGGCGCCCAGGGCACATGGACGCAGCCGCCGCCCGGTGTGTGTGGGCAGGACAGCATCTGGCCCCGCGTGGTTGATGGCAAGTAGGTGCTAAGAGTTCAAGGACTTTTCCTCTGTCTTCTTTGTTACCCTTACCCTCTGTTTGCCCTTCCTCCCCTTCACCCTTCCAGTCACCAGCCTGGGTCGGGTTATAAGTATGTGGGCCACCACTGAGGCCTGAAACTCTTGATCTTGGCTTGTGAGATAAAAGTTGTTCTGTAAGGAAATGTAATTTGGGGCAATGAAAGCCATGGGGGTTTTAAAATCATGGAAACATATAATTGAAAGATGGAGCTGGAAAAAATTAATTTGAACACCATCATTTAATGGTTGAGGAAATTGAAGGCTCCGGATTTTAAGGAACTTGCCACACACTCGGTCACCGCAGTGTGTGCTGGAGATGGCGTTGAAAGGCTATCAGAGTTTTCTTGGCCTCTTTTCAGCAGATACTGTATTTTCAGGAATATTTCTGCTTATTGGTTAACACATTCTGTTTTCAGACAGAGAAATCTCTGTTAAGAGTCTCTAACTTTGGTTGATGAAGAATTTAACTTTAAGTCGCACAACATTCTTGCATCAAATCGATTTTAATGAGGGCTTTGCACACCAAGGGCTCGCCTGAAAGGATGAAACTTGTTTTTTTCTCAGGGAGAAGGAAGGCTTTGTCCTGGGTGAATCGAGGGTTTTCAAACACGTCAGTATTCCTGAGCAGATCCTCAGATCACCAACCACAGGAGTGGGTGGGATGGGTCCATATTTAGACTTTCAGTCAGTTTCAAATATAAGAGATTGATTTTGGCAAACAGTGGCAGCCAACTGCAAAATGTATTCATGAAAAAAGCTTCTGGATTTCCAGAGTGACATCCCAGGATTAACGGGATCTGTGTTTGGATCTGTAATTATGCTGGGGAATCATCTTTTTATTTGGATTCAGTCAATTTGACTGTGTTAGTTAACACCCTTGTTGGGCTTCACCTCACTGCAGGAGGAGGGGGCACGTCCTCCCCAGCTTTGTTGCTGACAGTTGACATGGGTGATGGCAGTTGGTGTGAGCGCGTTTTACCTCATTCGTGAGACCCCTTCTCACGAGCTCCACGTGCAAGCTCGGGTGCAGGAGCCGGCATCCAATTTGCAGACCTTGTCAGCTGAGCTGATGGCAATGCTTTTGGGTTAAGCTGCCTCGGGATCCCTGATCTGCTTGGTTTTGCAGACCACTGAACAGAAATCCAGAGGGTTCTTGCTTAAAGCATTTGTGTAACTGAGAACACAATTTAAAAGGAATTTTAAAAGCCATCTATTGTAGATCTAATATAGAAAACAGCAGGATAAAGACTATGTTAAAAGCTTTGGGGAAGATAAACTCTCCATAGTTTTTGTTTGTTTCTGAGTGTAAATTCAATGGACAAAGGGAAAGAAGTTTAACCCTTTGTGACTTTCTTCCCCACGCGACAAATGTTGTTTTCCAACTTGCCTGTGTTTCTTTATTACACAGCCCTCTTAGGTCTTTTTAGCTAGTTCTTGTGTAAATATCCAATGACAGTACAAATGCCTTGTGAGGGTGTCGTGGTTTATAGTTTTCCAAAGTGTTTTATGTAAATCTTTTCCTCGGTGGGAGTGCGTGATTATGTTTGTAACTTGTATCCTTTAACATCGTCCCCAGGTTCATCCTGATTGTGGGAAATTGTTAAAAACAAAAGTCAGTTGTGCTCCCTCTACTGGCTTCATTTCTTTTTCTTTTTCTTCTTTTCTTTTTAACATTTTTTTTAAATTGAGTTACAGTCATTTTACAATGTTGTGTGGCTTCATTTCTTTGGAGCAGAAATACTGTACGTTCGTGCCTAAGTTTATTGCTTTTTGGTCGGGCTCAGAATTGTGCTCACATTTTCCCTCCTAAACTCACATGACCTTTAAAAAGCAAAATGAATGGTTTTAATACCGCAGGTTAAGAAGCTGGTCACTTAAGGAGAGATCAGTGTCGTCCTCACAGCCAGTTTGTCAAGTGGTGTGTGGAGGGGACCCCCAGCTTGGCACTCTTCCTTCTGTCGTAGGGGTGCACGCTTTGGTGTAGAGATGTTCCTCCGTGTGGCAGTGGCCACTGCCTGGGCGCCTCGTGGGTGCTGACCTTGGCGAGCTTTCATCTGTGTCAGGTCTTCAGCAATCTGTCAGCCACTGAATGAGACTAGCAGGTTTTATGTGTGCTCACAGGTCATTCAGACTGTTGGACTCAGGTGCCCTGTGGATTCCTTTGGAAGCAACTCTAGGGAATTCTTTATTTCCTCGCTTGAGAAGTGGGCATTAAAGTAGGGGCTCTTTTGGTTTAATCCCACATGCATTTATTGAGAAACTACTCTCTGTTAGGCTTCAAAGGGGATTCAAGATGAGGAAAGCCACTGCCTCCTGGGAACCACCCCCACAAACCCAACCAAGAGACACTGAGCAACAGCAACAAAACTCTTCTTCTTCTTCAAGAGAAAAAAAAAACCATAGCAGTCCAGTTAAAAGAAATAGTGCTTACACAGAAGCAAATTAAATGTTCATCAACAGATGACTGGATAAGATGTGGTGTACGTGTACACACACATGCACACAAACACACACAATGGAATACTACTCAGCCATAAAAAAGAATAAAATAATGCCATTTGCAGCATACGGATGGACCCGGAGACTGTCGTTCTAAGTGAAGTAAGCGAGAAAGAGAAAGAAAAATACCATATAATATTGCTTAAATATGGGATCTAAAAAAAAGGGCAAAGTTTAAAATTGAATTTATGGGACAGATACTTGTGATAGACAATAATAAAAAGTAAATTTCAAAAAAAAAAGAAATGATTCTTAGTTAATGATGAGATCAGAAAAACTGTAGAGAAGATGTCTCCACGTTGTAAGTCCTTCACCCCGACTGGTCGACTTTGTGATGCTTGCATTCTTTTTCCTGTAAGTGATTTGTAACTTTCTTTCTGATAAGCTGTAATGAGGTTAAACATCCTTCCTGTTCTCAATGGAGTGTCTCCAGCTAATGACTGTCGATGACTGATGTGGCTGTGATAAGCCCACCTCTGTGTGTATTTCACTCCGCACACCATGCCTCCTTCCCCCAACCTTGCGATGACTCTAAAGCTCTACACATCTTCCACCCTTTTCTTGATCATCATCATCCAATTTCAACATAAGTTGTTGGCTTAGTGTGTTGCATGGACCTGAGGCTGTGCCCCAAACCACTGACCGCTTTACTGCTTCTGACCCCAGTGCCCATTTTCTCCTGAGCCCACACAGATGGTTCGCAGCCCTCAGCTGCTGTACAGTGGAAAGGAAGGAGAAATGCTATCCTGTATTTTCGTAAGTCCCTGGAGAGTCTCTTTAGAATGTTGATGATCATAGATGGAATAAATCAGTTAAATGACAGTTGATAGAGAAACTTCCATCTCAAAGTTTCTTACTAGTAGCACTGTTGGCATCTTGGGCTACATAATTCTTTGTTGTAGGGGGCTTTCCTGAGCATTTTAGGATAGTTAGCAGCCTCTCTGACTACTTCTTAATAGATGCTAATAGCACCCCCAAGTTGTGATGACAAAGAATGTCTCCAGATACTGCTGTTGTGTTCCCTGGGGGCAAAGTCACCTCCTGTTAAGGACCAAGGCTCTATCCAAACATTCCTTTCTGTTTTCATTGGGCGCCTTCAGCCTTCAGAAGTCTTCACGAGCACTCTTTCGTTTGTTTGCTTCACTCATTTATCAAATAGTTATTACATCTCTACTTATGCTGGCCTCTTTGCAGGGTACTGGGAATATAAAGATGAACTAGGCATCTACTTTTTTTTTTTTTAAACGGAAGTATAGTCAGTTACAATGTGTCAGTTTCTGGTTGAATCCATTTTGAATGTATCATAGTTTCTACCATTTTGATTTTTATCATAATTATCTTGAAAGTTCCCTTTCCTGAGGACTGCTCCCAGCCTATGACTCTGGCAGGCATGTGAGCAATTAGGACTTCTTTAATAATAAATGTTGTGTTTCTATTTCTGTAGCCTGTTTGTTTGAAAAAAGCCCCTTGCAATGTGGGTCAGTATCCTTGGCTTTTGACACAGCTATTAACCTTGTAAAATGATAGTGCTCTATTAATCTATCAATTTCATCCATGAATGCTTCATGCATTTCAGATATGGCCTCTGCTTGTCATTCCAGAAACCCTATTTTCTTACACTGTGATTTCTCTCATTCTCTTTAACCAGCCACCTGAGGCTTCATTTAATGTGTGGTCCTTGTTAGTTTTATTTAATGAAACTTTTGTTTGGGAACCAAGAGCAAGTCCAGCTGAAGGATACTCATTGGATTGCTTTTAGCATGTGTCCTTTAGAGTTTTTGGAAACTCTTATATAAAAATAGCTCATGGGAAATCAAATTTACAGCAGTTAAATTTCAAAGAGGAGGGAAAGAGGGATGTATTTCAGAGAGCAGTTTAAAGAAGGCTTCAACAATATTGGTAATTTAAATTTTTTATGTTTCGTGATGGATACTTGGGGGCTCATTATATAATTTTCAAATATATTTTTGTATATCTGAAATATTTTGTAATAACCTTTTTTTAGTTCTTTTTTATTGAAATTTTGTTGATTTACAGTGTGTTAGTTTGTGGTGTACAGCATAGTGATTCAGTTATACGTATATATATTCTTTTTCATTATAGATTGTTACAAGATATTGTATGTAGTTCCCTGTACTATACATTAGGACCTTGTTGTTTATCTGTTTTATATATAGAAGTTTGATCCGTAATAAGCTTTAAAGGAAAGATAGCTAGCTGAAAGTTTGTTGGTTTTTTTTTCCCTCCTGTCCTCCATTATTTTAAACTAGATGTTTAGGAATTAGGTTTTCACTTGCTGAACTACCCTGCCCCCGGGGAAGAGGGGTTGCCGAGCAGTTATTTAAGATTTATAGCATGTTAAATTTGGTGAGAGGCACTGCTTTCTTGGCTTGTGCTAGTCGAATAATAATTTGACAGAAACTCAGGCTTTCTGCAGGGCGACCAGGTTCATCTGTAAAATGGTTAAGACCTGTTAGGAATTAATTTCCCCTAGGGATGCGAGGAGCTGAGCGCTGGGGAGTTGGTGGCCTTGCGAACGCCAAAGGAAAGAATTAAATTGGAGGAGGCGGAGAGGAGGGAGGCGCCGGTGGGCGGGGAGGAGCCACAAACCCTCTCCAGCACACCCAAACGACCAGATTCATCCTAGCACGAAACTTCACAAGTTACGCCCACTCCCAATGCCAGAAGCCGGGGAAGGCTGCTGCTTCCTCATTTCTGTTACTGGAAGTTTGAGAGATGGGAAGCTAGACCGGGGAAGCATGTGCGCCTCGCTGAGCACTGGTGAGCTTGAATTTTAAAACCCTTCTTTCCACCGGCGAATTTCTTTGTGCTGGATGGTGAGGGCCAGCCGCGAGGGTGGCTTTGGACCGGGAGAGGCGGGATGAGAGCCCTGGGCTCCGCTGCTGGGGCGCGGGGACCTGTGCGCCCCGAGCACGCCGGCCCGGGATCGGCGAGCGCTGTGCCGGGGCTGCCGGGGGAAGCCACCCATGTGGGTCTGGCCCCTGAGGAAAGGGGTTTAGGCTTTGAAAGGGCTTCGCCTTTTCCCTCTTGCCTTCTGTAGCCTAGGATCGCACAGAATCCGGGATCGGGGAAGGAGATTGTGCACCAAAGATGCGCCCAATCCCCGCTGTCCTGCTGCGCGTTCAGTAACAACAAGTCAATGTCTTTAAAAGTGAACCCCATGAACGTCTTGGGATCTAAGTGACAAAAACTTCCGAAGGAATATTCTGAAGCTGTGGCGCCCAGCAGGCTCCAGGATGGGAGTTCTGGAGTGAGGCATGGGGAAGTCTCTGCTTCTCATTAATTTTGTCTTCTTAAGTGAGTTCAGCTCAAGGCTTCCTGGTTATTGAGGTGTTATTTGTTTATGTGGATCTTTTTTTTTTTAATGAAAATGTTAGTGTTTCTATGGCAGCTGGTTTATCTTTAGACTGATTGCCTAAGTCAATTTCGGGTGGGGTGTGGAGAGGAGCTTTGGGTGGAGGGTGGCACTGGGGTTGGGGTGATTGCAAAAGACACTTACTATGTCTCAGCAAATGGTAAACTTGGCCAAACTCAAACATTCTTTAGATTTTATTTGGAGCCCCTCAAGGGGCTTTCATTTGGCATGTGTGGTGTTTGCTCACTGCAGAGGGGTTAGATGGAGTCTTTTGGGTTAACTATTACCTGTGTCATCTATGCTATATCTGATCAAAAGGTTAGTGCAGAGCAGTGGGAGCTGTGTGTGTGTGTGTGTGTGTGTGTGTGTGTGTGTGTAAGCTAATCCTTCATAAGAATTTTTAGAGAACTGTCTTACTTTTAGGGCAAGAAAAGTGAATAAATGTGTGGCTCTTATATTTACAGAAAATCACATTTCATTTTAACCACTGTTTCTCCCAGTTCTGCGCTGGGTGCAATTACAAGGATGTTAGTGACCGATTCTGTCATCCTCCAATACTGGAATGGAAGAGCCTGGCTTTCCTCAGCCCACCTGCCACTTGAACTTCGGGGCTGAGGGCCAGGTTGCCGTGGCCACAGTTTCACTTAGTTTGCTTTCACCCTCCAGCTTCCCTGAAGTTAATGACACGGAAGGAAAATGGAGTTACTTTTAAACCAATCCAGACACATCCCAAGGAAAAACATCAGGTTGCGCGGTCCAGGCTGTCACACTGCTGGAGCCCTGAGTTCTAGGTCTTTGTGGGCTCAGGAAAGAGCATGGCAGGTAGATATGAACTTGGTGCTGGTTCCTCCCACCCCCTGGGAACCTTTGGTAACTCACTCAACAGGAAAGACAACCAGACCGGTTCTCGTGACAGTGCTGGTGAAACTGACTAATGGATCCTTGCTCATGGAGTTTTACGGAACAGTAATCCTCAGCTGGAGAAGGGCGAATATGTTATGCATAAAGGTTTCTCGACACTGTTACATGGGGCTGTTTAAAGACATCATCATGCAGACATTTGAAATTGGGTTAATTCTACTATATGACCTTGAAGGTGTTATAACTTTGGTGTCTCCTTTTTTTTTCTTATGGTCCCTTTACCACTCCTGTAAATAACCTGGTTTGGCTCTGGCTATTAGAAAGTTTTTAAAATTATAATTGCGAATTCAGTTTGTTCAGTGGAAATAGGACCATTAAGATGATCTTGTTTTAGTATCTCTTTTTTTTTAAATAGGAATTTTCCTATTTTATGTAAGGTTTTAAATTTATTGATACAAAGTTGCACTGAGCATCCTTTCATAATATTTTTAAAGACTCTATCATCTGTAGAAATGTTTTCATTCCTGGCTTGGTTATCTGTGCCTTTTTCTCTTTTCTTCTTGATCAGTCTTGCTAATGTATTACCAGTTTTATTGGTCTTTTGGAAGACCCCACTTTGGTTTTGTTTGTATTTTAAATGAAGCAAAAACAAACATTACTTCTTTTAAGTTGATATGCATTTAAAAAATTCTATCCTGTGGAACTCTGTCAAAAAAGATTTTAAGAGCCTTTAAAACTAAGGAACTGAGTCTCCTAGCTGTATGGCAGAAGACATTATGTATTTATCTTTATGGGAAAAACATTGACATAATGTTTTTCAGTTTTATTAAAATAAAACATACCTTGTGTTCTTGGGTATCACACACGTTGGATCAAATTGTTCTAAGGTGGGTTTTGTATATTCACTGGGACACACCCTGTGAAATTGCTTTGGAAACATCTAACTGAAATTATATAAAACTTACTGGTAATTTAATGTGAACTGGAGGTGCTTTCAACCCACCTGACAATACAGATTTACTTTGTACCAAGGCAGAGCAAATTTTCTGTAATGATGGAGGAAGAATGTCTCATTTTGGTTCACATTCAGTGCATGAGCCTTGGCATTTTAAAGTTTTCTCAGAAAAATCTCTCTGGGTATGTGGCAGTATAAAAACAAGAACTTTGGAGTCAGAAAGAGCTGAGTTGGAATTCCTATTCTGTCACTTTTAGCTGTGGGGCCTCAGGAAAATTGCCTAACCTCTCTGAGCATGTATGTCCCCTCCTGTGAGATGGAAATCATGAAAACTGCTCTGGGGGTGCTGTTGTGATATTTCTACATGAGTATTCATGTCAGGTACCTACCCTGTAGTTCGGCACAAAGTAGACACTTAATAAATCATAGTACCTTGAGTCTTTCCCTCTCCTTCTCTTGTTCAACCTCACAGCGGTCTGTATCTTCCTTCCAAAAATGTGAAAGGTTATTGCAACAGAATAAAACAAAGCCTCTTGTATCAGTTGTTATCTCTTCACTATGGGCAGATGGGATCACTAGGGTCACTTTCCATAGCTTCAGCGTCTTCATCTTTATCCTAGTTGATTGGTAGTAAACTGGCTGTACATTTTTCCCCTCCACTTTTTTTTAGGGGGGGAGGGAGGATTAATTTTATTTATTTATTAAAAAATTTTTTGTCTTTAATGGAGGTACTGGGGATTGAACCCAGGACCTTGAGCACGCTAGTAAGCACAGGCTCTTCCACAGAGCTATTCCCTCCCCCCTCACCTCCACTTTTTATCTTACCTTCCTGGGATTGTGTTTTTTTCCCTTCAGTCCATCTCACCACCTTGAGGGTCTCACTGCTCTATTCTGATTCCCTCCTTCCCTCCCTGCCTCCCTCCCTCCCTCCCTCCCTTCCTTCCTTCCTTCTTCCCTTCCTTCCTTTTTTGCTGTCCTTAGGGTACAAATGAAATGGGTACAAAGCTTAATACTTGGCAGAAACTGCCATGGAAGTTCCTGGGGTTGCTTCTATGAAGGCAAAGTTTGTTAAATTTAGTTACTGCACAGTTTAACTGGGAAGTAGGTGGTGCTGATCATTACTGTATCACTTTTGTATTGTCACTGTATTTTCTGAGAATATTTTTCCAGAGCTTGGAGTTCCTCTGCGCTTTGGGGGGAAGGGTGGATTGTTTAACGCTACAGCTGACCTCGTAACCAAGAAGGGAAACAGGGAGCCTAGGGTGGAGGAGGTTGGTTGATTAATATTCCTGCACAAAGGTCTATAGCTTTACTGAAGTCAACCAGACTTAAGCAGTGTGTTCTCCCTGGGGTGTCTCAACTCAAAAGATCCTGGAGAGTATTTGGAAAAAAATGGTTAAGATTTATTTAGGTGTCCAGTGTCGCAAAGGGCTGAACTGGGCACAGGAAAGGATCTGAGCTGGGAAAAAAAAGGCTTTATGGTGTGGTGCCAGCATCCGTTCTGCGCGAGGAGTGAGTCTTGCTTTACGTTTTGTGGAGTTATTTTCTAAGACGGCAGATTGATGAACTGGCTGCCCTGCGTCTGGCCTGTCCGCTGTGACCCCGAGCGCTGAGTAACAGCGCCAGGGCTGCTGTTTGTTTTAGTTGGTGATTTTATGAGCGTGGAGAACAAGAGGACTGTAGTCTTCCTAAGTGTTTTGCAGCACCACTTCCCCAGTTTATTTTGATTCTCTTGCTTGAAAACAAAGTGTCAGCGTGGGGTTCACTGGTACGACGTTTGGGGGAAGAGATCGTCACTTTTGGAAAGTTGTATTTGTTTAGTGATTAGGGGTGCATTTGTGAGATCTTGTACTGGATCCTAGAGCCTCGTGCGGTCCCTTGGAATTGTATTTGCTAGTGTTTGGGAATTCCGACTTCCATAAATTGTGAGATTTGGGTGGGCAAGAATAACCATGGCCAAAGTGCTATCTTCAAGGCCATAATGCAATGAGGGCCTGGTAAGATGCTTCTTTTACTATTAAAATACGAATACTAATAAACACTGATGTGTTGAGTATCTGCAACATACGAAGTCCATTTCCGGTGTTGTCTCATTAGTGTTTCAGAGGATGATCTTGCAACATCTAGAGGAATATAAAAAATGACCGCAAAACCCATTATTTTCCTGTGTCTGCTCTTGTAGGTAGAACCACAGTGGACTGAGGCCCACCTTTCTAGACTCGAAAGCCAGGAAGAGCAGGAGGAGGGGTGGTACCATGGGATGTGCTGCTGACTCCTAGCCTGTCACCTGGGACGTGAGCTGCCCCTGCGGACGGCACATTTGGAGATCTTGAGAAGCTTCTTCTGTTTTGGGATGGGGTAAGTGGGGCATTTGCAGATGCTGGGAAATAAGGAGTCAAGCTTTTAAAGTCCTTGTTGCAGGATCCTGCCCAAAGCCTCCTATTCTGGGAATACAGGAGGTTCATTATTTGTGACTGTTGTTTCGGTGGGAAGAGGGATTCTGATTGTCCCCACTCCCGATCTGAGGCTTTGAAATTGACTTCCTGGGAACCTTCTGATGCTGAGGGTCCCTTTCTCCTTGGGTCATTGGCATGGGCAGGCCAATCTTTCGGGTTTGGTGAGGAGAGGGTCGTGGTGACCCCCACGTCAGGGCCCCCGTGAACTGAGTTGGGTCTGCCCCGATGGACTGTCACCAGTTGTTGGCACACAGTCCTTATTCCTGGAGTCATGAGGAGGAAGATTCCCGCTGATTCTCAGATCGTGTTGTTTTAGAGACTTTCCAGGGTAACCTTCCTACCTTTGTCTTCCTGGATTTTCTTTTGCCTGCCCTCCTGACACCGGATAAGGGGAAGCCTGGTATCAGAATGGGCTTTTTCTGGGGCACTCGGACATGAGATCTTGTTACTTTTAACACAGAGGATGAGCCCTCGTCTAAACTGGGAAGTGGGTTTGGGTAGAGAGCAGTATTTCACTTGGGCATCGCTGCTGTGCTCAGATGGGGTGCCGTCATTGCTTGCTGGGCAAGGAGCTGCCCGTTGAAAGGATCCACTCGCAAAGGCGCACGATTTGCAGGCACCTGGAGAAGAGAAATCGGCTGCAGTGACCCCTTGCCTCCCTCCCGTGAACAGAGCCACACAAGCCTTGTTAGTAGGTGAGAAGCTGCTGTATTATCGAACATTGATCAGATTTTGGTCGTTTGCTGGCTGGTCCAGAATTTGAACAAAGTATCTGACTCCTGACTTGATGGAGAGGCAGAATCACAGATGCTTCCTGAGGCAGGAGCTCTGCAATTCAAACAGAGTTTCCTGTAGTGAGAACACTTAACGTGAGATCTCCCCTCTCATCAGATTTTTAAATGTATGATACAGGATTTGCATTAGCAGTAGGGATGCTATTTTACAGCTGAGCTCTAGAACTTACTCATCTGGCATATGTGAAATTTTATGCCTGTTGATTAGCAATTCCCCATTCCCCCTGCCCCCAGCCCCTGGAAGCCAGCATTGCATCCTTTGTTTTCATGAGTTTTGACGATTTTAGAGACTTCGGAGAAGTGGAATCATGCCACATTTGTCTTTCTGGGACTGGCTTTTTCACATAGCACAGTGTTCTTAAGTCAAGGGTCATCCATGCTGTCGCAAATGGCAGGATTTCCTTTTTTTTTTAAGGATGAATAATATTCATCTATGTGTATGTGTGTGTGTGTGTGTCTGTACACACTGCATTTTTTTTCATCCCTCCATCGGTGGACATTTAGGTGGTTCCTACATTTTGGCTACTGTGAATAATGATGCTGCAGTGAGCACGGGAGTGCTAATAACTCCATGAGATCCCTGCTTTTTTTTCTTTTGGATAAATACCCAGATGTGGGGTTGCTGGGTGATACGGGAGTTCTGTGTGTGACTTTCTCCCAAACCGCTGCACGGTTTGGCACTGGGATCCCTGCAGCTTGTGGTTTCCCACCGGCATTGCAGGCCCTGCTCTGCGGGCCTTGCTGTGACTTGTTCCTCCTGTCTTACCTGCTGCTCCTGGCGGCCTCGATCCCGGCGGGCAGCCGGGGCCACTCCTCTCTCCGCCTGCACACAGCAGTCTGGGGACCTTGATCTTTACATCCCATGGTACTGCTATAATTGGGTTTTGGATTTTTTTAAGGGGTAAAAATAATATAAATGATAATAATACAATTGTAGATCATAAAAATGATCAACCCCTTGTAGCGCAGTGTAAGGAGCCACGTTACCTTTCATGCACATAAGCCTCGCCCACCTGCTTTCACCTGATGCAGCCAGCACCGCCTTCCCTTTGTTGGAAAGCTGGCTTCAGGAGTTGATCCCTCTTGGACTGAGGAATCCTTGCACCCCCAGAGCCGTCTTTAGCCAAGGCTAACCATCGAGAGGGCACAGGTATTTCAGGACAACTCTGAGGTGTCCCCCGTCCCGTCTCCAGAGAGCCCTTGTCGCTTCGTTCCCCACCCCACCACTGGTTTTCTCTGGAAGTGCATCCTAGTAAGTCACTTAAATGCCAGTTCTTGTCTCTGGCTGAAGTAACTTGTTCCAAGCTGCAGAGTTAGAAAGTGGGGGAGCCAGGATGATCTAAACCCCCCTCGCCTGACCTGCTGTGCTCTTAACCGCAATGCTCCTGCGTGTTTCTCCAAGGCAGGGCTGCGTGTCCTTTTCTGTATATGTGCCTCATTGTGGATGACAGTGACTGCCACGGGGTGTTCTGCAAATGCTTGCTTGAAGTGGCTGAACCGCCCGGCTGACCTCTGCATGTCCCCAAACAGCCACAGTGAGTCCTGTCTCTGGGCAGGTGTCCACTCGGTTTCCTGCTGGACTGACCATCCCCCAGCTCTTTCAGAGTCGGCGCAAGCTCACCTCCCCCTCGCTGCCTTTCCAGTCTGCTCCAGCCCGGAGTCATTTTTCCCCCTCAGCACCAGTATTATTTGTCAGATGTTGCCTTTTATATCTTCTCTCCTCCCAGCTTGAAGGTAAATCCTTGAGCACCGTGCTGGTGCCCAGAACCACATTGTAAGTGTTGGGTGATTTGATTCTTTAGGGATTCATCAAAACCTGGGCCGAGCTGTCCAAAGAAATGCCATGGTAGTTTCTGGGTTCTGTGAATGAATGGAAATAATGAGGTCTAGGAATAAAAGTGAAGAAATAAAAATAAAGTAAGTGAGGGGGCAAATCTTGAAATCGTTCTCGCATTTTTGGGTGAGCCCGTGTGTGTGCTTTCACGCTGCAGCTGTTCAAGTTGAATCACAGGGTGGATGTATCATCTCTTGGCTTCAAGCACAGTGGCTAACTGTCTCCCCCTCCGGGGGAATTTAAGCAGATTTATGTGATGAATAATGTGAATTCACTTCCAATGCTTGGGATGTGGTTTGACAAACTTCATGTAAATGGTAGTTGAATCATGTTGCATCCCCCCCTCCCCCCCAATTGGAAAGATAGCAATGATGTCCCCCAGCAGAGTCTGTGTGTTGAGTTTTAGCCAATGGGCAGCCTCACTGTCCACAGTGACCTCTCCTTTTTGGCTGGCTCAGACGTGCTTTACCTCCTGTGTGTAAGTCCACTGTAAGGTCTTGGGCTGGAACTGAAGATGCTGAGGAACAGAGACCACATACATTGAGCACCTCCTGTGCGCCTGGCATTCTGCGTGGTATTCTCCAACAGAGTACGTGACTGAACCTCACACCCACCCAGGGACACATGCTGTCCTCTCCAAGTCCAGCTGATGAACCCACGTGACTTTACCAAAATCCTGCCACTGCGGTGACCCTGGACTTGAACTGTGCTTTATCTGACTTGTAATCTCAGGACCAGTCTCAGAACCTTCCATTCCAGGTATAAACAGAGGTGTTGAGATGAGGATTCTAGAATTCTGAGACTCCTGGTTTGTTTCTCATCTCTACATTTTCTACCTTGGCCAGTTCCCCTTGGCGTTTCACTGCTCATGAAGTTACCCAAGTCAGGATTGCCTGGCGTACCATGTTTAGTTTTGGGGGTGGGTGTGTAATATTTGAAAATAATTACAAAATTAGGGGTCTGACTTTATTTTTAGATGCCCACCTGCAGCTGAAACATATCAAGCCCGTACCTTGCATACTCTCAGGAAAGTTAAGTAATTTCATCCTCCTTTTTAAGAAGAAGAAGCCTGTCCAGGCACACTGAGGGCTTTCTTGCCCCTGTCTTGCTCTGCAGCACATGTAACCTGGGGTGTCGTTGCCTTGGGTATGATGCAGCAGGACTCCCTGGATTCTTCGGTTGTCCTGTTCCTCTCCTGCCCACATTGCATAAACATTGGCATGGCAGGGACAGATGGCCACTCCGGGGGCTCCTTTGATGTCACATTTGGTTGCCTGGGTGGGGGTTGGGGTGGTTGCTACCAGCCTCCATGGGAGGAGAGGCTGACTGGGAAATACCCACTTGACAGCAGGTAAACAAAAGCTTAACTCCGGGAAAGCTGGGTGCCCTGATACGTGTGCGGGCTGGGCGGTAATGGAGTCAGGTTTACATAAGTGTGTTTAGCTTGGGAAGAAGCCAGTCGGCCCAGAGCACGGGTTTCGCTCTCTGCCCCTAATTGATGCTCCCTGGAGTCCGGTTTTATTATGAGAAAGTGAATGGACTGAGGTGGGGGTGGGGTGGTGACAAGAGAGATGGGATTGCAGATAATTACTTTCAGAGCTAGAAAAAGGTTCGTTCCAGAGGCCTGGGTTCTCTTTGCTGGAAGTGCAGGTGAAGTATCTGAAATCCCAGGAGAGTCAAGATGAGGTGGCGGGGGCCCTGATCAGTGGGACTCCCTGCTGGTCAGACAGCATCAATCTGTGTAATGAGAACCAAAGGCTGTGATGGAGATGGGAAGTCTGGTAATGAAGATCACCCAGACAGGAGGTCGTGAGGCAGCAGTATCCCATCTGGAAGAAAAATCAAGGGTTGACAGTCTGCGACAGTCCAATAGTTCTGTGTGGGTTTAGCTTTGGAAGGAATATGGGAGGTAATTGCAGCTGGCTGCATGCAAACCAAGCACGGAGTTCAATCCAAGTGGAAAAAGCAAAAGCCACAAGGGTTGATTGAAAGCTTTTCCTGGTCTAGCCTCTGGGTAATAACTGTTGATATATTTTTTTTTCCTCCTAATGCATTTACAGAAGTCCCAACAAACCACATTGAGATAATGTATTCAAGTTAACAGAGTGACATCTAGTTACTAGACTTTGTCTTGATTGGGATGGGGAGTTGATGGGAAGGGAGTTCGTTGATTTACTCGTTTTTCCGCAAAGTCACTCATTGGGTGGCTCTGGGTCTCCTCTTCAGAGGTGTCTTGGGGGATTCAGTGAGGTGTGAGCACAGCTCTCATGCCCTCAAGGAGCTTACCGTGTAGAAGGGAAGATGTTGTCTAGAAGCTTGGTACATTCGAAGAGTCAGGACATTTTGCTGTTCAACGGTGACATGATTGGGAAAATCATTAATGATAATATTATTATTGATTCCTATTGCTTATGAAGAGCTTGCTCTCTGCCTGGCACAGGTTTAAACGCTTAACATGGAGTAAAACCTCTAATCTTCCCAACGGCCCAAGGAACTACTATCATCCTGGCTTTACAGCTGAGGAAACTGAGGCAGGGAGATGTAAGGGGACACAGCCAGTGCACAGCAAGTCCAGGCCGACACACGGGCAGCCGGCACTCCCACGCCCCCCACGCCTCTGTGCCTCTTCCCAGTTCTGATTCTCCTGTGAGGCTGGAACAGTCAGTGCATCTTCAGTGTTTATTTCTAAGAGTCAGGGGCAAACAGACAAAGTGGGCACTTAGTTTCTGCTCTGCTCTTTCAATAGTTAGAGGAATCTAGCTTGTGCAGATGCCTGATGGACCATTTAGCCTTGAAAAGATCTAACCAACTGACCTTTTAGGTCCTTGGAGGGTGATTTTTAATTATCATATGAATAGCATGAATATGAGTGTGAGAGTTTCCTTACTCAGTTCCTTCATGGTGGGTTCAAAGGTTTTCTTTAGGTGGTTCCAGTGTCAGTGTTGATATTGGTAGAAATTGTTTCCATCTAGAGCACAGCGGTTTTTCTCTTTTAGTGAATGTTCTCCTTTTTTTTCTTTTTAATTAGATGAGGGAGGTAAGTAAGCTCAGCTATTTGTGTTTAAACAAAATGATTCTCGTTATTTGCCACTTAGTGTTTATTCCATAAAACAAAAGAGAAGAGCGTGGGGTTAGAAGTCAAGAGACCCAAGTTTTCTTTTGCTTTTTTTTTTTAATTTAATTGAGGTATAGTCAGTTTACAATGTGTCAGTTTCTGGTGTATGGCATAATGTTTCAGTCATCCATATACATACATATATTCATTTTCGTATTCTTTTTCATTATAGGTCATTACAAGGTATTGAATATAGTTCCCTGCGTTGTACAGAAGAAACTTGTTGTTTATCTGTATTATAGATAAGTTTTCTTGACTTGAGTCCTTCCTAACTCTGGGACGTTAGGTGAGCCTGTTGCCTGGGACGGCAAATTATGTCCTCGGGTTCCTTGCGATGTACTGAAGTTTCTCTCCATATGGTAGAGCCTGTAATAGGGATGTTATGCATCAAGACGCCACTGCGTTATTTATTTAAACATGTTATTTTAGACCCAGATGCCACAGCTAAATGTTATGTTCTTGGTGTTTTATTTTAAAATATTGGGTTATCATCTGGTTGTGTTTTCTTTTCTACTCCAGGAGTAGGGGATTTCATATAGGAAGAAAATGGAAACTAAAGAAGAGGTAGGAGCTGGAAGTAATTTTCAGCAGTAGAGAAATTAACCAGAATGTGAAAACACACCATTTTGTTGCTAGCCGGACAGACGGAACACTGGAAGACACACTTGCTTTTTCTCAGTATTGGATACATTATATGCATGGATTACTTCTTCACGGGGACTTTATGGTTAAAAGAAAGCAAAAAGCAGACCTGAATGTTAAATATTCCCCTCTTTTCAGGAGCACTTCAAGGTGGCATTTAAACTCTGCCTGCCTGTTATTTCTATGATTTGAGATCAGATTGAAATCCTGCAGGTGGGAGCCCTGGCTCAGGTGACCCCTGTCTGTTCACCCACCTGGCCTCCTCTCGGGGCCTCTTTTCAGCTCACCGACGGGAGTGGGTGTGAAGGCCCAGGAATACTCTGAATGTAGTAAATACAGGATGTGGGAAATTCGTCTGCGAAACGTCAGCCTTGAGTGGCCCTGTTGTAAATGGCTGCATGTACGAATGTAAAGTGGAAGAAGGCCTTCTGAAGTGCCTTGGGATTTGACTGGAGCTTTTCAAGCCCGTTTGGTGTGGTGGAGGATTTCGGCTCTGAGTGGTATGCTCATGTGGGCTCTCCCATAGGGGGAATACATTTTGCTTCTAGAAATTGTTGAGAATGAACTTGGATTTTAGAGATCTTTGAGAAATGGTATCTTCTGGTGTCTCGTGTCTGGACACACGTGGACACTTGGACATCATCTTACCTCCCCTTTTCCCGGGGGGGGGCGTGCTGGCTGCTGACCCTGAGGGCCTGTTGTCTGTATTTGGAGGTGGTGGGTTCCCCTTTTCTAAAGAGACAGGTCTCTCTGACTTGAGATACCCACCTTTCCCTGGGGATTGTTTAATAGTTAGTATGTGGATTTTGACACAACTGGTTGATGCATGCTTACTTTTCTAACTCATTTCTATACCTGTGTCCAGGAACTGTTATGACTCTTCATTTTGAAATTTGTCATAATCTTGGTTGAACACTTGGTTGAATGTTCAAAATGCATTGAGCAATCAGTGATTTTTTTTTTTTAGCACCTGCTCTGTGCCTTGCTCAGTGAGAGGCTCGTGGAATTCAGGTGTGGATTTGGCAGGTCTGGTAGGTCTCTTGAGCTAGTGGTACCCACTTGGGGAAATGGGCTAAGTGAATTGATAACAAAGTTCTGCAGAGAGGTTTTATTAATAGGGCTAAAATAAAATATTCAAAACATATATTACATTTCAGAGTTTATAAATCCATTTGAAGTGCTTAGGGGAAAAAAAAACATTGTGTTGGAAATGGTTTCATGTGTGTGTAAAACTAAAACCAGACTTCTCTGACAAATATAACTTCTCAAAAATATTCTTAGAAGGAGGGACTTTCTTCGAGAGTGTGAAGCCTATTTTGTCTTCAGCTCACTAAGGTTGCATTTCTTTCTCTCCCCCTAAGATGCTGTTAAAAACATACAAGCATCCACGCAGAAACCCTGCCCGTGGATGTCTGTAGCAGCTTTATTCATAACTGCCCAAACTTGGAGGCAACCAAGATGTCCTTCAGTAGGTGAATGGATAAATGAACTGTGGAAAATCCTGAAAATGGAATAATATTCAGTGCTAAAACCTATTGTTCAAGCCATGAGAGACATGGAGGAAACTTAAATGCATGTTACTAAGTGAAAAAAGCTAATCTAAAAAGTTGTATACTGTGTGATTCCAACTATATGACATGCTGGAAAAGGCAAAATTATGCAGACAGTAAAAGGACTGCTGGTTGCCAGAAGCTTGGGGGAGGGAGGCAGGGATGAAGAGGCAGAGCACAGGATTTTAAGGGCAGTGAAACTATTCTATGTGATCGTTATCATGGTAATTACATGTCATTAGACATTTGTTAAAACATATAGAACGTACAACACCAAGCGGGCCCCCTAATGTAAACTATGGATTTTGAGTGGTAATGTGTCAGTGTAGGTTAAGCAACTGTAACAAGTGTACCACTGTATGGGCGGTGTTGACAATGGAGGAAGCTATGTGTGTGTTTGGGGGGGTGCAGGAGACATGAGAACTCTGCGCTTTCTGCTCAGTTTTGCTGTGATCCTTCAACTACTCTATATAATAAAATCTGTTAAAAAAAAAAAAAGCAGCAGTGTATAAGCCTAAGTTGACGGAAGAGCTGTGAATACTCTTCATGGTATCCAGTAAAATGTCTCTTGACCTACATAACTTCCCAGAGTCCTTTACTGCCCTTCCGCTTGGGCAGCAGTTGACAGTCAGCACGGAGAACCCCTCATCAAGCACGAGGCTCTGGTATTCAGAGAACTGGGCTGTGATGTCAATGGGGATTTTCCCCTGGTGGCTTCCAGGTTAAGAAAGCATTGATTTCAAGTTCCTGTTCTCTTCCTTCTGATCACGTATCGTGCTGCTGTTGTTGGTCCTTAGGATGGAGTTTTTGATGCACTGATTCCTTTGGTGGATCCCACGTGAGCTAGCCTTGCCTGCGTGGGGCGGGGTTAGGGAGGAGGTGGGCTTTGATAGTATCTGAAAGTGCTGTGTCCTGGGGACCAGAAATAGCCAGATTCCACCCTGATGCTGTTACCTTTCCCGTGGGGAGCTGCCAGGGGGGTTATGTGCACAGGGCACATACATGGAACTGAGTGAGTACAAAGACTTTTCTGGAAGTTTTCATCAGTATTTCCTTGCAGGTTGCCTTTTACTTTTTCGAGGTCATCATTCACGTCTTCGACACTCATTTACTGAGCACCTCACTTTGGGCCCCACCTACTCCCAGGTACCAAGGGTACAGAAGTGAGCAAGACCCAGAAGAACCTCTGCACACGTGTGTAGACATTCTGGTGGTGGAAGATAGATGGTGATCAAGTAGTTAAAATATGGAGCATGTTGGCAGGTGCTCATTGCCATGGAGAACCAGGAAGTGCTGGGGATTTGAACTTTTAAATAGAGGGGTTAGGAAGGCCCCACTGCCTGGATGACTTTGTAGCAAAGATGGCAAGGGGTCGATGGAGTGAGAGCTTTTGCTGGTAAGTGGGGGGTGATCAAGGTAGAGAGCAGAAGGCTGGGCCTGGTGCAATGGAGAAGCAGCATGGAGGCCACTGGGGCTTGGCTGGAGGGAGCAAGAGGGGAGACTCAAGGAGGTGAGGTCAAGAGGAGTGTGGTCAGGGGAGGAGCCAGTAGGGCTTGGTGAGATGCGAGGCCTTTGGAGGGTTGTGGGTGGGAGACATAATGTGACTTAGGTTTTAATAGGCTCCTTCTCCCTGCAGTGTTGAGAGTAAGCTAGGCAGCCTTCTTGTTCTGACCCTGCGGCCAGGAATGCTTCTTTAGACTTTATGACTCACACAGCCCTGACCCCACTGGTGCTGTTGGATCTTTATTAAAACATTTCCCCCCGGGACTTCTCCAGGCGCAGATCTCTTTCTTTATAGTTGGTGAGTAAAGGACTTTTGTCAGGCCCGGGTGGTTAACTGGTGAGTTCTGTGAGTTCAAGAGTGCCCGAGAAATGTGGGAAGACAATTCAGGGTTCTCTGCGGTCGGTGTTTCATCCACCTCCAAATCAGAACACTCCTCCTCCTACAGTGAGCTCTGTTTTGCTGTGAGAGCCCCTTTCTCACCTGAAATCGGGTTCGACTCTCCTTTCCGCTTCACATGCCCCTTTGGGGTTCAGCCTGCTCATCGTTGTGGTTCTAACAAAAGTGAACCATTGGTCATGTGTGTTCACTTCTCCTCGGAGCCGCCTACACCATGGCCTGAACACAGCTGGCGGGTCTCTGAGCCTTTCAAAAATCCCAATCTGAATTCTTTGATATTTGACCCTTGTTAGCCCATTTTAAGTGGCACGTGGTAAACCTGCCTACAGATGTCCGTCTACTGGTGTACTTTGAGTGGAATAATAATGACTTTCACATCTGGTCCTCTTTTCATCTAGGGGATCTTAAAACCCCAAATGTGCATGAATTAAACCTCACGTCACTGGAAGGTAGGGAATGGACGGAGGGGGATGGCTTTAATCACCACCGCAAAGAAGTTGGAGGGACAGCCTCTGGGCCCACGACAATAGCAGGCATTTTGCCTTTCGCGAATGCCTTTCATCTAGCATCTTACATCGTGGGCAAGTATTACGTGGTGGGAAGTGTGTTATCGTGCACATCTACGGGCAGAGAGGTGTATCCTGGGCCATAGGGACTTGCCCTAGCTTTTCAGTGTTATCCTTTCAGAGGACTTCTTTCCTGAGTTCTTATGGCTTATTAAGGATTGTCTGGAGTCTCCTAGTGTGGACTGAAGCATGCTAGAGTTGGCTGATAAGGATGTTTGACTTTCTCTTCATCTTTCTGGTTTGGCGTTCCGATGGGTAGGGATATCTGTTTTCCATTTCAGCTGCCTTCCAAGGCAGGTTGGTACAGGGTAGTTCTCATTAGGGGCCCCTTCACCTTAACCCTCTTCTTCCGCAAAGTTTCCCAAGTGAGTTGGGTCAACAGAAAGGCAGGAGAGAGCCATGTCTTTCTCCAGAAGAAACTGCTTGAGTTCATTCCTAATAAATGAGGGCATTGATTTAAAAAAAATAGAACAGAATTAGAAAAAAAACACATGGGAAAATGTTATGGTCATGCCATTGATAGGTGGAGAATTCAACTGCCAACCTGTGGGAGGGGAGTTAGGGATCTGGCTCTTGCCAAGATCAGAGTGTTTATGTTCACGGCCACAGTCCTTCTGCGGCTACAGCCAGGGGTCGTTTCTCAAGGAGATGCTGCACGGCCGTTGGGAAGGGCGAGCTTTGGCAGCTCAGGAGAAGGATGCAAGGTGTACTGTCGGTTTGCAGAGAGATGAGCTTCTTTATTTTAAATGAGAGTCATCAGCTCTATTTTTTAAAATTCCCAAATGCCAGTGCAAAATATGTTAATAATTTTTATAATGTAATATTGCATATTTAAAGTTGCATGTGGAAAAAAAACAAAATAATGGAAAAATGTTGAGAAGTATGGGTTCTTTGCATGTATGGGGGCAGAGCACTTCTTTGACATGCACACTCTGGGAAACAGTGGTAACCAGAGCTGGCTTCCCGTAGCCACAGGGCTGACTTCTCTGGTCACCAGGGCAGGGCATGCGTGTTTGGGTTATCTTTACCTTTTCTATAAATTGTACCAAACCATCTAATTACATTCTTTCCTTAGTACCATTCGTTTAAATAAAGTAATTTGGTACCCCCTCCACGCTGCCCCAAAATGCCCCTCCATGCGGCACCTCCAACTCAGTGATTTTCCCGGTTTCGTTCCATCTTCCTGACTTAAAAGGTAGAAAGATAGCCATATTTCCACAGATAAAGGATCAATGTTTGTGTCATTTTAGACAAAGCCCCTTGTGAGTAAATTGCAAAAGCACACCCTGTGAGGATGTATGCCCCCATGATTGTGATCTAATACCATTGAGCTATCAAAAATACATGTGTTCTTTCGTTTAATTGTGATCGTATTGGTGTGTTCTTCGTTTACTTTGGTGGAAGTGTAATGGAGGGATCATCTGCTCTTAATACGCGGTTGTGGGATTTCCTTGTGCTGTGGGAGCCCTAGTTGGCGAGGACGTTCCTGGAACGTTCCTTAAATACATAAATAACTGCAGCAGAGAAATGGCATAGAGATCCACTCGGTGTCTGGAAGCCAAAACAAGCAAAAAGTCTTTGCCTTCAGCAGGGACGTCACACTTTCAAGTTGGATCGTTAATCCCTTGGCTTGTGGCAATGTCAGAGGCTCCGTAGATGGACTCCTGGAATTCTGAGGTAGCTCTCTGAAAGTTAGAGACAGGGAAGGAGTCCAAGGGCAGCACACTGGGAATAAAACTCATAGTTCTACCATTTACTAGCTCTGTGTCCTTGGGATGTCACTTAAACTCTCTGTGCTTTGCATTCCTCCATTTATAAACTGGGGATAAGTGCGTTCCTTTCAGAACTCTTAAGAAGATAAATAAATTTCTCCAGTATCTAGAGTCATGGTCAGTCCCCCCAGATTGTCACCTTTATTGTCATTGTCATCATTTCTCTGCTCTTAGGCAGGAGTCAAATGAGTAATGTTGGAAATTTGAAAAGATGTCTGTTTTTTTCTCCTACTAAATCTTTGTTGGCTTTAACCCTTTCTAAAGCCAGCTCACTCCATTTCCTGCCTGGGGAGCCCCACTGACTGCAGTAGACAGACATCATGAGATTTGCAATGATGACTGGGCCTCTGTTTTCTGTCTCCTCTCCTGGTATGTCTAGAGCACTACTTTTTCATGGCTTCTCTATGACTGTTCTCGTGTTTCATAACTTTAGCAGTGAAGGTCAGAAATGCACCTGGTACCCTCATGTGAACTTTACCGGCAAACCTAAACTTTCTTGAAGATAAATTTGGCCAGCTGCTTCAAGGCTGAGGAGTTCATGCCTGGGCTGCGTGGGAGAAGCAGTGAGCCATGCTTTGCTCTAATTATCAGTGATGGCTTACCACCCTTATGGAAATAGAAATAGAGGCGGACGTGTTAGACGCAAGTAATTTACCAAAGTCATTTGGTTTGAGACAGAGCATCGGCCAGTCACTGGTTCAGTCGAGTACAGGACAGCACTGAAAGCAGAGATTCATCTCACAGTGCAGTAGAGGTGATGGGAAGGTCACTGCATAGTGACAAAGAGCAAGGCAGTGACAGCAGTAGGACATCTGGGATAGGGCACGGTGTTGAGGCCAGGCAGGAGGGTCCAGGGGCCATATTGCCTGGATGTGCAACCAGCTCCATCACAGATGACTGGAGTGGCTGTGGGCAAATGACTGTCATTCTTGGGGTTTCAGTTCCTTCCCCTGTGAGATGGGGGTGGTGGTACCCACATCAGAATGCTATTGTGAGTCGTAAATGGATTCAAATGGGTCAGGACTTAGAGACGGGCCCCCCCTACTGGCACACCTGCAATAAATGTGAGCTAAAACCATCCTCTTCCTCATGACACATGGAGCCTGAGTGATGGGCTCTGGTAGGGGAGGGGATAAGGAGCGAGGAAGACTTGAGGGAAGTTGAGCTCCGAGCTAGCTTTTTCTTTCTCTTTTGTATGTAATATCTTAAAATGATCATGCACATTCATTATAGAAAAATCAGGACTTAGAGACAAACAAAAAGAGGACAATCTTGGCCTGCTTCCAGAGCTCCCAGCTCTTAACATCTAGTGCATTTCCTTCTCGACTTCTTTTTTCCTCCTCTGCTGAGTTGGTTTCTGAAGGATGTCAGGAAGGGTTAATGTTTTCCTACGCTTTATTCCATCCTTTTGGTTACATCAGTGTGTTATGTAAGGAGCAATTTTTATTTGTTTTTAAAATTCTGTCATGAAATATTTAAAAAACACAGAAGAGCGTGGAGAATAACACACTCCTAAGAGGGAAATGTCTAGACTGGGCTCAGATCGTATGGAGAAGCCATCTTGTGATGTCAAGACACAGAAGAAATGTTCTGAACGGGAATCTAGGCTGAATCAGTTTTTTTCTGTCTAATAACATTGTTAAGATAATGATAAAATACTGTCAAAGAGATTTAGCTGCAGAACTTTTTTCTCCCAGTCTCAGAGCACGAAAGATTCATTTCCCAAGTATTAAATTTTCTTGGATGTAGCATGATGAAATTGGCAGGTTTTGCTAATCAGAGTTGGGAATAGAAAGTCTGCTTAGAACACTTGTTTTGGGTTCTTGGGTAGTTATTCTATGTCTGCAGAGTAGAGTCTCTCGACTGCCTGTTAACCGTTGGTAATTCACTCTGACCTTAGAGCCTTAGAGGGTATGTCAAACGACTCACACTTCAATATCTGTTATTCTGAAAATCCAGTTTGAACTGTAGAATGAAATGATCTCTCTGCAGAGACCTGGGAGCTGTCACTGCTCAAATTCTCATTTAACTACAGCTCTGCCATTAGTTCTGTGACTGGGCATTAACCTAAAGAAAAATACCTTATTTCTGAAATCCTCTCTTGAGCTGGGTCAGTGGTTACATGTTTTGGTTTCTCTGTGGGGTGGGAGCTGCTTAAGAAGGGGGATATGCCATCTAGTTGTCTGGTCAAGTTGGCACATGTAATCTGTCCTTAAATTGCAAAGTACCAGCTGAGTCAAACACAGTCTTTAAAGTGCTGTCAACCCACTTGAAATCCAGGACGTGGAGAGGACTGAGCCAGAGGGGATTTGAGAAGCTCTTCTCCCTGCCCAAGTTCTGAACCCACTGGAAGAGCCAGACGAGTCAGCAGGTGGAGACCAAAAGCTCAGCTTCATTACTGAGAGCTGTGACATTGGAGGTCTTGGCTTAGAAGTAAGGCAGCTGTAAGATTCTTGGAATCCTTGATGGGAAGCGTTAGACGGACTTGCCCACCTATGCAGACCTAGCACCAGACAACTGTAGGCATCCTTCCTACTGAAATTGTCTTCTAAAATTACCTACCACGTGATCCAGAGTGGATCAGACCTTGAATTTTATGTGGGCCTGGAAGATCTCAAACAGAAGGGCAATGAGGGGCTTGAGCTGGGCATGCGCAGGTCACTCCCCTGGAACAGCTGAGTGACTCTGTCTCCCTGGAGCAGTCAGCGAGAGCAGGGGGCTTTCTGTGGCTTACCGTACCAGCTCTTCCCCTGGAAGGAAACCTCAGGCCCCGGAACATGGCACACGTGGTCCATCAAGCTGTCATCGTTCCAGAACACAATTATTTGGTCACCTTTGATTTGATAAAAGTGAACCACTCAGAATCTTGATTAGTTTTCAGTGGGAGGGTTGACTGTGCCCCAACCGTAGGGTGAGGAGAAGGCCATCATTGTGTTTTAATAGACACTCAGGAGTTTGCTCCACTTTGTGAAATGTGGACACCCCTTTTCATGCAAGGGTGGCTACACTTCATGATTGTCTATAAATCAGTGCAAACCTTGTCTTGAAGTGTTTTGGATGTTTAATTAGGAACAAGCAATGATGAAGCAATGATTTTAAAAGTAACTGTCTTAACCATTCTGTCCTTCTCTGTTGGACAGGAAGTATAGGTAGGTGACAATCTCCAGATATGCAGATTTCGGAATCCTAGTGTCGTAGCCCTGGGACTCCACAAAGGACAGCGGGGACCCTCTAGGTTTTTGGTTTTTTTTTTCCATTTTTTAAAAATTGAAGTATAGTCTGTTAACAATGTTGTGTCAATTTCTGGTGTATAGCATAATGTTTCAGTCATATATACACATACATATATTCTTTTTCATTATAGGTTACTACAAGCCATTGAATATAGTTCCCTGTGCCATACAGTATAAACTTGTTGTTTATCTATTTTATAATGTAGTAGTTAGTATCTGCAAATCTCGAACTCCCACTTTATCCCTTCTCACCCTCTTCCACCCCTGGTAACCATAAGTTTGTTTTCTATGTCTGTGAGTCTGTTTCTGTTTTGTATGTAAGTTCATTTGTGTCTTTTTTTAAGATTCCACATATAAGTGATATCATATGATATTTTTCTTACTCTTACTGGCTTACTTCACTTAGAATAATGATCTCCATGCCCATCCATGTTGCTGCAAATGGCATTATTTAATTTTTTATGGCTGAGTAGTATTCCATTGTATAAATATACCACACTTTGTTTATCCAATCACCTGTCAACGGCCATTTAGGTTGTTCCCATGAGGGACCCTCTAGTAACCCCTTTTCCTAAATTAACACCCAGAATCTTAATGGTTATGGTTAATCACCCTTAGTAGCACTCGGTTTGTAGAATAAATGAATGAATGATATGTATAGTCTGCCATGTTGCTACTCTGTGTTTTGTGATATAATTTCATGGCCATCTTGGCTGGGATGACCTGCTCTCCTGGCATGTTAATTTTATTTATATATAAGGAAGCTTTTTGGGGTTTCATTGCCAGGTTTGGTGACCCTCATGAAGTAAATACATTTATATACAAAACTTCTATGAGTCCGACTCATTTGAAAAGCTGGTGAAAGCCATGGACTCTCTGCTTATACAAATGCAGATACGCCCATATATGTAATTTCATCTCCATTTCCAGAAGGTGCAAAGGCCTTTGAAAGTTCTCAGGGATCCTACGATGAGAACCTTTGTATTAAGTCAACCCCTAGGGCCTATGCAAAAATTGTTAAAGTGAGCAAGGCTGTGTGACCCCAGCACCTTAAAATCATGGATGTTTAAAAAAAAATACAAATATCTTCATGTGGAAACTTGTAATTTCCATCTGGGCAGTGATTTTTAACTGAGGGTTAAGACCTTTTTGGGGTTTATAAAATAATTTTAGTGGTTTGGGGCCAATACTACCAAAGCAATGTAATGGAACAGAACAGAAAAGAAACCAAGCTATATGTCTATAAACTGAGTTGAGATCAAAAATATGGGTCCCAGTTTGAGAAAACTGATGTCTGCCCTGTTTGTTTTACTGTATATTTAGGGCACTGGGAACAATTTAAAGAAATTCATGCTTTCTTTTCATGATCTGTTTTGACTATGTTGGCCCTTTTTATTACTTATAAAAAAGATCCAAGAGTCCACAGATTCCACTAACATTTTAATATCTTAACATTCTATCCCAAGTCATCACTTACCCACAGTTGTGAAAATAAGCTTAAATCCTGCTCTTGAAGGCTCTCCTGATTTTTTCTTTTTTATATTCAGTTTCTTTTCTCCCCCTTCCAGTTGAGTAAGGGTCAGTGTGATCCCTACCCCATCACCACTTAACCGCTTTTAGACAAGAGACCCAGTGTTCTCTAGACTCGGTTTCCTCATTTGTAAAATGACCCTGGTAATGATGATCTCTTACTACCAGGATTATTGAAAAGATTGTATGAGTTTACATATGTAAAGTGCATTGCATAAATCCTCAATAAGCATTAATCAGTATCCTTAGCAGTGGCTGAATTGTTTGTGTACCATAAAGGAATCACATTTTATACTTCCTTTAGAATTTCTCAGAATCAGTTCATTCTGGCTGCATTCACCAAGCAGATGAGCACTCTGGGCATGGTAATATTCTTGTTTTATAAGCATCTGCCTAATCTTTTTTTTTTTAAATGTTGTCTATTTAACTCCTGATTTTTTTGAATAAATTATTTTGCCCCCACACGTCATAAATGACATTAAAAGAACAATCTTTCTTTCCCTTCTCTATATTGTGAACCAACATTCTGTTCACTTACAAATGTTGCAAATGTTGATTTTTTTGGAACCCAGATGGGAATCTCCATGAAAACTCAGAATGCCATTGAAACTCAATTGCCTGGATCTGTTATTAAAGTAAATGTGGTAAAAAAAAGTTCACAAAGAGAGCTAAGTGATTTTCCTGGTGGTATTCCCCCTCAAAAGTACTTCTTATAAGTATTGTGTTAATCTGTAAGGAAAGAAGTTTATTGAATTTCCAGAATTATCAGGAATGCTCAAAAGTAAATATGTGCTCCCAAATCAGTGTATTCAAATTCCTAGAAAAGATAATTTATGCAGGAGAACCTTGCTTCTCCACCACTCAGAGAATTGCAGGAAGATTTCAGTTTAAGCCTGTTGTATCTTATAAAATAATATATAGGACATACTCTATGCATATAAATATTCTTTTTGGCACCAGGCCAGTGAGTAGCTGCTATAATTTAAGTGTTGTGTGTGATGTGGGTTTGAGAATACTGAGCTGTCTCTCACAGGATTGCCCTCCCTTCATTAAAATGCCTCCTGACACTCCTCTCTGTACCATGCCCTGCCCCACTCACTCCTTCCATTTATATAATGTTTTCATATTTTCTTTCCTTCCTTTCACTCTCTCTACTATAAAAACTCTCCCTTAGGTAGGAACGCAGTGACTGGTGCCTGGCAGAATTCTATAGGAAAGGGGCACATGTCTTTGAGTCAGATGGACCTATGTTGGAATTCATACTCAGCTATTTCAAGAACTTGGGCAACTTAGTTGACCTCTAAGCTTCAGTTTGTTTCCTGTAAAAGGAGCCTCTTCTTACTTGTGGATTCAGTGAACACTTCATGCTGCTTCATACCTCTTCATACCTCTCTGAAATGTATATATTTCTTGAGAAATAATTACATATCAGCATCTAACAGTGGACTTTTTGATTATTGTTCATTTGGGTAGGGAATGTATTTTGTGAACAAGGAGAATCTTTTTCAAACCCCTTCAATCTTGCTGTATCTCAGTTTTCCTACTGTTTGCAAGGGCCCTGACATTGCATGCTGAGTGGCAGATGCTCATGATAATAACTTCCATTGGCCATCTTTTACCTTCCAAGCCTAGTGTGTGTGTCCTTTTGTATTTTATGGCATTTAACCTTCACTGCTCACTTGGGGGTGAGGTATTACTAGGGGGAACCATTTGAACTGATTTCTCATCATTTACAGATGAGAAATGGAGGTTTAGTGATGTGAGGAGACTCACCCAACAGGCTTTCTGGCCCTTGAGCCTAACTTCTCAATCACTGTTCAGCTCTCTCTCCCCACGAAGCGGCAGAGATAATTAGAGTGCTGAGCAAAGAGTAGAGTGTCCCCCTCGCCTCCCCATTCAAGACTCTTCTTCCTGCCCCGAAACACTCCAACATGGAGGAAATGGAACTGTTCTGAAATTGTCGCCTTGACCCGGGCTGCACAGACGTCCCCCCAGGCGGGAGGATGAGTCTTTTAAGAAATTGCTCACTAAGTTGGGTCAAAGGTAACGGCCAACCACCTCCCACGGCTGTTTGGTCCAGAATCTATATCCCAGGTTCCTGGGAATCTTGAGGGGCATTTTGGGAATGAATTCACTTCAATGTTGAAAGCTTTAGTCTTTTACTGGGTGGTGTCGTTGAAGAAAAAGCAATTTCTTAGTAATAAGAACTGTTCCCTAGGTGGGGTCCTTCCCCTTTTTAGAAAACCGGCAGCTCCCTTCAGGGCCTCCTCGCTCGCTTTGGAGGGTATGCATTCCCCTGAGTGAGCAGTTTTTGATCCTGTTCCTCTTACTGCGTCAACAAAGAAGGGTCAGAAAACGTTTACCGACAGTTGAAGACACCAGACAAGGGAATCCGGGTTTTCCTCCTCGGTTTCAGCGTAAGCCCATTGGTTCATTGTTTATGTGTCGAGGGAGAGTCCTGCCAAGCCGGTGCAGGTGTTGCTGACTTGTTAAGACAAGTTGATTCTACTTTCTCTAAAGAAAAGTCGGAATGCAGTCCTTTGTCAGAGGGACCGTGTTGCGCTGGTCACTGAACTGAATGTAAATGTGTAAAAATGCAAACTGTGCTTTGCTGTGGAAATCCACATGTTGACTTCCTGCCTTAAATAGATTTTTTTTTTCAACTGACACAGTCCGTGCCGTCCTCCTCCTCACATCCCGCGTTGTTGGGTAACCCTTCCTTTAGGGTCTGCGACGGTGAGATCACCTTTGTCTGCTTTGTCATTTTGCGGTCACTGAATTGTTAGAAGAGAACGCCGTCACTGGGTGGTTCCACGTGGGAGTGGTTGAGTTCTAATTCTGAAAGGTAGCTGGTAAGTCTGGATTTTCAGAGTTAAGTATGTCTAGGTTGTGAGTCTGTGAAATGAATTTAACCTCTGTGATGGTAAATTTCCAAGACGTCTTTGGAGCGGGGAGCTTTGCGACCACCCAGAAGATTCTCACAAAAGTTCGTTAACCCAAGGCGGTTTTTCATCTAGATAGGCTGACTCCTTCAGTACATAACCCCACATTTCAGTGGCTTTATGCGCTCAGAGGTTTGCCCTTGTCGCGGTCTCCTGCAGGTTTTCTTTCTCTACCAGGTCATTCAGGGATCAAGGCTGCTCCACTTGCTTGACTCCTGGCTTCTCTGCACTTGGTGTGTAGGGAAGAGAAGAGGGGGCATCTGGAAGGTCTCAAGGGAAGTGTCGGGGCGGATTCTCGAAGTGACCAACATTATTTGAGTTCGTATTCCCTTGACCATGACCCAGGCACCCATGTAGTGGTGACTGGGCTGGGAAGCTACAGTTCCTCACTTCCCAGGGGAAAAAGGAATCAATCTAATGTCTCCGACACAGTTGCGTTATCTAAACTTAATCTTAAAGGTTTCTGCAGGTGAAGTTTGTCTATTAAGAAGACTCTGACTTGGCAGCAAGGGATTTGATCTGAATTCTGAATTTATTTTTACCATGTTTATCAGCCTCCCACAAATGGGGAAGAAGGGAATTTTTTTTTTTAAAGTGCTGCACAGGGGCCTTTTCCTCTTGTCTGATGATGTGTTTATAACCTGCCTAAAGATCCAGAATTAATGGCTGGTCATGCATGATGCATTCTAGTTGTAATCAAATTCAGGTTTTTCAGATGGTTCCTCTGTGGATCTGTGCTAACTTCAGAGATTCCCTGACATTCATCTTTGTACCTTGCTTTGTCCCGAGTTTTCAGGGTTAGAAGGCCACATCGTTGGGTTTCCTCATTTGAGAAGCAGCTCTCTTGACTTCCAGGAAGATTCCAGCCTGACTTTCCTGTCCAGGAGTGTGGAATTCCAGCAATGTGATTTTTCCTCAGAAGAGATATTTCTCCCCCTATAAATTCCAAAGGTTTTCATCTTTAATAATAATTTTGGGAGCATTTAAACATTTTATCCTTCCCCAGTCATCTTCAACAGAATATGTTGAGTGTAATTTAATCTTTCATCAGGTTTCTCCCCTCCCAGGCTGAGATTTGGTCAAGTAGAGGTTATTGAGATTGGAAGGCTCGGAAAGGTGTGGCTTGGGAGCCACCAGCATCGCGTCCTCAGGATTGCTTCATTTCCTCCTGTGACATCTCGTGTGGTTTTCTGTCCCTTCTTCCTCCTGCCATCTGACCACTAGTCCCCCGAATTCTCTGCTGTTAGTTTATAATTGGCTGTCAGACCAGATAACTCAGCGTGTTCAGTTGAGAACTGATAGGTTTTAAATGAGAACTATGGCAGAGAGACTCCCACCATCGACCGAGTCAAGTTCAAACTCCTTCTCTTGGCGTCCACAGCCTTTGGCAGCTGCTAATCTGATTCTAGCTGGTTACACAGATTGCAGCAGCCCCACCCTGATCACCCCCACTGCACCCTTTTCCTGAGCCACACCGAGTTATGATCCTCTTAGTCCTTATAATCAGAATAAATATTGATGAACAGTAAATGAGTACTTGCTATGTGCCAGGGTCTTTTGGAGAATATGGTAAAGCATTAAACCCTCCCAGAGACCAAGGCATATAAATATATTAAATACAAATCAAATTATCAAATATTTCAAATGAACATCATGTTTAATTAATATATACTATGACATAATCACATACAGTAATAATTTAATAATTAAGTGTAGGTTAAATATTAACTATATAGGCGTATGGAATACATCAAAGCATTTGACGCTCTCAGGGACTAGCTGGGGAGTGTTAATGTCTCCCTTTTTTACAAAAAGGAAAGGAAATGCAAAGGTCAACTTGCCCCAGGTCACACCGCCAGGGGGCGTTAGAGCTACCCACTGTGTGGTGCTGACTGTCTGAAGAAGCTAGACTCTCACCTGGTGAATTCCCCTCCCCATCCCTTTATTCTACTTGCGGGAGCCCCTAATTCCATCCTTCACATTGAACGGAGACTCTCCCTCTTCCTCTAACTTTTCCCCCTCTCATACTGCCTCCTCCCTGAACAGGATGCAGTCTGGGCTCAGAAATGAGATCACTGCACATGCCATCTGTTCGCAAGCCCCTCTCCCTCTGCTAGAGTTGAGCTCCTTGAGGACCGGTCCTGGTTCCTTTGTTAAATGCTGGTGGAGCCGATCAGCGTTAGAGATGACCATGTCAGCTTCTCGTTTTCCAGATGACAAAACCAAAGCCCAGTGTGGTTCCATCACTGAGCTGTCTGGGGAGGATCTGGGACTAGAACCTATGTTTTCAGAGTCTGTGACAGCATAGACTTCAAAAGCAGAACCCTTGACAGTGGTTTTGGTCTTGTTCCTTAGTTCCTGGCTGTGTTCTGGATGGTGCACCCCGGGCTCTCAGATGCGACAGGTGTACATAACGTTCTGTGTCCAGAACGTGCACTTGGAGTGTTGACAGCAGTTGGAGGAGTGGTTCGGCATGAAAAGTCAAAGCAGGGCCCTGAATTTACACACACCTGCTGACTGAGGGTTCAGATATTCTGCTGAGGACAGAAGAGCACGTGAACATGTGTGACTAAAGGGGTTTGGTTTGTTTGTTTGTTTGTCTTCCTAAGAGGAAACTAACAAATTTTATTCATTCTTTCATTAATTCTCATATTTAATGTAGTAAATCACTTGCTAAATTCTGTCTCCTAGTACAAATTATCCATAACTGTTCTGCACCTGTGTATGTAGCTTAGAATACAAACTACCAGGCTTAAATTTTTGTTTTTAATTTGAAATTGTCACAAGCTTGGGGAAACATATGCTATGAAATTCTATATAGTATAAAGAATTTTGTTTCCTCTAAATCATTTGAGAATAAATTGCTATTACCCCAGGCATGAAAGTTTTTTTTTTCCCTCTGTAAGCAAGGACACTCTTCCAAGCAACCACCCACAGGGCTGAAAATCATGACATGAGCTGATACATTACTACCAGCTGCTCCTCACACTCTATTCCACTCCTGTCATTTGTCCCGAGCACCATTTCAAATAACAGATGTTTCCAGTAGAGTCACGTGTTGCCTTGAGTTGTCCCGTCTTCAGACGCCTTCAGTCATGAACAGCTCCCCAGTCTTGGTTCTCATGACCTTGACTCTTTTGAAGAGCCCAGGCCAGTTACTTTGTTAAGTGTCCCTCATTTGGGCTTTACTGGAGGCTTTCTCGAGATCAGATCTGTGTTCTGCCTCACTAAGTGGCAGACACACTAAATGGTAATGGTGTGTCCTTCGCTGGGAACGCCCAGTTCTGACCTGTCCCATGTCTGATTCTGTTCCCTCACCTTGGTCTCTTGGTTAAGATGGCATCTTCCAGGCTTCCCTGCTGGGAAGTTATTCTTTTCCTCTTTGTAATTAGAAAATGTTTTCTGGAGAGATACTTTGAAATGATGTAGCGCCCTTATTTCTCATCGGATTTTGAATGTATTTATTTATATCAGTATAGATTCAAGGTTTACTATTTTAGTCAGTTTAGTCAATGGATTATAATCTGTTAATAGTGGTATTTATTTTGAGACTCAGGTCTTTCCTGTCTGGACCTGTGGGGGTCCCTTCAAGCGGGCTCCTCTGTCCTCCCGTGTCCCCCATTCCTCACTCTGGCTGGACTCTGATGCACCCTGGATGCTCCCCTCTGTGGGTGCCCCCTGCCCTGCCCTGCCCTGCTTGGGCTCTGACACCCCCATGCCGGGCTATCCCTGTGAGTGGACACCCTCCCCACTCTAGTTTTTAAAAAACTCAGATTTTAAGAAAAAGTATATTTCAGTTTATCTTGGGGTCAGTATACCATAGACATTTTAATGACGTTTTTAGGGGAGAATTGGTTTTGTTCCTAAAGTGAGGGGGAAAAAAAACCAAAACGCGACGATGAGGCTTGTTTGTTATTTGTAGGCTGGTGGGAAGCCCGAGCTTCCAGGCCTCCAGGCACATTCTTACACAAAGTATTACAAGACTTAGGAGAAGTTCAGTCATGTCAAAAACTCAAATTTGAAAATGTCATCACTTTTTTCCCTTCACAACTGGGTGTTGATGAGACTTCCGAGGTGATCGGAGGGCAGCTTCGCAAGGAGACCCGTGGGCGAGGGGGAGAGCGGGGCGGCTCACGGAGAAGCCTGCCAGCCCTGCTTCCAAGTGTTGTCCGTGGTTCTGGTTAATGGAACCTTTTAATCCTCTGCAGACCCAGAGGCTCCTTCATTACCACATCCTTTTCTATATAGTTTGCTGGAATTTGCCACTCTCAAAATCATCAACTAAAAGTCTCAGCTCCAAATTTTTAAAAAATTGAAATACAATTGATTTACAAGTTTCAGATCTACAGCAAAGTGATTCAGTTATATATTCTTTTTCAGATTCTTTCCCATTAAAGGTTACTACAAGATATTGAATATAGTTCCCTGTGCTATACAGTAGAAACTTGTTATTAATTTATTTTATACATAGTAGTGTGTATCAGCTGATCTCAAACTCCTAATTTATCCCTCCCCACTTTTCCCCTTTGGTAACCACAAGTTTGTTTTCTATGTCTATGACTCTGTTTCTGTTTTGTAAATAAGTTCATTTGCCTCATTTTTTTAGATCCCACATATAAGTGGTATCGTATGATAATTGTCTTTGATTTACTTCACTTAGTATGATCATCTCTAGGTCCATCCATGTCACTGCAAATGGTAATATTCCATTTGTTTTTATGGCTGAGTAATATTTGGCCTCCAAATTTAATTTAAAAAAATTGTTTATAGGTAGGTTGTTTTTTGAAAAGTCAAGATTTTAGTGAAGTAATGATTATAATGAATACATTCAGATGCATATCCTTGTTAACACCCAAAATATGTAAAATTTATACCATTTGTTTTATAAATATGACTTCTCTGTGCATTTCGCTCTCTCATTTACACACACACACCCCAGCGTGATGAAAGATACTTATCGGAGACAGGAGTTGGGTAAATTTAGAAACTCAAAACATGTCAAGGATATACTATTCCAACTTGTATCAGAATTTCCTTGGAGTGGAAAAGTCTCTTTCTCCCCTTGAATTTCAAGCAACCATACCAATATTAAAAAAAAAAATCTTCACCATCATGTCATTTACATCACTCTTACCCATAACACATGGTCATTGTTTGGCTGAATTGAACTGGACCCCCGATTTTGAGGCTGATGGAATAGATCTCCTTTTTTTTTTTTTCAAATCATTATAAGAATGAGAGATTTAAAATTACTTGTACTCCATCTCATTCCAAAATAGTTTTGAGTGTTAAAGTCAACCCTAAAACTCACCCCAAAGCAAGGTGATACTGTAGAAAGAACAGTTAAAAATTAGATATACTGGGGTGTAAATCCAGCTTCTCCAACTTATGAATACAATGGCTTCTTCAGGGTCTAAAGATCCTTGTGAGGCACTTGGCATTCAGAAATGATCATTATTGTCATTTGGTTGAAAGGCTACCTCAAGGCATTCTTGGCAGAAGGAATAAGGCAGACATTCAGAGGAAGGAATTAAATGTTGAGTGATACTGAGTTAGTTCAGAAGAACTGGAGGGCAATGGCCCCACCTCTCAGGTGGCCAGAAGCTCAGCCCAGACTCAGACGCAAGAATCTCCTGATCGCTTCCCAGAAACCAAGATCATTCGGAACTTAAGAGGGGAATTGAATCAGTGTCTCCCAATTCCTTCTGGACCTTAAGCTTCCAAGATTTCATTTCCTTTCTTTCCTGGTCTCTTCCCTTCCCTTCTCTTTTTTCTCCCCCACCCCATCCTCTCTGTTTTCCTTCACTCCACAGACCGCTCTTAGTTCCATGGTTGCTGTTTTCCATTTTTCCTACTTCTGATGCTGAGATAGGAAACCTTTAGGTTGGCTTGGAGTTTCTGAGGCAATTGAAAGAAGGACTTCTTCTCTGTTTTAGGAGTAAGTAGAGTGTGTGAATACATCTGTAGTTTTCATAACAAGTTACAGGACGAAATTCTCAGGAGCCCAACCAAGCAAATGTCTAACATTTCATTGCTTTTGGTGAGCTGTACCTTGGGATAGAGTTTCAAATGTATTCACCATATCATTTGCTTTTGGCTTTATCTTAGTCATTCTTCCCCAAAGAGTGTTTTTTTAAAGGTCTTTTTTTGTCTTAACAATTATAAATCATTTTGATGCTAATAACTGCGAAGGCAGTGCTTGCTCTGTAATCCCAAAGTTCTAAATCCAGAAGTTACTTAAAATCGATGGTGGATAGCATTGCGGGAGAGTTTTGCAAGATATTTGGCATCTCAACTATATGCTGAGTAACTGTTTTTATTCTCTGAGCCTAATGTGCTGCCTGAAGAGCAGGGACAGATCAACTACATACGTCTGGTGTATTTTGATGGTTTTAACCTATACTGTAATTCCTACCTGAGCTTCCTTTTTTAATGCTTCTTGGTCCCAACAGTGTCCTGATCTAATGCCCTTGTCTGTGTTCCATAGTTATGGGTTGTGTAATAGGAGAGCCTAGAGAGTGAGAAATTGAACCCAGGGTTTGTACTGTATAGTTTTAAATTCCGCTGTATTAATGTAGCTCTTGAGACCCTGTAGGAAC
Organism: Vicugna pacos; assembly: GCF_048564905.1. Classification (NCBI taxonomy): domain Eukaryota; kingdom Metazoa; phylum Chordata; class Mammalia; order Artiodactyla; family Camelidae; genus Vicugna; species Vicugna pacos. The sequence goes on along the minus strand of NC_132987.1, from coordinate 112,557,281 downwards.
AAGCCATTTGTTTCCAAGTCTTGGCTCATGGGGTCAGAGTCCTCTTCCCAGAGGACTCTTCCCAGTCCTACGTAGCTAAGCACATAGTGTCTCGTACCTAATAGCTCTTGTTTACGCTTATTAACGAAAAGTGACTACGTCATATAATCTCGCTCTGTAAATGAACTTTGCTCTAAAATCCACAGTTCAAATCCATCCATAACTGGGGTTTAGCTGCCCAAACATATGAGTCATATTTTTGGTGCTGGCTTTTTTTTCTGAGTCAATTTGGCAGCAAACACATTTTATTATTGGCACCTCCACTGAACTAAACATGAGATAGCAGGTATTTGGTTTTCAGCCCTCTAAACTGTGGCTTTTTAAATCTAAGTGGCATGTCTAAACTTTAGTGCATTTTTATCTAGGAGGTCTGGTTGGCTTTGTGCATTCCTGATGGGTTCCGGGGTACTAAATAATGTATTGCCATTGACAGCACTCTTACCAAGATACTGAAATTTTTGTCTCTGGTTGTCTTTAATCAACATAGTTACTTATATTTAGAAGATGAATTTTCTGTCACTTTAATTTGGGTAACAATAATCTTTTTAAAAAAATTTTTATGGGGGTGTAGTTGATTTACAATGTTAATTTCAGGTGTATAGCAAAGTGATTCAGTTATACACGTGCATACATATGTATCTTCTCTTTTCAGATTCTTTTCCATTATATGTTATTACAAGAAATTGAATATAGTTTGCTGTGCTGTATGGTAGGTCCCTGTTGTTTACTTATTTTATATATAGTCATAGGGTAACAATAATCTTTTCAAAAAGCTTGTGAAGACGTTAAAGAACGAGAGAACTGGTGTGTTATTTTACAAGGTGATGCTGTTTGAGTTGTCACTTCTCACCCTTGCACTGTGTCCCTGAAGAGGGACACCGGCTGCCTTCTGTAACTGTTGTCACGTGCCTTCCCTTTCTGCGCCACGTGAAGGCTTTGTGTGTTTTCGCTGTAAGTAATGGGGAAACAGAATTCATAAATTCAGGCACTGACTTCACTAATTTTCTTTTTCATACTTGCTCTTTTGGGAGAGCTTCTGATTGTGGTGCAAGAGCCTAGAGATGGTGACTGCTAACCGATATTTAGATGTAATGAAAGATCCCACATGTTTTCACCCCCAAGGTATCATTTATTAATATCACTTCTGTGGCTCAGACAGTGAGAGGACTGTGTGGTTCCCAACGGATTGTTCCGTTTACTCTTTATTATTCCCATTTTACTGAGGAAGAAACTGAGTCTTCGTGATATGACATAACTTTTCCACTAATTTAGATATTAAGCAGCAGAAGCAAAATTCCCACCCGATTCTGTCTGGCTCCACTCTCCATTCTCCGCGCACTAATCTCTTAGTCCCAGTCACTTACGAAACAATGACATGCAGCTGCGTTTGAGAGGAGTCTGGTCTGGGAACAGCCTGGTTTTGGCTGATGCTACCAGGTGTCTTTCACAGTTGCTCAAGACCTGTTCATTATCTGTTTCAGATTTCATTTTGAGATTAATTAATTAACCCTTAAGGGCTTTTCCCATTGTGTCAAGTTCAAACAAAAGAAGCTGACAAACTCCCATTATAAATTGGAGATACGTAACAAACAGACCGCACAAGCCCCAACAAGAACTCAGTCGGCAGGTTTGGCTTTCGCTCCCCTGAAGCCTGGGCCAATGTCAGCAGTTAATTGCGTTCTCAGAAATACCATGGAAGCAGGGGAGAAGGGTGTTGGCGTGGTCACGTGGCCAGGTTTACGCCATAAAAATCGGGGCTGTATTTTCCTTCACTCTGAAAAGCATGCAGGAGATTTAGTTTTGATTGTGTCCCAGAGGGAGATACCGAAGTCTTTCTGAGAATTAAATATGCACAACATATTACAAATTAATTGTGAGCAGTTCATTGCTATGTCTTAAAGATTGGGGGATTGTTGATTTTGTTTTAATGAGTGGGAAGAAACTGCTAATGAGATACATTACACTCCAAATCGAAGTGTTGTTACTGTATAAAATCACCTGTAAAACCTGTGTTCCTTTTCACTGCACTTCCTTCCTCTGATAGATTTATTTAACACAGCGTAAGGTATTTGTTTCCCACTCATTTATACTAGAATATACTAGAACTTATAAAAATGGGCTTGGGGGGGCGTATATACCATTAGCCTCTATTTTTTTAAAGCCTGTATTCCACTTATCACGTATACACGTAGACGTGTATGCATATGCACACCAACCCTCACACACGTGTATGTGCACCCTTAAGTGGCTCTGAGCTGATCCATGCCCAGGGAGTAAGAAGCCTGAGAGCCAAGGATAATGCTGCATCCATATTATCTTTCTCCTGGTCTGTGTTGTACTTGTATGGCTGATGGAGGGATCTGGATGAGGGCAGATAGAAAATTAGAGAGGGAAGATTACCAGATGAGAATAGTGCCGGTGATTTTTTTTTTCACTGAAGTATAGTCAGTTTACAATGTTGTATCAATTTCCGGTGTACAGCACAGTGCTTCAGTCATATAGGAACATGCATATTTTCGTTTTCATATTCTTTTTCCTGGTGATGGTCTTGGTGCTTGGAATTGCCAGTTAAGTGAATGCCTTGATTACTTGGCTCTTTCTTCTGAATCTTAACATAGATGAGTAAATTTCCTTAGATGAATTCCTATGATAGTAACCCATGAAATACTTGCTCACAGGTTGTTAATAGATATTCTGCAAAATAAGATTGCATGGTTATGAAAGTTTGGGAAACACTGAGTTCAATAAAGTCAAATTCATTTGTTGAATGGGTGAGTTGGAGTTCTTAACTTTGACCGTAAAATGCATACTTTTTGGAGCATCTATGAATGTTTCCTGTATATCTTCAGAATGTGTACAAATATTGGAAGACAGCATGGAGCTGAGAAATGAGTACATGTTTGAAGGATGTAGACCAGGGTTCCGATGATGCTCAAGCCACTCTGTCATCCACTAGACAACAGACCTGCCACTTAGAAAGAGAAACAAGCATAAGAGTAATATACATACCCTTCCTCCAGGTTGCTGTGGTCATTAAATAATCTAATGTATGTAGAAGTGCTTTTCAAATTTTGAAGCATTCTGTAAATATTAGTTATTAATAAACCCTCTAATTTTTTATTGTGGTGTAATATACATAACATAAAATTTACCATTTTAACCATTTTTAGGTGTACAGTTCAATGGCATCAAGTATGTTCACATTGTTTTGAAACCATTGCCACCATCCATCTCCAGAACTTTTCTATCTTCCTAAATTAAAACTCTATACCCATTAAATGACTAACTCCCCTGTCCCCCAACCCCCGGCAACCACCACACTACTTTCTCTCTCTATGACTATTCTAGGTACTGCATATAAGGGGAATCATACAATATTTGTCCTTATTTCACTTAGTATAATGTCTTCAAGAATGTCTTCTAAGTTTTACAATGTGATATTTTAATTTAATTTCTTAATTCACTTACCCCTGGTGCCGTTCTTTTAATACATAACATGATGAGAGAAGAATGAACAAACTCCCCGTGTTCCTCTAGAATAGCCCTGAATGGGCTGTACCCACGATTTTAGGAGGAGGGCTGTTAAGGATGTGCCTTTAAGAAAAGCTGGTCAAGAATCTAGTCCAACCTCCTAGGAGTCAAGAGGTACAAAATTCCAGTTATAAGATAGGTAATTACTAAGGATGTAATGTACCTTGTGATAAATATAATTAACACTGTTGTACATTATATCAGAAGGTTATTAAGATGTAAATCCTAAGAGTTCTTATCACAAAAAAACTTTTTTCTCTAATTCTTTAATTTTGTGTCTATATGAGATGATCGATGTTCACTGAACATACTGTGGTGATCATTTCATGATGTACGTAAGTCAAACCATTATGCTGTACACCTTAAAACTTATGCATACAGTGCTGTATGTCAATTATATCCTAATAAAACTGGAAGAAAAAACAAATTTTAAAAAAGTTAAACAGAAGGAATCTGCACAGGGAACTATATTCAATATCTTGTAATAACCTTTAATGAAAAAGAATAGAAAAATGAATATATATATGCATGACTGGGACATTATGCTGTGCACCAGAAATTGGCACATTGGAACTGACTATATTTCTATTAAAAAAAAAAAAAGAAGGAATCTAGTCCATCCTCACACTAGAACTAAGGTGACCCAGGGCTCTCCTTGACAAAAGAGACCTGTTTTGTTTCTTCTTAAATCAGTATTTGAAATAGAAGAGACATGAGTTTCAACACCTAAGTATTATCTTCATCATGTAAATGACTTATGCACAGGAAAGATTTTTTAAAATTTCATATTTCATCGTTTTTACCTGTCTTAAAATAGTGGCTCTTGACTTGCGGCTTTTTGGGGGAAATCCTCTGTAACTTTTAGGACAACAGTTATCCATTTCAAAATTAAATAGCCTAAAACTGGAAGTGAACTGTCCTCGTTTATTTAAATAAGGCCTTTGAAATGTGTGTGTTTTCATTGGGATGAACATTCTCCTCTACATCATGATTTTATGGCAAGATTATTTTCAAATAACCATTATTAATTTTCAAAAGTAGAAATGTTTGCTTTTCTAAGTGTTTTTCAGTATTCTGATTATAGATTAAATGATTCCAAAATGATCATCATATTTTTTCCTGAGTAATCATAGCACTTGATTTTAAAAAATCATAGTCAAATTTAACTGCCATCTTGTCCTGTGCTGTATATTATTATAATCTAAATACTTTTTTTTTTTTTTTTACTTTTGCCCTGTTAAGGTCATATATTTCATTGTAAAAAATATTAGCTTATCGGCCCACTCTTGGCAAAAACGTTTTCGGTAAACTGTACCTTTCATTTTTTGTAGTGTTTTCAGAGCGCATCATAGACACCTACCTAGCTGCTCTCGAGTCTTATACTGCGTTTTGGGGTCCTTGTCTCACCTTTACCACCACCCTCCCCCGCCCCCTGCTCCAAGATGCTTAAGACCCTTTAAGGAGCCTTGAGCCTTCCCTATCTCAGCCTCCCCGTGGAATCTTGGACTGAGCCATGCAGGGAAGGTGCTCAGCACAGACTGAAGTTGAATCGGGTTAAGCTGAATTGAGATTGAGGTCTGGAGGCAATAATTGAAGGGATTTTTCTTATTTTTAGATGAAAATCAGCGTCAGGATCTTATTTACCTTTATGGAGAACCGCACTGCGCTGGTACAGCACAGATGGCAGCCTGTTCCTGTGAGTGTGGGGACGGAGTGAGAGGAACAGAACGAAACAGGTGGCTCCAGAGCTGGCACCCCGGTGCCGACAGGAGTCCAGGCCGCGCGCAGTCCCAGCGTCCTCGTGCCTGCGCGTGTGAGCCGTTGGCAGGACCAGAAGGCGGATGTTATTTTGATCCCGGAGTTCTATTTAGTGAATACACTTGATTAATCCCCTTCTTTCTTCTCACGGATGCCGTTTTGAATGGGAAATCACTACTGGAAAAACAAATCCTTGCATCCATGGTGTACCCAGCACCCCCCCACCCCCACTCCCCATTATACACCACACCCATCGTTGGGCTCCTTTCTCTGCAGAGCCCAGCGTTTTGAAAGTGCTTACTCGGAGCTGAATTTTACTAAGGAGGAATCAGAAGCCATTGAGAAGCTAAGGGATCTGCCCAAGTTAACAAGCTTTCCTGTTACTTCCGGAGGGATACCCATTGCCTACCTACTGGGCATGTTCTTTGGTTTGGTCCCTGAGAATTCAAGCTCCCTGCCCTGTAGAGAAGCAGAATTAGCACTCCTAAGCCAAGTGTCTCAGCTTGTTTTCTGTCAAGGTGAATATTTTCAGACAGGGGCACACTTAGGGCTTAGGAGGGCTGCGGTGACCCCTGAACCTCCCGAGGGTTGGTTTGGTTTGGTTTAAATGTGGACTTGTCAGTTCCCACTAGCTGGGAGGAATTGCCTTCCCAAAGTGCTGCATTAGTCATGAGCAGGGTGCAGGAGGGTGTCGAACAATCACTCTGCCCCTGCCCCTCGATCGCTGGGCTTTCAAGCTCAATGTTAAGCCCAGCTGCAACGGAATTGAAGGCTTGCTGGGGACACCCCCCACCCCCAGCCTGCTGTGTGCTTGAAGTCTTGGCTCAGAGGTGGGAGAGGGTGGTAACTTCAGATCCCAGGCTAGAGCAGAAATGTCGCTGCTGGGAAGCTTCTGTACCTAGGATACGTCATTTGTGTATGTGTGTGAGGGCTGGGGGAGGATTCAGGGGGGGCTTGTGTACTTGTGTTTTCCAATATGCAAATATGTTTGTTTTTTTTAAGTTGAAGTATAGTCAGTTACAATGTGTCAATTTCTGGTGTACAGCATCATGTCCCAGTCATACATATATATACATATATTTGTTTTCATATTCTTTTTCATTAAAGGTTATTACAAGATATTGAATATAGTTCCCTGTGCTATACAGAAGAAATTTGTTTTTTATCTATTTTTATATATAGTAGTAAAGAAGAAAAATGAAGACACTAATGAACTCATCTATAAAACAGAAACAGACTCGAAGACATAGTAAACAATCTTATGATTACCCAGGGAAAGGGGATGAGAAGGGATAAATTTGGGAGTTCGAGGTTTGCAGATATGTTTTGATACTTTTCCATATTGAAGTATTGGAGAGCCACCACTCTTGATGATGTTGGCTCCTAGGAGACATGAGCTTGGAGAAATGCAGTTGTCTAGAAATACAGGACACAAGGAACATCATGAAAGTCAGGCCATTGGTCTCAGTGACCCCTTCATGCCCTGAATCCTGGGACAAGTGTTACCAGGAACTCCCCAAGTAGACCTTCTTTTCAGAGCTCAAATCAGGTGGACTTGTGGGCTGGTAGTCAGCCTAGAACACCTGCTCAGTATTCTGTTGTAGATGTTCTGTGTGGAAATGCATTTTATTCTTTTTATTCCTTTGGCTGGTTGATATTGATACTATTACTAGGTCCTGGAGAAAAAGTCTACTGGGACATGTGATGGTTAATTTTATATGTTAACTTGGCCAGACTGTGATGCCCAGTAAGTTGGCTAAACACCCATCTAGATGTTGCTGTGAGGTGTTTTTTAGATGTGATTAGCATTTATATCAGACAGTGAGTAAAGCAGATTACTCTCCTCACCCAGTCACTTGAAGGCCTTGAAAGGAGACTGAGGTCCTCTAGAAGGAAGTGATTCCACGCTAGATGCCTTTGGACTCAAGACGGCAACATCAGCTCTTCCCCGGGTCTCCAGTCTGCTGGTTTGCCCTGCAGATGGTGGCTTTGCCAGGCCCTACAATCTTATGAGCCAATTTCTTGAAATGCTTATCCATCCGTCCATCCATCCATCCATCCGTCTGTCCATCCATGCATCTATCCATGCATGTCCTGCTGTTGGTTTAGTTTCTTTGGAGAACCTTGACTAATACAGGGGCCATGTGCCATGGAAACTGTGATTAAAAAGTCATGAGCTATGTATGGTCCCTTCCTTCATGGAACTTGTGATCCTACCAGAGGAGATACAAGTATTCAAATAAGTGGTAGCTGTGGGGATTCAGAAGGGAGTTGTGATGAAGAATATCTTGGAAGAAAAGACCTTTGCAATTTTTTTTTCAATAAAACTCTACAACATAAAAAGAGAATTAGTTTCTAACCAATCCATGTGCTATTTTATTTTGAGGGGGGAGGTGCGTATTTCATCTTAGAAAATCATACACATTTAAAATTTAATTTCCTTGTCAACTGCCCCAACACCCTTACTCTCCCTAATCTCCTGAGTAAATCTTTGAGTAAAACTGATTTTTCGGAAGGACGTTGCTTTAGTCCTGTGACTCTGGTCTCTGCTGGATATGCCACGGCTGTTTGTATGTCATTAGGTGGTGCAGGGATTGAAGTGGTGGCATTCTTGAAGGACACTGAATGCATCTTGAAGGTGCATTAGTTTGGGTTTGCAGTGATGTATGCATTGAGTGGTTTGGACAGAAAATTGAGAGATATTAGTGATGGGGATTAAAGGCAAGGAGACTTGGATTTAAAGGGTAAGAATAGAGGGACAGGATAGATACAGAAGATTCTTCAGGGACCTGGGAGAAAGGAAAGGGGAAGAAGGGGAAGACACAAGGAAGGAAATTAACATTCGTGAAGCCCTAACTAAATGCCAAGGAAGAGTATCTTCACACATTGTCTTACTTGGTCTCCAGCACAAACCTACAAGGTAGATTATTTTTACTGTTGGAGAAGGTGGTCCACAGGGATGTTAAGTAACTCGCTCAAGTTCACAGGGACATTAAATGGCAGACAAAGGCTAGCTCTGACTGAATCTAAACTCTCTGTTGCATTTATAAATCTTGCTTCCTTCTGGGAGGGATCATAGTGTAGAAAGTTTTGACCCTAAGTGGGGTGTCAGAGTTGAGCTATCAACAGGATAGCCCTACAGAGGTGTCCAGAGAAGGAGAGAAAGAGGGATTTGTGCTGAAGACTGAGATTTAGGTGATGACAGTGTGGAAGGAAGTAAATACATTTGTTAAGGAGAAAAGTACTCCATGTGGAGAGTTAGGTAGAAGACTGGACAGAAACGCCTGTTGGGCTGAGAGGTGTATCTGTGAAGTCTAAGGGCGTGGAATCCAAGGGAAGGGAGCATTATTCTGGAGGGAGGCAGAGCAGCGGAGTCAGATGCTGATCGGAGATCTTGGCCATAGGGGGGCTCCTTTTGACACCAGTTTACCAGTGGGTTTCTGGATTGGAAGCTGGCGAGAAAGAGAGAGAGGATTTCTTCCAGAAGATGATACATTTTCTTCCCACCTACGAGGATCAAAATTTTATTTCAAAAATATTTCTCCGACATTTATGTTTATTAAAAATCGGCATAAACAAAACCTGTGCAAAAAATATCCCAAATCACACATCATCGAAAATATTTTTTAAATGATTTTTCTTTACATGTTGTTGTTAGCCTTTATTTTTCCAGACTGTATAAACTGAAACTTCTTGACTTCTCTTCCTGGCGGGTCTGAGGTTACACACACTGACTAACGCGTTGATAGTTGGAAAGATATTTTTGCTTACTGCTTCTTGGCCAATCCTTGTGTTGCCTGGCAGTGGCTAGGGATGAGGAAGTTGCAAAAATGAGCCCTTCCTTTTTTGTATCATTTTCTTTTTCTACACGACATTGCTTCATTAACTACTGGTGAAGGGATATTGATTGCTGTCTTGATTGCAAAAACAATTTAGTGGCTCCTAGTGAGAGCTAATGCTATCAGTAGATAATTTCAAGCAGCCTAAAGTTTTCAGCACTTGTCTACTGACCTGGTCTTCTGAGTGGTGGTATTAATCCCTTCTTGAAGATTCTGGGAGATTTTGACATTGCTATGATGTTGCTTTACAATGAGGCTGAGATGTAGGTAAAGTTAATAGGCATTCCTATGAGTTTTCCACTCACTGTCTTTCCCGATTTTTTCTTAGTTTCCAGATTGGCTTTCTATGTCCTAGAACAGTGGTCTTCAATATTGGATATACGTGCAACATAATGTCCTTAGGGTGTGGGAAGGAAAGTTAAGAATTTATGTTTCTCTCTATGTTGTACGTTTCAATTTCTGTGTATTTCTGTTCATTTCAAATAAATTGTACACATTCTAAATATCCACATATATTGAAAATATGCATAATTTATTTGAACAATAGCCCATGTGTGTAACTTGTACGTTACTTAAATTCATTCTGGTTTGGGTGGGCGTGCTCGGAACTATTTTATCGAGTGGGGAGCCCCATAAAACCATTTGCACACTCATGCCCTGGACAGGAGTGTGCTCATTCACTGTGGGAAGAAGGCAGGGCCTGGTGTCTGTCTCCCTCGCCTTGTGTGTGGTCTCACCGATATTACTTGGCAATGAATGGCAAGCTTTTTAAGCTGGTTGCTGTCATACAAGGAACAGATTTGCTTTGTGATTTTGTGTATCGGTTTTTCTGCGCGGGGACTTTGATGTATCACTGTTTCAGAAATGTTCCCATGGCTTCCCAGGAACCGTCTTTATGTTGAAAGAGGCTGGTTATCCTTTTATGACTTCAGGGAGGGGTGTATGTGCTTTGTTTGATTTTTTTTTTCTTCTGCTTTAAAAAATCCAGTGTGCAGTGACTTTGGGTGCTTTTTATTTCTCTCCAACTTTGTTATTTGGCTGGGATGGGGATGAGTGTTAGGTTGTTACTCAGCCAAAAAGATTTTAAAGTAAGAATTGGTTTTCTATCTTGCGTTTCTGGGATTCGTCTCAATGGAACTTTCTTTCTCAGTCGAACCACCCACTTACTGTAAAACGAATCCCCTCAGAGAGAATCTCATGGTGGTTCTTATTCTGATACTTACGGATATTGACTTACCAAGTTAAAGATACGTGGAGTTCTTTTCAAGTACAAGGAGCAGAGAAACTTCTGGACCATCATTCTCCCAATTTTAAAGAGAATAGATGGCCAGAAATGTCGGATTGAGTCCTTGTGGTCCCATAGTCCATGTCTTTGCTGCATCTCTGTGTCCCCATGGCCATGTGCCCCACTCCCAGCCGCCCCTGTCCCGGTCACTCACGGAGCGTAACTAACTCAACGCATCGCCTGAGATCTCCCTGGTGTGCCCAGCTGTCAGCTTATCATTTCACCCACTCACGTACGGAAAGGTGAAGTGATTGTCCTTAAACGCTACATTTCTTTGAAGTGGTGTCAAGCACACTTATTTATACTTTCCGGGTGCATTCCACTGTGATCTGTGCAGCTGTGCAACATCAGCCTTGCTGTCCATGGTCTTGTTTAAATTACTCACCCAACCTCAAGGCGTGAGTTAGGAGCGGAGTGGCTGTTCCTGCGGCCCTAGGGAGCTTTGGGGGCTGAACTCTAATCTGATTTACCTTTTAGCTTTGTGGCACCAAACCTGAGGCATCGTGCTTTTATTTTTGGGTTAAATTGTGGATGCTGTTCGATCCATTTGTTATTCCAGGTATTGGCTTAGTCAATAAAAGTGTAGCTGAGATAGTGCTTTCAACTTGTGGCTCTCACAAGTTATCAGATGCGCGTGCGCATGTGTATTTAAAGTTCTTTGATTATACAATGGAATTGGCCAATATTTGTGTCTCCATTTTGATATCCTTCTTGATCTAAGCATTTTGTGAGGATGTTTCCTTCCTTCCTTCCTTCCTTCCTTCCTTCCTTCCTTCCTTCCTTCCTTCCTTCCTTCCTTCCATCCTTTCATCCTTCCCTCCCTCCCTCCCTCCCTCTCTTCCTCCCTCTCTCCTTTCCTGAGATATTGTGTTCCAACTTTGGGTTTTTTGTGCTGAGGCCTTGTGTGGAATGGACACCAGATTTCCAGTAAGATCGCTACTGGTGAATTTTGGCCCCTCAAACATACAACTTTTGAATTGGATGCTCCCTCTGAACTCACAAGTGGCAGGTGTTATTGTCACCGTCTGTTTTGTCAGTTACTCAGCTAGAAATGTCAGAGGCGTTTCCCCCCCTCTTTTTCTCCTTCCCTCCTCATTTCTCACAGGCATTCAGGTGGCTGTCAGGTCCTGGTAACTTTGCCTTTCTTATTGTTCCAAGGCTCTCACTGTCCAAGTTAAGGCCACCTTATCTCCTCCAGGCGCTGACTGATGGGTTGGTTGCAAAAAGCCGCCACCTCCTCTCTCACGTTACACAGGGGCGAGGGCTGGGGTGGATGGAGACCGTGTCTGTTGATGTAACGCCCTTAATCCAATACCGTCCAGTTTCTCTGTGTGGTGTCCGTAATCCCAGCCCATCTTTCACCTCCAGCTCCTTTCCAAGCCCGCACTTCTCCACAATGTTGGACTAGTGCTTTCATTCCTCAGAACCTTTGTTCTTTTCTTGGAATGTTCTTTTTTTTTCTCCCTGCAAACACCTTCCTATCCCTGTTTGCTTCCTCCCATCCCTACAAGCCCAGCCACATTCTGTGAGCCCTTCAGGACTAGGTTTGACTGATCGCTTCCCCTGGCAGAACGGTTCTGTTTCTTCCCATTGTTCATGATTGAGAATGCCAGGTTAGCCTTTCAGCCTCGTCTCATTGTGGATATGTGACCACAGTTTTCTCAGATTACCAGCATCATGAGAAAACGGTCTATTTCCTCATCCCATACCTAAACTAGATGCCCAATAAATGTTGGTTGAATTGCACTGACTAGATAACAATCAGGAAAGTTCTATGTAGACATTCTGCTTTACCCAAGTCACTCACAAGCAATTTTTAGAGAGCCATAACTATTTAAAAATCTGTTTCTATATATTCTGTTTTTTATTACATGCTAACAACTGTAAGACATACCACTCTTTTATGTACCACTAAGCAAGAGGGAAAATGGTGCCAACGAAACCACACTCCACCACGGTGCTTGTAAGACATACTCAATTTCAAAGATGTTCAACATGAAAATGTGTTTCTCAGAGCCAATAAAAATAAAGAATTGTGTTTTACCATGAAGAGCTGGTAGTCTTAAATGTATAACCGCAAAACAATTTGAATTGGTTTGCAAATACAAAATTGAGGTCGTTTTAAAAGATTTTTTCCATTTTAAAATGAGGAGAGAGTAAAAGGAGCATTTTTCAGCACCCAGAGGTTGGCTGGGGAAGCACTGTCCTGTCACTCTGTTTTATGACTGTGCCTCAGTCTCTTCTCTTTGAGAAGATGAGGCCTTAGACGTAAAGACTCACCCCATTTTGAAAATCCTTGGGAGGAAATTCTTTAAAAATTTTGTAAAAATTATTTTATTTGACTTTAATGTGGAAGATTCTTTGTTGCACTGAAATTTGATAAACATCCTATCTTCCTACCTAAGCACATACCAAGACCGAGGTCCCTAATGTCTCGCGAGCAGTGGTCTTAGCTGGGGCCCTGTTACAGCTTCGCCTTTTGTGTAGGGCAGCTGTGGTTTTCAGCCATCATGCTTGCTCATTGACTTCTGGTTATTCAGTTAAGTTGCTGATCAGATATTCACACGTCTGTACAAGCTTAACATCTCTAGCTTCTCTTCCTTCCTGTCCATTCTTAGTATCTGGATTGCCCAATTCTCTCTTTAACCGTTTCCTTCTAGGGACTTTCGCCATCCTGTACACACCTTCCGCAAGTGCCAGAGCGGCAGGAACAGAACCAAGGAGGAAGCGGCAGGTCCCCAGGGGGAGTGATTATTTCTGATGGCCCTTCAGCCTCAGAGCGTGAGGGACCCTTAGTGTGGATTTGGTGCGCCCCAGCCTGCTGGCCTCTCCAGAGGGGCTTGTGATTGCTCCTCTGACCGCTGACGAAGGCAGCCCCAGCCCTCGTCGCTGGCAGGCAGAGCTGCCACACCGGCCACCTGCACGGATGGCCTCACCCCAGGGAGCTCTTCCTAGATTCACAGGTGGCCTCCCACTGGGGGTGGGAAAGGCAGCTCCGGGCCAGGGAGCGGTGCCTTGTGCGGTGGTGAGGGAAAGAAGTCGCCGGGGTGACCAAGTCCTGCTCTGTTTCCTGATGAAGAACGGGGACTCCTTGACATCCTGACTGTGTTTTGGGCTGGAAGACTTCCCTCTCGGCTGTACGGTGAGACAGCAGGTGAAGGGGGAGGCCAGGTGTCGGGGTTGCAGACCGTCATGGAGATTGCAGGTTGTGGTTACATACTTGCAGGTCACTTGGGCGAGCCTGGAGAAGGTCTTGGAGGCGGGAGGCAGCTTCTGAGCATGAGGGGCCCTTCTCTTGACAGCTTACCGAAGGCCAAGGCCATGTCCCTCAGCATGGAGACGCCCCTGTCTCCATTCAAGGCTCAACCTCAGCCTTGGAAAGCCGGGGGGAATTAAAACCAAATTCCCTTCCTTGAGTTCAGTCGTGGACAGTGAGAGAGCGGCTGCCCCACCCACTGTGCATGGTGTCTCGGGAGGCGAGGCTCCTCCTGTGCCCAGTGAGGGGAGGGGAGGCCCATCTGCCGAAGGGAAGAGGCTGGGTGGCTCCATTCTGGGAAGACGCTGTTCGGTAACGTGACTTAATGTGGACATCTCTTCTAAACTAATGCACTGATAGGTTTTCTGGAGGATTCTTCTGAAGTACAGTTTGAAGACTAGACACACTCTTATGTTGCACGGGGGCTAAGGAAGCAGTTTCACCAGAGTGCCATCCCCTCCCCCGTCCTCTGCGGGTGCCTCCATAACCCAGTTCTCTCACTGGGAACCCGCGTTAAGCCACAACATGGTGAAGTCATGAAGGACAGACTTCAGCATCAGACGTAGTCGGCTCCATTCCATTTTCTTTTGGAATCTAATGTTCCATTCTCTCTTACAATGACTTGGACGTGCTTCTTTGGTGTGACTCAGACTTGAACTTGAGAATTTAGGAGCCAGGAGCCCGGAGCTGAGCACTCACACCGTGTGGTCACTCATCTTGGAATGTTGGGTGGAATTCTCAAGTGTTCAGTAGCTTCATGGCTTCTTAGGAGGAATGATGCTGCTTAGAATTTTGAAACACTATGTGATTCTCATGGTCTGTTCTGAAAAAAACCCCTACTAAATCCATTTCAGCATGCTGGGGCTTCATTGGAGCCCTTGTAGAGCCAGGCTGTGGGGGTGTGTGGGAGACCTGACGGCCAGCTGTGTAATGCAGCCCTTTGGGGCTGGTGACTTCCAAACTCCCTTGGATGAAGCTGAGAGGGAGCTTTGTAGCGGGTGATGCAATGTTGGAGTTGTGCGCTTTGGTGTTTGCCAGTGTCCAAGTGTGGTTTCAGGACAATAAATACAAAGAACCTTGGGAAACCTAAAGAGTAGTATTTTGGCCTAAAGCCACTAACATGATGCCAGCCAGTTAGTAAGCATCCCAGAATGGTAGATCTCCCTGAGTTGGGGGTGGAACACGTCACTTCACTCTGAAGTGCACTGACTTGGCGCCTACGAAACACAGTACTGTCTGTCCCAGCTGAACCTGGTGGCTAAGTATTGCCAAAGATTCACTGTTCTAAAATTAAAGTTATCATTTTAGTAGAAATTTCTCAACTTATTTTGCTGGCTCAAAAATATCGATTCCATGAGCATGTTTCCCCTCTTAGTTACCTCGGGATGCATTTGGATATGCTAAGAAGTTGCATTGCTCAAAACTAGGGCAGCCTTTGGATACGGGAACTTTTAGGGATTTTATTTGGCTGATTTGGGTGTCTATTTTTACTGGCCTTAAAAACACAGTTGGGCTAAAGCCATTTCATCTGTGTTTTGTGGAGTAGGACTTTGGAAGCCCTGGCACACTCATTCATCTGTGTGGAGAGCTCTGTTTTTCACGGAGCATCCTGGTCCTGCCCCGGAACCCTTGGTGGTCCTGTGGTTCACCTGCGGGGGAGGGTGAGCACCTCTTCTCTGTGCAGGGGTCCTTGTCACAGTCTGCTTTTACACAAGCCAGACAAGCTCACTCCTGGTGGAACCGTTCCTTTGTGCCAGATGAGGTATTGTGACCCACCTACACTTGGGCAGTGAGCCAGAGAGCTCGCTCTTACCCAGGCTCACCAACCCCCCAACCAAGTGATGACCCAGCACTCTGTGGAGAGCAAACAAATATGAAGGGAGATTTTCCTGGAGGGTATGCAGCCTCTCTGTCCTTCAGCAGAATCGTACCACCTCAGACCTTCTGTCCCCAAGTTGTGATTTTTAAAAAATAAATGATCAAGGCAAGAAACATCCATGTGAAATTTGTCACTGAGCCCATGTGAAAGGATGTGGTCACAGCATTGCTCATTGCATCACAGTGGCCTCAAAGGACCACTAATGGAAGTTCCTATCTGATCGTAGTACCGTGGACATTTGTCCTTCTGAGCGATGGATTAAGACATTTGAATTTTACAGCTGCTCCAGTTCCCTTATTTGAATTGGCTGTTGCAAAAGCTTACTGTCAAACTGAGCCAGCTGGGCAGATTGACAGGCTCTGTATTGTTGCTCCGCCTTCACTTTGTCTTAACCTTTGGGTTCCTTTTATTTTTTCAATAATAATGACTTCTATTCTATTTTAGATTGTGTGTCTTTGGAAACCACTCCCGTGTCCTTTCTTGAGTAAAACAATGGTTAAAAACATAAATAAAGAAAATGACTGAAGAATTTTCTTTAACCTTAATTTCTGAACCATTTACAAATTTCCAATGTCCTAGATTCACCCATGCATCCATCTACGCATCCCTCCATCCACTCATCCACCCATCCATCGACCCATCCATCTATCCTTCCATGCAATGCTGATTTTTGGACTAAGTGTGGTTACTAAAATCTAAATTCTGTTGATGTTCATTGCGTGTAGAAAATGTTTAGGGTTTCTGACTTGTTCAGGATTTTGATCTAGCGCTACTACTACTCTCACCCCGCCCCCTTTAAAGTTCAGGGTAAGGGAAACTTTCTGATTCTCATTAATTCACTAATTATGAAACACTTCTGGGCACTGAATCATGATGAACAGAATGGACGTGCTTCTGTCGTCTTGTATGGTTTATATTGTTTTGTGTTGATTTTATAACTATGTCTTCTGACAGCCTTTCAGGTAGGTGTGAAGTAGAGTAGATAATATCACATCTTTATTTTTTCTAAGTTTCAGAATGGGTAGCTTACGTCTCTATACACTTTGATTACTTGCACTTTCAAGCACTTAAAAGTGACGGGATGCCCGTTGTGAATGTTTTTTGAAGGTGAAAAAGAAAGTTCTGGTGTGGCAGGCTTTTCAGGAAGAGCCATGGATTAGCTGCTGTGGACACAGTATTTCTGACAGTTGTTATGTTTTCATTTGGCATCAGACTGTCGGGTTGGAGTGACGGGATTTCTGGGTTCTGTCTATTTTTGAGGTATTTGAAGTCTGGGACTAGTTGTAGTAATTCCTTCCCCAAGCCCCGCAGCACACACGCTTCCCTGTGAGAACTGGCTATTTGACACCTGATGCAGAAATTGACTATATGAGCTGAGATGAATCAGAGTGAGACTGAAAAACTTGGCACATTTTTCGTTCATTTCACTCGGGGTCATCTTAATGTGATGCACGCAGTCCAACTGGTCCTGCCAGATTTCGTCAGCATGGTTTGTGTGTGTGCATGAGCTATGGCAGACTGGCTTGATCACATCTTCCAGGTGGATTAATTAATCCCCTATTGTTGTTCCACGATTCGTTTAAGGTGACCAGTTTCATCCGACTTAGAACGTAGACCCAGTTTCAGTGGGTACCATGTTTTAAAAAAGCTCCCATTAACAGTGGCCTTTCTGTAGCATGTGCCTTATGGTTTACAAATGTTGAATAGTAATGGAAATAACTGCTGACTTTTATTGGGAAGTGACCAAGGTGTAGGCATGAAGCTAAGCATGTGACATAGATGGTCCCATTTCATGCTCATATCAACTGAATGGTTTAGGAGTTCTTATCTCCATTTGTAGAGGGGTACAGTGATATTTAGAGTTTGCCTCAAATCATCCTGCAGATAAGTGGCAAAGATGAGATTTGACCTGGTTACATGCAGTGGGACTCCAGGCTCGAACTCCCAACACCGAGTTTGGTGCTTAGCTGCCTCCCGTTGAAACTGGAGTCTTTGCAGCTCTTGAAGAAACCCTGGAGTCCTGGTGGTTCTCGGGTTGCCATGACATCCGCTCACAAGTCCGTGGTGGAGTTAACCCCCCCTCTATGAGCGCTTGATGCATGGAGATTACTTGATGGCACATTGCAACCGTAGGGTATTTGCTGATTGCAAAAGAAGTGTGGGTCTCCATCATGGGTCAGTTCCATAGGCAGGGTCACAGGTTAAAAAATTTTTCCACCAAAATCAGAAAAAAATTATACCAAATAGACTGGATTTTGTTTTCCTGCATATTTTATAAATAATGGCCTGTAACTTTCATCTCCGTCCCCATATAGTTTCTCTGCTCAGGGATTAGAAGAATATAATAGAGGAAACTTTTAATTCTGGTAGATAGAAGATGTACTGTTTTTTTTAAGTATAAAAAATGCATTATCAGCCTCCGTTGTGCAGGTGGAGGGCAGCCGCCTGCAGGACCGGATTGCCAGCAAGAATCCGGCCTTGCAAATTATTGGCAGCTGGCATGGTAATGAGTCCATTTCAATATAAATGGGCTGTTGCTTATTAATTTCTGCCAGTTCCTAAGCAATTCAGGGACTGCTTTGGAAATTTGAAAATCTGCAGAGAGCGGCTTAAGGAGGATGTCTGGGAAAAGAGAGGGAACGGGGTAGCGGTGGGGGAATAATGGAAAGGACACGTATCGGAGGGTAGTCATGGGGTATTGCTAAGAACTCGTGCTACTCCCCTGGCCAGCCTGAGTCACCAAGTTCACGGTTAAAGGGCACGTTTTCCAAGACAGGGAGAACTGTAACTTGGCTTATTGTTCCCTCTGGATGTATATATTCATTTATTTACCGCCCTGATGTGGTCGCCTTCCACAACATAGGCAGTTTTCTCCGTGGTCCTGCTCAAAGTGCTTGTCATCCTGGGTTCCCACCCTGCTGAGCCGACCAGCTCTAGGGGGCAGCCGTGGGCAGCACACAGAGGGATGACCAGCAGGGGAGGAGGAAGGGACAGCCACCCCAAGGAAGCCTCAGGTCTCTCTCCTTCCTGCGATCTCACCTCAGAAGGCAGCCGTAAAAAAAAAAAAAAAAAAAAAAAAAATGAGAGAGAGAGAGAGAGACCGTTAATAGTTCTTGTTCTGGGAGCTGTCCTTGTCAATTTATTTTCCATGTTAAATAACAGTCTGGGTATTTTACCTGAATTCTTTCCTATGCTCATTCTGCAAGAGTTTCCTCTTATTTTACAAACGTGTATGTGATGACAAGGTCTGTGTATTTGATTTGGGCTCTTGTTTCACTGTCTTTTAGAATTTTCTTCAACTTCTGTGATAAAGAGAATAGCCGAGGCTCCCTGTTTCCTTTCATTCATCTCCGTTTGTTGAGACTTGGTAAAGATTAAGATGGAACCATGACATCATGCCACAGTAACCGCTTTCTGTTTTCCAATAACTTCATCTATAGAGATAGGTTAAAATGATAAAATAACTTGCCATAAATGTAAATATGTTTTTATTGATTTATCTGCTTATGCCTGTCATTTTATACCTACAGCTAAATGTTCCGTTATTTGATTTGGGGTGTGATATTACACACAAAATGGATGTTGGAGAGCTGATGAAAATGGGCTTGATGGAAGAAATCCTATTTCCTGGGTTCTGGCTGACCATTTTTTTCTCCTTTTCTGCCCTTTCCAGATTTCTGGTGCATTTTTATAGACTCAGATGAGACTGTGTGAACGCCATGCCGAGGGGCAGGTGCTGACGCGTTTCCCAGCCCGGGTCACTGTTCATCCTGACGCCCTTTCCAATCTCAGTATCTAAATGCCACAGTGCTCTTGGGGCAAGTTGGGCTGGGAACCATTGTTGCCTTGTAAGGTAAGTTGCGTATGTCTATCTGAGCCTGTATGTATCCCCTTGAATTAATAGTATTGCTTCAGAGGTGATGAGACAGATACATTTTAGTATAATTGGAATTGCTGTGTTGTAGGTAGCTTGTGGGAAAAAGAATTTGGAGATACTTTTTTGGATTAAGGTTACACCCATCTAACAACTCAAAAGTGTTAGCATTAAAACAAAACAAAAAGAAAAGAAAAAGAAACAGCAGATACTTACCTTTTCCCCCTGTGAATTGCCCTCAGGATCTTTTAAATGTATTCCTGAGCTTTACCATCTTTATATGGGATTATGTTTGAGAAAGGCAAACCTAGCTTCAAAATCTTACTTTCAAAGGATGCTATATTTTGTTTCTGGCTTGGATGATCCTTAAAAAGCGAAATAAATACAGTCAAAATAGTGATTCTTCTAAATCAAAGATCATCTTTTATTTGTTACAAAACTTTCCTGTTTAGTCTCCTGTGTTAGGGGTATTTGTGTGCAACTTGGCAAAACGCTGCTCATGGGTTTGTAAAGATTTAGTGAAAAGTTTCAGAACTTTGTCTCAGTTTAATCTTAGCTCTCCAACCTCCCCCACCCCCCAACCCTGTCTTCAGGCTCAGCCTCCAGGAGGGAAAAAAACAGGCTTGAAACCAAGACCTCCCACTAGAATCTAATTTTAAATTTGCAATCTGTTGTCTTGTGATTTTTGCTTCAAATTTAACTTTGAAATAAATACATTTCATCCTTTCTCCTGCAGTTTTGGAGGTCTGTTTTCAAGTCATAGAAGGGTAATCATTACGTTTATTTTAATAAGTTTTTAAAAACCTCGGAGGGGGGTGAAAAATTTTATTATTGATATTATAATCCATATGCATCATGAAATGCCTTATGCTTGGATTTCACGATGCCCTTCCCAACAACAGAGAGACCTGGCTTTCACAGTTAACTTTTGACTTCACTATGATGTAAGTTGGGTCTTCTTGTGCCCACTCATGGGCTCTAATGTTTTATGGTTTTGAAATAACCCTCATTCTGAGGCAGTCTGAATGATGGGCAGTCCTGCTGAGAAGAGCTGCACTAAAACTGCAGTTTATTTAGATGGCCAGTTTACTAACGAGTGAAGTGTGGTCCCTGCCACTGGGAGCTTATTAGGAGATGGGAAAAGAGGGTCTACACAAAGCAAGACAAGTGTGTCAGTGTGCAGATAACTGTGCCACAGTCACAGCGAGGAGGGCCAGCGCAGGGCCAGTGGGACGGAGGGAAAGAGTGATTCCATCCAAGCCGGGTAATATTTTCTTTATCTTAGGTCTTTCTCCCCGGCCATCTGTTTTAAGTTTGGGTTTGGTGCTGTTTTGTTGTAGCTGTCAGCACAGTGCCCACATCCTCGCTCTCTTCAATTACCCAGGAAACCTAGGGACTTAAAACATTTTTTTTTTCTTTCCTGAAAATGAATTACAGGTTTAGTGTAGTGACTTTAGAAAACATGAAAAAGCAAAGTATAATTTGGAAAATTAAAATTACCCATAATCACTCTATCTAGAATAGTGACTTTTAAAATTTTTACACAGTTCTTTATTCTCTCTCTTTTCGTGTGCATGTGTAAAAGAGAGAAAGTGAACTATTATTAATATTCTTAAATTTTGAATTTCCTCAAAGCCAGTGTCTTGGATGGGCATCTCAAGCGTAAGTTTTGAGAATAAGAAGAGTTTTGTTCCAGAGGTGTTTGAGCTGAGTCGTAGAATGATCTTTTTGATTATCTACTCCTGGACAGGGCAGGCCCTGGCAGGCTGACCCACAAGGCTGGGCTTCGATCATGGGAAGCTCTCCTGTTCTTCAGCTGAAGGGTGGGGCATTCTGCCGTCTGTTTGGAGTACTGCTTGAAATTCTGGTCTCCTCTAGGGAATTAGACATCCTATACCATAAAAATATTTTAAACTCCTTAGTCCTCAAGGTGATGAGGTTATTTCCAGTTCCCGTTTATTTTCTTTCTCTCCCCTGTTCCGCTCTGAACAATCTGTAGTTATAGGAGTTGTTGGCTTTTGGTTTTATTTTTTTTTTTTTGTTCTCTCTGCCCAGAGACTTTGACCATGGGTGTCTTTCCACTAACTGGAATGTTTTCTCATGTAGTACTGAGAAAACCTACCATCAGCATGGTTGAAAAATGCAGCTTACATGTTATAGCTTGTATCATACAGGTTTTACCTTTTTAATTTGTGTTCTGTTTCTCCACTCATGTATAATAATTGATGTTTACAATGACCTTGCATAGACATGGCAAGCAGTTCAATTTTTCATTTATTTCAAGAGTGTTGACCATCACTCAGAGCGCACGGATATGATAGCTGCTTTAGAAGTCTTCATTTGATAATTCCCATGAATTATCATGTGGGTCGCCTTGGGGTGGGCATCTTTGATCGTCTTTTCCCTTGAGAGCTGGTTAGATTTTCCTGGTTCTTTGGAATGCACTGCAGACATTTTGAATATTATGTTGAGAGACTCTAGATCCTGTTGAAATCATCTGGAAAATGCTGGATTTTCTTTTTTGAAGTCTTAGCAAGCGATCAACCGGGCAGGTTCAGATTGCAAGTAGTGTCAGACATCCTGTGGGTGGTGGTTTTCAAGTCAGTTCAGTTTTCAAAGCCTTTGCTCCCCTGCTGTGGATTTGTCCCGCACATGTGCCACCTGGGGGTTAGACCAGGAGATGGGCTGTAGTTTATAGAATAATTCAGTTCTCTCTGTCTTGCTTTGGGTCCGTCCCAAGCATGTGCCTGGAACTTATGGAGATTTATACAGAGCATCAGGTGATTCGTTGCTTCCAGTTCTCTTTTCTCTGAGATCCCCCTCACTCTGGCTTGCAGGGGCCACGCTTCTCGGTCTCTTTGGCCAGAATGACAGGGTGTGTCTTGGGAGTTTTTCCTGCCTGTGCCACAGCTGCCCTGTGTGCTCTTCCTCTGTGCAAGGCTGGAAGAGAAATTGGAATAAGAGAAGCAAAAATGGGGAACTCACTCTTGTTAAAATGGCTTCTTCCAGCTTTGACTCTCACCCCTGACCCACCTGCTTTTGCTTACTCTTAGGAATCCCTAGGCAGTTGCTTTTCACTTTGGTCCAGAGTTTTTATTATTTATTTGTGGGGGAAAGATCGGCCATGGTGCCTTACTCCATCTTTGCTGGCACCAGACACTAGCATTTCTGTTTTGTTCACTACTTTATTAAGACAGAAGCCCATATATATGTTCATATATGACTGAAAAATTGTGCTGTACACCAGAATTTCACACAACATTGTAAACTGACTATAACAAACAAAAAAAGAAGACAGAAGCCCTACCGCTGGTTAATTAGCCCTATTTTCCTATTTAATCTCACTTTCGACAGTTGTTTTGTGTTTGCTTTGTATTTCCTGATAATATTATGCTGAGTAATGCCCAATGCCTGCTTATTTTTTGTTGCCTAATTTGTTGAAAAAGAAGATTAAAAAACATTTAATTTTGAAGAATTCTCACCTTTATTTATTTTATGAAAGAACTGCATTTTATCTTTATTTTAAAAATTTTTTTATTAAAAAACGTTTTTTGTTTAATGGAGGTACTGGGGATTGAACCCATGACCTCGTACATCTTAAGCATGTGCTCTACCGCGGAGCGCCCCAGAAGAATCTTCTCTTTTAAACAAAAAGTTCATTTAACCAGAATATTCCAGTTAGTTAAGACCTTATTTTAACGTTCCATTTCTAAATAATTATGCATTCACAAGAAATCATACACGATAAAGCAGACCCTTCACCCAGCTTCCCTTAATAGTTGCATCGTACATAATTGCAGTAAACTACCAAAGCCAGGAGTTTGACCCTTTTCCAATGTGTGTGAATAGTTCTACATCTTTTTATCACATAAGGCTCAGTAGGCAATCAGTCTGTAAAATCAGCGCCTGAGGAAGGACTGCCTCCCTGTTGAATGTGTGAACCACCCAAATGACTGTACTTATCCACAGGTTTCTTTAAGATCTCTTTTAACTCTTTCACTGTGTATTTAACTTGATGGAATTTAAAGGAGGTTACTATGATTACTATAATCATATATATAATTTAACTCATCACTTAAAGAGAAGGACCGTGGTGTTGGGAAGAATGGGAAAGTCACACCCTCTCTGGTGTCCTTGGTCTCTGGTCCTGAGGATCTCTTGATTTTCTGACCCCTTACTGCTTTCAGATGACCCCCTGCCCATCATGCCATGTCTCCTTGTCCCCATCTTCTCTGGGTCGTCTTTGGCTCAGCATCTCTGCAGTGTCTACCCTGACAAGGAGGGGTACCTTCTCAACTCTGAACCCCTTTCCTAAGCTTCTGCAGGAATAGCTCCAAAAAGAGGAGGAGAGTGGGAACTGAGGGCAGGAATTAAGAGGAATGAGACAGGAGGAAGGCCTTACTTCTCTGCCCAGGTATTTAGGGGTGGGGAGTACAGTGGAGCAGGGCAAGCCAAACCCCTCAGCTCAGTTCATGCATCAGGGAAATCCCAAACCCAGTGGTCTGGAATGAGGTTCCCGCACAGCTCTGCAGATTGCAGGGCCCAGGGAGCACCAGTGGGCAGACTGGAAACCAGTATGCTTTCCACTCTGAAGTAGAAGAGTTGGCGTATTTATACCAATGTGCATTTTTGCTAGTTCACGTTGGGCTAACCTTCTCGCCTGCTTTCTATTGTAGTTGTATGAGGTTGAGTTTTTGCAGTCTAGATTAAAGTTTATTTTGTCATTCATTCATTCATTCATTCAGTCTTTTTCTCCTGAGTACCTCCTCCCTTTCAGGCGATGTTCTGGGTGCTGAGGGTACAATGCAGCAATAAACAAGACAAGCAGAACTTTCAGCCCTCCTGAAGCTTAGGTTTGGGTGGGGAAGGATAGAGAATAGAAAAGATGAATAAGTGAAGTATATTGTTTGTTACAATTGCGATAAATGCTAAGGAAGAGGGGAGGAAAAACAAAAAAGAGGGATAAGACATGAGTTTGGGAGGGGAGGGTTGTCATTTTGGATAGACATTCCAGGAAAGGCCTCGCTGGGAAAGTGACATTTGAGTTAAGATCTCAACAAACTGGAAAGAGTGAGCCAGGTAGATGCCTGAAGGCAGGAGGGTGGCAGGCAGAGGCCAGAGCATGATCAAAGGCCCTGAGGCAGGCCAGGAAGCCAGAACTGAGATCATTGGATAGAAAGTATAAGACTTGAGGTTTAAATTTGAAGAGTTGTTCCTATGCCACAATCTTGCCCACTTACCTCCTGCTTAATACCTCTCCCACTCACTCCCCCCCCAAAAAGTGCAAGCTCTCTGGGCCACTAACATTCTACATAAGTAAGTCATAGTCTGAAATGGGGAGTGTAATGAGGTTAAAACTGGTATTGTTTTCCAGCTTGAGCTGAGTGAGTACCTTTATTCTCATGCTCTGCTTTTCAATTTCTAGCCCGGTTTTTGCATTTTGGTGTGTCTTCCTCCCCCTTAATCTTTCGTCTCTTACCTAGTGACTGTGTGATGGTTATGTTGGTGAAGGACTGATTGCTCCTTTTGCGTTTGTTACTAAACCATGTGAACATTTAGTGATTCCTTTTCATGAGTAGGACACTTCCAGTCTCTGTAGAGGCTACAAAATATAGTGAAAGCCACTTTCTGCCCCAAAGTTGCTTCCAGACTCACAGGAACAAACAAAGGCTTGTGAAAATATGAAACATAAACCTGGTATTTTGTTTTAATAAAAATAAATGATAAAGATTAGGTAGGAGAGAACAGGGAGAAATTAAGATGATGGCAGTAACTGGCATTTTTACATTCGTACGTAAAAAGGATTAGGACTTTCAATTCACCAGTGTTCTGGGGGTGGCTGGTGGGACAGGGTTTGTCCCTGAAAGGAGAGAGTGTGTCTGTTGTATGCAAGGAACAATTTTAGTTTTTCGTGCCTGTGTTAGTTCAGGGCCCCCCACTGACCCCACTTGGGCCTTCAAGGTTCTCGCTGACCTTTTGGGAAAAGCTTTCAAATTAAGGGGTGTTGCAGTAGTCCCTAGAAACATTTTTCTCCTAACTTGAGTTGCTTCAGACTTCCTGCTGACTCTGCTTGGATCATCCCCTGAGAATTTCTCTTGGTAGGATTTAAGAGATTTGGCATTCATCTCTAAATTCTAGTTCTGAAGATAAAAATGGCTTCTTTCCTACCTTGGCTGGCTGAAAAGAATCTTGCTACTAAAAATGCTATTAATATAACGGATCCTTCAGAGTGATGCATGGATGCTGTAATTCTCTAAGGTTGGGGCCATTTCCTTTAGGAAACCTCTCCCGAGGCTTTTAACTTGATTAGTTTTCTGTTGGCAGGAACAGGCCTAACTAGAAATTTGTTGTTGAGAATATGCCTGTCAATTCATATTTGCAAACTTCTGGAATATACGAGAGAGGAGGGGACATCCTAGCGTATCTGAGGTGACAGTTTTGTTTTCTTTCACTTCAATCTCTTTCACCATCATCCTTTCCTTCTTAAATTTAAATCTGTGTGATTCTTTAAAGGCAGCTGTGGCTAACACTTGTTCTAAGCTTTTAATTAGTTATTGGCAAATAGAGGTACCTAGACTCATCCAGACATCTTAATGTACGCTCAAACAATTCAAGAAGTCTAAGAAATTGGTCATGGCCTTTGGTGTTACAGAGATACTTATTTATTTTTTCTACTTACAAATATGTAGCTCATGATATTCTTAGGGATATAGATCACATACATGATCATGCATGGACAGGCGATCTTTCTATTTTCCCTATACCGAGTTGAGTCTCTGTGTTTTTCTTGCTTCTTAAAGTCGCCAGCCAAAGGGATGTGAACTTGCTGCTTTGAAGTACACTAACAACTAGTAAAAAGGAGATTCTCCTCCTTGGAAACTTCGCTCTGAGAATCATATGATGTGTGACCTGGTAGGGAATATTCCAGTATGGGAAGAGCTTAACATCTGGTGTCTGTATGAGTTACCTCTGAACTCATCGGAACATTCAATGGAGGTTTTTCCCTTCCTGTTGCCACAAATTTTATTTCAGTTAGGATGTGCTTGTGAGAGTTTAAGCAACGTTTGAGACTGAACAGTGGGATTATAGAGTGATTGTGGATCGATGTGAAGGTATGTTATATTTCAGGGTGTTTCAAACTGTATGCAATGGTCATGGTAAAATTTGCTCCTTGTTTCCCTCTGGTGTCTTTGGCTTTTTTGTTTATTGTGTGACTTGCCTGCCTGGAAGATCAGTTTCATGAGAGTGGGGACTGTGTCCCTTTTGTTCTCTGGCTTCTAGAGCATGGGACGTGCTCAGTATATATTTTCAGAACGAATGACTTATGTAGAGTTGAAAGAAACAGCTCAGGGATGTGCCCAGTTACTGTTTTCCTCCGTTCCTTTCTGGCCATTTTCACATGTGTACCTTAAGTGTATACAATTTGGATGGTCTAGAGAAACCTCATTGCAGAGCAAGGAGAATCAGGCTATGTAGAGTCACACTTGTCATGCTTTGAGGATTTCTGTATTTCCCACTTGTGGGTAGCCATCCTCAGACCAGTAAGAGAGACTGAAAAAATGTTCGGGAGGGACTTAAATTAACCTAGGTAGCCCCAAAAGGCTGAATCACATTGAGTGATTTCATAATGTGAATTTCTGTTTGCAGGGCACTCTGTACCAGATTAATGTTCTCAGGTTGGATTTGCTCCCAGAAATAAACCCATTAAATAAATCCATTAGTTTGCTGCTCAGCAGAGAGTGGAGTTTCTATTTTGTCTTGCCACCCTCCCTCCCGCATAACACCCCCTCCCCAGACCCCCAAATCAAGGTTTTCAGAATGCTGTGGAATTTAAGGTAAAAGCCCCTTTTCTTCCTGCCTTGGGTTGATTAAGAAGAGTTGATTGGATTTACATCTTCAGCTTTAACAGTTTTGATTAGTTTTGAAGTGTAGATGGAGTTAGAATGAAACCAAAAACCATTGGGAGGAGGGAGGTTATCAAAGGCACTTCTGAGTTTTGCTCGGTTTTTTTAAAGTATGTGATTTCAAAGAGAAAGTTACTCATTTGGCAGACACCTAGGTTTGTACTTTTTAGAGTTTTCCATTTATGGATAGGAGTAGAACTTTAAATATCCTACTATAGAGTTTTGGAAGAAAGAGAAGGGTTGCCAGCTCTAAGAAAGCAACGCTGTGGCTTGCGTGGTGGGCAGATACCCTCCGGGCAGAGACAAGTGTAATTCTCTCGCGATTTTGTGTGTGCTTGTATTTCACATCCCTGCAGGAGTAATCTCAGTAGACGATGCTAGTTCGCACCTGCTACTGCGCAAGAGTCCAAGTACCTGCCAGGTGCGCATAGTCAGATGTGCGGTTACCTGCCAAGCTGTCTGCCCACCCTGCGTGCTCAGCTCTTTGTGTTAACTGCATACCCACTGGTGACTCAGTGATCCCCTCCTTTTTTTTTTTTTCCTCTCTCCCTTTGCGACAGACCATAAAACCATGGGAAACGCAGAAAGTCAAAATGTAGTGCACGAGTTTTATGGAGAAAAGCATGCCAGCCTGGGGCGCAAGCACACGTCGCGCTCCCTGCGCCTCTCGCACAAGGCGCGGCGGACCAGGCACGCCTCCTCGGGGAAGGCGATCCACAGGAACTCCGAAGTGAGCACCCGGTCCAGCAGCACTCCCAGCATCCCCCAGTCCCTGGCCGAAAATGGCCTGGAGCCCTTCTCCCAGGAAGGCACCCTAGAGGACTTCGGGAGCCCCATTTGGGTGGACCGAGTGGATATGGGCTTGAGACCCGTGTCTTACACCGATTCTTCCGTCACTCCCAGCGTAGACAGCAGCATCGTCCTCACGGCAGCCTCTGTGCAGAGCATGCCAGACTCGGAGGAGAGCAGGCTTTACGGGGATGACGCTACATACTTGGCTGCGGGAGGCAGGAGGCAGCATCCCTGCACACCCAATGGGCCCACTTTCATGGAGACCGCGAGCTTTAAGAAGAAACGCTCCAAATCTGCAGACATCTGGCGGGAGGACAGCCTGGAATTCTCACTCTCTGATCTGAGCCAAGAACATTTAACAAGCAACGAAGAAATCTTGGGTTCCGCCGAAGAGAAAGACTGTGAGGAGGCTCGGGGGATGGAAGCCCGGGCGAGTCCGCGGCAGCTCAGTGCCTGTCAGCGTGCCAATTCGCTGGGGGACTTGTACGCTCAGAAGAACTCAGGGGTGGCGGCGAACGGGGGGCCGAGGAGCAAATTTACAGGCTATTGTCGGAATTTGGTGTCTGACATTCCCGATCTTGCAAACCATAAGATGCCACCAGCTGCCGCTGAAGAGGCTCTTCCGTACAGTAATTATAACACACTTCCCTGTAGGAAATCTCACTGTCTTTCCGAAGGTGCCACCAACCCGCAAATTAGCCATAGCAACAGCATGCAAGGCAGAAGAGCAAAAACAACTCAGGTAAAGTGACTGAAATCTGTTTCGGTATTTTGGAAACGGTGCATGACTTTTAAGTGCATGATTTTGCTCTTAGAGGTTTCCCATCTTTTAGCTGGGTTTTACCCCATGTGCTGGGTAGGGGCTGCGGCTGATGCTGGAGGATTCATCTCCTTTCTGCTTCGCCCCTCTTACAGCTCTGTGGTTAAGGGGTGGGGATTAAGGGGAAAGTGTGTGTGTGTGTGTGTGTGTGTGGTGTGACAGGAGTGGGGATAAAGCTAATAACTTCATATTGGGAAGCTGCCTGTCCGACTCAGCCCTTCAGCAGCATCTTGCTTATTCTAAGCTTCCTTTCTAACGTGGTCCTATCCGTGGACAGATGGGGATGGTGGGGTGTGGACTCTTGGCGTTTATTTCTTCGGTGCCACAGGTGGGAAGAGGTTAGTCGGCAGCCCGTTGGAGGAGGCTTTTTTGATTCAGGGCGGGCTCTGGTCATATGTCAGCTTCTCTCAGGGGTTGGCAGGCTAACTGCCTTACCAGGAGCCATTTCAATTTCCTGTTTCTTGAAATGCCGGCCAGCCCTCTCTCTGGAGGGAGGTGTTGCGGAAGGAATAACATGGGTGGGTTCCAGTTCGTCCTTTGCAGCCAACTAGTTCTTGACCTTGGGCAAACCCTGACTTCTAGTTGCTCTTCTGGACAATGAGGGAAAGATGCTCGATTTGCTTGCTACGGGGTCTAGGTTATGAGAGCCTGGGTATGAAAACATTTTTTTCGAAGCTTTAAAACGAGTCTTACTAACGAAAGGAGGACCCGTTCCCTTAATTAGTCATGGTAATTAACATGAGGATGGTAAGTCAAGTCGTCCTACGTGCCTTGGTCCTTTGCTGGTCCTGCTGTTCCCTGTAGTGAAGTTCCAGGAGTCCTGGCCTGTGTTGAGGACAGGTTGGTAGTTTGCCGGATGGTGTTTCTGATCAGGGATCCAGACGGGGCCCACTTGCCTCGGAAGGTGTCTCAGCCACCCGGGTGACCAGTGACCACCACCGAGGTCAGCTGGAAAACAGCAGGTGCACTCCGACCTGGCCAGCAGGGCTCGGTGTTGCACCTTCTGGTCTTGTTTCAGTGCAAGTCAAATGGGGATTTCAAGGGTAAATTCGCTTGGGAAGGGTGTCTAAATAGAATGGGCAGATGGTGGAGCACCTGGGGAGGGGGCAAAGAAAACTGGCACTAGATCGTCTGTGTTCCTGCCCGAGAGCAGGGTTTTTTAAATTTACAAAATTTTTTTTCAGTTTTCAAAAATCTCAGGTTTCTCATTTTATTTTGGAATTTTGAATTTCCATATACAAGTCATCTGGGGATACAGTTTTTTTTTTTTTCACTCTAGATTTCTGTATTAGAATCATCAGATTTTACTGTGTATTCCTCTGGGTTTCTGTAGGTTAAAGGGGTCTGTGTTTGACCTTTTACTTTGCTTTTTAAACACATATTTTAATTGTGGTAAAAGTACACATAACATTTACCATCTTGTTCATTTTTTTTTAAAAGTGCAGTTGAGGGGTGTTACGAACAGTCACTGTGTTGGGCAGCCACGACCACCCGTCATCTGCAGAACGCTTTTCATCTTGTAGAACTGAGGCTCTGTACCCATTAAACAATCCTCCCATACCCCCTCTCCCCAGCCCCTGGCCAGCACATTCCACTTTCTGTCTCAAAGAATGTGACCACTCTAGAGACCTCATCAAAGTGGACTCATGCCATATTTGTCTTTTTGTGACTGGCGTCCTTCACTTACGTTAGTATCCTCCAGGTTCACATGTTGTAGCATGTGGCAGAAGTCCCTTCCCTTTTTAAGGCTGAATAATGTTCCCATGTATGGATGAAACGACTCCCCCACCCCGCCCCCCCACCCCCCACGCCTCCCACTTCATCCATTGGAGGACAGGTTTTGCTGATGGTGTCCAAGCCAGGACCTGGCTCACCTCTTCTTACCTGAGTAACTTTGGGCAAACATTTTAAGTCTCTTGAAGCCTTAATTTCTTCATCTGTCCCATGGGGATAATAATACATTTTTTTGAGAAAATGGAAGCTGCGAGCAGGGGAGACTCTGTAAGCTGCTATGGTTTTCATTATTATTAATGGTGTTAGTTGAGGACCCAGGGTAATTTGGTGTTTTTATATCAAATCTTGTGTTTTAGAAACACACTTACTAAAAAGGCTGATTTCTGTGATTTTCGGAAGATGAGCTTGAATATTGCATCTAGAAGCCTGACTTGAATTTTTACCCATCTCTTTTCTGAAGCGAGATTATAAGGATAGAAATGACTGAATAACCCCCCTCTGTGGTCCCTCTGCCTGCTCTGTGCGGACTCTTCCTGCACTGGCAACCTGACCCGTCAGGACGTGGGTGAGGTAGGTGACCTATTAAAGGGTCATCTGAAGGACACTGCAGACTGTGTCTTGAGGATGTCGCCAGATTGGCATTACAGGCCCGATTCAAAGAGATGGTTTACTGGCCCTCGCAAGTTAGAGCCGGGTACATTGACACAGACTGTTGGAAAAGCAACCTCGCCTGTGGCTGGCTCTTTTACCTGGCACAGTGCTAAGTTGGCACACATTCTGTGTAAGATTTGAGAGGGGTGCCCCGTGGTACCCTGGCTCCCTGTCTCCACATCCCCAGCACTGGGGACAGCTGGCTCTCTGCTCCTCCCAGCCCCTAACTCGCCCATGGGGGTGTGAGCCTTTGAGTCATGGCTACCCCCAGAAGAGGGGCAATGCTGTTACCCCTGAAAGTTCTCACGTGTAATTGTTGTATGACATTTCCGTTCTTTGGCTTGTCGCCTTCCAACATGGTTAATGTATGGGAGTGAGATCATCTCAGTGTGGTGCCTCATAAAGCACCGTGGTAGCTTAATGTAATGCAAAGTGCAGCACAGGAGGAATCTTAAGAAGTTCATTTGCATCCTGGCTCACTCCTTACTGACTGGTGACCTTGGGCAAGTCACTCCATCGCAGGCTGCTTCTCTGTCCAGGGTGAGTGACACCAGCCTCTGTCAGGACCATTAAGAGAGCCACATGGGATTCCACGTGTAGAAGCCTTTCGCAGAGTCTGTAAAGTGAACGGAAGTATTATTTTTGTCTCGATTTTACATGTTGAGCGAGGATCTTTAATGACTTGAAACAAACCCCAGAATTATGCACAACACTACCCATCCACCCACGCTTCCTAGTCTAAGTTTGGCGTGTTCATCCAACGCGATTTCTTGAGAACCCACTATGTTCCAAACAGTGTATTTTAAGAGGCAGTGGGTGTGAAGGCTTCCTTGAAAAGGTTTTTTTTTGTTGTTTTTTTTTTTTAAATTTTGGTTGAAGTTTCTGACCCAGGGGACCTCTGCAGTGAGTTTGGACCGTGGATGTGAGAGTCTCCTCGTCTGCCCTGGTGATGCAGTCGAATTTGTAACAGCCCTGTCAGCAGTGTCACTCCCCAGAAAAGAGTTCCTGGCAGGCAGCTGGCCCAAAGGCACGGCCTCTGGGCCTGGGAGACAATATATTGTATCTGAAATAACATGAACAACATCTTTTTATTTGAAAATGATCAAAAAAGAGTTTTTGGCCATTCTTCCTACCTTTTGTGTTTGTTCAGGAGTTGGACGTGTTACTGAAACAGGAAGGCACCAGAGTTCACATTTAGGTTTTAAAAAGTGACACGTTTTATGTGTCTGCCACACAGTCAGTGCTGAGGAATTCTATGTGTTGAGTTCAGTATATTTAAGTGTGTGTGCGTGCACTGTGCATACAGGTTCATCTTGTGGGTCAGTCTGGTTGTCATCTGTGGGGAGAGTTTACCTGTATCTCTTTTCTTGTATTGACTTCTGTCAAATATCGAGTAGATTGCCCCTTGATTTTTTTTTTTTTGGTGAGCGGAGGAGGGGTAGGTAATTAATTTTATTTATTGACTTTTTCACTTTTTTAAATGGAGGCACAGGGGACTGAACCCAGGACCTTGTGTGTGCTAAGCCCGCTCTCTACCACTGAGCTGTATCCTCCACCCTGACCTTTGATTTAATTGATAACCTCATTGGGTGTTTTTGGCCTGAACTTTATTCTCTCAGTCTTCCCATGGTTAATGGACAGAGGGGGCAGCCTGGTTTCATGCAAAAAAGAAGTTCTGAAGTCCAGCAGGTCTGAGCTTGCAAGTTTGGACCCTGTTACTTGTTGGCTGTGTAACCTGGAAGGGTATCAGTGACTCTTGAATGAAGTTAATGTCACGGCTCCACACGGGCAGGGATGTAAATCTCCTGGCACAGTATTGCATGTGATAGGTGCTCTGTAAGTAATGTGATGGTGAGGTTTGTCTTAATATTCTGGAGCTCAGGTCTTCTGTGTCTCTAAGACCACCAGCAGGTGAGGTGGAGAGAGAAAAGTACCACCTGATGGAGGGTCTTGGAGCCAGGTCCTATATTTCAAAGGGAAGCTTTGGCTCAGAGCGTTTGTGCATAACTTGTGAGGAGAGCTTCATTCATCCACCTGGAGATAAACGAAAGGGAGCCTCTGTGCTGAGACCGTCTCGGGGGTCGCCGCCTTGGGAGGGGGGCCAGAGGCCCTCTCCGAGCTCCTCTCGGGGATGCGGTGCTGGTGATGAAGTTGGTGTGTTGGTCTAGTTTCTGACACCTTCCTCACGCTGTAGCACGAAGTGGGACGGAGGGAAGGCCGAGCTCCAGGCCCCCAAGGGCCACTGCGGGGATTCATTTCCGCCTGATTTCCAGTTGCCAGCTCACCCATCATCTCTCTCTACAGCCCCATTGCTTTTCAGGGATTCGCTGACAAGGTCTCACAACTGGATTAAAACCCAGGTCTTCCGATCCACAGGCCAGGGTTCATTCTTCAGAAGCAAACCCACATCACACTACCTGCCCACGTTCAAACAGGTTCCAGTTCATGTGCCCTCAGATTTTGACATCAAAGCCCTCAATTCTGGTACAGAAGCCAACAAAAGAAAAGCAAAGGTTAGTGGAAAAAAATAGTAACTGGCCTCTACTGTGGCCCGAAACAGTGGCTCCCGAAAGATGTGACCAGAGACAACTTTAGAAGGTGTCATTCCTGGTGACTCTTGCTTAAATGAGTGACAGAGTTGGTGATTTCAGTGAGATAAAGAGGGCAGCCTTGTCAGAAGATCGTGAGTTCCTACAAACACTGTGTTGAGTTTTAAAATTTTGTTTTGTTTTACACTTGGCTTAAATGGCTCAGGGGTGAGTATGTTCCCTGAGCTGAGAACACACATCAACATCCCAGAACTTCTTAACCTTTGGTCACAGATTCCTTTGAGAGTCAGATGAAAAACGTGGATTTTTTAGGATCAACACCTTTTAAGGACCACCCTTCTGCCTGTCATGTAGGGAATCCTTGGGTCCTCCAAGGTCCATCGAGAAACACTTGGTTAAGAACCTCAGGTTAATTCTTCATGAAACAAAATATTTTCATATAAAACCCACTTCTAAAAATAACATCTCTTCCTTCCCTTCTCCTGTTTGATTCTTCTTTTTTGCTTTCCTTTTAATCTTTCTTTTTCTGGCATGTAACTTAAGCAATGAGATACTTGTTTTGAAAACCAGCCCATCCATTTTCAACATGAATATCTATCTCTTTTGCCAAGACTTTTAGGGAGGGAGAGGGTGAGTAGGTGGCTGAGAGATGGCTTATATCAGCGATTCTCAGACTCGTTTATACTCTTAAAAAGTGTTACAGATGCTGAAGGGCTTCTGTTCATGTGAGTTACATCTATAAATATTTATCACATGAGAAATTGAGACAGAAATATGAAAAAATGCTTGCTAATTCATCTTAAGATAACGTCAATAAATCCATTACATGTTCACATAAATAAGTTTATTTTTAAAAATTTATTTTCTAAAATTAAAAAAAAAGAGTTTGTTTTTTTCCAAATCTCTACAATTTCTGGCTTCCCAGAAGACCCTAAAGTCTCATATCGGCTTCTGCATTCACTCCCTTGTGGTAAGCTGTTTTGGCTGGACTGTAGGAGGCAAACCTAGGATCGAACAGGTGGTTGGAAAAAGGAGGGCCTTAGGGCCCCCCTGAAATTAATTAAGGACCCCTGGTCCACACTTGGAGAGCTGCTCATTTATGCTAATACAGGTTGGAGAAATTTCAAGCTTTTGGAAATCACATGCTGAGTTTAGTGCATAAAGAGAGGAGAGTCTGTGCCCCTCGGGGCACATTGTGTCCCATGGTAACGTGTGATGCGGGTTTCCTAGCGTGACTGAGGAGGGCAAAGGGCTGGGAGCGGGAGTGGAACCTCCCCTCCCCCCCCAGCCAGCCTGCTGTGCAGCCCTGAGAGCATCTCCCAGGAGGCCAGGGCCCAACTTAGGAAACTCCCACAGGCTTTTCACTCTGCCACTGGGGCCCAGGGACAGAATATCTAGTCTGGGCCATGAAACAGCCCAATATGTCTTTCTCACTTTCTCTACTTTTCAAAAGCTTAAAGAAAAAGCCTTGTGGATGAATTCTGGTTGTCTCCGTAAAAGACATGATAAACCTGGATGGCTCGAGGGTTGCAGCCAGGCTTTCCAGTCGGGACTCTTCGGTGACTTCATCAGGAGTTGAGTGTGAGCTCAGGAGCCTGGAAATGACTAGAACTTTAAATCAAATGGAAATGTATTCCCTGAGGCACGGTTTTCTTGTTTTGAGAGGAGGGTGGAAAATGAGCAGCCGTTAAGTTGTTCAACAATGTTTGATGTTTTTTTTTTGGAGTGCCTACGCCATGCCAGGCACTATTCTTGGCACTTGGGATGCGTCAGGAAAAGATCCCTGAGCTCAGGGAGCTGGTTGGGTTGAGGTGGGTGTGGGTGTGCAGAAACACTTAGCACCACAAGCACGTGGCCTGCTGCGTGGGAGAGCGAGGTGAGGAAGATCAGCTGATCAGGTTGGCCCCCTGGAGAGGGCAGACTTGAGTCAGGATTTGAAGGGGAGATGGGAGTGGCCCTCTATGGTTGAGATGCAGCAGAGAAGTTGGCATGGTGATTGGAGGAAGGCACGAGAAGGCTTCTAGCTTAGGGAAGAGGGACTTGAACTGAGCCTTGAAGGATCAGGATTCCTGGAAGCAAGAAAAGTTGGGAACATACACTGAAATGAGTTCTTCAGTTTCACTGGTGACTGGGTGCATCCGAAGAGCCAGTGCTCAGGCTGGTGTTGAGGGATGGCCTGATGGACGGTCTCAGGAGCCCTCCACCCAGCTCCTGGGAGACCTGACCCCACAGTGATGTGCAGGAGGGACTGATGGAAGGAAGGGAGCTGGGGAGTTTGTCGCTGAACCGGGGATGTGGCACTCAGAAAAGCAGAACAGGGACCGGGGGGTGTGATCTATCCTGAGGAAGGGTGACAACAGGTTTGAGGCACGCACCTAGGAAAACAGATGAAAGGAGAGAAGATGATTCATTAACTCAGACCCTGAGTGCTCTCCAGTCTGGAGTTACCTGAAGCCACATTTCAAGCATTTGCCAACTTTCTTCCGAGTCCCCTTTTAGCAGCAGTCAGAACTTTAGTTCTGAAACTAAAAGAGAGCTTGAGTCTCTCCCATTGGGAATCATTAGAAGGGATGGAACTGGGAGTCTGAAACTTAAAAGGGCATGGAGATTTTTGCCTCGGAAAAGGAAGAAGAGGGAAATAGAGCCAGTTTCTAGAAATGCCTCGAACGAGCTGGGCCACGTACAGAGGAGCTAAGAGTGGGAGGCCCCGGAGGCAGAATTTACAAACTTCAGAATCAAAAATTCAAAAAGACACTGGACATTTGTGCAGAGAGAGAGGGGAAACAGAAGAGCCGTGCAGTGATGGAAACTGATCCTATGATATGTCTGTAAATCAAGGATGGCGATTATTAGCAGCAGTGCCCAGCAGCTCCTCACTTTCAGCAAGAAAGCATCATTTTCTTAATTCATCGTGCACTTTTCTGAATGTGAAAATAATTAAAAAAATAATTGCCTTGGCTCACACCAGCCTTGGTCTGCCTCTGTTTTTCCCACGAGACCTTGTGTTTCCCAAGTTCCTGGGCGATGACCTTTCTTCCATGTTAGAGCAGAAAGGTAGTGAGTGAGGTCAAGTGGTGTCTTCTCTCCTGGGGCTGAGATGTAAGAAAGGCTGAGGATGGGCATGGCTGTCATTACAAGTAACACTCATGAACAGGTACTGTGGGCTCGGCACAGTTCTAGAAATCTGTGTTGAGTTACTTCAGTCTCATAGCATCTTATCAAAGTAGACATTGTTGCTACCTGCCTTATGCAGATGAGGAAACCAAGGCATGGACTGGTTCACAATAACTTGCCTAGAGTTGATATTTGCTGTCCTGAGGCTGCTGAGGAGTGTGTTGAGCATACAGAGAAGAGAACATTGGGAACCAAAGACAGTCTTCGTGTGCGTGCATGCACTGGGGAGGCAGGTACTTAGAATTTTCAGATGAGGAGAAGATCATAAACCTGAGGGAGAACAGTTTAGAATTTAACAAGGCAGAAATTATTCCAGTTCAAGGCTTGTGCAGGTCAAAATCTCCTCACCTCACTGGAATTCAGTGCCCTTTCATCTGCAGTATTTACCTTCTCTATACAGGGATGTTAAAGCAAAGCTGAATTCATCAGGGAAATTAGACAAAGTGAACGGCATAGCAGCTTCTAATCGCATTCGACTTGGAGCTACAAGTGGCCAGTTGATCCCACTGGTCCCCGAACTGTCCCAGGGCCCTTGAACTTTGTGGCTAATTACCACTTCAAAATTGTGTTCATACATCATGTGCACAGCAAACCTGTTCCTCAGGCCATTTCTATAAGTCCCCCGTGGAAACGTCTTGAGCCTTGGTACCGTGTGTCCTTAGCCCACATTCGGGCTGGGTGATCCCCTAGTTTTCAAGGCAGTGAAAACAGGCTTTGAATTTGCTTCTTGCCTCCTCCGTTTTAGACCAGAGCTCATTTCAGCATTTGTTGCCCAGCTAAAATGACTAAGAAAACTCTTGCCTGGCAGCTGTTGAATGTTCTGGGCGACAGCTGGCCACTTGTGCATCCGATAGGAAAGTGCATACGTTCATGCTGGGAAACTGCCAATGCAATGGAAACTGGTGAGTGCTCTAAAAATCTGGCTTGGGAGGATTTGTCCAGAGAGAGCAGGGTTTCAGAGCATCTTCTAGCCCATGAATGTTGTTTATAATCGGAAGCCTCTTCAGTGGAGTGGTTCAAACCTGGGGAGTTTATTTTGAGCTGTTTTCAGGAAATCTCTGGACAGATCATGCGCCTTGTTGGGTGTTAATCCTCTGTCTAGTGAGGATCTTACCATCTCCCTTGCTGTCCTCTGACTTTTGGTGTGAGTTTCAGTATTTGGTTAAATATTCTAGGACTGGTCACATGCTAAGACGTCTAACTAGATAAGATGGAACATACTTTGAAGACTGCTGGGTTTTGGGGGGCTCTTCCCTGGGGTTGGTCATCTGGGTTTCTTGCTGCTGGAAGAGTGGGGTGGTTCACAGGGGCTTTGAGTGTGGGGCACGTCAGATTTCTCAGGTGTGATGTGTCCTTGAGGCAGAGGTGGGTAAGAGGAGGAGCCCTTCGGAAAGATGCACCAGGAACGTTTGCATCCCAGTGATGCTTTCTTTCTTCTGAGCTGTTGGGAACCCCATCACAATGGTATGCACCCTGGCATTTGCGAAGGATGGGCAGTGAGGATGCGGCCTCAGAGCGGGCTTTCAGTGTGTGAGCCTAGAGCCTCTGCATCAGTGTATCTGGCTTTGGTTTGTTCTAGAGATTCTGAGACCTGTAAACTTGTATTTCTCCTGTGGCACTTAGGCATCTGGATAAGAAAGCCCTACTGTGGATAACTCTTTCCTGCTCTAAAGATGGGGGTGGCTGATGTAGAGAACACGGAGTCCCTTTTGACCATTCGGGGGTTGAGTGATGACCTCTGGCTGGGTGGACATCATTTCCCAGGATGCTGAAGCACAGGTTCCTGAGTATCTGGGACATCCCAAGCTTCATGACCAAATAGGGGCTGGGTCTGGGCAGCCGGGATCTGTTTCCCAACAGGCTGGGCCACATGTCAGTGTTGGGTGCTGTGCACCACTGAGCCTGCTCGACCACTTGTGGAGACGAGGTGGAGCCAGCTTGGGTCACAGATGGGGAGCATTCCCCAATGGTTACGCTGGGTTGCATGCTCCAGAAGCATGCTGGCTCAGCTGGGGCCAGCGGACCTGGAACCTGGAGGAGTCACTTCTTTGCTCAGGTTAGTGGCCATCCCAGAGCTGAACACACACAGCCTGGGCCATCGTGAGGTTGTGACGTCATTAGGCATGAGCAGATGTTCAGGTCCGACAAAGAGGTGAGTGTCTATTGAGGCCTTAACCCTTAGGTTCAGGAGGGACGTCAGGGCATTCTGTAGAGGGG
The DNA here is from genome assembly GCF_048564905.1 of Vicugna pacos. NCBI lineage: Eukaryota > Metazoa > Chordata > Mammalia > Artiodactyla > Camelidae > Vicugna > Vicugna pacos. Next base: position 112,517,979 of record NC_132987.1, on the reverse strand, counting down.
GTCATGCTCTGTGTGGATGGAGTGGACGGTTCAGAGACATGCCTTCCGGTCTCTGCCTCTGCTTCTCTCATCTTCTTTCATCTGCTCCTCCCCCTTGCCACTGCTTTTGAGTGTGAGCTCTTTGCCAGGAAAGTCAAGGCAAACAGATGAACAATCATTCAGCATTGACTGAGTTGACTGTGTAGGCGTTGACTACCGAGACGGGTCTGATCGGGCACTGCATGCCGCTGAGCCTTCACGTTAAGAGTGGAGAAGGTGGCAGGAAGCTCGGGTTCCAACCTCCGGTTTGCCGCCCACCAGGCTTGGGACTTGCTGGGACTCAGCAGCCCCAGGCATTAACCAATGGGATGGCTGTGTAAGGTTCCTTCCGGTTCTAGATTGCCTGGAGTCCATTCCCTCCTTCTTTGTTCTGAAGTCTTTCTCTTGTGAACTCAGGAGGCTCCCCATGTAGCTTATCTGCCCCTGTCTTACAGGGAAGCAGCTTGCCTTTCTTCATTTTGGAAGCGAGTTTGTAGCTGGTTTTGTCACTTCTTCCAGAGAAAGACTGAGATGTGAAAATGAATCCAGATGTTGGGGAAATTCACACAGAATCCTCATCTCCCGCTACCCATGGTTACTGAATAATCAGTCATGGCCAGATTTAGGTAAATGTCCCTGCCAGGGAGAAGCGTGGGTTGATGATGATGGTCTCTTGTTTGTACCGAGGACTTTTACCTACTGGATCTGGGTCCTCAATGACCATCTATGTCGGGTTAACAGGCAGAACAGCTGGTAGCAAGGTGGTGGCATCAGTCGTCGTCAGTCACAGGGTCTACATCTGAGCCACATCTGTGGTTTCTTTGATTCCCTTAAGTCCCTCTAAATCCCAGGGGTCTAAACTCCATTGCAAAGGCAGTTGATTCTGAGAAATTTGCTTAACCATTTCCTGCTACTGTCTTCCTCCTTACTTCCCACTTGTTCTTCCTTCCTTCCTTCCTTCCTTCCTTCCTTCCTTCCTTCCTTCCTTCCTTCCTTTCTTCCTTTCTCTAATATACTTTTAATTTTAGAACAGCTTTAGAGCACCCTTCAATAGCTCAGCTGGTAGAGTGCAGGGCTGTAGAGGTGATTAGAACAGCTTTAGAAGAACATAAATGTTGCAAAGATATTAGAGAAATTTCCCATATGTCTGGCACCCAGTTAACTTTGAGCACTTGGCTGAGGTAGTATTTGCCAGGTTTCTCCCCTACCAAGCTACTCTTTTTCTAACTCTTTGTGCAGTGTACTCTTTGTGGAGTTTTGTTTTTTAAGGTGTACAATGTGATGAATTTGTATGTATATTTTGTGAACTGTTTACCACATTCTAGTTAATTAACACATTCGTTATTCACACAATTAGTTCTTTCTTTCTTTCTTTCTTTCTTTCTTTCTTTCTTTCTTTCTTTCTTTCTTTCTTTCTTTCATTCTTTCTTTTTTTAGGGGGGGGATGAGAACACTTACAATCTACTTTCCTAGCAAATTTCAAGTGTACAATATAGTGTAATTAACTAGAGTCATCATGCTGTATGTCAGGTCCCCAGAACTTACTCATCTGTAACTGGAAATTTGTACACTTTGACCAACGTGTGTCTCCCTGTTTCCCCCAAGCCACCAGCGTCTGACAACCACCATTCTGCTCTCTGGCTCTATGACTTTGACATTCTTACATTCCACAGAGAAATGAAATCATACAGCGTTTGTCTTTCTGTCTCCTTTGCTGGTTTCCATGTCTGGCTATGTCCATCTTTTAGTGTCTCACTTAGTATCTATTTTGTGATGAAGGTGAACTCTGAAAGCTGTAACTTAGAATTGACTGAGTTAGATGTGCAGAGATGCAGGCACAACACCTTTTCAGATCTCGTGCAGATCAAAATTAGTTTGTGGCTTGGTTCATTCTGCTCCGTTGCCTCTCAGCGAAGATTTGAGCACAAAGCACTCATTTTTGTGGCGATCGGAATATCCTGTTAGGTTTTACATTTTCAAACCGTAATTAACTGTTTATGAGACCAAAGTGGTTAAGCCCCCAGACTTTGCCATCCTCATCCTACGTCAGACTCACGTTCTCATTCTCTTCCTTTGAGAAAAAACAGTCTAATTTCTTTTCCATTAAGACTGTTGAGCTGTTCTGTCCTATACTGCGGTCATTATCCTCCCTTGATTACTACCATGATTTAATTATTGTTTATGGAAATGCCTTCAGCACTTCAGAGTAATTAAGATTCTGATTTAAGAACAGACCTGTCTGTGTCCCGGAAACATTCACTGTGAGAGCAGGGGCAGTGCTTTGAAAGTTCCCGATGTTTTTAAACTGGGAATTGATACCCCCGGCATCTTGGCAGTTGCCCCAAGCTGTCTCTTGGCCCCGGGGGCAGTGAGTAGTGTGCTTCGGGCTCCTAGCATCCCGGCTCTGAAAGGGCAAGGTAATTGGAGAGCCTGCACCGGAGCTGTGGGCCCCAGCGCGGAGCGAGAGGCTGCTTGTTTTGAAGAAGTGAAGCCGATTGGAGCATGAGGACTGGTCCCTGCTCCTGGGCGGTGGGTCCTTGCTGGGTGAGTGGGTGAGGTGGTGCACTACGTCTCTTTTTTGTCACCGGCTTATAAAATAGACTTCTAACTAGGCCCTTTATTTTTGAAAAAAGGTATCAGCTAAAAAGACCTCTTTATCCCTTGGAACCCCCCACCTCCAGGACAACTAGCTAATTAGCCTGCTGAATCTCCCGGAGCTCCAGGCAGGCTGATGAGGGTGAGGGCGCTGAGCTCACTCAGCAGGGCAGTGGGAGAATCTCAATAGCTGATTTGCCAATGACTTAATTACCCAAGTCAGATAAATGATAAGTTCTTTGAAATGTTCCTTGTTGTCTTGGGTTTTGTTTTTTTATTATTTCTTGAGCATTCCATTCTTGTTTGCATTCATACTGGGGTGGCTCAGGGGTTTTACTGAGCTGCTCTGCAGGCAAGTTGGGTTTGAGCAGGTCAGGGGGCTGAGGAGTAATTGGTCCAGGAGAGCTTGGGAGCAGCAATGCCCTGTGGGACACCTGTAGCTACAGAGCCCCTGGCTGGACTGACAGGAGCACCTGGGTTACTTCTCTGTGTGATGCATGTCTTCTTTTTTCTCCCTTTCGGCTCCCAAGGATGTTAATGCAGGTGAGGGTAGCGAGTTTGCCGACAGTGGGATCGAAGGAGCCACCACCGACACGGACCTCCTGTCCAGGCGATCCAATGCCACCAACTCCAGCTACTCACCCCCCACCGGCCGTGCCTTTGTGGGCAGCGACAGTGGCAGCAGCTCCACCGGGGATGCAGCCCGCCAGGGGGTATACGAGAACTTCCGACGGGAGCTGGAGATGAGCACCACCAACAGCGAGAGCCTGGAGGAGGCGGGCTCCGCACACAGCGACGAGCAGAGCAGCGGCACCCTGAGCTCCCCGGGCCAGTCCGACATCCTGCTCACGGCCGCGCAGGGCACGGTGCGCAAGGCAGGCGCCCTGGCCGTCAAGAACTTCCTGGTACACAAGAAGAACAAGAAGGTGGAGTCGGCCACCCGGAGGAAGTGGAAGCACTACTGGGTGTCCTTGAAAGGTAAGAGAGGGAGCGTCCTGGCATCCTTTCTGCAGTGCTGGATACACCCTGTGCTCCACAGGGCACCTCTGCAAATGATGGTTTTTAATTACATGAAATTTCCATTTTATGCTAATTTCAAAAACGTTATTCCATTGATGGTAAGAATACTTAACATGAGAGCTACCCTCTTCAAACCTTTCTAGGTGACAGGACAGTACTGTTGACTAGCCAGGGCTTTAGCACATCTCTAGGACGTGATCGTCTTCCTTAACAGAAACTTCTTTGATTAGTAACTCCCCATTTCTCTTTCCCACCAGTGTTGTTCTATTTCTTTTACGTTTTTACAGTTGAGCTGTTGGACCCTCTCATGTTTAGTTTTCTCATGAATACAGCTGGTTCTGATGACAGTTTCAAAGGATTGAGTTCCAAAAACATTTTTTGGGGGGAAATCATTCAAAACATATGCCCCCAAAGTGACTGTTTTGGAGGGAAAACTACTAGTTTGAATCCTTTGAAACTGTCATTTTTGGAGTAAAAAATGATGGAATGCTGCTAATTTCATAGGGTTCAACCCAGTGTGCTTAAGGGAGTGGCTAAACCAGCACATGTTTGTGAAAAATCACGGTTTTATAGTCACACTTTGAATATTTGACTATTCTGGCTTCTGTGGAAAACCTCAGGAAGTATTGGCATTAAACTTCCAATTTTATTTTTCTGTGCTAAATCACATACCATATTACAGTCTATATAAAATGTGTACGAAATTTTGAACCCAGATGTGAAATAGGAACTTTAAATTTGAGCAAATTCTGTCAGTTTCCACACATGCCCGGCACACTTTGCTTGTTTTCCAAGAACTGGGAAAAGGCTGTTTGATGTAGTGGTTCTGTCTGAGAACCACAGCTCTCCTGTGGGAGCCTGTTGGAGAATCACCGCTGTTCTTTCTCACGCGGGACCTGCCTTGGCTTAATTTGAGTCACCGCAGGTCGTGTCTGACGGGCCCTCCCTGCTCATGGCTGCTGCTCTGCTGGGGGTGGGGTGGGAGGAGGTGAGATGAAGGGTGAGGCCCCTTCTCCCCCCTCACGCTCCTCCCCCAGGGTCCACACCACTGGACACTGCAGCCTCCGTGCCCTGGACAGCTCGTTGTGCCCTGCATTTTATTAGTCTGTGCTTTTTTAGCAGCATGATCGGAAGCCCCGAGGCACAACACCACGGCCCCGGGAGGTGCTTTCTGGGTTATACCCATACCTGCCGATTCTCACGGTTTAGCGATGGAGCCCTGTGTGAGTCCCTGTATTAGGGCTGCTGTAGCAAATTACTGCAGACTGAGGGGCTTAAACAGAAGTTTATTTTCTCAGTCCTGGAGCCTAGAAGTCCAAGATCAAGGTGTCAGCAGGTTTGCTGTTTTCTGAGGCTTCTCTCCTGGACTTGGGGACAGCTGTCTTCTTCCAGTATCTTCACGTGGTCCTCCTTCGTACCCAGATTCTGTGCCCAGACTCCCATTTCTGTAAGGACAGTAGTCATATTGGACGAGGGCCCACTCTATAACCTCACTTTATTTTAATTACATCTTTAAAGACCCTGTCTCCAAAGACAGCTGTATTCTGAGGCCCTGGGTGACGACTTCAGCCTAGGAATTCGGGGGAATAGAATTCAGCCCATGACAGTCCCTGAATTTGTGGTATAAACAGGCTTCGCAGGGGACTGATACACTGAGGTTGAGAATAACCATGTTAGAGGCATAGAATAAAAATAATTAGATGATTTTTTCACTTGGGACATGGAAGCAGGGGCTGTTTTGTTTCTGCTGTTCTTTCAGAGAATAAATGATCCAGGGAGCCTGGGTGTGGGCGTTCAGGAGCACAGCTCACAAGCCCATTAGTGGAGGGAGCCTTCACGTTCTTGGTGACCTAGATCCGAGTGACACAGTCTGTCAGGATCCAGGCCCAGAACGCAGAGCCGCCGAGTCCTTTGCTTCTTGCTCCTGATGGGTTCCATTATATACTGACAGACTCGAGGCTTGTCCTTGTCACTCAAAGGCAGGGCTTGCCGCTGACTTGGGCTTGGAGACTGAGAAATGAAAAGCAGAGTACCTGGGAATCGTGGGGTAGAGAATTCTCCAAAGATTCTTTCCCTTTCAACAGAGTAATTAATTTTTTAAAAAGACCTCATTTAGAAGGAGTCTCTGGAGTGTCTCCATCAACAACTGAAAAGCGTATAGATCATGGTCAAGTGTAGACGAAGGTAAAAGGGCTGTTACCACGGGGCACGCGTTCCCAGACTTGCTGCTTCTCGTTAGTCTTAAAATTGGAACGTGTAGATGATGGAGTAAAAGCTACTTTTTAACCACTCACTCTCATGGGTGATTGTAAACCAAAGTTGAAAAATGATAAAAACAGCAGTTTGGGAGGATCCTAAAATGTTCAACGTGTGCTCACACCAGAATGTGTGGACGCCCCGTGTTCATATCCACAAGCTTCATTCTCTGTTCTCAAACTATGGTAAAGCTGTGTTGGTCCTTTTCTGTGAAAACTGTACTCATCATTAGTGTCGTATTTAGTCCTAAGGATTATTTAGAGCAGGGTTTTTTAACAGAGGGACTCTCGACATTTTCCAGATCATTCTTTGTTGTGAGGCCTGTCCTGGGCCTTATGGGATGTTTGCCACTATCCCTCTCCACCATCTACTGGATGCCAGGAACACCTTCCCCAGTTCCCCACCCCCACGTTGTGACAACCAGAAGTGTCTCCAGACTTTGCCACGTGTCCCCTGGGGGGCAAAATTGCCTCACCTGGGGAACCTGAGATTTGGAGGCAAATAACCTCTCCTTTCCACTTCTTTTCTTTTTCTATTTGTCTTTGAATCCATGCTAGCATGAGACATGGAGACAGGATGTATAGATGATTCTGAACGTGACCTATGTGTGCCTGTCAAAACTTGAGATCTTCAAAATAGCAGGGATTATGAGAAAAATAGGGTCCGGGCGGACAACTCAGTGGGTATGTTATTAAGTTATATGTATGCAACTTATTCACCCAAAACTTAAAAACAAAACCCAAACCCTACTAACAATACATAGTTAACATCTTAATTTCCAACAGTAAATGCCACAGAAAAACAGAGGGCTTTACCTTTAAGGAAAAAAAAAATGAATATAACTTGAGTGGTTAGAAGGAAGAACTGAAACTCTGGAATTATGGAGACAAGAACAACAGTTATAAAGTCATGACGTGCAGTAGGACTTCCAGGCACAGCGTGTGGTCAGACTGTACCAAGGGAAACGTTGTGAAATGACTGGGCTTTGCATGCCAGTCTGCACGTCCAGCTGCACAGCGTGTTGGGGGATGTTGCATTTAGCAGCTGTTACATGCTCATGTGAAATATTACGTACTAGGAAAAATTGCCTTGGTGCTCATGTGACTTCTCCATTGAGCCCCATTGCTCTGCATCACCGATCACAGATTTGCTTCATGGACGTTCATATGGCAGCTGAATAGGTCGTGCTTTGCAGGGCTTTGTAATTCACACAAACGGTGGCCCTTGCTTGTGGTAAGGAGGGTGCTGAAGCCTGACCGAGTGGCTTACGTCGAAGTTAAAGAGTCATAACATCGGGCCCCGACTTCCCCTGAAATTGGATTCGATTACTTGAGAGCAAGTGCTTAGTGAGTAATTACTAATAAAGTGAGCTTCACAGGCAGGTGATGATGGAGGGTCTTTACTGAACCCACCTTGCCACAAATCTGCAAAAGATTTCAATTGCTACCGTCTCATTAGTTTCACAGTGTAATTCAGTGTGGACCCGGCCTCTGGCTCCCCTCAGGTCTTCATGTGTGTGCCATGCATTTCTCCTTCCAGGACGTGGTTGACTTCCAGAAAAACATTCTATAGAAAAGATCTGAGACCAAAAATCTAGCATTTGTTTCCTTATCCTGAAAGCATGTAAGGCCAGTGTTATGTTTTGTTTTCTCCAGGGGCACAGGCAAGAAACCTAGTACCTTGTGTTTCCTGGTTGCCTAACACATGAGATGTACTGGGAAGGGGCTCCGGGTGGTGGGGGGCAGTGCTGACTGCCAGTCCCCACGCAGCGCTGTTGCATTTGGGCCCGCAGAGCTGAACTACTGCCACCACTGGCCAAAGGAGACAGTAAGACCCCCTTATGCCTATGAAGATACCTGTAACGAAACATTCTAAAACAGAAAGTAAGGGTCTTAGAGAACTTGAGGGCACGCATGATGAAACTGTGATTTAAGTATCCCTGCCTTTGGCTAAGCCCATCCAAGACCAAGCACAAGCATGGCCCCATTCTCTTTACTTCCTGGGTTTCACGCTGATTTCCAGCCCTCTCATGGTCTCAGGGCGGAAGTGACAGTTTGCATTATAGACTTTTGGTTTCCTGAGCACCAAATACTCACGCAGACCCCGTTCTTGTTCCTCAGGGTGCACGCTGTTTTTCTACGAGAGTGATGGCAGGTCCGGCATAGACCACAACAGCATCCCCAAGCACGCCGTCTGGGTGGAGAACAGCATCGTGCAGGCCGTGCCGGAGCACCCCAAGAAGGACTTTGTCTTCTGCCTCAGCAACTCCCTGGGCGATGCCTTCCTCTTTCAGGTTTGTTGGGTTCTCCCTTGGCAGGGCATTTCAAATTTCTTACGGATACCTTCCCTTCCTGCCTGTGTACCTCACCATTTTACTGGTGGGTTCTGTCTTTTGCACATTGTAGAATCATAAACAAGGAGTGATAAAATAAACTTCGACACTGAATTCCAGGAATGACTGAACTCATGCAGAGGCTTCCACAGTGAAACACGAGGAGGGGGTGGATTGAAGGAATTTTTGCGCTGTAGTCTCGATATCATTTGTATAGCACTTTAGAGAAAGGGTTATGAATTCCTTAATCTGGGCATGACGTGAGCTGTCAAAATTTTTGATCATAATACGCTCTCTTCTAATATTACTCATAAAGGAAAATCATGACATCTCAGAAATGACTAACTATACCTAGTTTTTCTTCCTCATTTTATAAGAATTTTGTACCCAATGTTCTTGAAGTTTGACTGTTAATTGTATTAAAAAATACTAACCTGCTAATCATTTCAAGGTTAACATTTGCTTTTATAGGGGATCCTTTGAGTTTGGTCAGATGTGACAAAGTTTTTGTGGTGTTTGTTAGTTAGTTAAGCTTTCTTCATTTACTCCCGTAATACAGGAATTCCTCAAGCCTGTGTTCCATACTTCCTTTGTGCTATGCACAGTGATATTGAGAATCCCAAGAAGATTTTGACCCAGTTCATACTCTTAAAATTGTTCACATTTCATATGGCAGGCAGACACTGGGATGGGTCTTTGTAATGTGGTGAACCTTGACAGTGAATATTAAAGGAAGAGTAGGAATGAACTGAGTGAAGTTGACAGTGAGAATATTCCATGCAGAAGAGAGAGTTGGATTAAAGGCATGGAAGCGAGTAACAGGTTATTTCACCATGTGTCTGCGTTTGGCCCCTACAATGACTTCCATTTGGGCAATCAAAGTAAAAAATATAAAGTGGTAAATTTTGTTTGTGAATAGACAAAAAACATCTGTTTTTTTTTCTTTTTTTTAAATCTCTGATGCAAAACACACATAAGGAAGAGTGCACAAAATATGAATGTATTGCTCAGTGAAGTGTCCCTGAGTCATCACCACCCAGGACAAGAAACAGAAGGTTCTAGCACCCTTCAACCTTACATGCACACATACAACTTCCTGGCTGAATAGAGTGAACATGTATTTTATCATCCAAGCCAGGACATTTTCGTTCATCTGGGAATGTCTTCATTTCACCTTCATTTTTGAAGGCTGGTTTTGCTGAATATAGAAGTCTTGATTGACAATCTTATTTCAGTGCTTTGAAAATATGACTGTATCGCCATCTGGCCCCCACAGATTCTAATGAGAAATCAGCTGTTAATCTTATGACGATCTCTTGTATCGATGAGTTGTTTTGCTTTGGGGATTTTGTCTTGTTTTGAAACAGTTTGATTATGATATGTTTAAATATTGATTTCTTCCAGTTTATTCTACCTGGTTTTCATTGAGCTTTTTTGGGTGTATAGATGTATGTGTGTTTGAATCACATTTGGAAAGTTTTTAGCTGTTATTTCTTCAAATATTCTTCCTGTCCATTTCTCTCTTCTCCTTTTGGGACACACATTATGTTTAAGTTAGCATGCTTGGTGGTGTCTCATAAGTCTCTGATAATCTGTTCATCTTTCTTCATTTGTTTTTGTTTTGTTCCTTAGACTGGGTAGTCTCGATTGACCCACTTGAATTTCATTGATTCTTTTTTCTTTTTTTTTTTTGCCAGTTCAAATCTGCTCTTGAGCCCCTCTGATGGATTTTTCACTTTAGTTAGTCTACATTTTAACTTCAGAATTGTATTTGGTTCTTTTGAAAGAAAGAGTAATTTTTATTTCACTATTGATATTTTCTAATGATTGGAGAGATTACCTTAAGTGCTTAGAAATGATAGCTCTCTTACTCTTTCCCAAGGACCTCTGTATGTACCTTTTCAACACTCAGGCAGTTAGTTTATAACTCTGTTGTTGCCTTCACCTCTGCTGCACAGAGCCTCAAGATCAGCCAGAGGGGTGAGCACAGGGCCTTTTGGGGTTTTCTGAGCATTTGTACAGTTCTGTGCATGCATGTAGCCTTCTAGATTCTAATGACTATGTATATCTTTTGAGTATCTTATTCCCCAGCTTTTCCTAAAATTTCTCAGCTTCTGTTTTGCCCTAGCTGTCACCACAACCTCAAGCAGCTGTGATATTAAACAGTTGTCGCTGATTGTTTTTTCACAAACACCCCTGGAGTTAAAGGTTGTGTGCGTGAGTAAGTTCTGAGTCAGGTCAAATAATAACAGTTTTTTGTGAGTGGTGTCTTGGGGGAGCTCCAAATCCATTCTGCTCCCTTCAGTGGCTGTTAGACTGCTGGTTTTCACATGATTGTGGAGATAGGGAGATAAAGATGGGAATACAGTGCATTAAAATATCCCCATAATTGATATTCTTACTGAGATTCAGCCATTTTTGCCCCCAGTGAATGCACCTCAGATTGTTACAAGACTTAATTCCCAGAATCCTGAGAAAGTTAATCTTGACAGTTTTTGCCAGTGTTAATGGTTTCGTGGAAGATCAGCTCTTTGAGGTTCTTGTCCTCCTATTGCTGCTGATGGATTCACCAAAACACTTTAGCGACTAGACAACGTTGAGAGTTAGAGCAGCACTGTTAACAATTATGCCAGGATGATAGGTATAGGTTTCAGTAGCCCCAGCCTAACTGGGATGGATGGCAACCTTTGCATATGTACTTTTGAGTTGACCCAAGCTTTGGGGGATCCTGAGCAGTGTTGGTGTGAGTACTCTTATTCCTGTGTTCAGGGTATATTTGTCCAGATTTCTTTTGGTATATACCTAGGAGTGGCATTGCTAGGTCATGGGATATATGCACACATTCAAGTTTGCTAGATTCTGTCAGTTTCCAAAAATGATTGAAATAATGTATGCTCCCATCAGCATCCTAGGAGAATTTCAGTTGTTCCTCATCCTTGCCCACACGTGTTATTGTCAGACTTTTTTTAAAGCTTGTAGTGTGAAGTTGAGCACATTTTTATGGGTTTAATAACGTTTCACTATCATCTTTTGTGAAGTTTTCATTTCAGTCTCACACCTGCTTTTCCATTGGGTTGTCTCTCTTCTTTTGATGGTTCATAGCAGTTCTTAACATATTTTGTATATCACTTCTTTGTTGATTATATGCATTGTGAATATCTTTTTCTACTCTGTGGCTTGGCTTGCTTTCTACTCTCTTAAAGGTATTCTGTTATACTGAAACTTTTAAGTTTTAATGTAGTCTCATTTCTCAAGTCTTCCCTAATGGGTAGTGCTTTGTGTGTTCTAGTAAGAAATCTACATGCTCTGTGTCATGGAAATATCCTTCTTTATAACTTATAAACCATTGCCTTTCTGAATCTGGTATAGCTTTTTATTAATTAATTGGATATCTTGCAAATGAGAAAATGCCTGATGACTCTAACAGTAACAACAAAAATAATATTACTGTGATATCAGCAGTTGTCTTTTACTGAATCCTTACTGTATACCACCATCTTGAAGGTGTTTTACAGTGAGAGTCCACTTAATTCTTACGGCAATCGTTCGGTTGGATGGTGTGTCCAAATTTTAACCAGTTGATGTGGACTGTGATCCCTCTTGGTGAAGCTGAAGCTTACAAAGGCTAATATTTGAATGCCAGGTCACACAGTTACTGAGTGTTGGCCTTGGATTCAAACCAAGCCTCTCTTTCTCTAAAGCCCCTTATTGTCTCAGTATATTATTTCTCCCTTTACTATTACTGTCTACCCTAAGAGGAACATGGGCAAGAGTCAGTGATTACAGTAAAAAGTGACTTTTTCTCATCCTTAGAATGAAGCCACTCGCTGGGAATATTTTGACATTGTAACTTGAGTTTGGTCATTCTGGCCTCATTACACAGGTTAGATGATAATCTGATTGATTTCAGGACGTTCTTCCTTTTTACCTACATCTCTGATGTGAATTCCTTTTGAAAGGACTTTCCTGGCCGTAAAATTGCTAATAGACTCTGAATACCCAAGAGGTCACGTTGAATAAAATTCTTTTGTGGCAACATAGGACCTTATTCATGAAAACCTCTGTGTCCTCTTGTTTTGGTGAAATTTTTATGCTCCTTACGTGGGACAGAGCACAAAGTGAACCTTTTCAGAGGAAATTACTGCTCTTTGGGATCCACGAGGGCATTTTTCTACCTTCTACTTATTGTAATTCACATGACTCCGGAGGGGCTGAATTTGAAAGGAACCTGTGTGTGTCGGGGGTGAGGTTAAAGCAAGGGAGATCAAGCACAATTATGGAAATAATTTGTAGGTTATTCCAGCCCCAGGGCTCAATTCAGTGCACACAGTTTCCAGAGCCCGTGTGCTGCTGATCTGACGCTGTTATTCAGATTTGCCCATGGAACGGAGATTTGTGTTACCAGCAAAAGTAGAAAAGGGGTTTTGTGTGCAGGATGGGGGTGGAAATAGGAATGAATGTTAGAGCAGCTTATACAGAAGAAGTGCTATGCTGCCTGCAAAGGGAGGCTATACCCCCTCCATTTAAACTATTTTAATGAGAGTTCTCCCCTCCAACTGGAAGCCAGAAATAGCACCCATCACCTACAAAAGTACAATTTCCTCTTGGCCCTTTCTTCATCCATTACTGGAGGATGTTACATACAATTCCAAAAAGCTTAGTGACTTTCATGGTAACATATCCTAATATTAGTTTTGAACTCCTATATAAATGCCCTGGGAACATCGTTAGCAGGCTGAGTAAGAACGATGCCCGATTGGGTAGGAAATCACGTGCTGTTGTATATCTAAGGAAGTGTAGCAGATATTATCTCTAAGGGATCATTGCCTTTCCAAGAAATTTTCTGATCGTTCAGAATGGCACTTGTGTGAGGGGCTAGCAGGCATATTTTTAAAAGACTCTTTCAAAAGCAGAATAGTATTTCCACTTTTGTGTTGAATTAGGGATTAGATGTGAGAGTGCAAGTCAAGTGTCTGACGGACACAAATGCCCAATAAATGTTACAATGATCACTTTCATTGTAAAGAAAAAGAGACAGTTCCTTGTACTCCTCTCACGTAAGTATCTTTATGGAAGTCGTGTGTGGCTTCTCTGTGAAACGTCTAAGGCTTTGAGTTTTATCAGGCTCTGGAGTGTCATCTTGTCTGGTTCTGTGTGTCAGACTCCACGAAGGTCACTGGCACATGCCCTGGACAGAGGCAGCTGGCTTAGGAGAAAATCTGGAACTCGTCCTTCACAAGGAGCATGAAGTGGACTCAACTGAAAGGACTTTGGAGGGGATTTAGCATGTTGGACTCTAGGAGGTTAATGTCCAGCCTCCCTCTCAAGGTGGGCACCGTCTCTGCCAGACCCTTGACAGCCGGGAACCTGCCCACTTCCATCCCTGGGACTCTCCCAGCTCTTCAACCATCTGCTTTGCTTGTTAGCTCCAAGTTCTAGAGAGTTCTTCATCATGTTGAGATATTAGGTTCTTTCAGGTGACTTTTGCCATTTCCCTTTGTTTCCATATTCTCCCCCAGAGTTTCAGGTAAGCCTTTTCTGGTTTTTCGTTCTCATAATCTTCTAAATACTTGCAAACAGCTCTCATCACCCTCCTGCCGTGTCTCCTGTTGAGGTTTCCCTGAGACTTCAGAGCCAGGCTCCCTGTGACCCACTTCCTCTCCCAGACATTCTGACATTCTCCCTTTCTCCCCGGTAATCGTGTTCCAGAACCCGACACCCTGTCATTGTGAGGTCCGCTCTGTGCCACCTGCATTTCAGTTCCTGCTCCTCTCACTTCCTCCACGCTGCTAGTGTCAATTCCTTAATTTATCAGCAACCACAACCGACTCTTGACTCATACCAAGCTTCTGGGGTATCAAACCATCAGCATCAGCTCTTACCCAGCGAGGTCTTCTCCATCTTATTAAAATAGGTTTTTCAAAAACTCCAAATGCAGAATTTAAATTTACCTCTTTGCAGTTTTAACTTTGTGGGTTTTGTCCTTCCGATGAACTAGTTGAAATCCAGGATCTTCCCTGGTGTTCATATCCCTCTTAACTTCATGGTACCTGCAGGTGTGAAGAACTGAATTGTTTGGTCTTTGTTTTTCTTTGTCGGTTCAAGTATTAACTTCATCTCTAACCAAGTCCTTTCCCCATCATTGTAGATCATTTCCCTGCCTCTAGCCAGCCACTTCAGAAATATTTACCTTTGGTTTTGGCATAGATTAGTTGCAAAGAAGGGTCACCTCTAGGATCTGTGGAACCCCAGGCAAAAAATTTTAATCTATATAAAGAATTGGACTCAACTCAGATCAGCTTGTCAGCACCATTTGGAGGCTCAATGTCATGCAATCTAGTGAGAGAAATAGCAGGTGTGACCCACTAGCCATAGACTCGTATCCATGAGCTCCCTAGGCCATCCTATTGATGCCCCATTTGGGATAGAGCGTCAGAGAGCTCCCTGAAGGGGAGAAAGTGAACAGGGTCCTTCCTGGACCCTGCCCTTTCTAGGCACCAGAGGGGACCTCTACGGATGCTGAAGTGCAAAATGAATACTCAGGGCTGGTCATCATTTACAGTGTGTGCCCTACTGTTAGTGTGTTCAGAGGTTTCTCCCTGTATGTTACAAGCACAGTGCAGAGATAATTGTGGCTGAGCTAGATTTTAGCGTGTAATTTGTATGCTATTATGCATCTTCCAAATTATATGTTACAAACTGTATTCGTCTTCCTTTTCATATTTTAAATTTGTGTCAAGTCAATATGAGCACCTAGTTTTAAAGAATTCAATTAACCTTAAAAGACTTAAAGTGAAATTCTCTTCCCATCTTTCCGTACCCTCTCCTTCCAGCCTCACTCCCTGAAAGCAACTGTATTCAACTATTTTAGCTGTGTTTTTTGTTTGTTTTTTCTTCCATAACCTTCATTTCTCATTAATATGCTTATACTGTTTTTTAATTGACTTTATTTTTTTAACATTTTTTATTGATTTATAATCATTTTACAATGTTGTGTCAAATTCCATTGTAGAGCACAATTTTTCAGTCATACATGAACATATATATATTCATTGTCAACATTTTTTTCTCTGTGAGCTACCGTAAGATCTTGTGTATATTTCCCTGTGCTATACAGTATAATCTTGTTTACTATTCTACAATTTTGAAATCCCGTCTATCCCTTCCCACCCTCCACCCCCCTTACAACCACAAGTTTGTATTCTATGTCTGTGAGTCTATTTCTGTTTTGTATTTATGCTTTTTTTTTTTTTTTTTTTTTAGATTCCACAAATGAGCAATCTCATATGGTATTTTTCTTTCTCTTTCTGGCTTACTTCACTTAGAATGACATTCTCCAGGAGCATCCATGTTGCTGCAAATGGTGTTATGTTGTCAGTTTTTATGGCTGAGTAGTATTCCATCGTATAAATATACCACATCTTCTTTATCCAGTCTTCCGTTGATGGGCATTACTGATTTTCGGTTATGACAGATGACTATTTTAGCCTTATTGTATACCAGCTCTCCTTTCCTCATCTTCTGTATAGTTACGTGAAACTTTAGCACTAAATAAGTAGTCCCTGTTATGCTGTCATGGTGTTAACCTGCTGTATGTCCATGTAAACAGGACTGGCTGCTGAGTGGAGTAGTGTGCTCTCATTTTATTTCCTTTCTGGAACAACTTTTGTTCTTTGCCTGTAGTGAATGAGTGTCTTTAAAACTTTTTTTCCTGTTTGATTTGGTTATTTCTGGTTACTTCACAGTATTTTCTAAATCTCCAGTTTATTAGGTAGTTGATCACTAAGTACTGTTTTTCTCCCCCGGAGCCTGCCCTCCCCTGGCCCTGTATCCTCCTGCTCCAGTCTTGTTTCTCTCTAGGCTTCGTGCAGAACAGTCACCCTAGGATGTCCTTTTACCACCCAGTTATATTTCTGGATTGCAAGCAACCTTTTTCCTTAGTAGACACCTTCATTTTCATAAAAACAATTTATAGTAACTTCCTTCAAAATGATTCACATTTAAAAATATGAATTTTTTTACTTGAATAATATTTGAGTAATTTAGAATTTTGGTTTACCTGTTCACTGATTTTCTGATACCATTCTCATTTCAGATTATGTCATCTGTGCTTTTTTTTTTCTCTCTTTCGAAGCTTTAGGATCATTTCCTTATCTCTAGTTTTTGATTC
Source organism: Vicugna pacos (assembly GCF_048564905.1). Taxonomy (NCBI): domain Eukaryota; kingdom Metazoa; phylum Chordata; class Mammalia; order Artiodactyla; family Camelidae; genus Vicugna; species Vicugna pacos. The sequence continues at coordinate 112,501,588 of NC_132987.1, read as the reverse complement.
CTAAAAGTTCTCTCTCGTTCTTTCTCTTGTTCTCTTTCTCCCTCATTCTCTTTCTCCTTTCCCTCCTCCTCCCTCCCTCCCTTCCATCCTTCCTTCCTTTCCCCTTCTGTCTCTTTCTCCCTCCTTTCTATCTTATTATTCCTTTTTTGTTATAACCTGTGCATTTATTTGTTTGTTTGTTTACAGCCCTAGATTCTCTTGTGTGTGAATATATTGTAGATTTTCCTGGAAGTTTTCTGGACTCCACACATTGCTTCTCTTTTCTTCTGATGCATTTCCTTCCATGTGCTTTGGTCTCTGTCCTTCATACTGGAGGCTCTCATCAAATGTCTGGTGATCCTTAATTGTCCTATCATGTTTAAGTACAAGATACCAAAGAAGTGCTCGGATAGCATCAGTGCACATTATCATCTACTGGTGGCTCCTGCAGCATAAATAGATGGGGAGGCCTTTTGCGAAGGGAATTCAGTTGACGATAATTGTTGGCTGGTTCTGGGGTCTACTCAGCTTTGCCAGGGAAGCTTCTGGCCATTGCCATTCACTGGGAGGTTTCCACTGTTCCCGTTTGCAGCAAACAGTTCCTCCTTCTTTTGTGTCTGGCTTCCTGGAGTCAGGAGTCCCTTTTCTTCCCTAAAGAATTCACCTTGGATGGGTGAGAGGATGGGAAAGTGAGAGTGGGAGGGGTGCCCCGTTAACGTGACTTCCTCCAGTGGATGAGGGAGCCCCAGATTATAAATACAGGGTAATATCTATAATTCTCTTTATAGGTATTAGCAATAACAGTTTAATTAAGCCTTGTATGAATAAAACTCTAAAATATGTTAAACAGAGAACCAGTGAGAAAAGATTTTTCAGGAATTCACACAGGAACTTCACTTCTAACTAGCCTCTTAAAAAATACATAACTCTATTTTCCTTTTTGTTCTTTTAAAATAGAAAAAAGGAGTGCACCCTACTTTGCAATTATTCTTGCACTTCTATAAACTCAAATTATCTGAAATTTTAGTTTCCTAGATCTGGCCTATATTGTCTAGTATTTTTCTTGTTTAAAATGAATTTCCCTTTTCCTTCTGCTCATGTAAACCATTGATTATCTGAAATGGCTGAGCGTCCTCCCTTCAGCTGGATAATTGAAGCTGGATCTATTTCAATACATGGTGAAGCCCTCATCTTCATCTTAACTCTGCACTCCAAGGGGCTCTCATGGAAAAGGCATTTTTTGCTGATTATATTCCTCTGTTGGCAAGAACTCTGCTTATTCCCTTCACTGAACTTTATCCAGTATCTAAAGCATCCCCAGCAGGCAAAGGAAAAAGCACACCATTTACTCTCCCTACCTGTCAGCTGCCGTTTGTTTAATGGAAGGTGATGAAGGTTGAAGAAGTTGAGAGGGTACCACTGGGTGGTCTCTCCCTCCTGCCTTTTTGACCACTGGATTCTGATGAAGAGCCCTTGAGTAGACCTGGTGTCCCTAATTAAACTTGCCTGGATCAAGAAGGTGATGCCAGGTTAGCAGTTTTGAAAAGCTTTTTCTAGCATGTCAGGGGTTAAATCCTGGAGTGGCCACACTAGAAAACCTTGGATCAGGTTAGTGGTCTGCGGTGATCGGCTCTGAAGTGTTAAGCCTGTAAATGTATGTGAACTGTCTCAACAGTTTTCTCTATTTAACTTGCTGTTGATACAGTCGGCATGGTCTCTGTCCACCCCTCTCATCCACATGTAGCCCCGGGTATGCCACTGCCAAAGGACAAACTCTGCTGAAATTTAGTGAATTTAGTGCATTGTGCTTCTTAGAAATTGATTTGTCTTAATGATAGAGAATGGCAGAGACCACTGTTTTATTTAGACAGGACAGCAGGAGCGAAAATTCCCTCTAATGGAACTGCCTTCAGTCTCTGACAGGTTTGAAAAGAGTTTGGAGGCTTGAGTGTACTGAATGGTTGAAAGGGCTGATGGCTAAATATTTCATAAAGCTGCAATCACACTTTTCTAAACGTCTTTCTCTAGATTATGGGGCTTGGCATGTTTCCCCCCCCCCCTTTTTAATTTTGTCTTATTTGAAAATTTTAAAGTTGTGATAAAATATACATAACATACCATCTTAACTGTTTTTAAGTGCAGAGTTCAGTGGCTTTAAGTACATTCACGGTGTTGTACAGCTGTCATCACCATCCATCACCAGAAATCTTTTCATCTTGCAGAACTTGAGACTCTGTGCCCACTGAACCCTGACTCCCCATTCTCCCCTTTCCCCAGCCTCTGGCAACCACCATCTTCCTTTCTTTTAAATAAATAAATTCTAGGATAGCTATTTTGTTAGGATTACATATATACCTTTGAAAGGATGTTTAGTCCACAACTGGTATATGTCTGTCATTTCTCCCCCTTAACTGGGAGGCAAACATAAACTCTCTGACATCAAAATGGAGTGTGTTGCCCTTGGCTGAGTTTGACGGAGACCTTCCCAGGTGGAAGGAAGGAGGGGCTCTCTTTTCATTAAGTGAAGAGAGCAAAAGGCCCTTGTTCTCCAGAACCTGTCAGACTGTGGCTCCTCTTGGAGGTTAACAGTGTAACATACAGAGTTTTATTTAAAAAGCATCACTTATTTTGAAATGAAATTCTTATTTTGCTAATGTATCAGTCAAGTTGGGTTAGGTTATGCTGCAGTAAGGAGCAACCCTCACATCTCCATGGCTTAAACCTACCTTTTCATTCTTTCCATATGTCTGATGGATGTTGGCTGTGAAGCTGATCTCATCCTGGACACTTAGGGACCACGAAGGCTGACAGAAGCTCCATCTTGCCATGTGCTTTCACAGGACAAGAATAGGATGAGTCAGGCTTTTGTTTAGTGACACGTGTCACTTCTACTCGAATTCATTGGCTACAGCCAAGTGACATGGCCATGTCTAACTTCAGAGGGATCAGGAAAATTCCATCCTTATGTGTCCCTAACGAGAGCTTAAAATGAGTACACAACACTAAAGAACCTACAGCTAGACTTTAAGAGCAGTCAACGAAGACTGGGGATTTAGGAGCATAGCATGTTACAAAATTTCTTTGAAAAGTATAGGATTGGTCGAGATTGGAGTTTGTAATAAATTATCTTGTAATCCCTTATTTTACTGGGCTTTAGTTTCTTCATCTGTGAAGTGGTCACCTGGACCCCCTTCTCAATGAGTATATTTCTTTAAAATGTGAAATTTGTAGCTTGTACTTAGCAGAGTTTGTATTAAGAGTTTAAGCTCTTTCTGTTCCTCAGATGTTATGTCAGGGTGGTAGGTGTTTCCTTTTCCCCCTCGGGGTTGGGGGTGAGGAGTGGAGGCAGAGATGAGTGAGGATGCTCTTGGGGAGTAGATACTGACCTCCCGCTGAGCGTTGACGCACCAGCTGTTTATACGGGAGACATAACCTCTCTTCAGTGACACATGCTACCTCTGCATGGATTTCATCCAGAACATTCCCACGGGGTGAAACACCAGCTCCCCTCACATCTAAAAGCTCCGTGTTTCCACTGAGTTGCATACAAAGGGGAAAGCGCATTTTGGCTTGAGGGACTAGCTGTTTATCAGATGCTGCCAGAGAACGCCCTGCTGTTGGGAACTTCCATTGCAGCCTTCCAGGGACATGGAAAATAGACTCTGAAGTATAATATTTTTAGGATAGTTATAGAAAAATTATACTTGAATACTATGTAATATATCAAGGATCTTTTAAAAACTTTCTATTAAAGTATAAAATATGTGCACTAAAAAGTATGCATTTTGATGGTGTTTCACAGACTGGGCACCCCACCTGTGTTATACTCTCACATAGCCAGCACCCAGATCGAGACGCAGGACATGGCCAGCAACCCAGAGACACCCCTGTGCTTCCTTCCAGATGCTACCCTCCGACCCCGTTCCCACCAAACAGCTCTTCTGACTTCTAACAGTGCGCATGCGTTTTGCCTGTGTTTGTACTTTACATAAATAGAGCCCTGTAGTCTATTCTCTTGGGTGTCTGACTTCTTGTCCGCCATGTTACGTGTGTGAGATTGAGCCATCTTATAATGTATAGTAACCGATCTTTCATTCTCCTAGCTGTGTAGTATTTCACTGTGTGATTATACACTTTATTCTTCCATTCTTTTTTTTTCCCCTAGTTTTGTTTTTTTTTTTTAATGGAGGTACAGGAGATTGAACCCAGGACCTCGTGCATGCAAAGCACGCACTATACCACTGAGCTATTCCCACCCTCCACCATTCATCCATTCTACTGTTGACAGGTATTGGGATAGTTTCTAGCTTTGTCCATTACAAACTATACTGCTGTGAACCTTGGGGTACATATATTTTGGTGAGCATAGGAATGCATTTCTGCTGGGTATATACCCATGAGTGCGTTTTGGGCATCATAAGGTGTGTATATGTTCAACTTTAGTAGGTATTAACAAATACTTTTCCAAGGGAGCTATACCAGGGTACTCTCTGGCAGCACTCAAGAATTCTGGTTGCTCCATTTCTTCACCAACATTGGGTATTTTCTTCTAAGAAGTTTTTCTCTTAGGAAAGAATTCTTACTTGGTTGTTTTCCCATCTGAGCTGATTCCTTCTCTAATAAATAAAAAAAAGAAGGAAAAAACAACCTACCTAGCAAAATATGCATGAAGGTTGAAGCACCAGGAGACCCTACCAGCAAACATTTTGGTTCTACTAGGCAAGAATAAGCATGGTGGTTTTCTATGTGGGAGAATCTTAAACTCTGTGTTTTTCTTTAAAGTGATAATATAAAGGCAAAATGTAAGGCAATCACTTTTCAAGAGGAATTTAAATATTAAACATTTTAAGCTGAATCTTTAACTCTTAAAGGATGGGTTGAGGGTGGGTGAAATAGAGTAAGAGGGTCAGGGATACAGGCTTCCAGTTATAAGATGATTAAGTCCTAGGTACATAATGAAAAAAAAAAAAAGAGAGAGAAACCTCATATACAGACATGTGCATTTTTTCCTTAATTTCTCTACCTTTGACTTCCAGTGTCTTTATCTCTTCTTCTTTTTCCACTCAGTCCTCACAGAATGATTCCATTTATTGGGTGCTGCTTCTGCTGTTTCTTTATGAGAATGTCTAGCTTATTGAAAAGTCTTCTTTAGACACAGGCAAATATTTCATTGTAAATCTAATAACTGCCGGATTGTCTAGGTGTGTCTGCTGGCAGACACCATTTGTAATATTTGATGCAGTTTCCTTTGTGGTACACAAAACTGATGAGATTCAGAAATAATATGGAGACCTGCGGTGGTGCCTTGACTTAAATGTCAGTTATGTCCTGTTTGTAGAATTTTGTTTGCAAACCATTGTTCAAATGAGTCCGGAAACTTTAGAGGATGCATCAGAGGGAAACGAATACACCAGTGTTTTGTGTATGAGAAATGATGTTGTCAGCTACTTTAATGTTGAGGTTGCTAAATAGACCCTTTGTTCCGAGGAGCTAACTTCTGAGTGTTTATTAAACTTCTCTGGGCTTAAGGGGATAGTCATTGATTGAGTTCCTAAAGAATTAGTCATAGCACATTGTTACACATGAGCTGTCTCCTCAAACTGTTTCTCCACCTTCCGTGTCCAGAGCACCTGGGGTCACAGCAAGTCCACTTTGAAGTCACCTGCCCGTTGGCGGTGTCGTCCAACGTTGTGTTCACACCCCCTCTGACCTGGTCGTTCTTAGTGTCTGGAGTGCTTCTGGGTGATCGCTGTTTCTAGATGCTTCCCTGTGTCCCCTGGGGCAGCGCCGCTTCTGGCTGCCTTGAACCAGTTTCCCAGCCCTCGTGGTGTCACGGCTGCTTGTCTTTGGCGTGGGCCCTGAGGATGGAGGTCACTGCTGCTCACGGGGGCAGGGTTGTTGCATCTTCTTTGGCCAGTAATATCCCTCGGCCTCATTCCCCCCTTGGAACTGACCGGAACTTTCTGAAAACTGGCCTTTGCTTCACAGCAACCGTCTTAACTAGAAACTAAGCTCTGCAGGATTATCACATACACGAGTGTTTTAGTTCGGGCTGCTGTAACGAACTACCATAGACCGGGTGGCTTTTAAACATTCTGGAGATTGGAAGTCTCAGATCAGGGTGGGAGCATGGTTGGGTTTTGGTTGTCTGTCTCCTTGCTGTGTACTCACATGGCAGAAGGGAGCTACTGGGGCCTCCTTGTCCCCTTACACACCCCTCGGTGACTCCTTGGTGATGATTTTGGCAACTTCAGAACTTTGGGAATAAATGGCAATTCTCATGGTCCAAAAAAAAAAAAAGCTTGTTGACCTCTTTTTATAAGGGCACTAATCCCCTGTATAAAGGCTCCACCCTTATGACCTAATTACCTTCCCAAACCCATCTCCTAATACCATCACACTGGGGGTTAGGTTTCCAACATTTGAATTTGATGGGGGACACAGACATTGGGTCCATTGCAACAAGTGAGTTCAATAAGTACACTGGGTTAGCAGACATGGCGGCTTCATTTCTGACAGCCCTTGTGGGCTGGAGATTGGGTGGTGTCTGACCTAAGACTAACTTATTTTATCTGTTCTCTGAGGGAGGAGGTCAGAAAGGTTAGCCTTCCCCATGGGATATCTAGACCTGCCTCCTTGACTCTCAGCTGTTGCTTGTCTGGAAATGCACTGGTTCATCTCCTAACCTAAGAGGTGCCCTGTGTCTTCTTCGCCCCCACTCCGTGCTCCCCCTGACAGACCACCAGCCAGACAGAGCTGGAGAACTGGATCACCGCCATCCACTCTGCCTGTGCAGCCGCTGTCGCAAGACACCACCACAAAGAAGACACGCTCCGACTCCTGAAGTCAGAAATCAAAAAACTGGAACAAAAGATTGACATGGATGAAAAGATGAAGAAAATGGGTGAGATGCAGCTGTCTTCAGTCACCGATTCAAAGAAGAAGAAAACTATTTTAGATCAGGTAATTGTTCTTCTGTGTTGAGATGTGGGCAAAATCCTTAGGTCTTATTTAAAGTTTTTCCGCTGCCTCGGAATCGAGAAACGTTGGTTATCTTGTTGTCAGCTGTCATCCAGGCTGCTAAAATCTTTATTGTGACTGTCAGTTTTCCTCATCCATTGTTCACAGTTGATTGTTTTGAGCTAAAGGGAACAATATTACACTGAATGAAAGACGGAAATCTAATAGAGGCGGCCCTCGCTCCCACCAATGGCACGTTATTCTTGGGGATCCGTGTAATTGGAAACTCTGCAGTTTCATCCCCCATGTTACCAGGTTGACTTGGTGCTCAGCTATGGTGGGGATTCATTTCTGACTCCTCAATACATTTGGACTTCTGAATTTAGAAAAGGAGGAGAGTGTTTTAAGAAATACGTGTGTAATTGCTGTATATGAGCATAAGTATATTTCATACTAAAAAGGAAGGATTTACTGAGATAACAGAGGACATTTTTGCCTTCTATTTAATTGTTTTAAAGTCAGTGATAGCTACCTAGTACCGCTTTGAAACTTTGCCTAATATGAAGTAAATGCTATTTAAATAATCAAACAGTTGATGACACGGACCAGCATGTGATCTTCCGTATTTCTCTCTGTCTATTCTTTCTGTCTATTACCTGGTACTGTATTTTTGTTTTGTTTTGTTTTTTAACAGAGGTGAAATTCACATAACACAAAGCTAACCATTTTAAAGTGTATATAATTCAGTGATAATTAGTGCATTCAGAGTGTTGAATAAGCACAACCTCTGTCTAGTTCCAAAACCCTGTCATTCGCCTCAAAAGGAAACCCCGTACCTGTTGAACAGCCACTCCCCTCTGCCCCTGGTGTTCCGTCTCTGTGGATTTACCAGTTACGGATGCTTCATACAGATGGGATTGCCCAATATGTGACCTTTTGTGTCTGACCTCTTTCAGTTGGCATAATGTTTTGAAGATTGATCCACATTGTAGCGTATGTACTTCATTCCCTTTATGGCTGAATGTTATTCTGTGGTGTGTATACAGGCTACACCCCAGGCTGTTTATCCCCTATCCATCCGCTGGTAGACATTTGGGCTGTTTCCATTTGGCTCTTGTGAATAGTGCTGTGCATAGGTGTGTACACTAGCACTGTATTTTAAGTTGAAGTGAGAAGGTAGATAACCAACCATTAATCAATGTCCACAGCACAGCTAACATCTCTGAGCCTTCACTACATGCCAGGCCCTGTACCAAGTCTTATTCTTGCATTATCTTGTTCAACTGTCATATCAGCCTCAGGAGATGGGTATTGTTTTGCCTCTTTGAAAACTGAAACTATCTCAGAGGTATCCTCTGGTTGGAACTGTGTATTCCAGAGTCTGGCTCTCTTCCATCTAGTGTTTTCCACTTCCCACCCTGTATGTGCTACCACCCACCTCCTCCCCAAAGCTCTTGGCTTATTTTCCTCTGATTTTTAAGTCACTTTTCTTCTTCTCTGCCTTCCTATGAAAAGCTTTTTCTTGGTAAGTCATATAATTTTCCAGTGCTGGATAGCCTCCATTTTTCACTTCTTCCGCCATGGTTCTGTGGTCCAGACCCCGCAGCTGGTGGCCCTGTCATGCCCACAAACATGAAATCCATCACGGGGAGACACAGAGCAATGAAGGATATCCTTTTTATTTCTCATACCGAATGTATGACTATAGATCTCTGCAGAAAAACATGTAAACTATGGAAACAATAAGACTTAACCTGCTGTTACCTAAGAAACTCAGGGTCCCTGTTGTTTACCCCTTAGGATTAAAATGAATACCTTTACAATACACAGATTTGTAACATTTGTGTAGGATGAAGTTCTTAACGTTTGTCTTCTCTTTCCTCCCCTTTCTTTTCCCATATTTTCACCCCTGTAGATCTTCGTTTGGGAGCAAAACCTGGAACAGTTCCAAATGGACCTATTTCGTTACCGCTGCTATTTAGCTAGTCTCCAGGGTGGGGAGCTGCCGAACCCTAAAAGGCTACTTGCTTTTGCAAGTCGGCCAACGAAAGTGGCAATGGGTCGCCTTGGAATCTTTTCTGTGTCATCTTTTCATGCCCTGGTGAGTAGAAGCTAAGGTATTTTCTGAGAAACATTCACCTTGACTATTAATCCTGGGCACAACTTGACAAGAGTCTCTGAAGTGCTTTTCTGGTTTACTGCTCTGTGTGGATTTCTGATTTGTCCTCTCTCGGCTGTGGATGCAAATCTTCATTTGAATCTATTCTGAAATTTATTACTTAAGCCTCTCTTGATGGGCCCTCAATTATTGTGCAAAGAAAATATGAGCGGTATTACCTTCAGAGATCTTTGCATGTAGTACTTGTGGATAACTCATGTGATTTTTAGACAGTGTCATCTTTTTCACACCCGGAGACATTTTTATGTTAACTTTATGGAAATGGTAAGTGGAGAGCTAGCTCTCTCATACATAAAATGTGTTTTCTTTCTCTCTCACTTGCCCATGTGAAAACACCTTCACTGTGTATTTGAACATAGATCCCTTTCGAAATCTCCCTTTTCGGTATTTTTTATCATAGTTTTGGTGGCCATAAATACCGGATGCGTTATAGGATGGCCAAGATCTTCCATGTTAATCAGCCCCACATACGTAGTTACTTGGGGAAGAGAATTTTCTGCTGACCTCTGGAGCGGCAGATTGTATAGTTGTGCTGTGTGTTTGCAATCTGTAATTTCAAGTACTTGCTAAATTGCTAACAGCTCAATGTACTTTGGGCTCCTTTCTTCTCAAAAATTGCTATGTGAGTAACACGGTTTTAGCCTATCCAAATCAACACCCACTTAAAATGTACTGCACCTTAGTACATTTGCTGTGGAATTAAATGTTAAGTCCCAGATCCCAGAAACTGCTTTGGAGAACCTTAGCTGTGCGGCAATTGGCTCGCCCTGTCAGCTGTACCCTTCAATTGAATTCAGAGCTGTAATTCAGTCAGAGGCGTTTGTGTTCTTTATAAATAGATTAGCGTCATCATTCAGATAATTAGGGTAGATTTACATTTTTAAAGAAGTCTTAAACCAATTTCTGGAGTTATTAAAACTGGCATCCTGATTTGTTCTACTAATTACAGCTCAGCTCTTGGTCTCCCTGGCTACCACCTCTCCGTATAGCTATTAAGTCCTAATTTTTTTTTTTTCAATAGGGATGGGTCAAAGTGCTGTGATGAATAAATCTTGCAAATGGTTTTCAGTTTGTGGCTCTTGGGTTATTTGAGACCTGGACACCACTTTGTAACTTAACCAAATCTCAGTTTGCCTGTTCTGCAAAAAAAAAAAAAAAAAAAAAAAAAATTCTTGTTTACCATATTATGAGAATGTCATAAATTGAGGAAACTTTTTTTAAAAATTTTGTTTGTTTGTTTTTGTGGTGGGGGGGTACTTAGGTTTTTATTTTATTTTACAGGAGGTACCGGGGATTGAACCCAGGGCCTTGGATATGCTAAGTGTGCACTCTACCACTTGAACTATACGCTTCCCCGGAGGAAGCATTTTTATTAAGGGAGCTTATGATACCCACGATGTGGCATCAGTATTAATACTTAATCCTAAGCCACCCAAGTGGCTCTTTCCTTCTGGAATTGATAGACTTTGGAGAAAATAATTTTGCTGTCTCCCTAAAACTTCTACGCCTTAATTATTTTCTGCAAAGCCATTGGAGCTAACGTCTCTGAGACAAGGAAGTAAAAGCCACTGAACTACCCATCCATAATTTGGCTCCGGAGTGTCTAATTTCCTCTGTCTTCAATATCTGTGATTTGTGCATACTTTTCTTTTGATGGGCGAGCTGTTAAAATCCGGCCAGCTGAAGATTGGGGGTGGGAGGGTTAGTAACTCTTAGGTTTTTCTGGTCAGTGATTTTAAAGAAGACTGTTTAATTCCATACGTGCAACTCTCTGTTCCTTTGTTAGTTTTTCGCTAGCCGCACCAGTGTCGCCCATCTGGGTGTCTGTATGTCCTTGCAAACTTCTCTTTTCCATGAGGGGTTTCAATCAGACAGATCAAGTTCAGCCTGTTGGGTATCTGTTCCTGTTTGTTGCTCTGTCTCCTGTAGAAGATTCTGGGCAGGGAATTTTTACAGTCTGATTTATTGGATACTAATTTTTTCCTCCTCTCCTTGTCATTTGACCCCAGAGAAATTTTTTCCCCCTTGGGATTGAAACATTCTTCAATTTAGCCTTTGTCCAGACTTTTTTTCTTTTCCTTCTTTTAAGTGGGGGGCATGGGAGGAGGAGGAGGTGTGAGGGCAACAGGGCTAGGGGAGGAGATCTAAGCTACAGTTTAAGTACCATTCACCAGGAGGGCTTCCCATAATGCTGAGCGATTTGCAGTAATTAACTGAAGGGTCCCCGCTGTACTCTTTGAAAGAAGGTTATCATTGTTCTTGTTTGCACAGATGAGCAGAATGACAGAGTAATCAGGTTCCGGCCACAAAGGGAGACATTGTGTGGGCAAAGATCATTGAGAAACTCTAGAGCTCTTGGCCAGCAGTTCTTTTGCCAGCTTTTTTTTTTTCCCTTCCTTTTGCTCATTTTGAGTCATTATTGTCCTGGGGGTAGCAGTTACTTTTGCAGTTTACAAGGCCCCCAGCAGTTTAGAATTGTTGCTATAAGAACCTTAAATGAACAGCTCATTTGTTGAATGGAGTAAACTAACTGGTCAGCTGGTAACTGAGAATATTTATGGCTGTTTGAGTTTCTCTTCTGGACTCTTGTTTTTCTCAAATTATAAACTAAAGAGGTACTGTTTAATTGGTGTAAGCATGTTATGCAGGCCCTCTGCTTCTGCTTTTTGATGTTTGTTTATTTATTCATTCAGTCAACAAATACATGTGAGTGCTTGGCACATGCCAGTTACTGTCCTCTGATTAGGGTTATAGCAGCAAACGGCCCCAGAGTTCCTGTCCTGTTGGGGCTTATGTTCTTGTGGGAGAGATGGAAAATAAATGAGTAAGCCATCAGATAAACACAATAAGTACAGATTTTGATGTGTGCTGTGATACACACACACACACACACACACACACACACACATGGCTGACCCCTTTTTTCCCCAGGTTCTCTGTCTGGGGAGTCAACCCACTGTGGATTGAAAATATTAAAAAAAAAAATAGATTCCAGAAAGTTCCCAAAAGCAAAACTTGAATTTGCCCAATGAGTTCCATAGTATTTACATGGTACTTACAACTATGTACATAGAATTTACATTGTATTAGGTATTATAAGTAATTAGAGGTGATTTAAAGTAAACAGGGGGATGTGTGTAGGTTATATGCAAATGCGACTTGAGCGTAGGATTTTTGGTATCCTTGGGGTCCTGGAACCAATTCTCCACGGGTAGAGGGAAGGCTGTGTGTGTGTGTGTGTGTGTACGCGCGCACGCGCATCTGCCTGTCTATCTGTATCTGTTTATAAATAAGAGACCCCATGGTTGTTTTTTCTCTAGAATTTTTACCGTTAGCATTATTTATTCAGTGGTTTTTAGCCTCATTTGGGCTAAGATAGACTTAACTGGTATTGACAGAGTTACGTGAGCATCTATGTATGTCAGCATATGATAATTTATTCCTTTTACAACCTTTGTTTACCTTTAGCTTAGAAAGTGGTGGAAATGGAGAAGAGAAAATGTTTACGTATTTAATGTAAACATGTGCCTTTTGTTGTGTGGCTCTGTTCCCCACAGCACCTTGAGTATAATTGTAGGTTAGCGCTCTTTCTGGGAGAGCGTTCCCATCACTGTCGTGGATGCCACCTTTTCACTTGCCCTGATCTAGGTTCTTCTTCTGCGCTAAGCTGAGAAAATACGAGACGTCTTAGCTCCCTCCTCTTATTTGCTTTGAGGAAACCTCCCCCCTAACACCCTCGCAGAGAAGCTGTTTTGATTCCTGATCTAAGTGGGCGTGGGGGTCTTGGCCAGTCTGTTCAGAGGGCTTCCAGGCAGTTTGCCCTGTTAATGCTGAAAACCCCAGGGCTGTGCACCTTGTAACCACCGTGCTGGCTGCTGGGGAAGCTCCGTGTGTTACTCAACAGCATTCATCCCCTAGGATGCTGCCAGTTGGCAGCCGTCACTTTGGGAGTTGCCCGTGTGGGAATCTGTGACAAGTAAGTTCTGAGACATGTACCTCCAGCAACAAAGGGCGGGCGGGAAGTTTCGTTTCTAGTCTGACTGGCTGTACCTCCTGGCACTCCCTCTTTTTGAAAGGAGAGCCCGTGGGTGGCCTATTGAGACCTCCTGGCAGAGGTTCCCTCAAGTTCCTGCGACTTTGCTTACAAGCCACAGGATAAAGTTCAAGCCTGAGTGATTGCCTGGGAAGAGCTTTATGGAGTCTTCACAGATTCAGCATGGACTTGAGCAGCGAGCACAGTGGCAGATTTAGATTTGGCATGTTCCCTTTTGAAATTTTTGTCTGGGTTGCTGGCACCTTGCAAATATCTCAACAGAGTTTCACTTCCTTTTTTTTAAACAAAATAAAGCTTATATTCCCCTTCCACCTAACCATACGGTATGCAGGGCTAGTACAGTGGTCTCACTATCCTCGTGGACCCGGGTCCCTTCCATCCAGTAGTTCTGCCATCCTTAAAAGGCTTCTACACAGATGTCCTAGACTAGCTAACATGTGGCCCTTCCTGTCATCAGGATGGAGGAAAACTCCCTCTTTTCAAGGACCAGTCCTGGAAATTGCAAATAACCCTTCTACTTACTTCCCATTGACCAGAACTTTATCAGGAGCCCATTCCCTGCTACGAGGAAGAAAAGTCAACTTTTGGCCAGATGCTCAGTGACATCTGCAGAAGGCAGAATGATATTGGGGGACAGCTACCACTTGCTTAATAAGGAAAGTGATTTTGTGTAATTCTGAGAAAACTAAATAGAAGAGATTGGTAAAATCAGATTTAATATGGAATCACAGGAACCAACATGTGCTGTTTTCACAATTTTTGTCGACACTTAGGCACCATTTTTTTGTTGTTGTTGTTAGAGTGGAGAAACAGCACTGTACCGTTTGGAGAGACTCTCAAGAAAGTATGGTTAGTTTAACTTGATGCTAGGGTTCAAGCGGGTGACCAGAAGCTCATCTAGTTCTTGGAAACAGAGAATACACTTTATTTCTATTTTATGTATTTTTACTGATGATTTCAGGCAGTGACCGAGTTTGCCAACCTTTTGTTTATATTGTGAATCCAAGAAGGGCCCTCAAAGTCCCCATAGGTCTAAGTCATGGATGAGGCGCTTTGGGTGGTGGGGTCAGCGTTGGCTGGCGTGAGGGAGGGGGAGAGGTCCCTGGAGGGTGGGACCTGGAGGAACAGGTGAGCGGTCCTGACACATCCCTCTTGGTGATGCTCCCTTTGCCATCCTCAGGTGGCCGCACGCACTGGTGAAACTGGAGTCAGAAGACGTACTCAGGCCATGTCCAGATCCGCAAGCAAGCGAAGGAGCAGGTTTTCTTCTCTTTGGGGTCTGGACACTACCTCCAAAAAGAAGCAGGGACGCCCAAGCATCAATCAGGTGGGTTCCAGGGTGGACGAGAAAGCAGATGTAGTTGCCTCCGTGGACACCTCACTTTGGGATGGGCGTGCGTGGGTGTGTGTGGTCCCTTGATTGACACTGAGTATAATTTCACATCAACCGCTGACACAAAGAATGGAGTTATGTTAGATGCTTTTACTAGCTCACGAATGCCCATAACATTGAACTCTGCTGTTAGTCTGCCATCAAGCTCCAGCCCCTCACCTGCATCCTTTCCAAACCCTGGTTAATTACAGATGCACTGGAAGTGCACATCTTCCTCAGTCTTCAGAAGAAAGTAGTGCTTGAGGATGAAGCCAGGTGGGCACCTGACCAGTCTTCTAAGCTGCCCCTGGAGCTGGATCAAAGGCAGCCTTCCGGGATATCTGATTGTTTCTTGGCCCTTGACTTTTGGGGGTTGACATCGAATAAGCAGTCCTTCTCCCTGCCTGTGTGAGGAACCCGGAATCGGACAGCACTCACTCCCCGCCATGACTCTCTGCTACTCAGGTCCCAGGGCTTCAGGGGATCTCACTGCATCCTGAATGGCTCCACCTAGGATGCTGCATCACGGGCCCTCTGATAACCAAACGCTCCGGCCTCATTACCTCGACTTCTTTACTAGCTGGGGCCACTTTCCTCCTGGAGTCACTTCTGGGAAACTCTCTTTCCACTGTCATTGTCATCCTTCTTCCTTGGCTTTGAAAAGCAGGTGGGTCCGGAACTGCTCCAGATATTAGGGACTGAAAGAAAATGGGTATTTGTCTTTCAGGAGGAAGAGAATGTCCAATCCCTGGGCTGCAGTGGCTGGAAAATGAGGCGTTGAGCATCTTGAGGTCATGACTAGGGTTGCCAGTTTGACCTGTTCACTCTGAGCCTTTAGCAAAGTGAGAAGCAGTCCACTGACTGATTCAATAACAAGATGTCCCGTTGTTTGTTCTGACCCATTCCAGCCATTTGTGTCCTTAAGAACTGGTATTTAAAAGGGAAATGAATCCTGAAAACTGATATACTAAG
Source organism: Vicugna pacos (assembly GCF_048564905.1). Taxonomy (NCBI): domain Eukaryota; kingdom Metazoa; phylum Chordata; class Mammalia; order Artiodactyla; family Camelidae; genus Vicugna; species Vicugna pacos. The sequence goes on along the minus strand of NC_132987.1, from coordinate 112,486,072 downwards.
TTCTTAGCTGACCGCCACACTCATTATTTAAACCTGGAGTGCCTGGACCCCGAATGGAACGTGCAGGAGACCCAGTGAGCAGATGGAAAGGGGGCCCAAGCCTGCGCAGTCATGTTTGTCCTGTGGTCTCTGGTGGGAGTAGAACGACATGTTGCCACCTTGGGTTTTGCTTCCGTGTAAATCTGAAGGAGAAATTGCTTAGAGGAAAGTCAATATTTCGTCAGAAAAATCACACAAGAGACTAGATGTCTCTTGATTACACCTGCCAAAGGGGGACATTAACCATCAGCATTTCTCCCCTTCTTTTGGGAGGCGGTGGTGTCATTTGTGTGCCTCCTCCGTCCCTGCAGATGACTCAGACCATGGCTATATATGCATGTCAGGACTTCACAGTTGGCAACTCGGGTTGACTTTCTCTTCTATCAAAAGCTTTAGTTCAGCTGTGGGGTTCTGCTTTACGGCTGCAGGTTATGTTATGGTCCATTGCTGCCGAAATATATGACTGAACTTAAATGAATCCAAGAGAACGTTTAAACTTATTTCTTTAAATCAAAGGACCATATAATGTCTTATAAGCAACACTTGTTATTCTCTGTTATAGTAAGAGTTTTAAAAAAAAACTTATTTAGCTATACGCATACCAATAGAAATTTACTGTTAATTCAGTACATACAATAACATACAATAGAGATTGTATGTTTCTATATATCTTGGTGCAAAGGCTTTTTCTTTATTTGTGTATATTATCCCGACAGTATATGCTTGGTTTAGAGACGATATATAAAATTTCTCATGCCTTCATGTTTAGGTTTTCACTACCTAGAGGCATTGGTAACCTGCTATGATTTTAACCATCTTTACGTTTGCAGGACTCATTAAATTTCAAGGGATAGACAAGTTTCTATTTTTTTAATAAAAAGCTTTTCCGTGGTTTTGTGATACAATAATTATAAATGTAAGTTCTCAGGTTCTGAGGATTAAAAAGTTAACTAATTATTATTGATAATTAGCTGATTAGGTGTATGATGCCACAACAGAAATTCTTCATTGTGAATGAATCTAGTTCATTGCTTTTGCAAGTTTATTTTGTTTAAATTTAGATGAATTATCCAGATTGAAGAGCCAACTTTAAAAAAAAAAAATTATCCAAGATGTGGGAAGTGATCTAGATAGGGAAAATGTTTTTCATGGTCTGCTACTATAAATTGTTTTACCTGCTTTAGAATTTGACGTAAGATTATCTCAAACGTTCGTAATGTTTTTTAATAGCCTGTTCGTTTTCCATCCCCCTTCCCATGTTTCATTTGCCCTTTTGCCTAGATTTCTTTTTAAGATGATACTTTTGTATGTGCAGGTGTTCGGCGAGGGAACTGAGGCTGAAAAGAAATCTTTAGAGGGAGTATTTGATGACACTGTTCCAGATGGCAAGGTAAAAATAAACACGTGTTCCTTTTATAAAAGTACCACAAATGCATCCACATTCACAATGCAGTGGTTTCTTGGGATCCTAAAATTAAGTAGACCCACTATTAAAAGCTGAAATGATCAGTCCTTTAAAATTATGGAACAGGTTGACAAGAGATGGAGAAGCATTATATGTTTGAAACTTGATAGTGACAAGAACATTCTTCTACTGACATCACATTTTCAATAGTTATCATTTGAATGTTTGAATTTCCATCTAGAATGTGAGAGGACATTGGGGTTCTGGGTAGCTGAGGATTTTATGCTACTGTCAGTTCCTTTCATATATAACTTCCTTCTCCAGAGGTGAGTTCTAACCGCCCTCCCTCTCTACCCACAGTGCTGTTTTGCTTCGATTAATTTCGAAGAACTATTCTTTTTCACCATAAGCTGCTACAAGATATTGAATATAGTTCCCTGTGCTATACACACAATTGACACAACATTGTAAACTGACTATACCTCAATAAAAAAAGAAGTAAAAGTATGGGGGGAAAAAGAACTATTATGATAGGATGCTCTTTGAAAAATAAAAAAATGCATTTGCCTCCCAAGGCAAGTATTCAATTAAAGATTCACAGACTTGGTTCAACCTTGTGCTTGGATTTAAAAGGAGCTTTCAAACAGCTCTGATTGAGGACCCATAAAGAATATTGATTTTTTTTTTTTCTGGGCCACTGTTTTCAGCCTCTAAATAAATAGACCTTCCTTGTTTTAAAGACCCTTATGGTGATACCAGCAGCCTCTTTGTTTGGGGGGTTCTGATGTTGATAATGTGACCTTGGTGTGATCCTCTGGTTCTCAGAATCAATATGACAGAGTTTAGCTCTCGGTTGCCATGCAACCAAGCAGTGGCTTGCCCCACGTTTTAGACAGAGCTGAGCCTCCGAAACCAGAATGCAGTGGGGGGAGTTCTGGCTATCAGGGGGATGGGGTGGGAGGAGTCGTTGTGTACAGGCCTTTTCTCCGTCTGATACCTAAACTATTCCTGGGTCATGTCATTGTGGATACAAAGGCAGCCATCCTTGGAAATACCCATCCATGGCCCTCTCTTTGAGCATCTCTCTGTTTCTGATGAAATTAAATTGCTGTTCCTCTGTGCCGATCCAAGCTTAGTTTTTGATGTTCATGTAGCCATTTCTGAAGTTAGCAAATTCATCTTACATATCATTATTAGTATACTTTTAATATGAGCATATCTAGATCCTGGAAACTGCACAAGTTTTTCCATTGGATTTCTGTGTCAATTTTTTGTTTTTCCATTTTTTCAAGATACCTCTTTATCCCACTGCTTGGCTGGAATGCCTTGTTCTCAAAGAGCAGTTTAGATGCAAAACTTGGGCTTCTCTAGTACTAAGGGCACTTATTTAACGGGGCACGTGGGGACAGAGTGGGAAGATTCCAATTATAGTTAATGGGATTTAGGCAAGTTGATTGTGCTTTGACAATTCCTTCCCTGGGGTTCAATTTATCCATGAAAGCTACACCATTCAAAGGCAGAGCTGAAATTGTCTTTTCAATTGAATTTTGTTTAGTAGCCTTTATGAAAGTGTTTCCCACATTCTGGAATCTGTTCTGTTTTTTTCTTTCCAGACTTCCTGTGGAAATTTGTTTCTTCTTGTAATTTGCTGATAGCAGCGAATCCTCAGTAACCTGCGGATACCTATGTACCAGTCGGTGGCCTGGTTATAGTCCAATAATCGGGGCTTATTACTTACCACATATTAAGCATCAGTATTGTTTTTACATTGCTGAAACCTAATGTGATTATTTTTTGCTTATTCCAGAGAGATTAGGCTCCTAATATGTCATCAACTTATGGAGTGTTTTTTTGCTTTAGCTGCTTAGCTGGCTTAGATATAACCCAGCTGCTGACTGCATACACAGGATGCGGCTTCTCCCATTCTTAGAAACTTGATGCTACTCCCTGATCTTCAGGGAGAGTGGTAACAGAGGATGGAGTGATGGCAACAGCCTCAGGAGGCGTAAAGCTCATCCTTGAAGTTCTCTGAACCTCATCTGGGAAGTGGAGCTGCCTCCCTCCCAGAGTTGTGCTGGAGGTCAAATGTGAGCCCCCCAAAAGATGCTGCTCTTAAATAGGGAGGGCTAGAGCACCAGCTTTTCTTTAAAAATTTGCTTTGTTGCCTTTGAAACGTGTAACTCACATGGCTGGTAGTCTGGTCGTAGGAATTCTCAGCTCTGAATTTGGAATGGGTTTGTGGAAGAACTCATAGCAATAAGCTGAGCTGGATGGATGGCCCGTTTCCTTCTGTCTTTCTTCCAAATTTTGATACCCACTCTTTCATGCAGCGCCCACCCGAGGAAGCGTGGATCAGGTGTGAGGTCTGCCTCGTATCTGAGAACTCCACCTCTCCCCCACCCCCAGGAAAGCTCCTTTCTCTACAATGTCTTCCTCTCCCTGGGGAGTCCCCTCTGTCCTTCACCGCTGCAGGCACGTCTGCCCAGGGCCTTTTTCCTAGGAACGGATAATCCTTGTGTCCCATCTGGGGAGCTAGGATCCTGAGAGACTGACTTGCTGCTCTACTAACTTTATTTCTTATCCCAGAGGGAGAAAGAAATGGTCTTACCCAGTGTCCACCAGCACAACCCTGACTGTGACATTTGGGTCCATGAGTACTGCACTCCATCCTGGTTCTGTCTGCCAAATAATCAGCCAGCCCTGACTGTCGTCCGGCCTGGGGACACGGCCCGGGACACCCTGGAGCTGATCTGCAAGGTATGAGGCTACTGGGGGTTGCTCTCTTGAGAAAACAAGGAGAGATGGAGGAAGCCCCGGACCCTCATAAGCGTGAGGCGCAGGAAGGTGCTTTAAGGCCCACCTCCATTTCATTTCAGAGCAGCTTCGGATTCCTTTGTGATAATATGCATAGTACACATTGGTGAATTCTTCAGCGCTGGGAGAAGAGAGATTCTTTTAAGTTCCTTCTTTTAACATGTGTACTTGATAGATTTGTAATAAGCTTAGTATATGCTCACTGCAGAAATTTGAGAAAATTTAGGTAAATACCAAAGCAGAAAATTAAGGCCACCCTTACTCACAAAATCCAGAAATAACCTCGGTGAACATTTTGGTGTTTGTGCCTGCATTCTGGCTTCTGCACGCACACATGTACGTGTATCTAATGGCATCATATTATGTGCACTGTTTGTAACCTGCTCTTTGACAGTAACTGATACACCATGGGCATCTTTAGAGTAGGGAAAAACTGAAATAAATATGAATTTGACCTCCGTGATGGGAAATTCATCTTCCTATGAACACACAGTTAGCCTCTTTTTTTTTTAGTGACAGATGATTGAGCTCACTTCCTCTACTTTTACCTTAAGCTGTAGAAACTTGATCTTTTTCAAGGTAAGCCCAGTTTCTTTTTTTTTTCCTCCCTCCCTGGAGGATGGCTGGATGGATTGGATGGCCTTGAGCGAGGAAAGGGAAAGAGGAGAGGGGCTTTCCTTACTGTTTTTACTTTTGCATAATTAGTTGCACTAAAGTCTTATTTAGTAGTCAGATCAGGTCTGAGAGAGAACTGACACTTCCCCCATTGTACAGATGGAGAAGGTGAGGCTCAGAGAGTGAGCCTTGAGCTCACAGCACTGTCACAGTCACTTGCAGAGGAGATTCTGAAGCCACATCTGGGCTTTGTGCCAAGCGGGTGGTTACAGCAGCTGTCAGTCATCAGGAAGGCCAGTCTGTAAGGGGTGGGAGAATATAGAAAATATTCTTAGGGGTGTGAAATGGTCTTCTCTGGGGAAGGTGGAAACCGAAGGGAAAGTGGAAACCTTTTCGGTCACAATTTTATCCTAGAAGAAGCTGGATGAATGTGATGATGTTTTTGGACCTCCTCATTTGACACAGTGGTTTATAAAGATGGAGTAACTTTCACTACCTCAGCAAGTATCTCAGTTCTGTAATTCTGCAATCAGCAATTTTTGTACTTTTTTTTTTTAATGAATCACTAGGACTTTTGTAAGGGAAAAATACGGCTTCATATGAAGGAGAAATGGAACACCCTGGCTCAGATAAGCTTATTAGGTGGTCCTCTGTGGAGGAAAGGGAGAAGGGCATTTGTTTCAGGACAAAGCTAGACTCAGCCCCCACGTAGGTATTAAAAATAAGTGAGACACTGTTGTGTGCTTTGACTTCTTCATATACACGAGTTCCAGCTTTTTAAAGATAATGGTATTTCTGTTCACATTTTTCATTTTAATTACTTAACACATTTGGTCTATTGAGGATTTCTGCATTCTTTTATTTATAGATTAGCGTGATTCTTTAGAGACCCATTAATATTCTGCAGAGCTGTGGGAGTTATTCTCAGAACTGCAGCTGAAGGTGTCAGAAGTAGGACTCTGGCCTCTTTTTTTAATATGCCAGACTCCAGAGGGTCCCTCCAAGGGGGAGCATTGCTTTGGAGCCTCCTGGGAACATCGGCTTTAGACCCCATCACGACTCGGAGGGTCCGTCAGAGTTAAGCAGTAAACTCTGGGGGCAAATTGAACAGTGAGTGGGGAAAAGAGCGATGTTAGGTACTTTTCAAGCTATTGCTTTGATAGAAACTAAGAGACTGAGGGAGATATAATATTGTCACTGCAACTTAGAGACCATCTTAAGATCATGAGTTAGACCAGTTCCCCTATAAAGTGTCCCTTTCTGTCTCTTGACAGGTGTTTGATGGCGTTGTTAAGACACACATCCCTTTCTCTAATAATAAAAGGTCACCCCACCCAACTTTCCCTGGATCCTCAGTTCCCTCCCTCCCAAACATAGAAATAAAGACAAAACCAATATGGTGTGGAACAAGCTTCCACCTCTTGAGTTTAAAAACAGAAAACTTGTGTGTGCACTTTAAGAAATTGATGGTCTCAAGAAGAGTGCCCATGTAGGATAAATTATACAATGTGCTCAGAGCCAGGTGCCTTCTAAAGCTTGCTGCTTCTTTGGAAAACACTTTATTGTAATTAGTGGAGCTGATTTTATTCTTAGGAGGGAAAGAGATAATGGGGGAAACAGTGCCACATGTTATTAATGATCTAATTAATGTTGAGTGTTATTTTTTCCTTCCTCCTTTGGAGGAGGGACTGAAAACAAAGGTGATTGTCAGAATATCTGTCTTTTATTTCTTATTGTCTTTCTCAACGTTGGTGATGGGTGCTTTCCCTAATATTTAATAATGGATCTCTTTCTTCTGTCTCCTGCATTCAGCTCATTCTCTTTCCTATTCTGTCTGATCCACATCATTTCACATCAGTTTGTCATCTGCCATCCGAGCCACCAGTCAAGTTCTGGTACAGTAACTGTTTCAAGCTCTCCATTTCATGGACAATTCATGTTATGAATGTTATGAAAATGATTGTTGCTTAATATAGCAGGTAACCATGTTGGCCTGTGGGTCTTAGATACTTTCTGATCATTGCAATTACTAAAATATTGCCAAAAAAATTCATTCATTCCTACTCAGTTATAATTCACGTGTGACCATGGGCATATATCCATGCCTTCCCTATGTGGGCCTCTGGCCTTGGGAGTTCTAATAACTGTGGGCATTAAAAAAAAAAAAAAGGTCACTTTGAAGGGGAGGATAAATAGCTTTGGAAATTCTGCGGTAGCACTTTGTGTGTGTGTGTTTGTGTGTGTGCATGGGTGTCTGTATGTAGTAGCTGCATGCATTTGTGTTTCCAAGTTTGATTGACATGCAAGAATATGAAGAGGATGGATGAGCAAAACATGGTGGACTTGAAGATCACGTTATTTTCTGCTGTAATTGGCTCAGACTATTTATTGAGAAGACCTACATTATGTTTTGCTGTTTCATCCTTTGAAGTAGTCCTAATAAGAGGCAAATTTTAGAAAACATGCCAACTAAACTAAATAATACTCGCTTTATGGTATCACTTGTGGCTACATTGTCTCAAAATGAATCACATGCTTTTTCAAGTAACTTAAGTAAATGAACATTGGAAAACAGATTCGGACTGCTGAAGATTTTTCCTACCTGAATTTCTCTTGGGATAGGAAATTGTCTCTTGAACATTTGACAAGTCTAAAGCAGGCCAAATATTTAGAATTACTGTGTTAAAATATGCATTAGTACTTGGAATTCTTCTTGCCCACAGATGCACTGTGAACGTGATGTTCAATCTGCCTTAATATTGACTTGCAGATATTGGAGGAGTGCGAAATTCTTGAGAGTTCTAATGAACTGATTTAGTTAGTTCATTAGGATTTTCCCTTTATGTTAGACCAGCCATGACTAATGAAAAACATTTACCAAAATGATAGGACACACTGGTATACAGGTCCAGAGTTCCATTTTCAGGGTAACTATTTGCTGACCAAACCACGGACTCCCAGGTTATAAGTAAGATCATTATACGTTTTATGTTTAGTGCATGTGCTCATTTTTATTTTTTAAAGTTACTAAGACGTTATTGTAACTTAACGAAGCTTGAAAAACGTGGTGGGGGGCGGGGTGGCAAGAACCACCTTTATCACCATTGTTCTAGTCTCTTTGCTTTGTTAAACTCTTCAAATGAGGTACCTTAACAATGGTGTTGTTTAACGCTCTCTGTGCATCTGCATAGATGTTTTCAGCGCAGTTGCATTTAAGGGGCGAGGATCCCCAGGCTTCATCAGGACCACCCTAAGTTCTTGGTGCCTGACAGTGGGCCGCCTCTCTCTCACGCCGAGGTTCCAGGAACCAGAAGCTTCTTAGATGAGGTTGCTCTGTGGGTCTGGTTTCCAGAAGACTCTGTAAGTGGCAGCCCCCTTGGGAGTGGCCACCGGGTGTTTATTAATGATGACAGTCAGATTTCCAAGTGGATTTGTCCCTGTCAACCAAGACCCCATGACTTTTCACTTCTCTTTCCCTCCCACTTCAGTCGGAAACAGATGGTGAGCCAAAATATTTTGCTTCTTATTTTAAAGACTTCAGTGAGGACCGGGGTCGGTGGGAGCCCTGGCAGCGTCTGTCTCTGTGCGGGAACCTTTCCTGCTTATCACTGTGCCCTGGGGATTATTTTTTTGTGGTGGTTTGTTGGTCTCAGTGGCTCTGACAAGCAGTAGGTAGCACACTTGGAAAGTTTTCTGTTTCTGTTTCCCTGGCTTAGCCATCCACCCTGAGTGTTTGACATCAACGTTCTGCACCCTGCAGACAATGAACGTTTGGTCTTTAGGACCCACGGCGAAAGCCCGAAAGCCAGGTGTACAGGAAGGTGCTGGCTCAGGGGTGCCTGTGTTCAGACAGTAGGCTGCAAACCTTCGCGCCCCTCGGGAGAGAATGCACGTTGGAGGGTCCCGAGGATCACCCCAGGAAACCTCCTCATCGTTCTGCTAGGTGTTTAGAACAAGCTCACATCTACTATCCGGAAGCGTGCTTTTCTATAATGCAAGATCCCTGTCTTGCGTGAACATTTATTTAAAAAGCAAGATCAGCACTGTCCCCACCTCCCACGTTCTGCCCCTTCCCCGTAGCCACACTCCCCACCCCACCAAAAATTGCATTTATAGTTTATTAATTTCCCTCTTCGCAGTGAAGTGCTGCCCACGTAAGAGTTTGTTAGATGTAATTGAATGACTATTATTAGAGTAATTATTGGAATGTTCTTAGTTTGGCCTTAACATCTGGGGGGGGAGGGTAAGTAGAAAGAGTATTAAACTAGTGAAAAACTAACTTCACTTATTTTGAAATAATTCTCATCTGTTGAGCTTTTGGTGTGAAGAGATTTTTATATGTATGAAAAAGCGTCAGACTTACCAAAGAGTAGGGAATAGTGTCCTAAACTCCTGTGTGAGCGGCACTGAGGTTCCATAATTATCAAATTAGGTTTCATCCATTTACTAACTCGTTCCCACCCCTAGCTCTGGGTGATTTTGGAAGCAGATTCCAGGCATACCTTTACGTGTTAGTACTTTAAGATAAATCTCTCAAAGATAAGGATGCTTAAAAAAAAAAAAGACTTGATAGGAACATTTTCTCTCTAGCAGGGCATTTTCATGTTGCCATGTAACTTTTCAAAATCTTTTTTTTTTTTTTCCTTTTCCTCGAAGCTAATTTAAGAATGACTTTCTAGATAGAAAAAAGCATTTGACCCATCCTGACCAGTGGAGAAGGCCTGGAGATTTCAGTCCTTATCTGCTTTAGAATTGTTTTCTTTGGGCTAGTCATTCAGTGTGTTTCTAAAGTTGGACACGTGCCCGTCTGCCCTGCCCCCGGAGGGAGTCTCACTTGGGGTGTATATAAATAAGACCGAGATCCAAATGCCTTATCTTCACGCCGACTCTTTTGCAAATGAACTGTTAACAACTGTCCCAGTGTCCCCATGTGGTTAAAAAAACAGCTTTGCCCAGGCACAGCTTTTCTCTGTCACTGTAAATCCTTCCTTGGCTTTCTTGTCATTTTTCTTCTCTAATCACCTATGGATGTTTGAAATTACGTGTAAGGGCCTTTTGGATCTGAGAGGTTTCATTGCAAAGCCAGTGTAAAAGAGCCCGATGGACCACATAAGCACAAGTGAAGATGTGACTGTCTTGTTCCTACCTATCATAAGATACCCACGGGATATTATTGTTCAGTGACATGATGTTCAATGACAGTTATTTTGAAGTTTGGGTTTTGGATGTCAACATTTTAAGAAGCATAGAAATTTTACACTCCCCGCCCCCCCAGCCCCCTCCAGTAACAAAGCTCCATTATTCTGAGAAATACGTGACAGTAAGTCAGTGGAGAACTCATTATGTCTATTTACTACTGAACAGACATTTTCTTGTGTTTTCTTTTCCTTTTTTTTTTTTTTTTTTGGATCGCAGACACATCAGCTGGATCATTCCGCTCATTACCTGCGCCTGAAATTTCTAATAGAAAACAAAATGCAGCACTACGTCCCAAAGCCCGAGGAGGACATTTACGAGCTGGTAATGTTTATGACTGTCATCCAAGTACATTCTGCAGGAGATTATTTTTGAATTAAATATGTGTGCTCATGCTAATTGTGGTTGGTGGAGTGGAATGAATTCTAAAATAAATGAGCCTCAGCCAGAGCTCTTAAGTTGGTGGAGATGGCCTTACATATCACAATATTTCCACAGAGCGGAAATGCCACCTTAGTTTATGCAGGGGATGAAGCTGTGCTATTATGACAAATTGAAATCCAGAACTGACTCTCAGATAGAATTTTTGCTATTATTCTTAGCTTTCCCTGCGGCTTTGACAGTCTTTTGTTTTAAGCAGGTGACTCAAGGGTGAGCTGGCTGTTCTCAGATAGAGTTCGAACTCCAATTTTGTGTGACTTCCTCCTGCATGTTGAAATTGATGGGTCAAAATCCCGTTGAGTGAAAAAGCTGACATCTGATTATATGTCCTGGCCTTTTTGGAATTAAATTTTTGTAGATTCTTGGGCACACTGATGTAGGTTCAGTTTTCGTTATGGGACTTGGGTTTTGAACGAGAGCTGGATTTTTATATTGGCTCTATTGCTTACTAATTATGTGGTCTTGGCAAAAAACAAAAAAGAGGAGATGATACTTCCTAGGATTTTGCAAAGATTAGTGATAATGGCTCATGTAGTAGATGCTCAGTAAATGGTTGTCATGGTAACACGGTAAAACAGTGAGGAGTTCCTTTTTTGTTCGCCAAGGGGTACATTTTTCAGTTCCAGGAAAGAAACATTTTGGGAGCAAGGCTCCTCTGTCTTGGAGTTTGTTTTCCTTTCTCTGCACTTAGTCATTTCTCTGGGGGCCACCGAGCTGCTTGCCATGGATGTGTGAATGATAACAGTATGACTTCAGACCGTGTTTCACCGCAGAAAACAGAACTGAAAATTTAAACCCGAATAGTCTCTTTTTGAAAAAGGGGAAGCGTGATTTAAAAATTTAGTAGGGAATTTAGTTCCAAATCAACTCTTTTGAGGTTGGCTTTATCTGCAATAAAACTCACCAATTTTGAGCACACAGTTTGATAAGTTTTGACAAAGGTAGTTGTTTCCACCACTGCAGTCATAATTTGGAACATTTCTGTCATCTTGAAAACGTCCCTCGTTTCCCTACGTGTTTTTACTGAATATAAGAGAGAGTGTGCTTTGGTAACACTCTTACCATGTCACGAAGTGGAAGAACATAAAGACCAATTTCAGCCATCACTTGAGTCAGTGAAGTGTTAACAGAGGAAGGCGCTTGTAACAGTGGCTGATTTCCTTTTTCTCTGGCGTGGGGAAAGCCCTGGCTTTGTGCTCTCTGCGTAGAGGAAAGAAAAACCTTTAAAAAAAATTTTTTTTTTGACTTAAAAAAAAAAAGCAGTTTCCTGCTAACACTGGGATAGCTATTACAGCATGTATTTTGCATCTTGGGGTAAATGAATCTTTTATATCCTGAATGACAGGGGTCACACCTAACCAGCTTCCATGCCCTTCATGTCTTATAGCAGATGCGTAAGGTATGTCTTTTGAAATGATACTGAGTCACTTATTATTTTTAAGTCTTGGCCGTTGGTGTGGTCTCATCCGATAGAGGAGACTAAGGTGTGCGAAGCTTACTCTGTTTGTGTCTACACTGGCTGTATCCATGTTATAATTACAATTTTAAAAAAAGAATCTGAAGTACAAGGAGATCGTGGTATTCTTTCTTGCCATGTTGCAGAACTTCTCCAGCTTAAAGATTCCTAAGGAAGTAAATGTCATCGCCTTACTCACTTTATTGTTCAAATTGTAAATGAGTATTGCTCACCGGCACCTCTGTTTTTACCAAGAATTTTAAACTTCTTTGTTTTTAGAATTCCTTTGGCAGTCTGGTGAAGCCTCTAGATCTCATCTCAGAATAATGCTTTCAGTTGCATCAAATAGAATATCTAGGATACTATGGCCTAATTGTGTTGAAATAGTGATCAAAAATATTTTTAAGGGATGAGGGTATAGCTTAGTGGTAGAGCACATGCTTAGCATGCACGAGGTCCTGGATTCAATACCCAGTACCTCCATTAAAATTCAAAACAAAACAAAACAAAACGCCTAGCTACTTCTCCCTCCAAAAAAAGAAAAATTATATATGTATATATATATATATATACGAAATATGAAAGCTTTGTGGGGAGGGTATAGCTCAAGTGTTAGAGTGTTATGTGTAGCTTATACAAGGTCCTGGGTTTAATCTCTGGTACCTCCTATAAAAATAAATAAATAAGTCAACCTAATTACTTCCCCCCAATAAATAAATAAAAAGTGCAATACATAAACAGACATTTTCTTAATTATAGAAAATACATGTGCTTACTTACTGACTCATTAAATAGTAAGACCTAGCCATGGGTCTGATACCTGCCACTGTTTTGAGTAGGGATGAGCATAAATAATATTTTGAGATATTAGCAGCAGCTGGAATGTGATATGAAAGTAACTGTGGTTTCTGTGTGTGACAGGGTCACAGACATTGCTCATATTGCTGTGTTTGTTGCCCACATTCATTTATGATTGAAGGAAATGCTAAGTTTCAGTCACCAGTTAGTAAATATGAGAATGTTGGGTTTTCTCACCATCCCAGGTCACAGACCCCTAAAATTCAATACATATACAGCCCTGGTTTCCGATCGTTGCTTGAGGCCATCAAACTGGGTGGAGGTGTCATTCCAAGGCAGGGTGTTTCTGGACACACAGTGTTCCTGGATGCTTTTTCGAGATTTTACAGATATTTGATTTGTTGTCCCTTACTGAACAAGCATCCAACTATTCATGGCTAATTGGTTTCCATAGCCCACCTCCGTTTTATTTTTGATGGACTGTGGAAGCTTACAGATGTTTCAAGTCCTATCCTTAAAAATGGCTCATTCACAGATGACTATCCCAAACCATTTTATTCTCTGCTATTGTTTGGACAAATATTCTTGAGTAGTAAGATCCGTAGTTACTAGTAAAAGTGTATATCATATATATATATATATATATTTTTTTTTTGCAGGGATCTAGTGTGTTTATTTGGTGGGGCCAGTGATTCTTTTGCTTATGAATGACCGTGAATAGTTAGCCATCTACTTACCTGCTTCGTTGATTACGCTTTAATATAAAACATAAGTTTATATTAAAAGAAAAGTTTGGTTCTCTTTCATGATAAGCTGGTTATTGAGTCCAATCCATGGAATGATCATGAAAATAGAGGCACTGGGTTTTTTAAAAACACATATTAAAAATGGTTTTTCTTTAAGTGACAGGTGGGATTAAAGAGTTTGCAGAAATACTGATCGATTGCTGTATTCATTCATTCATCCAGCAAAATTTATTTAGCACTTATTGTGTGCCTGGCACCATTCTAACTGTTCTGGACACTGAGAGGCACAGAAAAATCCCTGCTTTACAGAAAATACATTCAAGTGTGTGGAGACAGATTTAAAACATGTACATTTTTAAAAAATAAAAACAAAGAAATGTGTGATATTTCAGGGGATGTTAAGAGCTTGGGAAGAAAAGTTAGGACAAACAGATAGAGAAAAACAGACATCTAACAGCGATTGTGCTGCTCCCTTAGATGTGCGGTTTGAACAGGCTGGTGACTGAGGTGAGCCACAGAGGTATTTTGCAGGGAAGTGTTCTTGGCTGAGATAACAAAGCCAGGTGAGGCCCCGGCCGGGGCAGGGAGGCAGCGGTGGAGGTGGTTTGCCCCTGTCATGGGGAGGGTAAGTGCGGAGGTGGTATGGGGAGGTGGATGCAGGAGATGGAGGGCAGGACCATAGGTCTTGTCGGGCCCAAATGAGAAGGGAAATCCCAAGAGAAGAAGGACATGGCTTCTGTCTTAATAGGCTCACTGTGGCATATGTGTGGCCAGCGAACCTTAGGGCATTAGGGCAGGAGCTGGGAAAGCAGGCAGGAGGCTAATGAGCTGTAGTCCAGGCAATGGGTGATGGTGGCTGGGACCAGGCATCCAAAGGAGACATGGTAAGAAATGATCGTGATTTGTGATATCTCAAGTGCCGGGGTAATCAGATTGTTTCTTAAAGTCTGATGGTCTTTAATCTGGTTTTTGAAAAGATGGGAAATATGCAACGTTGTTGATGTAATAAAATAAAGGGAATGTATATGTGTGTGATTCTTCTTTGTTAGAGATGTGTTTAAAAACTACACAATTTCAGAATTTCTGGTTTCAGATATTGTGATTTTATCAAAAATATATTTCAAAGTGCAGACCTGACTTGAAATTTTACATATTTTATTAGAGCCTTTCACTAAACCCAATTTTTGTCCAACCAGCCTAAGGACCATGACCAAGGGGTCCTGTCTATATTATACTAAGTTGTTTTCTGAGACTGGTTGAAAAACACACACACACACACACACACACACACACACACACACAGAGACTTTTACACCCATTACAAAGAAGAGTAGGAGGTAATATAATGAAAGAATAGGAAAGATTATTTACAAAGCTAAATTCCCACTGAATCGATGGGAAACCATTTGGAACTTTCTGGAGATGATTAGAACAAATGGTGGTATACTGCCACCTAGTGGCGGATGAGTTTGGCTTGAAAGGAAATTGAAAAATAAAACAAGTTTAAAAATAAGTTGAAGTCAATACATGTCATAACATTTTATTGAGCATTCGGTGACATTACAAAACATGTCATAAAATGTATTCTATTTGGTATATATAATTTTGGTGACTGTATTTTCTGAACTAAAGACCAGTAATTAGAACTGCTTTCTTCTGACTGCAGAATTTATTTGTATGAAAATTTTTCTGAAGTATAGAAATACTTTAAGTTATGCCCTTAGCACATTGCACTTGGTGGAAGTTGCATTAAATTGGGGTGTTCTAGATAATCTGGGCTGTGGGATCGGTGCTCCTAGCCCACTCCTTCACCCCCCTTGGCTTTCTATTGCAGCAGGAAACATTACCTGTTTTCCAGGCTTCTGAATTCTAAGCATTATGCTCACCTCTCCCACCTGTCAACTGCCCTAAGAAAGTGAAGAGAAAGAAACCTGCATTTGTTTCTTACTTGTCAGAATGATGTTATTTCAGGACAAATGACTGTGTGGTCAGAGATGGGAGCAAGTTGAAATTACTGCTGAATCTTCTTTTTAGTGCTGAAGGACAGCTTTCTGTTTTTGACTTTGCCTCGAAGTAGATTTTTCATTTTGAAATTAAATGACGATTTTTAAATTCCATATGAGCCTTTGACACATTTATTTGTTTTGGATTTTTTATCACAAATTTGGGAAACAGCTTACTTACCTAAGAAGTGCGGTTTGGTACCCTTTGCTGTGGTCCCTCTAAGTTCCACCAGGGGGCGGTCTGGGAGGCATTATTAGTGGAGAGAACTTCAGTGCTGAAGCCACTGAGATGTGGGTTCAAATCCAGCTCCGCCCATGCTTGCCTTTGACCTTATGAAAGTACTTTTTTCTGTGGCCTTTTCTTTTTCGTTTGTAAGATGGGGATCATGTTTGTCTCATAGAGGGTGTAGGAGGGGCAAAGATGCATGGTAAAACCTTCATAAGTTATGGTCCATGATGATGCCAGGTCCAGACATACAAACATGAAGTATCAACTAAGTAATTAATTGAAATAAAGTTTCTCTGTGAACTACCAGTTTCCCTCACCGCTTTTTCTGTGTTTCCTTGGGTTTCCCAGAGTTGATTGATTTATGTACTTAAGTCTTCTAGCTAATTTGATATAATCTGGGGGCTCAAAGGGAATACCCTCATTTATATAATTTGTTGCCTGTCTCAATGCTGTAACTTTTCTCTATGTATTTGTACTACTGTGGACTTTCTGAGCAAAAATGGTATCTGGACAGAAGAGAACGGAAGTACAGAGATTACTCCTATTTCTCTGGGTCCCATATCAAGACCCTTACAACCTCTTCCTGAGGTTAATAATTTTTCCCCCCTGTATTGGAGTTTTTGATTACTTTAGCATTAATTTTCAGGTCTGTGATACGTGTAGAGTGGGAAAAGACATACAGAGTGATGTTGAGGAATTGTTTAGAAGCCAGAACTGTAGCTAAATTTGGGAATATGAGTTCTAAGTTTCCACTCTGAGTCTTAATGGGGTCAGCATAAGACAAATCCTGGGATGTGATGAGCATTTGATTTCAAGTACCAATTGTGGAAAAATAGATTTACAAATTGATGACCATGCCTCGTAAGTTATTTATGATGAAGTCCTAATTAGACTTCTCTTTGTCATTTTCAGCTGTACAAAGAAATTGAAATCTGTCCAAAAGTCACTCAGCACATCCAGATTGAGAAGTCAGATACAGCCGGTGATAATTATGGTATGTTTATTTTTCTTTGATCTTGGGTGTTCTTCAAGTTAAAACAATTCCTCTGTAAACATGTACTTATTTACAATTCAATAAAATGCCTTGGAGGCCTACTTAAAACAGATAGCCCATCTGGCTTCTGTGCTCTGCAGAACAGCCAAACTTGGGGAAAAAAGAGATATTTACCAGGGCATGACCAAGACTGTAGCTTTAAATATCATAACTTTGATCATTGGGGGAGGGTGTCTACTGTCTTAAAAAAGAAATAGATACATTGGGAGTAGACTTTTATATTATGATGTGCCCTGGTGATGAAGAAATTATCCTTTCACACCTCTGTGTCCCAAATATATGTAATAGTCTCCCTTCCCCCACAAATGATGTTAAAAGGACTTCTTTTGGTGTGTGTTGGGGTCTCCAGGCCCATCCCTAGGCCCCCCGATTCACTAAGAGGGTCCACCAGACTCAGTTCCCTGTTGTATTCATGACCATGATTTGTTACAGCAAAATTATACAAAACAGCATCAGTAAAAGGGAGAGGCACGTGGCGTGAAGTCCAAGGAAACCAGGTGCAAACTTCCAGAAGTCCTGCCCCGGTCCCACAGGATGTCCGCAAGTCCCCCAGCCACGAGCTGGGATGGTGTGTGTGAAATTTTGTCTAGTAGGAAGTTTGTCAGTGATTTGGTGCCCGGGGTTTTTATTGGGAGACTGGTCACGCTGGTACCCTCCGCCCAATGTGTACCGAACCTCCCAGACTCCCAGGAGGAAAGCAGGTGTTCAGCATCAACCACACTGTGTACAAATTTTAGACACAATGTGACACATTTGGGTAGTGGGAACCCTCCCAAAATCCGAGTTCCCAGATACCAGCCAGGAGCCAGACTTGTAAGCAGGTCTTTCAAAGAATAGCAGTCAGGCCTGCTATGTTAAGAGTTTTGTTTTGTTTTGTTTTGTTTTGTTTTGTTTTTATGTTAAGAGTTTTCACACAGTTGTCTGCATTCCCTTGTAGTTAAATATATAATCCCTTCCATATGTTTAGGGCTGGTCTTCTTAGCACTACACTGTACGACTTGGATAGTAATAGAGTTGGTGGTTGAGTGAAAGATGTAGGGAAATCTGTCCTGGATCGGGGCTCCATCAGTCAGAGGTGGCGAGGTTAGCTGAGGCAGTGACAGTCACCAAAGCTCAGGGGCTCACAACAGCGAAATCCTTTCTCGTATGCGCCATGCATCCTCCCTGGGCTGGCTGGGACTCTTTCTGTATGTTGCCCTCACTCTAGGACCGAGGCCTGGGACAGCTGCCACCTGGGACATTGTCTGTCTCTTGGCAAAGGGGGAAGAGAAGAGGTGGTGAATCAGGCGCTGGCTCACTCCCAATTCTCTTCCAAGCAAGTCGCCTGGATGGGGGCCAGAGAAGTGTAGTCCTACTATGTGCCAGAAAGAGGAGAGTTAGAAAACCTGGTGAAAAGATAGAAAGGCCACTCCCTTGCCAGTGCTCTCTGTATGAACTTACGAGGCTTCTGTGCATTCGATAATCTTTAAGCCCCTTACGGGGCTGCAGCATCTTCGATTCCTTCCGCAGCCTCTCCCGCAGGCCACCAGTCTGCGTCTCGGAGCACTTCCTGGAGGGCTTTGGCCCCATGATGGGAACCTAATTTTGAACCCTGGCCACTTGCATTACACCTTCACGCTGTTTACTTCTTGACCTTACAGTGAAAGTCCTCAGATAGCCAGCGGATGGTCTGGACGGCAAGGGATAGACGTGTGTGAGAGGCGTATTGTGCCGCAGAGGCCTGGCCTCAGTAACTGAGCAGTAACTGGCAGCAGCGCTGTAAACAAGCACCTGGGTCCCCCTCCCACCAAGTGAAAGGCACCACGACAGTCACTCTTTTCTCTTTGGTTTACTCAATTTCTCTTGAGTAACGGTAAAAATGTAGCAAGAAGCAAGAGAGGGCTGAACTTTGAAAGCTCTTGGAGTCAGATTCCAAGATTGGTTGGTTTTTGGACTCAGAAGCTCGGCCTGAAACCGCTATGCTTTCTTATACTTTTTTATTAAAGTGACCGAGTGCTCGCAGGACCCGTTTACATTTCGGCACTGAAGGTGTTGCAGGGCGGGATGCGTCGGCCTCGCCAGTCTCGTCAGCAGTGCTTCTCACGCTACCTGACGCGTAGAAGCAGGGCGCTGGGGGGTTTGTTTTCATTTCAGATCTGTCCTGGACCACCACTGCTTTTGTAAACTACGGAAGCCCTTGCTTGTGTCAGCATCGGACGACTAGGTTCTCAGTGCAGAGTCTTGATTTCTGTCCGTCCATGGCTGTCAGTAGCAAACTGTCTGTAGCTCCTGGACCTCGCTTTGGAAAGCCTGCCATCCGAGGCTAATAACCTCCGCTAAACCATCCCTTCTCAGCACCCGGTTGGCAGAAGACGTTCTCACAGCACATTGAGAAGTCCGAGTACCCCAGTCCTAGGAGACAGGGTTGCATCTGACCTGAAAAGCCACCAAGCCTTCTAAAATCAGCCCATCTTGCTCTCATGTTAGTCCCGAAGTGTGGCTTCCTGCTGTGCACAGGGTTCAATGTAAAAGTTCCTAGCACATGTCAACACACACACACACACACACACACACAATCTAATGACAAACCAAATGCTGCCTTCTGTGGTAGGACACTTTAGGGAGGAAATATGACTTAATAATCCCGCTGACTAAACCGATGGAAAGATTTAACACTGGCTTGATTTCTCTGTCTTGCCCCTTCCTCCACCTCAGCCCTCAGGACTCTGACCTTGTTGTTGAAATTAGTTCAAATAGTTTTGTAACAGGCTAAGCATAACCCCTGATCCCCTAGGCTGTCTCGAGGTGGAAGAATGCATCATTTCAGCAACTGAGCACTCCTTCCTCTCTGGGGGCTTCTTATCCTGGTATCTTTCTGGTCTTGGGTCCCCCTGATGTCAGGGACGTCTGCCCTTTTCTCTCTCTCTCTCTGTTTCACAGTATCCTGGACTTGGGTTTTGAGTCCTTCTGTTTTGTTTATCCTGCTGTCATGGTTTGTCTTTGGTCATGAATCTCAGTATGAGGGATCTTCTGGTTGTTCAGCATATGAGTTTGTCTTCTTGATTTTCTTAGTTTTAATCACTTCCTTCCTTTTCTTTCTTTTTTTTTAAATATATTTTTGTTGAAGTATAGTGAGTTTACAATGTTGTGTCAATTTCTGGTGTACAGCATAGCACTTCAGTCATATAGGAACATACATATATTCATTTTCATATTCTTTTTCACCAAAAGTTACTGCAAGATATTAAATATGGTTCCCTGTGCTATACAGTATAAACTTTTTCTTTATCTATTTAATATATATTAGTTAGTATCTACAAATCCCTAACTCCAATTTATCCCTTCCCGCCTGCTTCCCCCACTGGTAACACTTCCTTCATTTTCAAGATCATATGCCACTCACGGTGGCTCCTGGTCTTTGCAACTATAAGCCTTCTAATGGGGTGGATATATTGGGTTTATATTGAATATCTCTCTCTGCCCTCTATTGGCAGTCGATTTGGACTGCATTACATTTGTTTGCTGGAAATTGGATTGTTGCTATCCTATTTAAAGGAAAAAAAAATTCTGACTTGAATGGTTATCATCAAAAAGTCTACAAAGAAATGCTGGAGACTGTGGAGAAAAGGGAACCCTCCTGCACCATTGGTGGCAATGTAAATTGGTATAGCCACTATGGAAGACAGTATAGAGGTTCCTTAAAAGACTAAAAATAGAGCTACCACAGGATCCAGCAACCCCACTCCTGGGTGTATACTGGAAAAAAAGAAAACTCCAATTCAAAAAGATACATGTACCCCAGTGTTCATAACAGCACTGTTTACAATAGCCAAGACATGGATACCATGGAATATTATTATTATTTGCTCGTGGGAAAGGATGAAATATTGTCATTTGCAGCAACACGGATGGACCTAGAGAATGTTTTGCTTAGTGAAATAAGTCAGACAGAGAAAGACAAATACTATATGATATTGCTTATTTGTGGAATCTAAAAAGTAATACAAGTGAATTTATATACAAAACAGAAACAGACTAAGACATAGAAAACAAAGGGTTACCAAACGGAAAGGGGGACATGGATAAATTAGGGACATGAGATTAACAGATACAAACTACTACACGTAAAATAGATGAGCAACAAGACTTTACTGTATAAGGCAGAGAATTATTTCCAGTATCTTGTAACACATACAGTGGAATGTAAGCAGTAAGAAAAAAACAACCGTGACCCACTAAGCTATACATCTGAAACTAATGTGGCATTGTCGTTCAACTGTGCTTCGGTTAAAAAATCCTGGCTTTGCTGATCAACTGAGATCATTGTGTTCTTCGTTGACCCTAAAATAATCCAGCTGTAGGATGTTTCTGTATGTTTCCCACACTACCTGATGTGCAGAGGATGTCCTAGACCGTCACATCTAGATGTTGTAATCCCCACCTTCCCCCAAGGGTGCAAATTACTGGCGTCCTGAAACGGAGGCTGCTGCCTGGGACTCTTGACACCCTTGGTAGTGTATGCTGCACCTCCGAGTGGGGAGGGCTGTCTTTCTGAACAGACAGTGTGAAATCCAGAGCAAAGCCAAGGGCTGTTTACATTTGTAGATTGTTGGCTTCCATGTACGTGATCTTCCCAAAGGACCTTATTGCCGTCATCCTTTTTCAGTCCTCTTTCCTATCGTGGAGATTCCCCCACCAACTTGTAGAGCTTAAGCTGTTTCTCAGATCCATCCTTGGTACCCAGTTGCCCAGTGCAGATTTCCTGGGCACTGGCAGTCTTCAGACGGGATGGCTCCCCACCATCTACCCCACTCCCATTATTACCTTTTTTTAAAAAAACTTTCTGTTTATTTGTTTTCAGGGGGAGAAGAGACAGTCCAATTTATTTATTATTTGTTTGTTTGTTTGTTTTTTAATGGAGGTGCCAGGACCTCATACATGCTAAGCACACATTCTACCACTGAGCTATATCCTCTCCCTCGTTATTACCTTTTGATCATTAAAAAGGAGCACCAAGTAGAGAAGGAACGCAGCAATTGAATACCTGCCTAGCCATCACCACTGCGCTTGGTTTAAGGTGACTTGCGGTAGGCTCGTAGCACATCACCTCTCCTGACATCTTCCATTCAGGCGAACTCTTCCGCTGGCACCCGGCAGTGTGTTCATTTTATTTTTGAATTAAAAAAAAAACAGACTTTAAAATCTTTGGTCTCAGAACTTCATAAAATGGGAACGTTTTAGAAGGGAAACGCTGGTTGTTGTTGATAGTATAAATGGCTGTATTAAAAAGAACATCACACTGTTTAATCTTTGCACAGGTAAAGGTGAAAGAGTGAGTCGACTACAGCCTTAATGGGGGTAAAACACTGACTTAGGAACAGTACAGCTGGCTGTTCTCATGAAATGTGTTTCCTCCCCACTCCCGCCAAATAGCACTTTTCCTTGAACAACATATACCGGACAAAGTAGACATGGAAATGGTACATACATAATCCGTTTTAAAATGGGAAGTGCCTGTATTTTAATGAATTCTCTCCATCCTTTCCTTTGATGTAGTCCTTGATTCTGTATCAATTCTAACAGATGGAAAAAGAATCTCGCCTGAAATGCAGGTAAATACACCTGTGTTAAGGCTTGTATCACTTAAATGGCTCGTGTCTAAAATGATTTTTATTTGAGCAGGGCTTCTTGAAGAGGTACCTGAAAGTTACAAGCTGCTCATAGAATGGAATTTAAAATACGAGAATAAAATAAAGCCTTTGGAAAGTCCTCTGGGGGTGGCCTTGTGCTGTTCCCTGTCTGGGGGAGTTAACGATACCCTGGTGGGCGATGGCAGTTGGCAGTTTTGCTTACGTGTGGGTATCTATTTCCTGGTCCTGTGAATGACACAGAAAAACACATGTTCATTATGACACAGCCTAAGAAGTCTTAATGAATCCCTGGGCCCCAGTCCTGTCATTAATTATTCTGGTTCTTTGTTAGTTGCCTAACCACTGTTTCTTCCTCTGTCTTTTTTCCTTTGCCTAAGCCTTATCTTTCTCCCAGAGCTGAAATTGTATTAAATCTTTTATAATTGCATTCATTCCCTTTGTCCTTTTAGGAGTATCCGCCAACATATTTTATCCTGAGGGAAAGTAGGTATTGATTGTGGGCATTCCACTAACTGATCAGGAAAGAGTTTTCTATGAGACTGTCTGGAAGCAGAGGTGACCAGGGTTTGTAGCCGTAGGATTGGGAGCATTTAGGACCTTGGAACCTTTCTTTTCTAAAGGATGTAGCACCAAGATTAACTGACTAATGGCTTTGAGTTCTGGAAGCCTGGACAAGTATAAGATAATCTTAAGATCAGACACTCAGGGAATGTGCAGTCCAGTCAGTTTCGAACATGAAAAACCGTTTGTGAAGTGAGTTGCTCCTTATGCCTGTTTGCAGAATTTTACTAAACTAAAGCAGGGTCCACACAGCAATGTATAAGGATGAACACACACCGTACACAGTTGTTCTGCTGTGACGTATCCTAGGGCATGGATTTGCTCGGAAAAGTCAGCGGCACCCACTTGAGATAAGCTCGTTGTTTCTGTTTTGTGCTGAGGAGGAAACTGAGAAAAGCAAAACTATGGCATTTACTAGCAAACAAGGTAAAACCAAGTAACTTCCTTCCGTTTGAGTTGAGAGGTAGGTTGTAGTGAAGATAGACGCACCTGGAAATGTTCATTTTTACAGGTGGTGACTTCCTTTAGCATGATCTAAAAAAAATGTTATTCTGCTTTGTAAAGCAATATGAACAAGGAAAATCCATAATCCGAAACAACAAACATGCCTGGTTCACAGCAGGTACTTCCGATCATTCGCTCAACACTCAGGAGCTGTGGGCCTCACCACGTTGTCTCTGTGTTTCCTAGGGTTTTCACTTTCTTCTGTGGAAGAAGATGGTGTCCGAAGGCTCTACGTGAACAGTGTGAAGGAAACTGGCTTAGCTTCCAAGAAAGGTCGGTCACTAAGTGTCTTGTCTGTCTATCTTAAATTCCCTTTCAGCTTTCTCTAGTTGGTGGATGAGAAGGCTATGCCCAAAGGATTCATCTGTAAAGACCATTTAAATGTTGTCTCATTGAAAACCCTTCCACGGAACGTGCATATTATTTCCATAAATTCAGTTGTGCAGGGAACGTTGCCTTCTTGAATTTTAAATCTGATTCTGAGCCCATTTCCATGGGGCTGGTGGGAAATTTCCTTCTAATGGTAGATGGTTGTCTTTGTCCTTCCCTGCCTTCTGGGGTGGAATGGGGGTCCCAGGGGTCCGCCTGGAGCAGAACATTCCAGAAGACCCCTCTGTGCTTTGGTCAAAGGTGACAGTGGCCTTTGCCTTCACCTGCGAAGCCCCTCATGTTCTGTTGCTGCCATGGATGGAGGGATCCAGGGCTTCAGGATTCAGACTTCTGCCCCGCCCCTGAGGGCTCTTTTCCGCCACCCGCTGCCCGCGGCCCTGCAAGGGCTTGGGGTGCCATCTAGGCTGTTTGTGGAACCTCAGCTCTCCATCACTTTTCGACTTTGAGAGAATCCTTTCAACCTAGATTTTTTGCTTCCTGTGTTAGTTTCCTAGGGCTGCATTCAGAAATCACCACAAACTGGGTGTTTAAAAACCACAGGAATGTATCCTCACACAGACCAGGAGGCTAGAAGCTTGAAATCAAGGTATTGGCTGGCTTGTTTCCTTCTGGAGCGTCTGCTGGGAGGATCTGTTCCCTGGTTCTTTCCCGAGTCTGCTGGCTCCTGGTAGCCCTTGGCACCCTTGGCTTGTAGCCTCATCACTCTGATTTCTGCCTCTGTCCTCACGTGGCCTCATTTCCTGTGCGTCTCTCTGTGTCTTCACATGGCCTTACTCCAAGAACACCAGCCACTGGATTTAGGACCCACCCTAATCCAGTATGACTTCATCCTAACTTAATTACCTCTGCAAAGACCCTATTTCCAAATAAGGTCACGTTCTGATGTTCTGGGTGGATATGAATTTTGGGGGGACACAATTCAAGTCGTCATACTCACTGTAAACAAATTGGGCAGGAAAATAGGGCTTAAAATCCACCTTCATTTCATTTCATTCTTGCTATAGAATGTGTAGCTTCCTCCAGGCAAAATAGCGCTCACTGAAGGCAGAAGTCTAAGCTGTCTCGGCCAGTCGTGCTCGGATGCAGTCTGCCTGTGTCTGTTCGGCTGAGGACGGCTGAATGGAGCCGCTGGGAAAGGATGGAGCGTCTGCCCACCTTTCCTCCCTCCTTGCGGTTCTGGCGCAGCTTAGTTCTGGGAGTTCATGGCTTGCGAGCTCCCTGTGCAGCTTGCCCTTTGCCCTGTGCTGTAAGCACGGGGGCGTTGCTGCCCGCAAGCTTGGCTCTGCAAAGACATGGCGAAGGTGTGACAGACGGGAACTAAAGTCCCAGTAATTTATCCATCGCTAGCTGTCATGGAGGAGGACTTCCCTTCATTTTTCCTTCCATATTTTCGAGGCCAAAGGCAACCTGGAGGCCAGAGTTCAACGCACTCACTAAGTGTATCTCAGCTAAGAGCAGAAGTGACAGGGTTTATTCCCCTTTAAGGCCCAAACTGATTTTTATCTCTTTCGGTGAGTGTGCCGGGCGGCGTGGTGCGGAGGTGGGGGAATACGCTGCCCTGCTTTTAGTCACATCCTGTTTTAGTCCTTTGAATCCAAGAACCCTGGTGTTAGATAAAAACAAACGGTCGACTGCTCCAACGCCCCTGCCCCACAGCGCGCTGTTCCCTCCAGGCGCGGCCATGATGCCCGTTCGTCCTCCTGGGGGGCAAACACTGTCAGGCTGTCAGGGGAGATACTGGGGTGTTTGACGTTAAATGTGGCCTCTACACGAAGCCCTCCTGTTGCTGGAGAGCTCACTGGGGACCGGACTGCCTCTGCAGACATCTCAGATTAGAAGATATCCTCCTCCTTCAGCTTTTGGTCACTGTTTTGCCTTCGTCTTTAATTAATTAGTTGATTAATTTTGGGGGGGCTGGGGGAGGTAGTTAGGTTTATTTATCTTTAGAGGAGGTACTGGGGATTGAACCCAGGACCTCGTACGAGCTAACCATGCGCTCTACACCTTGAGCTATACCCTCCCCCGGCCTCCTTCTTTATAGCCATCCGTTGATATGCATCATGTTACAACTGCCAAGTCTTTTCCACATTTGATGCTCCCAGATCCTTCAAGTCATTAGAATGTAGAATACAACTCCGGTGACTGCCCTCTGGACACAGTCCAGATGCCAGTGTTCCTTAAAATGACCAGAATGTGGTGCCACCAAGGGGAATCTGGTGGGATGCAGCCTAATTAGAATGGAACATCCTGTTGGCATTAACTGACCCTGCACCTTACTGCTTTTTGTGAGCCACCTCCAGCTTTTGGCCTGTGGCAGGTTCACTCCCATGTTCCTGCTGTCCCCGCCCCTGCTCGCAGTTGCGTCTCATGTTGGCTTTCCTTGTGGAAGGGACCCTTTGAACCAAAGTGTGTTACTTTGCACTTACCTCTGTCCGTCCTGGGCATGTTTGTTTTGGCCCAGTACTCTGCTCTTGGAGTTACATCAGGCGTCTTCTTTGCTGTCATCTAGGTGTCTTCCTGTGGCTGCACAGGGCAGAGCCCAGTGGCGAAAACCACGTGCCACGTTTCTCTAGATAGCTTGGATACTTCACGATTTTTACCGTGGGCAGATGGGGATTATTTTTGAGTAGGCTGAAATTTTTTTTAAAATTATCTTCTTCTACCAAGTATTAATAGTGAGAGTTAACGTCTGTTGAATGTCTTCAACATGCCAAGTGCTGTGCGAAGACTTTTACATGGATCATTTCATTTAATCTCATTTAGCTCAGTCCCCTCTTACATATGAGGAAACTGAGGCTGGGAGAGATTGAATAATAAACATTGGGGGGTTGTGACAGAAGGACTCAGTGAGGCACTACATCCCCCCCCCCGCAGTGCTGAGACTCCTCCTCTCACTCGCTGATACTGAGAAGCACTCACTCGGGTGGCCCCCGTGTTGGTTTCCTAGAGGTTGCCATAACAAAGAACCACAAACCAGGTGGCTTAAAAAGCAGAATTGTATTCCCACTGTTCTGCAGGGCAGAGTCTGAAGCCAACGCGTCTGTAGAGCTGTGGTCCTTGTAAAGGCTCTGGGGAAGGAGCCTGCCTGGCCTCTTCCAGCATCTGGTGGCTCCAAGCATTCATCGGCTTGAGGCCACGTCCTTCCAAGCTCAGTCTTCGTCTTCACATGCTGTCTCCTTTCTGTGTCCCTCGTCTGTGTGTCTCCTACAGGGACACTTGTCAGTGGGTTTAGGACCCATTGGATGATCCAGCATGATCTCATCTCAAGATCCTTTGCTAAATTATAACTGCAAGGGTCCTGATTCTAAATCGGGCCATGTTCCCAGGTTCTGGGACATGGACATACCCTATTAGGGACCACCATTCAACCGACTACACCCTCTTGTTTAACCAGCCATAATAAACCTGGAAATTCTTGAAAAAAAAAAAAACCCTACAAAACTTGTAGATATTTTTAGTTTTTCAGTCTTTTCTCCTTTTTTTTTTCCGTTGTATTACCTCCTCTAACATCTAACTGGAAGAGTCTTCTCCAAGAGAAAACTTAAAAAACAGCACTTACTTTTCCCAGTGGGAATTTCGTATCTGCAATTCAAATATGATGACACCAAACTCTTTCACCTGAAAAGTGGAACAGTTGGCTTCCCAGAATTGAGCCTCCGACGCGGAGAAGAGTCTTCTCATTCCACTGCCTTCCCACCCGTGATGTTCCTGGGAGTGTTGTATGATAGCGAGTTGATGTCAAGGACTTTGGAAAGCTAAGTCAGACAAGCTGGCCCGCGGGGGTCACTCGGTGAAGCTGGGACGTGAAAAATTCTCTGTGGGATCATGTTTCTGCAGAATCAGAGGCGAGATGTGCAGACGCCTGAGGGGCTGCGTGGCCTCACATTTTGAGGTTCATCCTTTGTGCCCTTCGGTCACTCCCTTCTACAAGTTTGTTTTTCCACAGTAGTCTAGAAAATAAGAATCAGACTCCTTTCCTCTTCTTAGCGGAAAGGAAACTTAATTTCCTTTCATGTTCTTCCCTAACCTCTCCCGTTCTCAAGCTGCTGGAATGTTCTTCTCATGTCACATGGAACTGCCCCGGGTTGGTCACGGCTTCCTGTTCTCCGAGGTCGGGTCAGGCTGCTTCACGGCTGCTGCTCTGGGTCCCAAACTTTGGCAAGTCCTCAGCGCGCTTTCCGAAAGTAGCAGAACCTTTGGGGACCTTCAAAAGATCATTTACCCCGAGGTCCTAATCTAGATTCAGAAAGGCTGGGGTGGCAAAAATGATTGCATTTGATTCTACAAACTGTCGTCTCTAAATGTGTTTGCAATGGAATGACTGTCAGGGGTTGTAGCCGGAGGAAACTTGCATTTTGGTTTTGTAGAAATGGTTGTTGGACACTGCTGTGTCACACGTGTACCCTGTCGCATGAGCATGTACAAAACAGAGATTGCTGTAATCAGGGAGCATTTCCATCTTTTCCCCTCGAAATTATAGGACGATAGCTTTAGCATTTAGAATTAGCATTTGCGAGGAGAAATCGGCAGATGCTAAGAGCACATAGATTCCAGAAGGAGTAAATTTGTTTCATTGGTGTATTCAGGACCAGAGAGGTGTGCCGTGACATCTGAGTCCAAGTCTAGAATCTTCTGACACCGAAGCCCACCGTGATCACCTGCTGATCCCTTTGAGCACCGCAGCCTGGCTGCAGCAGCACCTGTAACAAGAGAGCTCCATGTGCCCTTTAGAAGCAGGCCTCCAGAAAGCTGTGATCTGATTCGATGCTGCCACTGCTTTTATGTGTGTGCAAAATTAAACATTTTCCGTGTCGCCTTGGCAGGCCTGAAAGCGGGAGATGAGATTCTCGAGATCAATCATCGCGCTGCCGGCACCCTGAACTCAGCCGTGCTCAAAGAGTTCCTCACGCAGCCGTCCCTGGGCCTCCTGGTGAGGACCCACCCCGAGCTGGAGGGGGGAGCCGAGCTGCTGGAGAGCCCACCCCATCGGCTGGACGGGCCCACCGACCTCAGCGAGAGCCCCCTCGCCTTTCTCACCAGCAACACAGGTACGGCTGGGCGTGGGGCTGCCCCCGGGCTGAGCCCAGGTCTGCAGGCACCCGGGCAGCCGCCCAGGCCACTTGCCTGTTTCCGTGGGCTTCCTGCGTCTGGCTGTGGGAGTAAGCTGAGCTGGGTACTGAGCTTCTAGTGGAAATGGCAAAGGGGTCGGGAACTTTTGTGCTGGTGGAAATTGCTGTTTTGCTGCAGATCCACCTGTCATTTGGACGTCTTTGTCATGCTGCTGCTGTTTCTCATCTGGGAGAAAGATAGATGGATAGAGGCCACTGTCCCTTGGCTATGGACAGAGATTTCGAGACACAGGTGTGCCACGAATCACTTAAGATGCTGGGGTTCTTGGTCTTACCACTGCCTTCCACATCACCAAAACCAGCCGACCCTACTTTTCCTTGGGTAAGAGGAGGACGGGAGGTGAGATGCCCAGAGCAGAAATGTGCCCCAGAGCTGGTGTTTGGTTTACTTTTCTCTTGGGCTCCTCTGCCCTAGTGTCTGAACGTGAGCCCGTCGGCGGAAACCCCCGCCCTGCCCCATCTGCTGCTTTTCCTGTTTACACCTTTCCTCCTGCTCCCTCCAAAAGCAGCTCCTTCGAAGCAGCAGCTTGAATGCTACCTGCCCTGGGAGGCCTTCCCGGGACCCCGCTGAGCTCCATCCTCTGGGCCCCCGGGACCCCGCAGAGACATCGTCACGCGGGCCCTGCTCCGGTTGACTGTTGGTCCTTGCTCGTGTCTCTCTCCTGAATTTGTTTCCTGGGACTGCGCTTAGATCTTACACAGGCGCCCAGCCTTGTTCAGCAGGAGGATTAGGAACTGAGCCCACCCGTGAATAGCGTGTTGCCGTCTCTTCTCTCACTATGCTTCTAGAGCTGCTTCTAGAGCTGGCGTTGATGTAGCACGTTGGGGTTTGCGATTTACTTTCTTTTTAAAACTTGGGTTAAAAAAAAAAGTCTTCAGTTTCAACATCTGAGCGTAGGTACCTGGAGTATTCTTGTTTTTCAGCGTCCCTTCTGAAGCTTGGCTTGATAAGAATGGATCACAAGCAGATGCCTTGTGACAGTTTATCTCTTTTTTTGGTGGCCCCCTGGAAGAATTTGACAAGTTGAGGCTTCAGAGAATTGATCACACTTCGTGTTTATTGACTTTTGACTCATTTTGTTGTTGCAATACCCACACGCCAGTCACATATTTGGAAGGTGACTCCAGTGAGCTGTGTTCCCTTAAAAACAGGGAGTGGGTACCGTGAAGGCTCTTCTTTTATGTCACCACAAGGTGGCAGGCTCGATCCCGTAAAACTCAGTTCACATTTATTTCTGTAAAACGACTTTGATTGAAGTAAAGTCTTAGATTAGGTTATTTAAAGGATTTTATAAGGTCTAGTTGTTTATGCTACAAATGACAGTGTGTGCTTACCCCCAAAACAAAACAAAACAGTGTGCGCTCAACCTTGTTTGGATCCCGCCCCCACCCCCGGCCCCCTAGCCCTTCCTGTGGGTTATGGATATGAAGCAGGGGTTGGCAAACCTAAGACCCACTAGCCAAATCCAGCCCATGGCCTGTTTTTGTAAATAAAGTTTTATTGGAGCACAGTCACGCCCTTTCATTTATGTTTTTTGTCTCTGGCTCCTGCCCCATTGCAATGGCAGAGCTGAGGAGTTATGACTGGGACGCATGGTCTGCAAAGATGAAAATGTTTACTCTCTAGCCCTTTACAGACCCCTGATAGAAAGTGTGATTGAAATCGCTCACGATTTGTTCCTTTAAAGACGATCACTGTATTGGTGTGTTTCTTCTTTTTTTGAAAAAAGATTTTTGTGTGTGTATGTGTACAGCTTGCACATTTTTAAGGCTTTTTATTAATTTTTTTAATTTAAAAATGTGTTTGTACACAGGTGTCTGTGTTAGAAATATGTGAGTACAGTGTGTATATACAGCCTTGTTCTGTCAGCAGCCGACCTTACATCCTACTGTGTGTGTCTCCTGCAGATTACACACCTTTGAAATCTGCGTGGCACATCCACTGAACCTACTGTTGCTTAAAGCACATTTAAACTTTTATTTTGGAATCATCCTTAGAAGACTGATTTATTTATTTACATCACAACTTGAAGCTGACATTCCTTACGTATTTACTCTGTGCCAGGCTTTGAGCTGGACGCTGCGGGTTATCATGGTGACTGTGACACGATTCCGTCCTCCAACTTACATTTCAGTGGAGTCTTCTGTTTTTTAATTGCTTCACTGTTTAATATTGTGCAGTGATCAAAAATCCTTCAGAACAAATCGTGCTCGGTCAAGTTTGTTAATCAAACTGGTTTAAGAATACAGCCTGGAAGTCGAGCCACAGCGTGGGTTTTCTGTAAGGCTGCTAAGTTGGTTTCAACGTGAATAAGTTCCAGCAGAATTCGCAAATGCTCTGGGCGGCAGCAGCCCTGTCAGATTGGCTGGAGGGAGAGCAGGCACTCGGGCTCCCCTCCTGGGCCGCGGCCTCTCTGCCTTCTGGTTGCTACCACTTCCTGGTCCCCGTTGAACAGTGAAAGATGAAAGGGGATGCAAGTAAACAGGATAAAATAACCTGGAAGATGGTTCCATAATGAGACAGAGATAAAGCAGGTTGCACCGACAGCTGCAGTGACAATAGAAAACAACTGAGAAAATGTGTACAACGGGCAGGCTGGACGAGAGCCTTAGCCTAAATATAGAGGTAACTACAAAGGAGAAGCATCTCAAGTGACAGATTTGAGGGCTGATGCAGGGGACCATCTTAGGGTGGTCATAGTGGATATCAGGCAACCTTGATGGAGGATGGTGTGGTGACCACGTGCACCTGGCTGGTGCCTGTCTGCAGGAGGCTGGCCCTGAGGCTTCCCCCATCTTACAAGTCCAAGCGTGCGAGCTTGCGCCCATCCTGCCCTGAGAACCCTGATTGAAATGTGTGATTAGCTATTGGAGCTGAATTATTTCCTAACACTTTTTCATGTAAAGGTTTGTTTCCACCCTGTAGAAGCACCACTGCCCAGTGGCTAAGAGTGGGCTCTGGAACCAGGTTCCTTGGCAGTGAGCTTGTTTTTGCTTATTTCATTTTTGTTTTTTTTTTTTTTTTAGTTTTTTATTGACGTATAGTTGATTTCCAATGTTAGTTTCAGGTGTACAGCGAAGCGATTCGGTTATACATATGTATGTATACATATATGCTTTTTCTTTTCAGATTCTTTTTCATTGTAGGTCATTACAAGAAATTGAATCTAGTTCCCTGTGCTGTACAGTAGGTCCTTGTTGTTTATCTATTTTATGTATAGTAATGTGTGTCTGTTAACCCCCAACCCCTAATTTATCCCTCCCCGCCCTTTCCCCTTCCTGGGAACCATAGTTTGTTTTCTCTGTCTGTGAGTCTGTTTTTGGTTTGTAAATAGAATTTGCATCTTTTTCTTAGATTCCACATGTAAGTGATAACATAGTTGTCTTTCTCTGTCTGACTTAATTCACTCAGGATGATAATCCATCCGTGTTGCTGCAAATGGCAGTATTTTATCCTTTTTTATGGCTGAGAGTCTTGTTTTTCAGTTTATTAGCTTCATGACTTTGAACAGATTATGCTTAATCTCTCCGTGTCCCGTTTCTCGAGCATAAAATGGGGATGATATCTGGCTACTCTCAGGGTAGGTGGTTGTGAGGAATAACTGAGTTATGAAAGTAAAGCATTTAGAATAGGTCCTAGGAGGCGCCCAGTAAATGTCAGGCATCTAATGCACAGTCTGTCATGGGGACGGGAAGGTCCTCTGGTTTGCAGCTCAGTTTGGATCTCCTCACTGCCCTCTACGCCACCTCAGTCTGCGCCAGGCAGACTGTCTGATAACTAAGTCTATGAAGTGTATACTTAAAACAGTTTCCTTCCCCAGGTGGGAAGAAGTGAATTCTGCAGTCTAGAAGGCTGAGACCCTGGGGTCCTTTTCAGAGATCCCAGTTCTCTTGGTCTGGGGTCGGGCCTGGGTGTGCACATGTTGGGTGGCTGCTTAAAAATCCTTAGGTGATTCTAACGTGCAGCTCAGGTTGGAGGCTTGGTCATTGACCCTCTTTTTCCATCCTGGTGGAATGGTGAGATGGTTGGAGGGTTGTGGTCACACACAAACCATCTACAGCGAGATCTGTGGATAACACTTTGTGCTTTGCTTCACTGAGGTTTTTGTGATGAAAAGCTGTTAGGTGATCTGGAGTTCCTTCTCCATCCTCTTCTTCCTCTGTATGAGAAGGAAGCATGGTGACTGGGTTGCTGTGTTGGCTTAGAAAGAGGAGGAGATCCCACCCTAAGTGTTCTCTCCAAGACTCAGTTTCCCATTCTTGGCCACCCTCCATCCATGAGTCCTTGTTAAAATCTGGGGCTACTTTCGTCCTTTTTTCCCCCAATAGTTGTTTAGTTACATACTGGTAAGAAAATGAGGGAAGGATGTGCATACACAAAGATCATTCCTTCAGTGGCTGTTACTGTAGAAAGAACCTTGAAGTCAAGGGGAAGCTGGAGAAGGAAGTCGCAAAACTCTGCTTCTGTGAAGTTTCCAAAAAGCCTGTCTAATGTTCCTGTGTGGTTTATTTTGAATGCCGATCTCATCTGGCGCTACTAACTTTTGGTCCAGATAGTTCTTTGCTGTGGGGGCTGTCCTGTGCATCGATGTCAGAGCAGTACTCCTGCAGACCCCTCTGAGCTGGTCGTCGGAACCCCTCCCCCAAGCTGTGTCCATCAAAAATAGCCTTCAGACATCGCCCAGTGTCCCCTGAGGGGCAGAATCTCCCCTGGTTTAAACCACTGGCCTGGTTTATTAGAGTGAATGCCCCCACCACCCAGTTAGGGAAATATTACGGTGAACAAACATCAATATAGGAAAGCAATTCTAGATCTAAAATAATTTTAAAAATTAAAGTTTTATAAAATAAAAGCCCCCAGTTTTATGCCAGTGAGAAGAATCATAATTCCAGTGGCATCCCTGGGGTCTTTCCAAGGCTTCAGAACACCTGCTTGTCTCCTTCATTTTAAGTCGTCGTTAAGGTTCATGTGCATTTGTCTTCTGTGGTGGAGACAGCTCTGTTTCATCTTCCCTAAAATTCACCTTGACCAGTTGGGGTGAAGCAGGTGCCTTCGGTTAGCTCAGCAGATAGTTCACGGTATTACAAAGGAAAGCTCAGTGAACTGAGGTTGCCTCTGATTTGAAAAGTGGTCCTTCCAGAAGTCAAGCTGGGAGAGCAAAGTGGCCGTGGCTCACACCAGCCCGTATGCGTTAAAGACAATTAGACCAGCCTTGGGTTTGGAGAGCCAGCCCACATCTGTCTGATGCCAAGTGGAGGACTGCGGTGTGTAGTGAGTACAGCTCGCCCTCTGGCATGAAGTCAATTCAGCAGTGTGGGTTGTATATAACAGGAGACGCTTCTGTGACCACCAGGAGAGTCAAGGCATCTTGGTCAGAGTGAGGAGTCCTTAAGCCCTTAAGCGCTCAACAGCCTTTGATTTTTGCGGTGCCGGCTTCCCTGCGGCGCCTGGGGAAATGCAGGGCTCTGTTTCGGGCTGATGTTCCCTGCAGATGGTCTGGAGCTCCGTTCTGCAAACAGCAGACAACTAGGCAGCAGGGAGGAGCAGCAAAGAAGGAGGAACCGCACAGATTTATCTTCTTGCAAACAAATATGGTCCCGTTCTCCAGATTGTCTGGGGTCTCCCAGATACCCGCGGCATGCGGTCTTCTGTTTGTTTGTCGATAAAACTTGGAGCCGTGTGTGTTTTGTAAACTGTCTGTGCAAGATGCTTATTGTCACACAGCACATGGCCTGCTTCCGCCTGCCCTGCTGGGGGAGATCCCAGCGCCTTGTTCTGATTTCCAGCTGGATTTGATTAATGACATCCATCAACTCCTGCGCGTGAGAAAAAAACACTTTCAGAGGATGATCCTCCATTTGTGTATTTTTAAAGAACGTGCGTGGATTAGGTACTATCTGACTTTCACAGCAGGCCGACGGGATCAGGAAAAACTGTACCTACAGTTTTTATGGATTAAAAATTTTTTCTCTGTAGGGAAACAGACACTGGGGTTTTGTGAAATTTGGTTGGAAAGAAGTTATTATTTGCCTACCAAGTTAAAGTTGTAGTGTTTTTCCTTTTTTAAAAATAGTGTTTTTCTAGCTCTCCACAAACAATTTTTTTCTTTTATAATTGTTTTGATTTTGGTTTTTTAGCTTGGGGGAGGGTCGAGTTTTTATGCTGATCTTAAATATTATGAGTGTTTCTGTGGAATTCTTACACTCACATGACAGTAAACTGGCTGAAAAGCAAAATAAACTCCTAGTCTTATAATTGGATTCCAGCTAAATGTCTTGATTGGCCGTATCTAACCTGTTTTTGCTCCCTTCCCCTTAAATATTTTTTTTTTCACTCAGGGATTTAAACTCAGGTGTTAATAAGGACCTTTAAAAATTAATTATAATTGGTTCCTTTTTGGAAATGTTTGAGTTGGAAAGTCTGCTAGTTTAACATACATTGTTAATATATCTGATAAGACAAATAATTGTTTTTTCTTCCTCCATTAAATTTAAGTCCCAAATGGGCTTGGATGGAGTCTGGGTGAATGCATCTTATCCAAGTAAATCACAGATTAATCAAAACATAAGCTTGCATTCATGTGTTTGTACATTGTTGTCTATCCAGCTAATGGCAAGTGGGATGTACTACTTGAAAGGGTTCCTCAGTCCCCAAAGCAGTATCATGATGTGAGAAGCATTTTAAGAAGCAGAGGAATGATCACACCTCCTCACAGCAATGACTGCTATTTATGGCAGCTTTGAGATCGCCTGTCGCTCCTGTCCTGCTGGGCCTCAGCCCCGCTTCCTCGTTTTCTGAGGCTGCCCAGCCCCCTGCTTTTTTTTTAAAATTAAGGTATAATTGACATATGATGTTACATTAGTTTCAGGTGTACAACATAATTTGCTATTTGTGTATATTGTGAAATGAACACAATAAATCTGATTAACGTCTGTCACCACATATAGTTAAAATTTGTGTGTGTGATGAAAACTTTCAAGGTTTACTTTCTTAGCAACTTGCCATTTTTTAAAAATTTTAAATTTTTTAATTTGCAATTGAAGTGTAGTCAGTTTACAATGTTGCATCAATTTCTTAGCCATTTTCAAATATACGATATAGTGTAAATATAGTCACCATGCCGTATGCTGCATCTCCGTGACTTATTCCTTTTATAATTTGAAATTTGTACCTTTCGACCCCCTTCAGCCACTTCACCCACCTGCCTCCTATCCTCCACCCATCTGTTCTTATGAGTTCAGTTTTTGGTTTGTTTTTTCAGATTCTGTGTGTAAGTGAGATCATAGGGCGCTTGCCTTTTCCTTGCCTTTTCACTTGGCATAATGCCCTCCAGATCCATCCATGCTGTTGCAAATGGTAAGATCTCCTTTGTTTTTATGGCTGAATAACACTCCATCGGATACTCCGTTCATCCTTTGTCTCCTTCGTTCTGGCCCTGCTCCCTCTCTGAGCTGCCGGGTGGTTACTGGGCACCTCCTCTTTGCCAGGTGGTGTGCTAAGTGCTAGGCTTAGAGTGGAGGTGGGACCGGCAGTTCCCCTGCTCAGATACTTCTTCAGCCACCTCCCAGCCTTGTCTTTGGCTTTCTTGGGCCATCTGTGTGTGTATTGGTGAGTAAACGGGGACAGCTACCTCCACCACAAAGATTATTCCTTCAATATCTGTTGTTGGAGGAAAGTCTCTTAAAGTGAAGGAAGCTTGAAGTAAAGGAAAATAAAATTGTATTTGTATGGGGTTGCCAAGAAAGTTGATGGTGTTGTTATATATGCTTCTTAAGCTGGGAAGTATGCTGAGCAGGCCTTGGAGTACAGGCGTAAGAACAAGACTTCTCCTGATTGGGTTCCCTGTTCCTGCCATGCTGGTGTCTCTCTTCAGCTCTCTTGAAGGGCATCACTCTCAATTCCTGCCTCTCTGGCTTTCTCTGATCACTATATTCCCCCTAACCATGTATTGGTTATCTACTGCTGCGTAACAAACCACTCGAAACACCATTTAATTTGCTCACTGTCTATGCTCAGCAGTTTGGGTTGGGCTCAACTGAGTGGTTGTTCTGCTGTCCTTGTCTCAGTCACTCATGTCACCTGGGTGTGACTGGGGCTGGTTTAAATGGCCTCACTCACATATTTCATGACTGGTTGGCTGGACCCCTTTCTCCTTGAGGTCTCTTATCCCCAAGAAGGGTGTCATTGCAAGGTGGGTTCCTGGAAGGGCCAGACCAGAAACTGTAAGGCCACTTGAATGAAGCGTTAGGTCAGAATTCACATATCTCCACTTGTGGCCAAAGCAAGTTACAAAGTCAGCCCAAATTCATGGGGTAGGCAAATAGACACACAGATCTGTGCTTAAAGGGGTGGGAGGAAACATCACTGTCATCTTTGCCAACCACTTTCACAGCTGCATTGCTCTTTCCCTTTCTCACCTATTTTGTTAATTTTTACCATCAATTAAGGGCAGAAGCATGGCTAACAGGATAAGAAAGAATATATACTTTAGAATCAGATATACCCACAGTTATTGGTTCATAGGTTTTCTTTTATATTCTAGATATTAATATTTTTGCCAGTTATGTGTGTTGCAGATAACTTTTCTCAGTCTAGAATGTGTCTTGTTGTATTTAGGGTGCCCCTGGATCAAGAAAGTTTTTAATTTTAGTAAAATCTGATTTTCTATCTCACATGGTTTGTGCTTTTTCTATCTTGTTTAAGAAATTCTTCTCTCTCCCCTGAGTAACAAGCATTTTCTTCGATATTTCCTACTGAAAGATTTATAGTTTGGACCTTTCACTCTCTGGTTTATACCTCCCTGGTATTGATTTTTGTGAATGGTGTGAGTTAGGGTCCAGCATTTTATTTTCCCATGTGGGTAATCTGCTGCCCCAGCCACATTGTCAAATGTTCCATTCTTTTCCCCCAGATCTGCAGTGACACATCTGCTGTACATCACACTTCCATACATGGGTGGGGCTGCTTCTGGGACTGCGTTCTGTCAGCCTGTCTTCTTGCTAATTCTGCCCTGCTTTATATTACTGCAACTTTGAATACATTTTGATATCTGGTAGAGAAAGTATCCCAATCTTGTTTGCCTTCCCTAAAACTGTCTTTGGTGTTATTGGCCTTTTGCTCTTTCATAACAATTTTAGTTCCAAAAATAATGCTGCTGGTGTGGTCTGTCTGAATTCAGATTCTTTGGTATTTGCTGAGATTTATATTATGGCTTCATACGTGGCCTGTTTGCATCAATTGCTGATCCTGGGGCGGGGTATATTCACAAATCTTGTGAATAGGGTTTGACATAGATTCATGGATCAAGCTGAATAATTCGTGATGTTTACATCTTCTACACATTCTGACTAGATCTGTTTTGTCTGGCATTTGTAGAGCTTTCTTGACGTTTGCCTAAAATATTTTCCATCTCTTTACTTATAATCTTCTGTGTCTTTGTATTTAGGTCTGTTTCTTGCAAATAGCATGTATGTGGGGCTTTGGATGACATTGCTTTGTTTTTTTATCTAAACCATGAAGTTTAAATATCGAGTTTATTCTACATTCCATTTACTTAGACGAGCCATGTATTTTGGCTCATTTCTGTCATCGTATTTTGCTGTCTTGGTGTTGTTTGTCCTTCCTGCCCTTTCCTGCCCTCTTGGGTTGAATTTCTAAATTCCGCTTTCCCCTTTAAACTCACACAGTCAAATTCTGTTCTTTTAGTGGCTGCCTTTAAAATTTTAACATGATTCCTAACAAAACAAAGACCAAATTCTTTTTATTTTCCTCTTGAAACTTCAAAGGACCATGAAGTGATTTAAATACATTCGCCCCTACCATTGTTTTAGTTTCATCTTGTGTTTTTGTAACCTCCAAATGCCTTTTGGGGGAGTAAGTGGAGTGTTTTATACACCAAGACTTGCCTGTGTGTATATCAGCTCTTTATTTTATCATTTCACCTTATATACCAGTGTGTGTGTGTATATGTGTGTGTGTGTGTGTGTATTTTTTTCCCACCTAAAGTCCATCCTTTAGAGACTTTTTATTTAGTGAGGTTCTGTAGGTAGTAAACTTTCTCATTCTTTGTTAAATGATTTTTAATATATTCTTCTTGAATACTATGGCTTGAAGTACAATCCTAATTGATAATTGAACTGTCAGCATTTGAGGATTTCTGTGCTCTTGTGAAGTGATGTCTTCAGATAAGTCTTCCAATCTTTCTTCCACCTTTATTCTTATCCATTGTGTGTTTAATTTCAGTGGTTATAGTTCTCATCCCTAAAAATTTTAATTTACCTTTTTTTTTGAAAAAGCGTCTCTTTTCTTGTTCCTTTTGAAAATCATGCTTACTTGACTTTAGCCTATAATTGTGATGTTCCTTGAGAATCTGGTCCCACTGCTTCCTATGGCTGCTGCTTCTCCCTCACCAGGACTTGGTTCTCCTTGTGTTTTGTAATAATGAATTATAGGTTCTTGTTTGACAGGCTCACCTCTGACCATTAATATGATACCATCACTAAGGGTGAATCCCACCCAAGCAGACTTGTTTTGGCTTCTGCCAGATGCCCTTGGAATGCAATTTTAGAATGACTTTAAGGCAGTTTTTCATCCTGAGTATCACGGACTGAGTGTTTGTGTTCTGCCAAAATCCCTATGTTGAAGCCCTAACCCGATGTGAGGGTCATTAGGAGTCGGGGCTTTGGGGAGCTGATTAGGTTTAGATGATGATACGAGCATGGCACTTCAGTAGTGAGATTAATGTCCTTACAAGAAGAGGAGGAGAGACCAGGGCTCAACTCCTGTCTCCTTGCACACACAAAGAGAGGTCATGTGGGTACCCAGCCAGATGGCGGCCGTCTGCAAGCCAGGGAAAGTGCTCACCAAAAAGTGTCTGCTGGCACCTTGATCTTTGACTTCCAACTTAAGAACTGAGAGAAATAAATGTCTCTTGTTTAAGCCACCCAGTCTGCAGTCTTTGTTACAGCAGCTCGAGCAGACTGAGACATTGGCGTCTCTGGATGCAGTAGATAGGGTAAATTTGATTCTTAAACACCCATGAGGCCAGCCTGTGGTTATGATCTCCAAGAAGAAACCCTTCTTCCTTGCCCTCTCCTATCCCAGAGTATAGGCAGAATTAAATAAGCTTCCTTTTCTTTTCTTTTTTTCCTCTTTTGCCAGTGAGTACTTAAAAAAATATATCTTTTACAAATCTTTTTAGGGTGAGGGTGTATCCCTTCAGGGGAACCACATGAGTGTGAGAGATTCTGTTCTGATTCTCCAGCTTGTACTGACCCAACACCTACTTTCTGTCTCACGGCTTCACACTTAAAGCCTAAGTGTCCAGGGCTGTGGTTCCCAAGCTCGGGTGGTTCTGCTGTTGGGACACGTGTGGTACGTTTTTGAATGTCACAGTGACTGGGACATGCTGAAGGTACTTGGGGCCCAGGGTCCCAGGAAGGCCAGTGCCGGGTGTACCTGCCAGACGTACCATTTTCCTCTCGGACATCGTCCTTTCCAGACACCAAGAGGCTCCCGTTCCCTTTGGGAAACACCGCTCCAGGGTTTGGGGTTTGGAGACTCAGCACTGCCACGGCTTTGGGGCTGGCCCGTCACTCCCACTTCCTTTGTCTTCTTCGTTTTGGGTTCTGGGGATTTCTTGGAGCTCAGCTTTGTGTTTAAAAAGGATTTTGTTCTCTTTTACTTAGCATTTTTAAGTGTTTTGTAGAATTAGGATTTGTTTTGTTTCTGTTTTTGTTTTTTGCTTCCTTTTCAGGATACCTGGTTCACAGGATTGTTAACAATGAAAATCCTTTCATTTGTTTTTCTACTGTTTTGTGAGCATCTCTAAACCCCAGGCATTATGATATGCAGTGGAGATACACAGGGTCACCGCGTTTGGCAGTGTGGCCTGCGGTCACCATTCTGCAGACTGTGGCGTGAAGGTGTCCTTGTGTGTGGTACAGCCTGGCCGCCTGCTTAGTGCTCAGGGAGCCGTGGTTTCTGCCATCTTGCTGTTTAGCGCTCGTAGGAAGGGTCCCTCCTCCTCTGCACTGGGGATCAGACCTTCCCCTACTACTGGCCCCAGCGTCTGGGTCATTGCCCCCACTTCAAGTGTTCAGTCCCTTTTTTTTTTTGCTCTGAAGGTGACAGTGTGATATTGTTTATGTCCACCCAGTGAATCGGGCTTCTTTCTCTGACTGCTACCAGCATGTTATCCAGTGAACAAATAATTAAAAGAACTGTAAGAAAATTGTAGCACCAGAGCAAGAGGGGGAAACAGACAAACCTACAAGCCACATAAAGTGCATTTGCTTCATTGGTCCTTCATCCCAGGGGAGGAGAGGAGCCCTGGAGCAGGGTTTACTCAGAGGCTGGCTTCTTCCCTTCATTTCCCAGCCAACCTAGAATTTGAACAGAAAGTGATGCCAACAGCTTATGACTGTAATGGTGTCACTGGAGTGAGGTGGCCTCTTTGCAGACTGACATGTTCATCCAGAGTCTGAAGGCAGCTTCCTCTTCTCTTGTTTCTTCTTTTTCTTTCCTTCTCTCTCATGTAGTTACACTGATGGTGCCATAGTCCCTAGTCCAGTGCCTGGCACAGTCTAAGATAATGGTAATCAGACCACTGTCTAACCAGATGAGCTAGAGGTCTGTAAATGTCCTAAAGACTTGTTACTCAAGGTGCAGTCCGTGGACCTGCAGTGTTTGATTGACATCATCTTGGAGCTTGTAAGAAATGCAGAATTGTTAAGTCTAATTCCATAGCTTTTGAATCTGAATCTGTTTAACATGACCCCTCAGGCAGTTCAGATGCTCTTTAAATTTAAGAAGCCCTCCAGAGGAAAGTGATTTTAATATTCTTTTCTCCAGTGCGGGGAGTCACCCTAGCCAGCCAGTGTAGTAGGGACTCTGTAAAATAGGAAAGAAAGTTTCCTGCACTTTTGCGTAGAATGTGGTGGGATAGTGGGTGTTGTGAGATGTTTAACGTGTTCCAGGTAATCTATATGAAACAGTTATTTTTTAAAAATATTATCAAATTGGCTTATTCAGTTATTTTAGCAATTAAGTAATTGATGTAGCAATTAATTTGTTGACTATAAATCATATCAAGTAAGTTAATTTTGTTTAAACTTTATTGTATATATTATAAATCACTGGGACTGCTGTGGCAAGACACCACAGACTGGGTGGCTTAAACAACACCAGAGACCAGGAAGTTCAAGGTCATTCGCTCTGTGTCCTCACATGAGGGACTGTCGGGGATGGGAGCTCTGGTGTCTCTTCCTCCTCTTATAATGACACTAAGCCCACTCTCAAGACCTCATCTAAACCTAATTATCTCCCAAAGGCCTCATCTCCAAATACAGTCACTCTGGGGGCTGGGGCTTCAGCATATG
Organism: Vicugna pacos; assembly: GCF_048564905.1. Lineage (NCBI taxonomy): Eukaryota > Metazoa > Chordata > Mammalia > Artiodactyla > Camelidae > Vicugna > Vicugna pacos. The sequence goes on along the minus strand of NC_132987.1, from coordinate 112,443,682 downwards.
AAATTGTCGGAGGATGGATGGAGGGGAAGACAAACATTCAGTCCATAGCAATTATTATATATTATAAAATATATATTATGAATAATAAAATGTACTCTATTTTAAAATAACAATAGTGGTAACAATAAAAACAACAAAAACTTAACTTTTTTTCCCTATTTTTTCCCCCAAGTACTGGGAGTTGAACCCAGGACCTCATGCATGCCGAGCACATGCTTCACCACTGAGCTATGTACCCCATCCCAAAACTAACATTTATTGAACTGAGATCATGGAGCATATACTTGGAGGGTCTAACAATATATATGCCCATCATGAACTTGACCGCCATACTCCCTTGCACCAGTGTGGCTTTTAGCAGTTACAGTACGTTCTGACCCACGTTTCCTTCCCATTTCCTCTCACAGGGCACAGCCTCTGCAGCGAGCAGGGCAGCAGTGCCGAGACCGCTCCGGAGGAGCCCGAGGGGCCAGACTTGGAATCCTCAGATGAGACTGATCACAGCAGCAAGGTGAGAGATTTCCATTTTCACATCCCCTGTCTTGAACCACCAAAGAATCACAGCTGACACGTCACCTCTCCAGTTGTATGTGGTTAGAAGGCCCCTCCACGGGACCAAAGTGTTTTTACTTCTGAGATGTCACTAACTAGGATATGAAATCCAAATTAGAGCCTTGAGAACAAACCCATGTGTGAGGACACAGGGCAGAGGTCACTCTTGATGAGTTAAAGTCTATTTCCATACTGTTTCCTTCTTATGCCTCCACTTGTGTGTGATGAAATGGCATCCAAAATGTGTACCGTGGGGTCAGTTTTACTTTCCTGCAACTCATGGTTTCTCTAATGAACTCCTTTAGCTCTTGAAAAGGTGAGCATCTTTTACATTAAAAGGAGGGAAACAATCTTTCTATTAATTCAAACTCTGTTTCTCAGCTGGTTGCGCACTGTAACAAAGGTCTTATTCTGACACTTTGATGCAACTTGTGAATTTGTTTTCTATAATTCATCATGCTTTTATCTCCCTTCCTAAAGAGTCCATGTGTCAATAAACTCTTCTCATCATAGTCTCCAAAGTGTAACAATTTTAAGCCTCGGTTACCTATATTCAAAGACTCCTCCCCAGTGAAAACAAGTGTGTGTGTGATTATGTTCCCGTATTTATTCATCTGTTTTTTTCAGAATGTTGTTAACATGTTTATGTTGGTCGCTGTACCTGTCTCCCATTCTTTTGTGACATTTACCTGTCACGTAACCTGAGCATATCATATAACTTTAAATTACACCTTTGTTTTCTCATCTACAGTATCAGGGTGATTCTTGACCTTGTCCAGTGACTGGATGATTGGGTGGGTCAAGTAATATAATGGATATTGATAATGAAAAGATGCTCTTCAATTATGAATGATTATTTTAAAAACCTGCATTCCTACATGTGTACTTTTCTGTCTGTTTTTGTGTTTATGTATCTTTGTAGGACTTTTTTTTTAATTGAAGTATATAGTCAGTTACAATATGTCAATTTCTGGTGCACAGCATAATGTTTCAGCATAGGACTTTCTTGACTGCATATGGGTGACTATCTTCAGCATCTTTCTACCCATATGTTTCTCTCTTGCCATCTTGGGATCGTCATTCTCAGTGTCTAAGTCGAGCACAGTATAAAATTTAGTATTTGAAAATAACTTTAATGTTTAGAAATGTAATATTTATAGACCAACAGGTTTTATGTTGTTGTTTATGAGTTAAACAGCTAAAAAATGGAAATATACATGTTTCACTTAAAGCCAAAAAGACAAACAAAAGCTTGCCTAAAGTTACCTTTTATTTTTAAGGACTTTTACCTACCTAGGTAAGATATTTTGAAGGGTATTTATTAAATTGTTCTGTTATAGACACTGAAAATGTTAATTCTCAGTTTCTAATTTGATTTGGGAATACAGTTATTTTTCCTGGATCTAAGACGTTTATTTCTGAATACTTGGTCACTTGGATCATTTTTACCTCATTGCAATAGCCCAGTGTTCTCCTCCCCTTGTGGATTTTGAGAGATTGTTTCCGTTTTAAATATAGTGAGTCATGAGGTCCTCAACAGGGTCCTCAATAATACTAGGTTCTGGCAGCCGAGAGGAAGGAAGAGGCTCCAGGGTTTTGCTGACTGACCCCAGGTGCCTGTCTGACTTCATGGCTCTTTCTCCAGAGAATTAGATGCTGAAACATGCCTGGAACAGACAGGGTCACGTGTAGGAACAGGTGACGCTGTTCCTGGATTCCACTGTAGATATGCTCGCTGGGCTCTCATAAAAGACGATTTCTTCGCAGTTATTGACAACAAGTTTGGGTGATGGATGATCTGAATATTTTTCAACTCATTGACACCATAGGTTCATAGTCCTTTTTTCTAGGTTGAATGTAGGGAGCACTGTGTGATTCTGTACCTGAAAATACTCTTAATGTTGGTTTGATTCAGATGTTATCTTCTTTATTTGAACTATTTTGTAATGTAACCCAAGTTTACTTGGATAAAATAGTCTATAATGAGTTAAATTTCTCACTTAAGATATTTGAAAGCAAAAACCTGGGCAAATGGTTCTTGGAAATCGGGTCCTACTGTGTGTTATTAGTAGTAAATGAGATCTAATTCTTTTGTAGTGTCATATATCTTGAGTGCTGTTCCATATTAACTCATCTCATCCTCACAATATTCCTGAGAGAGATACTGTTATTCTGCATATTTTATAGATGACCATATTGGAACAGAGAGGTCAGCAACTCGCTGAAGGTCACACAGCTCTGAGATAGCAAAATGAAGCTCTGTGTTAACTGGTTTGCTAAAACTACCTTCTCACCAGATTGTTAAGGTCTGGTATTAAATACCAGGTTTCAAGAAAAGAAAGGAATTAATTAATTAGTGGTACTACAAGCCAATTTAGATATACAGTTGAACCTTGGGGTTGAACTGTGAGGGTCTGCTTATTGGTGGATTTTTTTTCCATAGTAGATCCTACTGTACTACTGATCTGTGGTTGGTTGAATTTGAGTATATATAGAGGGCAGACTATAAGTCACATACAGATTTTTGACTGCACAGATGATCTGCACACCTAACCTTTAGTTGTTCAAGGATCAAGTGTATATACTCATTAGCCACTTAAATATCTTCCTAATGCTTAAGCCTTGTGTGTGCACTTAAAAGAATGATTTAAAGTAAGAACAAGCATATATCTTAAGCTCCTTGATTAAGGTTAAATGTTTTTTGATGTGGCTCCTATATCCGTGTATACTTTTTCTTGGGAATAAACTGACCATTAATATTTAAGTTGTAATTTACCTAAAAATGGAAGGATGTTTTAGCCTTAATTTGAATGCACCAGGCTGCATGTAGAATGTGAAAAGAAATAAGTAACCAAACAAGTGAATAAATGAAATGAAACAAGTAATCTTTTTTTTTTTTTTCATTCTGGCTGAATACATGAGGGCTGTTGAGTTTTTGTTTGTTTAATATTTTTGCTGTTCTTCTGAAATGAATTGTTTTATGAAATATTGGGCAGGATAAAGAGGACACATGTTGGAAGTTTTATGTGTTTTAAAATTTTTTTTAGATAGCAGTTTTTGCTGCCAGTGGTCTTTGGGGCTGAGGAAGTAGATAATTTCGAGTTTGCTGCTGAGCGGTGGTGGCACTGGAATGTCACATCCACAGAGTGGGGGCTGGGACTTTCACACCACAGGCGCAGTCTGGCGGCCTTTCTCTTTTGTAAGCCGCCTCCTTCCTCTTGTGACTGTGGGTGACAACCTCAAAGAGCCGCCTCCCCTCCACCCCCACTTGTTTCCCTGCTTCTAATGGAAAACTCTTCTCTCTGAAAATGAATGCTAATTAACTCTGGGCAGTCCTGTCCTGCATTCCAGACCCCCTGGCAACTGTGATTTTGTTTTCCATTTAGCCAAAGTATTAGAATAATTTTCAGAGCCTTTCCAATTGGAAAGCCTTTTTAAAAAATCCAAATTGTTATTGTCTCAGACGCGTTTGCTTTTGTTAAAGCATTGGGAGGGAAATGTGAACATATAAACTGTTAAAAACAATTTGCTTTTTCGTGCCTGCTCCCGACTGTGTGAGGGGTGTCTTCAAAGTTGTTGGAGCTGGCGGGTTTAGTAATCCTGGGCAGTGCAGGGGGCTGGCCAATCAGCTGATCTTGGTCCGCAGAGCCGAGCCGCTCACATCCCAGGGAGGCGTTTTGTTGCATTGTTTTCTTGCCTCTTGGCTCTCTCCCTTCCTGGAAGTTCTGTTTCGCCAGGTGAACTCAAAGCATGAGTTCTCGTCCACGGGTTAGCCTTTGACACCCTCGCAGAGGGCGCTGACGGGAGGTGGGAGCCGCTCTCGGGGTTGCACGGGCGCTGTCCTTTCTGTATGGAGATGCAGCCGGAGGTCTCCCTGGCAGGACCGGCATGGGCTGTCTGGACGAGAGGATGCTCTCTCGGGAGCCAGAAGGCATTTGGTGCTCTCCGAGTATTTTAAGAAACTTCTGTTTCTGTGCCGAGCACGTCAGGAGGTAGAATTGTCATGAGAATACACGCCTGATGATGTCTGCATTGTGGAAAATAAAGCGCAAGCCCAGGATTGAAAACAATGGCAAGTCTGGGGATTCTGTATATCGGTCGCTTCGTGTGGTGAGCACTGTTTGAATTCTATCTTGCTAGCCTTGTGTATGTTATGACTTCCTAGCTGATTTGTTTCCCAATTCAAATGATGGTGATTATGCCTGTCCCATGTCCCCATATTGCATCCTGCTGCCCTCCAGATCCCCTTGGTGACAAAGAATATGTATTTTAGCTTGGGGGTGGGGCATCGGTAACTGGTATGAAGTCAAGTTTGCCTAGAATCTTTATAAGTATCTATTTTTTCATTAAAATTTTTTAAATTGAAGTATGGTTTATTGACAATGTTGTGTTAGTTTCAGGTGTCCAGCAAAGTGATTCAGTTGTACTTAAATATCCTTTCTCAGATTCTTTTCCATTATAGGTTATTACAAGATATTGAATACAGTTCCCTGTGCTGTACAGTAGGTCCTTGTTGTTTACCTATATTTTTTAGCTTTTAAATGGCAGGAGGATGGATGGCTATAATTTTTCAAATTAAGCGTCACTTGAATGTTTCCCCCTTTCTTCTGGTTGGCGGGATTGTGAACGTGTTTGTGTTATATGTGTGATGAGTCTCTCCATCCTCACCTCTGATCAGGTAGCCTAAGTGTTCAGCGAGCATTTTTGGAAGAAGGATGTTCTATTTGCCTCCTATAAAGTTTTAAGTGCATTTGACTTATTTCTGCTTACTTGAGAAGGAGGTGGATTTAGAAGTGTTGGCTCAAGGGATGTGTTAATGATGTAATGTCCACTGACCTATATTGTGCATAACAACTCCTGTGATAATTGTTGACTCTCTAAGGAGAAAAATTTTTAGTGGGTTAATGGAGAGGCATAACTTAAAATCAGATTAAACCTTTTAAGAGTTTAATATTAATTTCAGAGTCTGCCAACTGTTAGATTTTGTGTCATTTAATGAAATTCAAACTTGGACAGTGAGTACACTTGATTTACTCAAATAAGCCTTTATCCTCCCTGGGGTGTTTCTTCATCAAAGTTTGCTCGAAAGGAGACCCAGAAGATGACAGAGAACTCTAAGGATTATCATTGTATATGATGGTTCTGAAATTATGGAGTGTGTTACTTTGGTGTCTGTCTCCAAAAAAGGCTTAAATAAGGACAATACGATTTTAGGCCACTCTGGCCCCTTTTAAATCCGTGGGAAGTGTTAAAACAGTCAGACTCCAAGGACAGTTTTAGAACTCTGAACTCATCTCGAGATAGAAGTTGCCTTTAGTGGTTGCATAACAGGAAGAGCGTTAACAGCTGGGTAGCTTGAAGTGCTAGTGTGTACTTAAAAGCCTTCTCCCCTCCTTTTGTACTTTCTTTTCATCTTCCACAGGAGGAAAGCGATATTCTAAACATTGCGCTTCGTGTCGACCTCAGGAAAGTAGCCCATTTCCTCCCGCAGTTGTCCCGTTGATCTCTGGATGTGGGTGGGTCATTCTTCATCCTGACAGTGGAACAGCTCTGCTACCTGTGAATGGGTTTAGCAGCTCTGAAATGCCCATAAGTGCTTTCCGTTTCCAGGGTGACTGATGGCTGTGCTCAAAGGGGGAGAGCTCTGTACTTCTTCCCATGGAGAGATTGGGTCTGTCTTCTCCTTCTCGGCAGTCCTTCACTGCTTGTGCCAGTTCCAGGAAACTTGGCTTTTAGAAGTTGGTGGAGAATCTCTCATGGTAGCTCCCTTCCTGGGTACTTCTGGCTACACTACTTCTTGTGTAAATGACCAGGATGCCACGTGACACTCAGTGATGGAGTGAGGAAGGCACTGCCCTCACCTCCTCCTATATCCAGTGTCATGGCTCAGCCACACAGAGGAGGTCCTGATGGAATTGATGCAAAGGCGTTTGCTCACAGGATGGGGACAGGGGGACTTAAAAACGGGGCCACAACGTGTAAAATCTCTAGATTAAAATTCTAAAGACGACCTGCTTTTCATACTTGCTTCTAAGGACATTTGAGGGGTAATATTTCAGTAAAACAAAATTCTCAAACTTGATGAGGTCCTTTTAAGTTAATCGTTCCCAGACAAAAGTTTCATGAAGACCCTTATAAATAACACCCCTTAACAACCCTTAACAATATATACAGTATAACTGGTTATTCTGTATGTTTTATTTAAGTCTATTTATTTTATTAAATTTGTTTTTTTTATTTATTTAAATAATGTGTAATTGACAGTAAAAGAAAATTATGTCCATTTTGACCCAGTTCCCTGTTTTTGGTTTTGTTTTTTTTTTAATGAGCAGGTGGTAATTGGGTTTATTCATTTATTTCTATTTGGAGGAGGTGCTGGGGGTTGAACCTGGGACCTCGTTCATGTCAAGCATGTGCTCTACCACTTGAGCTATACTCTCCCCCTGACCCATTTCCTTGTGATAAAAGAGTTTATACCTTGAATCAGAGAACAGGATTGCTGGTAGAGAAATTGCTTTGTCCCCTTGTCAACTTCAGAGACCACCTGGCTGAATCTATCCCAGCTTTGCATCTTGTAAGGAAGGGGTGCCTAAGGCTCTGAACTCTCAGAAGAGGACTCAAGGAAATTTTTAGGTGTCCCCTGGGATGCTAAAGGTATTTCCTAATATAATCCAGGACCTGGTTCAGGAGGGGTGTGCCAGGACAAAGATGAAGGACCTAGCTGTTTGAGGTGAGGTTGGGTAAGAGATGGCTCTGTTTAAAGCCCTAGCCCACATCCCACTAACCTGAGCTTTCCCAGTGGGCCTGCTTAAAAGTCAGGATACCAAACCTCCAAGGTGAAGGACTTAATGCAGGCAAAGCCAAGAACCCTACTTACATTCTTAAAATGGAAACATCAGAGTATTTACGGTGAAACAGAGGGGATGAAAACCCAGAAACTGCATCCCATGCCTTTCATCATTATAACCAGATACTGCCGTGAATGGCAGCAAGTCAGTGTGGTGTGAATTGGGAGCACAAAGGGAAGTGTCTTTTAAATTTCCTGACATTGATGTGTGTCAGAGTCCTAAGGTTATAACTTAGCTTTTCTTCAAGTATGAGGCATCCTTGGTATAATCAGTGAGGACATTGGATTTCACATGGCAATTTGTCTAAATGATAAAACTACAGACATATCTATTGTGTCTCAGACGGGAAGGCAGTGATGGATTTATGTATCCTGAGTAATAGCCATGATGTTAATTTGCATGTAAATGACAAGCAGCTATAGTTATTGTCAGGACATTTAGAAAAGCATTGTGTAATTGAAGGTGCCAGTTATACATTTGTTGTGTTACTGAGTGACAAATCAGAGTGAAAGAGGAGATTTTGGGATTAGCTGGAGGGTAGGGCACTTAAGCTGTCAGCTATTATCACTGTCTTTCCATGGAGTTTTCATTTTGGTGAGGTGCCCCACCCCCCTCCATAATGTCTGTGTTATAATGCAATTGCCTGTTACAGTTATCATCAGATCATCTAAAAGATGAGCGGACATTTTTGTTAAAATGGATCTACTTGCTCCTTTTCAAGTATTAAGACAAAGCCGTATTTAACTGTATAGTTAATGACAACATTCAGTTAGTAAAACCCTAATGTAACTAAATAAAATGATTTAGTTTATTTCTACTGAAACAAACTTTGATTACAAACAAGTAGTCTTTCTTTTTTAACAGCCTTATTGAGATAGAAATCACGTACCATACAGTTCAGCCCATTTTGGTGAGCTTTTCATCAGTCACCGAAGGGAGTCTTCTTTGTGGAGCTATTCTGCGTCTGGCATACCAGTTTCATAGGGAACATTTAACAGTGCCCTTGACAGGTGACTAACACATCCTGACACATAAGACCTGGGTTAGTGCTAGCAAGAAGTAAGTTGTGTAACCATAAGAGAATTGGATTAATAATCATGTGGATTTGGGCCCTGGCTCTTCTCTTTCCTGTCATGACATTGCTGCTAATGCATCCTTGTTAGGTTCTGATTTCCGATGTCCTGGTCCTGTCTTTATTCCTGGCTTCTTTCCCTTTGGGATATGCTAATGAGGGAAAAGCATGTTAATGTTAGCTGCCTTCCTCTGTGTTTAAGAATTACCCTGCTGGAATACACTTGGTTTGGCTCCTCTGCCCTCCACAAAATGCCAGCCTTGACTTTCAGCTCTGTGCACCAACAGTTGGTTTTGGAAAGCTGTTCTTCTCAGGATGTTTGCTCTCAGGAGTGAGGAGGTAGGTGATAGAAGAAGTAATTCTTTATTTGCATAGGTCTATATTGGAAATGCCATATTGGGACTACTTTGCCTAGGGGTGAATTAGACAATAGAACAGGGAAGAGACTATGAGAAGGCAGCCACTCCCTTCAAGGAGCTATGCATCAAACATTTGTAGAGTGGTGCATTTGAACAAATATTAATAAACTAGATTTTGTGCTACAGAATAGCCTTTGGAGTAATTCTGTAGAGAGCTTTAAAAAATTCTAACACTTGCACATCCCATTGCAGAATTCTGACTGAAGTACTCTGGATGGTGCACTGGATATTGGGAGGTTTACAAACTCCCCCAGGTGATTCCCATATACAGCCAGGGTGGAGAACTGCTGATTCCCCGGGGTTTTCAGCAGTCCTGTCTACAGCCCTTGTTTTGGAGAGCTGTTTTGCGTAACTAGACAAGCTGGAATCTTAGAATTCTAGAATCCCCAAATTGTACCTGAATCACCCTGGACAGAGATTGGAAGAGAACTGAATTCTGTTGAGGTCTTGTTTGGGGCCCAATGCCCCTTATTTTTAGCTGGAGAAGGGAGGTGATGATGGGTGGTGGCAGTGGAATCTATCTGTCTTTGGAGAAGCTGGAGAGAGAGAAATTTTGTTTTTTTAAAAAATGGGAATCTGTTGCTATCTAAAAAGTTGCCTCAGTGTCAATTTTTAACAGAGACAGGAAGAATCTTAGCTTGTAAAATCATCTTCCAGCCTTGCAAAGTAAGTATGTATAGTGCATTGAAATGAGAGCCTGATAATTAGCCTTGTATTTTGAGTGGAACGCACTTGGCTGTATCTCTGTCTCCTCATTGGTGAGCTTCTTGTAAAATGATTAAGGACACAGGCTTTGAGCTACACTGCCTGTTTCAAATCTGAGCTGTGCAATCTTGAATGAGTTACTTGACCTCTCTGGGCCTCTGTTGTCTCTGCTGTTAAATATGAATGATAACAGCCCTTACTTACCCTATGGGAGGATTAAGTACATCAGACCAGTCTGGCATGCCGTGATCACTCAGTATACGTCAGCAGTATATTGTTGTTATGGTTGTTTTGAGCATTCAGTGAGCTCTCAGATGTGTGGAGCAATGTAGGGAAATGAGAGATGTGATTCGTGCGTGGCAGTTCATTAACCAGGAGGAACATATGCAGAAGGGACAGACATCAAGCAAGTCTCTCTAGTGAGGGATAACTTCATCTGCCCTGCCTTTTCTACTGTGCTCTGAAGAGCACAGAACAGGTGGCCGCATTTTGCCGCAGTCTGCATGAGATGAACCCCTCTGACCCGAGCCCGTCCCCCCAGGACTCCGCTGGACCTCAGCTGGCCACCATGAGACAGCTCACGGATGCCGATAAGCTGCGCAAGGTGGTCTGTGAGCTCCTGGAGACAGAGCGCACCTACGTGAAGGTATGTCTTCTCCTGCCCTCCCTCCCTGCATCCTTCCTCCCGTCCTTCTGAAGGATGAACTTGTGTGTTTATACTGATTTTGGCTAACAGCAAAGCCAAATCATGCTAATGAAGAGTATCTTGGTCTCTCCTATGGAATTTGGCCTTGATTCTGAATGTTTCAATCTCCTTTTGTGTTTTAAGGAAGCACAGCTATTCTTATAACAATTGATTGATATAAATAACTGATCAGTTGACTCAGAAAGGGGATGATGGTGACTATTAAGTGAGCCTTCTGACTTTTCTAAAAATGTTGTTTAGCTAACACTAAAGTTGCATTCGTTTTTGGCAAATTTAAGTAGCAGCATCGTCAAAATTACCCTTGAGTTTAAGGAGAAGGATATGAGGTCTGTTTTGTGTTATCTGTTCTGAATTTAGTTATATTTCTGTGACTATATAATTTATTCCCATATTATTTATAATATATACAACTGCAGTTTAAAAATGATTAAAGAAGACCATTTAAAAGTGATACAAATTTTATTTAAAACTTTATTCGTGAAGTGGACAGTCTCCTTTCGTAGAACTGTGAAATGGGGCTGGAGGCAAGAAGCTTTTATAGGATAAAGAATAAAGAATAAGGAAGGGACAAATAGAAAATATCTGATTGGCTGGGGCCACATAGTCAGCCTTGTTGGGATGAGAAAGCCCCAAGCTGGCTTGGCATTTGGAAATTGGCTGCCTGAATTTACTATGCTTCTGGTCAAGTGGTACATTGACAGGGACCCAGAAGGTCTCTAAATTTAGGCTTGCTGACGTAGGACCATGAGTGACTCCATCTAGGGCCTAGACAGTTATTTCAATGCTGTATAATTTATAATATATTCTATAACTCTCTAACACCTCTAACTATCATAATTGTAGGATTATATACTTCTTTAACTGTATAATTTAGTTATGGAGAGTTATATGTTAGAACAGTATGATCTGTTTTTAATGATTTGTTTTGGTCTTGAAGTCAGAGTTCAGCAAGTTATGGCCCTTGGGCCAAATCCAGCTCACTGCCTGTTTTTACAAATAAAGTTTTATTGGAACACAGCCATGCATATGCATTCATGTGTGACTTAGGTAGCAGCAGAGTTAAATAGTTGTGATAGAGAACATACAGCCTGCAAAGTCTGAAATATTTTGAGAAAAGTTTGGCTCGCTTCTGCTTCAGTGGACCTTAATGACCTAGAGATTGGAATGTTAGCATTTGCGATATAACTTTTTTTTCCCTTTACATTCTTTATAGACTTTTAGATGGGCTAATCAGATATCCTTTCAACCCTTAGGACTTAAACTGTCTCATGGAGAGATACCTAAAACCTCTTCAGAAAGAAACTTTTCTCACCCAAGATGAGGTATGGTGGAATTGCCTGAACCTGGTGAGGGTCACACCGCAGCTGGACTTGGTGAAGAGGAAGAAGCGGGGAGCACACACGATACTGAGAGCGTTTAGAATTCACTGAATTGGAGTAAATAGGTCAAAGTATTGCGTGTGGAGCTCTTGCGTGCACTCCAAGCATAAGGAGCCGCCCCACCCTCTGGTGGTGGGATCATTACCTTAAGTGCTAAGTATGGGTGGAAAAAGTTTGAAATCAGAAGTAAATAAAGGCTCTGCACACTCGTGAAATATGGGGTTGATGAAGTTCTTTTCCATTTTCCAGCTTGATGTGCTCTTTGGAAATTTAACCGAAATGGTAGAGTTTCAAGTCGAATTCCTTAAGACTCTAGAAGATGGAGTGAGATTGGTACCTGATTTGGAAAAACTTGAGAAAGTTGATCAATTTAAGGTATGTCTCATCCTCAAATGAGGTAAAGCTGCTTGCTCATGTCAGGGGTGGGCTGTCCTGTAGGTTAAGTCGAATCCTGATAACATCTCAGGAGGCATTGTTGCCATGGTGTTGAGTCTTCATTGGACTGGCAGTGGGGTCGGTTCCTAAGGGGAGTCTGGGAGGAGAACTGACTATGTCTCGCTTGTCTGGCTAAGGTAAAAAACCAGTGCCATCGAGTTGCATTAAACTGGTGTGTCTGTTGGCTTCTACTTTGGAAGATGTACCAACCTTTTGTTCTACTCATGTGGGGGCCTTTGATACTTGCTATTCACAAATTAGACTAGCACTCTTGGTTTTCCAGTAAACAGATTAATGTATCTTGTTCTGGGAAGCTGGACAATGGAAATACTTATGGTTATCCAGGAGGTTTCCAGCACGCGGGGGTCCTTGCACTCTTAATGAGGATTTATGACTGGTACCTTCATGAGGATGCTTACAGCTTATTTCCTCCTCCTTGGCTGACTTTCCCTTGTGCAGAGATTTCCTGTTTCCAGTCAACAAAGCTCATTGATTCATGCACAATGGTGTTGGCTTACCTGTCATCCTCATGCACTTTTAAAAAACAGATTAACTGAGGTATAATTGACATATAATACACTGCATTTATTTTAAAGTGTACAGCTTGATGAATTTTGACATATGTGTACACCTGTGAAACCATCACCACAATCAAGATAATGAACATAATTACCCCCTCCAAACGTTTTTCCTGTTCTTTTGTGATTTTTGTTTCCTTCCTGTTATGTCCTCTTAGCCACAGGCAACCATGTCTGCTTTCTGTTAACCATAGATTAGTTTGCAGTCTGGAATTTCACATAAATGGAATCATACAACATTTACTCTTTTTTATGTGGCATCTTTTACTGCAAAAGTATCCTGAGTTCCACCCATGTTGTTGCATGTATCCATAATTCATACTTTTTAAATCACTGAGTAGTATTCTTTTGTGTGAATGTACTACACTTTGTGATCCTTTCCCTTTGCTTGGTCATTTGGGTTGCTGCCAGCTTTTGGTAATTGCAAATAAACCTGCTGTGAATATTTGTGTACAAGTTTTAGTGTAAATATATGCTTTCATTTCTCTTGGGGAAGTACTTAGGAATGGAATGGTTGGATCATATGATAAGTGTGTGTTTAACTTTTGAAGAAGCTGCTGAACTATTTTGCAAAGTGGTTGTACTGTGTACAGTCCCACCAGCTGCTCCTCCTCGCTCTTACAATGAGGTCAGTTCACTCTTTAGTTGTAGCCACTCTGACGGGTGTGTGGTGGTACCTCATTGTGTCTTGAATTTGAATTTCTCTACTGACATGATGATGAATATCTTGTATGTGGTAATTTGCTTTCAATATATCCTCTTTGGTGAAGTGTCCGTTCAAAGCATTTGCCCATTTATTATATTAGGTTATTTGCTTTCTTATTATTGAGTATTGAGACTGCTTCGGAAATTTTGTATGTAAGTCCTTTACCAGATATGTCATTGTAAATGTTTCCCTCTTATCATATAGGGTCTCTCAAAAGGCAGAAATTTTTAGTGTTATGAAATCCAATTTTCTCAGACTTTTTCTTTTTTGGGTCATACTTTGGAAATTTTTGGGGGTCATACCTATGAAATCTTTGCCTTAACCAAGGTCATGAAGATTTTCTACTGTGTTTTCCCCTAGATGTTCTGTAATTTGGGGATTTATATTTAGGTCTCTGATCTGGTGTGATGTATGAATCCAAGTCTATCTTTTTGCATATGAATATTTAATTTTTCTAGCACTATTTTTTTGGGGAGTTTTTCGGAGGAGGTAATTAGGTTTATTTATTTATGTATTTACATATTTATTTATTTATTTATTTTTAGAGGAACTACTGGGGATTGAACCCAGGATCTTGTGTGTGCTAAGCATGCTCTCTACCACTTGAGCTATACCCTTCCCCTCTCTAGCGCTATTTTTGAAGTGACTATCCTTCGGTTCTTTTCTACTAGATTCCTTTTGCACTTGTGTTGAACTTGGGTTCAGTTGTCCGTATAGCTGTGGGCTCCCCGCCCCCTTGCACTTTGACACTAGTTCTGTCTAACACTTGCAGAAATCTGGCTGTGATGTTAGTACGTATACAGGTTTGTAGGAGCCGAGGTGAAGACTACCCCTTCAATCCGGTTTTGTGTGTGTGTGTGTGTGATCTCTGTACAGTCCCTCTCTGCAACAGGAGCTATTTAGAATGCACACACACATTCATACATATAAGCATATGAACATATATTTCATATGTAGTTCCCTATTTTTATTTGAATATAATTCCAAACTTACAGGAAGGTTGCAATAGTACAAAGAGTCCCAGACATCCTTTACCCAGATTTTCCAAACATTAACATTTGATCGCGGTTGTTTCATCCTGTCTCTCCCTCCCTATTTCCTATGTGTATTTGTGTGTATAGAATATATTTTTCCCCTGAACGATTTAAGAGTAAGTTGCAGGCATGATACCCCTTTGGCCCTAACTACTGCATACAGCTCATTTTTTGTGTGTTTAGAAATTGCTTGGGTTAGTTCGTTTGTACCCTCTTCAGGGTGGTTGGCCATACTCTCCATTGGAAATACAGTTTGGTTCATTGGCAAATGAATTAATAGGTCAGTAGAACACTGTGATAAGGGCCAGTAGTTTGTCAGTTAATCAAAAAAGTTGACACAATGAAAATGCATTCAGACCTTAAAACACTTGGGTTTGGGGGGTTTTTTGTTGTTTTGTTTTTGTTTTTGTTTTTTGGCGACAGTTCTTTTTTTTTTTAACTGAAGTATAGTTGATTTACAATGTTGTGTTAGTTTCAGGTATACAAGAAAGTGACTTAGTTATACCTGTTTTATATATAGTAGTGTGTGTCTGTTAGTCCCAAACTCCTAATTTATCCCTCCTTGCCTTTCCCCTTTGGTAACCATAAGTCTAGAATACTTGGTTTTAATCTAAAATGTCTAATCTAAAATGTCTAAAAACATTCATTTTATTCATTGAGTAGGCTTTCGCTATGGGGCCAGTTCTTGGAGTTTAGAATCGGATGATCACTTTAGGAGAATTGCATTATCAGAACTGTGGTGTGAGCATGACTGTATTATAAGCCGAGTTTTCCTAGGGAGGGATTGGTATATGATCCTTTTAGCACGTTCACTCTGAGCAGCCACATTTTAAGCCTCTTCCCCGACCTTCACATCACTGGTTTATTGCATAACCTGACAATCTCTGTGCCACCTGTAAGGCATGACAGCTGTGCACCTGGAATACTCACGGCCCTGGGGCTGCTCTCCAGCATCTCTGAGTTGGCCTCGGACAGTCAGTGTTCACTCCCAAACCTGTAACTTCTGGTTTCTGCCATTGTTGCTTCCTTTAAATCCTGATTGTATATTTGCCAAAAATATAAAACCTTGTTAAAATGTTCAAATTGTGTCATAGACAGCACTAATTCTCAGACAGTATTAGGAAAAAAATTGGTTCTGAGGTCAAGTAAGTTTTGATAAAATTTCCCCCTTGGAAATCTGCAATGTCCATCAGCCAGTAAGAGGCTCCATGAGGTCCTACAGCAGAGAAACACAGGGGAAATGCAGTCTGTGTATAAACTCCTCGTGTGGTGCACACTTTGTGCTCTGAGATCATTTTTTAAGGCGGGAAGTACAAATGAATACTTCAGTGTTCTATGTTTGCTGTATAGGAAGTGCTTAGTAAACACTAAGTTAAGCTAATAAGTGACTTGATAGGGCTAAAGTGAAGGGTTGCATTTGGAGCTTTTTCTTCTACAACTTTTCTTACTTGATTCTTGCGTGTGGCTCAGAGGATCACTGTCCCTGCAGAGTCAGACTGCCCCTCCCGGTGCCCTTTCCATCCAGGGGGTGAGGCTTAGGGAGGGATGAGGCTTGAAAAGTAAAGGAAAAAACATGTAGGAAATGAATCTAGGCCTCTAATTACCAGGTATGTGTGGTTCATATAAACCTTTTTTGTGTTTGTTTTTATTTATAATCTCCTAGCATTTGTTCATTTAATAAATTGTTCATTTTATAAATTATACTTTGTGGAACCCAACTGATCACTCAACCAAAATCTTTTTTTTTTTTTTTGGCTTGGAACCTAACTTTTAAATTCTAAACCTAAATACACAATACCTCTTTTTGAACTAGACTAGATCAATGGGAAACTCATAGAAGGTGTTTTTCTGAGGCCTGTTTCATACGTGTGTAGAAGTTGTGTAGGATAAAAGCTTTCCTACCTCAGACATGTTAAATCCCTAGTAGGGAAGGCTTCCTCCTCGGCTTGAGCCTTTGGGGGCAGAGGGTGTGGGGTGGGAGGTGACACCTGATTCCCGTTCCTGTTCTGACCTGCTCCTGCCAGAAGAGGGCGTGGCGTTGGAGAGGATGCAGGCAGTGATGTGGGAAATGTGTTTTCTATTTTGGGGGTCATATGCATTTCCAGCCTTTATTTGGCTTGTCATTTCCATCTCCCAGCAGGAACTAATGAGAGAATTCAGGAGATTTCTGTCTTTTCCAAAATGCCGTGTCTGCTTTCTCATTAGCATTCACACATCCCAGATAGGGCATTGAAAGACACAAGCCTGGAAAACCAGTGACACCTTGACTGTAATTACTGAGAAAGCCAAATCCAGCATCTATTGCACAAACATGTGAGGCCATCAGTGGCAAAGACAGGCTGTGGCAGGTGTGAATGATGCTGATTTGTGGGGAGGGTCAGGCAGACGGGAGCTCCCGGCTACATCCTGCTTGTATTTTTGGATGGAAAGGAGCACGAGCTAACTGTACTGTTTTTCATTAAATCCAGAAAGTGCTGTTCTCTCTGGGGGGATCCTTTCTGTATTATGCTGACCGCTTCAAGCTCTACAGTGCCTTCTGCGCCAGCCACACGAAGGTCCCCAAGGTCCTGGTGAAAGGTAAGGCCTGGAAGGACTGCGCAGTAGTGGGCATGTGAATTGTCAGTTTACCTTTGTGTGGTGGACTGTTTTGGGGGGCTTTTGGTCAGAAATCTGAGTCATTGTTGTGCCAGATAGACGTTCCAGCAAGCAACAAATAAGGGTACAGTTGTCCTTTGGTATCCGCGGGAGATTGGTTCCAGGACCTTCCATGGGTACCAAAATTCGAAGATGCTCCTCAAGTCCCTTATATAAAATGCATAGTGTTTGCATATAACCTACATACATCCTCCTGTACACTCTAAATCAACTCTAGATTACTTATAATACCTAATACAATATAAGTGCCATGTAAATGCTTTGTTAGTGTGCAGAAGATTCAAGTTTTGCTTTTTGGAATTTTCTGGAATTTTTTCCCTAGATATTTTCTATCCATGGTTGGTTGAATCCACAGTACAGAACCTGTGGATATGGAACCTGTGGATACGGAGGGCCAACTGTACTGAGAAATGAAGTGCATTAACATCTTGAATTACCAGTTTTGTCAATTTTCTTATAATGAAAGTTTCCACTCCAATCCTTGGGGCCAGAATTGATGAGT
Organism: Vicugna pacos; assembly: GCF_048564905.1. Taxonomy (NCBI): domain Eukaryota; kingdom Metazoa; phylum Chordata; class Mammalia; order Artiodactyla; family Camelidae; genus Vicugna; species Vicugna pacos. The sequence goes on along the minus strand of NC_132987.1, from coordinate 112,426,091 downwards.
CATTTTGCAATTATACAAAAACATAGGGGGTTTAGCAATTCCCTGCTTTATTTCTATTTTTTATTAATTTCATCATAACCTACCACACTTCACACACCTTTTTGTGGACTTTCATCTTTCCCTCACCCATTTTTGTTCCCAGGTGTGTGATCATAGTCACCACCATCACTGCTAAAACTGTTTCAATTATTCACAAAAATCACTCAAGTTGCAATTATATCTTGTGCCGAACAGAGTAGAATTTTTTTACTGACCAGCTCCTTTTCCCAAGTGTTCTGGAGGGGATGACGGAGTGTTCTGAGTCTCCAGAAAGTCGTCTTGCTTCCATGGTTCTGCATGTGGCTGTTGAGGACAAGCTAAAGGATTAGAAAGACATTTACTTGGTAAACAGTAGGACCAATAGGAAGTTCCATTTCAGTGAATCTCTGGAAATCAGCCTGCTCTTCCTTGACACTTTACTGTGGCTGCCATGTAAATAGCCGCTGGATATATAAGTCATTTACTTATATTTATGTCTGCTGCCTTGGTTCAAAACCTGTTATGAGAAGTATTAGTAGAACGCAGGTCTCTGGATTATAGAAGATCCTGCCCCAGATAATGCCACACTTAATAATGATAGTCTATGCAAAAGAGTCCTAGTTTAGCACAGACATGTAAAGGGAACCTGGGAATTTCCTTGCCCTGCTGCATGGCCCCGTCTGTGGTTTTACACACGTTGTGTTGGTCATATGGGTCTCGGCTCTCTGTGCATCTTCTCACATTATGAGAGTGTTAACATAACAGTTTTAGAGCATTTTGCTCTATGGTAAAATTATGTACTCATCACAGTCCTTAGAGCAATTTGTGTTATTTTTAATCACTCGATTAGATTAAACTCTGCCCCTGTAGATTTTTCTTAATTTCAAAAACATTCTTTTTTGCACCTGAAAAATATTATCATATCATCAAAACCATCCTTTAAAACATTAGGTATGACCCACATTTTTCTAATGGACAAACGTGCCAAGCGGATGAAGAGAACTCTCTGAGAACAAAAAGCACGTCTGTGATTCCTAACAGACCACAGCGAGGTGGCCTGGGGGTGACACTTCAGCTCGCAGAGAGCTGAGACCCAAGCCCTCTTCTGCCCCGATGTGAAATGTAGATGATCGGTGGTACGCTCATAGCCATGTTTTTGGACTTGAGGATTTTAGGGGGAATCCCTAGACCGCCTGTGGACGTGGACCAAGACTTGGGATGTCCACGGAAGCCATAGCTTCCTCACGCATCAGCTTTGGGCCTGGACGCACCGCCCAGGCACGTGGGCCCCTCCTCAGCGACCTCATCCCCGGTCCTCTTTCTCTTTATGGATGTGGTGGCCAGACCTGTGGAGTGTGAGTCCTCTCAGTGGAGCTTAAAAGGGATGAAAAGACTGTGGTCTTGACGAGGCCTTCCCCCCATGGTTGCTGGTTTCCCTAACCCAACAAAGATGGAGGAATGATTTTACAATTTCATGACACCCTTTTACAACACCGTCTCCTCTTAGCTCACGTTCCTAATCACTGGAGATGGAAATACATTTTTGTCAGAAGCTTTAAAAGAAGTTTGCCTACCGTTAAGTCTCTTTGATACACTGTCCTTTCCACTTCCCGTTTTTTTTGCCCTCACTCCAGTCTCTCTCTTCGCCATTTCTTTGCACCTAAAAGGCATAAGCCGTGTCTTCCGAATTTTCCGCTGGCAGGTGCCTTTCTGCTTGTCTGGAGACGCACAGCTTCCCAGGGCGGCGCCTCAGCCCAGCTGGGACGCAGGTAACAGCCCGGCTGGTGAGGGAAGTGCCCCCTGAGTTAACTTAGGCCCAATATATGTTTCCTTCTGAGATGAGTCATACTCACTGCAGCACTGAACTGACACGGAGCAGAACCTAGAAGGCGCTCCCTGCGGGAGAGGTGGCCTTGCCCCACTTCCCAGAGCTGCAGGGTGCTGCTGCATCTGCTTCCCTGCCTTCTCTCCAAAGAGGCTCTCCCAGCAAGGACAAGCTTGAAGGTTTAGAGAAACCAGTGTGAGGAGTGTTCTAAAACGTAGGCTTTCTTGTTATTCGGATATGGTGAGGCCAACAGATTGGGAGATGATTGCCATCGAAAAGATAGTTACTCACGATTCAAGAGGAGGGGGCATGCCATGCCCTCAGGGCCACGTGGGGAAGCACCAGGGTCGACCAGAGGGCAGAGGGCATGAGCAGAATAGGTGGGCAAGAGCCTTTTCTGTGGTTTCTGCGGGAAGGAAGAGGTGAGGCAGGGTGAACAGGCCTAGAATTGGCCCGTCTGAAGAATCTCAGCAGGCTCTGGAGTAAAGGGGCTGTCCTGAGTCGTCTGGTACCTGGCCCTGGGGTGATTAGGGCAGGGGGAATATTGGACCAGAGTATAAGTGTCTAATGGAAGAGAGATGGGGGCAGGTGGCTCTGGATTGGTTGGTTTGCATGTGAAAGGCGTGTTCCTAGGTGAGTCCTGTACCGTCTCTAGGAATTGGCCAGCTCTGGGATGGGCAGTCTCCCTGTTACCGAACCAAACTTGGGTCCACTTGCCCGTGTGCAGTGAAGCCTGTCTGCTAACACCAGATTGTGGTGAAGGAAAGTGCAGTGTTTAATGCAGGACACCGAGCAAGGAGTCAGGGCAGTTGGTGCTCAAAGGGCTTTCTGGGAAAGGCTTTCAAGGACAGGGTGAGGGAGGCGGGTTGAGGAGTGTGCAGTCTGCCCGCAGACATTCTTCTGATTGGCTGGTGGGAGGTAATCTGCAGTCAATATCATCAGCCTTCTGGTTCCAACCTATCTGGGGTCTGCGTGCTTGTGGGCAGCATACAGTTAACTCCTCCCACCTGGCGGGGGTTGCAGTAACTGCAGAATAGCTCAAAGGGTCCAGCTCAGAATATTCAGGAAGAATAAAATGTCCCTGACTTTGTTTAATGGATCAACTATTATTTTGTCTTGCTTGACTGTTTTCCTTTCTTTCTGCATTTTTTCACTTCTCTGATTAAAGATACTCTTTGGAACTTGGGAAAGCCTAGGAGACTAAAGTTCCTCCACAGTGAAGAGGCAGGCGGAGGACATGGGGTGGGGTGGTTGAGGGGTGAATCTGCCCCATAGGGTCCTGCACAGTTAAATCTCCAGGATCGGGAAAGCCCCAAATGTCAACATACCAGAACAAGAAGACGCTCTTAACACAAGGACAATAAACAGAAGCCCCTGAAAATCTCTGTGTGTAGGATTTACAGATCCTGTTACCCCTTACCTCATTGGGAACCCCCCCCAAATAAAGAAATAAGTAAATGTAACCGACAGGCCCTTCCAGGTGTCCCTCTGAGCCCTCCTTCCCTCCTCTGACCGCTCACTGTACCCTCAGCCCTGTGAAAAGGCACCTTGGAATGAGTGAGTGAGGTGCTAAGAAGGGAGTCCCTGGGCCGTTCTGCCCCGACACCCCGTCTTCAAACTCTTCCAGCCAAGACGGACACAGCTTTCAAGGCATTCTTAGATGCCCAGAACCCGAAGCAGCAGCACTCGTCCACTCTGGAGTCTTACCTCATCAAGCCCATCCAGAGGATCCTCAAGTACCCGCTGCTGCTGAAGGAGCTCTTCGCCCTGACGGACGCGGAGAGCGAGGAGCACTACCACCTGGACGGTGAGCCGCCGGCCGCGCCTGCCCCTCGCGCTCCTGGCCCCCCTAGTCTCCGCGTCACCTTTTCCCCTGTTCCGTGACCTGTTTCCCTCTAGTGGCCATCAAGACAATGAATAAGGTTGCAAGTCACATCAATGAAATGCAGAAGATCCATGAGGAGTTCGGGGCTGTGTTTGACCAGCTGATTGCTGAACAGACGGGTGAGAAAAAAGAGGTAAGGACCCCCCACCCTCTCCCCGTTCTTCCCAGCATATCTGTCAGTAGAGCTGGATTTCTGTGTGTGTGTGTGTGTGTGTGTGTGTGTGTGTGTGTTGACGGTTATTTGTAAGTTAAGTAGTTAGGACGATAGTGTTTTTGTTGGTGGCACTTTTATCTTTACCCAAGGCTATGATGTGAGCTTTCTCCCTCAGCTGAACTATTTCTTAATATGGGAAATGTGTCCTGACTGCAGCCCTTCACCCTGGAGACCTCCGGTTTTGTTTTGTGTTAAATAAGAGAGTGAATTTCCACGACCGTAACTTGGGCTGTTTCTTTAAACACCCATTAAAGGCCGAGGCTGTATCCCCAGAGATTAGGATAACTGGCATGTAGCAGGTGCTCAATAAATATTCACTGATTGAATGAAAGTTTCAAATGAATCTGAATCTTTCCTTTTTTTAAGTTGCTGCCTGCAAATCTACTTAGGAGGAATAGTCACAGGAACAGATATACTTGAGAAAAACGTAGCGTGAACTATGAGTTGTGCCTGAATCATTGAGAAGAGCTTGTGTGAATGAAAATGCTGCGAATACTGAGATGAATCAGATGGAGATGATACGTAATGATGTTCATCAAATGCCTCTGCACCTCCTGGTTCGATTGGAATATTGTTCTCGTTTTGCTTTCTGCCTCAAAGAAGAAGACAAGCTGGGAGGGATCTAGGAAGAAAGTCTTCCTCGCTGTGATTAGAAGGAGGGGGAAAGGCAGTGGGTGGGGATGGGGCAGGGAGCAGGGCTTGGCTGTTTAGACAAGAGAAAACAGCCTTATGTTCAGAGATGTAAGGTGTTATTATCCAGGTTCACGCTTATGTCCTCAGTGAAACAAAACGCATTTTTGGACTGTTAAGAGAGAAAAAGAAAGAGAATCATGACATTTCCTAAAGATATAAAAGTGAACATATATAAGGAATTTATTTTACTCATCTGTTGTGGGGAAACCTGGCGGGTGGTGTAACAGTTCATTGGAAACTGTCGAAATAGCACAGGTCTGTGTATGTAGTGAAGAAATGTTGAGATGATTTGTGAATGGAGATAAATTGGACATTACAGGGTTGGACTCTGATAGTCCAGGGTGTGCTGTAGAGGGTGCATAGTTTTCCACTGAAACACAATTTATTTTTTCTACATATTTTTTCAGGTCATGAGAATGTTCTCAGTCTACCAGGTAGATAATTTAATCTATTTGAGTAGAAAAGATGGGCACTGCTACTTTGAATTTAGTCTCATTTTCTTGTAGAACTTTTGTAGTAAGAAAAACATACCATGTTTATTAAAGAAAAGGGCACCGTACAGAAGAAGGCAAGAAGAAAATTATCTACAATCTCAAAACGCAAAACTTATGTTTTGATGGTTGGGTGTTTAATTTTTTTTTTATTATATTTTTCCTACGCTTGAATTGAATATTGAGTATAGTTTTTTTCTATATTCTTGAATATTTTGGAAGTTATTTTGTACTTTGATTTCTTTTATATTGAACAAAGAATTATTTAATTTTCATGTAATTTTAAATTATTCAAAAGTATCATTGTATAATATTTTATTGTGTGGCTGAACAATGATTTTCTTAATTCCTATTATCAGGCAATTCTTTTCATTTATTGACTACAGTGAATAACACTGCAAACGTTTTTGATCATAAGGCTTCCTCTGTGCTTGCTGTATTTTAATTTATTTCATTTTGACAAAGGGTGAATTTTTTGGGGTCATGGAAATGAACATTTTCATTGTATTTCATTACACTTTTCATTATATTCCAAACTGATTTCGGAATTTTAATCATCTTGAGGGCAAAGGACCATTATGCTAAGGACTAGAAGGTGATATGGATCGCAGATTGCAAATAACTTAGAAAAAAATTTGAATGTGATTCAAAAGTCAGAGACTATAAAAGGGGATATGGCTTTGGTGAAACTGCCTGTCCTCTAAAGTAAAATTCTGACAACCAAGTGAGAAATCTTTCCAGCGAGGAACAAAGAGATACAGTTCTATACAAAGCAGTCTCTTCTGAGCAGGGATCTTGTTAGGGTTAAAAAAAAAAGTACGAAAGATGGAAGGAGGGACATTTGACTACATAGCGGTATTACAGAATAGGCCATATCAGTGTTAGGACATCCAAAGACCACAAAAATGTAGGCTTGGAGAAGATGCCAAAGGGACCGATGAAAGATCATGTTTCAGCACTCTAGGAAGGATAAGAAAGAGATGGCACCCCCTAAAAAAGGGACCTGAGGTGTCATAGCCAAAGACAAGTGCTTACTCGAGGACAAGGACTCAGGTTCTACTTGATCTCTTTTTCTCTCCTTTGCGGAGAATAGTCTTCAAACTGGAAAGGATAGAGTGGTCTTGATTCCACAAAAATAAAACTGTAGGGAGAATGGGTCCTGGGGAAATAGTGTGCTCTGTGCCATGATCAGTTGTAATTCTGCAGTGCTACTCACAGCAGAGTGTTGGAACAGCCGTGGAAACTTAGGGAGGCAGACATTCGGACATACACGAGTTACTTCCTGATTTTCACAAAGGTGATTCCTGATCATTAAGTAACCTTTTAATGGTAATATCCAGAAAAATCCTAGTCTGGCTCTGTGAGCAGTTTGTAAACAGCTAGGAATGGGACACTTGTCAGTATCTGCTGGGAATGGTTGGCCTAGACTGAAATGGTGACATCCCGGGACACAGGGTACCTGATGTTGTCACCAGCCAGCTTTCCTCAGGAGGTCCCTGGAGGCAGATGTGTTCACAGAGAACGAAACAGACAAAGAAATAGTTTTATGATGAAGGTGGGGCTTCATCCCCTACCCCCTATTAAACTCTGGTGAGTGACCCACATAGAGCATCCCTTTTTCTCAGGTTGGAGGAAGGAAAAGCCGAATAGGGCATTTCCCCTTAGAAGCAGTGGTCAGAAAACCTGGCTCAGCAGGGCATCCCAGTCCTTGCTGGAGCAGAGGCTCCTTAGTGGAACTTAGTCTTAGGGTTCTGATGGAAGGGGACCAATGGAAGGCCAGGGTAGAGGCTGCTGGCTGGAGGGAGCAGCCCTGACCCCGTTATTACATTTACAAGTGGAAACTTGTCGAGAGAGAACCATGTGCATTGGGACTGTATCAGCCCATTTTGACCAGGTAACAAAGAACTCAGAATCTTAGTGTTCGTGACAACAAATATTTATTTCCCTCCCAGTGTGTGGGCCAGCTGAGCTTTGGCTTGTCTTGGTGAGCTTCAGAGCTTAGGGCCCAGAGGGTTATATGTCTCTTCCTTCTAGGATCCAGGCTGAAGCAGCAGTGGCTGTCGTGGGCATGTCCTTCCCATGGTTGGAAGGCAGACGCTCAGGAGGGCTGGTGGAGACTTACCATGCCAAGTTCAAGGCCCAACCTGTATAGCCAAGCCCAGAGTCTTCAGAGCTTGGCGTAGTCTAGTGGAAGGCACTAGAAAATTACATGGCAGAAGGTGCAGATATATAATTCATTAGAGGGAAGGAGTCGAATTTGGCCAGTGATCTACCCCAGTGACCTTTAATCACTTTTAAAGACATTCCCCCTAAGGCTGTGGCCCGGAATGATGCCCAGGAATTTGACTTATGTGTATAAGCAGTCCCTTCTGTGGGTGTTTGGAGCATGAGTAGTGGAGACTGTCCTGGGGGTTTGGTTGACTAGTTACCTAATGTGTACAAAGTAATATAGTTGCTTGATGTTTTTAACCACTGACTGTGCCACTAATAATATGGCTCAATAATAATTAGAGTAATTACTATTAGTATCATGATCCCAGTTATTATAGTGGCAATAATACCGCTGTGTTCTGTACTGCTGGAGCCCTGGCTCCACACTGTAACCTGGCTTGGTGGCTTGAGAAAAGGGCAATGCCAAACCACACTGTGTTCCGGGGAGGGCTGCTCAGTTGCTGCTGTATCTAGATACCCAGCCAGATCAAAAGCAGCAAAATAAAATGGAGCCATTTGTTCTTGTGAAGCCCAACGTCAAGTTTTCAACTATTCAAAATGCTGCCTTCCTATTTACAACAGCCAAGACTGGAAGCAATCTAAATGTCCATCGACAGATGATTGGATACAGAAGTTGTGGTATATGTATACAATGAAATACTACTCAGCCATAAAAAAGAGTGAAATAATGCCATTTGCAGCAACACGGAGGGACCTAGAGATTGTCATACTAAGTGAAGTAAGTCAGACAGAGAAAGACAAATATCACATATCGCTTATATGTGGAATTGAAAAAAATGAGACAAATTAACTTATTTACGAAAGCAGAAACAGACTCACAGACATAGAAAGTAAACTTAAGGTTACCAAAGGGGTAAAAGGTTGAGGAGTGATAAATTAATTGTTTGGGATTAGCAGATACAAACTACTGCATATAAAATAGATAAATAACAAGGTCCTACAGTATAGCACAGGGAACTATATTCAATATCTTGTAGTGACCTATAATGAAAGAGTATGTGTATATGGGTGATGGAATCTCTGTGCTGTACACCAGAAACTAACACAACATTATAAATCAAAAACTGCAATATAAATAAACAAACAAACAAATAAATAAATAATAAATGTTTTATAAAGGCCAACAAACATCCCAAAATGATGCCTTAAGGGAGAGGGAATCAGGCTTGGTTTCTGTGGCCGCAGAGTAGAAGCAAGAGGCTGATGGGCAAGGGCTTCAGGGAAGCGTATTCAGGGAAGACCCTCCTGCCATTCGGTGGTTTACCAATAGGAAGGACCATGGGCCCTGATTGCTGTGGAGCCTTGTGCTCTGACTTGTTTGCACAAGGAGCACATTGAGGGACCAGAGGATCTTCCCAGCTTGATTATGCTGCTGAGCAGGTGGGAGGGTGGCATTTTGGTAGCCTTGAAAGTGGATCAAGGACTCCAGTGAGAAAGGCAAACATGGCTATTGTGAGGCGGGAACCGGCAGAATCTCAGAATCATCGCATCACGACGGCTCCACAGGGATCAAAGGAACTTGTCCGTCTAAGATGGGTTCTAGCATTTGACTTGAGGGGGCAGGACTGGACCTCAGGGTTTCTAAGGATCCCAGAGCTCACCCTGCGCATGCTTGGAGGGCAGTCTTCAAACTCCTCTGTCGGCTTCTTTTTCCTCCTCTAAAGTGAGATGAAATCTTCTTTAAAATGAGTTGGAAGAATAAGAAATAACTGATTCCACTGCTTCCCAGAAGACTCTGGCTCCAAAGGGATTTAAACTCACAGGTGGAAATGGCTACAGTTCCCTGGGGTAGATCTCTGCTGTTGATGGCCGTTTGTCTCCCCTGAGAAACTGTCTCTATTTGAACACAAAACTCCAATTGGGTAGATCAGTTTTCACAGATTTACTGCGTGCAAATTTCGGAACCCTGATTGTTACCTTTTTGCCAGCTTATTCTTGAAATTCTGGTAGAAGAACACAAGATAAAGGAAGAAAAGATGACCAGGTGTGTTTAGAGACAATATTTTCATGAAGTAGGATTGACATCAGCCTGTCGAATTTTCAAATGTCACGAAAATCTGAGTGCTTCTAACAACCACCCAGTAAGCTTTAATTACCCTGTCCCTGGTTTTCAGGTTGCAGATCTGAGCATGGGGGACCTACTTTTGCACACCACCGTGATCTGGCCAAACCCACCAGCCTCGCTGGGAAAGTGGAAAAAGGAACCAGAATTGGCAGCTTTTGGTATGTATCAGGGTTTAGAGGGGAAGAAGGAGGCTGGCTTATTTTTCAAAATAAGTTAACATTTATTTTCCAAGACACAATTTATTAAAGTAGAGTTAATCACACTTATCTGCATTGTCTTCCTGCTGTAGCCACCAACATGTCACAGGTACTAAATTAAACCTTCCGGCTAAGTGTGACCTGTGTGGCCACCCAGCTACATTGCAGGGAGAGATTGGGTGCTCAAGTCAACCCCAGGTATAGACATACAGGCAGGAAAAGATTTTTTTTTTTTTTTACGTTGCTGTTGCTGCTGCTGCTGCTCTGAATATCTTTTCAAAGCAATGAGTTAATAAAAAGCCAAGGAAAAATCAAGTGAAAAATCAAGACAAAGCGGTTTCTGAGACCCACAATCTAGTGTTTTTTATTCTCTCCCCGACTCTGCATTGTTGTATGTTGTGATGCCAGGATTCAGGACATGGTTCTCAGCTCACCTGTTGTGGCAACACTGGGTGCCTTGATCAGTTACGAGGTACTTCTCAATCACATCGTGGCTGATACTAGCAAAAGTAGAGATGTTCATGAATGATTCATTTTTCAGTAAAACAGTTCTGATGGCTGCAGTTGGTACAATTAGAAATCTCACGTGGTTGTACTGGAAAATGCTTTTTGAGAGAGAAAAACTATGGGTTAGTGCACTGGGCACTGGGCATAATTCAGGCAGTACAGCTCACTGTTATGTGTAAAGCTTGTACAGCACGCAGTGTTATAAATGATCAACCACCATCCATGGTCGACGGCCATGCTTTTGTTTTACCGTGTCTTTTCCTGGCCTCCCTGTCTAAGATGCATGGGTAGGAACACAGCATAAAGGAAGTCTAGGGTTTCTAATCTCCTTCCTTACCTTATTTTTCAAGGTGAGGGGGTGGGGGAAGGGGGATTGTGGCTTACTGCTGCTTTAACTGAACCCTTTTTTTCTTTTACGATGTGAACAAAGCATTCCCAAATGGAACATCCTAGTGATGTTAAAATCAGAGCACTTAATACAAAGATTTATTGGACTTCCTAATTAGATCACTCAGCCTTATTGAAAACCTTCGTGATATTCCTAAAAATTTCAAAGAGCCACTGTAGCTGTTGGTGCCGTTTCATTAAAAATAACAAAAAAGCATATGAGTGTGAAAGAAAAACATGACTAAATATGACATACAGAGGAGTACTGGGGGGTTTTTCCATGTCGGTGTTTTCTGATAGGAGTAGGTGGTTTGGAGAGGGGGAGGGATATAATTTCAGGTTGGTTGGTTTGTTTTTTCCATCATTACCAGTTGTGTTACCTATTGCAGTTTCTTCTTGGAGAGGTCTGGGAGCTTGCTGAGGCTTCTTGGCAGGTCATTGGTGAGGTGTAGGATTCTGAAGGAAATGACCCAAATCATCTGCCTCCCGTTTCTGCGCCGCCAGGCTAGAGATGAACAGTTCCAGTGGTCACCGTTGGCATTTTTCATGTCTATGTCCTGAATTGTACAGATGTCCAGTTGTTAGAAAGAAACAGATTTAGAATAAGAAAATCACTGGAGTGGGGGAAAGTAGGGGGTTGGCAAACTTACTCTGTAAAAGGCCATGTAGTCAGTATTTTAGGCTTCCCGGACCAAGAGGCCATATGTAGCCAGGTGCAGCCTGTGTAAACAAATGAGCAGTGGTACTGGCGGGCTGGATGGAACAGGTGTCGGGCCCGAGTTTGCCAGACTGTGGGAGAAAGGGTTCACGAACATGTCAGTTCTGAGGTTTGGGGCTTCAGGTGCCGCTTGGTGCACAGGCTCAGCGGGGGGCAGTGTGTGTGCTCCCTGCCCCGCGGGCTGTTTACCAGAGGGAGGCGCAGGGTGGGTGTCCGGTTGTGGATGGAAGCTGCCTCCTCCGGTCCCACTGCCAGCAAACTCCGCAGGGACCACGGTTACCAAGGGAAGACTGCCCAAGACTCGCAGGAGGAAGGAAGCAAGCGCCTTATCCTCTCCTGAGTCACAGCAGAGAAGGCGGAAGGATTACAACCCGGATTATGAGTGAAGGCAGACTGTTGTCATCATAATGAGCTTATTTATGGATTCCCCGTCCTTAAAAGGTGGCAGTTTGGGTGAGATTTTTAAGCAGCAAGGCAGAACTCACAGGGACTTAGAATTGCATTTTGAAACAAAAAGAGTTGCTGCGAAGGAAGTTAATTACATCAAACTGGCAGCTTTGGGGCTAAGACATGGTTGTCTTTTGTTTCCCGTTTAAACGTCTGATCTCAGGAAATAGTGCAGCTTTCTTCTGAAACTGAGTTGACCGGCTGCCAACCCAGCACCTTGCTGTTTTCATCCCCAGGACGACTCCTATGTACTCGGTGTTGACGATCATCACCTTTAAAAGAATAAAAGACATAGTTTGTTTAGGCCTTCAGGCTGGCGAGGGCAGCCAGGCGTTTTGGAGGTCAAGACCATGTCTGAAGGGACTGACAGCACTTGGAGTCAGTTGAGTGAGAGGAGCCCCTGGAATCAGGGAGGAATTAAGGCAAAAGTGTTCAGAGCCCAGACTGAGGGTCACTTTGGCCCCCACACTGTGACCCAAGATGGTTGAGGTAAACCAGTGCAGACCGGTAGCCTTCTTAGGGTCACGGCTACACTCTTGCTGAGCTGTGGTCCCAATGGGATGGTGGGTCTTCTGAGACTCAGATTACTGGGCACCCTCACCCTTTCCCAGCGTGGGGCTCTCTCATTTTTAAAGGGACCTGCTGTCCTGGCCACTGTGATTTCTGAAGGCTTCATGGCAAGGACAGAGGGCCTGCTCAGGCGGTGATGTCCCGCCTCCACGCAGAGCTGGTGTGGACTCTGAGGGTCAGTGAGAACCTCACAGGCTGTCCTCTGGGATTCTTAAGGGGTCAGGTGCTTTAAGGTGTGAAGGGCTGGGGACAGTCCAGACCCAATGACTGGGGGTCAGTTTCTTTGTATCCTAAGGCTTCTTTTCTTGCAGTGGAGATTAGAGCGATCTTACCCAAAAGGAGACTGACCCATCGTAAGTAGGATAAAAAGTGAACCAGGCACGTTGGATTGGTCTCCAGAGGGCCTGGGAGCCTGTTCCTGACAATTCTCTGAAGCTTTGTTCCCTCTGTAATTCTGTGCCTCGTATACCAGGTGTGCCCCCTCCAGCTGCCGTGTGACTGATGGCGTCCCTGTTATGCCTTGGGGTCACAGTGTGAAGGGAGATGGAGACGCCCATACAAGGAGCCAAGGATGGGCTGGGGTCCCCCTTCTTACTGTCCTGGGCACCAATTCTTCTTTCTCCTCCAGGAGTCAGAATCACTGAGTGTTAAACATGCTTGGCATTGTTCAAGGAATTCAGTGAACGATTATGCATAACTCCATTGTATCTCCCCCGGCCCTAAAGAATATAAGAATAAAACTACATACTTCAATTATAAAAAAGATTTTATCAATAGACGCAGGGAAAAAAAAAGAACAAAACTGTATACTCCCTGCTTCTAAATAGCTTAATTGTGATTCATCCTGTTTGAAACATTCTACTTCTTCCAAACACAATTAAGTAGAATAACATTCTACTTCCTAAACTAATTTTCATTTCAGTCAAAATGATGAATTCTATTCCCTGAGTTAATGAACTTTCTCTGTGGGTGTGATCTTAGCTTAATTTGCATAAATGTAGATTAAGCATTATTATTGCTATTATTGACATTTGTACTGTTCCTTCAGCTGCTGAACTAGTCTATGTTTGTTAAATGTGTATAAGCTGAAGTTTTAAGCTTGAAGTGATACCATAGTTAAAAATATTATATTTTACCCAAAAGTTTCCAGCAGGGCAGGAAGCATTATTTCCATTGATTTAGGCTTTGGGTGTTTATCTGGAACCTGGAAAATTTTGTCTCAGTAGATTTTTGCATCTCTCAGATGTGACGAGTGAGTGGAGGACGTGGTGGAGCTGATTACCTGGGACTCTCTGTCCTCTTCATAACTGTAGTGTTTGTCACCACAAGTTATTGAAGTGAAGGGGAAAACCCAACACATTATGTGCCATAACAACCTTTATTTTATTTTTTCCAGTCTTCAAAACTGCTGTGGTCCTTGTATATAAAGATGGTTCCAAACAGAAGAAGAAACTGGTAAGACTTATTTCACTCCATAGTTTCAAAACATCTCCCATTCTATCTGCTTCTCAGTTATATCTGCCTAATTATAATTCTGCACCTCTGTCAAGCATGAGTCTTTTATGATTTTTTTTAAAAGTGTTGCCAAGGGCAACCCATCCTGCCTTCCTGCAGCAGGCTCACATTTACAGCGTGAAAGTGAATAGCTGTTGCGCCTACCACGGCCAGAGCTGTCTTAACACTATTTTTTTTCCTTTCCCTGTTCTTCCTGTTCTGTTCTTGTTTTGGGATCCCTTTTCTCCTCTTTCCTTTGTCTCTCTTTTGCCTGAATTTGGTTAGCAGGCTTATTGTACACCCTTAGCATTTTTACCACTTGGCCTCTTGCTTTCTGCTGGGGCAACAACAGTGCAGGCATGGGAGCCGCACTGGGTTCCAGCATCACTGGTTTAGAAGGTGTGGGGGTTCAGTCTAGGCTGAGCAGATGGTTCTCATGCACCTGGTTCCTTCTCTTCCTGCAGGTAGGATCTCACAGGCTTTCAATTTACGAGGACTGGGACCCCTTTCGATTTCGACACATGATTCCTACCGAAGCTTTGCAGGTTCGAGCTGTGGCAAGTGCAGGTAAACTCTGAAACGTGCTGGGTACATATTTCTGTGGGGGTATGAATTGTGTTTCTGAATCCACGCTCTTGGTCTAGCCACCTTACCTTTTTCCTTCTTTGCTTAACTCTCCTTTCCCTCAGCCTCTCCATTGCCTCTTATCTACCCAAACATTTATTAAATACTTGAGCTAACTACTGTATATAACATAAACAAGAAGATCCTGCTGCATAGCACAGAACTATATTCAATACCTTGTAATAGACTATAATGGAAAAGAATTTGGAAAGGAATATATATTATATATATACACACACATGTATGTAGCTGAATCACTTGCTGTACACCAGAAATTAACACAACATTATAAATTGATTGGAAAAAATACAGGAAGGTTGGGTGGAAATATAACTACTTCCCACCTAAGTAAATAAATAAATAAATACATAAATAAATAATTGAATGAATGAACTAAGTGAATGAAGGTAAATTGCCTTTAATATTGTACCCAGGAACTCTAGTCATTCTGTTCTATATATTAGTAATATTACAGTGACTCACATCTAAGTAGCAATGAGTCTTGTACTTCTGGAAAGAATCTTTGAGCCCATGAACAGACAAAGCATATGTAAATAACTCACTTGCCTTTTAACTAGGAGAGCCAAAAGAACATTGAATACATTCTTTTTTTTTTTTCTGAAGCATTGTAAATCCGTATCTTTGTATAAGGGTGAAGGCTTTTGAAATGTCAGTTCTTTTTCTCCAACCCAAATAGCAGTGAAACAAGTGGTTGAGTAGTAATGGATGTACTTGATAATATTAATTAGATGAGGCTTTAGCACTTGAGGCGAGAAGTGATCATCAGCACGGTATTGACTAAGAAGAGCAACATTTCTATGACTCGGAGGCACCATCCAGGGGTTCTCCTGGACACACCGTGGGAGGAGCAGCTTTGTGGTCAAGTGGAAACTCTCAGGACACACTATTATTCTGTGTCCCACGTGGACAGCAGGTGCGGCTTTCTGGTAGTAAAGGGAGGCTGTGGGAGTGGACCTCTGCCGGCGCACAGTGGATCTGAATTTCTGTTTCGTGCTTCTGGTATCTCACATGAGCGTTAAGTACTTTGTGTCTGATGGATGTGACACATCTTTTACCTGTTTTCATTTGTCATCTCCCTGAGCCATAAAACTGGCTCTAATCCTCATAAAACCAGCTCTTCCCTAATCCAGTACCATGAAGTGACATGAAGATTGGCAGTGTTTGATAAACCTTCAGCTACTCACCCGAGTTAAACGAGATGCCGCTTCCTTCACGGTTGTTATGTGTTGTAGAAGGGAAACTCCAGTGCACAAACTATGTCTAGCAAATGTACTGGAGATGATTATTTGCCTTAAGAAGGTTTGTGTCTAATCTTCTGGCACAGAGATTTACCCTCATGCCTTTTTACTTACGATTTGATTTGTAGAATTGATTCGCACATACATTTTCAGGAACCTATAAATCATAGATCTACAAATAGCTGTCATAGTATTTTGAGGTTTGGGCACTTAAATCCTAGTGTTGTCTTACTTTGCAGTCTTAGGTTGTGAATGGTCTCGTTCATAGGTTTCCTTGTGCCTGGTTGATAAATGGGAAAGCTTATGCTAATGGCAGACTGCAAAGGCTTCTCAGCCAGGACTTTTGTCTTTACGGAGAACAAAAATACATGAAGAATATAACTTTGGAAAACAAAGCCATCTTTGTGAATATGACATT
Source organism: Vicugna pacos (assembly GCF_048564905.1). NCBI lineage: Eukaryota > Metazoa > Chordata > Mammalia > Artiodactyla > Camelidae > Vicugna > Vicugna pacos. Next base: position 112,410,047 of record NC_132987.1, on the reverse strand, counting down.
CCATGCTCACCCTCGGTTTTTCACTCAAATCCACTTTAACATTGTCAGGATAGAAGTTTATTTCAATGGAGAGACTAGCCAACATGTCCCTTGTTATGAAATAGTCCAGTGGATGTGAGACTCAGAAGGTGAACATTTCTAGATTTTTCTCTTAGTTTGGGAAAACTTGTGAAACTTTCTGCATAGGGGTCCTGGTTGGGGCTGAAGAATGTGGGCACAGTGCAGGTTTGTGGCCCAGGTTTTGAACCACTAGGTAAGGATGAGACCTCACAATGTGCAGTCTAGATGTTTGCAGGAAATTGGTTCTTTCATAAACAGTAATAATGAATAACATGACTTAAAATAATATGATGTTCAGGCAGCAAAAGACTTAGACTACGTCTAAATAAAATGGTTTCTCACCTTCTTGGGGTACCATTTTTTTTATTGAAGTGTAGTCACTTTACAATGTTGTGTCAATTTCTGGTGTACAGCAGAATGTTTCAGTCGTCCATGTCCATACATATATTTGTTTTCAGATTCCTCTTAATTATAGGTTATTACAAGATATTGAAAATAGTTCCCTGTTCAGCGTACCATTTTTGCTTTACTCAGGTTGGGCTGGGAAGGCTGAGAAGGAGGAGCCCCGTTTGTTTCCAGGACTTGCTGGTCCCGGGCACTCGGCCTGGTCGCTCAGGGGGAGGGCTGTCCCGCAGGTGACAAGGGCCTGCCTCTTTATATCACTGACCTGGTGCAATCGGCATTGGAATCTCGGGCTCTGTCTGTCTAGTCCAGTTATAGCCAAAACAGCTAATCACTTAATTGAAATGATTCAACCAAATGGGCTGTGCAGCTAAAAATGGTCAATTCTGCAATCCATATGATTGACTGATTGTCCTTTTAGACCTTCGAGAAGGAGATTTTAACAACTGGAAATTTTCCAAGCGTTCTTTTTCTTTGCACCCATTAAACTAAAAAGCACTTTATCTCTTGAGATTACCCAGATAGGAGTGAAGTTCCTTCGGTCTTATGCAGCCCTGCATGATTTAATCTTACACTTACATGGAAAATGCTTTTGCAAAAATGCAAATAAATCTCTTTGAAACATATTCTGATTCATGCTTGTTTTAATTCCTCTAGATGCAGAAGCAAATGCCGTGTGTGAAATTGTCCACGTAAAGTCAGAGTCTGAAGGGAGGCCAGAGAGGGTCTTCCACCTGTGCTGCAGGTGAGTCTGGAGCCGTGAAGTGTGGACCGTGCCGCCCCGAGGGAAGGGATGTGACTGTGCTCAGCGTCCCGCAACCCCCTCTGGGTTTCTACAGACTGGCTTGTGCATCCTTAGATGCTACATCCTTTTCTTGTACACTTGAGAAATTATTTCACCCTTATTAAGTAAGAGTTATTGGATAAATTAAACTGATTTCATCAGAATGTAGGCAGTCACCTGGTTAATTTATTATCTTTCTAAGAGGAAATCGGAGTTTTCATATATATTCAACATACAAATGAGAGATTTTTTTCCCAGATGTACTTTGGTGGGTTAGAAGGACCTGGTTGTCTTACAATATTTTGCTTTGGTGTTGGATCCATTGTTTATACTGTACATCCCTGAGGTGCAGCAGGTGGAGAGTCAGCTGGGAGGAGGCTGACGGTGTGCGCCACTGCCCCTGGGCTCCCTCGTCACATACAGAAACTTCAGCCCAGAGAGGCTGGCTCACGTTCCTTGGGTTCGCCCACAGATCTTGAGCAGAAACGGAGATTATAATGTGGGCTTCTACTTATTTCTTTGTGTTCACGCCCTCCCCTCCCTTCCCTCTCCCCTCCCCCTTCTCTTCCTCCTCCTCTTTGGGCTCTGTCTTTGACGATTTGAGGTCTTTTCTCAAATGCAGCCAATTCTCTTTCTCTCTTTTGTGTTTTTGCCTAAAAATACCAAGCTGGGCAGTCTCAACAGCCAGCGATCTGATACACTTGCCTTTAGAGATTATCTGTATGCAATTATGCATTAATTTCGTCATAAGTGCTCAGTAATGTATTCAATACTTACCCAATACCCCACACTATGGGTAGTATCCTACCAGTTGCCCACAAAAAACCCCAAAAACAGCAACAAACAACTCAACAGAATCAGTATTTTATGGTTGTTAGCAATACTCTGTGATGTTTTTGCTGGTGTAGTAAGAAGGCACGTTCACCATGAACTGTGCTAAGCACCTTACATGCAGTATTTCCCTTAGTCAGACTGAGGTACAATTATTCCCTTTTACAAATGGTGCATCAAGGCTCATAGAGGGTGCTTTGCTTTTAAAACCTTATAGCCAATGAACATTGAGCTCAAACTTAGCAGGTTTGACACTCAGTAGGTTTGACTTCAAAGCCCACGTTTTGTGTTTCTGCATCTCCTCTTTGTGTTGGGTGACAGAGATCAATCAAGGCAGATCCCAAGAAGCTATCAGAACCAGAATTGGAATTTTTTTTCAGATAATCTACATGTGATTTGAGCACCGTCTGTACCATCTATTTAGGCTAATCCACTTGTGGTTTTGTTGGTAAATCCGCAGGGTCCAATGAGCTTGTCCTTTGAGATGCCATATTCATTGTTAATAAGGGAAACCAGTACCTGGGTAAAGATACTGAGAACATAACAAGAAAAATAACCCTGACCTAAGAAGCACTTCTTTTTTCCCTTTTTCTCCCTCCCTCCCTCACTTCCTTCCTTTTCTTTCTTCCTTCCTTCCTTTTCTTCCTTCCTTCCTTCCTTCCTTCCTTCCTTCCTTCCTTCCTTCCTTCCTTCCTTTCTTCCTTTCTTCTTCTTTCTGAATTAGGACTTGGGAAGCTTTTCCAGTTCTTAACAGTGTAGCTTTAATATTTACATGTTGAGATGTGTCCTGAGAGGCGTTGATATTTAACAGAAGGCCAGATCTAGAGGAGGCTAAACACGTTGGACATCAGTTTTTAGGTGCGCCACAGAGCCTCGACAATCTTGTGGTTCCTTTGTCTGTAAAACATTTTAGAATGAAAAGCTCTGCCTTAAGGACCAAGAGCAGAATCTGGCAACTCTGCGGTGCAGAATCCGTATCTCCATCAATTTGTTCATTAATGGGCTGCTCTGTCCCAGACTGGTTGCAGGAGATGAACCACAAAGCATAAAGGGAAAGGAATATGCGTTCTTTATCCCCAGCGATGAAAACACTGCTCAGCAGTGAAGTTGGAGTGGTGGCCTCAGTCTTTAACCTTTGGTCTCCTGGGATATTTGTTTGGCCGCACCTGATACCAGAAGTTCGCTGTGTGTTAAGAACTGTTTCTCTAACACGTGTCCATCTTTTCATAGCTCCCCAGAGAGCCGAAAGGATTTCCTGAAGGCTGTGCACTCCATCCTGCGTGACAAGCACAGAAGACAGCTCCTCAAGACTGAGAGCCTTCCCTCGTCCCAGCAATATGTCCCTTTTGGAGGAAAACGATTGTGTGCGCTGAAAGGGGCCAGGCCAGCCATGAGCAGGGCAGGTACTGTGGGGATTCAGACGTTCCAGATCCCCGTCACCCCTGCTCCACTGTAGGACTTGAGTGAGCTGACGTCCCTGTGGGGCGACAGTTAGATGTAGCCTCGTGGGGCGAGAGTTAGATGAAGCCTCGTGGGGGGCTGACGTTGGAGTAGGTTCTTCCCTGGTGTGAGGGTCCCTTGCCTCCCTCCCGTTGTCTACTCCTCTTTCCCTCCCTCAAGCTTTCCCTTCGCTGTTCACCTCCTTGTGGCTGGTGAGCTCCCTTCTCATTCGCCAAGCCGGGAAGTGAATGCCTTCTCTTTCTGGAGGGGCTGTCTTAGCCTGCTTGCCAGATGAGAGTCGCTGCTTTGCATGATAGCCAGCTTTGTCCAGCAGAAAGCGGTGTGTGATGTCTCAGCATCCTGAGAACATGGTGGCTTTGTGCTCCAGAAACACAGCAATGCCTGTTCTCAGTAAGGAGGCCATGTTTGGTAGACCAGATGACACATCTGATTTTACCCATATCATGTGCCTGCAACTTTGTTTTTACTTTCAGTGTTAATTTGGGGAGGCCTTGAGCTGCTATTAGAAAAGAAGAATCTAGAATTTAAATGGTCCCACAGTAAACGTTCTTTTAGGACTCATTCCATCACCTTGGAGCAGTTAAAGATCAGTACTACCAACTGAGATGGCATTAAAATCTATCTAGGAAGGAAGATATTTTTATTATAACACTTAGGTATTAATGACATCAAGATGTTAACGTTTTTATTACTCCTTTCTTAAAAGGCAGTCTAGAATTTTGCAGGGAAGATTCCCATAAAAAAAGCTTCCTTTGCATTTGCCACAAAGGCTTCTGACCTCTGTTCTAATTAATTTTCCACCTGTTCTCAGTTTTGTCGAGGAAGCATGTGGGGAACTGTGAATGGTTGAAGGTTTTCATAGATGCAACCTACCTAGCTTGACAGGGTATATTACACTCTTTAAGTATCTTAAGTTTAACTAATGTTAAGTAACTAATTAAGTTTAATTAGTATTACCTAATAATCTGTTCTCCAATCAGTTGATAACTGTTTATTGAAAACGTTGTAAGGTGAACACCTAGCACTTTTCTGGGTTCCCCAATGTATCTAAGTGTCTCGCACGCCTCCCTGTCCACAGTTTCTCGTGGGGTTCTCATGTAAAAAGCTTTGCTGATCCCTATAGAGCTCACAGCAGAGAATTTCACCTTGGGATTGTCTCACCCGTTCCTTTCACTTACCAGGGATATTTAATTAGGATTGAGGATAGGTATCCCAACCTCAGGAAACCCCAGCTGTCATTGGGCAGGTTTTAGTTGCTAATCAATGAACCTAAAGTCAGAGCTGCATTCACGTTGAAACAAGCATTTTTAGTCTGTAGAACATTCAGAAGTTTTGCCACTGAGATCCCTTTAGAAAGAAAAGAAACAAAGTTGCTATAACCTATACCATCATCATGAACACCAAGAGAGAAAGCCTGTTGGCTTTGGCTGATTGGAAGATTTTTTTGCCTGATGGTTCATTTTTGGCTGCAGAAAGTCTTTATCACTCTGCTGTTGAAGCTCCTTCCCACGATCAGGCTCTTCATGTTACATGGTTTAAAAATGGTGCTTGAGTGGGTCAGCCTGGCACTAGCTAATCAGTCTTAACAACGAACAATGGCAATACTCAGAGATTGTCCCCTGGAACCCCATAAAGCTGGCTGGGTTATTAAGTTTACTTTTAAAAAAGGATAGATTCTACGCTTCATTATTCATTATCATGAACACCCAGCTAGTTTATTTCTCCTTCTGCTCTATTTGAATTGGACAGCAGAGGCAAATATCCTGCTGCACTTGGTCTAAAAGTGCTGTATGTCTGCGGTAACTCAATTACATATTTTTTTTGTTACATTTTCTTATGAAAATTTTCCAAAACATAGAACAAGTTTTATTTGTGGACATTCATACCTACCATTAACATTTTTCTATATTTTCATTATGACATATCTACTCATCTACCATCCATCAAGTCGTCTTACTTTTGACCCATTTCAAGAATACAGATATTAGCATACTGTATCACTAAATACTTCAAATTGCAGATCACTGACAAATATTTCTAATAGTCCAATTCTGAACTGAGGTGGTTCTAATAGAGTGACTGGAGAGAGCCAGGCTCCACTAAGGTGATGGTGAGATAGAACTGAACAGGAAGTTTTGCTTCTTCCTAATGGAGGAGTGGTAGTAGGGTTTTGGAGGTTTTTTTCCTATTCTTTCTCCCCGCCCCCCCCATTTTTCCTGGAAATGATTTTCATTCCCCTTCTTGAACGAGAGTGGTGTCCATTTACTCCATGTCTTAAGATGACGGAACACTCAGGAGTGATGATGGAAGCCCAGGGATCTGAGACAGAGGATGGTCAAAATGGGAGCCAGTTTAGACCGTTGTCCAGCTCACTGACCTTGTATGTGCTGGATGTGAAGTCAAGGTTACATCTGGCAGGAATTAAAAATAGTCATCTTATTCTAGCAGCACTGAAGCAATTTAACAGGCAGGCTTTCGGGCTGAGGTTTCAGGCAAGCAGCTCCTCACTGGTGCCTAGACTCCTCCCTCCCACTGGAAAGCCCATGATGCATTTCCCTATCCAGCGAGAAGTGGCAGCATTTCCACGTGTGCTTAGCGAACGTGTGTGTGGTGGGATCGTTTGCTTGACTGGGTGGTGTCTTTTGTTTGTTTGTTTGTTTTTTAATAATTCTGGTTCCCTGGAGGGCAGTAAGGTGAAAGAATGAATTCAGAGATTTGTTTTTCTTAACTGTTAGTCACTTTATCTAGCACGTTGCCAATCAGCTGCCTGGGGGTCGTATTATTTATTTCTCCTTCCACTCAGGCATCGGTATTTTAATCGCTTTGTAAAAGAGAAACTGGTGATACACGGAACAGAGTCAGGAGGGACTAAGGCTCACGTTTGCTGAGTCTCCCAGCTCACGTGGGGCTTTGTCAGAAAGAGGACTTGGTATCTCTGAGACCCACTCTTTTCTGCTGATTCTCCAAAAACGATGCCGTGCCCTTAATGTAACTGCAGATCCTCAAGAAACGTTACATTCAGTTTTCCAGAAAGCCGTATAACTTGGACCAGTGTTTTTCCTTCCTTGATACTTCTTCTGGTGACTTCTACAAAGGACAGTGAAACTCTAAAATCGTCCCCCATCCTTACTAAATACCTATTCCAGCTAATTGACTCTAGACCAGCTCCTCGGGATCTTCGGAGCACTGTGCCTTGGGCCATGGTAGAACTGAGGGCGCTAGTTCATCCTGAGATCAGTGGTTGACCTGACAGCAGCAGGAATCTGCATTACCTGTCTCCCAGGTGCACAGGGCAGAGAAGTTGATTATTTCAGAGGGAGTTGAATCCCCCTTTCCCCATAACCTGCAACCCATCCATGTCCCCCCACCCTACCCCCACCCTCCGCCTACTTGCCCGTCCATTAGTGGCTGTAACATCCTCTAAGTCCAGACATCTGTGCGAGGTAAAGATTCCGAGACAGACTGGTAAAATCCAGACTTTGATGTTCCAAGTAACATCTAGGCTCTAAAATGCATATCCGTTTAGTCTTTATTTTCCTTTTCTTTTATTTGCTTTCTGGATTTTCATCTCACGTAAAGCCTGTGGGGGTTTTATTTTTTTATATTTTTGTGTGTGTGTGCAGTGTCCGCCCCAAGCAAGTCTCTTGGGAGGAGGAGGCGGCGACTGGCTCGAAACAGGTTTACCATTGATTCCGATGCCATCTCCGCCAGCAGCCCGGAGAGAGAGTCCCAGCAGCCGCCCGGTGGCGGGGACACTGACCGATGGGTAGAGGAACAGTTTGATCTTGCTCAGTATGAGGAGCAAGATGACGTCAAGGAGACAGACATCCTCAGTGACGATGATGAGTTCTGTGAGTCGGCGAAGGGCGCCGCCGCGGACGGAGACCTGCGGGAGCGGCTTCAGGCCGCCTCCATCAGCCAGCGGGAGCGAGGCCGCAGAGCCCCGGACAGTCACGCGTCCCGCCTGGCGCAGCTCAAGAAGCAAGCCACCCTGCCGGGCATCAATGGAGGCCTGGAGAGCACGAGCGAGGAGGTCATTTGGGTTAGGCGTGAAGACTTTGCCCCCTCCCGGAAACTGAACACTGAGATCTGACGCCGTCACAGCCCCCGTAGAGCCTGTGTAGATACGTGTCCCGCGCGGCCCTCGCTCCGCCCCGCCCCCGGGCCCTGGGATGGGGGAGAGCGCTCCCCCAGGTCGCGCTCTTGCACACACCGTTCTGGCAGCTGGCTTTGTTCCGAAGCCTCGGAGCCACCCAACTTCGTCATTGCTAACGTCAGAGAGAATTGTTCAAGAATCCCAAATAAGCTTGAGTCCTATCTCCTGTAGATTGCTAAGGGCTTTTATTTATTCTCAATTAATCAGGGCCTGAAGAATTAAAAAAGAAAGAAGAAAAATAAAAGCGATCCTATAGCACTGGAAAGCGAATTACCCCCAGGAGTTTAAGTATATACAACAGATTAGCTTAAGGGATAGCACACGAAAAAATAATAAAGACTATCTGAAATCAATCCAGGAGCCATCTCCTAGTTGGGGAAGCAAAACAAAACAAAGCAACTGTACAGCCTGCAGTGTTCTCTTTTCTCTCTTAAATGTCTGAGAATATCTGTGTATTTTAAGAATGTGTGAGGAGAGGGTGGAGATTTATGTTTCGATGAGCCTTTTTTTGTTTTTTGTTTTTTCCTCTTCTGTTTCAGTCTATGGCTGGTCTTACTCGATGTCAGTGTTCGGAAGTTCTAGTTTTGCATAGAATTATAAAGATGCCAAACTCTTTGAAAAGAGATCCAAATTTATCACTTAAAAAAAAACACTATTTTTTGTATTTTACCTGAGATGCAGGGGCACAAACAGAGGAGACTTTTACAGTGTTAGTGTAACTCTGAGTCTAAAAAATGAGGATTTTACCTTTCACAGAGAGAGTGAGGCATGGTGATTTTATATTTATATATGAAAGGCCAACAAAATACTTAGGAGAAACTTTTTTTTTCCCAAGAGGCAGTTTTTTGTTTGTTTTTTTTTTTTTAATGTTTGAATCTCTGAGTTGGGAGCTTGGTTGTATTAAACATGACACTGGAATGGGCAGTGTGTGTGTCTGTTGCACATGGCGGGGGAGGGGGACTCTGTCTCATGAGAGTGAGACATTGCCATGACGATCATTGGTCTTCCCATCAAAGTTACATCTTCATCCATAGGTTACATGTCCCTTCCCTGGCAGTCCATAACTGAACCTCTTAACAAAACAACCTCTTCAAAAACATTTCTTGTGTTTAACACTTTCTTCATGCCGACAAACAGGGTAAGCATGCTAAAGATCTAACGTTCTAAACAGATTTCCAAATAGGAAGAACAAAAACAACTTAAAGCACTTTCAAATTTTTTTTAAAGGTTTATAGCTTTTCTCTTTTTTTCCCATTTCACAATGTCCACTTCCTAAGAAAGGGTTAAATAATATGAAAACTTTCTTTTTTGGGGAAAATATCTATTTGGTGTTTGACACATCAGTAGGTACTTTAAAGACCTGAATTTTATAGTAGCTTTAGGAATTATATTTTATAAAAATCAGTTCTGACTTTATATTTCCAGACAATAGAGAGTTCAGAACGTCATGCTCTTGTGCCCCTGCTTGCTTTAGCTTTACCTGCTTTTCCTTCCTCTGTCCCTCCCCTTTCGGGTTTCCAGGGCTTTGAGCTTGATCTTTTGAGAGTTTTATTCTATTAAATTTTTGCTATATCTTCTGATTTTCTTAAAAAGCTTTAGAATGGTTTCTATACCCTTTGTATCACTGCATTGTTCCATATCATCTCCAGTTCGATTGTGTCTGGATGGAAAACCGAAGCAGCGGCTTCTAATAGTCACATTTACGAGTCCCAGTGCAACGGGTTCGTCTGAAAAGGCTGGAAAGTCTGGTGCTTGGAGAGGGTGCCATTGTCTCTTGTATATAAGGTCATGACGTGTCTATGTCAAAAGTTCTTATATATTTCTTTTATAAGCTGAAAGAAGGTCTATTTTTATGTTTTTAGGTCTATGAATGGAACGTTGTAAATGCCTGTCAAACAATAAAAACATTGAAAAGTGTCTGGACAGTCCTGTACCTTTTTAGTGGGAGGATGGGTAGGAACTGTTGGCGGGAACGAGTATATGGGAGAAAATTCCTGGGAATGCCTTTTTTTTCCCCATAAATAATTATCATGATCATCAGAAGAAAATTGACTTGGTAGAGGCTGAAGTTTGGTTTGGTTTGGTTTGGTTTTCCCTTAATGGAGGCACTCAGGGTTGAACCTAGGACCTCATGCATGCCAAACAAGCATGCTGTCTACCACTGAGCTATACCCCTATCTCCTGAAGTTTTTTTTTAATTGAGGTGTAATTGACATATGTTAGTTTCAAGTACAAAACATAATGTATATATTGCAAAATGATCACCACCATAAGTCTAGTTAACATTTGTCACCATACATAGTTATCAAGAATTTTATTTTCCTGTGATGAGAACCTTCCAGATCAATTCTTCTAGCTAATTTCAAATAATATGCAATACAGTATTATTAGCTACATCCCCATGACGGGCTTACTTTGAAACTGGAAATTTGTACCTCTTGCTGTCCTTCACCCCTTTTGCTCATCCCCCACCCATCTCAGGCAACCACCAGTCTGTTCTCTATATCCACGAGCTCAGTGTCTTGTTTATTGTTTGTTTTTTAGAGTACACACGTAAGTGGGAGCATACAGTTTGCTGTTGGTAGAGCTTGAAGCTTTAACAACAACAACAACAAAAGACATTATAGTTTCTCAGCATCTTGGTCTACTGATTGGAGTACAGGAAATAGCACAGATGTGAATCTGTACCCATACTGAGCACTCTTTTCCGGTCTCCTGCCCCCTCCTGGTGGGAGCAGGCTGAGGGTTGGCAGAGGAAGTACTGGGGTGTGAAATTCAGAGCTTAGACTGGCCTGGGAAGTGAGCTCTTGAATCCAGGGTCTGCCTCCATATTTGTCCCTGAGAGTCTTGCTGCCTGCATCTTCCGCAGACTCACAGAAAGGGTAGATGCAGTCTTGGACTGCCTTACCCTTTTAGTGTCCCCTTCTTACGCCTCTCCAACCTAACTTGGACTGAGCCTTCCCCAGTCACAGTTGACCCCACCCACAACTGCCCTCCAGGTGAACAAGCTTTCTCATCCTGCACTCCCCAGACTGGGAAAGCTCTATCGAGTGCCTTGCTCCTCAGTGTCATGGTTCATGGACTAACAGCATCGACATCAGATCCTAGGAGTTTGTTAGGGATGCAGAAACTAGAGTTCCACCCAGATCTACAGGAACCTGAATTTTAACAAGATCCCCAGCTGATTTATCTGCACGTTCAAGGTTGAGAAGTGTTGATTTGGTGGTCTGAACGCTTTGATGTTGAACGATGATTTGGAACAAGTACCTTTTTAAGTACATTCAGGCTCTGCTGCACCAGTAGGTACATTTGGAAATACAGAAAGATTTCTTTATGTATCCATTGTATTCCTTTGGGGAGATGAGTGAAGCCAGCTTGACACCTGAGGAAATGATCCCAACATTTTGCACCCAGTATAAATCAGATTTAGGCACTTGGGGCTGCTTTCCTGTCCAATTTCTGAATCTGTCAGTGTGGAGAAATTGAGTGCTCGAAGTCAAGCGTACAGAAATAACCGTGCCTTTTTACCTGAACTTAATTTCTTTTCCGGGCTTGCATCCCACCGGACAGGCAGAAAATGCCCTCAGTTCACCCTTCTCTCTGGTTGTCAAGATTTGGGGGTAATGGGGGGTCCTCCCTCCAGTCTCAGAGTCCATAAATCCACTGAGGTCGCTATAGCTATGACCATTGTCCTTGTCAATGGGGGATGTCCTTGTCAATGTCCGTGGGCTTGCTCAAGTTTGATGGTGGGCTCTCCAGTGTTTCCTTCTGCCCAGCTCAGCTCTCCCACCTCTGCAACCAGGCCCCTGGCATTTCATGTCCTCCCTGGGGTGTTGCCAAGGATGCCTTGCCCAATTCTCACTCCTTCCATCCTTCAGACCTCTCCCTTCTGCCTGCATCCCCAGCCAGTGGATATGACTTTCTGTGTGTGGGTGAGTGTGGGTCACGGGGGTGGGGAGCAGAGTAGGCAAGCCCTTATTTTTACCCCAGAGTTTTTGTTGATATTCAAGTTTTACCCAAGTCTTCCAGGCACTTTCTGCTTTTCGTCTGGCTACAAACGTATCCTGGATTAAGGGATCTCTGTGACTGTCCCTTCTTAGAAAAGAGGTAAGTATTGGGCAGGTAGGGAAGAGGGAGACATGAAAATACGGGGAGAATAATAATAATAAAAATACTCAAAATTTTCAGCCACTCATTTATAAAACGTGTGCGATCAGAACGGCAGTATCACATTCTCCACAGGATTCTCTAAATCAAAGATGTCATTGTAGAAAAACCAAGGAATACTCAAAAGACAAATTGTGAATGCAGAGCTCTGTAAACCCCATCAGCACACGGAGGCTGTTGGTAAATTACCAGCTTCTACTGCCTGAAGCAGAGGTGGAAACCTCCCCGAAACATTTCCCTGGATCACTCTGTCTACCTTGTCCTCCCTGTTACAACCTGTTCCTCCTGATACCAATAGGATGTCTTTATTAAACATCACTCGTCTACAATAGGTTACTCTGGTCTATCCCACCATTTCTACAGTATGAAGCAACTTGTAGCCTATCAGGTATCCTGTTGAGATAAGGCAGTGTCTGCCGTCACCCATGTCTGCCACCTCAACCATGTGCTCAGTGCCAAATGATGGATGGACAAGTCCTCGTCACCGCTTGTAACGGCAGACTCAGTGTGGGCTGGTGGTTTCTGACTGGTGGGCAGTAGGTCCTCTGCTGTTGTCTGGTGGTTTGGGATTATTATCCACATGCACACGTAGGATTATCTGAACCGTCAACTGCTCCCAGGTAGGGGAGGCATGATCCTCTTTGTAAAACCTAAATCCATGGTCCTTAATATTTGAAAACTCAGGAGCCACTATAGAATGTGACCCTATTTTCCATATTTCAATGTGCTCCACCCCCAGGTCAAACCAAAATGAGGTTTTAAGCCAGTGGGACCCTAACAGAGTTGCAGCCATCTTTCTGAGCCTCGGCTCCATCCTTTTTGGCTTCAGGACTTGGTCTGTTTTTCTGAGAATCATTTGAGGCTTCCTGGGCTGTTCCCAGGAGCTCCTTCTTCATTTCTGATTTCGGTGTCTTCATCTTAAACAGGACATCCTGTGCTCTGTTGTGTTCTGCTCTGTGCTTGTGTTTTCTGCCTGGTGTCATTGTCTTGAGGTTTAGACATGAAGCGTTGGTTGATTATTACACCTTCACTTTCAATCAAGGTGTTAACATTTTGGCTTATTCTTTCCTGACTGCTCCTTGAATACACGCATGTGTGCAAACACACACACGGCGGGTGCATACTATTTTATAATTAACTGATTATTTTATTAACCTGATTTTTAGCCTTTATGATGCAAATCATGGGACGTTTTTCTATGACATTATGAATAGGTCTATGTCACTCTAAGTCATAACTACATCGTAATCCATCTTAATACACGGACCGTAATTCACCATAACTCACACATCCAATTCCCTGCTGCTGGACATTAAGAATTCTACTGCTTACCATTATAAAAAAAAACACTGTGAACATGCATGTTGTATATTCTTTGTGCATGGGTCCAATTAAATCCTTAGAGCCTGGTCACAGAAATAAATTTGGGTGTATTTATAATGCATCTTAAACATTTTGAAGCACATTTTTAAGTTGTAGGATACCATGCTCCTGTTTGACTTCTGGTGAGTGACCAGGATCCCATTTCCTGTCCAGTGTCTTCACTTTGTCCCAGACATGCCTGTGGCTTTGCCGTGGGAATCTGGCTTTTTCACCTGAGCTTGTATTTAGACTCCTGGGCTGGATGTGCTTGGTGAGCTGGGCCTTCTCTCTGCTCCATCCTCTTCCATCCGGTCCACTTTCAGTTTTACTGGGATGTTTGGCCATTAGTCTACAGGATTTGGGGTATTTATGAGACATGAGTTGAACGTCAACGCCTTCTTCCTTTCAAAAACCCAGGGATTTTAAGTATCCTTCACCCCATACATGCTGCTGCTTGCTTTGTCTCCAGATTTAAATGAAAACAGAACTTTTATAGTAGTGATAAAATCAGTTTTATATCACAGACATGCTTGGGCAATCCAGTCCTCTTCCCAGCATATACTAGTAAAGGGAATGACACTTGAGAGGAAAAATAAGGGTTTATAGACCTTTTCTTTTAGATTTAAATAAGACTTAATAGTGGAAACAGAGATGCCACAGAATCAAGTTCTGGCTCAACTGGATCATAATCTAACAATTCATTAATAAAATCTAGTAGATGGGAAAGTGATTATGACTCTAAGAACAGGATTACTTAGTCTTGGGAATGAATAGAAAATCAAGCGAGGCATGGTTGGTGGGTGAAGTTTCTGTGCACTTGCAACGAATCATGATGTCTGATTAAAAGCCATTATGGGACAAGAAAGCTTTTTATAGACCAGGGAAAGGGACAATGGCTGGTGGATTTTTCAATAAACCTTTCAAGTCTCACAGAGACAGAGAAAGATGAATCAGATGCAACTAAGCAAGGCATCCCTTGAACCCAAATGTGATTTTCCGGGGGGTTCAAGGAAGCAAACAGGTTAAGAGGAATCCACACCCAAATAGTCCTTCCTAAATTTTACCCACCTGGGACTGTGCTTGCGGTGGGCATGTAACTCCCTCCCCCCTCCCCTTTCACAAACATATGTCCACCACCACAGAGAGACCTGGTGGCTTGAATGGCAGATGTTGATTTCTCAGTTAGGGAGGCTGGAAATACCACATCAAGGTCCCAGCAGACTGAGTTCCTGATGACAGCCTGTATCCAGGCTTGTAGACAGCTGCCTTCTCTCTGTGTCCTCCATGCCTCTCTCTCTCTCATGTTAAGGGCATTAATTGCCTCATAAGTATCCTCCCCTCGTGCACTATCTAAACCTTATCACCCCTCGAAAGCCCCACCTCCTAAAACCATCACATTGGATGTTGGGACACCAACATACGAATTTTGAGGGGAAGACACAAACATTCAGTCTACAACACATGGTGGCCTCAGGGTTTCAAAGCACATGAGGGCCAATCCCCAATGCACAAGCCATTTTCAAGCCTTTTCTGACCCGTTTGCTTATATTCTACTGGCTAAATTTAGCAAGTCAGGTAGCCAATCCCAGAGGCAGGTTGGGAAGGAACTGCCCGAGGGTCTGGGCCCACGGAGATGTGACTCATTTGAGACCATTACTGCAACCATCTACTGTAAGCAGAAATGGCATTCTTTGCAATGATTTAAATTAATAATGGAAAACATTTAGATGTCAATGAGGGTACAGTTTTAAAAAGTTATTTTGGGGGACCTTCTGAGAAAAAATGGAAAACTATTGCCTGAGAAGTTGGGATTACTTAGAGGGCAGTCAGCACCGTCCCACTCACCCCTGCTGGGCTCTGGCATGCGTGCCTGTGTGCTGAACCCTGACATTTTCGTCTGCCAGCTGTGTGATCCTGGGCAAGGCACCAGACCCTTCTGAGTCTCTTTCCTCCCCTCTAAGGTGGGTTAACAATACCTACGTCATCATGTGACTCAGTTAATGGTCCCTTCCTGCTTCCTCCCGCCCCCGATCCCCCAGGACCAGGAGGCAGTGGGGCCTCAACCTCATGGACAGCTCAGTGAGATGATGAGATGATGCCAAGTTTGCTCTGGACATGTCTGGCTTTGGTTTTAGCCAATCAAGTGAAGATTGAGCATGGATCTTTGCAGGGAAGCAGCTGGAAAATACTTTATTCTTAACAGAATTAGTAAAGTTATTCATCACCCCAGTAAATATGCGAAAGTAAATCTAGACTTAATAGTGATATAGTGATTAGAATAAGAAAGTTTTTACATAGAACTTTTAAAAAAATGGGAAATCTACCTCGAAAGTGAACTTAATTTATGTACTTAATTTTTAAAACAAACAGGGAGGCTTTGATCAAAATGGCAATTTGTAAATGCGTCCTATGTCACTTACATATTACTTAGTAATTCATATTTGGATGGCTCAGTCTGATGCACCCTGATTTTAAAATTAAAAAAAGAATGAAAACCTACTGCACAGTCTATCTTGGCTATGATAGGAAATATTTACTAAAATCTGTTTTCTGCTTGAATTTTATATCACTCACGTAACTTTACACATAAAAAGAAATCGAAAACACAAATATGCGTAGAATTCCATCAGCTGTTTTTCGTTGTTTCCTTCCTTTTCTTACTAAATCTTATCCAGGACACATGCAATTTCTCTTAATTGAAATCACATCATTGACTCGATTTTTATAAGGAACACATTGGAGAGTTCTACCATCATTTTATTAATACTTCACTTTTATTTATTGATGCATTACCTTTTTTTCCCCCAAAACCTTCAATCAGCTAATGGTTCTTGAAGTTATTATTTTTTAATTGGTATTTGAGTTTCAAGAACTGCAGTTGACTTATTTTCTTCTGCTCATTTTTCTTAATAACCTGAAAAAGTTGGTATGGGTTTTATTTAAGAAGAGCTGTCTCTGATGCTCTACACCCTCCAGCAGCATCACTAATCCTGGGAGGGGCGTCACAGGGCTGTCATTTCCCATTTCTTTAGAGAAATTTCAACCTAAATAGAAAAATGCTTTTTTTTTTGAGACAGCAGGAAAGTGGAGGAATCGTTCCATCTTGACTAAGCATCCGCCCTGGTAACAAAATTTGGGATGAGGCAGCTCTGAAGAGGAGGGACAAGGGCGAGTTCCTGGGTCTTTCAGAAGGAGCAGCAGTGATAGTTGTGCGCAGACAGTGAAGGGACCCGGCAAGCGGACGCCTCCCCCAACCCCCTCCCCACACCCCCTCCCCCCGCTATTCCCTGCCGCGCCCTGTAGGACACTTTCTCTCTGGGCTTCCTGCAGTTGTGGAAGAGGCCACCCTTCCTCCAGAGAAAGCACATCACAGCTTAATGTGCACGCAGATATCTTCTGGTAGTAACAAGAGAAATGTTTTCAGAAACTCTCACCCATCAACCCTGAGCAGCTTTGGAAACAGATTGATGCCAGGACACACTGCAGACCAAGAGAATCGCAGTCTCTGGGTTGCGACCAGTGCATCAGTGTATTTTCTTTAAATGCTAGGCTGTGTAAAACCCCAGCTTTTATTCACTTGACATGAGTATTAGAGAGGTCCAGAGCTTTTTTCAGTGTTTCGAAAAGCCTAATGAAATGATACATCAGCTTTCAAAAACAGTCTGAGATAAATTCAAACACTACATGTCCTCAGTTTGAACCTGGCTCATGCTAACTTGGTGCAACCACCCTGGTCCACGCATGCTGGTCAGAATGATTGATGTATTTCCCTGTCTGTGATAAATACCTATGCAATTAAATACATTGATTAATAAAAGCAATTTGATGGCCAAAAGGAAACCCTGAAAATTCTGAGCTGTCCAGAGTTAGGAAAAATCCACCAGAGGGGTGGCATTGGTGATAGAAACTTTGGAGTCATGCTACGCTTCAGTCGTTTAAACTCCACAGCAAGATGTACTAGACTAGAAATTAAGAGACACTGAAGCTGGCTGTTGGGATTCTGTTCTGTGTTTACTGTAACTAAAGGATGGCCTGCCTGCAACCCCAGGGAGAGCTTCCGAACCACCAAAGGGCAGAGGAGACACGCCGAACTGGATGACCCTCACAGGCAGATGAAACCTGTGCATCCAGGTAGGGTACCTTTCTGTTTTATTATTTATTTATTTTTTTATGGACACACCACACCTGCCCTCAAATACATGCTGAAAAATAAGGGCCTCAAATTTGATCATTCTGGATGTTTGGATTGTTTGTTTTTGACTAATTGTAAGTAAAACACTGTGATATGATCCTCACCTCTGAAGGAGTTTCATTAGGCATTTGCATCCTTTTTGAACATGTCAAAGCACCTTGTTTTATGTTATTCTGTCTGACCCTTACAAAGTCCTGTGAGATGGATTGGACAGATAATCTTATTGCTATATCAGAGGTGAGAAAAGAAAGCTCATTGTGACTTGCACACTGTAGCAGCTTTTCTATTAAGTGTTAATGACCAGGATTAGACCCCCACAAGGAGGGACAGACTGGCAAATCCACGCATTTCCAGCCAGAAATCCGTTGCTTGGCTATACTAACAATGCTAGAATTACAAGGATCAAGACAACGATCCTGCTTCTTTGAAAAAGAACAAACGGAATGTTCTAGCCTCTAAAAGTCTCCAATGGTATTTCCTTTATGGGTTTATCCCGTTCAAAAGGATGATAACAGGACAAGGCCTGTATTAACTGCCACGTTAAAAGCTTTTTTTTTACGAAAGCAGCTTTGAAAGTCCCACGTGTACACCACTGCCCCCTGCTGGAGGCCTGCCGGATGGTCTCAAGTTTTTCTTCTGCAGGACTGACACAGGAAGGCACTGACCTTGATTATAGCAGCTAGGCTGTGAGTTTGAGGGAGAGAGGTGGGGGGAGGTGAGTAGGGAGCTGGAATCTGCCCCAAGCTCGTCTTTTAGCCTAAAGGAGAGCTGTGGCCTCGGAAGGGGGAGCTGCTGCTCTGGGTTGGAATCAGGAGGCATCAGTATGTTTAAAAGCATCCAGGCGATTCTAAGGCGTCAGTAGAGGTGTGAACTACAAGTCTGTATCAACCACTTCAGCATTTTCTCCTCGTCTGTTATATAATTAGATTGAAAATTCTTGGATCTAATTTACATTGGCAATTCATATATCTAACTGACTCAAACTTCTGCAGTGAAGAGAGGGACAATGTTTTTCATCTTAATAAAGTGATAAAGAGTGTAAATATAATAGAAGGTTGGTGGCTAGTGCTGTTTATTGAACTTTTTCATTCTTTCTTTTTTTTTTTTTTTCAGATCTAAGACTTTGCTTGAGTAAGGAGAGTGTGGAAAGACCGTGTTCCAATTCTCTTCTCATCTCCATCGCAGCCTCCCGGGGGGCCCTCTGGCTGGCGTAGGGCACGTCCATGGCCGGCGTGAGGACGCCTCTCTGGTGCCTCCTGGTGATGGATCAATGACGTGCCCCTTACTACTCCGGAATCAGAGTGGAGTGGACAAAGGACGCCTGTGGGCCATCTCTTCCAACCCTCTCTCCTTGTGCAGATGAGTAACTGAAGCCCCGAATGGTGAAGTGGATTTCCCAGCTCACACACGTGGGAACTGGGTTAAGTGGGGTTTAGCAGGGGTGAGGTGATCAGGGATAGGAGAGTGCGACTCAGGCCCTCCGAGGAGGAACCAAGGCTTGGCGATGAGAATCAGCTAGTGATGGTGATGGGGATGGTGAGTGAGAACAGTTGCTGGGAGCCAGCCACACCCAAGGCTCCCTGAGCCTGGAAGTCTGGAAGGTTCTTTGAGCTGCAGACTTAACAAGTCCCTCAAGCTGTTCCCCAAACTGAAGTCATTATTTCCAGCCTGACTTGAACTTCCTTCATCACTTTTTATCTAGTAGACGGGCTGTTGGGCTCCTGTTGGTCTGATGAAGCCAGACAACTAGTCATACTTCTGTCATCCAATCCATTACTGAATCCTCTTGAATTTTGAAAAAAATAACCGATTTACCTACTCAGATACCACTTCCTACATCAGCGTCTTACATATGAGGCTCTGCTTCCAAACATAATCTGCTGCTGTGCCGGCCTTCAGGGCCCACACCCCCACCAGCTCATCAGTTCTACTTGAATTTGCTTGATCTACAACAAAGCAACTTTTTTTTTTTTTGGCAAATCAAGAAAGTGAAAAGACAACCTACAGGGTGGGAGAAAATATTTGCAAATCATGTTTGACAAGTGTTTAATAACCGGAATATAAAGATAAAACCCTACAACTCAACAACAACAACAACAACAAAAACCCAATGAAAAAGTGGGCAAAGGACTTGAATAGACGTTTCTCCAAAAAAGGTATACAAATGGCCAATTAGCACAGGAAGAGATGCTCAACATCGTCAGTCATTAGGGAAATGCAAATCAAAATCATAACAAGATAGGACTTCACACCTGCTAGAAGGGTGATAATCAGAAAGCAGAAACTAACAAGTGTTGCCAAGGATGTGGATAAATTGAAACATTTGTATGTTGTGGGTAAGAATGTAAAGTGGTGCAGACAGTGTGAAAAATAGCTTGGCAGTTCCTCAAAAAATTAAATATAGAATTCCCATGTGACCCAGCAATTCCTCTCCTAAGTATATACCCCAAATAATTGAAAACAGGGACTGAAGCAGGTAATTGCACACCATTGTTCACTGCAGCATTATTCACAATAGCCAGAAGGTGGCAACAGCCCGTGTCCATCAACAGATGAATGGGTAAGCAACATGTACACACCAGATTGCTACTAATGGCTGGAATGTTATTCATCCATAGAAAGGAAAACAGTTTTGATGCACACTACAACACGGGTCAACGGGTGAACCCTGAAAACAATATGCTAAGTGAAATAAGCCAGACACAAAAGGTCTAATATTGTATGATTCCACTTATATGAAAAATCTAGATCAGGCAAATTTATGGAGATAGAAAGGTTAGAGGTTCCCAGAGGTGGGGCAGGGGGAAGCAATGAGGGGATCGGGGAGTTACTGTTTATCGGGTACAGTGTTTCTGTTTAGGGTGATGAAAAGGTTTTGGAAATACACAGTGGTGATGGTGGCACAAAATTGGGGAATGTAATTAACGCTACTTCGAAGTTGTTAAAATGATTTACTTTCCCACAATAAAAGAAATGGCAAATAAATGTATGTCTTGGGTTTTTTGAAAGAGTAAATGTAAAAACAGAAGCGCTAATACACGGCTGTTGGCTGTGCAATCTAGTTAACCATAGCTGTGTGTACTCAGTGATGGACACAGGAAGGGCCCAGCCTTGCCAAGCTTTCCCTATCTGCCTAGGGCTTCACGAGCTGTCTCTTGGAGTCCTGAGAAAAAACCCCAAACAGGCGTTACTCTGCCCATTTTACAGGTGGGAAAACAGAAGGTGAAGCCTTACCCCAAAGTTACCTGTTTATATAAACCCAGGTTTCAAATCTAACTGGCTCCCAGTGGAGCCCAAGGGAGCTATCGTGACCTCATGGCGACCACGGATATTCTGCCGCTTCCTGCTACCTGGGAACAGTAAATTTACTCTTTACTCCTGACCTATATTTTGGAAAAGTTGCTTCACCATATGAGGATGCATTTGAGCCGGCTTCCTGTAATTAACCGGGGGGAGCAGGACACCTATCTAAGTCAGCTTTCTCATTGGATTTGCTGGAACTCATCACCCTCCGGGCGCTGACTCTGAGTTGAGTTTGCTAGTTTATGGGGTTCACTTTGGTGCGCAATGGCAGATTCATTACACTTTGAATGCAGTTCTTTTCTGATGTAGTAATTCATCCATCTTTAAAATCTGACTTTGTTGAGAAGGTGCCTGAATTTCCTCCATGTGACCAGAAGAGGTCGCTCTTTCACTATGAATATTTTGTTGGTACATGGCAACCCAGGACTATTGCTCTAACCAAAAATCATCCTTCTTATTCTCATTCTCTGTCTCTCTTTGTCCCTTCTTTCCTCCTTCCCTTCCTCCCTCCGCCTCTCCCTTTTTTTTAACCTCCCTCCATTATTTCAATCAGTCAGCATCAGCTGTGATAGCAGGAGAGTGATGTTTCTGCTTACCGCGTTCTCTTAACATCCGCTCACCCTTTGCCTGCTGGATACAATTCCCCTGAATGACAAACTCCCGGAGTAAATGAGCCAAATGGCAAAGATATTTAACCTTCCCGTTTACTAGCTCTTAAGGATGGAAATAGACGTTCATTCTTGTGTGTAGATAAACAGTTGAACAGCCAAGTAGCTGAGGTTCAGTGTTCCTTTTCCCCCACTGTCCTGGCCCCAGAGAGGGTAGTGTGGGAGCTGTTTAGAAAAACCCATTGTCAAATCTGGGAAGCCTGAGATTTTTGACATTTGATAGGTAAAACTCATTTACTGCCCGGAGACTAGCTTCCCAGAGGTTCTTTTCTTAAGCAATTGACAGGAAATTAAGGCTTTCTTTTTTTTTTTTTTAACTGATCACTAATAAATGGTTTTAGAAAAAATACTTATTTTTCATGTTTTCACCCAGGGTTTCTATCTTCTCTTTTCCAGCTTGCCACCTGTGTTATTCAAGAGAAGTATCCATCTTTTTAATTGAGAGTTTTAACAATCAAAATAACATTTTATCAGTTAGAAAAAGTTGATTAAATATTAAAAAAAAAGAACTTTGGAGCCTGAGAAATAAAAAAGCCAGGGTGTGTGTGTGTATGTGTTGAGGGGTGGGAAAGGAGTGTGGCAAATACAATGTCTTCTCTATTTTAAATTACCTCGATGTGAGATCGAGGTGATCTAAAGCTCCAATGAAATGCTGCCTGTCTGCAGAAGTGCCATGTCCCCAGCTTGGTTAGTGGAACTTTGATGGACTTGGTCTTTGTGTCTCGGACTCCACAGTTCTTAAGGACCTGAAATGTCTTGGGGTGGTAATGGGGGTTGGTTAGGAGGGAGACAGGCTTCCCTGTTCCAGGTTGTGCTTCTCACACGGGCTGTTTAAACCAGCGAGAGGAGGGTGGTAGGAGGCTGCCCACCAAACTGGTTTCAACAGGTTTTAATTTTTCCATTGCTTGTGTGACCTTGATCCAGTCTCTTACTCTGCCCAGTTTTCAGCTGCCTGAGTCACAAAATAAGGTATGGAATTACGTCATCTGCTAGATTTTTTTCAAATGCCAGTTGAGGATTCTTACTGCCTTAATCTTTGAGGCACCGTGATCTGACCCTGATTTACCATCCCAATTGTATTCATCAGGGTTTGCAGGAGGAATGGAGCTAATAACTATATAATATAGAGAGAGAGATTTCCCACACAGTTATGAAGGCGAGATGTCCTATGATATGCTGTTCCTGGAGATCCAGGAGAGCCGCTGGTGTAATTCAGCTCAAGTTCACAGACCAGAGAACCAGGAGCACTGATGCCCAAGGGCAGGAGAAGACGGATGTCCGGCCCAAGCAGACACACTGAAACTTCCCTTCCTCTGCCTTTTTGTTTTATTCAGCAATTAGACGATGCCACCTATCCTGGGGACGACCACCTGCTATACTCAGTTCACCAGTTCCCATGCTAATCTCGTCTAGAAACACAGACACACCCAGAAATAGTGTTTTACTGGCTGTATCCGGGCATCCCTTAGCCCAGTGAGGTGGACACATCAAATTAACTATCACACCAAGCAACCGCCTCACATTACAGTAAAGGTAGAGATAATAATCAGTAATTACAACATTTTTCCCCCTGTGAACACATAAAATAATTTACGTTATTTAAAACCTTTTATCCTGAAGTGCTTTACACCTATGTCTTTATAATCTGATTGCAAACTATATACATCCTCTATCACCTCAAATAAAGCAGCAACCAACATAATTAAAATAAAAATACAACTTCACAAAGGTAGAGGGAAGACGGAAATTCATTTCTTTTTTTTCTTCCTACTCATTCCTATGAGCTGTTATGCCTCTAGGACTGGAGAATCTGCGCTGACCGAATGCCCCTGCACAAAAGTGGAATTGAATCTGCTTTAAAGACCAAGGTATGTGAATTACTTCAGATGGATCAATGTACATTTATTCACCTGTGAAACACCTATTAAGGGAGAACATGAAAGAAAAAAAGACACAATTGTTGCCATTGAGAGCTTACTGATCAAATGTACCATATTACAGTTCAACGGCCCTAACACTCAAACCAACTAAAGAGAGGCAACTTTATATAAAAGCAATACAATATGCATTTATTATAGAATATCTAGCTAACATCTATCAATCGATCTATCAATCTATCTATTTAAGAGAAGCATTCCATCATTCCTTCCTCTCTCAATCCCAAGGAATAACAGCACCAGGCCAGCAGAGCTGGAGCCTACAGCTTCCCAGGCCTGCTGGCCCCGCCAGAAACAGGGACTTTAAGCGGAAACCACAGAGAAGCAAACTGGAGTGAGAAGTTACGGGTTCCAGGCTAGCAGTAATTACAATATTTGTATTTGTGGAAAACCTTCCCCAGCACTCCAAGCCCTTATTTGGACAGGAATGAGGAAAAGGAAGAGGAAACAATAAGATGCATGACGATGAACATGACTTTGGAGCCCAGCGTTTTGGGTTTCAGTCTCAATTCTTCCATTTATGATCTAAGTGGGAAAGCTTTTAAAATTCTTTTCGCCATCGTTTTCTCATCTCAAGAAATGGGATAAAAAGAACACTTGCCTCATGGGATCGTTGAGAAGAGTAAATTATTTCAGTGTATATGTTTGTATTTAATAAAGTGACAGCTGTCACCACAACAACGACTATTCCTGCCAACTTTTAACTGTGCTTTTTAGGAGACCAGCTTCTTCCTTTCCTATCATGACCCATCAACACGTGTGAGGGACGTTCATTTTTGTGGAAAACATTGTTCTGGTCCCAGGTTCCTGCCTGGTAGTATTTACCATCAAATCGAAAAGTAAGCTCAACATATTAGTAAAATCTAAATGAACCGTCTGAGACGGGGCCGGTGCAGGAATGTGTTTCAGAGGTCACAGGTTACACTTTTGGACCCCTCCCCCTCTGTGGCTGTTTGGCTGATACCCCTTCAGAGAGTGGGAACCATCACGGCCGGGATGAAGAAGAGCTGGGGTAAACCAACACACAGGCTTCGTAGGCTGAAAACCATGCAAGACAGGAGAAGATAATTACAGTGTATGGTACACTGTGTATAATTATAAAGCACATCTTATATAATACATATTATAATACATGCATCTGATAAAGGATTATGATGTGTGATTTACAAGTCAATAAGAGGAAAAACTCAAAAAATGGACAAAATTTTAAATAGATAATTCACAGAAGATGGCAGCTAGATGCCTAGTAAACATGAAAGGATGTTCAGCCTCCCAGGGAATTAAGGCTGCACAAATTAATTCCACAGTGAGATACTATTTTACACCATCAGTTGAGCAAAAAAATGAAGACTGATAATATCAAGTGTTGGCAAGAATCTGGAGAAATGGGAATTATCAGTCATGCCTGGTGGGATTGTGTCCCTAGTGACTTTAGAGAAAAATTTGTCACGATTTAGCGAAGTTAAGAATCTTGTGATCTTCAACACAGTCATTGCACTTCTAGGCGGGGATGATATCTGACATACTTAACACCCCAGAGGGCAAGCCATCCACCAATCAGAATCTGCACCTTCTCCAATCAGAATGGAGGCTTCCTGAACCCAATGAGTGTATATGTATTGCTAAAAACATGCTGAATATCAACACCTCACTTCTAGGAATATTCCCGAGAAACCTCACACCTTGACTACACAGAGGGATAAGTGTGCGAGTGTGTAAGAATGCTTATTGCAATAATGTTCTGGGAAAAATGTAATAAAGCAGTCTAATTGTCCAGAAACAAGAGTGGATAAATACATACTGGTCTGTTTTCTAAGAGAATAATATACAGCAGTGAAAAGTGGATAAATTTCAGAAACCTGAAGTTTAGGGAAACAGCATTGACAGAGGATGTGTCCTGTAAGATTCCATTTACATAAAGTTTGAAAACAACACAGTACTATGTTTACATGTAAGAATAGTGGAAAGCATGCGTGGGAATGGCCATCAACATTCAGAATACTGATGATTTCTGAGGAAGGAGAGAAGGGAGGAGGAGGAGGGGGAGGGGCTGCCACCTGATGACTTTTTTTTCCTGAAAAAGATGAGGGGCAAGCCTGGAAGACTGTTAGGATTCTAATGATCCAGTGAACCCAGATGTTCTTATGCCATTTTTTTTATTCTGTGTGATGGAAATATTTTACAGAGCAAATGAAGAAAATCAATATAAACAAGATGATCAGCTGAGGGCCAGTTTTCATTGGTCTGTGGCAAGTGGCTTCAGCAATGCTGGGTTCTTTCTCGCTTTTAACCTGTGCCCTTCAGGAGAGTTTCTTCCCCTTTCCACCCTGACTCCCGCCTGCCCTGCAGGTCAGAGCCCCTTCGCCTTTGCTGGATTCACTGGGAGTTTGAGGCTGGAATGCCGTTTTGAGGCTCTTCAGTCTCTAGGTGTGCGTCTCCTCCTGTCCCTCTCAGAGACGCAGGTTATCAGATGGTGCTGTGCTTGAACTTGGGACCACCTTACAGATGGCTCCAAGACATTGGTTATCACAACAGTCTTCATCAACTTGAAGTGTCCACCTTTCCTCCTCGGTCAGCCCTCAGAAACCTGCCTTGAAAGCAAATGGTGTTTTTCCTCGGCATCTTACCTAGGAAGCCCTGCAGTGCCCGTGGACTGACCTCCCTCGGGTGGACGTTGCCCACCTAAGATTGATGACCCCACCTGAAAAACTGAGGCTTTGGAGGAAGGGACTGAACACAGGTGCTTCAGTTAAAAAGGCAAGTACATCTGACAAGGTACGTGTAAATGCTCCAAAGCGTTGCATATACACACTCTTGTCTTCCAGAGATGACCAGATGACCCGCTTCGGGCTGCTTTCTGCTCTACCATTTAATCTGCTCTGCCCTTTCCTTTGATCTGCGGTAGACTTAGCAGTGCTCCCAACCAATCAGAAGGGGCCAACTGAAGTTCATTGCTTGAACGATGACAATTTAAAATTCTTGCTTTTGGGTGATTGGAAATGGACACAGATTGATCCCAGAGTTTCTGACTGGAGGAGGCAAATTTGAAAAATTGATATTTCTATTTGGGAAGCCTCTCGAGCCTTCCGCAGCTCCTGGGGTGAGGTGAGGGAGCTGTGTGTGGCTGGCGCAATGCCGTCTAGCAGACCAAACTGGGTAGGGCTAGTCAGATCTGTTTTTGAACCTGGCAGTGTGGTCTTGGGTGGTTTATCTTACCTCTGAGATCTTCGATGCCCTCAATTACCAAGTGAGGGAGGGGATGCCTTCCATGAAGGAGCTGCGTCAGCATTACGTGAGATGATGGATGTAAGGCAGCCTGTGTAGTACGTGGTACCCAGCTCATCCCTCCTGTCCCCTCCCCCCGCCAAGCACAGACGCGCCACATCCCCGAGGTCCTGCAGTTTTTATTCCCTTCCTCACTCACATCCAAATCTGCTCCTAGGAAGGTTTTAGGTCGGGACAGGTGGGAGGAAGTAGCTGAGGTGGGCGGGGAAGGAGGCTGTGAGAACCCTTCACAGTCACGGTGAGTTACTGCTGGGTGTTGCCCGGTTACCCAGGGTTTACAAAAGTTAATCTCTAATTGTAAAATCAAAGGCTTTTTTGCTCCAGTTTCTGGAATGGTGGGAGCTGGGGACGGAGGGCTTTCCCAGCTCTGGGATCACATCCCCGTCTGTTTCCTTTGTCACCTACACCTGTACTTAACTGCGTCCCAAAAGAGAAGCCTTCCAGACCTTTTTTTTTTTTAAATCAACTTGGGAGATAGCTGAATGGAGGCGAAGCTTCATTGTTCTCCTATTGAGGTAAAAACAAAAACAAAAACAAAAACAAAGAAATTCTCAGATTCACCAGTTGTGCTGCAATGGAATGAGTCCTGTTTTGGAACAAGAGCTGGTTGGTCTGTCCACTTTCCTGAGCCTCAGTTTCCTCATTGGTAATAAGGCAGGGTATCATTCTGTCCCCGTTTACTACAGGGGATACTGAATGAGAAAGC
Organism: Vicugna pacos; assembly: GCF_048564905.1. Classification (NCBI taxonomy): domain Eukaryota; kingdom Metazoa; phylum Chordata; class Mammalia; order Artiodactyla; family Camelidae; genus Vicugna; species Vicugna pacos. The sequence goes on along the minus strand of NC_132987.1, from coordinate 112,382,733 downwards.
AGATGAAAAAGCACTTACAAACTGTGAAGTGCTCAAGTCTCAAACATCATCAATACCTTTGCCTGCAGCCTGGACAGATACTGCCTCCAGGAAGAGGAGTGAGAACGGGTCACTGTTTCCAGTGCGACATGAAGCAAGGCCCTTACCTAGTTAATTTTGTGTTCAGTACATTCTGCTCTTTTTTCATGTCAACAAAGCTATTATTTTGTACAGCATTTCCCTGAAGCCTAGAAGAATGGTTTAGAGATGCTGACAGGAGTCAAATTTAATCACCGACTTTGAGCTGAAAAGATGGGGTAATTCAGTGACTAATTGGTCAGAACTGGGGTGAAGTCATAGAAAACCGTGTCACAAGATAAAATGAAGGTTTTGATTTGTTCTTTCATTTTTTCTTGGTTTAATTTTAAGAACACAAAATGATAGGAATTATTAATCAAATGAGCATTGGCTTTCAGGCTGTTCTCCTAGAAAACCTCAGTTATCACGGATGTTCTTAGGGTCTCGGGTGTTTTGGGTCCAGCATTTGTCAGTTGAAAGAAAGTTAACCAACTCAAATTAATGAAAAAAGGACACGTTTACCCCACTTAAACTGGAAAGCTCAGGGGTAGATAAGTTGGATGTGGGGGCTCCCAGGATGTCTCGGGGCTTGATCCAGTTCCCTTTCCCTCAGTCCATCTCTTTTCTGTGCTGGTTCATCTCCACCCACGTCCCTCTGTGGTCCAAAGTGGGCTCCTAGCAGGCCTGTCCAATCCTCATTGCATCAAAAGGCAGACAGTTGCTTTAGACACTGTCTTACCCCGTTCCTTACAAGCAGGCAGTGAGAAATTGCGTGTGATACCCTTGTCAGGGCCTCCAGGGAAACTCAGGTCCCCGTAAGAATGCAAAGCTCATCAACCTGCTGCTCCTGTTAGCATCTGCATGTAGATTTGCTTGTTTCATTGATAGTAAGTTTAATTTCCTCCCGTTCCAGGCTGGTCACCATTTCCTAAAGAGTGGCTCGTTTCACCAGGATGACTCACAGCTCCCGTGTCTGCGCCGGGGGGATGTGGGGCCCTGTGGCTGAGGTGCTGGTCAAGTGCACGTCATTGTCACTCAGCCACTTAGTGTGGGGCCCCCTGCGCTGGCGGTGGCTGTCACTCCTTGTTGCTGCTTCTCCCAGCACCTGGTGGTTCCGCGGTAATTCCAAGAGCACCCGGAAAGCTCTAGGCGCTCCTTGAAAATTGAAGTGCCAAGTGATATTACTCTGTGACTAGAAAGGAAGGCAAATAATGAGACTGATCCTCATGCCTCCCACCCTGCCCCTCCCCTGGGAATCAGCCCCCTCGTCACAGCGGATTGAAAGCTTCACCCTTGTCGGGAGCATTTGGGTGAGTGATGTCCCGTGGCGAGGGCTTGGCACAGTCCTGTCCGTGCACAGTGAGCCCAGAACAGTGACGAGGAATTAAAAGTCCCTTCAGCTGCGCTGGCGCGTCTGTGCTGTGCTCCCAGGAGAACCTTAGGGTCGTGGTTCCGTCTTCCTGCCATCTTGTCGCCCAAGTTCAAGTTATCAAACCTGCAGTGCCCTGTTTCTTCCCCATGGGACGCAGAAGTCTCATGAGCTGTCCCTCAGTTGTCTCTGCCTCCCTGCTTATCACCACCCATGGGATGATCCTTTGAACACCTGTACACATGTCATTCCTCAGCAGATAACCTCTCCCTGCTAGCCTCAAAACCTCCAAATGATGGCCCAACTTTACAGCCTGGCTCTGAAGACCCTCCTGGGTCTGGGACTTACTTATATCTTTTTCTTTTCAGCTTATTCTTCTCTTCCACAGGATTTGACTCTTTCTGCTACTTTGAATGCCCTTCACTAAGTACGCGTCCCCTTTCTGATTTGTGTAGCAGGTGACAAGGCTTCTTTCCCCAGACAGACGGGTAAATCAAATGCACTATTTCCTAGAACGAGTCCAGGACAGTGCCTGGCACATTCATGTGACGTCCATGTGATGGTTGTTCTTATTAGAATCTCTCCTTCGTGGCTCGGCCTGAGAGCTGTTTCCTTTCTGATGCTGCCCCGACCTCAGCCCTGGGGGATTTTTCCTTCCACTGAAATCCTAAAGTATTCAGTCTCCATATCATAATTTGGTAGGATGTAAAAATTATCACGTACTTGGAGTTTGTATCAAGTCCCATTGTCTGTGTCTGATTTGCTAAGCTTCAGATACCCTTGCGTTATGCCTTTTGTTTTTTCTTTTCAGTATGTCTCAGACTCCAACTTCCTCTGTGGCAAGGGTGCTCCGGGCAGCTGCCTGTGGGCTAGAAGCCCTGGCTCCCCTCCTCCCCAGCACAGAGCAGGACCGTGGCTGTGCACACAGCTGTGGGGACTACTGTTGTGCTTCTGGAAGCAAGAGCCACCGCAGGTCCAGAGCTCATGTTATGCAGAGATGGCCCAGTGGCCAAGAAGGGACAAGATGGAGGCACAGCCTAGATTTCCTGGTGAAAAGTTGTCTTAAATATTTTGCAGAGGCCCTGAATGCAGTTGCTAACAAGCTAGGCCAGGAGGGTTTGAGGCCCCCAGCCCCGACCCGGGTCTGTCCAGCAAAGGCGGCCCTAGAGACAGAGGGTTGGTTGGTTTTGGATTTGGAGCTGGCCAAGACCAGACTCACAGGGCGCTGCTCTGTTCTGAGCCTGCCACTTCAGAGCTGAGATGAAGGGCCGTACCTGGGGTGTGAGATCTGGCTCCCCAGGGCTGCCCAGAGGGGCCAGGTAACACACCTTGGGTGCACTTGGACCAACAAGAGGCAGCAGCAGGAACGAGCCTGCAGGTACATGGCTCTCCTTCCGCCTCATTTGGTTCTTGGGTACCGACTTCCATGCAGCATCTGGAGACCATCCCAGGATGGGGCAGAATGTACGTATGGGTAAGGGTCCACCTCCTATTTGCTATGTTTCCTACTCCGCCATCCATCCCCTTCCCTCTGGCTTCGAATATCATGATTCTCAAGTAACATTTCACCCAAGTGTTTGTTTCCTAGGGAACCCTGCCAAGAAAATTTCACTCTGTCATCTTTCTCTTCTCTCCCCTGTTCTCCTCTATCCCTTATTTTGTTTCAAATAAGATCATAGAGAGTCATTTTTCTGGGGGAGGAGTCCCAACATTCCTTCATCTTTGGGGCTCACCCCCTAAGGCATCATGGGGGCTGTAGATTTCTGAGTGGAATTCGGGACACTGAGCTTAATAAAATACATGTGGGTGCATCTCAATTCTAAGTAATCCCTTGTATGAAAATTTATATTTGCGCAAAAGATTAATTGGAAGAGTCATTATTTTTATAGGAGTTTCATATAAGCTTCTATCACATAGAAACAATGATTTGATTAATTCATTTTCAACTGGCAAGGAACTCTGAAGTTGTAATCCTGGTGTAAGAAGCCACCAGGAGGCTGGCCATTGCTGAGGGCTGCTGCTCCGAAGAGAAGGCATGTCCCCTCTTCCGACTCTTCCCGGGAAGATGGGGGTTGTGTCGGCTTTTCTTTGCTCTCTCATTGCCTCCGTATCGGGAGCAATGCTGGATACTCTCAAAACCCTCTGTTTCAGCCACTCGGGTCCTTCACAAAGGTCTGACATGGCTACATAGTCGTGTGTGTGTGTTTCTGTGTGTGTGTGTCTCTGTGTGTGTTGGGGGGTAGGGTGGGAGGTAGAATAATGGTGCCCGAAATGTCTATACTTGAGTCCCTGGAACCCGTGAATAGGTAACCTTATGTAGCAAAAGGGGCTTTGTAGGTGTGACTGAGTCGAAGATCTTATGATGGGAAGACTGTCTGGGATTACTCAGGTGGGCCCTTTATATACAGCTATGTAACCACAGGTGTCCTCATGAGAGGGAGGCAGGGAGGGCAGAGTCAGAGGGATTTGGTAATGCTATTCTGCTGGCTTTGAAGATGGAGGAAGGGGCCATGAGTCAGTGAACGCAGGCCACCTTTTAGGAGCTGGGAAAGGTGAGGAAACAGGTTTCTCCCTGAACTTCCGGAATGAACATGCCCAGCTTCAGAAGCTCCCTGTGCCCTGTAAATTTGGACGTGGAGTAGAGGCAGATCAAGACCCTACCGAATGCTTACTAGCTCCCATCACAAACAAGGGGAGGAAATTGTTTTCAAAGCAGCACATTTACCTCATTTTTATTCATCTATGGAACATCTCCCTCTTGTGTCCTGTCAGTCTTGTGGTCCTGTTGGCCTCAGTGCTTTATCACATCCTAGGGCCTCACCAGGAACTAAATGGGAGGCCAGGAACCTTGGGCACCCCCTAGAGGGCAAAGTGTGTATGACCAGCTATGCTTAGAGCCTCAAGAGACTCCTGGAATTTCAGAAGATGAGAGGACCCCAGGGGAGGGATGCATCAGGAGGTTAGTGAGTCACAGAGCCTTCCATGAAGGAAGGGACTAATCTCTGCTCAGAGGACAGGGGAGCATAATGGAGCAGAGAGGAGGGTGTGTCCAAGGCAGGAAAGCGAGAGTCTGGAGAGTTGCAGGGTCCTGGTCCTAAACTGTTTTGACCTGACTTTGCAAATGCAGCTCTGCTTGTCTGATTTGAGTCTTTCTGAAGAGATGCTGGCATTTACAGGGCAGTGCTGCCGCTCAGGTTCTTAGAGGGAATAAAAGTGATGATGCTGAGAAATCGGGGAAGCCCAGGACGTGCATGCGCTCTTAATCCTTTTTAGTTGGAGGCCCCCAGGGAAATGCAGCTGTCTCTGGCCCTTAACTCACCTGCAGATTAAGTGGACAGATGTTAATTGAATAATGAAACATCTGCAAGGTGATGAGGACGGCGGTAGTTTACTATGATTGCACCGGCCGTGTGCAAAGATGAAAACCAGCAGCACGAGATAGAGCAGGTGGGCTTTGATCCTAGGAATTTACTACCCGAGCAGTCTGCAGTGAAGCCTGCTCCTAGTAGTGACAGGGTATACTATATACGTTATATATATAATGTATAAAACATATATGTTATATATAGGATATAATATATATATTAACATTAGATTTTTCTTTTAAAAAATTTGAATTAAACCCCAATAAATCTGAGTGTAGCAGTGACTGAGTGTAAATGGTCATGGTCTTAGGTACAATATTCAGTAAGTGGTTAATTAAGAATCTGTACAGAGAGTTTCCCTAAGTGCAAGATGCCACAAACTATGGAGATATCTTGGAGTAGAGAGTCCTGGATGACACCTCAGATTACAGAACAGTAATTGTTACAGATTGATCTAGATCAGATTATTCTAGAACAATCTCCAGATTGTAAATATTTTGCTTAGAATGTGTGTGAGCCCACTATTAGAATCTCACTCTTCTGTGTCTGGCGCATTTTCTAGTTTTCTTGGGTTTCCTATTGAATTAAAATCTTTTTCAGTAGGTGATACAATTTGGGCTGTCATGAGCCATGACCATTTTAGGTGGGATTAGCTGATGATGGCAAACTGGTAAGGGAAGACCACACCCTGCAAACACATGTGACAGGCGTCACAGGCATCCAGGAGATGAGCCCAGTGTTAGCGATGACGTGAGAAGGGGGTGGCTGGGACCCCACATAATCTGTGAAGGCTTGAATGGTTTATCATTTCAGGTACTTGGGTTGCTGGCAACAGAAACTGACAGTAGCTGATAAAAAAGGGGAAATAAATGAACGTATTGGGAGGATACGAGATGGCCCACAGACCTGAAAGGAAGGCGGACAAATAAGCCATAAGCCGGGCAAGAAACGGGGGAGAGCTGGGAAATAATGGGTGGTGTCTGTGGGGCATCATTGGGATGACTCTCTTCCAATTGCTTTCTCTTTTTGAATGTCTTTGCATAAAATCTGAATCTGTGGTGGGGATGGGGAGGACCTGGCCTTCGTTTATCTCCCCTTGGTCAGGGACGGAAGGGCATCTTGAGTGATAAACAGCTCCATCAAAACCATTAGCTTCAGGTAATCTCTCTCCTGAGGGAGGAGAGAAGGCAAGGGATTGATCCCAAAATCAGTGAGAAGAGTTTCGGGTTGCCAGCAATCACAGCCATCACCTCCTGACAGCTAGAAACTCTCTCATGTTTCAGGATGGGAGGACAGATTCGTCTACTCACTTCCGTCATAAACTTCAAGGTTTCTGAACACATTTGTCAAGGCTTAAACACGAGGGTGCTTGCAAGCTGGGTAATAAACACTGGAGCAGAGGGACAATCAGCGGAGGCTGCGATGACTCTGATTCATGGCTTTATTTTCATCCTGAAGCACAAAAAGGTAAATGACATCTCATATAACAAGTTCTACGTTTCTAAGAGAAACTTACATGCAATGTACACAGAGGCAATGTATTCTGGTGAGAAAAGCCTGGGTTTTTGAGGGACAGAAGTTTATCAAGTTGAGTTTATCTTTTTTGAGGGGTCAAGTCTTTCTCTTACAGTATGGAAATAACAATATCTTTCTTAGAAGGTTTGTGTAAGGTATGTGAAACTCTTGGTATACATTAAGCCCTTAATAAATGTCAGCTTCCTTCTTTCCCACTGTGCGTTTGTGTATACGTTTCTGTTTTTATATGACTCAAATGTAAAACTGTAGTTTTCCTTTCCCTCTAATGAGCTGAAAAGCATCTCTCCTTCCTCCAATTTTATTTTTCTGCTTTGGAGCTGATGTTGGCAGCTGGGGCTGGTAGCAGACTAGGCTGTGTCTGTTCCAAGGTCCGTATTACAAAGGCACAATTGTCTTTCCCTTAATTGTCGAGGAGGCTATTTATATACCTGGTTGTCTTAAACATCTCATACAGAGACCGTCAGCTATAGCTTAAAGGCAAAATAAAATCCTCTGTGGGTTTAAGTTGTGCCTAGAAGCAAAATCATCTAGCCATGAGTGCTTGGTTGGGCAAAGTAAAAGAAATGTTTCAGAACACCTAAATTGCACCAAATGGTAATTGTATGTGATTCATTGCAATTTAAGTATTCTAAAATATTTTCTTTTATTTGCTCAACCAATTCCTCACGTTGAAATGCCTTGATGGGGTGAATCTTTCACATTTTTAAATGAGGTTGAAAGTAAAAATTGGCATCAAAATAAATAAGAAGCTGTTTTAGGGAAGCATTTAGAGGGAGACGAAGAAGAAAATAATCTCGGAACATGTAGAAGGAGGAACGAACCATTTTGGAAAATACAGTAAACAAAGTCCAGCCCTCCGCCCCAGCCCATGGGAGAAATTAACCCAGGGTGTGGAGAACTGTCTGCAATGTCAGAATAGAATTTGAATTCCAGCCTTGCCTTTTCCTAGTAGCTGTTTGACTTTGGAAATATTTCTCAGCCTCTCTGATTTTCATTGTTCTCATCTGTAAAATGAAGCTAAACAATAACTCCTTTGGCAGGGTTATTGTGAGGATTCAATGAGAAGGTGAAGAACATCGGAGTGACTGGAAGAGACAAAACATTGATAAATGATGTCACGTTACTAGCTTAATGCATTGACTGAAATACACGTTCTAAAACATAGATGACAATGTGCATTCATTAAGTGTATACCTTAAGATTGTGCTTTGGTTTGTGATGGATAATCTTATCAATTCTCACATGCCAAAGCTGAACTTTGATGTGATATAGCATAGGCGAAAAGACACGGACTCTGAGGGCGGGCAGATTTCAGTCTCTTCTGCTTGGGTGCTGAGAAATTCGGCCCAGTCGCTTCAGCTGCTGAATCGCAGTGTATTTATCCACACAGTGGGGTAATAGAACTCATCTCTTGGAGCTTGAAGGGGAGTTTGATTATTTCCTAATCAATGAAAATTGCCTGAGTATATAGAGTGTGCAATAAACACTAGTTCTTTACCCCCGTGGTCTTATTTTGAGACAATCATAACCCTGTTATTCCTCATAGTCACCCCAGAGCGTGGACAGCTGAGAGGATCTGAGTCTCACAAGGGGTTTAGAACATATCATAATGGAATCATATAATATGCAATTGAAAAGTGAATCTGGAGTTTAGACACTGCTGATTGATGGGCCAATGCCCTCTGAAGCATCCCTCGTTAAGTAAATTGCTAGTTAATTTCTGTAGTAACTAGGTCTTCACTGGGAATGGAGAGGCCATTCCGTTTACAGTTAATTGTCAGGACGTTCTCTGGATTGAACCGAAATCTCCTCTTGGCAATTTTCCCTCAGTAGCCAAAGATCCATCTCCTGAGGACCCTCACTGCCCTCTGTGGATTTCTAGTCTGCTCTCAGAGAATAGTACTTGCCTGTATCAAGACCCCATTGACTGTTTTCCTGAATGAATGAATGAATGAATGAGACAAGAAGTGAGAACCGTCTAACAGTATTAATGCTTTTCTGTCTGCCCTGAGGACGTGAGCACATTTTCTGTTGCATTAAATTATATCATATCATTCTTGGTACAATAAGGAAAGTAGAATTATTATGAGTTTTGTAGAATAAGATTCATTATAGGAATAAGGCCTTACATAATTACGGAAGAAGCTGGAGAAGTAAGGGTTTCAAAAGGAGGGGTTGGAGGATCAGAGACACGCCACTAACCAGGCCTTTGGAAACACCAGCGCAAGTTGACCGGGGCAGGGCTCACAAGGAATATGAGAAGGCAGGGACGTCACCTGAGGAGTGAGCCTGGAAGGGGACCAGGTGGAGGAGTCTAAGGAAGGCTGTCACCTCTGTGTCTGGTTGTCAGCCTGGAAAGGCTGTTGGTCAGTGTATTAGTCAGGGTTTTCCAAAGACAGAACCAATGGGATGTATATACTAATATTCATATTAATGTATTTATATGTGTCTCTATATGTGTATATATGTGTGTCTATATTATATATATGTGTGTGTATATATATATATATATATATATATATATATATATATATATATGATTTATTACAAGGAATTGGCTAACATGATCATGGAAACTGGGAAGGCTAAAATCAGCACTGTGGGCCAGCAGGCTTGAGACCCAGGAGAGCTGATGTTGCAGGTCCAGTCCTAAGAGTCTCTGCTGGAGAATTTCCTTTTCCTACAAGAGGCCAGTCTTTTTCTTCTATGCAGGCCCTCAACTGATAAGATGAGGCCCACTCATATTATAAAGGGCAATCTGCTTTACTCAGTATTCACTGATTTAAATGTTAATCACCAGGAATAGACTTGCAGACATTGTAAATAATCTTATGGTTACCTGGGGAAAGGGAGTGGGAAGGATAAATTTCGGAGTTCAAGATTTGCAAATATTAACTACTATATATAAAAATAGATAAAAACAAATTTCTTATGTATAGCACAGGGAACTATATTCAGTATCTTGTGATAACCATTAATGAAAAAGACTCTGAAAATGAATATATGTACGTATATGCATGATTGGGACATTATGCAGTACACCAGAAATTGACACATTGTAACTGCCTATACATCAATAAAATAAATAAATAAATGTTAATCCCATCCAAGAAACACCCCCTCGGTTGACACATAAAATTCGTCATCTCAGTCAGCAAGGCTGGCAGTTAAGAAGAGTTGGATACAAAGGGAAGAAGAACAAAGATAAGAGCAAGAAATCTGCCAGCACTTCTGCCTCTATTCCTCATTGTCTAACTATGATGCTCTTCAAAGAGTAATAGATACTGTTCACTTTGTCTTCCAAATCTTAGTCACGTTTCCCAGAAGGGAATTCTGGGACTTACAGTGCCAGTAGACAAGCTGACATAGTATAAAACCAGGGCATTCCACTCCCAATCAACTCGGCATCAGTATTCACCTTCCTAACCCACATTTAACTTTCTAACATGAAGTAACGATCCTCAAACAACCTAAAACACGCTACCTTTATCTTCCCAAAAGGGTACAGTCTCATTTGCCACTAAATCCATTTCCAGGTGATGTCATTCCTCTTCAAACTGCATCATATTCTTCCTTTAATACCTTGTAACTTAAATACTGAGATGTTTTGTTTCCTAATTAAGTTTCTAAATTAGTGAAACATATGTCTACTCCCATGATCCAGGAATTTTACACCTAGATATTTCCCTAGGAGAACTGAAAATATATATCAAAAAAAAAGAGAGAATTTGTTTGTGAAGGTTCTTAGCAGCTTTATTCATAATAACAAAAAAAAAAAACCCTTGAAAATAACCCAAATGCTCATTAGGTGACTGGATAAACAAATCGTGTCATGTTCATAAAATACAATAAATGGAACAAACTACTGACACACAAAACAATATAAATGAGTCTCAAAAACATGATACTGAGTGAATGAAGCCAGACCCCAACAAGTGTATGCTGCATGGATTCATTTACACACACAAAACTAACCTCTGATGATAGAAATCACAAGTGTTTGCTTGGGGCTGGGGAGTGACTGGGAAGAGGCATAAGAAAAATTTCTGGGTGATAGAATATTCTATTTGTTGGTAAGAGTACAGGTTACACGGGTGTATACATTTGTTGAAACTAATCAGACTGTACACTTGCGATGTACACTTTGTATGTTGTACTGCATGTAAATTATATTTTAGTAAAAAGAAGGAGTAGATAAAAGTTCACGTAGCTGGTGTGAGGAGGAGACTCAGAGAGAAAGTGTATATGATTTGGATGCTGGTGGGGGCTGGAGATACATCTCTCCAACCTTGTTCACTGCATTTTGCTCTTCTTACCCCAAGAATGCCCAGCGTGGCATCTGCAGCTGCTTTGCTGTGGTGTCTGGGCGGTGAGCAGAGAGAGCCCCAGATTCTGGAGCTCCCTGTGTGTGTGGAGCAGGAAGAAGCCACTGAGAGTTGCCTAATACCTTTTTGTCTGCACCTGCCCCTATCCAAGGTGTGCTGGGGCATTCTGGGACAGAGCTCGTGGACCTGAAAAGACGTAGAGTTGGGTGTGGAGGAAGTCAGCCATGGATGCTGACTCTAGTCACCTCTTCTACCTGACGAGGGACAATGCAAGCCCCACCCACTATCATGAATCGTTCTCAGGGAGAAAGGAGTTGATATGACTGAGTTTAAATCTTGAATTGCTACCTTAAAAAAATCACAGTGATGGAGTTTAGCTTCAGTGGCAAGATTAGGTGTTTCAACTGCCAAAGAGAAACGGGCTGTCAGGAGCCAAGATCATTTCAGTTAAAGAGAAATGAGTAAAATTATGTTTCTGCTTCCCTGAGTGGTTTACTCATTGCCCTTGGATAAAGATGGCTCACACCTGGTCCACTGTAGACGCTCTGCGTCACTTAAAAGACTCTTCCTCTCTCTTTCCTTCACTCAAATAAGCTTGAAAAACTTAAGGCTATAGATGTGAAGGTAAGTCCTACATCCCCTACCAGGGGTGATGTGGGCTCAGCTGAGGTAGCAGGGAAGAGCCCCAGACATCAAATGTATAGGTTTACCAAAACTGAAATGCACTGCCATTTAGAAATACAAAATTACCCAAGAAAAATAATTCTTGGCATTGTAGACTGAAAGACGACTTTCATTAATTTGAGAAGGAGTGCCATCATGCACTCACTGGGCATTGTGATCACTGGCCACCTTATCTGACTTCATCCTTTTGTGACAGCTCACAGTGAAAACACACAGGTCTATAAACACTAAGTCCCCAACAAAGCAGCCTATTTCCCTTTGGGATTTCTTAACCTTTAAACCGCAGGTGAACATTAGGAGTTCATAAATTCTGTAAGATTTTATGCCAATTATGTTTATGTACATTTTCAGGGGAAAGAGTTCATAGCTTCAAGCAGACTCTCCAGCAATCCCAGACCCAAAGAAGGTCAAGACCCATGGTTTCAGACCAGTGCTGGGGAGGGATCTTATGAATTCTGAGGAGCCTGGCTCCAGGCCAAGATATCCTGTGTGTGATCCTTCGTGTCTGACCCCAGGCAACTGTGAAGCCTTTCCTGGCAGGTTCTGTGGGGAGGACTGCCATCCCCACACCAGCCTTCGTGCACAGTCGGTGCACTAAGGTCCCTGGAGGGAGCTGCAGTCAAGGACTCAGGCCTCCCTGACTCCTGCAGCCCTCACCCCACCAGCCACGCTCATTCGTAGATCTGCATTTGAGCCCAGGCACCTGCACTCGGAGGCCTCCTTATCTAGGGTCTGGACTGGGATGTTTTCCAGGCACCTTCCCCGAGACTGGAGCCCTGTGTTGAGGGCCTTGACTCCAAAGGTCTCCTCTGCTCTGCACTCTGACTCATGACCTTCCACTCCCAGCCCATCCTTCCTCCCCCATCCGGGGGGAAAAGCAGAACAAGGAGGAGCACCGTTCTTTCCCTCCGCCTCTTGCCTTTACTCTTGCAGGGAGTGGATAAAGGAAGACCTGGTTGTTCCTTTTTATTTGGCTCTTTGTCTGAAGTGACCACCCTGACACCTGGCAGTTTGGCACAGACCAAGGGCTCCACGAGGTCCCTTCTTCAGAAGGCCACATTTTCCTAGAAGTCATCACTTAGGAGACCTCTGCACAGAACACCCGAGTATCTTCAGACCGAGGTCCCCTACGGTCCTGGGGAATTCCAGGGAGCTCTGAATGACCCTTGTCCTCAAGAGTTCAGGCAGACCCCTCAGTTGGCCAGTGGTCTGATTTTGGGTCTATTCAGCCATTGGGAAACTGGTGAAGGTATTCTGTCAAATTCCGCCTTTTTTTGCTGAATATTCCTGCCACATGGTCCCCTGTGGCCTGGAGTGTGACTCAGACCATTGAACTACTATTACGGCAGAAACCTGACCATCGGAGCAGATGCCAGCCACAGCCGCAGACTCAGCCGGGAGGGCAGCCCCGCCGTGCCAGCCTTAGGGACCTCACCCGTGCTCCTACACACATGCTCAGGCTTACGTGAATTTATTATTTCACTTAGCAGCGTTTACTGCCCTGCTCCGCATTCCACAATTATCCCTGGACAGGGACTCCTTCCTCCAAGTGTGACTGAGTTGGATGGGAAAAGGACAGGAGGGAATTAACATTTGTTGAGCAGTGACCTTCAAGACCTGTGTCAAGCACTCTCATGAACCTTATCCCACCAAATCCTTCCACTGGTGCCACTTTGTAGAAGGGGCCGTGGACCCAGGGAGAGGTGAGGCAAATGTTCCAAGGTGACACGTGGCACAGTTGGGATGTGACTGCACAACCTGCGTACTTCGCACCCACTGCAGGGTTTCCTTGGACCGTGAGGTCAGCTCGGCCTAACTTGCTGTCGTCTATGGAAGACATTCATGATGTGATATGACTATTACATCTATGTTTGTCCTAGTCTTCACAAGCTGCCTTAACAGGGCTTCACAGACTGGCTTGAATGGCAAAGATTTGTTTTTGCACAGCTCTGGAGTCTGGAAGTCCAGGATCAAGGTGGTGGCAGATTTGGCTCCTCCTGAGCTCTCTCTTCTTGGCTTGCAGAGGGTCATGCTCTCACCGCATCCTCATGTGGTCTTCACCCTGCACACGCGCATCCCCGATGTCTCTCTGTGGGTCCAAATTTGCTCTTCTTATAGGACGCCAGTCAGACTGGATTAGGGCCCACCTTCACAGCTTCATTGAACTTCTCACCTCTTTAAGGGCCCCGTCTCCAAATACAGTCACAGTCTAAGGTACTGGAGTTAGGGCTTCAACTTGTGAACTTTTTACAGGGGACACAGTAGAGCTGATAACCATATTTATACTGCCAGAGCTGGGCTGTGGGTGGTGGAGGACCAAGGATCCCTGGGCACAGAGGATCCCTGAAGAAAATAGTAAATTCCTGCTGTTCCCTTCCATATAAACTTTTCACACTGGGAAATTCAATTAGAATTGACAAACCCAGGAGTGTAGAAAGGTATATTTTGAGAGGAATAAATGACAACTGATGGAACCCCTTCCTTCTTTCCTCCACCCCCTCTGAGATGCTTACTTAATGATCACACATTCATTCATTTATTCGAACATCACTTACCTGGTCCATGCCTCTGTACCAGGGCACCTTGCTAGGCAATGAGGGTACACCAGCATTGCTCCTCTTTGCACAGGGCTTCCCTTCCCATGGGGGAGACAAAGGGGGACAGACACCGTGACTGCACTCCGGGACAAGCACTGTGGATGGGTGCGGCATGTGTCTGAGGCCGGTGGGTGGGTGTGGTTTCATAAGATGGTAACATTCAGAGACCCGAACAGTGAGAAGGCGCTGCCTCCTGATAAGTTGATGGAAGAGGTTTCCAGACAGAAGAAACCTCTTAGCAAGTGCCCAGCCTTTCAGCAAGAAAGGAATATTCCAGGAACCGCGACCAAGGTGGGAGCGCAGAGTGAGGTTGGGGAGAAAAGCAGGAGAGAGCGCCTTCAAACTGTTGGCTGTGGCAAGAGAATCCCAATCCGGGGACTATAACCCTCTGACAAAACCCGCGCAAGAGGCGAGCCCCAGGGAGAGCCGGTGCACGTTAGACCTTGCTCGTGCAGCAGGATGTGAAGGAAGTACTGAGGGGTGTCCTCACCCAGCGATCCAGCTTTCACAATCCTCAGCGGCGGTTTGTAGAGCCTGCCATTCTATCACTAGAGCATCCTATATCTTTCAAGTACCTTTGCTTTGTCTGGGAGGAGGCTCCTGTTTGAGTGCAGATAACCCTGGCAGCCTGTCTCATTAGACCTACCGACAGGCTGACAGCTGGAGGAGAGCAGCCTGTTGGAGAATGAGACACGTCCTGGGCGCTGTCTGCTCTCTGCCGCTGAAGCTCGCCTGCCGAACAGCGTCACCCATTCTTTCCCTTGACTGTCCCCGACTCCCCATCCCCACCCTGTCACCTCCCCTCAGTCTGGAGACCTTTCCCCACTGTCCCAGACTGTCCCAGTCTGTTCCCGCTCACTTCCGGAGCTCATCAGCCTTGCACACAGCTGGGACACGGAGTGCACACATCGGCGCTGCTTTCTGTCTCTGATTTCTCACCTTGAGAAACTCCTGATGTGGACCCCAAATCTTAAGCCATCTGCTCTCTCCATCCTGACTGTGGTTCCTGGGACTCGCTGAAGAAAATCTCATCACCTTGCTGATTGGCTGTGAGATCCCCCGCCAGCTGCCCCCTCCCCACTGCTGAAACATCTCCGCCAGCTGGACCACTGCCCTTTTGCTGAACTCTACTGCGTTGTTTAACACATTTCTCTTCTTTAGGCTTCTTGCATACATGCTGGGAAATAACCCACGCTTTGGAATTATAGTTCTGGGCTGCAAACCCTGTTCTGCCTCTTTACTGACAGCTGTGTGGTCTTGGTCATGTTATTTAACTTCCCTGAGCTCCCGCTTCTTTCTCTCTCAAACCGGTTTAATAAAACCTGTTCACTGTACTAAGCGTGAATGAGGTCAGCTGTTCAGTGTTTAGTGTGGTGAGTAGACTGGTGATAGATGACGGACAACGTAGATTCCATTCCTCTCCCCGTCTCAATGTGCCAGGAGCAGATGCCACGTCAGTGAAGCATCCAGATTCCCCAGGAGCTTCGTGCAGCCTCTTTAGGGGAAGGCAGGCCAAGTCCCGGCTGCGGATCCCCAGGGATTGCCAAGGTCAGAGGCAAAGGCCGCGTGGGCTTCTTCCTTCATCAGCCCCGCTCTGCAGAGCGCAGTCCTATCTTCAATCATGACAAATCATGTCGCATCCTCCTAAATTCAAAGAGCACTGATAAATTTGCCTCTCTTTTCATCCAAGGCCAGAGTTCACATTGAATGTAATCAGGAGGGAAGTGGAAACAGGAATCAGGAACCTGCAAGATACCTGTGCGACAACCAATAAATATATTTCAGTACAACTCCGCTGCCTGGAGAGGAAACACAGCAGCAGAGCCAGGACAGCCGTCAGAAAAGAACAAATAATGAATGACAATGAATAGGAAATGATTCCAGGGGAATCAGGTTGCTCGTAACCCCCGGGCTGGAAGAATTCATTTAAAGGACATTTCTCCACTTCTCCTGAGTAGGTATCAAAGATAAAAGACAATTAAAACACTGTAGGCAGTCTTTTATGATAGCTACGTGGTTCATTTTAAATTGCTTTTTAACGGAGGGAGGGAGGAGGCTGAAGAGAAAGCTGGAAAGTGACTTACGTTAGGCACATAACTCTGTCGTACCTACTGTGTGCCTCGAGTTACTTCTAGGGGAGCACATCTGAAAGGGTAGCAGATGGACGCCCGTGAGCTTCGCTGCTGCAGTCAGGAGACATTTGAAAATGGGAAACAGGAAAGAGCTGTGGATGGCAGGGGAAAACGGGCGAGAAGTTTTGAATCAGGTTTCTGTTGAAAGAATGATCTTTGTTTGTTTCTCAAGCGAAGGAGAAAAAAAATCCTCACACTTCTGGCAGAAAACATTTTAAGAAAGTCATTTTCAGGTAACTTTGAATTTAAAGTCATTTTCAGGTAGCTTTATTAGAGCCAGAGAAATTAGGTTGAGTATGTATTTGTAACAGAGGAGGAATATAAGAAAGACGGTGGTGATGATGACAGTGTGGAAACAGTCATTTTCATTGACTGACTTCTTGGTACATGCCAGACACTTAGCTCTACACATTTCCTCGAATGATTCATTTCATCTTTACAAGATGTTCTTAGAGACTCAGACCCCTAATCTCTTCATCTATAACTTCCCACTGAACCTCATTAGATCTTGGTTATCTCATCTGAAAAATGAGGGCAGTAATCTTTGCTTCTAAAGTTGTCATGAGGATTGCACAAGACTGGACAGAAAGCCCTCGGCACGGTGTCCGTCACAGAGTCAGCATTCAATGAAAGTTGCATTCACTTTGATGACTTTTACAGGAAAATGTCCTTCACCTTGTGTCCAAGGGCTTCCATGACCTGCCCCAGCCTGTGTGCTGTTGTGTTTGTCACTCCTCCCCGGAGGCTGCGTCACACCAGGTGGCTTCTCCAGCTGAATTCAGTTGTTACTGGTACAGCCTGTGTTCCCTCCTGCAGCCTCAGTCCCTTAGGCTTGAAGGTGACATCGGCTATTACCTAGAAGAGTCTGGGGAGATGGTATTGGCTCCCTGACATTCATCACACCACGTGAATAGGGGAGACCCTAGCCTGCGCCTGAGGGAAGCCCCCAGTCACTTTGACAAGTCCTGGTGCTATAATGTCCTTTCCCGCAGTCTCCTGCTTTCTCTGCCTTCAACTCCTTGGTGACTAACACCACAAGAGCAGAAGAAGGAACAGTTTCAGATGCATTTCTGTTTTAGTGAGTGTTCTCCAGAGAAAAAGAACAATGATGTATACACACACACACACACACACACACACACACATCTATATATAGAGAGAATATATACATATATTCTCTCTCTCAACATATACATATAATACATATTTATATTTATTTATTATAAGGAATTGGCTCACAGGATTATGGAATCTGACAAGTCCCAAGATCTTCAGGATGAGTCAGCAAGAACCAGTGGGGCCAATTTTGTAGTTCTTGTCCACATGCCAGCAGGCTCAGAACCCAGGAAGAGCCAATGTTTCAGTTGCAGTCGAAAGGCAGGAATTAAAAATTCAATGTCTCCGTTCAAATGCAGCAGGAAGGCAGGTGTTCCCTCTCACTTGAAGGAGGTCAGCCTTTTCGTTCTGGTCAGGCCTTCAACTTGGATGGGATGAGGCCTGCCTGGAGGAGGGAGGCCATCTGCTTTACTCCATCCGCTGATGAAAATGTTCCTCTCACCCCACACACCTGCGCAGAAACACCCAGGATAATGTTTAACCACATATCTGACACCCTGGGCAGCTCGGTCAATCTGACATGTACAATTAATCATCATAATTTCTATTCTTGTCTCTTTGCAAGCCTTCATCCTGCCAGTAAAATGGCATTTTGCTTCAGGGTCCCAAGTTATTTAAATGTCACCCACCAATGGGGGTGAGCTTTTGTCTTAAGGAGAGGGAGGGAGGGAAGGGAAGGAGGAATGGCAGAGTGATGAGAAGTCATTGTTATGACTAAGAGCGATTGCTGTAATTTTGTTAAACCTAGCTCATTGGGAAGGAGTAACAAGAAGAAGGCTGGATTCTGCTAGACGTAAAGATACCAGAGCGGAGGATGGGTACATGCCTGCTGGTCAGCCCCTCGAGAGTCTGTACCTCATGCTTCCTTATTTATTTTTCCTTTTTCAAAAATCACACTTCCTTATCAGTAATACTTGGTCTTCATGGCATCAGGCCTCTGTGATCCCTTTTTTTACTCCTAGATAGTTGCTTGCGATATATAGAATTTTTTTTAAACTTTATTTTCCTTTTTGGGGGCGTGGGGGTAATTAGGTTTATTTATTTATTTTTTTTAGTGGAGTTACTGGGGATTGAACCCAGGACCTCTTGTATGTTAGGCACAAACTCTACCACTGAGCTGTATCTTCCCCACCTAGGACTTTGTGATCTTAATTTGTTACTTTTCCTCAACCTACTCCAAACAGGCTCCCTTCAGGGTGACCTCTGTCCTTTCATGTATGCTGTTTGTGTCTCCACCCCTCATCCCTCCGAGGGGCGGCGCAGGTCCCATCTCCTCCCTGGTGTGTTCTGTGGCTCCCCGAGCCCTCAGTGTCTCCTCTTTTCTCGGCTTTCTCCTCTTCTAGACTTTTCTGCACACCGACTGCTGTCATTTGGGCAGATAAACCTGCGTGACCTCCTGTTATTTAAAGGCTGTTTCTTCCCCTTCTCTCCCCGTTGGCGGAGTAAACAATCTCAAGACGAAGCTTTGTTTCTTGCGTGTCTTCTTCAGCACCTACAGGAGTCCTGGGAACAGAGTCGCTTGGTTGGTACCTACCAGTTTTATAACAAGTGACTCTGAGATGTAAGTCACACTACAGCGCTCTCTGGTCTAAGCGACTTTCCACCTCACTCGCAGGAAAAGCCAAAGCTCTACAGCAGTTGACAGGGGGCAGCTAGATCTCCTCTCTGGTCCCCTCTGATATTGTCTCCCGCAAATTTCCCCCTCGTTCAGCCACTGGAGCATTGCCTAGTACAATCTGTGACTATCCCCTGCCAGGAAGACCCCTCAAGTGTTGGGGTTCCTTCATACTGTAAGGGCAAATTCAAGTAAAAGTAAGATGCTTAATTCTCCCTCATTTTCCTCAGAGCATTTCCTTTAGAAAACTCGTAAACTCCTTCTCTGTCTCTTTGAAATGTATGTAAATCTTTTTCACAGTTCCATAAGCCTCTTGTCAGCTTTATGGCCCAGGGATGTTTCTCAAGTGCAAGTCTCCTAATTTCTGTGAGGGGGCGGAGCCTAATTTTGGCAGGTGGCTGACTCCGAGGCTACCTTCTGTCATAAAGACGCGAGAAGTTTGTATTCCCTCTGGATAAAGGCGATTTAGCAAACACAGATGGCTACGTCAGTCACCAGGTGAATCTGGGATGATCTCTGTGAGTGAGTTGTGTTGTCAGGCCCTCTGACAGCAGACCAGCTATTGTTCATCTGGAGACCAAGCGAGGGTGACATCCTTGATCTTTCATTGCACGATGGGAGTAGGTTACCTTTTTCTTTTCCTTCTTGGAAAGGACTTCCCTATACTATAAGCTCTTTCTTCCAGGCAGCACTAATCTCCACTGATCAGCCTTCATAAAAGGAACTCCATCCTCAAAGTCTACCAGGCATTTTTTCTTTTTTTTGCTATGGGAACTCTTCAGTTTGGATTCTCCCCAAAGCAGATCCTTGGACAAGGGCTTGAGTGTAAGTAGTTTACTTGGCAGGGGAGGGGAACACTGATAGAGGACTAGGGGACTGAGAATGGGAAAGGGGGTGGCCGATCATGGGTGAATTATTAAGTCAGTGGTAGTAGGGGATGGGAGCTGAATCTCATGTGGAAACTCAAGGAACTGTGTGAAACACACACATCAGAAGGACATCACGGAGGGGCCAGGGAGCCGGGGCACTTGTTAACTCTTAAGAGTCAGTGATTAAAGGCTGCTGAAAGAGGGGTGGGCAATCAATTCTTGGCACTTTCAGCCAGTCTCTCTCCTGAGCAAAGCTGCCTTCAGTGGTTCAGCAAAGCCGGCAGTGATACAGATTCCAACTGTGGGAGGACGGCCCACAATGGAGATCTGAGCAGCAAAGGCAGGCACCACAGCATCTGCAGCAGGAGCCCGAGGTAGCATGAGGAGTTTCTTACACCAATAACCAACCATCAGAAAGAGAAATTAAGAAAGCAATCCCATTTATAATTGCATCAAAAAGAATAAAATACCTTTATAGGAATCAATTTAACTAAGGAAGTGAAAGACTCGTACATTAAAAACTCTAAGACATTGATGAAATAAATGGAGGATGACACTAATAAGTGGAAAGATATTCCATGCTCATGGATTGGAAGAATTAATATTGTTAAAACGTCCATACTCCCCAAAGCAATCTACAAATTCAATGTACTTTTTCTTTAAGATTCTAATGGCATTTTTCACATAAATAGAACATACAGGTCTAAAATTTGCATGAAACCACAAAAGACTCCAAATAGCCAAAGCAATCTTGAGTAAGAATAAAGCTGGACCTATCACACTCCCTGATTTCAAACTGTATCACAAAGCTATAGTAATCAAAACAGTATGGTATTGGCATGAAAGCAGACACAGATTATTTAAACGCAAGAGAATGCCCACAAATAAACCTGTGCATATATGATCAAATAATTTATGGCAATGGATCCAAGGATATACAAAGGGGGAAATGACACTGTCTTCAATAAATGGTGTTGGGGAAACTGAACAGTCGCATATGAAAGAATGAAACTGGACCATATCTCACACCATAAACAAAAACTAATTCAAAATGGATAAAGACTTGAACAAGTTTATGTTCAAACTTCCAGAAACCGAAAAACTTCTAGAAGAAACATAGGCAGTCAGCTCCTTGACATCAGTCTTGGCAATGATTTTTTTGGATTTGACACTAAAACCAAAGGCAACAAAAGCAAAAATAAACAAGAGAGACTAAATCAAACTAAAAACTTCTCTGCAGCAAAGGAAATCATCAATAAAATGAAAAGGCAACCTATGGTATGGCAGAAAGTATTTGTAAATCATATATCTGATAAGGAGTTAGTATCCACACTATATGAAAAACTCATACTACTTAACAACAAACAATCTGATGCACACATGAGCAGAGGATCTGAGTAGACATTTTTCCAAAAAAGACAGACAGGTGGGCCAATAGGTATGTGAAAAGGCAGCAACATCACTAATCATCAGAGAAATGCAAATCAAAACCACAATGAGATATCACCTCATACCTGTTACAATAGGTATTATCAAAAAGACAAGAAATACCAAGTTCTGGTGAAGATGTGGAGATAAGCGAACCTTGTTCACTGTTGGTGGGAATGTAAACTGGGGCAGCCACTGTGGAAAACAGTATGGAGTTTCCTCAAAAATTAAAAATTGTATTACTATACAGCAAGTCCATTTAGTACTTATCTGAAAGAAATGAAAACATTAACTCAGAAAGGTACATGCACCCCCATGTTCACTGCAGCATTATTTACAATACCCAAGACATGAGAGCAACTTAGGTGTCCATGGATAGATAAATGGATAAAGAAATTGTGGTATGTATATATATGTATATATACTATGGAATATTGTTCAGTCATAGAAGGAAGGTAATTGTGCCATTTGCCACCATATGGATGAAACTTGAGGGCTAAGTGAAAGAAGTCAGCAGAGAAAGACAAATACTGTCTGATCTCAATTATATGTGGAATCTGAAAAAAAAAAAGAAAAAAATCAACCCAAACCCTCATAGATACAAAGAACAGATTGGTTGTTGCCAGTCAGGGGTGGGTGGCTGGTGAAATGGGCGAAAATGGTCAAAAGGCACAAACGTACAGTTAAAAAATAAACAAGTGCTGGGGCTATAATGTACAGCATGGGGACTATAGTTAACAATACTGTATTGTATGTTTAGAAGTTTCTAAGAGAATATATCTTAAAAGCTCTCATCACAAGAAAAAAATTATAGCTATGCGTGGTGATGGATGTTAACTAGATTTGTGGTGACCATTTCCCAATATATACAAATATCAAAGTATTATTGTTGTACATGTGAAACTAATATAATGTTGCATGTCAATTATATCTCAACAAACAACTCTGCTTCTTTGTTTTTGGAGTCCAGTGGGACTCGTGGATGCAAGCCGGGTTAGCGATCAGAGCTAGGTGATTGGTAGGCCTGTCCCTCAGGCATCAGCCATAAAAGTTGGGGCTCTGGATGTGTGGACAAGCTCCTTCTAGGGAGAAACCGATGGCTTGATTTTATTGTTGGAGGGAGTCGGAGGGAGAAGGCACGGGGTTGCCCACCGGTTCTTTCAGGCTCCAGGGGAGGATGGCCGTCAGCGCCTGGACGGATGCTCCTTAGAAAGCGGCACCCTTAGGCAGCAGCTTGTACAGTGCGCAGCCCAACCCCCTCCAGGGAAAGACTGGGAGATGGGTGTTGCCCCGCTCCCTCTATGCTGAGTCCCGGGGGAACCACTGCATCAAGTGCTCATGCTCCCTTTAAGAGCTGCCTCTTTGTTTGCTATAGTCCTGGGGGACTCAAGAACACAGGTACCGTTGGCTTGCACAGCTTGATATTTTCCGGCCCCATTTCTCAAGTGGGACCCTTAAAATCTGGGATGCTGGATGTTCGGTCCGAACCCTTCACTCCTCAGGGAGAAGCTGGGAGCCGGGCGTCCTCTCCGGCGGTGTGGCGCTGTGCTCGGGTGGGACTTAGGGCACAAGCGTGTCGCCGCCTCTCCACTCCACCTTGTTGTGGGTATTTCCTCATTCACCTGATGTGTAGCAGCCACTCAGCTTGTCTCTGGATTTCTTTCAGAGGAGACTTCTCCTTGTGAGGCTGTACATTCAAGAGGAAAAGTCAGGAGCCTCCTATGTTGCCTTCGTGCCCTGGAGTCTCTCAATTTTCCACTCTAATTTTATTTTTTAAGCAAGTGGAGGTACATGCTTTTTTTTTTTTTCTCTTTTAAATGGCGATACTAGGGATTGAACCCAGGGCCGCACGCATGCTAAGCACGGGCTTTACCCCTGGGCTATTACCCTCCCACCCTCGGCCCCCGCCCCGCCCCGCCCCGCCCCGACTCTAAAACTTCCGAACTTACATATTTGCGCTTCCCTCTTAGTCGTACATTTCTTACACCATCGATGCAACAAGGATCTTGATTATAATCTCGCTGAGAGTAAGTGGACGCTGCTTCCAGTTTGCACTTGCTAATTTTAGCCCTTTGGATTCCAGCCAAGGGGGAAGGAAACGCCAATCAGCAACTAGATCAAAATTCAAAATGAGGAAGCTCACCCACAGAGGGCGCACGGGAGCGCTGTCACCACAGTAATGAAATGTCTCTTGCTTTTACCCATGTTCATACAACACCTACAAAAATGTAACAGAGTGGCGCGATGGAAGACCTTGATGATCTTGATATAAATGGCTAACTACAGGTGATTCCAGCTCCTTATCATGAACACGTTAGTGGGCTTCCTTTTTAAAAAGAAAGTATCATATCTGATTATTTTTTAGTTTTTTTAATGTTATAACTTCATATTTCTAGAAATAATATATAGTTTAATTAATGTTTCCTTAGAGATCAGAAGGATGATAGAGTCCCAGGAGTTGAAAGCATCTTTTAAATTTATTTTTTACCTCTTTGCTGGTTGTGTTACGAATTTAGTAACGCAGAGGGTTGTCTGCTTTGTCACGTGCCTGTGTGATAAGATGGGTGGAGCCAGTGCCTGAATGTTAATGTCTTTAGAAGAGCCTTTCATAAAAAAAGAAGAAAAAGAGGATGACAATGAAGAATATGGTATTATTTTGCAACCACTCCATCCTTGCTTATAATAGCATTTTCTATATAAAGATTTAACAATGGAAAAAATCTTGCAGTAAGAGCTAGAAGCCATCAAAATTTTCACAAACAACACGGAGCAAAAGGGTGTAAGTAATATGAGCTAGTAAACAAAACTTTGCTGTTGGTTTTCTTTTTTTCTCTCTTTAAAAATATAAATTTCATCCTATGTTGATGTGAACTATGTTTTGTTGGGTTTGTACAATAAGTGTTAGCTCTTCCATTCCCTTGAACTAACAAAAATGAAGGGAATGAACTCATGGGATCGGGAAGGGCAGTTCTTATTTACAATCATATCTTTAGCTCCAAGCATAGTACCTGGGATACATTAAGTGGGCATTAAATATTTGCAATATGAACAAATAAGTAAAATTCAGAGATGCTGGGAAGGGACTTTAATGAAAGGACAATTCCAGCTGATGAAATTGGAGGTGATTGACATTGTGATGTCTGATTATAGATCTTTAAACATGAAGGTCAAAGAAAGAGGGCTTTGAAGATAGCATAGTCATCCTGTGAAGTCCAAACTGCACAGAAATCAAGTGAAAACATTTCTAAATAGTGTCAAGAATTATCCTAAAGTTCTACATGATTGCAATGGGTGAGATTTTTTTTTCATGCAAGTTAATCTACACAATGAGAAATGTGCACCTCTGTGTGGTTTGCCCCACCCATCACTTGAGGGTAAATAAAAGTCCTAGGACAGTTGGTGACAGTCATACTCAGGAAACCTGCCCTTGACATCCAGACAACTCTGCAGGTCCTAACACCACA
Source organism: Vicugna pacos (assembly GCF_048564905.1). Classification (NCBI taxonomy): domain Eukaryota; kingdom Metazoa; phylum Chordata; class Mammalia; order Artiodactyla; family Camelidae; genus Vicugna; species Vicugna pacos. Next base: position 112,358,176 of record NC_132987.1, on the reverse strand, counting down.
AAATACCACGGCAACTATGATGGAGCTGTGGCTGTGGCTATGGATGCTTCAGTGGCCTAGGCTGTGGCTATGGCTGTGGATGGACTGGGCCACGGGGCTACTGATGGAGGCTACAGGTACGGCTGCTGCCGCCCATCGTGCTGTGGAGGAAGGATATGGATCCTCCAGCTTCTACGGAAGAGTGAATTCATTCTTCTAACCTTTGGAATCATCATATCCTCCTGACTTAGTTCTGCTTTCAGGTCCTTTTATCCCCTATGTCAGTTGCGTAGCTGCTTTCTTGATAAACCATATAAACCAGCAGAGGCTGACATGTGAGCTCTTCAAAATCAAGAATCCATTTGGGCAGCAAACGCCAGAAGCAGCAACAGCAGGAAGGGAATGACCTGGAATCTCAGCTTTCATGCTGCTCTCCCCCACTTCCCTTTCAACAGACTAAGGTGTTACCAACTCTCACATTTCAATTAACTGATGTCAATAGCAGAGCAAATAGTTTCATTTCTATTAATTTATTTTGCAGAACTAGATGTAAGCTCCCTGGGGACACCTACTAGGCTTGCTTATTCATCACTGTGTGCTCTGTGCCCCGTGACAATACCTGACACATCTAAGGCAGTCAAAGAATGTTTGCTGGTTAAAAAACATGTTCATGATTTTTATAATATAGAAGCTATTTTTAATTTGTCCAACAGTTACCTGGAACCTCATATTCATTTTGGAATCATGATTGATCACTCACTCTATTTCTCCTACACACACACACACACATACACACACACATTATGATTGAACATCTCCCCCTGGGGTGTAATTTCTGTTTGTTCTAGGAGCTTAAAAATACCTCAACAGTTCCGTAGTTGAGGAGCACTCCCTATATATACCTCCTTACAGAGTCAGGCAGAATACTTTGCGATTTGTCAAAAAACATAAGTTAAAAATTGTTTGCTGTTGAGGCAAGACATACGGTGGGGAAATATTTGCAACATATGTAACTGGCAAATGTGTGCTCATGGGAACCCACCTAAACGTTTATCAACAGCAGAATGGAAAAATAAATTGTAGTATATTCGTACAATGGAATACTACTCAGCGATGACAATCACCAATCTAGAGTGACATCTAGAGGTTGCTGCACGTCCTGGAGCTCCGTGCAACCATCTCGATAAACCTCACAACCACAGTGTTGGGTGAGAGAACCCAGCCATAACAGAAGGCAGTATAAGCCTATTTATTTATGTTTCTAGATAGAAGAATCTAGAACACAGGGTTAGCAGTCAGGATAGTGGTTACCTCTGAGGAGGTAGTATTTGAGAAAGAGCCTGAGGTCGGGGGTGGCGTGCATCTGAGGTCCTGGAAATATTGCATTTTTGACCCATTTGTTTTGCAATGTCATTGGGCTAACTTATTTTTTTGCGTGTATATTTTTCTGCATGTATATTCCAATTAAAAACAGTTTCAAATTGATAACACTGCATGATTTAAAGAAAGTCCTCTAAGAACAGATAGTTCAAATTATTTACCAAACTTATTTTTGGGTACTTAACCTGTATCCTTACAGACTAGGAAATATGGGAGTTTCAGATGAATAGCACATTGCTTTTAGTGTTAAGACACTCAAAATCTGATCATCTCTCGGAGGGAGACATGAGAAGGGGATGAAGAGTTTCTGCTCTAAAATCTAGGAGAGAATTAAGGAAGTTTTCCCTGATTACCCAACTGATGCTCCAACATTAGGTTATCTATGCATTATTAGAATCTTTAGTCTCAGAACTAATCACACCTGAAGGAATAAGACAAAAAGCTGAACAGTAACCACAAAGAAAATGGAGTGAAGCCTCTGAATTAAAAAAACTTGCTTACCTATTGGTTTCTCATTTTAGTTTATATTGCAAGTACGTTCTGCACAATGAATGCTGACTACATTTGCCATAAAGAGGCATGCATTAGTGTTCTGCTGGTGATAAAAGTTGGGAATGGGTATTATTAGCAGAGAAAAAAATCTAAAAATATAATTCTAGAAAGAAGAGTAATAGGACTTCATTTGGAATTCTGATGTGTAAAAGTTGTTTTCGAATGATTTTTGAAAATTATGTAGTGGGCTAATTATTCTTTGATATTGTGTTAGAAAAATTGTTGTACTGATGTGAAAGATACCAACATATTAGAGAAAATGGTGTTTACCATTCCTTGAATTAATTTGTTTACTCTATTAGAGAGGTTTGGAAAAGTAAAGCTGTAATGTTCTTTGTGTTACTAAAAGGTATTTCAGTTAGGTAACAGTATTAATGATTTCCACATAAATCCTTCACTATTTCAACACTGTGCCTGATGGGTTTGGGATAGCTGATCTGAGCTTTAACAAAATTGATGTGGCTATCAACATTCCTTATGCAGTTGAATATGTCTGAAAAACGTATATGGGAAAACAATGACTTGGTAAACAAGAGTTACTCCTGAGGGCTGTTGAACTTGGAGATCGGCACAAATCTTGGCCAGGCAGGTGCTTTTATGACCCCACTGCTGACTAGTATCTTTTACTTGACAGAAAAATATACCATACATGAGCCTCTCACTAAATTCAACTTTCCCTGAATGGTTGCTGAGATTTATCTCACATAAGATGGATTAAACTTTCAAGGCTTAGGAAAAACTGCACATTCATTTCCAACTCACCAGCTAAATAGTATGCCAAGCTCATGTCATACTTGAAAGGAAGGCTTCAAAGATCTGATGCCCCTGGAAGGGGCAGCGTTCCATGCCACCACTCAAGGCTAAAGCTGAGGCTTTAAAACCACCTTTTCATGCTCAAATCCAAATTAGATTTAACCATCTAGGCTATCATAAATTTCAGACCATCTGTTAGGAATAATTTTTCAGCGTTGCTTGAGAATTAGTGTTTCTCATTAAATGCTGGCTGACTACTATCTAGAAGTGGTTAGAAGTAGTAAAAAAAAAAAAGAAACTATACATTCTGTAAATGCCTTGATTTATTGGTTATTTTCTTATCTATTTGGACTATAAGTGATAAACTTATAATTAGAGAAGAAAGCGTTTGCTAGGTCCTCTCTAATGTCAAATTTATGGTAAGACCATTAAATCCCAGTTGACTTCAAATCAAGCAATATTTGTATTTATGACTGGGAAGAGTGTATTAGGCAGGACAGCTAGACTATGCTGCAGTAACAAATATACCCTCAACTCTTGGTGACTTAATCCAGTAGGGTTTATTTATGAGTTTTTTCTCTGTATTATACAGGTCAGGCAGTTCTCCTTGGGGTTTCCTGAGTGGCTTAGGGATCTGAGCCTCCTCCATCCTGTATCTAATTGTCCTAGGCATGCTGAAGGGAGAGGAGAGAACATAAGAAATCATACCTGCTCTTAACTGCTCTGGATGGGATGTAACATATCAACTCTGTTCCTTTTCCCACTGATGTGCACACAGCCATATGTCTCTGTGTGCCCAGGATAGGGTGAATCAGTGGTCTCTGCTATGACTGCTTTCCTCAGCCAGAACAGGATTGTTATGCACATCTCAGGGGCCCTTTGCTTCACTTTAATATATTGATGTCAACCAAATGTAAACGTGATGGCAAAATCTTGGGTTCTGTTGCTCAACCTTTGGTCCAGCTTGGTTTCACTTACTTCTTTAATGTCCATTTCTTAGATGTCCTTATTCTTTGATCCAAGTCAGTTTGGCTCAATTCATTGACTCAAGTCAATGAAAAAAATTCATAGCAATATGGGGCCAAATATAGTTTTATGGTATGTGTTGGAGTTGACTTTTCAGTGTCAGCTGCCACTCAATCAGTCATTCATACTTTCAAATATTATTGAACACTGACATATTCTAGACACTGTGCAAAGCATATGGGAAGTGGTTATTGGAACTCCCTGCTCCTAAGTAGACTGCAATCTAAAGAAAGTAAAACTTAAAGAGGTTTAGCAACTTAACTGATTTTAAACCCAGATCCAGTCAAATTACAGTGCTAGAATTTGAAACCAAGTCAGTGTCACCAAAACCCATAGTCCTGATTTTTATCCCCTACTTCCTCTGTGATAGGCAGACTTTCCACAGTGGCCTCCACAAAAATGTTCTTCCCTGAATCCATGGAAGCTGAGAATTTGAAGACATATCACTCCCATGATTGTGTTATGTTGTGACATGGTTAACCTCATGATTATCTGAGTGGGCTTGACTAATCCCATGACTCCTGGAAAGCAGAGAGGTTTCCTGACTGGTAGCAGAAGAGGAAGTCTGAGACTCAAAGCATGAAAGAGATTCAACACACAGTCCCTGGCTTTTGAGATGCAGGGGGCCACATGTGAAGCACTGGGGGCACCCACTAAGGGCAGAGAGTGGCCCTTAATTAACAGCCAGCGAGGAAACGGCGCCTCGGACCTGCAGACACCACCTAAATGAGCTTGGGATTCAATTCATCTCCACAGCCTCCAGACTACAGCTCAACCTGCTGACTTTGGTCTTGTGAAATCTAAGTAGAGAATCCAATCAAGCTCACTGGATTTCTGACCTACTGGGAGTTGTGAGATAATAAAATGTGTTGTTAAACTGCTAAAATTGGAATAATTTGTTATCCAGTAATAGAAAACTAATGTATCGGCTCAGATTTCAAAAAAAAATCCATCAGTCTACCTTCCTTGGGTAATCTGATCAGTCGATTGTGAATCAAAAGCGCTGCCCTATCTTCTACCAAAATTTCTTCACGTTCCCCTAACGTTAGCATGAGAAAATTTCATGGAAGCCAATTCCAGCTCCACTTCAGAGACATATTTGAATGACTCTTTATTCTCAGTGAGGCACTTTCAGACATATTTCTCTTTGGGGGAACCTGGAATGGTGTCTCAGAGCCCATTTGCCAGTGAGGAAACAGAGCTCAGAGGTCAGAAGACTTGTGTAATGGTACCTAGAAAACTAGTGATAGATCTGGGTTGTTTCAATGTGCTTTTATTTGTTAAAAAATATCTTCTTCCCTTTAGGAAGCACGGTTTCTAAATCTTACTCTTTGGGGAAAAATTTCCTCTAAAGGTAGATTTAATGTCTGAGGCAGTCATGACATTTACATAGGGAAATTTTTATAGTTTGTTTTTCTACTCTCACTTTTAGACACATTTCATTATCCCAGCCTCTTGGATATTGCCAGCAAAATGTCTTTTAGTGACCTCAGTGATATTCTCTTGATTTGTTTAAACCATGCCATTTCCACTTCAGTGGTGCTCCAACTGGTTGGCATTTGATAGAACCTCACATCCATTGTTACATGAATAGACGTTGAAAATCATTTTGATGTAGGAAAAGAAAGCAACTAAGTTTAGGTTACTAAAGAAAACTCAAACTGAACTCTTTGACCCTGAGCCCCAAAGAGCACAGTATAAATGCCGGGCAAACTATTTTTGTCTTCTGCTTTATAAATGAGTTCTTTTCTTTTTCTGTTGACTACTGTCTGGCACAGCTGCTGTCTTCAGAGCATAAAAAAGATGGGAATCATGAAAACAAGGAAATAAAACCTTGCCTGAAACACCTTGGCCTGTAAATCATGGTCAGTCTCCTCTGGAGCCTGTGTATAGACAGTAAGTCATTTATGAATGAAGAATCCTAGGTTAGTGATGGCACCAACAAAAGCAGTTAAGACAGGAGGATTCTATTTCTGGTTCCAAAATGATGATAAAATGAGAGAAGTCGCTTTAACTTTTTTCAGTATCTCTACTTGTGAAATGAGAAGAAAATAAGAAAATCCTTTTTTTTTTTGGAAGATGATATAAAGATCTGCTTAACCTCCCATCTTTGCAGCCTTCTCATTCTCACAGCTGGATTCTCTTAGCTTCTCCCTCACATTCAACCCTGGATACCAGCTCTGAAATCCATGCTCTTTCTTGGTAGGAGGAACCCAAACAGTAGCTCATGTGGCTCAGTTTTGATACTGCCTCACTTGGACTTTTGAACCCTGATTGGGTTCTAGCTTAGTTCTTAGTGATCCAACCCTTTCCTATAACCACATGCTAGTAACTGGATCCCCAGCCCATGTTCATACATCTGAGCCTCCCTCCTGGTTTTCAGTCTTCTGTCCCACCTCTTGCTTCCAAGGCTGAGGTTCTATAGATGACTCTTTTGATCATCCTGCCAAATTTCAGCCAGAATATGCACGTTTCAGCTCTCTCCATTTATCTTTTCCATCAATCCTTGAGAACTAATTCTTAAAGATCATTCTTTAAAAATGTTATTAAGTATTAAGATAAAAATACTTATAAAATATACACAAAACATAAAGACTAACAACACAAGATTGAAGTAATCTGCCCAGTTACCACCACCAAAAATAATGACTGCTATCTTTGAAGTCCCTGTCCCAGCCCTATCCCACTCTGCTCAGAGAAAACCACTGAAATTTATGTTTATCATTCTCTCTCTCTCTGTTTCTCTTTTTCTCTCTCTGTTTAGTTTTCCCAGATGGTAATTCCCTAAATAATATATTGTTCTGTGTTGCATGTTTTTGAACTTAATATAAGCAAAAATAGTTAATGTCTTCTGCTACTTGCTTTTTTAGTTCAACATTATGTTCCTGAGATTTATCTATGTTTTTACATGTACAGGTAATTCATTAATTTTCACAAGAATACAGTGTTTCCTTGTAAAGACTATCATGTAATTTATCTCTTCTACAATTGAGGAACATTTGGGTTTTTTTTTTCTATTTTTCTTTGTATGACAAAAAAATGCTGTTATGGATATGCACTTGTCTTCTAGGGGTCCTTGCTAGGTGACGCAGTTTTCAAAGATGCAGTTTCAAAGTTTTCAGAGATAAAGTCTTAATTTATAATCCCGCCAGAAGAGTAACCCCACATCCTTGCCAACTTTAGATTTTGCCAGGATTCTTAACCTTTGCCAGTCTGGAAGTTGTATATGTACTACCTCATTGTGGTTTGAATTTTCATTTTCTTGATGACTAACAAGGCTGAAATCTTGCTTATATTTGTTTGGATCTTTGGATATACTCTTCCCTGAAGCGCTGTTCAAATAATTTGTTTCAGTTTTCTATCCGTCATTTGTTTTTCCTTGCTGATTCATAGAGGTTCTTTATATACTCTAGATACTATTCCCTTGTTAATAATACATATGGCAAACATGTTCTACCAGTTTGTAGCTTACATTTTTACTTTCTTTTTTGCATTTTTTGGTGAATAAAGGGTCTTATTTTTACTTTAGCTAATTTACCCATATCTTCTTCTATTATTTATAGTTTTTGTATCTTGCTTAAGAAATTTTTCCTTATCCCTAATGTTACAAAAATGTTGTCCTTTGTTATGCCTAGAAAGTTCATAGTTTTGTTCTTCATATTTAAGTCTCTAGTCCACCTGTATTTTCTTCTTTATTATTATTATTTTTTGCATGAGGTAAAGTAGGGCTTTGATTTCATTTTTCCACAGCAATAACAATTATTTCAGATATGTGTAATACAAGTCTATTTTTCCCCACTGTGCAATGCCTACTCTGCCATAAATCAAATTTCAGGTCTGTTTTGAACTCTCTAATATGTTTTATTCATCTATTTGCCTTTCCCTATGACAATATGGTAGTGTCATAATTGTCAAAGCTTTATAAGAATTTTTGAAATCTGATAAAGCAAGTTTCACTAACTTTTTATTCTTTTAGAGTGTCTTGGCTATTCCTGGCCCTAGGATTTTCCATATATATTTTGAAATTTTCTTTTGATAAGTTGCATATTTGACATTTTTTAGGAATTTACTAAGTCATCCACTTTTATAAATATGTTTCATGTAAATTGAGAAGAATATGTATTCTGAGGACATAGTATATTAGATAATGTATATGAGACAATATTTTGTGTATTGTTTGAATCTATATCCTTACAATTTTTTTTGTGTTTGATTTATTCTTGGGAAAAGTATGCTAAAATATTGCACTATAATTGCATATTTTCCCTATATTCCTGTCCATTTTTGCTTTAAATGCTTTAAAGCTATGTTACTTAGTGTTTTGTTGCATCTCAAACCTTCTTTGACATTGATACCTGGGAGAATTGAGTAAATACATATGGCTAGATTAGAGTTAATTTTCAATGAACAACTTTAGCTCTGCCAAAGATCTTTCTATTGTCTAGGAATGTATATTAATATGTGTTTTAGGTTTACAAATAAAAGAAAGCATTAGATGAGTGGAATGTGAAAATAATGCCAGCAGCATGTATGCAAATTATTAGCGTTGGTGGGTTTTTTTTGTTTTTTGTTTTGGTGGTGAGGAAGTTGAGTTTGTATTCCTCTTGTTGGAGTCATTAAATGTATTTCATATCGCTTCTTTTCATATGTGTTGCATTAACTTGTTCATGACTCTCTGAGCCTTTTTGTCCCTCAAGAGGAAAAATGTGATGCTGGGGGGCATGAGTCAGCGATGGGAGGAAGATGAGGGAAGGAGCCACAGAAAAGGAGCCACTTGGTTAATGTCTTATTAGTCTGAAGAGTCCTGTCAGCATCTTCCTTCCCCTTTGTAGTTTCTTGGCTCCTTAAGGAGGCAGGAAGGAGATGGGCTTTTAGAAAGTTTCACTTTCAAGGGAAATACTGCTGCCGCGGTTTCAACTGCCACACAAGAAACCATTAACTAACATTATAGCGTGTGCATGTGAATAGCGTTAAACATTGGACACCTCAACCAGCATTTTTGAAATCTCAGTTTCGTGGCACCACTTTATAAAATTCAGGTTCCCTTTAATCCTAAACATATTCAGAATATGATAGCAATTACCCATCATTTTTAGAGATATGCAAGAACAATATGTTTTTGAACTGACAGAGCCTCATTTCTTTTGAAGTGCTTTATCAGGAATTAAAATGAGGAAGTGTGGCTGAGAATATGCAAATACATTCAAGTGCACACAATTAAAACCCTGAGATGCATTTGATGATAAATCACTTCACTGTGGTTGCAAGTATTCGCAATAGGAATTCAAATTGATAATTATGATTCTCAGAATAGCTAACAGTTTTCCATTTTTATCTGCTGTTTGAAATAAGAAGAGAAATATAGTACCTTAAAACCAATCTCGAACAAGCAGATTGCATTTCAAATATATGGGAACTTTTTTTTAAAACTGAAGTATAGTCAGTTTACAATGTGGTGTCAATTTCTGGTGTACAGCTAATGTTTCAGTCATACACATACGTACATATATTCCTTTTCATATTCTTTTTCATTGCAGGTTACTACAAGATATTGAATATAAGTCCCTGTACTATACAGTATAAACTTACTGTTTATTTTATATATAGTAGTTAGTATCTGCAAATCTCCAACTCCCAAATTATTCCTTCCCACCCTCTTCTCCCCCTGGTAACCATACGTTTGTTTTCTATGATTGTGAGTCTGTTTCTGTTTTGTAAATAAGTTCATTTGTGTCTTTTTTCTTTAAATTCCATGTATAAGTGATATCAAATGACAGAATCTGGATAAAGAAGTTGTTATAGACGGGAGCTTTTTCTTTTCTCTGGCTGTCTTATGTAAAAGAACCTTGAGAAAACCACAGGTAGAGAAAAAAAAAAAAAGCTGGTTCCAGCCCTACCTCCCACTCCCAGCTTGAGAATAAATCTCAAAAGCTTGTTTCAGTTCCCAAATTACCCCCAGTACAGGCCTAATGAATGAGGGCAGGTGTGCCGTGCGCCCACTACAAGGCAAATGTGTTGTACTGGAATTTAAGCTGCCTTCTAGCCAGTCCCTTCCCTCAGCAAGCCCTGAACTGATGGACCAACTTGACGGTGGGAGAGTGTGTGGGGCTGGGTTAGAGGAGGACTGCTGTGATTTCTTCATTCAGACATTCATCATCAGCTGGGCCAGTTCTGCTCGGCTTTTGGTTGCCTCTTCAGCTTGGAGGGATGAGTCCACCTGAGCAGACAGCCTTCCGCATTGGCAATCGCATGGATTGCAGTTGTGATGACTTGGCGCAGGTTTGGGGGGGCTAGAGCAGATGTTACGGTCCTTGGGAACTTGCTGGAGTGCCGGCTTGGTGAAGGGAAATCAATCCATTTCCTCCTGGCAGAGGATCTCCCCTAAAGTCACAACTGTTCTGCCTCTCTTACCTGCATTTTTTGTCTGCCTGGCCCAAGCTTATTTTAATTATTTTCAAAAGTGTTTATTTTAAAGTGCAGGTTTTATTATTCTGGTATGATGAGGTCAACAGGTCAGGAGGTGACTGCCATTGAAAAGACCACCTGCTGCTCATAGTTCCCGAGAGGAGGGGGCCCCACAGGGCTAAAGGGGGACGTTCCAGGGTCGGCCTGGAGGCAGAAGGAGCAGGAGGAGATCATGGACAAGAGACTTCCTTGTGGCTTCTGCGGGGAGGAACGGTGAGGCAGGGTGAGCAGGCTGAGGATTGGCTAGTTGAATAATTTCAGTGTGCTCTGGGGCATAGGGGCTTCCTGAGTTGTTTGGTACCTGGCCCTGGTGTGATTAGGGCAGGGGGAGAGTGGCCCCAGAATGTCAGAACCTGAAAAAAGGGGTGGTTGGGAGTATGAGATCAATTGGTTGGTTTGCCGAAGAAAGGCGTGTTTGCGGGGTGAGTCTTTTAGTATCTTTAGGAATTGCCCTGGGAGAGACAGTGCTTCCAGGGTCAGTAAGACCCCGAGATGTCAAAGTATCAGATTCACATATTTAACAGCATTGTAATAAACAAATGTCTCCTTTCCTGTGGGTACTCCTCAAGGCTTTGCACAATTCTCTGAGTGACAGGTCCCTAGGCAGTACCATGACCCAGATGAGAGAGCCCACGTGGACTGACAGAACATCTGGCAGAAGTCGGGCTCACCTTCCTCCCTCCCAGCACCTTCTGAGGGTGGAAAGCGTGTGTTCTGCCGTGGACTTTGCTTAAGACCTCACTTAACCTCTCTGAATTTCATCTGTGACACATGAATGAGAGCAGTCTTATCGATGGAGGAAGAACTGGGAAGCAGACAAGAAAAAAAGATTTCAAGCACATATACTGTTCTGTACAAGCGTGATTCATGATTACTTAGTAGAGGAAAGAAGCTGATACCTTGACAGGAGCATAAACTAAAATGGAAACTAGACACTACCAACAATGAAATAGAATCAGTCTTTTTAAAGTTTGATTTAAAGCTTACATATTCAGCACAGGCTCCATCTGGCATCCCTAAACTGGGAGTTTTGGCTCTGAGTTGAGGTAATTCAGAGAATCTGGCAATCCTGGAACTCACTGTTGAGATGTTGGCTAAGTCCGTTGCAATTCTTATTCGAATCATCGCAGCACGGTATCTGTGCCGGCTTGTCTATTTCTTTTGAAGTAAGATTTAGGAAATTTCCCTTTAGGGCACTAAGCATTTCAGGTTTCCTCAAAACAGTTTCCACAAAGCTGTTTTGATTTATGTCTGGGACAAAGTCCTAGAGAGATCTTGATTGAACTGTTTGCCAATCCAGTTAAAATGAATTTTTTCTCTTTGACTGTCTGGGGAGTCTACCCGTAAGCTCTGTTTATTTTCTTATGTGCCTGGTGCGTAACTGTGAGTAACTGCCCGGAGTCCCAGATTTTAAGATAGAAGATGGTGAGACTTTCTTTGGGATGATTGCAGTTCTCAAGAAGCAAATATAAACAAGGCACAGAAGAGATGATTACATTTGTGTTTTGAGGACCCCAGCAAGCAGACACAGTTGCAATCTAGAATCAGTGGGAAAGAAAAGAGACGTATGGGTTTATAAAGCAGGATTAAAAACGGAGTTGCCTGAATAAAAGGCAGGAATCTGGGGTCGTGTGTGTTGAAATGCCAGCTCTGCTGAAGATGGGCGTGTTGTCCCCATTCATTATTTGAAAAGTAGAAGGAGCCGTCTCATTGTTTCAGATGGCCAAAGGGCACTAGACAGCTGATGACACTGAAACCCTCAGAGGTTTCAGATTTCTCTAGAAATGCAAAACAATGCCTTTTAATGGTGACAGTGAAATAGCTATGATGGCCAATGAGCATGTTTTAGAAATACATGAGGAACCGTAATCTCTGGAACAATGTCTCTCAGTGGAAGGTATAATTCTCGGTAAATAGGAAAACTAAAGACATCAAAACCAGTGACGAAATTTACTTTGCCTGAGGAAGAGAAAAGAACCATTCGCAAATGAAGATTAAAAACCTCATACCCTCTCTCTGGAAATGTTCCCCAGTCCCCGCACAGTAGATCTTAGGCTGTGTGGAGTTCTTGGTCATTACACAAGGCATTTAAATGATTAGTTTCCCAGTATGTGCCTCAAGTGTCTGCAAATGTCCTTAGTTTTCGTAAGACTTTGGAAACCCTGAATTAAGCAAGTATTTGATGGGGTCAGTTTCAGGTCTTGTGAGGGATTTGGGGTCCTGGGGTGGGTGTTGGTATAGAAGTTGTATCTCTGGGTTTAATATCAGATCCAGCTCTCAGCAAAGGCAGGACACGTGGGCTCTCATGGAATATTCTTTTTTTTCCCCATGAAAAGGTTTTTTTTAATTGAAGTATAGTCAGTTTACAATGTGTCAATTTCTGGTATACAGCATAATGTTTCAGTCATACATATACATTCATATATTCCTTTTCTTATTCTTTTTCATTATAGGTTGCTACAAGATATTGAATAAAGTTCCCTGTGCTATACAGTAGAAACTTGTTGTTTATCTATTTTATGTATATTTGTTAGTGTCTTCAAACTTGAACTCCCAATTTATCCCTTTCTACTCTCTCCTCCCTTGGTAACTGTGTTTGTTTTCTATGTCTGTGAGTCTGTTTCTGTTTTGTTCATTTGTGTCATTTTCTTAGATTCCACATGTAAGTGATATCATATGGTATTTTTCTTTCTTTTTATGACTTACTTCACTTAGAATGACAATCTCCAGGTCCATCCATGTTGCTGCAAATGGCATTATTTTATTCTTTTTTATGGCTGAGTAGTATTCCATTGTATAAATATACCACAACTTCTTTATCCAATCATCTGTCACTGGACATTTAGGTGTTTCCATGTCTTGGCTATTGCAATTAGTGCTGCTATGAACATTGGGGTGCAGGTGTCTTGTCAAGTTAGTTTCCTCTGGATATACGCCCACGAGTGGGATTGCTGGATCATATGGTAAGTCTATTTTTAGTTTTCTAAGGAATCTCCATACTGTTTTCCATAATGGCTGCACCAAACTACATTTCAAAGGATATTCTTGATTATGTATCAGGGCTTTGTCAGACCTGAAATCCCAGACTTTCTCATTCTACAGTCCCCCATACTCTCACTCCTGCTGGACTTGCTCCTCATCCTCACGGGAACACATGCTCCTGCATTTTCTCACTATTGTCAGAGTTTTGGGCTCCATTCTGCCTCCTTTGCTTCTCTACCCAACCTGGACCCTGTGACCCAGTTTGCACAAGTTCCTTATGTGCACCTTAGCATCCTTCACCCTCTTTGACCTCTCACCATCCCAAACTGTCACATCCATATCTGGATGGACACCCTTTCTCATGCCATTCCCAGGTGCCAGAAGCTGATAGAGGAGGCTGAGAAACAGTGCTGAAGGATTGCAGATAAGTTCAAGTTAACTTGGTGCCCGGCTTCTTTTGCTCCTCAGTGATCCTCTGAATCAGCTGTCAATCCTTAGGTCTTCTCTTCCCTGAGAAAACTCTCCATTCTTATTTTGCTCAGATGATCAAATCTATCCAACAGGAACCCCTCTCACTTTCAAAGTTCTCTGGGTGTTGGGATGATATTTTTGAGATACTAACTTTTTGTTAACTTTTATTTTTCTTGCAACATTTCTTCCTTTTCCTTCCATGCACTGAAGCAGTGAATTGGCTCCATGTTCTTGGTCTCAACAGAGGGATGGAAACAGGTGGGTCTTACTGATTTTGGTTCCAAAGAGCTCTTAGGAAAAGGAGGAGAACTGAAAAATTAACATAAAGTTTGGATGAAACACAAAAGGAGAAAGGTTCTTGTCTCCACCCCACCCCAATACTTCCCCAAACTAGAAGCAGATTCCTCTGGGGTGGTGATGAGGACAGACTTTGTGAGTCCTGGGGAGAGGAAACTCACTGCCTTCTTGCTCAACAGAATTGCAGAGAGAAAATGTAGTCATGCTGTATAAGCAGATGAGTCTTTAGTGCTGCAGAGATCACTGCACCCTGACAGAACACAAAGGTAGCAGCAAGTCTCCTGCCACCAGCATGATATGGAAATGGGAGGAAGAGCCACCAGGCTTGAAGGCGTCATATGCAGAAATAGGCATGTCTCAGTAGAAACCTACATGATAAACAACAAGGTCCTACTGTATAGCAGAGGGAAGTATAGTCAATAGCTTGGAATAACCCATAATGAGAAACAATATGAAAAAGGACATATATATGTATAACTGAATCACTATGCTGTACACCAGAAACTAATATAACACTGTAAATCAACTATACTTAAAAAAACTTATAAAAAAGTAAAAAAAAAAAAAAAACCCAAAAAACCCTGTCCTGGAAACTTGAAAAAACAAGAAACCTACACAGACCAAAGTCCAGATGTGCTTTTCCACCTCCCACACCATGTGCTAGTCCTCCGTAAGTGCCCTGGAACCTTAATAGAACTCTGGGAAAGGAAGGGGTGGGTGGAATCAACTAGGATAAAATTTCCACCAATTCAGTGAAATGAGGGCTTGGAATACAAATGAGGTTGAGTTACAGAAGACCATTTATAGTCATTGCACAGTTAAGTTCAAGACTGAGATTCAGACCCACTTCATCTATGTCTTCAACCATCTTCTTTCTTTCACATTGACAAAAAGAAGTGTTCTATTGCCTTCTATTCCATTTTCACTCCAAGAATACCATGCTGCCATTCTCAACCCTTGTTTTAACATTTTCCAACATTCACCAAACCTTTGCTACAGTATATATATGTCCTTTCTTGTGTTAGGTAATTTTAAGTCTCAAGGGCCTGGTATCTAACTCAGAGAACCTAAGACAAGAAGGTGAAAGGATGGATTCATGGAACCCAAGGAAGTGTGGAATGGCTAAACCCCCCAGAGAGGCATTAACATAGCAATACCTCAGAAATAATTGAAACTCAGGATTAGTTGTGCTTAGGATTCTTTCTCTCCACTTTTAAAATCTAGTTCTCTTTGAAAACTGGAGTCATTATCTTTTTGTTTTTTTCAGACTCACTGGCTTATTCGAGCAGGGGAGAAATATGACTTCTGGCAGTGCCAAAGTTTTTCATGTTAAAGTTCCTACTATGAGGAGAAGACTGACTCATGGTTTCTCTGATACCACATTCAAAAAACTGTATATTCCTTATGTCAGCTCCAAAGTTTGAGGTCGGGGTAGGAATACTTTACAGAAAGGGTGGAGGATGGAGTGGAACAGTGAAGACAATAGATGGTCCTGACCCACCTTGAAGGGAGAGAAGCTATGGCTATGACAGGCTGTCATTTCAGGGGCCTATAAGCTCGCACATCCAATCATAGGAAGTAAGTACTCACAGGGAACAGGAGCAGATTATCCCATTGCTTCCGCTCTGTGCCATTTACTCTCCTCAGTCTCTTGCAGTCTAGCTCTTTCTTGAATCACTCTAAGGAAATTCTCTTAAAGGTCACTGTGACGGACTTCATCATTCTCTAATTCAACTACCTTCATTCTTTTTTTTCAGTAACGATCCTCCTTTTCCTACAGTAGTTGATTCTGTCAATGGCCTCATTTGGCCAAAACCTGTTTTCCTAGCTCAGATTCGTGTGCCAGTTTTTCACCTGGTTCTTTTCCTGCCTCCTAGATGGCACCTTCTGTGTCCTTTGCTGATTTTTCCTTTCTCCTTTGCTCCTTAATTGTAGGCAATTATCACGTTTCTGACCTCGGCCTGCTTTTCCCCACTCTCTCTCCTCCAGTGGTTTGAAGCCTTCGGGAGCTTTTTATTTTCCACAGCATAAAACCCAAAGTGCTAAAAGCTGCAGAGAGCTAATGTGAACTTACCGTCTTATAATAACAATGTGATAATTAATAATAACAGCAAAAGTTGAAAATTACTTAGCACTGATCACTGCTCTAAGCACTTGGCGTGAATTAAGTCCTTTGATCCTCATCTTATGAGATGAATGCTTTTTTTTTTTTCATTATTTGCCTTTTGGCAGAAAAGGAAAAGTGAACATGTAGCAGTTGAAGACTTGTCCAGTGTCAAATAGTGAGAAAGGTGATGTTCAAACTTGGGCAGTCTCCCAAGCATGCCTGAGGCTTCCTGTGTTCTTGCTTTTGCCCCTGGGGATCGGCCCCCGTACCCATCATTCAATGTTTTGCCTCTACTTCAAGGAAGAAGTTCCCAGATTTCCCCTTCTCAGTGCCTCGCTAAAGGAATTCTTTTCCTCCATTGTACTCCCATGGTGTCTTATTTGTGCCTTGCTTATAAATTCCATTTTCTACTTGGTTATTTAAAAATAAGTCTTTTTGTTTAACAGACTGTAAGTGCCTGTAGGTTTGTGTCTCCCCCCTAACCCCATAGTACCTCTCAGTGCTTTGCTCCATCATGGATGCTCAATGAAAGTTTATCAGTTGAATAGATGAGTCATTTATCAAATGACTAATGTTTATTGAAAATCTTTTGTAAGGTTCTATAGACCAGTACTGCTTATAGTATGGCCTGCAGGCTGGTACTCTTCCTGGAACCATTTGTTATGGTAAGATAAGGAGGTTGTACCAGAGGCTGAATCAATGCATAGCTTTCTTTCTTTTTTAAACTTTATTTTTTATTGAAGTGTAGTTGACTTACAATGTTAGTTTCAAGTGTACAGCAAAGCAATTCAGTTTTACATATACATACATGTATATTCTTTTCAGATTCTTTTCCATCATATGTTATTATAAGAAATTGAATATAGATCCCTGTGCTATATACAGTAGGTCCTTGTTGTTTATCTGTTTTATATACAGTAACATGTGTCTGTTAATCCTTGACCCCTAATTATCCCTCCTCGCCCTTTCCCCTTTGGTAACCATAGTTTATTTTCTATGTCCATGAGTCTGTTTTTGGTTTATAAATAGAATTTGTATCATTTTTTTTAGGATTCCACATATAAATGGTATCATATGATATTTATCTTTCTCTGTCTGACTTATTTCACTTAATAAGATAATCTCTAGGTCCATCCATGTTGCTGCAAATTCCGTTGCTGCATAATTCTGTTTCATGGCTATTATTCCATTGTGTATATATACCATATCTTCTTTATCCATTCATCTGTTGAAGGACATTTAGGTTGCTTCCATGTCTTGGCTATTGTAAATAGTGCTGCTATGAACATCAGGATGCGTGTGTCTTTTCGGGTCAGAATTTTCTAGGGATGTATATGCAGGATCATATCTATTTTTAGTGTTTTAAGGACCTCCATACTGTTATCCATAGTCTATAGAAAGTCCTGCTAAGAAAAAATCTTTAGTTGATCTAAATGCTGTGCTTAGTGACATAGTTGATTTACCATGTGGTTGAATTATATTTTGGTGTAAGCTCCTGACTTCATCAAGGATCAGTAACAAATAGCTTGAGAACCTAAATTTTAAGTAGCCCTGCTATAGGGGATATAAAACAGATATAATGACTCTTGCTCCTGGGAACTTACATTCTAGTTGAAGAAATATAATACTATATTTTAAAACAAGGACAGCAAAAACTGGATCCCAAGATGATAAGTGTGCAGCTCAGTAAAAAGAATAAAGGAAGTAAAATGACTCCAAACGTTTAATCCAATGCTCTGATTTTTGCAGATCAAGAAACAAAGGCTATTTTAAGCAACTCTTAATAATGCAAAATGCTTCCATGAAACAAAAAATAGAAATGTAGTTTAAAATATGACCAGATGTTAGCCATGATGTGAACATTCACAACACTTATAGGTGAGCATGGATACCACAAGACAACTTTTCTCATCTTTACCTGTAGATTTAATCATATCCAAATTTTGCATGATGATATATGACAATTAGGATGTAAGTGATTTAAAAGTATACTTTTGCAGTCTATACATAATTGCTCTACTTAAAAATTCTAATTTATCTCTTACTAAATAAAACAGTTGCAGATACTTAAGAAAGCACTTTCTGAGTGGCTGTATTTGAAGGGCTTTTAAAGGTAAATAATATACAGCAAGGCTTTCAAACATTCGTTTGTTGATTACAAATAAAATGTTAGGTAGCCTGACGGTCGTCATTTTTTTCAGGGGGGAAATATTATCAACAATAGTAGACTTAACTGAGCCAGACATTGTGCCAAGAGTAGAACTGATAAGAGGTATTGGGTTCAACGTGCCAGATTTCTGAAATAGTCACTTCCTACAGACAAATGAGTTAAATCAGCAGATTGCTATGGCAATAGAAAAAGAAATGAACATATCTTTAGGAACAAAATAAATGATCTGGCAGTACCAATTTATGCTGTCACAGGGAAAGGAGAAAGAAAAAATCTCTACCCCAAGACAAAGTCAACGCTTTTGTGGTTCATGTGCTTCCTGACAAAATATTTGATCTGCTCGGGCACACACGAGAGGGGCACAGCTGGCAAGAGAGAGAGACAGATTCTAACACAGAAATGTTACAACACACTCTTCAAATGTGTTACAGAAAAACCATCTGATTTACAATTCTGGCCGTCATTAGCTCCATCCCTGTCACTGAACTAAGGGAACACACACTAGAACTCACACATCAAAATGAAATTGTAAGGAAACCTAAACAAAATGTAAACAAAAAAAATATATCCTGAAAAAATAGCAAGCCCACTGTCACGGTGAGCAAATGTTGGGTTATTTATCCCAAAATCTGTTGCTTTGTTCAATTGTATTTTGAAATATTTATTAAAAAAATTTTTTTTGGCCCTTTAGATATTCTTTGGAAGAAGTCTATTTAACAATGAACAGAGCAGATGAAGAAGGTTTCGTGGGGATCAAGGTGGAGAGATACACAAGCTTGTTCGTTGTGATGATCTTTACTGATTGGGGATGAACTGTGCATAGATGAATCCTGTGTGTGTGACTGTTTCTTTTTCTTTTTTGGTGCTTTTGAATCCCCTTCAAGATGAGAGGGCATCTGGAGGCCTTTCTCTTCAGACTCTTACAGGTTAATGTAGACACAATGCAGAAACTTGTATGAACTTCACTCTTTTTATGAACTATATTGTGCCCCCTCCAGATTCATGCACTAAAGCCCTCGCCTCTGATGTGACTATACTTGGAGAGGGGGCCTTTGAAGAGGCAATTAAAGTTAAATGAGGTCATTGGGTGTGGTCTTAATCCAATAGGCCAGGTGTCCTTATAAAAAGAGAGAAAGACACCAGGGATGTGCTCACAGGCCATGTGAGGACACAGCAAGACAGTAACCACCGACAATTTAAGGAGGGAGGCCTTGTGAGAAACCAAGCCTGCTGACACCTTGATCTTGGACTTCCAGCCTCCCGAACTGTGAGAAAATAAAGCTCTGTTGTTTAAGCCACTCAGTCTGTGGTGCTTGGCCACAGTAATCCTAGGAGACTGAAATAATTCTAGAGCTGACTACTCAGAGTGTGTTTGTGGACCAGGGCCAGGCTATGAGGTGATGTTAGCAGACCACGGTAAGTAAGTACTAAAATTGAGAGTAAGATTAAGAAACTTAAAAAAAAATTTGATAGATTTGTTTTATGACTCTTGATGCTAATAATATAATCTTGGGGCTATTAGTCTTTTTAAAAATTTCACTTTCTTCACAATTCACTTTTATTCTCTTTTACAAAACTACCACCCTGTGATGGACTGGAAACATCCACCCTTCACCGTACACTCACATGTGGAAGGAAACTGGTTCCCTCACTTCCCCTCTGTTTTGGGTCTGAGACAGCGATTAGATCCTGTAATCTCTGAATTGATGTAGGTCCCAGAAATGAAAGCAAGACTGACTGGCATTTTTCTCACTCAGATTTTCATTGAGCAACAGACCAGAATTTGATGATCATATATCTATATGTCTCTGCTTTATGCTCAAAGTGTGAATAAGATGCTGGTTGGTTTCTTTTGAGGCCAGATATTTTGAGGCTTCTTTTAGTCTCAAAATAGCAACAAAGATAAACTCAACTGAAGAATTCCTTATGGGGTTATTTCAAGCCACAACGAGTGGGAAGCTTTACCAGCGATTGGGTTCAGCTGCATATATCCAAAAAAAAAAAAAATAAACCCCAAATAACAAGAACATATAAGATAAGTGTTATTATCCTCTCATGTAACAAAGAAGTCTTGGTAAACAGTTCATAGCTGGTAGAGCAGTTCAAGGATGTCAAGTTCAATATCTGTAATTTTGGGGCTTTCTCTCACAGTCAGTTGTAATATGACTGTTGCAGCTTCAGCCATGATACCTGCTTTTCAGGCAGGAGAAAAGTGGATGGAAAGCCGGAGGGGTAAACATGATGTGTGCCAACAGATTCTACCCCTACTTACAGATGCTCACTGGAAGCTCCACGTGAGGACTTCTACTTGTCGTTGGCAAGAACAGTTGTCACATCGCTACTTCTATCAACAATTGATGCTGGGAAACGGAGGGGCTTTGCTTCACTTTGTTTTTAGCTGGGCTGGTTGGTTTCTGTGTGTAAAGAAGAGGAGAACAGCAACTGAGAAGGAAGTCAGCACTCCCTGCTGGAGATTAAGAGTGCATTTTCCAATTCAAGAAAGGAAAAGCTTGACTGAGTTGTTAAGGAGAGAAATTCTCCTTACCTGGTTGCCATTAGATAGGGTATTAGATACGGTGATTTGGATCAAAAGAGCAGAGTCAATATAAGTTTCTTCATAGGAACCCAGCCTCAGCAGGAAGAGGTCTGGAAATTCCATATTTTGATTTAAGTTTTTGCCATAATGACCTAGGTGCAGTTTTCTTTATGTGTGTTTTGCGTGTGGTACATAGAGCTTTTGAGTCTGTGAATTAGTGTCTTTCATCAGTACTAGGAAATTATCAAGCATAATTTATTCAAATATTTCTGATATTCATTCTCTCTTCCCTTTCCTCCTCGGACCCCATTTATACATGTTTTATACATGTTTCAGGCCTTTTGACCTTGTTCCATAAAACTATTCCACTCTTAAAGTATTTTCTGTTTTTATTTTTTTCTTCTCTTGCTTCAGTATGGTTATTCTTCTACTGAGCAGTATCTTTCAGTTCATTAATTCTTTCCGCTATTTATCTAATCTCATGTTAACTCTATTTCTTTAGTTATTAAGTTCAGCAAGTGCATTTTTTATTTCTAAAAATTTTTTTTCCTTAATAAGCTTCACTTCTCTGATGAAATTCTTCATCTTGTCATCTAAATTTTTGAACATATCACAGTTATTTTAAAGACATAATGAATGAGCTGTGGGTGTGTTTCTAGTGTCTATTTTATCTCTCTTTTTTACAATCACTTGATTCCTTTTCTTGGCAGGCCTGGAACTATTTGATTGTCATATATTACATGTAAGAAAATTATAGAGGCTTTGGATGATCTTTCTTCTTCAGAGAGAACTTACTTTTCATCCTTCCAATATGCAAGTACAGTAGAAACAGTAATCGTGATCCAAATCAGTCAGCTTGACCCAGGTTGGCTTAACTCTGGTTACCCTCACTCCTAAGGGTGTAGACTTTCAGAGTCATGCAGCCTCGAGCTCCATAGTTTGTCCTTATAGCTGCTTTGAAACAGACAAAGCCCTGTTTAGTTTTTAGGACCCTTAATTCCCAGTTTATGTTGGCGTTTCAGTTTCTTTTTCCATGTAACTGAGAAACTGGCCAACACCTGGAAGAGAAATGTGGCAGAAAATATTATGATCACATTGGTGCCTTTCCTTTCTCTCTAGATCTTGATCCCCCAAGTCTTTGCTGCCTTGCTTGATCTCTCATGATTTAAAGAGCTACTTTTTTAAAAAATATTTTTCATTGATTTATAATCATTTTACAATGTTGTGTCAAATTCCAGTGTAGAGCACAATTTTTCAGTTATACATGAATATATATATATTCATTGTCACATTTTTTTCTCTGTGAGCTACCGTAAGATCTTGTGTATATTTCCCTGTGCTATGCAGTATAATCTTGTTTATCTATCCTACAAGTTTGAAATCCCATCTATCCCTTCCCACCCTCTGCCCTCTTGGCAACCACAAGTTTGTATTCTATGTCTATGAGTCTGTTTCTGTTTTGTATTTATGCTTTGTTTGTTTGTTTTTGTTTTTGTGTTTGTTTTTGTTTTAGATTCCACATATGAGGGATCTCATATGGTATTTTCCTTTCTCTTTCTGGCTAAGTGGCTTACTTCACTTAGAATGACATTTTCCAGGAGCATCCATGTTGCTGCAAATGGTGTTATGTTGTCAGTTTTTATGGCTGAGTAGTATTCCATTGTATAAATATACTAACTCTTCTTTATCCAGTCATCTGTTGATGGACATTTAGGCTGTCTCCATGTCTTGACTATTGTAAATAGTGCTGCTATGAACATTGGGGTGCAGGTGTCATCCTGAAGTAGGGTTCCTTCTGGATATATGCCCAGGAGCCGGTTTCCTGGGTCACATGGTAAGTCTATTCCTAGTCTTTTGAGGAATCTCCATACTGTTTTCCACAGTGGCTGCACCAAACTGCATTCCCACCAGCAGTGTAGGAGGGTTCCCCTTTCTCCACAGCCTTTCCAGCATTTGTCATTTGTGAACTTTTGAATGGTGGCCATTCTGACTGGTCTGAGGTGATACCTCATTGTAGTTTTGATTTGCATTTCTCTGATAATTAGTGATATAGTGATATTTAGCATTTTTCATGTGCCTATTAATCATTTGTATGTCTTCCTTGGAAAATTGCTTGTTTAGGTCTTTTGCCCATTTTTGGATTGGGTTGTTTGGTTGTTTCTTATTAAGTTGTATGAGCTGCTTATATAATTCTGGAGATCAAGCCTTTGTCGGTTTCATTTGCAAAAATTTTCTCCCATTCCATAGGTTGTCTTTTTGTTTTGCTTCTGGTTTCCTTTGCTGTGCAGAAGCTTGTAAGTTTAATTAGGTCCCATTTGTTTATTCGTGCTTTTATTTCTATTGCTTGAGTAGACTGTTCTAGGACAACATTTTTGAGATGTATGTGAGATAATGTTTTGCCTATATTTTCTTCTGGGAGGTTTATTGTATCTTGTCTTATGTTTAAGTTTTTGATCCATTTTGAGTTGATTTTTGTGTATGGTGTAAGGGAGTGTTCTAGTTTCATTGTTTTACATGCTGCTGTCCAGTTTTCCCAACACCATTTGCTGAAGAGACTGTCTTTATTCCATTGTGTATTCTTGCCTCCTTTGTCGAAGATCAGTTGACCAAAAGTTTGTGGGTTCATTTCTGGGCTCTCTATTCTGTTCCATTGGTCTATATGTCTGTTTTTGTACCAATACCATGCTGTCTTGATGACTGTAGCTCTATAGTATTGTCTGAAGTCTGGGAGAGTTATTCCTCCAGCCTCTTTCTTTCTCTTCAGTAATGCTTTGGCAATTCTAGGTCTTTGATGGTTCCATATAAATTTTATTATGATTTGTTCTAGTTCTGTGAAATATGTCCTGGGTAATTGGATAGGGATTGCATTAAATCTATAGATTGCCTTGGGCAGTGTGACCATTTTAACAAAATTGATTCTTCCAATCCAAGAGCATGGGATATCTTTCCATTTTTTAAAGTTTTCTTTAATTTCCTTCATCAATGGTTTATAGTTTTCTGTGTATAATTCTTTCGCCTCCTTGGTTAGATTTATTCCTAGGTATTTTATTACTTTGGGTGCTATTTTAAAGGGGATTGTTTCTTTGCTTTCTTTTTCTGTTGATTCATCGTTAGTGTAAGGAAATGCCACTGATTTTTGAACGTTAATCTTGTAATCTGCTACCTTGCTGAATTCTTCGATCAGCTCTGGTAGTTTTTGTGTGGACATTTTAGGATTTTCTATATATAGTAACATGTCATCGGCATATAGTGACACTTTCACCTCTTCTTTTCCAATTTGGATCCCTTTTATTTCTCTCTCTTGCCTGATTGCTGTGGCTAGGACTTCCAGGACTACGTTGAATAGGAGTGGTGATAGTGGGCATCCTTGTCTTGTCCCAGATTTTAGTGGGAAGCTTTTGAGTTTTTCACTGTTGAGTACTACACTGGCTGTAGGTTTGTCATATATAGCTTTTATGATGTTGAAATATGTTCTTTCTATACCCACTTTGGTGAGAGTTTAACATAAATCGGTGTTGATAAAGAGCTACTTTAAACAAAAAATTCAGCTTTTGTAGTTTCTACAAGGAGAAGATGGTGTAACGCAAGCTATGCCATCAGAGATACAAGTTGAAGTTTCACAATTTCATTTAGCTTTTTCTGTGGTAAATGTCCTCTGAATAACTCAATTGCAGAAAACATTTCAAAGCACCTTGAAGGTGCACAGAAGTCCCTCTCACCAGGCTTAAGATGGAGAAAGCCACACCCTATAGTGCTCTCCCCATGGTGGGGGAGGGTACTCAACTAAGTGTGGTAAGCAGCTCTTGGCAAAGAAGTCTTTCTTCTAAATTGTCACTCTCTTTAACATTTTCAGTTCTTGAAATTGGTCTTGGAACAGGTGTTCAATTCTTATTGTAAATTTCCTTTGTGGACATCTGAGTCTCACTGTTATAAGAATTGTTCAGTGGTGCCCAAGTCAATATGGAGAGTACAGAAACCCCATTCTAATTGCCTGTTGCAACTAACCTGAAAACATTCACTTCTACCTGGGACTAAAATAAAAATGAGGATTAAACATTAAGAAAAATTGTTTCTCCTTTTGAAGTACATGAACCCATGTTCCTAGGGCCTCAAACTCAGCCTACTCTTTTGAGGAATGGTAGTTCAGTAACATTATTGATTAAATAGATTTTTCTGGACCTGCCTAGGAGTCTGACTTTTATTCATAATATTTTTTTACTATGGGAAAATGCTTCATAATACAGCCAATTTATAAATACAATCCAGAACATAGTCCAAGTGAAAGGTGTGGGTTACCTTTGTTAAACCTATTAATTCAGAAAGCTTTAAATTTGGAAAAGGGAATTGGACCTCTTTGGAGAAAATTGTGCTTTTTTTGAAGTCATTTTTTCCTTTTTTACAGTCACTCAGATAAGGAATTTGGGAGCACTGCCTTCCTTTAGCTGCACCTATATAAGTGACGTAAAAAGAAAAGAAAAGTGCCTTTTAAAAATGTGTTTCCTGCAGACTTCTGGAGCTGATACAAAGAAACAGAAAATATCTTCTGATAGTATGATGGTTAATTTTATGTGTCAACTTGACTGATTACAGGGTGTCTAGATTACTTTTGTCTGTGAGGGTGTTTCCAGATGAAATCAGCATTTGGATCAGTGGACTCAGTAGGGCAAATGGCCCTTCCTGACGTGGGGGAGCATTATGCAATCCACTGAGGGTCTGCATAGAAAAAAATGTGGAGGGAGGAGGAATTTGTCCCTTTTTTCCTGCCTCACTGCTTGAGCTGGGACATCTCATCTCATCTTCACCTGCCCTCAGACTGGGATTGATACCAAAGGCTCCCCTGGTTCTCAGGTCTTCAGATTTGGCTTTCCTGGTTCTCCTGCTTGTAAATGGCAGATGGTGAGATTTCTCAGCCTCATAATCACCTGAGCCAATTCCTTATAATAAACTCCTTGCCTCTCTCTCTCTATGTATGTATGTCATCTAACTTTATGTATAAAGCTCTCCCTATATAAAGTTGTATGTTCATATATATCTATGCAAAAGAACCCATTGGTTTTGTTTCTCTGGAGAACCCAGACTAAGGTGCTGTGCAGGCCAGTGGTTTTGAGTTTGACCACATACACAGTCATGGCTGAAACCCAGAAGTCATCTGGGAAGCATCAGACTTCCTCGGGCTTCTGGGTTCTGATGTGACCGGCTGCATAGATGAGCGAGTCCTGAAACTACACTCACTTTTTAAAGACAGTTTATGCTGATGCTATTTGAGTCCAGTGGGAGCTGTTGTTGTAGCCATGTCAGGCTGATGCAAGATCACTTTGCCGCATGCCTGGATATGGAGGAAAGGGGCAAATCAGAGCCGATTATATGTATAAACAGCTGGCCAGGGCTGCTGTCCCAGAGACGCGTATTGTCTCACAGTTCTGGAGGCTAGAAGTCTAAGATCCAGGTGTTAGTAGCGTTGGTTCCTTTGGAAGTCAGTACGGGAGACTCTGTTCCAGGCCTCTCTTCCAGGTTCTCGTGGTTTCTTGGCCACCTGTGGTTTTCCTTGGCTTGTAGGTGCATCACCTGACCGCTGCTTCCATCTTCTCGTGGCCTTCTCCCTGTGTGTGTGTGTGTGTGTCTGTGTTCTAATCTCCCCTTTTCTAAGGACACCAGCCACACTGGATTAGGGGTCCACCCTACTCCAGTATGACCTCCTCCCAACTAATTACATCTGCAATGATCCTGCCACCAAGTCAGGTCACGTTCTGAGATATCGGGGAATAGGAGGTTAATGTGTGAACTTGGGGGGCACATAATTCAGCCTATAACACTTTTGCTCACTTGAGAGTCTCAGATACTCTGTCCCTAACCTCCAGCGCCTCATCAGTGAGAGTGAAGACTCTGATACAGCACTTCACTTCAGTAGCTATTATGAGTCACTCAAGGATGAGAGGTTAGTTAACAGGCTTTTCTGGTAACAGGAGGGTTAATCTATTATGCAGTGACACGATCTTGAAGGCCACAGTTTCCTGGAATGGGGGACCCGCTGCTGGAACCCTTTATCAGGTGTGCACAATTGTGTTGATTGATCTCCTGTTTTTAGAAACCAGCATTTTACAGCCATTCATTTCAATCTGGTAATCAGGCTGATTAAACCTTGACAAGCACAAAGAAGGGAAAAATGAAATAATAACGCTTCTGCTAAATTTTAACTGGAGACGAAAGCTGACAGCCCTAAGAGTGAGAAATGACGGGTATTTAAAAAAATAAAATTTGAAAAAAGCAATGGGCATCTGGAGGGTATTTGTTAAGATAATTTGTGATAATTCTTTGAATCTCAAATCATCGCTGATTTTTTTAGCTTGATTAACGTGACTAAAGTGCCTTATAGTAACACATGAGGTGTTGGTTTTGATTGTTTTTCTACTTTTTTGAGTTTCAGTGCCTCACCTCTGAGTTTAGATGACTTTCTCATCACTTCACTCTCCTCTGGTGGCTCTCAAATGGGGACACTTTGGCCCCCAGGGGATATTTGGCACTGTCTGGAGACATTTTTGCTTGTCACAACTTGGGCAGGGAATGCTACCGGGTCCTCTGGGTGCAGGCCAGAGACGCTGCTCACTCCCCCACCACGCACAGAGCGCCACCCACAGCAGGGAATTATCCGGCTCAAAGTAACAGTGATGCTGAGGGTGGGAAATCACGAATTTTTCCCACATGGTTCTAGACTGGGGAGTCCCCATTCTGCTATTTAACTGTTCAAACTGTAACCCAGATGTCACCCAAGATTCACTCTGTGCTTGAAGAGAAGATAACATTATATTTGGGTCAAGCCAGTCTTCCGAGGGAGATCCAATGTCCTCCTCAAGATTTTTGCAAATGACAAGGAGCTCCCGTGCTCAAGGTCACTCAGGCTTGGCCTTCTGCTCCCAGGAAATTCACACAGTTTAACCCCATCTTCCTTCCTAATGGTATTCTCTCTCCGCTCACCTTCAAACCAGCTGTAGAACTTGACCTCCCTGCCTTTATATGTTCACAAAATCCTTCTCAAATGAGGCATCAGTGTAAGACTCTGCTGATGGTTTCTTTTCGGGGGTGAGATAGATTTTGTGAGAGGGTATTATTTTTCAGAGTTACAAAGTAACAGAGGACAGGCTATTAAAATTTCTTTAGTCATCCCTGCGTGTGGCTTTGCTGTCTTTGTTGTCTCCTACAATTCTGTTCGGCAGTTTTACAGGCCCTCAACCCTCAGGCACCCCAGTGAAACCCAATTCCTCAGTGCTTGATTGTGCATGGTTATTTAGAATTCCAGGTCCAGCTTGCTCCAAGCCTCCCTTTGTGTAACTGGGACTCATGACTGAGCTCCACCCTGCTGTGGACCATCCCCTCCAGGTCCCGCGTTAACTCACACAAAGATCAGATGAAGTTCTGATGTTCTGATTTCCTCCTTTCCTGCTCCTCAAACCAGTCCCTAGAGGAGAATATAGAGAATCATGTTCCCATTCAAAGGATGCTGTAGCCCCGCTTCTCCAGACTCCTCTTAGAAATCGGACTTGACTTTTCCACCGTTTCTCTGTTTTTCCCTTGTTTGCAAAACTGTTTGACCCTGGTCACATCACTCAATTTAGAAGCAGAGAAAGTGGAGCCTAAAGGAATCCTGGAGCACATCTGCTTTAAAGCTTTCATTTTAGAATGAAGAGAATTGTTCAGGATTAACCCAAGGTTAATTAAGGGTATTCGGCACCTGAATCCAGGCGCCCATTTCCTGGCATTCTCAACACCAATGACTGAGATGAAAAGACCTAAATCCTAGTTCTTAAGGAAATCTCTTTATTGAGCCTCAGTCTCCTTGTCAAAAAAATAGAAGGGTTAAACGAGATGGTCTCTAAGGTTCTTTTCAATGCAAGCAATCGTGTAATTATCAAATGTTGCTTGGAGACTCTCTGAACACTCCTAAATTAACAAAAACACTTTTCCAACCACATTGGAAAAGCTTCACTTTTTCACCCATGTGACATTTTAAAAGAGACATAGCAGTATAATGGGTAAGAGCACAGACACCAAACCTAGAATGTCTGGGCGAGAATCCAGGCTCAGCCTCTTACTAGATAGACTGTGTGATCTTGGGCAAGCCACTCAACCTCTCTGTTCTCTTGTTTCATCCCCTTTAAAAAGGGGGATTATAATCATAACACCTATTCTAAAATAGTTTTGGGGAGTAAATGAGTTCATAAAAGCGCTTAAAACAGTAACCGGCATATTGTAAGTACTGTGTTAAGTGCTGGTGCTTTTCATTTCTGATACCTGCAATTAGTCGGCTGTGGATCATGAAATAAAATAATTAGCTTAGACTAGGAAGATTACAGGGATACGCTCTCTATCTTACATCCACTTTTTCCCTCTGCATTTTAAGAACCAAAAACAAATTGAGCCAATGCATAAGAGAATCTCACAGTATTATCTTTAGGCTCTTAGGAGAAATTTTAAATCATACTCACACTTGAGATAACAAATTCTTCATGTCATGAGAACATATCAGCTACTGAGGGTGGGCTGAGAACATCAAGACTGTGCCATATAAGCACTTTGCCTTGCGCTGCCGGGTGAAGTTCTTTGCAATATACTACAGACAATTTATATTTTCTGCAAAAATTCAGAGGAAGGCCAAATGCTTGCAAATGGGGCTTGATAGCATTGGGGTTTTTTTTTTTGAATGTAATTTTTCTCATCTTTGCAGTCAGAAGGGATGTGTTTGGCCCTAGGAACCCCACCTGTATTGAAGTTAAATTATTTTTAATTAGCCTCAAATTATTTTCCTGGGAGGTCTTAGATTTTAGGATTCCTCCTCTCTATTTGGGAGCATCCAGTCAGAGCTACAGATCCAACCTTGGACAAGAGTTTATCCCAAAGTCATTTGGTCTTAGAACGTTTGCCAAATGAGATGCAAAGGTATTCACAGCTTGAGGAAGGTTCTGGAACAGAAGTCCCCCAGCAAGAGCCCTGCCTGATCCAACACCTGGTGAGGGTGTTCGTCAGATATGACGACAGAGGTGCCCGTGTCTTCCCTTCTTCCTTCTGCCTCTTGGATTTGAGACCTGAGAGGGGCAGCTGTGGGGAGGGGAACGCTTACCATCAGCAACTCAGCCTCTGCCAGCAAATCAGAGGGTGAGAGTGCAGGCACAGTGGATGACAGGTGCAGAGTCACCAGGCGGGCAAGAAAGGAGGGTTTCAGGTCTTCTTTGGGGCCCTTGTTGACAAGGAAGGACAGCCAAGTCACAAGGCATCACCTGTTATGCTGAGACAATTTATCCATAAATCAGTCTCCGATGCGGGTGGGGTATCAGGTAGGAAAACATGCCAGGCCACAGGGGCTGCTCATTGCTGTGCCAAGTATGAATCTGTGGCTTGAAAAGAAAAATCAAAGGAGGCAGAGAAATGTCAGAGCAAGAACAAGGTGGCTCAGAAAGAGGTCCAGGTGTCCAAATTCTTCTGAGGACTCCTTTTTCAAACGTTCTCTTTGGTGTGTTAACTTGTAGAGCGCCTGTCTTTCTTTTGTAGGCTAATGGTTTCATCTCCCGGTAGATCAATGTTCCATGGGGGGCTTAGAGGCTGCACATCCTTGGGCCCCTTTCCCCTCAATGCTCACATTCTCTCTAGCTTGGACCGTGAACTTGATCTGGGACCCTCTTTTGCAGTGGCATTCAGGGGTCATTGTGATTCTGTAGAAATGTCGCCAAGTCCCAAAAGGTAATCCGCTGGCCTAGAGTGACCCACCCAGGAACCTCCCAGAAAGAAATTGCTTTCCTAAACTTCGATTCTATGAGAGTTTCCAAGGCTTTCCTGCGGAGACTGGTCTTGGGCAGAGGCATCAGGAATCAGACTCAAAATAAGGGAGAGCCATGAAACAATGCAACGTACAAGGCCTGCCGGAAATGGAAACCCGAGGCAGAAGAAAAGGAAGCCAAGCAGGGCAGGAAACTGATTTGAAGACTCGAAGGAGGTTACTGGGTGAAGGAACTTGAAGGATCCAGGCATTTCTGGACCTCTTGATTCTCCAGCAGATATGCAGACAGAAGTCGTGTCCCACTCCCTGGGTCCCCTGACTGATGGGCATGATGATAATAGATTCCTTCCCTTCTGGAGAATATGGCACCCAACTCTCCTTGACTCCACCCCTGCCTCCCCGACAACTCACTACGCTCCAGTCCCTCCAACTCCGTGGAGACTTCCAGGTGGTCCGTCACCACTCTGAGGCACCCGCCACGCCCAGCTGCCCCTTGCACTGTGCCTGGCATAAAGTAGCACTATTTGCTTGTTACATAAAATAAAAACAACGTTCTTTCGACTGCCCCTGAAAATTGAGATCTAAACCAGCTTAACTAATAACAGAGCAATTCACTTTAAAATCCACATTTTCTTCGAAACTCTGCAATATTTTTAAGGGGCAAGGAAGAAAGAAAAGATGAAAAACCTTTTGAATGCCTGATATGGTGTATAGTGCTTTGCACACATTATTTCACTTAATCCTAAACTTAACACCTGGTAATTATTTGCCCCATTTTATAAATCAGAAACAGAAACACAAGTAAGTCATGGAGTTCCATTTCCAGCTTAACTCCTGCTGACTCCAAAGACGGAGCTTCGCCATTTCCTCACACCGTCTTGTACCATGAAGAGCTTTCAGTGTATGATTTATTAAATCCCCAATTAGACTCTGCTCAGTAATTGGGCAGATCCTAGTTTCTGTTTTGTAAGACCTGGTTTTAAGCATAAGAAACTTAGTATGTGTGCACAATATATAAAAAAGATAAATGCATCTACTGAAATGCATGCCTAAAATCACAAAGTGAGGGCACTTCCTAAATGAAATTCGGGGGAGGGCGTAGCTCAAGCGGTAGAGCACATGCTTAGCATGCACCAGGTCCCGGGTTCAATCCCCAGTACCTCCTCCAGAAAAAATAAATAAATACACCTAAATGAAATTCTTTTTCTCTCTCTTTTTTTTTAAGTTTTCTCTAAGTTACAAGTAGAGGAAAAGGGAGGGTCTTAGTGGTAGACCATTCCACTGAGAAGAGTGATTTGTCTTCATTAGTATTCTAATTTTGAGTATGCAAATTGTATGCACTTTTCCTTTCTCTTATTTAGACCAGTGGCAAATTATAATTCACTCCCACTGAGGGAACGCCATTGAAAATGAAAAAAGACTAATCTTTAAAATTAGCCGGACTTCCTTTGATTTGGGTGGGAGTGTAGGAGCCTGCCTGAATGTGTGGGCTCAGCTAAAGGACTTTTCAAAGTTTTTTCTAGTCTAGGAGCCATTTAATTATTTTGGTTTTTTTCTGATTTTTTCCCCCTCCTATTTTAATATTTCTAAAACTAGGAAACACTTCACTATTGATACAGATGTTTAAAGTTTTGTTGTTTTGTTTTAAAAATTTTTTTATTTATCTATTATTTTATTATTATTTATTTTGGTAAGGGGAGGTAACTAGGTTTATTTATTTTTAGAAGAGGTGCTGCTGATTAAACCAGGACCTTGTGCATGCTAAGCACATGCTCTACCACTTGAGCTATACCCTCCCCCAGTATTTCTTTATTTTATCTCATATTTTGGGTTGTGTCTCACAACTGATGGTATGTTTGAATTGAGTGGATCTAGGAATCTTTGCCAGGAAGAGCTCTTCTTATTCCCTTTAACTCTCTCCCCCATAAGAAATGGGGAGCTGACTTGAGTCCAAGCTACTCTGACAATATTTCCTTCTAAATTTTCTCCTGGTTTGGTAACGTCACAACCCTCTATCATCTGTCAGTTCCATATCCATAAAATATGGTGATAACTTGCTGTTCCTTACATTTTGGGATACTTTTCCTTTGTTTACTTATGTAGGATTTATATAATTTGGAATCTTCTGAAGCATGAAGAATCCAAATGCCAGGATCTAGAGGTGAGCCACACAGCATCTGGGAGCTCTCAAAGACCAGACAGGTGGCCCCAAGCACGAACATCTCCAAATGAGTGCTAGCCTGACTCCCGCTGGTGGTCATAGAGGCTAAATCGGGAGGCTGAAAGTTGTGATGGGATACGGGTTTTTCTTTGTATCCTCCTGATGCGAGCCTGGCTGAGCTCCTTCACCTGAGAGCTATGCCAAGCTTGGTCTTACCCCAGCTCCCTGAGAGGGACTTTGTGACAACCATAGACTCCTTCCATTTCTATGACCAAGACTGATCTTTGCTTCCTTGTGTGGCTACAGAACCCCAAAGGGTTGAGGGATCCTGGTAATGTCTTCATGACGCTTACATGTGATAGGTTTATTTATCCCTTATCTTTTCTTCCTATCATCACTGCCCTGTTTTTGCAGTGTCCTATTTGAATGCTCTTACACTGTGCCTGATTAGCGGAGCTGCTATGTATTCAATATAGTTTACTTTTTACCATGTCTGGTAGGATACACCCTCTACCTGGTCAACATCTCCAACTACCAAGAATTTAAGCAATGCCATTTACAATATAGCTGTACACAGATTGACAGCATGTTGACGATGACATTGGCTGTGGCCAGGACTTTCAGCTACAGGCCTGTAAAGGTAGTAAGTACTTCCAAAGTTTAAGGGGAATGCCTGAAAATGGCTAAGGCCCCTTCCATAGCTCTACTGTTAGTGAATTGGTTGAGTGGATCTGCTCTGGGGTCCTAGCCCAAGCCGAGCGCCCCATCTCAGCCACGGAGGTTCCTGTTCCGATTGGATTCACGCAACCAGTAATGAAACGGATGGAAAGACTAGAACAGCACAAGCTTTATTCAATGGCCGAAGAATGGGGAAGTGGGAACCTAGTTTGCAAATCAACTTCTCAACCCAGTTTGGGTGGAGACACCAAATATATAGGAAGGTCAAGATTAAAACGAGGGAACTGGAGAGGGAAGACTATTCATGAATTATCTGAGAACTAGGGGGTGGTTTGGACCCAGAACTGATACAACACTCCTTTTCAGTCCTTGGATGGGCTTTCCAGGTTGTTGTCATGGCAACTGTCAACTGTCATGGTGCCAGTGGGTGTGTCATTTAGCATGCTAATATATTACAATGAGCTTATAATGAGGCTCAAGGTTTACTGGAAGTCAAGTCTTCTACCATCCTGGGCCTAGTTGATTCTAACCAGTTCTTGTGTTTGTTTCTGCTTGCACCTTCCTCCTGAAACCTGGATAAGAGTAATTGGTTTCTATTCGAGTGAGGGGCAGGGGTATGATTCTATGGCAATGGCCTTGGTAACACTACCAAAAGACAACGGATTATTCTGCTACTCCCACACTCTATGTAAAAAGAAGACAAGAAATTTCAGGAGAGTTCATTCAAGGGGAGAGTTATAGCAGGGGGTTTCATGGATACTGACCTAGCAGAGAGACTTAGGGAGGGAGGCAGCGCTCCCCATAGCACAGCGAATGAGGACCAGGGCTTCAAGGTAAACTCTCAGAGTCCGAGTATACCCCCTAGAGGGGAGGCCGCCTGCCTGGCTGGAGACTTGCTTGGCTGAGGAAATTCACAGGTCCTTCCTAGCGCAGGGGTGGTGAGAGTGAGATCCTTCTTGGGAGAACCTGACAGTGTTCCCTAGAGTTTGGACATATCCAGGAATGTATGAGCTTATACCTCTTGCCTTTATAACTGTGCAGGGAGAAGGCTGATAGGAGCAGTCTGTGATGTCTGGAAGGCTAGAGAAGGCAGTGGGGAAGTCTACACTCACACCTTTTCATATGGTATAAATGTGAACACTTCCATGGGCCAAATGGAATCATGGGCGGTAACCTGGTAAAGAAATGTCTCAAAGGTACAAGGCACAAGAGTTTTTTGGTGGTCAGGGAATTCCAGCAGTAGCAGTTGTGTGGATGGACCACCGGTACAGGAGTAGGGGTTGCAGCTGTGGCCAAAATCATCAGGAGAGCAGATCACTCCCAGGGCAGAGTTTCCCATGGGCTTTGGGAAACCCTTCCATGGACCCCAAGCAAGAGCCCAAGGGGAAACGCACCAGCACCCTGGATGACAGACTTGCATCTCTTTTACTGCTTCCACCTGCTCGAATCTGGAGGAAGAGGGAGCGGGATGGGGAGGGAGGAAGAGGAGTGTGGACGGTGCATGGCCCCAGGGCCTCAAGGGCCAGGCTTGTGCTGTGAAATAGACCTGAGATCGAAGCTTACAGTAAATGAGTGAGTCAGGTCTGCTGGGATCATTTTATAAGGAGGCTCCTCTAAGTACTGAAACTGACCAAAGAGCTCCATTTATCTGTCTGACATGCCGTCAAGAAGTGGGAACAGAGCTTGGGCGAGGCAAGTTGGAAGTAAGTGACTGGAGGAAAACAAAGCCTATTCCTGATGCAATCTCAGCTGCTCAGAAAGCTGGTTACTCAGCTTTGGTCACACGTGAAGATGTTTGGGAGAAGCTGCCAACATGCATTGCATTGCTTTCCTGGGTGGTACCCACTGTTAAGGGCTTGGAGGGCTGGGTTTTAATTCAAGGGCTCCTTTCTTTCACTGGTAGGACATTATTAAGCTTTCTTAGAG
The DNA here is from genome assembly GCF_048564905.1 of Vicugna pacos. NCBI lineage: Eukaryota > Metazoa > Chordata > Mammalia > Artiodactyla > Camelidae > Vicugna > Vicugna pacos. The sequence continues at coordinate 112,322,927 of NC_132987.1, read as the reverse complement.
TGAAGAATAGAATTATGAAATAATTAAGAAATTATTATAAAATAAAATAAAGATTGTAATAATAACAGCTAATAATTGACAATATCAGGAGGAGACATATTTGGCGTCTGCAGTGGGGTGGAGAAGGGGACAGATTCTACCAGCGTCTGGTGAGTAGAGGCCAGGGATGCTGTTTAACATCCTGCAATGCCCAGGAGCATCCCCTCAATAAAATGCCAGGGGTGCTGAGGCTGAGAAAGCCCGGGTTAGGCCCTCAACCCATTGTCACAGGAATGTAGCAATCTACAGATCTTAAAACGACCTTTTAAATTTTAGCATGGTTTTAGGTTAACAGAAAAGTTACAAATACAGTGCAGGGAGTTCCCATATACCCTGCACCCAGTATCTGTCTCTTGTGTTAGAATGGTACGTTTGCCACAACTGATGAATCCATATTGATCCTTTGTTATTAACCAGTGTCCGTGCTTTCTTCAGATTCCCTTAGTTTCCACCAATGTCTCTTCTCTCCTCCAGGATCCCCATGTTACATTTAGTTGTCATGTCTCCTTAAGCCGCTTAGACGATGCCAGTTTTTCAGGCTTTTCTTGGTTTTGATGGCGTTGACGACTTTGAGGAGTGCTGGTCAGGTGTTTTGTAGAGTGTCTTTTAGTTTAGGTTTGTCTGATGCTTTTCCCATGACACGTTATGGGCCTTTGGAAGGGAGAACACAGAGGTAAAAAAATGTTTTTCTCATATTTGCATATCAGAAGTATGTGCTATTAACATGACTTGTCACCGTAGACGTTAACCTCATCACCTGGCTGAGCTAGCATTTGTTGGCAAAGTTACTCTCTCTCCACTCCCTTCTGTACTGTACTCTTTGGTTAGAATTAACTACATGCAGCCTACACGTGAGGAGAGGGTAATTATGCTCCATCTTCTTGCTGAGGGAGTAGCTATGTATTTGGATTTTTAAGCCCTAGAGATTGGCTTATCAATCATTTGTTTATATCAGTCTAGAGGATCGAACTGTGACCCCTCAAAAGATATGTCTACATTCCAGCCCTTGCAACCTGTGAGTGGCACCTTATTTGGGAAAAGCGTCTCTGCAGATGTAATTAAATAAGGATCTCGAGATGAGATCTTCCTGGATTATCTGGATGGGTCCTAAATCCAAGGACAAGTGTTCTTATAAGAGAGAGAAGAGAAGACAACAGAGGGGAAGGTCATGTGAGGATGAGGCTGAGTGATGGAGCCAAGATCAAGGACGGTCCAGAGCCACCAGAAGCTAAAAGAGGCAAAGAAAAGATTCTCCCAAATCTCCCATCGTGGAATATTGCCCTGCTGATACCTTGACCTCAGACTTCTGGTCTTCAGAACTTTAGAAATTTCTGTTGTTTTAAGCCACCCACCTTCTGGTCATTTGTGATCACAGCCTTAGGAAACGGACACAATCAGTACGGGCCACGGATATTTATGTTCTTTATATACGGGCTTTTTGTATATAATCCCATGCAATGTTATTTTTATATATGAGCGTATTTTTATAATCCAGTAGCACATTATTCATTTCATTGCTTAAATTGTTCCAGCTCTGGCCACTGGGGGTTCTTTCAGTTGACAGCAGTCGTTTTCCCCAGGCATCCCTACCTCCCACCCTGGCTGTTTGTTGCAGGACCTTTGAACACCCTTCTCTGAGACCCAGGGCCTGACTCTGCTTGGCAGAGCCTCTGAGTCACTTCTTCCTGGAGCCAGACCCCCTCCAAATCCTATACCAGAAAGTGACCTTTAGTGCTTCATCACACTTAATCAGTCTGGCACCCATCAGTACACCCAGGAGTTTAAGCTCTGCTTTCCAGAAGGCTTGCCAGTAGAGAAAAGAATTAAGCAAGAATGTTGGCACTGTGCAGGGTTTTCTATGCCCCTCATTTTCTTTTTACTTGTTTTAGTGATATCTGTGCATTGCATTCATGAGAGGAGACAGAAGCAGAAACATCCTTCCAGACGGCTTCAAAGTTGGCCTCCTTAACTGATCCATTTTCACTAGGAGGTAAAGTCAAGTCTTCTGCTGGCAAATTCGAAATTCCAGATACTTTACGATTCGCCAGGGTGTCTTTAGCTCACCGAAATGAAAGCCAGCATCTTAGCTTCCCAGAGGAACCTGAAGACTTGAGGATTACAAAGGCCGTTGCTCTCCAGATGCAATATGAAGAAATGAAAACTCTTTTTTCATAATTGGAGACTTTCTCTGTCAGCCGGAGAGGACTCGCTAGCGAGTCGCTACATATCTTGCAGAATGATTGTCTTTCTCTCCTTCACGGCAGACCAATCTGCTCTGAGAACTACAGTGATGAAAAGAGTGGGGATGATTGAGGGAGGATGAGAAAACTCAGTTTCTGCTCCAGCAGACCTGCACGCCCTTCAGATTTCCCGTGTTCGTAAAGGCTCCTTGAAGCTGAGTTGTCACCTTTGGTCACTTCATTTTTTCCCCTCCTCCCTCTCTTTTCTTCCTCCTCCTTCACTCTTCCCCTGCCCCATCCAAACACCAGGTACAGCCCATCTTTTCTTCTTTAAGTCTCGTATGTCTACCTGGTAACTTTGCTTCCCCCAGCCATCATCCTCGTTCAGACTCTCATCCCTTTATTTCTGGAATATTGCAAGACTTTGAACTTAATTACCCATCTTCAGCCTCTCCGCCGTGTTCCCTGATGGGCACTAGCGAAAAACACCGTCCTAGACCCAACTCTGTGCCTTGTCATTCCTCACATCATTATTCTTTAATGCTTCCTCAATATCCAAACAAGAGGGGCCACACTCTTCAGTGCTACTTTTAAGCTCTCTCAGGTCCCGAGGTTAGCACGGCTGTCCGGCCGTAATTCCCGTAACTCAAAACTGCCATGAAACTTTTGAGCTTGCTGAGCTGGTTCTTAGCTCTGGACAGATGCATATTCCTGCCTATGATACTTTTCTCCCATTCTTCCCTTTGTCTCAAATGCCCTTTCTTCTTCTTTCCACTATGTAATCCATAATTTAATCCCCTGCCCTAAACATGAGCTCCTCTCTGAAGGTTCTACGTGCTATCCCAGCTTCAAGTGATGGCTTCCAGCTTTTAAATTCGTCTGTTTTCATCAGCCAATCCAATACTTTCCAAACTGAGTTCTGCAGAAGCGGGCTATGGCGGTGCTTTTCAAACTTTGGCATGCCTCAGAATTACCTGGAAGGCTTGTTAAACAGAGATTGCCAGCCCCACTTCCCCACGCCACCAGCCCAGCTGCCAGAACGTCTGAATCAGGAGCTCTGTGGTGGTGCAGAACAGGCACAACTCTAATGAGATCCAGGTGCTTTGTTTTTCAAAGATTTTTAAAAAAATTGAAGTATAGTCAGTTTACAATGTTGTGTCAATTTCTAGTGTGCAACATAATGTTTCAGTCATGCATATGCATACATACATTCATGTTCATATTCTTTTTCATTGTGGGTTACTACAAGATATTGGATATAGTTACTTGTTGTTCATCTATTTTATATATAGTAGTTAGTATCTGTATATCTCCAACTCCCATTTTATCCCTTCCCACCCTCTCCCCATAGGTTTGTTTTCTATGTTTGTGAGTCTGTTTCTGTTAATAAATAAGTACATTTGTCTTTTTTTTTTTAAGATTCCACATATAAGTGATATCATATGGTATTTTTCTATCTCTTTCTGGCTTACTTCACTTAGAATGACAATCTCCAGGTCTATCCATGTTGCTGCAAATGGTGTTATTTCATTCTTTTTTATGGCTGAGTAGTATTCTATTATATAAATATACAACAGCTTCCTAACCAGTCATCTGTCAATGAACATTTAGATTGTTTACAAATCTTGGCTATTGTAAATAGTGCTGCTATGAACATTGGGGTGCCTGCATCTTTTAAAATTAAAGTTCCCTCTAGATACATGCCCAAAAGTGGGATTGCTGGATCAGATGGTAAGTCTATTTTTAGTTTTTTGAGGAATCTCCATACTGTTTTCCATAACAGCTTCACCAACATTTCCACCAACAGTATAGGAGGGTTCCCTTTTTGCCGCACCCTCTCCAGCATTTATTGTTTGTAGACTCTTGAATGATGGTGATACCTCATTGTAGTTTTGATTTCCATTTCTCTGATAATAAGTGATATTGAGCATTTTTTTTCACCTATTAAGATCCAGGTGCCTTGGATGCTGTTGGTCTGGGGACTACACTTAGAGAACCACTGTGATTCCTAAGGCTTTGCAACGTTCATGTTCATCAGCACCTTCTGGGATGCTGGTAAAAAGGTAGATTCAGGGCACACACCTTTGTGGTCTGATGAGGTGGGTCTGGGTGGGTTTGATTTTTTAAAAAAATCAAGCCCAGGTTAATTGTGGCTCAGGTGGTCCTCATGTCTGCCTGAGAAGTTTTGCTCTGGAAAATGCAGGCGTTTTCATTTCTGAGAATAGTGTCAATCCCTTTTGGCTCTTGTCACTTCGCATCCTGTGGCCCTTGTCTCTGAGTTTCTGCCCCACTGTTCCAGCTGGAGTGAGGCTTTTGGGAGAAGTTTCTTTCCATTCTCAGCCTCTGGCACAGTTATTCCTGTGAGGGAGAATACTCAGAACAAATATTGTGGATATCACCCTGTTAGAAAAAGATAGTTCTTGGGAATTTTTAATTCCTGTGAATTCCTTTGATACACTGCGAAAGTGAGTACTGAATTGTGCGGCTGGGAGGGCTTGGGCTGGGCTCTGTGAAAAGGACTCAGGCCATTTTGAATTTCCTGGGTCTGCCTCCACTTTCCTCCCTGTAGGCATCTGAAAGCCAAGTCTCATTTCTCTCTATTGCTTGAGGTGAGAATTGAATCATCATATTTAAGGCGCCTTCTGATTTCTTAAGTTAAAATGAAGCCACTTTATCCTGTACTTTCAGATAGTTTCTCATGAATGATTCACTTTAACAAGTGAATCCAGATGTCGCTTCCATTTCAACTTGGAGAATAAAAAAGATTGAGGGCATAGAGTAAGTGAGAAGATGATTTTTTAGTTCTGTCTGGACTGATTGCTTAATGTTTCAACAAGGACAATGTGCCTGGGAGGAAGCGAGCAAAGGAGGGAGGTGGGCAGGATGCAGGGGGCGCTGCGTGGATTTTCCTGGGGACTCTGCGTGGTATATGACTTTCTGTCTATCACGTGGAACAGTATGGAAAGGTATCTCCATTGCTTAACAAGAGAAGCTAGGGGAAGAGGTTAGGGAGCCACCACCTTCACAAGAAAAATCAGAATTAAAAAAATCGCGTGTTTAGATTAAAACAGCTTTTTTCTTTCTTTTTTTTTTTAACATTTTTTATTGATGTATAATCATTTTACAATGTTGTGTCAAATTCCAGTGTAGAGCACAATTTTTCAGTTATACATGAACATATATATTCATTGTCACATTTTTTTCTCTGTGAGCTACCATAAGATCTTGTATATATTTCCCTGTGCTATACAGTATACTCTTGTTTATCTGTTCTACAATTTTGAAATCCCAGTCTATCTCTTCCCACACCCTGCCCCCTTGGCAACCACAAGTTTGTATTCTATGTCTGTGAGTGTATTTCTGTTTTGTATTTATGCTTTGGGTTTTTTTTTGTTTTGTTTTTTTTTTTAGATTCCACATATGAGCGATCTCATATGGTATTTTGCTTTCTCTTTCTGGCTTACTTCACTTAGAATGACATTCTCCAGGAGCATCCATGTTGCTGCAAATGACGTTATATTGTCAGTTTTTATGGCTGAGTAGTATTCCATTGTATAAATATACCACATCTTCTTTATCCAGTCATCAGCTGATGGACATTTATGTTGTTTCCATGTCTTGGCTATTGTAAATAATGCTAAAACAGCTTTTTTCTAAACTTATTTGATCACTATTAGCATTTCCCTGGACAGTGTTTCCTAGAACACCTGGTAGAAAATATTTGTATGAATATCTATCTATCTATCCATCTATCTATCTGAATTTCTGTGTCATAGTAATAGAAATGTGCCAGAACTTTTAACCTATCATTTTAATGATTTGAAAGGAATTATAGAAGTGGGAACATTCCCTGGTATATAGGATGATTCTAGAATATTCTGATACTCCTCAGGACTATCACAGTGTTTTAAAATTCAAATCCAAAGTAGTTTTAAGAAATGCGATTAAATAAATATTTATTAATTTGACCTAGAAAATAGCTTTTTTTTAAAAAAAAACTGTATTTTATTTTAGGTAAATTCCAAATTTTAGAGGTAGAGAGATGCTTATAGTGTAAACCGAGGTAACTGTGTAAGTAAAACATCCTGAATATTTGATGATAGGAAAAGTTGAGGAAAGAAAGTACAACTATACAATGGAATATAACACAAATACTAAAAAGAAGGAGAATTATTGATATGGTGACCTGGAGGAGTGTCTCCTAGACATTGTTGAGCTGAAAAAAAGCAAGTTACAAAGTAATGTGTGCCATATGATCTCAATTTTGAAAAAAACAAAAACAAGACAAAAAAGCAAAACTATATGTGAATAAACGTGTTTTGATGTGTTTAAGCATCAAAAAAATAACATAAAAGAATACTTCAAAATGTTGGCACCGGTCGGTCATCTAGGAAGGGGCAGGAATGAGTTCCTTTCTTCAGTTTTTCCTTTAATGCCTTTGTGTTGTTTGCTTGAGGACACTGGCTCTATATTGCTTCTGTAGATAAATGGAAAATTCAATAAGGTATTTCTTATAAAAAGCACTCAAAAAAAGGAGGCCTCAAAGTGTTCCAAAAATTTTTGTTAGAGAAAACTACCAGTCTTTTCCTCCCGTTTCAGGGAGCGGCGGTGAGCCTGTCAACTGGGGAGCAAACGAGAACTTGGGAAGATCTTGAGCGCACTTGACGTGTCCTCAGGTACTAAACGTTCTTCCCTGTGATGCTGTTGAAATGATTAGCCTGCACGAAAAAGTAGGGACTTTCAAGCCAAGGTGAACTTCACTGAACTGCTGCTTCAATTATACCTAAACATTTGCTCGAAGTGTTCTGAATCTTGAGATCCAAATTGTTCAATTAGAAGGTCCCATATGAGGGCAGTGTTATCATGCAACCAGTCTACTAATGAGCGTTACTGTGTGAGTCCCAGAGGGAACCCAAAGCAGGGCTCTGAACATTGTCCTTGGTCTCTAGGGGTTTATCATGGAGACAAAGGGAAAAATCTAAATGCACAGAAAAATTAGAGAATGTACTGAGATCAAAAATAATCTACCTGTGCAGTGCCCACTTTCAGTGCTGTAGACATGCAAAGAATGAACAAATGCATGAAGGCTACCAGATTTGGATAAACTCCACAATGACAAGGTTTGCGTAACTAGAAATAAGTAAAATATAAAATAAAATAAAAATTCAAGTCTCTGCAAAATACCACTATTACACCAAGGGGAATACCAGAATATTCAGGACTTAGAATTTTTTTTTTTGAAATTGTGCTAATGGACAACATATGCCCTTTAACCTCTTCCTTGAATCAGCTGTGAACATGAAGGTGGCTGGCTGGCCAAGGTAGTTGAGCCTTTGGATTATTCAAGGATTTACTCAGTTTCTTCTATGGGCTCTGAAGGGGAAGGGGTCACTTTTGTAAAACTATGAATGAGAACACTGCTCCAAATACTGGTTAAGGAACTGCAGTGGTTTTTCCCAGCAATGTTTGCATCTTCAGTGGAGCTGTCAGACATCATCTCAAGATCCTGGTGCACTTGCCTTCTTTTCTGGGCAGCCTTCCAGCCAGAGGAGGTATTAAAACATTTTGTGCTTAGCTCTTTGGACACAAGAGGTCTCCCTGCCGAGGTCTTCTATGTCTGAACTGCTTCCTGAATGTTGTGATTACCTACAGCACCATTATTATACAGGTACTCATATAGTCTCCATCTGCAAGATGCTTTATAATGGTGTTCACTTATTAGTTATTAGATGTTAATGCCTAATTACAGATGCCTTTGCCATGCCTCGGAAAGGTTGTCTGGGTATGCTTGGCTTCCAGGATAGGGTACCTAGCCCCTTCCCCACTACTTGCTGGATGAATGAGGGCTCACGGCTGTCAGCTCATCAGCCCAGCTTGTGTGTCTGTGCCCCGAGGATAGGAAACCAGGTGAATCCTAATCTGATCCAGGGCCGTATTCAGCCCTCTGGTGCCAGGTTACCATTTCTGCTATGAAGATTGGATGCTTTTTATTTTTCTCAGTGGCAAGCACCACCTCCTTCCCCAGGATCTGATAAATGTTTATCACTTCAGTCACTAGGAAATAATTCCCCTATCGAAGGCATATGGATAGTTTAAACAGTATTTAAAAAAAATATCGTGGAATTACATGTTCATTGTATAAAAATTGGAAAAATGCAAATAAGCAAAAGGGGGAGGCACTGAGGCATAATTACAGTGGGCGTGTGCGTTCTCATCCAGCACGTGTCCGTGTCCCTGCTACAGTGTTCCTTTGTGGGAAAGGGGTTTTGTTGTAACAAGAGTCAATCTGTGTTTCCTGGACTCATTCAGTTTAATGATCCTTGATTCTAAGTAGCAGGTTTCATAAAATAAATCACATAATTCAGCCAAAAAAACACAGTGCAGGTACTTATCATACTGTAATGTACATTGTGTCGATGAATATATGTCTTTCCAAAATGGGGTCTTTTTTTTTTTACCCAAACAAAAACCATTCTTTTTGGCATGACTCATCAGGACTTTGTAATCCAGGAGAGCAATTGAGTAAGCAACATATTCCTTAAAGTTTCCAAAGTATTCCAAAGAAGTTCAGAAATACAGTTTGAGTTTCTTTTCCATTATAAAAGAGAAGCAATTAGGAACTGGATGGCTGTAGACTTTGGTGAACCTTGGCACTGTGAGGGTCCCTCAAGAAGTCTAGAGCCTTGTAGCCCAAAGCAGAAGTCAATGTGTTGGCTTCACATAACGGTATTATCGATCAGCCTTCCATATCTGGACTGGTTAGGAGTTGACAGAGATATCGCTGCCCTGACCATCTGTGTTGTCTCGTTGTTAACAAGGGACGCTCCAGGTCTGAATCTTTGCCCTGTTGCTGTGGCATTAAAGCTGAAGGCTCTGCACACCCCTCTTCATGCACTTCACCATTGGGGTGAACATGGGCATTTAGGTCTTTCCTCCTGTCACTAGGTACCAAATCCTCTGCTCTCTACAGTCCTCCCAAACTGCCAGCTCAGGGGGACTGGAGTGCTGGCAGCACGTGGCTGTGGAAGGGATGTAAGGAGCTGACCTCAATGTCCTTCTCATTGATTTCAGTTATGAAAGAACTTGAAGAACATGCAGAAGTGGAGTAAAGTGTTATTTCTGTATCAGATGGAAATATGATATATGTTCCTAGAATTATAATATTTCATTCTGCTTTGCAATATGCTTCCTCTCTTGTGTAATCATGGTATCTGTGTTTTTTGGGCAATTCCTTGAATGAGGGGAGGCACATCCAAAAAGGATGTTAGCCTCACATCTGAAAACCATCCCTATTTTGAGGAGAGCTAAGAACAGTGGAAGCAGGACCCTGATTCTATGGAGCTTGTTTCAGGGTGTTCTGCCATTCCCTTGCTGCTAGGGAATGGGTATTTGACCAAAGCTAAGCCCACTTGTATTCCTATCTTGAACTTTGACTTGAGCGCAGTGGTGCAAAGAAGCGGCGGCCATTCTCAAATTTGTTTTGTAGTGGTGGCAGTGGCTTCCACTATGTAGTGGCAGTGGGGCCAGAGGTGGTGCTGGAATAATGAAGCCACAAGGGGGTCCTACAAAGAGTCCCATTGTCATGATTTTGGCTGTGGTTCTGGCCTCCCTTTATTTGCCCACTTTCTGTGCTTGGCTGGTTAGCTTTGCCTGAATCCTGTGATCTCTGCCACATCCTTTGGATAAATTGCTCCTTGCCTTCGAGTAATCAGAGCAGGTTTCCATGACATGGAACCAAAAACCCTGGGTTCTTGGGCCCAGGACGTTGACTACAAAGTTAGTAGAGTTTATTTGACCCAGTACCTCTTTTTAACAATAGAAGAAAGTTTTCTTTGCACTTGGGAGTGAGACTTTGTGTTGGCTAACATATATATTCTGAGTCAAGTCTTTGAAGTACAGAGACTTTCAGCCACTGTATTTCTGTTATTCTAAAGCTTCATGCTCTTAGTGGCTAATTGCACATCCCATACAAATGTCGATGCTACAAACTTCCTCTGAATTCTTATTGCAGTGGGCTCTGCTGATGCCTTTTGTAGATAACCCCGCTGCAATTGCCTGTGAATTCACGCTGTGATGAGAGAAATTCTGTAAATATTCTTAGCTTTAGGAGGGAAAATAATAACTTCTAGGAGAGAGATATCCAAAGACCATCTTCACCGTTACTTAGGACGTGCATTCTTTGTCTTATCCCCAAATGTTCACCCAGATCCAACAGCTAAAATCCATCTCTATTGCTTCCCTAGGAATCTGTTGTTTGCTTCATGCATATTTACAAATGGAATATAGTCACTTGTCATTTTTGGAACTGTTTTCACAGTGCTCACTTCACCTGACGGAGTCTCACTCAATGAATGGGTATTAATTTGGTCTATGGGACCCAAATCTCTGGTTTGGTCTTTAGGAACAGTCAGTGTGTTTATCGTATTTCATTTGTGTATGTTGACTTCTTTATGTTTTGCATAGTGATCTGTGCATGCGAGAGCTGATTTAAATTAATATTGCAGCATGAAATGAAAAAGTAAACTCCCTGAATAAATAAAACATTTATTCCACCACCGTTGATGGTGGCGTCTTACGAGGTGCTAGGCTCTTTGAGGAGAGCAGAAGCTGACGTGCACTCTGCCCTTGAGGGATTATCTATTTAATTAGGGGAATGGGAATCTTACACTGCAATGGTGATTGTGCATTGGTATTCAACCACAAGTGGGAGCTCCTTACTGGCTTACGAGTTCTTAACAAACCTTTGGCAGTATTTGGAGGTGAAGAGGTCATATTCTTTAACAAAGCGAGAGGGAGGTAATTGAGTTTATTTATTTATTTTTATTCTGTTTTGTGTTTAATGGAGGTACTGGGGATTGAACCCTGGACCTTGTGCATGCTAAGCATGTGCTCTACCACTGAGCTATATCCTCCCCACTCCAGATCGTTTAAAGAATTCAGCTCTTTAGTACAAAAGTCCCTGCTATCTCTACACTAATATTCTAAGGCCAACTTCTAATCTATTTTTGTAGTGACATGTAACAGGATAAGCATAAGATTTTGAAACTCGGAGGCCTGAAAGAGAATAAAAATAGAGAGGGCGTCAGAGCAGTTTAGACTTGGAATGAAGCACAGATTATCTGGCCCAATCCCTTTGGTTTACCAGGAATCCAAAGAGATTCAACTTTTAGATCATTTGTTTATGAGAAATAATGAAGGCAACTTCCTTGATTTTATTTTTCTTCTTCCATCTCCTCTCTATATTTTATTCTTCTGGAGAAGAGACCCCTGGGGTTTTTTCATTTTGAGTTATAGGCAGAGATGCTAATGCTAACTTGGAAACATCTACCGTGGTTTTAGGAAGGGAGTTGGGACACAAACCACCCCTTACTACTGATGCATCCCCCTCGCCCGTGGCCTTCTTAATGACTATAAAGCAGTGTTGACAAACTTTTTCTGCAAAGGGTCATAATGAATATTTCAGGCTTTGTGCACCCTTTGGTCTCTGCCCAGCTGCTCCACTCTGCCCTTATCATGTGCAAGCAGCCCTGGACAATACAAATGAGTGTGGTGGGTTCCATTAAACTGTGTTTATGGAGACTGAAACTTGAATTTCATGTAATTTTCACATGTCAGGAAATGATATTTTTCTTTTAATTCTTTCTCACTATTTAAACACAAAATCATGCTTAGCTCACAGGTGGTACAAAAACAGGCAGCAGTCAGATTTGGCTGGTGGCCCACAATTGGCCTATTCCTGATGTGGGGAATCCTTATGGAATGTTCCTTATGTACATCCCAATGAATCGCATTAGAATTGATGCTCAGAGAAACTCAACATAAGGAGGGAACATAATCTTCTCAGCCCTAGTTAGGATCTCAGAATTTTAGAATTATTTTCTTTATCTCCACATTTCGAGATGATCAGGTGGTGGCCCAGAGAGATTAAAAAAAACTGCCCAGTGTGACCTGGCTTCTTATGTCAACTGTCAACCTCTCTTTTTTATGCTCTTTTGTGTACCCCGTTCTTCTGGACTGTGCCCCATATTTATTTCTCTATTTAAAAAAATCTTCTTTTTTAGAGACAGAGACATCTACTGTATTTTTTAAAAATTGAAATAGAATTGACATATAGAATTGTATAAATTTAAGGTGCACAACATGTTGATTTGATACTGTTTATATATGTCAGTATGATTACCTACCACTGCTAGAAGAGACAGAATGAACAGCTCTCTCAAGTTACATAGTTTTCATTTCTTTTCTGTGATGGGAGTAATTAAGATCAAGTTTCTTAGTAACTTTGAAGCTGATAATACAGGATTATTGACTGTAATCACTATGTGTACATTAACCCTCCATGACTTATTTATCTACCAATTTCCAGTTTATACACTTAATAAGATATCCCCAGTCCTCCACCCCCAGTCTCTTTACTCTCTGTTCTTATGATTTCAGCGTTTTTAGATTCCACATGTAAGTGGTACCATACAGTGTCTGTCATTCTCTGTCTGACTTAGCCCACTTAGCATAATGCCCTCAAGGTCTATCCACATTATTGAAAATGGGAAGATTTCCTTTTTTTCTTCTGACTGAATAATATCCCACCATATGTATTAAAAAATATTTTCTTTATTTTCCTTTCTCCTTGTCTTTGAGATTCTCCTTGGGCGATGTGTGCCAGCATTTGGGGAAGGCAGATGCCTGATTGTCTCCTGACCCCCTCAATCATCCAGGAAGCTTCCCAGGAGAGAGCTGTGGGTGAAACTGCATATAAGGAGGTGAGCTAGTTGTTGGGAGGGCTTCAAACTGCTGAGTCATTGCTGTGTCATCATTTATAGGTTACTGTTTCTGTTACAAGTCAAATACGAGGGTGTGTGAATTTAGGTACAATTTATAACATCTCATTCAGTGATACATTTGCCAATAGCTTTATACAGGGTGGATCAAAGCAAAGGACAGAAGCCTAGAGACTGAAAAGAAAAATGCGATTAAGATTTCATTACGGTCCCAGATTTCAGCCATGCATCAAAGGTGTTTGTTCTGTTGACTTGTTTTAAGAACATGCTTAAATGGGTTATTATATAATTTATTTCCCAGAGTGAAGATTTTAAATGCTGATAAACTGGAGGCATTATGAGAAAATCGATTTTGGGGGGGTATCCATCCTGAGATTAAAAAAATTCAAAGGTAAATTTAAATGTGTTGGACAAATAGTATCTCTTTTACCAGGGCTCTTTCCTGTTTTAGATTTGGTTGAGATTCCCAGATAATGTGCCAACTATTCCCATATTCCAAAGTGAGAAACCGGGCTTCCCAATTGAGACTTGCAAAGGAGGTAGTCAAAAATCCTCTTTTGTGACTCTCAGCTGGCCCCCTCCCCCAGGCTATGAAAGAGATCATGGTGTATGAGAAAAGAGCCTGGAGTCTGGAGCCAGGATTTATTTGGGAAAAGCTGGAATTTGAGTTTCACGTTCACCCAAGTTTCCTACTCCTCTCCCTCACTCTCTCAGCTCCCAACATGAAAGGGATTCTCCTGTCTCCAGGCAAGACAGAGGGCTTCAAGGAGGTGCAGAGCTTGAGCTATGAGTCCTGTGGTTTATAACATACGCCTACAAAAAAGTCTTCTTGGGTGGGAGGCTGGCTGGCCTGGCCCGTGGCAGCGGAGGACAGAGCTGTGTTTGGGAGGTGATATGCTCTCTCTGATGGTGGGTCAGAAGTTCCTGTCACCTGGGGCCGGATGAAGGCCACCTGTGAGAGCAACAGCTTGGGGTGGTTCTACATCCTTCCCTGAGGGCTTCTGGGAGAAGTAGGAAAGTGGCAACAAGAAGGGGTTGGAGATGTCAAGACTGATGGAGGAATCCTAAGCTATTAGCAAGAAGATAAACTGACCCTCATCAAGGCAATGGCAGGCAAGAGATTTCCAAATTGGAGGTGTTGTCGAAAGAGCCCACAAACCATCTTACAGCAGAATTGATTTTAAACACCAGCTAGAACTAAAACAAGATTACACGAGTGCCACTTAAGTGGTTTCTTTCTTATCTTTTTACTTTCTCTCCCTTCCTTTGCTCCAGTCCTAGAGGACTAAGTTAGAAGCCATAGCTGAGAGGGTGGGGGTATTCAAGGCTGAGACCCTTTCTCCCTTCACTTTTGAATGAACTCGAGTCTTAGCTTTGCCTAGCCACAACATACCCAGAGCTCTTGTTGCATAAACTTGTGAGAGAAACTGTAAGAAAGATTTTGTAGGTGATGAGGGAAGTTGAAGACAGTCCTAGCAAGGCTTTGGGTGAGAAGACACCATGATGGGAAAATTCTAAACATGAACATTTTTGTAACAAAGAGTGAAAAAATTACTTAGAAGACTAAGTATGGGATTATTGCTATTGAGAAAAGAAAGAAGAAATTCTCCTTGAGGGTGTGAGAAAAAAAACCCCGGAGATCAATGAGAAAGTGGGTAGTTTAGATGCACTTATTTCATGGTTAATTTTTAATTATTTGGATTCAAAATTTGAATGTTAAAAGGAGGAATAAAATGCAATGTGTTAAAATGTGAAAAAAGAAAGCTTTAAAGTTAGTAGTGTAGGGTGATAGAAATGAACTTTCCTGTACATTTTAGCTGCTGTACACAACTTTTAGAATAAAAAATTGAGCATCTATCATATAAACTCATATAATTTTTGATTATTATGAATAATAAAATCCCACAGAATATATAAAATTTAGTTGATAATTAAAATGTAGCCTGTACTTTCAATGGACTTCTTTGCTTCAACTCCTCAGAAGAAATAATGCTAAGCAATTGAATATTGCCTTGTGACTTTCTTGAATGTGAATTGTTTCTTTCAAGTCCTGTCTGCGTCTCCCTCAGTTCACTGGATTCTTCTGGATTTTATTGAGCACACACTGATCACCTGTAATATGGGTTGGCAAACTTTTTCTGTAAGGGTCAGATAGTAAATGCTTTAGGCTTTGTGGGCCATTAGATCTCTGTTGCAACCACTCAACTCTGCCTTGTGGCACAAAAGTAGCCACAGACGCCATGCAAATGAATAAGCACGTCTGGGTACCATTTACACCTTCTTTATGGACACTAAACACACATTTCATATAATTTTCATGTGTTGTGAAATAGTGTTCTTCTTTTGATTTTTTTCAACCATTTAAAAATGTAAAAGCCATTCTTAGCTCTCTAGTTGTACAAAAACAGGTAGTGGGCTGGATCTGGCCCATGGGCTATAGTTTGCCAAGCTCTGAACAACACAAGAAGGAAAAAAATAAAAGTGGATTTTTATCATGAAATTGCTTTAAAAATTATTTTTTTGTCCCTAAAGTGGGCAAATTTTACCCCTGGCAAGGGAGAATTTTTTTTTTTTTTAACATGGCTATGATAGTAAAAAGAACTGTTAATACTTCTTAGTAATTTCTATATGCCTGATGCCTTTTGAAGTACTTTACCTTTATTTACTCACTGAATTCTCACAACAAAGCAGAGACAAGTACTCATTACCATACTTACATGACAGACAAGGAAACTGAGGCATGGAAAGTTTAAACGATTTGTTCAAATTCTTGGTATTAGTGAAAATAGTAGGGCCAGGATGCACACCCAAGCAGTCTCCTTCCAGCATGGGTGCACTTAATGACAATGCTAGTTTCTCATGTATGTGTGTGAAACACACCCACTGTCACACACCCAGTGACGCCTGCCATGTTGTTTTTCTGCTGGAGTGTTCTCCACAAGGTCTAAATAACTTAGCAGGCTGTTCGCATTTAGAACCTGCCTTTGAGGTGGTCTCCAAAGTCAGAGGGATGAAAAAATGCTGAGTGATCTTTTATTTCAAGTCAATACATATTTTAAAAAATTCTTGAATAACTTGATTTTAGCAGGCAAGTCGATCATCACAGGAAGGCTTCCAAAATTTTTTAAAAAATGGGAGTGATGAAAGAAAGCTTTATTTGACTGATCAGTTGACTGATACCAAAGATAGGGCAGGCTTCAAGACTTTGCATGTGTATTATTAGAATTAACAATAAAAAGTGCTGTTGAAGTGAAACCACGGGGGACTTGGCGGGTATAATTGTCCTTGGGGAACTCAAAAGGCCCCCAACCAGCAGAGTGTGTTACTTTCAAATCTAATGTGTAAGTCATTAAATAATCAAAATGAGGATGATAGACCATAGGAGAAAACTGGTCATCAAGGACCCCAGGTCTATGAAAACTTTCTCAGAAATGTGGCTGATTGCAGTCAGTCTCTGAAACAAGTTATGTCTCATGTGAATGGGTAGGTGTTTGTTGGGGAAGGCCCACTCTTCATTTGTGTGGGGAAGACGAAATGAATCCTATAAAAGCCTGTGGATTCTGCTGAATTCTAGCTGTACCACTTTTGTATTTAACATTTGGCAAATTCCTTTCCCTCTCTAGCTCCAAAAAAAATGAGGGTGATAATATTACTGAATTCACAGGCTTGTTGGAAAGAGTAAAGGCAATAATGCACGTGCATTGCAAACTCTGAAAGAACCATATATATACACATATATTAATCTCTTAATAAAGTCAATGGAAAAAGACATCAAGCTGTACCTTTTGGTTTAAATGTAATGGAATTCTACTGTTGCCTATATCAGCAAATTCAGATAAGACATTTGCTGTTTATTTATTTAAAAAGAACTGGAAGGCAACTAATAGTATAATTTCTTTTTTTTTGATTAAAGTATAGTTGATTTACAATGTTGTGTTAGTTTCAGGTGTACAGTGAAGTAATTCAGTTATACATATAGATACATATATTGTGTGTGTGTGTATATATAGTGTATGTGTGTGTATATATGTGTATATGTACATATATATGTGTATATATATGTGTGTGTGTGTATACATATATTCAGTAACTTGTAACAACCTATAATGGAAAAGAATCTGAAAAAGAATATATATATATATATATATATATATATATATATATATATATATTTTAAGTTTTTAAGCTTTTGAGTTTAATTAGGTCCCATTTGTTTATTTTTGCCTTTTTCCATTACTCTAGGTGATGAATCAGAAAAAAAAAATATTGCTGTGGTTTATGTCAAAGAGTGTTCTGCCTATGTTTTCCTCTAGGAGTTTAATAGTGTCTGGTTTTACATTTAGGTCTTTAATCCACTTTGAGTTTATTTTTGCACATGGTGTTAGAGAATGTTCTAATATCATTCTTTTACATGTAGCTGCCCAGTGTTCCTGGCATCGCTTATTGAAGAGACTGTCTTTTCTCCATTGATTATCCATGCCTCTTTTGTCATAGATTAATTGGTCATAAGTATGTGGGTTTATTTCTGGGCTCTCTATTCTGTTCCATTGATCTATGTGTCTGTTTTTGTGCCAGTACCATACTGTTTTGATTACTGTAGCTTTGTAGTATATTTTGAAGTCAAGGGTCATGATTCTTCAGCTATTTGGGTTCTTTTGTGTTTCCATTCAAATTAAAACTGTTTTTTTGTTGTTGTTCTAGTTCTGTGAAAAATTCCATCAGTTGTTTGATGGAGAGTGCGCTGAGTCTGTAGGTTGCCCTGGTAGTATGGTTATTTTAACAATACTGAGTCTTTCCATTCAGCAACATCATATATCTTTCCATCTGAGTTGTCTTCAATTTCTTTCATCAGTGTCTTACAGTTTTCAGACTACAGGTCTTTTGCCTCCTTGGATAGGTCTATTCCTAGATATTTTATTCTTTTTGATGTGATGATAAATAGGGTTGTTTCCTAAATTTCTCTTTATGATATTTTGTTGTTAGTGTATAGAAATGCCACAGGTTTCTGTATATTAATTTTGTATCCTGCAACTTTACTGAGTTCATTGATGAGCTCTAGTAGTTTTCGGATGGTGTTTTTAGGATTTTCTATGTATGGTATCATGTCAGCTGCAAACAGTGATAGTTCTACTTCTTGCTTTCCAGTTTGGGTTCCTTTTACCTTTTTCTCCTCTGATTGCTGTGGCTGGGTAATAATATACTTTCTATTGCAAATAGTTTCTGAGATCTGTGAAAATACAGAGTTGGTGTCACCTCAGAAATGGCTTAGGGGATAGATTTTAAGAAAATATTTGTTTTACATTCCTTAATGAGAAACATTTTCCCAGTTTTGATCTAAACTTTTTACTTTTAAAAATAAACTCAATTGCTATGTGTGTGTGGCCTCTTAAGGAAGAGGCATACTAGTTGATAAAAATGTCAACATTTTTGATAGTTCTTAACCAGGATTAACTTTCATGAATAAATCAATGTTTTATTCTTTTGTTTTGTGTCATTTAAAGCTGTCAGTGTTATTCCTTGCAAGGTTATTAGCTCACTCTGCTATCATCCAAAATTAAATTATGACTTTATTCGAAATTATCTTATTTTAAATCAGATAAAAGTTTCCTTCTTTGTGGTTTCAAGATGAATGGGGTGTAAATGGGCTTTGTGTTGACTGGAAATGTAGCTCTGCGGGGGCAAGGATCTTGCTGAGTGATTTCTGCTACGTGTAAGCATGTGCAGAACAGAAAGAGAAATACGTTACCATCTGTATGTCTTAGCTCAGACTACCATAACAAAATGCCAGAGACTGGATGGTTAAACCACGGGCATTGATTTCTCATGGTTCTGGAGGCTGTGAAGTCCAAGATCAAGGTGCTGACCAATTTGGTTCCAGTTTAGGGCTCTCTTGCTGGCTTGTATGTAGTTGTCTTCTTGGTGGGTCCTCACATGGTGGGGGAGAGAAAGAGAGAGAAGGAGCAAAAGAAGAGAGAAGAGAGGGAGCAAACGACTCTGCTCTGTTCCCGTTAGGGCACTAATTTCATCCAAAGGTCTAATTACTTCCAAAGGCTGCACCTCCTAATACCATCACGTTGGGAGTTAGAGTTTCAACATATGAGTTTTAGGGGGAGCACCAATCAGTCCATCGCATGGCAGAGACAACTATTCTGATGAAGTTGTTCCTGTTTGCTTTGGAGACAAAACATGAACAATTAATTATTCAAATCTAGCCAAACAGTCACTACAAACTGAACTGATGTGGAAGATCTAAACAGACTTTCATTCATGACTTTCGAGGACTAAGCAGAGTGGTCATAGGACCCTCCAGATACAGGATGATTTGGGTAAGAAATAGCTTGTGAATACTTGTAAAAATCTCATTTCACTGAATTTGAGTGATATGAAAGCAGCTTTGTTATATTCCAATTATATCTAAATGGAATGTATGAATGCACAGAGGTGGTGTTATTTACTTGATTTAGTTTATCTAAATAAAGCAGGCATTCTGCTTCTATGTCCTGGTTTTGCTATTTCTTCCTTCTTTTTTAAAAATCTTTTTTCTTCATCTTCCTTCCTCTGTACCATATTGAGGTACCTGCCTTGGAGATATTCTATCCCTGACCCCTCGTTCTGGCAATTTCTTCACTCTCGTTTCTTTTAAACTTTCTTTACTCCTCTGAGACCCTAATATAGCAATACTGTAGAGTAGAAAGCACTAATTCTGAACCGTGACAGTGTTTTCATCAAGCTGATCAACTGCTGTGTGGACGGGGACTTGTGAACACATCTGTTCTACAAGATTTTTCATTTAATATAATTTTCTGAAACCACATCAGCAAAGTACTATTATGATAAGCCGTCCCCACAGACGTGGATATAGTTTTGCCATTCAGAATTCTAAATTAAAACGCTATATAATCATGGGATTCTACTTGTATTTATTTGCTGCCCTCCATATATGAAGATAAACTCTGAGCTAGTGTTATTTAGATGTGAATTTCATGTTTTGTCCTCACCTAGTCATGGGGCTGAGCCTTTGTGGAGTTGCTGTGTCCCTTGGATCATTTGACACCCAGTAACAAGGCTGTTGGGCTTGCTTAGGAGGAAAATTTGTGGAAGAACAAGTTTCTTCATGTCAAAATAACTATTAACTGGTTCTTCAGAAATTATACCCATTTAACCTCATGTGATAAAGTTATGATGCAGTTTGCAAGATCCAAGAGCATGTATAGTATTGCTCTGATAGTTTGCCACGGGTTGGCTTGATTGGAGAGGTTAACATTACTCCTTGAATAATACTCCTTATTTCTTTTCCAAAGTCTTATGAAGTGCATCTGAGAGCAAAGACACCATGACAACTGTCTCTTTGACCCTGGATTTCAGACGAGTGACACCCAAAAGGGATTGCAGTATTTTATGTCTGTCTGTAACTAGCTTCAGGAAGGCTTCCCATGAGAAGAAACTTGGCTGTAGGTGGGCAGTCATTGAAATCTTTAGGGTGAATTTTAACCGTGTTAGTTTAGATCAGTGGTTTTTAATTGGTGGCATTTTTACCCTTCTTTCCTGCAACCAAGGAACATTTGGCAATGTATAGAGGCATTTTGGCTGCTAGAACTTGGGGGAGGTATTGTATCTAGTGAGCGGAGGCCAAGGATACTATGAAACATCCCACTGTGCGCAGGACAACCCCCAACAAAGAATGATCTGACCCTAAATGCCAACAGTGCTGAGGTTGAGAAACCCTGGTTTCAATAAGCAGTATGTTTGGGCCTTAGCAGTTAAAAGGCTGAATGAGTATGGCAGTCCATATTGTGAACTATAATGCAGCTACCAAAGAGTGAGTTAGAGCTGTGTGTCTTAATTTGTAGATGTGGTAATGATGTATTAAGTGGATAAAAGCTAGTTACAAGTGATAATAATAATTATTATTGTTATTATAGCCAATCTTTACTGAGAAGTTACTCTTGGTCAGTCATTGTGGTAAATGCTTTAATTACATCATCCCATTAAATTCTTCCAACAATATGGAGTAAGAATTATTAGTAATCCTGCCTTATAAATGACACTGAGGCAAGGAGAAGTTAGATGAAGTTGCCTAAAATCACACAGGCGGTAAGGACCCGAGAGCTCACCTATATTGTCACCTCATACGTATACATGCAAACAATGATATGCTACTAAAGACTTTATAAGAAGCAATGGTCTTGCCTCTACCCTTTTCTAACCAGGGGTTCCATTCCCCAGAGAAAAGCCATTTTTATCATTTTTGCTTTAGTTCTGTTTCTTAACTTTCCAACTCAAGACAATTACTTGATTAAAAAAATTAGGTGCAATTTATTGAGTTACTTCTCTGCTGATGATAAAGCTTTTCCTCACTTATATTATGTGATCCTTCCTTCCCTTTCTCTCTTTTTAAAATATTGTACTGCTATTGATCATCTTTGCAACTTTCAATAACAGTGAGGTATTTCATTTTTTTCATTCTCTAATTTTTCTCACAACTCCCCTCTCTTCTATATTCTCTATATGAACACCCCTGACTTTCCCTCCTTGTTCCCTCCTTTCCTCTCACCATTGCCAGGCTCTTTAACATTTATGTAGTTCTGCGAACATCATCAAGTGTTCTGTGGTTCTCTTGCAGTTGGTGTGAAAAGTTGAAAGCCACTAGCTGGAGTTTACACAACCGTGAGGGTGGGTTATTCCTGGATCACGTGGGGACCAGATTGCATTTCTTTCCCTCCAGGCCCAATGTCTCCAGCCTTGGGTGGAAGTGGGCAACCCAGGTATGGGTGCCAATGAATGCTGTTGCTCTGAGTAGAGACCATAGCAAATCCCCTCTTTTCAGCCCATTTCTCATTCCTCTTCACTCTGTACCCAGTTTTCCAGTCTCCTGGATGCCAAAGAGCCCATCTTCTCCAACTTCGTCTGTAGTCTCATCATGGACCTAATGCTTTTAAAAACTCTATTGGAATAAGTATTTTTTTTGCTTTGACTAATATTTTATTTTATTTGTTCACAGTTTAATTATTTTAATGGATAACGAAGCACAGATAAGACAGCCTATGTCGTAAGCTCCCAGAGGGGAGTTTGGATTTTTTTTCCCCTTATGATTTGTGAGCACAGCATGGCCTCTTTTAACACTTTAAAGAGTCAGTTCCTCAGGGTCCTTTTGACCTTTGAAGAAGCCTCCTTGGAGAGCTGACAGCCGCACTTCTAAGACTGCCGCTCTTGGCAACCGTTAAATTGAAAGCTAGAGTGTTTCCTTAAGATAGCGACGTGTCTCTTCAGTGCTTTCCCAGGTGAAGGGAATCTGGCTCTGTACAGGAAGTCTGTATGGTGAGAGATGTGGAGTCCACTGAGCATCAGTCCTGACCTGGGACCAGTCTGCATTTAACTCATGCCACGCACTGAGAAGTGGGAGGAAATCACACCACAAAGAGACTCCTTGGGGCTTTCACCAGTCTAACTCTCAAAAGTAGATGGGGGGGTCTGAGACATTCCTGTAGGGCTCTGGGGAAGGGGGCTTGAAAGTTCAGCTGTTCTAAAGTTGGTGGTTGTAGCCATGGGAAGGGATTTAAACTGGCCAGGGAGATGTTTCTGTTCCAAATATCTTCCAAATAAGCCCCTCTAATGATTCATAGATGTTCTATCATAATTCTGATATCAGCCAGCCTGGAATAAACTTGACTGAATGAATTTACTTTCTACCTAGAAAGACTTTCAAGAAGTCACCTAATGTATAGGAACTCTTTCTTTCCTGCAGGGAAGAAATGGACAAATGCATCTTTAGGGGATAGTGGTGGCTTGCCTACCAGTTTATTTATCTAGACAACACATAGAAACATATCACAAACAAACAAAATCAAACAAAGGAACAAACACACAAACAACAGAGAGACTTGAAAATGGAATGCACATGATGGGCTGTGACCATGTGGAGCTCGCTCTTCTGTGAGGGGTCTCAGTCCAGGGAGCAGCAGAAGAGGGACTCTAGCTGAGCTCCTGGAGGAGGGCCAGCTGCCGACTTGGGGAGCTGGGAACCCTCCAGAAAGACTGACAGATACATGAGGGCCAAGTCTTCATTAGAAACTTCAGCAAAGGAGAGTTTACTGCACCTTGTGTTCATTTACTGCTTGAAATGCAACCCTGGAGTATTATTCCATCCATGGAACTTTCCAGAGCAGCACTTATGGACCAAGATATCCTATCTTACTTTCCCTCCACATTTTCTCTTTTCTGAAGTTGCCATCCTTCAGGGGTATTTTGGAACACAATATCCAGTCACTAAAATCCTCTAGTGACAAGAAGAGGGGGAAAAAGCAAATATCTCTTACCTTTCAATCTTAGATTTTAGCATCATCTAATTAAAAGACCCCTGTCTTTTAAAAACCACTCCTCTCATGTTCAAGGCTTAAAGTCCTTTTCTGAGGCACCTAGGAAAGGAATTTTGATAGAAGCTTAGAGTAGATAGCTACCCGAATCTCAGTGAACAGCCAAAGGAGAGTTTATGAGCTTTAGTTCAAATCAAGACCTCCTGATTCCACCTCTGACCAGCCTGCCCACATCCCAGAGCAATAATTTCCTGACTTGGCTACATATTAGAATGACTCATGATATTGGGGAAAAAAAGAACATACCTAAGACCCAGACCTACTAAATCAGAATCTCCAGGATATGGGGCCCAGGAATCTGCATACTCTCTCAAACTCCCCAAATGATTCTGGAGTGGGGTACCTGTGGAGGTATATGCAGGGTACTGTCTTAACTTATATTAATCCCTTCTGGCAATCTGTTAATAAGTCTTCTAATATATAGATACAATTTGATGAGTTTTTGAATTTTATTTACTCTAAGCATGAGGACTGGCTTCATAACTTGCAGTGCCCTGTACAAAATGAACATATGGAGCTTTTTGTTTAAAAAATTATTAAGACTTTCAAGATAGGGACAGCAAAGCACTAGACAGGTATGGGGCCTGGTGCAATATGCAGGTTGCAAACCTATGAATCCAGCCTTGCTCAGCCTTTATTAGCTGGCAGTGATGATGGGAGACAGGAAGGCTGGGATTTACAACATTTCTAAAGTTTGATTAGTAGAGAGTCTAGAAGGTGAAGATTATTTATTCAGGGGCCATTTCTTAGGAGAAAGCTCCCTACATGAGAGGTGAAATGTATTTGGCCAAACCAGGCTGCTGTGCAAAGCTGGGTAGGTTTTCTCTGCATACGTTGAGAGAGCTTTAGCCTGTGTGATGTCATCCTCTTGTGTATGCAGTGCACGACCTGCAGAACCATTATGTGGCAACCCCGGGTAAAGATAGATACTGGTCAGAAACCTGTAGAACATGGCTGGGAAAAAATGCATGCACATCTCTGATCAAGGTCTAGATTTATTGATTATCTACATAGTAAGTCCTTATTTACTTACCTCTGGACTAGGTAATTGACTAAGACTCTGTTGAAAATGATTACTTCTCCTTCAAACTTGTTATTTTAAAATCTGACCAGATATCTAATAAAAGCCTGAAAATCACAGGAGTAGAGAGGTTAAGATGGAGACACTTCTCCAATTTTTTTAAGGAATTTTCTGAAATCTAAAGAAGATTCATTCAGCCTCGTGCTCAAGATGTTTTGGAAAATGCCTCCCTGCTAATAATACCAATTAACCTTCACATGACACTTTCAGGATTTGTTTCTCATACATCATCTTATTTAACTTTATCTGTATACAGCTTTGTCATGATCTCCTTTTGGTAGTTGGACAAACTGAGGCTCAGAGAGGTCAAGAGTTTAAGCGGTGTCTTCAAGGGTTCTGAGCAAACAGGTCACAGAGTTGGGATAGGACCTGAGACCCTCTGATACCAGATCCCACTTTTTTTCCATTTTAGAGATTCTAGGTTTTGCCTTATTAGGAGTAGTTATCCAATCCACCTTAAAATATTAAATCAATCATAAGGAACTTTACAGGACCTCAGGAGAAAATCCCTTGCCATGAGAAGAGTTTATTTAGATCTTATCCAGAATGGTGGATCTCAATTTTTGCAAACTAATTTATCCTTATTTAAGAACTTTCAGGCATAATTCTCTCATACTATGTACAAATGGAGTTTACTCAGTGTCTTACTCAATGCAAGCTGCTGTAACAAAATACCATAGACCATGTGATTTAAACAATAGACATTGTTTATGAAGAAGAGAGATATTTCTCTGTCCTCCTCTGCTTATAGGGGTATTCATGCCATCACAAGGTCCCACTCTCATGACCTCATCTAAACCTAATTACCTCCGAGTGACCCTACCTTCAAATGCCACCATATCAAGAATTAGGGCTTCAATATATGAATTTTAGGGAGACACAAAACCTTTGGCTCATAACAATTCACAAAAGTCATTCTTCTAATTCCAAAATTGCCTTATCTGTATCATTTTTGCTTACTTCAGACACACACGTCATTTACTCTCCATGATGATGCTATGAAGTACCCACCATTATTATCCCCCTTGTGTGAATGAGAACATGGAGGCACACAGATTAAGTGACTTGTCCAAAGTCATACAGCTAGTAAGGGGTCTAACCAGGACTGGTACACAGGCAGCTGAGTTTTAAAAGTGTATAGCATGTATCCAGAAAAAACCACTAATTCAAAAAAGATACATGCACTCCAGTGTTTATAGCAGCGCTATTCACAATAGCCAAGACATGGAAGTAACCTAAATGTCCAGCAGATGACTGGATAAGGAAGTTTTTATACACATACACACACACCCACACACACGCAATGGAATACTACTCAGCCATAAAAAAGAACAAAATAATGCCATTTTCAGCAACATTGATGGACCTGGAGGTTGTCATAGTGGAATAAGTAAAAAAAGAAAGAAAAATACCGTATGATATCACTTACATGTGGAATCTAAAAATAATGACACAAATGAGTTTATCTACAAGACAGAAACAGACTCACAGCCATAGAAAACAAACTTTTGGTTACTAGGGGGGAATGTGGGGTTGAGGGAAGGATAAATTGGGAGTCTTGGATTAGCAGATACAAACT
The DNA here is from genome assembly GCF_048564905.1 of Vicugna pacos. Classification (NCBI taxonomy): domain Eukaryota; kingdom Metazoa; phylum Chordata; class Mammalia; order Artiodactyla; family Camelidae; genus Vicugna; species Vicugna pacos. Next base: position 112,296,897 of record NC_132987.1, on the reverse strand, counting down.
ACTATATATAAAATACATAAACCCCAAAGCCCTACTGTATAGCACAGGGAGCTCTATTCAGTACCTTCTAGTAACCTATAATGAAAAAGGATATGAAAAAGAATATATAATTATGTGTGTGTGTATAACTGAATCACTATGTTGTATATCAGAGACTAACACAACATCGTAAATCAACTGTACTTCAATCAAAAAGCATATATATTAACACTACTTCAAGAATTATAGTTGATAAAGACAGTCACTTAACAGTTCAAATTTCAGTTTTAAAGGAAAAAGAGTGGTGAGTCTCAATGTTGGCTTCTCAGAATCATCTTGGTAGTTTTAAAAAGTATCACTGCTTGGGTCTTACCTGACAGTAAATCAGATTCTTTGGTGTCTTAACCCTCACTTTTTAAAGTATGAAATTTAAATTGTTGGAATAGCTGTTGGATTCATTGGATGTCTACACACCTGATGTTTTATGCCCCATCTTATCCCCTTTAAATATACCTGGGCTGGTCACATGGTCATCCATAAGAAGAATGTAAAAATCACCTGGAGGTACCTGTACCTCATTTCCAGGATCCCTCTAAGCTAGTGCATCTCTAATTTGGACATGGATATATGTATGCAGATCATCTGGGCATTTCATTAAAATTCAGATTTTGATTATGGGGTAGAGCCTGGGATTCTACATTTCCTAGATAATTCCAGTGCTGTTGGAATCCACAGCAAACTTTTAACCAATTTTTTATTTTCTACTTCTGGTTTTTGGTTTTTGTGTTTCATCAGTCCCCCATCTTCCCCCTTCCTTTGGTTCCACACATTAACTTTCATTCCCCCTCTGTTCTGTTTTTTGTTGAGTATGTTTAGATTTGCTATCCATGCAATACTTTCATAGCACATACATTCTAGTATAATCCTCTGGTTCTAAGAGCACACCAGGTTTATTAGTCACCTCACCTCATGGCCATCTTGGACACTGTTAACTCCCAGCCAGTCCTGCTTTTCATTAAACATCTCCAGTAAGGGAGAAGGATGGCCCAGCCAGAGCAGATGGGGACACAGATGTACTTCTTCATGCTGGTGATAAGATTTTTATCTTTATCTACATCAATATTATTGACCCTGGCTGCATACTTAAAATCACCTGGGGGATATTTTAAAAATATCTGATGCCTAAGAACCATCAGTAGAGATTCTGAAACAACTGGTCTCAGATGAGGTCCTGGACATTGGTGTTTTTAATAAGCTGTCCAGGCAATTTTATTGTATGCTCAGGGTTGAGAATCACTGATCTATGCAAAGGCTTAAGAAACTACTGAATGTTTTGACTTATTGACAATGTGTCAGCCAGCTATTGCTGTGTAACAGACAACCACAAAAATCCCACAATAATAAGCAAAGTCTATTCATGCATCTCTGAGGGAGACTGGACTGCCTTGATGATTCCAACGTGGTTGGCTGGGTGGAGCTTCAGGCCATGGGCTTAGTTCATCCTGGGTTCATGTGACTCTCATTCTTTTGGGACCAACAGGCTATTCAGGGCATATTCTCTTCCTAGGAATGATAAAATTGCAAGGCAAGTGAGTAGAAACTTGTGATGTCTCTTAAGGCCTAGGCAAGTACTGTCACACTTTCACTTCTGCTCATGTTCCACAAGCCAAAGCAACTCACATGGCCAAGCCCTACATCAACAGGCTTTGGAATACAATGGAACTTTTAAGCTGCTTTCCTTGGCCATGCTACTCACTGGGGCTGTACTGAGCAGAGTTACAACTGAGAGTTACTCTCTCATGCTGCAATTCCCTCCCAGTCTTAACAAGACTCCAGGAAGGTAATTACCGTTTCCGCCAACTAGTGAATCTTGTAATTTAAAAATAATCTCCCAAATTGGGGGGTGGGCATAGCTCAGTGGTAGAGCACATCCTTAGCATGCATGAGGTCCTAGGTTCAATCCCCAGTACTTCTATTTGAAAGAAAAAAAATCTTCCAAATCACTGTCTTTCTATAGCCATGTATTCACCCTCCTTTTTAAAAACAAGACATTTATGTTAAATTAACTCTCTGTTGGTGTTGTGCAAAGCCATATTGAATCCTGAAGCAAAAACAAAAACAAAAACAAAAACAGAAACCAAAAAACCCAGTAACACTCCCCTTGTTTTTATTTAAATTTAGGATACTTTGTTTGTCATGAACTTTTGGTATTGCTTTCCATTTTTTAAAGTATTGCATTAAAATGTTATTTATTTTGATTCCTGAGTTTTGGGCTCCCTCTTGATTCTGGCCCAGCTCTTCCTCATCAATGTATGTCTGGATGAACTGTGGCCTCCAGGGACCTGACCTTGATCTCTTCTCCTGAGGATGTCACTGGGGGTACCCAAGAGCTTTCTTTCTATCCCAGCTGTTTCCTTAAACAGCTCTTTTAGAACAAAACTCGGCGGTCTTTTCATTTGCTGAGGAAATATGCCCGTGTGATGCAGCCTCTATTTCTGTGTGGAGATTAGATGGGACACCCTCCCTCATTCACTACAAGGCTGACCTCCAGAAGTTCTGCTGCGAGCCTGGCCCTATCTCCCAGCAGTGTGTGAACTCAGGGATCTGGAGAGCTCTGCAGTCGGCTAAAAGAGTTCTTCCTTTGTCCCTCCACAGGGCACTGGGCAGATGGCAGGTAGAAATTAAACACAGTAGTAACCTAGGTATCTAATTATTCCCTGAGGCAAATACGTAAATCAAGCAGGCTGATAATACTGGGTTATATATATATATATATATATATATATATATATATATATATATATAATATATAAACTCTTTACTCTTAATTTTAAGAAATATACATACAGAAAAAGGTCATCATATTAGTAACCCTTGGAACTTGGAAAGGTGACTCTGGGATAAATGAAGCCATGTGGTATAATCACACCACATGGATTTTGAAGTCAGGAAGTCAAGAGTTGGCATCTTGGATCAATCTAGTAGCAGATGTGTGACTTAGAGAAAATTTCTTAACCTCTCTAAATCTCGTTAGTAAGAATAATGGTCTTTCTCTTTGAGGTAGAGGAATATATATATATATGTGTGTGTGTGTGTGTGTATATATATATGTGTATATATATATATATATATATATATATATATATATATATATGGCTCATGGCATATAACAGAGCTTAAGAAATGACAGGTGAGAAGTACCTGAGTTTTTAACCTAGAAAAAAAAATGTTGATTTAAGCATCAGTGCTTTTTAAACGTGTAACCCTTTAGATAGAAAATCTTAAAAATTTATTGCACATTCACTTGCTTTCTTCCCTAGAATAGCCTGAGTTGACTTTATCTCAGCGCACCAAGGCCAGTAACAGGCACAGCTGTCCCTGGGCTCTGATGAAATGCAGAAGTGCCTCAGGACCTATTGATTCATGAAGGCCAGTTTGTCCTTGCGTACATCGCTTAGGGTGTCAGTGTGCTGGTCTGCTTTTTATGCTTTTCGGGTTTTTTCCCTTGCTGTCACAAGTTTGCTGTCACTTGTCCTTATGATACTATTTGTCTTTTTTTATCTGTGAGTCCTGACTTGTGGTAGGCTTATAAACCAGGTGGCTAGCTTAATAAAAATAGTGGGCACATAAAAAGCATTACGAGGCTATGAGTCAGGACCAAGGGAATCCCCTGTGTGTCATGCTTGCACTTTGTGGCATCTGTTTTACAAGGACTTTGCTTCTTGGCTAAGTCCTCAGTAGATAACGTGGTCCATTATCTGGATTTTGGAAGATGGAATTACAACATTTCATGTTTCTTTGAATGGAGGGAAAGGCCTAAATATTTTCTCAGTGAGGAGGGTGTTTGCTTCCTGAGAGCCAGGATTCTGTTTTGTGTGACTTGATGTCTTTCACGATGCCCAGCGAATTCGGTAGTCCTCATAGTTGCTAAATAAACAGTGGGCTGCATTTAATTTGATTTCATATAATATACTTGATTAGAAAAAATTAAATGCCTTCGAATCATATTGACGGAAGGTTAAAAGAAAAACCCATAGATGTTTGAAGGGGACTTGCTTCTCTTTTTGAAAAAATTAAAAAATGGTTTAAGAAAAACTCTTGTTTATGCAGTGGCATTTAATGGCACAGAGATGCCATCTCTTAACCAAGGGGCTCAGTTCACTGCTGACTATATTGATTGTGTGGAAATGCCTCGGGCCCAGGAAACTTTGAGAGAGAGCAATGAGTAGGTCATACATGCTGGCCTTAAATTACCTCTTATCTGTGTAGGTCAAGTGAGCAAAAGTGAAGTGAGCTATTGGGTTAGCTTGGAATTGAGGTGAAATTCTGTGACTAACTATGTATCTAGAGAACTCTTACTCCTGGAAAAGAAAGATGGCTATGAATGTTCCCAAATGGAGACATTTAAATGTCCACCAGTGGTGGGATGAATAACTCATGCTGTATTCATGCAATGGAAGGCTATTTAGTTGTGAATGTTACCTATGGATGATTGACATTCAGGACAGAATGTTGAAAAGTAGAGGATGTTCTCTGTGCTTGCATTTATATCAAGATAATAGACAGGCATGTGGAACTATATTTTATGGCAAGTTGTCCTCACGGAGCACAGGGACTATCAGTCAGGGAACCTATGATCTGCTTGTGGACACCAACAACCCAATGCTTCAGTGATCAAAATAACAGTTTTATTTCTCTGCTCTCACACTGATGTTGTCTCATTTTAGGATCCAGGTGGGTAGAGAGCCACTATCCAGAATATTGACGGACACGGACAGAAAAAGAGGACATGGCACAGCATACATACTACGCTGACTTTTAAAGCTTCTACCCCATCTCTTCTGACCACATTTCATTTGCCAGAAATGTGACATGGCCAAACCACCTTCAAATGTGTGGGCAAGGGCAACTCTACCACGTGGCCAGAAGGAGAGAGTTGGAATAATTATAAACAAATCTAATGACCACCAAAGGTATATTCTACATAAAAATCAGGATACCTTTGAAAGACTGGAAGGCAAATGCAGTTTGGGAGGGACATATGAGGTAAGTTAATTGCTCTTTCTTGCCTGGTTCATAAGTTTACAGATATGAGTATTCTTTAAATTGTACATGCATATTTTCTTTACTCCTTGTTTGCTATATTTCATAGTAAAAGAAAAATACAAAAGAAGAACCCTTTAAAATATAGATATCATACATGGTACTCTAGTTACAGAAAATATTTGGAAGGGTTTAAGATATATTGTCAGCTCTCTTAGATATTGGGAGAGACGAGAAAGAATATTGTACATATCATTTTATGCCATTCTGTAACTTTCTTTCTTATAATATAGTTAGTTTGCATATATAATGAAAGGTTATTTTTTTTTAAAAAGTACTAAAAAATCAAGACAGAGAATAAAAAATGCTGTTGGCTTCAGTGTGAGACATGTGTGTTGCTCCCCAACTCTGGATGAAGACCAGCATTGGAAGAAGAGGGGAGAAGGCATGAAAAGTGTTTCTCAACGTGGACTAGAAGGTGTGGATGGTCCTCAAAGTGGATGGGGAGGAAGGACCATGAGCACAATATCCCAAAGAGGTGTGGATGTCATTGGACCGGAGTGTGGACCTCTGGGTGGCCCATCATGGTCTAACAGCTCAGAACCTCCCAAGACGACAAGAAGCAGAGGGTGGAGGACTCAGTCAATTTGTGTGAGGACTGGGGATCTGAAAGGACAGGCTCCTCCCAGCCACAGTGGAACTGAACCAGACCAACTGGAAATTTCCCAGGAACTGGGCGCAGAGGGGTAGTGGGTATACTGCACATGTGATTAAAATTTAATTACATAAAAAATAGCATTGAAACTGTCTTTGTTCGTGGTTGCTGTGTACATCTATTTATTTTGAGGAAAATTTGGAAGAAAACCCTTCATTTATATATTGCAATTCAAACCCCAAATATGAAGAATGTGACATTTGAATTATTCCTGAGGACTGCATAGGTTTTATTTTAGAGGAACGAGGTGGGGTGGTCTAGTCAAGAAAATGTGGAGACACGGCATTGGGGTGTGTAATGGAAACAGGGAATTCACTTCAGCTGGCTTTGGAGGGCTTAAAGAGAAGCAGAAAAAAAGACAGTTTGGGTCCATATATTAGTTTTCTGTGGCTTCTGGGACAAATTACCACAAACTGGGTGCTTTAAAACAATGGAAGTTTATCGTCTCACAGTCCTGGAGACTGGAAGTTCAATTTTAATTTCGCTGGGCTGAAATCAAGGTGTGGGCGTGGGCTGTGCTCCCTCCAGAGGACAGGAGAGAGTCTGTTCCTTGTCTCTTCCAGCTTTTAGGGGCGGCCGGAATTCTTTTGCTGATGCCTGTATCCATCCAATCTCTGCTTCTATCTTCAATCCCCTTCTCCTCTCTGTGTGTCAGATCTCCCTCTGCCTCCCTCTGAAAAAGGGAATTGTCTTTAGAGCCCACCTGGATAATTCAGGATAATTTTCTCATGTCAGGCTCCTTAATGTAATCACACTTGCAAAGATCATTTTTCCTTATAAGGTAATGATTATAAGTTCCAGGAATTAGGACCTGATTTCTTTGGCCATTTTTCAGCCTGCTAGAATCCAGCTCATAAAAATTAGTCCTTGAGGTTTCCATGCCTAGAAAACAAAGATTTGGGCAGTACTGGGATTTATGGACATTATTGCCTGGTAAGTAAATCTTGCGGCACCCAGGTGTCTCTTCTTGGTTTATTGTGCCTGACTGTGTTTTTGTGCAAAAACAGGCAAGTGGCCCTGGGACACCGTAATCCCTTCAAGTCACTCCATACTTGAGAAGAATTTTTATTTGATAACTTCTGGTACTACCATTATTCCTTGGGAAAATAGGATGGGGGCCATTTGTATCAGACTCATTTGGGAGCCAGCTGGTGCGTACATTAAAACAAAAGGGCACAAGTCTTTTCTGAGTTCAGGTTCCTTGTAAGTGAGCATCAAGCATATTGATTAGAATTATAATTGCCTTCATCAGCAGAGCTGCACGAGTTGACGTGGGATCACTGGGGATGCCCTGGTGTTCGTATTCCATTTATTTCAGTCCCAGTTGGAATCTGTAGTGCATATCACAAATAAGGAGAAAAAACAATTTTTTACTAAATGTGGTCGTATGAGAAAAAAGTATTGTCAAAGAGAATAGAACAGTAAGCAGGAGCAAGTGATGTATTTCTCATCGAATCAATTTTTGATTCAGTATAATTTGCTGCCTCTTGTATGATTGTTTCTGATGCTTCAATCTTCATCCTTTATGGAAATAATTTTCTTCATGTCTCAGTAAAGTCTTCTTTAAACTCATAAAAATCAAAAAAAATTTGTCTTTTTAAAAGTTGAGGTATAGCTGCTGTACAATATTATATGTTAGAGGTGTACAACACAGTGATTCATAATATTTAAAGGTTATACTCCATTTACAGCTATTATAAAATATTGGCTATATTTCATTGTTGTATAATATATCCTTGTAGCTTATTTCACACCTAATGATTTGTACTGTCTACTCCCCTTCCCTTACATTGTCCCTCTCCACACCCCTCTCCCCACTGGTAACCACTAGTTTGTTCTCTACATCTCTGAGTCTGCTCTTCATTTTTGTTGTATTCATTAGTTTGTCGTATTTTTTAGATTCCAATGTAAGTGATATCATATGCCTCTTTTTGTTTGTCTTTCTCTGCCTGGCTTATTTCACTTAGCATAATGCCCTCCAAGTCCATCCTTGTTGCTGCAAAACTGCAAAATTTCATTCTTTTTTATGGCTGATTAGTATTCCATTGTGTGTGTGTGTGTGTGTGTGTGTGCATAACATCTTCTTTATCCAGTCATTTGTTGATGAACACTTAGATTGCTTCCATATTTGCAACTGTAAATAATGCTGCTGTGAATATTGGGGTACATAGATCTTTTCAAAGTAATGTTTTAATTTTTTTGGATATATACCCAGGAGTCGAATTGCTGAGTCATATGGTAATTCTATTTTTATAAACTCTTAAAATGGTATTGCTGGCATTATTTTTTTGTGTTTGTGTGGTGGGAATTTAATAAGGCAGAAATGGAGGCAGCTGTTGTTTTTGGTGTTTCCTTAGTCACCCTGGTTAAAAGTGCATTCATTCCCTATGCAATTTCAGTCTTTCAAAGTGCAAACCAAAGACTTGAGATTAGGCATTGTCATTTAATACCACAATCTTTGCTTTCACACAGCCCATGAATGAGTTAGTGAAGGTAAGGCCCTGTTTGATGCCATGCTGATAGAAGGCCAACAGAGCAGCATGGACTGCCCTGGTAAAATTACCAAGTTAAAGAAGATGTTGCATGTAGCAAATATATAAAATTTAAAAATGCTTTGATATCATGGGAAAATAATTCTAGAAATCAACATTGGAAAAGAATCCATTTTTATTATATTACCCAGTTTACGAGTTCCATATATATATGTATCTGAGTCTTCAAACAGTTCTGTGAGACAAGGTAGGTATTATTATTTCCATTTTATAGATGAGAAAACTGAGACCTAGAGAGGCTGTGATATGACCAAGGTGGCTCCTAGTGGCAAAAGCAGGACCAGAACCCCCGTGCTCTTTCCATTCCAGTGTGCTCTGGTAGCACTTGACAAAGCCTGTTTCAAGGACTTAGTGCTTGTCAGACGCACGCACACACACGCACCCCCTTTGCATTTCTTGTTTCAGTGTCTGGATCAGATATAACTTGCCCTAGTTAAGGTGGCATGTTGTAACAGGGAAATGATCCTTGTTCTAAATCCAAACAGATATTAGGGCAACGTTGCATCAAAGGCTAAAGAAAAGGAATACTTTCTTTCTCCAAATCAGTACTTCTCAAGAATGACTGGAATCGCCTGGGATGCTGACTAAACATCTAGATCTTCCTTCTCATGCCTCTCAGGCAGATGATAATAAAGCACACTAACTAATGTTTGAGTATCACTGTCCTTGACACTCTTGCTCTTTGGTTGATATATATAAATATTCCTCTCCCCTTCTTTTAATTCCCTATTATGTCATCAGAAACATCAACCAATGTTGCTCCTGTAGTGATCAATTGCAGACTTGTTTTGCCGTAGGAGTCCAGCCCATACCACCCCCGCTGTCTTCTTGCTTACTAGTGATGAGGGTAGCAGTTACGCTGAATGGCTGGAGTCTGTCTAAGCCATCAGGCTGGATGTGCTGGGGTAAGCCCTAGAGACCCATGTGGTGGCACACCAGCAGAGCACCAGCTGATGCCATTTGTTCTGTGATCCACAGACGAGGTGGAGGTCCTGGACGACTGTGCAGCAGGCACAGATAAGAGGGGGAGTGTCCAGGGAGACTGGTAGTTATCTGGGGACTGAGAGCCAATGTTGATTTCTATCATATGCCTCTTGTAAGCCGTGTCCTTAGTCAAAAAAGATAAATTTCCTTTCATTTATGTGGCTCATGTTTGTGGTTATGATTTTTTGTTTTTAAAGTCCTGCTACTACCTCTACTGCAAATCACCCCCACCTCATGCCCACCTTCTCTGTTGCTAACCAAACAGTATTTTACACAAGTCTCTGCACTTTATGTGCTTTAGGAGAGCAAGCTTTAGATGAACCACAGGGAATGGATGATGATTGGTCTAAGCCAATCAAGGAGAGGATCTGTACTCCTTGCCGGTGACTGGCTCAGCCAAGGTCCTGTGATATAATTCTGGGCAGTGTGGTACAAAGGGATGTCTGTGGAGGAGATTCTGAGAAAATGCTTTCATCATACTCAGAAATAAATGGTCATGAAGTAACAGCTGTTTTCTGCTGCTGACATTTTTGTTTCTGCACGTGATGCTTGGAACCATGACAGCCATCTTGGGATAATCAAGAGAATTAACATGAGGAGCGCACGTGAAGGGTGGCTAAGAGGAAAGACAGAAGGAACCCTGTGTCCTTGACGAGCTCATTCGAATGCCTAATTGACTAGCCCTGCAACCTTCTCATCTCAGGACCTTCTGTTACATGAGATGACGAATCCTCTTAAGTCCCTTTGTGCGTGTGTGTCCACCTGCGCATGTCTTTGTGTGGGTTTACTGGCAGATAAAAGCTTCCTAATGGATACATACCATAAACAACCAATTCTGGTCCATTAGCTGGAGAGAAGGAAGCTTTGAACTTACTGGACACATCAGAAGCCGAGGAGGAAGCTTGTGCTTTAGAATGGAAAGTCCAGAGCAGGGTTTTCCAAAATTTGATATGTATTTGAATGACCTGGGGATTTTAGTAAAGTGCAGATCTGACTGATTAGTTCTGAGCTGGGACCCTACCTTCTGCACTTCCCATAGGGATCTAGGAGACACTGCTGCCGCTGGTCCATACACCCAATTCCAGGCACTGAAGGCTACAAACTAATGCAACCTGACTTCCCTCCAACAGGGCGACCTTTGGGGTCAGGCCACCAAACTTTGCACCAATGACTATCATGGACAAAAAAAAAAAAAAAGAAAGCCTTTTCTGTAGAAAGTTTGAGACTGAGTTCTCTAAGGCAAAGTACTGTGGAAATGCTATTTGACTCATAGAATGGAAATCTGAAAAGTCTCATTTTGATTTCACACCATCTTACATCTGTGACAGAGACAAACTTCTCACCTCTAGAAAAGAGAAAGGTTTTTTAAAAAGCAACATTCTTTTCCTTCCATGCCACAGAATGCAGTAAGAAATGGCTGAGCATGCCTCAGCAATTGAGTGTAAATGTTTAGACAGCTAGAGCAAACCTAGGATAATGGAAGTTTCAACTCCAAGAAAATATGTTGTCACCTAAACTCAGAGATAATGCCACCATCAGTCCCCAAGTGGCAGTGCCTTTTCTGGGTACTGGTGAAGGAATGGCACAAAATTGTTTCATATGAAATCTGACTTGTCTCATAAAAGTTATGAGTGAAACCCTTGGGGGGTTTGGGGTTTTAGAGCACAAGTCACCTGTCTTCCTTTATTGGTGACATTACAATAAATGCTGCATTTTTCTTCACCAAAAAAAAAAAAAAGTTATGAGGGCATTAGGCTGGTAACTAAAGATGCTGTTTTTAAGGGAAATGAAACTTAGTTGTCCATATGAATGTTGAAATTATGATTTTAATCTCAGGCACACTATGATTCAACTCAGTTACATCCCTTTATGTAATCATGATTTCACTGAACAAATATTGAAAACCTACTATGCAGCAGGTACCATGCTAGGTACAAGAGAATTAGTTGTAAAAACACAAGGTCTCTAATCCCTAGGAAATTAAATACACTTGATCTTAGCCAAAAGGCCGAGAAGCGATAGGAAATTAAATACAAACAATAAAAAAAGCTGATGTGAAGGGATGTATAAGTTGTAGCAGAGCCATTTAAGGCTTCCATGGGGCCACAGGAAGTATTCCACAAGGAAGCGATGTTTGAGCTGTGATTTGAAAAATGAGTGGAGCATGGCAGGGAGGCTAGGGTGGGAACAGGGTTGGAGGAAATCATTGTAGGAAAGGTGCAAATTGGGTACAAAGGCACATAGGCATGTGAGAAGCCGTGTGCAGGAAATAGGAAGAAAAGATCAAGTAAATGAGAAATTTACCTGAAATTCATACAAGTACATAGTTTTGTTGCTTCTATAATTTCTATAACTTGGTGTCTAGAGAAAAATGTTTAGTGATAGGCAGACTTAAAACTGCATTTAAAACCAGCTGATTGGCTTGTGGGATGTTCCTTGGACATACTGGATGAGTTCTCTTCTGGGGCACGTAGGAACTGTAAACTGTGGGACAGTCGGGAGAGACGGAAGTTCTGGGTTTCTGGAGCATACCTGCCTCATCGAAAGACACTCAGTGGAAATGAAAATTAAACTTCTTCTCTCCATTCCATAGCTTACAACACACCTGTGGCAGGATTTGGCCCCTAGTCTGCTCATATTTTGGCTCCTTACTGGCTTAATATTGTTTTAAGGAAGAATATTCTGATGAATTCTTATTGATTTATAATTTTTTTAAGGCTAGGATCATTAGGGGGGCTTCAGTGAGAACTGGGAGACTTATTTTAAATTGGGGTCTAGAGATAAAAGTTGACTGATAAGAAATATTAAAATTGCATTGGAATCAGCAGATTGGTACAGGATATCATGGCTTCCCCAAAATTTAAATGAAAATTGTTATCCTCTACCCGCTTTGAAGTGAATTTAATAACCAGGTTTTCGTAACTGGAGTCACTTAGTAAAGTCAGAAACTGCTTTTGTCTCAGAATGTTTCACTATTTCCTTGGCAATATACAGGGTTTCATAGCTCTTGGCATCTGACTGCTCTATCAACGCTAGTCATGGAGTAGAGACCAAAGTGCCAAAGGATGTAGTAGGTTCCAAATCCTTCAGTGCATTTGATCTATGTCAATAAATGCTGAGAGTTCATCAGGAAAACACAGGGATGGACCTTCTAGGAAAACACTCTTTGGATTAAGAGAAATGTACTCACTCCATCCACCCCACTCCACCACTTGTTACCACAAGTGATGTATATGTAGGACTTGAATCTGGGACAAATTGTGAAAGGTACTGGGAAGAGTTTTTCTTCTCTTTCTCATTAACTTTGCTGAAACTATCTGTTAGAATACAGTCATATCTGAGCTCCTGTGAAGTTGTAGGCACTAGGATTTTCATTAAGTCTAGCAGGATTCCACTATCCCAATCAGTCTTTGTTTTCTCTGAAGTTACCCAAGAAACACACATGGCCACGAGACACACACACACACACATACACAAATCCCTGCACTTTTATAAAGTTAGGATTGTCAGATTTAGCAAATTAAAATACAGGACATCCAGTTAATTTTGAGTTTCAGATAATAATAACTAAGTTTTTAGAATAAGTAGGTTCCACATATTATATGAGATACCATTAGATATTGTATCTTTGATTTCTCCTACAATGTTCTTGTGTTCCACAGAGATCTACCTAAGAGAAGGAGATTTAAAATTGTACCAGAAAGTCATTCCTCCTATTTGGGAACTGACTATTGTATAACATGGAAATTGGCTGTCAAAAGATTCCTGGAGTTGTAATTACCTATGGTAAAACAGAGAACTTTCCATTGTTTATACTCATGGAATAAACCTTCTGTGTTCTAGGGGGGCCATTATGGAGGAAAGAGTTGAACTGACTTGTAGAAAGTGGAGAGTCAGTAATTAGAAAGGTTTCACGACTTCCTGTCTTAGGGAAGAAGAGCAGCAGACAACCTAGTTTCTGAGCCCAATTAAAAAAAAAAAAAAGATGTTAGAAGCTACTGTTTTGCAGTTTGTGGCATTAAAAATTTTATAAGGTTTCAAAAATTTTTGTGATTTCCCATCTCTTTTTAGTAATCTCTGTCTGCTTTCCCAGAGCAACTGGCAGTGAAACCCTTAAAAAAATTGAAGAATGGGTTTCTGGTTCAGGAAATCTGGCAAAATAAATGATCTAAAACTCTGCTGCCTCAACAGTCAGAAGTGTGGAGTGACATCTAATACACATCAGTCTAAATTACAGTTGAGCAAAGAAAGAAAAGAAAAATCCAGGTGTTGGAAACTAAGCCAAAGGAAGTTAAAAAAAAGAGCAGAAAACATGTGAGGTGACGTTCTGACTGGCTGGGGCTGTCAGTCTTGATGTTGGGGCTTGGATTTTAACGTTTGTGAGGAGAAAGAGGGTAAGTCTTGTCCCTGTGAGAGGTGGGTCTTGGTACTTGCACATTTGCCTTAAATTGGACACTTGAAGTGTGGCACCCATCTGTGGATCAGAAAATAGTTGCCCGCTGAAACAGGAAGAAGATAGAGTATTTTCCCTTTTCTTGCTGGGCTTTTGGGGAGAATTGAAGCTGTAGGTGTCACCCTCAATAATTTTGTGGTTTGGATTTTACAAATGGTGTGGTCTGAGACGTCAGTTCTTACACCACAAGAGTAGATTTTGGTAAATATCAAAACAATCTCTTTCACACTACTCATTCATATTTTAATAATTTCAGAATATGATAGGCCCTTTTAGGTATGCTACAAAACACTTTGGCCATAACAAGAACTGGTTAAATTTATTTCCATAAAAGTATAAGAAATTATTGCTTAGCAAAACCACCATGAGCAAAGTCAAAAGATACGATAATTTTGGAAAGCTATTTACAGCTCATTTGTCAGCCAAGAGGTTAATTCCCAAAGACATGAAGAAGCCTAGATCAAAATAAAAGAACTATGCTTATGTTTTCTTCCAAGAGTTTTGCAGTGTTAGTTCTTACATTTAAGTCATTGATGCATTATGAGTTAATTTTTGCATATGACGTGAGGTAAGAATCTAACTTTACTATTTTGCATGTGAATATCCACTTGTCACAACATCATTTGTTAAAAAGATTATTTTCCCCCATTAAATTTTCTTGACATCCTTATCAAAAATTAGTTGACTATAAATGTAAGCATTTATTTATGGATTCTCAATTTAATCAAATTGGTCCATATATCTATCCTTATGCTAGTACCACACAGTCTTGATTACAGTAGGTTTGTAGTAAGTTTTGAAATCAAGAAGTAGGAGTCCTCCAGCTTTGCTCTTTTTTCCCAAGATTGTTTTGGCTCTTCTGAGTCCCTTGCATTTCTATACACATTTAGGACAGATTTGTCAATTTCTGCAAAACAGACAGCAAAGAGTTTGGTAGAAGTTACGTTGAATCTGTAGATTAATACTGCTATCTTAACAATAATAAGTCTTTTAATTCATGATCATGGGATGTCTTTTCATTTATTTGGGCCTTTAATTTCTGTCAACAGTGTTTTTTAGTTTTCAGTATATAGGTTTCATTCTCCTTTTGTAAAATTTATTTCTAAGTATTTTATTCTTTTTTGATGCTATTATAAATGGAGTTGTTTTCTTACTTTCTTTGTCTTAATAACAATTTTCTTAATTTTTCATTGTTAGTATATGTAAATTCAATTGATTTTTGCATATTGACCATTATCCTGCAACCTTGTTCAACTCATTAATAGCTCTACTAGTTCTTTGTGGATTTCTTAGAATTTTCCATATCCAAGGTTATGGAACTGCAAATAGAGATAGTTTTACTTCTTCCTTTTCAATCTGGATGTTTTTTACTTTTTTTTTTGGCCAATTGCCTTGTCTAAAATCTCCAGTGTAATGTTCTTTAGAATGTCAAGAACAGATATCCTTGTCTTATTCCTAATATCAGGGAAAAATCTTTCAATCTCTATCTGTTAAGTATGATATTAATTTTGATTTTTTTGTAGATAACGTATTAGGTGAGAACATTTCCTTGTATTCCTAGTTTTTGAGTGTTTTTTTTTAATCATAAAAAATTGTTAGATTTTGTCAAATGCTTTTTCTGTACCTATTGGGATGATCATATGGTCTTTGTCCTTTATTCTATAAATTTAGTATATTACATTGATTAATTTTTGCGTGTTGAACCAACCTTGAATTTCTACACAAATCTCTGTTGGTCATGTTGTATAATCCTTTCAAATGTTACTGAATTCAGTTTGCTGGAATTTTGTTGAGAATTTTTGCATCTATATCCATTAGGGTTATTGGTCTTTAGTTTTCTTGTAGTACTTCTGTCAGGTTTTGGTATTGGGATAATACTGGCCTCATAGAATGAGTTGGGAAGTGTTTCCTTCACTTTTGTTCTTTGTAAGAAATTTGTTAAGGATTGGTGTTAATTCTTCTTAAACATGTGGTAGAATTCACCCATGAGCCTGGGCTTTTCTTTTTGGGAATTATTTTGATTACTAATTAAATTTTTTTATTGTCTATACATTTATTCAGATTTTCTATTTATTTTTGACTCAATTTTGATAATTTGTGTCTTTCTAGACATTTTTCTATTTCATTAGGTCATCTAATTTGTTGGCATGTAATTGTGATTAGTGTCTTACAGATACAGATAGTTGGAAAGTGTTGCTTAAGGTGTAGTACTAAAACATGTGAGGAAAATGTTATGGATTAGGGGAATATAAAAAAGAACTTGCTAGAATTAATATGTCCAAGAGAGATAAAGGAAGAAGTGTAACTGTAATATTTCAGAGCATTTTGGGATTGACATGGGGCTCACACGCAATTGGCATGCACTAGTACAGGCATAAGAGTTATTCGCCATCTGTACCCACTGGAATTGAGTTTACATCCATTCTGGTTGGTTGGTTCCTGAGACACACCAATATTAATATTTAGAATATAACTCTTGAATAAATAGTAGAAGTAAATGTAGGATAATTAGAATAACAGAAGTGTTTCTGTAGTAGAATTCCTATTTCTAAAATATGTGATGTAAAGAACAAGGCATTATAAGTTATGTACTGGACAAAATGAGATAATGCAAGACAACATTTGACCATTGATAGTTGTAAGTGGGAAAATCCATAGCTAGAAACTGGGCAGTAAAGGACATTTAGAATAGGTAGGCTTGTTAAAGGAGAAAATAAACAGGGACTAGAAAATTGAATCTTCTAGAACTTCAAAGAAATAAATGTAAGAAGGCAAATTAGTACAGTGTAGATATGACAGAGATAGTGGTGTTCATTCATATTTTATGCGTGGATGAGCTTCCCCCCAGGTAGGCTAGCCTTTGTGTGGGACCCTTAGAGTCATAGAATGTAAGAGTTCAGGGGACACTTGGGATCATATAATCCCTCCATCTCAGATGAACAATGTTTGGTTGTGGTTATAAATGCCAGCTCATGACTTCCAAACTCTTCCATGCTGTGTGAGGCGACATGCTTCTGGTTCTTACCTGTGGTTGAAGATGCTATTAGCCTTCATGCTTTATTTTCAATATTTCTTAGGTCTTTCTAAAGGAAAAGTTATCTTTTCTGTGATTTCTATATCTAAGTATTCAATTTAGGATTAAGGTATTGATTATTTTCTTAGGATGAATTTAAGAAAGCTTGGAAGGTGATCCCAAAGCACGTTGTGATTGGTCCACTTCCCAGGACAGCTTTCATTATCCTGCATCTTAAAAAGCTGAACAACTGCATATGACTGAATTTTCTCAGGAATCAAATTTTATATCTTTAATTATTGTACCTTTCAGTTTTAACCATCTTGAACATTATCTACTTGAATGTATTATACTTCTCAGCCTTGTTGCACAGAATATATAGAATGTAGTTTTACCTTTTTTCAGAATGCTTTTATGATTACCTTTTAAAAACTTCTGTGTTCATGCCACTTAAAGATTGTAGAATATTTGATTCCATGGAAATTTATAATTTACCTAATAGTTGTTCCATTGTTTGATGATAAGTCTATTTCAACATTTTTTCCTTTTTATGAATGCTATATGATGAGCACCTTTATACAGGCTATTATTAAGAACGTAAATTATTTGGTATTATATAAAATCTAGTGCCTTCAGGGCCACCACAGAATATTGGGCTACTTGGCATTAGACTAAAAGGCGTAGTCAGTTAATGCTTTTGATTCTCATAATCTCTTGTTTTAATTTTTTTCCTCTTCTCCCTTGATGTCAGATTATTCATTACTCCAAGTGTGCCTGCTTTATTCACATTTTATCCCCTCAACCTATTTTTCCTTGCTTCTAATCAGCTATAAAAAGGAAAACCAGGTAACTGGATGTGCTATCCTTACATATGAAGAAAAGTAAGTACAAAGTATGTACCATGTGAGAGAAAAGTATCCAAATTTTATTAAATAGGATTACTTACTCCAATTGGATAATTTTGTTTGAACAAAAATTCAGTTTTCTTGGCTAAAGTTATTGTTATTTTACTACATTAAACAAAGATAATAAATGATCTAAAGATAATAAAAGAGGGTTTCATTTGAGGCATGTCTCAGGTAACAACAAAGTCCATTGAGATTTGTGAGTGAGGGAAAATGTCTTATTTTTATGAATGGGTGAAGTGGCGTAAGTTCAGGAGAGTTTAGGAAGATGGGAAGCATTAGAATTTATGGATTTGAGGAAATGGGATGATCTGCTTGGTTGCATTCGGGCACAACTCACTCCCTAGACATATAAACTGCCACCAGATTTGACGTATTGTCGAACAGTCATTTCGTCTAGGGTTCCGTGACATTTGTTCCAAGACACATGGTCCGCTACCTGATCTATCTGGCATGTGATAAATTATCCACCATGGCTGCTAATGCTAACTGCTGAATATCAAAGCTTATGAGCCTGCTTCCAGTTCGTAGGTGATTATCCCAACAGTTCACAAGGGAAACTACAAGCGTACAAAGCATTTTACATGACTTGGAACTTGTTTGTGAAAGCCCCAGGGTGGTGTTTTTGAAGTCTATTTGGCTGAATACAGGTCAGAGGATTGCCAAATGTAAATTTGAAGATAGGATACTAGGGGGTTCGCAAATGGCTAAGGGTACACAGAAAGTTTTTCCATGAGAAACCAGGATTGTCCTTTAGAAGAGGGGTGGAAGGCAGGCTGGATGCCAGAGAGTTTATACGAAGGTTGTCTCTTGTCTTCAACAGGCCCTCTGTTGGCTGACCACTGTATTTTTATCAGTAGATAGATGCACTTAAGTTCATTTGGGCAGAAATCTGAGGTAAATGATGACAGAACTGAGTGTAAATGATGAGAAATGTTACATAATATGAGATGACTGACTTGGGAATGTTTTATTTCTCTGTAGTCACACACACGCGTGCATGCGCACGTACATACACACGCACGTGCACACACACACACTAAACCAGAGGATTTGAGCTTTAATTCTGACTACAGCAATCATTAGCTCTTTGCCCTTAAGTCTTAAGCTCTTAACTTTTCTGGTTCTTATCTATGATGAATATTGAAACGTATTATCTTTAACAGTTTAGTTCATAATAGATTGGAAGCTGTATATTGACTAAGGGTATAGGTGAAGTTATTAAAACAGAGGTGTTATTGGACTTGCTTTAAAATTTATGGAAGAGCTTTGATTTCTCCAGATATCATTTGACATAATTTCATAGTGGAATACTCACTAGGGCGACAGATTGCCAGTCCAACAAAACACAATAATCAAATATTCATTGTTGACCTTATATTCATCCTTTTCTTTTTCACTCCTGTATAAAATAATCATATTTACAGATTCACTTATCTTAGTGCCCATACACTTAAGTCCTATGTTGATATTAAAGCCTGTTTTCATTTACATTTACATTATTTTGAATTCTACTATTCATGTTACTTTAAAAATATCTACTTTTATAACTTAAAGGAAACTCTTTTGGACGAATGGTTCACATTCATTAATTGAAGGAAAAATAAACCTGGTGGTAGCAACAACAAAAGGAAATTTACCAAAGAGTGAAACACACAGCTAGGCTCCATAGCTGAGATAAACTGCATCTTATTAACTAAATCTAATCCGAGACAAAATGATCTCGACCTTTGAGAAGTAGGACAATTAAGAAATTGATGGGATGTTTGCAGAAGTCATAACTGAATTTACATCTCAAAAAGGTGATGTGAAATCAAAGACATATCCTAAAGAGAGTGATGATCAGATTTGCATATGGAAAAGATGACTTGAGCAACAAAGTGGGGAGTATTTTAGTAGGAGGTGGTGGGCAGATTAGGTGTGGAAATGCAGGAGACAAAGAGAAATGAGGAAGAATGGGTCTAGCCTGGGGAGCCCTGAAGCCAGGTAGAGGATAACCACTGCTTCTCTTCCTATGGTCTAACCAAGTCTTGGTTATTACTAGACCTGCTCAGAACACATGTTTCCACCAATTAGCCTAATGACTTTAAAAATTTAACAAACAATTTTATTGAAGTATAGTCAGTTTACAATGTTGTGTTAATTTCTGGTGTACACCATAGTGATTCAGTGATACATGTATTATATGTGTATTCCTGTTCATATTCTTTTTCATCATAGGCCATTACAAAGTATTGAATATACTTTCCTGGTGCTACATAGTAAGACTTTGTTGTTTATGTATTTTATATACAATAGTTAGTATCTGCAAGTCCTGAACTCCCAATTTATCCAGCCCACCCCCTTTCACTCCTAGTAACCATAAGTTTGTCTTCTATGCCTATGAGTTTGTCTCTGTTTTGTAAATAAGTTCATTTATGTCCTTTATTTTTTTTTTTTAGATTCCACGTATCAGTGATGCCTAATACCTTTTTTTAATAGGAAACTTTTCCATGGAATTTTTTTGTAGATATAATGTGAAGTTAGCTCTAACTTGCCTGAAGTATGCTTGCCGGAAGTACCAATTAGCTGTTGCAAGTTTCTGTACCAGCCACACTCTTCTTTTACACACAGGAAGGACTGAGGGGGGTAAACTGAGGGAGTCTAGAACCAGATAATTGGAATGGAAATCTCAGCTCTGCTACTTACATACTCTGTCCCCCTGTGAATGTTATTCTCTCCTGGCCTCAGTTTCCCCATCGTGCACTTCACAGGGCAGTTGGAAAAGATTAAATGACAGATGCTGAGTGCAGAGTCTGGCACACTATTAGGGTTTTGTGAACATTAGATATGATTATTGTTGTGATAATGCTCACCTCCCTTGCCTCCTTAGGTCTCATGACAGTTCCAGGTACATATAGTACCATATAGAACCTTACCCATAAGTGTGAAGTCAGAGTTGGGATGCATGGAACAAGGTAGGGTAGTATGTTATGGGTTTGATACTGATGGTCTGGGATGCCTCCTCTCTGGACCAGATTCCAGATGGGATGTTTCTTCCATAGGTTTGTGGTGGACCCACACTGCACTGTGGCAGAGGTGGCATCAGGATTCCACATTCATTGCAGGTGGACTGAAGGTTGAGGGGTTTGATTTGGGCAGTCAGTTTGCTTAGCTTTGCAAGTATCATTCCATGAAAAATAATGTCTATTGTTGATTATTTTAGGTGAACATATTTTTGTTTAGCTTTTGATTTGTGAGATTACAAAAGAGGCTGTAATTTGTTCATGTGGTTACATTAAATAGTGATAATGACTGGAAAAAACCAGGCACCTCATTTTCTCTGTAAGCATGATTGGAGATTGGTTGATTTTAATCTTACCTGAGTATGTTAATCTCCATCAATCCTCCCCCGAATCTCCTTCAAATAAAGGAGAAATAAAGTTCCTGATAGGAATAGGAGAATGAGTACACTAAGAATATATCCTTATGATCTTTATGTCTAGATAAGTAAAGGATGGGACATAAGACAGAGCCTCAGTGTATCCCAGTCACAACAGGTTAAAGACCTGCTTTTCATTGTTTGTTCTTTGTTCATGACCTTGTGACTGAGATTAAAGGGTCAGCAAATGCCAAGGATGATGTTTGAGAGGGTTGAGCTGCCAAGGAGTGTGGTGGTGTTTCTCTTCACACGGGTGCGGTCCCTCTTGGCCTTTGCCAGCTGTTTTGCTCATGTTTTTCTCATGAAAAACAAAAAACAAGCCTGACTCTTAGAATGAAAAATGTGAATATACAACATCATTGATAGCTCAGTGAGAAAAGGAAATCATTTGACAAAATTCCAGAAGAACAAATGGCCTCGGTTGTATTCTAATCACATTGTGGAAAAGAGAGAACTGCAGATTTAGAAAAATGAGTCTTACCCTGGGTACATCTCAGAATCATCTAGGAGCTTGTACAAAATGCCAGTCCTGGGTCCACATCCCTGTGCAATGAAATCAGATTTTCTGGGATCAAGGGGTGGGGATGGGAGGAGCAGGCAGAGGAACTGGGCAACAGTATTTTGTTAAAAGCTTCCCAGGTCTTTCTAATGTAACCAGGGTTGGGTACCATTCCTATATAAGAATCCATATGGAAATAGTGAAGACATGATAATAGAGCGTTGAGAATCCTGAGATCTCCAAAATATGGGAGGAGGCAGAGGCATCCTGGAAATCAAATTCTCATTCAGCTGATTGTTAGATGAATTACTTTAGGAAATTACCCAACATCTGTTAGCCTCAATTTCCTCATCTGTAAAATGATAATAATTGGCGTACTAATGCCTCTCCATCAGGTTTTTGGAGCCTTCCATGAGATGTGGCCAGGGAAAGTCTCTGTTCTCAGCCTCATTCTCATGGCAAGGCAGGATCCTGTCATTTTCAGTACCGTGTTGTACACCCCAAAGCAAATCTAAAGTCACACAGCATTAGCGAGGAGGAATGATTCTGCTGAAAGCATCACCGGCATTAAGAAAACACGCTTTCACTGCACCTCACACAACAAAATTCAATACTAACCCTTACATGATCTCTCTGACTTCTTCCAAATCTCACAGCTGCCTCATCTCCTTAAATATCATCCCTCCAGCAGATTCCAGCATTTTCCAAAGCCTCCTGGATATATGTTACCTGCTCCTCTCTGCAAACTCATTGTGCAGTGTTATATGGTTTGCTGGAATAAAATAAAATGTGGGGTACAACTTGAGAAAGTGACCTGCCTGGAAGTCTCCTTCTATTCCTTAGGAATCTGGGGAAAAAGAGGCACAGAGAACACATTTTCCTATAGAGTATGGTATCTCAACAGTGGCACCACTGACATTTTGGATTAACCGAAAGTCTTTGTTTTGAGGGGGTATTTGTATTAATTTATTAGTGTATTTCTGTTAGTTTTCTATTGCTGCATAACAAGTTAGCATAAACCTAGTGGCTTAAGACCATATGTATGTATTTATTTATTTTAATTCTTATTTTTTATTGAAATGTAGTAGATTTACAACATTAGTTTCAGGTGTATAACAAAGTGATTCAGTTATACATATACATACACACACATATATATTTTCAGTTTCTTTTCCATTACAGCCCATTACAAGAAATTGAATATAGTTCCCTGTGCTATACAGTAGGTCCTTACTGTTTATTTATTTTATATGTAGTAATGTGTGTCTACTAATCTTAAACTCCTAATCTATCCCTCCCCCACCCTTCTCCCCCCTGGTAACCACAGCTGGTTTTCTGTGTCCGTGAGTCTATTTCTGTTAAAACTACAAGTATTTGTTATCTCACAGTTTCCATGGGTCAGAAGTCCGTGTACAGCATAGCTGGCATCTCCACTCGGTGTCTCTGCTCACGTTCTCACAAGGCTGAAATCAAAGTGTTGCTTGTTGCCTACCTCTCATCTGAGGCTTGGGGTCTTCTTTACCGTTGTAGGAAAGGGATTTCCATTTGCTTCCTGGCCGTTAAATGAGGGTTGCTCTCATCTTCTAGAGACCCCTCCCATAGGCAGTTCATAACAAGGCTGTTTGTTTCTTTGAGACCAGTAGGGCCATGTCAGCTTCTGCTTCTTGTTTCTTTTAAGGGTCACCTGATTAGGTGAGGCCCACACAGGATATTCTTCCTTTTGCTTAATTCAAAGTCAATTGATTAGGGATCTTACAGCTGCAAAATTCCTTTTGCTATATAAAGTAACATAATCACAGGATCAATATCCCATCATATTGGCAGATTCTCTCCATACTCAAGGGGAGCGGACTATGCAGAGCAGATAGGAATCTTGGCTGCTGCCTATTACAGTGTTATAATTATAGGACGTTTAGCAGCATCCTCAACCTCTACTCTCTAGATGTCAGAAGCAAATCTTACACCTTCCCAAGTTGTGACAACCCAAAACATTTCCAGACATTGCCAAATGTCCCCTAGGAAACAAAATCACCCAGATTGGGAACCACTGATGTAGGGTCTTTGGCTGGCTAGATAAGTGAAGGACTGTAAAAACTCTAAAAAGAGGATATTGCAAAGTTTTCTCCTTCATCAACCCTGGATTAGACTAGCAAAGTGAATTTTATGGCTTGGAACAAGATGTAGATGGAATTTTGTTTTCTTGAAGCATTCATGGCATGGGCAAGCCTCAGAATCTCTTGTATGTCAGCCTAGTGGGGTGGGGTGCTGCCCCAGTACAAACAAGGACAGATGTGGTATGCAGGGCATGGAGGAGACTCCAAGATCTCAGGAAGTCAGCACCACAAGACACTGGCCAAAGCAAGAGGAATGAGACCTTGGGTCTTACCAACCACCAAATCCAGCCACAAATGCCATCAAGAGCAGCACAACCAGGTGGACAAGGGCCATCAGCCCAGAGCATAGGAGCTGGAAGACTCCTTTACCCCACTGACAACCAGTCACATGAGCCATGCACCATCAGGATAGAAATACTGAGAGACAAGGCACCACAGCTAATGAGGAGGCTATTTAATGATGCTATTTAAACCAAAGCTTTGATAGGGATTTGACCTTCAATGGACTAGACTAAAAAGAGACCATTCAACCAGAAAAAGATCCAACTGTTGATTGGCTGTTCTAATTTGTGCACCTGTGTGCACACTAACACCATGTAGCAGTAAAGATGTAGAACTTTTAGCAAAGAAATAAAGTTCATATATTTTCTCTGAAGTTTTACATGCAGTGTGAGTAAATTGTGACCCTGCAACAGCATCCTAGGGCTGGTTAGAAGAAAAATTCTGTAAAAAATAATTCTGTAAACATTACAGAAGAAACATTTTCTGAATAAATCATGAGAGGTAATACTTACTGAAATCTGACACAATTGCTTATATTAATCAGGAATGCTTTTGGCTGCAAATAACAGAAAACCTACTAACAATGACTCCTAACTGGTGGTTTCCCACTTTTCTTGCATCAGAATCACCTGGAGGACTTGTTAAAGCATAGCTTGCTGGGCTCTATCTTTAGAATCTCTCATTCCATAGGTCTGGGGTGGTGCCCAAGGGTTTGCTTTTCTAGCAAGTTCCCAAATGATGCTGATGCCAGTCCAGGTGTCTGAACCACTGGCTTACATCACAAGGCATCCGTTTTCTAATTAACGAGAAGTCTGGAGACAAGTGGTTCCTAGAGTTGTTTTATCAGCTCAGCAATACATCAGGGACCCAGCTTCCTTCTGTGCTTTGAATCCACCATGCTTAATGTGGTAGCTTTTGCTTCACGCTTGTTCTGTGGTGGTTACAACACAGCTGCTGCTGTGCTGGTCATCACATCCCCATAAAGCCATCAAAGGTAGGAGCAGAGGAGGGAAAGCAGAAAGGCTCATAAGTATTTTTCAGACAGGTGCCCTGGATACATGTGTAACTGGAGATGACTGATGAGACCATTTGGGGACTGGCAAGTGATCACGCGTTGGATATGTATTCCTTGGCTCTGTTGGGTCCCTTCTAGGTTCTTCTGGCTTGTCTAAGAAATAAATTAACATGAGATGGATCAGTAGGAGAAAATCAAATTTAATTTCATGTGTTCTGGAACCCCACATACATGAGAGATTCATAGATCCCAGATACATGAAAGTTTCAAGGACAGAAAGGTAAAATAAAGTATATATGCCATCCTGAGCCGAGGAATGGGAGAGGGGCCTGGGGACCAAGGACAGAATGGTCACTCACAGGACAATGAAAAGAAGAGGGTGTCAGCCACAGGGGGCTGAAGAAGGACTCGAGGAGGTGAGCTGCCCAACTGGAAAAATGAGTGAGGAGCTGACATGGAGCAAAATAGCTCTTTATTGTAGTACAAGCGGGTGGCTCTTGTGGTGCGCAGCAGCAGTCGTGGCGGTGGCGCTCAGCACTTTCTTCTAGTTCAACAAGATGGCGCCGTCCGTGTGGCGAGCTTGTCCCGCTTTTATCTATTTTGCCTGCACATGCGCATTGTTCATTTCTTTGTTCCTAAGGCTTACATAACGCTACTAGCGCATGCATGCCTTTACGTGTTTGTTTATAAGGTTTACATAACTGGCACATGCATATATTTACTCCTTACCAGGTGTAAGCTATTGTGAACTTTGGCCTGGGGTCCACGGCCTGTTCACTTAAGGCTGGGCCCCATGGCCTACTCACTTAAGGCTGCCGACAAGAGGGGATGTTTGGTAATGACATATTTGCCATGTCACATAGATGGGGCCACTTAGATAAAATTTATCTCTGGTGATTGTGCTTTTTGGGGAAAAATCCCCAATTTAAATTTTACTGGTTTAAGGAAAGGCAATAATTTCTCCTGAGCACACAAGGTCTCCATTGCCTTTAGCTTAAAATAATCCACAGGCCAAAGGGGCACATCTTGGGGAGGCCAGTTCTGAACTCCTGAAGCAAAAAGAGCAGCCCTGGTTACTCCTGCCACTGTCTTGGATTTATAAACTATTGATACCCTTGAAGTAGGTTCCTCCTCCTCTTGAGCTGACCCTGTCAATATCTTCCCATAGTTGGAGTCTGAATCTTTTTAATGTAGCCTTGAGAACATCCTTGAAATGCTGTTTCTGTCCTTATCGTGAACAGACGTTGATTAAATTGGGAACATAAAATCTCTTTGAGAAAACCTCTCAATAAATACACTAAATTTTATCATGTACCACATCATAATATCTCATGGTTTTTAATCAGAAATAGTCTTTGGCTTGCTTTTAGTTTTGCTTCTGATTTTTCTTATCAAGACACTGTAAACATTTTTCTTTTAATCTGATCAAAACCGACTAAGTTGGAAATCATAAGTGATTCTTGTTTTTGTATTTTTGGAATGCCACATAAAATGCTTTCATTTGAGTAAACTGTGTTGTAAGCAGAACACTATGGTCTAAGGAGATAAGCCTGATTGAAAGGGAAGCAAATATATGGCCCTCAGACTCTATCACTTTTCTTTTTTAATTTAAGTCTGGTTGATCTACAATGTTGTGTTAGTTTCCGGTGCACTGTGGAGTGACTCAGCTGTACACATACATACTATACATACACATATATATTCTTTTTCAGATTCTTTTCCATTATGGATTATTACAAGATTTTGAATATAGCTCTCTGTTAGACTCTATCATTTTATTAAAAGACAAACTGAACTGTTCCTTTAAGATTCTGATTAATTCATAGGCTTCTGTTCAAAAATTGCAAGGGGGAAATGTGGTTTTGGGTTGGGTGCTTTGCTTCCTAGTTTGGGCTGCTGCCAGCTGGAGAAAGCACTGCCCCAGCAGTTTGCAGTCAAACTGGAAACACAGGATCTATGGATTCTCCTGGGCAAGTGTTCTCTTGAAATTCCCAGGAGTCAGTGTGCTCTGCACCTGAAAGAGGAGCAGGTACATCTGGCTGGAACTGGTGTGTGTGTCTTTGCTGGCAGGTTGGCCCAGAGCTGAGAACTCAGCTCCTTGGGTGTTTATGTGGGGCCCCTGAGGGGTGGGCCCTGGCATCGTCTGGGGGCCGCCGAGGCAGGAACAGTACTTAATCCCACGGAGACTTCTGTTCTCTTAGGAACCTTGCTACCAACTTTTCTCTATAGGACCCATAGCTGCTCCTATATGAGGGGAGAAGAGGCTGGTTCTGAAAACGGATTGGAAACCCGGCTTCCTATTTCTGGTTGAAGTTTTGATACTCAGTGACCACCCAGTGCCACTCAAAAACAAATCACGTTTTTCCCTTTGATGAAATGTGGTTTTGTTAGCTCCTGTGTACTTTGAAAGAGTGGTTAAAGACATTACAGATGGAAGCTACAGGGACGAGGACAAAAAGCCCCAAACTGATTGTAGAGAAACTGAGCCTGGGAAACTTATGAAAAGAAGTAGGAAGGGAAGTGGACAGAGTGGTCCAAGGGAGTTCAGGAGAAATAAGCCTAAAGCAGTGTCCCTTCCAAACCATATTTTGTGGAATCAGAATCCCAGGGGTGCTTGTTTAAACCAAACCAAACCGAACCAAACCAAACCAAACCAAAAGAAAACAAAACACAAAACCACAAAAAAATTTTAGCACCACCTCAGATATACTGGATCAGAATGTGGGGGTTGGAGTGCGAGGTGTTATGGACTGAATTACATCCTCTCAAAATTCATACGCTGAAGTCCTGACCCCTAGGACCTCAGAATCTGACCATATTTGGAATTAGGGTTTTTGAACAGTTCATGAAGTTAAGATAAAGCCCATTAGGGTGGGCCCTCGTCCCATCTGACTGTTGTCATTATAAGATGAGGAAATTTGAACACACAAGTCAGAAACACCAGGGATGTGTGAACGCAGAAGAAAGACGACGTGAGGACACAGGGAGAAAGCGGCCATTCACAAGCCAAGAGGGAGGCCAGCACTGTGTGTGATCTTGGACTTCCAGCCTTCACAATGGTGAAAAAATTAACTTCTATTATTTAAGCCACCCAGGTGGTGCTGCTTTGTTACGGCAGCCCTAGCGAACGAATGTAGGTGGAATACGCGTTTTTAGGATGCTCCGCAAGGGATTTTTATGCACACTAAGATGAAAGGATCACCACTTTAGGGTTTGGAAAAATGAATCTTGGTTGAACCCCATTGGTTTTACAAATTTGCTTGAGCAGAAGATTGAAAGGATCATCCTGAGGAATAAAAAAGTAAAGAGGAGTGAGGAAATCCAAGTGCTCAAATCCCTGTTGAGTAAGTACAGAACATGTGGCCAGGGCTAGGGGAGTTTTGTCTGGACTTCAGGGCCAAGAGGAACCAGGAATCCCAGCAGAGGCCAGGTCCTGGCACAATACTGAGGGGCTGGGCCGCCAGGGACTTGGCCACCCTCCTACACTCAACCAGACGGACTCAATGCTGCCTTCTTTACCCTCAAAAATCAACAATCAAAGTTGTCCTTGAAAGTAAATGGACTTGCTCACATCACATTGCACTGGGTCTGGACCAGGATGAGACAAGCAGATGATTAGGGCATGAAACGTAAGGAGGCAAGTTTGTGTAAGGGCTGATTCTACTTGTGCATGAGAGCTAGAGGCCCGGGGCACAGAATTTGAGAAGGCACTCGCTTTCAGATCCTGGCGGTGCAGATGCGCACAAGGATGACCTTGCCTCCTTAAATTTCAGGCCTTAGTCACCTGTTTTTCTCAGCCTGGTCCAGGCCTTGGTGCTATATGATATGAAATAGACCTTTTCCCTCTAAAGATGCCCTCTATCATTTGTTTATTTTTATAGATGAGGAAGGCAATGTTCTGGTAGGTCTAGGAGCAGGGACACCATGTCCCTGGAAGCTGTCCCTTAGTGTTGTGTCAGGGCCTGGCATCTGCTTAATTCCTGGTTCTTCTTGGGAACTGAAGGCCAAACAAAACAGCGTGTTTATTGACTGTGGTCAGGTTGAGTGAGGGTTTGGGGACATGTGGGGACAGTTCCTTACCCTTTATATATGCTTTGTCTAACAGCATCTCTGCCATTTTGCCAGGTGCACTTAAGGAAGGACAAACAAAAGCTGGCAATTGTTTTTGTGGAGTTTCCTGTTGGCTGGGGTTTGTTCCTCCTGCAGAGAAAGGTCTAGTCTAAGGATTATCCAGTCTTGGCACCAATCCCCAGGACTTGTCCAAGTTCATCTCATTGGTTCTCAATATCAAATCCAACGGTAAATGATCATAGACTTTTAGGGACTTTAAGGATAATTGAGTGGAACCCTTTATCTGACACATGAGAAAGCTGAGACCTACAGAAGGGGACTGACCGATCAAGACATCAGAGGGCCATGCTGGAAAAGAGGGGCTAGCAACTATGTTTAGACACTTAATGCCAAGTTCTCCCTCCCACCGTAGGCTGAGTCAGACCATGCAGGCAGCCAGGTCGTGCCTTAATGGGTCTACTTGGCTTTCTTACATGTTAAGGTCCAGACAGAAGGACATACTCAATGCCTCCTTGATAGATCCCGGATCCACACGCCTCCTCATGGGATGAGCTTCTGAAGTTCAGCTGAGCAAGTCGATGTTCAACTTACCTCCCCAGCCGTCACTAAACAGGTGATTTCTTCTCAAGAGCAAGTGAATATGACTTTATGTTAAAAAAATAAATAAAAGAATTGCCCTGAATTATTGCCTTGGAGTATTGTGGCTGGAAACTCAGTATTGTGCTAGAGCCAGGGGTTTGTCCCCTCCTGTGGACAAGGAATCTATGAACCTGCTGAAATTGTGTGGACAGTTTTGTGTGTTCTGCAGGTTGGGGTTCTGTGTGGTTAATTTTATGTGTCAACTTGACTGGGCTAAGGGGTGTCCAGGCAGCTATAATGAAACATTGTTTCTGTGTGTGTCTGCGAGGGAGTCTCTGGAAGAGATTAGCACTTCAATCTGTAGACTGAGCGAAGACCAGGTCTCACCAAGGTGGGCGAGTGTCATCCAATGCGCTGAGAGTTGGATGAAAACAAAAAGGTGGCCTGTGGGATTCTCGGCTTCCATGATTGCATGAGCTAATCCCTCATAATAAATCTCTTTCTATACATCCGGGTATGTTCTATTGGTTCTGTTTCTCTGGATAGAACCTGTTTCTATTACAGGTTCTTTATTTCATCATCACCATTTCTTTCCTCTTCACCAGCATTTGGTGGGAAGTGTACCTTCCACATGGTGACGCTGCCAAATCATGCCAGGGGTGGCAATCAGAGGCAAAATAGATTTATTTTCTTGTAGGTGCTTCAGTCTGAGGAAGGTGCCACTCCCCTTCATGCTCCCAGAATGGGGACCTGAGTAAGAACCCCTGAACTTGGAATGAGGCTTACTCACCATCCTGAGCCTCAGCCACCAAGGGCAAGGGGAGGATGGTCCCAGGGGTGCAGTGAAACAGAAAACGGGGAAAATTTGACCAGGGGACAAGGTCTTCCTGGTGCCCATCCAAGGTGACCTTGGCTCTGATGGATTGAAAGTCAACCAGTTGGGAAGAATAAGGAAAATTCTGCATTATTTTCTGAAAGCTGAGTGTGTTTGTAACCAGCTTTGAGCAAGACTGAATTATTTGTCACGAGGAAAACTGTATTTTACGGTGTTCAGGAGTGGGGAGAGGTAACTTTGAGCAACTTAAATAATATCTGTGTACCTTTGATTTCTTATCTGTTAAAAAATAGCAGTTATAGCACCTACACCTCATTCAGTAGTTCTGAGGCTTCAATGAGTCACAGCTATGCCTGGCACATAGTAAACTAACAAATATTAGCTATTAAATCACAAGGGACAATGATGTATATGCATTGGTCCTGGAAAGGTTGGTCATAAGCTTTCTAATAATATACAGTCTTGTCAAGTACAATACTGGCCTTAGGGTTGCCACCTCAAGGTTTTAAGTTAAATTATGTGATTTTTGTGCTTCAGGAAGGAAGCTTGGTTTGGTGTACCTAAAAATTCTTGCTCTGAGTAGCAAGAGCATTAGGAAAGAAGCCCATTGTATGGATCAATTGCATTACTCTGTTTTTGTAACCTGGATCCTCCGAAATAAGGAAGTCAGTTGGCGAATGTAAGTGCTTATTTCAAAGCTGGTTGAAGTGTTATTTCTCAATCAAGTTCTGCCCACATTGCTGCAACCACCCTACTCTCGGGGACAATTACTCATCTTGCTATTGTTTCAGCCGGTGCCGATGCCCTGTGGGCATCCATCACTGTAGTACAGCCTCCTTTATCCTCCATAGAACTTCTTGGTTCCCATTCTTCCTTCCCAACCCCCAATTACCAACTGGGGATGCAGTTAATTAAGTTTGTCCTTTGGAAAATCTCAGAGGTCAAAAGATTTCACCTGCTCTTTCTCCCCTCGATGCAAGTATGAGACCCAAGCTGCCAGGTTTTAGAAAGCTGAGGCATTTCAAATCAGACCACCTACCCCTTAAATGTCAAAACCAGCAGCACTGTTTACAGTTCTATACAACGGATATTTTCTTGCAACACCAAGAGTAAATTTCAGGGCATTATGTATCCGCTACCAGGTGAGAAGGTTAAAAGACTATATTTAGTTCTCTATGTACAAATAACAGGAAAATTCTTTTTTATTTTCACACTAGAGTTTTAAAACTAGATTGTTTTATTAATGCTTATAAAACTCAATGATATGTTTCCTTTGGTGTTTAGCTTAATTTCAAGACCTGTATAATGAATTCAGTGGTCCATAGTTTGTTTTTTATATAGCATGCTTATTAATTTCTCCCATTTGCTTTAGGCGTGAGGAAAGTCAAGAAGTTTCTGAACTTTGAGGAGATACATGTCTTTTCCAATGTTGCCTCTGGTTTACTGGTAGCATTTGTGTAACGAATAAATCCTTACACCATTTTGTTCATCAATATTGACCCAAGGAGAACATTTAAATTTTATTTAGTGATTCTGTGCATCATATATGTTGTTGGGAGGGAGGAACAGCTAGGGCCAGATATAGGACATATATCCAGTCTGCCATTCTTTCACGAGAATTCTCTCTATTTTTCCTTTCAGAAGTGAGTTTCAGTTTCAAATTGTACAGTCTTTGGGGGAAAGCTATTGGTGGATAGGTGTTTAGAAAAAGCCACTTCCAAGGGCTCTCATAATAATGGTATTTACCCTAATGTCCAAGGGGGAGTGGGAATTTTAAGAGATTGAAACAAGATGAGTCAAAGAGGTTGGAGGTAGCCTCCATTTTCCAGCTAAGAGCAGGCTGAGAGACTCCATTCGCGAGTGTCTTCCAAGAAAGCTAGCTTAGATACATCCGCGGAAGTGATGTTAACACTTGACGTGGAGAAGGCTGTAACTGGTTGTCAAAGGAACACAGGATTCTCAAAGGAAAATAGTCCTCTGGCTCTCCCTAAACATAGTGAAGATTAAATTTTCACATCTACTTGACTTAGTTTCTAGCCGAAGACATGTCCCAAGAGTTAAGCACAAGCCACCTGGTGTGCCTGCAGTAGTTTTAGCTCTGTAAGTCCCACATCCTGGAAACTCCTTGGTCTTGAGGGAGCCAGGAAAATTGGTCACCCTATTGGAGGGACCATTCCACCTATTTTCATTTTATGGAAGTAACTGGAGAACAGATGCCCAAAGTTGCCTTTACGATGTGCTTTCCATGAATGTTTCCTTGGTTTTCCACCCAGTGAGGGGAAGACCAGTTTATATTCACAAAATCTGTTTCAAACTCTGTAGCTTGAAATGGGGAAGCTTGACTATGAGTTATGCTCACTCCTATTGGTTGTTAGGTATTTGGGAATGTCTCTTCATTTTTCACATCTCTTATTTTACTTGGAATTCCATTTTTTCCCATAATGCTGTTGACTTTTCACTTGAATGTCTGCGCATTTGTCAAAGGTTGCTGTTGGGCTGTACCCCCAAGGACTGCGAGCCCTGTACTTGCCCAGCCTCAAGATTTAAGAAAGGACTGAGTCAGCCACAAAGACATCAATGGTTGAATGGATAGGGGTGACTTAAGGGTCTGAAACAAGGTCTTGGAACTGATGCAGGAAAAACGGATGTGGGGCATGAGGAGGGCCATGTCCCAGGCTTTGGTTGAGCCCCTGGCAGGTGCCCTGCCAAGTGTGGGTTCTTGGCTTTGCACAGGAAAGACTTCAAGAGTGAGCCACAGTTGAGTAAAGGTAGATTTATTTAGAGAGATATATCAAAAGGCAAGAGAAAGGCCATGAGGTGTGGGGGGTAGGTGCTCAGATTAGAGTAAAAGTTGGTACACACTCCGTAGACAGAGTGCGGGTCATCTCCAAATGGAGAGAGAGAGAGGGAGAGAGACACAGAGAGAGAGAGGCCAAGATGGGCAGTATTGCCTGTTTTTATGGGCTGTGGTAGCTTTATATGGAAGTAAGTGGAAGGACCAGTCTAACTAGTCAGGGGAAGGGGCTGGGATTCCCAGGAAGTTGGCCATTTCCCACTCTTTGACCTTTTGTGGCTAGCCTTGGGACTGTCATGGCGCCTGTGGGCATGTTATTCACCATGTTAATACATTACAGTGGGCGTATAATGAAGCTCAAGGTCTGCTACAAGTTAAATCTCCCACCATCTTGAGCCTCAAGGCCTACTGGGGGTTGAATCTTTCACTATTTTGATGTTAGTTACTGTAGCAATCCTTGAATTGCTGTGCCCTGCCCTCTTCGTGTCCCAGAAGACACCTCATAGTGTGCAGTAGGCAGGCCATGGCTGTGGTCTTTGCTTCCAGGGGAAGAAGGAGATAACCAGTTATAGGGGGAATTGACGTCAGGTTGGCTTCTCAGTTGCCAGGGAAACCAGCAGAGGGGCGTGTCCCTTTGGTAAGTTATCATAGTGGAGGTAGTTCTGATCTAAAGATTAGAACAGCCACTAGCTGGATTCAGGGACAAGTACACAGGCATTTACTGATTAGGCTCTATGATGAAGAGGAAAGGTCAGTCAGGTGAGGATGGTGTAGTCGAGGCAGGAACGAGCAGGGGATGCACAGAGAGCACGGGAACAGCCATCTTGGATGGCCTGATCATACAGTTGCCAACACCAGAGTCTGTGGCAGAAGTAGTGATGTTTGCAAACTAGCAGTTAGGGAACACTCCAGAAAATCTGACTTACATAAGCTGAAACAGTAAGGATGCTTACTGAGCTGTGAGCAGTCCACAGGCAGGGCAGCATTTAGGTTAGAGCATTCTGTGTTCAACAGTGTCACCGAACACAAGGCTCTCTCAGTCTGTCCTCATTGCCATTTGAAGACTCAGCATCCTTCTAAACCTTGCTCCCTCTCTTACGAGGCAATTGGGGCTAAATGCTACATCATTCATTTCCTCAGGGGACACACAGAGAAAAAGCTCTTCAATTGGGTGAGGTCAGCTCAGGCCAGGGACCCACTCCTGACCCCAAAATTACTGCCAAGAGAATGCCGTGTGCTTCTTGTTTGGGCTGTTTCACATTCCAGAGAGACTGGGTTTCCACAACTGGTTTAAACTATTATTTGAAGTTTGAGCGAGAGAGCATCAGAGTCACCGGAGGGCTTTTTGAAACAATCTGCTGGAATTCACTCCTAGAGCCTCTGATTCAGTAAGGCTGGGTGGGAGCCAGCTAATAATTTGCATTTCTGAGCACTTTTAGGTGGTGCTAGTATTGTTAGCATTGGCCCACGTTTTGAGAACAATTGGTATAAATACTTAGGATCTATCTCTGAAGCTAATTTCAATTCCTCAAATAAACTTTGCTGCTACAATTGGAACGGACTTTGAATAGTCTCAGTTCTCCTTCTGAAATGTTTTCAGCTTTTTTCTTCTACCATCTCCTGCTTCCCAGCGACTTTTCTTCCTGATTCCTGCGCTCTGGATCGACAAAGCCCTCCTCTTGATAGTTTCTCATTGGGATAACACTTCTTGCCACCACCTACTGTGTCCAGATCAGCCTTTCCGGATGGCATTCTGTGCTCCAAAATGGTCCTCTTTTCTTTTATCCTTGGCCTTTCTCCAATGTAAAAGTTTACTCCTTCCTTTGAAGATTTCAGTTCTTAGATTGTTACGTGACTGTTGCCGGTGGATGCAACCAGTGTTCCAGGTTCTTGTCCCATCCCAGAAAGAATTCAGAGACATGATGTAGTGGTTAAAAAAGTAAAGTAAAAATGTATTAAAGGATGGATAGTACACACTCAAGAGGAGAGCGGGCAGGCTCAGATGAGCAGCTGCCCTGTGTTTCTTTGGAAGGTTAGTTACATAAGGTGTAACAATGAATGGGTGGAATAGTCACTGGGGAGGGAATGGTTTGGGGTTGTATTCCCTGGTTATCATCCCAACTTCACCTTTACGAAGGGAGGAAGGATTTTTGTCTGTATTTAGTCCGGATTGGAAGTATCATGGCATTGGTGCATGATGGGTACTTCTAATCTGCAAGGCTAATTTTATTGAAATGAGGGTATAATGAGCAAAAGGTTACATTTGGACACTGGAAATTCCTGCCTTTTCTCACCTTTCTTTGTCTGTCTCCAGGCCACTCATCACCCCATAAGGTGTGACTACTTATCAGTCCAAAGTTTCCTGATTTTCTTTCTCTGCCCAGGGAGCCCTGGTGCTTACATGATGTATGGTTTCTTGCCTTTGGTCTGTGCGCTTCCTTTCTGCTCAATTCCTGCCATTTGTTCTGTGTCCCCCTTTCTCTACTCATATCTAGCTATCTGCCTGCTCTAACGTGACTGTCCTTCTCATGATACAGTTGCATTTTTATAAGAAAATAATGTTGACTCAAATGACTCTCTAGTTATTGACATGTATAAATGATAAATTTCAAGTAAGTAGTCCTTCCGGATAACCTTGGCCATTTCTAGACATCCTGTTTACTCCACTTCACATGAGGCAGATAATGATTCCTAAAATCTAGAAGGTGAAAGACTCAACTTACAGCAATATTTTAGAATATAAAATCTAGATTTAATAACCCATTTTCTAGTCTTCTGGATTGTAAACCTAAAACCACCCAAAGGGCCAGCTGGAGAGTCAGAACTTCTGAGACACATACTGCTAAATTGTGATCTAGTAATTTACATATTCTGGCTTTTTTTTAAAAAGAGAAATTCATTTTGAGAGTATATAAAACACATGTTGTGCAGTGTAAATGATACTCTAAATCTTACTGATCCTCACCTTTACAGGAAGTAGTTTAAGTGATGACGAATTCTAACAGCCCATATGCACATAAGGCTTTCAAAATAAGCATTTTACTATGGAATATAGTTTAGAAAACAAACTTTTATGTCCTTCTTGTGCCTTCTAATGTAAAATTCATATGCTTTGCTATGCTAAACCTAGTTTGAAATACAGAAATGCTGAGAACAGATGGCAGCGTGAAAATTTTGATGAATAATATAATTCTTTTAAATGAAAATCTCACAAGCAAATTTTCTTGTCTTCTAAGAAGAAACATAGTATTTATGATGAATCAATCAATACTGTACTGAAAATGTGGCATGTAGATCTCAACGCTGTATTAAGTGCTATAGAGGAAATGAAAAAGGGTAAAATATACACCTTATACTAAATTGTTCCAAACTAGAAAGCGAACTTATAAGTACCCATTTTCTAGCTTCTCTACGGGATGGAATATAGCCCCTGAGTACAGTTTCATTTCTATTCAATAATCATTTATTAAGAGGTTTCCATTGCCAGACACTTCTAGGTTTGAATGCTGAGCTTCCTACTATAAGTGCAATTAGCTTTTTTTTGTTTTAAATAAACATTTACATTTTAAGCTATCTGAAATTAAGCTTATGTGAGATAAGAAAATGTGACCTAAGAAAACAAAATTCCTTTTTTAAAATGCTTGTCAGTTAAGCCGATACCATCTCTCTCTCTTTTTTTTTTTTTTGAGTAGTCCATCCTTTCCCTACTATTTGAACTGCCTCTTTGATCATTTCCTCAGTTATTTCCAGTCCTGGCACCTGCTGCTGGATTCTAATACGTTTTATCGTTCTGACTGGCTATTTTTATGGTGCACAGTTTTCATCACTCCTTTTTCTGATTTAAGTTGGAATTTGGGGAGGACTGGGTTACACTTACAAATCAATTGGGAGAGAACTGATATTATTACTGACATTTTATGATCACGTGTAAGGTGAATGGCTTTAACCAGAGCTTTATGAGTTTTATACACCACTTACATTTCAAGTTAAGTGTATGAGTATGCTTTTATGGATGTTTTCTAACTGCTTATTTTTGGTTGATGAGAAAACACTTGATATTTGTATTTTCACCAGCAAGCAATCATTTTACTAAAGTATTATATTTCTAATAGTTTTTCAATATAATCCTTTGGTTTTTCCAGGAAAAGAATGATTTCTTTTGAACATAGCAATAATTTTGCCTCCAAGATTACAAAAATGTCATAATTTCTCTCTTCTATTGTTGGAACCACTCAACTGGGTTCCAGTTTCCCCCAGATTAGGCAGAAACTAATTCCTTTGCAGGAGGGGTGACACTCTGCTTTCAGATTAGTCCATTGACTGGTTAAGCTTGCCACATTGGTGCAAACTGAGGGCTCACATGGGATTTCCGTGCTGTGATTTCTCTATTGGCTCCTGCAGCTTTTCCACTGCTGTCGTTCTTTAAGGGGAAACAGATACTAAGTAGATGGCTTACCTTTGCTTCCATTTTCTATTTGCATGTGCAGATGCTGCTCTTTTAGACAGAGCACCCCTTCCTGCTCTCCACTTCATGGTTGGACGATAACATGACGAGGAATCAGGGGCAGAGGAAACAGCAAGACACGATGTCCTCTGTACTGCTGCTGCCCTTTTCCCATGGTCTTCATCTCTCCCTTTAATGTGAATGTTGCTGAGAGCAGGTTTTTGTCTCTTGCAAAAAAGAATTCAAGAGCAAGGCACAGTAAAGGGAAAGTAGATTTATGTAAGGAGATACACACTGCATAGACAGACTGTGGTCCATCTTACTCAGAAGGGAGAGCAGCTTAGGAGATGCACATTCCATAGGCAGAATGGGGACCATCTTAAAAGGCAAAAGGAAGACAGAGAGAGAGAGGTGCAGCATTGTTAGTTTTTATGGGCTGGGTAATTCTATATGCTAATGGGTGGGAGAATTATTGCAACTATTTGGGGAAGGGGCAGGGATTTCCAGGAATTGGGCCCTTGCCCACTTTTTGACCTTTTATGGTCAACCTAGGAAATGTCATGATGCCTGTGGGAGTGCCATGAGGCTCAAGGTCTACTGAAAGTCAAATCTTCTGCCATTTTGGTTCTAACCAGTTTGTCCTGTTCTCAGTTGCTGTGTCATTTCTCCAGTGGTTGTGCCCTGCTCCCCTCACTCCTGCCTCATGAAGAACTTCTTTTGTTATTTTTTACATCAATGAGTTTCTGAGATTCTGTTGGTCTGAGAGTATCTTTGTTACAGTTTCATTTTTGAAAGAGAACTTTGCTGTTAACAGAGTTATTTCAACAAATTAAAAATCATTCCAATACTACTCAGCCATAAAAACCGACAACATAACGCCATTTGCAGCAACATGGATGCTCCTGGAGAATGTCATTCTAAGTGAAGTAAACCAGAAAAAGAAAGAAAAATACCATA
Source organism: Vicugna pacos (assembly GCF_048564905.1). Taxonomy (NCBI): domain Eukaryota; kingdom Metazoa; phylum Chordata; class Mammalia; order Artiodactyla; family Camelidae; genus Vicugna; species Vicugna pacos. Next base: position 112,258,242 of record NC_132987.1, on the reverse strand, counting down.
TGAGATCACTCATATGTGGAATCTAAAAAAAACAAAAACAGAAACAAACAAAGCATAAATGCAAAACAGAAACAGACTCATAGACATAGAATACAAACTTGTGGTAGCCAAGGGGGTGGAGGGTGGGAAGGGATAGAAGGGATTTCAAAATTATAGAATAGATAAACAAGATTACACTGTATAGCACAGGGAAATATACACAAGATCTTATGGTGTATATGTATATCTTAAGGTAGCTCACAGAGAAAAAAATGTGACAATGAATATATACATGTGCATGTATAACTGAAAAATTGTGCTCTACACTGGAATTTGACACAGCATTGTAAAATTATTATAAATCAATAAAAAAATTTAGTCATTAGTACATTTAAAAGTACATTTTCAAAAAAAAAATAAAGATCACTCCATTGTTTTCTGTTTTCCATTGTTTCTGATGAGAAATGTGTGATTATTCTTACTGCAGTTTCCTTGATAGATGAGGCTTTTGTTTTCTGGCTGCTTTTAAGATTTCCTCTGTTTTTGGTATTCAGCGGTTTGACCATAATGTACCTCTTTTCGTTTGTTTTTAAAATTCACTTTAGGGTTTGTCACATTCTTGGATCTGTCAGTTGGTGAATTTCATCAATTTTGGAAAATTCTTGGCTATGATGTCTTCAAAATTCCCTTGCATCTCATTTTCTCTCTCTTTTCTTTTATAAGACCAATTACATGTATGTTAGCTCATTCAATATTTTTGTCTCAGATCTGTGATTTTTTTTGTTTGTTTGTTTTCATTCTTTTTCCTCTTGTGTTTCAGTTTGGAAAATTTCTATTGGTTTGTTTTAAGTTCACTGACCCTTTTTTTCGCTCTGCCCAGTCTTCTACTAAGCCCAACTAATGAATCTCCACTTGATCCTTTTTCATACTTAAGGCCTCCATTGTTCCTTTAAAGTATTTAATTCATTTAAAATATTTTATAATTATTTACTATAATATTTTAAAGTGACTCCATCATCTAGGTCATCCTTGGGTCTGAGTCTATTGACTTTTTTTATTTTTAAAATTCTTAATACGCTTTATTTTTTAAGAGTAGTTTTAGTTCATAGAAAAATTGAGTAGAAAGTACAGGGTTCCCATACTCTCCCTGTTCTCCACCCGGCTCCCCCATATACAACCTCCCCAACTATCAACATCCCACACCACAGTGGTACCTTTGTTATAACTGATGAAATTACTATCACCCAAAGTCCATAGTTTACATGAGGGTTCACTCTTACTGTTGCATATTCTGTAGGTTTTGACAAATGTATAATGACATTTATCCCCAGCTGTAATATCACATATAGGATAGTTTCATTGCCCTAAAAATTCTCAGTGCTCTGCTTATTCACCCCTCCTTCCCCTTAGCCCTGGTAACCACTGATGTTTTATGTTTTATTTACCTTTTCTAGAATGTCATATACTTGGAATCATACAGTATGTACCCTTTTCAGTTTGGCTTCTTTCACTAGTAATATGCATTTAAGTTTCCTCCATGTCTTTTCATGGCTTGATAGTTCATTTCTTTTTTAGCCCTAAATATTTATTCTGTGGCCTGGATGTACCATGGTTTATTTATCCATTCATCCACTGAAGGACATTCTGGTTGCTTCCACATTTTAGCAATTATGAACAAAGTTGCTATAAAAATCTCTGTGCAGGTTTTTGTGTGGACGTACATTTTCAGCTCATTTGGGTAAGTGCCAAGAGGCACAATTGCTGGAGTGTTTGGTAGGAGTATGTTTGATTTTGTAGGAAACCACCAAACCGTCTTCTAAAGTAGCTGTACCATTTTGCATTCCCACCTGCACTAAACGAGAGTTCTTGTTGCTCTACATCCTTGTTAACACTTGGTGTTATCAATGTCCTGGATTTTGGTCCTTCTCATAGATATTGTTTTAATTCGTAATTCCCTAATGACATGTGATGTGGAACTTCTTTTCATATGCTTCTTTGCCATCTGAGGTGTTTGTTCAGGTCTTTTGCCCATTTTTTCAATTGGGTATTTCATTTTCTAATTGTTGAGCTTTAAAAATTCTTTCTACAGTGCTTTATCAGATGTGTCTTTTGCAAATATTTTCTCCCAGGCTTTGGGAATTTTTTGAGAATCTCCCACTTATTCTCTTGACATTGTCTTTCACAAAACAGAAGATTTTAATTTTAATGAAGTTCATCTTATCAATTTCATCCCTTTCATGAATTGTGCCAATGATGCTGTATCTAAAAAGTCATTGTCAGAGTCACAGTCATCAAGATTTTCTCCTATGTTATCTTCTAGGAGTTTTTAAATTTAGTGTTTATATTTAGGTCTGTGATCCATTTCAAGTTAATTTTTGGGAAGGATGTTGGATTTATGTTTAAATTCCTTTTTTTTAATAGTGGATGTCCAGTTGTTCCAGCACCATTTGTTGAAGAGATAATGTTTGCTCTGCTATATTGTCATTGCTGATTGTCAAAGATCAGTTGACTATTGTGGGGGTCTATTTCTGGGCTCTCTATTCTGTTCCATTGATCTGTTTGACTCTTCTTTCAGTTATAATCATGCTGTCTTGATTACTATAGCTTTATTCTGTTGAATATTTTTGTCTTCATTACGGGTCATATTTCCTTGCTTCTTTACCTATCTCATAGCATTTTATAGTGTTATAGACATTGTGTATAAAAGTGTAGTAGAAACCGAAGTCAATATTTGTGAACTCGGAAAAGTCTTGCCCCCTTTTTTAGGCGGCGAGGGTGAGAAATCCAATGTATTCAAACAAATCAGGAATTGGGCTCAGTAATGAATTGGTTGATGCTTTAGTTAGTTTCAATTAGCCTATGGTTTAAATACCCTTAACTAGGACTTTGCTAACTGACCACGTAAGACTAATGGTCACTCTCTCTTTCCTTTCCTATCCCTAGATTCTTTGTGCTGCTACTTACTCAGCTAAAGCTCTATGGGAGAGAGAGAATTGGCAGGCGAGGAGGACTAACTGTATTTGGGGGTCCTCCAGATTTAAATCTTCATGCTAGCCCACATGAGTCTGTAAAAAGTTAATCTGATTTTCTTTCCTGTCCTAACTCTCCTTGCTGTTGCAGACTCATTCCTCTAATTGCCATGCTCCAAGTCTTAGGGTCTGGAGAGGCCACCAATCTTTGCTAACTCAGAAAGAGCCCCTTCTTTTTTGAATTTAATTCAATTAGACTTTATATCTGCTGTTCTCTGATAGCTTCGAAGACTACTATGACTTTTTAGTCGATCTGGTATTTTCTCATCATTATGGTGGGAGCACAGTTTGTTTGCCACCTTCTACCTTTCAATTGGAATTTTATGCTGTAGAGTTTTCCCCCCTAACTTTATTGGGATATTATTGACATACAACACACGTAAATTTAAGATATACAATGTGATGATTTGATACAAATATATACTGTGAAATGATTACCACAATAAAGTTAGTTAATATCTCCATTTTCTCATGCAATTACCTTTTCTGCGATAATACTGCATAAGATCTACTCTCTTAGCAGTTTTTCAATATATAGTACAATATATAGTACTGTTAATTATAGTCATCATGCTGTACATTAGATCCTCACAATTTATTCGTCGTATAGCTGGAAATTTGTACTTCTAAAAAAATGTCCTCATTTCCCCCACCCCCAGCCCCTGGCAACCACCATTCTATTCTGTTTCTATGAGTTTGGCTTTTTTAGATTCCATGTATAAGTGAGAACATACAGTATTTGTTGTTCTATGTCTGATTTATTTCACTTAGCAAAATGTCCTCAAGGTCCATCCATGTTACTGCAAATGGTAGAATTTCCTTTTTTTTTATGGCAAAATAACGTTCCATTTTACATATACACCACATCTGCTTTATCCATTCATTGGTTGATGGATATTTAGGTTGTGTCCCTAAACTGTAAATGATGCTGCAATGAACATAGGGATACAGATGTATCTTTGAGATAGTGATTTTATTTTCTTCAGAAATATCCCTTGAAATGGGATTGCTGGATCATATGGTAGTTCTATTTTTAATTTTGTGAGAAACCTCCATACTGATTTCTATGGTGGCTGCACCAATTTACATTCCAGCAACAGTGCACAAGAGCTCCCTTTCCTCCACATCCTTGCCAGCACCTGTTGTATCTTGTCTTTTTGATGACTGCCATTCTGACAGGTATGAGGTACCTCACTGTGGTTTTGCTTTGCATCTCCCTGATGTTTAACGATGTTGAACATGTTTTCATGTGCCTGTTGGCCATCTGTATGTCTTCTTCAGAAAAATATTTATTTCCTTAATCCATGAAGTCAACAAATAGTTTAATGTGGCTCTTTTGGCCGCATTATTTCTTTCTGTTCTTTTTTCCCCTTTCTGGTGTCCTGGACCCCTTTAAAATAGTTTAGTTGGGAGGGAGGTGAAAGGCATGTTTAATGACACATGAAGACTGGATATCTAAATGGAGATGTTCTCCATGTAGTTAAAAATGTGAGATGTAAGCATAAGTGATATTTCAGGACTGGAGAAGATGATGTGGGAGTCATCCAGTTAGCTATAGCTGTAGGAGCAGATAAATTTATTGAAGGCGTATGTATGAAGGGCTATTTGTTCTGACAGACATATAGACGAAAGAATGTGTATAAAGCGAAAACAAAATCCTGGAAGATAAGTGAGGAAGAAGTATAGAGTATGTGTAGGAATATAAAAGTTAGGAAGAGAAATAAAAAAGGGCAGAAATAAATTAAAAATGCACAGCTTGGTGAAGGTGAAAAGAAAATCTTAAGTAAAAAATTAAGCAATAGAGTTGAATTCTTCAGAAGATTAGAGGAGAGTGGTGATTCAAGAAGGAATATTAAGGTTTAAAACAAATCAATTATTGTTCTCCAGTAATGATGGACAGGGTAATTTAGATTAAACCTCCCACTGAGAACAACTAGAAATTACGAACAAAATGTTAAAAAATGGTTTATGTTTTTTGGCATCTGCTAAATCTGGAAGAAATAATTGAGAAGTTGAGAGACTGGGCAGAAATTTAAAAAGCCATTTGTAGCCAGGGACAAGAAAATTAAAGTCCAGGACCTTCTGGTAGGACAGGGTAAATTTTCTTATTTTTGGTTGAGGACCCAAATGATTACACTCTGGGAGTCAGAGAGGATTGGAAGTCAACCAGCCCTTGAAGGGACTGAAGTCACATTTTAAGTTTTCTCAATTCCTGAAATTGAATGCGAGGCAATTCCATATGGAGACAAATGAACCACATAGAAAATTTACAACTGCAAAACACAGAGTGAAGTATGGAGAGTTAAAATTAGGAAATAGAAAAGAGAGTGTAAGCAACACTCTGAGAAAAATGATCTGGGGCCCCTGGAGCACTGAGGAGAGAGAACAGTCAGAAGTAGTGTGTGATAGGAGCGAATCTGAAGAGTTCTCCAAAGTTAGCGAAACACATTGTCACACATTCAATCATCTTTACAGACCCCACGCAGGAGAATCACAAACAAGTCGACATAGGCTTGTCGTCATAAAACATCTGAAACCCCAAAATAAAGAAAAAATAATAAAAGCATCCAGAGGAGAAAAAGGCAAATTACTTTCAAGGGAACAGCTATTTGAGTGACAAGCTGACTTCAGAAGAGAAACAATGAAAGCAGGAAGGTAATGAGATGTTATCTCTAAAGCGCTCACAGTAAGTAAGTACTGCCGAGAATGCTATACTCAGTGAAAATACCTTCCAAAAATAGATAAACAGTATTTTCAGACAAGTGAAAACTGGGAGAATTCATCACCTGTAATCTACACCAACGGCAGCAGGAATATTATTCAGGCTTGAAGTTTGAGATATAGAAAGGAGTAAGGTACAATGAAAATGAGGAAAAGATGAACAGATTTAAGTGAATAATGACTAAGTGAAAAATAATAGTGGAGCCTTATGAGAAAATATGACCATATCATATCAATGGAAGGGGAATGAGTGAAATTAAAATCTTCCAAGTTCTTAGCATTGACCTGGAAAAGAGAAAAAGTGCCAAGTAACACTAGACTTTGACAACTTGAGGATGAGTACTGCTGTCTTTAATGAAGCCACCAAAAGAATTGTAAGGGCAGATATTACCACTAGAAAATAGTGAGAAAAATGGAATAATAGAAGTACATTATCCAAAAAAAAAGCAGAAAAAAAGAATAAATGAGACAAATAGAAGGGACGGAGTATGATAGTAAATATAACCCCAAATCTATCACTAATTATATTAACTGTAAAGGAACTAATTCTCCAATTGGTATTCAAAATTTGTCGAATGTGACAAAAAGTTAATTATATGTAGTTTATAAGAAATGCATCAAAAGTGTAAGATTAAAAGTGAGAAAAGATGAGATAAGGTATAGCATGCAAACACTAACCAAAAGAAAGCTTGTGTATACACCTGTTAACACACCACATACATTTTTGACCCAGAGAACCCATTACTAGTTACTTAACCCAAGAAAAATGGAACATGAGTGCACATTTATGTACAAGAATATACAGAGTAGTATGACCCATAGAGGCTTAAAAGTGGAAACAATCCAAGTTGCCGTTAAGTGGTAAGATATTTCATAAAGAAGCTAAAAAACAAGAATGGCGGAAGAGATTTACTGAACAAGTAACTGACAAAGGGCTTGTATCCAGATTGTATAAGGAACCACCAGAAATCAACAAGGAAAAGATAACTTAACAGAAAAATAACCAAGAAGGTTGAACAGGCATATTGCAAAAGAAGATATCCGATGGCCAATAAATGTACACAAAAAGTGCTTTGCCTTATTATTTATCAGGAAATTGCAAATTAAATGCACAGTGAGGTACAATGTGCGCCCCAAAGTGGTTAAACTTGCAATGACTGACAGTTGCAAATTCTGGAAAGTCCCTGGAACACCAAGAACTTTCATCTATTGCTGGTGAAATAGACATTAGCACAATTGCTAATTATCTACGAGTGTTACAATATGTACACTCCACGGTCTTGATATTTTACTCCTAGCTATCCAACAGATAGGTGTGTCTGTGTGCATTAAGAGAGTGTAAAAGAATGTTCCTAGCAACATTGTTTATTATAGTTAAAACTGGAAACATCCTAAATATACATCAATAGTAACATGGGTAAATAAAATTTCAGCATAGCCAGTCATACAATGCAAGTACCTGTACAACAAAAATAAATGAACTACTATTGTGTGCAATGGCATGGGTGACTATTCATCAGAATTTTGAGCGATGGAAGCCAGACAATTGCACAATAAGGCAGAAACATGATTGCGTTTATAAAAACCTGAGAAACAGGGAAAACTCAACTCCAGTGTTAGTTAGGCATAGTTATAAAGAACATTTTGAGGGCGGGGGAAGCCTTAGTGATTGAGAAGAAACAGGAGGGAAGGCTCCTGGGGTGCTGACAATGTTCAATTTTCTGTTCTGGAAGGTGGTACACAGGTGCTTTCTTTGCGATAAATTATTGATGCTTTTGTTTCATGCAATTTTCTGTTTGTGTGTTATACTTTCCAATAAAATGAGGAAAAGATGTAAAGCGGTCATAGTGATCTTCAAGAGAACAGTTTCAGTAACATTACTGAGACAGGTTCACGTGGGGAAGGCTTGGCAGGATGTGGAAACGACAGTTAACAAATCACTTTCATTGGTGTTTGGCAGCAAAAGCAAAGGACAGAAAATAAAATTTGCTATTTTCATTATTCTGGTACATTTTAGCTATTAGTTAAATCTTTTTTTTTTTTTGGCTCAAGAGTAGAAAGACATAAATCTGCTCTTTTATTTCCTGATGCTTTTCCATAAAATTCTGATAGTGTTGGTTCCTTATCTTTATTTGAATGTCTATTCAAATAGCACTAACTTTTGATTTTGGGAGAAACAGATCTTGTCTTATAAAAAGCTGCTTTTGTGATTTTGCTCATTTCATATGACAGCTGGGATTGAAAATCAAAGGAAGGCAGGAGATGTCTCAGCTGTACAAAAGGAAGCTACTTGGTCGAATTTTTCCATTTTCCCTTTGAGGATTGCTGAAAAGACTTCATGTTCCAAGTGTGCATAGGACTCTCTGTGGCTGAGGAAACTGCCGTATCCTATGGCCCCTGACAGCACCTCAGCCCAACCGACTGTTTAAAACAACCCGTGTGCTGATAACAAGAGAAACTGGATGAGAGGGTGCCAACTGCTGTTAGGATTCTTATCACACTGTATTATGGGATCTGCTTCCGTATTTAAGCCTCAAAAAATAAAATAAAATGAGAGTTAAAATTGGCAGTGCAGCAGTTTCTCTCAGAAGGAGTTCTATTCTGGCTTGGAGATTAAAAACAAAATGGATTAAGAAACAGAAGAGAAACTTCACAGATAAAGCCAGAAAAGAATTGGGCCAGGAATGAAGTGTATTTCTGCTGCCTTGATAGAAGAATTGTTTTACTCAAAGTCCTCTTGGTTGGAAGTAACTATCATTACTATGACTTTACTTTTTGGATCATAGAGGCAAGAAATATTAAGAGATATGCAAAATCCAATCAATTTTCATTGTGGCCCTAACTAGCCAGAATTTCATCTGACCAAACATCCAAATCAGATGACTAGATTAAGAATTATACCAATGATCAAGAAAGGTTGCTACTGAATTTATTATAAGAACACTAATATTAAAAATTGCATTTATTCCATTATTTCCTACTAAAAAATACTGAAACCACCTCAAGCAATTTAGGGTTCCCATTTTAGCAGATGGAAGCGGGAAATTCACTCTAAATTAGAACTCAAAATTCACTTACTATTTAATTCATATTTAACTTTTTAAAGACAAAGTTCAGTGATCTTAAGCAAATCCATGCAACAACAAAGCACCTGTATAGCTAAGTGTTCTGTTTCAAGCATCAAGCATCCTGAAGACAGGAACAGAACTTCCTTCAACAGCATAGCACAGATATAATCATGAAAATTCTTAATAGGCTCATTTTAAATAAGTGGATGATATATTTCTATCTTTAATTTTATTATTATTAAAGATAGAAATATACCTTCGATTTCCAATTTGCCTTTGCATACCATTATTTAGAACCCTGATGACTTCTGTGCTGCACTTCTAAGGACTGATTTTATATTGTCACTTTAGGGACTCTCACTTCTTTGCTTACATCTATCTTGTCTATGTCTGCCTTAAGGCACAATCATGGTTTTAACCATTATCCGGGATGTGCTGTTTTGTTAGAGAATAATCTTGCATTGTGAAAAATATTGCATTGCACTGCATATTGGAACAAAGATGGACCTACCGTAGTTTCAAGTGTTATTGGGGTATAAGCCAATTTTGTTTACATATTAGCAATTAAATTTCCTTTGTTTATAATCATAATTATTCAGTGACTCAGTTTTAACTGTTTTGAGGTTAGTTGACTAGATACTCTCCTGTGAATGAGTAGCTCTAGATTTTAGGGCCCTAAATGAAACATTAAGTGTGTTATAAAGTAACCAGCCTACTCAGGATCGCCTTGGTTTAAAGAGGAGACACACTGGCATTAAAGGAGTACATTAGCTTGATTGCATTAACGGTTGTTCTCCATTCTATATCCCTCCCAGTACCCACTCCCTTTGCCTTGCTCTAGGTTGCGAATTTGTTCTATTCTACCCCTTGACTCTGGGCTCAGCACGTGACTTGCCTTGGATAATGGTATGTTAACTAATGCGACCCCCCGAGCAGAGGCCAAGTGTGCGCTATTTTTGCTTATTCTCTTGCTCCTCTGTGATTGTTATGAGAAGATGTCTGGCTGGCCTGCTGAAAGACAAGACACGCAGAGCAGAGCTGAGTTGTGCCAGGCACCCCAGCCATCCTAGATCAGCCAACAACCATCTGCTCCCAAACTTGAGAGTAAGCCCAGCTGAGCCAAAACTGCTCAGTTGCATCCAACCTGAATCAACAGCACCGGTTTGTAGGTGAAATAAATGTTTATGAAATAAATGTTTATAAATGTTTACATACCATGATTGTAGATAACTGAAGGTGGTACTGTTAACATCTATCTTTTTGGCTGAATTGGTGATGAAACACTTCCCAAACTCATTCATTTTACTTAATTGACGGTCCGAGTTGGTGAGTAGGGAATTTCAACACATTTGAAACTTGGTCACTTGGAAGCACAGGGATGTAAGATGGAGGGGCTTATTTAAACCCTTCTCACCTGCAGCTGAGTCCTGGATTCAGGGGGCAACAGGTGTAGAGTCAGGTGACGAGGGACTCGTGACCAAAGCTATAGCTTGGGGACAGCAGTTTCCTCTACACAGACTCTGACGTAGACTCCTTCGCCAGCCAAGGGGCATGGAGAAGTTGAATGTGGCTGTTCCTCTTTTGTGTTCCACGTGCTCTACCCTTTGATGGCTGGTCAGATACGTCCTCACTTAATGGAAAGAGAAAACCACCAGGAAAAATTTCTCACCTTAAGAAGTGTCTATCATTCTAGTTGCTAAGTAATTATTTCATCTTGTTCAGTGAGTTATGGGGACACCTCAGATTATATACATTTTAAGATTTCTGACTTAAAAGTCAGACAGAGAAAGACAGACACTATGATATCACTTATATGTGGAATCTAAAAAATACAACAAATTAGTGAATAAAACAAACAAACAAAAACCCAGACTCACAGATATAAAGAACAAACAAGTGATTACCAATGGGGAGAGGGAAGGAGGGAGGAGCAATATAGGGATGGGGAAAAGAAGGATTATTATGGGATTATATGAAATCATGTGTGTGAAATTTCTGAAAATTGTAAAGCAATTTAAAAAATCTTTCATTCAATTAAAAAAAAAGACAAAGATTTCTGACTTTAAGAACAATGTTTAATTCCACCTTGATGCTTTTACAGTGTAATATGGAACACAATGCAAATGTTATTTCTATAAGTGGATTCTTATTTAATAATAATAATAATAATAATAATAATAATAATAATAATAATAATAATACCTTTTCTTTTTTTTTCTAGATTAGCATTATAAAGCTCCATGTACTCATCTGAGTTAACATTATTAGGGAGAAAGGAAAAGCAAGAGCTTTAAATAACCCTGAGAAATATTGTTTGGGAGGTTCTGCTCACAAATCATGTTATTTCACAAGATTCTGGGAAGCTTCATTGCTCCCTGCTGCAACTGGGCCATTTTGCAGCATGGTTTTGAGGTGACTCACCTGAAAATTGAGCTAAAAGCAGAATGAATAAGATGGCTTGCCCAAATGACAGGTGTGATATTTGAGACTCACCAAGAGTGCAATTCTTAAAGGCGTTCTGTTCTCTTTACCTCTCTCTTTTCTTTCCTCAAGGCTGATCCACTTGGAAAATTTTGGAATTTCTAGCTCATTGGTTAGTTTGACAGACCTTCATGTCGGTAATAAGGGCTGTGGTAATTTGCACAACACACCACTTCTATCTCAAATCATCTTAGAAATAACAGAAGAAAATACAAAATAACAGGAAGCAGACATCACTATTTGCAAATTATGGAAAGGAGTTGCTAAAAAATAACTGGGAACAGTGAATAATTTCTTTTACATTTAATGCAGATTTTTTCAAAATGAAGCAAGGCAAGGAGGACACAGAGCTGACTGATGCTTTCAGAGATGCTCTACTGGTGGCTAGTCTGGAGGGCGGGCCCTGCAGGCCATGGTGGACCTTAGAGAAAGCCCAGGGTGACCACCCGATGCCTGTTCCTGGATGTGAATCCAGAGCAGATGGAAGAACTGTATTAGGAGACCTTAGAGTTCACATAGGATTCACATCAAGAAGAAAGCTGGCAGTGAGGTGAGATTTCTTCGAGACATGCTTAGTTTTCTATCTGATGTGGTAAATCAGCAGCAGCCTGGGGAAGCAGATTGGAGAAGATTTTCCATTAACCTGGCATTACAAGTGAACTGAAGAGAAGAAAAAACCAAAAGCCGATCTTTAGTAGAGTGGGTCACCAGAAAGAATTCTTTCTCCAATTCCTCCATCTCTGGGACAGCCAGCTACACATGCAACCTCGCTGCTTAAGGTCTACAAAGAAAATTTTAAGAGAAATGTAAAAGCCAGTGAGGGGGAACCAAAGGGTATAAGCCAACCTCATTAAATATGGATGTACCACAGCGGAACAGCTCAGTGTGGGACAAAGCAAATAGTCTGTGTCCTGAAAGGAAGATGACGCAGAAGTCTTATTTCTAATAATAATAATATCCATAGGAAAGAGAACAAATTTCAAATAGGCTCTTTGTGCTTTCAGTGAAACTCTGGAAAATATGGAGCTGAAGCATGAGATAATAAAATAAGAGACAGAGGTAGACGAGGAGCTAGCTAGGAGACAGAGAGCATAGAAATTCAACCTGAGTTGGATGAGGTAGGAAAAGAAGAATGGAACTAAAAAGTAATAGCCCATTTAAAGTCTGCATGAGAACAACTAAAATTTGCATTAGAAGGATTAAAATCAAAAAGCTTTTTCTATGATGCAAGGAATCCTAATGTGGAAGACAAATTTGAGAGGCTTTTCCAGAATTCAGATGACAAGGATAAAAGGATGAAATTGATGAGAAAGAGGATGATATACATGGTCCATGTATCCTGGGGATGTAACAGAAGCATGGTGGTGTCTTGAATGACCTTACATTCTGAGTCTTCCTCTGAAATACTGACTGCAAGAATAAATGGGTCTAGACTTTCAGACTTTTGAGGAAGAAATATTCCTTAGAATTTTTTACCTGATTATTCATTTACATAAGAATGCAATTGAAGTGCATGTTCAGCTATTGTCTAAAAAAGTATTCTACTAATAATATACTCATTTTAAGCCATGAGAGATTTAAAGAAATTTACTTTATTTTAATTTTCTGGGGTTGGGGAGGTAATTAGGTTTATTTTTATTTGTTTATTTATTTTTAACAGAGGTACTGGGGATTGAACACAGGACCTCGTGCATGCTAAGCACACACTCTACCACTGAGGCATACTCTCCTCTCCATGAGAGATTTTTTTAAATGATAAAAAAGAAAGGAAAATCCAAATTTAGAATGGGGTTGTTTTATTAAAAAAATAACTAATAGTAAATATTGAAAAAATCTGAAATAGAATGGAATCTAAAGGATTATTCTGATTATAGTATAAAATCAATTGAATAGGTCATAAATAGTTATTGAAAGGTGATAAAAAATAAAAAAAAAGTCATACTAACAAAAAACAGAACATAGGAGGTCAGGGTAGGGTACAGGTAGAAATAGAAGTGTTTTTAAGCTACATGGAAGAGAATAAATAGATATGCCTTTTCCGACATAATTAAAAAAATATAGTTACGTGTGACTTTTTTTCATTGTGAGATAAAACATTGTATTAGAATGGTGCACACAATGGATGTGTAGAAATTCGTGAGTAATTACAAAGTGACAGCAGTATAGCTACCACTGAACTGAAGAAAGAGCCTTATCCCAGCTTCCCAGAAACCTTCTTTGTTCCTCTCTGATCACAGTTCCATCCTTCCCCACTAACTGCCCCCGGTCCTAACTTCCGTTGCCTTTGGATAACAATATGGTTTGCCTTTGCCTGTTTTTAAACTTTATATAGAATATACACATTATTTTCTGTTTTGCTTTTATGGTTCAACAATTTGTATCATTCAGGTTTGTTGATACAGTTTAGTTTATTTGCTTTTATTACTTTATACAAGTTCATTGTCATTTATACAGTTTGCTAATATTTTCTACTATTGATGAACTTTTGAGTTATTTGCAGTTCTTAGCTTGTATAGAGGCACGTCTTTAAATATTTTACAAGGTGATGACATACAGAATTGAAAACAAGATGCATGGTTGAAAAAATAAATTGAACATAATTTATACCTCAAAATAATGGTAAAAAGAAAACAACAAGAAGCTTAAAATAGAAGCCTTAAAATGATAAAAGTAAATCAAATACATGGAATAACTGTGACTATGGTATCCTTTATTAAAAAGTTTTGACTTAGGACTGGGCCAAAGCAGTATCTGAGTGAGAGCTTCTTACCATCGATAATCATAAAATGAAAGAATTCTGAAAGGTTAAAGGTGAAAGGGTAGGAAAATCTACATAAACAACAAACAAACAAAACAACTGGAGTTACAGCAATAATATTAAACAATTAGGAGACATCATTGTCAAAATAAAAAACAAGTGGAGACCAGCTTTGCAAATTCCCTGGGCAGACAAAACCAGTTTAGTCATACAAATAAAGTTTAATTTAGCTTACTTTGCAAGACTAACTTGACCTGGGGCATTTCTTGCTACGCTTCCGGAAATCATAAGCAAAACTTGAACTATTTCCCAAGGTTGACATGAGGTAACCATTAACCAAATGCCTATTATTTAAGAAAATCCTAATATCGTAACCAATCCCTGTGAAGAATGTAAACTTACCATACAAGCTGCTTGATAACAATGTACCCCTGAGCCTCCCTCTGTGGTTTGGTTTGAGTGCTCCTGGTTTGAAAACTTTTTGGTGTGTGCACAATAAAAGTTTGCTAATTATTGCTTTGGTGATTCACTGGTTTTACTTCTGTTATTTCTGAACGTTTAACATCATGTAATCATTAGATGGGACAAAGAAGGTCCATGATATTTTTAAAAAGTGCAATACATTTTTATGCTCCAAACTAAAAAACAGCATATATTTAAAAAGCAAAGTGTTACAAGTTCAAGGACAATTTAAAAATACAATAGAACTGACAGAATTTAATATGACTTCTTCAGTATTTGACAGATAAAATAGGAAATAAATAAATGCCAAAGACATATCTGAATAATAAAATAAACACAGATGATTTATTAGATATCTATTGAGCTATTTTTCTATAAAAAAGGATAAGAATAAAAGATAGTACACAGCTAAAGAATTAGATAAAAAATAACAAATTGGAACTTTAAAGGAGAATGGAGAAATTATGAAAAAATGAATGAAGTTAGAAAACACAAAGAAAATAATTGATGCCTAGATAAAAAAGGGAATGACAGATATTAAAAAATGGAAAATTATAAGCAAATGTTATTTACAGCTCTACCCTAAATAATTTTAAAATCTAAAAAAATGGAGGACTCAGAGGGAATATAAATTATAAAAAGGGTTTCAATAAGAGGGAAAAATAAAATCTCAGCATATGAACAAATGATTGAGCTAAATATTGAAAATGTTTGTCAAAAATTACTTCCTGAAAATGCTTTGGGCCCAGAATACTGAGCTGGTAGGCCCTCTCACTCTGTTAAGGACAAGTAAGAACACAGATCAGTGTTGCGACCAATGACCTGTGTCGTGGCACACAAAGGGCTGACATTATTTTACAAACTAGTATTACCCAAACTTGGTTATGAAACTACAAAACAGAAAGCCAAAACCCAATCTCATTTATAGACATAGTCTCGACATGAACTTATAGCAAGTTAAATTCTAGAAAGATGATCGAGTTACATGTTCAAGATTTATTACAAAACTAGTAGGAAATATGGATGAACATTTTAGAGTGTGGAAGGTCTGTTTAAACATAAGAACAAAGGTAGAAACTAGAAAAACTAGTTCATAAATGAATATCGACAATACAATAATCCAAATTAAATATAAGAGCTAAAGAGGAAAAAAAAATCACAAACCTCTGTCAAAGAGCTTATATGCTGAATATGTAAAGGGCTATTATAAACTAAAAAATGAATGCCTTAATAGAAAATTGGGCACAGATGCAAGCCCACAATTCCCCAAAAGCTAATGAACAAACAAATAACTCGGCTTCTTCAGTAATTAAAGCATTAGAAATTCAAACAGCTGCTTGGTATCAAGCTATGATCACTCCACTTTGACCCTGTGGAAGTCCAAAGATACAAGGTCTTGATGTATTCCTAGGACTTATATTTGCCTGTCACCCCTGGATCTGGGTCCCTATTTCCAGGAATTGTTTTGGGAATTATCCAATGTGTGCTGATTTTGTCAACATTGAGTTGGCCAGATGTGAAACACACACACACACACACACACACACACACACAAGGTATGAAGCATTGATCAGGTATCAGAGGAGGAAGTGAGTAGCAAGCTTTACATAGCAACTTTTGACAATTTCAAATGGGAAAACAGATACTCACTTGAAATTTCCTTCACACCACTGCCTTTGGAGGAATTTTTGTGGTCTTGTTCAGGGAGACGCCTCAGCCTTGCAGTACTGGATTGGCTCATTGCTGTCTCTCCCACCTGTGCTCTCTGTGGCTTCTCTCTCCTTTCTCTCTACACCTTCCCCCTTCCCTCCCCAGCAGTTTCTCTGGTGCAGGTGGCAGAGCAGTTCCACATTCTGTTGCCTTGGCATCTGCTGACAATAGTCATCTCTAACGCCATGAGCCTATCAAAGCAGTTTTGCAAACAAGACAGGTCTTTAAGGTCTCTACCAATATTTCTTAGGGACATTTGTTTGTTTTTCACTGTCATTGGAATTAGCATGGATGAGTTTGAAAATCCCCAAGTCAAGAATTATTTTTTTTTTACCACTTCAGAAATCCTCTTTCAGAGCTTTACGTTCTCAAGTTTAGAAGGACCACCTTTACCCCTGTCACCGTGGTGACCAGTGACAACCTGCTGAGCCGTTCTTGGCTACAGCTATGAAGACTATCATAGTCCCAAAGCACTTTAATTGTAGCTAGTAGGGAGTCTGAGGGGTTTGTGTTGGAATCTTGAGTCCCACTCATGATCTACAAGTGTAGAACTGTAACTGGTAAGAATCCCAAGTCATTTGAGCTCTATATTTCATTAATTGCATGCTATTTAAATGTAGGTAAAAAGTTATATGTGGTTAAGAATCGACTATAATTTTAAATAAATTGTAAATTTTTATTTGGGAAAAATCAGCCTTGACTTAAATAAAAGAGAAAGAGGAATGGGGAATAATTATTTAGTGAGTATCTAAGGGTCCCCTTACACAGACTGTATATGGCCGGCCCTATTATCATTTCCATTTACAGATAAGGATAGAAGCTTAGGGAGGTGAATGCTCATGGTCACATAGCTGGTTAAGTCCTAGAGCCTAGTTTTCATGTGTAATCTTCACAGGAAACTGACATAATAAATGTGTTTTGCTTGCTTAATCTAAATTACATAAATTACCTCAATAATCGGGTTTTCTGTAATGGAAATCTGGCAAGACTTTTGAGAAGCTTGAATTTGCAGCATTTTTCCAGGAGTTCTGTTGTTCTCCTGAGTGTGCTGGTTACCCTTCCTTGATTTAAAAGTTTTTTTAATAATTTCCGTGGTTATAAAAAATTTTTTTTCATTCTTTCCTTGTTGCTAACTTCTAGTCCCAGTATGACTATTATAGCCAAGACATTGACATTCACCGCCGGATCATTGCAGTTAAGGCACTCTCTTAATTGGAAGGGGGTGAATGTTAATCATTTAAATTATTATTATGATATTTTCAGTGCCTAGAGTGCCCAGAAGTCTTTTTAATATGGAAATCCACCAAATGATAACAGGAAAAAATTTACTCTTCCCTGTGTAGTTATAATTTAAAGGTGAAAATGAGTACAATGCAGCTAAATGAAATTATTAGTTGGTGTCAAACATTGTAACTTTATGAGCTATGAATAATGTCTTTCCCCAGAGTCTTCTAAGATGTTTGTAGGAAATTAGAAGTACAGCATAGATACCTCACCATCACTTTGTACAATTTAGAATTTAGTTTTTCAGTTTTTATATCCTGTAACATAAGAACAAACCTAATAGGATTAACTCTTAATTTACTTACCCCTAAGACATGAAGATCATTGCTGCAACTTTAGGAAGTGTAAAATCAACGTTAAATTTGGGCAGGTGGCTGAAGACCAGGAGGATTTTTCGTCTGTAATTCTATTGGGCCAGATCCCAGTGGGTCATTTGAAAGTGGCAAACTCTCTTATTCCCAGATCCCAGAGCCAAGAATTTCCTTTATGTCTCTCCCTGTTTGGCCCCTCCTTGCACTTAGCTGTGAATGACATTTCCCATTCCTCAAGAAGCAAACTTGAGTCAGCAATCTCCCACGTGAGTTTTGGAAATTCTCCAAAACATCACGCTACTTTAGTACCTTTTGGAAGCTTAGGATAGTCATCTCTCCTTGCTTTAAAATAACTGTGATGAAAACTGTTTGTAAGGCTCAATGACAGCCTGCCTCCTTGTAGAGCCTATTATGTGTGAATCACAAAGCATTCTGCAAACCATAACTTAGTTCTTGCAGCTGCCTGGGCTTGGGAGCAGATCCCATTAATACTGTTTTACAGATGATCAGGCTGGGGGAGTTTGAATGAGCAGCCTCTAGTTAGGCAATGAGTCAGTGGGAAAGTGGGTGGGTGGCTGGGTGGGGGCTTGTGGAACTTTTGACATGCATCTTGAATGTGATGCATTAATAAAGGTGAGGAATTAATAAATAAATGAGCAAGATAAATGGAGATCTATTTGAAGAACTGTTTTGCAATGAGCATTAATTGTTCTAATGAATTATTTAAATGGTGTCTTGGCTGAAATGAATCTGAAATTGCAGTATGTTTTTTCCTGGCAGCTCACTGAGGCATAAGATTTTTTAGGCAAACTGACTTTTGAATCTAGCACTGAAGTAGGTATAAATGGAAGATTGCAAGACTACGACCAGGGCAATTTTTGGTGGCTCCTGATACATGACTTCAGTCACTACAGAGGAAGACATTTAAACTATGCAACAGTAGGAAATACAGTGGGAGATGCAAAAACTAATTTCAATCGATTGAGTGTAATATTTAAGTATGCAACAGTGAACAATTAAAAAGTTGGAAGCCGCTTTGCACGGAGGTCATTCAGTCAGTCCAACTTCTGCTACTCTTAAAACATTCCACTTAAGAAAGAATCCTATTTGCTAAAAGTACTTGAAGAAGCAGAACTTCACTAAGTAATGTTAGAAATGGTCTGTTAATGACATGCGTACCTCTATCTGCTGCCTGAGAAATGATTCAGTCATTGAGGGAGGTAGATCAGTTATCCAGATTGGGCCTGGGGTCTGCACTTTGATTGGGGCTGCCAGAGGACCAGGCTCTACCTCTCGGTTTTGCCTGCTGAACCTTTTGATTTTGTTAGTTTACTTGGTTTGGTGGCGCTGGAGAACCGAGTTAAGTTAGCCGAACTCTAAAGAGACTGATGTATAAACAAGAGTGGACATTTAATTCACATTGAAATCCAATTAGCTTATTTGTGCTGGATACTTACTTAGTGAATTGTATTTCTAGTAGGCTAGGCCAACTGGGAAATCAAATTGATATCAGAATTCTACTTGAAGAGTCTAGTTCGAGAGCTGGATAATCTTAATGACATATTCATTATGTGTGAAGGAGATGCATTTGCCCAGTGGACAGTGAGAACATCTGCTTGGCTCATCAGATACCCTGCAGGCCTCTGCCCTTCTGGAAAGATGACATTACCCTTGACATGCTTCCATTAATGGGACTGCAGGTTCTCTAATGATAATTATCATTTGCCTGGGTATTGAGATGTAGAAGACAATTTAGTCTGGGAAAAAAATCCGTTTAGAAGCCATCTTTTCAAAAGTTGATTATTTCTGAAGATGTGTGCATATTTCACTCATTTTTATCTCTTTCACTTTAGATTGATTCTCACTAGCTTCTATTACCATGCCCATCTTCTGATTTATAGCTCCAGATTCTGGGATGGCACTAAATTCAGGACTACAATTCTTCTTTTTGTTCTTTTTATTTTTTTCCAGTGCAGCATTTAGCTTATTCCATGCCATCTAAAAATCGTATAGCCCAAATTTATATTTACATGCATTACATATAAGATCCATCTTTATTTATTTTTAAAGTATTAAGAAAATTGAAGTATAGTTAGTTTACAATGTTATGTTAATTTCAAACATACAGCAAAGTGATTCAGTTGTATGCATGTATGTATGTATGTATGTATCCTTTTCCATTATAGGTTATTATAAGATATTGACTATAATTCCCTGTGCAGTACAGTAGGTCCTTGTTATTTATCTATTTCGGACTACTACTATTCTTTTTTTTTTAACTTTTTTTTTAATTGAGTTATAGTCATTTTACAATGTTGTGTCAAATTCCAGTGTAGAGCACAATTTTTCAGTTATACATGAACATACATATATTCATTGTCACATTTTTTTTTGCTGTGAGCTACCACAAGATCTTGTATATATTTCCCTGTGCTATACAGTATAATCTTGTTTATCTATTCTGCATATGCTGTCAGTATCTACAGATTTTGAACTCTCAGTCTGTCCCTTCCCACCCTCCTCCCTTGGCAACCACAAGTTTGTATTCTATGTCTATGAGTTTTTATTCATAAATTACATATAACACATAATTTCATCCTTCAAATTGCATATTAATCATTCTTTTTAGCTCTTCCTAGCTTTTTATTGTTGTTGTTTTTCCCTTTGGTGCTCATTTTCTATTTCTTTTTTTTGAAACACTTTGGTTTTTTGGTACCTCTCTTATAATAATATCTAAATCTGAAAGCTTCAGAACCAAAAGTGATTTTTTTTATTATGGCTCTCACGGTGGATTTCTGGCCAAAGAAAAAGAATTTGGTGGCTCTGTTGGTGTCATGAGGGGAGAAAGGAGACTGAAGTTAAGGGATGAAGTGAAAGATGAAATTCAGTATCAGGCTCAGTTGAGTTTTTTCTTGTAGGGTCATGTTATCAACCTTTAGTTCTTTTGTTACTCAGCAAAAGCAATTGCTGGCTTTAGGGTCACCTCATAGTTCAATATCAAAAATAACCATGGTCAGAAAGGCACAGACTAAGAAATGTTCTGTGATTCTTCTAAGAAGACTGGCCCTTTGCCTTAAGCGGTGGCCTTCCTGACCTTGGCTAAGTTGTCTGCAGGGAAAGACACATCATCTTAAAACACAAAAGATGTTTGTGTTCAGATTCACCCTGACCCTAAATAAAGAGACACCCAGAAGAAGCCAACTCTTAGAATGTAAAGGTGAAGCAGAAGGTAGAAGGCAGTCTAGCAGTTGGAAACAACTCACTCTTCTCAGCATTACTACTGTTATTGGATATCCTTCCGCTATTAATTACACCTTCAGAATTTTCAATCCACAACAAATTGCAAAAAAAAAAAATTCCATCTAAAATATAAGACTGCATAGTCTTTAAAGGGCTGGCTGAGACTGGTAGAGTTCTCAGTTTCCAGTAACTCCTAGGGCTCCCATATGTCTCACTGCTCCCTCTGTTGTAGAACTCATATGTTGCCCATAGATTGTGGAGTTTCATAGTGTTTAATGCGAAATAAAATCAGAGGGAAAGATTACTACTGAGTGGCTGAGGCTACTTGAAAGTACTGGGAATTATCTTTAGCCAGATGCATTGCATTTGGGGCACAGACCTGCAGGTAAGTTGATGGTACCCCAAGTCAGAGTCTTATCAGATTGGAAAGTTTTGAGGGAGTTGTTGAGATCATCACATTGGTACTAAGTCTTGTAAGAAGCCCCTTCACAGAGGATTCACAGGGGATAATGAGCTTTCTGTCTACTTTGAATATTTCTAATAATATAAGACTTGAAATTTAGATTTTTCTCTGAGGGTCCTCTAAGTCCATGTCAGGGATTTCTGGTTCTGGTATCCTGGCAACTCAGGGAACACAATAATTTTAGTCTCATGTTCATATTATATTTTCAGTCCTACATTCTCACCTAGAATTTTGCCACTGCTTCACCAAGAAGTAAAATCTACTTTACTTCACCTTCCTTCAGACGTGGGCCTTTGTGATACCTTGAAACAGAATATGGCCACAGTGATGATGAGTGATTCTGGAGCCTAGGTCAGGAAAAGCAATAAGGCTTCTGCCTAATTCTCCCTTTTGGGATCTCACTCTTGGAACCAGCCCCTATGTTGGAGAAGCCCTGTGCACATGAGGGGGCCAGGCATAGGTATCCCGACTGATAGCAGGTCTCCACTGACAGACACATGGACACATGATACTTCAGGCACCACAGCCCCCAGGTTTTCCCCACCCCTCCGTGCAGCCTGCAGCAGAGAGAAACCAGTCGTGATGATCTTTGTCCAGATTCCTGAACTACAGAACCCATGGGCATAATAAATGGTTGTTTTGTCTGCTAAATTTTAGGGTAATTTACTACAAAGTAACAAATAATTGATGGGGAGAAGATGGAATGAGGCTTTTAGATTATATACGTACGTGTGAGTGGGGTGTTGTTAAATGGTGACTTTCTCTGAATTAAAATGAGTTAAACTTTAAAAAATATTTATTATACCACTTAAATATTTATTGTTTATGAAAAAGAATATGCAAACAAATATATGTATATATAAGCATGGATGGGACATTATGCTATACACCAGAAGTTGACACATTATAACTACTATACTTCAAAAAATATATTATTTAGGTATCTATTAAACCAACTTATTAAACAATAAACCATTTAAATATTTATTAAACCATTGCCATGATTTTTATCCTAATACTTTTTGCCATTCTTTCATATTAAATTAATTATTCAACTAATACTTTTATTTATATTAATTCCCTTTTTAAAACAAAAAATCTTGCTTAAGCTTCATCCTATGTAACAATGCTCATAAATTATAGCTTGTATAATCTAGACACATTTTATTAATACATTTAAAAATAAATACATGATTATTAAAACTGAAAAGTTTTTGTCCACTTACTACCTAAAATTATCTCCCATCGCATAGTTAGCGTACCTCTCGTGTTGGAAAAAAACATCCTTCATGTTGGAAAACAACTGTGACATCAAATTGACAGAGAGACCTTTCAATCTTTTAGTGTTTGGGGCATCAACTCTAAGGACTAGCCTAGGTAGAGGAACCAAACCAGCATGATTGACATTATTTGGAAGAAATTTAAAAATCTGCTTGCATTCTAGCTGTGTTTAAGGACTGTCTTATCTGGTCATTTCAGAAATTGCTCTAAAAATGCAAATATTCCTTGTTTGATGCTCAGTTTGTGTACAAGACATTTCTTTGGCTTGTATGGATAGAGGCATGTACATACCTTGAGAGGCTTTGAACAAGGGGTTCAAAGGACTAGCTACTTTCCTTAACTCTTTCAAGTGGAAAGTGTTTGGAATCTGATGTCTTACTCGGAGTTCACTAAAAGCAGAACTCGTGACAGTTAGTTTGGGAATTTTATTTCAGGGAAGGCAACAAAGGAGAAGAGACATGAAGGAGAGGGGAAGAGGGGAAGGCCACCCCAGAGACTTAACCGAGTCAGCCTCCATCACAAGCACCTCGTGCACGGTTCCACAGGACTTTGTGAAATTGTTTCTACCAAAGCGGGAAGCACTCATTCATGGCTTTGCACTTCCCATTGCTCAAGCGAGGCCCCATTTCTGAGCAGTGCATATAGGAAAGCAGAGTCAGTGTGGATGTCCCTTGCTGTGGCGTCAGAGAAAACCTAGGACAGGAAGCAAGAAGGAGGTGACTTGCCCCCAAATGAAGGAAGCAGTGTCTGGATGCCCCACCTTGAAGCTGGCGTAAGTCTGTGCAAGGAGGAGGCAGTAAGAGACAGGATGAGACAATTGTGAACTAGTGCACAAGCATGTCTGATACACTTGGCAAAGATGCTCCCTGTCTGAGACTTAGTTTCTCATCAGTCAGATGAGAGAATTTGATTTAAGGACATAAGATCCAGTTCTGACAGTCTAATTACTAACCTGAGATAGTGCCAGTCTAATGCTCCACTCTGAATCCCCCAGAGAGGCGGGTCAGACCAAGAAGGGTTGTGTTCTGAAAGGGCACAAGCACAGATCAGCTAGGTGATGCGAAGACAAGACTTCCCGTCTCCTACATAGCTCCCAGCATCCTTACCCTGCTGGGTACCAAGTAAGCCCTGAATAATTCTGAATCAAGGAAGGGTCATACATCTTGAGTGACTTGGGGCCTTCTCTCTCAGGCCCTGTACACAAACGTTACTCATGTCTGGTCACAAGTGGGTTCAAGTCTAATTACTTGAAAGACTGGAGCACATGCCAGCCACACCTGGGATGGCCAGCGGGAGAGTTTGTGGTGTTTCCAAAACTTGGGATTCTGCTCACCTTTATTGACAGCACCCTGATTTGGATCCTCAATTAAGGTTCCCATGAAAAAAATTCATGAATTTGAAAACAGGCACGAGGAAAAAGAGAATGGTGGTTCAGATGAGGATTTTTCCATCTTGACATTCTCCTCCGGGGGTTTCTTTTCCTATGGGTCCTGGAGCTGGCGATCGCTGTATCAAGTCCTGATAGCAGCAACCATTTTGCTGGTCTTTGCTGCTTCTGTCCTCTTCTGCTTTCTGCCCTGTAGTGCCCTCTAGCCCCAAAGAGTCGAACCTCCTTATGATGGATGCTTTTGGAAAAGAGCTTGGAAAATGAATTTCAGTTCGGTTTTGTGGGGCCAATCACTCCGCCTTTGGGGGTTTATCGCGTCTTGGTTAATAAGGATTCTGGAGACTCAGCCCAGAGGTCTGTGTGGGGAAAAAGACGGCAGAACAATTCAGCCAAGATGTATTTAATTTTTAAAGCGGCCGTTATGTTCTGTACTTACGTGTTTGAATTCCCTTTTTCTATTTCTTGAGAGATAATGAATAGCTTCCACTTGAGAGTCTGAGCATCCTGAAAAAGGGCAGAATGACAAAAATCTCATTTGATGTTTATTAATTTTTCAGCAAGTTCGCTCTTCCTGCATTGGATGAGACGAAGTGATTTTTTTTTTTGAACCGGCGTTGGTCAACAATTATTACCAACTTGGTGATAAAAAGTATCCTCCCCGCATCTCAAACCTTCGGCCTCCCACTCACGCTTAATTCCTTTTACTCTCAAACACTTGGCCTTGTAAGTGATTGCTGTGATTCAGTTTCGAGTGAAAGAACTGCTCATTTCCAGTCTGCGGTAATTATTGCATAAGGCTCAGATTGTTCTATAGAAACCAGGGCCAATTACCCATCAAAGGATGAAGATAATGCTCAGTACTTCTCTAATCTCTCCTCGTCTGTCCTCATCACTCCCACCTCTCACTTCACGCCCTACAGACACGAGAATAATCTTCACCTTTTCGCTGAGTTGAAGTCTCCTATCGCAGATATCTACATCCTGACAGCCGCTGGCCGTGTAATTTTTCCTCACATTCCAATGAAAGGATGATTTATTGATTTCATTTAACCACATAAGAGACTTAGGATTGTGTAGAGTTTCTTCAAGCTTCACATGGCTGTCAGTGAGTGATTATTTACTTTTGCATCTTACAGTTGAGCCAAATGACGAGTCTAGATGTTTGCACTTAAGTATGGAATGTCCAAGAGTATTAAACAGCTTTCCTAACTCTACACTGGACAGTTTAAGACACCAGTCTTTGCTGTTTCCCAGAAAGCCAGCCATTTTGCAGGTGCTAAACAGAAAGCACTCTGTTGAGTAGATTCCTTAGATTTAATTGCTTAAAGAATCTATTGATTTTGCTTAGTTCATGGCTGGAAGAAAACTACAAAATCTCATCTTAAAGTGAGTTCAAAGTTTGTGAATCCTGTTTTTTTTCAGAAAGGTCTTGCCACCCAGATCTGAAAAATCAATCCACTTCTCTGTTGTTTGCTAAGAATTAACTGTGTGCGTCGCCATTGTAAGTAATTTTAATTTCAAATTGTAGCTCCAAGCTGTTGAAGGCTCTCTGTCTCTTCCTGCTTTGTTGTAGGGACCTTGCATTTTATTCTAGTGAAGTAAAAATTGTCAAAGGGATACGGGATGAAAAGGCACATGAAGTGTAAAGGCAGCAGCCCTTGTAACTTCCTATTTTAAACTTTCATTCATTTTTATTGTTGTTACTCGATGGAGCTGGAATAGAAATAAAGACTGCTGTCTTTGCAGTGTCATCAATGGAACATTGATTGATTGATTTTTTTAAAATAAATTTTTGCTTGAGCTTTAATGAGGGCGTCTCACCATGTTTAAATATTCCCAGCGCAGGTCGACAGCTCATGACAGTTTTATTTGCATCTCAGTCTACTCAGATATACGCTGCATGACCTTGGCTAGCCATTCAGACTCGCTGAACTTCAGTCTCTTCATGTGGCATTAGACCTAGTCCAGAGGGTTGCTAGAAGCATTCAGTTGTGATGGTGTATGTGGAGCCTCTAACTCAAAGCCTGGAAGAGGCTCAAAGAATGTTCACTTTCTTTCCTTTCGAAGCAGATGAAAGACATTTTCTAGAATTTTTTGTTTGTAACTTTGAAATTTCAGTGGAAAAGAGGAATCAAGGCAGAATAATGATTTATAAAAACCTCTGCTATTCCAGAAATACGGCAGTGGGCACTGAAAACTTCTCCTGGGTCACTTTATTACTATCTTCGCTCTTTCACTTTGGTCGCTTGTCATTCACATGATGAGGTCCTTCTTCACAGCAGCCTATGAATCCATGGCTCCTGGAAGCCTGTAAACTGCTCATTCATTTCCAAACAAGCAAGCCAGCCCTGGGGACCAGGGACTCTGCCCTTCAAACACCAGCTGGGACATTCCCCACGGTGGGAAGTGCAGAGTCACAACATTGCGGAAAGTAGTCATCTCGTTAATTTTTCTCCATACCTGAGAACACGCTGCGAGTCACCAAGGGAGAGGTGGTCTGATCCCTGGGAATCTCAATACTGCCCACAGCACAGCGTCATCTTGTGGGGTATGTTATTAGCTTCCAATTAGAGCCGTGGGGAGCTCCCAACATGGCTTCAATGAAATGAATAGAGATGAATGAAGCATTTTACAAAAGGACATCTGCTGAGTTCTAACATCAAGCTGTTTGCTTTGTGGATGTTGAAAATGTAGTCTACTGTAGCCCTCAAATATACGGAAATCCATTTTTGTCCATTTATTTTTAACCCCCACGTAAGCTAGTTTATGAGATGAGTCAGATCTTATAGCTGTTTTGATGTAGAAATATCACCGACCACTCAAGCTTTGTTGAAGTGAATTATTTTGCTGCAATTGAAATGGTTGTGTACGGGAGGATCGAAAGGATTCGCCATTCTGGTGTTCAGAATTGACTATATCGTAGTGAGATGAAGAAAAGGAGAATGATATCCTTCTATGATTTCCCCGAGAATAAAAAGAATAATTAAATTTTATAGCACCCTGTTTACACATCCATTCATTGTGAAATATTGGTTAAGGGCCTGTTTCCTCCCACCCTCTCCTCCCCTTATCCTTGATGGAGACAGTGACGTAGACGGGCCTTGGTTTGTCTATGATAAAAGTGCATCCTCTCTATAAGTATTTGTGTGAAAATAAAAGTCTTTTGAATATACTGAGCATCTTGGGAGAAAGGCACTGTACCCTTTCAAATTAGCATTATAATAATTTTAAAAATTAACTAAGCCTGTTCCACTGGCATATTGATGAGTCATTCTTATCCACTGTTCCCAGATTAAAAATTTTAAGAATAAAGCTCATTCAGTTTATTTAGAAAGAGACTTGGCTACAAGTGCCGTCCCACCTAATCAGCTTCCGATTCGCTTTGCTGCTTGAACATAAAGGGTGAGTCCCACTGCCCTTTGACCTTCCTGGGAGCATCTTGCTCCGATCACCTGATTGATTTTTCTAAGCCAGACTGTGCTCTGGATATGTCTTTGTGCCCTTTTCCCTGACAGGTGTTGTCATTGTCATCTTGAAGCATGTTGAAGGAAGTTCCTTGTCCATTAGAAGCCCCGTTAGATATGGAAGAGTGATTGATTAAGTTACACCTAAAACATACTAAGTACTGACAAAACCCACACAGGGTGTGGGTGTGTAATTAGTCCTGGTCAGAAGGGAGAGATGGTAGGAAGGGGGCATGTTTGGCGTTACTGTCAGATCGACACTCATTGTATCCAAGCAAGATGAATGAGAGATGAATTGTGGGCTGGGATGACCAATAGCTTTGAAGCTGTCAACCAACCTTCTTCATCCTGGGACTAAGTACAGTATGGAAGCCTTATGATTTAGTTACCAAACTACTAAACTTCCTTTATGAGACTGAAGGCTTCTCAAGAGGCAATTAACCTGGAGAGTCACAAGATGTTCTAAGGCAAGCTGGTCTGAGCCAAAGAAGCCAGGAGGACCAGGGTGGGAGCCCCACCCACCAGCAAGGGTATATAAAGGCTCAGGAGCCTGAGGTGGCATTCACAATCCAGGAGCTAGCTTCAGCGAGTTACGCACATCTGTCTGTCTGGCAACATGTCCTACAACTGCTCCACAAGGAATTGCTCTTCCAGGCTGATTGGGGGACAATACTCTGTCCCCGTGACCCCTGTTGTCACAGCTTCTACCCAGGATGCTGACTGCCTGAGTGGCATCCATTTGCCCAGCTCCTTCCAAACTGGCTCCTGGCTCCTGGACCACTGTCAGGAGACCTGCTGTGAGCCCACTGTTTGCCAGCCAACGTGTTACCAGCAAACTTCTTGTGTCTCCAGCCCTGTCCAGGTGACCTGCTCTCGACAAACCAACTGTGTCTCTAATCCCTGCTCAACTGCCTACAGCCGGCCGCTCTCCTTTGTCTCCAGTGGCTGTCGGCCCCTGGGCGGCATCTCTACTGTGTGCCAACCAGTGAGAAGCGTCTCCACTGTCTGCCGGCCAGTGGGAGGAGTCTCCACCATCTGCCAGCCAGCCTGCGGGGTCTCCAGGACGTACCAGCAGTCTTGCGTGTCCAGCTGCCGAAGAACTTGCTAAGTGTGCGGGAGCCAGTGAGCGAATCAAGCCTCTATGACCTGTCAGCTGTGTTTCCAGGATCTTCCAACATGCTGTCTGTCCCTGAAGAATTCTTCATTGCTGACTGCTATTCTAACTGCCTGATTGCTGGCTGCCAGCCCTGAATAAGCTGCCTTTGGCCATCTAAGTGTTTCCTGGCCAGCACCAATCTTATTTTAAGGGTTTGATCACCGGTGGCACGTATACCTCTGGATGTTTCCAGAAATTTACCACCCACGCGCAAGTCTCTAATGGTTTTGGCATGTCTTGACCTTTCTGCTTTGTCTGGCTTCTGGCTTCTGTTTTGTGCCTGTGAAAAAGGGAACTTGTCTCGCTCTGTGTTTCTCAATAAACCTTCATTACTTGGCATTGCAAATGTGTGTCTCAACAGAGTTCTTTATTTGCAAGAATTTTTGCTATCTATAAATCATCCTTTGCTGATCAGGGTCTGATATTCTATTTTCTGAGCATGGAGTATGGGTTCAGTAATCGTGTTTTATTACAAGCAGGGGATTATCTTCTATTTTACCTGGTTAGAGAGTCTTTAAACCTGTAGTCAAGTGGAGTGGCTAGTCCTCTACTTTTCCCCCATCTTTTTTATGGGCTTACAGAATAATGACCATGTAAGATGAAAAAAAGTTATCTGAGAAACCAAGTCGTTTGGGGAAGTGTACAGTGTACGAGGCAGTGGAGTCGGTTAGAGAGGTTCAGAGTCTTACTTCGTCAGAGGACCACAGTGGAAAACTTTGCAGAGGTTCCCTCTGTGATCAGATGAGATGCAGGGAGAAGGAGGAAGGACGGGGCAGTGGTTTCCAGGCCCTGAGATTCACGGCATCCGAAGAGGTGGCTGTAGCTTTATATTTCCCTCACTTGCTCCTGCCAATCGGTAGGAGACATGTTCAGAGTAAACCAAAGTTCCGTGTTTTAGTCAATCTGGGCAGGAGAGACTTAAAAACAAATTTCAAACACATGTTGGTTAATTTTAATACCTAGGGCCTTATTTCATGCTTGCTTTCCCCTGTAACACAGGTAAAACAAGTCATCCGGACTGGTGGTCGAAATGCTAACACCTTTTGCCTGTTTTTTTTTTTTTTTTTAGAAAATGAGAACTGACTGCCAATTGGTGTCCTTTTTCCCTCATTCAGTTATGACCAGAAACAAACCTCTGTGTTTCCTTTTCATAGTTGCTCAAGGGGAAACAGAAAAGGAAGGTTATTTTGTTTGTTTTTTCACAGAAAGCGGAGACACAGGAAGTGTGCGTGCCAGGAGCAATGGGAGCTTTTTCTCGTAACAGAGGTGCTCAGTGCCTCGTGAAGAATCCGATCATCGATCTTTGTCAGCACAGAATGGTTTTCTTATTTCACTAATGGTTTTTCAGAGAGGCAAAATGTATGGATAATTTCTGGACAGGAAACTTTCATTTCTCCCTATTCTTGACTCAACTCTTGGAATAAATGATCCCTCTAATCAAAGAAATGTTAGCATGTACGACTCACTGTAATGTCTCATTAAGGCAACTCATGGCTTCTATTATACATCCGTTTCATAGCTCTTCTTTTTAAAAATAATATTCTGGCTTTCAGAAATGCCCTGATTTATTCTACAACATAAATCATGAGGGGACCCCTAGACGGCCCCTTCGAACCTGGTGTTTACATGGCTCTTATACTGTTTATTTCAGTTACTTCACATACGATTTAGAAAAATAGGAAGTTTCTCAGAGGCTGACAAATCACTAATTTTTTTTTTATTCTTTAGCTTTCTAGGTTTCAATAAAAAGTGATAAGAACAGAGATACTTTCTCTTTCTTTCTATTTAGATGGCTAATCTCTGATGTATGAGATCGAAGCAGTGGTAAAATGTAATAACGCAGGTTTTTATGGGCTGATATGAGCAAAGCCTTTGCTGGGGCTATTTGCTGTGATGGTGGGAACACCCAAGGATGCTGTAGCTCTCCTGCCGAGCTACTTCTGTGCTTTTATGGCTGTTTGGGGAACCATCTCTTTTGTTATTAGAGCGATTCTGTTTGTACTTGAGCTTTGAAACTTCTCTCCATTCTTTGCTTTATTTCATAATACATTGTAAAGTTTCAAAGTTTGTCTCTGAGGACAGTCTTTTAAAAGATAGGAGAATGATGATTTATTTCTCTTCTTGGTCTAGGACCTAGAAATCATCTTGTATGTAAGCTATTGTGGGGAAGCAGTTTAAGGGAGTTTGGTTCAAATCCTGGTTTCTGCCCCTTGGCTACAGCTCTGTTAAGCTCCCTAAACCTTAGCTCATCTGTAAAACAAAGATAATAATAGCATCTTATATCTTGTTTTCAGGAATAAACCCAGATAACATGTGTGCATCCCAGGTACCAGCTGAGGCACCCTGTCATTTGATAACAAAGCAGAATTGGCTTTCTCCAGTTCCCTTCCCTCTCTGGTGGAGGTCCTGGCTACTCTCAGGACCACTGAGGAATCTGAGAGGAGAGAGGTTGGAGGATGGTGACTTTCCAAATCTTCCTTGGTTTGGAATTTTTACTTTAGAAGAATTAGTTCCTTTTGCAGGTCTTCTTCCTATTCTCTACTCTGTTTCTGTTCAGACTATAGTGATTCAGACATAGTAGCGCTATTTCTTTCCCTTAATTTCCACAAAGTCCACTTACACAGGCATTTGTGTATTTAACAGACTTTACTGAAAATCTGCGTACAAGAGTGACATTTATATTCTAGTGATGAAAACAACTTTAAAGTAAATTTTGTTTTATTTTATTTTTCCCATCCTTGTATTTTTTATATTAAAATATTTTTTCATCTTTTTATGTAAGTATCATCAGTTTACAGCGTTGTGCCAATTTCTGGTGCAGAGCATGCTTCAGTCATGCACATACATACATATATTTGTTTTCATATTCTTTTTCATTATAAGTTACTACAAGGTATTGAATATAGTTCCCTGTGTTATGCAGTCTAAACTTGTTGTTTATCTATTTTACATATAGTAGTTAGTATCTGAGGGAAATCTCAAACTCCCAATTTTCCCTGCCCACCCTCTTTCCCCACCCCATAACCATAAGTTTGTTTTCTATGTCTGTGAGTCTGTTTCTATCTTGTAAATAAGTTCATTTGTGTCTTTTTAAGGCACCACATATAAGTGATGTCATATGGTGTTTTTTCTTTCTTTTTTCTGGCTTAATTCACTTAGAATGACAATCTCCAGTTCCATTCATGCTACTGCAAATGGCATTATCTTATTCTTTTTTATGGCTGAGTAGTATTCCATTGTAGAAATATACCACAACTTCTTTATCCAGTCATCATTTAGGTTGTTTCCATGTCTTGGCTATAGCAACACTATTCACAATAAACTAAATTTTAGACACAAAGAAGGCCATTGTCTCTGGGACATTATCATATTCAGCTCAAAACCAAATTTCTCCCTCCTTCCCATCCTTCCTTCCATCCTTCCTTCCATCCTTCCTTCCTTCCTTCCTTCCTCCCTCCCTTCCACCCACAAACACTAGAGGACTGGTAATGTTCTAGCTTGTATGCCAGGTGCTGGCTATGTGGTTTACTCCTGCTGTCATGGAGCTCTAACTTAGTTATGTAGCACAAAATATCTTCTAGACCTTGTTTATTTTCTTCTTTATCTTCTATTAGGGATTCCACGTGCTTTGCCTTTTTCTTACAAATGCTCATTAAGTGCTTACCAAGGTGTTAAGTCCCCTAAGTTCTCTGAAAAAGGTAGATTTTTCTTATATGATGCTTATTTATAATACAACTATGATAAAAGCTGAAAATATAACCAACCTCTGGGATATTGTCTTTAAATATGGCAGACAGAAAGCTTGTGAGACTCAATAGAATGTACTGTTAACGACTGAATGGTGAAAATGAATGATGGACACATTGGGTTACAGACCCAGACCAGTGCCCTCTAAAACTGCATTCTGCCTTCAGAGAAGATGGGCTCTGCACTTTGAACTTAGCCTTGGTAAATATCTGCTTCGTCTCTTTATATTTTTAGTAAGCTACAGTTCATGCTTCAGAATTTATAAATGGCCCAATATCTGTAGGACTTTGTGTTAGCTTTTGTGAATCTGAGGTCTTTTTTAACTAAGATCTCTAGATTCAACTTCTTTCATATACTTCCATTTCCTCTATTTCACTGCCTTCTGGGCATTTCCAGAAAGATGTCTTATAATAAAATTCAAAGAAATTTTCAGAATTCAAATGGGCCATAGTATAATACATTAATCATGGATAAGATTTGTACTCCACATTCGAGATTATAAAACAATTAAGATTAGAGACCGGCTCCCATTAGCACAGGCAAGAACCTGTTATAAGCAAACATATTTGCTTTGTGTAAGTCATTCTATGCTTTATTATAAAAATGGATGATAGAAGTGACAATCTAGTGTAGAAATTGTGCTAATGATAGGCTAGTACCTATAAAAAAAGGTGATTACTCTGGAGCAGAGTTGGGTGTGGTCAAGGGCAAGATTTGTTTAGATATGTGTAGGTTTCAT
Organism: Vicugna pacos; assembly: GCF_048564905.1. Taxonomy (NCBI): domain Eukaryota; kingdom Metazoa; phylum Chordata; class Mammalia; order Artiodactyla; family Camelidae; genus Vicugna; species Vicugna pacos. The sequence continues at coordinate 112,224,962 of NC_132987.1, read as the reverse complement.
AGCCATATGCTTACAACTATAATTTATTTCTAGATAAATTTGGAATTTATTATTGGAATTCCTACATTAAAAAGTGACTCTATCATTTTGGGCCTGAAAGTCAAACCCCCTGCACTACCTTCTCCCTCCATTTAAGCATTTTAATGCAACTCTTCTTAGGAACACATCAATTGCATAATGGCAGAGAAGACTGTTTTACTAAGACGAAATACTCTTTTGCCAAAGCTTCTAATCATACTGATTTTTACCTCTTGATTAATGCTGCTACCATCTTCCAAGTCACCTGGGATTGAAATCCTGTCATCATTTTTTTACTTCTCTACCCCCTAACTTCACACATTTAATTCCTTCTACCCTAACAATTCTGTCTTTCTCTTAGCATTTTCTCTAGCCTTACCTTCTATGGGAACTCATTGCCTTATACTAGAGCATTGCAATTAGCTTGTAAGTGAGCTAAGTGTCTTCCTTTTATGCACAGAACTCCCAGATCTATTGTTTTTCACCTCCTAGGGCTGCTGTAACTAAGGATCACAAACTGGGTGGCTTAAATAACAGAAATTTAATGTCTCAAAGTTCTGAAGGCTGCAGTCTGAGATCAAGGTGTTACTGAGGTCTGTTCCTTCTGAGGACCCTGAGGGAGAAACTGTTCCATGCCTCACCCAGAACTTCGGGTGGTTTGCTGACAATTTGGGGCATTCCTTGGCTTGTAGAAGCATCGCTCTGACCTCTGCCTTCATCTTTACATGACATTCTCCCTGTATGTGTGCTCATGTCTGTGTCCAAATTTCCCCTTTTTATAAAGACACCAGTCATATTGAACTAGTGACATACCTTACTCAAGTATGATCTCATCTTTACAAATTCTACCTGCAAAAAACTTATTTCCAAACAATGTCACAATATGAAATACTGGGGTTAGAGCTTCAACATATGAATTCTAGGGAGGCACAATCCAACCCATAACGCTAAAGCCACAAATCTGATAATGTCAATTTTCCACTCAGAAATATCAAGACACATTCATTACCTGATGAATGCTATTGAGACTTCTTGGCCTGGTACTCATAATTCCCAGAAGATTATTATTAAATGCACGTTCAGTAAATATAAGGAGAAGATAATTTTTGAGTTTTTAGATTCTTATTTATTTCTATAATTCAAACTGTAATTAATAATTGAGGTACTATATTTAGCCAGGTTCTCCAGAGAAATAGAATCAATAAGGGGTGTGTGTGCATGTGCGTGTGTGTGTGTGTGTGTGTGTAGAGTTAGACAAACACAGAGAGAGAGGGGGGATTGTTTTATTATAAGGAATTGTCTCATGGGTTTGCAGAGACTGGTGAGTCCAAAATTTGCAAGGTGGACCATCAGGCTGGATATAGAGGGAGAGCAGGTGCTACAGCTCAAGTCCAAGGGCTCTCTATTGGCAGAATTCCCTCTAGCTTAGGGGAGGTCCATCTTTCATTCTAATCAGCCTTCAACTGATTGGGTGACCCACCCATGCTATGGAGAGTAATCTGCTTTGCTCAAGGTACACCAATTTAAGTGTTAATCTTATCCAAAACAACCTCACAGAAGCATCCAGAATAATGCTGTGACCAAATATCTGGGTACGCTGGTCCAGCCAAGTTGACACATAAACTTAATCACATCACATGCATCTTAAAATCTTTTGGAAGAAATAGATGAGGGTATTAATCCTAAAGAAATGAAATCATTTTTCTTTTTTTCCAGTTTTATTATGTAGAATTATTACAGTTTGATTGTGCACATACACATTATATTGCATGTAAATACATATAAACAGTATACTGTACTTTTATTAGTTTTCATATATGTAATAATTATTGTTTCTAAGAATAGATTAGATCTTTAGCTTTTTAAACTTACATAGTTATCAAAGGTATAAAGCCAACCACAAAATAGGAATCAACAGAATGTGGTAATCCAATCATAAAGGACAGTCAAATGCGCTTACACATATTTAAGAAATCAAAATAATTATTAGCTCATTTGTGCCAGTATTATTATTGTAATTATTTTTTAGATTCTTCATATAAATGATGTCATATGGCATTTTTCTTTCTCTTTCTGGCCCACTTCAGTTAGAATGGCAGTGTTCAGATCCATCCATATTGCTGCAAACAGCATTACTGTATACTTTTTATGGCTGAGTAGTGTCCCATTGTATATATGTGCCATATCTTTATCCAGTCTTCTGTTGATGAACATTTGGGTTGTTTCCATGTCTTGGCTATCAAAAAAAGTGCTGCTATGAACATTGGGGTATATGTATCTTTCTGAATTTTATTTTTCTCTGAATATATGCCCAGGACTGGGAAGAAATCATTTTTCAAAAAAGATTGTAGTAATTTTCTCATAGAAAAGTTGTAACCAAACTGTTTTGGATTTTTTGTAAAGGTAGGTATGGAAACATACTACATTTTATGGATTTGGGGAGCTTAACTGGGCTAATTGCAAGAGCAAGTCTGTTTGTTCATTGCTGTATTTTCCCAGAATTCTTCTTTTGATGAAGGCAGACTTGGTGAACAGGTATAGCCATTGTCTATGTTACTATATATTTTTTACTGATCATATTCATGCAAATACACATTTATGAAAAGGTAGAAGGTTGCTGAGGACCAGAAATCACATTAAGAAATAATGTTTCATAATCCATGCATCCTTCTTTTTTCCATGGTAGATGATGAAATATAGAAATAAAACTCACTATAAAGTGAAGAAATTTTATCTTAAAACTTACTCCCTGGGTAAAAGTTACAGTTATAAATCCCAGGATTCAGAGTTGCATTCATTTTCAAATTGATCTGATTAAAATAAGGAAGTAACTCAATTTTTCTGGTAGCTCTTGCCAAGATACTAACTCATTGACTCTTCCCTCATGTCAGCATATAATTCTGGAAAATTTCTTTTGTAAGGAAAAGCCTGAAAATGTTCTGAAAAGCATACGTAATGCTCTTCTGGAAATCAGAAATTTTGGAAGAGAGGCAGCACTCTTTTGGAAAAATCACAGGACTTGGAGCTGTGTCTAGTGATGGATTCCATTCTACCATATTGACAGAAAGTTATGCTGTTTGATCTCTCAGAGGCTCTGTTCTTCATGTGTAAAATGGGTATAGTATTGCTGACTTCAAGTGTTAACTAAGGTAATGCTCATTGCTGTAAAAATAAACTGGATATTTTATAAACAGCTTAGGAGTTTATTTCCTGCTTAGATCTAGTCTTGAGTGGGTGTCACTGAGTGATGGGTGGCTCTTCTCCAGCAGATGATTTGGAAACAAACTTTCTATCCTGTACCTTGTTTTGTGTGTGTTTTATTTTTTGTTTTTTAAATTTTTATTTATTTTTAATTGAAGTATAGTCAGTTTACAATGTTGGATTAATTTCCTGTGTACAGCATAGTGTCCTGCACCTTTTCTAGCTTTAACACAAGGCTTCTAATGTGGCTACAGAAGGGCAAGGAGTGTGGGGATCACATGAGGGGAGGGTTTTGGAGCCTGCCTTGAAAGTTGCACACATTGTTTCTGCCCCCATTTCATTGGCAGGTTTCCAGTCATATGGCTTCACTTAAGTGCAAAGCATTGGTTCACATATTGTAGATGCAGGCAAAGGAGGAAGAGAAAATGAGTCTGGTGAACAGCAAGCTTGTATCTGCAATGATTCATAATGTGGTTTTAAGAACGAAAGAACATACTGCAAAAGTTTGACTCATAGTGGGCACCCTGAACGTGGTGGATGAATCTGAATGAGATTTCTAGTTCTGTCTGTTCACCAAGTAGCCCAGTTTTATTCCATTTGGGCACTAAACTGACATATTCAGGGGTTTCTCACAGTGTTTAAGGATCTATCTTTCTAGGAGGAGTTATTTTTCAAACTGAAAGGAAAATACTTCTGGAACGTTGAGATGTAAATGATTCTGGTGATGCCTACAAAGACTGAGAATAATTTAGATATTTGTAACTTGAAGTAAAATGGGAATTGATCAGGCAACATCTCCATAATTGAACCATAGGCACATAATGTTATATTTCCATCTAGTAAGGGTAAGCCACACAGTATCATCTTAATGATGAAATCCTCCATTCTGACCTCTATTTTTCATTGTGTAGCAACACCTTTTGTAAGATATTAGTGCTGGAAGAGACTTTAGAGATTCATTTATACAACGATCTGATTTAAAGGATGAGGAAGTAGAACAGGGATGATATGTTTGCCCAATAAACACAGTCAGTGACGGGACCACTAAATGATGTCTGAGTGTTGTTTCTATAAATATGCAGCAACACTGTTCAGATACTCTGGTTCCTTATCTGTTCTCATTTCTTGATGAGTTATTTTGCACTTAGTCTGTCCTGGAGCATCACACGCTACGCCAACCACTGTTAGACTCTATACTCTTTGATAAGGGCCCCCTACATCTCCCTCATTCAGTAAAAAATGATTCATAGTTTATTTGAAATTCAAATGTAACCGGGAGTCGTTTACTTCTATTTGTTCGTTATGGCAATCCTATGCCGGGTGCACTTAGGCAACTGCTCTTTACTCTAGAGGGCTTAGCCAGCCATTTAACCACAGAGAACTAGCCAGCTCCTCCTGATGTCTGTCCTGTCCTGGATGCATGTGCCCCCCCCCCCCCCAGTCCTCAGGGGCACGTGATGGTGCAGTGAGGTTAAGCTGGCACACAGCTCATCACCTGCAAATGGGTAGGCTCTTCTAGTGGGAGATGCCGTGTCTCACAATCAGTCTCTCGTTCTCTTTATCACCTTAGAATATCTTCCCTGCTCTCATCCTCTGCTGTGTCTACTACTGTTAGCCTTGGTCTTCTAAAAGAATTTTTTTTTTAGTATAAATGTGTCCTTGTTGAGACAAGTATTGGGGACAAATTTGTACTAAAAATGTGTTGTTTATCTTTTAAATTCAAATGTAACTGAGATTCTGTATTTTATCTGTGAAATTCTGCAGAAACCTAGTTTGGTGCTATATTAATTTTGGAATGGAGAGGAGGAGTTCAATAGGGCAGATGTTCGAGAAATTCAAATCCAATTCATTTTTACATGATTTGTGTCCTGACTCCTCTTAGATTAAAAAAAAATGAAGTATAGTTGATTTACAATATTGTGTTAGTTTCGGTTGTACAGGATCACTATCCTCTAAGATTTTTAATATTGCTATTAGGTACTGTGAGTCTCTGCTAGAGAGACATAGTATTCAAATGTTTCTCTCTCTCTCTCTTTCTTATTGTTTTAACCATGATACCCTTTTATCTTGGAGCACATAGTGGGACTAGCATTCTGTGAAAAGCATTCTGGAGAACACTGAGGAAGAGCCGTGCTAGTTGACCCAGAGAAATCAGCTTTCAAGGTGGATTCCACTGTCTCTCTATGTAAGGTAAGAATGAGAAGGCCAAGACAGTTCCATGAATCTTAAGAAAAATAGAAATATCCGTATGACTCGCACGAGAACCAGAGCAGCACAATTCTGATGGATCATGGAATTGTTTCATCTTCTGTGTTCTGTAGTATGAAAGTTCAGACAGGCTGGCTGACCCAATTCTTCTCCGATTGAAGGTTAAGTCTGCCAGCTCCCAGTGTTCCATATGTACTGCAAAATTAACATGTCTAGGCCATGTTTTACATGAGTGGCTCTCAACAAAATTATTTGAGGCTGCCCATATCTCTGGTGAAATTGTAACTGAAAAGACAAACTACACTTACGAGTCAATAGTGCTGACTGAGCTGTGTGATATTTCCATGGGTGGTTTGGGCCTTTCAAAGTGAGATGTGACAGTTGAAGGCCAAATAAACCCACTGCAAAACAGACAAAAACCTTTGGCATTTTAGAATAGTTTTCTGATTTTTCTTCTTCTCCCTAGAGAACTTCTTTCTGTGTAGCACCTATCAAGCGAGTGATTTTTCAAAGCTGCTGACTGGAGCTTCAAGGGCATTGGAAAGATTGGTGGTTTAGAATTATGATTAGATTCTCCTTCTATTCTTTTCTTTCTTTTGTTATAATTTGATGGCTTTCCTTGCTCATTGTATCACCCAACTTTGCATATCACCCAGAGAAGAAACGCATATGATGGCCTCAGGAGACATCATATTGAATAGGGCGTTTCTGGTACCTCTTGCAGGGTAATTTACACATTTAAAATCAGGGGACACTGAAACAAGTGGTGTTGGGTGGGGTAGAGTGAAGGGAGAAAAAAGGAGGGTAGCTCCCCTTAGATTAAGCTGTAAGGCCCAAATTGTGGAGATATGAATGCTTATGATGAGTTCAAAAAAAACCAGTGAGTTCCAGTGTGGCTCTAAAAATTATTACTATATATGAAGGTTAGGCATGGAAGACAAAGCGTGAATCAACAATCCCTTTCTTGGGTATCTTGAATATCAAGTGACGAGCTGAGCCTTTTAGGGTGAGTAAGAAGGAGCCCTGAAGTTGTGTAAGAATTCTCTTTACCTGATAACCAGAGAAACCTGTGATGATAAACACTTGAGGTGAGCTCAAAAGTAACTGGTGCTCAGAGGTGACTTTCAAGTTTCTATTTTGGAAGATCTGTGGATAGTGATGTCCTTACCCAAGAGAGGGCATACAGTAGAAGGATAAATGAGGTGGACCACAGGTAATAATTTTCCTTTAGAGACTACTGCATTTGAGACATCTGCAGAAAGTCAGGTGGGTGTGATCACGTAGCAATTGAATCTTCAGGTTTAGGCTGTGTTATTTTAACACGGGTTTTTCTGTAGATAAAAGGATAGATTTGATTAAACTAATTGAGATTCATGTGGTGACTCTCTCAAGTTCCGTATATGTCTATGAATGACTTGTATCCAGAAATAAATTTACATGATTTTTCTTAACGAATCATTGGTAGGCTTTGGATACTGTGGATAATACAAAGTATTAGGTTAACAATGGCCTGGCAGTAATACACATCCAAGGAACAAACTAATAAAGTCGTATCAACAAAGAGTAGTCCCTTGCTTAATATCAAAGTTGTATGAAATTAAGTTTAGTGCTACCCACTGACTTCGAAAATATAGTATATTTTATATGATTTGTTGAATGTGCTTTAATTCCTCTGCAAAGTAGGTGCATTTCTTAATGAGCCAGAAAATGTTAAGATTAGAAAACAGGATTTTCCAAACAATTACTATGCATGTTGAGACGGAAGGTCCTTAGGTGACGTCACACTTCTTAATGAGGGAAAGACTACAGCTGTCTTTAGGTGGAAGGGGACATCAAAATCCAGGCATTAATTTTCCCCTTTACACCTTATCTTTCTCTCCTGACACAGACAGCCACAGTTCTTTCTCTGGGAACTTGCTCTTTGAATCGTAAGGGAGCTATAACCCATGAAGAGCGGGCCTTGGAGGTCTGCTGTAAAGGAAGATGTCGGCACAATGTCTTCCATTGGTTTTGAGTTTGAAAGCTCAACTCTGAGGTCTATGGCTACAGTTGTATCTACTGGCCGTAGTGCTTTCTTCTGAAACCGTGGCTGTTGAAAAATTTTTGAGTACATGCTGAATCTTCACACTTTTCTTTGCTTATACCTTGGAATCCAGATTTCTGCAATGTTGTTTCATTTATCTTTGTGCTTCAGTGCTGAGAATCCTGATGATAGTCACCCAGAATGTAGTTTGCATAATGAAAGAGAAAACAATTTTCCCCAATATTTAAAAAAATCAGCATTTTCCTCTTCTCTTTTTATCTTTTTTTTTTTGCTTTCTCAGTTTCTGTGAATATTTTTCTGCTTTTTGATAAAAGTAATGATTCCAGCTCAGTTGACATGGTTGGCACATCACGTCATCTATCTGAATTGTTCTATTTAATGCACATAATGACTGCCACTTGCACAAAGAAAAACTGTTTTTTTTTCCCTTGAAGCAAGCTCAAAATAGCTACTCTGTTGAGAGTGTGTTGACTCAACATGTTAGAACAGTTTTATATGGAGCTCTAGTTCTATGAATTATCAAAAATAAATAATCCTCTCTCTTCTCCCTCAAAAAAAAATTCCAGATAGAATAAATTTGAAAAATACTGGATGAATGAAAGTAAAGTTTCTTTGGTTTCTTTACTGTAGATTTTATCTGAGCTTCTAATATTCTGGGTATACATCATGACTCTCTGAGAGTGGAATATAATTTGGAATGCATCCCAACATTTTTCTCCCTTAGGATATCACCAAGGACCAGAGCCCGTTAAACATGCTCTCTAAAACCATGCATTAGGGGATATATACTCAATTGAACATGGATAATTTTGGTTAAAATGTGGCTTTCTAGGTTAGATTATCTATTTTTTTTTGAGTTTTTAAGGTGTATCCAGTCTCAATATTTTGAAGAGTTCTGTAAGGAAGTAGGTTTTTCAAATTTGAGGGTTCAGTCTTACCAACTCTCTTCCTTACTCACCAGAGCAGTAACAGTTTCTCATAGTGGAATTTGCCATCAGGATCTTTTATCTGAGCTCATATAAGTACCATAGTTTTAGGCGATTGACACAAATATGTGTAGATGTGCGTATGTGTATGTGCATGTGTGTGTGTTTGTGTGTGTACCCAACCAATTTTATCCTAGGATCTTTTAATTAGATTTCATATAGGCTACAATCCTACCCGACACAAAAATGAGATTAGGAGTTCTTAGTGCCTTGAGGGAAAAAAGGGCAATATCAAATTTCCTAAAAGTTTATGCTAAATAGATAAGTAGTTAGAAGAATAATATATTTCAGTAGACATGAATGCAATTGATGCTTATGTAAAATCCCAACTAGGAAAGGATTTAAGAAAATATGACAAAATTTGGGCAAGTATGGTACATACACTGTTTAAAATATGTAGGCTCTTTCTCAGTATTTCTCTCATGTACTCTTGTGTGTCTGAACTGACACCATCTTGACCTTGGCCCTTATTAGCTCACGCCTGACTGTTATAACAGCTAGTTAATAGGTTTCACTAATTATAACCTCTTATCCAAATTAGTATTCTTATTGCACTATTGTGATCTCATAATCAAACTTTATTAGTTCCTAATCATTTATTAAAGCCATCAAGGTGTAATGGGCAGGACATTGGATTTGGAGTGAAAAAGTCATGCTTTTGACAGCCACTCATGAGCTCTGCAACCTTGAGCAGGTCACTTCACATCTAGAGGTGGGACTATTTCCGTCTATAAAATTCATATAATAACCCTCGCTGCCTAATTCATAAGTTAGCTGTGGGATTCAAATAACACATAAAGGGACTTAGTAAACTTTGAAACAAAACATACATAGAAAGTACTACTTTTGTTCCACAAAGTCCATATTTCTTAGGCTGGCGGCGGATGACTTAGCAGGCCCACAGATACCTTCCCAGTATGCTGACCACTTGCTTGTATGAATAGGATACTTCATCTGAAGTAAAAAGTCATCTGTGAAGGCCCTGGGCTCTCGTCCCTAAGCATCTTTGCTAGTTCCTGTTCCTTCTCCTGCTGAATATCCTCCCATCCCTCAGAGTGGCGTGGCGGTGTTCTACCTCCATGATGTCTTCTGCATTACTTTCTCAGGGTTGCTGTAACAAATTTCTGTACAGTGGATGGCTTATGACAACGGAAATTTATCTCATAGCTGTGGGGCCAGAAGTCTGAAATCAAAGGGCCCAGGGCCCCACTCCCTGATCCAGGGAAGATTCTTTCCTTGCCTCGTTCGGGTGGACCTGGTGGTCCTTAGCTTGTGGCAGCATCCCTCCAGTCTCTCCCTCCGTCGTCACGTGATCTTCTCCTGTGTTTCTGTGTCTTCTTTTCTGTCTCTTATAAGGATATTTGTCATTGGATTTAAGGACTGTTCTAAATCTAGGAGGCTCTCATCTCAAGATCCTTAACTTGGTTACATCTGCAAAGATCCTATTTCCAAATAAGGGCCACATTTATGGGTCCCTGGGGGCCAGGACTTGGACATATATTTGGGGGCTACTATTCAACCCACAACACCTTCCAGGGCCATTCCAATCTGATTTATTTGGCTAGCATTACAGCTAAGGTTATACCTCATGTATAAGATGTATCAGAGGAAATTTTTAATAAAGCCATTTGTGGCAGAGAGATACTCTGATATCTCTGAAGATAGCTGAAGAAGCTGAAGATGAAAACAACATCTCTAATCTCCCCAAACAGATGCCATTGACGGTGACGTCACGTTCTTCACATTTCTAAGTGACGACCATTTTCACCTACTGGACTATCAACCTGGCCAAAACTCGGTTGTATGTTTTTCCTGGTAAACCTCCTTTACCAGCAGGTGTACGATTTTGTGTGTTCTACAAGAGAAAAAGAAAAAAAAACTCTCTGCCTTCATATGTTATGAATTTAATTTTATAAAAGAAAAATTACAGTTTAAATTTCTTTTAAAATCCAAGTTGCCAGGCACAGTTTTTGATTGTAGTGATTGCTACTTAGGAAAGGGAAGGCCTGCCCCCTGGCCAGGATGCATGCTTTCTGGATTTTTAATTTAACTACAAAGATGTATAATTCAATATGGTTTATGGTATGAACTGTTTTTTTCTTATTTTGCTTCAAATGTTAAACAGTTATCTCAGCACCACTACTTGACTAATGTTCTCCTTTTATTGCTGATTTATGATTTCATATTTGTAATGTATTAAATTCTTAAATACACAAGAGTAAATTTATGTTTTGAGGCTCATAATTTTCAATAGTGTAATAATGAATCTTTTCTGTGTCTTCCCCTGGTCTTTAGCTAACATTAAAATATGATGATAAGCATTTTAAAAATCATTAAAAATTTTTATGTAATTAAAACATGCAAATTAAACAATTAAATAGTACCAGGTAACTTTTAATATAGAGCAAAAATTCTATTCCCGACTCTTCCTCAGTCTTGTTCCTGCGAAGCAGGCACCTAACTTTATTTTAGATTGTTTCTTTAGTAGTTGCTTCTATATTCTTAATTAGGATAGTAAACTGCTTTATGATGGACGAAGACGATCTCTTTACACAATCCACTCCCTGATAACTCCCCATCATGTTCTCCCTATTTTGTTATTCAGCTATTATTGGACTAATCAATAATCACTTTCATGTTATTAAGACTACACAGTTATTTTGTAGAGCCAAGGAGCACACTGTGATCATATTGGCTTTCTCAAATAGCTTTCTATTTTTCCTATACTTTCTAATAATATTATTTTTTTCTTACACTATTTGCCTTTTTCTATCTTAATTCTTTTTAGTGTCACTTTTTCCTAGAAACTTTGGCGTTGCCTGGTTTTTGTTGCCTCCTGCCAGAGATCTTATTTTCTGTCTTCTGTCTTTCTAAACTGATGCTTGGCTGTCTTCCTAGGATTCCATTTCTCTACTATTCTGGGTTGAATCTGTAGTTTGACAGATCCCATGTCTCCCACTCTTTGGTTAAATTCTCAAGACAATCTCTAAGAGGGTGTAATAAACTTCCTGAGCCATTGGATGCATCTGAAAATGTCTTTTGTTTTATTCTTGAATTACAGTTAAACTAGATATCAAATACTAGGTTGAAAATAACTTTCTATCACAACATAGACATTTTTCCTTCCTGTTTTCAGCTCCTTGTGTTTTTGATGTAATATCTTTTGTCAGACTGGTTCTCTTTCTGTTGTACTTACAAAGTACAAAGTTATTTAAATTTTGTTTCTTTGTATGCAGTTAGCCTTAGCATTATGAAATTTCACAGGGATGTATGTAGAAGTTCCAATATTAAAACACGGCCCTCCAATTCTTTGACAATTTTCCTATTGAGAGAGGGGGTCCATTTTCCCTCCTCTTGAATCTGGATAGGCTTGTTGACTGCCTTGACAACTGAGGTCTGCAGGAAGTCACACTAGGCGACTTCTGAGACAGGTTATAAAAGACCTTGCTCTTTCATCCTGGAACTCGTGCTCCCCAGAAACTCCGTCTTGGGATTTCCTCTCTCAGAACCTAGCTTTCTTGTTGTAAAAAGTCAAGACCCTGTGCAGAAGACATATGTAGGTGACCTACAGATAGCCTGAGCTAAGATCAGTCTTTAAACCATCCCAACCCAACTGCCAACACATGAGTGGAGAAGCCTTCAGATGACTCCAGCCTCCAGCTGTTTGGGTCACTCCCGGCTATTCTCATCTTCCCAGCTGAGGCTCCGGACATTGTAGCAGAGTCAAGCCATCTCCTCTGTACTCTGCCTGAATTCCTGACCCACAACGCCATGAACATAATAAAAAGTGGCTCAGGTTTTATGCCGTTGACTTTTGGATGGTTTGCTGCATACTACAGATAACTGAAAACACTGGCTATGGTCTGCCTTTATTCATCATCTGAAAACTTCTCCATGCATGTGTTTGGCACTTGGGATGTTATTCAGAATATTTCCCAATTAAATGCTCTGCCTTCTTAACATTTTACAAGGCAGAGAAGCATCCTCAATTTTATCCTCTTCATGAACTTAACATTGCTCCACTCTTCCCCATCAGTTATGCAATCTTCCAGAAATTCGTTGTGATATTTTGTCCTTTGATGGCCCCTAAGAACTTGTTCTGCATTATTGAAGATCCAATATTGCAATCCATTATTGTGGGTCAGTGGCTATTCTATTTCCTTACTAACATTTTTAATGGACTCTCAGAAGAGAAAGGATATAAATTAATGTGGTACATATATTATCTTGGATCTCTTAAAGACTGCATTACAGACAGCACCATGTTGGTAATTATGGCTGACTTTTAGTTGGTTATTGATATCCATTCTCCACTTTTTCTATCTCAATAGAGTTTTAGCTGGCATGGGGCTACTCAGCTGAAGCCTTCACTTCCCAGCATCCCTTGCAGCAAGTGTAGCCATGTGACTAAGTACTGACCAATGGGATGCAAGTGGAAGTCATGTGCCTTCTTAAAAGCATTGGGTGTGTTCTCCTCTGGCAAGTTTCTTATTTTCTGAGATGTGGCAAAAGTTAGGAGCAGCTAGCCTAAACCTCCACGTGGAATCTATCTTTTGAGGAGGGGAGAACTTTCTGCCAACACTGCCTACATTTGTAATATTACATGAGAGAAGAATAAACTTTTGCCTTTTGAAGTCATACTTGTTTGGACTCTGTCACAGCAGCTGAAAAAATAACTCATGTTATAAATATATAAAACTCACCAACACACTGTTTTGTGACTAGAATTTAGGGGCAAAATTTAAGATAATAATTATAATAATATTTACAGTGTTGATGATGGCTAGCCCTTATTTAGAACTTACCATGAGTCAGCACTGTTCTAAGAGTTTAATGGATCAACTCACTTAATCCTCACAACAGCCCTACCCTATGAAGTAACACTATAATTGTTCCCACTATGCAGATCAAAAATTTGCAAAGATGGTTAAATAACTTTCTCAAACCCACCTGACTAGTGTGGGAAAGTTAAGTTCAATATAAGCAATCTGGATCCAGAGCCCAAACTGTCAATCACATTGACATAGTGTTTATTATTTGTGCGATGTTTTGTGGTGTCTGGCCTTTATAGATTGGATATATATGCAGTCAGGAGCTGTTTACCACACGTTACAGTCACATGTTAATTTGAAGCCATTAGGGATGAAGGAAGATTGAAATACGGGAAGATATATGCCAACCACGTAAAACAAGTGATAATAGAGGTTAATGAATAAGAATATACTTGATTTACCAAAATTATTCCAGTGAGAGGAGAATTGCAAGTTTATACTATCCATTGACTTTTTAAATGCAAATTTCATTGAAATATGGCAAAAGCAAAAAAGTATACATAAGTATGGCAACAAAGTCAATTTTTTTCACAAAGTGACACATTCATGTAATCTCTACCCAAACCAAACATGAAACAGCATGGTCAGCCCCCAAAGGATCCCCATGTTCCTTTTCAGTAACTACACATTGCTTTTTGAAGGGACATCCCTAATTTACTCAGTCAGTAGTTGAAATTCTTTCAGGATGTGCATTTGTATAGACCCTTCCTGGGTATGTTTGCTATCCATCCACCCATCCATCCATTCATCCAACATCTAGTATCTATTTATCCATCCATTCTCTCTCTCTCTCTTTCTCTCTCTCTCTTTGCCTCTTTAAACAGATGGATGTTCCAAATAAACAGATGTGGATGCTGAGAAAGAATGGTCTCAAGTAAAGTCTCATTTTTTTTGATGCCCAAGAGAAGAACTCTGGCAATCACTTGACTCAACACACCTCATCTCCAGCTCCTGATGCATGAGCCAAACTTCATATTCTGGGAATTTCCATTTTAGCTTTTGCAATACAGTTCTCACTTTGGGTCTTCCATCTTGGATTTTTTTTCCGTGGTGATGCTTATAGGCCTGGCCATGTTAACTCAGCAAATTTTGGATTCTTCTACAGTATTGGGTTTGGTGGCTTTAGTTCCAGTGAGCATGGCCTTGGATAGGTGCATTATGGTTCCCCTCACCACACACACACACAAAAAGAATGGTAGTGCTATGTCAAGGGGGATTTGGCTCTGGCTGAGGATGTGACAGTTACTAAAAATTGAAGATTCAGCTGAATTTCAGCCAGCAGCATCTACCAAGCCACACTTTGGATTTTAGGGATTACAGATATAGACAAATTTATACTATTATTTTATGTTTCTCAAGCTTCAATAATCATTTCTTAGCTAATGACAAACTGCTGTCTTGATTTCTCCAATGCAGCAGATACCATCTGCAGCTGTCAGAATTCCAGATTTTATTTATTCACGACTGAGCTCTGTGTGTGTTGATTAAGGAGTTCACTTTTTCTGGAAGGAAACTCTGAACATAGCACCTTCTTCTCCTCTACTTAAATAAACATACTGACTTCATCAAACTCAAAAAGATAATCGTGTATCTCTATTCAGTTGGTTTCCTTTAGCAGATTTCGTGTTTTCTGTGTAGGAGTCTGAAATACGTGATGAGAAGCTACTAACTAGAACTTTGGAAGAAGTTTTTCTTTCTCTCTTTTCCCCTCCAGCTGTACTGGGTTATCATTGACATATAACACTGTGCAAGTTTAAGGTGGATAAGCACTGATTTGATGATACATTTACAAATTGCAAAATGATCACCACCGTGGTATTAGCTACTAAGGAAAAGAGGTTTCTAATTGCAACCATGGTCTCTTGCTCAGTCTCTCTATGGCATTTCAGACATTATGTGTAAGTTCCAGGCCCTTACCATGGCCTCAATAGGCATGGTGGGGAAGCTTCAAATCTGTTCCTGCCCCAAACTGTCATGGTAGGGAAGAGAAATAACTGTGGTTTCTCCTGGAGGCCTAGGAAGGTCAAAAGGGGCCATGGCTTATCTTTCCTTATGGACCCATTTATTACTCAGTTCTAAGTTTTCATACCATAATGCTGAGGTTGACATAGAAACTTAAAATAAATGGTTTCCCTCTCAATCAACAACTTAGTTGACTTACATATCAGGATTATTGGGGATTTTGCTGTAGAAAGTTTCTATTCTTTTCCTGCCCCAAACTTGAAACTACAAATTTCATGGTCAATGGGCTTGGGAGTAAGAGGTCAGCTAACCACTCAGTCCTTTAGGTCTGGGGTCACTGAGCCCTTTCAACAGTCTGTGACATTAGGAACTTCAAGTCCATTCACTTTAAATGGAGATTGTTTTGAAACCAACATTGTGTTCAGTATTTAGCACTCATTAAATCTTTTTTCTTATGTTTGGGTCTTTGGCCCCTCATTTTTGTTTTAAGACTTGATTGGATGCAACTAATTTGTTTCGAGTCTAACTCTGCCTGGATTCTTTTTGTATTCTTCCTTTTGGCCAGCTCACAGCCGATAGATTATAAAGTGCTGTTGATTGCATTCCACATATTTTTTCAGACTTTGTCTCTTTAATTCCAAAACTAACGTCCACCTAAAGAGAGGCTGCCGGGAGCTCAGCTCCGTGTTCTATTCTTATCAATTAACTGGGCTTCAAGATGCCATCATCTCACTGTGTCATATGACTTTTGCTTTCAAACTTTATTTTAGGAACCTTATTCTATGTGTATATAGTTTTTGAAACTAGTTCATTAACTCACACCATTTTGAACAAGCATGGTATATTTATATATATATGTTTATATCTTATGTACATATTTGTATGTGTGTGCATATATATGTATGCATATATATGAAGGAGAGGAAGATAAAAGGATTTAAAATAAGAGAAGTTAAGTTTTTTGTCAGAGGATTACAACAGGCAGACAGCAGACCTAATGCGGCTGATATGTTTGTTTTTTGGTCTGTCCATTTGTTTTAAATTTCGATTTCAAAAATCAAGATCCAAGCATTTGGATAGAGTATGTTTCCCCCGTTGCCCTGATCCCTCAAGCTTTGATTGTCATTCATCTACCATGATTCAGATATTTACATTTTTGCATAACTCTTACAGGTTTTTGAGTTTACCATCACTATTTTAAACTAATAAAATAAGAAAATATTTTTATTTTTAAAAATATTGAAGCAGAAATTTCAGAATTCATTGTAATTTATTTTATCATATCATATTTTTGATCTGTTATGGTCCATTCATCTCCATGCAAAAATAGGGATGCACTGTTACTATTTTTTTTTCAGTTTTTCAACCTCTGCATTTTGAGACTTCTCAAGCTTATGTTTCATATTACAGACTTACTTTCCTGTACCATTAATTCTGTTCTTTATTCAATGTGATAAAATGATAAACCTTACTACTCCATTTCTGTGATAATATTTTATTATTTTTGGGAAACTTTTCATGACAACTTACATCTCCAGAAAGCGCCCCATTCATCTCACTTTGTCTTTTTATTTTATTGTCATCTTTTATTTCTTATTTAATTTTATTTTATTGAGGTCACAACGTATGCATTCTTTACAATGGTCTCTTTCCTACAATGAATTATTTGAAAAATGCTTTGCATTCTCTTCTTGAGTGAAGTAGTTTCTTTCCATTTACTGCAGAATTCTTTCCTAGGCAGTAAAAATAATTTCATTTTGTGTTGATATTTCAGCCCAGTTTTCAAGACCAGCTGTGTTTCATCCACTTATTTATAGTAAATTCACAATAAACTTTTTGCCCTAAGTTTAGGCAACAGCTACCATATATAACTTTTCAGAATTCAAATTTTAATTTATGTAAAGAACAAAATTCACTATATGTTAACTAAGGATTTTTTTTCTTTTTAAATTTAGCATGTATCTATCTCCTCTTTCCACTTTTTTGAGTTTTGTGAATGTTTTTGTTTCTCCAATAAACATGCTTACTCCAACAATGCCACCCTGGGTTTGCATATAATGTGATGTATTTCTGTTGCTTGGGTAAAACTTGTGAGAGTTTTGGAAGCAAATGATTAACCACATCTCTTTCCCCCACCACAGTATTTAGAGTCAGTTTCAGAAAATAAACATAGGCTGCCAACAGATGGCAATTCAAACAAAAATATCAGCTTGGTTACTTACAATCGAATTAGAAAATGCAGCCGACCCACATCTGGACTCTAATGTTTCTCTCCATCCGCCCCCAATTAGTGCTTCTCACCTGGTCACAGGTAAGGGCCAGACAACTGCAAGGCACTGCGTTGGGGCGAGTGGAGGACCATGTGGCAAAGGAGAAGAATGATGTATGTTCTAAGACAGAGCTCAGAAGGAATTGATTCTCTCCTGCACAGGCTCTTCCCCTAGTAGCATCGATAAAATAACCAAAGAGAATGAATGAGCCTGAAAGTGTCATTCCTATACCTGTTCCTTCCAAGGAGTGAAAGTTCTACTAAATTTTTAAGGAAACAGGAGGATTGGGGATAATTATTCTCCCTCATTTCATAATCAATCATTTATTTTTAATTAGTAATGGTGTTATTGAGTGACACCCTGCAGCAGAGAAAGCCCACCAGTGTCCTCTTGAGTGTATCTCATGGAAGGACATTTGTCACACAATGTGTGTTTGTGTGCACACGCGCGCGTGCATGTGTGTGTGATATGATTACCATATTTCACGTTTGTGAGACGACAGTTTTTTTCTGAGTCAATTTTTTTCCTTCTAGCTCCAAAGCATACCTAATTCCATCTTTAAGTTGTGGAGCTGCACTAGTAGAATATGTAAACAAGGACCATGTAAAATCGTTGCTGTATTTCAGCTGGATATATTGTATTTATTTTACATTGAGCTGTAAAAGAAACGTTATAAACCACAAAATCTGAGTTGTGAGAGACCTTGTATGTAACGTAGCTTTTCCCTTCCCACCTCCTTTAATATTCAAATCCCTTCAACAACATTCAAGTCATTGTTCATTCTCTTCTTCAATATCCTTCACTCTCAAACAACAAACGTGGTCTACTTTGTCTGTAGTTGCCTGCAATGATTTCTAAAGCTATTATCTGGGAGTAATTATAATGGCTATTCAAATATTTGGAGGTAACTATTATTTCTTCCTTGTTTTTAAAGCCTGAGCTCAGCAGTCCAAGTCCCTTTAGTCTTCCTGCACATAATGTGCTTTCAAACCCTCTGTCCTTCTGCACCACATTAACATTCATTAATTTTCCTCTTAAAGTGTAATTCCAAGAACTCACTGTAGCGCTACAGCTATTATCTGACAAGAACATAGTATAATTTTGTACATTGTGATTTTACTAATAAAACCTGAGAGAATGAAATAACAAAACCTTTAAAGACCACTTCTCTTTTTACTCTCTTCACGTTATAAAATCTATCATTAAAGCCTAGCTAACTAAATAAAACTTTCATTTATTTTTTGGCCATTGTATTATAATACCATTATAATATTAATTATTATATCAAATAATAATAGCATTAAATTTTCCCCAGTAATCAAACTTAATATATTTTATAATTTTAAATGTTAAGAATTCTTAATTTTGGGTAATTCATATCTAATTTAATATGATGACAATTTATCAGAGAGTAACTGTTTAGGTTATACCTTATCTCATTCTCCCAAACCTTTAATATGAGATTTCAAGACTCATTTTTTTACTCTTGGGGTTTCAATACATAATGCAAATGAGATTTTATTCACCGGATTATAAAACTCACTCTTAGTTGTAGGAGTACTTGCATTAATTAGCCATAGTTGATAACAATAAATTATGCTTTGCTGTTTATGAAACATATTTCATCCCCATCATCTCAAACGCCAAATTGTCCTTTTAAAATATTAAGGATTTTTATTTTTACTTTAGAGATGAGTAAACAGTCACTAGTAAGTGTCTGAGTTAGGAAGACTTGGACCCCTGCTCATTCAGTCTAAATACTGTGCTTTTCCTTTTGCCATCGAGACCTCTTTAGACTGTGGATTTGAATTCATTAATCTATTAGTAATATCTTTGGTGGGGTTGGCTGCAGGTCACGTGGCCCTGGCCCTTCCTGGGCTGCAGTGGGTTCTGATGACCTTGAGTCTCGAGTCACGGACAGGAGCCTCTTGGACTAGTTAGGGTGCTTTGGCTGTGTGGTGCTTCTGCAACAGCATTTTCCGAACTGGCTAAGTTTCAGAGATCAATTTTTAGTTAATGGTTGCTGTCAGTACATTAGCTGCATGCACAGTTTTTAAGAATCCAGCTTGTCTTTATCCAGAAATTATCTCCTTAAATATTGAATGACCAAGGACAAGCTTTTCTAAATTTTCAGAGGTGCCTGTTAATTTTTCTCTGTTTGCTCTGTTTAAAGGAGGTACAGATTTTCTGCTTTTGTTTTCCAATAAATAGTCACAGCTGGTAAAACAACTGTGGCGTTCACATCTTTTCACTTACTTAAATTGTGTCAGTGGTGTACCTTCAGCCTGCCAATTGCAGGCAGCTCAAGGAATCATCTTCGTATCTATTGTCTTCAAAGCATTTACTCTTAGATGACAATAATGAGCAGTGTGCTGAATGTATATACTTTATTTAAAAGATCAAGCCTTTGCTAAAATGTGATGGTGCATATTCATTCTTAACTCCATTGGGTGAGATCTTGAATTTATCTCAGACCAAGATTCAGTCTCAAGATTTTCAGTGGGTTTTGGTGGAGGTAGTAGGTTTACTTATTTTTTTAGAGGAGGTACTGGGGATTGAGCCCACTTGAGCTATACCCTCTCCCCAGTCTCAAGATTTTTAATGCTCATAGTGTGGGAGCCAGCATGTTATTTTAAATGTCACCATTCTTCATTAGCCAACTTTTGACTAGACTAATACCATTTCTGCCCAAGTGGGGCTGGGAGAGAATACTGAATATTGCAGATTCTCTCCCACAAGGAGCCTCCATTTCACTGTAGATGGAATAGTACCCAGGGAGCGATTTATGGCATTCTTAAAGGCCTCTTGAAAGAAATGAAATTTCCACTTTCTCAAATTCTTCCCTTCTTCTGTGACTGAACTTTCACCAATTAAAGATTGATGGTCTTATAAATTAATTTAATAACATTGACTTATTCAGATTCTTCCACCTATTCTCTAAACCCCACATCCTGCTGTTTATACCTGACTGGGGTTGTTTGGCCCTGAGAGAATGAAAATTTGATGAGAATAGACAGATGCAATTTTAGAGTATGGTGTTAAGTATTAAAATGAAAGGGACTCACAGTGCCTTGAAGCTTCCTTGGCAGACAAAATATACATTTATTAATATGGTAGTAGAAAACTCACTGACTTAAACTTCTGTTAATCTCAGTTATGATTCTTACTAGAGACAGAGGAATTTATTTATTTAGTTTTTATTCCTTAGTGAGTCAAAAAGTAATGCACTTTGCTAATGTAAAGTGCAGCCCACCTAAATAAAACCAAATTTTGTCCAGGTCCAATTCTGCAAATGGATTCTGCTTCCACAATTCTGAATGTTAGATGGAACACTGGCTGTGAATGTTAATTTGTTCCTGCAGATACAGTCTTTCTTTAATAATACCTGATGAGTTTCATTTTATACAGGTACAATCTTACGAAGATGATGAAATTAATAGTAGAGAAAGAGTGAATCAAACCTTCATGCAATGTTTGCTAAAACTCTAGCTTTAGCAGAATCTGTATGAATACCCAAGTCGACAAATGATACTGTGATTTAGTTGATTCTTCTGGAATTAATTGTAACATATTGTAACCAGGCTCCTGTGCATCAGCTGCTCTTACCCAGGGCTGACTTAATGCCAGTCATATCACCCCAAATTTCAATGTCAAGGCATTTGGTGAAAATGAAGAAGAAGGGATTATCTTGTACACGTTGCAATTAAAGTTCCTGAAACCCCTCTTTCCATCGTTCCCTCCTCTGGAGTTCCACCCCACTTAGAATCTACCACTTGATTTCTTCTCATTTGCATTGTTTTCACCTTTTCTTTCCTACTTTCCATCCTTCTCTGCCTCCTCTTTGCCTTCCTCTCCAGACATGCTTGTTCCAACCCTCCTCATTCCTTCTGGGCAATTTCCTCTACGACATGTCCTGTTATCCCTGTTGTTAGAGGTAAGGTAATTTATAATTCTCTCAGTTTCCCAAAGTTTCACCCACATGTCTCACCCAGCTCAGCACAGCAGCAATCATTCGATGTTATCTGCTGTGAGAGAGTTCAGCTGGTCGGGATGGTGGGCCGATTTCTTCCTGTTGTATAACTCACCTTCATTGGAACTTTGGCAAACCCACAGCAAGGTAGGTCTAAGCGAACTGTCTCCAGTTCTTCCATTAAGGACCTCGTGATCTAATTCAGGTCATTCAAGTCTAAATTTAGGTAAAAAATAAAAGGGATATATTTTTCTAAAGTGGGTCAAAGAGCCAGCCAAAATGACTTCCAATAGGCTGATCCGTTTACTTTCTTAGAAGAAACGGCATCTAACTGAATCGGGATTAAAACGGGAGTATCTCAAAGGCAGAGATGATTTTAGAGAAGGGGCCATTCCAGTAAGAATGATCAACAAGAACTAAATTTTTAGAGTAGGAATCAGCAATGCATATATGGAAATGGTGACAATTCTTGTTGCCCGGTGCACAGAGAAGAGGATTAGCGGATGGAATGCTTGGGGACAGACTGTGGAGTAGCTCAGCAGCTAATGAAAGGTTTGGACTTAGCAATGGGGAGCCAATGACAGCTGCTGAAGTGGCAAATAACAAAATGGTGCAGGACTTTATGAAGACACATTTGAAGAATTGCAAAATGGGTAGGAAGAAGAAAGAGTCTTGCAGCAGAGATATTAGAAGACATTGTGATATTGCAGGAAAGACATAGAATTTTTAATCATTTTTATCCATGGTATTTCTTCATCAAAAGTGAAGAAGAAAGATTTTCTTTTCTTTCTTTTTTCTTCCAAACTGATTTAGAACTCACACATTTTGGCTTGCTGTTTGAACAGATGTGATGGTTCATTCATTAATATATCCCTGAAGTTCAAGCATTCACTTGGAAAGATGTTTTAGAAGTTTCATATTCCCTTGAAAGGAAATAAAAGGACAAGATTGCAGAATCTCTTGGAATAGTGTTTTTGAAAGTGAATGAATGACTTGAAGAGTACATGGCACTTATACAAAAGAATAACCTATTATCCCGCTGTCAACCGCTTAATCAATTTTTCTATTAAGAGATGACATCCAGAAGAGTGTTTCTGAGAATATCAGAAAATTAAATGAAAAACCTTTTCTCTTCATGTAGATGTTAAAACATATCACACCACATGATTATGCCCATGTAAGTTCCTGTTGAACTTTCCACTAATGGTAGGGAAAATTTCAATATGCACAGCAGGTTTCTATAACTCAGGGGCTGTGATAACTTTGGCGGACTGTTAGTTAGACTAAGTTTTATTCATATATTTGTGAAATAAAGCCATTGCAAAATAAACTCTGTTAAACTAAAAAAAAATTCTCATAGGGTTCATTATTCATTGTTAGAAATGAATACACTTTAAGAAAATGTAATCTTCCATTTAATAGTAAACTACTAATGTGAATTTCTCACACTTAGCAGAAGATATCCTACAAAACAGATCCTTGTTCTTCAGCACAGGGGTTTAATGGCGCTCTCTTAAAGTCATAGGACTGCCATTTTGTCTCTATCTTTCAAAGTTATAGATAGAAAAAATTATGAATGAATTACAGAGTTCTCCTTTTGGTGCCTAATATCCTGTTTCCTTCTAAAATGTTTTTGTTTTTACTTTCTTCTCGTAAATTATAAACATGAATGTACCTCTTTTTTTTGTACATCTACATCTGTCTTAGCTTAAATATTTTAATAGGAGTAATATATTAAGGTTGAGTCAGAATAAAAGTACTTATTTAAATCAGATTCAAATCCTGTGAATCCTACTACAGTATAAAAATTTAGAATTATGTAATTTTCATCTGTTACTTTATTGATGATGAAGCCAATAAGCTAATAGATATTTATGAATTCTCAATACTTAGGGCAAATGAAAAAGGAGAGATGGAACTCTGAGAAGGCAATGGGTTCAACATGGAAGCAACCTAAATGTCCATTGACAGATGACTGGATAAAGAAGATGTGGTATATATATATACAATGGAATACTACTCAGCCATAAAAAGAATGAAACAATGCCATTTGCAGCAACATGATTGGACCTAGAGATTATCACACTCATTGAAGTAAGTCAGACAAAGACAAATACCATATGATATCACATATATGGAATATAAAAAAAGATACAAATGAACTTATTTACAAAATGGACAATTGCAGACATAGAAAACAAATTTATGGTTACCAAAGGGCAAAGAGAAGGAGGGATAAATTAGGAGTTTGGGATTAGCAGATATGAAATACTATATATAAAATAGGTAAACAACAAGGTCCTACTGTATAGCACAGGGAACTATAGTCAATTTCTTGTAATACTATGTAGTGAAAAAGAATCTGAAAAGAAAAAAATATATATGGATATGTATGTATAACTGAATCACTTTGCTGTACACCTGAAACATTGTAAATCAATTACACTTCAATAAAAAATTAAGAAAATACAGTATAATGATAGATAGAGCTATTATTTTTATTAAATTTTACCATGAAAAATTTCAAACTTAAACAAAACTAGAGATAACTCCTATAAACATTCTTCCTGCCATCATCAGCATCACCAACAATGATCAGTCCTCGCCTGTATTGTTTGGGCTAACTTCACTCATTTTTTCATTTGTGTATTTAAAAATACACCTTGAATGTCATTTTACTATAAATAGCTGATATTTCCTTATCTCCTTCCAGCATGTTGTGAACCACTAGGATCAGTAATCTCCGTGCCTGAGTGCTTTTCTCTGGAACTGCAAAGAATTGTTGAGCTCTGGCGTGGAGCAGGTTGGAAATGCCAAGGAACCAACATGGCAGGCATAGCCCCCAGCCAACAGTACGAGGGAATCGGTGCATGACAACCCCAGCTTTCTCAGCTCACAGAGAGTTAATTCTTAGGTTTGAGTTTTGCACTAGCTCCCAGGTGGCTTAATACTGTTTTATGTATTGTCTTCCTTCTTTCTCTGTGTCCCTTTCCTGCTTCCCTATCAATATTATCTGCACTTCCCAAATGAACTACTTGTCCTCAAATCTTATCTCATTTGCTGCTTCTGGAGTAACGCTGAGACGTTTAGGACAGGAAATAGTCCTAGAAAGCAGATCGTCAAGTAGGGATTCTGCATCACTAACTAGTCTGATGGCAAAAAAGCTTTACTGTCGATGAGAAGTGGAATGAGATAACCCATCCTTGATGTGGCTGATCTCTGCCCTATGCTTCATTAAACTTGTTTCTGTGTATCCTTTATTCACTCCAAAATGGTAGCTCTAAAGTAGTGGCTCTAAACTGGGATGGCTTGGAGCCCCTCTGGAGACAGCTTTGATCATCATGACTCAGAGAAGGGTGTGCTACTGGTGTCTAGTATGTAGGGTCCCAGATGCTGCTGGAAAAACATACGTTGCTCAGAGCAGCCCCCACACGAAGAACGATTGGGCCTCAAATGTTGATGGTACCAAGGTTGAGAAATCCTGATCCAGAGGCTTGGTGAGATTTGGGCTGCTCCTTTTTTTCTTTCCCCTCTCCTTCTCTCTCCTCTCCTTCCCCTCCCTCCTCTCCCTTCTTCTCCCCGTCCTCCCCCACCCCCGGCTGTCACACAGATGTCTCAGGCGCATATTGTACATTTCCTGCTTCCCACCTGGAATTGGTCATATCCCTAAGGTGTTCTTTGCTTTTGATACAAAATGATGCTAAAAGCGCACAGTCTGAGTGCTGTTTGCCCTCACTGCTACGAGCTGTCATTGTAAACAATTTTAGTAGCTAGAACCAGGAAATCTGTGCTTTTTTAAGGAGAAATATATGTAATGGATTTTCTCCTTACATTTCCAATTAAATTTAAAGAGTTTTACTTAATTTCTTTGACTTTAAGCTTTTCCCCCTCCTTAAGCTAGTTTATTATTTACATTATCTTATACCTATAATAGTTTCAAAATAACAAAACAAATATTATTACTAGCAATAGGATTACTGAATACAATTTTAAGGTTTTTTAAAAAAATTTTTTTTTCATTTTAGGATATTATCTCTGCAGGGATGCACAGCGCAAATTCTGTATGTTAGAATCACTTGAGCTAATTCTGATGCCACCAACATGACATTTAGTTAGATTCATTTGCTTCACATTGCTTTCAATTTTCAGATGCCTTTTTCTTTCCTTCTAATTTTTAAAGTTTATTAAAAGAGTTATATGATTTCAAAGTCAAAAATGTAAAATGAGATATATCCTATCGCCTCCATCCTGCTCTCCTTGCACCTATTGGTAACGGTTTTTATACATTTTTGATTTATGTTTACACTCTTTCTTTTAAAAGTTGTAAGCAAATATGGATCAATGCTTGTATATCCCTCTGTCTTACCCAGAGGGTAGTATGATGCAAATACTTTGCATTGTGCCATTTTTGCTTAGTAAATTCTGAATATAAATCCCTGTGGGTACACAGAGATCTTTCCCTGTTCACTTTAGAGTTGCTTACTAACAAGTTGTGAGGATGGAGGATAGCTTACTCAGTCTGTCTACTATTCGTAGATGTGCGGGTTGTTTTCAAATGTTTACCTTTACAAATAGCGGTGCAGTGAGTAACTTGTGCACACGTCCTTTCCAATTTTTGTGATTGCATCATTGGGTTAGATACTCAGAACGAAATCTCCGAGTCAAAAAGTAAATGCATATGAAATTTTGCAAAACAGTGTCAAATTGCCCTTTATGGAAGTTGTGCCATTTTGCTTTTCTGATGTTGACTTTATGAGTAATTCACAATATTAAACAAGTACTTCTATGAAAGTTGTGCAACGAAAGAAGCTTTTTTCCTATTCCCTTCATGTGTGCACACCAGTTCAGTTTTATCTAGATACCATTGTTACCCAACTTATTTTGGCTTTTTGAGGGAGTCCACGTCTCTCGCCATCCTTAACTCCTTGCCTGGCGCTAGAACCCAGCCTTAGGGAACACACCAATCCCTATCTTCTACTCCTTCTTTCTGAGCCACTGTTTTCTGCTGAAAAGTTCAATAAAATCATAACACAAAATACAGATTCATGTGATCAGACTCAAGCTTTAACCTTGATTTTGTTCTAAAATATTGTTTTACTCGATTCTTATTTATTCTAGCATTTACCCTTGAATTTATATATTTTTATTGAAGTAGAGTCAGTTTACAATGTTATGTCAATTTCTGGTGTACAGCATAATGCTTCAATCATACACGTACATACATATATTCATTTTCATATTCTCTTTCACATAAGTTACTACAAGATATTGAATATGGTTCCCTGTGCTGTACAGTATGAACCTGTTGTTTATCCATTTCTATCGCTTACTCTTATCATACCCCTGGACCACTTGGGTTCAACGGCTAGCTCTGACACTTAAGAACCATGGGACCTTGGGTAAATTACTTCTTTTCTCTTCCTCAGTGTCCTCAGTTGTAATGTGGAACTAATAATAGTAGGTAATCCTCAGAGATTTTGTAAAGATTACAAGAAATAATGTATGTAAAATACTTACAGGAGTGCCAGACATATTAAGTATTAAGTAAATAATAATTTTTGTTGCTATTCTTATTGGTGCTAACTATAATGTTAGTAATATCCAGTCTGCCAGAAGAGTCTTTCTTGGGTCTACAGAAGCCCCACTGGTGTTCCAAATGCAGTAGAAGGAAGATATCTGTGTCCAGAAAGAAAAAATATTATTTTTAGAACTTACACTATCCAGGTCTTAATCTTGACTAATGGTCACAATTTTAGTTTTTTTTTTTCACAAATGTCTACTTCTTTTCTTCCTACCCAATGAAATAGTGACATTGAGAGTTTTCACTTCTTTGCTTAAAGGAATAATCTGAATTTTATAGGCTTTTAGAAGATGCCTCAAAGGGTTTTAAAATATTAATCCAATGCTCAGATCTTTGTGTTGGAATAGTTCTATTTTCTATCTGTGCCATAAGAGAGTGCTCAGAAAAGAAAAGATGAAAATAGCTTATATCTAAAAAACATTTGGGCCACTTGCCTGGGACTAGTTAAAAATAAGTACGGTTTTATTGGTGAGGAGATGTCTCAGTTCTCTGTTAGACCTGGGAAGGCAGCTGGGTTCTGCAGGCTTAATACGGATACTTTGTTTCTCTGTGGGTTCTTCATCCCAACTATCGGTTATTTCAAAGACAAAGCTTTTCTGTGTGTGTGCTCTTAACTGGACTTTCATTTTGTTTTCATTTTTATTTCTATCATGGTTATTATCATGGCATCCTTCACCACAGCTTCTCCTCACTGTTTTCATGAATCTCAAGTTTCCAGTATGACTCCCACTCACCCACTCTCAACCCAGGCAAGGAGGTCGGGACTTTCCCTCCTAAAGGCTCTGGGGGTTCTTAGGAATTAGCATAGCTCATACCCATCTCCTTTATTTTCCCCCATCTCCCACGAATTTCCGCAAGTCCGTGACGGTTTTAATCTTCATACTTTCAACAGTGACTAGGAAAGTCCTTTTAACATAAAGGATGCTGAATAGATATTTGTTGACTCTCTGAATAAATACATTTAATGATGTTATTTCTCTTGAATCATAAGGCCAAAACTTTTTTAGGATCTTTTTTTCTGTGGTACTTTAAGATCTCTCCTCATTCACTGCTGGTTTTAAAGTTATCTCCAAGTTTTCTGAATTTCGAAGTTCAGTTTTATAGCGGGCATTAAGCCTGGTGTAGGAAAAATTCTGATTTTAATACAACTGTTGTTCACTGACAAAGGAGTGTTCTGTTGATTCATATACAAAGAAATGCATAGAACACAAGGCCAGTCACTGCCAAGGTGATTTAGGGTTCACTGTTTTATTAAATTCAGGAGTCCTGATAGTGGTTTTAAAATGAATGAATGAATGAATGAATGAATGAATGAAACCAGTTTGTTTCTCTGCTTGGGAAATAGGGGAAATAGACATTCTTGGACTAACTGTGCCAATAGGCATCTCTCAGTTCTTTCCTAAAGCCCGGGTTATATTCCTCTCTGATAAAACTGAGGAATGGAACACTATAGGAAGAAGGGGTGGACAAAGGTCCCGTTGGAATAATTGTTCTAGGACCATTTCTGCTCTGACCAGTGGAAACATAGCTGAGTTAGCTGAAAGGTATTTAAATGAGGGTTGATGAACTGGTTTCTGGGAGCTAACAATTCCTGGTACCACTCTGTGGGCCCCTGTCTGCATTATCCCTGAGAAGATACTGGGACAAAGAGAGCGGGGGTGATTCAGAGTTAGGTGACTCCTGCTTGTGATGCAGAATTGGAGGCAGCCAAGTCCCCGGCTCCTCTGGCAGTGCCTGTGCTGATGACGGTCTGCAGAGGGCAGCAGGTTCTAGGACACGGCTCCCGAGACAGTTCAATGTTGGTATTGCCTGTTTGGCTGCTATTAAAAGACTACCATGTATAGCTGAAAAATTGTGCTTTACACTGGAATTTGACACAACATTGTAGAATGATTATAAATCAATACAAAATGTTAAAAAAGGCTACCATATTGATTTCATTCAGATTTTCTTTTTTTTTCACTTTATTGATTAGTCAATTAGCATCAGTTCATTAAACAAAAGCTTTTTATTAAAAAATGCATCTTTTTGTGTGATATCAGTGTCTCAGAGCCTGAAGTTTACAATCCTTTTCTCATCCCCTGTCTTTTCCTCCACTGACCCTTTGGTCTGTTATTTCTTCGCTCACTTCGCTTGGATCTCTTCTCCTCACCTTTAAGAATCAGCTCACTTGTGTCTTACTCCAGGAAGCCTCCCAGGACTTCCGCAGTCTTGTTTAGTGCCTTTCTCTCTCTCTCTCTCTCAATGTATATGCATATGTATATGTATATGTATATGTATATGTATATGTATATGTATATGTATATGTATATCTTTAGCTCTAAATGTGTATGTGTATATATCTATGTGTGTGTGTATATATATATATATCTGTAGCCTTTTCTCTTTCTACTCCTCGCTTCTAGTCTCTTGGGGCTTTCCTAAGGTCCCTTTCCAGCCCCCGTTTCTATTTCCTTGTAAATATCATTCAATAATATGGCTTAAAATTTTGCCTCAAGGAAGATGACTCATATACAGTTTGTATACTGCCTTATTACTTACCATTATAGGGTCAGAATTTGGCTATGTCATTAAATATTCTTCATAAATATAACTTGCAGTGGCTGCATAGTGCTTACAAGAACCATTTTAAAAAGGCCCTGCCAGAATTGAGTTCCAGGAAAAATGTCTATAAATGGATTTTGGGGGGAGCCAGCATAAGATAGTGAAAATTACTCTGGAAAGGCTGTTGCATCAAAATGACAGACTCAACACAGGCGCCTACCTCCTGCTCCTTCTTCACATCCCTAAAAGTGATAGAAGAGATCATTTCTTTTTTTTTTCCTTAAAGAACAAATCATAACAATCTTGGGGGAAAATAAAACAACTGCTATTAGAGGAGAGCGGAAATAAGAAATCTCTTGAAGACAGAAAGCAAAGAGGACTGGTCACACACAGGGCTGCCGAAGCGGGTGGGAGCAGTTTTGACGGCCTGGGGCCACGACCTGGCGAACAGTACTGGGGAGCAACTCGCTGAGCTGGAATAAAGCCCTTCCTTCTTGCGCCAAGCAGGGTGCAGAAGAGTAATTCCCCTCAAGTTTGAAGCAGTGAGTCGAGAGCAAAGAGGCAGTGCCTCTTGGGGGCTGGTGACAGCAGAGATGATTTGAGATGCACTTTGGAGCCTATCGGATCAGTGACAGGTTGCATCGTGCCTGTGTGAGTGTGTATGTGTGTGTGTGCATTTGTGAGCAGGCTGTGTTAGTGTTCTCTTGCTGTGTAACAATATCACTATAAACTTAGAGGTTTAAAACAGCACCCCCGTATAGTATTCCGGTTTCTGTGGGTTGGGATTCTGGGCACAGCTTTGCTGGATTCTGGGTTTCAGCATCTTATCTTCAAGGTGCAACTTGAGTGTCTGCTGGGGCTGCAGCCTCATCTCAAGGCTCAAATGGAGAAAGATCCAGTTCTAAGCTCACATGGTTGTTGGCAGAATTCAATTTTTGTAGCTTGTTGGACCGACGGCCGTAGTTTCTTTTGTTGGCTGCTGGCTGGAGCTCCCTGCTGCATGGGTCTCTGCAACATGGTACTTGTTTAATCAAACCAGCAAGGGAAGGAGCATCTCAGGAAGACAGGTGTTACAATGTCCTGTAATATAATTACAGAAGTGACATCCTGTCACTGTCATCATGTTCTATTTATGATAAGCAAGTCACCGTCCCACATATACTTAGAGAAGTATTTCTCAAAGGTGTGAATGCCGAGAGGCAGGGGAGGGGTCATGAGGGCCAGGTTTGCTCATCATAGGAGATAAAGTGCAGAAAAAGAATCAGTTTTTTTTTTCACTCTGAGCAATTGATTGGATTTGAGTCTGTAAGAGACAAGGACACAAAGCTGCTTGATTTTAGGCTGAGATCAACACTGACGGTGTAACATGGGCTATTTTACCTTCTCCCCTGAGTCTCACTTTTCTCACGTACGAATCAAAGAAAGAGCTGGACTAATGTTTTCTCCAGCCCTAACATTGAGGATTTCTTTATACGCACATGCACAAAACATATATAACATGTAAAAATACATAATATCTAAAACATATACATATAAAAAACTTATATACATACATTTGTATCACAAATAGCAAAAACTAATGCTTGATCCTCTACCTTTTAAGCTATCTTTTTTTTCATCATTTTTCTTTCCTTCCTTGATCATCATCTGGGAAGGCTAGTCTATGTTTATTAATTTAAAAAAAATCATTGGTACAATTCTTAATCACTTATGCAGATCTTCCCCTTTCTTTTATTGAATTTTTTTTCCCTCAAAGGTCATCAGTGAACAAATTCAGTGAGGGAATCCCAACTAACATCCTCCCTGACTCTTTCTGGCGTTAGTACCATCAACTTTCCTGACCTTACAAGTTCCCACTTGTTACGGCACCTGTTGGTTTTATCTTGACTTCTCTGTGACCCCCTGACCCTTGTTTACTGACACCACTAACCCCTGCTGTTCCTCACACCCTTAAAAGTGGGTGTCCCCAGTGTTCTGCTCCCAGTCCTTTTCTTTTAACAACATTGCTTGAAGCGCTCCTTTAAGAAAGATGAAGACTCAATCATTGTATTTAGCTTTTTTTTCCCCTTCTAAGCTGTTTTCCTTTATTTCATAATGTTTATAATCTCTTTGGCACAAGTGACCCCTCAAAGGTAAAGCCCTCCTCCTGAAGTCGTTGCCATTCGCCATCACCAGGAGCACGTTTTACCTGGGTGCCAGCAGGGGCTCTTTGGGTTCCTTTCTTTCTTTGGATGACATTGCTAAGTAAGTCCTGTGCATTTTTCCTCCGTAATGTCACTCAAATCTATCTCCTTATTCCCATTTTTTGTTGTCCCAAGCTTAACTCAGAGGCTCGATTATTATTTTGAACTGACAATTCTAATAGAATATTAATAGGTGTCACTCCCTCCGTAGCTTCCCCACAATCCATTATTCACACTAAGCCAGTTCTAATCACATCATTCCTCAATTAAATCCTTCGGTAGCGGCTCTTTATCTCTTCCCACACCTGCCCTGCATGCCAGGCTGTCCCTCCTCTAGCTCTGGCATCCTTTTGCTAGAAGTTTCCCCTTCACTTCTCCCCAGGTGCGCATTCCTCCGTCTAAATGGATCAGCTCACAAATCCCTCAACAAACCCCGGTGCTCCTGCTCTGTCCTTGCCGATGGCGTTGCTGCAGCCACAGGACCTTTTTATCTTCACCTGTTCAAGTCATATTCATCTTTCATGGCGCACCCATTCGTTCATCTATTTATTCATTTAAGAGATTGAGAGATAGTTATTGAGCTCCAACTCCATATTAGTCAGGCACAAACAAGACAGACAAGGTGCCTACCATCAGGGGAGACAGACAGCGAGAAAGGTGGTCACTGTGTCTGGATCAGAGGGAAGGAGGGAACACAGTATGAAGTGGGGTTGGGAAATTGGACAGGAACCAGGCCATGTAAGAAGCTTGAATCTTTATTTTTTTCTAAGAGCAACAGGAAGTCACGGAAGGCTTTCTAAGTAGGGCAAAACACACTTTATTTTGAAAAGGTCCTATTAGCTGATGTGGAGGGAGAGAAAAGGCGGGAAAAGGGAAACCAGAGAGGATGCGATGGCAGTGGTCCTGGGTGGGGACAGTGGTGGTTTGATTGGATGGTAGCAGTGACAATGGAGCAATGTGTGCAGACTTGAGATGCATTTTGGAGGCACTGCTGACTGGACCTTACGACAGACTGGATAAAGGAATTATATGAAAAAAGGAATGAAGTTTTTGTCTTGAGCAATTAGATGGCAGTGTTATTTACTAAGATGGGAAAGGCTAGAGGAGGAATCGGTGTGTGGGAGAAAACTAGGTGCTCAAGTTTTGACATGTTAAAAATTGTCCGGACACAAACGTTCATGGTGGCATGAATCATAACAGCCAAATACTGGAAACAACCTAAATGAGCATCAGCTGATGAGTGGATAAGCAAAACATGGCACATCCTTACAATGAAATGCTATTGGCAGTTAAAAGGGATGAAATACCTTTTCCTCAATTAGATTACACAGTGACTAGGCAGATATGGAGGGAAGAAGAGAAAGAAAAGTAATGAAAACTATCAAGTGATCTATAACCATGCACAGATTGATAGCCAATGAATTGCCCAGAAAATTATGTACTTCAAAGTGTCCAGTATCAGAACCATTTTAAATTATATTACATAAAGTCTTCAAAAATTCTTTTTACTTGTTTTTATGTATTATCTAAATTTTGGAAAATGCGCTTAAAATATTGTTAAATTATGTTTTAGGAATTCCTGTAGTCTGTGTAAGGAGTATGAAGTCCCCACGGGGGTCATTAATGCGGTCCTACAACATCACGGATTCCCTCCTTCTGCGTTCACAGCAGCATTGCCGGGCATGACCTGTGAAGTCAGGTAGGGCTGCGGAGAGGGCAGTGTGCAGGTGACACACGACAATTGGTAGAAGTCTTTGGGAGCTAGTGTGTGATCTGCCACCTGCTCTTCCCCTACCAGTAATATTTCAGATCATGAAAACTCTGTCAGCTTAAATCTTTGAATGAGAATGTAATTCATCTAAGACACCCACCAACCCAGGGGGGATGTGTAGCGTGAGCATGAAATAAATCTCTGATTCTTCCAAGCATTTAGACTTTGAGTTGTTTGTCATAGCAGCAAAAACTAGCCTTTTCTTACTGATATGTTCAAGAAAAGAACAAGATGATCTGCGACACTTTGTAAGCTGAAGCCCTTTAAAGTCTCAGTAACAGCAAAGGCAGCAGAGCAAAACAGCCGAAGCATGGCCTTGAGCTACACGGGGTGATCTGGAGCTTGATTCTGCTGATCATTAACTGTGTGACTTTGTGAAGATCTCTTAAACTTTCTGGCTTCAGTTTTCTTACTAGAAAAATCATAACACACACCTTGCAAGATCATTACAAACATTAAACGAATTAACATTTGTTATGTGCTAGACAAAGAATACAAACTTGTGGTTGCCAAGGGGGCAGGAGGTGGGAAGGGATAGACTGGGAGCTCAAAATTTGTAGATACTGACAGGCATATGCAGAATAGATAAACAAGACTATACTGTACAGCACAGGGAAATATCCACAAGATCTTGTGGTAGCTCATAGCGAAAAAAATGTGACAATGAACATGTGTATGTTCATGTATAACTGAAAAATTGTGCTCTGCAGTGGAATTTGACACAACATTGTAAAATGACTATAACTCAATAAAAAATGTTTAAAAAATTTGTTATGTGCTTAGAAAAGTGCATAGTAAGTCCTCTAACTATATATATATATATATACATGATACATGGTAAAATATACAAACAAGTATATATATAATATATAGTAAAATATGTAAATAAGCAGTACATATAAAGTGTTTAGAGCAGAAACCTAGCAGTGAGCCCCCCATGAATATTTATTATTACTAATATTTAAAATAAAAAAATTGAATAACAATTAAATACTTGGCTGAGCATTTTCTCTGAGAAAGTTTAAAAGGAGATAGGAAGATAAAACAACAAGCAAAAGAGCCTTTTATTTTTTAAATGGGGGGTGACAAATTTATAGACCAGTTCAGATGGGTTTTACCTCTGGGAAGATGCCTGGGCACACTCCTGTTACTTCCCTTTGTGTTCAGGTATGTCCTGAGAAAATAAACAGAGCACAGGGGAATGGAAAAGACAGAGTAATGTTTTTTTCTTTAATTATCTTTATCACCCACAAAGAAAGCAAATAGGCCGCCTGTGACTGACACTGAACATGCCTGTCAAAGAGAGATAAGCAGCTCAGGGCAGTTTCCACACAGCCAAGCAAAGCAGATTCCTTGAAATCTTATGAAAGACTGGTCCAGAATTTATCAGGATGATTTATTCATGAAATACTTTAAATACTCATTATAAATATAGATTTCTAGGATCTCTTGGTGGTAGTGGGAGAGGAGAGCCCTGGAAATGTGAATTTCAAACACATTTTTAGGGTGTTCTGCCTGTTTGCATTTGAGAACCCCGACTCTAGCCCTGTGGTTCTGACGGAGTAACGGAAATACCACTGCCACCTGGTGGCAGCCGGTCCAAATTACAGGTGAGAATGTCATTGCAAAGTAGAATCAGCAGTTCAATTTTTCAAGTAACCACGTTACAATTAAGTGAGAGCGGTCACTCTGTCCTCTGCCACTCACATTTTTTTCAGTTGTATATACATATGTACATATATATATAATTTTTGTATAATTGTATGTACATATATATAATTTTTTCTTGACTTATAGTTGATTTACAATGTTGCGTTAGTTTCTGGTGTACAGCATAGTGATTCAGTTACACGTATATAGATCCTTTCTCATTATAGGTTATTACAAGCTATTGCATATACTTCTCTGTGCTATACAGTAGGACCTTGCTGTTTATTTATTCTATGTAGAGTAGTTCGTAACTGCTAATCCCAAACTCCCAACTTACCCCCCAGAGTCCCTGGACCTGGGCCTCACCCATCCTTCTGTTTGTCCCCATCACATGGGTCACCCATCATTGGGCACCCAGGTGCAAATCTGCCTTCCTGCTGTTGGCCATTCCTTTCTTGCCCAGCCCTGGACGTCTTTGCTCCCACTACTTTTGTGAGAGGCAGAGGGGAATCCTAGCAGGGTCTTCGAGGAGGGGCAGGGGACTGGTTCTAGACAATAGGCAGAACCCATGCTCACAGCCACACAGGAGTAGGCAACCTCTGCCTATCCCAACCCTGGAGCGTGGCCAAGATCTGGCCGAGCACCACCCACCTGGGGAAGACTGCAAAGGTCTCTGTGCACAGGGCTCTGAGGGGTTTCCGAGGAAGCTGCCCAGACTCACCCTCGGAGGGTGAGGAGGTGGCCTGTCTCTGCAGCTGTGCAGCCAGCACCCTGGGTTGGCCTCGATCAGCCTGAGCCCGAGCCTGAGCCAGAGGAAGGCACCAAAGGCTCTCCCAGCAGATCCGGTCACACTTCTCTGCTTTAAGCTTTAGCCAACTAGTGACAAGTAAAACCAGATAATGCCCATGTGTTTTAGAACATTTATATAA
Source organism: Vicugna pacos (assembly GCF_048564905.1). Classification (NCBI taxonomy): domain Eukaryota; kingdom Metazoa; phylum Chordata; class Mammalia; order Artiodactyla; family Camelidae; genus Vicugna; species Vicugna pacos. The sequence continues at coordinate 112,188,813 of NC_132987.1, read as the reverse complement.
GGTTGTTATATGAAGTATATTTGGGAACTACATTAAACTTTTAAACCCAAAAAAGTCCAAACTTAAGTAATACGATCCGTGGGAAGTTCTTCTGTCAGAGAGCATGAGAGAGGCATAATTTTAACAAAGTGAGTGATGTCTGAAATAATGAGATTTGCCTGTTGGGCTCTATGGTCGTCCATTAAGGGTTGGGGGGGGGTGATAAGCAAAAGGAGTTGATATCTGGGAAGTTTTCTTTTTTCTACTTTCAGAAAATCCAGACTCTATAAAAACAATTCTTTCCTAAACATTTGAATTGGAATAGTCTTAGCTTTGCTGAGCTCAAATTGTTTCTAGCTTGCCTTTGTCATGAGAAATGGCCACTCAGAGCAAAATGGGAGCAGAAGTGCTGCATTTTTAAATGTAATTGATATTTTGTAATGGGTCATGATAGCCAGGCTTGTTTTACTAGGAGTCAGTAGGAACCAAGCATGGTAGAACATGACTTTAAACTGGGCACCATTCCACTCAGCCCCAGTGTGGCAACTCCACAACAAGACAGCTTGGCAATGTTCAAGATGATTTACAATCAGAAGTTGTATATCCTCTGTGAGAAAAAAAGAAGTGTTAACAAGGAGAATGCTTATAAATGAAATACATGAAAATTACTACTAGGGTATCCATAACCATTCTATTATTTAGTGTTCTTGCAGCCTCTGTGGAAAGACTTGTTCTGATGGCTTTCTGTAGTAATGCTTTAAAATTAAAAAAAAATATTGAGGTGAAATTCACATAACATAAAATGAACCACTTTAAAGTGAACCGTTCAGTGGTATTTAGGGCATCACGATGTTTTGCAACCACTGCCTCTAGTTCCAAATAATTTTCTTTACTCCAAAAGAAACTCCATACTCATTAAATAGTTGGGATACCAACGTTTTTGAATGACATAGGGAGAGAATTTCAAGAAGCTATAAAAGTGTTTACATGGTCGCCAAAGCTTTTTCGGTTTAGCTATGTCATTTGGGAGGAGTTTATAATCAGAGGATTTAAAGAGCCTCACATGATGCAATCAGAACAGTGGTTAAATCATGGAACACTGATGAAAAGAATTCAATTATGAGTCAAGGGTGGACACCAGCTTTGAAGATGGGGCACATTGCTTTGCAAACAGAAAAGCCCACAAAAACATGGGCAATGAGTCTGTGGGCTCCTTTGTATGCATTTTATTTGTAATAATAAAATTATTTATGCAAATTAGTGGGAAGATGTCTAGGCAAGTGTGTCATGCCCACCAGCTTGAGGTATAAAAAGCCCTGTGCAGAAGGAGAACTTCACACACTCTTGCGTAACTTGCTTTTCGCAATCTCTCCAAATCCATCTCAACTCCTGCCACCATGACTCGTTTCTTCTGCTGTGGAAGCTACTTCCCGGGTTTTCCTTGCTATGGGACCAACTTCCGCAGGACCTTCAGAGCCACCCCCCTGAACTGCCTCGTGCCCCTGGGCTCCCCACTGAACTACGGTTGTGGATGCAATGGCTACAGCTCCCTGGGCTACAGCTTTGGTGGCAGCAACATCGGCAACCTGGGCTGTGGCTATGGCGGCAGCTTCTGCAGGCCATGGGGCTCCAGCTCTGGCTTTGGCTACAGCACCTTCTGATGGACCAATGGCCCCAGGCGACCGCAGGACTCTTCAGTCAGTTCTCTGAACACAGAACTTCCTGGAAAACAATGACTGTCTTTTCTGTTTCTAGATGTGTTTGAGAGATATATCTTCCATCTTCTAGCTGACTTCTTACTGAGATCCTGGTCTTTGACGATGCTGAACAAGCCACCCAGGCATCAGATGCAGAACTGGCACTCAGCTACAGCCAAAGCCAGATGCGTTTCTCTGATACACCCGAATCTTACCAATGATGCAAGTAGTTTGTCTCTTACAGTTGCTCTGCCTGTGTATTATTAAATTCTATATCAACGTCAATGCATTACAAATTAGGTGTGAGTGGGAAGGGCTTTTTCTGTTAGTCTCAATAAATCTAATTCATTCAGCACAGTTTTTTTGTTTGCTCTGGTTGTTTATTTTACTGTACTTTGTTTTCCTTTGCCTTTGAACTCATCAGCCATTTTCATTCTATAATAGTGAACTTTAATCACATCTTATTCTGATTTCAGACTGTACACCAGGATAGGGTGATACCTAACAATTTTGTTCGTTTGTGGTGAGATTTCAATTTTTAAAAATGTTCCTTAGAAATGTCCTAAATCTGATCAAATACAGATGACCTTTAAACAGTGGAAGAATTGACTTGTATATAATTTATATTCGATCCTCTGTATGTGAGGTTCCTCTGAGTCTGTGGATTCTACCGACCTTGGATTGTGTAGCACTGTAGTATTTACTACCATAAATATCCACATATAAGTGGACTCTTGCAGTTCAGACATGCAGTGTCCAAGAGTCAGCTGTGTAATTCTCTAAGGAAGAAATACAAATGATCAATAGGCACATGAAAAAATGCTCAGTATCACTAATTATCAGAGAAATGCAAATCAAAACTACAATGAGGTAACACCTCACACCAGTCAGAATGGCCATCTTTAAAATGTCCACAAACAATAAATGCTGGAGAGGCTGTGGAGAGAAGGGAAGCCTCCTACACTGCTGGTGGGAATGCAGTTTGGTGCAGCCACTGTGGAAAACAGTATGGAGATTCCTCAAAAGACGAGGAATAGACTTACCATATGACCCAGGAATCCCGCTCCTGGGCATATATCCACAAGGAACCCAACTTCAAAAAGACACCTGCACCCCAATGTTCATAGCAGCACTATTTACAATAGTCAAGACATGGAAACAGCCTAAATGTCCATCAACAGATGACTGGATAAAGAAGATGTGGTATATTTATGAATGCTAAAATTTTTCTTTTCTTCTTTCATTAGTGAGACAACTCCATTTTGTTTTTTCCCCTTTACCTGCTGTTTATAGAATTCAGTTCTAGAGGATTGAGATTTGAACCTCATAAACTGTTGTAAAAAAATCTGACAAAATGGACTTGTTATGAAAACCTATTTTTAGGGCTTCCTAAGATTAGATTTGGTGAACAACAGGAAGCCAACAGCAAAAGTCACATAGTATTGTCTTCCCTTTTTGGTTGGTGGCTTTTATTTTTGCTACCTTCTTTGCCTCTGATTATATAATGTAATCGTATTAAAAATGAAGCATTTATTCTTTGGAATATAGTTACCATCAAAATCACTTGAAATGATATGGAGTCTACACTTAGAAAATGTTTCTGTCTTGCTTACTAAGAAACCTCTATTTTATCAAAGCAAAATGCTTTGTTTGAATTAAATCTCATTCAATCATGTGTCGAGTATTTATCGCACTCCTGCCTGTCTCAGAGAAGGTGCTCAATAATTGTGCACTGACTTATTAAATCTCTGCTTCATGGGTACAAAATATTGTATAGTCCAATGTAAAGTTCATTCATGTATGTACAAAGTTATTGGGCTCTGGCCATTGTGTTAAAAATTTGGGGGCTGTAAAAACCTGCAACAGAGTCTCTGGCCTGAGAAGCTGACTATTTTCAAGAGATACTCATTCAACTGATACTCACCAAGAAGCTACGGCACCTAGCATTGTCCTAAAATTTGGGAACAGAGGGATAAATAAAATGCAATTCTGGCTTTCAAGAGTTAAATACACTTTATTCAATACTTAAAGGAAATTTTATAATCTCCTATTTTATTCCAATTAATGTGCTATGAATGATTATCCAAAGACAGATATCCCACACTCATTTCCTTCCAAGGACCCAAAATAAGAGATAGCCTATAATAAGATTCATATATGTATAACCCTTGATTTGGGTATATGCACTTTTCTCATGATTAGATTAACATTTAGCATTTTTGGGTGGAAATGCCATAGAAGTGATGCTGTAAACTTCTCAGTGTCTTGTATCAGGAGGCATGTTATGTTGATTTATGTAAATTATGTGAGTGTTAACGTTGATCACTTGATGAAAGTAAGATCCTTCAAGTTTCTTCACTGCAGAGTTGCTATTTCTCCCTTTGTAATTAATAACTGAATTGTGTTGACACTTTGACAGTAAGTGAATATTCTGCTCCTTATCAAGCTTTACCCACTATTTTAAGATCCATTCACAATTTTCTAATTTTTAGACATCCTTTTACGTTTATTAGTTGGCATTCTACCATAAGAAAGAAATTTCTCTTCTCATTTGTTTTTTGTGTACTTATTTATTTGTATCAATATTTATTCTTATTTTACTCAATGTGTTACCATCCATTAATAACATTATTAATTTTGATGTTCAAATTTTCCCAGATTTGGACCGTGGGGACACCTTCATGCTGCTCCTTTGTCCTTTAGAAATGACCCCCTAACCATTTGATCAATGCTTTACTTTCTGGCTCAACAAGATGGTCCAGGTTCATCTTGAGTTTTTCTGCTCCCGTCATGGAGTCAGTGATTTCTCCCAGGAATTTTAGATCCCTAAAGTGAAGACTGGTACTTAGAAACTAAAACATAGGTGCTAAGTATGCTCACTGCTATGGTATCATTGCTATATGTGCTAATTTCTGTCCTATCATATACTGTAACCATCATTGCTCTGATTGTCAATCATTGTCTCAGATTTGCTAGTGACACACTGACAAGCTGCACTGGAGCTCTGGGTGCAGGGGAAAAGCTCAGTGACAGGCAGAATGCACTTTAGGGTAAGAGATGGGTCACTGACCTTTAGGCTGAGTGGGGTCTGCAAACGCCAGGGTGTAAAGGTCTAAAGTTTTGCTCTAAAGTTCAAGTGACACCACAAGTGGCCCCAGTGCTGTTCTTCAACTAGGTTTCCATTTAACCGCCTTATCTCTTTTTCAGCACCAACCCTGGTACTTTTCTTAGTGTTATAGGTTCCAATTCTCCCTGGGAATTTGAGAGGAAGACCAGTTGACTGTTGCTTGTAGCCCCCTCCTCTCATAGTTTCTATCATGGCTTCCTCCTTCCGTCTTTCTGTTTTCCTGTCATCTCCTTTCCGTCATCCAGAAATTTAGTTAATCTCTCCTCAATTGATATTGTCCCTAAAATTCTCCCTGTCACTGTTGGCTTCCAGCCTTTGCTAAAATTTAATGGATTCTGAGGAAGGGGAGGGGAAAAATCTATTTGGTCTATCTGCCATCTTGAACCTAAAAAATATAAAGACCTTAAAGAGGGACAAGAAGAGATTAAGAACAACAACTTATTTTTTTTTCTCTTGCAGCAATTATGTGATGCATACAGCAATAGATAATTTCACTGTTTATTTATATAACTGGTTTTTTTGAGGTAGATTAAGTTATCTACTGTATTACAGAAGAGGAAGTCAATATTGGAAAGTTAAATAATTTGTTGGAGGCTGTATCATTCATTTATAAAGAAAAGTGCCAAGCTATAGTCAGCCAAGGATGGTCTGTGTCTAAATCCATCCCTCCACGCTAAAACAAGTTACACAGCATTTTTAAAGTTATAGAACTCTTTTCCAGAAATATCCCTACTTAATGTCACTTCTTATGCCATTAATAATTATACCTTATATTTACATATTGGTTTATAGTTTATAGAATAAGTCCATAGAATTTTATTTAATTCTGACAATTATCTTTGGAGACAAGTACCATGAGGAAATTGATGGAAATTAAGTACTTTTCCCAAGTGAGCAAATATGTACCAGAGGAGAAAGCTGAGTCTTGAACCAAGGTATCAAGCTGAGGTCTTCTGATTCCTTCCACGCCCAGGGTTCTACCACTGATAACAGAGACAACACACTCATTATGTGCTTGCTGATTTGACCCTGTGGTTAGCAAGACCCTCTAGTATTTTCATAAGCTTGCAAATAAATTTTAATAATTACTAGGCTCCACTCTTGATCTTGATACCAAGTCCTTAGATTTTCCCATCTCATTACCTCTAAGAAATGGTGGCGGATCTTCCCTCCTAATTGCTGCCTCAGTTAGTTCGTACCCTTATCATGTCTTGCCTGGGTTACTACACCAACTGCCTATCTGGTCTGCCAGGCTGCCTCCAACCCATCTTCTGTACCGCAGACGTAATCATCTCTCAAGATACAAATCTAATAGCATGACTTTCTTTCACAAACTCTGTTTATTTTGCGGTTACTTATAGATTTCAGGATAAAGATAAGTTAGTGGCTTACAAGACTACCAATTTCTCCAATCTCACTTCCTACTTCTTCAGAACAAACTTCCCTAAAGTTCTCTCTCTCTTTTTTCTCTCCAAGCACTCGGATCCCAGATTGGAACATGTGTAGAAGCAGTCATTCAGCTGGGGTCAGGAGGAAGGGAATCTCTAGGAACACTCACTCCCATTTCTCAGCCTGTTTTCCAGAGCCGGTTTCAAGGTAAAGGAGACCTACCATGCTGCTTTGCTGCCTTCTGCCCTCTTTTTCATCTAGTGAACACCTAATGACCTTCAAAAGGCCATCTTCTACCCCAGGGGGCCTCCCCTGTTGCAATTTAGAACCTTCATCTCTATTTACTTTAATAAGAGGGTGTTCACACTGCTCTGCCCATCAACCAGGACCACCAGGAACCACCTGTAGTTAAACAAAGTTGGGCTTATTGATTCATTACAACAATGGAAATCACACAACACGAGAAAGGGCAGGATGTCTCAATAAAAGAGTGTGGGAGGGGCTGGTTCTAGGATTTGGGCTTGAAGTAGTTGATTTTGGAGAGGAATAAAGGAGGCAGGGGTCTCTTCTGGATTGGGTACCATCTGTGACAAATGTCCACAAAGTTAATGGCTTAAAACAATACAGATACATTCTTTTACAGTTTTGGTGGTTAGAAGTTGAAAGTGGGTTTTACTGAGCTCAAATCAAGGTGTTGGTGTCACTGTTTTCATTTGGAGGCTTTGGACGAGAATCTGTTCCCTTGCTTTTCCAGATTCAAGAGGCCGTCCCGACTCCTTGGTTTGTGTCTCCTTCCTTCATCTTCAAAGACAGTCGCATAGCATCTTCAAATCTCTCTCCCTGATTCTGACTCTGACCCTCCTACCATCCTCTTTCACTTTAAGGAGACTTTTGATTGTGTTAGGCCCACCCAGATAATCCAGAATAATCTCCCTTCCTCTAGGCCTGTGGATTAGCAACCTCAATGCCCCCTTACCACGTAGTATGACATACTCACAGGTTCTGGAAACTTGACCATTAGTCTGCCTTCCACAGGCACTGCCAGGAAACAGGCCCAGCTCCATGACTGGGTGTTTAGCAGCTTTTATTGAGGAAGTGGAACAAGGCTAAAGTTGTCATTGATAAAGAGGCAGAAGTCACTGAAGGAGATGCTTAGTCATTTTGTGGTTTGAATAGTGTTCTTGTTTTCATGTGTTCCCGGATATGACTACAGACCGATCTTGCGTTTTCCTCACTCCATCATTGTCACAGACTGACCTTGTCTGATTTGATGTTCTGAAGATTGTGTGTGGGATGCAGGGAATGCTCTGACTTACCATTAATGTTTTCAGGGCTGCTGTTTATCTTTCTCACCATCATTAATTGACAGGTCTGATTCTCTCACAGTAAGGTTTTTGAGGACAAGCACCATGCTTTATTCAATGTTCTATCACCAGTGCTGTAGCCCAGACACTTGATAAATATTTGTTGATTTTATATAATTATTTAAAGCCTTAGAGAAAAAGCCTACTCCCTTGCTACTTAAAATATGGTTAGCAGACAAGAAACATGGGCATCGCCTGGGAGCTTGTTCAAAATGCAGAATCTTGGGCCTCTTCTCTTTCAAATTATACTCTGCACATTGACAAGATTCCCAGGTGATTTGTGTGCCCACAAAATTCGAGCACTGGCACAGTCTTGCTGATTCTATCCCAAAGGAAGTAGAGAGGGAGACACGGCTCACTGTTGATTTTTAAAGTGTTGATGCAATGGTATTAACATTTTCAGCAGAAAAGGAAAGTTTAAAAATTATTTTCCTATACTTTTGTTCTATTTTTTATTGCTATTTACAGAAAAACTAGTTTATTTATTCATTTTTTTTTCATTTCCATTGAGGATAGAGGAAAAGCATTTAAAATTGTAACAGAAGAGCTTTCTATCGGATAAATGGAGATATTTCTTGTTTCTAAGGCCTGCCAGGCAGGGACCACTGCGGATGCTCTATGAGACTCCTGAATATGTTGAGTATATTTGTCACTAAAAATATCCTGTTATTTCTCAGACACTAGTTCCTTTTCACTGACTTGTCTCTGAGGCTCCTGACCTTACCTTTGACAATTATATTTGTACTACAGTGTCCTGTGCCTTTTTCTTTCCTTTCCAATCATCCTCTCCTCCTAGTAATCTGCTTTATGCCTCATTATTTCCATCTTAAGGTTCCTATGTCCCATGTACTTGGTTGCAACTACAGAAATTTCAAGACTTTCCTAATGAACAACCTTAGATTGTAAGATAAAGAAATCTTTGGGACATGGATCCTAATGTTTTAAATTTAAATTTACTTATTTTTATATTTAGTTTTTGGTCAGCCAAGACTTTGAAGAAATGATGCTTTCGGTAGATTGAGCTTGCCATCATTTGTTGTTTGGCTGTAATATGAAACGTCATTTTCAAGGTCATCAGAAGAACAAGACCTCAGACCTTCCAAAGGATAACGAGTGAGAAAATAAGTTGAAATGTTGTTTCCACTCATCAGCAAGTCTGCCGTGGCACTGAGGTAGCGCAACAGAACACAGTTTCTCACCCTTTATCCTTTTCAATAACTTAGCTTGCAGATTGTTGCTGTGCTTTGATTTTATACACATTTCTAGTTTCTGGCTCTAACTCTCCCTTTGTGTCACAAGAAGTAGACCTCAGCTCCTGTTTTGCATCACAAGGAATAGGGGGTAGATGCTGAAAAGGACCCTTCAGGTCCTACCAGTAACTGAAAGCTCGCGGCAAAAAGACTTTTTTTCCAGTTTCCTTGGAATTGCTTTTTCCTGTTGATGCTGAAACACACATGAGATGTTTCTGACCAGAGTCAGTGAGCCTATTATGCATCTAGGCAAGAAAACCACATGGGTTCTACATCAAATAGCAAGCTTCATTAATTAGGTGCTTGCTCTGATAATTAACCAAAGAGCCTCACAAATGTAGCTTGACCTCAAAAGTGCTGAGATAGCGAGGTATGGAAATTGTGTCTCAAGTTAGTTCCAAGACTTGGTCAGCAAGTTCTGTCCCTGTCGTGTGACACTTTTGGGGCATAATGCTTGGCAGTCGTATCTGACTGCCTGTGACCTTGACATTAGACCAGCGCTTTTGACCTTGGCTGTGTGGATATTTTGGGCTGGATTTTTGTTGTTGTTGTTGTTGATATTGGGGGAGGCCATTCTGTACATTCTAGGATGTTTGGCAGCATCCCTGACCTCCACCGTCAGAGACCAAGCAGTAGGCCCCAGTCATGACAAGCGAAATTGTCTCCAGACATTGACAAACGTCCCTTAGAGAGCAAAGTCGCCCCCGTGATGACAAACTCCATCAACTCTAGTAATTAAGCCTCACTAGGAAGGTGTCTCCTTTTTCTCCTTCACCGCTTTACACGCATCCCATTTTAAGTTGGGTGTTTTCCTAAAGAGGACACCTTTTCAGATATCCTGCAATTGAACAGAGAAAGGGAATTTCTTAAGGAGTGACCCAAACTCCACCTTTATTGGAATCACTGGAGCTGCTTATTTAAAATGCAGATTCCTGGGCCCCAGCCCAGACCCAGGGAAATCAGAATCTTTAGGAACAGAGCTCAGAAATATGCATTTTAAACAAGTACCCAAGGGAATTCTTGCACAGACTAAACTTTTGAAACTATTGCGGTGGAACCCCATGTAGGCCGTGCAACATTTCTCTCCTGCGATTTTGTCACTGCATTTTGTGTTTTAAAGTGATGGCAGCTGGGAGCTCATTAGTGTGTCTTAGCAGGGGTGTGTAACACAATGAACAAAAGCTCTCTATGTAGTCTTTTGCTTAATTGACCAAATCCAGTAGGAGAGGGTTGAATTGCAATCTTAGCTCATCAGAGATTTTGATGTCAGCATCATACAGTGGCTAAAGGTGAGCCCCAGGGAGTCAAGGTACCTCATTTTATAGTCAAATGACTTGGAGCCCAGACAAGTGATTTGCCTAAATTCTTTTTTTTTTTTTTGCCTAAATTCTTACAGTGAATGAATTGCCAAATTAGGTTAAGAATATTCTTTCATTCATTCACTTGTTCAATTGCTGTTTATTAAAAATCTACATTTTGCCCAGTTGTGAGCTAGGCACTGAGGAATTAAAGCTGATGAAAGACATCATTTTTGCTCTCCTAGATACAAGCATGTTGGTGAGGCAGGTATCAATCACATAAGTCAAGCTTAAAGGACAACAAATACGAGGGAGACGGTGGTGGTCACGATACTGTAGGTGGACTTTGGCTACTCAGGGACTGCCGAAAGGCCCCGCAAAGGAAGTGACTGGACTGGTAGCTGAAGGTTGGTGGGAGCTGAGGAGGAGAGAAGAAGAAAGATAATTCTACGCAGAAAAAACAGCAAGTGGCAAGGCTTGAGCATGAGAAGATGCAGGATGCATTTGAAAAACTGAGACAGTGAGTGATGCTTAAGCAGAGTGACCTGGGAACTTTTAGGTCTGCTTAAAGATTAAAAAATAAATCTATCCAAAAAGCAATGGAAAGCTATTGAAATATTTTTAATGTGTGTGTGTGTGTGTGTGTGTGTGTGTGTGTGTGTGTATGTATGTGTGTGTATTATAATCAGATCTGTGTTTTGTAAACACATTGGCAGTGAGAAACAGATTGTAAGGAGGGAAACTGTCATCTTGATTAGTTCTGCAGTCACCACAGTAGTGCAGGTGCATAAATCAGCTGCTTGAATTAGGTAATGTGGCAGGCTGAATAGGGAGCCCCCAAAGCTGTCCACTCTGAATCCCTGGAGCCCATGAATTACTTTACCCCATTACTTGGGTAAAGGGACTTGGCCGAGTGATTAAGACCTTGATCTGGAGAGAAGAGCCTGGTTTATTCAGGTGGGCTCAGTCACAGGGGTCCTTATCAGAGGCAGGCAGGAGGGTCAGAGTCAGTAGCAGACGTGATGACAGAAGCAAGCGATTGGAGTGATGAAAGGAAGTGGCCACAGCCCAAGACTGTGAGCCACCTCTAGAAGCTGAAAAAGCCAGAAAAGAGATTCTCCAGAAGGAAACTCCAGAAGGAACTTGCCAAGCCGACTCCTTAATTTCAGACTTCTGCCAGTTGGAATTGTCTGATGATAAATTTGTGTCTTTTTAAGTCACCAAATTTGCAGCAATTTGTAGCAATAGGCAGCAGTGAGAAGTAAACAGAGTAATGCAGTGGAGATGGATAGGAATTAATGGATTCGGGAGACTCTTAGGAGGTGGCAGGACTTTGTGACAGACTGAGTTTGCAAATGCAGGGGTGTCGAGGGTGACTGCTAGGGATTGACTCTTACCATACAGATGGTACCATCTCACCGCGTGCATGTCAATCTTGATTTCATATCAAAAACCAGATGCGATTTCTGAATATGAGGCCCTAAACAAAAAGAGTTAAATTTTGTATACAAGTTAGTAAATTACCTGAAAAGAAGTCATATTTTGAAGGTCACAGTATCTGATTACCAGACAGTAGTAACCCAAAAGCATTAGGAGGATTTTAAATCAAGGGTCTAAGTCAACATCTTCTCTGGGATAATTTTACATTCTGGAAGCCTGAGGGTTTTCTTAATCTGCTTCTTACAGCAATGATTAGGGGCTGTCTCTCCTGGCTATTTTATTATCTCTAATTGTCCCAACTTCCTTACAGAGCTTTCCAATTGGAGGACATCAGCACTGAATTACAGGTGTTGCAATGGTTTTGGTGCTCTTAGCCCCCCGGCTGATTTGGGTAGGATCTGGGTGCCAGAGCTCCTGGGATGGTCATCTCTTCCCAGCGAGTCTTGTCAGATTATCCCACTGTATTGTAAACAGATGTAACATACTTTGTGTGCTATCATGGGGAAAAGACTGGGAAGTACCGCCCTTTGGTATTCCTTCTCACAGGGTCTTCCATGGACGTCTTGCATCCGAATTCCTGGTAGGGATGTGCGCCTGATAGATGGTTACTAACCCACGCGTTAAATCTACCTCCCTAGCATTTCTTAAATTCACCCTTTTGCTAAGACTGCCACCTTAGTGCAATGGCTTGTGTATGACTCTACGGATTATCAACCCAGTGACTTTTCCTCTCCCTCCTTCTATGCTGGCAGAACGTGCTTCACACGAGACGGGCAGAAAGTGCCCAATAGACACCTTTCTAGCTTCCCTTGTAGTTCAACACTGGAATATGATTTAACTCTGGGCAATGGGACCTGAAGGAAATCCATTGGAAGACACATAAGAAATGCTTTCCTTCTCACTGCACAATGAAAAGGAGCTTTGAGAGAAGGAGAGTTTTTTTTTTTTTCCCCAACCCCTTTTGTTTTTGGATGTTAATGCATAAGAAGGTTCAGCACAGCCCTGCTGCAGTGAGCTTGCAGCCCTGAGGAGGCAGCCGAGAGAGGCACGGCGGAACCTGCTCTGAACCCTGGCACTGTCGAGCCCTGAAGCAACCTGGAATTGACTGCATTTTTGTTTTCTAGTTTTTGTGAAAAATAAACTCTTTTCATTTAAGCAATTTTCAGCTCGGTTATTTTTGCTGTTGTTGTTACTTGTAGCCAAGAGCATTCCTAATGGATACAATTTTAAACTTGGTCTTCATACATCCCCATTCTAATTCATCCTCTTACACCTTCGAAGTAAAAGGAAACTGATCATGCCACCCCCAGCTTTGTCTGTGGGTGGCTCCCTTTGCCTCCACAGTATATGCAGTCTCATATGCACACTGACTGCCTTTCCAGCTCCATCTTCCAGTAATTCTCCTGTTACATCCAAGGCTACATCCCCATGGAATTACCTGTGTCTCCTAGAAGGCATTGTACTATTTAACACCTTTGAGACTTTGCTTCAAACCTCTTCTTTCTGGAATATCCTCTAAATTCACTATCCCCCTAACTAATGTCTACAAGTAAAATACATTTTCAAGATCCAGCTCAAATATCTATGCCTTTTCATAATGAAGTTTTCCATGGACACTACCCACTACATTCACATAGAATTGTCTGTTTTTTGTTTTAGCCTCTGAAATCTACTAGAGGGTAGCATGAATTTCCAGGGTAGAATGCAGAACATTGCATTTCTATTTATTTTTCATTTTCCATCTAATTACAGTTTCTAATTCATCTTTAGATTTCTAGCACTTAAAAACATGCCTGGAACATAGGAGATGCTCACTAATTATATTAAGAATGACTGTTTGAAAAGAGGAATGAAATAAAATTTTTGTATCATGGAGTAACCACTGATGTACATTCTAAAACATTCCCTTGTAATTTCTCTCTCATTTCCAATGAATTATAATATTTGAAGCTGGAAATTTTATATTTGAAACTGATAAGAACTATTTTATTGTGCACACTGGAATTGACTCTGTTTCTACGATCTGTACACAGTACATCTCTTGTTCTTTTGGAGAAAATCGAAGAGCAAGGTTTTCCCCTATTTTTCTTCATGTCAAATCTTATTTGAAATCAAGGAAATATGAAATAAAGAATCAAATTATGTATTAAATAACATCTTAACATTGTTATTAAAAGAGAAAGGGTCATGGACTTTATCCAAACTGATAAATATCTAGCAATGCACAGTCCAATACTATGTCATTTCATATGTAGGAATATAGTTTTTTTTTTTCTTTTCAAACCTCCAGGTCACATGGCCCTATTTTTTTTTTTCTTAAAGGAACACACAAACGTAAGACATTTGAACTGCAATTGGTTTAGACTGCAGCTGCTTTCCACCTGCAGTCTCTACAATCACAGTCCCTTCAGGTTGGGGGGTGTCAGAAAGGTTGGGAACCTTTTTGAGATCTGACTGAGGTGAAGTTGAGTTTGGATATGGGGGGATGAGTTTCTGTGGTTTGCAGTCGCTTTTGTGTCTAATTGGGCTATTTCTTTGTATGGATATGGCTTCCAAAGATTCTCTCCCATGTACTCTTCCAATTCAGCCAGAATTTGTGACACGGGTGTGCAGAACCAGACGCCACATCTCAGGATGAATTTGGTCCATTGCATCCAGTGTAGAATGAATAGTGGAGGAGAAAAGTTTGAAATGGTGGAGCCAGAAGCTAGTCCATGGGAAAAACATTATAGAAGTGTGTCAGGTAGTTATGTAGTAAAAATTTTTTTTTCAGAATTTTGTAATATTTGTGATTTTTGTTACTGTTTAATTATTTGTGGTTTCTTGTAGCATTTTAACACATGCCTATTTTTGTATGAGTTTTATATTTTTATGGTGTACTGTTTTTTGCAAAGAAGGTTCCCAACATTGTATAAACTTCAGGCTCTACAAAACCTGGATTCTCTCGTGATAAATCTATACTGGAATAAAGCTTTCATAGACCTAAAGTATGTTTAAGCTAGCCATTAATTTTATTTTTAAATGACTTTATAAATCCTGTGTTTCCCTAAAATTTTCTTGTGTTATGATTTTCTGCAGAATTTCTAGAGAAAATTCAAGATGTGCTTTGTAACTAGGGCTTAAGTTCTTAAAAAAACTACGTATTTTAATTTTTACTCATCATGACTACTTAGATACAGAACTGAGTATTCTGTCCTGCACCACAAAGCTAACATCTTGTCCGATTGGGTGGGCAGGTGGGAGAGGAACTCATTTAAACATCGTAATTGAACTTTGGCATGAATTCATTCTCTTGCCTTTCCATCTTTTCCAATACAATGCTATTTTTGGTTTAATTTTTCTTTTTTCCAGAAGTTGCCAGTTTTTTTTTTTTCCCATGGAGCAGGGCAATGTGATGACAGTAGAAATAAAAAGAAAATTATTTTATGGTTTTTAGAGAGGATCTGATGTTGAATATATTTTATACGTGAAGCTAATTTTAATCCCCTGGGCTTATTTAGCTATAAGTCACATGAAGTGTTTGAATTTTAAATAGTGAATCATCCTAGGTGGCCATACAGCTTTGTTCATGAAGAAGGATGCTGGAGCAGCCCTGTATATTTTCAAAAATACCTCTGCTATAATTAACTATTTAGCAGTTAGAACACTGCCAGAGTTTTGTATTTTTTCCAAGTGTTTCACCTTGTCCTTGGAGTCAACCTGTGACCTCTATATGCTTCTAGAAATTTAGGTCTTTCTTAGCTACTGGTAACAGGAAGGAAAGTTACCTCTGAGATCTAAGGGAACATTCTGGGGGCCAGCAGGTGATACGTATCTGTTCTATGTCTTTCTAAGAATGGTTCCTTGCAGTGCCTTGCCTTTCTATTTCTGGCCACATGTGTTCTTTTGCTGTATTTTCTGTGAGTTTTCTTTTAAGTCCCATTCTGAAGAATCCCAATGCAGGTATCTGAGAATAATTTATTACGTCTTGCGTGACCCAAGATAGTTTTGACCATTCTTACTCTTCCTTTAATTCATATCTGAGAACTAAGTTTCCATTTAGAGAGAGGAATGATTTTCCTTCCCTATCCTGGGGTGCATGATCATTCTAAAAGTGAAATGATTTTGATTTAGTATTGTCACTTAGCTTTTTATAAGATCATTATATATGTCAGATAATCCAGTTTTATTAGATCTAATGGAAAAACATAGTGCACTTTTTAAGGTAAATTTTTCCCATTCATTTTTCTGTATGCTTTTACCCCATTATTTCCTTCCTTCCTTCCTTCCTTCCTTCCTTCCTTCCTTCCTTCCTTCCTTTCTTCCCTCCCTCTTTCCTTCCTTCCTTCCTTCCCGCCTCCCTCCCTCCCTCTTTCTTTCTTTCTTTCTTTCTTTCTTTCTTTCTTTCTTTCTTTCTTTCTTTCTTTCTTTCTTTCTTTCTTTCTTTCTTCCTTTCTTTCTTTTCTTCCTTTCTTCTTTTCTTCCTTCCTTCCTTCCTTTCTTTCTTTCTTTCTTTCTTTCTTTCTTTCTTTCTTTCTTTCTTTCTTTCTTTCTTTCTTTCTTTCTTTCTTTCTTTCTTTCTTTCTTTCTTTCTTTCTTTCTTTCTTTCTTTCTTTTCTTTTCTTTTCTTTTCTTTCTTTCTTTCTCTTTTCTTTTCTTTCTCTCTCCCCCAACTTCCGGCCACCCATCCTTCCTTACTTTGGTACCGATAGCCTTTATTATCTGCAGCAGGAAGTTCACGTGGAGGGGATATGATAGCTTCGGCTCCTGGAGGGGCCCCAGAGACTCAGTCACCACCCTTGAAAAGATACGCTGTTATTGTTTCCAATATTTACTTTAAAAAGTATGTTAGACCAACAGATCATATTTGTTTGACAATTTATTTCTAGGATTAACCCACTAACTCTGTTTTTGCCAGTTATAAGATTATTAGCTCAGGCAGTGGTTTAGAAAGGTGAATACTAAGAAATACCTTGATTTTGAGGTGGCCTCACTATGTATTTGTTATTTCATTTATTAATTTATCTAACACACATTTATTAAATTCCAACTGTGTACTGTGGAAATTCAGAGAGCAGAACTACATAACAATGAATAAACTAAGAACATTTCTTGGTATTATAGAGTCTGCTTACAGAGGATCACATCCAGGATCTACAAGACCCAAACCCAATGCTTTGAAGTCACTGCAACGCGTACTTTAATGAAGGGGCACAATCTGTTTGAAAGAATCCTATCCCTGTGTTCCACTTTGTGAGAGCTTCCTTAAGCAACTGTAAAGACATCTTAAGCAATCAAAACAAACTAATGAGCTATTTGTGATGCAAACTGGTGTCAGGAATGAAAATGAGGGCTGTGTGTTCTGCACCACACCCCAGTAGCCTGGGTATATAAAGAAGGCTGGAGACCAGGGAGGTCATCACACCGAGGAAACGCCCTCTCTAAGCTCTCCTCCACTCCAGACACCATGTGCTTCAACAGCTTCTCCGGCGCTGTCTTCCCAGGATTCTACGGGGGCAGCTGCGGCTACCCTCTGGGGTACAGTGTGGGCTGTGGCTATGGCAGCACCTACTCCCCAGTGGGCTATGGCTTCGGCTACGGCTACAACGGCTGTGGGGCTTTCGGCTACCGAAGATCCTGCCCATTCTTTTTCTAGTGATTTGCTGAAATCCCCAAGGAGGCATGGAATCTTCTCTCGTGAGGCTGAAGGGTGCACCTCCACATCCTCATCTGCTCCTCAACCTCCCAGTCGCTGATTTTCAGAGCCAGGACCAGAGTCCAGAGGGAAGAAAATGAAAACCCCTTGATGCCTCGAGCTGCCTTCCCTGAATGATATTTGTTGGGACGTTTTCAGAAACCTGATGCCCCAACATGAATTACTTTTGAATTTTTCACCGTGTTCATGACTCTTGTCATAACCAAGTTGTGGACGTGTCTGTCAAACTCCCAATAAACTTGTCTCAGCCACCATAATATTCTCACCTGAGTGCAGTTTCCTTTCTTGCTGGGCGTGTATTTTTTGGTACATTGAGTGGGGAGAGGAATGGATTTCCCTTTCCTCCTGTGGGTGTTAGAGGCAGTGAGAAAGCAGATAATCCTTGATCTTGTGTGATCAGCAGGCAGGAGGGGGCTGCTTGTGATTTAAAAAAAAAAAGTCTGTCTTAACCTCCCCTTACTCTATGACATCCACCTCCAATTCCAGCGCCAGTGGTACACCATTCATTGCTTAATGCCCCTCCTCATCTCATCACTCCTGCCCCTCTTCACGGAACCCAACATTGAAGGACTACTTCAATTATTTCTATATTAGTGCAAATGAAACCCACTGTGTTCCCTCTCGCAGGGGCTACTGATTGTAGAATAAGATGCCATGTCCCCTATTTAAGAATTCTGGGGCAACTAAAATAGCCATAGACATATTTGAGGAGTCAGAGAGTCTTTCGAGGGGGAAGGGATAAATTCCCCGATTCAAACCACCTCGGGTATCTATTTTACAGCTTAGAAATACCAGTTTAGAAACAACAACAGAAAGCTTCTTAATCTTTGTGGAATCGATACCAGGCAGTGGGTTTTACTCTTTAAAAGAGCACCTTTTCATAGACCTGCAGCTATATCAGCCTTTCTCTGTGTTCCTTTGGAGAAGAGAGTAATATTCTTTTTATAAGCCAAGTCAAAAATGTCTCAATCCTCTTGTGGAAAACATTTTATATATAGTACAAATATTCTTAGTGACAGCAGGATGTGGCTTAACCCTGCTCTTCTATGGGATATCTGCATGTGGCTGTGTTGCATATGATCACCTTGTAGCTCAAAATGTAAAAGCTATTTGGAAAGATCATTTTAAAAAAGTGTTTTCTCCACCATATTTCACCCAACTGGTATTTCTTAAAAAATTCAAAAGACATCTTGTTCAAGGATTTACTTAGTAGATTTTTTTCCAGGAGACCATTGTTATAGCCAATAAAATGTCCAGTTTGGAACTTTCTAGCAGGGCATGTTAATTCACACTAAGAATTGTAATTTAATCAAACATGTAGGTTAGAATACAATAGGAAAAGAGGGGTTTTCCAGGAATTAGAGGGTCAGATTGAAGCTAGAAAGGGTCTGTTTGACTGTTCTAGAATGATGATTGAGTTATATAAAATTTGTGCTTGAAGAGAACTTAGAGAACAGCTAATCCAGTGCTTCTGAAGTTGTGATGTGTAGGAGAATCACCTGGCAGCTGGCTTAAAATGTCAGTTTTTATGCCTCACCCCCAGGAATTTTGACTTGGTATATCTGAGGTGTGTTCCAGAAATATAAATTTTTTCCAGCTTAATTGAGGTATAATTAACAAATAAAAATTTTATATATTTAAGATGCATAACAAGACTTTGATATGTGTATATTGATATGTGTATTATGAGGTGATTACCACAATCAAACTAATTGACATATCATTCACCTCAGATAATTACCAATTTTTTCTCAAGTATGTGATGTTGACATTACTAATCTTCAGGGAAATAAAATAAGTGCACGATGAGTTATCACCGCACATCTGTTAGAATAGCTTTTACCAAAAAGCTAAGAGATAACAAGGGTTGTCAAAAATGTGGAGGAAAGTGAGACCATATACACTGCTGGCAGGAGTATAAATTTGTTCATCTACTAGGGAAAGCAATATGAGTTTTCTCAAAAAAGTTAAAAATAGATCTACCATATGATCCAGCAAACTCTCTTCTGGGTATAGACCCAAAGGAAGCGAGATCATTATCTCTAAGAGATACCAGCATTCTCATATTCATTGCAGCATTACTCGTACTGACTAAGATATGGAAACAACCTGAGTGTCATTGGGGAGATGAATGGATAAAGAAAGTGTGGTATATACACAATTGAATATCATTCAGCCCTAAAAAAGAAAGAAATCTTGTCATTTGAAATAACCTGGATGAGCCAGCAAGCTAAAGTTTTTAAAAGTACTCCAGGGATTCTAGGTGAGGTGTTCTGAGGCCCACGCTTTAACAAGGACTGTTTCAGGCCATCACACACACACACACACACACACACACACACACACACTCTCACACTTACTTATTACTTATTTATGTTCAGGTAATGGGAACACTGATAAAGGAATATCATCTACAACTCAACACGATAAGGGCAGAAAGATTCTTTCATATCCCCAAAGACGTACAAGATGTGCACTGAGGTTCGAAGTCTATGCTTGGCACGTCTCAACCACGGCTCTTGGGCTGAAGTTTCTGATGACATGCTCGGCTTCAGAAAAATGTGTTTTGGGATGATTTTATAAATTTATATTTTCCTGTGTAATGAGAAAATATTCTTCATGATTTTACGTTAGTCGGTTGTTTTTAACTGTAATTCAACTCTATTACTTCCTTACTTTTTTTATTTTTAATGCATGACTCAGGTCCCAACCTTGGAAATTCTGATAGGAGGATATTCTATGGGGTCTGAAAATTAGTATTTAAAAAAATTCTCCATAAGTAATTTATTTTGGGGGTCACCAGTTTGGGACACTAACAGGGTCCTTAGCCATGGCTTTTTATCCTTTTTGCTTTTTCTATTTATTTTCAATTTAGTAACTAAGATGTTTCATCTATATTTATATAAGAGTCATAAAAATGAAAACAGAATAAATACCATTTTAGAGAGAAAGTGAAAAGGAAGAGTAGGAAGAACATTTGATGCTACATTCAAGCTGAGCTGCAGTCTGTAGGGAGCCTAGTTAGGTATTTATTTCTACTTTGTACATGAGTTTTGCTACTAAGTTGGGCCAGGTTCTGCATATAGTAGAGTAGAAATGCAACAAATATGACTGTGTTATAAGACAAATTTCTTCAATAAACATGAAAAAGACATCAAATATCCATTGGCTAACACCTAACTATTCTTTAATTCATAACCATTTGCAGATTGGAAGCCTGATATCTGTGCATTTTATTACTTGGATTCATCTCAGAATGTCATACATGAAGAAAAGTGTTGTTTATCTTTCCTACTTTCTGATTAATTGTTTATTTCTCCTAATTACCTGAAAAACTAAGCTATGTGTATTTACAGTTTCCATGCTGAGTAGAGTCAGCAGAACTGAGATACATGATTTGAATATTTAAAGTCCAAAAATAACAAATGCTGGAGAGGCTATGGAGAAAGGGGAACCCTCCCTCACGGCTGGAGGGAATGCAGTTTGGTGCAGCCTCTGTGGAAAACAGTGTGGAGATTCCTCAAAAGACTAGGAATAGACTTTCTATATGACCCAGGAATCCCTACTTCAAAAAGACACCTGCACCCCAATGTTCATAGCAGCACTATTTACAATACCCAAGACGTGAAAACAGCCTAAATGTCCATCGAAAGCTGACTGGATAAAGAAGCTGTGGTATATTTATACAATGGAATACTATTCAGCCATTAAAAATGACAACATAACGCCATTTGCAGCAACATGGATGTCTCTGGAGAATGTCATTCTAAGTGAAGTAAGCCAGAAAGAGAAAGAAAAATACCATATGAGATCACTCATATGTGGAATCTAAAAAAAAAAAAAAGAACATAAATACAAAACAGAAACAGACTTATAGATATAGAATACAAACTTGTGGTTGCCAAGGGGGCAGGGGGTGGGAAGAGACAGATTGGGACTTCAAAATTTGTAGATACTGACAGGCACATGCAGAGCAGATAAACAAGATTATACTGTATAGCAGAGGGAAAAACATACAAGATCTTGTGGTAGCTCACAGCAAAAAAAAAATGTGACAATGAATATGTGTATGTTCATATATAACTGAAAAATTGTGCTCTACACTGGAATTTGATGCAACATTGTAAAATTACTATAAGTCAATAAAAAATGAAAAAAAAAAGACGTATCTGCACAGGAATCTTTGAGAGAAGGAGAGATAGAGAGAGAAAATATTTTCCTCCTATATTTTAGGATGCTTCAGAGTAATTCTTCCTGGAAGAAAGGCGTGGCTGGAGAAGATTCTGGACTACTTTCTTGAATTATGAGATTAAGTATTGCATTGTCAGAATCACATTGCATAACCTTTGTCTGAATCCAGTGTTCAGTGTTATCTCTACTCTGTTAGCTGTTTTCTTACTGACTTATTTCCATAACCATCTTGTCTCCACAAAGGAGGGGTTTCAAATGTTGCAAGTTCTTTAAAAAATTTTTTTTCACATTTTCACGTTCTCTGTATCAATAGTGTACTCATGTTTCTCACTAAGGTCTACCTCCTGTTTTCCAGCTTTCTGTCCACTATCCTAAGCCCCCTACCCTAACTGTTTGGCTTCCCAATTCCTTGATTACTCAGAAGTAATGATTCATTAGTCATAGCTGAATATATAAATGTTGATTTTTACTTCTCCATTTGGTTCACAGGAGAGTTTTAAAGTCCCAAAGAGTTTTCCAAGGCTAACTTTGATAGTAAATCTATTAATGGTACCCTGTTAAATAATTTCTAAGTATTCTCCAAAGGCTATTTTGATGGCATCTAATATCTGCTCTCTCTCACAGGTTGATGTAGAAATGTTCTTCCAATGTTACTCTTTATGTGACCAGAGTATTAGATTACACTATCCAATAAAGGTGTTGGCCATGAAATTATGACAATGGAGAATGTGAAGATGGCAGAGTTGTAGGGAGCTTAACACAGGTAGGAGATCTTGTACCATATTTACATTGTTCTTGCGTATAGGAACTGACCAACTGATTTTCCCTCTGTTTCACTTTTGCCTTTGCCTGCGTCTTCTCTTCTGCTTCTATATCTTTGTCCTCAAGTTTTTTACTTCTTAGAGCACTGTAAGATTCGCCTCTATTTCCATGGATCTTATTAAGCAGGGTCCGTTCCTAGCTAGATTTATGAGTAATTTCTCAGCAAGAAGAGAGATCAAGAGAAGCACCTTCCCAGTACAGAAAAAATCTCACAGTTGCAGTAAGTCATTAGTTTCAATGACTCACACTGGCTTTGCTTTCCAGAACTGAAAAAAAAAAAAAAAAGAAAGAAAGAAAGAAAGAAAAAAAAAGCTTTCAGCTACAATACATGCCTAAAGAAGATTATCAAATACCTGACAAGGTATTTGGACTTCTTCACTTACTGAAAATACTAAAAGAACATAAATATAAAACACTGAGGAATCAGTGGGTGACACTGGCATTTGATAAAGTTATTCGAACTGAATATTTTTCCTTATCCAAAAGAGGTTTTACTTGCTCTTTTGCCCAAAACTTCAGTCACAGGTTGCAAAGCAGAAACTGGAAATGCCTCCTATTTACGTGGCTCTGATTTTCAATTTCCCACAATTCTCCTTCAGCCAAAGGATGACTTTTCTCAGAGCCATCCAAAATGTGATAACTGCTGCCAGTGGGCATGTTCAACTCATATGATGGCAAGTAAATCATACTTAAAACCAACCGACCAGCCAATCTTGTGTACATCTCTAGATGAGCATAATGACTTTTGAGCTAAATGTTTTCATCCCATTGATCTCTTATGACATTGATAAACTTCTGAAGTGGGTTTATTGAAGATTTTAGGTGAGGCCATCATCTTGAGCATATTCTCATATAAATTTTCAGTCATTTCAATGACAAAAATAATTAGGCTAAAGAACTAATGTTCAGTTTAATACATCCCTGGGCCTGTCCTATGTTCAGTATTCCTCTTCACAACCCCATGAGGTTGCTTTCATTCCAGGTTCTGTTATCCTCATTTTATACATGAGGAAGCTGGAATTCAGAAAGTTCAGTGACAAACTCATGAACTCAAAGCTGGAGCACGGCAGAGCTGGGTTTCTAACCTGGATGTGTTTGATGCTGAAGTCTTGTTGCCTGCCTCCCACCAACCAGAAATGACTCTAATTTCATTCTGTAGAACTGTGTGTTCCATAAAGGGGTATTATCTGTCTTGTTCACCACTGTGTCCCTAAAATAAAGCACAGCATTGAGCTCATATTGAGTTCCTGATAAATATAACATGAATGAAAAGACTGAATGTTTCTTTAGATTAAAATAAAGAATCCATAATCATGACAATGAGATCTGTTGAAAGTCTTTCATTCAAATCAGAAAATGTCACTATTTGGGTTGGTTTCTTTTGTTTCTTTCTTTCTTCCTTTTTTTGACACTCAAGAGAGACTTCATGAATGTGCAGACTATGAGTCCAGAAACATACTCCTGAGATGGAGGAGTGGGTTGTGGATGTTGCTTGGTCAGGATCTATCAAGAGGATGAAGCAATGACGTTACACAGTAATTTCCCTTCCTCCACCTCTCTCAGGGACAGTCTTTCAACTGTCTCTTAGAAATTCAGAGTTATCAATTATAGAGTATTTTTCAGTATAATTCTTCATAAATTTCAAAAATAATTTGATATTCTGTTCTAGAATGAAGAGAGGAGTAAGCTATGCAAAGCTGCACAGTCCAGAGGTAGAAAGCCAGTGGAGAAGTAAGGAAAGGGAAGGGAAAGAGGCAGGTTCATCTGACAGAGATTTTCTCCTTGACCAAACTTAGTCAGTCCCCACTGAACTCTATTCCCAATGAGGCTCTTACTTTTGGTTTTCTGTGTTTGTTTCTGCATTGTCCAATTTTAGCAAGGAAACTGCTGAGTCATTAAACCAGAACTCCCCCCACTCCCTAACCTCGATGTCTGATCGCCCTCAATATCTGATTGGGGACCTTGTCTTCTACCCTCTCCTGGGTGATGTCTGATCTCTCTGTCCTGCCTTCAGCAAGAATCCTGTTAGGTTGGATTAGACTAAAACCAACACCCTCTCCCCTTACCCTTGCTACTTTCTCTCAGTAATTTTTCCTCCTGCTCCTTGACTGAAAATTCCCACTTTTTCTTGTATTTAGAGTTGATCACAATCCCCCTCCACTATCACAAAACCCGCACTACCATATTATAATAGCTCCCCTTGAATAAAGTTGGCCTTACCATCTTTAACAAGTACCATGATTGATTTTTAAAAGACATCTCAGTTCTCAGTGTTCCTTGTCTGTTTTCAAGTTTTGGTTTTATAGTGTATAAGATCAAGAGAAACATTCTTTTGTTATCCAAGTGCTTTGCTATACTCTCCCTGGTCCAGACATCAATCTTAAAGTTTAATTCATCTATGCCATTTTATATCTACACAAACTGCTACTGTAATCCTTGCCCCGCTACATCCACCCGACATTTCATAATTATGGGATTTAGCTGCATATATTTATGCTGATTGTAGGCTTGTTTGTTTTGCCTTTGCTTCTAATTTGAAAGGTTTGTTAGATCTACAAGCTCTTTAATATCTACACCTCAAGCCTTGGTATAGAACTTTACAAAGTATGAGGACATTCAGTAAATTCCCGTGGACTAAAAACATGGTTTGGTGTTGCCACCAGGGTGGTTTTTGCTGTTGAGAAGTCTGATAATTGGATGATTAAATTTGGAGTCTAGTTTAACCCAACACTTTGAAGACACAGTAGACATGGCAGTAACTTCTCATTACAGGTACAAAACCCGTAAAGAAGAATCCTTGAGTAGTTAATCAAGCTCAAACCTCTTTCAAGAGTGATGAGGATCTCTTCTTTTTTTCAATGAGGTCTAGGAGATTAATAAGAATTTTAATTCCTTTGTTTTAAAGAATGAAGGACGTACATTTCTTCATCACAGCCCTCCACTGAGGTCATATGAGTCACATAGGAAGAAGGATCCCATTATGTTCTGCAGCCATTAACCTTGCTGCCTGATCAAATCCTTGTCTCCTGAACAATGTATTATGACTTCTATCTTGACAATTTCAACCCAATGGCTACTGGGGAAGTTATGGGTATTCCCTGAGCCCCTGTACTGACCGTGGATATGGTAGCACCTTCTTACCTCTGGGCTGTGGCTGGATTATGGCTATAGAAGTAACTGACCAGTTGGCTATAAAAGATATGGGGCAATAGAAGTCTATCGATTAATCTGCACATCTGAGACCTTGGCACTCCTGGGACATCTTGCTCTTTTGTTTCCTGTCTGCTTCTAACCTTCTTTGAGTCAGAAGATGCTGCTTGAACAAGTTCAGCTTCTGCACACACTGGATCTGCCTCACTTCAGGATGTATCACCTTCAGCCTGTAATTCTTTGAACTTTTCCAGAAGTTCATCATTTAGGCTTGTGATTCTTATTTGAAATACATTCTACTCTAACACATTTGTCTTTGATTTTTCATCTTGAGGATGCTTCTATTTTCTCCTCAAAAACTTATCTGAGTTGACAAAGAACATGTGGTTTGAGTATCTGCTCTTTGGTTTAAGTATGTTTATTATGATGGTCATATTTTCATTTCTGTTGCATCCAGTAAAAGCAACGTTAAAATAGAGACTGATTTTTATAGATTATCAAAAAGTGTTAGCTACATGATATATATGCTGTGTGGGCTAACCCAAATGGGCTTGGTGATGTCCAGGTTAATTTGATTAGATTAGTAATATCCAAAGTCCAGTAATGAAATCAAACTGCTTTGTCTTGGATCCTAAATCATACAGAAGGACTATCCATGTTAAAGTATACATTATGTGTGGCTATGAACATACATTTCCCTATTCTACTATACTCTCTTCAATTTTATCTCTTCCTTAGAAGCGTGCTTCTCAATATGTGGTTTCTAGACTGCCAGTATCAGCATCAAATAGCAACATTATAAAAAAGGCAAATTCTCAAGATTTCTGTCTCTTTCCCTCAAGATCTTCAGAGTCAGAAATATGCGTTTTAACTAACAAGCCAACTAAAATTCTGATGTTTGTTACA
Source organism: Vicugna pacos (assembly GCF_048564905.1). Lineage (NCBI taxonomy): Eukaryota > Metazoa > Chordata > Mammalia > Artiodactyla > Camelidae > Vicugna > Vicugna pacos. The sequence continues at coordinate 112,162,505 of NC_132987.1, read as the reverse complement.
TCTGTGAAATACTGCTCCAGAATATTAAATTATTGGTTCATCAAATTCATATAGAATAGTTTTAGTTAACTGCTTGTAAGATTGATTAGATTTGGAGTGAACAAAAGAAAACAATGATTTTAGCACACACTTAGATTGTACCTTATGATTTCACTGTATATTCATCTACATTATCTCATTAGAGCTTCACAAAACCTCATGAATTAGGAAAGCTAGTTACCTCTTCTTTACAGCTTTGCGACTGAGGCACAGAGTGTCGTGTTATTGTCAAAGGTCAGATCTCAGACCAGAATTTATAGCTTCTACTTTTGGAGCCCTTTCATTATGTTACATTTTGACCAAATAACACTCTTATAAGTGATAAAAGCAGAAATATAAGCAAGTACATGCAAGGCTTAAATATATTCTTTGATATTTTACATGCTTTTCTGATGTAATAAAGAAATCCATTAGTGCATTCTTATACTTTAACGGCCAACACTTTGTTCTTTCACCCAATATTAAATGTAGCTCCAATAGGATTCTTTATATGATCCTTATTCAATGGTGGATTTAACACGTTCAATCCAGAGTTAAGTAAAAACTCAAATATATTATTTTCATTAACGTTTCCAAAATAAAAACATCGAACCCTATGTCATCTGCTGTTATACACTTCTAAACAACGAAGTATTTTAAGGAATTAGGTAAAAATTGGAAGAATTGCTTTTGTTTTATTAAATTTGTACTTTGATACCATAATCCAGTCTTTTCCTATTTCAGTCATCTCAATGGTCACTTTTCCAGTAATACTGATCTTTAGGATATCTAAGGAATCCTTAGGTGAAAACCAGTTGGTTAAATGAATTAAATATATGTTTAAGACGTAAAGTCTGTTCACAAATTCTTTAAGTTTCTCACAAAAGGCTAATGTTACATTTCTGATGTGGTCTCATTCTGAGTGCAGGCAGGTAGTCAGGCCAAGTCATGTTTCTTGTGGATAAATTTCTGACAGAAACAGAAGGAAAACTACATCTGTCATGTATCTAACATGGCTGACTCTGTAAATACTCCATTCTTCTAATTACTTATTTTCTCATGTCCAGCAGATCTTGGTAGTGTCAAGTCAAATTTATTTAATAAACTTAGAATCTAAAGGTAGTTGATAATTCCAAGACAAAGGAGGAAGAGTGAAGAAATTGAAAATTCATTAAAAAGTTAGTTGAAGAGATTGGCCATCCTCAAAAGCTGGTTACTCATAAACATAAAAATATAGTTCCTCATCACTGATAAATATCAAGTGATCACTGAACACAAAATAGTTGCAATTAAATGGTGGAATAGATTATTACTGAGAAATAGACTTCTAGATCTCATGAGATATGATTAACAGAAGATTTGCCTTAGTTTTGAAAACATCTATAATGGGTTCAATCATGTATCAAAAATTTCTTAGGAAAAGAATCTTTAGTATCTTTAATCTCACAGTTTAGACAGCCTTAATAATCCCTTTGGTATGACCAGAAAGTATCTGCAATCTTACAGACAATGTTAGATAATATGGTAAGATATCTTCTGGTTGTTTGGAAGCCTGATTTTTGAAGGTTAAATTGGGAATCTGCTTTTACCAAAGACTTTGATGACTCTTCAGTAGCTTCCTCATTATAGGGACTAAACTAATTCAAAGAATACTAGGGAGTCAGTTAACCGCAAACGATTTTAAAGAGCAGTAAAAATGCCTAGGAACAAGGGGCTATTTGTTGCCACACCCTCAGGTGGGAGTGTATAAAAGGCTTCGGACAGATGGAGCAAGTCATTCCCAGGAAACATGGTCTTTGCTGCTAAACACCCAACTCTTAACGAAATGTCCTGTGGCTTCATCAATGAGGGCATCTACCCAGGTGTGTAGTGGGGCAGTTGTTGCTAGCCCCTGGGGGACAGTGCTGGCTGTGGATATGGCAGCACCTGCTCCGCAGTGGGCTATGGCTTCAGCTATGGGTATGGTGGCTCCCAGCCACTTAACTACAGAAGAGACTGGACATTCAACCTGTATTAATCAACCTCTAACCATGTGAACTGTACAATAATTTGTGTCCTCAGGGACCAAACTTGAAGCAAAGTTTTATTGACAGTTTTCCAGAGAATAAAACATGGACTTCAGATTCTTTTTGTATTAAACTGTGCAAAGTAGAGTGATCAGAAGCTTTGTGGACTGAGCTTTAATTGAAATCAATTTTTCTTAATAGGATGCTGTACCTTAGAATTTTAAATTCCCCAGTATGTTTGATTTTCATGTTTTCCCCTAAATTCTCATTCAGTTTTTTTTCATTCACTTCCTTATTCTAATATTTATTAGAATATATTAGCCTACAACCTACAAACGTGATTAGCCTACAAACGTGATTTTCAATTTTGTTATTTTCTCTTGGTTCCTTCTTTGTGGATATATTTTCCTTCTGCATTTTGCAGTGAGAGTAATACTTCGTAATTCTAAGCATTCTAGCTACTAAAGGGATATAGATTTAATAAAAAAAAACAGTTTGTGGTGAAAGTTCATGGACTCTTCTTTCATTCCTCTTATCTATACTCTATACTCTTGAATAAGAAATCTAGGAATTAAAATAAGCTCTAACCTCTCCAATCTTCAGTGTGTTAGCTGCCTCAATAAAGGGTTTTTAGCTTTTTAAATCACTTTCCAGTTTCCTGTTGTCTTTATTCCGGCTTGATGCTGACAATGCCAACTAAAGAACCACTGTATAGAAGCAATCTTAAAATTTTTATCTCTTCTGTGTCTATTATATTCTGTTTTCAGTTTGCTTTTTGTTTATATGGCAATTTCTTGAGTCTGTGGTATGAGTTTAATGATTAAGCCATAATTGACAAAAGACAAAGTTGTGAATTAAAATAAATCCCAATAATGTTATGGTGATATTTGTCTCACATTATGCTAAGGAAAGGTTATCCTTGTGAGTATTCTCAACAGAGAAGGAATATGAGAAATACATTTTAAATTTCTTTAAATATAAAAGGTCAAGAAAGATAACTATTGTTAGGTGAGTTGTATTTCATATTCTGATTTATTCCTGAATCACCAAACTTGACGTAAAAATGGACCTGGAAGACAAATGGCAGAATTCACTGTGTTAGGAGATCAAACTTGATCAACACTATAGCTCCTAGAATAATATTCAAATCCCCTTGGGTCTCTAATTTTGTGCATTCATGGTCTTGCATTGAATCAGCTGTTGATGCTAAGTAATCTTTAAAAAATATTATTATTATTAAATATCACTTTAAGAACACTTCCATAATTAACGTTATAATGAGTTTATAATGTCTATTTTTTATAGTCGCCTTCAATGCAAGCCTACATGGTAGCATAAAGCAAAATCCAGCATAAAGCATTCATATAGGTAGCAAAACATAGAATTAGAATGTAATGTAGAATTAAAGCTCTCTGAAAAACATAACTGTATCTAAAGATAAGATCTGGATCATCTAAATAAATGTAGAATTTTGTATCTTTAGGGAAATTATCAAGCCAGCTTAAATTTTTAAAAATCAACGTACAGTAAAATTGCATGCGTGTTTTAAAACATGCATACATGTATCTTTATAATTATCAGAGCATTTAAGATATAGAACAGTTTCATCACCCCAGAAAACTCATGCTGTCCATATTTTAGTCATACTCTATCTCCTAATTTTGACAACCCTTGGCCTGTTCTCCATCACAGTATTTTGTCCTTTTGACAGAGACATACAAATGAAATTATACAGTATATAACCTTGTGAAACAGACGTCTTTAGGTATGTCCTATATGGGGTTTGCTAAGCTTCTTGAATCTATTTTTGGTTAGGAATAAGCTTAGAGCATAATCCATCCAGAATTTGGAGTAGACTTGGACCTCCAGGTTGATTGGCCTCAGGAAAAAAAAAAAAGAGAGAGAGAGAAAAAAAATTTAAGGATAGAGAGCCTGGAAGTTTCTGAAAATGTCTTATCAACCATGACAGATATATGAAATAGTGTGAAATTTATTTTGCAGTGACCTACATTTCATGGTTTTCAAATCTGAGCATGCATAAAAATTCTAGCCAAGCTGTTAAAAGATGCACACTTGAGGGCTCTGCTCCCATAGACTCTTCTGGTCTGGTGTCTGAGGGCACACCCTACTTATCTGCATCTTTAACCAGCACAAAAGATTATGAAGTTGATGACATCAGAGTCACCTTTTAAGAAACACTGATCTTGATAAAGAAATTGACATGTTCACCACGTTTTCCTAGCTTTGCTAACTTGAGTGATAGTCTCAAACTTTGGAGATTAGGAATAGATTTCAAAGGTGACTGAAACAAAGTGACCAGCAAGAATGAAGTTTGGCATGAGAGGGACCAAGTACAAGGCAGTGCCAGGGAAAGAATGGAGAAATCTTGACTCAGGAAAATATTGTAGAAACCAAACTAGTCATCCACTAGGAATGAATCAGTAATGTAACGTATAATTTAAAAAGAACCAGATACAAATGTGAGTTAATAGAAGTATGTCACATAGGAAGTGAAAATTAATCCTTTCACTACATAGCTCTGTCCAGACCGTTATTAGAATAGTGTTTTATCATCTGAATTTTGTTAAGAACGTAGGAAATTAAGGAAGAGTCTAGAGAAAAGCATTAGAAGATATTGCTTAGAAACAACTAGAAATTTCTCTATATTAGAAGTTAAGGGAAAGAAATTCAGCTCCATAGGAAAAGGTTAAAGGAACATGAATTGTGATTAACTTTTATAGAAAAAATTAAAAAATCTATTTTTCTATGAATAATTATTCATTGCAAATTGTATGGAAAATAGAGTAAGAAAAAAATACGTATTATCCATTAATCAAGAGAGACTAAAAGAAAAAGAGAGACTAATATCATCTCTTTAGTGACTGAATGTACTTAATACTTTTTACAGTGTGATTATTTTGAAAGCTCTCTTATAAAATCGAAAATTATTTGAAAACATATTCTAAAAATGACTGCATTGTATTTCTTTAGATAAATACAACATATTTAATGCATTTAATCTCAGTTTTACACATTTAGGGTGTTTTCAAACACCAATTGAAACAGTATTTTAATGAACACCATTAAATAATCACTATTGCCAGTTTATTTCCTTGTTTTAGACTCCAAGTAGAGCCAAGATACTTAATCAAAGGTCAGAAATATTTTCAGTATTTAGGACACATGTTATCCTTCAATGTCAGGCCAATGTAATGAAAATAAATTCCTTACTTCATACTATGTCCAACAGGGCCCTGGAGAGAACTTTCCTGAGCTAGTGGGTCTAAATTTTCTGTGGTCCTGGATGTCTGTTTATTTTATATCGACAGTTAATTTATAGATTGACTGGTTTTCTAGGTTAGAAATATGTCTTTTTTTTTCATCTTACTGAAAACATTGCTTCATTTTCTTCTGGCTTCCAATTTTGCTTCTGAGATATCTAATAGCATTCTGATCTCTAGTCCTTTGTATGAATGATTTCCCACCTCCCTCCCCTCTGTGAAAGTTTTAGGGTTCTCTTCATAAGTACTGGCTTGGAAATAATTTTTAAGATGTATTTTATTAGCAGAGTAGATCATGCAGGACAGTTTCCTATGAGTTTTCTTCTAGAATATCACACTTACTAATATATCTGTGTTCTCCTTTAAATACTGTACATTTAAAAAAATTTCTCTCTCTCTTGGAAGATCCCTGCCATGACTCATGATCCATAACACAGCCCAACTAAAGGAAAAAAAAAAACAGTACAGGGTGAGACAGCAGGTGATAAAACGGCAGCAACATTTCCTGTAAATTGACTGGCTGGTTGAGCTCAACATTGTTTTGTCAGTCAGTAAAATGGGGAGGCCAACACTCAGGGCAACATGATGAAGAAGTTGAACAGTACTCCATGGGAAGGGAGTAGCAATCAATATTTTTCATTGACTGTTGATAAGAAGCAGGATTGGTCAAGAGAGCAAGGAAGTGTCCATGATAGCGTGGAAAAGATTACATTCAGACACCTGCCAGAATGTTGTTTCTTGTAACCCTACAAATCCTGCCTTTAAGGCTTCTAATCGCTACAATCCTTTATGTAGTTCTAAAGCTTCCCTTTGACAGCCTAGATTTCCATCATTACCATGTGATTTTGTTGATGAGCATTACGTTAAACATGACCATTGGCTATAATTTTGCCTTGAAAATAAAATGGCTTTCCATTTTACGGAATTTATGGCTATATGTATAATTATTTCAATTTACTTTCTATTCTTTTACTTGTGATAGCATAACAGTTTACCTTGTGTTTGCACAGCAATTCAGAGTTTTTTGTTGATTGCACCAGCACTTTGTGATTGTGAATACATCTATCAGCACATTGTCCTTCTCAACGTAATACGAGAACAAATAGAAAAATAGAACTCTGGGATGAGGATGGGACTTCTGTAGGCTTCAAAGTCCAATCCAGAGATGTACTGAGTAGATAAAATTTGTTTGTGTTGCTTTGCTGTTACAGAGACAAATTAAAGTGTAGAATCGGCTTGATTTTCAAAAGCTCTTCTTGAGCACAGCCTTGGGGCCTCTACTTGAGCTTTTCATCAACTCAGGGACTGGCAACTATTAAGTTTAATATAATTTTTATTGAGCTGAGGTATTCATTAAAAGACCTGCACACCCTGAAAAGTAAGTGAAGCCATTTATTATCTGTTGCTGCTTTTTGAGAGAAATAGCCATTACTTCATGTCAGCAGTGTTAGTTGTTGCTGGCGGTTGCCTTGGCTGGGGTCTGTCAATATTTCTGGATTATATCTTTGGGCAATTACTACACTTAGCCATGTCCTGTCAGTCATTCAGCTTTCTCAGTGGGGGGAGTGCAAGATGTGTGTCACCTTCCAAAATCCTGTGCTATAAAGGCAACATTCTAAACAAGTGAGTTTGTTCAGAAACTCCCAGTTTCTGGGGGAAGGCTCATCTCAACAAAGGTTTTGAGAGAGAGATATGAGGTCTTATCAGAGGGCAAAGACATTTCAGAAAACTGAATGTGAACAGAATAGGACTCAGTCTAGTTCCAGAGCTTTACATTTGGGGTCAAAAATTAAGATTTTTCTCTTCTCAGTGTAGATCACAGATGGAGATGGGTTTAGGGGAGTTGCAACTTGACGTCAAAGCATATTTAAGTGTCTTTAAATGAGTACAAAGTCAGTCCTATGTAAAAAGACAACTGATTAATGAGGTTGATGAATATTGTTAAATCAGTTATTAGAATGATGAGTTAGGGGTTGACTCGCAGTGTCCCCCTCATTGTTAGGTAGATGTGGATAGACGTGTGGACCAAGGAGACTGTGACGGCCTAACTTTGATTACTTACTCCCAGGTATCAGAGGGTGCCAGTAGTTTCAATATGACATATTACAGCAACTCATATTCTGACTGGTGCCCCCTTGCCTTTAGACATTTCTAGTCTTTGTGATTCTTGATGTGGTGTCTTGAGATCTGGGTTATTGCTGAGACTCTGGCCATGGATACTGCTATGGTTGCTATACCCAAGTTTCCAATGACGTGGATATGGTTGTGGTTGTGTCTTTGCTATTGGTTGGTGATATAGAAGCCCCAGCTAGCTGGGGAAGATACTGGTCATCTGAATTCTATCATGTTTTAACTGGGGACTTCTGCACCTTGATCACTATGACCTGTCATCTGCCTGGTCACTTCATATCTATGTGTCAATTCCTATATTATTTTTTTTTTTGGTGACTAATTTTCCTGTTCTTTCTTTTACTTGAGACTCCAAGGGCAAGTGTTGAACTGCCTTTTTGATTCAAAGTGGATTGACTGGAATGAATTTTATCTGAAGTTCCTCAGATCCTCTCTGTTTAAAAGTCCATTTTCCTCTTAATGGAATGCTATGCTTGGGAAATGGAGCTTATAGTTCACTTTAGTTCAAGCTGAAGGCCATTTTGCTATGATGATTATTCTAAGTATTCTTCACCTGAAGTAGCAATTGCTGGTCCTCCTTTCTGATTTTTTGGGGCTATTTTGTTGTGTTATCATTGTTATGTATTTTTTTTCCATTCTGTATTCAGTTTGGAATTTGGGTTTATATCTGTATCCTGGATCCCAGAATAGTTTACCTGCCAGTTTTGCCTTTTTCTTTCCTGAATTTGCCCTCTGTTTGATTGGTTTATGATTTTAAACTTTCAGAGGTTCACATTTGGGCAGTTTTTTTCTGTTCTGAAAAGCTGCTCAGATCTATGTCCATGTTTTGGCCTTTCTTTTAGGATTGTGATCCTCTGACGGTACTTTCCATTTGATCACTGTTGAAACATTGAGATATTTTGACTTGTATGGTCCCAAAAATGTCCAAAGAGAAGCATTTCTGTGTCCCAAAATAATGTTACACCCCTCCTTTGGATTCAAGGCTTAAATAATACATAAGAAATTCTCCAGAGGATGAAACATATTTGTTGTTTATACTAAACTATTTCTAATATTCAGTTAATATTAATGATAAAAGATGAAAGTCTTTAATAATTGACTTTCTCTTTTTCAGAATTTGTTTTAAGGGTTGAGTGCCTAGAGGAATGAATGGATAACACACATTTACTTCCCCTAAAATGTAGCACTACGTAGGCTATGGTAGCCAGATAATTGATCATTTCAGACTGTATTTTCTGATTTGGTTCTGAGTGTTTATAGATTACACCTTAATCTTCCTTGTGTGCATTCAGAAGGCATGATCATATCTATTACATAAAGGTCTTTCAGTTATTCTTGTTGATTTTGGGGGGCATGGGGACAATATTACTTCTAAAACTTATGGTGTTCATGTAATATTAATTAATCTTCATAAGAAAAGCACAATACACATAACAATCTTTACACTATCTTATTTAGTTTGTCAAGATATTGACATGGACTATTTTACAGAAATAAAAGAGCATATCAATACATAAGAGGGTAGAATTCATCCATCCTGGCTGAAAGATTCAGTATGTTCTAGATTGTATGTTAGGAACCTGTTGTCCTGCACTCATGCATGAGCATATATTCTTTTTTAAGATGAAAAGTAGCAGAAAAAGAAAGAAAATACATTGGCCAGGTATATACAGAATAAATTTAACATTTGCCTTGATATTAGCTTCTGGAAGTCTGCACAGCCTGATGTCCACTCTCTGAGCTTTTCATTTTTTCTGATCCCATGATGGTTCCAGTAGTGTGACGATCACCAGTCATCTAGACAAGGCATGTTGTTGGGATTTGTCATTATTGTAGGTACCAAATACTCACTTCAAATGCAGGCAAACAGCCCAGATGTCACTTGAACCACTCATGTTTTTGTATATTAAATTGCTAATTGAGGTATTCGTGATCGTAAGAGAAACATGCTTCAGTAATTATGGATGATTGTGAAAGCTGTTGGGTTTTAGATCAAAACTATTAGGAATTGATAAGCTTTTAAATAAAGAGAGAAACGCATTGATAAACAGTCCAAATAATATGAGAGTGTATGCTATCTAGATCAGTGTTTATCAGACTTTAATGTGGGCCCATCATCGTGTGATTTATGATAAGAAATACGTGTTTGATCTTTGTCCCTATTTCTGCCACGGAGTTCCTAAAACTCTAGAATTTTCTAAGTGATAGGAGGGAAAAGTTATGTTTGTTCTGTTAATGAGGTGATATTTGAACCTCACCTAAGGATAGGGGCTGGTTGCCATGGGAACCAACTACAAGATCAGAAGGCTGGGACTTTCAGTCCCACCCTCCTGACCTCCAGGGACCGAAGAGGGGTTGGAGGTTGAATTGTGGCCAATGGCCATTGACTTAACCAATTATGTCATGAAGCCTCCATGGAAACCCAAAGGAACGGGGTTTGGAGTTTTCAGGTTGGTGAACATATGAAGATTTGGGAGCAGCAGGGTATTCAGAGGGAACATGGACGCTCCATGCCATTTCTCCATATCTTGCCTTATGCTTCTTTTCCAGCTGGTTGGTTGTGAGTCAGATTCTTTTATAAAAGACTGGTGCTCTAGTGAGTAAAATGTTTCTCTGGGTTCTGTGAGCTGCTCTAGTAAATTAAGTGAACACAAGTAGAGGGTTGTTGGAACCTCTAATTTATAGCCAGCTGGTGGGCTTATGATTGGCATCTGAAGTGGGGAGAGGGGATGGTCTTGTAGGATTTATGCTATTCGAGGGAGATCGTGTCAGAATGGCATTAAGCTGTAGGATACCTAGCATGCATTCTGGGAATTGCTTGGTGATGTGGAGGGAAATCCATCCCCCCACCACTGGAATTGAGGGCAGAACCCAAATTAGGGTCCAAATCACATGAAGTTTTGTTAAAAATCAGATTCCAGTTCAGTGGGTCTGGAGGGGGTCTGACTGTCCTCTTTTAGTCTTGACTAAAAGAGAAACTGCACGAAGTAAGAGCTGTGAGTTGCGTTTTATTCAGGGTCTCACTGAATACTAAACCCTGAGAAATAGCCCTTCAGAGTTGCTGTGAGGGGATGGCTGGCTCCAGTGAGGTCGGGGTGGAAGCCAGTATATATACGATTTTTGGCTGGGGAGTAGGTGCAGTCAAGCACATATCTCAGTAAAATATTACTGCTAGTTACAAGGAACAGATATTGTGTGAATGATTTTAGTGCTTTGCTAGGTATGGGAAGATGCAAGAATCTGGGTTCATTGTAACTTTTCCCTAAGATATACATCTAACTACCTAAAGGGACTTTTTTCCCAAAGCACATAGTGCCTTAGTCTGTCCGGATTTTTTGTTTTCCTTGAATTCCCTTCCAGGTGCGTAATCAGTCAGCAACTGCAGTGACTTAATCCTTGTAGACCAGGATGGTGGGCAGCATTCTTTACTTCACACTAGGAAGCTCCCAGGAGTTACTGACATTACTGGTCTGAGGACTACACTCTCAGTACCAAAGATCTTAGATAACCTTAGGTATACACAATGTGCCTTTTGAGCCAACAAATATTTTTAAAAATTTTAATATTGATATAGAGCAGAAAAAAGTTTTGGTTTGCATATGAATTCTAATCTTCGTAGAATTGTTTACGTTTCAGTCTATACAATGTTCAACTATGTACCTTTTAATTTTAATTATTAATTTCATTTAGATACATGTATTTCAAGAAATATTCTATGTGGGATTTCAGTATATCTTTTGAGAATGAAGTAAAAGCAGAATGTTAAAATATTAAAATTCATTAGTAGCAAAATGACTTAGAGAAAAAGAAAGCACCCAAAAGACATTTGACTTTCACTAGAAAGACTCAAAACAACAGACTTTAGAAAAATGCTTAAGAAAGACACTGCCTTATAATTTTGAGTCTATGGAAAATACATGTTGAAATTAGTGCCACAGACTCTTCGGCTGGAATTAATGCCACAAACTCTTATGCGTTTTTTTTTTGGCGGGGGGAGACTTCTGAGAGTTCCCCAAGGTACAGATTTTCTTCCAGAAAATATTTAAATTAATTTTAACTTAAGTTTTCTTTTCCTGAAGTAAATTATTCTGTTCCCCAAAGGATGATATAATTCAATATGCTGTTTCTGTATCTTGTATATTAGACATCTGTACACGAAGAAACAATTAAAAAAAAACTCTCTTAAGGTAGATAATATGCTGCGTTAATAATGAAACCCACAGTGATTCTACTTTACTCTTTTGCTGAGAGATCTCTGGAACTCACACCGTGGACAATATTGTGACTCTTGTGAAAAAATATGTTTGTATAAAGGAAAGTCAGTTAAAAAAAACCAAAAGTAATTACCATGGACAGTGACAGTGGGAAAAACACAATGGAGGTTATAAGTGATTTAGTAATTATGCACGTTGTGATTTTTGTTCTCACCCTCTGGTTTTATGTTCAGGGCATAAATACAACACACAGCAGGGAAACAGAATTATTGCCTATAATCAGTGAGATAGCGAGCTAATTATTCATTATTCTTTAGTCAAGGACAAACTGCATGACATAAACAGAATTTTGGAACTTCTTTGTCATGTGCTTATATAAGATGTTCCAAACATGATAGAATAACATTTATGATGTTAAGTGGTGCTTGAAGAAACACCAGTATTGCATTTGAAAGATAATACCCATATAGCAGGATATCCGATTGCTTGCAGATAGTTAATCCATTGCTTGAATCTGCTATTAAAGTAACCATACTGATGTATGTATTTCTTTCATCATATTAGCTTCCCATCATTCTGTTCTAGAGGAGATGCTGAACTTGGTGTGCATGCAATGAAATCCAAGGTGTAGATAGTTCATAAATAGGTTATACTGAAAGTCAATAACACTGCTCCATTACCATCCAATGTTTAAGGAAAATATTTTGTCAGGTGATTGAATGAAGCAACAAGTATGTGCAAATGTATTAACCAAGTCCTTTCTTTTCTGTATTCTGTTGCTTTGATAATTGGGGTCTTGCACTCTAGAGGAACTGCTCTTCCAGGGGTTAACCAATTTCCAAAGAGAGCAAACAAATGACCATGAGTCTACCTTTCAAATGCAAACCAACAAATCCAGAGCCCATGCCCCCAACCACCTCCTTCATCATGCTGTCACTCTAACCCACTATCCACTATTCAAACCACCCCAGGACCAGACAACTAGGAGAAGCCCATATGCCTCAGAGCCTGCTGAATTATTCAGAGCAGCCATTCCTAAGCCTGTTCTTTTCCATGGAAACTATAGGAAAGGCTCTTATCCTCCTTTCTCCCCTCTTCCTTTGCCTTGCAACTGACCCTAGTGCTTTTCCACGTGGCCTCATGCAGTGTGGCATGCCTAACTAAAATATCAAATGTTAAAATGTGTCCACATAATTTTAATGACAAAATAATAGTATTTTAAAAAATTAGATTTATTTCTATGTAGTGGAATTTTATTGTGATAGTGATATTTCCTGTTGGCCTCAGTTTCAGTTGAAACTTGATTTTAACTATGGCCCTTTGGCTTTGGTCAAAATGTGTCTTTAATGCCCTTCAAAGATTGGGCTTACATTTACAAATACACATTGAAGATTGCTGTTCATTACACCTTTTTTTTACAGTAGATTTTCCAATATACTCATCGGCTGATTTTAAATCAAATATAAACATGCTGAGGTTGAATAATTGAGCTAAAAGGAAATAAACAAGTGTCACCAAGACAATTTGTACCTAAATAAAAAAATGAATTTGCAGTAACCAATATTCTTTTGGAAAAAGTTTTGAAAATATGAGTCTGGATAAATGTTCAAGAAAATGCATAAAACTAACATCTTTTACTTGAAGGTATAATAGTTATTTATTGGAAGTAAATATGGAAAAACTTTTCCTTATCATTACTATCACTCAAAGTATGCAATAATGCATAGACCGAGATATACTAAGCTCCTAAATGTGCATTAAGACCTAAATCTTCATCTTCCGATCTTAAATGTCTCCTGTCTATCCAGATTGCTTGCTTCCTTATTTTCTGAACTGTCTCCTAGATGCACGCAGATACGTCTCACCGTTAGTTCCCAGCTGAGTTAAATGTTTTCGCTCTCAGTCTTCATCATCTCCCTGTGTCCACTGCTTCAGTGAATCAATTCCTAATCTGATCCCCAGGCTAAAAATCACTCAAGTGGCCTTGATCTCTTATCTCTTTAATGCAATAAATCCTCCAGTCCTGCTGATGGATCTTCCATCTCTTGATCCCCCAATTTTTGCTTTCTCATAATCTTCATGGCCCCTCACATAGTTTAGGACAATCTCAAACATGGAAGGTTTGCATTGGCTTCCTAATATTTTCCAAACCTTCTCCACTCACTTTCGTTCATTTTGTTGCTGTCAAATTATCTTTTAAAAACACATATCTCCTTACATCACTTACCAGTTTTAAGTCCCGCTTCCAACTGCCAATGAGAAAAATCCAAATTTCCTAGCATGCCATATAAGTAGGATAAATATATAATCTATCATACAATCTAGAACATTTCAAACAATTTAAAGGAGCCTGCTATGGTCTGAATGTTTGTATCCTCCCCAAGTTAATATACTGAAATCTTGATTCCCAAGGTGATGGCATTAGAAAGTGGGACTTTTGGGAGGTGCTTAAGTCATGAGGGTAAACCCTCATGAATGGGATTAGTGTTCTTCTAAAAGAGGCCCAAGACAGCTCCCTTGTCCCCTCTACCATGTGAGGGTACAGAAGTCTATGACTGGGAAGAGGTCCCTCGCCTGACCCTGCTGGCACCCTAATCTCTGACTTCTAGCCTCCAAGACCATGAGAAATAAATTTCTGTTGTTTATAACCTACCCAGTCTGCATTTTGTCACAGCAGCCAGAAGAGACTAAGACAAAGGTTATTAATTATAGTAGAATCACAGTGACTATCTCTGACAAACCAGAAACCATGGTCACTTAACATGAAGTTATCATCATATTGTAAATAAGGCTTATATTTCAAGCATCATCTATTATGAAACTTTGCTATATGCCTTGTGCATTCACTAGCCATCCATTCAAAAAATGAATTTTGGGAACCAACTCTCTACTTATTACTATTCTAGGTGAAAAATCACTGTACCAGTAGAGCTTACATTTTAGCATTGGGGAGATTTACAATAAATAAGTGAAAAACATTGTATCATATGCTGAAAGGGGATTTGGAGAAAAATAAGGGAGGTTAATGAGAAAGAATAGCAGGGAGGGGAGCTGAAATGTTAAATAAAGTGGTCAGTGAAGGTATCCCTGAGAAGATGGCATTCAAGAAAATCTTAAAGATAAAATGTGACTCATGTTTATGTGGGGAAAACATTGGAGACAGAGCGAATAGTGAGTGCAAAGGCTAGACTCTGCTTGGTGTATTGAAGAAGAAAGAGTTGAAGTTTGTGTAGTGAGGAGTGAAGTTGGTGGGTGGGGAGTAGTAAATGAGGTCAGAGAACCTACATGAAGTGTTTTAGCATTTATTCTAAGATGGGAGTCCATTGCAGGGTTTGGAGCAGAGGAGAGACACAACTTGACATATTTCACCTGGATCTCACTGGCTGCTGTGTTGGTAATATCCTGCTAAGGAGTAGGGATGGGCAAGCAGGAAGGCCAGTCAGAAGGCTACAGTTTATGGCAACTGGCTTTTTGGTGATGGCAATGGAAATGGTGACATATTTCAAAGGTAGAATTGACCAATTTCTTTGAATGATTGGATGTGAGGTGTAAATGAGGTGGTAAGGATGATCCCAAAGTCTAGGCTGAGTGACAGGAAAGATAGGAGTCTTAAACTGAGATAAAATAAACTGAATGAGCAGGGACCAAGAGGTCACTTTTGGACTTTCTGTGTTTCAGATGCTCATCAGGTAGCCAAGTAGAGATGTGGATTAAACAGTTGGGCAAAAACATCCAGGAAGAGGTCCAGGTCAGAGCTTTAAATCTGGTAATTGTTGGAAACATAGATGAGTATTTAAAGCCATGAAACTGGATGAGATCATGAAGGAAGAGTTTGTGGGCAAAAAAGGGAAGAAGTCCAAAGAGAGTTCCAGGTAAAAAATCCTGCTGCATCCTAACTGGATCATGACTCTTCCTACTCTCTACCTTCATATATTTTTCTTCCTCCCTGGAATATTTTTTTTTGATCCTTTGTCCTATGGTATCTTGCTTTTCCTTTTGGATCCTTCAGAACCCTCTAGCTTGACCTAGTTTGTCTATGCTCGCCTTGTCTTGTTAACTTGGATGTCCCTACTTGACATGTTTTTATCACGCATCTGATCCTTGAGGACGAAGATTATTTTGCATTTCCAGGACGTAACACGTGAAAAAAATTCAATTAATATTTACTGCACAAATGAATAGATACTTTAGTTCATGTAATACACCTGCTTATCAGACAGCAATAATGAAAAACCAGAACTAAGGTTTTGATTATATGATCCAACATGTTATTTCAATGATATTAACCATTTGAAAGAATGTGCTCTCGTGTTACTATAGATAGAGCCTTATATTTAGAGCAAGGAAACTTCACCTGCAATTTACCTCTCTTTTCACTATTTGGTTGTCCATATGCAAATAGTTTAATGTCTCTAAACCTTGGTTTTCTTTTCTGTAAAATGGAATTAATAATTTTTAATCAGCATACAAGATCATACACCCGAAAACACTTTGTGTAGACTGGAAAACACTATAAAATGTAAGATGGTATCATTTGTCTGGAAAGACAATCATATCAACCTATGTTTGCCCTAGGTGTTGAGTGTTAAGATCAGGTGTGTTTAGGATTAGTGTGCCGTGTTCCAGCATGCCACTTGTGGTTGACACAGCTTGTGGCAGCCGAGTTTCTGTTATGACAAATCTCCTTTCATTTCGGGGATTGTAATGCTCCATTTGGCTGCTATTATGTTTTATATGTTGTCAGTTACAGCCTCCAGAGCAAGTTATCACAGTGATGTCAGAAGCAGATTAAAAGAAGGCTGTACTGGCTTCGAATAAAAGTGAGTTGGATGCTTGAGTTGGAACTTGTTCTCCTTATCTGCGGCTCACCAGTCCACATTCTGAGGTGTTAGGCTGGCTTCAGCCTTCAATTCTCCTGTTGGAAATCAGAACACATGCTGACTCACAGAGGTGGGGTGAAATAAGAGAACTGGTTTCTCTTTCATATTGGAAATACACAGAGATTATCTCTGAATTCTCTCTCTAGGTCTGATCTGCCTGCACCGGGAGCAGAATGAAAGCTCCCATGAGTTCTGGCTCTGCTACGAGGCTCCTGTCTCTTGCATCTTGCATCTACTGCTCTTTTTTAGCCCCGTGGAGAAGTGTGATTTTTCTTCTGTTAAGGTTTTCCAGGTTGTTAGGGAGGGAAGATCTTTCTTAATCTTCTGCATGACAACTGGAAGTAGAAGTCTCTTCTTAGAGTTCTTTATTCACACTCTACTCACAAATCAACTTACGAGTTTTGGGAAGTTTCTGAACTTCCTAATTTAATGACTGTGACTCTCTTGACTTTGCTGTATCTCCTGGTGCAATTGAATTCCCTGCTGGGGAAAACTCAGAACTTTGGGGTAATGCTGAGTGTAAAGGAACATCTGGTCCAATTAGCGATTCCTGTCTATGGCTCCATCAATAATGTGGAGGTCATGGGTGTGATTCTTATCTGGGGGAGTTGAGCTCAAAGTATTCCATCACCATGGCTTGGCATCCAGTCTGGGTTAATCACCTTTGATCCGCATGTTGTCATTTCTAAAGGAGAAAAAAAAATGGGTTAATTATTTCCAATCCACCACTGCTCTTAGAAATAGCTACTGAAGTACATATTCTACCCATGGCTTATTTCTATCATATTTATAAAAATGGGAAACTATGTGACTGCTCATAGAACTAGATAAAGCTGTTCAAAACATACCACACGCCTTCGTAAAAGAATGTTCTCAATTCCCAGATTTTTAGAAACATTAGTAAGTAGCATATTAAGCCGTTCTGTAAGTGAAATACTTAGGCAAATAAATTCATTTTATTTCTCACTTTCCTCAATGCCCTCATAAATCCTAGAGAAAAGATTATTTATTTTATCTTTCAAAAATAAAATAACGTATGAAGCATTTAATTAAAAACTACTCTATTCATATTAACAGTCACTTATTTAATATCTGTTTCATCCTCAGAATTTTCTAAATGCATCCTGTTTGTATTCCATGACTGTTAAACTAAAACTAACATTCAAGTTCAATTGTTAATGTTTCTATGGAATATTAACATACATTTTGCCTCAGGTAAAAATGTAGCAAAGCTAATAACTATTTCCTTCTAAAAGTTTCACAATCCCAAAGGTGCCTATTAATATTCTCTGTCCTTAATGCTATGTATAACCAAATAATACAGTTTTAGTTGGTTTTCTATCTCATATTTGTTTTACTTCTGAAGTACCAGAAGCCCTGAGGGTGTGTTGGTTTTCTCGCTCTCTTTCTCTCTCTGAATGTGTGTTTGGTTTTAATCTATGGAATAATAACTATGGCTAACATTTAACGATATAATAATAATAATTACCACTTCCAGGCACTTTTCCCAATGCTATCCATGTATTAACTCACTTAATCCTTAAAACTTACTCACACTGAAGCAATTGAGAGACAGAGGTTATACTTCTCCAAATCTACACAAATAGTAAATAATAAAACTTGGATTTGAAACTAGACAGTCAGGCCCTCAAGTCAGTGATGCTAGGACACTGAGAGAATTTATTATCCAAGCTAGAATACCCTTGAGAGAAAAGGGTGTCAATATTAATAATTATATGGATGAATCAGACACCTGGTCCTGCTAGCTTTTATTGGTGAGTGCACTGTAATTATGCTGTTGCTCAGTAAAACAACACATTTAAAATGCATTATATTTACGATTATGATATTTCCTCATTTGGGTATGGCTGTATTTAGGCCAATGGCCAAAAGATGAGTGATGTTTGGCTATGGAAAAAAGAGAAACAGAAAGAAGGGCAGGGATTTGAAGAATACATTGGAAAGTGTAGAACATTTTTACTAGCTTTACTATGGGAATAACCTTTGAATAATAGAAATACTTAATACAATTACGTGAAGAATGGGTAAATTATTAATATATTATTAACTGCCAGGTTAGGCAGAAGAGATATTACAAAGAGAAAAAATAAATTATTTGCTTAGAGCAGGCTTTTGATGCAAGTGTTGAGGGTGTTCCTCATTGATTAACACCATAGATTTGATAGCATCTCTAACGTTGTTACATTGTTAGAGTTTTACATTGTTCTGAAAGCAGGTGGATATAGACATAATTCCATCTCTGCAGCTTTATGCATTAATGGGAATATAATCTCCTGCCTAATCTGATGTGTTAAATTGTAATGAGGAAGAAGCTGAGTTTATGGTCTTATGGGAACTTCACATTAATAGAAGGTGTCACACTGCTGCTTAAGTATCATAAAATCTGAGCAGTACATTTCATAAAAACAGAACTTCTGCTTTTAGACTGAAGATTTATTTGGGGGAAACCTGAGTTAGCAGGAGGTGACCCGAAAACTTCCTGAGCTGCTGTGACAAAATCTTTTTTAAGAGGATCACCACAAAATAACGAGAGGCTGCTGCACAAACTGATGTGTTGGGTGAGAAGGCAGAATCTACGAGACCTGGTCCACCCATTCCTGGCATTGTCTGTGACTCTTGGTGAACTTCCCCATGTTTTCCATTTAATGTAAGATTATTATAGGATAACTGCTAATATGACAATCTCTGTTTTACAGGAGTTGATTCTTCCTACATCAAGCTGAGATGTCTACACGCTCCTCAGTCCTTGGTACACCCCCTCTTTTCTCTTGTCTATTTTCTGGTGTTTCTTGAGTCTATGGGAATTTCTTTCAGAAGCTTGTATTTCTCATCCATAGGAGATATTGAGAAAATCAGGAAGGAGTATTAAATAATATACTGGTTCCTAGGATTGCAAGGAGAGGAGATCTCATTTCATTAGTTATTATTGGCATTGTTATAACTTGTGTCCCAAAGGGGTTCACTGGAAAGAATGTTCCACTCAACAGTAAGGTTGTTGGTTAAAACCCTATATTTTTGCAGATATTTTTCCTTCTATTTGTTCATTTTATGCATGTCTATGTTACACAATGTTTGGCTCCACAGATTACCACTTGTGTAGATGGAACACCAAAAGAAGTTTTTCCCTCCTGAAGAAGAAAATATATATGAATTTTAATACTTTTAAATTCCCTCCTCAGCATTCAGCTGGAGTTCTTAAATTGCTGATAAAATCAGGGAATGCTTAATCAGACGTAATGGTCTAGTATTCAATTGATTGCATTAATCAATGGCCTGAGGGGTTCCTCAGAAATGGAGTGCATGACTGATTCTTTTTCTTTTTCTTGGACCATGACAAATATTTGAAAATTAGAAATTTTAGCAAATATAGACACTGTGTTCAAGAACTAAACATTCAGATGTTTTAAATAGCTAGAATACTGTCTATTTGTTTTTTCAGGTTTCAGATATGACATTTGATTACATGAAGACAGGAAGTAGGTGTTTTCCTAGTTACATTGTTGAAAAATCCAGACCTTTCTGTGAGTTGGATTATATGAGGGGCCAATGAGAGGCGTATTTTTGTATTTATTTAATTTTGTCTTATATTTAATCAACCACTATTCTGTGGTATTTATTGCCTGAATTAATAGTTCAAAGCTTAAAACCTAGGCAGGGAGATAAAATCTTGCTAGTATTATGGGGTAGAAAATAAAAATACTTACTGCAATTAAAAAGAATCATCTACCAAGCTATATCAATTCATTTATTTTAGAGATATTTCAAGCATAAGGAAATGAAAAGAGGAGATAAGAGATCTAAAGTATTGTTTCCTGCTTATTTCTCATTGACTGAGTATAAGAGTATAAAACTCAACGAAAGTGAAAATGAATGAATTGTGATATCATATTTATATGTTAATTTCTTGATGCAATTATATATATTTTCTTCAGTATGGAAAGTCAGTTAATTTCTAGCTATGTGTTTTCTAGTGCCTTGTATAACTTTGCTTTTGATGTTTAACTCCTCTATTTTTCACCGTTAAAGAGAACTGATGGTCCAGAAACTATTTTGTTTTCACTTTTTGACACTGTTTATGCTATTGTCCCTCCAAAATAAATTTTGAAAATTAAGCAGTAACCTCAAACCGTCTCCCCTCCTTCTTTCTTCTACTCAGCCATTTTCTTTTTTATTTTGCCTATTAGTTTCTTTCTACAACAATTTGTAATGACTATTTACTCAGTGATAATATAGAAAGGGCATCTTGCGAATTGATTTGCTCTGCTTTCTGCATAAAATGTTTAAATAAAAAAGTGATCAACTTGGTTCTCGTTAAGATGAAAGTTTGCTTCCATTGAGATGAAACTGATTAAGAGATTTAGGAGAATTTTTCCCTTAAGTTTAACAAAAGAATTTGAATTTTAGATCTTTAACTTATAAGAATAAAATAAGTGATTTAAAAAGATGAAAGTTTAGGAAGAGTCAAATTATATTCTGTAAAATGTATCAGATTGTAGCTTTGCAATTTCTTTGTGTGCTTCTTGAATTCTAGGGACTTACAAATAGAAAAGTTGGACTTGGATATATTATTTCAGGTATCTGTTAAAATATAAAATTGTAATCTGTTCTAGACTTTTGTCTTTTTTTAACCGTACCTATCATTTGAGCAATTTCTATTTTGATCTGTAATCCTCTAGCCACTGTAATTAATCTAAATAGGACCAGTCAACCTCCTGACTTGAGTGTAATTATTGCAACTGAAGATGGTCAGAACCAGATCTAAGCTGATAATAACTATATTAGTCAGCATAGACTGGGTGGCTTATACAGTAAGAATTTGTTTTTCATGGTTCTGGAAGCTGGGAAGTTCAAGATCAAGGTTCCTTGGTGAGAGACCTCCTTTTGGCTTTCAGATGGACTCCCTCTTGCTATGTCCTTCACAGGGCAGAGTGAGAGAGAAGAAGTAAACGCTTTAGTATACTCCCTTCTTATAAGGACACTGATTTCTTCATGAGGAAGAAATTATCCTCATCCTCATGACCTCATCTAAACTTAATCAATTCCCCAAAGCCCCATCTTCAAATACCATCACATTGAGGGTTAGGGTTTCAACATATGAATTTAGGGGGACACAATTCAATTCATAGAAATAACCTTATGCCAGTTGGAAAACTGGGTTAATTACCAAGTGCCATATATAGTGCAGAGAGGAGCATCATGAAGCCTCTTGGTACCTACTTTAAAGTCCAGTTTATTATAGGGATTTTCATGAATTTCAATTCTCAGCTGCATCTATAACATTTCATAGGATTGTAGACACAGTTGTATCTTCTCTGAGACAATTTTCTTTTTCTTTCAACATCATATGCCATGTTGCTATAGATTTCTCTTGTGAAACAGTGAAATTATACAGTTGGCACAAAAAATACCTTGGCTCACATCCCACACGTGGTTTGCCATTCAGTTCTAGTTTTGGTGACTCGGTGGTTACGAACACAGTCTTAGTACTTGTGAAAGAAGCATTTCTTGCTTTTCTAACAGCATCAGCATAACTCAGATCACAGGACATGCACTGGCTTCCCTGAATTCTCCTATAATTTTAAAGAAGTATTGACCAGTTGTCATTGAAACTTATGTTCTCCAGACATTTAGCCAATTAGAGTTTGTTGGTGAACCAGAGTTTTTCAGAAAAAAAAAATCTTATGTAAAGCTGGTAGGGTCATTCCTAATAGGGACACTTAGGCAGGCCCACATTTATACTTTATTATGATTACCCCACTTGCTGTTATGCTAGGATGACAAAATAAATGATGCAATGACTGCAAACTGTGTTTATAATAAGGGATTGTGGTGGTTACAGCAGTAGTCAAAGGTGCAAAGCTAATAACTAGATCATTCCTTTTATGAGCATCTCCAGGCTGTGAAATACCCAGCGGAGATGAATATCAGAGCTTTCATTACTCATTTTAATCACTGTTATTGCCAGGTAATGAAAACTGGGCCACTTTCTCATCATGCTTTGTGGGAATCTTTCCTTGATCCCAAAGAGCTTACCCATAGAGAAATGAAATCACCTTAACTGTAAAGAGAAGTAAGATAATAAATATTAAAATGATGTCATCTTTGCCAAGTCACAAAGGTCTTAAAGTTTAACATCATCCTCCAGTTCTCCTTTACCATCACTGCCAAAGTCCATCTCTCGTATTTGTGTCTCTTACAACTTATCCTTCCTTGGCATGTCATGTCAACTATCTAGGCTGGAAATTCCTTGCCTTTTATCTAATGTAACAATCTTAAAAAGTTCTATATGACTTCAGTTTTTCTTTTCTGTAATCCATCCTAGACATTATCATGAAAGTTAACTTTTTGTATTCAAGCCAACTCCATTCCATTCTATCCCATTCGGTCTCATTTCATTCCGACCCATGTGAGAAATAATTAAGCCTCTATATAGGCTAGTTTCCGTGCATGATAGGCAATGGGAGAATGTAAGGTAAATGAACAAACAAACAAAATCAGTGTGCCCAAGCTATTCATAGACTTTACAAGAAAAGAAATTAAAAAATTAAATGAAAATTGTCACAAAGTTACGCTCAGCATACTATGCTGTAGCTTTTGATTAAGACTTATCTATACATCTTTACTTTGTATTTAATGTTCAAAATGAATAACAAAACAACAGATAAAAGTAATTTCTCTTTTTAATTCATGTGTCTACTAATCTGTAAAGCCATTAATGTAATACTGTGCTAGACACTGCCTGGTATAAAAGGAGGTCCTAAAAACTTCACAAAATACATAAAGGCTCGGTTTGCCCTGATATTCCAGGCAGTCAAAGTAGCATGTGAAAAGGCTGGAGAGTATGAGAAGCCTGGTATTCTTCTTGCCAACTAAATACAACAGATACTTATTAATAACCTCCTGCAGTCTAGGATTCATATTTTTGTACTGTGAGTAGTTTGGCAAAGGTAAGGCCATATTTAGTATGTCATGTTATAATTCAGAATTTGTGTTTCACTCTCATGGTGATGGGGAGTATTGACTCGAATTAGTGAAGACACTCAGTTAGACTTGCAGTTTAGAAAAGTTATGGTAGAAAATCTATTGTATGTTTGTAAAATGAATTGGTGTCAGAAAGACCAAATAATTCACACTAATAATGCAGGAAAGATGATGATGATGATGATGACAGTGAATAGAGCATGGCCTGAGGGGATGATGCAGATTCCAGAGATACACGTGGGAGGTGGAATCAAGGCTTGATGACTGCCTGGATGTTGGTGGTCGATGGAGATGTTATTGTTAAGGGTAATTCTTAAGTCTGTGGCTTGAGTGATTGGGTTGTACCAATCATGGGGAGTAGAAACATAGGAGGAAGAGAAGCTTTAAGGATGAATAAGGTATATTTACTCTTTGATCCATGTAAGAATCATCTATTGGATCTAGCAAAGTTTTGGGCACTACTTCAGATCCTAAGAAATACAGTGGTGAGAAAGAGCTGTAGGCTTTAAGGTATATGGGTGACATTCATGAGAAATTTTCTTCTTTAGCAAGCTGGATTTAGGTACCTGGAATTACAGGTAGTTAAAACAATGGGAGAGGAGAGGTAACTTGGTAAGCACACAGAGAGTGAGAAATAGGTGGTGAAGACAGAATTATGACAACCCTACTACATAAAAGAATAAACAGAAGGTACATTAAGAGGAGCTAATGAAAAATAAGAATTTTTTTTAGAGAAGCAGGATTAGAACTAAAAAAGCCTATTATCAGGAAACTAAAGATAGCAAGTTTTCAAGAAAAAAGCATGGTTAATATGCTAGAAAATGGGCAAATAGATATTGACAATTGTAGCATGAGTCATTACAAGGGTTTTTTACCAAGAACAGTTGCAGTGGATGATGAGGTTGAAATGTCATGAAGAAGTAGAGGTCAATAACATGAAAAAAAAGTACAACTGGGTCACAGACAGGAGACATGCAGGGTTAAAAGGGAGTTTCTGAAAAAGAAGTTTAAATCTAGAAGACAGGGATACATTTAAAAATTCAATATATTAATGCGTTTCAGATTGTACATGCTTAATAAATGTTCACCAGTTGTCTGACAACCACAGAAGAGCAAACAAGAGAATTCATGCAAATAAAGATTATTGCAATAAAATCAACTTTGTGGTAATGGCAATGGAAAAACACATTTATAATAAGTCCTAGAACTGGAAGGATTGACATTTCAGAAGATTATTATAGGGAAGGGTAATCACAGCACCCACAGTAATAACACAGGCTGAGGAAAGTTTGAATAAAAGGCATGTCTTCAACATGGAGGTTGTGGATTTATGACACGTTATTACATAAGATTAAAAATTAAAACTACTAGAAAAATAATTGTTCTTTCTCCTTAACTCTTAGTATTCTATAACTCCTTGTCATAAAAATAATGGGGTCCCTCTTTCCAAAACCAGAAAATAACATAGAATTACTATAAGGACATGGCACCTTGAGTTTGAAGGTAGGTTTGCAGCAAATCCAAGAGCTTATTAAAGCAATTTGCTCAAGAAGCATTCCTGGTTCAACTACAGTGATGAAGATCAAAAAGGAGATAAAAAAATTTGATATGTAAAAGGAAAGAATCATGAATGTTTGTTATTTAGAAGATGTAGTGAATATAAAAAACAGTAATGAATGATTTTATTTATCTTTCTCTTGTTTTGAGACATTAAGGAAAAAGTATGGAAGTCAGATTTGAAAGACCTGGTAAGTTCTGATGTTGAAAAGCTGAGTGGTCTCATAAATAACTTAACCTCTAACACCAGTCTATTTATAAAATGATGAGAACAAATATAAAATATTTCTCACAGGACTCTTTTGAGAATAACATGGGCTAACATGGGTGGGAGTGTTTTATAATCAAATATGATTGCTAATATTTGTGGTTAACTATTATTGTTGAAATTTGTGTTTTTATCTCTATATTAAAGTAATAAAAGTGAAATATTAGAATTAGAAGGATATTAAATATTATTAGATCTAATGATCCTTTGTCTTTCATTAATTTAATCATTTCCCACTCATTCATTCTTTCCTTTATTAAACCACCATTTGCTCCATGCATCCCTTGAATCAGACATTGGGCTAGGTCCAATAAACAAAATGAAAGGCATATCAGGTAAGCAAATGAAATTCAGTAAGGAAAGTAGATAATCAAAGAGCAAATTATAGGGTAACGTGCAGGGGTCGTGGTAGAGATAGAATAAAGCTGCAACCTCAAAGAAGGGGTACGTGGGTCAGATTGTGGGAACAGGGAGGGCCCTCTGGAGAAGGTGACGTTTGTGTTGAATCTCAAATATGAGTTGGCTTTTGCCAGACATTACTCTGGTGGGAGTATGTGTTATGCATTTGAAGCAGCTATGGGAGGTGTTGAATTTAATCATCAGTATTCCTGGAAGTACTATGGAAAGAGGTCAACAAAGAGAGGCACTGTTATAATTTAAAACCGGGTTATTGAATATGTTTTAACAGCAAGGACTTGGGTGATGTTAATTTCCTTCAAGGGTTGGTGATTGGCTTGATACACTTTTTCAGTAAGAGCAAATTAAACAGAAATTTTATAACAAATCTGAAGTCACCAAAATAATGAGCTCATTTTATGCAAATTACTGGGATGAGACACAGATTCATACTGAGAAGCCCCACCCACTCCTCACAGATTTTGAGTCCTAGGTGTGAGACATTAGGGACTTCCTACTATAACCCACTGGCCCCGAAACCAGGGGCTGCTGCTACTATGGGACCTTCTGTGGAGGCTGTGGCTGTGTACCCAGTTATGGCTGTGGGTATGGCCGTGGCTATTGCTATGGCTGTGGATGCAAGAGCTACAAAGGACTGAACTGTGGATACAGTTCCAGCCATGGTTGTGGCTATGGGTTGTGGGTGTGGATCCAGATATGGCTGTGAATATGGTTCTGGCTATGGTTATGGTCCATTTTGCCTCAGATGATGTTATTTCTCTTATAGCCAAAATATATGAAAAATTATAAAATTATCAGAAAAAAAGACAGCCCAGTAGAAAAATGGAAGTAAAACTTGGACACTTAACCAAGGAGGACATTCAAATAGCCAGCAGACATTTTAAAAGTCTTTGTCTTCATTATTAGGGATATGCAAACTGAAACTACAATATGATGTTATTATATACCCACCAGGATGGTGAAAGTGTTAAAAAAAAAAGATGATATCAAGGGTTATTAAAGATACAGATAATTAGGGTTTCTATTTACTGCCAGAGGGCATATATATTGGTATAATTTTGAAAAATTGCTTAACAGAATCTTTTAAAATAAGCTTACACATATTCTATGATCAAGTACTTTGATCTAAGACTATTTCCAAAAGAAATGCATGCATGTTTATAAAAAGACATAACACAAGAATATTCCTGGTAGCATTATTTTTAATAGTCAAAACGTAAGACAATTCAAATGTTTATCAACAGTAAAATGCATAAATCAAATGTGATACTTTCATAAAGTTGTATATTGTGAAGAAATGAGAAAGAGCACATTACTTTGAAAATGTAAAATGGGAAAGAGTTGTAGAAATACAATGATGAACAAAAGAAGTCATATATAAAAGACTCAAAATAACAGATGGGAAGATTCTGTTCATGTAAAGTTTAAAAACAGGTAAAACTCACTTATGATACTGAAAGTCATGGTATTGGTTATACTTTTGGTTTTCCTTTTTGGGAGGAGGACTGGGATGTAGGAAGGAGAAGGAGAGAGGTGGCTTCAGAGAAACTGATGTTTTTTTCTTGATATAGACAGTAGTTACCCAGTTGTGCTGACTTTGTGAAAACTTACTGAGCAGCACACTTCAGATTTGTACTTTTCTGCATACATGTTAAATTGTGATGAAAGGTTTATAAATATTCTACCATCTGTCTCATAGAGGATTTCACTCTGGCTAACTCTCTCCTTATTAACCATCATTTGCTATGTCATCTCTGTTCTCCATTTCCAAATTCTCTCTCTCTCTCTTTTAATACGTGGAATAATTTAGTTTTCTTCGTAGCTGTCATCCAGGTTATGCTTCTGGGACCTTACTTTTGTCCAGTAAAATAAAAATAGTGTAGAAAGTTACATTCCTAAGTTAAGAAACCGTTTACTTTCTGGAGATGAATCTTGTCCACTCACTCTTCTCCTAGATGTCTGGAATTAATTACACCACATTTTAAATTGTAATTATTAATTGCGGCATTCACAAAGGGCATAGGGAAGATTTTCATGTTTATTTATGAAGATTCATGATATATAATTATTTAAATTAGATAGGCATCCACATGCATTAAAATAAGATGCCATGGAGAGCAATCAGAGTATAAGGAAAATCATATATTTATAGCTGTGTGATATTTGGGACACCCTGATTAATGGGAACCTCTGCATTCTAGGTGATTGTTGAAGGAAACATTGAACACCACTAAAATCTCCTGTTACGAGAAGTAATGATTTCAGTTCATTAAAATTGGGCATTTTTAAGCCTAAACTTAATGACATACAATGATTGAAATTCCAGGAACTAGCATGAAAATTCCTGATTTTGAAGCTATAATCTTCTCTCTCTTATTTACTTGTTTTGTGGTCTTGGAAAATTTACTTTCTTTTGTTCTAAGCTGCATTTTAAAAAATAAATTATGGGGAATAAGAACGCCTGCCTCATAAGAGTGTTGTGCGGATTAAATGTAGGTTTTAGACTAAGACTTATTACATTCTAAGAGTTAATCATCTAAATGTCATCAAAATCATTTGATGGTAATAAAATTTCAAGGAAGAATTGCAACTATTAGTAATTAAACATATAGAACTATCTCCAAATGAAATGTTATGTAAAGA
Organism: Vicugna pacos; assembly: GCF_048564905.1. NCBI lineage: Eukaryota > Metazoa > Chordata > Mammalia > Artiodactyla > Camelidae > Vicugna > Vicugna pacos. The sequence goes on along the minus strand of NC_132987.1, from coordinate 112,134,089 downwards.
TAAAATTTGTTCTCCCCTTAGTTACTGAACTCCAAAGTCTCATCTGATACAGATTGCTTTTATTAAATTTTAGATAATAAATTGTTATATTAAGCACTTCAGGCAAAGTGTAATAAGGCCACTAAAATTAAGAGCTTGTATTTCCATCATTGAACATAAAATAATAAAGGAATTATTTCAAAACTTCATTAAGGTTTGATAATTAAGAGGTTATGGTGTTCGTCATGAAAGTACTGAATACTTTAGCAGAGTGGTGAGAGTGAATACAGGTTGCTTAACTTGGGACTGAATGAATAGTAAAGAATTGAACACAATGAGTACAGGTTACTGTTTCAAGAAGCTTTATGGTCAAGAGAAGGAGGGAGATTAATGGTCATTGATGATGCAGGGTAAATGAGGAACTTCCAAAACATGCTCTCTGAAAACATAAAGCGAAGAATATATATAGTCTTCAATTTTGCACCTCCTCCGGGATTCATTGCCTATGACTGTGCCACAAATTACCACAAACTTAGTAGCTGAAAACAGCATACATTTATTATCTGCCAGTAGGTCGGGAGTCTGGAAACAGCCTCACTGGGTCTCCAGTCAGGGTCTCCCAAGGCTAAAACCATGTTGTTGGCAGGCTGAATTCTTAACTGGAGACTGAAATAGGAGTTACTTTGTTTCCTTAGGTTTTGGGCAGAATGCATTTCCTTGATCCTATAGAACTTATTTGTTTAATTTGATTCTTTAAAATCAGCAATGGAGGAGGGGGAGGAGAGAGAGAGAGGATGTGCTGTTTTTGAGTTCTAGCCTGACATGGTCAGTAACATCCAGGATAATCTCCCTTTTGATTAACTTAAAGCCAACTGATTACAGACGTTAACTGTATCAGCAAAATCCATTCACTCTTATTTTTCCTTTTTCAGTTTAGTTAGGTAGAATTATTACAGTTTGACAGCACATATGCATTATGTTGCATGTAAATATATGTATACAATATATTGCACATCCTTTTAAAAAATTTATATATATATATATACTGATCATTTTTTTCCAAGAACAGATTAGAACTTTAGCTTTTTAAACTTACATAGTTATCAAAGGAATAAAGCCAACTACAAAATAAGGATCAACAGAATGCAGTAATCCAATTATAAAGGACAGTCAAATGTGCTTATACATATTCAAGAAATCAATCATCTAAGTTATAAATAATAAGTAGTTCATTGTGTCCTTATTTCTTTTAATTTTTTAGATTCCACCTATAAGTGATATCATATGGCATTTTCCCATTCACTTTTGTCATGGGAGGTAACATAATCCTTGGAATGATGTCCAATCACTTTTATGGTATTTTACTGGATAGAAGGATGGTACAGGTCCTGCCTATGATCAAGATGAAGGGATTACAACAAGCTTGGATGCCAGTGGGTGGGAATCATAAGGGCTGTCTTAGAATTCTACTGGCCATGGCATGACGTCTTATATGTTGCCTGTGTTTAAAAGAGCTGTTGCTTATTAAGACAGTCAATGTAATTAATTACAAATACTCACATTATAAAACTACTTGAGAGAGAAGATATATGAGAAGCAAATGCAGAAAAATGCTTGACTTCACGAAGAATGGAGGGAAGATGGCTCCTTTTTAATAGATAAAAGCTGTTGAAGTTTACCAATCATGACTGAATAATAAAGACTTCCTACAAATAGCTGAGAGCTTGAGGGCTTGTCTTTAGGATGAGTATTTTTGATCTTTGATACTCTACTTTTCTTTACTATATATATAAAAAAGGGGACTCCTGGAGTGATTCCCCTTTTCTTTCTATAAACTACCAAAATATAACTTTTAGAAAAGAACAGCAGTGGCAATGATATTCTGTGCCTCAGAGAAGATGTACAATAGGATTGTGAGCTAGTCACAGTGGTGCGCTTGCAAAACAGACCATGACTAGTTCCATAAAGAGAAAAATAAATAGAAAAATGATATATGGGAAATATAAGGAAAGAATTTAGTACTAAATTATCAGATGTGTTGAATACTAGCATTTAAAAGTGAAAAAATGGGTGATTCCTCATTAGGAAAAAGCAGCTTGCTTTCATAGTATTTAAAATGATAAGAAATGGGGGCAGGGAATACTGTCTGTGGTGTTCGATGTTTGAAGAGTATTAAATAACTGCATTTTATTTGCTTTTTCTAACTCAAGAGGCCATAATTATTAAAAGTCAGTGGAAAATTCAAGGAGTTAGACTTCTTGACATAAGACATAAGAAATTCCTCTAAAAATTTGTCCCCTCTGAAAAGTAGATTGGCACTATGCCTGGCTCCTCTAGGTCTGAAGATTTTAAACCAGTTCAAGTTGCTAATTTGTGGACATGTTGTGGATGGAATTTTAGCATCCGGAGGAGAGGCAGAGCTAAGTGTCCTCTCAACTCTCTTCATATTGCAATACTTGGAGATTCTACAAGCAAAGAGTGGCATTGAAATATAAAGGCTTCAGAAGAAGAAGAAAGCTGGATATAGAAACAGAAAAATAATATGATTTTCTACAAGTTTCTGTAATGGAGGGTGAGATCAAATAGTATTAGATAGTTTTAGAAACCTCAGCTCATCATGGAGAAATGTCTTTCAGCATTGACTAATTTTGAGATCCAAAGTAAGGGGCAGATAAAATGTGAGTGTGTGTGTGTGTGTGTGTGTGTGTGTAGATGCTTTGAAGAAAGACAAAAAATCACCTTTTATGGGCCACTCTGTATTTTAGATTCCAAATTATAAACATTCATGAAGTATGATGTATTGGACTTCACTAGGGGCTGTGAATTTAATGGTAAAAGATTAAGTTCTAGACTCCAAGGCGTTCACACTCTGGTGTATTGGGGAGAAAATGAGATCATGCATGCCATTTTATATCAAAAATACAACCTCTTAAGTAACACTTATTAGAGACCTGGTATTATTCTAAGTGATTTAAAGCTATTTACTCATATTTTCTCAACAACTTTAAGACATAGATCGTATCATTTCATATACTCATTTTATAGACGAGGGAATTGAGGCACAGAAAAATTCAGTGAATTGCCCAAGACTCTAGAGCTAGTGAGTGCAAGAGCCAGAATTCGAAGCCAGAATCCGTGTCTTTCAAGCGCCACAGGAGGCGTCTCCTGCGTAATTGTGCTGATGCCAGCCTGTACCACCTTGTGAGGGCGACCGTGTGCTTCTCTTCCCAACTCCACACCAGCGACCTCGTGCTGGTGGTGCAGAATTGACCAAGATGGAAATATCTATCTATTTTTTTTCAGTGATTCAGTTTATGATACAGATGACACAATTGGTCTTATAGTTACACATGAGATATTTTAGAAAAAATCAAAAAAGAGAGGCAGCAAAATCAGACATGATGGAGAGTGAGAGGATCAAGACACTCATGTTGATAGCTGAAGAATGAAGGGGAGGTAATCATACAGATGACTGGGGAAATGACCTTGTTGGCCAAAGAAGGGGAAGGAATCAGTAAGGTGTCATCTTACTGAAAGAGGTCTGGCTTTTACTGGAAGAGCCAGATTAGGAGAAGCAATCTTAGGTTTCTGCTGCAAATATTCTTAGAGTCTGGGCATCTTGGAAGGCCTGGCGAGAAGATGTCATATCAGCTTATCTGCAGTAGTCAGTGGGACCCATCGTGTCATCTGGGAACTGGGATCAGAGAGAGACCACATTAGGCAAAGGAGGAGCCCAGTGTAAATAATGGTATTTCCACCAGGGACCCTAAGTACATTGGGGACTATTTATTGTTGAATTATGAGAGAATCTGAGGTAATTTGGAACTCTTTCTCAATGGAATGGGTATCCTTGGGAACCAGTTATCTCTTTATTATGACAAGTCTTCAGTAGGAGACTAGGAAATCACTTTGTAGGACACAGATTGGGTTCTGGATTTAAAAGCTGCTGTGTAGCCACTTGGGAGCTGGGAGAGTATGAGGAAAACCCATTCTTTTTCAGTCTCATTTTTATTTTCTCTGTAAAGCTGGAATTAAAATAACTGTGTTACCTCTTTCACATCATTTTTACTGGGATCAAATATACATATATTAAAAAAATTTTTAAAGCCACTGTTTAATTTATTAAGCATGCATAGATATTTCTGTTGGAGGGTAATTTTTCTTCATGTGAGAGAATGACTCCATAGTTTCTTGACTTAGCACTGATGGCATTTGCTGAGTTGCCACAGGAAAAGAGAGCATTTAGTATCAACATAGTAATACCCTTCCTGTATACTATACATAAATCTGTTCCTAGGTTGCAAGTTTCTAGCAGGCAACAGCTATTTTAAGGTTAATGAACTCTAAACTATGGCATGATGCCATACCTAGTAACATAGTGTTTAACATTTATTTTTGGTAATAAATTACTATACAAAATGCTCCAGGCAACCTGTAAAATTCCTAAGGCTAGTTTGTTATTTGCGTATTTGGCCTTGGTGGTTTCATTCATTATCAAAATATTAATTAAGACCTATTTACAACAGAATAATCAGACTTTACTGTAGATCAACTTAGGAATATGTTTTAGAATATTTTATGGCAAGATCAGTAGAGATGTCACCAGCAAATATAGATATTTGACCAGTTGTGTTTTAGGAGGACTTGTGCGTTTTGATGGAAAGATTGTGAGGTAAGGAGTTAAAATTCAATAGGGAGTTGGAGGTGTATGTTGTTACATGGTCCAGGGAGATTAAACAATGCTGAGGTCTGTTTGGTAACCAGGCAACAAGGCCATCCTTGGTGACTTATTAAGAGTAGCTGTAGACATCTGATGGGGACGGAATGTAAATTGCAATGACTTGGGAGACCACTGAGTACGAAGAAGGCCACACCCTGGGCGTAGCTGACTCTTGGAAGAAGTCTGATGGTGAAGGGAAGCAGTGAGGTAGAGTGAGCACTGGACCACTTATAGGGTCAAGTACTAATTCTGAAATTTTTTTTATGTTTCATTGCTTTATTTTTATTCTTAAAATATTGACGGAATTTTGAAGGTCTAAGAACACATCCTCCCAATCCATGGCACTGTGCCCAGGGCCAGCTACATAATCTGCAGGGTCCAGTGCAAAAGAAAAATGTGATACCCTTTGTTTAAAAGGCAAGAAGAAGGTCTTTTTTCCAGTATTCTGTGGTCTTTTTTGACATGCCATGGTGCTTTTTGCTTGCTATCTAATGTCAGGTGCTTTTGGGCATGAGGATGCCTGTTAAGTGAGTCTAGACCCACACAGGTGCTGGATTCCAACCCTTCCCATGCCGGTGCTGAAGTTCCCATCAGGGTAGAAGGTAGCAGAGGTCACTGGACAGGAACGGGGCAGTGGGAAATTGAAGACTTATTCTGGGGAGGCAGGAAAGTGATAAAAGGTGGGAATGCTTGTGAGATAACACTGCATATACTCAGTTTTTTTTTTAACTTTTTTTTTAAAAATAGAGGTACTGGGGATTGAACCCAGGACCTTGTGCATGCTAAGCATGTGCTCTGCCACTGAGCTATACCTTCCCCCCTAGCATCGCATATACTCAGCACATGTTCCATCATCCCCGCAGACTCTGCTTACAAACCACAGATTCAAAGACAAATGTGTTAATAATTTAAAGCTGGTGACTGTGGAGACTTTAACACCAAGTGTAGGGCCCCTTCTGAGGACTGGCCCTTGTGCACATGCAGTGGCTGCGCGCTCGTGCAGCTGGCCCTGACTGTAGCTCATAAATTGGCGTGCACTCAGTACATGTTGGATAAATTGAATTGCTCTGTTTGGTGACTACCTAGCGAAGAATCCAATTTAACTTGTGCAAGTAAATATCATCATTCTGAACTTGTCTGGAGAGGCGGCAGGGAAGCTTTTGGCTATGCGGGTGGAATCATGGAATTTTGGAGGATTGCATGTGTACTGGGGACTTTTTTTAGGGGTAGGATGGGCACAGGCAATGATGATGGACATCTGAGTCTCAAGGTGACTTTTACTTTATGGCTTAATTTTATGTGATCATGATTAATGTTATACTATTACACAAATCTGGATCCAGATTTAAAGCACTTACAAACAGACTTAAACCTGTCTTTACCTACCTCTTCTTTCAGGAGGAAGAATAGTAGGCAATTCTGACCTCAAGGAACAAAGGCTGGAGCTGTATGCCTGGAGAAGCAGGTAATAATGGTACTTTGTTCATGAAGGAATACTTGGAACTCACAGAAACATAGTTCAAATGATCCAATTGCATTTGGTTTATACAAGGCTACCGAGGTCAAATGAAATGTAAGACATGCTCTGGTAATATAAAAATGCAAAGCATGGCTATCGACAATTTGCAAAATGCAAATATTGGCATTTTGGTGTTTTTAATCAAAGCTCATTTATTAAATTCTGCCTTTTTTGGAAGTCAGATGTAATGTATATGGAATTTGGAATCAAATGTCTAAGTTACATCACCAGCCTTACACAGCTGTGTGATTCTGGCCAAGTCACTTAATTTTTGAAAATTTCAGTATCGCATAGAATTGTTTTCTATAAAATGAAGATAATGATAATAATAATACTAGCCTTGCCTTGTCTAACAAGAACAATCATATACACAAACCTTCACAACATATATGCACACGCACACGTGATTTCAAGGCCATGGAGTTTAATTAGAAGACAAAACGCTGATTTTGGTCTTTGTAAGGTTATGAGTCACATGAGATGTGTTTTCAGGAGAGTTGAGGTGAAGGAAAAGGAATCAATGTTATTCCAGGCTTATTATTAACCACAGAAAACCCTGGGTAAAAACAGATTAAGGAGACTTCCTAACAAATTTGCAGACCTAGTAAAATGAGCTCACTTGAAGCAAATCGTTATGTCACTGAGCAGGTTGACTCAGTGTTTCCTATCCACCTCTGATTGCATGTGAAAGTCTGAGATTGTGGGTAACACTCAGATTTGCAGCCCCCCTCACTCTCCACACACACTTTACATCGACACTTTCACCTCCTAATCCCCATGAGTTGCTCCCGCTGTGGTCATTTCCATGGAGTGTGTAGATGCAGCGCTGACGCGGGCTAAGTCCAGGGATGAAGGCACTCCTGGACCCTGGGCTGTGGCTCTGGCTCTGGCTATGGTTGTGTCCATAAGCATCAAGCTCTTGTTCCAGCTGTGGTTGCCATGGCTACCATTCATTTTGCGACAGGAGGTGCTATTTCTCTTGCTGTTGGCGTATCAGTACCAGAGCATCCTTTGCTGCTGAAGTGACAAGTGGAAATCTGTTCCAAGGAGCAGTCATCAACTACTTGTATTCCTTTTAAATGTTTTTTCCATAGATGGGCTTTGATACCAATGGAAGAAAGAAGACAAAATTCCATTTGTTTTATGAAATTGAACTCTTACATCTGTCTCATGGTTTCTTTCTTTGCTGTGTCCTTGGCTGTGAGCCTTAGTGCTCCACACTGGGGCAAATCAGTTTCCCAATGAAATGCTTTCTTTGAGTCTGTCAGCTCTGTGTCATCAATCTTACATTAAATAATCAATGACTACAGGTTTTGCAACTTCCTTGTTTAACAATTTTTTATTTTTTACTTTTTGTGCTTCCCTGTGACTTCATTGGTTTATCTAAACATTTCTCAAACATTTTTCTTCAACAGTTTAGTGTTTAATGATTATTCACACCTAAAATAATAAAAACACACACTTGTATATGCATATGCACAGAAATAAGAATTAACATTTATGGGGAATGAAACCAATACTGTCTTACAGAATGGATTGGAAGAGGAAGAAATATGAGTCTAGGAGAATTCAGGGAAGTAGTGGTGTGGACCTGAATTGAGTATAGACACGTATAAAGGGAAAGAAGTGATAAACTTCTGAACCCGTCTATAGGGTAAATCTCTGCTTTCTGGACATGATGAGAGGGAAGATAGAAAAGATGTCCAAGAAAGAGAAATTTAGTGGAAATGTACCCTTAAAATTTCTAGACTTGTGAGGAAAGAAGTGGCATGAGCTATCAAAACATATTTAAAGATTTATAATCTGATAGGCCAATTGGATTTGTTTCCTATGTCCCAGAAATCACAATTGGGACCAATAGGTAATAGCTACAGGGAAAATGATTTCTAAATATATCTTTCCAATAACTATGGCTCAGGAGCTGAATTGGCTATTCCATGGGAATGCATGTAATGGAAGCCGCGTGATCACAGGCAATGCAACCAAGATCACCTAAGTGAGAATTCCAGGATAAGTGGTGACTGAGTGGACATCTGGCCCTGAAATTCTGTGAACTGTTCATCAAGAATGACTGAGAAATATTGAGCCTGACTGGCAGGGAAAATGATGTTGGTACTCCAGAAACAAGAAAGTAAAGGGGAATATTCTTTCTCTCACTCTGATTTTTGTCTTCTGTATTTGTGGCAGGAATAGGGAGTGTGGATGAAATGGAGAGTCAACTTGTCACACTGCAAAGTATGTATAAAAATAGGAAGAATATCACAGCCGGTGTGAATTTCAATCATTCTGTCTTTAAATAGAATCAGCACAGGTCTTCTGGATACTCCGTGGTGTAGGAAGGAGTTGTTACCCAACTTAAAGGCTAAGGAAAGAGAGGAAAGGCTTGTGCTATGGTAGATGCTGTGGACAATTTTTCTATGTATCTATTTATCCATGTATGTATGTATGTATATGTCTGTCTATCTATCCAAATGGGTCCAGTTCTCAGTGAATTCATAATCTCCTGTAGAAGTAACATAATAAGACTAAAAATAGAATGAAGTAATTGTTTTTATAGTAATATGCTATGAAAGTTATAAAATACAGAGTATTATTTAGGATTGTGAGAGTCAGGAAAGAGTTCTGAGAAGAGGGGCACTTGAGTTGAGGCCTGAGGCATGAGTAGGAATTGGCCATCAGACAAGGAAGTGGGATAATCAGTCTTTGTGCACATCTATGATCACTTCTGGGGAAGTGTAATCACCATCTATATCTGGAAAGGAATTCTCAGGCTTCAGTACTCTCATAAGAGTAGCTAGAGATCAGTGCATCACTCTCCCATGAGCAAGAGAGGGCCTGGCCAGAAGGAGCACATGCCAATGAGCCCACCAGCAGAAGACTAAGAAGACTTGGCTCTGATACTCATCTGCTGTGTGACTTCAGGCTAGTGACTTAATCACTCTGAGCCTCAGCTTCTTTCTCCAAACACTTGTTTGTCAAGTACTCACTCTGTTCATTTTACAAAGTTGTGAGAATGAATTGAGATAATGTGCATAAAGGCACTTTACAACATAGAATGTAGATGGACTGGTTAGAAGGAATATTTTTGTTGTTAATGAGAGTTTAGTCTAGAAGATTTTTGACTGGAAGCTAGAAAAAATATAAGGGGGAAATTTATGCACATTTCTAATTATGGGAATCTCTAGAACATATTTCACATGGATATTGAAAATTCACTGTTTAATAAATCTTGATATTGACTAAAATGTCTTTCTTCAAGATAACACTTGATCCAAGCTATCAAACTAGACAGAGTCCTGAAAAATAAAATATGAACTGATAAAATTTTTTACTATGAACTGATCTTTTGACTTTTGTGGAGTTTCAAAAAAATCAGATATACTTTTGACATAATATAAACCTAAGCATGTTCCCAAGTCATATGTTGTGTAAATACATCATAAAGTCATCCTTTAATTGCTGAACTTAAAAATATTCATGATCTCACACCCAGTGACTTAATGTTGACACTGTATTTTGGTTAATAAATTACTATACAAAATGGCTCTGTCAGGGCACAAAAAGGCCACTAGGAGGGTAATTTATTTTCTGAAAGGTTTTGCTTCCTCATCATAAAAATGTTTTTAATTAGGGCATATATATGCATATGGTTGAATAACCTCTTTTAAGTTACAAAGCTATTAAGTCAAATTCAGACAAAATCAGCATTTCAGTACAAATAAATATGGGTATTTGGAAATTATTCAATAGACAAGAACTTAAAACTATGGTGTAAGAAAAATGAGATAAAGGGAATAACATTTATTGAGCAAAATTCCTGCCCCAGTGTACCGAACAGGCATGAAATATGAAAAACAATTATGTAAAAATACTTCCACCACATTTTAGAAAGAAGAAACTGGTGTTCTGGCAACTTAAGCATATAATCAAGTTTCTTATGGCTTATAAGTAGCACACCAATGTTTGAACATATGTTTGACTTGATCCATCCATTTTTTTCATGGAGAGATATTGAATCCAAATTATGTGTCAAGTACTGTACTCAGAGCTGGTTATTCAGGGATGCACAGAATAGAGATGGTTTCTGTTGTTATAAATGAGTGTCCAGAGACTTGAAAGATATTAGAAATAATGCAATAAAGACAAAAGACTTTTTCAAAAATCCAGGGGTATTATGACCATAAAGAGTGTGTTGGCAATGGCATTGAAAAGAAAGAGTTTATTCCAGAGAATCTGTGAAGTAGAATTTATAATTTTGAATTTCAATGAGGAGAGAAAAGGTAAGAAACTAAAGAAAAAGAAAAATTGACATGGGAATTTATTTTCTTTATGTTCATGGTTAAGGGTGAAGCAGTGATCAGAATAGACCAGTGATCAGTATCAGGAAAAAAAATAAGTAGAAAGATTTCTCAACTAAAGGAAAATTATCTAATAATGAAAGTTTTCAAGAACTGAAATCAGCAGCTTTGTGAAAATCACTGTTGAAGGCATTTCATAAAGTGCTTGATCGCCGCATTCCTTTGCTGTTGAAATTCGAGTATCCAGATGAGAGAGTGATCTTGAATTTAGACTCCCTTCCACCTTGGATTTTGTGGTTGTTACAGTAAAAAATAATTTAAATTTTAGAGTCTACCTGATTTTGAAAATGGTGATTTAAATAAAACCTAGAAAGTAAGATAAGCAAAACCAAACAAACAAGCAAGCAAAGCAATACCTTTTTTTTGGACTGCATGTGTGGTCATGGAAAGGTTGGACGTTTGGTATAGAGTGAGGAGAAAGGGTACGTTTGGATTTATAGACTTAGAGATGCTTATTTATAGATGCAGAGCTGTAAACCAAGGTTTCCAGACCTCAGCACTATTGACATTTTGGACTAGACGTTTCCTTGTTGTTGAGGCTGTTCTATGTTGTGCAGAATTAGCCACATCCTGATTTCTACCACTAGATGACAGTAGTAGTATCTCCCCACTTCCAAGTCTTGACAATTTGAAAATGTCTCCAGCTATCGTCAACTGTCTCCAAGAGTCCAAGAGGGAAAAATCATCCTGGTTTAGATCTACTGACTGGAAGTGTCAATAGCTTCATTGTTTCTATTCTTCTTGTAGTGTGGAAAGAAGATGAACCCTAGAGAATAGATGGTTGAAAGGTAGAGTGACCCTGAGAACACTAGATCTCCTTTTGGGGAGCCCATTATGTTTGTAGATGCTTGATCCTGGAGCAAGTATTATATGTGATCTGTCTTGGCAAGCTTCCATTTCCCAGGATAGCACCTTATCTGTAGCGTGTGGCTGATAAGTGTCTGTGGAAGTCGGCTGAGTTGTTCAAGGAATATCTAGCAAGCAAAACCACCACCAAATATGTGTAAGTGCTTATTATATCTTAAAAAACGTATGTGGAGATGGGAAAACCTAATTAGAAAAATCGTGTATTATGAGTAGCTTCAGTGAAAATTCAATATATTTTCATTGGAAGTGAGGATGCAGGTAAATGGCTCTGTGGTCTCCTTCTTTGGATTAAATGTGGTATGAAATCTCTAGGGGTAGATTTTAGGGCTACAGGCTTCCTGTGACACAGGAAAGCTGGGAGGGGATATTTATTACAAAGACCAGGGCGCTGGGGGCACAGACATTGTGTCCATACCCCTCCACGTCCCATGGGAAAGGTGTGGAATTCCTTTCTAAGTTTATTTCAAGAACCAGTCATCTTTAGAATTTAAAATATTGTCTTAAATGGAAGTTCATAGAGTTTAAGTGTTAAGTCTTTCCAAGATGGTTATATAAATGCAAGTGCAAAAAAAAAAAAAAAAAAAGCAATAGAGCAGGAATTTTCCCATTTATTTGATTCCAACAGGACCTTACTGCACAAAGAGTTGTTTGTCAATAGTGTAACCTGTGGACAAATCAAGGTGAGAAGGAAAAGTCAGGCCAAGATATGATGCTCAGTTCTACTTAGCACCTCATTTTCTACTAAGCTCTATGGCTTTTCTAAAATATCAAGAACTTAGAGCAAGGGTCCTTATGATCACTTCCCACTATTATAAACCACCTGGATCATTGCAAGGCAAATCAGTCATAGTAAGTCTGAGGAATTCTGGTAAGTGATTCCAAACCCTAATCGTTCGTGTATTATGAGTGTGGATAAACTTTGTAATTCTTTAGTGATTGGAATGCAAAGTTCAACTTCATTGAAAAGTATATTTTTCCCATAGATTCTTTGCTTATTTAAGTCACCTTTAGTATATCAGAAGGATACTTTGCAGGGAGTCTGAGTTGGGTTGCACATGAAATTTTGCTATTGAGGAAATATATGGATGAGGTCTACGTTTCTCTATCTATCTATCTATCTATCTATCTATCTATCTATCTATCCATCCATCCATCCATCCATCTAATCCCAAGTGCTAAATACAGGTATCTTCTTGCGGAATTACCATGGTTTTAAAAAAATTCATAAAAAAATAAAGAAGTCATAATGTCAGACATTTTTGAAAGCTGGTGGAATTTGAAGGTCAAAAACAAACACCATTTCCTGAATCCGGGCCACGCTTTGAGCTTCAGTGTAAGGCTACGCAGTGCGGCATCAGAACAACTTGCCAGTTACGCCTCCCAGAAGTGGCTTTAATTTGGGTCTATTCTTTAACCCCCACTGATCCTTAAATTCCTCTTTTGTAAAACAGGGATCAAACGCCCTCTCTGCCTGAAAGTTCTGATGTGGAAGGCGCAGCCCTTCCTCAAAAACATCATGTTTTAATTAGTGAGGCAAGACATAGTTTCAGTAAAACTTGACAAGTGCTATGACTTGTGTCTGGACATAGGAACAAAGAAGAGGGTGATCCAATCCAGACGATAGCAGTGAGGAAAGGATTCCCTACGGAACTGATTCTAGATCTGAGTTTTGATGTATATATAGGAGATTTATTAGCTGAGAAGTAAGGGTGGCAAGAAAAATATTAATAGCAGAAGAAATAAGGCTCATTTTCATCTTTTGTATGTTGAAGAGGTAAGTGTGATAGGATTATTTGGAAGAAAGGGGACACATTATCTTTCAAACTCACAATGAACATTTTTGTAAAAGGTTGAGAACTTTTGATTAATGAATATATAAATAGAGGACAAAACTCAGTTTATGTAATGAATGTTTTAGGAGTTGAGAGTGAGCTTTGGATGTAGGTATCAACATTATCCACTCACCTTCAGCTTCATCTTGTATGAACTAAATATTCAAGGAACACTAGTCATAGGAGAAGGAAAGGCTGGTTTATTGAATTCTAGGAATGTACTGATATTTTATAACACAAAACTCAGGTTAAGATCTGCACATGAAAAAAAAAAATAGTTTCTGGGCTGAAGTTTCCTGCTCCATAGGCAAAAAAAGTTGGTTAGGCTGTGAAAGTTTCATCAATGACAAGACATATGTAGCTACAAGAACTGGGAGAGAAAAAAGGGCTGCCTGCCTGCACCCTTTGCTGGGTACATGGAAAGAGGAAATATAAAAAGCAGCCCTTACATACAGCACACTGTCTCTACCCCTGTAAAGTAGTCACTGTCCCACTGGGTGGACTTGGCTTTGATTTATCAGATATTGATCTGCTTCTCAGGGTTTGAGGAGAGTTGGACAAGGGGGAGATGATGGAATACAGAGTGGGTAGGAGAGGCCTGGCAAGAAGTTTCAATGATTCAAGGAAGGAGCCAGTATGTCTTTCCCTATGGCCAGAAGCAGGTGTTTTAGGAAGATGAGAAGGAAAAAGGGAGAAAATTTTCCTATATCCCCACAACTTTGTTTTATAAGATATATACTAAATGATAGGAAGTTTTGAAAATGGATATCAGTTTGGGGGTACATGATTCTACTGAACAATTCTTAGGCAGAACAAACTTAAATGATGCTCTTTAAATAAAAACTGGAGTCTCCAAAATAATGAGCTGTTTTAAGTAAACCATTATTGTCAACCGTGACTGGCACATGATGGTTGCTTACATATTTGTTGTCTAAGTCAGCAAATGGATGGTATGTCTGTCAACTACTGACACTATATAAAGGTCCCAGGGAAATAGAACATAGACACCCATTTGAGAAACCTCCTCTTGCAACCCACCAGAATTCACTTCCCTTGACAACATGTGTTGCAACTACTACGGCAACTCCTGTGGCTATGGCTGTGGAAATAGCTATGGCTGTGGATTTAGCCCTTATTATGGCTGTGGTTATGGTACTGGATATGGCTGTGGATACGGCTGTGGATATGGCTCCTGCTATGGCTGTGGTTATGGAACCAGATATGGCTGTGGATACGGCTCCCGTTATGGCTGTGGTTATGGAACCGGATATGGCTGTGGATATGGCTCCTGCTGTGGCTGTGGATATGGCTCTGGCTCTGGCTACTGCAGTTACTGGCCAGTTTGCTATAGGACATGTTATTCTTCTTGCTGCTAGAACATCACTATCCAAGCCCCATTTGCTTCTGAAACAACACATTTATAGATAAGGCTGATTCAAGGATCTATAACCCATGGTTGCTGTGTTCAAGAAATTATATGCCTGAGAGAGGCTTTGACCTCTAACTACTCATTTTCCGATTGGCATCTTTGTGGCTTCAGGCCCTGTGATATCATCTGACTGTTTTCCAAAAGTTATCTTCTATGCACTCAAGTTCTGATTCTCTGTTATGACTGTATTGATGATCCCAACATTTTATAGTTTGGGAAATCACTTATTCTCAATAAAAATAGTTCATTGTTTCTAAGAATTCTCTGTGTAGTTGCTTATGAATTAATCTTTTCTTTTTTAGGTGTTATGGACTCTCTTGAAAATCAGGCTCACATGTTGCCTGAACTTTGAATTATTCCTTGACATAACATAAGCATATTTTTCTTATATTTGCATCAGGGAAAATGTCTTCCCCATCCATTTCTCATACCCCACATGCTCAGACACTCACTTACTCAGGAACAAATCTCACAATATATCAGAAGGGTGCTTTGCAAATCTCACTGTATCTAGGATGGAGCTGGAGGGGAAAGAAAAGGTGGAATGACATCTGTTCAGGAGGTCATGACAAGGGAGGACCAGCAACCTTGAAGAATTCATGGAATATAAGAGGCAGTTTCCAGAATTAGTAAGAAATTACAAGTAGACATTGGTGTTAAACACTTCAGAGTGAAAAACTAAGGAACAGATAAGTCAGAATAAAAATATTCTATCATATTATCTGCTTTAGATAGAATTGCAGATTTTTTTTGCATAACCTGAGGTAAGGAAATTGATTTCAGTCACTAAATTGACAAATAGTTTTGAGAGGTTCTCATCCTAGACATTGAAGACACAAAAGCAAAATCATGAGAAAGTTTCCTGCTCTCACAGTGTTTAAATTCTAGTAGATGAAGATAAAAAAATAGTAAAAATAATGGAGATACATTCTGTCAGACAATTGCTATAGAGGGATTACAACAGCTTAATGGGAAAGAGCTGAAGATTAAAGTGTTAGAGGAATAGTTCAGGGAGGAATTTTGAAGTTGTGACAAATGAGCTGATGCCAGTTGCAAAGAAAGACTAGAAAGGACAGTAGCAAGTGTAAAGGGGGAAGAGAAGTTCACTCAGTTTTGGAAGAATATAATTTCATTTATTAGGCAATTATGATCTAATTTATATATCCAGAAAAGGATCTTCACAAACTAGCTCTTCACATACCTTGACAATCTGAAATGTTGTGACTTCCTTAGTTAAAGAGCAGTTGACACATTCAGCTTTAGAAAAATGAGATAATGGTGGTAATACATCCAAATATCTTACAGCCTATAAGGGACACACCAGTGTCTGAATTAATTCGCCCATTTTTTAACTGATGAAATGTTGACTGAGTACAAATTATGCGCTAGGCACTGTTCTCTGTGCTGGTTATTCAGTGATGCACACGATAGATAATTGTTTCTGTTACTATGCATTAATATCTAGAGGTTTGAATGGAAAGATATTAAAAGTAATGCAGTAAAGATAGAAGAATTTTCAATATGATTTCATTTATATGCTAAATCTAAAAAAAGAAAAAAAAGCAGGACTCTAATGAACTCATCTGAAAAACGGAAACAGACTCTTAGACATCGTAAACAATCTTTTAGTTACCAGCGGGGGCGGGGAGCAAGTATGAAGGGATAAATTTGGGAGTTTGAAATTTGCAAATGTTAGCCACTATATATATATAAAAGTAGATAAAAATCCAAGTTTCTTCTGTATAGAATAAGGAATTATATTGAATATATTGTAATAACCGTTAGGGAAAAAGAATATGAAAAAGAATATATGTATGTAGATGCATGATGGGCCATTGTGCTGTGCAGCAGATTTGACACCTTGTAACTGAATATACTTCAATTCAAAAAAAAAAAAAAGTAATGCAGTAAAAACAGAAGACTTTCAATAACCCAGGGGTATTGTAGCCAGAAAGTGTGTGTTGGCAGCGGAACTGAAAGTAAAATGGCTAATTCCAGAGAATTTGTGCAGTAAAACTGGTAATTTTGACTTTCAAAAAGGACAGGAAAGAAAAGAAACTGAAGAATAATAAAATTTGTGATGGAGGTATATTTTCTTTATGCCTATTTTTAAAGATTAAATATAGCAGAGTGATCAGATTATACCAGAGAACAATGTCAGAAAAGTAAAAAGATTTATCACCTAAAAAAAAATTGCCTAATAATTAATGTTCTCAGAAAATGAAATTGGCTGCTTTGTGAAAATTCTTGTTGAAGGCACTCCATAAATTACTGGATCATAATTTATTATTGTTGTCACAATATGAGTGTCCAGTAGAAGGAATTATCTTCCCAGTTTATACTCCTTTTCAACTTGGATTTCAGAATTGTTACTGTAAAAAGTCACTTCATTTTCATAAGAAATAAAAAAGAGGAGAAAGAACAAGTGATATGACAGACAGGCAAAAAACCATAAGAGAGTACTGTGAATAGTTATATGCCAACAAATTAGACAACCTATAAGAAATAGACAAGTTTCTAGAAACATACAAAATTCCAAGACTCCATCAGGAAAAAACAGACAACTTGAGCAGACTGATCACCAGAAGTGAAATTGAATCTGTTATTTGAAAAACTCCCAGCAAACGAAAGTCTAGGACTAGAAGGCTTCATGGGGATTCTACCCAATGTATTAATAAGAACTTACCCTTCTCAAACCATTTCAAAAAGTTGAAGATGAGAGAGTGCTCCTAAATTCATTCTAAAAGGCCAGAATTATACCTCAACCAGACAAAGACACTAAAAAAAAAAGGAAGAAAAGAATAGGCCATTATCTTTTATGAGTATAGATACAAAAATCCTCAACAAAGTATTAACAAACCAAATTCAGCAATACAAAAAATGATCATACAACATGAACAAGTTTAATTTATTCCAAGATCACAAGGATGGTTTAATGTATGCAGATCTATCAATGTATAGACCACATTAACAAAAAGGACAAAAATCACATGATCACCTGAAAAGATGCAGAAAAAACATTTGAAAAAATTCAACATCCATTCATCATATAAACTCTCATCAAAGTGGATATAGAGGGAAAATAGCTCAACGTAAAAAGGCTGTTTATGACAAAACCCACAGCCAATATAATATTCAATGGTAAAGTTGAAAGTTTTCCTGCTAAATTCAGGGACAAGATAAAGATGCTCTGTTTTACCATGTCTATTTAATATAGAACTGGAAGTCCTAGCCAAATAAGTCAGACAATCAAAATATATTAAAAAAAAAACTCCAAAATGGACAGGAAAAGGTAACACTGTCACTATGTGCAGATGACATGGTACTTTATGTAGAGAACTCCAGTGTCCACCCAAAAACCATTAGAACTAACAAATGAACTCAGTAGGCTGCATGACACAAAATTAACATGCAGAAATCTATTGTGTTTCTATACACTAATAATGAAATATAAAGAAAGGAAGGTAAAAATTTAAAAAATACCATTTAAAACACATAAAAAACACACCCAGGAATAAATTTAGACAAGGAAGTGAACGACCTATAGTCTGAAAATTATAAAATTTTATGAAGGAAAGTGAAAATGATATAAATAAATGGAAATATATCCAGCAGCCTTGGATTGGAAGAATTAATATAATTGAAATGGCCAAACTACCCAAAGAAATCTACAGATTTAGTGTAATCCCTATCAAATTACTCATAACATTTTTGACAGCACTAGAACAAATAATCTTAAAATTCACAGAACTAGAACAAAGAATCCTAAAACAATCCTAAAATTCATAGAAAAATAATCCTAGGACAACAAAGGACCTTCATTTGATAAGTCACTCTTCAGAAAAAATGGAAAAATCTAGAGGAATAACCTTCCTAGACTTCAGACTATACTACAAAGCAACAGTAAGCAACACAGTATAATATTGGCACAAACACACACAAGGGAATATTACTCAGCCATAAAAATGAAATATTGCCATTTGTAGCAAAATGATTGAACCCAGAGAATATTATGCTGTGTGAATCAAGGCAGACAGAGAAATAACCCAAAGACAAATAGCATATGATATCACTTATATGAGGAATTTGAAAACATAAAGTAAATGTATATGCAAAACAGAAACAGACTCACAGACATAGAAAACAAACTCGTGGTTACCAAAGGGGATAGAGATGGGGGGAGAGACAAATTAGGGCCATGGGATTAACAGACATCAAGTACTAAAATAGATAAGCAATAAGAATACACCATATAGTGTAATGTCTTGTAATAACCTGTGATATAGTCTTCAAAGATACTGAGTCACTAAGCTGTACACCTGAAACTAACACAATGTTGATGATCAATTTTACCTGAATAAAAGAAAAACATATTTTGGAGTCTGCCTGATTCTGAACATGGTGATATAAGTAAAAGCTACAAGTAAGATAAGCAAAACATCTCCCAAATCAACCCAACCAACAAACAAAACAACTACACTTTTTTGACTATATGTTGGTGATGGAAAGGTCAAGTGTGTGTTTTGAGGGAGAAGACCGTGTATGTTTGGATTTAGACATCTCTAGATTGAGAAGGCATAGCTATAAATCCAGATTTCTATTCTTAGCACTACTCACATTTGGGGCCAGATATTTTTTCCTTTACTGGGGGTTGTTTCGTGCTCTGTAGAATTAGCGGCATCTTTGGATTCTATACAAGATGCCATAGATGTCTGGCATAGTAGGTATCTGGGTGGGAGAAGCCTGGCAAGAAGTTTCAATGATTCAAGAAAGGAGAAAGCAATATTTCTCTTCCTACAGGCAGAGGCAGATGATTTAGGAAAGGTGAGAGACAAAAGGGGGACAAGTTTTTCTACACATTCCCCAAAACCTTTTACTATAAGATACATGTTAAATAATAGTAGCTCTCGAAAATGGGTTTCAGTTTGGGGCATATACTTCTACTGAGGCAATTTATCAACAAAAACAATTAAAATGATGCTCTCTAAATAAAACTGGAATCTCCAAAATAATGAGCTATTTAAGCAAAGCATTATTGAATGTTAACTGTGACTGGCACATGATGGTTGCTCACATATTTGTTGTCTAAGTCAGGGAATGAATGGTATGTCTGTCAATTACTGACAGTATATAAAGGTCCCAGGGAAATAGAAGGCACACACCCATTTGAGAAACTTCCTCTTGCAACCCACCTGAATTCACATCCCTAGACAACATGTGTTGCAACTTCTATGGCAACTCCTGTGGCTATGGCTGTGGAAACAGCTATAGCTGTGGATTTAGCCCCTATTATGGCTGTGGTTATGGTACTGGATATGGCTGTGGATACGGCTGTGGATATGGCTCCCGCTATGGCTGTGGTTATGGAACTGGATATGGCTGTGGATATGGATCTGGCTTTGGCTATTGCAGCTACCGGCCAGTTTGCTATAGGACGTGTTATTCTTCTTGCTGTTAGAACATCACTATCCAAGCCCCATTTGTTTCTGTAATGATACATCTAAAGACAATGCTGACTCAGGATCTATAACCCACGGTTGCTATGTCCAAGAAATTACATGCCTGACAGAGGCTTTGATCTCCAACTGCCCATTTTTCTATTGGCATCTTTGTGGCTTGAGGCCCCGTGGTAGCATCTGACCATTTTCCAAAAGTTAGCCTTTACCCTCCTCATTTTTTGACTCTCTGTTATGACTGTATTGATGATCCCAACATTTTGCAATTGAGGAAATCACTTATTCTCAATAAAAATGGTTCATTGTTTCTAACAATTCTATGTATACTTGCTTGTGAATTAGTCTTTTTTTTTGAGATATTATGGGCTCTCTTATAGATTGGGCTAACATGTTGCTTGAACCTTGAGTTCTTCCTTGATATTATATAAGCATATTTTTCTTATATTTGCATCAGGAAAAATGTCTTCTCCATCCATTTCTCATGCCCTACATGCTCAGACACTCACATACACAAGCACAAATCTCATAATACATCAGAATGGTGCTTTCAAACCTCACTGTATCTAGGATGGAGCTGGAGGGGAAAGAGAAGGTGGAATGACATCTATTCAGGAAGTTATGACAAAAATGCCAGGTAGAGGAGAGGGGACCTGCAAGCTTAAAACAGTCACAGAATATAAGAAGTAGTTCCCAGAATTAATGAGAAATTAGAAGTAGACATAGGTGTTATACTTATGAGAATAAAGAACTAAGGAATGGATAAATCAGAATAAAAATATTCTATTCTATCATCGGCTCTTAATAGGATTGCAGATATACTTGTTTGCATACAATGTATTTCAGTCACTTAATTGGTAAATAATTTGAGTAGTTTTGAAAGATCCTCATCTTAGACACTGAAGACGCAGAAGGAAAATTAAGAACAAGTCTCCTGCTCTCATAGTGTTTACAAATGAGCTGATGCCAGTTGCAAAGGAAGACTAGAAAGGACAGTAGCCAGTGTAAAGGGGGAAGAGAAGTTCACTAAGTTTTGAAAGAATACCATTTATTAGGCATATATGATATACTGGTTTTTACAAACTAGTTCTTTTTTTGGAAAGTTTTTTTTTGAAAGGTATTGGAACAATGCAATTATTATTGTAAAAAGTCACCTCAATATTGACAAAAAAATGAAAAAGGAAAAATAACAAGTGATATCACAGACACATACAAAAAAAAAGAGAATATTGTGAATAGTTATATGCCAACAAATTGGGCAACCTAGTAGAAATAAGACAAGTTTCCAGAAACACACAGAATGCCAAGGCTGAAGTAAGAAGAAACAGACAATTTGAACAGACTGATCACTAGAAGTGAAATTGAATCTGTTATTCAAAAACTCCCAGCAAACAAAAGTCCAGGACTAGAGGGCTTCACAGGTGAATTCTACCAAACATATATCGAATTTATACCTATCCTTCTCAAACTATTCTAAAAAATTGAAGATGAGAGAACATGCCCAAATTCATTCTGTAAGACCATGATTACTGTGATACCAAAAACAAAGACAAAAAAAAAAAGCAAAATTATAGGCCACCATTTTTGATGAATATAGATGCAAAAACCTTCAACAAAATGTTAACAAACCAAATTCAACAATACAAAAAAGGATCATACACCATGATCAAGTTGAATTTATTCCAAGATCACAAGGATGGTTCAACACGTGCAAGTCAATCAATGTGATATGCCACATGAAGAAAAAGAAAAAGTAACACTGTCACTGTGTGCAGTTGACATGGTATTTTATATAGAGAACTCCAGTGTCCACCTAGAAACCATTAGAAATAACAAATTAATTTGGTAGGTTGCATTATACAAGACAAATATACAGAAATCTGTTGTGTTTCTATATATTACTAATAAAACATGAAGAAGAGAATATAAAAAAATCCCACTTAAGATTGCATCAAAAAACCCACCCAGGAATAAATTTCAGCAAGGAGGTGAAAGACCTATAATCTGAAAATTATGAAACTTTGATGAAGGAAATTGAAAATAACATAACAAAATGGAATGATATCCAATGACTTTGGATTAGAAGAATTAATATAATTGAAATGGCCATACTACCCAAAGAAATCTACAGCTTTAAGGCAATCCCTATCAAACTATTTGTAACATTTTTCACAGAACTAGAACAAATAATCTTAAAATTCACATAACTAGAAAAAAAATCCTTAAATAATCCTAAAATTTATAGAAAAATAATCCTAAAACTAGAGTAACCAAGGACCCTCATTTGCCAAATCATTCTTCAGAAAAATGGACAAAGATGTTGGTATGACCCTCCCAGACTTCAGACTATACTACAAATCTACAGTTATCAACACAGCATGATATTGGCACAAAAAACAGACACATATATCAGTAGAATGGATCACAGAGCCCAGAAATAAACCCACACATCTATGACCAATTAATCTAGGATAAAAGAGGGAAGAATGTACAATATAGAAAAGACAGTCTCTTCAACCAGTGGTGCTGGGAAAACTGGACAGCCACATGTAAAGCAATGATATTAGAATATTCTCCCACATCAAATAAAAAAATAAACTCAAAATGAGTTAAAGATCTAAGTGTACTGCTTGAAATGTAAACCTCTTAGAAAAAAGCACAGGCAGAACATTCTGTGTCATAAATTGTGGCAATGTTTTTTTGGATCAGTCTCTTCAGGCAAAAGAAATAAAAGCAAAAATAAACAAATGAGGCATGATTACGCTTAAAAGCTATTTCACTGCAAAGGAAGTAGTTGATGAGATGAAAAGACAGCCTACAAAGCGGGAGAAAGTATTTGCACATGATGTGACTGATACAGTGTTAACATCCAAATTACATAAACAGTACATATAACTCAATATAAAAAAGAACAACTCAATGAAAAAAATGAGCAGAAGACCTGAATAAACATTTTCCCAAAGAAGACACAGAGATGGCTACTAGGCAGAAGAAAAGATGCTTAACATATCCCATTATTAGAGAAATGTCAATCAAAACAATAATAAGATATCACCTGTCAGAATGTCTATCATCCGAAATCTACAAATAACAAATGTTGGGAAGGATGTAGAGAAAGGGAGCCCTTGTACACTGTTGAATGCAATGTAA
Source organism: Vicugna pacos (assembly GCF_048564905.1). Lineage (NCBI taxonomy): Eukaryota > Metazoa > Chordata > Mammalia > Artiodactyla > Camelidae > Vicugna > Vicugna pacos. The sequence continues at coordinate 112,110,782 of NC_132987.1, read as the reverse complement.
ATTGGTGAAATCACTATGGGAAACAGTATGGAGATTTTTTAAAAAGACTGAAAATAGGACTACCATAGGATCCAGCAATTCCACTCCTGGATATATATCTGGAAAAAAACCCCACTAATTTGAAAATATACATGCACCCCAGTGTTCATAGCAGCATTGTTCTCAATATCCAACATATGAAATCAACTCAGTTTCCCATTGACAGATTATTGAGTCAAGAAGATGTGGCGCACACACACACATGCACAATGGAGTATTACTCAGACATAAAAAATGAAATACTGCCATTTGCAGCAAAATGAATGAACCTAGAGATTGTGCTTAGTGAATTAAGTCAGAGAAGTAAGTCCGGAAGAGAAAGGCAAATACTGTATCATATTATTTATATCTGAGTCTAGAAAAATACAATAAATGTATATGGAAAACAGAAACAGACTCATATATACAGAAAACAAACTTACAGTTACCAAAGTGGACAGAAAAGGGAGGAGTGACAAATTAGGGCCATACAATTAACAGATATAAAGTATTACATATAAAGTAGATAAGCAATAAGAATACACTGTGCAGCACTGAGAATTAACTTGTAATAAACTATAACATAGTATAATCTTCAAAGTTACTGAATCACTACACTGTATACCTGATACTAACACAATATTAAAAATAAATTTTACTCGAATAAAAAAGTAACTTAAATTTTAGAGTCTGCTTGACTCTGAACATGGTGATATAAATAAAACCCATACGTGTAAGATAAGCAAAAAATCTCCTCAATCAAACAAACAAAACAACTACACTTTTTTGACCACATGTTTGGTGATGGAAAGGTCAAGTGTTTGTTCAGAGGGAGAAGACAGGTTATGTTTGGATTTAGACATCTATTGATTGAGAAGCTTATTGATAGATTTCTATTTTCAGCACTATTGGCATTTTGAACTAGATAATTTTTCCTTGTTGGGGGCTGTTTTGTGCTTTGTAGAATAAGCAGCATCGTTAGTTTGCACACAAGATGCCAATAGGTATCTGGCATAGTGGGCATCTGGGTGGGAGAAGCCTGGCAAGAAGTTGAAATGATTTAAGAAAGGAGAAAGGAAAATTTCTTTTCTTATGGACAGAGAGAGATGACTTAGGAAATACAAAAGAGAAAAGGGGGCAAATTTTTTCCACATCCCCCCCAAATCTTTTAATATAAGACATATATTATTATAAGACATATATAAGACATATATTAAAAGATAGGAGGTTTTGAAAAATGGATATCGGTTTTGGGGCAAATGATTCTACTGAGGCAATTCTTCGGCAGAACCAATTAAAATGGTGCTCTTTAAATAAATCTGGAGTCTCCAAAATAATGAGCTATTTAAACAAGGCATTATTGATTGTCAACTGTGACTGGCACATGATGGTTGCTTACATATTTGTTGGTTATGTCAGGGAATGAATGGTATGCTCTGTTAATTACTGACAGTATATAAAGGTCCCAGGGAAATAGAAGACACACACCCATTTGAGAAACCTCCTCTTTCAACCCACCTTAATTCACATCCTTTGACAACATGTGTTGCAACTACTATGGCAACTCCTGTGGCTACGGCTGTGGAAACAGCTATGGCTGTGGATTTAGCCCCTATTATGGCTGTGGTTATGGAACCGGATATGGCTGTGGATACGGCTGTGGATATGGCTCCCGCTATGGCTGTGGTTATGGAACCGGATATGGCTGTGGATACGGCTGTGGATATGGCTCCCGCTATGGCTGTGGTTATGGTACCGGATATGGCTGTGGATATGGCTCTGGCTTTGGCTACTGCAGCTACAGACCAGTTTGCTATTCTTCTTGCTGCTAGAACATCACTATCCAAGCCCCATTTGCTCTGAAGTGGCACGTTTATAGATAATGCTGATTCAAGAATCTATAACCCATGATTGCTACATCCAAGAAATTACATGCCTGAAAGAAGGTTTGACCTCCAATTACCCGGTTTTAGATTGGCATCTTTGTAGCCTGAGGCTCCATGGTATCATCTGACTAATTTCCAAATGTTATCTTAATCTCTCATTGTCTATTATGTATTGATGATTCTCTATCTGTACTGATGATCCTAACATCTTAAAGTTGGGGAAATAACTTATTCTCAATAAAAATGGTTCATTTTTCCTAACAAATGTTTGTGTATTTGTGCATTTTTTTGTTTGTTTTAGATGTTATGGCCTCTCTTGAATATTGGGTAACATGTTGCCTGAACCTCGAGTTCTTCCTTGGAGTATTACAAGCATTTATTCTTATCCCTGTATAAGCAACAACATCTTCTCCATCTATTTCTCTTATCCCACATGCTCAGGCACTGAGCACAAATCACACAGTATTTCAGAACTGTTTTTTTGTGAATTGGGGAAAGAAAGGTATGAATGACACCTGTTCAGGAAATTCATGCAAAGTTCAAGGTAGAGAAGAGGTGACCTGAGTGCTTAGAGGAATAATGGAATGGAAGAGATTCTTTGCAGAATTAATGAGAAATTGAAGGAGAGGTGTTAAGTACAGGAGGAATAAAGAACTAAGGGAAGAATAAAAACATACTATTGTATCATCTGCTTTTGATGAAATTGCAGATATGTTTGCAAATATTTATTGAGATTGAGGAAATTGATTCAAGTCACTTAACTGACAAATAGTTTTGAGTACTTTTGAAAGGGTCTCATCCTGGACACTGAAGACACAGTAGGAAAATTATAGACAAGTTCCCTGTTCTTACAGGGTTTACATTCTAGTTCATGAAGATAAAAAATATAGTACAGATAATTAAGGTAAATTCTGTCAGACAAGTCCATTCAGTTTTGAGTATGGTAGTGCTACATTTTTCAGTTGGGAAAGAGTAAGTTTTAGGGAACTTACATTAGGGAAAGTTCTCTAATGCCTTAATTGGGGCAGATATAAGAACGGGATTAAAAAAAAACCCGGTCTGCTTCCTGAATTGGAGAGCTTATTACTTTTTTGTGTTCTGACTTTTGTATTTTCTTCTCATCTGACCTTCCTGAACTCTAACACTTAAATGTTACAACAGAAAACCCTTTTCAGACTCAGTAGGCATCAAGTTTCATCAACAGTAATAAAGATGTTGCCATCTCATTTGCATGACCTGGGTTACTGCACAATATGTGACCCCAAGATCCCTGGAGCTGGGAGACCCCACAAATCGCCCAAACCAAGGAAGATGGCCCTGCCATTAAGGTCAGCCCTGGAATGAGGTTATGCTCATAGTTTCTCCAACTTCTCCAAGTGATGAAGAAACAGTGGTTTGACTTAGTCAGCTAGAATGTGGGAAGAGAAGGTCAGACAAGGGTCATGAATTTCTTCCAAAGGAGAATGGTATATGAGCAGAGCTGTAAAGGATGAGTTGAAATCGGTCAGTTATATAAGATGGAAAATAGAATTCGAGGGGAATTTAGAAAAAGAAGCAAATAAACTGGCAGCTTATTACCAGAGTAGTAACTGCTGTTAGAAAAATTATACTCAATGGCTACACCCATTGAGGAATCTTCAGATTGTCTCAAGCTGCACTGTCCAATATGGTAACTAACCACTAGAGAGATGTGGCTATTGAGCATCTGAAATGTGGCTAAGTACAAAATTAAAGGTGCTGAAGTGTAAAATACACATCAGATTTCAAAGACTTAGTGTAAAGAAAATTATGGACACTATATCAAATAATTAAAAAATAGTGGTTATATATTAAGTGAAAATATTTTGGATGCATTAGGTTAAATAAAATATGCTGTAAAATTAATTCACCTGTTTATTTTTGTCTTTTTTAAATGTGGCTACTGGAAAGTTTAAAATTACGCATGTGTTTCATGATATATTTCTACTCTGCCATGTGGTTTTAAAAGGTCACATCAAGCTGGACAAGAAAGAACTATAGTCGGGAAGAGAAGACATGTTAGGCTACCAGTAAAGACCAGGCAATCTGTCCATGTTATCAAGGTGTAGGCAGTAGATGGTTCTGAGCCAGTAAGACCACAGTACCTACTGCAGAAGACTTCAGAGGGGTTCCCAGTAAAGATAGAGTTTTCATCTGAGGTAGTTTATTTGATCAGTGGGCCTTGTGTTTAGATACAGAAAAGATAGGTGACTGCCTCACACCATACACAAAAAATTCTGTATTATTTAAAAATTTTAATATGAAATTTAACGTACTAGCAAATGATATAGACTTTCAGCGATTTTGTAAGCCATTTGCTAACTTGAGACCAGTCATGCTAGGAGGATGAATGCCATGGAAATGAGCGTATTAGACCCCTACTCCCAGAAGAAGTCATTAAACAATAGACAGCACACCACTCCCATATCCCTCCTGTCACTGAGAAAAAATTTTTCTTTGAAAGCTTTGTAATAGGTATGTATTACTTATGAGCCTGAAAAAGAAAAAAAAAAGAAAAAAAGAAAGAAAGAAAAGAAAAATCCTTGGAAATCAATGAAGAGGGGCTGCAATATTGCTCTAGATCCAGGAATCTTTAAAGCTTATTTTCAGTTGATATTCACGTTCTCCAGCACAAGAAACTTTGTCTTTAACTGTACTTTCCTGCAAAATATTATTTCCCCAAAGTCATACAACTGATCACACTTACAATAAGAAGATTGTATAGATAGTGATTAAAAGCCTAGCTTCTGGAGTCACCCCACTTATGCTCAAGTATAGGTTCCATCAGTATTTGTTGTGTGATTGTGGGCACATTATCTAACTTTTCTGAGCCTCAGTATAGTCAAAGACAAAATGACAAAATAGGGCTAGATCAGGATTGTTGAGAGTACTAAATAAAATAAAATAAGCAAAGGTATGCCACTCTGAGAACTCAGTGGATTTTTGTCATTATACTTATCATTAAGCTGCTTATTATGGAAAAATTGCTGACACTTAATGTCTTAATTTATAAAAATGACAATTTTATGTGGCTCAACCCTATAGATTTTTCTTAATATTGACAATATTTTGAAAATCCAGGATTTTAATCAATAGTTTCAATTTTCTCATGTAAAATTCATAGGCACTCTCCTGTTAGATGTTTTGTACATCTATCATACATATCATCCATAGTTATGAACTCTAACATGCACTGTGACACCAAATACATTGATATGTTTGTCACTGTATTATTAGTACAAATGACTGGTTTTAGTGGAGTAGCTTGTTTTCTGATAAATTGGTCTTGCTTTTTACTTCATCATCCTATTGTATTAATTACTTGAGAAGCTTCCATTGAATTTGGCAAATGATACGAGACTTTTCATGAAGAGAGCTTTTTTTGGTGGGGGTTGTTAACAGTAAATATTGATTGCAGCAAATTGAAGAGTGAATGAGTGAGGAAATATAAAGATTGAAAATAATTTCATGTAGCATGTGGTGACAGGATGGAGACTGGTCCAATGAAAATGGTGTTTCACTCTCTCTGGAGAGTTTCTAAAGCACAGAGCTCTTTCTTGGGCTCTTGATATGTAATTTTATTTAATTCTATGCCTTGGAATATTGCTTACATGATGTAGGTACTCAAAAATTTGTTTAGAGTTAAATTGTGCTGTTCAGTCACTGTCTAGTAGGGCAATTAATAAAAAGATGCAGATAAATCTGGTCACGCTAGAGCTACTAGGAGAAAGCATGTGAAATAATGAAATGTAGAAAGGGTCACAGAGTTTGCAGAAATGGAGCCAATTTGAATATATTTTAGTGGAAAGAACTGCAAAAGCAGGACAATCATAATTAGGAAGTGCACCTAGAATCTGACGTTTTTATTTTGACATGGAAGTTGCTGATCTAGAGTGCTAATACATACCCTATATTGATTAAAATTTGAGATGTCTAGGAAAGTTATAATCATTTCCACTCAAAATGTCTAAAATTCTTAAAATTTAAAAAATTTTTAGAAATTCTATTATTTCTGAGATTAACTTGCAGTATTAAGAAGATTGTATTCTCAACAGAGAACGCATTTGCATGATTAGAGCCGCTATAATGCCGCTATGTGGTACTTAGAGTTATGGGGCAGGTTTGAGAGGGGACTGAGTTGTTTTCTTGATGGTTCACAGCACACTTTAGCTAGAATGGCAAAGATGACAAAGAAAATTTAGAGGGTAGAAACATAAGGTAGAAAATAAGTAAAATATTGATAATTTTACTCAAAGTGAATATTTTCCATCTTAAAAACTAAGAAAAAATAATTTATGGGTTCTTCCTTAACTTTTATGGTTATAACAGGATTTGGACCAATTCAGCTCTACTACTAAAACCTGAGAGACTTGAGCAAGACTTAACTATACTTGGCCTCTGTTTTTTCATCTGTGCATTTAAAAGTAAATACCACAGCTTCCTATTTTACATTGTTTTTGTAAGAATTAGATGAAGTAATAAGTGTGAGTGTGCCTCAAAGCTATAAAGGGAAATAAAAATATTATTAATTGTTATTATTATTATTTCCCTATATAACAACCTATACATTAAAATAAAAACAATTTTTACAAGTGGAAAAAAATTAATAGGCACACATTCAACAGTTTGTGAGTGCTTAGTTCTTTAGATTCACAGAAAATGAAGACAAAGTTATTCGTATTAAATTACAGTTGACTGAGGGAATCAGGTAATTAAAATCAAACATGCTAATATAACATGTAGTACCACAATAGATTTAGATTTAGGCACAAGGAGCTATGGAAATTAAGGCTAATGTATGTTGTGAATGCCCAGGAATGCTTCTTTTTTTTTTTAACATTTTTTATTGATTTATAATCATTTTACAATGTTGTGTCAAATTCCAGTGTTCAGCACAATTTTTCAGTCATTCATGGACATATACACACTCATTGTCACATTTTTTTCTCTGATTTATCATAACATTTTGTGTATATTTCCCTGTGCTATACAGTGTAATCTTGTTTATCTATTCTACAATTTTGAAATCCCAGTCTATCCCTTCCCACCCTCTGCCCCGCTGGTAACCACAAGTCTGTATTCTCTGTCCATGAGTCTATTTCTGTCCTGTATTTATGCTTTGTTTTTGTTTGTTTGTTTGTTTTTGTTTTTTAGATTCCACATATGAGCGATCTCATATGGTATTTTTCTTTCTCTTTCTGGCTTACTTCACTTAGAATGACATTCTCTAGGAGCATCCATGTTGCTGCAAATGGCGTTATGTTGTCGGGTTTTATGGCTGAGTAGTATTCCATTGTATAAATATACCACTTCTTCTTTATCCAGTCACCTGTTGATGGACATTTAGGCTGTTTCCATGTTTTGGCTATTGTAAATAGTGCTGCTATGAACATTCTTATATGAGGTGTAGCCTAAGCTGTGCTTTGAAAATTCAAGTAGGATTTGAGCAGATACAATTTTGATGATTTTTTTTTAAAGTGGGCAAAATGTTTCAAAGAAAGTAATACTGAAAATTTCCAAGAACTGTTAATTAGAGTGGGTTATGTTGCATTGGACAAAATCATGGCTGTTTTTATTTTGGCATATTATATCAAATCTCTGCTTTGCACTAATTCAGATCTTCTTTGCCTCATCTGACCCTTGCTTCAGCCACCACTTTAGTGGCCATTCTACCTGGTTCCATCTACTTTTTTGTAGGTATAACCTGAGAATTCCTCACCTAATGCCCCTCCTGTCTGCCTGTCTTCTCCAGCCCTGGTGTTTTCCTGTCAATGATGCTGAGATATAAGATGCTGCAGCATCTCCCGCATATATGGGACTAGAAGTTGCAGAAGAATTAACGCCCTCTGTGGTGAAAAATCTAAATTTGGTTTGATTACATTCCACAAGACATACTTGTTCAGTGTGAAGGTTACATCTGTTTCCTTACAATTTTCATCCCCCAAACTGTTGTCCTTAGTGTGATAAGCTTTTTAGAAATAAAAATTGCTGTGATAATGAATCCACAGAGTCTGTGTTATGTTCTCCACCCACTTCTGGTAGTATATAAAGGTCTCAGAGCAGGAGATGACATTCAGACTTCAGAAACCTCCATCTGCTCCTCTGTAGAACTCCTGAACTCCCGCCTGTAAAACACCATGTGTTGTGACTATTACAGAAACTACCGTGGTAGCTGTGGCTATGGCTCTGGATATGGCTGTGGCTGTGGCTCTGCCTGCGGTGGTTACCAACCATTTTTCTGTAGAAGATACTATTCTTCTCGCTGCTAGAATGTAACTGCAGTGCACTTCTCCTCTAAAATAATTATTTCAACCTTCTTCCATTTCAGTGCCTCAAAATCACATCATTTCTTATCAAATAGAGAAGTCACAGCCTGATTGTCTTCTAGAAAGTCCTATTTCTAATTAAAGGAGCCTGAGTTCCTCCAAAATGTTCCTGGAAGGCAGAAAACTTCATTTTGTACATAGTTCAAGTGCAAACCCATTACCTTCTTATTTTGTTTCTATATTGTGATTATTTCCAAATAAACATGTTTCACTGGTCCTAACAAGTTTATGTGTCTTTTGTGTCAGCCATTCTATTGGTTTATATTTTTGACTCCAATTTCTGTGCCTTCCTTAGAGACTGGCAGAGATAATGCACAGCTGTTCATTGTGATTGTGTATGTCTGGCTTCCATTCTGGTTGGTCAGTACCCATGACATACAGCATGTTACATATCTTGAATTTCCCTGAAAAAAAGGCTCTTCTTTGTTTGAGTCTGGTGTTCTAAACTCATTTTACTCAAGGTTTGTTCTTAAGCACTTGTGTTTCATGATCCTAGGTCTATTCATTTCTTTCTTTCTACACTGATCAGCACTTATGTACTCATCATCACATTCACACACATATGCATGCCCAGACAAGTGCCTCAGAAAAATCTGTTTTGGAAAATGCTAATGGTGAAAAAAGATGCGTTGGAAGAGGAGAGGCAGAAGGCTAAATAGTTAGGTATATACATGACCTGGAGACTGGTAAAAGCCCCTGGATATGGGTGGTAGCATAAATAATGAAAGGAAACAGAACAGCATCAGGAAACTTGTAAATGTTGAGCCTGTAAGATCTTGCACATCAACAGTGAAGGAGAAGAAAGAGAAACCTAGAGAAGATAATTTTGAAAAAAGATATATTTCTTCTTAACACTTGGAATTGTGGGGAATTCAGCATGGTATATACAGTTATGTATCTGAAAATCTGGTATTGCAAAATTAATAAGACTAGTATCGGAGACACGCTCTGGTTCTTTCTAGAGACACTAAATAGGGTGAAGTGAAAGGATGATAATGACACACAAATTTCTCAACACAAAAGCTCTTTCTAATATGTGACACCATCTGAAACAAGAATGACTTCTTCGTTAGGTGCTCAATGACGAGTTATCTCTAGACCCAGGTAGGATCATCCACTGTAACCAAACAGGACTCTACAGGGCCTTCCCAGGACAGAGCCCCTCTCATGTCCTCCACTTGCCTCTTGTCTATGGAAACACTAGGAAGTTTCCTAGGCTTCTCTGAGTTCCAAAGAGTACATTTAATCAGAGAAGTGAGAAAATGGAGAAAGAAAGGAAAACAGTCAAGTAAGACAAAATTATAAGTTTAGCCATTAAACAAAAATCAAGAACATTCTGTTCATTTTCAAAGGCTATGGATAATATTCTGAGCCATATGCTTTGAGCTATTCTGCAGTTACTGCAACCTCCACCAGGTGGAAGAAGTTAATTGTATGCTGCCCACAAACATATAGACCCCAGACGGGTTGGAACCAAAAGGTTGATGATTACCTCCCACCAACCAATCAGAAGAATGATTGTGAGCTGATTACACACCCCACAACCCGCCTCTCTCACCCTGTCTTTGAAAACCTTTCCCTGAAAGCCTTAAGGGAGTTGAGATCTTTTAAGCACTCACTCGCTACCTGGACACCTTGCTTGTCTCCCTGCAATAAAAGCTGTACTTTTCCTTTACTACAACCTGGTGTCAATAGATTGGTGTTACTGAGCGCTGGCAAGCAGACACAAGTTTGGCTTTGTAAGACCACTACTAGGGTTACTTTAGGAGAAAATTACAAACTCAGGGAGAGGGGTAGAATGAACTGATTTTACATGCAAATTTTGTCCCACCCTATTTTAGGCTACTATAGGTTAGGAATGGAATTTAGCTTTGAACCCTGATTGTGAAAATGGAGATGCTGATACCAGGTAAACACAGAACTGCAAACTTCTATATTTCTACATCGGGGAGGAGAGGCCAGTTATAATATGTTTTGGCTTTAGAAGTTCAATCTTCACGTAGGATATAAGAAGACCACAAGAACTGGGGTCAAGATTCCACCATCCATGGTTAAATAACTTCTGTGTTTCTCAAATCACTGGAAACCTGAAAGAAACTGCAGTCTTGGGAAGAGTAAGAGCAAAAGAGAATGTGTGGATAGATTGTTATTCTTGAAGAAATAGAATTACATCTTATGTTAGATGAAGGAGTAGTCTCATTCACCACTTACTAAGCTCCTAATAAAGGACATTTCTGTATGTGCTATGAACAGAGAACTAAAATAGCTCATCCCTGCTTTCTGAAGAGTGGAACAGACAAAAGCAAACCTCTATTCAAAATCTTTATACATACTCTATACAAAGATTAGAGTATGGCTACAATAGAATCATACACTGGAGTGTTTGGGAAATACAGAGGAAGAAATCCAGAGAGAGGCCAGGACAAAGAGTAAGCAGAGAGAAGGATCAGGAATCTTTCTAAAAGAGACAAAGCGCTAGTTTAATATGAGGGATGAATAGAAGCTGATCAATTATGGATGAAAAGAAATATCCTTCTTGACAAGGGAAAGAGAAGAAATACATTTTGGAAAATGTCCATATGTTGGAACCTTACTGCAATAGCCATCACCGGTCCTGGAAGAAATGTGATCACTAGTTGGGGTTAAGGAGTAAATTCACAGGTATATGTAGTGAGAATTCTAAGATGACCCCAATGAGAAACCTTGTATTATCCCCTCCTCTTCAGTGCAGGAAGAAGGATCTGTAACTCACCTCTAACTTTGAAAAGATGATGGGATATACTCCTGTGATTATGCTATGTTTAGAGTTGGCACATAAAACACAATATAAATAAATTTGAATTTCAGATTTAAAAAATGGATTGTTTTTTAGTGTAAATATGTTTCATGGAATATTTTGGGTATATGTTCTAAACCTGGTAACTCTAATTAATTTATACAGCAAAGAGATTTTGCAGATGTCCTGGCTGATACCTTGATTGCAAGATTGTGAAACCTTGAGGAGGGACCCCAGTTAGGCTGTGCTTAGACTCCTGATACACTGACACTGTGAGATAATGGATGAGTGTTTTTCTAAGGTGCCATTTTTGGTGTAATTTACAAAGGCTTCCTCTACTGTTCTCTAAATTATCTGGCCAATTGTGTGGATATCATACCAGCATATCAGCGGAGACTAGGAGACCAGTCACACCAATGGATATCAAGGGTAGATCATTTTGGAGTGAAAATGAAAGGGTGAGAGGAACTATCCGCCATATTCGATGGGAAGGGCTTGTGAACAAAACATTGAAGTACATTTTAACTAGTATCCAAAGTGACACTGAGAATCATGAAAGATTCTGAAGTATGTGGGGATTTTATAAAAGAGCAATTTCACAATGAAATTAAATGAGTCACCACAATAAACTAGTTACAGCAAGTGTTCAGGTCTCCAGTGATTGGAAAGGAAAACCATGTAGCATAATAAAGAAGAACAAATACTCAATCTTGGTAATGAATTAGCTGTGGACTTTTAATAACTTTCCAAACCTCTTTGTACCCAGTTTCCCTATAATAAGTTACCTACCACTTTCACATTTTCATTGGGATCCAATAGATTAAAATGTCTGAAGGAAATTCGTGATTTAGAAAACATTCAAAAGTGTTATTGTAAAGGATATTTTTTGTATTTGTTGTTCTGGTTTGAAGTAAATGACCACTTGGAGTTGATAATTAATTTATTGAAAAATGGCTCTTGGGATAAAAATATGCTATCAGAAAGTTACATTCACAAGTGTTTGGGTTCATAGGAACTCTATAAGCTAAAATGTTGAGGAGTTTCTGTATAGAGCAGATCTTTGTTCCAATGAAATATCTTGCAAAGTAATTAATAATTAGTAACCTACTCAATGTAATTAGTCAAGTTCATTTTAATAGTTGCACTCCCAAGCATTAACTTCCCTGCCTTCCACAGAGCCTTGTTACATGAAATATATCTTTGGAATCACGTGTTCAGGTGATTGGGTAATTGATGAAAACTTTATAGATTTGTAATTGGCTCAAAACAATGCTTGGGTGACAAAAAGCAAACATGGTTTCCCAGTAAAACTGGAGACTCTGAAATAATGGGTTTATTTATGACAGATGCTGTGGCTATGAAAAGACCAAGTACTCTCATTATCAACGGACAGGAGTGACTTGCAAATACTAAGTATTAAGTAAATATTTATTGCATGAATCATAAAACTGATGATATGCCTTGGACTTCCTGTCAGTATGTAAAATTTCCAGGATAGTAGGTGATATTTAAACTTCAGAAGTGTTCTGCATCTCACCTGAAACCTCACCCTCTGCCATCATGTGTTGCAACTATTACAGGAACTCCTGTGGGGGGTGTGGACACAGCTCTGGCTGTGGTTGTAGATATGGCTGTGGCTCTGGTTGTGGCTATGGGTCTGGCTGTGGCTGCTGTATCTACTGACCACTTTTCTACAGAAGATGCTATTCCTCTTGCTGACAGAACAACATCCTAGAATACACTATGCCTCTGAAATAATATTTAAAGATTAACACTTTTCTGCCAAAGGATGCTTCATTTTGTAATCTCTACATTCAAGTAAGGGCTCGATACCACCTGTGTTTACTTCAAAGAAGCTGTTTGTTATTGAGAAATTATGAATGCTCTCGTTGTTACCTGAAGACAGAAGATCTGAGTCTGATTGCGTCCAAAATATGAATTCTTGGTTATTCTATTCTATGGTTTTGTATTGTCCATGAGCATAAGTACTCCAAAGTTGGAAGAAATTGCATTTTTTCAATAAACAAATGTCATTTGTTCCTGCAAGTAATTGCGTCTTTTGGGCCAGAATCGTTACTGATGTTGGAAATTGTGGCCTCCCTGAAAAGTTGGGCAGCTACTCCATTACCTCAGCCTTAGGGCCATTTACTTCTTTATCCACAGTTTATTTAGTGCCCATAATTCCACTAATACCACACAGTTTTGTTCACTACACAGTTGTAGTAGATCTTGGTGTTAGATAATGTGAGACTTCCAACTTTGTTTTTTTTCGAGATTATTTTGTCTGATCTAATTATTTGGTTTTTCATCTAATTGTTGAAATCAGCTTGTCAATAACTACAAATATACCCTCCTGAGATTTTAATTGAGATTGAGTTGAATCTGCAGATAAATTTTGGGAGAATGGACATCATAACAATATTGAGTTTTCTAATCCATGAACATGGCATATCTCTGCCATTTAGATCTTTTTGGTGGGCTCTAATGTAACACTGAATAAGAATGATTATCTGTGTATTCACAGAGGGCATATTTAATGAAGGAGACAGACAGAAGTCAAAAAAAAACTAAACAGACATCTAAATAACTAAATAAAAATGAATAAACAATTATAGACGGTTCTAACAATCATTAATAAACTTGACTTGCTATAAGAAATCACATGGTCTGCCAAAATTCATGCAAGAAGAAATAGACAATCTTAATGGAACTATATATATTAAAGAGTTTGAATCAATAATTAATAACCTTCCAAAACAGAAAGCACCAGACCTAGATTCATTCACTGATATATTCTACAAAACACTTATGGAATAAGTAATACCAATTCTCGATAATTACTTTCAGAAGATAGTAGCAGAGGGAATACTCTCTGACTCCTTCTATGAGGCCAGCATTACCCTAATATGAAAACCAGACAAAGGTATTACAAATAAGGAAAACTACAGACCAATATCTTAAATAAACACAAACGCTAAAATTTTCAACAAAATATTAGAAAATTGTATCCAACACCATATGAAAAAATAACTATACAGCATGATCAAGAGGGATTTGTCCCAATAATGCATGGCTTGGTTCAACATTAAAAAAAATCAATTAATGTAATCCATCACATCAACAGCCTGAAGAAGAAAAACCATGTGATCCTATCAATAGACGAAGAAAAGGCATTTGACAAAGTCTATCACCCACTCATGATAAAAAGTCTCAGTAAACAGGGACAGAGGGGAATTTCCTCAGCTTGATAAAGCATACCCACAAAAAGCTACAGCTAACATCTTGCTTAATGGTGAAAACTAGCTTTCCTGCTAAGATCAGGAAGAAGGCAAGAATGTCCTCCTTCACTACCCCTTTTCAATGATAGGTATAAAATAATAGGTATACAAGAAAATGAAATCAATTGGTATCATGATGCAGTAAGACAAAATAAAATAATAGACATTCTTTCTTCCCTCTCTTCTCTGAAGAATACTGTATAGATTGTATGTGAGACCAAGAAAACTTGATTTTGATTTGGAGCCCAAGCGTCCTGAGCCGCAGCCTTTGTTAAATGACATCGTAATTCATAATCTGCTGGTCTCACCAAATGGTTTTAGGGTTCAGATAAAGACATCTGAAAAGGAACTTTTTTCAACAAATAAAGTATTGTACAGGTAGAGAATACTGCCTAGCTGTGTGGGCATTTGGATCAGATTACATTTTAAATCAGATTGAATTGACATCTAGTGGAAAGAGGGGAAAAGTGCATGTTCTATCAGTGTGATTCTCATAGAACTTTTAGAGTATGACCTCATGAATCAGGAGGCGCCCCTGTACAACGACACATTCCTCATTTCTTCTGAAATTGTCAACTGCAATATGGCCACACTTCCGTATAGAGATCGACTTTACTCTTACACAGCAATCCTGTGGCAATCTTGGAATGCAGAAATCTAGTTTCTCTTTACTAAATACACAGGCTTTCCTCAAGTAGGTTCTTGTAATTTTAATAGATGTTCATGATTATTGATCTTCAAAATATGCGATGAAGCCAAGCCCTGGGATATATTGCTAGAGACTATATTTTTATAGAAATATTATTTAAAATGCTTCAGGCAGGGTGCAGTGTGGCCAATCGTGTGATAGTTAATTTTCTGAGGGAGTTGGGTCATTTTTGAAAAGTCATTATAAAAAACACTAATTAATAGAGCAACATTAAAGTAGAGCGACTTTGAAGTAAACCTTAAAATTTTAGTATAATAACTATATCAGTACAAGTAAATATAGATATTGGAAAAGATGTTGTTATTTGGGAATGTTTTTACTTGGATTAAAGCAAAGGAGGAAAGAAATAGAATGTACTGAGTCTCTACTATATATCAGGATCTGTGCTGCGACCTTTGTATTTCCCATGTATTTTCTACAGGCCTCTTGACAAATTTTTAAATATATGCAGTTATTTTTGTTCCCATTTAGCAGTTGCAGCAACTGCATTTCATAAAGTTGAGGACATTTTCTATGATCAGATGATTGGTAAATGGCTCAACTAAGAAATGAATTAATCTATGTGCCATGAAAATCTCTACTAAAGAGCCTCTGAAACTTAGAAGAAAGATGTACCATTTATAAATTTGCCAGCATTATACTGTGGAGTGTGTTATTATAATGGAAAAAGCAAAATATTTGGGAAGGGAAAAAGAAGCCAAGATGATCTATGATGATGATGATGATGATGATGAAAAGCATATTAATAGCAGTGAATAGAGCTTCATGTCTGATAGATGATTTTCAAGATATTGAAAGAGCAAAATAATAAGCACATAGGTCAAGCATACTTTGGTGATATGTTCTGTTATGGTCATGAAATGCAATGATGGAAGATAAAATTATGATTGTATAAATTTGGGTGCTTGGCAAGTGTATTGTTATTTTATTTTAAGGCTTGAGAAAATTCCTAGGATAGCAATAAACAATGTCAAACTAACAAAATTTTTGTAAACAGAATGAGCTCATTTTAGAGAAATTGTTGTCAAATTAGAGAAGTGAGCCCATGTGCGATATGACCTATCCATCCCTGGAATTGTCCTGGGAGAGTGGATGTTATTCAGACTTCAGAAATGCTTCTACACATCAACTGAAACCTCATCTCCTGACATCATGTGTTACAACTACTACAGAAACTCCTGTGGTGGCTGTGGCTGTGGCTCCTGCTACAGCTGTGCATGTGATGATGGTTGTGGGTACAGCTCTGGCTGCAGTGGCTACCAACCACTTTTACTACAGAACGTGCTATTCCTCTTGCTGCTAATCATCACTGCAGATCATACTGTGCCTTTGAAATGATCACTCCAAGTACATGTCCAGTTGAAATCTACCTCTTCCCTCCCTGGCTGTTAACTTCACACCAAAGTAAAGAATTACTATTGTCTGTCAGGAACATGATTTAATTTCAAAGAAGCTGTTTGCAGTTGATGGACATGGAGTAGTTCCATCACATCGCTGAAGACAGATCTCATTTCTGATCATTTTTCAAATATAACTTCTTACATCTTTTTCTCTCTCTGTACTATGGCTGTTTGCACAAGTCCAGGAAGAATATACAATTGAAGTATACTAAAATGGAGCAAAACCTGCAGTCTATTATTAAAAGGCTTTATTGACTAAGAAGTCTGGTTTCTTTAAGTCAGAGTCATCACTGACTTTAGAATTTGTGGCCTCCTGGAGAGCCGGCTGAACACAACTTAAGATAAGATTCCTTAGTCAAAGGGAAGAGCTTCCCAAGAGCACTGAGCTGTTTTCTGGAAACGCATGTGTCCTGCCCTTAATTATAAATGACATAGAAACTATAGGCGCTGATGCTAAGAAAAAATAGATGAGAAAAAATATTTGAGGATTTAAATAATTCTTACCTCAAAATAACTGAAATAAATTGCAAAATAAGAAAACTATTTAAATATAATAAGGGAATTTAACAAAAACCAAAAGACAGTATTTATCTACATCAGCCAAATCATAAAACAATTCCAGTTAAAGTTAGGAAGAAGACAGTGTTGGTAGTTGTCATGACCATTCGCAAGTGTAGAGGGGTAAGAAAATAAAATCGGGCAAACTCCTGAGAAAAAGAAACAAGTTTTTGATTAATGCATTCTTGTGTACATAGAAAACTCAAAATACTAAAGTAAAAAAAATACTAAAATTAAAATCAGAAAATTTGGAAGATATATGAACACCAGAAAAATATGTAAAAAGAGTCTGAATTATCTAGAGTTAGAAAATAGGGAAATAATTGCTATAATGTGAGATATCTAAAATTTTCAGGAAAAAAATTAAGAAAGATGCAAAGACCTATTTGAAGAACACTAATAAGACATTCTAAAGAAAAAAAGTAACAATTTGATATGCTTTCTTGCCTTGAATGGGAAGAGCTATCATAAAATGTTAACTCTCCCAAATTAATATGTAAACTAAGACATCTACCAGATTCTTCACTGAATATAATTATTCTAAATGAGTATAAAATACATTCCCAAGCCCCAGTAAAAAATATGAAGGGATATATTTTTGGTTTAAGAGTAGAAAAGAAATAATTTGGAAACACATCAAAGTATATTTGAGAATGTAATGTGTGCACGATTTGTAGCTCAATATATTGAAAAATTGATTTAATAGTGTTAACTGGCTATCCATCTAGAAAACAATAGATGTGGACCTCCAATTACACTAACGAAAAGAAATTCCAGAGGGATTAAAGATTCAAACCTAGGAAATAAAGCAAACAAAACAAAACAGAACAAGCCCTGCCAAATGGGAAATCCAAGAGAATACACATATAATCTATGGATAGTGGAGACCTTTACCAAGCAGAGACAGCTAGATGCTATGAACAAAAAGATAGGTGAACGAAGTGAAGATAAATGGAAGAGTGTTAATGTCATATTATACAGAAAGTCATACAAGCCAATAGAAAAATAGGCAGAAGAAATGCATAGACATTCCATGCAGACATATCATGCAAGAGAAATGCACAGGAAATAAGCAGACATTCCATGTAAGAGAAATACAGATCTCCAGACATGTTAACAGTTATTCAACTTCACTCTTGGCCAGGGAAGTCAATATCAAAGCCACCAAAATATTTTTATCAGATGAATATCAAATAGCATTTTTGAATCTTTTAATTAAGACTTTATTTTTTAAAGGAAATTTTAGGTTCACAACAAAATTGATGGGAAGGGGCAGAGGTTTCCCATATACTCCCTGCACCCGTGCATACAAATAAAGTGTTAATGCCTGGTCCTGACAAGGAGGTAGGGAACTGGGGATCAAGTACTCTCATGATATGCTGGTGGAAGTGGTTCCTCTGGCTCCTGTGAAGAAGACTGTGGTGAAGGAGCCTCATCTTACACCTACAGATCTGATTTCTATGACCACAGACCATCCCGTGACCAAAGATGCTGTTTACGTTTCTCCTAGATTGTGGTTTAACACATGTCATGCATTTTGACATCTTCTAAGAGCTATTTTTCTTCTCTGGATTTGTATTTAGAGGCTTTTCCTTTCAATACATGTTTGCAAGTTGCTTCTAAGTATTTTGATATTAAGTCCTTGCTTATCGACAAAAAGATTTCAGTTTTTAAAATCCATATTTCACTTTCAGAAGACATAAAACACATATTCAGGGAAAAAAAACCTTGTATTTGCTGATTCTGCTTTGCTATTGTGATCTTGGGCATATTCTAGGAACAGAAACTCAGATAAGATTTCTAACGACATTTCCTTTGCCATAGGAAACCTATTTTAAAATATGTATTAGAACTAATTTATTGGCTATAATCTTTATCTTTTGTAAACCAAGCATTATTTGGTTTTACATTAAATTAAACATCAATTCTCAAACATTTAAAAACTGAGTTTAATTCTTGACATTTAAAAATGGGTACACACCCACCTGTACTCACAGTAGGATTTGCAAAGGGAGAAACAATTGATCTTTCTATTTGTTGTGCTTTGATTTATATGTTGGCAGCTTTTGTGATAGGAGATAATATTTCATAGATAGATTTGGTATGGTGAAGGAGTGGGATTGCAGTGGGGATAACATCACTGAAAATGTTTGCCTTCAGAGGCTTAGCAAATTGCCTCAACCAAATTATCTAAAGATCTGGTTTTTAACAAGGTCCTTGGATTTGTCTATTAATTTAAAAATTCAATTTTGTACATAATGCAACTAGACTTCTCCGCAAATACTTAGATACCTGTATTTTTCCTAAATAAGTCATTTCTTTTAAAAATGTCTTTGGCATACTTGAAAATATGTCAAAGCACTGAAGGAAAGAAGAGAACTCAGTAGAAGATAATGATGGAATTTCAAGTTTTAGGGAGGGCAGGACTACTGACTTAGAGATAATGGTAGCCTTTTACCTTTGCTCTCTAACAAAGGGAGGGGGGAGACAAATGGAGAGAAGAAAGAGGAAAAGGAAGATGGGAAAGATAGGAGAAGGGAAGAGAAGGAAAGAAGAGAAGGGAGAAAAAGGAGAAAAAAGTGATCTGGAGAAGTTCACATGGAGCCTGCCTGCTGGGCTGCACCCCGCAGGCCTGCAAGCCTTGTAGCTGCCCAGCTGCGAGACTGAAGAAAGAGGCAGGAGGCAGCAATGGGGACATCAGTGGTTTACTGGCTCAGGGATCTTACACGTCTGAAATAAAGGGTCCTGGAGCAACACCCCCACTGTAGACAGCAAACAAGTCACAGCAACAATCTCCACTACTTGGAGGAGAAAGAGGCTACCATTTATAGCAGGAATTGACACCAGGTTGGCTCATCAGTTACCAGGAAAACCAGCATTTGGGGCATGTCTCTCAGAGATCCTCAGGTTAATGACCATCAAAAGGGAAGATGTCTCCTTTTAAAAACTAGCAGGTGGGCCGTTCCTGCCTAAGGATTAGAATTATGACAAGCTGGGGCAGGGGACAAGCAGAAGAATAGCCACCTTGAGTGGCCTGACTGTACAAAGCCTCAAGTACAGTCAAGACTTTGTAAAGAAGGAGCTTCATCGTCCCAGGCTTCTCAGCACTGCAGGATCGGGTCCAGGACCCTCTCAGTCTGTGCTCTGAGCAATTCCCTTGGATTTACTGGTCATTTGCAGCTATTGCAGTATTGGATTCATCTGATGACAGAGTTTGTAGGACATGCTGAGGAGGGTTTCCTGCATTTAGAGCAGTGATTCTCAAATCTGAATTATGCACATCAAGCTCATCCGGAAGAGCTTTCATTAACTGGCAGTGCCTGAACCCCATCCCTGAAATTTTTATTTAATTGGCCCGGGATGGGACTGTTGGCATTTTATAAAACCTTCCCCAGGAAATGTAATGCACCTCTGTTGTTGAGAAGTTCCTGTTACCTCAAAGCCTGCTAAGAAAAGTTGTACCTCAAACTAAATAATTGAAAAGAACTTCCCCAAAGCAGCCAAATCTTTTTTCTTTACTGCCACCTGGAGATACATATTTTCCATTTGATTGAGGTTAAAGCTCAAAGTACCTCTGCTGTTAAATATGTGTGGAGAATCTGAGTGACTTTATAACAATCACCGTGGACTTACACAGTTCACCATCTGTGATGGTTAATTGTATGTGTCCATTTGGCCAGGCTAGAGAACCCAGATATTTATTTAAATAATAAATTCTAGGTGCTTCTGTGAAGGTGTTTTTAGAAGAAATGAACATTTAAATTAGTAAACTTTGAGTAAAGCAGATTGCCTTCCATAATGTTGGGTGTGTCTCATGCAATCAGTTGAAGGCCTTAAGGGCAAAGGCTGAGATCCACCAGAGGAGGGGAGATCCTGCCTCCAGATTGCCTCTGGACTCTAGCTGCAGCATCAACTTTCCCTGTGCCTCCAGCCTGCTCTGCAGATTTCACTCTTGACAGTCCTGAAAATCATGGGAGCCAATTCCTTGCAGTCAATCTCTCTCTCCTATCTCCTATTATATTCAATATATATATATATATATACACACACACACATATATATACACCTCCTATTATATCATATATATTCCTATATATCATCTGTTAGATCCTATATATCTCCTATTGTAATCTATATCTATATCTATATATATATCTTTCTATCTACCTTCCTCTCTATTTCCTATTGTTTTTTTCCTCTGTAGAACTATAATAGAGCATCCAATTAGGTGGAAATGAAATTAACTGCTGTCTCTGGGCTTCATGGCTTCCCTTTGTGCAATTTTGGCGCCTGAACAGATTACAGATCAACATACAGTTCCCTCGATTACCCTTAAAACTTTCTGAGCATGACATGATCTCCCTGGGGTCCTCAGCTTCAGGCGTTTGTAGTCTCCGTTCCTGATTGCACCTCTATTCAGATCCCCTAAGCTGAGGTTATCCACAAAGAATGGTGGACGGGGTAACTGAAATCTAATGTTTGGGTCTTAAAACCTTTCAAAATATTCTGAAGTAAATGGCTTTCAACAATATCCTCTGCCTTTAGATTCCAATTTCAGAACTGCATAATATGTCAGTTTTGGGGGAGAATAAGGCAAAAGTTAAGAGAATTATGGACTATTAACCTTCACTACAAAATCTTTTAGGTTTAGAATCGTGATTGTGCAAATAGGCTGTGTTTCCATTATCATCTAAGCTTTGTGAATCACAAAAAGTACATCGTTAATCACCATTTGCCTTGTTTTAAGCAGGTCAGAATGTTCTAAAAAATAAGAGCTTGGTAAATTAACCATTTGTGCTGCCCAGCACTATTTTATCTAGAAACATTGCCCTGATGACTGGATGACTGACCCAGAGCAGTGGTTCTCAAATGACAGTGTGTATCATAATCACTCAGAGGGCCTGAAAAACAGATTTCTGGGTCCCACCGCTAGAGTTTTTAATTTAGTAGGTCTTGGTAGAATCTGGAAATTTTCCTTTCAAACAAGGTCCTAAGTGATGCTGCTGCTGCTGGTCGTGGCCCACATTTTCAGCAACCCTGGCTCTTAAGCAAATGATACCAAATAAATGAGTTGGTGGCAAATATTGCTTCCTCCTGGGCTCAGCACAGGCTCAGCAGGGATTCTCTGAGCACCTAGTATGTGCTTGATCCCTGCTGTGGTGGGTGCTCTGCAGACACAGGTTAGATACAATTGCTGCCATCAAAGAACTAACCTACTTGGAAAGTGAAGACTAACAAACACCTCGAGAACAAAACTTAGTGTGTGTAATAGCTACGTGACACAAATAAGAAGACTGGCAGAAATTCAGAGGACCCTGGTGACCACAGAATGAAAACTTGAACTGGGCTTGAAGAACTAGACCAATAGATTAGAAAAGAAAGAAAATTTCAAGGTGGGAGAACTCCTTGGGGACAAAGGCAGAGATGAAAACGGGCATTAAATTAATTGTCTGTGGAATATGTTTGGTGCCTTGCATATGTATGAATTTAATAAATAATTTGATTACCATGATTTTGAGTGTTGAACAGGTTGAGAATGATCAGTGAAGAGGTATATTAAAAAAGATCTGTGAGTCAGACAGAGGATTTGGAATTAGCAGAGCACAAAATCCAGAATGTTAAACAGAAGAAATCTGGGATATGAAATATAAATTTAGTAACAATGTGCAGAATAGACTGAAGTGGGGAAATGCCAGATTCTCCGAGTGTCTGAAGATCAAGGTCCAGTGAGGGATCCAAGGCTGAGGAGACAGATTAGGGCCAACATTAGGCTTGTTGCAATAAGAGAGGGGAAAGAAATGGGTATGTGACATTCTCAATAGAAAATTATTTGTTTTAGTGACACAAGTGGGTAAAGGTGATACTTTCATACTGAACATGGGTAACCATCAAGAGAGGCAGTGCTAACAGGCAGAAATATTTTCAGGAGTCAGTTTTTCTGGAAAGATGTATTTGGTTTCAGAGACATGGATTGGAGGTTATGATAACACATTCAAGAAGGAAACTGTCCCTGTGCTATACAGTGTGAATTTGTTGTTTATTTTATATATATGTTAGTTCGTATCTGCAAATCTCGAACTCCCAATTTATCCCTTCCCACCCTATTCCCCCTGGTAACCATTAGTTCATTTTCTATGTCTGTGAGTCTGTTTCTGTTTTGTAAATAAGTTTGTTTGTCTTTTTTTTTAGATTTCACATATAAGTGATATACAGTATTTTGGGGGTTTGATAATTTTTCTTTTGTATTAGCTTGGTTTCTTTTATCTTGTAGTAACTTATGGTGAAAAAGAATATGAAAACAAAGGATATGTATGTTCATGTATGACTGAAGCATTATGCTGTACACCAGTAATTAATACAGCATTGTAAACTGACTATAATTCAATAAAATGTATACTAAAAGTAAAAAATAAATAAAGCTTTATTCTTTCTTAGAAAAAAAAGGAGCTTATCTAGCTGAGATTTGTAGATTCAAGCAGGAGGAGAGTACATGAATTACCAATTTGAAAGGGACTAATATTAATTTGTTACTTAAAGCTGTTAACATGAGAGAAAATACTCATGCATATTTTTCTTTAAAGTTTTGATGCCTTCTGTGGGCCAGGTGCTGCACTGGGAGTACAAACTGTGGTTTAAAAAAGAATTTAGAGGAAGAGGGTGTAAAGTCAAAGAATGGAATCCTGGAAGACTCCCTTAGTAAGAGTTAGGATAAAGGGAGAAGTATAAGAGAAGGAACATGTGAGAGTTGTGAAGTAGTACAAAGAAGATGAGGAGGTTATTGGGTTGTTGAAAAGGGTTTGAAAAAGAAGGTGATCAATTGTGGTGAACACAGCAGAGGCTGAGAAAAACAAAAATGGAGAAAGGTCACTGGGCTTGGCAAAATAAAACATTAAAAATCTCTTAGAAACAAGTAGGCAGGGGAAGAAGCTGGAGTTGAAGAGACTGATGAAGAAGGAGATGGAAGAAATAGAACAAGGAAACAAAGCAGCATGCCACACTGATGGAGGGCTAATGATGAGAGGGAAGAAAAAAAAATTGCTCATCCTCTGAGACTGAAGGGAGAACACAAAGCAGATATGACTGATTTTCACTCCAATCACCCACTTTCAAAATTAAATGTATTTATTTACATAAATCTATAATTATTAAATATTCCTTGCACATGATGAAATCTACTATAAATTATGGGTGCATTTTAAAGTACACATTAAATGAACTCTGACTTTGAACTAAAGGAATTTCCATTAATATTATAATAGTATTGGATTTTTATGTGGCTATTTTATTGAAATGGATAGATTAAGTCTAATAAATATAAATTACAAAGTAGCTAGTGGGATAATAAATGGCTTATTTTCTATTTTCTAATTTTTTTGTGGATGAATGAAGGTTAATATTCACACTTTGTTTCTCTGAAGGAGAAATCTTCATGGGAGATGAAGAATATAGGAATTAAACAATTTCCAGAAGTGGAAACAAATGAAGGTTTCCAAATTTGATGATGTTCCAGGAATAGAGAAAAACCATAGATTCAAGAAAGAAAAACTGGCTTAACAGATTAATAGTATGTTTGATAAAGAGTTGAAGCAAGCTGGAGAAAAAATATAAAACTTAAACTTTACCATCACATATTTTGGGACTTTATAGTGGTTTTATGGAGAGGGCTGCGGTGGTAAGATATACAGGGTTATTTTACAAATGACTATTGGGGGTGCAAAAATTCTGAGTTTTATTCAGAGTGGCACAGAGTCACCATTTATGATTAACCCGGAACTACTGGTGCAAAAATAAAAAGATGAAAGTGAGAAAGATGAACGAAGTTGTAGTCAATTTTGCATCTTATTGAATGTGATGAATGTCTGCTAATGATGAGCTGAAGGTAGTCACATAATGGATTATCATCAATAATTGGGAAGTTAAGTAGGAAGGAATTTCCAGAGCGGAAATTTCTTAAGTGGTAAGGAAATCTTATCCAGCACAATTTAACATTTTTTGGGTAGGGAAAAAAAAGCAACCACATTTCTTTATAGTCACATGGAAGTCCAAAATCTTAAAACAAGCAGATACTTAAAATGAATAAAATTATAAACAAAATAATCTCACAAGATAAACATGACTCCGTCCTAGCATTCTAAAGATGCTGCCCTAGGCAAGATGGTTTCCAGGGTGTAGAGGAACAGAGCAAAATAAAGCAAAAATTTAAAAATAATGAGTTCTTACTTCTTAAAAACCTTACCTGTGTTACAATTAGTAACATAAGACACATAAAGAAATACGCAGTATGTCATAATACAGATGGTTTGCAACAAAAGATGGTTCCAATAAAGTATCAAATTTCAGAAGCTTTTTAAAGATTTTTTTAAACTAAAACTCAACCCTTACTCAGCATCTTACAAAATGGTTTTCAACTCTCATGGTCAAGTAACTCCATACTGAGGTTACGTTGAGATTAATTTGGTAGAAAATTTATTCAGCTCTATCAAAAGTTTATTTTGAAAATAGTCAGTTTAATTCAGGCAAAACTGCCTTCCAAATGCTTATTTAAAAAATAACCTATTTGACGTAATATGGCTTATTCCTCTGTGCTGTGTAGAAGCGTCCATCGGTTTCTCCAGGAAGACTGTACACCCATAAGACCTTTATATTTTAGTATGTATTCTAAAATAGCACCTTTCAAAAGGACTTAAAAAGTTATCTCTCAACTTAAAAGTTATTTTTATTGCACGATATCATAGTTTGTTGAACAATGTCAGATTAGTTCTCTCCATATGATGTTTCTCTAGAAGACACTTACAAATGCTCCCCTTACATTCCAGTTGGTATTCCTATTACAGTGCCTATCAGATAAGAGGCGCTCAAGTAAAATTTAAAGAATAAATGCAAGTTCTGAACAGCCTGGGAGGGGCTTTATTTTATAGCATCTGACAGTATATTTTTCATCTTGGAAACTCTGGTTCTTGGAATACCTTTTAATACCTTCCAGACCCAGTGTTCCTGGAAATATAGTTGGAGAATGCTGCTTACATCAACTGCCACAAATCCAGTGCAATCAGCGCCAGTCCTCAAGGAAAGACTTTTACTCAAGAGTAATTGAGAAAACAATGGTTTCAAAGAAATAGGACATGACTAACTGAATTGGAAAAGAAGTAATGATCACTGTATCTCAAAATATCAACCTGATTATGCTATTCATTTGCTCAAAAGCCTCCATTGTTCTCCATTACATTTAGAATGAATTCCATACCTTTTACCTTGATGTTTAAATACATTTATTATTTGGCCCCAGTACATCAGACTCTCTTGTCTATTTTGTTCCTATGGTGGGAAAAAGAAAACCATACTTGCCCTCACAGAGCCTATGTTCTAGTGAGAAGAAAAGACAATCAACGAAATTAGTAAAACACAGGTGGTCATATAGAGATAAATGCTTTGAGGAAAAGTTAAGCAGGGAAGACACATATGTGGAGGAGGGTACCAGTTATAAATAAGGATGTTCAGAAAAGGCCTCCCCTAGTTGGTGACATTTGAGCAAGACCTGAAGTGGGTGAGGGAGTAAGTCACGTAGACTCATGAAATGAAAGTCTGGGAGCATGGCAGGGATAAGAGTGGGTCCATGACTGAAGTTTTTTGAGGACAATTTCATATGATTTCACTTTCCTTTTTCTCTACTCCTGCATCACATTGTGTTTCCATTAACTCACCCAATCAGTCTATGATTTGGTTGTTGTTGTTGTTAATGGAGGTGCTTGGTGCGGGGAGCCGCTCGTGACGGAGGGCTGCCGAGCACAAAACTTGGGCGTAAAACCCCAAAGTGCAGGGCGCCAGGCTCTGAGATTGAGGCTGCCGAGCACAAAGGATGGGCCTAAACTCCCACAGTGCGGGGCGCCCGGCTCAAAGGTCAATTGAGTTAGAACAATCTCTGTCCCGCCACCTCTTTTACTAAAGAATGCACCAGGTGCGCTAATGCCTGAGGAAACATCCTGAGCTATTAAGTCACAAAGGACCTTCAGAGGGAGAGATACAATCGGCACACAAGTCAGTGATCTTTTTAGAGAACAATCACCTGAGTTAAATATATACGAGTCACGATGTTAGTTTATAGTCACGATGTTAGCTTAGAGGAACAATACCTTAGTTTATGATCTTGGTTTCGGGAACAGTTAATCTTAGAGTATTGAGAACTGTAAACAATAATGATGTCTGTAACAATATACAAGTTAATGATTTTAGTACACGTTGTTAATGTACCCTAAAACAATACCGTTGCCTACGTGCAGGAATGTATGAGCTAATGGGTTAAAATCATATAAATGAACTGCTGAAAATAAACTCGAGGTCCACTCTTGACCTAGCGTCTTGCGGGCTAGAGTGAGACCCTCTCAACCCCAACTTGTCTTGTCTTGCTGTCTCTTTGTTACGTCTTTCCTTTTCTCAGTCCTGCAGCACAGGTTTCTGGACCTGATCGATTGTCGGCTGGCACCGACACTTGGGATCGAACCCAGGACTTGCAAATTCCAAGCACATGCTCTGCCCCCACCCTCATATGAGTTGGTTGTATATGCACTTTTCTTCCTCACTAAGCTGGAAATTCCTTGAAGGAAATTCCTTATTCATCTTTTTATTTTCATCAGTGCCTACTGTTATGTTATGTGTTTTAGGAAGCTCTAAAATAAATGCTAATTAAATTGAATGCATATTTCTCAAAGTAGCTTTCCTACACCTGTCCTTCTCCCCAGTAAAGCTGTACATTTTATGATAATATTGATGGCCTCTGAGAAGGTAGGGATCCCTAAGCTCCTGTCTTTCCTTGAAAGCCTGAGATGGGAATCCTGCTGAGGATGGGAGAGTCCCAGTGGCTTGGGTTTGAGTTTGCAGGAGGGGTGACTGTTACTCGCCTGCAACAGAAGAATTATCTTTTCCTTTCATTCTTTTTGGGTTGGTGACATAGGGCTTTTACTTTTTGGAGACCATGTAGACCATGAGGTCAAACTCATGGTTGCAATGATCATATTAATTCTCATACTGGAAAATCAGCTTCAGAGAGTATGCATTGAGGCCAGTGCCAACCCCAGCCTCAAAGGTAAAGGAGTGGTTTCACTTTTAATATCATAGAAGGCAAACTGGTGTTTCATATAGTCCAGGATATGATCCTCAGAGAACTCTTGAATGTCTGCTTTATCACCTTCTTAATGTCATCATATTTGTTAATTCTACTGGGTTAAATAGATATTCCCTCTAAATTCATATCCACCCAGAACCTCAGAATGTGAAGTTACTTGAAAATGTGTTTGCAGATATAATCAAGTTAAGATGAGGTAATATGGATTAGGGTGGGCCCCAGTTAATCCAGTTACTGGTGTCCTTACAAGAAAGAAGAGGAAAATTTGGACAGGGAAGCACACAGAGGGAAGATGATAAGAGGCACACAGAGAGAACACCTTTATATTTTATGTCTCTGTGAAGACAGAGGCAGAGAATAAAAAGATGCGTCTATAAACCAAGGATTGTCAAAGATTGCTGGCAACTCTCAGAAGCTAAGAGAGAGGCATGGAGCAATTCTCCCTCCGAGCCCCCAGGAAGCAACTAATCCGGCTGACATCTTGATTTTAGACTTCTGGTTCCTTGATCTGTGAGAGAATACATTTCTATTGTCTTCAGCCAGCCAGTTTGTGGTAATCTGTTATGGCAGCCCTTGGAAAATTATACTGTAGCCTTCTTCAGGTCTGATCTAATATAAACAGGTTGGAAGTGGGGACCTAGAAGCCCACACCAGCCAGCTTCAGAGGCAGCTCTGGATAATTTTGCCCACAGCATGGGCTGTGCCAGGGGATGCAGGGACAGCACTCTGGGCAGCATCATGGTCATAGTGCCAATGCCAGAGGACTATCTTTGGTCTTCTGGGCAGTGGTAATGTGATGGGCTGTGATCACTAGAGCTTGGTTAGTTCCTTCAAATGCCATTATCATCATGGATGGTCTTGGCTGGAGGAGTTAAGTACCTGGTGCAGTACAAGGTTTTGGTGACCATCTTGAGGGAGCTGTCAATTCTCATGATTTAGTCTCATCCCTAAAACAGAGGCATTGGCAGAGGTGGGAGAGAACATGAGCTTTTGGCTTCACTCTTAAAGCTAACCCCAGCGTTTTCTAAGATGATTATGACAAGGAAAGTTTGGGAAGTGTTGCATCTGCCTATTGCCTTGATTGCGAGGATGGTACCATGGGTGTTGGCATTTGTCCAAACTCATCAAGTTGTACACATTAAATACGTACAGTTCTTTGTATTTCAATTGTATTTCAACAGAACTTTAAAAAAAGACACATGGACTCTGCAACATATTCAGCACCAGCACTACCTTGTTTGAAGTGAAATCTAGAAAATGGAGCTAGGTTTCTCAGTCACTAAAAGTTCTGTGTTCTCAATCTTGGTAGTACACTGAACTTGCATTGGCTGAATCATACTTGTTGGGATCAATGCAATGGTTGCTTATGGCCACAATCGCCACCTTGTCAGAGGTGAAAACAGCTCTGGTCACAAGATCACATCTGTTTACCCCAATCTTTGCCATCCTGTCACAAGGATGCAGGTGGCATTGGACCAGAAGGTGTGGTTTTTGAGAATAAGGAGGAACAGAGACTCAATTTAGCTTTCATTGGTTTCTCTCCATAGCTGTTATAAAGTGGAAAAAGAGTTTAAAGGGTTGTTTTTTTTAATTCAAAGACTTCATATATACTAAGCAAGACATATTTGGAGGTTTTATATATATATATTTCTCTCTCTCTCTCAGTAAAGCATCAATAAAAGTTGTTTTTTTCCAGAGGCGCAGCCTATATTGCAAAATTGGCTTTTCTATAACCATCAGAAACAAGCAAGAACAAGGGGATGGCTTTTATGCCATTGTTGCAATCTTCAGTTAGGTGATGCCTAGCTTCACAATCAAATGTTGACCTCTCTTGAAATGCTCCTTGATTAAAAACATAATAATAAAATTGACAAAATTCTTATATGAAGTGCTTTCCTCCACGCTAGTGATGAACTTCGTTTACATATTTGCCACACTGTAAGTGACACACAACCCAGGATTTTGCTTCAGGAGGTTTCTGTCACTATTGCTCTATATTCAGTTGCAATGGACTGAATATGTATGTTCCCCCAAATTCATATGTTAAAATCCTAACCTCCAATGAGATGGTATTAGGCGGTGGGCCCTTTGGGAGGTAATTAGGTCATGAGGATGGAGCCCTCATGACTGGGATTAGTGTCCTTATGAGAAAAGAGACCCCAGGGAGCTCTCTCACCCTCTTTCCTGCATGTGAGGTCGAAATGAGGATTCAGTAGTCTGCAACTGGGAAGAGAGTCCTTACTAGAACCTGACTGTGCTGGTGCCATGATCACAGACTGCAGCCTCCAGGATCATGAGAAGTAAATTTCTGTTGTTTACACGTCACTCAGTCTATGACACTTAGTTATACCAGACTGAACTAAGACATAATTTAAATTGCATTTACCTGTGGAAAAATTATTTTAATATTCAAGGGCCTACTTATTACATAAAATCAAAAACCTTCAGAATCAGAGTTGAGGAATTTGAACCTGAGATGAACTGATCTGAACCTTTAAATTATTTATAACACAGATTGAGTAGAATAATTTCATAATTATTTTCTAAACATAAATATTTCATCCTTTAATTTTATGATTATTTTAATTTTGAAAATTTTATAAATGGAGGAAAATAAGTTTTCCAACTGCCCTGTTTATTTTTATGATATATATTTTTAATGTGAGTTTATTTTCATTGAATGTTAGTATTTTTCATTTGCAAACCAAGGTATTACATGTATTATGTGCCCATAGTCCTTAGATTAATTTCTACTACATTTTGCCAAGTACATTCTTTATGTAGTTCTAATTAGTTTTGAACCAAGTATCATTTTTCCAATGAAAATTCTAGAAGATTTCCTTCTAAGATTTGAAGTCTCATGAGACTCCTAGTTATATTTCTGCTACAGTGATTCAATTGCAAGAAAGAGGGAGAAGGAGAATGAAAAGTTTGCCAAAGAGAATTTTGTGAGGAACTTTTGCTAACATAGTAAAGTAATATTGTGATATATATATATAAACTTTTCAGAACTTTTTCTAACATTTTAGATTCTCCGAGAGTCTCTCTGGGAAAACCCTGAATTACTATGAATGGACGTTTACCTTATACTGCGGAGCATGCATTTAACATATATGTGTTCCCATTTTGGCCCATTTTAAAAAAATCCAGACTTTTATGTTTGAGTTCCCTGGAGACATATGACCCACAACTCGATTATCTCAACAACCTTGTAGCAACGACTCCGCATTTGCAATTTATAGACCAACTTATCTAAATGTTTTTATTTGACGTTTGGCCACTATTCAGGAGCATGTTGTATACATCAGGCTATATGTATATCAATGTCGATTAAGTTTCTGCCACAATTTATTCATATATGTTTGGACTTGGATAAGGTCTGGCTGTTGAAGTCAATGTCTTTACCCAAACTAGTGGGTGAAGCTGACAAAGTCGTTTTATAAGCATAATATTCCTCTCGTTTCTGAGGTTGATCACCAAATGAGCAGAAACTTGAAAGCTTGTTATATTTACTTGCTTCCTAGAACCCCTGCTTTAGTATTCCACATTCTTTTGGAAAAAAAGTTACTTATCTTTGTTTGAGCTGGTTCATTGACAATACAACTTAAAGAAAAAAAATTAAGTTTAGCTTCCAAGGACACAGAGTAAAGTTAATGAAGTTATTAACTGGATAAAATTGTAGTTTTTAAAAAGGTATGTGAAAACGCTTCATGACTGACTTTTAATTCTGTTTTTTTCCAGTGGAGCAAAAGATGAAGGAAACCCTAGCTCTTGGTTTATTTGCTGCATTTTCTCTGAAGTTTCTGGGAGGAATCAGAGAGAAGAATCAGAATACTGCTGTGGCACTCAAGGTAGTAGCCCTTACTAGGTCCAAGTGGGTGTATGTTCTGCGTTACCAAGGTCTGGAAAGATCAGGGTGAGATTAAACAGAGATTCATAACAATGGAACACATTAAGTATGTGACCTAGTTGTACTTGTGTGTTTCTCCAAATTTCATTCTTATTTCACTTTGATAAATTTAATAGATTTATAATAATGGCTAACAGTCATACTTCAATATTTTCATTATGATTTCTATTTTGTTGAACTGCACAATTAAGCAGAAATAGAACCTCTCACTTACCCACACATACAGAATCAATGTCTTAGAACTGAAAATATAAACATTTTAATAACTGCTTATATAGCAGTCTTTTTATATATTGTGCTTCACGATAAACAGCTGAAGAGATTTATTTATGTATGACCAATACATTAATTTAAGTAACACCAGAATGATCAGGGACCAAATAATATGGGTATGCTATGTATAAATATAAAATTATTCAGGTAAAATCACAGGTAAATATTGCTTATCACATATCAGCTTGAAATCTATGACTTCATGAGGAAAGGGAACATGAGTAATTCATTTTCACAAAGAAGATGGATGTGTGGAATAGAAACAAAAGAGTACTTTAGAGATCATAAAAGAATAGTGTTTGACCAGCTTGTGGTAGAAATTCTTTCTCCAACAACATGGAGAAAGAATTTGAAGAATTAAGCAAGATGTGCTTTCAGGAAGAAGGAACAGAGCTGAACAAGCAGAGGGGACACTTACCTAGAAGAATGATGCTAAACCAATAAAAAGAGCTGAAAAGTTCAGTGACATAAAGTCAAACAGACAGAAGATTACTCTGCATAGAATAAAAATGTACAGAAACAGATGACTGCTCACACGGGTAAAAACTGTCATTTACCTTGGAATTAAATTATATCTCTTTAGGTTTGAATTTAGAAAACCTTTTGAATGTCAGAACATATGTTTAAAATAGTGGTATTTATGATTATTTTGTATTGATTTTAAAAATAAGACTTTTGGCTAATCAGTGATAACTAACCTGATGTTCCTTAATTTTTATGGTTCTACTATGTTAGTAATGGGATCCAGAAATTATTCCTAACATATAAAATCTTTAAGAAATTATACATATTCTTGTGTGATCATGTTAAAGGGTACTTAAAAATGTTTCTTTTCTTTTGACTAGAACTAAATCAATGTATGGCACTAATATTATATCTTATGCTGACACAAAGTTCTGATTGGCCCCAGTATGTCTTTGACTTATGAAAAATGAGAAGATGAGATCTGGATTACTTAACAAATGCAGAGCTGCCTGCGAATTTTCCTACTGTTGTCAATAAACAGCAGTTTATGGCTTGTAGTTTTAAAACTACAAACCTTTAAAGAGAAGTTGTATGACACAACAGGCCTTGGTCCACTCTCTCTGGGAAATGTTGATCTATGGCAAGAGCAGGAGAAAAGGAGTCTATGCTTTGCTGGAGGTGCACCTGTCACTTTTTTACTTTGTCACGACAATACGTTGATTTTTACTACTGGTAAAATCATGTACTGTGAATACAACTATAAGCAAGGAATTCATTTTTCTGAAATGGAATTTAGAGTCAGTTTCAGATTACTGTATTTGCATGGAATATAACATGTCCCGAGTAAGAGCTCAGCTACATCCTATCTCCACCATCCGTCCTGTCCTGACTGTGTGTCTATGATTCACCTGTAAACAAAACCTGCGGTGTGATCTTCCTGTCTCTATTCTGGTGCCTGTATATACTTGTGGACTCAATATCCCCCAAAACATGGGACCAACAGGGAAAGATGCTTCAAACTGTGGCATGGCTATGATTCAAGCAGCATGCACAAAGTTGACTGTCAGTTTTTAGCCAGATGGGAGAAAGGAGGACCACTACAGCTGACTATGGAAAAGCCTCTTAAGGTCAAGGTTTTCTTGGTTGTTTTTATGTTTATTTTTTTCTAGTAGTATTAGATTTTATTTTACATTTTTATTGTGGTAAGAACACTTAGCCTGAGACACAACCTCTTAAAATTTTAAGTGCACAACACAGTACCATTAAATATAGGCACAGTGTTGTACAGAAGATCTCTAGAATTTACCTATTTTGCATTCCCAAAACTTTATATCTGTTGAACAGCAACTCCCCATTTCCCCTCCTCCAAGCCCCCAGCTACCACCAATCTACTTTCTGTTTCTATGAGTTTGACTATTTTAGATATTTCATGTAAGTGGAATTATGCAGTATTTTTTCTGTGACTGGCTTATTTCACTTAGCATAATGTTCTCCAGGTTCATCCATGTTGTTATCACAAAGGTCAGGATTTCTTTCTTTTTTAAGGCTGAATAATATTCCATTGTATGTACATACCACATTTCTTTATCCATTCAGCCATTGATGGACACTCAGGTTGTTCCACACCTTGGTTATTGTGAATAACGCTGCTATGAATATGGGAATGCAGATATCTCTTCCAGATACTAATTTCAATTCATTTGGGTAAATATCCAGTACTGAGATTACTGGATCATGTGGTAGTTCTATTTTTAATTTTTTGAAAAACCTCCACCCTGTTCTCCATAGCAGAGGTGCCCACCAACAGTGTACAGAGATTCCAATTAGGTAAAACTTTAGTAGTTAGGTGGTGAAATAAAACCCAGGATGAGGTTTCTCAACAACTATGTTTCTTCAGTCTTAAGTGAGCTGTTGTGATCAATGAACAGAATCTTCCAGCAAGGAGCTATCCCTTCACCACTCTCCAACACTTCTTTCTTCCTTGGAACACGGGGATCATCCATCATTTGGAAGCTATATCACATACATAACTGAGTTTTTACGGAATCCTTGATGATGTCAAACTCTCCACCACAGTGCTTCATTCAGAAAATTCTGAG
The DNA here is from genome assembly GCF_048564905.1 of Vicugna pacos. Taxonomy (NCBI): domain Eukaryota; kingdom Metazoa; phylum Chordata; class Mammalia; order Artiodactyla; family Camelidae; genus Vicugna; species Vicugna pacos. The sequence continues at coordinate 112,075,947 of NC_132987.1, read as the reverse complement.
AATCGGGACTTTGACGTTTGAAGATAGAGAAAAAAAAAAAGCAATTCTTAAGACACTACAAAGACTAACTACACTCTCCCCAGCATGTGGCAAACAAGACCTCCTCCTTCATCTGTTGTAACTAAATTTTGGCTTGTTTTTCACTCTTAATAGAACCATGACTGATTATGTAAGTGTTATGAGTTGAACTGTGTCCTCCCTACAAGATGCTGAAGTCCTAACCCCTGGTACCTGGGAACATGGTCTTATTTGGAAATAGGGTTTTTGTAGATCATCAGGCTAAGGTGAGGTCATGAGGGTGGGCTCTCATTCAATATAAATTGTGTTCTTATAGAAAGGTAATATTTAGACACAGACACTTACAGAGGGAAGATGATGTGAAGAACACTGGGAAACATAATTTTCAAGCCAAGAAACATTTAGAGGCTACCAGGAGCTGGGAGGAGAGGCCTGGAAGGAACCAATCCATCACAGCCCTTAGAAGGAACCAATTCTGCCAACATCTTGACATTGAACTTCAAGCCTCCAGAACTGTAAGATAATCTGTTTCTGCTGTTTAAGCCGCCTGGTTTTGGTAGTTTGTTATGGCTGCCCTTTGTTATGGAAAACTAGCACAGAAACCCAGCAGAAAGTCCTGCATATTCTTACAGTATTTTTTCCTTTTATTTAATTTATCAATTGATAATATTTTCCTGAACAGAAAGTGAAGAAGTAGCAGGAAAATGCTAATAACTAGAATATATAAAACAAGTTTATCACTTGCATTAATATGCCTTTCATTAGACTTAAAGAAAACCTTAGAAAACAAAATTTTAGTATCATTTATTTTTCTGACTATAAAGGTAATATTTTATCACAGTTTTATATTTATAAACAATAAAATTTAAAGAAATTAAAATAAACCATAATTACATTAATCAGAGAAAATTACTACTGTAATTTTATTGTTTGCTTCTAGTCTTTTTAAAAACCATGTATGTGTGTACATATATTTCTTTTCTGACTTAACTTTTCTGAAACAATAGTTTTTTTTATTAATTTTCCTTTATTTTAAAATCATAGGGTCATATAGAGCTAGAACGGTGAATATGTTATTTTCTCATGTGTTTGTCGGAATTTAGGCAGGTAATATAACCAATGACTTATCTTTTAAAGACACATGTAATTTCATGTTCATATTTGCCATTGTCCTAAACTAGATGTTTTTAAAGGCATGACATGCTACCATTAGACATTGAAGTGTTTTATTTGGACCAGAATACAAAGTAGCAATCCAAATATGGCCCTTATGAAATGGTGAAAATGACGCCCTAGCATGATGCTTTGTAAACTGATTTGTAAATGCTTCACAACGCATAGCTTCAGAACACAAACAAGTGTCGTGAGCCTGTGGTTTCAGTCTAATAGGTGGCCTGAGAGTGCTTGTCTCACTACAAAGACCACGGGGAGATGCCGAGGAGTCACTAATGTGATCATTTCCTTTCAGTGGATCACTCAGAATGAAATGTATAAAATATAAAAATGGACTTTATTATCATTAGCAATAAATAATAGTAACTGGAGGTTTAGTTCTAGTTCCTTCAGGGCACGTTGCACCACCATTCGGCATGGCTTACGTACATAAAGAATGTGACTGTCCATACTAATGATGTCTCATCTTTATATACTCATATAGGGGGTTACCAGATTTAGCAAAGAGAAACACAGGAGGACACCCAGATAAATTTCAATTTTAGGTAAACAGTGAGTGACATTTTAATATAAGTATGTCCCCAATACTGCGTGGGACATACTTATACTACAAATATTATTCACCGCTATCTGAAATTCAAATTCGGTGTCCCTGGATCTCACCTGGTAATCCTCAGATAACAGTGGATCCTTCTGAAACTCAATGCATCCCTATTCCAGATAAGGTTTAAGAGAGAACTTTCTGTTGGACAATTGTTTGTAGAAGATTTGTCTACTTTAAACATTGTGGGTTTGTCACCAGTTGTGGGTTCTGGCCAGCAGAAGTCCCACCGAGACGGAATGAATTACTCAAGACTCTGGGGAAAAGTCAAGAGAGCGAGAGGGAGTCGAGAGGCAACTCCACGAGTCTCTCAAATCTCTCATATTTATTGAGTACAGTTGAAGCAGGAATTTAGGGAAGGACAGGGTGGGATCACAAAGAGTACAAAGGCTTTGTTTATTGTTGGTGTTTGGCTCAAGATCAGAAGACCCTTTTTGGTGAATCATGTTCGTGTTGAGCCTTTCAGCTTATCAGGGTGGAAAGTATGAGAATCAGCAGCTTGACAAGATTTTCCTGGACTCAGTCGGCTATGCCTGTCTTAGGTGGCCCCCTCAGGGGATCTTACCCATCTTGGCTAACCAGCCTTCTCACCTCTGAGTCTGCAGCATTTTACCATTCCAGCCCAAGGCTGTTTTGGGGATAGAAGACTAACAGCAGGCAAGCCCAGTGTGTATAGCCAGGGGCCTGGGTCATTGTTAAAACCTCAAGGCAGTTACTAAGTACATCTTCTTTAAGGAGATAAGTGGCTAGATCGTTACAATTTGTTAACCCAGTCATGGGCTCCCACAAAACGTGATAATGGTTGCATGGGAAAGATAAATAAAGAGAACAGAAAAAGGGAGAAGTTCCTATTTTCTCATTGTTTCACTGTGAATTCTCGTTTTTTTGATTCCATATTTAATTGTTTGTAAAAGAATATTCCTTCCAAAAGGGAAAAATAAAAGCCTTGAGAGCTCTCTTTTGATTGTCTCGGCCTCTGCCACTCTGCCATCAGTCTGATTAGTACAGATTGCTTGGGTTGACATCTGATCGTTTATAAGAAATTCAATGTGTATTTTTAAGGGGGCTGATTGCCCTATTTATATCAAGTAGTTGAAATATTCATGGAACTGGTAGTCTCACAAACAGACATAAAAGGGGAAACTATAGCATCTATTGGATATAAAGTTGTACTATCCAGGGAAGGCAGGGAGTTAGTGGAGAAGTATACTGAGATTAGAGTTCAAGGGTTACGTTTTGGTGTGACACACATGGGAAACAAGAGAAAAGGAACTAACCTCGTGAACCGCTTGAGAAAACTCCCCCTCTGGGTTCTGGAGAAATAATACTCACCTGACTCGGGAGGCAGGGTAGGTCGGTGTGCGTTTATGTATTTCACTCTAGAGAGACGTCAGGGACAATTTATAAATCATAGAATCGGAAAACTAGAAATGATGTAAAGGTCTTTTGAAATATGGGGATATAGAAATGAAATGAAAGTCGTACTAAAGAATGATAAATATTGAAAAGATGCTGCAGCTGAGGAAAGCTGATTTGAAGAAGGAGGAGGGTGGCGGTAGGGAGTGTGCCTGTGTGAGGTCTTCACATTGAAGACTGAAAGTCTGACACTGATTATTTTCAAAATAAGTTGGCTTTAAATCAACTGAGAGTAGGAAATGAATAAGGAAAAGGCAAACGGCCAGCTATTGGTTTAGGAGATATATCAAGGAATTTAACATGGCTCCAACTTCAGTACAAGATATAATTATAGATGAGTGAAGACAAAGGCAGTGTGTTATTTGTGCATCTCATGACACTTGTGGAATATACATTGTTCACTGGGAACACGAGTTACCTTTAAAAGTTTGTGATTGATTTTTAGAAACTGAAAAAGGTCCACAAAATGAGAGGATTTCTTATGACATAAAATAAGTCAGCTTTTTTTAAGTATAAATTTTTGTGGGAACAAGAAGGCAAAGTGTGACGTGTACTGTGTAAACATCTGATTATGTAGAAAGAGTCCAAAGCAGTCCGTGATACTGAAACTCAAGTAGCTTTCTTTTATAGCCCAGCTGCATTCTCATCTCCTGATGCCATCTAGTCCAATTACTATGGAAATGTGTGTGGGAGATGTGGATATGACTTCTGCTAGGGCTGTGGCTATGGCTCTGTATACAGCTGCCACTGTGATGGTGATGGTTATTATGATTATTACAGCCAGAACCTATTTTGTTATAGGAGATTCTATGATTTTTTTGCTTCCTTCCAGAGCATCATCATTGAGCATCCTTTGTCTCTTACTTAATTCCTTAAAGATCCATGCACTTTAAGCACCTTAACTCTACTAGCCCTCCACTCAAGAAAAAGTGACTCATTGGTGAAAATCTCCTTTGTCTTCAAAATTCCTTTAGTCCCGGACATGTTGTAGTCTCATGTAGTGATTGAAAATGTGACTGATTATTTTGAAATTTTGAAAAATATGAAAATTCTGTGTAAGAATCAATACCCACTTTAGGCTTCTTGGTGGTTCTGGGAAGCCAGACAACTAATCTATTTGAGCCATAGGTTCTTAGACATTGGTTCTTAACCTTCAATCATTCTTTTTCCCTGTATTTTTTATATTCTAATAAAAACTTGAGTTATTTGTCAGTATCTGACACATATTCAATAATGAGTATTGATTTATCAATGGATTGAATATACTTCTAAATACACAAAAAATGAAGAAAGGAAGTGAAATGATCTCATCATGGATGTGAAACAGTATGATGAGAGGTTAAGAGAGGAGAAAGAGATAGGAGTGAGACCTTTTTAAGAGAAACAATGGAAGACTGTCTCAGAGATGAAGCTGTATCATTAAATCTGTGGTGACTGATGAAGGATAACAAATCATTGTAGATAATGACACTAAGCAATAGTTTTGTGTATACAAATTGAGCCTTTGCAAACTCTTAGGAATCCATCATTCCAGATGTTTGCTGCAGAGAAGCAGACTGCAGAAACAGTACACATTAAGAATTATATTTATGCTGGAAAGTTTGAAATTATAATAAAAGAAAACCTTCAACAAAGTTAATATGACAGAATAGCATGTAAATTGCTAATGTGTTACATGATAACTAGGCATAATTCAAAAGTGGTTGTCACAAACTTAATTAGCCAGGCATGCTCAATTTTTAGCTTTCCTTTCTTTCATTTTCGGCATCAAAAGTTCTTGAATATTGTTAACAGTATTGAAATAATTAAATATCCAAATGAAAAAATTAAATGTGAACATTGATCTATACCTCTCACCATTTGCAAATTAATTTAAATTGGATTGCAGACCTAAACTTAAGCATCAAACCATAAAGTTCCTACAAGAAAATACACTGACCAATATACCAGATCATGTACAAACATTACTTCAAATTGGATTGCAGACTTACATGTAAAAGATGAAACCATAAAATTCCTAAAAGAAACACTTTTCTTTGAGGTAGACAAAGATTTCTTGTAAAGCAGAAAGCACTACATGTACAAAATTTTGTTAAGCTGGTTTTTAAAGATAAAAATTGTTTTTCTTCAGCAAGCACTATTAAAAAGTGAATGAAGAGACACTGATGAGGAGAAATATATTTTCACATATATCTGACAAAAGACTTATTGCAGATTACAAGTCAATAGTTAAGAGATAACTGAATGGAAAATGTGGGAAGACTGGACAGACACTTCAAAAAGAAGATAAGAGTCACTGAAAAGATTCTCAAAACCCTTTGTCATTAGGGACATGAAAATTAAAACCACACAGAATTATTACTACGTACTCATTAGAATGGTTAAAATTAGAAAGACTAACAACAGAAGTGAGGGAGCAGATGTGAGAGCGCCTAGAACTGACACATTTCTGGAAGGGTGTAAAACCCACTTTGGAGAAATGCTGTGGCTCTTATCAAGTTGAACATAGCTTATGATTTAGCAGTCTGCTCCTAGTTATTTATCCAAACTATGTTAAAAATGTGTTTTAAATTGTTGCTTTCTACCAAGAAAAATGAAAAACAAAAGAAAACTACCCAAATCAACTACCATCAATGGGAAAATGAATGAACTGGCATATTGGTACAATGAGGTACCACCTAGCAATAAAAAAGAACCTCAAAAACAAGTTACAGAGAGTGAAAGAAGCCAGACACTAAAGAACACATACTGTAAAATTCCATTTATATTCAAACCAAGAAAGGCAAAACCTATCTATGGGGATGGATGACAGAAAAGTGGTTGCCTTTGTGGGAGGAGGGGAATTTTCTGTAAAGGGCCTTGAGAGAAATTTCTAGTGTTCTAGAACCAACCTTATAAGTTGATTGGTGTTATATGAAATTATATGTTGACAAGACTTATTAAAATGCCCTTTTAAGATATGACCATTTTAATATATGTAATCTTGCTTCAAAAATATAAGAAAAGAGTTTTAAGATATAATCAAATTATCTGAAACCAGCACCAGATTTCCCCTCTATTGGTGTATGAGTAATCTGTTCCTTGAAATACTCAGGTTAATCTCACACAATTGGGCTTCTTTTCTGAGGTCACCTAAGCGGGCATCAGGTTTTATGGGTCTTGGTGATTGGGAGGCTATGACCGTGGCCCCCAGGCTGGATGTGAAAGTAGAGATTCATGATAAACACTCCCTTCCAAGCACATGCTTCCCCACAAGGAAATAAAAGCCAATCATTTCATGTTAAGAGATAAAAGAGTTAACAAGTGTTCATGTAAAAAGAATCAGTGAGATTTCTGATTTTTTTTCATTTTTAGATGCAAGGAAATGGGAAATTGGTTAGAAATCAGGGAAAATATTAGATCACTAAGGCTTGGATTTTGGTGTAATGAGGGGGATGCTCTTGAGGAGATAGGAGAAACATTCTTACACAACTATTCTATCTGGAGCAGCGTGTTCTCCAGTATCCCCCAAAGCTAGCCCTGTCACATTTTTCAAGCTTTTAGTCAATGTCACTTCCTCAGGCGTCTTTGCTAAACATCCTACTTAAAGTGTAACCTAGTTTCTCACCCTATGCCCCTCTTCAACCCCTGGTCCTCCTTCTTCCCTTTTCCTTCTCCTCCTTCTCCTCCTTCACTTTGTCTCCTCTTCTCTGTCTCTGCCTGTCTTTCTCTCCCCGCAGACTATGCAAAAACAGAGTAGTTTCAAGAGCAAAGTCTTGGAGTCAGGCTCTTCTCAGATTCCCATCTCTATTCACTAACTACGTGATCTTGAACCAGTTACTTACCCTCTTCCTGACTCAGTTTCCTTATCTATAAACTAGAGTTTTCCACTTCTTAGGATTGTCTTGGGGACTAAATTACATAATCCACCTAAAGCATCTCAAATGATTTCTGACACCCTGCAAGCATTCAGTGAACATTAACTATGATCATCAGTATCATTATGATTTATTCTGGCTACCATCACAGTTCAGGAGTAAGGGTTTAGGAATTTGTACAATAAGGATACTTTAATGAAGCAATAAATGCATTCTTTTTTTAAAAATAAACAAAGCCAAATACTTAAGAATGTTTTATTTATTACTTTTTCCCATTTTGTGTTAACTTTCCATATTTAAAAATCAAAATCCTTTTTCTTGAATCACATTAATGTAAAATTAACCCCAAATAATATAATAACTTATTTTATGCATATAGATTTATGTTTGTAAGTTTGACACACGTAAGGACATGCACATTTTCAAATATTAATAGACTTGGAATTTAGGTAAACTTCTTCCAGGCTGTAGTAGCATCTTTGTTTAAAGTTCTTAATTCAAAAAGCTAGAATTGTTTGGACAACTAAGTCAAAAACAGCTTTTCTTTTTATTTGTTTATATGTGTTACACAATTATAAAATTCTTTAACAAAGCTCCTATCATTCAGTTTTCTAATTGACATTTATACAGAGTATGTAACATCAAAGTAAGCCTGATAGAAATGGAAAAATCATCATGCAATGATAAAACCATCATTAAGTTTTATTTTTATAGCCATTACTTAATCTAACCCTAGTTCTTAAATAAAACCATTCAGGATCTACTAATAAATGTACAAATCCTAACCAACTTCTCTAGGTATTAAAACTGAAAAAATATTCTAATATTTATCTAATCACTCTTAGCTATTTTGACCATTTATCTAACCACTATTAGGTATTTTGACCATTTTTCTAAATCTGTGGCCAATTTGAGTACTTAGGACATCTACAGTTGTTTGCTTTTATGCTATTAAAAAAAGAGAGAGAGAGAAAGACTTTATCTCAACTATTAAGGGAGACCACGTCTAGAAGGTTCTCAGGAGGAGTTAAGCAGGGCACCCATTGAGGGTGCCACACAGTGGGATGTGGAACATCTAGGATTCTGAACCCATCCCTTGGGTAGTAGAAGAACTGCCCCATGAGACGGCTGTTATCTGACAAACTGAGGCAAGGAGTATTTGTGTGGAGTGATGAACAATTCTCTCATATGGGAAAGGGCAGTTGCAATGTTTTCCTTTGTTGAAGAGCACAGATTTGGGGTCCACACAGATGTACATTACATCCCAATGTCCCCATTTCCTGGCTGTGCATGTATCAGAATGCTTCTTAATCTCCATAAACCTGTTTCCATTTTCCACAAAAAGGAGGTTATAAACACTGACCTCAGAGGACTGTTGTCATAGTTGATGAGATATTTTATTTTGTGCATCGTACAATGTCCAATTACAGGAGATATTCAATAAAGAACAATATTTTGTTTTTGTTGATGCAAAATGACTCCTTGTGTATGTTGTATCAGATTTAAAGCAATCCTCACTCTTCGTCAACTTTTGAGGGATGGAAACCTCCGATTCAAGTATCTGTATTATTTCTATTTCCTTGTCACACTCTTTCACTGGAATTCCTGGCGTGCAGGAGAATTACTATAGCAATCCTGGACTCTAGGCATTTCCCTGTCCATAGTGCTAAATATCCAGGTACTTAGAAGAATCTATAGAGTGATGGGATTTAAGGTTTTAATACTTAGAATTTATTTTGGTTTTATTTACAAAATAAAACACATAGGAATAATATACATATTACAATGTACATATGTATTTTATTTAAGAGCAGAAATCTAGCATCCTCTTATATTACACACACTACATCATCTCAACTTATAACCAACATAAAATCCTTTAGCTTCTCCTGAATTCCACCTGTGAACTTCAGAGTTGAGAAAATAATAACTTTAGAATCTCAAGTACAAAGCAGAGTGTGACCTCCTGGGGAATGTTGTTATAACGCTTGAGTGCTTTTTTTTCTTATAATTACTGTATTTGTTGGGTATTTTGCCCTACTGTTTTCAAATTAAAATCCAACATAATGGTAAAGTGCTTCTGGGAAAATGGATTCTATAAAAATGAACCAGTTTGCTACCATCTGGGATTATGTATCAATGAAAGATTAGAAAAATGGGCTTCTAAAGCTCTAAGCCATGGCAATTCATCTTCACTCACAAGAGAAGTAGATAAGTTTCTTGCATTCCATTTAGGTGGGATCAATTTAAGGGTATCTCTCACACCTGGTCTTTTATTTGATATTCGTGTTCACTAGCAATTATTAAAATATAAAATAAAATTTTGATCTATAGACTCACCATCAGTAAATTAGAACATTCACCCTTCCTTTGAAAACAAAGAAGAGCAATAATAAAAAATTCAATTTTAAGTAGAAAATATGATATTAATAAGTTATAAATGGTAACAAATTTGCTAGTTTCTTTCTTTTATCCACAGCATAGCTTCAGTTATGCAGTAGTGAAAACGCTGTGATGAATTAACTATTTTTGTTGCTGATGAATCATACATACTCTTCTTCTCATGTAGGAAGCAGTATTTTCAGTATCAGTAGAAGCAAATATCAGGTGGGGTAAGTGGATATTTTCTTAACGCACACACATCATTTTTTATAAAAGTTTTGCAAATGTTTTTCCAATTGTATACCAAGATTCTAACTAAAACAAAATGATATAAAGCATAAATGGTTTAGATTACTTTCTGTTAGCCCTAGCCCCACCATTTTCTATTATAGTTTTATAAGTTTTCCAATTATATACTAAGAAACAACACAAAACATAAATGGTTTAGGTTATTATATATAAATCTAAATTTCACGGCATTCACATGTTAAATGTTACAATAAACTCTGTGGCCTCTTGGTTATGGATGTTCTTTTAATAAGATAATAGAGAAAACATTCCTGGGATCACAGTAAATAGGAAGGTTAGTGATAAACTGGATCAGACACTTCCATTCACCATTATCTTCATTTTCTTCCTCTTCACTGAGTTTTTATTTTAAAGAAAAGAATGCCTGTCTCTTTTTCTTTTTTCTGAATTATACTACTTAATTAAATACTTTACCAGAGAAAACATCACATAGGCTGCACAGGGACATGTATTCTGTGCCCTGAATTTTCCTCCTTGATAGAACTCAGTGGCACCCTCCTTTCTTCTTTCCCCTCTGGGGGAACTCAATCCCAAGTATAGATAGAAGACTTGACCCAAAACAGAATCGGATCTCAGCTTTTAAGTACATACGCTAAATGTGAATGGAACTCAAACAACAAAAATAAAAAACTTCAATTAACCTTCTATTCTTTCTGAGGCCAGACTGACTTACTTTAAAGCCATTTTACCCCCTGCGGGAGCCCATGATTGGGTTAACAAATGGTAACAGACCCCAGCCGCTTATCTCTTTAAAGAAGAGCAAATGTGCTTAGTAACTGCCTTGCTTGCATACTTAAGGTTTTAGCAACGACCCAGGCTCTCGGCTATAAACACTGGGCGTGCCTGCTATTAGATAGTCTTCTATCCCCAAAACAGCCTTGGGCTGGAATGGTAAACAAGTCATAAAAAGCTGCAGACTCAGAGGTGAGAAGGCCGGTTAGCCAGTGACGGGTAAGATCCCCTGAGGGGGGCAACCTAAGACAGGCACAGCCGCCTGAGTCCAAGTTGTTAAGCAGCTGATTCTCATACATGCCACCCTGATAAGCTGAAAGGCTCAACACGAACATGATTCACCAAAAAGGGTCTTCTGACCTTGAGCCAAACATCAACAATAAACAAAGCCTTTGTACTCATTGTGACCCCGCCCTGTCCTTCCCTAAATTCCTGCATTCTTCCTTTGAATGTACACAATAAATATGCGAGCATTTGAGAGGCTCCTGGACTTGGCTCCCGACTGCCTCTTGTTCTGTTGACTTTTTCCACAGAGTCTTGAGTAATTCATTCCGTCTCAGTGGGACTTCTGCCGGCCAGAACCCACAACTACCCCCAGAGGATTTGCTGCTTGAGATGCTGTCACAAAGGGATGCTCATTCAGACATCCTCGTGCTTCCCTGAAGCAGAAGGCCCAATGCAGAAATGGTCCATACAGGACTGGGAGTCTCTATCAGATCAAACTATCCATACACTCTATATAAAAAACAAATTGTTTGGACACAAATATATACAGGAACTTACAGAGGGCAAGATGGGAGAGAAACGAGGGGCTTCAAAGAGCTCCCAAGGAAAGAGGATTCATTAGAATCAGAGAGAAAAGCGTAAGTCAGTTTCAGAAGATCCACTGAGGAGGTGTAAAAATGATATCCGGAAGTCAAAAACATAAGCAGACATTTCAAAAGTCGTGTAAAGAAATACACAGGTAGTTTTTATAATTAAAGCATCCCACTTTCCTTGTGAAATTAACGTACAACAAAATAACTAATATTTCTAAGAAAGACCTAAGGGTTTTTAAAGGTTGCATGATTGGAAGGAGGATTTGGCTCACATGAAACATCCCTTGTATCTTTCATTTTTGCATTTTAGGTTGTAGTTAAGCATCACTTCAAAAAAGCCTGAAAGTACTGTAATTAATTCCTTTCATGCGCAATTAAGGAGATGGAATCACTAGCAGATGAAAGGAGGGTTGCTCTGTGCTTCATTATCATTATTTTCAAATAATATAATTAATTAAGCCACCTCCTGTGCTAATGGGTGGAACCTAGTGCTCCGCAGCAGAAATGGAACAGATGTTGTCCTTGACCTTAGGAATCACAGGAATGAAGCATACGGCATTGTTTCATATACGTCCAGAATAAGAAGCAAGTGAAAATGTAAAGTGATACTTACAAATCTATATTTATTCAGCAGAAAAACATCTGTTCATAACCAGTTATTTACTATACAAACAGTGCAATAATACACTTCCTTGTATGTATTATTGACAGGTGACTGTAAGGTAGAAATTCCCAGGTTTCCCTCCAAAAAATGTTACGGTATTTCAAATTTTCACCAGCAAAGAATGAAAGCACTGATCCTGGTAAACCTCAAGCACTGGGTAGACATTGCTAGTTCATTTTAAGCTTTGCCAGTATTGGAGTGGTAGCAAATGCTATGGTGCATCAGTATTTCTCAATATTACACTGTCACTTCAAACAATGAGTTATACATAGTAAATCAACTATACTTTGATAAAAAAAGAATTGGCTCTGTATTAAAGTGTTTACACAATAAAATAAATAAGTAAAATTATGAATTATAGCTCTTCGTGTTGATGTGGGAAAGTGTTCATGTCATGTAAAACAAAAATTTGCTATCCAAAAAAAGCAAGCCAACTGTTATATGTAACTTTTATGGAGCTTGAATCCATATTATCCGGGATCTAGAATAGTCCAAAAATCATGACCAAAACCACCAAAGCAAAAAATAAACAATGAAATCAAGCTTTAGCTGTTTCTCCCCGAAATATTGAAGGGGGAGTTGAACTCTTAGCTCACAGTTCTGAATAAGCCCAGAGATTGTCATTTGTCTCAATCCCCTAAGAATTCTCACTCACGCTACACCGCTTCTCCTCTTTCATCATTCCAGCTCTTGTTTCAATGGAGGGACCAATCTTTTCCTTGAGTCCTTCCTCTCCACCTAGTCTCATTGTTCCAGTCAATCTTATCCTCTGACTCAGCTTCACAGACTCGTACCCAAATAAAGTAGAAACTGATCAAAGACAACTTTTTATATTGAAAATATTTACATGTCAATCTTTGAGACCATTACAAGATATCATTCTTGATTTTTAAGTAAAAAAAGTTTATATATATATATATATACATATATATATATATATATATATATAAAAATATAAAATTGTGAGTTTATATCAATATAGAAATTTTGGAGACTAGAACACTGAGGGGTCATTATAGGCTAACTGAGTGGTCTTGCGTCTCCAGCTGCACCTGGGGGTGATATTGAAGGGTCCTATAGAGCATGTTCAGATTTAACTTTATGGAATAATGCAAAAATGTTTTCCAAAGCAGTAATTTCAGCTTATACTCTTACCTGCATGGAAACAGCAAAAACGACTCACCTTCTGTGGGGCACGGGGGTATTGGATCAGGTCTGATCACATAGGTCAGTTCAATGGTGTGGCTGATGTTCTCGTCACAGGTGAGTAGAGTCTTCATGGATACTCTTTTATTGTTATGCTTTATAACTAACATATAATTGCATAGATTATTTCATATACATCAACATTACATACTAGCTACATAAAAAGAACAATAAAATCATTTTGTGTATGATCTTTGAAGAATTTAGGGACCATAAATATTTATTTGAAGTTCCTTAGTTTTCTTTTAAGGAAAAAATTCTATTTCCTTAGGAGAAGGTGTGGTAATTTTTCATTCAGATTAGAACCTTGATTAGTCTCAGGGTTTACAATAAGATGCCAATCCTACTATCCCTTTGGTTTACCTTAATTAGCAACAGGGAACTCCCAGAAATTCATGCCCTTTTATTGCAAGACTTCAGGAATCTTGAAGAAAGATGTCAAGATGCCTATAACTCTAAAGCTCTTCATGGCCTGCACATCCACAGTGAGCTATTACACTTAGTGTTGCTTTTATATTTAATTTGGTCCTGATATTTCTTATAATTATCACCCCATAGGATTACCATATTTTTTAAAGTGGCTTGAAATCTTCTATGGAAAAGACACATTAAACGATTCATAAAGGATTTTTATCTTAAGTCTTAGATAGGAGAGGACTACACTGAAAGATGACCATTGCTCTGCTAGAAGGAAGAAGAAAGACCTTGTAGAGTGATCCATTCTGCCATTGTTCCAGTCTCTATACATTTTTATGCATGTCAGAAAATAATCAGAATTTTTTTTTTATCCTGTGGAGTTTTTCTGGAATATCTTCATCAGGCTCTGCTCTGATAAATATAATTATACTGCCATTGTCTTGCTCACCATGGATGCACTATCTATGCCAGGACAAGGGAGTGCTGCTAAACAATGACTCCATGAGGGTGAATCTTTCATCAGTGTTCAGATTCATACAGCTGTGTTTGCAGAGCAAAGCGTCTAGTCTGATGATACTCAAGCTGGTAGTGGCGTAGAAATTAAATCAAACATCTGGAAAATCATGAAAGAAACATATGAACTTTAAGTTAAAAAAAAATAAGCCACTGATCTCTTTTTCCTTAGAACTATCTACAGAGGCAAATTATAAACTCTACAGCAAATGAGTTATTACCTTCTGCTCAGGCATCCTTGTAGAATGGATCAGTGGAACGATTCTTGGGCCATGTCACAGAGAAGTGTCCTAAACTCCTTACAGCCAGCTTTTTGCCTCCAGTGTCCTGCCCAAACTTCTCCTGTATATTTCATCTAAGATATCTTCTTGCTAAATCAAAATCAATTCTCCACTATCAACTCACTTGACTTATACCAGCACTTATTAGTTTATTATCTCTTCCTTTTCAGATGTCTTTCTTCCCTTGACTTCCAAGTCTTCATACTTACTTGTTTTCCTCCAATTTCCTGGTCAATTATTCTATGTCCTTTCTCATACCTCCACTTCCGCCTAACATCTTAATATTAGGATGCCCGTATCTCAGTCCTTGGCCTGCTTGTCTTCTCCATCTCCATCTCCTTCTCTAACATGCTGAGAGCTCATTTGGTTCCATAACGTTTAGTATCATCTATAAAATCTAGATGACTTACGGTTTATGTTCTCAGCTTACATCTTTTTCCTGATTTCATGTAGCCAACTACCTCCTTGAAAATTCCGCATAATTTCTAATCAATGCCTTCCATTTACCTTGTCTAAAATTGAATTTCTAATCTCCTTCCCCCTAAATCAATCTCGCCTGATGCCTTTTCCATTTCAGTTAATGACAGCTCCATCCTCCCAGTTGTGAAGGATCAAAACCTAAGAGTCATCTGGACTCCTTTCTTTCATCCTCCATATCTAACTCATCAGGAAATGATCTTGGTTCTAACTTCAGAATGTATCTAGAATCCTCAGCTCAGCGGTTTTAGTCACCATCATTGGTCACCTCCATTACTAAAACGTTCTTCAAAGAAATGCCTCTGTGTTTCCTCTTGCCCTCCATAGTCCATTTTTAATATAGCAGCCAAAGTGAACTTTTAAAATACTGGTCTGTACATGTGTCTTGTCAAAACGCTGGAAGTCTCCCCTATTTTATTCAGAGTAAAATGAAAGTGCTTACAGTGACATGTTAAGTCCTATGGGTTCTGGTCCTTCTTTTACTTTCTTGACTTTCCTTACCAGGGACCTCTCTCCCTGCTCTTCCTATCACTTTCTCCTCTCTGGCCACATCGGCCTCCTTGCTGTTTCAAGAGCACTACAGGCAGGCTCCTCCTTTAAGAGGTTCTCCAGTGTAGAAGCTCTTTCTATGTAAATCATTGTGCCTTACTCCCTTAGCTCCTTTCCTTTGCTCAGTGCAGCTTCTCTAAAGAGAGTACTTTAAATAACAAATTCTCCCTTTACACTCCAGCTCCTGGAACCACTGGCCCCCTTACCATATTCTAGTTTTCCTTTTTCCCGTATCACTCATCACTATCTGTGATAATATATCACTTATCACTTTGTAAATTGTCTCTACGGGTATGGCAGGCTGAATAGTGGTATCAAGCTATATAATGGCCCACGAAGATATCAGATCTTAATGCCTGGAACCTTTAAATGTTACCTTTTTGGGAGAAAGGGTCTTTGCAGTTGTGATTGAATTAGGGAACTTGAGCAATTATCCTGGATCTTCTCTGTGAACTCGAAGTGCAACATGCGTCCTTATAACAGGAAAGCAGATGGAAATTTGATGGACACAAGAGAAGCAGGCACTGTGACCATGGAAACAGGGATTGGAATGATGAGAGCACAAACCAAGGAATTGCTACAGCCACCAGACGCTGCGAAAAGCAAGGAAGGGTTCCTCCTACAGCTTCCGGACGGAATGAGCCCTGCAGACCCCTTGATTTCATTCTGGTGATACTGATTTTAGCCTCCATGCCTTCAGAACCATGAGAAAATAAATTTCTGTTCTTTTAAGCCACCAAGTCGGTGGTCATTTTTTACAGAAGCCATGGGAAACTAGTATAATTATTATAGTATAAACTCCAAGAAGGCTTGGATCTTTGTATGTTTGATTCACCTACATATCTAAAATGCCTAGAAAAATGCTTGGAGTATAGTAGGTGTCCAGCAAATATTTGTTAAAAACAGAAATAATACCTATTTTCCTCTTTATGTACTTAAACCAATCTTGCCTTTTTTAGGGATGTTTTAAAACTCTATGAATCTGTGTTCTCACTGTTCATATGGTGTTTTTGACATTTTTCTATTCAGCAACATATTTTAGCAAATACTTTGCTATTTGTGCTCATGAATATCTTTTCTGATTGTTAAGCTTGTGATATTTTTCACTGGTATATACTTGGGCTGTAGAGTTAAAAATCCGTTGTTTTTTTCTTTCCTGACATTAGAATACAGTATTTATCTAAAGGATGTTACTTCCTTGATTTTGATCTTACGGGCTAAACAACAGGGAAACCCATGGAAGATTCATTAAAAAATAAATATTAGCTATATTTAGAAAGATGACATCCAATTTTGTTTGAGCAAAAAAATGAAAAAGAACCCTATATAAAGCCAAAGTGTTGCCATTAATTTTCAACCTTTATTTAATTATTGCTTTGAATAAGCACATATTACTTTTGTTCAGAACTGAATATACCTTCCTCAGTATCAGAGCCAGAGTTTGCCTGTAGCTTGCAGACCTCTATGAGCTTTGTGTATAAAGTCTTCTCATGAAGTTTCAAAGTCATCTTTTATCTTTAATAAGACACTTCTGTGTGCTTACTACAATGAAAAATTTCCATTTGTCCTTTCATGTTTTCTGCTTATGCCTCTAATTCCTCCTGTAGACTCATTTTCTAGTGCCTAAGCAGAAGTAAAAAATAAATTTTTCAACAATGTGATCTGGAAAAGTGCATGATTGTCATTTCTAAGCAATAGCTTTCCTGCTAGGCTCAACATCCTACATTTGATGTTAAATAATTGTTTCCATTTGCCCCAATTACACTTTTCCCTAAAGTCTCTCACTCTGGGATTTAAACACTAAATTAATTATGTTATAGACTGGTATTCAGATGTATAGACTTTGTTTTGAGGGGCTTGGTGTTATCAAACCAAGATGTAAGTTTATTATATTTCGAGCAAAGGGAAAAGATATGCTTTCAATAAGATCATCCAATACCATCCCCCACATTATCACAGTACTTTTAATTTTTGTATGTTCTCTCTTGGTAATTATATGGATAAAATAATTATGCATACATCATTTACATACAATTATATGTAATAAATATATGTGTAATTAAAAATGATTGGCTGCAGCATTCTTGATTCTATTCTGTTTTGAACAGTTATATTTATATTATTTCAGTTTACAGCTTCTAGATAATTTCCTCAGGGTTGTCCCTTCCTGCTTCCAGGTCATCTTGCCTCTGGTCTGTTTCTTCTCTAGTCTGTCCTCTACATGGTGCCAGAATAATATTTTTGAAGAATAAAAGATTTTATCTATCTACTTTTAAACTATTCTTATCAATAGACATATACTCAGAACTTTAACATTGTCACAAAAAGCCATTAATTCCATGGGTTTTGCTATCATTCCTCCTCTTAAATCTTCTATCATTCCTACTTACACAACCTTCATGCCCACCAGACATAGATACCTGTGGATTTTCTGGGTTGTATCATGTTAACTGAAAACTTCATTCTTTGCTCAGGCTGTTCCCTTCATGGTTTGGAATGGACATCATCCACTTTCTCATCTAATTAACACTCTCTTATAGCTGTCCATTTTTCCAAGCACCATTTATTGAAGAGATTGTCTTTTCTCCGTTGTATATTCTTACCTCCTTCATCATGAATTGCCCATAAGTGTATGGGCTCTGTATTCTGCTCCATTAATCTATGTGTCTGTTTTTGTGCCAATGACATCCTGTTTTGATTATTGTCACCTTGCAATATAGTTTGAAGTCAGGAAGCATGATTTCTCTAGTTCTGTTCTTTTTTCTCAAGATTGTTTTAGCTATTTAGGGTCTTTTGTTTTTCCATAGAAATTTTAATTTTTTTGTTCTGTGAAAAATGCTTTTGGTATTTTGATAAGGATTGCATTGACTCTGTAGATGCCTTGGATAGCATGGTCATTTTAACAATGTTAATTCTTCCAATCTATGAGCATGGTATATCTTTCCATCTATTTGTGTCATCTTCAATTTCTTTCATCAATGTCTTATAGTTTTCTGAGTTTCAGGCCTTTTATTTCCTTAGGTAGGTTTATTCCTAGTTAACTAACCCTTTAAAAAAAATCTCAATTTAAACCTACTCCAGTCCTGATGTTCCTCTTGACTTAGAGAGCATGCTAAAGATTCATATCCAACACAGCATTCAATCAGATTCATTTGTCTGCTTTTCAGTATATGTATAATTTGCATAGTATATATTCTTCTATACTGCTATCTTCTTGTAGGCATAGAACTACTTTTTGGTGTATCAATGTCAAATACACATTACATGTTCAATAACAGTTTGATAAGTAGATAATGATTAAGAGTTAAGAATATTTGTATATATATAATAAACATTTTCATGAATTCCTTGTCTCTGTATAAACACACAGATATTTATAATCATATTGTACTATCTCTCTTTCTTTCTCCCTCTCTACACACACACACACACACATTTTTCTCTGGACAGCCCAATTTTTTAAAAGTTGAGAAATTCATGACATAATTTAAAAATAATTATTTTAATGTTATTTCTATCTTGCTTCTTTCTGCTTTTGTTTCCTTATTAATTTCTGGGCTATTTATGTGTTTATTTTCATGGTTATTTATGCAATTTCTTCTTTCTATTCTAAATATTTAAAGATACAGTAACAAGAGAATGTTAGGATTACAGAAAGATAAGGAAATTTATTTTCTTTTAGAAACTCCTTTTGGGCATCACATACATAGGGCCATAGTAACTCTGCTGCTCAAAAATAAAACAAAAACAAAAACAAAATCTTACTATTCCCTAAGGTTCCTAGATTGTCTTTGAATAAATCCTGACCAAATCAGTCTCAGGCAAGAGAGATATGAATCAGAGAATTGTCCTCATTTCTCAGAGAGGATGACTTTCAAGAAGTCCCTTGCCATTTTTTGTTTGTTTGCTTGCTTATTTTTCTTTTGCAGTTGTGAAAAGTGCTATGTCATCCTAGGCAGTTGGGGTGACCATACATCAAGAGTCAGCTGCTTGAAAACATTTTGGGGAGAGATGAGATGATAATATAAACATTTAGGAGCAACAGCAAGGTTTTGTGGGATCTGGTGCTTATACAACTTAGGGGCCATTTTAGGAAAAATAAAATTAAAGTAGTTCTCATCGTATTAGTGTATTACACTAAGCAATGCTACAAAAAATTGCACCAAAACTTAGTGGCTTAAACAACAAGTATTTATTTTACACACTTTTCTTAATGGGTAAGAGTTTTGGGAGTGGATTAGCCGAGTGGTTCTGGCCACCCTGAACTCTCCATAGGATTACTTGAATGTACTCATGACATGACTGCTGGCATCCAAATTGAGGAAGGTGGAAACCATAATGCTTAGGATTCATCATATGCTGTGGCAGTTTAGTAGCAAATTTATCCATGTATAGGTACCAACCAGCTCATGATATGATGCTCTTAGTTTAAATGAAATGGAAAGAACTCCATAGCCTATGTACAGAATATCATATGTCTTAGATATTAGAGCCATCTGGCTGTGACACCATCATCTCTGAAAAGATGGAGTGGGTTCTTTTGTTTGATTGACTAGGCAGATATACCACCTGTCTATTGTCATAATAATGCTGTGTGACATGTAACCACAGATATTCAATGGCAAAGAACAATACAATACAATACAAGTTTTTAGCTCACTGTGTCATCTGAGTGTTGGACAGGGTTTGATCACATGTCTAGGGATTAGAAGTCTGTTGGCTTATCTCGATTGGTCTTTCCTGGAAATGACTGGGTAACTGAGCTCTGCTCTACATGTCTCTCATCCTCCAGAAGACAAGCATAGGTATGATTGCTCTGTAATGGTATAAGCACCTGAAAGCAAAAAGAAAGACACATGAGCTCTTGAAGCTTTGAATCAGAACTTGCACGCTATCCCTCTATCTCATTTTATTGGCTAAAGCAAATAACCCAGTTGAGTCCTTAGAATTGGAGGATGCTAAAAAAATTATATGGAAAAGGCATGAATATGGGGATGAAAGACAAACTGGAATCAGTCTGCAATCTACTACAGCCACTTTCTCTCTCCTTTTTCAGGACTCCAAGAGTATCACTCTCGAAGCTAAGTCTTCTCTCAAATAGAAAATTTCTCAGATGAAGACAGACATTTCTTAAGTCAAAGTTACGTGAGTATTACATGGGTAGCTACCATGTTGCCTTTGAATTTTCATTTTTTGGCTCAAATTTTCTACTCATAGATTAGAAGTGAGTATATGTAAAAATCTACATATGCAACCAGGATGCTGGGAGGCAAAACTCAAGGCAATATGAAAATGCAACTTTTTTTTTGTCTTTTGTTGTTTCTTTAAGATACATTTAGTATGGGTAATTTTTTCTGCCCTTAGATTAAAACTGTCAGATTAATTTTCTCACTTAGAAAAATATAATAGATTACTGCAAAGTGACTCAAATCATTGATTAAAGTTAAACCCAAGATATTAATCAAAAAGGGATCTAAAGTATTTAAAGTGTAAACACATAGGAAAAAGCATGCCTGAATTCTGCTGTCTTCAAACCTCTTCCTATTCTGTGGACTTGATTTTTCTTAACAGTAAATTCAGGGGCTCTTTGGAGATGGCCATCATTGGGGACTGTTCTCTTGAAATTCCTTTACCCAAAACATTTAGGCAAAAACTTTTTTTGTCAGGGTGATAACTTGTCATACCTTCCTTAGCCTTTAGGAATGTAAAATTCACCTACAGCTTTTTCTCATGTCTTCCTATGATCCAATTAGACAGATGACCCAAGAAAGGCTCTTTCCCATGTGTCCCTTATTTGGTTTTTGTAGAACACAAATCCTTTTCTTAACAAATTCTAAGGGTGCAGGTAGATCCCCAAACATCCACCTCCAACCGGCTCCCCCAGGATGTCTTTGCTTTCTCAAGTGTCTATCAGGACCAGCTCTCTCTCCCACCTGTGGCAAATGGTACTCAAGCTTTCCCAGTCATCCCATCACGAAGTTTGAAGTAAAGGAGGGATAAATTCCTCTCCCTTGGTGGTTTAAGGGTAAGAAATCACAGCATGTCAACAGAAATTTCTAGAAAATTTCTCCATAAATATCTTTCTCTCCATTCTTAACCCATTTATGTTCTTAAAGTGGGTGGTGGAATTAGTGAATCCTGGACTTTGGTTTCACTGATAATCTAAATTTTGACCTAACATCTTAATGTCTTTTAGGTTTATTTCATTTTTTGTGATTTAGTGGAAAATTGAATTTTTCATCTTTTTATACGTACAAGACACCACTTCGATCTATCTTGTTTTAGGGCAAGGTTGTTTGAAAAGTGGTTCATCCCTATCCTTCCCAGTTTAAGTAGAGAGAAATTCTAGGTAAAGGACGTACTACTGTGGGTTGTCCAAGCAGGAAACTCCCATAGCTGTCTCAAAAGAACAGGAGAAGGAAATCAGCTGTTGGTGGCCTAATTGTACTTCTTATTCCCCACACCCCCAGCATCTTATTTTCTTATAACCATTAATTTACCTTTGTATTTTTAGTTCTAAGGCTATAATACATTACTTAATCCTATGTATAAAATAGAATTTATGGAAAGAATTGAGGATATGAGCAAATGCAGACTCATATTCCTTTCAATCCCTAAGAAGTGAAAGCATGTTCCTGGTGTTAATAACATAGTGACCTACCATCCAAGTGTGCTTTATAAAGATCAAAAGTGAGTAACCCAAGTTTTATCATTGGTAAACAGAGAATGTCAGAGAATTTCAAACTTTTTGATCTCACATTGTTTTGAGCACAGAGCATTAAGGCCTTTCAAATGAGAAACTTTGCATTGAAGACCAAAGAGGGTAGAATCATAGTGTATTCTTTAAAGGATCTGTTATATCATACTTGAGAGATGACTGCAGAACACTGGCCTCTGGGCTGTTCTTTTACTTTTTAATTGGTTAAACTGTCCTAAACTTAGCTTGGCTCTCTTATAGGCCAAAGTGGCCTGGGGCTGCTGAAGCCATTCTGTAGGAAATCTGTTTGCTTCTCATAAAATGAGCTGGCTTGCTCTGAACTACATACTTTGTAGTTGAAACCTTTAGTATCCTGTGGTTCTTGAACAAATATCCTAGGATGCCAAAATGTGGCTCAATTTTATGGATCATAATTTTGGAGGGAAATGGCAG
Source organism: Vicugna pacos (assembly GCF_048564905.1). Taxonomy (NCBI): domain Eukaryota; kingdom Metazoa; phylum Chordata; class Mammalia; order Artiodactyla; family Camelidae; genus Vicugna; species Vicugna pacos. Next base: position 112,053,384 of record NC_132987.1, on the reverse strand, counting down.
AACACTGTTATAAACTCAAGTGGCAGGAAAACTGCCAACCAAACAAATATATTGTGCTTTAAAAAGAGGAACCTATAGCAAGTGTGTTTATTTTTCATTATTTATTAATTGTCAGTTTGATAACTTATCTGACAACCCCTTTCTTCTACAGTTATATTAGCTAGTATAACAAATCTATTTTGCACCAGACAGATTTACTCATGTCAAACATATTTTTTCTGCTCATTATTACATTCTTTATATCCATCTTATAAGAGTTCATCGAGTAAGTATAGACATCCAAAACATGGGACACCCTCTGGAACTTTCATAGTCACAGAGTCTCAAGGTAATTGAGGATAGGAGGGACATTTGAATTCAATTGTCCATTAGTTTCACCTATGGCTCTGATTTATCCTAACTTAACTACAATAAGAACCTCCCAACTGATCTCATTAGGTTCAATATTTTCTCTCTTTTGTTTCTCTGATGAACACTGTCAAGTTGACGTTATTCACAAGTACAAGGATCATCCTGTAATTCACCCAATAAAATTTTTAGGAGGTCTCCAGTGCCACTTTAGCTTTTCATTCTTGCCATCATATACCATCATGATTTTATATTGCTCTAGTTCTGCACAGCAGCCAAACTGATTCATTCAAAATTCTCTGAATATTTTTGCCTCTATTCTTCTTTTGTTTCTTCCTGTCTTCCCATCACCTCAAATTATCTTTCTTCTTTTGCCAAACAGGAAGTCCAGTTTAGACTCCTCCTTCTTTGTGAAGTCTTTCCTCACTCCTTACATTAATTTTCATGGTTTTATATTTGCACAATGCAATATAATCTATTAAATAAAACCTATTTTGCAACCACAGTTTTGTGGTTCAAACCTCTGAATACATGTGAGAAAACACAAACCCATGCAGTCATTTTTCTAGGTATTAAAAAGAGTACTGATATTAATTTATATCAGTACCCCTTGTTTTCCTCTAGACTGGTTCCTAATTCAGGACATGTTTCCACCTAGCAAAAACAGATAATCTCAAATACAACCTCTGGGATTTAGAGACAGATGGTTATTAATTCAGTTATTTTAATTGAAGTATAGTTGAGTTACAATGCTGTGTTTTTTTCTGGTGTACAGCATAGTGATTCACTTGTGCATATATATATTCTTTTTCATCATAGGCTATTACAAGCTATTGAATGTAGTTACTGTGCTCTACAGTAGGACCTTGTCGTTTGTCTATTTTGTATATAGTAGTGCAAAATTAGCTGTATATGCAATGAACCTGATAGAACTATGCAGAGATGTTAATTTTGAATAGCTTTAACTAAATAAGGAGTTCCAGTTAATGATCTAATTGTTGATGCACTCATTCTTGGCCAACTGCAGCCCAAAGGTGTTGGTTCTCAAGATGGCGTTAGTTAGCTATTAAACTGTGTCCCTGATTCTGCCTGCAGTTTCCTAAATATGATTTACTGCTGCCTTCACCACTTGGTATTCGCTCATCATTTTAAATTTATACAATAATGTCACTCATAGTTTGCTATCTATTTTATATGCTTCTCAGATGCTATGCTTAGATTGCAAGATCAACCACGGGAGTAGCTGCGGAAATCATGCAAGTTGCTGATCACATTGTGTGTGGCAGGAGGGCTCAGCTGCTTGCAAATGCCATCTGTGAAATGAGGGTGTGAGAATAGAATTCTTTTAAGATGCTTATCTAGGTTGAGCATTCTGTAAATCATCACCTCATTCTAATGACTGAAAGATATGCCGCAGAGGACAATGTGCTGAGGGAAGATCAACTTTTCTACTATTCTTATTTGGTTCAAGGTATTTTAGATGGAACTGACTGAAGAGAGCTACAGTACCGGTTGTCCTGTGATGATCAAATGAAATCATGCATGCAAAGCACTTAGTCAAGTGCTTGAAAAATAATTTGTTGTTGTTGTCATTTGTTATTACGATCCTTATCATTTAAGTAATCTTTAAGGAATATTTTTGCCAACCTCACTGAGATTGATCTTTTTTTGTGGAGGGATAGAGAAAGAAAAGAGGTATTTCTGAGGGTGTAATATTTAAAAGCCTATCTCTGAAATCCAGCCATATATAATATAACCCCTACATGGAAACTCGCTTCCTGAGAGAACGCCCTTCCTAAACTAAACTGTCTCCCACCATACACCCCAATGAATTTAATACGCTGCCTTTAGTGCACTCTGGAGGTTGCAATCATTCGCTTGTAGGTATTTATTTTGTTATTTTTATTTTATTTTTTTATTAGCCACCTCTTCTATTATCCTGTATCTATTTAAAAGAGAATTTTAATCTTGAAAAAAGTCACTAGGTGAGTCTGCATTATGGTGTCCCCAATTTCTGCACTGGGGAAATTCTCAGTAAGTGAATATTGAATGCATGAATAAATGCAGAGAAGCTTTGAAACCACCCAGTTACTGAACAGTCACTTATCCAGTATCAAAAGGTCTGAATTTTAGTTCTGGTTTTAACACTAACTATCCATGTCACCCGAAATAAGCCTCTATAAGTCTTAATATTTCAGTGGGAGGGTTTGTGCTAAATCAGTGATTTTTAACCCTGCTTGTACATTATAATCCCCCAGTGAGCTTTTAAAAAGCATTTAATTTTAGGCTTCATCCCAGTTGAATTAGATTCTCTGTGAGCAGGGCCCTGGCACTGGTATGTACATATTTTAAGCTTCCCAGGTGTTTCTAATGAACATCCAGTTTTGAAAAATCACAGTATTAGATTAATGACATTGCCTCCCTTTCCAAGCCCAAGTTATTTTTTGCTTACATTTCTGAAAAGGCAGGCTGTTCTATTAACTTATTTGAACATTTGGAATAGTTCTTTGCACATAGCAGGACCTCTGTAAATGTTTGTCGTTGCTGAACTAGCGAAGAGTTCTACTAAGGTCATGAATACTAAATGCAGGAGATTATTCTGGTGACTAGGATGATGTATTCTGCTCTCATTTCATAGTATGTTCAGGAAAAAAAAACGCCTTTGCAAATTAGCTGAAAATAAATTGGAAAACTCTAGCAATGACAAGGAACTTGTGGTGTCTGTACTGAAATAATTAGATATTTCTACATAAAACTAGCATTCACTTACTGAGCTCTTGATATATACAAGACAGAGTTTTAACCGAGTAATTGAACACTAATAACGCTGTACAATAGTTGCTGTCATTATCTACATAACACAGATGAAGCAAATGAGGGACAAAAGGGTTAAGAATCCAGGAAGTCTAGGAAGTAGTGGGTTAGATATGAACTCAGTCTTTCTCTAGAAATGGGGCTTATCCACCACCACTCCATGGCAGTGCAATTTTACAAAGCACTTGAACCTAGCCAGAGTGAAATGACAGTTCTTGCATGAAAATCACTTTTGAAGATACTTATTTGACTTTCTGAAAAGATGGCATTTTAACTCAAATAGCTTATTCTTTGTTGTTCAACTGAAATTCCTACCCTTGACATCATGAATTGTAACTACCAAGATCTATTAGCTATCTATTGCTGTGGAACAAATTACCCCAAAATATAGCCTCCCCAAACAACACAGCTTTATTACCTCAGTGTGTATGGGGAGTTAGGAATACCAACACGGGTTAGCTGGGTTCTCTGCTTTAGGGTTTATGAGGCTTTAACCAGGGGTTGGCTGAGACTATAATCCCAAAAGAAGGCTCAACTGGGAAAAGATCCTCTTCCACGCTCATTCACATGGTTGTGGGAAAAAGCCAGTTTCTCAAGGGCTGTTGGTCTGGTGGGGTGGAAGGGTGCATAATTTCCCAACTGACTTGTAGCTGTGGTTCCTTGCCATGTGACTATCAAGGCCTGCAGAAATGAGTCAAGGAGATTGCCTGCAAGGTGAAAGGTGCAAATTTTTATAATCAAATCTCAGAACTGACATCCCACTAAGTCGCTATATTATATTTATTAGAATAAAGTCACTAAGCCCATCCTCCACTCAAAGGGAGGAAGTTACACAAGGGTGTGAGTACCAGGAGGTGGAGATGATTTGGGAATCATTTTGGAAGACTGCCTGCCATGCAAGGAAATGCCCATATGGGGAATGTGCATATGGCTGTACAGCTGTGGCTGAGGATTTTGTTACATCTGGTTATTGCATAGCTGTAGACACTTTAGCGGCATAAATATGATAATAGCTCTAACTATGGCTATTGCAGTAACCAAATTTCTTGACAAGGCAAAAATTTCTTTTCTGCCTTATAAATTTTGTAGCTTCTTATGCATCCAAACAATGACATACGCTGATGTGAAAGTTCTAAGACGTAGGTTATGTTCCAGTATTTCTTATTAGCTTCCCCATCCCTTATCCTTAGTTTAAAAGATCTTAAGAAGCCAGGACCAAAACCACAATCTCACTCTGTCGTACTTTGAAATCAGATCACCTCAAAGAGCTATTTTCAAATCTGTGACGGTGGTTTTTACAGCCCCCTAGTTGTGTTAATTGGAACATTTGTCTTCTGTTATAGCCATGAGGAGGTGAAACTAAGTCAGTTTTCTAATAAACTTATCTGACTAAGCAAGCCTGACACTTCATTAACACACTTCAAGAACTTTATAGTCTTTCATATTTTATTGGACCCTGTGATTCCCACAGGGATCTGTTGTTGAGCCACATAAAAGAACTGCACTGGATGATGAAATTTTATCACTTCCGATCACTCACACTTTGTAAATATGTGCTCTCAGAACTAGGATAAACCCTGAGTCAGTTAGTGCTTCTCTTTCAACCCACGGCCCATAATAGAATCATGGTCATCATTCAAGTTGTTCCCAGATTCAACACAGGATAACAACATATAAGAGAGTATCTTCAACTTCACAGGGGAGATGTGTCAGTGTTCATGCCATCCTTCTTGGAACTAATTTCATTAGGTCAAAATAATACAAAAGAGCCACCTACATGTGATATTTTGTAAGAATCTGTAGGTTCTAATCATTTTGTGTTTTTCATTCACACATTTGGGAACTTATTCAAGAAAGAGGCATGCCGGTTTGGGGTGTTCAGCATTGTGCAAAAGGAACTTTTCAATAGTTATTTCACGTAAACTTCACCAAAAGCTTATGGTATAGTCACACCCAATGTAATTCATAAATAAATAATATGAGGGAGTAAAGTACAGAGCTAGGATTTTGATCCAATTCTGTCTGACTCTAGGTCATGGTGACTTTGTTACCACTTGTCATCATGTTGCTTGAATTCTAGCTCCTGATAATTTGTCCCATCTTTTCCCTGGACGCTGTTCACTAACTACAGTGAGATTATGTTCAAAATATGACAGTGAGAACCTTGTGTTCCAGAAATGATTATTGTGTTTTTATATTTTTATTTACATTTGTTCAATCTGAGAATTTTAAACTACTGAACTAACATGAGCCAATAACAGCATATTTCCTACTGAAGGATGATCATGGAGGTGTTCTAGTGCCTTAGTGATTGTGTTTATAAAAATTTCAATATAAGAATGACTGATGATGCTTCCTATGACAGCCACGTGAAGACTTTTCTTATAGTCTGTTCCTGTTTTTTCAAAAAACAAATGACTGCATCATGTGTATAGTTTCTGTATCATGCTAGTATTGTCTAGCTGCTAATTGCTACCTTAGCAAATCACAGTACTGCTTGGATAAGTGACTTCCAACATGATCTGAATTTTCAGTATTGCAGTTAATCTTTGTGCTTCTTTGGAAAGTGTGATGTAGAATGTGTGATAACATGGAGCAGATTCACCCAGATCCCACTTCAAGGAAAGACTTGTGGCCCTGGCTGCTGGGAGTCCAATCAGGAGACAGTCTTAGCTCTTATCCCCTTCAGGGAACATCTCAGTTGCATAAAGCCGCTTTGTTCTAGGTAGCACCTTTCCAGAAGCGGCCCATATTCCATGATCAAAGTAGGTAGTATAAAGGTCATCCATTCAGCTCAACTGGGGATGATTCTGATGGGTATTTTAAGTGTCAGAGCTCCCCATGGGATGAGCTGAGACAGTACATCCTACACTGTGGTTTGACTTCTCCCTCTGTCCATCCCTACTTTCTCCTCCCTCCATTCCTGGTGTTGATTACAAAATCATGCCCTAATAAATATTCTGAACACCAAACTGTGTCTCAGAGTCTGATTTCCAGAAGACTCAAATCCTGAGGTGTTTCAGACTTTAATCATACTCTTGAGACATCCTCCTTCCTATATCCAGCATACCACACTGGTCATTCTTGGAGTGTAGCTGTCCTTCAAAATTCACAGAAAGGAGCAACATTTACTAAAAAATAATTATCTCAGCTTCTTGTGAAATGAGATGTTCATTCCTTCTTGCTTCCTTTTTTTCTGTCTCATTGTAAGGATTATCTTTATTGTCTATCTGGGCTCTGGATCCCAGCTCCTCTTGCATCATAGGAACTTTCATCCCTCAAGAATCCAACACTCTTTCCCTCATCTTTTCCCATGTAAATTTAACAAACCCAGACCTCGAAAATAAAAACAAAAACATGCGCTCCAACTTCTCCTTCTATGCACTGTATCATCCCTTTTCCTTTTAGAAACTTTCTTGAAAGAGTGGAACAAACAGGCTGTTTGCATTTCCTCTCATCTCATTCATTTTTCAACTCCCAAGTCTGCCAGAATTGCTCACTCTGATGTTAACAATGATCTCCTTGTGGCAACGTTTACTAGATATTTCTTGACTGTATATTATTGACCCTCTTAGCCATTCCATTAACATTGTATCTTGCAATTCTATCCTTCACTTTTTTTTTGTAATATGATTATGTTTGACTCTTTGTTCTTAATTTTCTCATTAAATATAGTTATTTCCAATTATTCTGCATTTGGCCCTCTTCTATCACTCTAAATAGTCTTTCTGGATAATCTTACCCTTGGCCCTGGCATCAAATGATACCTGTATGTTGATGATTCTCAAATCAATATTTCTTTCTTTTCTTTTCTTTCTTTCTTTCTTTCTTTCTTTCTTTCTTTCTTTCTTTCTTTCTTTCTTTCTTTCTTTCTTTCTTTCTTTCTTTCTTTCTTTCTTTCTTTCTTTCTTTCTTTCTTCCTTTCTTCCTTTCTTCCTTTCTTCCTTTCTTTCTTTCTTTCTTTCTTTCCTTCTCTCCTCTCTCTTTCTGTCTTTCTCTCTCTTTTTTTCTCTCTTTTCTTTTATCATCATCAGCTAAGTATTATCTCCAACTAGACAGCCACAAAGTCAATGTGCTCCAAATTTCATTTTTTAAGAACTTGAGCTTCTTCTGTTTTTCTCATCATAATGAAAGGTAATATTTTCACCTATGTACCTAATCCATAAACTTGGCAATAAATTCTTGATTCTTTCCTCTTCTTACCATCCTGCCAAGCCCTATGTACTTTGCTTAATTAATCTCTCTTAAACTCATCAACTTTTCTCCATCTCCACTTCCACTATCTAAATTCAAATTCTAATCTTCTTTGGCATGATTATTGCCATAGTAACCTAACTAGTTTCCCAGCCTCAATTTCAGCCCCAATAAATTATTCTCTGCTCTGTAGTGAGAATAACTCAAATAGCCCTCAGAATAAAGTATGGGCTCTTTAGCATCTCAAAAAACATTCTAGCTTTAAATCTTCCAGTTTCATCTTTCACTTCTTACCATTCCCTATTTTATACTTTCTTGAATAAATTACAGTTCCAGGAACACCATGAACTCCCTCGCTTCTGAGTTTTTGTGTGTGCTGCTTCCTCTGCTGCCAGTTCTTTTCCATTCCTACCTAACTCCAGTTCATCATTGAAGAGTTGACTCACATGTCGCCTTTTCTGGGAGACATTACAGACTCTCATGTCTGGGGTGGGTACTGCTTCTATGAACTGCTGCAGTGCTTGATGGACTGCCAATATCAGTTGGTGTAGTCCTGGATCTGCCCTTAGGTATTGCAGTTTTTTCTCATCAAGCAGTTTCAGGTGCGAAGGAAATTTGGGAATTGTTTGTTGAGCTCTTCCTGGCACATTGGAACAGATTCAATGGCTCGTGTACTTAGGTGCATGGGAAGGCAAGCTGTGTGTGTAGATATTGAATAGCCATGTTCCTATGAAGTTCTGTTCTAGTGGCTGGACCACCTTAAGATTTTTTTGAGGTGATGTAGGTCATATGGCTTGTCATATGACAATTACTGGATTATGAAAAAAATTTCTGACTTCACCATCTTCCTTAGCTTCAACTAATAATGCTTTTCAATGACCAATGAACATACCTTTATTATTTTTAGGGATGTTGCTTATTCAGTCATAGAAGTGTACGTTGCATTTAAATAGACTCTAAAAATGTCTGCTTTCTAGAATACTGCAGACGGAAGTTGTCACTTCATATAGATATGTACAGCCAAGCTGAAACAGAAGATTCTAACATAAAACATACAAGAAATAATATAATTTGAAATACATTTTTTTATTTTTAAAAATCCCTCTTTGTGAACTTTGATTGAACAAGAGAATTCTCCCTTGCTAACCTGTTATTCAGTGGGAATACAAATATAAATTGGCTTGACCTTATTGAGCATTTTCATGTGTCAGCTACTATACTAAGCACTTCACATATAATAACCTGTTTGTTTCTCACAAGAACTCTGTGAGGATGCCATATCATCACCATCTTACCAATGAAGAAGTGGAAATTTAGAAAAACCAAGTACTTTCCCTAAGTCACTTGGATGACTGAACAGTAGAACTGGGACTTTAGGTGAGGTCTGTCTGATTCCAAAGTCCATGCTCTAAAGCAGTTGGCTAAACTAACTCGAGTGTCCTTCACAAGCTTGTAGTCATTTGGTTTTCCTATCAATGATCTTGACTTCCTAGCCTTGTCACTTTCCAAGACGATGTGGTGTCCTCCTCTTTCCTAATGTCTTAAGGTCTGTATTTATTCTTGGCCCAGAGAACAAATAGTCCCTAAATTCTCATAGGGTGAGGTATAAGAGGAGAGACCTCACCTTTTAGTCCACTTATGGGTAAAATATTTGGATAAACTCTGGATTTGGGGCTTGTTGCAAGTAGAATTTTACTCCCCCAAAAGATATGTTCAAGTCCTAGCTCTCAATACCTGAATGTGACCTTATTTGGAAATACAGCCGTTGCAGATGTAACCAAGTTAAGATGAGGTCATAATCAATTAAAGTGGGTACCAATCTAGTATGACTGGTGTCCTTATAAGAAAAGAAGAGACGTGGAGACACAGAGGGAGAACACATGTATCTGTGGAGGCAGAGATTGGAGTGCTGTGTCTACAAGTCAAGGATTGCTAAGGACTGCTGGCACCAGAAAGTAGGAGAAACGCATGAAAGAGATTCTGCTCCAGAACCTTCAGAGAGCATGGCTCTGTGGACACCTTGATTTCTTTTATTTCTAGCCTGTAGAACTGTGAGAGAATAAACTTGTGCTTAAATTTACCCAGTTTGTAGTATTTTGCCATGGCAGCCCTGGGAAACTAGTACAGACCTGTTTTCCCTTAATAATCTCTGGCTTTTCAAATTTGTGCATCTTATATGTCTAATGCGTTTGGAGGTAAGAGTGGGAGGCAAATACATTTTCTCATGAAAAAAGCAACAGTAAACAAGAAATCAGATTGCATTCTTTCTTCTGCAAGAAACTACAAGATGTTAAGGGGCTCAATTTAATCACACATATACTCAGCTATTTTCAGGGCATAAATCATCTGCAGCTGCAGGGAAGATAAATCCATGTTTGGATTCAAAATGATGCACCTATAGCATAAGAAACCTACTGAACTGAATAAACATAAAGAGCAAACAACACTTGCCAGGGAAGATTAAGCCTTTTTATTGAAAAAGTGAAAACATAAGCACCGTGAGACATAGGACAGGGAGAAATAATTGATACCAGAGTTAAAAATAAATTCCACCAGAGGAGCTACAATTAGAATGTTGACATTTGCAATTCAACTGCTAAGTTGTTTGAGATGCCAGGGAATCCGACCTGTGTGATGGACAGAGGCTGACTCCTGTGTTTGTGGTGGTCAGCAACAGTGGGTTCCCCAGCAGTGGAGGTGTGATCACCAGTTATAAACTGTGGGTGAAAAGAAGAGGGTTTCTTATCACTGGAAACTGAGGTGATGAATCTTTCGGGAATTGCTTTAAGCTGTCAAGGTTTTCAGAAGAACCCATGAGACTTGTTTTCTCACAGCACAATGGATGACAGCAGTCATATCAGTACCCACCCTTATCATACTCACTGAATTGCTCCAGGCCTCCAGAAGCCCCACCAGGAGCCACGATCTAAGCCTCCATAGCCACAGCATCCACTGTCGTGTTAACGGTTTCCATAGTAGCTGCAGCATAGAGCCTTGGGAAACGAGGGGGTTAGAAAGCCAATGATGAGTGGTCGAAGTTGGACTTTTACTGGACGTGGGAGCTTGATATACTACTAAGAGTGACTGTGGAAAATTCTAGGACTCCGACTTCTAGTTCCATAAACTAATTAGTGTCAAAATAATAGCTTATTCTGGAGATTATGAATGAAAAAAGTTAAGATCCTGTTGGGATCCTTATGGCAAAGTTAGAATTCCATGACCAATTAGAAGAAAAATAGTTTTAGAAATCTTTGTTTATTCTATAACTCAAAATGAAAACTCTATAGCCTAAATATGAATCCAGAGATTCATATATAAACTGAATATATTCCTATCCAGGGCTGGGGAATTCAGCTAAACACAGGAATAGGACTGCCATTTCCTTTATATCCAAAGCAGATGCAATCTCTTTATATCAGTAGAATGATGAGCGTTTTCAAATACAGTTTTTCTCACACTGCTTCTTAGTACCATCTCATGACATCAGTGGAAGCAGTCATCTGGGCATATACTGCAATGTTCTTCAGCTGAGAGTGTTGGATTTCATTTATGTTGAAATACCATGCTCTGAAATAACAATTCCAGCCGGCACAATAGAATTCAGAGGTGTTACATTTTAAAAATGTACAGAAAAAATATGAAGAGAATACAAAATCTAGCATTCCTAAGCTAAGATGTTGGGAATACATATTCTCTGTAAGAAGCTTACAGCTGAACTTAAAAACAAAGTGATTTAGCCTAAGACCCACCAGACATACTCAGGAGTGAGGGCAAGTAGAAGCTAGATACACATTTATTTGTATATTAAGATCTCTGCAGTCAACAAGCTTATTTGCCAACAACATCAGTCTGTGAAAAATAAGTACATAACGAATCTACAGGGATGACAATGTGTGTCAGAGTTTGTGTGGACTTTTCATTATTGCTTACGTGGTTCATGGATACATGCATGAAAAACAATTTCTCTGGGTGGAAAACATTTAATTATGTAACAAGAAAGTGATGACAAGCTTTTGTTGTGGTGGTTTTTATAAGGAACTGACCAGGAAAAAGTTGAGTGACGGGGGATGTAGATGTGAGTATGAATCCCACCAGGAGGTAGCAGCCTTCTTGGGAAAACACCATTGGAATCTTCAGAAAGCCTCCTTGGCCACAGCAGTAGGAGGAGGAAAGGCTTCCCTGAAGCACCTGGAGCAGGTAAATTTTTGAAGCTTTTCTAAGCAGAGTGATCACCTTTACATTGCTCAGAGTCGCACAGTCCAAGATAACAGGTATCAGACTAATAAAGAGCTATGGAGATCTTGTGAATCAATGATGTCTGAAAATTAAGATAGTGCTTAAGGGGGAGAGTTTCTATCATCAGTGTGTCAGAAACGATACGAGGCATTGATCAGCTTAATGAGAATTGATGTGAATACATTTAAAATATAGAACATGGTGTTTTGAAGAGGCATGAAGAATGATTAAGAGCAGGCACTCAAAGAAGAAATGAATCCATAAAGAACTGGTGCAGTGACCCTTATCCTACCCACAACTGGTCTAGATGTTCACTAACTTCCCAGAATATGGAGCAGGACATTAACGTGGCTTTGATATGCATTTCCTTAATGACTAATAATGTTGAGCATCTTTTCACCTACTTCCTGTTTGTACATTTTCTTTGAACATCTGTCATTCAGATCTTTTGTCCACTTTTTAAATTGTGTTATTTTTAATCGTTTTGTAAGAGTTTTAAGAGTTTTAAAAATATTCTGATTATAATATTCCTTACGGGATATTTGAATTGCAAATATTTTCTCCCACCCTGTAGTTTCTCTTTTCACTCTCTTGATATTTCCTTTTCAAGCAAAAACTTTTTAATTTTGTTGAAGTCCAATTTTTTTTTTTTAATTTTGTGGCCTGTGCTTCTGGCATTGTATCTAAGAAGTGATTGCAAAATCTAAACTCATGAAGACTTACGCCTATGCTTCCTTCTAAGAGATTTATACCTTTAGCTCAACACTTAGGTCTTTGATCCATTTTGAGTTAATTCTTGATATAGTGTGAAATATGAGACAGGGTCCAACTTCATCCTTTCAAATGTGGAGACCCAGCTATTTCAGTATGATTTGTTGAAAAGCCTACTCTTTCCCAGGGAATGGTCTTGGTGCTCTTGTTCAAAATCAATTGACCATAAATGTAAAGGTTTATCTTAATTCATCCCAGAATTGAACGTATAAAGTACAAAGTCTTATCTAAATCTCATCTAAATCAGATAAGAGTGATTTGCAAGGGACGATTCATACTGAGGCAAATTCCAGCTGTGAACCTGTGAAACCAAATGATTTATGTGCTTCCAAATTGCAGTGGTGGGACAGAAGTAGGATAGAGATTTCTACTCCAAAAGAAAAAAAATTGGAAAAAAGAAAGGGGCACAGACCCCAAGTAAATACAAAACCTAATGGGGCAAATAACATTTAATCTTAGGGCATGAGAATAATCTTAACTGGCTCAGTGTTCTGCTCTCTGGACTCACTAGGGTGGCAATCCTGCCCCTGGAACTCTCCCAGGCTGAAAACCCTGCAACATGGCTCTAGGTGGCCCTGTCCCATGGCTCTGATGGATGCAGTCCCCACTGCAGCTCTTTGCAGGGTCCCCTGATGCACTGGGCGGGGGCATTTTGCTCTGCTTGAACTGAAGAACTAGTTCTACCCTCCCATCCTGATCCATTACACTACAGGTCTGTGATGGGACTGGCAGCCCTGTAGATCTCTGTATCACCTTTGGATTCATTCTTCTGTTGTCTTGAAGAGCAGCACCTGGCTTCTGTTGAGATGGCCAAGCCATACTAATTTCCTTGGCAGATGGTTGTTTGTCTATACCCTAAGTGTTCTCATTTTTTTTTTTAACGATATGGATAGACTGAGGATTTTCCAAATCTTCAGTTTTACTTTCTTTTTGCTTAACAATTCTGTCTTTAAGTCATTTCTCTCTTCTCACATTTTACTATAAGCATTCAGGAGGAATCAAGCCACACCTTCAACACTTTGCTTAGAAATCTTTACAGCTACATACCTAATTTAATTTTTTGTACGTTCTACTTTTCACCAAACACTAGAACATGAACACAATTAAGCCAAGTTCTTTGCTGTTCTATAAGTCTCCTTGAGTTTTCAATAATATGTTCCTTATTTCTGTCTGAGACCTCATCAGAATGGCCTTTACTGTCCACATTTCCACCAACATTCTGTTCATTCATTGCTTTAGTATTATTTAAGAAGACTGAAGCTTTATCTACAGATTTCTTTTCTTTCTGAGGTCTCAGCAGAATTGTTTTTAATGGTCCATTCACAACAATGTGGGCTTTTTCTGGCTTGTACCTCAAAACTCTTCCAGCCTCTGCCCATTACCCAATTTCAAAGCTGCTTCCACATTTTTAGGTATTTTTCACAGCAGCACCTCAACTTTTTAGTATCAGTTTATTTCTTAGTCTATTTGTGATGCTATAACAAAAATACCATAGGCTGCTAATTCAGTTAGCAATAAACATTTAGTTCCCACAATTCCGGAGCCTGAAAGTCCAAGATCAAAGTGCCAGCAGATTTAGTGTCTGGTGCCTGCTTCCTGGTTCACAGTCATTTTCTTACTGTGTCCTCACATGGCTAAAGTGGTGAGAGAACTCTCTGAGGTCACTTTTGTGTGAGCACAAGTCACATTCATCAGGTCTCCATCCTTATGACCTTAACACCTCCCAAAGGCTCTACCATCACATTGAGGATTATGATATTAACATATGAATTTTGGGACACAGACATTCAATCCATAGCATTCTGCCTCATATTTTCAATGGGATTTCCTCTTTTGCCCAAATGCCTCTCCTTTATCCTTTGTCTGGGTACCTGCATCCACATGTATATATCATATGACTAGTTATCTCTTCTGGGAGACAGAATTATTAAGCAAAAAGGAAGCAGAACTAAACATTTTTAACTTCACAGGCTAATTTGAATAATTCTCTTTATTATGGATTTCTATGAAGTTTTTTCTTTATTTTCATGATGCCCTGATAACTCACTTGTCTTTGGAGATGGGATGGGTTCTCAACAGTTGCATTCCAGAACACTATGCACTGCATATCCCTCACAGACAGACTGACAAATTTTAATTTATAGAAAACCTTTACCATGACCTTAGCTAAGGATATCTCTTGATCTTGGCATGCCTATTAGATGGACTATTGAGTTGTCAAATGTGCTACAAGCACACAAATAGTGAATGCTAATCAGCTAGAATGTTCTTAATGCCCTTACATGTGATGTAAGGGCATTCTAATAGCCTTTTAAGAGCTAAATCCCTGTAAAGCCCACCACAACATCCCAAGAAAGATTGATTTTTTAAAAATGATTCCCACTGTGCATGCTACTTTTTTGCCACCTAACACAATTGCAAGCATTTGCTTATATATATGTTTCTGAGGGGCAAAAGGCAGGGTCGTGTCCTGTTCATATTTCTAGCATAAGGCCTAGTAGTGGGTCAATCATGGTGTATAGCCAGTAAAAATATATTGAAGGAAATCAATGAATTAATCAAGTAACTACGATTTTATAATATTTAAAGGAGACAATAACACAGAATATTCACATACACTTGAAATTCCAGAAACAATATATTACAATTGTGCAAAAATTATTATGTTTTTGGTCAATCACATGAAAATTAAAATCACTTTTTATAGTTTATTATATTTTTCAGTCTTACCTAGATGAGATGATAATGGTAGACTATAAGGGAATTGAATTCTACTTGTTGATATAAAGTTTAATTTAGTAGAAATGGAATAAACTGCTTCTCAGAGTTTTTGAAAACCAAATGGCAGATATTCAATCTCCGTTCAGCAGGATATTCATATGTCATTGCTTAAAACCAGATGCTTTATATTCATCACCAGACCTCACCACAAACAACTGATCTCATCCCTTTTCCTTCTCACATGGCTAATGTCCTGAAATCTCAGAATTATTTATGGCCATTTTCTGTTTGCTGTTCCTACCCCTCTCACATCTGAGTCCTGTTAATTTATCTTTTAAGTCTTTCGATTCTTCTTGTGATTCATATTCTTACAGCCTCTGCTTCAACAAAACCATATTGAGCTCTCAAAGAGACCTCTTAATTATTCTCCTACTTTGCATTTCCTAATTTCATATTGCATTCCACAAACTCTAAAGCTATTTAATCTTTCTAAGAGAGTCAAACCAAACTTATCAACTAGCCAACCAACAAACCAACAAACAAATCTCACTGCTTTTATCAGCGTCTTGCTTAAAATTTCCTTTATTCTTCATCTACTGCCTCCCCTTATATTTGACAGTATAATATTTAGTAATTAAGGCTTTCAATAATGACACTCCAACCTATGTTTCCCAATTTAGCTCTCATTAGCTTTTTTTCTCAAATTTTCAGCTTCTGTGAAGGTTTTATGTTCCTGACACAGGTCTTGCACAGTCTCACTCATAGGTTGTTGCTGATTTCATTTGTCTTACCCGTGAACGCTCTCCAATCTTGCTGTGCATTTTAAAAACTTTTCATTAAAAAAATTTAATCAGCAGAAAAATAAGAGATTGTGCATTTTTAACTCATCATCTAATTTTAACAATCATTAACATTTTGATATGGTAATCTTCACTATTTGTTGAACTTTTAAACAATAAATCAGATATGGTATTTCATAATTCAAAATGTTTCAATACGCAACTAACAGTATTTTATAACTTTATCATAATAGCATTATCACACCTAACAATATTAATAATATTTCCTTTATATCAGTTAATGCAGTAATCAGGTTTTCCTGATTATTTAAAAATAGGTGTTTTAGTTCTCATTTATTTAAAATCAAATAAGTTCCTCACATTGAATTTACTTACTATGTATCTTAATACTCTTTAAATGCAGAATAGACCTTTTTTATATTATTGAATTGTTGTATAAGTTGTAAACCTTAGGCCTTGGTTTGAGCCAGGTTTAATGCTTGGCAAGAAGCCTTCACAGGTGACGAGGTGTATTCAGCGTGCACTTACTGCCCAGTTATTATAAGCCTCTTTTAATCTAGGTAAGTCTCATTCCTTCAGTTCTGTTCCTGGTCCTTCCACACCTTCTATGAAGCATCACTCTGCTCACTAGAGTTCATTGATTTCTACCTTCTTTGAACACCTGTGGTGTTTATGGTCTATATGACAATATTTCACTTTTACCTATTTGTTATGCTATGTACCACTGTAAGTACATTTTCTATTTTGTGTTTAACTGGTCTGTTCAAATAGGTTGTAGGTCACTAGCAATCGATTCCTGCATATCATAGTTTTCCCCATGGCAAAGGGAATATTGTAGGTTTTCACTCCAGGTTTTATGATTTTTCTGGTTGACTCCACAGGTACTTATTCATGTCTTTTTCATTTTTTTTAAATTGAAGTATAGTTGCTTTATAATATAATATTAGTTTCAGGTGTATGACATAATGATTCAATATTTTTATAGATTATACTCCATTTAAAGTTATTATAAAATATTGACTACATTCCCTGATGTGTACAATATACCCCTGTAGTTTATTTTTTTAATATACATTGTTGTTTATACCTCTTAATTCCCTACTCCTCTCTTGCCCCATCCCTCATCCCTCTCCCTGCTGGTAGCCACTAGTTTTTTCTCTATATTTGTAAGTCTGTTTCTGTTTTGTTGTATTCATTCATTTGTTTTATTTTTTTAGATTCCACATATAAGCAATAACATAAAGTATTTGTCTTTCTCTGTCTGATTTATTTCACTAAGTTCTCATGGATTAGAAGAATTAATATTGTTAAAATGTCTATACTACCCAAAGTAATCTACATATTTAATGCAATCTCTATCAAAATACCTATGGCATTTTTTACAGAACTAGAACAAATAATCCTAAAATATATATGAAACCATAAGAGACCCTGAATAGACAAAGAAATCTTGAGAAAAAAGAACAAAGTTGGAGGAATCATGCTCTCTGATTTCAGATTATACTACAGAGCTACAGTAACCAAAACAGCATGGTACTGGTACAGAAACAGACACATAGATCAGTGGCATAGAATACAGAGTCCAGAAACAAACCCATCTACTGCACTCATGGTCAATTAACCTACCAAAAAAGGCAACAATAAAGCATAGGGAAAAGACAGTCTCTTTAATAAGTGGTGCTGGGGAAACTGGACAGCTACATGTGAAAGAAATTACAACATTCTCTAACACTACACACAGAAATAAATTCAAAATGGCTTTAAGACCGAAACGTAAGACCTGAAACCATAAAACTCCTAAAAGAAAACACAGAACACTCTTTGACATAAATCAAAGCAGTATTTTTTGGATCTGTCTCCTAAAGCAAAAGAAATAAAGCAAAAATGAGCAAATGGGACATAGTTAAACATAAAGCCTTTTGCACAGCAAAGGAAACCTCAACAAAATGAAAAGACAGCCTTTTGAATGGGAGAAAATATTGACAAGTGATATGACTGATAAGGGGCTAATATCCAAAATATATAAACAGTTCATACAACTCAATAGAAAAAACAAACAACTCTATTAAAAAATGGGCAGAAGTCCTGAATAGACATTTTTTTCAAGGACTTACAGAAGGACAACAAGCACTTGAAGAGATGCTCAACATCGCTAGTCATTAGAGAAATGCAAATCAAAACCACAATGAGATGTCACCTCACACCAGTCAGAATGGCTGTCATCAAAAAGATCAGAAATAACAGGAGAGGAGAGTATAGTTCAGTGGTAGAATGTGTGCTTAACCTGCACAAGGTCCTGGGTTCAATCCCCAGTACCTTCATTAGAAAAATTTAATTACTTCCCCTCTCCAAAAAAAAAAAAAAAAAAATCCCAAATAACAAATGTTAGCAAGGATCTGGAGAAAAGGAAACCTTTGCACACTACTGGTGGCAAGGTAAATTAGTGCAACTACTATGGAAAACAATATGGAGGTTTCCCAAAAAACTAAAAATAGAACTACCATATGACCCAGTAATTCCATTCCTCGGTATATATCCAAAGAAAATGAAAACACTAGTTCTTTTTCATTTTTAAAGAAAAAAAAATTCTTTGTTTATGCCGCCTGTAATTATATGAACCAAACAAGGCAAGAGTAAATACAACAGGCAGAAGCTGGGAAATTGTAGGTACTAAGACCATGTAAGTCCTGAGACCATACATGTAGACCATGCTCAATGAATATTTGTCCCCTGGAATGAATGAGTCTTTGATTTGCTCATACTGTGAGAAACATTGCTGTCTTATGTCAGGAATGATTTTTAAATGGAATAAATGTTGTCAATTATTACAGAGCCAGAAGTCTCTTAATTAGTTCTCTCCAGTGATTTTCTGTAATAAACATGTTCTACCAAGAGTTAACTGTAAAGACCTTCAACAATAAAGCACCCAGATGCACTTAGAAGCACATGCAATTTTCAGAGATGTTGCCTGTCTGTCTCTGTCCTCTCCCTATCCAAGGAATAGCATAGAAGGATAAAGTTAGCTGAAGATCCCTGGGGGTTTATTTCTTCCACTCGCTGTCCAGAGCTTTCCCCTATATCCCTCCTTTTGTCTCTATCAGAGTTTATAGAAAAAAGTAATAAAACGTGTATCTACTCTGGCCATTAGGGCCCCAGAGTACAGAACTGTTAGTCAGTAAGGGAAATGGCCATCTCCCTGATTCATAACATAACACAGCTCCTCAGAGAGCTTTACCAGTGTCCCATTCAATCCAGTTTGTGTCTGAGTAGCTGCAAATAAATTCAGATTATTGTGTTAAGTCTCCTAGAATAATGTTGGGCCTCATTATATACCATTGTGGCAAGGTGGAGGTGGGTGCCTAAAAAGGCAAGAAATCTCCCCTGGGATTAAAATCTAGCGTGCTTGTTAAAAATTTACGCTTACGTTGTCATGACATTTTATGTTACCTCATTTGTTTAGATTTTATGACTGTTACATGCTAACAGTTATTTGGAGAGCTGTGAACAAGTAGCCTTTTCTCTTCAGCATATGTAAACCAGCTCCACCAAACATAAACAGGTAAAGACAGAATGCTAATTGTTTGGATACAAAATCTTCCACAGCAAAAGGCAACAAATCAAAGGCAAGTCAAGCAGAAGTTAAATAAAGCCAGCTCTCTAAAGCGTCTTCTCATTCTTTGGGTCCATGATTCAATTTTCTATTATCTAAAGCATGCTTTCAGGTTTTCAATGTTTTCTGCATTTGATGTTTTCTTTATTTACCAGATAGCATGTGCCTGTAAGAATAAGTGAAGCCGGTGAAAAAGAACGCGACAATGAATATATGTATGTTCGTGTATAACGGAAAAATTGTGCTCTGCACTGGAAATTGACACAACATTGTAAACTGATTATTAATCCAATGAAATAAAATAAAATTTAAAACAAAACAAACAAACAAACAAACAAAAGAATTAGCGAAGCAACGCAAATAAATGTAAGATCAAGTTAACTCTCTCTCATCTTACTGCCCATGCATATCATCCCCTTCTGCGGACCTTCCATCACTCCCTCTTCCCTCACACATCCGTAAGCAATTTTGTCTCTGCCCACGGTTATGTACACACGGGAGTTTGAAGTTTGTGGTTTCAAACAAAAAGGGATCATGCTACACATATTGAGCACTTGCTTTTTATACTATCATTTGTTATGGATACACATAGTCAACAGATATAACCTCTGTGCCTATTACATGTCACACACATAGATATAAGCATACGAATAATATTGTCTTCAATTTTGGATTTTTTCACTACAGTTTCTATCTTTATTTTTTACCTTTTGTTTAACCCCTTACCCTCTTCCATCTCCACCCAAAACTCATTCACCCAAAACTACACATCAGCTCCCTACTCCAATCTCAGCCAGATAACCATATGCTAAAGTATCTAGTATATTTCTTTCTTTCTCTTTCTCTCTTCTCTTACTTTTCTTCTCTCTTTCTCTTTTAATATATGCATACATATGAACATATGTACTTCATATATAGATATGTATTGATATAGATCCATATACATATAAATACTTTAATGTTTTAACTACGTTATAGGCTATTGTTCTTTATAGAGCTACAGGTCTGCTGATGGTTTTTGAGATGCCCTTTGGTCCATACAGGGAACTGAAGTAAAATCCCTCTTCTTAAAGTCAAACTTGACTTAATTCCATGAGTGTTTAGAATTTTAAGGCTGTAAAAAGGACTGGAAAGAATTCAATTTCTGGTCATTATTACATTTCCTTTCAATCTACTTAAGTTCTAACTAACTTCTGCCATTACCTTCAGCCATCAGGGCAGAAATTTTGCTGTGTGCTGTCATGTATTTTGTAATTTCTTTCACGGATCTTTTTCAACCTGTCATCACTATCACCACTTTTGTGAAAATACCCTATCTAATATTTGATGGTGCTATATTTTCAAACTGTCAGAAAATGTTAACGTCCTATCACAATTACTCTCTGTGGCGTATAGATTCTGCATGAAATTTCAATTATGACGTTTTTGTTCCAACTTCCATGCAAAGCCAACCAAGTCAGACTTTTGAGGTAAATAAAGAAGTAATGAATTAATACAGAACAGTATTTGAAGTCAATGTGTAGATCTTGGAAATAATGATTTTCAGGTTTACTCCTCTGGTTTTGTGAGGATAGTGTGCCTCATTGACTTGATGGAATATCATTTACTGAGATGGCTGACCTAGAAAAATTTAAAAAGTTTCTCCATGAATTGTCCCTGAGCAGAACATATAAGGGATTATTCGGCAGGTTAGTTAAGTAGGTGCCTTGTAGTGAACTGTTACTGGGCACTTTACGAAAAGCAAATAAAACACAGCTGCTAATAGTTCCCAAATGTCAGTCCTTAGAGCTTCATCAAGTAGGGAAAAATATATATTCCTGCTCACAAATCCTGGGGATCTTCTGGCTCATCTTGTTCAAGATTCATCTTGATTTGGACCCATCGATCTTGATTAGAATACGGGAATCACATTTAAAATGGCTGCTTCTTTGGTAATCGTCTCAGTGGAGTCTGAGGTCCCTTCCCAAACATCGGGGGCTGAAGAGACCCTCTAAACAAACACCGAAGCCCGTGATATTTTATGATTATTGCCTTTTCATGTTCTGCCATCCCCTCTGATTGCAACTTCGGCAAGGGCAGAGAACATGCCCACCTCACTGACCACGTGCCAGCATCTAGTCTAGTGTCGAAATTTATGTCATTAGAAATACTCGGTGAAAGAATAAATGTTCGAATGAAAGGGCAGTTGTTGATGGTTCCCTCCCAGGAAGTGTCTGCGTCCTTGTCTTCCCTGATACAACTCTCTTCAGTGTCACCATTTACCTTTGCCTGCTTCTTACCTGCACTGAACTGTCTTTTTCTGCTGCTCACTTCTGAATATTGGAGTCCTGTATTTGTGTAGTTAATACAACCTTTATCCAATCACTTTGAAATCTCAGACTCAGTTCCCCCTTGAGTTTCAGATTTTTGTAATGAACTACCACTAAATAACTTTACTTAAATTTATCCGAACTCAAATACATTTTCTGATCCCCACCCTGATCATCCCCCGAATGCTCCCGGGTCCCACATCACATCTGCTGTTACCTCCGCGATCCATCAATTGCTGAACCTCCAATCTGGAGCTCATGTGTGCCCCTTTTTATCCTTTATTACCCTTCACCCCACACCATATAAGCAAGTTCTCTAAGTTCCATCTCTTAAATGTCTGTTTGATCTAGGCCCTCTATAAAACTTTAGTTGCTGCTTTCTTAAATGAAGACCTCACATTGGCTGCTTGCAAGGCCTCTTAAAGGGTCTCTTGGTCTATGGTCATACTCCTCGGCTGATTACCTTTTAATTAGTTGCCATAATGATTTTATACAACATAAATCTCTGTGGAAAACATCGCAACTTTTAAAAACAGTGTCTAGTGCACCTATAGCAAAATATATATGACCTTGATGTTCAGGCTTCTCTTAACTACCCAGGGCCTCATTTTAGCCACTTGCTTTGCTCTGCTTGCTTTCTAGGAGTGGCATCAACTTACAGCTCTGCTATCTAATACTTTTCTTCTGCCTGTGCATATTCTGGTCCTCCTGCCTCGCATATCCCTTGCCTCTCTAATTCATTTCTCCTCTGTCAAGAATTGATTTAAATGTAACTTCAGTGAGAACATATTTGATTCCACCTTTTGCTCTAGCATCTCCCTTTTTTTCAATACCGACATAAGCCTTCTCCTCTGTGTTTGTACTTGACTGTCCCATCACCTGTCATGTTTATTTACATATTTGCTTTCTAATTTAACACATCTTTTCATATTTGTAATGCTAAGACCTAACAGAGGGACTTACGGAGCAATTATTCAACAAATATTTTTAACAAATAAATAAGTAATATATTTTAAAAAAGAGAAATAACTAATAACATTGGCCAGGCCAGAGGAATGAAAAATAAACCTAGAGCTTCCTGCTCATGAAGCACGCTGAAATTGTAATTGGCCTGGCATATCGTTGTCAAAAAACATTAAAGACAAAAATGCAGTCAATAAAGGACACAGATGTGGATGTATTGTCTATTTAATAATCTATTCTGAACACTTAGGTTTGGATTGGATTATTAACAATGAAAATTGAGTACAAGGTGTGCAATGAAAAGATTCTGCAGAGCAGAATCTCCATCTCACCAGAGAATGGACTCAGCAGCAGATATTACTCGGTTGACGCCACAGAACAAGTGTCTAGTGTGACATTACTGGTGTCAGCAGTCAAGCCCTATTACGGCCACATCTGTAGCCACATCCCAAGGTTCTAAAGGCACCAAAGCAACAGGCATAGCCATATCCAGAGCCACAGTCCTAGCCCAGTCCTCCACAGTATCTACCTTAATAGTAGCAGACTGAGCCAGAATTTTAAGTTTTTAGCTTAAGAGAAAAGAGTAAGTTTTAGAGAGTAAGAACATTAAAAACTAAGGATCTTTTATACAATCTAAAGTGTAGGTGTGACAAACATGACATCCTCATCTAGACCAACCTGTATTTAGGAATCTCATTAATCTCATTTCTTTAGATAAAAGAGACTCCACATACCCATTAAAATTGAAGACTGTTTTCTTGGTATGTTGGGATCCTCCCGAACAGTTGGTATGTTTTAAATTAAAAAAAAAAAATGCTGAAATCATTGAGCTTGCTCATACTGTTGCTGAATTTAACCTTTGTAACCATGCTGCATGACATCACATGGAGGAGGCAAATGTCTTCTTCCTCCAACGATTATTCTAATAATACCCTTCATCCCATATGCAGATTTAAAAGCTAATCAACACAGCTGTGATGTTATCTATATAAATCTTAGGAGAAAATAGTATATTTTCTGTACAATCCACCACCTACTCCAATCACATTTTACTCTGTGGGTTTTGTATTGCTGTGTTCTCTTAAAGTAATGCCACTTTGTTGCTTGTGTAGTTTTTGTTTTCCCTACTCCTTAAAAATTAGTTGCTTATCCTGCACCTGCACCAGAGTGTACACATTTCTTCACATACAGGAAGAGCACTGAGAATCTTATTTGACGGCAAGGTCATAGAAACCCAGGATAGACCTTCTGAAGCTCGAATTTAATAGAATACATGAATATTTATCTTTTCTTAAGGGATATTGGCTCTGTTTGTATCATGCACCTATACATAGTCTTAAGTTTTGAAAGACAGGTTAAATTTGGATGTTATCATTTCTCAGGAGGATTGAAAACCATTGAGAATTTTCTTTCACCACTGTTCTCTAGGGCCAGACATGATCTGAGCTATTAACTGCAGCTGCCCACTTTTACGCATATCAGCATATTGGCAGAACCATCTGTAAACCAGGACTGATTTTTCCTTCCTTCAACTGGGAAATCAGCATAAATTCATCAGAATTCTTTCCTCTTATCTGACAAGTAAAACCATTTTATACAGCATTATTATTTTACTACCCAGGCTGTTTAGGTGTGTGGTTGTACATCTGTAAAGATTCCTGTTTTTCTCCATGTGCCCTTAAATTAAACATACACACCCAAACATATATAAGTGGCAGAAAGAAATGAATATAAATGCACAGCACTTTGCAATGAAAGAGAGTTTACTGACATATAAATTTTAAAATTTTGTTCACATCAATGTTGCTAAGCTACAATGAAGGAAGAAGGAATATGATATCAAACATAGATATTTTTATCAATTGTGAGGTATTACATGTGACTTTGGTCAATCAACTTGAAGCATGTTGAATTTGTAGTATTCAATCTGAAGTTGAAATAGTCTAGAATAAAAATTTCCACTGTTTAGAAAGAGAAAAAAAATTACAAGGAGAACGCGGGAAGGATAATTGGGAGGCACAGGAGTGAGTTTACTGGCTGAGTGACTCTAGAAGAACCAGGAGAACCCATAGGACCAGTATCTGCCACAGCAAGATGGCAGCAGCAGCCACATCGCTACCTACCACAGCCACAGCCACAGCCACAGCCCGGGCCACTGCAGTAGCTGCTGTAACAGCACACACTGTGGGGAATGGACGGTTCAGCTGGGGGCAGAGGATTGGTTTCCTCTGTGTGAATATTAACAAGGGAACCGCCCTTGGTGGGTGGGATAATCCACAGGCATGGAGAAGACTCATTTTACATTAATTTGCTTTTAAACTTCCAGAATTTATAGTTTACTAGGCAGAAAGAAGCCCTCATAACCAAGAATCCTTTGCTGTTATGTCAGAATTTACACAACCAAAGTAAAGATGAATTTAACAAGCAAATTTTGCTATATTTGCAATGTCCTCTGTACAGCGCTTTTGTTAAAGTCCATGGCAAGTTTGCATGGGAAGCTCACTTTTTTTTCAAGTCCTTAATAATTATTATTTCTGTTGTTATACTTTTCATCTCACATTGAAATGTGGGGTTAGAATTTATGAATGTCCCTATGTTGGCATATAGATTCATGATTTGGAAACATTACTGAAGTTAAAAAAACCTGCCAGTTTACCTTTCGTTTAAGGGACAAGCAACTGTTTCCCCTAGCGATGACTTTCCAGCGATTACTTATAAAAGAATGACTGCTTGTATGTTTCTTTGTTGTTTCAATGCCGTCTCTCCTTTCACCTTAGATTTTGTTATTATTCAGTATTCTTGTCTTGGTCTAGGTGATTTGACCATTGAACCATGCAATTTGTCACTTACTCATTCATTAATTTTCCTTCAAGTGTGTTAATCAAATCTCTTGAGTGAGTATACAGATTTGTGAATTTGTATGTCACACTGTTGTCAAAACCCTTTGTCAGAACTGGGATACTGATGAAGGCTCAGCTGATATTCAAGCACAGCTATGAAATCTTTCTAACCATCCTCTCTCTGGACCCAGGATTTCCCTTGCCCATTCAGTCGTCCTCTCGAAGTAGCATAACCTTGCGTAAGAAAGCATGCAAACCATTGGCCCAGTACTAGTCGTGGGGGCAGTCATTTATGTGAGAAAGTGATGCTTAGTAGAGAGGTACCATCTCATTTCTGTAAGGTATGGCCTGTTTCCTAAGCAAGATATGCTCCATGTTCTTCTTTAAAATTAATATCCTAAATTTAATAGTTGAGATGTTCCTTGTCTACACTGCATTGACCCAGGTATTAAAGGAAACATCATGCTGTGGAAAAAATAGGAACACACCAATGTGTTTGAGTGAAACCTGAAGTTCTAAATCTTCTATTGGTAACTCTGTCCTCTTCCTTCCTCTGTATCCTCTTGTGTATTCCACTGATGGGCATCTACACTTTCCAAGCTACTTGCTAGAAAGGTCCCCCACAGATTCTGCCAGTCGCAGGCTCCTGAGTAAGACTGGGACCTGGAAGACAAACAGAAGCCATATTATTTAATTTGCGTCAGTAAGGAGATATTTGACCTTCGGCAGATGTAGGGTTTTGAACTGAGTTCTGCTGAGAAATGCTGACCCACATACTGCAGGCAGCTGTGACATTCAGTGTCAGTATGTTATGGTTCCTGAAACTTCCTTACTCAACAAAAGATAAAAGTGAATTTGAGTGATTGTAGAAACTTTCCTTGACCTTTGTTTCTATGGCCTTTCTCATGGTTTGATATGCATTTCTCTGCATTAAACCTTTTCTGCTTAAAATACCCCAAGTGATTTCTACTTCCTTAAGCAAACCTCTGAAAGTGCACCTAACAGTGTGATTGTATGCACAAGGCATCACTCAGAGGGATAAAATATAGTATATGTGTGAATTAATGCAACAGGCAAATTTATTGTGTCAAACAGTAAGTTTCTTTTTCTTGGTTTTAAAAAAATCAACCTCTTTCATGACAGTCGTGGGGAAATATTCCTGCGAGCTTATAATGCTATACTGAGTGAAAGTATCCTTCAAAATTTAATATAAAACAAAGAATTTTTTTCCTAGAGAAAAGTGGCCACCAGACCTGCAGTAAGAAATACTATAGAACTTTTTTCCTGCAGAAGAAGAGTGATCCCAAGTAGAAACAGGAAAACTCAGGAACTTTTGAAGATGAAGGAAAAGAGACATGTATTACTCACTATAAATGTCTAGAGACATAAGCAGTGTGAGGAAGGGTGGAGGCAAGCTGAGGTGGAGGCAACAAAAGACTGGAATGGGTCGTGGAATCTGAGCAGGGTAGAAAGGTATTCACATGGCCTAATGAGGCAGAACAGAATGTCCTTATTTGTAGGAAATGCTTAGACTATTTCAGGATAATGGGACATAATGTCTGCAAATTACTTTCAAATGGTTTGGGGAATAAACTAGTATTCTGTATTTTTCTTGAAGTTCTTCTGTAAGTTTGAAGTTATTTTAGAACAAAAAGTGGGAAAAAAAAATCAGTATGATTGACCAAACTAACAAGATAAAAGAGAAAGTTCACCACTTTTTCAATAAAATTGCAGAGAAGACACTTAATAAAACTCAAAAGCAATTTAAAATAACAATTCTTAGCAAACTAGATATAGATCAAATCCTTATTCTGATCAACTATTGAGAACAAACTTCATATTTAATGGTGAAATGTTAAAGTGTTCCTCCTGAGATGATAAATAAAATGAGGATAACTGATAACACAGTCTCTTTCCAGTGGTGCCCTGGAGCTACAATCTAATCAAATAGGCCGAAAGAAAGAAAGAAAGAAAGAAAGAAAGAAAGAAAGAAAGAAAGAAAGAAAGAAAGAAAGAAATTGTTTACACAAACAAAAATAAAATGTTGATTTAAAGATAATAAAAGTCAAAAATAATCTATAAATAAGCTATTAGAATTAATAAGTAAAGTTATCAAGGTTTCTGTACTCTAGGTTAACATACAAAAAGCAACTGTATTTCTGTAAATCAGAAAGAAATAATAAATAAATAAAAATAAAATTAATTATTAAATCATTTACAATAGCATAAAGACTAAATATCTTGTAATAAATATAGTGAAATATAGTTAAGATAAACTAAATATCACAAAATATTAATGAGAGATTAAAGAAGATCTAAATACATGGAGGAATATATCAAATTTAAGGAAGAAAACAGAAATTTTATGATATGAAGTCTTTCTAAATGCTAGAGCTTTTTAAATTATTGCTTTTTGGGGGTCAAAATTGACTAGGTGACTCCATGTTATAAAGAAATTCAAGGGACAAGAATAGCTAAGAAAATGTTGAAAGGCAAAATTAGAAGACTTACATTACCTGACACCAAGATTTAGTATTAAAGTTCATTAATCAAGATGGTACACTATGGACATAAGATGGATAAGGAGGTCAATAAAGAAGATCAAGAGTCCAGGCATGTTAACAATATGCAATTACCTGATATAGATCAAAGGTACAGTTCAGTGCAGTGAGTGAAAAGATAATTTTTTCAATAAATGGTGCTGGAAAATATCATTTGAAAAACTTCTTCTATGTCTCATACCATATGCAAAAATCAATTTCAGATTGGCTGTACATTTAAATGTGAAATTTTAAAATTAAAATTTATGATATTTGAGTAGCAAAAAGTTGCTTAAATAGTACTATTTGAGGACACTGAAAGTTTGCAAGGACATTAGAGTAACATTAACCATCTCTGGAAAAAATGGAAGAGAATTCCTTTAATACTTTGATGAAACTGCAATAAATGTTTTATAATTTTGAATAAATAGATATTTGTCAATATCCTTGTCATGGATATTTTCAAATACTGAATATGCATGTTCAATTTTGAATATGCTGGCTGCAATCATCACATTTGTATACAAAATCATTTGTAAAGGTATTTCTTATATTCAGTTTTTTTGAAGAGGCATTTTTTAAAAGTCTGTTTAATAAGGATGAAACTTACCTCACTTAAATCCATCTGACAGGTCACACATACACTGTTGCATGAGCATAAAGCTAATAGCAAGAAATATAAATGAAAATAAAGCAACGCTAATAAGAATTTATTTAAAAATGAAGTTCAACTTTTTGTACATGAGAGACATTATTAAATTAAACCTTCCACAGAAGAAGGAAATGTTTCCTATTAATTGCAAGATATTCTGTGTGTTTCATCAATAATGAAGACAAAGTTGCATCTGAATTTCTCTGATCTCACATTCAGGAAATTAAGATGCATTGTCCATGTTTGAAAAGAGGGTAGAATTAACCGGAGGCAGGGTTCAGGAAGTCAGGGAGTGAAACCCATGGGCTGAATTGCTCTGGTAGTTTCTGAGTGGAATCCATGGGACCAGTATCTGCCACAGCAAAATAGGTAGCAGCAGCAGTATCCTTACCCACCAAAGCCACAGCCCAGGTCGCCAGAGTCGTTTCTGTAGTAGCACATGGAGTTGGGAGTGCAAAGTTCAACTGAAGAGCAGGGAGTTCAGTTGCTTAGACTATCACCTTCTGTTTGGATGCCCTCTGCACTGGGAAGACCACAGGCAGTTTTGGTCTGCGTTTGCATGAGAAGTTTTAAAACTTTTGATCCATCTTTCTTTTATGCAAAGCAAGATTACCTTGCTATTATGTCAAGATTGCCAGAAATGTATGATGCACACTTAAGAAGTGATTTCTCTCCTGTTTTCAAAGCTTTTCTAATTCTGTATTTGGTAGCATAACATGTCTGGGTTAAAAGAGATAACGTAAAACATGAAAGTCATGTTCCAGATGTTTGTTTTTCCTAAGAAAAACTTTTCTTTAAGTTAAACATACCTTCTGACAATTCAGATCATACATAATGTTTTTGGGTACAAGGAAGAAGAAATTATTTGACATCACAAGTCTGATAAATTTGTCTATCCATTTCCTTAGGGATAATGGGTCTCCAAGTTTAGATTTTCTGCCATTCCACTTTTTAGAGTACACTTTTATTGAAATCCAAAATACACACAGAAAAGACTGTAAACCATTATACGTAGAAATAGCTTAATTTTAACAAAATAACCCTATGAAGTTAATCAGCATTCAGATCAAGAGATAGAATAGCAGAACCCAGGGGGACTCATACTTCTTGCCAGCACCACTACCGCCCCCATCCCCAGGCATTACTCATTCTGCCTTTGAAACCACGTATCTCTTCTACAACCTTTGCACATAATATAAATGGACTCATACAATATGTACCATTTTTACCTGATTTCATTTGCTCAACATTGTGATTTTGAAACTCATATATTTTGTTTGTATAGTGTGCATTTTTACTGCTGAATAATATTCTCTTGTATGATGTACCACAATTTATTTATCCATTTATGGTTGATGTTGAGCTGTTTCTAATTTTAACCATTATTATCACTACTTTCGTGAATATTCTTGCATATATCTTTCAGAAAGTTTATGTACGTCCCATTCAGATATTGCCACAATAATGTTGTATAATGAACTGACACAAATCACTTTTTTATGTGGTAATAAACATTCACTTTACTCTCACATGTCTTCATGTTGTCTGTGGTTTGGCTGAACTAGTCTGGACTTGGCACAAAGTAGTAGGGTAGATCCATGTAAGTTTTCTCTGACTTGGACCAGCATCCTGCTGATTCATCTCCTTCTCCCTCTGGAAAACTGATATGTGAGTGGTGTAGTACAATTGTGGAAGTAGTTTTCAAGCCTTTACTCATGTGTCAAAAGTCTTTAATCCTGTTGTCGAAAGCAAGACAAGGCATGGGGAATATACTCTTTGTCCACATACATCCTGTCCACTATGCGGTCATGCAAATTCCATAGCTAAGCCAACAACCATGGAGAAAGGAAATAAAATCTTCTCATGGAGGTCAAGGAGGAGGGAGTGAATATTTGAATAAAAGCAATTTATTCTGCCACAGATTTATTCTGCAATTTGTTGGGGGCATAAGTGGAACTGGAATTGCAGTTTTATAGACTATAAAATTGTTCAGTTTCTTTAAACTACTAAACAGTTTTCCAAAGTGGTCGTATCTTTGGTAACTCTATACACTGTTGCTCCACATTTTCACCAACAGGTCATATCACCTGCCTTTTCCTCTTGGCCATTTTGGTAGATGTGTAGTGATTTCGCTTTCTTGATGCCTAATACAGTTGAACACCTTTTTATATACCACTAGCCATTTTTAGTTATCCTTTGTTTTTGTAAGATACTGATTCAGCTTTTTGTTTACTATCGAGCTGTATAGGAAAAATAATGGACAAAATCCCTTTCCTTGATACATCACAGTTTAATCTTATATTTAAGTAGCTAGTTTTACTCTCCTGGTAAACTGATGAGGTGATAAGTACCAACAACATTACAAACAACATTGCTTATAATAAAAGTGACCCTCACACCTGGTAAAGTGAAGAATTAAGTGAAATGTAATTTGGACATTTCTGCCGATGACCCAAAGAAGTAAAGCCTGTAGGGAGAAGAGACCAGTGATGTCAGCTTACTGATGCGGCCCATTTGGTGCTAACCAGAGAGAGCTAAAAGAGACGGTCACAGAATATGCCAGTGAGAATCAAGTTGTTAATTTCACTGGGGAAGCAATAACACAAAATATGTGCTCAATTAACACAAAATATGAGGCTCAAACTTTGGCCTGATCGGATGCAGATGTTAATAAATGTATGTGGGCTACAGGCACTTGAATGCACAGATTTACATGAGTGCAGAAAAGAAGAACAGTTTGTTCACTCTTAGGTCTTGCAGACACATCATTCCTGCAGGAGAAACCTTGTGCAAGTACTTCTGTTTCTCTCTCTCTTCCTCCCTCCCTCTTTCCCTTCCTTCTTCCTTCCTTCTTTCCAGCCTTCCTTTCCTCTTTTCTTCCTTTATCCTTCTTTCATACTCACAATTGAACACACATGGCATGCAAACATAAGATAGAAATGTGAATAAATTCTAAACAGCATTGTTTACAATAAAACACAGGATTTATTGAAAATGACATAAAGATATTATAGTAAATAAATGGAATATAATGATAATGGGATATCAAGGATTAGAGTTACTGTAAATTGTGAGATATTATAAGGGATTTGGTCAACTAAATTGAAATAAATTGGACCAAGACTGTATAATTTTGTGGAGGTTTTGTTTTGTTTTGTTTGTTTCAGATAGCCGAGGATGAAGTGTTCACTTCTGAAAGACAGAATAGATCTTTAGTGAAAAAGTCAGAAGACACAGGTGAAGGAGACCAATAGTGTGAGTGGCTATAGGAGTTTTTCAGTAGAGTCCTTATGACCGATATCCATTATAGCAAGATGGGTGGCAGCAGCTGTATCCGGACCCACACAGTCACAGCCAGAGCCAGAACCCAGGGCATCAAAGCCACAGTCCAAGCCACTAGAGAAGTTGCCATAATAGCAGATTATGGTGAGTGGTGGGTTTAGTTAAGAAGCTAAGAATCAGTTTCCTGAGTTCAAAAGTCACCATCTGCCAATAGGCTTTTGTATATTTCCACCCAGTAGAAGGTGGGGCAACCATGGGAGGTTTGGGCCTCACATTTCAGAGTAATTTGCATTTAAAATTCTTGAATCTATTGTTTGTTGGTAAGAAAATTTCTCATAAGAATAATTTACGATTACGTCAGAATTCCAACAGTCAAATCAGGTGCCTTTAATAAGCAATTTTTAGTCCATTTGAAAAGCCCTTACTCATTCTATTTTTGTTTAGAGGCTATGATTAATTTTCATGGAAAACTCCTATATCACATTTTTGGGAGTATTTATTTTTATCTAACTATGAAATGTGTAATGTAATATTATAAATATCCTTATGTATGAGTATGGATTTTTGGATGAGAAAAGTTAATGAAGCCACAAAATAGATAATTATCTTTTCTGATTAAAAACATTAATGCAAACATTTCTTCTGTAGCTATACATTTCTAATGATTGCTTATGATGGACAGGCTGCCTGTTCATTAGGTCATAGACTTTTTGTTCCATAAATTCATATAAATAGATATTTTCCTTCACATTTAGATTTTTATCATTTTTGTGTCTATGTGTGTCAGTTCAACCATGCAATTTATTATTTACTTGTCTATTCATTTTTCTTATATTAGTTAATTCACTAGAGGTAGAATTTTGATTCTTTATGAGTGAAAATTATATATGTTCTTATAAATTTTTATATTATAATGGAGCAAAAACTTCTGTCTAAAATCGGGACTTTTAACAAGAAGCATTGGTCTGAAAAAAAGAGGAACACATTATTTGTCTAAAACCTATACTACTAAATTTTCTGAGAGCAACCCTGTACTATTCTCTACATTTTCTTCCATTTATCACAGAGACTAGAAACTATATTTCTCAGAGCCTCTTACTAGAAGAGTTTCAAGGTAAATTATTCCAATAACAGGCTTTTATTTCAAGACTGATCAAGATTGATTAAAGAGAGACAAAACCATATTATTGCATAACAGCAATGGAATAATATATGGCTTTTGGAATACATGAGGTTTACACGAGGTATTTTCTCAACAACAAGAAAATAAATGACCCAATTAAAAAATGGGCAAAGATCTGAGTGACATCTCACCAGAGAAGATATACAGATGACAAATAAGCATATGAAAAACTGCTCAACATATTATATCCTTGAGGAATTGCAAATTAAAACTACTACATACCTATTATAGTGGCTAAAACCCCGAACACTGACAGCACCAAATGCTGGCAAGAATGTGGAGCAGCAGGAACTCTCATTCATTGCTGGTGGGAATGCAAAATGTTACAGCTATTTTGGAAGAGTTCTTATGAAACTAAACATAATCGTATCACACCACCTAGCATTCATGCTCCTTGGTGTTTACTCAAATGACTTGAAAACATATGTCCACCCAAAAACCTGCATATAGATGTTTATAGTGGCTTTATTCATAATGGTAAAACATACAAGCAGCCAAGATGTCCTTCAATAGATGAATGAATAAACAAACTGTAATACATCCATACAATAAAATATTATTCAGCAATAAAATAAAATGAGTTATCAGACTATGAGAAGACATGGAGAAACCTTAAATGCTTATTCCTGAAACAATCCGTAAAGCCCCTGTACTGAATGATTCCAACTATAAGGCACTCTGAAACAGGTAAAACAATGGAGCCAATAAAACAATAAAAAGGTCACTGATTGCCAGTGGTGTGGGGGAGGGAAAGAGGGATAAACAGGTGAAGCACTGGAGATTTTTAGGACAGTGAAATTACCTTGCATGATACAATAATGGTGAATATACATTATTATACACTTGTCAAAACTCAGAATGTACAACACAATGTACACTAGTAAACAATGGTCTTTAGTTAACTGTGTATGAATATTGGCTCATCAATTCTGGTAAATGTACCACACTAATGTAAGAAATTAATAATAGCAGACTTTGGAGGGAGGAGGGTGAAGGTATGTATAAGAACTTTCTTATTTTTTGCTAAATTTTTCTGCAAGTCTAAAAATGACCAAAAAAAGAATCTATTCTTTTTAGAAAGAAGAATTTGTTTATTTTTAAAGCCTTTGCTCATTCTAGAGTTGGTCAGTTGATAAATATTACTAAATTACTCGAGATGACAAAGGGCACACAAAAATTCCTCTAGGTTTATTTTTTTTACATTTGTTTTACTCAACTGTGGATTTCTAGAAATGTTTATTTTACATATGTACTCTAATATTCATATAGTAATTATAAATCATAATATTTACATGTTATAATTCTATTTTAAATGGTATATAATTATATATATTTTATATTATAATTTATATATATATAACCCCTTTATACAATCTAAAGTTTTATGTTGTATTTAATGGATGAGTGGGTACCTTGAAAGGGAACTTGATGCTGGAAGTCTGGCAAATTCTCCATCTGTTGTCAGATGGAAACATGCCTTGTCTACTAGATGATGTTTCCTACAAAATACTTTTCATGAACTGATTTAACTTATGTTTACGCTCTTAATAAGCAAAAAGAGCCTTTATTTATGCATATTGTATAACATTCAGAGTGTGCGTAAATCATAAGGGTAGAACTTGATGAATATTCAAAATATACCTGTTTAATCAGTACTTAGATCCCAAAATTGCATAACACTAATATCTCAAATGACTCTCCTTATGCCTGTTTCCATTTGATATCAGCCCCTAAGATTAACCATTCCTCATCTCTGATATCCAAAAACATAAATTTGTTTTGCCAAGTTTTGAAGCTTATGCAAATGGAATCACACAAACAGGACTTTAAATCTGGCTTCTTTTGATTAACATTTTTTATTCATATATTTTGTTTTTGTGTTAATTCTTACTGCCGTATAAAGTTTCAATGCACAAATACATCACAATTTGTACTCTTGATGGGCATTTGTATTATTTTGAATTTCTAACAATATTTTACAAATAGTGCTGCCACAAACAATGCTGTTCACGTTTCTTGGTATGTATCTAAGACATGCTAATTATTGCTATTTAGTGATGCTTAGAAAACCTTCAGTGTCATGTAACATTAACATTTATGTCTTATTAATGTGTTTATAGGTTGGCTGAGATTTGGCTGAAATAATGTGAATTTGGCTTAAGTTGTGTGTTGGTTTCAAACTTTCTCCATTCCTCCTTCATCCTCCTTGGACTGGCAGCTTCTTGGGGCATCTTCTCCAGATGAAAAGTGTAGAGCACAAGGAAAACTCAGACATGCATGCTTATACCTATGTTCAAGGCATGTCTCCAACATCCCACTGGCCAATGCAAATAAGATGGTTAAACCCAAAGGCAAGGGTCAAGGACATACAACCTGTTCATAGTAAAGCCAGATCAAGTGATATTGGTAGCAAACCTCCAGTGGGAAGGAATGTATAATCTTGCCCTAAAGGTGAGACGGACAGGACATATTCTGCTGAATATTTAACCCAGGGATCCACAAAGTCTTGATCATCATCTGCTTTGGTACAGTTTTATTGGAAAATATCCACATCCATTCATTTATGTATGGTCTATGACTATTTTCATGCTACGGTGACAGAGTTAAGCAGTGGAAACAGATCATATGGCCTACAAAGTCTAAAATATTTCACAGTTTACAGAAAGAAGTTTGCCTACTTCTGATTAATTTATCAAAATATGCATATAGATTTGGTATGTGACTAGAATCAGAATTGCTGAGTTATAAAAGAGAGCACCAAATAGTTTTCCAGAATTCTATCCTTTTGCCTGCAGGTTTTACATTATTGAATACACTTTGTATTTTTTATCTTTATCACCTTCATGACTTTTTATACTCTATGAAAGTATGTTACTTTTACTTCTTTCCAAACAAATCTAGGATCTTAGAGCTAGCTATTTTTATATCCAGTCTTCTATGGTATGGTATTTCTCATGTACCTCATTGTCTACATATTTAAATCTCAAAAGAAATTATTGTTATTATTTTTGCACAATTAATATTTATTTATATTTTTCAATCATTTAGTTTTTTTGTCCAGTTTTTTTCTGTGACTCTTTTCCCTTCTGCCTAAAAAACTACTGATTTTTATAATTAATACTTGATAAAAATAAGTTTTCTGACTGCTTATTTGTCAAGAAGCATTTTTTGACACTTTTTTTCTCTTTTTTTTTACTGAAGTATAGATATTTTACAATGTTGTGTTAATTTCTGGTGTACAGCATAATGTTTCAGTCATACATATACATACATATATTCATTTTCATATTCTTTTTTGTCATAGGTTACTTCAAGATATTGAAAAAAGTTCCCTTTTCTATACGGAAGAAACTTGTTAATCTATTCTATATGTAGTGGTTAGTATCTGCAAATCTTGAAATCCCAATTTATCCCTTCCCACCCCCTTCCCATCCTAGTAACCGTAAGTTTGTTTTCTATGTCTGTGAGTCTGTTTCTGTTCTATAAATAAGTTAATTTGTGTCCTTTTTAAAAAAATATATTCTACATGTGAGTGATATCACATGATATTTTTCTTTCTCTTTCTGGCTTACTTCCTTTAAAAATGACAATTTCCAGGTCCATCCATGTTGCTGCAAATGGCATTATTTTATTTTTTATGGCTGAGTAGTACTCCATTGTATAACTATACAACAACTTCTTTATCTAGTCATCTGTCAGGGACATTTAGTTTGTTTCTATGTCTTGGCTATTGTAAATAGTGCTGCTATGAACACTGGGGTGCATGTATCTTTTCAGAGTAGATTTTCCTCCAGATATATGCCTAGAGTGGGATTGCTGGATCATATGTTAAGCCCATTTTTAGATTTTTGAGGAATCCTGTTTTTCATAGTGGCTGCACCAAACTACATTTCCACCAACAGTGTAGGAAGGTTCCATTTTCTCCATACCATCTCCAACACTGAAAACATTTAAAATTTTCTCATGTAAAGGAAACCTAGACATAATGACAGTAATCAGGAAGATACAGCCAGTAGACTAAAAATTCTTCAGTAGAAGCCATGAGACCAGTACCTTCCACAGCACAGTGGGCGACAGTGCCTGTAACCATAGTCACTGTAACCACAGTCATAGCCACATCCCAGGCCACTGTAGCCATAATCCAGGCCACCATAATAGTATCTGTAGTAACACATGGTGTCAGGAATGGGAGGTTCAATTGAGCAACAAGAAGTAGGTAACTATGTCACCGTCTGCCAAGTGCCTTTTATACACCCTCAGTGGTGGGTGGATAAAACCACAGCAAAGTAGCATCCTATATCTCACTAATTTGCTTCTGACAACATCATAAACATCTTGTTTTAGTGGCAAAATGAGGCCCTGTAATTATGATAATTTTCCACGATCAATTTATGGGCCTTTAAAATGAAACTATTCTATTTTCAATGTTATGTCTCACTCTATATGTATTTAGTTGAATAAATATGACCTGATTAGATAGTATGATGTTAAACAAGAAAAAAGTATCCTATTTTTTTGTTTTGTTTTCATTCCTTCATAAGAAGGAGGGTTTTAAAATGAATCTTGTCTGGAGGAACATGCTTCTTGAATTTTGCTCATAAAAGACGGATATAATGTATATTCATATACTCTTATAAAACAGTTCCTTCTAATTTAATGTGACTAGTTATTGGTTATGTTGTGGGCAATAAGGTGGCAAGCTACTATGGTATATAAATGTATTTGGCATTTATTTTTGAACCTCTCTTTCAGTATGTGTAACTTTGGTCTTTCCAGAAAGTGTATTACTACTTTATGGGCAGAAACTGCCTGTGCTTCATGCTTCCTTTTGTTATCACGGATGAAGGTGCTGTAGATAGAGCTATAAAACACACGAAGGTTAAGTCTGGTGCTCCATCTTCAGCTCTTACGTCTTTTGAACCAGGACTCATTTTTGCTTTTACAGATGCCCTGGATTTACAGTCGTGAATGTATCCTGAAAAACTGTGTGGACAGAATCAGAAAGGTGAAGAGTTTCCTGCACTCATTCTTCAGTCCTTCAGTTTTCAGCCCATGGGTGAAGTACTGATGGAGCTAGAAAGCCCCAGTCATGGAAAGACTAAACTAGCACACAGTGGAGACTATGCTCCAGGGTTTTTCCTTTCTTTTCTTTTTTTCTAAAAGGTTTTAAATGTTTAATGAATTTTATTAAATATAATTTCCATAAAACAAATTAAATCTATTTAAGACTACAGTTAAAAGACTTTTGACAAACAGTGATATTAACATAAATTTTGTATCTTCAATCAAAATATAGTTTTTGGGAGATTTCATAATGAGAAGAGAAGCTTCCTCCCTGGTCTTATAGTTGCTGAACTCAAATTTTCTCTGACCCCAAAACACTGACATTTATATACTTTGTTATCCTCAAACATTGAAAGTAGTGATGGGTGTATAGATATAATTAAGAATCCAGCTTTCCTTTATGCTTCTAATTTAGAATTATATGAAACTTCAGAGAGAAATTCATATAGGTTTTCAGCCTCTTTCAACCATTCAATTGTTATTTATTTGTTAACAACTATGTGCCAATCATTTTTAAGACACTGCATTATGTGGCATCTATTATTGGTCCTGTGTCCCCTCCTCTTATAATTGGCTTTCTCATCCATAGCAAGAGATACTAGAAATGGCAAAAGGACATTAGCAAAACTTTCAGTATTATGAAAGAAGGATAAAATAAGTTTCTTTTCTTTTGAAATTGGAAAATAAATTACCATTTTTCTTCACTGGGTCCAGTGTATATCTGGCATTATTGAAATATTGCACATTTCTTCATATACTTGAGATAGAATTTCAGGTTTCAAAATGATGTTTAGCATGTATGTTAGTCAACTAAAATATAAATGGTAGTGTTTACTTTTCAAATATAATACCTAAATGGTTTTGAGGCAAAATATAGTAATTTCTTGAATATGTAATAGAAAGTCAATTTAATCAAAATAATCTTTGCCTGACTGATACCATATTCCACAAAATTCTGTTATTTCTTTCCCATTTCCCAATGTCATTGGGCTTATTAAGAAAAAATAGAGTAAGTGGGCACATTCATTTTGGGAATTTCAAAGGAAAAACATGCAGCCACAGATATATGGAACAGTGATATAAGAGGGAGGCAATGACTCAGTGCATTGAAGACTGTCCTTCTGAGGTGGTGAACAGTGTGCAGATCCCTCCTGGAGGATCTGAACTTCAAACATGAGGAGTTGGTCAGCAGCCATCAGACATGGGGTGTTTTGTGAACTATTTTCTGCATGATGTGCAGAGTATAAACAGAAGTGTGTGATATGAGAGGAGAAATTATTTCCTTTCTGAAACATAATTTTTAATAATTCTGCCTAAACTTATATATCAAGAAAATAGACAAGGGCAAGGCTTGTTAAATGTCGTGATAGGAAAAAGGACTATTTTGCTGGGCAAAAGTGTCATCTAAAAATATAGCATTGGAGTGTAAATCAATAGTATGATCAGATGTAACAGTGGCTGCTGACTCACATGAAACCCCAGGTTTCATGTGGCCTAAGATAAAAAGAACTGGTGTTCAGATCCTTGACTTTCCAGGTACATCAACACCTTAGGAGTCATCCAAAGACAATGCTCTTCTTTTGTCTCTGTCTCTCTTTTCTCCTGTTTCTCTCTCATTTCTATCTTTGTCTCTGTTCCACTCTTTCACATGCAGCACATACACACACATTTAAAAAAAGCAAAAATGATGATAGAGAGAAATTAATATAAATACAATGAAGCAATATTACAGGGACAGACACTTTAATGAACATGAACTTTATGGTCTTACATGGATGACATAAAATAAATATTGCTGAAGAAAATAATGTTAATACAAAATGAAAGTGAAAGTTTTCTATAAATTATGACATCCTGTTGGTTTTGGTTCATCAAAATGGGGAATGCTGAATATGTATTACTTTTTTCCTAATAGTCAGGAATGAGATTGGCATGTCTGATGGGAGTATGGAGGTAGGTAGGGATAGGGAACACAAGAGGAGGAGTCCATTGGGTTGAGATGCTCAGGAAGGACCTAAATAGAACTCATAGGAATAGAATATTATGCTATAGGGTAAGCAGCCCATAGCCAGAGACCAGGCGCCATGGAGTTTGCCATTACAGCTCATGGCGACAGAAATAGAAGAATCTATTCCTCAGATTGAATGTCACCAACTGCCTGGTTCAGGGTCTTTTATTTATTTATTTTTAATAGAAGGATAGTTGTTGTACAACGTTATATAATTTATAGGTGTACAATATGGTGATTCACAATTTTTAAAGGTTCTACTCTTTATTTTATAAATTATAAAATATTGGCTATATTCCCAATGTTGTACAATATATCCTAGTAGCTTAATTTATACCTAATAGTTTGTACCTCTTGCTCCTCTACTCCTATATTTCCCCTCCTACATCTCCTCTCCCCACTGCTAATTACTAGTTTGTTCTCTGCATCTGTGAATTTGTTTCTTTTTTGTTATATCTAAAAATATCTATAATCTAAAAAATAGTTTGTTGTATTTTTTAGATTACAAATATAAGTGATATCATACAGTATTTGTCTTTCTCTCTCTGACATGTCGTTTAACGTAATGCCATCCAAGTTCGTCCATGTTGTTGCAAATGGTAGATTTTCATTGTTTTTTATGGCTGAGTAGTATTCCACCACACACACACACACACACACACACACACACACATACACATCTCACATCTCCTTTATCCATTCATCTGTTGATGGACACTTAGATTGCTTTCATATCTTGGTAATTATAAATAATGCTGCTATGAACATTGGGATGCATGTAAAATAAGAAATGAGAAAGGAGAAGTTATAGCTGATACCACAGAAATAAAAAGGATTGTAAGAGACTACTATGAACAACTATATGCCAGTAAAATGGACAATCTAGAAGAAATAGACAACTTCTTACAGAGGTACATTCTCCCAAGACTGAACCAGAAAGAAATAGAAAATATGAACAGACCAGTTACCAGAAATAAAACTGAATCAGCAATTAAATAACTCCCAACAAACAAAAGTCTGAGACCAGATGTGTTCACAAGTAAATTCTACTGAATGTTTAGAGAAAAGTTAACACCATTTCTTCTCAAACTATTCCAAAAAATTTCAGAGGGAAAAACACTTCCAAACTCATTCTATGAGGCCAGCATCACCCTGACACCCAAACCAAAGGTATCATAAAAAAAGAAAATTACAGGCCAGTATCACTGATGAACATAGTTGCTGCAAACCTCAACAAAGTACTAGCAATCCAACTTCAACAATGTATTAAAAGGATCACACGCCACAACCAAGTGAGATTTATCTCAGGGATGCCGGGATTTTTCAGTATTGGCACATCAAACAATGTGATACAACATGCTAACAAACTGAAGAATAAAAACCATATGATTATCTGGATAGATTCAGAAAAAGCTTTTGACAAAATTCAACATCCATTTATGATCAAAACGCTCCAGAAAGTGGACATGGAGGGTCTTTTAAAGCCTCTCACTTGTTCATTGCACAAGCCATAAGCAGTGCTGCCTTTTAATTTGCACCAATCACTCAAATAAAATATCATCAACTAATACACAGATGAATTAATGTAGTTTTGTGTGTAATGTAGTAATGTAATTTTCACTTGTGTTAAAAAGTAATTGCCATTTATTTTATTTAAAGGTAGCTTAGTCTGGATCAATCTTATACCATTTTTAGGTTTTTGCAAACAAAAAGAGCACAACACTGTCTAATGAAGTGAAATTCAGCATCAGATGAATAGTTGCAGAGTGTCACTAAACTGGTATACAAATACCCTTGAGTTGATGTATCTTTTCATGTATTAAAATGCAATACTGTTCTATTTTATTTAAAGTTTATATTGTCTATATCTGTCACATTTGATTCTGCCAGCAGAATGGCCAACACAGTTCTTAGTATGATTAAATATAGCTCATTCAACAAATATTTATTGTCCACTACAATCTGGTAATATTTTCAGGCAGTGAATTACTATCTTCTTTCATTCATAAGATTAAATTGCAAAAATTATGGAAGGAGGATTTTTTTAGGAAATTTCTTCTAAATGGACTTCAGGAAAAAAATAGAATGTACATATTTTAATGTATGCTGAGTTATAATTTACCATAGTTTGGGACCAATAAATTATACATGAAATTGTACATGGTGTTATTATGCTTACTGTGGGCTTCTAAAAATAATTTATAAAATATTGTTTCTGGCTTGGTTATGTGTATTGGTCTTTTGTAAAGCCTTTGGCAATGCTGACATTTGAAATATAAATAGGTATAAATTCATCTTTTGTTCAAAGTAATAGAATTTCTTACAAATCAAATTTTTAAAAATCTCCCATTTAAAATAAGGCTTTATCAGATGAATATCTTATCAGAGAAAATATTATTTTTCATTGTTTATCATTGGGATCAAGGGGATGGTAGAAATTTGAAGTGAGTTGGAAAATGAATTCTTGTGACTTCAAAGGAAAACCTGACATTAAAAATTAAGAATTGAATGATCTAACAAGATTATTAAATACAAATATGTGCATCTAAGTCTATAAATATAAAATATAAAGTGAATCTCAGTGCTAAATATTTTTGTATTGAAGTGATATCAATGAACCTCTCTTGGAGGAATGATCTGCACTAGAATATCAGACAGATCCACTCAACGGTGTCCATAAGCAAGCTTGTATTAGCTCAGACAGCCTATTCTGCTTACCTCTGCATTTAGAGGCATCTTGTTGGTAGCTATATATATCAGAAACAGTAAGAGTACTCACACTGTGGAAATCTGCAGATATCACAAATCATGACCTCTTTACCTCTTAAGACTGGTTTCCAACACACCTCTGCACCAGACCTAAACTTATAAGCCTGTTGATAGTTGTGATGGGGAAAAAAAACATCAAGTCAAAAGCATTTGAACATGTGGAGCACAAGGCTAAGATTTTAGGCTGGCTATACAGAGGGAGCAGTGACTAAAAATAACAAGGAAGCATCAATTTCATATGAACCAATGTCATACCCTTGTCTTCTGGCATCACTGTCATCTCGGGATGCACCAAAGACAAGTGTTCTCTCTTTTGCTCATATTTTCTTCTTCCTCAACTGTGTTGGAGTTCTCCAGAGAAGAAACAGAACCAAGGATATGATAATTTACTATGGGAATTGGTACATATGATTATGGAAGCCACAAAGTCCCATGATCTGCTGTCTGCAAGATGGGGAACCAGGAAAGCTGAGGGTGTAATTCAGTCCAAAGGCCTGAGAATCAGGAGTTCCGATGCCAAAGGGCAGATGAAGATGGATGTTCCAGCTCAGGAAGAGAGAATAGAGTTTGCTGTTCCTCCATCTTTTTGTTCTGTTCAGGTCCTCAGTGGATTGGATGATGCCCTCCCGCATTGGTAAGGGCGATCTTCTATACTCAGTCTACTGATGCAAATGCAAATCTCTTTTAGAAACACCCTCAGAGACACACCTAGAAACAATGTTTTACCAGCTTTTTGGACATCCCTGAACTCAGTCAAGTTTACACATAAAATTAATCATCATACCACCCCATTTGCCAACACACCAAAACACATGCACATATGCATGTATATACAAATGATGAAGAAAAATCAACTTAAATGCAATAAATTAATATTTTAACAGATAAATGTTTATTAAAATTGATTTAAACTTTTCTCATGTAAGAGTTGTTGATCAAAAATGTAAGAAATTTTTAAGGTAATACAATATCAAAAGAAAAGCTTTCAAAAAAAGTATGAAACATTCCAGATGATTTCGTTTACTTCAGATGAGGCTTACAGAATCTAACCTTTTTTTTCAGATTCTTGAGGATGATGTTGACATTTAGAATAGACAATAGAATTATTAATAAGAAGAATCATGGAGACAGATTGTGGAAGTCCAGGTGGACTGATCAGTTGAGTTTCCCTGAATATTTCTCAGTAGAACCCATAGGACCAGTATCTTCTGTAGCAAGATGGGCGGCAGCAGCCATATCCATACCCTCCGTAGCCACAGCCTAGGCCACCATAGCCACAGCCATAACCATAGCCCAG
Source organism: Vicugna pacos (assembly GCF_048564905.1). NCBI lineage: Eukaryota > Metazoa > Chordata > Mammalia > Artiodactyla > Camelidae > Vicugna > Vicugna pacos. The sequence continues at coordinate 112,008,983 of NC_132987.1, read as the reverse complement.
GCCACCGTAACCATAACCCAGACCTCCATAGTAGTTGCCGTAGTAGCACATGGTTTCAGGAGTAGAGGATTTGATTGAGTTGCAGGGAATCCGTTTCCTCAGTTTGAACATCACCATCTGCTCATGCCCTTTTATATGCTTCTCAGTGGTGGGTGGGACACATCACAGGACTTGTTGATCACATATTTTCTACTAATTTACACTAGCATACTTCCTGAATCTTTGTTTCATTAGACGATGTGAGACTCTTGTAAGCAAAATGACTTTGTTTTTGAGTCAGCATTCCTATGATCAAATCATGTGCCTTTCATGTGCTTTAGTTATTCTTATTTTAAAACCTTTACTCAGCCTTCATTTATTTAGCTTAAAATATCCGACTAGTTTTCATCTAGTTAACCATTTACTAGCTTCTAGAATGTTGACATTTAAAAGCCTATCATTAATTCCACACATATTATGAGGATCTTCTACAAGGTGAAAAATAACTTTAACAATAGGGCTTACTCAGTAGAATAGATAAACACTTCTATATTTATTATTTACTTTAATAAGTAAATTTCATGCAGCCATAAAAGCATATAGAATTGTATTTTGAAACTTCATGAACACATCTTCAGGATTTAATAACTGTCAATATTCCACCATTAGTTCCTTCTCTTCCTGTATAGTTTTCATAGTTGTTATTTTTGATGAATATTTTAAAACAAATCCAAGGCAAAACATCACTTTTCTGCAGTGTGTATCTCAGTCAAAAAATCAGTTTAAAAACATTTCCATATCTACAATATCATTATCAACAAATGAAATGTTTTAAAAGTTTTCTTAGCATCCTCTAATCTTGATCATGCTCAAATTTCCTTGATTGATTCACAAATATATTTTTAAAGTCATTTTTTTTTGCACTGGGACTCATTACATTTAGGCATAATTTCTCTAAACTCTTTAAAAATATATAATAGTCTCCAGTGATTTTTTTAAAACATACTTTTGAATAAACAATATTATTATTCTGTAGAATTCTTAAATTTTGGATATGGCTGATGTCTTCTTGGTTTTTCTTTTCATATATTCCTCTGTTCATTATACCATCTGTGTCCTGGCAGGTAGATGTAAAGGGTTGATGAAATTCTGGTCATCCTCCTTATTTTTGACAAGAAAAATACTTTATAGGTGCTTTGTGCACTTTCTTTATTATAATATTAGGAGGCATATGGTATCTGATTGCCTTATTGCTTCACATTTAGTAATGCTGGGATTGTTAATTGGGTTCATGATACAATTTTCCTCATCAGTTTTTATTTACTAATTTTTGCCCCTGATGATGCTACTTAGACCCATTATTACTAGTAGTTCTAAAATATTGATTTTTGAACGTCTGTCATTACATCTCAGACCACCATACCTGTCGCCCAGGCCACCACAGTAGCTGCTGCAGTAGCATGTTGCTAGAAGGGGGAAAGGTTCAACTGAGGACCAGGAAGTAATTTTCTTGAGTTTGAGTGTCACCACCTGCAAAAGATTTATACAAAGTAAATAGCAGATGGGACTAACCACAAACAATATTGACCTCGTATTTCAGATTAATTTACAGTAGAGCTTCTCATGAGTCTTATTTCTTCATTATGTGAAGTGAGTTCCTCAAGCTATGATTACTTAGTTACGATGCTTGGACTCTTTAAGATTAGGAAGGTTCTATTCTATTTTGAACAGTCTTTTCCACTCTATGTGAACTACATAAAATACATATTTAATATCTTGGATCAGGCTCCATGTAATTCCACGAATATATAAGACCTCATTGAATTTTTTCCTTGTTTTTATTTAAGGAATATTGACTTTCACTACATAATCAGATATGCAGTGGATGATTGGAAGAAGAAGGTTACTTGAAGCCACATGTCTATAAATTTTAAGAATTGTTTTCAGCTGGAGCAAAAGATTTTTCACCCCAAAATAATGTTTCTGACTGATTAATGGCATTGACTGTTTGGTTAACTACAAATACACTTCTATCCTATTATAAAGACACCTCCTCTTTCATTATATTTATATTAATTTTCAATGTCCGTGTTTGATCGTATTTTGTGAAGTTGACAATTTACCCATGACTCTGACCATTTAACATTTATTTTATATTATTTTCCATTAATGTATCATGGTTCCACATTCAGAGAGTTTTTGATCTATTTATTTTAGAAACTGATGGCATTTTATGCCTTCATCTGTCATAGTGTGATCAAATCTTACTGACACAGATGTGAAAAATGAGGAAAGCTCAGTTTAATGGTGTTGGTGAAGTTGTTTTCTCTTCTGTCCTCCTTCCTCATCACTTTTAGGTGCTTAGGGTTTCTTTTGCTCTGTTTATTTTGCTGGAGAGCCTCTGAAAAATGCATATACAGATTAACTGAACTGTAGCAAGGGGGCACTTGTATCATAGTACAGATGTTGTTATGCTTGGCAATCAAATGGTTGTTGTTTTTCGTGCATAGAGAGAAACATGTCCTGTTTATAGAAGAACATGCTCCAGGTTTTTGTGTTTAAATGAATGTTTAATTTCTGTAACTGAGGTGAAGCTTTTTTTTGTCTACATTGGTTGGATCCAAGTGTGAACCAAAAGGAGCGTGGTGGTGGGGGCATAACTCAGGGGTAGAGTGCATGCTTAGCATGCATGAGGTCCTGGGTTCAATTCTCAGTACCTCCATTAAAAGCAAACCACCACCACCACCAACAACAACAAGACATTGTATGTGTCTACTTGGCTGAAATCTACTGAAGCAATGGTGGGCACACAGTATCACTTAAGAAGGGTATCATGAACATATGAGAGAATTGATGACTTTTTCTAATTATGCATAAAAACCTAGTTTTGTCTTATTTCGTTAGACAATTTTAAGCACACAATCCAATTCTCCTTTCAGAACCATCAGAGGGTGATCTGATACAATTTTGTCTTCCAGGCATGCATGTCCATAGGAAAGTAAGATAAAGGATGGTGGAGTACAAACCTTCTACTGTTACTAACTTCATCTTCCCCTCTGAGCTTGCTCTTGGATAAGTATGAACAATACCAGTTGGACAAAATAGAATTATTTGGGAATTGAGGCTCTGGAGAGAGACAGGTGTGTATACATCTGAATAGCTATGCTTTTTAATATGCTCTTAATTTTAAAGCTTTTAAAAAGTCATATAAAATATTAACAAATAATTGTCAGCCTTATTCATGAATTAACTTATTTTCTGTTTATTCATTTAAAAAACCCTGGAAACAAAAATAAGAATTTGAATTCTTACTACTGCCGGGCACTTTTGTAGGTACTGGAAACTACATGTAAATTCTATCACTGGTGTTATGTGTTCTTAGCATTATTTGATTTTTCTCTCATAACGTAGGCTATGGTATTTTTAGGAAGCCATTTGAGAAAATTCCATTATACCAGAGGGATATATAGATGAAAATATTTTACATATTGAGAAAACGTGACATGGCTTCTAATACTTTATGGTAAACCATAAATGTCCTTATTTAATATTATAACCCAGCTTTAAAATTAATTAATATAAATTTGCAATTCTCAAAGAATTGCTTAGCCATATATAATATTTTTAAAGAATAATAATAACTGCAAAATGCAGCATGTTGATATTTCATATTGATAAAGTGGGCTGGCCTTTAAAATAATTGGGGGGGAAGTTTATAATTTCAAATGAAGGTCAAAATGACACAAAATTTTAAGTCAAAATGACTCTGCAACAGACTGATGTTGAAATTACATTATTTTGATTTTTTTCTGATAGAGTCTGGAGGAAAGTTGTACTCAGTACAAAAATAAATTTGATATCTTCAAAAGAGACATTGAAAATATAAAATTCAAAATTACAGTTCCACAAAAGCAGTGGTCTAATTCCTTTCCTTTCCTTTCCTTTCCTTTCCTTTCCTTTCCTCTCCTTTCCTTTCCTCTCCTCTCCTCCTTCCCTCTCTCCCTTCCTTCCTTCCCTCTCTCCCTTCCTCTCTCCCTTCCTTCCTTCCTTCCTTTCTTTCTTCCTTTCTTTCTTTCTTTCTTTCTTTCTTTCTTTCTTTCTTTCTTTCTTTCTTTCTTTCTTTCTTTCTTTCTTTCTTTCTTTCTTTCTTTCTTTCTTTCTTTCTATCTTTCCTTCCTTCCTTCCTTCCTCCCTCCCTCCCTCCCTCCCTCCCTCCCTCCCTTTCTTTCTTTCTTTCTTTCTTTCTTTCTTTCTTTCTTTCTTTCTTTCTTTCTTTCTTTCTTTCTTTCTTTCTTTCTTTCTTTCTTAATGGAGATACAGGAGATTGAGCCCAGGACCTCATGCATGCTAAGTATGTGCTCTACCACTGAGCTATACCCAGCCCAGTTAGTTATATCCACTCCCAATTTCTAATGCCTGATGCACTGAAGTGGTAATGGGATAGCACTTTCTAGAGATTCTCAAAGACAAAAATGATGTGCAGACTAACTGTGTATGCTACCATCACCCAGATATGGGATATGGAGGGTAATTTAAAGAATGTAAAGCAGAATATCCAAGTACAACCACCAAAAAGCACAATCTTAAATATTCAAATGTGTGATCTAAAGAAATAACCAAAGTACATAGAATATGATGATGAGAATTAAGAATACTGTTGTAGGGTTTTATTCATTAATGAAACTTAGTGTATGGGCTGCTGTTTTAGTATGATTAGGGGTAGATGAGTGCAGTGAGTACAGATTCATCAAAAGCAAGTTACATTTAGAAATAACTTATTCTTAGGCTTAGAATTTTTAGCATAGGAAGAAAGGCAGTGTTTCTGTCACAACAGTACTCTCACACAGATGCGTGCAACAGACATAACAAAAGTAACGCTAGACATGCAATATTGTCAGTACAGAAGATTTTATTCAAGATTGAAATAAATTTTTTTTCTTACATGAAGGATGTTGAACCAATACATATGCAGAGTAATAACTGTAATGCTGCCACAGGAGACACATTTTCTGTTATAAAGCAAGACATTCCAGGTGATTTACTGAACTGAGATGATGGATGCAGAATTTAGACCAGTCTCTCCTTCCCAAGTAGCCCAGAATGAGACAATCACTATTTCACAACAAGGAGGACTCAGAAAGTGGAGTCAGGATACATGAGAGTCCTGGAGTGTCTCCAAAAGTTTCTCAGTAGAATCCATAGAGCCAATATCTGCCACAGCAAGGTGGGTGACAGCAGCCAAACCTGTACCCGCCATAGCCATGGCTGTAGCCACAGCCATAGACACAGCCCAGGCCACCATAGTAGCTGCCGTAGCAGTACATGGTGTCAGGAGTTGAAGGTTCAATTGAGAATCAGGGAGCCAGTGTCCTCATTCAAGTCTGAATGTCACCCTTCCCAGGGCCTTTTATACACCTTCAGTGGTGGGTGGGGCAAGCCACAGGGAGGTGCTGAACTCATAATTCATGCTAATTTACATAAGAAAAATTCTTTAAGTTTTTTTTTTTTTTTAAGGCAAAGAGACTCTCACAGGCTAGATTTTTTGTGTTTTAATCTTTCAGGTCAGGATTCTCACAATAGAACCATATGACTCAAATAATAAATAATTGCTATGTTTTCAAATCTGCATCAAACTAGTGAAAATTCCTTGACCAGGTTTTATGAAATTTCTAAAGAATGCTAACTCCTCGTGTGGGTTTATAGGTTCATGGGCAGATACTTTAACTAAAGTAAAAATTCTGTCAAAATGTTTATGTATTTTTTATATGATTTCTCTCCCCAAGAAAAAATATTCTTTCAATGCTTCATAATGGGTAGACTGACACACTTTATATTCAAATGCCATAAAGGCACCTGTACTTTTATGAAATTTTGTTACTTTGTTATTTCTAGGGAAATTGCAGTCTTGGTATAGAATGAAACATTGACTTAACATATTCATTTTTCTTACTAGATATTAAAAGGATGTGGAGAAATTGTAACAGTTGTCCACTGTTGGTGGAAATGTAAAATCATGTAGCCACTATGGGAAAAAAGGTATGGCGATTATTCAAAAATTTAAACATAGAACTAACATAAGAATCAATTCCACTTCTGGGCATATATTTAGGTATATAGTCACAAGAATTGAATCAGGATCTGGAAGAGATGCCTGCACTCCCATGTTCAATGCAGCATTGTGATAGCCAAGACATGGAAGCAATCAAAATGTCTACTGCTGGATGAGTGGATTAAAAAAATGTGGCCTAGACATACAGTGGAATATATTATTCAGCCCTAAAAAAGAAGTAAATTCTGCCTTTGTGACAACATAGATGAATCTGGAGGACATTTTGCTAAGTGCAATAAGTCAGGCACAGAAGGAAAAATAGTGCATAATTTTTCTTATACAAGGCATTTAAAATAGTCAAACTCATGAAACAGAGAGTAGAATGGTGTTAGACAAGGGCTGGGGGAAAGGGAAATGAGGGGTCTCTGTTCAAATTGTATAAAGTTTCAGTTACACAAGGTGAGTAAGTTCCAGAGATCTGCTGTACTGCATTGTGTCTACAGTTAATATGGCATTGTGCACTTAACAATTTGTTAGAAGTGGAGCTCTCATGTGAATTGTTCTTACCTCCATAACAGTAAGAAAAAAAAAAAGGGCAGGAGGAATCTTTTGGGGGTGACATATACACTTATTACCTTGATTGTGGTGACAGTGTCACAAGTACAGTCATATGTCAAAACGCATCAAACTGTATATAGTGCTTTAAATATGTGCAATTTTTTGCTTTTCAGTTGACCCCAATAAAAGTATTAAAATTTGATCTTTCTCCAGAGAATGGGCAGATTGGATTTTTTGCTTTTCTGTCACAGTGTGTCAAATTTGTTTGTTTCAAAGTAAAGTTCCTCTTTCATCAGTTCCAGCAGAGGTCTGGAGACTGCTCCAGCCATTCACCACCACCCACCCTGAAGTTCCTCAGTGTTCCATTGATCTTACAGTTGCCCTGGGATTCTGGAGTGAAGTATCCCCACAAAGCAGCTGGATGTCAGCAAAGGGGACACATAATGGCTTGTATGAGTTTTGAATTCTGCTCTGCAGCCAACTAGAAAAGGAGTGAGTCATGCAGACAGAGAACACTTCTCACTTAAGAAAAAGCTTAGATTGTTTCTTAGCAGAATCTATGTACCAAGTTAGACTTGAAAATGAATATTTGCATTCAGTGTATGAAGTGTTCTTACTAACTTTGGCTGGAAACTAGATGGAGGAACTAGATGGAGGAAGCTGATTTGGAAAAAGCTAAAGGCACAATGATCCACATGATGGAAACCTAGCTGTATGATGATGTTCAAATAGACTCTTTTGAAAAGTAGTACAGATAAACATGACTGAAATTAATACATTTAACCCATTACATAGTAAAATGTGGTTTTGATCTACCCTACCAGAATACTCAAACACTGGTTCATGTAATTCACAGGTCTTCAGTCTCTAGAGTCAGAGTACAGTTTAGTGAGGACTGAGAATGTCTCTTTTTCTCTTATGATAAGACTACCCTCCACTCTAAGGACATACAAAGAGATCATCAATACTCTGGGTGAAATAGCATTATTTGTACAACAAGACCCTGGAGATACTTTGCCATCTTCCGCTAAAGTAAAATATGAAATCCCAGGGAGACATTTTCGGCATCATTCATGGTCATTAGTTTATTCAAAAATATGTATTAGGCACAATTATGTGCCAGCAACTCTTCTAGCTGCAGGGCTTCGATGCTTTATCAATGATATTGTGTGGAATAATATCTTTTTTATTATTCATTAATTGAAGATGAGTCAGCTGTGCAAAGGCCTTTGAGAAGAATTCACCATCCCAGAAGAAAAATTGGAGGAGAAATTTTTGAATCAGTTGTTGAGACAATGAAATAGGACTTCTTAAAGTGTAAACACATTTCCTGCATTTTCCTATTGAAGGTGCCTCAAATAACAATGTATTTTTGAAATATCCAGAGTGCTTCCAACCACGTATATTGATATCTGGGAATAGTGTCTAGACAATGCGTGGGATGTTCAGAGATACTGTTCATTGATGTTGTATCAATGGAGATTCCTTTTTCTCATTTGCTTAGGGGAGGAAAGCTGGAATGATTGAGAAAGGCAGTTTTGTTTTATTCAAATTTGAAGTGGAAGAACAAGATGAATATCCATAATGTGAGTGAAAGGTGATCCGGCTTGCTGAAACATTGTTTATCAAGAAGGGAGCCAGAGGCTTTTTCTGGTTGATCTCATTACCAAAGTGATAACAAACTCAACAAGGATGCAGGTATGTGTCGTACTCTTTTGTTGCTGAACTCAGAGGAATAGCACGAATTATGAGAGGCAGAATAAACCACTTACATACACCCTAAGGCACAAACCTGAATGATACAACCTAACTGCAGAATTGTAGAAAAACAAGCCAAGGACAGATACCTCCAGCACATGTCATAGAAAACAAGGCTAGTATTGTGTGAAATGGTACTTAACTTGTTTATGTATGAATAATAGTGCTGCCTAGGGGTGTATATAAGAATCCATTTTTAGATACATGTTGTCATAAAGGAACTGATGGTCATATCCTTACCTTCTTTAGAAAATGATCATCTCAGACTAACAAAAAAGGCAATGTCCAAAGGCAGATTCCCCACAGCGACATACAGATTAATGTAAACAAAGCAAAATAAAAGTGAATATGAAAAAGCAAGTTCATTGAAAAATTAGCTTACTGTTCACTAGAAATTGACACATTGTGACTGACTATACCCCAATTTAAAAAATTAGCTTAAAATTTTCCCACATGAAAGATAATTGATCAACAATAGAAAATAAATAAATTGGTAACATGATAGCAAAGATAAAGCTTATCTATAATTTTTGACACATTCCTGGGTATTTTCATCAGTTGAGAAGTATATCAGACTTGCACGTGGTGTTTTGCAAGTTACCCTGGATGAACTTGTCACAGTTGGTGCAGAAACTAGAATTACTCTTGTGATTAATTAACCATGGAAGCAGAGTCAGGAAAACACAGATGAAGGAGTGCATCTGATTGAGTCACTCTGGATGCCCCCCAGTAGAATCCACAGCAAGATGGGCAGTAGCAGCCATGACACCACCATACCCGCAGCCAGAGCCAGACAGACATCATCTGCGTGTGGAAATTCATGCAATTTCTGTAGCGTATTTCAAAGTTGAGTAATACAACTTCATGAAACACTTGTTTAAGTAAGTAAGGAGAGGGCCTCCAGCAAATATTATTAACTGTTTTTCCTGGAATCCAATAATCCTGTCACATATCCTTAATTAGAGATTCTTCTTGTATTTTGGAGATCTTCTCACTCTGAGTTTTATTATTAAAGTCTATTTTCAGGTTGCTTGAAATGTCAATTTTCAAGCCCTTTGACCCAATTTTTCTTATTTTTTTCTCACAGTAATAATTTCCATTTCATATTCAGATATGCAATCAAGGAACTGAGAGCATATCTATTTGAGTGAGGAAGGGATAAAAGTGAGGAGTTACCTGAAGTAAATTATCTTTTGAATTATGTAATTCTTTTCTTTCAGGCAAATGACTCTTCAGAACAAATAATATTTTCTACTGATTATTGTCAATGAACCGACTACATTTACACACATTAAAATGCTAATATAAAAACCTGTATCTTTTTTATTCCTCTTGGGAGTTTTATTTATTCATCAACCATGACTTTGAATCATATTATATATTTGAATCATACTCATATGTCATCTGAGTACACCATTATATTATGCAATTAAGCATTTATTTAGAAATCCAAGCATTAGTGTCAGGGCTCCTTCTCCATCTCAACTTTTGAGTTCCCATATCCTCATTTGGTTTTAAAGTCGTCCTTGAGTTTCTCCAGAAACGTTTTCTTGAAATAATGGAGAAAGAAATGTGTGACAAAAGTTTCTTATATCTGCTTCTGTATTTAATCTGTTGTGGTATCATGTCATATATAGCAGGTATCTGGAAAACTCCACTGTATATTCACGAGTTTATTAGATTAAAAACACAAATAAATATGTTATGAAAATAGTTTGATGCTTTTGGACTCCTTGAAAGAGCCTCAGGTTCCCACAGGTGTCAACAGATCACTCTGAGAAGTTCTGGTCTATAGCAGTGTTCTTTAAGATTTTAGGTAAGAAAACCATACCAGTAAGTATTTTGAGCTTGTATCCACAATTTAAATGTAACAATTTATTTACAGTTTTTTATATGCATTAATTAATAATAAATATCATTAAATATAAAACATACAGAATTATTGATGAGTCAGAATTTACATTATAATAGGTTATGCTTTAATACATTAGAAAATTTTTGTTTAAAATTTCTGTGATACCCAGATTTGAAGTTTTGGTCTCCAAGTCATTTTATTTTAATTATTGGAAAAATACATTATTTGCTGCACCCAGCAAATCATTTTTTTTAAATTTTTTAAATAAATTTTAATCCCACTATTTATTTTGCAATTTGTTTTTGAAATTTGGCTAATAAATTTGTATCTTTTTACATTTTGACAGATTGTTTTTACAAATTAAGTGAGAGATTTTTTTAAAATACAAAGGGAGTCAAAACCTCTAAAATTCTTCATTTAGAAAAATTTAAAAACAGATTAAAATATACTATATTCACACTTCAATATTACACAGATGTTAGAGTTTTATAGAGAGTAAACATAAAATTTAATAATGTCACAATGGAAACTATCTCAATCTTTTACAAAATGCTCTCTCCCACCACAGCAGCATGCCTGGCAAATTTTAGGAGCTGAGTATTGATGAATGAATGAATGACTGACTACATGAAATGGACTTCATAATCAAAATGGTCTATGATAAAGAGAGTTACTAAAAACACAGCCACGTTCCTAGGGCTGGCATAGGGTTCCCTATGTTCACTTTCAGGCTCGACACAAATTCTCTATGAAAGACATCAGGCAACTGGAAGGCTTTCTAGTGATGAAGCTACCAGCAAGCAGTCAGAAAGCAGATGCCTGAAAAACTCACAGAAGCACCACTTAAAATGTGGGTGTGTACCATGGTGTTCTAGGGAAACAAGGACAGACAGTCAGCCTCATGCAGCTACCAGACTTCAGGTATGTTGTTAACCATCTTGCTCGTGAATTAAAGGGAAGCCAGATTTATTGAGGAGGAAGCAATCAACTATGTCACAGGGAAGCTCAGCTTTAAACAGTATGAGATATATGTAAAGGGACAAAAACTAGGGGGGAAAAAAGTGGAGGAAAGCAGTGTCAGTCCCTTGGAATAGTAACTACAGACAAGCTTTTACCTTACAATCATCCATATGCAATGATGGTGAAAGTAAATAAACATGAACACATACCATATTTGCAAAGAGATTAAATTTATTGAAAAATATACTTAGAGATTAAAAGGAAACTTTTGTTGCATTTAAGAAAAAATATTCTTTATGATCTTGCACAATGGAGCCAAGGAAAGATGACTTCCCTAGTCCTTTCATCAGAGTCTGGATTTAGATTTTTGCTATTTCGAAGAGACAAGATGAATAAGACCAACAGCAGAATCCATGTTTCACAAGAGGACAAATCTGGTGGGTTCATGGCTCTAGAATTTTTCAGTAGAACCCATATGACCAATATCTTCCATAGCAAGATGGGCGGCAGCAGCCATATCTGTAGCCACCATATCCATGAAGCCAAAGCCAAGTCCACCGTAACCCCAGCCAAGCCCACCACAACCACAGTTCCCATAGTAGTTGCTGTAATAGGTCATGGTGTCAAGACTAGACAGCGTAGAAGAGAACGATGGTTTCCTGAGTTTGAATATCACCATCTTCACCACGTCTTTTATACTTCCTCAGTATTAGGTGTGGGAAGTCATATGTAATGTTGCCCTCAAAACAAATTATTTTGCATTAACCACAAACAACACCAACAGTGAAGTTCTCATAAATCTCTTGTTTCATTAGGCATAGTGAAGCCTTCACAGCCAAGATGACTCCACTGTTGTGTCAAGATTTTCACAATCAAATCATATGCTTTGAATGACAAATATTGGACTTAGTTATGAAACTCTTTCTTATTGAAGGCTTAAATTTAAATTCCACCATGAGATTCTATGAGATCAGAAATTATGCAAACTGCAATTGATTAAAATTGTTTTGAGGTTATTAGTACCCTCAAATTCATCTGCCCACTGCAGTTGAGGAAGTCAGTCTCTTTAGTTTTGGGGAAATAGAAGTGCTAAGAGGGAAAGTTAACTGAAAGTATGAGATGTGTATTATTGCCCAGTATTTCTTTATAGAAAAAATACACTTTTAAAATACATAACTCAAGTAACATTTTTACAGGATACAACTTTACAAGTATTTCTCATATTTTACCAAATTTTATCTTGACTCATCATTTCCACTAGAAGCCAAAGCATTTATTCTTGTTCCTTCCAGCTAAACTCAACCAAATTCAATGGCATTCTAGTTATTAGGATTACATTTTCATTTTATTAAAGGTTTTGCCACTCTTTTTTCACTTCCTGAAGTGGACTTTAATGTGCAATAGAATGCTGCTAATTGTGAGGGAGCGCCTCCATCTGTCCTGTGCTGAAATCTTTGGCTAGTATAGCTCATATTGCCATTTTCCATTGACATAACACAAAACCTATTCTGGTCAGTTGATTACCTACCATTCAGTGCTGCATCTTTGTGGGTCAATAGCCAGAAAAGTCTTTCACTGGTCTAGGAAAATCAATGAGTCTGCATTCAGATTCCTTTGAATGGGCACCAACTGTTGCATCCTCTACTTGCTTGTGTTAAGTTTTTTGGGTAACTCATGGGGCTTGCTCATTCCTAGGAAAACCAGAGTGTGACTTTTTCTACTTTTAGATGCATAGTCTTAATATAGAGCTTCTCTTCCTTCAGCTTCAATGACACAAGGCCCCTAAATAGAACTTAAAAATTTTTTGAGTTCTCTTGCTCAACTCATCAGCATACCCATGAAAACAATTATAGGATGAAATAAATAATTATAGCCAATGTTATTCTAGTACCTACTATGTGTTACACACTGTTCTAGGTGCTTGACACATATCAGCTTATTTGGCTCTCAAATTATCTTGCAGGATAGGTATTATTATTCACCGTCTCGTTTGAAGGTGGGATAACTAAAGCACACAGTTATAGTGGTCACACAGCTATAAGTGGCAGAGGTGAGATTTGAACTCCACGAACTGATTCCAGAAGTTTTCCTTTTTTCCTATTATGCTCTACTGAGAGCTATGAAGTCATCTTTTTAAGAAAACAAATTTAACTGGCTATTTCACTTAATTATTGAATTAAGAATAATCTAAGCTTCATTGCATACGAAGATAGTATGTCCATAAGTAATATGTTCTCATAGTCCAAGAAATTTAACCAAGAGCTCATGGTCTACTAGTATCATGAGAGATACCCCTGTCAGTATTATCATTTAAAAAAATGAAATATCTATATTCACCTTTGAGCCAAAACAGAAATACTACAAATATGTTGAAATTTGAAGAAAACTCTTTCATGAAAATGCAGCTTTAGAAATGAAATCTCATAATTTTTATTCTGTGGCTATCGATTCAGAATATGAATTTAAAACTATGGAAAATATTTTTTTAACATTTTTGATTGATTTGTAATTGTTTTACAATGTTGTGTCAAATTCCAGTGTAGAGCAAAATTTTTCAGTTATACATGAACATATATATAAGTCTTGTCACATTTTTTTCTCTGTGAGCTACCATAAGATCTTGTATATATTTCCTTGTGCTATACAGTATAATCTTGTTCATCTATTCCACAATTTTGAAATCCCAGTCTATCCCTTTCCACCCTCTGCCCCCTTGGCAACCACAAGTTTGTATTCTATACCTATGAGTCCATTTCTGTTTTGTATTTATGCTTTATTTTTGGTTTTTTTTTTTTTAGATTCCACATATGAGCAATCTCATATGGTATTTTTCTTTCTCTTTCTGGCTTACTTCACTTAGAATGACATTCTCCAGGAGCATCCATGTTGCTGCAAATGGTGTTATGTTTTCAGCTTTTATGGCCGAGTAGTATTCCACTGTATAATTATACCACTTCTTCTTTACCTAGTCATCTGTTGATGGACATTTAGGATGTCTCCATGTCTTGGCTATTGTAAATAGTGATGCTATGAACACTGGGGTGCAGGTGTATTTATGAAGTAGGGTTCCTTCTGGATATATGCCCAGGAGCGGGATTCCTGGGTCATATGGTTAGTCTATTCCTAGTCTTTTGAGGAATCTCCATCCTGTTTTCCACAGTGGCTGTACCAAACTGCATTCCCACCAGCAGTGTAGGAGGATTCCCCTTTCTCCACAGCCTCTCCAGCATTTGTTTTAAAAACAGAATCATAAAAGGAAGTATTAATGTAAGTAAGAAATAGAAGTCAATTTTTCTCAGGCCTGGTGTTCCAGAATTTCAAGTTATTGGGTTTTTGTCAATCATCTCATGAAGCTGAGTGGTACTTTTTGGCTTTTCATAGTAAACCATCTCTCCTGTGAAAATAAGGGGGATCCTTAAAGGAAACAAAACAAAACATGAGTTTGGAACAGCAGAGAAGAGATAGAAAAGCTCAGTGTAAAGGTAGGTTATCATAATTTGCTGAATGTCAGCCAAAATAACATATTATCATTGGTTGTTTTGGGTAGTTTAGAATGTCTACTAAAAATGCTATCTTGCCATAATGGTTGATTAGAAATGGATAATTTGAAGATCTTATATAAATAGAGTTTTGAATATGAGACAGTAGATTCTTACTAATGACTCAAAAATGATTCAGATGTGACTCAACATTAGCAACTGTCCTCAATACCCCTGAGGCCATGACTTAAAACCAGGAGTCAACAAATTACTTAGATTGGTCCTGCAAATTAGCCAATGGTATGACTTCTGTGATGGTTCCCATTCACACTGAGGGTATATAAAAGGCTCTCTGTAGGGAAATTGTCCAGACTGAAGTTGCCTATCCTCCTTCTTTACCCAGAGACAACCCCAAAACCAACAGCAACACCATGTGCGACTACTACGGAAACTACTATGGGGGCCGTGGCTATGGCTGCTGTGGCTACGGAGGCCTGGGCTGCGGCTATGGGTCCTGCTATGGCTGTGGCTTCCGCAGACTGGGCTGTGGCTATGGCTGTGGCTATGGCTGTGGCTATGGCTTTGGCTCCCGCTCTCTCTGTGGCTGTGGCTATGGGTGCGGCTCTGGCTATGGCTCTGGCTTTGGCTACTACTATTGAGGATGTCATGGAAGACTTCATCCCCTACACCTAGACCTCAGGATTCCCCAATTCTGAACCCTTCCTGTTTTGTGCCTTTTCCTCGGTAGTAGTTATCCTGCATCACGGAGGTCTAGTGTGGCCTGTTGTTGATTTATCATCTAACCTACAAATTTCCTGAATTTACCTCAAGAAGTGGGAGATGGTGAAATTCACCTGTGACCTCAGAGTTCTGCTTTCATCAGGGTGATGGTGTCAAGCAACTGCCTTGACTTTCATGCTGAAGCTTGTTTCTCTGTTGACCTAATAAACTTATTCAATCTAAACCGAAACCTTGTTTTTTATGTCAGTTATTTGATGTTCAGTGTTACCTACAGTTTTTTTGTCTGTCTGTTTCAGTTTTCAAGAAAGCTAACAATTATGTTCTTTGTGAGATATTCTCTCTTACTATTTTTCGGCTGGTTTCTTT
This sequence comes from Vicugna pacos, assembly GCF_048564905.1. Classification (NCBI taxonomy): domain Eukaryota; kingdom Metazoa; phylum Chordata; class Mammalia; order Artiodactyla; family Camelidae; genus Vicugna; species Vicugna pacos. The sequence goes on along the minus strand of NC_132987.1, from coordinate 111,993,238 downwards.
ACCAATTCAAATATCAATTGTCTTAGGAAAGTATCTTTTTTTTTTTTTTTTGTAGACTTCAGTTTGCTCCTCTGCTACTCGGGTAATAAGATATGTTATGCTGGATAACTCTTAACACTAACTCAAGTGTTTCTTATATCCATTTTAAAGATATGAGAGATATAACCTAAAGAATAGTTTAATAATGTATTAGATCTCAAGCTAGTAATAGAATATACAATCATTTGGCATGCATGGTGGGCCATAATATTCAGATAAAAACACTACTTCATATACAGGCTGAGAAGCTTCAGCATCCCACAGGTTTTCAGTTCAAGATGTTGTATGGGGCTATGGTCACATCTGAGGTTTAACTGGGGAAGGATCCACTTCCAAGCACATGCTATTGTTGGCACATCCCAGTTCATGTTAGCTGTAGGAATAAAAGGATTTTTTTCTTGCTGACTATTGGCCAGAGGCCCTTGCAGACTAAAAACCACTGTCAGATGCCAAAGGCTGCCCACAATTCCTTGCCAAGTAAATTCCCAAACATGGATATTTGTTTACTCAAATCAAGGAGGGAGACAGACTCTGGCAAGATGAGTGCAACAATCTTGTGTGAAATAATCACATAATCACATATAATCACATACACTTGCCCTATTTTATTGGTTACAAAGCAAATCACAGCTCTCACACTCACCAGGAGGAGATCACTTAAGGGCATTTGCATCAAAGGGCAGGAATCAGGGGGGCATGTTTAACGTCTACCTACCTCAGACTCCAGACTCAACGCTGTACGTTTTTTAATAGGAATTAGGAAGTTGTTCACCATTCTCAGTGCTCTTTAACAATTTTTACAATATTAGGATTATCTTGTCCTTGAAGATTTGAGAGAATTCTGAGAAATCATCTGGGACTGGGCTTTTTGTGAGGTATTTTGTTAATAATTCTCTCTATTACTTTCAAGGAAATTGGTCTGTTTCTGATCTCTAAGACTAATAGTGTCCATCTTGGTAATCTGTATTTCTTTAGGAAATTACCCATTTCATCTAGATTTTCAAATTTATATACACAGAGCTCTGAAAAGTAGTCTCATATGATAATTCAAATTTCTTCTATTTCAATGTCTATTTTTCTCTTGTTATATATTTTGCATATGGCTTCTCTATTTTTTTTTTGTCTTCATCAAGTTAGCAAGTAGTTTATAATTTAATAATTTTGTTAATTATTTCAAATAACACCATTTTGGCTCATTATTTAAGTCACTTTTTTCATATTCTCATTAATTTCTGCTTTTTGATGTATTTCTGTCTTTGTGCTGTCTTTGGTTTTCTTAGTTTTCCTTTATGAATTATTTCGAGCTGAAATATTAATTTACTTTTATTTTTACTTATAAATGTTTTCAGCACTATGAATTTTCTCTAAATACTTTAAATTTTTCTCAAAGACTTTGTTATAGACTATTTTCATTACCACTAATTACTTAAAAATTTATAATATTATTTTTATGTCCTCTTTTATCCCAACAATTTCTTTAATAAAAGACTTTTTACTTTCTAGGATAAAGGTGTGTTTTTTTTCCACCACTTGATTTTATTTTTAAATAAATTTTCTATTCTTTTTTTCCCTAGTAATTATCAATTTTATTGCATGACAATAGCGAGTATTTGTTTTCAGTATTTTTACTTTACAAAACATAGTAATATTTTCTGTATGACATAATGTATAATAAATTATAGTGGATGTTCTGTGGGTGCTTGAAAAGTTTTATTTTCTATTATTGAAATGTAAAAGTCAATATATAACCATAAAAGCTATGTTATTGATTATATTCTTTAGGTCTTCTCTCTGATTACCTATTTTTTCTACTTGACCTGTCTTGTTCTGAGAGCAGTACATTAAAGTCTTCCATTATTAGTGTATTCCTATGTACTTCTCCTCGATGTAGATGATAGATAGATAGATAGAGAGAGAGAGAGATAATGATTCTTCATGAAGACAGTTTCTGTGTTTTTCATGTAAATAAAATACCTAGAAGTTCAATGTATCTCTTGTTTACTAGAGCTTTTGGACAAAAATATTTGGAGTCAATTTCCTAGGCTCTACAATTTTCTTAAGGTACCTATAAGCATGCTGTATAAATATTTAATAAAATTTACCACTGAAGACAATGGAGTCTAAAGTTTATTTTGTGGAAAGTTGTGTTTAATTATGAATTTTTAAAACTTTTTTATTGATTTATAATCATTTTACAATGTTGGGTCAAATTCCAGTGTAGAGCACAATTTTCCAGTTATACATGAACATATATATATTCATTGTCACATTTTTTCTCTGTGAGCTCCCATAAGATCTTGTGTATCTTTCCCTGTGCTATACAGTGTAATCTTGTTTATCTATTTGAGAACAGTCTACTCAAGCAATAGAAATAAAAGCAAGCATAAACAAATGGGACCTAATGAAACTTACAAGCTTCTGCATAGCAAAGGAAACCATAAGTAAAACAAAAAGACAACCTACGGAATGGGAGAAAATTTTTGCAAATGAAATCGACAAAGGCTTGATTTCTAGAATATATAAGCAGCTCATGCAACTTAATAAGAAACACCAAACAATCCAATCCAAAAATGGGCAAAAGACCTAAACAAGCAATTCTCCAAGGAAGACATACAAATGATCAATAAGCACATGAAAAAATGCTCAGCATCACTAATTATCAGAGAAATGCAAATCAAAACTACAATGAGGTATCACCTCACACCAGCCAGAATGGCCATCATTCAAAAATCCACAAATGACAAATGCTGGAGAGGCTGTGGAGAAAGGGGAACCCTCCTACACTGCTGGTGGGAATGCAGTTTGGTGCAGCCACTGTGGAAAACAGTGTGGAGATTCCTCAAAAGACTAGGAATAGACTTACCATATGACCCAGGAATCCCGCTCCTGGACATATATCCAGAAGAACTCTACTCCAGGATGGCACTTGCACCCCAATGTTCATAGCATCACTATTTACAGTAGCCAAGACATGGAGACAGCCTAAATGTCCATCAACTGATGACTAGATAAAGAAGAAGTGGTGTATTTATACAATGGAATACTACTCAGCCATAAAAACCGACAACATAACGCCATTTGCAGCAACATGGATGCTCCTGGAGAATGTCATTCTAAGTGAAGTAAGCCAGAAAGAGAAAGAAAAATACCATATGAGATTGCTCATATGTGGAATCTAAAAAAAAAAAGAAGCATAAATACAAAACAGAAATAGACTCATAGACATAGAATACAAACTTGTGGTTGCCAAGGGGGCGGAGGGTGGGAAGGGATAGATGGGATTTCAAAATTGTAAGAATTTATTTTTTTTATTAGATATAGTGCTATTCAAATTTACTGGAGTCAGTTTTGGCAATTGGTGTATTTAAAGGAAAATTTTCATTTCATCCATGTATGGAAATTATTGGCTAAGATCCTTCATATTATCCACTTATGTTTTGAGCCTGTGGGATTTTAAAAGATGTTGATTCTTTCATTCTTCACAATAGTAATTTATATTCTTTCTCCTGTATTTTTGATTTATATCTAGAATTTGTCGATTTGATTGATCTGTCCAAATTACCAACTTAGGTAATTATCGATTTTCTTTATAGCTTGTACAATTTCTATTGAATTAATTGCGTTCATATCTCCATTTTTCCTTCATTCTTCTTACTTTATATTTAACTTCCGCTTCCTATTTTGCTTTTGAAAGAAGCTTAGAGAATTGATTTTTAAAATGTCCTTCTTTTCTAACAAATATTTAAAGCTGTAAATCTCAGTTTAATCAATTCTTTGGTGGTAAGCCATATATTTGGTTATTTAAAGGGAAATATTTCCAAATCAAGGAATAATGTTCTCATGTACCTTATACTCTCCTGTTCCCTTCAAACACATCTTGGCACTGAGGAGCAAAGGTGGGGAATCTTACTATGACATCATTCCACCAAAAGACACACAGCAGATGGGCTGGCGAAATTATTTCTGCACTTTCAGGCAGCAATGGACCAGTGGGACAGCCAATGGCACAAGATAAATCAAACAGACCAAAAGACTACTGCAACAACTCTAAAAATTATGAATCACAGCCCACAACATACCAGTAGCTCAACCTAAACAGGGTGACTTCTTGCTTTTAAAAGAGCTTTAAATAGAACCAAGAAGCTTTTGATACACACAATTTCTCCACATTATTATAGCAAGAAACATAAAAATTATAAATTGAATGAGAGAAAATAATCATTTGACCTTAACAATAAGTTAACCAAATGTTCAAATTATCTGATACAGATTTTAAAGTAGCTATCATAAAATGTTTTAGTAATCAGAATCTCTAGAAAAAAAATAGGTTGAAAGTAAAAGGATATTGTGTGTGTGTGTGTGTGTGTATCAACAGAAACATTAAAAAGCTTGTGTGGGTTTAACAATACCAACTAAATGGATTTTGAAATAAGGAATTTTAAAACAGTAAGAGAGAGACATTTTGCAATAATAAATGTGCCAATTTATCAAGAAGATAACAAATTTCAAATTCAAATATATTAAAACAACAGAGCTTCAAAATACAAAAATCAAAAATTAATAGAATGGAAAGGGACAAAAACTGCAACAATAATAGTTGAAGATTTCAATATCCCACTAGAATAATGGATAGAACAACTATGCAGATGATTATAATATAAATAGTTGAAGAACACTATAAACCAACTAGACCTAACAGACGTCTAGTAAATACCCAATTACAGGAGACCACAAATTTCTCTCAAGTACACATGTGGAATGTTCTCCAAGATAGACCATATGCTAGGTCAAAAAGAATGAATTAATTAACACATTTGGGGCAAGCTGAGATCTTGGTCAATCTCACAATTTGATCTGTATTCAGAAAGTCATTGTGTATGAACTCAGTTTCAGTCTTGGCATCCACAAACTCTAGCATTAGTTACTAAAAAATTAATAGATATTGTTGATTTATATCTCATCATTGTTCAAATTATTACTAATGCTTAATAATAATAAATTGAGTGAATTAGGTAAAGTTACTATAAACAACTTTACTGAACATTACCCAGACTACTAGGATTGGGGATACACTTTACAGACTCTCTTCTGGATCAGACTTGCATTTGCATTATTTCAGTCTACCCAAGCCACTGCCTTGTTATGAAACATAACAGATTGCTTTCCAAAAAGAAAGCAGATTGACCCATTGAAAATTTCACTGAAAAACACCTCAAATTCTATCTTCCTGACAGAAAGCCCCTTTTGCAGCTACAACGCATAAGATGAGTTCAAGTACATACTGTCAGTGAGGAAAGGAATCAGCAGTAATATAAAATTTAGAAGAAAAAAATTACATCTTCCCAAAGGCATATTCAAATACCAAGTATAGAGAAAGAATGAGATGCTAAAGAGACAGCATGAAGTAGTGAGCAGGGAGGTACCACTTTGCCAATATCAAAGTTTGAATGTTCCAAAGATAAGGCTTTGATGAGATCAAGGTAGATAATAGTAGCCTCTGGATATACTTACAAAAAACACATAGTAGAAAAGCAGTGGTTGAATATGACTTTTCAACCACACATATAAATTGTCAATAAAGAGAGTGTATATAGAGGCCAACAACTTCTAGACAAACACACACACACAGTCGGAATAAATCCACATAAATGATATACACGAAAACGTTGTATGTGTGAAAAACAGAGTAACTTTAATGAAAATTTAGACATTTTCCCAAATGGAAATGGTTAAGATTGTATTCAATTATAATAGTAACATAGATCAAATGAATATTTTTCTAAATGGTTTGACACTCAGGCAATTCTATTAAAAAAGGTCTGCTGTTGCATGGTAGTCTAAGATTCAGTAGTCATTACTGAGCAGACAAGGACATTCTTATTACGGATTAATGCAGGAGGTACACGTGGTGCCTCATCAGAGAACATCGTGAACAGATGAGCATCTAGAACTTCTCAGTAGAAGCCAGAAGACCAGTATCTTCCATAGCAGCATGGGCGGTAGCAGGCATAGCCATAGCCACCGTAGCCACATCCATAGCCACATCCCAGCCCACCATAGCCATAGCCCAGGCCACCACAGTAGTTGTTGTAGAAGCTCATGATGTGAGATGGCTCAGTCGAAGGGCAGAGTCAGTTTCTCGGGTTTTATGTTTATAATCTGCCCAGGGCCTTATATACCAATGGAGTAGTATATGGGGCAAACCACAGGCTCTCTTGTATTCATGTTTCAAACTAGTTGTTGTTAAAACTATCTCAAGTATTCCTCCTAACCAGTATATCCAAGCCAAAACAACTCTGTTGTGTGTCACGATGCTTATCATGAAATCATATGCCTTTAATAAAAGATCCATTTCCTAATTTGGTGGCTTGTTTATCCCAGATTCCAAATTTAAACTGTGTTACTAGCTACCATGAGATTGTATAACCCATGCAGATTCTACCTGTTGAAAATCTTGTTTTCATTTAATATCTACCTTCTATGTGTGTATATGCAGCCTTAGGAATAAAAGGGTTGCTTTAACAGGAAAGAGAAGAATGGAAATTTTGTGGGACAGAAGACATGGTCGGCAGGATCCACTTGTAAAACACTGAATAATTCAGTCTTATCACTTTTTGAGGAGTAATATGTTTACTTCCCTTTGGGTTAGATCTTACATAAACATGTATGTATAATTCTACATATGACACAAAACTAGGGAAAGACCCTGAAGTTTAACCCCATTAGTTAATCCTGGATGTATAGGAAAGGAAGGAGTCATTCTATCAGAAATCTAAATTTAAAAATGATCCCAGAAACTCTCAATGTTTTATTGATGTGATGTACCCTCTGATATGTCATACTCAAAAAGGCACGTCTCTTTTGGCGTTCTGCTGAAATGTATAACCTCATCATACATATGAGAAAACTTCAAACAAACCCAAACTGAGAATATTCTGCTAAATATCTGATCAATAGCTTTAAAATTGTCAAGGCCATGACACTCAAGGAAAGAAGTGTAAAAGAGGAGCTGGCACTAATTGGAAGAGAAAAAATAATATGCAACCAAAGGCCATATGATTGGATCCTGAAACAACAACAACAAAAAGATAATAATGAAAAAAAATAAAATAAGAATTCATAGTTAAGAGTGTGGTACAAGGTTGACTTTATTGGTTTGATAAAAGTACTATGAAAGATGTTAAGGTTGGGGATATTGAGTAATGAGTTTATGAGAGTTTTTTTTTAATATTTTCATAACTTTATACAAATCTAAAATTATTTTAAAATATGAGATTCAAAAGGAAAACATAACTACTCTTCCATTTATTGAGTTGATCATCTATGATGTCTTTCATACATCAAACTTTTTAAAGAACCAACTGTACACTGGGCACTATTATAAGCACTGGGAATGGAGCAGTGAATATGACAGACAAGGTCACTATTTTTTATGGAGCATATATTCTGGATCATGCTGGGTCAGGAAATTCAAGACAGACAAAGATTTAAAAATGGATATTTTCTGATACCAATGTGTGTATATAAATATTTAATTAAGGTGAATTAGGGTAAATTAAAAGAGTTATTGATGAGGGATTACATAACACTGTGTGGTCAAGAAAAGGCTCTCTGAGAGAACTAAGAGAGAAGGTGAGATATTTTTGTTATTACTTCAAGAGCTCAAGGGCAGAGAGTTTATGGTGGAAACAAGGTCATTTTGAGGAGCTGAAATGCTACTAAGATCTGTGAATCGTAATGGAGAGGAAGGGTTGGACCATGTGGCTATGTTTTCTAAACTTTGGGTTGACAGATGTAACAAATGAAAATGCAAGACATCTAGTTAAATCTAAATGGTAGATAAACAAACTATTTTAGCTTAAATATTCCCCTTGCAATCTTTTGGAAATTCAATATTCTGAATTTTGAAATTCAACATTCTGAAATTGAAGTTTAATTGCATGTTTGGTGTCTACTCTAGCCATTGTAATGTGGGAAGACTTTGAAGGATTTTCAAAAGGAAGGTCACAACCTGATTTATGCCAAGCATGCTTTGAGATGTAGAAAAAATAATGAAGCAGGCTGAGTAGTATAGAGAACCATGAATGCAATTTATCTTGTTAAATTTCTAATGACTATTAATCGATGGAGATAAGTGTTAATTTGAAGACACACACACACATATAATATATAATATATATGAAAAATATAATATATGAAAATATGTAATATACATGAAAAATATACGAAAATGAATATATAATATATATTAAGTATATGTGGAAAAATAAGATTGAAATTAACACTGATTGAAAAAAAGAATGTATCCAAATGCGATCCATCTACAGGTTTAGCTAGAGACTATATGTGCAGCAAACACATAGCTGGGTACTCTATCAGTTGAGGGAAAAATCTGAGAATAGAAAAGAGAAGATACTCAAAAGAAACAGTTGCTGAGGTTGGAACTGAACCAAAGCTGTGTTTGTAAGGTGAAGCTAAAGATTGGAGTCTTTTAGGAATGAAAAGAGTTTGGTGGATCAAAAAGTACTCAGAGGCTGAGTAAATTGAACATTTGACTTCTAGATGGGGCAAGACTGAGGTCTTGATCTCTGCAAGGGCATCTCAGTTAGAGCAGTGGAGGCCAGAGACCAAAAAATAAGAACAGAGAGGTAAAGGAATATCAAAATGCCTCCATGGGTATAAATACACTTTTGACGTTTTGCTATGAAGTAGAATGTGACAATGGGGATTACTTTGAAGGTCATGAAGAGTGAAATTACGCTTGTTTTACCCTTGATTTTGGAATATACTTGAGAATCAAGTATATTCAGAATAACACACCAGATAGAATAAGGGGAAAAATGATGCAGTGCAGAGCTCTCACTGCTATGATCAGAGAGAGTAACTCAATTTTCAAAAGAACCAAATTAATTCCTGGATGTAACTTTAAGGAGAAAAATATAATGAATGTTTAAATTAGGAACATTGAGCTGCATAGAAACAATGTATTCTATTTTTTAATCAAATACCTAAAAAGCCTAGGTTAGTAATAGTATTAAAAAAACTGATACAGTTATGGCTTACCAAATTTAGCCATGTTATAAGAACTTAGATATCCTTGAAGGAGAATAATTATTATATTATTTCAAATAGTTTTTACTAAAAACTTGTGACTATGGGAATGACTTGGCACTGTGAGAGTTGAAGCTACTGCCAATTTCTATATGAGAAATTTGAAAATGTCCTCTGCTTATAGCATCTCAATCCAGTAGTGAATTAAATGTTCCAATAAGATATTTACTTTATAAAAATGCACTGACCAAGAACACATGGAAATGCATTCAAAAACACATGTGGTTGAACAGATGAATGTGTTGATCAGATCTTTAGCATGAAGACATTTTTATGTATCATTAAGATGCTATTTCCTTTTGATTCATTTGAAATGGTTACCATATTAGATGAATTAGTAATTTAAATTATCAGTGTCCATGTTTTGATGATCTACAGAGAGGGGTGGTTAAAATGCAGAGGGTGTGTAATTTCTTACACCATCTTCACTGTAACGTAAACCAGCCCCAAATTCCACTCTCTAAATCCAGCCCAAGATTACCCTGAGGGACATATAAAAATAATATTTTTGACTAAGAACTATCATTGTATATCAGAAATACTTGTGCTATTTGAATAATGCAGCTTTCCACATTCATTTTCTTAAGGATAGAGAAATATTCTTTCTAACCGTAATACTACCGACATTTTTCTTTGGCTGCCCAAAATGATGAGTTACCACACTGATTTGAAGGAGGGTAGTTGTAATTCAAGGGTTATGCAAGATAGTTCAGCATGCCAGGTTATAGAGTGTACTGACTGGATATACTGAGAAAGGAATAGTTCTCTGACTAATTTATTGTTAACACAAGTACATAATGTTAATGCCGTTGAATAGTTACCTAGAATATTAACTAATAATTATATAGACAATTAGGGAAAAAAGAAATATAGAAATTGGACTTCAAAGAATGAATTCTATTTTCATGTCCTTCAGTGGAAGCTGAACATAAATGAGAATTACACTCATTGGTGTAAATAGGAAAGTAGAAGACATTTTATTCAGAAATGTTTCCCTTGAAATTTTAACGAGTAAAACTATTATCAAGACTATGGGCATGAAAGATACTTAGAAAAGACACTAAATCCCTGAAGAAAATAATTTGGATCAAGAGAGAAGAAAAATTTATCATTCAAAAGGAGTTTTTTAAAAAGTTATAAAATAATAATAATAATAATAATAATAATAATAATAATAATAATAATAATAATAAATAATAATTCTTGAGGGCCAAAAGTCTAACAAATACCACCTTTCTTGATATAAAAGATGGTTCCAGGAGGTTAAAATGAACGTGCAATTTTGGACATGACTGTGTAGGTGTGAGTGGGTGCCTCCTTCATTCAAAACCTCAATTGCATAAGAGGAGATGAAACTGAGAAACCAAGACAGCAAGCTCCCTGAATTTCTCTGAAGCTTTATCTTATGGTTGAGAAACAACAAACTAATTAGATTAGTCATAAATTTTGGCAACGTCATGAAGGTGTGGTGGGTCACACCCACACTGAGGACATATAAAAGGCCCTCTGCAGGGAGACATGTCCACCCTGAAGTCACACTTCTACTCTCCTTCTCTACCCAAGGACAACCTCAACCCAACACCAACACCAACACCATGTGCGGCTACTACGGAAACTACTATGGGGGCCGTGGCTACGGCTGCTGTGGCTACGGAGGCCTGGGCTGCGGCCATGGGTCCTGCTATGGCTGTGGCTTCCGCAGACTGGGCTGTGGCTATGGCTGTGGCTATGGCTGTGGCTCCCGCTCTCTCTGTGGCTGTGGCTATGGGTGTGGCTCTGGCTATGGCTCTGGCTTTGGCTACTACTATTGAGGACGCCATGGAAGACTCTCATCCTCTCCACCTGGACCTCAGGATTCCCCATTCTGAACCTCTCATGTTTGGTTCCTCTCCCTTGGGTGATGATTACCCTCATCGTGGAAGTCTAATATGGTCTGTTGTTGACCTACCGTTCAACCTAAAAACTCCCTGAATTTACCTCAAGAAGTGTGAGGTGGCAAAATTCACCTGTGACCTCAGAGTTCTTCTTCCTTCAGGATGATGGTGTCAAGCAACTGCCTTGACTTTCATGCTGGAGCTTGTTTCTTTGTTGACCTAATAAACTTCTCCAATCTAAACAGAAACACTGGTTTTACGTCAGTTATTTGATGCACACATCACTTACAAAAAAGTGTTTCGGCAGAATTTTGTTCCTTGTGGTTGTATAACTGAGGGCCTCAGCATTGACTGTTGGCAGGATGCCTCTGCAGGCTGTTTGCTGGAGGCCACCCTCAGCTCCAGGAGGCTGCCTGTAGTTCCTTGCCATGTTGGTTCCTAAATATGGTTGTTTGCTTTCTCTAAGCCAAGAAGGGAGTCAAAGCTACTCTAGTAAAATGGGAGTTATAATCCCATACAATTTTATGTAACAGAATCACATACACATAATCACATGTATTTTATTACTTTTGTCATATTCTGTTGTTAGAAGTAAATAATGTATCTTGTCCACACTCTAGATGAGGGCATCACTAGGGTGTTGATATCAAGAGGCAGAAATCTTGAAGGCACCTTAATAATCTGCCCGCCACATGCATTGATAGCAATACAAGTTTCCCTCATTTGCAGTTATAGGGAACCATCTATAGAACATCGAATTATTCTACATCCGAAGATTTGGTAGAATTTCCCTGAAAAATTCCGGACCTGGAATATTTTGTGTTGTATTTCTAAAGTTTTTTGTTGCTGTTGCTTGTTCTAAGAAAATCAATCTGTTTATATTTTCTAAATGTAATGGTGTCAAGTTTGGTAATCTGTATTCCTTTATGAAATTATCCACTGCATCTAGGTTTCCAAATGTATTACCTTAAAGATCTGCAAATTTGATTCATATAAATTTTAAAACATTTTGCTTCCATATTTTTTTCCTTTTATTATTTCTTATTTTGTGTATGCTTCTTTTTCTTTGTTTATGGTCAAATTGATTAAATTAGCAAGTGACTTATAAATGTTAAACTTCGGAAATAGTAGCATTTTGAATCATTTTAAAAGTCTGTTGCTTTTAATAGCTTCTACTTTATTAATTTATGCTTGTCTATTTATTACTTCCTTCCTTGCCGTTTCTTTGGTTTCCACTTCACTGCTGTTTATGAATGTTTTTTTAACCTGGGGTACTAACTTATTTATGTTATTTCTTTCATTTTCACTGACAGAAGTGTTCAGTGCTATGAATTTTTCTCTACTGCTTCAACTTTTCTTGCAGATTCTGTTAAGTACTATTATCATTATCATTATTTATTTGAAATTGTACAATCTCATCTTGTGTTTTCTCTTTCAGCTGAGACTTGTTTAATCAAAGATTTACTCTCCAGGTGAACAGGATTCTCAGTCTTTTGATTTTGTTAGCAAATTGTAGTTTTAAAGCATAACAGAAAATGTGTTCAGCTGTATTTAAATACTACCAATTTAAACACTACCAATAATTTTTCTGACCTAATATATGATCAAGTTTTGTGTACTTTCTATGAAAGCTTGAGAAGAAGGTTTGTTATCTACTAACTATAGAGGTGAGTATACATCCTTGAAAACTAATTAAACTAATTAATTAAATTTTAAAATTTTCTTTTTACTTATTTTTTCTTTTTGATTTGTTTTTTTGTGAGAGTGAATATTAAAATTGTATATTATTACTAGTGTGTTTCTATGTTTACTTGATATATATATATATATATGCATTCTTCATAAAATTAGTTTCAGTTTTTAGTACATTAATAAAATATGCAGAAGTATAATATATCTATTGTCAGTTATGGCTTTGGAGAAAAATATTGGGGTTAAATTCCTAGCCTACTGCCATTTCCTTCCATTACGCATAAGTATGGTGTATGAAAATTTAATAGAATTTACAACTGAAGACCTCTAAGTCCATATTGTTCTTTTTGCATTTGTAATTTTAATTATAAATTCATTTTCTTTATCAGTTATAGTGCTATTCTGATTTATTTGAATCAGTGTTGGTAATTTGTGTATTTAAAAGAAAATTTCCATTTAATTTATGTTGTGGAATTTATAGGCAAAATATTCTTCATAATATCCACTTATTTTTGGAGCCAATAGGATCTAAAAGGTGCTGCTTCTTTTATTTCTCAGATTGATAATTTGTATTCTCTCTTCAAAATTCTTTATCCATTTTTCTAGATTTTTTTAGTTTAATCTGTTCAAAGTACCTTCTTCGAGTATTATTGATATTCCTATAGTTTATTCTTTTTCTGTTGAACTGATTCCACTCATGTCTTTATTTCTCCTTCGTTCTTTTTATTTTATATTTAAATTTCTTTTCCTTTATAGATTTTTAAGAAAGTTTAGAGCATTGATTTTTAAAATGTCCTCTTTTTCTAACATAACTAAAGATATAAATTTACCTCTAATTCTTTATTGATAAGTCAACATTTGTTAAGTTGCATTTCTTCATTAATTACTAAAATATTTTTCAATGCCCCATGTGATTTCTTCTTTATTTTATCTGTTATTTAGAGGCAGTTATGTCCAAATTCAGGGAGTCTCTATCTTTTTGTATGTAAGACTCTCTTATCCCATCCAAGAGACATCCTGGCAGTGAGGGAGACAGGTGGGAAATCTCACTATCCCACTACTCCATCAAAAGACATAGAGGACATGGGCTGGTGAAATTCTTTCTGTTCTTTCAGACAGCAATGGCAGGGACCAGTGGGACAACTAGCGGTCAGGATAAACCACACAGAACAAAAGAACACTGCAACAACTCCGAAAATTATGAATCATAGCTCACAAGAACCATGTGTTAAATTTAAGCATGGTGGCTGCCTGCTTTAAAAATAAAAAAAAGATTTAAGTAGAACCAAGATGCCTTTAATACACAACATTTCTCTCATACTATCATGCTAAGAAATAAGAAAATTAAAACCCAATGAGAAAAATAATCAACTGCAATTAACACAAAGTTAATCAAATATTCAAATTATTGACACAGATTTTAGAGCAGCCATCATAAAAATATTTCAATAATCAAATTCTTTTGAAAAAATTTATTTATTTGCATACTGTAACCATTAGAAAGCTAGAGTGGATATAAGAATACCACATTAAATAGACATTGTAATACAAAAAAAATCAATAAAGAAGGAAGAATATATTGTAATGATAAATGTGGCAATCTATCAGGAAGAAACAATGATTTTAAATTCATATGTACTTAGCAACAGAGCTCCATTATACAGAAATAAAAAAATTGACAGAATGAAAAGGGAAAGAGATTGCAATAATAAAAGTTGTAGGTTTCAATATTCCACTTTGAATAATGGATAGAACAACTATACAGAAAATTGTAATACAAATAGTTGAAGAACACTATAAACCACCTAGGCCTAGCACAGTCTAGTGAATAGCCAGCAACAAGAGAACACAAATTTCTCTCAAGTACATGTGTAGAATGTTCTCCAAGATAGATCATATGCTAGGTCAGAAATAAGGAATTAATTTTAAAAAACTGAAATCATACATAGTCCCATGTATAGTCTGTCTTCAACTGATGAGGGAAGACATCTACATAATTATCCCCCATAGATCCTTCCAGAAAACATGCATTTTGGCCTGTCTCATAATCTGACCCCTGTTCAGAAAGTAATTGTGTATGGACTTACTTTCAGTCTTAGGTACTCTAAATTCTAACATTAATTATTAAAAATTCACAGATACTATTGATTTCTATTTTATCATCGTTGAGATTATTACTAATAGTTAATGATAATAAATAGAGTGAAATAAGTAAAGTTACTATGAACAGCTTTATTGAACATTACTCAGACTACCAGAATCAGAGATACAATTTGCAGCCTATATTCTACGTCAGATTTATGTTTGCATGATTTTAGTCTACCAGAGCCACTGCCTTGTTATGAAGTATAACAGATCTCTTTCCAAAAGACAAGCAGAGACTGACCCTTGAAAATTTCACTGAAAATGGCCTTGATTCTGTAGCTTCCTGTGACAATGTGAGAATGACAAAAAGCCCCCTGTGCAGCTACAATGCATGAGATGGATTCAAGTGCATATTGTCAATGAGGAAGGGAACAGGCAGTAATATAAAATTGAGAAGGAAAAATTATATCCTCCCAGAGGCATATTCAAATACCAAGTAACAGGAAAGGATGAGATAATAAAAAATAGCATTACATGGTGAGAAGAAAGGTAACATCTTGCTGATGTCCTTAATCAAAGTTTGGAGATTTCAAAGATAAGCCTTCTTGAGACTGAGGCAGACAGTAGTAGACCTTGTATATGCTCACAGAAAACACAAACAGAAAATCACTGGTTGAATATAACTTTTCATCCACACGTATAAATTGTCAATTATAGAGAGTGAAAGACCAGCCATCTCACACACAACTCACACACACACATACAATCACAAGAAATCTACATGAATAAATATGCATGAAAATATTATAGATGTGAAAAACGAAGTATCTTTAATGAAAAATCAATTTAGACAGTTTCCCAAATGGAAATGGTTAAGATTGTATTCAATTAGTAACATAGATCTAATGAATATTTTTCTAAGTGGTTGGACACTCGGGCAATTCCATCAAAAAAGGTCTGCTGTTGCATGGTAGTCTAAGCTTCAGTAGTCATTACTGAACAGACATGAACATCCTTATTATGGATTAATGCAGGGGGTACACATGGTGTCTCATCAGAGAACATCGTGAACAGATGAGCATCTAGAACTTCTCAGTAGAAGCCAGAAGACCAGTATCTTCCATAGCAGCATGGGCGGTAGCAGGCATAGCCATAGCCACCGTAGCCACATCCATAGCCACATCCCAGGCCACCATAGCCATAGCCCAGGCCCCCGTAGTAGTTGTTGTAGAAGCTCATGATGTGAGGATAAGGAGGCTCAGTTGAAGTCAGAGTCAGTTTCTAGAGTCTTAAATTTATAGTCTGCCCAGGGCCTTATATATCAATGGAATGGTATGTGGGGCAAACCTAAGTCACTGTTGGACTCATTTTAAACTCATTAGCATGAAGACCATCTCAGGAATTCTTCAAAAGCAATATATCCAAGCCAAGACAACTCTGTTGTGTGTCATGAGATCATGTGCCTTTAATGAGAGAGTCTTCTCCTAGTTTGGTGGCTTGTTTATTCTAGATTCCAAATTTAAACTATATTCTAGCTGCCATGTGACCATACAACTCATGTAGAGTTTTCTTGGTGAAAATCTTAGTTTCATTCAATAATATCCTCCTTCTATCTGCATATATGCAGCGTTGGGAATAAAAGTGTGGCTTCAAAGTGGAAAAGGACAGTGGAAAATTTATGGAGAAACATGGTAGAAGATACGTGGAAGACATAGAGATGATGTGGCAGGGTTCAGTTGTAAATACTTGAGTGATTAGTTTATTTTATTAATTTTGTGGATCAGTATTGTTCGCTTCCATTTATACTGTGTATATATATATATGTATTTATGTCTCTGTGTATATATATATGTATGTGTGTGTATATATATATATATATGATGTTGTAAATGAACAAAAACCATGATACAGTCCCTGTAGTTTAAATCCATGAACTATGATTATAACAGAAGTAGAAGTATTTATTCTGTTAGTAAGTTGAACTTAATCTATTTCAGAGACTGTCAAAGATTTACTGACATTGTCTATCCACTGTTACAACATTGTTAATAGATACGTCTCTTTTGGCATTTTGCCCAAAATGCATAACCTCAACATTGTTATGAGAAAACAGACATGACAAAATAGAAGAACATACTACAAAACTTTTAACTCTTTGAAATTGTTAATGCCATAAAAGTTAAAGACTGACAAACTGTCACTAATTGATGGAGGCTAAAGGTATGACAACCAAAAGCCAGGTGGGATCTTGCATTGGATACTGGAATAGAAAAATAGAAATTCGTGGAAAAATACAGAATTCAAATAATGTGTATAGATTACTTAAGAATATTGCACCAGGCTAATTTCTTAATTTATGCTTGGTCTTGGAAGATGCTAACATAGAAATAGTTGATTAAATGGTATAAGAGTATATGCTATATATTCTTGCAACTTTTGACAATTCTAAAATCACTTCAGAATAAGAAAGAATTATTTTTATATAATCCTTGATTGCATTTAGTTGGTCAGTTATTAAATTCCTTCATACATCAAACTTTCAGACTCAATTGTATGTTCAGCACTGTTATGTGCATGGGGGATGGAGCAGTGAACAGGACAGACAAGGTTCCTAGTGTCATGAATCTTATAATCTGAAATGAGCAAATGCAGACAATGCAGGCAAAACTTTGAAAGCAAATTCTCAAAGTGAATGATATAATAAGTTGCTGATAGGACTGAGCCTACTTAAATCTTAAATCATGGCAAAATAAGGCAAATTTAAGGAGTATTGGTGAGCGTTTACTTCAGAAAGGATGGTCAGGGAAATTCTGTCTGAGAGATCCAAGGGAACAGAAGATTCTAGCCTTTCTGCTGTTACTTGCAGTGGCTTTAAGTGGGAAACAAACTTAGTAGATCTGAAGAGGTGAAAGGCCATTGATTTATGCATACCATAAGGAGAGGCAGAGTGCTACAAGACGTACTCATAGAGGTGGTGAAGGCTCTAACAGGTAAACCATAAAGGCTGTGCTTCCTATGCTTTGCGTTGCCAGATGCAGCAAATAGTAATGCTGAACACCTAGATACATTTGATTTTGAGATAAGCGATTTTTGTATAAGCGAATTTTGTATATTGATATCCCATGAAATGTTTGGAAAATTATATATTCTGAGTTTCAGTATTTTGAAATTGAAATTTAACTGGGTGTCTTGTATAATCTAGAATCCTTAATGTGGAAAGTCATTAATGGACAAATCACTAGGAATTTCTGTCTCTGATTTATGTCTTACATGCTTTTAGATGTAGGAAAAAAGGTAGGGGAAATGTTTGGGGTTATGAAAAATCACGAACTCAGTTTCATTTTGTAAAATTTTTGATGCAAATTAACAATCTAAGAAAATGTCAAATGATCATTTGGATAAATATCAGACTATTTTTCACAAAGTTATAATATCTTTTGTGGTTACTTTAATCAAATACTTCTTCCCATACAAAAAAAGTCATTGATACTCTTTCATAAATTGAGTGAGTCAATTTAGTCATAACAATTTCATATGATATTCTAAAAACTTAACTTTGAGGAAGATGGATCATCACATTATTTAATGAGTATTACTGCAAACTTATGCTAACTTATCATCTTCACTGACTTAGTTTTGTGATAGTTGAGGCCACTTTTATTTTCTGTATGAGATATTTGAAAAATGATACAGTGATGTTTTGTAATTCTAATGATGAAGTTCTAATTTAGATGCGTTTTGTAATTTTAATACTTCAGCTCAGCAAAAGATGAATAAAAGTCACAATATTGTACCTATTTTACAAAAAAAAAAAAATCTTGCCGAATCCCGGTATGGAAAAAAACATTAAAAAACACATGCTGGATGAATAGATGAATGTGTTTGATCCGATTCTTAGTATGAAAACATTCTGCTTTACTAAGAAGGATTTTTTGAGTCATTAGACATACTTCTCAAGGCAGACAAATTGGAAAATGTTTAAATCTTGTGGCTTCAATCTTACGATCTTCACACAAGAATTGGATAAAATACAGGAGATGTCCTATATCTGTTACTCTCTGTCCCTTTCTAAGGTTACGAGAAGATAGGTAAAAATAATACTTTGACTCTGAAATATCATTAGAATAACAGAAATCTACTGATGGATTACGCATGTATTTGTGGATAATGCCACCTCACCACATATATTCTACTAAAGACACAAAGTACATTTTAACTGTAATATGAACTAGTCTCACTTTTCTGGTGCCTCCCAATGGGAGGGATTATAACACTATTTTGAGAAAAGAAGGTAATAATGCTAGGACTATGCAAAAGAACTCAGTGTGACTGGTACAATGTGAGTCATAACTGAACATATTGATAAACAGATCTGTGTTTAGTACATTGATAAATGTAGATATGCAATGCTACTCTATTGGAAATTCAGAATATAATTCTAATATTAATGAGAAAACTAACTAATTTGTTGTATGTATTTATAGTCAGTTTAGAAAAAAAACAAGTGGAAATTGGAGAAATTGGATTCTAAAGAATATTTCTGTTTTGCAGTCCTCCAGCAGAAATTGAATAATGAGTGTTAGACTCATCGGTACAAGTGAAAAAGTACAATACATTTTGCTCAGATTTTCCTTTTGGAAATTTTAATTACTCAGATTACTATCAACACCATAGGATGAGAGATACATTATGGTTTCAATATAGAAAATAATTGAATCCTTGAAGATGATACTTACGTTGGATAAAAGTGTGAAAAGTCCACATGTCAAAAGGACTGTTAGTCTTATGAAAAAATAGTGAAACTGGGGTCAACAGCAAATAAGAGTCAAACTAACAAATGTCATTTCTCTTGGTATAAAGGACGATCCCAAAACGTTAAAATGAAATTGCAAATTTGATCAGGAATATGTACGTGTGAGTGAATGTCTGCTCTTATTCAAAACCTCAGTTGCATAAGAGGAGTCCAAACTGAGAAATCAACACAACAAGCCGCTGGATTTCACTGAAGCTTTATCTTATGGTTGAGAAACAACAAACTAATTAGATTAGTCATAAAGTTTGGCAACGTCATGAAGTTGTGGTGGGTCACACCCACACTGAGGACATATAAAAGGCCCTCTGCAGGGAGACATGTCCACCCTGAAGTCACACTTCTACTCTCCTTCTCTCTCCAAGGACAACCTCGACCCAACAGCAACACCATGTGCGGCTACTACGGAAACTACTATGGGGGCCGTGGCTACGGCTGCTGTGGCTACGGAGGCCTGGGCTGCGGCTATGGGTCCTGCTATGGCTGTGGCTTCCGCAGACTGGGCTGTGGCTATGGCTGTGGCTATGGCTTTGGCTCCCGCTCTCTCTGTGGCTGTGGCTATGGGTGTGGCTCTGGCTGTGGCTCTGGCTTTGGCTACTACTATTGAGGACGCCATGGAAGACTCTCATCCTCTCCACCTGGACCTCAGGATTCCCCATTCTGAACCTCTCATGTTCTGTGCCTCTCCCTTGGGTGATGATTACCCTCATCGTGGAAGTCTAGTATGATCTGTTGTTGACCTACCATCGAACTTACAAATTCCCTGAATTTACCTCATGAAGTGGGAGACGGTGAAATTCACCTGTGACCTTAGAGTTCTACTTTTGTCAGGATGATGGTGTCAAGCAACTGCCTTAACTTTCATGCTGAAGCTTGTTTCTCTGTTGACCTAATAAACTTGTGCAATCTAAACAGAAACACTGGTTTTACATCAGTTATTTGATGTCCAACATCACTTACAAACAGTGTTTTGGCAGAGTTTTGTTCCTGGTGGTTGTATAACTGAGGGCCTCAACATTGACTGTTGGCGGGATGCCTCTGCAGGCTGCCTGCTGGAGGCCACCCTCAGCTCCAGGAGGCTGCCTGTAGTTCCTTGCCATGTTGGTTCCCAAATACAGTTGTTTGCTTTTTCCAAGCCAGGAAGAGAGGGAAAGCTACTCCAGCAAGATGGGAGCTACAAAACCATACAATTTTATGTAACAGAATTCCATACACACAATCACATGTATTTTATTACTTTTGTCATATTTCATTATTAAAAGTAAATAACAAGTCTTGTCCACACTAAGGCATTGATATCAAGGCATTGATATTTGCAGTGCTGGGGAAACTTCTAAGATCATCAAATTATTCTACATCCGAATATTTGGTAGAATTTCCCTGAGAAATTATCTGAATCTGAAATATTTTGTGTGATATTTCTGTAATAGCTTTTTGTTGTTGTTGTTTCTTCTAAGGAATCAGTCTTTATAAATTCTCAACGTAATGGTGTCAAGTTTGGTAATCTGATTCCTTTAGGAAATCATCTGTTGCATCTACTTTTTCAAATTTATATCCTTAAAGATCTGCAAATTGATTCATATCATTTTTAAAACTTCTTGTTTCCATGTTTATTCTACTTTTGTTATTTCTTATTTTGTTAATGGTTCTTTTTCTTTTTTTCTCATGATCAAATAAGCAAGATTTAAAATGTTAAATTTTTCAAATAGTAGCATTTTGAATCATTTAAAAAATCTATTACTTTTTACTCTTTTCTAATTTATTAATTTATGCTTGTCTGTTTATTACTTCACAGCTTCTTTGGTTTCCACTTCATTTTTTTTAACCTGTAATATTAACTAATTTATGTTATTTCTTTCATTTTCATTGACAGAAGTATTCAGTGCCTTGAACTTTGCTCTAATTACTGCTTTGAGTTTTCTTGCAGATTCTGTTAAGTACTATTATTATTACCATTATTTATTTTGAAATCTATAATCTCATATTCTATTTTCTTTTTCTGCCGAGAGTTGTTTAATAAAAATTTAATCTCAAGGTGAACAGGATTTTTTATCTTTAGTTTTTGTTAACAACTTTTAGCTTTAAAGCATAACAATCAAAAAATATTTTCAGCAATGTTTTTAGTAAACCCTGCCGATAATGTGTTTGTGACCTAATATATGATCAATTTTTTGTGAATTTGTATGAAAGGTTGAGAAGAAGGTTTGTTCTCTACTGTCTGTATAGAGGTGAATATACATCCCTGAAAACTAATTATACTAATTAATTACATTTTTAGGTTTTCCCTCTTTTTATTTATTTTTTTTCTTTTTGATCTGTTTCTTCTGAGTGATATATTAAAGTTGTCCATTATTACTACTGTGTTTCTAATTTTCCTTGATAAATAGATCTATATGTATGTGTTCTTCATAAAAATGGGGTCTGTTTTTAGTAATAAATAAAATACTCAGAAGTGTAATATATCTATTGCTCGATATTGCTTTGGAGAGAAATATTGGGGGTTAAATTCCTAGGCTACTGCCATTTACTTCCATTACCCATAATTATGCTGTATGAACATTTTAGAATTTACCACTGAAGATTTCTGAGCCCAGATTTTTCATTTTGCAAAGGTAATTTTAATTATAAATTCACTTTCTTTACCAGTTATGGTACTATTCTGATTTATTTGAATCCCTGCTGATAGTTTTTATATTTATTTGTTTTCTTGTTTCTTTTTTTGTTTTTTTAAATTTTTAAATTTTTTTACATTTTTTATTGAGTAATAGTCATTTTATAATGTTGTGTCTAATTCCAGTGTAGAGCACAATTTTCATTATACATGAACATACATACATTCATTGTCACATTTTTTTTCACTGTGAGCTACCACAAGATCTTGTATATATATATTTCCCTGTGCTATACAGTATAATCTTGTTTATCAATTCTACATTTAATAAAGAAGATGTGGTATATTTATACAATGGAATAATTTTCAGACATAAAAACCAACAACATAATACCATTTGCAGCAACATGGATGTTCTTGGAGAATGTCATTCTAAGTGAAGTAAGCCAGAAAGAGAAAGAAAAATACCATATGAGTTCACTAATATGTGGAATCTTAAAAAAAAAACATAAATACAAAACAGAAACAGACTCATAGACATAGAGGAAAGACTGGGGTTTCAAAATTTTAATATTTAAAAGAAACTTTTCATTTCATTTATGTTATGAAATGTATATCAAAACATTCTTCATAAGATCCACTTATTTTTGGAGCCAGTAGAATCTAAAAGGTGTTGTTTCTTTCATTATTCAGATTGATAATTTGTATTTTCTATTCTCTATTCTTTATCAATTTTTCTAGGTTTTATCAATTTGATCTGTTCAAAGTACCTTCTGTGAGTATTGCTGATTTTCCTATCATTTATTCTTTTTCTATTGAATTGATCCCACTCGTGTCTTTATTTTTCCTTCATCCTTCTTATATTATGTTTAAATTTCTCTTCTTTATACATTTTTAACAAATCTTAAAGCATTGATTTTTTTAAAATATCCTTTTTTTCTAATATAATTAAAGGTACAAATTTTCCTCTAATCACTTCTGCATTGGTAAATCTACATTTGTTATGTTGCATTTCATTATTAATCACTTTAAGATAGTTTTCAATGCCCCATATGATTTCTTTTTTATTTCACATGTTATTTAGAGGGAGTTATGTCCAAATTCAAGAAGTCCCTGTCCTTTTGTACTTAACATTCTCCTATCTCATCCAGGGATATCCTGGCAATGAGGGAGACAGGTGGGAAATCTCACCTTGTCAGTCCTCCACCAGAAAGACATGGACCATTGAAATTCTTTGTGTACTTTCAGGAGCCATGACAGGGAGCAGTGGGACAACCAGTGGTCAGGATAAACCAAACAGACCAAAAGAATACTGCAACAACTCTGAAAATTATGAATCATAGCTCACAAAGCCCATATGCTAAATCTAAATGAGGTGACTTACTGTTTTTTTAAAAGATTTAAATAGAATCAAGATACCTTGAATACCCAAAATTACTTTCATACCATCATATCACCAAATAAGAAAATTACAACAGAATGAGAAAGTCAACTGCAATTAACACAAAGTTAATCAAATGTTCAAATTATCTGACACAGATTTTAGACTAGCCATCAGAAAAATATTTCATTAATCAAATTTTCTTAAAAAATATATTTGTTTGCAATCAGTAACCATTAGAAAACTAGAGTGGATATAATAATACTAGATCAAATAAACATAGAAACAAAATATTTTAACAGAGAGGGAAGAATATATTGTAACGATAAATGTGGCAATCTATCAGGAAGTTACAATGATTTTAAATTCCTATATACCTAAAAACAGAGCTCCATTACACAATAATCAAAAAATCGACAGAATGAAAAGGGAAAGAGATTGCAATAATAATAGTTGGAGGTTACAATATCCCCCTTTGAATAATGGATAGAACAACTAGACAGAAAATTCTAATATAAATATTTGAAGAACTCTATAAACCAGCTAGACCTGGCACTCCTCTAGTGAATACCCAGCAACAAGAGAGCACAAATTTCTCTCAAGTACACGTGTAGAATGTTCTCCAAGATAGACCATATGCTAGGTCAGAAAGAACAAATTAATTTTTAAAGATTGAAATCACACCTAGTCCATGTATAGTCTGCCTTAAACTGACAAGGGAAGACATATCTACATAGTTATTCCCCATTGATGGTTCCAGAAAACATGCATTCTGGCCGGCCTCATACTCTGATCCTTTTCAGGAAGTAATTGTGTATGGACTTACTTTGAGTCTTAGGTCCCATAAATTCTCACATTACTTACTAAAAAATAATAGATATTGAGGTGTATTTTATCACTGTTGACAGTATTACTAATACTTAATAATAGTAAATGGACTGAAGTAAGTAAAGTTACTATGAACAGCTGTATTGAACATTACTCAGACTACGAGAATCAGGGGCACAATTTACAGCCTATATTCTGGGTCAGATTTCTGTTAGCACGATTTTAGTCAACCAAAGCCACTGCCTTATTATGAAGCATAATAGATCTCTTTCCAAAAGGCGAGTGAAGACTGACCCTTAAGATTTTGCTGAAAATGGCCTTGATTCTATTGCTTCCTGTGACAATGAGAGAATGAGAGAAAGCCCTCTGTGCAGCTGCAATGCATAAGGTGAGTTCAAGTGCATACTGTCAATGAGAAAGGAACAGACATTAATATAATACTAAGAAGAAAAAATTACATCCTCCCAGAGGCATATTCAAATTCCAAGTATCAGGAGAGATGAGATATTTAAAAAAATAGCATTAAGTGGTGTGAAAAGAGGTACCACCTTGCTAATGTCTTTAGTCAAAGTTTGGCTGTTTCAAAGACAAGGCTTCGATGAGATCGAGGCCGACAATAGTCGATCTTGGATATGTTCACAAAAAACACACAATAGAAAAACACTGGTTGAATATAACTTCTCATCAACACATATAAATTGTCAACTATAGAGAGTGAAAGCCCAAACATCTCACACACACACACACTCACAGTCACAAGAAATCTATATAAATAAATACACATGAAGATATTACAGGTGTGAAAAACAGAGTACCTTTAATGAAAAATCAATTTAGACATCTTCCCAAATGGAAATGGTTAAATTGTATTCAATTAGTAACATAGATCTAATGAATATTTTTCTAAGTGGTTGGACACTCGGGCAATTCCATCAAAAAAGGTCTGCTGTTGCATGGTAGTCTAAGCTTCAGTAGTCATTACTGAACAGACATGAACATCCTTATTATGGATTAATGCAGGGGGTACACATGGTGTCTCATCAGAGAACATCGTGAACAGATGAGCATCTAGAACTTCTCAGTAGAAGCCAGAAGACCAGTATCTTCCATAGCAGCATGGGCGGTAGCAGGCATAGCCATAGCCACTGTAGCCACATCCATAGCCACATCCCAGGCCACCATAGCCATAGCCCAGGCCACCATAGTAGTTGTTGTAGAAGCTCATGATGTGAGGATAAGGAGGCTCAGTTGAAGGGCAGAGTCAGTTTCTAGAGTCTTAAATTTATAGTCTGCACAGGGCCTTATATATCAACGGAGTGGTATGTGGGGCAAACCTAAGTCACTATTGGACTCACATTTTAAACTCATAAGCATGAAGACCATCTCAGGAATTCTTCAAAAGCAATATATCCAAGCCAAGACAACTCTGTTGTGTGTCATGATGCCTATCATGAGATCATGTGCCTTTAATGAGAGAGTCTTCTCCTAGTTTGGTGGCTTGTTTATTCTAGATTCCAAATTTAAACTATATTCTAGCTGCCATGTGACCATATAACTCCAGTAGAGTCTACCTGTGGAAAATCTTAGTTTCATTCAATAATATCCTCCTTCTATCTGCATATATGCAGCCTTGGGGATAAAAGTGTGGCTTCAGAGTAGTGAAATACAATGGAAAATTTATGGAGAATACAGGATTGAAGATATGTGGAAGACACAGAGATGACTTGACAAGGTTGAGATGTAGATCCTTGAGAGATTAATTTGTTTTAATAATTTTCTGGAGCAATATTATTAACTTCCATCCAAACTGCATGTATTCATGCATCTATGATTTTGTAAATGGTCAAAAATCTATATATATCGTTTATATCCATATATATACTATAGTTTATATCCATGAACTATGATTATAGTAGAAGTAAAAGGATTTATTTCATTAGTAATTCGAGCTTAACAATCTATTTCAGAGAGTGTCAAAAATTTACTGACATCTTGAATCTCCTTTTATAACACAATGAAATAGGCACGACTCTTCTGTATTTTGCCCAAAATGCATTACCGCAACATTGCTATGAGAAAACAGACATACTCAAACTGAGGAACATACTACAAAACTTTCAGCTCTTTGAAATTGTTAATGCCATGAAAGTTAAAGACTGAGAAATTGTCACTAACTGGAGAAGCTAAACACAAGCAAAACCCTTGTGGATCTTGGATTGGATCCTGGAATAGAAAAACGGACATTTGTGGAAAAAATATGAGAGTCAAATAAAGTCTCTAAATTACTTAAGAATATTGTACAAGGCTAAGTTCTTAATTTTTACTTGGTTATGAGGATATTAACATAATATAACTGATTAAATGGTATATGCATACATGCTATAAATTTTTGCAAATTTTGAAAATTCCAAAATTATTTCAGAATAAGAAAGCTAGAATAATTGTTAGTTAATCCTTGATTGCATTGATTCAGTCACTTATTAAATTCTTTCATACATCAAAACTTTCAGAATCAATTGTATGTTCGGCAATGTTATGTGCATGGGGGATGGAGCCGTGAACAGGACAGACAAGGTTCCTATTGTCATGAAGCTTATAATCTGAAATGAGCAAGTGCAGAAAATGCAGGCAAAGATCTGAAAGCAAATTCTCAAAGTGAATGATATAATTAATTTCTGATAGAGTTGAGTCTATTTAAATGTTAAATTAAGGTAAAATAAGGCAATTTTAAGAAGTATTGGTGAGAGTTTACTTCAGAAGGGATGGTCAGGAAATTCTCTGAGAGATCCAAGGGAACAGAGGATTCTAGTCTTTCTGCTGTTACTTGTAAGGGTCAGTAACTCAAATGCAGCAACTTTAAGTTGGGAACAAATTTGGCACATCTGAAGTGCAGAAAGGCCATTGACTTTTGTGTACCATAAGGAGACGAGTAGTTTACAAGACGTTCTCACAGAGGTGGTCAAGGCTATAACAGGGTAAACCATAAAGGCTGTGCTTTCTATGGTGTGTGTTGCCAGACACAGTGAATGCAAATACTGAACACTCAGATACATTTGATTTTCAGAGAAATATTTTTTGTACAGTTGTACCCCATGAAATGTTTGGAAAATTGGATATTCTGAGTTTCAGTGTCTTGAAATTGAAATTTAACTGGTGTCTTGTGTAGTCGAGGACCCGTAATGTGGAAAGTAATGGACAATCACTAGGAGGGTCCACCTCTGATTTATATCTTGCATGCTTTGCGATGTAGGAAAAAAGATGGGGGAAATGTTTGGGGATATGAAGAGTCACAAACTCAGTTTCATTTTGGAAAATTTTTGATGAAAACTAACAATTTAAGAGGATGTCAAGTGATCATTTGGGTAAATATCAGACTTTGTTTTGCACAAAATAATATATTTTATGGCTACTTTAATCAAATGCTAACCCCTGAAAAGAAACCCAAGTCAGTTATAGTCTTTTATATACTGAGGGAGGCAAATTCGTCACACCAATTTCAGGTGATATTTTAAGAACTTAAATAATCTTGAGGAAATTGGATCATCATGTTACTTAGTGATTTTTATTTTTTTACTGGAAACTTATTCTTAGTTGTCACTTGATTGACTTGATATTGTGATAGCTGAGGCTACTTTTATTTTCTGTATGGGAAATTTGAAAATGATAGAGTGATGCTTTGTAGTTCTAATAATGAAATTTTAATGAAAATGATTTACAGGTTTTTTTTGTAATTCTAATATTTGAATCCAGCAAATGGTGAATAAAAGTCACAAGATTGTATCTATTGTACAAACAAACAAACGAATACCCTACCGAATACACACATGGAAAAGCATTCAAAAACACATACTGAATGAACAGATGAATGTGTTTGGTCAGATCCTTAGTGCAAAAACATTCTGCTTTACTAAGAAGGATGTTTTGAGTTATTAGATATACTTCTTAGGAGAGATGAATTGGAAAATTTTAAGTCTTCTAACTTCATTCTTTCGATCTCCAGAGGAGAATTGGCTAAAATATAGGGGGTGTCCTACATCTGCTACTCTCTGTCCCTTTCTAAGGTTATGAAAAGATGTAAAGATAATATTTGGACTCAGAAATATCAACAGTATAACAGAAATCTACTGATAGATTACACGTGTATTTGTGGATAATGCCACCTCACCACATGCATTCTCTTAAAGACACAAAGTGCATTTTAACTAATATGAACTAGTCTCACTTTTCTGGTGCCTCTCAATGGGAAAGATTATAACACAAGTTTGAAAAAAGACAGGAATAATGCTAGGACTATGCAAGAGTACTCAGTGTGACTGGTACCATGTGAGTCATGACTGAACATACTGATTAAAACACAGACCTCTGTTTCGTACTTGGATAAATGCAGATATGTGATGTTACCCTATTGGCCATTTAGAATATAATTCTAATATTAATGTGAAAACTAACTAATTTGCATGAAGGTATACTTACTTTAGAAAAACAAGTGGAAAGTGGAGAAATTGGATTTCAAAGAATCACTTCTGTTTTGCAGTCCTCCAGTAGAAATTGAACAATAAGTGTTTGGACTCATCAGCATAAGTTAAAAAGTACAATACATCTTGCTCACACTGGTTTTTTGGGGGAAATTTTAATTAGTTGGATTATTATCAACATCATGGTCATGAGAGATACACTATGGTGTCAATATTAAAATAAAATTGAATCCTTGAAGGAGATACACAGTTTGGATCAAAAATAAAATTCCACAATTCAGAAGGCCTATTAGTCTGATGAAGAAAAAAAATTAATGAAAGTTGGGCCAAGAGCAAATGAGAGTAAGGTTAAAAAATGTCATCTCTGTTGATTAAAAGAATGGTTCCAGGAGATTAAGATGAATGTGTAATTTTGGGCATGACTGCACAGATGTGAGTGGGTGCCTCCTTCATTCAAAACCTCAACTGCATAAGAGGAGACCAAACTGATAAACCAAGACTGCAAGCTCCCTGAATTTCTCTGAAGCTTTATCTTATGGTTGAGAAACAACAAACTAATTACATTAGTCATAAAGTTTGACAACGTCATGAAGGTGTGGTGGGTCACACCCACACTGAGGACATATAAAAGGCCCTCTGCAGGGAGACATGTCCACCCTGAAGTCACACTTCTACTCTCCTTCTTTACCCAAGGACAACCTCGACCCAACACCAACAGCATGTGCGGCTACTACGGAAACTACTATGGGGGCCGTGGCTACGGCTGCTGTGGCTACGGAGGCCTGGGCTGCGGCTGTGGGTCCTGCTATGGCTGTGGCTTCCGCAGACTGGGCTGTGGCTATGGCTGTGGCTATGGCTTTGGCTCCCGCTCTCTCTGTGGCTGTGGCTATGGGTGCGGCTCTGGCTGTGGCTCTGGCTTTGGCTACTACTATTGAGGGCGCCATGGAAGACTCTCATCCTCTCCACCTGGACCTCAGGATTCCCCAGTTCTGAACCAATAAATTCGGAGCCTTGCTGAGGACTTGCCTTCTGATGCCCTCTGCATCTGATGCACCAACTCTTTCTTTTCTGTATTTAACTCATAAGACGTGGGAGAATTGAAATTTTCATGCAAACTCCCACATGATCTCTTATTAAAACAATACTGTCACAGATTCTGCCTTTAGATTTTCATGCAGGACTCATTTCTCTATCTTCTTAATAAACCTTTTCAATTTGGAAGAATAAGCCTATTTTTTTTCTCATTTAATGTGCAGTATTTATATTTTTGGCTCTTTTTTTTCCTGTTTTTAATTCAAGGAAGCAATTGTCTTATCTAGGGGATATCTTCTTTTTATTTTTCTATTTCAGTTTCTCTGTCAAATCCTGAGTTCTGACATTAAGATAGTAACAATCTTTATAGATGTCAGTTTCATAATCTGCAATTTTTAGAAGGTATGAGTATTGATGCATAATTCCTGCTTCTAATTTTTGGGTTTGGCATACCTAAGCAAGAAATGTTTCTCATGCTCGTCCAGCTCAAGAAGTTGAGAATGTCAAATCTACCCTGGCCGGTCCCCTCCTAACCTTAATATGCCTTGCTATGTTTTAAAATTTTGTTTTTTAAAGATGACATTATTTTTGAAACTCATTGCATGTTTATGGTTAGAGCTCTTCCATAGCATTCTTTATTCATGTTTGTCCTGAGTTAATTCTTTCCTGTTATTCGTATGGTTTCACAGTTTCAGCTACAAGTATTCATCTTTCCATATTTTTTTGTGACTTACATGTTGGTAACCTGTCAATTATCTTTTCTCTCCTGAAAGAAGATTTCCAGATCTTGGACATGAGTGAGTTTAAGTGCTGTATTTAGTTTAAGGTAATGGATATGCCCCCATTCATGCTGACAGGTTCACAGCTTGAAATTACTTACCTCACAAGAAGGAGTTAAGATCCCTAGAAGGATCAAATCCCCAAAGAGAACATTTTTTTTTCTCAAAGTATGCCTGTATGATGACTTGTCTTTCCTATACATTTTATTCTTGAAGTTTAAAATGTTTGTCTGATAGTAGGTAGAAATTAGATGATTTATGCTTACACATGTCAAGAAATAGTGGATTTTACAACTGTTTTGCTTGCTTAGTAAGCCATAATAGCTGGACCCCACCAGTACCTTAGGTATAGAGGCATAAGCCAAGACTGTTGATCACGATTTCCCAGATCTGCCCCCAACACATGTCTTAATATCACCTAAAACTGGTTAATATTCTTAGCAGCTCTATCATATCGAATTTGATGTTAAATGCCACCATTATCATCCTCAAATAAACAACCATTTGTATTCACATGGGTTTGTCCAAACTTCTTTATAGTCTTCAAATTATTAATATCTCCAGTTAAAACTGAAATACACAGGTCTCTTTTACACTTTATTCCTTATATGTGTCTCCCTTTTATGCAAAACCTCTACCTCAACATCACTGTATTTACTCCGTCCAACAATATACACAGAATACCTCCTGAATTACCACAATAAAAGAGAAAACATAGTCCTGCCTTTTAATTGGTTTGTGACATTTGGCAAATTATGTAACCTCTTGGGAATTGGTATTCTTATCAAAAAATTAAGTATAATGATTGGACCAACCTTCTAATGTTGCTTGGAGAACGAAGTGTGTTAAAATATGTAAAGCACTTGGAACAATGTTTGGTATTTAATAATAGCTTTTTGCTATTACATGCCTGGTTTATTTTCTGATTTTTTAAATATAAAATAATATTTTTCTGTCAAATTTGTTCTATGATGCTTATGTAACTCACGTGAAAAAGCAGTGTATAAAATTTATAAGCTAAATAATAATAATATTTAAATAGCATTTATTAGCTACTTACCAATCCCTTGCTGAGTCCTTTACGTACATTATCTCACATAAGCCTGAGAATAACCCTATGCTGTGTTAAAATTATTCTTATTATACAGTTTAATATGGCAAGGAGATGTCTAATAACTACTTGTTTGGTGTCTCTGTGTTGGTTTCTTGCCTACATAATTAGATGGATTTTTCCCCTACTAAATGCAAAGGAATTTCCCAGGATAAGTTTAATTACCAGTATCATTTATTATTGACTAATATTAAATGAATATACAATCTGATGATGGTCAAGTTTATTATTAACCCTTCTCCCTGAATGATAAGTCTTCCGTGAAATTCTTCCTTCCTCCTTTGTTCTTTACCTGCCACATCATCTATGAAATTCCAACTCCCCTAAATTAGGTATCCAGAATCTTTTATGCACATCTGTTACTGTGCCATAATTTTTGTGTTCTTGTGCTTTTGCTCCAAATTCCAGGACAACTTCTCAATCCCTTTCCCCCATCTCACCTCATGTTAATTTCTTTGCCTTCAATAAATTGAATACATCTTAACCACAAATACATATTTCTTCTTTTTATATTTTGCTGTTCGCCTGTGTGCTTGCTGTAGGTTTATCCATTCCACAGCTCTGAAACACTAGGAAGTTTAAACATAAAAAAATGTGTTAAAAGTTTCTTCCTTCTTTTGTAAAAACACTATTCCTATAGATGGGTACATGTTGAATCCTTAGGTTATTTTGACTTTGATATCTGGTCCTTTTTATATGTTTTTCCTTAAATATAATGATCTACATATTGAGTACTTAGGCTACAGATTTGTTCCATCAGAATTTATGTGTCATCATATGCAGATATTCCATACACAGATGATTATAGAGAAACATATTTAGATTTATAATTTTATTTTGTTTGCTTAGCAATATTAATTATCCAATATTAATTAGTTGTCAGGTCTCCTTATAGTATGGGCAAGTGGAAGGAGTCATTTCCAACATTAAATAAAATACTGTATTGTTCGTGTTTATGGTGGCTGTCCGGCTGATCTGTGTTAGCCTGTTAGTGATGGTCTACTTCAGATTCTTTCTATCTTCTTCCTAGGTGAGTTTTTCTTTCTTATAAATAGAATCCTAAACTATTTACTTTTTCTTTCATCCAGTCTTGTCAAAATACCATGAAGCGATACTCTCAAGATTCTTGCAAAGGGATGGCATATTTGTATTTGTATGGTACTCTTTATTAGTTCTTTGCAGAATTATATATTTTTTAAAATTATTATTATCTTCCTTTCTTTTCTGAAGACATTTGGAAACTGTGAATTAGAATTATCTAAGATTACATTTTGGGTCCTAAAGTCAATATAAATGCTATATTCCTTTTTAAATATATACTTTATTTAAATATTTAAATATGCATTTTATAGCAATGTTGAATCAGTCAAGATTCCTCATAGTCAAAAGCAGAATGCATATCAGGTATTGAATAAATAAAGGAATTAGCCCTCCCAGATTTTCTGTAAAGGCTATGTAGTCAGGAATAATGAAACTGTAATTTAAAAAATTCCACTATGGTTGTTCTGGAAATGCACCACTGTTCCTCTTCCTGTGTGCAGATATAGGCTGTAGGGATGAGGTTTAGA
This sequence comes from Vicugna pacos, assembly GCF_048564905.1. Taxonomy (NCBI): domain Eukaryota; kingdom Metazoa; phylum Chordata; class Mammalia; order Artiodactyla; family Camelidae; genus Vicugna; species Vicugna pacos. The sequence goes on along the minus strand of NC_132987.1, from coordinate 111,959,842 downwards.
AATAATTATCAGAAATTCCATGATTCCCCTTATAAATGTTATGTACTTGACAACATATTCAATATATGAAGATTATTCCCATCACCTACTTGCTCACCATCCTCTCTCCTGAATTTGGAATTCACTGAGTAAGGGTGCTACAATGTCACAGAAAATAACTATTATCTATCTATCTATCTATCTATCTATCTATCTATCTATCTATCTATCTACCTACCTACCTACCTACCTACCTATCTACCTGTCTTTATATCTATCTATCCATCTATCTATCTTTCTATCTCTGTGTATATCTGTATCTATCCACTTAAATTTTTTCTAAGGGGTCTATATCCAATTTCTTTCTTAAAGAGACCTTGGGAATTTATCAGAGCAACTGAATTCTAGGAAAGGAGAATACTCAAAAGTTTTCAGGTGCTGTTAGTCACAAAGTCAGAGCTCATGTTTATCTAGAAATCCCAAATATAAAAATTACTTCTTATTAAGTTGAAGTCACACAAAGACCAGATGCCAATCAATTGGAGTCCTGGTCCAAATATGTCTCATAGCAGGATTAATGTTTCCATGAATCTATAGTGATTCCTGCTGCTCTCTTAGCATAAATAACATGGATATACAGAGAAGCCCAAAAAGTCCTTGTATGTTTTCTTGACCAATATAGTGGGGAGATTCAAGTCGAAGACCCTGAAAATGGTCAGTAGTCAAGATAGTATACTAGAATCAATGTCAGACTGTATGTGCATTAGTCAGGGTTCTCCAAGAAGGTTCACAGTCTGCTGTCTGTAACCTGGAGAACCAGGAAAGTCAGTGGTATAACTCAGCCCAAGTCCAAAGGCCTGAGAACCAGGGGAGCCAATGGTATTAAGCCCCAGTCTGAATTCCAAGTCCCACCAATGTATGAGGATGGGAGAAGATGGATATCCTGCTCTGGCTGAGAGCAAATTCACCTCTCTTCTGCGCTTTTTGTTCTCTCCAGGCCTTCAGTGGTTTAGAAGTTGCCTCTGCTGCATCAGTGAAGGTGATCTTAGTTTATAGATTCAAATGCTAATTTCATCTCGAAACACCCTCACAGTCACACTCAGAAATAAAGTTTACCAGCTATCTGGGCATCCTTTAGGCCAGTGAAGTTGACACATAAAATTAACCTTCACAGCATGGAATGTCAGAGATTGTTGCTACCCATGAAGGCTTAAAAGATGCATGAATTGTGGTACTCATTTAATTCGTGTTTCTTCCGCAAAATTCAGAGTCTTTGGCAAACCCTCAAGTGAGACTTGCAGCACAGATGTCTCGGTTCTGAGGAAAGACCGAACGGTATCAGAATATATTCATAGCTCAAAAAGGAGTCCCTGGCATATTAATGGACTGAACATCTCTCAGTGCATGACATCAAATGACAAGATGAGCTGACGGTCATGACTGGGTACCTCAGATCCACCAAACCATATATTTCGGTGGACTTATCAGCAGGCATTTAATGTTAAGTGGTAATGAAACTGTGTACAAGCCCTGGTGTTCCTGTCTTTTGAAGTAAAAGGCTTTTGCTTTAGTTTCCCTGGCCTCCCCTGAGTCTCAAAGCCTAGCTCAAACGTTAATTATTAGGAAATGTGAAGAGGTAGAAACAAAGAATAGCTTTTGGGCAAGGATACTGGTAACAATTTAGGCTATAAATCAGCCACACAGCAGAGTCATTGAACTTCCAGTTCCCTGAAAAATAAAGGTCTGACACACATTCCCATTGGTTGTTTTTATAAGAAGCAGAACCCCACCAGATCAAAACTGCTGACCACAAGCACATAGACCCCAGACCAGTTGAATGCAGAGACTGGTAATGCTCAAAACTTAACCTTGATGCCAAACAATCTGAGAATTGTGCATGAGCTGCTCCCACACCCTGCCTCACACTGTCTTTAAAAGCCCTTTGCCTGCTCGCAGATGTTTAGATGGTCTTTAAGGACATTAGTCCGTTTTCTTAGCCAGGTTTTCTAATGAAATCCCTTTTCTTGCCTCAACACCTTGTCACTTGACTTATTGACCTGCATATGGTGAGTAGCTGAACCTGAGTTCAGTAGCAATATATACATATTGCTAATAAAATACATATTGAATTGAATGTTGAATATAGATTCAAGATCAGTTAAAGCAGGTGCAAAGGTTATGAGTAAGTTACCCTTGTTATTGATCTATGTAGCACTAAAGCCTTCTGTAGGTTGACTTCTGTGGCCCCACTGAAGCTTTAATATGACCAAATGGCAGAGTAAGAATATACTCATGTCTGGTTCGTAGATGGGTCATCTCAAGATGTTGACATCAGCTGAAAATGGACTGCTGATGCACTATAGCCCCATAAGAATGGCTCTGGCAGAGAACAGTAAGGGAAAATGTTCCCAGTGGACAAAGCTTTTATGCAGACCTGATCACCAATTTCACGCAGAGGGAGATGTCATCTAAGGTAAGAATACACAAGGACATCTGGACATTTATTAATGTCTTGGCTTGTTAATAATGATTTGACTGAAGTTCAAGGATCTGGAAGGAGTACAATTAAAGAGATCTTGGGAAGAATTGTGTAGTTGGAGATATCAGAGTGGATAAAATCATACAGATGTTTGTGTTGATGTCAATTTCCACTAGAGTGTATCTGCAACAGAGCAAGTAGTAAACAACCAGGTGGACAGTGACTCAGCCAGTAAATACCAGTTCCGGCACATGCAACCCCAGGGCTTGTGTAGTAGTAGCCATAGTGTAGCCATAGTGGCAGAAATGGACTTTCACAAAGCTGATCTAGCTAATATTGGAGCTGAATTTCCGATCTGGAAACATCAGAGAATTCCACAGAGCCCATAATCGGGTGTCACACTTAGCTCTTGATGGCAAGTTGATTATAGCAGACTTCTTTCACAGGGAAGGAATCTGGTATTACTGAGAATGGTAGACATATGGGGTATGGATTTGGTTTTCCTCCCCACAGTGACACGGCCAGAGCCAATATCTGAGATGTGCAGGGTCTTATTTATCATCATAGAATCCTGTATAACATTGCTTTGTCTGAGGCATTCTCTGAGAAGATGAAATAATGACCTACTGTTATGGAATCTGTTAGTCTTAGCACACACCACATCAACTGGTTGAAATGGCCCCTTAAATTGCATCTAATGAATGAGTTAAAAAATTACTCTTTGGGGTTTGGTAAGTTTTCTACAATGTGGAATATTTTTTAAGCACTGTAATTTTCCCCTGATAGCTGAAATATATAGACCTGAAAAAAAAGTGTGGAAGTAAAATTACTCCCTTTCTCCATCACTTTCTAGAAACCACTTAGTGAACTGACATATAATTTTTGCCTACCTGATACACTGATAATAGTGGGCTCCACATGGTGGTAGGTCAGCAGGGAAATAAATTAACTATATTGATTATTATGAGAAGATACAAGTTCTATATAGTGTGGGTATAAAATATATGTCAAAAATTCACAGGATCTACTGGGGCAGCTTCTGCTTGCTTCCCATTCCTAGAGGATGGTAGCCAGATAAGTGCACAGGAACTGGGGGTTCAGAATTCTCAGAGACAGTTTTAGGTTCTCCCACCCGGCAAGCTACTCAGACCAGCAGAGGTGTTAGCCAAATCTGAGGACAACCGAGAATGGGTGATGAAATACAGAGATGATGAATGTTACTGGTTAGGAACCAACTTTAACTGAAAAGGGACTTTAGCTTGTCTCACTAATAACCCTTTTGTTGTTGTTATTTGATTTTGTTTTGCTTTTGAGAGTTCATGCCAGCTTTTGTCTTTAAGAAGTAATGACAGGATGAAGTGAACCCAACATGAGATAGGACTGCATCTGCGTGATGCGATGTGTGATCTCTAGGAGTTTCTATTTGGTGCCTTATCAGTGCATACTCTGCACTCATCAGTTCAGCCATGCGAATGGCTTCCTATTGTAGGCCACTCAGATTCTCAGAATGAAGTCTTTCTCCCTTCAAATGCCAATGAATTCATGTCCCTGGAGCAGATCTTAGCTGATAGAAATGCAGCAGCTATGCAGCTACACTCATATACACACAAAAGCACATACAAACACAGACACGTGTACACTGCATGCACATATTCTTACACTCAGGAATGATGAAGCAAAACTAATATAGGATATAAATACATTGTATCCTTGCAAATAAACTTATGTATAATGAAAAATGAAATTAGATTTTCCCAAAGAAATGCTGAGATTGGATTTATGCAAACACTGAAAGAAGAATGAAATTTTTTCCTCACAAAATCATGGATATTCCAGATAGTTAATGAATTGGAAACACTTTTATCATGGGTAGCCTAGGATTTTGATGTTAATGTAAGAATAGAAGATAAATCTTAGATAATAAATAATTCTTATACAGTAGCAAGAAATATATAAGGGATCAGCAATCTAGAATATCTTAATACCAGCCAGAACCCCAGTATCTTCCAGAGTAACATGGGTGGTAGCAGGCATGTCCAGAGTTACCATAGCCACAGCCATGGTCATAGCCATAGTCCAGGTCATCCTAGTAGTTGTCTTGGTAGCCGTGATGCCAAGAGTGGAGGGTTCAGTTGAGGAGCAGAATCAGTTTCTTGAATTTGAATATCATCTGTCTACCAGGTGATGCAGGTCAAAGGGTACAAATACTCAGTTATAGGAAAAAATTTTGAGGATCTATTTGCTATGTGGGAAGACCATAGGCAGGATTGACTCATTTCCAAACTAACTGACATTTAAAAAAATCTCAAGAATTCCTCATAGTGACTATATTTAACAATCTTAGTCTTCTAATTATGTATTTACATATTTACACATTATTTAATTATTGACATGTTTGAAATTAGTTCTACCATTTAATATTTGTTTCTGTTTTCTGTTTCTTAGTTTCCACTTCTCTGCCTTGTTTTGTATTATTTAAATATATTTAATATTAGATTTTAATTATCTAGTGGCTTTTTGGCTATACTTCTGTAATTTTAGTGGTTAATCTAGGAATTACAATATATACATATACATAACTAATCTTTGACAGTGTTCTCAAAGCTGATATGTTACTACTTTAACTGAAAGGCATACGCCTTATGAACTTACAGGTTTCTTTACCATTGCCTCTTCTTGTTACATTTGTCATATTCATATTTTGTCAACATACCTTCAAGTCCCCAATATACGTTTTTGTAGTCATATGTATTTTTAAAAAACTAAAAGGAAAAAATAACTTTTATTTACCCAAATGTTTACAATTTTCTATTGATTTTTCTTTATTTCTGAAATACTAAGTATCACTACAGTATTATTTTCCTTTGATCTGAAAAACTTCCTTTACCATTTCTTTCAGAAAAGTTCTCCCTGGCACAAATTCTCTTAGTTTTCCTCATCTGAGAAAGTTTCTATTCTTGAAAGATATTGTTGGGATGTTGGGTTCTTTTCTATCAGCACTTTAGGTGCATTTGCTACTGTATTCTGAACTCTATTGTATCTGGTGAGAAATCCATGCTAATTTGAATCATTATTACCTACATGTAATATGTTGTTTATCTAGTTTTATGAATTTTTCTTTCCTCCTCCTCCTCTTTCTCCTTCTTCTTTTTATTTGGTTAACAGAAGCTTGAGTATGATGTATTTGGACATGACTTTCTTTGAGCCTATTGATTGAGAGTTACAACTTTTTGATTATAAATGTATGAGTTTTACCAATTCTGGGAAATTTTCAATCATTATTTCTTCAAATGTGATTTCTGCACCAATCTATTTTCCCCATCCATTGGAAGTTCCAATGCCATGAATGTTAGAATTTTTGGTATGTCCCATATATTTCTGAGACTCTATTTATATTTAAAGTTGTATTTCCTTGGTTTTTCAGATTCAATAATTTCTGTTGTTTATCTTCAAGTTGTCCAACTCTCCTCTGACATAATTAATTCTGCTATTGAGCCAATCCAATATATTTTTTTTAATTTAGGTATGGTAGTTTCTTGTTACAAAATTACCATTTGGTACTTTTATATTTCCATTTTTCTGCTGGCGATATCTTTTTTTCCATTTATTTCAAGAGTGTTTATATTTATCTTATGGATCATGATTGTAAAGCTGCTTAAATGTCCTTGTCCAATAATTTTGGGATTAGTATTTATAATCATTAACTGTTTTCATTACCAAAAATTTAACAGCTTAAAAAAACATGTGTTATGATTATATATCTTGTTGGTCTTTACTCCAGGTACAACTTAGCTGAGCCTTCTATTAAAGATTTTTCTAGAAGCTACAATCGAAGAGTCAGTTTGGTTTATCTCAAGGATTTCCTGGGGAAGGATTCATTTTTAATCCCACATGGTTGCTGCTACAATTTAGTTACCTGCAGATTGCTGGACTGAGGTCCTCAGTTTCTCACTGGCTATTGACCAAAGGCCACTTTCAATTCCTTCCCAAATGGGCCCCTTCATTGGACAGCTCACAACATAGCCATTTGCAAGATCAATGCCTGCAAAAAAGAAAGTATGTGAAGAAATGGGCACTATGATCTATGTAACTTAATCATGGAAGAAATTATTATTATTTTTCTATACTCTGTTGGTTAGAAGAATGTCACAGCTTCTGTCAGACTCAATGGGAGAGGATAATACAAGGATGTAAATATAAGTAGGTAATAAAATTTGGAGGCCATTTTAGTCTATACACCACAGCATCTCTCAGTTGTCTTTTCCCTTGAGAATTAATCACAATTGCCAGGACTTTGTATTTCACAGAATTTGTATTGTATCCTGGACATTTTGAATATTATGTTGTGATTCCTGGATCTTGTTAAAAGTCTTGAGAGGTTGTCACTTGTTGTGGTGGTGGTTGTTTTAGCAGTAAGATTAGTTCAGTAAGGTTCATACCACTACAATTTCTGTCTCAGATTCATAATTGAATATGATATATGTAACAAAGCCAAAGAAGAAAGCTGAAGCTTGAAGGTAAGATTTTATCCTTTCAGCTTTGCTCATATAGGAAGTTCTTAGGTTGCAATATCTTCTTTCCATGATGAACTCATAAAATAAGTGTCAAAAAATTTGCTGAAACATTGACATTAACCTATACTTATGGCAGATTCTACGTCTTTAAAATAGGGCAACTGGACATCCTGAACCATATTACTTTCCCTTCCACTCCTAAATACAATTTTCCTTTCCTGATTTAAATGATTGATATGGCCTGTGAGCAACTAGGTGTAAGTGAAGACTGGGACTTCATTTGGTTTCCACTGGAGAGAATTAGTATAGAACTTACTACACTGTGGGTTTGATGAATGCCTGAAAAAAATCATCCTATATATATCCTATCTAAACACTGTAAATGAAAATCCTGGGCAATATCAGAACTCAGAGACCTCTGGCCACATAGGGGAAAGTCAACCTCAGCCCGACCTGTCAGGTTTCTGTTGATACTAGAGGGACCCTGAAACACAAACTGAAAGACTATCTATCTATACAGAAAAGAATACAAAGAGCTAAAATTATCATAAAATATTTTTCCCTTTACCAGACAAGACACTGACATTTACAAAACTCACATACTTTTCTGAAGTCACAAATCTATGAATCAGTACAGCAAAAATCAATAAACACATAAATATTGAAGAAAGTTTTTTCCCAAACTAATGCAATTACTATCCTAATACCCCCCAAAAAAGCCCCAATTAAAGGCAAACTCTGTATAATAAATGAATACAAACAAAATCAGATTTCCTTCCACATTTATTAAAAGTTCAAATTTTATTAAGAAAAAAGAAAAGCAAAGTTAGCAAAAAATTACAAAAATGTAAGCTATACCAACATCATCTTGATGCAAAGAAAAACATGAGTTCACAAGATGAATTTCATATTCTTCCAGAATCAAAGTGGCATTATATCCAGATATCAGGTCTTTGGCAAATCATATCTGAAGTTTGTAGTACAGACGAGGTTGGTAGTGAAAATCGTCAGAGGGTGAGGCAGAGACCTTGTGGGGTTCAGAACTGATGAATCATTAAATGAGGATGAGGATGAGGATGAGAATGAGAGTCTTCCATGGCGCCCTCAATAGTAGTAGCCAAAGCCAGAGCCATAGCCAGAGCCACACCCATAGCCACAGCCACAGAGAGAGCGGGAGCCAAAGCCATAGCCACAGCCAGAGCCACAGCCCAGTCTGCGGAAGCCACAGCCATAGCAGGACCCATAGCCGCAGCCCAGGCCTCCGTAGCCACAGCAGCCGTAGCCACGGCCCCCATAGTAGTTTCCGTAGTAGCCGCACATGGTGTTGCTGTTGGGTCGAGGTTGTCCTTGGATAGAGAAGGAGAGTAGAAGTGTGACTTCAGGGTGGACATGTCTCCCTGCAGAGGGCCTTTTATATGTCCTCAGTGTGGGTGTGACCCACCACACCTTCATGACGTTGCCAAACTTTATGACTAATCTAATTAGTTTGTTGTTTCTCAACCATAAGATAAAGCTTCAGAGAAATTCAGGGAGCTTGCCATCTTGGTTTCTCAGTTTGGTCTCCTCTTATCCAATTCAGGGTTTCAATGAGACACCTACTCACACCTACACAGTCTGCCCAAAATTACACGTTCATTTTGACATCTGGGAACCATCCTTTTTAACAACAGAGATGATATTTTTTAGTCTCACTCTTATTTGACGTGGGCCCCAGTTTCACATTTTTTTTTTCATAAGACTAACAGTCCTTTGACTTCTGCATTTTTCTCTTTTTGATCCAAACTGAGTATCCTCTTCAAGGATTCAGTTATTTTCTATATTGAAACCATAACGTATCTCTCATGCTCATGATGTTGATAATAATCTAACTAATCAAAATTTCTAGAAAAAACAAGTCTGAGCAAAATGCATATTTTTTTACTTATGCCAATGAGTCTAAAACTCATGTTCAGTTTCTAGTGGAGGACTACATACAGAAGTTATTCTTCAAAATCTGATTTCTCCAATTTCCACTTGTTTTTTTCTCTAAATTGACTATACATTCATACAAATTAGTTTTCTCATTAATATTAGAGTTATATTTTAAATTTCCAATAGGGTAACATCACATATCTACATTTATTAATGTACTAAACACAAATCTGGTTCTTTACCAATATGTATAATCATGACTCACATTGTACCAGTCATACTGAGTACTCTTGTATAGTCCTAGCATTATTACTGTCTTTTTTCAAATCAGTATTATAATCCCTCCCATTGGGAGGCAACAGAAAAATGAGACTAGTTCATATTACAGTTAAAATGTACTTTGGGTCCTTAAGAGAATATATGTGGTGAGGTGGCATTATCCACAAATACATGTGTAATCTGTCAGTAGATTTCTGTTATTCCAATGATATTTCTAAGTCAAAATATTATCTTTACATCTTCTCATAACCTTAAAGAGGGACAGAGAGCAGCAGATGTAGGACACCCCCTATATTTTAGCCAATTCCCCTCTGGAGATCATAAGAATGAAGCCAGATTTCTTAAATTTTCTAATTCATCTGTCCTGAGAAGTATATCTGATAACTCACAAAAATCCTTCTTAGCAAAGCAGAATGTTTTCATACTAAGAATCGGATCAAACACATTCATCTATTCATCCAGCATGTGGTTTTGAATGTTTTTTCCATGTGGGTATTTGGTAGGATTTTTTATGTAAAATAGAATAAGCAGATATAATATTGTGAATGTTATTCACCAAATGCTGAGTTGAAGTATTAGAATTATAAAGCATCTGTAAATCATTTTCATTAGAATCTCATTATTAGAATTATAAAACATTATTCTATCATTTTCAAATTTCCCATACAGAAAATTAAAGTAGCCTCAACTATCACAAAATGAAGTCAATCAAATAATAACTTAGAACAAGTTTCCAATAACAACTCAATAAATAACATGATGATCCATTTTCCTCAAGGTTATCTAAGTTCTTAGAATATCACCTGAAATTGGTGTGGCTAAATTGCCTCACTCGATTTATTAAAGACTATAACTGACTTGGGTTTTTTTTTTGTTTGTTTGTTTTGTTTTTGTTTGGAGAGGGGAAGTATTTGATTAAAGCAACCATAAGAGATATTACTATTTTGTGCAAAACAATGTCTGATATTTACCCAAATGATCACTTGACATCTTCTTAGATTGTTAATTTTTATCAAAAATATTACAAAATGAAACTGAGTTCATGACTCTTCATACTCCCAGACATTTCCCCCACCTTTTTTCTACATTGTAAAGCATGCAAGACATAAATCAGAGATGGACCCTCCTAGTGATTGTCCATTAATGACTTTCCAGATTAAGGGTCCTAGAATATACACGACACCTAGTTAAATTTCAGAATATCTAATGTTCCAACATTTCGTAGGGTATGCCAGTACAAAAAATTGTTTTCTCTGAAAATCAAATGTATCCGGGTGTTCAGCATTTATATTATATTAATATCTTTCATAACCAAGGAAAAATTAAGAAATTAACCTTGCACCATATTCTTAACTAATTTAGACACTTTATTTGAGTTTCATATTTTTTCCTCTGATGTCTATTTTTCTATTCCAGGATCCAATCCAAGATTTGATATGGCTTTTGCCTCCACAAATTAGTGAGTTTCTCAGCCCTTAACTTGTATGGCTTTAACAATTTCAAAGAGCTGAAAGTTTTGTAGTATGTTCCTCAATTTGAGTATGTCTGTTTTCTCATAGCAATGTTGAGGTAATGCCTTTTGGGCAAAATACTAGAAGAGACATGCCTATTTTATTTTTTTATAATAGAGGTTCACGATGTCAATAAATCTTTAACAGTCTCTAAAGTATATTTTTAAGCTCAAATTAGTAATAGAATAAATCCTTCTACTTCTATTATAATCATGGTTCATGGATATAAACTAAAGGGTCTATATCATGGTTTTTGATCATTTATAAAATCATAGATGCATGAATACATGCAGTATAAGTGGAAGTGAATAATGTTGCTCCATAAAAGTAACAAAACAAATTAATCACTCAAGGATTTACAACTGAACCTTGTCATGTCTTCTCCATAAATTTTCCACTGTCCTTTTCCACTTTGAAGCCACACGTTCATTCCCAAGGCTGCATATATGCAGATAGAAGGAGGATATTTTTGAATGAAACTAAGATTTTCAACAGGTAGACTCTACTGGGGTTATATGGTCACATGGCAGCTAGAATACAGTTTAAATTTGGAATCTAGAATAAACAAGCCACCAAATTAGGAGAAGACTCTCTCATTAAAGGCACATGATTTCACGATAGGCATCGTGACACACAGCAGAGTTGTCTTGGCTTGGATATATTGGTTTAGAAGAATTCCTGAGATGGTCTTCATGCTAATGAGTTTAAAATGTGAGTCCAATAGTGACTTAGGTTTGCCCCACATACCACTCCATTGGTATATAAGGCCCTGGGCAGACTATAAATTTAAGACTCTAGAAACTGACTCTGCCCTTCAACTGAGACTCCTTATCCTCACATCATGAGCTTCTACAACAACTACTATGGTGGCCTGGGCTATGGCTATGGTGGCCTGGGATGTGGCTATGGATGTGGCTACGGTGGCTATGGCTATGCCTGCTACCGCCCATGCTGCTATGGAAGATACTGGTCTTCTGGCTTCTTCTGAGAAGTTCTAGGTGCTCATCTGTTCAGGATGTTCTCTGATGAGGTACCATGTGTACCCCCTGCATTAATCCATAATAAGGATGTTCATGTCTGTTCAGTAATGACTACTGAAGCTTAGACTACCATGCAACAGCAGACCTTTTTTGATGGAATTGCCCGAGTGTCCAACCGTTTAGAAAAATATTCATTTGATCTATGTTACTAACTGAATACAATCTTAACCATTTACATTTTGGGAAAATGTCAAAATTGATTTTTCATTAAAGTTATTCTGCTTTTCACATGTATAATAATTTCATGCATATTTCTTTATGTAGATTTCTTGTGATTGCATGTGTGTTTGTGAGTTGTGTGTGAGATGGTTGGTCTTTCACTCTCTATAGTTGATAATTTATATGTGTGGATGAAAAGTTATATTCAACCAGTGCTTTTCTATTATGTGTTTTTTGTGAACGTATCCAAGGTCTACAATTGTCTACCTTGATCTCATCAAAGCCTTATCTTGGAGACATCCAAACTTTAACTAAAGGCATTAGCAAGATGGTCCTTTTTTTTCTCACCACTTAATACTATTTTTTAATGTCTCATCCTTTCCTGATACTTAGTATTTGAATAAGGCTCTGGGAGGGTGTAATTTTTCCTTCTCAGTTTTGTATTACTTCCTGTTCCTTTCCTCATTGACAATATGCACTTGAATCCATCTCATGCATTGTAGCTGCACAGGGAGCTTTCTGTAATTCTCACATTGTCACAGGAAGTTATAGAATTGAGACCATTTTCAGTGAAGTTTTTAAGGGTCAATCTTTGCTTGCCTTTTGGAAAGAGATCTGTTATGCTTCATAACATGGCAATGGCTTTGGTAGACTACAATCATGCAAACATAAATCTGACGTAGAATATAGGCTGCAAATTGTATCCCTGATTCTGGTAGGTAGTCTGGGCAATGTTCAATAAACCTGTTTAATTTGCTTAATTTACTCCATTTATTAAGTGTTAGTAATAAAATCAACAATGATAAAATATAAATCAATAATATCTGTGAATTTTTAGTAACTAGTGTTAGAGTTTAAAGTACCTCCAAGACTCTACACAAAGTAAGCCCAAACACAATTACTTTCTGAATAAGGATCAGAGTATGAGGGAGGCCAAATGCATGTTTTCTGGAACCATCAATAGGGAATAATTATGTAGATATGTCTTCTCTCGTCAGTTTAAGGCAGACTATACATGGGACTATGTATGATTTCAATTTTTAAAAATTAATTTGTTCTTTTTGACCTAGCATACAGTCTATCTTGGAGAATATTCTACATGCGTACTTGAGGGAAATTTGTGTTCTCTTGTAGTTGGGTATTCACTAGATATGTGCTAGGTCTAGCTGGTTTATAGAGTTCTTCAACTATTTATATTACAATTTTCTGTGTAGTTGTTCTATCCATTACTGAAAGGGGGATATCGAAACCTCCAACTATTATTATTGCCTACTATTATTGCATTGCCTATTATTATTGCAATCTCTTCCCCTTTTCATCCTGTTAATTTTTTGATATGTGTATAATGGAGCTCTGTCTTTTTAAATTTAATTTTATTTATTTTAAACATTTTTGGGGGGAGCACTAATAATTTATTTATTTTTGGAGGAGGTATTGGGATGGAACCAAGAGTCTCCTGCACGCTAAGCATGCAGCTCTACCACTTGAGCTACACCCTTCCCACTACAATGGAGCTCTGTTGTTAGGTACATATGAATTTAAAGTCATTATATCTTCCTGATAAATAGCCACACTTGTGATTACAATATATTCTTCCCTTCTATTAAAATTTTTCTTTCAATATCTATTTAATCTGGTACTATTATATCCACTTTAGCTTTCTAGTGGTTACTGTTTGCGAACAAATACATTTTTTCAAGAGAATTTGATTATTGAAACATTCTTATGATGGCTACTCTAAAACTTGTTTCAATAATTTGAATATTTGATTAACTTTGTGTTAATTGCAGTTGATTATCTTTCTCATTGGTTTTTAATTTTCTTGTTTCTTGGCATGATGGTATGCGAGAAATGTTGTGAATTAAAGGCATCTTGGTTCTATTTAAATCTGTTTTTTAAGAAAGCAGTAAGTCACTTTGGGTAGATTTAACACATAGATTTTGTGGCTATGATTCATAGTTTCCAGAGTTGTTGCAGTGTTATTTTGAGCTATTTGGTTTTTCCTGACCACTGGTTTTCCCACTGGTCCCTGCCATTGTTGCCTGAAAGTACAGAAAGAGTTTCAATGGCCCATGTCCTCTATGTCTTTTGGTGGAGTAGTGGGATAGTGAGATTTCCCACCTGTCTCCCTCACTGCCAGGATGTCTCTTGGATGGGATAAGAGAATCTTACATACAAAAAGACAGAGACTTTCTGAATTTGGACATAACTCCCTCTAAAAAAAACATAGAGTAAAATAGAAATCACATGGGGCATTGAAAAATATTTTAAAGTGATTAATAAAGAAATGCAACATAACAAATGTAGATTTACCAATGCAGAAGTGATTAGAGGAAAATTTGTGCCTTTAATTATATTAGAAAAGAAAGGACATTTTAAAAGTCAATGCTCTAAGCTTTGTTAAAAAAAAAAAAAAAAAAAAAAAAGAAAGCCACACCAGTCTAGGTTGAAAGACCAGTGGGGTATTTCCAAGGTAATCACGGGCATGCAGCAAACTCCCCAGCTTCAATGATCTCATCTCAAAGGTGGGGCCAATAAAACTACCAAGCAAAGTGCGTGATGAAAAAAAAAATCTATAAAGGAAGAGAAATTTAAGTATACAATAAGAAGAATGAAAGAAAAATAAAGACATGAGTGGAATCAATTTGATAGAAAAGAATAAATGATAGAAAAATCAGCAATACTCAAAGAAAGAAATTTGAACAGATCAAATTGACAAAATCTAGAAAAATGAATAAAGAATATTAAAGAGAGAATACAAGTTATCAATCTGAAAAATGAAAGAAGCAACACCTTATAGATTCTACTGGCTCCAAAAATAAATGGATCTTATGAAGCATTTTTTGCCTATAAATTTCACAACATAAATGAAATAAAAAGTTTTTTTTAAAACACACAAATTACCAACACTAATTCAAATAAATCAGAATAGTACCATAACTGGTAAAGAAAGTGAATTTATAATTAAATTTACCTTTGCAAAAGGAAAAATCTGGGCTCAGAGGTCTTCAGCGTTAAATTCTGTTAAATATTCATACAGCATAATTATAGGTAATGTAAGAAAATAGCAGTAGTTTAGGAATTTAACTCCAATATTTTTCTGCAAAGCAATAACTAGTGATACATATATTACATTTCTGAATATTTTATTTGCATATTAAAAACAAGCTATTTTTATGAAAAATACATATAACTAGATCTTTCTATCAAGAAGAATTAGATAGAAATACACTAGTAACAAGGGACAATTTTAATATATCACTCCGATCAAATATATCAGATCAAAAAGAAAACAATAAGTAAAAAGAGAGAAGACCTAAAAATGTAATTATTTAGTTTAATTAGTTTTCAGTGCTATAAATTCACCTCTATACAGGTAGTAGAGAACATACCTTCTTCTCAAGCTTTCATAGAAAATACACAAAAAATTAATCATATGTCAGGTCACAAACTATTTGTTGGGTTTTCTACAAATACTGTTGAAAAGATTTTCTTATTGTTATGCTTTAAAGCTAAAAATTGCTAACAAAAGACAGAAAATCTTGTTCACCTGGAGAGTAAATCTTTCATTAAAAAATTCCCAGCTGAAAGAGAAAATAATGAGATAATAGAATTTCACATAAATAATGGTAATGATAAATTGTACTTAGAATTTGTAAGAAAACTTCAAGCAGTAATTAGAGAAAAATTCACAGCACTGAACACTTCTGTCAGTGAAAATGAAAGGAAGAACATAAACAGTTAATATTCCAGATTAAAACAAAACTTCATAAACAACAATGAAGTGGAAACCAAAGAAACTGCAAAGAAGGAAGTAATAAATAGACAATCATAAATTAATAAATTAGAAAAGAGTTTATAGTAATAGATTTTTTTAAATGATTCAAAATGCTCCTTTTTGAAGTTTAACATTTATATATCACTAACCTGATCATGGGAAAAAAAGAAAAAGAATCATAAGCAAAATAAGAAATAACAAAAGAAAAATAAACATGGAAACAAGAAGTTTTAAAAATGATATGAATCAATTAGCAGATCTTTAAGGATATCAATTACAAAACCTAGATGCAATGGATAATTTTCTAAAGGAATACAGATTACCAAACTTGACACCATTACATGGAGGAACTGTAGAGACTGATCCCTTAGAAGAAACAACAATAAAAAACCATTGCAGAAATTCCACACAAAATATTTCAAATCCATTTAATTCCTCAGTAACATTCTAACAAATCTTCAGAGGTAGAATAATTTGATGTTCTATAAATGGTTCCTCAGCACCGCAAAAGAGGGAAACTTGTGATGTTATGAATAGAAGTGGGGGGGCAGATTATTAAGGTATCTTCATGATTTATGCCTCTTGGTATCAATGCCCTAGTGATGCCCTTGTCTTGAGTGTGGACAAGAATTTTTATTTACTTTTAATAATGAAATATGACAAAAGTAATAAAATACATGTGATTGTGTGTATGTGATTCTGTTACATAAAATTGTATGGTTTTGTAGCTCCCATCTTGCTGGAGTAGCTTTCCCTCCCTTTCTGGCTTGGAGAACACAAATAACCATATTTGAGAACCAAAATGGCAAGGAACTAGAGGTAGCCTCCTGGAGCTGAGGGTGGCCTCCAGCAAACAGCCTGCAGAGGCATCCCGCCAACAGTCAACGTTGAGGCCCTCAGTTATACAACCACAAGGAACAAAATTCTGCCAAAACACTGTTTGTAAGTGATGTTGGACATCAAATAACTGACGTAAAACCAGTGTTTCTGTTTAGATTGCACAAGTTTATTAGGTCAACAGAGAAACAAGCTATAGCATGAAAGTCAAGGCAGTTGCTTGACACCATCACCCAGAAGAAAGCAGAACTCTGAGGTCACAGGTGAATTTCACCGTCTCCCACTTCATGAGGTAAATTCAGGGAATTTGTAGGTTCCATGGTAGGTCAACAACAGATCATACTAGACTTCCATGATGAAGGTAATCATCACCCAAAGGAAAGGCACAGAACGTGACAGGTTAAGAATGGGGAATCCTGAGGTCCAGGTGGAGAGGATGAGAGTCTTCCATGGCGTCCTCAATAGTAGTAGCCAAAGCCAGAGCCACAGCCAGAGCCGCACCCATAGCCACAGCCACAGAGAGAGTGGGAGCCACAGCCATAGCCACAGCCCAGTCTGCGGAAGCCACAGCCATAGCAGGACCCACAGCCGCAGCCCAGGCCTCCGTAGCCACAGCAGCCGTAGCCACGGCCCCCATAGTAGTTTCCGTAGTAGCTGCACATGGTGTTGGTGTTGGTGTTGGGTTGAGGTTGTCCTTGGGTAAAGAAGGAGAGTAGAAGTGTGACTTCAGGGTGGACATGTCTCCCTGCAGAGGGCCTTTTATATGTCCTCAGTGTGGGTGTGACCCACCACACCTTCATGACGTTGCCAAAATTTATGACTAATCTAATTAGTTTGTTGTTTCTCAACCATAAGATAAAGCTTCAGAGAAATTCAGGGAGCTTGCTGTCTTGGTTTATCAGTTTGGTCTCCTCTTATGCAGTTGAGGTTTTGAATGAAGGAGGCACCCACTCACATCTGTGTAGTCATGCCCAAAATTGCACGTTCATTTTAACCTCCTGGAACCATTCTTTTAATCAACAGAGATAACATTTTTTAACCTTACTCTTATTTGCTCTTGGCCCAACTTTCATTAGTTTTTTTCTTCATCAGACTAATAGTCCTTCTGAGTTGTGGAATTTTATTTTTGATCCAAACTGTGTATCTCCTTCAAGGATTCAATTTTATTTTAATATTGACACCATAGTGTATCTCTCATGACCATGATGTTGATAATAATCCAACTAATTAAAATTTCCCCCAAAAAACCAGTGTGAGCAAGATGTATTGTACTTTTTTACTTATGCTGATGAGTCCAAACACTTACTGTTCAATTTCTGCTGGAGGACTGCAAAACAGAAGTGATTCTTTGAAATCCAATTTCTCCACTTTCCACTTGTTTTTCTAAAGTAAGTATACCTTCATGCAAATTAGTTAGTTTTCACATTAATATTAGAATTATATTCTAAATGGCCAATAGGGTAACATCACATATCTGCATTTATCCAAGTACGAAACAGAGGTCTGTGTTTTAATCAGTATGTTCAGTCATGACTCACATGGTACCAGTCACACTGAGTACTCTTGCATAGTCCTAGCATTATTCCTGTCTTTTTTCAAACTTGTGTTATAATCTTTCCCATTGCGAGGCACCAGAAAAGTGAGACTAGTTCATATTAGTTAAAATGCACTTTGTGTCTTTAAGAGAATGCATGTGGTGAGGTGGCATTATCCACAAATACACGTGTAATCTATCAGTAGATTTCTGTTATACTATTGATATTTCTGAGTCCAAATATTATCTTTACATCTTCTCATAACCTTAGAAAGGGACAGAGAGTAGCAGATGTAGGACACCCCCTATATTTTAGCCAATTCTCCTCTGGAGATCGAAAGAATGAAGTTAGAAGACTTAAAATTTTCCAGTTCATCTCTCCTGAGAAGTATATCTAATAACTCAAAACATCCTTCTTAGTAAAGCAGAATGTTTTTGCACTAAGGATCTGACCAAACACATTCATCTGTTCATTCAGTATGTGTTTTTGAATGCTTTTCCATGTGTGTATTCAGTAGGGTATTTGTTTGTTTGTTTGTACAATAGATACAATCTTGTGACTTTTATTCACCATTTGCTGAATTCAAATATTAGAATTACAAAAAAAAAACCTGTAAATGATTTTCATTAAAATTTCATTATTAGAACTACAAAGCATCACTCTATCATTTTCAAATTTCCCATACAGAAAATAAAAGTAGCCTCAGCTATCACAATATCAAGTCAATCAAGTGACAACTAAGAATAAGTTTCCAGTAAAAAAATAAAAATCACTAAGTAACATGATGATCCAATTTCCTCAAGATTATTTAAGTTCTTAAAATATCACCTGAAATTGGTGTGACGAATTTGCCTCCCTCAGTATATAAAAGACTATAACTGACTTGGGTTTCTTTTCAGGGGTTAGCATTTGATTAAAGTAGCCATAAAATATATTATTTTGTGCAAAACAAAGTCTGATATTTACCCAAATGATCACTTGACATCCTCTTAAATTGTTAGTTTTCATCAAAAATTTTCCAAAATGAAACTGAGCTTGTGACTCTTCATATCCCCAAACATTTCCCCCATCTTTTTTCCTATATCGCAAAGCATGCAAGATATAAATCAGAGGTGGACCCTCCTAGTGATTGTCCATTACTTTCCACATTACGGGTCCTCGACTACACAAGACACCAGTTAAATTTCAATTTCAAGACACTGAAACTCAGAATATCCAATTTTCCAAACATTTCATGGGGTACAACTGTACAAAAAATGTTTCTCTGAAAATCAAATGTATCTGAGTGTTCAGTATTTGCATTCACTGTGTCTGGCAACACACACCATAGAAAGCACAGCCTTTATGGTTTACCCTGTTATAGCCTTGACCACCTCTGTGAGAACGTCTTGTAAACTA
Source organism: Vicugna pacos (assembly GCF_048564905.1). Lineage (NCBI taxonomy): Eukaryota > Metazoa > Chordata > Mammalia > Artiodactyla > Camelidae > Vicugna > Vicugna pacos. The sequence goes on along the minus strand of NC_132987.1, from coordinate 111,940,422 downwards.
CTCGTCTCCTTATGGTACACAAAAGTCAATGGCCTTTCTGCACTTCAGATGTGCCAAATTTGTTCCCAACTTAAAGTTGCTGCATTTGAGTTACTGACCCTTACAAGTAACAGCAGAAAGACTAGAATCCTCTGTTCCCTTGGATCTCTCAGAGAATTTCCTGACCATCCCTTCTGAAGTAAACTCTCACCAATACTTCTTAAAATTGCCTTATTTTACCTTAATTTAACATTTAAATAGACTCAACTCTATCAGAAATTAATTAGATCATTCACTTTGAGAATTTGCTTTCAGATCTTTGCCTGCATTTTCTGCACTTGCTCATTTCAGATTATAAGCTTCATGACAATAGGAACCTTGTCTGTCCTGTTCACGGCTCCATCCCCCATGCACATAACATTGCCGAACATGCAATTGATACTGAAAGTTTTGATGTATGAAAGAATTTAATAACTGAGCAACTCAATGCAGTCAAGGATTATCTAAAAATTATTCTAGCTTTCTTATTCTGAAATAATTTTGGAATTTTCAAAATTTGCAAAAATTTATAGCATGTATGCATATACCATTTAATCAGTTATATTATGTTAATATCCTCATAACCAAGTAAAAATTAAGAACTTAGCCTTGTACAATATTCTTAAGTAATTTAGAGACTTTATTTGACTTTCATATTTTTTCCACGAATGGTCATTTTTCTTTTTTTTTTTAACATTTTTTATTGATTTATTATCATTTTACAATGTGTCAAATTCCAGTGTTCAGCACAATTTTTCAGTCATTCATGGACATATACACACTCATTGTCACATTTTTTTTTCTCTGTGAGTTATCATAACATTTTGTGTATATTTCCCTGTGCTATAGAGTGTAATCTTGTTTATCTATTCTACAATTTTGAAATCCCAGTCTATCCCTTGCCACCCTCCACCCCCCTGGTAACCACAAGTCTGTATTCTCTGACTGTGAGTTTATTTCTGTCCTGTATTTATGCTTTGTTTCTGTTTGTTTGTTTGTTTTTGTTTTTGTTTTTTAGATTCCATGTATGAGCGATCTCATATGGTATTTTTCTTTCTCTTTCTGGCTTACTTCACTTAGAATGACATTCTCCAGGAGCATCCATGTTGCTGCAAATGGAATGATGTTGTCGGTTTTTATGGCTGAGTAATATTCCATTGTATAAATATATCACCTCTTCTTTATCCGGTCACCTGTTGATGGACATTTAGGCTGTTTCCATGTTTTGGCTATTGTAAATAGTGCTGCTATGAACATTGGGGTACAGGTGTCATCCTGAAGTAGATTTCCTTCTGGATACAAGCCCAGGAGTGGGATTCCTGGGTCATATGGTAAGTCTATTCCTAGTCTTTTGAGGAATCTCCACACTGTTTTCCATAGTGGCTGCACCAAACTGCATTCCCACCAGCAGTGTAGGAGGGTTCCCCTTCTCCACAGCCTCTCCAGCATTTGTCATTTGTGGATTTTTGAATGATGGCCATTCTGACTGGTGTGAGGTGATACCTCATTGTAGTTTTGATTTGCATTTCTCTGATAATTAGTGATATTGAACATTTTTTCATGTGCTTTTTGATCATTTGTATGTCTTCCTTGGAAAATTGCTTGTTTAGGTCTTCTGCCCATTTTCGGATTGGGTTGTTTATTTTTTTCTTATTGTGTCATATGAGCTGCTTATATATTCTAGAGATCAAGCCTTTGTCGGTTTCACTTGCAAAAATTTTCCAGTCCAAGATCCCACAAGGGTTCTGCTTGTCTTTTGCCTTCTCCAATTAGTGACAGTTTCTCAGTCTTTAACTTTTATGGCATTAACAATTTCAAAGAGCTGAAAGTTTCGTAGTATGTTCCTCAATTTGAGTATGTCTGTCTTCTCATAGCAATATTGAGGTCATGCATTTCAGGCAAAATACAGAAGAGTCGTGCCTATTTCATTGTGTTATAACAGGAGGTTCAAGATGTCAGTAAATCTTTGATACTCTCTGAAATAGATTGTTAAGCTCAAATTACTAATAGAATAAAACCTTTTTCTTCTACTATAATCATGGTTCATGGATATAAACTACAGGGACTATATCATGGTTTTTAATCATTTATAAAATCATAGATGCATGAATACATGCACTATAAGCCAAAGTCAATAATATTGCTCCAGAAAATTAATAAAACAAATTCATCACTCAAGGATTTACAACTGAACCTTGTCAAGTCATCTCTGTGTCTTCCACGAATCTTCAATCCTGTCTTCTCCATAAATTTTCCACTGTCCTTTTCCACTTTGAAGCCACACGTTCATTCCCAAGGCAGCATATATGCAGATAGAAGGAGGATATTGAATGAAACTAAGATTTTCAACAGGTAGACTCTACTGGGGTTATATGGTCACATGGCAGCTAGAATATAGTTTAAATTTGGAATCTAGAATAAACAAGCCACCAAATTAGGAGAAGACTCTCTCATTAAAGGCACATGATTTCACGATAGGCATCGTGACACACAACAGAGTTGTCTTGGCTTGGATATATTGGTTTTGAAGAATTCCTGAGATGGTCTTCATGCTAATGAGTTTAAAATGTGACTTCAATAGTGACTTAGGTTTGCCCCACATACCATTCTGTTGGTATATAAGGCCCTGGGCAGACTATAAATTTAAGATTCTAGAGACTGACTGCCCTGCAAACTGAGCTTTCTCCTCACATCATGAGCTTCTACAATAACTATGGTGGCCTGGGCTATGGCTATGGTGGCCTGGGATGTGGCTATGGATGTGGCTACGGTGGCTATGGCTATGCCTGCTACCGCCCATGCTGCTATGGAAGATACTGGTCTTCTGGCTTCTACTGAGAAGTTCTAGAGGCTCATCTGTTCAGGATGTTCTCTGATGAGGCACCATGGGTACCTCTTGCACTAATTGTAATAAGGATGTTCTTGTCTGTTCAACAGTCACTATTGAAGTTTAGACTACCATGCAACAGCAGACCTTTTTTGATGGAATTGCCTGAGTGTCCAACCATTTAGAAAAAAATTCATTTGATCTATGTCACTAACTGAATACAATCTTAACCATTTACATTTTGGGAAAATGTCGAAATTGATTTTTCATTAAAGTTATTCTGTTTTTCATATGTATAATAATTTTATGCATATTTATTTATGTAGATTTCTTGTGATTGTATGTGTATGTGTGTTTGTGAGTTGTGTGTAAGATGGTTGGATCTTTCACTCTTTATACTTGACAATTTATATGTGTGAATGAAAAGTTATATTCAACCAGTGCTTTTCTATTATGTGTTTTTTTGTGAACATATCCAAGATCTACTGTTGTCTGCCTTGATTTCATCAAAGCTTTATCTTTGAAACTGCCAAACTTTGACTAAAGACATCAGGAAGATTGAACCACTTTTCACCACTTAATGCTGTTTTTTTAAATATCTCATCCTTTCCTGATACTTAGTGTTTGAATACGCTCTGGAAGGATATAACTTTTCCTTCTCAGTTTTATATTACTGCCTGTTCCTTTACTCCTTGATAATAAGTACTTGAACTCATCTTATGCACTGTAGCTGCACAGAGGGCTTTCTCTCATTCTCTCATTGTCACAGGAAGCAATAGAATCGAGGCCATTTTCAGTGAAATTTTCAAGGGTCATTTTCACTTGCCTTTTGGAAAGAGATCTATTATACTTCATAACAAGGCAGTGGCTTTCATCAACTAAAATTGTTCTAACATAAATCTGACCCAGAATATAGGCTGCAAATTGTGTCCCTGATTCTGGTAGTCTGAGTAATGTTCAATACAGCTGTTCATAGTAGCTTTACTTACTTCAGTCCATTTACTATTATTAAGTATTAGTAATACTGTCAACAGTGATAAAATACACCTCAATATCTATTATTTTTTAGTAAGTAATGTGAGAATTTATGGGACCTAAGACTCAAAGTAAGTCCATACACAATTACTTTCTGAAAAGGATCAGAGTATGAGGCCGGCCAGAATGCGTGTTTTCTGGAACCATCAATGGGGAATAATTATGTAGATATATCTTCCCTCGTCAGTTTAAGGCAGACTATACATGGACTAGGTGTGATTTCAATCTTTAAAATTTAATTTGTTCTTTCTGACCTAGCATATGGTCTATCTTGGAGAACATTCTACACGTGTACTTGAGAGAAATTTGTGCTCTCTTGTTGCTGGGTATTCACTAGAGGAGTGCCAGGTCTAGCTGGTTTATAGAGTTCTTCAACTATTTAAATTACAATTTTCTGTATAGATAATTCTATCCATTATTCAAAGGATGATATTGAAAACTCCAACTATTATTATTGCATTCTGTCAATTTTTTGATTATTGTGTAATGGAGCTCTGTTTTTAGGTATATAGGAATTTAAAATCATTGTAACTTCCTGATAGATTGCCACATTTATCATTACAATATATTCTTCCCTCTCTGTTAAAATATTTTGTTTCTATGTTTATTTAATCTAGTATTATTATATCCACTCTAGCTTTCTAATGGTTACTGATTGCAAACAAATACATTTTTTAAGAAAATTTGATTAATGAAATATTTTTCTGATGGCTAGTCTAAAATCTGTGTCAGATAATTTGAACATTTGATTAACTTTGTGTTAATTGCAGTTGACTTTCTCATTCTGTTGTAATTTTCTTATTTGGTGATATGATGGTATGAAAGTAATTTTGGGTATTCAAGGTATCTTGATTCTATTTAAATCTTTTAAAAAAACAGTAAGTCACCTCATTTAGATTTAGCATATGGGCTTTGTGAGCTGTGATTCATAATTTTCAGAGTTGTTGCAGTATTCTTTTGGTGTGTTTGGTTTATCCTGACCACTGGTTGTCCCACTGCTCCCTGTCATGGCTCCTGAAAGTACACAAAGAATTTCAATGGTCCATGTCTTTTTGGTGGAGGACTGACAAGGTGAGATTTCCCACCTGTCTCCCTCATTGCCAGGATATCCCTGGATGAGATAGGAGAATGTTAAGTACAAAAGGACAGGGACTTCTTGAATTTGGACATAACTCCCTCTAAATAACATGTGAAATAAAAAAGAAATCATATGGGGCATTGAAAACTATCTTAAAGTGATTAATAATGAAATGCAACATAACAAATGTAGATTTACCAATGCAGAAGTGATTAGAGGAAAATTTGTACCTTTAATTATGTTAGAAAAAAGGACATTTAAAAAATCAATGCTTTAAGATTTGTTAAAAATGTGTAAAGAAGAGAAATTTAAACATAATATAAGAAGGATGAAGAAAAAATAAAGACATGAGTGGGATCAATTCAATAGAAAAAGAATAAATGATAGGAAAATCAGCAATACTCACAGAAGGTACTTTGATCAGATCAAGTTGATAAAATCTAGAAAAACTGATAAAGAATTGAGAATAGGGAATACAAATTATCAATCTGAAAAATGAAAGAAGCAACACCTTTTAGATTCTACTGGCTCCAAAAATAAGTGCATCTTTTGAAGAATGTTTTGTCTATAAATTTCACAACATAAATGAAAAGTTTCTTCTAAATAAGAAAATTATCAGCAGGGATTCAAATGAATCAGAATAGTACCATAACTGGTAAAGAAAGTGAATTTATAATTAAAATTACCTTTGCAAAATGAAAAATCTGGGCTCAGAAATATTCAGTGGTAAATTCTATCAAATGTTAATACAGCATAATTATGGGTAATGGAAGTAATGGCAGTAGCCTGGGAATTTAACCCCCAATATTTCTCTCCAAACCAATATCGAGCAATAGATATATTACACTTCTGAGTATTTTATTTATTTACTAAAAACAGACCCCATTTTTATGAAGAACACATACATATAGATCTATTTATCAAGGAAAACTAGAAACACAGTAGTAATAATGGACAACTTTAATATTATCACTCAGAAGAAACAGATCAAAAAGAAAAAAAATAAGTAAAAAGAGGGAAGACCTAAAAATGTAATTAATTAGTATAATTAGTTTTCAGGGATGTATATTCACCTCTATACAGACAGTAGAGAACAAACCTGCTTCTCAACCCTTCATAGAAAATACATAAAAAATTGATCATATATTAGGTCACAGACACATTATTGGTAGGGTTTACTACAAACATTGCTGAAAACATTTTTCTGATTGTTATGCTTTAAAGCAAAAATTGTTAACAAAAACTAAAGATAAAAAGTTCTGTTCCTCTGGAGATTAAATCTTTGGTGAAACAACTCTCATCTGAAAGAGAACATATAATATGAGAGTATAGATTTTTAAATAAATGGTAGTAATAATAATAGTACTTAACAGAATCTGCAAGAAAACTTCAAGCAGTAATTAGAGCAAAGTTCATAGCACTGAATACTTCTGTTAATAAAAATGAAAGAAATAACATAAATAAGTTAATATCCCAGGTTAAAAAAATTTTCATAAAGAAAAAAAGTGGAAACCAAAGAATTTGCAAAGTAATAAACAGAGAAGCATAAATTAATAAATTAAAAAAGAGAAAAAAGTAATAGACATTTTAAATGATTCAAAATGCTACTATTTGAAAAATTCAGCATTTTAAATCTTGCTAATTTGATCATGAGAAAAAAAGAAAAGGAAGCATTAACAAAATAAGAAATAACAAAAGCAAAGTAAACATGGAAACAAGAAGTTTTAAAAGTGATATGAATCAATTTGCAGATCTTTAAGGATATAAATTTGAAAAACTAGATGCAACAGATAATTTCCTAAAGGAATCAGATTACCAAACTTTACACTATTACACTGAGAATTTATAAAGAGACTGATTCCTTAGAAGAAACAACAACAACAAAAAGCTATTACAGAAATATCACACAAAATATTTCAGATTCAGATAATTTCTCAGGGAAATTCTACCAAATCTTCAGATGTAGAATAATTTAATGTTCTATAAATGGTTCTCCAGCACTGCAAATGAGGGAAACGTGTATTGCCATCATATACATGTGGTGGGCAGATTATTAAGGTGCCTTCATGATTCCTGCCTCTTGATATCAATGCCCTAGTGATGCCCTTGTCTTGAGTGTGGACAAGAGTTTTTATTTACTTCTGAAACAGAATATGACAAAAGTAATAAAATACATGTGATTGCATGTATGTGATTCTGTTACATAAAATTATATAGGATTGTAGCTCCCATCTTGCTGGAGTAGCTTTCCCTCCCTTCCTGGCTTGGAGAAAGCAAACAACTGTATTTGAGAACCAGCATGGCAAGGAACTACAGGCAGCCTCCTGGAGCTGAGAGTGGCCTCCAGCAGGCAGCCTGCAGAGGCATCCCACCAACAGTCAATGTTGAGGCCCTCAGTTATACAACCACAAGAAACGAAATTCTGCCAAACACTGTTTGTAAGTGATGTTGGACATCAAATAACTGACGTAAAACCAGTGTTTCTGTTTAGATTGCACAAGTTTATTAGGTCAACATAGAAAAAAGCTCCAATGTGAAAGTCAAGGCAGTTGCTTGACACCATCATCCTGATGAAAGCAGAACTCTGAGGCCACAGGTGAATTTCACCATCTCCCACTTCATGAGGTAAATTCAGGGAATTTGTAAGTTTGATGGTAGGTCAACAACAGACCATACTAGACTTCCATGATGAGGGTAATCATCACCCAAGGGAGAGGAACAGAACATGAGAGTTTCAGAATGGAGAATCCTGAGGTCCAGATGGAGAGGATGAGAGTCTTCCATGGCGTCCTCAATAGTAGTAGCCAAAGCCAGAGCCATAGCCACAGCCACATAGAGAGCGGGAGCCAAAGCCATAGCCACAGCCATAGCCACAGCCCAGTCTGCGGAAGCCACAGCCATAGCAGGACCCATAGCCGCAGCCCAGGCCTCCGTAGCCACAGCAGCCATAGCCACGGCCCCCATAGTAGTTTCCGTAGTAGCCGCACATGCTGTTGGTGTTGGGTCGAGGTTGTCCTTGGGTAAAGAAGGAGAGTAGAAGTGTGACTTCAGGGTGGACATGTCTCCCTGCAGAGGGCCTTTTATATGTCCTCAGTGTGAGTGGAATCCACATGTGGTCATGTCGTTGGCTGATCTTCCGGACTGATGTGAGTAATTTGTTGACACAGGTTTAGTCATGGCTTCAAAGGCAATGAGGAAATAATGCTTTGTTTTAGCACATCTGAACCATCTGTGGGCCATTAAGAGAATCAATTGTCTCATCCTGAAAGCCTGATTCATGAGATCTTTAAATCATCCTTCTGTAACTAATCTTTATGTCAATAAATAGCATTTTTATTGACAAATTCTGAACTGCTCCAGACAAACATTAAATTTACCTTCTTTTTATTGACATTCAGCAGATTATAGTATTCAATCCTAACCTTGAACTTTTCCTTCTATTACCTTCTCTCCAAATTTATTGTTTTTCTATAGGAATTTTTCTTTTTTTCTCATGAGAGATGGTTTACCACTAAAAGCCAGATAGTTATCACTCAGCTTCATGAGGCTTTTGACAAAAAAAGCAAGTAGTTTGATAATCTGGAACACCAGCCCTGAAAAAACTGAACTTTTCTTTCTCATTTACATTTATATTTTGTAAATTTTTAACATTCCATCTTTAAAATATGACATGTTTTCCCCCAGGTTTCAAGCTTATACCCTGAATCCACATTTAGAAATAAAGTGAATGATGAGATTTTGATTTATGAAATCACCTTTTCATGAAATAATTTTTTCAAAATTTACATATTTGTATCCTTTGTGATCTGGCTGAAAGGTGATTGTGGCATTTCTCTATTTAAAACAATAATACTGGCAGAGACATCTTCCATGGAACCTGCTAGATTTTGCCTACCAAACATGCTCTTGGTAATGTATCCCATAATGTGAAAGATATAAAAATACAGATGATGATGGTGATGATGATAATGATTACTGCAATGAAGGTTATAGTTGAATTGAAATGTTAAGTCAAATAACACTCTGAAGTTTTATGTTCCAAGAAAAATCAACCCCTAGGAATCAGTAGAGTGTAGTAGCTAAGGATAAAATGAGTACTACTCTTTTTCTGCACATGAATTTTCCTTCAGAAAACTACTCTAATTTTATCTTTCCTTTAGAAGCATAGTTCTAAATGTGCATTCCTTTGTTTACATCATTTATTTGTGTGAATGTATGTGTGCTGTATGAATATTTGTGGGTACTTCTTGTGTTTTTGTGTGTGTGTGTGTGTGTGTATACACCTGCTACTCTTCTACTGAGAGCTGGGGAGGTGCACTTCCAGGACCATCAAATCTTGCTACTTTCAGGGGAAAACCCTCATTCACAATGTCTTAAGGACTTGCAGTAGGGGAACACCACCATGACTGAAATGATTAACACAGAGGAATATGGCTGAGGCACCAACTAGTATCTCCTACAAGAATCTTAAAATATTGCTTGCTGACATACCTACAAAAAGGTTGGATGAAAGAAAAATATAGTAGCTTAGGCGTCCTTGTATAGTAAAGAAAAGATCACATACGGAGAAGATGAAAGGAATGTGAGTAAAATACATACACCAAGTCTTTTATATGGTGTTATAAATGGTGAGCTCTTTCTGATAAACTGATGTCTCCCTCAAGAATAATGGATACTCCTAATTAGGCAAACTGAAACTAAAAAATCTAAATATCTTTCTTTAAAGTTGTCTCTGTATGAGAGCTTTACATATGAACATGCATAAATTTTAGTAGAATAAATCTTTAGTCTCAGTACTGGGTTTGCATGGGCCAATCTTTTTAGGAATAGAACTATAGGGAAATAACCAGCTATTCAAAATTAGGAGATCAATCAGAGGACTCAGAATGAGCCCAGTTTTTGAAATAGTGCTGTTAGAAAGAATATTTTGACATATTTTTTCATTTTAGGTTTTATAATATTTAAGAGCCATGTAATTATAAAAGTCTAACTGATCTACAGGCAAATGGCAAAATACAGAAAAAGGAAATATTTTTTGTCATGAAAGAGCTAATTTCCCAAAGTAAATATCCATTAAATGCTAAGCCAGTAATATGAGGTGAGACGGGGTACAGTGCAAAATTCAGAAATTCTCTTAGAATTTGGAGTAAAATTGTAAACAGATAAAAATTATACAAAAATGTGAGCTATGCCAGAATAAATTCTAGGTATTTAATATAGGAGAGTAAGAATTTCACAACAAATGTGACAGAGGGAAAAGGAGCAGGAGAACATTTAATGAAAGATTTTTAGGAGGGGAAGTTCCAAAACATAAATTTGATCTTCCCAAATATTTAGCTTAGACAATATGAGAAACATTAATAATTTATATTTCTATACAAAGAGGCAAAAAAGCTTGTGGTTTTGAGACTTGTGCCTTGAGTAAGTTACTTCATACCCTTACTTTTTTGATGTAGTAAAATGGAGAGAATTTTATCACATCTTAAGGTTGTTCTGAGGATTATGCGAGATAGTGCACATAAGCTACTTCACACAGCAGTTGCCCTATGATATACAACTAATAACTGGTTTTTAATTATTATTGCAACTGTTAAAATAACCATTATAAAGTTATGCAAAGTTCTGACATGGAATTCTATGAACAGCACCAGGCAAGATAAACAGAGGATTGTCTTACGTAGTCAAGGATACAGAAAAAACAATGCATATAGTAGTAAATGATAACACATATGAAACGTTTATTAAACCCCAGGCATGTTCTAAATGCTTTGCATATTTTAACATGTTTAATTCTCATAAAAATCTGAGAATAGTTTGTACATTTTATGTAAGAATGCCAAGGTCAAAGAAGTTACACAGTTCGCCCAACATCATAGGCACGACCTAAATCTTAGTGCACTATAATTATATACACATTCCAGCTGATGAGAGAGTCTGAGAGTTGCTACCCCTATTATAACGATAATGGATTATTTATAATAGAAATCATGAATTTAGACTGGTATAAATAAATGAAAAATCAAGTGGAAAGTAAAACTTGCTTGAGGTAGAATGCCAGTTAATATATTGGAAAAAAAATGATGAAAATCAGAAAAATCAACATTTGCAATTCATCATTGTAATAAATAATTGAGGCAAGAAAGAAAAATAAATGGTAGGAGTAGGGGTAAGCTTTGGAATATGAGTGGAATACTTATATATTCACAAAATATCTCTACGAAAATACTTTTTAATTGCTAAAAGAATAATAAAAGTAACTTTTAAGCAGAGAAATCTGGTTCTCAACAAATTGATCAAGTGACAACATTAACTATCACTGATGGAAGACATCACCTGCAAGTGCCTACCTGAAGGATACAATAAAACCAAACACAATTACTTCCTTTATTTACTTGATAAAATGCCTAACTTTGTTCTAATTAGTAGGAAACTTTTGACAAGTTCAAACTGTGGAATATTCTAACAGAAAAAATCTCCTATAATCTACAAAAATATTAAGGTTATGGAAAAGACTGGACAGCATGACAACTGGATGCATAGCATGATCCTGGATTAAATTATTTTTCCATGAAAGCTTTATAGGAGTAATTGATTCATGGATGAGTATTATGAAAAGAAAGGGAAGAAAGCAGATTCAGACAGAGGGGAAAGTTTAGTTGGCTGTAGGCTCAGTGGAGACCTCAGAGAATTGTCTGGAGACTCTGAAGTTGAGATGTCCCAAGAGTTGCTGGGTTCGAGCAAGGTGTGTCACTATACCTTTCACCAATCAGTCATCAGGGGCTGTCTGCAGGAAGTGGGCATGACCTCTTGAGAGAGGTGCTTTTCCACTGAGGCAGTTCCTTTGGTGGGCTGTCAGCTGATGGCATTCTGCCTGGAATGCTGTCAGCAGCTGGACTGCAATTTCTTCATTGCTGAAGAGGGAACGGGTTGGATATCACAGTATTCTATGGAGTACTACTACTGTACAAAATAATTCCAGAAGATGGCTACCAAGGTTGAATGCACAACATTTAAATAAAATTTACATGTTTTGTGATCAATCCAGTCAAAAATATAAAAAAATTTACTATAAAGTCTTTAAGTGATCTACCTCTTACACAGAGCTCTCAATGATACATTGTTCATGCTTCATATGTTTAATTTTGTTCTTAAACTTTGTTGTAGAACACAGTTACCCAGTCAATGCTTGATTGAACCATCACTTTCTTAAATTTTGGCATATCTAATGATTTTAATCTTTGTCTTAAAAATATTTATTTATGAAATAAACAATTATTATAGTTTATACAATCAGAAAAAAGCAGATTGTGACATATTTTAGTAAATAATTGTCTTGTAGCGTTAACTGATGAAATAATAAAAGTCTGGGGAAATGTTCTAGACTTCATGAAATGCTAGATTACAACAGACCATAAACTGCAAAATGTGATAATTCCCATTAATTTTATTCTCTATCAAAAATAAGTGTTATAAAAACAATTGGAGAAAAATTGGACAAGGATTATGAATGAGACAATAGTATTGTATAAAAGCTATATTTATTTTTGTGATGATGGAATTGTGGTTATGTGTGGAGCCATACTATTCATTGAAGAATGAAGTGTCATGAAGTCTGCAACGTGTTTTCAAATGTTTCAGGAATAATGTTTTGAGTATCCGTGTGTGTGTAGAAAGATATAGAGAAAGAGAGAGAGGGAGAGACAGAGAGACAGCAAGACAGAGAGGAAACAAAACCAGCAAGCTATTAAGAACTGCCAAATCAATCTAGGTGAACAGTGTTTATGTGCTCACAGTGCTTCTTTTGAGACTTAACTGAAGGACAGACATTTTTCAAAATTAAATTCTGGGAGAAATACTTTTATATCTAGAAAAGTATTATTATTAGAGTACTAGAATCTACAATGATTCATTTTTTAATGCCTAAATTTAAGTGCTTCCTGTTTGAAAGAATGAATGTGAGCATAGAGGCTAAAAAGAGTAAAAAGTACAAAAAAAAGATTAAAAATTAAATGAAAGAGTGAAAAAAAATGCACCCTTTGCGTAATAAAGAGGGGTAAACAAGAATAGCTTAATTAATATATATAGCATAAATAAAATGTATGCTTGTTTCTGAAATAAGGAGAGAAAAATGAAAATGCTTCATAGAGGGGTGAGTGGGATTAGGATGGAGGGGTAAACCATAGAGTGAGAATTCTCTGAGTATATGTTTTTATGTAATTCTGATTTTTGAACCACATAAACATTCAACATATTTAAAAAGAACTAATGTACCTATGATTGAATATAAATAGAAACAAAATAATTCTATAGGTAAAATGGTTGGTATAATTAATTACTCAGGAAGAAAATTAATTCAAATCAAAGTTGAGCACAATACTCTACAATCCTTGGTAAGATACGTTCTAATGCTAAAAATACTGCTAATGGGTGTTGTTTTCAATGTGGCAACTCACAGTGCATTTTGGGGGTAAGGTGGACTAGAGTAAATATAGTGATGTAATTGGAGTTCAGAGTCTTCATTGTAAAGAAGAAGAGACACAACTGTGAAATAGGATAAGATGTAAAGGGATCATTTGATTTTCAGTTTTAATTGGAAATATTCATAATGTGAAGACTTTAGACAAGTGAACAAGCTATTGTTAGTATAATTCTCTTGTAGTACATAGTGTTTGCAGGCAATACTTAACTATATTGGGAAATATAACTTCAATCCTAATGATAGACCAACAAACACGTATCACTGCTTTAACAGAGCAGAACACTGAGGGCTATAAGATTTCTGCTTTCCTATGTCAAAATCAAGGATTTGATAGAAATATTAAAAGAAGATATTCCCTAAATAAGAAAATTATTTCCTTTAGTTCAAGAAGGAAAAAGGAAGTCAAAATGACAAATATGACACTTTAAATTAAAAAAAAGAAATAGGTTTATTATTCCAGATTGAACAGGTTTATTAGGAAAATAGAGAAATGGCTCCTGCATGAAAGTCAAAAGGCAGTTTCTGTGATGGCATCATTCCAATGAGAGACCATGAATAGAGTTCTCAAATGAATTTCACATTCTTCCACTTTTTTAGGAGTTAAATACAGAAAGGGAAAGGTTGGTGTATTAGATCCAAGGACACAGGAAGGCAAGTCTTCAAGAAGACTCAGAACATGAGGGATTCAGAACTGGGGAATCCTGAGGTCCAGGTGGAGAGGATGAGTCTTCCATGGTGCCCTCAATAGTAGTAGCCAAAGCCAGAGCCGTAGCCAGAGCCGCACCCATAGCCACAGCCACAGAGAGAGCGGGAGCCAAAGCCATAGCCACAGCCATAGCCACAGCCCAGTCTGCGGAAGCCACAGCCACAGCAGGACCCATAGCCGCAGCCCAGGCCGCTGTAGCCACAGCAGCCATAGCCACGGCCCCCATAGTAGTTTCTGTAGTAGCTGCACATGGTGTTGGCGTTGGTGTTGGGTTGAGGTTGTCCTTGGGTAGAGAAGGGAGTAGAAGTGTGACTTCAGGGTGGACATGTCTCCCTGCAGAGGGCCTTTTATATGTCCTCAGTGTGGGTGTGACCCACCACACCTTCATGACGTTGCCAAACTTTATGCCTAATCTAATTAGTTTGTTGTTTCTCAACCATAAGATAAAGCTTCAGAGAAATTCAGGGAGCTTGCTGTCTTGGTTTCTCAGTTTGGTCTCCTCTTATCCATTTGAGGGTTTGAATGAAAAAAGATACCCACTCACACTTACACAGTCCTGCCCAAGTCACACATTCATTTTAACCTGCTGGAACCATCCCTTATATAAAGAAACAAAACATTTTTAGACTCTTGGCATTAAATAATAATGTTATTATTTTGTAACTTTTTATAAAAAAATTCCTTTTGAATGATAAATTTTTCTTCTCTCTTGATCCAAATTATTGCTTTCTTCAGGGATTTAGTATCTTTTCTATGTGAAGCCATAATGTATCTTTCATGCCCATAAGGCTAATAATAATTTTACTCATTAAAATTTCAAGGGAATCAGTTCTGAACAAAATGTCTCCTACTTACACCAATGAGTGTAATTCCCGTTTATGTTCAACTTCTATTAAAGGACATGAAAATAGAAGTCACTCTAGAATCCAATTTATATAGTTATTTTCTCTGTAATTGTGTATATAGTGATTAGTTGATATTCTAGGTAACTATTCAATAGCCTAGCCTTATGTATTTGTGTTAACAATAAATTAGACAGAGAACTATTCCTTTCTCAGTACATCCGGTCAGTACGCTTTGTAACCTGGCATACTGAGCTCTTTTGCATAACCCTTGAATTACAACTACTTTCATTGAAATCAGTGTGATAACTCATCATTTGGGCAGCCAGAGAAAAACGGTTGTAGTGTTACAGTTAGAAAAAATAATTCTGTATCTTTAAGAAAATGCATGTAGGAAAGCAGCATTATTCAAATATCACAAGGATTTCTGATATACAATGATAGTTCTCAGTCAAAATATTATTTTTATATGTCCCTCAGGGTAACCTTAGGCTGGATTTAGGAAGTGGAATTTGGGGCTGGTTTACAGTGCAGTGAAGATGGTTTAAGAAATTAGACACACTTACCACCCCTCTCTGAAGATCATCAAAATATGGACACAGATATTTTAAATTACTGATTCATCTAATATGGTAACTATTTCAAGTGAATCAAAAGGAAACGGCATCTTAATGATACAGAAAAATATCTTCATGCTAAAGATCAGATCAGTACATTCACGTGTTTTAGAATATATTTCCATGTGTTCTTGGTAGGAGCAATTTTGTAAAGTAAAAACCTTATTGTAACATTTAATTCACTATCTACTGTATTGAGATGCTATAAGCAGAGGGCATCTTAAAATTTCTCATATAGAAAATAGCAGTAGCTTCAACTCTCACAGTGCCAAGTCAATCAGACAACCACAAGTTTTTAGCAAAAACTAGTTGAAATAACATAATGATTATTCTTCTTCAAGGATACTTAAATTCTTAGAGCATGGCTACATTTGCTAAGTGTGAATTGTACCAATTAATCAAAAAATGAAAATAAAACCTATAATTAACGTTTTATTTTCATATTTGATTAAAATCGATGTAGAGTACATTTTCTGTGGGCAAAACAAGTTCCTAATTACATTATTATATCTTTTCTCCTTAGAAGTTTCCTCCATGAATTAATTCTTTTCTCTGACGAATTGTGTTGCCCTCCCTGATTACAGCAGTGAGAGCTTTGCATGGAATGATTTTTTCGCCCAGGCTTTTTTGGTGTGTTGTTCTGAATACACTCAGTTCTCAAACATATTCCAAATCAAAAATAAAACAAGCCTTATGTCACTCTCCATACCCTTCAAAGCAATCCCCATTGCCATATTCTACTTCAAAGCAAAATGTCACAAGTGTGATTTCATGGAGGCATTTTCATATCTCCTTACCTTTCCACTCATATTTTTGAATCTTTGGCCTCCACTACTCTCCTGAGATGCCCTTGCACAGATGATCTAGACCTCAGTCTTGCCCTATCCAGAGGTCAAGCATTCATTTTACTCAGCTTCTGAATACATTTAGATCCACCAACCTTTCTTTCATTCCTATAGGACCCCAACCTTTAGCTTCATCCTACAAACACAGTTTTGTTTCATTTCCAATCTCAGCAGCTGCTTCTTCTGTATCTTCTTTTTTCTCTTCTCAGATTTTGCCCTCAACTGTTAGAGGGCCCAGCTACGTGTTTTCCCCACTTACAATCTCTAGTGTCTAGCTAAACTCTCTTTAGACAGATCACTTTTGGATATATTCTTTTCTCCAATCAATCTCCATTTCATTTTCAGTCTTATTACTTCATATATATATTTCATATACATTGCAATTTTATTGAATGTCTTCAAGTTAGTACTAATATCTTTGTAGATTAATTGTCATTAGAAATTTAACAACATAAATTACATTCATGATTCTCTATACTATCCAGTCTGTTTCATTATTTTTTCTACATCTCAAAGCATGCATGGCACAAATCAGGTCATGAACTTCCTTTAACATAATCCTTCAATGTATTCCCACATTGGGATTGCTAGAGTAAACACCAGACATGCAGTTAAATTTCATTGTCATAATGTTGAAGTTCAATTTGGAAATTCAGAATATTGAATTTCCCAAAGAATGCAAGGAGAATACTTGTGCTAAAATAATTTGTGTATCCGACACTCAGATTTAATGGTTGTCTTGCCTTTTTATTTGCTACATTTAGCAACCCAAAACTTAGAAAACATAGCTATCATGGTCCAATGTGTCACAGCCATGACCACAGCCATGAGCTTATCTGCTAACACCCTTCCTGTTCATTAAAATTCACAGATCTTAGTAACTTTTCAACTCTTTAAATGGACCTAGTTTTTTTCCACCATAAACTCTCTTCCCTTGAGCTTTTTAAGGAACAGCAAGAATAGCTTACGTGTCTGTTGAATTTCCTGACCTGGCTTAATCTAGAGTATAAGCTCCATTACAATAGTGATCTTGTCTACCATGTTCACTTCTCCATCCCCAGTTCTCATAATAGTGCCCAGTATACAGTTGATTCTTAATAACGTTTGATGTATGAAGAAGTCATAGATGATCAAATCAATGAAATGGAAGAGCAATTTTATATTTATTTTGAACTTCATACATTGAAATAATTTTAAATTTACTGAATGTTACCAAGATGACACAAAATTGTATTATACACATTACTTACTTAATGTCACCTACTGTGAACATCTTTCATAACCATAGTAAGTTTAGCAAACCAAAGAAATGAACTTTGTATTATACTCTTAACCATGGATTTTTATTTCATCATATTTGTTTATTAGTGTTGTTGTTGTTGTTTTGGTTTGTTTCCAGGATCCAATTCACATTGAGTATAGTTGCGTATATTTTCAGACTGCTCTAATTAGTGACAGTTCCTGTGGTTAAGCTGAATTTCATGAAGAGTCAGATATTTTGTGGAATATCCCACAATTTGGGTTTGTTTGAAATTTTCTCATACTTAGACTGAAGTTATATTTTTGGCAAGAGCCCCAGAAGAGATGTGCCTTCTTCGGTGCAACATATTAGGAGGTACATCACATCAATAAATCATTCATAATTTTAAGAATCATTTTTAAACATGTATTTCTAATAGATTGTCTTTCCTTTTCTATATATCTGCAGTTAATGGGGTTAAACTTTAGGGTATCTACCCTGGTTTTGTGTCAAATATAAAATTATGGATATATGTTTATGTGAAATATAAACCAAAGTGTAGTGTATAATATTGCTCCTCAAAAAAAAAAAAAAAGCAAATAAAACAGTTAGTTATTCAATGTTAAACAAGTGAATTCTTCTACAATGTCTTTCCCCCTACAAACTCTTCTTCCTTCTCTTCCCGTTTAAGTCCACACTTTTGCTCCCAAGACTGCATATATGTAGATTGATGGAGGATATTATTAAATGAAACTAATATTTTCAACAGGCAGAATATACATGGGTTATATGACCACATGATAGTAATGTAGCTTTAATTTGCAATCTGGAATAAATAAGCCACCAAATTAGGAGAAGAATCTATTATTAAAGGCATATGATTTTGTGATAGGCATCATGACACAAAAAAGAGTTGTTTTGGCTTAGATATATTAGTTGTGAGGAATTATTGAGATAGTTTTAATGCCAATTAGTTTAGAATATAAATAGAAGAGAGCCTGTGGTTTGCCCCACATACCACTCTGTTGGTATATAAGGCCCTGGGCAGACTATAAATTTAAGACTCTAGAAACTGACTCTGCCCTTCAACTGAGCCTCCTTATCTTCACATCATGAGCTTCTACAACAACTACTATGGTGGCCTGGGCTATGGCTATGGTGGCCTGGGATGTGGCTATGGATGTGGCTACGGTGGCTATGGCTATGCCTGCTACCGCCCATGCTGCTATGGAAGATACTGGTCTTCTGGCTTCTACTGAGAAGTTCTAGATGCTCATCTGTTCAGGATATTCTCTGATGAGAATATCATGCGTACCTCCTGCATTAGTTGTAAAATGGATGTTCTTGTCTGTTCAAACAGTGACTACTGAATCTTAGACTATCATGCAACATCAGACTTTTTTTGATAGAATTTCCTGAATTTCCAACAATTTAAAAAATATTCATTTAATATTTTGTTAGTGTTACATAACTGAATAAAAAATAATTAAAACTATTTTCATTTTGGAAAACGTCTAAATTCATTATTTATTAAACATAATTGGCTTTCATATTGCTACATTTTCGTGTATTGTTATCTACATTTCTTATAAATATGTGGTTTTACGTGTGTGGAATTGCTGACTCTTTCACTATCTATAGTTGATAATTTAGATGCATAGATGAATGGTTATACACAACCACTAATTTCCTAATATGTGTGTTTGGAAGCATTTCCAAGGGCTACTATTATCTACCTTGATCTATCCAAAGCCATATCTTTGGTATTTCCAAAGTTTGACTAAAGATTTGGCAAAGTCTTGTGGCTCTCTTCTCACAATTTCATGCTATTATTTTACTACCTAATTCTTTCTTGATGTTTGGCATTTGGATGTGCATCTAGACAGATGTAATTTTTTCTTCTAAATTTTATATTATTGATGATTCTTTTCCTCATTGATAGTATGTACTTGAACTCATGCATTATAGCTGCCCATGTTCTCTGGTAGTTTCTGTTGTTCTCACATTACCACAGGAAGATACAAAATTTGAGGTCTGTTTTAGTAAAATTTTGACAGAATCAATTGCTGCTTGTGTTTTGGAAAGAGATCAGTTGTGTTTTATAATCAGACAGTGGCTTGGATAGACTAAAATCATGCAAAACCAAAGGAGGAGATCAATATGGAGGACCCTGAGCTCACCTTCCCCAGCAACACATCAAAAATACATCTACATGTGGAGCAATTCTCACTGGAAGCAAAATAGAGACTGGCAGAAACAGTCTCATACAATCAAGGCTATAAAGAATAATCCACAGGGAGTTAGGTAGGAGGGGAAATGAAGCAATTAGTTAAGGATCTGTGCTCCTAGGAGGGGACACAGAAGTGGGTGGGGTCACACAGGCTTGGCGATCCTCCCTGATGACTGAGTAGTTTGAACCACATATTGAGTACCCCAGCACTGGGGTTTGACATTGAGAAGATGAGTCCAATTGGCTGGTTTCCAAAGGGGCTGGCAGAAGGGCAGTGAGAAAATTAGACTCTGCTTGTGAAGAGTGCACACACATTTGTTTGCTTATGAAACAAGGTGAAGGAAGCAGACTGAGACTGCCTGGGACTCTGGCTTCTTTCCCATCACCACAGCAGCATGCCCCTCAGCCTATACCAAGTGACCAATCCAGTCCACCTTGCTCCATGGTGCAGCTCTCCACTAAGGCAAAGGCTGTCACTGCTGAGAAGAGTGTGCAGATTGAGGGGACAGAGCCAACTCCGAGCCGGTGCCACGTCTGAACAAGGTGGGAGTAGACACTGCTGGCACTCTCCAAGTCAGCAGATTAGGAGCAGTCTGGAACTCTGACCAGTATGCTGGTACCTCCCCAGAGTGTGCTTCTGCCCCATCCAGGTGCCTGCCCAGGTCCCAGTCCTATACCCTTCTAGGGCAAAGGTGCTGATGCTGAGAAAGAGAAGAGCATACACTTAAAGGGAAAAGATGCTGCTCAAAACCCATCCTCAGGGCTTCTACTCCAGCACCTTATAATCTGACTCTGCCTCCTAGAGGGTGGTATAGGTCAGTAAGCATAGGAGAAACCCCATCTCACACCTGGCTCTGGATCTAACTCCTTCATCTCCAGACCCACCTCCTACCAAGATGATAGCTGCTGCACATACTGAGAAAAGGTGTGACTCATACTTGCTCTATATCCAGCTCTCTTATCAAAGCCATTGGGCACACACAAACTGTATAAGGACACACTCACACAAAGACACACCTTCAAGACTTTGATAGGTAACTGTTTCACCTAATTTCATAAAGACAGAGACAATTAAGCAAAATAATAAAACAGAAGGATTTGCTTCCAATCAAAGAACATGAAAAAACCCCAGAAAATAATAAAACAGAGATAAATAATTTACCAGATATAGTTCAAAGTATTAGTAATAAGAATGCAAACTGAACTAAGGAAAATAATACCTGAACATAGTAAGAATTTTAATAAAGAACTAAAAAATATAGAAACGAGTCAACAAGAGCTGAAGAATAAAATATCTGAAATATAAAGCACACTAGAAGGGAACATCAGCAGACTAGGTGATACCGAAGCACACATAAATGATCTGGAAGATAGAATAACAGGAATCACCCAATCAGAACAACAAAAAGAAAAAAAAATTAAAAAGTGAAAATGGTCCATCAAGCATACTTCTGTATACATTAATGGGCTCCCAAAAAGAAGTTGCAGAAAATAAATTTGATAAAATTATGGCTGAAAACTACTCAAACATGAAGTAAGAAACAGTTATCCAGGTATAGCAATCACCAAGAGTCCCCAAAAGGTGAACTCAAAAAGATGCACATGAAGACATGTCATAGTTAAAAAAGCAAAAGTTAAAGATAAAGAGAGAATTCTAAGGATGGCAAGAGAAAAACAGAGTGGAACCCTGATACTGCTATTAGATGATTTTTTTTTCTGTAGATAGTTTTCAGGCCAGAAGTGAGCATCATAAGATATTCCAAGTGCTGAGGGGGAAAAATTTGAAATCTAGGATACTCTATCCAGTAAGACTATTATTCAGAACTGAAGAAGAGATAAAGAAATTCTCAGACAAGCAAAGTCTAAAAGAGTTCATAAATACTAAACCATCTCTAAAACAAACGTTAAAGGGTTGTCTCTAGTAGAAAAGAAATGGCTACAATAAGAAGTAAGAATTTATAAGAAAAAAAACAACTCAGTAATAAAAGCAAGTATATAGTAAGGCTATGGATCAAACACTTAAATAAGCTACTACAAAGATTAAAACACAAAAAATGATAAAATCTATAACTGCATAGTTACTAACAGATAAACATGAAGATGTAAAACATGATATCAAAGAACACAATATACAGGGGAGGAGAGTAAACAAAATTGTAGATGTTTAGGATGTGCTTGAACTTCACTGACTACCAGTTTAAAACAAGCCCATGTAGTTATGAGTCAACATAGATGAAGTCCATGGTAACCACAAATCAAAAACCTAAAATAGACAAATACTAGAGATAAAAGAACACAAGCATACTACTAATGAAAACCATTATATCACAAAGGAATAAACTTACAGAAGAAAAAAAGAATAGAAAAAAACTACAACAAAAACCAGGAAACAAGAAACAAAATTTCAATTAGTATATACTTACCAATAATCACTTTAAATGTCAGTGAATTAAATGCTCCAATCAAAAACAGAAGGTGGCTGAATGAATAAAAACAAAAATTAACAAAATAGAGAAGAGAAAAAAATTAGACCTTTAAAAAGATTAAAATGCCACTATTTGAAAAGCTTAACATTGATAAATCACTTTGTTAAGGCAAAAACTGAATAGGAAGTATATACAAAATAAGAAAAAGACAAAAGAGAAATAAACATGAAAACAAGAAGTTTAAAAAACTGTGTGAATCTATTTTGCAGATGTTTATTGCTATAAATTTGAAAATCTAGATACAACAGAGAATTTTCTAGGGAAATACAGATTAATGAAATTGACACCATTACATTTAGGAATTAAAAAGAGACTGATTTCCTCGAAGAAACCAAAAAAAGTTATTAAGGAAATACTCTACAAAATATTCCAGATCCAGATAATTATTCAGGGAAATTCTGCCGAATTTTCAATAGCAAGATACTCCAAATGTTCTATAAATTGTTCCAGAGCACTGCAAATGTGGGAAAACTCCTAATTCTCATTGGAAGGATGTATAACATGATTTATCAGTGGTGGGCAGACAATTAAGGTGCTACCATGATTTCTGCCTCTTGTTGTCAGTGGTCTGTGTGTTGCCCTCCTCTTGACTGTGGGCAAGACTTGCAACTTACTTCTAACCAATTGAATATGGCAATTGTAACAAAGTATATATGATTGTGCATTTGTGATTCTGTTACATAGAATTATATGGGCTTGTAGCACGCATATTGCTGGAGTGTCTTCCCTCCCTTCCTGGCTCTGTGAAAACAAGCCACCATATTTGGGAACCCACATGTCAAGGACCTATAGGTAACTTCTTGGAGCTGAAGCTGGCCTCCAGCAAAGACTTCCCACCAGCAGTCAATTTTGAGCCCATCAGTTACAACACCACAAGGAATGAAATTCTGCCAAATAGGTGAACTTGGAAACAGATTTTTTCATCTCTGGAGACACAGATGAGACCACAGATCTGACCAACACCTTGGCTACTGCATTATGAGACCTTGAAACTTTCAGTAGTTTTTACATAATTATTCTGGCCCACTATGTAGGCAAAATAGCTTTATAATCAACTACTACCTTAGGATGTAATAGATTATAAAGACATTTCTTAGATTGTTTCTTTCATCAAAATATTTTTTAAAAAGGTATTTGAAGTAGAGAAGGATAGTACAACACTCATTTATTATAAGAGATATATGAATATGAAAATTGGGAAAGTATTATTTTTATTTTTACAGTCTTTCACTGAGTTTATAAATAAGAATGTATTTAGTGTTGAGAGTTAACCAGCATAACAAGTATCATTCTCTTAGTAGCAGAAAAGGAAACGAAAGTTTACAAAAAGTAAGTTAATTTCTCAAGACAGGTGACAATGGGTCAAGAAGCTGACTTAGAAATAATAATAGGAAATATCTCCTTAAGGATACAATTGTTACCTTTCTTGTCAACTGAGCCCAAAACATGTCAGTAAGATACTTGGGACATCAAATAACTGACACCCAAACCAAGATTGCTGTTGAGACTGAGCAACTTTATTAGGTCAACAGAAAAACAAGCTCCAGCATGGGTGTCATTAAAGCAGTTGCCATAACACCATCATCCTGATGAAAACAGAACTGTACAGTCACGGGTGAATTTCACCATCTCCCACTTCATGAGGTAACTTCAGGGAATTTTTAGGTTAGATAGTAGTTCAACAACAGATCACAGTAAACTTCTAAGATTCAGGCTACTTGTCACCCAAGGGAAAGGCACAGGCTTTGAGGGGTTTAGAATCGGGGAATCCTGGAGTCCAGTTGTAGAGGATGAGGTCTTCCATGGTGTCCTCAATAGTAGTAGCCAAAGCCAGAGCCACAGCCCAGTCTGCGGAAGCCACAGCCATAGCAGGACCCATAGCCGCAGCCCAGGCCTCCGTAGCCACAGCAGCCGTAGCCACGGCCCCCATAGTAGTTTCCATAGTAGCCGCACATGGTGTTGGTTGTTCCACTTTGGATAGGAAATGAGGGTAGATTACGTCAGTCTGGACATTTCTCCTTGCAGAAAACCTATTATATGCACTGGATGTGGGTGGGTCCAACCGCATGTGCTCATATAATTGGCTAATTTTATGACTAATATAATTAGTATGTTGTTTCAAGACTGGAGCAGAATGCCTTAAGGCATTAGGGATGCTTGCTTTAACCAACTGAGGCCTGTTAATAAAATGGTACATTCACACTCACCAAGCTGTGTTTTGTAACAAATCTTCCCTTTAACATTCTATAACCAGATAACACATAAGCAGGACACATTTTCAATAATTTCATTTGACTTGCAGTTGATCACAAATAATTTTTTTTTTATTCTTGGCCTCCCAAACTTACACTCCCCTCCATAAAATAGTTTTAACTCCTATCCCAACCCAGAGTCAAAGGGTGGCATCTTGCTGATGTAGTGGTGATGAGATTAAAGTACAGAATAAAGTGAAGTTTAAAGTATAGCATAAAGGTAACTTAGGAGATCCTCTGGATTTTAATAAGCTCCCCCCCTTATTAGCAGAGCTGTGAGGACACAAAATCTTTATTTTTCTGATTTCATCTGCCTTGATAAGAAATTCAAATAAGGACACAAGATTTTAATTTAATCGAACTGAGAAATGAAACAATGCTTTCTTCTTTCAAAATACTTCCTTTCTTTGTGTGTGTCATGTAGGTACATTTTTATTAACAAAATATTTAAACACATTATTGAGACAAAATGTTATCCAGGGTCCTTTTTGAAAGAGGCATTACTAGTAAATAGATTTTGATCACATCAATGTGAATTTTTCCACAAAGAAAATTGATTTTTGACTCTCAAAGTGTTTTACAAATGTTGTTATTGTCTGTCTAAATTTGATGAAATCTAATCTTTGACTAATACTAGTCATAACTGATTGGTGGAAATCCCAACAGTTAGGGGGAAAAAAATGTTTGACATTTTGTTGCTCTCATATGTTTGTTTACATCTGATATGAACAATTTACATGTGGGAAAATTTCTAATCTTGCTTTCCAATAAAGCTAATAACTTTCCCAATATGCAGTGATTATCATATATATTCATTCCTCTCCATCATTTTCATCTTGTTTTGTGTGTGTGTGTGTGTGTGTGAGAAAGGGAGAGAGACAGAGAGAGAGAGAGATAGACATTGAGAGACAGAGATAAAGAGACACAGAGACAGAAAGACAGAGAGAGGTGGAGAGAAACTATTGACCTTGTGGCTATTTTAGTTACTGATGTAGCAAAATAGATAGGGCATAACTAACATTTTTTCCCCAGTGAGCATCTGTGTAAAAGTATTTTCATGTGCAGCTCCAAGAGTTACTCGGTCTTACATTGATCTGACGTTGTCTCATTTTAGAAAACTTCAGTGTTTTACTCAGGTCATTGGTAAAAACAGTAGCACTATTGCTGTTAAATATTCTATGTTCTACATTAATTTTCTCTTTTCTGATAGTCTACATTTAAACATGTGACTCTCAGAGACAGACATAATTCCACCCCTACATCATGTGTTCTGCCTTCTCCTTTTCATACACAGATAAGAATCTCTACATGCAGCTTGTTGATATTCCTGGTAATCCTATATTCCTACAACAAAGATCTCCTCATTTTGAGGTTTGTCTCATTGAGTCCTTAAATTGTGTCTAACTCTGTCTCCTGGCAGAATCCCTGTTACCAGAACATGGTGACTAGGACGGACTAACATCATGTAAAGCACATGTCTGGCCCAAATGAATGCTGAATAATATAGTCTCAGTCATGGTATCTTAGTTGGCTTTCAATGAAGTTCCTGGTGATGACTTCTCAAATTCATTCCATTTATTTGTTAATATTTTTAATCAATTATTAAATTTTTAGAAGCCAATAAAATGTAAAGAAACAATAGCTACCATTCTTTCATTTACTACTCTTGAATGTCATAGGCCTATCAATGATAAAGGGTCTACCTAAGGATGCTTCTTGGTAGATCAACAGAAGAAACTGGCCAATCTTCCCAATCCCCAACTCTCTTTTTTTTAGCAACTCTATGTTGTCACCTAATTCAAACCAAGCAACAACAGAAAATAATATCCTTTACAGTAACACTGTGAGTATTTTGTAAGTCACACATTTCCTTTAGGCATTTTAATCTACTTGATCCCAATACATATGCATATAAGTAAGTAATTTGTGACCTGGAAATTGAGATACAAAGAGGTTGGGAAACTTACTAAAGTTCCACAGCTAATACATTACAAAGATCAAGTGTGTGTTCTTCTTTGTCACGCTGCATAAAGTCTCTTTTTCCCTCCTCCCATTGGAGGTTTGAACACTTGTGGCAATGGGGAGCTTACTGTTTTGTTATGATGATCTGTTTCATTGTGAAATTACTCTGTTATAAAATTTGCACATGTTTCAGAGTCTCTCATTATTCCCAGTGTTACTTACGGTCCTATAAAATTTATTTCAATATTTTGTTCACAAGCCATTCCCATCAACTATGGTTGATAGTGCCTCTCAGTCTTTCACTTTCACTTCAAAGTGACCTATCCTTGATATCCTTCGGCATGACTGATCTCCTGATCTCTGCTGATATACAGATATGACATACAGGCCATCCAACGTCTACTAGGTACGTTAGAAAACAGCAGGGGAAGCTTGTTGTAAAGTACCACAAAAATGGCACCTGACAACAACACCTGTTTAGTATTGCACAATCTTAGTGATCTTTAATTGGGATCTCTGCTTAAGGTCTCGCAATATTGCAGTCAGGGTATCAGCCAGGACATCTGCAAAGTATCTTTACTGTATAAATTAACTGGAGTTGCCAGATCTGCAAATACATCCCAAATCTTGCATATGAAACATACTAAAAAGTAATCTGTTTTTTATGTGAAATTCAAATTTTTCCATTTTGAGTTTTATTTGCTAACCCCAAATATAACTACAATCACAGGAGTGACATCTCATCACCTTTGCCAAGGTTAGAGGCAAGTTACAGGTTCTTCTCACGCTGAATGGAAGGGGATCAAACAAGGGTGTATGTCATTGGGGCTTGCGTTAGAAGTCTAGTTACTGACAGCTGTGAATTTATTCCTTAAGCCCAACTAGGGATGACATTTCCTCTCAGATAGATTATGGTTATTGAAATAAGATTCCAGCATATGGACATTTTCTGAAGTGTATTTCTTCCTTCTCCTCTGCCCAGAAAACTATTTCCCCTTTTGTATGATTGACCAACTCCTATTTAATCCTTTCTATTTCAACTGTAAGTTTGTCTCAGAAAGATTCCTAGCCCTTCACTCTACTTTCTCTTGTCCTGGCCTCTTTTCTGATTTCTCCCTCTCTATTTCCTAAACACCTCTATGTATAATTATATTATAATAATACTTTGATCTTTGTAGCTTGTGAGTTTTTTGTCTTTCTTACACTTTCAGAAAGCAGGAATGAAGTCTTTTAGTGCTCTGTTTATAGTATATAATGAGATGTCCTCTATGCAGTTAAGGGTTTGATGAATGAGATCATTCATTATCTAATTCGTAAGAAATGATTATCTTCCTTCAAGAATAACAATCAATCTATCCATCCATCCTCTTTTACCCTTCTTCTTCTTGAGATTTAAATTCCTTTTAACATTCAGGGTAATCTAGGAAGAATAAATTTATTTAACCATGGGCGGTTGAATCTCTACTCCAGTTCTTGTAGTCTTTTTTTATAATCCACATGGAGATTGAATTTCTAAAGTCAAAACATGCTGTAACTGCTGTGTCCTCACAGATAGAGCAACATGAAAGCTTTCAGTTCTGTATTTTTCTGGTATCAGCATCACCATTTTTATTCAGGCTTCAAAGCTCAGATTCATTTCTAACTTGTAGTATTCTAGAATAGAGTGGGACAAAATTAGATATGTAAGATCAGTTAATCCACCCTTCTCCCTGAGTTTGTTATTTCCCCCCAAAATTACTCTAGTAGTGGGTGATCCTGCCTGGATTTAGACACATCCAGTGATAGAGCATTAAAAAAGGAAGCCATTCTTGTTTCAGATGGTATCACATATTTGAAAGAGCTCTTGTGTTGAGAATTTTTTGTGTCTTCATAATCATTTCACCCTACTCTATTTATTGTCTCTAAGACACAGAATACATCTGCAATTCTAATCTTACTAATTTTGCAATACCAGTCTTTCAGACATACAATTGTATATACCACCCTGGAGTCCCCACAATTCTAAGTGGGAAATTCCAAGAAGAAACACTTTTAGAAAATTTATCTTCTCTAGGTTTTTCTCCCTCCTCTTCCACTATTACTGTCTAAGGTCTTACAAGTTTTACCTTCAAAAAGTCTCTGATGCTTATTTACTCCTTTTTATTATCTATGCCCCCACCCACCAACAATATTTATATACCTACATATTGAGCCTTCTGTTTCTCCTCTGCTACCCACCTTTTTCACATTAGCATTTTCCCAAGAACTTTTTCTCCTGAGGCACTTGTCTCTGTGTGTGTGTACATGTGTGCATGTGTTGATGAGTACATGAGTGCTGATAAATATGAAAAAAAGAAATGGATAGACCCAGGATCACGGCACACATATGCTTACAAACAAACATGTAAGTAAAATGAACTAAGGCCACAAGACTTGGCCAATAAGGAGCCATTATTTTGGGGGTGGAAATTGAGGTGTGTAATACGTGTATGTCATGGGTACTGACCAATCAGAATGGAAGCCAGACAAACACAATTGTAACGAACAGCTAAGGAGGGCACAGAAATAGAAGATGAGAATGTAAGTCAATAGGAAGCCTGACACAAAACATACACAAACTTGTTAGGACCAATGAAACATGTTTATTTGGAAATAATCACAATATAGAAACATAGACTAAGAAGGTAGTAGGTTTACAATTGGACGATGACTAGAATGAGGTTTCCTGCTCTAAGAAATATTATGGAGTAATTCAGGCTCCCTCAATTACAAATAGGACTTCCAAGAAGGCAGTCAGTCCCCTACAGCCTCTGACTGTTCTCAGTTCAGTGGGATCTGGAGTGACTGAGTCATCAAGACAGAAATGTCCTTGGAATGATGGATTTTAGAAGAAAAGGTGCATTGCGATTACACTCTAGTCGCTAGGTGAAGAATAGCATTTATATAAAATGGATATTATCCACAGGAGGCAGAGCCATAATGAGACCCGTATCTGCAGTCAGTGAAATAGCCATATCCAGAACAGAAGCTAAGCCACAGCCACAGAGACCACGTGAATTTCTGTAGTAGCTGCAGCACACGGGGTCTAGAGGTGAGGGTTCAATAGTTCAGAAGAGAAGTTTCTGAATCTGTCTCCTGCCTTGAGACTTTTATCTACTACCAAAAATGGGTGAAGCACACAACACAGACTCTGTGGCCCCCTTACCACAGCAATTTCCATTTTTAAAAAGCTCATTACCCCAGGGATAACAATTTTCTCAGTAGCTATGCCTAAGGTTTGGCCCTGGTCGATCAAGAGAACTGTAAGAAACAGACAAAACTTACAAATTGAACAAGTATGTCTTATGGAATGTAATCAAATCTAATTTAGATTTTCACTCCAGGGGGCAATCACTCTTCTGTACTTTCAGGTACACACATACATAGGCATTGGGAGATGCTCCATCATCCTATATCTCAATATTGACAGGAAAGCACCCAGGCTGGAGGTGAGAGGCATAACTGCAGGGACGTCAAAGTAAGGCATTCTCAAGTTATACCTGCAAGAAAGTGGATGGAGTGTTCTACTGCAGAGTCAGGTGAGGCAACGAGTGGAGTATCAGATGTGTCTTTTGCAAATACTTTCTCCTTAACATTGAATTTTCTTCTCACTCTCTTGGTTAAATTTGATTTTAATACCATTCATCAATTTTTTTAAACAATTAAAAATAAGGCATTTTATTTTTTTGAGATGTAAATTTTCACCTTTTTATCTTTCAGTTATCTCTCATACTCATGTATTTTTTTATATTCTTGACCATATTTGCTCTTTCCATTATCTCTGTGATTTCTCTCTCTTTTTTTTTAATTCGACTGATTTTTGTTTCCAAATCACACTTTTTTCCCTGCTTCTTTGCTTGTCTAGTAATTTTTTTTAAAGGAGGCCAGACAACTTTAATGATTGTTTAGAATGTGAATTTTGTTGTCTTTCTTTACATGGTGTGGAAGTTGGTTTGGGTAGGCAATTAAGTTACTTGTGTATGCCTTGATTTTTTTCACTACTTCGTGGGTCTAATATTGTCTGTAGTTGCTAGTGCTTTGTCTGACTACTGAAGTGTTCCCCTTTTGGGATCTACTTTTCAATGAAGTCTCTTCACTTTGGTTGGTGGAAAACTCCCATGTCTCCCAGCCCTGTCTGATCTCTAGGGACTATTTAGCTACAGATGTTTAATCGTTCTTTGCCTTTCTTCATGGAATTTCACATACACTTGAGTGTCTTGAGGTTCAATAAAGCAGAGACAAGGCCACCTCCAGGTCTCTTTCTTTATTCTTCTGACTCAAAAATTACAAACACTCTTTGACATTTGATTTTTTTTATAACTCAATACAATATTAACATCATCCCCTCCTTGGCTTCTCCTCCCTAAAATGTGAGCCTGTGAGAGTTACAGGCAGGAAGCTACAGTAACAGTTGGGCTTAAATAGTTTGTTTCCCTTTCTGAAGACATTGTGGTTCTGAACTACCTGTTGTACGATGTATAATTTCTGAAAAGTTATTTCAAATATTTTGTCCAGTTTAATATGATGGGAAGGTAAATTCAATGCTAGTTACTCTAACATGGCTGGAAGAAAGAGTTTTTCTTCTATACATATTTTAAAATAATGAGATAGATTTCTATTATTTTTTGAAAAAGTCACATTACATTTTCAGTGAAAAAACAAGTTGAGTAATGGTATATAGAATGATTTTACTTTAATAAAGAAAATTATTTAATATTTGGCATTTATTGAGATGTTAATATCATATGATTGCTTTCTTCAATGGTGATGAGATGTGATTCCTAGAATAAGAGGGGGAAAGTCAAAAACATGTTTTTTCCTTTTTCTTTAACACATGATTTCTCATCAATATTCAGCCTGTTTGGTCTTTACTCCCAAAACTCTGCATGAAGATTGGCTTTTCTGAAGGTGTCTCGAGTAGTAGTAGGATTTACCCTTCACTGGTTAGGGTAGTCAACAGAAAGCTCTTCCCATTATGCAGCTGAGTCTCTGCAAGTTAAGTGAGTGAATGTCCTAAAAATGGGCATTTGTCAGACCCTCCTCATTACCTTCTCTTGGAACAGATGTTGCTTGCCCTTGTTGACATTCAGTTTCAACACTCTTGCTTCATTTGGTATTTTAAGGAGCATTTTAAAAGTTCTCTACTAGAAAAAAAGTTAATCTGCGGGTGCTACATTGTTTTCTCCCAAAGTCTCCTATCTTCTGGGAGAAGGATATACACATCCTGGAGCAGCCGGCTAATCAGCAACAGAAAATTGGCACAGATGTTCATCTGTTTAAATGAAGCAGAAAAACGTGATTCAATATGATGACAGTAGGTCTTAATTCTCAGGGGGACAGTCCCTACGGCCTGAGACATAATGGTGTTCCACAGCTTAGATCTGATTCAAAAATCATGAAATAGTCGGGAAATCCTATATAGTCATTAAAATGATAATTTAGAAATTATTGATTCCATCAGAAAACATTACGTAAATAATACCAAAAGAACAGTCCAATCTAAAAAACCTACATAATAATTTTTGAAGATGTGAAGTAATTTCAAATATGTTAAAATAAACATTTTTTAATATAGGAAGAGTACATCATATTGTCAGCATCAAATATTGTAAGGTGATGTCAATGCATAAAGGTTTTTTTTATTTCTTATTTTTTCCATTTTTCTAAAGTAAATCTGCAATATTTTACTATTTATAAATTATATTGTTTAAAACAAATTACTTGTAAATCAACCTTAAATGTTTGTTCCAATTAAAGGTTTTTAAATATACCATGTGAGAAGAACCATGGTCTTGTTCACCTCAATGAGATCCTTCCTACTGATTCAATGCCAGTTTCTCAGTCTATATAATTGGATCTGAGCAAAATGGATGTCAGCTTTCACTCATTTATTTATCTTTTCTTATAATTATGCTCCTCAGGAATTTTAAGTTCAAAAATATTTAGATACTAATAGATATATATATTCCATATTTTCTCTTTCCCTGCCTTATTTCACCTGAAATAATAGCAAACAGGGAATTTTATTTGATGAAATAAAAAATGAAGTTAATTACATAAAATTTTTTTCTAATTTAATTCTTAATAATTCATGA
The DNA here is from genome assembly GCF_048564905.1 of Vicugna pacos. NCBI lineage: Eukaryota > Metazoa > Chordata > Mammalia > Artiodactyla > Camelidae > Vicugna > Vicugna pacos. Next base: position 111,907,692 of record NC_132987.1, on the reverse strand, counting down.
CTTATTTCTAGAAATTAAATGATAGAATATTTACCTTGTACCTCTGAAACATTATAAAGAGGTTGATTAATGTGAAAAAAAGACACAGTAAAGCATTCTGCTCCACAACCTCTTCACCTGAAGCCACAAGTTTAGTTCCTGTTTTCCAAATGACTGCAAACAATAATTTTAACAAATATTTTTCATTACATAACATGGATCTCCATTTTTCCATCCTCCACTGACAGCGTTACCCTTGCCCACAACCTACACCAGAAACCAATGACATAGTTCCTTTTGTTTATACATTAACACAGTACTTATAACAATTTCTGTTAGTCAGTTTTGCTGAGGTGACAGTTTCATCACAGCAAATTAAAAAAAAATCAAAATTTCTGACTCACCTTACACGTTTGGGTCAACTGGGATCTAAGCAGAAAGAAGAACACCTCTTGAGGACATTTTTGTTGCAAAGAGGCAGGAAAAAAAGAAACAGAATCACTGGCAAAACTTGTAATGTCTCTGAAACAGAGTATTCACATGTGATGTAAACCACAGCTGCTTATATCCCTTGACCAAACACATCTCATGGCAAACCCAACATCAGTGAAATTGGGGCTATATAATCCCTTTACAGAGGAGAAGAGAGAGAATACATGGGAACAACAGTACAATTTACCACACTGCATCTTTCTGGGCTTCCATTGATGCTGGTCTGGTGAAAGTTCCATCCAAATACACTTGCAATGTGTGAGTTATTTGTCTACACAGAAGCTGCAGTAGTGTCCATTTAGAAAGCAAACCTTACAGTCATTTGAGCCTCCAGTGTCCCTCAGTCTGCTGTCTGTTTCTTCCCCTATAATCTGTTCTCCTGCTGCTGCATTCTCTTCTAGACCTTTCTATACTTGGTTTTCAAACACAATTCCCAATATGAGTAGCACATGCAAACTTTTAGGTTGGTGAGGGGGAAAGACTCTGCACTCAATTCCTAAGGACACAATGATGGTGATGATAATGAATGCTATCACCTACATAAGTACTGTAAAAATCCCAAAGTGATTAGCATATATAAACTTATTTAATATCTTACATAAGTCTATAAAGTAAATTCAAGTATCTTTTTCATTTTATAGATTAAAAAAAATCAGTCACAAGTGTAAAAACAATGGCTTAGATGCAACAGATTAGTAACCTGTGGTAGGAAATGGAGATAAAATATGATTATTTTGTTTTCTACTTTTAAAGCTCACCTTTTTAGATGCTTATCAACTGGTTTTATTTTTTTGCTCCATTACTGAGTCAAAGCGTAGGGAAGAAGGAGAGGAAAGAGAAGAGAGCAGTCTTATTTGGCCGGTTGCCTTTGTGTTTTCTCTGCTTAGCAGACGGTCAGCTTGGCATCTCTGGATGGGTTTCCTGGCAGAAGATAAAGACAACATTTCTTTTACTGGATATCATCAGACTTCCTGTCTAGATCCCTGATCCCCTACTCTGTTGATCCAACATCTCTCCATGCTTTTTGATATCTGTTATTTACCACCACCACAATCTCTAAATCAAAGCTTCGAAGGGTTTGACATCTGGTACTAAATTCTATTTTCCATTTAGAACATGGAATTATCATACAGACAACCAACTGAAGCATCCCTGCCTCAAAATTCCTCAATCCCTTCATCAACTCTGCTCTACTTTAGAAAACGACTCCCAGACCCGTGCTTGTCAACATCAGAAGGCACTCCTATTCCAAGTATTAAGCCCAATATCCCTCCATCTCTTATTCTCCTAGTTCCTCACACTTCTGTTACAGCCATGCCATTTCACCTACACAGTCAAATCATCTGTTACATGCTTCACTTAACTTTCTATATGTTCTGCTGTTTATATCCATTGTCCTGGCATTATTAATATTTTTTTTTATTTTAACTTTAACATTTGAGTATACTAGTTGGGACAATCAATTATATGGCCTCCTGTTTCTATTATTTGTTTCATCCATCACACTTCTTTCAGCAAGCTCTTTTCTCCTTCTATATTTCTACTCTGTAAATTCTCATCTGTGCATTAATTCATACCTTCTTTACTCCAAACTCAGGCTCCTAAGAGCTGTTGGAGAAAATCCCAGAACTGCATGGATTGGTGCCACCACACATTCTCAGCATTCTCATTGTGGCCGAGTCCTCAGTGCTACTTGAGAATCCTTTCACTCGTTCTGAGGTCTTTTTCTTTCTTACTTTTACAGCCGCTTTGCCAACCCTTCACCAGTATCATGAAAGCCTCTTGCTCAGAGCTTACTTCTGCCTCTGCCCTCCTCTGTCTGTAACTCTTGTTATTTCATGGAGAAAAGAGAATCTATCAGGGGAAAACTCTGTCAACTCCCTTCCCACACACTTATCTACATTTACACTTGTCTTTTAGCCTTTTATCTTTGTCTCAGAGGAAACCATGTCCTCCCTCCTGTCCAAAAAAATCATTCTTCCACTTTGCTTTAAATGCCATCTCCTTCAACACTTGTTTGATAAATTATCCCTTCTGTCTACTATATTTTCAGCTTCTTCTTTTCCACTGACACTTTCCCTTTAGTCTATAAACATAGTCAAGTCTTTTGATATTTAAAAGCCTGTCTCAACATCAGATCATCCCTGGCCAGATTTTTTTCTCAACTTCTTTTATATTTAAGATTTAAAATGGTTTTCTCTAGTGCCTTTCATTCAGTTTTAATCCACTCTAACCTGTCTCCTCTTGCTCAAGTCATCAACAACCTATTACATACCTAGTATCTTTGATGCATCTCATGTTTGTCTTCTATGTTTTGTGGCATTTGGCACTGATAACTACTTCTTTCTTTGGTTTTCATTATATGTTTTTCCTGATTTGATTATCTTGACTTTATACTGCTTCTAACCAGTCTACTTGTAAGGCTGTCTTTTTGGCAGCTGGAAGTCTGCCCTTGGTGTTTGGCTCCATCACCGAATACACAAAAATCTAATTTCATAAGCAAAACAAAATTCGTTCACAATACCATTCTCAGGTTAGTGTCTAATGCCATTTCCAGCCATTCCCTCATATATCAATAGCTGTTTTTTTTTCTTATAATTTGCTGATCGTCACAAGCATTCTTAGACCTTCTTGTCTATGGATAACTCATGCCATCTGTGGTAATGCCTCTGCCATCTGTCTGCCAGCCTGTATCTAAACCAACTTTTAGGTCTCAACTTGAGCGGCACATCGTCTGAGTTTCCTTGTCTGCCTCCCACACAACCTACTTAGTCACGTGGGGCAGACCTAGATGGGCTCTCCACTCAGCACCCACAGAATCCTGAACTTACTTTTTCTTTCTATTTTATAGCTATTTATTTTAGTTCTAATTCAATAGGATTTATTAATTCATACAAATTATATAAACTGGACAGGTGTGATAAAAAGTGAAGTAAGACATACTCTCTATCTTAAAGGAGCTTGGAGCTTAGAGAATTAAACAGAAAGGTGGGTCTACATTACAGGTAAGTGCTCTGAGAGAGGTGGCCACAGGGGTATCATGGGAGCACAAAAGACAGACATCAGGCTGATGGTAAGGTAAGTCACCCAGAGGTAGGGACACACAGACTGAGTTTTCTATGACAATGATGAGGCAGCCAGATAAAAACAAGATGGGAGGGCATTCCAGGTAGAGGAAATAGCATATAAAAGGGCACAGATATACAAAACAACATGGTTTTTCAAGAATTATATATATGACTATGCATTCTTTAAGTGTCTTATCTTGCCCAGTTTATTTCTATATTGTCAGCACTTAGCAGAGTTTCTATAACAGAGGTCTAACTCCTAAGTAAATGAGTTAACAAAAGAATAAAATTATATGCATACTATTTTTGTGGATATAGATGATGAAGATGATGATGATGATTCAGCTAAAAATACCAGTGTATGAAGAAAAATTGTTTTCCACAGAACATACGTTGCTAAGAACTGGGCTCCACATAGTCCTGTGGTAATTGACATTAATTATCTCTAATCATGATATACTTTAAATCTCATTTAGTCATAGAAAAACCAGTGCTTCAGTCCAAAACAGAAGCTCTATTTCCCTTCACGCACCCTGACTCTTGGCCCTAGGATCTTTTCTGTCAGTCTGCAGCTCTGTTACATCATTTAATATGGAACTCCTCCATGGCTGTAATTTGTATTTTCTATACCACATTCTTTTGGCTATTGCTCTTCAGCTCAATAGCAGAGGATTACAAAAACTATGCAATGTGTTTGATGGTTCTATAGCTGATCAGTTTGCTTGTTTACTCACACTTGGAGTCGTACTCCCTTATCTAAGGGTGACTTTTAATGTGCCTTTGCAGGATGACTTTGGTAAAACATCTAGCAGTTGCTCCAATTTTAATCTTTGTAAATGGTTAGTGGAGTAAATTTCCAGACATGTTATGATCATATGGGGTCCAAAGAAGTATGTTGGGGGAAAAAAAAACAAATATTTCAATTCTTCATTTTTCCAGGGGAAGAGGAATTGTTCTCAATGGTAGTAAAAATACAAAATGAAAGAAAGCAAAGTCAGAATCACGTACCTGGGCAGAATTGAATTTGAACCATCACTCTTCTGTTTACTGCTTAGGGGACCTTTTGACCAATTACTCAATCTTTTTGTGTCTCAAATGTTTAATATGCTAAATTGGAGATATGTCTATCTCTTTGGATTTGGTGACATTTTAATAAGATAAGATAACAAAATAGTGCCCAACACATGTTAGATCCCCAATAGTTCTGGACATTGATAAAGGTTTTTAATCAGTTCAAAGCCAGTGGAATAGCAAGATTCATTGTTCTGGATGTTGGCTCTACAACCACCACTTCCACGCCAACTGACAGATGAGTGTAGGTTTGATACATCACTGGTGGGGGGATATCATAGAACTGCAGTTTTATGGGATGCACAAAAAGCTATGCTAGTGATCTTATATTTGTAAACAATATACCACACATATATGTCTGATGTCTCACACGTCCTACCTCTTAAATCAAGACATCACTTTTCTTTCTTTTTTTTTTGCCGGCATGAGCTGCCTTGTCATTAAGGTTGCTGAATGCAATGACAGGCTGAAAGGGCTCTATGGATACTTTCAAGCAAAGCCTTATAGTGAGGAAGCCTCTGGACGGAAAGTGTTTGCAAGACAGAACTATGCTTAGCAAAAGTTGGGGATGTAAATATAGTAAGTAGGTTGAACAGAAATCTGTGTTCTGACCAAAATGTTAAAATCAGATGAAATATTTCTTTAAAAAAATTAACAGAAAACAGATTAGAGTAAAATGATTGAACTGATAAGTGGTGATAATTATATTTCTCTTGCTCTTGGGCATGTATTTTTTTGTCAGTTTTTAGTCACCTTAAAATACTAAGACATATTTTTTAAAGGAAATTGTCTTATTTTTTTATAAAATCTGTGAAACAATATTTCTCTGGTGATTTTTATGTAAGTATACTTAAAGCTTACTGAAGTGTCTAAGTTGTTTAAATACCACTACCCAACTACCTGTTTCTTGCTTTCCTCCTGGTAATAAGATCCAGGAGCATGAGGCAATACTTTTATCTAGATGTGTTATTATCCAGATGAAAAATTACCATAACACACTCACAACAGTTACAATGATGCCTTTGACTGACATAGTATTGTCAGCATTACTAGATTCCCAAATATAAATTATATGCATATCACTGTCTCATAAAGGATATTGGCCACTTAGGTCTTTGATGAATCCTTAAATGTCTGAAAAGATTAGGTCACATAGATAGAATTAATGCCACTAATCAATACCTGTTAATATATATAAGAGGGGAGATTAATCTTTTGGTTGTGGAACAATTCTGGTCCAAAGACAGCAAAACTGTTTGTCAGACGATGCTTTGAATGTTTCCCCTTGTATCTCAAAAGAATATGTTCTCTAAACTGTAAACTGATTCTCTGATCTCAGATATTATTAACAAAGTGCTCAAAATAAAGTTAGTAGATGACACGTGATACTATGAAAATTGGTGATGGATTAAAATTTGGATTCTGGGTACCTATGGCCTTTAACCAAGGAAAATAATCTCATTGTAGGTATGTGATTGAACTGGTAGAATTTACAATAGTAATTAGTTAATACAAGTTATCCAATACAAATTCTCTTTGCCTAAAAACATTCTAAGAAATTAATAAACTTCTTATGAAAATTTATTTATTTATTCTTCCATCCATTGTTCTATTAATTCCATTCTGCAAATATTTAAATATCTACTATGTGTCAGAGGACTTGTGAGGCAATGGGATAAAGGGATGGGTAATACAGGGCACGTGCCCTGAAGTAGTCCATAGTCTCTTATGTGAGACAAGAATATAAGCACATAATCATAATAGAGTGTTGTCATGTTAGGATGTCAGGATGATACCATGTGGACATGCTGAATTGTTTAAATGAAGGAAACAGAAGTTGGATAGACTAAATCAACTTACTGGATTCAACCTGGGGTGGATGATACTGCCTTGGGTAGAAGGTCTTCCCTTATTGTCACATTTAATGAATTCTGCTATTAATTTACCAAACATTTTTTGCATTTGAGTTCTCTGTCAGGAATGGTCCTCGATCAGAGGAAAACTGAACAGTGGGTTTTGTCTCATCTAGTAGAATTCTTATAGTCCTGTGGGCCTTTTATACTTGCTTCTATTTCAAAGAGGATGGTTTCTTAAACTTATTAAAAGCTAATCTCTCCAGCTTTCTGTATTAAGAACTTTGTTTCTCTGTGTCTTTGATATGAAATCTCAAGTGCCTTCAAGTTTTCTGTCTTCTATCTCCCCCTTAGATTCAAATATTATCTAGATAATCAATATATGGTGTATGGAACACACAAATACAACCAACAATAAATTAACACAAAATCACAACCTAACAAATCCCCAAAGGAAACAAAAATATGAAACACAGATAGCAAATTTGGCCTTGGATTATGAACAGGAGTGAAAATGAAGCATATTAACTCCATAATTTTGTCAAAATTAGATTACATTTAATGAAAACTAAGATTGGAAAACTTTTATGTCAGAAACCAAAATGAAATTACCTCAAATGTATAAAGGTTACATGAAGGTAAAACGCCAAATTCTAAATATAACGGAAGTTATCCATTGAGTTTGTCCAGTCTAGTGGATGAAGTTGACATTCTAAAGTTTTGCATGTTGTAGATGAGAATATATTTGCCATAGTTTAAACTAGACATAAGTCAGAAGGTATTGTCAACTGAAATAAATGCTCAGCCTTAAAGTTAAGTTTTGAGTTAAGAGTTATGTCTTATTTGGCGGGAGGACTCGAGCAGGGATGACAGCCTCTCAGGTTGCTCTGAGGGGCTGTTCCGAAGAGGTAGGGGAGGAGCTAGGCTATATAGGAGCTTTACAACAAAGACCAGGTCATTGGAACAATGAAAGATTACTTGTTATCTAAGGAAAACCAGGCATCTCAAGTTAAAGAATTTAGTGCTTTTCTATATATGGGAGGAAGCAAGCATTTGGGCTCACTGAATTCATTCCTTTGACAAGCACCTAGCTGTCTAGGGCCAGTATCCTCTCCTTTCTTACTCTGAGTCCCCTCAGGGGGCACCACTGTGAGTGGCTGCAGAGGCTGGGCTGCAGGCCTGTCCCCACTGGGGGATGACAGCAGCCGCTGATGACTTGAGTTCAGCATTCTTTGTTTACTAATATGTTTGCAGTACTTTCAATCACATTGCAGTATATTCGTTCACAGTATAAAGAAACTTAAAAGTAAAATCATAGGTTCAGAGATAAATGGGTTCAAAGGTATCCTTAGGCTGAGTTCTTGTGATTATTACATACATTGTATACTTTGAAGTTTTTTGGTTGCTTGGTTTTCTAAGAATGATGGATGACTTTGGCTGTATATTTTCTGGTAGCTGTCACAGAAATTAATTATATGATTTAGTGTCCATAGGATAAAAGTAAATCTGATTCTCAAATGATACTGTGTCTGGTCCTGAGATCTGACAAAACATACTTCCATGAGTGTTTATATACAGTACAAGGGAGTAAATGACATCTACACAGTAAAGAGAATGTAATGTGAGAATGAAAACTCCCTGAAGTCAGGTTTTATTTTTCTGTAATTATAAGAATAAACTTCAGAAAACTGATTCTTGTCAGAGTCCTCAACAATGACAGGTGGTGTAACTACAAAGAACTCATCAGTCATTTAATCCTTTTGTGGTTGGAGAAGATGTCATAGTCCAGATGTTTTAATTCTGCTCCTTTGAATGCATCCCAGGATATATTTTAGAGAATTCTACATGAAAAACATGTGAGCATGATGCTGAAGGATCCTGTATAAATTTTGTTTCTCCCACTAAATTCAGACAATTAACTCATCCCACTGATTCTAGGTTAAATTTCTAAACGAGTACCAGGAATTCAAGCATTTTATGTCTCAGTTGAGTGGTGTGAACGAAAACACTGCAATGTGAGTGAAAATATTGCAACCATATCAGTAAACAAAGAATGCTGAAACCAAGCCATCAGTGGCTGCCGCGCCCCCCCCCCCCCCCCCAGTGGGGACAGGCCTGCAGCCCGGCCTCAGCAGCCTCTCACAATGGTGCACTCTGAGGGGACTCAGAGTAAGAAAGGACAGGATACTGGCCCTAGACAGCTAGGTGCTTGTCAAAGGAATGAATTCAGTGAGCCCAAATGTTCGCTTCCTCCCGTACATAGAAAAGCACTAAATTCTTTAACTTGAGATGCCTGGTTTTCTTTAGTTAACAAGCAACCTTTCATTGTTCCAACTGCCTGGTCTCTGTTGTAAAGCTCCTATATATCCTAGCTCCTCCCCTACTTTTTCAGAGCAGTCCCTCAGGGCCATCTGAGAGGCTGTCATTCCGGCTTGAGTCCTCCCGCCAAATAAAACATAGCTCTCAACTTTTAGGCAGCGCATTTATTTCAGTCGACAGTGGGAAGCCATTATTAGTGGAATTTTATGAAGGCCACTGTTTTCTGTTATAGGTTTGTTCCTTTTATTTAAAAATACGAGGATTGCATTCATAACACTGTAATACTGCAGACTTTGGATCAGTTGGCTTTTGGTCTAAGAGGAAAGATCTAAAGAAAACTCAGAACTAAAACTGCACCAATGTTGCTGATGCAGGGTAGGTTTTACTTTTCCATTACTATTTACATGAGAACCGCCTCAGGCTGCCAGGATACTGGCACGGGACAGGTTTTCAGGTTACAGTCTTAAAGGTATTAAGCATTTGAGTATAAGGAAGAAATTTCAAATGTTTAAAACAAAAGGTGTTGGCCCCAGAGAAGACAAGCCTGCAGCCCGGCCTCTGCAGCCGCTCACAGCTCACTCTGAGGGGACTCAGAATAAGAAAGGACAGGATACTGGCCCTAGAGAGCTAGGTGCTTGTCAAAGGAATGAATTCAATGAGCCCAAATGCTTGCTTCCTCCCATACATAGAAAAGCGCTAAATTCTTTAACTTGAGATGTCTGGTTTTCTTTAGTTAACAAGTAATCTTTTAATGTTCCAACTCCCTGGTCTTTGTTGTAAAACTCTTACAAATCCTGGCTCCTCCCCTACTTTTTCAGAGCAGTCCCACAGAGCCATCTGAGAGGCTGTCATCCTGGGCTCAAAGGGGTTGAGTCCTCAGAGATGTCCGCCAAATAAAACATAATTCTCAACTTATAAAAAAGAAAAAGAATAAAATGAAAAAAAAAGGTGTTGTATAGTTTACGGGGTTAAAAAATGGTAAAGATAGATAAGATAAACTTCATGAATTAAGCAAAGACAGCCAGTTGCAGAGCAAAATACAATATTTAACCTACTAATGAATCAGAAAAGTTTGTAATAATAGGAGCAGTAACAATCCGTGGTTGCCATGGAAGCTGAGGTAGTGGAGTGCATCACTGAGGCATGTCCAAGGGCCACTGCTGTCATAGATCATATATGTTTTCATGCTCATCGGTCTAGGGTAGCCCAGAATATTGCTTAATAAGTGCATTAAAAATGGATTGGGTAAATATGTTTCCTGGAGTAACAATAAGTATGTGGTTTAGCCCCAGGTGTATGTTGACAAAAGATATTTCATTCAGTAATTGATTCTTCTCAGCTCATAGAGGATAGAAAGAGGTATTTAGAATCTTCCAAGGAGAAAAAGTCAAATCGTCAGAAATCTCTTAGGAAAACATTAATTGCTCTGAGACATTTATTCCTCTCCAAAGTCTAGCTCTTCAGCTGGTGGGCTCGGTTAGATGATTTGGTTCACTTAGTACGTTGAGAATAAATCCACTTCTCAGGGGCCGATTAACATTAACAAGTTCAAGTGGGTCATCTGTAAAACATAAAGTCAACTCATTAATATATGAAAAGAAATAATTGTTGCAGGAAATGTTATGCTTGAGTTTGCTTGATTAGTGAATTCTCCTCATAGTTCACCTACATGGAAATTCAAATTATAATCAGATTATTTTATTAACTTGCAGAGACAAATTACTGTTACAGGGAAATGGAAATACCCAAAGCCCATTTTATCTCCACGTTATCTCTATTTCATATGGGGAATGGAATCATAATGAGAAGCCAATTTGTTCATTTACACCGAAAAGTCACTGTCAGAATGGCCAAAGGACTTAAACTCAATATAATCAGCTTATTCTTTTCCTGTTAGGAATGGCAAGACTGAACATAATCAGAAGTTTGTGTTCTGGGTCAAAAAACCAGAACATAGGAAGTTACATAAACTGAATGTTTAATGACATAAGACTAAGATAACTTAATAAATTTATTACACATTGTATTTGAACATCCTAATGTGACTAGAAGTACCTGAAATCTCATATTAAGGTCACCTTTGCCTTGAAGAATACTTGTGTTCCTTAACGTAACTCTAACATACTAGAGAACCTCTCTAAAGCTTTGGCAAGCTCTATGAAATCGTATCAAAGTGAACACTTTGACTCTGCTAGATGAACTGTTTGCACCGTATGCCTAGGATTCTAGTCAAGACTTTCCTTACTGTCTAGCATAATTACTATAATAAGACTCCAGTAGTAAGCTTGTCAAAAAATGAGATAAATTTGCTTTCATATAATCTTGATTTTGGTTTTCAAATGGTTGGTCTATTTAGCCCTTTCTGTAAGTAACTGTGTAACTCAAGAAGTTGACTATTAAATGATATGTAAGAGAACCACTATCTTCCTTTTATCTATGGGTGAAGGGAAATTGGGAACATTTAAGATTAATTTTTTTGCTGTTTAAAGAAATCCTTTAATACTTTAGAAATTTGAGTGTCCCATATGAGGCCACAAGATGTGTGGCCTACGAAATCATCTAACTTAGCTTTTATTAACTACATGTGCCTTAAGTTAATTACTGTCTGTCCATATATCTCTTGCAATTGTATTTAAAATACTGTGTTCATATACTTTTCTTTGTGACAAAAAATCCACAATTTTTAGTGGTTTGATACATTGTAGGATACATAACCTCCAGAACTTTGTGACAATATCTAAAGTATTATTACTTCATTGTTGCAAACATAGTATTTATCTAGTCAGTAATAATTCAACAAATTTGGAGTATGCTGCCACTAGATGACAGTAGTGGTCATCTACTTTAAACACAAAAAATGTAAATACATATTAAAGAAAAAATAGCCTAAAATATAAACGGCAAAAGAGAGTGAAAACAAGTGCAGCAAAAGTATTATGAAACAAAATATAAAGGAAAAGTATTACATAGTCCAAATGTATTGCTACACATTGATAAGAGTGCAATTGATAATAAAGTTACAACAGCTATGGTCAACAGTGAACCAAAGAGTAGAGCTTAAAATAATACGAAGGGAAATATTAGAAATAAGCAAATTTAAGAGAAACACAACTAGTGTTAGATAATTCATCACAAAGTTATAAATTTAGGAGTGATTATGTATTGAAAAATAATAGACATGGGTGAAATGAAAAATACAATTGATGCTATACAAAAACAGTAATGTTCTTAGATCATAAGTTCTTTTTGACAATTTGTTGACTATTTAGAAAAACAGTAAAAATAGTCTATGCTTCAGAAAAAGCTCAATAATTTACAAAAATAGAAAAATAGTGTTTGTATTATCAACTCATGATGCTACAAAACTAGAGATTAGCTTAATAAAAACTTTACTGAAATGTGTTCTTTAATTAAGTAATGAGTGGAAGGAAAAATCAAGAATAAGACAATAAAACATTTAGAAAATAAGAGACCTGCATATGAAAATCTAAATTTGTATCTCAATATATAAAATGAAACATAGGCAGAGCTTTAAATATGTTCATTATTTAACAGTTACAATAGGAAGAGTGAAATTAAGGAGATATTCTGTAATTCAAAAGTTAGGAAAAGACTAAAAAGGCATAAGAAGAAATGCATAAGAAGAAATAATAAAAATTAAAGCAAACATCAAAGAAATTAGAATATAGAAAATGAGTAGAGTTAATAAATTGTCAGTAGGTTGGAGACATTAAGAAAAAATCTTGTGATGTAAATTTTATGTGTGTGTATGTAAGTGTAGAATGAGATTAAATATGAGCAAGAAGATTGAACAATGGCAACAGAAGGGTTTTTTCCCTCAAATTATAGAACAACAGCATTAGGGTTACATGCTAAGAAACTGACACTATCTGAATAAAACTCATGCTTTTCTCAAAAAATATTGCAAAGAGGAATTAAAATTTTAATTCAACCAATAATTATGGGAGTAAGTGAAAATATTTTCAATAGATCTTTCCAAAGTATTTTCCCTAGGTGTTCAGATCAACATGAAAACACATTATGTAAAGTTAACATTATTTTTATACTTAGATTTAAAAAAGATATCACAAAAGATAACTAAAAATTCAATTATGTGAATAATTCTTTATATTTATAAAATTCGTAAATAAAATACAAGGAAATAAGGATAATGATAAAGTTGAACTTTTTATTGTATTCTTATAAACTATTCTAACAATGGTGCCTTGCTGTTTTTTTTAAATATATTTTAGTATCTACAGAAAAAGTTCTTGTGTGGAAAACTATCTTCTTTACTCAGATAAATATTAAGATAATTTTGGAGATTTCTCCAAAAAATCACGCTGTGATGTTGATTAGAATCCTATCACATTTATAAATTACAGTGGAAAGACTGTGATCATTTCTGTGTTTTATCTTCTCATACAATAAAATAGATGGTATAACTCTAAATTCATTCATCTTCTATAGCTCTCCATAAAGATTTTCACCAATGTTATGCACATTTCTTGTTAAATCCATTGCCCTATTTGACATTGTTACAGAGATTGAAATAAACTATTATTCAATTCTATTTTCTGAAAACCTTTGTTAGTACACATGAAAATTGTTGTGTAATGTTTATAACTATCATCTAATTGTACTCTCCATGGTAGTTAATTTGATTTTCTTGTGTTTTTCAAGTGTGACCATATCTTAAATTTTATAATGATAGTTACATTCCACTGTATCATCTCTCAGTCTATTTTCCTTCCCAGGTGCATTGACATTCGCTACAGAAAGATGATCCATAATAGAGGTAATTGTGGGAATCCTTGCCTTATTTCAGTTTTCATTCACTATGTAAACATGGTTTTAACATTGACAATACAATTTAACAGTACATTTAAATTAAAGCAATCTTCTTGGACAATAAAAAATAAAGAATGATTAGCTTTCATATAGCAATATGTTCATAGAGTTATTTAATAAAAAAGATATGTCTTTATCTTCTTCAATTATTATCACTATCAGAATTGTGTCAAGAAAATGATCTAGAGATTTAATATCAGTTTTTAAAACTATCCATCCATAGAAAATTAATGTGTTATGCCTCTAATTATTCCATCCCATAAAGACTCTGATCCTTCCCTGAGTAAATAAAGCTTTCCTGCTGTATTTATACCATCAGTCTTTATAGCATCATCATTCTTTCTCATCAGCAACAACTGGATATAAATGGAAACATATTTATTAACAAAACAGCACTGCAACTGGATATTGTGTATGGTAATAAGGGAACAACAACAACCATAAAACAACTTTTGGGCTATTTTGCCAGGCAGGACTCTGGGAATGTAGCTTTGCTTATTATATTTACAAATTTACAATCCTTAGTCCACAACTTAAAATATCATTGACTTTTCAGATTATATGATTGATGTTTTATATGATCTTCAGAGTATTAGGTAAATACTCCTTGATGAGTCTTTTCCTGAACTTAGGGTTTTATTAGGAACTATTCAGGAAATCATCTAAAGGGAGTATTAGACGTGATTAACAAAGGATATGTGTGTTTTAGATCTTAGTATACAAAATATATCCTCAATATACACATTTAGTCTACACAACTCAAATATGCATGTGTCTCACTGACTATAACACACATTGTTGTACACACACACAAAAATTATACACATACTTAGCTTTTACTGGAAAACATGCTTTAGACAACTCATTAAGAAATGTTGACGCGCATAAAAATGAACACCATGTAACCACATAAAAACATACAAACCAGGAAGAATGACAGTGCTCTAGATGAGCCTAAAAACATTATTTGCAATCAAATATGTCACTCCCATCAAAAAAGTAAAACAAACAAACAAAAAAAAGTAAAACAAAGCAAAAGCAGAATGATCTGAACATTTGGGTTCTCTCCCGAAGCAAAAATCGAGACAGTCTTGGTGAAAGAATCTCCTCGTGACCTGGAGTCTGTGCACCTGTGCTTTTAAGTCTGTAGAGCGATGATGTTATTCTTTCAAGGCAAGTGTAAAAAATAATGTGTGGCTCTCAAGCTATGCACACTGGTGAAGCTTGGTTATAGACATTAAGGATGACAGTAAACTTTTTTTAAATTATTAAAGGTATACGACATACCTTCAAGAATTTAGAGGCAGCAGTAAATGAATTCCAAAAGAGATGGATGTGAGGGCCACACCTCTAAATACAATACTAATGACATGGTTTTCATGCAAATTAGCTGATAAAATGCAAGACATGATTGCTTGTGGTTTGTCACACCTGCTGCAGAGGGTGTATAAAAGCCCCCGTGGAAGCAGAGAAGTTCATATTCTGCAAACAGAAGCTCTGCTCTCACCTAAATCTTCAACTCTTGACACAATGAGCTATTACTACGGCAGCTCCTACGGCGGTCTGGGCTATGGCCTTGGCGGTCTGGGCTGTGGCTATGGCTGTGGCTATGGTTGCCTCCGAGGTCTGGGCTATGGCTACGGCGCTGGCTATGGTGGCTACGGATACGGCTGCTACCGCCCGTGTTACTACGGAAGATACTTGTCCTCTGGCTTCTACTGAGAAACCCGGCACGCAACCTTCCTTCCACGTGACTGAGAACTTCCTTCTTGCTGATTCTACAGTCTGGCCACTTCATTCCATCGGTGCCTCTAAAAAAAATGATGAGCCAATCCTAGGTTACTGTGATAGACCTTCCGATCTCAGCATATGGGACTGACCTGATAATAATTATCTGAACTTGCAATTCTAATTTGAGGGGTGGGGGGAATTACAGTCCGGGTTACAATTTTCCTTTTGGATATATATTTTGGCAGAAATCTCATTCCAAATTATTCATGTGAAATCTGTGAAAATTTACTTTACATTAAACTTTCTTTGTCTGGCATTTTAAATGTGTCCTAGTCGTCTGTCCTTCATAAATAGGCTGTCTGTACATGCAGGCATGGGGCCTGAGTTTATGCCTGTGTCTGCCGGCAGCTGTGTGCTTGCTTCTTGAAAGCTCCTGAAAACGTTGTACCTGTAATTCTGTGTAACTCTGAGGGTAGACTGTCCAGCAGTTCTCTTCATACTTGGTTAAAAGTATATCAATACAGCTGCGATTGCTCTTAACCAGCCCTGTATCTTCACAGTGGGATCATTATGCAGCACGATTGCATCATTTGCCGGTGGTGTGCTAGATGTCCTGCTGGCTTTTGCTGTTTCCAGGCAAAACCCAACTCTGTTGTGTTGTTGGAAGCTGTGTTTTTTTTTTTTTACATTTTTTATTGATTCATAATCATTTTACAGTGTTGTGTCAAATTCCAGTGTTCAGCACAATTTTTCAGTCATTCATGGACATATACACACTCATTGTCACATTTTTTTCTCTGTGATTTATCATAACATTTTGTGTATATTTCCCTGTGCTATACAGTGAGACTGGGATTTCAAAATTGTAGAATAGATAAACAAGGAAGCTGTGTTCTTAATGGATTTCTTCTCCTGTGGCTGCTTTTTTGGCTCATCTTAAATGACAAGTGAAGGAGCTCAGCCTTCAGAATCACATAGCAATTGGTTAGCAAAATTGCCATCCTTGTTTCCAGATGCCCAGGGCTCTAAGTTGTGTTTGGATATATGGCTCAGTAAGTCCTTATATGGGGTGCCCAAAGAGACGTTTGTCATACTGTAGATGTTTGCCCCTTAAAATGTCCTACCTCGATTAGGTCTAGTCCCTTGATAATCAAATTATACTTAGGTAACAGTTTGTGGTTCTACTTAAAGGGCCAAAAGTTCCAGTCTGTGGTGTGTGTTATTTAAGCATCATTTCTGTTTCTAGGCTTCCAGAAATGTCCGCATTGGCCTTGGTTGTTCTCCTTACTTATTGCTTGTCTCTCCAGATGGGGTCTTCAACTTTTATTTCACTTGCTTCACCAATGATAAAACCCTGCAAGAATGGAGATTGTATGGAAGTCTATTGTCTCTCTGAAGAACTTTTTTTTCAGTTTTCAGGGAAAAAGTTCTTTTAAAATGACTTTGAATGAATGACAGCTTTTGA
This sequence comes from Vicugna pacos, assembly GCF_048564905.1. NCBI lineage: Eukaryota > Metazoa > Chordata > Mammalia > Artiodactyla > Camelidae > Vicugna > Vicugna pacos. The sequence continues at coordinate 111,890,863 of NC_132987.1, read as the reverse complement.
AAGACAGCTGTATTCAAGCTATAACCACAAAATAGGTCAACCACTGACCTACTTACATATTAATTTACGACCGTGGCATCCTTAGCTTTGGATTCTGTAAACCAAGCCAATCAAAGACAGAAGTACACGAAGAACAAAGAGGGGAACCCCCCCAAAAGATGCCACATTTTATTTCTTTCAAGAATGTAGTATGATCATGACAAACCAATAAAGCAGTATCTCAGCTTATGGGAAAATAATGACAATGCATCATGCTGTCACCTGTTGACTCAAAATGATAGGAACAGGCATTGGTAACAAATATTTGACAGTGAGATGCAGTACAAGTCCGAGGGACCAATACCAAAGTTTCCACGAACTTTAGAAAGTAATTATACATTAGCCCACGTTTCAAAATATTAGATGACCTAGTCTTAGGTATCTAAGAAAAAAGGCTGTGTAGATTATGTCAGCAAGAGCCTCAGCTTATTCAGTTTTGCTGTACTTGGCGATGCCATGTCGGTACCTCCCATGACAGATTTAATCATGCATTTATTCAATGATGCGCCCAAGAGTAATTATCATCACATTGTGCCATATCTGTACTAAGTACCAGAGGCAAAAAGACAAAAAAGTTTTCTGGACTCCTGATGAACTTACAGATAGAAATTCAGATAACACACATATAATCACAATTCTCTGTGTTAATTTTAGAAAAGATTTATGTATTGGGTGCAATTGGACCCCATAGGAGGGGCATCTAATCAAGCACTGTGTGGTCAGTGAGCATTCCCCCAAAAGTTACTGCCTGAGCTTAGCATTGCAGAAACATGCAAGAAGGGAGGATTTAGGCTGTGTTGGGATGGAGTGTTTGTGTCAGTCTGAGTGCTCTAGCCAGCATTTTTCCTCATAACCAATAACTAGATGCAGGTTTCTCTAGCAAACAAGTACTTATTCAACATTTTCAGTAGAGATTCATTTAGAAACTAGGAATTGGAGGGTGGAGTTAGAGCACCTGGGAGGCTCTTCCAACTTCAGAGATGATAGCCATCATCAAAAATAATGGTGCCAGGCGTCTAGGAATTGCTACAAGTGGGAATGTGAAATTGAGGAGAGAGAACTTAGAGGAACAAGTGCCCTGTTTTGTAGCCATTATAAATATGAAGTAGATTAAAGTTCTAGAACCAACTGTATCAGAAAGATATTATTTTGATGGTCATAGATTTTAATCAGAAATACATTGCTTTAGGCTATTATTGGATTCTCCTTAAGTGAAACATTTTTTGAGGATGTTTTTATTTGTTAAAAAATGTTCTATTTTTTCGAAGCACTTTCCTATATGCTTTCTTCCTTAATATTTTCAACAGCTGTTTGAATTACACATTTTTATCCTAGTTTTCAAAATAAATTTCAACATAATGTCCAATGTCACTTTAAGTGACATGACCAGAACTAGAAGCTAAATTGTTGAACATTGATTTACTGATCTGTACAGAGAAGAAAACTGTTTTTGGATAAAGGACAGTGTGCTCTTTTGAGGTTTGCCAGGTGGAATGGGACATTAAAATAGCATTTATTTTGTATCCATGCTCAAAAGTCATAAAGCAGGTGCTTAGAAGCTCACCCTCTAATATATTTACTTTTGAGATTTAAAATAGACATAATATTCCAAATTTATTTGTTATTATTTTCTCAGTTTTTTGTGATTCCTCTTCTGAATTGTAAACGTGTGACAAAATTTATATGATGAAGTTTAGGATGACTGCTAATGATTTAATTCTAGGAATCTGACTGTCAAGAGCATTTAGGATAGAAAAGTTAAGGGACTTACTAGTTTTTATCGCTGCTTAACAAATCACCGTAAATTTATTAAGTTAAAATAGCACCCATTTCTTAGCTCCCGCTTCTGTAGGTCAGAAGCCAGGCAAGGTGTCCCTGGGTTCTCTGCTCAGGGTGTCCTAAAGCCGACATGAGGGCATCAGCTGGCCTGAGTCCTTGTCTGGAGACTCTGGGGAAGAATCTGCTCCCAAGCTCATCCTGGTGTCGACAGAATCCAGTTCCTATGTTTGTAGGATCGAGTCCTATTTCTATACGACTATCAGCTGGAGGCTCCCTTCAATAACTAGAGGCCACTTACGTGCCTGGCCACTTGTCCCCTCTGCCTTCAAGTCAGCAGACAGGTCAAACCTTCCTCATGCTCTGTGACTACGGCTTCTCTCTCTGCTGTCAGCCGGGGCAAACTCTACTCTTTTCTGGCCCTTACGATTAGTTTAGGTCCACCTAGATGGTCTTCCTTTCTTAATTGTATCATGTGAAATCACCTAATCACAGGAGTAAAACCCATGATATTCACAATGCTGGAGCAGTACAGAGGGTGTATGCCAGGAAGGGGGTGGTTTTGGGGGGCCACCTTAACACGCTGCCTCACCAGGAGACATGTTCTCACATTTCCCTGTACAACCACTTCTTGCCTGATTCAGAGTAAACACAAAGCCCGTGCTATGACCTCCTTAGGTGTTTGTGTGCACTTATTTCTTAAACAGTGGTGCTAAGAGTGTAACTGTTAAGCGCAGACCTAAAGGACCTTACGTCTGTCCCTAGTTCATTCCACATCAGGCACATTGGCCCTCAAAGGAGCAGACTGTGCCCTCATTTCAGGGCATTTGTACTTCAGTTGCATGTGCCTACCATGTTCTTCCCCCATGTCTCATCTGCCCAGTCTTCGCTTCAAAGTCACTTATTTAGGATGGGCCTTCCCTACCAATCTATCTACAATTTCATTCCCCCCATTGGTCATAGCATATCTCCCATCTCTGCTTTATATTTTGTCCATAGCAGTTACCACAATGCTATGTAACATATTCTTTTGATTGACTGATGAATGGATTGGTCATTTTGAGACAGGAAGACAAGAGTGCAGCCATTTTGGAAAAGGACTAGGGAACGGCCTTGGGCTGAACAGGCCTAGCAGGATAAAGGACAAATGCCCTGGGGGCCTGAGTCCCAGGGACAGAAAAACAAGCTTGCAGGAATAAAAGATTAGCTTCATCTCTGTCGCACTGAGTGTACCCATTTGCCACAAGACAAGAAGCTCAGCTCTACATGTTAAGCTTGTCTGTTCCTGCGCTTTCTTGCAGAAAATTCTCATGCATTTCTTTCCTCTCACAGAAGCACTCCCTCTTCTGACAGCCACCGTGGAGCCACCTGCTGCTGATCAAAAATGTTGACAATTTCTGGAAATTATCAGTGATCGTGAGACAAACCCTCCCTTTTGTTATAAAAGCAACTCGCCCTTTCTACTTGAGGATCTGGCTTTTTTTTCCCCCCTGCCTTCTTCCTTGTGCACAAGCTGTCTCTTTTAATACAAAGTTGAAGAGTATTGTGGAAGCGATATTCATTTCTATGGTATTGCGGTCCGAGAATCTGCAAAAGGCCTCGTAACCATTTGCCTTTCTCTCCCATTAGAATGCAACCTTCAGGAAGACAGGGTTTTTGTCTGCTTTGTTTACCACCATGAAATATCCTTCCCTGCAAAAACGTTGAACACAAAGTAGCCGCTCAGTAAATGTTTGTTGAATGAGAAAATTAAGTCTGTATTTGTGTATGGTCTCTCTCCTCCTACTGAAGTGCTAGCCCTGTGGGGATGTGGGATTTGTTTTTCATTTCACTACTTTGTTTCCAAGATGTGTAGGTAAATGTTCTCTATTATTTGTTGAATGAAGGAACGAAAATTAATTTGAACTTGGAGTCAGCAAAAAAAAAGCTTGACTCAGGTATGAATCCAGGTTTTTGGCTTGGATAGTTGGCGACTTTTGAAGCTCTTTGCCAAAATGAAAACAGTAAAGAAGAAAAAAAAATGTGCACATGTTGAGTGAACGGGAAGGTGACTTTATTTTTTTTTAAACATTTGTCGCATATTGAATTTGAAATAAGTTTTAAAGCGAGTAAATGTGCGAAGAGAAAGCAGCTAGGGAGTCGCCAGCGAAACTGCCTGATGGTGATCGTTTGCTCTGTGAAATCAAGTGAGTTTGGGCCAGAGTGAGGAAAAAGAGAATGAGAAGGTGATTTAAAAGAAAGACAGATGTTTGGCATGACTATGGTCATGGGGGAAGGACCCCACGGGACGTAAGTAGGTTTAGGGGTAGTGTTGAATATTCAGTTGGGATTAGAGGCAACATGTTTGTGTTGTGTTAAATCCTCAGAGTTTTATGAGATGAGTATTTCCCAGCTCTGCAGAGTAGATCCAAAATAAATAATTTGCTAATATATTTTGTTACTTCTGTTTCTTAATACAACTTTTTCTTTTAATTATAAGGTGTGTATGTGCGTGGGAAAGAATTTTTTCAGCCAGTGCTAAGACATACAACTCCCTGCAATATTACATCTAGTCATAGATACAGAAGTCTCTAAAAATACTGCGGATTGTGCAAAGGGAAGAAAAGTAACCAAAGAGGTGACATTTGGAAAGTTGAATTTGTACTGCATTTCATGGCACTGGGATTATTAACTGCTTATTCAATATTATCTATGAGCATAGTTTACTCTAAAAATATAGATTACATATGAGGTCTACAAGTATCCTATCTAATTACTTTCCAATCAATGTGTCATTTACATGTGTACTCTCTGTCAAGAACCTGCCAAAAATTTCCTTTTCCTGGATCACCAAAGTAAATGCTCTATGGCAATGTTTAAACTGTTTGCAAGTTCTTGCTCTCCTTTTTCGGTTATTGAAGGTACAACAATGGGGGACATGAAGCTTGTATATTATTACCTTGACAAATTGGCGGATGTCCAGTGTCTATTGAATTAGACATTTTGAGGGAATTGGATTTTCCCCTCACCCCTTGCAGCTTGATTGATTTTTCCCACTGTGGTTTCAAAACCGCAGGGTAAGACTGACTTTTATGTGAATATATTTTAAAATATATAGCGGAGTAAAGGGAAAATAAAGAATAGTTATAAAGAAGTAAAAGGAACCCTTCATAGTTATATTTCCCAAAATCTTAGGATGTAAGGGTGGTAGTATTTCAGAAAAATAAAAGACTGGAAAGAGTGCCTTTCTGCAGGAGCTCGTGTGAGTTGCAGGGTGATGGGGGAGAGTCGGGTCATTTCTGTGCTGGGTGGGAGGCAGTAAGGACTGAGAATGAGACAAGTAGGCAGATAACTTGGCATTTCATGTCCAGGCAAAACTTAGGGCTGAAGGTCAGCTTCTCTTTCAGGGGTCAAATAAATCAGAACATATAAGGTGATTTCCAGGTTAGATCTTATGGGAGTCTCTGTCATTGATGACCTCTATACGGCAAAATAACTGGCTCTATCTGGGTTATGACAATAACAAAAGATAATAGTCTTTTTAAAAATATACCTTAAATTTTTATGGAACCAAAATTCTTTCAACTGAAGCAAATTCAAATAAGTAATTCTTTACTATAAATTATTCCCTTCAATGTGTGGATTGCAAAGCTCCATCAGTACGGAAATAAATAAGCACCTAAACACATGATACTCTTAATTCACTGATAGCGGAAGCAAGCACGGTAAGTGTCCATGAAGTGCAAAAATCACCCATACTTTTTCTGATATTCAATTATGTTAAGCTTTCTTTTTTTTTAAGTAGAAGTAGCTGAATACACATACTGACTGGTTTCATGTCACTTGCATTTCCTTCTAACAATAATGAGAACAATGATGAAATAAACAAAAATATAAGGCAGTTGAAATATAAACTCCCTAACCTGCAATCATAACAAAAATTTCAAATTTATCTGATGTACTAGGGCCGAATTGGAGCACTTAGGTTTTAGCCCTCGTATGTCACTAGATATCATTTTTGCATAATTTTGTTTGTCTGAGTTGTAGTTTTTTCATTGGTTAAAAAAAAATGAAGGATATTGAAATAAATAGTTCCTCAAGTCTCTTAGAATTTTGAAGCCCTATAGTCCTATGAATATGGAATTTAGTACCTGCAATAAGAATGTAGGTGTGGTAGGAAGCTACCCACACCTATATTCAGGAGGAACTCTTTTTACACAATTTTCAATGATATCTACCAAGCAGGCTTACCCTACATGAGATGTCATGCTTGAGAAGTTCCTTTGACTTCAGTTTGTGGCTCTTTTAAAAATTAAATAGCATAACTACACTACCAAATGCGGCTCTTAGCTGACTTTAAAAGCACATTGTATTAAGGCACACGTCATTATTGATTGCCATTTTTCATAGGGCTAGTATTGCAGGGAAAAATGATGATACAATTTATGCGAATTCTTGGGAGAAGAAAGATAACATCTATGGCTTAGAAAAGAGTCAACAGTCATGGGATAGCAAAGGAAAGGGTACAATTAGAGGGTAAATATAATCTCACATGATGCAGTTTGAAGAACTCCTGAAGCTACAGATATTTGTTTATGGTGTTGGAAATTCAGGAACCCAAACAAATATGGGGAGTATCTACACAATAGTGTCTTATTAGCAGTGAAATAATTTCTGGGAATTCAAATAAAGCAGGAAATAAAACATGTCATATAACTTTTAAATAAGGAGTTGCATAAACAAGTGGAAGGCACGGTTTGATGTTAGGAAACAAGATAGTTGACATAGCTTTCAAGTAATGTGTTCTACTGGGTGACATTTAGAGGGGTGGTTTTCTGCACCCATCAGCATATATAAACGTTCTTGTGCAGTCCCAGTCACAAAGCTGACCTACAACATCAAGCCATAACTCACCACCCGTGACACCATGAGCTACTACGGCAGCTCCTACAGAGGCCCGGGCTGTGGCTATGGCTGGGGATGTGGCATCTTCCGCAGACTGGGCTATGGCTGTGGCTTCAGAGGCTATGGGTATGACTGCTGCGTGCCATGTTACTGTGGAAGATACTGGTCCTCTGGCTTCTACTGAACAATTACTTGAAAATCTGCAATTTGTGGGCTTAATCTTCTATGAGACTCTGATTCATTTAGAAAACTTGATTCCATAAATTGCATGCTTCATTTAGTTTGTCTTTCTAATTAAACTGTTCTTTGGACCAGTTGGTTTCTGACATTAATATGAAGAAAATTTGATGAACTAGGTGTTGGTATTTGACTAGTGGCATTCTCAGGGATTCCCTTCTATATAATCATACACTAGCAAGTCTTTGTCTTTCAGCATCTGATGACTAATAATAAATTCTTTCCGACATAGTAAATGTGTTTTAAGCTTCAATTTTTGAAATCACATTAAATTTGCTGTGATGCATTAATATAATCATCAACCACAGAAACATTTTCTTCTTATAGCTAAAAAATTGACCAATATAATTTATTTCATCAGTTGCATTTCTTTACACTGATATTGAAATATCAGAAAAGGAAAGTAAAGAAACAATCCCTTTAAAATCATATCCCCAAATATAAAATACTTAGGAATAAATCTGACCAAGGAGGTGAAAGACATATGCGGAGAACTACAAACATTGATTAAAGAAATTAAAGATGGCTTAAAGAAATGGAAAGATATCCTATGCTCTTGCATTGGAAGGATTAATATTGTTAAAATGGCCATACTACTCAAAGCAATCTACAGATTTAATGTGATCCCTATCAAATTACCCAGGACAATTTTCACAGAACTGGAACAAAAAAATCCAAAAATTTATATGGAATCACAAAAGACCCACACTTGCCAAAGCAATATTGAAGGAAAAGAGTGAAGCTAGATGACTAAGCCTTCCAGACTTCAAACAATACTACAGAGCTACAGTAATCAAACCAGCATGGTATTGGCATAAAAACAGACATATGGATCAATGGAACAGAATAGAGACCCCAGAAATAAGCCCAAAGAACTGTGGTCAATTAATCTTCAAAAAAGGAGGCAAGAATAGATGGTGGAGAAAAGACAGTCTCTTCAGCAAGTGGGGTTGGGAAAACTGGACAGCTGCATGTAAATCAATGAAGTCAGAATACTCTCACAAAATAAACTTAAAGTGACCTAAAGACTTAAACATAAGAGAAGACACTATAAATCTCCTAGAAGAAAACATAGGCAAAACATATTCTGACATAAATCTTAGCAATGTTTTAGGGCAGTCTATCCAGGCAATAGAAATAAAAGCAAAAATAAATAAATGGGACTTAATTAAACTTAAAGGCTTTTGCATAGCAAAGAAAACCATAAGCAAAACAAAACAATAACCTACAGAATGGGAGAACCTATTTGCAAATGAGGAACTGACAAGGGCTTAATTTCCAGAATATTTAAACAGCTCATCACTGAATATAATGTTAGCTTGGGTCTTTTCATAGTATGGCCTTTATTATGTTGAGGTATGTCTTCTACATATGCACTTTGTTGATAATTTTAATCTTAATGGGTGCTGAATTTTGTCAAATGCCTTTTCTGCATCTACTGAAATGATCATGTGATTTTTATTCCTCAGTTTGTTAATGTGCTGTATCACATTGACTGATTTGTGGATACTGAACTATCCTTGCATTGCTGGGATAAATATCACCTGATCATGGTGTGTGACTCTTAATATATTGTTGAATTTGGTTTACTAAAATTTCTTGAGGATTTTTGAATCTTTGTTCATCAAGGGTACTGACTTGTAACTTTCTTTTTTTGTGATTTTTTTGTTTTGATATTAGGGTGATGCTGACTTTGTAGGTTGAGTTCAGAAGCATTTCTTTCTCTGCAACTTTTTGGAATAATTTGAGAAGGACAAGTGTGTGTGTGGCTGAACCACACTGACTTCATTTTTGTCAGCTCCATCTTAGGCTATACCCTCCCATTTCTGTACGACTGAGCTGTAGCCTACTCACAAGGAACACGCTCAATTCAGATAAGTTCCTTGTCAACTTTCACCTTCACTTTCAGCTGATATGAAAACTGGAAGAATGCATTTAGCTAATGTATATGGTTAATGATCATGAGACTTCAAGAGGGGGTGGGAGAGGAGGAAAAACCCCTGGTTTCATCAGTGCAGACATACTTCACTCTAGTAGGCTTTATCGGTAGCTTTGGCCCCTGTAGCCCTTTCAGCAATATATATATATGTGCTTAAAATTGAATTTTCTTCTGCTGTATTTATAGTGATACTGCATATTATGATAAGTAACATTTTCATTATTATTATCAACATTTTACAGTTTCTGTGATTTGTTTCATGGTTTTTCTTTCACTCAAGAGGTCACAGTTTTTTGTTTGTTTTTATTTCTGTGTGAAAAGCTCATTGGGTTATTTATTCATATTTATTAATTTCCATTTGTATTACATTATGATTAGAGGATTTTTTTGTAACATCTTCATGGAATTTTCTAATGTTTTTCTTTGTGATATAGTACATTTTTGTAATGTTTCACAGGTGCTTGAGAATAATTTTATTTTCCACTATCAAAATGTAACATTATATGATTTTCAAGTCAGCTAATATTGCTTACATTATTTTGATCCTCTATACTCTTAGCTGTATTTTTCTATTTTATCTCTCTTGTTCTGGGATTTGTATGTTTATCTATGTTTCCATGCATCTCCAGTACATTAAATTTTGCTGTGCAAAGGTGGTTGCCGTGTTGGTTTTTCATATATAATCATGACTATTATTTCTTTATTTTACTGTGCCTTTTAACTTTATAAGATGGCCTCCTTTGATGCATATCATCTGGCTAAATTCCATTTTAGTAGCACAGTTACAACCACTGTTTTCTCATTCTTCCCCTTTAACTGATACACCTTTGCCCGTACACTTTAAAAATATAATTCTGTATAATAATTTTAGGTTTACAAAACAATATGCAAGACAGCACAGAGAGTTCCCTTAAATCCCACACCCAACTTCCCTTGTTATTAACAGTTTACATTAGTATGGTGCATTTGTTACAACTAATAATAAATCTATATTGATACATTATTACCAACTAAAGTTCACACTTTATTCAGATTTCTTTAGTTTTTACTTAGCGTACTTTTTCTATTCTAGGATACCATCCAGGTTACCATCTTGCATTTAGTCATCAGAGTTTTTTAATGTCCTCTTGACAAAGATACATTTTCAGACTTTCCCTAGCTCAGTGCGCCCTAGCAAGTTTCCAGCAAAACTGGTTAGGTTTTTTTATAGAAAGTCCCTCAGCCAGGATTCATTGAGTGCTTTTCTCATAATCAGAGTGTAATTATGGTGTTTGGGAGGAATATGACAGGGGTAAAGGGCCATTTTTATCCCATCATATCAGGAATATTATCAACGTGAGTTTTCACTGGTGATGTTGATCCTCATCAACTAGCTGAGATGTTTGTCAAGTTTCTCCTCTGTAAGAAATTTACTTAGTAATATGCACTTAAGTCTCTTTATGCCATTTCATCTTGATAACTCAATTCTTTTTATTGTTGGATACATTGCATGGATGTACTGCAGTTACTCACTCATTTACTGAAGGACTTTGCTTCCAGTTTTTGGAAATTATGAATAAAGCTGTCATGAATATTCACATGCAGATTTTTTATTAGAGAAAATTTTTCAAATCATTTGGGTAAATATCAGGGAGAACAATTGCTGGGTCTGGATCATATGATACAATTATGTTTAGCTTTTTAGAAAACTGCCAAACTGTCTTGTAAACTGTTCGATTTTGTATTCTCACCAGCAATAAGTGAGAGTTCTTGCTGCTTTGCATTCCTGCCAGCAATTGGTATTGTTATTTTCTGGAATTTTATCCATTTCAGTAGTTGCATAGCAGTATCTCATTATTGTACTAGTCTGCATGTATTTCTATTATTAGACTTTCTTAATCACTTAGCTTTAAATTTTTCTCTTGAAAATAGTTGATTCTTTGTGAGCCCAATTTTATAAGTAAGTTAAGCTTGTTTACATTTATTAAGTTGTTACCAGGTTTAGTGTCAGCTCTGAAAAATTATTTGATGTTGTGATTCTATTGTATTTGTATATTTGCCCTGCTTCTTTTTCTGTATATTGTAATTTACTTACTCATTATTTTATAAACTTCTTTTGATATTTGGAAATGTTTTGATCCTGATTTTAGTAGTTATCTAGTGGTTAATTATGTATTTTTTTGTAAAGATGTCCTTAGATCCTCATTTTCCTTTTTTAAAACTTTTACTGTGTAATTTTTCAGTTTTGAATAACGAATGTTACCTATTACCTTTTACTTAATCAACTATCCAATAACTTTTCTACCTTTCCCTCTGCTTTTAGTTTTAGTTGAGTTAGTTTTACTTCTTCATGGTATAGAATGTTTACATATTCATTTGCTTTCAACCACATCTTTGGTTTAGCCTTACATAAAAAATTAAATATATTAAATTCTCAAATTAGTGCTTTGCCAAACTGTCTCCAGTTCTCTCTGCTGGATTCTCAGCTGATTGATCATAAGGGGTTTATGGCCCCAATATTCTCTAGTTTCTTGCATAATTAAAATTTTTTTCCTATAACTGGGATATTTGAAGGGCAGGATAATTAAATATAAAATCTTGGTTCACATTTTATTTCCTTGAGGTTTTTGAAAATATTGCAAAATTATAGCTTTGCTTGGTTTATTGCCTTGGAGAAATCTGACAAGGGTCTAATTCTTTTGTCACTGTAAATTGTTTGATCTTTTCCTGGGTGCCCTGAAGGTTTTTTTCTTTATCTTTAAAGTCCTTTTTTTGTTGTTGCGTTAAAGGATGTATTACCTAAATTTACCATTTTAATCATTTTAAGTGTGCATTAAGCACATTAGGTAAAATCACATTTTTGTGCAAGCATCACCATTATCCTTCTCCAGGATTTTTAACTAGGATACATCTTGAGTTAGACATAATGGCTAAAAAATAATCAGATTTGTGTTTCAAAATGTTCAATATGGAGAACAGACCAGATTAAGACCTTCTCTTGGGGTGGTGTGACCGGTGGTGGTGGAGAAAGTGGTAGAGGACTGAATTAAGTGATAACAATGAACAGACGTATGAACAGTAATACAATATTATTTACATGGTTGACTTGGTATAGTGCAATATGCACTGAGTGGGGGAGATATTCATGAAATATGAGAGAGGGTTCCAAGGCCATACTCTGGTCCATAGCTTGAGTGACTGATATACAGAAAAGAGGTGGTTTGCAAAAAAAATGAGTTTACCACTAAATATGGAATTTGAGTGTAATTCAAATGGGAGATATCCAATAAATAATTAAATTGATAGAGCTGATATTTAGAGAAGACTTTTGAAAGTCATTGATATAAGTACTGTTATTAAATACATTTATTGAAATCCCATGGTAATTTTTTTTCTCAAAAGTAAACTTGAGGACTTTCTGAATTAAAAACAACTGGAGTGAAATAGGTTTGTTTAGATTCTCAGACTTTCTGTTAGACAAAAACTTCCTTGGAAAATCACTGTTTTAGATGGTTTCCAAGGTCTCTTCAATGTCTTATGTTATAGCAATGCCTGATACCACTTTCTACTTCCACCCTCTTCCCAGCAAACATAGTTTTTCTGGTAGCTTTTAGATGCAGATGCTTTGTGCTCTCAAGAGTATGTTATCTAAAAGTTAGTACAAGGACTTTGTACACTTGGAAGAAGATATGGGGAGATCTCATAATTATATTAAAAGACAAAATAATAAGCTGAGGTTTCTCATCATATTGCTGTGCATAGTTCATGATGTGTTTATTTCTAACAAGTTATCAATAAAGATGAGAACAATACTGTTCAGTTTATATCATGGTTTCCTGTTTAACTCTCTTTTCCTACAATGTCATTTGATGAGCTTTTGGAGGCATCTGTCTGATACTTAATTTTAACATACACATGCTTATTGGGGAAACTAGATTCTAGGTAAACTTGCAAATCATTTAGTTTTAAAATTTTTTGGTAAAATAAAATTAAACTGGCAAAAAAATTTATCATTCATCAACCAGACTTCATGTTACTGCTGATCATTTTCTTTCAAGTACAAAAATGAGGAAATCGCCTTCAATAAAATAAGCAAGCCCTTTCTCTAAACCTTCAGATGCTGAAAAGTGTATGCTGCTTTTTAAATCAGTAGTTAAGCGTGTCAAATTGCTATAAAATAAAAATGTCCCTTTTTTATTAAGAAGGTTGATTTGGATTTAAAATGAACCATCCCATATTTATTTGCTGGATTCAAGAAATATGGAACATTCTTGTTAGTGCCCATCAAAGTATTTGTGGGTTGCTGGTACAGACAATTAGTATCTCTATTTTAGTACAGGCTTTGAGGTCAGGGTCTGTTTGAACCTCTTGTATTAAGACACTACCCAACATAGAGTAATGCTTAATGAATACCTGTTAAAGGACAAAAATAATATAATAGAATTTTGCCATCCAACTAAGTTACTGATTAGGACTGATGGCTACCTCTAATGACAGAACTAAAATACTAGCTGAAAAATTAGCAAGGCATTGACAACTGAGTTCCAAATTCTCTTTAGAAACCAAATTGTGTTTTTAACTTTTTAAAAAATTCTTTGAAGTTGATTTTTTTATACATTCTCTTCAGATAAATTGAATTAGGAGTGAAGTGATCTGAATCACACTAAAGCCTCTTTATTTGCTGATAGGACTTTGAGAAAAACTTTAGCCTTTCATAAGTGATTCTGAAGTTGCAAAATTCTACTTTCAAAAGGAAAGTACACTTATAAAATGAAGAAAATAATATTTCTCAACAAAAATGAAAGATTTGTTGATAGGAACTTTTCCTATCAGAGGAAGATATGCATGTGAAAGTGTTTCCAAATTACTAATTTTTGTAAATAAATTATTTTGCAAAAGACTTTTTGGTGTAAGTTACTCAGAAAAATACACAGCTGTTAAAAAAAGTTGTACTAAGTATATCTTCCAAATAAGATTTCATTACCTTTAACAATGTAAATTCTGATCTGTAAATTTCCTAGTAGGTCAAAGAAATTTGCTCTTTATCAAACGTGTTTCACTTTGGGTTAATCTTGTGCCTGCAAGTTCCTGCAGGAAGTGATATAATTGGTGTCTTTTCAGGACATTTCACATTGGAGGATTAAAAGGTCAAAGGTTTGAGGGCTTACTTGCAGGTGTTTTAGACAGATGAAGTTTTGTAATACTGAAACTTCTACCATGAAAGGAATAACAAACATTCACTGCATTTGAGAAATAATTGATGCATCATTGAAATTCACATTTTGTGATTTGAATGTAAAAATGATTCCTGTTGACCCATCAGCAATGAAACTGTTGTTTTGTGCTATCTTTCTAGTGCTAACAATTAATATCCACTAAATAATTCAAGCCCTTGTCCTGTTGATGGTTTTATTATAAGATGCATCTGAGAGCTGTGGTCCAATCAGTAGACAACTGGCAGAGAACGCCTAATTATCCTCAGTGACACTGAATCTATTTCACTGACTTCTATTTCCTTTGACACAACCAAATCCAACAGGTCCCAGATAAATAGTACACAAAGGTAAATGGACATCCCGTTCCAGTTATATTTTACTAAAGAATCAAAGCAAGAGCCATGTCTTAGGACATTTTTTTTCATTGTTTCACTTGCTGGTGATTTGGGGAACTCAAGATCAAGTGCCAAAGAAGAAATTGTGCTGAATTTTTATATCACATAAATTAAATGGACATTCAATGCTAAATTCACTGTCATTCCTTTGGGAAAATACTATTAAGTGTATTGGGAGAAAAATCACAATTTCTTTAATAAAAAGAGGAGAAAATTCATTTTGGCCAAACTTTTAAACAACTCAATTTTAGTAGGAAAAGAAATTGTTCAAAATCTCAATGGAGTAGAGTGAAGTGGGACATTTTGAAGAAGCATCATCAATATTTTTTCAGTCTTAAAAACTGGAAAGTCATCCATGATATTGATGTCATTCAGTGAAGAGTGTACCCATTATTTTATTTAAGATTTTTTTTATTGAAATATAGTCATTTACAATGTGTCAATTTTTGGTATACAGCATAATTTCCAAGTCATGCATATATATATATGTGTGTGTGTGTGTGTGTATATATATATATGTGTGTGTGTGTGTTTTCATATTATTTTTCATTAAAATTTGTTATAAGGTATTAAATATAGTTCCTCATGCTATACAGAAAAAATTTTAATCCATTTTTATATATAGTGGCTAACATTTGCAAATCTCAAACATCCAAATTTATCCCTTCCCACCCCATTTCCCCCAGTAACCATAAGATTGTTTACTATGTCTGCAAGTCTGTTTCTGTTTTATAGATGAGTTTATTAGTGCCCTCTTTTTTTTTTTTTTTTTTCTTTTTAATTCCACATATGAGTGATATCATGTGGTATTTTTCTCTCTCTTTCTGATTTACTTCACTTAGAATGACAAAGTCCAGGTACATCTGTGTTGCTACAAATGACATTATTTTATTCTTTTTTATGACTGAGTAGTATTCCATTGTATAAATATACCACAACTTCTTTATCCAGTCATATGTCAATGGACATTTAGATTGCTTCATGTCTTAGGTTGCTTGCATATCTTCCCATTACTCTGAATAGCAATAGGATGTTATGATGCCTGGCTAGAGGTTTTTATAGACAGCAGTCATCTCATGTGTAGTCTTTGATGACACCATACTCATTGTCAACACTGACGCAGAACACTTCACTGGAATCTGTACCAACAGTCCTGAATTTAGAAGACAAAAAGATTAATGAGATTTTCTTTCATATCACTGAGGCCATGGGGTGAGGATTATGCAAGTCTGTTTTTGTTGTCACAACCTTTTCTGAAGTACGTAAGAGTTTCTAGGAAGATAGTAACATTTACATCTGGGAAACACACTTTCCTAACAAAAAAATCCCCAACTCCTGACATTACGAGCTACTACTACGGCAACAGCTATGGTGGCCTGGGCTGTCAATGTGGGGGCCTGGGCTGTGGCTGTGGCTGTGGTGGTTTAGGGGCTGTGGTTCTGACTAGGGAGACTACAGAAATACCTGCTGCCACCCTTGTGCTATGAAAGACAGAGAGTCTCTGGCTTCTATTGAAAAGGAGGAAAGACTGGTGCTTTGGGACTTTAGGATCCTTAACACAACCCTACTGTTTGTTCTTCTTTTATGTCTACTTTCATCAGAATCTGGATTCTGCTCTGACCACTGGAATTAACTTAGAGTGCAGCAAGAAGGAGGGGACACAGACTTGAAAAAGGTTTTCATAGACTGTTTATAATGGATGACTCTGTTTTTCCCTTCTCATGAGCCATAATAGGAGGAGAATGATGAGAGACATTATTGGTCTTTATTTACTTGAAGACGTATATATAGTTAGTTGAAAGATGATTGAACTAAAGGAAAGCAAATGACTAAAGGGAAGCCCTTTGCAAGTACATTTGGGGTTGAGCTGCTCTGAACCTTGAATGAACAGGCTTCCAGAACTGTGCCTGGCATGTATCATGAGCTCAATAAGTATCTGTTGAATAAACAGAACTAATTAGTGAGTAATGAGGAAGGCAATTAAAACTTTTGAACTTCTATGTGTAAGATAATTTTCACTTAAATATATATTTTTATCATTTAATTTTCATAATACTCAAAAGCATAGTAAATAGAGTATAAAATTTTCTTTTTAAAAGTATGATAAGTCTTCAAACAACTCTAAAAAGTAGTTAGAATACTGGGAAAATATGGATTTGTGAGGCAGAGACTGGGATTATATTCCCTCTGCTAGTGACTAACTGCATAAGGCAAGTTTATTCACTTCAATACATTTTTAATCAATTAAATCTGATGATAATTTTTACTTTAAAAAAAACTGTCGTAAAATAAAACTACCCTCCACTACACACATACTATGCAAACAAATTAGCATATTATGGTGCATAAGGCACAGTAGGTGATTGTATTAACTTCCTAAGGCTGCTGTAAAAAAAAAAAGTGCAACCAACTGGGTGTCTTAAAACAAGAAAAACTTGTTTAGCAGTTTTGGAGGCTAGAAGTCTAAAATCAAGGCATCAACAAGATCGCACTCCCTCTGAAACCCGCAGGAGAATCCTTTCCTGCCTCTTCCCAACTTCTGGTGATGTGCTGGGAATCCTTGCTATTGCTGGGTTTGCAGCTGTGTATCTCCAGTTTCCCCGTTCATCATCACATGGTTATCTCCCTTTGTGTTTCTACATCTTTTTCTGTGAATGTCTGTCTCTGTGTCCAAGTTTCCCCTTCTTATAGGGACATTAGTCGTGTTGAATAATCATATCAAATTAGGGCCTGTCCTAATGATCTTGACCTCATCTCAACTTGGTTAAATCTGCAAAAGACCCAATTTTCAAATAAAGTCGTATCTACAGATATGAGGGGGCAGGGTAGGTCTTGATTATATCTTTGGGGGGAGGCAAAGTTCAACCAAGAATAGTGATCAATATTTTGTGTTTAATACTACTTTATTTAGCTCTTATGATTAATAAGTGATTGAACAGAAACAGATAATTCAGCATAATATTTTTTATTTCAGTCTTAAAATTCTTCCCATAATTCTAAGCATCTCTTCCTATAACTGAAAGAGATTTAAGAAGAGAAAATGATGACTTTGCTTTAGAATGGATTGTGTTTAAACTGACAATTAGACAGTCATTTATAACTGCCCATTAAGGAGCTTGCAGTTTAATTTATAGCCTCTCATAAATATATACAGCCAAACAGCATCATCAACCAAAGCAAAAGCATTAGCCCAAGGCAGCTCATAACTGATTTCAGAGAACTGGTTTGCGATTTTTCACTATCTGTTTAAATTAACCATGTAAATTAAGATCTTTCCCAATATTTTCATTGCCAAAGAGATTTTAGCTCTTTCATATTATGTATGTTTTTCTCCACATCTTTCTTTTCATCTCAGACAAACCTAATCTTCCCAAAAGCTTACTTCAGGCTTTCTTCAAATGTCTGCTCGTAGAAATAACAAAATGAACATTATGTCTCATCAAAGTTATGCTTTCCCCATTTCCGAAAGAATTTCTCAACTTATCCTTTGATTTTCAGCAGGAAATATTTAGGTAGAGCCATGATGTGGACCTTTATGCAAGACATCTTAGTGCTTTTTCTCACTTAACTGCCACTTACAAGATTTGTAAAATTTAAAAACTGGAATAAATAATAACAATGCTTCTTTTTAGTTGTGTCATTCTATGATTCCCTAGGAAAATTCAGGTAATTAAAAATATCAGTTAGTCTTTTCAAGATTTGAAGTGAAATAAGGGAGATGGGAAGCATTGGTCTCCACCTACCTAAGCAACTCTTCCTTTGAACAAATCCCACTGGATATATGCTTGATTATCGAAGAATCGCTGAAGAACCATCCTGCCATAACATTTGATCAAAACAATCTCCTCCCTCTACTTCCATACCAAGAACGTTGGTGTTCTTGATTGTTAATATGCTCAACAGTTTCATCAGTCTAACAATTAGAGCCACTATTCCCACAGATTTACCATTTCATAGATTAAACTCTTAGATTTCCTTATGTTAAAGAAAACACATCCTAAAAAATTTAGAGCCAAAAAAAAAAAAACCCTTTAAGTTATTTTTTGTTCACTCAAGAAAGCTAGAAGCAAAGGGATAAACAATTTTGTAAATGTTCTCATTATTAAGGATATTTGAATATGCCTAAGAACTGTAATGTTATTCATGGATCCCCATTTTACAAACATTTTTTAATCATCTGAATTTTTTCTGTTATTCAAGACCTGTTAGTTTGCATGCTTTATCATTTATTTATATTTTTTACATTAGAAAAAATTAATAATATAATAATTATGCTTCTTAGAAACAGCTAAATGATCATTAAAGGAAATTCGGAGATTGATACATTTCACCAGTTGTATAAAGAGGTATCATGATTTTGCATCATTTTTCTGAGTGAATTTTATGCTATTTATTTAATAATACAAAGAAAATGTTGTAGATACATGCGATTAAAAAATATTTTAACCTGGTAATATAATTTATGGTTAGCAAGTGTTGGTTTATTTTATAAGAGAATTACTTTGTTATATAACCTATCTTAAAAATTTAAATGTAAAAAAAAGAGCTCTTTAAAAGTGTAATTATCATTTCTCAACATAGCCACAGACTTGTTTTGAAGAATGCAAGCTAAACAGAAAGAAGACTAATGGAGTCCTTTAAAAGCATGTTCAGATCTCAAGTATTGAAGAAATGGTTTTATTGATTTGTTTGTACAGTTTTTATCTGGAGGGAGAATGTGACACATCTTCATGGATCCTTAATCTCCACTCTTAGAGGGATATGAAAATTACCATATAGGTAATTACAATGCAGACTGCCCTATCTATAACCTAAATCCTTAGCTCCTAACAGCATGAGCTGCAATAGAAATTACTAAGGAATCCTGGGCTGTAAGTGTAGATGTGGATGAGGCAGCTTCCAGGGACTGGTATATGGTGGCTATCATCTATTTTGTTGTTAATTCTCTGGCTTCTGCCGAACGTCTGTCTTGACTACCCAATAACTGGGTACCAGATGCAGACTTGACAGAGTAGGCTCCAGACTACTAGGGCACCATTAGCCTGATAGATCCAAATACTCAACAGCTACATCACGTCTTCAGACATCCTTTACTTGTGCTTCACAACTAGGGAAAAATAGTTCAGCACTTTTATCTCAAAGATTTGGCTTTAAAGGTTCTTGGGTTTGAGTTTTGGCTCCACTACTCCCTAATTGTGAACTTGAGCAAGTTAATCTCTATATGCTTTCACTTTTTCCTCTGCAAATTGTGTTTGATGCCAATTTCATATGGTTTTGACAGTTAACTGGAGTTGGTTGTAATCATAAAAATGAGTTGTTTTATTTTTTAAAAAACGTGGTTTATAGGACTTAGCAACGAATGATCATTAGGTTTCATTTCTTTAATAAGACCCTTAATTTAAAAAATGCAAAAAAATATGGATTTTTGCTTCCACTCATTTATTTCATGAATTATTTACATTTTTCACTCCTGACAGAATGAGCTCCTACGAGCAATTATTGTAGCTTCTTAGGCTGTAGATTTGAAAGCTCAGAGACATGGGCCACTTCTTTGCTGGCTACAGATGGAGCCCTGGGTGACTGTGAATGTAACTGCTGATGCCAAACTTGTACAACAGAATTGTTAGACTAAGAATTTCTATTGAAGGACTGACATCAAATGAATGTGATATTTCAAATGAATATCAGAAATGTCAAAGTCAGTGCCCAAGAATTAAATGACTCAACAAACAATAGGTAAAATAGAGATGGTTTGAAAGTGTGAATGTGGATTTTGCAAAGATTACTTAGTTTTGAAAAAATACGTTAGTGTCCTGTGAGTGCTCATCCTGAAGAGAAGTATTCTCTCTGCTTTAGTTGAATGAGCAGAATCGGTCACTCATAATGCATTATGTTCTTCTTCTTCAGTGCACAATAGGCAAGGATCTGACTCCTATCTGTGGAATCTAATAGGTAAGAGACTGTTGATTTTAGTTATCTGGCTGCTCTGATAACAGCACTAAAGGAAAGGAGGCTACTCTGGCATCAGACAGTAATACTGGAAATCATCAAAAAAAGGATACATGTGTAATTTATAATATCCAAGCAAGAGTTCATTGATAGAACCAGCATGCAGCCATTTTTGCTGCAGCCAAAAGTCCCATTTGGTATACAAGATTAGACTCTAAAGTTATATTAA
This sequence comes from Vicugna pacos, assembly GCF_048564905.1. Taxonomy (NCBI): domain Eukaryota; kingdom Metazoa; phylum Chordata; class Mammalia; order Artiodactyla; family Camelidae; genus Vicugna; species Vicugna pacos. The sequence goes on along the minus strand of NC_132987.1, from coordinate 111,870,220 downwards.
CAGTGGCATTACAAATGTCTACTAATTTATATTCTTCTGAATAAGGTTTTCACTTTCAGATGCTAAATAGATATGTAGCAAGTGATTTTATTTATTTATTTTTTTGATAATCATAGTTTTGGTACAATTTTGGAATTACTTTCAGTAATGAAGCTATGTTTTTTTCTAGTGAGGGTAAGTTTGGTGTTTAAAAACATTTAAAAGTAACTTAGGTACACACATATTCACAATAGCTTTGTTTTTGGTAGCCCAAAGATAGAATAACCTAAATATCCTTGTAATGGTAAACAAGCTGTGTCACATACGTGTAGTAGAATTCTACTCACAGTAAAAAAGAAAGAAAATTAATAAATTCAAGGAATTATACAAAACTCAGACATAATTCTGAGTGAGAAAAGCCAGTCTTAAAAATTGCACAGCATATGATTCCTCTTATTTGATAGTCTGAAAATATAAAAGCTATGGTGATAATGAACAGATTAGCAGTTGACAAGGATTATGGGCAGGAAGATGATGCCACTACAAAGTGATAGCAAAAGGGAGTTTGGGGCCTGATGGAACTATTCTGTACCCTTATTTTGGTTGTGATTAAACAAATATACACATGTACAAAAACTCATAAGTCTATACAACAAAATAAATGTAGGATAATTTAATGAAAGCCATTTTGAGTTAAATAATTGGGGAGCTTTCAAAAGCTTTGAGCCGATTCCAATTCAATAAGAATTTCTAGATATGGAGTTGGCTACTCCCACCCTTGAGATAATATAAAAAGCCCTATGTAAGTGGTGGCCTTACGAACTTCTGTAAGTCTATAGTAGCCTGAGTCCTATCTCTGTCTCTGCCCCTAACAATGGATTGATGGCCATCATGGTTATGGCTGTGGCTTCCACTGTCCCTCTTTCTACAAAAGATACTTGTCCTTTCTACTCTACTAAAAAATTGATATTAAGAAAATCAGCTCTTTTATATCATTGCCACAATCTTATTTATTCTACTGAGTTATTCAGTCTTGTCAAAGTTATTTTCATTTTGGCGCTAATTAGTTTAAACTACTTTATTTGAAGCACACCTTTGGCTACAAAAGGTAAAAACCCAACAAAAAATCCATACTTTGGAACTAGCTTCAATATTAAGGACTGATTTCTCTCATGACTATAGCTAATTAACATGGTGCTAACTTCCTGATTTATGGTAATAATCCTGATTATGTTTTCTATAAGTTTATTTTATTGCCATTGTAAATTTGGTTTCCTGTGCATGCATTAAGATAACCATGTTTTAGGTAAGTTTTGCAACATCCAAGCTTTGTATTTTCATACTGAACAATTTTTTTTTTCACTCTGGGATACATTTTCTTAAGTAGAACTCTTTAAAAATTATTCTTATAATAATTTAGCTAAGGTGCTTTCTTGAAAGAGAGCTCATACTTCTCACACCCTTGACGGATATTTTAATTTTGGATTTGGGGCTTGGAAAACGCCTTAAAATCTAAATTTAGTTACTTTCCCTGATTTTCACTACTGTGGCTTATGTCTCCATAATTTCTTCTTCCTGTCTACAAATTGCACAAAATTGCAAACTCTGGAACTAACTCAAAGAAAACATTGTTATATAACTTGTTATTTTGGCCACTTTGACTAACGCAGATTTTTCACTGGTCCTAGGACTTTATGAAGAGCCCTGCCCTCATGTCATACTTTCTGAAATTCTGTAGGATATAATTGCTATCAAGTGAGGTCAAATTCATTGCAGGTGTATCCATCTAGAGAAAATTCATAAATATGTTGCTTTCCCTCTTAGGGAAACTATTCCTTCCTTCTAATTATTAAGAATTCATTTTATTTAACTAAATCCTTAATAACCTAGTCTTCCAGAAAATACATTATCAACATAGAAATAAGAAAATAAAAATAAGTTAAGTACTTCCTCAAGGTCAAGTAACAGCAATAGCAAGAGATGGAATCTGGGACTGAGGAATATCAATTATGAAAAGCATTAAGTAAAATAAGCTATAATAAAATTTAAACCTAGCTTGAAGTTATAATGCAGCTAAATTTTTTTGTACTTTTTCTTAGGAAAATAATTTAAAATACTGGGTAATGCTGGCTAACATTCTCAAGCATGGGTTATAGATATCCCTTTTTTGATGGTCTCCTTCGAGTTCAGAAGGTGCACCTCTACCATCAAAAGTGATTTCTAGAGGGAGTGTGTATAGCTCAGTGGTAGAGTACATATTTAGTATGCATGGGGTCTTGGATTCAATCTCTGGGATCTCCAATGAAAATAAATGAACAAATAAACAAATCTGATTACCTTCCTCCAGAAAAACAAAGATAAAAACAAATGCACAAAAAAGATTTCTACTTCCTGTGAGCTACTACCTTAACAACTATGGCAGGCCAGGCTGTGACTGGTCTTAATGAATTAGTTGTCCGGGTTTAAAATTGGGTAGATTTGACAATTCAGGCTACGATCACCAACTACTTTCTTTCTCTGGAAGAAGTTGTTTCTTTACCTTCCATTCAAAATATATTATTCTCTCAGTCTTTAGACCTTCATTATTGTAGTCTATTTCTTTTGTTCTTTTAGTGTCATCAAAATTATGAATAGGCTTGACCTCTTTATTGAAATTGCTGTCCTGATAGCCTCGCATGGACCACAAATGAAGCAATCATACTGCAGACTGCATACTCAGGACCAAGCTGAAATAAGAGGACCTATTTCCCTGATTTAGAATTTCAACCCTCTAGAGGGAATTTCTTTTATCATTGCCACATTATCAACATTGTACTAACTTCCCTATTCCACGGAGAAAATATTTGTGCATGTTTCCAATAAAATTACTTTACTGGCATAGCAAATGTGGTTTAAATTTTATTTATTTCTCTCAATGGAATTATTTCACTTAAGTTTTACCAATATTTTTACAGTAAACAATAGACCTACTTTTGAATTAGATTTCTTATAAATGAATCCTTATAAAAGACTTACATCAAGCTTCCTTGTAAGATGTTGCCTTTCTTAAAGCTCTACAATCTTATTATAATTCGAATATTTCAGAACTAATTAAGCTTACATTTTTCCCAAAATGACAAAGACGTTGCCCTTTTATTTAACGGAAAAAATTCTCATATATCTTTGTTTTCTTGTTGTTCCAATTTGATTGTGCCCTTTTAAGTAGTATAAAAAAGGAATCATCCATGGTTCTGTATTTATTCCTTTGACATAATTACTTTTGTGAGCTGAGAGGGAAGTAAAGCACACAGGGATTATTGATCTATGCTCAGGGAACTTTGCCGTAAAGGTCAAAAACAAAGATGGAAATTATTATTCTCTTTGTGCATACGTGAAAATTGATATTTTTAAGAAACTGAGAAATGCAAGCCCACACCATGTGTGATGGATAGAACCAAGATTTGAACTAAAGGCCGAATGGTTCCATACATGGGGCTCTCAATCAATGTGTTCTAACACCTTCAAACTCATTAAAAGAAGCAAACAGAAAAACAGAAACTTCTGGCTTAGGAGGAAAGCTCTGGCTCTTTCTAAAACAAGAAAATAAGAGCGAAAGACTAGAAAAATTAGATATGATGCAATAGGGTAGATTGCACCTAGTAGCCTAGTTGAGTTAAGTATAGCCATAGGCTTTGAAGACTTGATAGTAATTACCTTCTATTAAAAGACTGGCTGTAAGAAGCGCAGATGAAGCAAATATGTAAATAGAATTATGCATGACTAGTATTAAAACTTTTAAAATCATAAGGCAAAGTTATAGTTGGGCTGTTTTGTGCATTTGTGAAAAGAAATAGGAATGAGAAACATCTATGGAGAGGACCACACCCACAATGAAGGAATATAAAAGGTTGGGTGCAGCTGGTAATATTCATTCTCGGGAACCTCACCTTCATCATCCAACCAAATCTTCAACCCCTGACACAATGAGCTACTACTACGGCAACTACTATGGCGGCCTTGGCTATGGCCTTGGTGGTCTTGGTAGCCTGGGCTATGGCTATGGTTCTAGCTTTGGTCTTGGAGGCTATGGTGGTTATGGCTGTGGCTACTTCCGTCCATCTTTCTATGGAAGATACTGATCATCTGGATTCTTCTGAAAGATCTGATCATTATTTTGAAACTCAGAATGTTTAACTAATTTTTCATTATTTAATACTTTTCTTCAAAGAAGTTATCACCATGTACTTGAAACTCTTTGCACCAACAGACATTCATGTTTCTGGTGAAGGTTTTGAAAGCTCTACCCAGATATACTCAACTGTTCTGGAAAATGACCTACATTTGACTTCTTTTCACTTCTGATATTTTTGGACTTACTTTTGAATAAACATTTTTTTGTGTGTGAACTTTAAATATCAAGGTTTATTTCTTTCAACCATTTCAAAGCACAAGATGTTTATGTTTTCCAGAATTTTAGTAATATTTTGCATTGCAAAATATTTACTCATGGAACACATTTACTTTGTATTCATCTTTCCTTAGAAATAACCTTGACTATAAAGTATATAATTTATTTAGATCATTTGTTTTGCTGGATTTATGCCTCCTTTTATATGGAATCCCATAAAACCCAATATATTCAGGCATTTCTAATATGTATGAACATTATGTCCTTCATCAACAATATATAAATATGTGAAGTTTAATGGAACATCCATTTTCTCTTTTGTATAATGAAATGTCAGGAGACTTTCAGCATTTTACAAAGAGGCTCTTTCTGGTGCTATACTGACCAATAGATATTTTTCTGGGCTTATCAAGAAAGCAGGGTCCTTGATTTGTAGTTCACCAGCCCAACTGTTTATGTGTCAGTTTCTTCCTCATATACTTGAAAGATGGGGACATGTGTTGCTTGATAATTTCCATCTGCTCTAAGAAAGAGAGAAAACCTGAGAATTTACCATAGTTATCATCCTTGGTTTTTTCAGTATAGTAGCATATACAAAACAATTTTTGAGATAGACTCCCTGAAATGCAAGCTCACTTAAAACTTAAGAAATTGACTTTAAATTAGTGTTTCCACTCTTTTTTTCCAGCTCAGTTTAATAATGGCTTTTGTTTTTCACTTATACCTTAATATCATGATTAGAATTCCATTCCAGAGATGGGTCATTGATTTTTACATGAGTCTTGGTTTCCTTGGATACTAGGCTTCCCTTTTGAGTCTTACATAAAGATGATCACTGATATCACTCTCAGTAAACTGGATGGGTCTCATGGGCCTTCATGAGTCTCCAGTAAGTGTCACAGATACTTCTATCACTGTGCTTAAGAGAAAACTATTTTTAGTATCAAGTTTGTTCTTGTTTGTTTTCATGGCCTTATGAAATTAGGAGTGCTTAGAGTGCCAAATCACACTGACTCTGATTAAAGATTTACATTTTCAATCAATCCCAAAATAAACCTAACATGTAACCTCACCTGAAAAAGCTGATATTTCAGTTCAAAAATATGATTTAAAAAAATTACTGACTGTGCTTTTAAAAATTCTATATTATTTAGAGATTTATAGGATAGTACTTACAGATAAAATAATATGATTTCTGCTTTAAAATTATACTAATGCTAACAAGAAAAAGGACAAAGAAACAGAGGAAATATGATTGGCCACAATGTGATAATTCCTGAAGATGAGTTATGTATATAATGATTCCTTTTACCATATTGTCTATTCTTATATTTTACTTAACTGTTCCTATGATAAAATTTATGAGAAAATAGGATTATAACAACGTTCTGTTGCATGGCCTGGAAAATGTATAGCACAAGACTTACGAAAGTGGGGAAAGATGAATCAATAAAAGTAAATTTATAACAAAGGAGATTGTATTTCATCTTCACTTTAAAGAAAAGGCTCGTAACTAGTTAGGTAAAGGATTATTGGACAAATAGACCAGAATGACATTGTCATAGGCACGAAGGAGAGAATATAGTATCCAAAAAATAATGGAGAAATTGTCATTTGAGGAGAAGTATTGACTTATTAAAAAGAATATAGCTTACAGGGAGCTTTAACTGACAAAGGAATTTTATTCCTTCATATTTTGTAGACTTTGAGGGGAAGACAGCAAAGAAAAATTAAATTTAGAAAACACGTTGATATCCAGACTTGCTGCTTCTCCAGTAAATAAGGAAAAGAGAGAGAGAGAGAGACAGAGAGAAAGACAGAGACAGAGACAGAGAGGAAAGAAAGGGAGGAGGGACGGAAGGAGAAAAGGAAGGGAGGAAGGGAAAGAGGGAAGAAGAAAGGAAGAGAGAACGTCTGTAGAAATATCACCCAATTAGAGCAATATGTGTGTGTGTGTATGTATTTCAAAACAATGAAATACTGCAAAACTACATAATGTAATATTTTTGTTTGGTAAGAGTAAATTTTTTACATGTATTTTATTTTTGTCTAACTTCACTTATTATTTAACAGACAATAATTTATGTAATTTGCATATGTATTTTAATATATGATTTTTTCATTGTCTATATGTTTTGTTTCTGGTCATTATAACTATTTCATGAATATTACTGAATATAATTTTGTTAAATTTAAGTATGATCTGATGCTACCATCCAATATGCTATTTTTGCCACTCAGATTTCAAAGGTAAGCTGTCATATAGAAAATTATTGTATTATATTATTATGTGTATTATGTATATATTATTGTATTGTGTAATTATGTAATTATGTATATACATTATTGTGCAATAAATATTATTGTTTTTTATGGTTTATAATTATTACCTGAATATTTATTTTGTTAACTAGCAAACATCTCAAAGTTTCCTTTCAGCAGCTGAGAAGAGTATTGGTAATTGGAGTCAAAATTGACTTTAGGTGAAATATTTATTTATCGCTAAATAACTGAACCTCTAAAGTTCAGTTGCCTTTTGGTGACCTACTGTGAAATATAGATATTTCCAAAAATATATTTTGTTTTTCTATTGTTCTCAAATGCTTTTATCTCAAAAATTATGGGCAACTGAATAAATAAAATGCAGTGGACTTCTGCCTATACATTAAAATATACAGGAAGTAGTTTGCTCAGTAAACATTGGTCATAATGCTCTTTACTTTTGATAGGAAGTCAATTTTTATCAGCTTATATTCACTTAAAAGTTAAAAATAAAATCATGCAAAGAATAATAACTTGTAGCTTGGTAATGTTCCTATTTTTCTTCAACGAAGCATGTAAGTACTACTCCTTTACCATTACGCATCTTATATCCAATCTTTCCTGGCTACTCCTGTTACTAAAACCCTAATTCCAGCTCTTATCACACTATATCATGACTATTGACATATTATCTAACTCATCTTCATACTCCTCAGATCTCCACACACCATGCCCCCAAAAGAAATTTTTTAAAATTTTCACTTTTTTGTAGTACTTCCCTGGCCACAAATTAGAGGATGGAGGATGACTCTTCATAAACAACAATCAAGCTTTGGTTTATTTTCCTGCCTACCAAATTTCAGGCAAAACGTTTCTTTTCATCTTAGCTAATCTAGAACTATATAGGAAGGGGAGTTCTTGGAAGCTCATCTCAGTTGAGCTGAATTTTCAAAATACAATCTGACAAAAGATGTTAGTTTCATGGAAAAGGCAGTGTTGAGGGGCTGAATTAGGTCTTCTACAAAGACGTCTTGAAGTTCTAATCTCAGATGCCTGCGAATGTGAGCTTATTTGGAAATAAGGTCTTCACAGAAGTAATCAAGTTAAGGTTAGGCGATGCTGGATTAGGGTCAGCCTCAAATCCAATGTCTGGTGTTCTTCTAAGAGGAGAGAGATTTAGGCACACAGACAGGCACACACACTCACACATACACGAACAAGGAGGAATGAAGACCATGTGATGACTGAGACAGAGACTGGGGTGAAGGAGCAGTAAGGCAAGAAACGCTAAAAATTACCAGGAACCACTAGAAGCTAGGAAGAGGCAAAGAATAATTTTTTCTCAGAGCCTTCATAGGGAAGATAGCCCTATAACTATCTTGATCTTTGGACTTCTGGCCTTCAGAACCATGAGAACATGAATTTCTCTTGTTTTAAGAGAATCAAGAAACAATTACTTACTCAGTTTGTGGTAATTTTTTTTTACAGCAGTCCTAGGAAACTAATACAAGTATTATCTATATTGTGGCTTGAATGTCCTTCTAGAGTGTTTGTCTCTACAAATTAGAATGATTGAAATGTAGTGACATAGAAAATAGAAACAAAGAGGACTGGAAAATATTCCCACTGTTTTTCTGAATAAGTGTCTTTTACTTTTTGATTAGTTTCAATCGTTTTTGATTATTTAATACTAAGTATTCCAGTTTATTGAAAGGCAAAGAAAAAAAGCAATAGAAAATATGATATTTAAAATAGACAAAAATTGAGTGTAAGAAAATATAAAGATATTATCTGCCAAGGACAGAGATCTCAGGAATACAACAAATGATCTATCTATTGCAAAAGAGCTTGATAATTATATTTAAGTGTAGAATTATGTGTAATTTAAGCTATGACAAAAAGAATAAAAATGGAAACCTCTTCAAAGGAAAAGTAAAACATTCCATGTATCTTTGGAACTACCCTTCATAAAGAAAGTTATGACTTCATAGTACAGCTTTTCACCAAAGATGGATTTTCAAAGAGTGAACTTGTGTGCTGTGGTTTACCACACCTCCTACACTGAGCCAGTATAAAAGTCTGCATGCAGCTGGTGATATTCATTCTCAGGAACCTCACCCTTAACATCTAACCAAATCCTCAAGCCCTGTCACAATGAGCTACTACTACGGCAACTACTATGGTGGCCTTGGCGGTTTTGGTGGCCTGGGCTATGGCTATGGTTCTAGCTTTGGTCTTGGAGGCTATGGTGGTTACGGCTGTGGCTACTTCCGTCCCACTTTCTATAGAAGATTCATGTTCTCTGGATTCTACTGAGAACATCGTCTGTCTACAATGGTCTGATTCCTTGATCCCGAATTCATCACCCAGACTGACTAGCTTCACTCCTGCTATTTTATTGACATGAAGCTTCCTTCTTTATGCCTTCTGTGATATTTCTGAGCATATTTTTCAATAAAATTCACAAACATTCAAAACTTTGTTTCACTTATATTTGCCTACCCAAATGCACTTTTATTCATTAATTCTACATATTTGATTAAGATACTTGGTTGAAGCATTTTCTCTGTACAATTATTTTCTTCCCTAGAACTGATCTTACTGACTTTTGCTGGTAACTTCCATATCACATGTGATAACATTCTCAGATATTGTTCCCTTTTTGATTTGATATTGTAGAGAAGCAAAGTATTTAGACATATGTAATTCTTGTGACTAATAACACTTCCTTTGAAGAAGCATTAGTTTAATAAAATAATTACTTTACCCTCAGTGTGTGTGTGTATATATATATCAGAAGAATAATATTTTTAAGCACATATACTCTTTAGAAACTTACCTTAATGAGCTTTGTAAGGAAGAGATGTCTTTGTTCAGTGTGCCCTCTACCAGGGGCCTCCTTAGGAAACAATGACAGGGATACACATTGTTTGAGTCTGCTCCTCCCTCCCCACACACCCTACCCCTAAACACATGCACACCGCCCGCTCCAGCAACCTCAATTTTTATAAAAGAAATAGAGAGCCTGGGTTTTCTTCTTCTATGTTCAGACTTTCCTTATTGTTTTTATGTTTTCATATGTATGTATTTAATTTTTCAGGCTTTACCCTACTTGTCTTTATAAATTAAAAAAATAATTGAGGCTTGAATCACTGTTTGTACAATTTTTCCAACCTGGGTTAAGTAGTGGTATTTGTTCCTCATTTAAGTCTTAAGAGGGATTTTACTGCAGGTGGGTTTTACTTTTTGGAACCTTACTTCAAGCCTGAGACAGTTACTAATTTTTAGCTCATATTTAGGGTCTTCAGATGCCTAATCTTCATCTTGAATGGATACATTGTGTGATTCCTAATATAACTCTCATTTAATTAATTTATGCAAGTTTTCATGGATCTCCAGTGATTCTTACTAGTCCTTTGGTAATCTGTTCATAAACTAACAGTTTGGGCTAGTTTTGTTGATTTTTTTTTCTTTTTTTTAGTGAATAGAGGAATGATTTGGGTGATGAGCTTCACTAATTCAAGATAGAAGCAGAACTTTTCAATTTGATCATTAGCAGTTACTTACAAAGCACCAAGTCCAACATGGCAGGAAATTTTAAGTAATGGGGCTGATATACCAGGAAATAAATGATGATTTAAAAAAATCACACACCTAATATATTTTAAGAAATAACATTTATATCAATGAGGTATATATTAAAATATTTCTGGATCCAAAAAGCAGACCATCTCAAAATGATGCAGTCTTGAAGGAGGCTTGTGAGGGTACTTTTGAAACACAATTGCCCTTGACTTGATAATTCTTTAAAATAAATGAATGATTGGTGGGAGTTGTTTATGTTGTGCTACCTACATTTCTGTATTTGAATTTTTTCCATAGCCATAATTTCAGAAATAAATAAATGTTTTCTTTTGTGAGAAGAACCCTAGGACTCAAAGAACGTGAAGAGATGTATTGATTAGAACATAATTCATGTACCCCTTGCCAAAATGGTATTTTAAGCAAATTAGAGAAAGACAAGAGTTGAAGAGGAGAACAGCATGTGCCTTGTCATGGGGAAGGAAAAGAAGAATATTATCCATAGGTTACAGCAGGGATTAGAGCTTCAGGGTCGTTGCCGGATTATGAGAGTGAATGTGATATATAGACATTTTTAAACAAGGAAAATGTTTTTTATTTCATATTGTCATAAATTTTAAAAACAATAGTAACACAGAAAACAATTGTTTAAAAGAAAATAAGGAAAGCCAGATAAAATGCTGTATTCTTGGCACATACCAAAGAAGTCTCAACTCAAAAACTCTTGAGACAAAGAAGTTTCAAAACTCAACTCAAAGCCTATGTATGGGGTTTGGAATAGAAAGGAATGGAGCTCATGGAGATGTGTTTCAAGAATGTCACGCAGATGAGGGACGATAAAGAGGAAGGCAAGCTGAGTCCATGTTTTGGGGGCTTGAAACCTGAATAAAGCTGCTGCCCATGATCCTATGAGTGGAGAAATAGATACACATATGAATAAAGGAAAAGAAGTTTTGATCTCAGAATATTTGCATCTACACTGCCACTTTGATTGCCAAATGAAAATACCTTGTTGACAGAATATTTATATGATTGATGTTTTCATCTAATTATACTGTAATGCAATTTCTACTTATAAATTAATTGTAATTACGAAGAAACACCTCAAAATTTACTTTCTGCACAGCAGATAATTGCATCTAAAATTCAGAGTCAAGGAATCAAAGTGACTTTCCAAAATTGGCTTTAGCACCATAATATTTCTTTTTATAGGTCTTTCTTTTTATTGTTATAATTAACTTGCTTCGATGTGTTCTTTTTCCTGAATGTTCACAAATATATCCTCCTTCCATACATTCCCCTTGTGTGACTGACTGGAATTCCAAGGAAATGGATTTCAATCATAATTATTTAAACCTATCTATTTTAAATAAATATCCTGTCCTGAGAAATCTTAGGGCTTGGTATTGTTGATGTATTTAATTTTTAATGAAGTTAACTTAAGGGAGATAGCATATTACATTTACACAAAGAAAAATACCAACTATGGCTTGTAAGTTTAATAATATATCATAAGTTCATCCTTTCCAGTCCCTTTTCCTTATTTTATACCACGATAAGATACTGTAAGAGCTGCTCAAGTGGTCCTCTTGCTTTCAAGAATTTACCATACAATCCATGCTGCAGAGAAAATATGTGCATAAAACATCACTTCTCTGAGACCATAGCCCTAAACAAAACTATAGAATATGTTGTGTGGCCAACCTGGCAGTTAAGTTAATATGGTTCCCAACCATCAATTATTCTTTATTTGAACTCTGTGCTGCAACCACAATGTTTTGCTCCTCGAGGACACACCTTGCTTACCTTTGTCTCTGATCATGAGCTAAAACCATTTCCCTTGCTGGGACCTCCTCTCTCCTCATTTGTAGAATTCTTATACACACCCTTCTAGAGGCAACTCATTTTACACTTCTCAGAATTCTTAATTGCAAGACATTGCAGCCACCATAACAGTTTATTCCTCTAAATTACTTTTGAAGACAGTGTAGCTAATCATCAGTTTACACTTCCATATACTGCTTTATGGTATTTAGAAGAAAAAACACACATATGCCTTCATTTATATATAGCAAAATCACAGACACATACATACAACATAAAGAGACACATACCCACACACATTTGTGAGTAAAATTAAATTGCAGGATTTAAAGTCCATGGAGTCGTCATTTATATGTTTATCAACTATCATCTCCCTGCCCAAAACTTATCATAGTTACTTTCTTGTAATAAAATATGAATATTTTATTGAGTATATTCATTTTAATTATGATTCTTTTTGCAATTTGAAATATGAAGCATCCCTTCATATAAATATTTCTCTATTAAATGAAAGCTCATCTGATATGAATTGCCATTAGAGGAAAAAATGAAATTTAAAAAAATCAGTGAATATGTATTTTGCTTCCTTTTACAAAGTATTGCATGAAGTGTCAAGTCCATCCCCTCAAAGTGCCTTTGAACTGGTTCCAATAAGTAAGTTAAAAAATGAAGAATTTTGCCAGAGACAGTGTCAATTTAAAAGAGTGGTAGGTGTTTATCATAGCAGGTGTTTGTGGACTAGAAATGTTGAAGGAAGCTGCGAGAAGGAGTTACTTTAGAATGAGAAAGGATGTCTGAAAAAAATCTCAGCGTGAGAAAGGCAATTGAAATGTTGAGAGACCATCTGATAGGACTCATCTAGGTAGAGGGGAGGTTTATTGCTAAGTTGTAGTGGCAAGAAATTTGAGAAAGTAGACTTGGATAATTTTATGACAAGACTTTTATTATCTTTACAAGTATAAGGGTTCTTAGAGGGTTATCATACAAATATACAACAAGAAAGAAAAGCTATATACTTGTCCACATTTCCTTTCTGAAAAATATGATTCTCAATCATTTAAGGATTATTTAATAATTTTACCTTAGTTTATTTAATCACAGATAATAAAATATCATCATTGAAGAGAAACATATCTGAGGCAAAATGGAGATATTGATAAAGATCAAACTCTCAATTTATCTAAAGTTAGGGACCCTGATCATTATGATGTAGATAGAAAAATACGTAAAAACATAAGCTTTAAAGACACCAAAATAATTATTCAACACAAAGCTTGTTTCTGAGGACCGAAAATTCAATTCAGTTCAAAGGAAAAATGTATTTGTGCTTGGAACTACTGTTCATAAAGAAAGTTATGACTTAATAGTACTGCTTTCCACCAAAGATGAAACAGAGTGACACTTGTGTGTTGTGGTTTACCACACCCACACTGAGCCGGTATAAAAGTCCACGCGCAGCTGGTGATATTCACTCTCAGGAACCTCACTCTCAACATCCAACCAAATCCTCAAGCCCTGTCACAATGAGCTACTACTACGGCAACTACTATGGTGGCCTTGGCTATGGCCTTGGCGGTTTTGGTGGCCTGGGCTATGGCTATGGTTCTAGCTTTGGTCTTGGAGGCTATGGTGGTTACGGCTGTGGCTACTTCCGTCCCACTTTCTACAGAAGATACATGTTTTCTGGATTTTACTGAAAACATTTTTTTCTGTTACTCACGTCATTTTGTAACAATATTTTACAAATTAATTCTTCTGTTTCCTTCAATATAAGCAGTGAAATATTTGAGAGGTTACTGAAGAAGATACTGCAATGCAGATCGACACTTTGAATCAATGGAGAGGTGAATCTCAACCAGGGTTTCATCATCCAAGTTGGATATTCTTATTCCTGAAACATTCCTGACATGCAGCTTCTTTCCTAACCTATTCTATAATAATTCTGGGCATATTTTCTAATAAACATTTTTCATGAGCATAAACAGTTGGGTTTATCTTGTTCATTCATCTTGACATAATTGATTTTTTAAGTATTGTACTATCATTTTTTTAAATTGAAATATAGCAGATTTTACATGTTTCAACTTATATATATAATATATATCCATATTCTTTTTCATTTTAGGCTATTACAAGGTATTGAATATATATTCTCTGTGCTACACAGCAGGACCTTTTTGTCTATTTTATATATAGTACTTAGTATCTGCAGATTCTGAGCTCCCAATTTATTCCTCTGTGTCTCACTCCTTTCCCCATTGGTAACCATAATTATTTTCTATGTCTGTGAGTCTGTTTCTATTTTGTAAATAAGTTCATTTGTGTCCTTTTTAAAGATTCCACATATAAGTGATAGCATATTTTTTTTCTTTCTGGCTTACTTCACTCAGTATGACGACCTCCAGGTCCATCTATGTTGCAGCAGATGGCACTACTTTATTTTATTTTTATGGCTGAGTAGTATTCCATTGCATATATACCACAACTTGCTTATTCAGTCTTCTGTCAGTGAGCATTCAGGTTGCTTGCATGTCTTGGCTATTGTAAATAGTGCTGCTATTCCTTTTGATAATTAGAAAAATTAGGCATGATTTCAGGAATGACACTCATCGGTCCCATAGAGAATTTGTTTTTCAGTAGCAGCTCAGTAGCAAGTATATGTGCAGTACTGCCATGAATCTAAAAAAGTGATTCTGCCAATGAAAGCCTATTTTACCAATAAATATAAAAAATAAAAATACAACTAGAGTCAGTTCCATTATTTTTAGTATGTCCTTATGTTCTGTGTATTATGTTTTCATTTTTCATATATAGCAAAATACCTTCAGATAAAATGGAATAACTTCTGGATGATTTTCAAAATTATAACAACAGGGAGTTAGTATAGGTATAAACGAAAGATAATTGGCAATGAATTGATTACAGCTAAGGATGAATTATATTTATCTACAGGTTCATTATATTATCTATGTCTATAATTTTTCATGCAAAAGTATAGAAAAACTGTACCACAATTAAAATTTTATCATGGAAAAATATGCATATAGGACTTAAAGAACTTACATAGCTAGATCATATTGAACTAAGTAATCAGAGGAGAAAATATTTTACCTGAAACTTACAAAAAGGATGAGACATGAACTAGTTGATCAAAAGCAAAAAACATGACACGAGTAGCCCATGCTTTCTGATCCTGTAAAAAGATATATTTAAAATTTTTAAACAGCTAAAGCTCAACATTGATATTAGATAATTTGGGTGAAAATAGCTTTTAGAAAGAGTCAAATGAGAAGTAAGTTTGCCCTAACTAGGTATATTTGAAGACTTTTTAGGAGAAGTGTATTTTAGTAACACAAATGCAACAAAACGTGTTTTAATGATACATAAAATATTCAAGAATAAACTTAACTAAGAAAATTAAAGACTTGTGTACTGAAAGCTACAAAACATTGATGAAACACAGTAAAGGAGACACAAACAAATGGGAAGATACTTTGTGTTAATGGATTCAAAACAGTAACATCTAAAACATATCCATACTACCCAAAGTGATCTACAGATTAAATACAATCTTTACCAAAAACCAATGTTGCTTTTACAGCAATAGGAAAAAAAAACACTCTTAAAATTCATGTGGAAGCACAAAAGACCACAAATATCTAAATTATTTCAGATCTTTACAAGCAGTTCTTCCTGACATGAGATGATTATTCCTAAAATGTCATGTCTTTTGTGACAGTAATGCTGGATAAAACCACAGAATAATTGACTCTTCATAAACAACATGGAAGATGCAAAGGCCCTCACTGATCTGAAAACAACATGCTTCTTAATCTTCAATTATCCTTTGAAGGTTTCTGTCCTGTCTATGTGCACATCTTGTTTAGTCTTGCTCCTCAGCTTTAGCCAAAACCATTGCTCCTTGAAGTCTCCTCTTCTCTTCTCTGTTGAATTCTTTTAAAGTATTTGTGATGGAGCCTAATTTAAACCTTCTCTAGAACTTCGTTTACAGAACAATTCAGCCTACCATAGCTTTTCTTTCTCTAAAAAACTTCTCGAGTAATTTTAACTTCCTCTAATGTTATACTTCCATATATTTAACTTTGTACTTGCATCAACACACGTGGAAATACACACATGTAAAAATACACACACATGTAGAAATACACACACACAGACACACTTGGTGACTATAATGAAAGATTAAACTTTATAGAGCCAAAAAGTGATCATTTAATTTTTTTCTCACTTATCATATTACTGTCTAAAAATATGATAAATTGTCTTTTATACAAATAGGGACTCAGTAATATAAAAAGAGAGCAATTCAATAGATGCCTGTGGTCTGGAATATTTGAAAGAGACTCTAAGGAGATTATTTTCCACAGGCGTAGGAAGTGTAGGAACACTTAGTTGAAAGGTGCAAGAACAAGCTTGAAATGTAGATACAAATTGCAGCTTTAGAAACAAATGGATGACCTTTCTGTGTTTGATGGGTGCCTTGTGAAGGCAGTAGTGGGAAAAAAGTTGGGCTTGAATGTAATCTAATAGAATTTGACCAAAACAATATACAGAAAGTTAGAATGTCATTTCACAGAAAAAGCAAACAAAAGGATGGTCAAATATTTGTTCTTTTCTCTGAGTAAATTTTCTCTCCTGCTTCAAAATTCTGTAATTATGCATGATAATTTTATATTTTGTATGCTAATTTATTGAATTTTAAAAGGAAAGGAAACAGGATATTTGGCACAAAATTGAAAGTGTGTTGTAGGCAAAGTGACGGAAACATCATTTAACAAATCCAAACTCAGACAATGCCAGGGAAGAGCTGCCTGATGCAAGGGACTTGATTTACATTTGAAATGTAGAAATATGTGTAGTCATTAGCTTTGAACATGAAACCTGTTTTTCCATATAAACACTGGTTCTTAGACACAACAATTAAATATATTCAAATGAAGAAATGACATCATGAATGTTTGTAACTACCCTTAGTAGTAAAGGT
This sequence comes from Vicugna pacos, assembly GCF_048564905.1. Classification (NCBI taxonomy): domain Eukaryota; kingdom Metazoa; phylum Chordata; class Mammalia; order Artiodactyla; family Camelidae; genus Vicugna; species Vicugna pacos. The sequence goes on along the minus strand of NC_132987.1, from coordinate 111,853,181 downwards.
ATAAGGTATGGCCAATTGGTAGTATTTTTAATCAGAGATTTATCTTCAAAGACAGAGAAACTCTTGTGCTGTGGTTTGCCACACCTTTCACTGAGAATGTGAAAAGCAACTCATTTCTCTGCAGTCTTCATTCTCAGGACACTTATTTCACTACCAAACCAAATCTTCAACCCCTGACATAATGAGTTACTATGGCCACACCTACAGCAGTCTTATTTAGTATTGGTGGTGTCAACTGAAGTAGAATGCACAGCCTAAAGGTTGAGAGTTATTGTGTTTCATTTGGCGGACTTTCTGAGGACTTGAGGAGGCAGCCTCTCAGATCACTGTAAGACTGTTCTGAAGTGGCAAGGTAGAAGCCAAGATACATAGGAGTTTTTGCAACAAAGACCAGGTAGTCGGAAGATCAAAAGATTATTAATTAAAGAAAACCAGATATCTCAAGTTAAGGAATTTAATGCTTGTCTATATATGGGAGGGTGCACAAAGGTCTGGGCTCATTGAAATCATTCCTTTGATATGCACCTGTCTATCTAGGGCCAGTGTCCTGTTCTTCCACATCCTGGGTTCCCTCGGGGTACACCGTTGGGGTGGCTGCAGAGGCTGGGCTGCCTGCTTGTCCACATCCTGAGTTCCCTCTGCTCCCCTGTCAAGCGGGTGCTGGTAGCAGCTGAAGACTTGGTTGCCACAGCATTCTTTGTTTACTGATATGGCTGGCAATATTTTTCATTCACAGTGGTCTGTATTATGTCTCTGGTTCCAGCAATGGCCTAAATAACTAAAGCTAAAGTTTACTAGGAAAATGTATTTTGTCTTACATGTATATCCCTTGAATGTCTCAGTACTTCTTTTTACTGTTTTTTTTTTCATATGATTTTCTTTCTTCTCGGGTTCTATACTTCTCAAAACATGGGTCAAAGTCTGCTTCCTCAATGAACTCTAGTTAAACTTTTTTAAATATAATATAATATAATATAATATAATATAATATAATATAATATACTTTCCTCTCCACTTGTGTATATTTTTATCTATACTTCTGTCATTAAACATGTATATTCTGACATTTTTAAAATAAATTTTATTCTTCATTTATCTCCCCATTTTGAATGAAATGTCTTGAGGCAGGACAATATTTCATTCATTTTTGTATTCCATTCAATTTATTAGACACATTATTTTTTTTCCTACAGCATTCTAGAGACGATGATAGCTACTGATACTACTAAAATGAGCAAGCTAAACCCCATTACTTCAAGAAGGATTAAACATTACGTGATTTCTGAGGAAAGGAAAACATAGCAAAACAGTTAGTTTTAATATAATAATTTTAAGCTTTAACTTTGGATGAAAGCTCATCACAGAAGGTGTAAAGTCTCAGTTAAATATTGAAAGATGTATTTCATCCTTGGCAAGTAAGACGGTTGAAAGAAACAAGACGTGCTTAGTAGCATGAGAAATGATGTTCAGGCATGGGCAATGCAAATTACTCTGTATAATTATGGTGCAGTATAACTTTCTTCATCAATAACTGTACCAAAAAATTAATAATCCTCTGAATCAGATTATAAAGCCTTCCACAATATGACACCAAACCACCTTCCAAGCATAGGTTCTACAAAGGTTAAAATTGTTATTTTTATTAAAAGAGATAGTGAGTGTGCACAAAACTGTATTTAATACATTAATCAGGGAACCAGCAGGATGACAAACTTGATTCAGAAGGAAATGTGAGAAACTCAGATATTCATTATTAGTGAGTAAAAGAAATACTGAGATAAGTTAGACTTAAAAATTGATTAATTTGCAAATAGGCAATAAGCAATGATCTTTGCAGTTCTCTATGTTCATGAAAAGAGCATCATCACACATTCTCATTTTTATAGTTGGAAAAAGCTGGGCTCTAATCTATTATTCAAATAAACTTTTATTCCACTAGGGAATTAGATGACGCCTCAGTTGAGCTATTTGGAGAAAATCCTGTGCATATATTGAAAGGTGACACACAGGACATCAGGTTTAGTCCTGACATGTACAGAGCTTGAAAGTGTTTGGATAAACAGACTCAATGAATTTTCTTAGATTCATCAGAGAACTAAGGTCACTGGGCAAACTACCATCTCCAAAACTAGAAAGACATGTACCTCTAGAGAGATACAGCTACCAAAATCTGCTTACCTGGAGCAGAAGCTGCTCAAGTCATAAACTGGTGGAAACAATTGAATGGTAATGTATTTGTGAATTTCTTAAGGCTGAGTGTAGGCAAGTATAAGTGAGAAACTCCTGGGGTAACTGTGAGAAAATTCCCACATTTTTTTGGGCTTTCCCTTCAAGAACCCCACCATGTTTCCACTGTGAAGATTCAAGAACAAATCCTTCTTGATTCTGGAAGGCGGGGGGAAGAGTAACCATAGGAATATACACCCAGAGTCTTCTGGATGAAAAAGGTTTAATCTCCAGGAGAAAAAAAAGACCAAAAACCCCAGACCAAAGATCTTCACCAGAGTGCAATTCTGAAACTTTGCCCCAGGTGAGGGAAGGAAATTCTCCCAATTCTGGCTTCCTCCAGGCTTCTTGTCTTACCTAAAGTACTTGGGAAGAATAGATAATAAAAGTTAAGTCTTCAAGGAAATAGATGAAAAATGCTGTAGTCAGGGAAGAAGCAGGGAGTAGCTAGGGGGAGTCATACAACTGAAGACAAATTTAAGAAGTTTATAGCACTAAGACCAGTTCTTGTGAAAAACATATTTAATCTGAAGATTACAGAATGGTCCCTTTCCCCAGATCATATTACCAGAACATGACACAATGTAATAAGTTAAAGTGGATTCGAGCTGAAAGAGGTGCAAAGCATAGATCCTTTCTGAGGTGGGGCAGATGGGGAAAAACCAAGGTCTAAAGGGATGGTCCCTCTCCCTCTAAAAAAAAGAATGCTAGAGGAATTTGAAGCCTAGTCCTTACACTAAATCCTTACACTAAAAGCCTATTTACCTTAATTCAGCTCTTATTGACTAATACATCACGACTGACTCTGAACAAAAAAATTGCAAGGCATGCCTAAAGGCAAGAAAAAACCAAATTGCATATAAAGCAATAATCTGAACCAGACTTAAATATGACATGCATGGAATTAGTAGACATGAAATTTAAATAACCATAATCAATATGTCAAGCAATCTAATGGTAAAAAGGATGAGTGGTCTAAGCAGAGATGGCAACGCTAAGACAGAAACAAAAAGTAATGTTTGAATAAAAAACAGCAACAGAAATGAAGAATGCCTTTGAAGAGTTCATCAGTAAATTCAACACAATCTAGGGAAGAATCAGTAAACTTGGATGAGTATAATAAACTGGACAAAATGAAAAGAGAAAACAAAACAAGGTGGAAAAACTAACAAAACATTCGATAACTGTAGGTGATATTAAAATGTGTAATATATGTATGATTGTAATATCAAATGAGAAAAAGAGAAAGAAATAGAAAAAGAAATATTTAAAGTCATTATGGCTGAAATTTCCAACATTATCAACATACCAAATCATGATCCAGATAGTTCTGAAAACATCAACTAGAATAAAACAAACAAATCAAAATAAGCAATTAGCAAAAGCCCTATGCTTAGGCATATCCCTTCAAATCGCAGAAATCATAAAAAGCATGTTCTTAGACCACAATAGAATTAAATGAAACATCGATAATAGAACAATAGTTGGAAAATCCCCGCATGTCTGGAAGGTAAGCAGTACATTCTAAATAGCACATAAATTAAAAAATTTGTCTCAAGAGAAGTTGAAAAAAATATTTTGAACTAAATGAAAAAGAAAGACAATTTATTAAAATGTACAAAATTCAGCAAAAAGCAGTACTTAGAGGGAAATTTATGTCATTAAATGTACAAGTCAGGGGAAAAAAAGTCTAAAGTCAGTAACCTTACTTCTACCTTAGGAAACTAGAGAAAGAACAATTTAAGTCCAAAGTAAGCAAAAGAAAATATAGAATAACACTAAAGCACACATAAATAAACTTGAAAATGGAAAATAATAGAGGAAATCAATATCCAAAATCTAGTTTTTTGAAAAGTTTAATAATTGGCATATTTCTAGCTCTACCAGCCATGAAAAAAAAGATAAGACACACATTACTAATATTAGAAATAAAAGAGGGGTCATGACCACTGATCCCATGAATATTAAAATGATAATAAGGGACTTACAAATAATTCTATACCCATAAATTTGATAATTCTCAGATAAAATGGACAAACTAAAACACAAACTATCAAAACTCATATGGGGAGAAATAGGTAATCTAAATAACCCTATGTCTGTTATGTTAATTAAAGCAATAATTAAATACCTTCAGAAAGAGAAAGCACCTGGCCCAGTGTTTTTCCAGTTTCACTGGGGTATTCTACCAAACACTTAAGGAAAAAAATAATTACAAATTCCCCACAATCACTTCCAGAAAGTAGAAGCTGGGAAAATGTTTACTAACTCGTTCTGCTGGAATACATATCAAAATCAGACAAAAACATTAGCAGAAAAGAAAATTACAAAACAGTGTCTCTCATGAAATTATTTGAAAAATCCTCAAACAAATCTAATCTAACAATCTATAAAAAGAATGATATGATGAATGAATTAATTATAAGTGTGCAAAACTAGTTTGACATTGGAAAATCAGTTTATGTAATTCACCATAACACGCTGTCCACCAAAATTTCAGAAAAGAAGACCTGATCGAAATAAAGAGACATTTATTGGGGATTTGCCAGGACTTCAGCCTGGGAAGCACAGATTCAAGAAGCACTGAGATTGTGTTCCACTGAACTACAAAATGGAGGAAAATTCTAAGAGCAAAAACTGCAAGGCTACAGTTAGTTACATAAGTTGTTTGACAAGAATTATGACTGGCAAAGCAGGAAGTAAGATTGTTTATTAAGCAAGGATTGGTTGGGGCAAGAAGGTTACAGCTAGTAGGTCTTCTAAAAATGGCTGGCGGTTTCCTTGGGTTTGGTACAATTCAGAAAGTTCAAGTTCTCAGTGGTGAAGAAACATGTCTGAGACCAGAACCTCAATGGCTGTCCAGCTCCCTTTTGTATGCCTAAATTATGATCATTCCATTACAATTTCAATCTGTCATCAAGGCTAAATATATATATATATCTCCATATAAACAGATACAGGACAAACATTTAAACATCTAATTCTCTATTATGTTAAAAACTCTCCTCCAACTAGGAATAGAATAGAATTTCCTCAACGTGATAAATAACAGGTAAGAAAAAAAAATCCATTGATAATTTAATTATGAGAAATCAGATTCAGCACTTCTAAGATCTGGGTTATTTTATAAAGATTAACTCAGTTGTTTTCCCTTTAGGAAATAAAAAAAGTTGATCCCACACGAGGTTTGAATACGCATATGCTTTTTTTTCCCCACAGCAATTAACTTTAGTAAAAATTTTGAGATACTTTCGTCCCCAAATTGCCTTTGTTCAAATGATTTATCCTCATTCATGTTGTTTCTAATTATAGACTTGGAGTAAATTATTAAATTACTGCTGTTTCTCCTAGACCTAAACAAGCAAACAGACTTTGTTAAATGTCTTCTGATATCACAAAGAGATTAATTTCTCCCATTTCCCACCAACTGTGATCTCACTTTCAAGCAGTTCATAGGAATAAGGTTACAAAATAAAATAGTAGTTTAGAGGGAATAAGTTATTACTAGGATGGCTCTCACTTCAAGGATTAAAAGGACAAGTAATCCATATTCTCTTTAAATATCTCTTAGGGAGATCACCTCCTAGGATATTGGGAGTATCTTTACTTAAATAAAAAGTCTGGATGAGAATGATCACCTCTCCTTTTCTCGGATACCTCTGTGGACTTTCCCATATCTGCAACAGGAGTCAGTGGCAAACTTTCTTTGTAAACAGCCAGGCAGTAAATATTTCAGGCTTTCTGGCCAAATATTTTCCAGCACAACTACTTAATTCTGTTGTTGTAGTAGGAAAGTCATCACAGAAAATATAAAAATAAAGAATCCATTTGTTCATTAAAACTTTATTTACAGTCGCAGGCTCTGGCAGGCTTCCACCCACGGGCTGCAGTTTTTATATCCTTAGACCTAGAGGATAAAATAAAAATAATGGGCACATATAGTTTTAAAAAATAAAGGCTTTTTTCCCTCATCTTACACCAATACCTCCACCTCATTTTTTAGTCCAGCATCCTTAAACTCTACATACACGTGATGTACTTCTGTGGTTCTAAAGCCTGGCTCTTAAAGTTCCTTCAGTATAGAAGGTCACTTTTCCTTCTTCTACCTGTTAAATTCTTACTCTTTTGTAAAAAAAAAAAAACCTTGTACATATGCAATCATATTAATACGAGTTTTAAGGTTTGACCTCTTAGATATAAATGACTTCGATGTGACCGACCATGCCAGTTTACTTGGGACTGGGGGTTTTCTCAGCATTTGATACATTCAGTGGCCAACTGGCCAGTCCCAGGAAAACCCGGACAATCAGTCACCCCAGTTGTTTTCACATTTCGACTTAATACTCTAAAATTTAGATTTTATATTCTACCACAATTGTGACAATATTGAATTACAAAACATGTATTTCATATATACACATGTTTGTGTGTTTGTATATATATAAACATATATATGTATACATTTGAATGACATTAATAGCAAGGAGGGAAAGAAGAAAGAAAAAAGGAGAAAGGAAGAAAGGAAGGGAGATCTCTGCGTACATAAAGTACAAATAAAATATAATTTTTGCTTTTATAGCCAAAAAAAATCCCACAATACAGTTATAAAATTGATTTGGCCTTGTAAATGTAAAGAAGGATTTTGGTAGAAACACTGTATTATTTTTTGATATAAGAAATTGAAGTAGTATTGACAGAAGAATATGAAAATATACTATTTCCTACTATTACTAGAACATTAACTAGAAATATTAAATGCTGGTCTTATTGATTGCTAGAATGCTGAGATCAATATTCTCACCCTGAAAATACTTCTGTGTTACCAAAAGATTAAAACATAATTCAGGAAATGAATGCTAAAATGTAACATCAGACAGTTTACAAAATTTGAACAAAAAAGTTTTATGAAAACATGTCTGTTATTAAACAATGGTCCCCTTGTCATGTTAAATTAATTATAATGTTATGTAGTATTGCAACTTCAGTTACTAATAAGTCTAACAGTTCTTAAACATTGAAGAGGTAGAAATAATGTACATCATTTAATTTGGTGGAAAATTAGCGGCCAAGGAAAGGGGTTGAATTTATACATACTATCTCAAGTTATGTCTTCTGAGGGCTGCCTGATGCCTAAAAGGCTGGCGTACAGTTGACTTGAGGGATCAAGTCATGGTTGGCTTTGCAGGGCCCATCAACTCTTCTCACTATGGGCACAACAGATTTTGCAGAAAGCACCCTCAGCAGGAAAATCAAATTAAAAAACTAAACTTTCTTAATTGAGTTTCTTCTAATTAAGGAAAATAGTTTAATGCATTTCTATAGTAGAAGAGCTGTGGTTTTGAATAAACTTGAAGTAAATCAGCAGGGTTTGCCGTATCTACCTGTGAGAGGGTATAAATGCCTGTGTGTGTGTGTGTGTGTGTGTGTTAATTCTCACACAGACGAATTTAGACAACCTTCAGCCAGACCCACGCGCCCTGACACTATCCGCTGTTATGGAGGCCTGGGTATTCACAGCAGTGGCCTGGACTCTGGTCCGCCGCCAGTGGTTGTGGAAGCGTTCACTGCCTGGTCAATGATTTTGCTCTAGCTATGCTGGTCTTGGGTTCTGGCTCTGGCAGCAAGAGATGTAGATTTGACTTTGACTGAAAAATCTGTTGATGTCTTGGGGCTTTAGAAACAGAAAGCTCAAATTCTAGATCCTTTATTACAAAGGGTTTTCTAATATGTAGGCCCTCAATGAATAAGGAGATAAATCTGATATAGACTCTACCAGATCTTATCTGGCACTTACAAATAAGTAACGGAGAGTGGCCCACCATCAGATATCTGCAACAAAACGTGATGTAATCAACCACAGAAGAGAGGAAGAGATGGAGTTTGACATGGATGTTTAAATGGGGCTACAGATCTTTTTTTTCTAAAGCAAAATGATATCATTCATGGAGTGAGTGCAAATCATTTCCAAAATATAAATTCAGAACTACCATCAGCCTGATATTCTTGCCATCTACTTTTTAAAACATGCTAAAGACATCTTATCAGAAAAAAATATACATACACTATTATTTAAGAGCATGATATTATGAGGCCCTTGAAGACATGATAAGTATGAAATCTGTACTCAAGGTGAATAGGTGGTAAAGAGAATTCAAACCTAGTAACACTAACTGGGAACTACTGATTGAGCCACCAAAGCAATCCCAGTCTTAATAGATGTGAGGTCCCCTTTTTATATAAAAGGAAATAAATTACTGGGTTGTTTTCATGTATGTTATTTGGTATGAATATTATGCCTACAGTACCTAAGACTCGTTACACCAACTAAAGAAGTTTAAATGTCTTTCAACATCAAACCTCAGCTTTACACAACCAGCTAAATGGCGTGGGCTCTGTTTTCTGTGACCAGGGCTAATGACTGTGGATGTGGCAGCTTTCAGGACAGAGTATGGATAGGACCCTGGTTATGACAGTTGTGGATGTGAATGCTGTCATTCAGTTTGGTTTGGAAGATACCGGACCTCTGGTTTCTACTAAGTTTTAGGACTTAAGATTCCTGGCAGAATAATCCAATGACAAAACCAAACTTTTCAAGTGTTTCATTCTATCAATTCTATTTCCAACTTGTAACAAGCAGAGAAGATGAATTACCAGCTTAAAAACTTGATGGCATAAGATTTAAGAGCTGTCTGTATATGGACAGCTGTTCAATAGCAATTTGGACTTATTTGATAAATATTGGTTACTTTATCACAATAGTTATTTCTCCTTTCCCTCTCAGGATAATATTTTTTCATCTGAAATTTATTTAGTGTATTTTAAACTGAAGAGATCTCTATCATCATTTTTCAATAAATGTTTTTAAGATGACATTAATTACAACATGGTCTTAACTCTAGTCATTTATCTTAATGTTTCCTTTCTTTTGTGGGGTTTTTTTTTTTGACATATAGTGTATAGTCAGTTTACAATGTGTCAATTTCTGGTGTACAGTATAATAGTAAAACAAAAATTGTGAGATGGCCTTTATCCACAATAAGCCACCGACTAGAAAAAATAAAGTATAGATATAGAAGATGCAGATAGATAAAGGTATAAACTGGATTTAGAGAAGAGAAAGAGAGAGATATATTCATCACCAATAAAGATCTCCTACAACTAGAATGTCCAGAGATAAAACATCACTCAAAACATGGGCATGATGAAACAAAGACACAAAAATGTTCAATAAGTAAATAAAGTGTTTGACATCATTAGTTATCAGAGTCATCAGAAAAATACAAAATAAAACCATAACTATATAAAACTACATAAAACTGTGTCAGTTTTAATAAACGTTTCATTTTGAAGAATTTGACTTCTTCCATGAAGTATGAGTATATTTCAATACAGAAATCAGCACAGAACATTTGATTTCTATTTTATTTAGTGCTGGGAAAGCCTTTGGAAAATCAGATTAGTTTGTTTTCTATTGCATTAGTCCTGCCTGGGATGGAACCACTACTAACATTAATGTTTTGATCGATTGGTTGATATATATATAATCATAATATTGATAAAGCTCAAAAAAATTCAAAATTGAGATTGCATACTAAAGCAATGGCATGAAATGTTTTGTGACCTTTTAATTCACCATAATTACCTTGAAAATACATAGTAATTTCACCTGAAAAAAACTTCAGGTATGTTCCTAACTGTTAAGTACAAGGTCTCAAAAATGAAACACATGGCCATCAGGCAGTGGAACATCAAACATCCCATTAACATTATATGTAAACACTTAACAAATATTTCTTTAATATGTTCTTCCTCTGGTGGTGATGAATTTTTAAGATATGTCCAAAGTTTTAAAAAATCCATAATATTAAAGACATCCATAATTAATCTCTGAGAGAAATTATTGTGACTCAGATTGTCTAGAATTTTGTTTCTCTTCCCAATTTCTGCACAAGAAAATCAATAGAGCCATTTATTTCTTTTCAGCATGGTGTACTAATTCTGGATTCCAGAAAGGAGTCCTAAATTGCCAGAAAGCCTCTTGAACTTTTTGATAACATCATTGCAGAAGAGTGTCAACATTTATTTAACTGAGCACCATCAATTTTGACTATGCTTAAATATAGGGGACAAGGAACATTTATTGGCTTTGTTCTCTCTCTCCTTTCTATCTCTTCTCAGGTTTGGAAATGCCTTCTTTAAGGAGGTATCAAGATTTTAAACATTGTCTGTTAAATAATAAGTAAGTCTACACTGGACACTTTAAACAAGATTGTTTCCATGGTTCTCAAATTGCACAAAATCAAGTAAAATTTGTCTGTATTTTAATATTTTAGATATTTGGCATCTAAGTAATTATAAATGAGATATGAATTTAAGTGCAAATTTAGTCCTCTGATTACCACAAATAATATGAAAATAGAAGAAATAGGAAATATGGAAATAATTTTTGATATAGGGAAAAATAAAACAGCATTCAGAGGAATGGAGTATCATCTTCATGGTGCTGCCAGTCACTTGACTGGACTGTAGAGATTCTCAGAACCCTAAATGCTGTAGAGTTTATGCCAGTCCTTATGTCAGAATAGCCTTTAAGGTTTCACATAATATTTCTTATTATAGACACAATTTAATCAGAGGAATCATAATTGAGCTAAAAAGTTAATTTAAAAGTTTTACTATGATGGAAGATTATTCCACGCATGTTAAACTAAACAAATAGCCAATAACATTTGCTTCATAGCATTTCTTCTGAGGAATGAAAATGAGGTAGGTCTCAATGACTTACCACACCTATAACTTAGGTTATAAAAACCTCTGCACAGGTATTGAGATACATACTTAGGAAACACACCTTCAATAGTGAACCAAGACTTCAGCGCCTGGCACCATGAGCTACTATGGCAGCTACTACGGAGGCCTGGGCTGTGGCCATGGCTGTGGACGTGGCAGCTTCCGCAGACTGGGCTTCAGCTCTGGGTATGGAAACTACAGACACAGCTGTTGCCACCCCCTGGGCTATGGAGGAATGGATTCTCAAGAGTCTATTAAAATTCTTCTTTATGAATCTAATATGTAGGGCCATGAGTAGACCTGCTAAATCTGATTTCGACCATTGGACCACCCATGATTACACTGGGTCCATTTGTTCAAAATGATTAGTGTCTAAGACTTTCAGTACATTTACAATTACACAATTCCGTATTCATTCTATCGCCTCAATTTCCTTAATAAAGTCTCTTGATTTGAAACAGTAAATACAGCTTTTGTTTAATTCATTTCTTCTCAATTACATACAGTAACTAAATATAAATACTAGTCAACTTTGAATGGAGATTTTAATATATTTTTTTGTTTATTAAATATTTCATAGACATATATAAAAAGAACAATAAATTTAGATTGAAATGTACAATAATTCCTCAAATGTAATTGTTGACTTATCATTTCCTTGATTGTAATTAGAAAAGACTTAGTGTTTACTTCAACAACAATAAAAAAATTTAACTCTAGCAACTTTGAACTATATGTCTGTCTATGGTAGCAACAAAAAAAAAAGGATTTATATGTTTTATATTTTACACAATTTTATTTGTCAATGCAGTCCAAAATATATAAATAGCTATCCCTTCTTTCAAAATTTGTCCTTATTCAGCCCTTTTGTGCTGAGAAAAGAACAGTGGTAGACTTCAAACTTCTAGGAAAGAAAAATATTTTTTAAATGAACTTCTTGATTATATATCTATTGTCTCTCTTTTTCTACTGTTTATCATTTCACTTAGTATTCTCATTAAAATAGTTATTTTATAATCTTACTAAAAGTACTGCAAGTTATTTCATTAAAACACATGTAGTATTAAAAAACATAAATGGATTTAGTTTTTTACCATTACCATTCTTCCATATGCAATGATATTGTTTTTTATCATCATCATCATGACATTAATGTAAATGGAATGTTAACACCTAATTATAACCAATAACTAGATCACACTGAGATTTACCTGTGAGAATCACCAGTCATTCAAAAGATTTTTTTTTAAAGTGGAATTTCAACTAATTAACACACATCAAAATCAAGCATTTTCTAGTTGTTTACTTAATTGGATATATAAACGACACAATATAAATTTATTGCCTTTTCAAATTTGAATGACATATTCAGCTTTTGGAATGAAGTGAAGTTTTTTGCTATTGTGTGAGTTGTTGAAATCTGGTAATACAAGGACAGTAACAGAAGTGAAAGCGGGACCTAGCGTTAAAGACTGTGTAGTGCTGCCCCCTATAGAACTGGTAAGGGAACTGCAAACTGTTAAACGACGCTTAGAGTCACAAACAGGTGTCAGAACCGAGATCAGAATCACCTGAATCCTGGTGTTCTACTCCACCATGCTGATCCTTTATCACTGTCTATTGGAAAATTTGAATACCATCTGGAAAGTTCTTGTCATATTTATGAACAGCTACAATTTTATAGCTAAGTTTATGAGGATTAGCTCCCTCTGTTAGATTAACTACCTCTTACTGTGTTTTCTTTCACACTTTTATTGTTACAATTTTATTTTATTGTATATAATCTCCTACTTCTCAGTTTCTAATTTAGTTGTACTTCGAGGCAAATGAAGAATGAATAATGTTAAGGCTCAATTCTCAAGATCATGGATGTTTATTAGGAAGATTTTGATTTGTTTAAACTACATGAAGATGAAAAAAATAAAGGTCAGTTCTGGTCACTTGTCCTATCAGATGTTGTCCTTCCATAGAGAGGTTATGGTAGATGAAGTTTAGTCATTCCAATAAAGGGACTTTAACCCAAAACTAAATTTCATTTGAAAAATTTCTCTTCTTGCACAGGTAAATATCTTCACAGCCTGAGGAAAGAGTTGCAGAGCTGCAAATAAAAAAATATAAAAATAAATTAGAATGAGAAAAATGTGTGTGTGGCATTCCACACACATAATATAATATATTTTTGTAGCCTACAGTTTCAGATTTTACTGACTTGTGTTTGACTTTCAGGAAAAACTTTGGAATATGTAACAAAAGTTTCCTTTATATATGGGTAAAAAAAATATTACCCCAAGTGAAAACATATTTTCTTCTTTTCTATCCATTAGCATAGAATTATCTAATATATATTTCAAAGGAAACTTCTTGAAAGTGAAATAAAAAAATCATCATTCAATCTTTTTAGGGTCTAACAGCTAAGCATAAAACCAATACTTTTCTAAAGAAATATATATTTCTCATTTTCCAGTGGATACTTTCATTTTGAATATTTTTTCACTTAGAAAAAAACAAGACAAACATTTGTTCTATATATTCTATAATATTTTAGTGTTGATATTTTACTGTCAATGATCACTAATTGGTTTTATGCAAAACTCTCACATTTTATTCTTGAAACTATTTTGGGTTTTATTTGACTGTTCAGGTTTCCCACTTAATGTTTTGTTTAGTGTTCCATCTCAGAGGTAACCAACCTTCTCCACTTCAAACAAACAAAAAAAATTAGTCACTCTTACATGATATGGCTGAGTTATATGGGCAAAATGTGATATCCTTAATCCAGTTAGATTATCTGTCATGCTATGTTTTCAAAAGGACTCTTGAAAATGAAAATTAATCTTATCTACTGTTTCTAGTTCAGAATGAGAAATAATGATACAGTACTTGGATACAAGAGACATGGCGTATGTTGGGTAATGGCATACTTAACCATATTGTGGCCTTAAAAAGGTAGCTTGCTAAGGTACAGTCAGAAAGTCGCACAGACCGTGGTAGCCATAACAGTTACTGTAATTTATTTATACTTTCATTAGTTCTATAAACAGGTTTTATTTCCCCACTCTGCTGTTCAGAATGAAACATCCATTTGAAGAAATTCATCTTTGATAAAAGACTTGGAAATCATATAAAAGCTCAACCACATGATCAAGATCATGGAAATTAAACAAGTTTTTAGTGGCCCAAGTCAAGAGACGGTGTTACATGGAGGTTAATCAAGTGTAGAGTCAACCTTGAATCTTGTTGACTAACTCAGTGAAGTTAGCTGAGAGACTCCATCAAGTCCAAGCCTAATGTCCTCACATATATTTCTTGGTTCTGTGTCACTTCAATATCATGTCTTCATTTTCAAAACTTTGAAGATATTTTCAATTTTAAGATACTCTTTTAATATTAAGAAAGCCCTATGAATTGTATATTTAAAAAAAAAGACCTTAATAAACAATTAACAGATTAGTAGGGAGTAGTTAGAAATTGCCTGAAGATAAGTGGGTTCAGGATACAATTATATAAACCAAGGAAAAGATATTATGGTAGATGTGAAGACAAGGTAGAAAGCAAGACATTTATTGGAGTAGTAATTGGAAGACTGGGGTGAAGGGATATATTGTCAACTTCAGAATTTTACCTGGTTGTTCCTAGTAGGTATTAAGAGGGAGGGATGTAAAGTGAGAATGAAAATAGAGATCATATATGGATACATGGGTAACCAAAGGAGAGTAAAGAAAGGGAGAAATTGGCTAGCCAGTGCAAAAACACAGAGGCAGATGCAATCTGTAGTTTTAGTAGGACTTTGAATAGAAGCAATTATGGAGGAAGGTTTTAGGATTTGAAATGAAAATTGAACTGCTACTCTGATAAGCCTGCTTTTGAGATGGATTTTGTGCCCTCAGTTTCTGAAATTAATTGTTCTATGTTTTGCAACCAAAAGGTTCTGAAGCTGGTGTGTAAAGCTAAAAATTACAAAGGTTATTATAATTTAAATGCTAAAAATCAACATAAGCCTTCTTTTTAAAAAATTTAAAATACTTTATATATTCTCAATAGAGGGACTTTCTTCAGTCCTCACCTCGATAAGTAAGTTTTCTTTTTTAAAAAAATATAGATTCAACATCTGTAAATTGAACAAATATCTGTGAATTTAGTTGGAGATGGAGTTATTCACTCCGGAGATGACAGAACAGAAGAAAGTTTTCATTATGAAAGGAATTCAATCAAATGCAAATGACATAACATACCTGATAATAAGCAATTTAATTTAGAGTTTGGAATGTACCAATTCTGAAGAGTCAGATATTTCATTTCTTCTCACAAAATCAAAGCAACAGGTTCAAGGACAGTCTAAACAGGAAGCTAAGTAAGCTGAAATATTCTAATGAGAATGAGGGCCTCTCTGTGTGTCAGGAGACAGCAGATTAATAAATTGTAACATTACACATAATATGCAGAATGACACATTGGAAGGCAATACACATGATTTATCACATGTTCTGCTCAGAGTATATAAGCCTCCTATGCACGCTGACATTCACACTCAGGATCTTGTCTTGAACAACAAACCAAGCTCACCCCCCCCCCCGACACCATGAGCCATCACAGCAGCTACTACGGAGGCCTGGGCTTCGGCTACGGGGGCTTCGGTGGTCTGGGCTTTGGACATGGCTTTGGATGTGGCAGCTTCTGTAGACTGGGCCATGGCTTTGGCTTCAGAGGCTACGGATATGGCTCTGGTTGTGGAAGCCTTGGATACGGCTGCTGTCTATGTCCATCCTTCTGTAGAAGATACAGATTTTCCAGCTTCTACTGAAATCCTACCCCAGGAGCCCAACATCTAAGGCCATGAAAGGATGGTCAAGTCTCACTGCAATAACTAAACCAAGCAAGATCACCCAGGACCAAGCCAAGGTCAAAAGTATTTCATGTCTAAGATTTTAGGAATATTTATGATTTCATAATTCTCTGCTTCATGTCTCTTATTTGTGCTTTCATAACTGTGGCATTTCCCTATTCTTTTGCAATAAATTTCCCTAAGATAAAACAGCATACATGGCTTTTATTTTTTTAATGTAATGCAAAATATCAACATGATTATTTGCAATTGCACCTAGTTGACAATTTAAAAAACTAAAATATTCCAGGAAGAGCTAAAGTAATAGGAGATCTTAGATAACACTGGTATTTACATCTAGCGCTGAAATATTAACTTTATATATCTTCATAGCTAGAGTGAAGCTAACATGAAGAATAAATACTTTTCTGTTTTGTTTAAAAAATTGATTTTCTTTAACCCTTTCAGTGATAAGAAAATATGATAATAGAATAAAATAAATCTCTGAATATACAATTAAAAGTGAACTGCTTTTTGTGAAGCTCTGTCATGTTTTCTTCATGGCCTGCCATGGTGTGACTTGATATTGCTCTTCAATATTATCAGCACATTGAAATATTTTTGCAATTCACTGGAGAATTTTAAAAATCACTGTCATTATTTGTGAAGTAACCTTTACTGAGGCTATGGCCAATGCTTTATACATCCCAGCAAGTATTTTGTAGTGCTGACCTTCAGAAAGCAGGCCGTTTCTTGTTGGTACTTCCAATAAGTATTTGCTTATGAAAAATACATAATAAAATATCATTTTTGCAAAAAAGTTATATATTTAGATAGTGAAATAGAAGTGAGTATCTTTTGTTTGAGTTATCAAATTCAATAAAACCAAGGAATAACGTAATGATAGAATTGTGAAGCTGGCTGTGGTACTGTAAAGGTTACTAAAACAGTGTCTTTGGATGGGACAGTATCTCCAAAAAGTGAAATGAACTGCTAAGATCAAAAAAGACATGAGCAGTACAACCTAAGATAAGAATGAGTTTTACTGAATGCCAGACAGTCTACTTCATGCTAACTATCCCACACGTTGGGTACTTCCCTCCTTGAGGGCTGTCAAATAAAACATCTTGGAAGTTCTGGTCATGTGCCTTTGAAGAGTTAAATTATCACAGCTGATGGACCCGCCTCTATTTATTTTAATTTATAAATGTTCTGACCTAAAATCTTGAACGGTCAATTTCTAATTGAATGTCTGTTTAAAAAATTAATAGCAAATCGTATTAAACCCAAACTGTATTTGAAAGATTTATTATAATGTATTTGAAAATCTTAGATGTGTTTACTAGCATGGATGGATTTACTCAGCCAGATCGTATCCTTTCAGTCAATTCAGAAGAGGTGGTGTAGCTTCACATTAATTAAGGTAGATATGTTTCCACATCTCCATTGGAGGTCTATACTCTTCAGTTTGACTGGGTAAAATAATTTTATATGAAAATATTTTATTCCCTACCTGGTTAATAGCATCACAGTCTGAATAAAGAAAAACAATGATCAGTATAACTATTTGGAGACACTATTTAACATTCTTAGTATAATGTGGATTTATCATATTATTATAACTTATCTGTAAATTATATTGATTTGTGTTGGAATTAAGAGAAGAGCTCCAAAATTTTCTTCCAGGGAAAAGGTGTTAATGGTCCAGAGAAAAATGCATCACAAGATCATCAGGGGGAAGAGATGGCAGAGATAAATAGGCAGAGTGTGATATTGTTAAACCTGTTTGATTTATTTCTGATCTTGTGGCTTCCTGATGACTTAATGAGAATGAAATATTCAAATAAACAACTGTCTTTTAATTTAGAATGAACAATAAAAATGGAACAAATTCTACAAAGAGCAGATAAAGGAATTAAAAAATAAGATGTGAGGCAGCCAAGAGTTTCTTAAGACAAAAATAACATTAAACATAAAATTAAAAATTTAATATATTTGACACATTATATAAAGAAATCCTGTTCATGTGTATACAGCACTTTAAAGTGCAAAAACAAGCCACATACAGAAAGAAAATATCTATAAAACATAGATCTGACAAAATACTTTTACCCAAGTACTCTATAAATCAATACTAAAATATTATAAACTCAAGTAAAAATGAACAAAATACTTGAACAGCCACTTCATAAAGGTTATGTAATGGATCAGTAAACATATATAATGGTGCCCAATATTATTACTTCTCAGGTAAAAAATGAAATTAAAACAATACTCAGATACTACTCATTCCCACAAGAATGATCAAAGTAAAATAGTCTGAAAATAACAAGTGATTCAGAGGAACTGAAACTCTCTTATGTTGCTGGTGGGTACTGTAAATCTAACAGTCATTTTGGAAAACTATTGTCAAGATCTCCTGAAGCTGTTGTCAAAATCTAGAAGCATGGTTATCTCTAGAGAGTGGTAATGACAAAAAAGGAGCCATGGAGACATTCCAGGCATTAGAGCTTGCTTCATACGGGTAGTGTCTGCCTATTTGCAGGAATTCATCAAATTTTACACTGAAATTTATATATAATATATAGTTCATTACCATGCTTACAAAAAAGAACCAGTGAAAATGAAATGATGGTTCTATGTTCCTCTAAATTCAGAAAGTTTACTCCTCCTTTAAATCTCTGCTGTTGAGCTGCTGTCAATTTACCCATGCCTGGGAGAAACATGATGCTTACTTTTAAAGATCTTAGAATTTATTCATCCTTTCATCACTTATTTGTGTGTTCTTATTGCATGGCAGTTATTAAAAGAGTGAAATTAACCCAGTTGGGAGAATGGATCATTTGAATATCAGATATAAGACCAAAAGAACCAAAACATTTGAGATTACATACAAGTTCACAAGAACTTAAAGACTAGAGCCTAATGTTAAGGGCATAAATAGAAGGAGTTAACCAGGTTTAGGGTAAGCTTTGTGTGTAAATTACTAGCTTCTTAGAATCAGCTGAGGGACTTTTGCTTTCAATTATCTTTCTCCACCCTTTATCTTTTAATATCACATCTGCAATTTGGAGATTTCGAAGACAATTTCAGTGTTAATGGTACCTCATTGAATTGACAGATCCCTTGAATTTGTATTATCTTTTTAACATCTAAGACTTTAGAAATATTGAATGTCTTGGTGGAGGCTAGTTTGGTATTTCCTGAGAAGAAGAGAACCAAAAAAAATTTTTTTAAAGCACAGAATAAGCAAAGGAAAGACAAAGGGGAAATTATTCTTGTAAAAGAAGATACAAGAAGAATTAAGAGGGAGGCATTAACTATAGATTAAGTGAAAATTGATGGGTGCCAAAGAGAGATTTTATATACATCACAATTTTACCTAGCTACCATAGACTAATGGCTAATGGGAGGACAGAGACTGGATGATATTTTAAAAGAGTTAAAACAGTTAAAATTTAGAACAGACTCTGGCTTGGTTGTGGAACAACAGAAACTATCATTCATTGCTAATGAGAATGTAAAATGGTATGGCAACTTTGGAAGACAGACTGACAGTTTTTAAAAAGCTAAATATGGTCATTTAGAAAAGATCCAGCAATCACTCTCCCTGGTATGAGTTAAAAGCTTATGTGCACACAAAAACCTGAACACATATGTTTCTAGAAGGTTTATTCATAATTCCCAAGACTTGGAAGCAGTCAAGATGTCCTTCAATAGGTGAATGGATAATCAGACTGTGGTACATCCAGATAATGCAATATTATCAACATAACAAGAAATGAGCTATGAAGTGATGAAAGGATATGGAGGAATTATAAAAACTTATTGCTAAGTGAAAGAAATCAGTGTGAAAAGGCTAAATACTATATGATTCCAACTATGACATTCTGAAAGATATAGAAAGAAAAAAATAACTATGGAGACAGTAAGATTACTGTCTGCAGGAGTTTGGAAGAAGGGAGGGAAGAAAAGATGCAGCACAAGGGATTTTTAGGTCAGTGAAATTATTCTGTGTGATACTGTAATAAAGATTAATGACATTATGCGTTTGTCAAAACCCATAGAACAGTACAACACAGAGTGAACACTAATCTATAGATTTTAATTAGTCACGTGTTAATATTGGTTCACTAATTATAGTTAGTATATCATACTAATTCACGATGTCTAATAATAGAGGAAATGTGTGTATATGTGGGTGGGGGGAGGTGGACAAGAACTCTGTATTACCTGCTCAATTTTTCTGTAAACTTAAATCTGTTCTACAAATAAAGTTTATTAATGAAAAAAAGGATGTTGTATAAGATATACAGGTGAAGAAGTAGGAGGAAATGATGACTGTAAAGACGACAAGGGAGATGTAACCTGCAGTTCGGAGGCACCTGGGATATATGTCATGCCAGAGAAGAGGGCAGAATCTGAAAAGATAACTTTTAATCTGCCTTTAAAGCTACTTCTGCTAAATTTTGGATTACTATGATTTGCCATCAGTTTCTGAACAATTTTACTCCATGCTGGCCAAAGCCCATAAATGTGTACAACACAAAGAATGAAGGGTAAACTATGGTTTTAGTTAATATGTATCAGTATTGGCTCATCAATTGTAACAAGCAAAAAGGTTTTTTTTTTCAACTGTTCAAAGTAGCATAAAAAGTTAAAAAGTATGTAGGTTATGGTGGTCAATGTTCTAAAATTAAAGAAAAAATAATTTTTTTTCCCTAGAGTTCCTTACTCATATTCACAACAGTCAAGCAAATTCTTCCTGGCTCTCAAATGTTTCTGTTTTCTTATTTCTGAAAGAAATAAATTTTTGTGGAGCTTTTTTTGACAGAGGAATAAGATGCTTTAAAAGGATATGATAGATTATAGATCTCTGAATTTGACCAATTTATTTGATGTAGTTTGTAAGCAAAG
Source organism: Vicugna pacos (assembly GCF_048564905.1). Lineage (NCBI taxonomy): Eukaryota > Metazoa > Chordata > Mammalia > Artiodactyla > Camelidae > Vicugna > Vicugna pacos. Next base: position 111,832,426 of record NC_132987.1, on the reverse strand, counting down.
CATCTAAAGACAACCAGAGATGAAGAAAAACTTAACTGAAAAACACAAAAAATATCAAAAATGATTAGTGTACCTGGCTGTGAGAAATTCTATTTGGGGTCTGATACATTTAGACTTTGAAGATGCAGCATTCCTTCTTATAAAGTGATGCAATAACTTTTTTCACCGGCTTTCTTGAGGCATAATTGACAACTATAATTGTGTACATTTAAAGTGTTCAACATGATGATTTCATAAAGTGATGCAATAACTTGTAAGGGATACCCTAACTAGGCAACAAAGTGGTCTCAAATGTTTTAATGAGTGTGAGGCCCTCTCCCCATGTCAGGGGATAATGAGTGAACGCATTGTGCCACGTATGCGTAATACAAAATGACATAAAAGGAGGCTATACGAGTGATTTATCATTCTCTGGCCAGAGTATATAAGCCTCCCTGTAAAGATGTCGACATTCACACTCTGAAGCTTGCATCGAGCAGCAAACCAAGCTCACCACCCCGGCACCATGAGCCATCACAGCAGCTACTACAGAGGCCTGCGCTTCGGCTACGGAGGGTTTGGTGGCCTGGGCTTTGGACCCGGCTTTGGTGGCCTGGGCTTTGGACCCGGCTTTGGATGTGGCAGCTTCCGCAGACTGGGCCATGGCTTTGGCTTCAGCGGCTACGGATTTGGCTCTGGCAGTGGAAGATTCAGACACGGCTGCTGTCACCGCCCATCATTCTATGGAGGATATAGGTTCTCTAGCTTCTTCTAAAAAAAATGCTGAAATTGGACTCGGAAAAACCTCTGAATTTGTTTGGCTTTCTCTTGTGCTTTTATCCTCAAAACATCCATCCTATTTTCTCCCCAACCAATTGATAACATCTATGAAAATTTAAACTGCCCCTGTGAGTATTTGGCATTTTTTCACCTCTAAACTCACCATGGAAATATGTAGGCAACGTGTATGATCATTCTAGTTTAATATCCTCATTTTTGTTTACTTTTCTTACCGCCACTACCATGATGTTGCCTTTCTAGCAAGACTATAAAGAAAACTTGTATTTTCACTTTTTTCTAATAAATTAATTAATCAAAATATAAATATTTTTGTTGTTTATTATTTTAACATCTTCTGAAACTAATATAAAAAACTTACTTATGAATCAGTTGAGGTCCGTGGTTGCATAATATAGTATGATGCAATACTTCTATTTTGCCACTTTATATAAGCTTGAGAACACATAGGGTGCCAGGTTAACACTATATAAAAATAACTTGTCCTTGTCTACTCACTTAGCGTATCAGCCCCCCTAGATGTCCTGTAAGTGTTTCTAGAATTATTAAGGATTGCATTGTTCTCATATTTACATTCAAGTGCCTTCTTCTGTGTAGCATTGCTGATAACTGAATATCTTCTCTTTTTAAGCCTTTATTTTTTTAAGAGCATGTTTAGATTTAGAGCGAAATTGAAAGGAAGGTACTGAGATTCCCCACATGCTCTCTGCTCTTACACAGGCAGAGCCTCCCCACTATCAACATCCCCCACCAGAGTGATATATTGATCACAACTGATGAACCTACATTGATGTGTAATCACTCAAGGTCCAAAGTTTACCTTATAGTTCATTCTTGGTGCTGTACATTGCATGTCTTTGGACAAATGTACAATGGTATATGTCCATCATTATAATATCATGCAAAGTATTTACACTGTCCTAAATATCTCCATTCTACTCCTACTCATCCTTTCCCCCACATTCTTGGTACCACTGGCCAGGTATGGGTTTGCTTTTTTCCATCCTTTGTCCTGGAGCAGGGGAGGAGACTGGGACGGATCACTCATTTCCTGAGCAGCAGCTACATTTCTGTAGTTGGTGTCTCCTGAAGGCCACTGCCCCTTACAAGGCTAATCCACCTAGCGCTGCCATGATACACTGGAACCCGGTGGTACCGTGTTCTGTGGAAAATAGGGGTGGGGGATCTTTTCTGATTTTTTTTTTTGCACTCTATGAGAGGGCTGTTAATATTCTATACATCTTCTCATGAATGGATGATTGTACAAGTCAAACCTTAGTAACACAAAGGATGCTTTACTAATGAGTCTCTCATGGCTATCACCTCTGGCTCCACTACTCAGCCAAGGTCAAGGAACTTGGTTGGTTCCTTCTTCCTGCAAGATTTAGTCTCTCCCAGAAAATTTCTTAGTTTCTCAAAAGGGACTTTCTTTCTGGCTTATATTTTTGTTTGTCACTTGGAACAAAAAAACACAGATTGACTCTCTAGAAGGTTTCTTAGTCAACTTTTAAAGTGGCCAGAGTAGCCTGTTTCACCAGTTTGTCTGGCAAGACCAGACATGTCCGAGTCCTGTTCAATTCATCCTTGGACCCCTATTACTTATCTCTTTTTTTTAATGAGAATGTTGAATCTTTATTTTTTTAACATTTTTTTTATTGAGTTATAGTCATTTTATAATGTTGTGTCAAATTCCAGTGTAGAGCACAATTTTTCAGTTATACATGAACATACATATATTCATTGTCACATTTTTTTCGCTGTGAGCTACCGCAAGGTCTTGTATATATTTCTCTGTGCTATACAGTATAATCTTAATCTATTCTATGTACGCCTGTCAATATCTACAAATTTTGAAATCCCAGTCTGTCCCTTCCGAACCCCCGCCCTCTTGGCTACACTACTATAGAGCTACAGTAATCAAGACAGCATGGTATTGGTACAAAAACAGACACATAGACCAATGGAACAGATGAGAGAGCCCAGAAATGAACCCAAAAACTTTTGGTCAACTCATCTTTGACAAAGGAGGCAAGAATATACAATGGAATAAACACAGTCTCTTCAGCAAATGGAGTTGGGAAAACTGGACAGCAGCATGTAAATCAATGAAGCTAGAACACTCCCTTATACCGTACGCAAAAATAAACTCAAAATGGATCAAAGACTTAAACATAAGACAAGATACAATAAACCTCCTAGAAGAAAATACAGGCAAAACATTATCTGACATACATCTCAAAAATGTTTTCCTAGGGTAGTCTACCCAAGCAATAAAAGCAAGAATAAACAAATGGGACCTAATTAAACTTACAAACTTCTGCATAGCAAAGGAAACCGTAAGTAAAACAAAATGACAACCTACGGAATGGGAGAAAATTTTTGCAAATGATGAAACCGACAAAGGCTTGATGTCCAGAATATATAAGCTGCTCATACAACATAATAAGAAAAAACAAACAACCCAGTATTATTTATCTCTTGAGAAATTATTTTTATCTTCCTGTAAATCTAAAGAAAGAACATTACTGTATGAACAATTTCCCACTGAAAAACTGTTCCTTTTTTTCACCTACACTAGTTTAGATTTCAAATCATAAAACTAAACAAAAAAAAATGAAAGAGAAGAATTCACTGATTAAGGGCTCAGCGACTTACACAGAAGATGCTTTACATGTTTTCATGGGAATGACAGGAGACAGAGTGAACACATGTCCAACTGCTATTAACTGGAAGGCATCAATTCAAAGAGTCTCCAGTAGATCACCTTTGCATACATTTAAACTTGCTAGTGAGACACAAATTTACTACATTCATACTTAAAGCTTAGTGTGTTCTAACTTCCTGGGATAAAATAAAAGAATTCTTCAGATAATTATTTTAACCTTTAACCAAAAAGTGCAGTGGAATGATCCTTGTAGATTAATAATAATGATTATCGTAGTTGCTATCATATATAATTTATACCTTTGATTTTTCTTTTTCCATTGTATAAGTTTAACAATATGTGAACTGATTTGCTCATACTCTATAAGGGGTGTAAGTATATAAAAATCTTTTCCTGAAAAACATATTTAAATGTGGGCCTTTTAGAGAATATATAGTATGTGATTGCTCAACTTAATTTTCTCCAGACAAACAGTTCCTTTACTAAGTATGACCTTGTATACCATGTATATTAGGTTTAAATGTTGGCTTTATTTGAAAGTGTTTCTGAGTTTTGATCTGAACTGTCTAGATGCTATTACATTGGATTTGTGCCCAAACATAATTAGTGATTCTTCTGAATGTCATGGCTTTTAGAGGCATATTGCAAAAGTGACACTTATGTCCTTGGTTAGATTGTTACAGAATTGGAAGCCAGGAACATGGAACATTTTAAAATTGCAGTCACTAAATAGTTCTATTGAGAGAATTTTGTTTATATCTATTATATCAATAATATGTTGGGACATATATTTCTCCTGAGTGTAAGTAGGGGAGAAATCTCTTGATTAAAAATAAGGTCCTAATTTTGAAGAAGGCCTGATAGTGTTTGTTTTATCTGTGATATGCTAGTGATTAGAGACTGCATAATTTAGGATCCAAGATTAATGTTAAAAGACAGAACTGGAGGGAAAATAATTTCTTGAAACATCAGTTAAAAAAGGAAAATTTCTTGCTTCCTCTGAAAAGGGTTTTAGAGACATAATAATCATAGCCACATCTCATCACAGCTCAAATTGGTCACAAGGAATCTAGTGATAAAAATCAATATAAAAACTCTTTAATCAATGGAAAGCGCTCTATTAATATGTAAGTGCAGTTTGGTAAATATTTTATGGTATGTATGTATAGAATAAAAATTCAGTATACCTGATCAATTTGCCAAGTCTGAATAAAACATTTAAAAAGAAACATATTCAGTACATGTAATGGCTGGTCTCCAAATGTGTTAAGACTAAGGTGAAGCTATGAATCTGTCTCTATGAACTTGGAGATTCTGAGGCTTAACACTGCTATAGATTTGGTTTTGTTTCTGCCAAGCACCTCACTATGGACTACAGAAACCATGTGGATTCTATTGCCCAGTTGGTTGGTAATGGTACCATGATCCTTACAGCTACTCAGGTCAGACTCTGCAGAGGCTTTCCATGTCCTATCCCTCATCTCTGTCTCCAATTGGTTGTGTTGCTTACTTAATACAGGTATTTCATTTTTCCCATTTTCTAAACTCCATAGCCATCATTTGCCACTTGTGCTATGGCTATACATTCTCATCTTTCCCTATCTGGTTTCCAGGACTCAAAGCTTCCTCTCATCCTTTGGTCCCTCTGTTAAAATCCCTTTGTTTAAAGTGGTTCCTTATGTGTCTTGGGATGGCACGTTATGCTGCTGTTATAAAGAAAATGATGCTGCTGTCAATGTGCTGATATGGAAAGAAAGTGAAGATTATTCAGTTAAAAATCAATTTGCTGAAGAACATGGACCATAAAGTTGGTCCTCAGGCCATGAAGCTCCATAAACATTGACTGAATTGGTATGTGTAATTACCAAAATAATCCATAATCTTCTCAAATATGTGCCCTTATCCTAGCTCCCTCCTCATCTCCGATGGTATGGTCTTCACTTTTCATAATGAGCTCCTGCTCATCTTCAAATATTAACCTAATTATCACAACTAGTGAGATGCCTTCTCTTATTCCACAAGGCACCCAAGGCATCAAGTACAAATTCCCCTTCCTGACTACCTTACTGGCCTCTAGTCCCTTATGTAACTTTTTCCTCATAGTACTTATCACCAAGGGGTGTTATATATTTGCTTGTTTATTCACATGTTATGTGCCTTCCCCAAGGAAGGTAAGCTCCATATGGGCAGGGACTTAATTTGGTTTACTTACTGTTGAATCCTCAGTTTCTAGAGCAATGTCTGATCCATTTAAAGAATTTCATAAAATAAGTACTGAATAAATCTTTGCTAGCACTAATCTATTAATTATTTTCACATCACATTTTCATTAAATTAGAAGTCCTTTATTGTAATAATATGATTCTACTGAAGAAAATGAAAAAAACACCAAACTTTTATTTTTATTTTAAACATCATGCTTCATTCATCTTTTTCATAGATATTTATTAACCATTTACAACATGCTAGCTGATCTGCTTGGTACAAAGGCATAGTTATAAGCCAACATCAATATAATTAATAATAATAATAATAACATATTTATGGTGTACTTACTTGCTTGTCATTATCATCCCTAAACTTCAGAATTTAAAAGACTGGTATTGTTATTCCAGTAGAATAAGTGAGGAAATTGTAGTTTGGAGTGTTTAAATTACTTATTCCAAACCACGCAATGGTGAGTTGTGAGATAATAATAATGAATGATAAATTAAAAGTAAAGGGTTTTCAACCTCAGCATGTTTGTGTACATGTAATAAAGATGGCTGGTTATAAGAATGTTACCTGCGTGCTATCACCACATTGCTGCATAATGACCACCAACCTCAATGGAATACAACGGTAAGTTTAATGCTCATCCATCTGAGAGCTGGGGGAAGTGAGATGGCCTTGCTGGATTCACTAACATACCTGGCAGCTGGTGTGGGTAAGTGGGTACTTGGTTCTGCACCATGTATCCACATCTCTCATCCGCCAATGGGCTAGATCAAATGTGTTTTCATGCAAAGAGCAGGGTTATGAGATCAAAATAGATACCTGCAAGGATATTGGGTACCCGTACCCAGAACTGACACATCATGAATTCTGTCTCATTTTATTGGGCCAAGTATGTTATACAGCTGAACCAGGGGTGAACTGGGAGGATACTACCAAGTCATGGGGCAAGGAGAGTAGATGAGGGAAGGGGCAAAGCTTTGCATTCTGTCTTGGGCCCTGCCATCTACCCTTGCCTTTGAGAAATCATTTTTCTTAGGTAATGTCATCTAGTCAAAGCAAACAATGGTCTTTTCTCTGCAAGCTGAGGACTCTCAATTTATATCTCTAACTTGTAGGGATCCTAGATAAAATACAGGACAACCTGTGAAATTTGAATTTCAGATAAACAAAAAAATACATTTTTAAAGTAGAAATGTGCAAAATATCACATGGAATCTACTTGTCATAAAAGTCATTTATCTGAAATTCAAATTTAATTGGCACTCTGTATTTTTATTTACACAATGTGGTATATCTCTTAATCTGGCCTTTCTTCTGATATTTTTTTCCGCTCAAAGAATGTTTCTAAATGTATGTCTGTATGAGCAACTGAATCTCGACATGTTCCAAGTAATGGTTTATTCTTGCCACACATGTACGTTTTCTGCTTCCAGACTCTTTATTCTGGTATTCCATCCACCTAACACTCCAAGATTGGAAAATCAATCATGAAAATAGTGCTCAATTTCTCTCCTCTCCTCGTTCACTGATTTATCTTTGATCCTGCCATTTAAGTCTTTCTCAAAGAAACCCCATCTTCTTCCTCCTTCTTCATCTAATTCTTCCTTATTTGACTTCTTTCATCTCTTCATTACAATGTTCTCAAATTAAGATCTTCCTACCTCAACTTTTACTCCACTCACATCTTAAGATGCCATTCACCTTTGCATCCATCTCATTGGTTAGAAACCCAGAGTTTGAAATCACACTGCTTGTGATACAGTATCAGTATCAGTGTTGATTAACTCTATGACTTTGGGGCAATTACTTTTACCTCATCAAGTTTCATTTTTATTGTCTGCAAATTGAAGATGATTTCATTGTTTTCCTTGTAGAGTTGTGAAGATTAAATGAGCTAATGTCTGCAAAGCACAAAAGAATGGTTGGACTCAGAGTAAACAATAGACTTTAGCTATCACTGATGATGATGATGATTGTTATTATTATTATCATCATCTTGATATTTTCATCTCCATATAATACTTTTTTTTTCTATTTCATTCAATAGAATCACTTCCTCATCCTGTAAGGCCTAGAATATAAAAGCGATTCTTACATCATGGTCCAGAAAAAAACAACTCTGTCCTCAACTATATTCTTTTCAGGTGCTTTATTTTCTCCCCTACTCAATAATGAGCTCCTTCATTGAACTCTAGATTCTCTCAACTTGAATGCAACTACACTGAAACTCGTTACAGACTCACACAGTGAAGTGTCTTTCTTTTTTTTACTCACTGCTGTGATACTAGATGGTTCTTAAACTTGATATGATCTTATTATAAGTTGAATTTCTTTTATGCTATATTTTTATGTTAAAATGATAAGTGAAATAATTTGCTAAAAAGATTTAAGCAGACCACATAAAACACTGCACTGCTTTGGAGATGGATGGTAATGCACAAAGCAAGTAGAATAAATTATTAGAACTCTCATTCCAACATTCCAACAGTAGGAAGAACCCCAAACCCAAGTCCTCTCCACCCATCTACTTCTTCTATCTACCAGTCTACTCCAAGATTCTGCTCAGAGATCGTAGGACAGCACTATTTAATAAATAAGGAAGTAGTTAAAGAAAAGGTTATCAAGTCATTACTACTGTCTTCATTGTGTACTTTTCTTTTGAAACTAAAGAATGGAAGTAGAAATAGGATATATTCAATATGGTTCTTACTTGGAAGAGATGGAAATCACTTGAAGAAAATTAATTTATTGAGAATATGAGTAGCTCAAGGAACATGTTGATAAGTTAGGGGATTAGTTTAACAAGTTGTACAGGATCCAGAGATGTAAAGATGGCTAGAATTGCAAAGAGACTGCTACAGTGATAGTCTCGTTTCTACATCACTTTTTGCATTACTGTCACAGTTTACCAATATTGTGGTTGGTTTAGCTCTTGAGGTTCTTATGATTATGAGACACTGTCAGCAATAACTATTAGGAAACTTGGGGTGGGGAGGGAAACAAAAACAAAGTTTGTTACTTACAGGACCTGGAAATTACATAGAACACCTGAGGTCACACAGGGAAGTTAAGATTAGGGTTAGGGGTGCACAGTTCTCTAATTCTGCTTTTATTGAGATCAAGGGTGAGGCCCTAAGGGTTTCATGGTCTCACTCTTTATTGGTGAAGTTAATACACAAGAATGAAAATTTAAAGTGCAAGAAGAGATAAAAGCAAGGAGTCCAAATGGTCAATCATTGAAATCAACAAAGACCTCTGAAACAAATGTGGCTCGGTACCTAGTCATGGAGTTGTCAGTGTGTTTGTTGGAGCTAGCCTCTTTGAAGTGGATGTCTCTTCAAAGTGGATGCCTGGGCAATCAAAGCCTAAGTCAGGTTCTTGCCTTACAAAAATAAAAAGACAAAGCAACTGTTAAGGGTTTACACTACATTGTACCAGTATTTTGGAGATGTGGTTAATATTCACAATTACTTTGCTTTCAGTGAAGGAGATTACCCCCATAATGTGGGTGGATCTAAACCAATCAATTGGAAGTCTTAGAAGCAAAAACTGAGGTTTCTCAAGGAAGAAATTCTTCAAGACTGCAGTATCAACTCCTGCCTGAATTTCCAGCCTGCCAGCCTTTCTTTCCTTTTCTGAATTTACCAGCCTCCACAATCATGCGAATCAATTCCTTAAAATAAACACACAGTCTGTATATTCTATTGCTTCAGTTTATCTGGAGACCTTGAAGATGCACCTCTTGAACAATCCCTCCAGTTTTCTATAGGTGATGAAAATGCCCCTACATCCAATTAAATCACCACTTAGCACTTAGGGTTATGACATACGAACATGGTTAAACTGTAAACTTATTTCTCAGGGATTACAAGGAGGATAGACAGTACATTCCTCTGCATCTGCCCCTGGTGCCCTGGACACAAATGTTGGGAGGTGAAGGAAAGAGAAGAAGAAAATGAAGGGACAAATCTGGAGCAAGAGATAATAGTGTCAAGAGGGCAGACTCATGTGAAGTGACACAGTGACAGACTTGGAACCCAGGAGACAGCATATGATGAGGGAGATCCTAAGAACAGATGTGACATGGGTGAGGCATAGCCACCAAAAGGAAATGAATGAGTCACCAAAGATCAATCACCTCTACAAAAATTATGCCCTAAGCTTTTATTTGTTGAGTGTGTTGTAGACACACCATCAAGGAGCACCTATCTTATTCCCCATCTGGCAGGCTCTCCAAGTCAGCAGTTCAGACAAGTGAAAAACAGATGGGCTCTTGAGTCTCTTACTCAAGTTCAAATCCAACTTGTGCACTTAATAACTGTGATGCCTTTGAGCGTGTTATTATCAAGCTCTCTAAGCCACCTGTGACATGGGGGTTATAATAGTATCTGTCACAAGGTGACTGAATTAAATGAATTGATGTATCTAAAGTTTCTGATACATAATAAGTATGAATAGACTCTTACTATCTTTACCATTATTATTACCAAGTTGAGAGATGTGTCTGTTCCAGGGACTCAGTTGAAATGGTTTTAACCATTTAATAGAGGCTGGTTTTGAATAATGATGGACATGAACTTTACATAAAATATCTTCTTACAGAGGATGTCAGAAGCAGTCATATATAATTAATGAACCAAAACAGTCTTTTGAAATACAGTTGGGATATTACCTCATGTCATGGAATGAGTTTATGGGCATCTTACCAGGGTCAGAAAAAAGCCAAGGCTTTAAGGAGGGAAAAATTACCTCTAATAGGCACAAAGTTGATTAAAGGAATACTAAATTAAAATATGTTTACCTGTAAGAGTCCCTCTTTTGCTGAAATCAAGGGAATATTAAAGGGTTTAGAGGGCTTAGATGCCATTTGAAATATAAAGACTACAGGTTTTATCAGCCCTGCTTCTGAGAATTTGTAAAGTCACTGTGTAGAGAGTAACATCTAAGCTCAAGTAACTCAACTTTTACTACCCATCTGAATTCAGTCCTGTAATAGAGAGTAATCTGTGGTTATTGGCAATTGGGCTTCCGCAGAAGCTTTGTGATGAATATTGTGACCTCAGTGTTTTATGTCATTAATCTCGTTTTGGCTGTGGAGACAAGGACTTTGGAAAATAGGGTGAAATATTTTGGCTTCTGTCTGGTCATGAAAAGTAAATGTTCTCAGTAATCAATTCAACACCCATTAACAAGATGCTAACATTCTGCATTCACTGAGTTAATACCATCTTTGTCCCATCACTGGGAAACATTCCAGTCATTTGTACACCAGAATCTTTAAAGCAAGACATTTTTTCCCAATTTCAGTGACTGTTTAGTGCTTAATTGTTGTAGACTAAATCTCAGTTTTGATGCCTTACAAATCATATTAAAACCCTCCAAGCTGCTTAATTTCCACCTCAGGTATATCATGTTTCCATGGGACAAAAGAAATAACTCATGAGATACTCATGCCTGAGCTGAGGTGTGATAATCGTATTCAATCATCATTCTTTTGCTAGATCATTTCTCATGAGTGTTGTATTAAGTTATGCTCGTGATAATGAGGGCATTTGGTTTTTACAGACAGTCTTCTATTTATTTGTTTCTTTTCTTAAATTCTGAGTAGTAGAAAACATAGAAACCCCATAATATTCAAAACCAAAAAAAGCAAATATGTATCTAATGTCAAGATTAGTGTAGGATGTTAGTGAAAAATTAAGTCTATAGCAATGAATACAGGCCAATCCAAGCAAATGAACAAAATCAATTTTGTAACATGTAGAGCAACTTTCAGTTATTTATTTTGATTTTTCTCTAATATTTTTAATGCATTCAGTCTCTGGGTAAGAATAAAATCTATATTTATGACAAAAGACATAAGAAATGGCCACCTAATCTCAACATAGATTTAATAGCAAAGAACATCAAGACCATGGCACCATAAACAACGTATCTGTCCCACTGATTGTTCTAATTCTTTAGTTTAGAAAGTTTTACCTACAGCTAGCTCATCTAACTTTGTGGCTGCACTTGTACAATAACTTTTTAACATCTGTTCTATCTTGATCTAAACGTTTAGTTTTTAATCTTTCACAATGACTCTGTAAGGCATACATTTCTTATACTTTCAATTTGAATCTAGTTGTTATTATTATTAAAAAAGGCAATGATTTATGAGTATCATGCTTCTTTGGTGTTAATTGGGCCTTCTAAATGAAAAATTATTTTTTATTTTTAGTAATAATATATGTTGTTCCTCTAGACACCTAATTATAATGACTGGGTAGACACAAGTGTTTTTAAAGCCAATTTAAATGATGTAGCTGATAAAATAATTTTTAACTCTTAAGAGAAACATGGCTCTTCTTTCCTTCCAGAAACACCAGTAAATAGTCTATGGTGACTTCAGTTGTGACTGTATCTGTGGAGTTCATTTTTTTTCAACTTGCTACCCAAAGAGTGGCCTAGTGTAAGCATCATACATCATTTCTGTGTCACGCTTGTATATCGTATATTACTTCTGTAATGCACCCAACTTCACTCTCAACATCTGTAAAACAAGGACATTGTACCCATTTTATGATCAAGGTATTTTAACAGTCTGTGGTCCTCTTTTCACCATTACTACTGATCAGAGTTTCTTTTTGCAAACTAAAATTTTATTAGAAAATAAAGCCAATTTTTATATATATTATATCCATATTTGTCTTAAGCTAAAAGGGTACATCCTTTAAAGACAAATGGCTAAGGATTCTTCTTACTGCTACATGTTATTACAGATATATGTGCTTTTGTATATTTTTAAAAATTTTGTCTTAATTTCATGAAATGTTGATGCCTTGACCCTATTAGTTGTCTGATTATCTAATAGGTAGCCTATAAAATCTGTAAGGACAATGCTACAATATTCAAGCCATATATCTATTTCCAGCTTTACCTAAAGTACAAAGTCATAAAAGTTAACTGCTCCTTAGTGTTTACCGAAGAATCTAGTATTTAAATTCATGATTTGAAATAACTTGGGTTAACTGATTTTTATTTTCAAGACATTTTCTTTCCCTTCATGAATTGATTTTTATTGCTAAAAATAAAGCAAGTGAACATATGCTTTTTGATGAGTATTTAGCAATTAGTCTGGCTGGTCTCAAATTTAATCACCTGGGATCAATTAATTTGAATTTAATAATAAAAAAAATTCATTTAAGGCTGAGTGATTTGCAACAATGTGGATGAACCTGGAGGACATTATGCTAAGTGAAATATGCCAGACACAGAAAGACAAATGCTGTCTGATGTTACTTATATGGGGAATCTAAAAATGTCAGACTTTTAGTAACAGAGAACAGAACAGTTTATCGGGAGCTGGGGGCTGGGGGAAATGAGATGTTGGTCAAAGGGTATAAACTTTCAGTTACAAGGTGAATACATTCTGGACACCTAATGTATAGCATGATGACTATGGTTAACAATAATGTATTGTACACTTGAAATTTGCCAAGAGAGTAAATTTCAAGTGTTCTCACCACAAAAAAAGAAGTTAACTATGTGAGATGATTGAACATTAGTTAACTTAATTATAGTAAGTATTTCACAGTGTATATGCTTATCAAAGCATCACACTGTACACCTTGAATATACAGTGTTTATCTGTTAATGGTAACATGGGAAGAATCCACCATTTAAATATGCAATTTCACACTAAACAGTCTACCCTCATCATGTATCTATTGATGAGGAAGGGGAAGAGAGCAAGCCCCTCTCCTTCATAAAACTTATTAAGGTTTTATTTGCTTCATTACAAGGCAACAGTTGTCAAAAACGCCCTTGGTCTCAACAACTTTCCTTTATTTGTTCAGTTTCTTTCTTCATCATATTTTGTTTATGTCACTTTATCAGCTTTGTCCAAATTTCCCATTTTTTTTCTGTAAACATTTCCATTAAACATTTCCTTTACTGAAACAGAAAAAAAAAAAAGAATTCCTTTCTAACCTGTTAAATTCTTCCTACAGTATGACATATCTCTAAATGAAAGGGAAATAATAGAAGAATTCACAGAATCAACCAAAACATTTCGTGATAGATTGGACAGAAGCTACAAATATCAAAAGTAACTTCTTTTTTCTGGGTAAATATCAGTTTGGTGTTTGCACTGAAACAAATGTATATGTAGATTTTGAACTTCCTATATGTGAGGACCATTAAAGTGAAATTTGTACTAATCTTTATCTGAATCAATCTTAGGAGGAATACATTCAGTTTTGAATATGGCTGAAAGGATTTTGAGCATTTAACCTAAAACAGAAAAAATAAAGAGAGAGTAGTTTTTATATGAATTGATAAAATATTAAAGTTGGTTGTTTCAGTCTGTGTGTTTATCAGCGAGGGTCACTGAATTATGAAGACATAATTTAAAACCCATTCCTTCCATATCTTTTCTTTGAGTCTCTTAAGGAAGAGAATTGAGTCTTAAATGAGAAGTGCAAAGAAAATAGAAGCAAATAGAAGAAAAGCTGACAAACAGTATTATAGTAGTACCATTGTATAAATATACCACGTTTTCTTACCTTACTCATATGTAGATGGACATTTAGTTTGCTTCTGTCTTGGTTATTGTGAATAATGTTCAGTACCCTTGAGAATGTAGGTACTGCTGTTTCTATTTTGAGTGACAGGTGTTAAAGCTTCCATGGATGACTTTATACAGCATTGACCTTATAAAGAATTAATATGGAGAAAAATGTAGTAGCAGAGAAGAAAAGATCTGAGATTAGTTAGCATTAAATATATTAAGAACTTTAGAAGTGGCAAGCATAGTACTAGAAATTTAATATACCAAAACACTGCAGCCATCATTTATTCATTACCTAATTTAAGCCTGGCATTTTGAATACTTTACATAAACTCTGAAAACATTATCATCCCCATTAAAACAAAATTGGATCCAATCGTGTAAGTGACTTGTCTAAGACCAAATAGCGAGTAGGTGGTAAAGTTAGGATTAGAATTTGGATTCAAAATCCATGTTTGTTCTTTTTACTACACCCTGCTTTTGCCAGACAGCCGGCATCAGTTATTTGGGATAAACTACAGACTGTGGAAGATAGTGGATTGACTTTGTGGTCTTCTCTGGTTAATGTAGGTTGAACATTCATTGGTAAAGCTCAACAGAGTTCTAGAAACCAGAAAAAAAAAAAAAGAGAAAATGAAATTTGCTTAAGATCATGAGGTTTTGATGAGAACATACCTGGGAAAAATCAAAGAGACTCTTGTATAAGCCAACTGTGGACAGTTTTCTGTAGCATTTTGCTTTAGCATACCAAATTTAGCATGGATTGAAATCGATATTAATAACACTTTGTGTGTAGCTGTTGAACAAGACCCACAATGTTAAGCAGAGGATGGAAAAAAGTCACTTTATTAAAGGAAAATTCATAGGCTCAGGATTGCAACCATGGAACTCAGTCTAGTGGGATATGGGTGAAGGAAGAACCGATACGTAAGCAGTAGCCTCTAAATTTTTCCTCATCTTCTTACCCTCTCTCTTTCACCTTGGGATATAAAATGCCTCAAATCCTATCTGACAACTTTTAAGGAAGGTAAATTTTGCAAAAATTCTCCCAGAGAGAACAAGGCATTTTGTGGGTCATAGCCTAGGTGTTTGGATGGTGAACATTTAAAAGGCTAATCCAAAATGGGCAGAAAGTCTCAAAAAAAAAAAATGGAAGAAGGCATCTCCTTTTCACAGAACATTTTCTTAATGTGCAATATTGCCCAGCACAACCGTGTGACTTCTCTGTGCTAAGAGTGGTGGGGCATCACTAGAGGGCAGATAGTTCAAGCACCAGAGGTAACGTACATGATGTGTTTATTACATAGAGTTATAAATAAAAAATACTTGAAATTAAAAACAAATCATGATTGTGGAGAGCGTCTATTTGATTTTCGCACAATTCAAGAGTCTCTAGAAATCCCTGACATAGACATCCTTTTTGTTAAGGAAGAGAAAACAGCTGCAGAGCTACCTCTGTACAATAGGGGGCATGATACCCTTTCCTCGCACCACTTCTACAATTTCTAAAGTACTTTTCACAACTCTGTGGTTTACTCCCTCTCCTCCTCATCACCTTGGTGATCATTTGGTTATCCTTCAAGACTACCCTGGTAGCTTCTAATTTTATCCTGGAGCCCGAAGAGTTGGAAGTTTCTGGTTCAAATGTCATTTACAGGCCAACTGAGAACCATTTCAAGATTGCAATAAAACTCTTCAAACTTTCTTTCTTTCTTAGCCTAAATTCTTTGTTCTATGAAGCCTGACATTTCTGTTGAGGTAGAAACTGCTGCAAATTAGGATGAGCACGACCTCGTTTTCTATGACTGACGTGCTCTGGGTGGTTCTAATCCAGTGCTCGTTTGCTGAGGCTATTTCAGACCTTACTCAGAACAAGTCCCGTTAAAATCAATGCCAGAGCAGGAATACTTCAGCATGCGTAGAAAAAAAGTCTTAGAATAAGTCTAATGGCTCTTGAAGAAAAAATATACATGGACAAAAGTTCTATCTTTTTAGTTATTAAGAAGTATAGATTTTTGAAACTACTGTAACATAACCCTTGGTGGTACAGAAGGTTCTACTGCAGCCTTTTTGCTTTTGTCATCAGCAAGAAAAGGAGATATCTCTCTCTCTCTCTCCTCTCCGCACATGCGTGCGCACACACACATCTTATTACAATCTCAGGACACATGGCAAATGTAAAATTGAATATAACAACCCGTTCTTCTTTTTTCCCAAAGAAACTTTTCAGCATTTTAGTGTGCGGTGCACTAGTAATTCTAGAGAAAGCGTTTTATCAGACTGATGCTTTTTAACACTTGGGCCTGAAGGAAACAGAGGCGGTGTGTCAAGAATAGAAAATATGATTCTCTATGTGCCTCGTCGACCACAGCCTTTAGGAGGCGAGTTCCTCATACAGGTCAGAGTTAAGCAACATAATGGAGAAAAGTAGCTGATGTGGTTTGTGAAGTGCATCGTAATTCACATCCTATTTACACTCTGGAAATGTCTCCACTGACAATCACCTCTGCACTGGGGTCAAGTGGAGTACTCATCTCCTATTAAAGTCAGTGCAAACTACGAAGCAGAGCTTGGTGGCTGTGTTGTGGTTTATTTCTCAAGGGACTCTGGTAATTATAAATAAAAAAAACCTGGACTGTTCTCCTGGTAGAAGGTTTTGGAAAGAAATACACCAATGCACAAGTATTGCTTCTCAATAGGGTTTTTGTAAAGAAAAGGCAATTGTTGAACCTTTCAAAAGTCATTACTGTGAGTTTACGATATCCCAATTCCTTTAGCAAAAAGGTGAGGAAGTTGGAAAAAGGTACAAACACTTTTGGACCCCACTGTTGATGCTAAACTAGTAATGCTTGTGTGTAATGTCCAATATTTATTAACTTACACAATAATCCACATGTTTTGCAACATCTGCTACAAGCTAAGCATGTGCTCCAAATGTGATGTCAGTTCCTCACCCCATCAGAATATCCACTATCTCTTAAAGAAGCAGGAGATTATACATAAAATGATTACCACGTTGTAGTATTTCCATATTTGTTAGTGGTCATAAAATCAGAAAGAAAAACAATATTGTGGGGGTGGTTATTCAAAACATTGCCTGTCCAGGTAGCCTTCTCTAATTACAACATAATAAATAAAAGTGGAATTTCTAGTATATAATTTAAAAAAGAAACTGGGCTGGATGCTGTATTGGATTTTTCAATGTACTCTATACTCAAATGGTAGGAAACAAACCTACGCAAGTGCCCTGTTACGAGGAGAAATGCAGTTGTCATCATGTAAGTAGCGCTCTCTAGAACAAAGAGGGCTCTTGTGAGAGGGTGACAGTAAGAACAGGCTTAGAAAGAGCATTTCAGCATCGGAGAAATAGAGCAGTGTCCCAAACAAAAGCAAATGTACCTAAAAGCACGGTGTGAGAGGAACCTGGTGAATAATTTGGAGTGCGGTCAAGAAATAAATCGAAAAAAGTAGGTTGGAACAAAATCGCAGATTGTTATGTGGAAGAACTGTACTGAAAAGATGCGTTTGGATGCAGACTGAGCTAAGAATTCTGGCTTCAAAAATTATTAACCGAATGTCCTTGAGCGTGTTATTTACTTTCTCTGATTTCTAGTACCAACTACACAGAGTTACGAGAATTAAGTAAGATATTTCATGCAAAGGCCAGACTCCATATGTAAACAGCAGGGAGAGCCAGGCAATTTATATAATTGAGCACAAGAGAGCCACACATAAGAATTCAGCTCATCACATATCATCAAATGGTATCTTAGGCTCATCTTTTTCCTGACAAACACACTCGGTTAGTGCACCCAATATGCAGAAACAGTCTTCGTTTGCAAAGTACGCTCTTCCAATTGCTTTTAAAAAGAGAGATCTCTCCGTCCTTGTTTTTCCCCTTTTGGCTGAGACTAGTGTTGAAGAAATATTTCACTTTTTAAATCTTACTTTATGATGGGAAACAGGGCAATTACATTAAAAACTTCTAATCATATTAGTTCTCAGTTTAAAAGAAAGTTGCGAACTGCAGTACAGTACAGACCACATCCCAGGACAAAAGAAAACATCTCTGCAGATTTTGTAGACTGTCCTGTAGGAGTCAGGCTAAGCCTTACCAGATTGAAAAAAAAAAAAAAAAAAGAGAATAGCAAGGTATCTTTTAATCTCTCCCTTTTAAAATCTTGAAAATCTGTTCAAATAAAAAAAATACTGGGGCAATCAACATATGTCACTTGAACAAAACTTGGAACAGTGACTGGCATACAGAGATTTTCCATAGCTACTTGTTGACTGGGTGGATTATTAATTAAATAAATGAATGCAGGACCAATCTGGCCCACACTTTTTCAATTCTGAAGTAAAGTTATATCATTTAGCCTCCAAAATAATTCTCAATAGATATTAATTCTTGTTATCATCATTGGCACACCACTGAACATAATTAAGGAAAAGAATGATGTTATCTGAATTGTTGTAAGGCGATAATTCTGTTTTATTATTCAACTCTATTTTATTAATTCAATTCTGTTTTATTCAATTCAGAGACTAGATTTATGTGCCAAGCAATCAGACACAAGGGAGTTCTTGCAATATTGCACCAAAGAAGTCACACAGGCCCACATAAGAGAGTAGAATAGAAATGAGAAGACATGGTAGCAATGTAGAACATTTTAAAGGTACAGGCTAATCTTATTGGTTGTGAAGGTTAAGGGAAGAATAAAAATCAAACCAGTACCAAAATTTCGAGTCATTACTTCAGTAACAGTTCATATCAGTATCAATAAGAAGATATAATGATGAGGTCAAATTTGACAAGTTACAGTTGATGGTTAACAGATATGGCAAGAGGTACTTAGGAATTAGTTGGCATTCAAGACTTTCTCACAAAAATAGTTAAGATTCTGAATGTGAATCCTTTTTAAATTATCTGCAAAATTGACAGTGAAAAACATGAAAGAAGATGCAATCATCCTGGGACGGAATATGAAGCTTAAATAAAAGAGAGCGTGGTACTACATTGTGCAAGGTGCCTACATGTGAGGACTGGATAGAAGGAAATAGGAGTAGAGAACTTATGGTGAGATGAGTGGGGAGAGATCCAAGATGATGCGGAATCAGACAGTTTCAAGACAATTTCAGAAAAAAAAGAGAGTTTCAGGAGAGTGTAGTAAAAAGGTCCCATGGCACACAGTTTAGAAAGTGCAGGTAAATTTAAGAATGAGAAGAAACTACTGAGCTTGGTCACTAGCAAGGCATCGGTGACCACTAACCCAGTATTTCAGCAGAGTGAAGGTGGTGGTGGCCAACAAAGAGGGAGCAGGTGAAAAACAAGAGGAGACACCAAAGGTAGAGTTTATTTGTAGATGTCTGTAAGAGTCATGGAGGTGAAAAATGCAGAAGGGACATGTAACTAGAATGGACACCGGGGAAGGGGCTGCAGCAAGATTTCACCAGCATTTGTTCATTTATTCTGTGTTCCCATAACGTATGTGTTTAACTTTACACCACTTTTTGTTACAAGCTGATAGGTTTTGTTGTGATTGTTCTTGAATTTTTCAACAATAATGTTTTTTCCCCCTAACTTATTTTCTTGAAGAGGAGTTATGATATTCTGGCTGTGTGTGTGGTTAGAGCCATTTACTCAGGAATCACGTAATACCAGAAATGGTGGGTTCTTTCGTAAAGGGCGAGAGGAAAGTGGCATGAGAAGTGACTTCCCAATGTACAAGATTAAAACTAGAGTAGTTTTCTTTAAAAAAAAATTAGTTCCAAAAGCAGTATATATGGAAAACGGTGAAAATACAGTGAATTTCTTCGAACAGTTCCTGATTCTTCTAAGACGTTGTAGTCTGCTACATTGTGACTTTGCGTTTCTGAACTTGTTGGATTCTTACAGATTATTTGTGTGTACTGCAGTTGCTCTCCTAGTCTTTTATGTAAACCTAACTCCAAATGCGGCTGTAGATTAATAAGTGTACAGACATTATTGTAACGATAATTTGTTCTTTCCCATTATCAATATTTTAGATGCGTCAGCCATTGTGGCCTTGGTTTTCTTGACTGACTGATAGTTTGATTGACTCATTCATTCATTCAAACTCATTCAATGGTCACTAGAGTTTTACGAAGTATCAGGACCTGAATAGACATTTTCCCAAGGAACACATCCAAGTAGCCAACAGATACACAAAAAGTGGCTCAAGATCACTAATCATGAGGGAAATGCAAATTAAAACTACAGTAAGATAACACCTCACACCTGTTAGATGGGTTTAATCAAAAAGGCAACAGATGATAAGTGTCGAGGAGAAGGTGGAGAAAAGAGAACCCTTGCGCACTGTTGGTGGGAATGTAAACTGATTCAGCTGTTATGGAAGATAGTATGGAGTTTCCTCAAAAAATTTAAAAAGAACTATCATATGATCCAAGAATCCCATTTCTGGGTATGTATCCAAAAGAAATTAAATCAACAGCTCAAAATTATATCTGCACTCCCATGTTCACTGCAGCATTACTCACAATAGCTGAGATATGGAAACAGGGTGATGGTGTAGTAACTTACGGTGAAAAAGAATATGAAAACAAATATATGTATGTTCATGTATGACTGAAGCATTGTGCTGTACACAAGAAATTGACACAACATTGTAAACTGACTACACATCAATAAAAAAAATACATATACAAAAAAGGGATATGGAAACAACCTGAGTGTCTGTTGATGGAGAAATGGATGAAGATGTGAGCTATATATATATATATATACATACACACACACACATAAATATACTTTTTGTTATCTATAGATATCTAAATTATATATAAATATATAAGATATATAAAGTGTGTGTATGCATATATATGTAAAATATAATCAGTCATGAGATAGGAGGGTATCCTGCCATTTACAACAATGTGGATGAACCTTAGATGATGCACTAAGTGAAATTAGCCAAGCAGAGAAAGACAAATACTGTATGATCACTCTTACATGTGGACTCTAAAACAAACAACAAAAAAAGGCAGACCTATACAAACAGGAAGTAGCATGGTGGTTACCAGGGGCTGGGCATAGGGGAGATGAGGGATACTGGTCAGAGGGGACAAGCTTTCATTTATAAGATGCATAAACTCTGGTGACCTAATGCAGTGCATGATGACTGTTATAAATAATAATAGCGTGCTATGTACCTGAAATTTGCTAAAAGAGAGACTTTACGTGTTCTCACCACAAAGAAAGATAAAAAATATAACTCTTTGATGTAACAGAGGTATTAATTAGCCTGAATGTGGTAATCATTTTACAGAGTGTATGTATGTTAAATCATCAGCTGGTACACTTCAAATATATATACAATTTCATCAATTATACCCCAATAAAGTTAAAAAAATATACACACTGGTGGCTGATGGGTCTGAATTCGAAACCTAATTTTGTTCTGTGATCTTGGGCAAATAATCTCATTAAGATAAAGCCAGCTAATATGTCAGCAAAATGAGTTTTTTGTTATGATTTTCCTTATCGGATGGTTATGATGACTAAGCTAGATATTACATGCGTTTAGCAGAGTATCTGGCTCAACAAGTCCTCTCAATGTAAAATGCAGATCAGGAAACTTTCTGAAGTATGCCAAATCTTTATCCACCCATTTATTCATTCATTCCTATATGCATTCATCAAATACTCAAGGAGCACCGACTCGAACCAGGCGGTTTATAGGCCCTGAGGGTACAGCAGTGAACAAAGCAGATTCTTGTAAAGCATGTGCCTGGTTCTCACCTGTATTACCTGTGTGGTCTTGCAGTACAGCTATATATTTGTATGAATGAGAAAACAAGACTTTCCCAGACTCTTCACTTTCAATTATGAAACTGTTAATTTTTAAAGATCTCTTTTTGTTTTTAGTTAACATGTGACAGAGTGATGGAAAGGGGTCAGGGCAAAACAAGAGGTGAGAAGCAGCCAGAGATATATTACTTTGCCTAGGAAATGACAATTATCTGAGTCAGACTATCTGCTAAAGTCAGCATTGGCTTGCACACTTTGGATTATTAACAGTCCAGTGACTTGACATGGTAACGTCAGTGGAAGGGAAGCTCTCCGAGGTCAGGAATCTTCTCTGTCTTGCTCACCACTCTGTCCTCATCATGTACTTGACACATACTGGCTCAGAGGATGTCGACTGGCTGATTGACGTAGAAGCCCTTTCTGGCTTGCTTGCTTTAGGGTTCTGCCTGGGTGTATATTTCCTTAATTGGATTCTAGGTATCTTTATGGTGAGAGGTGTTACTTTGTAATTCTTTGGTTTCCCAGAGTTCCTTTGAGGACATGTGATATTTTTAAAAGGTTTCCAAGAAAGGTGGATGGAAATTAGTTTAAATTACAATTTTTTGTCTATTTTTAAAGGCTGACTTTTTAGGCACCCAGTTACCTCAGGTTGCACTAGAGGCTGAGTCACGGCAAACACTCTACTTCAGTGTTTTGAGAATTAATGCCTAAAATTAGGTTAAATAATTATTTTAAAAATTTTTCTAAAAATGAGGTGTTTTATGAATTATAACATAGAAGTAGGTCTTCCTCACTCCCATCTACCAGGGAATTCAACTAAACATGACATTATTTCTGCCTGCAGTTTCATTAAGGTGATAGATTTCATCCACATCATCATGGTTAGATATCCCACCCATTAATAAGGCAGAAAGGGTTATAATATCGGGTGAAACACTCTATATCAGACCATCCCCTGAAAACAAATCCATCAGAACCGTTATTTTCTGTTTTCTGGAAACTTCACTCAAGTCCTTGGGGCTCCCTTTAACTTCTTCTCCCTCAGTCTTCCTATCCAAGCCACCTCATTCTCCTCTCATGCCTTTTAAGATAGTTCTCAAATCCACAAAGCCTGCTGAGATTCTTTCTGTGACACCGTCGGCTACCAGTGCTGTGCTCAGGGCCTGCATTTCCAGCCAAGACTTTCTCCCTGTCCTGTCCTTGACAAAGAATTTATACCCAAGAGTGGGATTATTGAAGTAGATTCCACAATCTGAGCAGAAGATCCCCTGGGTTTCCATCTTGAAGTTAGGATCACTTGTGATACCTCACCACGTGGAGAAACTAGTCACCTTGGACTGATGCATGAAGGTCCAAGACCCATGGCTGAATTTGTGGGATTTATCAGTTAATGTGCTGGTCCTTTTGTTGGGGTTCTTCTAGTCTTGTGTATTAGCAACCTGCAAATTCTCCATTATAAGGACATTGTAATGCATTCTCTTTTTTTTTTTAACATTTGTATCTTTGTGAAAGAAGTAGCCACTTGTATCTTCTATAATACAACAGATGGTGTTCATAATGTCATTCATGTGTGTTAAAGGACATATAAACTGTAAAACACTATATGAACATTAAAGAACATTAAACTTTGTTAAGAGTTTTACTTGAAATAATTCAAACTTGAATATCTACTTGATTAATATTCTTCTTGGATTACTAATATAAGCAGAGCTATACGTGAGTCATGTTTAATTGATTTCAATTTTCATCAATATACTTTCCTAATTGTTATTTAGCCCTTTTGGAATAGCAACTCTGATTTTGTTCTAAATTATCTTTTATTCTAAGGTTTATCATTTCATCTGGCAGTATCCAGAACTCTAGGATTTCTTCCACAAAAATCTAGTGACCCGTGGTAGAACTATAGTTTTACAGGAATTTTGTTCCACTTACTGAGAGAGACAGTGGGGCATTGTATAAAAGAATGGAAAATGTTTGAGATAAGGTCAAGCAGGAAGACATAGAATTAGCTGCTTCAATAACTCCCATGTGGGTCAACTCCATGGCAAAAATTTTCAGTATACACATTTCGTATTATTAGTGGGTCACAGGATCTATTTATTGCTGGTGACCGGTACTCCTTTCAGTGAGAAAAATAGAGGAAAATGGGATGGGATGGGATGGAATGGAGAAGTTTAGCATTATCTCACACATTTTTTTTCCTGAAAGGTTCGTTCTTGAGAGAGAATAACACACACACACACAGAGAGAGAGAGAGAGAGAAAGAAGGAGAAATAGATTCCAAAGTAAAATGTGTTTCTCAGTATCAGTAAGGGTCACACGCATTTGAAATCCTCTGCTCTTACAAGAACCTTTCCTGGTTCCCACTGCCCTTCCATCAGGAATGGTGTGAACATTCTGCTGGTAGAGCTGTTCCAGACGCAGTGCTAGACTTACGACATAGAAAGAGAAATAGTGAAATTCCTATGCGAAGTGTCCATTTTAACCTTACAGCACTTGAAAACAATTTTCTTCTTGAGTTAGATATAGTCTATTGTTTCTAATGGGCTTAAAAACACATGGAGATTTTCTTTCTTTCCATTACCCTTGTTTTTTTTTTTTTTAACTGCCATGTAACTTGTTTGAGAGTAAGAACTATGTCACTTTATCTTTGTGGCCAGGACAGTGACTGTCACACAGTTGATACGTAAGTGTGAGTTGAGTATTTGTTGATGAAATCTCCATGTTTTAGAACATGTAAATAAAACCAATAAAAATAATAGTAGGAAGGACCTAACATTGGTCAGCTGCCTTCCACTAGGTGACAGGTGTTTGTTATATAATGGCTCCTTGAATTCCTAGTCTAATCCTGCCAAAGACATAATTTTATCCAATTATAAAAATGAAGAAATTGAGGCGAGGCGGTAAGTCACCAAGGATCACCAGCTGGTACGCCAGGAAAGCGTGACCCTGGTAACTAAGTTTAAAAGGAAAAAACGTGTTCAAAGAATTTTTCTATCAAAAAAGGAAAATCCAGGTTAAGTAGATTTCTCAAGAAGAGTATGTGGACATGGAGAGAAGGGATGTTAAGTCGTCCTTCCACCCTAACTCAGCTCAGAGGATACGCAGGATTTCAGTCTCTCAATAAAAATACTCTTTCTCTCTGTCTCTCTCTCTCTCTCTCTCTCTCTGGTTTCTTAGTGTTATTGTTTCAGAAAACACCTTTAAAAAAGAAAAATATTTTTATTCTTAATAGAGCTCATTTTATATATCAAATAAAACAATATAATATATATATATACATATATATACAAAATAATATATATATATACATATATGGTTGTTTATGCAACAGAATAAGAAATCCAGGCAAGTAATGAATAGTTATGTGTACCTATTACATATAAGACATCTTTGGGGGTTGAAAGGAACAATGGACAAACTAAAAAAAAAAAAATCCTAATTCCTTATAATAGAATTTGTACAAAATTGGCCTATTTCATGATTTTTAAGGGGCTAGAATGAATCTGCAGTCAATTGACCACTGCTTCACAGGAGCCTGGTACTATGAGCTTAAGCAATTTAGAATTTATCATTACAGACCTGCATTGTGCTGTTTCAATCAGCAGCAAAAATATTCTGAGCACAAAATATCAAAGAGCAAAGCGAAATGTTTCATAATCTTAATTTTCTTGTTGGTGCTTTTTATTTTTCCTTCTATAATTACGTAAAATCCAATTACTTAAGTCAATCTCATAGTAGAAATGTCTTATTTAGTAGTTATGAGAATGTGGTAGCTGACCGGGTTTACTGAGACTTCGCTGTGTCATATGTCAGAAAGTCCGCTCCTTGTTTGGGTCTTTGGCCGGAACACTCGTCTTTGTGTAGAGGCGTCAGACTTTAAGTAGGGCCTCTTTGATTGCTTGCAATACTGTCCAGTTTCTAGACACTATTGCTTTCATATCATCATTTCTCAATTTTTGCTCCACTTGCTCAAAGGAAAATTCTTAGATACGTCATCATGCATTCTGCTGTATCCATTGAGAATATTTTTCAGCATTCATTTAACCTTGTTCTAGGATTTATAAAATAAATTTGTAGAAGTGTAATTTATCAATGGCATAGATTCCTGATAACAAAATGCCACATTATTCAAATCTTTGAAGACGTAATGATCAATATTTCCTTGATATCAAATGCTTAGATAATGTTAATAAGGAAAGTAGATACTTTATTACCCGAGAGATTGCTCACCACCATCAAGATGAGTGCTTTTTAAAAATTAATTAACAAATTAATTAATTAGTTAATTCATTAATTTTTGCTTCTTGCATAGGATGATATGGTTTAAAAAGCAGAATTTTAAAAGTAAAACTGAGTTTACAATACACTATGGACTAGCTGATCTTGGACAAATTAACTTCTGTGTACCTCAGATATATTACAAAAACAAAACAAAAAGAAAAAAAAGTGAGCCCAACTCTTTGTGTTTGTGGATTATAAGAGTATATTGTTATAACATGTTAAAAATGAAAGCCCACTAAATTTAGACTACTAATTTTAAAAGTAATATAAAGTCAATAAATTAATGATTTGAATTTTCATAGCTAAATTTTATTTTTGTCTACAATGAAACGTTTTTTTTACTGTTGTGATTTTTTTTTTTCAGCCAACAATAAAAGCCTAACGATATATTTTGGTTTTAACGGAGAGACATTCTTCAAAATGTCTTTTATCCCTTCCCACACAAACATGCTTGAAATGGTCATTCATCAGACCTGCCTGCTGCTTCTGAGCTGGAACACTCGGCTCCTTTCAGAGAACTGCTTTGTCTCCAAAGTTTTCGTCTGTCCATGAGGAAACGTGACCTGTGTGCAACACAAGGAGATATGTGTCAGGAACACAGGAAAATCCTAAACAGAGATTTTTGTCAACCAGGACACCTTCTGAGGGGTAGAAGATATCAAGGTAGTTTTCTACATTTAATAAATAATTTATATCTAAAGTGCTGTGCTGCCTTGAAAGCAGAGTGAATCAATTGCTAACATTTTATTAAATGATACTCTGAAAGTAACAAATTATGTAGAAGATACAATTCTTGTCTCAGGGCTTCCTTTCAGGCAAGTTGATAAGAGTTAAAAAATAAGATACTGCCCACAAACTACAAAGTATTTCTAATACCCTTCTGGCCAGAATCATTCAAATGATAAAACATGGGGGAAAAAAGTGAATTGCAAATATTATTGGAAAATAAGTATTGACTAAAACAAGCAAATGAAAGTTCTTATTTAAAAATCTGTCCCCAAGAATGTGCATTAAATTTAGGTGACAGAATGAAATTCTAAAATTACTCCTCAGAAATTTCTATTGATCTCCAGTTTCTTATATATTACAGTCTAAATTTGTGAGCATGACATCCATGGTATCCCATAACCTTTCTAGTTCAAGCTCAAGGTTTCTTCCACATGTGAAGGGCAAGGGAGAATCCTTAGACACACTCTTTGCATATTTCACTTTCTTTTTTCCTTTCCCGTGACTCTGCCTGTTCAGATATATGATCTATGTTCTAACCTGAGCTTTACTTTTTTTCTGGGAAACATCCTCCAATCTTCATTTCTTGTCTTGTGAGATTATATCAGTCTAATTAAAATTATAGTTAGTTGACAGTATTGTTGATAGCTGTATGTCAGTTCCATTACATTATTACTTAGACTTGTATTCTCCAGAGCCTAGCATAAACCCTGGCATATAGCAAGAACAAATATATAATTGTTTAAATGACCTTGTTTTCTTGTATTTGAAATATGAATCTCTGAGTAGATGCTTGTTAGTGTGAAATATTTGGTAGATACAGCTGAAGAAGTTCATAGTAAAGTACCCATATGATGAATTGAATTGAGATGGTTGAGACGTAGAGAGCAAAACCTGTAATGTCAGATTCAAAGCCTCAAAATGAAAGAAAGTGTAGTTTATGGTCAGCTTCATCATTGCTGGCAGATACTAGAGGAGTGGAAGTCTTTTTTGTGGAGTACGTAGAATGAGTCAGACAAATTAAAGAAAGCTCTCACAGTGCCCACGAGATAGTAAAGCAGAGTCTATAAACGACAATTGGTCTCGACTGGTCTTGATTATTTGAAACATAGTGAGAAGATTATCTAAGTCTTACTCTTACTTCTTGGCCCAGGATGGTCAGAGTAGGTGTGATCCCAACAGACAACTTAGACATTCTAGAACCGAGAAGCTTGTCACAAAAATGCCATTATCTTTTCTCTAGTTGCAGTTGAACAGGTCATTTTAATTCTGAACATAATAATAATTACTACATTTATATGAAACGGTGGGATAATATTTGCCAAGTAAGTAGTTCAACATTATTTCGGATTTATGCAGTATAAATACATTTATTGGGCAGTCATCATTTGCAACACCTCATTCAGGCATGGAGTAATATACCGTTGCATTTTTACCATCCTATCCCTATCCCGAATGTTTCAGTTCCAGTGTTCACAGTTAAGAACTATACCAAAGGGCTCATTTTCTGGATGCCCATCTAAATAAGTGGCTCTAGACAGGGAATAATTTTACTTCCAGACAGCATTTGACAATATCTGAAGACCTATTTGATTGTCACGGCCAGGGTGGAGGAGGGGCGTTAGTGCTACTGGCACCTAGTGGAAGAAACCAGGGATGCTACTAACCATCATACAATGCACAACACAGCCCTGTCCTGACACAGTAGCATGCAACTCAAATGTTGACAGTGCCAGGAGTTACGGAAACCGTAGAGAATGAACACTTGCACAAAGTGCAGAAAACAAAGCAGAAAGGTAGCAAATGATAAAAGAAGGGCATGGCAAACAATGGGGGAGCATGACAAAGGCAAAGGAGTAAAGCCAACATGAGAAATGTGATGACAGAAATAGCATAAGATGGACAAATCGATTAAAAATGATCTTGGAAATAAATTCTCTGAACATCGCCCTCTGCTCTAATAAGTCTCTTGTGCACAGCTGGGAACAGAGTTGTGTTCTTAGCACAATTGTGCTAAAGAGTACAGAGGGCTTGTTGGCAGAAAAGAACACATAGACATTTCATTAAGAGGTTTAGTCATTCCAGGGAGTGGTTGTGAAATTGTGCTAGAAATCTCTCTTATGAATTGGACATAAGAAGCTGAGAAAACCATCATAAAAAAGTAAGAGAATAATTTAACAACTTGAGAGGAAAATTACTTATATGTAAAAGTTTAATTTACTCCTGCTTTAAGTCTTGTGCTGTAATTTAAAGTATAGTATATTTTTTAATGAAATAGAAACTGTCATCCCAGAATTTCGAGAAAAATTAACCTGTGATGGTTAATTTTCTGTGTCAGCTTGGCTAGGCTATGGTGCCCAGCTGTTTGGTCAAATACTAGTCTTGCTGTTGTTGTAAAGGCATTTTGTAGATGTTGTTTACAGTCAGTTGACTTTAAACAAAGGAGATTGCTCTCAAGAATAAACAAATGGGACCTAATTAAACTTACAAGCTTCTGCTCAGCAAAGGAAGCCATAAGTAAAACAAAACGACAACCTATGGAATGGGAGAAAATTTTTGCAAATGATGAAACCGATGAAGGCTTGATCTCTAGAATATATAAGCAGCTCATACGACTTAATGAGGAAAAAATGAAGAACCCAATCCAAAAATGGGCAGAAGACCTAAACAAGCAATTCTCCAAGGAAGACATACAAATGATCAGTAGGCACATGAAAAAATGCTCAGTATCACTAATTATCAGAGAAATGCAAATCAAAACTACAATGAGGTTATCAACTCACACCAGTCAGAATGGCCATCATTCAAAACTCCACAAATGACAAATGCTGGAGAGGCTGTGGAGAAAAGGGAACCCTCATACACTGCTGGTGGGAATGCAGTTTAGTGCAGCCACTGTGGAAAATAGTATGCAGATTCCTCAAAAGACTAGGAATAGACTTACCATGTGACCCAGGAATCCTGCTCCTGGGCACATATCCAGAAGGAACCCTACTTCAAAATGACACCTGCACCCCAATGTTCATAGCAGCACTATTTACAATAGCCAAGACGTGGAGACAGCCTAAATGTCCATCAACAGATGACTGGATAAAGAAGAGGTGGTATATTTATACAACGGAATACTACTCAGCCATAAAAACCAACAACATAATGCCATTTGCAGCAACATGGATGTTCCTGGAGAATGTCATTCTAAGTGAAGTAAGCCAGAAAGAGAAAGAAAAATATCATATGAGATCGCTCATATGTGGAATCTAAAAAACAAACAAACAAAACATAAATACAAAACAGAAACAGACTCATAGACGTAGAATACAAACGTGTGTTTGCCAAGGGAGCAGAGGGTGGGAAGCGATAGACTGGGATTTCAAAACGTAGACTAGATAAACAAGATTATACCATATAGCACAGGGAAATATATACAAGATATGGTAGCTCACAGTGAAAAAAAATGTGACAATGAATATATGTATGTTCATGTATAATTGAAAAATTGTACTGTAGACTGGAATTTGACACAACATCGTAAAATGACTATAACTCAATTAAAAAAAAGTTAAAAAAAAAGATGAGGTATATTTATACAATGGAATATTATTCAACCATAAAAACTGACAACATAATGCCATTTGCAGCAACATGGATGCTCCTGGAGAATGTCATTCTAAGTGAAGTAAGCCAGAAAGAGAAAAAAAAAAATACCATATGAGATCACTCATATGTGGAATCAAAAAAAAAAAAAGAACATAAATACAAAACAGAAACAGAGTCGTAGACACAGAATACAAACTTGTGGTTGCCAAAGGTGGGGGAAGGGATAGATAGGGAGTTCAAAATTTGTAGATACTGACGGGCATATGTAGAACAGATAAACAAGATTATACATTATAGCACAGGGAAATATATACAAGTCCCTGTGGTAGCTCACAGTGAAAAAAAACGTGACAATGAATATATATATGTTCATGTATAACTGAAAAATTGTGCTCTAGACTGGAGTTTGACACAACATTGTAAAATGACTATAACTCAATAAAAAAATGTTAAAAGAAAGAAGGTGGGAGGGGCTTATTCAGTAAATTAAGACTTTAAGACCAAAAACAGAGATTTCTCAGAAAAAAAAGAAATTCTGCCCCTCTGAAGCATTCTTTCAGACTCTACTTCCATGAATAGCATGTGTGTGTGTCCTCTGGGCTAAGAGAGTCATCTCCAGAGCAGATAGACGCCAGCTAAAGAGAGCTGGGTAGGATACAGGGCTAGTGGTGGGCGACACTGAGGGCGAGGAGCTAAGGAGAGGTTCTAAAAGTGTGCACTTTCAGGGCAATGGTTCAGGGTAGATGGTCCCAGGAAGTGAGCCAGAGAGGTAAGAAGGTAGTTTCTGGAAAACATACCTCCATTTCCACCAGAAAAGAGCCAGTATTCAGACATGGGTGATAAGAGAGGATACTCATCAGCAAAGAACCACTGGTAGCACTTATGACTAGCTCAGTGAAAAGACTTTCTATGTGCCTTTTAAACGCCTCAGAATATCACCAATCTGTTAACGAAGCAAAATGAAGGATATCCAAACTTCCAGCATGGAGGGGAAGTACCACTGCATCCAAAGATTTAGCTGTGTCTCCAAAAATCAGGTGTTAGAAGTGAGGTCCTGAGGTCAAATGGCTTCAAGGCATACAATTGATTGGGACTGTGCAAATTTATTACCTGATAGTTTAGAATCAATGGGCAAAGCAAAGAGAGGGTACTGACATGGAGCCTCTGGATAAATTAACCATTGCTTAATTAGGGAGGTGTTTTTCAGGTCTACAGACTGTTATATCCAATAAGTTAATCTATAGGAGTTTCCTGAAGCATACAGTGAAATGATTTATTGCTTTAATCTCACCTTTTTCCAGGAAAAGTCTCCTGAAACAACCAATTAATGTTGACTCAGGTGGTCTAAAGCTGTCAGATGAGACAGGTGGCCCCAGTCATCATTCTCTCTCCTCCCAACCCTTCTCTTTGGCTTGAATAGAAGAAGCCAGGAGCAGAACATTGATGGAAGACAAGGAGGGTAAATAAAATGATCAGGCCCCTCTAAGCCACCGGTGACCTATGGAATAACATGACCAGCCTTGAACAGAGGGAAAAGGAAGAAACTTTAATATGGCTAGATGACTGGTTTTTAATTTATACTGGATTGGACTTAACTCCTAATATGAAATGAAAATGTCTCTTAGTATCTTAGTGTGATCATAGGTCTTGCCCATGATATTGCTCAGAAATTCAGGGAAGTAAGAACCTTCAGGTCAACTGTGAAGTTCAGTAGCAGGAGAAAAGTGAAGCAACTTCCTAATTTTGCCCTTGTGGGTCCAATACATCCGTTACATTTAAAATCAAAGATGGCTACCCAATAGTTCTCAATTCTTTCTCACGTTTGGTTGTAAGGTTAGACTTTCACTGAGTGAGTCTGATACAGCAATTTGTTTCTTGATCAACGAAAGTAAAATAAAGTATATTGACCTTAATTCACAGAAAAGTTTATTTTCATTTATTATTTCACTATTTATCAGTATATCAGCTTACTTGAAATCAGAATATATTTCATGAGCATGGAAGCTATGAAAATGTAGCTCTCAAATCTCCCTCTGCAGGGAACATAAAGCACAGGGCTGCAGCTCCCAGTCTTTCAAGCTACCATCACATTTATGCCAAGGTCATGTTGTGCCTTGTTAGTGACTGATACTCAGGCAGGTCTGTCTTCATGACACAAGGGACTCCTTCAATGGGTGACTTACCAAAACTGTCTTGGAACGTCCCTGAAGATTATTCTAACACAACCAACCTTCTTTCCCTCTTTCCTTCCTTCCTTCCTTCCTTCCTTCCTTCCTTCCTTCCTTCCTTCCTTCCTTCCTTCCTTCTTCCTTCCCTCCCTCCCTCCCTCTCTCCTTCACTGAGTTCAGACCTGCATCGTTGTCTGATGGCTCTCCCATAATTCTCCAGCTACCTCACCATTTTCACTGACAGGTATTTTCCCCAACATATATCTTTCATGTCATATCCTAGTTGGCAGCTATTTCTCAAAGGACTGCAACTAACACATTAGATCAGCAAGATTACTTTTTTATATGAAGTGGTAATTCACTCCTACTATTGTCAATAAGTTTCAAGTGGTATCCTTAACTCTTCTTTTGAAGCCCTTGTACTTTGTGTTCCCATTGAATCGTTTTTATCACCATTATTACACTTGCTACATGACAGTGAGTTAAAATTGTGTGTGTGTGTGTGTGAACTCCATGAAGGCAAGGAATTCATGTCTTTACTCAGCACAATGTCTGGTCTATAATCAGAACTCAGTAAACATTTTTCAATGAATACCCACCTAAAAACAAAATTTTCTAAAGCAATTAATAAACAAATTCACCTAGGAGGGGCTATAAATCTCTTAAGACATGAGATATGCCATCTATTTGGATTCTCTAAACTTCCCTTTTCTACCCAGCAAAATAAAAATGAAACATATGAAACAAAGAAAACAACAACAACAAAATGTTTACCAAATTAAGACAGTTGAAGATATTGGATGCAGTCACTAAATGTACCATGTGAATAAAAGAAAACGGAATACCATAATTTATGCTAAATAAATAAGTTTATTTTAAATGCCATATCTATTTGAAATACACTTAAGTGAAAGAATCTTAGGAGAAAAATAGGAGAGGAATCTTAAATAGTAACAGAAGTGATTTTGAGCATTGGCATAGGAATGAAGTCAAGGTATATCTCATATGTCTGATTTAGAAAAGGTCACAGGCCACTCTGTCCCTGGTGAATCATATACTTCCAGAAGGACTGTGATGGTGAGTCTTGGTGATGAAGACGGTCAGTAATCATAAATGTTGAGGAGGCTGAGTGTTAAAAAGTTTCATAAAGTGTGGACATAACCATGAGGTCATGGGAGATATTCAGTAAGTTGATCTAAGAAGAGCGAGAGCTAAAGGCTAGTTGGTAACGTGATGAGTGGAAACTCCTGGAAGAAAAGTAAGTTGGTCAGCAGAAGTTGTATCCACAGCCCAGAGACTAGAATGCAGGATTTCTATAACCGAAAGACCCAAAGCTGGTATTTCCAAATCCTAGAGATCCAGTGCAATTTGTTTGGCAGGGACCGCGGAAGATAAAGTTCTCTGGGCGGAAGCGGGATGTCCGGCAGGATCTAGTTATGGAAAAGGGATTCTGGAAGCTGGTGGGCTCAGAGATGGTCTCCCAACAGCCACCTTGGAGAGAGGAGCCCAGCTGGAACAAGTTGGGGTAGAAAGAACTATAGGGAGAAACTGGACACCCCAGGTAACCTCCGAGAGAGCGGGAGGAGAAGTTTCCAAATCTGCGGTTGAAAGACATGCTGTCAGGAGTTCTCAGTTCAGCTGAGTTGCAGGCGGATGTTCTGAGTGTGAACGTTACCTCCTACACTCAACACTTATAAACTCCAGCGGTGGCTGTAACAGCACGTGCCCATTTTAATAAGAATGCTTCATTAGGCTCCAGCCAAAATGAAATACATTAACCTTCAAAGACCCTTTTTATGAATGCAGACTTTTAAATGAATTTCATTACTTTTTCAAAGCAATTGTTCATGAAGCAAAAATGTCATTTCTCATTCATCTGGCTTGGGGAGATGACTGTAGGTGAAGCATAATTGTACCCATGAGTCTGGTGTTTCATTCATCCTGTCCTTCAAGGCCTTCTATTGAATGGGTAGCAAAGTGAGGATTCTGTTGTGTTTAAAAGCTCTGAAGAATATTTTGTAGTCTCGAGTGGGGACACTTATTTTGTTCCAAGTTTAGGAGCACAATGGAGAACAGAAAACAAGCAATATCTCAATATCTGTTCCATCTCCTGAATCTTGTAGACCTTATAGACGAAATAACCCACTTACAATCCCTAATTGGTAGAGATGTTAAATGAGTGTCTAACATGTTGTTTATTTTTATTTTTTACTTTTTTATTGAAGTATAGTCAGTTACAATGTGTCAGTTTTTGGTGTTCAGCATAATGTCCCCATTATACATACACATACATATATTCGTTTTCATATTCTTCTTCATTAAAGGTTATTACAATATATTGAATTATAGTTCCCTGTGGTATACAGAAGAAATTTATTTTTATCTATTTTTATATACAGTAGTTAATATTTGCCAATATAAATATTTAACTCATCTAAATTGAATGTGCTTGCCTATCTAGTCATCCACTCTTATATAAGCTATTTCTGTGGAAGACTATTCTATGAAATCAGATATTAAGTAATTTTGAACATTCTTTTCTCCACAAAATGGAGGCTTTTGCACCCAAATGCATTTGTTCAGAAGTGCAAGGAAAATGTTTTTTTATGAAATGAATAAATCAAACAGCACAGAAGCCACAGAGAGATAAACTTTCTCAATCTTTCCTCTTCTTCAAGGTGTCAATCTTCATTACCTCACCACCTAGAGGTGGAATAAAACAACCCAAAATTACCTTTATTTTTAAAATATTGTAATATTTGTCAGAAACACTTGAAAACAATTAAAGTCAAAGCGATGTATCTTGCTTTCTGAGGCAAATGAAGAATCTCCTTAAGATGGTTCTTTTGGTCCAAAAACTCAAGGCAATTACTTTATAAATTTTCTTTAAAACAAAGGCATTTTCCAGATTCTGGAAAATTCTTTTAGTAGTAAACTTTGCTTCTGATTAAAGAGAGAAATACACTGGGCATTTTTGCCATACGTTTTGTTCTTATTTTTCATGTTTTTCCCTGGAATCTTAGATGAATAACCTCTTACATTCCAAAATAACATAAAGCAATTTATAATATTTAACTCATTCCACAGTAAACACACACATACAAGGGAGAGAAAAGCTAAGATTGACTCCTAGTTTGCACACGGTTTTAAGCAGGAGCATCAGAAATAAAGGAATCTCTCAGTTACTATTTCACTAAAGCCCTTAAAATTGAGATCCGATTTAAGAAATCCTCAGGCATCTTGCATGTTACCATTGTTGCTTCCTGATAGCTCTATCCATTAGGTAAACTTGCCACTTCCTGGTAACAATCAATGCATGTTTTTTGTTTAAAAGAAATGACGATGCGTAGATCAGTGAGTTAGCAACTTTGCTATCCAGGTGGCAATAATTTTGAGACAGATTGTGAAAGAGATATCAATTATTTTTAATTAAGCCAGCTTCCCTCAGCCCAGACATTGTCTACCTCTAATGTAGTTCTCTGAGTGATCTGCTCGGTGACCTCTGGTAGAGAAAGATGACTAACAGCTTTGAAGATTCAACACTATTACCTGAATTCCAAGGCACAAACATGACTGCACCTTCCAGTTATAAAACCACAGAAACTAAGTATGCATAACCATGCTGCTGTCTTCAATTCAATTAAAAAGAGGAAGATAACTTGTTTTTATGAGTCACGGGGATGACATCCCCAGTGAAAGAGTATATAAACGTCCCAGTCCAAGAAGTGACATTCAAACTCAGATCCTTCTCACAGTAACTCAGCTGAACTCACACCTCCTGTCACCATGTCCTACAACTGCTGCTCTGGAAACTTCTCCTCTCGCTCCTTTGGGGGCCACCTGCGCTGCCGAGGCTCCTCCTGTGGCTCTTCCTACCCCAGCAACCTGGTCTACACCACGGACCTCTGCTCTCCCAGCACCTGCCAGCAGGACTCCTCTCTCCACAGCGGCTGTCAGGAGATCTGCTCTGAGCCTATCAGGTGCCAGACGTTCCAGGTGGAGTCCAGTCCCTGCCAGTCATCCTGCTACCGCTGGAAGACCTCCACGCTCTGCCGTCCCTGGCAGACGACTTACTCTGGGTCTCTGGGCTTTGGCTCCAGAGGTTTTCAATCTTTTGGTTGTGGCTTCCCGTCTCTGGGCTTTGGATCCAGTGGTTTCCAATCAGTGGGTTGTGGCCCCAGGGCTTTCTCATCTGTAAGATGGAGATCCAGCTTTGACAGTCCAAACTACTTCTCTTCTAGGAGCTGGCAGCCTGCTTCTTTCCAACCAATCTTTAGATCTGGCTTCTTCTAATCTTATGCTTGAAAACAACACCGACTGTATCTAGAAATTTGATGCAATATCTCCTATATCAAGATCTATACTATCTATTGGTCTCCTGTCCTACTGTTAGCTTACAAATTTGACTTCTAGTGTAATCTATTATAGATTGGGAATAATTTGAATACCAGTAACTGGAAATGCAATCAGTAAAGAAAGATGTCAAAACTTCTTCCTTGTACTTACACAGACATGTGACACTGAAGCACATTTATTTCCTATTTCTTTCTCCTACTTATTTTCCCTAATGTCTCTATTTCAAATTTTACTAGTAGAAAAAAATGTAAGTTTAAATAAAAATATGTCATATGATATCCACATAATTGCTTTAATATCATTTTGTTTTCTCTGTGTCTTCAAAATGACTTCTAATTATCTGGCTAGATATTTCCATATCTTGTATTCATCACTGGAAAAAATTTATTTAAAAAGTAAAATTCTTCAGTATCATTGAGGTTTGGAAGAAATCATTTCATCTTTCATGTTTACTCCATCTGTTAATACCTTCATATGATAAAAGCTAAAAATAAATTTTAAGACTAGAAAAAATAACTATGATCTTTTGTTCTGTAGGGAATTGGAAGCTAGAATATGTTTATATAAAATAATTATAAATTGTAAGATATATTAAATTGATTATATCACTTAAATTTGGAAGGATGATTACCCATAAAATATATCCTAAAATATTTGAGAATTTGGAATGAGGATATTCAGTAAGAAATTAGAGAGTTAGATTTGGTGAGAATTCCAGCTCCCCCAGGTTTACTGTCATATAAGAACTCAAATTAAATTTCTAATTGATTTATAAATGAAATATCTAACACACTCCAACACTTATTAGCAAGTAGGCTCAACATTTTTCATATAATTTGTTGCATACATTTGATGAAGTTCCAATTGCTCCTGTTTTTTCAGTTGTTCTGTTGACAGCAATAGTTTGGGGGGGGGAAGAAAACAAAACTCAAAAATGGTGCAAATATTTTCTTGTTACAAGATTCAACAAAATATTTAGGCAGCTGATAACCCTTGAATCAGCAGTTATACTCCAAACTTTTAACCATTAAGTCAAGGACAACGTTACTAAAGATACAGATGACCTAGATTCTTCCCCGCAGGGTAACCATATGTCTTGGTTTATTCCATTTGTCTCAGCGTCCAGTCCAGTTGGTAACCGTCTTAGATTTTCACTTGAAGTGAATAATTGAATTAACGTAAGTGTGGACTGGTTTAGGAAAACCTCCACTTTGCTTTTGCTACTCTTTCATCTCATGGAGGATGAAACTCGTACAGTGAACAGAGTCTCTAATCAGTGTTAAATCTGAAAGAAGACAAGCCGTACCCCATCCTTTCTTTGCTCATCCTTCTTGAACAAAATAGAACTACTGCTCTTATTGCAGAGGGATCACTGAAAAACAAATCATACTCACATGCAAGTGGTAGGACAGTTCACACTTCAAATCTTGATGGAGGGTCATTTGTTCTAATTTAGCCAGTACTGCGATGGCTCTTTTCACAGCCTGCAAGAAGCAGTAATATACACCAAGCTACCAGCAGGTGGAGGTAGTGGGGAATTTAGAATTAGTGATAAGGTGTACATGAAATACGGGCATAAAATTGAGGGTGGCACACAGCATATAAAAAATAATCTAAATGCTTTTGCTACTGGGGCTTGGCCACATATTGTATCATTTAAACCTACAGTCATTTATTTTATTGTTTCAGAACATCTTACCTTCTTTAAATTTTGCAAGAAAAAGTATTTTTAGGAGCAATGAGCTAAAACTAAAAGTTCACATTCAATGAAAAAAAAATGAATACTGAATTTCTACTACAAAAGAAAGTTGATGGTGAATATATAACTTGTACAACAGTTTGATGACATTTCCTATCCACTGTGGGGGTCAGAAATATCACTAAAGAAGTGAAAAGTAACAGACAGTTTTGCTAAAGAAGCATTGGTATCTACTCCAAAAGATAGAAATTGTAAGATGATTACTTCCAAAGATGAGTATTTATTATGAGCAGCTGCAACAGATGTGTTAATATATCACTCTGGTGCATACATTTAATTTAGGTCAAATAATTACTCTAAATCATTTTCACTCATGTTAAATCCTAAGTTTTCTTGTGCAGGAAAAAAAATAAGTAACGGTAGCTAATGATATGATCCTCCATTAGTGAAGAAAAACGTCACTAAGGATTAATGAAGCCAGTAATATGTCAGTATTATCAAGTGCTTCAAATAGAAAAATGAATTGATTCCAATAGTAAGTTGATTTCTTCATCCAGTCCGAAGAATCCAAATAAAGCTATTGAAAGTTCATGCTCCTCTATCTGACAATGTCAACCATAAAATCCCTTAAAAAGTTCAGCATCAAAGATAAAATTATTACCAGAAGGAGGGGAATAAAAGTTACCTTGGTTCTTAGTCACCCGAAAAAAACGAATTTCTAACGGGAGACAGAGAGAGTGATATAAACAGAAGATTTTATTAGTAAAGTAAAAAGGTAGTAAAATAGCGTACATCCCTGAGAAACGGGGGTTGGGGGGCAATCCAAGAGAGGAAAACGGTGTCGCTCATTTGTTTTTCCTGTTCTTGCATCCTGGCTTAGGGGGCGTTTCAGTGACTGATTATTGACAGCTCACGTTCTTTGAGCGCTCAGGCTGATTGACAGCTCACATTTCTTGAGCTCAGGCACGCCCATCTCTTTTACGCAGGTTCTTACCCATGATGCACACAGAGAAATCTATGGGAGGGGCTCAAATTGAAATGTTAATTCTAATTATAATGAGCATTGGGTCAGGTTAAGCCAGGTCCTTCTCTCTACTGTGCAGCCGCAGCATTATATTCTAGCTGACTTCGTTGCTGGCCCTCATGTAGAGAAAGTAAGTTTTTGGAGCCCCTTACCCTGAGTGCTGGTGTACTGTTATTTTCTGGGTTGCTCCCTCCTCCTTCCTCTGCCCTTGCCCAGTGAGCATTTTTATCTAACTGCCTAACAAAATTATTGG
Organism: Vicugna pacos; assembly: GCF_048564905.1. NCBI lineage: Eukaryota > Metazoa > Chordata > Mammalia > Artiodactyla > Camelidae > Vicugna > Vicugna pacos. Next base: position 111,792,320 of record NC_132987.1, on the reverse strand, counting down.
TTGTCTCAGTAAATAAAAATACAAATTTTGGTGAAGGACAACATCCTGGTAAAACAATAAAGTAAGATTCCTGTGGAGTAGAAATACAGTTGTAATTGTTGTAAACACGTAACTTGTTACTGTGTCCAAATATGCTATAATATTCTGCTAATTAAGGTAGAAGCTGTAGTTTTAAAACTGTTTTGTTTATACCCAGAGTAAATTATTTTGGCAATCAGTGTTTTCCTTACCTCATCAATCATTCTTCCACTTTTGTATTACTGTTATCCTGGTGCCTTTGTGATGTTAGTTTTATGCCATTAGTATGTTATTTTACATAACAAAGCACATCCAGGGAATTTGTTTCCATTTCTTGTTTGGGTGACACATTCTTCCATGCTTAATTATCAATCTTTTCTCTACATACTAAGTTACTTTTGCACCCAATAATACCACTTTTCTCAACTCAAAGACTTTCCCATGATTTTATCCTGATTGACTCTGTGTTCCTTCAATCTCACTCACCAACATAGAAATGCAGTTTACAGATTAGTGAGATGTCACAGTTTGGCAATTTCCCCCCCCCCCTTTTTTTTTAATTTTCAGAGAAAATCTTCTAGGAACGACAAAGTGTGTTGGGGGAATTCGAAGGGAAGATAAAAATCTGTCAAGTTATATTAGTCATCTTCATTTTCTTGTTTATTTTTAATTTTTTAAAAATTTTAACAAGAAGCTCATCATCAGTTTTTTGGTTGCTGGTAATGAATTTGTGTACGTGTGAATGTGAAAGAGAATTTTTTTTTGCTTTTTTTTTTTTTTTACTTTTTTTGTTTAGTTATTGAGGAAGGGAATATATGAGTGACATTAATAATGATAATTAACATCAATAATATAGGATTTGTCATAACACTCAGAACTTCTAGCAAAATCTTCCTGAGAGGTAATCAAATATTTCTCTTGGTCTGTTATTAGGTGTTATGATTAATGCAAATGTTTTCAGAAGAAATTAGCTCACTTTTCTTTAGTGTTCTTCTACTAAACTCTAAATTTTATTTTTATTTTTACTGTTTATTATGAATACTACTCATGAGGCTAATGAAATTAGATCCAATAAGAGCTAAAGTCTTTTCAGATAAAGCAGTTTATTTCGCATCAGAAATACTCAAAGCTCTTTGGTTAAGCAAGGAGTTGCATATTTTTTTAAAAATCAGGAAAGAATAACAAAATATCAATTCAAGAGATGAGATTTTCCTAGATCTTTAATGTATAAACTTTGGCAAGCTTCTAATCCTTGTTGACTTTTCATTCCTTCATGTCTGGAAAGGTTTATAGGGTATAATGTTCCTCTTTCCCACACGGATGTTTGAGCATCATATGCAAGGGTTGTATTAAGTAGCCCTAGTGCCTTCCCTTACATTCTCATTCTCTTATGCATGACCCCAGGCACAGCTATGGTCAACAATTTCCTGTAGGCTTCAAGCTTCTTCGCACAGACAGTTTCTCCTCTCGAGCGTATTCAGCATTTTTTTTTTTTCCTCTCTACCTGGGCTTCTCTGAGGTTACAGCCAGGAAAACGAAAGGAGCCCACAGTGAATCTTTCTTTGCACAATTAATAAGGTCCCAGGAAGTTAACACACATCTGGGACAACATTCAAGCAATGGGAGATGGCAGCTGGTGGATAAATGGGCTTCTCCTTGTCGAATGAAATAAATGCACAACCTAAAAGTTGTGAGTTATGTTTTATTCGGTGGAAATTCTGAAGACTCAGCCTGGGGTGACAGCTTCCCAGGTGGCTCTGAGGGACTTCTCCGAAGCGGTAGGGGAGCAGCCAGGATATATAGGAGTTTTTATAACAAAGACCAGGTAGTCAGAACATTAAAAGATTGCTTGTTAACTAAAGAAAACCAGGCATCTCAAGTTGAAGAATTTAGTGCTTTTCTATGTATGGGAGGAAGCGAATATTTGAGCTCATTGAATTCATTCCTTTGACAAGCACTAGCTATCTAGGGCGAGTGTCCTGTCCTTTCTTATTCCGAGTCCCCTCAGGGTGCACCATTGTGAGCGGCTGCAGAGGCCGGGCTGCAGGCTTGTCTTCCCTGGGGGGTGGCGGCCGCGGCTGATGACTTGATGGCTTCAGCGTTCTTTGTTTACTGATATGGCTGGCCGTATTTTTCATTCACATCCCTGTTGATTGCCTTGGGGTGGGCAATTCTGTCATTCTATACCTTCCTAAAAAGGCCCTGAAGGACTGAGTCCCCATAGTCCACTGTAGAATCAATCCTCAAAAATGTCCCTGTGTGAGATTTTCCTCCTTGATTCTTTCATCTCCCACAGTCTCCCAAACTTGTGCCAAATAAACTGTCTGTACCCAAGTCCTGGACTTCAGCTCTGCTTTAGGGGAGAGAGGAATCTTGGCTAAGGTTAATGACTACACATGTTTGTTCAACACTGCTCAGGTGTGTGGCTCTTGGTCGATTTTAGCTGAGCCTTGGAGAAGTACCAGGAGGTCACCACACACCTTAGACCACTTCCTCTCTACCTTAGATCGCTGTGGGTCTCCTTACATAAGTTTACAGGTCAGGCTTGGAATGCCACAGCCTTGGCAGGAAGGGATCGCAGCACTCACGCCAACCAACAGAGGGCAACACATCTGCCCTGCGAGCTGTTTAAGGCTCATCTTGTCTCTTAGCTGAAAATCTCCACAAAACACATAGGTATGTTTTTGGTCTACATATGACCTCACCTTATAAACTATATCCTAGTCTTGTTTCCTGCATTCGTAGTTTTGTTTTCCTTTATTTATTGATTTCCTCAGCAGAAATCAATACATGCCTCCATTCTTAGCCAAGTGTCACTAACATAGGGACATACAAATTTTCGACCTCCAGGAAATAATTCCTCCTAGTAGGGAACATATCCAATGACAACAAAAGTTTCCTCAAATCTAGCAAAATGTGTGTTCCCAAAGCCAGTTTCAGAGTCATATTCATCTTCATTTAAATCTCCCAAAAATCTTGAATTAAAAAAAAAACTATAGGCAAATAATAAGAAGATAGACAGTGTATTTGGGTGCCAGATGACAAAAATTTATTAGATTAAAATTTTCACTTTCAATTGATCTTCCATGAAAATCCAATAGCATAGATTCTTTCAATGATACAGATATCAGGACTTAATATTGGGTTATTTATGAAGTTCAGAGTTTCTCAAAAGTTGGTGATGCAAGAAACTGGTGATTTAAGAATAAAGGAACAGTGGTAAGTAGTGAGAAGGAAAAAGATGGCTGTACTGAGCAGAGACTTTGATCTCAATACTCAGAAGGATCTAGACCCTCAGCAAGTTGAATAATAGAAACCAGAGCTAGAGATTGGTCTATAACACGATGACTGGCAGCTGCTGGAGGTAAAGCAGGTTGGACGGCAGAATCTGGATCCACAGCTCAGGGAGGGGAAGCCACAGACTCCATAACCCAGAGGTCTGAAGCCACTGGATCCACAACGCAGTGAGTAGCAGCTTCTGGATCCAGAGCTCAGAGAGCTGCAGCTGCTGGACCTAAAGCCTAGAGACACAGGGTAAGTTGTCCAGCAGGGACGGCAGAGCTTGGAGGTCCTCTGGGGGCAGCAGGATGGCTGGCAGGGGCTGGACTCCACACCGGATGCCTGGCATCTGATAGGCTCACAGCTGGTCTCCTGACAGCCACTGTAGAGAGAGGAATCCCGCTGGCAGGTGCTGGGAGAGCAGAGGTCCATGGTGTAGACCAGGTTGCTGGGGTAGGAGGAGCCACAGGAGGAGCCTGGGCAGCGCAGGTGGCCTCCAAGGGAGCGGGAGGAGAAGGTTCTAGAGCAGCAGTTGTAGGACATGGTGACAGGAGGTGTGAGTTCAGCTGAGTTACAGTGAGAAGATTCTGAGTTTGAATGTCACTCCTGAACGGGGGCATTTATATACTTTCAGCTATGGGTGTGGCACCCTATGGAGTCATAGTTCCTGCATTAGATTTCCTCTTTTGCATTTTTGTAACTTAGTAATCTTCTCTGTAATTGCAATTGCATTTGAATAGTTTTCCGCACATTGTATTTATGGGTGCTATAATTGTGTTGTTACAGACAAAGCCAGTGCACTGCTGCTATGTCAGAAATGCTATGACCACTATATGCTAATGCATATCCCGGCATGGTCTGGAAAGCATCATGACCAGGAAAGCTTTTCCTCTGGTTTATGCTAATCTGCTTCCTATGTATCCACATCTGGTTTTGCAGTTGGATGCTTTCCTCCCAGGAGTGGGGAATGAGATAACATCAGTTTTCTTCCATACAATGGATCAGAGGCACAGTTTCTACCTGAAAGGAAGCATTCCTGGATTGATCCACCATGTCAACATTCATTCCCATTCTCCAGTAACAGAAAACTAATACACCAAGTGTCACAGTTACTCAGGGTGTCTCTGATCCAATGAGGGAAGACCAAAAATAGGTAAGACATAGAGACTGAGGAGATGGCTAGAAACTGAAAGACATCTTATCATGTATGTAGAGATAAGGTGACCCAAAATAAAAAGGTTCAATTGAAATAGTGCCAGGGAAGATCAGTCCGGATCCACCTCCATTCAGGAGGGAGGGAAACCCTAGTCTAATGAGGGGAGGAATTAAAAGCGCAACACAGAGAAGTCTCAGGAAATTGTCTTTTTTTTTTTTTCTATTGCACTCAAATTATGGTCTGTTTCATGTCTTTGTCTTTTTTTTCCCCCTAGGAAAAAATTATGGTCTCTTTCATACTGACTTTATATAATTAAAATTTTCAAAATCAATATATTTTATGAATTTTGATATGCTATCCTTTTTATCTTCTGCATGTATAAATATCCAGGGTTTCTATTGTCTTAGAATGTCTCTAGTTTTTCACTGCACAGGCTTTGAAAAGACTTTCCGGCACTTTCAGAGCACCTGCACTTTCCTGCTTAAATGAGAAGCTTTATTTTCCAGTTCTCTTTTCGTCTGCAGGGTATAGGAATGTTTCCTTCTCTCTTTCTCTTTTTCTTCTCCTTCTGCCCCAACCCCATCATTTTTCTTTCTTGCTTTTTCTGTGTTTAACTTTGGTTTTCTCTTCTGTTTTTCATTTTTTGCTTTGGTAAACATATTTTTTCCTCTGCTTAAACATAAACTGAAAGTTTTAAAAAAGAGTTGCTAGATTTCTCATATTCTTAGAGTATAAACAGTCACTTTCTAAGTTTATTCACAAAGTATTCAATGTGAAAATACAACCAGTTACATTATATTCCAGAGTCGAGGAAATGTAGTGTTGTGGTTGATGGCAATACTTTCTTCCTATAGTCTCAAATAAAACTGTAATAAACTTGCAATATAGTGTTTAAAATATTGGATTTTCTCAATAAAATCTCTAGTAATTTGAAAAGTAACATAATGTAAACCTTCCAAAAGGAAGACAACTGAGGAAAGAAGTAAATACACCCAATTCAAACAGCTACTTCGTGAGTCCTTTCTTTTCTGTTTTTCAAGACTAGAATTTATTTCTCTTTGCTTTGTGCCTCAGCAAGAATGTAAAATGTCATATTGATACAATACTGTGGGCACTATTCCTTCCCCATTTTCTTTTTCTGGTTTCAAACACACCTCTTTAAAACTACCTTGATCTTGGTCAAAGGGTACATGATGGAGGATGAATAAATTTTGCAAATTTAATGTACGGCATGGTAACCATAGTCGGTAATTCTATTAATACTATTTTGTGTACTTGATATTTGCCAAAATGGTCTTGTGTTCTCACCACAGACATATGAATTGTAACCATGTGAACTGATGGATACGCAAATTAATTTGATTTGGGGTATCATTTCACAATATAAACCTATAGCAAAATATCACGTTGTACTATATGTATGTGTATGTGCGTGTGTGTATATAATGTACACACACAACTTCCATTGTCATTACACTTCAATAGGAAAAAAATTATCTTGAAGACAAAACTTTTGAGGGGAGCATACATTATCAGTTAAAAGTAGGAAACCCAGTGAATTTGTTTTCAGTCACTCCAGTGTCCTTCTTCAAGGATCCTTCTCTGACAAGAGATGCTCCTCTCTTCTCTTTCTCTAGTCTCCAAACTTTCATCTACCACCAATTAATATAAATTTAAGAAGAATTTGTAGACTGCCCAACCTTGGACTAGATTAGCCCAGAGATTATATTGTTCGTTCTATATAACATAGACCTTCACCATTATTGTTGCTGTTCTTTTTCTTAACTATTTGTTGACAATTAAAGAGTGAGATATTTCATGTAAAATTTATCACCCTGGGCTGTACATCCCAAGCTTCTGTTCTTTTAATTGCAGGGTCTCATCACTATGTTATGAACAAAATGGTTTTGATATGAGGTGTGTTTGCAACAGAATCTCATCCACAGTTGAAAGTTACAACATTTGGCACCCGCCTACTGCTTTTCTTCAAATTACCAGGAAATCTGGCACTAACGTGCTGGTGATCTTTTATTAATCATCTAGGTTTGAAGCTCAGTAAACAACAGCCAATACTTCTTATACTAAAATTCTCTTTAATCACTACATATCATTATCTATTAGCCACAAAATATGTCCTTTGTTATTACCCAACATAGACTAGATGACTTTTGAACCCTGTATTCTTAAAATATATTCATTGGACAAAGATATCATGTCTTCTTTTCTTAAATGTGCCATATGCAATACTAAAACACACTTTCCTCTTTCTTGGTCTTTTCCCCTAGGAATTTTTAAATTAAAACTTTATAAGTTAGAGAAACATTGAAAGTTTCTCAATAAGCATGTCAATGAGGCATCCAAGTATTTTTTTTTTTTTCTGTAAATTATCTAGAAACGAAGGTTGAGAACACGGATTCAAATGCAAGTTGTTTATTTGGAAGGTGATCCCAGTACAGTCCTGTAGGGGAGTGGAAAGATGTGATGGGGAGTGAAAGGAAGGCAGGACTCAGCCAGGCTCCAGCGTAGAAAACTGGAGTCAGTTCTAGTACAGAATTCCCTGAGCAGGGGCTCAGCGTGCCCTTGTGAGGAGAAAAAGGCTTCAGGCAGAGTTTTACGGCTGCCCCCGGTAATCAGTTTTCAGAGTGTACAGATGACTACCCAGGAGGAGTAGGCAGGGTGTTGACAGCTTCTGTTGGGGATGAGGTGTCACTTAGAGAAGCAAAGATACAATAAATATAGAAAGGATTAAGTTCTGGGAGGATAAAATGGGATGAGACAAGCAGGAAGGTATGAAGGCACGTGGAGAGTTTAGGCCATAATGTACCAAAGTGTGAGGCACGTGGACGTGGTATGGAAATGGGAGACAGGGTCAGAAAGAAAGGCTGATTCCCTCAACTGCAGCATTTATATTTCTTGACTCTTTGTGTCATTATCACCATTTAAACTACTGTAACAGAAACTTCTCTGTGTATTATAAAGCTTATCTCGCCTTTGTTTCCTAAAAACGAAGATTAATGCCTATCTCCTTTACGTTCAAGTAAGCATTTAGAATGTTTAACATGCAAAACAAAGCGCATCTGGATATTCTTTGACACACAGATTAAGGAATCATCGCAAATTCCAAACACAATTAATACAAAGAGATAATGTCTCAGGACATCACACACAAACAATGACAACCTACAAAGAGACGTATACAAATCCACAATCACAAAACTAGAGATTTTAACACTCTTCTTTCACTTCTGATCCAAACAGATGACAATCAGTAAGGCCGGAGAAAATACTAACACCATTAGCAAGTATGACCTAATTAACCTGTGTAAATCATGGCGGCCAAAATTTCAGAATATTGATTCAAGTGCCCACAGAACATTTAGCAAAATAGATCCTATGCGGACCATGGTGGTTTAAGCTAAGAGGCAATAGCAACAGGACCAACAGAATTAACCAGTAAATCCCTCTGGATTCGGAGAGGAAGCACTGCGCTTCTAAATGATCCATCCTCAGAGAAGAAAGAACAATAAAATGCCAAGTACCAAAATTAAACTGTGCTGACCGGGGAAGTTATCTAGCCTTAAATGTATGCATTTCCGAAGAGTGGCTGAAAATCACTGAAATCACATCCACATTAAGGAGGGAAAATAGGAAAGTACATTCAACTCAAATTAAGCAAAAGAGTAAAATAATAGAAGAGCAAAATTTACCACTAAAAATAAAAAAAGCAAATGAAAATTAGTAAAGCCAGATAGATTTTTTTTTAGTGACAAATCAGCAAGGCCTAGAAGAGACAGAGGCAGGATGACAAGAGTCACTCTGTGACTTACTGTGTTAGGACAGGTCACTCAAGGAGCAGACAGCAAAATGGAATTAACAGCACAAGGATTTCACTGGGAAACATCTGTAAGAGAAAGGAGTTGGGAGGGGGGATGTAGGGAAGACTAGGAGAGTTGGCTGACTTCCAGGCAAGTCTGACCAGGGTGAAGGAGAGAGGAAGGAAGTGTGCTATGTAGCCACATGGATTAAGGATGGTTCCTCAAAGCCACTGGAGAATCCTCAGTTGTTGGCCATCGGAGGAGCCTTTGTGTCCCAGGAATGTGCCTTTACTAATATCTCTGCTGTGTTCATTCATTGCCTGGGAGCAGCCCCGTGGAAAAGGGGGCTTCCATGCCAGTGTAGTGTTAGATTCTGAACCATAGCCTATGGGCCTTTGGTCAATCAAGTCTCCTGTAGATGAAGATCTGAGAATTAAGTTCTCAGGGCTGCTACACATACAGATAAGCGTCTGTTAGGTCCAAGACCTCGTACATATACAATGAGTCTATAAATCTGTTGTTTCCTTCCCTCATCTCAATATTACATAGCTCTTTGAGTCTCTTGATAAGGGACCCAAACTGGCCTGCACTTAAAGCTCTGTCTTGGCTTTGTTTCCCACTGTCACCATGTCTCCAGATAAATGCTTAGGTTTCTCTCTGGTTCTAGCTATCACTGATATTCAGTTTGTCCTAACTGGTCATTTTTCCTTTCCATTGTGTCTGAGACACATATGTGATAGAATGTACTAGATGCACAGTAATTTTGAAGAATGAGAAAACATGGTGGCAAGTAAGATCTGTATTAAGGATGTTCCTCATTCAAGCCAAAGCTGTGCCTTTTATCCACTGACAAAGAAGAAAAACAATTTTATCTTATTTACCACCATTTGAGGAAGGCATCTGCCCATCATTTTCAGAAACAAGACACCCGAAGATTATGACAAAAGGAAAAGGAGAGGTTTTCCTGACTAGGATGGAGTAAGCATTAATGTGAAATAGTCATAGCATTTCTGACATAGGTTGGTTCGTTGGCCGTGGCTGTAACACCAAAATTACAGCTCCCATAAAAACAATATGGGAAAACAATTCAATTGCAATTACAGAGAAACTTGCTGAGTTACACACATGTAAATGAGGGAGTGCAAATATGCAAAAAATGACCCCGTAAGTTACCACACCTACTGCTGAGAGTACATAAATGCCACAGTCCAGAGGTGACATTCAAACTCAGAAACTTCTCACTGTAACTCAGCCGAACTCACACCTCCTGTCACCATGTCCTACAACTGCTGCTCTGGAACCTTCTCCTCCCGCTCCCTTGGGGGCCACCTGCGCTACCCAGGCTCCTCCTGTGGCTCTTCCTACCCCAGCAACCTGGTCTACACCACGGACCTCTGCTCTCCCAGCACCTGCCAGCGGGATTCCTCTCTCTACAGTGGCTGTCAGGAGACCAGCTGTGAGCCTATCAGATGCCAGGCATCCTGCTGCCCCCAGAGGACCTCCAAGCTCTGCAGTCCCTGCTGGACAACTTACCCTGTGTCTCTGGGCTTTAGGTCCAGCAGCTGCAGCTCTCTGAGCTCTGGATCCAGAAGCTGCTACTCACTGCGTTGTGGATCCAGAGGCTTCAGACCCCTGGGCTATGGAGTCTGTGGCTCCCCTTCACTGAGCTATGGGTCCAATTTCTGGTACCCAATCAACTTTCCTTCCAGAAGTTTCTGTTCATCTTGTTACTGGCCAATTTGTAGATCTGGCTTCTACTGATTAATTCATAGAAGAGCCAAATCCATTTGAGAAATTCAGATTCTGTGCTATTATCTATTATCTCAATTTCCTCTGTTGAAAAGTATTAAAATTCCTTGATCACCAACAACTCTTTACCTCTCCAGCCCTCAAGCACTAATTGATAGATGAATTCCGTCAACCTACAAAATTAATGAGAAATTAAAATTGAATTGCAGACAGAATTTATTGTTTTGCACTTCTCCCAAAGATAGATGGAAAACCAAATAGTTTAATTTTAATAAACTCTGTATTCTGCTATCCCAATATGCTGTTAATGTTGTTATTTATTAGTGATGTGTCAACTAAGGTTTGCGTTATCATTGCTGCTATTAATGGGCTTTGGAAGCTCAGATTTGGGGGGCTAGGCACTAATTTTGGTTGGGCTTAGCTCTTTTTCTTTCCCTAAGCAGTAGTTTTCCTTGGATGCCTGTAGTTTCTAGACACAGCCTTTCTCTAAACGGAAAACTCAAGAGATTTGAATACCTTTATATAATAAATACAGACCATGCATCTCTGAAGACATTATGTGTAAGAGTGGTTTGAAGAACGTAGGAATAAAATTTAGACTTATATGATGAGGCCTGTGCATGAAGGTTATTAAGATGGAAGGCTGGTGTGTGGGTGTACATTTTTAGAAAAAGAGCACCTATGAGCTTTAAATAATCACAACACAGGAAATTTTCTCATTTTTTTAATTGACTAAATCCCTGTACCCCAATTACTACTTTCAATCTGCTCAAATTATCACCATTTGTATAAAAAAGCAGGCAACACACTTAGATGGGCAGGAACTAGGCTCAGCAGGTGTGAAGTTGCACCTGGGTTCTTAGCCAACATGTAAACTGAATCTGACTGCAGAAAAGAAACTTTTAATACCGTTGAAAATGACAGTTTCAATTTATATGGAAACAAAATTGGAAATACTTTATTTATACCATTCTTCTATCTTATAACCGAGTGTCATAGAAAGTAAGATACTAACATAGATGGTATAATAATAACTGGAAACTTAATCTTTATATGGAACAAGTAATGTTTAAATACTTTTTCCTGTTCTTTATTTTATAAGATCCTCAAATATCCCTGAAATTAGGAAATGGGATGCAGAGTAGGAGAGTCTTGGCAAAAAATCTGGTCTTAACAAGTATATCTCAGTCTTCTCATCATGTTCTCTTTATTTCCTCATTTACTACCAGTGTAAGGAAATGTAACATGCAAAAGGAGCTGTGCAGTTCATCACTTCCAACATATTTATACTACAGAGGTGGAAACTGAAACATAGAAGAGTTAAATAGAATTTTACAAGACTCACAGCAAGTTATCGTACACTTAGAGTAGAAGGACTTTATTCCATCCAACTGCACCTTTCTCCCTTCCCTCTTCTTTTCCCTCATGTGCTCCTTCTCTTCCTCCTGGTCCTCCTGACCCATGTTTAGGAAATATCTATGGTGCTTACATAGTTAGAGGCAAAAATGTAGTAACAATGAAAAAAACTGGGAAGAAGTTTCATCAGCCATTGCATTATAAAAACCCAAATGGTAAACAGTAAACTCCTCTATAAACAGTCCTGCTCTTGAATTTTAATGATCCAAGTTGGTCTCATGCTCATAATCTCCAACCAAAAGAAACAACCAAGTTTCATACTATGAAACACAAGCACTAGCAGAGCACTCATGGGGAGTGGCTGTAGCTTTTTGGCCAAGCTGATGCCTCCTTTGTTAATGTCTTCTTAATCTGAGATGCAGGAGTGGAAAGTTTTCTGACCATAGGAATGTCCTAATGTCTTAGATTTTTTTATTATTGCTATAACAAATGATATTAAATGAGCCACACACATATACATACATATGGCTTAAACAATAAAAATGTGCTGTCATTCTGTAGGACGAAAGTCAGACACTCTCATTGGGCTAAAATTATGGTGCTGGCAGGGCTGCATGTCGTTACAGAGGATATGGCTACCTGAATTCTTTCACCCACGCCCCTCTTCCACCATCTTCAAAGCCAGCAATGGTGGGTCAAATCCTTCTTACAATGTATCACTCTGACCTTCTCTTCCGCCTGTCTCTTCCATTTCGAAGGATGCTTTTTAATTATATTGGGCCCACCTGGCAATCTCTCTATTTTATCAACTGATTAGCAACTGTAATTCCAACTACTACCTTCATTACCCTTGCCACATAAAGTAAAATATTCACAAAGTTTATGAATATCTTTGAGGGGCCTTTAGTCTGCCTATCAAAACTAGTAAACAAGCAGGTTTATAGAAACAACTCAAAGATTGATTGAATAAAAATAGCACTATGATGACATGCTCACAAAGAGGAGACTTCAATGGTGGGGACAATGAATTTGTAATACTACAAGTATGCCTGAAGGTAAATATAATACCTCGTTTCAGGTTGATAGTCAAAATAAGAAAACTATATTATTTTATAATAAGAAATTCATAACTCCTGAGCTGATGTCTTGTCATTACTGCTCAGGAAACTGCATTTTCTTCCTTCATTCCAAGGCTCTGACACATTATAAATTTCCCAGAGTACAGATTTTATTCTTCCTGTATTTCAACAATTAGTTATAGTATAGTGAGTAGTCCAGGGGTCTGATTTCACCAATCTAATCGTATTCTACACAACTAGCAGGAGACCACCTGACATTTATCTGGCTGGTATCTAGTTGCCTCTAGTGACATAGGGGAAAAATGGATGTGGGGCATGAGGAGCGCCATGTCCCATGTCTCTGGTGAGCCCCTGGAACATGCCCCGCCAAGTGTGGGTCCTTTGCTTCATGAAGGAAGGAATTCAAGAGCAAGCCACAGCTGAGTAAAGATAGATTTATTTAGACAGATACTTACTGCATAGAGTGTAGGCTGTTTTAAAAGGGGTGAGAAAGGCCACGAGGTGTGGGGGTTGGGTGCCCAGGTTAAAGTAAAAGTAGGTACACACTCCACAGACAGAGTGCCGGCCATTTCCAAAGACAAGAGAGAGAGAGGTGGTCATGAGGTGTGGAGTTGCCGGTTTTTATGGGCTTGGTAGCTTCATATACTAACAAATGGGAGGATCATTCCAACTACCCTGGGGAAGGGGCTAGGATTCCTAGGAATTGGGCCACCACCCACTCTTTGACCTTTTGTGGTTAGCCTTGGAACTGTCATGGCATCTGTGGGTATGCTATTCACCATGCTAATATATTACAATGAGTGTATAATAAAATTTGAGGTCTGCTAGAAGTCAAATATCCCACCATCTTGATCCTCAAGACCTACTGGGAGTTGAATCTTCCACCATTTTGGTGTTAATTGCTGTGAGATTCCTTGGATGGCTGTGCTCTGCCCCCTTAACTCCTGCCTCCCTAGCTTCCAGATTCCTCCTGCTGTATCCTTTGAGAGATGAACTGTGAACCCAGGGGTTTGGGTCTTAACCTGCTGCCCACACAACTAAAGTTCCAGAAGCTGCTGATTTTCTGTCGACCAATCGGTTTCCAGTTCTGATTGCCAAGAATAAATGCACTCTCATGAATCATTTCTAGGCACTTGATTTCAGCAATTTCTATTAACTAATATTTGTCTCAGTAGTGATTATAGAGAGCAGTCTTATCCTCCCAGCTCCCTGACCCCACACGTTTTCTTTTAATTAATCACGCCTCAGAATACACTGTCAAACATTTTGCCGGTACTATTATTTTTACGATATTTTCATTGAACCTTTACCATGAACCAGAATCTTTGTTATGGAAATATATTGTTTTAACATAAAATTGTTTTGTGTATTACTCCACGATGAAAACATAGATTAAGAAAATGTGTGCTGTTTGTTTTAACTGGACTGAAAGTCTAACAGAGAAAGCAGATCCTAAATAATGATCTATAAATTGGTTCTTGATGCTACATTAATATACATCAAAGAAATCTCACCTGGTCAGAAAGGGCAAGAAAATATTCCCAGAGGAATAGCATTTGAAACAGGCCTAAAGGAAAAGTAGGGGATTTAGAGGTGGGGCTTCGAGAGAAAGTGTTTTTAGGTCCAAAGTTTTGAGATGTGCATTATAAAACTGAAAACCGTTTTGTCTGGTTATTGAGGAGAAAGGAAAGGATGACTTGAAATTAGGCCAGAAAGATCTGGGGGCTATTCTCTATAGGACTTTAGAGGTCTAATTCAGGATTACACTTTCTTTTAAAAGCAACAAAAGCCACTGAATGATTTTAAGCATAGATGTAAGATTGTTGCACAGCAACACATTTTTTTCTTCTTGATTTTTAGTTCTTTAAATGTATCCAGTGATTTTAATGCTATTTGTTGAAAACACAGGTTTTCACATTTGAATTGATTTCACATCTTTGTGAAAAGAAGTCAACAGTATATGTGTAAGCCCATCTCAGAACTCTATTCTGTTCCACTGAATAATTACCTATACTTTTCTCAGTACCATAATATCTTAATATACTTTTATATTAAATTCTGAAATGAAATAGTGAAAGTCTTCCAAATTTAATTCTCCTTTTTAAAGATTACTTTGCCTATTCTTGCTTTCTTACATAAATTTTGAAATCCGTTTTTCAATTTTTATAAAAATGCTGGGTGGCGTGTTTGTTCAGAATGCGTTTAATCTACAAATTAGGGATAATAAATAGCTCTCAGTCCATGATATATCTCTCTATTTATTTCAGTCTTAGTTAATTTCTTTCTGCAGTATTTTATAAATATTAAATATGGAAATCTTGAATCTTGAAATGTAATTTTAGAGTATATATTTTGCTGTTACTACAACATATTTTGGACTTAGTTTTTCATAGATTTTTGGTTTGTAAATAGAAATAAAACAGATTTTCCTGTGGTAATTTTGTACGTTACTTAGGCTTTTTTATGTATACAATCATTCTACTTGTGAAAAAAGAAAGCTTTCTTACTCCCTTACTGATAGTTATGCCATTTATGTGTTTTTCTTGCCTTATTGCTCTAGATAAGACCTATAGTCCAATGAAGACTAGAAATGTGGGAATACATTAATGTTGCTGATTTGTGTGTATATATATGAGTAGGAATGTGCTACATTCTCAGTCCACAACAATAACATGTATTAATTAACAGACATGTATCTTTTTAGCATTATGAACCTTTTTTAAAATTTTATTTTTATTTTTAAGGTATAGTCAGTTCACAATATTGTGTCAATATCTGGTGTCAGCACAATTCTTCAGTCATACATGAAGTATTATGAACCTTTTGTTCACAGTATCAAATTATATCTGACCAAGGGAATGAGTTAAAGTTGACTGATATTATTAATCTAGTTCATTTAGAAGGCATTTGCAACAAAATTTCTGCTCTTATCCTCAGTGAGCCTGGGATTTCCATTTTCAAAGTCTCTTCAGATCAGGAAATGGAAACTTCACATATAGTGATTGACTAATTAAATGTCTTCTAATTCAAGATTGCCGTTTTCACCATATCATACTATTCCTATCACCTCAGCCTTTAAATTTCACTGTAATTCAGTTTAGCTCCAACTTCACAAGACTAAAAGAAAACTTTTATTTGGTGATAGAAGAATGATAAAGGAAATGGCATTTAAAAATAACTCTAGAAGCTGGGACTTTCTTAAATATCAGAAACACAAGTGTTCTGAGAATAGATAAAGGTGAAGGAGGAGGAAAGGAAGCTAACTTCCCTGATGCTAAAACTGTCTGCTGATTCTTCCTAAGAAGTCCTGCAGTCTGCTTCCTGTCCCTTGCTGCTTTTCTGCTAAGTAACCTCCAAACTTCTCCCTTACATTCTTTATAATAGTTTTAACCCAGAGGCTCTGCTCCAGGAAGAAGGTAATGGGCAGATAATCTCAGAGGAATGGACAGACCCTCTGCAGTTCCGCCATGACTCCAGAAAGATTCAGTGAAATTAAGGGGAATACAGCAGCACCCTGTAAAGCACTTTAACTATTATCACCTTTTCTGTTCCATCCCGTTTTTTTTTTTTTCTCTAAAACTTCAAGACCCCAACTCCAAGATGGATTCACATTCTCTAAGGCATTCGCCTGCTGGCAAAGCAATAAAGCTGCTCTTTTGTAATGCTCCCAAAACTCTGCCTCTGAGTCTTAATCCATTTTGGGGGTACAGAGGCTGGTTTTGCAGCAACAAGGGGAAGTAAAAAAAAAAAAAAAGATGAAGTAAAATGACCAAAGCAGAGAGGAAAAATCCACACTTGTGTTCAGTGGAGAATTGAAGATCAGTTGGTTTACAGTAAAAGGAGGAATTTGCGTAGAAATGAGAGACGGGTTTAGCATTATAGGATGTGTCCATGTGAACATTCTGCCTATTGGACTTCATTAATCATAGGTTTTCTTTTTTCTATTCAAATTGGTGCAATCATCTAATTGCGTATCTTTGCTCCAGTTTCTTTTCAGGTCAAGCTATTTATAAATACTCATGTATTCATTCTCCAGATGTACTCATTCCACTTATAAAATACTTTCTCTGGGAAGTTTATTGACATATAAGATTGTTATTAAAGTCTCGCTGTTAAATATACTTATATGTTGAGGAACTGCTTATTTACAGCTTTAATTACTGTTGTAATTAAATCATTATTTAGTTAAACTTGCTAGATGGTAAGTTCAGAGAAATGGAAACCAAATTTCTAAAAATTGTTTTAAAATTTTCTTAACATAGAGAAGTATAGGAATGAATGCATTCTCCCTGAAAAATAATGTAATAGAACATTTGTTCACCATGCATTCCCTAAGAACAAAATGGAATGCATATTATTTTAAGGATCAATTGATATCGACAAGATGTTTGGCAAGATACTGCTGAGGCATTACTAATAAAAAAAATATGGGAGTTAAGGTTGGGAGAAAACAAAGCTGTTATCTATAATCACTAATGTGACAAGAATAAATAAATAGAAGTTGGTGAAATCAATGGCATGGGAATGACTCACGATGAGTTTCCTGGGAAACGGAATACATTAATTCCTAGAAGTAAGTACCACATGCCGGCTGGTAAAAATGATGACTGGCAATTCCTGGAAATAAAGTCGCTTAGGCAGCAGGAGCTTGGAAACTGAACCCCTGAATTCAGATCTCACAGAGCCAGTGACTGTAACAGATGGGCAAGGAATGAAGCAAGAGGAATCCGGAACTCTGGTCGGGACAGGAATTTTGAGAGCTCTAATGGCAGTGTGAAGGAGAGCAGGGCTGCTTTTGCAGGGAACTGAAGCCTCAGAATCACTGCTGCTGGAATCTAGGCAGGATTTGTCTTAATCCTTTTAAAGCCAGAATGTTGCCCAAGCCTTGGTGTTCGGCTGTCTCCAGAGCAGTTTTACGTGGAATTGGGACAGTTTCTTGAGAACTAATAATACAAGTTTTTATACTTTGAGACATATCCTTAAATGAAACATAATTGTATTTAACTTCAGTACCAGTTGTGATATTACAAGTTTACTGTTTCCAACATTGTCATTACCAGTTGTGTGTGAGGGCTTCACTTTATTGTTGTATAATTATTATTGAATCAGTCCCTGGTTTGCCTTTAAAAGGAAGCTTGCTTTTTAAATAGAGTATTTCCAGAGGCCAGAGAACCATTTTCGCATCTGAAATATGCAGATAATTTTTAATCATCAGAGATTGCCCCAATTTGGCAAAAGTGGAAATTTTCATATGGGGATAACTTGGAATATTACCTTTTCAAAAATTATGGAAGTTATAAACAAAATCAGATTGAGTTCATAGGAGAGCACGTAACATTATTATTTCAATTTCTGTTGGGAATGCCACATAAAATATTGTATATTTTTCTCTCATTATTTCAATCCCTTCAGATTTCCCAGGAACAGTCCCCAAACCATGAATATTTCCCAAGCAATCTAGTGACAATGATGATGGTGGTGGTGATAATTGATAGGAGAGGAAGAGAGACAGACAGAGAAGGCAAGATAAGATCCTCCTTGAACAACTGAAATTGTATTAAATGAAACCTAGGAATTAAGAGTTTTATTGGTAATTTCTATGACACCTAGAAACTAACTCTTCTAGATCTCAAGTTCTACATTTATACAATAAGTGGGTTCAACTTGGGGATCTATGCCATCACTTAGGTCTCTCATATTTAATACATAAGAAGAGAGTCAGGTATGTTCATTTCCTTAAGGAAATGGTACCTTTAGCAAGTCTATGATTCTCTTAGAGCCTCTCTTTTCTCGTAGAGCAAAAGGACTTCCGGTTACAATGAGTGAATTCCTCACAGTTCTGCTTGACAGCATATGATGAAATAATGCATAGGAAATTTCTTTAAAGATCCCTTGGCTCTACACAAAGATAGCATTTTATGTTTATATTTGGCTCATTTACAAGCTCTTTGTTTGGAGACATTGTTTCCTAAAGTTATGTATATTTATAAAAGCTTAGAAATCAAATAGTATCAAATTTTATGGTGAGATACAACCAAAACACATATGGGTTGCTCCAGAAGCTCATTTTCAGCTACTGTGAGTTTGAGACTTGGGAAGGTACCAAGATGGAATCCATGCCACCCAAACCTAGACCCTTCTAGGCCTTCTAGAGCAGCTTGTATGTCTGTTTTGGTTGTGTCCCACCTAGGTTCAGTGATAACCTCCTTATCGCCCTTAGAGAAATGAATCAGACTAGAAATTGGCTGTTGGAATGCAAAGTTCAGATAATTTGCCAACCAAAATGGGGCAAATTCAATTTTAGTTACTAAAAGCTCATAGACATTTTTTCCTCAGTTTTACAAATATATATTAATCCTTCATTTGCTTTTTTTTTATTATGAACCAAATCATATAAACTAAATTATTTCCTTGTTTTCTACATACCTAGTGTATATGCCAACTTCCAAATTCCCTCCTGCGAGTACAGACACATAGTCAGTTGTTCATTGAGGGAATTCACCTCTCCTCTGCTTCTAAGATTTATAGTCAGAGAAAGTTGTGCCTTCAAACTATGAATTTCCAGGAAATTTTTACAATAAGACACTTAAAGTTCTGAAGATATTAGTTAAGACCTTGCACACACTTAGGATTTCAAAACGCATTCACAGGAAATATTGCTTTTTCATTTTAATCCTACAAGTACACAAGGAAACATAATTAGAAAATAAACAGATAACAAACCATCACATTATTTTTGGATTAAGGGGTTTAGTACATTTTATTCATGTGAATTTCACTTTGAGGAGAGAATCTATTGAAATAAATTCTATCAAAAATGCTGGCATTAGACTTTAAATCTGGGTTATTGTTAAGTTTACTGCCGATAATACATTTAAAATGTGAAAGATCAGTAGATATAAGATAAAAATGAACTACAAACTTTTAAATGAAGAGAACCTCATATGACTGTGAATTAATTAGGACCACTCATAAAATTCAAACGTCAAAGAAAAAATGGAAATAAGAAATGTTTTTAAAAGCATGATGATGATGATACAACCCAGTAAAATTTGAGAGATACAGTGGTTTAGAAGGAAATTCTTAGATTTTAAGGTATATATGACCATTCAAGAAAGCTTGAAATGTTTTAGTGCTTTATGTGAGGAAGCCAGAAAAAAGAATAGTGATTTAAACCAAAAAAAAATTTATGGTAGAAAATTATAAAAGTAAGAGTAGAAATCAATGAGATAGAAGTCAAATATAAAACAGAGATAAACAACATGGTCAAAATTTGGATTTTGGGAAAATCAATGAAATCAATCATTTCAATTTTTAAAAGAAACAGCATATAAGAAAAGAAGTGACTGATAACTTTACACAATTTACATAATTATTTGGAAAATATTCCCCATTCTTCTTGTATTCCAAACACTTCTTCAAAATAGTCCTCTTGGCAAACTTAAGAGTAACCACGTAATGAGTAGCAAGCAGAACCACTCTAAGGCAAAGTGGAAAGTCAATAAATTTGTTTTCAAAGGGTACAGAATCTCAGTTCATATCCTCTGCATCAATCAAAGGGGCTTGAAGCCTCATTCTCTTCCAGTTTATTTTCATCTCCAAGTCTACATTTGTGTTACAGTGAATGACGAGGGTTATCAGTTGAAGAAGACTTTCCGTGCACTCAGATCCTGGTCAATCCAGCTCCAATCTTGTATTGATTATTTCTGTATAGTGTTGGCCTCCAGGATGTTTTTTTTTTGTTTGTTTGTCTTTTTAAGAAAAAACACTGAATTATTTGTCAACATTATACAACTGGGCAATTTCAATATGTGTGCTCTTTACTGTGGAGATACTGACTTGCAATTTTTTTTTGTTTGTTTGTAAGTCAACATTCCTGAGATATAGATCCAATTCTTTCTGATATGAGAAGTGTTAACAATAGATTATAGTATTTTTTTAACTGCACCAACTTCTGGAAACTGCTAATTAAATAAGTCAGAATTAAATCAATTATTTTATAGATAACTTATGAGAAAATTTTTCTGAAAATGTTTTCATTTTTCTTCATTTTTGAAGGATATTTTGACCTGATTCTAAGTTGATTATTTTAAAACTTAAATTTTTAACTTTCTATTTAAGAATAACCATTAGGTATTTTTTTTAATGTTTGTATCGTAAAATTCCCCATAAATTTATCAATTATGTCCATCTTTTTCTTAAATTTTTCAATATCCATCATAGTCATTTTAGACTCTATGTCAACTAAGTCTAATATTTTTATGAAATGTGAATTTGCTCCTATTAATTGCTATTCTTTTGATAGGGTTAATATTTACATGCTCTTTGCCATTTTTTTGTAATGTTTTATTGCATTATAGACATTGTATATGTAAAAGCACATTTTGTAGTATAAATATTTATATTTATATACCCATATTGATGCTGAAAAACAGGTGTGAGGCATGACAAGGGCTGTGTCCCAGGCTTTGGCTGAGCCCCTGGGGCATGCCCCACCAAGTGTGGGTCCTTGGCTTTGTGCAGGAAAGAATTCAAGAGCGAGCCACAGTTGAGTGAAGGCAGATTTATTCAGAGAGATACATTGAAAGGCAGGAGAAAGGCCATGAGGTGTAGGGGTTGGGTGCTCAGATTAAAAGTAGGTGCACATTCCATAGACAGAATGTGGGCCTTCTCCGAAGAGGGAGGGAAAGCCATGTTGCTAGCTTTTATGGGCTTGGTGGCTTCATTTGCTAGAAAGTGGAAGGACCAGTCTAAGTAGCCTGGGGAAGGGGCTGGGATTCCCAGGAAGTTGGCCATTTCCCACTCTTTGACCTTTTGTGGCGAGCCTTGGGACAGCCATGGTGCCTGTGGGCGTGTTATTCACCATGTCAGTATATTACAATGAGCGTATAATGAAGCTCAAGATCTGCTAGAAGTTAAATCTCTCATCATCTTGAGCCTCAAGGCCTATTGGGGTCTTTCGCCACTTCGATGTTCATTGCTGTAGCATTCCTTGAATGGCTGCGCCCTGCCCCCTTCCATCCTGTCTAAGTAAGATTGCTTTGCATGCACATACAATTTATGATTATATTATTGATACACATACACAAATATATATATGAAATATTTTGATTCACTGTTTCCCAGAGACTGTAAATCTTTTTTCTACATATTAGAAAGGTAAAAGGCTTATAAGTAAGATTCCTCAAATAACTGAGTTAGGTAGGCACTGTCTCTGATTTTAATCAGCTTGGTTGAACTGCCTGTACTTGACCATGCTGCCACTCCCTGATCTGAGCTCATTATTAGATTCTATTTCAGCTGGAAGGGATGTTTACCTATAGTCTTGTTGCTGGCAGATGTAGCCGGTGTCCGGTTTCTTGTCCCACCCCAGAAAGCATTCAGAGACAAGACGCAGAGGTCAAGAATGTAAAGTGAGGATTTATTAAGGGAGAGATAGCACACTCTCAAGGGGAAAGAGGGCAGGCTTAGGTGGGCAGCTGCCCTGAGTTTCTTTGGCAAGTTGGTTACATAGGATGTAAAAAATGAATGCACGGAATATTCATTGGGGAGGGAAGGGTCTGGGGTCATATTGCCTTATTTTTATCACAACTCCACCTTTCAGAAGGGAGGGATTTTTGTCCTTGTTTAGTCTGGGTTGGAAGTGTCATGGTGTCAGTGCATGATGGGTACTTCGAATCTGCGAGGCTAATTTTATTGAGATGGGCATAATAAGCAAAAAGTTACATTTGGACACTGAAGATTCCTCCCTTTTCCCACCTTTCTTTGTTGGCCTCCAGGCCGCTTGTCACTGCAAAAGCTGTGACCACTTGTCAACCCAGAAGTTCCTGCTTTTCTTTATCTGTTGAGGGACCCCTGGTGCTCACATGATATATGGTTTCCTACATTTGACCTGTGCCCCTCTTTTCTGCCCAATTTCAGCCATTTGGCCAGTGTCCCCTTTCTCTACTCATAGCTACCTATCTGCCTGCTCTGACAGTTTCAGACCATTTTAGTTTGTCTTTGAATTCACTTGAGCTTTGTTAGTTCTAGTTACTGTATTTTACAGTTTTTGCATTTTTTGGTTTCATTTTTATATATTCTAGCACTCTGTTAAAATTCTTAACCTTGTCTTTAATCTCTTAAGGATAATAACCACAATTATTTTTCCATGCATTTCTAATATGTCCATTATCTGAATCTCCCGTAGATTCGTTTGTACTCCATGTTATCTCTTGGTTTGGTCTTGTGTTGCCTTTTTTGTAGCATTGGTAATTTTTAATCAATGACTCTAGGTAATACGAGGCTCTGAATGAGTCTATTTGCAGAAGAATTTACTCTAAGTGTACCAAGCTAGGGTAAGATTACTAACATTGTCATATAATCATGAGGGATGAAATTCGAAGATTGACTTCGGTTCCTTTAAAATATATTCTGTTTGCTTAACCTAAAAATTCTAGTAGAGTCTTTACAATCCTAGAATGTTTCAAAACCCTGGAATGTGTACCTATATTCCCAGCTCGTTAATGCCCAGGGGTTCTAATTGCATTTATTCACACTATGAGCCCACTAACATTTTTGGAATTAGTGGGCAACTCTAGGAAGAAAACAGCCCAAATGCCAACATTTCTTTTGACTTAAAACTCTCCTAATTTTTACCTAGCGGTTCTTAACCTGGTTGTGCTCCAATGTTTGTGCACAGATTATTTTATCCAGTTTTACTAGAGTTCTAGCAGTGATTTGAACCACCCAGTTTGTTGCTGACAAAAGTTATATTTGGTAAATAATACCATGTTACACTGCTATATATAAAGATGGTTGGTAAAAATATTTGCTTTACAGTATACCCAAAATTATTTAGAATAGACAAGAAATCTGGAGTATTATTAGTAGAAATCTGTTCCCGTACATTTAATAGGTGGATAGGAAATGCAGGATTAATGTCTTTCAAAACTCAAATTTCACAATTACGGGGTGATGTGCAACCATTAGAAATACTATCTAGCATTATTTCCCAAATAAACCCTCCATTCATTGTTAAATAATTGCCCAAATGTTCCCTGAAAATACCAAGTGACTTTATATATCTTGGCTTTGTCCATTCCATTTTATTTCCCAAACTTTCCCTCTTCCATCCTATACTACTTTTTTTTTTTTTGCTTTTTATAGCAGTCTCCATCTTTCAGGAAGATGTGAACATCAATTTCTCTATAAGACTGGGAACTTTGGCCAGACCTTGACTCCCTTTGAGCTCCCATTGCCTCATGTTTAAAAGAAACGTAGCACATAAACTTGATCTTCCTCTGAGTGTTGATTAAAATTCTAAAGAAATAATGACACGAAAATCTCTTAGAACATTTATCTAGCTCAACATAAAGATAATGCACTTTTATCATTACATTTGTCTCCTCAAACTGTCTGACAGCAATGTATCATTTTCTGGAATCTGTGTCCTATTAAAGTTTAGCACATGACTATAAAAAATAAAAATAAAGGACACCCATTTTTTGCTGACATGAAGGCTGTGGTTCTCAGCCATATATAGTTTGAGCCATTGGCGAGCACAGAGATAAAAACCCACACATCCTGAGCCAAAATTCTTCACACTAAGAATAATTGGCTTCCTCCTTATGCACTATAAATAAATGAATTTCATGGAAAAGTACTCAATAGGATTCATGAATTTGGTCACTTTTACCAATCAACTTTAGGTGAACTTAAATGGATTTACTCAAGTTTTATATTTAGTATTTTGTAAAAATATATAGCTGCAAGTTAGATTTATATTTGATTTTTGTTTTATGTACAAACCTAGCAGTATATCTAAATCTTATTTTTCTCTCTGAAGTCTCTCTACATTTTGTGCTTTCTGTATATGTATCCACCAATGCTTTACTTCTCCTGTGAAGAAAGCTATAAGGACTCACATGATTGAAAGAACGAGGCTTTTATAGCTCTTGAGATGTTTATTTATACTGTTTATATAAAATGGCCAAAAAAAAAACACCACCACCTAAAAACCAACAATTTTATTTCAAATCCCTCAATTTCTAGGATTGGAAAGCTTGCTTTGTAAAGCAAATTCATATTTTACATATATAAACCCAATAAACAGTAGAAGAAACTCCTGGGCAATAACTAATAATAATAGTAATGACAACATATATGGATGGCAGAATAAATGTATTTATTAATGATATTTAGATAGTGTTAATTTTTGAGGGCTGTATACTATTTGGATGATTTCTATCTCCAATGCAGCTGTATAATTTAAATTTAGGTTTCTTAAATTCTGCAAGAAACATTCTGCAAGAATCAGTCTGTAAGCTAGGCTGGGTAGCCACAGAGTGGGTGAAGAACTAGTATTTGGAGATCATGAAGATAGTTTTTTTCTCATGATAATAAAACACTTGACCTTCTGCAAAAAGATCTGGACATTCAATAAGTTAATGTCTAGAACCCAAATCCACAGGTTGGCCAAAACTCAAAATAGCCTGGATGGCAGCTTCTGGACCCATATCTCAGGGAGCAGCCTACTCTTGACCCAGAGCCCAGAGACCCAGCATAAGTTGTCCAGCAGGGACTGCAGAGCGTGGAAGTCTTTGGGCAGTAGCAGGATGTCTGGCAGGGGCTGGACACTACACGGGCTGTCTGGCACCTAGTGGGCTCACAGAGGGTCTCCTGACAACCACTGTAGACAGAGTAGTTCCACTGGCAGGTGCTGGGAGAGCAGAGGTCAGTGGTGTAGACCAGGTTGCTGGGGTAGGAGGAGCCATAGGAGGAGCCTGGGTAGGACAATTGGCCTCCGAGGGAGCGGGAGGAGAAGTTTCCAGAGCAGCAGCTGTAGGACATCTTGATAGGAGATGTGAGTTCAGCTGAATTACACTAAGAATGTCTTAAGTTCGTTTGTACCTCCTAGACTGTGGCATTTATATACTCTCAGCAATAGGTGTTAACAGCTACAAGGCCATCATTCCTACCTTTCTACTCCCTCATTTGCGTAGTATTACCTCAATCATCATTTCTGTAATTGCGGCTGCGTGGTTTCACGCGTATTACATTTATGGGCGCTATAATAATTTCTGTTTAACACAAAGCCAGTAAACTACTCTTATGTCACTAGTGCTATGACAATTTTGCATTAATGACCATCCCATCACAACCAGGAATGTCCCTCCTTTTCTTCCTGGTATATGCTGCGTGTGAATCTGATTCTGGCTTTGCTTGATATGCATTCCTTCTAAGGGTGGAGATTGAAATGGTGTTGCTGGTAGATGTAACCAGTGTCCAGGTTCTTTTCCCATCCCAGAAAGAATTCAGAGACAAGACCCAGAGGCTGAGAAAATAAAGTGAGGATTTATTAAGGGATGGATAGCTGCCCTGAGTTTCCTTGGCAAGTTGGTTACATTGGATGTAAAAATGAATGGGTGGAATATTTATTGGGGTAGGAAGGGTTTGGGGTCATATTCCCTGATTTTCATGCCAGCTCCACCTTCCCAAAGGGAGGAGGGAGTTTTGTCCTTGTTTCGTCTGGATTGGAAGTGATGGTGTTGGTGCATGATGGGTACTTCTCATCTGCAAGGCTAATTTTATTGAAAAGAGAGTATAATGATCAAAAAGTTACATTCAGACACTGGAGATTCCTCCCTTTTCCCACATTTCTTTGTTGGCCTCCAGGACATTTGTCACTCCAAATGTTGTGACCACTTGTCAGCCCAGAGGTTCCTGCTTTTCGTTCTCTGCTCAGGCACCCCTGGTTCTTATGTGATGCATGGCTTCCTGCATTTGGCCTGTGTTCCTCCTTTCTGCCCAATTCCCACCATTTGCCCTGTGTCCCCCTTTCTCTGCTGGTATCTAGCTATCTGCCTGGTCTAACAATGGTATCATCTTTTTTATTTTTTTT
This sequence comes from Vicugna pacos, assembly GCF_048564905.1. Taxonomy (NCBI): domain Eukaryota; kingdom Metazoa; phylum Chordata; class Mammalia; order Artiodactyla; family Camelidae; genus Vicugna; species Vicugna pacos. The sequence continues at coordinate 111,765,986 of NC_132987.1, read as the reverse complement.
TTTAGTTAGAGGCATGGCTCTAAAAGTCTTCTAAAGATTGAGCCTTCTTGTGACCCTTCATTTTTGTTCTCCAGAATTAATCTCCAAGTATTAAATATTAATGCAGAGACCTCATATCCAATGGAGAAAGCCCAAAATATTACAAACCAAGTGGAGGAAGGCTAAGAACAGAGTGAACCCTGGATGAGTATTTGGAAGTGAGATACAAGAACAGTAAATTGGAACAAAGTTACAAATGGAGACCGATTTGAGCCCATCAGAGGGAAATCAGAGCAGAGTCTACTGAGATGAGTAAAAGAAGTAAACGACAGAAGATAGAATGATGCATCAATTTTCCCTCTACCTAATTTTAAATCTGTAATTTGTTGAATTTAAATATTATTCAAATCAAAGTGGTTCCAAATGGATGAAATTTATGAATTTTAAAATAGATTTTTGCCTTTTTGCTAACCATATTTACAATTTATCCAGACATCTTGCTCCTTTGGAAGCCCCAGTTAGGCACTGCAGCCCCATCACATTCTCTCCTACATTTTTCTCCCTTATTGTCAAACATCCTCCCTCTTCCTTATGTTACCAACTCGGGTTCTTGGACTCTTTAATCAATAGAAATTGATGAGAAATTCTGGCAAGGCTTTATTGGGATTCTTGCTGCAGCACGAGGGGGTGAAAACAAGTGACAGGTTCCCTTGTTCGCTCCCTGAGGGGAGGTGAGCCAGTGCCTTAAATGGGTGAGGATAAAAGCAAACCCCTGGGTGGGGTGGGAGGGCTGCTTAGTTGGTCTGCCCACCCCCGTGGTGATGCGGTGGGCAGGGATCTTGTGCGGTGCCCTGCTTTTGGTCCTGACACCTTGGAAGTGGCAGTTGGGTTTTTTGTTTGTTTCTGTTTGTTTTTATCTTGTTCAACTTTGCAGCAACTGCACATGTGTGTGGCTATTTTTAGTCCCTTATAATGTCTTTGTACTCTGTTGGTCGGGAGACACCTGCCCAGGTGTAAGTATGCAGCAAAGGGTCCCAGGTCCCAGGTTCCAGCCTTTCTCACTTAGATAACATGGACAGTAAAAAAAACTCCTTGATCTAAATGATATTGAAGATAAAAAACCAAAACTTAAAGATTTCTACCAATTCAGTGCTTCGAGAGAATTTTGTGCATTAAGTGCATATATTTGATGAGAAGAAAGGTTGAAGATCAAGAAGTTAGAATAAGAGGTAACAAGTTAAGACAAAAGAAAACAGAAAGAAGAAACAAGTTTAAGGTAGAAATCAATATAAGAGTAAAAAACTACTTGTATAGAGTATAACACGGCCCAAAGTTGGTTCTTCAAAAATGGTAATGACAGTAACATTCAAATTGGAAAAGCAACATAGCACAGGGCTCCTCGAGAAAACAAAGTAAGGAAATGACTTTTCCAAAACGCATTTGCAAATCATTTATTTACTAATGTCCCAAGTTAGAATCTGAATCTTATTCCTTCTTGCCAACCAAGTAGGGAAAATATTCTACTCAATATGATGTCCTGTATGTATGTCCCCCATTTTCTTTCTTCGCCAAACCTTTTTTCAAAGTAGCCTTGATGGAACAAAATAAGAATTGATGAGTGCAGAGCAAGGTCATTCTCTAGCCAAACACTGAAATCAGTGCTTTTTCCTCAGGAACTCCTTCTTCTCAGACCATTGCAAAATGCAACCCATGTATTATATTGGTGCAATGTATACTTCCATAGATTATTTTTTCCAAAAAGAGAATTATTTATCCACATTTTAAAATATTGGGACATTTTAAATTAAAATGTTGACTCTGAGCTGTGGAACTAATGGCTTCCAAACATGTTTGCAGATCCTCATTTCCATTTTCTATCTTATTTTTTTCAGGTCTGTGGTTTGTGGAACCATGATGTATTTTTAGATCCTACTTTTTCCACCCACCTAATTATGTTATGGGAGTTGCTTTTTAACTTACTAACCATCCGGAGGAGTCAACTTTGATTAATCATCTTAATGAGAAGGCAGGCATCAAAATTATGACTCGAAATATGAAGATTGATGCCAGCAGATGGTGTCTTGTCTATTTGTTATCTAGAAAATATTTCTATTATATTTACCCAATGTAGACTAGGGGTCATTTACATTCCAGAAAGCGGTAAATATATCCAGTGGTGAGGTTTCATGACTAAGAGAGTAACATTCTTAAGAATGGGAGAAAAGTGCAGCTCGTAGTCTAACGTGAGACATTTTCCTGTTGTTTGGTAAATATATTTTCCTTCTCAGTAACAGACAACTTTCAACATATATTTTACTGTCAGTCTGCTGATGAGACATTCTCTTGATTTATTTGCTTCACTTTTGAAGCATGCGTTTTCTGAACATAGTACTCCAGTATGAAATCTGTGTTCTTTCAGAATTTTGACTATTTTGTTCAATTATCTTTGTAGATAATTCGTATTTCAGTGCTATTTTTTTTTTAACAGATAATCTGCTTTCTTCCTCAGGGAACTCAGATTCATCAGATGTTCATGAGAGTTAGGTGTGGGTGGGTGTCAGACGTCAAAGTTTCTGTATTTACCCAACTTTCAGTTTGCAGCACTTTTGGACTTTGTTTTAGAACATTCTTAGCATTTTCTCCCCAAATATATATTCTCCTCCATTCTCTCTCTTTTCTGTTTTCAGAGTTTCAAAAGCACAAGTATGCTCGATCTTTTCACTGAGATCCAGATTCTCCTAAATGCTGTTCTCTATTTTTCTCTCCTTTTTTCCCATGAATTAATTTAGATAAATGGTTCTCAACCAGGGGAGAGTTTGCCTTTTGTTCTCTAGGAAATATTTGGCAATATCTGGAGAGACAATTTTGGTTGTCATAACTGGGAGATTCTCTGATTTGCTTTAAATATCAATTTCCTCCTACTTAGAATAACTTGAATTTTAAATATATATCTTTGTCACAAATCTATTTGAGGACCTAAGGAAATAATTAATAGGATGTTCTTCAAACCTTGTTTTTAGTACTATTCAGGGATAATGTAATTTTGTAATTCACTTTTATTTCTCAGTAACCAATTTCTCTTAATCTCATATGGTTTTTTGTTAAACATGTGGCTTGTGAAAGCTGAGATTGTTACCAAAAAAACTAAACATATAGTGTCTCCAACTTTATGTTGAGATCCAAATGAAATAGTCAAGTTTACTGATATAAAGGGATTGTTTTCATCTATATTTAGATTGGCTTTAGGGAAGCATTAGGGTGGAATCACTGACATTCTGAAGCTTTACCCTTCCCACTAAAAAAATCATTGTCTGTATCTTCTCATACATACAGAAAAATGAATTACATTAGAAACTCACCATTAGAAGCATGAATCTGGTTGTTTTTAACAATACATATTGGATAAACTCATTTGAATTTATTTAGGGTTCATGTGTATTTTTAAATTAGTCTTTCATTTAGTTTTTCTTCCATTTATTGTCCTAATCATGTGACTCTAAATGTTACTCTTGTTCATGAAATTCCCTACAAATCTGTCAACCTCACAGTTACAGTTCCCTAAGTCCACACAGATAAGACCGATGTTCTTTGAGAAAATCAAAGTTTATCCTGATCCTGAGACTTCTATTTGTAAAACTCTAGAACTTCAAAACATGGATGTCCAGTGACTATGGTTTGAATGAGAAAAATGTCCATTGTCCAGAGAAATTAGATCAAATCTATAACTTTTTAAACTTCCAAAATGTACACATTGAGTTTTCATTCTTCCTGCCAAATCTAACTCAGTACAAAGTCTGGTCAATAATGTATAAGTGATAATGTAAAGATATTTCAATGTCAGATTGAATTAGTTTATTGGTTTATAATCCCTTAACTTTTTATCCATTTTGGGCAGGAAATAAATGTAAATTCTTTCAGTAATGCTGATATTACACTCATTCTTTTGTATTAAATCACTAAAGTCAGCGGATTCAGGAGTCAGTCTCTTAGCCTGTTCCTTTCTGTTTCTACCCATTGCTCATTATGTGTTATTTTTCATCCCTCTATTGAAGGTAGGAAGCACTGTTTAATAAGATGTGATTTGCCAATGGAAATAGTGAGCATGACAGAAGTTTGAGTAGGCATTTTGATGACATTACTTAAAAAGTACTAGAACTCAACAAGTTGATCAGTAGAAACCAGAAACATAGATGGGTTGGTTACAAGACGGTTAAAGGCTCCTAGAAGCAAAGGAGGTTGGATGGCAGAAAGTGGGTAAGTAGCCCCAGGTAGGGAATCCAGATTCCAAGCCAAGGATCTGAAGCCATGGGGCGACAGTCCTGTAAGTAGAGGCTCCTAGATCCATAGCCAAAAAGAAGCCACTTCTGGACCCAAAACCCAGGACACAATATAAATTGACTGGCAGGACTGCAGAGAGTGGAGGTCCTCTGGCAGTAGCAGAATGTCTGGCAGGGACTGGACACCACATGGCACCTGATGGGCTCACAGCAGGTCTCCTGACAGCCGCTGTAGAGAGAGGAGCTCAGCTGGCAGGTGCTGGGAGAGCAGAGGTCCATGGTGCAGACCAGGTTGCTGGGATAGGAGGAGCCACAGGAGGAGCCTGGGTAGTGCAGCTGGCCTCCAGGGGAGCGGGAGGAGAAGTTTCCAGAGCAGCAGTTGTAGGACACGTTAATAGGAGATGTGAGTTCAAATGAGTGACAGTGAAAAGGTTCCAAAGTCTAAGGTTATCTTGTGGATGGAGTAATTTACACATTCTGTCAATTGGTATGGTACAGCACTGGTGCAATTCTCTCATATTTTGCACACCCTCTCCTGCATAGTGTAACTCATGAATCTCTTGCAGTTGACTAGCTTCCTAATCATTGTATTTATGAGTACTATAATTTAAGACAACACAAAGCCAGTGTTTATTCCTCTACAGAAATTCTAGGACCATTTGTCAGTCATCTTCATCCCATCTAGGCCAGGAAAGCCCATTCTTTACTCCCTGGCCATGACTCCATGTACACTCCTGCTTTGCTCTGGGATTTTTTTCTGTCATTTTTCTACTGAGTCAAGTGATCAGTGGTGTGGCTTTGTCTTTTTATAAGGATGCTTCTAATGATTGATTCTACTTGTCACTACTGATTCATGGTCTTCAAAATTATTTTCTATCACATATTATCATAGTGCTTCTCACATCCAAGGGAGGGACAAAAAATAACAAACAGTGAGCAACGGCTAGAAACAGAGGGAACCAGGCAAACATTTAAAGACAAAATGACTCAAGAAGACTGAACTGTGTTAGACTCACAAGAAGAGGTTGATTTGGGCCACTGGGAGAGGGAGTGGGGATAATGGTGACAATGTGGGAAACTGAGAAGAGGAATGAAAAGAGGAATTTCAGGTACCTCTTCTACACGCCTTGAGACTATGGATTCAAATGCCTTTTAAAAAGCACTGTTTGAAAGTGAATATAGTTTATGCATTTTCATATATTTTCATTTGCATCATAAAAATGTTTACAAATTTTAAAAGGACCTGAGGTCTGCATCCCAGAACAAATCAGGTGCTCTTCTGCTCAGACTGTGAATGATTTCTGTGCATTTTCAAAGTCAGTTTCTTTCCTGTAAATTCTTTCAAAACTATAAAGTATTTTTCTTTCGTCATCCGTGTTCTCCAGTTTAGTTTTTCCTTTGATTAATACGGTATCTGAGTGCTAATTTCCAGTGGGTTAATTATATCAGGTAAACTTAGACTGAAATAAACACAGAAATTCTTTAGGCTGAAGGAAAATAATCTTAGAAGGAACATTACATTTTAAGAAAGACTAGAGAGAATATTTGCTAGTTGGATTCTCTAAGAAGCAGGCACTGAGACAGGAACAGAAGAACAAGTTTGTAAGAGAGGAGCACCTGTGAAAGAAACAAAGTCATACCACTACCTTGCTCAGTCACTAACAAGGGGCTGCCATGGGAAAAAAAAAGAAAGAAACAACTGATTTGGCTTAAAATCTAAGGCAGATCCAAAGGAAGCCAGCAGAAAAGGCTGTCAGCTAACCTCACTTGTCACAGCTGGACAGCTATTCCTTCTCTGAAGTGGCGTGATATGAGTTCCAGTGCGTACTCGGGACCTGTTACTGTCCTCCATTCGCACCTTGAGAGTCAACTTATCAGGAAGGAGATTCTCTGGTAGGTCTCTCTTCCTGAGGGGACATACGTGAGTGAGGTCAGTGGGATGAAACACAGACCTGTCACTGCGCGTGATCTTGGAGCTACAGCGGGTGATCATTATCTCCCTCCTTCACAGTCCATTATACGTTTGCCTCACCCGCAGCTACCACCCCTGTTGGTCGCAGGGGATTTTCTGGTGATATTAACCCGTGATCCTATTCTTGAGGAGCGTGAACCCCGGGAACCCTTTTTCTTGCTGGAGTTACTGCATATGGCAAATCAAGTCTGTCACTGGACAGGAGGATTCGAGAGCCACCCAAGTAGATCAACTGAGCTCCACACATGGTCCCTCCCACGCTCACTGAGTCACAGCAATCCTAACATTTTCTGCTATCAGGATCATCTACCCTGGGATAGACGGTAACTCTTTTGTTGTTGTTGTTGTTTGTTTGCTTTTTTGGCCGGTTGGTCCCTGAAACAAGAACCCCAAGTGCTCAGCGAACAGCCATCACTGTAGTTCAGTGAGGTCCTTGATGTGTCCCTCAGCAAGCCTGTCTCTGGGAACAGGGCTGCCATCCTTGGAAATTCCAGTTGCAGAAATGGGAAGCACAGAGTTCTTAGGCGGGTCACTGGGAATGATAGTGAGTGTGTATTTCGAACCCAGTCTATCTCCATGCTGACACTTCAGCTTTGCTGTCAGTGGGACTGTCAATGCACTGTCAGGCAGATGTCTTCAGGGTCCTGTGGTTTTTGCCTTAATCTGCGGATCCCACTCTTGCTGTCTCTACTATGAAGTGGATTTCCTGATTGGACGCCACGTGGTGAGGAACTCCGTGCTGCTGGATCAAGTTTTTCATTAGCTCTTGAATAATGGTGCTGTTGAGGTAAGCACGGAAAGAAGACAGATAGCTATGTGTCTGAGGATGAGCCACTGGTTCTTTCAGAGCAGAAGGGGGCCACGCTCAACTTGCAACCAAGTGACCAGTTGGCCTTCTTGAGGAACAACACCGTCCTGGGAGTTTAGCGTTGCCCTCTGTTGCTGACAGACTGGACATTTGCCGTGACATTAACAATATCTGACTTGTAAGTGGGAACTTGTGCTATTGGGCCCATTCATAGCGTCTGTGGTCACTTATTCACATGCTCATCTTGCCACCACTGCAGGGGCTGCTGGCAAACGCTCTCTAGCATCAACTGGCAGAGTCATTTGGTCTTCTTGATTTTTCACTTCCTCTTCCATGGTGGATGCATTCTGGTAGGCATTAAAAAGAAATACAGAGATCTTCACTCTTTGAATCCACCTACATATATACGTCCATCCACATGTCTCTAGACTAGATTTCATTGTTTCAAATCCTAATACTTTCCCTTCCGCATCTCTAACTAGCTGGTCAGGTCAATTGCCACTGTTCAGGGACCTAGACATATCACCATCTGGGGCCGTTTTTTTCTTTCATACAAAGTAGATAGTCAGGTGCTGGGCATACAATTCTGCCCATAGAGAAAATATTTTTTCCCACTACAGTGTTTAAAGACATCCATGCAATGAGACAATCCATCTGCAAGCTTAGCACGGTCTTTCTCCCTCCTCATTCAGCCAGTCATTTGAGGCACCGAATGTGACCACACATGTGATCTGAGAAAAGGGTGCTGGTGGTGCAGTCCTGGGCAGTGACATGGGGGTCTGGGCTCCTTCCTGCTCACGTAGCCTGATTTCCTGTTCTGCCTTTGTTCACGCCTGTATAAGCTACTTCCATCCTCCAATGGATTGCTGCTGAGTCTCCCTGACTTTATGACTTGCAAGTTTCAGCAGAACGTAGCTGCATGATGGACAGATAGAGATGCATGGTCACTTGTCCCATGGTCGCATTTTGTATCTTTACAAGGCCCAAATAGTGTCCAAGCATCTCATTTTTCAAAGGTAGATTAATTTTCCACTGCAGGTTATAAGACCCAGTTTTACAACTTGATTTGCTTGCATTGTGATTCTCCCACTGAAGTTTGCCATAAACTCCACATTGCAGTTTTATTTTATTTTATTTTTTTTCCCACACCACAAATGCCACCAACACCATATGGTCTGCCAGATTGTCTAGCCCAACCAATGGGGCTGCTTGCATCTGAACCTAGACCAGCAGAAGCCTTTTCTGTTCTTGGCATAGAGGGAGCTGTGTATGTAGGCCACAGAGGTATTTCTACGTGGGGAGTATGTTTGTTCCAGAACCCAAAAAAGCCTACCAGATGCTCTGTTTCTTTATTAGTAGTAGGGGATATAAAAGATTTAACTGTTTATTATATTTTTTGTATTTTTATGTTATATATATAACACAAATATGTATTTTATATAAAATAAGAAAATATAACAATACACTATTTTACACAATCTTTGACAAAAACTTTGTTTTATAAAGTATTTAGGAATGTTTGAACAGATAGAAAATAGAGTGAAAGTAACCAAGCAGAAAGCCATCTTAACCGTATGACTGAGAGGAGATGAATCCTATGATTAATGTGATCCCAAACTCAAGATATCCAAATAATGAAGTGAAAGATACCTATTATACATCACTAAATTGGTTTTGCATTACTAAGCTATATGAATTATAACTTGATCCCCAATAATTCCATGAATGCAAGTACCTTTGTACCTCTCCGCTTTGTTCACTTCATTTCATCCTCTCAAAATTCTTATTCTTTCCCACACTGCTTGTGTCTTCACTTCTTATATTAGTCCCCATCTGTCATAAAATCTTGAATCTTGGTTTCATTTTAAGACTGGGACCTATAGTGAACTCTAGATCCAATTTGAGTCTTTACTTCCTTAGGTATCAAATAAGTAGTTCATAAAATGTGTGTTTCTCATGATTCTTTAGTGATCTGAAAAGTCACAAAAAGGAAAACTCTTCGAATATTGCTCTTCATCTCTGTATAAAGATACTGTCTTTTTGTTATTAGCTTTAGACTTTATCAGCATGTTACTTCTCTTAGAACTATATTGTCTTCTGAAATATTTGACCTATGGAGTAGCAGAATGGCAACATAAAACAGAAGAACAAGGGGCATGCAAATGCATGTTGAGATATAAATGGAACAATAATTTCTGATGATATGAAAGTCTTGTTTTTTTTCCAGCCTCATTTATTTGCATCTTGGATATAAGAAGGTGAAAATCTACATCTCATGAACCTAATTAATTCTTACCAGAGTTAATTGGCTTCCTTCTTACACCAATGAAGAAATTAATTATGTACAAAAGTCCTCAGTGAGACAAAGGGATATGGTTCTTTTTGCTACCCAACATTGACTGACTCAAAGAAAGCTCTTTAAACTAATGTACAAAACTTTCATATAACCTAAAAGTTTTCCCCACACAGTTGTAATTTCCAAGTTCCTTGTTTTTCTCTCTCAGTCAGCAAACATCAACGCCCCACACCCTTTGAAGGAAATGTGCTCTGTGTTGCTCCTGAGATGATCATCCATGTAAAGCCTATGCATGCGGTATAAGGATTTCAGAAAACAGCACTGTTGAAGAAGGGCACATTAAAAGCCCAAAATAAATTAGTTCAAAGCTACTGATAGTAGGTTTCTAAAGTTTGCTCTCAGAAGTGTAGTAAACTTTAACCTAAATACATTCCCCACCCTGCAAAAACAAAAACAAAAACAGGAAACACCAAAACTTAGCCAGTTAAAACTAATAACAAAATTAGCAGCATATTTGGAAGCCAGAATAAATGATTTTATTAGATTATATTCATTCCATTAATTCATCCAGTAATATTAAACATTGAGCTTAGTATATGTTACAGTGTTTTGGCCAGTATTTTATGACTGGACAAATGGTGAAGAGCAGTTGATCAGAGCTTCTTTTCTCCTGAAGATCATGAAGTTGATAAATGCTCTGTTTAGAGGTTAGACATATTGCTCAAAGCATCTGCACTCTCAACAAGCTGATCAATAGAAGCCAGACTGACAGGTTGGTCTGTAACAGGATGATTGGCAGCTCCTAGGGGCAAAGTAGGTTGGACGGTAGAAACCGAATCCATGGCTCAGAGGAGGGAAGCCACAGACTCCACAGCCCAGGGGTCTGAAGCCATGGGACCCAAAGCCCAGTGAGTAGCAGCTTCTGGACCCAGCGCCCAGGAAGCAGCCTCTTCCGGACCCAGAGCCTGGAGACCTAGCATAAGTTTTCTGGAAGGGACTGCAGAGCATGGAGGTCCTTGGGCGGTAGCAGGATGTCTGGCAGGGGCTGGATACCACATAAGACGTCTGGCACCTGATAGGCTTACAACAGGTCTCCTGACAGCCGCTGTGAAGAGAGGAGTCCTGCTGGCAGGTGCTGGGAGAGCAGAAGTCAGTGGTGTAGACCAGGTTGCTGGGGTAGGAAGAGCCACAGCAGGAGCCTGGGTAGAGCAGTGGGTCCCCAAGGGAGCGGGCGGAGAAGCTTCCAGAGCAGCAGTTGTAGGACATGGTGACAGGAGGTGTTAGTTCAAATGAGTGACAATGAGAAGATTCTGAGGTTTAATGTCACCTCCTGGACTGGGGTGTTTTTATACTTTCAGCCGTGGGTGTGGCATTCTACAGACTTACCTTTCTCATGCTTGTAATCTTTCATTTCCATATGTGTAATTCACAATATTTTCTGTAATTGCAGATGAAAAATTCCTTTCATTTCATATTTATGAGTGAATTCACCTTGTTGTTAAAGCACTAAGCTAATGACCTATTCCAATGTCAGAAATTCTATGACTATATGTCATTAATGCCATCTCATCATGACCAGGAAATCCCCTATTTTTCTCCTTGGCCAGGACTCTTTGTGCATTTGACTCTATATTTTGGCTGGGGATTGGTGCTTAATTGTAAGAGCAGGGATTAAGACAAAGTAAATTTTTTCTTTGTCAGTGGAACAGAGACATCCTATTTGTCACCAATGATCTTCTTTCCCTAAATTTATAAAATAATTTTTATATATTTTATTACACAATATCTTCTCAAATTCTTTGGAAAGGGGAAGATAGGTCAGATAAATTGAACAAGAAATATGGTGGATCACAGAGAGAACCAGGACAAGTGTTTGGAGGCAAAATGACAAAGGACGTCTAACAGAGACTCAGGGTATACCAGTTTGAGCATATGTGAAAAGACTCAAAGAGGAGTCTTTTAGAGACAAGAGGATATAAGTAGTGACTTTATGGGGTTTTCCATCTCTGTGTAATTTAAGTTAAAATATTCAGTATCAGTATCGTTTATGATTTTTCATATCTACATTGTTCTTTTTGTCACCTATATTTAAAATGTTCTATAGAGCTTGCTCTTCTGGAACAACTCCAATCAAGCAGTACCTTCGAATATTTTTACCTTCAGATTCTTTCATACAGTTTTCTTTTTCACAGCAAAACATACTTTTCCCCTACTTTACTTCTTTAAGATTATTTTTCCACTGTTAAATATCCAAATATCTTCTTTTTATAGAGATTTCCATTTCAGGCAAATCTGAACTAAAATGAAAACTGAAGCATTTTCTCCAGTTTAAAAAGACCAATAATCTCAGAGGGGAACTTGGAATTGCAGGAGGGGAAAAAGAGGACTGAAATGTAAGTAAATTTTGTCTAAATACTCATTGTGCACAATACTAATAAAATGAGTCTCAGTATATAGGTAGAAGTAAGCAGTACTAAATTAAGGATGATTGTTAAAATCTCAAGAAATTGCTTAAAAATTAAAAGCTTAGAAAACACATTGAAAAAGTAAAATTATAGCATTAAGCCATTTTCTTACCCCCTTCTAAAGCATGAAAGGGGACAAAAAGGACCATAAAAGATGTATCAAATAGCAACAAAATAGTAAATATGTAAGTAGAATCTGACTTATCAACAATTAAATCAAACACGACAAAATCATCTATAAAAAAGACCCAGAATTTCAGACTAGACTGAAAATCAAAACTATTTTCTATTTAAAATAGTTCTTCTTAAATATAAGGAAACAGAAAAGGGAAAAGTAAAAGATATATCAGGCAAAAGAAACAAAAAATGCTAGTTCTGCTTCATTCATCTCAAATTTTGCTGTATGATAAGTTTATTAGATTTTAATCAAAAACTTAATCTCACGATCTTTAAAAATTCTAAATGTTTTTCTTATGGGCTCCCAGCCACCGGGATAAAAGTCCTACTCCATGCAATGATGTGAAGGCCACACCTTTCTGAAATCTCTATTTTCCAAACAATTTCTTGAAAATAGTTGTCTTATCACAAGAGTGGCTTATGGCCGACTCAAGGCAGGACCCGTCTTTATAAAAATAATGAAGTCAGCAAAATGTGTCTATAGTGACAGATCCTTCTGGCTGTCCTGCCAAGCTGCAATGATATGCTCTTCCCTTCTCTGTACCTCTCTAACCCTCCTGACATCAATGTGGTCATCAGTGATAGCTGTTGAAATAACAGATCACAAAATCTTAGCTTCTCTATCAAATCCAGCCCACATAGGTTTGTTTATTGCAAACTACAGGTCTCCATAGGATTTTTATTAAACTCCAGATTAGTTGCTAATATTTGAAAATCAAAAGAATTCACATAAAAGGTGGATTTGTGCCTTTCAAAATTTCTGAAAATCTGGTGACACCGGGCTGTTTTGCTTGCTGTTGCTTGGAACTGGATACAAGCTGCTCCATGCCTCCAGGGCGTGCGTCCTCTAACACCCAACCACAGCAGCCACTCCTTAACTTCAGTCACCAGTAGTCAGCAAGCCTGCACTACTGTTTTGTTGTGCTAGTTAATGTCTCTATCATCAACAGAGCAATGAGTGATAAACTTTACAGAGCAATGAGCGATAGACTTTGGAGTTTAAGGCAATTTGTGAAAACAAACTCCCCTGTGTACTTGAAGGATAGTCTTCCACATTTAACAGGAAAATATCATGCATCTGTGTTGATGAATTAGAATATAAAACATCAGTTATGAGGCAAATTACAACTCAACTGGACCACCTCACTTCTGTGATCCTCTGATTTAAAATGCTCTATATGCCAGAAGAATTTGAGTTGGTTTTTATATACTGGGCAAAGACTTAAATCAGTGATGTCCATGAACCAACCTAAAAATAAATTCATAATTTTTAAAAAGCCCAGGTGATTGATTCCTTCCCAGGTTGCTCCACATGTGATTTGACCATACTATCATTGTTAAATTAAAGGTTTAACATCTAGCCAGGAGCCCATAAGAGATGCTCATAGACGTCTAAAATCATACTGCATGCATGACAAGTGCAACCACTTTTGTACAGGAATTGTCTTTCCAAGAATACAAAGCATAACATTAAAAATAGCGAAAAGGAAATCTGTTTTCTGTTTATAACATCATCATTCTATTGTGATGGGCAGTTCCTGCTAATAATATGCTGTACCCCTTCTTCTTGCCACTGCACAAATATAATAGCTGTGACAGATGCTGTATTTGGGAATGTTGAAGATGGATTTGGTAGCATTAATATCCATCCTGCAAGATGCAGCGTCTTAGGGATTGAACAAAAGCTGCCTGTCACTACCCAGTGGCACCGTGATGGCCTCATGGTGACTACTAATGATTCACTATAAATACGGACAAGAAGAACAGCAGTTTTGATGGACTACGATAGCTACAATTGGGAGGCAGAATAAAAAGGATGTTTCAGTTAAAAGTCAAATGAATGGCATGTGAATATATGAGTGAGACTAAAGCAATCTTTGGCATTCCATGAATATATGTCTATTGACTGTAAAGAGAAGTTAGACAGCAGATATCTTAAATGAAATAAAGAGTGTAAGAGGCTCTGTGAATATTAGCTCCTTTTTGTTTGTTCTTTCTTTGACTGGGCAGCTGAATGAGGGTTGACAATATCTATTAACAGATTTGGAAGTTTTTCCACTAGGAGGTGTGGGTCGGGTAAGACCCATGGGCTTGGATTTATCCAGCTGGTATCAAGTTTTGGACTAGAGGGAAGTAGTGAGATGGGGGAAAGAGAACAAGAAGGAGACGTGTGTGTGAGCACCTTTCCTCTCCTGCTGCTTTGTAAAGGTTTGGACTCATTCTGATCTTGGGGTGTCATCATCCCCTGCCTCATTTCTCTTTACCCAAAATCTCTGCTGGTTGAAGGCGTGGTGAGTGGCTTCACAGAAGGCAGCTTTGCATTTTCTCTGCATTTGTTCATCTAACCACTGGAAGGTAACCTAGGGTTGAGTGAGCTTTCTGCTCCTCGATCTTCATCTCCAGAGGTAGGGGTAGGCAGGTTGTGGTGGGGTAAGGGTAAGGACTACATGGAGGGGAGAGCAGAACAAAGGATGCTAAAGAGGAAGAGTTTATTCTAGGGTGCTTTTGTATTTTCAGAGGCTTCAAATTAGAGGATACTTGAGGTTTCTTTGTTTCCTGCACTTGTTCACCCTTGTAATTAGGCAGGTGCCCTAGACTGAAATGGAGCCCAGTTATCTCTGGAGTGGACTTGTTTTATTGTGCTCAGTTGGTTGAACATGGCAGCAGATGGACGGTTGGAGGCACAGACATGGCAGAGGCGATGGGATCCCAAAGTCTGTTGGAGACAACTGGAGAGCTCTGACACCTGGGAAACTTTTATCTAGGGTTTTTGTTTTGGTTTTCTTGCTTAACTTGAGGTGTAAATTGTTTAACTCAGTTTATTCATTTTACCATTTCATTGCTCAAATTCTATGAGGCTAAAATTTGGTTCTGGCAACATTTGCTGGTGTCAGAGTAGACTAAGGTCTTGATAAGAGTGGTTAGAGGGCTGCAACCTTAGTTCAGCCCATTTATTCCCAGGAAAGTGTTAGGCACAGGGTTCCTTCTTTCTGTCCTGTAATCTTTCTCGATATTGATTTTTAAACTTATCTTAATACCAGGATTTGATTTATTTTTAAAGACTTGGAATTTAAGACGAACACATAAGGTAATCTCAGGGCACTGTGGAATGGGGTATGTTTCATCACTCAAGATTTTGAACTCTAGTGAATTAAAACATAGATCTCAGAGTCCCACCAGCACAATGAGTTGCTCTGGGGAGGGAACCACCATTGCAATTAAGGAACAACTTAAGGTAGACAATAAAGCACAGTCTGCTGTCAGAACCCTGGGATGCAGACTCTGGCCTGCTTTCTCAGCACGGCTATTTGTGCCATTGACCCGAGCACTTCTTGCCCAGCTTTTCTCATCTGCGATGTGGGAATAATAGTACTTCCTTCGTTGGATTACTATGGGCATTAAAGGAGGAAATGCATGCAAAATATCCAGAGCATGGCCTGGCAATTAGGAAGGAATATATGTAAATCTCTGCTCAAATAAATAAAACACTTCCCACGTGGTGCTGAGGAATCAAATTTATGAATCACAGCTATAAAATTCTTAAGTACATTTTTATCGTCTGAGCCATTCTTTGGCAAAAGAGTAAAATGTTTCTGATTAAATGAGAAACGTGGAATTTCAAAGAATACCGTTGATTAAAAATAACAGCATGACAACTACAATCCTGTGGAGAAAGCACTGCTTCAAACCTTTACGGGACTAGTCAGCAGCTCAGCAGCTCGAAGCCAGTGATGAATGACTTCCTAACTGAATGGCTTCCTGTTGTGCTCACGTGCTCTGTCTCTTCTTTTATCTTTCCTTCTCTAACTTCCTTTTCTTTCTCATTTCCATCCATCTCTTAATTTCTCCTTTTCCTCCTCCCCATTCTCTCTTTTCTCCCCTTTCTATTTCATTTGCCATCCATCTTGGCTTAGCTTTCTGAACTGGTGACACTCTCAAGGAAATATTTCTATTTGTTTCATGGATTGAGGAAAATGGATGCTTCTCTGTGTTTATTTTCAAGAGTAGTTAAACATTTCTGCTCATTTCTCTTGAAATGCTTGAAATGCAATTAGCTGTATTGCTATTTGGTTTAATTTTAGATCGGAAATCACTGAATGAAAAATTTCCAGCTCCCATTTTAAATGTTGAAACCTCAGTGCAGGAGTGCCTTTTTCATGGGATATTCCTGAAAGTAAACAGTTTCAAGATGATTTGCAGCTGGGACCCTGGTGAACCTGTGCTCACGGCTGTCCACATCTGACTTCCACAGCATTAGTCTGTTTCCTGCAGGGTGCTTTAGGAATCTGCAGCTTTGTGCGTCACATCTTAATCCACCAGACCGGAAGGACCTAGATGAGAAGGATAATGTCCTTTTCTCAGTGTCTGTTTCGCAGAGGTCTTTCAGTAACATTTATTAAAAAGATGAATACAGGCACTCAGTATTGACTTGATTATTTTTACAGTTTGACAGTTGAAAATACGTGATTATTGCCTCATGCACTGAGATTTTGCTGCCTGGTACCTCAGGAAACAGAAACAAAAGAGCAAGGTATCTTGTCAATGTGAGATGGCAGAGAGTGGGAGGTGGCAGGGGGCCCTGCTGGGTTGCATGGGGATTATTGTATTACTGGCTGTGAAAACAGCCACCTTCATTCCATAAATGAGAAAGGAATGATCCGTGTCTCTTAAGGAAATGAATAAAACATATTCAGCCATGTCTCTGCAGGGGAAGATTAATTTTATTTTAATTAGATAACTGATTAGTAAGACCCCAGAGGACTTTACCAGGATGTTTTCTTTGTATATCACCCCTGATGATGTCTTTATAAAGCGGAAAATTCACTCCAATTCCTCACTAAGCCCAAAGAATGCTGAAATTGGGAAACTATAGCTGATCAACTTGGTACAATGCCTCTTTTTCTACTTTTAATGACTACTTGTCTCTGCTTATGACTTGAACTGCGCCGTCCAAAATTCATAGGTTGAAGTCGTATCCTCAATACCTCCTAATATGACTTTATTGTAAAAATAAAGTCTTTAGAGACATGATCGAGTTACCGTGAGGTCATTATTGTCAAAAGACGTGGTGGTCCTCGTTTCTCAAGAACTGAGTGACTCCCTATGCCCAGTGTCTACCTAGTTTCTTCTGGCCACCAGGGAAACTTCCAGCCATCCTGTGCCCACTTAGGAGTGCCTTCTTCATTTGTCTATCCGGAAGATGAGACTGTAAGTTTGGGGCTGTGGACTCTGTGGTTTCCAGTCTCTGGGCTGTGGATCTGGGACATTTCCCACCACTAGTGATGAACGTGGCTACCTTGACAGTCCTACTGTTTTCTCCAGGAGAGGTCAGTTCATTTTATTCTCAACAATCTGTGTTCAGAGGTCTACAAGTCAAGATGACACATTTCTAAGCTCTCAAACAACTCATTTTAAAGCACTTGATTACTAAGGAAATATCACATCTCCTAACTCAGGAGCTGCCTATCAATTTCCAAGAGATTAGACCTTCAAAAGCCATCATTTATCACTAACAAAAGCTTTTTAATTCACCAACAACCAATGCTCCTACAAGAAATCTGCAAATTGTTACTTCTGAAATCCTCTCCCTCTCTTCCCTCCCACCTCTCCCCTTCTCTTCCTCTCCCTTTCTCAGAGCACATTTTATTTTTCCTACTTTCTGGATCATCTCTTTCTAGGATGTCACAAATGAATAGAAAGATTTCAGCTTATTTTACAATGGTTTGCTTAACTTAGCACAAAAATCAGGTTCATGTGCCTATATTTATTTTAGTGTGTTCTGTGTGTCTTTAGTCATTTATCTTTGGCATGAAAATACATTGATCCTGCTTCCCCCAAAGAATACCATGTAGCTGTGAGATACAGAATTTCTGGAGAATATGCAAGCCAGGTGCCCCAGATACTGAAATCATTGTTATAGTTAGATTCTCCATTATCTCTCTTTTTTTTTTCTTTTTTCCTCTCTTGGTCTCTATCAAAACTTGGAGCCCCAAGCAAGATTTTTTTTTAAAGTCCAAACGATAAATAGCTTCTCCCCATCCCTTGTGAGATAAAGCAATGAGTACAACTTAAGAAATGTGCTGAGAAAAGATCTTTCTTTTGTGCTAGCTGTTCCATTTGAGACCTAAGTGTTATCTCAAAGAAGCAGAATCCAAATTCAACCTAAAGTCAGAATACAGTTCTTGTCATCCAGAAATCTATTTCTGGCTCCTAACAGAGTCAGAATTTGGGAGAATTTGGGAGTGGATTTGATACTAATAATTCAGATGTTATTCATTAAACACTCATTTGTTTATGTATCTCTGGATCAACTCATCTGCTCACAATGAATAAAATATCTACTCTGTGTAAGAAACTCATAAGAAATGAATAGAATGAATGAGTAAATGAAAAGATCAGTTTTAGAGTAAAACAAACTTGAACTTGAATCTTAATTCCATTACTTATAAAAGTGCTCTTACATAAGTTGCTAAAATTTTTTTTGTCTCTGCTTCTACATCTGGAAAATGAGAACGATAATGACATGCGTTTCTTGTTTGTTAAATTAATTGAATTAGTTTGTAGATGTAAAATTCCTGGCATACGGTTGCTTTTGTTGTTTGATACATATTGCACCTTCCACTTTCTTTCCTTCCCATCTAACTTCTGTACGACTCCAAATCCTTTTCTTTGATCTCTCTTTACCTAGAAAGACTTTCTAAACTTAATTTTCTCACCTTCTTAATGTTTGTGTCTATGCTCTGTCCTATATAACCTTGCTTTTGACAATTAGGAGTCCTGAACTTGTTTCTTTATGACTTCGTAGGCTTATAAAGCATTTTTGCATGGCATGCAAATTAGAAATTAAAATAATTTTCAGGGTTGACTCAAAATAGTGTGAAGTTGACAACTATATTTGAACCAAGGGAATCTTGTCAGAAAAGCTAGAAAGCCTTCATGAGAACTGTTACTTGAGGTGGTTCTGAAGTTCAGCTCTTTGGAGTTCAGTTGAATCAAAAGAAGAGGAAGTTATTAAGGAAGGATTCAAGGATTTGTAAAATGGTAGAGAATCAGGATGGAAGATTTTGTTTTTCTAAATAATATAGAACATTTTTGGTATCATGGAAGCCTAGGGGGCATGAATTTGTAGTAGATTTTAGGTATGGATTTTTCTGGTTTGGTTCAATCATACACAGGTAACAGTCTAATTAAAGTTTCGTTTCAACAGAATTGGATAACTGGAACCAAAAGTAGGTCCTGAGAACACTCCAACCCTAATCATTCCAAAATTTCTCACTTTGTTCTTCTAATATTTCTTCATTGTTTATCCTTCCTCTAATCTTTTACTCTCTTCACTCTCAGCCATCTTATCCATCTTTCTTATTACTGACACTGTACAATTAAGGATGTAGATTCAACATAAGTTACTACAAGATATTGAATATAGTTCCCTGTGCTATACAGTATGAACTTTTTTTAAAAAATCTGTTTTATATCTATTAGTTAGTATCTGCAAATCTTGAACTCCCAATTCATCCCTTCCCACCCCTTCCCTCCTGGTAACCATACGTTTGTTTCCTATGTCTGTGAGTCTGTTTCTGTTTTGTAGATAAGTTCATTTGGCTTTTTTTTTTATATTCCACATATAAGTGATATCATATGGTATTTTTCTTTCTCCTTCTGGCTTATATTCAATATCTTGTGCTAACTTACGATATAAAAGAAGAGTATGAAAATGAATATATGTATGTTCATCTATGACTGAAGCATTAGGCTGTATGCCAGAAACTGACACTTTGTAAACTGACTATACTTCAGTAAAATATATATATATATACACAAAAAATAAAAAAAATTAAAAATTAAAAAATAAAAAGAGTGTAGACTCAGATAAAGCTAAGATGATATATAGTCTCTGCTCATCTATAAGGGGATATAAATTATTATAGAACTACTGTGAATCAAATAGGAGAACTTATTAACCATGTGTAATGCTTAGCGCAATGTCTGGTCCATATAAAATGCTTGTTGCATGTTCTTCACTATTGTTATTTTATTAAGAGAGAAAATTGAGATTCTACATTGTGTTCAATAATTAGTCATTAGACTGTCTAATCTATTTTACCTGCTTTTAAAAAAAAGAACTAGGAATACTTTCCTGGATGTTTTGAGTTTCAAAGAAGTCTCCAGGACTCTCACCTGCTGAAGTGAGGGAATGATAGCTAATCCAGTGATGTCATAGTTAAGATCTGAATAATCACATGCATAGCGAGCGAAAATTCACATTCTATGGCAAATGGCAAATATAGTTTGCAACTTTAACTGAACAAGGACATCTTAACAAATATGTCTTCCTATGTAACAAAGATTCATAGCTTTCATGTTCCAAAGTCAAGAGTTCTTAAACTATTATAATAAACATTTCAGTATCATGGGAAATTAATTTGTACTTTTTGGTAAATAAAGACATTATGATGAGGTTTAGAGTATATATAGATTTAGTTTATATTGAATAGCACTGGTTTGTGAATATTTTAAAACATTCTCTCTTGTATGTGTAAATAAGATGAATGTCTTTGCCATATGATGCTTTACTTTTGCAAAACACTTGTGTCAAAAGCCTCTTAATTTTTTTTCTCTGTAAGTGCTGTTGAGGTTTTAAAGCTTGCAACATTAAATATGACTTGATCCAGGTGACTCAAAGATACTGAGATTTCCAAAAATTCTATATTATCGATATTTTGGAAACAAATACTAAATCAACAAAAGGAGAACATAGAAGAGTGACAAATAATCATGATGTTCTGATGAAGGCATTGTTTGCTAACACTGTTTAATGCCTGGTGATACCTGATTTGCAGATACTGTTTAATGCCTTGATAACCATGTGTAATGATTAACTTTAGTGTTTCCACGTGGCTCAGCCATGGTTTCCAGTTGTCTGTCAAACACCAATCCAGATGTTGTTGTAATTAGCATATAAATCAGTAGATTCTGAGTAAAGCAGATCACCTTCCATAATGTGGGTGAGTTTCGTCCAATCAGTTAGAGGCCTTAAAAGCAAAGACTGACATTTCTTGAAGAAGAAATTCTTCAGGCTTCAACATGGAAACCCTGCCTGAGGTTCTAGCCAGCTGTGCTATAGGATTGACTTAAGACTGCCTCATCAGGCTGAATTTCTAGCCTGTTGGTATGTTCTGTAGATTTCAGACTCGATCATATAAGCCAGTTTATAAGAATAAATCTCTCTTTCTGTCTCTGTATAAACACACACTCAAGATATACCTACAAGTTATATATAAATGTGTGTGTGTGTATACATATCTTGTATAAAGATAAACATTTTATCTGTGTATATATACACTCACATGTCCATTATATACATTAATCACATGTATGTTTCTGTTTCACTGGAGAACTCCAATACACTCTCCAAGAAATAGATGATTTCTTTAATGTTTGTTGTCAGTATCCTCTCTAACCAAATTAAACATGTGCTTCTTGAATCTTGTTTGAACTTCACTAGGGACAGAATGTAACTTCCTTCACAAGCAGCCAACGAACAGGAATATAACCAATATTTTATAATTACTTTAAATAGAATATCATCTATAAAAATATTAAATCATTAAGTTGTACCACTGAAACTAATATAACATTGTAAATCAACTATACTTTCTTTAATTGAAAAACAAGCACAAGTAAATAAAAATGTAGTCATTTGAAAACTCAAGGAGACTGAATTATCAGAACATGAATTTTACCTTGGGGTCAGAGAATTTTGCAATTATCAGGACCTTTAGCTGCCATCTAGTCATACCTCTGATCAGATATGAAATAGCCAAAAGTAAGTGGCTGTAATGCAGTGTTATTTCCATCATAATATACTAAAACGAATCTTTATCAGTGTAAGAAATCAGACATTGTAATCCATGGTTTCACACACTAGCATCTCCTTGGTAGGTTACATAATGTTTAATTCTGTGAAATACGTGCTTTGCTCAATTCCTAGTTAGGCTCTGTTTCTGTTTTGCCCACAGTGCTGAACTTAAGCAAACAAAACAAGAAAGAGCTTAGAGTTGACTATGTTACTGGACTCCTTTTCTGGTTGGCTAAGAATTTTTTCCAGCTTAGGCACATCTTTGAAAAATTTTAAGATGGAGATTTGAGAACTGAGCTTTGGAAACAGAAAAGGAGTTGGATATTTTTCAGTCCTCCTAGAATAGTCAGAAGTATTTATCAGCTGACAAGCCAACTGAAGATCAAGGACTTCCACTAGCCTCCACCAGTTAAATGATCCATCCAGCATCCAGGGAATGATCTTCGCTTCAGATGCAAGGTGAAACCTATCACCACATTCTGCCACCTTAGTAACAGACTGCTAAATGTGGCACCAAGAGCAAGTGAGGTAGGACATTGGCCATGCATGTCTGTAAAAGATAATGGCAGTCAAAGAACTAGAGCCATCTGTTCAGCTGGAGGCCATCACATTTAATAGGATTCAAAAGATGTTTGGTTTCTTAAAAAAAAAAAACTTTTAATAAAGATAAGCAATAAAATTTGATTTGAATAAATGTCTGAAAGAGGGCAGGAATATTTGTATTTTATTTTTTAAAAATGGTTTTCATTTTTCAACAGGTAAATTTGAGTGTAAGACGATCAGAGATGCCTGTAAGCAGAACCCATTAGAAGTCAGCTACACTGGTCCTTCCACTTAAAATAAAAGTTATGGGGGCAGAAGATAGCGCAGTGGTAGAGTGCGTGCCCAGCAAGCACAGGGTTCTGGGTTCAATCCCCAGTACCTCCTTTGAGAATAAACAAATAAATAAAACCTAATCACCCCCCATACAGTGCTGTATGTCAATTATATCACAATAAATGGAAGGAAAAAAATTAATGAAATAAAAAAGTTATGAATGATTCAGTCTGGAAATGGGGCCATTTGAAGCAGGAAAAAGGAGCAGTGATACAAGAGGAGGGTCAGTCTCAAGAAGAATCTCTAACAGTGAGGCAGGATGGTCTCTGGAAAAGCAGCCGCCCAGGACAGACTTGCACACGTGCCTGGGAGAGAGGCCAGGGCAGAGGGGCCAAGCGGTTTATCTCAAGTTCCTTACAGAGAAGTGGTCTTTTAACTCATTCTTAGCAATAATGTTTAACAGATAGGTCATCTGCTGGGTGAGAGAATTAGGAAAGTAAAATCTTAGTGAAGAATAGCTGTTATGAAGGAGAACCTTTGGGGAAGGGGTAATCCAAGGATCTTGTAGGTCTAGGTAAGGTGGTTTAAGGCCACAGAAGAAAAGTGAACAGGAAGGGATAAAGGGGTAGGTAGGAACACGTGGATTTCCGCTCTTTTTATTGTTACTTAGTATTTGCCTCATTAGGAAGACAGTCAAAGAGTCAAAGACTCTGAAAACACATTGCAAAACGGATTGTCATCTTTAAGACTGAGCTGCATTAATACGGTGACCTGGTAAAACCATCACTATTCAAGTGATTCAGATCATAATCTCCTTGTGGCCGGTAGACACGCTAATGTTTGTTTTATTCTATGTAATGTCGGTATTCCATAGTCCTCTATTTCTCAAAAAAAAATTTCCAATATTGCATTTTTCCTCTGACTTATTCAGATAGTGATTTTTTTCTTTTCCTCTTAAACAAACTGCCTGTGTATACAAAGCACACAGAGTATTTTATTAGTTCCTGGATGCACTTCTCAACTGTTCAAGCCATTCTAGTTCTGCTTTGCTTTTTCTTCCTTTCAGAGGGACACATTTATTAGCATTTATGAGTTATTCATTAGCATTTGTACAAAGTGCACCAATGACTCTAATGAAAAATGTTAAGCTAATCAGGAATGAGTTGGGGGGAATGTTAATTGGAAATGACTTATCCCCAAGTTGTTTAAATGTTAATACCCAGACACAGGGAGCTGGCCTAGAAAAGCAAGAACTTCTGCATATTAGAACATCTTTTTTTTGTTTGTTTGTTTGTTTTTTAGCAGAATCAACTATTAATAGGAAGAGAAAAGTATTACCCATTCTAAAGGAGTTAAGGGCTGGCATTATAAGGATTCCCATGTGTTGGGGGTGGCACATACATCTTTAGTAAATTTAATAGCTATCCGCTTGTAAAGCATAGCTTATTTTACTTCAGTGAATCAGAGTGACGGTTTAAGTATTGCACAAGGGCACTTCACGTGATGCATGCCACATTTTGGATTCTGCATGGGAGAGATAATCATAAAACAAAGTAACTAAGTGCTCTGAAGCAGCGTGCTTTGGAATAAAGCAACTTAGTTTTCAGGTAGTTAAGGAGCTCTCTCTTCAATGACAATTGTGAATGCCATTTCCCTTAGTTAAAACAAATAAAATGTTAGATTCAAAAGAAGACAAATGGGCACATACCAGACAAAGAAAGCCCTTTTTCTTTTCTTTACCCCTCATTAATCTAAGTATGGATTGCACTGGTTCTTTTCTCTTTCTTAGGCTAGAAAGTAAAATATACTTTAAATGTATAAAGGCCAGTGATGCATGGAATTCTACTAGTGAGCACTATTCAATGCAAATATTCTTAGGAGAAGTAAATAAGGCTTTATTAGGCATTTATATCTTCATATAAATAAACTTAATAGCTTCTCTTCTGAGACAACTTAAAGTTGAATTTGCTTTTATTTTTGCAGAGTATTTGAATCTTGACTCTGCAAAAGGAGACCATGGTTCAGCTTCAATTTTGTTTCTAGCTTACTGAGCAATTAGAAGAAGTCTATTGAACCTCTCTGAGACAATTTTTTATGTGTAGGTTGACCAGAGGATTTTAAGGACCCATGTAGCTCTAATATTTCAAGTTAGTTATTTCAGAGAATGTTAACCATTCCTAAAATTTTAAGTATAAATAAATAATTGCAACTAAGAATCTGTCCTTCCATCAAAGAATAAAACAAGACAAAAAAACTATGAACTTGTTTAGGGCATAAACAGAGAATAATGCCTGCTACAAGACAGGCATATCAGAAAATATATGGAGAGATTCAGGTCTAGTAAACACTTCTATTCAAAGTCTCACTACGAGTTGCATTTATTGTTTCCTAAAAGAGCATCCTCTAAGGAAACATTTTAGGCTCCCATTCATTTTAATAAAGTCCATTGGCCTGAACACCGAGGATGCTATCTGCACCCCTTAATTCTGATCATGAGCGCAAGACATGAGTAATCCAACCATATCACAGAGAAGGCAGGATGAGAGCTTTGCCAATGAATCCACAATTTAATTAAGCTAAATTAATGGCTATCAAGAATTATACGGATTAATTCAAGTAGAAAAAAGTAAAGGTTTCAGTGGATAGATTAGTGAGACTATTCAATGGTGTTAACATTTGGAGAAATACATTATAATTTGCTTGCGAAGAAAAAGATAAGCTATTTTGAAATGCTAAAACTGATGCTTCTGATACCTAATGGACGTGAAGGGAAAGTATGTCACTCCCGCTGGTAGGACAAGGACACACTGCACACGTGAGTAAAAAGGGGGAGGATATTTAGAAGTGTGAGGGCTCCTAATTTTGAAGGTCAAATCACAGCAAATTCCTGGGGAAAGGAACTGAGTAGTTTCTTTCCAAGTGTATCAGAGTGATTCAAGTACTATAAAGTATGTGAAGATGTGATAAATTGGACTTAAGCAATAACCTAGAGAAGTATGCTTGTATAAAGCGGTGAGCAAGGAGGAGCAGGCATCCATCTGGACAGTGACGCATCCAGGTCTAAGAGTATATATACACTAGAAGGTCAGGTCGTGACACTGAAACTCAGTCTCCTCAGTGTAACTCAGCTGAGCTCACACCTCCTGTCACCATGTCCTACAACTGCTGCTCTGGAAACTTCTCCTCCCACTCCCTTGGGGGCCACCTGCGCTGCCCAGGCTCCTCCTGTGGCTCTTCCTACCCCAGCAACCTGGTCTACACCACGGACCTCCGCTCTCGCAGCACCTGCCAGCCCTCCTGTGTGGTGTCCAGCCCCTGCCAGAGGTCCTGCTACCGCCTGAGGACCTCCACGCTCCGCAGTCCCTGCCAGACAACTTATGCTGGGTCTCTGGGCTGGGGGTCTAGCAGAGGCTGCTCCCTGGGTTCTGGATCTAGAAGCTGCTGCTCCCTGGGCTATTGATACAGAAGTTCCTCCTTATTGGGATGGGGATCCGGTGTCCTCAGACCCCTGAGTTTTGGAGCCCATGTCTTCCCTTCCCTGAGCTATGGATCCAGACTTTGTCTTCCAACAAAAGTTTGGCTTCCAGGAGCTGCCAGCCTTCTTGCTATGGGCCAGTTTATAGATCAGCTTTCTGTAAATCAGCTTGTTGAGTTTCTGGACCTTCTGAGCAAAATGTTTCAGTCTCTTCTTAGAACTGCTATCATAGCCTTTTCCAGCAATGTTAGCTAATCCATCTCACCATCAGCTCTTCACCCTTTCTCAGTCATCAAGCACCGGCTGACAGACTAGTTCTTTCAAATGGTGAAATTAATGAATGACCAAAGTATTGAGTTCAATGTCTGTAATTTTGTTAAAATAGTTAATTCAGAATTACATAAATTATTCGTATACAATATGTAGAAATTCTCTTTTGCTTGACCTAATAAACTTATTCACCTTTGCATCTGATATGTTCTCATTGTTCTTCATTCATTTTAAGGGTTTGATCTGTCATCTATCTTTGGGGCTCTGGGCCCTCAGAGTCCTTTCCCTGGGAATAGTTTAGATTTCCCCAGCAAGTGGTGTTGGGACTGGTATATGGGAAGTTCTCTCTAGCCACTGCCTAAGAGCTAACAGGTGTACATGTCTTCCACAATCAAAGCTGGTAGGATTTTTATTCTTGACAGTATGCTCATAATGCAGTCAACATTCTCATTGTGTTTTCAATGAGGACACCTTATGCTGACAACCATATTTGATTTTGATCTTATGTTTTCAAAGCAGTATAAGTTAGAGTTTGTCCAGAAGATGTCAACTTGGTGATGAAATATTTATAAAATACATTATATAAAATATTTATATAAATCTGATGTTTTTGTAAGAAAAAGAGAAACTATGAAGACCACTGATTAGAGGACATTATGGTTGTATTTAAATGCATGGGAAATGGATTATTATAAAGTGTGTATGTGAGAGAGAGAGAGAGAGAGACAGAGAGAGAGAGAGAGAGAAAGAATCTAAAAATTTTAAACTGTGAGTAATGGGAAAAGAGTTGTAGAAACATGTTGGCTGGTTGTAAATATATATATGAATTATAAATTTATAGAATTATAATCTGGGTACATTTCTTTGAGGTTTTTGAGTTCCTCAACAAGTAGAAAATCCATAAGCCCTCTTTGTTTTTGGTTAGTGACTTCTGCTTTGAATTGGAAGAATAATTAGATTACTTCCAATGCTCTGAATCTAATAACTTGTTTCAGTATCCTTGGAATTCACTGCTCAACTGATAGTAAAGAGAAAATACATTCTTGTAAGATACTATTCAGATCTGAAACAGGACACTTTGTGTTCATTTTAATGTGAGCAGATTATTTGTCTCGGAGGCTAAACGGAGAGTCAGAATTCAGTTAAAACTTTTTTTTACAACATATTTAGTAGTAACTCAGCATGATTGAGAGAGTAACTCTCCAAGATTATCATTTGCTCCAGTCATGTGCTATGAGGGTTTATTAATTTGTCTTCCTTCTTCCTCGAGCTTTTCCTGGTTGAATCTGAGAAAAGATTGGCTTTTTCCTCATATATACGAGACAGTTATGGGCTAAACAGGAAGGTGTGGGAATAAGGCCCTCTGTGCACAGAATTCTGCTCAAGAGACAGAAAAGAAAGAAGTAGAGAAGAGGGACACAGAAGTTCCTGCTGGTACAAAAGCGTCTGGTTCCCAGCACCTTTAAGCCAGCTTTTCTAGCCCTCCATGCACTCTGATTATATGAACCAATAAAGTCTTCTCCTTGTTTAAACTAATTAAAATAAAATAAGATTTCTGTCACTCACATCCAAAGAGTTACAATTAATCATGATGTGTCATACAGATGCAGAATTACTCATGGACTTTGGTGTAAACAGGCATATAAAATTTTTATTAGTAAGACAAAAAAGATCCTGTGAGTCTGAATTACTGCCATTAGCACTGAACAAGAGTTCTTCTTAAAGTCCTGTAAAGTGAGTAACATGTGGGCTAAAGAAACCAAAGGGAAAATGAATTCAAAGGGGTTATTATGGCAGAGACGGTGAGAAAGTCCTGGAAACACATTCAGCAAATCTAAAAGAACTAGAAGGTTTTAACTGCAAGCAACGAAGTCTCCACGCCCAGCAAGGGGTGATGAGTAGAGAGAAATGTTTAAAATTGAGAACAATCCAAGATGGAAGGAAGCGATATCCAGTGGCGTAGAGAATCTAGTTCTGGAATGACTTGATGACTTGAGGATTTCCCATTCTAATGGAATCTTCGAGGTGAGAGGTTAAAAATTGAAACAAGGAGGCAAAGTGTGGGAGAGGAAATGCATACATTAGAAAGCTCCAATATTTAAACTTTTGAAAGTATCTGTGAAGATTTCAGGGATCAGACAAGGTGAGTACCATGTGCATGTCTTCATTCTCTGCATTGTGATCTTTCCTTAGTATCACATCACTGCTTATTTCTATATATTTTCTTATTTTTCTTCTCTTATCTATCCTTTCTCTTTTTCTCCCTCTCCCTCTCTCTCCCTTTGATTGTTCATCTCCTACATATACTCTGTTTTTCTCCACATCCACCCTCTAGGGACCAGGTAACACTTGGTGGGTGACTGACTTGGATGATGGTGACAGAGTGTAAGAGAAGACTAGGATCTATCAATGGCAGTGAAAAATCTCAGACTGACACGGGGCACTTTCCTCTCCAGCTCATGCTGCTCATTATGAATAAGCGTAGCTCTCCCGACTCTAATGCCCTTTAGCACACTGACATCAGCTTTTTCTTCTGAACTCAGCTCACTAAATAACTTTAGAGCTTTGAATTTGCACTAGAGTTCTTCTACGAAAAATGCACTAGAGAACTTAGAAAAGACCATGACTTTTGCCTTCCAAGAGTTAGCTCATGACTAGCAAGAGAGACAAATTTTCTCCCATTATCCTGGTGTGGAGGGCGAGTATGAGCAGAGCTTCAGGAAGAGGCAACTGCTTAAGCAATTGCCCAGCTTCTTGAAAGAATATGATGTGGGGAGAAAAAAGACAAGTTCTTTTTTTTATTAAACTGTAATATGTGGGCAGCAAGAGGTAAGAGATTACACAACAATTAAAAATGTAATTGCCTAACCCTACAGGTGTATGAATAGAAGTAGGAACAGTGCTGATGCCTGGGAAAGCCTGAGCATTGTGTCTGGGGTGACAAGATGTCAATGACAAAAACACAACCATTGCAAGTAATATGCAAGAGTGACTTGAGGGACTTATGTTTTTCTTGGGTAACAAAATCAATGTGCTTGCTGTTGTGACTGGGGACTCATTCCGTTGCAATTAGTAGTCTGATCCAATGCTGACACACACAGGGCAGAGTTCAGGGATGCAGTCTATCGCTCGGGAGGCACTGGCCTCTAAGAGAATGTGAGTTACTGCTCACGTTTAAAATACCTTACCCAGCTACTCAGAAGGAAATCATCCCTCTCACCATGCCTTACATACTGCTGCTCTGGGAATTCCCTCTACTGTTCCCTTCGGGATCTTCCAGTTTCCTGGTGTCCTGCTGTGTTTATTCTCATCCCATCAACTTGGTTTACAGGAGCATCTCATTCCTAAGGGGGTACTCACTTCAGCGTAGTCCAGTGGTGGCCTCCTTCAGTGCTGCCCTTAGGCTCTCCACGCCCCTCCCCAAGCCCCGGTCCTGGTCCTGCCTGTACCTCTACTTTCTAACCCCTCCCTATGTTGACTGTCACATGCATGCCACTTAATAACTGTTGCCTTTTGCTGTCCCTCCCAAACTTCTGACCTGGAGTCTTCAGTCTAGGGACACAACAGTTGCTACTTCTGGGTTGTGAACCCAGCCACCCATCCACCTTCCTTCTAGCAATTGTTTGTATGTTTTACCAAGCAGTCTCTATACGTGGGTTACTCATCAAACTGCTGCATGATCAGACTTTCGTGCAAAGAATACACAAGCTTCTAGAGATGTTAGAGCCTTCCTACACAATCAACTATTGTCAAATATGAACATTCCCTTGCTGGACTGTGGTCTCCCCCAGGCCAACTGCGCTTGTTCTAAGGTAGCCATTATAACAGGACAACCAACCATCTCGTTAGAGAAAAGTAGCCTTTTTGTCCATTAGCCCTTCTATTTGGCTAATCCATTAAAAAGTAATAAATCTTAGTAATGTTTTACTTCAAGGCTTATTTTTTTGTAGTATAGTAGATCCTTACAAGGAAGTAGAAGACAACAGAGAAAAAGGAGATTGTGAGATTTAACTCATTGGCACAAAAATTGTGCACTCTACCATTTGTCATTTGTGTGTGTGTTCTGGTGTATCTTTGGGATGCTCTGAGTTTTAAAGAAATATTTCCTTTCCAGTGAAATGCACACTAAATTTTGAACTTATAAAAATGTTGCTACATAGACAATTACTATAGGTAGACTAGATTTTTTAACCTTCTTTTAATTGACGTATAGTTAATTTACAATATTGTGTTAGTGTCAGGTGTACAGCAGATTGATTCAGTTATATATAAATATATACATATTCTTTTCAGATTATTTTCCATTATAGGTTATTACAAAATATTGAATATAGTTCCTTTTACTATAAGTAAGTCCTTATTATATATTTTATATATATAGTAGTATATATATGTTAATCCCAAACTTCTAATTTATCCCTCCCACTTCACCCCCCTTTCTTCTTTGGTAACCATAAGTTTGTTTTCTATGTCTGTGAGTCTATTTCTATTTTTTAAATAAGTTCATTTGTATCATTTTTTAGGTTCCACATACAAATTATATCATATGGTATTTGTCTTTCTCTGATTCATTTCACTTAATATGATAATCTGTAGGTCTATCCATGTTACTGCATATGGCATTGTTTCATTTTTTCATGGCAGAGTAACATTCCATTGTGTGTGTGTGTATGTGTATATATATATATATATATACATATATGTATATGTATATATACACACCACACCTTCTTTATCCAGTCATCTGTTGATGGACATTTAGGTTGTTCTGATGTCTTGACTACTGTAAATAGTGCTTCTATGAACATTGGGGTGCATGTATCTTTTCGAATTAGAGTTTCCTCTGGCTGTACGTACAGGATTATTTGAGATTTTTCTGGTTTCTTGAGGTCAGCTTACATCGCTATAAACTTCCCTCTTAGAACTGCTTTTGCTGTGTCCCAGAGGTTTTGGACTATCATGTTTTTGTTTTCATTTATCTCTAGGAATTTTCTGATTTTTCAACTCTTTGATGTCCTTAGTGATCCACGGGTTGTTTTATAGCATAGCCTCCATGCTTTGTTTAGCCTCCATGTGTTCATGTTTTTGCAGCATTTTTTTTTTTTTTGTAGTTGATTTCTAGCCTTACAGCATGTGGTCAAAAAAGAAGCTTGATACAATTTCAGTTTTCTTAAGTTTACTGAAGCTTGTTTTGTGGTCCAGAAATCTCTTAATATTCTCCCTTGTTTATGGTGCCATATAAAGGAAAATAAAGTAAGCAAAAAATATGTTGAGAATTAGGTTCTATTGCTAGTTTTCTTGCTAACAAGATCTTGATCTTACACATATCACTTAAGTTTTTTGGATATCATCTTCCTTATATGTAAAATGAGATGGTCCTTGATAATCTGTGGTCTCTAAGGTTTCAACACTACTGACCTATCCTTATTATATGATAATAGTAAGATAATAGGAGCACGTGAGTGATGGGCTGTTAATGTCCTTCATAATAGTTTAAACTCTTCTATGTGACCTGGGAAGGGAAAAACAGATGAAAACCATTTAAAATGCAATGTAAAATCTAATGGGGTTAACATAACTTTTCAAAAAGGTAAAATCATGATCTTCTTACAAATAAGAAAGCACACATATTAAATACTTTAACTCATTAGTAAACGAAGGAACCACCCTTAAGAAGCTACAACTGGCTCAAAGGAGAATGCAAAAAACATAGGCTGTCCGAGATGCTGAAATGAATTTACAAAGCTCGATACAAAGTGGTTACCGTATGCAGAGAAAAAATAAATCAATGGCATTCCATTAGATAGGAGCCATTTTTATTTTAATAGACAAGAATCGTTGGCATGATTATCAATTGTCTACAGTGTATTGAATTATGCAGTAGATCAAAAGCCATGCAAAGTGGAGATAACCTGAAAGGAAAGCTAGACGGGCCACAGAGTAATTGAATCCAATGTCCTCTATTTCAAAGTCTCACAATTTTTTCTTCCTGACAACCGAATGTAAAATCAGTAATTTTCATCGTGAAACACAGTAATCCATGTGCTGCAACGATGTGAACATCATTTTTTTCTTTAATATAGAAAAGAAGAAAAGACATTATGCACACCGTGTCATGGAAGAATCTAGTCTGCCTAGTTTATCAATTTACGCTTTTCTAATGACACTGCATCTGCTTGTGATTTGGAGGAAAAGATTATCACATAGGGGAGTGATATTTAAACTTGATCTTTCTCCCTGCCCCACTGCACCCCTCACCCCATTTCAATCATTGTGCTACAACTATGAACTTCACTCATTTTTTTTTAAATCTCAGATTTAATCATATTAAATAACATTCTTAAATGTAAAAGGGCAAAACTGGTGGTCCATACTTCTGATTCATTATACTTTTTAATTTTTCTAACATGAAAAAACTAACCATGAATGAAACAGTTCTTCATCTGTGGCAGTGGTTACAGGAAATCTATACATGAAATATAATTATAAAGAACTGTACACATACACACACACAAATGCGTGCATGTTTAAACTAGTTGAACTGAAGGAGATCTGTAGTCCAGCTAGCAGTACTGCACTGATGACAGTCTCCTGGCTTTGGTCTTGCCATATGGTTGGGTCAGATGTCTCTTTTGGAGGAAGCTGGATAAAGGTTAAAGGAACCCTATGGACTATTTCTACAACTTCCTGTATGCCTATAATTATTTTTTTTAAAGGTTTAATGAAAGTTAAATGTATATTAACAGCATAAGTCAACTATTGATTGCAAGATGCATCATAAAGGTTTATATGCATCATAAAGGTGTTTCTGGAAGGATCATTTAGGCACGCTAAAGTCTATCAGATAAAGTGACAAGACATGGTTGTCACTGATGTATGGAACTTCTCAGTCAGCTATGGGTGGATATGGGGGCTGTGAATAAAGTCACATGATTAAAAATTGCCCAGAGTTGTTTTTTTTCTTCTATGTTCCACACATGTCTATTTCAGAATTTGTAAGATTCCCCTTCTATCTCCATTTTGTTTCCTGATGGAGTCAGTAAGCTCTCTTCACTCGTGTCAATCCCAAAAAACTAAAGCCCCAGTTCCCAACGTTCAGCTCTTGGATCACTGTTCTTAAGTGATATTAATAGATTAGATACAAAGTTTACACTAACACAATGAATATTGGACGAACCAAGTTAATCAGGTTTGCTTTTCTTCCCCTTTCAGAGTTGTTTTTTTTCTTTTTTTTTATGCTTAAGCATATTGTGAATTAAAAAAAAAAAAGAGGGGAGAATTATTGTCTCCATCTGTCTCTTCTCCACAATGAAGTTGAATAGGGACACAGCATGAATTTCCCTTAGTTTTGGGAGCCAGGTAATATTGTCATTTTTAGCCAAAATTAATTTTAATTAAAATCCATACTCCAGGTAATGAGTTATTGCTCTTTTTTCATGGAATTTCTGCAAAAGGATAATAACTAAAATTTTTTTGATATACACCCTATTTTTGGTATTTTACCAGCAAAATAGCCCCAGTCATGTAACTGGAGGGGAAGCTGTTATCACACTCTTAATCATAAAAAGAAGTGAATAGTGGCTGATTCTGTGTTTCTAACAGCTTACTCTTCCTGCTGGGCAAATGACCACAGAGGTTAATGTCTCGACTATAAAACTGATTCCAGGGGACAACGCTCTCTGTGTCCCACGGATATTGCAAGGTGAAGCGGTGTCATTGATTGTTCGTCTTCTCCAGCTTATAAACCAAATTTGAAAGATGCTTTCTTTAGCTTCCACAATTTGAGGGTGATTTTTCATGGTCTATTTATTGCAGGAGGTAAAGCAGAAAAAACAAACAGTCAAACCACATTGAGCACATCCTCGGGAGATGCAGACTTCATTCTGGGAGAGAGACGTGGAACTGTTCTCATAATCGATTGTCAACACGCCGGGAGGATGCTCGGGACAGCAAGCCTGCGTTCACCGAAGTCACGAGATGGAATTCTTCGCGGCAAGTTTTTCATTTTCAAATTCTAGACAAGAAAAGAATGTGATGTGAATTCTAAAATGCTTTTCCTTTCCTTTCCTACCCCTTGCCTTTTGTGATGTGGCTTAGCACTTTGCCTGGGACATTACCTTCCTCCTCTCCATTTTAATCCTATTTGTGAGGGGTTTTAAGAGCTGAGTAATGAAAGTTCGACTCATCCGTGTCACGCATCGGGTCCTCAGCGTTTGTTAGCTGTATGTATATTGTGGCTTAATAACAGAAGTTGGGGTTAGGTCGTGACATATTTGGAGACAGAGAGACTGCGTCTCACCTTCTGGCTTCATGAGGTTTTTGTTAAAATAACTTTTAACACATCACTTAACGTATTACCACACTTTTTTCCTGAGAAGTGAAAGTAACACTGGTTACCTCATAGTGCTATTATGAGGAATTTAAATAAGAATTATCTAATGGAAAGTAGGAGCTTTTAGATTTTGCGTGCTTTGAAGGTATTGTACCCCAGACATACTTGTTTTTCTGTCCCTTTGATACATGATGTGATTACCAGGTATTTGCGATTAGTGTTGACTCACTAGCGTCCTTGTGGAAAGCAGGAGGAGCATAGAATAGGCTTTGGTCTGAGTTAATTACTGAGATTCCAAAATGCAAGCAAAAGGCATCTCTACTTCAAGTATATGCAAAACAACTATTGTTTGTTCAAATGCGGAGGAAAATAAATGTGTGTTCCAAAGCTTACTTGCAACTAATTTAATATTTTTTCTTGCCTAAACCTTCACTGATTGCTATGTTGAGTGAGAGGAGACCAGGCTAAAAATGTGCAAAATTTCCTTAGAAGAGTCCTTAGCCATTGACACCACTTTGGGTAAATCTCTATAAATCACTGCGGTGCAATGGGAGCCACTGAAAAGTTAGGAAAACAGGACTATGGAAACACAGAGCCACACCTGGTGCCCATTAGCCCGCCAGATCCTATTCTTGGGGATAACAGTATCAGTCATGCCTCTATCATGATTCTTTTGGGAATGACAAAAAGAAAATTGCTTACTGATGGTCTGACATGCAAAACAAATGAGCACCGTAAGTTATTACCTTTGCTTGTCGAACTTTAAAGTCTTGCCAGTATGAGTAGAGAATGCAGTCTCATTACCTTCAAGATGCTGACCCCATGTAGGAATGATACTGTCCGAAGTTCCTGCCAGTTATTAGGCACATGGTTCCTGAATGGCGAGCCTCTTTGGTAGGTAATGTGATTGTTAGCAGCAACTTCTTCTTTCAAACTGCAGCTAGAACTAGGCTAGCTCATCCAATGTTAGGTACAGAATGGCTGAGGATCAAGCCCATTCATAAAACAGAGGGGTCAGGGCTGTCCTGTCCATCAACCAACTGACATCCCAAACTGGGACTGGGCTCCCATGCTGTCCTCCACATAATGGGATCCCTTGACCCTCAGGGTGCCTCCGTTTGGGTCCCCACTTTGGTTTCTCCACCTGGAGGATCTTCTGAGATTTTACACTACGATTTCTTAAAATATGTAAGCATTTCGATATAATGGGTTTTGTTTTTTACTTGCATGTTAGTTTGTCTGCTGCGAGAGTGAATCCATTTAAACTGAGTTTAAGAAGAAACACTATATATATATATTTGGATCCCCCGATTCTAACCCTTACTATCTGTCTTGTACATATTGTGGAACCTCTCAAAAATTCAATTTCCTTAAATGTAAAAGAGAAATAACAATAGTATTTACATCACAGAATTATGAAGTCCTCATGACAATATGATATGTCCAAATGATAAGGTATATGAAGCAACTATAAGAGTTCTTTGAATACAGAAATCACTCTATAAATGTTAACTATTATTAGACTATAAATGCATGCAACTTATATCCAAAAAATATAAATGCATATGGGTCCCTTAACCTAACTCCGGTTGGATGAGTCATTAACATCATATTCTTTTATTTGGCCTAAAACTATTTAGCCTCTCAATTCCACTTTAGTAAATACACACTAAAGTACACAATAGTATACTCCATTTCCTCCCAAACCTCATGAACATGTAAACAAACATGTTTTAATCCATTTCTTTGAATATATATGTACACACACACACATATATATATACATATATTTTTTTTTACTCTGGGTATAAACTAATTCAGAATTTTCTTAATGTTTTTTCCATGTATGTGTGTGTACTTTTCCATGTATGTGTGTGTGTATATATATTTATGCTTTCCATATATGTATATATATTTAATGTTTCATTTATACATACTGTGATCCTTCTGGGCAATCTTCTCTCTGTGCCTTTAACTCTTGATCTTCTCTAGTGTCTGTCAACCCTTCAAACCACCACGTTCCTATATTTCGTGAATCAAGGACCTTTAGATATAATGTCCACCTTTACATAATATGTAAATGTGACTATCTGTAACATTGCTTTGTAAGCTTTTTATTTGTTCAGCAATTTTCACTGTGCTTGAAGAAAATAATTTGGTGTTTGCTTTACTGCTTATAAACATAGCCCCTAAGGGGCCATTAAAAATTTACATGCCGTAAATTTGATAGCAGATTACTTTTTAAATGTATTTGGGCTGAAATCTCCATCTTCTTAGCTAATATAATTTAAATCCAGTTATATGAGGCATTCCATATTCATCCAGTTGCTAAAGAGAGCCAAGCAGAATTATTTTTTCCATAAAATTCATGCAGTTCTTACAAAGTATCATGATCATGCAATGATAGCATTGTCTTTTATGCACCATTTATATCACACATATCAGTTGCTACTGAACATAAATACATGATTTATAATATGGCAAACCACGTCGGGAATGACTGAGAAAAAAATTGCAATAAAATACAATGCAGAAAGCAGGGAGGAAAGAAAAGAGCTCTATCTCCGTATCCTGTAAATGACCCTTGGAATCACAAAGCAAACCAGCAAAGATAACCAACTGTTCTGAGTATGCAACAGCCATCTCAAGTCCAAAGTAGTACTGTAAGCTGGCTTTTAGCTATAAAGTACAAGTAAGTGTATTTACCATAGTGTTCATTTATTTGATTGAAATTAGACAACACACTAAGAAGATGTTCTTATGCAAATTGTAGTATAGAAAGATATTGAAGTTGGCTGTCAAGAACATCTTGACCACAGGGTTAGAACAGACAAGCCCTCTGGGCCAGCACGGAATATTCAGATGTTCCCTGACACCACTAACAAATGAGTTAGGTATAGTGATAGCATGCTACAGCTGCTGGCTGGAATCTTTCCTCCCTGCTTTCTTAGAGAATTCTGGTCTACCCAGTCTTAGCCTGTGGCTCCTTGTACCTCAGCTACTTTGTTTACCCATTGGCCTCTGTTCTCCCAGTCTCTCCAAGATAGGTCTCTTTCTAACGACTCTTAGAGAACTTTCAGAAGCCTTCCAGAAGCCAAAAGCCATCCTTTTCCCAGAGACTGTGAATACAGTAGCTTCCAACATTTAAAATGTCGATCCGGTGATTCCCATAAACTGAATTCTCTTCTCAGCTTCTGTTACGCAAACCACTTCCCTACTAGGGATGTCCTACCAACTTAACACAGACCAGCCTAAAGGTCTGGCTTCTATAAATCAGCTTAATGTCTCTTTACACTCCTATACGAAATGCTGCTTTTAATAATGCTCGTTTACTACAACAACTCCTCACATTCAGGAAGGGACTGACCACCAACCACTTGGTTTCTCTGAGGCATACAGGTTCCATCATCATTACACAATCAAAGAATAGTCAGAATTGGGAAACTGTCCTGAAGTTTTATGTATCAGATATTAAGGGAAATTATATATAAGAGAAATAATGAGGTTTCTTCATGTGTCCTTGTTCTCCTACAATGTGACAGCAATGTTGTTCTTAAATAAACTAACATTTTATGGGATTCAAATACATTCATTTTTCCTTGATTTTTTAAGAGTTATTGGCTTACTGGGATTACATTTTTCTAAGAGGAAAAATTACTATTTCGGTAACTTTGGCTGTTGATTTTGTAAGAAGCAATCTGTAAAACTAGTGCTA
This sequence comes from Vicugna pacos, assembly GCF_048564905.1. Taxonomy (NCBI): domain Eukaryota; kingdom Metazoa; phylum Chordata; class Mammalia; order Artiodactyla; family Camelidae; genus Vicugna; species Vicugna pacos. Next base: position 111,727,545 of record NC_132987.1, on the reverse strand, counting down.
GAACAGTCCATTTGCGTAAGTAGGAAAAATCTTCCAGTCTAAACTGACTTCTAATCAGAGAATTATTATTTCCTACATAAAACATAAGCAAGATTAAAAATAATTCACTGTATGCAAATGTAAAGGGCATTAAGATTTTATCCAGCTTCATATAGTAGCTGGGGGTCTTAAAGAAGAGCAAAAGTGATTAGATTTAGTTGCCTATAAATGTACTTTATCTGCTCTTAACATTCTTCTCATTTTCCAGAGTCAGGTGAAGGCTGCCTCCTTTGGATAGGGTCATTTCTCAGTCCCCTCCTCATCCTCATCATTCACGTGTGTGCTTGCTGAATTAACCTGAAATTAATCCCTCTAGCTTTCAAATTCCATGTTAGGATATTGGGAAAGTTGAACACAAAGGTTTAGTTTAACGAGTGTTATTTTTAGCATCTATGTCCTGGGCACTATTGAAATTGGGGTCATCTCCAAATTAAAAAAAATAAAAAATAAAAAATAAACCAAAAACAAAAGCAAAAAAACATAAACAGTAGATACAGATACATATATAAATATATAATATTTGATAGTGAGATGCTTAAAATCTAACTTGACCTCCCTCCAACATTGTAAACTTTTGACTACTTTCCTTTATTTATAATGCATTTTTAACTTAATTTTTATTACACTCCAATTTTTCTTTAACCTTTACTGGCTATTCCTTCCCAGTCTTTTGTGGGAGCCTCTTACTTTGCCAATGCCTTAATCGTGAGATTTTCTCAGCGCACAACTCTTGGGCCCCTTTTCATCTCATTTTACACATGTTTTTGAGCTTTAATAACCATTTTTATGGGAGGCAGCCAAGTATTATAGTTAAGAATATAGGCTATTGAATCACACTGCCAGGGTCTGAACCTGGGGGTCCACTCTTACTGCTATGTGACCCTCCAATCCATTCTTCATGTTGCAGTTAGTCATCTCTGTAGGAGGCAAATTTGACCTGCTTAGGTCCATATTTTTAACCTATCATCAGTGGCTTTTCATTGTTACACGTCCCCATTTCTTTGTCTAAGCAAATAGGGACATATGAGTTTCGGAATCCAGGTTTTTAGGTTTTAGAAAGACAACAGAATGGAGGAACTGTATGTAATACAATACCCCAGGTAATATGTGGGACAACACGTCATAATCAAACATACTGATGTATTTCTGATATATAAAGATCCTTACACTAAGTAGAGGAAGAAAGAAGAATGTGCGTGGTTTCCATTATTTTGATCATGTCATTCCATCCAAAGAGAACAGGCAATGTCTTCTTTTATCACTAAATTAGCTCTAAAGAAAGTGATTGATTTTCAGTGTATTTTGGGCCTTTGAAGAATGTCCAAACACCCAACACGACTTACAGAGCCCCTTGTCATCTGGCTTCCGTCTGTCACCAGCCTCGCCTTTCATCTCTTCCCTTCTGACACTCATTTCTGACGCTGAGCTTCTTGGAACAAGACCGTCTCGCATGACTTACTTCTTTGCCTTCAGTCTTAAGCTGAGCGGCAGTGATCAGGTAACTTCTGAAGATAAAATTAGGGCATAGAGACACCAAGTGTGAGATAATTGGGGTTCAGATCAAAGGATGACTTAAATGAAATACTTAGAAAATTGAATTTGAGTTTGAAAAGGACAAAAATAGACTTTCAGAAAAAAATATTCTGATAAATGTGTCGGAAATTGAGTTGAAACAGGCAAGGCCAGAGGATCCAGGGACCACCTGCCACAACAGAGGCAAAATAGCTGAGTTATAGCAGGACAGAAAGAAAAGGATTTTGACATGCTTTTCAGATTTAAAAAAAATTAGCAAGGTATGCTTATCCAAGATCAGATGTGGGAAGAGAGGAAGATGGAGGTCAAAGATATCTTCCAGGAATTGCGTAGAGAGTACACTTTAACTACAATAGTGTGCAAAGGAATTAGAAGCTGGAATACACTATTTGTCTCAGGGCAGATGGTACAGACTCATGCACCAACTTGTCTGGATTGTACTAGAGGACAGTCTAAAGAATAAATACATTATAAAAATAATAAAATTAATTATAGGGATGGTAGATATCATAACAGGGGAACCTAATTTATCCAGGGATGTGGTGGTTAAAAAGTGAGGAAAGGCTTAATTACCTAAATTATTCAGATGAAGAAAGAACATTCAGGGCAGAGGAAACAGCATGTCCTTGTGGTTAAGAAAAAAAAAAAGAGCTTGAGCTGTGCTAATTGTGGAGCAGAGGCAGTGTGTTTGTGAGAAAGGAAAAAGTCTGAGTGTGAAGATGAGGTTAGAGACATGGGCAGGGACACATTTGTGCAACTTTGCGGATCGTGCAGAGGATTTCTGTTTTATCAAACGTATATTAGATTGTCATACGAAGTGAAGTCAGCCAGAAAGAGAAAGAAAATTACCATATGATGTCACTTATATGTGGGATCTGTAAAAAATGACACAATGAACTGCTACAAAACAGAAACAGACTCACAGACATAGAAAATAAACTTAGGTTACTGGAGGGGAAAGATGGAGAGAGAGATAAATTGGAAGTTCGATATTTGCAGATACTGACCACTATATATAAAATAGGTAAGCGACGAGGTCCTACTGTGTAGCACAGGGAATCATATTCAGTATCTCATAATAACCTACAATGAAAAATAATATGAAAATAAATATATATATATGTATAAATGAATCACCATGGTGTACACCAGAAATTAACAACATTGTAAACTGATTATACTTCAACTGAAAAAAAAAAAACAAAAAAAAAGAAAAGAATGGGAAAGTTTTCATCTTGACAGTGATATGATCAGCTTTCTGTTTCAAGAAGATTAATCAGGCAGGTATAGAAAGAAAAGATTGGAGGAGACATTTTTTGAAAATGATATGGGCTTTGTTGGAACCCTTTCAGTAGTCCCACCAAGAAGGGAGACTACCTTGAACTAGAGCAGTGGTTCTTCACCAGAACTGCTTTAGCCCCTAAGAAATCTTTGGAGATGTTAATTGTCATAACTTATGTGTGTGTGCGTGTGTGTGTGTGTGTGATGTGCTCCTGGCATCTAGTGGAAAGAGGCCAGGGATACTGCCAAATATCGTACAATGAGCACTATACTCCCCATGACACAATATTATCCAGTCCAAAATGTCACTGATGACAAGGTTGGGAAACCCTAGACCAGAGGGAAGGCAGTAAGAGGACTGGGTAGATTTATGAGAAGTTTAGGAGATAGAAGGGTCACATTTAGAGTGCGTTCCATATATTAAAAGGATTCCAAGTTTCCTGAGTTAAATGACTGTGTGGATGAAAATACTGCTTACCATGGAAAGGCAGAAGTTCAATTTCATACACATGCAATTTTGACAGCCTTATGAAGCCTCAAATGGAAATGGCTAGTAATTGGATATCTTGATCTAGAATTTTAATAAAAAGAGGTGTGTACACTTGAATGGCATGGAATACGGATAGTATTTTAAGTCACGAAGGGGAGGTGCCTCTTCTACAGAGAGAATAATTGGCCAAATCAACATCAAACTGCAAGAAACATTATATACAGGAAGCCAACTAAGGGTGAAAGGGAATTAGGGGAAAATTAGACAGAAAGCCAGAAGTGTGATGTCACAGAAGGACATAGTAAAACGTATTTCAAGGTCAAGGACACAGGTACCTGTGTTAAATGTGGTTAAACATTCACATGGCATCACCCTAAAAATGGCCACTACATTTAGACACATAAAAGCCACTGCTGAACATGTCAGGTGAATCTCAGAAGAGTGTTAAACCAGAGACAAATAATATGGTTATTGAAAAGACAGTAAGACACCAAAGAGTTGACCAGCTGATCACATAAGTCTTGAGAGAATTTGATCTTTAAAAATAAAATCTATATAATCATCGAGGAAATGACGCTAACATAACATTTTGGATTAAAGAAGATTGACTGTATTTACAAGGCTGAGAAAACAGAACCATTAGAGTAGGTGAGGAGCATGAAGTGTTGGACAGAGAAAGCAATAATATTTGATCGAGGCTGTAAAAGGCAACTTTGCTTGGGGTGGAAGTGGGGACAGATAAGGGTTCCTTCAAGCACTAAACTGGTTATGATTAATTTGAGGATTATATTTAATTATGAAAGAGATATTTATATTCACTTAATGTTGTCTTAAAGGAAAGTGTTAGAAGCAAAACAGTAAGTGTGCATGTATATATTTCTTTTAGATGAATGTAAAAGTCAAAAGCCAATGATTTGATATATTCCTTAATTTTATAAATAATTTGGAGCATCCACTGTGTGGCAGATGCTGTGACAAAGAAAATTAAGCCCTGTTTCTGATCCAGAACAACTTCTGTGCACTCCACTCTCACCCATAGGTGACTGTCCTGCAAGTTCAAATGGCTGAAATCTTCATCTGCATGATCCTCTTCAAAAGACCATCCCTTCCACTCCCTCCATGACGTGTGTGTACGCTCACCCCAGGGAATTGCTACTAAGATACAAAAAACCTACTGCAGAAGAGTTAAAGCTGTGAGATGAATACCTGTAAGGTATGATGAATTCGATTTTGGCTTTGAGGGATGAGAAGAATTCGGGGAAGCAAGCAAGACATTTGGCAGAGATCTGTAAGCAAAACAATGGGCAGACTATTTCAGTGGTGACTGATAAGCAAATACTACAGGAGATTAGAGAAAACAATCATCCAAGAAACAAGTAGAAAAGATCAAATTACATAAATAGCTTTTTGCATTCCAATTTCTCAAAGATGCTTTAAGGCAGATGTTGGATATTATAATAAGTCAAAAAAAAAAGACATCTCTAATTCGAGGACTTTTCTTTATACATTGATTTTTTTATAGCGATGAGGATAATTTTAACTACTTAATATGAAGGGAAGTTTTTTGCTGCTTTGTCTTTCTAGAACAATGAGCAAAAGAGAACTTAGCAGGGAGTGAAACGAATCACTCTCTAAGGTGTCTCGTTTCTCACTCCCAACTGAGTTGGCAAAGGTTAGCACACTATTAAAATTCAAGTTTTGCAAATGTATTTCATTGACAGTCAACTCACTCAAGGTATACCAGTTTTTAGCAATTATTCTCGGCTATGGTCTACGTGTTTGCCAAAGAATCTCTGCCTCACACAGAAAAAGCATTCAATAACGCCAAGTGGAATCAAACATGAGCTGCTTAATGAGGATAAACTATATGAGTGGGTAAATAGAAGGTGGTTTGAAATAACCATCTCCATGGTAACTTGGAATGCTCAAAAGTATAACTAAAAGAATTGAGTCTATTTCTTTGGGGACTGTATTTGGTTTTTCACAGAGGCGATAAGAAAACCTAGGTAGGCACATCAGATAAAATGCAAATGCTATCACATCAAAACGTTTTTTTTTACCTGGGTGTTCATTGTTCACGTGAATCTGGGATCTGGAAGAATAAACTTCTGGGGTTGTCAGCACAGCATTGCTGGAACTGCTGGCTTCGGAGGCAGTCACACCTGGGTTACTAAATTAGTGATAATTCTTATCTCATAAGCTTGTGGCAAGGATTAAATGATCCCACAACTTGCAAGGTTCTTCACGGAGTAAATGCTTCGTAAAACATATCTAAATAGCTGAGATGGAGGTTATGATGGCTGTTACGAGTAACAGTTTACACAGTCACAAACAAAATCCCCATCATCCCGCTCAGGGAAGAAGTGAGGGCAATACCTACATGCATCATGGTCTATGTCTTTGGAGACAGAACACACCTTATTTCTGAAAAAAAAAAAAAAAAAAAAAAGAAGAAGAAGAAGAGAAAAGAGAGAGAGGAGCAGAGTGGCTTCTATAAACCAGAATAATTGAACAGCAGTTAAGAAAACACATGAATATATTCAGTTATAGCCTAGGTTAATTAACTGCTTTCATGATAAGACACGCACAAGAATGGAGAGGGTCTGCATCACATCCAGCGCAGTGAGGGTTCATATATAAACATGGCTGGGAGAAGGCAAGGATATCAGAGTATCTTCTCACTACAGCTCAGCTGAACTCACATCTCCTGTCACCATGTCCCACATCTGCTGCTCTGGAAACTTCTCCTCCTGCTCCCTTGGGGGCCACTTGCACTACCCAAGCTCTTCCTGTGGCTCCTCCTACCCCAGCAACCTGATCTACACCACGGACCTCTGCTCTCCCAGCACCTGCCAGCTGAGCTCCTCTCTGTACAGTGGCTGTCAGGAGACCTGCTGGGAGCCCAGCAGGTGCCAGATGTCCCATGGTGTGTCCAGCCCCTGCCAGTCATCCTGCTACTGCCCTAGGACATCCACGTTCTGCAGTCCCTGCTGGACAAATTATGCTGGGTCTCTGGGCTCTGGGTCCGGCAAAGGCTACTTCCTGGTCTATGGATCCAGAAGCTGTGGGTCCAGTGGATCTCTGGGTTCTGGATTCTTTGGCTTCCCCTCCCTGAGCTGTGGATCCTGCCATCCAATTTATGTGGTTTCTTGAAGCTGCCAAACTTCTTGTTACCAGCCAACCTGTAGATCTGGCCTCTTCTACTGATCACCTTAAGGGTTCTAGTCTGTGACTTCACCGTTACCTCCCTCAAAGTTGATCTCAGCTGCTACCTGGCTTGAGTCTGTATTCTACTACCTAGAAGAGTGATGATTAAAACAATCCTTTTAATATTAAACTCATTTATCTCATAAAATACACATTCTGTTTTCCTTCTGTTTTCTTCTATTTTCTTCCTTCCTTCTCTAGTTAAAAATGCAATAAGAGGTATTTTTTCCTTTCAAATAAACTCATTTAATCTGTTATCAGTTCACAAATCTTGCTATTAATTAAAAAAGAAAAAGATGTCCGTTGGAAATACCAAACCTACTGTTACTTGTCCACAAATAAAGATTTGATTTAAGGAACAGATTCCCTAGTTGGTAGAATTATCTGCCAGTACAGAGTTAGTTTCCTGAAATTTTTTTGGGGGGTGGGAGGTAATTAGGTTTATTTATTTATTAATTTTTAGAGGAGGCACTGGGGATTGAACCCAGGACCTTGTGCATGCTAAGCATAAGCTCTGCCACTTGAGCTATACCCTCCCCATCTCCCTGAAATTTTTGGCAAGTGGAATCAGAGCCTGGGCAGGAGATGATCCTAAACTCTTCTGTGCGAGGTCACTTCCGTCTTATCAGGACACCTTACTTTGGTTAAACTAGTCATGGGTCTGATCCAAGAAGACAAGTTTCAGAGACAGTAGTGATGCTTCAGCAAGTGCCAGACCGACTGTTCTAGATAAGGAAATTTTAAAAATACTTTAATGAGACCCTTTTACAGAATTATGCAAGCCGTAATGGAATTCTGGGGTCATGAGTCCTCCTTCTGTTTGGTCAGTCTGTAAGGCCATCCATCTTCATGGAAGTCTCCTGAGAACTTCTAGAGACACAGCAGTATCATGAGTAGGAAATATGGACTGAGAGGGAGAACTTCTTGACATCTTGGGTTTATAGCCGATACGATAACTTGATATGATAACTGGGTATGATCTGGATGGATAGTTTACTGTTTTCTTGTTTGGGGGATGCAGGCATCCACATTTGGAAATGCATAAGTGGGAAGGAAATATGTAGTTGGATGTGGACAGCTTATTGTTCATCGCCCTCACAATTGCTTTTCTCTCCCTCTTCTTCCCACAAGAACTGGATTTTGCTTGTGTATCCCCTCTTATCCACCCCTAACCAGCCCTTTATATGAACGTGGCTATGCCTGAGTTTCAGGATTGAATCTGGCTAGCCCAGGGGCTCCCCGTCCCCATTGAAAGTGAATGGTTCAGAATGGAGCATGTGATCTGACTCAAACCAATGAGAAGCGAGGAGTGATCTGGAGAGGTGATTCTGGTAGAGTTCTTCTTGTGGAGTTTTTTGAAGCAATCATGTGTTCCTCTGGATTTTTGTCATATCATATGTAGAATACTACATGCATCTTGCATATGGCCTCAAAATTGAACCATCACATGGAAGAGAGTAATGCCAGGAGAAATGCTGAGGAACAGAACCCTGACCATCTTATTTCTGGACCTCAGTAAACATGAGCTAATAAACGGTATTACTTAAGCCATTTTGAATTACTATTTCTGTTACTTGCAGCTAATGTTTTTCTAAATGAGACACATTTAAACCTGAAAGAAGCCCCCTTCCCAATAAAGTCTCCTTAATATAATGTTAAAGATTCTTTGCAGCCCACCTCCACCCTCTCCCAGTCTCTCTTCTCACCACCCCCTATACACACACTCCACCAACATGCCCTCCATCAATGCTACCTAATCCTATTTTCCTGAACACATTGTGCAGAACTGAGCTCTGATATAGTCTAGTACCTCTAGAAGGAATGCCATATCTCTCTTAATCTTCAAAACCCAAGGAAATATTTTATATCCTTTCTCTCTTTCTAGATTTCAAAATCAATAGAGTTGATTATTTCCTACATAATGCCAGCATTATATATGCTTATTTTTTGTTTATTACAAAGTCACTATTTAAAATTTTTCTTTTAAAGTACTATTTTGGTTAATTCGCACTGTTTGGTTACCCTTGTCATATTTTCAATGAATACAATGAATGCTGACCAGCAGAATCATGCAAGTAGTAAATCCTCAATAAAAGTTAACTGAATAAATGAGTGAATGAAACAGAGCCAGGATGACAGTCTGCAGGATGTATTATGTCAGTGATGTTGAACATGCACCCATTTTAACTGGTTGAACTCTATAGATAAGCTGGTTGCCATCAACGTCATCAGTCATCTGTGACCATCATCAAAACTGACTTAGCACATCTCAGTGGCATATTATCACAACTTCAGTACCCATGGGAGAAGTGGAGGAACTCAGAAACAAATTCACATTTTTGCATCACACAAAAGCAGAAGAATAACTTCACCAAAAGCTAACCTTGGAGGCAGGCCAGAGCAAGTTCCTCCAGGGAAAGGAACAAAAGCAATTGTATAATTACTATAATAAACCATGACACTTCCATATCCAAGACGTAATGAACAAGGGGGTGGAAAATACGGGATTCAGTGCTCAGGTGGTCGAGATACTCTGGTTCATTCTTTATTCCAATTACCAATCATTAAAGTTTACATAGATAATGTGTAATCATTTAAATTTTCTCTATTTTTTTCTTTTTGGTTCTTCGAATCAAAGTCTGATGTAATTGAATAGTAAATAACCAAGGATTATCCCAAGAAGCAAAATTATTTAGAGAGAGTTTCAGAGAAGAAACATCATGAGTGAATCCTTTTATTATCATATTCTAAGAGAATCTATATACTATCAGAAACAGAAAGCTGGCAAGAGGTTATTTTCATATTCCACATAGGATCACTCCTATGGTCACAATGTCAAAATTTTGATAGCTCCAATTTTGTGTGTGTGTTACAGTGTCTGAGAAGGGTTACTTTACAGAATGTTGTATCTAAAGGAAATTACTCATTCCACTCAACACACTCTTTCCAGGTGGACCAGTGTGTTCTTGGCCAGAAAGCATACTTTCTGTTTATTATTCAAGTTATTCTCAAATACAATAGAACAGTACATTTAAAGTTGTGAATTTCTACCAGGATGCATGGGAATTAATCATCTATAGACTTCAATCTTTTGTCTGTCCTTTAAAATTTTTTTTTATAAATAATCTTCATAAAGATTAGATGGCTTAAAGGAAAGTGTGGGTTCCATTCAGTAGGTAGATTTGACAAGATATCATTTAATGTCCTTTTTAACTCTAAGATATTAAGATTCTGATATAAAATCATAGAATGTGACAGCTGGAAAGGACCTTAGAGATCTTCTCATCTAAACTCATTATCTTGTAAGCTATCCAGAGAGGCAGAGGGCCTCGTCCAAATTCATGTAGTGAATTAACAGAACCAACAGGGCTGGAAGCCAGGTTTTTTTCACTCCTGCCGTAATATTCCATTGCTATGCACTGTATCTATATGAGTGACTTCTTGGTTGGAAAAGAGGAATGAATTTAAATTAACTTAGGTGCTTCAGCATAAGTTTGGTTGGTGCAATGAAACTAAGGCTAGGATAGAAGAAATAAATTTGGGGGAAATGAGTTGAATTATGTTAATGAAGGGTGACTCTAATTTTTTGAGTTTTAAAAATTTTTAATATAGTTGAATAAGTGATCAGAAGTCCACCATGGCCACATAATCAAATATAAAAGCAATATTAAGTATTCAAGCTTAAAGTCACCAAGTGCCAAGCTCTTGAGAGGTGGCAACGGGCTGGCTAGATCTTTAATGATAACGGTAAGTACAACCCAACCCTTAAAGGGATGGAATGTGCAACCTTTATAGACACAAATAACACCATCTCAAACACAAAAAAAGATACCATGTTTGATCTACCTTATAGTTTTAGATCAATCCAAGACTGATATTGACAAGAACAGTATCTTGGTCTGCATGTTAATCCTTAAGCTGATCAAAAATAATCACTACTTTTATTCATCTACCACTCAATATGTGGCAGGCAACCTGGTACCTAATATATATCATCTCATTTAATCATTAAAACAAATTTTTGAGGTTGAAACTCATAGTTTTTATTTTAAAAGGGAAGAAACCAAGTCACAGAAATGGAAGGTTATAGTTTGTGATTGTAGATCAGGCTTAGAATCCTGGCAGTCCATAGCAAATGTTGATATTCCACCCTCTGGTGGTAAGGAGGTGCCATTGCAGCTGCAATCATGTATACCTCAAGACCAGGAAACTGTTGTTCAACCATCTACTAACACATACCCAGTCACCCCTAAGCAATCAGGTAACTATTTCTACCTATTCCTCAAGAATACTAGGAAATAGACTACATATTTATCATTATTCAAGTGCCTACAAAACTAATACTTAATTTTTAGTAGGTTTAATGAAAAACAATTACAAGGTGACCAGTTGTCCTAGCCTACATCATTCCATTGTAATAAGACAGGTAACTCCCTGCATAAATTCAGCACCAGACAAAATCTGTATTTATTCATTAAATCAAAGCTGTAGGCTCAAATACCTGTTAATTCAGCACTCAGTTAAATAGAATGTGCAAGTTAATGCCTTATCCCAAAGAGAAAAAATACTCATGGCGTTGCCTTATTCACAAATGACAGATCGACTCACACATGACACTGTCTGACGTTTGGGGATTTGGAACTGCACAGGTATTCCTTAATGTACTACACATCGTGAGGTTAATAAGGAGGCTGCCTGTTGGAGACAACTGTGTGACTGTTGTCCTGTCTTTGCCCCTCAGAATTCGGCAACAGGGCTCTGTGCTGACAGTGAAAAGTGGTGCCCTTTTTCATGGTAAAAGCTTTTTAAAAACATGCCGATGTGCAATCAAATGTATTTTGAAATAATTAACTCAGCTTGTGCCATGCTAATAAGTGGCTTCCTTAATGACTTTGTTCTTATTTCACAGAGGGGTGGTTGAAAGGTAGGCAAGGTTATTATTAATTCTTTTTCTTTAAGCTCTGCACTCCAGCCAATTCTGGGAAATCTTGGGTATGTTCAGCTTTCAGACCTGGATCCCTTCAGACATGTAACTAGAGTTTGGATGAATTTTTACTTAGCATTTTCTATTCATTAATTTTTCAAAATATATTTATGGAGCTCTTATGATAGGCCAGCCAGGCACAGTGCTCAGTGTTGGGGGTACAACAGTGAGAAATATATCTATGCCTCGTGCCTTCTGGAACTCACAGTGTAGTGGCAAAGACCCACTGAAGAAACAACTAAAATTATTTGCAGAAAGGCAACTGCACGTGCAAACTACTGAGATGAGGAAAAGCCTGATGTGTTTGAGGAGGTACATAGAGTTCTGGGGGAACAGAACACACCAGGCAGATGGAAATGACAAGATTTGGAGTTAGAAAAATAGACAGCAGCCAGGTCTTACAAGGTGATATAGTCCAAGCTAAGGGGACTCGGTTTTGTTTTAAGGGCAAAGAGAATCCACTTAGTACATTTAAGCAGGAGACTCATGAGCTACAGTGGAAGCTTCTGTGCAATGATAACTCCAAGTATGCATAAGAATTAAATCGGCTTTTGTAGGGTTCATGGAGAGGGCATAATGGGATCTTCAATCACACCAGAGTGGTCATTCAAATTATCAATGATTTGCATGCATTACAAAGACCTTACACACAAGTTGAGTGTACAGCTTGTTAAGTTGGACATACTCAGAGGTGTCCTTTTAAATACATAATGTCCCCAGTGCATCACATATCAAGGAGGACCCTGTGCAAGTAAGAGCTGTTCAAAGTTCCTGAATGTTCCTGATTTGCTTCCGACCCAAGAGAGGGAGATCAGAGTGCTGTGCTAAACATATGCTTCTGGTGTTTCACTGTCAAAAGCTGAGCTAAATAAATTATAGAATGTGTTACAGAAATTGTGCTGGCAGGTCCCGTGCTATGAGTATGAAACTGTGAGAAATACAGCATGCTAATGTGATAAGTGTAGGAGTTCATCACTCTGCAGTCCAAAAGCAAAACACTGAATAAACAAAAATGAAAAGCAGATCTGAAAACAAGTTTGTTCCAAGGGCAAATTTTCAAGCAGAAATGTAAGTAAACACACTACTTGGTGTGAAATGCAAACATAATAAAGAATGTGTCAAAACCCATTGGTGATTCAGAGGAATAAGTAATAACATCTCAACAGCAAAAACTTTATGAAGAGGTGACATTTAAATTTGGCATTCAATAAAATGAGGGGAACAAAATGTTAGACCAAGGGACAGATGTTTATAGGACAATGGCCACTTTTGATACTTTGGGTAAAGAGTAAGAAGGAGAATGAGGGTCGGGCTCAATCAGATCAGTTCTTACTAAAAACATCTTGATCATATCAGGTTTTGCCACGGTGGCATTTCTCAAAACTCCAATGCTGAATATTAATCAGTTTCAATTGGCCATCTTCACACACATTTCTTATTGTCCCTTTACCAATATGACAAGTCATGGTGACTAAGGGGAAAAAAATTAGCTTGGTGACATGTTGGGACTCGTATTGGACAAGCTCCACCTTGATGAATCAGCCTTGGGATGAACATGAAAGCTATTTTGAAGATTCAAAATGGACTGGCTTCTTTATGAATAAGATGTCATTGTCATATATAACAAAGTGCTAATGAGATGTTAGCCTTCAAATTAGCTCAAGCAATGAGGTAGAAAAGAGTCTTGAGAAGAAGCCAACACCCAGCTTTCTGAGTATATAATCTCCTCGGTAACGAATTTAATCTTCAGACCCAGCGTGTTGGGTCCTTGTGATCAACTTCAATCAAGGGTTTTAACAATATGACCCAGAGCCACAGCCACCCACTCAAGAGCTTCTACAGTGTCCCACCACTCTCTGCCATCATACATGAATCGAAAGCTATAAACTTTGCAGATGGATTTTTTTTACCCAGCAGCTGCCACAGTAGGACCTGGCTCCTGGACAACTTTCAAGAAACCTGTTGTGAAACCACCAGCTGCAAAGTACCCAGCTGTGAACAGGGACTGTCCACAGGGGATAGCTGTGTGCAAACTGCCTGCCTCCCCCGAGTTGTCCAAACGAATTGTTCTAATTCCAGGCCCTGTGAAAGGACACCATGTCAATCGGGAAGCTCCTCAGCAGTGTCAGAGTGTGTTTCTCAGCCTTGCCAGTCAAGAAGTAGCCAGCAAATGGGTTTTGTAGTCCAGAGCTGCCAACCTGTAAGTAACATGGCAAAGTGTTGTCCAGCCAAGACTTATGTCTCTAAGACTTGCCAAACTGTGGCATGTGAATCTAGCCAGTGCCAATCTCAGAGCCCCGAATCCAGTTCCTGTAGCTCTCTGGTCTGCGTAGCACAGAGGCCACAACTCCTGGAATCTTCTTCTAACACTTATGAGCCAACTTGCTGTGTTACTGGTGGTTTGCAGTTGCCTAGTGAATGAAGAATGTGAAAAATGTGTAGCGAGAATCATATTCTAATTTGCATAAACTGATATTTGAAATATCTAGGAACTTTTGTTTCTCTAAATACAAATTATTTTGCAGGTGTTTGTGAGTGAATGAACATGTCTTCACTGTTTCCAAAGAGAAGAATTTTTCTTTTTCCTTTTTGCTTTTTGGGGGCATTTCTGGTGGTAAGCTGAAATAGGAAAGTATGTTAACTATTTTAGGTCACTAGGACACTACTTATTAAAGAGCAATGAAAGTTGCAACCAGGGACTAGCATGGCTATTTTAAATGTCCACATCACACTTTGGCTACCACTAATTATCAATGGAAGCACTTAGCATTGAATCTGGCTTATTGTAAAATGACATGTTATTTACAATAGATAAAGGTAACGAGCTACTAATATCAGAAATCCGTACAGTGTTGAAGTTTAAAGACGTTTTGAAGCCCATCTGTGTGAATCTGATAGGTTCAACTCTATCAAAGGTTGCTCACCCAGCTAACATCAGAATCGCAGCTCAAATCTGTGTCTACTCTCTCTCCATCACTATTTTATTTGCTGTATCACAGCACTTTTTGTTAACATGAGATTGACTCTACTGCTTGAAAAGTGTAAGAGAATTTTGAATTTCACCTCCACGAGCTCCATAACCAGAGCAGCCAGAGATGTTTGAAAATGAGAAGTTCAGGTTCAGCATATTCACTACCTTTCTGCTATTCTTCTTCCTCTTTTCACTATTTAAGTGTTTTTTTTTTAATTTAGGAAAATGTTCTTTGTATTAAATAAATTTATTTACATTACTAATCATTGTCATACTATTATTTTTGTTCAACACTTTTGTGGATTTAATGTTACAGGTTTCCCCCACCTCCCCACCCCACTGGATAAAAAATATAACTATTTGGAAGAAAAAAAAGAGAACATGTTCCTTTTGCATTATTTGTATAGTATGGACCAGAATAAAAGAACACACGGGTGGTACTCGGCAGAAGATGGGAACACACTCAGTATGATTATCATGAAACCATGGAGTCTCAATGTTGTGAAGATGCATTGATTGTGCTTAGAACAGCTCAGCTGTTGGGCAGCTGTGGGTGTGCTCTTAACTGGATCTTTTATTCAGGGTGACATTAGGTACTACCTAAGAGCATGGGCTCTGAAGTCAGATTCCTTCAGGTCTGACCTTAGCTGCGCTGGTGAAGGCTGTTTGAATTCCAGTTGTGTGACCACGTGCAGGTTTCTTTTAACCACTCTCCACTTCGATTTCCTCAACTTCAAAGTTGAGATGATGATAATGACAGGGCCACTGTGAGACTTAATAAATTAATAACTTGAAAGTGCTCAGCACGTGACCTTGTGTCTAGGAAATGCTCAGTGAGATTTAGCAACAAGATTAGCTAGCTCAGAGACTCAAAGTGAAGGGTGGAGGCAGAGATTTGTAGATAAATCCAGAAATCTGTGACATATTAGAAAAGCAATTCATCCAAAAAATGAGAGATTAGCTGTTTTGTATCTGGAAAGATGCAAGTAGCACTTCATACTAAGGGAAATGCGTAAAAAGTACAGGCCATGCTTTGTGGAAGTGGGCTGGCAAGTATTCCGAGTGGATGACAGAGCTAATGTTGGTTTATTAGCTTGTCATCTCTGTGGGTAGGTTAGACAGAGGTCATCCCAAAAGGGAAGAGTGAAGCCTAAAATCTATAAACCACTACTTGCATGGGTCCTTCTGTAGAGGGGTGGGATTGAGAGGTAGCTGAGGCGGGTCTGAAAGAAGCTGAATGAGCACTCTTTGATCCCATCCACAGCAACAGAGCATATGGTAGTCATAACATCAGAGTATCCGTGCAGAAAGAAACGTTGACACAGAGCTCCTGGCCACAGCAGTGACGGCAGCAATGTGGCACTGGCAGTGGTAAGGGGACTGCATCTGCATGACAGCTTCCGAGCGCTCCAGTCACAGCCAGTCAATCATGTGGACAAATGAAACTCACTCACAGTGCAGACTGTTACGAGTGTGACTCAAGGAGGGAGTGTCTGGGGAGAGTTCAACTCATCTGGGCCACTCATCCTTCCCAGGCTGGACGTGACCACTCCTCTAAGATGAAGGTAGCTGAAGAAGAAACCAGTATCTAGTCTAACCCAAAATGGAGCATGCTGGAGCTCTTTATAGAGAAAAATTGTGTGGACTCGGTTGCTAAAGACTCTTGGTAAAGGGCTAGCAAATGGCTTAGTGATGGGATTAGATGCTTGGTAGACAATCTACTGAATTTACATTTTAGGACAGAGATCAAGAAAAATCATTGATGATAAGTGCAAAGGACGTACGTATTATGGAACATGACCCAGACAGTCTATGTGGTACTCTCAAAACTGCAGAAATGATTCAGTGGTACCTGCTACAGAACATTCTCTATAGATCTAGGAATTTCTTCTTGCCTGAATGGAAAGGCTTTGGTAGGATTTGGTATTGACGTTGCTTACCCCACGCTCTTCAAAACGTGGAGAGCTTAATGGCATTCTTTTGTCCTAGAAGCCAAGGATAGTGAATTTACAGAACATTTCCTTGCTTATGCAATACTGTGATAAGAACTGTAAAATACCTCTTATTAATTTGATTTTTTAATTGAAGTACAGTCAATTACAATGTATCAATCTCTGGTGTACAGCACAATGTTCCAGTCATTCATATACAAACATATATTCATTTTCATACTTTTTCCATTAATGGTTATTACAAGATATTGAACATAGTTCCCTGTGCTATACAAAATAAACTTTTTTAAAATCTAGTTTTATATGCAGTGGCTAACATTTGTAAATCTCAAGCTCCCAAATTTATCCCTTCCTACCCCTTTTCCCCAATAACCATAAGATTGTTTACTAAGTCTGCAGGTCTGATTTTAATTATTTACCAAGCACTGTGTATGTATACTTTACCATTTTAAACTCAAACTACCTTATTGAATAAGTATGATTTTTTAATTCCCACTTGTTTTCAGTGAGAATGAAGATTTTCATTTTTTTTTCAGTGAAGATGAATATACAGATAAGTTAAGTAGGTTATCCAGGATAATACAGATGGTAAATGGCAGTCAGGATTTTAATCCAGTGAGTTGGACTTCGGAGTTAGAGCTATAAACTCTGATTAACTGATTATATTATTATTATTATTATTATTATTATTATTATTATTATTTTGTCACTAGATCAGCTCAAATGTGGGGAAAGTCTCTGTGTCTTATGGAAGGTCTGTACAAACAATTCAATTGAAAATCCTTGGCCTGGTATATATCTTGTTGTGAGTCTGTCAAGGCTACAATCAGAACAAAGCATAGTTGCTTAGATGGTTTATTTATAACTCAGGAATTAATGCTAGAAAGAAATTAGGCATATCTCACTGGACTTTGTAAAATATTATAGATTTTCAGTATCTTAGGAACAAGCATTAATTTCAAATTTTGTGAAACTGACATAACCTAGGTGTCAAGGAAGGTGTTTAGATGGTATGGAGTGAGATTTTTCTACAACAGAAGTTCGATCATCTGAATGTTGTTAGCAGTTTCACTTCTTCATACCTAGTCCCAATCCATTTTTAGTTAAATCATTATCCTTTTGAAAATGTTGAGCCTGTGGTAGAAACCAACAGGATACAAAACAATATTTTTTTCCCTGTTGCATCAGAGTCACTGACCCCATTCCTGAAGCCAGAATATTCTTCTCTCGTTCTGCTTCCCATTTCTACCTTCAGAGAATTCCTGTTACTCCCTCAGCTGGAAACTCTTTCATGCCAGGAACTGTTCCATATTCTTCCCTTGGGACCCGAATGGAAAGAATAATAATTGACTGACAAAACAGCTAAAAAAAGAACCACCAAAATAAAGCAAGAGCATTATACTGCTTTAGACAACTGATAACTCCCTACTACTGATCATATCCAGCGATGACTTTGATAAGCAATAAAAGACATCATAGGCAGACAGATACAAATAGACTAAACACCTAAAGAGTAAATTAAAATTGTCATTAAAAAAATAATGTTTTGTGGGTACAAAGTACTCAGCCCTTTGCCTGAATTTTTGTATGACTTTCTCTGGTTTTATGGAAACAAATTCATTAATGACATTCAAAGAGAGTTATTTCTTGGAGGACAGAGACAAAATCAATGTGGCTGCGTCCAGACACAACAAAGGAATTTCAAAGGTAAACATGGGAAATGGTCCATCGCTATTCTTCCATCACTCAATATGGCATTGCTTCAAGCACAGGGCCAACGCCCCTGCAGGAGTTCAGTAACTACTAATCAACAAAGATAACAAGAAAAGAAGGCTGAAAGTTAAATAAAAAGCTGAGAATAACACCTCCCTTAGCAGTTCTGTGCCTTGTCACCATTGCTTCACGGACAGCGGGGCATTGAATGTGCAGTGTTATCACCCGGATTAAAAAAACGCTCTTCCACCATCAATCTTGTCAGCTTTTACAGTAGAGTTATTAACTTTTCTTGTTTCCTCTTGGAATGAGCTATGTGCACCCTGACACTGTATGTTAGGAAACCGATGTAATAATGTATGTTAAAATTCTCGAGAACAAAGTATCTCCCTCTAGACTTCATATTTTATTAAATCACAGGAGACAGTGACAAAAATATTTTAAATTTTATTTATCTTGGTATTTACAAGTACTATTCTGTATTTACTTAATGTTCGGATTTACAGTAGATCACATTAAGTTTTGTAATGATCACAGGTGTACTTACCAGATTAAACTTAGAACACCTCTTACTACTGAGTGAAATGCTTTTTTAGAAATCTTCCTCAGGAAACAGAAACAGTCATCAGCGTAGTTCTTTCATTTTGCCAAGTCTGCATTTGTTCAGCAGATTGTGTGAAGTGGGCCTGCTTTCAGTTTCCTATCTCCCAGAGGCTGCAGCTGATGGTGGCTTGGTCCCCAGGAGTCTGGTTTAATTTCCTGCCGTGAATGGCTATAGTGATCAAAGCATTGATCTTGAGATGGTCCTGGAGGGGCTTCTAATGTAAGGCCAGTGCTCTGGGGCCCTCAGGCTACAAATGGAGTGGTAGGTAATCAAAAAACAATACGCTACGCTTGGGCCCTCTGAGCTTTCCCCTGGAGGGCAAAAACCATCTGAAGCTAGTTTTGTTCTGAAAGATGTCCAAGAACTCAAGCCTAGTAACTCTCTCTCTGGTGCCCCTGGACCACAATCTAAACTGTCCCTTGTGAGAAGTTTATTACAAATATTTAAATGTACTAAGCACAGTAATTTCTAATGAGCCCTGCATGTACATTAAAGGCTATATATAACACACTTAAAAAACCCTTTATTGGATCATAAATGTGGCCTACCTTAAATTAACTTGCCAGATGAAATAAACATTAATCTATCTGCAGAATTTCAAGTATTTTAATACTTGAAGTATTCCAATAAAGTTGAGTGAAGTTTGGAATACTGTTTTTCTAAATGCATGGTTTGCTGAATGGTAAATAAGGCCACAATTTTCTTTGTTTTAGAGGTTCAGTGGGTGCTTTTCGATGGCTGTAAGGAGCCATCTTCCCTGACTTCCAAGTAACTGAGTCATGTTTATCAACAATTTTGAAATACTGAGCTGGAATAGAGCCTGCACTGGAAGGCAACACTCATCACTAAAAACTTCTAGAAGCCGAGCACAGACTGGAAAGACCACCAAGTGTTGGTAATCTGCTTAGAATCTACACTTAAGTCAGCTTGTCTTTCAATAAGTGCTCAGTTGAAAACTACAGCTGTCATTCCCTCGGGGGTTATCGCCATGTTTCCGTCATCTCCTCTAAAAACTCCTCCTCCATGTGATCCTCAGAGGTGTCCTCTGCTTAGCAAGTAGCAGTCGTGGCAGAACCCAGCTCCTGAAGGCTTGCCAGGAAGCTGGAGGGAACCACCAGCTGCCAACCAGCATGCCTGTGCACAGCTTCTGTGAACCACCACCTACAGCTCTCTGCTGCTGGTGTGTCCTGAGCCAGCCATGCCTTCACCACCTGCTTTTTTTCTTCTGAGGTCTTTAGCCCCTACCATCCGGCAACCTGCACTCTAAACTGTGGGCTACATGGACGGTTCATGGCTACGTTCACAGGGCTCCTGGCTCTTCATCCCTGGGTGGTTACTTACTGCACATCCATGACGGAGGCTTGGCAGTGCTGACCCCTAGTGGAGAGCCTTGCTCGTTAGCCAATGAGCTGCATTATTCCACAGCTTTTGCTCCTGAGTTCCGTATCTTTTGCCCCTGAATACCGTATCTTATACCTTGAGGTGTTTTGAGTCACCCCTCATAGTTGCCAACTCCTAAATAAACTAGCCTGTTTAAAAAAGATGAGCAGTATCTTAAAAGACAATATTATATGGCTCTACCATTTTAAAGAAAAATTTGCTCTACTCATCTATTGCTTTACTATTCAGTATTAAGACTGCTTATTAACTAAGCGATGATTTATAGTTGTTCCTTTTCTTTGTCAGTTTTTTCTTTGAAGCTTTTAAGAAAATGTTCTCAATATGGCATCAAGCTGTGTACTTTATCTTCTAATAACTTTGATTGATCTCCACTCCTTACTGCTGCATACATTTGTCATCATTATTTCAATATTATGATTATTGTATTTCTATTAAAATTTCTCTTATGAAATTATTGCTTAAAACATATAGACATGGCAGTGCCACAATATCAACTAGAAATGAGACATCTGTGGGAGGGGGCAATGAGAACAAGATTTTATCCCACTCCCAATCTAACAAGGTAGCTTGTCACAGCTTCATGGATGCCGGCAGAAGACATGTAACCTGTGGATCAGAGACAAAGACTTCATTATTCTTGGCAATAGCAGAAGCCAGAGTGTTCACATTTGCAGAAATTCCCTGAGCCTCAATTCCCAAAGGGCAACTGTAAGATGGCCAGATGACACCTGCATACACAGTGAGTTGTTTTACAGAAGAGCAGTCTTGAGTTCAAGAAGTCTGAATCATGGGCATGAGAAGGGACAGTAAGCATGTCTGTCATTTGCCCCAGAGAGAAATACTGTATCTATTTTCCAAGGCTGTTTGTTATACAGACATGCTTTAAAAGACAATTCAAAATAGCGGAAACCAAAGACTCTGCTTGCAAGACATGCAGAAATGCAAGAAACCTATGGGGACTTTTTTCTCCCCAGTATCCAGCCCTGGTCTCTGCACTGCACTGCTTCTGATGAATTTTCCTATTACGAAAGGTACTGCTTCCTTTATCATAAAATTATGCCTATTATGTCTATATTCTTGGTGATGTTTCATATCACTTTCAAGGAACCTACTGTTTTAGAATTTTCTTTTTTTAAGTTAAAGGACCATTTGCTACATATTCCAATCTGCAAGTGTTTCAGATAGGAGAGTGTCCTCTATTTTTTTTTTCTTTTTTCTTTTCCAGAATGGCCTTGAATTCCTCCAGAGAAGAATTCCTGGTGATAACGTAGAGGAGAATGGGATGTATCTCCTGTTCCTATTTCCACCATGGGAAAAAAAAAAAGTTACTATACATGGTAACCAAGTGGCAGGTTCTCAGAGTATTTCACCCTGGGTTAACTTACCTGAATATAAAATAAGACCATCTCTAGAGGCATTAGTATTAGTCAAGGAAAGAGATGAGACGTCTTCAAATACTATGAGAAAACTTCTAGAAAAAACAAAAATCCCTTCAGCTTGGGGGAAAAGAAAAGCACAAAACTCTTCTATCAGAACCTGGGAATGGGGATAGCCTGTGACTGAGATCAGGATGAAGACTTGCATCTCTTAAATGTCAGTCTTTCAACTGAAGAGGAGTGATTATTTTTTATGAAGTGTTATAAAACAATTCTTAGAGGAAAAAATGTTTTAGGAAGCTCAGAGTCGACATCTGACCCTGAGTGCTGCTCTGCCTGGTGAGATAAGGGTCTGCTAGGCCCAGACTCCTGGAAGCACTGACTCATTTTTGTGGGACTGCTGAATTGCTGACAGGTCATAGCTTTGCTATTTTGATCACTTGTTCTGCTAAAAACAACAACAACAACTAGAAAATCTTTATATGCTAACATGATACTTTTTTATTTGCAAAGTCTCTTTCCAGAGTTCCTGTGTGCCTGGACAGTAAAAAGGAGCCAGGAGAGGTGCTGATGCTATGCAAGGAAATAGCCGAGCAAGGACCTCTAGGACCTGGAGGTGAATCACGCTCTCGTGGCTGTAAAATTTGTTATAAACACTACAATAACCTATAACTCTTTTTTTCTAGGGGTTTAAAGTAAATCTTTGCTTTCATTGTGAAAAGCTCTCACAGAACCAAAAATAACAATTGGTTCTAACTGATAAAACTAATGTCCAAAAGGGCTTAAGACACATCTGCATTCAGATGAACTGGTTAGGAAACAAGAGAAAGTATGGCTTACATTAGGATAGACTTTGCCAATCCCTAATCCATCTTCCTCAGTAGCCATTTACCATCATATACACTGATCCACATGGAAGTCTTCAATATGACATAAGAAATATCTAAGGTAAAGTAAGAGAAAATAAAATACATGAACAGAATAGAGGAAAACATTGACTAAAGCATTTCTGTTCATTTTAAAATAAATATTTACCAAAAACAGTTAGTATGTTAAGCATTTTTAGCAATACAAACACAAAAAATGCTATAATGTCTTTAATATAATTATGACAAAGAAGCAAAAATAAGATGTAAACTGAATAAAATATAAGGTATGAAATGATTAGTTAAATAGGAAATCTATAGCATAGAAATGACTTTAAAGGGAAAAGAAATTACTTCTGGTTGTGCAGAAGTGAAGGCTTCCTGGTAGTTATTATTTTTGATTTGAACTGTAAAGGATAAGTAAGATGCGGGTAAGCAGACAAAAGGTGGAAAAACATCTGAGAGAGCAAACAGGGAACCAGCAATGTTAGTGAGTTATTCATTCTCAGTGAATACTGAGAATGGAAAATAAATTCATCTAGAGTTCCCAAAAAACAAAAAACAAACAAACAAAGACCTGAAGGACTTATGTTTGGCAATGTACGTTGGACCAATATTCTGAATAGCTTTGAATGATAATTTAAGGATCTTTGATTTTATTCTGTGGGCAATAGAGAAGTGTTCAAGTTAACTGCAATCAAAAAAAGACACATAACGTGAGCTGAATTTAACAGTTAATGTCATCTTGGGAATATGACAGAGACAAAAGCACTCATGAGGACAGTTTTACAATACATTTAAGCCCATGTGACTAAGAGAACATGGTGCCATATGTAGATATAAAGCTCATGGGAGAAGGAATCAACTTTGGAGAAAGCAGTATGTGCAAAGACATATTTAATTTGAAGTACAAGGTGTCCCTGTGGAATGGTCTAGCAGGCAATTGCAAATACAGGAACAGAGATCAGGAAAGAGAGCAAGCCTATAATTATTAATATAGAGGAATTTATGAACAGCTATTAATTGTATGTGTAAGATTAATGAAATGCAGATTGATAATAACGCAGAAGAGTAAGAGGCTAAAGAAGGATCCTCCTGGGGAATAGAAGGAGAAACGAGAAATAGAGATGAAGAAGAAAAAACAGGTATTCCATGTGATAGAAATAGAACCGTGAGATTAGATCATTGCTGCAATAGAACAATGCTTTAAAACAGAGAGTGTGGACAGCAAAGTCACATGTGCCATGGAATTCAGAACCAAGGCCACAATTACCATTGGGTGGGGAATTAATCACTGGTGATCTTTAAAATAACAACGTAAAATATTGGCGAGGATAGAAATTAGATTGGAGAGAACATAAGAAAAAATTCCTTTAAGACATCAAGTTAGGCAAAGATTTCTTACACACACAACATCAAAAACACAATCTAAAAACTAAAATGAATAAATTGAGCTTCATCAAAATTAAAATGTTGGCTCTTCGAAAAGTCACTATTACAGGAATAAAAAAGACAAGCCACAGACAGGTAGGAAATATTTGTAAATCATGTATCTAATAAAGGAGTTGTATCTAAAATATTTAAAGAATTCTTCGAGTCAAGAACAAGAATGCAGACAACCCAATAAAAGAATGGACAAAACATTGAACAGCCCTTCACTAAAGAAGATATAGAGATGGAAAATAAGCAATGACTATGTCTAGAACCATCAGTCACTAGCAAATTAAAACCACAATGAAATACTACTGTACAACTAATAGAATGACTAAAATTTTTTTAAATGCGTAACTATACCAAATGTTGGGGAAAAAATATGAAGGAGTTTGAGCTCTTATATACTGCTGGTGGGACATATAAACTGATGCAGTCACTTTGGAAAACAGTTTGACAATTCCTGAAAAGTTAAACGTTGACCTATCATATGACTGCATCACTCCAGTTCTCCGTATGTACCCAAGAGAACCAAATGCATATGTCCATTCAAAAACTTGTACACAAATGTTCATAGCATTTGTGTATTTGTAATTTTCAAAAACTTTCACATAACCCAATTGTCCATTAGTATATGAATGAATAAACAAATTATGTTATATCCATACCATGGAACACTATACAACAGTACGAGGAATGAACTGTTGATACATGCTACAACATGGATGAATCTCAAAATACTTAGTGAAAGGAAGAAGTGAAAAAGAATATATGCTATTTAACTTCATTTTATTTAATAAAATGTTAGAAAATACAAACTAGTCCAAAATGGCAGAAAGCAGACCAATGGTTGCCTGGGGATGGGGTTGGGGTTGGGTGGAGAGAGAGAGAAGGGAAAAGCTGAAAAGCTACAAAGGGGCGTAGGAGATTTTAGAGGGCTGATGAATATGATTATAATCTTGATTTGGGGTATATGCAGATGTCAAAACATCAGGTTGTACTCTTTAAATATGCTTAGCTTATTGTATGTCAATGATATCTCAAAAAAGCTGATAAAATATATCAGCAAAGGAAGGAAATTGCCAAAGACCTTCTAAAGTTGAGTGGGACATGGTTTAAGGACTTAGCTATGAATCATGGAAGGTTTACCTCCACTTACACTGTCTTTAATACAAGCATGAAAGGATGTGTTAATGCAAACCAGTTTTCTAACATCATTGGGGGACAATTTTTGTGTATGAATAAAGTAGGGACATGGAGCAAATTTTGTTCAAGTCATGTATAAACTACAATTTCCACACTCAGGAATGATATAGTAAAAATTCAGTTCAAAGTAGATTACAGTCTGACAGCCTTCTCAGTTACCCAAAACTCTACATTACTTAATTCTTCCAATTGATTATAATTTAATGATTTTACACATGGAATCCAACAGGAGGTGCTAAAATTAGGATGCTTCATTTATGTTGTAGGTTGCAATGTACTGACTCCAGATAATTAATTGATCGTCTTCTTTAAGTCAAGCTAAGATGAATACAAATCAGAAATATTAGAATAAGGAGCAAAGCACTTGACAAAGGGTGGTTAGTCCACCTGAGTCTCTTTGTGCTTTTATGTTCTTTCATATTCCTTGAAAGCTGACATCCCTGGTGAAAATATAGACAGAAAAATATATAAAGGAGATTATTGATTTGACTAAGTAAAGGTCAATTTTTATTTGATGAAGAAAAATCTATTTTTTTATGTGTATGAATGCTATGAGGTCAAGAAATATTTATTAAAGATCAACCAAGTTTCTTCCCTTGTATTGAAAATAATGATCACATCTACTTAAATGGGATGTTGTGAGGATTAAATCAGTTGATACATGTAAAACATGTAAAACTATGTCTGGTATATAATGAGGACTCAGCAAACGGCAGCAAACAAGGGTTCTGTAGTACTGTCATAAAATAAGATATGCAAAAACAATGTTTTTCTTGTAATGCAAAGGAGTGTATGTGCATGTGTGTGAATTAGGTAATGATAATTACACAAATTTAAGGCCGCAGAGATTTTGGTCATTAGGAAGGTATTTACAAAGAAGGGGCTAATTTAGCTGAAGTCTGAATGATGGATAAAACTGAAGACTTATTCCAAAGGAGAGGAAAGGTAGAATGAATGAATGAAGAGATGACATGGAATGAGGACAGATGTGGGGTAACTGGAGACATGAAGAAAATAGACAGAGTTGCTATTGGGAAGCAGGAGAGGACTAATCAAATGTTTGGACAATTTTCTGTGGGCAAAGAGAGTCACTGACATTTCTGAGTAAGAGGGTCTTATGATGGAGTTAATTTTAGGAGTCAATCTGTGTACAGTATTCAAGCAGGAAGACAATAGAGATAGGAGTCAAGGGGCAGTAAGAAATACATGTATTTACCAAAGAGGAACAAAACCCAACTTGAGTGATGACAATGATAACAGAACGTATAAAAGGACATTTTAGTGCATCAAAGGAGAAAAGCATTACAGTAAATTTTCCCTCTTTCCAGTCTGTGCCGCAATTTAATCACAACACTCTCTTCTTGAAAGCAGTTACCGGATCATCTTGTCTGTAGAACAAAATCTTAACTACTTCCTTGATTATTGAATGAGATTTTGCATGTGAATTTAAGCTCAGCTACTACAGCTTGCCTTTAAGAACCTTCCACTGAAAAACACCATGTCAGCATTTTTTCTGCCCTTCCACCTTTTGCCACAAACTGAAGTGTCTTCCTGCCATTTCCTCCCATCCCTCAAAATTAATGCCAACTTTAGGTAAAACCAATGAACAATGTTCTCTGCATATCGTCTATAGAACTTATTAATTACTGGTTTGCATTATGTATCTGTCTTATTACATCTACAAGACTAGATATGTCTGGGAGCAGAAATCAATAGTATCTTGGTATTATTGTCAGCGTCTATCATAATGTTTTTCAAGTTCAAGATGTTCAATAAATATTTGTTGAATGAATGATTGAATCCAAGCATCATTTATTGGCATACCTTTATCCTTGCAATGCTCTGAGGATTCTCTGTGTCCAAGAAAGAGACAAATGCTTTTTCTAGAGTAGGAGACCTCTAGTTCATTGAAGAAAAAGCAACAAAGTGGATAAATCTGGAGGAACACACTGGATGTCCAGTTCCTCCATCTATCCTGGGCTCTTGCATCAGAAGAAGAGCCTGAAATATGTAGTTTATAAGAGCCTTTTAATGAGGTATCTACTGTGATGCCCACATGAGCTCTTCTTTTGAAGTGACACCATCACTTTCAAATAACACTAGTTCAATATTTCTTATATTAGGTTACAACTTACATTCAGGGCACTCTAATTTTTGAATTCCGTGAGTATTTTGCCAGTGTTACCTAACCACAACAGAAAAATGTGGAGGTGCTCTAAAGGGATTAAACTCAGGATGGTAACTTTTGTCATGAGTCACACAGTTAGTAAAGAATGGTACCAGTGTCTCTCTTTAGACTGCCATCTTGGATAAAGGGAGAAAAAACATTTTAGGGGTCAAAGACCACAAAACTCCCTTTGTTCAAATGTTTGTCTTCTTATCAATTACTATGACTTTCTACATCTCAAGTATTTTCAGATGAATGCCTAAAATTTTAAAATTTACTGGAAAGAATTGTGAGGATGAATTTGACACAGCACATGTGGGTATGCACGCTGCAAGATGTTGCCCAGAGTAGATACTAAATGAATGTCAGTTTTCTCTTATTCTACGCCCCTTATAGTCATGGGAAAACATTCATGTATACATACAACATAAACAGTACCTATACACACATGCACACAAATATATTGATGAACTAGTGATTCAGTTGTTGGGCTCTTGCTTATAATAGAGAAGGGCAGGCGTAAAGAGCATCAATTATAAATTTGACAAGCATTCAGCTAAAAATGGCTGTAGGTATTACTAATGCCATTCAGCTGATGCATCTGAGATTCCACAAGAAGACCCTAGCAACATGAACAAACAGTGTCATGAACTGAAGGCTGGCAGGGTGGGGGTTGGAGTTGGGGAACTCCTCAAACACGTCAGGTGCAAATCATCAAAGGGCGATGCCCCTGACCTAACACACTGACACCTCAGAGGCTGTATCCTTTTCTTTTCATATTTCTACCCCTGGCAGTAAAACAGTCCTATATTGGCTCATAGAAAACCAATCTTCTATTTCTCAGATTCCACTAAAGGAGAGTTAATAAGTGTGAGCATATCCACTGAATATAAAAATAAAGTGTTGTGATTTACACTGAATTTTTAGCTAAAGGGAATTGGAGCTTAGATCCAGCAGATAATTAAATTTTCCGTTAAAATAGTCCTTGGAGCCACCAGAGATGTTGGAATATAAAAAATACAGTGGGATGATTGAAGCTAAAAATAATCGTGCATCTTTTAAACCAATTTTTAATCAGAAAATATATCCCCAAATAGCCTTCAAAGTATTCACACTTAGGAAAACTCTATGTTTATTCTGATGCTATTGGCCATACACACAGTTTATAAGCTCCTCTTAACTGACATCAGAACCAATGGAAGAAGAAAAGCAAATCCATTTATATGTCTTTATTGTTGTGTCTAATTCCTTTTTTTTCCTTTAACCAAAGACATTAGTTTTCAATTGGAACGTGAGTAGCCATGAAATGATAAGCCTATAACAACTACGTAAAATGTCATGTTGTGTAACTTTTTTAAGGGGTTTTGTTTATTTCCTTCTATTCTCAGTAAGATCCATAATTTAAACTGGGCCCAATTTATTTATTTGTATTAAGAACACATAAATCACAATTTCAACTTGACTCAGTTTTTTTTTTATTTATTTATTGAATGAAAAAAATGACCATGATTTTTTGAAATAAAGATATTTTGGTGGAAAGTCACTTTCCACCAGGATTCTAAAATAAGGCAAAAGCAATTTTGGCACTTGGAAATTTTCTGTATTCTACCACTCTTAACCTCTTTCTGCCCCAAACCGTATAGATTTTAGGATTTTTTAATTCTTTTATGACATAAGTGCTTTCACATTTCTTCTTTTGACAGTTTCCAAAAAAGCACAGGATTTCCCCTCAAAGAGAAACAATTTCCCACTGTTTCAAAGAAGTTTACTACAACTTTTAAAGACAATTCCAAGAATGTTTATGCAGTGGTGGTTATAAGTCAAATAAGTAAGTTACCTTCAAAATGTCTGTTTTGGTTGGATAATTTAAGAAGCAGAGATCCTATTAAAATTCAGTCACACTGCTTTATAGACATACTTAATCAATGGAAGACATTCAGTTTTATGGGCGGTGGGGGCACTATTTCCGGGCTATAATAAAGAGTTCTGATGCAGCCTCATACAACAAACAGGAAGAGAGTCTGTGTACACAATCATCACCTTCTAGAGGTATATGAGGGAGGCAGCCGAATGAGAAACTTGAGCCATCACTTCTTTCCATTCAACCACAGCCTGCTCTCGAAATCTCACTATGTCTTGCCACAACTACTGCTCTGGAAACTACAGCTTGGGATCCTCCGGAAATCTCTGTCATATTTCTCTTCCCTCCTCCATTGCCCTCTGCTCTACCAATGTGAGCTGTGGAGATGTCCTCTGCTTGCCCAGCAGCTATCCCGACCAGACCTTGCCCCTGAACAACTGCCAAGAGACCTGCAGCGAATCTACCAGCTGTCAGCCAGCCACCTGGGAGCCCAGCCTCTGTGAGACTTCCAGCTGCCCTTCCACTGCTTGCTATGTGCCCAGACCCTGCCAAGGGACCAACCTTCTTCCTGCTTCTTACATCTCTGGCTCCTGCCTCCCAGTGTCCTGCAGACCTCTGAGCTATGCGTCCAGCAGCTGCCGACCCCTGAGCCTCCTCACCTATGGATGCTGCCCCTTGAATTGCTTGCCTTGTGGTCCTCAACCCCTTAGTGTTGTGTCCAGCAGCCTCAGACCTCTGCGTCCTCTCTTCAGTGGATGCCAACCTCTGACACAAGTGTTCAGTCCTTGTCGTCCATCCTGCTCTGCATTGGGAGGCCAGTAGCTTCCTTGTTCCAGCTAATAATCATGCTGAGGATGAAAGGCAGAAATTCAAACTCCATGGATTTTTGCTTCTTTCCTGGCAGTGACTACTTTTCCTGGATTTTCCTGTGCCTGATCTAAGGAAAGCTGCTCCTTCCACATGTTTATCTTTTTTCATCTCTCCTTGACCTAAAATTATTTGGCGTACAATGCTGTTCAGTGTCACCTAGGTGTGGGAAGAATTTATTTGGTTTGCGTTGTAATAAATGAGCTTAAGTCAGAATTAAGAATCTGGTTCTTCAGTTTGTCTTTCATTTTCTAGTTTAACACACATGACCAACTTCGACTGCTTGCGGGAGAAGCCAGTAGGACATGGTGTGCTCAACCACGTGTTCTTTCCTCACAGCCGGGGAGGAGCTTGATGCTTCACTCCTCAAGCTGCTTTCTAGAGCTCTGATGATATGTACTTGAGAAACCCAAAAATCCCTTGGTGGAAGTTATTTTAAAAAGGCAAGATTCAGAATGATCTCCTTATCTCTCTTTTCTGATGAACATACTTCCACTTGTCCTTTCTAACTGCAAACTGAATCATCTTTCATTCCTGCTTAAGCCTTGACGGCTTCCTAAGATGTATTCCTGTAAAATGAAAATAAAAGCCCTTTATCATGATACTTGTTTTTTTTTTTTCATTGTCCTTCTCCCTCCCACCTTTTCGGGTTCCTCTCCTCAATATTGCAAATTCTAAGCTCCTAGGATTCTGACTTATACATAATTCTTCACACATGCTGCTTTTTATAAGCATCCAGCCTTTTGTATGTGTCATCATCAAGACCAGGATGAACTTCTGATCTACCTACCTTGAAAACTCATATTCACTTTTAAAAATGCAGCTCAACTTTATTAAACTGTTCATCTATTCAGCAAAAATTTTATGATTTACCTACTACATCTCAAGCCATCCTGTGCCAGTTGCAAGAGATACTGAGATGAATAAGACAAACTTGAACTCCCTCACTCAGTATTTACCAGAAATCATATACTATGGGGTATATCTCTATTAATGGTACCTTTTCCCCTCATTCAACATAAAATGTGTAGGGGTATATATTTCACATAATAAAATAAAGCTAGAGTGTAAAGTCATCAACGTTCACCTTTTGAGGAACTGTAATATCTAGAAACCGTGTCATCATGCAAAGAAGACAATGATCTCTAGGTGCTGACTAATAGCTGTTCCCTTTAGAGAAGGAATGCACCTTCTCTAGTCTTCAGAACCCAGCTCTCCTGATGGACTTCCTGGCGCTGAAGCTGAATGCTGGTTCCTCTTAACATTATGTTCATGCTGCTCTTTCAAAATCCATTCTAGTTCATTATTTTGCTTTACTTGTCTGGGTCTCCTAGATGTCTTGATTTTGTGACTTCAACATCCTTTACTTTTTGAAGATTTTCCCAGGTCTTCTCTCGCCCCTTACACTAATGAGTAAATCACAACTTGACTTAGCCTTCCTTTTATCACAGACATGTTTCTATTGCTGATTTTGTTGAACTGATTATTTTTAAAATAATGTTGAGTGAGAATTTAGTTGAAATGTGAAATACATATGAATTCGTACACAAATCATTACTCCATAGAAGTAGCCACTACTACTCTAACATCTAATCTTAGTTCTGCCTGCTCTTGAACTTTAAAATGAAATTATATCATATCTGCCCATTTGTCTTGGGCTTGTTTAAACTAAATATTGTGTTTGTGAGATTCTTCCTGGTTGTTGTATATACACCAGTATGTTTATTATCCTTTTTGTCTAATAGTTAAGATACTAAAACAACAGAATATATTTATCCATTCTGCTATTGCTGATCAGAAGGGTTGTTTCCAATTTGGCTTTATTAGAAATGATGTATAAAATACTCTTCTGTTCTTGTACATATCTTTTATGTGTAAATGGAGCTATTTCTATTGGGTAATATGAGTAGAGCTGGCAAATTATATGAAACGTTTCTGTTCAGCTTTATTTTATGCCACAACAAAGTTATGCCCTATTGTTATACCAATATTGATTTCTGCTATCAAGAACATACAAATTCCAGTTTTTCTTGCATCCTTATCAATATTTATAATTGTCAGTCATTTTAAGTTTAGCTATTCTAGTGAGTATATAGTTATAACAAATGTTGGTTTGATTTGGAATTTCCTGGATGATTCATCAGGTTGAGAATATTTTTTAAATGCTCCCTAACTATTTGAACATCACTTTTTTTTTTAAATGAAAAAGTAGCCATTCAGGTTCCTAGCTTATGTTTTGATTTGATATGTCTTTTTTTAGGATAGAAAGAATTCCTTATGTAGTGCATACATTAGCTCTTTATTGGGTGTATATATAAATATATATATTTTTGAGTATCTTCTTCCATGTCACTGCCTGCTTTTTCATGTAATGATATCTTTAGATTGACACAAGTTCCTTATTTAAGTCCAATTATCAATCTTTTATTTATGGTTAGTACTTTTTTTGTCTTTTTAAAGGAAATTAATGAAGATACTATATGGTAACTTCATAAAACGTTTTTATCTTCTCTTCAACATTTAAATATACCATCAATGTAAAATTGATGTGAGTGTGTGTGTGTGGTGTGTGTGAGTGTGTTCTGTACTAGGGGCCAAAATTCCAGGAGATCCAGTACTAGGAAAAGTTGCTCCTTTTCCTACTGCAAAACAGTTCAGTGCTCTTGGTACGTGAATCAAGTAAGTATAAAATGAATGTGTCAATATCTAGACTCTTCATTCTGTTCTATTCAGTATTTTGCTATTCTTACATCAATATTGTGCTTGATTTTTCATTGTTTTATTAGCATTTCTGAACTCTTCTCCAGACTTGAAGCTCTTTGAAGGCTGCCTTTGGTCAATATATGACCAGGTTTTCTGGAAATGTTTGTTGATTTGAGTTTAAGTAAATTAGATTTTGGGTCAGATGGTTGTGAAATTTAGGGAAAGTGGTATTTAGATTTAGGATAGTACTGACAAGAAATTCTACACGGTGCATTTTTCCCCCTTTGAAATTTTATTCCATGTTGTTGTCTTGAGGTGGGCTAGAGAAAAGAATTCACTTCTCATCTCCCCATAGTTCAGAATTCTAAGAGCTGGAAATTTAGGGAAATTCTATATGCTATTAACATTTATACATTAGCCCACATGTGATAATTTTGTTTTGCCAATTATGGGTCATGTTTCTTATTTAATTAATTTAATTACCTTAATATCCAGAAGGTGGTGATAATTGATCCTAATTCAGCCAAAATCATAGATTGTAAATTACTATCTGAGATTTATTTCCAAGTTTTCTCAAAGTCTATGTTTCTCTAGCACCCTATATTATGATTATAGTACAAAAATTTATTTAGTTTAGTCAGTTTATTCCAGATCAATATATTAGTTGATATTTATTGACTTCTAGCTTCATATGTATATTTCTTATGGCTAAAATAAGTGGAAAATAGGTATTTAAACTCTTTTTTCACAACAAAATTTAATTTTTTAATTAATATCAAAGCACTAATGTGTTGATTGTGATTAATCCTGGCCTATTTACCTCAATTCCTATCACCCTAAACATGCCTGATTTTCAACAAAGTTATGCACCATGCCAAAAGGCAATAACAAATGTGTTCCCTAGAGAACAAATAAGCATCAAAATTAGATTCAGATATGACATAGATGTTGGAATTATGAGACAGATAAATTAAAATAACTCTGATTATTAGGTTCAGAGCTCCAATGGAAAAGGTAGACAACATTCAACAACACATGGCTAATGCAAGCACAGAGATAGAAATTTGAAGAAAGAATTTAAAAGACTAGAATAAAAAAAACTATAATAGAAATGAAGAATGCCTTCGATTACCTTAGTAGACAAGGCATGGCCAAGGAAAGAATCAGTGAATAAAGATAGGTCAATAGAAACTTCCCAAACTGAAATTCAAAGAGAAATAGAACAGAAAACAAGCAAACAAATAAAACAAAACAAAACAAAAAAACAGAATGGAGCATCCAAAGACCGAGGGACAATTTCAAAAGGTATAACATACTTGTAATTGTTGAAAGAAAACAGACAAAAAAACTCCACTCACCTAGAAGCCTATATCCAACAGAATTGATCTCAAAAGTGAAAGAGAATAAAGATGTTCTCAGGCAAACAAAACCTGGGAAATTGGTTGCTAACAGAAGATTCCTGCAAAGAATGCTAGAAATTCTTCAGCGAGAAGGAAATTATTTATGTCAGAAGCTCAGCTCCTAATAAAGATAGGCTGGACAGTGGAGAAATAGACTCTTTAATTTCCCTTATCCTTAATTGATCCAAAAGAAATGTACACAGTAATACGACTGCTTAGTCATGGCTCCCTTCATCATTTAAATCACTACACTGGTCTCTTGTCTTTAAAAAAATATATTCCCTGGAATGTTTGAGAAAACCTATTTAAATAAAAGAACTGTTTCAGATTTACAACTCAATAAATGTTTCAGTGTACCATTTGATTAACACATTTGTATAATTCAAAGTTATTTCAGTGTGCATAATTGTTCAGTAAATAATAAGGAATTTCTATTATGTGCCAACTTGTGTAAAGGGTGTTGGAGATACAATGGTAACTAAGACAGTATCCCTTCCTTTATGGAGCTGACACACTATCTGCAGGAGTGACAAGATAAACAGGAAACACTGATACAGATACGATAACATTGGAGTGTATAAGGCAGAATAAAGGGAGGGAAGTAGTATTAAAAACAGGGGGAGAGATCTACTTTCTACAAGGTCAGGAGCATTTTGTCCTTTAAAGGATGACATAGGAACTGCAGCTAGAAGGGTAAGGACGAGGGCATCCTGTTGAGGCAGGTGTGTTCTGGGCAGGAAGGACAAGATCGAAGACACAGACTTGGCGACTCTTCAGAACGAGAGGAGACTCGTGTGGGTGGAAGGCAGTGAGGAAGTTGAGAGCAGTACAGAACTGATCAATATGTTCAGTAGCTTAGACACTGTTGCCAACAACAGGGTCATCAGCTCTCTCAGGTATGTTTAAAATGTGTTTAACAAACAGTGGTGGTTTTCCAAAAATAGAGTAAATACAGCCAGATGGGCGTCCAATTAGAGATGAATCTATACTTACCATGAATCACAGCATCTTGCTGAGACAGTAAGACCCAAGGTGGTTCAGATTGCATAAGACTGATTCTCTCACAACATGATCTTCAAAAATAATTTGCAGCTGTATTTTGTTTTAGTATTTGTTAATCAGTCATTAATCTAAGGTTTCACTGGAGTAACTCCAGGTCTGACCTAAGGTTTTTTTTTTAAGGTACACACCTCTAAGGAGGAGTGAGGGGTCTGGTTAAGAATTTTTGCTTCATGGAATGTGTCAGCAGCCATTGAGGGATAAACAAAAATATTTTCCTCTAGGTGTTTTAACATCATCTGTTACTCTTATTCATGCATTTATTTCATCAGCTGAGTAAGAACAGAACAGCAGAGCTTGAACTTTGAGATAGCTCCAAAGGACAGAAGAATATATAATGTGGGTAACTCTTAAACCAATAGAAACCAGAAGCTTAGTAAATTTGAAATAATAGTACAAGATACGGAGGTGCCCTTCCTAGCCAAATTAAGACATATGGTTACTTTTCTCTTGCCATGTCCAACATCTTCCATTTTTGACCATCCTGGTTATCAACCTTCAGTAGAAAGCTACTCAATCAATACCTTACAAACATCTTGCTCACTTTTTAATATATTTTTATTGAAGTATAATCAGTTTACAATGTTGTGTCAATTTCTGGGGTACAGTATAATACTTCAGTCATACATAAACATACATATATTTCTTTTCATATTCTTTTTCACATAAGTTACTACAAGATATTGAATATGGTTCCCTGTGCTATACAGTATAAACTTACTATTTATCTATTGTATATATATTAGTTAGTATCTGCAAATCTCGAACTCCCAGTTTATCTCTTCCTACCACCTTCCCCACCTGGTACCCATGAGTTTGTTTTCTATGTCTATCAGTCTGCTTCTATTTTGTAAATAAGTTTGTCCTTTCTTTTTTTAAGATTCCACGTATAAGTGATATCATATGGTATTTTTCTTTCTCTTTCTGGCTTACTTCACTTAGAATGCTCATTTTTTGAAGGTTAACAAATCACAAAAAGTATACATTGAGATGTCAAAGTAACCCTAATTATAAGCTTCAAAAGAAATAACTAAAAGAATATATTCTTAATTCTGCAACTGTTCTGACATATTTATCATGAGAGTGACTAAATATTTGTTTGACCTTGCTCAAGGTCCAAGGACTTTTCTCTTCTCAAATTATTTGTATAGCTCTGCTCCTTTTTAATGATTGAGTTACTTTTTTGTATAGAACTTGCTCAGCATATTTAAATGCACTCTTTTGTCATGTTTATGTCATTATTGCTAATGTGTTCACCAGGATCATTTTCTATTTTTTATTGTGTATATAGATTCTCAAAGTTTGGGTTGTGCAGTGAAATGAAAGCAGGTTGCTTTATGTCCTACTTATCTGACCTGTGCTGGGAAATATCTAAAAATAAAAACTAAAGATCTGCTTACAAAATACGTGAGGTTAATTATACTGTGAAGTATCTAGCAATTGCCTTTTTGAATAGGGTTAATTAGGAAAAATCCTGTGGGTCCTATGTGCCCTCTAATATTTTTATACTGTGGAAAACAATGATCTTTTCCAAGTGGGTGAGTGCCCTTTATGTGACATCTGAGCTTCCAGGATGTCAGGAGAAGGCAGTTTACTGCCCACAAGGAACCTATATAATGTGTCATGCATAAACAATGCTGCCAGTGAGAGACTGCAGGATGAATTTACAGAAAATCTTCCAGGATCATATATCAACGGGGGAAGTGAGGAACGATACTTCTGTGTAGACAGTGTAGTGTCAAACAAGTCGTTCTAATGAAAGTCCCTCAGTTGAATGTAGAGAAACAATGCTGCAAATTGGACTTCTGGTATATAGATGTTTCAATCAGATGCTGGGATTTTTCAGTATTGGAAAACAAATCCAAACATACTTTCTATGATAATTTAATCTAGTTATAGGATCATTAATCTTTATGGTTCCTTCAAAAATCTAATCCTATTAGAAAATTTCTTAAAGTCTCATGTAAATTCATCTAAACGGGAAGTTAATAATCAACACCTTATGACTATTTAATGCCTTATTTCAGAACACACAATAGTGTCAAACTTGTAAAATTTGACCTGTGAACAAGTGCAATATGGAATACTTTTTGTTTTGCTTTCTTAACTACAGCCACACTGATCAGCTCTACCACAACGTGTATGTCAAATTATCTAGCAAAATGTAACATGTTTCTTGAACAGAGACTTTTGCATTCAAATGATTCTAGAAAATAGGCTTATAGGAAAATTGAGAGCAATAGAACATTCAGTTTTAGGAGCTCCTACTTCCATATGCACAAGTTTCTTATCATGTTTGATGTATCTGTTTGGCTCTAGTCAGCTGACCATAGACATGAGCTTGCAAAGTTTCCTAACTCCTAGTGAGTAATGGATCGCAGGTGTCTTGGTTCTGTATTTCCTCCACAATTGTCTACTATTCTCTCTCAAAAAAAATCTCAAAATAATAAATTTTATTCTTTGAATATTTGCATCTTGTGGCAGTTATTTTGAAATTAAAGGACTGATTATAAGATCACACTATAGGACATACTTAAGTAAGGAGAATCAACCATGGACTAGGATTTCTTTGAATTCAAACCAGAGCCTTACTGAAAATGTTAAAAGTCTTTTTATTTCCATGATCCAAAGA
The DNA here is from genome assembly GCF_048564905.1 of Vicugna pacos. Lineage (NCBI taxonomy): Eukaryota > Metazoa > Chordata > Mammalia > Artiodactyla > Camelidae > Vicugna > Vicugna pacos. The sequence goes on along the minus strand of NC_132987.1, from coordinate 111,689,802 downwards.
AATGGAATTGTGCACAGAACCTACAGAGGAGCAATTTAGCTTTGTCTAGGCACTTGAGGTCAATGGTTTCAGGGGCCACCTGAGAGGTCACACAAAGTATTTTGCTGTCTCTCCATCTTTCTAGTCTTTTTAATTCCATATGCAAGTACCAACCATCTCTGGTTCCCAACGTAAACAGATCATTGTCAGGTCTAACTACGTAGTGGAAAAGAAAGAACACACAAGGAACCATAATGTGGCCCACACATAACACATTGCCTGTTTCTGTCTGTGCTAACAGCAGCTGTATTCATGAGCCTTCATTCTCCATTAAAATAGAAGAGTACTTTCCCTTTTCTTTATGAATTCTTATTGGTTGATAAATATCTGGTATTGTCAAGTCAGCACAAGCCACATCTCTGGAGGCGATGATGACCTGCAAGAAATATCTGTAATACAAATTTATGAATTGATTGTAGAACTTTCTTGACTGCAAGGTGAAAAAGCTGCTATATTTTAAAGCATACTTGATGTCTTGTTTCTTGTAGAAAAATCTATTCTCTATTATTCTATTTATTATCAGAATGCACCAGTGTAGTAGCACACAGGAATTCTATTACTTTTCTAGTTGTGTGGGGAGAGGGTGGAAAAGAAGGAGAAAGACAAAGATAGGAAGGACTTGAAAGAGCAAAAACGATCTCCCAGGTGTAGAATCTGAAATTAGGTTGGTGAAACTACAGTTTCATATCTTTGTTTAAAATTGTATCTCCAAATATGTTCATTCAATATCACTTACTCAACAAATATTTCTGAGTTGTTATTATCTGCTGGGCACGAGTCTAGGTGATGACCACAGTTTATTTGCATAACTCTGAACAGGAAGTTTAGTTACCAGGTGAATGTTTTGGCATCTGAAAGCAGAATCCTAATAAAGCTTCAGTCCAACGTGTTACTCTGCAATCTATTCACCAAATGTCAAAGCAGTTTGATCTGTGTTTGGAGTTGGGAAGTATTTTCTGGAAAAGATAAAATTTGCAGAAAGTTGCATGGCAATGGGCTTTTTTCAAGAGTTTCTGTCTTAAGAACTTCTGGAATGCAGTAAGATTGTTTTCATTTTATGTAGGGACAGCTAGTCAGTGACTTTGAGATTTGGTGGATGCCTAAGGGATTTTCTTGTGCAGTGGATCCCTATCCAGGCTTTGTAGACATCTGCAAAGTAAACCACATTCTTGGGTCCATCTACAACTCTCTTAATATGAGCCTCCAAGTGTTAAGTCCAGCAATCTGCTTTATTTTTTTCTCTAAAAACTCACCATATTTTTCAAAGTAGAGTTTTGTTTGGCAATAAAGAATCAGTCTAAACTATCCTTTTTCGATGCTTATATTTTTCTGGATTCTTAGAATAAAATCTCATCGTATGAAATGTTCTTAACAAATTATGTTACAATTAACCATCAGGACTTAAAAACTAGAAAGCTAAACAATTAATTAAAATATACCAAAACAGGAAACCTCACCAGTCATCTAAAAATGCATTTTAGATTAATAATAAACTGTTAGTTTCCATATCAAATTGGCAAAATTAAGTAATGGTGACAATATCCAATGTTGCTGAGGTTTTGGTGAGGTCTCACTCACTGTACTAGCAGTGTGAATTTAGAAACATGTATCAAAAAGCCTTCAAAATATATTGTGATGTGATTAGGTTAGAATGTTTTTATAAAATGATAAACTGAATAGGATTAAAACAGAAAGATGAGCAGCCTCTAAACAAATCTTTTGTTATGGGAAACTGAAAACATTTGCCAAAGCTCTCAGGTTTTTGGAAACCACTATACCTCAAGTGGTGAGTATTCCAATTAATCTGAATTTTACTCAGGATTATTTTTAATGGGAGAATTAACATGTAGGTATAATCTGGATATAATTTTAGAGTAAATGCAATAATTTATTTTGAAAAGTTTAGTTTATAAAACCCCACCACTTGTGTATATTTTTCCCATTTTGCTGACAACCAGAATTGTGAAGACTTCCAGGTCAGAAAACTTCATTCTTGCTTCGTGAGCTACTAGCCTATTCTTTGGTGTGTTCTACCCACAACTTATGGATAAGAACACTTATTATGTTCTCCTTCCCCTTTTGCACCATATCCTGGAGAAGGAATTCCATGCCAGCTGCTTATGACCCTCATACTTTGCTGGAAGCAATAGGAAAGAAGGTCGTATCTGGGACAGGAGTGCTTGAAAAGTACAAGTTAAATTTTATGAGAGTTGGAGGATATTTTCATTGGCATCTAAACAACTATTAATAAAATGCCATCAGGTGAAAAAAAAAATCAGCAAGACAAGTGAGTATGTGTATGGAACTGCCAGGAAGCAATAAGATCATAAAGAGCATGTACCAAGAAGATGGTTGCACACGAGAAAGTCAAATTTGAGAAAGTTTCCATCACTCTTCTGAAACTGTTAACTTCATGTCTTTCAACCACCACCACTCTGGAAACGACAGCCCCTGCTCTTTGGGGAGTCATGGCTATGCTCCTTTCTCCTTATCTGTTGTTCTCTGCTCTGGAGGAGTGATCAGTGGAGGTGACCTCTGCTTAATCAGTGGTTGCCAGCCTGGCTCCTGGACCACTGCTAAGAGCACTGTGGTGCACCCACCACCAGCTGCCAACCAGCCAGCTGTGGGCCCAGAAGTTGCGGAACCTACTGATACCTTTCTCCTGATTGCCCGTGTCCAGACTCTGCAGAAACTGACTTCATTCCTGCTCTAGCCTGTGCTTCCGGTATTCGTCCACCAACATATGCCAGATGCCGAAATTTCCCAAGGTTAACAGCTGCCACTCCCTGACCTTCCTCTTCTATATCTTCTGGCCCCTCAATTATTCATCTGGATTCCCTTTGACTTATGACTCCTGTTGTTGCAGTCACTGACTAGGTGTATAGCAGAGGCCAAACACTAAGCTTATAGTCCAGTAACTTTAGACCTCTGACTCATGTGTCTGGTAATTTCTGATGCTTGTGTCCTCTCTGGAGCACCTGGCATTATTCATCTTCCAATAAGTTTGATTAAGTAGAATCAATATTAGGATTGAGAGTTCTGGCTAAAAATGTCTCTCCATCTTTTATTTCTTGTAAAACTCTTCCAAAGATAGGAAGATCAGTAGACAGAGACAGAGAGAGAGGGGTTTTTTTTCTGTACTAGTTGTTTCAAGGTGCTCCCGGACAACGTCATCTTTAACTCAGCTTTTGTTCATACGTCTTCCAGCATATGAGCTAATGCTTGCTCTAACCCCTAATAAGTGTGCTTTTCCAAGTGCTACAAATATGGCTTCTGTTACATTTTTAGTTTATTATAGGGAGCTTACAGTATTTTTAATTAATAAGAGAGCTCTATTCGCTTGATAAATAATGGCAAATGTAAGCTGAGTGATTTTTTTGAATTCTTCATTGATTCACTTAGCAAGTATTTATTAACTTTCAAAAAATTGTGCCATGTACCATGTTGTAATATTTTCTATGGGTCCTTCTGGATGTTCGTGTTGGTTATAAAACTTTTTTTTTAACCATTTATGAACTACATTGGTTAAAGCCACTCTCAAGCCCTGATTCTGAGGCTTCCATGGGCATAGGACTAGAAAGGAGTAAACATCATTCAGTGGTGGCTCCCAGGCTCCCAGTGAGCAGGACGCTACTTGGGGCTTATTCTTCCTTACCATGGCTCTCAGCGATGGCAGGTAATTAAACTTGTGTAATCTTGTCGTTGAGTTTTCAAGTGGCCACTATAATTAAAAGCATAAAAACTGCTCAGTAAACCTGGTGGGGTGTAGATGTGGGAAAGCTCTCAGTGACTGTTGAGTAAAATGTATGTGTGAGTCAGTCCCTCATCATAAATTAGTGTGTGTTGAAATTCCATCAACTCTTCTGCAACTGAGAAAAATATGCTAAAGTTATTTTCAAAATGGTATTATAGAAATATTAATGGTACCGGTTACCGAAAAAGTATGCACTCTGGGAGTTTAAATAGGAAAACAACTTGACAGAGATGCATATTGTGTACAATGGTTAAATTATTCTCAGTGCTTTATGCAGTAGTACTGGTAAATTTGTCACATGAGTTGGTAAGAGTAATGTCACAAGAGTATCATTTAGAATTTCTGGTAATGTATTGGTTTTCTATAATCAGCTAAAAAGTAGAAAATCATGTGTCTTTTGAAGTAATAGCTTCCAAAACTCATGAAGACATTGAAATACATCTACCAATGACATGGTTACATGTACTGTTTATTCATCACAAACAGAGCCACTGAATTGTCACAAATGTTAAATTCTTCTCCGCTTGGATACTGCTTGGTGCTATGTTAGGAACTTAATAACAGGGATTTTCACCATGAAGACTGCTAGATTGGCTTCATCTCCTGAGAAATAAAGTATAAGAACAGCTATAATCAATTGCCCTGCTCTCATTAGCAGAGGGTGAGCAGAGTGACATATGGAAGAGTCACCTAGGAAAGTATATTATCATCATTGATTTTTCAGGCTACAGTGGTGCTATTTAGCATTTAAAAGCAGTATGGTAACTTTTTTTTTTTTTTTTTTTGCTCTCTGTCCATAATCAAAGGAAAAAAAAATCGTCTTTAGCAATGACTTAGTTTTTCTTAAGGTAAATACCAAAAAATGCTGGGCAATATGTCACAAGAGCTGGCTTATAGACTCAGCCTCACTTTTTAATAATTCTGCGACATGGCTACATTGAGTACATTTTGAAAGTTATCTTTTGATCAGGGAAACAAACCTTCTGGCCTCAGAAAGCTGCAACAAAAATGAAACGAGGTCAATACGATCAAGTGTTTTAGACCGGTATCTGAATGCTACCAAAATGTAAGTTAGTAACTGGTAGTTTATGTGACAAAAGAAGTCAAGTCCCAATAACCAGTGGTGTAAACTGATGAAGATATGAAATAAACAAATCTCTTTCAATAATTTAGCTCATTAATGTACATTTTAAATAAATATTTTATTTTAGGATTAGTTCAGATTTACAGAGAAGTTATAAAGGTAGTACAGAGAGTTCTATATATTCCACGCCTAGTTTCCCCATTAGTAACAGCTTGCATTGATATCTGCATTTTTCACAATTAATGAACCAATGTTGACTTATTATCATGAACTAAACGCCATCCTCTGTTCAGACTTCCTTAGTTTTACTTAATATTCTTTCTTAAATTGAAGTATAGTTGATTTACAATGTTGTGTTAGTTTCTGTATCTGGTGTACAGCAAAATTGATTCAGTTATATATATATATATTTTTTTCTTTTCCATATTATCTTCCATTAGGGTTTATTACAAGATATTGAATATAGTTCCCTGGGCTCTACAGTAGGACCTTGTTATTTATCTACTTTATACAGAGTAAGTTGTATCTTCTAATTCCAAACTCCTAATTTATCCCTCTCCATCCCCTTTTCTCCTTTGATAACCATACGTATGTTTTCTATGTCTGTGAGCCTGTTTCTGTTTTGTAAATAAGTTGATTTGTATCATGTTTTAGATTAAATATTAGAGGCATGCGAATCAAAACTACAGTGCGGTATTACCTCACACTGGTCAGAATGTCCATTATTAAAAAGTCCACAAACAATAAATGCTGTAGAGAGTGTGGAGAAAAGGGAACCCTCCTACACTCTTGGTGGGAATGTAAACTGGTACAGCCACTATGGAAAACAGTATGGAGGTTCTTTTAAAAACTAAAAATAGAGTGTCTTTATGATCCAGTAATCCCATTCCTGGGCATATATCTGGAGAAAACTCTAATTTGAAAAGGTACATGCACCACATTGTTCATGGCAGCACTACTTACAATAGTCAAGACATGGAAGCAACCTAAATGTCCAACAACAGATGATTGGATAAAGAAGTTGTGGTTTATGTATACAATAGAATACTAATCAGCCATAAAAAGAATGAAATCATGTAATTTGCAACAATATGGACGGACCTAGAGATTGTCATACTAAGTGAAGTATGTCAGACACAGAAAGACAAATACTATATATCAGTTATATATGGAATCTAAAATATGATACAAATGAACTTAATGTTCTTTTTCTGTTCCAGGACCCCATTCAGGATATCACAGTGTATTTAGTTGTCATGTTTCCTTCAGCTACTCTTGCCTGTGACACTTTCTCAAAAGTTTTGTTTGTTTGTTTTTGATTCTTTTGACAGTTCTGAGGAGTACTACTCAGGAATTTTGTGGAATGTCCTCAATTTGGATTTGCATGATATTTTTACAGGATTTGACTTGGCTTATGGGTTTTAAGGAGAAACACCATTGGAGTAAAGTTCTAGGTCAAGAGTAATGCAATCAACATGACTTATCATTATTCATGTTAACCTTGATCACTTGGCTGAGATAGTGTTTGTCAGAATTGCTTGCTGTATAGGATTTGTTTTCCCTCACCTGTAACTGTGCTTTTGAAAGGAAGCCACTGTGTGTAGTCCTTATTTAAGTGGAAGTTATGCTCCAATTTTTCAAGGGAGAAACATTTACATGCATTGTTTGGAATCCTTCTGCATAGAAGATTTGTCTACTTTTCCCTACTTATTATTTATACAATGATTTATTTATATCAGTGTGGACACATGGCTATATATTTTATACTTTGGGATATAATCTAATATTATCTTATTTATTTTGTTGCTTGAATCGTTCCAGTTTGAGTCATTAAGAGTGCTTTCTGCTGGCTCCTGGGTCTCTTTGACATATCTCCATAGCTGTTTAATTTACTTCTGTTTTTGAGCACTCCTTACTTTTTGGCGTTCAAAGATGCTCCAGGTCCATTCATGGGTGTGTTACCTGTGAGAAGTATGTGTATATTCCACATGAGCATGCCATGTTTTAACCTTTAAGGTTTATCGGACACTTTTTTAGGGAGGTGTTGCTTAGGTAAGCATCATCAAAGTATTCTTAGGAGTAAACATACACTTACATCATAATTGCTTATCAGTTTTTGATACTTGTGATATCATGCTTGATGTGTTGAATAGAGACTTTTATGAAAATGAAGAGAAAAAAATTTCAAGGATGTAGATGACCACACAGCAAATACGTAGACGCTTACAATGGCAGTATCATTCTGGATTGTTTTAACGGGGAAGTAAATATTTGTTAGCTGAAAGGTTACATTCCTTTCAGATTTGAGAGCCCTTTTGTAGAGTATTGATACTTGGTTTACTTGAAAAGCAAAAGAAAAGAAACTACATGGGAATGAATATAAATATATCCCATGGATAAAAGTTAAAGAAGTGAGACTTTTTTGGCCTAAAGGGGGGGAATCTAGCTATATTTTTCTTTTCATGAATGGTATCCTTAGAAATTGTCCTTTATGCTAAAAATGACCATATGTAAAAAAATGGCTTAAGATTAAACAAGAATGATGATTGCTGGGCATAAATAAGGTTTTTACAGGAAGGAGAATGTCACCCTAATAGGCTACAAAGTATGGGATCTATATTTATATATATTCTAAAAGAAGGGAAATTGATTTTGTGTGTGTGTATTAGATGTTTCTCTTTATGACAGCAGAGGTTCAAAAGAGGTTCAACCAAGATGAAGTAACAGTGGCAGGATTTATTCTTTCATCTAAACTAATCATAATACTAGGCAAAATAGGTGAAACATGGGTTTAGGCGACATTGGACAACAGGCAGAGATGAGCAGTGATCCCTGAATGACAGAGAAGAGAGAGTTGAACAGAATGAGAGTCCCAGAGGTCCATAGATGGTCCACGAAACCCATTACAGGATCTTAACCATCAGTACCTGCATGTGAAAAACTGCACAAAACTGCCACACTCTTCCACCTGAAAAAAGTGAACAAAAGATATTCAGAGGTCTTAGAGGGTTTTGGACAGTTTGTGTTCATACCAGACAGAGTAGAAAATTGGTAAACTGATTTGTGTTCATTCTAGACAGAGTAGAAAACAGGATTTTCCCTGGGTGCTGGGGCCAAAATAGCCTTAGATTAATTACTGCTTTAGTCCCACATGCTTAAAAATCAGATCCAAAAGAATCAAACTGTTTCCAAGTAACTTAACTGTGGCCCAGAGCTAAGCCCAAGAGTGTTTATAGAAATACAAAAAATATACAATTCACAGAAAATTAAATCATAATATCTGGTATCCAAAAAAAATTACCAAGTATGCAAAGAAACAGTAAAATAAGACCTATGGTAAAGAAAAATCAATCAAAGGTAACCCACAAATGACACAGATGCTAGAATTTTTAGACAAGGACATAAAAGTGGTTGGCATAACTGTATTCCATATGTTTAAGAAGCTAGAGGAAAGACTGTTCCTGTTAAATAGAGACATGAAAGGTATAAGTAAAACTGAGGTGGAAATTATAGTGCCCGAGGCAGAAAATGCACTAGCAGAAAATTAGACACTTAAGGAAGAAACCGTTAATACACTTCAAGACATAGCAACAGAAACTATCCAGAATGAGACACAGAGAAAAAACACTGAATAACATGAACAAAGAGAGGAATTTATCTGAGACTCTTCTACCTTTACAAATTCATAACAGAAATACAGACAGAGCTATAATAGAAGACAGAGTTTTGTCTTCTCTTATGTGTGGCTATAATTGACTGTAACCCCTGCCGTTTCCATGGCATGAAAATCCTGTACCATTCAATTACTTCTACTAATTCCCGGGGAATTATAGTCCCATCTGCTCCCTGATCCTGCTCTCACTAGTTCACTAGTTATCCACCAAGGAGCTATCCACAGCCCTTCACTACTTTCCAGAAGCAGTAAGCGAATAATATTACTGGGAAGATTGGTCAAAAGGTGGGTCATTTAACTTCCCCGTACCAGCAATTCTGCTTCCATTTTCCCCATTCCACTCTCATGTGAATTGATTCAGAGAACTCCAGATCTTAATCTCCCATGAACAGAAATCCAGCCCCCTCCAGACCTTATTCCCAAACTTAACACAGCTATGCCAATCTGACCTCCTCGTATGTAAACCCATTTTAGAAGGCAGTTGAAGAGATTATAAATAATATTTTTCATTTTGTTGCATTTGTTGGGCCTCAGGGGAGAGATAACAACATTTCTATTCTTTTGCTACTTGTGATGTTTTATCTACACAGGAACTTGGAAATATAGCATATTGAAGATAAGTCAGCATTATTTACTTCACTACATATGAACTTGTGCACTAACTGAATAACAGAAAGGAAAGGCACTTCTTATTTACAACAAGTCCAATTAGTTATACCAGGGGTATCTGATGGTGGACAATAATAATAACCCAGAATATCCACAATCCAGTAACACAACAGCACAATTCCATTGCTGGCTGTTAACAAATTTAAAGGATAGATCCACCCTGTGGCATTAATCATTGAGACACTCAAACTTTTGGGTGTACTTGGGAACTTGATTGGTTTGTTCTCATGTATCATTGGGGAACATCATATTCCAGAATCAGAAAAGACATGTTGTTGTGGTACCTATTTTCTAGATTGAAGAATTAAATAGTCAGCTGGCTTATCTTTAAAAATTTTTCTTTAAACATCAGTGTAAGGAGGGTGTAGTATGCACTTAGTTACTACAGACACTCCCTACTCAATAAAAAGAATTATAGCGTGACTCATTCCATTTTCAGTTTAACCAAAGATCATAAAATGTATTTATAGTGCTACCAGTATTATAGGGATTCCATATAAATGTGGTTTTGAATATACGTGTGCAGGAGTAGTGTACTCAGTGCCAGGGTGGAAGTTTCCTGAGGTTGTAAATGCGGAGAAGACTCATCTAATGACTAAATTCGCACAAATGAACTACGAGAGATCTTTTAGTTTCCAGGAGGGAAGTTCAGCTCTTTGTGAACTCTTGACTGAGGAACACCTCTCTTCTCAAGGTGAAAGTGTGCCTTTTCTACAAGCTGTCAGCAACCTAAAAAGCAGGTCCAGTCAAACCCACCTTGACCCTGATTGCTGTGCATCACATCTTAGTGTAACCGCAAACCCGCTTCAATCAGGTTGTGCTAGGGAACAATGGTCAGGGACTTTCATCTTCTTTTTTTTTCCATTAAATTCTGAAAGTTACTAGTGAGATTGTATTTACTGTACCCATTTTACATATGAGAAAAGTAAAGCTCAGAAATGTCATAGAGTAGGCTATTATAGCTAGATAGTGTCAAAGTCATGAGTTCTGGCTATGTTCAGTCTGGTTATGCACGCCGGCTCCTGCTGCTTCATCACTCAGAAAGATAATACTGAAACCTGGGAACAAGAACACTATTCTATAAAAGATCTATTATTTTCCCATCAAAAGCATATTTCCAGAGACACAATGATATAAGCAGTTTCTCTAAATAAAACTCCTCAATGAGTGCATAAAAGTCCATTTATCCAAATATTGTGGTCAATTTTGAGTTATTTATTATTATTAAAACATTTTTCTTTTTAGCAAACTAGTTGAGGAATTTCCATTTGTTTTCCTCATAGAAACACATTCTAACACCAAATAATCAACAGATGAACAAACCTTTAGAAAACAACTTAATCATAAATTAGATTGTCTTTCTTAAGTAAGTAATCAGAAAAATATGAATTATTTCCAAAATATGAATTATTTACATGTGAAAGATATTCTTTGAAAAATAGTAAAATGGAAACAGGTTATAAACATCACTCTATATGTGCAATAATATACTAAAATTCACTTAAATAAGCATCCAAAGAGATATATGACCTCTTTCTTGTGTAACATTTATCAAAATATGTGTGCTAACATTTTCAGTTTTACAAGTGACATATAGTCTCTTTGGGTGTGGATCTTAACAAAGATAGTCGAAGCTTTCCAAGTCACCATTCTTCACTGGGAAAGATACACTTGGATATGATATTGATGTCAAGTTTCCCAGAAAATGAATTAGATTTTGAATTTAGGTTATGTCTTCAAAGAATGCAAAGTAAGTTTTAATTCCCAAATGAAGACTTTTTCACATTTATCATTTCTAAAAATACAGTATTAATTTTCTTAAGTATTCACATATATATATTTTCATTTTATGAAAAAAACGTAGCCATAAATGAATTTTCCCCATTGTGTGTCCCCATTTGTGGGGTCTTAACAGCAACTTCAAGGAATTCCCAAGACTCATGAACCAGTATTTTATGTCTTGTTATTCTCTTGGTTTATGTCAACTGCTTTATGTGATGTTGACCGTTTTTGTACTCTGGATTAATTATGGAGTATATTGAAATTATTCCAAAGGCTAAAAACTGATTAATTAAAAAGGACCTATGAAAATCTATTGTCAAAGTGTGTACACACAGTACATGGCTGCTTCGAGGGCTTTGCAAGAGGATCATTCGGGTAACAGTAAATTTAGTCTCAGAAGGACTCTGCCACTTAGAGTAGGGTTTGGGTGTAGCAAGCAAGACACCAAATATGTAATGGTTTTAAACACATCCTTGCCTTTCCAACAACACTGGGCAAGGAAAGAGGTCAGCAGGGAAGCTGCACTTCATGCAGTCATTTAGAAATTAGTTGGCAGAGGCCTGACTCTTTAAGACGTGACTACCAAGATGGCCCTAGAAGTCGCATTCCACTTTAGCTAAGCATGGAACTCAGCCACGTGGCCTTATATAACCACAGGAAATGCTGTTAGATGTAAAACAATTATGTGTCCTGGAAGAAGAGGGGGACATATAACTAGTAAAGCTTCCGGTAGTCTATGGAGCAAGGATTAATTTGAGATAAATTTGGGTAGAAAGAGAAAATCCCCACATACTGCCATATTATATCTAAGTTCCAATGTACAACTATGAAAAACTTAGCTTTGTTTTGCAGAATTCAGATATTTGATGCTCTTGCTTCAATTTACCAAATCTTGTGTTCAGTATTGTCTTCAACCTGCACTGTAATTACAGGGCTATAGTCCTAGTTCCTAAAATGGCTACTTTTAAAATTCCAGTTGTTCAGTCACTTGTCTTAACTTAAAACTGCCGTGTCTCACTAATATAACCTTTTGCCAAAACTACTGGATGTTTATAGCCAGGCACTATGGCTTGATCAATCAATACTGACATAAACGTTTACTATTGGATGGGAAGCACGGAGAACAACTACTAATGTCTGTCATATCTTTAAATTACCATATTAATCCTTATTACCATTTTCATGTACCAAAATTATCATTGTGTTAGGTTTAGAAAAAATCAAACAAGTTGTCTAAGAATAAAATATATTATATATATATGTGTGTGTGTGTGTGTGTGTGTGTGCATATATATATATATATATCACCCCATCCCCCTCCTTCCCTCCCTCTCTCTTTCTGTGCATGCTTGCATAGGTGTATATATTATATTATATTATATTATATTATATTATATTATATTATATTTGAATAAATACATATATATGTTTCAGGGAATAGGTGAAAGTCAAATCCATATCCATCTGTTCTAGAACTTATGTCCCATTTTACAATAATTTACTTGATTTTCAAATATTTCAGGTCTTCTTTATACAAGTTCTTGAAAGAAAATTGTAGAAAAAAGATATATCGTTTATTCTACATTCCCAGTTCCAGACATTTTGTACATATTGACCCTAATAGTTCTCATAACTTGAGAGGTCTTATCCCTGTCTTACTGATGAAGAAACAGGACACCTGTCAGCTAGGTATGCATGTTGGGCCTCTCCTGTGTTTGCCATACGTTGTGCTAAATGGTTGATGATACCCAGGTTGCATGCCCTGCATCTAACTTGTATTTTAATTACAATGACTGACAATGGGATCACGTTTAGCTTGATAATGCTAGCCTCAATGTTGTCCCAGTTATCAGTTACATTTTAATAGCAGTTCAATGGAAACCAAATCTATTCTCACTGTGGACCAAAAAGAAAGATTTTATTTTCTGTTTAAAACTCATATACAGCATGATTACACGCTGAGGAAGATCTTTTATAGACTAGTTGGTTATCACTTGTGACACTTTACAAAGAACAAAAGTGAAGAGAATCTTAAACTGAATTATGAGGAATTGAGGTGTCATACACACAAAAAACTATTTTGGTGGAGACTTATCAAGTTAAGAAAAGGAATCTTTTTTGGAAGCACATAAGAGTTTGGGAGATTTTATTTGTCTGGAGGACTTGAAGTTCTTAGAAGAAATGGAAAAATTGTCAAATAGACTTCTCAAACTCTCAACTCTTAATGATTCCAATCTCTTCTGTTATTTTCTACCATTAAAAGGACTCATACTAATGTGATCTGAGGCTTTCTTTGAGGAAGAATATGGTATATTGACTTTAAAAATTCCCCATGCGAGATGTCAAATATTTCTTTTTCCACTACCTGAGACAGAAAAAGTGAAATTCAGAAGAGAGAAACCTTATGTTCTATCTGCACCCAATGCCATGCTTTTTGTGATGTTTAAAAAATAAATAAATAAAATAAAATAAAAAATCCTAAGTGTGTTCACACCTGATCCCCCTCGTTCCCTCCCTCTCTCTTTCTGCACACGCTTGCATGGGTGTATAAGATTTTCCTACTCTTATTTGAAAAACGCTATAACCATTTTTCAATATCTTTCCTCAGTAAAAGAAAAAAAGTCAATCAGCCTTTTCGACACTTCAGTGGACATTATAGGGACAATGGGCATGGATGGGCAAAGAGGATTCTGCAGAGGGGAAGTGACTTCACGGTTATTGATTTTACCATGGCTCACTAAAGCCATGCTCCCTAAAGAAACTGGGACTGTTGTGCAATGGGAAAGCATGCTCCAAAAGGATTATCAGTGATGCTCTCAGATGCCAAGTGGCTGCTTGGAATCTTTACTCTCCTCTGCACATTCCAGACACCATCTTTCGCCATCTATGATGCAGCTTGAAAAGAGATATTTCTGGTTCTATTAGACTCCTGACTCCAGGAAATAGAGGTCTGTACAGATTAACTCACATCTTTGGGGGAGAATCCAAAATGAGGCACAGAGATAATTATGTCGTGGTGTACAAGTATGAATTTTTCAGACATCTTTCTTCATGAGGTATTAAACTTCTTCCTAATCCTTGCTAACTTTAATTGCATGAAGATCCAAGTATTTTAGTAAATTATCTCAGGTGAAGACATCCATCAATTCTAGTGTGCTAGTGCAAAGGCTGATGGCTTTTAATAGCATGTTTATTCTTTTAGTTGAATGCCACTAATAGAATCGTAAGACAATTTTACTAGTAAAAGGAAGTATGTCATCAATGTTACCATGTAGAAATAGTACATACATTTCCTAAAGTTTTCAGAAATCAAATACGATTTTTAAGCACGAAGAAATATCAACTTGTCAGGGTAGAGCTCTTTAAAATGTACTCTAAGATGTTTTCATAAAATTGACTGTCAGGATAAATATACAGAGAACACTATCACACAATTAAATTCTCAGCTGAGTATTAAAAATAGGGAATAGTATGAGATTTTCCATCTGGTAAATCCAATAAGTTTTGAAATATGGACACTATTTCAGTACATCAACACTTCCTCCAAGTATTGCAACATAAAGTCTCCTGTTCAAAGATGAAGACTATGTCTTCCTAACTATGTATGTAATGACCAGAATAAACATCCATTCAAATGGACTCCATTTAACCAGGCATTATTAAGGGGTGGGAACAGAAACAAAGCAGATAATATACACAGGTGATTATATCATTCTCAAACCTGATAAACAAGGGAAAGATTAAGACAGAAGATGCAAGCTGGATTTATTTTATGGATGGGTAGGAAGCCATCCTCACAGGCAGCATCACAATGAACTAATGAGATGTTATGATGTAAACTGATCTAAAATAGGGGCAGAGAGAATCCAGGTATAAATCCACCAAAGTATATAAGCAATCTGGTCTAGTTTCATGTAGACTTAGACAAGCTGCTCTTTACTGCTTATCTGAAATCCTTATTTCAGATTCTACTCTGTCATCCAACAACCCCTGTTCTGGAAACTGTGGCTCCTGCTCTTAGTAGCTGCCATGTTCCTATTACCTCATCCACTACTCTCTACTCTACTAGTGTGAACTATGGTGATGCTCTTGGCTTGCCCAGTCAAAACAGAACCTGGCTTCTGGACAACTTCCCAGAGACATGCAGTAAACCTTCCAGGTATCAGCCATCCAGCTGTGTGCCTATATCTGTGAAATTTCTTGCTACCCTTCCACTACTTATTGTGTCTCCAGACTTTGCAGAGCAACTAGTTGTTTTCCCATCAGTTCTTATCTCTCCAGCTGCTGTCAACCATCAATATATAAGAGACCTCAGAACTTTCTATCCAGTAGTTGCTGCTCCCAGAACCAACTTGCTTATGGCTGTCAGCTACAGGACATCATCTCTTGAGGGTATCGACCACTGAACTTTGCATCCAGCACCTACCATCCTTTGAGATATCTCTCCTATGACTGTCAACCTCTAGGTTATGAGTCCAGCAACTTCAGACCCCTGGACTTTGTGTTTAATTATGTTCAACCTGTTCCCTACACATGTCAGTTTCCAACCAGCTTTTTCTTCCTTTGGGACTTGGCAATCTCCATTTATTAGAATATCATGCTGAATTGTTATCCTAGCATCTTGTCAGATAGCTTCGTAAAGAAATGTCATTTTTAGGTTAATGAATGTTTTTTAGGCTGATAGATAATTATGCTTTCAACTACTGTTTTAATCAGTACTCTTTTAGTTGATCAAATTCTAAGTGATTTTAATTATTGGTTTATTCACTAGAACATTTTTTTTGTGATAAGCCTTTTGGTTTCTTAGGCCTTTAGCATGTTCTTAAGCAGCAAGAAGAGTTTTCCTGGTTATCTCTAAATAAACTTGCTTTGAATTATTTAGAAAACAGTATCTTTTTATACTTTGATATCTCCCATGAAGTTAAAGTCTTTACCTTCACTAAACCAAATATATTTAAAGAAACAAACAAGATAGATACTTTGAAAGTCCTGATTGGACATGTCACACTACTTGAGCATTAATTGTACATATGTATTTTCTAACACTTAAAAAGGGAATTATGAAGGTTCTTTAGTCAGAATAGACTCTGTTTTATCACAGTAAATAACGACATCAAAATTCCAGAAGCTTAAAATTGCAATGATTTTACTTATCACTCACACTACCCATTTACTGTTCCAGTTCCAAATCCTTCTCATTTCGGGATCCAGGAGTAGAGAAACTTCATTATCTGGAATATTGCCAGTAGAAACAGGGGTAAATAGCCAGTCTGACCCACCAGCTTTATATATATCTTCTAACACATCACTGAACAGAGCAAATCACAATGTGACCTTATGAGATTAACTGCAAATGAGTTACATAAATTTTAGTTCTGGACAATGCAAAGTGCAACATTGTTTTCTCCACTTAAAATACACTTATTTCCCCACTTAAAATAAACTTATTTTCCCCCTGCCCCTTCATGGATCTTTGCATAGAGAACACTACTATTACTTTGAATTTGTTTCTCTCTTTTATATGTATTTGTAGCTAACATTTAATTCAGCTCTTCCATGTACTCAGGGGGACTGAGTTTCTCCAACAAGCAACTTCTTATCTCTACTGTACTGATCACCTTCGATGTGCCACCACGCTGCTTCAATCATCCTCTATAAACCCGCCTGTAAGAATATTATTCTCCCCATTGTAACAAATAAGAACACTCAAACAGGGCAAGAAACTTGCCTAAGGACCCACTTGAGTTGGATTCCAAAGCCTTTCATTATCTTCCGTATTATCTGCAGTCTTCTTTATTTAGGTGACGACTACCCTGGAAGCCACTTAGAAGTTGTCAGTAAGCTGCTGACCATAATCTTCAACTCTAGGACTTCCAAATCTAAACTGCAAATAAACCATTTCTTTCCTGCCTCACAGAACTCCCTTCTGTCTGCGCTGACTGACTTTATGTCCTCTCTGAGTCTTACTTCCCATGCAAATGGTAGGAAATATCTTTAACGTCTTCAATTCCTATAAATTAAATTACTTACATACACATATGATTCTGTTTATATATAAAATTTTGTATATAATTTATATAGATCATAGCAAATTATCTAGTGTAAAGCCTGTCTCCTCTGGTGCATTTCCTTTTTTTCTTTTTTTCTTTTTTTCCCGAGGCACTCATTCAAGATGTTACGGGTTTTAGATGACATTGAATGATAATAATAATAAGGAAAATAATATTTAATGATAATAATAATGCTAGCAAAGATTATAGATAAAAGCCAACATCAACTATACAGGTGCTATATTTCATAACCTTTGTTTGACCAACTCATTTAATCCTCACAGTTGCTTTTGGAGAAAATGCTATTATTAACTCCATTTTGAAGATACAAAATTGAGTTACAGAAGCAATTGGTGGTTAATTGATACTCCAAATGAGCATCAGAGATAAGATTAGGATCCTGGAAGTGTGAATACTGAGCCCTTATTCTTAACGACTTCACATGCAGCCTTCCAGGAGCCAGTTAATGACACATAGCACAGAAAAATACGGGTTAGGTAAGAGGAGTCATTAATGATCTGTTGTCAAACAAGGCATTTTTCTTAATCGCATGGAGTAGACCTGTTCATTTTTGGCATCAGAACTTTTAGAGAAGACGAAGATTGTTGCAAGATTGTGTATCTGAACCATCAAAGTAAATTAATAATAATATTTTTATTTAGTCTCAAGTTTTCTGAATGAGAGCTTTAGAAAATTAGAAAGAAAAGTAACATTTAATTTGTATCTACTATGTGTTGTGTACTTTCTTAGGTCTATTCACATTTTTTAATCTCATTCCATCCTCAAAACAACCCTGCCAAGTAGGTGCTATTAGCTCTGGTTTTACATAATAAGGTACTGAGATACTGAGAGAGAATAATTTTCCAGGGTCACATACCAATAAATAAGTTTCAGTAGTACTCAGTGAGACGGTGATTCATAACTCATAAAGACACAGTCATGACAATTTCATCGTAAAATGATTAACTCACATTATACTTGTATCTCATTACATTCATACCATATTTCCTGAAAAGTTAAGCACAAGTCAAACTTGCTCTCCTGTCCTTCTATCCACTTGTGTTATCATTTTAAAAACACTCTGTCTTCACATGTACCCCAGTGTTCACAGCAGCACTATATACAAGAGCTAAGACACGAAAGCAATCTAAATGCCCATCAACAGATGAATGGATAAAGAATATGTGTTTTATATTTATAC
Source organism: Vicugna pacos (assembly GCF_048564905.1). Taxonomy (NCBI): domain Eukaryota; kingdom Metazoa; phylum Chordata; class Mammalia; order Artiodactyla; family Camelidae; genus Vicugna; species Vicugna pacos. Next base: position 111,671,550 of record NC_132987.1, on the reverse strand, counting down.
ACACACACATTTACACATATATATACACACATACAGTGGAATACTACTCATCCATAGAAAGAATGAAATATTGCCATTTGCAGCAACATGGATGGACCTAGAGATTATCATATGAAGAGAAGTCAGACAAAGATAAATATTTTATGGTATCACTTATATGTGGAATCTAAAAATAATACAAATGAACTTGTTTACAAAAACAGAAACAGACTCATAAACATAGAAAACAAAATTATGGTTACCAAAGGAGAAAGGGAGGAGTTTGAATAAATTAGGAGTATGAGATTAACTGGTGCACACTACTATATATAAAATAGATAAACAGCAAAAACCTACTTGCACAGGGAACTGTATTCAATATCTTGTAATAATCTAAAATGGAAAATAATCTGAAAAAGAATGTGTATATATACATATATACACATATATATATAAATACGTATATATAACTGAATCACTTTGCTGTATACCTGAAACTAATACAATATTGTAAATTAATTGTACTTCAATTAAAAAAAGAAAAAAAGAAAATGTAATTATCTGGATCACACATTGTACACTTGGTAATATTCTGTCTCCCATCCTGCTTACCACATGTTTTAGTCTTGTCTATTAAATATATTTCAAGACACCTGAAAGCAGGAAAAAGAATGTTTTAGCTTTCTTTACTCTTGTTCCCTAAATTTTTTATTTTGCTCATCTGCCCTTCAGCTTTTGAAACTATTAATGATCTACATGAAGCTAATAACATAAATGTAGCTGGGTTACACCATTTTAGTTTATCACTGCTAAATTTAAGAATCATTTTGACCCCATACTTAGAATTTAATTGCTATGTAAATATGAATTTGGATACATTTTGCTTCTTCAGATCATGGGATCACTGCTGCATCCATTTAACAATGCTCTGGCAAGTGAAATTAGAACACAAATATATATATATATATATATGGTGGCAAAGAGGAAGACAAAATTTCATCATGACCTAAAAGGCTAGGAAGGTGACCTTCATTATTTTCTTTAAGGGCCATTTACTGGAAAATTTAGCTTTCTTTGATCTTTCGTGTTTACCCTAAAGGATTTTTAACCTTTGGGAAAAATTGGGAAACTGTTCCATTACTCTTTTTTAATGAGCTGCAAAAAATCTGCTGCCTCATTAGGTAAAGGGATTTTGTATCTTAATTTTTCAGAAGGCATGGACATTAATCTGAATTATCTGATGAGTAGAAAGCTTATTCCTTAAACTTGCCATGAACACAGAGCACAAATTCCTCAAACTACAAAAAGACTATCTATTAGAGTTCCGTACATTTAATTCTGACGTAAAATATTAATTTCCTGTGGCTTCCGTAACAACCACAGACTCGGTCACTTCATATAACAGAGTTATTCTCTTACAATTCTGGAGGCCAGAAGTTCAAAATCAGTTTCACTGAACTAAAGTCAAGGCGTCAACAGGGCTGATGCTTTCTGGAGTCTCTGGAAGAAAATCCATTCCCTGCCTCTTCCAGCTTCTGGAGTTTGCTGGCTTCCCTCACTTACAGCAGCATCAGTCCAGTCTCTGCTCCTGTCTTTCTATGGGCTTCTCTTGCTCTAATCTACTGTTCCTTCTCATAAGACTCCAGTGATCACAGCAGGCTCACCCAGAGTACCCATCTTAAGACACTCATTCACATCTGCAAAGTCCCTTTTGCCACAGAAGATAACATTCATGGGTTCTGGGGATTGGGAAGTGGGCACTGGTTGTGGGGAGGAGGGTTCCATTCAGCTTTCCACACGTAAAAAATACTACAAATAGGAGAATTAATGGAAGGAAAGATTCTTTAGTAATTGTACAAATACAGAGTGATGCATGTGCTTCATCAAAGCCTTCAGAGGACAATGCCACCCAAATGACAATAGTCTGTACTGGCTGCTAAAAACTATCAGTGTTATGAGCTTAATGTTTGCTGTTACTGCTGCTGTCTGCTCAGTTTCTTGCCCAGATGGACACTAAAGCAGAAGACAGCTCTGTAGAGGTACTGTTTCCTGCAAGTGGGGAGTGAATAGGGAGTGACGGTTACCTCTGAGTGTGATGAGTGAATAAGAAGATAAAATATAAATGAGAACGAGAGGAATTGAGCGAACTCTGCCTTTGCAAATCTCAACATTTAGGTGTTTAGCATATTACTGCACCAAAATAAATTTAAATATGGTGTAGCCTCATCCTGTGAATATTGATTATGCTATGTGATATTCTACATTATTTGTCAGACTTACACTGGTGTGAATGATATTAATTTAAAATACTCTACCATGTAATGCAAAGGGAAGAGGGGTATGTGGGCTGTACATCTGACTGACTTACTCATTCTATTTTCTTGTCTGTTTGTTTTTGTTTTCCCTCAAATCTGCTACAAGGAAGCCTAAAATAAGACTAGAGGTAATCACGGGATGACAGAGAGATGCAGAAATAAATCTCCATCAGCCTCTGGGCTCTTCTGTATATCACTTGGAGTCAGTAATTTAGTGGAAAGTTGGCCATCAACTGCCTTGTGTAATTTATTCCCTACTTTGCCTGCCTTAGGATGGAACATTTCTGCACAAAACCCCAGGATGTTCTAGAGCTAAACAGTTTGTGGAAAGTATGGTTCCCTGATCCTGACCCTTTTCACCTGACAGACAATTCACAAAAGAGCAAAATGTGTTTAACAAAGAGTTACATATGGAATGAATTCATCACCTTATCAAATAAATACTGAGTGAAGCGTTGAGAAAACTCAGATTTAAAAAAAAATATTTGGAGGATATCTGTAACTTTAAATTGGTGTGCATTTAAAAAATCTAGCTGAAAAGCAGAGAACAGGGAGGGAAATTTAATTGTCTTCTGTGAGGACAGTGTCTTTTAAAAACTATCCCTCTGGCTTTCTCTACCTGAAGAAGTTGGTACTGCCCTCTGTCTGAACTTATCATTGTTAATAAATGCACTGCTGTTTCCAATTCAATGGAGGCTGTAAGTATGAATTATAGTTTATATTTTTAAGAACAAAGTGCCCATTCTTTAGTTTAAATGAAAATCTTTTAAAACTTCCTTCAGCCTTCACCGTAAGGAATGAAAAGTGTTATTTAATAAGTACAGTGCCTATAAAAGCTACACAGATTATTTAAATAAAATTTTTTAAGGATAGCCATTCCTTTTTCTGGTTATAGACCAAAAATAACTATATTCTGCAACATGGGAATGAAGTCCATACAAAAAAAAAAAGGCAAATCAAGAACAAGTAAAACTTATTTGGGGAGAACTGTAGAAAAATGTTCCACACCTGACGGCAACTGCATTTTACCACAGAGACAATGAAACATGTAATGTTTAATTTTTGTCAGTTTGGAAGGTACAGTCTTGAAAAACCAGCATTCTTTGGTATTACATATTGCAGAAACTCTTTAAGAAAGGGATCTCATGGAAGTCTTGGTTACTTAGCAACCACTGACCCCTGCGGACAAGTTCATTTTTGGCCTTGTGTAGGTCACTGAAGTCTCATTGGGATTGCTGTGAATGGATTGAATTTTTCAAACAGGTGAGAGGACGTCACCACTACATGGCCTGGTGCAGTTAAGGGTACAGCACACAGCTGGGGGAAGCAATTCTTTCTCTTAATAGTTCAGTGCCTTACCCTCTCTTTTGAGCAACAATGTGGAGACAGTCAAAGCATTCAGCTTATTTCAGAATACAGGATCAAGTCCTGCAATATTTTGCAGTAGTCAAAAGAGTGGAAAAGCACAGCCTCTTTGTTTTACTTGAACCCTCATTAACCTTTTAATAGCCATAGTGCAGAAGCCCACAGACACATGATCTCTTGTTTACCACTGATCGACAGATGCGAGTTTGCCCATGAACACTGAAATCACTATTCGCCAACTCTATGGTCTACGGATGATGAGGGACAGGTGATGGTCAAGGTGGCAATTATTGATACTTTGAAGAGGCCAAATAAACTTATTTTTATATGAGTGTGAAGACATCAGCAGCTGTAGCTACACAACACACTAATGGAATGATGCTCTGTTACTGTCCCAGGAAGTGAGAAGGAAGAGAGTCCGGAGAGGCTGCAGATAATCACCAGGGAAGATATAAAAGGGCGTCAGGCTGCAGCCTCACCATACCTTCCCAGGCATCACTGAGCACACATTCTGGCTCCATGTCTTTTCCAGGCTATTCTGGGGATTGCAGGGGCATATGCTACAGAACCCACTGTATTATCCCAGTGACTCCTTCTGTTGCTCTTTGCTCCAGCGATGTAAGCCCTCCCTTGGGTCTTGGATTGCCTAGTTGTTACCAAGGAACTCTCTGGCTTCTGGATAACTGCCAAGAAACCTGTGGTGAAGCACCAATCTGTGAATCTCCCAGCTGTGAGCCCAGGACCTGCACCACAAGCTGTGACCAGTCAAACTCTGGTGTGCCCTGCAGCTCTGCAGCAGTGGGCAAAATACGCAGTGCCTGTGAAACTACCAATGTCGGACCCAGCCCCAGCTGCAACCCATGCACTCAGACCAAAGGGTATGTATCCGATTGCAGCACACCCAGCCGATGCACGTGCAAAGCCCGCCAGACCCTCAGCGATGGCTTCAAATACTCTGGGTCACTTAACTGCTTATCCAGGAGTTTACAGCTTCTAAACCACTACACACTGGGTAGCTTGGGGTATAGAAGCTACCAAAATTTTGGCTTCATACCAAATGGCTTCTCACCCTCATCTTGTATTGCCAACAGCTGCCGATTCCAAAATTATTTAAGAAGAAATTGCCAATATCCAACTTATCAGCCCCTGAGCTATTTTTCAAGAAACTTCCAGTCTCTGAGCTGTATACCAAGTACCTTCCCTCCTCTGAGGTATTTATGTCGTGGCTGCAGACCTCTGAGTTGCTATTGATCAACTTACTGCATTTATAGCTGCTAGAAATTGTCCAAAGGGGCAGATTCGACCAAGTTGTCACCCTCTCTAATACTCGGCTGAATTGAATTACCGCATGTATCTTAAGAATCGTGTTCCATTAACCTCAGATATAACTCCAGGATGTATTAATCACAGCCATTATCACCTGCTAGCTTTTGTTCTGCTGCTCTTGTAATGCCTTATGTGTTGAAGTCCGACCCTGAAGTTAGCGGTATTGGTTCTGAGACTGAATACGATGGATACACTGAAGAGATTCCACATGAAATACACCACAGAACAGCTTTCTTATTTCGGCTGTCCCTGTCACTTTTCTGCCATGCGACTATCCCCGAACTTTCTTGAAAATGTGGAGCCTCCTTGGTTTGACTGATGATTCCAGCACATTCTTTCAAGATTGCCTTGCTTTTTGCCAATAGTTTTGTTAATGCCTAACTAGCATCTTGCTAATAAGCTAAGAGAGAGCATCGTCTTAAACATTGTGAGGGGAGCGAGTTCTTCCTCCCCCTCCTGCCTGAAGACAAGGATGTGCTAGAAGCAATGTCCAACTAGAGTTCAGAATCGGAAGACCTTCTGCAAATCTTCTCTTCTAATGAAGCCATAAGACACAAGATTGGCTGGCACTTGGCGTTTGTTCTCATTGCCTAGGAGACAGCCTCAGAAGTAGCAGGAACACAATTGTTTGTTGAAAGAATGACAAAATGCTGTTGCAGAAGCTTCACGAGTAATAATCTATGCTCACAGTTCTGCTGTAATTCTCCCCTGCTGATTTGTTACTTCCTGATTGCCGACACAGTCCTGGTTCACAGCTAATAAACACATTTCTACTGGGAAATCATGCTTTTTATTTTGCTTTATTTCGTATTCACTAAAGTTTTATCAGGGTTCTGGGCAATATGCGTAATATTTTTGAAGCACTGGTTTCCTGCTGTTTAGATTGTAGCCTAATTAAAAATGTAAAGAAGATAGACTATGAATTCCTAGGACTTTGTTTTGTTTTGTTCTATTTTTAACACATTAAGTGACATTTCTCTTAGAGTGTCTGTGGTTGATATTTACATAGGTAAATTTGGGGAAAATATAAAATAAATCCATTTAATAAAACTTATATAAAATATTAAATGCAGGTATATTTCCCCGCACAATATGCATATTTACAAATTTTGTAGGTAAGATTTGGACTTTGGAAATGAATTTAATATCCAACTGTCTGTGAAGTGATTTAATCTCTAGAAAGTTCTTTAAGAAAAGGAAAATGAAATCATTCATCAAGTGGTAAAAGTAAACTCTATCCTAAGACTTTTTTGTAAATAAAAAGCAAATTATCTTTAAAATCAAATACATTGGCCCCTGGAGATGTGTGTACCTGGAGATTGGAAAGATGGGGAGGGATCATCAAATAGTAAACGAATAAAATTAAAACTCATGAGGCATTTGGATGGGGCTACCATCTTATTTATTCATTCAGTAGGCCTACTATATGTAGAAAATGCTTATAGAATATCTAAACATATTGCTTCTGTGTGAACATGTTTAGGGACAATAAAGTCACTCCTTTGTAAGTTCATTCAAATTTCAGAGAATTCTATTTGTTGGAAGTTTCTCCTTTATATTGAGAAAAACCTAATTGTCCTTAGCTAACATCCATTGACCATTTAGGAGCAGTTTAATTCCTTTAACATAGGACAGGTGTTCAAGTATTTGAAAATAATTACTGTGTGTCCCAGCTGAGTATTCAGTTGTCTAAACTAAACACACAGTCTTTCTCTTTACAAACTTTAATAGAAAACCTATTCTTCGAGGCGTTGAATGAGACTCTTGGGGGGGTGGTATCGAGATTTATAGATCTTGTTCTCAAGAACTATTCAGAAAAGTACATATTGAAACAAATGTAATACTGTCTCAACCATTTTGAGTGCAATCTAAAAGAAATCAAAGGATGGTCTCCAACTGGAAGAAAGAGAACATACTTGGTTGAAGAAATGGCATTGGAGTGATGCCTGAATGGTGAGGTGCCTAGGAGATGAGTGTTCAATGAGGCAGGGGAAGGGATGGGGTAAGAGATACATTTCAACAAAGGTATAGTTTGCTTTGACCCAAGAAAAGCAAACATAAGCTCACCAGAGAGAAAAAAATTGGGAAACAATACAGAAGATTAAACATAGTAGATAAGAAAGATTCCCTTAAATAAGAACAAACAAATAAGCAATAGTTACAAAATGAAAGATTTGTAAATCTGACTATACCAAAATCAAAAGCTCATGGTATAGAAGATATAATAAACACATAAAAATTAAGCAAGAGTGTGGGGGGCACTTGAGAAATCTTTGTACTTTTCCACTTTATAGGTCCACATAAAATGTGACGTATTTTACATATAACCACACACATGTCAACAAACATTCCTCTATGTTATCTATCTATATACATAGGAAAAGAATAAAAATGCTAGAAAAACACAATCTAAGTTGTGTTTGCTTTACAGGAGTTTTAGGAATGGTAGTTGGTTATTCGCAAAGTGATTTTTAGACTAAACAGTTCTGCTTTGATTCCCTAAGTTATTTTAAAAATTAAACGCAAAACAAAATTGCAATACTGAGAAATAAAGTTGGTCCCACCTTATGACTTTGTTGAGTATATAACGAACAACCTTGTCTAAGCTCCTATTAATAAAAATGTTAAATAGCAAAACAAAAGTCATCAGTTCTCTATAGCACACTGCCTTCAAGAAAACCATAGAATATGAAGATTCATATATGTCTGTCCTGTTCAATTGCAGTTAGCCACAGAATATGCTTAATAAATTACACACTATGTCTGTAGCTCCAATGGCAGCTAATTTGTAGAACCCAGCAGAACTCTTTTTAAATTTGCACTTAAAATACACAAATGAATCACTTCTTTTCCCATACATTTCACTGCCTTGCTGATCAACACTTTCTGCCTCTCAAATAAAAGGAGGCCACAATTTTTTATTTAAAAAAAACACTGCACATAGATTTAAAATATTACTTTCTACAGCTGTAAAAATTTATCAATCTAAATATAAGTATTTAAGTTTTCTTTTACACATGTCTCCCTCTTTAGTACATAGCAAAGAGTATACTATGTCCACATGTACATCTATTATCCTAAATGCTGTAAATGAAACAAAAGTCTACCCTAGAATTTAACACACAATCTACTTAAAGGATGATTAAAGTTTCTGTTCCAATTCATATTCTTTTTTTAAATTCATATTCTTTAAAGTTTGTGTTTAGATGACTAACAATTTACTTTATAATGAAATCTTAAAGCATCAATAAAGCTCCTACAACTGGTATGCTATCAAAGATCTGAACATAACTGCATGATCTTCATGCTTGTTTCTGTCTGTTATCTTAAAACTATAATTAGTAGCCAATATCCTTTGGAATCCTTCTTTCATGTACCATATTTTTTGATGGATAAAGAAATAAAGCTACATCATTTCTAAGCCCAATGCAAACATTAATAGATTTTAAACCCCCATTCCACTGAGTTTCTTAATTGTGTCTTTTTCTTTGACTTCTGCAGGAAATGCCTATCAAAGTTCTCAGTATACAGTTAGTGTGTTTCCCAAGGTTCACTTCATGAAAATCGATCTCACCTGCCAGGAGGCCTTTGATGAGCAGCAGGCTCACCTGACAGGTCAGTTAACCATATTGTCACTCCCAATATCACAAGAGAGTATTTCGAAACCATGGAACTCTGTAATTATTCATAACCACCAACACTGTACTCTCCATGCTGAAGTGTCCACCTGTATCAGTGCCTGCTGAGATCATAGTTTCAAGATGCACTTCAGAAGTGACTCAGAAGGAAAGTGAATCCTTGATCAGACGCTGCCTCAGAGCTAATGAAGTTATTTCTTCGACTACTCTCTACACTCACTGTGCTTGTTCTTTCGGTCTGTTATTTTAATGTGATTGACAGTTGAAACTCAGTAAGTCACGGAGCTGTGGCTCCACAGTCAGGTCACTGACAGATCAAAGGGAAAAGCAGGCTCAGATCTTACCTTTGTTTCTGTGCCTTACAGTCCGGAGTTCTGGAAACTCTAGATGATGGTATTGCTGGCTGCCCTCACTCCAGGTTCTCACATAGTTAAAGGGAATATTATTCAAAAATACACAGTAATTCCCTTAATTAAGAAATATATAGGAGAGTAATAGCCTAGTGGTTGAGCACATGCTTAGCATTCACGATGTCCTGGGTTCAATCTCTAGTATCTCCATTAAAAAAAAATACATATATATGAAGTTATATATATATATAACTTCCAAATTTACATTTTGATCCTATTATCTAAATGAATGATATTAAAATTTCTTTATCTAAAGAATAAATATTCTAAATCCAGAATTATTTTTTAAGGAAGAACGAATAAAGATTTTAAATCAAGAATCCTTTCTTTTGAAAGTGATGATAATGGAAATAATTATTACTGTCATCATCATAACTTTTCACTATGAACAGTTGCTCATCTGGACTGTGGGTGCTGAGAATGGGAGATTACAAAGTATACTACCATGGACTCTGCTCTTCTTTTCTTAATCAATCTGCATCTTTTATCAGTCATCTTCCGTAAGTAACAGTGTTTTTTGAACTCTGTTCTCTCGGAGTAGAGAACACATTGTATACCTCTACTTTGTACTGCAGGAACTGGATACCATAGGAAGCTTGAGTCACTCTGTGGAAGACTTTCTGTCCTACAGACTCAAAGAAAGATACTAAGTGAATTTTGTTGTGTATGGCATCATGATTCACATATTTGCAGTGATCTGCAGAAGAGCTTGAATTTTAATCCTGAATCTGCCACTTATGAGTTGTGCAGCTTAAGCTGTTTCTTAACCCTCTGAGTCTTTACAAAGTGAGGGACTTTCAGAGAATTAAGTGAGACAGGGCATACAGAGCCCTGACACAGTGCCTGGAAAAACTGCACAACAAATGACAGTAACTGTCATTATGTTAAGAAGCAAAGAGATGCCAGACCCACCAACATTACAGGGTTTCTTTCTGTGTATGGTGTGATAGAGAACCAGAATTCAAGGTTTGGAGCTAGGTAGTTAATGGGAAGCTAGAACCAGAACCTAGATTCTCTTTGTTCTAGTCCAGTATATTATCAAGACAATCTTTTCCTCACTAGTTTCAATGAGGAGTGAATTTCTCCTAAATACCCATCTGGCCACACTTTAATCCTTTACTCACACAGCGTCTGGGGGACAAGGGGGTGCAATAACCTTGATAACTGATAAATGTGGGAAGAATAACTGGGCATGTGCATTTCAGCCTCGACCTCCCCCCACCCCCAACTAAGGAGTTTCTCTTTCTTTATGTACAAACTGCCCGCAGGATGCAAGGTCCCACTGACTTCCCCATCATGGGAGATTTAGCCTGGACCCATGCTGTCCTGATGCGGATAAGTCTGTCTAATTTTAGGGTTCAGTATTAGCAAAGCCATTTTTGTTTTGTTTTATTTTGTTTTGTTTTATTGAAGTATAGTCAGTTACAATGTGCCAATTTCTGGTGTACAGCATAAAGCCATTTGTTTTAACAGAGCTAATTCTACAACTTGACAATTCTGTCAACAATAAAGGTAATATGTGTACTCTGCCTGCAATTTATTTTAATATTTGAGGGTTCAGGACCCACTTAGTAAAAGGAGCAGTATCTCAGAACCCCAATAAAATGCTTTCTAAAATAGGTCACAAAGATTATCACTTAAGATTATCTCTACCCTAAGAAATATCTAATTAATGAGGATATGTACTATGGAATACAACCGAGATACAACAATTTTAAACAGAGTTCAAGGTATAAAGTACATCAGATGACTGTGTCTCATTCCATTATGGCTTTTTTTCCCATTGTGGTTATCACACCCAGGAAGAAAATTGAACTTGAAATTGCAAAATATTGACTAGAATGCAAACATGCCCTTGTATTTTTTGAACCCAATATTATGGATAGAAGCAATAAATGATGGAACAAGAAGTTTATGAGAACAGTTTTAAGTCCTTTAGACCCAATAAAATTACTATAAACTTCCCAACATTGTCACATCGAGATCAGATTGTGCCATTTACACTCCATCTGATACCCTAAAGTCAGGAAACTAAAGGAACTATGCCAAGAGCAACAAGTTGCCAGTGTGTCAACCTTTACCTCTAGACTCAGGACCTCAGGACTAGAGGTCCTGAGTCAAAAGAATTTATGTTCTATAACACTGTACATGGGAAGGAATCAAATGGGGACATATTGACAGAAGAAAAATATTTAAAAATTTGATCTGAAACAGAAGAAAAATCTTTGCACAGAACGACATAGAACCTAGATTTTGGGCTCCTGATATGTACAAATTTGAGGGAAATGATAGTGTAGGATGGGAATAAATACTCTTTTCAAAGAAAAAGACTTGAGTCAATAAAGCTCTTATTTTCTGGTTTGGAACACACAGCATATGTTATCATCATCAACAAAGAGAGAAGAGGGTGAAGGAGGCAGGGAAGGAGAGAGAGAGGGAGGACCAGAGGGCAGGGGGTAGGGGAGAGAGAGAGAGACAGAGAGAAAGAAGGGGGAGGGCGAGGGAAGGGATGGAAATGGCAGGGGGTGGGTGGAAAAAAGAAAAAAAAAGGGAAAAGATGGGAAAAGAAAGAGAAGGAAATGGAAGAGGACTGTTTATTCTTTTTCCTTTAAAAAAAAAAAAAACCTTCTTGCCCCATAGAAGAACCATTAACAGGCATCCCAGTAACTAGAGAGGCCCTCAAACTGGAAACCATTCGACCTCATCCTGCCCTGGGCCTCCTTGTTGCCGTGGGCCACAGCTGACTCCCAAAAGTCCACCCCTGCAAGATTATGAAAGTAGGTCGCAAATAAAGTTTGAGTTCCTGCTGAAGCCAATGGATTCTTTGATGATTATCCTGGAACTAGATAAAGGCAGTAACTATGCTGTTTTCATGAATAATTATAAATAAATAAGTGTGTTTGTAATATATACACACACACACACATATTTCTTTTTATTATAGTTCTTAAACTTGTGTATATATCCAAACGTCAAAGTTTTAGTGCTTTTGAAAACACATCTATACTTCTTTTGCTTTAATTGTCTGTTAAACACTTCGGCATAATGATCACAGTAAGTGTGTCATCTCCATAACTTTGAGAACTGTAGATAGAATTTAGCTGGAATATTCTTTTCCTTTTCTTTTATTCTGTCTCTCTTGAAATATAAGTGATGGAGACTTTTTAAGCATGACAGTACAATTCAGCCTAAGGCACAGAACATCTACATTTCTTGTTGCTTTCAGGTAAAATACAGCGCTGTTATAAAATATTAATAAAACACAGAATATAAGAGCACAAGTATTCCACTGACCTGCCCTGACAGCTCTGTTGGACAGAAATAGTTGTGGTGGCTCTTAAGGAAGCTGTTTCTGTTTATTCCAGAAGAAGAGTGAACTCATTCGTCTAAAAAGCTCCTAAACACCCTGACTGTGAAGGCGGGGCCTTAACCACAGCAAAACGCAGGACATAAACTCACAGACACAATTCCCGGGAGAAGGGCTCCCTGGAAGCACACACTGAAACAAAGATTTTAGGTGGTTTAGAATTTTTAGGTGATGACAGTTAAACCAGATATAAAACCAGCCCAAATCCTTCTCTAATCTAAGTATGGGATGCAATTTCATTCTTTTGATTCCAGTGTAATCCAGTGCAATCAAGAGCATAGGCAGACTTCATTTCCAAAGCTTCAAGCCCTGAAGATCTCTTGCTTACAGTGGTTGCAAAACAACATTTCATGCAATCGGCATCTGTTTATCAATTTTCGTGTATCTATTCTATTCCTGAAAGTTTACAGATATTTGCCATTATTTCCTTGTATGAAATATAAGAAAGGTCAACACAATATGTCCTAAAATAAGCTGTTAAGGGCAGATGGTTTTCATGATCACTGGCCAAAGAGGAGGGAGTTAGAGGCGCTGTGTTGATGCTAAAACATTTGTGTCTGATCACGTGGAGGTCTCTATCCCTGTGTCTGACTCCAAGGGGCCCTTTAATAATTTTGCCATCTTGCAACAGAACATAGAGCCAAAAAATAATTCCAGCAAAGCCATTTACGTCTATGCCTTTGAAACAGAAAACTAATGCATTTTTGTAGGTGAGCAGTCCTTCAACTCTCCTGTACAAAAACCAAAGGCCATTTAGATGGTTACCTGGTGACCCCTGGGGAAGCATGCATGTTTGTGGGAAGTAATTAGAGCATGGCCTGTCACTGCAGCAAACGGAGACGGATGGTTAGGGACAAGGGAAGAAGTGCCCGATCATACACGGGAACTTGGCTTAGAATCAGAAGACCATTCTCTCGACCTGATTTTGCCACCGCGTAGCTGTGTGACTAATACAAACACATATTCTCTCTGGATCTCAGTTCCCCTAGCAGTAAATGAGGAGGTTGAATTTAATGAGCCCTTACACCTCTAAAATATGATGATTCTAACATTCTCGATATAACCTGTGTTAAAATCTTTTATGATGTTTGGCTACGCTTTCCCTGTGTCCCCTTCCCAAAGTGCTTATCATGACCCACCCAAGCCCAGCCAATGACTTCTAATGATACAGGCAGACTGTAATTACATGTGGCCAATAGGCCATTTAATCACGAGAGATGCACTTGGTTTTGGTACACCCTAATTATCAAACTGCCAGGACTTAGTAGTAAAAGCTTTACACCTAGCTTACGTATTTCCTCAAGACACTGCATTTTGGCTAATGCTAGTTTATGTTTGAAAGAAAGGGAAGCAAATGAGTCACCCATAGGAGATCTGAATTTTCCCTGTGAGCTGATTTTCTGAGAAGCTGCAAACTGCAGTCATTTTAACTGAGAGACTCCACCCCTCTGGTAAAACATGTAGACCTATGTTCACTAGTCAAACCGGCCTGGCCCTCGGGCCAGACTGTTAAACTTTGCTACACGCCTGCCCCTGATGTCTGGCAGATCGTATTTCACAGCTGTAGACACTAATGTCATAATGGGGCAGTAACAAGGTACACGCTAATGTTGATCATTTAATCTCTACAGCTGATTAACCTCTCAAAAGAGTCAAATAATAAAAGTCTGACATTTTTTCAAGCAACATCTTAACTTGAGTTCAGTGGGGCTGGGATCTGGACTCCTTCCAACAGTGGGAGGGAAGGATTACTAACTCATACTTACTTTCCTCATGTGAAGATCTGGAGCTCTCGTCTGTTTATTTCCAAAGGCAAAAAAATAAAAGGAAAAGACAAAGAGAAGACAGACATGCTGAACGATGAAATCAGCTTACTTAGAAATTCCAGGAATTCCAAAGATGAAACGTTTATTGTAACTAGGCAGCAGAAAGGAACCTGATTACAGGGGCAGGGGCAGGGGCAGAGGAAGATAGCAGGTAGGTGACCTTCAAATAGGGTGACATTTTACAGATGAAAAATGCAATGTGAAGAATTTTTTAAGTAGCTTCTAAAACTCCAGAGTGAGTTTTGGTTGCTAAAATCACTCCAAGTGATGATACTTCAGTATAAAGTAGGACCAGGTAGAGTCACCCCTCTGTGTTCCCAGGGGATTGGTTCCAGGACCCCCATGGATGCCAAAATCCGAAGATGCTGAAGTCCCTTGTATAAAATGGTGTCGTCTTTGTATGTAACCTGTGCACAGCCTCCTGTACACTTTAAATCATCTCTAGATGACATAATTTACTACATATAATTTACCAATACAAGGTAAATGCTATGATATTAGCTGTAAATACAAAATAAATGTTATGTCAGTTGTTGTCAGTTTCTGGAGTGAGACAAATTCAAATTTTGCTTTTTGGAATTTTCTGAATTTTTTTTGTTCCAAATATTTTCAACCCTCGGTTGACTGATTCCATGGACAATGGAACCCGCAGATTTGGAGGATGACTGTAGAGCTTCTCTCCCCTCTCTCTTTCTAGATTTACTCTTCCTTGGAGGCAATATTCATCATAAGATAATGTATTTGAGAAACAAGTTTTAAGAGTGCAGGATTGCTTTAAGCTAATCTCTCAGTACCCGTAATACTGAGATCTCTGCTTTTTGCCCTGGCTCTAACGGCAGATACAGACATTGTGGCATGAGTATACTGTTATTCCTTAAGCACTTTCCTTCTAGAAGTGTTACTGAGCACGATTTAGCTCAAGGATTAACTGATCCGATGAAGGGGAATGCCAGTGTGTTCTAGGTCTCGCCTGGGTATTAAATTTGTTGTCATCTTCCAACTGTGGACCCAGAATGGTTGGAGATTGACCATTTGGGAGTTCAATCTTTTTTCCTGAATGTCTAAGTTATGACTAGTATTTCGGCAGCTACTAGGGGTCCATGCAGAAGAACATAAACCATGGCAGTTTAATACAGAGACATGGTTAAGCAAGTATTAGAGGACAGAAAAGGCAAAGGGAAACGTCAAGCCGACAAGGTTAGTAACTGCAGGAAGCGACCCCAGCCCTAGGACTGGGGGACAAAGAGAAGAAGTTGTGGTTATTAGATCCTAGTAGTGAGTAGAGCCAGGTGAATGAGACTCAGACCCCTGAAGGGAGGCACTGGTGGAGCCTGGGGGACCCTGTGGAGTTGGGAACCAGACCTCGAGGAGCAGGGGGGGCTACTGCTCAGTGGTGCTTGTGTCTCTGGAGGAACAGGGAGCTGGGGTTCAGCGGGAAGAGTGGATCCAGTTGTCATTGGCAGGGTGACGTCAACAGGAATAGAAAACCAAACAGGAAGAAGTAGATGCCTTCTTCCCTCTCCAGCCTCCCAGTTGTCCTCTCGTGTCCCAAATTGACAGAACTTAACAGGGAACAGCTGACAGAGGAGAAATACGGTTTTCAGATTCTCAGCCAGAACGTCCCATGCAAAGAATAGAATGGTAGTTTTTTTAACTTTATTTTTTATTGACATATAGGTGATTTACAGCGTTTGTTTCAGTTGTACAGCAAAGTGATTCAGATATACATACACATACATACGTATATACTTACATTTTCAGATTCTTTTCCATTATGGCTTATTACAAGAAATTGAAAATAATTCCCTGTGCTATACAGTAGGTCCTTGCTGTTTAAGACATGGAAATGACCTAAATGTCCATTGACAGATGAATGGATAGAGAAGATGTGGTATATATACAATGGAATTTTACTCAGCCATAGAAAGAATGAAATAATGCCATTTGCAGCAACATGGATGAACCTAGAGTTTATCATATTAAGTGAAGTCAGAGAAAGATAAATATCATATGATATTACCTATAGGTGGAATCTAAAAAAAAGATACAAATTTTATTTATAAACCACAAATAGACTCACTGACAGAAAACTAACTATGGTTACCAAAGGCGAAAGTGGGGGAGGGATAAATTAGGAGTTTGCGATTAACAGATACACTCTACTACATATAAAATAGAATGGTTGGTAACCATCACAGACTGATTCTGTGCCTGTCTGTGTGAATTTCTTGTCTACGTTTGTCACTTTAGATTTCATCTATAAAATCGTAAGTGCATATAATATTGTATGTCTGGCAAAAGATTTTGTGTTTTCTTTTTCTTAAATAAAAACTATACTTTAGGCCTTTGCTTTAAGTCTGCTGCAAAGTCTCATGCTGTGGAAGACCACCCCACACCTGTATCAGCCAAGAAGCTCTTGGGTGAGTTTCAAGATAGGCAAACATTATTTAAAAAAAAAATCCCTCTATAATGACTCATAATACTAGTTTAATGTAAAAGGGGATCGATTCTAAAGCAAGTCTGGCCCATTATTAAAAGCAAACAAAACATAAGCAGCAACCAAATGACCTAAAATTACTTCTTTAGTGTAACTTTTATATCTTCTGAGTTCCTCCTATGTGTCTCGATAGGACCTTAGATTTTTGCTGTCACAGCAGTTGATCTGAATTTATTTGTTAGGTTTTAATGGTGGTCCAAAGTATAGCATCCCCATTCCTCTGCAACTTCTGAACCAATAGAAAAATTAGGTAAAAAGGTCAGCAAATGAGAGTAAACTGCCACTTTTACTACTAAAATAATCACTTGCGGAGAAGGGGCTTCTATCTGAAGGCAAGTGGCAATCCTGATATTAACCCCAGAATTAAACCATGATGGGGCCAGTGGTTTCATCATACTTAGGAGAGGAGCAGGGCAGAACTGAAGTTTTCTGACAAGAAGGAGAGAAGGTACTGAATAAGACATGCTCAATTCCTATTCAAATACACCAATCAGATTGAAAAAAACAAAAAACTCCCTTTACCTGCCTGATGGGCAGATGGAAGCCCAGAGTGTTACCTTAATGGAACCCTTGCAAGGTGGAAGTAAGCACCAAGAGCTGTGTGAAAGTTATTTCCCACATCCCCTTACCTGATCAGACAGGCAGTGCCACAGAGACATTTTCCATATCTGAATGAGTTGAGTGGATTCACTGCCATCAGATCTTCAGTGCCCAGGTTAATGTTTGGCAATCAGTACTACTTTAATAAACATTTTGTTGAGTGAGTTGGGGGGATTAATTTTAGTTGGATGGAAATCTGTAAATAGAAAACAAATTCCGAAGGTGGTCTGATAGTAACTAGCAGTGTTAGTTTTGACAAGTCATTTGGCATCTCTAGACCTGAAACACTCATCCAGCATATGGAGTTATCAGCCTAAATCTAAATGAATTCTGCCATCCATTCCAGTTTCACAATTCCACTTGTCTTCTCTGTCATTAATGCTGTGGATGACATATGGCTGATTTTGTAATCATGGAACTCGTAGCATAAACAAGTGTTAAACACCTTCAAGGGATAGCCGGGAACGTGGGTCGATTCTACAGATAGGGTTGACCTTCATTCTCCATTCTCTTAGTGTTTTGTTCTCTGTAAAGATTGTACTAAGGGTTAGAAAACAGTACAATTATCCTAGAACCTGCCTTCCAGATGCCTTCTTTGTGCTTGAGTAAAGTATTGGAAGCCCAGGGCAGTGTCTTGGTACAGCTTTATGGTAATTAACATGGGATCATATAAGTAAGTGTGATTACCAAGGGAAGTTACTAAAGGAGGCAGTTCGGATTGGCAAAAATAGCACAAAAAAGAGAGACAGAACTTCTGAGCTTCCCTCAAATCTTGTAACCAACTCTGTGGGAATTGATGGAAGTCATATAAACTCTCAGATACTCAGGTTTCTCATTAATAAAATAAAAGCCTAGAGTACATCTCTATAGTCTCTTTCAAGTCCAACATTCAACAATTCAGGCTAATGCTCTGAAGAATTCAATGTATTTGTCTAGCTGAAGATTTGCCAGTAGATATACAAATTTTAAATCTTGAGATTTTTTTTTCTTAATCAGATAGACAAAAATAAAAGACTAAAAGTACCACTCGCTGTTAGGCTCTGCTGGGAGTTAAATTTATAGAAAGTGATTTTAAGGGCAATTTGATGTTAGCTGTTAAAATTTAGAAAACGTGGATCGTTTGGATCAGCGCTGCCACACGTTGGTGCAGTGCAGGGCAGTGGTTACAGCACAGTCTCTGGAAAGGAACTGGCTGGGCTGGGACTGTAGTCCTTCCACCATGTGGCCATGGATAATTTATTTAGTCTCTTTGTGGTCAATGCCTTTATGAAACAATAAAGATTACAATAATGTTCACTTCATTGAGTGGTTAAAAAGACTTAATGAGTCAATACACATGTCTTAAAGAGTAGACATGAAGTAGCCATTTAATAAATGTTAGTTTATTATTGCTTTTTTTTTTTTAGTTTGTTTTTTTTGGAGGGAGGTAATTAGCTTTATTTATTGATTTTTTTAATGGAGGCATTGGGGACTGAACCCAGGAACTTGTGCATGCTAAGTATGCACTCTACCACTGAGCTATACCCTCCCCCAGCTACTATTATTTTTACTATTATTATTGTTATTATTACCGTTGATGAATATGTGAACATATTCACAGAATACATTTTAAGGTTCTTCATTCAACGACGACTTTAAGGTAAATGATGTCAGATGATGCATCATTAATAGTGGAATTAAGATAGCAAGATGAGAGAAGATGGATAAGTAGGATGTGGTGATAACTCTCTCAAAGCCATCCGTGGGGATATAACTGAGAAAAGAAAGAGATGGGGATGCCACTGAGAAAATTATGCAAAAACTCCGAGAAACGTCAGGGGAATAAGAAAACGGTTCTGTCCATGTGTAGGAAAATGACAACTTAGAGCAGAATTTTTGGTGCCAAAAATAGAGAGAGAGAAAGGTCATGGGATATTGATTTACATGTGCACTGTTCTCATTTCTAAATGTCCTGGAAGGATCATTACCCACCCCATGACAGAAAATATCCAGCTATACTAGTCTAGTACATTCACAGAAATCAGGGTGGAAGGATGATAAATCCACCTCTACTAGGGAAGGTTTTGCAAAGACCAATGATAATACACCACGAACTAGGAAAGATAATTTTTCAACCTCTTGATCCATTGAAGAATAAACAGATAAACTAATTAATTTATAATACATCTATAATATACAGTAACAGACTTCCATATTGAGAATATGTGCGGTACGTGCATATTGACAAGGAATGATCTTCAGGAGATATCATTAATTTTTCAAAAAGTAACAGAATATTGTAGACAATAAACATTACATGTGAAAAAGGAGTTGGGGGAGAAAAATTCAAATATTTATGATTTTTTAAAATATTCATAAATATATGAAAATACATAGGAAAAAGTCCCGGAAGGACACACAGCTAACTGGAATGGTATTTACCTCTGGGAAACGAGGTATTTGAGAAGTAAGTGCAGTGAGAGGTGAGAAGGAAGAGATATTAATTTATTTGTTGTTATCAACGTGTGTGAATTTATTTCAATGCAAATACCTTCTTGAAATATTTATATAATAAAAACATTTTAAGGAATAATTTTAACTAAAAAGCCCACCGATCTGTGGAATTGTGCTTACATTAATCTGTTAATTCTCCTTTTAGACTTTGAGTTGATGAGGGAGTTAATTTCATTAAGAATATCCCTTGCGCCACTGCAAGTTTCCACTGATTGTGCAAATAGGTCACATTCTGTGGAAGGCCCCGGGGACATGATCTCTTTTCCCCCCAAAAAACTGCCACTTAAATTTTCACACTGTGAGTAGGAATTCTAGCACCATTATTATAAAGCATTAAATAAAACCTGAAAGATGTGGTAAAGCATGTTAATCAGTCCTAAATCTATCTAGAACTGTCATGACGGTAATCTTTCTGGAGAAAAAAGTATCATCCAAAATTTAATTCATGCAGCCACTCAAACTTCCATCCTTCCATCTTTCCCAGGGCCCTACAGTAAGCTTAGCAGATAGAATATTAAACATCCTGTTCTAAAGTGGACAACACCTTCATTGACATATCTGACCCAATGTTTAACATCTCAAAGTCCTTCCTTATATCTTGACTACCCTAGATCTTCATTGGCTGAGCTCTCTGGGGTCATTTAACTACTAGCAATACTTTTAATTACTATGAATACTTCTCCCCTTCTGCCTGTGTTCAATATCTAAGGCAGAGTGTCCAAAACAGAGCCAGTAGACAATTAACTTTATTTAAGAAATTAAAGTATCTGGGTCAACACTAATTTAATACCAAGTTTAAAAGGGCTTGGTTACCTATTTCTAATGAGAAGGACAACTTAGTTACAAAAATCCATTTATTTATTGTGTGTGTTGATTTACTGATATGAAACTTTGGCAATCAATTATTCAAAAAAATTTTCCTAGCAAATGAAAAGAAGGGGATTGATCAGTCTTTTCCTTGTTAAGCTATGCATCTTTTAAAGAGACGACAGACCCTCAATTTTGCTCTACCAATGTTAATAGGGTAGAATCATCTCTTAAAACTCAATAAATTTTTCCAAATTTTAAATACCTGTAAGTTATTCATGGTTGTATCTTATTAAGCATAACTGCAAAGGAATAATTAGAAGATGCCAGAAGTAGGTGGGCATTAGAGGCAGAGGAGCAAAATGAGGAGGCTTACTCTATGTGACAAATAATGCTCAGATTAAACCTATGACTGCAAAACATTGAAAATTACTCATTGTTTGCTTGTTCATTTATTTGTTTTCTTCTGTGTTTCCAGAATTCAGAAAAAAAAAGTTATTTGTTTTAAACAACTGTTCCTAGAAAATGCAAAGTCTTACTTTCATCTGTGCCTAGCTCTTTGTTTCTTCAATGAACACACACACACACACACACACACACGTATATGTGATATATCATGTGACCATGTATTTGTTTGTATATATCATATCAGGCACAGTAGTATGTAAGGTGAACAAGATAAAATTATATTATACCTGATAATATATTTTATATCTCTCCCTACAACACCCAGGTGGGTGGATAATAATAAAATGGTATTATGGTCATCGTCTTAATTCAGTATAGACATTAAAATAAGATAGATAAAACTCAAACTTTTGTGATGTGAAGCCCTCCAAAATGCTAACCTTCCCTCAAATATTTTATCAGACAGAGAAGCAGGCCTTTTTAAACACACACACACACACAAATGGAAAAAAAAAATGGGGGGAGTTAATAATCCATGCAACATGTATCTGCTAAGGCTCCTCTTTGTCTACGAGTCTACAGAGGCTAACAGGACTATTTGGACGTGATCTTGGCTTTCCAGGAGCAGCCTGAGCCAACTGATACACCTGTTTTATTCTTCTATGCAAAGCATAGAAAACTGCTTATTTGCAGGGAGGGATATGAACCTTTCAGGAATCCTTTGCTCTGCTTCATGGTCCATTCATAAGAATCTTGTAGAAGGCACTGTCTTTTCCCTAAGTATCACTGTTAGAAAGTCCTTGAGCATTTTTGTGGCTTGTCTAGAACTTGGATTAAAATTGAAAATAAGTTAGAACATCATGAAAATGTACCTTCCATTGTCACATCTCTCCTATCTATGTGTTTGTGGAGATTTTTCAGAATGATTTTTCCTTTCTATTCATCCTCACTGTAAGTTCTTTCAATCTTTTAAATGCCATCTGTTGGACATGCCTGTCCAAAGACAATCAGAATAAATTCTTTACTTCTATATGCTCCCTTGTCAAAAAGACCATGGGTGGTTATGGAGGCACTGAGATGCGAGACATGCAAGTCACAATACTGGTGCTGATGTTGACATGAGAGTTTCAGCATGTTCCCTAACCACTCTAAGCTTTAGGTTTGTTTTGTTGTTGTTGTTTTGTTTTATTTTGCTTTTAATTTTTAATATAAAATGTGGCTAATAATACCTACCTGGAAGAGTTCTTGTAAGAATTAGAAATTGAATGCCCAAGGCAGATTAGGCATTTAAGTAGCAATAGTAACTCTTGCCTCGGTTTTTATCTGCGCCTAGGTCTTTCTGCCTTGCATTTTAGCTCTTTGCACACCGCTTCCCCCCACCCCCCCATCACTACTAAAACACTCTTGATATTAGGGATTATCTTTTTCATTTGTTTAATCCTCATAGTAATTAATATCCACTTTTTGCACTTTTAAATATACTTGTTGATGAGTTGTGACAGGTGTCATCAAGTTTCCTCTTTAACTAGAAAGACTAAGTAACAAAGCCATACATAAAAATAAGAAAACTTCATTGCAGATTGAATTTTCAAATGTTCTATTGAATTCATGCTATCTTTTTGATAGCACATCTAAAAGTATTGTCAGGATATATAACTAAATCATATAGGGGCCAGATATACATACTCTGAGTCAGAATTTGAAAGATCTAGACACTTGCATAAACTAATCCAATAAAAATAAAAATTGATATACACTATGGTAAAGCAACTTACTGATGAAGTACTGCAGTGGAAAAGAGAAAAATGCTAATCCAATTAAAAACCAGAGGTAACTAAATATTTAAAAAAAAAAAGAAAAGAAATACTTAGTAAATTTCTCCTCACACCAAATACTAGAACCACCATAAGTTAAGTACTGCATTCCAAAACATATTTTATTTAATATCTAATTCCACCGTGTAATCCTATGAGGTAGGTACCATGATCTCAATTTTATAAATTAGGAAATTGAAATTAATTGCTTAATATCATATTCAGTGGCTGCATGATGAAGTCTTACAGACCAAGGATAGAATGAAAACTTAGAGAAAAGGGCCCTAAGAAGGCTTGGGGTCTACTTGTTCTCTGGGCCATTGAGGCCAGGCTGGTCCAGGTTAGAGGAGGTCTCATAGCATCTGCAGCGTTAGCCAGGTCTCTAGGCCATGAAGGGTCTAAATATGGGTTTGGGTCTTAACTTAATTAATATTAGTAATTTTTAAAAATTTGTATTGCCGTTATATATTCCTTAGTCTTAAAGAGTAGTTGAAGACTTAGTGGTTTAGGACATGGGAACTTTCTCCATTGGGTTCTGCTGGAGATACTACTAATGTTTAGAGATACTATCAGGGCAAGATACCAAAGCAATTGGAGGACCAGTATTCATTCAGCCAGGACAGTTGTCATTGATAAGGAATACTGAAGAATGGAATTGCCTCAGTTGCTTAAAAAAGTTAACGTAGTGTTCCCAAGTCCACAAGACAGCCAGGAATATCAGTGTTCCTCCAACCTCTTCCCTGTGGTTTCTTTAAGAGTACTTTTGAATACTATCTGTAAATGAAATAAATTTGGCACATACTTGTATATCTCTTTTCAAAAATCTCAGTTCTGTGTGAGCTTTTTATGTTAGAAGTCTGCCATCAATTTCCATATTTGATTCTTTAACTCTATGGTGAAAAAAAATTTATGCCTGAACGAGTATGATTCAATTGCATGTTTGGACAGACTTCAGAATAATTTGCTTATTACTATGTGTCAAAAATCTGCTTTACTCAGATAACATGACCCTGGAAATATCTTCTTTCAGGCAAGCAAGATACTTGATCTTAGGAAGGTGATTTTAAACCATTTATTTATAGTTATCATTTGTTGGTAATCATTTGAATACTTAAAATTAAAAAAAAATTTCCCCATTTCCTCCTCACCACAGTGAAGTAGTAACAAGTAATTCCTCATTCTCATAGCTCCTTTTCCAAGAACTGCATCCCAAACCTAAACCAATGAAGCAAGCAACTTAGCCACAGCTCTCTGTATAATGAAGGTCAAACTGTTGCTGAGGATTAGTTGATTAAGAAAGAACTTGAACTTGGGTGGGGAAAAGGCCAGGAAGCCAGTCAATGTACTAAAGATGGTGAAGATAAACAGAAGCAAAAATCTTGATCCTTAAGGACATCATAGTGTTATTGAATTAATCCTGGAAAATTCCTACTACAGAACTCCAATTACAGTGAAATAACACACCCCTATGTTTTAAACCACCTTTACTTAGCTATTCTGTTACTTGCAGCCGTAAACACATTAATTTGACAGGACTCCTTATTTTAAGAATTCTACCCGCTTCTGAGACTGACTTTGAGGGCAGTTTTATTTGTAGATAGTTTTTTTTTTTCATTTTTGTTTTTATTTTATTTTGCTTCCCACTTATTGAGCAGAAATCTCCTTCCCTTTAATCACCACTCATTGGCTGTAGGGAAGTCCACTAAGGTCATACAGTACAATTCCAACAAAACACTGTTTAATTTTTATATGGCAATTTACAAACATATATGAGACACCGTCAGTGCCTAATTTTCAAATGAGACCTGAAACACACATCTAAGGTAAAAATGATGTCAGTAATTGGAGATTGAAAATAAAATGCACCAGAAATTCATGATAATTGAAGATTATTTTTAACAGTGCAGTCAGAAGAAAGTACCTGAGGAAGATAATATCTGAACTGGATCTTTAAGTAAAGTAACATTTGCATATTAAATTGGGGGTGTGGAATGAGAAAGGGAGAAAATGGATTCCAACATTCCAGGTGGAAAGATGAATAGAAGTTGGACTGGACCGCATAACAAGCGAAGAAAAACCCTAACTGTTGATATGGAAAAAATAAAGAAAACACTTAGCAAAACATAGAAGAAATCACAAAGGGATAAGTGAGAGAGAGAGAGAAGGACTATTTCTGGTATTTCTGGATCCACTGGCCCTGTGAAGTTCAGCTTTGCCTCCTGCATCTTTACAATATATTCTTTGTTTTATTCTTCTTTTTAAGCTCAAGGGGATTCTGCCCCTTATAACTGAATTAATGTTGACTAAAACAAACATGTACAGTGTGTACAAATGGTCATTCAAGGGATGTGTAATATACATATTACATATTCATATATGCTTTTATATATATACACACATACACACACACACTGTTTTCATATTTTGATACATAAGATTCCCCAATTATTTCAGAGAATATAGACTTATATTTTCAAATGTTACCTTCTAAAAACTAAAACAAATAATTTTTATATTCTTGAAGTTAATGAATGTTTAATGCATAAGTCTACATGTTTATAAATTATATTTATGATTTAAGACAGCATAGATACAGAATGTCACTTAAACATTATTGACACATTTAAATCTTATGAAGACAGCAATGATGGAAAATAAATGGAAACTTGCTACTTTTTTATAAAAATATATTTAAGCTTAGGTGCTAGGCTTATGCATCCCATATGATATATATTGTACAATAGTCCTTTTTTTCTAGCACCTTTGACCAGTGTCTGTGCAAATATGTATGTATAAGAAACATCTATAATTAGCCTACTAGATCTGGGAAACAGGTTATTTGAAAATCAGAATTCCACCAGCAGATAAAGGGTAGGGGGTGGGTGACTTTTCAATATTTGACTAAATGTATCTTTCCCATAGTAATTCAAAAATAGTGGCTGCATATATGTGGAATCTAGAAAAGTGAGACAAATTAATTCATTTACAAAACAGAAAGACTCACAGATGTAGAAAACAAATTTATGGTCACCAAAATGGAAAGTGAGGGGAAGGAATAAAGTAGGAGTTTGGGACTAACAGATACACATTACTATGAATAAAATAGAAGAACAGCAGGGGCCTGCTTGCACAAGGATCTATATTCAGTATCTTGTAATAACCTATAATGGAAAATAATCTGAAGAAGAATACATATATATGTATAACTGAATTGCTTTGCTATACACCTGAAACTTATACAC
Organism: Vicugna pacos; assembly: GCF_048564905.1. Lineage (NCBI taxonomy): Eukaryota > Metazoa > Chordata > Mammalia > Artiodactyla > Camelidae > Vicugna > Vicugna pacos. Next base: position 111,645,463 of record NC_132987.1, on the reverse strand, counting down.
TATTGTAAATCAACCATGCTTCAATTGAAAAATTAAAAACAAAAAAGCAAAAAACAAACAAACAAAGGTGGCTGAATATTCCCTCTTTATCTAGTAGAGAGCATCCAACCTCTGGATGACAGAGGGTAGCGGATGTAACATTTAAGATCTTTTTTAAACTTAAATTTGTACAACTTAATGACCAAGTAGGTACTTAGATCGATAACCTAGATGGTATATGTTTATAATTCAGTCTCTATACTTCTTTGTTCAAGGTCCATAGCTTAGACCTCTTTTTAAGTAAGCCATGATTCATAATAAAGTTCTCTTTTTTTCTCTATTTTCTTTTCTCTATTTTCTTTTCTCTATTTTCTTTTCTTTCCCTCTTTGCTTTCCCTCTTTGCTTTCTCTCTTTTCTCTTTCTTTCTTTCTTTCTTTCTTTCTTTCTTTCTTTCTTTCTTTCTTTCTTTCTTCTTTCTTTCTTTCTTTCTTTCTTTCTTTCTTTCTTTCTTTCTTTCTTTCTTTCTTTCTCTTTCTTTCTTCCTTCCTTCCTTCCTTCCTTTCTTCCTTTCTTTGTTCCTTTCTTCCTCTCCTTCCCTTCCTTCCTCTTCCTTCCTTTCTTCTTCTTTTTTTTTTTTGAAGTAAATCAGTCATACTTGTCTCTGTGTGAGCAGCACAGTACTGGAGACCCAAGATGGAGTCATCAACTTGGCACCACCTTGCTGTGGGTTCTGTTTATCTCACCTCTGTTTTTTTGGCTTCATTTTCCTTATATTTAAATTTAGAACTCAATAGCCTACAAGACCCCTTCTAACTCAGTGCTCTTTGATCTGCAAGACTCATTCCAATGAAGAATTCTCTGATCTCATGACTTCCACCAGCATGAGTTATAAACTAACATGAAGCAGAATATTACTGCCATCCTGTCAAAAGTGAGAACAACACACAAAATCTGTATGAGTGTGTTCGGAATAAGTGTTGTACCTAGTAAGACGTTCTAGTTAATAAGCTTCTGACATTGGATAGGGTTGGGGAAGAGGAGAGAGAGAGGAGAGAAACTGTAATCAGTTTATTACCGTCTGACACAGACACTTTACTCTGCTTTAAGGGCAGTCTGTGTCTCTGTATTACATAAATCAGCAGGATAAGAACTTTAGCTATACAAATACAAAGTAATTTTCTATCACCTTATTAGTAGTTCATAGTAAAAATATAAAGTTCTTTGCTTTTTGAGACTATAAATTATTGTGTTAAATTAAATAGTATCTCTAGAGTTACTTTTTTATTTAGAAGTCCCCTGTAGGGACTTCCAAGGTCAGAACTCTGTCTGAATTACTTCTAACTATGAAAAGGAACTTTTTTTCAAGCACACAGGAAATTTCTTGTAAGAAATGAGAACAAGAAAGAAGACGTTGAAAGAATACTTTTATGATAGACTTTGTGAGATGACTGGGTGCCCATGACAAAAGATAGCCCAGTATTGGGGAAAGGACTCTTAGCCGCTGATGAGTTTATGAGCACCTACAGATAACGCCTGGCACAGAAATAAGATATCTCAAAAGACACAGGGACACCATGGTAAGTGCTTTGTACCGATTACCTTGTCTAGCCATCGCACCACCCTAAGATAAGAAATCGTATTATTGCTATTTTGTATGTGAAGACACAGGCGTTAGAGAATCTAATAGCAGATGTAGGTTATGAAGCAAGCCTGAATGACTCCAGGACCTCTGATCCTCTATACCAGGGTCTCCCAGCCTGGAAACTAATGGTATTTTGGGCTCAATCATTTGCTTCCGGAAAGGACTTTCCTGTGTCTTTCCTGTGTATTGTAGGATGCTTAGCAATATTCCTGCTCTCTGCCTGTTAGATACCCTGACCCCCTGCAAGATGTGGAAATAAAAATGTCTCCAGCTACTGCCAAATGACCCTGGACACTACACTGTCCCCTGATAATTCTTCACCTGAAAAGGGACGATAGATGCCCCTTAAAAGATGTTTTAGGTGGCCCCTGGTAGTTTTAGACGGCAAGACCCTGAACATAGCTTGGGCTTTGCTGGAAATACTTAACTTTTAGTCCATACATTTTAATTCCACATCACTTGGGTGTCTGGGATTCAGAAATAAAGGATTTGATAGTACAGTTTGGTGCCCAGTCTGTTTGACATGCCTTTAGGGTTGTCCCTTCCCCAAACACATTTGCTACTAAACCTGGCTCAACAGAATGACTTGACCCAAGAGCTATTTGACCAGGTAATCCGAATAACTGAATCAGAATTTAAAGCTGAAAAATAGAGCAGAGAGAGTAAAACAGAGGTTCAAATATCAGGGTGACCTACTGAGAAGTTGCCTGCTTTGTTTTCGTGACCCTGATCTCTTTAGGAAGGAATGAGAGGTATTTTTCACCTCCCCTAAGAAGGGTGCCGCCCCCTTGCTTTCCTGAAGGCATACACATCTTACCACCAGGGGGCAGTTACTAGTCTTCTGAGTTTCAGATGGACAGCCCTGAAAATTGCCCATAAGCAAGTGTTTTTGTTTCCAAGAGTTAGATCCGGGAAACTGTGGGTGGGGAAAATCTATTGTTCGATCAAGGCCGGTGTGAAGCTTTGTAGTGGGGGTGAGGGAGCTGATGATCAAAAAGGAGAAGGCTTTGTGCCCCACTGTGACTACCTAGATTGGAAAGGGCACCATCTTCAGATGTTCAGTATGTGGAGACGTAAGCCCTGTTTTGGAGTCATTGGAGGTGGGGCCCTACTGGGGAAATGCTGGCGAGACCTGAATAGCTTCATTAAGTTTATCACTAATTTCATGCACCAAACTCACTTTCAGAAAGATTAAAGAATACATTTTAATCACATTTTGGACAAAAAAAGAAATAGAATATAATTGAATTACCACATGTATGTATTTAATGTACACAAATTCCACACTCAGAATTCAGCAAAATAATTATAAAAATGGAAAAACTGTACATTTCCTAATGTCCTACTATATAATGTGTATTACCATATGCGTGCCATATTTATAAATATATATCACCATCAACTTGTAGGCACACAGACCAATGCATGTTGAACAGTTACTTACACATAAAGTTTGTCACATGGATAATGTTATAGATATGTTACTGTTATTCTTAATAGTAATAATAGTATTTTATGAGGGATTTAAGAGGCTTTTAACAGTAATTCCTTGTGTTATGAAATTTGATCCTACCCTCCACAGTAGAAAAGCACCCTTGCAACACAGTGTCTCCTGCTGCAGGGAATTCAAAAGACTCTCTGGAAGTACAAATCAATTAATAAATATTACTGTATATTGATTAAATATAAATATAGAAATGAAAGAGGAGAGAAAGGGAGGAATAAAGCAAGGAAGGAAGAATGGAAGAGGGGAGGGAGAAAGAGAAGGAAGAAGAAAGAAAGAGGAGGGGAAGGGAGTGGCCAGAGAGGGGGAGAGAGAGGGAAAAAGGAAGGAAACTCCGTGAGCCAAGAGAAGGCAGAGCAGCATCACCCGGGAATATAAGGGAAGCTTTCACAAAACTGGTTGCCTTTGAGCAGTTGCAACTGAACAGGACCCCGTGAGGCCTTCCAAGGTCAGACCCCTCCCCTATACCCTCTGCTGCAGCTCCTCTTTGAAGGACCCAGAAAATAGTATCTCATGTATATTTCCTGAGTTTTTCAGATGCTTAGAACCACTGCCAAAGGGAAGAAATCAACTACTTGATGATCAAGAGCATGTGGCCCCAGATCTTCTGGCCCCTAGGTGTTGATAGCACCCTGTTACCTCAACAGCAACCAATCAGAGAATTATGCGTGAGCTGGTCACGCACCCTGTGACCCCCCTCCCTTACCTGCCCTTTAAATGTGCTTTGCTGAAACCCTTAAGGAGTTTGAGGTTTTCTTGGGCAGGAGCCACCCCGTCCTCCTTGCTTGGCCCTGCAACAAACCTTTCTCTGCTCCAAACTCTGATGTTTCAGTTTGTTTGGCCTCATGGCGCAGTGGACACACAAATTTGCCTTTGGTAACAGAGTTGGGAATATGATTCAGGCAGAGAAGAGAATAGAAGGCTTCCCATGGTACACAGAGGGGGCCATAAAGAGCAAGACACTTAGAAAACTCCCAGCTGTCTTTGGTGGCTGGAACTTGTACTATGGATACAGGGACCCTGCGGGTACAGGGTACAGGTTGGGTGATGGTTCTTATCGGCCATGTGGAAAAGTTAGATTTGCAGGCAGCGATGAATTAGGAGTTTGAGATTAACATTTACACACTACTATATATAAAATTGATAAAGAACAAGAACCTACTGTATAGCACAGAGGACTATACGCAATGTCTTATAATAACCTATACTGGAACATAATCTGAAAGAAATCTATCTCTATATATAGATACATACCTATATATTTATATATGTAACTGAATCACTTTGCTATACGCTTGAAACTAACACAACATTGTAAATCAACTATACTTCAATTTAAAAGAACTTTTTTAAAAAAGAGTTAGTTTCCATCCAGTAGATGATGTGAAACTGAAGAATATTTTTAAGCAGAAAAATGACATAATTTAAACAAACTTTTAGAAAGATGACTTTGGTAGCAAGCACAAAAATAAAAAATCAGTAGAAAAAGACTACTGGTAGGTAAACCAGCTAATAGGGTGGAGCAATTCACCTTAGAGTTTGCTGCCAACGAACACCGGTATTCTAGACAGTGACAGACATGGTGCACAGATCAGAGCAGTCTAGAAATTGGATTGATTGTGAAGGTAAGGAAGAAGGAAAACTCTGAAATACGAGTTTTGGATGAGTTAATGGTGCTGCCCTGTAATGAAATAAGTAACAAAGAAAAACAGATTTTGAGAAGAGCTTGGCGTGAGCTTTGGGAACATTACATCTGCTAAGCTGCTCAGAGGGTACAGTCATTACTCCTACACACCTTTCTTACCCAGCAGCACATGAGTTCTCTGTGTCACGGTCATGGCTTCATCATACTGCAGGCCCGTTGTTTGGATCAGTACATTTTCTATATAGCAGGCATTAAATTATGCCTGATTTTATTTAAATCCCCTTTATCTTAAAAGCATCTGTACAGGACATTACATTATTTTATGGTATTTTTAAAAGCAAAAGGGGTCAAGTTTTAGAAGCAAGAAGCTTGACCAATTTGCCATTTTCAGTGAAGAGAAAATCCTGCAAATCCCAAGTAGAACTAAAAGCACTTACAAAGCCTGCCTTCAGCTCCGGATAACGGAACACGGCTTCAGATTTAATGAACAGCTATTATCTCGCGTCTCTAGGATGGAGGCGAGGTGGGCAAGCCAGAGCGGGTACAGCTGCTTCATGATGTCGTTAAAAGCACAGGCGCTCCCAGCTTTCTGTTCACCCACTTCAGTGTGTGGCTTCCCTATTCCTGTAGGAGAAATGATTCTGCCTCCAGGGACCAGATCTGTATTCTAGACGGGCTGCAGGGGAGAAGGAGAAGGGGAAACAGCTAAAGAGAGTTGCCAGCTAAGTACAGCCCACTTTAAAGTGCAGGGCAGGTTCCCTATCCCTTGACTCCTATTCACATCTCTTCGGCCACAACTTGATAACATCTCTATTCGTACCACAAGGAAGTGTGGGGAGATGGCTATTTATAACTCAGCATATTGTTTCTCAGGACAAAGTAGGAATTACATACGTTTAGAAATTGGCAGGCTTCCAACCTTGACATACACCTTAAAAATTACCATTGAGTAGACAACGAGAAATAGCTTTTCATCTCTTTTTTCTCCATATGAATAGATAAATAGATAGAGGTAGATTATAACAGATATCTATCTTTGTATACACATATGTATGTTGATACACATACACACACATGGACATGTATTTGCACATGCATATACATGCAAGTTTTTGTTTAATACGTTACATAAATTTTACAAAAATATAGGAATTAAAAAAAGTATTTAGTGAATTGCCTTAAAGGTAATTGGAGGGAAAAAAGTTAGATCCATACTAGATATCATTCTCTAAAATAGACTGTAGATGGTCTTAAAATGTAATTATTTTTTGAAGTGTACATGCAGTAACCAAAAATAGAGGAGACTTGTATCAGATGTGTAAAGGAATAAGTTTTGAAAGAACAGAAGAAATCACTCAAAAAAATGATGGATTTGAAAACAGGCAATTGCATGATTGTGTGATTAAAATAAATATAAAAGGAAAAAATGTAAATGTCAAATGTTTATATTTGCTATGATAAAGGTATAGAGGTTTAACAAATTTACTACATGAAAATCTTAATCAAATGAATAAGGAAAACTGAGATTTTAACAGATGAATCAAAAAATAACATGAATATACAATTTACTCAAAGAGAAAAGGATACAAATGGGTGGGGAAATTTTTTTCTCATTGGTTTTCAGACAAATAAAAATGAAAAAAACATGGAATATCATTATATTCCTGGTAGAGAAATAAGGACATTTCAAATGGAGTGATCACACCCCACGTTTCTACTTAGAGCGTACGTATTACCAATAGCTTGTAAATGGACACACACATTTTGGACATATAATAGAAATTGCTAAAACTCTAGATGCCTGCCTTACTCAGAGCATTTCCAAGGAAAGCAGCCTTCAGCAATTCTCTCTGCATAATTTCTCACAATTCATGAGAATCTAGTAAAATTACACCTGATTCTTTGCTCACAATCAAAGTTATCAGGGATCAGTGCAAGAATCAGAGGTAAATAATACATACTGAGTGTGAAAGATGCCAACAGCCTCTACACTTTGGTGAAAAACTTTTCCCAGTGCAGTGCTCCATATTAGAAAGTAATATCTGACCAAATCAGATTCCTTTTACTGAGAGGTGTAAATGCCACTGTGATGTTTAGTTTTATGTGTCAGCTTGGCTAGGCCATGGTACCCAGTTATTTAGTCAAACACTGGTCTAAATGACTCTGTGAACATACTTTTTTAGATGAGATTAAGATTTAAATCAGTAGACTGAGTAAGCAGATTACTCTTCTTAATGTGGGTGGGCCTCATCCAATCAGTTGAAGGTCTGAAGAGAAGATGGGCTGAGGTCCCTTGAGGAAAAGGAAATTCTTCATCCAGACTGTTTTAAGACTTGAGCTGCTAGTTTAAGACTTGAACTTCCCTGAGTCTCCAGCTTGCCAGCCTGTTCTGTAGATTTTGGGCTTGCCAGTCCCTACAATTATATAAGCCACCAATTCCTTAAAATAAATATCTCCCTATGTTTCTATATTTAGATATATCTATACTATCTGCTATTAGCTCTGCTTTTCTGGAGAACCTTGAACAAATGCAGCTAGGGTGAATTACTTGAGAGCAGGTCCACTAATACTATACCCTTCCTATCAGATGAGGTATAATGTGTTCGTTCAATTTCCACCCTGTTCTTACTACGAAGGTAGAAATCCACATAATGTTTGGTCTGTTAGATCAAATAACTCCATATCTAGAAATTGTAATTAGATCATAACAGTGTTCATTAACCATGCAACCCATACCTGTAAATTCAGTTTGAAAGAAATAATTAAGCATCTCATTACCTCACTTTTTAAATGGCCATTCATTGATAAGCTGTGCAGAACACTTGGAAACTTGCTGATACCAAACCAAAGCAAACCAGTAACTTCCTAGGTTCAGAGATTGACTGATATTTCAGAATCAGGTCTAAGTCTTATTTGCTTAAACCTCTGACTTCAAAATACAGAGTCTCCATCAACCATTTATAAACATTGTATTGCTATGACAATTTACTACTTCATAGGTTCATTAAGATACTATCTGTTTTTGTAATAGTATCTATTAAGGTACTGTATGCTTTGCAAATGTGTCGACCACAATATGAATTTTTCCTATAGGCTTCTAACAGATACCGTTAGATTCCAGAAACGGACGACTTTTATTTAGCAGCACTATTTCCTCTGTGGTTACATTTTCTTAGCTCGCTCATAAGCCCTCTCATTCCTCCTCTGCCACATTTCTGTTGTGAATGTTTCCCATTTGTGCCTCTTTGGACCGTTGCTGTTTAACTATTTCTCTATGTTTTGCTTATTCATAAATGAGTTCCAATGTGCCAGAGGCTCCAAATAGTCAGTGAAAAGTCTATTCACTGAAGATAAGTTAGCAGACCAAGTTGAAATGGGAAGTCCACTATCTTAGTCATATGGTTGTTTTCTGAAGATACACCTGTGTATTTTTTTCATTTAACAAGCTGGGTTTATTACCTGTTGTGATGAGGGAGAATGCACACCACGGATGTTAGAAAGAACCTCATATTGGATTTGGGAACTTGGGGGAAGTTGTAAGGAAGCAGGCTCACTCTAGTTTGGGGGCTGTCAGAGATCAGCAGTCCTATGATTGGCTATCACAGTAAGTCTTATCTACATGGAAAGTAGACGAAAGCTATAAAGCAGCATGTGTCTCCTGTTGGCCAAGAGAGGGAGATGGTTGTGTTCCGTGGGATGCACAATGACCTTGATTGCAGAATGACCTTGTCTGATACTGATGTCCTGTGAGACTGTGTCTGACCAACAGGACACCAACATGGCTGTGAGTGTCAAACCATTTCCCGGATGACAGAGGTTGCTTTGTTTTCCTTCTCACTCTGGATAAGGATGAGAGTAGGAAATTGATTTGCACTTTTTAAAAACCAATTTCATTTTTAGTGACTGATTTTTTTTTCATTTATTTAACCACCATTTCCTGAAAGTTTCTATTAGCAAATTGAACCAAGATTAATTTTTCCATCATTGGCACACATGTCATAAATTTTGATGTGTACAGTGCTCTGTATGAGGCAGGAAATGATCACATTTAGGATGTTTCCATCTTTTTTGGTGATGGTTGCGTAGGTTGTTTCCTTCTTTTATTTTTTGGAATAAAATATTGCTCATATTTATTTTTTCTTTTCCATAATGGTTTATTACAGGATACTGAATACAGTTGCCTGTGCTATATGAAGATACATTAAAATAAACCTTTTCAGTGCCAAGTCAGTCACTCGCCAATGAATTTGCTTTCAAATACAGTAAATATATTTCTCAGGTAGCTTTGAACCATATTCCAATCTAATGAAATCTTCTCTATTCTAGAAGGTATTGCTTAAAGTTAAATGATCCAGTGAACAATTCTAATGAGTGATGATATTGTTATTTTTAAAACTGTTATCTTCCCATAATTTGAAAATAAAAATTAGGAACATTTAGTTTAAAAAAAACTTGTGACGTCATTTGCTACGTACATCCCAAAAAGCCCGTGTCATTTTTCCATTGCCTTTTTGTAACAGCACAGAGTTTGTTGTTAAAAAATAGACTTCTTAAGGTAGTTTTTGTTTTCATATTTTGTATTTGATCAGGGAATGAATGCTTAAAATTTAAACAGGTGCTAGTTTCCTAAGTATCTTCTATACATTAAAGTATTTAGTTGTTGCACTAAGTGTAAAAGAGCCTGTATCACATGGGATACTATTAAAAAGCAAATTAAAGTGCATTCTCATTTCTCCATATAGTCATGAGGAAGCCAAAACTAAGAGTTTCATTACCTCCAACAGACTCATTTTCGCCATTAGTTTCAACCTCCTTCTTCTACTAAACCTCTGGCCAGGGCTGCCTAATTAACTAGTTTGACTTTTCCCCTTTCCTTTCTCCGCCCTCTCTCTGGGGCTAATGAGTAGCCACATGCCTAATGGGGAGGCAGCAGGAGGGAGGCAATGGGTAATCAGCCCCATGAAGAGCAGATACTCTTCCACTGCATTTCTCTTTCATAGTCTGGCCAAATGGAATAAAGGGCTTCAAGTCACAAAACTTGAGCAATTAATTCAGCCTTTGCAGAAAGTTGTACAGTTTTCAGCCTTGGAAAATTTCTCAGTGTATGCTGTTCTTTGTGTTTACTCTCCTTTTCTCTTTGAGCCTGGAAAATACCTGTTTATCGCCACAGTCCTATCTAAGGCATTATCGGCATGCCTGAGTGCAGAGTTTACCCGACATTACCCGGGATGTCCATGTTCCTTGTGCAGCCTGTCATTTGACGAGAGTGTATGGACTGCCCTGTTTGTGGAAGGCATTATAGCACTCACCACAGTGTGGATTTAATTTGTTTTTTTTCAGTAATGTCTTTACTTAAGCACTGTATAAAAAGAAAAAAGTGAAAAAAATCTTAACACTGAAGATTGCTGAATGTTCTAAAAGTGAACACAGTTGTGTAACCAGCACCTGTATCAGCAAACAGGACGTTGTCAGCATCCCAGAAATTCCTCAACTGCTTCTCCTTCTCAAAGGCAACTCCAGTCCTGACTTTTTCCGTGAATTAGCTTTGTCTATTTTTGAGCTTTATAAAAAGTATGTACTCTTTGATGTCTAAATATCTTTTGCTCAGAATTATATTGGTAAAATTCATGAATACAGTTTGATTCTTTTCATTGCTAAACAGTATATCATGGATTGTACAATGACTTAATTTATTTTTCTAGTATGATGAACATTTAGGTTTTGTTTTAATTTTTTTGACTACAGCAAAGAGTGTTGTTAAGAACAAGAGATCAATTTGGGAGTTTTGAGATCTACAAATGTTGGCCACTAATATAAAAATAGATACTAAAAAAGGTTTTTTCTGTATAGCACAGGGAACTATGTTCAATATCTTATAATAACCTTTAATGGAAAAGAATACGAAAACGAATATATGTATGTGCATGACTGGGCCATTGTGCTGTACATCAGAAACTGACACAGTGTAACAGACTGTACTTCAATTAAAAAAAATAGGCAGCTCCCAAGATAATCACTTAAAAAAAAAGAAGAACATTATTGCACATCCCTTTAGGTCCACATCTCTGTGTGATATACAATTAGGAATAGAATTCCTGAGATGTTGGGCTTCATTAGTAGGGATTGCAATATGCTTTTCCAGAGTGTTAATTTATACATAAATGTCCATGTTACATGCTCAGCAAAACTTGCATTTCTCCTTTTAATCTTAGCCATCCTTCTGTATGTGCATGAAGTGGTATATCTGTGTGGTTTTTACTTTGTATTTCTGTGCACACTCATGAGGTTGAGTAGTTTTTTCTTATGTATACTGGCAATTTTCGAATTCCTTTTTGTAAAGGGTTTGTCCGAGATTTGCTCATTTTTTACTGTTATCTCCCACCGTATCATGTGTATAATTCATATATGCTTTTGAACATATTGCAGATTCCTTCTCCCATGCTCTGAGGTTTGCATTTTCAATAACTTACTAGTAGCTTTGGAGTTCTTATTTATAATATGATCCACTTTTTCTTTTTCTTACATTATGTTAGTGCTTGCTGTCATCTACTTCAGAATTGTTGCTTACCTCTAAAGTCATGAATGTGTTCTGTCTTTGTATTCTCGAAGTTTTAATAGTTTAACTTCTGCACTTAAATGTAAAGCATAACTGTGATTTATCTTTGTGCATAGTGTGCTGCTGGGAGTCAAGTTCCAATTTTCCTCCTCATGAATATCTAATTGTATTAACAATTTACTGAAAGACTATTTTTTCTCCACTTCTCCACAGTGAAATCTTAGTCATAAATGTCCACACATGTGGGTCTATTTCTAGATTCTCTAGTTTTCCATTAGTCAGTTTATCTACTTTTACACCAATGTCCACTCTACGCCAAACACTTACTATATAACCCTTTAAAAAGCACTGATAAGGTCTATTTTTGTATTTCATTTCTTGAAACTCTATTTCTAGTATAAAAAAATGCATTGATTCAGTATTCATTGTATTTAGTGACCTTGCTGAGTTCAGATATCGCAATCATTTATCTGTAGGATTTCTGGATTAGCTACACATATAGTCAAATCATTCTGAATAGTTTGTGTTATTTATTTCTGCTCAATTTTCATGCTTTCTCTTCCTCCTTGAATTATTACTATGGATAGGAACTCAAGTACAAAATTAAATTGCAGAGCTGACTCTAACCTCCTTGATCCATTCTCAGACTTGAGGGAAAAAAGAATTTCTATAAATCACCATTAAACAAAAGGTTTGCTGTAGGTATTTTTTGTAGATACCCTCTATCAGATTAAGAAAATCCCCTTTTATTCACAGCTTGCAATGTTTGTTTGTTCATAAATGAAGACTGAGTTTTACAACATGCTTTTACTTTATCTGTTGAGACTGTCCTAGGCTATGTCCTTTTCTCTGCCTATGGAGAATTTAAGGGATTTTTTTGTGTTAAACAATATTTGTCCTTATAGAATAAACATATTTTGTCTGTAATATGTTATCCTTTTAAAATACTGCAAGATTTAATTTGTTAACATTTGGTTTAAAATTTTTACATCTAAATTCATATAACAAAATGGCCTATTACGTAGTTGCAACATCGTGGTCCAGCTTTCATGTCCCTATCTGGATCACCCATGGAAGTCTCCATTGTCTCTCTTTTTCTCCCTCTTTTTTTTGTTTCCCTCTTTGTCACATCTCTTGGACCTGTGGTATTTGTAACTGAATACAAGACTTTGCAGAGGCCTGGCATGGCTGATACTTTCTCAAGATGATTCCTTTCAGCTTCTGGTAGACAGGTAGATGGAGACAAGGTAACAGCGCTCTCCGTTTTCTAGGCTGACTTCAGGGAGGGTTAGTCTTTTGAAGGTCTGATGTACGTATGTTCTATCTTTCCTTCCAGAATGTAATCCTTCAAGGATATCAGCTGAAAGTCTGGCTTCTTTACCAAGAGCCGTCCACAGGGAAACTCAACTTTCAGCTGTCCAGTGTCGAGAACTGTTAACATCTCTGCATTGATTTTCAGCCTCTTAGAAGGAGCTGTGTTGCTGAGTTTCTCCATTTCTTGGCCTGAGCCCCTTCTGGGTGGTCAGCTGTTGGGCTTATTTCTCTGTTCTTCTTTTCCCTCCAAGATCTTGGGTTCCCAGTCACTGGCCACTTTGGTAGCACCGAATACCATTGGATCTTCCAAACCCAAAGACGATCATGATCTCTACTCAGGACTTTTGCCTCTTAGTATTAGCTTTAGCACTAGCTTTAGCTTGTACTTCTCAGCCTTTCTTTCCACCCCTCTTATGAACTGCAAATGTCTTGAGGGAGATACTATGCTTTGGGGAATCAGATATCTCTTTCAAGCCTAGATTTCAACAGTCTGGGAGTCCTACTGGACTCCAGAAATTCTAGTCTGTACCAAAGATCACTGCCCCCTCCACTAGCTTCATAATGGAGTCCAGCTTTTCTTAAGGCTACTTCCATAATCCCTACTCAACTTCCTTCAAACAGACGCAGACCCACAGTACACACACACACACACACACACACACACACAAACACACACATCCCTCCTAAGTACAGGGATGTGCAGTATGATATCCTGTGTAAACAACTAAGAACAGAGTGTGTGCATGTTTGGATATCACATAGGAATTTCAAAGCAATCAGCAAAATAGCAGGTCCCACAGTCCACATGCCCTGCCCTCCAGGAATCTCCTGGCTCTCCTTCCTACCAGGAACACACCCTGAGCATCCCTCTTTTATTCAGAGTTAGGTCCTAACTCTCCCCAACACTACAGGCACAAGACAGTTTTCCACAGAGGAAACACAGTTTTGGAAAACCCAACCTCATGCGTTAAAAAGATAACTTTTTTCCTCGTTCTGCTGAGCGCTTCCACACCTCTGTTTCTGGAATCTCAATTTCACCATAGAATCTTTATTTTAATCTAACTTAAATTCCTAATAAAGTTTTATTGCCTCCCCCCACCTCCAAAATAAAGGTACAATCTACTTGCAAAGGTAAATTCTAGCCTCCACTTTCAGAAAAGCATTTTTAATATTTAAAACACAACTTCTATTGTAGTATATTTAAAAGACAATTTTCCTGCTGCTGGACATGAAAATGTCAGCATAACTGGGACCCAGTCTAGACCAGGGCATCCTGTTACATCACAGGTTTACTGAGAGGATAAAGGAAACAAAATCGCATTCAAGACACTAAACAAAATCTCATTCAAGACACTAAGTGGATGCTCATGTGTTTCTTGCGGTCGCCTTGTACCATCAGCACTCAATCCAGACAGAGCCTGGCACATGATAGGTTTTTATTACATGAGAAATAATGCAAGAGCTTGCGTTTATTTTGTAAGTATGTGCTCTTTCCACAACAGCCAGTTATTACCTTTGGCCTCCTACCTGGCAAAATTAACGTGCTCAGAAAATCACACCCATTCGAAGGAACTGAAGGTTGATTCATTTTTCAGGAAACTTGTGCATTTGTTTCCTGTGAGCAAAGTTGGTTGACTCGATGCACCAAAATCACATTCCAGGTCAGAAGCAAGTCATTTGACATTAGTGAAATGTGAAAGGCCACTCAGCTGGCTGGTAGCCCATCAATTGACTCTGTCCAATCACTTGCTCAATATAAGGAAAAATCCCTGCTGTTGTGTTGTTTTGATATGAATTCACAAGGCTAAATGATTGTGAGGATATAATTAAGTATGTGGCTTAAAAAAAGGAAAAAAGAAAGTCCCTTCTGGGGGACGTCAGTGTCGACAAGTGGAACAACAAAGTGCCCTCACTCATGAGCTGATGCCCCCCGCCCCGTTCGTGCAACATGGAATGGTTTAGCAACGGGCAAAGCCAACTTTTTATTTTAATTTTTAAATTTTTTTTCAAGTGGGTAAGTAGTATGAGAAACCAAGTAAAATAGCCGTAGATTATAAGCTGGAATCATTTTTAGAATCCATCTGCTCTACCTTCCTCTATTCTTACACAACTTCAGAGTGTAATTTATCATTTTCAAGATGTGATTTAACATAATGGGCTCTGGAAACAAGCTGAGAGAAGCATAACTTGGCTAACTTAATTGTTAGTGACTATTAATTAAAAATGAATCAATGCTCCTGCATTCTTCTTTATCTGGTTTTCATATGCTTTAACATGGCATATGAAAGCAGAGACAGGTGACCTAAACTTATAAGCATTCTCTTTTCCTTAAGATCAGGTTAGTCTGCGTAGGTCAGTCCCTAACCCATATTTGAGGGCAGAACATCCTGTGAACAGATGGATTCTTTAGCCCTGGAAGGTGAGAGTTGTGACTCTCTGTCCATGAAGCATGGTACCTTTAAAATATAAATATGATGAAATAGATGAAATTAGACCTAGGTTAAAGGTAACAATTATTCAAATAACTAGAGGTAAGTGAGAGCTATTCCCTTGTAATATTTTTGATAATTCATGAAAATAAACTGATCAGTATGCTGAGAAGAGAGCAGATGTTTTAAATAAATGATAGTTATGACCAGAAATACTGATACCCCTGACCTGTGGGGACGGTGATGTAGAGGATCCTGAGGGCAGTGTTAAGATTGAAAAATAAATCAGTAGTGGGAAGGGATAAACTTGGGAGTTTGAGATTTGCAAATGTTAACCACTATACATAAAAACAGATAAAAAACTAATTTCTTCTGTATAGCATGGGGAACTATATTCAATACCTTGCAATAACCTGTAATGAAAAAGAATATGAAAATAAGTAGGTGTATGTATATGCATGACTGGGACATTGTGCTGTACAGCAAAAACCGACACATTGTAACTGACTGTACTTCGATAAAAATAAATAAATAAATAAATAGGCTTCTTTTTTCATTGAACATAATTCAGTTTTACTTTTCAGGGCTAAACTTGGGACCTTTTGGGCATAGCCCAGTAAATTCACCATTTGGTATTTATTGAGTCCTGCTTCAAGCTCACAAGTGCTCCCCAGCTAAGAGCATGACTAACAGGCACCTCTAACTCATCCTGCAGCTGGACTGGCTAACTGTGAAAGGCAGTTCTCAGCTGTCTTAGTTTTGTGCAGTTTAGATCGGGGATGGCAATTCGATTTTAGAACACAAAGCAACTGCTGCCCATAGAATTTTTTTGAAAAGAGTCCTACGGCCAAATCTGGGGTTAGTAAGTAAGATCGTCTGGCAATAAACTATGTGTGTAGGAAGGAAAAGTGCCACATCATGGATGACATGTGTTTTCCATCCCAAATCTATAGGGTGACTTACAAACAAATATTTAGGGTCACTCAAAGAAGTGCAGTACTTTTTTAATCTAGGAGAATAAATCCATTTTCTTTTCAAGACTCAGTGTGGGTGTCCATATGTATTGCCAGTATTAATATCAGATATGGAAGGCCATTTCACGTCTTCACCTAGATTTGAGCCCCGTAATAATGCTGTGATGAAAGGGGTAGATACTATTTACATCTTAAAGTGAGGTTTCTCAACTCATCATTATTGACATTTTGGGTTGGATAATTCTCTGTTGTGGGGGTGGTCCTGGGCACCATAAGATTTTTAGCTTCTGTGGCCTCTACACACTGGATGCCAATAACACCTTCCCAGCTGTGACAATAAAAAATGTGGAAGTACAGTATTTTGAATGGGCCAGCAGACAGCAAATTTTTGAACAAGCATAAGTTAATAAGTCAATTCAATATTTTAATTTTACCTAAAAAGATCAAAGAGCAATAAGTATTCACTATAATTTTATTGAATGCAATGGTCTATTTGCATTCAATTCAGGACAGCTTTAGCAAACTGAACATGGTAATTAAGTAATTCACTATCATAATCTACTCGGTTTTAGTTTAAAATGACTTACATAAGGTAATTTGTGTGTATATTTCTTTTATATTTGGAAGGATACAGCAGGGTTAGTAGATGCTATAGACGAATATGTGAAAATCTGTGAATTTGCATGTCTGTGCCAATCAGTGACCTTTTTGCTTTTTATTGGGCCCTACTCCTCAAGAATCACTTAAATAAAAATATCAATTTGTCTTCTCTGCAGGTAGAAATTAAGAGAATAAACAAATGAATAAACTCTTAGTAGGATACCTGTTAAGCATTTAAACTCTGAGGGTGTCTCCCATGGCCATAATAGTCTACAACAAATTTGTAGATTCTACTTAGTTAAACCAAATACATATATTAATTTTTGTAATAATCTTTAATTCTCAGTTTTCCTTTAGGTTTTTTTTCCTTCAAAGTCATCTTTATATGTTATGGTTTGACAAATGAATTACTGTTCTGAGCAAAAAGTAAGGTGAGGAATAAGGTATATTTAATGATTTGCTACATAATACAAAAACCTATTATGAAAATGCCTCTTCTTAATGTGGCTTAAAAGTAAAGTGCTTCCATTAAGGAGAAGCTTTATAATAATTGAGCAGGGCAGGCATCACTAGTTAATTACAGGAAAAAATGAAAGGAATTATAGTAGACAGGAACAAAATATGAATATTAAACCACCATTATGTTTTCTTTGAAGCTGTTTTCTGAACACATGTTTAGTATGTGATCTTGAAAATGTCCTTTCAGAACTGAAATCTCCCTTCTGTTTGTATGTATTTTTTATTATTATTATGACTATTATTATTTCTTCAGTGCAACAAGGTAGGTAATAAGGGTACACTCCTGGACACAAATTTTGTATTTATTAAATAAAGACAGAGATATACATATAGCCTAACAATTATTAGAATCAACTAGTTATAATTAAGGCAGTTAGTTTTAGAATTTATCTTTGTAGTTAAGGGAGCTCTGATAAATAGAGCTTAATTGGGAGCTCAGAAAATAAGTATTAGTGCTGACAAAGAGTATGCAGTCATCTATGAAAATTTCTTCACGGCAACATCTCCTTTTCCCTTATTTGAGAGAGTACTTACACAGCACAGTTGGCTGCTAGGTATTTGCATGTGAGGATATTCAACCCCTACAATCAAGACGTGCATAATCTAAGTATTTTATACTTTCATATGATAAACTTTTATAACCAGGTGCATTTATTGAGCACTCACGTTCTGTGGATTGAACAGAATTGTATACTAAATATGACTACTAGCTGCAGTTGGACTGTGAATGAGAGAGCTTTGCCCTTGAACTTTTTTTTTATTGAAATAGAGTCAGTTTACAATGTTGTGTCAATTTCTGGTGTACAGCACAATGCTTCAGTCACACATAAACATACATATATTCGTTTTCATACTCTTTTTCACCATAAGCTACTACAAGATATAGAATATAGTTCCCTGTGCTATACAGTGTAAACTTGTTTATCTATTTTATATATACCAGTCAGTATCTGCAAATCTCGAGCTCCCAGTTTATCCCTTCCCACCCCCTGAACTTGTGTTTTAGGCACCACAGATTTGAGTTTCATTTCCCTGAAGAGACATAGGAAAAGATGACTCTGAGTTAGCAGTCAAGTCTCCACTGAAATCACCTGTTTCCTGCAGTATTAAATTAGGCTACTTAAACTTAGTCTCAGTTTTCTCACCTTGTAAGTGACAATTACACTATTTACCTCTTGATATTGATGTGATAATTAGATGAACAAAAGTGTTTTGGGGGGAGAGGGATAGAGCTCAGTGGTAGAGTGCGTTCTTAGCATCAGGAGGTCCCGGGTTCAATCCTCAGTATCTCCGTTTAAAAAAGTGGTTTTTGGAAAGTATTTGCCATACAATAGGGGCTTTGTAATTTAGTTCTTCCATTCTGAGCAGAGACAGCATCAGGCTATGAAATAAAAAGTAGCTATCTAAGGTCAGCAGTGTGTTGTGAATCAGAAAACCTTACTTGCATAAGTCATGTGACTATCTTATTATTTGGTCAATTAGAGATTTTGTTTTTCAGTTAAAAGTATGGTCAGCCTCAAAACAAATACAGTCAACTTCACTTATATAAAAACATCGGGGCCTCATCTACTCACTATTTATTGCTGATCAAGTCAGAGATACTAGTATTTACTGGAGTGGTTTTGGAGAGCCTCAGCGTGCATTTGATCTGGGTCTAGATCACTTTGGCTGAGATGTACGCCACTGGCAGAGATTCTTATTTTCCCATAGAAGGCAACATGCTCTCCTGCAGCCACCTGGAGAGAAAACACTGTCTCAAGTTTCAGGAGAGTTTTGTAATTCGTTTTACATTTCCTGAATATTCTGCAGTGCTTTATCGTCTTGGTCAAAACTGGCTATCTGCTTGGTTACTTTAGAAACAGACGGATGCAGATGCTTCATAATTCAGATACGCTCTTCAGTGTATATGGATGAGAGACTGTGAATCTTTTCTGAAGGTGAGGCTTTGGGTCCACAAAATGATTGTGCCAATTCTCAAAAACCGTGAATCCACCGAGCTTCTGGTAGTTAAGTAGTGTGAAATGCGTCAAGCTCTGTCATCTGCTCTATGTGGTTGGGTTCTGAAAATCTGAAATTCACAAATAAATCAATGGTGAGCATTCCTTTTCTCCTTCCAGTTTTAAATGCAGTGTTTTCAGATTCCTGTAATATTAACTAAAAAGGCAAAACATTTTGAAGTCATTGGGAGTCCTACAAATACGAGTCTCAGAGGGGATGGCAAGAACCAGATTCCTATAAGAGGCAGCTGCTTGTTAAATTTCCCCAGCAATTTCCATGCCCTGGTCCAGTGACTTCAGTAGGAGGAAAAAAAATGCACGAAGCTCCATATTCTACTTTTAATTTTCCCTTATTCCCCCTAAATCAGTGCTTCTCAGCTTCTCTAGGGATAGCTTCAGAAACCAAAGGCATGCCTTTGAAAGAATGAAGATGAATTCATAGGCAAAGCCTCAGCTGAAGTAATGAGATCTCAGAAATCTCCTGTGTTAATGTGTTTTAATTACTGCAGTATTTTTCATTTCTATCATGTCATCTATTTGTTGCAATATATCAGCTGGTATTTAAAATCACCAATTAAGTCACTTAATTTGATTTCTTCCAAATCTCTGAGAGAGCTGATAATTTAGGAAGATATTTCCTGTTGTTCCCCCAATACTCATGTATCCTGTCTTTTCCTCTCCTCCCTGCTCCCCACCCCTCAGCATACCACTGTGTATTTCTCGCCATATGTGCAAGCTCATTTTAAGAAGTAAAACCGTGAACTTGTGATGCTTGATGGCACAATCATGAAGAATATTTTTCATATCAATTACTTCCTCCATTTTATCAATGACCCTGATTTGCAAAAGTCAGGTCATAATCTCTCTTGACAAATGTGAAGGAATGTAGACAGATCAATCTTCTTTATACCTTGAATAAACATTTGAAACTTTCTGTTTTTAAACGCCCCTGTCATCAAAGGGACCAAATTGTTAGCAAATGACCTGATCATTCCTGTGTTCAAGACAAATGCCTCAAATTCCTCCCTGCAGGTGGTTAGTGCTCACTAGTTTATAAATACTAGTTGATTATTTTAAAGTGTTTCGTGATTTAAAAATCTCTCATGAGGTTAGCACTTTGGGACTGATGCAGGTGAACATAACTTGATTGGCTGACAACACTTTGGGTGAACCATGTGGGTTGGGAAAAAATTAAGTTAGAAGACACAAGCCTTGCTGTTTATCATTAGCTGTGTGATTTTTAGACAAATACAATACCTTTCAGTTTCAATTCCCCCATTCGTAAATTTTAGATGATAAAGCCTACCATATCTCCCCTAATAGATATTATGAGGATGAAATGGGATGTTTACAGTCCTCCATAAGCCTAAAATATATCATATGAAATTACATCTATGTATCTATCTATTAAAATGTGAAAGTGTGGTTCAGGATATGTCATTAACAATAATATAAACACAACATAAACAATAATAACATTAACAATAATTCCTCTGAACACTTGTAAGTTACCGCTTCCTCTGGAAGAACAAAGTAGGTCATGAAAGGAATGATTTCCTGGATTCAAATCTGCGCACATCTCTTGCAAGCTGTGTACCCATAAGCAAGTTGCTTAAATTCACTAGGCTTCAGTTTTCTCATACGTAAAGGGAGATAAAAATTTAAAAAACTAACCAAGTGGATCAGCTGTGATAATGTACATGATGGCCTACAGTCACCAGCACAAAATAAGTCCTTAATAAAAACTAGTGGTTGGCAATGAGCAGTAAGAGCAATAATACTAAAAAAAAAAAAAAATGACATTTGTTTTTCATTAACAGATTTTTTCCAAAGACTTCGTTAAAAAAATACTCTCCTTCATAAAAATAATTCAGTGGTATTCTTAGTCAAACAAGGGTGGGGATTCCAAGGGGAAAATTGAGGCATCAGATTTAACAAGTTACGGAAACACACTGTTTAGATTACAATGATGGAACAATAAAATTGTATGTTTCCAGCCTACATTTCCAGTATTTTAGAGGAAACACATTTATTTTCTAGAAAGCAAATGGAGATGACTCAACAAAGATTGTACCTGTAGGAAAGACATGGGCAAAGTTCAAGACCATGAGGATATGGAGCCTCAACACTACTGCTTACCCCAGTCGAATGGTGGCTTACTGTATTCCTATCTGCAATAAAACTTGAATAGTTTACATATTTACATAGAATATAGCTCTATAAAGGATGCCCAGAGGAACATGGAATTCCTCTCACTTCCTCCTTTCTAAGGAGCTGGTGTACTCAAGCAAGCCTACCCTAGGCTGAATCTCACATGTTCTGGTTTCACTTAATCACTCAGGAGTTTCTGCTATGATCCTCAGGATCCTTGTTGCTAAATTTTGGCCTTGGCTTCCACATTTGCTCAAATCTTTATTAACTGGGAGATGAAGATGGGAACATCTTCATCTCCCAGTTAATATCTCTAAAAAACTCTCATCTAGCTTATGGGTTGCTACATGACATTTTAAACTGGACCTACTTTTCAACATTCTCTACAGGAATCAGTATTTGTCTCTTCCCCCATTAGGGAGAAGGAGGCTGAGATGGTTGAAGTCCCTCTGCTGGGAAAAGTCTCCTTTCTTCTTGGACACAAGAATAACATCGTCTCCACACTTGCACAGAGTGATGACAATTTAAACAACATCTTATTAACCATCTTCTTGGGAAAACTGAGTTTAATTTTAGTGTGAAATCACACCATGCATAATACTGTTTCGTTTCCAAGAGGGTGAAATGAATGAAGATTCTGCCCAAGAAAATAGCCCTGGGAAAAAGTCACATAGTCATGAAAACTCCTAAGCTGAGAAGTGTGCCCTTTTGCAAGCAGCGTGTTCCCTTCCTCGTTCCTCACCCTCCCTACCACCATCAGTCTCTCTCTAATTAAATATATTCATGTACCATAAAAGCCATACAGCCAAATTCTATGACATATTAACCCCCTTTCAAGGCCTATTGACTTTCACAGGAAGTCTCTGTACCACACCAAGGGTGGAATCTTGCTTTTGCTCTCTTTGTTCCTGTTTAATGTTCCTGGAGACAAATCCTCTCCCATGTCAGAAGCCATTGTCACAGTTACAGATCCAAAGAAATGTGGGTGTCTTCAACATGATCTTGATTTTTCTATTTGAAATCTACTTTGATCCCCTTCCATGAAGTAACTGAGCATCTGAAATTGCCACTTCCTCTAAGAAACTGGAGACTTGGGACATGTAAATATTATTTTTTTAAGTAAAATGCTTGAGAGAAGCTTTGTAATGCTGACATTAACTTGAGGCACTTGAGTTTCTACATGAACATTTGCTCAGAATTCTCCTTTTCTTTCTCACTTAGAAAGAGCAGCTCTTCTCAGTCCTTAACTTCAGTGCATTTCTCAGCTTTCCTTGTTTATTTTTCTTTTAATGGACCTGTAGTAATTTGGTTACATATGCCATGTTCATTTTATCCAGTCATTTATTATGGGCCTATCTCCTTTTGAGTACTTCTATTTCTTGACATATTGATAAAAGTCATTCTTCTTTCCTCCACCTCTGGCATAAACTGATTGTTTTTACCTCTGATTGCACTTAGCTCTTTCCCACATATTTTAACTAACTCTGCATTTAAACTAGCGTGCTATTCTCAGCCACACTTCTTTATGATACTCTATTCCCAGTAAAACTGGGCGATTTTGTAATAATCTTTAAAAAAAAGATACTGGAAAAGTATCTGAAAAGAAAATGTATATATATATACATACATATAACTGAATTGCTTTGCTCTACACCTGAAATTAACATTGTAAATCAACTACACTTTACTAAAATAATAAAATTAAAAAAACAAAGACCCACTGTATAGCACAGGGAACTATATTCAATTTCTTATAATAGCCTACAATGGAAAAGAATCTGAAGAGAAAAAAGATATATATGTATAACTGAATCACTTTGCTGTACACTTGAAAGTAACATTATAAACCAACTACACTTTAATAAAAAATAAAACTAAAACCAAAATAGAACTATTAATGATATTTAAATGTCCACCAGGAATCAGGAACCTTTGGCACTCTGGCTTAATTTTATGTGGCTAAGATGTGACTCTCACTGATGGATCTTAATGAATTTTTCCACTAATCGGGTGTGAGCATTGTGTTCAAAGTGGACCCACTGAGAGTTTAAAAGAGCCCTGTGAACAGAGATTAATCTGTCAACATTTCAAAACTGAGTGGAAAACAAGTTCACAGCCCTGCTCAACAACACTAATATTGAAAACTAAGGGATCTGTCTCTCTTTTAGCTCACCCAACTCAACTCTGTCCTTCTGCATTAGTCAGAATTCATGGTTGGCACTCACACATCCCTTCTAGTTAGAGTTTGGAGAGGAGTATTTCCAACGAGATAGACAGCTCATAGAATTGTTTGGAAGAGTGAACGGACTATAGCCTGGGACTTTAAGAATGATTCCCCAAATGACAAGGTGCCACTCTTGCCATGATGGAAAACTGTAATAATCTAGAAGCTTCTTTCCTTGGTACCACCACAGTTACTGGCTCCAGAAACATACCTCCTCATAACAGTGCCAACAAAATGGATATGCTGCAGTCATCCACTCCCTTCTTACATAACTCAGAGCCCAAAGGAATTTCATGCAAGTTCATTTAAATTTTGGACATGTAAATAACGTCCAGAATGACCTGAAAAATGTGGGTAAGATACAATTTTTTACCTTTCAGCTCTTCAGTACAGGAAGCCATGTTAGAACATGGCGGGACAGTGCTGGGCAAACTCCATACCTGCCTTCTTCAGGTCTCTATGTGCCTTCCTGATCTGCATCCTCTACTTCATGTTTCACTTCTCTCTTGTCTGTATTTTTGTGATCTCTAGTCTCAGAATCTCTCATTTTCTCCCCGTTTTTCTCAATATTTGTATCTTTTTAAAATGCTTTACTCCACCAACAGATTTTTTTTCCTTTTTCTTTCCTCCAAATTTGACCATAATCTAAAACTCAAATACGTTTTAGAGATTTTTCTTAAATACTTCTTGAAAGTACTTTTAATTATTGCATTCTTTATCTAAGACATGGTGCATTAGTTGAATGTGTTGTATTCTTTAAAAAAAAAAATTCTACTTAGATTGCTTTCTTGTAATGAACTGGGGTTGAAGACAGCATACTGGAGTCAGAGAGTGTGGACTTTGGAGGAAGAAAGACCCAGGTTGGTGTTCCAACTCTGACACGTATTGTTCTTAATCTCTGTGGACCTCAGTTCCTTAACCTGGGAAGAAAAGATAATAATACCTATCTTGGAGGTATGTCACAAGGATTAATACTATATTCCTTTTAAACACCTGGTAAATCATAGGTTTCAATAATGATTAGTGCTATATTTTACTGATTGCCCCATACCCTCACCTTCACTCTATGACTGACTTGACCCTCCATACACAAGACACATCTGCTATTCAGCCTCATTTACATATGGCCCTTTACTTAAGTACTAGGAGAAGACCATGGCACCTCAAGTTTCATTTCATGTCACTTAGAAACCTTAACGGTCACAATAATAGCACAGTTTCTTAAGGAAATGTCCCTGGGCTCCAAAAAAACACCATAATTTTTCAGTAGGCAGCAGCCTTTTCTCTAGAGCTAAGACTAATAAATTCTGCACTCACAGTATTAGATATAAATCAAGGTGTTATCCACGATGCAATTTTACAGAGAAGACATCAATTTGACTATTAATTGTCAAGCACTTTAATAATCTTCCTGTGTCTTTATTTTTTTAAGAATAATTGTAGAATACTTGGTATTTTAATGAACTTAGAACCAAATATCCAAAAACATGTTAGGTTTGTGTTTTGGGAATGAAAATAGAAGACTGTACTACTTTTCCAGTACTGCTAAGAAAGTCAGGGATGAGTATCTGAAACTCAGCCTGTTTAATCTCAATATAATCTTTTATCTGTGAGTTCATATTGTCCTTTCAATGATCATCATTATTGTATGGCCACAGTGAAAGAAGTCAGTCCTGTGAGAGTCACGCCAATTGGAATACATCAAGTCCCAAGCCCATTATTGTATAAAGCAACCATATCATAGTGTGCAATATTATTTTAGGGAAAAATAGCAGATATTTCTTTCTATTAGCGCTGCTTCAAATTCACCATGTGAATTTTGAATTATCTTAGATTTTGTACATTGATGGCAATACTTAAAAATAGTTCTTAAATGATTTCCAAGACCGGGTATTTTGTATCTTGAGCTACCTGACAAATTCCACTAAAAGAGCTTGACTTCTTTGTCTTTTTCTTTCTTTACTTTCTTTCTCCCTTTCTTTCTTTTTTTTTCTTTCCTTTCTTCCTTCCTCCCTCCCTCCCTCCCTCCCTCCCTTCCTTTTTTCCTTTCTTTCTGTGTCTAGGAGAGGTATTATTTTTTTTAGATGGGCGATTAATATCTAAAGTCATTTTATCATAAGTTGAAAGTAACTATATAGTATATATGTTCTTACAGGGACAATATCTTCCCAGGGCTTAGAATTTCTTGAGCTTGGGGAAAAGCCTTTATTTCTCAACTTAATATATTCCGAAGAGTAATGCTACACAGTACTCTTTAGAAGCCTGAGTTTGTCTGGCCTGAGAGCCACCATCTTCTAGTTACACTTATGGTATAACCTGAGTGATGGACAAAGTTGTTTTATTAAGGCAGAGGCCCCAGCAACCCCTTGAAGCCAGCTATGCAGTTAGCCAGATTTTACCCAAACCTGTTCATCGACATTTCTTGGGGAAAAGGAGATATGGATTAATTTATTGCCCTCATACCTAACAATTGAGAGAACACTTTTCAAAAAAGATCACTGGATGGTGAATCTGACTGGATTGCATTATTTATCCAGCAGGTGCTAACTTTTTCCTATTCAACCTTAGGCAGTCTGGATCTCTTTGGAGTATGTCCCTATCATGGCTGCTGTGCAGTATTCAAAGGAGCACAACGAAGATGAACACGAGTGATGTGCATGTCTCAAGCTTCCAGCCTAACCAGCACGTGACATTAGCCTCTGCCTCCGAAGCACCGGTAGAACCAGAGAATCAGGACAAAGCAATGCAATACACCAGCAGAGGTAAAAACAGGTTTCATCTGAACAACAGTGTTATCAAAACAGAATTTCTGTTAGGGAAGAATTGAGTCTAGAGAAGCCAGTTTTGCTATATTCTCTGCTTGGTTTTAGGGATTGTGAAGCTGAGGAAAGATGGGCAGAGGGGTTCTCCTCCACTTTTCTCTTTCTACCAGGCGAATCAGTGCCATTTCGGGAATGGAAACACTGGGCATGTCGAGTTCCCTAAGAGAATCGGGGCACGTACCAGCCAACCTTATTTTCTTACATTTTAACAGCATTTTAAATTCCCTTAAATTTCTTTCATATGGGAAAAAAATAATCCAGGCAGCTCATAAATTATTGAGGTTACCTTTTAAAATGAAGATTGATTCTGAAAGCAGGTGTATAGTTTCCTTGGGAGCCTTTTAAACCACTCTAGGTAGTTTACAAATTTTAAAAAAAATTGCAAGTGTGTCATTTAAGGGAAAAATCTAGAATTTGGTATTAAATAACTCTAACCACTTTGTCCTCTCCTCTGTTTGTGCAACGTGCAGGACCGAATTATCCTAGTTTGGGACAAATAGTGCAACTCTTCAGGGTGAAACATTATATTAGTGATCATAATGTTTATTTGTACAGTACCTTTATCTAAGGAGATCTAAGTCTTTCACGGGGCTATTAATTCTGAAACATTCCTTGGAGGCAGCCAGCGGAGTCTGCTCTGCCCATGTTGACGAAGAAACTGAAACATGGGTGGGGTCAGTGACCACTCAAGTAAGACGCTTTCCTGACGGCAGTTGATACCTGGAGGTCATTGGGTCTTCACAAGTGGTTAGAAACTGGCAAACCTCGTACTGAATTTGTTCCATATGTCTTTTTCAATACACTGTTGGCACTGTTAAAAAATTAGACAATTTCATTAAAAAAAAACAAACCAGATTTCTGAGTTCTTGTTAAGAAAGGAAAGTTCTAATAACACAAGGGTGCACGTCCATGTGATAAACATCAGCTGAATTTGGGTAGCTTTTGCTACGTTAATGGAGTATGCACTGTCCTCACCTGCCCTGCTTCATTTTTTTTCCCTGTCTCCACCCTGATCCCTGCAGGCATTTGTGTTTGGGACACCTTGTCATAAATCCTATGATTTTAAAATCAGCTGGAAGAGTGGTTCCAAACGGGAATCATAGTTGCAACAACTGCTCTCTCCTAATTAGCCCATAAGCTCCCCGAGGCAGGGAGTGTACTTTCTCCATAGTTAATCTTCAGTGCTTAGAACAATGCATGTCCTGTTGTCACTGGGTAATCAACATTTGATGAATTAATGAAGGGATAAACAAATGAAGGGCTTGAAACGACATTTGAGTCAAGCTGTTAATTACTGGGACTGTTTACAGCAG
Organism: Vicugna pacos; assembly: GCF_048564905.1. Classification (NCBI taxonomy): domain Eukaryota; kingdom Metazoa; phylum Chordata; class Mammalia; order Artiodactyla; family Camelidae; genus Vicugna; species Vicugna pacos. Next base: position 111,617,793 of record NC_132987.1, on the reverse strand, counting down.
GGAATTTTCTCATTAGATGGAAAACGGACTTGAGAGGTTTTGTAGAATTGCACTTTGTTGATTGATTTTCCATTTTCTGTAGTGACCAGAGCCTGACACAAAGGGATCATTATAATTGCGATTTCAAGCCTAGAGTCCAGGGTGATAGAGTGTGGCCACAGAACATAACAAACATGTAGATGAGTGACGCGTGTTCAGATGTAAAGTGAAGACAATGGTCTACGAGAACAGAGCGTGGGGGTGTCAGCATTCGGACGGGCTGCTGCCGATTCTTCTAGTCTATTTGCTGTAAGCATAAGTCTATTCACTGTGTAAGTCTAACACTCTAAGTCTATCCTGTTCTGCTCTGGGTGGCCCCATCACAGCTTCAGAGAGTCAGCTGTGAATTGCTCTGTGAGGAGAACGTCCCTTTCTTTGTGAAACTTGTGCCAGCAGGGATTTTTTTTTTCTTAAATGTCAGAATCTGTGCCAAAGGGGATTTTTCCATCTCCAAATTAAAGAATAACCTAATTCAATTACGATAGGATATGTGATGTTTCTAGCAAGCACTAGAAGATCAATGCATGTTATTTAAGTGGGTTATCAATCTCAAGGGAACAGTAAGAACCATATTTATATTTAGCTAAAAGTTGCATGCAAAACTGTACTTTACTTTTTGTTTTACATGGAGATAGTCTCATGTACAGAATTCAACCAACACAGAATCTACAGAATCTGAAAGTCATTCCTTTAGGACTCCATTCTTACACATATACACACATCTGTGTTACTGTCCCCAGGAGAGCGACCGCCCACAATCTGAGATACCGAAAGCATACTGAAATTAAATGTTTTTTCTACTTTGCTAATTCTAAAAATAGCATAAAATTTGAAATAAAATTTGATTGAATGGGAAGGGAAGCATACACTCACAGTTTCAGATTATTTTCAAACAAATCATTGTTTCAGGTTTTTCAGCTAGGTTAGTCTGTTCATTGGAAGCCAAAGAAGTCTTCAATAACAGCTCGCCGATGGACTTACCATTCACTCATTTGTAGTGGAAGTTCTTTTCCTTTCCCTTCTGAGTTCAGGTAAATCACAGGGCAACTTGATAAAGGCACGCTGATGCAACTGAGACTAGCATTTAGTAGCTTAACATGCCTTCTAAATGAAACCCCTTCCTGCAGCAGCATTAACTCCTAAGAATTCCACTTTGGAGGTGGGCAAAGAAAAGTAAAAAGTTCCCAAAGATATCAGAACAACTTCTAAACAGTAGCAAGGGGAGTAAATTTTACTTTTTCCAGTGAGAAAATGTATGAAAGATACAGACAATTGCTAATTCCCCAGTATATTAAAATTACATATTTAACAGAAATGGTAACCTAGACTCCCAGTCCACCAATATTTGCCAAGATAATTGGATGAGTTTTAGATTAATAATAGTAAGCACTAGAAAAAATGGGGACTTAGAAGAGAGAGGGAAGTAGAACAAATAAGACAGTGGAAGTCTATTTGCTGAGAATACTTAAGAAACTTGAAAGCTGAGACGAACTACCTGGGCCCACTGGGATGCTAATTTCACCTCTTAGAGGGTATAGCTAAGTGCGCATGCAGAGGCAATTAGAGCCAAACCTAAGTAATATTTTAGATTCTTCTCTGCTTAGATATTGACCTGAAAAGTCTGACAAAGTTATGTAATTGATGTGGAAGGGATTAACAAAATTCTGTGCTTAGTTTTTTATTTTCTTAAATTATACTATTGATTTATGTATTCATTTATCTCTCCAGAATTTAGCTTTTACTGTGAACCAAGTAACGTCTATTGGTTGGAGATGAGATTAATGGACAAGACCAAAGTCACCTTTCCCATAATATTTACATTCTATTGGGAAAAAAAAAACAATAAAAAAAAACACATACATACAGTTTTCTTGGCTCCAGTGTCCTAGTTACCCAGAGTCATTAAGGAGATATCAAGAACTGGGGCATAGAGATTTCAGCACTATTTGTGTGATATTAAATATTGAGTGTATCAAAACTTAATAAAATGTTCTGTGTGTCAGGCACTTTGCTACAAGAATGGATAGAACAGAGTGGGCTCCCATCTTCACAAATTTTTGGTTCTCTCATCTATAGAATAGAATGAGGAGTGTAGATGATCACTCAGACCTACTCTGGGTCTAATTCTCCATCCTGTTCCTGTGTACAAAGATTCTCTTCCCTGTTCCAAGCTCTTGACATGGAATGAAGCCTGGCAGGGTGGGACCCACCAGTTCGGTAACAAAGGAAAGAGACAGAATGTTGAAGAGTGTGAGAGACCAGAGGACTAGCTGAAAGTACACCTGAGAAAGACATCCAAGAAGCCAGTCCAACTGTCACACACAAGTCCTCCTGGCAGGAACCCTAAGGAAGGATCTCAGGAGCAAGGGTCAGAGAGAAGGGGAGATAAGAGCAAGAAATTGCAGGGTGAAAGAGCCAGGAAGTTGTATAACCACAAGGACATCTGACTTGCCTCTGTTGAATGTTTACAGTTTCCTGGAGGTGTTGATCATGGGTTTTTGATTTCATTTAAAGGCTCCAAATATCTTGGAGTTGCTTTTTTATACATTGAAGATGGGCTGCTTTCTTCATCTGCTTTTGCAGTTACTGGTGAGCCTTTTTGAAGTGAAAATAATGGTTTGGATCATTAGTACATCAGTACATTACCATGAACAAAGTGAGATCTACTGACCAGATCAGCACCACACTCCTGACCCCGACCCAGTTCAGCACCCAATTGTCCAGTGTCTTCTTTGGTCTGAGTGTTGGGTGAAGATCAGTAACGTAGAGCAGGGCAAGTCCTGCTCTGGAAGAGGCCAGAGTCTGCAGTGGTGCAGTAACACCACAGGACCAGAAAAACACAGCTGCCCTACCAACGGGTCCTCAAAAGCAACATTTGGTAGCGCTCATCCTGTAATTTCTTGCAATGGACCTCTGTCTATAGGACACGGGGATGGGCTTTTGTTTATCATTCTGGAACAGACAAATCTGATATTTTTAAATCTGTATCATCATGAACAGAACATTGTTACTATTCTTACTTTTAAAGACTTGGTTTATTATAACAAAGTTAATTGACCCAATAGTTCTTTTTTCCACTGCCCCCTCAGTGCTCCGCATACATAAAATCATAAAAAGCAGAGACTGTGACTTATTTCTGGACCCTTGGAGTCAACCACAGGGCCTTGCACATAGTATACTTGTTGGGTGGTTGGAAATGCTGGAAATGTTCAGAAGATATTTGATGAGCCATCATTTTGAAAATGTTGCAAAAATTACAAACTCTCTCTGATTATTGGAGATCGGAATTGTACAACTTCTAATTTTCCTCATTTTCTCATTGGAAAACATACTAGGAAGTCCAGCATGTTGTAATATGTTGCAATATTTTCTCTCTTTTTTTTTTTTAATAACCAAAAACTGAGAATGCCGTGCATGGCATGCTCCAGTAATATTCTTACCCAGTGTGATCTGAAGATGGTTTTAAGGAAGGCACTTAATGTTTAACCCTATTAAAATTTGTAAACCCTGGTTGCCTAAGGCAGACAGAATCTTAATTTGAATTTTAAGTGGAAAGTTAATTGTTTTGTAAATTAATCAGTAACATGGCTTAACTCTATTTGCTTGGTTAATTACTTTTCCCTGTCCTGTTAACTCCAACCTTTCAGGAGAAAGTCATTTCTCGTGCTCCCGTACATACTCTTTGTGCCTGAGGACATGTGTGTATGTGTGTTTTCCATGGATGTGACCTTTTTGCTCATAAATCTTCATTTTTTTCTCACATTGAACAATAGCTTTTGCTGTAGGAAATGGAGACACCTTCTTTCTCTTCATCCTGCTCAAAGCTGAAAACCCACCATGTGCAGAGCATTGTTCCAGAGGACAGCAGGAGATAAAGCTATAAAAGCATGCAAGCAATGAGCTGGGTTTACAGCCAGGTCTGTAATGACACAGTGATTCAAGAGCATGGCCTCAGGTGTCTGACAGTTGAGTTCCTACAATGGCCTTCAGTTAGTTGTGAGATTTGGGGCCATTCATGTAAGTTTATTTACTTATTTTAATTTTCTTAATTAAAAATTTATTTTATTATTTTTTAGGGGGGAGGTAATTAGGATTACCTCTTTATTTATTTTTGGAGGAGGTCCTGGGGATTGAACCCAGAACTCTGTGGATGCTAAGCATGTGCTCTACCACATGAGCTATACTCTACCTCCTTGGGCCATTAATGTAAACCTCCTAAGTCTGAATTCCCTTCATAAAACTGATATAGTAATTGTAATGTTCTAATAAGATGATATGGAGGATCAAATCATATAACTGATGAATTAATTATAATATTTAATAATCTTAATTGTTAATATAATTGCATATCTGTTGAATAGTTCGTGTAATTAGCTTGATAGTATTATGCAACATTTCTTAAAATATATTATATTAAGCATACCTAATCATATTGAAGGTATTAGCTTACATGCTTTTTCCTTTTCTCTTCCTTTTTGTAGTTAACCTTATTTAAACTTGATGTGAGGAGTCAAAATAAAATTATGAGAAATGCTTTGCTTTCTTTTTGGCCCCATTTCTTATGGGCTGTTAGCATTTCTGACGTCTCCACCTGGCCAGAAATTAGTGTCTCCTCTTTTAAGGGAGATGATGACTGTGTCTAAATTCTGTCATGATCCCTTTGTTCTCCTCATTCAAAGGTGCACATCATTTTTTACATTTCAGTAGAAAGAATTACTACATGAAACGAAAAGATGAATTAAAAAATTGTTTTTCAAGCAGTTCCAAAAATAACCATGTGGAATGCAGTTTTATGCAACTTAAAAAAGTTTTTTCTTCTGGCTCTTTGTCAAAGATAGAAAAGTAGTTACTGAGTCACTGAAAAGAACAATTCTAGTGGACTAATAAAATTAATTATCATATCATACCTCTGTTGATTACTAATAAGTCCTGTAAAACACAAAGGAAATTTTTCCTGTATTACATTAAGTTGAGGGAACTGAAACATAAAATGATTCACCTCATTGCACTGAAATTGTTTCTTATTTTAGCCAAATACGTGTGCAGTGTTGGTTAGATCATTAAGTACCATGACCTAGTCTGTAATTAAGAAACCACCAAATTGGAGACAAGAATGGGGGCGGATAAGAAAGAGGTGGCCAATAATGCCTTCAGAGCAGGGGGCCTCTCTGAAACTCCAAATAAGGAGCTAAGTGTGGTGTGATTTTTCCCAGGAGAAATTTCTCTGAATAGAGTATTGAAAGAAATATACTTAAAAATCAATGAATTAGATATTTGAAAAAAAAATCACAGAGCTTAGTCATACAAAGAGTTTTCGATAATGTGCTGTGAGGAAAAAAATGCATTGAACAAATTTTTTTTTCATTAACTTTGACCATATGTGTTAATATAAGAGATTCCCTTTCTCTAGTTTCCTTTGGGAGATAGTAGACAATATAGGAAAAAAACATGAAATTTAGGTCTAAATCTGGGTTCTATTTCTGTGAATTCATCAAGCAAAGGCTGTGTGACCTTAGAAAAGGCACAGTCTCTGTTGAGTTTTAATTTATTTAATTGTAAAAGGACTAATAACCTTTACTTTATATGGATGTTTTAACTGGCTTTTTTTTTTAAATGGAGGTACTGGGGATTGAACCCAGGACCTCATGCATGCTAACCGTGCACTCTACCACTGAGCTAGTCCCACCCCCCAGTGATGTTCTAAACATAAGGTGTAGTGCCTGTTCATGTAGTTTCTAAATATAAGGAACCTCTGATATAGGGACCCTTAATACTCTGTAACTATTACTATCACTGGCAAATTTCAGCTCTTTTTAAAAAAATTTGCCCAGATCATTAGAGGCAGGGTGGTTTAGGTCAATTCTGTCCATAAAAATCACTCATTAATTTGGAGAAAAAAATCCCAGAGTATATTGCTTAATTTAAAACAAATATATATAAATATATATATATATTTCCTTGAATTTCCAGTTTTTACACTCAATATACCACACAGATATGTCTCCCAAATATGTTGTAATTCACTGCAACTCAGATTTCAGTTTTTTAAATGTAATGAGAAGTAGAAGAAAGATTAAAAACATTTTAATAATCATTATTCCCATTATCTGTTTTTTACCGATGTTCATTTTTTTTTTCTTTTTAATTTTGGAGGAAAGAGAACTCCTGAGGCAATAAGAAAAGAACTTTCAGAATTATCCGAACTTAGTTGCTTGGATTTGTTAGTAGCTTAGATGTTAGATGTTAAATGTTAGGGATTGCAGGTTTGTGTCTCCCTAAAATTCATATCTTGATCCCTATTCCTCAGTGTGACGGTATTTGGTGGTGGGGCTTATGGGAGGTAATTAGATTGAGATGAGGTCATGAGAGTAGAGCCCTCATCATATTGTGGGACTGTTCGGTAGGTAGGTAAGTAGGGGCACAGGGAAGATACGTGAGAAAAAAGAAGGTGGTCCAGAAGATGGTGTTATGCCTCCTCCAGCTTTAAAGGACTTCTTCTCAATGAGTGCCAGCAAGAAACTAGTTAGAACCCAAAAACCACAACTGCATGGTAGTGAAAAGGACTTAGCTGGATGTAACCCAATGCTCATTGTAATATAATTAACACTGCGGTTTAGCGCCCCGCCCCCCACCATGGGTTTTTCTGTGTACACCATGAGTAAGGACATGCACAAAGGGGACAAACATGACTAGGCATTCCAGGAGCAAGAGCCATCAATCAATCAAAACACCACCTCTACACAAGAGTATCAGAGAACAGGGAGACAAAGACCTCTGCTTTCCCCCTTGGATCAGCCCACCTCCCATTCCTGGAGGAGTCCTTTTCTTTTCCTAAATAAATCCTTTAAAATCTTTTCCTACACAGCACTCTCCATCTCTAGTCTATAATTTTACCTCTTGGGTAAGACAAGGACTGAGGTCTTTTCCCTTTCCCTTTTGGGGTAACAGGACTAGGGCCCTTATAGGATGAGAAAGAGACTCGAGCTTGCTCACTCTCTCTGCCAGGGGAGGGCCCAGCAAGAAGGCAGTCATCCGCAGCCCACAGAGAGGGCTCTCACCAGAGCGCTGCCCTCTGGCCCCTGTTCTCAGACTCCCCAGGCTCCAGAACTCTGAAAAACTAATTTCTGTTGTTTAAGCCACCCAGTCTATTGTACTTTGTTAAAGCAGCCTGAACTAAGACACTCAACAATTACCACGCAGGCAGGAGTTAATTTTTAAGCACAGCAAACCACAGAGAGGTGGCGAATATGGAGGACTCCTTATGGATAAATAACGTTGAGAACAGAGGAGATGAAAGCTAGCCATCACGAGGGACAAACAGGATGGTAGTTCACGAACATGTGGCACAAGATGGTTTGGGGAACAGCAAACAAAGAGACCTATTGACTTGTGCATCTGTTTTCTCAGGACAAGATGGTCAGCCAAGTACAGTTATTTGACAGTGGAAAAAAAAATACAAGTTGGAAACAGTCAATCACAACAGAGAAAAATAAGTACAAAAACAAATCCAGAAAACCGTAGGAATTGGCAACTGCTTGACTGACAGAAACAAAGATTATTTTGAGTCGTGATGAGAATGAATAGGGGCCCCAGACTAAAGAGTTGTCGATTAAGGATTAATTGCTGTGAGAGTTAAGGATGATAAAAACAAGGGCAGTCTGACGGTGACTTTGGGTTTATAAAGAGGAAGCATTTGCATGTGTTCTGTGGTTGTCAGGAGTAAATTTAATTTAATCGCTAAGCTTAAATCGTGCTTCCTATAGTGTAGACAAAAGAGAGATCTTCAGAGAGCAAAAGGGAGCACAGTGGGTCAACATGAACATCTTTGCTCTCTTGGGTTCTTGGTAACATGTTGTTTCTTCCATAGGAATGGAAATACAAATGATAGAATGATCTGTGCAGGTTGCTCTGTAGTCCTGAATTAAAGAATGGTAAAAATGTGATAATCTGCTCATTTTCTAACCAACACTGCTATCCAGATTTTGCAGGCAAGTTTATCATCTCAGGGACACAGTGTTATGGAAAAGTAGGTAAACAGGGAGTTTGACTCCTTAATCTCTGAATTTAGGGCTTTCTGTCCCTAGCAAACTGGTATTAACATTTTTCCGTGTCTTTCTCAATTTCCTGTGTGACCTTTAGGGCACAGTTTTTTCAGAATGCTGTGGGGTTAACTGGATTGCCCTGTGATAAGAAACCTACCTGGGCGCCCTGGGCTGGTTCCTGTGAGGGCAGCTAACTCTGTAATTATTCCAATACAAGCCTAAGATTGCTTTCTCATTCTGATCCTAATCTTTTGGCTAGGAAAATTTCAGGAGTGAAGTACTGGTATTTTTGAAATGGGGAAAATATGTTTGTGTGGAATAAGGTCCTGGTAAAGCTTAATGCTTCAGGGAAGAGAGGTTTGAGAGTGCAGGGAGCCAGCAAGTACATCAATCGACTCCTATGCAGGACGGAGGCTCTCAAACACAGAGGCATCTATCTCCGTTTTAAGTTTCCCTGTTTTTATGTGGATATTCTGTCATGTTCAGACAGAGCTGCTAAGAAATATGTTGCATATAAATTTAGAAAAGAAATTTCAATTGGCTTCCCTGCACATACATATACATATATGTACATATATGTGTGTGTGTATGTATTTTTCTTTTTTTAGCTTGCCAATATCTCACCAGTTATGTCATTTCTTTTTTTCATTTTCCAACTCTGTCAAATCATTCCCTTTTCCCAGGTTGGCGATTCAAGATAATAATAATCTGCTGTTTTGATTTCAACTCTCCTTTTATAGATTGCAGATTACTTTTCCAAGGTTATCTTATTTCCCTTCTGCCACAAATCTGTAACGTATCAGTTACAGCCTGAAGGAGAAAATGCTAGATTATTTTCTGTCAGCATAAGGGGCAGGCTGTAGATTCATCCTTAACAGGCCAACAAATGAGGGAAATTACTGTAAATATAAATTTTTAATTTTTCTGAATTTCAGCATATGCTGAAATAACTACTAAAATAACAACTTGGCCTATAGACATTCCTCTTTTTTTTTTTTTTTTTCAGAAGACTGTTTACTTTGGCATCTTCCTCTTCCTGTCCTTAAAGGTACTGTTTTTTTAATCTCTATAAACCGCTCAGATCTTTTGGACCATTAAATTTTTAAAGTTTAATAAGTGAGCAGGAAACTTTCTTCCATATTCAAATTTAAAGTAGTATAAGGAAGCAGAGAAGAAATAAAATTTTTTTTAAAAAATCATTTTTATGATGCAAAGATGAAAGAATATTACAGGACAGTTTGAAGTTTGCAAAGACAGGACAGTGCGTTCAGGTGCTCTCCAGAAGGAAGTAGCTAGCGGAGTTTTCCCAAATCAATGTGTATGTTATTTTTAACATCTCTGTTGTCATCATCAGAAACAGACTCATAGACATAGAAAACAAACTTATGGTTACTGGGGGAGTGGGGAGAGGGAAGGGGAGATGGTAGGAAGGGATAAATTAAGAATTCGAGGTTTGCAGATACTCACTACTATATGTAAAATAGATAAATAGTAAGTTTATACTGTATAGCACAGGGAACTATATTTATATCATGTAGTAACCTACAATGAGAACGATTATGAAAACAAATATATGTATGTATATGTATGACTGAATTATTTTGCTGTACACCAGAAATTGACACATTTGAAACTGACTATATTTCAATAAAAAAAAATGAAAAAAGTTAAAAATGTATTACATTTAGGGGCTTCTGCTTTGTCCTGCAGACATGGTATTAAAGCCAAGTTTAGTTGACACCCGATATCATTCTATTCAATGAGCATAGTCACACTGCCCTGTAAATTTTTGTTTAGAAACATCAGCCATTTGTATAGACCCAGGACTCTTGTACCATCTGCAGAATTCTAGTTGCTTCAGTCTAAGAAGACAGAGCAGCCACAGAATAAACTAGCAATCTGTAAATCATCTCATCATTTAGTTGCTAATGTGAAATCTTGCTACGTAAGAATCCATAAGAAAAGTCCAGAAGAAAATCACATGGATTCTTTTTCGTTTTTGCAAATTTTTTTTCTTAGAAATCAAGATTATCAGGAAAATACCAATAAACAGTCTTCCTGGCTCAAAAGAAAACAATATGTGTTTGGTGCCGTGGGGGAGGACAATGTTGTATAGTTAATTACATTAGCTGTGTTTTGTCCTTTGGCAGGATCTGTTGCCTGAATTCACCCCAGTCGAGCTGGCTTTGAAGTTGTAGACAAATTAAATCAACCCAAAGAATGTGGTTTCTCAGGTATGAGCAATCTATCAATCCCCTTCTCTCTTTTCACGTTGGCATTTTGACAGTCCTAACAGATTCTTCGGCAGAGATTTTATTTTGTGCCTTAGTCACAGCAGCTCTTCCTAAGAGTTTCAGAATTGCCAGTACAAGGTCCAGCTTTCACATCTCAAGGGATTGGTGCATTTCTTAATGACTGTGCAAACGTTCACAGTTATGCCTACAGGTAAATATACTGCTGTCTTCTCGGACAACTGAGAAGTACGAAGACTGTTTACGTGCAGGTCCGGCCGTTCCAAGTATCTCTTGTGGGCTTAGACACACCTGAGTTACCATCCCCCGTCTTATTGGCTGAGAAAGTTGCCCCACCTGATTTGTAAGTTTACCTGTCATTGTCAGTGGGGGGGCACCTCAGCCAGCCAACACTGGATTTAATCTAGTTAGAAGTAGCCAAGCAGCTCCTGTTTGAAAAACCACAGAGTCCTGAGTTCATTACTACAGGAAAACTGCTCTCTCCTGGGGCACAGAGAACCTTGCTTCAGAGTAGCCCTACCACCAGCTCAGGAGTCCAGTCGGATAAAGCTCATCCTGGAGGATCATGGCTACCTATGCCCTGCAAATCGCTGGACTGGTGCTTGGTGGTGTTGGAATGGTGGGCACAGTGGCTGTCACCGTCATGCCTCAGTGGAGAGTGTCTGCTTTCATTGGAAGCAACATTGTGGTTTTTGAAAACCTCTGGGAAGGACTGTGGATGAGTTGCATGAGGCACGCTAACATCAGAATGCAGTGCAAAATCTACGATTCCCTACTGGCTCTGTCTCCGGACCTACAGGCATCCAGAGGACTGATGTGTGCTGCTTCCGTGCTGGCCTTCCTGGCTTTCATGACGGCCATCCTCGGCATGAGGTGCACCAGGTGCACTGGGGACGACGAGAAAGTGAAGGGTCACATCCTTCTAACGGCTGGAGTCATCTTCATCATCACTGGCTTTGTGGTGCTCATCCCTGTGAGCTGGGTTGCCAATTCCATCATCAGAGATTTCTACAACCCGATAGTGGATGCTGCCCAGAAACGTGAGCTTGGAGAAGCTCTCTACATTGGCTGGACCACGGCGCTGGTGCTGATTGCAGGAGGGGCACTGCTCTGTTGTGTTTCTTGCGGCAATGCCAAGAGCCATAGCTACAGGTACTCCATACCTTCCCACCGAACAACCCAGAAAAGCTATCACATGGAGAAGAAGTCACCGAGTGTGTACTCCAAAAGTCAGTATGTGTAGTTTTGTATATTTTTACCACTACCTAGAAAGCCATGCAGATGATAAAAATGTCCCCTGTTTTTTAAAAATGGAAGCCAAAGAAACATTGATTTGCTGTTCTTAACTGTCAAACGTTAATTACAGGAACTGTGCATCAGCTCGTTATGATTCTATAAGCAACTTCAGCGGAATAAGATATGGTACACATGGCTTTGACTGTTCTAGAAAGCATGGTAATTTGTTTTCTAAAGTCATTGGTGCATTTTTCTCCTTTTATCAGTTACTTCAAAATGACATTGTTAAAGATGATTATTTCACAAGTGTGATTTCTCTATGACAGCATTATGTATATAGATGGGAGTGACGTTGTATCTCGTATAAATAGAGACAAGCTCATATGGTTCTATTTTAAATGAAATACTGATCCATTACACTGAATAGATAGAATTTGACTATTGCTTTTCAGGGGAACCGGGGATAAGATTGAAGAAGGTTAATATTAATTGTTTAAAAACAGCTTAGTGATGAATGCACTTGATTTATAATGAAGGTTAAAATGAAGGCTTTAATCAGCAGTGTAAAGGGAACTAAATGGCTTTCTGGTATCCCGTTTTTCAGCCTAGGAGTTAGCAGTCCTAACTCCTTTATCCTCATTCCCCAGAGGCCTTCCTTTTCTTGTATAATAAATGAACATCTTTTAAAAGGCAGATATTTTGTCAAGGGATTTTTGCATTCAAACTGCTTTTCCAGAGCTTTTCTAAGAAGAAAGATAAAACCATGGTCTAAGAAACATAAAAGATTGCTGGAAAGTGACTTTTTTTTTTCCTCTTAAGTTTTTGTGGTTATAGAAGAATGCATTTTTTCAAGAAATCACGTATGTGCGTGAATATTTTGATAACTTTGAGTTTTTATTAAGGTACATAACAGAACAGAAAAATAATGTCTTTGTTTCTATCTGCTTACCAAAAAACAAAAATAAGTTATCCTTTTAACTTTTATCTTCTGTGTGAATAATTAAGTAAAAATTGTCATTTCAGTCCTGTCAAAGGTAACATTTTCACTTGTTTCAATTTTGTTCGGTTTTAGTAAGATCTATAAATACTGTATCTCTGTGTTTCCCCCAAATTTAATCCAACTGTTAATCTGATTTAAAAGTTTGTCATTTTTCCAGCTTAAATGACTATGTGTGCTACCTGCTTTATGCCCTTTGTATTAACACATTGTGCCTTTTTATATTAATTTGATATTCTTTCATTATTCTTTATTTTTCCTATTTCATAACTGTGTAAAGAGCTTATAAATAAACCTGATATTTTCGGCTCTGCAATTTTAAAAAAGAATGTCAAGGCTGCATTTTAAAGAGAAAGGTAGATTCAGCATTAATTTCTGAAAATACAAAGTATCACATATCATTTAACAATAATATACCTTATAATTATCAGATTCATACACTAATATTTCATACAGATAATGTATTTGTGATTTTTAAGATAGCACTATAGATTCCAAAAAATCTATATACTGTAAATATTACATATGTAATAGCCATTTCTATTAAAAAAAGACCTTTCTATAGCTAAATATATTTCTACCTCTGAGAAATAGTATTAATTAATAATAGCGGGCAATGTTTTAGGGACATGTATATTTTTTGAGGGGAGAGGTTGTTAAGTTTATTTATTTATTCTACTTTATTTATTTGTTAATGGAGGAACAGGGGATTGGACCCAAGCCCTCATGAATGCTAAGCATACGCTCTGCCACTGAGCTACGCCCTCCCTCCTTGAGGCCATGTATTTTACACTAGGATCTCTACTGCTTTATATGAATTATATCATTAAATCACTTATGAGATTGATATCATTGTTTTAATGCACAGATGAGGGCACCAAAGAACAGTTTACTGATGACCCAAGAGAGTCAGGAGAGAAAATCAGAACTGTCTAACTTCACAGCTCATGCTGTCTTGCTTCAGGGAGGGTAGGTTTTCTTCAGCAATGTTTAGTTTTCAGACTGCTTTTCGTATGTGAAAATGGCATGCCTACCTACTGTTAGTTAGGAAAACTTGTAGGATCTTTTCTGGGACTGGCGATTTTCCAACAGATAAGTGTTAATTTATCCTAGGCAATTTTACCCCTTTGGGTCAAAACATTCATGAGAGCAGAAATAAAGAAAAACTGAGTATCTTGGAGGAAAAAAAAAATCCCCTAAATGCCAGCCTTCAAACATCCTTTTTACCTAGAAAGCTCTCCTGAACGTCCTCAACTCAATTTATTATTTTTTCTCTTCTTTTCCCTAAAACAGAATTACAACATGGCTAATTTTCCTTATGGCATCACCTCTTGAGTATCTCTGAAATCTGCAAATTTCCACCCTTACAGACATCACATTTCTCCTACATGTGGATAAAGCCTTCTAGACGTGTGTTCCGCCTGCAGGATCTCCTTCCTCCAGTCTCATCCCTGGTCCTATCTCTGTTCTTTCTAAAATGCCAGTCAGACCCCATCACGCCCTGCCCATGATCCTTGTAGGAATGCTCCACTGCCTGTAAGGTAAATCCAAAAGGCTTAGCAGAAGATCATAGACAAGAAGGAAAACCTGTTCTATAATCTTCATGGCACACTTTACCACAGCGGAATATCAGTGCAATACCAGTATGATAACAATGATAAAACTGATGTCCAGAAACTAAAATAATTCACACGCCAAAGGTTTTCTTTAATATCCTGAAAGAGGTGCCCTGGCATTAGGAAGTGGCTCGACTGTGTGCAGAAGGACGTTTCACAATGTCGTTTCATAATGTCATTCTTACAGCGCAACAGTGGGGTGTGATGGAAACAACACAGGGAGGCAGGCGACATAGTTTTATGCCTTCACCTTAGAGCTGGACTGTTTTCTCTTTCATACTGTGCCACCTGCTGCCCCCACCATGAACCACTCTGCTGACTCTGTAATTCCCTCATGCACTGAAAAAGTAGACATCAGTTACATTACTTTAAGCACTAGGGACACGGGGGTGGACAAGACACAGTTTTGTTCTCAAAGAATCTGATGAAAAGAGACGAGAGTGAGGAATGTAGCCTTTACTGAAAATCTACCAGGGGCTTGGCCTTTTCTTCCTTTACCTCATCATTACCCCATCAAGCCTCTAAGAATTCTACAAATTACATGTGAAATCATGAGAACACCAAGTCTCAGGCATGTATATATATACATAAACACACACACACACACACACATATATATATAATGTATATATAAAATGTCCTAGTTCAAGAAACTGTGCTCTTCCTACTGTAATATTGTCCAAAGGCATCCCTCTCAGAATTCACTTTCTGCACAGTAACTATCATCTCACTACCCCATCTCCACGCCTTCCTGTGACTGTCACAGGTCCCCCTGAGCCCCAGGGTCGACCTCATCATCAGCCTTTGCTACATTTAAGCTCTCCCCTCTCCCCGCTCCCAACTTCTATATCATTTACTGCCTCTCAGTGCCTGACATCCATTACCTTTCCCCTTGGAATATATTCTAATTTTTAGGCTCCTATCATATTTCAAATATCGTATTTCAAATTCACCAGGCCTCCTTGTCCCGAGGAGAACTCCCAGAGCTGCTGGAGTAATATCCCTGCACCCTTCCCCCCACCCCCCACCATGATCCCGCCACCTGCTGTGCCAAGCAGAGCAGCAGCTGGGACCCAGCCAACAGGCAGAGCAAAGAGTCCTGCTTTCTGTGAAACTTCAGGCTCTACCAGATTCCAGGAGCAAAGAGTAGTACTGTGTTCAGTTCTGAGAATAATGAGAAACAAGGGATTCCTGGTGCAGAGGCCCCAGGCGAGGCCCCAAGCCCTGTGTGGGGACCAGAAGGGCAGGGAGAGAAATGTGGGCCTGACCTGCTTCATAAAGAGTTCTGGGAACATTTGTACACCTGTGTTGTCTCAAGGTGGATAATCAGAGCAGCAAAACTGTGGGAGACTCACGCTGAGGGTGGGTTCCTGCTGGTCCTGGAGTCTCAGAGAATGAGGATACCTAGGGAGAGAGCTGGGGGCGTGCAGAGGGTCCTTCCCAGGGTCCGAGGAGCGAGACAACTTTCAGGTCTTTAGACCACCAGCCAATAATAAGAATCCTCACCACCCCAGGGTGGGCTATTGTTAATTACAACAACTTAACTTCCACAAGAAGAGAGATCCTAGAATCACTTAAAAGAACCCTAAATGGGGCTCAACAACCAGAAAAAGGAGGTGCAGGCTGAGTGCCCGCAACTGGCAAGGGGCCTTTGAGGAACTGATCTCCTGGGAGCAAGAGAGGTTGCCTTACACAAATAAACAAATATCTGTAAGAGCCCAAGGCAGATCGAGTCACGGGATTAAAGCGCTTCTTGTTCCTAAAATAACAAACTTCCATATTTAAAAAGTCTGGAGGGAACAGAGCTTTGAGGGAGGTCACTGCTGTAGTAAAATCTCGATGTTTGGAAGATCAAGTAGAAAGAAAAGCTCTGAACAAAAGCTCTGAGCACAGAGCAAACATAGAAGAAGATGTAATCCGTGAGGAAAAGCAGGAAGAACTTGGAGAACAAATTCAAGGACCTGAGAGGCAAATTCAGAGAAAGGGATGAAAAAGAGATGAAAGCTGGGGAAATCACTTAAAAAGAAAAACGGATACTTGCAGATTAAAAAGTACTCATAGAGGTGCTGAGAAAACAAGCAAACAAATAAAATTTAAATTTAAAAATTCTTAAATTCTAAGTACAAAAAGAAAGTATGCAAGCTTTCACCAATCAGAACAAATCACTTAAGACCCAAGACAAACAAACTAATTAAAAAACCTACTTCTCTCGGATATTTCAGCCACAATCCTAGAAGCTAGAAGATGGCGGCTTAATAAGTAAAGACAATGAAAGAGCAGACCCCATAACCCAGTGAGTCTATTCCAAATAAAAGCTGCCTTCCACTGTTAGTGAGAAAGAAAGGCATTTGCTGGCTGGTCCCGGATCCAGCAACCGTGTCACATGTAGGGCTGATCTGGAGGAAATACTGAAACAATGAATCACTAAAGAGACTGCAAGGTGGGGGAGATGGAAAGGACAGGAACCTTGGTTGGCCATGATTCTTGCAATAAACAGAAAGAACTGGTTGTACAAGAGTTAGGACAAGGGTTTGAAGCATTCAGACTCCATCTTCTGAAACTCGTCTCAACATCCATGTCCAGGAAACCACTACCAATACATCAAAGTTGATCCTCAGTTTCTAACCTGCTTCCTGGTTCCCCAGATAAGTTTGACATCTTCAACATGAGAAACAAAACAAAAGAATATCTGGAAATTTAGCTTCATTCTTCTTGTTTCTTCTCATTTTCTGCCACGGGCTCCGTTGTGTCCATACTCTAGCCTTGGCCAATTCCATGCCATGTCTTTGCCATCCAGGAATTCTTTCCTCCCAACCTTGTCACCTGCAATGCCCTTGTCATCCTTTATTGTCAGGTGTGGTTGAGCCCTTGATGCTGCTTATCCTGGCCACCACCTGAGCTGCACCCATCCGTCTCCTCTGGGCCAGCTCAGTCCAGCTGTGAGAAAGATGAACACCAGCCGGCCCTGCCTCTCCATTCTGGGGACGACACTTAGTCTTTGCTAGACTAAGAGGTCTGTGGGCTCCCTCCTTGTCACACTAGTCCCCTCACTTGTAAATCCTCTCTCTGTCCCATATTAGTAAATCTGTATTAGAGAATAACCTTTGTTTTGTTGGAGGTTTACAGGGACACCATGACCTAGCCCCCGGGGATGCCTGCAAGAACAAAGAAATCCTGCAGCAAGAGATTACAAAAATCAACCACACCCCTCTTTATTTTTCGTATAAAAGGAGCCTGTATTCTGACTAGAGCAGGACGGTTTTCCAAGACGGTCTGCCATCCTCTTGGTCTGCCGGCTTTCCGAATAAAGTCCCTATTCCTTGCCCCAACACCTCGTCTCCTGATTTACTGGCCTGTCGTGCGGTGAGCAGAACGAGTTTGGACTCAGCAATAAATCCCCTGTCTGCCCCTTTTTCTGACTCCTCTTCAAATGCCAATACATTTATATGAAAATGTTAGAAACAGAAAACATCTTTTTTAAAGAGACAAACAGTATTGTCCTGGTTCAAGAAAGAATTTATACAATCTTCCTTACCAGTGGGTTAAAAATAACTGACTTTTCTTGTTTACTTTTATTTTGTTAAAGGATTAACTGTATTAACACAGGCAGCAAAGTAGAACAAACAAAAAATTGTCCATCCATATACCCAGCTCTGTCTTAATTGTTTTTTTTTTTTTCTTTTTACTCCTGATACCCCACCCTCCTTCTTAACCACTAGCCTCTAAAATCATTAA
Source organism: Vicugna pacos (assembly GCF_048564905.1). Classification (NCBI taxonomy): domain Eukaryota; kingdom Metazoa; phylum Chordata; class Mammalia; order Artiodactyla; family Camelidae; genus Vicugna; species Vicugna pacos. The sequence goes on along the minus strand of NC_132987.1, from coordinate 111,599,876 downwards.
CTTTGTCAGCCAGGGTTGCTTCTTTTAATGGTTTCTTCCGTGTTTTGCAATTGGGGTGTGGGAGGGGTGGTGGGAAGGAATGAAGCCCATGGTTGAAGATTTTTTTGTTTTGTTTTTTGTATGCAACCTAGTGAGAATGTACTTGTGCAAGTACCATACATGGATAATCTTTCTCCCCCTTTTTTTTTTTTTTTCTGAATTGGGTCAGCTTTCACGTGCTTTTCTTTGAAGGTAGAGATGCTGGTAGATGCTTCTTCAAAGCTATGTGGAGGTTCTCTTTGAAGAAGGAACTGTTACTTATTAGTTTCTACATTGTGGAAATGCTTTAGAAATTAAACAGCCCTCCTCCTTTAAAGCCAAGAAAAGCTCTGACGGAAAGGAAGAAGCCCACTCTCACAGTCCAGCTGGGGTCCAACACTGAATCTGGATATGACGCTTTTACTATTAGCAAAGAAGAATGACAAGACATCAGAAAGATTCTGCATTGAGCCCAGAAACCTGGTTATTTCTTGCTGCACAACAAACAACCCCAAAATCTTAAAACAACAATAACTTCATATCATGCTTTTGTGGGTTAGGAAATCAGGTGGGGCTTTCCAACAGGGTAGTCAGCACGGTGGCTGAGGGCTCTAAGGAACCAAGAGAAAAACACACTGATCTTTCTAGGAGGCCTGGTGTTCCTTCTACCATTTGCAATTGGTCAGAGACATCTCAGGGTCTAGGAATGGGGAAACAAACTCTGCTTCACCTGGGAGGGGCATCAGCTAATCTGGAGCCATCTTTAATGTACTTTAGACACAAAGTGAGGTTTCAAGATTTTCAAGAGGGATTTTTCTTTCAAATGGACTCACTTCATAAAACAAAGGCATCGTTTAGATGGTGCATTTTTAATTTAAAATGAAATAAAAAAGAATATGAATATTCTAGTAAACTAAAGTAGGTGCAAGAAAAAAATGCAAATTAAATATAAAAGGTTTAATTTTCCCTATTGAAAGTAGGGGAAGAGATTTCTCTCCTCTCCTGTATTTTAGAGCATTTGCTTTAGAAAACTTGTAAGTACTGTCTCCTCTTTTGGAACGCACATAAATTCTTAAAAAAAAAAAAAAAAGATAGTTTTTTGTCAGCTCTAGGAGCTAGGAATGCCTTTCTCTAGGACCTGGGTGCAGTCCCTCTGAAATGTAAACATCACTATCTCCCAGTTCCTGTGAGACCTGAGAGCCTATCTTTAGTAGATATCTCCCACCAAGGTGCAAAACAACCTCGTGTCATAAAAATATGAGAAGCATCTTTTCTCCTCTAGATAAAGCAAATTAGCTAACACAGACAGTCACCTTAATTACCAGGTTCAGTTAGGATGAACTATGTGTGACAAAGGCACTGTCAAGTCCTTTTTACTTGAGGAATCCTTAAATATTTACCTTGAAAACTTGTATGCAATGGGTGGTATCTGTGTGGCTCTATAGAAAGGTGAGCTTTCATTCTGTTTTTGCAATGTCTTAAGTGAAGAGTATGGGCTAGCAGATTGCCTGTGACACACCTCACGTTCTGGTTTAATGCTTATTTGATTATGAAACTGTTTTTCTTTACTACCTTTGTGGACAGGTTTTCTGGGTTGGAAATTTTTGTTTTTAGTTATATTTCCCCAACACAGACCACAATAAGACAAAAGGCAGATGAGAAAATGTTCCATAATCTAGAAATGTTTGCTTGGTGGTAATCAGAGATGTTTCCAAATGTTTTGTAAGTGCATGTTCATCTGAGAACTGCTTATGATGATGAAGAGCTAGAAACGATAAGTGCCCACAGAGAAAGGCTGAATAAATGATGGTGTATCTGTCTACTCAGTTGCATGTTTTCCTATTATTGAGGAATCCTTAATGATCTAAATATTATTCCTCCCATATTGTTGTAAAAGTAGAATAAAAACAGTTAAAGAATTCCATACTCACCATAATCATGATTAATAGTTTCTCTCTCTTTCTTACACACACACAAACACATGAACACACACCTACGTGAAAGGAAATGGTTGGAAAGAAAATAAAATGATTAAAATGTAAACTTATGTGTGATTATTGGTTTCTTTAAAGTTTTTCTTTAATTTTTATTTTTAATGAGTAAATATTTTCATAGTAAAAAATCAAAACAATTTATAGTTTAGTATATTTTAAGGATTGCAGTATATGAAAAATAGTAGATGGTTGACTTGGCAGAAAAATCAAAATGATTGTAGAGGAAAAGGGTGAGAAAAAGATCATTAAGTTCTGAGGAAAATAAAAATATGGTAAAATGTGATAATAAATAACAAAAGAGGACTAAAAAATGACAGGTGAGTAAGAAAATACAGGGAAGAATCAAAAAATATTTTCCAGATTTGTGAAAATAAAGAAATGTGATTGAAAGACATCTGGTTTACCATGTTTCCAAGCAAAATTAGTGATCTTAGGTGACGAGTATGGGCTAGCTTCAAAAAAGTTTCAAATTTTAAGTTTAAAGACTTTTGGAAATATTCACACAAAGAAAAAAATGTGTCAAATCAATTAAACAAATATAACCTGTGTGTTTGATTTCTACCCTTAAGTAACAACACAATGGAGTTTTTTATTTCATTTTGCCCTTTGGCTTTGATTTTTAAAATTTATCCTTATAAGCCATCTTATTCCATAAAATTCACTTTTTTTTAGCATAGTAACAGATAAATACAAACTTTTAATTTCCCAAGTAGCTAATTTTTCAGTTCCATTTGTTAAAAAATCTATACCCCGTAGTTTGCTGATGCATTATTTATCAAGTAGTAAATGCATATATATCTCACTGTCTGTTTCCAGGCTACTTACTCTGCTTCATTGATTCTGGATCTTTTAAAAGTAGATCATCACTAATTGATGTAAAGGCTGGTTTCATCAAGTCTGTGGATATTTGTCTCCAATATGTTACTTTATATTCAACTGACTTCATAATGGAAACACTTTCACAGAGTGCTTGCCCCAGTTCACTGCACCATAAGGGCTGAGAAGAAGATGTCATATTAATAATGAGAAGACTCAGATCAAAGCTAACTTTCTTTTTTTTTTCTTTGTTTCTTTGCTTCTTTGTTTCTTTCTTTCTTTCCTTCATCTTAGAAATTTTAACAGGCATACTCAGGTGCCATCTTGGTTCCATCTATTCTTGTAAACTGCAAATCAACGGTGACATAAAAGCAGTTTTGGCTTAGAACACAGATGGCATTACTCAGTTGGAGAGGGCTTTTATAAATCACGATTAAATCAAAAAGCCTTCCACCAAAAATCTATCAGGCACAATGTAGAAGACCAGAACCTTATCGAAGAAGCCAGGATTCCAATGCCTTCCTCAATTAACTGTGTATCTGGCTGGTTCCTGAATCTATTTCCTCACTGCTAAAATAAAAAATTACGAGGTGGACTCAATGGAATATTAGAACCCAAGCAATCTCTAAAAGTCTGAATTTGAGGGGGATGGTATCAGGTTCAGAAATAAGGATCTCATTTTGTTTTCACCAACTGCTCTAAACAGAAGACCATTAGTGTTGTTTTGGAACCAGAATCTTTCTATGCCATTGGCTCTCATTTATGCCTTTTCACAATGATGATCTGCAGACGTCACCCGAGAACAAATTCACACTCGATTCACCAAGGCTTACACACACAGGTAGGTATCTACTGCTGTGGCCAGGCTACACACTGTAAGATAGATGTATCTGTGTACTTCTGACAACCAATAATGATCTCTTCTATTTCCCTTCCTTAGAGAACTGGAGGGTGTTGTCATGTATCTGGAGAACATTGACGTAAGATCCAAGTCCATAAATGATAGAAGAATTTGCTAGTTTTGTTCATATAGGGCAATGCAGCTAAGTGGTAAACCCAGAAAGCAACAAGTGTTTATTGAAAACATATTCTACAATGTCTTTAGGACATAAATCCCAAACACCCAATCCTGGAGTTACTGTGATGTTTCTTTAGATCACTGTGAATGGAATGGAATTGGTCTGTCATCTCAGTTTACATGACCTTGAGTCTCAAGCATATGACACAACAAATTCTGTTAATAATAAGGGATGGTGGGGCTACCATGTGTTATTTGGAAATAAACCTTGGTTAGCCAGACCAAAATTCTGTGTTGAGGTCCCTTGAATCTACAGCAGGAAACCCACTCAACTTTATTTTAATTGTTTCATAATCAAAAGCAATATGCTAATTTGTTGAATTTCTGATTACATATATTATATATTTGTATGTCAAATATATGAAATTATATACATATCACATATGTGTGTATATAATATACAAAATTATATATGGTACTTGCAATTTAAAAGTTAAACAAATAATGTAGAAAAAAATGGAAATCATCCCAAACTTTATCCCCAAGAGATAAGAAATAATGTGAATATTAGTATTTTATTTTAAATTATCTCTCTTCTCACATATAGCCAGCATTCAGAATGAAAAGTATGAACATACTAAAAATCTTTGTAGTTAATCTTTTAATGAGGTGTGCACACTGTGCTTGGGGTGTAAAAAGTTCCCCGTAATCTTCACACAAACATCGAAAAGAGGCTCTTTCACCCGAGGAAAATGGTGTTCAGAGAGGTTGGAGACCATGTTCCAAGCCTCAGGAGGAGTCAGTGGAGGAGCGGTACACAGATACAAACATCCTTGGACCTGAAGCCGGTGCCCTTTCCTCCAGTCTGGGCTTCTCACCAGTGGCAGATGTACTGGTATCACTTTCATTTCTGTGGCAGGTGGAGCTGCTTTGTATTCTAGACACGTTGATAATTTTGGCACTTGAAACTAACATCCTTTAAATATCCATAGTTATAGAGTAGAAACTGGAAAAACTGATTTGAGGTTAACTTAATGTATATGTAGAAACAAACTCACATACTGATTCACTTCTGGGAACAAATGTCAAGCCGACCTTCTCTCAAACTTTAACAGAACATTTCCTACCTCCCAGCGTTTTCTTCGTTCTCCTTGTCACTCTTTTGCTGTTGCCCAAACTACATGACTTCGTAAGAGCAAGTTAAAGGGCTTTAACTGCAGATGTGAACATCACTATTTGTTCCCAGTTAACAGAATCCCTCAGTGCACTGATGTGCTTCAGAATTTCAGTGGGATTGGACCTCACGTGCCAAAGAGAAAACACAGAGCAGAGATGGGGCTTTTCTGGAAAAGTGTTTTGCGGATTTCTAATTTCACGATAATCTACTTCTGCAGAATCAGGCCCAGTGTTTTATATAATCATTGGTTTAAAGAGAATAAATGGTGATTTTGTAACTTATCTAGCTTGTTCTGGTTATTGGGATGAGAGAGATAATATCTAGAGACTTTCTGTGTTCATACTGAAGAGAAACACTACCTATCACTGTATAAAAGGAGAACAAAAATGTAGCATAAGAGTAGAGAATTATGAGAAACACACCCATACACAGTGGTGAAGCTTTCTCTCCAAGCACCTACAATCTAGTTAAAAATCAGAGGTCCTTCTAATTCTCTATATTTTCCCATGTCCTAGTTTTGACATAACCCTTCTCCTTTCTCTCTATCTTAACATCAATCTCCTAAATTTTCCTTTTTATAAAAGTTACCCAGTTTTCTTAAGACTAACCCAAATAGATTGCATTTATACATGAGTCATTCATTCAACAAATAATCAATAAGCACCTGCTACCTATCTACACTATTCTAGATCTCAACTTTTAAGGAGCCCCAGGTTATCTTAAAGGGCTTTTGAAAATTAAAATATCTTTCATTTCATTAATTTTAAGGGAGTTTCTTGCTAGTTTTTATGGTGCTCAATAGAGTATCCAGTTTGAAGCATATGAGAAAAACAAACAAACCTCAGTAAGGCCATGGATGATGAAGGGAGGGTAGACTGGAACTGCAGGGTTTGGAGGACCTAAATAATGGATATTTCTCATAATTTTCCCTAGGACCAGATGCACCCTTAAGCGCTGGAACTTCAGTTCCAGTTAAGAGGACCACACGATCACCCTTAGAAAGTAAAGATTCCATATATATGTTGTCGGAGGGGATGTGACTGCTTTGTTCATGAAAAACACAAGAGTTTAAACAGATCAAGATAAAACATGTAAGAATGAGACCATGGTAGACTAGTCAGACTATCCAGACCACTGAGTTGTGTAGACCCAGACGCAAATCCCGCCTTTGTGACCTACTGGCTGTGAAGACCTGGGCAAGTTATTAAGCCTCTTAGAGAGTTTTATCATTTACAGATTTGCAGCAATAACAGAAACTCATGAATTAGTTACCCAGGTGCTTCCAATAACACTGAATCATATACAGCCATTCCTGAAGGGAAAGCAGGCACCTGTACACTACTTAAAGATTATACATAGATGTTCAGGTATTTGGGGTGAGGTCACGGTGAGATTTGGGGGAAAACAGTTAGAATTCTGAGCTTAGAGAGGAATTAACAGATCAGTGGTGCCCTAAAACCATAATGGTCATAAAACAACTGATTAGGCCCAGCATTCAGTATTAGGTGTCAAAGATTACAACCTCAAAACTTCTCTCTTGCTCACACTCAGGAGGCTGTATTTATTATATACACATTTCGTGGAAACTTCCTTTTTTGAGTAAACTGAAGGAAGAGTAGTGATGCCACCCAAACACCAGGGGGCGCTCCAGTTTACTCTTTGAGCTAAAAGCAAGTGTGAGTGTCCCTTGTAAGCTGAGAAGATGAACCCTGCATGTCGAAGGGTGTTCCAAAGGTCTGTCATATTCACTATGGTGTTTTTATTTAGAATTCGTCTCTACTTTTTCCCCTTATTTCTTTGTCTTTCAAAAGTCAGCCTTAGGAAGGGGAAGGCAATGTAATGCTGTTTCTAATTACTAAGGCCAACAGTTTCACAGCACGACATACCACATAGATTTCTTTTTTTCTTAAACTCGCTTTAGATACTCAGTAGTTTTAAGGTCATTTCCAAGTCATTTACAGGCAAGAGATCATGTATCTTTACAAACAAAACAGAAGAGAGAGAGTATTTGCTGAATATTGGCTTCTGAAATTACTTTAAATAATTCAGTCTCCATTTTCTCCCTCCTGTGACTTATCCTTCATTTAACCTTTCATGGAAATAGGTAAGATCGTATCTGCCCTAGTTTTATTCCTTTGTTCAGCAAATATTTATTGAGTATGTATTATGTGTAAGATGCTACGAATTAGGAAATTCATAAACATCAACCCTGGTCCCTTTCATAATAAACCACCTGACATTGTCCCTACACCCAGCTGATGTTTCTGTGGGGAGAAACAGATAATAGGCAACTCTGGAGGCAGAATGTGAGAAACTGAATACACAAACGGACAATGGCCAATCCATGTGTATAAACAGAACTCCAACCCACAACCTCCAGTGACCTGCTCAGGAAACCAAACACTTTATCTAAAATAAACAGTGGAGGAAGCCAGCCTACAATGTCAGTCTTGTAGGAAGTCAAACTTTAATAGAAAAGAACAATCTGACTCCATATGAAATTTGTCCCTTTGGCTCTAACCCTCGGCTCTGTTTCCTGGGCTCAGGCATCCTGGTTCTGCACCTTTTGTAGAAGCATGTTTCCTATTCTGTGAAATACACAGGACAGCCCATTCTCAAGGCTCTGACCTTTAAGGGTATTAAACATTTTTCCATTCATATAAAGATAAAAAGCTGCAGAATAGAAAATAGCATTTATTTTGTTGGACGGTTACAGAGACACCATGACCTGACCCACGTGGATAGCTGCAAGAACAAAGGATCTCAACACCAGGAAGTTTGCAGCAAACACCCCCTCCCCCCTTTTAGTATACAAGAAGCCTGAATTCTGACTTGGGGAAGATGCTTCTCCAGGACATTAGTCTGCAATCTTCTTGATTTGCTGGTTTTCCGAATAAAGTCGTCATCCTTGCCCCAACATCTCATTTTCTGATTTACTGAACTGTCATGTGGCAAGCAGAACGAGTTCAGACTCATGAAGAAAACTACTATCTCTAGTACTAATCTAGGAAGCTTAACAATAACTTCTTTAACATTTGGCCCCAAACGATCAGGACTTGATTAATAATAGACAGCTTCTCTAATTTTTGTCCCTGCTTCCAGCTTAAGACCAACCAAAGAAAACCAGATACATGGGATGTCTCATTCTTAGTGAGCCTGCCTCCTGCTTCTCATTGCCAACAACCTCCAATCCAGGAACACCTGAAGACTTCCCTTTCTGTGAGTATAAAGCTTTCCCTCTCCTCTCCCAGCCTTTGAGCCTCTGCCAAAGCACAAATGAGAGCGACTGACTTCCTTCCTATAGCAAGCTCTGAATAATTAGACTTTTTGTTTTTTCTCCTTTGGTTAGTCTTCATTTATTTTCATATATATACTATGACAGGTTGGGAGAAGAACTAGTGATAGAAATAAATCAGAATCAAGGAATAGGAGCACCTGTAGGGGAGAAGGTTTATTTTCTGTAGAATGGTCGAGTAAGACTTTCTGAGTGAAGACCTAAAGAAAACGTGGGCCTGAGCCATGTGGATATCCAAGGAGAGGCATCCCCTGTAGAGTGAAGAGCTGGTGCAACTTTGAAGGGGAAGGCTGCTCCTGCAGTCTGAGTAATTCCCATTTTCAGCTTCACTTGGCAGCAGAAGCAAGGGAGAAAGTGGCCAGGTATGAGTTCAGAGAGGTCGTGAGCCAGAGTAAGATCTTACCCAGAGTAAGAGGAGATGCCTCTGGAACGTTAAACAGAGGAATGACAGGATGTGGCTTTGTTTTTGAAGGATGACGCTGGCAGCTGTGATGAAGCACACTGCAGGGAGCAGGGGTAGAAGGTGGGAGAGCAGATTGCAGGAATGGAGACAAAAGATGGCGCTGCGTTGGATCTAGGGATAGTGGTGGAGATGGTGAAGTTATTTGTTTCTGGATATGTTTGAAGGCAGAACTGGCAGATGTCTTGATAGATGGACTCTGAAAGGTGAAGTAAAAGGAGGGCATGAGGATAAAAACCAAGGTTTTTGGATACATGAACTCAGAAAAACAGAGTTGTTATTGAAAAGAGGATATGCACTTTTGGGTGTCATTAGCAATTTGGTAATTTTATGTAGTCATGCTAAATCTGAGATGCCTATAAGATTTTCAAGGAAATTATGGAGAGCACCACACTGGGGATAGAAAATATGGGAGCTGTCAGAATGTGTATAAAGATTAAGACCATCCATATGGTCACCCTGGAACACTGGTGTTTAGAGATTGGGAGAAGGAGAATAATCTTACAAAGGAGAATGAATAAAAAGTAACCAGAGAGAAAGGAAAGATACGATAGAGTCAGTGGCAGCTCTGACACTGTGAAGAAAGCATTGCAAGAATAAGGGAGTTAAGTCAATAGAGTTCTGATCAGTTAAGTAGGATGAGAGCTAAGAATTGACGGTAGAATTTAGCAATGTAGCCATCATCAATGACTTTTAGAATATATTTTATAGGAGTTGTGAAGAGTGAAATCAGAAAAGATTTGAGCAATTCCACTCCTGAGCATATATCAAGACGAAACTCTAATTTGAAAAGACGCATGCATCCCAATGCTCATAGCAACACTATTTACAATAGCCAAGACATGGAAGCAACCTAAATGTCCATCAACAGATGACTGAATAAAGAAGTTGTGGTATATTTATACAATGGAATACTACTCAGCCATAAAAAAGAATAATGCCATTTGCAGCAACATGGATGGACCTGGAGATTATCATTCTAAGTGAAGTAAGCCAGAAAGAAAAAGAAAGATACCATATGATATCACTCGTACATGGAATCTTAAAAAAACCACAGATGAACTTATTTACAAAACAGAAACAGACTCACAGACAGAAAACAAACTCTGGTTACCAAAGGAGAAAGGGAGGGGCAGGGATAAATTAGGAGTCTGGGATTAACAGATGCACACTACTATACATAAAATAGGTAAACAAGAAGGTCCTACTACATAACACAGGGGATTATATTCAATATCTTGTAATAGGCTATAATGAAAAAGAGTATGAAAAGGAATATATATATATATATATATTGCTATAGCTATATATCTGAAACATTATGCCATACACCAGAAATTAACCCAACATTGTAAACCGGCTATACTCCAATTAAAAAAAAATTAAAGTACAAAAAAAGAAGGAAAAGATTTGAAAAAAATTAGAAGGAATACATTAAAGATAGCAAGAAAAGGTAACTCTCCTGTCAAGTTTTAATTTAAAAGAGAGGTGAGAAACAGTAGCAGGAAGAGATTGCGGGGTCAGGGGAAAGTTGTGATTTTTTTTTTTCTTTTTTAAGGTTTGGCCGTATTGCAATACGTTTGAGTATTTATGGTAGGCAGAATAATGGCCCATCTAAAATGTCTATGTCCTAAACCCCAAGGCCTGTGAAATATACCACTTTACACAGCAAAAGGGATTTTGTAGATCTGATTAAGGATCTTGAAATGAGGGAGAGGATCTTGGATTATACAGGTGGAACCAATGTAATCATTATCCAGGCAGATTCAATGCAATTACAGGTGTCCATGTAAGGGAAAGATGGAAGCAGGAGGGGCAGAGGAGGAGAAGTGATGGAAGCAGAAGAGAGAGAGACAGAGAAAGACATTGAGACTCAAGGACGGTACACTGTATATTCGAAGGCAGAAAAAAGGGGTCATGAGCCAAGGATGCAAGTAGCCTCTAGGAGGTGAAAAAAGACAGAGAAATGGATTATTCCCTAGAAACTCTAGAAGGCATATGCAAATCCCTGCAAATCCATTTTGGACTTCTGGCCCCCAGAACTGTAAGATAGTAAATTAGTATTCTTTTAAGGCACTAAAATTGTGATTTGTAATGGCAGCAATAGGAAACTAATACAATGCTGCTGAGAATGACACAATCGAAGGGGGAAGATGATAATGCAGGAGAGATGGCCGGCATCTGGGGTGATGTCTTTCAGCCTGTATCTTTGAGACATCAAGTGGCATCTGATCCACAGGGAATGGACAGACAGGATTTCAGTAACAGTAACAGGCATAGTATAAAATTTCGTTGCAATCAGCTGATAGATTCAGCGGCAGAAGAATTGCCTCAATATTTCCACTGTAGTTAAAATCAATGCCATCAGCTAAAATTAGAGAAGGAGGGCACTGAGGAAAAGTAGACAATAGTCCTTTAGGAATATGGGCAAATAATAGACTAGAAATGAGCAATATGATCGCATGGCAGAAGGAAGAACCCACTTGAGGTTGGTGGCAGTGGATTGTCTGTTTTGATTTTTTCCTTTGTTATATTTAGCCTCCTGGATTTATTACACAGAGAGTTGAATCTAATCAAACCTGAGGTTTTGCCAGAGGAGTAAAACAGATAAAACTGGGTTTAGAAAGTGAGGGTATATGCAAGGGAATCTAAGTTGCTTTAGGGAAGAAATGGGGACATGATGGAAGTTAGAGATTGAAAATGTGGTGAATCGATGAATTATAGATTTCAGTGGGGTCAAAGAGTTACAGGAAAGGCCAGAGCACAAGAAGCTTCAGTATAAACTATGCAGGGGGTGAAGTTGATGAGAATAAAAATGTCTAGGCTGTCCTTCTCTGGGGCCGGGGAGTTTAAGTCAAAGCTTAATTAAATTAGTGTCTCTGAGGATGGAGCCCAGACATCGGTATTTCCTTAAATGTTTCCCATATGATGCTAAAATGCAGGTAAGATTTGAGTACCATGAAAGTGAATGGCTGAGATGGAGTGAAGACAGGACCGTTGGAGGTACAGGAGATGTTTATATTTGTACATTGTATATCGTAAAGACAAATGAAATAACGTGTAATCTGAAACTGACCTCTTCCAAGGAGAGCAGTAAAAAGACCTCAGCTGTCTTATGATATAGTTACAGAAATCTTCATCGTTATCATAAATTAGGCCTTTGTCTTTTTAGTACAAGGACAACTGGGTTAATTACTTTTCTAAGGAATCTTGGGCAGAATGTTGCCTGGTTGTTGTGAAACAAATAAGAAATAGATGAGTGTCTCTCCACCCTCCTCTATCATTACATGTGGGAAATGTTTATAGAATGCTCACTTAAAATATTTGAGGGCGAGGGTATAGCTCAGTGGTAGAGCACATGCTTTAGCATGCAGGAGGTCCTGGGTTCAATCCCCAGTACCTCCGTTAAAAACAAACAAGTAAATAAATAAATAAACCTAATTACGCACAAAAAATTAAAAAAAAATTTGACATATAGATGGACCTAAATTATAAGTTATGTGTAACAGTAATTTTGTTTAGAGACAGTTATACCCCAAGATAAGATGCAAGACATCACTGGGCACTTTATCAGCCATTGGATATGGTGTATTTCTTATGCATACATTTCTGTGACAGACATGCCCAGAACCTATTGTTCCTTCTTTACTAAGAGAGTCTCAATTCTGTTTAGAGTAGAAATCTACTTTGTTAAAAATACGCCCCTCCCAACACGTCCTTGACCTGGTTTTGCCAAGGGACCCACATCTGGCCAGTGAGACTAAGTGGGAGTCTCGTATGTCAGGCTCCCGAGAAAGTTCTGCTTCCTTCTGGTAGAGACAGGCTGAGGAGCTTGGGTCTCTGCTCCTTTGCACAGCCCCCTCCCCTTTGCCTGGAGGTGGCTCAGCTGTTCTGAGGTTCTGAAGACAAGTGCTATGTGCTGGGTTGCTGTGAGCAGAAAGCTAGACAGAGCCTCTGTCCTCGAGGCATCATCAGAGCAGCTGCACCAGCCCTGAGCTGCCAAACTCTGCACTTTTTCTTATTTTATTTTATTTTATTGAAGTACAGTTGATTCACAATGTTGTGTTAATTTCTGGTGTGCAGCATAGTCATTCAGTTATAGACACATGCATATTTTTTTCATATTCTTTTTCATTATAAGCTGTTGAATATGTTCCCTGTTCTGTACAGCAGGACCTTGTTGTTATCTATTTTGTATACGGTAGTTTGTATCTGCTAATCCCAAACTCCTAGTTTACCCCTCCCCCCCAAAACAGTGAAAGCATTTACACCTTTTTTAAGAGAGAAAAAATAAACATCTTACTTGTTTAAGCAACATTATTAGAATGTGTTATATAAAGCCAAGTGTAATTGCTAGTGAATATAATTTTCTTCAAAGCGACTTTACAAAATGTCTTCTTTTAATTTAACCAGTAGATTACATAAATTATGGTTATGCTCGTTCATACAATGGAATACAGCACCATTGTAAATACGATGAGGTGGACAAATAAGTAATGGCATGAAAATGTTCATGATAGATTGTTTAGTAGAGAAAAAAAGGAGCTAACGAAGCAGCATACATACTAGGTTTTGTCCGGACTTATCTTCATCTCGTCCACGTTTTTCTTTTCAGTTCTTTTGTGGTGAGTCGGGGTTGTAGTAAAGGAAGCACCAAGGAGGAGACGTGTCTTGAGAAAAGGTCAGCGGAGCACTGGGACCACACTGGTCTGCAAAGTCTAGGGTGAGTGTGTATTGTAATAAGGGAAAGAGATATACATTTATCCTTGAAAATCTCAAGAAGGCAACTTAGAGAAAGTTTTAAAACTCATAATAATATTATTTTTTCTTTTTCCTTCTTAAGTTTATTGGCTAATGTTTTGCCAAGATACACCTTCTTATTGTAAAAAACAAACGCCTTTAACATTAGGGAGATCAATTTTGATAGATATCATTATGTGCATTGTATTTAAATGCATTAAATGAATTGGGGCTTTTGGGGTAACTTTTTAGAACTCAGAAGAGCTTTAGTTCCAAATTACTTTTCATGTTGGACTCATTTATTTGCAGTCAAAAATCATTTCATAATCTGGCTTCTGAATTAACATTTGCTATGTGCCAAGGAACACTGCATTTTCATGTTTTTAAAAAAAATGCTCTTTATTTCTATATATTTAATTATAAGAAAAAAGTAAAGTGTGGAACTACCCTGAATTCATAGGCTATGCATCTGAGCCATTCCATAAGCAATTAGCACTCATATTTACAAGCACATGTTTAATACAAGCAGCGCACCCCGTGTGAAGCAGAACATGGTTCGATGAAACCACTTGAACACACTTGACTCAAAAATGTTTAGGGAAACTAAATAACGTATTTTATAACCCTTCACATCATTTGGGCAAGAGTTATGATTAATATAAAAATATCCACAGTGTTTCACATTTTCTTCCCAAATCACTGATTAGTGAACGTACAGTCAGGTAAGAGCTGTTTTGTTTTTTTTTTTCAATTATGGCTGGTGGGTTTTGGATATTCTTTAGAAAATGCTATACTCTAGAGTTCACCCCTTGATTGAGTGGTGAAGGTTTTTCCACTCAGATAAATGAAGGTTTGACATTTTATTCCCTTAGACGTGAATCACACACATTAAGCACAACAAAAAAACACAAGAGCCATTTTTACCTATGAGGAAAAGTCACATTTAAAAGATTAAGTAAGGTGTAACCCTTTGTAGTCAGTAATTCTCTTAGGCTTTATGTGAATGTGTGTGTTTCTATGAAATATTACACATTTATCTAATTATTATATGAGATATTACTGTATGGAAAAACTACAGCTGATTTATGTTGCCATTTGCTTTTTTTCTTTACTAATAGCTGATAATGGTATAATGTTTTATTTTTAATTTTTTAAGTAGAGTTGGTTTATAATTTTGAGTTAATTTCCGGTGTACAGCACAGTGATTCAGTTATACACATATACATTCCTTTCCATATTCTTTTGCATTATTGGCTATTACAAGATATTGAATATATTTCCCTGTGCTATATAGTAGGACCTTGCTGTTTATCTATTTTATATTTAGTAGTCAGTAGCTGCAAATCCCAAACTCCCAGTTTATCCCTCCCTACCCTCTTTCCTCCTTGATAACTACAAGTTTGTTTTCTATGTCTCTGAGTCTTTTTCTCTTTTGTAAATAAGTTCATTTATGTCATTTTTTAGATTCCACATATAAGTGATGTATGGTATGTTTCTTTCTCTTTCTGTCTTACTTCACTTACTTCACTTAGAATGAAAATCTTCAGGTCCAACCATGTTGCAGGAAATGACATTATTTTATTAATTTTTATGGATGAATACTATTCCATTGTGTGTGTGTGTGTGTGTGTATACCCCACAACTTCTTTATCCAGTCCTCTATCTGTAGATGGACATTTAGGTTGCTTCCATGTCTCGGCTACTGCAAATAATGCTGCTATAAACATTGAGGTGCATGTATCTTTTTGAATTAAGGTTCCCTCTGGATATATGCCCAGGAGTGGAATTGCTGGATCATCTGGTAAGTCTATTTTTATTTTTGTAAGGAATCTCCGTACTGTTTTCCATAATGGTTGTGTCAAACTACATTCCCACCAGCGCTGTAGGAGGGTTAGCTTTTCTCCACATCCTCTCCAGCATTTATCATTGTGGACTTTTAAAATGATGGACTTTCTGACTGGTGTGAGGTGATCCCTCTTTTGTTTGTTTGTTACTGAGTTTATGAGCTATTTGTATATGCTGGAAATTAAGCCCTTGTCAGTGGCATCATTTGCAAATATTTTCTCCCATTCCATAGGCTGTCTTTTTTGTTGTTGTTTATAGCTTCCTTTGCTGTGCAAAAGCTTATAAGTTGAATTAGGTCCTATTTTTTGCTTTTATTTCAATTGCCTTGGTAGACTGACAGAGGAGCTATGTGCTATTTTCTACACACAACACAGACTTGCCTGTGAGAATAATACCCACCTATTGCTTTAAAAGGACAAAACTTGAAATGCCTTAAAGAAAAATTCTACTTTCTCTGACAAGTGACAAAGCATACCTTGGACCACAGATGTAATTCTGTATGACTGGTAAATTTATACATAGTCTTTTGGGAACATTAATAATACCTTAGATAAGATAACAGAGGAATGAACAAATAATATATTAGACTTCTATTAAACCAGTCATCACACTTTATATTGGTGTTAGTTTCAAAATAAAACCAATTCAATATATTCTTACTGAGCATACTACATTTTAAATTTAAGTTAGGTGTTAACTTTTGCCCTTAGAGGTAAAATGTCTCTCAATTTTTGAAGATGTGATTGCGCTGTCTTCTGGCTTTGTTGTTGCTGTTGGAAAGGTAGCTATCAGGTCAGCGAGATGGCAGAATAGGAGTTTTCGATCATCATCCTCAGACAAAACATTGACTTTGACAATCACCCATGGATGAGAGCATCTTTATAGGAGTCTGGAAATCTGAGAAGTTTCAGCACATTTTTGGGCAAAAACAAACTGAGAATTGACAAGAAATAAAATCACTATCTTAAAAAAAATTGCACTCCCACATTCATTGCAGCATTGTTTGCATTATCCAAGATGTGGAAACATCCTGTGTGTCTGTCAGTAGATGAATTGATAAGGAAAACTTGATATATTATATATGAAGTTGGGAAATGGGAAGATGTTGGTCAAAGAGGACAAATTTTAGTTATAAGATGAATAAGTTCTAGAGACCAATGTAAAGTATGGTGATTATAGTTAAGAATAATGAATTTCATACTTGAAATTTGTTAAGAAATTAGACATCAAGTGTTCTCATTACACATACCACATAAACGTTGACTAGGTGAGATGAATGGATATGTTTATTAGCTTGACTGTGGCAATCATTTCTTAATGTAGACGTATTTCAAAACATCACATTATACACCTTATATATTTATAAACTTTATTTGTCACACTTTAGTAAACCTGGAAAAAATTTCAAAAATAAAGTGGAAACAAAATAGCTATCATTCTAACTATTGATTCTTTGTCAGTTGTCATTTTTTTCTCAACTGTTATTAACATTTTTCTCTTTTATCATTAGTGTTCTGCAAAGTACCACAATGCAGCTGGAAGGGTACCTTTTTATTTATCTGCTTAAAATTAAATGTGCTTCCTAACTCTGACAATTTGGAAATTCTGATTCCAGAATCTAACATTCTGGAAAATTCTCATCCATTAACCCTGACTATGGTCTTCTTTATTCTATATATTATCTCCATTTAAATGTAACTCCAGTTAAACTTACTTTGACTTTCTCTTTCCTCCACAAGACTCAAACTTCCTTTTGCATTTTCCAACTCATTCTTTGTTACATGTGAATAGTTTTTTATTTTTGTATTATTTTATATTCATATGTGTTAAATGTATATTCCATAAAGATGTAATTCTTTTTAATCTCTTTTAAAACTCATTTTTTGGTTACTTTAATTTTAATTTTCTTGAATTTCCATTTGCTTTAGGTCTACATTTTATTTCATTGTATGTATTTTTATTTTATATTCTGTTTCCAATAATCTCAATATCAAATTTTTGGAGGTCTGATTTTGCTGTCTTTTCTTCTGCAAGTTTTTACATACCTCCTTGTGTATTTTGGGATTTGTGATTGTGAGTCTTTTTTTTTTTTTTTTTGGATATCTGTGGGAATGCATTGAGGACTCCTTCAGAGGAAAGTTACACTGTTTTTATTAGGCACTTCTAGGCATCATCAACCCAGATTTGCTTTCAGTTAAAATTCCCAGGCTGCAATTTTGTGGATCATGTAAATACTGCTAACCTATACCAAATCTCTATAGAGCCACAAAATCTCAGGCTACTTTTGAAATCCTAGTCAGAGACAAGCAAATTCCCTTATTGTTGGACTTATTGGTGGAAATTCTCTCTAGTTACTCCTTCTCCTTAAATTGTTGCTCTTTGAGAATCTTACCCTTTAGGGTGTCTAATCTTAATCCAGGCTTTTGCCCAGGCCACGCGCACCACCACCCTAACTGCAGTGCGAGGCCATTAGGGGATGGTGGATTCCTTACTGGTACTCCCAGCTGCCTCCTTTGCGAGTCTCTCAAAATTAAATTTCTGTTTAGTTCTTAATCTCAAAATATATCCCATATTTTCTCAAAAACTTTCTATGCATTAAATACAGTGATTTTTAAAAAAAATTTTATATTTTTAAATGAGAAAATTATAATGTATCAGTCTCCAGTATCAATAGAAATTACTGAATATCAATTGAAGTGCTAATTGATATCCTATGCTTAATAGCACAAGAAGATTCTCTAGTTGAAGTTAAATAACCATTGACTTATATTGAAGAAAAACATACTTCTCAGATTTTATGATTCATTTAAATATCTTTCTTGTCAAGTATAACCTACTTAAGAAATCTGTAATTGGCCTCAACTATCTATCTCAAAAAATCAAACTCTTTACTTCTCAAGCTATCTAATTTCTGTTCAACTTTATTCCTTTACTATATGAGTCTTACTAAAATGTGTAAAAATAAAATTTCACTAAGTTAAAAATGTCACTCTTACAGAAATACAGAAAAGAACATGTGTTTCAAATATGTATTTAACTCATTAATGAAAAAAACTAAGGAGGGCTGGTTGCAGGAGCATTTAAGGAAAGATATATTGAAACAAGTTTGCTAAGTCAAAAATAAACCTCTTTAGTGTCCCAAGAGCAAGAAAACATAAGAAAAAACATTATCGTTTACTGTCCAGAAATTATTTGCATCTCTACAGGAAAAAATTTGTAAGTAGCATGTAACCTCACAAAGTTTTAGTCCTAACCAATAGTAAATGCCAAGTAAAACCTAGGTGTTATCCCCTAAAGAATTAAATAAGACTTGGTTGACTCTGTGAAGCAATGTTCCTTCATGACATTGAAAGGCCATGCAGTCCTTATTTTGCTTTATTTCTAATTAGTGGATTTTTCTCGCTGCAAATGTAAAGTCTATGAGAGCAAGAGTTTTACCATTTTTGTCCATTCTTCCATGACTACTAGTGCACAGCAGAGTAGTCTGACACATAGTAGCTACTCAGACAATATGTTGAAATAATCAATCAGTGAATTGATGAAATGCCCTTTTTCCCTCTATTTATCCAAATTAATGCATCCCCACTTTATCAGACCTGAGGTTTTTTTCAATATAAAATATTTGGTAATGTCCTATAGAATACTGGGGAATGAAGGTCACAGAAGATATAAAATAGTCATTTGGAAAAATCAATATCATGTCTTACTATAACATAAGGGAAACTTCAAGTGAACATAATTTATTTTAAATGACACGTATTTCATTATGTAGTCAAATAGGAACATCTACACTAAAAGAAAATAAATTAGATGTTTGCTTTTACATGTAGACTCATTGACAATGTGGGTGCTAAAGACAGATTGATACAGACGCTAGATGTGTGACATAAACTCCATGACTGGTTGCCATGAACGCTGTGATTTTTTAAATAATGAATAACTTTTAGTATAAGTTCCAAATGAAACAAAAGTCAACCTTCCCTCTATTTACTGGTTACTACATTCTTGGATTATCATTGTGCATTAAAAAAATTGCTTTGAGCTTTTATATAAAATGGAGTAGAGTTCTATGTTCATAATCATAAACAGAGTTTTCAGTTACTGTCCAAATGACCATTAGAAAGTTGCATGACATGTAGGGTAATGCATTTTTTTGAAGGACTGACTGTCTTTTAAGCCGTTTGTACAAGATGACTAGTATACCTCCACCTATTAAATGCCAGTGACGTTTCCAGTCACTGTGGTAACCAAGTTCCACTTCCCCAAAAACACATTATCAAAATGTTTCTAAGCCAGTAAAAGTACTTCCTCATTTCAGGATCACTTATTAAGACATATTTATCCATTTTTAAAGGGTCAATTTGAACAATATACCTTCATGAGTATTTCCCAGTATTCCTATGAAAATTATTCTCTCATTTCTCCAGCACTTGAAAACTTTTAAAGTTTGTGCAGACGGTGCAGTGATTAAGAATGTGTACTTTGTAATCTTCTTGTCTAGGTTTCTATTTTCTGTGTCTTTGGGCTGCTCACCTAACCTCTCTGTGTTTCACTTTTCTCATTTGTAAAAACTGAATGAAATTGATAGCCATCTCACTGGGTTGTTATGATGAAAAGATTCACATCATTTACAAGGTTGAAGGGGTATCAGTACATATTAATTATTTTTTTCTAGTTAGTACCAATCAGCTAATCCTTTAAATATGCACCACTAGCCTTGTTTCTTTAAGTTGATAGTAAGCCCCTTGAAGGCAGGGCATTTGAACAATGGTGGATAAACTGTTGATAATTGATACATATTTATTTATCAAGTATGTATATTTAGTTTGAGCCATTGCAGAAGCGTAATATTTGCATAACAGAACTCTTGAAAATATGTTAAAATTGGAAAACATACTAGAGGTATTACCACAAAAGAGTTATTAGTTCAAAGAAGAGTGCTCAAAAGGAGAGAAACTAAAAATGTATGTTTTTTTGTTATTGATTTACAGCAAGCTTTTGGCCAACTCACTGAGTTGCTCACATTTCCCACAACCAGGTGCAGACATAACACCTGCTCCTTCCCTCTCCCTTGAGAATGTGTAAGGTTCGATAATGTATATGAAGCCTTTGTTCCCAAGCCACAATACAATTATCTATCCTCTTACCATCATTCAAAAGTTCACAAATGACAAATGCTGGAGAGGCTGTGGGGAAAAGGGAACCTTCCTACACTGCTGGTGGGAATGCAGTTTGGTGCAGCCACTATGGAGAACAGTGTGGAGATTCCTCAAAAGACTAGGAATAGACTTACCATATGACCCAGGAATCCTGCTCCTAGGCATATATCTGGAAGGAACCCTACTTCAAAATGACACCTGAACCCCAATGTTCATAGCAGCACTATTTACAATAGCCAAGACATGGAAACAGCCTAAATGTCCATCAACAGATGACTGGATAAAGAAGAGGTGATATATTTATACAATGGAATACGATTCAGCCATAAAAATGACAACATAACGCCATTTGCAGCAACATGAATGTCCCTAGAGAATGTCATTCTAAGTGAAGTAAGCCAGAAAGAGAAAGAAAAATACCATATGAGATCACTTATATGTGGAATCTAAAAAAAAAAAAAATAAATAATACAAAACAGAAACAGACTCATAGACATAGAATATAAACTTGTGGTTGCCAGTGGGGTGGGGAGTGGGAAGGGACAGACTGGGATTTCAAAATTTGTAGATACTGACAGCCATATGCAGAATAGATAAAATTATACTGTATAGCACTGGGATATATGTACAAGATCTTGTGGAGGTTCACAGTGAAAAATAATGTGACAACAATATATGTATGTTCACGTATAACTGAAAAATTGTGCTCTACACTGGAATTTGACACAACATTGTAAAATAACTATAACTCAATAAAAAATGTTAAGAAAAAATAAAATAAATAAAATTTCTCTATCCTTTGACATTATAAAGGGTCTTGATGAATCATGTCCTCCTGTAGATTTTCTCGGCTAGAGGAAGGTGTGTCTGCTCTTTTTTCGTAACCACTGAACAATACAAAATACTCATTACCTTATTATATAGTTGGGTAGCCTTACATAAAGTTTCAAGTGTCCCAACCATCAGCTTTTACAATCCCCATAAAAAAGTTCAGGAGCAAGCACTGAACTCAGATGGTAGAAAGCCTTGGTTTTATATTCTCATCTTTCACAGTGAAACATTAACTCTCAAATTAACTGTGGAAGAAACTGACAATTTTCCATCTCTAGGCAATTAAATTAATAATTAAGTGCTGATGGTTATTGATTTTTAATTTGTTTTTGCAAGATAAATTTATATGTTTTTAAGGCGAAAGAAACCCTTAACTCGAATTCACCTAAATGCAACCAAGTTAAGCCAGCATATAGTGCTCAGATGTGACTCTGAGCCCACACAGCCTGAGGCTGGGTCTTGGCTTTACCTATTCGCTGAATGACACTGCACCTTAGTTTGTCATGCTGAGTATTCCCTTCTGAAAGATGGAACTGAAGATAATGCCTACCCACAGGGTAATTTTACATAATAATAGTACATATCTGTGTGATGTATCGGACTGCTTAGTTAAGTATTACCCATGATTCTCTGTGGTGGGGGCCTGCCCCGTGCAATGCAGGAAGTTCCTAGCCTTTACTCAGTAGAAATCAGCAGAATCTTCCCAGTTTGATCAAAAGTATCTCCAGATATTGCCAAATGTCTCATGAGGAAAACAATTATCTCCGACTGAGAACCATTGTTTTATAGTGTAATAGATTTTATGGGGTGGGGGTGGAGCAATTATGAAACGACATAGTTTCTGAAGGGCAGAAGCGTACAGGCTAATGGGAGAGAAAACTCTGAAGCATAGACTTTGAACTGAGACACATCAGAACTTGAATTCAGACTCTGAACATTCTTAATTGTCTCTAGTTGCACCATTTCCTCATCTGTAAAATGTAAATAACCATTAGAAATAAGCAGATAGTTCAAGAACTTGGCTGGTGACAAAATAAGTGCATAAAAATTAATAATTTCCTTATTTTACAGTTTAAAATTATTAGGGGTAAAAGACCCAAATCATAAAAGCAACAAAATATTAAAAAAAAAGAATAAAATTAACAAAATAAAACACCCCAAATTTAAGCCATACCTAATAATTACTATGGGATATAAATTAGGAAACTGATATGAAGCTTTAATACTGTGAAACTATGGATCATTTCCTGTGTAATAATACCATTTATATAACCCTTTTAGAATTCAATATGGCTTTCACTGTTGTTAATAACTATTTTAAAGTTCATTGGGAAAAAAGCCAAAAGCAGTTAAAAAGTAGAAAACACGAGATTTTTTTAAAGCTTTTTAAATAAAATTGCAATAACTAAAATGTTATGTTATTAATGTGAAAAAGGCTAAAAAGAAATGCAGCCCAATTACAAAAAAAGAAGAATATAAATAGATCTGCAGCAAATTAAACTGTATAGATAGATCCATGAAACAGAATAGGAAATCCAGAAACAATCCAAATATGCTTTTAATAAGTTAAAAAAATATTTGCTGAACCCATACTATGTTCCTGGCACTGGTGTAAGTATTGGGGATATATTAGTGCATAAAACAGAATATGTTCTTGTTCTTCTAGATTTTACTTAGAATAGGCAGAAAACAATTAAAAATAAGCTCACAGGTTCATGTATAATGTTTGATAGTGATAAGTGATTAGAAATACGTAAATGAGAATAAAGTAACAGAGTATTTCCGATTTAGACAGGGTGGTCTCTGATCAGAGGAGTCTTAATTTGTAACTTTAAAGCAGAGATTTAAAAAGCAGACAGGGAGCCCCACACACATATAGAGGTGGTGTACTGGGGACTTTGGGCCAGACCAGTGGGATATGAAGTCAAAAAACTTACTGGGTGCCAGCTATTGCAGAGATGTCGCCTTTTATGCTGAGTGTGATAGAAAGCCACGGGAAGGAGGACACAGCATCTGCGACAAACAAGCAGTGACAGACAAAACGACAGCAATATGACTAATCAGAAAACAGTTTCAGTGGTTTGGCTGACTGGACCATGACATCTGTGGTGGAGGAGGTGAGAGCCTTAAGAATTGCTGATGAATTGCATGTTGGATGTGAGGCAAAGAGATGAGTTAAGGACACCTTCAGCTGTTTTGGTCAGAGAAACTGGGCATATAGAGGGTGCATTTACTGAGACAAGGAAGGACTAGTTTAGGAAAGTTTGATTAATCAAGAGGTTGGCTATGAACAAATTATGTTTAAGATGTCTATTAGACCCACATGTGGAAAAATGTTTAACAGGCTGTTAGACAGATGAGTCCAGAGCCCAAGAGAGTGGTAGCCACTGGAGACACAGATTTGGAGATGATTTTCAAACCACAGTCTGGATAAGGTCATTAAGAGGGTCTATGCAGACGAAGAAGTGTAGAGATCTGAGGTGCTTGGTGCTTTGCACATAGGACAATAATATGCATGTGTATTTATTCCCTATTGCTGCTGTAACAGATGACCACAGTAGAGATTTAAACATCATGAATCTATTGTCTTACAGTCATGGAGGTCAGAGGTCCAAAATCAGGTGTGGGCAGGGCTGGGTTCTTTCCAGAGGCTCTGGGGAAAATCTATGTCTGCTTTTTCCAGCTTCGAGAGGCTGGCTGCATTTCTTACCTTGTGACCTCCACTCTCCATCTTGAAAACCAATGTCTGGCTGTTCTCCACAAGCTGCCTTCTCTCTGGTTCTTCTTTTCCATCCCCCCACATTTGAGGACCCTCTTGATTACTTTGGACCTATTCATGTGGTCCAAGATCATCTCCCTATCTTAAAGTTATTCTTAATTATCAGAGTTCATCCACAAGCTTAATTCTTCTTTTCCATGTAACCAAACATAGTACAGTTCCAAGTAGTAGGATGCGGACATCTTTGGGAGACCACTATTCTGCTTATTACAGTCTGTGATAAAGGCAGCATGTTACAAAAAGAGAGAGAGAGAGAGAAAAGCAATAGTTTATTTGATAAAAGATGTAGATATAACTGTTGTGGCTAAAAATGTGAAAAAAATTAGAGTGAATTTCTCATCTCAGGTCATACATTAGTTTAACCATCAAAAATTAAAATTTTCTAGTAAAAATAAAAATCTTGAGAAGTAGAATACTCTATGGAAGAGTGTACTGAGGAATTCCATAAAAGCACAATGGAAAATAGTAACTGATTTAACTGAGACTTATCAGTATTGTGTGAAGTATGTTTGTCAAAGCAAAGAATAAGTAAAATTAAAAGGCAGGCAACAAACAAAGCTATGTACAACGATGATGGAAGTCTAATAATGTTATTTCTAATATATGAAGTTACTATAAATGGTTTTTAAAGCATACACACCAAAAGCAAAACAAAAAGCATATTTAGTAAGATTTTTAAAAAATGCTAGAGGCATGAAATACAGTTGACCCTTGAACTGATAGCAAGGGGAACCAACCCTCCACATAGTTGAAAATCTGCATATAATTTATAATTGGAGCCCTGCATCTATGGTTCTGCAGCCGTGGATTCAACTACGGAAAATCATGCAGTACTGCAATAGTTACTAATGAAAAACAATTCACCTGTAAGTGGACTCATGCAGTTCAAACTTGTGTTGTTCAAGGGTCAACTATATAGCAGTTTAGTTTCACCAGTAATCAGAGAGATGTGAATTCTAATTATCTTAAGATGCTCTACCACACCTGCTAAGTGGAACTTTTTGTTATGATAACCCAGTGATGGTGAAGAAACAGGGTAATAGGTACTTACAAGTACTGCTGGTGAAAAGTAATTCAAAATATAAACTAAACGTCTGTACAGTATTTGTATTATTTGATTTGATAATTACAAGTTAAGAAAATAGTCAGAAGGGCTCAAAGGAAATTTAAAAATATTAAAAGATTGAAAACAAGCTAGAGATTGATTAAATAAAAAATTAATTTATTTAAATTATTTTATTAATTTATTTTTTCCTGAGTTTCTGCTATACATTTAGCATTGTATCTGGTTCTTTATATATTTTACCATTAATCCTCAAAGTAATACAGAGTCAAGTAGTAGACTGATACTCAACTCTAAAAATGATCTCATAGAAAAATATTTAAAGAAATGGAAAGATATTTGTAGTATATAATTAATTGAAATAATAAAGCTTTTCAGTCACTTTTTAATTTAATACATAGTTATGTTGCACTAACTTACATGCCAGGTGTCTGCTTGTTGCTAGAAAGACAGCAAATAATAAAGTAAAAGGCATCTATTCTCACTGAGCTCACACAGTCAATAAATAAATAGTTACAAGGGGCCGAGAGCTAACTGTGTGTGTATGTGTGTCTGTGTGTGCACGCACATAGGTCAGCATACATGCATTATTTCTCTGCTGTGTTAGCTGAGAGGACCTAAAAGATATGACACCACAGTAGCAACAAGCACCCCGGAAGCCCAGATCTTGGTTTCTTCACTCTCTAACAAAAGAAACCGGAGTTCCTTGGAGAAATTGCTGATTCTAGGGCTGGGGCAGGAATATACATGCTAAGCCTGGAGCACCTTGTAATGCCAGAAAGTAAGAGTCCTATGTTAAAGGGGTACAAGAAATAAATGAAAGAATTTCCAGTGGCCCAAACAGGAAAAACTCTGAGAACAAAATAGTTTTGGATTACAACTCAAAGTACAAAATAAATATCCATATTAATCAATCAATCAATCATTGAATAAATTAGTTAGTGGGAAAGGAAAGACACATCTCCCACGGAGAAGAATTCCAAGTAATTTGTGTAAATACTCCACTCCTTCAGTGTGGGCTACGCATGGTAACTTCCTTCTAAAGAGCGCAGTGTGGAGAACAGGTGGGCGTAACTTTACAGCAGAGAAGTCTGACAAACCCATCCCAGCCAGATGAATAAGGTCAACATTCCGAAGTCATAAATAGTGATAAATCACTTTGCTGTACACCTGAAACTCACCTTGTAAATCAACTACACTTCAATTTAAAAAGGAAGAATTAAAAAAATGAAGTTATAAATAGTGCCGATAGTATGTACTTTTGATAGTATGTGATGAAAACTGCATTTTACCTCTGTGATCTTTTTCCCCTTAACCCACAACTGCTATCTAATCATGAGAAAAATATCAGATAAATCTCAATAGAAGGTCATCCTACAAAATAACGGTATAGTACGCCTCAACTTTTAAAGTCATCAAATACAAGGGAAGTCTGAGAAACTGTCATAGCCAAGAGGAGTCTAAGGTATCATTACAACTAAAGGTAATGTGGTATCCTGAATGGGATATTGGAACACAGAAAGAACACCAGCTAAAAACCAAGAAAATCTGAATAAACTGAACTTTAGTTAATAATAATGTGCCCATATTTGTTTATTAATTGTGACAAATGTCCCATACCAATGAGTAATGTTAATAATAGATGAAACTGGTTGTGAAGCATGAAAACTCCCTGTATTAGCTTCTTAAATTTTTTCTAAATTTAAAAACTATTCTAAAAAAATAAAATATATATAAAATCCAACAAAATGGACTGTTAAGTTTTCTCAAAAAGTCATAAAATTAATTATTGGATGGATACACTTTGATCAATTTTTTTGTAATAAAGTTAATATATGGAAAACTTATTTACTCTATGTAATGTTAGCCAATTTATGCTAATATTTCATTCAACCCATTTATACAAAGAGGAAACCAAGAGTTAGAAAGGTACCTGGATATTGTTTAAACTGATATCCATGGGAACCTGAGAGTCTCCAAAATGTGTGGAGACACTTCTGCTTAAATGAGAATTTTCCGTTGTGTTAGGTTATCTAGATGACAACTGCGATTACCTGCTGCCTTATGATTGACCCAAGTGATGATCTAAAGTGAAAACCTTGAACATGTAATGTGCTTGATGTGCATCTGACTTCTTTCAGGTTGGCTTGTCCAAATTTTAAAGTAAGAATATTCAGTTTGCACAATTTAGTTACTGGTTAAATTATTTTTACTATTTGTACAGATCTGACTTTTTGCAGTGATAATTTTCAGTTTAAAGAAATTCACCATTAGGCTTTAGTTTTTCAAATCACATAATAGAGACATTGATTTGCCTTCATGAAAATGACATTGCACACTGGAATAATTTTCAAAATAAAGGTCAAATGTGGTCATGGCACACTGTGCGTATGCAGAGTTCAGAGACAAAAAGCCAATTAGTGGGATATTGAGCCTTACAATGTGCAGAGACACTCAGGCAAAATCAAATGAAAGAAAGAACTTGCTGAAATCTTCTCACATTTGGATCAAACATAATGAGTAGATCTGATCTTCGCATTGCTCATTAGTAAGTATATATGTAAATATGCATTGAAGAACAGTCCATGTTAATTTGCCACTGTTTTACTTAGGGGCATGCTCTTAAACGTTTTGGCCCATCAGAATGTTGAATCCAATTAAGAATAATTTTATTGTTAAAATGAAAACAGTGACAGTGGTAAATGAGTGCTTCAAATAATGGTGACTCCCATTCAAAATCCAACAAATGAAAGTGCATCTTTCTGCTAGTAAATCTAACATCCAGAATTTAGTTGTAAAAGCTAATATTCTCTACCAAATCAAAGTAATGATAATTTAAAGCTTATCAGCTGTACAATTTTGTTTGTACCTAATTTGTTAATTATTTGGTTTTATAGGTTTTGTAAGAACCATAAGCATAAAAGTTTATCCCTTGCCTTATGCCTGAACATAAGTAATACAGTAATATAATGTAAATGTTTTTAACTTGTTTTTCAAAGATATTTGAACATAATTCACAGTTAGAAGCCCTGTGCTAATACTCCAGTTGAGGAGTTTTTAATTATAATTGGTAAATATTATGCCCTCACCCTGCTTTTTAAGGAATAACATTGCCTAATTGCAGAGAGATGTCAGCAGTGTATTCATCATTTTTATTTCAAAGCTGTTCACCACCTACTCACATAAGCCACATTTTAACCAGCAATATAAAATATTTACACTCTAGGTTCTTGCCAAGGAGTGTAACCTCACGCTCACTCTCAAGTCTCAAAAGCTCTATGGAAAGAATATTAATATAAAATTACCTTAAGGATATAATATCCATCCATTCATACAGATCAGTGGCTCTTAGTCCTAGCTGTGCACTAAAATCACCTAAGACGCAAAAAATACTGATGTTTGTATCCTGTCTGGAGCTATTTTGATTTAATTGGTTTGATATGGGACCTGATTTGATTAATAAGAGGTTCCCTTATAAGATCTGAATTAAAAATCAAACCTGAGAGCCACTGGAACAGAAACTCTAAAGCAGCGCTTCTGATCCCAGTCGGTATCTTAGTGTCACGAGGGTGCTTTTAAAGTGGTGACGCAACTATAACAAAACAACAAAAACAAAAATATTGACGCTAGTGCCCCACCTCCCAGGATTCTGGTTTAATGGGTCTGGGGTGGGGCCGTACTTGCCGGTATTGTTTTAAAAGCTCCCACAGGTGATTCGAACATGTAGTCAGCCTGAGAATCACTGATCTAAGACCTGAACACCAGGGCCACGGTATTTAGACGCCTGTAAAAGAAAAAAAAAAAACACCTGGGCAATTTTGTCCCTCTATTTACTGCAAGGAGGTGGTTCACTGTATTCTGCAGCGAAAGAGGTTTCTTTCTGGTGTCAAAAGCAAGAAGAGTTGTGCAACTTCTAAAGAAATGTGTTTGTTTTTAGTGCCTGGACACTCTGCATTGCCACTGAAAAGCTTGGACGCAAATGCAAGGCCAAAGCTTAGCAAATGTGGCACATATATTGTGGACAAACTTCATGTCATTTTTATCTGCTGTTTCCTATTCTTGTTTTTCCCTGTCCCAAAATCCTCGTTCGCTTTTCATGAATCACAAGCCTTCTTGTTTTGTTTTCTTTCTTTCTTTCTTTTTTTGTAACAAAGTGTTCTTCAATTGTTTCTGCAGCCCTATGGGACTGAAAAAAGAAAGGACAGAAGGAAAAGGGAGAAAGAAGATAAATTCAAGGGTTTCTATTACATTTATTCAACTTTGTGTACAGAAGCAAAAACACATTCATTTAACACAGATTTGCACTGCAGTGGACTTCCCCGACAGGTTTCACAGAAGAGCCCATTTAAATACTGGCATGTAAGTACCTTTAAAACAGTTGAAATTTGAGGTAATAATGCAAGGTAATAGGATAAATTTGATTGACTAGCTGGTAGCATTAAACTTAATTTAGTTGGTTTTTGGATTACCCCCAACTGCATTCCTAGAATGGAAAATTAAGGTCTCATCTGTTTATACCCTCTTAGTACCTTATATTTTCTATGCTCTAAATTTTTTATCCACAACTGTATCTCAATTACATATTTTGTGTCTGCAATTGCTTGTTTAATATTTATTACCCTCACTAAATTTAAGCTCTGTGAAGACATGGGATGGAGTTGTCATGTTCAAAAGTTAAGTTTTAAAATTGGGCGAGGGCCAAGCCAAGGATCAGTCTTTTGTATTAACACTAAAGGGTATGGATTTTGGAGGAAATGGAGAACAATTGAAAACATATAAGCAAGGTGGTGGCGTGTTCAGAATTTGATTCAGCAAAGTCTTTATGGTTCCTAGTGGAGTAGGAATGACAAGAATAATACTAGAGACAGGGAGACAAGGTGGGACATTATTGAAGTGATTCAGGTAGGAATATTGAAGGGTGAACATAGCATAGAAATGTTAGAACAGGGCACATATTAAATAAATTATAATAAGATGTTAATCAATATTTGGGCTCCCTGGGAAGCAGACTCGGAGGGGGAGATTAGTGCGCATTGTGTTTATTTGGAGTGCTCTTGGGATCAACACTGGAGGGAAAGATGGGAAGGAAGAGAATTGGAAATGAGGAGCAGTCAAGTTGTAGCACAGGCTCAGTGAACATGAGCTCTGGAGCTGGGATGGCCCCTTAGAGTTTGCCCCCAGTTGGGGCCAGAAGGCTAGACCTTCACGCTCCTGTACTGACCAGTCATCAGTGGATACAGGCTGCCCCGTGAATGGGGAGTGATTTGGGTGAAATGACTGTCTTCAGGCAATACCTGAAGGTGCATGACAAGTGCGATCATTTTGCTGGTAGCACTCTCAGCAGTTGGAAGGGGCATTTAGGTGAAGAAGAGCTCCATTGACTGAGGGGCTGAGAGAAGCAAAGGAACCCAGGGTGATAAACAGAGAGAGGCTTGGGCTGAAGATAAAAGATTAGGAGTTTGTAGTCTCATATGATGTAGCAGAACCATGGCCACTGAGAGAGTGTTGAGATGTACACAGAAGCTGCAACAACCAGACAAAGCAAACATAGGTCAGGGCATCTATTGGAAGAAAATGCTGAGGAGAAATAGTAAACAGGACAATATAACAAAGGCAAAAAGACAAATATTGCAGCAAGCCTTTCCTGGGTGCTTGCTCAAAGCAAGGTATTTTGCACATATTCCGTGAATTTGGTCTTCAGGGGAGCCTTATGAGATTGATATCATTATTATCCTAATTTTGTAAAATAGGGAATTTTGAGAGGTTCAAAATATGCCCAAATCTGATGGCTAAGGCATCAAGCCAAGACTAAAATAAGCCTCTGTCCAAAGCATGTGCTGTTTACTACTTCAGCTAGAAGATGGTGGTTTACCTTGACTTTTATAGAAAGGACCATTAAGCAAGGTTATGGAAGTACTTTTTGTAGATAGCAGTTAGGATGTCCAAGAATTCTGTCTCATTTCTGGCAAGTAGAAAATGTGAGGATAGACCAGAAGATGGATGTGAATACATTGTGGAGAATATAAATCTGGCAAGATGGAATTTTAATATGGAAGAGGACTGAGTATGCTGAGTATGTTTGTATTATAAAGGACAACTCAGAGAGAGGAAGAGGGTGTAGCTGCAGTGAAGGGAGGAGGTAGAAGGGGATAATATTCACAGAAAAGCTGGAGAGGAAAACAAAAATATCTCCCCTTAAAGCTCAAGGAGAGGAAAGTAAAGATGGTGTTGACAATTGACTCTGACTGTCAGGGGCAAAAACACTGAAGCTCTGTGTTTTTTATAGTCTTCAGATTATTCTTATAGTCAGGATGTGCCTTCATGTTCTAAGTAAACATATGCTCTTCCTTGTGTTTCTCTGAGGTTCAACTTGATGAAACATCAAACAGCTGGAAAAGAACAAGAAGCTGGAAACTCCCAGGAAAAGTAAAGATAGGAGTAAAAATGAGATAGAATGAGGAAGAGGAAACAGAAGTAATAAATCAGAGTAGTGTTGGCAAATCCCTTCAGGGTGGGAACGGTTAAGCTCGTGTCTCCGTAACCAAGAACAAAGGGCCGAGAAAACCCTTCATCCTGAGCTGGTGTTAGGAAACTGTGAATGATATAGAAGTCATCTGTTTCCTCAATGATTCACATTCCTTAGAGAGGGAGTCCTCATTTGGTCAAGCATGGTGCCCAGAAAGCAAAACAAGGATGGATAGATAGATAGATAGACAAACAGACAGATAAACAGGTGACAGACCACTTTTCATATTTTCTAATTGAATTAACACATTTTTAAAATCTGGGTAGTATTGGACCACCCATTATCTCCTGGCTTCTTGTTGACCGAAACAGACGGCCACTTGGAAACTGTGATGCCTCCCACCTGGAGTGTGCTTGGTGCACTTGCTTTTGAGTGGTTTTCGTCCTTGAAATGGATTCCTTGTAGTAGAGTGTGAAAGAAAATGAGGAAAGTCCACGCTTCCCGAATTACGCCTGCTCCCCACCGCACGTGTGGGTAATGGCAAGAATGTGGCTGTCAAGGATGACAGTTTGACTCTTGGATTTTGAGACAGTCTCAGTTGGATTTTACTTGCTTTAGAAATTAAAAAAAAAAACTATTGAGGGGATAGCATTAAATTTCGGGTTTAGTCCCATTTATGTGAAAATTCTTGAAAAGCACCTGTCCCTCCTGTTTTTGGGTCAGACTAGAAAGAGGAAGTAAACATCATATGTTAGACACCGTCTCTATTTCCGGGTCAGTTCCTGCACAGGTAGTCCAGCC
This sequence comes from Vicugna pacos, assembly GCF_048564905.1. Lineage (NCBI taxonomy): Eukaryota > Metazoa > Chordata > Mammalia > Artiodactyla > Camelidae > Vicugna > Vicugna pacos. The sequence goes on along the minus strand of NC_132987.1, from coordinate 111,567,414 downwards.
CAGTGCTCTGAAGACTTCACATTCTACATCTAGCAAATTAGGAACTTAAACCTGATGACTTTGAAGCTTCCATCTCAAATAAGTTTTCTATTATCTGGATTTAAGTAATTGCACAGCTGATCCAAAGGGCTACTTTTTTATGTTCCATAAAAGTGGAATATGCATTGTTGGCTTTGATAAATGTGATATATTCCAAGCTGTCATTGTGGCATTAGAAAGTTTATGTTCTAAATATTATTTCACCAAAGAGAAAAGTATTACTTGACAGATAATATAAATTATTACCAGCAAATTCAATTATAAGCAATACTTCCCCTTGCTCTTGCTTTTTGGATCTTAGGAATAAACTATGAAATCTGAATGTTTTGATTAGGACTCTTCTGTTTATAAAGTATCAGTGGTTTTAGTAGAAGTCTTAAAAATAATGCCCAAACATTTCTCTCTATCCAGAAGCCTTTACTGAAACCAGAATTTATTAACCATATTCAAGAAAAGTAGCTTAGACTAGAAGAAAATTATAGATCATCCAAAGTCCACAATGTTTCTCAGTTGCTCTCCAAAGAACTGGCAAGATTTTGGTGTTGTCTTCAGTTGTGGCTCAACACATATATTTATACTTTTATATCAGAGTGATTTTTAGACAGGAAGGTTTCAGCTCTGTAATTAGCAATCCACAATGGAAGCTCTGACACATAATTACAGCATTGCTAAGGCAATAATAATAATATGAGAAATACTAACACTGAATGTAGTATTTCTTGACACACCTCTGGCTACCTTTTTATTGGCTGGGAAACAATTATATATGCCTACTACATAATCCATTCAGAAATGAATGCGTGTGTACAAAGACAGAATGCATTTACGATGGGTACTTCTAGTTAGGCCAAGTTCAGTCACTGCTGCTGGTCTGGACTAAAACGTTATGGGCAGTAACAGTGGAGAACACCATCAGAGACTGCCGTAGACGCACAGAGGCCTCCACGTTCTGGATGGTGAGCAGCTTCGACCGCAGGTTGGATCGGGCTTCAGAGTAAAGGTGATGGCATTTTATCCGCTGCAAATCACTGGACTGGTCCTTGGGTTCCTCGGCATGGTTGGGACTCTTGCCACAACTCTTCTGCCTCAGTGGAGAATATCCGCTTTTATTGGCAGCAACATTATTGTCTTTGAAAGGCTCTGGGAAGGGCTCTGGATGAACTGCATCCGACAAGCCAAGGTCAGGTTGCAGTGCAAGTTCTATAGTTCTTTGCTGGCTCTCCCACCTGCCCTGGAGGCAGCCCGGGCCCTCATGTGTGTGGCGGTGGCTCTCTCTCTGATTGCTCTGATTATTGGCATCTGTGGCATGAAGAAGATTCAGTGCACAGGCTCGAACGAGAGGGCCAAAGCATATCTTCTGGGGACTTCTGGAGTCCTCTTTATCCTGACGGGCATCTTTGTTCTGATTCCGGTGTGCTGGACAGCCAACATCATCATCAGAGATTTCTACAACCCAGCCGTGCACGTAGGTCAGAAACGAGAGCTGGGAGCAGCACTTTTCCTCGGCTGGGCCAGTACTGCTGTCCTCTTCATCGGAGGGGGTCTGCTCTGTGGGTACTGCTGTTGCAACAGAAAGAAGCAAGGGCACAGGCATCCAGCCCCTGGGCGTTGTGTGTCACACACAGATAAGCCACCACGGAATGTGACAGTGCTTAACAGGGCCTCCACCAGTTACGTCTAATACCTGCTTTCGGCTTAAAGTGTGGATTATGATCAGTGTGTTTTATAGAATCCTGCCAGAAACTGTAAGTAAGCCAAGCAGGAGAACTTGCTTGATGACTGCTTTCAAACTGAGATGAAATGTTTGAAGGACATACAGATTGTAGTCACCTGTGGTAGGAATAGACATGACTTGGGACATTCTGACCTCATGTGCATTAAATGCATTTACTATTACTGGACTCAAATAATCCTCTTTCCAATTTGTGCAGTCTAAAATCAAGTATAACCATAATCCTTAGTAAAATGGTAGACTAATCTTTTCTCACAATCATATATTATCTGTTAAGAAATCCAGATTCTATTGCAGTTGATAATCTACAGCAATAAAACATATTCTAAAGCATAACCTGTTATTTTTTTCTCCAAATTATTTTTATGCTTACATGGTGACAGCTAAAATGATGACTTTTTTCTTTTTTAAACAACTAATCTGAAAAATAATAGACATCAAATAAGAATTTTCAATTGAATTTATCAAAATATGGAAGTGCTCATTCAATGCAGAGATTTGTTACTCCTTTAGGAAACACACATGCACAGGAAAGTAAACACTCAGGGAGAAGGAAGCTCTCATTTCTGTTAGGATCTTTAAAAAGGTAATTTTAAAGCAGCTAAGTTATGTAGTTAAACTTGTGTGGAATTATATATTCAAAGGAAAATGATTTATAAATGAAAAACTATGCTTTCATAACCTATGATGTGCATTACAAGCAAACAGAAGTACCTTTCTTGATAAGACTCATCAATAGAAGGCTGTGACGTGCAATTCTCATCAAGAGGAAACACAGTTCTCATTAGAGAATCAGGATTTGGGTGTTGAAGGAAATGGTTTCTGTTCCCTGTTTTATTTAGTCATTATACAGGTCTACTCACGTTACGTAAAAAAGAATCCAGGTTATGATTCAGGTAATTAGTCAGGCCAAAATAAGCCCTCCTTTTTATTCTCTAATAAAAAACAGGCATGGCTAAGACATAGTGTTTTGGTTGAATTATATGCATTATTTTCTCAATTCTTTACTTCCCATGTATTTAACATCACATTTAACATGCCAATTTTGGGTTAAAAGTGTGTGGGATGGGTGAGTGTGGGTATACAAGTGTTCATGGGACAAGACAGCTCATATGGGATGCTTCTGAATATCTCCAAAGTCCTGTGAACCGATATTCAATTTTAACTCTTCAAGTATTGTGTTTATTTTGTAATAAAAATGTATTTCATTCACAGTATATAACTATAGTGAACAAATTAGGTTTGCTCACCAAATATTTCTTTTATATCCACACTTACAAAATAATAAAATATAAAATAATAAAATAAAGTACCTAACATATTTCAATATTTTCAATTTCATTTTCAAATTGACCATGGGGTCAATTTGAGAATGAATTTGTCCTCAAAAGATCATCTAATAACTCAGAAACATTAAATTAGTGATAACTCGAGGCTGGATGTTCATGTCAAACCCTCACTTCATTCTGCAGACCACCAGCAAGACTTCAATAAGTCAAACCCTTGATAATATAAAGCCATATTTGAAAAATTGATAGCCCATTAATGATATAGACCATGTAAGTATGAATATTTTCAAATAATAGCAAAATTAGAATAATAATAGTAAAAATTAGAAAAACAATAATTAGATTTTCCTAAGATTGTTTTTTTCTTCAGATTTAATTCAGAAAGGCTAAAATATTGGGTGTGTTGAAAAAGAGTCATTTATCTTATGCAGGCAAATAAATAAGACATCAAGACAAGCAAGATATATGCTTAAGGGCTGTCATGGAATCATTTGTCTTGCCCTTTGGCTCACCAGAAGAAGTAATTAGCCTTGCAGGATGAGTTCCAGAATCTAAATGAGGCATGTTATCCTGCTAGCCAGAGAAGCAAAGAGTAAAATAGTATAACTCATGGTAGAATCATAAACTTACTGGAGATACCATTAGCTACTGAATACGGGGCAAAGTTTTAGAGACAAAAAATTCTTTTCCTTGCCCTTCCATTAATCAAGTTGTACTTTTGGGGAAAAAAAAATTCTAAAAAAAGCCCTCTCCCTGCTGCGATATTTTTTCCTACTACACCAAAAAATTAATAATTTTCAATGAATTTCAAGGCACACTATGGATATAAATCTCATACCACAAATATATTCAACACATACCAGGTACTGAAAAGCATCTTTTTTTTTTCTCCAAAATGCAATTTAAATTCAACTTTGTGGGTATTTTCCCACATATCACACAGTTCTTGGGATCTTCTGCAGGGATAAGCAGTGATTGGGAGGTGGATTCGGAGGATCAGTCCATGACCATCAGTCCACACAGGCTCCTGAGAAGGTGTCTGTTGTACCTGTGCACGTGGTCCCTTTAGGCATTTCTGTCTTGTAAACTCTCCCTTATGCTTGGCAGTCTTTTTTTGTGGTTGTCTTGTTCTTGGCTGTTTGGATCATTGGCTGTTCGCAACGCTGGATGCATATTAGAACTGCTGGGGGAACTTTGAAAGCTACCAATGCAGCCAGTGTTCAAATGATCTATGCCACCATTTCCTAGAGTCAGGGAAGGAACCTGACCTCCTGGCTTGGTTACCAGCTGGCTACAAGCACTGGTGAAACAAACTGTGCCTTCTCCCACACAATCTTTTTTTTTCTTAAATATTGCTTCCAGAAATCTTCTCCACTGTCAAATTTTTACACAGTTTCATAGACACTTAGCTTTCAAGAAACAAAAAAATGCATAAATAAAGACTAAAACTTTTCTAAGCTATTTTATTTTTATTTTTGCTATCTACTCCACTGAGCCTGTGAAATGCATCGCTAACTCCCTTCCAGAATGGAGACCAGGAAGATCGGGGATGGGGGAGGGGTGGATATAATATTATCCAGCCACACATGGTTAAAAATGTTTTAAAAGCCTAACACTTTGTAGGTTATAAATTTAATTAAATGCACACTAATGATTGTTTCTTTTGCAGAAAGATCTTGACATACTTGAAAACATTCTGTTGGGTTCACTTGTTCTCCACAACTACCACATAATGTAGACAGTGTAGAGATTATTATTAATATATTTTAACTAAGAGAACTGAAACTTATAAGTTATATGGCTTGGCCAAAGTGAGATAGCTAACATTGAGAAATCGGGAAGTCAACCATAGTACTAAGTAAAGATTTTATGAATACTTAAGGAATGATAAAGAAACTATATACATCAGTATAACAGTCTGAGATTTTCACTAATATGGAGTGCCTCCTCCCACAGGGAAGAGAAGAAACAATAGAACTCAGAAATTTAAAGACAATTGTTAATTTTTTAGTCTGAAAAGACTAAATTCTGAGGAGATAGAGGGCAAAGAATAAAATGGCTCAGTCAGAATCAAGTTTTTCTGAATCTTAAGACTATAGAATGATTTCTTTGGATGAAGGTAAAATAAAAGGAGCAGAGATAAAAGAGTTTAAATTTCAGTGTGTCCCTGGGAAGAACCCTATGGCCCCTCCCTAGTCCAGTTCTTGGAGAAGGGAACAAAGGGAAATGATAAACTCTTTGATGGGTTTCTGAATTTAAGTACAGAAACTATCTCTGTCCTGACCCAGGTGGAGCCAAGGATGTTGACAGTTTTCCTTCTGCCCTCACAGAGCTGAGAGAGGAGGAACATCTCTGTGATGTGTTTAGTCTAACAAACCAAGAGATAATCTAGCCAATTTTTCCACAGCTAGAACACTGGGAGGACACGAGTATCTCCTACTCTCCTGAGAGAGGAACAGAGCAGTCCAAAAGTCCTGGTTGTTGGGACAAAATGAGAACAGAGTGAGAACATGCATGGATGGCCACGTGGGGCTGTCCATGGCTTGTTTGTCTCCAGATCCATTCCTTGACCTTCCTCTGCTCTAACCTGTATCCTAAGGAGGTTGATCCCGGCAGGTGGTGCAGTGGTGTGCCAAGAGTGGGTGGTGGCAGTAGTCCTCACCAGGACAAGCAATAAGAGGTGCCTCTATCTGTAGAGAATTTAAAAGTAATAATAAAACCACCTTAATCAGACCTATTATTTCTTATCTTTACATGATGGACTTACTAAACAATGTCAGTGATAAAGTACTCTTACTCAAAAATTAAAAAAAAGTTTTGATCTAAGTCCTGAAAATCACTGTAGTTGCTGTCACTGTAAATGATAGATAGATAGATGATAGATAGATAGATAGATAGATAGATAGATAGATAGATAAAGGGATGAACTGTGTCGCCTGCCAAAATTCATATACTAACGTCCTACCTCTAGTATCTCAGAATATGACCATATTTGGAGATAGAGTCTTTAACGAGGTGATTAAGGTAAAATAAAGACATTAAGGTGGGACCTTAATTCAATGACTGGTGTACTTAAAAGAAGAGGGCATTTGGACACAGACAGGAGCAGAGGGAAGACTATATGAGACCCAGGGACAGGACAGCTATCTACAAACCACAAAGCCTTCCTTTAAGGCCCTCAGAAAGAACCAACTCTACCAACACCTCAATCTTGGACGTCTAGCCTCCAGAACTATGAGAAAATAAGTTCATGCTGTTTTAACCTACAAGTACGTGGTTGTTTGTAACAGCAGCCCTAGCACAAAGTAGTTATAGACAGCCAGATAATAGATAAGATAGAAGACATTAGAAAGATTAGATCGATCGATCGATAGATAGATAGATAGATGATAGATAGATAAACTACAGTGAGGTTTGACACATGGCTACATGCATTTGTTTCAAGAGACAGTTTTTCCTTATATTACAAAAACAGTTTTATTGTTTTAATTTTTTAACACAAATAAAAACTCCCAGTCACTGTGAAATGACAGAATTAAAGTAACTCAAGTTCTGTTCTTCTGTCTTGATAGCGTTTATGCTGCAGGAATTGGGGTGCGCACTGTGTATACATCAGCGAGCTCCAATGAGCCTGGCCTGTTATGAACTGACTGGAGTTTCTTTAGAGTAATGTCTATAAAGAATAGAGTGGTTATTAAAGGATAAATAATACAAATGTGTTAACCTGAAGCTTACAACTGGAAACGGTTTCTCCCGTACAGGAGAAATGTAAGAAAAATTGATTTGTATCTGGAAGTGAGATACACCAGATAGACCCTTGAGGCTATCTTTCCCCGAGTTCCATGTTCAGGGCCGCCTGCTAGACTTGGCCAATAGGAGGCGCAGGTAGGAGATGGGAGGGTAGTATTGCTCTGCCCCTTTTCTCTTTGGGCAGATGCCTCCAGTGGTGACTATGTCTTCTTCCCAGGTCACCTTAGATCCAGCTTCTGCTAAGTGCACCTCAGCTCTTGGGTCTAAAAATTATTACTTTTCTTTTAATTTCCTCATCGTCAGGAAAACAGCAGCTTTCTACTGTTATTAGTGTCTAGGAGGCTTTGTGGTCCTCTCCCTGGTTCTCAAATCTCCCCCTAATCTGCCTAACAAGTCACTTTATTAAATTCCACTAATTTGAATAGTTAGAATGATACTGCTTTTTCTGGTTGGACCTGAGAGAGACAACAACTGAAAATCATTTTGAAATAGGGCATCTCAGCAGAATCCAAGGTTAACACATGGTAATCTTAAGTATCAGATCAATAACTTGACATTATATGATTTTGGCTCCATAGGACTCAGATACAACCCTGGGAAAATGAAGGACTCTCACTTAATAAGATTAAGTTTGTATTCCTTGGGGGGTTGAAACCAAAACTTAAGTTCAGTTTCTAAAAATATCTGCATGGAAAAACACGTGGCACTTAAGAGATGGCAAGTGTTTGCTGAGAGAATGAATTAATAATGAATTAATGAAGGAAGAAAATAAACAAACAGTAATATAAAGTTCCATACCTAGGGGCAATCAAAAGCGCAATTACTAAGTGAGTCTAAAAGAGTGTTGTATTTTTGGTACTCTTAGGATAATTTCCAAGCAAACATTTATTTAATGGACTGCCCATTAAGGAATTATTGCAGACAAAGTAAGACACCAAGAAAATGGCTTTAAAATGGGCAAAATTCCGAATTTAAACTGCAGTTTAGTAAAAACTCAGAATTTGTTGGTATAAACGACTAACAAAATATTCAGAGAGAAGCAGATCATAATTTGGACATGACTATAGCAAAATGATGAAAACTTTTACTACAGTAAAACTGTATCAGACATTTTATCCTGGGTCATCTCCCTGTGGGACAAAGAGTGCTTTTGTCAGTTGAACAAATAACTCTACATGCTTTTAATAACAAGGTTGATTCTGGATGTGGGTTTGGCAGAAATAAATTTGTCAAATAGATTCCGAAAAAAAAATGATAGAATATAATAAAGGACATCTGAAATTATACAAGATAGTTGACAACAAAGGTAAGGCACAACTAGAAAACAGTGCAAGCAAAAATAAGAGTTGTGGGGAGAAAAGGCTATGGTGATTGGAAGGGGAGGGGGAATTTCGACTGGTACATAAGACGGAAATAAAGGAATATTCCACTTCATCAGGAGGAGAAGAATTCTTATAGCTGTCTTGAATTTGTGAAGAAGAGTCTCAGAAGCATTGGAGACACCACAGCTACTTGTAAAGTCCTTTTCCCATCCTCTCCTAGAGCTGCTGATGACTTAGAATCACAGAATTGTAAGGTTGAAAAGGATCATGGAAGGAATTAAGGCCAGAGAGAGGTAAGCCTCTCTAGTTAACTCCTATTCATCTCAATCTAGTGTGACTCAGGGTCACACTACCTTCCATTAGTAATTCTCCAGACTTAAACCTGCTTCCCTCCAGAAAGACCTGCCTCTCAACTTTCTGCTCCCCTTCTCTGGTACCTCGTCTTACTTCTTCTTCCATCACCTACAACTTGACCTCAGACCTGTCTGAGCATGGAGCTTCCATTCATATTGCACCCCTTGAAACATCTGTTTTGACTGTTCTAAAAGAGTTGGACTCCTAAAGATTGATAAAGACTTGCTGCAATAATCGTGTCACTTTTTTCAAATTTTTTTCTGATTTAATTTTTCTTTAGGGTTTTTAAAGATTCATGGCTTCTGTATTCCTTCACTAGATCTCATATATACCTACTTCCTTTGAGAATTCATTCATTCTTGATTTTTCAACTTCCAGTAAATGGGAAATGCCTTAGTAGAAAGAGCGCTGGACCGGAAGATCTGAGTTTATAACCTAGCTGTTCCATTCAAATTGAGTGTCATTTCTCTCATCTACAAAATGTGGACAGATAATAAACACTTTTTAATATGAATTATATGCTTATAAATAGACTAAAGACATATAAATATATAGATATGTAAATATTCTTTTTATTTTTCTTATACAGGTTAAAAAAAACTGATGCTAAAAGCAGTTACATAACTTTCCAAGGACACAAGGTTATTGCTCCTCCCTGCCCCCCACATCAGTGCATCTTGAAAGAGTATGCTTTATTCCATGTGGTGCCCTTCCCCGCCATCCATATAAGCAAGATAATAACCACCCTCTCTACCTGGAAGGGCTACTGAGAGGAGAAAATTGGATAGTGCCTATGAAAGCATTTTAATCATAAATCATTATGTAAATATAATACATAATTATTGTTATTATCACCCAGCAGACCAAGACTTAAGCTCTTTATGGTTCACATGCTTTCTCTGTACAGAAAGTAATTCACTTGTCTGTCTTGTTGGCCTCAAACTTAGGCAAAAGTAATATTCATTATGGTTTCCTAAGCTTCATGTTTCACCAATTTTCTTTTACCTTTGTAAGTGCCACAATTTATTTTGTCCCTGAAAACATTGATGAATGCTACATTCTGGTTTAACTCCTGTTGTCCTGGAGTTATAATTAATAGCAATCTCTTTTTCTCTCAAAACTCTCAGTTTGAATAATAAATGATATGGTCACCTGAGATCTCTCAGGTGTCTCCTGCTATGGTCTCTATCTCCCCCACTCTTGCTCATTGTGTTCTAAAGCCCTGTCCCTTCCCCATTTACACTCATTAGTGTTAATCTGACTGCTATTTGCTCAGTTTATGGAGATAGTTCTTTTGTCCCTCTGCTCATCTCTCAAATCCCTCCCAGATTCTGTATGTATTTCCTACACACAGAAACACAGACTCTCACCTCCAACTATTGCTGTTATTGTATGGCTTTCTGCATTATAGCTCACAGGCATCCACATTTCTAATCCTAAACTCTACTGTCTACTTTTAATTAGCCCTTATCTTCTTTCCTTTTCTCAGTTTTCTTTTTTTATAACTATGAATAAATACTTAGAATGCATGCAACTGGGTTCAACCTGTAACATATGTCATCAATACACATATGTTTTCTCCAAACCCAGAACACACTCTCCATTACTTCTATAATCCATGTCCCTCCATATCCCTGTCCTCCAGCTCTGTTTTGGTAGATTGCAAGTGATGACTAATCATTTTCAGTTTGTTCTATTACGAGATGGAGATTACTTTTCCAGCCCCACACTTAGGGCTGACCTCATGACTTGCTCTCACCAAGACTGCAAACGAAGTAACATGAAACAAGGTCTGAGTTTACAGCTTATGAATCTTTCAGCTTTCAGTCTTGCCCTCTTGGAATGCTCTTACCATGTTAATTAGTCCAGACCACCCTGATGAAGGATGAGAGACCAGGTAGAGAGAAAAGTCCAGCCTTCTGAACCATTCCAGTAATTCCAGCAATCCCAACTAAGGTCTCTGATAAAGGAGCAAGCCTCACGAAGCCATGCGGAGCAGAGCCTGGCTGAACCCAGCCCAAATCTCTGCTTCATGTAATTGTGAGCAAGTAAGTGATATTTGAAAGTCTCACTTCATTTCATTCACTCTTTTAATATGACCATCGACATATCAAACATGTTTTGTTTTCTATTTCTTTGCATCTACAGGAATATTTTTGAAATGTTTAAGGTTTTTTAAGTGCTTTGCTTAAAGGATCTTACATAATTTTTAATCTAACCACTCAAGGTAGGTGTTGACATCTTTACTTTCCGGATAAGCACATCCATCATCAAGGAAATTAAGCAACTTTAAAAAATTGCCAATCCATAAATAATTAGATCAAAATTTAGATGATTCATTTTATTATTTCAATAATGTATGCAATAAATATTTTTCATTAGATCCAATAAAGACTATAAGTTCTCCTGTACCATAGAGAAGTCACTCCAACAAAACTCAGAAACAAATCAAAGAAACAAAGAAATGAAATGCAATCTGTGATAACTTCCATTTGAAAAACAAGATGCTCTGGACTTGAAGAAGAGCGGGATAATGTGAATTAAGGGTGTGCATAAGAGGAGAGTGCTTTCAGAGGAGACAGAAATTGAGGCAGACCTTGGAGAAGCATGGGATTCCCAGGGGTGAAAATGAGTGAAAGAAATCTTGAAAAGATGTCAAAGTGGAGCCATAAATATGGAAACACCCTAGGTATGTTCAGGGAAATGTGAATCAGAACACAGGCATACATGATAGGGAGCAATCTGAGTTATATTTGGAAAAGTTAAGTGTTCAGTATAAGGAAGACCTTGAAAACTAGAATGTAGAGTTCTTTATTTGTAATCTGTCAAAGGATTTGCACAACAGAGTCATATTATCACAAGTGTTCTTAGAAAGCTTTCTCTGTCTCATTTTCATGGACTTTATGCCTGCCTCATTAATTAGTATCTTGGTCAAAGCCATCAATACATTGACAAGTACTTAATGACTTGACTCTCCCAGCACTCTTACTTGAGGATGGCAGATTGTGGGATTTCTTAACTTCCACAATTGCCTGAGCCAATTTTTTATAATAAATACATATAATATATATGATGCATACATACATATATATGAGAGATATCCCAGTGGTCTTGTTTTATGGAGAACCCTAGCTAACAAGGCAGTCTTCTTATTTTCAGAGAACATTCTCCACAACGCCTGCAACATGGACTTGGGACATGTGAGACAATTAGACCACAGTAGATCTGGAAACTACCAGACAGATCTTCATCTCTGAAATGTAGATTGATAGGATGTGCCTGCCCTTAAAGGAATTTCAACCCTCAGTGGGCTAATGAGGAAGTATTTTGGGAAATGATGGAATAAATCTGCCCTCTAAGTTTCTGAAACCTCACTGTCTGCTGAACTTTTCCTAAAATGACAGCATCAGAAACACCTAAGATACTTGTTAAACATGGACATTCCTGCAGAGCCCACCTCTGATGTACTTAGTCAGATTGTATGTGATGGAGCTCGGGATCTTCTGTCTTACACACACCCCAGAGTCATCTTTCCTACACACCTTAGAGTTTAAGAAAGCAACAGCAAGCCTGTGTTCTCCCTCACACTGCAATTACCTGAGAGCACAGGGAGTGGGTCTTTGTGGGTGCTGTCAAAGGTGTTAGTCTGATTAACCATCCTCTCTGAATTTCAGGAGTTCCTTTGAACCAGCCTTGGTCTTGCTTCCCCTCACTCTTAGTGGATTTGCTTCTGAATTTTAGTATTTGGAGTGCAAAACGGCACTCCACATATCCTCAGAAACCACTTATGGCAGCTGGTAGAGCAACTTTAAATGGATGTTTTTAGATCTCTGCCCATAAAGACTGCTATTGCATCACTGCTGCTGGAGTTATTATAGCTTAAACAGGAGTCTGATTTAGAGGAGTGGTTTAAACGAGCAGGGCTTTGGGAAGGGAACCATGGCAATTACCCCCGGATTAGGCTTGAGCAGACCTGGATCCTTGAGTCCAGGCTGGTTTGGTGGAGCCTTGCCTACCACAGAGCTATGAGTGTGACTGCATTTTGGCAGCCAGTATGAATCTGTTTTTATTAAGAACTACTGGGACCTACAGATAAAAAATTATCTTCCTTTATCACATCAACCCCTTAAGCTCAACACCGACACTCATCACACGTATATACAAACACACCCAGCATCATACATTACTGCAAGACATGTTTATTTACTTAAAGGAACAACTAAGACATGTAACTTAAATACTAAATAAAATTAATTTGGTGAGAATTAAATGTAATTGGAAAGAAATTTCTAGCATATTTTTTTGATGGAGGGAAAGCACATCACCCTCCCCAAGATGTTTGCAAATTTGGAGATTTCATTTTTATTAGACACTTTTAACTCTAGATCTTACATCGGACCCTTGGGGCTGATTCTCTTTCTCTCTTGCTAACTCAGATGTGAACTACAATTCTTTTTCCTTAATCTCTCACCTTCATTTAAATCTCTTACAGAGAAATTTGTATGTAGCAGATTATGCCAAGGGTTTGATAGAGAGGGCTTAGGTAGCAAAAAATGCAAACTCAAACCAATCTTAAAAATTAATTGAGATCAGATAACCCTGATTGCAGAAGCTCTTCAATCACTTGAATAAGCAAAAGTTTCTCACCAACCACTTTTCTTGCCTGCCTCCAATTTTCTACACTCATCTCCACCCAACTCCTCAAATGATCTGTAGTTTTTTAATTCCCAGAATCTCTTCTCACTTCTTGTGAATTTTCCTACAAAGAGAACCTTAAACTCCATTTCTCAGTTTTAGTCTTCACTTTGCAATTATACAAATTTCTTCTATCCTCTCTTTCCAGTCTCAGGGTGGATGGATGGATTGATGGAGATAGGTGATAGGAGAGAGAGAGAGGGATAGAGAAAGAAATAGAGAGATAGGTAGATAGAAAGACGTCTATCTCTTCAAGTTAGTGAATACGTATTTAATAAAGAAGAGTGTGATGTCCTTAATTGGTCACTATTCGTCCATCCATACATCCATTCAACAAATATTTCATTAAGCTTATCTAAGTTACAGGTACTTTCCTAGACCTTGGAGATAACAGCAATGAATAGAATAGTCAAAATCTCTGTTTTTATTGAGCTCACATTCTAATGGAGTTTATGTTCCTGTTAATGCTTCCTCTTGAATATCTTTGGAACCCATCTCCTATTCTTTGAAGCCAAATCTTCACCCTCTTTTTAATTTGATGAATAAAGTAGTCTGCTGATGATTCTGGTTTTTTTTTCTTGATCTTTGTTTTTTCCTGTAGTCTTGATATTTTGCAATTTACTACTGTCATTTTAACCACAACTCTTTTCCAAGACTGAAATCTGATTATGTCTCTACTTTGGGCTATTTACTGGCTTTTCATCCTTTACAGAATTAAGCTCAAGTTCCAGAGCTTGGCCTCCAAGGGTCTCGTGAGTTCACCCTTATAATGTCACCTTGTAGTGTTCTGAAACTCACCCCAAATTTAAAGTCATGCTTATTTCCTTGTAATTCTTGAATTTTGCCTTGATGCCTCATGCTTCCAGCCCTTGTACATGCTCCTCTCTCTGCCATACCCACCTTCCCCCAGTAAGATCTGCCCATCCCTCAACGTTCAACACAAATCTTTCCTCTCTCAGATTCTTTCTGGACTTCCCCAAGATGAGTAGAGAATTTTCAATATTAAGTTCCTGAATGATATAAATGAATTTTTTGTAGCTCTTACTTCACAGCTTTCATGCTGGTCCATTCTATTCCTAGCATAGGCAGATGAATTTTTTTTTTCTGTTTTTTAATTAAAATTTCATTGTGTCAGCCTTCTGACCTACTCTTTCCCACTCCCTGCCTACTTCTCCAATCTCTCCCCTAGTTCTTCTCTTAGCTCGTTACACATAGCTCTGCCTTCCTTGTGATTCTCGAATACACAGAATGCTTTCTCATTTTTATCCTGGTGGTTCTCTCTGTCTGGATGCCCGTTCCGGGCTCATCACAAGTTAGACTCATACTCATCTGTTTATGTCACACCTCAGCTCTTATATGATCAGAAATGTCTCCCAGGATGGCTATTGACACAGGCCTCCTCCCATCACTCTCTGTCCCAGCACCCTGTCTTGTATCCTTCGTAGCACTATCCAGAATATGAATGGATCTGTGATTTAAATGTCTCTGCTGATTTTATGGAATGCAAGCTCACGGAGGATGAGGATTCTGTCTTTTCCAATCCTCTGGCTCTAAAGCCCAGCATGGTACTTGGTAAATTTATTGGCCAAGTTAATAAATAACAATGACCACGTGCTGCTATTTGCTATTTGCTTCTGTCTCTGTGGATATCAGACTGTGGAGATGTGGGAGATGTAAGCTGTATGCCATTCACGTAAGTACCATTAGGAAGCGATCACAGATAATCAAACCATATTTTATTGAATATAAAGGAAACCATTTAAAATACAACTAGTGCCATTAAGATTCAAAACTATTTAAAATGGAATTATGGAAAAGATGAATAATAAGATTCCGTTTTTGATACTGGAGTCTGATCAAGTCTGAGGCTATGTACTGTCAAGCATGTGAACTGGGAGTGGAGACAAAAGTCCCGCCTGAGGATTACAAGCAGGAAACCTGAGTCTTCTGCCATTTGGATGATGCAGCGCATCATCTGGATAAGGATACAGCTGGCTGCATCCTTGTGGCGGTTGCCTGGCTCCTGTTATCCGAGGTAGAGATTAAAGGACAGGATGACCCATGTAAGGTACCAAGCAGAGTGCATGCCTGAAACAACCCAAGGACCCAATAAATGTTTCCCCCCACATTTAAAATGTCCAACAAAATAAATTAAATTCTGATATAGGCTAGGTATTAAAAAAATCCAAGTTCAGAAAAGAATTTACTTTTAAAGATTCAGCTTTTTCATTGCCGACTTTTAAATAACTTTAAATTCCAGAAATAAAATGATTTTGTTTTTTCTCAGGGCATTATCACTATAAAAATATTACAAAAGTAGTTAATAGGTGGAAACATTTATCTTTTTTGGTGAAAAGAGTTATTTTCATATATTTTATTTTTAACCGTGCATTGCCAGTCTTCAAATTATGAGAATACAGTTTTGTGGGGAGGGAGATGCTTTCATGGTTCAGATCACAGAAGAAATACATGCTTTCTAGTAGCTGATTTTTATATCAAAACAAGTTAAAATGGATTTCTGGTCCCCTGCCATTGTTAAAAATAATATTATTTTGTTCAGCTCTGGGGTCATCAGCTTCCAAGGCAGCCCTCCTGCTATTCACACCCTGGAGTAGCCCTGTCCCACATGGTCCCAGAGGTGGTCTGTGTGACCAGTGAAGACATGTTGAGATGTCACTCCAGAGAGTAGGTTACAGAAGCGTGGGCCTTCTATCTGGGCCACGTTGGGAGAGACACACTGCCACATTGTGAGCAGCTGTACGGAAGCCCAGGTGCTACACAGTGAAACCTCCTTTGGCCAAAAGCCATCAAGGAACTTGAAGAGAGCTTCTCTAGCCATCGGTGAAGCTCAGGATGAGACTGCAGCCCCAGAGGCAGCTTGCGTCCTCAGGAGAGACAGCTGAGCCAGAACCACTCACCTGAGCTTCTCCCAGACTCCTGACCCACAGAGACCATGAGATAATAAAGGTGTGCTGCTTTAAGCTGCAAAGTTTGGGAGTGATTTGTTAAAGATAATAAACACAAGGATTGAATCTGATTTATTTGGTACTTTGCATATTTGAAAATCAGTATCTTTTAAAAATCCAGAATTTTATACACAGTGGAATATTTATAAAAGACAAAGAGTCAGACACGAAGACACTGGATGAGGAAACGCGAAAGAAGGAAGAAAATCAGATGACCTAGCTGCAGTAGAGGTTTTGGTCATTTGTCTGGGGCTGTGATAGAGTTTGGAGAGGTTGGAAGACTGGACTGAACTATATAAGTCTGCTACAGAGCAGAGGTCT
The DNA here is from genome assembly GCF_048564905.1 of Vicugna pacos. Taxonomy (NCBI): domain Eukaryota; kingdom Metazoa; phylum Chordata; class Mammalia; order Artiodactyla; family Camelidae; genus Vicugna; species Vicugna pacos. The sequence goes on along the minus strand of NC_132987.1, from coordinate 111,550,946 downwards.
GAGCTATAACCTTTGAGTTCTCCCTTTTACAACCTTAAGGCAGTTAAATCATGTTTATGTAACTAACACTTCCAATGGTAAATCTTTTCAGAATGCTTGTCTCAAATTGTCAAGCTTTCTCCAATGAGTCTACGTTAAAAATCAGAAACTATAACTATTATTTTTGGTTAATTCAATCAAGTTTTAATATACCCAAAGTTCTAAGTTATTTAGCACCTGTGGAGTTGGAATTGGAAATGAATAATTCAATTGCCTACGGCCAAATTTACCCAAATATGATACCTGATATCTGGTTCTATGGTTTGTGTATTTGAGAAATGTTTAGAATAACTGAGAATATTTACCTTGGAGGAGAGATCATTTGAAGAAATACGAGAGCTGTTTCCAAAAATTTCAAAAATTTGATGTGCCCAAAGAAATAGACTCTGTAATGGAACTTGAGTCCTATGTTGATCCCAGGAATAGTGTTAGCATCAAATTACAAAGCAACACTTTCAGCTCAGTATGAGTAAGAAATTTTTGACATAACTAAAAACACTAAAAAAATACCCTGCTTTGTGAGACTGTGAGTTCCATACCACTAAAGGTGAGTAAATACACATTCACTCACTCCTTACTGAACGTCTTCCATGAGGACCTGAAATAACACATCAGTGACCAAAGTGTTGTCTCATCAGCCCTAGATTCTGTGTGTATTGAATCAACAGTCAATATTTTAATATAATTTATTAAGAGGACTGGTGCACACATCAGATGAATCTCTGTTTTAGGTAACATTCTTGCATCAGTTTGTTAATGACATTACTCAAATATATGAAGACGTGTAAGTGCTCCCCCCACCTACTTTCATGCCCTACCTCTACTTCACTGGCTTCTGTAGCCAAGAGAGTTTCTGAGGGATCTGGCAGAACTAAAGGAAGATCTGCAATCAACCAGGGACTCAAGGACTGGCTGGGCTGGACCTCCAGGGCACAGTTTCTGCCATTTTGAAGTTTCACTGACTTTAGGGGGATATAATTCTTTCTAGCATAAGATATCTAGAGTCACTCTCTTTTAGTTACCTGAGTAGTTTTTAACAAGCATAGCAGAATCGATCTAACTGAAAGATTTGGTAATTAAGAAGCACTGCCCCAATTATTAACAGCGTCTCCCATGGAAGGTAATGCGAGTCACATTCTCTGCCTCAGAAATTCATGAAGAGGGTCCAAGAGATGCTTCCATGGGACTTGACCAGGTGCTGCCTCAGTGGGTCCACCCCATGTGAAGGATGCCTTAACTCAGGCGGGTGAACTGTTACAACAGAGATGTCTCTACTGCTACACTGCATTTTGAATTACTTTTTAACTTTACCATGATTTTATTTTAATTACTTTTTAACTTTACCATGATTTTATTTTTCATGTCATTTTTTAGAATAGAGATTTTTCTTAGTAAGATAGTATGTTTACTGAGCTATGGAATATAAGTATATCTTTATTTATACCCTAAAATTGAGGGGGTTGAGACCTAGGTAAATATGGACCAATTGTAGTAAACACATAGATGCAATTATTTCCTTTAGTACTCAAATTTCATGAAAATGGTAGCTGGAAAGCACAGACAACAACTTTCCTTTATCTCCATCCCTGTCTCCTAAAATCATAACATTAAGAATTTATTAGTGAAAACATAAAGTATTTTTGATGAAAATTCTGTAAAATGTTATGAAAACTCTATAAAATATTAAAACGGGAACTATGATAATATTAACTCTATGAGTTAAAACATGAAGTGTTTGTTGTATTTCTCCTACTGAGAACTTATGCTCATGATATTTGCTGAACCAAGAATAATAGCAATACTGGAATATCTTAACTGTATGTCTGGCTACAGTTCAAACTTCCTGTTGTACATGACACAAGCCCTCCTTCATGCAATCCTGGTTTCCTGGTTAACCTGGAAAATGAGTGCAGATGACCTAATAGTTACTGACTGCATGTAGAAGGCATGATGCCAGAGAAACACGGCTTTCCCAGCCAGTTGTTTTTAAACACTCGGGGAGAACTTGTTCATCGTATCATGTTTTTACTGCTCAGAACATCTTTCTTTGACACTAACTGGTATTTATCACAGTTTTCCACTTATGTACATAGTTGTTCATATTTTAAGAACATCTCATTTATTTTAATTTATTAGGAATGAGTCAGGGGCTTTTGAACTATCTAAAGATTTGATATATATATACATTCTTAAATTTATACATTCATAAAACAGACCAAAAACAACTTCTGTTTAAAACACTGGAAATGACAGTTATAAATATAATGAAAGTGTTTCACTAGAGTTAATGGCTCTTCATAGATTTTCTTTTTAGCTTCCTAATATTTTAACTAAGTAATTTATTTATTTTTTTCTCTTTTTCAGTTTTATTAGGTAGAATTATTACAGTTTAGTTGCACATACACATTATATTGCATGTAAATGCATATATACAGTATACCGTACTTTTTTAGTTTTCATATATGTACTAATTATTGTTTCTAAGAACAGATCAGAGCTTTAGCTTTTTAAACTTACACAGTTATCAAACGAGTAAAGCCAGCTACAAAGTAAGAATCAACAGAATGTGGCAATCCAGTCATAAAGGACAGTCAAATGTACTTATACATAATCAAGAAATCAATTATCTTTAACTAAGTATTTTAGATCATTAGGTAAACTAGAATAATTTAGAATATCATTTCATATTATTATTTGAATTTTTACAGTTGAAAATTATGCCAAACATGATTAATAAACAAACAGAGTAATCTTTTTTCTTCATTTATTGACAAATTTTTTTCATATTTTCAATGAAAACTCTCAAAATATGCATGCATTCAATTTCTGTTCATTTATTGAAAAGTGAGAAACACATTTATAACAACTACATTATTGAAATATTTTCTACATCTGACTAACTGGTGAAGCCTTAACCAAAAATACAATTGAATTTTCAAGGGTATTAGCAAGTAGTTCGTTTAGGAATAATGCTAAGTGGAAAGATATTTTAAAATTCTGGGGCTAACCGTCTAACAGTAGAGTGAGAGACTTCATTCATAAATCTTAACGTTATTTTATTCTATCCCCGCTTTCTAATTCCACCCTTTCATTGATGATCTTATTGGTGTGTCCATTTATACTGAGGGCTCACTCATGCGGTACCATGAGCTAGTCTGGGGTCACAAAGGCAAATCAGGCCTGCTCAGATTGAGAGGACAGCAAGGTTACTGGGGAGAAAGAGGTCAAAGTTTTAAGAGGATGCATGCTGATGGATCAATCACAATTACATTGAAGTCACCAGGAAGAGGTCAGAATACAGGCAAAGAAGAAGATTATGATAGCCGTGTGAAAAACAAATTGTTACAGCTGTTGCCTGCTGACTACACTTACTTTCGGTTCTGCCCTCATCCAGTTTCTGCATTTCTCTTTTGACTCCCGGACTATTAGACTGGTTTTACTGCCTTCTTCTCTACCTCAGCTCTTCCTTTTTCAGAATTATCAACTTTCCCCTTCTATCATGAGTCTTTGCTACATATACCCTTACCCCTCACTTCTCATCTCAGATAAAGAGAATAGCTGCTCTTGCTCATGACTAATCTCTCTACATATGTTACAGACCTTTCCTCCTTCCAATTTTGTCCAGGCCTCATCCATCAGTTGTTCCCCTTGTGTGATGAATCTTTCCTTTCTCTCTCTCTTTCCTTTGTGAGCATATGCATATACTCAGCTTTATTTCATCATTAAAATTTTTTTTCTTGACTCTTTTTCTCTCATCCGATTTTTCTTCTCTCCACAGCAAAATTATTCTAAATTTACCATTGTTCTCTATTCTTCTTACCTTCTCATTCACTCTCCTACTAATTGCAAACTGACTTCCACTCTCCACCCCCCAATACCAGGGAGATCACTGATGGGGAAATGATCAAATCCGAAGGGCACCTTTCAGTGTTTACTCAGCACCGTTGCCAGGTTGCACTCAACACCCACAAATAATAATTCTCCTCTAAATTCCTCATTTCTTAGTTTTTTTATTTTCTCATCATTCCTTTCTGGTCATCTTCAATTGGCTTTTTTCCCTGCAACAGCTGCTTCTTTTTTTTTTTTAATTGAAATATAGTCAGTTTCAATGTGTCAGTTATAGTGTGTCAATTTCTGGTGTATACATAATGTTTCAGTCATACATATACATACATATATCCGTTTCTAACGGCTTCTTAATGTTATGTTCACCAAAATTTACTTTTTTCTTTTTGGTCTTCTTCTCCTTGCAATTTACTTTCCTTCTCAGGCATTTCATCTACACCAATTATTTCAAATGCACCAATGAACTAAAACCTTTTAAGTCTCTTTCATCATCCAGACTATTTTCTGGAGCTTCAGATTTACATTGCTGTCTCCATCTACACATCCTTTATATACTATCAACTCCACCTACACCTAAGAGGACTAATTGTTGTTATCCTCTGTCTTGCTCTTCTCACTGTATCTCTAACTTGTTGAACAGCATCACTTTCCACTGAGTCACAAAAGACAGCCATTCAAGGAAACTTCCTTGATCCCTTACCTTTCCTTAATCGCTATGTCAGTCAATCATCCACATCATGTCTTCACCTTCAATACGTCTTGAAGCTGTTTCTGCCTCTAGCTCTACAGACAGTCTCTTGGGTGGGTCTTTCAAATCAGTCTCATGAACTATTGCATTATCACTTCAATTAATTTTATTTCCAGCCTTCTTTTTTTTAAATCCTTTATCTGCAATAGATTCATCTTTTCTTTTAAAAATGAAAATCTAACCATGTCACCTCCCAGTTTAAAATCTTCCAAATTTCCTCCTGGATTACAGGATAAAGTGCAAACTTCTTGTCAAATGACAGTAAGTGCTTAGTTATTTGACTTTTGCTTACTTTTTGAACTTGACTTCTCTAAGACTTCCTCATGTGAACTCTTTACTCTAGCCAAACATAACCTGTTCTCACTTAATGTAACACAACTGGGCACTTGTCCTATCATCACAACAGGAGATCCAGAGACTTACTACCTTCATACCTTGGTGACATTTATTTCTCCTTAGGTCACAATCTTATCTTGGTTTCACATAACCTAGGAACTAAATTATGAAGTTAGCCACCACCATCTCCTCTTCCATCTTCACTCCAGCCGAGAGTCTTCCTCCACTGAGGAAAAAAAATGAAGATATGGGGAAATAATTCCCAAACTTTCTAGATCACAGTTCACATCTGCCTGCGTGTGTCCATATACTGCTTTCCTTTGTACATGTAATAAACAATTTTTCCATCTAAGAGCCCCTGTATTTGAAGCCTACATCTCATCTTGCCTACTTAAGGGAGTAGCTCAAGAAGTGTTCTTCTGCCTCTCTTACATTATTAGTTTTACCTTCTTGACTGAATCATTGCCATAAATGTACAAATATGTAAGAAAATATACTCTTCTGATCTGATACCCCATTCTAGCTTCCCAACCGTTTTATTTTTTTTTGCAAATACCTGAAAATATCTGCTGTGTGAAGTTCCACCCATGTCATTCCCTTTTATATTCACTCCAAGCAGGCTTTCACTCCTACTACTTAAAAAAAGCAACAACAGCTTTTATGCAGATCTATAATATTGCTTAATCCAGGGATTAGTTCTCAGTCTCCATCTCACTTGATCTATCAGTTGGTGTCACTCAGTCACTCACATTTATTTTAAATATCCCTTCATTTAACTTCCCATCCACTCTGTCTTGGCTTTTTGCCTCCTACCTTCTATGTATACCTTCTTGTTCAACTCCCCACCCTCTTTTTGAGGGGAAGCAAAAGGTTCTCCTCATCTGCTAATCTTCTAAATATTGGGGTTCTAGGATTTCTTATTTCTTTCAATAATAACTCCCAAAATGTTCTCCTCCATTCTCATGGCTTTCTATGTCACCTGAGCTCTAAAGATTGACATGTGTATTTCCAGCCAGAACTCTCCCCTGATCTCCATAATCATATATATAACTGTTTCCTATTAAAGATACAATAAGCACCTTACGCGTTACATTTCCACCACCATCCAGCACATGGTAATTCTACTCTTTTGATAACTTAGTTAAAAAACTTTAGAATTATTCTTGGATCCACCTAATACTTGAATAATTTCTGATAGTTTCATTTTCAAAATGTATCCTGAATCTGGCCAACATGTTTCTCCATCACCACTAACACTTTATCCATACCATTGTTTTCTCTTGCCTAGATTTTAACAGCAGCCTCTGAACTGGTCTCCTTGCTTTTATCATTGTTTCTCTATGAACAGTTCTCAACTCAGCAGCCAGTATTACCTCTAAAATCAAGGTCAGGTCAAAGAGGCATCCTAATCTCATGGTCAACAGCTGAACTCTAGAAAAAGACATTCTACACTCTGCCACCTTCCAGCCATGTAAACTTGCCTGGGTCACAGTCTTTCTGAGGTTCTGTTTATTTATCTATAAAACAGAAATAAAATGTGATAAACATTAAAGTTGCAATGAAGAATAAGTTATTTGATATTTGTAAAACGTTTACGATAATGTCTGGCATACAGGGTTAGTTAAGTAAAATAAGTATATATTTCTTCTCTGTCCTAAACCCTTCATTGGCTTCCTTTTCCATTTTTATAGTGGGTTCTCAGGTCTTTTGCGATCCTAATCCCCTCAAACCTCTCTGACATCACCTGCTGGCAATCTTCTTCCATTACATCAGTAGAGCTGTATCAACATCTTTGTTGTTAGAACACAGGAATTCAGTTTGACTCAGGAACTTTATACTTGATGTTCACTCAACCAGGAATGCCACCTTCCTACTCCCCCACCTAGATAGCCTTGTAAATCACTCCCTCAGTTTCTTTATTCAAATGTCATATTCTCAAATGTCATCTTCTATTATGCCTTACATAAAATATCAGTCTCTCATCCCTACTCTTGAAATTGCTTCTCTTCTCTCATACTCTGCTTTATCACCAAAACATTTATTGAAAGCTAATGGATTGTACACAAATATCTCTTATTGTTCAAATATAGTTAATAAATCAAAATATATTTTGTTTATTAATGTGGGTAGGAATAACACAGGTTACTGTGATTTGTCTAGTGAGTAATAAGACATCAGTTGGTGAGGAAATCACCTGAAGATGTAAAAATAAAAAAAGTACAATCAAATGAGGATAATTTTTTCCTTTTTTTTTTTGAGAATTATCTCACATTAGGCATGACCTTTGTGTTCCACACCTTCTTTCAGTTACTAATTTACTATTAACTTTAGATAAATGAATAACCTGAGTGCACACTTCCACTACACTATTCGTTTCAGTAACTGCTATCACCTTCTTTTGAGGACAATTTTTGAATTCAGAAAAGGAGACTTTGGAAATTGAGGACAGAGTGAGTTTGGATAGTGAGGAATATTTATATTTCCTAAGTCCACTGCAAGTTACGAGATGTGGTAACTGTATGATTTTTCTGTTGTATCTCAGAATTTAGAATGTGATCTAAGAAAAAATAGACTTTCACTGATATGTATTTGTTTGTTTAAATTAATGAATAAATAAAATATTTGTAATCAAAAGTTTATTTTTTTCTTCTTGGATCAATTGGACATAGAAAATTCTCTATGAGGTCATAATACAGGCTGAGGGAATAATGCTGGTGCTGCAGAAGCAGACACAAGACAGAGAAGTTTTCTAGTGACATAAATGGCTTGTGTTCTCAGAATCACTGGAACCTCCTTCCATGTTGTCATTTTCGCTTGATGGTGGTTAGAACATGTGATTTCACAAATTGGTGGATCAAACCAGTTGATATTGGGCATCTCAGGTCCCACTGAACCCATGTGTGTGGTCCCTGCTGTGGCCCATTAGCAATCCAAGAGCTATCTGAAAAAGAGAAAAATTGCCTCTTTACAAGGGAATGGCTTTGCATTTAATTCTAAGGTTTTTCACTCTTATTCTCCTCTCAAAGCTGTCTATAAACCCTACATAGCATCTGAAAGGCCATGTGATACAGCAAGATTTACCCACTCATCAGATCAAATCAGCTGATGTTATCAGTGTAGTGGACTGGTGTGGTACCTGTGAAAAAAAACAAATTTCCAAAGGAGTCATTTGAGTAGAGCCAGGCGTTTGATGCACTTCAGAAGTAGGTCCTGACGATGTTTTACTCTCCCTTCCAAATGAAAGCAACTAACTTCAGTTATTCTCCGACATATTGGAATAGAGAAACTAAAACTAACCAGAAGCTAGAATTTATGTCAAATTGCTCCAGAAAAAAGGACCAGTTTAAAAACAGCAGCTCCAAAGGAATCATCCCTGTTTAAGCTTATAAAAATGTATTTTCATCTCTTAAGATTTACTTGAGACAGGTGGCCAAGATGGCAGCATAGAGAGACCCTGAACTCACCTGCTTCCATGGACACACCAAAATTACAAGAACTTACAGAGCAACCATCTATAAGAATGACCTGAAGACTAGCAGAAAAGATTTTCCATGAGTAAAGAAATAAAGAAGAGACTATAATGAGATGGGTAGGAGGGGTGGAGATGAGGTATATTCAAGGCGTACACCCGTAGTTAGCCACCCACAAACAAATGGTAAATCACAATTGCAGAGGTCTTTTCCAAGGATTGAGGGGTCCAGACCCCACACTGGACTCCCTAGCATGGGGTTCCTGCCCTGAGAAGACAAGCGCCAAAAAGTGTGGCTTTGAAAACTAGTGGGCTTTCCATTTAGGAGAACCAGGAGGTTACAGGAAATAGAGACCCCACTCTTTAAAGGTGCAGACAAAATCTCACATGCTGGGAGTCCTAGCGCAGTTGCAGTAAATTAAAAAGAGCCTGAATCAGAGCCAATGGCTGATCTTGGAGAGCCACTGGAGAGGCAGGAGGCAATGGGGACTTTCCCTGGGGATGAAGATGCTGGCAGCAGCCATTCTGGGGAGCTCATTCTCCTGTGATAGTACTGGTACTGAAGTGCCATTCTGAAATCCTCCTTCTAGCCTATTAGCAGCAGGTGCTTACCCACCCACAAGCAGGTCAGCAGCAGCCCTGAGTCCCCTGGGCCATGCAGCCAGCCATCAAGAAACTTTCCCTACCCTCCAGCAGGCCCATAGCCACTGCACAAGGCAGGGCCTTGCAACCAACCAGACTGAGGGCCAGATCCACCTACCACATGGCAGAGAGCTCAGAAATGAACTCATACTTGTATAGTCAATTAATTTATGACAAAGGAGTCAAGAGTATACAATGGGGAAAAGACAGATTCTTAGATAAATGATGTTGGGAAAAGTGGATGGCTGTATGCAAAAGAATCAAACTGGATTTCTTTATCACACTATATACAAAAATAAACTCAAAATGGATTAAAGGCTTAAATGGTAGAACTAAAACTATAAAATTCACAGAAGAAAAAAAGCAGGCTGTTCTTTGACACCAGTCTTAACAATATTTTTTTGGATCTATCTCCTCAGACAATGGAAACAAAAGCAAAAATACACAAATGGGACTACATCAAACAAAACATCTTGCACAGCGAAGGAAACTATTAACAACAAAAAGGCAGCCTACTGAATGGGAGAAGATACTTCGAATAATATATCCATTAAGGGGTTAATATTTAAAGTATACAAATAACTCTTACAACTCAACACGAAAACAAACAACCCAATAAACAATAGGCAGACAACCTGAATAGACATTTTTTCTAAGGAAGGTGTACAGATGGCCAACAGACACATGAAAAAATGTTCAACATCACTAATCACTAGGGAAATGCAAAATGAAACCATGAGATACAACTTCACATGGCTATCATCAAAAGACAACAAATAAATATTGATATAGATGTGGAAAAAAGAGAACTCTTGTGCGCTGTTGATTTGATTATAAACTGGTACAACTGTATGGAAAACAGTATGGAAATTTCTCAGAAAATTAAAAATAGAACTATCATACAATCTAGCAATTTCACTTCTGAATATTTATATAAAGAAAACAAAAATACTAATTAGAAAAATATACATGCACCTTCATCTTCATTGCAACATTATTTACAATAGCCAAGATATGGAAGAAGCGTAAGTGTCCATTGATAGATGAATGGATAAATATGTGGTATATATACATACAATGGAATATTACTGAGTCACAAAGAACAAAATATTGTCATTTGCTGCAATATGGATGGACCTAGAGAATATTACACTAAGTGAAATGTCAGAAAGAGAAAGACAAATACTATGTGATTCTGCTTATCTGTGGAATCTAAAAAAGAAAATAAATAAAACAAAATGAAAACAGACCTATAGCTAGAACAAACAAGTGGCTGCCAGAGGGGTGGGGGATGGGGAGTGGACAAAATTAATCAAAGGGATTAAGTACAGCCCTCTAGTTATAAAATCAATAAACCACAGGGATAGAATATACAGCATAAGGAATATGATCAATAAATAGCAATCTGACTTTTACAAAAAAACAAATAGGTGAGATAATGACGGTCTGATCAAAATCACCAACTCTATCTACCTTTTGTGTCTTTTAATATGGTGGTAATCTTCGCTCTGCCTTCAGCAATGCACTGCTTTTACTTAACTATTTTGACAGGGAGAAAATTCAAAGTTATTAATTGATCTCTTCTATCATACTATTCTTACTTCCTATGTCAAAGAATCAATGTAGGAGTCATGTCAGTTTCATATATGTTTATTCCTAGCATAATCTCAATACCTTACAAAATTAGGAGAACATGAGTTTTAGATTCTCTTGCTTTCCCTTGGGCCCACTGTGAAATGGATTTAGGAAAAAAAATTCCATTTATCACCTGAATTGTGTAAGTTCTCACTCTGCCTAGCATTCTGAGTCCCCATAGTTTTGTTCTAGCTCATAGACACTGTTTAATAATTTTCAAATGGCTTGTATAATTTTTTTTCCTCAGTGAACATTTTACCTTGGCAAATGGCCACAGATTTCTTTTGGGAAGAGGGGAAGATTTTCAACACACACTTACTGCATTATCACAGAGCCCTGCCACGTGGCACTTAGTCTTTCATAATTCAAGGGGATCTAGGTTTTGGAATTAACTCAAGTGAGATTAAATAAGAGGCCATAATTCCATCATATCGAATCAGTCCACTATATTCAATACTAAATTTTTTCCCCCATCATACAATTACACTCTTAGTGGACTGGCTTCTACTTCAGTACCAGAGATCCTATGATCAAGTAACTACCTCCAAAGATCCTTTCAGGTCAAACCATTCTGGTTCTTACTCTAGCTTTGTTGTCTTTTGCAGTAGAAATAGGATTAAATGACACTACTTGGCCCATGACACCCTATGACTTCATTAGCCAGTTTCCCTCCTTAATCTCTATCCTAAAAAAGCATAATCACTACATAATTTTTCAAGGATGTCCGAGATTCTCTTCAATCTTTGTAACTTCTAATTTAGTGGCGAAAGGAATACCCTCTTAACTTCCTAAGAGGATATAGCTAGGAGGTTTATTTGTGAGAAATTCACTGTAATATTACCCAAAGACAGCATGAAATCCAGGTTTCAGGCAAGAAAATCAATAAGCAATAAGAACCCCTCTCAAGTGCCAAAGCCAATACCTTGCATCCACAGCTTTGGGTAAATGTGACCATTTTAATAAATTCAGCCAGTACAAACATTATATTTACTTCTAGTAATCCAGTCTTACCTATTTCCATCAATTTTTTTCCCTGAAATAAACTAAAAAACAAGCAAACAAATAAAAGAAACTTGCAAGATCTTGCTGCTAAGAATTTTTCTCTCCAGAGTTAAATTTTTATTTCTCCCAGAGCATGCTGACCTTGTTTAAGATATGAGAGCAATGATATCAGATAGGGATAAAGCATGGAAATAAGAAATAAGAAATATTTTGCATCCCCTTGCAAGACACTATTCCAGATGGATTTGGGACTAGGCCTTCGAGTAATGAGGGACCAGCCTCTTTACAAAGGACTGGAAAGAAGGTCTGCTTGTGCTGGTAGACCTGATAGGGTTGAAGGTCACCTAGGAATTAATCAATCATCTAAATATTCCCAAATCACTGTTCTAGTTCTCAAGGTCTACCTTTTCCCTAATAAATCACCTAACATAAAAACTTCAGTTTGCATTATAATTGAGTCATGAACAAGATCAGGTTCTGAAGTTAACTGTTTGCCACTCCAGCCTTGAGACCAAAGAGATTAAGATATTAAGTCAGTCTTACAAAATGTTAGGTTCTCTGATATTACCTTGCATTAAGAATTTAAACCATTGACCTCCTCACTTTCCATTTTAAATTCTCTGTCTTAGTCTACAGTCCTTCTTTTCCCTTTGACCTCAGTAATGGTCTGTTCTAATAGCAATTTTGTCCACCAGCGCCTTCCCTTTATTTGGCATCTCACACCAGTTCCATCTTCTAATGTTAAGTGACTTCTCATTACCTGAAGGTCCGAATGGTTCACATAGACGTCCTCAAACCCCATTTTCTTGAAGGTCTATTGCATTTAACCAATTTCCACATCAGTCAGTGTTGAATTCTTAACAATAAAATCTATTCTTGATGGTTTAAACAGACACATATTTGATATCAAGATTGAAGAATTTACAGAGTTGTTGGAAGGGCTAAAGAAGGCATTGGAAGATGAGTCCCTAGAAAGAACATCCCATCCACCAAGCATTCAGTTTCTGCCCTCTCCCCTGTAAGAAGCTGACAATCAGGGAGCTCCTACTTCTGGTAGTAAGCCAGGCTATGTGTGCTGTGTCTGGTAGGGCTATTGCTCCTTCTAGAGTCAGCTGATGAATCAAAAGAGCTGCTAAATATGCCATCACTGCCATGATCTGAGTGAACAAAGAGGACATATCACGCCATGTCTGTCTCAGTGATTCTATCCCTAATTTAGATTTTGTGGAAGTGCATGTGAAAGATATAATCAAAATCTAATCACAAACTCTATCTCCAGGTGGAGGAAGGAATTATTAATTTGGTCTTTTCTCTTCTACAGTCTGTAAAAGATTGAAGTAAGTATTGGCAGAACCAATCCAAGAATCCATAAAAAGTTTTAACACAATTTTGGGGCCATTGTGGTTGTGAAGGCAACATTATAGTTCCCCACTCCTCTCATGTCCTTGCCTCCAATAACTTTAATGAAATGTCCCTGACATTTACTCCTACTGTGAACTACAGCTTTTATATCTTAGTATTTAAACTGTTTTATTAGTGACAGCATAATAATATTCCACTGCATTAGGTCTCATCATTTTTGATTCATGGATTGGCCCTGTTGTTCTAAAGGTCACTCTCTATTTTCCATCAGCCATGAATGCCCCTGGTTCTAAACTTCTTCGTAATTGAAGTGATGCTGGGGGTGCCAGAAGAGAAGAAAAGATGGGTAAATATGCAGAGGAATGTGGAGTGGAAAGAAATTGGATGACATGGATTATTTAGCATCTGTTTGCCAAATAAGATGTGTACAACAGTCTGTCTGCTGAGAGCAAGAGAAGTAAAGATGATCTCTAGGGTTTGGGGAGAGTGAGAAGAGGCAGAACATTGTGGAAGATATTTCTAAGGATTGCTAAATTGTTCAAATCTCTTCTGACTAATGCCTCTCTCTTACTTTCCTGATGTAAAGAACCCTGAAATCTTATGACAAAAGCACCATTAAAAGCCAGAGACTGACTCTGGTCAACAAAGCCACTCCCCCCAACCCACATGAGCTAGCATGAAATCTATTGCATTAGTTATTTTAAGCCAATGATGTTTTGAGATTATTTGTTTCTGAAGCAAAACAAAGTCTATTATGTTTTTTTAAAACTATAACTCAGTTCATTATCACAGAAATTCAACCAGATTACTGAGAAAAAGAGAAAACCCTGCTGTATTTCTAAAAATTAAGATAATATTGTTAGTTACTTATTATGACTTATTTTTTTTCTCATAGAAATGCTTGACAGGCAAAGTAGGTAAAGGAAGAATGTACTCAAGATTGTGCATATATTTGTAAGGTATTGCAGAAGGCTAAGGAGGCAAGGAATTTTAAGACCTTAGTAAAATTATTGTTGAAATAATTGATTGAAATCTAGGATATGAAGAAGTAAAGCCAGGTAGGACTTATAAGGTGAGAAGAAAATGTATTTATAAGAGAATTAAAAACCATAATGAAAATGGAGATCTGGTGCAACAGAAGAAAGGGAATGAGTTGAGGACAAAATATCATCATTGTGAAGGATTTTGTGGTACAAGATATGAAATGAAAGCAGTTCAAGCTGTGGTGATACCTAAGGACAGACTGCACAAAGAGCAATAAAATGGAACTGAGAGGAAGTTATAGAAACGGAGGAGTCGTGTGGCATTTGAGGAGATGGGCTTGAGGTGAGTCATTAATGTCAACATTAATATTACCCATTTTGATAGCAGAAAACACTCTAGAGAGTATTTACACGTTATATTGTGTGATATATCTTCTATTCAGTTGTAAATCTTTTAATCTAACTTCCAAGAAAATTAAGAACAAAATTTTATATTTTAAAGTTAAAGTTTAATCATGAGCTATCTCATTAAAGTGCCCATATGGTAAAAATGTAGGAAATAAAGTGTTTTCTATACTCTTCTGTCCTCCTTTAAACCCTCTCTTTACTTTTAAAGATAGCTTAGTACTTCGTCAGGATATTTTTAAAATTTGCATATAATTTAATGTCAGAAAAACAGGATCCCCCCCATACTACCCTACGACATGTTTCTATACCACAAATACAGCATTGAAAGCATAAGATGAATGTTTCTGTAAGTTATATAGAACACTATTTGATATTAATAATGATTGTTTTATATTTGAGCAGAGCCACACTGGACTATGTGACAACACTTTGATGGAATAATCTGTAGCCAGCTGCCAATACAAATCTAAATTAAAATAAAAATAGGATACCTACAAATGGGTCCATCTGAAGACAACTGCTAATAGAATTATCTCATCAATTCCCAAATGCTACTTAGCTTTTCCTACCAGCAGGTCGTTTTCAGGATTTGAAATAACTGATCTCTACTGTTAATCTGTTATACTTTTTTAACTTTTCACAAAGGAGAAAGATGATGCTATTAACCCAAATTATGAGATTTCTATCTCTGAATCCCTATTAAGTAAGTTTGGAGACTAAATTTTTCACCTTTGCTCAGAAATTGGAATAGACTCACAGCCATATTTATTAGTCAGCTGGTTCACCAAACGGGGACACGATCCATTCAGTGTAGTTACTTCCTGTGATCACAGAACTCGATAATCACTCAGTTAGAGGCTGCCTTGGATCATTCTCAGATCCCATCAGTGGGATCCTATCGCTGAAGTCCAAGCAGAAGTAACACATAGAGAGAGAGTGATGTCAATTTCATTTGTGCAACAGTGGGCTAGGTAATAAAAATGAGTCTTTGGCCTGCTGTACGTGGTGGAATGGAGAAACTACAACTTTTTAGGTATCAGAGAGAAAAAAAGAGAGAGAAGCATTCCAAAGCCAGAGATATGCTACATATGTGGATTACTCGAGCACAGTGATCCATTGATCTTCTTAGCCCTTGGGTTCTCACGAGAAGGCACACTGTTCAGTAAATTTCTAAATCTAATTCTCCTGATTTCTAAACTCAGATGGCTATAGCTTTCTGTCTCAGCACCCTAGGCCTTGTAACTAATTCATCTGCACTTGAACTGATGGAAGAGGGACTTGTTGAAAAGGAAGATTTTTGTAGTAGTGTTAAAATGAACTCACTTAAATATATAGGAAGAGCGTCGTGTAAATTGAAGAATAATAAAGATGTCAACAACTTGGTAAGCATGAAGATTTTTTAACACAGAAATTGAAGCACACTTTTCTCAGTTTAGTTTGTGAGAACAGTAAAGGAGAAATTAACTCCAAAGCCTCTGTCAATACAATGTCAAAACATCTCATCAATCCATTTGTGGTTTCCATCAAGCAATGAAATAAATAACTCATTGAAGGAAATCCATTTTAACAGTAAAATTAATAAATATTTGAGTGAATGTTTTACTATTTAAATTTCATATTGTCATCCTGTAAGAAATTGACAGAACAGAAAAATGTCATACAGGGAGAGAATTAACATTCTATGATGAAAAGCACCAACTTTAAGTAACTAACAAAGCCTTCTGTCCTAGAGCAAAAGAAAAAGGATGAATTCCAAGGTTGTTGTTTATCAAGAAACTCTGAATGCAACATTCAGTTTAACACATTAACCATAGCTAATGTCAAGCAGTATAACAAGGAAAACTAATTAAACCAAAAATTTTAATTCATTTCAGAAAGACCTGAAGATACAATTTAGTCTATTATTCACTCAGAATGTGCAGAGGAAATAGAGATGACAGCTTTAGCTGAGACAAAAAGATAAAACATTATCACCTCAAAAGCATGAATTGCTTTTGCCCTTTTCAAGAGAAATACCCCCAAAATTCCTAGATATGAAACAGACCAGTGAAGATGGGAGCTCAGAAGGGTGAAATGCCACGCTTCCCAAAGCAGACAAGGAAAATTCAAGCCGATGATGATGAGCACAAAGAATAATGGACTTCCTCCGACATCGAGCCTTCTGAGGGGGAAAAGTAACAGGTGGCTGTGGTCACGACTACGTCTCTAAGCTTTAAAGAAAAATATGCCTCATGTTTAGGGAACAATTTAACATGTACACTTTAGAACAGTGGTTTTTTTATTTTTGTAAGTTTGAAGTGAATATTTGGTCCAGGCTAGGGGCTGAGATGAGATTCTGTATTTCCAAGAAGCCCCCGGGCTGAAATGACTTCTGTTGGCCCATGACAGCACTTCAAGTGTGAGGCTCTAATGTAAACTACGTGAGACAGAAAACTGTTAAACCTACAAGGCACCTGGCATGACATTTAGTACAATTACTCATTTTAAAGACAGAAATGAAATCTCAGAACAATGCAATGACAATTCTCACAATTTCTTATTAACTGACAATATTAAAACTCAAAAATCCTAACCCATAGTTAGGTGTTCTTTCCCATAAGCAATGATTAGAAGTCACCTAGAATCATAGTCCTAAGATCTGTGTAATAGGACCCATAACAGGGACTTTAAAAGTTAAAATATTATGATGCCTATTTTGAAAGTAAATTTAAAACATCATTTCAAAGTCCCTTTTCCCTTGTTCCAACTGTTCACACAACTTTTGTCTATTGAGTGTTTTACATTAGGACAAAGTTAATCCAAAATAGAATTCATCTTTTTCTAGAAAATATGTCTTTGTAAAATATGTAGATCACATGTGAAACACCTTTAAAATATGTCTGCATAAGAAAGTTAAAGCTATGAAACAACAAAAGTAGCATTCAACCTTCACTCATCACACTCATTTAACAAGCAATTATTTAGTAATTAGTTAGGCAATATTTCCAAAAAAGTGTAAACTGTGGCACCTGCTCTCACAGAGCCTTCAATTCAGTGGAGGGGATAAAATATGAATGCATTAAAGAGTTAAATAATAGTATGTGGTTTGTGCTTACAAAGTTCAGAATAGATAGAAACAAGAGTGGACTGGAGATTAGATAGCAAACTAAGTAAAATTTAAATTGGTTCATAAAGAGGGGAGGGTATGGCTCAGTGGTAGAGTTCATGCTCAGAGGGCACAAGGTCATGGGTTCAATCCCCAGTCCCTCCATTAAAATAAATAAATCAACCAACCTAATTACCTCCCCCCCAAAAAATTAAAAAAGAACAAAATTGGGTCTTGAAGAATAAGGTAGACATAGGAGAAGAAAGGAATCATGGTGGAAAAAATACCACCTTACAAAGAACATACATCCAATTAGATGGAGAAGAGCTAAAACAGAGTGTGGAAGCAAAGGTGGAATTCTTGAGCTCTGCATGCCCGCTCCCCATTCTATCGATCCACATGGACCACTTGGCAAAAGAGGAAATGTGAAGATGTCTTGCTGCCTGAGACATCCACAAGGTCTCTGAGTTAAGACAGTGGCTGGGGGCACTTCATCACCCTGCTTTATGATCCAGCTACCTTGGGTGAATGTTTTCCTGTGTCTTTGAAAAGATGGTGCATCCTTCATTTGTTGGGTATTTTGTTATATACATGAAAATTGAAATATTTAATCAGATCAAGTTGATTGATGATAGTACCCAAATCTGCTATATCCATATTTCTTTTTTTTTTAAGTATATTTGTGCTATCAGTTACTGAAAGGGGAGTGCTAAAATCTCTAACTTGACTTGTGGATTTATTTTTAATTTATTTCAGTCAGTTTTTACTTCATTTATTCTGAAACTCTGCTACTAGGTGCCTATATATTACAGGCTGTTATGTCTTGTTGATGAAATGACCATTTTATCATTATAAAATGACTCTCTTTGTTTCTGGTAATACTTTGTCTTTAAGATCACTTTGCTAGAAATTAATATAGCCACTTCAGATTTTTTATGATTAGCATTTTCATGGTATATCTTTCTATTCTGTCACTTCTAGCCAGTGTGTGTCTATATTTAAACAGTATTATTCATTGTCTGCAAGCAATTTTCATTTGAAGATCAAGAACAAATTCTACCTACACCTACAAATCTCCCTGGATTAATTAGTCCAGCCAGACTGAGTTGCTACTTAGCCTCACTTTCTAGAAAATTTTGTTACTCTTAAGTCAGCACCCCCTCAGAATATATTTTATAGTTTATTTTTTTCTGGGTAAAACTTCTATGATCAATGATAAATGCATTCTTTCTTGCTCCAGAGTTATATGGTAAGGGTATCTACTTATACATGAATTCTTTCTTTCTCTTGACTTGTAAACAATCTAAGGTAAAAATCTTTGATTTTTTTTTGTTTGTTTGGTCCATTATCTATTTCAATAAATGCCCTCAAAATATATGCCAAGTAAATGCAAGGGACTAACTATAGCAGAATAATTTGTTTGATTAATTTGGCATTCTTATAAATATAAGTGAACTCTAGATTTTCAGAAAATTAAATTCAAGGCCTTATCAAAAGCTCACCTGAATTTAATCTACAATTTCTCCTTCTGATCTTTCCACCATTATCTTCTAATCCTTGTCTCTGCAATATGGAACTGATTCATTTCCCTTCTCTTTAATTAGCCTCTCCCTTCATGGGTTTTACTCAGTGACTCATCTAATACTTAAATCCTTCTCCAAAATGCCAAGCCCTCTCTAATTCCTTCTCCCTCAGATCTGTATTTCACTTCCTCCACCTTTGTTGATGCTCCCAACGTGAACTATTAGTCAATCAGACTTGAGGTGTCCAACCTTGCCTTTCTCCCCAGTGCCATCAGGCAAGTCTGCTCCCTCAGCAACCTTTCAACCAACCATGTTTGGTAAAAGTTTTGTTTTCTCTTTATGTCTTGTTTCTGGTTTATAAAACAGACATATACAGAAGCAATCCTGTGATTTTGCTAAATAGATTTTTATAAAGATGATAATAAAACTCTGTTTTTTGAGAAAAAAAGAGACCCAATGAGGCTAGCTCACGTGGTTAAGACATCTTCATAGTGAGGCATCAACCGCCAACTATGAGTGACTAAATTATTAGCCACATCTACACCAAGACAAGCCTTGCCCAGGACTGACGTAGCTCTGGGTTCAAATTTCGGTGTAGTAGTTCTGGGGAAACTACTTAACCCCTCTGTGACTCATTCAGCTCATTGCTCATTTAAAAAATGAGAATGAACAAACCTATCTTATAGGTACATTGTTAGGCTTAAATGTGATAGTTATGTAAAGCGTGTATCAACGTTGCTGTAGACACAGAGACAGCAGAAGCAATAGTTGCATTGGTAATTAGTGAACTCTATTTTTTCCAGCAAGCAGGCATGTTCAGGCATGTCTAGGGGGTGAGCCATGCAGCTCTGCCAGGGGATAAGCAGCAGTGTGGCCCTCAGAAAAGGAAGTTCATTCCAAGGAAAGGGTAAGGGATCCTCCTGAACTCTGTCCAAAGGAAAGGGCCCTTCTATGGGAAAGAGTTCACTTAGTCCACTATATGTGACCACATCCCCTCACCTGTCCTCCTGCATTCATTCTAGTTGACTAAGGAGAGAGGTTTATCAGGGTGAAAAAAAAAAAAAGTGCTGGGAAACAGGTGGCTGACCCACTAAATACCTCCAGGGATACAGGCAGCTTTGGAAGCCCTGTGCACAAACAGAACTGAAGATCAAGCTAACCAACATGGAAGTCTCATCTGAAGCTTGCTGGAACATTGACCAGAGAAGAAATGGAACTATGTACAACATGTAAGAAAAACGGAGGTAATGGGGATTATGGACCTGAGCGGCCTGGTCAGAGAGCCAAACCTCATCAGTCTACAATAATTAAAAACACTTCAGTGGTCCTCATGCTGCAAAAATTGGACTTGAGGACTAAGTGCAGACCCACTAAAGCACAACCTCATGATGGCGCCTTCTGTTTACTTTAAACCAGCGGTGGGAGGAAGGGAGGATATCACGTTTGAAGTAAAGTAGTAGCTGAAAGGACCACTGCACTCAGCACACGTAGGGAATTCGTACACAAGCTCAAAGGAATGTGAATGGATCTCTTCGCAAAATCTGAGAGCCAGGACTGCACAAAATAAATAATAAGAGTTCATGTGCTTGTGATACCGTTGTAACTTCAACGTGCAGTAACTTGAACAGACGTAGGTTAGACAATGTCTGGAAGTTGCCCATGGCACATCGTTTTTAAAATATAAATAGTAATGGGTAATTAACATTACTGATTGTAAGAAAAGCAAATAAACACAAAGTATTTACTGCTTCTAAATTCTCTAAAATGAATTCCCTAAGGAAGTAGACCATAATGTGTACATTTAAGTTGAATCTTGAGCTTGGATAATACTAAACACTCCCATTTTTAAATTCTTGTTAAAAACAAAATTAGTGTTTAGTCTGATTTCTAGGAAACACTATTGCATATCATAACATAACATCATTCAAACTCACTTTTTAAAGTCTTGTCTCTTTGAACTTAACTTCAATTGACATGATTGAATTAAGCATTTCCCAAAGTGTGTCCCAATAAACAATATTTTGAAAAAATAGAATTTTAAAATAATTTTGTGGTTAAATAAGTTTGGAAAACTCACATTATATTCATGTCAATCAATACTTGGTGAATTGGAGTAGCCATTACCATATTAAAATCCCAAAGAACTGCTGCATTAAAGAATAGATTTAACCCCAAATTTCCAAAACTCATCAGCCATGAAACTAAGTTATTTGAAATAACATCATTTAAAAACCTGGAAACTCATGTTTGGAAAATGCCGATATCAGTGTATTTTTTGCAACATCCCACATTTTAATCATTTGTGTTTCTATGTTTTATTTTCTTAATTTGTAACAGGGACTTAATTTTTATCTATCATTTCAAAGAGTTATCAGGATTGATAATAGATTAAAAATGTGAAAGGAGCCACACATCACTTGGTACATAGGTGACATTCAATTAAAAAAAAAAACTAGATTTATTACAACTAATAATAATGTGCAACTGATTCAGTTAGATACTGATACTAACAAAGACATACCTTTAGAAGAATTGTTTTCAAATTAAATTTTACTTTTACCCCAGTTAAAAAGAAATATACATATACATGTATATATTATATATGACATTGTTATAATATATAACAGATTATAGCATAATATGTGTGTGTGTATATATATATACACACATATGGGACATACATTGCAATTAGAAGCCACGTACACATTACAGTGTAACTAAAAGAAAAGTTTCAAAAAACACACTTACCATTATTCTTCCTTGCAATGTATGCTATGTTCTATTCTATAATATTCTAGTCTACATCTTAATTTTAAATCTGATTGTGTCCCAATAAACTGATTTTGTAAACACTAGTAGTTTGAAAAACTCAATCTCAATGAATTTAACATCCATAGCAAAATGATGTTACCTAAATGTGGAAGACAATTATCTGGGTTTATTGCATAAACCTGTAAGTGGCTATTGCATCATGGGATGTTTTGCTCCACACCCACAAACCACAAATTCTAATTAGGAAATTCATCTATGAGGTTGGTGCTCAGGATTTGTTTCTGAAAATGAGAAATAAAGTGATCTACCTTTTATATAGATCTAGATAGACCATCAACTATATTTAAAAGACCATACCTGGCACCTCAAAGATCCTGTTTGATATGAAAATTCCAAGTGTTGTCATACTTAGCAGAAAAAATTTTAAAACTTTAAAAAAAAAAAAAGGATCCTGCATCCATTGACGGTCAGAAATTCTTCCATATGTTCGCATCATAGATAATTACATTCGGATTTCTAAATCCGTATTTTAGGTATAGAATCTTCTGGTGCTTGTGTTACTGGGAAGTGCAGTTGTACAAAATTTTCATATGTCAAAAATGATGCTTAAATTAGTGTTTTTCTTTTGTTGGAAGATTATTTGACAGATTGATAAGCGATGTTTATTCATTAAAAGCAAACACTTATGGTAAATTTCCAGTGTCCTAAGAAAAAACTATATATAACAATTGGATCCTAAATAAACATTTACTTTGTTAATATCCCCATACATTTCCTGAAAAACAACAACAACAACAAAAAACCCTATAAATCAAAGGCAAGGGATTCAAATGTTCAAAGAAAAATCTATTAAATAAATGCATTTTTTTAAAGTCTCCAACTTGGGGTAATGGAATTGATTTATAATCTCTAATTTGTTATGCTGTTCTGTGGGGCAGGGCATATAAATCTACAAAGCTTGTTCTGCATTTATAATTATGCAGCAGTGCAATACTGAATACCAACTGCCTCACCACCAAGCAAAGGGCAAAGAATCGTGTCAAAAGCAAACCAAGTATAGAGCACGTAAGCACAGATGTGCTACTGAACAAGATAAAAACATAAGTGCCATTCAGAGTTCATAAATGTATCCACTGTTTATCTCCATGTTTACATTCTTAACTGGAGTTTCATGTGACACTCCTATTAAATATTCAGCCTAAGTTCCCTGCCTCACAAGGGACTAGTAGAAATGTTTCAAAGCACAGATTACACAGCTTCAGATTATAAAAGAAAACTCCGTGTTAGGCAGGTCCTGGAGAGAGTAAGTCAGTGAAAATTGCCATTTTGAAAGCTCCTGTGGTGATCAGTTTGCATGTTGCCAAATTTTGAGTAAGATCAGCAATGACTTTTCTACTGTGCTGTTCACCAACAGCTTTAAGGAGTTAAGCCTTTTGTCTAAGCATGAAAACAGAACATCCAAGGAAAGAGAAGGCATAAGGATAGAACCTAATTATTCTCATTGTCAGCATTCTTCCAAATGTCAAATGAATAGTAGACAAACAGCAGCTTACTCCCAGACAAATCTTTAGGGATGGCTAACACTGATGAAGGTTCACATAACCCTTTATATACAGAGGAGTAACTGTTCAGTTTGCAAAAATCTTCCAGACAGAGATTTTTGGTTTTTTAGGCAACTCATTCTAGTGTTTCAAAAGATTTCTAGAACCATCTCCTGTAACCTGAAAAAAAGTATTCACACAGATTATACATTGACTATGAGAAAAGATGGGCAGTACATTATCTGTTAGATTATAAGTGCAAGATACAATGAAATCAGAAATAATAGGCATTCTTAATCTGTTTTATTTTTACTCTTTCATGAATTAACCACACCACTGGTCAGGTGACTCACTAATAATGCCTTGCAACAAATATATCTGTCATTTATCTTCTGTGGTTGTGGCACTGATCCGCTTGTGATGCAAATGATCTATTTCCACATAAACCCCAGTAATGGTTATAGAAGGTGTATAGATTAAGATAAAAATCTTAGTCTAGATTAAGATAAAAATCTCTGTTCATAAGTAAAGACAGTATCATGGCCCTTTAGCTATAATTTTAAAAATTATAAATTCTGTTAAAAGACATTAAAATTAATTTAATGTAAACCTTTGCTTCATTAAAAATAGGAAAATCCTACTAAAATTTAGGGGAAAATATCTATAAATCCTGAACATGCTATCTATTTTTAAGGAGGAAGAGAAAGCAAATCATTATTTATGGAATAATTGCACAAATTCATAATAAGAAATGATAATTTAGTTGTAGAATGTTCAGAAGGGGAAAAAAGGTTAGGAAGACTAAAGAGATTTTATGAGTCAAAATATTAATTAAACAAAAGCTAAAACAGAATAAAATGCAAACTGAGAAAATGCTACAGATAAGGTCTTTCTTTAAGTAAGAAACAACATATGTTACAGAACAGCATAAAGAATACTGATATTAACATTCGCAAGATGCTTGCTAGGACCTACAGAATAATACCAAATTGGCATCTTATTTTTTTTTAAAGTGATGAAACAGTTGGTTACCTAAAAGGACCAACAGTTACGGTGTTTATGGGGATAAGACACATCTGCTCGGAGTCAAGGTTTGGCCACAGGAAAATGTAAACAAACAGGAGGAAAAGTAGAGGTCTGGAGTAGTCTTAAGGGTCATCAAAAATTATGGAAGAATGACTACATAGCAAGGGATTATCAATAAATTTATTCTGACACTAAAACTGTGAAATGATATTGAAATCAGGGCAGCTTAAGTGATGTGGAGGCGTACCGCAGATGGAGAGGGGAGACACCGTGCTTTATATTTTTCTTCTTTCCTCCCAGCACTTAGCATCATGTAGGGCACACAATGGGGGATCAGTAAATACTTGGGGAATGATTGATCCGCCCACAAATAAGTGCGTGAGGTGGATAATTAGTTGCCATGGAGAAACAAGTCCCCCAGGGTTACTTTTCTCCACTGATTGAAAATAGAAAAGGGGATGTACAAAGGGGCTCCCCAACCTTGACAGTTTTTCCTTTGAAGGAACTAACCACCATGTTGATTGCATTTTAAAATTTTTTATTCCCACACACATGATCAGCTCTGATTTTGACAAGATACATATATTTGTGAACAGTAGATTCCTGTCATTACAGGCAATAGTGTAAACTTGGAAACACTGAATTTAATCACTTCCTTTGTTGATGCTTTCCTTACCTTCTCCCAGATTCCTTCACTCCATCCACTGTGCCTTCACTAACACCTCTAGCGACTCCAAGCCTCCTGTTTACACAGACCATCTCCTTTGTCCCAGTACAGTGGGTCTCTGTTAGCTCAAATTCTAGCTTTGGTTATATAAGTGCTGACTTTACAGCCACCTTCATCTTCATTCTGGACGCATCACACAAGCACCGGCATACCCAACACACACATCACCCTAAACATCGGAGCCATCCTCAAGCTCAGGCATCTACCATTCAACTACCATTCAAGCTCTTTTCTCTGTGGCACAAACACTTCTAGAGGAAGCTGAAGAAATCTTTGTTGGGTCTTTGCTATCCAGTTATCATCTGGCTCCCTTATCCTCTTCAACAATCCTATTACATCTGGATGATCTTTAAGCTACCTCACGCCTTTATTTTTCCTCCCATTTGTTTACATTTTCCTGTGGCCAAACTCTCATTCTGAGCAGATGTTCTTGTCTCATATTTCCATGAAGAGCATTCCTGCCTGGATTGTTTCTTTGATCTTTATATCGACATAAATCTGTGTCTAAGCCATTCATTCCTTCAGCACTCAGTGAGTCATCACCAAGTACTTACCCTTTGCTGGCCTCAGTTTCGACAGATAGAATGGTGAACAAGACAAGCAGTGCCCTCAGAGAACTTACCTTCTATCAGTGTAGACAGGGGATTGCAGTTAAGTGTTACAAATGGCATAAGTTTGGTATGGAAGCACATAGGATTGTGGCCCAACTGGGAATCAATGGTGTGATTAGAGCTACCTTCTTGGAGTAAGTGACATCCAAATTAGGATCTAAGGTGTCAGTAAGAATTAACCAGGAAAATGGGGGTAAGAAGGGATGGCAAATGAGTTGTAGGCATAAGAAAGAGCATGCTCACAAGAGAGAGCATATGCAGAGAATGGCAAGAGACTCAATCTGGCTAAAGATGGAGCAATAAAGGCTGTTCCTGGAGAAGTCAGCAGAGCTTCACCATGAAGGGGATGGGAATCAGTTAAATCTACTGTTTGTGAAGAGACTCTGTATTAACATGTGTCTGGTCTAACCATCCATATAGTATCCTAAAGGTTAAATGAGATAACATTTGGCACACAGTTAGGTATTCAATACTTTTAAAAAGCTATTATGGGGCACATTAAGGAGCTTGTATGTTGTACAGACCTAGTAGGGAGCTTTAAAAGTATTTTATCCAGACTTAACTCAGTCTTAGACCTGCTTTGTGGATTGGAAGAGAGAGATGGAAAAGGGCCAAAATCATCCTCAAAGGCATCAGTGATGGGACTGTCTACAACAATCTATGCAAAAATGATAGTGGCCTGAATAAGTGTGGTGGCAGTAGAGGGGAAAACACACAGTTGGATTTAAATACTTAGGAAATAAAACTAAGAGGAGTTGCTTATAGATGGGATATGAGAGGAGAAGGAAAAGGAAGGAGCGGGAGCAACAGTGAAGTTCCTGGCTTCCCTATCCAGGGAAGAGTGGCTGCGATTAAGGTACGGAACACTGGAGAAGAGCAGGACTGGGGATGTGGGGACAAAAGGGCTTTTAGCCACAGATATGTTTAAGTTTGAGGCTTCTGTGAAATCAAGGTCCAGTCTGCAAGTTACAGGAGAGATCTGGGCTACTTTACAGAATTGGGATGACAGCCCAGGAGCAACGCGCAGCGGGATGGACCGAGTGGGAAGAGGAGAGAGGAAAAGAGTTAGAACAGAAACCAGAGACGTAAGAAGGCCAGGAGTGCAGTGTCATGAAAGCCAAAGGAAAAGAATGTTTTACGAGGGGAAAAAGGTGTCAGCAATTTAATTTGATAAAAAACAGACATTAATAATCTTGACACAAGATGTGTCAGTGGAGCCCTGGGGCAGAGAGAGTATGGATCTGTGAATAAGAAAGATGCAGGAAGAGCAAGGGGGAAGAAATTTCATATTAAAGTTTGGTTTTGAAGAGGAAAAGAGAGTGAGCCCACAGCTGAGGGATACAGCACACGTAAGAGAAGATACCTTATGAACGGGGAGACCAGAGAAGGTTTGCAGGGACAGGCAAGGGACCAGTGCAGAGGGCTGCTTGGGCATGCAAACCTCAGAGGCATAACTGATGACACAAAGGTTTGGAAGAGAGAAAAAGCACTGAAGGTCCCAGATAAAGTTCATTCCAGCAAAGGGGAAGAGAGACAGCCCATCCCTCCATCTGCACTTTCAACCCTTCAAACTTCTCGGAGGTCCTTCCATTTGGCTACTTTACCATCAAATATGTAGAGAAATGCCCTCATTTGGGGAGAAAAGTGCACTCTTTATCCTCTGCCTCTTCTGGGTATTGACACCATGTCTTTTACGCCCAGTTTCAAAGACGCTGTCTCTATGCGCTGCCTCCATTCCCTCACCGTTTTTTCCCTTTCACTTAGCAGTTAGGATTCTGTTCCTGGGATTAAACTAAATATCTCTAATAAAAATCAATAGTTTTAACTCCTTGTCTCAAAGAAACTTTTCTTTCTCTTATTTTGCATTAAATTTCATATTAAAAAGGCTCTTTATTGCAGCTGTCTCCTACTTTGACTTCCATGGCAGTATTTTGGAACATCCCCTGCTTTTCTGACAGTCCCCCCTGTGATGTGTCATTCATGCCCTATTCTGTAATGGGGGACATTATTCATTGATTGCCCTCTACTTTTCTCACTCTACTTTTTTTTTTTTTTGGTGAGCTTATTCACTTAGACCTTTTATGTTTTCACCTTGATGCTCTCTCTCAAATCAATTTCACCATCTTAACCTCATTCTGATTTGTAGTCACAGTCACCTTCATAGCATTCTCCTCACTTGTCCCCAAACTGTGTGTCATTAGGCCAGGCTCTGATTTCATTGTCATTCCCTCTTAGCAATCCCTTCCTCTTCCATACCCACTTCTGTTCCTGAAGGCACACATCCTGCAGGCACAAAATATGGAAGCCAAACTAGACTCGGCTGCCTGTCTTTTATTACTATTAAGTAATCCATCACCAGATCCTATGCCTTAATAACATCTCTACTATCTGACTCTTTCTTCACATCCACTCTGTTTCCACCCTGGTCCCAGCTCTAGTGAACTCACTTATAGAAGGTTACAAGAACGTCTAACTTTAGTGTTCCCAAAGGCAAGTTGTCTTGCAACATTGTCACCTTATTTGATTTTCAGAAAGCCCTGTTTTCACCAGGATGTCTTCTTTACCAAGAATCCCATTACCCATCAGATTGAGACCTGTACCCCCACACTCTGCATCAAACTTCATGGTTTATTTTAGTTCCATTTGACTTACCCAGACTATTAACTATTTTTCAGCTTTTGGCCCCAACACAGACTAGCCTGTTGCCACAGGACATGTGACTCATATGCATCCTTGTTGCTAAGCCTTTGATAATATTTTTCCTCTTTATTTATAATCCCTTACTTATGTCAAGTCTCACATCTTCTCTGAAGGGTCTTAGAAAACTCCAGTCAAAGTGAATGTTCTCATTATTTACCAACTAATTTGGACATTTTAATTTACATGAAACTAGGTCCTCCATTATGTAAGTTAGATATATTTATATTATTTGTTTCTTTTCATTGAGCATATCTTATTACTTCAAAAAAGGGAGGAATATAATGACAGTAATTATTGCTCATCTTTCTCTCACCAGCTTGGACAGTTTGGAAAATAGCACAGTTATTTAATTAATACTTGTTGAAAGTGTTGTGTGAAATCAGACTTTGTTATGATAATGTCAAGAAGGCCAGTCATCACTCCTAATTCCAGAAGTGTGCAGACAGATGTGAGTTCTTGAAGAAGGGACTATCAGAAGCCAGGTTGTTCAAAGCCGTCCTCTGTGCCACAGGCCTTTGGAAATTTTCTCTCACAGCATAAAACTGGTAATAGGGACCTGGCTAGAAATATATAAAGTGTAATATTTCCTTCCCATGTCCGAGAACTCCAAGCAATCAAATAAACCATATTCTCTTTTATCAGACGCACGTGTGCACATACACACATACACACACAAGTCAGAGCAATGTAAAGAATTTGAAACATGCTGTGCCTCTGGCACTCACCCAATTAAAACAGCTTAAGAAATAGCCAGGCAATTCATTTACGATTAAGATTCATTCTTGGAAAAAAATTAGTGTGTAGTTCTTCTCCAATGCACACACAATTTTTTCAGCGTGACTCCTAAAATATAATTATCTTGTTTTAGTATGAAAAATGGCACTTAGATTGCAGTGTGGCTACACATAATATGAAAGTAAACAGGACCTATAGCAATTTGGAAGAGTCCAATTTCTGGCAGCACCTCTTTATAGGAATAGTGGGAAGGAGCCACAAGGGTGTGACAGCACAGTGCTCTACCCCGTGAACTGTCTGAGGTGTTTAATAGGCTCTGTTTTCCCAAATGAATAATGTTCCACTTTTGCAAGGCACCATGAATTAAAGACATGCTACCTTGTTCCAGGTTGTAAGGTGCAACAGTGGAAGCTGTCTGTTTCAGCATGTTTGTGTCCTCAGCAACACATTTCTCAAACCATCTGAATTTTAAGAAAAAAACAGTAGAACATCTGATTAAAAGACCATATATTAAATTCAACTCAGCAAGCTTTTACCTAAATACCTAACATTCCATATAAATCACTAAGCTAGGTTCTGTGTTTCACCTTCTCATTAAGAAAATTTGTGAATTTCACTGGTTTTGAAATCTACTGCTTTAATAAGAAAATTCATAAATTTTGCACACTTTGCAAATATTCTGAGCTTTGGTATCTCTGTATTTGTCATTCTTGTCTCCAAAATGGGTGAAAACCCATGACCCATCCAGATATTGGAACGCAGTTCTCTGACAACTATTCTTGGTGAGGTGGGTCTAGTGAAGTCCCCTACCAGTCAGAGCTGTGCCTCATATGCTGGGTGTATTCTCGTAGCTCCTGCCATCAACCTGGCTGACATCCCCGGGGGGCTCCTTGGGCCACACCTCGGCTGCACCATTTCAGTTAATTCTGTTCCAATCCTAACACACTTATCTTTAGGGTCTTGGCATCATGGAGTCTGTTATGGGTTGAACTGTGTCCTCCTCAAAGTTCATGTGTTGAAGTCCTAACCTCCAGTACCTCATAATGTGACTATATTTGGAAATAGAATCTTTTAAGAGGTAATTCAGGGAAGATGAGGTTATTATGGGAGGGCCCTAACCCAGTATGACTGGAGCTTAGGGCACAGACCTGTCCAGAGGGATGCTCTTTTGAAGAAGGAGGGAGAGGCAGCCATCTGCAAGTCAAGGAGAGGAGCCTCAAGAGACCAGCCCTGCCCACACCTTGACCTCAGACTTCCAATCTCCAGAATTATGAAGAGATAGATTTCTCTTGTTTCAGTCCCCCAGTCAGTGATAGTCCTAGAAAATGAATATGCTGCCTCCTCTGGGGCATTTACATTCAGAGGCTGAGAATTAACTTCGTGTTCTAGGGATCTGCCCAGAAGGAGTCTGATTCGGAATTAACTGGGTAACTCTGTCACTTCAGAGTTCTCAAAGTAAACAAACAAAATAATGGATAAAGCCCACTCTAAGTACAAAAATGATAAAACAATAATAGCTAATGCTCAGTGAACATTTTTCTACATATCAGGCATGCTTCTAAGAGCTTTAGAAGCTATTATTTTTGAGATAGATTCATTATTTTGCTCAGTCCTCACAATACCCAATGCAATAGAAATATATCGTTTTCATGTATATTTGCACATATAGTTCCAATGCACCGTAAATAAAAACTATCTCAGATGCTTGTCCTAGCAAAGCATAAACTCTGAACAGTCTCTTGACTAGTCCTTCTTTAGGAACAAAATGGACTTCCCAAGTCCTTGGGTTGACTTCAGATTTGAGTTTGTTTCTTTTCTCTCTTTTCATTCTATACCCTTGTCACTTCCTGACAACTGTATTAAAAATAAACATATCTACATTTATGTATGCATGTATTTATTCCTATTGTTGATGTAAAAATAATTATTGACCCCAGGCTCTATATTCATCAGGATTAAAAAAAAAAAAACATCAACACAACAAAACAATCACTAGCTAACCAAAAGAAGAAAGAAGAGTGGAGGAAAAAAGAAGAAAAAAGTTACACTTGCAATCATTTGGTCTTAAATAAAGCAAAAATAATCTATACTGCTAAATATAATAAAACATACTGTTGAAGAATGGACCATTTTTCTTAGGAAGTGCGGGCTCAGATTGGAATGTACCTGCCATGCTGAAATGGTCTGTCCAATCTGAGTCATACGTAGCTTCGTGCTCCAAGTCTCTGACTGTCTAATGCTAGTGCCTCAGGGAGATTCCTTATTGGGTTCTCGTCAGGCAGCCAAGTGCTTTATAAAATGTCAACTACTTAAGTTCCAGTGACACTGAGAATATAGAACATTTTGTTCACCACTGCAATTACATCAGAAGCATCAACAAACTCCCAAAATAACAAAGACTGTTCAGTTGCACTCTAGGGGCAGGTGGTCATGGCGTTGTGCCTGATACTAGCCCAAAGTAACTGAAATATTTTAGTAATTTGATAATTCCTGTTTAAGAAGAGGAATAACCAGAGCAAATCATTTCAATCAGATCTTAAAAAGTTCTAAAAGGTGATGCGATACAGTTATGGAATTGCAGGGCCTACAAGCTGCACAAAGCACTTAAGGTGACCTGGTCAGAGGAACCACATTGCACTAGAGTCCCTGAGCAACATCCAGGGAAGAGAATTCCATCTCCTTTATATTAATGAAGCAGCTACACAACTCCTGAAAAGATTATTAAAATTTTCTTTTCATGTTGAAAAAAATCATCGCCTCATATTTTCTGCCCATTAACCCTGTACCTGTCTTTTGTTATAAACATAACTCAGTCTTCTATGAGGCCACCTTCAATAATTTAAGAGAACAGTCACCTGAATTTATCTATTTGTTAGATTAATGTCCCTCAGTGCCTGAAATCTTCCTTTACAAAATACTTGCCAGAACATTTGCCTTCTGTTGGTTCTTCTTTATAAACATCTATTTTAATTTGTCAATTTTTTTAGTGCAACATCCAACATGAAACCTAATTCTAACATGAGATGCCTACATACTGAGTTTGCCATCTTCTTTAATCCAGTGCTCATTGCTGTACGGTTGAAAATCTACAAACTGCCTTTCCAGTTAGCTTTATCCACATGTAAATGGAATTGGACAGAGGAAGGGAATGCTCTAATTACTTAAAATATGTATCTGTAGAATTTACTGATTATTCCTTGTTTATGGTATCAGCTTTTAAACTATTCATCTACCTTTCTTAAGTTTTTTGTTTACTTATATTATGGCCTATTTCCTCTCCAAATGAATATACTTTGATGAAATAAATAGGTTCAAAAATAACAACTGTCAATATCTTAAAGAATTTCACTTTTGTTTTTATCCTTAAGCACACTCCAGGAATAATGTACTGATAGAGATTAAATAAATTACATAGTCATGAATTTTTAAAAAACTATTAGTTTTATAAAAAATAAAACAAGGCCAAAGAGCAGAGTTTTTCTTCCTTTCTTTTTTTTTTTAAGAAAAATCAGTGAATTAGTTAAGATGTTTTAAAAAAAAAAGTTAACAGAGTGCAGTTTTGAGAAAGATTACTAAATGCTTTCTTTACAATAGTGATGAAACACAGTAAGTGGAATGAATAATCTACAGAGGAAATTTACCAGTGTGAAAAAGAAAATTATGCTTTTTAACCTTCCTTCCTTTTAATGTTCTAGTGATAATTCAGTAAGTTAACTTATATTATTCATATTTTAATTGCGTACGAAACTATATTTATGAAACAAGAATGAATAAAGCAAAAACCATTTACCCATTTGGGTAAATCTTCATGACTTTGGATTTGGCAAAAGATTCCTAGATATAATACCAAAAACATGATTAACAAAAGGAAAAAGAAGATAAATTGGGCTCTATCAATATTAAGAACTTCTTGTTCTTCAAAAGACACCATTAAGAATGTGAAAAAGCAGTCCACAGAATGGGAGAAAATAAGTTCAAAGCCTGCATATGATAAGGAACTGTGTCTAGAATATATAAAAAAACTTTTACAACTCAATAATAAAAATACATATAACCCAATCTAAAAATGGTCAAAGAACCTGAATAAACATCTTTCCAAGGAAGGTATACAAATGGCCAATAAGCGCAGTAAGATGAACGTTATCAGTTATTAGGGAAATGATAATCAAAACTGCAAGATACCACTTCATACAAATGAGGATGTCTAGAATTGAAAAAAAAAAGATAATAACACATATTAGAGAAATTGGAAACTTCATACACTGCTGGTGGGAAATGGGAATGGAAAACAGCTTGGCAGTTCCTCAGACAAACATAGCTACCATGTGACCCAGGTAGCCCATTCTTAGGTATAAACTCCCCCAAATTCAGCCATGTATCCATGCTAAATCTTGTACACAAATATTTATAACTGTGTTTTTATAATAGCCAAAAGATGGAAACAACCCAAATGCCAGTCAACTGATGAATGGATTAACAAATGTGGTACATGCATACAATGGAATATTATTTTTTCTGTAGAAGGGAATTAAATACTGATATTTACAACATGAATAAATCTTGAAAATATGGTAAGTGAAGAAGCCAGTCACAAAAGGCCACACATTATAGGATTTCATTCATATGAAATTCTAGAATAGAAAAATCTATAGAGACAAAAGTCGATTAGTTAGTGGTCCCTTAAGACTGGGAGGAAAATGTAAAGATAAGGGTATGGAGTTTCTTGGTGAGGTGATGAAAATGTTCTAGAATAAGGATGGTGATATTTGGACATATGTGTGCTTATATTAAAAACCATTTAATTTATACAATTTAAATGGATTAATTATATGGTATATAAATTATATCTCAGTAAAGCTGTTAAAATTCTTAAGAAAGGAAACCAAGTTTGGAGAACTTGCTCAATCAGGAATCAAGACTTAGAGAGTCATAGTAACAGAGACAGTGAGACAGTGGTGTAAGGATGGACAAATAGATCAGCAAAAAGAACAGAAGAAAGGATAGGGTTTGTAGAAACAGACACATATGAATGCTTGATTTACAACAAATGCTGTACTACAGAACATTGGGCAAAGGATGGTCTGTTAAATAAACAGAGCCGGTTAATATTTTTAAAAATAGTTAATATGACGTAGACCCTATTTTCAAGAATCTCACAGTCTCGTTCAACTGACATACATCAGAAAGGTAAACTCTAGTGTTTAAAAGGAAAAGTAAGTCATGGTAAACTTTACTTAGAATTCTTTCTGCCCTGCCCTATGTGGACTGATCCCAAAATTGTGAGAGTGCAGGGGTACGCTCAAAACAATTTTAGCACAGTTGAATAGTTTACAGACTCTCCTGTCAATTAATTATTTTTTAAAAGGAATTTTTCTGACATTTAAAAAAGGAAATTGCTTTGAAGGAATAAGGCCCTAAATGTTCTTTAATCTTTAGTTTCGTCACTCCCTTTCTACCTCTCTTCTATGGTAAAATGACCTTTGGCATTTAAATTTTCTTACTACCTGCTATGTTTAGCCATAAGCACTCTGCTGTCTCTAAAGACTCATGCTATCTAAACGTGATAAACAGCCTCGGAAGCTCAGATGTTGCCTTAACTTCATGTGGTCTCTTTTTTTTTTTTTATAGTGTTCCCAACATTCAGACTGAATATTTAGTTGCAGATGGAATGGCTTTTCTAGAAAATATAAGTGAAAGTCAATACATAATGAAGTGCTTCAGGGGATTTTTTTAGGGCAATGAAATTACTCTGTACGATACTATAGTGGTGGCTACATGTCACTATGCATTTGTCAAAGCCCATAGAATGTACAACATCAAGAGTGCACCCTAATGTAAACTATGGACTTCGGTTGATAATAATGTGCCCATGTTGATTCATCGATTGTGCCAAAATGCCACACTGATGAGGGATGTTGGGGGTAGGGGAGTATATACATGTGGCTGGGGAGGGCTATGTGCGAACTCTCTGTATTTTCTGCTCAATTCTGTTGTGAACCTGAAACTGCTCTAAAAGAATAGTCTAAATAAATAAATAAATAAAATGATGTGCTAACATGTTACTGCTCATGAGCTCCAAGGCCAGATTTCTGTCACGATTACTGTGCAGTTATATCATGTATCAGATTGAGATAGTTTTTCTTTGTAGTGTAATGTGTGTGTGTGATCCCTCTACAGAGCTTGGGGCAATCAGCTTCTCTCTTTAAATGACCCTTATATGACCTTGAGACCCCTAGTTGAAGTCTTAACCATCTTATCTTCGCAATGTCTCATCAAAAATGACCTTAGGAATATTGACTATATTTAAGAAGTAATGTGCTAATACCGATCAAGATACGTGGACATGTGCATAATATTTAACACTGTAGTTTTTCTCTTGGGGATCTTTATCTTAAAATAATCCAAGAGTAAGAAAAGAATTATATACATAAGTATGGCTATTATTTTATTATCTATGTTAGCCAACAAAACTAAAATGACCTAATTGCCAAATAAAGTGAGCATGGGCTGAGGCAGGGAGTCATAAACAAATTATGACTTATCAACTTGATGAAATTATGGAACCATCAAAGCAGTTGATATGAAGATGACATAAAAACATGGGAAATGCTAAAGCTATAGAAGTGCTTATAGTAAGAATTTCCTGAGTTTAACCATCATGCAGACCTTATTTACTTTATACAGGTAAATACAGGATAAATTCTAAAATATTTAAGACTGAAGATTGAATCAATATTTTAAAAAAATGATTAATAACACAGTGATAAGCATTTAGTATTTCCCAGGGTAAAGTCCAGTTAAAATTGTGAGACCAATAAGCTTACCTTCCCTGGTGAGCACTTGTCATTTTCTGGCCACCCAGTACCAAGCTTCTTTTATATCACTACTTCGATCTTTCTTTTGGAGAACTCTCTTACATGTATAGACTTTGGAAATAGTGGCCATTTTCCCACATGCTGGTGCTGTCAGGTGGCAGGCATGTGAATGAGAATGAGATAATCTCAGGCTTTCTCTTCAGACTTCAAATCTTGAATAAATTATATCACCATATGGAGATGGTTAGAGATCATGTTCATCGTAAGTGAAGCGCCTGGTAATCAAGAATTTTCATTCAGCATGAACTTCATTATGGGTCCTGTTGTCCAACACACCTGAGCTCTCCATATTTTGTCTGTTTTCCCCAATCTTTCCCTTCTCATTCCAAGAAATCTTGAATTGTTTCCATTACTCATAGCCTAGAGTCCCTTCTGACCTATAGACACACATGACTGACTTCATGTATACAAGGTGTTCTCAAGTACATGTGCTGGAAAGAATAATACACAGAAATTGATGAAAAATAATTTGAACCTAAAGAGAATGAGGAGAAGCAGAAAGAGAATTAAAATTAATGAAACCAGACAGAGAGGACTATAAGGACTTACAAATTTACAAAAAGTTGAGAGAAATCAGAGTTAGAGTGAAGTAAGCTTGATGGAGCTGAAGCAAAATCTGGTTTGGATTTCAGACAATCAATGCCTCCTCCTGCCCTAAGGGTTTTCTAAGCTGTAAAGGAGAGTCTCTGTTTCATTTTTGTCTTGTTGTGGTTTGGTTTTCTTTAATTAATGTGTGTGTTGTGGGGAACAGTAGAGGTATTTTATGTTCTGTTTCGTTTTGGCGATGACATTGTTCTTGTTTGGAAAACATAAAAGGCTTTCTGTTTAGGCACCCTGGGAGGGTGACTGGAAAGAAGAACATGATGATTTTCTGTTTTCAATCTAACCCAAGAGTCTAGACCTGTCATTTTATAGGAAAAACGATATTGGGTACAGGTAGAGGATTTGTTTTCACAGAGGGAATGAAACACACAGAGCTGGGACTGCTTCTTTCTAGACTCTTGGTGGGGACATTTAGCACAGAGTTGAGCTCAGGACCATCTCCTTTATCCCACCATAGATCATCATAGAACTTTGCCAGTGGGAATGCCTGGGTAGCTGTCTCCAGAGAAATATCTTGTCCAGTAGAATCATAGAAATGCCATTCTGTTTAGAAAGGCAGCCTCATGTGTGTAGTCTTTTGGCCATAAAAGAATGAACCTTGGGCCAGAAACTTCCTTACCAAGAGATGAAGAGTCCACATGGCCTGTGTGGAGCTTATTACCTTGTATGGGACTATCTTCCCCTGTTTCAGGCTAAATGAATATTCCTTTGCTGCATAAGCACGTGCGTTAATGGCTTTCAGGCATGCCCCCAGTGATCAGCATTTCAGACTCCAGTGAGAAGGGACTAGTATCTTTCTACTGTGTCATGGGAGGGGTGATTGTAGGCCAACCGCTCTGCATCAGCTGCTGGGGGAACTTGCTGGCCACGAGGGACTGATGCACACTATGGGAATCGAACTTGCTGTCTCTTCTCCATGTGAGTAAAAGCACTGCCCATTCAGTGCTTGACTGTGGTGTTTTTCTTGGCAACTCTGACACCAAGACGCCGTGGGCAGAAGTGTTCGAGCTTCTACTTCTGGTGGCTGGCATTGCAATGATCTTGCTAACCTCCACTCATTGGAGTCCTCCACTGGCATTTGGAACCAGTGCACAATGATCAGCTTGACACATTCCACCTGGCTGAACACTTTGCTCGTGGAGGAACAAGCATAGTGGCTATGGTCAATTATTTCCAGAAACTTTCTTGTTGGCCTTGGCTTCTAAGAAGAAAATGTTAGAGGTTTTCCCAAATATAAATGAAGGAAACGCTAAGAAAAAAAATTCAATTCTGAAACAGCTGGAGGGGGCACGTCACATTAATGAAATTCACATCTTAATATTAATGTAACTTTTGTTTTCACAAAGCATACAGCATGGAGACATTTTGGGTTACGCTGACAGTAAATGCTATTATTTTATTGTGATCGCTCTTTTAAAATTCTATGTTTTGATAATTCAGATTATCTTGAAAATACAACCAAGACAAGTCACAAAATAATTTCTGTCTGCTTTTGCATACTCTTCCTCATGCTACCCACACTCATGGGGAGCCCAGACTCAATCAAATACTGCCCATGACTTGATGTTCCCCAGTGGCCTTCCGGCTGCCATGTTCTCTCACTCCAAGTTGAATCCTGTAACAGGATTACCGTCTTTCCTGCTACCACACATTTTCAGAGTCCATCTCTGACTCACTTGTTAACAAGGTTATTGGGTCTTTGGATGCTGCTTCTATGTGGCTTCCAGCTTCTAGATTGTTGCATTGCTATGAACTAGTACTACTGGCTTCCACTGTCAAGAAACATAGTTGCTGTCCCCTATCATCACTTGTTCAAGTTCTAGTACTTATGTCCTCAATGTCTTAGGGAGATTTCAGCTCTTAACCCCATTAGAGGGTCTTTTCTACGGGATTCTCTGAAGTCCCTGCCTGTAACTCTTTGGTCTTCAGGTCAATCGAGCCCTATTCACCAGTTTGCTATTTTCTAATTTTTTTTCTGAAAATTTTCTCTTAGGTTTGGAAGGAGAACCAAAAGGTCAAAGCGTCAAGTGCAAAAGTATAGTCTTCCTTGGTCAGGTTCAGAAAATATTTTAGGTCAAGGTAATATAATTCCTCTACTACCATGGAAGACCTTAAAAATAATAAGTCTAGGGTGGGAAGGGATAGACTGGGATTTCAAAATTGTAGAATAGATAAACAAGATTACACTGTATAGCACAGGGAAATATACACAAAATGTTATGATACATCACAGAGAAAAAAATGTGACAATGAGTGTGTATATGTCCATGAATGAGTGAAAAATTGTGCTGAACACTGGAATTTGACACAACACTGTAAAATGATTATGAACCAATAAAAAATGTAAAAAAAAATAATAAGTCTGAAAGCATACAACTGGGAAGACTGATTCTTTTTTTATCCCACTTAATAGTGAGCATGTGATGGTTAATCAAGCGGTTAACCTGAGGGTCTTCATTGAAGCTGTAATTGCCACAAATGTCACTCTACATTGTCCCAACCAAAACTTTACTCTTCTTCATTAGCAAGTGCAAAGCATGCTTTCCAATCAGGGCAAAGAACAGAGAGAAAAACAAAAGTGTTAGAGCTGAACTCTCAGATTTGTAAGGCGTGGAACTGCGGCTCTCCCAGGTGAATAATGAATGCAGGAAGCTATCATTTTGTCAAGGCTGTTGGAGAAAACAAACCTCCTTAACAATGGTATAAAAGTCTTGGTGATAAAGGGAAGTGTGAACAATGGCATAAACACAGCCTGAGAATACAGAGCAAATATTATTTAGTGAGACCTTGCATGAAAAACTAACATCCAAGCATAGACCAGTCTCAGGAAAGAGCAAGGTGGGGCACTTAACAGAAGCCAAAAAAGGGGGAGCTATATGTAAGTTTCTCTACCAATTTAATAATGAGAAGAAATGGGACTTCATAGCGGAAACTATCCTGTTATTCTTACTTTATTCTTTATTTTATATAGTATACAAGCACGCCTTTACATATAGTGTAAAAGAAAGGAAGTACTTGAAGAATTATTAGCCAATCATGGTACCAGCCCCAAGGCTCAGAGGGAGACTGAGAAGAATTTGGGAATTTAAAGGAGATTCAGATGAAATGGACATATAGCTCCTTTACTGTTTCAGGAAGTGCTAAGGTGAAAAAGAAAAGAAAATAAACAAAGAAAAAATGGGTCTTGCTGGCTTCCTTTGTTATTTAGGCTGTTGGGTGTACTGTTTTTCATAAAGTTAATTTTATCCTGTAGAAGATCTGTGTGTGTGTGTGTGTGTCTGTGTGTGTGTAATTTATCATGAAGCAGAAAGATAGCTTGTAGGTGCCTAAGCTTGGAGGTACTTCCGGTAGGAATGGGAATTTCTGACTTATGAGTATTTCCTAGATATCAGTATAGGGTAAAAGCTTCCATAAAACCTTTGTTGATTTGATTTATCCTGTCCCTGGATCTGCTTACTCTAAAAGGATGAATCACTTGATCAAGACTCAACACCCAACAGGGTAATTCATAGACAATTTTAATAGTCAGTGGGATCATAACTAGAAACTTAGTGAAAACTAGTTTAAGTAAACTGTTAATTCATTGCATTTTTTCAAATAAGTATAAAATTGTCTTATTTGGATTTGATTACCAAAGAAATAAATGTTCATCATGATCATTTTTAAAAGTCTATACTTTTCTATGAAAGGTTTAAAAAGAAAAATTTCAGTAGTAAGCACAATTTCTGAATCAGTTGGTCATCTTGCTCAACTGTTGAACTTCCAATTTTTTTCATCTTTGAACAATCATTTAAAAAATCTGCAATAAATATATTTATCTAAACCTTTTCACATGTTTGAGCATATTTTAGGATAAACCTATAGATAAGAACTTATAAGAGTCCATGTACTTAAGTGTTTGGTACATTTTGCCAAATTTCCTTCCAAAGGTGTGTACCAATTTCACTCCCACCAAAATTATATGAAAAGCCCACTAATTCAAAAATTTTATTCTAAAAGTTTAGCAGACCTAATTATAATCATAGTAAGACAGTAGATAATTTGGTAAAACAGTTTTAAAAACAGAAGAAATTAGTGTAATTTTGCAATTGAATTCTATCACTTAAGTTTATTTTTATTATCTTGCAAGATCTTACTTTGTTGATACATGGGTAAGCACGTATATATTTCAAAGAAGAAAAAAATGCAGCAATGACTTCAATTTGTCTTATGTGATTTACATATAGCATTTTTAAGCTAAAGACAAATTCAGAATTTAGAGGAAAATGAACTTACATGAGCTCACAAAAGTTCAATAAAGTGCAAATAGTAAGTATTTGTTTTCAAAGCCATTAACACATTACCCTTATCAAATCTATGAGTCTTACTCATTGGCAAAGATGGAAGAGTTTTCCAACATAATCAGTGAAAAGAAAATATTTATTCTTGTTATGTCAGAGGCTTAATTAAGATTTTTAAAAGTCACATTTTCTTTCACTCAAGTTGAAAACTGGACTTCAATAATAATTACTTTATTTTAAATCGCGGACTTTCATTAAGCCTGAAGAAAACAGAAGCTCTCAATTCGCTGAAATATTAAAATAAACATTATCTGTCAGAGAACAAAATGTTCCTGGCTCTCCTTTTTCACTTCAGTATGTTATTATGATCAAAGAACAAAATTAAAATTAAGTGGTGAAACAGCACAGCAAGAAGCGG
The DNA here is from genome assembly GCF_048564905.1 of Vicugna pacos. Taxonomy (NCBI): domain Eukaryota; kingdom Metazoa; phylum Chordata; class Mammalia; order Artiodactyla; family Camelidae; genus Vicugna; species Vicugna pacos. Next base: position 111,509,580 of record NC_132987.1, on the reverse strand, counting down.
ATTCTGCATCCTAGCCGGTCTCTGGCACAGAGGCTGTGGTTGCTTCCGTTCCTTTTAGTGCAACACGTATTTGTGATGTGCTTGCTGGAGGTCAGGTAGTTCACAGGCTCTGTGAATGCAAGACTCACACAATAAGATTCCTGCCCTCGATTTCCTTATTGTCTAGTAGGGAGCCTACCCTAGAAAGCAGCTGGCAATCCTATGTAACAGGGACAAAGCTGATTTAGTGGTGCGAGAAGGCGGAAGTCCAGAGCTGGACCCAGCCTGAGACACTGAAGCATGTTTCCTCTGATACATTGCACCTTAGTCACGATTCGAAGGATCTCATCCCAACAAAGCCAATCTAAACATGGGTAGAGAAAAATAGAGTGATGTCTATGAGGTAGGACTCAAAGAGGAGTGCAGTCCTAGGAGCTGAATGTCTCAGAGTTCTAACCCTCTGGGGGCAAGGTTGTCAGGCAGGTAAGACATGCTGGACATTGTCTAGAGATAAAAAAGGACAAAAGGGGAAAACATGAGTGACTAGATGCTGAATCCCAAATTATTCAATGTGTTGACTTTTTTATGGTCTCCTATATTTTTTTTTCCAGTTCTATGGAGGAATAATCAACAAATAAAATTGTATGTTACTTAAAGTGACAATTTGATATACGTAGACATTGCAAAATGATGATCACAATCAAGTTAATTAACATATCCATCACTTCCCAGCGTTAACTCCCTTTTCTCCACATTCCCACCAACACTTGTTACTTCTTGTCTTTTTGATGATAGGTATTTTAACAGGTGTGAGATGCTATTATCTCATTGTGGTTTTGATTTGCATTTCCCTAATAATTAGTGATGTTGAGCATTTTTCACATTATCCATTGGCCAGGAGACATGTGTCTTCTCTGGAGAAATGTCTATTTAGATCCTCTGACCATTTTTTAATTGGATTTTTTGCTACTGAGTTGTATGAGTTCTTTACATATTTTAGATATTAACCCTTTATCAGATATATGATTTGCAAATATTTTCTTCTCTTCTGTTTCCATTTTGTTGATGATTCCTGTGCTGTGACAAAACATTTTAGTTTGACGTAGTACCACTTGTTTATTTTTGCTTTTGGTGGCTGTGATTTTGGAATCATATCCAAAAATTTACTTCCAAAGCCAATGTCAAAAAGCTTTTCCCTCATGTTTTTTTCTAGGAATTTTATGATTTCAAGTCTTAAGTTTAAGTTTTCAATCTATTTCATTAGTTGTTACAAGTGGTGTAACATAGGTGTGCAGTTTCATTCTATTTTGCGTGTGCATATTCAGTTTTCCCAGCATCATTTATTGAAGAGACTATCTTTTCCCTATTGTATGTTTACTGTTTTTAAGGTGACTCAGGATGTGTTCTGGAGACAAGAAAATTATCTGAAATTGGAGATTAACTGTTATCAGCTATAGGGAAATAAGGTCTATTTATAAGTAGTTCTCAAACTGTAGAGAACATAAGATTCATCTGAGGTTTTTTTTTAATGTAGAAATTAAGACTCAGATATTATTATTCATTATGTTCTGAGTAGGGCTCAGGTATTTTGTGTCTAAAAAATCAGCAGAAGCTTATTCTGTGGTCCATGATGCTTCAGAGGCAAGTCAGAATCTCACAGATCTTGGTTCTCAGAGAGGATGAGGACAGACATATCTAAGAACAGAAAAATTTCCTCCACAATCTCGAAAGTCAACAAATTGGTACCCCCAAAATCTCAGCACCTGCTATCCACACTCAGAGATTATGGACATCGATTTCAAACAGAATGACTGAATTAATTTTCAGACAGGGAGTCAAAATTAGATAATTCATAACGTATCTTTTTATTTCAGTATTTATGTCTAATCATTTGTTTGAATAAAGGGAGTACTTCTTTGATTATGAACATTAGTAAATCTGAATATATTTGTATTTCCCCAGAATGTTTCTGTTTTAAAACAGATGCCTATGACACTAAAGCAAATCCATTGTATAACAACTCAATTCCTTTTTTTCTGCATGTAAATTAAATAACATATAATCATAAAAGTGTGTCTGTGGAAAAATACCAGCATAAACAAACCAAAAATAAAGATAAGATGGTTCAATAGAGAAGAAAATTATTGAAATTAATGAACCAGGAAAAATCAAAGAAAATTAAATACAGACGTGGCATTTACAATACAGAATTAAAGAAGAGTTATTGTGCTCACATGGGAAATGTCAATGCATATGTCTTATTTTCCAGCACAGCCAGAAATGTTTAGAAATGCCGTCTCCACCTACTGCAAATGCCACTACTGCAAAAGCTCCTGCGGGAACCTGAACGGGCTTTGCACAAAGTCGACTGCAGAGAAAGCAGAGGTCACAGAGATCAGAAAACTGTTATGGAAAACAATGTGCACGAAATAAAAGCAAATGAAATTTTCTAGTCAGTTCCAAAAGAGAAGATGAGGCACACAATTTGAAAACCCTTATTAATTTATTTTCCTATTTCTTTTCTTAAATAGGCAACTATGCCCAATTTTCTCAACTCTCCCCTCGGGATGGATTCTGTTCCCTAGATGTCAATCACGGAGGTTGGTGTTTGCCTGTCTGCAACATTCGAGCCCAGCTAAACAGCTGAAGCAGTTTTGAAGGAGAAAATGCATTTCACACCATAAGTTGTTTCTCCCAGTAGGATTTACTGTAAGAGTAGTCATTTGATGTATATCTCATTATCTTCAGCAGTCTGCTGGCGCAGAAAAGTTTATATAACACACTGATGTAAAGAATATGGCAAATGAGACTAAACCAGGTGCTGGGATATATTGACATGGAGCCTGCAGAGCTGGGGGAATCATGACTGTAGTGGGTGTTGCCTCTCCTGCATTATGCACATGCTGGATGTGTTTCTAAATCTAGAGGTTCTGCCTACATAAGAGCATAAACTATTCCTTGTGCCAGGTGCTGCCCTGTTGTACCCCAGTATGGCCAAAGACTATGCGTGTGGCTTGAGCATAGTCAGATGGCTCTTGTTAGACTTTGGATGTAGAGATGAGTGTCAAATAAACTGAGAAATAATGTAATTAAGCTTATTTCTACAAGAGAGAGGGCTCTGATGAGAAATTCAAGTGATCCCAATGCCCTGGTTCTTGGTCTGTTTCTGAGTCTTGTCCTGTAGACCTGGACTCCCATTCATTTTATAAACTACATGATGATAGTCTCATCAGTATCTTGCCCTTATAACCAAAGAATCTAGACGCAATGAAGGAACTGAGTTCTGGAGCAGGCATGGAAAGGTCAGAGAAAAGAGGATGGTGAGTGGGAGGATGGGGGTTGGAACTAGTCTCTCCCAGTCAGAGAGACTTTTTTTTTTTTAACCAAGTATTTCAAACATTACCCTAGCATTATTAAAAATAACACACTTAGGGTTAACACTAAGGTCACTTTCCCAGGGAGCCTTGCCTAATCTCCTGATCTATAATTTTGACCTCAGTTTCTTGATTCTTCCATGATTTATTTTCCTTTGGATTTTTCACCATCTAGTGCATTATATATTTCAGTATTTTATTTTGTTTATAGTATGTCACTTCACTAAATCTCCATGAGGGCAAAGATTCTTGCTGTATTTGTTTGACTACTGTATTTACAAAGACTATTGCTTGTCAAAAGATTATATAAATAACCTTTCCAAGATTTCAAAGGCTCTTTGAAAAGTTTATGTAAAACAAAAAGACTTGTAGAATACTTTGGTTAATATTCATTGAAGGTACCAGATTTTCAACATAGAATTTTTCTCTTGGGTACCTTCAAATTAGTCTTTGTCAATGCATGTAGTCATCAGAATGACCTGGGATACTGATTAATAAAGCATCTGTTTCTAGATTCCATCTCAGACCAACCTACTAAATCAGCATCCCTTCTTTGGGGACCCAGAAATCTTCCAAATGAAATAGGTGTATGCTATCGTTAAAGAAATACTGACAGAAATCTACAATGAAAGATTCTTAAAATTTTACCTGCGTACTATCCAGACGTCACAAAGCAAGAGTTGATCTGATAAGTGTACATACGTATGTGCATGTCAAAGCTTTTGTTGGGAATTTGAGACTCAAAAAATACTGAGTAAAATCAAAATTAACTTTTAGTAAGATAGCATAGGATGAGAGTCATTGAAATTTCACCTGTAATGGAAATAGAAGGTAGTAAGTGGGGGAAAAAAAGCCTTAAAATTGTTTAAACGGAGCAAAGATAAGCCCAATATTCCCAGCTTGTCTATAGAGAAAAGTGAAGCAGCAAGTAGGAGTATTTAAAATAAATTAAATCAAAAATTGAATCTTAAAGAAACAAACAGATTTACCATTTCTCCAAAAAGATATGCTTTAAAATTGATATTAGAGGTAGAAAATATGTACAATGAAAAAGTGGGAAAAAGAGAGATTAAAAATAAAAAAGACATTGCGTTAAATATGAGAGAGGATATAAAAGCAGATTTAAGCTCTTGAACTTCAAGAAAGCCATCTGAAATACTTTTCCCAGAGGAAAATGGTGTAAAGGTTAGGGTAATTTTCTCATTGCGGCATGTCTCAAACCATCAGATGACAAGACAGAAGAGTGGAGAACAGAGGGAGGTTTTGGATATGAATTAAGAGCCACACTATGCAAAACTCTTTGAATATATCCATTATTAATAATACTATTAATATTAATATTAATAAATGTTCCCACTTATATAATTTATGCCAAGTTGAAGTAAATAAATCCTCGCCAAAAAGTCATTTCCCCAATAGGAACAAAAATAACAGGTTGGCAGATAAATAAACAGATCCTAAAATTTTATCCCTTGCATTTACTTTCATTTCTACCTGAGAACCACACGTGTTCTTCTGTAGAGAGGAGGAAAACCTTCAGGGCCAAGACAGTTGAAGGGCAGTCATCACTGTCTTAAAATTAAGTATGCTGTTTTTGCTGTTCCATGGGCCCCAGGGGGAAAATGCTTCATTTTAACAGGACAGCGTGTTGAGTAAAGGGGAGGTATTCTCTTTAGGGCATGCCAATGAGAATCATCTTTTCGTTAAAGTTTTCCTTCAGTAGCCAAGCTGTGAATGTTTGTTTACGCTCACCTATAGGACACTTCCTGCCTTAAGTACTGGATCTGGGACACCAAGAAGTTTATCGGCTCAGTTTAACTCAAATACATTCAATACGCAACTCACTGTGTGCCAGGCACTTCACAAAATGAGGTAGAAGACATAAATCTCTGCCCTCAAGCACTTTACAAAACAGTAGGGGAGATAAAGTGTGTGGATGGATAATTATACATCAAAAGGTAATATGAGCATTACTATAAAAGGCAGCTACACTGCAGAAGTTTGCCAAGTGTTGGGTTTCTATTATTGAGGGAAACAGTGCTGAGTTTGTTGGGAAACAGAATTACTTAAGATAGAGTGTCAAATTGCAAAATTTGTTTTCTTCTTTGAAGACACCAGAGGCTAATTTCTCTCAAAGAGTTGAGAACCAGTGAAACCAATACTCATGCACTAATACACATCTTTTAAAAAGTAGATATCAGAAAGTCAGTTTGAGTGTGAGATAACTTTCAGAAAACAGTAAAACTCAAATTCTCCATCACCTACTTAGCCACAGTTTATCTCTTTATCTTGGTAAATACACTAGGAATGAAGTAAAATAAAAATCAAAATAAAAAGCTGTTTGTTTTTAAACATAAACAAAGGAAAAGGAATTTAGATGAATTGACAAAAGGTCCTCACCTAAGACAGTGTGAAAGAGTTCAAGGCTACAGAGCCTTCAATAAAGGGATAAACTTGCAATGCATATAAGATGTACCTAAATCAAGATTTCTTCTGTCCTGAGCAAAGCTAAATGAGTACTGAGTTCAGTACTCTACTCTTTATTTCAAAGTACCTTGTGAATGAGAACCTTCTATTTGTATCTTTTTTCTTTAGATATGTTAGTGTTATTGAATAGATATAACATGCCAATAAATATTTCAATTTTTGTGCACATTATTTGAGTAACACTTTGAATTTAGGGAGGCAGTTCAAGATGATGGCATAGACAGACCCTGATTTATCTGTACCCAGGGACACAACAAATCTATAGCTACATGTGGAACAATTTCCTATGAAAAAGACCTGAAAACCAGCTGAACAGCTCATCCATAGCAAAGAATAAAAGGGCCACATTGAGATGGTTAGAAGAGGCTGAGACATGGTCTTGCCAAAGGCCCACCCCCAGTGCTGTGACTCACAATCAGGAGGGATCTTCCACATACAGAGCTTATCCCTAAGGAGCAAGGGGTTTGCACCTCACATCAGGCGCCCTAACCCTTGGGACCTGCACCCACAAGATGAACCCCCAAAATGTCTGAGTTTGACAACCAATACGAACATCCTAGAAGAAATGGGTAAATTATCAGAAATGTACACTCTCCCAAGACTGAATCAGTGAAGAAGTACAAAACATAAGCAGACTGATACCAGTAATAACACTGAATAGATAATAAAAATATTTCCAGCAAACCAAAGTCCAGAGCCAGGTGACTTCACAGGTGAATTCTAAGACTATACAATTTATTTCTAACTGTCTCAGAGTCAAACAAGAAAGTTATTAGAATGATCTGGTTTAGTTCTAGAAGAATTCAAGAAGGACGTTGATTTTAAAGGCTAGACTTTATTTAAGTAGTAAGATAAAATTAGAAGGAAAGATATTTTTGCATGGAAGAAGGGATACCAGTAAAATTAAGGAGGATGGAGCTGTAGCACTTGAAGGGTAAGAACTCTGGTCTGACAGCACTCATATAAGGTGAATAACAAAGTAGACTTAAAAGAGTAGGTAAGGCATAATGTGGAGGGGCATGGAAGTAGGTAGAGAATTTGAATGTTAAGAAAGTTGAAAATAGGGAGGCATGAAGTTGTTTATTTTAAGAAATCTGTACTAGTCGTATATTATAAATGACTCCATACTTAGCAGCTTAAAACAGTGTATATTTATTCTCTCAGATTTTGGAGGGTGAGGGATAAGGGAGAGGTTTGGCTGGATGGTTCCAGCTCAGGAGCTCTCAGGTTACATCCACGCTGTCAGCTGGGTTGTAGTCTTATCTCAAAGCCTGGCTGGAGTTGAAGGATTGGTTTCCAAGCCCATTGCTGTGGTTGCTGAGGGGAGAGGCTCAGGAACTTGACACGTGGTCCCCCCCACAGGCTACCTGAGGGTCTTCACTACATGGTAGTTGGCTTCCCCCAGAGCAAGCAAAGACAGACAAAAAGAGAGACAGGCAGACAGACAGAGATAGAAGGAGGAAGGAGCAGAGAGAGACACACAGAGACACAGATGAGGACACAGAGAGACAGGGAGAGGAAGACAGAGAAAGAGAGAGAGAGCTAGTAAGAGATTACACCCAAGGGCAAACAATAGTCTTGTAAAATCAAGTCTCATATGTAGCCAGTATTTTATAATAACTATACATGGAGTATGACCTTGAAAAATTGTGAATTACTATGCTGTTCATCTGAAACTTATACAATATTTGACATCAACTATACCTCAATTAAATACATAAATAATTAAATAAAAAGACCTCCCTGCCTCCAAATGTCTCATCTCCTAAGTGACACAACTACCATTTCTGCTGTATATACTACTAATTACCCAGAATAATTACGAGTCACTGTGAGAAAGGGCTACACAGGGGCGTGACACCCAGAAGAGGGGGAAGGTTGGAGGTCATCTTGGGGCCTGTGCTCCACAGAATGTTATGAAAACGGTATATTCCATTTTTTTTAATGTTTTAATTTTTCATGTGAGCATGCACGTTAGATTTGAAGTGGCAGAATCTAAAAGATAAGGTAAGACCTTTTGTGAAAAAAGGAATCTATGAACGGAGATGAAAGAGCAAGTCTAGGAGTCCATATTAATAAATCTAGTTCGAGAATCAGTGACTCCTATGTTTAACTTGCAATCTCACAGATTCTAGAAAGAATTCAGACAATCTTTTTTTCAATCTTTTACTTCATTAGGGTCATGAACGGTATTGTTACACTTAAGCTAATTTAACAGATATTCTTCCCGATTTTGTCTGTATTTTCCACAGGTTTTTGTTTCAATAATTCTCACAGTGACTAAAACTTTATCTCAGGCCCCCAGAGCCGTCTTTGAGAGTCTACATTGCCTTTTATTTACTTTCTTGAGCCTGGGAGCATTTTTTACACTCCTCAGAGCTTGGAAAGCAACTTTTTTTTTTTTTTTCATCCCAGAGGAAATTTGAACAGTTCACAACAGCTGGTAAAATAGCTCAATTCTTCTTTCTCTCAGAAGATGAAACTAAAGATGAAAGGGCATGATTTTTCTAACCACTGTTTCAGCGAGGACTCCCCCACCACCTAAAAGATCAATCGTATGGAAAACAGAAAGTTTTTCAGCACAAGGATGACTTTTCACAGAGAATGAAGGAAACATAGGAGGTGGAGACATGCCCCAGTGGGACAAACCAGTTCTCAAGGGGACAAGAAGTACCTAGCAATTCATTAAATCTAATAAAATATAAAAAAATAGATACATAGCTGCAGATTTAAACTTAAAATCTTCGCTGGGTGTGACAGATACTGTTTAAGAATAGAAGACTTGATAGATTGCAATTTTCAGTAATCTTTGATGAGCTAATCTGAGCTAAACTAATTATGTTTCCAGAATTCCAAACTGGAGTATGATTATGAAGTTAAGCAGGCATTAGCAGTGAAAATTTAATTTATGTGTCAATTTGTTGCACAACTACAGATTAGTTTAGGTGCAATTGTAACAGTATTTTTCTCTCTGTGGTGTATTGGGAGCTATATTCACAAGATCTACTTTCATGAATAAAACATCGAGTCTATTCCAATGTCAGCTGGGGTAACTAAAGCAAAAATGGCCTCTGGGACAGAAGATGGCATTAAAGTGAGGATACCCTCACCTTGGGCCACAGCATCGCTCTCAACCACAAGGTTTAGAAAAGAAAGAGTCTTCATTAAGGTCATTTTTCATACACCACACTAGCTGCTGGTAGGCTCACAAACAAAGATTGATTCACCAATACATTCTTTATATATTTACAGCTCCTCTTGACTGCATACACAGCTAATAGCCACACACACACACACATACACACACACACTGCTTTTCAAATGGCACATCAAAAAACAGAATAGTCATCAGAACCGAAAATTAGTTCAACAAAAAAACCAGGACAGAAGTATTCTAAGGGTTAGGATAGATTGTGTTAAATGATAAAAATTCAACTGAGTAAATTTAAAGATCAAATTGACTTTATTAAAACCTTCATGAATTGGGCAGCATCCCATCTAGCAAACAGAGAAGAGATAAGCAGAGTTTTGGGAAGGAAAGGGTTTTAATGGTAGAAAGAGGGTGGAGAAAGGAAATGATAAGCAGAGAATGCATCGTTTCAAGCAAGGTCTCCCTTCCAGCAGGGGTCTGTCAAGTGGATTACCTCACTTGTGCTGACCAGGCAATTCCAGGTTGACTGATTCAAAGTTCCATGCCTGGGGGAAGTTGAAACTGCAGTTGGGTTAAGCATTAAATCATGATTTGCTGAAAGGGGGTTTAGCACAAGTGAGTCCATTTGAGGCCTGTTGCCTCCATTTTAATAACTGATTTTTTTGTACTCAAATCGACAACACAGTACTGCCATCACAAAAAAAAAAAAAAAAAAAGAAAGAAAGAGAGAGAGTGAGAGAGAGAGACTTTCTGTCACTTTCTAGAAGGAGAAGAACTCAATTTCATTTTCCTGTAGGATCCAGGTCCTGTGAGGGTTTCTTTCCTTCTAGAGAGTTTTACCTCTGTCCCCTGCACAGAAGCAATGGCTCTTTAAATGCAGGGGATGGGAGTGTTTCATGCCCTTCCCCATTAGAAAAGGATCTGAATCTGCCAGTGGTCGCTAATCCCCACTTGCACACAGATTCCACTGATGGGACTCTCTCTCTTTGCCCCAAACTTGAGTGCTTGGCGAAAGTCCTTCAAAAGAGCTTGGAAGTAGATTCAAACTCCCTTTGTGCCTAAGACTTTCAGCTATTCCAGATAGAAGCACTAGCTCACACTTGGCCTTTAGGAGTTTATTAAAATTTTAGCTGATTTCTTTTTTTAGTTTCCATAATGGCCACCTTTTCCTCTTGTGCTTTTGACATGAATCAAGTCATGTGTTAATAATCCCTTGGAATGGCTTGTCACTCTCTGAAATTTAGCTCATTTGATTGCCTTGGGACACCAGCTCTCTGATGAACTTAAAAAAAAGAATATATACATATAAAATTTAGTAAATTATCCAGCTTTGTCTCATTGTCAGGTTGGAAGTTATGTTCTCTTAAAGTTTTCTACATTCTTAGATAAATCAGAACTCAGAAAGTGTTTTTCAACTCCACAAGGGTAATGTTCTGAATCACATTTCTGGTTAAAATCAGTTTTAGTACAATGCATAAGTTATTGAAATAAATACTTTTAAAAAACAGCTCAACATCTCTCAAGGATATATAAAAAGTTTACAGAAACATATAGGAAAACATTGTTAATTCTCTCTAGGCTAGTGGGTCAGGGTTGCCTAGGAATTCTCTCTAGAAAAGGTGAAATATTTTTGGTCTCAAACATGAAAAGAGATTATTAGGCAGAATAATTTTGATGCACAGTCATGTTTAAGAGTATCAATCTAAGTGTACATTTAGGGTAAAGTACAAAAAAAGTTGCTAGAAAGGGAGTTAGTTATTTTTAATGACAAAATCTGGAAACTATCTAAGTGTCCAATAACATAAAAAATGTTTAAGTAAATTAAAATATTCATAAAGTACAAAGCCATGTAGCCATATTGGGGAAACTGTGATTGATGTTTACATAAAAAAAAGCATTTTATAAGATATATATATGAGATTAATCTGTACAAAATATGTGTGCTTTATTTTACATAAATATGTGTGTATACACATGTATTTAGGGAAAGGTACACAATAAAATTTCGAAGGTTTTTCTGCCTTGGTATTTAAAAAAAATTTTTTAACTATTTTGATTGATTTAATTTATTTTAATTGCCTGTGCTTTTTGTGTTCTATGTGTAATGTCTTTCATCTTGGTGCCTAAAAAAATGAAAGGTATTAAAATAGATGAGACTGAGGAAATGGAGCAACAGGAACTCTCATTTATTGCTGATGGAAAAACAGTGGTACAGTCACCTTGGAAGACAGTTTAGCAATTTCATACAAAACTAAATATCTTCTCACCATATGATCCAGCAATCATGCCCTTGATATTTACTCAAGGAAGCAGAAAACTTTGGTCTACTTAAAAACCTACACACAAGTGTTCATAGTGGCTTTATTCCTAATTGCCAAAACTCAGAAGCAACCAAGGTGTCCTTCAGCAGGTAAAAGGATAAATAGACTGTGGTACCTCCAATGGGAAATTATTCGGTGCTCAAAAGAAATGAGCTATCAAGCCAAGGAGGAACATGAAGAAACCTTAAAGTCATGTTACTAGGTGGAAGAAGCCAATCTGAAAAGGCTACATACTGCATGATTCTAACTATGTGACGTATTGGAAAAGTCAAATACAATGGAGCAGTAGACAGATCAGTGGTTGGAAAGGGATGAACAGGTAAAGTGCGAGGGATTTTTAGGTCAGTGAAAATACTCTGTGTGACCCTATAATGATGGATGTGTGTCATTATACATTTGTCTAAACCCACAGACTGCATACCACCTAGAATGAACCATAATGAGGGTTCATGAATTGTGATGAATGTACCACTCTGGTGAGATGGATGCTGATAATCATGGGGACCATGCATGCATGGGACAGAGGATATATGTGAAATCTCTGTACCTTCCTCTTAATTTTTTTTGAACCTACAACTACTCTAAATAAATAAACTTTTTTTTAATTGAGTTATAGTCAGTTTACAATATTGTATAAATAAAAAAACTTCTTAAAAGAAAAATTGGTGAGAAAATTAGAACAAAAAGAAAATAAAGTAAAATGAAACCTGAGATGAGATTAGTGTCAAAAAAAAAGCATGCCTTGGGTGCTGTACCTAAGGCTAAAAATGATTTTAGCTCTGAGCTAAATTTTGCTCAACATCTGCAAAATTTGCTCTGAGCTTTCCAGCAACTGTTGAAGACATGTAAACATGTCATCGGATTCACAGTATTCAGAAGATAAAAGCAAATGGATTTCCAAGGAGAAACATAGTTTATCTTGGTATGAGGATCCAAGAGAAATAAATCTATGCCTTTGTAAATGGAAGACATTGAGTAATAGAACGTACAACACCTTATCAATATTCTGGTGGTAAATATGACCGTGATTCACATAACTGTTTCTTTGGGAGTTATTTGCACAAGAAAAAAAAGTATGACAAGGTGAGGATGCCAATTTAAGGTGGAAAATATAAAATGGCCTACATAAATTCCAGGTTCCTTACTGTTCTGGCTTCCATGCAGACTGAGTGTGGATCATAGGGGATTAAGTAGATGGATGGCACAACTGCTTGGCATTTGTTGATTCACAGTATTTCTCTTGCCTGAGCTTTGACAAAGTGTTAAGTAGGGACAAGTTCGTGGGTCTATTTTCCTATGAGAACGTGAAATTATCCCATATGGAAATCTGAGCCGTGAGGAACCTGCAGCAGGCAGACACTTAAACAGAAGTCAACATGCTTCCACACAAGGAATCCCAGGAAGGACTTGCAAACAAGTTCTAAACTGTCACCTCGAACTAACTTGGGCCTCACTTTTAACAAACAATACAACAACCACTCAAGACCCTTCAACTCAGCACCAGCGCCTGTGGCGGTAACTTTGAGAAAAAATGTAAAGTCAATGTAACCAATCATCTTAGATCATTAAAAAAACAACGCACACACACCTTATTAACAACCAGAGCTTGCCAAATAGTAAGCAATATAAATTTAAGGTGTTTCTCCAAATTAAAGGGTTGCACAATTAATTCAAAGATAAATGAAAACATTCATTAGTTGTTGAAAGCTGTTAGATATAAAAGTTCGATAAATGATGTAGAGCATCCACCCAAAATAATGAAATTGTTTCTAGAGTACTTGATTGCCTTTTTTTTTCCTAGACAGCACTTGAATGGCATGGCTAGTTGTCAATGAAGTCCATTCTATTTCATGACAAGCCACGCCACCTGCACATGTAACTATATAACTATGCTTTCATTTACTTGCTCCATGAAGGAACATGCAAAGCTACATGAAAGCAATCCAGATTAATTAAGATAAGTGAAAAAGAAACAACGTCCCTGTCTTACCCTTCTGGTAAAACTGCCTGAACTATGAAAGGATTGTTTCTATTGAACCTGAACTTCAAAAGGGGTTCTGTGTCAACATGAATAAACACGGTTCTCTAAGCACATGGATTTTAGCCTTGCGGCTATTACTGTCTCAGAAAAACCCCAGGAAAGGTCACGTAGGGTAAGCGCATGTTATAATTTATCGAACACAGTGATAAGAAATATAACTGAAGAGCTACCAGAGAAATGAAAAGATTACGAGGAAGTGGACAATTACCTTGGGTTCATTCTCATACATTCTCGGTGGTTAGGACTGCCAGAGATGTGAAAGGGAGCATCCTAAACCTTGGAGAAAGTTCTACTTAAAGATAGCAGCCTGCCTGTGCAGGGAGGTGAGACGCCCCTCTTAAGACTGTCAGATAAGCTATAAGATACCTAGTTATATTTTTATTTCAGATAAACAAATTCTTTTTCCAATATAGTATATTGTCACTATGACATGGGGCATACTTATACAAAAAGAAGTGTTGTTTATCTGATGTTAAAATATAACCGGGTGTCCTGTACTTTTATTTGCTAGATTGGGCGATCCTACCTCTGCTCTCTTGGGGACTGCTGGGCTGCACCCCGCAGACCTGCAAGGCCTGTACCTGCCCAGCTTCAAGAGCGAAGAAAGCCCTGAGTTAGCGACATCAATGGTTTAATGGATAGGGAGGCATTACATGTCTGAAGCAAGGTCCTGGAGTGACACCCCACCATGTGCAATGGACAGGGGGCAGGACATGGTGGCAGTCTTTGCTCCCAGGGACAGGGATCAGGAGAACTGACCTCAGATTGGTTCCTTGGTTACCAGAGAAATTAGCAGAGGGGCAAGCCCCTCAGCGCCCCTTCGGTAAGATACCTTGGTGGCTAAAGTTAGGCCAATCATTAGCAGGGGCCTGGGGCAAGTATGTAAGAAGGTCAGCCACGTGAGGAGGGTGTAGGTGAAGCAGACACTGGTCCAGCAGGGGATATATACAGTTTCACAATTGCAAAAAGAATGTAGGCTGGCTCAGAGGTTGATGGAGGCATTAGGAGAAGAAGAAAATTAAACAAAACCCTGCTTGGAAGAAAGTGGGTGAGATAATGTTGGCAAAGCACACTGTAGATGGTTGCAGCCTGGAACGCCTGCAAAGGAGCTGCAAGGAAGGAGGTGGCTAGCCTGCTTCGCAACACCCTGCAAAGGTCTGGACTAAGGAGGATGGGAAGAATTAACCAAAAGAGCTGATACTCTTCACCTCTGAGCATAGCTTGCAGAACCACAGACAGCGAAGCTTCTACATCTCCTAGCGAGGTGACAAAAACAACCAGGACAATAAACAGCTTTTTCAGAAGAAAATCAAAAGGCCTGTTTGGCAGAAATAAGGCCGCTGTGAGGGAATGGTTGCCCTTTATCTGGAACTGATTTCTCAACATCTCACCCTAAAGCGAGGCTTTTGAGTATGCACATACTCAAAAGATCCAATTGAACTGTTCTGCCTGGCACACAGCAAGGGCTCAAAAAAGGTCAGCTCTAATTATGACGCGGAAGAGTCTTCTTAAGACGAGAGCTGTAAGTGAGGCCCGGAGGAGACAAGGCTCTGTGAGTGTTTCTCAGTGGCAGCTCAACAAAGAGAAAGGGAGATTGTTCAGACCTCTCTAGGATAGAAAAGAAAGCAAGGATCTGAGATGTGTGCGCCTTTGGCTAGGATAACTTCAGGGCTTCCTCTCTTGAGAAATTAGTTTGGGAGAATGAGTTGGGGAGGAGGAGGGAGGAGCTCGAACATGCACTGCAGCTGTTTCTTATTGTTCAGTCACCAGGGGACAGGATTATTTGCCTCATAAAGGAGCAAGAGCCCCTTTACCACTTAAGGGGAGTTCAGAAGTGACATTTTGTAAGATTAAGAGTCTTTATCAAAAAGATCCCCATTGGTTAACGGAGGAATCTTTCCTTCTAGTGTATCCGTAATTAAGCAATACCAAAGAAAAGCCCAGAGGGACCAATGGCCCTTTACAAGCTATTAACAAGAATGCATTGTAATTAAACTAAGTCTTTTCCAGCTGTTTTTTGCATAAATATTTGAAAATAAGACTTTACTATCTAAAAATACTTAAAGAAAATATGGAAAGGGGGGGGAGACAAAGAAAGGGTTTATAAACTATTTGTAAGTCCCTTAGGTGACATTTTTATCTCATTTTTACATAATAACTTGCTCTGCAGCCTCTATGAAGCCATAAGGACAGAGGCAGATTTTCCTCCCGAGAAATAAATGACAAATTTCTGGAGGAATAAATGTGCAAAAGTTATGTAGAATTGTTTGCTCCTTTAAAAAAAAATTACACTGAGAGTTACAGAAAGCCTACAGAGGCCAGGGATGAAACTGGGGGCACACAGACCCAGGCTGATGTTGTTATTAAGAGAAAACATCCTGAAACAGCAGATGAAAAATGCATGCCTGAGACTGATACAGAAAAATGGGGTGCAAGAGAATGGCTGTGTCCCAGGTCTCGGTGGAGTCCTTGGGACGTGCCCTGCTAAATGAGAGTCTTTGGCTTCTCGCAGGAAAGAATCCAAGAGTGAGCCATAGTAGAGTGAAGGTAGACTTATTCAGAGAAGTACATACTCCACAGACAGAGCACAGGCCATCTCAGAAGGCGAGAGAGCAACCACGAGGTGTGGGGGGTTGCTGGTTTTTATGGGCTCTGAAACTTCACATGCTAACAAGTCAGGGGATTATTCCAATTACTTTGGGGAAGGGACTGGGAGTCCCAGGAACTGGGCCATCACCCACTTTTTGACCTTTTATGGTCAGCCTTGAAACTTTCATGGCTCTTGTGGGAGTGCCATTTAGCACGCTAATGTATTACAGTGTGCATATAATGAAGTTCAAGGTCTACTGAAAGTCAAATCTTCCACCTTCTTGGACCTCAAGGTCTACTGAATCTTCAATTGCTGTGTCATTCCTTTAATGGCTGTGCCCTGCCCTCTTCCCTCCTGTCTCAAAATCTCTGAGAAGAAAATTCACACCAATCAAAGAAAAAAGGCAAATTCATTCTGAACCAGAAAGAAATCACTGAGTTCCACAACGTAGATATTCTAGGTGCTAATGACCTCTCTAGGTCCTGAGAGGAAAACAAAACAAAACAAAACAAATCTTTCACAACTCTTCTTACAAAATGTTCTGGCTTTATTAACTGAAGCAGCTTAATTATTCATTGAATACATGAGATAATGAAATGTTCCTATGTGGAACAGACCATGGACAAAAGAACTTATAATAATAGTAGTAATAAGTAATATTCATAGGAAGCTTGTCACTGAAACCAAGAAAGAGTGCACTTCTTTGCTAATTTGAAGAAGAACCAAAGGCTTTGGGTGTCAGTTTTTGTTTTCAAATCTAAAAGGCACTGCAGAAGCAAAGGTATATTCTGATGAACTTAAAGTACTAGAATCCACATACCAGATTTCTTTTATTTATTATTTTATTATTTGAAGGCAGCTGATCCACTATATCTGGTAGAAGATCTGATCAGCAAGAATTCAGTGGTGGACCATGTTTTCAGAGACTTACCTCTGGATTGTGAAAGCCATTGAACCAAATTCAGTGTTTAAAGCAAGAGTCCAAGTTTAGGAAACTTTTCTTTGTTAAAGCAGCAACAAGGCACAAGCTAGCATTTACACATAGGAAAATGTGTTCATTTAATTTTAAAAGTATTCCCAATGCTTTACCTCTCCCTCAGGGGCCTTTTGAAGCCCCTCCCATCAAGAAATGGAATTTATTTCCTTGCCTCAGGCTGACTTGTTTTAGCCAATAGAATGCAGTGAAAATAAGGTTGTGGCAGGTCCAAGCTATGACAGGTCCAAGTTAGACTTCAGTGGCCCCAAGTGCATTCAGTCTCTCTTTCAGAACTCTGCCCCTGTCATGCAAACAAATGCAGGCTTGCCTGATGGACTAAAAGATCATGTGGAAGAGACCCCAGCTGTCCCAGCAGAGGCCATCCAAAATCTGTCTGCAGCCAGCTGATTCTGCAATATGTAAAAGGGTCCAGCCAAGGTCAGCAGAACCACCTAGCCCCTCCTGACAGCTGACCCCAGAAGAATGCCTGAGCCTGGATAAGTCCAGAAGAACCAACCAGCTGACCTGTTGACTCCTGAGCAATAATAAATGCTTTGGCTTTAACTCACTGAAATTGAGTTGGTTTGTTACACAGCAATAGTTAACTGATACAGGAAGGCAGAGATAGATTTAAATGCAAAACCATTAAAATGATGTATCTTTCATTTTCTTTGAATGTATGTAACCAAACACACTGAAAGCTTTTCATATATAAAAAAATATATATATCAAGAGACAGTGTTGTCATCCCTGAGACTCAGGCAGATAAAGCAGAGCAGTTCCATGACAAAGATGCATCTCTTAAAGGGAACAAATGAAAGGCAAAATCAAGTGCTAAATGAAATCAATCAGCAAGGAGATGACAGACACATGAGAAATGGAAGCGTGGAGGCTGCAACTCACTTGGATTCTAAGCAGTCTGATTTCTGCATGACTCAGAAGGCTCTAAAGGTTGCCTTCTGGTGGAAAGGATGCAGAATTAGTTGTCCTGGCCCAAGGCTGGTGAAGCAACAAAACAGTGAGCCACTGGTTGCTCTTTAATCTTTTGAAGTACTTTATTTCTGATAGTGTCTCCTAAATCACCTCAGCTCCCACTTTGAGACTGAGAAGGATTATGCCTCTTAGAACAAAAATAAAAGAATCATGACATTTAACACCGGTAGAGTTCCTCTGGAAAACAAAAGTAGGGGCTCCACCTCCTTTCTGGAAGAATGACTATTACTTTTTGGAAATGACTGAATCATTCTTGTCATCATCCTTCTTAGAAGAACAAGAACACAGGTGTTTTATTTCTCTCATTCTTTTCTTAAGGCAATGCTGGATACCATTTATACAAGTTAAGGCTTGATTATACTTGACACAGAAGTAGCTATTTGTATAGAGATTTATCTTTCTCACTAATAGCAATAAAATTTACCTTTTCTGCCCTGAAGAATCTCATCAAGCTTACGCTAGCTTTCATTTCCGTGCTCACTCTACCTGTCTTTCCGTCCTATACTTCTTTGCTCCTTCTTTTCTTCTTTCTTTCCTCCCTCCATCCCTTCTTTCCTGTACTTTCTCTTGTTTGTATTGAGAAAGCAATAGAACAAGGCTTTGTCCATTGCCTGACACAGCTTGTGAATGGGACTCACAGGCAGAGAAGATACCTAAGAATTGAGAAACTGTCATAGAAATTTTAGAGTACTGACAGAAAGGAGAGTTTCCTAATGTGGCTGTAATAAATTATCATAACATAATGCCTTAAAGCAACATGGATTTATCTTATAGTTTTGGAAGTCCTAAATCCAAAATTGGGTCTTACAGGGCTAAAATCAAGATGGAGCAAGGAGATTCTAGACAGAAGTTGTTTTCTTGCCTTTTTCCAGTTTCTGGAGGTTGACTGTACCTTTTGGCTCATGGTCCCATCACTGCATCTGAAAAGCCAATGGCACAGCATCTTTTCTCTCTGGCTCTGTTTTCCTCCACTTTGTCATCACGTTGACTTCTTTCTGACTCTCATCCTCCTGCCTCCCTCTTAAAGGACCCCTGTGACTACATTGGGCCCACCCAGATAATTCAGGATAATCTCATTATTCACAAGATCTTTAATTTAATCACATCTGCAAAGTCCCTTCTTCCATATAAGGTGACATTTACTGGTTCCAGGAATTAGGCTGTGGACCTCTGTAGAAGCCATTATTCTGCCTACCACAGAGGAGGAACCAGAAAAATATCTTTGAACAATTTTTTGAGCATGAACTGTGTATTAGGCAACATTTAAGTGCTTCCCATACACTATTTAATTCATCCTTCAGTGAGATATGGATTATCTCCCCTTTTATAGAAAGTTAAATAAATTATTATCATCATTTATTTTACAGAACTAAAGTTCTTATAAGAGTACCCCTACACTTGTATACATTTTTAAATCAAAAATTAATCATTCAGCTATGTCTATTTTAATATATTTTTAAACTTATAAGATTTCAAATTATTTGAGGAGTAGTCATTAACATAAGAACATTTTTTTCCTACTATTATTGTGACTTAGGTTGACCAAGGACTTCATTAACAATAGTAGAATAGTCTTCAGTTTTAACCCCAGATGAATGAGTATCTGCCTTGTCATAAGATTTATTCAAGATAGCATAAATCTTAGCAATTTTTTTGATTTCCCATCCATAAATTGGTATATAATATTTTCTGAATTTTAGCTTTTGGAAAGTGTCAATTCTATAATTAACCTATAGGCAATCTATTGCTTCTTTTTAAGACCAAGGATATTCTATTGGTAAACCACACAAAGGAAAGATATTCTATGAAAACATTTATTCCCTTTTGTTTACGGGAAGCTTTTTTTCTATCTTGTCATTGTGTCAGGACTGCAGAGTGAGAGGACAAGAGAATCAAGTTAGAGAAACATCATGCTTGGATAGCGCTGTTCATTTTTGAATTCAAGAGTCCCATTGGGAAGACAGGCATCCGAGCCGAAGGTATAGTCTTCCAGTAACATTCATCTGTCAATTCAGTTTAAATGGAAATGTTAACTCAAGCTATCTGGCCCTCCATCTGTACATCCTGATATTATTTGAAAGGATCACAAACACGCAGATTGATGAAAAAGACCTGAGGGTGAGCAGGTTCTGAGAGACAGAGCAGAGGAATAGAGCTATCCCTAAGAAGTGTCTTTGTCCTTAGTGTTTGAAGATGACAACACCTGCCAATGGGGATGAAGCTGCCCAACAGCTTCCAGTTACATGATTTGACATCCAGCCTGAGTCATGTACCCGTTACTGGATTGGACTCTGCTGTTAGGTAACTTTATGAGAAATGCTTGTTTCTCTAACCAAGCACACTCCTTCCCTTACAGGAAAAGCTCAGGTTTTCATGCCTCACATTTAACCTGGCATCAATATTCTTTCTTCCATTTGTTTACTGATTGATACTTTCAGGATGAGTGAAGCACCTTACCTTCTAAAAATCAAGAACAAATATTTTGACTTCGCAGATGAAGGGATTAGGAAGTTTAACCCTTTTCAGCTATATCAGGCAGACTATGTACTTATTCTATTTTAATATTTAATGTAAGTTATTTGGCAGAAAGGCTAAAAGGTGACAAGAACAGATATTCTATGAAGACTGCTACTAACTAGTTTAACTAAAACACCAGCTTTGTATGTTTTGTATTGAAGGGTCTATTTTAGTTTAGATAAAGATACTTTTTCATGATAATTTTTAGACCATAAAACATCAAAATTTGGGCTTACTGGAGAAATAAATAAGCAGCCTCTTTCATTGCTGTGCCCCATGGGCACCACAGCACCACTCGCTGGCCTCTTTCATTTATGTACTCTTCAACAAGCATTTCTTTGAGAACCTGTAATGAACTTGGCATTGTGCTAAACTCAGAGAAAAATATATATGAAAGAATTTACTCCTATGTTTGGACAAGGGCATACAGAGCTTTAATATCCATCAGAATCTTAAGGTATCAAAATAAGCAAGTGGCCAGTGAGAAATAAAAACAGGGGGATGCATAAGAGTGAGAGTCAGGAAAGAGAAGAGAAGGGGCAAGGGAGATAACGCCGTGAGCCCAGGAGGCTCAAGATCTGCTTGGTGAGGAAAGACATGTATTAAAGAAATTAAAATAAGTTAAAGCAATGCAGAATAAAATAAGGCAGTGCAGAATGAGGGATAGTCAGGCAGGTAGAAGTTTGGAATAGTGCCCAAGTCAGTAAGGAGAAACCTGACTTTGGTCCACACGGCAAATTGAATGAATACATACACCTCCATAAAGTCAGATGGTCCAGTTGTTTGAAGCTTATCCCCTGTTTTCTTTCTCTGACTCTTATTAAATGTTGTGCTCACTCAACAAATATTCAGTTCACTCTTTCTTACTTATCGAGCATCCATTTTGTTTAGCCACCTGTCTTCCGCATGGCCATCAGGAAGCTGTGATCATCTCCTGCTTGTCAGTACTCAGGAGCAGTTTGGGTCAATAAAGTCACAGAGAATGCAGAGGCTTCTGGGACAGATGTCCTGCCTCCCCACACCTCCCATATATGGAACACTGGATAAAAATAGCCCTCTCATCTCATGGGATTTGTCAGGTCTTCATATGGACTGCAGTTGAAATTACAAGGAGGTCTGCCTTGAAAATAAAGCCAATCCATGAAATATGGTAGAGTATAAAAATAGCAAAAACTTGGGTCCTTGATGAAGTTACTGAGCCACTAAATTCACCCACATGGGAGCAGTCCACTTTTGACAGAACTTCACCGTGCACTAATGGATTTTCTTCACCATGTGAGATACTTTGAGTTGAGATTTTTATTGCGTGCATCCAACACATCCAAATTAGTATATCCTTGAACTTGTTATTTGGCAGCTTCATGCTTCATTAACATTTTTATATGATGACACACTGGGGCGATGAAAATCCATGGAAATCAATTTAATACATTTAACTATTTGTTAAAAGACTTGATAGACTGGAAGGGTGACACCTTGAACCAAAAGGAATTTTAGAGATTACATATGGACTGGAAATAGGTGTAAAAATCTCTTTCACTTGTTACTTTAAAAATCAGCAAAAATATCTTCACCTGGTGTGGTATGTGGTATTTGGCATTTCTCTTACAATTTAGCTCAATCAGATACACATATTTGATTTGAAATCTTGTAACATATATAAATTTTTATCCTCTGTAAAGGAAAAAAGAAAGCAAATTTTTAAAGAGCATAAATAATCTCATGTTGTATTTTGGTGAGGGGATTTTTTTTTTTTTCTGAGAGATATTTATTTTGGGAAGTGAGAGAAGGGCAGGGATTCTGCACGAGTCATGGAATTCCAATCCTTTTTTGAAAGGTTCATTGACTTATCAGGGTAGAAGAGTAGTTGATGAAATGGGAAGATGTAAATGGTACAGTCATGTATTTTACTGGTGTTTTGAAAGTGAACATGTAAGGATTTTAGCCTGATTGAAATTTTCCATACCTTGAAAGGAGTGAGATTTGAAGGCAACTAGAATAATATACCTCAGTAGTGTGGAAACCATCCCAAGTTTACCTAGAACAGGCTGGTGTATAGTTGAATGCAGTTCTTTCTCACAAAATTATACTTTGTTAATGTGAATTTGTTGAGTAATAAGACTTGAGTGGGAATTTTAATGCTACTGTTTGATGTAATCAGTATGAAAAATATTTTAAGAAATTTAAATCTCTTCTGCTAAAAAGAGATTGTCTTTTATGTTTAAGTTGGACATTGGAAACAGTGAAAGGGCTAAAATCGAAAACAAGCCAAAGAAGTGAAAATGCAGTGGCTATATATCAATTTTTTTTCTGTTGCAAAATTTTACCCAGAACCATGAGATAAATATAAAAATTCAGGCTAAATGTTCATGTTTTCTATTTACTAGTAAAGTAAAAATATCACTGGAGTGAAACTTTCTATCCTTCACATAATATGAGGACAGAGAATGAGGGGGTATTTTATAAGTTTAACCTCAAAGTTAGAGACGTGTATCTGTGACAGGGTTTTTTTCAAACTTAAATCAAAATGTTTCAATTTAAATAAGCCTTTAAGGTAAATAAACTAATTTAAATTAAACCTCAAATATTTCAGTGAGAAATAGAACACATTGTTCAGTTTATTTCATGTAGATCAAACATCTGATAGATAGTCAATATTCCTTTATAACTGATTCAGTGTCAAATCGCCGTATCACCCATGAATTGGGAGTTCACTTGCATTTCCGAATTCCTGGAACAGAGTTTCATGTGCTGGATGGCACTGCCTTTCATAGCTTCTTAGTTTCAACATGCACATCTATTTACATGGCTTTATGTGTATCCAGGACAGAAACTAATTAATGAATGAATCTATTTGTAATTTGTCAGCAGTTAATGTTCCATTAGCTGATCTTCTCTTCTTTTATCTATTTGGAAAGAGCATATTTGTCATTTTCCAAAGGAAGAAAAAAAAAAAAACCCTAATCTGCTGTATCACTCTGAAATGAATTTGTGGATGATGCAAAAACGAAGCAAAATAATAACTACCTCAAGGCCGTTCAACTCTCTTGAGGCTGTGTTACAGCCTGTGCAATGCCTGCTATTTCCAGAAATATAATGATGGTTTTGCTTCTTTGTTTTGATAGAAAAATAATCAAACTGCTTTTTTCCCCAGACTGTCAGACAAAATGACATGTGGTAAGACCCTTGGAGCTATTATGTAAAAGTTAAGCCCACAAGTTCACTAATTTATGGGGAAAATAAGAAAAACATGTCAGAGTCACAGGGAGAGAGACTTTTAATTGGAAATTTGCATTTATAGTATAAAATTTTAGTCTCCCAAGGTTGTTACGCTCTGAATGGATGGAGGGAAATAGAGTAATTGAGAAGAGAAAAATGGAACTGGCTTTCTGTCAGTTTCCTGGCCATGTGTTGAAGTGGCACTGGCCAGTGAATGGAATTGTTGAGTTTCAGCAGAAGTACAAAAAACCCTCTTATACTATGATTTAAGCATCACACAAGTGAGCTGAACTGATAGCTTTTATTCCTTCATCATTTCCCAAGCACACAGTAATGTTAACATTTTGTTCTTGCCTGCTGTTTGATAAAGTTTTGTTATATCTAACTCCAGCTATGTTTCTGGCAGAAATTATTTGAATAACTGCCTGGATAGCCATTAAACTTCATGTAAGTTGGCATCTTGGTAACTCAAATAAATTGCTTATTTAAAGGTAACAAAAAAAGAAAAGAAAGATGAATATTTTATGACAACATGTAAAAATATGATTTTTAAAGCTATTTCTTTCTTTTTGTACATTTTTCATATTTCAAATCTCTGAAGTTAGGTATCTTATAATTAATGATGCGAAATATTATAATTGACAGCTCCCCTCATTATTGAAATATAAAGTAATTGTGCAAATTATTAACAGAATCTAAATTTAGATCGACTATGGTAACTTTATTATAAATGATATCTTGTGTAATCAGGGTCTCTCTAAATTCAAGTTATATGATCTTTGTAATTACCTGTCCAATTTACCTGGACTTTGAAGCATGAATTCCTCTCCTCTCCGATTTTCCCACAGTCTTCCTTCCACATTCATCCTCCTTGGCCACCCAGCATTCTCAACGTTTAGTCCAAGGTAGATTTCAATTGCCATCTCCTCCAAAAAGCTCTCCCAGCCAAAAAATGTCATCTTTGGTCTGTAAACTCTGACTCCTCCATTGTGAATTACAACTAGACTGATTTTCATGCTTTGTCTCACATTGAGTGTCTGTGTATATTTGTGTACCTTTTCAACCAGATTGCAAGGGTTTTGCTTCAGAGATAATGGGAAGAAAATGGAACATCTTTCATTTGATATACATGGAAACAAGTTTAAGGTTTTGCTGAAGACCTGTTGTGATTGTTGGTGATTTACAGTGGTGAGTAACCATTACCCAAGGGAAAACAGAGTTTAAGTCAGTCCGTTTAAGTGACTTAGGTACAAGTGGTGCTGATGGAAAATAATCCTGTATACATGCTCCATGTATACATGGCATAGAATGAAGTGTCCATTAGTACATTTCATGAATTAGACAGTAATTTGTAACAGTCATACATTTTTCTAATGATAATTGAATTGAGAAAAAAATTAGAAATCTCAACAGAGACACATTATTCTGAAGCACCTTCTGGTGTTTTCTGAAAAACTAAGTGTAGCAACATTGGCTCTTGATTTAAAAATTTAAATCTAACATAGTTACTAATTAGGTTTTCTCAAATTCTGTTAGCTTAATGAACCAACATTTGTTTTGAAGTTATGTAGAAAACTGAACAATTCAGTATTACCTCATAGTTCTTAGCAGGGGAAATAGAACTGCTGGATAACCAAATTTCTTCAAGATTGGAATATAATTCGAGAACTAGATTTCTAGAATTATCTGTGGCTCCAGTCATTTGACATCAACTTTTAGGGCTTCATCAGAGCTCTTCATCTTCCTCAAACACTGATGTTCTCTTTGCCTCGTTCTAGTGATACATGTTATGACTCAGCTTTTCTCTCCATTTCCATTCTTTTCACTCATGTTAACCAACTACTCATTCTCTGTAACTCCTGCATTCATTTTCCAGAAAAGAGGCTTTACTTGGTTTTAGTGGTTGACGTCCAGTCTAGCGTGCCCGGTGAAGCTTTCCCCCTGAGCCACTGAATGGATCAATGAATGATGTTGAGCCAGTCATCCATTGCTGGTCCAGTTGCCTGTCACCTTAGTGGTAAAGCCACGTAGCAGAGAATATGGTGTCCTGAGATGAAAGGCCGACTGGCTGCTCTCCTCAGCTGGAGGCTGTCTGAATGGCAGCCTCCCAGAACATCGCCAGATTATTCACCAGTATAGGCAGTTTTCACCCACTTGGGAAAGTCTAGGTTACAGGAAACCAAGATTAATGATCACCAGAACTTACACTGGAAGGAAATACTAAGGTCAAACTCTTCAAAATTTGTGGTTATTAAAATTTTTATCCAAATGGTAACCTTCTTTCAAAAAAGCATGAGAGTGTTGGAAATTATGATTCATTAATATTTATGGATGTCATTAATTTTACAACTTATAATAGTAAAAATAACTACCATTTATATAATAAAGAGATTTTTGTTGAACTTTTTATTACTGGGCCCACAAAAAGAATTCAATAAACGCTTGATGAATTAAGAATCAATAAGTGAAGGAATAAATGAATGATTGTGGCTTTTCCTCATTTGTTGTCTTATTTGATCATCATCATAACAATTTATTTATTCAATGATTATCTCTAGGGAATCTATTACATGCCAGGCACTTTGCAGTCACAATTATAGAATTGTTGTTATGATTGTTGTTGTTATTGTTATGATAGTTTTTCTCCCCTTTGCAATAAATCTGGAAATAAAAATGTCAAAGCATGCAAGTGGCAAAGCTGGAATTTTATCCACAAACTTTGAATCGAATCTCAGAATTTAAAACTTCCTTTCCAATGCGATGGTAGACCAATGCCTCTTTCTGCCCCAGGGACTTATGCATGTTCATCTTACTGAGATAGGGCCCTTCCCCAACATATTTGGCCATATTGCCTGATTAATTACTATTCATTTTTCAGATTTCAACTCAGAAGACAGTTCAGGAAAATCTCTCTGCTCTTCAGACTAATTTAGGTTCCCAAGTAGTACATTTTCATTGCATCCTGAAACTCTCCTTGAAAGCATTTAACATAAATGCCATTAACTCGTTCACTAAATGCTTTTAATTTATTTCCAGCCCTCTTAGTATGATGTAGGCTTTTTGAGGGCAAAATCCATGTCTGTTTTACTTACTGTTAATCTGTAATCCTAGAGCAGTGGCTGGAAAATATTAAGTGCTCAATAAATTGGTATTCATAGAATGCATGCATGTACTAGATAGATGATAAATTTTGAAGTCAAACATATGATCTCAAAAGTGATCTTGAGCAAATCACCCAACCCCCAAAATCCAGATAATTTTCCTCACTTGTAAAATGGAAATAATGAAATCAACTTGATTACAAGAAGAATTTTAAGCTGACTTCCTGATACACAGTTGGTATTGAGTGAATACTTTATTTCCTATAATACAAAGCATAATAAGTTTAGCTTGTTGGTTATTACAATTCAGTTGCAAGAAAACATCACCATTTACTTGACTGAAGCAATGAAACTCATAGGCATGAAGCCTAGAAACACATAAATAATTCTTGAAGGGTGAAAAGCCCAAATGTATTACACAACTTCAAATATCTTGATTATTCTCATTTCACAGATGGGGTGTTTTACTTAACCTTATACTGCCCCTTGAAATTGAAATAAGTAGCCATATCACTGAAGATAAAGGACGGGATTTAATAAGATGAAAGAATCCTCCAGCCCATACCCAAGTGCAGCTCATCTAATAAAAACATAAGTAAAAACTGTTTACTAACTCGATTAAGGTTCCAGAAACTAGAAATTGCCTCAAAAGTCAATCAGGACTTGTGGATGTGGGGGTGATGAATCAGGGGAAAGGGAGGAGAGTTTCTTACAGAATGTTTGATGGCAGGGCTTCTCAAACATAATGTGCACAACAATCACTGGGGATTTTTAACAAAACTGCAGGTCCTGATCCAGTAGGTCTTGATTTGGCCTGAGATTCTGCATTTCTAACAAGCTTCCATGTGATGTCATCACCACTGGTTTATAAGTCACAGTTTTGATGTATTATTAAAGCATGAGCAGCCTGAAGAAATTGGGGAAAATTAAAGTCTACTTATTTTCCTTAGAGTGTGAATAGAAACTAGGTGGAGATGAGAAAGAGTCAGGTCCCCAAATTCATTTAGACTCCTATCTTTTGATAAATGATTGTCTGAATGCATTATTCAATATGAGTGCAAGAAAAAAATCTAAAGCTTTTCAAATTATTTTCCTTGTTCTTGAAGCTCAATGTAAGATTACTCCAAATGTAAAAAAATTCAAAGACAATTGTTTATAGACACCAGATGCAAAGGGTTGTGCTCAGCATTTGGAGGTTTATCTGGACAAATTATGCACAGTCTCTGACCTCTTCTACTTCGTCATAGGAGAAGACTCTCATTAACAGCTCAGTCTCAAGGAAGACTGTGGTAAACACTAAATTAGAGAGGTAAACAAAATACCGTGTTATTATGAGAAGGAGAGCTCTATGCCCCCTCAGGACAGCTGGGATGAAACTTCTTGGTAGAGGTGGAACTCAGATTGGCTTCGAAGGACAGGAAGCTATGCCAAAATGGCCTTCTGGATGAAGCACTTAGAAGTCAGAGAACAACCCGTAGGGAAGAGTAAGCCTCCAATGGAAGTTGGAGGTAGAGCAGATGGGGCTGGAATAAAGGAAGCGCTCCATGTTGGTCTGATGACAAGGCCGAGAGAGCCAAACATCTTCCTGGAGAGAAATGTGTTGTGTGTCGACATGATTGAAAGATAATTGTGCCGATATTGTGAAGGATAGTTGTAGAGACCCCGTTGGAGATTGGCAGGATTATTTAGAGAGCCACATTGGGTGTGGAGGGAGGAAGATAACAAGGTTTAGAAGGAACAAAAAGCTCTGGATGAGACAAGAGTTTATATAATTTGACAGGAGCTACTTTTGTACATTTTTTGGAAAAGTGATCACTTTTTAAAGATAGACATACCAAATGATCAGGAACTAGATGTAAGAAGAAGTGAGTTTTCAAATAACAATAAACAGCACGTTGTGGAGCTTGGCTGGCCTTGAGTAGAACGTTACAGCTACTCCCTCCCAGAACTGAGGACCCAAGCACGTTAGAGCCTTCAGGGGCCAGGGCGCAACCACCAGGGGTTCCTCCCTTACTCCAGACCCATTTATTTTACTGACTGGATGGGTAGTTAAGGACAAAAGTAATTCAGGCAAAGACTGTTTGACTAATAGTTGGGTATGTTTTCCTGTTATATTCAGGACCAAAAAGCCACATGAGATTTTCAGTGAGATTGTATTTTCTTCATGAGAAACAGAATCAAAAAATCTTCGAACACTTTCTAGCCAGAGGGACGGTAACTTATTCCTTAGTTATTAGTGTTATTTTTAGGTTCGGCTGTGCCCAAAATATAGGTGAGGTTTTGTTTTTTTTTTAAGGAGGAGGAGAGGGAGTTTTGTCCTGTTCTAAAGTTTTCTTTTTCTTTTTCTGCAGTAGAGGAGTATTATTTTTATCTTCTAAAACACACAAATTTATAGTGTAAAGCAGAAGAAAGCAGGACAAGTTTAGTGACTTAGAAGCTATAACAGTCTCTCCTAAGCCTTCTTAAGCCTTCAGCTCCCTGGCCTGGAGTTTTTCTCAGTTATCTCACGCTTTTATACTTAGAGCAGCAGACTTTTCCTCTTCGATGTCTTTCACCATGGCCTACATCAAAGGCTCTTTCTATCAGAAATTATAGTGGCCTCATAGGGTCATTTGGGGGAATAAATGAGGTAGTTTGTGTAGAATTCCATACACATGATCAATTCTGTACAAATTTAGTTTCCACCTTGCCTGTTTGCAGAACACTGAGAGGTGAGCTTGGAGCTTAACACATTACTAAGTAACTTGATTAACACAAGAAAGAATTAAGGCTAATATAAAAAATTATCTGCAGCTTTGTTCATTAGATTTCTAGCATAGCTAACATCCTCATGCTTTGATTACTAATTGTATCTCAATGCACACCAGTTTGTTAGATTTTTGTAGGAGGAACTGAGTCTTGAAATGAGAATTAGCTTTCAACTAGCTTGCTAGTGAAATACAAAAGATTACTAAGCAGAAGTGGGTTCTAATGGGCAACCAATTCTCTCATTTTATAGATGAAAACAAAATGACGCCCCCTAAAACGTACATTTCTACATAAGAAGGAAAGAAGGCATAGGGAATATCTTATTTATTAATCTTGGAAGTCTTCAGAGTTAGCATACATATTAAATATATTAATCTCTCTAAAATATATTTCATGGATAATGCATTCTTATTTTTTAACAGTCAGATGTAATTCCACAATTTTGTGATTATTCTCATGGAAAGTGGCTGGTCTATATATTATATTTTTTAAATATATAGGTAATAAAAAAGAAGGAAAAAAAATTAGAACCCTGTAGCTACAAAGTATGTTCAAGGGTGATTCACATATTAAATCTTTAGGTAATTAGTAATGACACTTGATGAGCCACACTTTAATAACAAAGTTGAAGATTATTTTAAAGGCATCTTCTGTCTCATTTGCATGTAGTAATCCTGGTTTCTGAAAAAAATGTATGGGAAGCAGGTTTGGTCACATGGTTTGCTGATTGCTCTTCTTTCCTTGAGAGATGGAAGCAATACTAAAATGGTAATTGAAAATGTCATCATGTGTTTTATAATTTGTGGTATGGTTTTGCTTCTCTGATACTTTAGATAAATATTTGAAATAAATTACTGGATCATGACAGACAGTTTGGAAGTTGTGATCTACAACATTTTTGCTAAAATGATATTTTCACCTAAAACACATTTTAGCATTCCCATACTTGCTCTTTTTTTCACAGATTGCCTGGGTCGCATCCAATTTTAATACATGACAAAAAGTACCACAGGAAATGACTGCATTTACTTTATTAATTAACTCCCTTGTAGAAAAAGTATTTAGTATGTTCGGAAAGGGGGCACTTAAATACCTCTGACTTAGGTCAGTGAAACCTAATTTTATAGGTTTGTCATTTTTATTTTTGCCCTGATGTTCTTGTGACATATTTAATCTGTTTAGTAGAGAGAACATGGTGCCCTCTAAAGAAACTCTAGCCAGCTGGATGTTATAAGGAGGACCATCTGCTCAAATAAGCTCCATTTTTAAACTTCAGAATGTTGTAACTATCACTTATTTATTTTCTTGCATAACAGTAAAGGGAACATTACATAAATCCTGACACTTTCCCCTTGCTAGTTAATGGATTATGTCTCTTTCACTCATAATGTGGCCCCAGCCAAATTCAAAATAAGAAAATGTACCTTAGTATTAATTGAGATAGTTCTGATTACAAATGATGAGAAAACTAAAAAGGAAATTCACTAAATTCCAAAGCAAGACGTTCAGAGACAGAATGGCTCTGGGGTGACTTATTTCAGTGACTTCACATACTATCAAGGATCAAGGTTCCTTCTGTGTCTTAAGCTCTGTCATGCTGTGTACGATTACCTCCTCACAGCCCAGTTGATTCCATGGTGAGGCGGCTGCCACAGTTCAAGATGCCACATAAAGATGTAACAAAATCCAAAGGGAGGAGAAAGCTGCCTCTACCAATATGTCTTTCTATGAGCCAGGGGACCTTTCAAGGATACTCTAAGCATATGTCTTTTATATCTCACTGGCCAGAGTTGAATTCTGTACCAATCACTGGCCTGAGACTAAGATGCTCACAAATTAGTTTAGACCACCCGTCCATAATGTGTGGCTTACGGACTCCTGGCTGTCCCCCAGATTCTTTTAGGGTCTTGGCAAAATGAAAACTAATGTCGAAAAACACTGCAGTGCTACTTGCCTTTCTCGTGTTGTTGATATTTGCACTGATCATGCAAATGCAACAGTGGATAAAACAGATGGTTCCTTAACACCAATCAAGCAGTGGCACCAAACTGTACCAGCAGACACTGGATTCCTCACCACCACATAGGCATACGGAATTAGACAAATAAGAGTTTGTTTCACTTAAGAATGTCCTTGATGAAGCAGTAAAAATTATTAATTTATTAAATTTCTCTACATCCACTGTATCTCAACAAAAAGGCTTTTTACTTGTATATGTTTCCTTATTATCTTGTGTGACAAAATGGTCAGTATACTTAAGGCACTTCTGTTGTGGGCCAAGGCATGGTGTTCATGTTTAGGAACAGTTTTTAATGCAGTTGTTTGAGTTATGAGCTGAATCAGCCACTATTTCCATAGAACAACATTTTTCCTTGAATGAAATCTGATGGACACATCGTGATTATTTGGAGTTGGGAACTTTGAGATATTATTTAGGAAAAGAACAAAGTGAATCTGTGACTTTAAGGAAAACAATGGGCACTATTTGTTGCCAATGACAAAATGACCAAGCAAAAATGGGAATTTAAGAAAACTATGTTCTGTTACCACGAGCTGTACAGTTTCCTAACACTTAAAGACACTTTTGATGAGATTGATGATGATGTTAATAAACGTGATTTTTTGATACTATAAAATGAAATGCGTCAAAATTTAGAAGATCTGCATAATTCACTGAACCAACATTTGCTAAATGACCAGAGAATATTGTTATAAAACTATGCATCAGTAAAGGATTCATTATTCTTGCATATAAATCAAAGGATTTAATTTAACCAGGACCAAAAAGTTTGCCAATATGTTTTAAAATTCCACAACACTACTGTTAAGAAATGACCGCTTGTTAAGTTTTGGTTTTATCAAAGAAGAATACCCACAATTATATGAAGAAGCTATTAAACACTCTTTCCTTTCCAGCAATCAAATAGTTTTTTTTTTTTCCACGTTCTTCAAACAAGATAACATAACATGTCAAATTGAATGCAAGGCAGATGAGAGAATCTAGCTCTCCTCTATTAAGACAAACATTAAGGAGACTTGTAAAAATATGAAACAATGCCACTCTTTCATTGTTTTTGTTTTGGAAGATTTAGCAATTTTTATAAAATATAGTATTCATGTTAATGTAATGACAATGACCTTATTTTGTTATTTTTAACAAATATTTAATGAATCTGTTTAACAGATATTTTCAACATTTCTCAGTTTTAATTTCTATTATGTTATATTTTGGTAGCTATAAACCAAGAGCTCTTTGGGGTCCTCAATCTTTGTGGGTATAAAGGCATCTGGAGACAAACAGTTTGAGAATCTCATGGCCAATCAGGAATCACTCTTTAGAATTAGAGGTAGAGCAGGCTCTCCAGAGGCCACGGGTACCTGGAGGAAAGGGGAACTGAACCTTAGACCCCGTTAGGAGGCAGAAGATGGAGAATGGATGTTGGGAAGGCAATCAATAGTGTTTACTGAAATCCTCTACAAGATCACAGCATTTCATCCACAGTGCCCTGAATTGTTAATGAAATCAGTGGTTTTTCAAATTGTGCTTTTTTGGAGTTTTTTTCAAATGGAGATGTTGGCAGGTAGGAATCCGAGTGTCAAACCCCACTGCTCCAATCAGAACCACGACAAGTATGCCTCTTTTACGTACTGAGCTTCCTCGTAAGATTTATTTAAGAAATAATCTGAGGAAGAAAAATGTTTGACTACCACTGATTTGACATTTCAGTGGTGGAAACGTGCACTTCTGACATCCAATCTCACAAATTGGGTTTTAAACCGGCGGATCAGATTACAGGATAATTCTCCATTTTATGCTAAACATCAGAGCCCAGTGCTTTATGTTGAATGACTCTAATGCTGGCTAAGTTTAAATAAGGTTTCAATTGGTTGTTTTTCCCTGTTTTTCCAGGTCATACCTATAAATCAGAGAATTGTTATCTTGGAGATAATTGTGTCCGGAGATGGGAGAGGATGGTAAGGCCTGTGTGTATTTGAGGCTCATGTATTTTACAACTGGTCATTGTGAGTCTGAGTATTTTAAGGGAATGTTTCTAGGATGCTTAATAACACCTGGAAAAGCACTTAATCTTCAGAGACATTTGCAAAAGCAGTGAGTAATTGATCTCTGCAGCAAGTTTTTGAAATAGGCAGTTATCTGTATTCTTATTCTCCAAGGAGAATATTGAGACTTTCCAAAGACTAGTAGAAAGGGGTCAATGTCACCATGACTTAAATTTTATTTAGTGTGCTCTTGGGGACCCTACAAGACAGACCAGTATTACAGGAAAAAAATGCCTATGCTAAATAAAATGGGCAGGAATAATGAGTTAGCTCAGACAAGGACCGATGCTATCTATGTTAAATCAATCACTTCTGTGTTCAGTTATTTTGTTGGCAGCTGGGTAGAACTTAAAGCTTTATCGAAACCTAATTCCGAGTGTGTCTTCCATCCCCCACCAATACCCACTTCTGTCACTAAAGATAGCCTCTTACCAAATAAAAGTATATTTCACTTTTTGCTATAAAATGCACATTTCCTTATTACTATATCCTAAATACTCGCATCCAAAGGGCAAATGGCATTTATTCAGGTTATCAAACCAGGATACGGGTGCTATGGAAGGAACAGAAGCTATTTTTCAAAGTTATACACACCCCTCGGGGCAGGGACTGCCTTCCTGTGCACGATGGTGCCTGGCAGCTTCACACCAGTTGTTCTCCTGGTGTCTCACATTTACACACCACTTACCATGGGCAGGCACTGTTCAAAACGTTTTACAGATATTAACATATTTGATTCTCACAACCGCGTGATTCAACTTACTACTCTTAAGCACATTTTGCAAATGGAAAAGCTGAGACTAAGTACGGTGTTCTGGGTCACACAGCTAGGGAGGGGTGGAGCTGGGATTCAAAGCCAGATATTCTGGCTCTAAAATCCACACTCCTCACCACTAACCTTTAGTTTTGAATTAAGTTTGTAATGAAAAGCATGAACTATATAGTAAAAGAAAAATATGATTTTTAAAAAACTGTTGTTTTACGTAGCTCTCACTGAATAAGAGAGAAAATTCTTTTTCTCCTCCTATCTCACTTCAAAGAACAAAGAGGACCATCCACTGGATGACTGAATGAGCATCTAGCCAGTAGGATCCACTTCGGAGTTCTAAGGCTTCCTTAACTTATACTGAGATTCTTACTGAGAATTGCAAGAAAAAATTATTAATCAATATGCATATTGGGGAGAGGGGGGTGGGAAGGGAAAAACTGGGAGTTCGAGATTTGCAGATACTGATTGATATATATAAAAATAGATAAACACCTTTACACTGTACAGAACAGGGAAATATATTCAACATCTTATAGTAGCTTACAGTGAAAAAGAATATGAAAATGAATATATGTATATTCATGCATGACTGAAGCATTGTGCTGTACATCAGAACTTGACACAACATTGTAAGCTGACTGTACCTCAATAAAAAAAAAAAGATTGAAATCAATGATATTTAACCCCAGAAAAGGAAAAAGGAAATACGCATATTAGTATTGAAGGATCACGTATACCAAGCCTTTCCTGGTCTACTGAGAGGATTGCTCTCTTGGTGGTCTCGTCTAAATGCCTGCAGACTCACGTGTTGATGTCAGAAGGGCATACTTTTAAATGTCTTGCTTTATCATGGTGACTGCTGTCTGCTACACTGATTTCTTTCTATCAAGCTGCAGCCATGCAGAGATGCAGGACTTGCACAGCGGGGAGAGGAGGGGAAAGACATTCAACTACCCCGTGATTTCCATGAAACACTTCTACTATCACCACCATGACCACAAATAAGCCGAGGCAGCTCAGAGAGTATTTCTCTTTAACCCTTTTATGTCCAAATATATGCATTTACACCAGCTTGTAAACAATTTCTCAAGATTTTACCCTTTTACCATTACTGTTATAGAGCACCAGAAATAACACACATCGACAATTTGCAAAGTTTCAAAAATACTGACTTTGTCTTTGCACCATCCTGGCTCACCAGTCTTAAAGCTTGCATGGACCTCAGGTCACAAACACAAGATGACTGTCAGAGAAGCCTGTGTTCCTATCCTAATGCTCCTCTCCTCAGTTTTATGACCTCTTGCAATTGACTTAATAGTCCTTCTCTCGGTTCCTTAACTGTGAAATGAAGATAACGTTACTTACCTCTCAAGATGATGTGAGGATTTAATGGGAACACGAACATAAAGTGCCTGGAATACACCAGGTTCAATTCACACTATTTTATTTCTGAGCTAAGAGCTTCAGCTTATCAAAGACAGAGACCTTTTCTGATGGTTCATAGTGTCTCATCTCCATCGAGCCCATGTTCTGCAACCTTTCATCTCGAAGGTATAGAGTAATTCTCGCCCTCCCTGTTTTTCAACAGTTAATTGATGCTGTTATAATTACAGACATATGAACTGCCATCTCATTTGCCAGCTGCTCACTGGAGAAAATCTTATCCCGTTCAGACCGCAAACTTAGCTCTGTATCAGAGTCTCCTGGGAAGTGTTTTAAAAATGCAGATTCATCAAGATCTACTCACTTGGATCATGTAAGGCAGGGCCTAGGAATCTGTATTTTTATTTATTCCCCAGGATTGAGGGTACACTCCTCCAGTCCTCTGACCCACATTTGAAAACTGCTACTCAGTGTGGTCCTTGAACCCCCAGCATCAGCAGCACCTGGGAGCTTGTTAGAAATGCAGGCTCTCAGGCCTCCCCACCCAAACTCGGTCAAAACCTGCATTTTAACATGGCTCCCATGGATTTGTTCACATGAAAGTTTGCAAACACTAGCTTTAGCTTTGTTTTACGCACTTTTTCCTCCATCAGCCTCAGCCTATGCCATTCTTTTGAGTCATTACTTCTAAGAAGTACTTGGCCAGGCACCTTGGAAAAGTTGCCAAATCCTGAAAAAGTCTTGGTTTCATAGATTCTAATTTTTATCTATCTATCTATCTATCTATCTATCTATCTATCTATCTATCTATCTATCTACCTACCTACCTACCTATTTATCTATCAATCGGTGTGAGTGGGACCTTACAGTATGGGGACTTCCTTCAAATATAGGATCTTACTGTTGTGGTTTTGCCTGCATGGGCTTTCTCTCCTTCGTGGTTGAGCCTTTAAATACCTGCTATTCTGGAGGAAGAATTTATTGATGTTCCCTTGGGGGCTAATATTCTAGTATAACAGAGCAGAGGTGGGTGAGAAGGACATATTTTGATAGCTGACAGAGCTGAACGAGGCAGCAATAAAAATAATATTTCAAAACAGTTAAGCTGTCACTCTAAGAAAAATCTAAATGGTGTGTCAGAGAAGAAAGCACTTTACAAAAGTAATTCAATACTGAATGCATATGTCTGTGATTTGGTTTGCAGGAAGGAGAGAATGCAATGTGATGGAAAGATTGTCTCCCTACACGTTGTAATTATTGATAGTACGTTGATACTGACTGTTTCTGAGTCCTCGGAGGGTGAAGGATCTGCCTGTATCTATCGTAAAATTTCTGTAGTTTCTCAAGACTTTCTGGAGTTTGCATGTAAGTATTTATAAGAGATCTAAACCAACTGTAATATTAAAAAAAAACCCAAATTTTCTCAAGCTCTGACAAGCTTCAACCTTGATTACACTGGTATAGTTCATATGCACCACATCCTCCAAGCTAGTACTGGTCACTAACTAAAATATTCATTCTTTCAAGCACACAGAAATATGTATTTTTCCCAGTGGTGAATTTTGCCTTGATGAGGAATAGAGCAGCTACCTGCTGAGGCGCCAGGCAAATCCATGGTATACTTTCTTCATAAATCAAAAGCCACACCTAGAGGACTAGGAAACGAATGTCTATGCTTGATTCGTAAGGGGAGCTGCCTTCTGGTACCTTCCGTAGTCACAGACCCAGCTGAATACGTATCTAAATTGAAATCCCCTCACACTTCCCGTTCCACACGGCGCTTTGCTGCAACCTCCTAAACTGTCCTTATTAAATGTGTCCTTGAAGAGAATAGCTTCCTGTAAACATAAACAACTAAGAAATTAGAAGGAGGGACAGGATTCAGTTGATTATCCATAGCTAAATTGCATTTTATTCATCTGGAAATGGAATATGCATGTGTTTTCATCCAAAGTGATGGAAGATACTTTAGATCTCTAAGATTAGCAAGCATCTTAATGTGACTTCTTCTATTTGGAAAAAAAAAATCAGTTTGTGTTTGACAGGTGTCATGTTTTGAATGTGAATGAGAGATAGTTGGATGTGATGGTTGACTTCCTACAAAAGAAGAGCTGTACCAGTCTCCGTAAAAACTGATTTCAGACTGTGATGAGTTATCTAAAGCTGAAAACCTTCAACACTCAAATTAACCTTGCTCCCCAGTAGATCATCTCCACAACCCTTGCACCCACCCCCCTGCCCCATTAATTGTGCTCTTACGGAGCAATACTGACATCAAATTGTCAGTAAACTTCACCTCCAAGGTTAATTTCTTCTCTTTCAAGGTACATGGACCTTGCAGGCATAGAGATAATATTAAGCCCCCATTTAGCCTTGAGTGGTGTCCATTCAATTTTTTGAGGGAAAGATATAGGGCATTAAAAAGAAAGAAAAAAAACACAATCGTGGAATAGTAGTGTTTTTACCAAATTCTAATTATTTTGGATACACACATGCATGCGTACAGGCGCGCACGCACACACCATCCACAACACAGAAGTCCTGGGGGTTATTTTGCCCTTTCATTGATTAGTTTCAGAAATAGATGATGTATTAAAGATGACTCCAAAGATATAGAGATTTTAAAATATGCTCTGATTGCCATCTTTTTCCAGATACTTGTCGTATAAGCCAAGTGTCACGTTATGAAGGGACTCAGGGTGATACCATGTGTCCTTCAAACAGCTGGAGATACAATATCTGCAGATCTCCTAATCGGCTTCTGTGTTTTGACTTCATGTACAGAATTCGCCAACCTGCAGTAACAGGGTGGTCAGGCACCAAGGAGACCACTTTGGTTCTCTCTGCTCCCCCAGACACTGCTAGAAAGACTCAAACTGAGAGCACAGATAACTGACAAATAACAGATACGAACCAGGTCTTTAGGATTCTAAGTATTATAATGTGTGGGGAAGGAAATGTATAGTCTTTCATCATTTTTCCCCATACATTTTAAAGAAAGTATAAGTCGGACTTATTCATAAGACTCTCATGGGTTCCTTATTTTTTTCCTGTTTAGAAATTTATATTAGAAGTTAATAAAAGTATCAATTCCATTGCCCCAAAGGGGATATTAAGGTTTTTTTTTAATTTTTTTAATTAACAAATATTACATTTCCAAAGCAGTCTATCAGATTGCAGTGATTTCTGACTCCCTCAGGCATGGGTGACTTTGATCTTTCACTAATTGTCTCTATTTGGAAAAATAATCATCTGTATTGAAATAATAGCTGATTATTCGAGAACTACCAATGGTAGTAATTAAGACAATTGTTTTAGAAAGCCACTATCCAAAGACTATCAACCAAGACAATGGCCTAAAATAGAATAAAATAAAATAACAAACCTAATATCTAATAAACAAAATCTAAAAATTGCATCTGCTTTGTGTAACGATCTTGTTGAAGAGATTATGACACTACGCTTTGCCCCCTGGTGGTTACAGAGTTATCAAACAGTTGCTTCTAGGGCTACCAGAATTGATTCAGAATTCAGGAAAAGTGACTGATCTCGTGGCAGATGGTTCGTTGGGTAGAACATAAAAGTTACGATAGAAATTCTGGGCCTTGACACCCAG
The DNA here is from genome assembly GCF_048564905.1 of Vicugna pacos. NCBI lineage: Eukaryota > Metazoa > Chordata > Mammalia > Artiodactyla > Camelidae > Vicugna > Vicugna pacos. Next base: position 111,470,253 of record NC_132987.1, on the reverse strand, counting down.
AGTCCCTCTCCCTTCTACAATATTCGCTCAAAAGAGACATCTTTCTTCTAATAGTCAATCCTGATTATCTTCAACTCAGGCAAGGTCCTTTCTAAAGATACTCCTAGTCTTGTTTGATCTCTTACAGGCAGAACAGGAAAATTTCCATAAGGTCAGAATAATACACGGACTCTCCGGAATGACTGAATAGTGCGTGTCTCACCCCATCACTGGTCATCTCGCCACCCCACATCTGCTCCTCACATGGGTCTAACCTCTAGACACAGACAGCTTTGATCATCTTTGGGTGCACTACAGCTTGCTCAAACACTTTGCAGTGGTAGCACTGCGCTGTGATTTAAAATAGAATAACAGTGAGTCATTTCTTTATGTTTCTGTCACCCTAATGTCAGCAAAGCAAGTATTTCCTTAACATCTTCTCTCTCGTTATTCTGGCAAAACTCAGGTGTTGTTTTTCATAGTCTCTCTCTACCCATAATCATCTCAGACATTTATCCACGTGAATTAATTTTGTCAGCTTTATTTCAAAAAGAAAGAAAGAAAGAGAAAAAAAAAAGATTTTACCTGTTCTATTTAGTTTGGAAATTATCAAATATCAGCGGTATTTGATCAACGCAGAACATATAAGCTTTTCCATGTGCCTTGCCTCCTTTTCAGGAATCACGTTCACTGGGTATTGAAAGCCTTTCCTAGGAAGCACATGAAATTGCCATGGATGTCATATTGGGGTATCTCAGTCTCTTCCTTTCCATTTTCCTATTTCTAGAACATATAAATCTTCACCTTCCCTAAGAACTTAATTTTAGTTGCATGTGTATGTGTATCATCTTGTTTTCGGTAGAGGATTTAGGGATAAATTTGTTCTACAGTCAAATGTAGTAAACAAGTGAGAAAGCAGAGAACCAAAGAAAGCCATTTGAGTGCCCTCTCGTGGAATAAAGCAGCACTGCAGTGATTTAAATTGGACAGTGACTTCTTAGTACTTAGAAGAGTATCATACAAGAAAATATAAAGAAGGCTGAGACAGGAGAAAGAGGAAGGACAAGGAAGATGGCAAACACTTCTTTCAGGCAACTGTTAAAAAAATAACAAAAAGTTTGCAGCATCTATAATGGACAATTTAAAGAGTAAAGTGCAAAAAAAAAAGCATCCTGGTTGATAGTAAAAGCTATAATCCACTTTATTTGTGCTTTATTTCAAGATTCTGATGTCACATAAACCTTTAGTATTTGTTTAAAAATTACCACTTTACCCTTGATCAACTTGCATCAATAATACATATGCCTGAGGAGTATCTTCTTTTGTAAATTAGTGGTGATGACCATTTCTACTGAAAATGAAAAATTATGAAGCTCTCTCTCTGCAGTGTGAATTGTAGAGTATATATATGAAATGTAGTTCACATTCAGAAATGTAATTGCTAATGAAGAAGACAAAAAATGTGAATTTAAAAGACAACTGAATGTCTTATTCCTAATAAGATCATGTCATTGATGAGCATTACAGGAAAGGTAAGGTTGGCTGATTAAATGCATGACGAGAGAAAAAGAGAAACTAAAGCTTGCATGGCTGTCAGTGTGGTAGTACGGACAGGTTCCAAGCACCGCTGAACCTTGACTAATGAAATAATGATGCTTATGTAAATAAGTGGGCTGAATGTCTTTAAAGAGGAGAAAAATACAAGGAACTGAAGGTGAGATTAAGGGCAAATAACTAAATTAATATTTTTTTTCTTTATTTTAAAACAAACTAACAGAAAAGCTACGTAAAGATTATAGAGAAAACACTTCTAGAATGGTAGAGTAAGAACCTCTGAAAACCCACTGAATATAAAAAAAAAAAGAGCACTGCCAAAAATGATAAAAGTCACCTTTTTTTGAAACCTCTGAAATTATCCAAATATTTGCAATGATATCCGGAGCTTTATTCAAAGAAAACAGCTACGTATCATATATAACAGTGAGCATTGTGGGATTTTTCCTTGTTCTATTTCTGTCCCCCTTTCCCTTGAAAACCAAAAGCCTCACAACCACAAAAGCTGTGAAAAATGACAGCTTAGCAGTGACCAGAAGGGGAATAGAATGGCCTTGAAGTTCCACCCAAAAAAACTCGTCCCCAGAGAACTGACACAATGTGGAAGCTTCCTGCAAAGGTCTCATTCACGGAGCTTGTCTTTTTTTTTGAACTGACTCAGAGCTTGTTTGGTGAGAAAAATCCTGTTTGAGGATATTTGTCAAAAGAAAAAAAAATACAGCAGAAATTGTTAAACATTGCAGCTGCCTAATGCAGTGATGCAATTGGTCAAGCCAGAGGCTGGGAAAAAAAAAAAAACACTTAAAAGGAAAATTAGGAGGATGAGATACCCATAGGGGATTTCAAAACGTTTCTGTATATTTCTAGAAATCAAGGAAACCACGCATATATGCAGGGTTGCTCATATGCCCAAGAAAGGTCTAGCATGCTCAAATCTCTCACTTCGGGCAGACTTGGAGGCATTGCACAAATAGGAAATGAGGATTAAGGCAGAGGCAAAAACAGCCAAAGATTTGACAGTGTGTTCAAAAGCACCTTCAGCACACGGGTGCTTCAGCAAAGGGTGGAAAACGTATTGGTTCCAGGCACTTAGGGAATCTCTATCCAAGCATTATCTGACCACCATGCGGAGTCTTCAGTGCCTGCACATGACAAGGCACACAGATTTTGCAGAATTAGTCCAGAAAAATGCCTAAACAAATTAGCAGTAATTTGGGTAAAGAGGATAATCTGGTTTCTAGGATTACTGCTTGATACTAAAATGTTCAGCTTTCAACAACAGCAAAATATTATGAGGCTCACACAGAAACTAGAAAGTATGATCCATACATAGATGAGAAAAGCAGATTTTGGACTTATGAAACAAAGTCTTTTAATCAGATATTATAAATATGTTCAAAGCACAAAGTAAAAAAAATGCCTAAAGAATTACAGAAAAGTAAGTTTGAGTATATTATACATTCACCAAACAGGGAATAACAATAAAGAGACAGAGCATGAAAAGGGGCCAAACGGAAGTTGTTGAGTTGCAAAGCAAAATAAGTGAAATGAAAAAGTCACTAGAGGGGTTTGACAGCGTGCCTGAGCTGGTGGGAGAAAGAGTCAGAAAACAGGTCAATTTAAACTGTCCAGTGGGAGAAAGAAAAAGAACCAAGAAAAATAAAAGGATCCCTAGCGACCCACAGGATACCGTCAACTGTACCCAAGTACGCATAATGGAAGTCTCAGAAGATGACGAGAGAGAGGGAGACAGAGAAAAGGGGCAGGAAGAATATTTAAAAATATAATAAAATATCTACACATACCTATATATAAACTCAAATCCACACCTCATAGACACGTCATAGCCAGACTGACAACAGAGCGAGAGAATCTTGAAAGAACCAAGACAGAAGTGACTCATCACCTACAAAGGACCCCCCAAAAATGAAGTGCTCACCTCATCAGAAACTGTGGAGGCCAGAAGGCAGTGGAATGACACTGAAAGTGCTGAAAGAAGAAAAAACTGTCAATCATACCTGGCAAAGATGTCCTTCAAAAATGAAGGAGAAAATAAGACATTCCCAGAAAACTAACAACTGGTAGTTTTTTGCTAGAAGACCTTTCCTATAAGAAATATTACATCTTTTGGGCAGAAATGAAAGCATGCGAGATCGTAACTTTAGTCCACGTGAAAATATAAATAACACTGGTAAATTAACTATGTAAGTAAATATAAAAGACAGAATTAAAGTATGTTTGTAATCCCCAGGGGAATCATTAAAAATGTAACTCAAAAAATAGTAACTTTAAAACATTTAAAAAGAACTCTAGAAAATAGCTCCTTAACACAAAGAAAGCAGTGATGGAGGAATAGAGAAACATAAAACGACTTTAGACATACAGAAATCAAATAGTGATAGGGCAGATGTAAATCCCTTTTTCAATCAGTACTAACATTAAATGTGGGTGGTTAAATACTCCAAACAGAAAACAGAGGTTAGTTAGCAAAATATATTGAAAAAGCATGACCCAGGGGATGAGGGTACAGCTCAGCGGTAGAGAGCCTGTTTAGCATGTACGAGGACCCGGGTTCAACTCCCAGTATCTCCAGTTAAAAGCTAATATATAGAAAGAATTCTTACAACTCAACAATCAAAAGACAGCTCAGTTAAAAATGAGCACATATGCATCATTATTTATTTCTCTATATATTGAAAATCCCGAGTTAAGACTGGTAACTCCAGTTCTGAATTAACTACAAAAGGTTCATTCTCATTTTCCTTCTTTTCATATATTTAAATCTACTTCTCTCAGTTGTGAGAAACTGGCTCCCATTAACCTTAAAATACCAACATATTGCTTGAATCACCTTTGTATGTAACCGTCTTACCATCAACCTGTCGTGGCCTCACCCCTCCGCAGATGCTCTGTAGTCCTTGCTCAGACACTGACACCTTGCTTTGGACCAGCACTAGCTCCCTAACTTAAGGGTCCTTACCCTAACCTAAGCCCAAGGACACCCTCCTTATCTGGTCAGGCTTCGATGCCCTGTGCCCAGGCTTCCTACCTCTGACTGCCTCCCCTCAACATAGACCTCCTCATCCCACTCAGTGCTGATCTTGCCAATCTGCCACTGATACCCTCTGCTCTAACGTCCCCCTTGTCACAATTGGGCTGAATCGTCCCTGGCTGAGTGACTTTGACCCCTCTGTGCGGCTGCTCTCCCCAAATTTCTTTGCCTGTGCACCCTACTCTGAGCCTCTGCCCTCCCCTCCATCGATGCCCTCTCTTCCTTACACACAGGCATCTTCCCCACTCTTTGGCCACTGCCATTACCCATGTCCTGCCCCCTAACTTAGCAAAAATGCCCCCTCATCATGCTCTTGTGCTGACACCCCAGCACACTGCTGCAACCCCCACCTGTGCAGACGCATGCTGAGCGCTTTTCCATGCGATCGCTTTTGTACTGAAATTTTAAGGAATAAATGAAAGAAAAGAGAAACGGAGGAAGGAAAAAAGGGAGAGAGGGAGAAAAGAAAAAAATCGGAGGGAGGGAGAAGGGAGCATTTTAAATCAATAAACGTTTATAATAGAATCTTCACCTGCCTTCCTCTTCTTTTCCCTCTAGCAAGAAAGGGCTCTGTCTCTGCCTGTCGGGGGTATGACTCTTCTAAACTGAGCTTTTATTATCACCCAAAGAATGAGGGCTGTTTTATATAAATCAAGAAAGCATGTCTCAGCATGTTGAGGGGAAACACATCGATAACAAAAATTAAGACCATCTGCAGTATTTGGAAAATTGAAAATCAAACTACCTATAAATTACATTATTCTTGCCAAAAGAAGAAATACTAGCTACTGTGAAAAAAGTGAATTTGCCCTAATCCAGCTTTGTGCTATAAATTCTGCTGAGTATAGCCTAGGTTGCTTTCTTTAAAATTTAATTTTGTTTCACACTGGAATCCCTTTCTCTGTCTCCAGTGGACTTCCTCAATCTTCTAAGGATCAGAGGGTGACAGAAATACAAGTGTTATACACAAATGACAAGCAGAGAGGGAAACCAGCTAACACTTTGTTTCCAAATCGAATTTGGAAGCGGGTGGATAGGTGTAGCTAGAGGATTCTGAATTATGTTTATCTCCTAACAGAAGAAAAGGAAGAAGGATTCATCAATTTCACCAATCGGTCCGTTCAGTGCTATTTTCTCTTTTTTTGCACCCAGCGTCCCTCACTTTGTATTCCTCATCTCTGTGATCTTGTGTCTTTGATCTTTTGATTGGATAACATGAGGTAATTGGTACCTTCTGGTCCATGTGCGTGAATTTGCCCACAGTCAATTCTATTTGCCTTTTGACCACAGGAGACTTAATTAATGAAGCAGAGGGTGGCTTACACATGGGAAGGTTATTTTTGTGAAACACTTGAAGAAGACTTAGATGTTTCATAGCTCAAATCAGAGTAAGCAACAAGACATTAAAATGCTGAATTGAATTAGGAAGTTGTTTGTGAAAATACATTTCAGCCTGAGATTTAATAAATCAACCATTCTGCTGCACTCCATGGGAAAACAAGCTCCATTTGTCAATTATTCCATATTCACCAGATCTTGGAAAGCCACCAAAAGCTTTCCTGGACATAATAGATTTTTGAATTTTGTATATTTTAGCGTGTTGTTTTTCCAAGTGAAATAAATTGTTCTGACACCTCTCGTATTTTCTGGTCGAACTAGTCTGACAAATTCATCATGTGGCCTTGGTTTTAGGATTGAATTTTAAAGGACAGGAAAAGTTTGCCAGAGGGATGTCTTAGGAGCAGGAGGGTTAAAGTTTTATGAAGAGATCTGAGTGAATACTAACAAGAAAGGAGAAACAGGGATGGCCCATCACAGTTTGCTCTGGAGCAGTTATAAGCAAAACTTGACCACATACTGACTACCTGGTTCCACTAACACAATCTGTGATTTACTTTGAGGATGCGAAATTAGTAACGTGCTTCTATAATTCAGCTTCTCAAATATTCACAGATACTGCTTTTCTAGTAGCCAAGAGGCAGTGTCAATATTCTCATTACTCATCTCAACTTGGAAAGTTCTGAAGTCTAAGATCTACAGAGTGGTGGAATTACACATGATGCATCCTGTCCTCATCACACATTTCTGTATTTTTTTTTTTACTTTTTTATTCTACGTGTAACATGAGAGAAAGTTACAGTCATCTGCAGAGAACCCAAACATTCAGAAAACCTTTTACAATGTATTCTTTTAGATCTTAAGCCTCTGGTGAAAAAGACTGAGACAGGATCTGAGGGCTGCTGAGAAGGTCCAAAGCAGACCAGGAAGAGAGATGCTGGCCCCAGAGGACTGTTAGTGACAGCAAGAGCCGCTACTGGACAAAGAGAGAGAATAAAGAGACATTTTGCATGGTTCTGTGTCTAGCTGGAACTTAATGAATTTTTTTCCTTAATTCCCTTGATTTGAAGATCTACCATGACGCCAAGAAGCTTACAGGGCTCTGAAGATGCCTTTGGTGAGGTCTCGGGTCTGCAAAATAACTGAGACGTTCGGGTTATGGGATGTTCTCTCGCATATTTGTTGTTTGTTTGGATGATGATGCCTTGTGTGTGACTTGGTAGTGGAGAGTACAAGGATTTAAATCAAAGGTATGCAGACTGTGGCCCATGGGCCAAATCGGGCCCACACTCCTGTTCTTGTGCACAGAGCTTTACTGCCGCGTACAGGACAGGCATGATCGTTTGTTCAAGTATTATCTGTGACAGCTTCCGTGCTACAACAGCAGAGTTCAGGAGATGTGACAGAGATCTTACACCACATTAGACCTAGAAGATTTACTCTCTGGCCCTTTACAGATAAACTCTTTGCTTTAAGGTTATCGAAGTGAGCTCAATATTATTAAAAACTCTCCTTTAGGTATTTTACTTTCCCTAATAGTGAGGGGAAAATACATTCTCTCTATAAATATTTTTACATTATCTCCTTGCAGTGAAGTATTAATAAGAAAAAAAACACTGGATGCATTTTCTTAAGAAAGAGAGCATTTAACATACTGTGATTTTTAAACATACCTAATAGATTTTATAATGTTCTTAGGGCAGAGCAAATGTTCCAGGTGCGGGGCGGAAGCACTATAGACTGAGCTGAAAATTTACCCTGGTCATAAGCCCTTCTGTGAACCCTGATTAGGAGCTGCATGCTGATGGTTTTCAGCAATTAAAAATAATACATATTTATTAAAAATTGTGAAGAAACTAGCATCTCTGCAAAAAAAGAGAAGACAGTCAGAAGCAGTGTCCTTCAGCTTTCCCCGCAACTGCTGTTCACTCCACTGCCCACAAGAGAAACTCACTGTATTGGAATCCATTTCTACCACTTAGGAAATTTGTAAATTTTTTGACAGCTATTGCTTGTTGTTTTTTATAGACTTTATTTCTTAGAATAGCTTTGGGTTCATAGCAAAATTGAGCAGGAAGTACAGAGATTTACCACATACTCCCCTCTCTTCCCTCAACACAAGCGCAGCCTCCCCTACTACCAACATGCCCTGCCTCAGCGGGACATTTATTACAACGGGTGAACCTCCATGGACACATCATTATCACCCAAAGCCCACCGTTCACATTAGGGTTCACTCTTGGTGGTGTACATTCCATTGGCTTTGACAAATTGTATCCACCAAGGAATCGTTTTTGTTTTCCCTTATTTTACCTGGTACACAGCACAATGCCTAGCCTTTTGAGGCAGTTTAGCTGAGTTTTTCCTTTTTCCTCTTTCTTTTTCTCTCTTTCTCTTTCTTTCTCTCTCTCTTCCTTCCTTCCTTCCTGTCTTTCCTCCTTTCTCTTTCTCTTTCTGTCTCTCTCCCTCTCCCTTTTTCTCCCTTTCTTTTATTTCTTTCCTGTTACTGACTCAGCTCACAGAAGGCCCCTATTAAAGAGAACTGACATTTGTTGAGCCCCTAGAAGGTACCGGATGTTTTGTGTGTGTGATGGTTAACTTTATAGGCCAACTTAACTGAGTCATAGGGTGCCCAGATATTTGGTCAAACATTGTTGAGTGTGTCTGGGAGGGCATTTCTGGGGGAGATTAACATTTGAATTGGTAGACTGAGTAAAGCAGATGATCCTCTCCAGTCTGTGTGAGCCTCATGCCATCCCTTGAGGGCCTGGATAGAACAAAAAGAGGAGCCAGGGAGAATTTGCTCTCTCCCACTGTTTTCTAGCTAGGACACTGGCCTTCCCCTGTGCTCAGACTGAAACTTATGCCACCAGCTTTCCAGGTTCTCCAGCTTGCAGATGGGAGATTGAGGAACTTCTCAGCCTCCATAATCATGTGACCCATTCCCCATAATAAATCTCCATATATATGTATGCATATATGTATCTGTATGTATGTATGTATATGTGTGTGTGTGTGTGTGTGTGTGTGTGTGTGTGTGTGTATACAATATCACCTCCTATTAGTTCTGCTTCTCTGGACACCCCTGACTAATGCAGTGTGTATTAGCTCTGTTAGTTAGTCCTTACATTCCTACATTCCTCCAAGGAGGTAAACATTTTTATCATCCTTTTCTTACAGATGAAAGATAAAAAGAAAGAAAATCTGTGACACAGAGAAGTGAAATTTGTTCAATATCTTGCAACAGAGCATGACTCTGTGGTCAAGTCCAGATGCACATCCAGATGGATGATCCCAAATCCCTTTCTCTTTCAAATCTACCAGAGTAGTGGTGTGTAGGACAGGGCTTCCCAGCTTTGGGGTAATGTAGGTGAGAACCACTGTCCTTAAGAAGAACTAGACCTTAGTTACAGATTCAAGATTTAGTCCCAGAGTGGAAGCTGCAGCCAGTTGTCACCGATGAGCAGTGGCCAGTAATGTGGGTCCGTGGGGCCTGAAAGGACGTGGCCAAAAAGTGTAGCAGAGACTGGCAAAGGAGGCAAGGAGCTGAAGCTAGGAGCAGAATCCATCTTTCCACTTTGCACAGGACTTGAGATGAAAAGTCAGGGGCTTAAGACAATGCTGGACAGCAGGAAGTTTCTGCTTCTCAGACGCAGAGAACTGGGTCTTCATGTAGTCATTCAGCAGGTGATACATGCAGTGTTGCTGTAGGAGAAATTGGTCCAGCCTGCCTTGCTGGAGAAGCAAAAGAAGCAACACTTCAAGAGCATTCTCCCCTGACATCTGAGCATGGAGTTGGTCATTGTATTAGTTTCCTATCGCTGACATAACAAATTACCACAAACTCAGTGGCTTACAACAATACAAATTTATTATCTTATAGTTATCAGTATCTATAACTATGTAAGTGTCGCTTATATACATCCGTTTTACTAGGCCAAAATCAAGGTGTCATTTTTTCTGGAGGCCCTAGGGAAGAGTCCATTTCTCTGCCTGTTCCAGCTTCTAGAGCTGTATTCTTTCCACTCCATGGCTTGTGGTCATCCCTCCATCCTCAAAGGCAGCAGTGTAGCATCTTGCTTCAGTGTTACATGGTCTTCTTACTCTGCTACCAAATCTCACTCTGCCTCCCTCGTATACAGATTCTTCTGATTACATTTAGGGGCCACCTGGATAACCCAAGATAATCTCTCCATCCCACGATCTTTAACTTAATCACATATGCAAAGTCTCTTTTGCCATATAAGGTAGCTTTTCCAGGTTCCAGGGATTCGGACATGGATACATTCAAGGGCCGGTATTCAGGTTACCACAGGAGACCTTTTGAGCAGAGTTCCCTTTCTGGGTACAAGCCTCTGAGCACCTGCTTCTGCAGTCATAGCCACCAGGGTCAGGGCTACCCCGAGACGAGTTCAGACGAGGTGGCCTCAGTATGCTGGCTTACTGTCTAATTCCTCCATGACAATCACCTTTCTTAAGATCTCCACGCTGTTTTCCATTTGAGTTAGAAGAAAAAGTGTCACACTTTTTATCCTGAAGGAACACCTTATCCATCAGTTAAAAGCTTAGTCTGGATGCCTGGATAGTCACTTAAGAGAGACAACACAGAACAAAAGACTACGGTGGACATTGGGGTGAGAAAACTCAGGAAGGAAAGAAGGGTAAACTAATAGGTGACAAAGTCAATCACGTCCCAACTCACAATTTGATTTGGGGAATGACACTGGCAATATGCCTGGAAACCACCATGTTTGTTGACGACTGCCAGGGCTCGGCTTGAGACAGCACTGGGGAGAGTCTATACAGCAAGGGACAAGCCATAGACCTGAAGTCACAAATTCAAGCCAAAGAGCATAATTGAAAAACTGTGTGGGAAGCTCTTGAGTCACAGGGCACATGCAAAGCTCATTAATAAAAATGCAAAGAGAGAGCAAGAAAGCCAAAGGAAAGGCATTCAGTTCTGCAGAGGAGATGTTCCTCTGAGTGAGGATGATCCCCTGAAAGAACGGAAAGATGGCCTGGCATCTAGCCCTGCCAGCATGCAGTGACGATATTCATGTTCTTAAATAATGCAGACAATGTATCTACAATGCAATGTCGGGGCTGGTGGTTGGACCGTGGTACAGACTCTGCAGAGGAAGGCAGTGCTGTGGGACCGCACAGCAGATGCTAGTGGGTGGAATTTAGTTAGTCTTGTCAGATAGACAAGCTACCTAAAAGTAGAAAGTGGACAGAGCACTGAGAGAAACTAGGTGACTGGAGGCTCGTTCTTCTGTGCATTGAGCAACCATCTAAAGTAGCATTTCTCAGACTTCAGTGCACATAAAAATGACCTGGAGACCATGTTAAAACCTAGATTCCTGGGTCCAGCCTCAGCGTCTCAGGTCTGGGGTAAGACGAACAGAAATCTGGTGTGCCCAGGCCAACAGGAGTTTCCAGGTTGCATGACTTTTAGTCTGAAAACTGGGATAGGCTCAGCAAGCCAGGACAGCTGTCACCCTAGGGCTGGGGCACAGGGATCTGCATGGCTAACAGACACCTAGGTCCTGCTGCTCCTGGTTGGCACAACTTTGAAGAGCAATGAGTAAGCAATGAATTAGTACACTCACTGTAATTCAAAAAGAAAATAAAATTGCTATCTACTTAGTAGGAAATTTCCACCCTCACTTAATCTAAATTAGAAGTTGAGGTGACTCTATTGGAAAAGATCAAAAAGTTCTATCTACTTGGGGACATGGGGTTGGGTTCTAGTGAAGTCAATAATTTAAGCAAGGTAGGCAAATCACTGTTAGGATCCGTGTTGTCCACGTGCCAGCTGTGTCCCTGAAATACATATGTTAGGGTTGCTAATGTTTTCTAGATGGATTTAGAAAAGAACATTTAAGAAAAGAACACTGAAATCGCTTTTCTTTTATTTTTTAATTTGCATTTCTCCCTTTATGTTCACATTACCTTTCTCTTCCCACAAAGGAATTCTGAAATACGGTCTGTGTTCAAAGCAAGGCTGGATAAGTCTATGGCCTTCCATCTATTGAGAATTCACTGGCATTATCTAGAGACTATGATTTCCTCTCATTTCCCTTCTTCAAGGTGATTCCCACCAGATGGCTTTCAGGAAACCCTGAGGCTGGGATTACCAGGGCTTCTAAAATGGGGTGTTACGTCTTCTCAAAGACTGTGTGACATTCAGGCTGGGAGAAAAAAAAAATGGTCCACCCATTTGTTTTTTGCAAATATTATATTATATACTCACTTTGTACAGAGCACTATCCTTAATGCTTTATAAAATATTAACTTTTAAAATCCTTGTAATAACCCTATAATCCCATGGTACAGATGAAGAAACAGAGACACGAAAAGTTAGAAGTTGTGCAAATGCCACTAGTTGGTAGTGGGGACAGGATCTGCACCCAGACAATCTGGCACCAGAGTTAGGGTAGTTCTAATAAAGGCCATCAGACCTTTTGCAAGATTCCTCTATGGTGACCCCACTACTCAGTTAGGTTGCAGGCAGTTTGTTGAGAGCCTAGAATTAAATCTGCACGTCCAGCACAAAGCAGTTCACTTCCTGATGTGACCCAATAGCAGTTCCCACTGTTTCCCTAAACTGGCGATGCCTTGAGTTCTTGCCTGTGGATTTAGGTCTGAGGCACTGTACTCAGGCTGAGCTTTTACAAAGTGGAGACTAACTGAATAGGAAATGGATAGATATCAATGTAGAAATACGCTGGCGTTGGTTGGGGCTCTGCCAAATGCAAGTGATAAAGTCCATCTCAAATCAGCTTCAGCAAAAGGCTGAATGATTGGCCCAAGCCTGAGGGAAAGGGAGCTACAGGAGTGGATGTCTCAGGGGTTCTCCAGCACTCTGTCCTCTACTTGCCTCTGCTTCTGATTATTTGTTTCCTCTCTTCCATCGCCAATAGGCGCTCTCCGCAAGGTAAGAGATGCCACTGCTGGAGGCCTTCTCTTGGAATCCCCAGTGGAGAAGGAACGGCTGCCCCAGGGAAGGGCTCTGGTTGGCTCTGCTTGTCATACGATCACCTATTGACCCGAACAGTGCTTCCAAGATGATGGAACACGGTGTGAGCCCCAGGGAAGCCTGGTTTACCTCCTCCCCAAACCTGCAATGAATGGCCAGAATCTAGAACCAAAGAACTCAGAATGAGTTAGCATGATGGTCAAAAAATAATTACAGTAATCAAAATTACTGCAACAAGGACCACTGATTCAGCCTGTGGGTTAGGACAGAGGACACAGGGTTGTTATTTGTGCATAAATACAGAGAGAGAGAGAGGGAAAGATAATTTTAGCATTTTATTCTGCCCCCGTCCCCCACCCCTGCAACTTAGATATTTTAAGGCTGATTTATCATAATTCTTCACTGGGTAGTTTTAGAGGCAGAAAAGAAGTACTAAGGCAGGAACAAACTAAGTACTCTTTCTAGGGAGTGAAGCAGAATAAAGAGGAGAAAATGGTCTTAGAAATAACCTCATATTTAATATTTGGGATATGTAATTGCAAGTCTATTTCTAATGGTTTTCTATATTTCACAAATTCAGGTAAATGATGCCAAGAGGGGAAAAAAATGTGATATCAGCTCTAAAATGGAGGGACTGATAAATGGGAGAAGCTCTGCCTGGAAGCAGGGTCAAGATGAGCTTTGCTACACAGCTCAGCCCGTGTTGAAGAAAAGAGGACTATAATTGCTAACCTCTCAGTGAGAAGCATATTTGGTTGAGAAATCTGAGTAAAAGGAAAAAGGGAAGAGGGGGAAAACCTCATCAAAGGAGGCTGCAGGAATGAATTAGAGCAGACCTGGAAACTAAGATAAAGAACCTTTACTCACTGGTAAGCTCACGCTGAGATATTTTGACCTCATTTGCTCTTTAAGAAAAAAAAAAATCCCTTTTGTCGGTTGCTTCAGAGCAGAGATTCTTCAGCAGAAAGACTGTTGGAGGTCTGTGAGCTGTGTGTCACAGGCTTTGGCACGTCTGAGCAGAAATCCAAGGAAATCGAGGGGCCACTTGGAATCAGTGTGGATACTGGATGTGTCCAGTTAAATTTGTGACACTCTTTCTCTAACTGACACTAAACCTGGGCCTCTCCAACTCTAATGTGCACACTAATCACCTAGGGATCTCACTGAAATGCAGAATCTGGTTCAGTGGGTCTGGGGCGGGGCCAGAGAATCTGCATTTGTAATGAATTGCCAAGGAATGCCAATGTTGCCAGGCTCCTGGCCATGCTTTGAGTATCCATACCCTAAATGTTCTCAGAAAGTGAGTGGATTTTGTAATTATTTTTAGAGCCCTCTGCCCAATTTCCTAAAGAGGTTTGCATCATAATTAAATGCTGTATCAAAACGAACTGATCATTTTCATCCAATGTCATATGAGTAACACTCAAGTTTATTCTGAAGTGACATCTGATTGTGAAAAGGAGTTTTCAGGAACTGGAAAGATGACCCTCAAATGAATTAAGAAAGTCAACTCATGTTGACATTCACAGAGGAAAGTTCTTAGATTCACTTCCAAGAAAGAAACCATGAAAAAATTAAAGCAATCAATGGCAAACACGATGGCAGATGCAGGAAGCAGTCATGTTCAGCCATTTCTGGACATTAAAATAACCTGGGTAGCTTTAAAAATACTGAAGCCTGGACCACATTTCAGACATACTGTTTTAATTGTTCTGAAGTTTAACCTGGGCATCCACATTACCCATGGATTTCCTTTCTTTTCCTTTTCTTTCCTTTCCTTTCCTTCCTTCCTTCCTTCCTTCCTCTCTCTCCCTTCCTTTCTTTCTTCCTTTTTTTCTTCCTTTCTTTCTTTCTTTCTCTCTTTCTCTCTTTCTCTCTTTCTCTCTTTCTTTCTTTCTCTCTTTCTCTCTTTCTTTCTCTTTCTTTCTCTTTCTTTCTTTCTTTCTTTCTTTCTTTCTTTCTTTCTTTCTTTCTTTCTTTCTTTCTCTCCTTTCTTTCTTTCTTTCTTTCTCTCCTTTCTTTCTTTCTTTCTTTCTTTCTTTCTTTCTTTCTTTCTTTCTTTCTTTCTTTCTTTCTTTCTTTCTTTCTTTTTTCTTTCTTCCTTCCTTCCTTCCTTCCTTCCTTCCTTTCTTTCTTTCTTTCTTTCTTTCTCTCCTACCTCTTTCTTTCTTTCTTTCTTTCTTTCTTTCTTTCTTTCTTTCTTTCTTTCTTTCTTTCTTTCTTTTTTCTTTCTTCCTTCCTTCCTTCCTTCCTTCCTTCCTTCCTTCCTTTCTTTCTTTCTTTCTTTCTTTCTTTCTTTCTTTCTTTCTTTCTTTCTTTCTTTCTTTCTTTCTTTCTTTCTTTCTTTCTTTCTTTCTTTCTTTCTTTCTTTCTTTCTTTCTTTCTTTCTTTCTTTCTTTCTTTCTCTCCATGATTAAGTTATTTACATAAGCCATCTCCTCCATAAGCAAAGGGACAGAAGATCAGCATAAAAGTCATCACTGGGTAAAGAGGTGAGCTGAAGGACCGGTACAATTTTCTGGTCCATGTGTGCAGAGCAATGGTCCAAGTCAGTACTGTGTTCCCTGTGGGGTAGTGGTCCAGGTTTTCTTTATTCATCTTCATAGTCAGCTGGAAGCAGATTCACTTGAGGGTTATGGAAGGGGATATGTTTACCCCCAGGGAAAGGGCTTGGACCTAATGTGGAGATGGGGGTAGGCAATGAACTCAGGTCTCGCATCCTCTCCATGGTGTGATTTTACGAAGGCATTCATGCTCATCTCACCCTGGGGAGCGCCGGGAAGTGGGTGAGGGCCTTCCACTTGCAAGCTGAGCCCTCCTCACGGTGGGCGCCACTTGACGTAGGCTATGCCAGCTACAACCAGGAACCACCTAGCGGCCTAGAAACCCTGGACCAGTTGCTGCCTACATTTTCCATACTCATCACCTCCTATTTTCTACACTTTGATGCTCTGACACCTTGAGGCCTTGCTGACTCTGGAGGGACTGCCCCTCCCAGGGCTAGCTAATTCCTAGACAGTAGCCCTGAGTGGGTGACTTGCCCTAAACACCCCAGGACTAAGTACCAGACAACCAGAAACAGCCCGTGTGTCCCAGAGCATGCTGAAATTGTTCCAACTAGCCAAGTGTAAGCTTCCTTACTCTCCCTCACCCATTTCTTTCCATGGGAGTCTCAATAAGGATTCTTGTCCACATTTCTTCCTCCCTTTCTCTTCCTCCTGAGGAACACTGGTGCTTCCCCAGGTGACCCTACCCCATGGCATGATGTGCCCTTTCCTCTTAGGCTCTGTGGGTCTAACAAACTACCTTTTCAGTGTCTAATCTGTCTTTGTTGTCATACATAAATAATCATGAAACCTACATTTTAAATAGTGTCAGACTTTTTCATATATAATCGGGTGATTCTCAGATTCAGCAAAGAATCACTGCTGAGAGACAGAACAAGACCAGTCTAATAAGTTGAATTCAAGTTATATTGGCACATTTTTCATTCAAGAAGGACTACTTTCGAATAAGCAAAAGCAAATTGAAAAATCTTGGTTGACTATATGTGTTTTCCCTCCATTAATGGGTTGCTATTAGTTGAGTCATTTCAGAGAACTGCTTTTTTTTCTCGTTTGTTTGTTTGACTGTTTGGGTATTTTAAGATAGTAATTGTGACTGTGAGTAGGGAAGAAAATTAAAATCAGTTTCCCAGAGCAATAACTCTACCCACAGTTTCCTCTGTCGATTTTCTAATGAAGACAAGTTATAATACATTGAAAACACCACTCGCTATAGGAATGGCACCAAAAGTTAGTTTGGGGCACTAGGCACTGCTTTTTTCAACCTCCCTTCCACTCTTCTTCACTCAACACCATTTGTAACAACTGCACTTCTGGTAAAGAGTGTTACGGAATGGAAATTACATGTATTGGGTTTTTATGTATGGAAATTATTAAGTGCACAGTGAGGTACTGGTTTTAGCAAGAATACGCATCATAGGTTCACCTTGTGAAATCCATTTATTAAACCAGCCAAAAAGGGCTAACACTCTTCAACATAACCTGGGGTCTGAGATTGGCCCAGATAACAACACCCACTAGAGTGTAAATGTCATTAGAGCAAGGATTTTTGTTGTTTTTATTCACAACAAAATCCTCACCACCCAGAATCACACCTAGCAACTAGTAGTTGCTCAATAAATATTTATTAAATGTGCATTGAGTGAATAATAAATAGGAAACATCTGTCAGGACAATAGCCCATAGTACAGAAAAGTGTATAGACAGACCAGAAATAGGTTCTGACAGCCAGAATTCACATTCCAGACACTTGCACTGTGTGCTACAGCAGCCTGTAGGTGCAACTGGTAGCTGAGTATTTGAGATGTAATTAATCTGAATTGAGATGAGCTATATGTAGAAAATATATACTTGATTTTGAAGACTTAGTACTAAAATAGAACGTAAAACATCTAATATATTTTATTAAATTGGCTTATTGGAATGATACTTTGGATATATTGTGTTAAAAATGTGATCTTAAAATTAATTCCACTTGCTGCTTCTTCCTTTTTTTTAATGTGGTTGCTGGGAAATTTAATATTCATATGTGAGCCACATTCAGGGCCCACATTCTATTTCTATCATATACTCCTAGACTTACCTCTTATTTCAGGCATTCTCCAGAGATAGCTTACATCTCTGAGCAAGTTACAACTTACGTTCATCTCACAGTTTTGAAGTTACATAATAATAAATAAGCTTCCTCTGTATTTTTTCCACACGTTTATCTACATGTATATTTTCTACATGTGTATAATTTCTAGGCATTTTGTCTACATCATTTTCTACCTCGTCCACTGTTTTGTAGCTCTCAGAAGTCCCAAAGCAAGGACCTTATCTGTGCATTGCTACCGCCCCTAGTTCATAGAACACTGCCTGGCCTCCAGCTGGCATTCAATAAACATTTCTGGAATGAATGGATGAATGAATGAATGAATAAACCTATTAATTCTTATTGTAAGTCATTTACCAAATACATTTATTCAGACTTATCAAACTATCACTAAATCATTTGGAAGTGCCAAGAACCCCCAAGAGTGGTTTTGCGCCATCCCCAGACCATCCTGCCCCAAACTGAACATATATCCTTTTTGGTATATAAAGAAAGAAAAAGGAATCAAAAACTAAAAATAAATCTTCTGATCTCTTTGTCTTTTCTTGTTAGGTAGCTTTGGGGTAAAAATTTTGGTTGCAAAAGAAACAATAAGGAACCTTAATTAGTTTTTTGAAATGAAAGCTCACCATAATTAAAAGCTGGAAACTGTTTCAAAATGTCACTTGCAATAAAAGAAGGTACACCAGTTTGATTATCAGCATTTTTCCAAATTGGACCAATTAGCCTTCTCTATAATTAGTGGTATATTTAACCTTAAAAATCAGCAAACTGATAATCAAGTTGGAACATAATGAAACATAGTAGGCATCAATCAGAAACACCTGAGACTTGAAATGCAATGTTTGTATGTGGGAAAAATTAAATTATTAGTAGAGAATATTCCAGGTGTCTGCCCTGCTTACCATTTGGACAAATAGCAGCAATTCTTACACATGTTGAATTCGGAACACGATGGCATTTGGTCCTCAGTTAAGGGACCAAGTCCTTTGTGTACAGCATCCCTGATCTAGAGACTAACTATCATCAGAATTAGAGTGTTGTTTATAACCAAAGTTAAACATTTTCAAAATTGGATGACTTGGTTTTACTTTGAAGAAGGTACCTAAGGTTTTAGTGGATTCATAATTGTTTAAAATGTTAGGGACAAATCACAGAATAAACTTTTGCAGATAGAGTCAAAATAGTTAATACATCATACAGAAAAGACAAGGTCTGTAGCATGGGATTACTCAACTGGCTTTGCTTCAGGAAGAAAAAAAAGGCAAATCAACTGTGGTACTTTACTGCTCAGATCGCAGTCAGAATTTCCAATTTCTGCTTCAAAGATACGGATGGACTCAAGAAGATAAGTTCCCAAGCTTCCAAAATAAAATTATGAATCAGGGAAAATGCTGTAATCACACCAAAGCAGAACCATTGCCTGAAATGTTTAAACAAACAAACAAACAAAAAGGAGGTCACTGTAATTTATTTTAGTACCTCAGTCCCCACTTTGGATTCCAGTAAGAGAGCTATTCCCTTCTCTCATTCCTGACTCCAGATTAATAGTTTCTCTGTGTCATATGCCTTCAAGTTCCTGCTAGTTGACAGCCAGCTAAGGTTAATCTGTATTAAAATCTTATCTCACTAGTAACAGAAAAAATATTTTAATTGATGCCTTCTAGAGACATGACTTAGCTGCCCTATGCTTTCCCAGATACAAAGGGTTAGAACCATAGGTCTGCCAACCCACAGAGTAAACATAATGCATCTCTCTGGAGTGTGAACCTTACTTGAATATCTTATTTCCTCAACAAAATGCCTGCTTTGACCCTGGCATTGGTTTGGGTAATTGGGAAGTCTCACTCAAATACTGGTGCCTATCCCTTCCCTTATGGAGCTCATGTCTAGTTGAAGATGGAAAGATAATACTGATAATACTAAACATTTTTAACATAAAAATTGCTGTACCATGTAAGATTTAGGTCAACAAAAATAATCTTATTTGGAGTGAGTCTGTTTCATACAAATGTCCCAGTCATACTACTGCTGGGCAGGGAGTATCTGCAAGGGTTTTTTTTACTCAATCCTTCTCCTTTGCATTTAGAAGAGCTTCAGTGAGAATGTTCTAGAAGAACTAAATCTTAGTGCCAGGGAATGACATTACTTGGAGAAATTTCCGACTGGGTCAGTGAGGCTCTGTCAGCTCCTACAACCACAGCAAGTGGCTTTGATTCACTACCTCGTCTGTACAATACTTGCCTTGCTTCTGTGACCTGGTATTTGGGATCATGCTTAGCCCAGAAAAATTAGGCATCCAAGAGAAATGGGCAAAGGGAAATATACATAAACAGAGTGAGTAAACAGATTTTTTTTAAGAAAACATCAGAATATTTGTCTTTTTTTCCCAGAATTCTGCATTTTTTTCATCTGCTCCATCCCCCAATTTCCATGCATTGAATGTGAAGAGCTATAAAATCTGTTCATTTTTTTTTAAAACATGCTCTTCTAAGGGCCAGGAGGGTCCCAGGACCTGCACTCTGATAAAGTGGTGGAAAGAAAATAGAGATGTCGAGACAGCGGCAGGGAATGGGGTCAGGAAAGATATGCCACTTTGCTTTAAGCCTCAGGAAGTCCTGTGATGCAAGCGTCTTTTATTCCTTAAAACGGTGGTCACTGCAGGGTCCTCTGATCTGTCCGACTAGAGTTGGTCCCCATTGTTTTATGAGACATCATCAATACAATTACTCAGATGAAAGTTGAAGGATTTTGAGCAGAGGTAGATATTCCATGAAGCCAGTGAAGCTTAAGTCACAGGGTCCTTCACAGACACTAATTCCAGCCAGGCTCTGAAAGAAGCCCTCTCAATGGACTCTCTTGGTCACAGGTCTTTGTGTAATTTACAAAAGTAAGATATGCTAACTGCAATCCTGTAAGCCAGCTAAATATTTCCATTCAAACTCTGCTCTATCATGCTTCCCCCTGGTGTTTGGTGACATAGGAATAGCAATCAATGTCACCATGGTTAGTCTACAAAGAGATGTTCATTTGAGAATATATTTAGTTTGGGTCAGTGGGATATGTTTTTGTGGCTTGCAGTCACCTACATGTACAGTTAAATTATTGTCAATGAACCTGGAGTAGGAATGATTTCTGCAAATATTCCAGCTGCCCGCTGTGCTGATTCTCTTAGCGTCCCTACCTGAAAACCAGAACCAGGACTGCAAGTTATTTTGTGATGTTAAAATGTCCTATGACATACGCCCCGGATACTAAAGGGGTAACTGGAGGAGAAACCAGGTTGTGAAATGTGCAGAACTGGAAGGTGCTCTGTGAATAACATATGAGACTGTAAGCGTAGGGTTTGTTTCTCATTGACAGCTACTCAAAATAGAAGTTCCGTCCTGTCTGAATTATACTCAACAAACATGGTAGCATGTACAATTACAAATGCACCATACTCTGTTTTTCTTCTTTGAACAGAAATGAACATATTTTATTCATCCTAAAACTTTGAATTGTGTTTTAGAACCTCTAATGCATCTCGTCCTGACAACATCTGGTAGTCCCTGGTGGAACAGCATAAAAATTTGCTACTGACACACACACAAAATCTGGCTATAGAAATAAATGTTAGGGTCACAAAACTTTTACTATTTAAATAATAAGCTGTGCAAATTATATAGGAGTAATGTCAGTACATAACTGTGTATCCCAATAGCGACAATTTTTAATTATTTAAATTGCTTTTGTGTCTGTTTAAATTTCAGATTATTTTCAGGATTATTGATTTTTTTAATCCAAATTCAAATATTTCAGGAAGAAAACATTCTCCTGGAAGCCAAAAAAACAACTTGAAAGAAAGGAGACTAAAACTTCTATTTATCAAATATCTTTAATGCATAAGTAGTGACAGTAAAAACTGGTAAAAATCATGAGGATAAGAATTACAGTAGTCTAGAAAATATAGATAATGAAAATGACAAGAAGAAATAGAAAAGATCAGGAGAATCAGGACACTATCAATAGGAAACAAACAAACTGGAAGGAATATAACATTGTTATAAGTCCGTTTGAATGAACATCAGACATTAGAGCATTCAAGAGAACAGTCCTTTCATTCTGGTGAATCCACTGACTTCAATAAGTACCTTGATCTTTTATTATGTTATGGCCTGTTACAATGAAAAATAATTGTATTCAACATTTTTTTCAAATGAAATGTTCTTGTTGTAATTTTTTTCCATTTATTTTAAAATTTTTATTATTTTTAACACCTTTATTGTGGTATGATTCCTGTACAGTTAACTATACTGTTTAAAGGAAATCAAATATTTTTCAAAATCTAGATCTCAATAGTATCTACAGTGAATCAAACAGAATTTGTAATGGTCAAATAAAGAATTAAGAAAATTCAAAGTGAGCAAATATATATATGATCCTGGCTAAAATATATATATATACAAATATATATATGAATCCAAGGCTGCAAGTTGCATGCATTACTTCATTTAGAAACGACTCTTAGCAAGACTAATGCTACTTAATAACTCAGATTCTCTGGATGAAAGCTTTCAAGACTATTTCAGAAAGATTAAGCAGGCTGTTTACTTGGATTTCATGCAGATAATAAAAATGCACCAGGACAATATCTTAGACATAAGAAAGAAGAGTTTCACTTTTAATTGAATAGTTGCAGTTATGACATTTCTAAAGTGAGAGAGAATGATCCTTCAGAGATTGCTATGAAAATTTGCAATCCTAAAATAATGGAAACTTCATGGATAACTTCAAATTAATTACTGAATTGATTCACTTTTGCACAAGCATGTGGGAAGATATCAAAATGGGCAAATGCAACTTATTTGCCCGAAAGAATTAATAAAAATAATTGGAAATCTCTATAAAATGAAGTTGCAAATAAAATAAACCAGACATCAAATATCATAGCAACGTGGTAAATTCTACATTAGATGTTATAAACACAGATTATTGTTAGTTATTGGGTATTTCTGCTATAGCAGAAAACCCTGTAAGTGATTTTAACTTTTTCATCAACTTAAGACCATGTATCCGTGAGGTTATTCAACAAAATGAAACTAATCCTGGACAATTATAACCAACCACTGAACAACATTTTAAAATTTATCGGTCATAATCTTTGGAAAAGACCTGTTCCTACAGTGCCTGAAGTCGTTGACTATCTCACTATTTTGTAAACTTGATGTGTTTTCTCTACAGATCCGTCTCTTGATGGAGTATTTTAAAATCCTTGCCAGCTTTCTGCATTTTTTAAAAATATAAATGTAATAAGATGGTCTACTCTTTATGAAGCTGTTGCAAAACTTAAGACTCTAAAATATGTTTTGAATACTTAAAAGAAGCTTGAAAAAAACCAAGATGCAAAAGTTCATTCAAAAATTGATAAAGCTTAAATACATTATTTACATTTAAAAAGTTATTTTGGAATCTTTTGATAAAATAAACAAGAAATGATAGACTCCAGATTTGGATGCATAAAAGTATTTCCTTTTGTCTTCTTTAAATTTGTTTACTAAAATATTGGGGAAAATGGAAATAAAATAAATATAAAGTAAAAAAAGCTAAGATGAGTGATGCAATTAATATGAATTACACTGATACAATGAAAAAACTGAACAAAAAATGTTTAGATCATATCTAAGAAGAAATTAAGATAATGAAAAGTTTTAAACAGAAGTAATGAGTAGCTCTTAATTTGTTTGATAAGGCAGTTAACAAAGACGGCTGATTTAACATGAACTATTGACAATATCAGTGACACTGCAATGAGGACATTGGTGAAGGCTGTTTCATGAATAACATCAATTCAAAATACTGGTCAATGCACAAGAACATGTGAAATGTCCTGAAAGCATACAGCTCAGCTAAGAAGAAAATCTAATAGAACTTTTTGCAAACGTGACAAAAATTTAAAACATTTAAATGATGTTACCAATAACAAATTATGAAAGCGAAATAAAATGTTCCAAATTACCAGTAATAAAACAAATTTCAATCAATCATGCTAAAGACAGAATTATCTGCCTGTTCTCCCAGAGTAAATGACATGCCAAGGTCATTGTCATGTGAAGAGGAACTCAAAAAGTGGAGCAGCCAAATTATGTAGGAATATGTGTTAAACAAGTGAATTGAGAAGTCGATGAACAAAAGATATTGTGTTTTCTTTGGGGGAAGGATTTGTTATATTTTTTGATACCTACTAGCTTTTTAACTTTGTAATTTGTTATTTTATTATTTTAAGTGAGCATTTAATTTTACTCATAATTTTGCATTTTTTTCTTAAAGAGAGTGCATCGGATTAATTAAATGTTAATTTCTACAAAAATTTGGATCCTGTCCCAATTCTGAGAGTTTTGGTAGCCTTAGTCCATATTTGAGCATTTCAAACGTACCCATTTTAGCCCCAAACTATAGGGAAGAAGCTTTCAGGATGTAAGCTTTTCTTCAAAGATCCCTCACAAAGAAAAAAGAGATGGGGTTAATTTGCAGATGATCATCCACTCCTTAATTCTATCCTCCCCTAGTTATAATCGTGGATCCTGGTGGTCATGTCCATAATAGGTCAGGAAAGAACATATTTTCCTTTAAAAAGGAAAGTTGTGATATTTCCACCTGAGTGAAAGCACTACCTTAATGCTTACAGTCTGCTGAATCTCCACCCCCATCATAAAACGACTGACTCTGTTCTTTTCCTCTTCCATTTTGCATCAGCCTCAGGGTCCCTGAGTTCCTTACCTCTAAGGCAAGTGGCTTTTATCAGTACAGAATGCAAAAATAACATGAGCATGAGGTTTAAAAGCAGTAGGAGGACTTTGAAAGCCAAATCCTTGTTTCCTCAGTCATGAATTCACTCATACAACCAAACATCCACGTTGAAGACCTCTTAAGTTTTAGATATCATCTAGTACAGATGTGAGAATACCAAACATAGTGTCATGTTTTCAAGCCTTAGTGATAAGGACCAATGACTGCAGAGGTCCCAGATTTTGAATAACTGGCCTCGTGTGATTGGTGACAGCAAAACCAAAAAAGTCTGTTTTTTTCTGTTTCTCTCTTCTTATTTACCTGCCTACCCCAATCCTCTAGCCACCACTATGGCCAAGACTCAGAATGATACTGTGCTGAATTATACATTACAGTCAACTTGGATAGTCTTGAAACTACATTTTCCAATTTCGACTTTTTTCTCTGCTACATAATATTTGCAGATATTTGTCCCAACTGCTCTCCCAGATAAATAACAGTAGCCCCAGGACCACCACAAAATTTTTGGCTATGAATCCCAAGGCAATAGTCAGATGCAACAGCTTTCCAAAGACCTCTGCACGAGCTCAGCCTTTGCGGTCCCATTTTGGTCACTGTACATTCTTGGTAGTCTGTCATCCCCTCCAGCTTGTCCCATCGTCAAGAGGAATGCCTAATGGCTTTTCTCTGATTCTCCAAATTCCCTTTTTGGACTTTCATTTACCTGCTCTGTTCACCACTGTGAGAAATTGAATTCATATAATAAATCCCTATCCCATAACACTAAAAGTGGCTCTGAATTCCTTATTGAATTCTAAAGTATGGTGATTCTGGAAAACGGAAGGTTCTAGGAGAATAAAACCTTAAAGATGAGACTCTAGAATTGGTTTTTCATTTGCCTAGATAAAAAGACACTGATTATTTTATTTCCAAGGTAAATGGTGAATGGTTAGTCCATGATCTACAGTGGCAAACAATACTTAAATTATCCCCTGCAATCACCTAGTATCAACTGCCTTTGGAAGGCAAGACTCCGTATGACCAAGTAGCTGCGACAGAGAGTATTACAGGGGAACTAAAAACTATAAAGACTGTGGATATAGTTGGTTGCTTTTAAATATGCTGGAGAATTAAGAAAAAGAAAATGATGAGTACAGGACTTTAATGTCCTTATTTACTGAAACTGCAAGGCCAAGATTTTTCAAAAAAAAAAAAAAGATTTTCCAAACCTCACAGAATCTTTTATGTTAAATTTAAGGCATTGATTGGAAAGAAAGTGGGACATTTAAAAAATGGAGTTGAGACGTGTAGGTAGTTTCTGATGAGGTTGAGGCCCTTAATCCCCAGTTTGGTTGGTTGACCCTCTTTTGCCAATGGAAGCAGTCTTTTTTCGTTCCCGATGGGTAGTTTCCCTGCAGGGAAAAATCTTTCCTTAAAAACCCACCCTCACATCTGTTTTGCTCAACAACCCAATTGAGATATAGTTCATACACCTTTACAATTTACTCACTTAATTTGTACTTCAGTGACGTTTAGTATATTCACAGAGTTGTGTGACCATCAATATACTCAACTGTAGAATATTTTCAGGAGTACAAAGAGAAACCCTCACCTCTTAGCCATCATCCTTTCAATACCTCCATTCCCCTCTTCCTCTCCCCCATCACCAGGTAGCCACTAATCTGCTCTCCATCTTTATTTACCTATTCTGGACATTTCATATAGATGGAACCATAGGATACGTGGTCCTTTCTGATTGACTTCTTTCACTTAGTATGTTTTCAAGGCTTTTTCATATTGTAGCACTTATCAGTACTTCATTTCTTTATGCTGTTGAATAATATTTCATTGTATGGATATAGCATGTTTTATTTACCCGTTCATCAGTTAATAGACATTTGGATTATTTCAGTTTATTGGCTATTATGAATAATGCTGCTATAAACATTTGTGTACAAGTGTTTGTGTGGATATATGTTTCCAATTCTCTTGGGTATGTACCTAGGAATGAAATTGCTGGATTATAGTATGGTATTACAAGCTTGGGAACATTAAAATGCTAGAGTTGGTTTATTATAATATCTGCTCATTCATTCTCTAACCATGTTCTGCAGGAGATGCCAGAGGATACTATATTTGAGAAATAATTTTGTAGCTTTGAGAAATACTTGGTGAGGGAGCACCAGCCTCCTTGAAGAGCTCCATAATAATTATTTTCTGCTAGCCAGGGATGAGAATGTAAACTGCTGACATCAAACTGTGTTTTCTAAATTCAATGGGGATAATGTATCTTGGAATAGGGGTCAACTGTTAACACTCAATTGCCAAGGCCAAGGTGGGCATGGTTACTATATTGAGCAGCTGAGCAAAATCAGTAATCAGAATGCTTTGACCTGCACAGAATATAAATGTTAGTTTATTGGTCATTGTATCCATAAGGAAATAAGAAGTCAGCTTATGTAAAGTCTTACTTGATTTGTATAAGTGGAAAAGTTCCAGGTCTTAGAAACAGAAGTCTGATTTAAATCACCACTATAGAGAGTGACAGGCCTTCAAACAGTTTCCCATCTTGAGTCAGTTCCTAGTTCCAAAGTCCCTTGAATGAAGGAGAAACTGGGTCATCCTAAGGAAGGACCTTGCTACATTATTGAAATATTAGTCTTTGACTTTTCCTTTTACATTCTCTAAGAGATCTGCCGACATTTAGCAGAGTGACTGTACACAGGAGAAAATAACTAGACTTTTGGTGACTACAGGGCACTGCTCTGAAGACACATGGATCTTGCAGAATAAAATGGATTAGTGCAAACTTTATCTGGTGGTGATTCCAATGCAGCTGCCATTCTAGATGTGGTTTTGTTGAAGAGGAAGATGAACACATCCCTTAGCACCTGATAGGGGCCTACTGAGCTGGTGAATGATGCTTCTGCTGGTGAAAGATCATTGGACCAGTTTGCTTCTTCTAGCAGGGCTAGCAATGATTCTTCACAATCCTACCTTAAGGCTGTAGCATCTCTCCAGCTTTCTGTTATAGCCTAATGTATAGATAACTTGATTGCCTTTCTGTTTCACTGGAGTTCATCACATTGGCCATGTTGACTGAACATGACTAACAGAAACCTGGACATGTTGGCAGATCTATTTGCCTAGATCCTTCTTTAGTTTGGTGGCAGCAGCTACATTCCTGTAGCTAAACCTTTGGCTCTCTTAGCATATAGGTTTCACGAGGTTCTATTAACTACTCCTACCTTCAGATCTGAGAGTAATGGTGGTTTCTCACTCTTTCTAGCCATCGGATGGGATATTTTACCATTCCTTTATGATTTCCCTTAACCCTTCTCACACATTATAAAGTCATTATCTAAGTTAAATTATTTTTTAAAAAATTTGGTATCAAGAAGTCAATCAATAATCTCAACTTCGCCCTTGCCATCCCCCAACACCTAAGGAAAATGTGCTACTTTCCCCCCAGGTCAGTATGTCAATTTAACTTTACTCTCTCTTGTATGTCCCTGTAATTTTATAAATACAATCTCTTTAATTAAAGAACAAATTCTTAGTTGGCTTTAATCAGAGACTCTCTTTCCTATATTATTTTTATGACTGTAATGCTTTACATTTGCAAAATCTTCCCTTCTATTATGATTATCCTGGTTATGCAAGTAGCAGAAAAATCTAACTCAAACTAACTTTAAAAAAGCAAAAAACTCAGCCCTTTTCGCTCTCTCCCCTTTGGAGACGGCCCGCACTCTGTCTATGGAGCATGTACGAACTTTTACTTTAACCTGAGCACCCAGTTCCCACACCCCTTTCCTTGCCTTTCTCTTGTCTTACACTCTATGCAGTGTGTATCTCTCTAAATAAATCTACCTTAACTCAAAAAAAAAAAAGGCAAAAAACTCTACTGGTACTTACATCTGAGGCACTGGTACAGAAGCCTGTATCTAGAGGCATAGTCAATTCAGATTAGTCTTGACCCAGGAGCTACCAACATTGCAAAAATTCTGGTATCAGAGAACATGTTTTAGTTACTAGGTTGAAGACATAAGAAACAAGCTTATGGTTACCAGGGGAGAGAAGGGCGAGGGAGGGATAAATTGGGAGTTTGGGATTTGCAGATACTAACTACTGTATGTAAAGTAGATAAATAACAAAGTCTTCCTGTATAGCACAGGGAACTATTTTCAATATTTTGTAATAACCTATAATGAAAAAGAATATGAAAACGAAAATATATATGTATAACTGAATCACTATGCTTTACACCAGAGACTAACACAACATTGTAGACTGACTACACGTCAATAAACTAAGTCAAAGTTCATCCTTCACTAGTGTTTTGTTTTATCAATATATTTTGCATTAGAAATGCACAAGGCTGGACTTCAGCCACAGATTTGGCCAATCTGCTCTTCATCTTTATTTCAGTCTCAGCCTTCAGAAGTTTGACACTTTGGATGCTGTTTCTGGCCTGCCTGAACTGAACTTTGTGTCATTAATGATCCACTATAGCATGCGTGATTACTGAGGCTTTATCAGAAAAAAGCATAAGTAACATAAAAAAGCATTTTATTTAGATTTATTAGTAATCTTTGACAATTCTCATACAAAGTTTAGTAAGCATTCTAGGTAGCCTGGACTGAATATCTCATTACTGGTTTTTTATATTGAAAAATACAAAAAAAAAAAACTACCAGTCATAAAGTATAATGATTATTATTGCATGAGGAAAATTAACTTCTTTTGTGTTAATACAGCTGTTTGAATAATAATGAATAACATTCAAATGGTTAAATATAAAAATAAAATAATTATTAAAATGAGAGAAATATATTCACTGAATAATTTAAAGAATAATACATTAGCTGAATTGTTTTAAGAATAATGTATTATTTAACAAATGTATATAAACCTTAAATAATAATACAAGACAGAATAATAAAAATTAGGTATAAACTTATATTCTAGTCTTACAAACTTGCTTATTATACTATTATTCATAATGTTAAGCAAAATAAACTTTAAGGATTTTTTCTTTTAAATTTATTAAATTTATTTCATATCATTTAGATCATGAATCTTTAAAGACATTTAGGAAACATTTCACACCCTATGAAGATATATTAGACGCAGAATATCACCTTGCTATCTAAAATTTTACAAGAAGAAAAAATTCCATAAATCATCTTTTAGGTAAGTGTTCCTAAAAATAAAAAGACTTTAAAGAAAAAAGAAAGTAGAAGAAAAATAATTGAAGTATTAAAATACATTTCTTCTCACTGATCCAATTTTTGCATTTTATGGCTTTCTATAAGAATAGTTTAAAAAGAAATTTTCTTGTAGTTTAGAATTTATGGAGGCCAAACATTAAAAAAAAAAGCTTGCCAAAATTATTGTTATAAACTGCCAACAATTCAGTAACAGGAAAATGAAGACTATTTTTTTTTAGCATGTTTCTAAGTTAATAATTATAGGCATAATTTTCTTTCTGAAAAAACCTGTCACTGCACAGAGTCTCTTCAAAATTGTTGATCATTTCAGATGAGCTCTTTTTCTTTTGGCTGTGGAATTTGGCTATCCAAGTAGCAAGCGGTGACTTAAGTAAGCAGGTATCTCCAATAATAAATATTAAACGTTGTAGGTCAAGTCCAGTGTGTCAACTTCCCTTCTTCAGGGGACACTGTGATTTCTCAAGCATCACAAATATGCACTCTGCTGGAAGCGGTGCTTTCCCTGAATAGAGTCTGACTCCACATATGCCTGTGCTTGTGAATGCCGCAGCAGGGGATTTTTATTGTCCTCTTTGGCTCTTGCTGGGAAAATGATGTCTTCTCCTCAAAGTCCGGAATCAAGATTTGCTGCAGTTACAGAAAAGCTTTTCTCTCTTTTGGTTATTTTCTATCTATCACTATTAAAATCTCCCTGGCTGCATATCTTGTTGTCAAAAACTGTTTGCAAGAAAGAAAAAAAAAAAAGTGGGGATGGGGCTCACCAAGACTTTGACTTTCATGTTTGTGTACATAATAAATATGTTCACATGTCTACACTTACTTTGGCTCATTCCATATATTAATTGGCTGCCTATTATATCCCACTTTCCCATTTGCTGTGAGACAATTTAGCTTTCTCTCATTACAGACAAAGAAATTGAGAGTCAAAAAATATCACTAAACTGCTTATTCCAGAACACAGACTAGAATTCAAACTTGGTATTGTGAAACACGACTGGGTGGCAGACTGGTGAGCCCGTGACACGTGGGTTGGTAAAAGAATTTTCCAGAGATTAAGTATAAGAATAGAAAGGAGTTTATTAGCGTACGCTGACAACAGCGGGCCACAAAGGCGAGAGGTGCCTGTGTGAACGCCAGGGGCGAAGGACAAGGGAAAAGTTTAACAGTTAAGCTGCTATAGGTAACAGTGGGCCACACAGATGAGAGGCGCCTGCATGAGCACCAAGGGCCCACTGTTGGGGTCATTTTTAAGGTAGGGTCACAAGGTGCCTGATTGGTTTCTGCGCAAGTCTCTGATTGGTTGTAGGTGAGGTAAGAGGTTTAAGGTTTGTGAAGGGTGGTGGGGTCATGACTCTAAGGTAGGCATTACCTGGGGCTATCAGTTTGCTAGGGAAAACATGCCCAGCAAAGAATGTCAGACATCTGAGAGCCCAGGAGTGGGGGTCTTTGGACTCTGAAGGATGTCTGTTGGCCCAGCACGTGGGTCTTGTGTGTTTTTATCCGGTTCAATGATCTCTGCCCTTTAATTGGGTGTTTAGTCCATTTGCATTTAATGTGTATTGATATGGTTGGTTGAAGTCTGCCAACTTGCTATTTTTCCACTTATCCCATTAATTCTTCATTCCCTGAGCTTTTGTTCATACATATTTTTAAGAAAATTATTGTTTTCAGGATTTCACTACACATCTTCACTCTATCCTAGTGAAGGAGGCAAGGAACTAGGGAATCAAAACTCAGATTCCTTGCCTAGAGAATCCTTTAAAAGTTTGAATTTAACCTATGCCTGAGGGGGTAGTTTGCTCAAGTAATGGAAAAAGTTATCCTAAGGGAACAGAAAGTCACTCCTCCTTAACCTTGTTTGACCATATTGCTTGAGGGTTTCACTCACTTAATCTTGTTGGAACACATTGTTTGAGGATCCTGCCTGCTTAATCTTGTTTCTACAAAGTGCTCACTCCACCACAAAGAAGAATAACTGGAGGAATGAGTGCAAAAAGACTCAAAGAGAAGACAAGAAGCCTCTAGAGACAGATAAAAAGACCCAGCCAAGACCCGAAGGGGAGTTCTTACATTAAGCCACCTGAGTTTATGGCTCCCCCACTCAATTGCCCTTTTTTCTTTCCCCTTGAGTAAACAAAGCAGCTTTGCTTTGTCCCTCTGCCTCAGCTGTGATTTTTTTTTTTTCCAGCTGGCAGGCAAGAACCCAGCTTTTGTGGGATCCCCATTCTAAGGGGAAGTCCTCCACCTGCTAACACTAGTCTACCTTAAATTAATACTGTAGCACTTCACATATAATATTAAAACCTTGACTGTATAATTTCATCCTCCCATTCTTTGTGATTTTGTTCACATATTTTATTTCTACTAATAACATAGTCCTACATAGTAAAATTTTTAAAAAACTATTAATTTTATTATGCTTGTGGATTATTTGGGTCAGGAATTCAGAAATTAATGTCTGAGGATGTATGATGTCTGAGACCATTAGTCAAGAAGAATTGAAGGCTGGGGGTAACTTGATGGCTGGGGGCTGGAACCATTTGAAGGCTTCTTCATATGTCAGGTGCCTGTGATGGGATGAGTCCATGACTAGGTCTCTTGACTGTAGCCCCTTCAAGTAGCCCCTCCAAGTGGCTTGGCATCCTCCCAGAACAGCAGTCACAGGGTTGCCTACAGGGCAGCTCAGGCTCCAACCCTGAGTGTTCCAAGGAACAAGAAGTGTATCCTCAGTTACAACAGCCTCAAAAGTAATGCAGTATCATTTCCCCCATACTCTTTTGGATGAAGCAGTCATAAGTTAGTCCAGATGCCAGGGAAGGGAGCATAGACCTCACCTTTTGATGGAAAGAAAAATAAGGAATTTTGACATTGTAAGGGAGATATTATTATTATTATTATTATTATTATTATTATTATTATTTCTTATTATTTTAAGTCACAACTTACTCTGAGAAACTAATGAAAGCCATGCATATTTCCTTCAGGAAAGTGTTCACATAGACAGAATTTTGCATATACTTAGAGAGTTCATTACCTCCTTCCTTCTGCATTCCACAAACAGCCTTAGAGTATCTTGATTCATTTACACTTATCCCATCAAGAGGGACTCTATGTCCTCTCCCCTGAATCTGGGCTGCCTGGTGATTGCTTCAATCAACAGCATACATCAGCTAAAAGGAAATGGATACTTCTTTTTATTATAAATTCATTTAAACTAAAAAACAAAAATAGTTTACCCCTTTCTCCCATCCCGCACCCCCAGCTCTGGCAATCACCAATCAGTTCCCTATATCTATTGGTTTTATATATCAGTTTTTTGTTCATATGCAGGGGGCCCACGAGCAACATGTTTGTTGCCCTGGCCCTCTTACACACAGATTTTTTCAATAAATATGCAGTCAGCTCTCCCTAGTTGCAGGTTTTGCATCAGATTCAATCAACTGTGGATTGAAAGTTTCATCCGAGGTTGGTTGAATGCATGGATGCAGAACTAGAACTCATGGATGCAGAGCGCCTACTATGGAACTTGAACATCCATGGATTTTGGTATACCCAGGGCTTCTGGAACCAATCCCTCATGTGTATTAAGGGGTGACAGTATACACATATTATTTCACATATAAGAGAGATCATAGATATTTGTCTTTTTCTGTCTAATTTCACTTAGCGTAATCCCTCGATATCCATCCATGTTGTTGTAAATGTCAAGATCTCATTCATATTGTGGCTATTGTAAATAACGCTGCAATAAACATGGGGATGCATATATCTTTTCAAGTTAGTGTTTTTATCTTCTTTGGATAAATACCCCTAAGTGGAATTGCTGGATTATATGTTAGCTCTGTTTAAAACTTTTTGAGGAAGCTTCATAATGCTTTCCAAAGTGGCTGCACTAATTTACATTCCTAACAACAGTGCACAAGTGTTCCCTTTTCTCCACATCCTCACCAGCATTTGTTATTTATAGTCTTTTTTATAATAGCCATCCTAACAGGTATGAGGTGATATGCCACTGTGGTTTTGATTTGTATTTCAGTGAACCCAATAATGGATTATGATACTAAAAGAGGTTGACTACAGATGAAATCTTTTAAAATCCAGGCTGAAGTTTATCAGGATATGTATTGATAAATAACCAAAACAAACAAACAAAAAAACAAAAAAAACCCCAAAAGGATGCAGTAACAATGTCATGATCAAGAACCTAGACTCAGGAATTAGACTGTCTGGGTTCAAACTCAGGCTCTAACATTTAATAACTGTGTGATCTTGGGCATGTTACTTTACGCATCTATGTTTCAGTTTCCTTATCTATAAAGTGGAGATTACAGTATCAACCTTACTGAGTTATTGTGAAGATTAACTAAATTAATAAAATATATATAAAACATCTGAAATAGTGCTTGGAACATAGTTAAGTACTACATTTTAATGATAACAATAATTTACTATCATTATTGATACATCTATGATTCTTAAATAACTATTAATATTAACATTTTGTTATTATTATTTGATGTATCTAAACCCTGGAAATAATAAAATATATTATAAAGAAGTTCTATTGCTTGTATTTTTGGTAAATCCAAATTTCTTTCATCCATGGAAAATAGATTTTTTTGTGTTTAGTCTAGTCAGATACCTGGAACAAACAAAAATCTTTGATCAACTGTAAAGATGCTTTTAGCAAGAACTGGATAAATATTATGAGTTCTCCACTTAGGTATCAAGCTTCCAGGTTTAATTTCACCCCAAGATCAATTGATGAGAAAATTTCTTAAATTTTTTTTTATCAATTTTATATGATCAATTAAAGGAACCAACTACTGGTAACTATTCTTTGCTTTCAATTATTTGTATCTTTCTAAAAAGATACATGAGGTCTATGTAATTTTGAGTATTTTTAATTAACTTATTGATCTTAGAAATAGTAAGGAACTAAAAGGCCAAGGAAAGCTTTTCCTTCGGTGGTTCTGTGCAGAAAACTGCAAAACACCTGGGGTCAAAGAAGCTAAAAGATTTTCTCTAAGGACAAGGGATGGCACGACTGGAGCAAGCTGCTTGATCTCATCTTTCCTGATGAAATTTCTCTCACCACTGTTCTAATGAGGGGAGAGGAGAATTATTTGCAATTCTCACAATCTTTGACTAAAACCCACACTATCCTGAAGCAACGTCAAGGTACCTCTTGGTCTTCTATGTGGGTCTTCATGCAAGTTGATAATCAGTTTTTCCTGAATTAGCAAAATCCAGCACTGTCTCAATACTTGCAAACTATCCAAATACAGCATCCCCACCGCACCCTCCATCTCCTGCTCTCTAAGTCAGATCTTAGCAATAGGAAAGGAGATTCTGGCAAAATTAATAATTATTGACATTCTTTTTCTTTAAAACAAACTGTGAGAATCACACTCCTGGGTACCTCGTCAATAAACAGCTATACCTGTTTAGATTAAGGCATACATGTTCTCTTCATTTATATTATTATATTATAGGGAAAATACAT
The DNA here is from genome assembly GCF_048564905.1 of Vicugna pacos. Taxonomy (NCBI): domain Eukaryota; kingdom Metazoa; phylum Chordata; class Mammalia; order Artiodactyla; family Camelidae; genus Vicugna; species Vicugna pacos. The sequence goes on along the minus strand of NC_132987.1, from coordinate 111,435,187 downwards.
GAAGTATTAGGATTCTGTAGCCCTCAATACAGATCATTTATAACAGAAAAGCAGACTGTTAATTTATGGTCCTTCACTTAGGATGTTAAGAAGCAACACATCTTTACCGGCCATGAGCGTTCTGCGTATCAGTCTTAACAGATGAATTTGCTATCAATGGAGGAAAGTCTGCATCCATTTGGAGCAAGGCAAACACAGTACATATACTGAGCCAGGCCCTTGGAAATTAGACCTCTCATATTTGGAAAGAAAATAAAAGTAATGTGAGCAAAAAGCCTTTGTGAAATGGAAGTTAAGAATGCACACAGCTTAATTCAATGGCCCCTGGCACACATTGCTTTGTTTGCCTGATTAGCATAAATAACATACAGTCCATCCATATGTGTTAGATGTTTTCCCGAGAATTTTGACTTCATCTATGAAGGAGGGATGAATGAGCAATCAGGAAGGTGTCTGTGGCAGGCAGAGTCCTAGGGTTGCTTGTTTTCTTGCACCTGGAAGGTAACAGAGTGTGTTTTCATTCTGAAAGTACCAATACCTAAGAGGGAGACTAGGTGATGCAGAGAACAAAGCAGTCCTCACAGCAGACACAGCTGTACATCACGTCTGCTGCTGGTTAGAGAAACAGTTAACAATTTCAGCAGACTAATATTTTTCTTTCCTGCCATCCCCCTTGAAAATGCTTCAAGGTTTCCCTTATCTGAGTGTCATAAAGTTGCACAAACCTAGAGTGTTACAAATCTCCCCACCCCTGCTGACCACAGATTCTTGGAAAAGATCTTAGGTTAAAGTGCTGCATGAAAGGAAGACTCTAACTTTGATGTGTTAAGGAATCGACGAGCTTGAAGCTGTTTGCTTTCAAGTTGTGCTTCTCTCCTTTCTGAAGTCGGTTCTCAGTAAACCATCAAGTCATTTTAAAGTTCTGGGTCCATATTTTCCATCACAGCTCAAAACATTTAGAAAAGAAATGTAATAATAATTTAGAAAAAAATTAGAAACTTGATGCTTTCAAACATCAGTTTAAAACATAAAAGATTATACTTTGAATGCTTAATTTTTTCATATTTTATCTTTTAATTGCATAGATAAATTTTCAGTTAAGTTGATCTATTTGGTTTTTAATAATGGTCTTTAAGCCCTTAAATATTTCTTTTTTTTTAACTTTTTTTCTTTGTTGTTGTTGTTGTTGTTTTAAAATTGAAGTCTAGTCAGTTTATAATGTTGTGTCAAGTTCCGGTGTACAGTATGTTTCAGTCATACATACACATACATATATTCATTTTCATATTCTTTTTCATTACAGGTTACTACAAGATATTGAATATAGTTCCCTGTGCTATACAGTATAAACTTGTTGTTTATCTATTTTACATATAGTAGTTAGTATCTGCAAGTCTCGGACTCCCAACTTATCCCTTCCCAATCCCTTTCCCCCTGGTAACCATAAGTTTGTTTTCTATGTCTGTAAGTCTTTTTCCGTTTTGTAAATAGATTTATTTGTGTCTCCCTTTTTTTTTTTTTAAGATTCCACATGTGAGTGATATCATATCACATTTTTCTTTCTCTTTCTGGCTTAACTTCACTTAGAACGACAATATCCAGGTCTACCCATGTTGCTACAAATGGCATTATTTTATTCTTTTTAGTGGCTGAGTATTATTCCTTTGTATAAATGTACCACAACTTCTTTATCCAATCATCTGTTGATCTGTTGATGGACATTTAGGTTGTTTCCATGTCTTGGTACAACCAAGTAAGTAATGCTGCTGTGAACATTTGGATGCATGTATCTTGTCGAATTAGAGTTCCCTCTGGTATATGCCCAGGAGTGGGATTGCTGGATTGTATAGTAAGTCTATTTTTCATTTTTTAAGGAATCGCCACACTGTTTCCATCATGGCTGCACCAAACTGCGTTCCCACCAACAGAGGAAGAGAGTTCCCTGTTCTCCACACCCTCTCCAGCATTTATGTTTTTTTCTTTTTAATTTTATTTTTTTAATGAAGGTACCAGAGATTGAATCCAGGACCCCATGCATGCTAAACATACACTTCACCACTGAGCTATACTCCCACACACCTATACTCTTAAACATTTCTTACTACTTAATTTTAATGCCATTTTTGAGCAAGTTATTTTTTCCAAAGTAAACTGAGTTCACAACAAGGACCTCAGAATAGGTGGAGGGTTAACACTGGGTTCTGTTTGTGTCCACCGTCCTGCTAAAGGGGAAACAGGTCTTATTTGACAGCTTAGTCAAGAAAGAAAGAAATTCTCAGTGCTCATGTCTCAATACTTGGGGTCTGCTGAATTGTCACGCCCACATTTCTCTATGCTTTTCTTTTGAATATTAAGAACTAAAATTATAATTAAAGCCATAGAGAAGCCTAGTGGCTCCTGATATTTTATGACAGCTACATTGTAGGCCACAGGCAGAGATCTGCAAAGGAGCATTTTGGTCCACAGATGCCACAACAAAGATTAAGGGATTCTCTGCAACACATGGTCAGGGGTCAGCTTCTTTCTAGGTGGCCCTGAACACCTGGGTTCTTTTTTTGATAATTGTGATGGGAAAGAAAACTCATTTCCAGGGGGCCTCATTACTCTGGTTTAGAGCATCCTGAAGTGGAGGACTGACTCCCATTTCAACTTTAGGAGCTCTGCTGGAGAAAAGACTCTTCTGGTGAAAAATCTGCCAACTTATGGAAAATACAGGATTCCAACTGAGTGGAAACATGGCAAACGAGGAGTCAGAGAAGATATGATTTTACTGATGAAGAAGAAAGCTAGAAGGCATAAAACCCGTCTTCTACTACCTGGATGTAAAGTTTGAGTACATATACTGAATACAAGTCACAAAATGTTCCAACAGATTTTGAATCACTATGTTGTACTCTTTAAAGTAATATAACATTATAAATAAGCTATATCTTAATTAAAAAATTTTTCATCAAAATTAAAAATATTGTGCTTCTTTGCAGCAACATGTATGGACATAGACATCCTCATTCTAAGTGAAGTAAGCCAGAAAGAGAAAGAAAAATGTCATATGATATCACTCACCTGTGGAAACTTAAAAAAAAAAAAGACACAAATGAACCTATTTACAAAACAGAAACAGACTTACAGACACAGAAAACAAACTGTGTTACCGGGGGAAAGGGATTGGGAAGGGATAAATTGGGAGACTGAGATTGGCAGATACTAACTCCTATATGTAAAACAGATAAACAGCAAGTTTATACTGTATAGCACAGGGAACCAATTCAATATCTGTAGTAACCTATAATGAAAATGAATATATGTATGTGTATGTATGGCTGAAACACTACGCTGTACACCAGAAATTGACACAACAGTATAAACTGACTAGACTTCAATTAAAAAAAAAAGACAACATTGTCCCAAGCACAGGATGGCTTGGTGATATTGGATGAAATAATTCACAGATGCCTGGTCTCTTTAACTTATTTCTGGGTTTGACAAGCCAGCTTTGCAGAGGACTGTGTCCACAAAATGCAGTAGTGGTTGATGGCTGAGAATGCAATCCTGAGCGAGATTTCAGCAAGTGAACTTGGGCAAGTATCTCTTCTTTCTTGACCCTCTGTTCCTCCTTTGCAGGGTTGCCATCAGTGAGTACATCAACATGTGTAAGTGCCTTAGAAGAGTGCCTGGCATACAGCAAGTGTTTAAAAAAAAAAGCCCTGTTATTATATTAAACTACATCTATCTAGTTGTGCTTAGCACTTCTGCAACTCTTCTTTTTTTTTTTCTGCAACTTTTTATGACGATTTTTCTCCATGTTTCTTATTACCCATTTTTCCAGTGTCTTCTCCCCATTGTAAATAAGCTAAATCCCTAAGTCTTTCTATAGATTCTGACAATTCAAACTGCAGAGAAACTGCAGTTCTTTGTAAATGCTTCAGACCTCCACCACATCCTCTTCTTTTTCTAATCCTGTATTTTCTATAAGTTGGAAGATTTTTCACAAGGAGATTCCCTTCACTAGCAGAGCTTCTGGAGCAGAAACGGTCATCCTCCACTTTGGAGTGCTCTAAACCAGAGTAATGGGCGTCTCCATTCGTTTTTAGCCTTTATTTCTTTAGGTGACTATTTTCGCTTCAAGGTTTTGAAAATCTGTGCATATCAATCTCGCTTTGGATGAACAATTCTCAGTCACACACCAGAAGAATTTAGCAAATAGGAACACCTCATGAATGCTACTATTTGGAATTTTAATTCTAATTACATCATTCTATTTTTATATTTCTGTCCCAAATTATTCATTCTGCAGAAGGAAAGGAGAACTCATTTTCAAAGTTTAGACTCCATTTAGAAATCGTAGATTTGGCTTTTTGGATCAAGGCTGAACTAATTGATTTGTGTGAACATTTGCCTTTAGTAAATTTCACTTTAAGTTAATTTTACATGATTTTATTTCGAGAAATTGCTAGACTTCAAAGAACTTAAAAAAATTGTTCATTAAAGCCCTCTTCAAATCCATATGCACTCACTGTGAATGGAAGTCTCCCTGATTGCTTTAAAGAAAAATACTTAATGAAGTGAGTTTTGGATTTTAGAATGAACCGCTAATGTCAATGGAGTCTGATCCCTGACAGATGCACTTGTGGCAGGATTTGCCAACTCTGATTTAAAAACATCTTATCCTCGAAGAAGTAATCAGAGTTTAATCTTGTCTGTTTCCAGCTCTTCATATCAGAACTGATTTGCGTCCACTGGGAGGACACATTGACCTTCTAGCTGTAATCCAATTGCATGTAGCTGCTGTAAAGAAGAGGAAAGCATTTTCTCCTTCCTATGATTTGTTGTGTAATAAATACAGTCCTTATAAAACTTGTTGCATCTTATGTTCGATTTTTATAATGCTCTATGAAATTGCTTGGCTATTTTTTTTTACATTTTTTATTGATTCATAATCATTTTACAGTGTTGTGTCAAATTCCAGTGTTCAGCACAATTTTTCAGTCATTCATGGACATATACACACTCATTGTCACATTTTTTTCTCTGTGAGTTATCATAACATTTTGTGTATATTTCCCTGTGCTATACAGTGTAATCTTGTCTATCTATTCTCCAATTTTGAAATCCCAGTCTATCCCTTGGCTATTGATTACTGTTTAAAATATTCTGTATCAATCAAACTCGCAAACTATGTTGCTTTCAATATTTAAACGTGAGAGACAAATTGCATTTTTTCATATAAACATTAGTTTGTTTATTAAGGTATGTTTGGAATAGAAGAGAAGGAGGAAGAGGAGGAGGATGAAAAATGAAGGAGAAGGACTTTTTCCAGTATTCACTGTACACTTTTTCTTCCCTACTCTCATACTTTTCTATTCTCTTTATTGTCCTTTTTTTTGTTTTTGACTACTTCACATAATAGACCTGTGGGTCATATTTAAATGAAAATAAATAAATAAGCAGAAAAAAAGCCATTTTAAAATAGGTTCCATAGGTTTGTGGAAGCACAAGGTTTTTAAATGTCTCATGAATATGTCCCTTGTTTTCATAAAAGACCAGCCAAGAAACATAGACTTAAAACTCTATGCAGAATTTGGTTACTTCCATATCCTGTAGGTGACTGGTTCTGCTTTTCATTTTTTTAATATAATAGAATTTGGAATAATTGGTTACTTTTTTATTGCACAATTTTATCTCTTTCATGAAGTTACTCAGTGTTTTAATGCTATCACCTTATCTGAAAGTTTGAAAAAGATCACAGACTATTCATGAACATCATAAAGATACTGTTTGCTGGAATCAGTGCTAAACAGAGAAAACAATAATATTCTTATTGAATATTGCTTTGGAGTCCAGTATTCATATATATATATGAACATTCTGGTTCATATATATATATACATAGATTCTGGTGTCAGAATACAGTGCAGTCTGATCTGTTTCACCCATGTCCACATGTGCATATGTGTAAATGTGGGTGAAGAGGTTAGCTGTTACTGATTTTATCTTTGTTGGTTTATAAGGAGTTTTTCTTTTGCTGTTTTGTTCTGTTTCTGTTGTAGCATGGCAAACAAATATTTACTGTCAGTCATAGGATCTATTGTTCACTCAAATCAAAACACTAAGTATGTATTAGGACATGTGTGCCTAGAAAAATGCTATAACATGTGTACCCATTTGATTGTAGCCCTTTGAGAGTAAGGGCTTTACCTTATTCACCATTACCTTAGTCATCACTGTTTCTTGATTAGCACAAGGTCTGATACCTAGAAACATATTTGTTAAATGTATGGACAAATGGATTTAATAGGGATATAAGAGTTTGCATACACACTGTGACCTGTGGTTAAATGAAGTTCATACTATATTTTTTAAACTTTTGAGCCAACTTCTAAAAAAATACATAAAAATTCAATGTTCCAATTTATTTCTTAAATTTTATTTATTTATGTATTTGTAATAGAAAGATCTGGCACCATGAGCCCTGTTTCTCTATTGAGCACCAAGTGGCTGGAGCTGAGAAAGGGCTGCCTCCTTGACTGGAGTGGTACCTTCTGCACGTCATGACAGCTGCCTCCACAGTTATGAGGTACACACACTGCACTCGCACTGGGCTGACTTGCCCACCAACTGACACATTTGGATTTGTAGCCCCTTGCAGAAATACATTGAAAGATACCCACATGATAGCACAGTAGTTAACTAACTCCACAAAGCAACATGGGCTACTCAAATTGATAATATGGATTAGATTTCAGACATTATAGACAACAGAACAGACATGGAAAGACTGACAGAGTTCAGTGTGATTCCAGCTGGCCTGTTTCACTGGGTAGAGTTGAAACAGAATCCCCTAAGGAAGCATTTCCAGGCTTGGGAAAAGACATAAATAAACACATGAAATGTGGACAAAGGCTCTTCAATAAACATGAGATCGGGCATGCATAGTCCTTCACATAGAGATGGCACAGAAGAAAAAGAAGAATATTTGCCTTTAGTCATATTGAGAGAGTCCATAACTGTCCAGTGTAAGAAATGGGAATTGAATGCCTCAAGTATTGGATGAGCTGCTGACATTTAGGAATAAGAAAAGGCACTAAAAAAGAAAATGTTTTAAAAAGTGGATGGTTAAAAGATTCAGACATAGGTACAAAGTACTCTTGTGGAAGTTTGGCAGTAGAAAGAAGAGGTATATGTTGGATACTCAAAAATTGCATTAAACAAGCCATAATTTTGTTCTCATTATTAATGAATAATTAACATGGTAGACATTTATGCATTCTTTTTACAAGTAGAGAAATATTCTAGAAGTCATAATAATGTGTTCTGAGAACAGTATTATAATTTTTCATTATAAATAGTAACCAAAAATGATAAAAATAAATTAAGGGTTTTTTTTTGTTTAAATACGTATAATCAGAATTCAGTGTTATTAAAATCTCATGAGTTAGCACTAACTTAAAGATTTATTCTGCACCATACTTTGTGGAACACAGAAGAAGTCTAAAATAACATTAATGTGAGCTCTTTATTGTCTGTGTAGGATAAAACAATTGCTGCATTTGTCTCTTTTTACCTATCTATTTTTTCTACATGAAAAAAAAGAATAAAGACACTCATTTTGATGCCACTCTCCTTTAAGTGCTGGGTATGAATTATGTAATATTATATTCCATTGCTCACATTTACGTTTATGCTGAATGAAAAGAATATGTGGTCAGATAGCACTAAATGCAGATATTACTAATAAGCAGGTCCATTCTTCTTCCAGGGAAAATAGCACTCTTGGGTAATGGTAAAGTTGCATTTCAGTAAAACTTGTGGGGTAAAACACATAGAAGTGCGTTGGTATCTTAATCATAACTCTATGGCAAACTACACAATGTGCATTTTATTTAATGTCACCTTATAATGGTCAATGGTTTGTATCTTTTTTTATTATTGAGATATAACTGATGTATAGCATTGTATTGATTTCAGGTATGCAATGTAATGATTTGATATTTGTATACACTGTGAAATGATCCCCACAATAAGACTAGTTACCATCTCTCACCATATATAGTTACAAAAATTAATTTCCTTTTTCTTCTTGAGATGAGAATTTTGTATAGAACCACAAAAGACTCTGACTATCCGAAGCACTCTTAAGAAAGAAGAATGAAGCTGGAGGCATCATGCTTATTTCAAACTGTACCACAAAGCTATAGTGATTGAATCAGTATGGTAGTGACATAAAAACAGATATATAGATCAATGGAACAGAATAGAGAGGCCAGAAAAAAAGCCCATGTTTATATGGTCAATTAATTTTCAACAAAGGAGCCAAGAATATAGAATGGAGAAAGGATAGGCTTCTGAATAAACGGTGTTGGGGAAACTGGACAGACACATACGGAACAATGAAACGAGACTACTATTTTACACCATACATAAAAATTAACTGAAAATTGATTAAAGACTTGAATATAAGACCTGAAACCATAAAACTCCTGGAAAGAAACATAAGCAATAAGCTCCTTGACATTGGTCTTGGTGATAAATTTTTGAAACTGAAGCAAAGGCAACAAAAGCAAAGATAAACAAGTGGGACTATATCAAACTATTTCTACTGAGATCTGAACACAGTATCTTGTGCTCAAGTAGCGTCTATAATCTCCAAAACTCATATCTCTGACTCCTGGTGTTAATATCATACAGTATTACTACCATCATCATATCTTCATCCTCCCCTCTTTCCAGACCTTCCCCAGTTTAATCTTTTAATCTTCTCTTTTTAATTTGCTTCCATCTGCAATTTTCTATAAATCCAAAATAAGCCTAAGTAGACAACTTTACTCAGAAGAGACTTAGGAAATTACTCTGGATAAATTTACTTAAAAAAAAGATTGAAACAAATTAAGTTATTTAAGAAAATTATTTCATACTGCTTATTTTAAAGCATTTTAACTATAAGAGAAAACAAGCAAATATAAATCAAAATCTAATTTTAATAGGAAATATTAAAATATTAAAACAAGATATCTTTATTAAGTTAAAATAATTAAAATCAATGTGATTAAGATCTGTGCATTACATAATCTATTAATCTACTTTGAAGAAGCCACTTTATAACATATGGCCTTTATAATATCCAGAAGAGTTCCCTTACATAAAAACAGTTGAGAAAAGTTGAAAATGCACTTCTATATAGTTACTAGAGGAAAGAGAATTTGGTCTTCCAGTTCTAGAATTTATTTGAGAGGATATGTGTCACTTGGAGATTTATCATGTAAGGTGTTTAACAAAGATTTCATATCAACTCCTCTGACAAAATAACAGAAGTTTTATTTGTATATTCATCATCTGAGTTTAAAATCCAGTTCGTATCTTGACCAATAAACTGCTGTGTTGAAAATCAGTCAGTTCTTCAATACTTTTTATGTCCTCATTAATTCTTACAATATATGGGACTAAAAGCTTCCTGAAAGACCTGGAAAGGAAAGAAAGATAACATGGTTACTTTTTACAAACTTTAAAAAAATTTCAAAGGGCATTCTGATAACATAATGGATTCCTGCTTGAAAGTACTTCATAAAGAGTGGTGTTGAATTGCTGGAATTAGCTTAAGGTAATGTCTATGAAGCAAAGCCAAGTTGATTTATTTAGTAAAAACTCATTCAGATTGGAGGGATGCATTAACTAAAGAAATCATAATAAAGGCATATAAACAAATAATAAGTAGAAAATGGAAAAATAAATATATAAATCAATAAAATGTTTCTGACCTCATTAGGAAGGTTTTAAAACAATTATGAGAATATTATATAACATTGTTTTATTCTGAATCAATCTATCCAGAATAATGTGGAAAATTTTAACATATACTGACTATTCAGGTTTTCAAAATTACAATTTCTTTTTATTACAGTTGTTTTTTATTTCTTTAAATTAATGTAGAAAGATCATTGTGTTTTTTTTTTCTGTTTTTTGCTAAACTGTCTTTATTTGTTTTATCATACTCTCCCCTTAAAATAAATACGAAAAACTTTCCAGGAAAATAACTCCAAAGGAAAAATCTAAGTGTTAAACAGCAGATTTTCATCTCTAGTTTTTCTTTCTACAATTTGCTAGACATTTATCAAATTTCTCATGGATGCTCATAAGACAAAAAAAAATGCCACTTAGGGCAAAGAGGGAAGCAATAAGATAAGGTTGTTTATGCATTTTCTTTGTACAACTGGAAAGGTATAAATAATGAAAGTTATCAGGTTCAAAGCACTGACAGTATATGAACTTTTTACTGGGAATTTCTCTCTTATTTTACTTTTGAAAGAACTGTAGCGTAGCGGTCAGCAAATATATTGCATAACATGTGAAAAGTAACAAAAATAAAGAACAGGATAAAGGCAGCGAAAACAAGATCTACTGTCACAAGAAGTGAGAAAAGTAATAAAAAGAAAGTCAAGAAAGAGCAAAGACTAAAAAGAGAGAAAGAAGGAAAAGAAATAAATGATACACTTTACACAAAATAAATGAGAATAAAGCACTAATATAAATTAAGATATTTAGGATATTTTGTAATATCTAAAATATCTCATATCTAAAAAAGAGGGTAGCAGAGAATTAGAAAAAAAATTTAAGAAGCAGTAAAAGAAGTATTAAGAGCAGAAGAGATAATATGTGATTTTGAAGAAGAAATTATGAGAAAGTGTGGTGTTTATAAGAGAGGAAAATATGGGTACCTAGGACAATGAGAGCAGGATTAATGAACAGAACTCAGGGCAGGTTTGACAGAATGTTGTTGGGAAAGTACACGTGAGAGCGAAAATGGGTACAGAGGAGTTGATGAGACAGAGACAGCCACAGCCGGGCAAAGCCTGCCAGCAAAGTAAGACTGTATGGTCTGAAAACACACACATACACACAGAAAACAGAAAAATACAAGGAAAGAAAAGCAGAACAGGAGATTACGCATGTGACAAAGACACGATGAGACTTGCACAGCTTAGCATATTTACTGACTCTTTATAGAAAATGCCAAACCCTGGACTAGCACATGACGGAAACGGTGTTAAAAGTGAGCAGGAAGTAAAGTGTGGTTTCCATGCCATTGCAGGTTAAGCGTGGTCAGCTAAAGATCACATCTCTGTTCTTCTATGATGTTTTTGCCTTGTTGGTGAACATTACACTGGCTCAGTTTTGTCTTTTTAAAAGGCAACAGAAAATGACTAGTATACACTACAGATAGTAGAAAGCCAAGTTTTTGCTTGTGAACAAGACAGGGCTCAAAAACTTCCATTAGAGAAAAACATATGATTAAAGAAGTGATTTTTTTTTTAAATCAGTGAATCCTAGTTAAATTACCACCCACCTTTCTGTAACTCCCTGGACATTAGTAAGGAGTGCCTTTGGTTAGTATTCTTTCCTTTAGTTTTTGAATTTAACTACAGAAATCTATTATACAGTCCATTCTACTGGAAAGTCATTAAACTCTATCCTACTCTACAAGGCATTTAACGATTCTGAAGTATACAAATCCCTATATGAAATCAAATCCTCAAATCTCCACATGGACAAGTGTGTGATACAATCTTTAAAAGCAAAGAGCTAACTCTCTGTGAACACATGATTTCTCTTCATAAAATTGGCGGTACTTGCTGTGTATAATCAATCACTTACAAACTCTATATTTTTCATGACTGATCCAACTTTGATAACTAGCCTTAGAAGTTTAAATCAGGACAGTGGCGTGCTTGTGTTTTAAAAAGCCCTGGTTCATGATGTTTCTGAGTTCAGCGTTCCCACCATGACCGATTTCAAGCTACCAACATGGCGACAGTGAACATGGACTTGAAAGGTGTGCACAGCCACTCTTGTAAGCCAAAGGAACAAGCCCAGCACAGAAGTGGTGTAGAGTCAATATTTTTTAAGTATTTATTTCAAAAATCTGACCCTGTTCCTAGAAAGTAGTAGCCTGGTCTACTTTTTGGCAGAAGAGAATGATTTCCATGGAGTCTATTTGCCCCACCATGCTACAGGCTTCAGGCTAATTACATTATATGGAAAAAATGAAGTGAAAATGTGTAATAGTTTCTAGAAGAAATTTCGCTTTTCTGGTACTAGATTGAGAGTTGAACTTCAAACACAATTAGCAACCTTACCACTGGTCTTTCAGACCCTGACAAATGTGATCATTGCACATCGCTATAAATTCTTGTCAAGCTTCTCTTTGATCTGAATGAATATGCTCATCATAAATACGGAGTTTGTGTGTTTCATAAATATTCAATTTTAAATTGAATCTTTCACAAAACTTAGACTCAATTTCACACGTAGCAGAGGAACAACTTCAGAGTGACAAAAGGTTGCAATGAGTTTATGTTTTCTTGAGATATAAAAATAGATTACAGGCACTGTTTTACAGAAGAATATGTTACCGAAATTTGAGCAGTTCAAATTGCCTGTGTTCAAATAAGAACAGAAAATGACAGTAACAAACGTATTGATATACATGTCAGGTAACTTTTTGGAAATCAAAATCATAAGAGAAAAATGAATAAATCCTTAAACAGCTGAGCAAGTTGGTGTTTTAATTTTAGAGACATAAGATTTCTTGTGAGAAGCCATGTAATATGAAATTTCTATATTTAAATTAGTTGTAAGTGAAAACAGTTGAAGCATTGAATGACATATGTATAATAGTGATTTCAAATTATCTTCATAAAACACAAAATCTTCTATCAATACCACATTATTGTGCACATCATAAACTTTTACATCCAATGGGAGAAATTAAAGACATAGTTTTTATGTCCAATGATGAAAAATATATTTGACAAAAGACTACTACAGTTATATGGAAGAAAAAAACACCAAAAAAAAAAAAACCCACACGGCATATTGCTGATACCTAAACATCATCTCTACCACTTAGGAGCACATAGTGTAATTCAAGTATACGAAAAAAATTATCCAAATAAGGGAGCTGTTTACTGTAGGGATGATCCACGTTCACTACCATCCTGTGTGTCACAACTATGATGATTTCAGGAGAGAAGAAACTTCTCTGCAACATGTCAGGTCTGATTGATTCTTGGAACCAATGGAAATATAAGATGGGTTATCCACAGAGGGGGACACCTGATGAAATACAAAACAATTAGACCAAGTGGTTTTATATATGAATTTGAAAGTCTTCCCTTTCATGCAAAACATTTTCAGTGATGTCAGCAATTGTAGAATTGCCATCAATCAATACTGATCCAAATGCTGATTTTGATGAATTGATGGTCTCTCTTTAACCTTGTGATTCTAAAAATCTCTAAGGAGTCAAATTAGGAGATACATCACAATTACAAAAGGAGGTAATACTCGAAACATTGTTTTAAAAGCAGGTGGTTCAGACTCAGAAACTAATTTGAAGGGACTGCAGAACCATGCAATTAAATTCACAAGTGTCCAGAGTACCACATTCTGGAGAAGAGACAAAGAAATAATACCTCAAAGAAGTGGGTCATTATTTTTATCAGATTATATATCTCAATGGAGAGAATGAGCACCGATTTCAACAATATTAAAATTATTATGAGTGAGGACGTTTTATTTTTCACATTACTCACCTCTATTGAAAAACATAAGTGAAACTTACTTATTTTTTTTCCTTCTCATTGAAAGTTTATTGTGTTCTTAATTAAAAGAAGCAAAAAAGAACCAATGAATTTGATAGTCAACAAACAGCTGATCAATTTAAACATTAACTTCATTCAAAAACACCTTTGCAGAAATACCCAGAATAATGTTTGACCGAATATCTGGACACCTCATGCTGCGGTCAAGTTGACACATGAAGTTAACCATCACAGGTATCATTCTTCTTATATGTTTCTGGGTTCTATTTGCTGAAAGTTTGTTAAGAACTTTTATGTATATGTTCATTGGAATTGGTCTGGTTTTGTCTGTTTTTGGTAAAAGAATACTGCTGGCCTTATAAAGTGAGCTGGGACTTGGTCTCTCCTCCTTTGTGTGAATCAGTATGATTTACAACCAATGAATTCATCTATGTCTGTATTTCCTTTGGAAGTTTTTAACTATGGATTTAACATTTTTTATTTCCTTTAAGGTTATTCAAGTTATCTATGTTTTTCATTTGGTTTGCTTGTGTATTTCAGAGAGTATCTCCATTTTATCAAAGTTGTTGAATTTATTGATATAATGAAAATATGATAGTCCTGGGCCTTCCTGAAGCAGACACTGAGACAGGGTGAATCATGCAAGGTCTTATTAAGGGAAATGCCTGTAAGGGAAAATGTGGAAGGAACTGAAAGAGCTTGGTAGCTTCTGTTTTCTGCTTTTTAGAATTCAGCTGCTATGATTGCCATGAAACAGTCATGCTAGGAGAAGCCAAGCCACACAGAGAGTCCTCGGAAGATGAGTTGCCATGTAAATAAAGATCGAAGCCAAGGAGACTAGCACACCAGACATGTGAGTAATTAACACTACCTCGAAGGTGGGTTCTCCAGCCCTGGATACTCCAGAAAACACCATGAAAATGACAGCAAAGCAGTGGAGCTAAGCCCTTCCTGAATTCCTTACCCACACAATGTAAGCAAAATAAAATTGTCCTTTAGGAATAACTAGTTAAGCAGCAGTAGATAACTGAAATAGGGGAAACTGAAGAATGAGAGAAATTTCCTGTCCATCTGTCTGGAATCCAAGCAAATCTAGCTTCCAAAATTGGAATGCAAAGAGGAAGCTAGAAGAAATTTATACAGGAAGTTGTCAGCTCTTTGGGTCCATGTTGAAGACACTGTGATGGACCCAGCATCACATCTGGGCACCAGGACTACCAGCCAGAAAACCAAAGCGTGAGATGCAGTCTAGGAGAACAAGGACACACACTTCTGTGTCTGCCTAGCACCACATCCAATCACCGTGACCTTCAGAAAGTAATGGCTGTGGGCTTACTTCTGTCTCCCAAATTTTGCACAAGTTTATCTTTTGGCCAGCCCAAACACAGAACCGCACAGGGAAGGGCTACTGGGAAATACTGCTCCTAGTGTAAACAAGTTAATAATGGTAAGATTCAGCCCTCATAAGAGTTTTAGAATCATCTCATCAAGTTCCATGAAAAAATCTGGTTGGGATTTCAGTTGGAATTATATTCAATCTCAAGATATGTTTGGGAAGACTTGCCCTTTTTATTATTTTAAACCTTCTTGCCCATGAGGTAACATACTTTTTGTTTTTGTTTTGTTTTGCTTGTTTGTTTGTTTTTATTGCTTGATACCTGCAGCAGCAATTGCATATGATGATTCTAGTGCTTCTTCATTTCAAAAATAAAAAACAAAGTCTAGGCTCCTGGCCACTCCCTCCATTCTTTTTCTGGAATTTCTCTTGTGTATCTTGGAAACTCTAAATTTATTCTCCATTTTTTTTCAATTGTTCAATAAACCTTTTTATTTTGTTGACAATTTTAAATGATTCTTTTTAATGTTGACATGTACTTGTTTCGTATCTATTCTCCTTCATATTTTCTTGTTCACTTATAATACAATTTTTCCTTCATTAAGGATCTTAAATGTACTTATTTGAAAGTCTATGTCAGTCAGTTCCCAGAAAACCAATTTTATGTTGAGTGAATTCATATTGTGATTCTTCATTTTGTTGGCTGCCATTTTTTTAATGCCTTCCTCACCATTATATTTCTTAGTACCAAGTACAGTGGCTGATGTGTAATAGGGCCTCTCCATATATTTGTAAACAGATGGATGGATCATATTTAATCTTCACAACAATCCTGCACAGCAGGAAATACCCTTATTTAAAGAAGCACAAAGAAGTTGGGTAACTTGCCCAAGTTCCTTTAGAAAGTAAGTAGCAGTTAAGGGTAAACCTGTAACAGTTTATAAAGTGCGTGTTCTTTTTATTCTACCATGCAGTATCTTTTATTTACTTATTTATTCATTTTTAATTTTTTTAAATTGAAGTATAGTCAGTGTACAATGTTATGTTAATTTCTCATGTACAGCGATTTAATTATTCATTATAGGCTATTTCATATTCTTTTTCATTATAGGCTATTTCATATTCTTTTTCATTACAGGCTATTTCAAGGTATTAAATATGTGTCATACAGTAGGACATTGCTGTTTATCTATTTTATATATAGTAGTTTGTAGCTGCAAATCCCAAATTCCCAATTTACCCCTCCACTCCTCCCTTTCTTCCCTGGAACCACAAGTTTGTTTTCTATATCTGTGAGTGTTTTGTAAATAAGTTCATTTGTATCATTTTTCTAGAGTTCACATATAAGTGATATCATATGGTATTTTTCTTTCTCTTTCTGGCTTATTTCACTTGGAATTACAATCTCCAGGTCCATCCACATTGCTGCAAATGGCATTATTTTCTTTATTTTATGGCTGCGTAGTATTCCATTGTATACCACATCTTCTTTATCCAGTCATCTGCTGGTGGACATTTAAGTTGTTTCTATGTGTCGGCTATTGTAAATAGTGCTGCTCTGAACATTGGGGTGCATGTATCTTTTTGAATTAGAGTTCTCTCTGGGATATATTTGGCTGCCATGCTTAGTGATAGGTTTTCTTTGTCTTTGAGATTATTTTCAGCCAGAGATTTTTTAATTTGTGTTGCTTCTCTTTGGGCTCTGCTTGACTTCCTGTTTGGCCTCCAGCTATATGGTGACATTGCCAATGTGGCAAATCGAGTCAATTCATTGTCCAGAGACTCTTTCTTTGTCCTCCCCCTTCCCTAAGCCCAAAGGCTCCTGCAAACTGTGTGTGCAGCCAACAGACGCCTCACAGGGTTAGCAGAGCTCTTTCTGGATTCTGGCTTGAGCTCTTGTCCTGGTCTGTTTTGCATGAAATGCTTGCCTTTGTCTTGTGTGGAATTCTTGTAAAGAACACTAACAGCAGGAGTGTCATTCTCAAACGCTACTGCTTTTGGTCTTAGAGCACGGATGTCAAGCCTGTAGACTCATCCCACCTATTTCTCCACATCTCATTGAAAATGTCAAATGTGTCCTTCCTTTAAACATCCACCATTTTCATTTGTTCTGTTACGTTGTTTCTTAGGCTTCAACTCAGAATGACACAGATCTTACTGCAAAGTTATTTCACACGTTCACTAGTTATCAAGGAAAAGGGAGATTTAGTGATACGAATGCTTGCCAGCAAACAGGTGTGGTTTTCATGGACACCATTCTATTTGAATGTGGATCTGTATTCATACTTCCCACTGTCTACTTAGCTTTTATCTAATATGAATCCATTTAGCTGAAGTGGTTTCTAATATGAGTATTTGTAAAACTACACAATTTGGACTGCATTGTTGATAGCACTTTTTCTATCCCACGCCCACCAACAAGCCTTTATTTTCCGAGTGATAGCTTCTATTCTGTTGCAGTCATCCTTTTTCTCCCAAGATCTAATCCTTATTTCTGGCTCAGACAATTACTAGAACATGCTGTGTGCATGGAGAAAGGTGCTCTGGTGAGAGAACAGAAGAAATGCTCTGGTTGATTCAGAACACAGAGTTAGAAGGCTGTCATTTATTATCCAATTTTCTAATCCAAAGGAGAGACTGGGGGAGGGGCATTAGACTGGGTATGGTCCACTTGGTATTTTACATTCACTCCCATTACTCTTAATTAATTGGGTAATCTATTACCATTAAGCACATTGAAATCCTTTCAAAATTCTGGCAATGGGTTAATGTACAGTCCTAGTTGGTGGCAGTGTTTGGCAAGTAAGGAGAAAGAATTTTTTATGGATATCTTAAGAATAAGTTGAGGTAGAATTTGCAGATCACTACTAGTCATTTTAAAATGAAAGTGCTCACGGATCCAAAACAGCAATGGACAAGGTCTGATGCTCAGTGTTTGGTGGCGTGAACAAGGTATTCTGCAGACGGCAAGGGTATAGAATACTATGGGGACAGTGAACCAATTGCTTTGATGAGAGGAGAGGCCTCACTGAGCACCGCTATATGCATTCTTGTTTTTCTGCTTCTCTGAGAATGTTTGATTCTTTACTTTCTTAATTGAATTTCTATTTACTTGAACTGGTCCTTCTGACATCTTGTTACAAATACTCCTTTGTGAGTACTGAAAAAAAAATTTACAGCTCAGCTACAAGAATTTCAGTTTTGTATATTTTTTATGCTTTGGTCCTTCATAGATGTTTGGCATAACAGCTCAAGCATTCTAATTAATTTAATCAATGTGTTTTATGTTACCTTAATGGAAACCTGGGCTGAACTGATGATGTCTGTAAGATAGAGCAGCTCAGTAAGTGTGCATTTTGGCTTATTTGTTTCTTTCCTTCTCTCTGACCTTCCAATTAAACTTGAAATTTCATATTCTACCCCAGCGTTCAACTGTCTCCCTTAATACATTTTTTAAAAAAAATTTCTCTCCATTCCTGATATAAGTGCAAAGCAAACAATTTGCTAAGTTTTGTAGAGAGATGACATGACATGAAGCTCTATGAGAACTGTCTTTATTTTGGCATTGGCTTAGACAAGAGTCTATAAGGTTTGAAACACTAAATGCTTTCTGCAAATCTGCTGTCATTTTTGTTACTTAAGAAAATGGCTTCTTTTTTTTTTCTTTAACTTAATTTCTTCCATTATCTTTTGCCTGCGTGAAGTTCTGTTCCTTTAAAGTTTATAAAGGAGAATGGGACATTAGCATTCTAGGTGATGATGAGGTCATCCTGTGGTCCAGAGGAGGCTGTGACTTAGCGATCTGACCGGAAATGTAAGGTAAGCAGAGAGGAAAAGTATCTGCCTTTCTGGCAATGTTCTTCCTGTGCATTTTTACTACTTTTTATAAAAATCTAAGTCCGCTCAAACATTATTGCCCACGATAATACCTTACACAGTCAGGGAAGTTGGCTTTTAGTAATTTTTTTTTAAATTGAAGTGATTTAAAAAATGATTTTTTTCCTTGAAATATTTTCCATACATTTGAGCTCAGTGAAAAGCGAAAGAGTTTAAAGATGTGATGTGCATCTAGTGAGTAAAAATGGGTACAAAGGGCAGAGAGGAGTGGGCAAGTCCCAACACAGAAAGGATGAGTGTGGAACATGAAAGCGGGAAAAGACATACAGCATCTTTTTCATGCCTATATAATGAGGTACCTCAAGTGACATAGGGCAAGAGTAGTACTTGTGAACCCCACGTAAGTGGATATTGAGCTTTTATTATTTCTCATTTTAATTCCTATGTCATTTCCCAACTGTGCCGAGAATTAGAATTTAAGCTCATTTTGAGCGTCTCAGACCGGCATTCCTTCCTCAGAATCCTACTGAGGAGCAGCGTCTGTGGAGAACAAAAAAAAGGATACCACTTCTCTCCCTACTTAAAATTCCCTAGAAGAGCCAAGTAGAATGGGTAAACTCATTGACAGAGATGAGGAATGATCTAATAGCTGTGCAAAGCCGACTAGATAATGCAGAGGAACGAATTAGTGTTCTAGAAGACAAGACAATAGAAAGCACCCATTCAGAAGAGCTACAAGATAAGCAAATAAAAATAATGAAAATAGCATAAGGGACGTATGGGATAATATAAAGCATCCCAATCTTCGCATAATAGGGGTCCCAGAAGGGGAAGAAGGATCAAAGGGGATTGAAAAGGTTTTTGAAGAAATCATGACTGAAACTTCCCAAACTTAAAGAAGGAATCAGATATCCAAGTACAGGAAGCTCAGAGGGTCCCAAACAGGAAGAGCCCAAATAGACCCACACCAAGACATATCATAATCAAGATGGCCAGAGACAAGGATAAAGAAATGATTCTAAAGGCAGCAAGAGAAAAGCAAAGAGTAAGTTACAAGGGAACCCCCATAAGGCTCTCAGCTGATTTCTCTACACAAACACTACAGGCCAGAAGGGAGTGGCAAGATATATTCAAAGCCCTGAATGAAAAAAAGATGCAGCCTAGAATACTTTATCCAGCAAGGCTATCCTTTAGGATAGAAGGAGAAATAAACAGTTTCACAGACAAAAAAGCTGCAGGAGTTTAGCAACACTAAATGCATGCTAAAAGAAATATTGAAAGGTCTATTCTAAATAGAAAAGAAGCGGGATGCTACAGAAATGAGAAACTCACAACTGGAAAGGTGATAATTCATGAATTACAAATAAAGTAAACACAAAATTATAAAAGAAGAGATACAAATCACTGAGAGTGGGAGAGGGAGGCAGGGAAATATAGAAGATATTTTTTCTTTCTTTTTTAAATTTTTTTTAACAGTAGGATGGGTTTGAGATCATGTTACTATCAGTTTAATAAAAACAGTTATAGTAATGGGCTAATAGATTTACAAAAAAGGGTAACCACAAGCCAAAAACTTACAAGGGAGTCACAAAAATTAAATAAAATCCATGATAATACAGAGGAAAATTACCAAACCACAAAAGGAAGAAGAAAGGAACAAAGAGGATATACCAATTCAACTGCAAAGATGAGTTCAAAATGGCAATAAACACACGTCTATCATTAATTACTGTAAATGTTAATGGACTAAATGCTCCAGTCAAAAGACACAGAGTGGCAGACTGGATAATAAAGCAAGAACCTTCAATATGCTGCATACAAGAGACCCACTTTAGGGAGAAGGACACATATAGATTGAGAGTGAAAGGATGGAAAAGGATATTCCATGCAAATGGAAAAGCCAAAAAAGCAGGTGTTGCAGTACCGATTTCAGACAAAATAGACTTTAAAACAAAGGCCATAAAGAAAGATAAAGAGGGACATTTTATAATGATTAAAGGAGTGATACAAGATGAAGACATTACACTCATTAATATATATGCACCCAATATAGGAGCACCTAAGTACATACAAGAATTACTAACAGAGATAAAGGGTGATATTGATGGGAATACAATCATAGTTGGAGATTTTAACACCGCATTAACATCACTAGACTGATCTTCCAGACAGAAAATAAACAAGGCAACAGAGAAATTAAATAATACAATAGAAAAACTAGATTTGGTGGATATTTTCAGAGCATTACACCCCCCAAAAATAGGATATACATTCTTTTCAAGTGCACATGGAACATTTTCCAGGATCAATCATGTACTTGGGCACAAAAGAAACCTCAAAAATTTTAAGAAGATAGAAATTATCTCAAGCATCTTTACTGACCACAATGCCATGAAACTGGAAATCAACAACAGAGAAACAAAGGAGAAAAAAAGGAAAGCATGGAGATTAAACAATATGCTATTGAAAAAACAATGGGTCAATGAGGAAATCAAAGCTGAAATTAAAAAATACCTTGAGACAAATGATAATGAAAGCACAACCACTCAAAACCTATGGGATACAGCAAAGGCAGTGCTAAGAGGGAAATTTATAGCGATACAGGCCTTCCTCAAAAAAGAAGAACAATCTCAAATAAACAATTTAACCCACCACCTGAATGAATTAGAAAAAGAAGAACAAAAAGCCCCAAAAAGCAGCAGAAGGAAGGAAATAATAAAGATCAGAGAGGAATTAAATACAATAGAGATTAACAAGACCATAAAAAGAATCAACCAAATCAAAAGCTGGCTTTTTGAAAAAGTAAATAAAATTGACAAACCTCTGGCCAAACTCACAAAGAAGAAAAAACAGAGGGCACAAATTAGCAAAATAAGAAAGGAAAATGGAGAAATTACAACAAATAAATTAGAAATACAGAATATCATACGAGAATATTATGAAAAACTATATGGAACCAAACTGGATAACCTAGAGGAGATGGACAAGTTTCTGGAAACATACTGTCCACCAAGACTGAATCAAGAAGAATCTGAACACTTGAACAATCTGATCACTAGAAAGGAAATAGAAATAGCAATTAAAAACCTCCCTACAAATAAAAGTCCAGGACCGGACAGCTTCACCTGAGAATTCTACCAAACATACAAAGAAGAACTATACCAGTCCTTCTCAAATTCTTTCAGATGATTGAAAAGGAGGGAATACTTCCAAACTCATTCTATGAAGCCACCATCACCCTGATACCAAAACCAGGCAAAGACACTACCAAAAAAGAGAATTATAGGCCAATATCACTGATGAACATAGACGCCAAAATCCTCACCAAAATTTTAGCAAATAGAATCCAACAACATATAAAAAAGATTATACATCATGACCAAGTGGGGTTCATCCCAGGGACACAAGGCTGGTTCAACATACGCAAGTCAATCAATGTAATACATCACATCAACAAGAGAAAGGACAAAAACCACATGATCATCTCAATCACTGCAGAAAAAGCATTTGATAAAATTCAACACCTATTTATGATAAAAACTCTCACCAAAGTGGGTATAGAGGGAACATATCTCAACATAATAAAAGCTATATATGACAAACCTACAGCCAGCATAGTACTCAATGGTGAAAAACTCAAAAGCTTCCCACTAAAACCTGGTACAAGACAAGGATGCCCACTATCACCACTCCTATTCAACATAGTCCTGAAAGTCCTAGCCACAGCAATCAGGCAAGAGAAAGAAATAAAAGAGATCCAAATTGGAAAAGAAGAGGTAAAAGTGTCACTATATGCTGATGACATGTTACTATATATAGAAAGCCCTAAAAGGTCCACACAAAAGCTACTAGAGCTGATTGAAGAATTCAGCAAGGTAGCAGGTTACAAAATTAATGTTAAAAAACCGTTGCATTTCTTTACACTAATGATGAATCAACAGAAAAAGAAAGTAAAGAAACAATCCCCTTTAAAATAGCACCCAAAGTAATAAAATATCTGGGAATAAATCTAACCAAGGAGGTGAAAGAATTATACACAGAAAACTATAAACCATTGATGAAGGAAATTAAAGAAGACTTTAAAAAATGGAAAGATATTCCATGCTCTTGGATTGGAAGAATCAATATTGTTAAAATGATCACACTGCCCAAGGCAATCTACACATTTAATGCAATCCCTATCAAATTACCCAGGACATATTTCACAGAACTAGAACAAATCATAATAAAATTTATATGGAACCATCAAAGATCTAGAATTGCCAAAGCATTACTGAAGAGAAAGAAAGAGGCTGGAGGAATAACTCTCCCAGACTTCAGACAATACTACAGAGCTACAGTCATCAAGACAGCATGGTATTGGTATCAAAACAGACATATAGACCAATGGAACAGAACAGAGAGCCCAGAAATGAACCCACAAACTTTTGGTCAACTAATCTTCAACAAAGGAGGCAAGAATATACAATGGAATAAAGACAGTCTCTTCAGCAAATGATGTTGGGAAAACTGGACAGCAGCATATAAAACAATGAAGCTACAACACTCCCTTACACCATATACAAAAATCAACTCAAAATGGATCAAAGACTTAAACATAAGACAAGATACAATAAACTTCCTAGAGGAAAACATAGGCAAAACATTATCTGACATACATTTCAAAAATTTTCTCCTAGAAGAAATAAAAGCAAGAATAAACAAATGGGACCAAATGAAACTTACAAGCTTCTGCAGAGCAAAGGAAACCAGAAGTAAAACAAGAAGACAACCTACGGAATGGGAGAAAATTTTTGCAAATGAAACCGACAAAGGCTTGATCTCCAGAATATATAAGCAGCTCATATGACTCAATAAGAAAAAAATTAACAACCCAATCCAAAAATGGGCAGAAGACCTAAACAAGCAATTCTCCAAGGAAGACATACAAATGATCAAAAGGCACATGAAAAAATGCTCAATATCACTAATTATCAGAGAAATGCAAATCAAAACTACAATGAGGTATCACCTCACACCAGTCAGAATGGCCGTCATTCAAAATCCACAAGTGACAAGTGCTGGAGAGGCTGTGGAGAAAGGGGAACCCTCCTACACTGCTGGTGGGAATGCAGTTTGGTGCAGCCACTGCGGAAAACAGTGTGGAGATTCCTCAAAAGACTAGGAATACACTTACTATATGACCCAGGAATCCCACTCCTGGGCTTGTATCCAGAAGGAACCCTACTTCAGGATGACACCTGCACCCCAATGTTTATAGCAGCACTATTTACAATAGCCAAAACATGGAAACAGCCTAAATGTCCATCAACAGGTGACTGGATAAAGAAGAAGTGGTATATTTATACAATGGAATACTACTCAGCCATAAAAACTGACAACATAATGCCATTTGCAGCAACATGGATGCTCCTGGAGAATGTCATTCTAAGTGAAGTAATCCAGAAAGAGAAAGAAAAATGCCATATGAGATTGCTCATATGTGGAATCTAAAAAACAAAAACAAAAACAAACAAACAAACAAACAAAAACAAAGTGTAAATACAGGACAAAAATAGACTCATAGACAGAGAATACAGACTTGTGGTTGCCAGGGGGGTGGAGGGTGGGAAGGGATAGACTGGGATTTCAAAATTGTAGAATAGATAAACAAGATTACACTGTATAGCACAGGGAAATATACACAAAATGTTATGATAAATCACAGAGAAAAAAATGTGACAATGAGTGTGTATATGTCCATGAATGACTGAAAAATTGTGCTGAACACTGGAATTTGACACAACATTGTAAAATGATTATAAATCAATAAAAAATGTTAAAAAAAATGAAAATTCCCTTTGCCGGCACTCCCTTTTCCCGACTCTTCTCCATGCTGGGACCGTCTACGCCTAGAGACCTCACCCCTGCCTCTTTGCTGGAGTTGACGGAGGGAAGGTGGGGCGTGGGGAAGGGGCGGGGCCTCTCCCTACCCCGTCACTGCTCTTTTCCCCCTGAGCTGTTCCCTCCTAAATGTGCAGGCAGCACCACTTACCCAGATTGGATTTCTGTGTCCCATCCACCTTCTTTCAGTCGTCCGGAATCCTTATTTTAAAATCGCCAAACACACAGAGAAGACACCTGGAATCTAGTTTTTCTACTGAAATGTAAATAAAAAACATTCAGGACATCTGTGATCAGTCATTGTAACCTGCACTGCCTCAGTCTTTTCTAGTCTTTGTGATGAGGGAGAGAGGGAGAGAGAAACAGAGGAGAGAGGAGGAGAGAGACAGAGGAGAGAGGGAGGGGATCTTTTTTCCCTATTTATGTTTTTGTAGTAGTAGTAGAAGTTGTAGTTAAAACCCTTATCCACCTGCAAGTAGCCTTTTGCCTTGCGTGAAGGTCTAGAATGCAGAAAAATCTATGAGGTCGTCTATATCATAATAAGCCAAGCAAAGAAGGAACTGATAGGTCACTGGATCTGATAGCTGAGGCCTTTAGAAGTCAAAGGAAGGGAAGGAGAGAGGGAGAAAGAAAGAGAAAAGACAACAGAATGAAAAAGTTCTCTCTGATTTAAATATAATCTCATCAAATTTAGTATCATTAATAATCTCGCGGATTTGTTTGAGCAAAAGACCAAGTTTTTTAATGCTTCTGAACCCATCTCACTCTCTCTGAGACTAAGGTTGCCAAGAAAAAAAACAAAACAAAACAGAATACTCAGTTCCACTTGAATTTTAGGTGAAGAACAATTTTTGTTCTAAATCTAAGTGTGTCCCAAATATTTCTTGGGATTTAATCGCACCAAAAAATTATATGTTGTTTATCTGAAATTCAAATTTGACTGGGAATCCTATTTTTTGTTTGCTGACTCTGTCACCCCGGCTCTCAGGCTCCACCTCTGTTGGAGTTTCCACCTTCCCTGGGTCCAGTGATAATGCCTCGTGTTTTGAGGAAGTTATATCTTGGGTTCCATCCTTCCAGTTATTGTCCTGCTAAAAGACTTACAAGGGCACATAGTGACATCATATTATATACATATATCACAGCCTTAGATGTTTTTTGTTCCCTGTGTATCTATTCCTCCTACTTCTTTGTCCTTTCCGCCACATAGAATCTAGTATCTCACGTGGTAAAGAAAACAGGGATCAAAGTAGACAAAATCTTGGCTTCTAAAACCCTGATTGCCTCCAGGGTTAAACAATTTTTTTGAAAGAAAACAGACCCCAAAAAAAAAAAGTTTCCTGATTTGAGTAGCTGGAGAAGAGAGCCACAGGGAAAGAAGACATTTATATCGGCTCTGGAATGTATCTCCACGTCCCCACCCCATATCAGCAAATATCAGATGTGAACCTTAAAGCATAAACGTATGCAAAGTTGATAAACGTATGCAAAGTTGTGACTTTTCCACTATAACTCAGTGGAACTGTATCTGGAGTCCCCATTCCACTGGGCTGGTTAAAGTATAATCTCATCTAATTTGGGATAATTAATATTCACTTCCTTCAGGATTTAATCTCTGTTTAGGGGTCATATACAGTGTATCAGTGCTGTAATGGCAGAATGAGTAAAAACTAGTCCCAGATCATCATTATCTATTGCTGTTGGCCTCTACAGAGACACTCTACATCCCCATATGTCTCTGCCTAGCCTGTGTCCCCCTGACTACAAGGCTGCCCATCCCCAGCATCTATTTGTGTACTTTGAGACCTGAGGAGAATGTCTTTTCCTTTCAGTGCTGTGCTAAAGTGCTCAGGGATCCTGAGGGTGGCTTGAACCCCTTCACTCAGATATGCTCAGGCGTCTCTGGTCTATCACTCCAGAACCACACTGGCTCATGAAGTCTGCTGCCTTCCTGGGTTCCACCCCAGAAGCAAGGGAGGGGACACTTTCTGTCCTTGGAATCTTAACTTCATCTGAGGGTCCTGCAGTGCCTGCTAGGAGGTGGACCAGGGGCAACACACTTTCTCAGGGACCCACCATCATTTAGCACCCTACATTCCAGCATTGATTTGGAGCCCCAGAGAAATTTGGCAATGTCTGAAAAATATGTTTGGTTGTCGAAACTGGACAAGTGTTAGTTTCTAGTGCATGATGCACAGGACAGCTCCCTCCCCAACCCCAACACAGAGTTAAACATTCCAAAATTTCAGTAGCTCTGAAGTTGAGAAATGCTGCTTTAAAACTGCATGAAGTGATCACATAACATTGACAAATTTCTTTTTGATTCCTGCAATACACTATTGTTGACGTTTACCATCGTAAACCATTGTAAACCTCTCAACTCTGAGACATGACTAGATGGACCAGACAGGTGATATGGTTCCAGATTTAGCCAGAATCCGAAGGAAACACATCCTTCTTCAAGGCATTTTACAAGTGCCATTTTGATTGCAATCGAAGTTCACGAGCCCTCCAAGGGCTACAGCTGTGATTGTATTACATAAAGAAGGTTATTACCAAAATAAAAGGAAGAAAATATGGCAGGCAGGTCAAAACATGCTTAAAGGATGTAAGTTCACTTGCTTTTAATGTATGGCACTGATTCGGGAGCTTTCTACCAACATCTCAGTGATGATAGCATTAGGCACCTCACCTCCTAAGTTTAAATTAAAGTAACTGAAGTCCATAAAGCAGACAAAAGTATTCTGATGCTATGGTCCAGTGATAACCACCATGTCACAGACCTTTCCCTTAAATGTAATATAAATCCTTCAACATTGAAGAAATTAAAGTGTCGAAAAGGAAACCTTACCTTGAAGGTTTCCTAATGAGAATTTCCTAACAGGAAGATCTGTTATCAACATACACGTCGTCACAGTAAAACTAAATTTTCCTTGCGCATTCATGACTGTATTGCTTTGTTGAATAACATTTAAATATTTTAGGCTTTGTAAAGTTTCCTTCCTAGCTATTTACATTAATAAGAGCTGAAGTTTACTGTAGAGAGAGTAATAAAGACACATCATTTCTATAAAATAATTTTAAGTTCTTCATAACTGTAAATAAGTGATAAATGTTTACTTCTTTTAAAAGTCCCTTTGGAAGAAATACATAATTTATTCTCAAGGATGAAATTAATTCAATTTAGTAGGCTCAGCTTTAGGCTTGTGAGTATTAGGTCTTTGGGCAGAACATTCAGTTTCACTGTGCCTCAGTTTCCTTACTGGATAAATAAAAGTGGTGACAATTGACTATCTCCCAGGGGTACTTCAAAAAGGACTAAACCACTGTAAAGGTATTTACAGCACAGATGGCGATATGGCTTATTATTTAGTGATAGGAGAGCAAAGATGGAAATCGGAATTGTGCAAGCACTAAGCTAACTCAACATGAACTCCTGAGAGTGAGGTGCAGAGAAAAGGTACACTCACCTCAGGGACATTGCCAAGGACTAGCCTGGATGGCAAGATGAAAGCAAACGTCCAACACAAGCCTACCCAGCCAAGACCCACATTCTAAATAAATGCTTGCTCTCCGTCTGTAAATGTCGCTTTCAGGAATAACCTCTAACGTGCATTACTCCAGCCACCAAAGGCGATGCCAAACGAGCATAAACTCAAAGTAAAAACTGTATGCAGCTTCAAAGTAATGCTTTTATTTTAGTCACCTCTCAAACCAGATTGTCATGCCTGAAATTCCCCTACGGAAAAAAAATTCTAGAACCCCCACTGATCCTCTGGCAACACAATGATCTAATCTAAGGGATACAAAGTAGCTGTGCAGTTGTCAGAGTGTTCTTTGCACACTGGCTGCTGGTTGGCCAAGCTATTTCAAGCTCCCTGCCTACTATGTGTCACTTCTCCTCGGGACAGTGGAATGGTGCATAGCATCACCTTCATGTCTTTGTTGGAGGAAAAACAAGGGAAGGTATGTAAATTCTCTAGCTGGGCTCTAACCTTTCACTGTAACCTCACTACTTTTGTCTGTGAGAGTTTGTCATTCCCCCATCCTCGCCTGCTCCACATAGCCCAACAAGTACACTGAAAGTCAAGTTCATTACAGAGTTTTCATTGCTGCCTCTTCTTTTAAGGGAAAGCAATTTTGTTATGTACTGAGGTCAAAAAGAATTAAAGAAATTTAGTGAGAGAACGCATCATGTTTGTTTTTACTTGGCTGAAGGACAAAACTTAGGATTGTTGTTTAAAATTCTGTTGTATCCAATATATACAGCAATCTGTTTGCTGTGAAAGTGTTCATTCTTCAGTTGATGGCCCATATGGTTACAGACCCCAATAAAAATAAAGGACTAAACTGGGATTCATCTCCTTTATCTTAATATCCATTACCCTACTCATTAAGTATTCCTAAGGGTTGCCTAAAAATATAAACAACCTTCCAAATAAAATCATTCCAATCTTGATGAGTCTATTTACCCCAAGTTCAATGTGAACCACTGTACTGAATGTGGGAAATATCTCTAAAACTGGAGAAAGAAAAGGAGCTTTTATAATAAAAATACTGTTTTCAAGGCCAGAATAGTCACATTAATTATGCAACCCGTGCTACTTTGCTTAAATTACCTCAGCCTCTGCATTTGAAGAGCCTTATTAAATAGTTATGTCCCTGTATCTGTAAAGAAAGGGAGTTTTATTCATTTGATGAAACTTTTTATTGTGTAAATTGTGGTATCATAATCTTGCATATTTCACTTACCCTCTCCCCTTCCTTCTCCTCCTTCACCTTCCCAGTAAGGTACACGCGAAGAAAATACAGATTACTTCAGCCACACAGTCTTGCCAAGCCAAGTAAATACAAGAACTTTCTAGAGGCTTAAAAGAAAAAACAAAACCAAAAAACAGTAAAGAGAGGAATCAGTATAAAATTGCTAACTGCTTCCTGACAAAAGTTCCTCATTAAGCATTTCAGTGTTCCTGTATTTGTTTCAAGCAATTCCAGATACCATCTAAATACTTTCCCCTTGCAGTATGAATTAATTTTAGCTGACAAAGTCGAAGTCTCCACTCATCTCCAATTCTCATCAAGTTAGCCTTCCAGAGAAAGAAACCGAAGTTACTGCTCATTCTCCTTGGCTCCTTTGGTTGCCGTATGAAAACTAATTAGCTGCTTGCTTTGGAATGCATTCTTTTTGGGAGAGGAACAGCTTCAAGTCTCTGTAAAGACAGTCACACTAATGCACATTATCTGTATTAAAAGCAAAGGCTATTAGAGCCATGTGCAAAGCCTAGCTAACAGTTGGCTTTTCATGAACCACTTTTCTTGTTGTTGCTGATGGTGTTTTGAAGCCTATTTAACTCTTTTGATGAGTTTCTCAAGATGTGAGTATGAAACATTCCTGGCCTTTGGAGCCTGAAGGAAACAACTAAAATGGGACAGAAAGATGACGGCTCCTCCTTCGACATTCCTGGTATAATCTGACAAAACAGACCAGGGAGTTTTGTTCAAACTTGACACCTCCCACAAAGAGGTCAACTACAGACTTTTACTACTCCGTGCAGACAGACCTCATTTTATTATGCTTCACTTTATTGCATTGTGTTGTTTACCAGCTGAAGGTTTGTGGTGACTCTGTGTCGAGAGCCAGTCTACCGGTAC
Source organism: Vicugna pacos (assembly GCF_048564905.1). Classification (NCBI taxonomy): domain Eukaryota; kingdom Metazoa; phylum Chordata; class Mammalia; order Artiodactyla; family Camelidae; genus Vicugna; species Vicugna pacos. Next base: position 111,404,884 of record NC_132987.1, on the reverse strand, counting down.
CATTTTTCCAATAGCATTTGCTTACTTCGTGTCTCTGTGTCACATTTTGGTAATTCTCTCCATGTTTTAAACTTCATCATTGTTATCACATTTGCCATGGTGGTCTGTGGTCAGTGATCTTTAATTTTATTACTGCAATTGTTTGGGGGCTGTGCCATGAACCATGCTTATACAAGAAGACAGACTTAATCAATAAATGTCATGTGTGTTCTGACTGCTCCTCTGACTGACGATTCCCCCATCTCTCTCCTTCTCCTTGAGCTTCCTTATTCCCTGAGACACAACCATATTGAAATTAGGCCAATTAAGACTACAAGGACCTCTAAGTGTTGAAGTGAAAGGAAGGGTCACACCTTTATCGCAGGGTCCTGGAACCCAGCCCACAATACTTCCGAGGTCTGCCTGTATTAAGTCACATCAACTTGAGGCTAATGAAATTCAAAGAAACAGGATCTATTTTTATTAAACATTTGATTAATCATAGGGTCATGTCAGAAATAGTATTAGCCTTAGAAATAAATATTAAGACATTATGTAGGAAGTGATAAAATGAGTTCTGGGCATTTTTCTCTCGTGATTAAAGAAATATCCTGAGTCAATTCAACACTTTCATTTTGATAAGTTACTAAGAGACAAAGGAACTATTTCCTTTTTAAAGAAGAAAATCACAAATGAATGAAAGTCAAAATTTAACTTGATGTTACACTGGAGACTGACAGATTTAGACAATATTAACATTGCAGAATATAAAAATAATTAATACTTAGGTGTGAAATACATTAGATAATTGCTTTTCAGCAAAGTGCCTTTCAAGCTGTTTTGAATGTTTAAAATGCTAATTTTGAAATCAATTTATTTAGCATTTTTTTTAGTATATGCTATGCATACTAACTTGACATAGGATGAAGTCTAAAAGCCTGAGTGTTATCAGAGATGCAATGGACCATTGGTTCAGAAGGAAACTGTGTGACAGAAAATAAAGTTAATAAGCTTGGCTATTCTAGAATCTTTCCTTTAAAAATTATCCAAAGAGCCCAGTATTAAGGGATCCTTTTTTGATTTGATAACCTGCTTCCATGTCTCATGTCCTGAGTTTTATCTGTAATCTGTGGAAAAGATAGGCTCTTGGGGAATTATTCCACCTTGGCTAGCAATTAAATTTTTTTTCTCAATCTCTTTATAAAAGGACAGTAAATTTCAAAAGTCTTTGGGAGCATACAGAGATGTCAAGAGTTTAAAAAATGGTAACTTTCTTTTCCAATCACATGGTACAGAACACTGGGATATTAACTAATTTGATTTAAAACTTTGAGACAAACCAAAGCTTCTTTTTTCTTTTTCAGAAAAAAAAAAAGAATCATTACTGATTACTTCTATGTCTACATTTGGTTTAAGGGTGATAGCCTTCTGGTTTTGTGAAAATATAAGTTCAGTTTTTATAGTTTACATAGGATACAAATTTGCTGCCCATATATGTGGTGTTTAAAGTGTACAGTTTTCTCTTCAGCCAACAATTCAGAATATCTATTCTAAAAACTCTTCTCAAAACATTTAATTAGTAATTAATTATCATCTTGAAATCAGATATTGAGAAGTTTGTCTATGGCCATATTAACTCTGTATTCTCCTAGATCCTATGAAACCCATTAATGATTACAGAAGATACATAGAAGTCAAAATGTTCTTGAGCCGCATTGTCTCCAATGCTGCAAAATGCTTTGTACCTTGTATAAAGATGTTTACTTCATGCGTTATTTATTTGAACAGCATTTGCATATTTGCTAAAACCAGAATTGAAAACATTAGTCATTATATTACCAAAAATTTCACCATCTTCCTTCCTTTGGTTGGTTTACTGAGGAAACAACCAAACAAACAAACCTGTGTCTCAGTAATTAATCTCCATGATTTCTGTTGTCAGACAAAGGAAACAATTTAAGCCTATGTGTTCTCTCTTATCTTGGCTTCCGAAAGAATTATAACCAAATTTAATGACCAATTGTATTAATCGGCTCAAGTCAAGCACATGTTTACATCTATCCCTGTTCTTTTTAAGATGACCTCTATTCTGCTTTTGTTTCTGAAATTAGTTTGTTAAGGAATAATTTTAGTACAATAAAATGTACCCATTTTAAGTGTACATGTTGATATTTTCCTGACAAATATATACAACTATGTGATTACAGACAAGATACAGAACACCAACGTGATCTCAGAAATTTGATTTGTGTACTTTTATTTTCTATTGTCCTACCTCAGGGGCAAAGATGAATCTGTTTTCTGTCACCAGAATTTACTTTTGCTTTTCTAGAATGTCAAGTACATGGAAATATACCATATGTTTCTTTGTGTCTGAGTTCTTTTGCTTAGAATCACATTTTTAAATTTCATCCATATTGCTTTCATTTTTCTTTTTTTTCAAATGAAATGTTTGTGGTAATTCTTAAATGTATTTCCCTATAGATAATGAGTTTTTTCCTTTGGCTTTCTTTTATAATTTTTCTTTATTACTGGTTTTCAGAAATTTGGTGATATGCCTTGGCGTGATTTTCTTTGTCTTTGCTTGGGTTCATTGATCTTGGTTCTGTGAGTTTCCAGATTTAAAAAAAAAAAAAAAAAAAAGAAAGAAAGAAAGAAAAGAAAAGGAAATGTGGCTATTATTTCTTTAAATATTTGTACTCTATGGGACTCTTATTTTTTATCCCACAGGTTACATTACTAAAGCTCTACTAAACTGTTTTTCTGTCTTTTTTTTTCCGGTGGGCTTGCTTTTGCTAGTTTTTATTGCTGTGATTGAAAAGCTCACTGATCTTTCTTTCTGCACTCTCTAATCTGCTGTTAATCTCACCCAGGACAAATTTTCACTTTAGAAATGGTAACTTTCTCCTTTAGAAATTTCATTTGATCCTTCTTCCTTTTTAAAGAACACTTTGCTCTTTATTGTGTTCATGTCTTCCTTTAAATTCTTGGCAGTTTGCCTGTTCTTACTTGGTAGTCTCATCATCTCTGCCATTTCTAGGAATCTTTCAACTGACTAATTTTTCTCCTGGCTGTGAGTTACATTTTTCTGTTTTTTTTTTCTGGCAATTTTTATTCAACTCTCAAGATGATATATGTTAAATAAATGAGTGTCTGGTTTTTGCTTTCTTCCTTTAAAGAATGTTGAATTTTATTTTGGCTCAGTTAAATTACTTGATGTTCATCTTGATCATTTTAAAACTTGTTTTTAAGCTGTGTTAGGGTAGAGCTAAAATATTCTCCACTTCAGGGCTGTTACTACCAAAATGTTTCTGGAACCTTCACTAAATAACCTTGGTGATCAAACACGGTCACTCCACTCCAGTTAGTTAGGACTCACATCACTTGGTGTTGTATAAATGCTAGGACTGATCCCACTTGCCTTCTCTGTTAGTTTTTTGTCTGGTCTCATGGAGTTTCCCTCTACACATGTGGGTTAATATTCAGCAACACACTTAAAGACACCCTTATGCAGGTGTCTGGAGTGTTATTCCCATGTGGCTCCCTCTGTACTCTGCTTGACAAATCCCAGCTCTTTCAGCCCCCCACACGGTAATTTGTCTTATTGCCCTAGAATCCATGCTTTGTTTGAGTTCCCCTTCTTGCTCTGTGAACCAAAACATGCTTCCAGGCAAAAAGTCAGGGTGTTTGTAGGGCTTACCTGGTTTGCTACTCTCTTCTCAGGGTCACAGTCCTGCATTGCTTATTGATGAGTATCTGAAAATAGTGGTTTCATACATTTTGTCCAATTTGTAGTCGTTTTTCAGCAGGAGGGCATGTCAATTACCAGCCACTCTGTCATGGCAGAAGTAGAAGTCATTGGTCTTCTTATTTATTTTCATTTCTTTAGTTATACTATGTTTAATCATGTATGTCATCTCATATCCTTTTGGAGCACAAGTGTATACATTCTATATAAATTCAGACAAAAAATTCTGAGTAAATGGAAAAACATATTTTTTGACCCAGAGAAATAAAATTTTATTATTTTGATCACTTTTAATTATTCCTGAGCTTTCAGAAATTACCTGATGACAGCTTGTGGTTAATTCCCAGGAGACCCCAACAGACGGATGTAAAAAGAGATTTAAGTTTGGCAAAAAGACGATTTCTTATCAGTTGAGAAAATAGTAAGAGTCTCTTCCATCCAATCTTTGTAGTCAGCTTCCTTCGAAACTCTTAACAAGGAAAAGACATCAAATGCTCTAGATACTTATCTACCTAAAAACAGAGAGTGTTTTCCAGTGTTGTGATCCTTGAATTGTAAAGTATTCAGCAAGTTGTGAACTTTCTTTGTAATTTTTTTGACACAGAAATGGTAAAACATTATTATTACCAAACTTAAAAAAGAAAAATAACCTTTTCCAAATAAAAGCCACAAATAATATTTTAATTATATAAGTCTAAGATAATTAGAATTTATTTTTGTAAAAGATCTTATTGTCTATACCTGAATACTCACGATCTGGATCATATCACTGAATAAGGCAGGTATGACCCAAATGTAGCAGGACTAAGAGGAGAGAGAGGAACCTAAATATGGAAGTAGGTCTTGCTGTCAAATAAAACATAATGGTCATGTCTACAAACAGTCTTAAGTGATGTGGTTTAAAAAGCGCATAATAGACACACACTTTCTTTTTTAATGCATTTGTTCCTTACATTTTTCATTAACAGTTACATATAGTGTACTACACAGATAGTCAATAGTTTAACATTACCGAGTCTGGCAAAACAACTCTGAAACATCATAGTCAGAAAGGAGGTAGGTTTGATGACATCATCCATGGATTTCCCACAAGAAATTTTATTTTCACAGGTATTTTATGCAGAGTTTAAGATGCCTGTTGAGACCTCTTTGCTGACTCACTAATATTCTTGATAAAACTCCAGTTGCACATATGGCAATGAGATGCCTGGATTGTACAATTGGCTTCTTTTTGTCATTCAGAAACCAGCTTAAATCTCTCTCTCTCTCTCTCTCTTTTTTTTTTTTATGAGGGGGAGGTAATTGAATTTATTTATTTATATTTGGAGGAGGTACTGGGGATTGAACCCAGGACCTTGTGCATGCAAAGCATACACTGTACCACTTGAGCTATACCTTCCCCATGAAAATCAGCTCAAATCTGACTTCTCCAGAAAGAGCTTTTTCAAACCACCAAACTAAAATAGTCATTCTCTATAACATCTCTCCACTTTAACCTATTGTATGGAACTTATTATTATCCTATATTTTTGTTTGTTACTTATGCACAACCACCAGTCTTCAGTCCCCACCCCATACTCAAATGAAATGTTACATACTTGAAGGCTGGGTCTTGTTCTGTTGTTCACTTATATACCTCTGGCATTGAAGACAGTCCCTGACAAGAAAAAAAGGCTCAATAACTATTTGTTAAACTGTGAAATCAGTAAAAGGTGGTTATCAGGGAAACAACAGAGGTGGTGAGTTCCATCTCACAGACAATGTATAAAGAGGACCTGGACAATGGTGCAATTGTTATTTTCCTTTTGTATAATCACTACTAAGTTTTTATTACTTTTTTCCATAGTCAACTTGATTGCACACAAAAATTAATTTTAACAGTCAGTTAGAGTTGTTCTCGTAAGTTATGGTAATATTTAGCTTTATAGTTTGGGCAATTAGAATGATTGGAATGAGGAAGACTAAGTCGAGAGTAGAAGTAAGTCCATCTGGGCAATCAGGGAACAGTACTTAAGTGATATAGGCTCGGAAAACATAGTGCCGCAAAGCTTGTGCTCTTATGTTGTTCTGATACACAGTAAGAAGCAAATGGAGAACTGTAAGTGCATGACATCATGATGTTCTGAGGGGCTGGCAGAGAGAAAACATCCAGGACATCTCTCTGGAGGCCACTTGGCTCTGTGCAGAAGGTCAAGACAGGACAACACAAGACAAGGTCTTGGAAGAAGATGAAGGAACAAGATAGGTTCACACTTCTCAGAGCAGAGACAACTAAGTATTTCCCATTCAGTTGCAAGCCCACAGCAGCGATTCCCCCAAAGTGGAGCTAGGACTCCCATTTGCTGTTTTAAGAGCAGACTCTGGAATCAGATAATGGCTTGTGCACTTAAGAGCTGGATGATTTTGGGCCAGGACTTTAGTTTTCCAAAACCGAGTTTCTCCATTCCTAAAACAGAATGATGTCTACTTCATTTAGATTATTGGGAGAATTAAAAATAATCTACAGAAAGAGCTCAGCCTAGAGTCTGTTGCTTGATAACTATTATATGAAATGTCACTTTCATGATTATTAATCCATTTTCAGGCCACAGTCAGCCTCAAGGACTGAAGCAGGCCGGCAGTAGAGCATTTGTGTCAGGTTGGGCAGTGGTGGGGAGTTCAAGCTGCAGAGAACTGGTCCTCTTTGGCCTGCATGCCATTTAAAGACCATGGGATGATTTTGGCAAAAACCTTCCTGTTTCATAGAGAGACAGTCCAATATAGAGTGTAAGTTCACACAGTAGAGCTATTTCATTTTTCAGTGGAAGATACAAAAGGGATAGGACTGAAGATCAAAATCTAAATATTATCAATTAAAATAATTTGACATAGAACTGTATCTCCATAGCTTCATTTGAAGCTAAGATTTTTTAGGCATTAGCAGACTTTGGAAAGAAATCTATTACCTACTAAGAGACATCATGTAGTGGATATTGAGTGGTTTTGGTTTAGCACCAAGATTTCGTTATTCTTGGATGGAGCATATCAATAGTCATATTCTTCTGAAGTATTTCATAGCGTTATTTCTTTTAAAATGCCTATCACTAAAATGATTAAAAAGTAACTTTATTTCATAAAAAAGATAACTTTAAACTAAAAACAGACATAAATGAATTTTGATCAAAAAGTTATTTAAACACTGGAGTAGTGCTTAATATTTTCCTTCAGGGGATTTATGAAAACATAATTTTATATTTTGATCCAAGAAATCATTTCAAACTAATTGAGAATGTTCTAAGCATCACAGGTTTTCACTTCAAGTAAGGAAGAATGGTTAATTAACTTTAAACAATTTTATAATCTGAAGGAGAAAAAGAACAATAATTAGCAAAATCACTGGCATATTTCTTTAAAATGTAAAATTAAAGCTGTTTTTTGATGACATAAGATCAAAAGTACATTTTCCACTTCAAAAAAAAAACAAAGCACAGTTAAAGGATATGATGTACTTGTTAAAACTGATAAAATAATCTGTTTCCTTTTAATTTTAATTATGTTTTATGACATGAATTAAGAATCCTTGATATTAGAGTTTGGGAGAAAACTATATATTGTATATGCAAAAGATGATTTATTTCTATGCTGATTATCTAATTTCTTGGCTTTAAAAGCATTTTATTATCATTAACAACACTGCATTATGTGTCTAAATTAGTTATGTAAGTTGCTCAGTAGCAAATGATTGATTTAGTTGTTGTCACAATTCAGGGGCAATCCAAGGAGTTTCTTGGAGAGTATGTCAAAGATGACCTGATTAGGAAACATTTGGGGACCCGGCATCCTCTCGGCCTTGAAACACTCCACGGTGAACCAGACATCTGAAAGGGAGGGCACAGTTGGAGCCACCACTGTGTTCCTGGTGAGGACATTTTCGGCATTTCTCCAAGTGGGTGTTTCAGCAACTGTTGATGGAAACATGAATTTTCAGATACACTCACAGAGAGAAATGAAATATTTTGACTGAGATATATTATCCTGCCCTGCTTTGTAGCAAAAAGGCAGTAAAGTGTTTCTGCAGGGTCAAGAAACAGAAAAGTCATCAGCCAGTGGAAGGCAAGGCATTCATGCAGCAACAGAACAGAGTGGGCAGAATGTGAATTAGGCTGAAGTCAAGAAATACAAAGGAAAAAGGAAAAACAAAAACAACAACAGTTACAAAACGGAAGGACTAGGGGCCTGTGCCCATGGCCCACGTTATGAGAGGATGTTACTAACACTGACTGATTCAGAACCATCCACAGTAAGACCTATAAAGGTCTCCTGCCAGAGGAGGTCGCTGTACTGTAATTTGCTTTCCTTACAGAAAACCTGATGATTTCTAAATTGATTTTGAAAATGCAAAGAGTGTACTTTGGGATGGCCTTCAATACTTGTTAAAAATCTATGACACTGCAAGGAGAGAGATTTTCCCTGAGACAGATGCAGCTTGTACGTAGTCACAGGTACAAAGCAAGGATCAGCAGGCAACTCCAGGAAACTTGACCTGGGATGCTAGTGTCTGGTTGGTTCACTACAACAAAAACTATTTCACTGGCCATTGTTTTTTCCCCTTTTATTCTCCTTGGCTTCTAATTTACCCTGCAAACATTATGGACGTCTAACATATGCCAGGATCTATGCCAGGGTTTTAGATTTGAAGGACACCTCTCCGCATAGGTAATTTCAAAGAGAATTGGTAGGAAATGAAGTTGTATTCCTGTTCTCAAGTAGATAATGCACTGGTAACTGCTAACATAAGTTGTAAAGAGAAAAATAAGAAAAAAGGAATAAGCCTGCTTATAGTCAAATTGTGATTCTACAGTAAAACTGCTGGTCTTATTGCTTATGCTATTGTTCGGGTCTTAGATTACAATATTAGAGAAGGGAGCAGGATAGAGATAAGGATTTTTTCCCTTTGTTTTCTAAACCTTTAACACAATAAGGTAGCCTATTTTTTCATTTGAAGAAACTCAAAGCTTTTAGAAAGCTCCCTTCTTAAAAAAAAAACTGGCATGTAATGTAGCTTTTAATTTAATTTTGGTAGCACAGACTTAAATCATAAGAATATTACTAAAACGTACAGGGGATAAACTACTGTGCTCTTTTTTTAACTTTTAAAAGACACTGCCAAGGTGATTTACATAATTGAAATTCTGTATTTATAACTACAGATGTGCCACAAAATTCAGGCTAGCAGCCAGATTGTCAAAACTCTCACCAGTTTCATGAAAGGAAAGGTTTGCCCAAATCCTCACTGGTTCCCACATAAATAAGGCTGTTTTGGAAAACAGAGAATAGGTGAAAGATATATGTTTTTTTACTTTCAAAGCACCTGCAAAGAAACAAAGCAATATAAAAGAAAAAAAATGGTCAAATAGAATACATGAAGACCAAAATGATTAAATAATCTGCTGCTATTAGCCTCTGATATTTATAAATGTTGGAAGATTTTTATGAGATATTTTGGATTGCTTTATTTAGAAATCAATTTAAAGAGTCATTAAGAAATAAGAAGTTTAACCTATTATAGTTGGATTTTTATGTGTGGTCTTGGCAGCTTTAATGTCTGTAGGTTACGGATAGGATTCCACACACACAATTTTTTTTAAGAAGCATATTGAAGTTCTTTTATTTGCTGAGAACAGTTTGACTGTAGAGTGTTCAAGTCCTTTTTCTTTGGGGCCATTCAGTCTTCAATATCCCCCCAGAAAAGGAAGAAATCTTGAAGATACAGAGTTCATTGAATTGACAATGAAAACAGTCTTGGAACTTTTGACACATTTTTGCTTTTATCTTAAAAATGACTAGCTTAACTCTCAACAACACATTTTAATAATTATTTTCAATGTGCTATGAAGTCAGATTTTTAGTTCTTGAATATATTAAAAAGAAGAACTAAAAATAGACCAACCTTAGTAGGAATATTATTTTCCATTTTTGGGAACTCAAGTCCCTACAATGAGTGTTATGTGCTGAATTGTGTCTCCAATAAAGAGATATGTGGACATCCTAGCTCCCAGCACTTCAGAACATGGCCCTGCTTGGACATAGGATCACTGAAAGTGTAATTAGCTAATTCAAGATGTACCTGGTTAGTTAGTTTAAAATGAGCTAATCCAGTATGACTGGTGTCCTTTTAAGAGGAAGGAGACACAGAAGGACGGCCTTCTAAGAGGAGGAGTGAAACACACATGAAGACATACAGACCCACAGACGCGAAGAGAAGATGGTCATATGAAGACAGAGTCAAAGACTGGAGTTACGCTGCCATAATCTAAGGACTTATGATTTGCTTGGAACCACCAGCAGCTGGAAGAGGCAAAGAAGTGTCCTCCCCCAGAATTTCTGGAGTGAGTATGCCTACCGGCTCCTTGGTTTTGGCCTTTTGGCCTCCAAAGTTATGAGACAACATATTTGTTATTTAAGGCACCTAGCTTTCTTTTTTTTCTCCCAATTTTATTTTATTTTATTGAAGTATACTTGATTTACAATGTTTCAGGTGCACAGCAAAGTGACTCAGTTATACATGTACATACGTATATATTCTTCAGGTTATTTTCCATTAAAGGTTATTACAAGACACTGAATATAGTTTCCTGTGTTGTACAGTAGGTCCTTGTTGTTTATCTATTTTATGCACAGTGGTGTGTATCTGTTAATCCCATAATCCTTATTTATCTGTCCCCCAGCCCTTTCCCCTTTGATGACCGTAAATTTTTCTATGTCTGAGAGTCTGTTTCTGTTCTCTGCTAAACCACCCAGTTTGAGGTCATTGCTATAGTGACCTAGGAAACTGATACAGTGACGCTGACAAATGTTCACATTTTATTAACACAGCCATTCAAGAAGACATTCCTTGGAGAGCTGACATACAGCTGAAGAATACATAGCCACCAGCTGTTTTCTGATCCATCCTCAAGCAATTTTGTGGTTAGGATCCTCATTTATCAAATAAGCAATTGTCTATCCTTACTCCCTTTGTTTTCCTTTCACTTTAGAGCTAATCATACACATCTTTTTCTCCTTTTTCTTCATTTACCTCTCTTGACACTTTTCTTCCTTATCTGCCATTATCATTATCATCTTCACCATCAGGAGTCCTGAGTCTTATCTTTGTCAACCTATGTTAGATTGATAACTCCAAACTCATGTGGACGTTGTGACATTAAGTGAGATTAGTAGCAGATAGTAGGATGTTAATTTCCCACTCCTACCACCAGAGTATTTGTAAGTGAGTCCATAAGCATGTAAATTGTGTAAATATTATTTCACTTTTGAGATTTTAAGCTCATCTTAAATTACCCTCAAATCAATAATTTTTCCATTTGGTAGGAAAAAAAAAAACCTTTATGTTGTTTTCTTTAATGTCTGCCACCAAAAGTTTAATGTAAAGAGCTGGTCCAACCAGCTCTGTGCTTGCTAACCTCCTTTGCCTGATGAGAATAAGGTCTTTCTAAGATCGCTGGTGTAGTTCCTGGAGATAAACATCTCTGCCTATTGAGAAATTTAAGACTAAGCTGTTATAACAAAGCAGCCCTAAAATACAGAGTTTAAAGGAAAAATAAGCCTATTTCTCACTCACATAACTTTGACAGTAAACTGTGTAGATTGGCAGAAGACTCTGGTCCATGGAGTCATTTAGAACTCAGGGTCTTTTTGTATTTTTGATTTTCTACCTCCTAGTGCATCGTCCTCATCTGAATATTCAAAGCTATGTTTCTTACAAGGGGTAGAAGGGATATGGAGGAACATAGGTCTGATTTTTTTAACATTCGGAACTAGAATTAAAACTCATCATGTCTCTTTGACGTTCTACTGTCAAGAACATAATTATATGACCTATGTGACTAAATTAACTTCAAAAGGGACTAGGAAGCGTAGTATTTCCCTGGGCAGGAGTATTTCTAGTTACTAATTTTCTACAGAGAAAAGTGAGAAAAGATTTCAGCGAACAGTTGCAGTCTCTTCCAAAGGGACGTTATCAATATAAAATGAAATATTTGTTTACTATCAGGATTGACTTAACAGTGTACGTGGAGCCTCCAAAGTTACTTAAACATTTTTCATTTATAAAATACTAGCATTAAAGAGGTCTTTCTGTCCCTTATGAATATATTTGGTACTCTTTCGGTATTTTCAAGACAAAATTTTGTATCCAACTTTGAGATCAAATTAGTTTCCATTTGAAATGATCCTGAAAAACCATATGACAAATAAATTAGATATCATTTCATAAATTTGTTGAAAGGACCAAAGCAGGAAATACAAAGCAAAGTCTATGGATTTTCCCAGAATGTCTCTTCTGAAATCTACAGAAAATATTTAGGATTGCAAGACAGAGAAACTTCTGTAATAATAGCTGTATTCTTGCCCCACACCAGTTAAAAGAGACAGAAATGAGAGTGAGAGTCTCACATAACAAAATAAATCTATTAAGAAGTGGAGCGGTACAACCACCTGGCTGGTTTGCTAGAGAAAGTGATTCGAAGGTCATGAAAATGTGCAGTTCTTGTATGTGATAACTTCTCTCCTCCCTCCCTTCACTCAGTGAATTTCTTTTTCAGTTTTAAAAACTACCACTTATGATTAGTACTTATATTCCCTCAGTTTCTAGTGTCCATGTTTTTCATTCTCTCTTGGCTCAAAAAAGCAGTTGCTAGCAAGCTTTGCAAATTATAGCACCTGTTATTTTGGTTTTATTTCATTACATGAACTACTTCCTAAAAAGTGTTCCATGCTATACCTACATTTTGAAAATCAAATTAAATTTGTATTGATTCAGGATTTTGTTAGCTGTTGTTTTTATGTGTGTGTTTTTTCCCCCTGAGAAATTGATGATGTTCCTAAGGGTGCTCTGGGATACCACAAAAATAAGGTTGGAAATCATTGCTCTCAAAACTGCCATTATGATCAGTGCATTCCTCCAAGCCCAGGCAGGAGAAAGATAACAGCCATCATTTGGGTTTCTAAATTCTCCTATTGTATTTGCAGAGTGCTTGTCATGAAGTATTTCTCTGAGACATCACGCTATGTGAAACCATTTACTCAGGTAGGGGGAAAACACTCAAACTTTCATCATAATAATGGCAAAGAGTGATGACAAGAAACTCAATCATCAAAGAGATTCAACTGTGTCCTTTACACTCTACTAAAATAAGGAAGAAGACTGTACTGTTCCAGGAAATCAAATTAACTCTACCAGGAAGACCAAACAAACAAATGTCTCAGGGTAAATCTTAGCCTTAAAGTTTGGTTTGTCAGCATACCGTTGTGGACAGTTTCCAGGTCTGTCCACTGGCCCTTTCTCCTCCAGCGCAGGCAGGTCTGACTTTCAATGCCAGCAGCTGCACTTTTGCTTGGGTATCTCCTCTGATCTCCTAAACCCATACTTTCTACAGGTACGGCCAAACAAGCCCCTGGGGCAGCACTCACTAATAAGTGTCCCCAGAAACAGCCTCAGCAGAAGGGCTCCCTAGCTGAGTTCCCTGCCTTCCTCAAAGTTCCCCTGAGAGACTGAGGTACTTGCGTCCTGACACACCATGTCACCAGTCCACTTCTCCTTCTCACCAGTCCACTCTCCTACTGGTGCATCCTGAAATCATCTCCCAAAATGCCTACATTCTACTCCTTGACCGAGTGTAGGGTTCTGTGGGAATGGAAACCAAGACCAACCCCAACCATTGAGCATCCTGGTAAATCAATGTTTATTAATCCTTTCCATACAGACATCTGTCTTCCTTAACTCTGTGTGAGCCTAGCATGGCTACCACATGGGATGACTAGACAAACGAATGAGATGACAAAGTCCTTAAAGACCGTCTGACTCCCCTTGCACTCTACTTTGTAGACGAGGAAGCCAAAGCAGAGAGAGAAATTGTTTCTGTTGGCTGGTGGAGCCTAGCGGTGAAGAGCACAGGGTCAAGTGAGTTCGATTACTTGGTTTGAATCTTGGCTCTACTTACTTATTGGCATATATTAGCATATCCATTAGCATTAGGCAAATGTGCAAGGAGGAAATGTAATTAAGGGATACAAAATAAGGAAAGAAATGATCCTTGATCTCAAGTAAAAGAAAACTGGATAGGCATGAGATGAAAGACCATAGGAAGAGAAGGGTTTTATACATAGAGAGAGAAAATATAGAGATCATCAACATAGTATACAAGCACAAATCTAGACTCCAGACGGTTACGTTCTGATGAGCATGGGCTCCTGACTAGAATCCTGGCTCCATATCTATTGGCTAAGTGATTTTGGACAATTTGCTTAACTTTACCTTTCTTCCAAATTCTTACCTGGAAAATGGGAGTGATAAGAATACAATAGTACCTATCTCAGAGGATTAAAAGGGACAATACATATAAAGTAACCAGTGCACACTAAATTCAATACATATTCATTTCCATTATTATTATTTTTATTATTATTATTAGCAAAGCACTTGCATCACACACCTCAGTAGTGGTGGAAATGACCATTTAAATTCATATCTAAGGTATAATTTCTATAACAAATTAAAAACTCCCTACTTTCCATTGGTACACGGACAAATCTGTGCTCCTCAAGCGTGTTTTTTTCTCATTTAATATGTGATACAGTACAGTTTATTTTACAGCATAGTTTTCCTTTCTGACACAGAGTAGAACAACTGTTTGATGCGTGTTTTCTCTGCTTAATAAACTGAGCCCCTTAAGATTATGTTTGACTAGGAGAATCAAAGCTGGAAACCCTGACAAAGGGTAGCAATGTGCAACTTAAAATTTAAATAGACCATGTAAGTTCAGGATATGCTCGTGGTAAACTTTGTTTGTTTGTTTGTTTAATAAAAAATACGCCAATAAGCAGACAGGCAGCAATAAATATCAAACAGGCTGGTGCAGCCATATCTTTCACTCTTTAAAGAATGAATTCCTTATTCTTGAACTTTCTGTTGCTTGTTCAGTATTCTCAGTTCCCCATATTCATACATTTTTTAAAGTATTACTTTTTGAAATTTGCCTTAATGTTGTGCACAGACTTCCCAAGCAAAAGAGTGCAATTTGAGACTAGGAAAGTGTAGAGCATGTATTCAAATTTATTTTACACACTCTTAATTAAAACAGGCTCAGGAGAGATATAAAAGTAAAATTATTGACTCATCTTTTTTTTATCTTAAATTAAAAGATCTTCATTGTGTTTTCTTCAAGAAATGCAGCATGACTCTTGTTAAATAATGATTTCCCAATTATAATTACATTAAATTCTGCCTTCCTTAATTCCTGCTGTCATTCTAATTAAAGGGAAATTTCTCCTTTTTAGTGCAGAAGGCCTGTTTTGGTACAGTTAAACCATTTCCATATAATCGAACAGAGATGTTTTGCATTTTAAAGTCGGTAAAGTTTTGTTTTGTATTTTTTAACTGGAAGGTTAATAACATGTTTAAAATTCCTTGCAGGTGGTATGTAAGATAAGACATGTATACTTGCTACAGCACTTAATCCAGTGGGAAATAAAACAACCCTCACATGTATGTATTGCTAAAAAAATAAACATGCAGGCTAGTGCAACCAAGTGCTGATAGTTAAAAAATCCCTTGTGAACAGATACAAAGTCTTAAACATGTTATTGAGAATATGCAACATCTTATGGGGCTAGACACTATCAGTGCCCTTCTCAATAGCTTTTGTCCCTTTTTCCTCATTAAGATACCACAAACTTTGTTCAGTTCCTTACAGAGGCTTAGTCTTCATATTTGAGGATGATGTCCTGTGATGGCAGATTGGATATTCCATAGGACTGTGATTACATGGCTTTATTCAATAGATGTGTTTTAAACAATTAGCATTAACAAAATATGTAACTAGGAAATGGAATGAAAGGCTACAAACTAGGAAAAGAAATAGTCTCTGTTCTCAAGCAAAATAAAACTGAGTGAATAGAGTACAAGATGAATGATCAGAATCAGGTGTGTTCTATATATAGCGCGAAAATAACAGATCATTGACGATACACACAGACCTAAACCCCAGATTATGCCTTTGTTAATTTATTCCTTCTTGTGTACTGAATACTTTTTTCAACACCTGATATAGTTAAATCACACTGTGAGTGTTAGTAAAATAAAGACTAGTAAACTTTGATGAGCATAATGGAGATACAATAAGTATGGAATTACCTTAATATGGGATAACACATGGTAAGTGAAACTCGAAAACCAGAGGCAAAATTCATTTCTTTTGGGAGAGTGTGTGGGAGAAAATATGTCAACCTGGGATGTCCAAGGATATTTCCTGGAAAAAAAAGTATGGTTTGAAAATAATTGGCTACTGCCTAAATATAATTTTTTAACTAAATAAATATGTATGTCCTACCTAATGTAAGTCTAACATAAGTTCTGGAATTACATAATAAAACAAAAAGCATTAGCCATGTTCTTCAAGAGCTCAACATCAAATAGAGGATGAGAGGAGACTGATATATAATTAATAAGAACATGATGTGCTTAGTCATAAAATTGAGAGGAGGGTGTGACAGGAAGCCTTGAAACTCACCAAGACCATGCTGGCTCCCCAGCTTCATGTCTAAATGAATGAAGAATGCAACATTTTGACA
Organism: Vicugna pacos; assembly: GCF_048564905.1. NCBI lineage: Eukaryota > Metazoa > Chordata > Mammalia > Artiodactyla > Camelidae > Vicugna > Vicugna pacos. Next base: position 111,388,548 of record NC_132987.1, on the reverse strand, counting down.
TTTTGGAGGATACTGAGTAGAGGAAAAGAGGGCTTTTTGTTGTTGTTGTTTTTTGTCTTTTTCCCCAGAGACGAAAGGAACATGATTAGAAATTGTTATGGGGAGCCGAGATTCGGAGAAAGAACTATATATGGATGACTTTTAAAAAATGTCAACATGTGATAAGCAATGTAACTCCATTCCCTAGTCTTTCCAATGAAACCCCCATAAAAATCTAAGTCATCTTTCAAAATTATTTTTGGATTTGAATTTTTTTCCAGGAGCCATGTCATGTGGAGACAGGACTCAGCTCTTTGTTGGGTGAAGGTCCTAGCCCTCAAGTGTACAGTAACAGTCAGGTGACCATGTCCCAGAGAGATTTTACGTCACCATATCCAAAATCAAACTTTTGCCTCTGTTCCTCAAAGCTGACGTTCTTGGTTGCTTCATTCTCCATCTCAGTGCAGGGTGCGAATACCAAACAGATTAGTGAAACCAGAAATCTGAGCATTTTTTTTTATTGAAGTCTAGTCAGTTATAATGTGTCAATTTCTGGTGTGCAGCATAATGTCCCAATTATGTGTGTGTGTGTGTGTGTGTGTGTGTATATATATACACACACACACACACACACATTTATTCATTTTCATATTCTTTTTCATTAAAGGTTATTACAAGATATTGAATATAGTTCCCTGTGGTATACAGAAGCAATCTGGTTTTTTTTAATCTATTTTTATATCTAGTGGTTAACCTTTGCAAATCTCAAACTCCCAAATTTATCCCTTCCTACCTCCTTCCCTCTGATAACCATAAAATTGTTTACTACATCTACGAGTCTGTTTACAGACATACCACCCTGAATGTGTTGGATTTTGTCTGAGCATTGTTTTAACCCCTCTTTCTCCTCAACTCACCAACTCCAAATCAGTAAAACTACTGCCAGATGGCTTAACACCAGATATATCTTCTTCATTCCCCTCTTCCCCCACACCATGAGCTCATACTCCCATCAGTTTACTCAAGTCGCACCGCATTTACCTCCTCCCTGTGTCACCCCAAAACTCATACTCCTCTCCAAGCTCCTCCTCACATTGCAGCCATAGTGACCTTACTGAAACACAAATTTGATCATGTCAGATTTGGAGACACTGATGAGGAGAATGGGCAAAGGGACAAGTTGGAAGAATCTGGAGACTCAGCACAGAAAACTGGAGACTCTGGATAGAAACAGAATGATCTTAAAGAACATTGATTTCAGCCCCTTCATTTAACAGGAGGAATCTGAGGTCCAGTATCCAACAGATACATAGGCAGAGAACAAAGGTTTCTCATTCCATATTCAGCTTTCTTCCCTGCACTCCATATACCTTGGTGTCTAGAACTGAGTTGTCACTCTTTTTATTGGACTCTTGAAAAAAATTGTTTGCTTATTTTATTATTATTTTCAAATTAATAAAGTGCATATAAGATTGGCTTGGGAAAAACAAGAGGCATAAACATGATTCAAATATAAGTCCAGTAAACAGGCAGATGGAACCCACAGAGGAGAGCCATCTTATATATTCTGAAAATAATGTCAACACAAAATAATCTACTAAGTTTCTGATTACATGTGGACAAGAACCCGTTGATGGACTTTAACCATAATATAATATAATAGGAATCAATAAAGAAGAACTTATATTAATTCCATACAAACTTTTCCTTTCCTAGAGAATGAGCTGATTGATGCTAAGGCTGTATTTTTATCTGCTACCATTTGGGTATATTATTAGCAAACTTACAGACACTGAGACAGTAAACCCCATGAGACACAGATTTCACTGGTGTGCCACCACAAATGTCACCCACATTCTTCTCAAAGAAGGTGGGCTACAAACTACATGTTCAGTCAACAGCCAGAGCATGAAATAGACTCTTAGTCACTGTGAGATTAAAAAAAAAAAAAAAGAGGAAAAAAACAAGGTATCGCATTTCATGTCAGGTGGAGAAGAAATGGTGCAGGAACATTCTCCCAGTAATAAAGAAACCAACCCAGCGAAAGAGTCAACCTGCAGAGAGGAATGTAACTTCCAAAAGGCAAAATGAGATTTTTGTAAACTTTGTTTTCAGAAATCTTCTCTCAGAGGATTTGAGTCAATGTCTTATTTTATCCAAATTGGCTTTCACTTCTGTGGCTATTATTAGAGTTGTTGAGTTTTGCTTGTAAGTGTTGTAGATCCTGTGGTTCCCACGTTTTGTCAAAAACAGAGTCACCTGAAATATTTCTGTGGTTGAGATGTGCAATGAGTTTAGCTGGCTGTTTGAACACTTACATGGTTCTGCTGGCTGTTTGCTCTGTCTTCCTGCTGGTTCTCATCACTTCGTTCTAATTCTGAATGTGGTTAAGGGAAAGAAAGGCAAAATAAAAGTCTCTTTTGAGCCAAATGACACCACCCGTGACTAACTATATACTGTATTTGTGTCTTGGGACAGTTTTATCTTTGCCACACTACAGGGCCCACAAATTGCTGCTACTGAATAAAAAAAACCTTTATTTATTTTATATTTTTATGATGTAAACTCACACATTGTTATATACAATATTTGTCTTTTACTGAATGTTTGGGTCTCTCTCTTTCTTTTCTTTTGACGAGGAAAACAGAGAGAATAATAGTGATAGAATAACAGCAATTTAATTTTTTGGGAATTTCATGCTGTTTTTCCTAAAGCCAACTATGATCATTTACATGGATAGAATACGTATGACTTGGAAATCAAACATGAATGAGACAGGTGGGAACATCTGTGTTTATAGGGCCATATGTGGTTTCACGAGTGAGGCGGGGGGCGGGGGAAGGGGAACTGAGGTTCCACTGTCATGAATACATAGAAAGAATAACTTAATCGCTATTTTTGATGCTTCTTTGAAATAATGTATGCAGCTGATTTAACTAAGTAGCTTATGACCTTAAAATGTTGGGTTCATTTTTGAGTCCCCTACATCTTCTCAGCTCCCCAGAAGAGTCATCGTATCTTGTTCAGAATAGAACAAACATTGGTAAATGAATGGATTCATGAATAAAACTGTGTTTAAGAGCAGCACGATGTAGCTGGTGAAGTTATGCACCAGCAGAGGAAATCTTTGCAATTTGGAACAAAAATATGGAAGCTGCTTAGTGACTTGCTTTCCTCTTATACCAATTAGCAAGAATATAATCCATTTGAAAAATTATTTTAAGTAATGGTTAAGGGTTGTGGTGGTAAAACACAGATTCTATATCACTTGTGTAGGGCTGAGCAGAAGGGGGAAGCCACACGTATCTGGTTCTACATCACATTTCGACCATTTGGCTTTCACCATTGAAGTGGTGATGTAAGGCTGTAAAGAGAAATGTTCCTGGTTCCACAGGCTCGGGCAGAGATGGAAGTAGCATCATCAAGGTGGCTCCAAGAGAGAAAAGTGACGCTGTGTTGTGCTCTTTCTCCAACATCCTGGGTAGATTTCCATCTCTACGGCTGTCTAGGGTGCGGCCACACATCACAGAGGATTTTCTGTAAGCCACGTTTTGACATTCTCCACTTGTTCATGGTGTGCACCAGACAGGAACATATGGTTCCAAATGTCTGTGGCAGTTGTGTAGAGGACACAACAGAAAGAGTTGGTTTATGTTGAAAATATAAAAAAAGGACTGTGGAATGCAATGAATTGGCTACTGGAAAACAAATTGCGCGTTATGGTTGCCAGAGCGGGGAAAACCATAAAGAGAGTTAAAACGTTGGTAATGTCTACTGCTATGGGGGAAAAATGTTCTCATTGATTATTGTAGAACTCTTCATTGACAAAAGTCAGTATCACTCTCAGAATGTCAGCTGCTCATCCAAGTAATTTTATAGACTGCAGGTCTTTGTAATAGTACTTTACAAAGGGGCTTCTCTTTGAGGATTTTAAAAGATAAACAAAATCAGCTGACAAACTGGTATGGTTTCCTGTGTGAATTTTCAGCTCAATAATTTGTGCTGTGGTGGGAAGAAATTTGTTTACCTTGCCCTGGGATAAATAAATATCCATCTAACTGGGCTTTTATCTGTTCTTTTCTCATCAGGTAGTGAGCTTTTAGAGATCACTTCATATGCCCCAAATATCTGAGGTGCACAGAGTAATGCATTTCTGTGTTCACTCATTTAGGATCTAGTGGCTTTTTATGACTGGGGTCATCCTGCTCTCACCTTGCTACTAGGCTACAGATGATTCAAGGGCAATTAGTACACAGACGTGGGTATGCTTTTAAAACTGACTGGCCATGGACAATCTCAGGACACTTTCATCAAGTGATGCCTCACAACATGCCTGCTTCCTATATAGGAAGACACGTTACCGTCCCGAAGCAGGAAATCACTTGCCATAAAGAAACAGACTGCCAAATGTCATTCTTGTGTCTGTGGTCTGCGTTGCTGTGGCCAGAACGGATAAGATTAACAACCAACTCTGAAAAATAATCAGTATCTAATAATTATGAGCTAGCTAAAAAAACACAGGGTAGGTAAAACATATTAAAAAGATTGAGAATTAGCTAGGAAAATATACTTCCAGGTCCCCCCAGAAGCAGGCAGAGACAAATATTCAATTGTTATAAGTTAATTTGGGAGGTAATTCTGGGAAAGACCAGTAAAAAAGTGAAGGTATGAGACAGGAAAAGAGAAGAAGAAGCTGATAAAGCATGTATTACTTGGCAAATTATCACTGCAGGCAACTGGACTAGAATCCCTTTGGTGAACTTTGGGAGAAAGTATGGAACACATTTCAGGGTTCTTCCAGTTGAGGGGCTGATCCCAAGATACTGAACACAGACCAAATTTCCAAACTTTTGTTGTCAAAAGAAAGAAAAAGGAAACAGGACATCCTCAGGAGGAATCTCAGCTGTGCGCAGGAAGCCATGTTCACATGCTGAGGGAACTGCTGAGAGCATATGGGTGAGGCAGTGAGAGCATCTGCTCCTGAGATTTATACTAAAAGTTATAAAATAAGTGCTTCTGGATAAAGGTGAAGGACTGAACACATTTCCTTCAGACACTTCACCAAAACTACAATACAGAGACTGGGAGAAAATAACAACCACTGAGGAGTGGAAACTTACCTGGCCAACTGGAGAACCCTAAATATTAAACTATCACTGCTAAACAGCCAGGACCAACCCACTCTTCAGGGTAGAAAAGTCTCATGGCTCAGAGCTAGCAGCCTGGGGCTTCTCCGGGACCTGGGGCAAATGGAGAGCTAATGTGAAAAGGATGACCGGGCAGCTCTTTAAGAAGAAGTTACATCTGTATCACTGGATAAATTCCTCTCCTCATGACCTGCACATAAAACTGGAGCATTTCTCTAGAGAGGGTAAAACCTGGTCTCTCTGGACAGGAGGATGCCAGATGGAATGAAAGACATAAGCAACAGTCTGAATTAGGGGATTCAGTAAACACAGATGCAAACAGAAGCTGAAGCTGGTGGCTCTGTTCTTTCACTAGCTTCCCAGTTCATAGACAGTTAGACTTTGACTCTTACGGCAGGGCACCAGAAAGCTCTTCTCTTGGGACTGTGATCAGCCCAAGAGAAAACTTTTTTTTAAATTTGTTTCAAATGTATTTACTAAAGAGAAATAAATATTACATATAGAGTTGAATTCCTATTCCGCCTTCCTAAAGTCAACCAACACTGTGATATTTCTTTGCCATGATTTTATATTATCTACATAGTATTCTTTTATTTTTTGGTTTTGTTTTGGTTTGGTTACATCTTTTTGACTTTTACTGAAGTATAGTTGTACAATATTACATAAGTTATAGGTATACAATATAATCATTCACAATTTTTAAGGTTGTACTCTATAGGTATTAAAAATATTGGCTATATTCTCTGTGTTGTACAGTATATACTCTTAGCTTATTTTAGACCTAATAGTTTGTACCTCTCCCCCCTCCTTCCCATTCTGCCCCTACTCCCTTGCCTCTCCCCACTGGTAGCCACTGGTTTGTTCTGTATTCTATGAATCTGCTTCTTTTTTTGTTATATTTCCTAGTTTGTGGTAGAAAATTTTTAAATATACTTTTAAAAATACTGACATCAAAGGTTACCTGGTGTCATTTCACATTGTTCTTCAGCAAAGGTTAGAACCCACAAGCCCTGCTTAATTTTACTCTGAACTTGCACTTGGCATTCAGCCTTCCTTCCTTAAACATGAACAGATAACAAAAGGTTGTGGGATATTTGAGAAAGTTCCTAACCATAAAAGTTGGAGACCAAAAACACACACAGAAAAAAAAAAATCTTGAAAGCGACAGAAAGTATTTAGGGGAAAAATAATCCCCCAATAATATCTTCAGAGGGTCAAAAAAAGATATTATCTCTATGAAACAAAAACAAAATATTTAACATTTAGAGGGAAAAAAACTCATAAAAATCAAAAACATAATGGCAGAAATGAAAAATCATAAAAGGATTGAAAAATAAAGTTGAGGAAATATCTCAAAAAATTACACAAGTTGACCAAGAGAGGCACTAATGCAACAGGTACAAAATCTGAATAAACTGAATTAGAGGAGGATAATTTTTAAGTACTTTTGTCCAGAAAATTACTTAAGTATGTGTTGGGAGAAACAAAGAGAGAGCTAGACAGAGATACAGAGACAGAGAGACATACAGAAAGGAATAAAAAGAAAGAAGAGGAAGAGAGTAGAAGAGATTGTATTCAAAACCAAAACAAAACTAAAAAGCACCAAATATTAACTATAGGGAAGAGGAAGAAAATCTTCAAGTTGATGGTAAATGTCGTATTCCAGGAAGGAGACTGTGACCTTCCTGTAGAAAGCCACCAGTCCTGATTAAAGCAGTCTTAATTCAAGGGATAGATGTGTAAAATCCTGTGACTAGCAACATTTCTGATACTCTCTTGTTCTTTTTTTAAAATACGAACAGCTTCTTGAGTACTTGCTCTACCAAAACAAGGGGGTAAACCAAGGACCACATGTACATAGTAAAGAATTTGACCTTTGTCTAAAGAGAGATCTGTCCTTTGCCTTGGGTTTGGGGGAGGTAGTCTGTGTCAAACCTGATAGGAGTGTCTTTATTCAGGGCAGGGACTAGCCATACCTGATAGTCTTATGGTAGAAACCGGCCACGGCAGAAAGACCAACTATATGACTGGAAGGATGGTGGGATTTGGGTCACAAGTATCACTTGACCTGGGCAGTGAATTAAACCACATAGAAATCAAGCAATCAATCATCGATAAATCAATCATGTCCATGTAATGTAACACACACAAAAATGTCTCTGGACATTTGAGCTGAGGTGATCTTCCCTGGTTGGCAATAGTCCGTGTATATTGTCACATGTCAGTGCCAGGAGGGTAACATGTCCTAGCTCCATGGGAAGAGAAAAACAGAAGCTCTGCATCTGGAACCCTCCCAGACTCTGTCCTATGTGTATCCCCTTTGGCTTCTTTTAATCTGTATCTTTTCCTTTTAATAAACTATAACCATGCATATAGTAGCTATCAGTAACAGTAATTGAGCTTGCGGGTGATTCTGGGAATCACAGTTGGTGTCAGAATTGAGGGAAGTCTTGGGGACTGTGCCTTCAAACCTGACAATTTGGCTAACTCTAGGCACATGAGACCCAGAATACAAGGAAAATGCCTCTCAGGGCAAAGACAGGAATAGCCTAGATAGACAAGGAAAGAAAGAACCAAAATAATCACTGCTTTGAAGGCCAAGAGGGCTCCGTACAGGGAGTAGGAAAATGAAGGTGTCCGAGGAGGACGTCACCAGAGGAAAACAAAGCAATGGAAGCAAATTTGTGAAAATCAGTAGAGAGGCTATTGGAATTTATGGAAAGTGGCAGATCAAAAGAAGTCAAACTAATGAAAAAACAAAACCAAAGCACAAAACACAGAAACAAAAAACTTCAGGAAAAACAAATAAGAGGAAAATGTAATCACAGGGCAGCACTGTGCTCAACTGTGCATCATACCAGCAAGTCGAATATAAAAGTGATTGAACCTGAAACCTTGATAGCAAGAAGAGGAGAAAGGGAAGCCAGTGGAATGAAGGTGTTAAAGGGTGAAAATGTCCTTACCATGACAGGATGATAGGTAATACCTCCAACTCAGGAAGCCAACAAGAAATATTTACGTATACTATGTAAAAATGTGGCATGTGTAAATGCTGGACAAGGCAACTGGAGGAGTTGGAGAGAAAACCCTGGGAGAACAGAGAGAAGTGGTGGTACTATGCTACATTTTTACTTAGTGCTGACTTCTAAAATTTTATGCATGCATTTCTTTGATCAATAAAAATTGTAGTTTGAAAAATACAGGACACTTCTAGGAAGAGATTATGAGGAAAGGAATTAAACCAAGATGTAATAATTAGAAACTTCCATTACTTTATATGATTTAAATATGAAGGAGCTTAGCATTTTGTTGTCAGGAGACTGAAATTGGAAATCTGTAAGGAAGGGTGGGATGAATAAAAATTAGAGTGTTGTAATGGTTGTGAGCTTCAATTTTAGCTTTTTAAAGGCAATTACTAGCTTTCCAACACAGGTTCTTTAAGGTTTCTGCTCACTTACTTAATCATTCCAAAACTGAGATAATTTGAACTCATGAGATTGCTGAAAATAATGATTATTAAAATATGTGCAAAAGCAAACCTTAAGCAAATTTTGAATACATCAGGTATGTGTACAAGATAGACCATTTTACAGCTCCCTTTCTGAACTGAGATTTCTTGGGTCCTGTCCTATAGACCTCTTGACATGCCAAGCATTCACATCCAATCAGTCTGCAATTATAAACTGAGTTCCAACTATGAATCAGGAGTTGGGAAAGACTCTGAATATACCCAGATCTCTGACATCATATAAAAAGACCCTGGCTTCCTGGTGCTTTCAATCTCGAAGGAGACTAAACACTAAACAAATAGTTAAAATTGGTAATAAATGCCGAGAAAGAAAAGTTCAGAGTTCTATGGAAAAGTAAAATGGGTGGATATAATTTTCAGTGTGGATCCAATGAAAGTTTCTCTGAATAATGAGATATGAGGCATGGATAAGCCTTCATTAGGAAAAATGTGAGGAAAAGAATATTCAAGATGCTGAGAGCATCTTGGGGAAATGTCACGACACAGGAAGTGTTGGACATGGTTGAGAACCAGAAGAGGATGGATGTGACCAGATCCAAGAGAGCAGGAGAGTTCCATGCTGTGTGGCTGGAATGAAGAGGAACACGAGAAGAAAACACAAGGAGAAGATGCTGATATCTTTATGGCCTAGGTGGCGAGGATTTTGCCTTATGAAGCACATAGCTGGGTGGGTAAATGATTATAGGTAGGAAAGATGGAGCCAGGCTGAAAAGATTTCACATTGTTTTTAGAATCATATCTCAGATCTTCAGGAAGACTGGTGAGGATCCTGGAGGGTCTGGGCTCTGTTCACATTTCCCATCTCATCTGTATCTCATCTGGTGCCACCCTCTCTCCAGCTCACATCAGCCACTCAGGCCTTATAGCAAACATTCGTATGGTAGCAAGCTTCTCACAACAGATCCTTCCCCTGACTTGAATGTTCTTCTTCTTCCCTCTTCAGTATCTCCCAACTACCCTTCAAGGCAACGTGTAAAGTCTACTTCCTCAGAGCACCCTTTCTTAAGCTCCTACTCCAAAGCAAGTTCTGCTTTTCAAATCTGTCACATCCTTCTGCTTTCTTCATGGAAATGGCAGTCTGTCTCTGTGCTTCAATGTCCTCTTCTGCAAAATGAGCATAGTAATATTAGTGGCATGTCAGAGGGTCATGGTGACTCTTAAATATGAACCACAAAACTGGCCTATGGTAAGGGCTCAGTAACATTGGCTATCATTTGATAGAAGCCAGGCACAAAATAATATATATTGTATTCATGTTAAGTCTCAAAACAGGCAAAACTAATCTCTGCCGTTGAAAGTCAAGATAGTGGTGACATTTAGGGAGGGGGTGGGTGTAGCCAAGAGGGATCTGAGAGGTTCTAATGGGTGTTCTGTTTCTTGTCTGGCTGGTTGATTACATGATGGTGTTCACTTTGTGATAATTCCTGCTTGAGCCCAAAACTTAGGATTTATACATTTTGTACTTTAAAACTTCAGCTATTATCATCAACACAATTTGTCATTCTATATTCATTTGCAGAACTATTTACTTGACTGTAGGCTCCATGAGGGCAAGAGTCAAATCTGTTCACTGTGTCTCTAATATCTAGTATTGTCCCTGAAACAAAACATAACAACGCAGAGGGCAAGCCTGATTATGTCACTCTTCTATTCAAAACCTCCGGTGACTTCCCTTTTCACTCAGGTTCAAAGTCAAAGTCCTTCCAGCAGCCCACAAGTCCTTAGCTGATTGAAGTACTCACTGTCCCTCTGAGTCAGCTTTGCTGATTCTGTCTCACTCACGATGTTCCCAGCCACACTGGGATGAGATAGAGCGGATGGTTGCACAATATCATGAATGTACCAAATGCCATCGAATGAGTCCTTTTAAAATGGTTCATATTATGTTTTGTAAATTTCACTTCAATTTAACAAAAAAATAAATAAAAGTGAGTGCTCCAGAACCAGACTGACTAAGTTTAAATTCTGGCTCTGTCACTTGGCCATGTAGCTTCTGACATGTTGCTTCACCTCTCTGTGTCCCAGTCTCCTCATCAGGAACATTTTCATAAGAGTAGTGCCTACCTCTCAAGGTCGCTATCAGTGCTGAGTCCATGAAGACCTGTATCAGCACTAAGAAGAGTGCCTGGCACATACAATAAGTAAAAAATAAATACCAGTTATGTTAAGGACAAGCTAATCTTATTTACAACCAAAGCAGAACAGAGAATTGTGCACCCGTCCTTTACAAAAATGGCTTTTAGAGCTGGAAGGAGAAATGGAGAACATTCATCCCTATTGGCTTTTAGAAATCAGTCCAACCTACTTGATGTTATAATTGAGGCCTCAGGAGGCTGTGGAACTTGCCTGTGAGCAGTGAGCCGCGGTTAGTGATCAGGCCAGGGTTGGGACTCAGGTCTCCTGACATCCTGAATACCCAGCCTGCATCGTTTCTTCTTTAATCTCAGAAGAGCCACACTTGCACATGAAAGTAGCTACCTACCAACTTGTTTCAGGCCTTTCACATGACGGGATTTCTCTACGCTCTCAGGTTGTTATAATAGGCTATAAAGATGTCAATAAATAGGACTTTTTTCTTTCAAAGATTTCACTACAGTTACTTTCCACAGTGCGTTAACAAGTGGACCAGTGTTAGCATGAAAATGGCAGTAAAATTGTTAAGATGTGTGTAACAGTAAACATGGTGCTGAAAAGCAAAATGTTAAGAGAAACCCCAACTCCATATAGCATTTTGCTGACATTTGAAGATACATGTGTAGAATTATCCTCCAGTTTTGCTAGACACAGGACTCTATATTAATGTCCTGAGTATGACACTGACTATAAACTGATTCATGAAGGAGCTCTGAATGAAATCAAAAGAGAAATTTGGCTCCTTATTCAGTTCAATCTTACAAATATGCACTGATGAGTTGTAGATCATATGGCTTCATTCTTTCAATAAGCATTTATCAAGTTCCTCCTAAGTGCCAGGCACAGTGCTAGGTTTCGGGTAAACAGAGTAGTCTACCATCATTGAGATTTTAATGAAGTAAACAAACAATTAGAGAGTTGATAATGACCATGAGGGAACTAAGCAGGGCATTGTGAGGGAAATTAACGGGAGGAACAAATTTCAATCAGACAGACAGAATGGATAAAAAGAGGCAATGGGAGAGAGGAACAATTAGGAAACTATTATAATAGAGCAGATGGAAGAGCATAGTGATTTGAGCTAGTGTAGTGGTTCTCAACTAGGGATGATTTGTACTTCAGAGGACATTTGGCAATGTCTGCAGACATTTTTTGGTTGTTACAGCTTGGGAGGAGGGTACTACTGACATCTAGTGGCTAGAGTCCAGGGAAGTTGCTAAACATCCTACAAGGCACAGGACAGCCTCCACTACAAATAATTTTCTGGCTTCAAATGTCAAACACTTTGAGGGTGAGAAAGCCCAGGCCAGTGTGATAGCAGTGGAACTGAAGAGAAACAAATCAGAGAAATGTTCGGGGAGTAAAACCAATAGTGTATGAAAAATAGATGTGGGAGGGAATGTAAGGGAGAAGTCAAGGATGACATCCTGAGTTTTCAGTTTTCCTAACTGGATGGAAGGTGGTACACATATTGAAATAAGAAAGTTTGGAAGAGAACTTAGGAGGGAGCAATAATATGGCACAGAATCAAGTGATGTTTAGTCAGTAGGAAATAGGATTGGCTAAGTAAATCTGGAGTTCAGAGGCAAGATCTGAGCGAAAGACAACATTTGGAGGGCCTTACTTAAAGATACTGAATGTCTTAAAGACATATGGCATCACCTAGGGAAAAAAATATATAGATAAAGAAGTAGCCAAGAAATGAAGATTTTGATCCTAAATCAGCTACACATTCTTAGGAGGCCCTAAAAGCCACTTGATCTTTCCCTTTCAGTGCCCTGAGTAACATTAGAAGTGTACTCAAGTATACTCACCACTTTGAAAACACGTTTATAATATTTGGATTCCTTAGTTTATTCTAAGTTATTTTTTTTCTTTTTTTCTAGTCATATTATTAAGAATAAGTAATTTTAAATGGATTGCTGTCTACTTAATGTCACTAGTTCTCATAAGAAGCACAATGCTGCACACTACCATATTGATTCATTATTAACCACAGTGCATCAATTTAAGCTTAAGATTTGGGGAGTGGGAAAAAGACAGAATGCATTCAATTGGGTATTTTTATTCTTAAGAGGGCACTATGTGAGTCAAGAGTGATTAACATAGTCATTCTGGGCGGAAAAATAACTAGATGCATATATACACAAAATACAGTCCTTCTAAAAAGCACAAAACAAATTAACAGCAGCTGCTGATCACTCATGAGTGACTTAACACCATGAGGCTCTGTTCATGAGCAGTGGAGGAGAGCATTTTAACAAGAAAATAAATTTCAGTTTCAAGCTTTACAGATTTTACAGATGATACAGAAAAGTAACTTAAGTGTGCATTTATACTTTAAGAAGCCTACTTTAAGAAAATCAATCTTCCTAATGCATCTACCAACTGAAAACAAACTTAGAGACCAAAGGTAATGCAGGTAAAAGTAAAAAAAAAAAATTCCTTAAATAGTATTGGCGAAATTACTATTACTGTACTGTAAACTGACTCATTTCCTACTAGACAAAATATGTTAGTCTCTGCCATCTGAGGCACATTTAAACCAGAAATGTGTGTATAGATTAATTTAACTAAGAAAAGTAAATTATCACAAATGAACTAACATATACTAAGTAAGGAGAGCCTTGGAAAATACTTTCTATGCAATAGCTTATATAAGCCTCCAATGGCTCTATTGTATTATTATTCTCATTTTGTAGATGAAGATATCAAGTCTTAGAGAGTGTATCAATCAGTATAGAGTAGGTTATGCTGCAGTAACAAACAGGTTAAAACCTTAATGGATTACAATCTAAAATTGTTTCTTTCTGATTTGTCACCAGTTTGCTGCTGGTCTGAAAACTATTCAAGCAACTCTTTCTCAAAAGACTCAGGGATCCAGGCTGCTTCCATCTTGACATCTAGAACCTGTGGATTTCAAAACTACTCTGGCCAGAGAAGAGAGGCCTGGAGGGACATGTGAGATCTTTTCACTGCTTTCCTTCTCACCCAGAAGTGGCACATACTACTTCTACTCACATGTCATTGGCTGATTACTACACCTAACTAAAAAGGTACAGGCTTTAATATGCCTGGGAAGATGAGAAATAGATATAGGTAAGCACCAGCAATGTCAACTACAGGGAGATAACTTAACCAAGGCTACAAATCTAGAACTAGGTAAAACCAGAATTCAAATACAGTTTGTTCGAAAGTGGAGCTAATTCTAGAATTTGGGTTCTCAATATTTAGCTATGCAGTATTTATTATCTCTTAATCCTGGACATACCAGGAAAAATTAGGCAACTGACTACGTCTAATACAAATCTCATTATGACAACCATACTTCCACTGTGTCTCCAGGGTCTGGCCACAATGCCTCCCACAAAGTAGGTACTAAATACGCATTAAATAGACCAATGAATGAATGAATGAATGAACGAAAGGAGAATTTGACTCTTTTCTGAAGCAGGTCATACCATTGTTTGACACTTTCCAGACTTAGAAATGTCCCTTGCCCAAATAAGTGAAATTTACTCTTCTACAACTTTCATCCAATATTCTAATTTTTCTTATTTCTTCTCACTTGCCTACTACTGTGACTCCTTTCTTATAACACAAGAGCTCTTCAAATTACTGAAGATAAACAGCATATGCCCCTAATTTTTCTTGGGTTCATCAATCTATGTATCAGATGTATTCTTAAATCCAGATCAAATCTTCCTATCTGTTGATACTTTCTGTCTTGTCAACTCTCATACAAAAGTATCCGGAGCCAGGCACACCATTTGAGATATGAACTGACTAGCTTCCAGCAGTGGAGTTACAACTTCCCTTGGAGGATGGATGGTGCATTTTTTCCACTATAGGGTCTTCAGTAAAAAATATATATATATATTTATATATATATATACATATATATATATATGTATATATATAATGTCTGGCACCACATATAAGTCGCTCTGTAGTATCTGTTGAATGAATGAATACATCTGAAGTTTTATTCGATTTCTTTTGCAACCCTTTCCTATTCTAGGTCTATACACCTATGGGCATATTTTTCATATGGATTAACTCAGTTTAGGTCAGTTCTCCAAAATCCATACTTAGAGGGGAAAAATCTCTATGAATGTTAATGCAGAGCTAGCAAACATGTATATAGAACGTTCCCCCACAAAGCTCAAAGGAAATTAAGCCAAAATGATCAAAAGCTGATGATTTCCCCAGGGAAGTGTCCTTGTCCTTCTACAGAGAAAGTCTCCGAACCTACAGTGCTAAAATAGCCTATCTTCCAGCTTTCAAACGTGACAGTCAAAAGAAACCAAGAAAAGGAGCGGCGCTGGAAGCTGCCTCTTTCCCAGTTCTGCGCGTGTAAATGGAAGCGATTTACAAGAGATTATCTCGGGTCTGAATAGGAAAAAGAAGCCACTTTAATCTTAGAGTACTGAAGGTTTCTCATTTCTCTCCTTCTCTTCCTCCTCCTCCTCCTCCTTCCCCTTTTCTTCATCTTTGCCAGAGTTAAAACAGGAGTTCTTTTATTCTCTGAAATATTGGCGTCCGAGATGGCGATTCTCCATCCAGTGATGGGAAGAGTCTTAGTTGGCCAGCTCTATGACCCCCTAACTGGCGCACAGAGACATTACCAAAGAGGCCCCTCTGTCATTCGCAGCCCGCAGCTGAGTCTGCCTCTGCTCTGACCAGCAGGTTAAATTTTCTGTCCTCAGGATACACTACTCAATAGACTTTCCAGCATCACAGCGCAAAGTTGAGGGAGAGAGTGAGTGTGCGTGCGCGTGAGGCTGTGTGAGTGTCTGGATCAGCGTGCCGGGGCGGGCAGTAAATAAAGGGTGGGGCCGTCGAGGGGAGGAGGAAAGCAAGAACTGAGAGAAGCAAGAGCGAGGTTCCATCCCAGTTAACCTGCTGGAGCTCATCCTGCTTGCTCAGAGCCCCTGCACCAACTCGCCCAGTACCCTCTCTCCCTTCTCCTTCGCCTTCTTTCTCCTTTACGCCTCCTTCTCTCGTGGCACCCGCTACCTACCCCCTCCACCACCACTTTCTTATCCGACCAGAGGACGAATGAGGGAGACGTTCCCGCAAATTGGGGCAGCAACTTTCCTCAGCTGGTCTCTCGGCTCCGGGAGCGGTTGCGCGCTGCTTCTCCGCGGTTTGCGGCCCATGGAGGAGGAGGAAGAGGAGCAGTGATGGGCTAGCGGCAGAAGCGAGGAGCCCCGAGGGAGGCCAGCGTCGCCTGCCAGCTCCGCGTTCCCACGCCGGTTCCCTCGATCTCTTTCCGGGGGGAGCGCGCAGGGTGCAAACGCGGAGCATCCCAGAGAGGATGAGGCGGGGACCCGGCCCGAGCGGGCTGTATCTCCAGGGCGTGCGGCAGCGGCTGGGTCTCGGCATGAATTAAGAAGCTGGGAAGATGGAGCGCCGCACACTCCTCGCCCAGCCCAGGCTCTGGACCAGGGACACCAGCTGGGCACTTCTCTATTTCCTCTGCTACATCCTCCCCGAGACCGCCCCGCAAGTGCTCAGGATCGGTGAGTGAACCGCGGGGAGCGCTCCAGGCTGCCTGCTCGGGAGATGTGGTCGCTCCCCGCGGCCAGGGCGGGCGCAGCGGGTCCCGGGTGAGGCAGCGCGCGCTGGCGCGGGGGCAGGGGCTGGGGGTGGTGGAGGTCAGCGCGCTCCGGGGGCTCCGGGAAACGAGCAGCAGCCGCGTCACTGCTTCCCTCCTGGCGAGTCCGGGGCTTCCCCGCGGGGTACGGTTGGCGGTTTGTTTTTGTTTTTGTTTTTGTTTTTTTGTTTTAATCTGAGCACCAGGAACGCGGGCAAGAGAGCAAGGGGCCCAGGCTCGCCCGGACTGGCACCTTGCTCTGGCGTGGGTTCTCGCGTGGCTGCGGCCAGTCGATTTGGGCGCGGAGATGCGCTCTCCCCGGCGCCTCGGTGGGCGTCGTGCAGTCTAGGTCTGCAGCTGGGGTCCCTGGCAATCGGTGCTTTGGGTACTTGCGGGCATGCCCAGATCTCAGGAGGAGAATTTGGGGACCGCTAGGGATGCGGGGACTCCCCAGAGCCTGCTAGCCCCGATCCTCCAAGTTTTCATCCTTAAGTTGGGTTCTTCCCCGAGGAGTCACCAAAGTCTGGAGGATTCCTCTAGAGAGGGGCGGAGTCCGGATATGACTTATGGCTGAAGGTTCAAGGAGTAGGGAGGACGGTCAAGGCAGCGCCGTAAGCAGGCACCTAAGTTTCTCCCTTGTCCCCCAATCTGCCCCACCTGCCTGCCACTGAGCTTGATCCGGTCCCCAGTCAAGGTAACTCCCTGGAAGACTGAATTTCCGTCCCGGGTGGTGGGGAGGGGTATAAAAAGATACTAGAAGAATGAATGTAGGAATCCTGGGGATGTCTAAAGGGAGCAAAAGGCAAGCAAAATAGAAGGGGGAAGGAGGGAACTTTGTTAGTGTCTGGATTCAGCTACCTAAACGCCCGGCACTCATCACCAAAGTTTGGTCTGTGGAGCACTGAGCGATTCCTGGGCTGCTTTCTGGGTTGAAAATAACCTCTTTGCCTTCCTTATTGTTCTCCCTTGGAAACTAAACCCAATTTCTATTCCCTTAATCTCAGTTTATCCCTTTTCCCCAATTGTGCTTCTTAAAGACCCAGTGAAAGAGAAGAGCCACAGGTGAAATCATGACACCAGACTGGGCTCCCAGCTTCTCCAGTTTCTCCCTGTAGGAAGCTAGAGTGAAGTCCTGAACTCTGAGAGCGTCTAACTCATACCCTTTCTAGAAACTGACAAAATGTGCAGAGAACAGTGTGGGGCACTCTTGAATGTCACCCCTAAGTGGCTAAAAATTCTCAATAACTTTACTAGTCCTGACTTGCAATTAGCGAACTTCAAAGATTCAGAACCTAGTTCCTGTCACTGAACATGCTCATTTAAAAGAAAAAAAAAATAGAGATTGACTACTTTGAAATGCATTTCCCCTAGGTATATGGGATGTGATTTTCAATGAAAGAAATGATCTAGAATACTAACTTTTACTGCAGAAATCTTTTTCTAGACTAAGGATAATGATAATGTACACTTTATTGGATAATTTAGACTTCATTTAAAAACTACCAAAGTCTTCCTTTTACAAAAAAATAACACCATGACTTAATATCCCCTCACTTTTTTGGGGGGGGGGATGCAGTCAGCTTTACACACTCTGGTAACAAAATTCCTTTGAAAAACACAAAGTAAACAATGTATATGTTACAATTTCTAATGCTCATTAACTTTATTGGCATTTTGGGTTATTTCTACATATTTTAAGAGATATATCTGGACAAACTGGAACAAGGTATGCCAGTCAACAGCCCTGCTTCCTCTACAACAAACTTAAGATAGCATTTTCTTTTCCCTACATCACTCAAACGTAAAGGAATTCCAGAAGGGGGTGGAAAAGGATGTTTTAAGACATCTATGTTTAAGATGTTTAAGACAGATCTGAGTATTTATCCAAGCTCCAAGCGATTACATTCATCCACTTAAAAGTAGTTTTCAAAGTGAAAACAACCCAACATGATTCACTGACCTTAAAATATATGCTACAGGAAAATGAGATTTCCTCTTTCTAAATGGGAGCCAAAATGCATAAAGTAAAATTGCATGGCCTGGTGCTGTTTCTATGCTGTACAAACGTCTTACTCCTCCTGGCTCTGAGTGACCTGTGCTTGGCATGAACACCACCCTGCATGTGCCTAAGGACCATGCTTACTTTTAAATGGACATTTCAGCACCATGGAAACCAGCTTTAGCACAGAGGAAACCTGCCTCTCTACACTGAGTTTCTTATGTCAGTCAAGTTCAGCATTGAATACAAAATATCAAAGGGGTGGGGGACTGAGCAAGTGTCTGCTTGTGTGTGTGTGTATGTGTTGCAGGAAGAAAAGAGAAGACTTGAAATGCATTACTTTACATTTCACCATCCTTTCTCTTTTCAACAAACCACTAACCATCCAACCAACCAACCAATCAACCAACAAAACGGGGCTCTTGATTATTAACTTGCATTAATACTATAAGTATTCCAGTAACTTAAAATACCTCAAGTAAAGTACATCGTAAATGTCCAGCACTTTGCACTGTACATAGAGAAGGCACTTGAATGCTTGAATGAATTAATTACTGATCTACTTTTATTGAAAATGTGTCTGTTTCAATTTCAGCCATTGGGAAAAAAAGAAATGAAAAGTATAAAATTTAAGGTAAAATTCATGCACAGTAAGTATTAGAAAGGTTATTGAGTGTGTAGTTATGCATGGTTCTCACACGTTATGGGTGTCTGTTGAAAAGTTTACAACCTTACATCACAGTTTGTAGTCATGAAGAGGGTCCTCCAGAATGGTGGTGTCCTGAGCATTATTACTACATTCCAGAGATTTCCCAGCAGCCTGCATAGAAGACAGATATGGCAGCTGCTGGGAATTCTCTAGGGGATGCTGGGATCATTCCTGTCTTTCTGGCTTATACTCCAGTGTATGTCAACAACCAATTAATCACACACACACATACACACACACTTCAGTCACAGACATCTCTCTCACATGACCAGCCAACCTATAACCAATAGTTAGAACTGGATCTAGGTGACCTGAGTAGACAGTAACATACCACCATTAGTGGAAAATGAAAAAAACAATTCCATGTGCAATTTCTGGGACAGATGTATCTCATTTCTAATAATAATAGTAACAGAAAGATAAATTTACATATTTTATGCATCATTATCTACATACGCAATCACAGATGTAGTGGTTAAAGCATAGGATTAAGTGTTAAGTGATAGGTAGCCAGGCTTTCTGCCATATGATTTGTTAGAAAGCACAGGTTTGGGTTCCACCTCTGAGACTTCCTAGATATGTGTCTCAATGTATTCAGTCTCACCAGGCTTTTGTTTTGCATCTGAAAAATCCAAGTGAAACAGTTACAACCTCATAATGTCTTTGGTAAGAATCCATAGACTACTTAAAGGGATTTAAGTTACATTATAATTGTTTTGTTGTTTTGTTTTTATTTTTCAAATTATTATTATTGATGTTTTCTTCCTGAATAGGGACTGAAAAGTTAATGTGGTATATTTTCATAAGGCATTAAATATTTCTGAGCCCAAATCTCTCCATCTGTGAATCAGCAGTAATGACATCTGCCTTTCCTATTTCACAAGGGAGGATCAAATAATCTCATTTTTATTATTTGCAAATGAACCACTAAATAAATATAATATATTACTATTATGTAATTGAATATAGCATATAAAGAAAAATATTATAAAAATATTTCTATAAATAGCATGGAAATTTAAATGGCAATATAATTGTCCAAATATTTTATCTCCTTAGGAGAGATCCATCATCAAGTGGGCTGTAGCATCATTTTTTAAATATTTAACCCTAAGGACCTCCAAAGTTCCAAGTAATGTTTATTACATAAGTGTTCATTTTTTTCAGTGTACAAAACTCACAATTTTATTCTTTAATCACTGAATTATTTCATCATTTCAATATTCATTATTCACTCAACAGACAAGTATGTATTAAGTGCCTCGTTCCCTGCCATGAGCCAGACACTTCTAGATTCATGACATGCAACAGTGAGTGAAATGGGCAAATGTAGCTACCTCCTTGATGCTTGTATTCTGGTAGTTTACAGTCTGTGTTACCACTGACATTTTTCAGCAGGTTTTCAGTGCACACTTTCTATGTTTTAATTCCAAATATTATTCTTAGAGAGTTTTCCATTCATCTTCTGCTGTCAATTTATTATTATAGCAATGACATAGCCAGTGCAGAATAGGTTCAAGCCCTCAAATGCACAGAGGACAGGCAGAATGGATTCAGGCTGCCAAACCTGGAGCAGAAACCTCTGTCTCGGTTCAGGAAGATCTGTTTGACCTGAGATAGATTTCACCCTGAGAGAGCATACTGGCCCCAACAGTAACTTAAGAACTCCACTGGACCCTAGGAGAAAAACGTGGGGGAGAAGCTCTCTGATGGATGATGAAAAGGGAATCTCTGGCTAATGTGAACATATTTCTGCAAATGAGCAGATCTTCTGCCTTATATTTTATCTGCATAATTCACCTTTTTCTTTAATATTGATTTTATAGGCATAATATTTATACTATATAGACCTCACCTTAGCTAATTTTCTTATATGGTTTCTAATCTCCAGTTTTCATTGGGAAAACCATGACTTGGAGGCTTTGCCTAAGTTCAAGTTCTAGTTAGCAGAAGTGCTGGAGCTCGGAGCTAGCTATTCTGATCTCAAGTTTCAAGCTCCTTGCATTAAATTATGCCGTATTGTGTGTGCACTTGTGTATGTAGTTACATAACTGTTTAAGCTGAAAACAGATATAAGAGAAATGAACTGTTACTCTTCATTATTCTGGGGTAATGACGTAAATTAATGTGATTTATATTTGAGTATATTTTAGATGATTAGCAAAGAGAAAAGTTGGCATTATCATTGGACTCTCCAGAACTCCTCTTTAAGAAGGGGCTAAGGAAGATAATCTTATTGGAGGAGCAGCCTTGTTACCTACCACCTAGCCAACACACTGTTTTTAATTGGCTTGCGCACTTAATTGGAATGGTTTGAAGAAAGATTGATGGAGATAGTAGTGGTGGTGAATTCCCATAGCCTCTCAACCCTCTTTTGTTGTTTCACAGACAATTATCCATATAATATATAAAATATTATCTATGTCTTAAAATTTTCTAGAAATTATTTCATCTCAGAGAAAGAATGATGGGGGGAGGGTATAGCTCGTTAGTAGAGCACATGCTTAGCATGTACGAGGTCCTGGGTTTATCTCCAGTACCTTAAATAAGTAAATAAATAAGCTCAACCCCCCCCCCCAGTAATAAATAAATAAAAAGAAACTGACACTTAAAATTTTTTTTTTTAATTTTTAAAAGATAGAATGATGGAAAACTCCAGGTGGAAGGGGATTCTCATCTCCAACTGCCTTTTTCTAATTGACTGACCAGGGGAAGATTACCAGTTGTGTATGTGTGTGTGTGTATGTTGTTAGTTATAGGAGAAATAGTAAAGACAAACTCATGAGTTTATTGCAAAGAAGAAATGTGACGTCATATGTAGAATGCATGGCATAGGTCAGGATTAATGAAGGTACCTCCTGTTCTTTCTTTCTAATAATAAACAGGGTAGGAGTTTTGTGCCTAGAACAATTTGTCTGGTCAAGTGAGTGTGGAGAAATGCTCCCCCTTAGAGATTCATGAGGGAGTTTTGTATATTAAAATCTCTTTGTAATTCTTTGCAAAGAAGCCTGTTTCGTGGTTTTTTAATCCAGTATCTCTCACATTTTAATTGTCAGAGGACTCTCACTTGAATCACAACTACTAATGTCCCACTAAACTCATGCTCCCCAGAATATATCTGAGGAAACCCTGGACAATAAAACCATTGAAATGTCAATACATATGTCAAAACTCACATGGCCATGCATCGTACTGCTTCTTAAGTGTAACCCAAATTCTGCCCACTCTCTGCTTGGGAACTTTTTCATAGGGCCTTAAGAGTAGATTTTAAATGTTTAGATACCTGTTGTTCTTTATGATAGAGAAAACATCTTTAAAGCCACATTATCTATTCTGAAGGAACACCATTTTTGTTAGCTTAAAATGTGACATGGGCCATTTTCCTATTTTTGTTTTCACTAAACTTACTTTCTAACATTGTTTTGAATGGAGAAAAAGTTATATTAGATTTAAAATATATTTTCCAACAACAGAACTGGTAGCAAGTTAAAGGTCTATCTATATTTAAAGTTCAAAGTACTTTTTTAAAAAATGTGTATCTAATTTTTTCAATGTTAAATTTTCATAGAGAAATGGAAACATTTAAATTAAAAGGAATGTATACTAACTAAATGAACTTCATAAATTTCTCATCTTGATTTTCTACTGAGATCAATTTGTCATGTTAAATTGAAAAAACGTAAACTCTTATTACATCAAAACGCTGATATTAGTAATTATAAGTCAATTGGAAAAATGGTTTATCTTGGAGGGGAAAAAGTAAAGAGGTAAAAATATTTTATTTTTTATTTATGCCACTTATAAACTACTGAAAAATTAAAAATATTTAGAATAACTTTCCTATATCACTTGAACAATATTTTATGCTCTTTTTGTTCTTACTCAAAATTTAGGGTTTTTTTTAAACTTATAATTTTGTATAATGCTGTGTTAGTGTATTTATTAAATACAAGGTAAGATTAGTTACAAAGTGGACTTAATAAACAATGACATTGACTAAATTAAGAATAAACTCCTATTGACTACAAATCAATCTCACAGAATTACCATACAACAGTAAAAACACTTTCTTTTAACTCTCTAAATTCTTTTGATATATTATTCAGTGCATTAATTGATTAAATGCATTTGAAAGACTAGCCCATCTTACATCTTTTGATGAGTTACTAGTTTACTGCTGTCCTGACAGGGGAAAGTACAACAGGAAATAAAACTACACGTAAGAATCTATCAGGGAAGGTATAGCATGTATGAGGTCCTGGGTTCCATGCCCAATACTTCCAATTAAATAAATAAACCTAATTACCCCCCTACCACATACAAACAAAAAAAGTCTATCAGCATTAAAGTTTCAACTGAATAGTGTCTCAAAAGGAGCTTACCAATGCATATTTTTATACTAGAATTGCATGTTTGCTTTTATTTAATAGAAATCAAATGATTAATTGTTACCCTTGTCATCAGTTATCAGTTTAAAGACTGGAAGTTCATTACAACTTATTGTTTTTCTTAAAAAATGCAAAAAGGAATGTATTAAAATCCCGTTATTTATTACACAGGGCAAGTCCAAGGTTATCGACTACACTAAGGTAAAATGTGTATTGTAGTTGATTGATTAAAACATAATCCATAAGTGGGTTAGTATACACATACGAATATTTTCTAGCTCTGTCAGCTAAGAGGGCCTAGAAACAATGACACCCCAAGAGCAATGAACACAACTGACATCCAGGCATTCTTGGAGAAATGGACAATTTGGAGACTGAAAAAGAAATATACATGATCCTGGGACATTTTGTAGTGCCAGAAAAATAAGTGGTCAAAAAAAATGCCCCTGATGGGAATATGTTAAAGGCACACAGGCACCAAGTACTGGGCTCCCAATGGCCAAAGCTGGAATAATTTGAGCAATAAAATATTTAGAAGTAGTCCCTGAATTATAAGCCAAAATATAAAATAAATACTGATGTGTTCATACTGATATAAATAAATGATTAACTAAGTAAATGGGGAAAGAGACACGTATCTCCCAAACAGAAAAGCCAAGTGATCAAGACCAGCATCCCCAGGGGCAGATCATATTGGCAGTAGTTGCCTTTGACATGGTGGGATGCAAATGGCACTTTGCCTTTCAGGTTCCTACCCCCTCCTCCAAATCCAGATTCCCGCTCTAATCATGAGAAAAACATCAGACCAATAGCAATAGGGAGGCATTCTTCAAAATACGTGGCCAATACTTGCCAACACTCTCAATGTCGTGAAAAACAAAGTCTGAGAAACCATCATGGCCAAGAGTGACATATGGAGACATGACAAATAAGCAGAATGTGATGTTCTGAATGGGATCCTGGAAGAAAAAAAGGACATTAGGTAAAAACTAAGGACATGCAAATAAATATGGACACTACTTAATAATTGTGCATCAATAGTTTTATTAATTTTAACAAATGTATATACTCATATAAAGATATTAATAACAGGAAAAACTGGATGTGAAGTATACAAGGACTCTCTGTACTACCTTCTCAACTTGGGTGCAAATCTAAAACTGTTCTAAAAAATGAACAAATAATGTCTATCTTTAAAAAACAAAATCCCTCAACCCATATCAAGATCTCTTCTGCTGTTACTGTTCCTACCTACGCTGTAGTACATACAAGTCTATAACTAATTGTATCAAGGAAAATAGAGAAAACTATAGCCAATTCCATATAATATGCTACATAGTTTTCTAGAGTGTCATTAAAATAAAGACAACAGCATATAATGTTGGAAAAAATCATTAAAGAAGTAAACCTTATATAAAAATTGCTGTTAATAAATGTGATAGTTGTATGTCTTCTTTAGAATTCTGCAGTGAGGTTGTAGAAAAGCAGACATGAGCTGTTTCTATCCATTAGCATCTAGGTTCTCAACTATTACATGCTGTTTGTGCTTAACTAAACATAATTCAACTTTGAATAGTGATTCAAGCCTTGTAACATCCTCTGCCAGAGACATTAAGTGCTGATGTCTTTGAATGAATACTCATAGCAAACTATTTGCACAATTCCTTTTCTTAGCAAAATTGTCTAAATATGCCTTTAAAAAAATCAATACTTAATTCCCAGAGCCAATAGAGTACATTATAATTCAAATTGGGAAAAGGATGATGTAAGTCAAGTGTTTTTCTTTTTTCATTGTGAGGACTCAGTTACAACTTTTAAGGGTTTTCTTTTCTTTTCTTTTTTAATTTAAACTTCTACAATGTTGGATTGCATATTTTGGCAATCCGCAAACAAAAGTTGTATTCTGGTGACTTGTCTATGTTTATATTGTGTAAGATGTTATTGTGTTTCATCTCCTAAAAATGGATTATAGATAGAGCTATCTTTCAAGTCAAAAGGCAATATTTATTTGCCTTTTGAATTTTGGGCAGTGTGTTTCTTTTGTTCTCAGAATATATTTGAACTCTATACATGCTTGCTGAATTGGCAAGAACCCTTATAAATGATTGTGAATCATCTAAATGTTTAACAGGAAGGAATGGTTAAGAAAAGAATACTGTAGCCTCAAGAGAGAAGGATCTATTAAATATAAGCCTTATGATGAAATGTACATAGTAAAATGGAAAATGCCTAGGAAGTGGTGTGTGATTTTGCATACCTTGGATTTGGAATGTAGACAATTCATCCTTGCTTATAGATAAGAACTAAAAGCATGAGTGTGGAAAGAGGAAGCCCATTTGTTTTGCTGAGATGGTGGAATTGCAGGTGATTTTTTCCTTTCATTTTTATTCCTAGCACTGTTCTCTCCCCAGTTTAAAAATGATTGGTTAAAGTTACCATTCTGTACTTTCTAGGTTACTCTAGCAGTCATTTGCATGCAGTTTGGCAGACTGAAAAGTGCACGAAATGAGCATGCTACCAGCTCTGGTGATCCTTAGTTTGGCCATGTCGTATGACCTTTTAGTAAATAAATCCATTCCCTTGTCTTTCTGAGGGAGCTGGTGGTGAACAAGTGCCTGGATGCCACAGCTAATGCCTTCCTGGTCTGCAGTCCCTCTAGAGAGTTGGATCTGCTTAATCGTCATTGGTTTGAACTGAGAAACCGTGCGAAGATGTGCAACACCATTGTACTGAGCGTTTATAGAAACAGCATCCTGTGTGTGGAAATGGAACTTTATTCATTCCCCTGAAATTAAACTTAATGAGGCACACAAACCCCTATTTCCACCAGGACCACATCAAGGTCCTCGCCTTCCATTTAAAATGTAAATGTGTAGGGATCTCTCTTCTTCCTTCTCCCTACAGAGATCAAAGTCCTCTGCCTTTCAGGGAGAGGCATTTGTTGTCCTTCCTTCAGGACAATCACTGAGATTGACCAACTCTATGGCATCTGCTGCCCACATCCCTGACTGGAGAACCCACCTTGGTTCACTCACCCTTTGAGACCCAGCACATTGTCTGTGTGGTTTCTCATGTGGGCTCTTTACTCAGCACCTCATCACACAGCAGTAGCCAGCTTCAAGTTACTAGCATACGATGCCTCCACCTTCATTACCTTCATGAACTTTGAGCAGCAAAGTGTACAGTGTGTGCTGTCCACTCTCAGACCACAAACTGTACGTGGGCACAGGCCCACCCCAAATCCCAGGGGGCCTACTGACCTCCTATCTCAACTCCAGGTTTCCAAACTGCAAGGCAGGGAAACAGAGCTGGATTCCTACAGTAGCATGCATTTTTGTGAACTCTGATGTTTAGTTTTTAGCAAGGTTTTAAAAATTAACTCAACAACAACAGAAGCAACAGTAAAAAATAAACTTTTTATGTTTTAGTTTTGGATTTGGCAATAGAAAGTCTTATTTTTTTTTAAGATTTCCCACCCTATATATAATTATCATATGGTCTCTATTATATCATAGTTATATAACTAGTACATATTATTTGAATTACATACACATATACACATTATTGCATATATCTTTATACACATAACTGTATATATTACTTATATAGTATATATTCATATATAAATACCTACATATATTAAAATTTAAATTTTTATGGTGTTTTTTACACTTTATTTATTCTACCTGGGGAAAAAAATCACATATGAAGCCTTTATTGCATTTCAAATAACCAGGAATGGATGATAGAGATAGACACGCTGTCTGTGACTGGTGGTGGTGGAAGGAGAAGGAAGGTGGAGAGGAGGACACTGGGATCGCAGAAACCAGGACAGAATGTTTTCAGGCTACAAGGACTTTCGAAATGTCTGTACTGTGGCCAATGAGAATATTCTTATTGGTCAGGTTGAACAGCAAGGTTCACATGCCATCACCTCGGGCCCAGTCAACATGAAAGGGCTGAAAATATTTTTGCTACATCTGTGGATCATTTGTGAGAAAGTAATCAGTATTAAACTACAAAATAAATATCTTAAGGAAAAGTAATTGTTTAATACAAAATACCCCAAAATATTATAAGTAATTATTTATTGTCAGTTTAACATATGCCATGTACCCTTCTAGGATTTCTAGATAGCCAAATGGTAAAGAGAGAGAAACCTGACCCAGAAATCCCTTTGGACAAGATACTGAAAGCATATAAATATAAACATACAAAAAATATTTTTCATGTGACATGTATGCAAATAAAAAATCATATAAATAAATATATGAATAAATTAAAAATAATAGTGCTTACGACCAGGTGGGGCCTTGGGAGATCTTAACATCCAACTTTCTTATTTGATAGATGAAAAAACTGAAACCCCAGAAGGGAAACCAAGTAGATACTAGACAGCCAAGCGTAACTTGCATCTCAATGTTGTTTCCTGGCAACTTTGTTTATCTCGTGTGACTCATTTGACATTTGTTAAAAATCTGTATTTGAATGAAGGGGATATTGTAATTAACTAGTAAAATACATAGAAGTTCCAGAATACAAGGATCACAGAACTCCCCGGTGTGGGTTCTTTAAATTTGGATGCTCCATAGAGAAGTTACATTTTGAAATGTGTCTCAAAGGAGAGGGCAGACCTGGGAAACAGAGGTGAGAAATGGAGTTCAGGTGGTGATAATTATTGAAAGATTAAAATCCAAAGAAATTTCTGGGAAAAATATCAATGGAAATCTTAACAGAAAGGTGTTAAATGGTACATATCTTGAGACTTTTTTTCAACTTTGTGTTACCAAGGCATTTTTGTCAACTTATCTTACAGTTCCTTGAGTTACAGAAATGTCTTTATATCTGATAAGACTCTCAGAAAAAAAAAAAAACGGAAAGAGCAATTACAAATAAGTGGCCTCTGGCAAAGCAATTTAGAATGATCATTAGGTAATAACATTATTTTTTATTGTCTTAATTTAATTCAAGTGAGTGTTATCCTTTGGTTAGGTTGAACACATGGGTATCCAAGGGAAGAGTGGTAAGGGTAATATCTGTCACTCAGTTTTTGAGAATGTCATCAAAAATCAGGAAGGCAGGCCACAGTGTGGAACTCTGAGATTCATCTTCCCACCTCTATATCAGAAGTAGGAAAGTGAGGTGGAATGAATAATTAATGTGATGCTTATAAAAAAAAAACAGAATCAGTAAACAATTCTTGGAGAGAATACTAAAATAAATTTGCTGTATGATTCCTGGAGTCTAGACAGCCTTTTGTTTCACATGAAGTAATCTTTCAAGTTGACTTCTGGCTTCCAGGAGTAACATTTGACCTTTTCTTTTCCCTTCAGAGGATACATTTTAATTTATGTTTTTACATACTATCATTTGGTTACTCATTTATTCATTCTTATATTTGTAACTTGTCTTATAAAATCATTTCAAAGGCTTACAGAACTACGTATATTATAACTTGATACAAATACAATGAAGATGGAGGTAAAGGTGAAATTAATATAGGGGTGATGTCCCTAAGCAGATGCCAAAAGTAGACCAGAATGTTTTATCTGAGTTTTCTAGCAGCAGAAGTGAGAAGGGAAACAGAACAAAGCACAAAGTTCAGAGAGTGCAGGTACTTGGATAAATTACAGGGTTTTACATTAACAAATATGGAAGGAATGTATTCCATGATCTCGATAAAGAGAAGTAATGTGATCACAGATACCATCCTTATGATGAAATAAGTAATGTGTTCCATTCATTTGTTTCTTATGAAGTGCTCAATATAACTCCATGGCCAGACACCAAATAGTAACAGAAAACTATTCTGCAAAACATCCTGGTATGGAAATCTCAAAGCAGCTTGGTTTGATCCAACACTAAAAGTTATGATGTCTAGGGGAATGTATGGACTGCCTACCAGTTCAGATTTGTCATCGTTGTTAATCCTTGGATCTGAGATTTATTGGAAGTTGAGCAACAAAAGGTTAAAGGGGTAGAGGTTGGAGATGAAGTGTGCATTTCTAGTGAAAGCTGGACCATAAACATCAGAAGGAAGGTTGAGGCCGTTCTGTGGAATTAAGAAACCTAAACAAGATACCACCTTGGATAGAAGACCACTTCACTTCTGGCAGATGAAACACCTGAAAGCAGGGCCAGAATTTTGCTCAGGAAACCCTTCTGAGCGTATCACGTTAAACAGCACAATGGCTGATATGCATTTGTCTGCACTGGAGGACAAGTCTACAAATGTCATCAAATATTGACCAGGGCCATTAAAAGAAAAAAAAAAGATATAAAGAGGAAAATATAAATCTCTTTGAGACATCAAATTTAAACAATGTGTCTTTCAGGTAAACTCTAATATGGATATATTGGGAACTGTCCACACACTGACCTCCTATAAGGTCATCTATAAACCAATAATATGTTCAGTATAACCTGTCCACCATGATTATTTGGGTTTCAGAGCATTTGATCTTAAGCCCTTTTTTACTTACAGCAAAAGTAGAATAAAACTCATTGTCTCATGAGGTCAGTGCTTCATGACTGTATATATGCCTACTATTTAGAAAAACATTTTTGCTATTTTTGTGCTATCTTGTTTTCTTAGATTTTGTGTTTTGTATCTCCTTATCTGTGCTATTTGTTGTTTTTGTTGTTAATTAGAACCTGCTTGGCATATCCTGGTCAAAAATAAAGCTTACATCTTTCCTTTCCTCTCTGCACCTTTTAAATACTCCTCTGTAATTCCAATCATCTTTTCTTAGAAAAGCCTGTTACGTGGAACAGGACCATTGATTACATAAGGATGAAAAAGAGCAACTTTAGATTTTGCTTTTCAGTCTGTGTCCTGAAAGTCAGATTTGTCCAAATTCCTTTAGACTCCCATATTCAGCAGTACTGCAATGGTTTTCAGATTTAAAAACAAGCAAACAAAACCTGAAACAGTCTGTGTTTTGGTTTCAGCCTTTGATCTTTGTGGATCTTGAGGAACAACTTTAAATTCTGTAGAATTTCTCACCTTTTGTTGTTGTTGTTGTTTTCTGGGAGAAAGGAAATACTCATTAAAACTTCATGGTCTATTTCATTTCCAAACCCATTTCTCTACACTTTGAGCTGAAAAGTAATTTGATAAAATGAAAGATTCCTGCCACGTCTGTAAAATAACCAGGTGAGATACAAATTGAGTTAATAATAGCTTCCTTCTGTTTCACATGCTTATCATTGCAGAAGTTTTATTCTCCACAACCATTACCTAGTTTCCTCTCCATCAAACATTAATGTGAATGCAGTACATACAAAATTATATGGAAGTGGAATTTCTCTATTACAGCTGTCTGAGAAAAGCTAGAAATTGGCATTTCCACTGAAAAATAATATGCAGGATGGGGAGGGGGGACCTCTTCAGGGCCTTTGAAAGAGGAAGAATGTCACATTGTAAATTAATTTATGCCCATCCAAGTCAGCCTTATAGTTCATAAATCTGTAGACAGTGTTAAGTCATAGTCAAAAAGAATTGCAGACTTGCTTGTGGAAAGACCCATTCACACACACCAAGAAACACACTCAAATGGCACAGAATCATGTAAATCAAGAACACAGAGGTCCAGTTAAGCCATCAAAAAGTGATCACTTTCTTACTAGTGTATATTTGGGAAAACCATTTTAAGCCCTGCAATCTTGTCTTATGTACCAAACCTTAACATTTAAGATCCTTCTTGTTAGAAAAAAAAATCTGTAATCCTCTCTACGTGTTTTCCCCAAAAGCTGCTCAAGAAAGTGATTTGTTTAGGGGTGAGCAAATGCAGGATCCAATAATCACAATTAAGTAAAAAAGGAGTGAGGAATACAACAGCGAAGGTAATGGATTTGCACCTTAGGACTTTTTAAACAGGGAGCTGTTTCCACCTATTTTTTGAAGGATAATTTAAGTAAATGTAATTTTTAACATGTAGGCAAGGAGAACATTAGATCAAAAGAAAAGAAAATGAAAACAAATGTATTTGGGTTGCTCCTAATACATATTGTGAATGTTTTCTCTAGGATTGTTTTTTTCTGAGATTCATAGGATCCATGCAAATTTGTTAAAGAGATAACCATTTCTGTATAATGAAAACCTAAGTGTATATTAAATTATTCAAGGTTATGAAGATCGGTAGAAAGGTATGCCTTTGCCAGGTAATTGTGAAATCAGTTTTATTCAACCACAGAAATTATTTTTTCCATGTTTGGCATATGTTGAAGAAACAAACAAATATGTAGGAAACTTATTTCAAAATGTTAGGGTTGTTATCAATTCATCTTAAAATTTAAATAGTATTTGTTGGACACAGATCATTTATGATATATTAAACATATATGATGCATATGTTTATGTATCATATCTTTATTGTTGCTTCAAAGTAGAAAGTTATTCCTAATATAACCATTTTGTTAATATGGAAATTGAGGCCAGATTTCGTGCACAAAATCAAGTCAATGGAGAACTGTCTGGTATTTAACTCAACAAAGGAGAATACGTTTGTAAATATGTTGTCCAATTTATTGCCGGCACAGTCTGTGTTTGTGCAATTGCTCACCTTCCTTTCACCTGCTTTTGTGTGTGGAACAGTCTTATCACCCAGCAGGACCACTTTATTGTGTCATCAGAAGGGAAGGTAAATTCACTTATTTTCAAAATCAATCCTAGTCTACCTTAGGGTAATAAGCACCTGGTATCTGAAGGAATACAAGAACCATGTTGTGATTAGTAGCTTTTAATTTAAAATTTGCAATTTATTAGAACTAGATTTATTTTAGAACATCGCCTAATTCTAATTTTCAAGCTTTTCACGTACATCAATTTGCATAGTTGTATTAAAGTGAGCTTATGGGCTGAGAAACCAAATCAAATTCAAAAGTCTTAATTAAAAGCATAGGGAACCTGAGTGGAATTTTAGATACTGGAAGAGTGACCTATACTGGCCTACTATTTCTTGATTTATTTGATTTATAAAGATGCAACTTTTACTTACAAACCTCTAGGGAGTGATTACAGGTTAAGATTTTTTGAAACTATAAAATAAAACCATTAAGAATGGCAACTATTTAAATTAATAGTGCTCTTAGTGGGCCATGTGATGAAGACTAACAAGCCAACCATTCCTTTTTTGCTGTGAAGTATAATGGAAAAATTTTGTGCTCATATTTCAAAAGCACTTTTCCATTATGTGTATATATTCTTTTGAATCTGTCAGGTTTTTCCTCTACAACAGTGATATTCAACTGCGTATGATTTTTGTCCTCCAGGGGACATCTGGCAATGTCTCAAGATATTTTTGTTGGTTTCAAGTTGGAGGTAGGGGAGCTGCTATTGGCATTTAGTGGCTAGAGGTCAGAAATGTTGCTAAACATTCTGTGATGCAGAGTATAGCTCCCCACAACAAAAACTAACCAGCCCAGAATATCAACAACACTCAAATTGAACAGGTTTGAAATAGAGATTATAAACATAAATCTCTATAGGCT
This sequence comes from Vicugna pacos, assembly GCF_048564905.1. Classification (NCBI taxonomy): domain Eukaryota; kingdom Metazoa; phylum Chordata; class Mammalia; order Artiodactyla; family Camelidae; genus Vicugna; species Vicugna pacos. The sequence goes on along the minus strand of NC_132987.1, from coordinate 111,355,573 downwards.
TAGAGTAGATGCTTTGGAAATCTTATTCCAGAAAAAAATAAATAAAATAAAATAAAACAGTTAATCACATTTTCTCAGATGGGATGGACAGAAGCAACATACCATGGTAATGTCTTGGTGTGAATCAGGGACATAGCTTTAGGTAACACTTCCCTTGCCCAGAACCAATAGTACCTCTTCTAAGAACATGTTTATCTGAAACATAAGCAGTCACTACAGTAAGTTATCAAATTGTGCGTAAGAATGTACCTCACTCAATGACTCTCCAAGGCAGGCCACTGGGCGTAGACATTAATGACCACAGTAGACAGTCAGTCTTCATATGGCTTCCAGTGTAGGAAAGGCATATGAACATAAATTAACATGAGTTAAATAATCACACAAACACATATTTAATTTTATCTATTTAATTTACTTGTTTAAAGTTTTTAAAAATTTTTATTTTTGGTGGGGGGGGTAATTAGGTTTATTTATTTGTTTATTTGCCTACTTATTTATTTTTAGAGGAAATACTGGGGCTTGAACCCAGGACCTCATGCATGCTAAGCATGTGCTCTACCACTTGAGCTCTACATATGTAATTTTAAACTGAAAAAAAATTTATGAATAAGAGGATTATGGTGTTTTGAGCTCATTTAATGAGAGAAATGGGCAAAGTTTAAGAAGGTTCAGAAGGCTTTTCCCAGAGTAAAAATATTATTGAGTTTAAATCTGTAAGAGAAGAATTGAATAGGAAAAGTGAATTGTAAGAGAATTGAATAGAAAAAAGGAAGAGCATTCCAAGCAGAGGGACAGCATATGTGAGCGTCCAAAGCTGGGAAGCAGTGTGTCTTCACTGACAACGTAGCTCTTCTACCAATACTTTTTGTTTGACTGTGTGTGTGTGTGTGTGTGTGTGTGCAATAATCCTTCTCTAGTAACCCTTTCTAGGTAATGAGAAAAATTAAGCTTTTTCTCAGGTTAAAATTGAATGCATAACCAGTTATGTAACCAATAGCTATCTCCCCCAAAGATAAAACTTAAATCTTCTCTTTGATAACATAGAGACATGAAATAGAATGTTCTGATCATCCCCGGAGGGACTACGAACAAAGAAGCAGAGTTGGGAATTACTACCCCCACAAAAAATTAAAGAAATATACTTCTCTTTGCCTAAATCTTTGTTAAGTCTCATCTTATTCTGCCTCTGGGAAAGTCCTCTCATCTCTGTAATATTTTTCCCCCACTCTCCACCTCCACCCTTGGTCAAAGAACACAAGGAATCAAAGAATGTCAGATCCAAGAAGGATTCACACTTTTACTTTTTTTTTTCCAAATTAAACAAACTGAGGCACAGAGAGATCCTCACAAATTAATATCTATTGTCAAAATAAGTACTGCCCTGAAGCATGTTGGTCCTGCTGAAAGGTGACAGTTTTTAGCACACCGAAACTTTTCAAAACACTATATAGGTTTACCCAACCTTATGTTGTGTAAAAGTACAGAAGCCGTTTAAGAATATGGTGTAAGAGTTGAGTCAAGTAGGAGTTGAATTTAATCTACTCAGTGAAGTTAGGTAGACAGCAAGCACTGTGTTCTGGCAAAGTCTTGATTCTCCTATAAGTTACTCAGAGACGGCTGCCTTTCCTCAGTGAAGAATGAAGACAAAGAGGGCCCAGATATAAATATCACATATTCCCAAGTTCAAGAAGGCGTAACATGTCCTGAAAGTGATTTACCCTTACTTTACAGATTGCTGTAATACTTCTTGAAGAGAGCCTGGAATATATCCTCTGTGTGCATACACACTAACCTTCCAAGATTGATGGAGCCACGGTTCCTCCAATAGGAGACTGTCTTCTCCAGTGGCTATGATGGATAGTCTCTGTCCTTCCAGATCCACTCTCTACCATCTCTAATCTCTGTTGACTTTTAGGAGTTATATCAAAAGGTTCTCTTGCCTTCTGGCTTAGTATTACTTTTGGCCAATAGAAAATCCTATCAGATGGAAAGGCAGGAACAGAATGTGGCTTAATTATTTGTCTCCTTGACACCTTCCCCACTGGTTCTCTGTGAGTTGTCAGTGCCTGAATTCCTCCTCCACAGGTCTTAGCTCATTTTGGGTGTCTCTCTCCTTAAGTTCTAAGTGTCTCAGTGTTCTATCCCCCGCCCCTTCAGTCTTAACCGTTGGCAGGCTGGTCATGACCTATAGCTTTTTATAAACCCAGAAGTTACCTTACACTCTCTTACCTTTCTCCTAACCTGCCACATGTTTATAGAGCACCTTCATTATCTTTATCACCTTCATTCTGTCACCTCCTATAAAAGTGCCATCTCCTTTCTGCCAGGACACTGACCTAGACAGTTTAATGCATTTGGGCCGAAACATCCCTTGATAGGACAATGAAACCATAAAGATAAAATAAATGTACCACTTAATATGTGTATCAGACATTTTCTGTTTACACACAATCATTCCAGCTAGGTTTTCCTTAAAATGTCATTTTAATACTATGATATATGCATTGTTTCTTGACCTTTATTGCTTATTTTCAGTCAGTTACAAGGACAAGTGCAATGTAATGAATATGTTTGATAAATACATACTAACATCACTCCCCTGCATGGTCATGTGCTATGACGGATGCCAGAAAGATGTGCCTTAGTTTTTGCCTTCAAAGGCTTTCAGCCTAAATAGAAGCGATATAACATATATTGGTAAATATAAAATTATAGAAGTGGCTGATTATCAATATTTTACACATCCAGATCTCAGCTCCACATCTCAGTATGTGTGGGAAGTTGGGCATGTTGCATGGCTTCTCTTTGCTTCAATTTTCTTTGTAAAATGGAATTGATTATGTCTCCTTCACTGGGCTTTTGAGATTAGCTGAGTTCGTATGTGGAAAGTGATTAGCTCAGTGTCAAGGACAAGGTTAATGCTTTAAAAAAGTGATTGTAAGTATCATTGTTATTCTTATCACTTCATTTGCACATAGGCATTTGTGGTTCATAAAAAATTTGTAGTCAATTCAAAATACTGTAGACTGGGTGGCTTAAACAGCAAACATTTATTACTCAATTTGTAGGCTAGGAGGTCCAAGATCAAAGTGCCAGGAGAGTCGGTGTTTGGTGAGAGCTTACTTCCTCGTTTTTGGATGATGGTCTTTTTTCTGCATCCTCACATTGGGTAGAGAGAGCACTCTACTCTCTTCCTTTTTCTATAAAGCCCTTAACCTCTTCACGGTGGTTCTACCCTCAAGATCTCAGCTAAATCCAATCAATCCCTGAAGGCTCCACCTCCAAAACCACCACCTTTGGGGTAAAGGCTTTAACATATGAAATTTGGAAGGTCACAAACATTCTGTCCACACTTGGTGACTCTAGGTGTTATCTACCATCAACCATAATGCCCTTTTTTGAGATGAGAAAACTTTAAGGTGAGGGAGAGTAATTGATATACCAAGTTTCACATCCTTATTGGTAAGATTGCCAACATTTTTGGCAGTTTTTTATCCACTAATAGATCACATTCCTCAAAAAAGTCACAAAATACATGTTATAGATGCTGTAAATATTCAGAAAGTTATTCATTTAAGGGGTTAAAGTCTGAATTTCTGGTGCTCAGAAACACACACACATACACACACACACACACACACACACACACACACACATATTGCTTTGGCTCCATTAAATCAACCTTGTGGCAACAAATTTACAGAAAATCCTTACTATCCCCAATAAAATTATGCCCCAAAAGGTGAATGTACATCAGGAAAGATACGGTTCATTTGAAATAGGTATTAAATTCATGTCAGAGTGATTCTATTTGTTATTTAGTGTAAGTTCCTTCTTTCTGTTTTCCATAACCTAAAGAAAGAGGCTCTCCGCAGCCCAGAAATGCGAATTCCATTTTAGAAGGTGTTTCATTTTCACAAAACCTAATTTAGGGAAGAAAGTTGTGAAGCCATTTGAAAATAAAGTAACTTTGAGTAAGAAGGTCTAATCCTAGTTACTCGGAAGTTCTACTGACATGGTGCGTTAGGGTAATAAACCTCGTCCGACGGATAGATGCTGCTTATATAATCAGCCAGGAAGCTTGTGAGACGCGAATTATTTTCCTGTTTCACTCCTTGCATCACTCATATGTTCAGGAAACACATGCTGTGCTTCTGTTCTGTGGTAGGCGCAAGCTGCTCTAGGTTATCAGAAGGGATGTCGACTTAGCCAGGAAGTTCCCTGATTAACCCACAAGCTATATGAACAGAACAAGCCATCGTATTTTTATAAATTAAAAAAATGTTTTATTTGAATCAACATGAGAAATCTGAAATAAAGACCTGAATTCAAATAGTCACTTTGTCTCACTTCCCATATTCATAAAAAATAAAAATCTCTATACCATAAGGTTGTTAAAATTGACATACTAAATAAGTTTATATAAAGATTTTCCCATTGTCAGTCAGTTTCTAATTTCAATAACTTGTAAATGAAAGTACTTCAGTATTCTCATCCATCATATTAGTGAGAGTTTCTTTAAAATTGTGTCAGCAAATTCATTATTCCTAAGTCTGCCTCTTTTTTTCCCTAATGTCCTATTTCTGGAAATTATATTAGTTGGGTTGTGTACTATTCAGATTTCTACTTAAAATATTAAAATGACAAAAATATTTTTAATATTTCTATATGTAGATCTTAAACATCCTTCTTGTGATTTTCAGTTGCCTTCAGCCAAGGTTTTATCATTTGGTTTTGTTTTATCTTATCTCATCATCTCAGTCCAGTCCTTTCTGCTTTTACTTCTATGTTTTATTGTCTGGTAATCGAATACTTACAACCCTTGCAATACTGCACCACTCTCAGTATTTTGAATAGATGAAATCTGAATATGTATGTATAGCAGTTTAAGACTGATTTTGTGTACAACCTTATGAAGTTTTGTTATATATTTAAATTTACTTGAGAGAATTCCAAGCTGTATTTCAAACCCAGTAGACAGTAAAAATTTAATTATCTTATACAATGAAACTGTTGCAGGACTAGAGTCGTTTTATGCTCTCAACCAATGAAGGGTTAATTCCTCTGGTTTTTACATTTTCTTATGCTTTGAGGGCTTTTCATTGATCTATTTACAGACACTGAGCCCAGCCCTGGGGCTACCCTGATAGGATGGCAGATACAATTCCCACCTGCATAGATGAAAACACATAGAAGTACACAGAAAGCATAAATAGGAACAGTTAAATGTTACGAAAGAAACAAATGAAATTCATAGAGACTGGACAAGTGAGGTCTTAGGGTAGAGAGATGGATATAGATATTACACAGCCAAGGAGGTGCCATTTAAACTGACACGCTATGGGAGACAATGAGCCAGATGTGAAAGGCAAAGGAAAGAACCTTCTGCGTAAGGGAACGGGCTGAGCACAGGCCCTGGTGCAGAGAAAAGCTGTTGGAATGTTTTGACACCTGGAGAAGGGCCAGGTGGTAGGGTAGAGGACAGAGGTCATCAAGGACCAGCTCATGCTAGACCCACCTCCTCAGCCAGTGGTCCTCCGACCGTCTGTGTGCCTCTGCAGGTCCAGGAAGACTTTCCAGATTGTACCAATAGATTGGAAGGGCATCTGTTTCCAGATTCTCCATTTACTCTCTCCTAAAATTGACCCCACTGAGAGTGCACCTGAGCTCTGCTAGTTCTCCTTTCCCACCTTTTCCGTAATTGTCCTTTTCCCATTTTCAGAAACAAAGCACACCTAGCACCTATCTTGAATCACACCTTGGTGCAGTGTCCCAGGGCATAAGTCAGGGCAGTGCTCCTGAGGACAAGTCCCGGAGGAGCAAGCAAGAAAGACCAGACAAACTTTTGTTTCCTTTTATCCAGTGAAATATTCATAACCTAAATATTCTCTCTCTCTCATCTGTCTATCTACCCATCCATCCATCCATCATCTATCCATCTATTCTTGTCTATCCTCTATCTTGCATCCACCCATCTATCTACTTATTATTCCATCAGTCTCTATTTTAGAGTTAGAATTTAGAAACAGTCTCTTAGTTTAGAGACATAGTAGGATGTGTGTGTGTGTGTGTTTTAAATAAATCTTACCTTTTTAATAGAAATTAGTTCTGTGAAAATAATAAGTCTTCAGTTCCAATGATCTAATGAAAATATATAAAACATATATACAAGATACAATACATCAGAAATTACATATTTTGACACCTTTTAAACTTACACTGAACATTTTAAATACCAGCTTACTATATGTAGGGAGTAGGTCCTAGTTGCTCTAAATTATTTTAGAGGTAAGTTAGATAGAATATTTGAAGACCACTGTCCTAGGTAAAGGCATAGACATGGGTATTATTCTCAGTTTATTCAGAAGCAGGTGAAGAGTTTTAGGTGGAAGAAGAGAATGCTCATGTGTAAATGCTTTGCACACAGTAGGATTATAGAAAATCTTTGTGGTTGCATTGTGTTGTTTCCCAAGCTTGCTCTTCTAACACCTGAGTAAGAATAAAAGCACAACCTGGATCATCATTATCGTTAAAATGTCAGTAGAGCAGCGATCGACATCTTGTTCTCCTGAACACCATAATAAAATGGCAGCAGAAAGAGTAAACAGTAACGTGCAAACTTAACCAATAGATTAGACGTGTTTAATCAATCATTTCTCTCAAATTCAGTCACAGGACCTAGTATCTCATCACATTGGGACGAAAACATGTTTTAATGTTGATCTGCTTTGGGGCAGTCTGGTTTTTGTGGAAAATACGTGGCAAAAGCAGCAAGCAGAGCATTCTTTCCCATCTTAAGATAAAATTCAGCTTTCATGTTTGAAGTCTTCAGGTGTGCAAACAAAAACATGCCAAGTGGTATAATAAAAAGGAAAAGTCTAAAATCTTAATTAGGCTGAATATAATGAGAAAACATCGGATGCATATCGGTTTGGAGGCAAAGCATCATTACTTTTTTTCTGGAAAGAATTGATATTGTGATGTATAACGGCAGCTTATTTTGTAGAATTTATACACACACACACACATCTGTGTTCTCAGTAAACCAGTATCTGTGAATATGCATTTTCACATATTATGCCGCTGCCTGCAATTATGTCTGTTTTTTTTTTTTACAAGGCTGCCAACCAGGAACATTGGGTTTGCATGTATTAAACCCAGTGATATTTAAGGCTTGAAATCTTAATCAACTTTGGCTTTCTCATTGTGAAGCGCAAACAGGACTCTTACAAGTGATTTAGTCACAATCAGATGAATTACTATTAAGATAACTGTTTGTTCCTTCGTTTCTACACACTTGCTGCTTCTATTCCATGGCTTTTATTAAGTAGTCTCTTTTCTTATAGATTCGCTTCCCCCACCCCTTTGTCAATGTGTATGAACAGAAGGGGATCTTAGCCTCTATTTTTTTAAAACAAGTGTGAGGACATTAATAGACCATTACACATGTTACCTGATGCACTAATTTGGATGAGTAAATTTTCCGATTTATTTATCTCTATATATCTGTATCTATCTGTATATTTTTTTTCAGAGACATACTTTTTACTGGCTCTTACTTAATGGTAAATATAATAAGCTACCATTAGAGTCTATTCTGTGCCCCGAGCTGTAACACATTGTATTATAATCTCACTTAATTCTTACAATGATAAAATAATATGGATATTAATATTCTGAAACATATTTTTTCTATCCTCAGTTACTTTTTTTGTGAAAATGTCTGTTTCAAGCTTTTCTACTTCTGTATAATTTCCTATGTACTGCACTCATTTTGATGTGTCAAAGAGAGGAAACTAGAAACTATAAGAAAATTGCAGTGATAAACATAAAATGTAAGAAAGCCTATGTTAACTCAATTTGTAGTTCACCAGGCCTTTTACAGATGTGACAGCAGTTTTTAACTTTCTCAAAATTATTTTTCAGTTTTACAGAATGTAAGTGTAGGTTTGGAGTCTGTCACGAACTTTTAATGAATGTTTTTCTTTCTATGAGAAAAGAGTAAGAGGTCCTAGAAAGATGGAAGCGGATTCTCAGGATCCACAGAAAAAGAGGAAAGGCACCTCCATTAAGTCTTCATTTTGTGCCGGGTTTCAGCACTGCACACTTCAGATACATCGCATTACTTAGTTGCCACAGACTCTCTAGAAAGGATGTTCCTGCAGTTCAGAAAGATTAACTTGCTTACGAGGGACAAAGCCATGATTTAAACATATGCAGGTCTAGGGTCAAAGCCTGTGGTGGTGGCATTTGCTTTTATTGCTGTTTTGTTGACTGTGCACCATAAGGTGTAAAAAGTTATACCACACGGTGCAGGTGTTGTGGCAGCAAACACCATCATAGGACTGGAAACTGGACTAGCATCTCAGTCTTCAGAGAACATGTTCACTTCCTGTCAGTGAGGGAGTTTAAACCAAGACTAGCTGGATAGGATATATGAAAACATACTTGCCTATTACCTAGTAAGCATTCAATAAGCAATTGAATGATTGGATGAATGAAGAAATAATTTAGTTGTATTCAAGTTTAAATTTAACCACTAAATAATTGATGCATATACATTTACAATAATTGTGAGTCTTATTTACAAGCAAATGACTTATGCTTAAATATTTAAATAGACGTATGGGAACTCCAGTTAGATGTGAAAAATCCAGTCCCAGTGTATTCTGTCAACTGTGCACTGGAGAGAAACAGATCCTCCTACCTTTCCAACAGGGAGGGAGGTGTATGTTTGCTGTGTGTATGTGTGTGTGTGTGTGTGTGTGTTTCTGAGTGCATGAATGTAGCATGGAAAAGAGTTTACAGAACAGATGGATTAAAAACAAGCCCATGTGCATGTACAATTTTGTATTGTTCTAAAGTCCTCATTATTTAATTGACAGTCAACTTTCAATATCATCTCAAACATACCACCTATATTTTTTTTAGAAAATTAAAAAACAATTCAACAAACATTCTGCATTATTTAGGATTCTCTTGGAATACTAAAAATTTTTTAATAAATAAAAGTACCATAAAATACAGATATTTATTTACTTGGCAAGTAATTTAAAGGTAGATGTATCTGTTGAATTAGGTTTAGTGAAGCCGTTGAAATAAATACCCCCAGAAACCAGGGTTTAAAACCACAAAGGCTTATTTTTACACGTGAAACATACTCCATAAAGACTGGCAGGGATGTTTGTTATGAGCAGGGAGCAGCACGGTGAATCTTAAGGACCCAAGCAGGTGTAGACTCTATCTCAACATGGAAGAGAAAGGCTCTCAATGACTTCTGCCCCAGAGTAGTACACATTGGACAAAGCAAGTCACAGGAGCACACCTACCTTCCAGGGAGCTAGGGACAGAGAAATATGACACTATCTTGTCCCCAGAGGGAAGGAACCTCGAGTATTTGTGAAATATGTCAACAAATGCTCTGGCTGGTAGTCCAGGGGTGGAGCAGAAGATCAGCAAGGTCCAGGCTTTGAAGTTGGCATTTATGAGGTTAGCTTGACCTTTCCTTCAGATCTTCAGGATGCCTTCCATCACCCCAACCTTAAGTTCTCACATGACTATGTACCTAGAAGGAAGGAAATGGAGAAGGAGGAAGAAGGAATTTCTCTTCATCAATCTTGCTTTGGAAGCTTTCCCAGAAATGCCAGCAGATATCTCCTTGCATCTTGTTGGCCAGCACTGGTCACACATTACCCTTTAGAACAATCCTCTCATCTGGGAATGGAGCTGCCATGATTGGCTTAAACAGAGGTTCTCCACTGGGGATGATTTTATAACCCACCCTCATGCCCCCCAGGGGACATTTGGCAATATGTGACAGCTTTGGTTGCCACAACTGGTGGATGGGTGCTATTGGCATCTAGTGAGCAAAGGTCAGGGATCTTGCTAAATGTCCTAGAACACACAGAACTACCCTTCACAAGAAAGAATTATCTGGTCTAAAATGACAATCTCCAAGGTTGAGAAATTCTGCCTTAAATCTAGCAATATTCATCCCTGAGCCTGGACATGCTGTGCCAGAACAAAATTTGAGTTCTTTTAGCAAAAGAGAAAGTAGAAATGACAATTAGGGGCACAATCAATAGTATCTGTCAATACTTATGTGTACTGAATATTTATTTTCATTTGAATGACTGCTGTCATCACCTGGAAGTTCTATGTAACTTGAAAAAGGAAACAGAGAGGTAAAGAATAAAATGATGGGGAAAATTGTATTCAAACTACGAAAAGATTTAATTGTGTGCAGTGATTCCTTAGTTGGAAGCCAGGACAATTATGTCTACGAATGCCTAAAGAGAAGCGTTTTAGTGTTGCATTTATTTAAATCTACTGTTTTCTTATGACAGTTTGCATTCTACATAGTTCACCTTTTCTAGATTGTCACAAAGGCACTTATAATCTCACTTAATTCTTACAACAACACGATTTTCTTATTCCAATTTCAAAATAAGTCTTATTCCAATGTCAAAAAAAAGTCTTGTGTCATGTTTAAGCACGAAGAATGTACTTTAATTTTAATATTATTAAGGGTTGTTAAACAGAAGGATTAGTTCTTGCATAATATGGAATCATGCATGTTTTGTCCACCCTATACTCTTCTCTGTCAAAGCCCTTCCTTCTAACTGCCACTAAAAAGTATAAATACAATTTTTTAAACTGAAAGATATGCTTTTGTCTGTGCCAAATGCTTTACAGAGTTACTCATTTTGATTTTCACAATTGCACAACAAGGTAGGCTGTCATTATTTCAGTTTGTAGATGAGCTCACAGAAACTCACTCACTTCACCCACTCAGTGAAGTCAGTTTTCACAGTCACATAGCAAGTTGGTGACAGTGGTAGGGCTTGAACCCAGTCCTTCTCTCAGGCTGATGCTCGTGCCAAGCAGCCAGTGCAGTACGGGTGCTTTGGGTCAGAATTTGAAGTGGAAAGAACAGGAAAATCTCTTTCATAAAGTAATCTGCATATATGATGGTTTTCTGGCATAAAAATATTTTCTTAAATACATAAGTCTCTAATTATAAGCAAATGAAGAATGCTATTTCTTGATACTTGAGCCATAAGCTAAGTGAAATTATATCAAGTATCCTAAACAAGAAGATACATTTTAAATTCTCTGTTTTAGGTGCACAAACTAGTGGCTAATACTTAAAACAATACTTTGGGGGAAGACTTCTAATTTATACCCTTTCTCAAAGACAACATGTCATCAAGGTGTCTCTTGCTGATTTTTTTTCAGCCGAATTGCAACCCACAGCACACTTTCACTCTGTTAGACTATACTGTAAAAATGTGTTATAATGTATTAAAATCCTGGATAAATCATTTTCTCATCCTCTTCATATCCAGGACTTTTCAATAAGCACTATATAACTTGATTTATAGGAAAAAGTTGCTTCAAACTGCCATATACCTTTTACTCTGATTCACCAACAGTCAACGTTTTACCACATTTACTTTGTCATTTACTATCCCTCTGTGTGAGTGTATGAAGACATCATGTTCCTTTAATCCTAAAGACTTAGTGTTATTTATTAAAGATCAGGGATATTCACCTAAGTAATCATAGCACAATTATAAAAATATCAGATATTTTGACTTCGACTTAATCACATTATCCAATTTATAGACATTACTCAAATTGCCCTAATTATCCCAGTAATAACTTTTATAATGATTTTTCCCTGGTCCAGGACCTCCCTGAGGACTCCTCACCACAGAGGGTCACCAAGTCTCTTAGTTTTAAATCTGAAACATTCCTTCAACCTTCTTTATCATTTATCATAGTAACAGTTTCAAATAATACATATCAACTACTTTGTAGAATATTCTTCCGTTTATATATAATAAACACTTTGACTCTATATTTACAAATACATAGCAGTTGCTGACAGAGATTCTGAAATCTAGTTGCCTGATGAATATCGGCTTTGCCACTTCCTAGCTGTATGTACTCGGGTGAGTTATTCGATCTCTCTCTGCTTTAGGTTTCCTTATACATAAAATATAGCAGTAATAATCTTAGTAACTTCCACATAGAATTATTGGAAGGGGTCAATAGAGTTAGGGTATTTCAAGCACTTAGAACAAAACTTGACACATAGAATACTCAATATATGTTCATTATTGTTGTTGCTATTATTATTATTTTATTACCTAGTATTCACTTCATGTAGAGTTTCTGAATGATAACTGAAATTCTATAAAAGCCTTCCATATTCGGTATGTGATGTTTCTAGTGTTCTGCCAATAAAGATTTCTGATAAAATCTACTGCCAACCAATAAAATTACTTTTGTAAAAACAAAATTGGCCTTCTCTGTCCATGCTTCTCAGTGGGCAAGAGAAAAACAGTATTCTATGTCAGATTATAGCCACACTGTCAGGATAATTAGAGCTACAAAAAATTTCAATACCTAGGTGAAAAGCCGCTTGTGAAAATGAGGATAAGACATAATACAACATCTTGTAATAATTAGTTGCAAAGGGCCTACTACCTACCAGGGATTTACATCCCCCCAAAAAAGTTAATTCCCACTTAATTGAATATTTTGAGTATTAAATGTTTGTTTCCTCTAGATATTTAGAAATCAACTTCCTATAATCTCACTTCAATTTTCTGTGTTATACAGTATCACAAGGTCAAGGAGAAATCTACCATGATTTTGTTTGATAAAGGAGTGTCAGTCATCTCTCTCTCTCTCAGTTTAAGGAAATTTGCACATTCGTAATTTCTGTGCCTCAGACCTCCCAAAATTACAACGGTCAGTTTAAGATATTCTCTCTTTAGGGAGATTGACTTCCCTAGATGTAAGTGAGAAGGAGACTAGGTAGAAAGGATGCCCACACGTTTAGGCATATCTAAAGGGGGGAAACTAAGGTTGTTATATATCATAAAAGGTTATTTTAACTCTCAAGAATTCCTAAGTCTCTTTAAGCAGTGCATTTGGAAAGTCATCTTTTATTAAAAAGGTCTGTCGAAGGCCATCATGTTTCTTTGAGGTCTTTTTGGACAGATGTTCAGCCTGCTACATTACAGTATTATTTCCTCCAAGTACCTGCAAATTAAACATCTTTTTTTTTTAATGATTCACCCCTGAGTCTCTTGAGGGATAAAAGTTATGTGAGAAAGTTTGTAATCCCCGATTCTTTCAATGAAGATACTTACAGATGGCTTCCTATTGCTATTTCCCAATCACCTAGCATCTCCCTAGTTCTCTACAGATTCCGTCCGAGAATAATAAACACTCATGTGATTTATCAGGAAGCAATTTTTTGACAACTTCTTGACAATTGCTGAGGATTGTTAGAGTTAAAGAACTGGACCACCTCTGTGTTAAAGTAACCGTAAATTTATTATTATTTTTTAATCGTTATTGCTTAGCTTAGATTTCAACAGACTGAATGAAAGCTAATTCAGTTTAAATATGCTAGAATGTGTTGACTTTGGTAATCACATAAAAATGTGTCAATCTCATGGGTATAGTTTTACCTTATTTGCAGTCACATTTTAGTAGCATAATCATATATTAATGACTATGGAGATCTCACAGAAAATTCACTTATGTTTCTGTTGCAATAACCTTAATAAAACCTCAAAGAAAAGCCAATAGTTTGGTTAAATATTTTAGTGTAATAAAGAAAAATGAGATGAAGCAGCCAGTAAAATTATTTCTTTTCATCTTGAAGTCTTTATCTTTGCAACCCTTAACGATCACTATTAAATATTATTTTTTCCATTTGAAGAAAGTCTGATTCAATAATTGGTGGCTTTGTTTATTAAACAGGATAAAAACAATTCCTTTTTAAGTGGATTGTTTGTTAAAGAAGCATTTCTCTGAAAATGGGTGTGCAAAATGAAACAGACTTGGATGAGGGATTTTTTTAATGAATTTTAATTTTATTTAAAAAAATAAGTGTTTTCAAAGTATTCTTATAAAGATTTTCTTCACTCTAACTTGAAAGTTTTTGTAATTTGTGTGTCTAGGGGACAAGAAAATCTATCTACTAAAGGTATTTTGTAGAGGAAAATCTTTTAGCACTTTATTGAATAATTTATGAGCAGAGGCCATTTCTGCCTTAGTCAAATGAAATAGTGTCATTGTTAACAGAGAAATCTTATTCATTGCTGAAGGTTCTGTGTTACTTGAACAATGGAAACACCAAATTGTAATCGTTTATCTCCATTAAATAAATGGGTAAATGATACCAGTTACTTGTTTACTTCTAAAACCCTAGAAAGATATCATTTAATTTTGTATTATAGTGAGTCACACTGAATGGACATCATCAAATACAGATGCCCAACAGGCAAATTTCCTCAGCTAGTGAAGTAACATGATCTTAAAAAACATATTTTGGAGGCTGATTTTGAAGCATATACTTCCGTTCCTAGTTTGCCTTATGTGGAGTGACTAGGTAGAAAGTTCCAGAAGCTACCCTCTGCTGTCCAGCTTCTTTCCTGCAATATTGCAGATTTGACCAGCCCTGTGAACACCAGCAGGAAATTGGACCAAGATAGATTCAGCCAACAAGACACAGGATGAGACAGAAACTGGTGATGCAGGAAGAGGAGTGGGAGGAGAAATATGTACAACAGAACATGAAAGATGGTGGAGAGGCAGGTTGGTGTCCAGGAGATGTAGTTATTTGCGAATTAGAGAAATAATAAAAGTTATTATTTGATTATGTTCAATTTAAATAAAATTATGAGTAAAATCTGCATAAACTCATGAAATAGAGTTATATTTCTCTCTCTCTCTCTTTTGGTCTATATACAGTTGATTAACAATTTTTTTTTTTGGTGAAAAAGTCTTTTTTATGAATCTTATTGAAGATTAAGCAGTTTTGCAAAGCATCAGCTTAACTGTTTATGAATGACAAAAGACTTAAAAAGGCAAGGTTAAAGATCTGGTTACAATATTTTTGACAAAGAAGCTTAATCAAGTTGCTGTGACATACAACATTTTAAGATGACTAGACAAGAATTAGAATTATGACTAGAACAACTAAAATTATGACTGATAGCATTAAACCAGGATATATCTAAATTTCAGAAACTTTAAATAAATTCCAGAATGTCTATATTAATAACATTTACTGTATATTGATTAACAAATGTTAATACTCTTTTAATATATCGTAGACCTTAAAACAGTGCCTTGTGTATTGTAAGTGCCCAGTAAATGTTAACTATTTTATTTAGTGACGCCAAAGGGATAGTTTGCATGAACTTGTTTAATTTATAAGATAAATATTCTACATCACTGAAAGGCATTTATTTTTTAATGAATAGAAGTCAGTTTTCACCAAAGCAATAATAAAACCTAAACATGATTGTACATCATGTTAGGTATAACTATATTTTATTGGTTTTTTAACACAGAATGAACTAGCACAGTTTCTAACACGAGAGTAAGAATTTAAAAATTACCACTATTCTACATCAAACTGCTCTTCTCTTTTGAATCTGTGTTCTTGAATTCAATAGCGGGTTATGGGCCGAGGGGAGGTCTTTAGCATCTGTAGTATATCCATGGGGACCAGTCTTCTCCATCATCTTCCTGTCTTTGCAGGCTTAGCTCTCATTTCCATCCAGAATGCATGTTGATGATTTCTTTTTACATAATGACTTTTAAAATAAAAAAAAAACATGGTAATTATTTAATTGATTTAAAATTCATTAGCTGAATTTAAATTCTCAGTTGTTTCTCTTTGCAATATAATTTATTCAGAGCTACTAAAAGTAAGGATTATAAAATATATTAGAAGAGTCTGCCTTAAATTACGATCTGTGGTACACAATTGTGACCTCCTTTAATATGGTAAATATCCAATTATCATGTAATAATTTGAGTATTGTATAAATCTAGAACATGGAATATGTTATAAAATCTAGAAGTTTTACTTAGTACTTTCTTGGGGTGGTACACACTTGAGTTTTATGTAATCAACAAAAGGATACACACTGTAAAATGATTATGAATCAATAAAAATGTAAAAAAAATACAAAATAACAGTTAAGAGCAATGAAACTTTATGATCCTCATTCCTCCACTGAGATGAATTATATTGAATCCTTTTTTATGTAAAAGCAGTCAAAAATCCCAGAATTTGTCACATTTTATTGTTACAAATGTATTACAAGTAGATTGTTGGGACATGCATGCTGTGTGCTTTGTAGGAATTCAACATGCTATTTGTTTTCTGCTTTGCAGAAATCCAAGATACTAAAGCAAAGGATTCTCAGGTCTATAATAAGTAACTTTTCAAGAATGCGCCAAATCTTATTCTCTGCTCAACTTTAACTGCAGTGAGCACCACAGGATATTGAGTATGTTTCAGTCACTGCATGTGGTTAGCCAGTCCTAAAGACTTTTTTTCATCAGAAATAACTAGTCAAATGGAGTATGTGGGAGAAAACTGAAGAAATGTCTTCCAGATAATTCAAGAACATAAGCATATCCAATATGACACCCAGAGATAAATTAACTTGTAAAGGATAATTTCCTCTAAATATTATTTTAAACATGTTTCTCAACTGTTTTCACCACTTTGTCTTTTTATTTTCCCTCTTAAATCTTCTTTGTCTTCATCTTTGTCTGTTACTTATAACCATTTTTAAACCTCCCAAGCCTGGAGCCTATGTGAATAAGTGCAAAATTTAAAACCAAGATGAAATAAAAGTAAAAAAGGAACCAAATATAACTTAGTCAACAGGAAAAATAACAAGTATCAATCTACTTAAAAACAAATAAATGCCACCCATAATGGAAAACAAAACAGCTTCAAAGAACTTTTTTGAAATAAAATATTTTATTGCTTAAATTATATTATTTTTCTGAAACATTAAGGTACATATATTTTACCTTATAATAATTTTTGAAGTTGTTTTTTAACATTTAATTGGATTTGTACATGTATTCGATAGAAAATATATAGCTTTCTCTATTTCTCATAGCCATTTTAGGATTGTATTTCATTAGGACAAAGTCTGATGTCATCACACTCAGCAATAAATTGTAGCATGAAAAGAATGGAAGTATATAGGAGAAGCTAAAATTATTTTCCCTTCCTTACATCTTTCCAATGATATTCCATAATGTTGATGGAAAACAAGTTGCTTTATTTGCTACCTAGTATATTTTTCAGTTGATATCCTTATCCTTCTAAATTGCTTTGTTTCTTAGAGAATCTCATTAAAAAAAAAATCCTCCCCCAACCTGAATGCATACACACACACACACAAGAAAAGACATACTTCTTTAAAAATTAACTTTGAAAACCCCTTGCTTATGTCATCTTGATATCGTTTCGTTGTATAGTCGTGTGAGGACTTAGTCCCTTTCATCCTTAGCAAATCTGGGAAAGGACAGTATAATTTAACTTACTCTTGAGTCCATGGATGGGAACTCTGGTGTGTGATAAAAGATGATGTCAAGCTTGAATTTCCACATATTTTGTCCTGATCGAGTTAGGAAAGAGACCAAATTTCATCTCCTTAAATGGTGAGCAAATATTCGTGTTCTAAATTGCCTGGGCCGTTGTTGTTGACCTGGGTTTAAATGACTTGGTTTAAACCATGGCAGTCTGACCCTCTGATTCTGAATTTCCAATCTGTCTTGAACCGTCCGGGACAGTGAGACGGCCGGGATGCTGGGCGTGGACCTTGAGCAGCCTGATAAAAACAATGATAATTGGAGTGGCAGTTGCTCTGGTGTGACCCTCCAGAACTCTGGAGTCATTGCATTTGGCCAAGTGAACACTGTGGGAGGTGGAGGAATCTTTAGACTCTTTCCCCAGAGAAGTGCCTTGAGGAGCCAGAGTCTTAACAGAGCCCTGAAGTGAGAAGGGTTGGTCTGTTGGAACAGAGCTCAGGATATCAGTGTCCTGGACCAGGTCCAACTTTTCATGGTTCGGGCACTCAACAGAGTGTCTCTCATAGCTGAACCACATGCTTCGTGGTTGCAGGAGTTCAGAAGGGCCCTTCCAGTCCTCTGCACAAGACTTGTGCAATTCAATGGCAAGTCTAATGGTTAAAAGGAGAATAGCCCACACGAAATAATGCCAACCCCCTGTAAGTGGACCATAGAAGTTCTGAGAAGTGTGGATCTATGAGGACTGAACAGGCAGGCAATGAATGGATCAATCAGTGTATCAATTCATTCCATGAACACTGAGCTGCTCATTCCTCTGTGCTGAATTGTGTTAAACTCGGAACAGAAAAGTGAGCAATAGGTTCTCAATACCTGCTCTTGCCCATTCTGCAAAAAGCGTGCACTCACTTATATGCATGAAGTAGTTCCAATTTCAATTAAAAAAAAAAACTTAGGTTTTTACTTGAGTCTCCAACCCCCTTTATTTTTTTTTAAGCAAAGAAATATTGACAATGCTGTGAGCTCCCTTAGATAGGGAATGTGTCCTATTAATTTTTGTGTCCCCAGTGCCCAGATGAATGCTTAATACATAGTAGGTAGTTAAGAAATATTTGCTAAGTAAATGAATCCATATATTCTGGTACTGAGTCCATGATAAGCATTTAATTAGACATGTGACATGGACATGAGAGAAGGCAGTTCTTCCTTAAGATATCCTGCCAATACTGCTCTAGCCTCAGTACATTGGAGCAAGTCCGTCTGTGTGGGAGCAGCTCTGCACAGGGGGCATGCAGTATATGCCACCCAGATGCCCCCCAATATCCCCCTTGATTATGCCTGAATATGGCACATCTGTAATCAGCTCCCTGAGATTATTCCCCAGATTTTAGTCCAAGAAATAAAGAAGTGCACTAGGCTTACCTGCTCAGGGGATGGTATATAAATATGTTTACTATAAGTAAAAGCAAAACATACACCCCAAAACCAAAGCAAACACACAAACAAAAAACATAAAGCAATGTGCCTTTTTGCTCTGATGGATATTGTACGTCCTCAAACGACAGCTGCACACACCATGGGTCAGCATGGCAGGGCAAGAATGACAAGATGCATTGAAAACTTTGAGGACTGAATTAAAAACAAATTAAGCCAGTCAGACCTGCACAAGCACAGAAAGCTGCTGTAATAGCAAGCTTAGAAAGGATTACTGTATAAAACTTTATCGGGAAGTCCTAGGGACTCCAGGACTACATACTAAATCGGAACTAAACTTTGGTAGGTCTTAAAAAAAAAATCAGAAGTAACACAAAGCCATGATTTACCTTAGACTTAATTCTAAACTTAGGTTTATTAATGCTTAGTCCTTCAGAGTAATTTTAGGACATTTTGAGCAACAGTGCATATATTCAGCTGATTTCAAAATATAATTCTTATTTCAATTTGGTAAATCATTTTAAAGAGGACCAACTAGACATCACCTTAGAGAGGGCGCAAGTGTGTTATATTACAGTGAGAGCACACAGAAACTATTGCATTCTATGAATAAGTAATTTTCACAATTTATGAAACTATTTTTTCTCATTACCAACTATTATGTTAGTTTAAATATTTAAAATCTACTTTTGAATAACTTTTTGTGTCCCTCTGACTTTTACCTGCTAATGTATAATTTCACATGCACTTTTTTCCCTCACAGAATCCAGTAAGAAAAGCATGTCATTGTCTTAGTCTGCTCAGGCTTCTATAACAAAACACCATAGACTGTGTGGCTCAAACAACAGAGTTGTTTTTTGTTCTGTTTTATTGTTTCGTTTTCATAGTTTTGGAGGCTGGGGAATCCACCATGAAGGTGCCAGCAGATTTGATTCCTGGCTTGTAGACAGCTTGCCTTCTTGCTTTGTATTCACATGACCTATCCTGGGTACATACTCCTGGGGAGAGAAATCTGTCTTCCTCTTCTTACAAAGGCACTAATCCCATCATGAGAACCCCACCCTATTCTAAAGCTAATTACTTCCCGAAGACCCCACCTCCATATAGGAGGGATTTAAGCTCTCCAAAGACAAATTTTGGGGAAACACAAACATTTATCCCATGCTGGTTAGGCATAAATCTATGCATATAATTTCTGAATACACTTAAAAGCACATTATGTAAAAGTACAATTATTTTTCTTTTCATTAAGAAGCCCAATTATTTCAAAAAACTCATGGTTTAGTAACCAGCAGGCAGGCCATTTCCTAGGAATTAAAACAAGCATACTACTTCTCAAAGCAAGGGGAGGCCCTTCTCCAGATGGAAACTTCCACTTTGTTTTTAGCTAATGGCATTGTTTTCTTATACTCAGAGACCAAGCTCATTGGTCTGCATCCTTAGAAAGACTTTCTGGATGAATCGAGGTTGAACTAACCCCCCAGCCCTTCACCATGCCTGAACCTGCAGAATTCTTCCTTTCCTGGTATATGTGCTCACCTACACCACCAGGACAAGGACTTGTTACATCCTTAGTTCCTAGACTATATCTGGGATGTGACAGCACTCATGTGTGTTGACTGAATGGATCAATTCTACCACCAATAAACCTCATGGGCAGAGATTTTTGTTCTACTATTTGTGCTGGCAGAAAACTGCCCAGAGTACAGGAGCTACTCCTGAAATATAGAAAGGATAAGTAGGTTATTAATGTGTATTTAGGCATTTGGGAAAGAAAAGAGCAAAGAAAATTATATTAGGATGCTTATGATCTTCACCTAAGAATAGCTTATCGGAATACTGAGGCCTGGTTAAATGAAGAGAAACAGAATCTGAAGATATGAGTATTAACCCCTGTTTGGTGTCTCAGGCAAGTTACTTAACCCGTCTAACCCATCTGAGCACATTTCTTCATCTATAAGACCTAACTGCAAGCATTTCTCCTCCTGGCTTTACACAATTGTTTGATTGCATAAGATAGATGACAGTTTTATTCAAACATATGTCAAAATTAATTTTATCGATGGATTCTCATGTGCCTGACTCAATCCTGTTATCTTATGCTTCAGAACAACTACAGTGGAACAGGAATTATCCTGCTCTTGCTTTACAGCTAAAGAACCTGAAAGTCAGAAGTGAAATAGCCTGCCCATGGTTCATGACTCTGCTACGGAGTCTAGATTCTCACCCAGAGCTTTAAAACTGTCACATTAATTCACCTCAAGTCCTAGACTAAAGATCTTTCTTTACAAATTGGGCTCAAACGACTTCTGCAGCTTTTTTGATTTGTTTTGACTTAAGCATGAATTTAAAACTTTCTAATTGCTAAGCTAAACCATTGAAACTGATGAAATGAAGAAGAGAGAAGCCAGGGCAACTACTTATGTGCAAAGTGAGCTTAACCTGTACAGAAAAATACATGTTTGAAGGAAAGATCACTACCAGGTTAGCCATCTTCTCCAGTTCCCTTTGGTTATATAATTGAATTCTCTATTGTGCTTTTCAAGACTTGAAGATACTATTTCAAAGTCAGGTTCATTCGATGTCAATTTCATCTTCAGGCATGCTTCACTGTCAGGATCAATAAGTCTTTGTAATTTAAACTTGAAGTTTACTACGCCTCTTGGTACCACCTGCCACCAGACTAGCTAAGCTTGGTTTTGACAGACACACTTCCCATGTTCTATGTCATTAATAACACTTTGCAAACAGCTGAACACTCGTCCGAAATCACTGAGACAAAGAATGAAAAAAGATTAAAAATGATCAGGTCAAGATTGTGTGTGTGTGTGCGCGCACGCGCACACGTGCATGCGTGCACCCGCGCGCGTGTATCTATGTGAAGGAAAGAAATGTTGTACAATCTGATTGTTTTAAGTCCATTTCCCTGTTATTGGGAAAGCAAGTCAATTTTAAAGGGAAGTTAAAGAAGTAAAATATTTTGCCTTTTGCTTCAGCTTTTGGGACCCACAGTCTCAGAGGCTTTCGGAGTGGCAAATGGCCCTTGATAATAACCTACTCATCAAAAATGAAGGGACGCTGGGGTGGGGCAAAGTGGGAGCCACTCAGGGTTACAGAGCTCCTCTGCTGAGTCCGCTCCTTCCCAGCCTGTCTCCAGCTCTGGAGTGTGGTCTTGGAAGTAGTACCACATCACCAACAGTGACCCACGTAGCTAACCTGTACATCTGATTGGTTGGTCCTGTCGTCCATTCATCCATAATGCATCTACTGTAGTAGAATAAGATAATGAACATAGTGTATTATGACTTCTGAAGATCTTGTAAGATATTAGCAAAATTTACAACAGTAACAGCTACCACTTCGTGAATACTTGGTACATGCCAGCTGCTACACAAAGCAATTACATATATAATCTATTTATTCCAAATATACATATTTTGAGTGCTTACTGTATGCCAGGCACTACTCTAGGTACCGAGGATACAAAACAACCACTAACCCTTGGATTTTCTCTAACCCTCAACACATGACCCATTCACTGGTCCCCAGGCTCTTGGTACATCCAAAGTCTGCCTTTACTTCACTCCAAGATCTGCTGACAACTACTTATCTTTCAAGTCTCAACTCAAGTGACTCGTCTGCAGCCAGTTGCTCCTGACTCATCCAGACCGTTCTGAGCTCTAGGAAAGACAGAGGGGAAACCCCCACGGTGGCGCTTACCACACTGGGCTGTAGTTGCAGTTACTTTAGTTTGCCCACCTCCTCTGAGCTCCCTGGGAGAAGAAATCGTGTCTCTTCTTTCTATGTATTCCCCATCTGATTCAGTGCCCCAAACATAGTGGGTGTTAACCAAAAACAATGAGAATGAGGACAATAACAATCATAGCCATGATTGTTGGCCTGAGATGAAGTCTGGTGATACATACATACATATTTTCTCATTTAGTACTCTATAAATATTGATAGACCTATTCCGTATCACAGAGGAGGGAACGGAGGCATGGGGAGATCAGGCAGCTGGTCCGAGTTCTCATGATGTCAGAGTGGTTGAGTTGAGGATTAAATCCCAGCAGTCTAGCTCCAGGGCATGTGCCATTAACCACCACACTATAGTGTCTTGAAGAGTGATGTTTTATTCTGATTATAATGATTATTGCACCGTATTTATCTTTATTTTGTAAATGAAGAAACAGAGAAAGTCAAATGGCTTTTCTAAACTTACCCAGATAATAAATGGAAAGCTGGAACTCAAATTTAAGATGAATCTGACTCCAGAGCTTGTGCTAAATGAATCAACGAAAGAAATCACGTCACCTCTCCCAGTCCTAATTTCGTTGTTTAAAAAAATACAGATAAAAAAAGGAAACAGAGAAGATAACCTTTACATTTCCATCCAAACTAACAAATATATTATTTTAGCTTTAGTTTTTAAATCACCGCAGACTGTTTTTGCTTGATTCAGAGGTACCTCAATGACAAAATAAAATATTTTGTTTTAATTCATCTACAAATTGGATATCCTAAGATAACACCAAACATACTATGTTTTAAGGGAAAAGACAAAATGAGGGGCTTCACACTCATCAGGGCTTTCTGAAGGGCATAGAGGAGCCTGGAGGCCAGGGCTCAAACTTGTGGATTCTGTCTCAATAGATCTCAGTCTCGGCTCAGTCGAGGGCCATCAGCAACTGGTCTGGGCTGTGTAATGCCGTGCCAGCCTTCCAGGCAGCCAGGCACCCAGGCCTGCCAACCCATTCTTTACCCAGCAGCGACACTCACCCACCACTGTTGTTTTAATCACATCAATCACTTTCCCAATTCTGCTTTGTATCAAATCCAAGCTCCTAATTGTAGGTTTCAAAGCTCACTACCAATTATTCCTCCTCCCATATAAATAGAAACATCTCTTCTCACTGCCTGCTTGTGGCAATGCTCTAGTAAATGTACTTGTTCCAAGAATTTATGTCACTTCCTCCCCTTACCTCCTAGCTTCTCGAACATGTTGCTTCTGCTTTCAAAACTAATCAAAAGTCGCCTCCTCTGGCTAGCTTTTCCAAACCAATACCCCTTGGCTTTGGTATTTCAAGTCTTTCTAGTATCTATTGAGAAGTTATTAATGGGGGAAACACATTTGAAACCAAGTTTCTCATATTGTCTAATGGAAAATTATGTGGCTAGCAGTCAGAAGAAATTTCTCTGAGTTACAACTCTGCATAATAATTTAGCCTCAGTCTTACTCATCTGTAAAATGAAAATGTTAATACAAACCCCACTGCCTTATGAGGATTAAACACACCTTTATTTACGAAGAACATGTAAATTAAGTTCCCACTAAGTGCTGACACCACTCTAGGAATAAGGTATTTATTCAGTAAATGATAATAATTTCTTTATGTACAGGTGATCTCAAATATATTTGTGTATTTTCCCCATTTCCAAATTAACTATAGATGTTTCAGTATGAATCAGTTTTAAACACTTAGTGCAGTAACTTTTTCTAACAGTAGAGGATGAATGATCATCACCTGAAAAAAATTAATTCATTTATTTGATATTTCCCAATTCAGAAGAAATTTTGACACCTTTCTTTCCCTATGCCTAGCCTCCTACTCACACTCCACCATCTGAAGGGTAAAGATCAAACAGGTGTTCTAATGTTTGGACAAGCTCAATGCTTGAAAATTCTGCCAAAATCTACTGTTTTATAATAAGAACAGATGGTCACAGATGAACATCGCTTCAGCTATTGATGATGTTGAAAACAAATCTTTATCACAGAAAGGGGAGGGGATGGAATTTTTAAACATAACCATTTTCAGGATGTAGAATGCATTGTGAACACCACATAGGCTATCGCCATGTGATTATAATAGAACAAAATCCAAATTTTAAAGGATGTTGATAAAGTGCTTGGCTGCCTTCCTACACAGAACATAGACTCATTCCCTTCTCCACGTCTGACTCAAAATGAAAATATTTTATGCACAATATTTGTGAGAGACTCAGTGACGCTGAATGATTGAGTTCATGCTGGAGATATTTCACTTCTTGTGAATGATTTAAGTACTTGGCATTTTCTTTCATTTTTTTTTCCACAGAAGAGATGATCAAAGAGAATGATAGGGCTGTTCTTATCAAAATTATCTAAAAATGATTAGTTTCATTCTGAAAGAAATTATTAATGTATTACACAGTCCGTTGAGGCATGAACTTTTAGTTAATTTTAGAATTAAATGTCAAAAGAAATGTTACATCAGAAACTTTCTGTGGGTCAGTTTAAGGTATTTGAGTCACCAGATAGTAATGAATATCTTCTCAATACAGATACACACTTTACCTACGATGACAGTAAAAGAGCTATAGATTAAAAGAAAAGAACAGATCAGTTTGGTCTCATTTGTGTTATTTTGTTTCCAACACTTGGTCATATAAATGAGCTCTCTTTTTTTAACCATTTTTTAAAACTGAAGTATAGTTGATTTACAAGGTTGTGTTAGTTGCATGTGTACAGCAAACTGATTCAGTTATACATATATATATATATATATATTCTTTTTTAGATTCTTTTCCATTATAAGTTATTACAAGATATTAAATATAGTTCCCTGTGCTATACAGTGGATACTTGTTGTTTACTATTTTATATAATGTGTGTATATTAATCCCAAACTCTGAATGTATCTTCCTCCTCCCACTGCTTTCCCCTCTGGTAACTGTAAGTTTTCTGTCTGTGAGTCTATTTTTGTTTTTTAAATAAGTCCATTTGTATCATTTTTAGATTCAAAATATAAGTAACATCACTGATATTTGTCTTTCTCTAAGTTACTTCACATAATATGATAATCTTCAGGTGCATCGATGTTGCTGCAAATGGCATTATTTTGTTCTTTTTTATGACTAATATTCCATTGAATATATATCCCACATCTTCTTTATCCATTCACCTATTGGTGGATATTTAGCTTGCTTTTATGTCTTGGCTATTGTAAATACGGCTGCTATGAACATTGGGGTGCATGTATCTTTTTGAATTAAAGTTTTCTCAGGATATATGCCCAGGAATGGGGTTGCAGGATCATAAAGTTATTCTATTTTTAGTTTTTAAAGGAACCTCCATACTATTCTCCAGCATGGCTGCATTAATTTACATTCCTGCCAACAGTATAGGAGGGTTTCCTTTTCTCAATACTTTCTCCAGTGTTTATTATTTGTAGACTTTTTGATGACAGCCACTCTAACTGGTGTAAAGTGATACCTCATTGTGGTTTTGATTTGCATTTCTCTAATAACTAGCAATATTGAGCATCCTTTAATGTGCCTGTTGGCAATCTGGATGTCTTCTTTGGAGAAATAGGTCTTCTGCCCATTTTTTGATAGAGTTGTTTGTTTTTTGATATTAAGCTGTATGAGCTGTTTGTATATATTGGAAATTAATATATTAAATTTTGGTATCATTTGCAAATATTTTCTTCCAGTCCATAGGTTGTCTTTCTGTTTTGTTTATGGTTTCCTTCACTGTGCAAAAGCTTTTAAGTTTAATTAAGCCTTATTTGTTTATTTTTGTTTTTATTTCCATTACTCTAGTATCCAAAAAATATATTGCAGCAATTTATATCAAAGAGTGTTCTGCCTATGTTTCCCTCTAGGAGTTTTATAGCATCCTATCCTTCATTTAGGTTTTTAATCTATTTTGAGTTTATTTTTTGTAGATGGTGTTAGAGAATGTTCTAATTTCGGTCTTTTACATGCAGCTGTCCAGTTTTCCCAGCACCACTTACTGAAGAGACTGCCTTTTCTCCATTGTATATTCTTGCCTCCTTTGTTGTAGATTAATTGACCATAAGCGTGTGAGTTTATGTCTGGGCTTTCTATACTGTTCTATTGATCTACATGTCTGTCTTTGTGCAGATACTGTACTGTTTTGATTACTGTAGTTTTTTAGTGTAGTCTGAAGACGGGGAGTGTGATTCCTCCAGCTCTGTTTTTCTTTCTCAAGATTGATTTGGCTATTCTGGGTCTTTTGTGTCTCTATACAAATTTTAACATTTTCTGTTCTAGTTCTGTGACAAATGCCCTTGGTAACTTGATAGGGATTGCACTGAGTCTGTAGATTGCCTTGGGTAGTATGGTCATGTTAACAATATCGATTCTTCCAATCTGAGAACACAGCATCTTTTTCCATTTGTTTGTGTCATCTTCAGTTTCTTTCATCAGTGTCTTAGGATTTTCAGAGTACAAGTCTTTTGCCACCTTAGGTTTACTCCTAGGTATTTTATTCTTTTTGACGCAATGGCAAATGGGATTGTTTCCTTAATTTCTCTTTCTAATATTTCATTGTTAGTGTATAGATATGCAATAGATTGCTGTATATTATTTTGTATCCAGAAACTTCACCAAATTAATTGATGAGTTCTAGTAGTTTTCTGGTAGTTTCTTTAGGATTTTCTATGTATAGTATCATGTCATCTGCAAACAGTGACAGTTTTACTTCTTTTTTTCCAGTTCAGATTCCTTTTATTTCTTTCTCTTCTCTGATTGCTGTGGTTAGGACTTCCAAAACTATATTAAATAAAAATGGTGACAGTGGGCATTCTTGTCTTATTTCTGATCTTAGAGAAAGTGCTTTGAGCTTTTCACCATGGAGTATGATGTTAGCTGTGGGTTTGTCATATATGGCCTTTATTGTGTTGAGGTATGTTCCCTCTATGCCAACTTCCTGAAGTTTTTTTTTTTTAATCACAAATGGATGCTGAATTTTAGCAAAAGCTTTTTCTGTGTCTATTGAGATGATCATATGGTTTTTATTCTTCAGTTTGTTAATGTCACGCTGGTTGATTTGCAGACATTAAAAAATTTTTGCATCTCTGGAATACATCCCACCTTATTACAGTGTATGATTTTTTCACATATTTTTGGAGCCAGTTTGCTAGTATTTTGTTGAGCATTTTTGCATCTATATCCATAAGTGATATTGGCCTGTAATTTTCTTTTTGGTGATATCTTTGTCTGGTTTCGGTGTCAAGGTAATGGTGGTCTCACAGAATGAGATTGGAAGTGTTCCTTTCTCTGCAGTGTTTTAGAATAGCTTCAGAAGGATAGGTGTTAATAAACAATCTCTCTCTATCTCCAGCCTTTTCCTGCATTTGTATAGCAAAGGCATCTTCTTATAGTTTTGTTTGTTTAAAAATTATTGTATATGTGTGTAGGAATGTGTGTGTGTGTGTGTGTGACATTTATATCGTGTGCCTGCCAATTATTCTTGGTTGCAGATTTTTGGAGAACCTGATAACTAAGGCCAGCTTGACAAGTTCAGATCTACTTCCTGTGAGAATACTGACATTTTAACTCTGGAGCATTTCAGAATCATCTCATTTTGTACTTCAGTTACACTAGTATCACACAATATGTATTATCATATTTTCTGGATGAGACACAGATCTGCAGCTGTACTCACACTTATGCAGACATCAAGAAATGTGGGCCTGATTTCCGCTGGTTGGGGTAGTAATTATTGGCTGGCTCCTTGATTCCTTGAGACTGAGTATTGATGAAGAGAATGCACAATGAGCTCAGGACAGGAAATTTAAAAACTTGGAATCTCAGCAGAAAGTAAAACTCAAGCGCTTAAAAGAAGCTTATGGTGAAAATCCTTCAGGAAATGAGTCAAAGATTGATTTGCTTTACATATTGGTATCCTGTCTTAGGTAATTTCCAAATGCACTAAACAAGATTATCATTTTTAAAGGAGAAGCCTACCTTTTAATTTTGAGAAAAAACACAGTTTGTAATCAATTGAAGGCCTACTGTGTGGAGGACACTGAAGAAAATCAAAATATTTTGTGAAGATTGCCATCTAATTGGAGAGAATACAAGGAATATATGAAAATATTTCTGATATTAGAAATTAAATTATAATTTGGACAGGAGATGTAATGTGGTTAATTGTCAAATGAAAGGCAAATACTGAATTTAAACATGGACACAATTACTCTGGACCAAGAGGTCTAGGAATTTTCATAGGTGAGACAGGAATTGAGGTGGTATTTGAAAAAAAAATCACAGCTCTAAAAAAGGACATACTTATTCAAAACATACACCATTAATAGTTATAATTATGACCTATATGTATTATGTACTCACATTGAGGTTTTTTTTTTCCTTTCTTTCTTTGGTCATAGTTCTATATGAATGCATTTAGAAGTTACCTAAAAGCAGGACATCAAAATATAAAGTAAATCAGTCTTTAAGTCACATCTTCTATTTGTTATTTGGTGAAATAACCTGATTTAAATTGGGGAAAGAGACACAGGACAAACCATGAAAAATTAGAGGTTTCTAAAATAGGGGGTAATTTTCCTTATTTAGTAGTAATTTAGATCATGTATGTTACATAGTTTTGTTGAATGAATACAAGATTTATAGAGTGCAATGTCATGGGATAGCCCACTGGGAAATCTTTATTATATAGCAGGACATTCACTAGAATAGAGGAAAAGGGAAGAGGAGGAGGAGGAGAAACAGGAACAAAACGAAAAGCAAATGTTTCAGGAATCAGGAAATTTCTATGGAAGAATGCAGACTTTGCTTATGACTTTGTATTTATCCTAATCAGAGTGGTCCACAGTAGGAGTAAGCACTCACACTTGATTTAGATATAAAGGTTTCCTCTATACTTTAAAGCCATTTTTTAAATGGGTATAAAGAGTAAATATCTCTTCTACTCTTTTTAAGTCAAAAATACACTTAAGCACATCCTTAAAAATATTTCAAAGAAAAAAAAATCACTCTCACTATATCATAACATTTCCATTTATTTTAATTACCTGGTCCACACATAGTTATTCAGTTTAATCATTATCTAAAGTTTCTTTTGTGTTCTATGGTCAAAAAGTTCTCATATATTTGTAAGGAGTTGTTCTTTTGATTCAAATGAGGAGATTTTAGAAGTCTAGTTGCCTCATTCTAAGAGATCCATGCAAAGATATCTGTCCTTGAGAAGCCAGCTTCCTCAGAGCTGTTTTGAGAAGCAGAAACTAACAGATCTGGGACATCTTTGTGGAGACTTTAGGAGAGAGTCACAAAAAATAGGATGGGGTCATTTGAGTTGCCGTTTATAAAAAGGGAAACGTCTCTGTGAGAGAAGGTCAGGACAACCACCTGTTCTTCAAAGAATATTGGAAAATAGATTCTTTTTATTTAAAACACCACCACAGTGGTGAACAAATGGTGGGCATCTTTGGAGAGTACAAATTTCCAGCCCTTGAGACTTGATTTATTGTGCTTGCAAGTATATGTAAAAGGACTCCAGGCTCTTCAAAGCTACACATCAGCTGTTAATTATTGAACAGTTCTGTTAGTAGGTTTAGAAATACGTCTGGTATTTCTTAGCTGTAGGGCCACAGTTTCTCAGAAATGCAGGACTAGCCTATAGTAAAACCTTAAGAAGGGAGTGGTTGTCAAATGGAAACAAGGAGGGATGGTTCCTCATCGAGGTGCCCCTAGTTCTTCGAAGCACCTGACTTCTGGCACTTGAGGGGTCTGTTTTCACCGTAGCTCACCTGACACTCTTAGTTCCCACCCCAATCCTATTCTCCTTCCCTGCAGACCAAACACTGATTTTATTCAGGAAAGCACTATGCCTAGCCCTAGAGAGACTCATGGCTCCCATTCTTACTAGAATTGGCCATATTGTACAGTTCTGGACAATGAGATATGAGCAGATCCCTAGAGAGACTCATGGCTCCCATTCTTACTAGAATTGGCCATATTGTACAGTTCTGGACAATGAGATATGAGCAGATATTCTCTGGGAGTTTCTTCCACTTCCCCCTCCTCTTGCTGCAAACATGGATGTGATATCTGGAATATAAGGGAAAATGTGAACATGCTGAGAAAGTAAGGAGGAATGATGATAAGAACTCAGGTCCAGGCGGGCATGAGTGAGCAGTTGAGCCCATGGAAGCAAACCCTTAGCTCTTTCTTCTTACATGAGAAAATTTATACCAAATATATATTTGAAGCCACTGTTGGTTATATATTTTGTTATTGGCAGCCTGGCCCAGCTCTAAATGACACATCTTGTATATTAGAAAGAGCTGTGCTAATTTGATTGCTTAATATCTTGACCTATCAATGTCTAAAGTCCCCAGCTGACTACTTAATGAAAGTGAAGTCTTGGAGGAAATCCCTCAGGAGAGTTCAATGTCTCTTCTTGATAACTAAAAATGAGTGGAATATGGGAGTCATAGGTCTGTGAACAACTTAGATTACTGAATTAGAGCTTCCAAGTGCCCAAACTTTACCCTAGGAAGTAAATTAGTGAAATTTATTTCCTGGGAAGTAAATTGAAAAATACCTGAAGATTTTAGGAAGAAACAGAGTGAATGTGTAGTGAAGCAATGGCTCTGTGGTCTGAAAATGC
The DNA here is from genome assembly GCF_048564905.1 of Vicugna pacos. Classification (NCBI taxonomy): domain Eukaryota; kingdom Metazoa; phylum Chordata; class Mammalia; order Artiodactyla; family Camelidae; genus Vicugna; species Vicugna pacos. The sequence continues at coordinate 111,324,345 of NC_132987.1, read as the reverse complement.
ATAATTCTGTTTCTTTCAGCATCATGAAAGAGTTAATGTAACCTTCAAAGTTGTCCAATTTAGAATCAAAGTATTTTTCACTGTTTGGCCAGAACATCTTACTCAATATTTATAAAACCACCATACAATTAGCAAAAATTCACATGCCTGCGGTGGGAAAAAAAAAAGTGAAAAGAAAGACTCAAGGAATTTTAATGAGCTCTGATTTAATCATAGCCTGAAATAAATCTAATAAACTATTTCTCTTTAACTTTGATGTTTTTCCGTCCCCTAACTAACTGCTCCAGCTACACCTATGCCCAGGTACACACACTTACCTTTGAAATTAATTTTGTTACCATTTTTCTCATAACTTGCAGGTCATTCTCTTTGTTTCTGAGTATCTGTACACATATAAAGATTTATGCTTATGCATACAGTCCTATATTTGACTGTCAATCTTGCCTAGACTTCTTTTAACCTGGTGATAAGGGAGTATGTGATAAGGCAGAAAAAAAGAGTAGAAAGGACCCACTCTAAGTAGGAAAGAGAAGCAGAAAGAGTAAACATTTTAGGTCATTTGAGTTTACCCTTGAAATTGGGTACATTCACGCAAGAAAGGATGTATTTCAGGACTAGGTTGTAAGTCCTTTGCGGTGACTTGCATTCAGTAGGGAACAATCGCCTGCCCTACTTCTCCATCTTCACGATCAGTACGTGAGGATGCTTTTCCTTCTTACTGGACTCCCACTGTCATCCTGTGCAATGAACATACTGTTCCATTTGGCTGATTCTATATCCCCAAAACAGTTCCGGTGTTGGTTTCCACGGCAAATACGTGCAGACACACAGAACAAAATCAATCTGAGAAAGAGGTGGAAGCAGTGAGGCAAAAGATAGAGCAGACCTTATATTTTTTATCTCTGGATAACAGCAAAATACATTTATATTAATTATGACCCCTTGGAACTTGCAAGCCTTTCCTACTTGATTTTAAGTTCAACTAATCTCATGCTGTAATTCAATTTTAAAAAAAATTGTGTCCAGTATGCACATGATTCCTGTTATTAGGGAAGAAACTGTATTGTTTACTGAGCGTTTTGCAGGTCCGTCGGAAACTGTGGCAATAACACATTCTAAATCTATAGAAAGAGTGTTTCATAAAAGGACCATGTTAACATTTAATAGGACATGGGGGATTCACACATTGATATTCTACTGACGTCTCCTCTGAATTAGTTAAGACTGCTAGACTAACAATGGTTCTAATGGGAAAGATAAAGAAGACCAAATGGTGGAGAGGCAGCAATTTAAAGGTTTAATTTGGGTATTCCTGTTTGTATCACTTATAAATTTAGGTAATTGTTGGTGTTCAAACTGGCAACAGCTTTGAATGCTCTTGATGGATTATGGCCGTTCATGTACCTCCTAAAGTTTAGTGCTTAATGAGAGATAGCACTGTGGTCCTCCCTGCCAAAGAGAGGCTGCTGACATGACAGGGCATTTAGGGAAGGCCACCATAGGTACATTCAGTGCGTATCCACTGACAACAAGTAGAAATTTTGGCAACACGTCTCCTTCACCCTCCCTTGTCATTAATATCTTCTTTGAAGCAAGTTTCATAGGACAAAGTATTTATTCACTAAAATTCTAAAGGGAAAAATAGGTATTGCATTTAATCCAGGACTAAATCCTCTCTCTCCACACCCCTCAACTCCAAATCTATACCACAAGCTTTTTCAAATCTCTAGGAAGGGACTTATCTTTCTTATGTAAGAAGAAATAATCACCCCATCCATCTGAGTCCCAGCTGGAGTCCTTGTAGCTTGGTCAGTACTGTGACATGGGAAAGAATATGTAATATGCCTGTGTTTAGTTGGAATCTGTGTAGCAAAGGCTCAGAACAAAAAAATTAAGTCCCTGTTTAAACTACACAATGCCCATTTCCCTAATATAGATTTCTCACATACACATAGTGTCCCATGAAAGCAAATCCAAGGTCAAAATGCAATTTATTCTCACTTACTCTATGTAACCCAGAATAGAGAAACTGTTCCAATAATGTAAATGATAATGAAACTCTTCAGTCAAGATTGCCATCTTTTATGGGACAGTTTTGGGGAGTACTGATGCCAAGTGAACCAGGGTCTTCCTGTGGTTAGTGGCTTTTCCTGGATAGCTCTGTAGATGAAACCTAGGTATTTAACCAAGTTTCCCTTCCAGCAGTCAGTAACCATAGCTTTATGGATGTAGCAATGGGTAGTGGTTAAAAGCAAGTGGTTTAGCCAGTTTTTTTTTTTAATCAAGCTTCTTAACTCCTAAATTTCAATTCTTATCTTTAAGACAGGGATAATTACTACTTTCCTTCTTTTAACTAACTGTTCCAGCTGCACCTACTGGGTACATACACTTACCTTTGAAGTAGGCTTTGTTGTCTTTTATCTCATAACTTGCACACGACCTGACACTTAATATGCTGTTCACAGTTATCACTATTAATGCCACCTGGTTCAGGACTCCCTGATGATTGGTTCAGGAGCGTGCCAACTTTATCTGATAGGTTAGAAAACTTGACCTCCACTCTCGTGTTTTCTCATCTATTATGTCATCAAATGACAGACTGAGCGATCTGAATGGCTGCCAGGAAATTCTCTCCCTGATTCTATCATCAGTGTCTCTCCTGCTTCTCTGTTATGAGTTTCAGCGGGGGGAGGGGGGATCAAAATTAGTTTCTCTTGTGGGAAAAAAAATACCCCCAAGCTGTTCTACCTCTCTGCCATACCAAGAGAAATGCTAAACAGTTTAAGAAGATGCTGCTTCGTCGGCAGACATTTTTTACAATAGGACAGTTACATAGGATTCACTTTGAAAAGTATCCTGGAAAGAAAGGGCTCATAACGGGCAAACTCTTGTGTTTAGAATATGACATCATGTGTTGGAATACGGCTTTGTCTGAAAATATATGAGTATGAAAATTCATCCCAGCTCTCTGTTCAACTTCTATTATAAATAATGTGTTTTATTCATAGCATCCTATAGAGCAATGATATGAACAGATAATAGAACTATATTACAAAGGAAAAATCCTGTTTAATAGGAGACAATGTGCTTCCTTGTCTAAAATGGAGCAGAGCATGGGAGTCAGTAGGATTTTTGTGTCTATCTTATTTCTTATCAGTAGGGTGCATAATACATTTCTCCTTTTAGGGAGAGTTAGGCCTGAAGGAAGCCTGTTGAAACCTGTAGGGGTTGTTTTGCTTGGCTTTGGCTTAAGTATTTCCTTTGTAATTATTCTGTGGTTTGCACTGCAGAACACAGCTCTCCTAAGCCTTCTAAATGTGTCTGCTCTAACTTTCTTGTAATGAGGGGGAAAAACAGAGTGCTTTAGGAAGAAATACACAAATATTAAAAAAATTTGAATTATTGTGAACCAGCCTTTCTAGTTCCATTCACAATCCCACAGGATTATACTCTGTGTTCTTTTTAACTCTAAACCTACTTATGCTAATACCTTCCTGGGTGTCTTGTGTATCTCCAAACAGGATCCGGATTTGGATGGTTAAAGGAGTTTTCATGTTTTATTTTCACTTTTCCCGTTTGGAAGGACAATGTGCTCTGCTTGCCTCTGTGGTAAATCTGAGACCTTAGAGTCCAGTGGTAAGGACCCTGGCTTGTTCTTACGACTTTCTTTCCTGAAACAACCATTAGTCGATGCATCACTGAGTAGCCTAATGAAGTAGAACCATTGCAAGTTTATCTACCTGAGAATTCTTTACTTGCTAAAGGTCAAATGCAAAGCTATTATTTTTATTTGACTCACCAGGCTTCTATTTCACTTACTAAGTGTTATACTGTTTCACAGAACCTCAGGAGTTTATAAGGTAAGTTTAAATGGTTGCTGGAAGTTAGGTACCTGGAACCACATCCAGAATATAGAAACATATTTTTCTACCCTCCTTCATATTTGAAAACCATTAAATGAATCAAGCTACCTCTCATATATATTAAACATCACTTCTGTGTGGGCATAAAATTGTTGAATTACTATTGAATTGAGTCCTTCAGGTAATAGCAACAGACAAGCAGCGATTTAATGAGCCCAGCACCATATTAGAGACAAAAGGAGATTACGACTGAGGATAAGAACAGACTTCTGCCTTCAAGGACCTTGGGAGCTAGTTGGGAAGAAGGAAAAAACAAAACAGCAACACATACAAAGTAATCAGACATCAAGAAAGTGCAGCAACTTATGTCACTGATTATTAGTATAAAATAGATAAGGAAAAGGAAAGAACTCAAAATATAAATTACAGTAAATAGAAAATCATTTCATGGCAAGGCCAACTTTTAGTTAAGATAGAAAGGATAAAAAAGAATTTTATAGATGGAGAAATGGAAAGAAACTTTATGGTTACTCATGCATATTCATCTAGCAACTGGCCGGGGAAAATGCGTATAAGATAATTCTGTGTCCTCAAGGAGGCTCATTTTTGTTCTTTGAATGACAAGCTCTTTCCCTTCATAAGATTTTTACGCATGCTTCCTAAACTACCTCTTTCACATATCACTGCCTAGCAAACCACTCCTCTGCTCAGTAGCTTAAACAAACAAACAAACAAACATAATCATGCATTCCCTCCCTGATTCTGTGCGTTTACTGAGCTCAGCTGGGCGGTTCTGCTTCATGCAGTACTGCTGGGAGTGGAGTCCTCTAGTGGGTTGGAACTGCCAAGATGGCTTTTTCCCATGGCTGGCAGTTGGTGCTGGCTGTCATCTGGGAGCTAACCTGAGGCTGTCAACCACAAACCTTTGTCCTCCTCACTGATAAAATTGTGTGGCTTGGACTTCTCAAGCATATGGTTGGGTCTGAGAGAGAGTGTTTGAACTCATAAAAGAGAAAGTTGCTGATCTCTGTGGTCTGGCCTCAGAAGGTACATGGGGTCATCCACCACATTCTACTGGTCAAAGAAAATCCCAGGCCAAGCAAAAAGATAAAGGGAAGAGAGGCAAGTGATTTGTGGCCATCTTTCATCCATCACACTGCCTAAAGTGCATTGTAGGTGGCTCTTTACCTCTCTGGTCCCTTCATTATATAAATGTTATCTCTTTTGAAAACTCTTACCTCTTCACTCATCCTCTCCCCATCATCACCAAATGCATATATACTCTTTAGAATATCACCCTGCTTGTTTTTTCTTTCCATTGCTCACAGCACACTGTGACATGTTATGGTTATGTTTTTTTCTTCACTTTTCTTAAGTTACACATAGTGGGAATCATCTATATCTGTGATCACTCTATCTTCAGAACTAAGAATAACACTTGGCACACAGTAGGTACTTACCAAATATGTATTTGATGAATATGTTGAAAGATACAGATAAGAATGCCAGTCCTTATTTATCTTGAATAAAACTTTAAGGTACATTCCAATTTGCAAAATATCATTATACGTACTAACTGTAAATCTTTGTCATGTTCTGGATAGAAGTGAAAGGTCAGTTGATTCAGATCACACAATGAAAGCAAGTTCTTCTAGAGGAAGTTGCACTTGACTTGGGCCTTCAGAACTTGAGTAAGACTTTGATGTTCATAAGGACACTTCCAATATGCCAACAACTTGAGGTCATTAGGGATGGGGGAAGCCTGTAGTAAATTCATTCCTGTGGTGGACAAACAAGTTGCCTCGGCATTAATTTATGAAGAAAGCTTATAGATGGGATGATGAGATAAAGACTGATCATGATCTTTCCTCTGGAGTCTGCCCCATCATGGACTTGTCCTCTCAGTGGTCAACCCATAAATTAGAGTGTCATTGTCGGAGCACAGAATTGGGAGGGAGACAACATGAGTAACACTTAACCAGCAGCCCTCTTCTCTTTCAACATCCTCCTCAATTAGGAAACATTTCTAACATGAAAACATTTCCTCAGTGACAGAGGGGAAGGGCAATGGACAAAGAAGGAAATGGCCAACGAAGGCTTTGATGTTAGTAATTGTTGGGAAAGACTGATTGTGGGCCAGGCTTTTTCAAAAGCTAAAAAATTTACCTAAGGCTAATATGGTAGTCATCAGGGAATCTTGGAATTGGGTATGGAGGTCAGGAATGAAACCAAGAAAGTGAAATTTATGCCAAGTTTGTATGATAGTCAATCTACCCTCTTGAATACACTTTATATCATATCATCTAAAGATTTATCATACATAAGATAATGTCAACCTTTTCCAAACAGTAAAACCACCACAATATCCCATCTCTTCCTAAACAACCTAAAAGTAGCTGTTTAGACTTTCTTGCTTATTTCACTATTTATTATTACCACCATTATCTTCATTTTTCTCTCTAAAGGTTTTCCCCCACTCTTACCCCTGTCTAGTCTATGAATCCTGTGACACCAAGAACTAAGTTTTATTAATTTTTGAATTCCCACCATCTTGCCTCGTGTGTGTGGTTTATCATGGGGGCTCAATAAATGAGTGGAAGAGCTAAACCAATCGATGCTGGTGCAAAGAAAATGAAAAATGTGCCACTGATAGATGAGTCTGTATGTGTTTTTATTTTTTTTCCTGAGTGAAAAATAACATAGTATTTAGATACCATGTTGGGAAACAACTGATTACCAAAGCTGATAAACACTTGTCATCTTTTATATCAAAGAATGAGTCCAACTCATGGAAGGGGATCAAGTTCCCACTCAGGCCAAAGCAGTCACACCACAGGAGAGTAGAAAGAGAAAGGGACAGGAAATCAGGTGATCCTGATTTATATTCCAATTTCACTTCCTGTTAGTGAGGGAACCTTCTGTTTGTGCCTTAAGCTCTCTGGGTATTGGCTTCTTAGTCTGCTGTAAAATGAGGAACCTAGTCATTGTGAAGCATGATTTTGTATGCAAATATTTCCAACAGAGTTCCAGATACATGTGTTAGATGAATATAACCCTCATGTGGAACAAGTTGCTCATCTACTGTGTGGTCCAGAGAAAGCCACTCAGCCTTTCTGATCCTTAATTCTTCCTTTGAAAACTAGGAATCTTCAGACTCTGAAGCCCACTTTCTTTTTTCAATTCTGCATTGTGCTTGAATTCCCAGGGAAAAAAATAAAATATTGTTTTTAATCCTATAAACTTAATCCACTTAGTAAGCATAAATAAACATACACCCCATAACATTTCAGGATCAGGGGGAAGACATCTAGCAGATAGGGCAAATAGATAGGGCATTAATTAGAGGAGAAATAAGGCAAAGCCATCATAAAGGGGAGACTACCAGAAAAAGTTACAGATGGTTCAGAGTACTTAAAATTGTTTTAATCTATTCATTTCCAGTCTATAAACACTTATTGACATTTACAGTGTGTCAGAATCTATCCTGGGTTATAAAGACAAATCAGTCTATGGAAATTCAGTCTTGACATTGTTGTCCCCCTGGATGCTTCTCAAAACAAATCTCATTGGTATTGCCCAGTGGCACCCGACCTGGGGTGCTACAAGCCCCAAGAGGCTTGGCCCTGTCACCTAACCTTCCTGGACTTCCATCTGCTCATTTATAAGAATGGTGATCTCTTCCAGCTGTTAAGTGCTTTAAGATTAAAGCGTGTAACATTTGCTACAAGCTCACACACGGGCCTGAGCCCATCTGCTGCCCCTGGATCTACCACCAAGACATCTCTGAGCTCGAGGAGCCTGCAGCATTGTCCTGATTGTCACAAATCACCATTAAATTAGGCATTTATCATATTTGAAAAGACACACCATCTGCAGATCTCCACCATTGTGCAGAGTTGTCATGAACAATATGCTACTTTGCAGTCTGCACATTTAACAACAAATGGGGAAATTTTACAGCAACCAGAAATAAACTTGGGCTTTGGAACTGCATTTCTTAGTGCTTGGCCAGTCCCCAGAACATCACCTTTCACTTAGGAGAATGTAGAGCTAAGCAAATTCAAACTGAAAAGCATCTTTTAACTTCCTATGTGAACAGGAAGGAAGAGAGAGGATAAAGGTAATAAGATTCTCTGATCATAGGAAATTGGAATTTGCTATCTTGCTAGTCCATTATTCTTAATGCACAGCTGAAGTTGACTGCATTTCCTTGGCAGAGAAATAAAATCATTCTGATTCAAAGTAACATGAAATGACTTGGTAAAGATTTTTCTAATAAGGGTGTTTTTTAAATTAAATTTTGCTGACAAATAAAAAGGTAAATATTTTCATCTTGTCGATGCTTAAGAGATATAAATGGTATATTCAGTAGTAAAGACTTAAAATTTATAATTTCATTTAACACCTCAAAATTTGATTACATTAGAGGTGAAGTAGTTCTACGTTTAAAATACAGTGAAGTGTGAGTAATTTCGGTTCCTGATTTGGGTTATTATAAAAATTGCATTTTGAAAATATGGCCCCTCTGTAAAATAGAGGCCCCCAAGGGCTTTGGGGAATCATTGTTGTAACAATTGTCTATGTAAACACTTTTCACTACATAGGATTAAGAGGTTAAATGCTAATAGGTCTTTGAGATTGTTTGCTTGAGTCTTCCTTCATCTCCTGTTTGATTTCAAGCATTTAGTTAAAAAAAAAATTCAAAGAACTAGAGCCGTGTGAAGAGGTTGTTATTACCTTGCATCTAAAGGAAATGAATTGAAGACAGTTACAAAATTGCCTGGCCTTATTATCCTATTTCCTTTGAATAAAATAACTCTTTAATGAGCTACTGTTTTTCCTAAAGTGTCTCTAGATGGATGATTGGAGCTGCTAATTCTCCTACTAGTTTTAACTTTAGGGGAAAAAAAATCAGCACTAGTTGAGAAACCATGAGTCAACATTACAATCATCAGGTTTTAAGAAGATGAATAAAATTCTGGAGCCAACCCTAAACACACTTATTAAAAGAAAAATAGTGAAGAAAATAATTTCTCTTAAAGCTGTCAAATATGCTTAGGTACATGCAAACTCACACCAGGATATTTGGTAGCTTTCTGCTATCTGACTTGTATAACTTTTTTTTTTTTTAACGAATTGTGTGATTTAATTTTAAGGGCACGTGAGTAATTCACATTAGAGAAATCTGTCTTACTTTTATAACAAGAGCCTATCATACATTTAAGCCTGAGGATGCCTGTGTGGCTGGTGTAAACAGTGCCTTCTTAGTTGCTTTCACCAGCTCTTCCTCCTCTTTGGCAGCTTGTTTCACCCTTAAGCTTCTCTGGATTCCATCGTTTCAGCCTTCTCTCTGTAATGAAGACTCCCACATAGATGCCTCCGTACCTGGCTTCCCTCGTAGACGCCAGATCACCAATACCTCCTGCATTCGGAAGATTTCCAGTTAGGTTTTCCTCAACTTGTTTCAAACCCAGCGTGTCCGCAGCTGAACTCTCTGTCTTCTACTCAAAGTTGTTCCTTCTTCTGTGTTTCTTAATTCTGCTGATGGCATGGACAGTCTCAGACCCTCGGGTTTCAAATCAGGAATTTCAGATTCATCGTTTATCAACTTCTCTCTTTTCTGATCCTCCTTCAACAATTCAGTGACTGAATTCTGTGGCTTCACCTTTGAAGTCTCTTAACGTGGTTCCTTCCGCTGACATCCTCCACTTTCCTTTGAGTGCTCCTTCCCAGCCACTTTCCAGGGATGTGCCCCCACCCCACCGCTGAATGTTTCTGTGGTACCCTATGCCTACATCCACTGCAGCCCCAAGCACACTGCAGTATGATCTCCTTCACCTTTCGGCCCCCTTCTCCCAGCATACATGACATGCTAAGTAAAGGTCTGTTGAGCACATTTTCCCAGACACTTCTCAAGTTCACTCACTTCCTCATTAGCTCTTGTTGAGGCCATCGCTCCTCCCTTCCCTGATGTCCCTTACCCGCAGTGCAAGTAAACAAGGGCATTTATTTACTCTCCATTCTCCCACTAATTCTGCTATGTTGTACTTTCCCACCTCTCTGCTTTCACCTATTCCAAGGAAAGATACCCTTACTTCCACGTCTTCTTATGGAAATGCCCTCTATGCTTAATATCTTCCAAACGTTTTCTCCAAAGAGCCTTCCCAGGGCATAGCTTAGACAGAATTAATCTTACTACATCCCACCTATATTCAGAAGCATTTTCGGACTGTCTTTATTGTGTCTTTAATGGTTCTTTTCTCAAGATATATTGCCAGGCTGGATTTTTTTACTTGATTGTGAAAGGTACAAAAGGTGACTTTCTCATCTCTGTGTCTCATAGGCTTACTAGGTACAACATGCTTTGTGTTCAGTTACACTGCTCCTAAGTTTGATTTAATGATTCTCAACTAAGGCACAAGCACAAAATAACAAGCTTTAGGTTGGGTTGGATACTGTGTATTACAATAATCATGTTAAGAATGAAATCTTGATGTACAAAACAGCGCTGATGACATAAAACAATAATACGGGATGTGTATGTCGCCAAGTATTTTCGATATGATTCGTTGTGAAACTGTGAAACGATCTAATTCACAATCTGTAATATAGTATGAGATATCATTTTGTGGACTGGTGCCATTTAGACTTAATAATTCAACTCTTAGTGATTTATATATTTCATCCTACAAAATTTAGTTAAGGAATTACTTGATATTCTAGCTTTCTTATTGTGAATAATAGTAATATAATCCTTCTTATGTTATCTAAAACCTGTTACCCAAGATTTAGAGAATTAATGAGAAAATGCTTTGAAATATTGTCTCATTAATCCTCAAAAGACCCCTCTGCAATAACTTTATAAAAATGATTAATTAAGAATTAAAATTCCTTCACAAAGAAGACTACATCTCTGCACTATTCCTCAGCTAACTTCAATGAAATTTTAAAGTTATAAAATATAAAGGAGCTATAGAGCATTTTATTTCTGAGGAGAAAGACATCGCTGCTTTTGCTGCAAATGCATAAATAAATATTGATGCTTGTCATGGCATATGGAGATACAGATTTTTAAAAGATACAGTTTAGGAATATTTTAGCAAGTTTTTATTCTAAATATAGTTGAACGTATACCTTTAACCATGTAACTTTTGAGAAGGTCTCCATCTGTGTTAAAGAAGGCTTTATGTTCAGAAGTTATTTGTTTACATTCCTTTGTGCTAGCTCTCCTTAATTTTCTGGTTATTAAGTAGATTGTAATTTATCATTTAGAGTGTATTCTTGGTTCAGTGATTCCTCTAGGAAGCATAGTTGATGAACCATAATTATTTTCCAAAAGCTAAAGAAATGATTAAACTTTATTCAATTTATGTATGTGGTAAATGTAAAGAATTTTCAAAAATGTTACAGATTCTGTTAAAAAAATAAAGCTTATATGAGTTTCTAACTCTGATTCCAAAATGAACTTCAAAAGAAGATATTAAATGAAACTGCATCACAGATTTAATAGCACTGGGATAACATTGGTGTAATTCCAACAGATAACCCTTCCCAAGGCAATGCAAGCATCATAAGACGTGAATTCCAGCAAATATAGGAAAAGCAGCATAAAGAGCAGGCGTGCTGAATATAATTTGCAAGGAAAGAATAAATTATTGAAAAATACATTGCTGGTAGGGGTTAGATTCTGATATCGTCAGAGCATCTGTGGAATCAAGATAATTACAGCATTCAAAACTTGGGACAAATGGGACACAAATAAATTGCTATATATTTTGGTGGAGGGTGCGGATAATGTATTTGGTGTAAGGAAAAAGGGAAGGGAAGGAGAGATTATTACCAGCTACTGATTACTCAGTGCATGCCAGATATCACTGAGCACTTTCAATAAGCTATGAAATGGCTCAATGGTCCTATAAAGCAGGTATTATCAGCCATGTTCTTACATATAAAAAACTAAAAGTCCAAATGTCTGTTCAAAGCATCTATGTACCTAGTAAGTTGCCAAGAGACAGATAGAAAGATAAAACCACAAATATGAACTCATATATATATATATAATATATATATAATCATATATATCCTCTATACAATCTTATATATATTATTCCTTTCTTATGTATATAACTCATATATACTTGATGTTTAATTTTATATGTCAACTTGACTGGGATAAAGGATGCCTAGATAGCTGGTAAAACATTGTTGCTGAGTGTGTCTCTGAGGCTGTTCTTGGAAGAGATTCGCATTTGACTTAGTAGGCTGAGTAAAAGAAGGTGCGCCCTCCCCATTGTGGCATCATCCAATCCACTCGGGGGCTGATTAGAACAAAAAGGCAAAGGAAGGATGCATTCTCCCTTCTTGAGCTGGAGTGTTGATATTTTCTTGTCCTTGAATATTGGAGTTCCTGGTTCTCTGGCCTTTGGACTCAGGAACTTATATCAATGACTCCCTGATTCTCAGAACTTAGACTTGAGACTGAATTCCACCACTGGCTTTCCTGGTTCTCCAGTTTACAGAGGACAGATTGCTACTTCTCAGCCTCCATAACCATGTGGGTCAATTATTATAATACCTGTCTCTCTATCTATACATCCTATTGGTTGGTTCTGTTTTCTGGAAAACCTTGATTAATCCTCAGTCCTTCCATCTATCCTTTTGGGACGGTGTAATGAAATAAAACAAAACAAAACCCTCAAGGGTGGCCCTATACCTAATTGACAACGTCATCCTTGAAGGAATGGCTCACAGTTTCACAGAACAGTGGCAGTTCAGGTGGGAGTCTGCACCAAGTGCCTGTCCAGGATAACTGCGCACTCTTTAACTGAGAGACCAGACAGATGTCCCAGCTTTTTCAGCAGGAAAAATTAAAACACCTCATGATGAAGGCCATTATGTACCACAGCAAGGAACCTCCAGCATGAGGAGTTGCCACCACTGTTTACAGGAATTAGTATGAGCTTTAGAGTCAGCCAGGCTCCAAAATCCAAGTGAATATTTCTGAGATTTTATTTTCTCATCTCTGAAATGGGGATTATAATTTCTGCCTCAAAAGGTTGTATCAAATTAAACTGAGATAAATATATAAAAGGGCCCAATATGGTATCCAGGTCATGATGGACTCTAAGTATATGGTGGCTTAAAAAAATAAATAAAAGAAAGGAAGAGGAACAGACGGATGCAGAGGACAGGGAAGATAGGGGGATGAGGGAAAGGAGGAGAAGAAACAGAAGGAGCAGGAGGAAGGGAGGAGGAAAAGAGGAAGTGCTGGGAGTCACTCTTTCCAGAAGCTACCCTAAGTGGAAGCACTTACTGAGACCTTAAGGAAACCGTGATGGTTGCTGCAGCTCAGAGGATGCCACTGCAGCTGAGTACAAAGGTACTTGGGACTTACCAACATGAGTGACAACTAATAGAAAATAGTGCCACTGAGAGCAGCAGAAGGTGATTCAAATCAAGGCTACGCTGGAGTCAAATCCAGCTCTCACTTCTATCCTAGAACAAAAATCCTCTTGACATCTGGGAAATGTGCTGTGATTATTGATTTCAATGCATAACTGAGTGAAGATAGAGAGTAATCATTTCCACCAGGATTCCTGGTAGAAATCAGGCTCAGAGACTTGAAGTGTTTTCTTGAGCCAATTACAGAGGCACTAAACAGTAATCTGGTCCTCAGATGTCCAGTGAACACAGGCTATAATTAGGGAGGAGTATAGATAAAGTGGTGCTAAGGTAAAAATAAATCTACTCTTTGCAAACTTAATTAATTTGAAGGAAACAAGAAGAATGAATTGACGAAAGAAACAATGTGTACATACACATGAATGTGCAGACACACACACATTTCTTTTAAAAACTGAACTACTATATATGAACTGTGATAGGAAAAATACCAAAATCAATACCATGACTCTTCTTAGTAAACAATAGTTTTGAAATCTTTTTTGAAACTTCAAAATAACAGGCTTTCACAGTGTTATCATGAACCAACACGTCTGTTGCAGTTTACAAAGTATGGAAGCCAGTTGCCACTGATAATCAGTTGCCACGTTCCATCTGTAGCTCTGTGGTGTCTATGACATTCAACCACATCACCATGTTCTACCAACCCTGTTCTTATTTCCATTTAAGGAACTAGACACTTACCTGCCAATTGGTTGCCCTGCTCAATTTTCTCCCACCCAGGTTATGCTATGCACTTCCCTAAAACTCTGCTTCAACACACCAACCCCTTGGTCAGTTGGTAACTTTCCATCTTTTCATAAGATAAAGTCTAAACAACTTGCCCTGACATTCGAGGCTCTTCAGAACTGGTCCTGAGTTATCTCGTGGGCAATATTTCCCTACAGCAATATTTCCCAAAGATATTCCAGAATCTTTGCCCTGCTAGATGTGTCATAGTTTAAAAAAAGGAAAGGAAAGAAAAGTTTCCTGACCAAGTAAGTTAGAAGTTTAGAAGTTAGAATATGCTGAGTAATGTGATCTTCAAATAGCCCATAGCCATTGGGGATTTCCTTTGTGCCAGACACTAAGAACGTATATGCTTTGTGTTATTTAATTCTCACAACTCTACATAGTTAATTAATAGATGAAAAGACAAACTAAGGCCTAGAATAAGATAAGGGATGTATCCAAGGTTACTTAACTGGTAAGAATCAGAGACAGGATTTGAGCCCTGGGATGTCGGACTCTGGGACCCACACTCTTAAACATAGCATTGCCGTCCCCATTTCCTGCAGAGTCTCAGGGGATTTTAGCATATTGAAATCCCTGAAAGTCCTGACATGAAAAACTCCATTGAGTTTTGTTTTAATCAATAAAACCTACTTCACTACAGTTCATGAAATGCCTCTGAACATTCCCATAAAACTGGGTTTCCAGATAGTCTTTTATAGGAAATATTGAAATAAGTGATTTCCAACCCTTTCTCACCCCAAAAATGTTTTTTTTTTTTTACAGGAGTTGTCTCTCAATCTGTATTCAATGACTTTCAGTACATTTAAACAGTTTGGTTACAAATTCCTGTATATCTTCGGGTCTAACCTCATGCCTTGTCTTTACAACTCCCTCTACCCTACTGTTACCTGAATTCTTGGTACCCTCAGTACCTCTGAAGTTCCATCTCTTCTTCGAAGCCTTTCCCTGACTGCCCATAAACGTATCGAGTTCAGTCTTCCTCCGTTTTTCTGTAGCACTGGGCTGAAGGAGTCTTGAATTACATTCAGCTACAAAAGAGATCTTCTGCAATTGAGATGACAATAATTGGCTTTCTCCAGAAGTCACCCCCCCTCACTTCTTCCTGTGTGCAGATCTTGAGCAAACCCCAAGAGCCATAATTCAAAATTCTTAGCCTGTGGAATTTTTTTTTTTAATCCCCCACAGCAACATACATTGCCCTGGATCACCAGCAATGCTACCATGTATATGTCTCTTTCATAATTTACACTGAAAGCACGTGACAGAGACTAGACTTTTTCTTTCTTACTTTCTTTCTTTTTTCTTTCCCTTTTTCCGTCTCTGATCCACTTATATGGTGAAAACATTAGCTCAAAACTCAGTTGCATCCTGGCTAATCCAGTTATAACCCATAGTCTTAAACAGGTTGTTTAATCTCTCTAGGGCTCGCTTTTATCATCTGTAGAGAGAAGATATTACCTTGTTCACTGGATTTGTGTGAAATAAAATGAGTTAAAACAGATAAAGGCAGCTTTGCAGAGTGCCTCATGATTTTTAAGTACTCTAAAAGTGGTGGATTTCATACTGTTGTTGTTATTGTAAGTTGGTTATCTGCCTTGCTCCAAGCATTTCACTAAATCATAAAACCAATTGAAGATGGTACAGTCCCTGCCTTCAGGAAGAGAAAGAGCACAGCCAGGCAGGCGGATGAAGGCAGCTCCATCCAAGGAGAGTAGAAGAAGGCAGTGATCTGGCCAAGCTCTGAAGGACAGGCTGAAGATAGAGGGCTTTGCAGACAGAGAGAAGCATCTGCAGAGGTCCTGGGTATGTCACGTGACTTGGGGCACTTGGGGAAATGCAAGTTAGTCCACGTGACTAATACCTGACATGTGATGGGTAAGAAGTGAACTAGAAAACTAGATGAGCAGATGTTGAAAAAAATCTCATGTGTCTCAAGGGACTGGAACATAATCCCATTTCTAAGAGGGTGAGAGAGGGTAGGTGAATGAAGCATTTAAAGCATAGAGAAATACCAGATTTACATTATAGAGATTGATACAAGGTAAGACCGGACTTAGCAAAGCAACAAGGGAAATATAAGGAGGCTCTAAGGGATGTGACGGTCTGTTAATCACAAAATTACATAGTGGAAAAGAAGCATGAGTCTGAGTGGCTAAAAAGAAACCGATTGTTTTTAAAAATGTAACAGTTTATTTGAACATAAATTTATAACGTTAGATCTATTTCATTTAGTGTAAAATAACTGTGCTATCCTTTGCCTTCTAAGCTGGCTAGGACTATAAAAAGTAATTATAATGTTGACAAAGGAAAGGCGAAAGCTAGTATAATTTGATAATTGCTATCATGGACTGAAAAACTTGTTTTTGCCCTTGGGCCTAATGATTTCATTTCTAAGCATCTCTCTTGGGAAATATTGCAAAATTCAGCAACACTTAGCAGAATAAAAAATTGGAAAACGTATTTCCAACAGAGAGGGAATGGATGGTGAAGTCCTCAGTTATGATATGTCATGTAATCTAATATTTTGAAGACTTTTAAAATTACAATCAAGATGTGTTTTAGATAAGCTTACCAGATAAAACATACAATTTTCAGCTGCATTTGAATTTCAGATGAAAAATGAATAATTTGTTTAGTATAAGGGTGTCCCAAATATTGCACACTACATACTTAAGCTAAATGTTGCTCATTGTTTATATGAAATTTAAATGCATCTGGGTGTTTTGTATTTCTATTTACTAAATCTGTCAACTCTAGTTTAAAGGACCTGCAAAAGTGTAGTTTTCACTGTTTAGAAATGTAAGATAAAAAATGCTAAGTGTACTCAGTTATGACTTGAAAAGAGACTGTAAGAAAATACACAAAAATTAAAGCAGTGATCACTAGCTGTGGTGGGATTTGATTACATTTTTTCAGTTCTTAGTGTGTTTTTTGTCTTTATATTTTTTCTACAATGAGTTATTTTTGGAAGCAGAAAAAATGTTTATGTGTGTTTTTATACGTCCATGTATAATTATACCCTACTTTCAATATTGGCAGTGGTCCACATTTATGAGTGATGTAAGTTAGGATGCCCACTGGTTCCCAAATCTCTCAGACATGAAGCTTTCTCAAGGAACCCCTGAATCCTGTGGAATAAAACCAGGTCTATGTGTCAGTTCTCGGCTTAGGTGTCATCCCACTGGTAAATTCTTCTCCATCCACTCCGTCTCCATTCTCCTCCATCTCCACCACCAGTCACCTTCCCATTATTCCAGAGCCAACTGCTTGTCTTCCTCCAAGCCATTGAGCAGAACTTCAGCATGTATTTGTTGAAAAATAAAAAAAAATAAAACAGAGAAATAAGAGTGGGAACATTAGCTGGCATTTTTCATCAGGCTTAACCTGGTATATATGTAGGTCCCAACTGTATAACTTAATGGCTTCCCAGGACTGCTTTGACAAATACCACAGCAGAAATACATGCTCTGTAAAAATGGAAAGAAAGAAAAATAAAGATCAGTAAAAAGATACGTTTGTAGAGAAACTTTAGTGGACCCAGGAGTCTGGAAGGATCTTTGAAAACAACAAAACTGGAAGAAAAGATTCCAAAATAATTTATAGCTTCCAGGTTTCCTTCCCAAGTGGACATCAGTGTTTTCTCTCTAATGGAAATTTCTGTAGGCTCTTACTGCCCACTCAGAGGATGACAGCTATATACCAGACTGTCTTGCTTAAAATAGATTTACTTTTCATGTCACTGTATTTTCGATGTTTTAAAGGAATTACCATAAAATAAGCATTACACAAACCAACAGCAAACAACAAACAAACACTGTCTTTTCAGGTCTGATTTTGAGTGGAACTCTCTGAGAAGCCTGTTGAAAAGCAGACGTAATGCGGAGGGGGTCTCAGGCATTAATTTTCCCCACACCTGCTTTTCTTGAAGCCTCTTTCTCTTGTCTTCATTATTAACTTTAGCTTTTTTTTTTAAGTCCAAATAATTGATGACTATGATACAGGAGCATTTTTAAAAGGGCAAATTAGGTGCACACCAAGAATTTCTTTCCCTTCCTCTTCTCTCCAGTCCCCTGCCCACTCCTTCTCATCTTCTCTCTCCTTTAGTTTTCCTCACTTTGTCCTATTTTCTTAAGCTTAGCTTATGTTTCACTTTTTCATCTTTAGTGCATTGCCTCTTTTTATTTCATTGTGAGAAACAGCTTTGCACCTTTTGTCCCCAAGGATCTTTTATTTTACTCACCAAGGCAGCTCTACGCGTGCACACACACACACACTCACACACACACAAAGCAAGCAAGGGATCCTCGATGCTTCTAAATTCCAGCAGATTTTAAAGTCATTCCAGAAACAAGAGACTAGAAGATATGCTAAAAGTGTCATCAAACTTTTTGCTCTCAAATGCTTTGTTTGTCATTTATTAATGACATAAAAGCAAAACACAAATCTATGGACTGTTGGCTGGATTCACACAGCTATGCGAAGCTCATGGATGCAATGAATTGGACAGTTGAAAGCCAAAGTGAGCACAGATTTGACAGAACGTGTAGATATTCAAGTGTACTTTACTTGAAGAATTTTTTTTCCACTCTAGATACCCCCTGACTTCTTGTGATAAGAAATGTCAGGACTGATTTTGAATACTGGGTTCAAACTTGTTTTCTTTTTCAAGAATAATACTTTGAATGTCATTTCAATTACATCTGTGATACGAATATTTGAAGAGCCTTCTTAATGACATGCCATAATCTTTCATGTCTTCATTCCTTTGTGTGCATAGTCTGCCCATAAAAATTTTCTTCCCCACGGATTTTGTTTCCACTGCCAAATTTTACATCCATGAGTCCCCCGTGCTTCCCCCACCACCACGTTGGCCAAGTTTCCAGGCTGTGACTTTCCTTGTTAACAATAGAAAAAAGAATGTTCATGGTGAAAACTGCAAACATTACCTAAGGGACTAAATTGAAAAGTAGAAGTTTTGTCTCTTCCTAACTCCTACTATCATGCCTCAGAGATAAAAGTGGGCACAATTTCATGAACTTCCTTTTGAAAAAATATTCTATGCAATTAAAAACAATTACAAAAAAATACAAGAAATGCAAAATAACTTCTGGCACTTATTACAAACATGGAGTGTGCTTCCCTTTCAGCAGCACATGTTGACCTTCCTTCTTCTAAATTGTAAATCACCATGGTGTAGGGAGTCCTGTGCAAGTACAATGATTTGTGTGCTTCACATACCAGTCACCAGCTAAAGCACATTCTGGCTGTTTCCAGATTTTGTCAGCCACCACAAACAATGGCAAATCTCTATACACATATATTTGTATATTGTGGTGGGAGCATGCCTATTCCTCAGATTTATAAGAGTGGAATAGCTGGACCAAAGGATAAGAGCATATTTTCTTTTGAGAATCATTGCCAAAATGTGTTTCAAAATTACATTGCATGGGGGGAGAGGGCATAGCTCAGTGGTAGAGCACATGCTTAGCATGCATAAGGTCCTGGATTCAATCCCCAGTACCTCCATAAAAAATAAATAAATAAGTGAAACCTAATTACCTGCCTTCTCAGAAAATCTAAGAAAAAAATAGTAATATTACATTGCACTTCTCAGTTAATATTATGATACATATTTCCTACATCATTAATTAAAAACTCCATTGTTAAGAGCTGAATACTATTTTTTCCCACATATTTTTTTATACAACAATATCCTCATTTAGGTGATATTTGAGGTTCTAGATGTTTGCAAAATGTATCCATGCTGAATGCTTCTCTTTATTGTGCTGGAAAACTTCATTGTGTTTATTGATAGCATTAACAGGGTAGATTATTACCTCTCAAGTTGAAACTGGAATTTTACATATTTATTTTGAAAAATAGCATGAAATTGTTTTCAGGAATAAAAAAGATCAAAGTTAGTGAATTTATGAATCCTTTTGGGAAATGTAGAATAGTAGATGAATAGAGGTCCAGAGTGTAGTTGTTTTTATTTGGAAGTGGGAAGGGAAAGAAGGGTGGAGAAGAAAAATCTACAAACAGTTATATTTGAAATGAATTATAGTACATAAATTTAAAATGGAATATTAATATGCTTTATGTAGTACTACTGTAATAGCATTTCTAGAGTATCATTAGACTCAGCTAAGGTAGACAGGATTCTGGAGAATTCTTCATAAAAACTGACACAAAGAAAATAACGTCCTATGAACACTAATATGAGGGAGAACCCAACAGAATGCCGGAGACCTTCCTCCTTATCACTCTATGTTAGGGTTTATCAACAGTGGGTCTATTGACATTTGGAGCTGGATAATTCTCTGTTGTGGGAGCTTTCCTATTATGAGCTTTCCTGTGCACTGTAGGATGTTTAAAAGCATCCCTGGACTCTGAACACCCGATGTCAGTGGCACCCCCAACCCAGCCATGATAATCAAAACTGTCGTCAGGTAGTTCCAGATGTCCCCTGTGGGAAAAGTCTCCTTGGGCTGAGAAGCACTGCCTTCCAGGAAAGTCCACCAAGCCCCAGGCTCACAGAGCTGAAGAATAATGGACAGTAAAAATGGACAATGGACAATAGAGGATCAATAGATACTTAGGGAAAATTGTGCATTAAAGACAAAGAATAAAATGAGAAAAGGAGAGGGAAAAGTAAAGAAAATAAAAGCAGTATAAAGAGCAGGAGAAAAGTTCAAACTATACTGTTATTAATATCTTCAGGGAGATTCGGTTATGTTTAATATCCCATGAAATAAATACAAGCTCTTAATTAAAAATACAGGAATAAGAAATAAATTTTTGTTGTTACAATTACAATGCTTGAAATAAAACTTAATACAAAAACCAGAAGGTGAAGTTAAGAATTCTTTCAGAAAGCTAAACAAAAAAGGCAAATAAATAGAAAATGGAGGGAAGAGGGTAAGATTTGGAGATCAATTTAGTAAGTCAAAATTCAGGAAAAACAGAGTGGAGGAAATCATCAAAAAATAATAGTCCAGTCAGAATGGCCATCATTCAAAAATCCACAAATGACAAATGCTGGAGAGGCTGTGGAGAAAGGGGAACCCTCCTACACTGCTGGTGGGAATGCAGTTTGGTGCAGCCACTGTGGAAAACAGTATGGAGATTCCTCAAAAGACTAGGAATAGACTTACCATATGACCCAGGAATCCCACTCCTCGGCATATATCCAGAAGGAACCCTACTTCAGGATGACACCTGCACCCTGATGTTCATAGCAGCACTATTTACAATAGCCAAGACATGGAAACAGCCTAAATGTCCATCAACAGATGACTGGATAAAGAAGAGGTGGTATATTTACACAATGGAATACTACTCAGCCATAAAAACTGACAACATAATGCCATTTGCAGCAACATGGATGCTCCTGGAGAATGTCATTCTCAGTGAAGTAAGCCAGAAAGAGAAAGAAAAATACCATATGAGATCACTCATATGTGGAATCTAAAACAAACAAACAAACAAACAAAGCATAAATACAAAACAGAAACAGACTCATAGACGTAGAATACAAAATTTGTGGTTGCAAAGGAGGCAGAGGGTGTGAAGGGATAGACTGGGATTTCAAAATTGTAGAATAGATAAACAAGATTATACTGTCTAGCCCAGGGAAATATACACAAGATCTTATGGTAGCAGCTATCACAGAGAAAAAAATGTGACAATGAACATATGTTATGTTCATGTATAATTGAAAAATTGTGCTCTGCACTGGAATTTGACACAACATTGTAAAATGATTATAAATCAATAAAAAGTGTTAAAAAATAATAATGTAAAAAAATGTCCTGGATGCAAAGCTTGGGAATCAGAATAACATCAGACTTCCTGTGGCAAAGAAAAATAAAAAATAATGGAATCCTATCTTTAAAATTTTCACTGTAAATGATATTTATCCATATATTCATAGTAAGTTTAGCTTTCAGTCAAGCATGATGACAAAATAAAGACAATGTCACAAATCTGTGGTCTCAAAAATATACTTTAAGTGCACCCCACCTCAGAAAACCTCTCTTGAATAAACTTCACCAAAATGAAGGAAGATCCACGTAAAGGAGAGTGGTGAAGAGAATCTTCAAAATAATGTTGAAGGGAATCTTTAGTGACATGGCAGAACTAGAGAGCAACTCCTTCATGTTGGGACAAGATGGTGAAAGGATTTAGACATGGTGTCTCCACAGGAAAAAACAGAGCTAATTATTTCACGTGCTCAAGTTTATTGAAAAAGATTGTGCAATTCTGTGAGAGAGAGGGGGAAGAATGTGTGACAGCTGCCTGTACAAAACTAAACAAATGAAAAAATTATGACCTGTGGAAAAATAGTCATGTGAGAAATAGTTCATTACATGCTTCAGCTGTGAGCAGTATTTAAACAAGTGTAATGGTGAAAACACTCACTCTTGGTTTTTGTTTTTGTTTTTTAAATTGTGATGAAACAACTTTAGAAGAGTAACAAGGGTATTAGAAAAAATATGTCAGTGGTTTCTAAGTGAGCTTTATCTTCCTTTTTCATAAGAGACAATGTCAAAGAAAAACAAGACATAGTAGCATAAACATAATATTTAGAAATATGTGTAGCTACCAAATGAAATAGCTTAGAGTTAAAAGTAAATGATCTAAGGAACAGAATCTAGGAGTCTGGAAGGTAGATAGGAAATTTCTCTTTTGTACAATAAGTGTATAGTATTTGTTTATTTAACTCATAAAGCACACATCGATTTTACAAAATTCTGGGCAATTCTGAGCAAGCACACACTTTGGGGTGCAGTGAAGCATGATATGTGATTTTGGACTTTCATCCTAAACTTACTGAATCAGAATATTTAGCAATTGAGCCCAAGAATTAGCATTTTTATAAAAGTGCCTCATTGATGCTTATCCAAAGTAATGTGTGGAAATCATTACATATGATGTTCAGGTATTAAAATCTCAAACTATGATTTACAAAAACAATAACAAAATAGTTTTCTGGTCCAGCATGTATGGAACGAATAATTCAATACATAGATTCATATATATATTTAGAGAGGGAGAAAGAATGTCCATCACCACTGGAATATATTCCTTTATATAGTTGTCCATCATCTTTGGAATCCTGCCAGCAGATCAACGTTAAGCTCTATGTTGTCATAAATTCACCTACTGGGTAATCAGTTTTACTATGTGCTTAGTATAGCACATAAATCTTCTATTTCAGACCCTGGATAGTTGTATAAATATAAACATTCTGCCTAGGGGACATTTGACTCATTTGTCTTTACAATCAAGGAGTTTATTAAAAGTACAAGGCATTCCCTGAATGTTTGTTTATCACTGCCTGTCAGTCAGTTTCTTACAGTAAACAAAGGAACATACACAAATATCTATCACATCTCAATACACTAACAATGGGCATATAGAACTAAAATTAAAAACACAATACCCTTTACAATTGCTCCATAGAAGTGAAATACTTACGTACACGCTTCAACAAGCCATGTGCAGGATGTCCATGCTGGCGGTTACAAAATGCTAATGAAAGAAACCAAAGAAGACCAAACAAACGGAGGAGGATAATGGGTTCATGGAATGGACGATTCAAAATAATAGTAAAATTTTCAGTTCTTCCTAAATTGATATGTAGGTCTATCAATTTGCAATTTCAATGAAAATTTCACCAGGATTTTCATTTTTAGATCTAGACAAGTTTATTCTAAAATTTACCTGGGAAGAAACAAGACCTAGAGTAGCTAAAACAATTTGACAAAGAAAAATGGAGTGAGAAGAATTACTCTAAATAGTGCCAGGGAAGGGAGTGGAAGGGGCAGGAGTGAGGTTGAAGTCGTTATGAAAGGGCAACAGGAGGGATCCTTGTGCTGTTGGAACCGCTCAGTATCTTGACTGCCACGGTGGACACACAACCTACACAGGTGATAAAATTGTTAAAAAATGAACACACACAAACACATGAAATTAAATTCAAGCAAAATAGAGGAAACCTGAATAAAATTGGTATAATGTACCAATCTCAATATTCTGGTTGAGATAGTATACCATAGTTTTACAAAATGTTACCATTGTAGAGAATTGCACAAAACGTACAAGAGAATTCTGTATTATTTCTTACAACTAAATGTAAAACTACAATGATCTTAATAAAATCGTCAGTTAAAAATCAATGAGTTCAAAATTATGAATATAAGATAAAACAAAAGTATAAATTCTAGTACAGGTGTCTTAATTTTTTAACTTGTTGTGGATGGCATTTTACATGCTTCTCAATAATTTTAAGCACAGCCAAACACATGAACACTAAGTAAAAATAATTATGAAATTATGAAAATAATGTGATAACTAGTTTATAACATAAATGGAGTGGTCATCTAGCCTGGCAGAACATTTGTAAAACACCACGTGTGATGCTAGAGACCACCTCTCTGGGCCTCAGTTTCCTCATCTATAAAGTATGGGCTTGGGTCTAGAGCAGCATTGTTTAATATCGTACAAACCACAAAAGTGAGTTACATGTGTAATTTTAGATTTTCTAGCAACCACATTGAAAGAAGCAAAAAGAAAAAGGTGAAGTACATTTTATAATATGTTCTACTAGCCCATTATATCAAAAATAGTATCATTTTCAACATGTGATCATGTTAAATATCAATATTTTCCTAGTTTTCTACTAAGTCTTCAAAATTCACGTCTTCCACCCATACTGCACTCGATTTGGACCAGCTGTGTTTCCAGTGCTCCAGAGCCATGGGAGGCTAGTGGCTACCATTTTGGACAGTGCAGGTCTAGATGATCTCCGAGACTCCCTTTCTTACTCTAAAATTTCAAAATTCTAAATTATATAAATCTTTAAGGGTCTAAGGTGCAATTATTACCTTCCTCCTCAACTCCAAATCACACCAATGTTTCAGCTACAAGCTTTACACTAAAAGCAATCAAAAACATCAAAGCTTTTGTCAAAGAATAATTTCTGTACTAAAGACCCAGGCACTATGTGGGGTTGGACATAATTTGACCTTTGTGGTTTCAGTTATTCAAGAGCGGGGCTCATGTGAAAAGGCAGAAGACCAACAATGGGAACAGAGCTGGTGAGAGGGGCATATGAGTTTCCATGAGCCAGACTCTGTCTCCTTGACTCTCTGTTCTCCCTGCAGGTGGGCATTCTCCATCTCTCTTGTCTTGAGCCAAAAGACAGCAAGAGACAGACCAATTGTGCTGTTGCTTCCCCAAGTTGGCAGTGACAGCAGCAGCCTGTAACTGTGCCCAAGGCTCTCAAGCTGCAGCTGAGAGGTTTCCAGCAGTCAAAGAACTTGAGTAAACAGCCTCTCATTTTCTCTGGAGTCCCTGTGCTGACCGGAAGGATCATTTAGACACCAGCGCATCTCACTTGTATGCAATCGATCTCTTAACAAGCCCTGGCCCGGAGCAAATATTAGAAGTCCTTGATTCTTATTCTTTGATTCACAACATGCCTTCATGAGACATCAAGTGATTTTCCTTTATGTACCACACTTTCTCCCTTTGTGAATGAAGAGAACTATATAATAACCACTGCTGCCTATTGAATACCCACAGTGCGCCACGGTGAGCAGTGGGTGCTTTCTAAATGGTATCTCATTTACCTCTCACAATTACCACATGGGTTAGTTGTCATTATTTTCACAACACAGAAAAAAAAGTCGAGATATTCAGAAGTTATGATACCTGGCTTAACTCTCCCAGTTAGAAAAGAGCAGAGGCAAAATTCAAACTCTGATCTGTATGATGACAAATTTCAAAACGCCATGAAAATTCCAAAACTCTAAGAACAATGCGATAATAGTGTCAGCCGAGAATTAGGGTCTTCGATGATGCTCACACGGTGCTGACAAATCAAAACCATCCTTTTCAGTCTCAAGCCCTACCTTTGATGTCAGCTAGCCAAGAGCATCGCTGTTGAACTTGAAGGAAGCCTTCCATTCCACCTTCACAGTGTGAGGAGACAAAAGTGCCTTCCACATTCAAACACTTTCAAGGCCATCTCCTGCTTTCTTCCTTATTTTTTAAAAATTTTTTATTGATTTATAATCATTTTACAATGTTGTGTCAAATTCCAGTGTAGAGCACAATTTTCAGTTATACATGAACATATATATATATTCATTGTCACATTTTTTTCTCTGTGGGCTACCATAAGATCTTGTGTATATTTCCCCGTGCTATACCATATAATCTTGTTTATCTATTCTACAATTTTGAAATCCCGTCTGTCCTTTCCCACCCTCTGCCCCCTTGGCAACCACAAGTTTGTATTCTATGTCTATGAGTCTATTTCTGTCTTTTATTTATGCTTTTTTTTTGTTTTTTTTTTGTTTTGTTTTATTTAGATTCCACATATGAGCAATCTCATATGGTATTTTTCTTTCTCTTTCTGGCTTACTTCACTTAGAATGACATTCTCCAGGAGCATCCATGTTGCTGCAAATGGCAGTTTTGGTTTGTATCACTCTCTTGAGCAAATTTTGGGTGGCCAAAGCTGTGGCTGGCCTCCCTTGATCCCATGGGAGTTTGCAAAGAAGAAATTGTAGGTTTGGTCCCTTGATTGCATGAGTTCTGATATTGCTAGGATGAAATACAGGACTTTTCTATAGCAGTAAATCTCCCTTAAGGAGAATGAACGTTTGTACCAATCAGGGGCTAGACTCTGCCTCTGAGCAGAGCCGCAGGTATGACTTGGCATGACACGGTGTCTCTTGAAGCTGGCTGCTTCTTTCCTGCAGATCCGTCGCTCCTTAAACAAGGTTCTCTTCGTGAAGCTATTCCGAGGGCAGTGCTGTGAAATGCCCTGATACTTTAGAACTGAGCAGTCTAAGTACCATTGGGAGACTTAGGTATTTTTCTAGCAGTGAGTGGAAATAAGACTGAGACTCCACAGGAGCAACCCCTGGGAAGTCACTTCCTGCAGAAACCAGAGCTGACAGGTTCAACTGCTAAGTGCTACCATTAAGAGGCTCCAAGGAGCCTCTGACGTGGGAGATGCTGCCACAAAAAGAGATGTGGCAGAGGAGGAGCAGTGGAGACTGTCATGGCCCAAAGGTGCCACTGTTGAAGAATATTGCCGTTTCGGGTCAGAAGGGGGTCATCTCCTCTGTCTGCCTCTCAAGGAGAGCAGTGAGACAGTTACTTAGTTGTCTTTATTTTCTTTGAGAATGAAAAATTGTCAGAAGAGATGATATAAGTTTAGCAATTTGGAGTTGTGGCTGGAGTCAACACAACTACTCAAATCTTAGATTCACAAGTAGCCAGGTTAGAGCTAAAGAAAGTAATGTATTGCAATATATAATTGTTAGATTAATATTTATTTGTCAATTTATAATTAAAATAGCTGATTTATCATTGTACTATGGAACATTAGTTCTTTAAGCTTTCAATGCAAAATGTACGCTTTTAATAAAGGCAGAAGTAATTTATTGTTGGATAGACGTCTTCTAGAAAGGGAAGACTCTGTCAGGTTTCCTCTAGAAATCTGGCAAAAAAATTCATAAATACCCAGCTAAGTCTTTAAGTTGTTCCTATTTCTGTTTTAACTATTTTTATTTCCCAGATAGACCTGATGGAAAATTCTTACACAAATGCCAAGCTTGTCACATTTATGTATTGTTGTAAGAGAAATTTCTTGGTGACTTGGCATGCGTACAGAACAGACTCCTAAATTATTGCCAAATTGTGATGGATCACTGAGCTTGAGAGATGGTGTGAAACAATGGAAAGGAATGTAGTTTTGAAGTCAGGCCCACTGTGGGAGTCCCCACTCTGTCATTTACCACTTTTCTCATTTCTGTCACCTTACTCCAAGCCACCATCTTTTTTTGGCTTGGACCACTGCAATAGCATTTTAATTGATCTCTCTGCTTCCACATTGCTGCTCACCCTTTATAATCCATTATCTACATCAGCACTAGTGCAGTATTCTGAAACTGAAACAAGGTCATGTACATATACCCCCCAGGCTTAAAGTCCCTTGATGACTTCTAGTTACACTTTGAATGATAAAATTCAAAATCCTTTCCATGATTCTGTGCCATCTGTCCCTCACTGAGCTCTCTCACCTTGTCTCATGATACTCTCCCCGGTATTTCTCTATCCATCAACAATGAGCACCCGGCATTTCCTCAAACACAACAAATTCACTCTAACCTCAGTCCTTAAACTTTGTCTTCATTTTGGCTAAAATATTCCTTTCAGTGATCCATAGGTGCCTCTGCCTCATCCTTAGGACCTCTGTTTTCCTGAGGTTTCTGTAAGCTAGTCCCCTCTCTTCAGGAACTCTGCCTTCCATTACTCTATTTTCATCATAGCATGTATCATTATATGAAAATAAATTATGAGTCACTTGACTTGTCTAACTTTCTTCACTAGAATGTAAGCTCCCAGGCAGCAAGCATCATGTCTGTATTTCTACACCCGTGCTTAAACAGTGTCTGGCACTTAGGATGAGATATGTAAATATTTGAGAGTAGAGTAGTAGAATGAATGACTTACAGCCTAGCAAAAGTACATCACTATGGTCAGCCCTTAATTCCCTTATTCACAAGCTTTTGTTGTACATCTACAGCATACAAGGGGCATTGCATACCTTTGAGAGGCTATGAAACTGTCATGTAGTCAAATCAAATGCCACTTTTCTATTATTTCCCTTGACTCCTCATAACTTTCAACATAATTGGCTACTCCGTTCTCTTTAATTTTTCTGACACTACGCTAATCATTTTCCTCTTTAATCGCTACCTGCCTTTCTCAGTCTCTTGCTGGCTCACCTTCCTCTGTGTAATCTCTGGATGTAGATCAGACATGGCATGAGGACTTGTCTCCATCTGTGTAGCCTCTCTGAGTGACATTCCCAGTCCCATGATATTAAATACGAGTCACTGCTGCTGACTTTTAATCTATAACTCAGTCTCGACCTCTTCCAAGAAATCCAGACTTGCGTACTCGATGGCCAACTTGACATCTCTATTCAATGTCCACACACGAATCAGAACTTAACATTTCCAAGACTGAACTCTTGCTTTTCTCCCCAGATGTGTTTTCCCACTTCACTAAATGTATCCTAAACCGTCTGGTTGTTTAAACCAAAATTTTAGGAGCTGCTCTTGATTCTGTTCTAGTCTTCAAAACTCACATCTCATCCATCGGAAAATCCTACTGACTCGATCTCCAAAAATTATCCCCAGTCAGTCCACTTCATATTACTTTCACTATCACCTTCATCTCTTACTGGTCTAAGTCTCTTTCTTATGCCCGTTCCCCCAGGTGATCTATTCTTAATCCCTAACTATGATATTTTAAGAACACAAATTAGAACATCTAATTTCCCTTCTTAAAACCCTCTTTTGAGTACCCATTACAGAGTGAAAAAAACCCCAAATACCTTATCATAGATTGCCAAGCCCTCCTGGCCTCTGCCTACTTTTCTGACTACATCTCCCCACTGACTATATAATTTACTTGGCCTGAGGCACTGGCTTTTTTTGTTTTTTTTTCCTCGTGTCAAGTTTATTGTTACCTTTGGTCTAGTTATTTCCTCTGCTGGAAAGCTCTTTCTCCTATTCCTTCTCTTCATTCAGATCTCAGCTTAAATATCGCTTCTTGGTAAAAGCTTTTCTTAGTTGCCCGTGTAAAGTAGCAGGCAGACTGTCTAGTGTATCCCTGTATTTCAAATGTCTCAATAGTGCCTACCAATAGCTAACATTATTCTATTTTATTTTACTACTTTATTTTGTGTCTCTTTAATTCTATGAGAAAATAGTTTGGTGAAAGTCAAGACTTATCTTTCTTACCAATGCCTCTCCAGCCCTAAAGACATAAGTCATCATAGGATTTTAGTTTTAATATTTGTTTAGATCCAGAACCCAAGTTCAAGCCTTGAAAAGACCCAGGTACCTGAAATAGTTCATGCCCTGGCCTGTTAAAATGACTTCAGTTCTCCAGCTAATAATTTACTTTTTAAATTCAAAAATCAATTTAAAAAGTCATTCTCCAGGAGGCTTTCCTCTAAGATGGAAATATCACTGGGTGAAGCATTATTAAACCATGAACACCTTCATATGCATTTTTATATCAGTTAAATAAGCAAATTTCTTAGCAAGATTGTAAAGGATTGACCCCCTAGGCTATTTAATTCTGATCAATGGAGAGGGAAAAGAATGATCAGAAGTGTGAACATGGCTGGGGAAGGCTAACTAGACTGACATCTTTCCTAGGATTCTTGAACCATCATGAGCAAGATTCTGAATGCAATTGAAAAGAAGTAGAAAACATTTTTTTCACTCTTTTATAGATGACCTTCCATGCCAATCATTTTCCATCCTTGACAGTGACCTATAAGGTCCTTTGTGATCTCCCTGCATGCCTCTATTCTCTGGAGCGACTTCCTACCTCTCTCCTCCTCCCTCTGACCACTCCAAGAACCCCAAGTTTTGGTGAAGGGAGATCTGTGCAGTCAAACACACATTTTGGCAGAAGGTTGCTGCTAGTCACAAGGAGCAGATGTCACCGTTAATGATGTTAGTGCTTTTCTAGATATGAGGAGACACAAGAAGCTGGGCTCATAGAATCTGCTCCTGAAGACATCTAACTATCTAAAAGCCTCTTCTGCCGGTGTTCCCAGAACACAGAGTGCCTCATCCCTGATCTCCTCCCAGACCTCCTTTCAGGTTTTGCTGCAGGTCAGTGATTGCAGTGGCCAGTGACTTAATCTTTGTAGAGGCAGATGGCAAGTGATAATTTTTAGTTGGTAGTAAAGGATACTGGAGTCATTCATTTTTACTCCAAAAACTTTGATTGGACAGATTAGTTAATAAAAACACAGCAAGTACCACTGCAGTGGTACTCAGAAGGGGGCAATCTTCCCCCAAGGGAAGTTTGGTGATGTCTAGAGACATTTGCGATGTCGCAGGAGGGAGTCCTACTAGAATCTAGTGAGTAGATGCTGTTAATCATCCTACAATGCACAGGACAGCCCCACAACAAAACATTATTTAGATTAAAATGTCAATTGTGCTGAGGTTGAGAAACTCTGTATCGCTGTGTAAATGTTAAGTCTTGTCTTATTTTAAGTATTGAGGTTTTACTTACTTGAAAGAAATATTCATTAGGGCACACATTTCACAGTCATTTCCTTTGAATTGTTAGGGTTTTTAAAGATAATGTAAAATATTTTGCCAGTGGAGGGATGAGAAAAAATGATTTACTTAAACTGTTCAATGAGGATAGAATTCCTTTTATATTAAAAAAAATCCTTTTGCTACTTTAAAAATGGCACAGAAGAGTACTTTAAGGAGGGAAGATATGTTGATTTTATGCAAATCTTGAGGCTTTAGGACATATGACTAGCATGAATTGTGTTAACAAAAGGTTTTTATCTAGAAACTCAGTATAGTTTATTAATAAATTTGGTACATTTATCAGAGAGGTTATATACATTAAGAAACACTAAAATAAAAATATATTTCTACTGTGATCTCAAATCTACAGTTGAAATACAGTAATTTGACACAAGTGCTAAGATCTAAAAAAAAATTCTCAAGATGACAGAAGAAAATATTCTTCTATATCAAAATAAAGTGACATAATACTTTACTTTGTGTACAGCATTCATCAGCCAAGAAACATTTTGATAAATGCAAAGTTTCCTAAGTGACTTGCATATTTATGTGGTTGTTCCTTCATTCACTTCAACTTGCAGATCATGTTTATATAGTGCCTTCTCTGTGCCTACTGTGAAGAAGGTATGAGCTGTGCTCTCAAGGATTCAAGAATCTACTAAGAGAAATAAGATGTATGTACAGGGAACGAAAGTAGAAGTGATAAAGGGCAAAAGAGGTCTAGCAAGGGGAGGCAGGATGAGGGAAGTCTGCATAGAGCAGATGGTTTTTAATCTAAGCTTTGGGGAATGAGTAGAGTTTCCAATGGTAGAGGGCCTTCCTGGTCAGAGGAACAGAGTGATCAAAGTCTCAATGGATGGAGATGTGGAAGGTATGGGAATGGTTCAGAAACTGACTATTTGCATTTGTTGTGAGTGCAACCAAAATTTTAAAAGCAGTTTGTGGGGGAGAATTGGCTATTTAAATTTAGTAGGGTCAGATTCCTGAAGTCTTTGAAAATCAAGGTGTTGGCATGCAGATCAACATAGAAGCAAGAAAAACGCTGACATGGTAAGACATATTAAGGAAAATCCTTCAAAAGGAAATGTACAGATGAGATGATGTGAGCAGAGGCTGAAGTCAGCAAGAGCTGTTGCTGGTCCACCAAAAGAGCTCAGAAAAGTGGTAGTCATTCTGAATGGGGACACTGACAATGGGGATGGAGGGACGGGAGTAGATCTAAGAAACTTTGCAGAAGGAGATGCAGTAGGACTTGACGACTCTTCCACACAGGGAGGGAATTAAGGAGAAGGGTCAAACATGGCTCTGATACCTACGTAAGTGTGGGGGATGGTGCTGCCTTTAAGAGAAACCAGGATATTAGGGATCAGTGCAGACTTAGGGAAAAAGAAAATATGTTTGATTTTTAACATGTTGAATTTGAAGACATAGCAATTTATCCAAATGAAGATATCAAGATTGATGTTGCAAGGAGAAACTGCAGAGCAAGAGAGAAGCCAGTCAGCGCTAAAGATACTGTTTTGGGAAATGTTCTAGTTACTAAATTTGCTGGAGCCACAGAATGGGTTAGTAAGCCTGACTTTGAATGGGTGTTGTTTATATGATTTCCTTAGTTAAGCTTGTAGTTCAGTAAGTTAGTTACCAGATCCGTGTTTTTCAGGAGAGGAAATGTGTCCCAGAGACACTGATTAATGTTCTTGGTCACAGATGCATGATCACACAGCTGGCAAGAGGCAGAACCAGGACTGGAGCTCAGGTCAGTCTGATTGTGTTATCTGGTGAAACGAGGGAGTGAAGGCAAAGGACTGGCTGAAGGTGGGGTCTTAGACAACACCAATTATTCAAGTAGGATGCTGTTCACATTTATTAATCCATTTACCTTTGGTCTCTTATTTTGTAACTGAGCTGCTTGGCACAAGCAATGCTACTCTCCTGTCTCAGAAAATTATCTGTAGTTGAGTCATTATGATAGACTCATCTTTTTATTGATCCTAAAATAAGCTAAAGCTTTGTACAAACTGAAAGTTATAAAAAAGTACAATTGTATTATTGACATTCTTCTACATGAGCATGTGTTGGTATCATAAGTCAAAGTTTGCTTTCAGGTATGCTCTATTAAAAGAATAAATTTTGTTTGGGGATATTCTCTGGCTTTTATGTTACTTTTTAACAAGCAACATTGTTACTTGTTAGTTGCCTCATAATGTGTATCATTTCTCCTTTTATACTGGTGATTTCCAGCTTGGAATGAGCTGAGGATATGTTTTTCTAGTTTACACAGAATGAGAACAGTGGTTCCAGTTCTTAATGAAGAGAATTTATGTGCTTGTACATGGTTAAGATAAAAAAACTGTCAGAGTCTGGATGAAGAACAAAAACACAAGATGTTATAAGCACAAAGTAAGGACTCAAAAAACTACTTTCATCATTAGGAAGGAAATAAATTAAATAGAGATTAAAAAAAAACATAGAAAAAATCAATCAAACCAAAAGCTGATTTTTTGAAAAAGTAAATAAAATCGACAAACTTCTGGCCAAACCCACAAAGAAGAAAAAAGAGAGGGCACAAATTAGCAAAATAAGAAAGGAAAATGGAGAAATTACAACAAATAAAATAGAAATACAGAATATCATACGAGAATACTATGAAAAACTATATGGAACCAAACTGGATAACCTAGAGGAGATGGACTGGTTTCTAGAAACATACTGTCCACCAAGACTGAATCAAGAAGAAACTGACCACTTGAACAAACTGATCACTAGAAATGAAATCAAAATAGCAATAAAAAACCTCCCTACAAATAAAAGTCCAGAACCGGACGGCTTCACCGGGGAATTCTACCAAACATACAAAGAAGAACTCATACCAGTCCTTCTCAAACTCTTCCAGAAGATTGAAAAGGAGGGAATACTCCCAAACTCATTCTATGAAGCCACCATCACCCTGATACCAAAACCAGGCAAAGACACTACCAAAAAAGAGAATTATAGGCCAATATCACTGATGAACATAGACGCCAAAATCCTCACCAAAATATTAGCAAATAGAATCCAACAACATATAAAAAAGATTATACATATAACTAAGTGGGATTCATCCCAGGGACACAAAGGTGGTTCAACATACACAGATCAATGTAATACGTCACATCAACAAGAGAAAGGACAAAAACCACGTGATCATCTCAATCGATGCAGAAAAAGCATTTGATAAAATTCAACACCTATTTATGA
This sequence comes from Vicugna pacos, assembly GCF_048564905.1. Lineage (NCBI taxonomy): Eukaryota > Metazoa > Chordata > Mammalia > Artiodactyla > Camelidae > Vicugna > Vicugna pacos. The sequence goes on along the minus strand of NC_132987.1, from coordinate 111,289,889 downwards.
TAAAAACTCTCACCAAAGTGGGTATAGAGGGAACATATCTCAACATAATAAAAGCTATATATGACAAACCTACAGCCAGTGTAGTACTCAACAGTGAAAAACTCAAAAGCTTCCCACTAAAACCTGGTACAAGACAAGGATGCCCACTATCACCACTCCTATTCAACATAGTCTTGGAAGTCCTAGCCACAGCAATCAGTCAAGAGAGAGACATAAAAGGGATCCAAATTGGAAAAGAAGACGTCAAAGTGTTACTATATGCCAATGACATGTTACTATATATATGGAAAACCCTAAAAGGTCCACACAAAAGCTACTAGAGCTGATTGAAGAATTCAGCAAGGTAGCAGGTTACAAGATTAGCATTCAAAAATCAGTGGCATTTCTTTACACTAACAATTAATCAATAGAAACAGAAAGTAAAGAAACAATCCCCTTTAAAATAGCACCCAAAGTAATAAAATATCTGGGAATAAATCTAACCAAGAAGGTGAAAGAATTATACACAGAAAACTATAAACCATTGATGAAGGAAATTAAAGAACACTTTAAAAAATGGAAAGATATCCCATGCTCTTGAATTGGAAGAATCAATATTGTTAAAATGGTCACACTGCCCAAGGCAATCTACACATTTAATGCAATCCCTATCCAATTACCCAGGACATATTTCACAGAACTAGAACAAATCATAATAAAATTTATATGGAACCATCAAAGATCTAGAATTGCCAAAGCGTTACTGAAGAGAAAGAAAGAGGCTGGAGGAATAACTCTCTCAGACTCCAGACAATACTACAGAGCTAGTCATCAAGACAGCATGGTATTGGTACCAAAACAGACATATAGACCAATGGAACAGAATAGAGAGCCCAGAAATGAACCCACAAACTTTTGGTCAACTAATCTTCAACAAAGGAGGCAAGAATATACAATGGAACAAAGACAGTCTCTTCAGCAAATTGTGTTGGGAAAACTGGACAGCAGCATGTAAAGCAATGAAGCTAGAACACTCGCTTACACCATGCAAAAAAATCAACTCAAAATGAATCAAAGACTTAAACATAAGACAAGATACAATAAACCTCGTAGGAGAAAATATAGGCAAAACATTATCTGACATACATCTCAACAATGTTCTCCTAGAAAAGTCTACTCAAGCAATAGAAATAAAAGCAAGAATAAACAAATGGGACCTAGTGAAACTTACAAGCTTCTGCACAGCAAAGTAAACAATAAGTAATAGAAAAAGACAATCTACGGAATGGGAGAAAATTTTTGCAAATGAAACTGACAAAGGCTTGATCTCCAGAATATATAAGCGGCTCATATGACTTAATAAGAAACAACTAAACAACCCAATCCAAAAATGGGCAAAAGACCTAAACAAGCAATTCTCCAAAGAATACATATAAATGATCAATAGGCACATGAAAAAATGCTCAATATCACTAATTATCAGAGAAATGCAAATCAAAACTACAATGAGGTATCACCTCACACCAGTCAGAATGGCTATCATTCAAAAATCCACAAATGACAAATGCTGGAGAGGCTGTGGAGAAAGGGGAACCCTCCTACACTGCTGGTGGGAATGCAGTTTGGTGCAGCCACTGTGGAAAACAGTATGGAGATTCCTCAAAAGACTAGGAATAGACTTACCATATGACCCAGGAATCCCACTCCTGGGCATATATCCAGAAGGAACCCTACTTCAGGATGACACCTGCACCCCAATGTTCATAGCAGCTCTATTTACAATAGCCAAGACATGGAAACAGCCTAAATGTCCATCAATGGATGACTAGATAAAGAAGAAGTGGTATATTTATACAATGGAATACTACTCAGCCATAAAAACTGACAACATAATGCCATTTGCAGCAACATGGATGCTCCTGGAGAATGTCATTCTAAGTGAAGTAAGCCAGAAAGAGAAAGAAAAATACCATATGAGATCACTCATATGTGGAATCTAAAACAAACAAACAAACAAACAAAGCATAAATACAAAACAGAAACAGACTCATAGACATAGAATACAAACTTGTGGTTGCCAAGGGGGCAGAGTGTGGGCAGGAATAGACTGGGATTTCAAACTTGTAGAATAGATAAACAAGATTATACTGTATAGCACAGCAAAATATGTACAAGATCTTTTGGTAGCCCAAAGAGAAAAAAAATGTGACAATAAATATATATATATGTTCATGTATAACTGAAAAGTTGTGCTGTGCACTGAAATTTGATACAACATTGTAAAATGATTATAAATAAATAAAAAATGTTAAAAATTACTTTCATCAATAATTTCCTGGTACCTGTGACCACATTATCCATTCCTGGGTTTAATTTTTATGTGTGCTGTGGTTGTCATTGTTGTGGTCATTATTGTTGCTTTGAGAAGGAGTGGTCAGGAAAGAGAATGCTGGAGACTGAGTCCAGGGTGTGTGTGTGATTAGAATATTAAACCAGTAGCAGCATTAACTTTAACTTTGAAAACCTTAAAATGAGTAACACACATAGCCACATTTCTAAAAAAAATGGAGATTTAAAAACTTACAAGCTGCTTAATTTCAATTCTTAATGAAAAAAATATTACATCTGTTGAATTATATTTATATCTTTGGAATTAATAAACCTTACTTAAGATACACACGAATACTCATATTTGTGACAAGTAGAATACTATTTTTATTATGAAAGGAAGATTATTTAAATACTTAAAAAAGTTGAGGGTTTCCTATTGGCTAAAGTCAATGAAGTGAGAAAAATATTGTGATCTTTCTGAAGGTTGGTAATTGGAAGAGAACCAAAAAGAACAGGCTTAAACTTCATGGGCATACACTCGTTTAGGATTTACACAGATTTCTGCATTCTGAAAAATGTTTCTGGTGGGGCCCCGGTTCTTTCATTCCACTCAAGTATATAATAGCATCTCCAGTAGTCTGGACAACCTGCAGGTTGGTTCTCCCTTCCAGTCACTGGAGAGCACTAGAAGGCATGGAGACCAGAGGCGCATAGCACACCCTCCATCTTTAGGATAGCTTCAACCATAATTAACACCTGCAGAACTGGGGTAGCTTTCTCAACATGCCCTTGAAATGCACAAGCTTTTACAAACTGTCGTTGGTATTCATCTTGAATTTAATGCTATTCTCTCTCTCATTAGAGGTTGACTGAGAATCTGAAGTCAAGGGAGTGAGTAAGGAGAAAGGGGCAGAAACCAGATAAATGCATTGTCTTTGGCCAAGAACATGGTCAAAGGCAAACAGCCTGCTTTTAGTGGCCTTTTCTCCTTCCTTCTATCACCCCATATTCTCCACAGTGACACCTAAGATCTGTGCTTGATGCTCTAAGGAAGGATGGGCACATGAAACAGAATTATAATACAACAAATGAGGCAACAGTACAGTGACTTTTAGAAAGAGGATTTCAAATTTAGGAGCTTTTCCCATATTGATGGATGCTTGACTGATTTTATCTCATCATCAACCTTGGAAGCTATTAGCAAAGGAGACTGCCATTTACCATCTGTGATATCCTGGCAACAACTTAGTATTGTTCTGAAGGTTTAATTCAAATCCATTGAATTCAGCAAACAATTATTAATCTCATGAATGCTTGGCACCATGTAAGATGGGAGATACCAAGGTGAACAATATAAAGGTTTTCTTTTTACTTCAGAGGACTTAAAACCTTACAAAAATAGTAAGGCAACTATATGAGAAAGTATAATACAGAGTAGAACATGATAAGAAAATGCATGAACCAAGTGCTTCATTATTCATTCATTATTTTAATAAATGATGTATCTTTTATATATGTTGTATTTACATTGGTCAACAAAACAGATTTGGGTTTTGTTTGGTCTTCGTGGAGCTGTCAGTCAGTTGGGGAAAACAATCACAGTGGTGTGATAAAGCATCCTTTGGCTTGTGAAGAAGTTCTGAAAAATCTAGGTAAGTAGGATGAAAAAAGGAGGACTTTTATAGGTGCTGATATTTAAGAAGGAGCAACACACTTTAAGGGGAAGGGAGAAAGCAGTCCAGGTGTACTAAATAGCTAATGTGAAGACCCTGGATGAAGACTACGGTCTGCCCACCCACTTTCTGTCTTGCTGCCCCTCCCCACACAATTCTTCAGCAAACTACTAACCCTATGGAAAAAAGATAAAATAATCTGAAAGGATCCAACATGGAACAGAGGGGTACATAATACAGAGACATAGAAAGGGAAAAAATAAAAATCAGCAAAGGGCAAAGGAGAACAAATTCTTCGAGAGGAAACCAGAATAGACGTTAGACAACTTTTTATTTTCTCGAATAAACTGTAGAAAGGGTGATCTGCTGAGGCAATGGTCAGGGAAGATGCAAAGAGGAGATAAAAATATGCAAATCAGAGATAAGAAAATAGAAGGGAAGGCAGCTAATATAACTAACAAAGGAATGAAAGAGTAACATGAATGTTTTAGAGAAAAAAGCCACAGTAGAGTAACCAAAACAGGATTAGTAAGAATGAGAACCGTAGAAACGCAGTGAACAGGCTTGAGAAATCTCACAAAACAAAATGGAAAAAAAAAACCAGGAATTTTTACATGATCACTAAAATGCTGCCTGACACAGAGGACAAAAAAGATATTCCATGTATATTTGCTTAATTCATACTCCTGTAAAAGAGATCTCAATAAACAAAGGGGGGGTAAAACACCAAGAATATAAGGGGGAAAAATTCTGAAATAAAGCAACAATCATTCTAAGCAGTCATCCCAGTTTCCTGAGGAAATTAGAACTGTACAATCAATTTTAAAATATTTTAATAAAGTTATTTAAAGATAAAGAAAATATTTACATAAACATAAGGAATAACATGAGGGTCATTTGATTTTTCCTTACTAACACTCCATGTCTGAAGGCAGTGGACGGATTGGAAAGTTTTGAAAGTAAGAGAAAGACTGTTATTCACTTCTTTGTCCATTGAGTATCAAGTATTCTGGAGTATTCAAGAACTTCGCACCTTCCAGAAAAGTTACTTGATAAGCCTATCCAGCCAAAGACTAAGTAAATCAAAACAAAGACTTAGGGAATGGAAAAGTTGTAGTAAAAAGACTAGTTACCAGCATTAAATCTTTTAAAAGTAGCACAGAGATCTAGAAACCCGGGAAAAGTAATTTGATAGAACAGGACGTAGATGTTATGAACTTCAACAGTGTAAACACGATGTAATTCACCAAAATGGGCAGGTGGCAGAAGACAGGAGGTGGGACTATATGTAAATATACTTCATGCTCCTCCTGGGTAGTAACAAGAGATGCTGTTGTTAATAATACTTCTGTAGAGCAGCAAGACACACTCTCTGAAGTTGAAATCTGTGGTTAAGAACCCATAAGGACCCCAAACTTTATGCTTTTTCATTACATTTCTCTTAAATCTAGAGGGACTTTTAGTAATTAACTTGTTTTGATAAGTATGTACCTAAAGTCCAACCATTCTTTTAGTTTCATTCGGGCATCTTTTTCCTTAAATGTATCTAAATTTAAATTTAATAGATTTATTAAAGAAGAGAACGTGCCAGCTCACAAGTTAAAAGTTGAGGCCTGAGATATGTCCTTACCATTCCATGCAGACTCAAGGGTTTAATTTTGACCTTCAGTTTTTAAGGCTACTAGGTATTAGGTGATGTTAGATATTTGCTAGCACTGGCTAAACTGTATGAGAACTGCAAGAATATATTACAGTCAGAGGTAAAAACAAATTAAGACTCTAAATCCTTCACATTTAAAAAAATCCATATTTGTAGGAAATAAAACAAAATTAAGCAAAAGAAAAAAAAATGGAATGACAGAGATATCCGTTAGAGCAAACATCAAATTAAGACCAACTGAACCACTGAGAGTTTATTCCTGAGATACTACGCCTTTCAAAACGGCAGAATGAGAGTGAGTCCAACTCCCACTGTCAGTCTCCTGTCAGAAAATGACAGTTGCCTGTTTCTGCTCTACTCCCAGTGCACCAACTATCACAGAGTGAAAACTTGGACGTGACAGAACCAGCTTCCTGCCCTACAACGAGGAGTCTGTAGGGACTGAATCAGTCAAAAGAAGAATCATCACTCTAGAAAGAGAGAGCATATAAATTTAAATCAGACACAAAGCAGAGCTCTGTTGCTAAAGGAAGGAGAGCTGGTTCCAGATTCCCCTCCTTAGTTAGCCACCCTTCCTAACCTCGACAAGTGAATTAATTTGTAGGTCTATTTCTGCTAAATTCAAATCCATCCGTCTTCTCTTGGGATTTTCTCCTTCCATAGAAATGGAGGTTTCTCTTGGCCAGCTCTCGTCTAAAGCTTTCAGCAGGAACCAGGATTCTAAAATAAGAAGTCCTTTAAAACACCAGGTTCACATCTCTTACACATAAGAAAAAAACATGTAATGTGTTTCATGTAAAAAAAAAGTCTTACTTTCAACAAATTTCAAAATATTGGCACAAATAGTTATGTAAGCATCAAACATCAGTATCACCTCTATATGAAATTTCCTATTTTTCAAAACCTCCATTTGATCTTGAGGATAGATAAGATTCTAGTAGATCAACATTTCTGAGAAAATAGAATTAAAAACAAAAACAAAACAAAATGGAAAGAAGTCCTCCAAAGAGCAAGTTACAATGAGAACAGAATTAGACTGGTTTCAAGGGTCCTGATTCAGACTCTGAGTGTCTGCCACTATTTTGAGCCACAACAGTCATTACGTTGGATCCCTAGAGAGCTTCAGTGTCTACCTCCCATGAACCAATCCAATAAATCTTTTAAATGTGATAGTTTGACAGCATGAGTGTACTTGGATGAAGCTGTTCAGTGATTTATTCTTACATTCTGTGGGTTATTTATTGAGCCTTGCTGCATAGTACATGTATGCCATCCGTGAGGCTAGGGAAGTCAAGAACCAGGGATGTAAGTGAAAAACGTAATCAAGTAATTGGAATGCAGGTCAGAAGTATAGAAAGCATTCTCTTAGATCTCCTTTGCTACAACTTTTGTCTGCACGATTATTCTAAAATTAGCCATTAAATAAAATACATGATCTCTAGCCAAAGGGTCATCCAAGAAGTCTTTGTAGATCTTAAATTGTGAATGAAATGGGGAGAGAGCTCTTTATAGAGAATGAAAAATTATTAGCACTCTTGCTGCCCTCAATGCCAAAATATTAAGATTCCTGTGAGGTAGTAAAGTACATAGCAAGGATAAAGTATTAATATAATAATGATATAAAAAGTTAATGTTGACTTGTCCATCAGATAGTTTGGAAATATCACTGCCCTATCTCTGCCCTTCTCTACTTGATTATAATAACAGGAAGGAGTTCAACTTTCACTCTGGAACTGAATTTCCTATCATGATCAAATACACACACACACACACACACACACATATTTTAAAATCTAAGTACTTCTCACTATATACTGAATTTAACAATCTTCTGAATTTAACAATCTTAAATTGACTCTTCAAGAATGCAGGCAAAACCTTTTTAAAATTTCTAGTAAGGTATCAGAATCTGAAGTACACAGACCCATAAATAGCAGAGCAATCCTTTCTTCCCTTTGCTTTATCTCACCAGTTCTAACTTTACTCTCTGTTCCCAAGAAAAAGGAACGCAAGTACCCTTTGCAATAAATGTTCTATTTTTCATTCTCAACACACTTTCAAATCACCCCGACAATAAACAGAAATAGGGAGGTAAACTATACTGCATTTCTGGTGATATCCTTGCTGGACCATCAGCTGAAACCAAAAGATATATAATCTCTTGAATATTCACTTTGGGAAACAAACAATGGTCTGGGTGATTCAAAACTGTGGATTTATCAAAGTTATCTGTGATTGGCTTTGTAATGCATTACATGTTTTTGGCAGATCTGACTGTTAACATTTGCTAAGGCAAGGCACATAGGAAAAAAAGGGATCGACTGGAGGTTTAGAACGTCCTGTAATACTTCATCCCAAAATAATAAAACTTTGATTTTATGAGGCAGAGTCAGCAATTAGTAGGAAGAGTCCAGTCTGAAAGTCCGTCAAACGTATTGAGTGTTGCTCATTCGTAGCAGGAGTAAAGGTAAACGTGATGAGGGAACCCATCCAAGAAACCGTTGGTCTTTATTTCCAAGAGAAAAGGGCCATGAAAGAATAGTTGTAGAAGATAGAAGAAGTTTGTTGAAACTATAGGTAGAAATCAGAGTAGACCTTGTTCATCTTCTTGAAATAAGGAAAGCATAATCCTTGGCATGGAGAAAGACTTGGCTTGTCAGAGATAAGATATATGGAATAATAGCTTATTGTGGCTATACTTGTGAATAGCTTCTACCCCTTTGTGGGTCTTGGTCATGTGTGCACCTGTTTATTCTATTATGGCCATAGTTGGAATCATCGTTCTATTTCAAAGGAGATGGAGCAAGAGAGTGAACAGGGAAGCTCTCGTTTATTATCACTGTTGGAAGAATAACCACTTCATTCATTAGAAGTTATCAGAAATAGGGTCCAGAAATCAAAAGCAGCATGCCAGCCTCAGACAGAAATTAAAATAATTGTGAAGTGTTCAAAAAAATTTTGTCTGCCACAAACTCTAATTGTATAATGTTTCTCACAAACAGAAAGAGCAATGGATAAGTTTATATAATTTTGATGCAGACTTTACAAATTTGGAAGTATTCCATTGGTTAACATGTTTGCTTGTTTTTTTTTTTTTTGCTGAATTCGATAAAGACATTGATTTTCAATTGACAGTGGAAAGTTATTATTGCTATCCCCATGAAGTTAAATATAAGTCACTGTCCAATTCATGGTAATTATGTATATTATACAATTTCATAGAAGTTAAAATGTAGTTGACATAACTTTCTTATTTGCTTATGCAAGTAAGTAAGAAAATAAGAGAAGCCAAATACTGTATATGCTTTTGCTAGCTAGCTGCACAATGCCAAACCATCCAGATGTAAAGTTAAATTCAGCCAACCAGTATAATCAGCCACTTGCTAAGCCATATTCTCTTCCTATTTATTCACCAAGCCAAATCTTCCATCTATGTTTTTTCCAGCTGGTTTGTGTGTTTTATAAAATTGTGGCTATCAGGGTGGCTGTATTTGGGAGCTATTTTCTATAGTGCATTACTTTTGGATTCAGCCTTAAGCTTTCTTGTTTTACATTGAGAATCATCTTGATATTTCAGCAAAAGAATACTAGAAAAAGTCATTAAGCACAGTGCAAAATAAATTATTTTGAGCCAAAACAATCACTGAAATTATCTTGCATGAAATCGTCTCCCACCCTTAGCCCCTTGTCAGACCTGATCCATCCTCTGAGGGACTGTTTTGAAATGATAATTTCTACAGGCTAGGTAGTGGTTCCTCAAGTCTCCTGTGGAGATCGCCTTAGAAAGTGAATTTCAGGAATTCCAGTTAGTTAAATAGCTATGATTGTGCCGTATCATCGCTCTATTTCAAAGATGCTCAAAGATGATGTAATATGAAAAAAGTCATACATGAAAGACATGGCTATTTATAGACATGAAACTCAAACTGCCCCTTCTGATGTCTTTCTGGAAGGTAAAATTGCAAGGGGTTTCTTTTAGAAGGCTCTGACTGACAAAAATGTTAATATTTCTGAACACTTTTGGACACTTCAAATCCCCTTTCCTAAAAGTCATGTTTGCATTGCTGGTGTGTCTTCTAATCTCACTTTCTGTCCTTTTATTTTCTTCTTTTAAACTGTGACTTAGAGAAAGATATAGGACAAGGATGAAGATATGTTTCCCCAAATCATAGAATCATCTAATCTCAAAGATGAAAAAGGATTGACTCACAAAGTTCAATGTTCCTAGTCTTCAGTTCCTACTCCACATCATTTGGAAGTCTACCCTGTACTTCCAAGGAGAGCAAGCCCATCATTTAAGGACTCCATGGCAGTGTTAAGAAACTTTTTAAGTTTCCACCAGTTGTCTAAATTTGAGGCTTTGGGGTTGTAAAGAATATTTTAACTTCTCTTTCACATGAAAATCTTTCACGTAAGTGAGGCCAATTATAGCCTGTTCTGCCACCAGAGAGATTAGTTTTCTTCATACCAAATACTCCCAGTTTCATCAATCATTCCTTTTAAGGTATGATGTTGAGTTCTACCCTAGTTGCCTGTCCAACAAATTTACTCCAAATTCTTTGTGAAATGCAAGACCCACAGAGCATCACATAATTCTAGATATGGTCCGAGCAAATGAAGTTGAGTGAGACTCCTTTCCCACGTACCGGTCTGGGCTCGTCACACTTGTTTCCATAACATCTCACTGGTGATTTATACTAAATTTACTGGCTACTTAAATCCCTAAGGCTTACAATGCTGCCAACACATTTCATCTTTTCCCTTCTGTAGTTGTCTTCTTGCCTTTTCAATCCACAGTTATCACCGAAATTACATTCAGTTATAGATCACCAATATAGGCTACCAAAATTTGGGGGCTCTGGATCCTTTAATCCCATGTTATATCTGCAAGCTCTACAAATATTTTCAATAATTTCACAGAGTCTTGAATCAAACCACAACCAGAAAATTCCTTAGAATGTGGTATTGCTCCACTAATTTATACTCTTCAAGTTTGGCAGTTTAACTTGTTTAATGATTTGTCTAAGCACATTTTTACCCATCTTCTCTAAATTATAATGAAAAATTACATCAGATCCTTTTATACAATCTAAACATTGTTGACTAAATATCTACACTTTTCTGACAAAAAGGAGATGAGTCTTATTTTCATGGTTTTTTCTCAGGCAAGCCATAATAGATCTTTGTAATAATTATTTTGCTTTAACAGATCACAGGGAGTTCCTTTAATAATCAGTTTTAAAATATTTACCATCAGTAGTGTCAAACTCAGGGCTTTGGTTTGTAAAATCCACATTATTCTGGTGAAAACCAGAGAGCAATTTGCCCTTCACCAGCCTTCTGGTACCTCCGGTATGTGGCGTGATTTCTCTAAGATTCTAGTAATTCGTAAGTTTCCAACTTAACCTACTGAAGCTCAGAGCTGGGACTTCCTGAGAGCAGTGGAAGGGTGTCTGGGCATGTTGGGGGATAAGGTCCACTTATAATTTCTGAACTCATTTTGGATTTCAGGTCCCACTTACGAATAACTGTTTTACCTTTGATGTTGTTTTTTAGTACAAACAAAAGAGAAGCTAAATGACTATTGAGGAATCCATGTTCATTGTACCACCACCGAGTTCTTCAGGGCACGTTGGTACCCCTCAGACTTTGAAACACAAAACTAACCTTTTGGTTGTCTGACTCAGTTTCCACAACCTTCAGTGGTTAGAAGTTCTCCTTGACTTTACCCCTCCCATGAGCCTCTATAAACCTATACTCACCCTTGAATCATGTGGTTCCTCTTTTCCTATTATGCCGAGGATGAGCTCTTAAAGTTCGAGCTCTTTGAATGGGTCTCTTGCTAACATGCTCTTTACTTTAAGCAGTTTCCCTTTTCTTCTTCATTGCAATCATTTAGGAACATGTAGACAAAATTTTGCTTTTTAACTTTTGAATCACCAACCTTTCCAGAATCTAGTGATACGTGATCAAACCCATTCCCTTTCTGAAGTGTTTAATCTGGCCTCCCTATTTAAAATACTGGATGTTAGATTTAACTTGATCAGAAACACAAGGATCCTTGGAGCAAAGTGTAGAATATTCGGGTTCTTTCCCATACTCAGGGCATGGGGGGCCATGCTGCATAGAGCTATTACTTTTTCCTTCAGTTACGGCTGATGTGGAGCAGTTGAACTGTTCACTAAACCATAGCTTTTGCTGTTCTAAGTCTTATCATCGCAGTGAGTCTGCTTTTAAGTTTGACTTAAAATTGAAAACAATTTGGTTTTCTTTTTGCTTATTCTTCATGCATTCTGAAATACTTAGATTTAAATATGAAATACATGTCCGGGAGTAAGGCTGACTTAGAAGGAAGCAGCAACACACAGGAAGGTTGTCTCTGTCTTCCCAGACCTCCCCGTGCTGTCACTTTCCCAATTTGGTGGTAGCCTGGCTTCCCTGGTCTTCAGTCTCTCCAACTTCTCGTAATCCTTCCTTCTGTGACTCTTAATTAAATACAATTACATATTTATTTCTTTATTCATAATAAGGTATATATACCCAGAATTTACTTTTCCTTGGATATATCTTTGTTAACAAACATCAGATGTTAAAAGCGCTGTTGGCTAGAGGGAGGGAGGATGGGAAGTTCACTGTCAACCACTCACTTACTCCTTCACTCCACAAACACTTTTTGAGCCTTTTCTATGGTCCAGGCCTGGGCCAGACACAGAAAGACAAGGTCATTGCAGACCAAGCCCCAGAACGGCAGAAACTCTTCTTCTAGTAAGGGAGAAAGATATCAGATAGGGTAAGAAATGTGCACGTGAGGGCTATTAAAATCAGAAGATTAATTCTGAATCACAGTTCCAAGTTCGCTATAAAAAAAAATTGGAAAAAGAGCGTCTCATGCATAAAAACATGTGGGGAAACTATGAAATAGCATTTGAGGTTTTGAAGATTGCAGGTTTTGGCATGTGCTTAGGGCAAACCATCCCCATTTGCCAAAATGGCTAGAGAGGAAACAGGTGCTGGATCATGAAGAACCTTATGTCTAAGAGAAGAGTTTGGACTTTATCTCTAAAACCATGGGTGGTATGAAAGTAAAGTATTCTGGGCTCCTTGAAACAAAATTATATGAAGGTTATCTTCTATTGCCCTACCTTTCAAACACTCCCAGGTGAATCTCCAAAGAAGACAATTGAGCTTCATGTCTTCTGCATTACCAATAAAATGATTGCTTTCTTTTAGCATAAGAAAAGTGCATGAACACACGACTGGGAGTTTAGCATAACATTTATCTGATTGCTCATTTTATGAGATATGTGAGTGTCTACTAGTATCTACGTAAAGATCTCTATATAGATATAGACATAGATTTGTGTGTATTTTTTAGCTATTTACATACACATATTAGATGTTCATGTTTATAAGTGTATGATTCATATGAAACTGTGGCAAATCAGAGCAGATCTTATTTTGAATCTGAATCCAGCAGAGGCTTTATAGTTTAATATGTCTTACTATAGTTATCATCATAACTCTTTCCCCATTCCTAGGGATTTTTCATAAAGTAGATTAAATTGGTTAGGGAAAAAAAAAAGAAGCTGTACTACATAAAAACAACCTAAAATTCACGTCTGCAAATAAACTAGGGGACACTTGTCTGTCTCCAAATGTTATCATCATCTCTAGAGATTGATAATCTGACTTAGTATCTTTTTTAAAGTGTAATTTATAGCTCTTTTAATGTACACATTCCAAGTTCTTAATAGGAGGCATTATACATTAATCATACATACTAGTTTCAGCAAAAATCCCTTAAACAGTAAAACTATTCTCAAGGGGTATAATGCAATCCCATAAGTTTAAATTTATACAGGGACCACTGCCATCAATTCTGACTTAGTATTTTTTTGTATACAGCCATCTTTTTCCTACTTGGCCGTCAAAGAATGTTATTCTCATGATCGGCTCTTTCATTGTATTAAAAATGAAGAAATAATGCAATTTTCTCTTAAATTTTCCAGTGCTTCAGTTCAAATTCCTGCTGGTTGATTTCTGCTTCCTTCTTTTATTTCTAAGAAATTATACTCTTTACTCTGCAAAGGGCAATGTGTTGACTGGCTGAAATGAATGTGCATGATCATAGAACAGTGGGCAGCAGCCTGCCAGGGTTATGAAGGGGGCAGCGCGCTATTGCTTTCAACGGGAACAGTCTCTCCCACAGCTCTCTTTGATCAAGCGTGCCTGCTGCCATGGAGTGGGGCAGGAAAGAACATTCATGTGGTTTGGAGAAAATGTATCTACTGTTGAGGAACAGGTTATTGAGCCAGAATTGTACAAGCAAATAAGACCCTAAACATTAGGTAATTGCTAGCTCTGGATTGAGCTTTGTAGACATGATGACAAAACAAACAAGTTAAGAAATATAAAGAAAGGAAATAATCATTCTCCCACTTCAAGCCATTGTGAAACATGACTTATGAAGGCTTAATGACGCATTCCTCGGGCTAAGGACCATTACCTGTGTTTAAGGGTCCAGGCCCAAACGTATCTATGAAATATAAAGTGTAGTTTCAAAATTCCTAAGAGGCCCTAACTCCTAAAATTGCTCTCTGCCCTGGTTGTTTTTGTATGCTAAAATGTCCTCGTCCAATGATCAGTTATTTGGAGAGGTGCATTATCCTCTTCCAGTTTTCTGATTATAAGATTCAGAAGCTCCGGAGAGCTCTTGAAACATAATTGTGTTCTCAACAAGATCTTGATGAATTAGAAGCTTGGATCTGATGGACAGTCCCAGAGCAGTACGAAAGAATGTAGGAAACAACGAGAAAAGACCAGAAGTGAAGAAGGAAGGCCTGATGTGTCACGATGTTGGCCACAGCCAGCATCTCCTAAAGGGAGTCTGACACTTTGCTCCTCTCTCACCTGCCCTGGGTTGGGGACCACAGCAATCAGCAGGTGTGCTGAATGAGTGTCCAGGCGTTATAGGTGAGTAGTTTGGGCAAGTGTCTGCCCTAAGACAGAAAGACTTGTAGGCAGCTTACAAAGATACACAAAATACAGCTACAGTAGCATGTGCTAAAAGCAAAGTGAAGAAAGAAAGAGAAATTACATTAAGTGAGGGCCCAAGCAATCCTAAACAGAGCGTGCCAGCACACATAATACATTACCTGGAGCATCTGTGATCAGAAAGGGCTTAGAAACACTATGCCCACAGGAAAACTGAACATCAGAAAATCCAAACCTGTAATCAAGGTGAGAAGAGAAGAAATTAAGACAAGTGTAAAAATAATAATAAAAAAAACAAACCCTCACTACTATTTATTGAATCCTAGCTAGTGCCAAGAACATGCTAGGCAATTTGCATATATTACCTTATTAAACATTCAGAAAAACCATGAAACAAGATATTTATTCTTATTTTATATATTAGGATGCTGAGAGGCAGAGAAGTTACAGAGTAGGCTATACTGGTAGAATCATCATTCAAACCCAGGTCTGTCACAGCCCTCAGCTCACGATCTTAACCACTCTTGCAAGGTCAAGTGGAAGGTGAAGGACAAAGTAAACACAGGGGTTAACCAAGGAATGAAGAACAAAGTGGGGAGTGAAGAGAGCAAGTCTACCTCAATTCCTCCAGTTGCTATTTTTATTGATCATCGGTAGCAGTAGTCGATTGTGCTGCAATTTTTTTTAGAATATTGTCACTTCTGTTACATCATTTCCAAAAAAATATAAATTTTCTTCTGAATACCTGATTAGACTTTGGTAGAAGTTAATATAGTTGCCTAACCCAGGGTTGCAAAAATGATCAAGTCATTATTATGAAAAATTATCAAAACTGCAAAAGTGTTTGGTTCTCAAAATTTATGATAGGGCTATTTAATTTTCTTGATGCTTCTCCCCATCCACTCATTTATTTATTCATTAGACATATATTAAGCCCCCACTATGTGATAGAGCTGCGGAAAACCCTGTATAGTGTGAGAAACATATATTAGCATGCAGATAAAATTATATATGTACATGTATAATTGTACATATAATGAATTTTATACATAACAGTGTTTATGTATATACAGTTAGGGCTGCCATAAATGCCATGGGGAAGTTCAGGGTGCTTTGAGGGTACATACTGGAGATTCTCCATCATTAACCCAGTGAAAAAATGGGTACCAGTGGCAATAGTGTGTGATATGAGATCTGAAGGAGATTGGGAGTTAGCTGGTTGGAGGAGAGTGGGAGAATAGAAAGGAACATTTCTGCAAGGGGGCATAGCATTTGCAAGGGCCCTATGGTGGGCAGGTGCATAGAGCATTCAGGGGACTGAAAGATGTCCGATGGGGCTGCAGGGACGAGATGGTGGGAGGTAAAGGCTATTGCAGATGCAGAAGAACCAGAGCAGGTAGCACCAGGTCGTCAGCCAGCACTTCTGCTTGTATCTCATGCCTCACTTACATGGGGTAAGCACAAAACATTTGCCTCTGGCAAATACTGTGTCTTTCAGTGAAATCTATAACCACTTCAGTACCCACTGTATTTATATTTTGTGACAATTTGCGGTAATAGAATATTACAGTGCACACATTAAAGGAGCAGATTTTCACCATTAGCACATATACATTTTTTTAATGCCCATGTAGACAGATCTGTGGGAGCTCCCTTTTTGGCTTATGTTATAACATATCCCCTCCCAACTAAATGTATGTGATTTTGTTTGTGATTTAGCTTCAAATTAATATCACAAGTATCTTTGCACATCTGTTGCATTATTTACATTTCATTCTTACATTTGTATTCTTACTGAAATTTCTGAGATCATAGCACACATCATACAATAGTGTAAATAATCATGTTTCTATCAGCAATTACAAACTTGTTAACATCTAAATTTTAAAAACTGAAATTATTACTACAACATTAAGTTTTCCTGACTTCTTTGTATTCATTCAATGCATATTTGTTTTGCAATTATTATGTGTAGCACTTTCTAGAACTCTACAAAAATAAATTATACAGAAATGAAAGGCAAAGTACAGGCTGAGATCAGAGGGACTCTAAGCTTCATGAAGCAAGCACTGTATCTAACTTTTTCACTGTTCTATTTCCAGCACCTTGAAATATGTATGGCACATAGTAGTTCCTCATTAAATAGTTATTTATTTGTAGAAACAAACAGGAAATTAAAGGAAAAGATAGAATGGGTCTACATTTTTTTGTTTCTGATTTGATATGCTTTCCTTTGCTTTGTGTACACATGTATGTGTTTGTATGTGTGTGTGTATGTATGTTTCTAATTCAACTGTCATCGTTTCCCACGGGAAAGACTAAACACTCACACACACACACACACACACACACACACAGAGTAATTAGTTCCGAACAATGTTCTTAATTCATACATTTCCATGGTTGGAATGATTCTACGTGTAGATTTTCCAGGCCAGTGCTTTTCAATCATTGCCAGCAAAATACCCTACTTTGGAACATGTGGTATAAGATTTCACAATTGATTCATAGTTCTTAAGCTGTTTGAAAATAGCTGCTTCTGTTTTGGAATTACTTCTTAAACAATGAATATTTTAACAAAAATCAACATACTTTCTTTTTTTCCAGCACTTCTCTTGCTCAGTTGGAAACTGGAGAGCCAATTACCAGTGTGGTTAGCCTAAGTGTATTCGTACATGTTTTTCTTCCCTGTGAAAATGTTTCCAGTCTTTCTGATTATAAATGTTACAAGGTATGATGTGTGAATCAATCCTATCTATGCAGACACAGCAGAATGAAAGGTATAATGATATAGGAGTGAAGAGGCAGTGAATAATTCATATCTGACAGTGTGCAGTATTGAGTTCTATCAGGCAACATTTCATGGCAGAGAGGTCCTCAAAGGCTTCTTAAATTCATCTGCATTAGCTCATTGTGTTTCTGCTTGGGTGGCAGAATCGATCATTTAGAATGAGTGAAATGACATTCAGTGGCACTGCTTGCTAACACAGATAGAAAAATATGTAGGTATTCGTCACCACCAACATTCATTCAACAAATGTTGATGGAGTGCCTGCTTGGTTCCTGCAGGGTGTTCAATGTTGGAGGTTCAAAAAAGAAAAAGAAAGAGTCTGACACAGTCTCACTGTAAATCTTACCTCCATTGGTAGAGATACATGAAATAAGATTACATCTCGCCATGATCTGTGTTATAAAGAGGTTACAAGTTGGCCAAGGTACTCTGCTTACACTTCAAGAAGGATTTGAGGAGGACAGTATATGGATAATATATCACCATATGATGGTCCAGAAACGGTTCCTCTTAAAATTAGTGAGTGACCAGGTATATCTCTTATCAGAGTCTCAGTGAGTTCATTGCAACATGTGGTGAGATATCTACCAACTTGTGCCTTTTCTCACCTAGGAAACGACTTTCTATGAAACTTACACAGCAATGGAGTTTAATTTAGGAGTCTCTGCTTTCCGAAATTAAGCCACATTGGAAATCGGTTTGATCTAAGCCTAAAAAAAAAAGAGAATCAATCAACTTCACGGTGATAGACTTTGGAATTTTGGAAACTAGACTTCAAAGACTAGATTACAGCAGGGAAAATTTTGTTTAAATGTTCGATTTGGAGTAATACTGGTTAGGTTTAAATAGTGGCTTTGCTGTGTGACCTTGGGCAAGTTATTCACATTATTATGCCCATTCCTCATCTATACAATGGGGCTAATAATAAAAATCTATCTTATAATGTGGTATAAGAATAAGGAAATTGGGGGGATGGTATAGCTCAGTGGTAGAATGCATGCACAAGGTCCTGGGTTCGATTCCCAGTACCTCCATGAAAAAAAAAAAAACCTAATTACCTCCTGCCCCCCCAAATAAATTTAAAAATAATAAAAATAAATAATAATAATTTAAAAAGAAAAATATTTTTAAAAATAAAAAGTTATGTAAAGTACTTTGTTCTATCCCTGCCATTTATAAAGTTTCAGACAATGTCAGGGCTTCTAGGAAAATAAAATGGGCAAAAGACCCAAACAAGCAATTCTCCAAGGAAGAAATACAAATGATCAATAGGCACCTGAAAAAATGCTCAATATCAACTTATTTATAATGTTAGTTTAGCAATATTTAAATCCACCTAAAGCACAGGCTCACCTATACCCAAATCACTTACTAAGGTTCTCAGGTATAAAAGACCAAGGCTTGTGGCAGACTGTTACGTTGGGGATCTCCGATGCACCACACCTCCTGGTAATCATAACCTTGTATAATGAATCCTTGACTCATTTGAATCAAAAGGAGGCAGCAGAAGAGACACTGCCAATTCCAGAGCTACAATTTAAGACAGCCTGACAGTGTCTGCTTTTGCTTTTTTAAAAGCCCCAGCCCACCATGAAAGAGACGGGTTTAATAATCTCAAAGTCCCAGCTGATTCAAGCCCCCAACCCACTCATCAGCTAAACACAACTACACGAGTGACCACTGACAACACCAACAGAGGAACCACCCAACTGAACTCAGCCCAAATTAGAATTAGTGAGAGAATGAAGTCGTTTTTCCTTTAAAACGCTAAGTTTTGTCATGTTTGTTTGAACAGCAATAAACTGAAACAGGATTATTTCCCTTCCCCTCACTCCCTTGTACACACACAGTCCGTTTTTTTTCCTATATGTCCCCCTTTCCCTGATTGCCAGTTGGTGGACCCATACAAGCCCTTGTAAGCTGATCTGATCACTCCTGAGTCATTTACAGCATTTATGACACATGTTAATTAAAAGATAATAGAAACAAACTTATGGTTACCAGGGGGGAAGAGGGCGGGAAGGGATAAATTAGGAGCTCGAAATTTTCAGATACTAACTACTATATATAAAATAGATAAACAACAAGTTCATCCCATATAGCACAGGGAACTATAGTCAACATCTTATAGTAACTTATGGTGAAAAAGAATATGAAAATAAATATATATATATGTTCATGTATGACTGAAGCTTTATGCTATACACCAAAAATTGACACAACATTGTAAACTGACTGTGCTTCAAAATATATATATATATTTATATTATATATATTATATATATTATAGGATTCAGGAAAGCCCCGAGAGTTCAACCCACTTGACTGTGGTGGCTGAACATTGTACCAAATACAAGTTTATAAGAGTTTTCCTGTAAGTGCAGTTTCATGAATATTCAATCACCTAAAAATCTTTTCACACTTTGGCAACTCACTGTAACTCGTTGATACATCATGATTTGGGCATTATAAAATATTATATATGTATATATATATATATACATATATATTATTCTTAAAACCCCCATGCCTATTAATCTCTATTTCCGTTGGGTTCCAATATTCTATAAAGCTGCAAAAAATAATTTTCACCTAGACCTTGAGTCCAAAATAAAATTTGCTTTAAAATGTGTGGCGTTTTCATAATTGATGTAGCAAGTTCAAGCCCTACATGTAAGGGTTTCAAAAGTTGAAGTTTGGTACACCTCTTCAACTTGATTCTCATAGCGTTCCTTAAGTCAGGCTTTCCTGATTATAGTTAACCAGTTAAGTAACCTTAAAAGTATTACCAATGTTTTCTTTATTGAATATGAGTTTGAAACATGCAAAGGTTTATCAAAAGGGGTAATTCTTTTGCTCCATGATCTAGCTCAATCGCTTTAGCACGATAGCATGGTTTTGGGCAAAGTCGACTTGACTTGTACTTGAAATGAAGGCATGAGTTCTCATAAGAATATCTCTAACCTCAAATCTGTTGGTATCACTTCAGAAATTATTATTTAAGTTTATATTATGAGCAATTCATTCTTTTACTTATACTTTGAATATGATGTCTTTTGAGACATAAGGAGTTACAATTTAAGTCCTTCTATCAGACTGTATTAGTATTTGCTCTCCTGAGAAACAAAACACACATGAGATATCTAGATCTCGATCTATCTCTCTACATGTACATACATATAATTTCAAGGAGTTGGCTCCCCAGTTATAGAGGCTAACAAACCCAAAATCTGCAGGGTGGACCAGAAGGTTGATGCTACAGTTAAGCCCAAAGACCATCAGGTTAGAGACCCAGGGAAGAGCCTGTGTTTCAGTTCAAGTATGAAAGACTCTGCTACAGAATTCCCTCGTGCTCCTGAGAGGCTGGTCTTTTGTTCTGTTCAGGCCTTCCGCTGATCAAATGAGGTCCGCCCACATTGAAGATGGCAATCTGTTTCACTCAATGTCCCCCAGTTTAAACATTAATCTTACCCCAAGTACTTTCATGGAAACATCAATATAATGTGTGACCACATATCTGAGCATGATGGCCCAGCCAAACTGACACATAAAATTGACCATTACATTCACCTTGAGATCTGAGCCAACTGAGAAACAGTCTCAGGCATCAAATAGATGGAGATGGAGAATAGTGGCGTTTGAACAAAGATCATAGCTTAAACAAATGGCTAAATGGGCTTCCTACCCCTCAAACCTTCCCACTTTAGTTACCAATGTGCAAACCTTTGCCCAGGTACTTTTCTATAAGGAAGAGAGAAGACTGAGTGCAGTGTGAGAAGGAAGTTCAAGCCATGTGCATCACACTTTTCTCAGTCTTACTATCCGATGCCACTGCCTCCTTTTGGAGAGGAATGACTATGAAAGCAGAGAGGAGGCTGTAGGTTACTTGTTTAAACTATTCTGCAGGAGTGGAATTTCCTATTATATAAAATCATGCAGATTTGATTGGGGAAGGAGAAGATTGTTCTCTAAAATAGCATTCAAATAAAGTATTTCAGAACAATTCTGGTTTCAAACTTACACAGTTATGATCTAGCATACAACTGTATGTGCATTCCAAACTTAAAACTGGTGTAAAGGATGCTATTAGAAGTAATTTATAAAAACCAAAAATTTTCTTAAAGTTTTTTTTTAGGCCAACATTTTTTTTCCCTCTAAGGATAATGAGAGACTTTGACCATTCTTAAAGCTTTTATATTTTTCATTTATGTGATCTCTCAAAATGATTCATGGAAATGTAAAGTCCCACTAGCAAAATATTCCATCACAATTAAACTTAGCTGCATTATCCTTTTTAACCAGAAAGCCAGTAAAACATCATTTGTCATCATTTTTGGTGGTAATATATCCATATGGTATCCAAAGATATACTATATCTTCTAAAGTTGTACAAATATTAGAATATTTTTCTCTCCAAAACCACAGATAACAGAGGTTTTGTTAACACTTTTTACTGCTTCCTGTTAATCTATATTTTGCTTATAAAAGCCTTCCTAATAAAGTCTTCCTTTTCTGGTTTTTAAAGGCTTTGCTTTTGCAGCTACAGACTTAGGAGTTTTACAAAAGATCTGTAACTTTTTAACAAGGACCCAAGAAACACATAACATCATTTTTGCTTCTTTGATGACTCTCTGCTTAAGAACCAAAACTCAATCATTTCTTTGTAATTATTTAAATGATAAGACTCTCTAGGTCTAAACTTGAGTCTTATTTCAATAATTCATCCTTCCCACAAATGCATATTAAATATTTGTTCTGTAGTTGGAGATACTACTTTCCAATTAACTTCAAAATATATTCAGTATCAACCATTTCTCACCACCTCCATCATCCTCACCCAAGCCACTGTTACCCCTCACCTAGCTACTCCTTGGCCGTATGATTCTGATCACGTCCTCATTTGATCTGTTCTCCACAGAGAAGCCAGTGGATCCTGTTCAGTGATTGGCTGTCACTTGCCTTCTCACAACCCTATACAGTCTTCCCATTAAACTAAAACTAAAGGTCAAATCCTTAGCATGACCTATGAGAATCTTCATGATCTTGCCCGCTTTCTTCTGAATTGGTGTGCAGTTACTTCTCTCCACACTCACTTTGCTCCATCCCCACTGGCTTACTTGCATCTTTTAGCATGACCAGCATGCTTCTGTCTCAGGGTCTTCGCTCTCCCATGAAGCTAACCCATTTCTTTACTGAGTTCTTTGTGCATGTGACAAGTGACATCTGGTCAGAGATGTCTTTTCTGAACATTCTACCTGAAAAGCACCTCCTTGCTCACTTCTCATCCACTAACCATGTTTTTTATCCTCATAACAATCTGACTTTTTATATATTTAACTTTTGAAGGTTTCCCCCCCCCTAGTGAAATGTAAGTTTCATGAGGAAAGGGTGTTTGTCTATGTGTACATTATAGTAACTCTTGAATGCAAACAGTGCCTGATGTTTGGGAAACACTCAAAAGAATGTTTTCAGTGAATGAATGATAAATAGAAGATGTCTTAGAGGTTTCATTCTACTTTGGGACAGAAGCATGTAAATAAATAATTATGAAATGCTATGACAAATATGTTTATAATGTATGGAAGAGTTACAGGAAGAAATCTATTCTGCATGGGAGAGTTGGAAAAGGGTTTATGAAAAAATAAAAACAATTGAGTATGAAAATGAGCATACGTTTATTAAGCAGGGAATGGAATATGTGTTAGAAAGAGAAACCCAGGTTGATATACAGAAATAAAAGATGTCTAGCACATTCGGGAAACAGTGAGTCATACAGCATGGCTGGCATGTATTCAGGTCAGACTTGCTCGAAAGAATACTTCCATGTAAAGTCCCCTAACACTTCCCTCCTTCTGCTTCCTTTCTTCCATTTTGGAATTAATAATAATAATAATAATAATAATAATAATAATAATAATAATAATATAACAGCTCTGCACAAATGATGAGTTCTGCAGTTTGTCATTTTTAGTTTCAACAAAGATGAACCTCATATTTGGTGTTATTCCAGGTTATATTTATAATTATGTTTATTACATGTGTACATTATATATTCATTATGTTATAGACATACTTTTTGCTTTTACTTATTATTTTAATTTCTAAATGAACATGCTTATTGTAATAAATACATATATGTGTAAAGATCAAGTTAAAAATTTCTCTTCACACAATCTTTAATCTCACTGCTACGGTAACACATCAATTACATTAGTATTTTCCTTGTTCTTCCTAGTGTATTATTTCCATGGTAACATGAATTATACACATACACGCTTACATGTTCTGCAAATATTGGATAAATATTACCCTGTCACTTTCACACTTTCAATTTCATTTTAGCCTCACAACGCCCATGTAAATCAGATGCAGCCAACTCCAACTCCATTTTACAAATGAGGAAACTGGCAGTGATATTAAATCCATTTGCCCAGAATCACACAGTAACTGGCAGAGCCAGGTTTATGACTTCGAGTTCAGTTCTCTTTTCTTATGTCATGTCACATTCCTATCCTGACATTTCCCTAGTGTCAGGAAACACGTGCATCTTCTTGATACAGATAAGAAAGATACATGACCATTGCATCAGGCAGGATTAGATTAGGCTGAATGTGACTGAAAATCCAAATAAAAGTTCATCAAGATAGAGGAATATTTCTCTTTCATATAAAAGAAGTCTGGCTAGAGGATGCCTTGGTGCCCCAAGCTTTAAAGAACTCAGGTTTCTTCTATCTTTCTGCTCCATCGTGTATAGCTTCATTCCAAAGGTGGCCTCCAAAAATAGCTGCTGGAACTCCAGATATCCCATTCAAATACCAGCCCACAAGGAAGAGGAGAGTCCCTCCTTTTGCCAGGATTTTCTGGAAAAGGTACATACCACATTTGCTTACTTTCCATT
Organism: Vicugna pacos; assembly: GCF_048564905.1. Lineage (NCBI taxonomy): Eukaryota > Metazoa > Chordata > Mammalia > Artiodactyla > Camelidae > Vicugna > Vicugna pacos. The sequence goes on along the minus strand of NC_132987.1, from coordinate 111,265,563 downwards.
GACCAGAACTTGTCACATGGTTGTTGCAGATGGTGAAGAATGGGGATAACTTCTATTCTGAACAGCCATATGTCCAGCTTAAAAAAAATAAAGATTCTATTTTCAAAAAAGAAAATAAGAATGGGTATATTGGGATAAGTAGCAGTCTCTACCAGAATCATGAAACAACTTTGGATTATTCTCATTAAACAGAATATTCAAGGGTCAGAAAACTACAGTCCATGGGCCAAATTCAGTCCACCACCAGTTTCTGTAAATAAAGTTTTATTGAAACACATCCATGCCTATTTGTTTACATAGTGTCAATGGCTGCCTTAGCAGAGCTGTAGTTGAAATAGACTTACAAGGCCCACAAAGCCTACAACATTTACCATGTGACCACTTATGAAAAAATGTCCTGATCTTTGCTCTAGGTCAGTAAGCTCAAGGCTTTAATATAGACTCAAAATTTTTAAATTATACAACTCTGTTAATATAATAAGAGCTTCAATACATGTATTTTTTGTTTGTAAATTATATACATGCACAGCAGTGATATAATAGATGTACATGGGTTTTCACCCAGTTCCATACTAACTAGCTACAAGAACTAGAGCGAATTACTGATGCCTCAGTTTCCTCACTTGTAAAGTGGGAAATGTAATCATATACAAATCTTATAGGCTTATTGTGAGGATTTGCACACAATAGGTTTGCACATTTGAAGCACTTAGAAAAGATAGCACACTGTATGGTACAGCAGAGGAATCTTTTTTTTTTTTAACATTTTCATGGGTCTCTACAAGATATTATCAGGGTAATGACTGAGTTGGTGGTTCCAAACACTATGTGCTTAGGAACCATAATTATCATCCTCCCAATGTCCAAATCCTGGCATATTTACTCACGAAGTGGGTGATCTTGGGTTAGGTTTTTGACTGTCTGCCTTGGTTTGGCATTTGTGAAATTGGGATGAGAACCCAGATTGCTTAGGAATAAATCAATGAATGCATGTAATTACCTTAAATCAGTGCTTGGCACATTAAAAAAAGTCAATAATCCTACCTATTATTCTCGCCTACTCAAAAATGTTTATAGGTTTAATTTAATTGTCATTAGCTAGAGAACTAAGGCCCTCAGAATCTGTAACTTTCCAAGTGAAAGGGACACAGAAGTATAGCAGCAATGCCCATTGCTGCCTCCCAGTGATTTGCCTGCAGCCTTCACTCAGCCACACGACATCTTATCCCCATGATTTCTATGTCATGTCTTCTTTTCTCTTCATTCTACCATCTCTTTTTGCCAGCATATCTTTTCTATTTTCTTTGGATTAGTAGTTCTAATTTGAATTTCTCAGGAAATTCTCTTTTCTGGCTCTTATTCCATTCTTTGTCATCATTATGACCAACAGTACATCAAATGCTGCTGATAGGTCAATAAAGATACATACTGAGAAGTGACCATTGGAATTACTGTGACAGATGCCACTGGTGGCCTTGATAAAAGCAATTAGAGTGAAATGATAGTGGTAAAAGTCTTAGCAGATTGAAAGTGAGAACAGGAGGGAAAAAATGGAAACTGTGAGTGTAGACAGTTTTTTCAAGAATTAACTGAATAATAAATATTGTGTCCCACAGTGCCCTGCACATGTGTGCCATTGGTTACCATGTAGCAGATATTCTCTATCTCTGGGATGATGGGTTTAAAGCCCTCCATACAACATCTATCATGTGGTGAGCATTCCATGGCAGCCTGCCGTTGTTTTTAACTTTAAAGAAAGCTCCAGAAACAAACAAATGAAAAACAACTTTCTTTGGTCACATCATGTTTCAAAGTCTTGTATATTTAATGTTAAAAAAATAGATTGGACTGTGTTTCAGACTCATCTGAGCCTCAGTGTGTAATTTATTTGAACAAAGATTAGCAACTGACTGCTGGATGGGGGTGAGTGGGCAGTGGGGGTGGGACGGTGCTGTTGGACGGTGATCCTTGTCATTGGTGACAGGGTCTCACAAGGAAACTGGATTCCTTGACCTTACTTGCTTAAAGTCTTAATTCTTCTCTTAGCTTTTATTTCAAGTACTATTGGCTGGTCTCTTCAAGCCTCTACCCTCAAAATTACTGTCAGATTTTCTCCAGGGGAGAAAAAATAATGTTGACCTTACAGACATCAGTTTTATATCCTCCATTTAAACCTAGAGAATTGTAGCCCATAACCCACTATCGTCCCTGCTGACAATCTATCCATTGTTCCAGGGTTGAATGCAATTTGATTGGAAATAACCTCAACACTGAACTCCAAATATCATGCTATAAAATAAAAGCAGAAAGAAGAAAAAGAAAGCTCTCTCTCTCACGCACACACACATACACACACATATATATATACAAACACACAAACCATGCTAGCCTAGAAGTTGTCCTTTCCAAGTTTTAATTTCGCTCTATTTTTGAAGTAAACAAGTATCTACCATAAATGCTGTGAAATTTATGGGAGCAGTTTTCTCTCCTGCAACTCAAGCCACAAATGCATCTAAAAGCAGCCAGCCTTCACGCATAGACTGCAGTGTGTGAGAGCTCTGAGCTCAGTTGAAATGGAAGTGGTGTTTGGTGAGATGGGAAGAAGGGATACATTTTAAGCTAATAAATAATCATCATCCATGCCTACTTGGAAAACAGCTTTCTTGTGGAATAATATTTCAATATATAATATCTTGAAATGAGACTGCCGTTACTAATTTAAGTGTAGCTTGCCATATAAATCCTGCAAATGCGTACATATAGGAAGCCTAAATTATTCTCTGGGGCTGCCTTTTCCTGATTAAATTACATTAAGGAGAAACCCATTTAGGAGATATTAGAGCCAGTTAAGGGGAGGGATAATGACCATAGCAGAGCAGGAAGGCTTTCAACACTGTCACACCCCACCCCTTATGCTAAGCTAGTGGGACAAAAGCCCCTGGTCATAGTCCACGTCCATAGGTCAGTTTTCTGAGTGACTGGTGAAGACCTAAAATTAAGATGAGGTCAGATTCATCCTAAGTGTGACCCACACCACAAAAGAGGCTCCTAGACTAATCTACTGTGCCACTGTATCTGAATTTCAATCAGAAGGAGCAGATCTCCTTGTGTATGCCGGTGGTATTAAGCTGACCTTTGAATTACAAATAGACAGTGAGAAAGAAATCCCAGGAGCAGGCAATATCCATTAAATAACAATTATGAAAAGCTGTTTGCCTTTTGGAATGGCTTTTCCCATAATGAGGATATGACCAAGCTGGGAGGCTGAGGAGTGCTGGGGCTCGTGTTGTAGAGCTTCTATTTATGAATTATTCATCTCTCAAGTGGGGGGAAATCCTCAAAGCTCAACTAGGGAGAGAAAGTCAAGGAGACCCGAGGGCATTTCTTAAGGCCAGGGTTTATGCAGAAAGGGCCGTGGAGACCACGCTGAGACTCTAAAAGAATTAGAATAAAAATCTGGCTTCTTTTTTCCATGAGAATTTAAATCACTTAAGTATGATTCAGTGTGGGTTGGACTGTGTCTGAGTCACCTAAGTAAATCCAGTGTCAAAAAAGTTCTGGTCCTAGACAATTTTGATTGTTTCTCAATATTTATTATTGACTTCTGGATTTGGTCAGAAAATACTATGTGTGTTGCTTCTCATTTTTTAAATATATCAAGAATTCTTAGGTTGAACCGTATGGACTGGCTGGGACTTGGACATGATTCACTTTTAAAATCAACCATTTTATCGGGTTTTCCCTAATAGTTTCCATCCTTAGAATGTAACACACTTATGTTGCCTACAACTCTAGTCCTTGAGTTAGACGTGAGTTGAATCTCAACTTGGTCCCTAATGAGTTATATAGCAAATTATTCAACATTTTTGACTCTGTTCTTCATCTGCCTAGTTCATAGGAGTATGGAGAAGATAAAATAAGAGAATAATGATGCCTAGTTCATAGGAGTATGGAGAAGATAAAATAATGCTCACCCAAGTACTGGGTACATAGCAAGTCCTCTATAAATGGTTCCATATTTATTATTCAGCCTAAAAAAATATTTTAATGGAAATACTAAGGATTGAACCCAGGACCTCGAGCATACTAAGCATGCGCTCTACCACTGACCTCTACCCATCCTCCTATTATTCAGCTTTTGCTGTAGCCATGAATAACTCTCAAATCCCAGTGAATTACAAAAACAAATACTTAACTTATTGTCCATGTTTCATGATGGCTGTGATCTGCTACAATTTTGCCAGGTTCTTCTGTGCTTAACTGGGCTGCATATGACTTCTTTGAATGAACAGCCATTCTCTAGGGCATGTTGCTGGCATTGCAGAGGGCAGAGACTCAGGAGAGTGGAAGAACCTGAGATGCCGCTTAGTGGTTCTGTTCAGAACCAGTCAATCATCACTTTCATCTACCTTCCAATGATAGAAAAAGACCTACAGCCAAACCCCAAATCATCAAGATAGGAAAGTGTAGTCTGCCTCTTGGGAAGCAGCAAATAGAGAGGAACAATACTACAATATATAGACAATCTTTTACTGTTACTAGGTGACAACCATGGAGTTGTAAAATTTCAACTTTTTTTCAATTTTGGTGATAATTAAGAGTTAGAAGCCATTTCACTTTAATAAATTTCAACATCCGCAATTTTTATTCTATAAATATTGGCCAGTGATAGTTGTTGGGTATTTTCAATTGTGCTCATAGTAATAATCATCATAATCATTCAACCTTGCCTATGATCAAGATATAAGGACATACCTTTTATAAGTACACTATTTTGTTATGTACTCTTTTCAAAATAGTATTAAGAGTTGTTGGAGGAGATAAACAAGAGGACATGACCCACAGTTGACCCGTGAGCTGGATGGGGGCAATCAGAGGCTCCTCACCCCCTCCCATCCTTGGCATGTGTGTTCTGCCCACTCTTCCTACAAGGCTGTCCCAAGGACATAGCCTTGAGAGAGCACTGTGTTGTTGAGACCATCTGCATGGTATGCACGACTGCATTCAGTTAAGTCCCCTATATAAACTTTTCAAATTCTGGCAGATGGATGCAGAGATCCACTGGTCTTGCAGGTCCCCAAGACAAACCTTGTATGTAAGTTTCCTTGGTTATTAAACTTGCCACCCACCAATCCAGAGTGACCTGCTGCTTTCCTCGGTCTTTCTCTGTCCTCCATATGGGGGCTGGTTTCAGATTTTACCCCGGAAACTCTGGAGGCTATAATCAATGAGAGTGAACAAGAGTGGAGAAGGGAAAATGAATGGATTTCATTTCTTTAGTCAGTGGAAACTCTTATTCTACAAAAAAAAAAAAAAAGATAATCAAGCAGAATCCTGAATCAGATATCCCACAGCATGATGGCTGGTGCAATGATTTTATCTCCATTCCGAGTGTCCTGTCACCTCACTAATCATAGCTTCCTTAGATAATGATAACAGCTCACATCAATTGAGCATGTATAATCTGATAGCTGTAAAATAAACACTGTTATTGTACAGGGGCTTCCCCATTTATTCTAAAAGAACCTTGTGAAGTATCTATTACAGATACCTCTATTTTATAGGTGGGAAAGTGAAGCTGAGAGAGGTTAAGTGACTTGCCCAAATTCACACAGTTAGGAAGGGATTGAACAAGAAATGATATCCAGGTAGTTGACTCCAGGGCCTTCACGTTACCCGTACGCTGTATTGCCATCCATACAAAGGATCAGTTCCCAGACCCAGCGTGGATACCGAAATCCCCGGATGCTCAAGTCCCATAGCCCGCCCTCAGGATGGGCAGATTCTGCGTTGTCGAATTTGGCCAACCATGGATCATGTATTAAGTTTGAGATCTGTGGTTGGTTGAATCTGAAAATGCTTGAACCCCTAGATTCAGAAGGCCGACTGTATAGTGACTGAAAAATACCGATGTGTAAGTGGACTCACACAGTTCAGACTGGTGGTGTTCAAGGGTCAATTGTACTACCTTCTGTGAAAATACAAAATAATCATGATGGCCAAACGGCATTGATCATTTCTTATGAATCCATTTATTGTCTCCATGCTTAACTCATTTAAACATCTGAACATTCTTACAAAGTGGGTGTCATCATCATCCCCACTTTACAGGTCCAGAGAGTTAAAGTAACTAAGATCAAGATTATCCAGGTGGTTAAATAGTCGGGACTAGTTTTGAAACAAGGCATTCCAATGCCAGAGTTTGCATTAGGCTCCATGTTATTGCCTTTGTAAAATAAATTGAAAAGCTTTATTAACTTAAAAATGCCCACACACATCCTACAGTCTACAGCTCAACTCTACTTCCTACCAATATTTTAAATGTATCCAATATTTTAAACCTATTTCACATCCAAAGACTTTACAGATGACTTCCTGGCTAAATTATTTTTTTCCTGGCCTCCCAAGTTATACCCCTTCCTGTCACCGTAACAACCCACAACCTGCAGCACACAGTTAGAATCGTTATCGAGGGAGGCAGAGGGAGAAGCTTTTGATGTATCTCTTCAGGGGTCCTCTCTGACATCCTTATCTCCTCCTGGTGAACTTGGGGCATCCTGTGATCTACGACACTGCCAATTAGGTTGTAAACTGTACATCTGCCTCTGTGCACTCCTGGCTTGTGGGAGCCCAGTAAGACATCTCACATCCATTTGCGAGCTCTCCCAAAATCGGAATGGGAGGAGCATCTAAGTTACATGAAAAATTACATAGAGTAAATAAGGGAAAAATAAGGGTTGCATCTGCCTATTTCTCCTTTATCACAAAGGAACCACAAACTGCTGTAGCAAATGGGGGGAATGGAATGCTGCCAGACCCCTTCTTCTTATTTAAGGAAAAGGAGGAACCCGAAAGTCAGTGTGTTGCCCAGCATGGAAAATGAGAGAAAAATAACACTTAGCAAAGGCAGTTTGGCTCTAGGAATGCTTACCCCATAATCAGAAGACCAAAAGTGGGTTTTCCCCCATTCGTAATGAGCACCTTCTTTCGTATTAATTTATGACAAAAGGATATGTGTTAAGCATTTTTTCCCTCTGAGTAGGACTTTTTTTTAATCAAAAAAGACACCATAAACAATAAATGGAAGCACACCAGCATCTCCTCCTGAGGTGTCACTCATTTATACATCAGGTCTTTGGTCTAACTGAGATCTCAGTGCTCACGATGGGATGGACAGGCAGCCACTTCGCTTCTCTGGGTCTGTGTTGATTTATCTGGAATCAGGACTGGTTGTGCATCTGGCTGGCATTACAGTGTGGTGTGAGGAGATCGAATCAAATAAGGAAAACCTATATGAAATCTTGAGCCTTGTGCTCTGAGAAGGAGTTATTACCTTGCAATATAGGGGATATATTAATCTACAGGCGATACTGAATGTCTCATTCTTTTGACATTGCTATTTAAGACACATTCTGTATCTGTTTAGTGCCACACACCCTTGTTTATCCCAATGTCCATCATGCTCAGCTCTCCTGGATTTAGAAGTTTACTTTTTTATGTTGATATGAGAATATGTATGAAAGCTGGTTCCCCAACAAAACATAGAAGTGTCTGTCTTGTCATCCTCTGTGATAATAACCGAGTTTTCTCAGAGATTTTCAACCTCCATAATCTCTGGTGGCCCTCAGATAAGAGGACCCACCCATTTAGCCAGTAATTTAACTTGTATTCTGATGGTAAAAGGATATGACTGGACTAACACATTGTTTGGATAAAGTGCAAAATTCTTAGGGCAAGGATTAATTCTTGGGTTCTGTACTTCAGACTGTTTAGTAGCGCCACAATCCAAGCTATTCCTAGGTTAATGCTTATCATGCTTCAGGTTAAGTGATATCAGCAATTCCGCCATGCTTACTGTCACAAAACTTTGACAGTGCATCTTTCAGGAATGCCAGTTTTTGTGTGGATGCACCAGGCAAGTGAGAAGAGAAATTTCTGCATGGTTCTGAAAGGGCCGCCTAGAGAAACTGCAGACTCGGCTGTCCTGGATGATCAGAGCTCTGTGTTTACTTTACCAACACAAATACAAAGAAAAGAATAGGATGCCTTTTCCACCCAGAATACTTTATGCTCCTAGGTGTAATTTTTTTTTTCTCTGAGAATTTAAAAACCCTATCCATTATATCCATGTGCTCAGTCACTAAGAATGAAGTGCTTAACAGAGATGTCAAACGCATCAGCCCACACAGGCTGCCGGTTTCTTGCCTTTGGAAATGTCAGCACACTGATCTGGACACACCCTTCAATGAGACACCAGGGGACTGACTGGCAGCCTCCCTCCCAAGCTGACCGGGCCTAGCTAGTATGTTTCAGAATCGGCATATTCGCTCATCTGTGTATTTCTTAGTGGCTTCACAAATGAGCTGGTGCTGGATGCTAGATGCTAGTTACTTTATTTGTGAGAATCCAAAGGTAATTAAAGTGTTCATGGAGGAAGACAATGCAAGTTTGTCACCCCGTTCTAGTCGCAATTGCATTCACACCATGGGGCTTTTAGGATAGATGTTGAAACATGCTGTTATCACTATTAGAAGCAAATTATTATTGGCGAAACTTAAAAAATAAAATTTGAAATCAAGGTTGTTTTAAAAACTTTGTAAAGGATCCAAGGACATTCTTCTATTGCTATCACCTTTATTAATTTGTGTTCCGCTTTGCTTTCTTTCTTTTAATATATATATTTTTATTGAAGTATAGTCAATGTTGTATCAGTTTCTGGTGTACAGCACAACGCTTCAGTCATACATCAACATACATATATTTGTCTTCAACTTCTTTTTCACCATGTTACTACAAAGTGTTAAATATAGTTCCCTGTGCTATCAGTATAAACTTGTTGTTTATCTATTTTATATATGGTAGTATCTGCAAATCTCGAGCTCCCAATTTATCCCCTTCCACCCCCTTCCCCCCACCCACCAGTAACCATAAGTTTCTTTTCTATGTCGCTTTGCTTTTTTGAGTGAGAGGGTGAAAAATAGAATTAGAGGTTATTTGACTGGGAATTTGATACGCATCATCACTCTTACCTTTCCAGTTATTCTCTTTCCCTTATTCTTTCCTTGATCTGCTGAATAAGTGAAGAACCCTACCAAGTTCTAGGTTCCATTCCCAAAACCGGGATTACAGCAGTGAAGAAGACAGGCAAAGTTTCCAAGGAGCTTAGTTTCTCTTGGGAGAAGTAGATAATTAAAGAAAGTAGTTGAAATGATATGTATTGTTGTTTCACACAGAGGTAACTGACACAAAGAAAATAAATCAGGTGAGGCATAAAGAATGACTGGAAGTTGATGAATCATTTTAAACGGGACAGTTTGAGAAGCCATCTCTGGGGAGGTGACATTTCAACGGAGACCTGATACAGGAAGAAAGCAAACCATCTGAGGCTACAGGAGAAGAGGTCTTTAGATAGAACAGATGCAAACAGAATGCAGATAGAAAAGTCTATGAAACCCCATTGACCATGATCAAAATAGAGGGGGGGATCTGGGAAACAGAAAGCAACGTTTTATTTGGCCCCAGTTAGTATATGCTAGGCTGTACTTCAAATCTACTTACAGTCCAAGTAAAGAGAATTAAGCAATTCATCAACTAGCACTGTATTTGTGCACCCACAATTGCAAAACTGAATGAAATCATGCTTTCTAGAAGAAAACAGACACGGGGTAAATACCAATATGCTCATTAACTAGTTATTATGGACAGAGTGCACACATGAGGGAAAACATAATTTAAACTTTGGTTTTCTGACCTTGTCTAGTGCTTTGAAAGCTAGGGCTCATTCAGCCAATTTCGCATTACTATCTTCTTGTCCGGCATCCCCTCTTGGAAACTAAGGCTTGATTTCGTTTCCAAAGACTCTAATTTCACCAAGATTGGCTCTGGAATGCCTCTAATGACGCCCTTCACTTACACTTCCCCTCCGTGCCAGCGGCAGCGTGCACCACCAAATTATCCTGAAGCTGAATGAAATAGAGTCATTCGTTGGCGCTAAGTAAAAATAAACAGTCAAAATTTCCTGTCAGTCTCAGGGGGAATGTGAAGGGATGCTTAAAGATATCTTCCCTTTTAAATAAGAAATGTTATTACTTTGGGGGCATGTCGTGTTCCCAGAGTTAAGCCAGCTGCCACACCACCTTTGCTGTTGTCGAAGCCTGTGACTCTGGCAATGGGGATGTCCTCAAACACAGGAATGATAATGGATGTTTAATGAACACTTCAGGCAGGTGGGGCTGAAGCCAAGCATCAGGGCAGAATTTTGAGTCAGCTGCTGCCCCTTCTATCTTTTTTCAGTCGCTCTCTAAGCTTTCCAGCTATTACACTGCTACTGTTTTAAATTCCTGAGATTTCCAGCTTCACGCATTTCTCTCTCTTGGATTCAGCACATGGAAGAGAAAAAGCATGATTGAGAAGGTGTAACATGCTTGTTGTTCCCAAAGACTGACATACCTAGCAAAACAAGATCAACTGACTTTAAAGAAGGGAAATGGG